>NC_082647.1:66056200-70908700 GCF_028023285.1 Balaenoptera ricei
AAATCAGAAATGAAAAAGAAGTTACAACAGACACCGCAGAAATACAAAGCATCCTAAGAGACTACTACAAGCAACTTTATGCCAATAAAATGGACAACCTGGAAGAAATGGACAAATTCTTAGAAAGGTATAACCTTCCAAGACTGAATCAGGAAGAAACACAAAATATGAACAGACCAATCATAAGTAATGAAATTGAAACTGTGATTAAAAATCTTCCAACAAACAAAAGTCCAGGACCAGATGGCTTCACAGGTGAATTCTATCAAACATTTAGAGAAGAGCTAACACTCATCCTTCTCAAACTCTTCCAAAAAATTGCAGAGGAAGGAACACTCCCAAACTCATTCTATGAGGCCACCATCACCCTGATACCAAAACCAGACAAAGACACTACAAAAAAAGAAAATTACAGACCAATATCACTGATGAATATAGATGCAAAAATCCTCAACAAAATACTAGCAAACAGAATCCAACAACACATTAAAAGGATCATACACCATGATCAAGTGGGATTTATCCCAGGGATGCAAGGATTCTTCAATATACGCAAATCAATCAATGTGAAACACCACATTAACAAATTGAAGAATAAAAACCATATGATCATCTCAATAGATGCAGAAAAAGCTTTTGACAAAATTCAACACCCATTTCTGATAAAAACTCTCCAGAAAGTGGGCATAGAGGGAACCTACCTCAACATAATAAAGGCCATATATGACAAACCCACAGCAAACATCATTCTCAATGGTGAAAAACTGAAAGCATTTCCTCTAAGATCAGGAACGAGACAAGGATGTCCACTCTCGCCACTATTATTCAACATAGTTCTGGAAGTCCTAGCCACGGCAATCAGAGAAGAAAAAGAAATAAAAGGAATACAAATTGGAAAAGAAGAAGTAAAACTGTCACTGTTTACGGATGACATGATACTATACATAGAGAATCCTAAAACTGCCACCAGAAAACTGCTAGAGCTAATTAATGAATACGGTAAAGTTGCAGGATACAAAATTAATGCACAGAAATCTCTTGCATTCCTATACACTAATGATGAAAAATCTGAAAGAGAAATTATGGAAACACTCCCATTTACCATTGCAACAAAAAGAATAAAATACCTAGGAATAAACCTACCTAGGGAGACAAAAGACCTGTATGCAGAAAACTATAAGACACTGATGAAAGAATTAAAGATGATACCAACAGATGGAGAGATATACCATGTTCTTGGATTGGAAGAATCAACATTGTGAAAATGAGTATACTACCCAAAGCAATCTACAGATTCAATGCAATCCCTATCAAATTACCAATGGCATTTTTTACGGAGCTAGAACAAATCATCTTAAAATTTGTATGGAGACACAAAAGACACCGAATAGCCAAAGCAGTCTTGAGGCAAAAAAATGGAGCTGGAGGAATCAGACTCCCTGACTTCAGACTCTACTACAAAGCTACAGTAATCAAGACAATATGGTACTGGCACAAAAACAGAAACATAGATCAATGGAACAAGATAGAAAGCCCAGAGATTAACCCACGCACCTATGGTCAACTAATCTATGACAAAGGAGGCAAAGATATACAATGGAGAAAAGACAGTCTCTTCAATAAGTGGTGCTGGGAAAACTGGACAGCTACATGGAAAAGAATGAAATTAGAACACTCCCTAACACCATACAGAAAAATAAACTCAAAATGGATTAGAGACCTAAATATAAGACTGGACACTATAAAACTCTTAGAGGAAAACATAGGAAGAACACTCTTTGACATAAATCACAGCAAGATCTTTTATGATCCACCTCCTAGGGTAATGGAAATAAAAACAAAAATAAACAAGTGGGACCTAATGAAACTTCAAAGCTTTTGCACAGCAAAGGAAACCATAAACAAGACAAAAAGACAACCCTCAGAATGGGAGAAAATATTTGCAAATGAATCAACGGACAAAGAATTAATCTCCAAAATATATAAACAGCTCATTCAGCTCAATATCAAAGAAACAAACACCCCAATCCAAAAATGGGCAGAAGACCTAAATAGACATTTCTCCAAAGAAGACATACAGACGGCCACGAAGCACATGAAAAGATGCTCAACATCACTAATTATTAGAGAAATGCAAATCAAAACTACAATGAGGTATCACCTCACTCCTGTTAGAATGGGCATCATCAGAAAATCTACAAACAACAAATGTTGGAGAGGGTGTGGAGAAAAGGGAACCCTCTTGCACTGTTGGTGGGAATGTAAATTGATACAGCCACTATGGAGAACAATATGGAGGTTCCTTAAAAAACTAAAAATAGAATTACCATATGACCCAGCAATCCCACTACTGGGCATATACCCAGAGAAAACCGTAATTCAAAAAGACACATGCACCCGAATGTTCATTGCAGCACTATTTACAATAGCCAGGTCATGGAAGCAACCTAAATGCCCATCAACAGAGGAATGGATAAAGAAGATGTGGTACATATATACAATGGAATATTACTCAGCCATAAAAAGGAACGAAATTGAGTCATTTGTTGAGACGTGGATGGATCTAGAGAGTGTCATACAGAGTGAAGTAAGTCAGAAAGAGAAAAACAAATATCGTATATTAATGCATGTATGTGGAACCTAGAAAAATGGTACAGATGAGCCAGTTTGCAGGGCAGAAGTTGAGACACAGATGTAGAGAATGGACATATGGACACCAAGGGGGGAAAACTGCGGTGAGGTTGGGATGGTGGTGTGCTGAATTGGGCGATTGGGATTGACATGTATACACTGATGTGTATAAAATTGATGCCTAATAAGAACCTGCAGTATAAAAAAAACAAACAAAACAACTAATACTAAACTTTCATTGGGTTATCTGTATGGAAATATGTTAATATAAATGTTTCAGACATTACATGAAATTTCTAAAAATCTTATATTTGTATTTGTATGGAAATATGTATGGAAATATGTTAATATAAATGTTTCAGACATTACATGAAATTTCTAAAAATCTTATATGTTCTGGTATAATGTTATAAGTAATAATCCTAGTTATTACTTTAAAATGTATATCTCAGAAATAACTAATTTTCTTGTCAACTGCATTATTATGAACTTTCATCAAATCTTTAACCGTGGTCATTTTTAAGTCTTTTGTCATTTACAGACAGTTCTGGGTGTACTCTGATGATTTTGCAAATATGTTCCTATAAAAGGGTTTCATCTTCAAGAAATTCATGGAAATGACTCTGACAAGTACAGGTTTCTGGTAACTGACTGTACTGCTGAACTGAATGAATAAGCATTTTCAGAACTCTAATGAAAAACTGATGAACTCATAAAAGTGCTAACAAAATATCAAGATGAAAAAAAAATGAATTACATGGGACTGAGTGAACTGACGAGGATGAGTATAATTTTTGTGACTTTCTGTCTGAATTTAAAAAAAAAAAAATCCCACAAGGACTCAGAGGCAAAGAATATACAAATCAATTTTCACTGCAAAGTAAAGGAGCTGTTACAGTGGAGGATTACTGGACTGAATGTCAATATTATGACATAGTATGAGTGTGTTTCATGTTTGGTAATTGCAATCATTGTTGCTTTTGTTGTGGTCATCCATGTACAATGCTTGGTGTCAGTCTATTTATCTCTTGTAAAAATAAAATACAAAAAAAAAAAAAAAAAGTACCTTAAGTAAAAAATCAGTTTTAAGTGGCCCCATGCTGGTAATGATACAGGGACCTGGCAGAAGAAAACACAAAACACTTTTGGAGAAAATACTTCAAACCCAGGCTTCAAAGAATTCCCATAAATAATGTTCCAAGGAATAGGAGTTCAACAGGAAAAGAAAAACCAGGAGCAAAAGTCAACAAAAACCAACACATTACAGTTAATATGTGCAAAAAGGGCAAGTAATGGAATTATAATCTAAGAATGTTTACTTACTTAAAAGAGTAACAGCATGTAATAAAAGTATGCTGAAATAAAGAGGCTATGAAAATGACCAAGTAGTTTGAAAAACTAGTAATAAAATAATCACAAATAAAAGATATGCTTCAGGGACCTCCCTGGCAGTCCAGTGGTTAAAACTCTGTGCTCCCAATGCAGGGGTGTGGGTTCAATCCCTGGTCAGGGAACTAAGATCCCACAGGCTGTGTGGGGAAGCCAAAAGAATAAATAAATAAAGATATGCTGCAAATTAGAAATTCAGTGAGAATGTTAAACAGCTGATTAGATACAGCAGAAGAGAGAACTAATGAATTGAAGTACTGATCTGTAGAAATCATTCACAGTGTGACACAGACATGAATGCATGACAAGGAGAAAAAGAATGAGAAGTTCTAATATCTCTAATCAGTCTTCTGAGAATGAGGGAAAGCAGTTTCAGAAGAGGAATGACTAAAAATTTTTCACTATTCATAAAAGATACCAGGTCTCAGATTCAGAAAGTCACGTGAATTTTTAGAAGTAGAATTTTTTCAAAAATCACATCTAGAAGCATAACACCAAAAACAAAGGAATATATTAAATTTTCTCAAAGTGCTAAGATAAAATATCTGTCATCCTAGAACTGTACACTGTGAAAAGCATTATTTCATAATAATGGTGAACTAAGGACATTTGCAGATACCCACAATTTGAGACAGCTGACCAACTACATATTCTCATTAACAGAACTTCTAAAGAACACACTTCATAAAGAAGTTATTGAGCCCAAAAATCTGCGAAGCAGTACATATATGTGTATGGATTTAAGCCATTATTGACTGTACAGGCATACCTCTCAGTTTATTGTGCTTTGCTGCACTTCACAGATACTGAATTTTGTTTTTTTTTTACAAACTGAAGATCTGTGGCAGCCCTGCACTGAGCAAGTCCATTGGCACCATTTTTCCAACCCCGTTACTTTTTGTTTTTTGGAGGTTTTTTTTGGCTGCATTGGGTCTTCATTGCTGTGTGCAGGCTTTCTCTAGTTGCAGCGAGCAGGGGCTACTCTTCGTTGCAGTGCACGGACTTCTCATTGCGGCGGTTTCTCTTGTTGCGGAGCATGGGCTCTAGGCGTGTGGGCTTCAGTAGTTGCAATGTGCGGGCTCAGTAGTTGCGGCACGCAGGCCCTAGAGGGCTCAGGCTGCAGTAGTCGCAGAGTGTGGGCTCAGTAGTTGCAGCATGCGGGCTCTAGGGCATGCAGGCTTCAGTAGTTGTGGTGCACAGGCTTATTAGTTGTGGCTCGTGGGTTCTAGAGCACAGGCTCAGTAGTTGTGGCGCACGGGCTTAGTTGCTCCACAGCATGTGGGATCTTGCCGGACCAGGGATCGAACCCACGTCCCCTGCATTGGTAGGTGGATTCTTAACCACTGTGCCACCAGGGAAGTCCCCGAACAGCATTATTTTTTAATTAAGGCATGTACATTGTTTTTTTAGACATAACACTGTTGCACACTTCAAACTACAGTGTAGTATAAACATAACTTTTATATGCACTGGGAAACCAAAAAATTCTTGTCACTTGTTTTATTTCAATATTTGCTTTATTTTGGTAATCTGGAACTGAACTTGAAATATCACCAGGGGTATGCCTCTCTAAAGAATTAATAAGACTATCTAACATTTAGGGAATAAAAATGTAAAAATTAAATATGATAAATAATATCAAATAAGTTGGGAAGGTGTAATTTGATTTAAAGCAGTCTAAGGCACTTGTATTTTGCGGAAGGAAGCAACAGTAATTAACTTTAGAATTTGTAAATTTAAATATTTCTGATAAAATATCTATCATAACCACTAAATAGCTAAGAAGTATAAAACTACCAAACTAGAAGATCAAAAAAATTAACTGAATGAAATTTGGGGAGATTTAGAGGATTACAAGTAAAGTACATTTACACAAAGGCAGGAATAAACATGTGTCAAAAATAAGAACACCCAGTAATATTCACTGGATAGTCATTTCAGAAATATCAATGTAGCTAAATTTCTACTAGATAAAAAAGAAACTAGATGTAATTTTGCATTTCATTTCCAAAGAATAGTGATACAAGCTTGAATTGCTGTTCATCATTATGTGGACTTTGCTAACTCAAAAGTATCAGGCAACAAACGTAAATGTTGTGAAATCCAATCTTCTAATTCACTGAGCTTCCAGGAAGGATTGCAGAACTCCAGCCTCACAGGAGGCCAATTATAGCAATGTAGCCTCCAGGCTCACATAATCACAACATCCGTAAAAGTCCCCTTCATGGATGGTTTACAGTAGATTTTATTACAGCTTTCATGTTGTACCAGAGATTTTAGCACATACTGTGCTAATAGTATCAGCAAACAACCAATTAAAAACCAGATAATCAAAATTACTACTTTTACCTGGAAATAATTTATGAAGTTTAACTTGTTCTGTTCTAACCTGATACTAATCATTTATTATTTAAAGTACTTAAAAGCTAATTATCCACTAACTTTACATATTTTGGAACACAAAAAATACTCAATTATAGTATTCTAATTTATTATTCTAATACAAACTTGTCATACTGTTAAGATAGTGATAAGATAGAAACATGTCTAACACAAAATTACAAACATGTCAAACAAACAAAACATCTGGTGGCAGACCTTAAAGGTTTAATTGCTGTTTGTGAAACCTGAGGAAAAATTCAATCACATCAAACACTGTTTAAGACTTTTATACTCAATTTTTTAAAAGTAAACCCATTTCTAAATACAAAAGTTGCCCTGGGGGCTTCCCTGGTGGCACAGTGGTTGAGAGTCTGCCTGCCAATGCAGGGGACACGGGTTCGAGTCCTGGTCTGGGAAGATCCCACATGCCGCGGAGCAACTAGGCCCGTGAGCCACAATTACTGAGCCTGCGCGTCTGGAGCCTGTGCTCCGCAACAAGAGAGGCCGCGATAGTGAGAGGCCCGCGCACCGCGATGAAGAGTGGCCCCCACTTGCCGCAACTAGAGAAAGCCCTCGCACAGAAACGAAGACCCAACACAGTCATAAAAAAAAAAAAAAAAAAAGAAAAAGTTGCCCTGGGTGTTCATTAATGAAATGTATTTCATTATTGGTTAAACAAGATATTAAAAAAAACAGTATTTTTTCATGGAAAAGGGAAGTCCCTAATCTGCTAATCTAAAGTTGAAAAAGATATAATGCCTTTGACCATTACAATTTTGGTCAATATATCACATACTTGCAGATGGAATGACTTATCTAGAAACACTTAGAGCTTATTTCACAAAGAGGCTTTTAGCATGGAATTTTTTTTATAAGGGGCATTTATCTCATTGTATATAAAAAGTGTGTCCTTGAGAAGGCTATATTAACATGTGCATGAAAGATTTGCAAATGACAAATTTTAAAAGCCTCTTATTCTTTTTACAACAGCCTTCAAACCTTTCTCTCTTTTGATATTACAATTGTATTTCTAACTAAACTGGTTTGTATTTCATCCCAACCCCTTGTTCAAAATTCTTTATTGTGTCCCTATCATCGACCAAAAAAAAAAAAATCAAAAAGAAAGTTTTGTATGACAGATAAGGCCATTCTGAATTGTTTTAATACTTTCCTATACAACTATTTTTTTCAAAACAAACTATGCTCCTACCCTACTGGCAACCAAATCATCTCACAGCCAGACATACACTCATGCTGTTCTCTCTGCCTCAGATGCCTTCTCCCATCTCTGTCCTCATCTACATTACAGACTTTATTCAACTTTCAGGTCTCAGCTAAAATGGCACTTCTTGGGGTAATTTTTGGCTGCCTATATCTCCATTAGATTGAGTTAGATGCTTCCTCCTTTGTGCTCACAGAAATTAAAAATATTTTTACAATGCATTGTTAGGTGTGTATGTGTATGTACATATGTATGTATAGTATATACATAATACATGCACAGGTGTACCTGTATATGTATATACACATATATACACAGATATCTATATAGTGTATGTGTACATATACTTTTCATATAAATAAAACCTAACATATAGCATACTGTCTGAAAACAGTTACTCAAAAAGTGAAGTAGATAGATTAATAAAGCTTGTTAGCTCTTCCAATTTAGTTTATCAATAAACAATCAGTTTTTACCACCTTGACTTACCTGTAGAACATAATTTTCCTTAATGATTATAGCAATATTTGTGGCTGGTCATTAAATATTGTTCCTGCCTTTCCAGAAGAAAAGATATTTCAGTAATTGCTTTAGTTTTTCTCACAGCTCTTCTCTACTGCTCATTTTATCAGGATTTAAAGATGATATATTTTATAAAAACATGTCGGTTGGAAAGATAACATAAAATTTGCTTTGTGGAGTAGTTACAATAAGACTATGATTAGTAAAAGAGGAGATCAGTCAGATTTTGCAAAACTCTTAAAAGAATTTAAACTGTATGATCAATCAGTTATTCATTATATTGCTAAATATTTTCCTCCCTTTACTATTTTAATTCCTTCCAATCAAAAATCAGAAAAATATAGATTAAATCCTGCAATTCTTCCTTTTAAATACATAAGTACTAATTTATTGTTCTAAGAGATTTATCAATAATTCACTACAACAGGATTATTCAATCCTAACTTAAATCTCAGAAGTTGAATGATTCACACTAAGGCAGAAAGATTATGTCAGTATTTGACAACATGGTTGTCTCTTATTAAATATCAATGGGGGACTTCCCTGGTGGTGCAGGGGTTAAGAATCCGCCTGCCAATGCAGGGGACACCAGTTCAAGCCCTGGTCTGGGAAGACTGCACATGCTGCAGAGCATCTAAGCCCGTGCACCACAACTACTGAGCCTGCGGGCCTAGAGCCCATGCTCTGCAACAAAAGGAGCCACCACAATGAGAAGCCTGCACACCACAACGAAGACTAGCCCCTGCTCGCCGCAACGAGAGAAAACCCGCATGCAGCAATGAAGACCCAATGCAGACAAAAATAAATAAATAAATAAATTTACTTTAAAAATAGCAATGGAAGTTAAATAAATAATATTTACAAATAAACCCTGCTATACAAATGGATAAATAAGAAAAGGGAATGAAATTATAATGATCTTAGGCAGACTGTCATGTAAAGATCATAAAGAGAATCAGATCAATATTCTGAATTATTAAAATCTAAATCTTGATTTCATTATAATTTTGAGTAACTATGGGTGAACAAATATAGTAAACTAATAGATCATAATACTTAGAAGAAACTTTAAGATGTCAATTTACTCTACTTCAGCCTTCTGGCAAATATGTTGTTTCTAATGAAGCAACTAAATTTCAGAAAATTTAAGTGAATTTCCCCGGTTATATAGTTCACTAACTCTTAAGGTAGGAAAAACTATAAAAATAGGCCAAGGATTTCAAGAGGTTAATATGTCACACCCTAACATAGGGAGAAATGGTTTGAAAGTATATAACAGTATGAAAACTCTAAGACTTGCCCAGCCTTGGCATGTGTTAGTGAGACATACCAGTCAACAGCAATGTGAATAGCACTTTTCATCAGTCCCAAAGGTAACCAGCTACCTATGAAGAACTGCAAATTATACTAGCTCATAGCTAACAAATGCTTTCACTACTTAAAAGTTGCTTAGGCTAATGGAAAATTTAAATATATATGGTTTGTATAATTTCTAGAGAAAGAACTTCAGCTATTGCCAACTTAAACTTTGTTTTTCAACTACGTTTTTTTGGTTTATTTTAGTAACACATCCTGTCATTAAGTGAGAATACTACATATTTCACCTGCTTCAAGTCTCCTGAAGAAAGACTGGTTCCCTTGAGTAGTTTCATACAAGTGCATAGCAGCAGTCTTCCATTTTATCCCCAAACTGGTTATGACTCTATAGTCTGTCCATTCTAACCTATATACCCCAAACATGTATGACACTATAAGGAAATAAATCCCATTTTCCTTACAAAGAGGCCAGAACCTGAGCAACTTAACTGAATAATGATAATCATCTGAGCTTGAGTTCCCATCTCGAAGAATAAACAAAGATTACTTTTTATCCTAGACAGAAATCTAAACAGTTTGACTTTGCAATGATCTAGCAAAACATATTCTAACCACTGGGTATGCACACTGTCTATTCAGTGATACTAGACCCTGAATAAATAGTTAAAAGTTAAAAAAAATACAACTACTTATATGTGGAAGGACAATGAATTTTAAAAGAAGGTTTATGCAGTCCCATGCCCCTTGACCTTCTCTTATTACTACTGCCCGGCAAACCTTTTCAAGATGAATGGTGTATATCTTTATCTATGACAGTCCATTTAGCAATCACAATATTTCCTTTAAGTTAGATAAATTGTCCAGTCACTTAACAAGAAGAAAGGCCAACATCAACTGCAGCAAAGGTCACTCAATCTAGTTTTGTTCTATATTAAATTGTCATCAGATCTAAACAGCAATTTCGTCAATAGCACATCTAACTAGAATGTTCCAAAACTTAGAAATCAACTGCCTGCCACTATGGGAAAAACAAAGTAGGTAAATAAGACACAACTTTCCAAGGCAAACTCAAGGGTATTGAACCCAAGATCATTCTCTCGCCAAGAGTCTCATTTATCATTTAAAATGAATATGACTTTTAGAAATAACTCTATTGGTTCAATGTTTGTCCTTCTAGAGATTACACAAGTGAATGTCATGTGAACTTTTTATAAGATTGGCTTACTCTGCCAAACTAGCCAAGCAACGAATATATGAAAGAAGCAAAGTATATTATGATATTATGACCTGAATCTAATCATGAGGAACCTGTTACACAGATCTAGAATGAGGGTGATCTACGGGACAAGCGACCTGAACTCTTCCAGAGATTAACTGCCATGAAGAACAGAGGGAGGGAGAAGGACTCAGAATGGAGAAGAATAAAGAGCTCAGCCAATGCAATGAGTGGGGCTTGGCTTATCCAGGATTAAAAAACAACCAGGTAGTGAAAAGGATGTTCAAGAGAAACTGGGTAAATTTTAAAATGTGGGAAATTTGAAAACTATTATTTACTGTATTAAGTATGATAATGTTGATGTAGCTCTGTAGGAGCAGGTCTTTGTTTCTGGGAAACGCATACTGAAACATTTAGGGGAAGTGTCATGTTTGTAGACAGCTTTTGATGACTTGGCAAAATGGAAGAGTGTGTGTGTGTCTCTGTGTGTAGACTGAGCAACTGTGGGAAGAGATAAAGAGTTCCATGAATATAGGAAAAGAGTGTACAGAGGTACATTGCATATTATTTCAACTTTTCCATGGGTTTAAGACATTTTAACTGTTTTAAATCAGATGTTATTCATCTGCTCAGAAATCTGTACTGGTATGCCATTTTATTTGGAATTAGGCCATTCTTCAGAGGGGTCTACAAAGTCCAACATGATCTAATTCCTCATAATCTCTCTGATCTCTTTGTTCATAATTCTCCCCATTTTGTTCATTCATTTCAGCCACTCTGGCATTTTTGTTGCTTCTCAAACATATCAGGCGTGCCTTTGTACTGGCCTGTTCCCTCAGCCTGAAACACTGTTCCTCCAGACATATTAATTCCTTATTTAAAGGCACTTCAATGAGACCCAGTCTAACCAACTTATTTAAAATTGTAACTCAGCTGCAACACACTGTTAACCTGTACATTTTCTTTTTTATATCACTTCTCAAATTATTACATATTTGATTACATAGTAGTTTCACTTTTACTGTATGCATTATCCCAAAGTAAGCTCCAAGATGGATGGACTTTAGGGTTTTATGCTCATTGAAAAAGCTAGGAGAGTTCCTGGCACGTAAAAGATTCTTCATTAATTCTTGTTCAAAGTTTGATGAAAGAAGAAAAGCTTTATTGCTTTCTGTTTAGTTAGAAAATTAAAGATATTAGTGCAATTTTGTGGTGCAACACAATGGGTTGGGGAAGATAAAAGCACAAGGAGGAAACAGCTCAGCACAGAGACACAGAAGTTTGGGAGGAGATCTAAGGAATAAAGAGTTGGAATGAGAGATGACCTCAAGATATCCTAGATATCTGCTCACTTTTACAATATGAATGAGGAGCTGAAAAGGGAGTGAAATGAATATATTGTCTATCCTCTAAATATTTTGTAATGTGAGAAAGATCATTAACAATCAAAGGATTTAGAATAAATATAATCCAGTGAGACCCCCATGAAGTATCTGATAAGTAACGTGCAAGAAGTATTTAATCAGAATTTGAGTAAGAAGACTACACTTGTCAAGCTATTTACTATCCTAATGACTGTACTTATGTTGAGATTGTGTATGACCTGCCTTCAAAGCTCATTTGCAAAAGAGCCTGGGCTACTACCAATGCTTGTTGTCCTATAATATATTAAGGACATTGGCAAATGGAACCATATGCTTGTCATGAGGCAAAACCACCTACTAAGTTTTCCATATTTCAAATACTAACATCACCAGCGCAATCATAAACCAGCTTAACACCATAGGAAACAAACAAACGATGGCATGTAATTCATATTTGTGGCAACATGGAATCATTTAAACTGTCAGAGAGTGGAGAGGTGAATAGGAATCTTCAGGTTGGAAAGCATGACATTCAAAGCTTCTTTTCAGTATATGCATTACATTGTCACTCTTCTCTTTCTAGATACTTAGGTGGGACTTATTTAGGAAATTAGTGATGGGTATGATCAAACGTGATCTCCAACTCTTAGAGATTCTGAGCATAGAAAGAGACTTCTTGAACAAGGACACTGAGACCATGGTTTTATTTCAAAAGTGTTGGGAGATTTTCCATGTGTTTAATGCACATCTTAGGTTTTTAAAAGAAAAGATAAAATTAAGGACAACTTATTATGCATCGTTAACTTATAATATAGAATAATTTGCCTTTGAAGCCTTATTTTAAAAAGTAATATTTAAATGAAAAATACATTTTGAATTACAATCACTTGGCTTACAAATTTTCTGGAACACAATCAACCTCAACATCCCAAGCATCACAATCCTTTATGCTTTCAAACACATGGCCTATCGTAATACATTTAATAGATTTTAAGATAATCATTTGCAAAGCAAGCTAGTCCATAAAATTCATTCCAAATATATTTGTAACCAAACAAGAGTTAATTATTAAACAATCAATTGTGGTGGTCCTTTGGTTGAGACTTAAGAAAGTGAGTCCATAAGGTTATCACTGCATTGCCATTTAACATTAGCGTGTGATGATAAATGAGTTTAACTAGACATATATTTTTCTTGTTCAGGATCTATTCCCCAAGAAATGGTCAGCAGGGAAACACTTTTATAAGTAAAATTCTTTTGAGTATGTTTAGCTAGAAACACTTCTGGTATTTATATCTAAGGCATTTACCACTCCACATGTAATCCTGTCTCACCTGTTTTATTAATTTTGGCAAATAGTTCTTGAATCCCTACTATTTATAAAGTACTACATGTAGTTTTTCTATTTATTTATGTAAAATAAATATTTCTATTTATTTATATCCAGTTGATTTACTTATACCCAATAAATAGTTCCAAATTTAGTTTTATTCACCAATAGTTTAATTCTTAATGAGAAATATTTCAATGAATTCCTAACTTTAATCTAAAAGCATTTTTATTATTACTTGCAATATATAGCAATTATTAATTTCAAGCATCTTAAAAGTTAAATAATGTAAACAAGCAACAGTTTTGAAAACTGGATTTCATTTATATTATTCTAATCTTAATTTGTAATTCCTTGTCACTATTGCATTTCATGCTATTACGAAATACTGAGATATGTCTAAAGATGTATGTTAGAAGTTGACTGTAAACTGTTGTGATTGAAACATTCATACCACTACTCCACATGTGTTTGTTCTTCTTTCACATATTGAACTGACAATTCTGTGATCTTTATGTATATTTAAAAGACTTAAAAAATACTTGAAGAAAAAAATAACATCAAATTGTTATTATGAATACTTCTATAAAATTATTTTATTATCAGTCACTTATTTGAATTATATTTTATTATTCCCAAGGGAACAAAGTTAGATCACAGTTAATTTTAAGTGATTGGTGTTTTAATAATTAATGTTACACTCAGAGCCAAATCAAATATTTACTTTGCTAACATGAATAACAACATTTCATTTCGAGAATTGTATTTTAACTGCAATTTCAATAATCTGGTTTAATCTTAGGTTTGCTCAATATTTAATATTAATGAAATTATTACTTACAAGAAACTACAGAGTACATTTTCTGTTTTTCTAGAATCAAAAGCATACTTTAAAGAGCAAGGTCAGTCCTGGTAGTGAGCCACATTTTACCAATGTTCTGCAGGAAAGGACTAATATTATCAGTTGGAAATTGACAAATGTAGTTTCAATCTGACTTGTGAATTTTATCATTACTCAAATCTTCCTAAAACCCCCTCTATTCCACACCAAGGGCTAAATGCATTGTGAGAAATGCATCTTAAACAGGATTACCACAGATAATTCTCGATTGTGTGGTTTAAATGATTTGTTATAAGCTTTCAGTATTTTGAGAAAAATACGCATGACATCACTTCCATTTTAAAAAATAGTCACTATTTATTTACACTTCACGAAGTAATAATACTAAAGCAAGGACAATATTTATGGGTTAATAGTCTTAATCTCCAAATCCACTGAATATACTAAGCTTTTGGCTAAATAAAATTATTTATCGTACAGTAAAAAACAGCATTTTCTGTAATATATTCTATTTTTTAAATCAAACATAATAGTTATATGTGAAAGGAAGAAATGTATTAATATCTGTAAGTTTACCTAATAAATATAAGAACATTTAAAGATGTTTGCATTTTTTTTTTGAAATTTAAAAGGCTAAAAAAAAAAGACAAAAAGGACAACTTCTTCATACAAGTGTCCCATAACACCTTTCCTTTTTAATTTTTCCCTCACAGGCTAATTTGTCAAAGCTGAAAAAGATACATTTAATAACACTATTAAAAGATTTGTTATCACAATTAATATTATGAAACAGACTTACAATTTAAAAGCCCATAAATATATTTATAACTATTTCTCCACAATTATAAAAATCAACAGTGGCATCTTTTCAACCTGGTAAAATTTGCATACTAACTGCATTCTAGTCACTTCTAATAATAGATGAATAAATGGCCACAACAATCAAATAGTTTTAATTTAATGTTCGTTAGAAAAGTAAAAATAAAACCAAGACAGAATATGAAGCTATTGAAAATGTTATAAATACAGAGAGAAAAAAGTCTGGCATGTGAAAAAATAAGTGTACATTTATAATTCAATACAAAAATAAAAAATAAAAATACAGCCAATGCAAAAAAGCTCATTTAAAACATTGATAAATGAAGTGACAGTCATCAAATATCAATCTATATTGACTTGATATAACAAAAGCAGTTATTATCAGATTACTATATGCAATTCCAACCAAAATCGTAGTGATATTTTTTCCTAGAGTGTGGAAATGTGACCCTAAAATTCACTTTGAAGAACAAAAGTCCAACAGCAGCCAAACAGTTTGAAGAAATGTAGCAATGAGGCCAAATTGCATTTTAAAAGAAGTATTTTTTTAAAACTACAATACTTAACACTGATACTTATGCAGGAATCAACAATAAAATTAAAGTTAAGTTAAATTAAGTTAAATAGATGGAAGAGTCTACGTAAGACCCAGCATACACAAGAATTTGATATATAATAAAGGCACCATCACGTTTGTTGAGAATGAAGGGCTGACTATTTTTGGGACATTAAAAAACACTCTCTTAGAGTCCATGGTAACACACAATAAATTCCACATAAATTTAACAATTAAATGTAAGATCAATACTAAACAATAACAGCATTATAAGAAATATTTAACAACCATCATAGACAGTGAGTAATGACCTTCTAAATGTGAAAGCGATGAATTTTACACAAAGGGGGTAAATCAAACACATTTGAATGCATAACACTTTGAATTTCTTTCTTTCTTTCTTTTTTAAGAAAAGGAATGACATGAATTTATTCTGTCTCAAAAAGGGTAAATAATGGTTATTTTTTCACAATTTCCAATGTGTGCTAAAATTAAGTATAATCCTAACTATAAACCTAAAATTATGATGGACAACCCCTTTCTAATAATAACACTAAAGTCTCCCCAAAATCCTGGTAGTTATATTACCAAAGAATAACTAGAGACCAAGCATCAGCAGAATTTTTTTATTCTGTATAAACAAAAACAAATAAACAAACAAAAGGCCATCAAAACCCCCCAACATTGCCATGGTAAAATAAATCTGAAGAACATTTAGTTAAGCCAAGTAAAATAGATTTCCTTACTGTAAGAAAATAAAAATTCTTAGAACATCTCATGGAACTGAACTTTAGCAAAGCATTGTGCTTTATTCCTGAATCCAAATAAATTTTTTATTTCACCTAAAAGGATTAAAATGTTCATATATAGAACACCTCTATATTAAAAATAACTTGATGTTGTCCTGTTCTGAATTTTCTTCTAAACTTCAGGATAATTCCTATAGTTCCACCTGATTACCTGGTTAGGACAACATAAGGCAACTAGAAAATGGGCCACAGCTACCGTGACAAACTCAATACCCAAATTCTATTGCTAAGACTTTGAATTTCTACATGGCATAATTACAAAAAGGTATTAAGAAGAAAAATTGCATATAAGATATATAATAAAAAGTTTATTACTAATGAGAAGAAAAAAACTAACCACAGAAAAAAATGAACAAATGCCATGAAGAGACCCTTCACAAAAATGTGCAGACAAAAACAAGTAGACAGAAATGATAAGTAATCCAAGTTTACCTAATAATAATCTGTGAATCACAATAATAATGGGTTTCATATAAGATGCTGATGAAAGAAACTGAAGATGACACAAACAGATGGAAAGATATACCATCTGGATTGGAAGAATCAATACTGTTAAAATGCCCATATTACCCAAGACATTCTACAGATTCAATGCAATTCCTATCAAATTAGCAATGGCATTTTTCACAGAACAGGAACAACAAATTTTAAAATTTGTATGGAAACAATAAAGACTCTGAAGAGCCAAAACAATCTTGAGAAAGAAGAATGGAGCTGGAGAAATCAGGCTCCCTGACTTCAGACTATACTACAAAGCTACAGTGATCAAAAAGAGCATGGTATTGGCACAAAAGCAGACACATAGATCAATGGAACAGGACAGAAAGCCCAGAAAAAAACCCACACATTTATGGTCAATTAATCGATGACAAAGGAAACAAGAATATACAATGGAGAAAAGACAGTCTTTACAGTAAGTGGTGCTGGGAAAACTGAACAGCTACACCTCAAAGAATGGAATAGAACATTCTCTAATGCCATATACAAAAATAAACTCAAAATGGATTAAAGACCTAAATGTAAGACTGGATTCTATAAAACTCCTAGAGGAAAACATAGGCAGGACACTCTTGGACATAAATTGCAGCAATATCTTTTTGGATTTGTCTTCTAAAATAATGGAAATAAAAACAAGAATAAACAAATGGGACCTAATTAAATTTAAAAGCTTTTGCATAACAAAGGAAACCATAAACAAAATGAAAAGACAACCTACGGCCTGGGAGAAAATATTTGCAAACTATGTGAGAAACAAGGTTTTAATTTCCAAAATACACAAACAGCTCAATATCAAAAAAAAAAATAACCCACTCAAAAAATGGGAAGAAGACCTAAATCGACATTTCTCCAAAGAAAACACACAGATGATCAATAACCACATGCAAAGATGCTCCACATCACTAATTATCAGAGAAATGCAAATCACAACTACGAGGTATCACCTCACACAGGTAACAACGGCCATCATTAAAAAGTCTACAAATAGGAGGAGCTTCAAGATGGCGGAAGAGTAAGACACGGAGATCACCTTCCTCTCCACAAATACATCAGAAATACATCTACATGTGGAATAACTCCTACAAACACCTACTGAACACTGGCAGAAGACCTCAGACCTCCCAAAAGGCAAGAAACTCCCCACGTACCTGGGTAGGGCAAAAGAAAAAAGAGACAAAAGAATAGGGACGGGACCTGCACCAGTGGGAGGGAGCTGTGAAGGAGGAAAGGTTTCCACACACTAGGAAGCCCCTTCACGGGTGGAGACTACGGGGGGCAGAGGGGGGAAGCTTCGGAGCCACGGAGGAGAGCAGAGCCACAGGGGTGCGGAGGGCAAAGCAGAGAGACTGCCCCACAGAGGATCGGTGCCTACCAGCACTCACCAGCCCAAGAGGCTTGTCTGCTCACCCGCCCGGGCAGGTGGGGGCTGGGAGCTGAGGCTCGGGCTTCGGAGGTCGGATCCCAGGGAGAGGACTGGGGTTGGCAGCGTGAACACAGCCTGAAGGGGGCTAGTGCACCACAGCTAGCTGGGAGGAAGTCCGGGAAAAAGTCTGGAGTTGCCGAAGAGGTAAGAGACATTTTTTTGCCTCTTTGTTTCCTGGTGCGCGAGGAGAGGGGATTAAGAGCGCCGCTTAAAGGAGCTCCAGAGACGGGTGCGAGCCGTGGCTATCAGCGCGGACCCCAGAGACGGGCATGGGACGCTAAGGCTACTGCTGCCGCCACCAAGAAGCCTGTGTGCAAGCACAGGTCACTATCCACACCTCCCCTCCCGGGAGCCTGTGCAGCCCGCCACTGCCAGGATCCCGTGATCCAGGGACAACTTCCCCAGGAGAACACATGGTGCGCCTCAGGCTGCTGCAACGTCACGCTGGCCTCTGCCGCCGCAGGCTCGCCCCGCACTCCGTACCCCTCCCTCCCCACTGTCCTGAGTGAGCCAGAGCCCCCGAATCAGGTGCTCCTTTAACCCCGTCCTGTCTGAGCGAAGAACAGATGCCCTCAGGCGACCTACACGCAGAAGCGGCCCCAAATCCAAAGCTAAACCCTGGGAGCTGTACGAACAAAGAAGAGAAAGGGAAGTCTCTCCCAGCAGCCTCAGGAGCAGCAATTAAATCTCCACAATCAACCTGATGTACCATGCATCTGCGGAATACCTAAATAGACAATGAATCATCCCAAATTGAGGAGGTGGACTTTGGGAGCAAAGATATACATATTTTTTTCCCTTTTTCTCTTTTTGTGAGTGTGCTTCTGTCTGTGATTTCGTCTGTATAGCTTTGCTTTTACCATTTGTCCTAGGGTTCTGTCTAACCGTCTTTTTGTTTGTTTTTTTTACTTTTTAAAAATTTTTTCTTAATAATTATATTTTATTTTAATAACTTTATTTTATTTTCTTTTACTTTATTTTATGTTCTTTCTTTCTTTCTTTCTTTCTTTCCTCCCTTTTATTCTGAGCCGTGTGGATGAAAGGCTCTTGGTGCTCCAGCCATGCATCAAGGCTGTGCCTCTGAGGTGGGAGAGCCAACTTCAGGACACTGGTCCACAAGAGACCTCCCAGCTCCATGTAATACCAAACGGCGAAAATCTCCCAGAGATCTCCATCTCAACGCCAAGACCCAGCTTAACTCAACGACCAGCATGCGACAGTGCTGGACACCCTATGGCAAACAATTAGCAAGACAGGAACACAACCCCATCCATTAGCAGAGAGGCTGCCTAAAATCATAATAAGGTCACAGACACCCCAAAACACACCACCAGACATGGACCTACCCACCAGAAAGACAAGATCCAGCCTCATCCACCAGAACACAGGCACCAGTCCCCTCCATGAGGAAACCTACACAACCCACTGAACCAACATTAGCCACTGGGGGCAGACACCAAAAACAAAGGAAACTACGAACTAGCAGCCTGTGAAAGGAGACCCCAATCACAGTAAGGTAAGCAAAATGAGAAGACAGAAAAAGACACAGCAGATGAAGGACCAATGCAAAAACCCACCAGACCTAACAAATGAAGAGGAAATAGACAGTCTACCTGAAAAAGAATTCAGAATAATGATAGTAAAGATGATCCAAAATCATGGAAATAGAATAGAGAAAATACAAGAAATGTTTAACAAGGACCTAGAAGAACTAAAGAGCAAACAAACAGTGATGAACAACACAATAAATGAAATTTAAAATTCTGTAGAAGGGATCAATAGCAGAATAAGAGAGGCAAAAGAACGGATAAGTGACCTGGAAGATAAAATAGTGGAAATAACTACCACAGAGCAGAATAAAAAAAAAAGAATAAAAAGAATTGAGGACAATCTCAGAGACCTCTGGGACAATATTAAACGCACCAACATTCAAATTATAGGGGTCCCAGAAGAAGAAGAGAAAAAGAAAGGGACTGAGAAAATATTTGAAGAGATTATAGCTGAAAACTTCCCTAATATGGGAAAGGAAATAGTTAATCAAGTCCTGGAAGGACAGAGAGTCCCATACAGGATAAATCCAAGGAGAAAAATGCCAAAACACATATTAATCAAAGTATCAAAAATTACATACAAAGACAAAATATTAAAAGCAGCAAGGGAAAAACAACAAATAACACACAAGGGAATCCCCATAAGGTTAACAGCTGATCTTTCAGCAGAAACTCTGCAAGCCAGAAGGGAGTGGCAGGACATATTTAAAGTGATGAAAGGGAAAAACCTACAACCAAGATTACTCTACACAGCAAGAATCTTATTCAGATTTGAGGGAGAAATTAAAACCTTAACAGACAAGCAAAAACTAAGAGAATTCAGCACCACCAAACCAGCTTTACAACAAATGCTAAAGGAACTTCTCCAGACAGGAAACACAAGAGAAGGAAAAGACCTACAATAACAAACCCAAAACAATTAAGAAAATGGTAATAGGAACGGAACATACATATCGATAATTACCTTAAATGTAAATGGATTAAACGGTCCAACCAAAAGACGTAGACTGGCTGAATGGATACATAAACAAGCCCCATATATATATGCTGTCTACAAGAGACCCACTTCAGACCTAGGGACACATACAGACTGAAAGTGAGGGGATGGAAAGAGATATTCCATGCAAATGGAAATCAAAAGAAAGCTGGAGTAGCAATTCTCATATCAGACAAAATAGACTTTAAAATACAGACTATTTCAAGAGACAAAGAAGGACACTACATAATGATCAAGGGATCGATCCAAGAAGAATATACAACAATTGTACATATTTATGCACCCAACATAGGAGCACCTCAATACATAAGGCAAATACTAACAGCCATAAAAGGGGAAATCGACAGTAACACAATCATAGTAGGGGACTTTAACACCCCACTTTCACCAATGGACAGAGCATCCAAAATGAAAATAAATAAGGAAACACAAGCTTTAAATCATGCATTAAACAAGATGGATTTAACTGATATTTACAGCATATTCCATCCAAAAACAAGAGAATACACTTTCTTCTCGAGTGCTCTTGGAACAGTCTCCAGGATAGATCATATCTTGGGTCACAAATCAAGCCTTGGTAAATATAAGAAAATTGAAATCGTATCAAGTATATTTTCCGACCACAATGCTATGAGACTAGATATCAATTACAGGAAAAAATCTGTAAAAAATACAAACACATGGAGGCTAAACAATACACTACTTAATAACCAAGAGATCACTGAAGAAATCAAAGAGGAAATCAAAAAATACCTAGAAACAAATGACAATGAAAACATGACGACCCAAAACCTATGGGACGCAGCAAAAGCAGTTCTAAGAGGGAAGTTTATAGCAATACAGTCCTACCCCAAGAAACAAGAAACACCTCAAATAAACAACCTAACCTTACACCTAAAGAAGTTAGAGAAAGAAGAACAAAAAAAAAAAACCCAAAGTTAGCAGAAGGAAAGAAATCATAAAGATCAGATCAGAAATAAATGAAAAAGAAATAAAGAAAACAACAGCAACGATCAATAAAACTACAAGCTGGTTCTTTGAGAAGATAAACAAAATTGATAAACCATTAGCCAGACTCACCAGGAAAAAAAGAGAGAAGACTCAAATCAATAGAATTAGAAATGAAAAAGGAGAAGTAACAACTGACACTGCAGAAATACAAAGGATCATGAGAGATTACTACAAGTAACTATACGCCAATAAGATGGACAACCTGGAAGAAATGGACAAATTCTTAGAAATGCACAACCTTCCGAGACTGAACGAGGAAGAAATAGAAAATATGAACAGACCAATCATAAGCACTGAAATTGAAACTGTGATTCAAAATCTTCCAAAAACAAAAGCCCAGGACCAGATGGCTTCACAGGTGAATTCTATCAAACATTTAGAGAAGAGCTAACACCTATCCTTCTCAAACCCTTCCAAAATATAGCAGAGGGAGGAACACTCTCAAACTCATTCTACAACACCACCATCACCCTGATACCAAAACCAGACAAAGATGTCACAAAGAAAGAAAACTACAGGCCAATATCACTGATGAACATAGATGCAAAAATCTTCAACAAAATACTAGCAAACAGAATCCAACAGCACATAAAAAGGATCATACACCATGAGCAAGTGGGGTTTATCCCAGGAATGCAAGGATTCTTGAATATATGCCAATCAATCAATGTGATACACCATATTAACAAATTGAAGGAGAAAAACCATATGATCATCTCAATAGATGCAGAGAAAGCTTTCGACAAAATTCAACACCCATTTATGATAAAACCCTCCAGAAAGTAGGCACAGAGGGAAGTTTCCTCAACATAATAAAGGCCATATATGACAAACTCACAGCCAACCTCGTCCTCAATGGTGACAAACTGAAACCATTTCCACTAAGACCAGGAACAAGACAAGGTTGCCCACTCTCACCACTATTATTCAACATAGTTTTGGAAGTTTTAGCCACAGCAATCAGAGAAGAAAAAGTAATAAAAGGAATCCAAATCGGAAAAGAAGTAAAGCTGTCACTGTTTGCAGATGACATGATACTATACATAGAGAATCCTAAAGATGCTACCAGAAAACTCCTAGAGCTAATCAATGAATTTGGTAAAGTAGCAGGATACAAAGTTAAAGCACAGAAATCTCTAGCATTCCTATACACTAATGATGAAAAATCTAAAAGCGAAATTAAGAAAAAACTCCCATTTACCATTGCAACAAAAAGAATAAAATATCTAGGAATAAACCTACCTAAGGAGACAAAAGACCTGTATGCAGAGAATTATAAGACACTGATGAAAGAAATGAAAGATGATACAAATAGATGGAGAGATATACCATGTTCTTGGATTGGAAGAATCAACCTTGTGAAAAAGACTATACTACTCAAAGCAATCTACAGATTCAATGCAATCCCTATCAAACTACCAATGGCATTTTTCACAGAACTAGAACAAAATGTTTTACAATTTGTATGGAAACACAAAAGATCCCGAACAGCCAAAGCAATCTTGAGAAAGAAAAACGGAGCTGGAGGAATCAGCCTCCCTGAGTTTAGACTATACTACAAATCTACAGTAATCAAGACAATATGGTACTGGCACAAAAACAGAAATATAGATCAATGGAACAGGATAGAAAGCCCAGAGATAAATCCAAGCACATATGGTCACCTTATCTGTGATAAAGGAGGCAAGAATATACAGTGGAGAAAAGACAGCCTCTTCAATAAGTGGTGCTGGGAAAACTGGACAGCTACATGTAAAATAAGGAATTTAGAACACTCCCTAACACCATACACAAAAATAAACTCAAAATGGATTAAAGACCTAAATGTAAGGCCGGACACTATAAAACTCTTAGAGGAAAACATAGGCAGAACACTCTATGATATATATCACAGCAAGATCCTTTTTGACCAACCTCCTAGAGAAATGGAAATAAAAATAAACAAATGGGACCTCATGAAACTTAAAAGCTTTTGCACAGCAAAGGAAACCATAAACAAGACAAAAGGACAACACTCAGAATGGGAGAAAATATTTGCAAATGAAGCAACTGGCAAAGGATTAATCTCCAAAATTTACAAGCAGCTCATGCAGCTCAATATCAAAAAAACAAACAACCCAATCCAAAAATGGGCAGAAGACCTAAATAGACATTTCTCCAAAGAAGATACTCAGATCGCCAACAAACACATGAAAGAATGCTCAACATCATTAATCATTAGAGAAATGCAAATCAAAACTACAATGAGATATCATCTCACACCAGTCAGAATGGCCATCAGCAAAAAATCTACAAACAATAAATGCTGGAGAGGGTGTGGAGAAAAGGGAACCCTCTTGCACTGTTGGTGGGAATGTAAATTGATACAGCCACTATGGAGAACAGTATGGAGGTTCCTTAAAAAACTCAAAATAGAACTACCATATGACCCAGCAATCCCACTACTGGGCATATACCCTGAGAGAACCATAATTCCAAAGGAGTCATGTACCACAATGTTCACTGCAGCTCTATTTACAATAGCCAGGACATGGATGCAACCTAAGTGTCCATCGACAGATGAATGGATAAAGAAGATGTGGCACAAATATACAGTGGACTATTACTCAGCCATAAAAAGAAATGAAATTGAGTTATTTGTAGTGAGGTGGATGGACCTAGAGTCTGTCATACAGAGTGAAGTAAGTTAGAAAGAAAAAAACAAATACCGTATGCTAACACATATATATGGAAACTAAGAAAAAAAAAAAGGTCATGAAGAACCTAGGGGCAAGATGGGAATAAAGACACAGACTTACTAGAGAATGGACTTGACGATATTGGGAGGGGGAAGAGTAAGCTGTGACAAAGTGAGAGAGTGGCTTGGACATATATACACTACCAAATGTAAAATAGATAGCTAGTGGGAAGCAGCCGCATAGCACAGGGAGATCAGCTCGGTGCTTTGTGACCACCTAGAGGGGTGGGATAGGGAGGGTGGGAGGGAGGGAGACGCAAGAGGGAAGAGATATGGGAACATATGTATATGTATAACTGATTCATTTTTTTATAAAGCAGGAAGTAACACACCATTGTAAAGCAATTATACTCCAACAAAGATGTTATAAAAAAAAAGTCTACAAATAAAAAATGATAGGAAGGGTGTGGAGAAAAAGGAACCCTCCTAAACTGTTAATGGCAATGTAAAGTGGTGCAGCGACTATGGAGAACAGCATAGAGTTTCCTTTAAAATCTAAAAGTAGAACTACCATATGATCCAGCTATCCCACTCCTGAGCATATATCCAGAAAAGATGAAAACCATAATTCAAAAAGATACATGCACCCCAATGTTCACAGTGGCACTATTTACAACAGCCAAGACATAGAAGTAATCTAAATGCCTATCGATAAAGAGGATGTGGTATATATACTTAGCCATAAGAAAGAATTAAATAATGCCATTTGCAGCAACAGAGATGGACCTGGAGATTATCATACCAAGTAAAGTAAGTCAGACAGAGAAAGACAAATATCATATGATATCACTTATATGTGGAATCTAAAAAAAAAAAAAATGATACAAATGAACTTATTTACAAAACAGAAACAGACTCACAGACATAGAAAACAAACTTATGGTTATTAAAGGGGAAGGAGCAAGGGAGGAATAAATTGGGAATTCAGGATTAACAGATATCCACTACTATGTATAAAATAGATAAAAAACAAGGACCACAGGAAACTATATTCAATATATTATAATAACCTATAATGGAAAAGAATCTGAAAAATAATGTATATATGTATGTATAAATGAATCACTTTGCTGTACACCTGAAACATTGTAAATCAACTATACTTAAATAAGTAGAGTGTTATGAAGCTTCACTGATTAAAAAAATTGAGTTTTGACAACAAAATTACTCAAACTTAAATAATAATAACCAGCATTGGTAAGTATTTGTTGAAAGTGGCACTCGTATACTGCTAGCTGGAGTATAAATTAGAATAATAATTTGTAAGACAATTTGCTTAGAATCATACAATTAGCCTTGCCTCTATGCCAATAAATCTCTATCTAGAAATGTCATCTAAGAAAATAAAGATATAAGATTTAAGTAAAAGACTTTAAAGCACTACTACCTTTAAGAAAAAATGGGAATCAACACACC
The DNA here is from genome assembly GCF_028023285.1 of Balaenoptera ricei. NCBI lineage: Eukaryota > Metazoa > Chordata > Mammalia > Artiodactyla > Balaenopteridae > Balaenoptera > Balaenoptera ricei. The sequence goes on from NC_082647.1 coordinate 66,082,231, forward strand.
CATTAGAATAGCTTTTAATTAAAAAACAAACAGAAAACAACAAGTATAATACAAATATGTGGAAAAACTGGAACCCATGTGTATTTTTTTTTTAACTTGAAACATATGCTTTATTAGTACTCTAGATTTAGCATCATCTTTTTAGAAATGATTACTTGCAGTACTACAATTTTTTTTTTATATTTCCATTTAATATTTGGAAACACAGAAGTATTACATGAAACAGCATTGCCAAATATTGCACAAAACATTTGGATCACTCATTATATGTGTGTGTATTTATCTGTGTGTATGTGTTTCCCAACGTTCACTTTTCAAAGGCTTTGGCTTTTTTTTTAATTTTTAATTTTATATTGGAGTACAGTTGATTAATAATGTTGTGTTAGTTTCAGGTGTACAGCAAAGTGATTCAGTTATACATATACATGTATTTATTCTTTTTCAAATTCCTTTCTCACTTAGGTTGTTACAGAATATTGAGCATAGTTCCCTGTGCTATACAGTAGGTCTTGTTGGTTGTCTATTTTAAATATAACAGTGCAAACATGTCAATCCCAAACTCCCATTCTATCCCCCCCCACCGGACTTTCCCCTGTAACCATAAGTTCGTTCTCCAAGTCTGTGAGTCTGTTTCTGTTTTGTAAATAAGTTCATTTGTACCTTTTTTTTTGTTTTTTAGATTCTGCATATAAGCAATATCATATGATATTTGTCTTTCTCTGTCTGACTTACTTCACTTAGTATGGTAACCTCCAGGTCCATCCATGGAACCCTTGTGTATTTTTGACAGAATGTAAAATGGTACAGTTGCTGTGAGATACAGTATGGTGGTTCCTTAAAAAACTAAAAATAGAATTACCATATGATCGGCGATTCTAGTTGGGTATATACCTCAAAGAAATGAAAGTAAATAAGTTCATTTGTTTACACATTACTATATATAAAATAGGTAACTAATAAGGACCTACTGTACACCACAGGGAACTCTGCTCAATACTCCGTAATGGTCTATGTGGGAACAGAACCTAAAAAGAGTGGATATATGTATATGTATAACTGATTCACTTTTCTGTACGCTTGAAACTAACACAACATTGTAAATCAACTATACTCCAGTAAAAATTAAAAAAAAAAAAGAAATGAAAGTAGATTCTTGAAGAGACAGCTGTATGCTCATGTTCTCAGCAGGATTATTCACAATAGCCAAAAAAGTAGAAGCAACCTAAGTGTCCACTGATTGATGAGTGAATAAATAAAATGTGGTATATACCTAGAACAGAATGTTATTCAACTTTAAAAAAGAAGGCCATTTTGACACATGATACAACATGGACAAACCTTGAAGACATTATGCTAAGTGAAATAAGCTAGCCACAAAAGGACAAATACTGGGTGATTCGACTTATATGAAGTACCTACAGTAGTCAAGTTCATAGAGACAGAAAGTAGAACGGTAGTTTCCAGGGCCTGGCAGGGAGGAGGTAATGAGGAGTTATTCTTTAACGGGTACAGTGTTTCAGCGTTACGAGATGAAAAGCGTTCTGGAGATGGAGGATGGTACTGGTTACACAACAATGTGAAAATAATGCCACAGAAAGGTACACTTAAAAATGGTGAAAATGGTAAATTTTGTTATGTATATTTTACAACAATTTTAAAAAAGCAAAAAAGAATCAAATTAAGTGTTCCATAAATTAATAAAAATAACTATGAACATTCAAATAATGAAATATTTACATATTTTCTATATATTCCCCCAAAATATCCTCACTACTGTAATTATAAACGTACATTTGGTAAGTAAAATAAATGAGACCTGATATTCTTTTAAAAGGTAAGGTAAGTGGAGTAGGCTTCCTTTGTAGACCTCTTCTGATGGTGAAGCAGATGTTTCCTAAGGCATGATTGGCTCAAGGGAATTGCAATTTCAATTAAGCAAACTGAAAATGATTCTCTAGATAGGTTCTATGGAGGGGGGGGGGGGGAACTGCCTCTTTGTAGAGGAGCAAAGATCTGAAACATGACCATTAGGGCGTATGTTTCATTTTCTCCCCCAGGGCAGCTAACAAATTTGTAGAAGAAGCTGTTCTAACCTCACGTATGAAATTCTGCCCCTGAGACTGAATCTGCATATGAAAAATCAGTCCCAATAATGAAACACATCAAGCTGCTGAGACTACAATGCCTGTAAGGAAAATGTTGAAGGCTTTATAACTTTTCAGAATTCCCTAGAGAGAAAAAGAAAATTGAAAAAAACCTTCCCTTTATTATCTGGTCACTATTCACAACCTTATTTGCTAATAGAGTGGGTGGTCCATTATAATCAGATCTCATTTTCTGTTTTATGACTTTATATAGAACCTACTTTGAATTAATATTATGCTGGGTGAAGAACTATATCATGTTTGTCTCTTTTGGATTCTTCTGTTTTAATGTTTGCTTATGTTTCATAAAACATGGGGTTTTATTTTTCCATTCTTCATACCCCATTTGTAAAATTTTTAAAAATCAGCTTCTGAAAGCGTAGTGATTATATCTATTGAATGAACTGATGAAACATTATAGAAGTGTTCTAAAAGAGCCAAAGACACATCCTAACAATTAATACAATTGTTTTCATTTAAAAGTCCTAGCACTGGAGAGTTTGAAAGTATTCCATAGCTAAAAAAAAAAAAATTGTGAAACTCCAATTATTAGTGGTTCTCTCCCATCAGGCCCAGTTTAAATTTAAGGCATTTCAGCCATCAGTGGCAAAGACTATTACCTTTGAAACATTGCTATAGATGCTGCAGTTGATTTAACATCAACAAGTCTAACCGTTCTACATTTGTCCATTTAGGCATTCATTCTGTATATATTCTTAGTTGTTATAAAAGCATTAAAAGATATAATTTATCATTTTCAAGAACAGAATGGAAAGCAATGCTTATTTTGCATGAGAGCAAATCACAAGAGATAACGTGCAAAGAGAGAAATACAAAAAGTAATATACATTGCTCAGCTCAATTTCTGAAAAGCCCATTTCCTTGAGAGGATGCAAAGTTATAGCTGTCTCTACCAGCAGAAGGGGACATTTTTTGCCATTTAATAACATTTTCAAGAATTCATTACACTTTTTTCCCACAAGGAGAACAAAATTCAGTAAAGATAAACCTCACAGTTCCAAAAACACAGAGAATATTAAAGCCAATAGACCCAATAAACTCACAGGAAAGACTATCATTGTGCCATAATGGTACAACAAAAGCTGTTACAAATGTAAATTAATTACACACACACACACTTTAACGTGTAGCCTTAAGCCAACTGTGGCCAGCATCTATGATGTAGTGTATTCTAATATGATTCAAAGTCTACCTACATGGGTAGATCATCCCCCTTACTGAGGACTCAGAGTAGGGAATGGAGAAGATGATTCCTAGATCTTACCTATTTGTGTGTCTTCTAAATTTCCAATGTTCATCTTGGGTAAACAGTCCTATAGAATCCCCTACCACTTAAAGTCCATGGATGCAAGGAAGGCATTACTGAAGTCGAATTCAGCAAATCTATATTAAATTAATAATATTTAACAGGAATGAAATAACTGGTATGGGAATTGTGGCTTGGTTTCCTTTTGAACCTGGTATATTTTTTCTATTATCATTCTGAATATATTACACAATGGAAGCTGTTAAAATTGCATCTGCTCCTACAACAAAAAAAACCCTTCTCTGTGCAGGAGATACATTAACAGAGTTCAGGTGTCAGTTTCTAGATGGGGCTTTGGAAAAGATAAACCACTAAATAGATTCCTAGGAGTCCCTAAAAGACAAAAGCATCTTCATCACACATTTTAACACTTGATTCAAACATAAAGCCATTCATTATTACTCACTAGATAATGCTTTAGTTATGACTAACCAAGTTGTAACACTTATTTAATGGGTAGTTATAGTTTCACATCTATTTTTAATTATTTGTATGTGGTTAATAGTGTCAACAAAAATAAAGCTCAGTATAACCGAGTCCCTGTTTTTGAGGAGATCAAACTCAATGGACAGTACCTTTAAAAACTAATGAAATACTTTTAAAATGATAACGAATGATATTCATATTCAGAGATCACAATTCGAGCCTTATGCCTAGAGGGACGATTAAAAGAGAAAAACTGCATACCAATTTTTTAGAAACTACTCTCATGTGAACAGAAACTGTCACATTGAAATCATATACTGAGAAATATACCCAATGATTCTACCAACTATATACACAAACAAAATATATAATATCCTTATTAATTTTTAAACATCATGCAGATTCTGCAATAATAATAATTTATATGCACTTTTACATACATTATCTTATTTTGTTCTTATACCAATCCTATGAACAAGAATATTAATATTCACATAAAACAAATGTAAACATCCTAAGTGTCATTAACTTTTTGACCTAGATGTACTATAGAGATTTCCTAAGTCTCTAATAGATGTGAAATGTAAGGATAAGAGAAATTGAATGATTTGCCAAAGATCAATCTGCTAGTTAGTACCAGAGATAGGTTTGACACAATGTGATGTCCTTTTCACTATACCAAGTTACTTTAATTGGAAAATAGTGTTTACTCCATCAATTCTATAACGTACTACCAAGAAGTATTTCATCCAACTTTAAGAAATATCCACTTCTGCTCCATGTTAATGTTCCACCCCACACACACCCCTCTCAACTTTATCCATGTTAACTATACCTATTTAGCAGTTAATTCCCAGACAAGATCTCTTAATAGGTGCCCTCTCCCATATAACAGATCCAAGTTTCCCACTCCTTCCTGGATATTTTTATGTGAATTTCTTTTTGACATATCAAGGCCAAGAAGATCAAAACTAGGTTCATTATCTAAAAGTACTCTTTACCTGTGTGTTTTGCTATCTTACTTAAGGTCATGTTCTATCTACAAGAAGAGGTAAAAATTCTCAGAATCATCTCAGTATATGCCTCTAACTGACATCCAAAGTTTATGTACTCATCCTCGCAGTTCCCCATTCTTTTCCCACCACTCTGTTTATTTCTGCTTCCATAAGCCTAGCTCTCATCCTCCTTTGAATGAATCATTATATTAACTTGCTTATTGATGTCTCTACTTCTAGATGACTTTTCAAGTCATCAATCAATGGGCTGCAGAATTAATATAAAACACAACTAAATAATTTATGAACATACTCTGTGACATACAGAAGTAAAAACTTTGGCTAATTATAGTAAAATATTTTATTGAGTATATCAAAAGTGTGGAAACCAGAATCACAGGTGCCCCCAGTGGTTTGTACCCCCTGGGTTCTGTGTCTTATACAGTTTCCTCCCATAGTGAACAAGGCTGATTTTGTAACCAATCAGATATTGTGGAAATGACAGCATATGAATTTTGTGACTAGGTCATAAAAAATATTCTGGTTTCTGTCTTGCTTTCTCTTGGATCACTAGTTCTGCTGGAAGCCAGCTGCCATGTGTTGAGGATATTCAAGCAGCCCTATACAGAGGTCTATGTGGTAAGAAACTGAGGTCTGCAGCCAACAGCCAGCTCTAACACGCTGGGCATGCAAATGAGCCACCTTAGAAGTGGATTCTCTTGCACCAGTCAAGCCTTCAGATGGCTGTAGCTCTACAAACATCTTGACTTCAATCTTAAGGAGATCCTGTTACAGAAGCATCCAGTTAACCCATTCCCCGAATTTCTGACCTGACAGAAACTGTGAAATAATAAATGTTTATTGTTTTAAGCAACTAGGTGAGGTGTTTTAGTATTTTTTTTATACAGCAATGGATAATTAATACAATGAGAGCTTTAATTTCCTGGGGAACATTATGTAGCAATAAGATATCCTGGATAGAGAATCAAAACATGGGTGCTAGGTAAGAGACAGTAGAAGCAGATGCTGTATAAAGCACTCTACAAGGAGATAAAGAAAAAGAAGGTAATTCTGCAACCTGCATTCCCATGCAAAAATCCACTTTAACAGCCTTTTCCCGGAGTCCATTTTATTCCATACATGGTTAATGTGTTTGCTACAAATGAAACAGATATTGTCAAAACCTGGGTTGATCCTAAATAAGAAAGACCTGCCAAGTCACATGTTACTCTTACTCGTATATTTATTGAACATCTGTTTGAGATACTAACAAATAAACAACAATATGATTTGGCTCTACAATGAAAACAAGACAATTCCTCTTCTCTGTTTTGAAATCCACTTGCTAAAGGGTTCTATCTCTAAAAATTTAAGGCGAAAATAATATTTGAATATCTTAAGTAGCTGTAAATTAAAATAAACATGTGCAAATTATCCTAACATATGGACCAGGGTTTCCCAAGTTCTACTCTACACGTTCTTTGTTGCAGGGGGCTTTCCCCCGTACTGCAGGATGCTTAGCACACCTCCTGGCCTCAATTCACCGGATGCCAGTAGGACCATTCTCTCTACTGCTCCAAGTCATGGTAATAAAAAATGTTTGCAGACATCATCGACAAGCGTTCCTGGGAGGGCAAAATCACCCTTGGCTAAGGACCACAGTTACAGACTCCAGGATGTAATGTAATTTATAAGCCTTTAATGGAGAAAATTTTTTTTTTCCCAGCAAGTAGGAATGTTCCCATCTGTTCTGTAGCACTTCATACTTCAGGATAAGATTTAAGGAAAATCCAGAACCTTCAGTTTGGATTTTCTGATTAAAAAGTCTGAGGCCATCTGCCATAGTTATAATAATCTGCCAGACTGTCACAACAAATGATCAGCCCAATGTTAGGAATCAACATGAAAAAATATTTTTAGAAATGGGTGTATGATGTCTTTATTGCAGAAGATAAAGAAAGCTTTTAATTAAACACACACACACACATACACACACAGGTACTCTGGAAAAAGCAGTCATTCCTTTTCTGTACTTCTAGTAGTTTCCCAAACGAACTGTAAATATTATTTAGGAAAGAAGAAAAGTAATGACCTTTAAGCAATGGGGATGAGAGAAATCACTATCCAGGTCTGTTTTGTTCAAACTTTCAAACTTGACCGAGCAATATTCATCACCTAAATTAGCCAAAGGTCTTAAATAAATGTGGGGTCAGAAACTGTTTTAATAATGGCCTTAAAATCTTATTTTATTTTATACATGTAAAATAAAATACACATGTAAAATGTAAAATTATGTGATTCTCTCCTACTTAATTAGATTTATAGATATTTCTGCCATGAAATGTTTTGCTGTGGCACATGTGGCTACAGAAAAGGAGAGGGAATGATTTCTTCAGTAAGAGGGACTTCTTTGAAATATTACAAGGTATTTGAGATACTTTTCCATAACGAATGATTAAATTATGTAAGTTTTTCCACTTTAATGACTGGGGAACATCTATTTCATTGAAATCTTGATTATGAAAATTTAAAAAAAATAAGCTACTTTTGTTTTAGTTATGGTTCCTGCATAATCAAACTGTAACATAATGATCTGAGTGTTCATAATTTATTTCCTCGTAAAGGAAACATTAGTAGAGGGATGGGAAAGTGAGACACAGAATGGGGGGGGGGGATCCAATAAAGGACACATGGTTAAACTAGCTGTCACACAAAGCAACTGAAGCTTAAACTCACTAGGGAAACTCGGACAGCCAATACAGAATTACCAGTTCACTGTCATCTGCTGAGGGGCAACTGGGGTATTTGTACACCAGCCCTCACTGACTGTTGTTTGAGGGCTACTGCAAGAACATTAAGCATCTCTGACCTCCTCCACAGGCAGAGAAAGCAGACTTCAGTGGCCAGAGGAGGCCCTCAGACAAATAAATACAGAATTGGGCAGTTAGAAGTCAAACAGCTAGTGAGCTAGAGAAGACAGACAGGTGGGGAACTGGCTGCATCTGCTGATTTGTCATGTCTATTATACAATAAATACCATAGTCAAGAAATGTCAAGGCAATATTGCCTTCTTAATTAGATATACCTGTATATTTGCAAAGAGGAAATGTATGTCTTTCCATATTGAAGATGCAATAAAAATGTCCTTTTAGGAGATTCCAAATGAACTAAAAAATGCAAAAAACAATTCCCCCTTTGGTTTCCCAGTTAATTAATATAGGCCATAACTACCCACTTGTTATCTGTTCGTTTTTTATAAAGTATATAATTTTTTTAAAGATAAAGAAGTTTTAAAAATCCCTGTTGACTGAAAATTACAGCATTAACAAATTTAAATTGCACAGAAAGTTACAAACTAAAAGTCAATACCTCCTCCTCTGAAACCAGGCTCTCTCCCTAATCTTCCTAAAGAAAGCTATTGTTAATATTTGCATGTTATTCCTTCCAGAAATCCATATATATGTATTTATTCTATTCTGACTGGGGTTCTTTAGTGCTTCCTGAATCTTAGGAGATACATCTTTCATCAATTCTGGAAAATTCCCAACCAATATTTCTTCAAATACTGCCATATGAAATTCCAATTAGATATAGGTTAGATCAACTCTTTCTTCCTTCCAATGTGCCTTAACCTCTTCCATAATTTCCAACTCTTTTTGCTCCATTAAATTTAATTTCTTCGCCTTCTTCCAGTTAACTAATTCTTTATTCATCCATACCTAATCTGCTCTTAATTAATCCACTGAATTCTTAATTTCAATTATTACTATTTTTGTTTGTTTGTTTCTAGGTTTACTTCCTTCCCTTTCAAATATCCCTCTTCTTCTTGGATAGTAACTGTTTCTGTTTTCAGAAGTTTTCACTCCATATTGCATTTTTCAATCATTCTAAACATACTTTTATAGATCGGGGCCAATAATTTCATGCAGTGAATAATAACATCTGTAGTTTCTCTTGAGGCTTAGTCAATTTTTATGTGTATATTGCAAACAGAATGTTGTGAGCAAACATTCAGACTATAGGAATACTGTAAATTCTGGGTTTGTGGTGACTTTTGCCAAGTACTTCAAGGAACTCAAAAGAGACCGCTATAAATTAACTTCTCACATTATTTAGGTAGTACAATTTTGAACTTTAAATATATGAAATAGAGACCTATGATTATACCCCTCTTTTTGCAAGGGTTTATAGCTCTTTGCATGTCTGAACTTTATGTGGTAAGTCTCAATTCCAACTGCCTACCTCTTCTATTTCCATAGCCTTCTCTCCTGTCCTCAGCTTCTTACAAAAATCCAAGTTCCCTGATTATTAAGTTTGTACACTACCCTTCACTGTAGGGTTCACAACTCTGGATTGCAGTATCATTTTATTTCTGGTCCTTCAAATTTCCTTTTCATTCTTGTGAGCTCACCCCTACTTTCAATGTTAGACTACATTTTATTGAGCATTTACATTTTGTATAAGGAGGTCTTTCATGATATGCAGTATTTCACAGTGTGTGAGATATTATCTCTGATTTCATCTACTCATTCCCACTTTTACCTGCTCTTTTTCTTCACTGTTTTAATCCTGTCCCTCAAATATCTCCTATTCCTTTGGCACATTATGTGCCCCTAATTGCTTTTATTTCTTCCATATTCATGATTATTAAAGTAATGTTCTAATAAGTACTTTAAATTCACTCACCTAGTTTCTATATTTTATATCATATCCCGAACATTTAATATATCCTACCCTCAACTGAACTTCACATACAGTTGTTATCAGTTTGCCAAGCCTTAATGAAGAAAGCAATTCGCTAATCTTTTGCTCTACAAAACAAAGAAAAAACAACAAGCACAAAAAACCTCTCTCAAAATTCAAATGGGTTAATTTGTAATCTTTAATTAATTCATCTTTCACTAAACCTTGGAGACGTTTTTCTGCTTTCCCCTCAATGTCATTCCAATTTCAATCTGAAGTAATTTCCTTTAAAGAGGCTTATCCATTACAGAGTATCTCTGCATATTAATTCATTTATTTCTTTCTTCTCAAAAAATAACTTGTTTTACTTATTATTTCCTTTTATTTTGAATGTTCAATTGTTCCTTCTCCAACAGATCCTTCATCACATTGTAGAATGTTTTGTTTATTATTTATATTCACTCTTCTCCCACCTCTACACTGTGACAGACACTGGACCAACCATACAAAAGCCATCATTAACCCTACTCTCTCTTACCCTCCACTATAATAGAGACAAGCAAACCAAATTACTCCATTGTGCATTCTCCCTTGCAGTCATGAATAGCCATGCTACAGGGCTGTGGCCAAACAAATATAGCCAGAAAACCCTGAGGGAAAGATTCCCTCATTAAAAAGAAAGGCAGGGGACTTCCCTGGTGGTGCAGTGGTTAAGAATCTGCCTGCGAATTCAGGGGACACGGATTCGATCCCTGGTCTGGGAGGATCCCACATGCCGTGGAGCAACTGGGCCCGTGAGCCACAACTACTGAGCCTGCGCTCTAAAGCCCATAAGCCACAACTACTGAGCCCGCGTGCCACAACTACTGAAGCCTGCACACCCTAGAGCCCGTGTGCTGCAACTCCTGAGCCCACGCGCCACCACTACTGAAGCCCGCATGCTGTAGGGCCTGCGTGCTGCAACTACTGAACCCACGTGCTGCAACTACTGAAGCCCACGCGCCTAGAGCCCGTGCTCTGCAACAAGAGAAGCCACTGCAATGAGAAGCCTGCACACCACAAAGAACAGTAGTCCCCACTCGCAGCAACTGGAGAAAGCCTGCGCATAGCAACAAAGACCCAATGCAGCCAAAAAAAAAGAGAGGCAAAACCTTGCAAGGAGAAGTAAGTTTTCTTTCTTTGTCTCTCCCACTTTCTGCCTGGAACGTGGTTGTTAAGTCTAGAGGTGCAGCAGCTAGCTGTCTTGCAGTTGCTGTGACCTTACAAAAAAATGCTAAGAACGGTGAAGTAAAAAATCAAAAGGCACCTGAGACCTTAGTATATTTTTCAACCACAGAACTCTCTGGATGCTAGAGAATACTCATTAAAAAACAAACAAAAACTACTGTAGTTTGACTTTTGTTACTTGCAAACCAATATGATATTAAATATCTTTCTTTGGTATCTCCCTCCCTCCACACCCAGCTGACAAAAATTAAAACATTAAACAAACTATATATGCTTGCTAATCTTTATTTTGTCACCAACCATTCACACAATGCAGTGGCTACAAACTGGTGGCCCTCAGGGCACGTTAGTGCCAAGAGTTACCTGCTTGGCTCTAAATAGTTTATATAAATTTTAAATTAATCACCAACACTTAAGCATTAGAAAATGTTAAATTTTAGAATTCTGGGTTCATCAAAACATAAAAAGATTAGGGAACACTGGACTGACCCATACTTCCTGAGAGCAACACAGCTGAAGTTGTATAACGGCTGCTTTTGAAACTGAAGCAAACAATACAATGGAGAAAAGACAGTCTTTTCAACAAATGTTGCCTGGATATTCACATAAAAAAAAAAGAATCTAGACACAGACCTTACACCCTTCCCCAAAATGAACTCAAAATGGATCACAGATATAAATGCAAAACACAAAACTATAAAACTCCTAGAAGATAACATAGGAGAAAATGTAGATGACCTTGGGTATAGTGATAATTTTTTAGATACAACATCAAAGGCACAATTCATGAATGAAATAATTGATAAACTGAACTTCATTAAAATAAAAAATGTCTGCTCTGTGAAAGACAATGTGAAGAAAATAATACAAGCCACAGACAGGGAGAAAATATTTTCAAAAGACATTGTTGATAAAGAACTATTATCCAAAATATACAAATACCTCTTAAAGCTCAACATTAAGAATTAAAAACCAGATTAAAAAATGAGCCAAAGACCTCACCAAAGACACAGATGGCAAATAAGCATATGAAAAGATGCTCCACATCACAAGTCCTTAGGAAATTACAAATTTAAATAACAACCGAATACCACTACACACCTATTTGAATGGCTAAAATCCAAAACACTGACAATGACAATGCTAATTTCTAGTGAGAATGTGGAACAAGAGTAACTCTCACTCATTGTTGATGGGAATGAAAAGCGATTTATTTACTTTGAAGGACAGTTTGCCTGTTTCTTATAAAACTAAACAATCTCTTACCATATGATCCAGTAATCAACTCTTTAGTATTTTTACCCAAAGGGGTTGAAAACAGGTTCACACAAAAACCCACAGACGGATGTTTATGGCATCTTTATTCATAATTGCCAAAAGCTGGAAGCGACCAAAATGTCCTTCAGTAGGTGAATACATAAATAAAATGTGGTACATCCAGACAATGGAATATTACTCACTGCTAAAAAGAAATGAGCTATTAAGCCATGAAAAGACGCGGAGAAGATTTAAATTCACATTACTTAATGAAAGAAGCCAATGTGAAAAGGGTACATACTGTATGATTGCAACCATATGACATTCTAGAAAAGGCAAAATTATGGAGACAGTAAAAAGATCGGTGGTTGCCACAGGTTAGGACAGGCGGAACACAAGATATTTAGGGCAGTGAAAATACTCTGTGTGATACTATATAGATGCATGTCATTACACATTTATCAAAACACATAGAATTTACAAAAAGAGTGAATCCTAACGTAGTCCTAAATGAACTATATGGACTTTGGGTGATTATGATGTGTCAATGTAGGTTCATCAATGGTAACGAATGTACCACTCCTGGTGGGCGATGTTGATAGTGGGGGCGACTGTGCGTTTGTGAGGGTGACGGGGTATATGGGAACTCCTCGCACTTTCCACTCAATTTTGCTATGAACCTCAACATGCTCAAAAAGACAGTCTATGAAAAAAATTGAAGTGAGCACTATCCTCCAGGTCGTTACCATCCTTACCTAGTCAGCTTTGTCCACTTGCAGCACATGCCTGCCCTCCATGGGCATTTACCACTCGCAGTCTGGATTTTGTCTTCACTGATCAACTAATCTCAATAGCCTTTTCTTAGTTCTTCATCTCTTCAATTTCTTTGGGAACACTGTCACTTCTGAGCACCCCCTTCTTCTATTTTGTACGCTCTCCTCCCTCAGTCTCCCCTAATGCTGTATTCTCCATGTTCTTCTTCTTTGGTTTCTGTTCCTGCCCTTGCTCCAAAGATGTTGCCCTAGGATCTTTCATCTTCTTTTCTGTCTCTATTCATTCTCGGTCTGCTGTACTAGAGAATCACTCAGAGTGGAACAGTGTTTCCACACTCGTACCTTCCATTCTCACTACTCATGAGCACTCTGAAGCACCAGTTCCAGACTGCCAGTGCCTTTTGGAATATCCAATTGAACATCCTGCAGTCACCGCAAAGTCCATACATCCAAAACCAAACTCACCATCTTCCCTACAGAGTAGGTTTATTTCTGTTTCTCCTCTTTTTTAACGACACCACCATCCTACAAGTTTTTATTTGACCTATGAACAATCTTTTGCATCTAATCCTTCCCAATGATTTCTACAAGCCCACTGTATTTGTCACCAATATCTCTTGCCTGTATTACTGCAGTCATGATGCAGCCACCTTTAGTATTCTACTGTTCTTTCTTGATGGTTCTGCCACGTTAATCTTAAAACAGAAATTTGATAGTTACTCTCCTACTGAAATGCCTCAACTGTTTTTCAACTGCTTAATTTTATCTGGCATGTGTCATTCTGTAGTCTGGCCCAAATCTACTGACCAGATTTATATTTCTAAGGTATTCAATATTCCCTTGTACTTTCCCCCGATTTTTTTTACTGAGAGCCTCTTGGTATTATTCACTGCTGGGAAAATGTCTTCCGTTCAGCTTCTACACAAGCCATGTATGCCCAATACATACTATTCAAGGCCTAGCCTGTCTTTTTAAACTTTTAACAATTATTCGAGTGCAGACAATGGGACATGCTCTTTCTTAGACACTGATAAAGAACACAGTGTGGAGACTAGAGTGTGTCACAGAGCTGTGGGTAAATTCACAGGCTCTGGAGTCAAGCTGCCTTTATTCACATCTTAATTCTATCACTCAGTTGGAGTTTTTAAGTCTTTTGTGACTGGATTTCATTACCTGTAAAATTCAGATAATAATATAATGAACCACTGTGGCTCTGAAGACTAAATGAGTTAATACTTAGCACTGAGTAGTAACAGACTAAATACTGAAAATAGTAAGTTGTCAATAAATGTTAGCTGTTGTTATTGCTATAGTCTAGTGAGGTAAATCATACAAGAAGCAAGAAGTTATATAGCAATAAGTGCAATGAAAAATATTAAACTGAGTGATTTATCAAATATCAATAGTAATTCAGGGTGAGGAGACAGATTGGATGGTCAGGGAAAGGCTCTTTGAACAGATGACAGTGGAGCACTGACCTGAATTACCAAAGCACCCAGTTCCCCATAGATCCAAAGGCAGGCTTTCTAGGCAGAGGGAATAACAAATTGCAAAGGCCTGAAGTGATGTGTTTAAACAACATAAAGGCCAGTATGCCCGGAACTTTGTTGAGCAAAGTAGAAAGAGACAAGAGATTAGATCAGAAAGACGGATGATTAACCAATCGTGTAGGGCACTGCAGTCCACTGTAAATGGTTATGCTTTTAGTCTACAGGAAAAGGGGAGCCCTTGGAGTATTTTAAGCAAGAGCATGCATGATCACTGGGACTGCTAAATGGAGGGCAAAAATGGAAGAGGGAAGACCAGTTAGGAGGCCACTGTAGTCCACCAGACAAGAGAGGATGATACCCCCAAATCCTCTTTTCCGAGTAGATAAATCTTTGTCTTTTAAGAACCAACTCAAAAAATACCTTTGTTTTAAAAACTCTCCTGATCTTGCTTTAAACTGCCATTTATCTGTACTTCCCTTATGGCACTTGGGGTATAATTACTCATTTGAGTGCACTTCTTCCTAAGTATCCTCTAAGCTCCTTATGAGCAGGATTTATGTGATATGAACTGCTGGGTGTCCAATTTTGTGTCATAAATATTTGCTTGAGAAAGTAAATTTGTATATGTAATTTCACATATCTAGAATCAATACTAAAATACTATAAAATATTAACAACAAAATCTTTGTTCTGCATTGATATTTTTCTTCCAATAATTATTTGAAAATTAAATCTTTGGAGATACAATGAGAGGAGGCAAGGAGATGCAAAAAGTGTACTGAAATAGAGATTATAAGTGAAGTAAAGATACATTTGGAAGTCTAAAAGGGGCAAATTAAATATTTATTGACTTCCTAATCAGAGTCAAAATAAAAGCAGATATGACTCAGCTAAAACTGCTGAGTGTTTTATAATGAGGGCAACCAAATTGTTGGCGGTTGAAAATCAAATTAAACAGCTCAAATACTGCTATACTGTACAAAAAATAAAAATAAATAAAACAGAAAGGACTGGTGCTGACTGTGGTATATGATAACCAATATTGTTGAGACAATACAATAATTACACACTCTAAGGGAAGTAAGTTGTAACATATCTTTAGAGTGGAAACATTTACACAAAAGGAACAGTAAGAGCAATTGTATAGAGATTTGAAGGAGCTTCAGAAAAGAACGATCAGTTCCTTAGTTTGCAATAGAATGGCTTCATATTCAGCCCTTCAAATTCTTATATGTTGGTTCATTTCCTGTTTTGGTACAACAACAAAAAATTAAAGTTTATAAAGTAAGACCTTCCTAATGAGGGATAAAAGGAGCATTTCTGCATGAGGAAATTAAAAATTACATTGTTTCCACTTAAAATTTTCCTAATATTGTAAAAACTTTGAAGAATATTAGGCTGACAAATACTGATAAAAATCTGATAATTTAATGTCTAGAAAAGCTTTTACCAAATGATTTTTAAGATTTTTAGATTCAGTTACACACATACATGTATATACATATAAATGCCAAAAATATATATTATTCCAAATTTATAAAAATAAAATACATATAAAGACTGGTAGACAATAGTCATTCTGACAAGTCAGTGAGACAACAGTAATTTTTTTTTAATTTCTGTAATTTTTATTCAAGAAATAAAATTTTAAATAAACATTTTTCCACTGGGTTGACTACTCACAAATCTTACTGCTGTCACCATTTCTTTAAAGCACAAAACCTATTCTACATATCCCCTTGTATTCTACTGTAACATGCAATCATGCTTCTAATATTATGAGGAATGAAAAATAGTGAGGAAGGTTGAAAATCAAGCCATGTATAATTTTCTTATCTACTATAAATTTACAAGATCAAAATAAAACTCTATTTGAACCTTTTATTTCTGCAGACAACATTAATAATATGTATTTAATTAACCTGGTAGGACACAGACTAGTCAATACTAATAAATATAGTATAAATAAATATATAGTAATAGAAAAGAAAAAGAAATTATAAATATAATAAATAATATATAAACAAATATAGTTTCAGATTACAGCCTAAAACCTTGAAGTCTGCATGACTCAGCAGCTTGTTCTGATTATCACTCAAAGTCCTCCAACCAATTTACTTGGCAACTGGTATTTGTTATCTCTTATTATAGAGAGCCATGGCAATTTTGTTGGACTGCTCTCCTACCAATAAATACATTATTCTCCCCTCCCCATTATCTCCTTTTCTTAGAAAATTGTGGAGGATAGGCAGTTAGATCAGATATGTTTACCTTCTATTAAGAATTGGGGAAAAACTGTAGTTTCCCAAAGCTGAGTTGATTGTGACAGTTGAGGAGTTTTTGTAAAGTATGTTTCATGGTGAATCTTTATCAGCTCATAGAACAAAAGTTTCATAAAGAAAATTCCTTAGTAAAGTATGGCAGCCTAGGTATTTACTGTTGTCTCCCTTTTAAGAAAATATTCAGACATAAAGAGCACATAACCTATAAAGTCTAGTTCCTTAAATTTCAAATATTGGTACTAATGGCTATTCTTTCATATAAGCAATGAAAAATAATTTATACATTGTAAACTCACAGATGGACTGCATGCAATGAGTGATGTATGTAAAATAATGATGCACTGCACCATTTCCTTTCTGTGGATGCTTCATCTTGTTCCTGTTTGCTTCCTCCTCTTCCTTGCCTACCTCTTTCTTTGGGGCATTCCCTGGTGCTATCCCCAGAAGGTTTTTCTTAATTTTACTCTTGTTTACTGGTGGTCTATTCATTTTATAACTTCACCTAAATTTTCCAGAGACACCTTCAACTTCATATGCCTAAAAAGTAAACCATTAGTTCCTACCACTCTTCCCTGTGCATTTCCTACCATAAACACAGTCACTCAGACTAGAACCTTTAGAACTGTCTTTCCCACCCCCTCCATTTCACTTTTTCCATCTTATCTGTCATTGCTTTTACTCTCTAAACATCATTCTATTACCTCTTCATCATTACTGCTTGACTGAAGTTTCTTACCCTTTCTGGCTTAGATTATTCTGCATCATAACGGATCATTCTGCTGGGAATGGAAAAGCTTTTCAACTTTACAACAGAGCTTTTCCACAGCAGCAGATCCCTGCTTTAGGGCATCCATCTTTAGATGCCCTAAAGCATAAATCGGAAGGTCATTCTCCTGTTAAAAAGTTCTTGATAGCTGCCCATTGCAAACTACTATTCATGGTATATGTGTCCTTAATAATCTGACTGCTAACTCCAAGCTCTGTCTTCCTGAGTTTATTACCAATTCTGCTCTCCCTCAATATAACTGTAGCAAGCCTTATAGTGGAGAAAGTTTAATCAGAGCTTCACTACAAAATGCAATCTACTCAAATACAAATTCCAGGAGAAGTACATCTGAATAAACTAACCAAGGTTATTTGTTCAGCATGCAGTAAATGCAATAGCTCCCAACTGTATCCAATGAAGAAGCTGTAATTCCAATAAAAGACAGAGAGGGGAAATGCATGGGTAGCCAAAAGCAAACATAACAAAACACAATTTTTTAAAAATTTCTGCTATTTCACAGGTCAGCAAACATTTTCTGTAAAGGGCCAGAGAGTAAATATACAAATATAATATCCATACAGTCTTTGTCACGACTATTCACCTCTCCATTGTAGCACGGAGGCAGCAATGGACAATGTGTAAAGGGATGGACATGGCTGTGTGCCATTAAATTTTATTTTCAAAAGAAGATTTTGGGCAAGATTTGGCCTGTGGGTTGTAGTTCTTCAATCTCTGCAATGTATCATAGCACCACGATTTCAAAGTAAGACACCCATGGATCAATTAAAATTTTGTTGTCTGTGTTCAATGAGTTATTACTGGAAATGAAAAAGTTACATTAAACTGTTTGGTATCTCCAAATGAATAAAAGAATTATACAGCCTCTGTGCAAGAGAAAGGGACAACCACAGAAGAAATTAAGCTAACACGATGAAATGGTAAGACAATAAGAAGGGTAAAAGGAGAGACTAAGGAGGTAAGAAGTATTTCAGGTCATCAAACTGGAATGGCACATTTTAATATCTACTTTTTAAGCAACAAAACATAATTACCAACACCAAAAAATTCTTCCAGTATGTAATGGAAAAACATAAAGCAATGACAAAGAGAGCTAAGACAGACAGAAACTGAAGAGTGAACTTCAAAAAAGTTTCTGCCTCTGAGGAAGAAATCAGAAGTTTTTCACAGAAATAAAATTTAGACTTAAAAAAAGAAGCAAAAACTGAAGAATCTGGAAATCATGGTAATACAATGTACTGTATTTTTTCCTTCTAGAAATCTAAACTAAGGATATAGTCTGAAATGAAAAAATTTAAAAAGATATATTGTTTCAATGTCAAAAGTGGAGAAACCTAAATGTAAAACATTACAAAAATAATCAAAAAGGAATATTATGCAGTCATTATATAAGATATTGATGCTTTCTGAAAGTCCTGTGGAAATGCTATACTTTACTTTTCAAGTAAAAAAAAAAATCAGATATAAAAATTTATAAACAGCTAATTTCAAACTGTTCTTTTTTAAAATAACTGAATAAAAAAAAATGAGAAGACTCATGTGTAATGTTAACAATGCTGCCTTGGACTTCTAATATGATGTTTTTCTGCCTCCTGTGTATTCCTTTTCTTTTTCAAACATTTTTAGGAAGAACAAGTAAAAAACAGAAATAAATAAAAACTAAATGTGCAAAGGCTTTTTCAATCTGGTGATCAGATTATCCATGTAAAATGATGTAAAATTTTGGAAAGTTTAGGAAGAAAAACAGAATGAACCTTAGATTCCATTTTCAAAAATGAATGTAATATAATGAGGAAAAGAGAAGAATTGGAAGAACAGGAGTTTTCAAGTGCATAAAGATTTTCTAAGTTACATTTTCATTTACTGAATTATATTCTAATATATTTCACTTCCATTAAACTCAGTAAAACACAGAGGGTAAAAGATAAAGAAGTTTGTGAGGTCAAGATACATGTGTTATACCTCCTACCACTTTTTTCTTCAATATAAAAATAAAGGATATACTACACAGAAACAGAAAAAACAATTTTACTCAGAACCTGAAAAATTATAGTCAGTACTTCAGAGCTTATCCAGTCACTTGGCATTGCTTCTCTGCATAATTAAACTGAGAATTTCTTACTAAGTCAAACTGAATAGCATCTCCCTGGCCTAGAATCATATCCATATCAAACTTATGCTCAGGAATTAATGATCATTAGTGATGTCCTTCAGACCAGATATAAAGGAAAATGGAAATCTCTTCTCTTCTACACATCTAGTTCCTTCTCTCCCCCCTGCTTCTTTTCTAACAGGCAATGCGATATAAGGATTTAATTCAGGTCAATCTCTTACTAATCCACAGCATGAACGAAAAAGCAGCATAGCTGAGGGGTCTGTACCAGCATTAAGCTTGCTTAATTTTCCAGTAAGCTTTAATATCATCACCTAAGACCTAAGAATCAATAATGAGGAGCTCATCTTCATAAAGTCACCTAAAATATAAGTCTCTAGCCAGTGAGACGTTTATCAACATCCCTCCCACCCACTCTACTATCATACAAAAGCACACATACCATCTTTGGTTTCTTCAAAATAGAACTAAATTCTTTATGTCAGAGCACTGTGCACCAGAAGGTTTACTTTTTTAAACTGTGCTATATTTAGGGACAATAAGATACCAATGGAATAGAAACAGGATTTCATTTTTCCAAGTATCAAGAACAATGAAATAAATTATATACCTAATAAATACTACCATTGGCCTTGGAACACTGTGTCCTCGAGAACAGTTTCAAACATGTATAATGTAAGTTGAATGTTGTTATATCTAGAAGTTAGAGAATTTAGTAGTGTGATGTTTTTTAAATAGATTATGCTTTGACTCTTGGGGGGAGGTTTCTTTTTATTTTTACTGCACCAGTACCCAACCTTGGATTTTGCAGAAAATTAGAGAGATATTCATTTTAAGGAATTACAGCATTCTCAAGAAAATGAGCTACACTTTAAACTTTTAAAATATATGTGAATTATGAAACCCTGATGAAAGAAATCAAAGATGACATAAACAGATGGAGAAATATACCATGTTCTTGGATTAGAAGAATCAATATTGAGAAAATGACTATACTACCCAAAGCAATCTACAGATTCAATGCAATCCCTATCAAACTACCAATGGCATTCTTCACAGAACTAGAACAAAAAATTTTACATTTCGTATGGAAACACAAAAGACCCAGAATAGCCAAAGCAATCTTGAGAAAGAAAAATGGAGTTGGAGGAATCAGGCTCCCTGACTTCAAACTATACTACAAAGCTACAGTAATCAAGACAGTATGGTACTGGAACAAAAACAGAAATATAGATCAATGGAACAGGATACAAAGCCCAGAGATAAACCCACGCACACAGGGGTACCTAATTTACGACAAAGGAGGCAAGAACATATAATGGAGAAAAGACAGCCTCTTCAATAAGTGGTGCTGGGAAAACTGGACAGCTACACATAAAAGAATGAAATTAGAACATTACCTAACACCATACACAAAAATAAACTCCAAATGGATTAAAGACTTAAATGTAAGGCGAGACACTATAAAACTCTAAGAGGAAAACATAGGAAAGACATTCTTTGACATAAACCACAGCAAGATCGTTTTTGACCCACCTCCTAGAGTAACAGAAATAAAAACAAAAATAAACATATGGGACTTAATTAAACTGAAAACCTTTTGCACAGCAAAGGAAACCATAAACAGATGAAAAGACAACCCTCAGAATGGGACAAAATATTTGCAAATGAAACAACAGAAAAAGAATTAATCTCCAAAATATACAAACAGCTCATGGAGCTCAATTTCAAAAAAAACAAGCAATCCAGTTAAAAAATGGGCAGAAGACCTAAACAGACATTTCACCAAGGAAGATGGCGAAGAGGCACATGAAAAGATGCTCAACATCATTAATTATTAGAGAAATGCAAATCAAAACTACAATGAGGTATCACCTCATGCCGGTCAGAGTGGCCGTTATCAAAAAATCTAGAAACAATAAATGCTGGAAAGGGTGTGGTGAAAAGGGAACCCTCCTGCACTGTTGGTGGGAATGTAAATTGATACAACCACTATGGAAAACAGTATGGAGGTTCCTTTAAAAACTAAAAATAGAACTACCATATGACCCAGCAATCCCACTACTGGGCATATACCCTGAGAAAACCATAATTCAAAAAGAGGCATGTACCACAATGTTCACTGCAGCACTAATTACAATAGCCAGGACATGGAACCAACCTAAATGTCCATCAACAGATGAATGAATAAAGAAGATGCAGCACATATATACAATGGAATATTACTCAGGCATAAAAAGAAACAAAACTAAGTTATTTGTAGTGAGGTGGATGGACCTAGAGTCTGTCATAAAGAGTGAAGTAAGTCAGAAAGAGAAAAACAAATACCGTATGCTAATGCATACACATGGAATCTAAAAAAAAAAAAGGTACTGATGAACCTAGTTGTAGGGCAGGAATAAAGATGTAGACATAGAGGACACGGTGTGGGAGAGGGAAGCTGGGGCAAAGTGAGAGTAGCATCGACATATATACACTACCGAATGTAAAATAGTTAGCTAGTGGGAAGCAGCAGCATAGCACAGGGAGATCTGCTCAGTGCTTTGCGATGACCTAGAGGGGTGGGATAGGGAGGATGGAAGGGAAGCTCAAGAGGGAGGGGATATGGGGACATATGTATGCATACGGCTGATTCACTTTCATGTACAACAGAAACTAACACAGTATTGTGAAGCAATTACACTCCAATAAAGATCTATTAAAAAAATATATATATGTGAACACACACACACACACACACACACACACACAGGCACATGCAAACACACACACAAGCATTCACAGAACTCCTGTCTTCTTAGAGAGGAAAGAAAAAATGATATTAAAAACTCAAGTCACATAATATTCTAATAATCCTAAACTCAGCCCCCAGTAGCATTTACAAGCCATTTATGATTTGTCAGAAAATGATGCTATCTATATATAGAAAATCACAGTTAAATTCAAGCTTTATAAATAGCAGATGGCATTCAATTACTTTTCTGGTAATGGCCTGATTTAAAAAAAAAGTTTTAATTCTAACACAATTTGTAGGCTCCAGTCATTATAATCCATTTTATTAGTCCACAGGTTTAAGTTTTAGAATATTTGATTGAAATAAGGATCCTTACTTATAATTCAAATATATATCATATTATTCAGAAGAACTTGTACATAATTTATAAATAAACACACACATTTGTTGGATTGTTCTCTGAACCCCTTTCCTTCTGTTTCCTGAACAGGATAGAGACCAAAAAATTTGGAACCAATGAATCTGAGTATGCAATGAACTGCTGGAGTGAGAAGGCCTAAGAAATATGGAAGATATTTGAGAAGAAGAGAAAGGAGTAAAAAATATGGGCTCAAGGAAGACCCAAAAGAAGAGTCAGCAAACAGCTAAGCAATACTTCATCTAGTTCAAAATTTTATCTAAGGTCAACCCATCAACTACTTTCAAATAAAATTTTGATCATTATAAATTGTAACACTTCTAATTATGCTTCGACTGTTTCCTAGAACTGTGCTAAGACATGTATATTTGGTACTTCTTTGAATTTAAATCCAGCATAACGTTTTTTAAAACCATAATGACACCTAAATGTAAACAGTTAGCAAGCATGGATTAGCTTTTATAATCATCTTCAAGATAACTCTGCACAGGTCTCTACAAGAATCCATTGGTATTGTGATCACAACTGCATCATACGTATATATTGATTTGGAAGTTATCTTCATTTTTATGATATTGTTTTCCAGCTAGAATATGGCATACTTTGCTATTTACAGAAGCCTTGCTTTATGGTTTTCAATGGAATGTAATCATTTTCTTCACTTAGGTCTTGCTTTTCTCTTGTTAAATTTCTTTCTTTATATTTTATGTATTTGCCACTGTTAATTTTTATAATGAAAAAGGTGCCTTTCCCTTTTTTGTTTGCTTAGTTACTTTTAAAATAAATATAATCTTTATATATTCATCTTGCGTCCAGCCACTTAGCAAACTTTCCCATTAGTGGTAATATTTTGCTATACTATATTAGATTTTGTAGCTTTACAGTCACAGCATGTGTAATATGGTTTATAATGTATGCATACTAAAATAACATTGCTGAGTTATCATTCAAGATGCTATTCAAATGTGAGTAACAAATTGAATGTGTGACAGTCTTTTTTTATTTTTGTTTTCACTTCTAAGTCTGGAAAAAACTCTCTAAAAGAAGCCACTAATAGATAAAATTATTTGAGGCAAATTCTAGCTAGACTTCACAGACAATCTGGAAAAATTCTCAGTTAGAAACTCTGCGCCAATCAAAATGACTCTGATTAAATATATATACATTATATACATTTTTATGCATATTTTCTTACCTTTTTTCCTCCAGTAGAACTAAAAAATTTTGCTTTTAGATTTAACTGATTCATATTTCAGAATACTGATGTTATTTAAGGATAATACATTTAAGCCGATGTTATTAGTGGCAATTTAACTTCTACATCACTCATTTGCTTTCTCAATTTTACTCTTCTAAGAGTAGATGCTTGTGGAATTTCACTTTCACATGCTAAATTGCTTTGTAAATAAAAGTAGGACACCATCTCAATAGATAATCAAGCATGTATTACTCCTTTGAATGACCTCAAAAATAGTTATTCAATTTACTTGTATTTAATTTAGAATACTGCCTCAGAAACTAGTAACATTTTAAATAATTTACCAGAGGAAATTTAACTCAGCCACCTAGACCTTCATCTTAAAATAAAATATACGAAATTCAGACATTGTGAGCAACATGCAGGCAGAGGCAAAGGCAGAAGCATCAATCAGAACTAATGCACAATTATGATAAAAAGTTTGCATAGGATTCATCTAACCATCTGTGTCCTATTAACATGAACAGAGGGGGTATAATTATTCACACTATCTTCTTACTACTATAATAGAATTATGTTCCTTTTTTCTTACTTTTGTAGAAACAAAACATGCATACGAAAATGTATATAAATCATGTATTCTTGATGAATATTAATGAATTGACCACACTTGTGTAACCATTATTTAACTGATTTGAGTAACATTTTCATGTTTTCTTTTAATACACACAAGGACAGAACTAACAAATATTTTATGTTATTAATGTGTGAAGTCAATATATAACTGATAAATCAGATAATCCTCTTTAAGTCTTTTATTCATTTTGAAAAATCAAGAATAACACCATGTACATATATTAGCAATGACATTCATACTTTAGGGAAAATAGTGCTATATGAAAGAAATAACATTAAACATATTAGCAAATAATATAAAAAGCACTTTACCCCTTTTATTTATTACATATCTATATTTTGTTTTAAAGCTAGGAGTCTAATTGAACAACTTCTATGATCACAGTCACAAAAAAAGAATCACTGTTTTAGTTATAAGACTGGTTAGAATAGGCATATGGATTTGGGCAAATAAATTCTTTACTTTCCAGTGAAGAAAACTCTACAGCACTGATGTCCTTTTCATTTGTAATGACCTCATATGATACACTGTTTTAATTTACATTGAGTTTTAGACTACATAATGCTCCAAATTGTATTACTGCATAACTGCATCAGGAAAACATTAATGCTCAGTTAATAAAGCTATTCCATTTTGTATAACAAGAGGAACTAATAATACATTTAATTAGAAACTAAAGATTTTTTATTCTAAGAAGCTTCATCAATCTTTTGTGATATGCAGATGAATGAACTGAGGCTAACAAGCTTAAGAAACCTGTCCAAGATAATAATACTAGAAAGTGCCAGAAACAGGATTTTAAACCAGCTGCCTTTGGAAAGAAAAACACTAATTTGAAAAGGTATATGCACTCCAATGTTCACTGCTGCATTATTGAAAGTAGTGAAGATATGGAAGAAATCTAAGTGTCCACTGACACATGAATGAATAAAAAAGATGTGATATATACAGACAATGGAATATTACTCAGCCATAAAAAAGAAATTTTGCCACTTGTGACAAAACAGACAGATCTAGAGAGTATTGTGCTAAGTGAAATAAGCCAGAGAGAAAGACAAATATCACATGACCTCACTTATATGTGGAATCTAAAAAACAAACCAAACCAAAACAAAACAAAACGTCATTCTGGGGGGTTGCCAGAAAGGGGTGGGGGGCAAAATAGGTCAAAGAGATTAAGACGTACAAACTTCCAGTTATGTAAGAAATAAGTCACAGGATGCAGTATACAGTATAAGGAATATGGTCAATAATACTGTAATAACTTTGTATGGGGACAGAGTGTTACTAGACTTATGGTGATCATTTCATAGTGTATGCAAATGTCAAGTCACTGTGTAGTACACCTGAAACTAACATAACACTGTACATCAACTGTACAAAGACAAAAACAAAACCAGGTACATTTGAGTTCACCCCTCAAAATATCATGGATTCCAAATTAATGTAGTCAACATTACTCAGTTATAATTTTAAGTAGTCACATCTACCCATATAAAAGTTTAACACATATAACTTCAAATATGTAAAATATTTTTCTAAAGAATTAGAAAAAATAAGTAAAATCTGTTCAGATTTGGAAAAGTGAGTAGCTACATGGTTTTTCTTTTGTACCAGAGGAAAAAAATGAAGTCCAACAACAACAAAAACAATTACAAAAATACAGAACAATGAAAATAACCACACTAAATCTGTAAGTTATAATCATGTTTTTGTAACTTGTTCAAGAGCAAAAATTTTAAGCCTGTGATATTATGCACATAGTATATTATTCTAATTAGGCAAACTTACTACAAAACTACAGTGACATATATTTAAGAATATACATGCACACTCTCACACGGCATGGTTATTAGGAACAATTTTAAATTAGTTCACATGAATGCTTCTAGTGTTACTTTTGTCAAATGAGGATTTCTCATCTCACAGGCAGTGTTTTGGTATGATTTTTAAAGCCGTTCAATGTTGACAGCTTTTCTGCCTACTGTGTGTGATATAACTATCTCTAACCATAAAGACGCTGCTATGCTCTTAACAAAACTTTTTAGTCTCCAACAACGAGAATTTGTTTTCTAAAGGCTGAAATTTCCTGTTTTTAGAGTAGAGGAATCTTCTCGACTGTATCACATTCTTACTCTATACCTAAGTGGCCCTACACAATCTGTTTCTTTCCCCAAATCAGAGTTCCTCCGGCTTAAGTTCCTCCAACATTGACATAGACATGGCACCTGCATTATCATCACCTGGAGATTGTATGTTGAATTAAAAATCTTGTAGTGGGAAAAGGGTGTGGGCACTGTGACCATTTTCTCCCGTGCTACTGATGCAAACAAAAGTTTAAGAAATGCCAACTTTGTGTTAGAGGCCTTGAGGCTATTGAATCTGAGACTGTGAATGTGTGATCACTACCTTGTGGGAGAAGCCGAGGAGGAACACTGAAAAAGGTCCCTGGATCCTGTGCTTGTGCCAACACTGGGACAGCTTATTTGCATTTAGGAGTAAATAGAATAAATAAAAGGGAAGGATGGCGAAAGGATGAGTTACGAGTGGGGTGGGAAATAGTTACTTTTTGCAGTTCTGTTCTTTCTCATCTTTATATCATTGGGTAAGTTAGTCAACCTTTCTATGATTAAATTGAGGATATAAAAGTACCTAATAGATTTTTGTGTATATATGTGTTAAATTATTTGATGTACAATGTCAGACACTTATTAAATGTTCATTAAATATTTCCGCTACTATATATTCATCCATCCATCCATCCATCAAACTACCATCTGCCTCCTAAAATGTGTCAAGCTCTGTGCTATGTTATCAAAAAACAAAGATGAGAAAATCTAGATATGGCAAAATCTTTCCCATTAGGAAGCTTAAAGTATTATGAGAATACACATATTAATCAAATAATCACTCAGATATTAAATAACATCTGTGATAAATATAGAAAAGGAGAAAGGGATGGAGCTAAGGGAATATACAATAAGATAACGTAAATGTTTTCTTGAGAAACCTGAAGGAAGAGCAGGAGTGAATACAGTAGGGACAGGTGGTACCTTTTAGGCAGAGAACAGCACGTGCTGGCCCTTGGGGCTGCTATAAATGCCTCAGTTTGGGTGACTATACTTGGCTGGGGATTTTATCTGAAATCATTACAATTCTTTACATTAGGAATTTCAATCAATATTTTTTAGTTGAGAAAAGTGAAGCTTAGAAAGAGTAATTACTTAAGCCAAGTCACATGAAATGTAACAAGTAATAGACCTAAGAGTGGAAATTCCGATCAGTTCAAAGTCTATTATTTCTTACTCTATTTGGGTACAAATGTATTTCAAAGTGTAAATGATGTTAAAGCCCTCTCCAGAATTAATAGAAGAGTCAGATATCAGGAAGGAGCTAGGTCTATAATAGTGGGAGTGAGGAGACAAGGAGAAGGAATGGTAAAGAGGAATTTGTCTCTTAAGTATCAGTGCTGGAAGGACGACAAGTTCAGTCTAGAGACACTGCATGTAGAGTAATTGTGGGATAATTGAATGCTCTTGTCCAGAAGGCAACTGAATGCTATTAAAATTATTTTGGTTTACATTTTCTATTTTAGAAATCTAAATGAATATTTAACAATTTTTTACAACCTATCATTTACTCTGCCACTAAAGACAATCTTATTATTAAATAGAATTTATTTGTAATTAATTATCATTCATTTTTATTCCAAATTAGTAAAATTAGGTTTTAGAAACATATGATTAGGTATTCTTTCCTTCTAAGCAAGATATTTATGCACAATATTGATTAAACGATTGAAGTGCTCCTTTTGTGGATTCTTGGATTTAAATACTGTGTATTAAGAGAAAGATAGATTTCTTAACTATTTTCCAGAAAACATATGTTCAGCTAGATTTGTCAAGATGTTTCAAAATTATTAGCTTCCTATAAAAAAATGACATGAAGAACAGATTTCTTGACATACATAGATGTAAAAATAAGCAAAAAAACCCCAGACCTACATATCAACTTCAAACTCAACACAACTGAAATACAAGTTACTTAAAATACTTTTGGAGATTTGTTAAATGTGCTACACAAAATGCTATACATAGTGTTCCAGTCTGCATGGATTAAATTGGCCAAGACAATGGTTAGGGCTGATAAATTATATTTTTATGATATCATGTGACCTTCAATTCCTAGCTAATGGTTAAGGCTAATATCTCTTTCTCAAAGGAAATGGAAACCAGGCTTGTAACACCTTTAATGCTTTAAATATTGTGACTGAATTTTAAACACTTCCATTGTTTGTTTAATGAGCTGCCTGGTAGTGCTCAGTCCCCACACCTGGGGCCAGAGAGGCCCCATCTGCAGGCTGAGCCCACCCACCATTTGACTGAGACTGTGGAAAAGTAATAGGGGATTTACACACATTTGGTGACTCCGTAAAGAAACAACATTAATTCTGGTAATTTGGGGAATTAAGTCTGATAATAAATATTTTTTTCTTGTTCACTATCCTCAAGCCCTCAGATTTCCTCCCAGTTCTGGGAATTGAGTAAAAACTTGAATCCCTGCACTGGTTCCCTGCCAAAGGCTGTAATTATGCCAGAGCCCACCTCTTGGTCATTACATCTTAGCCTACTACCTGCCTACACTTCTATTCATGTCAAGACTCTTAACCTTTAACCCATATACCCAGACTTGCTCCTCTTGTTTACTACTCAAGACTTCCCATTCATGTTCCCACTGCAATAAATACTTGTATTTCTTCTCATTCCAAAAGGAATTTGAAGGAAATGGAGACTGTCTCTTTTCTATATCGCAATGATTGATCCCACACCATCAAAATATTAATTGAAACATTATATTGTATTTATTATTGTTAGCACTTATAGAAGCACCATAATGTGATAATATAATATTACCTTTGTTTACTAAATAAAAGTATACGCACTTGTTATTTCACTTGTGGCCACGGTTCTTTCTCTTATTAATGTTTTCGGACAAATATGTGTATATTTGTTTATATACATATATATGTATATAAACAAAAATCTCCACAGACTTCTAATGGCCCCTGATAATATTCTAATCATGGAAATCTTTTAACACCTCTCTAAAGCTTCTTTAGAGAACATAATTCCCTTATATCATGCACAGATGAAAAGATTTGATGATAACTTTTATTGACTCACATCTGATTATATGGCTTGGAAATGTCAGCTAATAATATAATGTAAAATAAATCATAGTGATTTCAACTTTAAGACAAATTTATAATCATATGCAATTTTAAACATTTGAAATATCAAAACCCACAATAATTTTATTCAGAAATGGTGATAATATGCTTACATTCAATACCATTTATGTATCACTCTCTTAAAAATATAAAATAGATAATCAACAAGGACCTACTGTATAACACGGGGAACTCTACTCAATATTCTGTAATAACCTATGGGAAAAGAATCTGAAAAAGAATGGATTTATGTATAACTGAATCACTTTGCAGTACACCTGAAACCAACACAACATTGTAAATCAATTATACTCCAATATAAAATAAAATTTTTACAAAATGTTTAAATAAAAATGAAAATACGGTGAAGTTACAACATATATAGGTCTCAGAATTTCACTTGTTTTGACTGTAACTCTTTTGCAAAAGAATACGAATTATGTTTGTCTTATTGGTCGATTTCAGGTGTTTTCAAGGGCAAAATGGAAAACTATTCAGTGATTGATTCTTCATTTTTATTCTGATCTTCATTCAAAAATCACAAACAGGGATTTCCCTGGCAGTCCAGTGGTTAGGACTCTGCGTTTTCACTGCCATGGGCCCACATTCAGTCCCTGGTCCGGGAATAAGATCCCACAAGCCGGGAGGCACAGCCAAAAAAAAAAAAAAAAATCAAAAGCAGTTCTAATTGTCATACTTTTCTGACCTACAACACATTATTTCGAGTTATCCCTGTGATAGCTGGAGCACATTTAATTTTTTGTAAGCAAAACAGAATCTATTTAACGCCCTATGATCAGCTGAATATTCACACAGTTCTTCCTCACAAGGCTAACCAGTGCTCTTCAGGTCAGGAAATGTAGCTCCACTTCACGTTCTTAAAACACTTATTTTTAGTTATGTTCAAACTTCAACCTCTGCAATAAATTCCAGAAATACATTTTTTGTATTTCAGGAAAAAATTTTTTAAAAATAGAAATAGAAATAACTCCCTAAATAAATTTCAAAAGGTAAACCTAAATATACCATTTTATTAAAAGTTAAGTCACTAGGAATTCAAACACTCAATGTGTAAAACACAGAGCTTTTGGAACATGGACTTAAACAGTACATCTTCCCAAATAAATGGTAAAAAGGAAATATATTAGCATTTATAAATAGGAGACTTCAATGTTAGTCCACAGAGTTTAGAAACAGTTGTTGGTATACAATCATTTTTTAATAAATAAATACAAAGGCCGATGGGTGGGGCTTCTTGTGTGAAAAATAGTCCTGTGTTAAGTCAGATTGATGTTCTGCCCCAGTAGTTCTTAGATGATCAATTTACTATTGGTGATTTAAGATAAGCAGAGCACTGTTCAGAACCTGGAGTAAGCAAGCAGGAAAGGCCCATGGGGAGCAGGTAGTGAGCGGAGAGCTGGTGGAGCAGAGGTGTCCGGCATGCAGCTAGGAGAATGCAGGTGCCAGCGCCCAGGCAGTCTCCTCTCTGCTGCATAGCTGTGTCTTAAGCTTCCTACTTTTCCCATCCAATATCATGTCTCCCCTCCACTGCTAATCTAAGATCTCCAGCATAATTCCTGCACCTGCATTGAAATATTCAATGCAGCATTATTATTTTTATGGATTGAAATCACTTAATCCTCCTCCTTTTCTTCCCCCACCACTTGCCTCTCTCTCTTGCTCTCATTCTCTCATTGTTTCTCTCTTGAACACACACACAAACCTATCTCCTTCTAGGGGCTTCTGATTTGCCTTAAAGTTTTAGGTTGACATGACACAGACCCAAGTCACCAATACTAAATGCCTTCTCATTTTTTTCTAAGAAAGATGTTTAGAATCTGTCTGCTATACCCTCAGGCCTTCTAAATTACATGTGGCTATGGCCAGCAGATGCCAAAGGCCAGTACTAAGATCTGTGAGGACGTGGGCTTGGGGAAAATGGAAGCAGGAACTTATTTGCACGAATATTTCAAAATATTTCATAAATATTTCTGATCAAGGTAACAACCTGAAATAAGTGTCTGAGAGAAAGGTATTCACACATACTACTTACTTTGGGTATCAAGAAGGATCAAAATTATTTACTCTAAAGTTTGCTTTCTTAAATATACAGATCATATGGGAAGAAAATATAAAAGGCGGCAAAAATACAAAGCACATTATTGGTTTTATCATCGTTTTCATTTGAAGACTTATATAACTATAAACGAAATTGGAATAACATTAAATACTGCAATTTTAGCCCCACCTAAACTCAAACTTATTTTGAATAAACCATTTTAAATGTGACAAATTATTCACAGTAGTAATTTATGACTGAAATTAATATAGTATGCTTTTTATTTTTCAAGAAAAGATTGATCACACCTAAAGCTTGGTCTGAGCAGTTCACTCTCTGTAAAAGATCACCTAACATGAGTTTTAAATCAATGAATATTTCACTATAACTATAATACACAAGCCTGAATTCTATTTTTTTTTTTTTGCCAAAAAAAAAAAGATTTGTCTCTTGCAAAGCTAACATTTTAAGCCTATTTTCCAGATCTCAACTAGGATTAATAATTCTAAATTAATACCAAAATGAATGATAACCAATAAACAGTACTCTGTCAGAACAATACTGATACCCACCCCCATACCCATCTTCTAAATGCCTCATTGTTCTCCTATCCTAAGTACCCCGGGGGGCCTCTCACTGCCCCTCACCTATCTACCTGCCTATACATACACAGCTCCCCAGAACCCTCCTTCCGTCTTGTGAGAGGTTCTGATTATGCCAGGCTGGAACACCTCCGGGCCCAGCTCCAACCTCTTCAGGATAGTTCAGAAAGAAACCAAAATAAACAAAACCAACCAAAATAATTATACATCAAAATGGAAAAATATATTTTAACATATTTAAAAGTTATCAATTAAAAAATAATGATAATACTGAGACAGATGACTTGAGATTTGTCATATTGGCAAAAGTTCGTAAACATTTACGCCCAGTTTTAGTCATGTGACATAGGCACCATCCATTCCCTACTAGTAGTTATAATAATTTGACAATCTGTACCAAGAATCTTAGAAGAGTTCATCCTTTTAACTGAATAACTTTCTTTCTAGGACTGCATTATAAAGAAATACTCAGAGATGTGCAAAGGAGATGTATTTACAAAAATATAATTCACAGCATCTTTTCCATAATAAAAGGAAACAACCTAAATGGCCAGTATTATATAATAGAAAATATACTCCATTAAAAGGTATCAATTTTTCTAAGGTTATTTAATAAAATAAGACAATTGTCCATGAATGTTATGAAGTAAAACAAAAGTAATATAAAAATTATGTGATCTAAAATAAGGTGCAGTAACTTATTGATTCATTAACCATATACTGACATCTAGTATGTGATAGATACTAAGTAACAAAGATGATTAAGATATCCCCTGACTAAAGATGTTCACATTTCAACAGTAAGAGACTTATAAAGTATCAAAAAGAAAGTTACAGGTACTTCAGTGGAGGCACATACTGTAATACATACACAGGGTTCAAAGAAAAGGAAATCAAGTATCATCTGTTAAAGTGCTACCACAAATCAGGAAGAAAGATCACAAAAGACTTCACGAGGAAATGGTGTCTGAGCTGAGTCTTCACAGGAGAGCAATTTTTGGAAGCCATAATCTTCTACTCGTAGAGTTATGGCTATCTGTTGCTTATGTACCAAGAACTTCAAATAAGATATTACATTTTACTACACACAACTATCCTTCCCTTTCTGTGTGGTTGCCCATGAGGGTAAAGAAAAATCACAGCCTTAAAATTACTGTAGGAGGATTTTCACAGCCTTATCAACACAGCCTTACAAATGTATCAAATTACATTTTACATGAAGGGGAGCTCTAAGAGTTAACCACACTGAATATTAGAGTAAGCACCAATATATCATCAAGTAAGACAGAGCTAAGACATTCTTTAAACACAAATGACTTACTTTATGTAAATCTGGAACTTGCTAACTTGCTTAATTCCTGGGTCTAATGGAGATACAACTTACTTCCTGACACAAATTTTCATTGGTTTTCCCACTAAAGCCCAAAAGAACGTTCATACGTACCAAAGCATAATGGTGTAACATATGGTTCAAGGTAAATTTGGCTGGGAGTTGGATCTAATAATCAATTACAGTTTTTGATATTTCTGGGTTCATGTCGAAGTTGGGATTTGTGGAACAGTGGGCTGGACAAGGAAGGTGAACTCAACTGACCATTTGTTTAAACTATGAAACCGAAGAACATGGAAAAGTAACTGGTTAGGATTAAGGTCAGAATTTGGAATTCAAGTAGACATTATAAGAGACCAAACAAGGAATTAGAAACCAGGTAGAAACTGTAGCTGTTGCATAAAGCTGGCAGGTTGATGAAGGAAGAAACAGAACTGACAGGAATCACGGAGGTTACTGAGGATACCAACAGGGAATTATTGTAGTTTCACAGGCAGGGAAAGAGCTATTCACAATATAAAATCCATTTAGATGGTTAATTTACACTTCTGTGACTTTACCACGCATGCTATCCCATCATTTCATCTCTCAACTCTCAGATATTTACTCATCCTTTCAAGCCCAGCTTAACTGTAAATCCTCCATCAGGCCTTTCCCTCCTGGTCCTTGCCCTTCTCCAGCCCAGATGAATTGATCACTCCCTCTTCAGTGTCCTTAGAGCACTTCAAACATGCCTCCTCGATAGCCCCAGTTACACTGATTTATGGTTGTTGTGTTTCTGCATCTCTTTAAAAGATATGAGCTCATCACTGACCAAGGGACCAGTCCTATGTGTCTATATTTCCCCATTGCTAGAAGAGGATCTAGACCAGAGTTGAAAATGTTTGTGCAGTAAATAATGGGGCTCAAAGGGTACCACACCTAATGCTGATATCACTAACATGTTTGTAATAGATTAAAGCAGGGAAAGGGGGAGAACAGCTTTGCTTGGAAGATGAAATAACAACACTTCATCTACCGCTTAAATTTATCTGTCCATTCTAGATGCATTAATATGATGCAACACATAATAAAAGAAATATTATACACATGTACATGTAGGCACAATCACTGAAGATATTAGCACAGCCCTAGAATGGTTTAATTTCAACTCTCAAAGGTGTGGATGTGAGTAGGATGACGTAGGTTTCTGTAAATTTTTGAATGTAGACAATCATCTAGAAAAATACTGCCACTTTTAAATATCTTAAAAGTACACAATTAAATGAGAAAGACTAAAAGACTCCTTAAATATGGCTTAATTCAGCATCCTACCAATGAAAAATTTCTTGCAGAACTTCTTCATAATTCTATTCAGCAATAAATTTTTGTTCACAATGAAGACTCTGGCACACTTCAGCCTTCTGAAGACATTTATGCATCACTATAAACTACAGATTAAATTATGTGCAGTATGATGTTATTGTTAAGTACATCTTATTGGATTACAATATTTTAAAACTTGGTGATTTGTGTGTAATGTCTCTTCTGTCCATTAAGCAGACTTTAAGACACCAAATTTCCTGTGCACATTAACCAAGAGAATTATCAAATACACACACACACACACACACACAAAACAACTTAAAATAAGGACATGTACTGCACAAAAGTTAGTAAAGACCTTCAAAATAGAAAGAAGAGTCCACATTTTCCTCCAAGTAAAATTGCTATCTGGTTGTATACTTTATACTTAAGGAGTTAAATGCTTCTACAATGTGCTCATGACACATTCAGGAACTAATCATCCATTTTGTCAAAAGGGATTTTTGATATTGGTCCAATATTTAGGAAGAGATAAGCTTAGATCTGAATTCAAATTAAAAATCCTATCACACTGGTGATAGGAGAAACCTACCACATAAATCCCTGAACCTACCACATAAATCCCTGAACACTTTAGGGATAAAAATCCCTAATTTTTATCTCTTTCATCACATGTCCTAAGATACATAGTGTCTTCAGAAAAGTCATTTTTAAAGTACAAGAGACAGAATGAGAATGTTCCAAAGCCTATTTACTGTAATGTTTGCAAAGAATTTCATTTGAATAAATTTACACTAGTTCTTTTACTTTCAATAATAAATTATAGCTCATTTCACAGCTGTATCCCATACAGTAGTCCACACTGAATATATCATAGTTTAGCTGCCTAGAGACAAATATAATGATGCTGGCAGGTTTTCACTTCGTCTCTTTCTGGGAAGAAAAGAAAAGGAAAACTACAGCTGGAATGCAAGTCTCCCTGTACAGCACACTGCAAGTCAGCATTTCTATTGTCAGTAATATCCCTATTCAAGAAATTACATCAGTTAATATACTTGGAAAATGATTCTCTGAAATTAAAGGTGGAGTGCAATATTGTACCAAAGCACAACACAGATGGTCAGACCAATTTTTTTCAGCGTAATACTTTATTTTCTATTGTATCAAACTAAGGCCAACAAAAATGAAGTTAAATTTAAAGGCAAATCTTTACTCCTTAAGGAAAAAATACAAACTGTGATACTTTTATAATAGGTCATTATATTGATAGTTTATATAATATAAACCAAATCAGTAATGTATCTATATGCTTGGTTTCCTTAAGCTACAAGGAACCACAGAATGGGTGGAAACTAATGGGAGAGAAGGGACAGGGAGAGCCTAGGAGTAAAGAAAACTTTAAAGAGAGAGTGAAAGAAACCTGAGACTACTTAGGAGAGGGAAAGTGCGCGCGCGCGCGCGTGCGTGCGTGCGTGTGTGTGACAGAGAGAAAAGTTCTGTGGGGTATTTGGGGAGATGTAAAGAAGATTTGGGATGTTTCTTTGTATGGTGTTCAGTATAAACTCCTGTGTGACGCTGTCAAAAAAATTTACAGTCTCAATCCATATAACACTCTAAAAAAAAAGGAATAAAAAAGGGTAACATCAATATACTGAAATTAAATATTGAGTTACGACTTGAAGCAGTAGTTCATACTTTTCAATGTTAAGATTCACTGCATCATGGAACAATATGAGAATATGCTTACAGGGCAATGAATTGTTTAGAAAAAACATGTCATTATTTTATGTCACAAAAACTGAAGAAAACTATGAGAGTAAATGTTGAAATCTCAAGGACATTGTCAAATGCTCAATCAAGATACCAAATAGTCAAAATAGCTACTAAAATACAAATCTGTAATCATTTACTGTATCTCCCTATGCTTGTTTTAAAGTGTTAAAACTAAATTTCTGTTATTGCCTAGTAATTATACCATATGATGCTAATTTAAATATTTGAAGTTTACTCTTCACAAAACCCAAGAATATTTTCCCTATCACCTCTTCAATTAAAATATTAGGCATATATTTTAAAGTGTTTTGTATAAAATTTTTATTTTTGTGTATGTCATAGCATAAAAGACAATAAGATATTTGTCCTGGCTGCTAGTGTTATACTAAGAGTGTGGCTTGGGTCAAATTACTTGACCTCAGGTACCTTGGTTTACTCTTTCAATAAAAGAGAAGGGCATTACTTCTTGCCCTACATTAATGAAGAAACTGTGAGAATTCAGTAAAAGAACACGTGAGTATGAGTGCTTAGAGAATTGTAGAGTACCATGAAAATATAAGCAGGCATTGTTATTACATACACTAAGCTGTAGAAACCAAATGGGCAACTTCTAAAATGCATTAACATATAAATTTTTCATTAGTATCACGTAGGTTCTTCTGTGCATTTTAAATACATGTGATTAAGTAATCCACTCATTCTTTAAGTCATCACACCTCTCCCATCCCAACTCCTTTTTTTCTTTACTGAAGCTTCACTATATGATCAGATTAAAAACCCAAAAGAAGCTTCTCTTCTAGGCATCCTATCAAGTGTACTCAAGATTTTCCTCCTAAATGTGCTTTTATTCTTATGAAATATGTGCCCTACAGCACTTTCCTATATTTCACAACTACTTACCTTCTAATTACACAAGATATTTTTATTGGAATTTTAATGTATTTTCTCAAATGATAATTATATCATAATTGAAGTTCCCGGAAAACACAATATATATTGTCCTGTGCTGAGTTCAAAAAATATGGCTCAAACAGTCTGGCAGTTCCTCAGATGATTAAACATAGTTATCATAAGACTCAGCTATTCAACTCCTAAGTATATATTCAAGAGAAATGGAAATACATGTCTACACCAAAACCTGTACATGAAGGTTCATAGCATTATAGCCCAAAAGTGGACACAACCCAAATATCTATCAATTGATGAATGGATTTTAAAAATGTGATATATCCATACAAATGGAATATTATTCAGCATAAAAAGAAATGAAGTACTGCTACATACTATAACATGAATGAACCATGAAACTATGCTAAGTAAAAGAATCCAGTCTCAGAAGACCACATAAGGCATGATTCTATTTATATGAAGTGTCCAGAATAGGCAAATCTATAGAGATGGAAAGTAGACTAGTACTTGCCTAGGGCTGGGCCTGACAGAAAAGCATGGAGTTTGAGAGCAATGGCTAAGGGGTACAGGGTTTCTTTTTGGAGTAATGAAAATGTTCTAAACTGATTGTAGTGATGGATACACAACTCTGTGAATACACTGAATTGTACACATTAAAAGGGTGAATTGCAAGGTATCTGAATTATGTCCAATAAAGCTGTTAAAAATGGCTGTGACAGCAATTCTAATACTCAGCATATGGCCAGTAAAGGTGATTCATCTTGCCTATAATGACACAGTATGAGAATCACTCTTTCCTCTATTTTTCATATCTTTCATTAAATAATCAAATTGATTTAGCTTGTGGATGATTCTATCAAGAGAGAAAATTACTTTGAGAAGAATGATCTTGAAAGCTCTGAAAACTTTCATCACGGTTTGGGACATCATGATGCCCATGTTGCTGCAGCGCTTGATCAACCACGGTTCAAAGACCACCTTGTCTGCTCTATAATATTTACTCTCTTCCTGGGGAATTTTCACAGCTGAAGCAGTTCAAAGCCAGTTCTCATATAAAACAAGCCAAGGGAACTGAAGAAGTTATATTAAACTTTGCAGTAAGAGACAGGGTGAGAAATGTATCTTAGCGGCACTCAAAGCTTTCCTTATGAATTATGTGATTCCATAAATCCAAATCCAGTCTGATGACTCTCCCATTAGTGGTGTGTAGTCACCACTGCAAACTGTCAGAAGAAGCTGTTTTATAGAGTGATTGAACCCCACGATCTTCACTGCATTTCTGTGATTATACACACCAGCTCAAGGCAGCAGATGCCTTGCTCCAACTAGCTCCTCTCCTTCCATAGGGCCTGTTAACTAATGAGAACAAATGAAGCACAGCATGTAATGTGGAGGGAAATACTGACGCTGGCTGGAAGTGGGACTGTTCAGATACTTTGATTTTGGAGTTTCATATATTCTCATGTAAGTCATTCTCTCAAACTCAAAAGAGTATTTTTTAATTATCTTTTCCATCCTATATTTAAGCATCAGATTTTTAAAGACCTGATATGATGGTCAAGCAAAGGTTGTGAACTACCACCCCATAATCCAACTCTGGCTCACTAGACACTGTATTTGGCCGACAATGTTGTCCCTTATGAGAGTTTTTTTTTAATGGAACCCCCTCTCTAAATTATGGCAAATAACAGACCCTCAGCAGGGTGAGGAGTGGCGTAGCTTCTTTAATTAACCAAGTCCCCATAGAGAAGAGTGAGTTCAACCAGCCTTTACCCTATGGCTGGTCCACTTCACTCATTTATATTCTCTGTCACTGACCCCACCAGAGAAATAGTACATAGATTTCAGGTTTACTCATTTCAACATTGGTCTAATCAAAAGTGTAGAGGAAAAAATATTAAATCACCCTTATATATAAACCTGAAAGGATCTCCACTCTTGAAGTAACTGTGTTTTAATCAGCATTACTTAAAGACAGCATTGCTCATAGAAAGTTTGCAAGGAGAACAGTTTACTTAACGGTTTACTTATACAATCAACAATCTTCTAAAATTCATAAATTCACATATGGCTTAATATTTGCAAATATATTCTTCTATTCTTAGTAATATTTTATCCAACCAAACAGAGTTAGGCTCCTAGATTCCACAAGTCAAACAATCGCTAACAAAGGCTAAGCTCCGTGTGATGGCCTCCTCACCCTAGTCCACACACGCCCTCCTCCAGACACACCCAACTCGCTCCCTGCTTGCTCCTCACGCCTCAGAACTTCGTGCTGCCCCTGGACACACATGCCATTTAATTTCCTCACAGCTGTTCCTCTCTGCCTGGAATTCTGTCTCTCTAGAGCCTTTGTCCCTTTTGTAAACGGTTTATTTTTCAAACTTGTGTATTATGAAATCTTCCCTTCCCTGTCTCCTTCTGCAAGATAATCACCCCCTTCTCATTCTACATCTATCTATATTGGCTTCTGTTTTTGTAATAAGTTCACTCACCAATAATTACTGATTTACCCATGATAGGGGACTTCAGAAGGGATGGGTCTATGTGCTGGTTATGTTTGCCCCCCAGCACCTAGCTTGGCATAAAACAGGCATTAAGCACTTGCCAGTTTTACTTAATTGAACCTGATCGATACAAACTGATGAAGAAAAAGGTTACCCAATTATTTATTTATTTATTTATTTATTTTTTACTGTGACTGGAGTCCCTGAAGTTGCGTGATGTAGTGGCTCTGAGTAAACTATATTTCCCATAGAAAAAAATACATTAGATATAACATATATACTATATACACACACATACAGAATAAAACAATAGGTAATCCAGATCATTCCACCTGGGTCTGTTATCTCTACTGCCTTAATATATCACAATCAATGTAAACTATTTATAAGTAATATTTTATATAAATGATGTTCTTGGACATGCTGGCAGGCAGTGCTATTAGAAGAGAAGTGCTTCTTGGAAATTTGTGTAGGGACTGCAGTTTGAAGACTGTTCAGGCACCAGAGGAGCAAACACAGGAAGATGGTTAGACATAAAAAGGATCTTAAAATAAAAGCTATAAGTTAGTGGGAGTTAATGCAAGGACTTATTAAGATCTTTTATATGACTAGGCTCTTGATGAATGTTGTATTGGCATAAAATTTTCTGAAATAAAATTTTAACATAAATTTTGTATAATTAATAGTTTAGTGAAAAGTATTAGTAATTGCACACATTTTTAAAACTCACCTCTATAAATATCAGATATAAAACACATGTGAGGAGGTATAAAAATTTCCACAATACCAGATAAATTATGAAGTTCTGCATAGTCATTTAACCATAAATAACTGTGCTATTTGCATGTGCATGTATGTTGTATGCATTTATGTATCTAGGTATGTATGCATGTATATGTATGCTTGTAATGGTGTCTTAAATTGTTATTGTAATTCTACCATAATTTTATAAATGCTAGAAAATTTTAGAGAATATACAGATAAACGAGTTGTAATGGGCATAAAAAAGTTGAATAATCATCTCTCCTCCAAGTTGAGAAACATTTTAATTTCCTTCAAAAGATTCTGAACCACATATATTGAGGTGTGTAAGGATATTTATATATATGAGATGTGCATGTACATATACAGAGCATATACATGACATGTGCACGTTCATTTACATACAGAGGGAGGGAGGGAAAGAGAGAAATAGAAAACATACTATAGGAGAGGAAAGAGGACTTTGAGAGAGGAAGCCTCAGCATTCACTGTCCATTCCCTACACCCTTTCACTCAGCATCACAGACCAGGAAAATCTTGCCAAGAACATTCTTAGGTGTTTCCACACAAAGGAATTTTGGAACACATCGTCCCACTTAAAGAGTCACACCTCCAGCATTCCTTGCATGGCAAAGATACGCACCATCACAAGTAAAAATGAAACACTAAGGCAGAATGTCTCTGTTTTAAAACTACTTTGAACAACTCTGCAAACAGCAAAGCTGAGGGCTTTGCAACTACGCTGGTGGCTCTGACAGCAGGTAGAAAGCAGAGCAATGTCAGTTGCAGAGAAGCTTGAGATGCAAATGCAGATCCAAGAGGAAAGAAGAATCAAAATGAAGGAAAGGATCCAGACAGATCCAGGAAACAAACTCCATCCCAGAAAGGAGGCATTCACAGCTCACACCAGGATCACACCAAGTAAGAGAGAACGCTTACGAGCACTGATGTGTGCCAGGCATCGTCTAAGTACTTTACAGGTTTCTCTCAAGTTATCTTTAAGATAACCTGAAGAGGTAGATACTAACATCATACCTATGGTATGTCTAAGGTACATGAGACACAGAGAGATTAGAGATCACATTCTTAAAAAATTATAAAATTAGGTCAAGATTCATGTTTGTCCGGCTCAAAAGTCTCTTCTTGAACATCGCCTTTTATTTATTACATACACATGCAAATGCACACAAATATATATTTATTTAACTCCTGAGCAATCAGTGTCTCTTTCATTTCAAGCTATAGGTTCAATTCTCTGCCAACACTCTCACTGTGAAGGGAAAGTACCTGAATACAGTGGGTCCCACTGACATTTACAGTTGCACTCTCTGATTTTGGTAGAGAAAACCAAAAATAATCTTTAAATATGGAACCCAGAGAGGCACTATTTGTGTTCTGATGCCATTCTCTAGCAGGCACATTATAGAACATACTTGCAAACATATCCATCTACAATACTCAGAATATTCTATTACTGCTATAATAATCCAAGGGATAACTTTTTATCCAGGCTGTGTGGCACAATTAGAAAGCCTTGCATTGGCCATATACCATAAGTTAAATTATTGCAACCACATAATCCATGCCTGTGCCTGATACATTTGCTTGGGAAAACTAATTTTCTATCAAGCTCTCTCAATAGAGCAACATCGTGTGCTATATTTCTACCCCCATGCACACAAACTATCCACTTCTAAGTCACTGTCTTACTACCCCCATAGGGGCAGCATAGGGTACTCAGCACTTTGTGTTCATAGGAAGGTCCGTGGGAGCAATCTGAATAGCAGGCTGCCTTGACAACTTGGTTCCCAGGTCAGTTTACCAGAGGTTCAGGACAGTGGACCTCCACTGTTTCCCAGAAGTTCAGAAGGATATTGCACCTTGACTTTCTGCCAGCCCATGGCTTCCTCCATGCAAGAACAAGGAAAAGTGAACGTGTAGCTATGTACGTGATTTATTAACCAGACCAGAGTCAGCTAGAGATACAGCACATTCATAGTGTACTTGAAAATCTCACAAGCTTGCAGGTCCAATTTAACCTTTAGTATATCAGGCCATTTTCTTCTCTTTCAAGGTATTGTTCAGCACTTCCAAACTCTCTCCCAAGGTTTCTCCCTCAAGGTGGAACAAACTAGACCAAGTGTACGCCCATCTCCATTTATTCTTTACTTAATTCCCATGTGTGTTTTCTCTTTATGTAAACAATTGTGCTTAGTGTGGGTCACATCATCAGAGCTACAAGAGGTGGAGTACGTGCAGCACAGGCTGAACTGAGACTTTGAACTCTGTCACCAAAGAGTTCTACTGGCTCTTACTACTCTTATTTATATGATGAAAAGGATGCAGATCCCTTAGCAGAGAAGGCATGCAGATGACAAGTAAGCAGATGAAAAGATGATGCTCAATATCGTATGTCACTAGGGAATAGCTAATTAAAACAACAAAATACAACTGCATGCCTATTAAAACAGCTAAAATTCAAATCACAACAACACTGGCAAGGATGTAGAGCTATGGGAATTTTCACTCATTGCTGGCAGGAATGCAAAATGGTACAGTTTGGAAGACGGTTTGGCAGTTCCTTACAAACTAAATATACCCCTACTATACGATACAGCAATCACACTCTTTGGCATTTACCCAAAAGAGCTGAAAACATAGGTCCACACAAAAACCTGCACATGAATGTTTATAGCAGCTTTATTCACAACTGCCAAAACTTGGAAGCAACGAAGACATCCTTCAATAGGTAAATGGATAAACTGTGCTACATTCATACAATGGAATATTATTCAGTGATAAAAATAAATGAGCTACCAAGCCATGAAAATACATGGAGGAACTTAAATGCACATTACTGAGTGAGAACGAAGCCAATGTGAAAAGGCTACATGCTGTATGATTCCAACTGTATGACATTCTCGAAAAAGCACAAGTATGGAGACAATAAAAAGATTAGTGGTTACCAGAGATTTGGGGGGAGAAAGGGAGAGATGTAGGGATGAACAGATGAAGCACAGAGGATTTTTAGGGCAGTGAAACTACTGTGTATGGTACTGTAATGGTCGACACATGTATTGGTGGATATATGTCACTATGTATTTGTCCAAAACCACCCAATGTACTTTAGAGTGAACCCTAATATAAACTGAACCTTGATATAAACTACGGACTTTAATTAACAATAATGTATCAATATTGGCTCATCAGTTGTAATAAATGCACCACACTAATGTAAGATGTTAATAATAGGGAGAATTGGGGAGAGAATGAGGCGGTACATGGGAACTCTGTACTTTTTGCTTAATTTTTTATAAACCTAAAATTGCTCAAAAATAAAGCCGATTAAAAATAATTTTTAAAGGAATGCAGATGATTTGCCTGTTTTTTTCTCTCCTTGTTTTGTTGCTCTCTCTTATAATGTCTTACTTTCTTGTCTTACTTTCTTTTCAAGTTTTAGCAGTCATGCATAGCTTCTCCTGAATTTACTGATGTCACTCTATGTGGAGCATCTCTCTCTGATGGCTCCTGGAACAAGAGCCCCTCTGAACTTTATTACATGCGCCATTTGAAAATTATTGTCCCTATAAAGGAGTGTATTTGTGATTTTTCCCCATCTGCCCCTATTTCATTTCTTTTCTCATAGTATAACTTTGATACAATAATACAGAATCAGTAAAAATGATATCCCAAATATTATGATTTCACATGGTAAATTATGCAAAACACCAATTAGGTCACTAGTTCTTCTGGAAGAATGAGAGGACATCCTTTTGGTTAGGTCCAATGACATACTGGAAGCAACAGATTACTTTTCGCATCAACTGTTTTAAGTACTACCAGGTTTCCCCCACTCTTTCCTTATTGGGTT
Source organism: Balaenoptera ricei (assembly GCF_028023285.1). Classification (NCBI taxonomy): domain Eukaryota; kingdom Metazoa; phylum Chordata; class Mammalia; order Artiodactyla; family Balaenopteridae; genus Balaenoptera; species Balaenoptera ricei. The sequence continues at coordinate 66,127,067 of NC_082647.1, forward strand.
GTTTTTAATTGTTGTATCTCTTCCTCCAAATAGAAGTACTTTTCTTGCTGCTTGGGTACCTGGGGATTAAATGCAAACGCCTGTATTTTTTCATCATTTTAATGCATTCTAAAGTGTCAAGTGTAAAGTTCTGATGAAGGAAATCAGAAAAAATCTCTACCTTATGACTCACTGGCACCTCTAACTCACACTCTATGATGTTCTTGTGATAGGAAAGATATATTTTCCTGGATGCCACTTCCCCAGTTCTTCTGTCATTAAGGGCCACTCTAATGTGCCTTTATATTAGGAAGCCTGGAGGCTTCCACCCTCCCCTTCCCAGAGAGATCCACTGTCCAGTGTCACCATTCGAACTTAAATCAGAGGCTAAGAGGCTTCATTTCCTCCTAAAAGGATCCAAAGCGTATCACACTTCTCCAATAACCTAATCAGCACGTCAGCATCTCATCCCACCACCAGTTCTTTATATAACAATAAAGGGTAGGAAAAGACCTGGGTATGTGTTGCTCTACAGCCCTCTTAATGCCAGTCCTGACTGGGGCCTTCATTATTTTGCAGACCAGGCCGCTAACTATAATTTGCATAAGGAGTGATCTGTGTTACCACAGTCCATTGAGCTATTAAAGCTTCATAAAACCACCTGAGCATTTGACTTTTTTGGACCAAATAACCAATAAGCTCTTGATGAATTCTGAGCACTAACTGGGCTATGTATGCTAAGAAAGAAGGGTAGGAAAACAAGACAAACTGTAGTTTGTTTGTTTGTTTATTTAAATAATCACCAAAGATGTTAAACAAATCATAAACCACAAACAATTCTACTGTGAAAATATTTAATTTGGAAGGCACTGGTGACAATGTTAACTGCAAGAATGTGAAATTTCAGATTCCCTAGAAATCCCGAGACACTAAACAAAATGAAGTACACAAAAAATCTGTTTATATAATTCACCCTGAATTTGTGCTCAAAATATTTTGATAGTCTTTGATCCATGCTGTCTACATATAAGTGCCAAACTAATAAGAAAAGACAAGCCTACAGTAAAATAACATCTCTTTCTAGACTTGTTTTATTTGTTTGTCCTGGCGTCCCTTAGTTGGAGAAAACAGATAAATGTGTTGGATCATTAAAATTCCTTCAAGATATGTCATTTTTAGGGGAGGAAAAGGTAAAGAATGGGAAGAGAACTAATTTTTTTTAATGTTTACTATATTTAGGGTACTGTGCTAGACCCTTTCTATTTACTACCTGTTAAAACTTCACAAATACCCTCTCACTTCAGAACTTCTGTCACCATTCTAAGGTGAGAAAACAAAGTCAGAGAGTTTAAGTAACTTGACCAGTCAGGTAGAGGCAAGATTTAAATAGTGGTTTGTCTGATCCCCAAGTCCATGTTCTTTCCATTCCACAATGCTGCCTCCCTTATAACTTGTGGGAATATCTAGCCCTGTAACTAGATCAATTTGTAATTTCTAGTGCATTTACAAGAAAAGATGCTTTAGAGAAAGCTAAAGTTACTAGCCTTGTTCCAGGTCATAAAATTAAGTAACCATTCTATTATATAAGAGAATAATAGCAATAATATAGCCTACCATTTATTGAAGTCCTAATACATATCAAGCACTCTACTAATATATACATATGTTACCATATTTAATCCTCAGAAAACCCCTATAGAATACATAATATTTATCCATACTGGAGATGAAAGAAAAAGATTCAGGGAGATGAAATAATTTCATAGGTCCCATGGATAAAATATTTCAATCCATGTTGTTCCAGATTAATTGACATTGACGCCCACGCTCTGTCCATCCCTATCTCTGCTCCATCTCTATTCTTCATTTAATAAGCAAACTGTGTCACATTCCAAATTAAGACAAATTGTAAGCACAACTGAAATGCAAAACACTTTTTTAAGGATAATGCCACCCTTATGTTACTACTACCTGGTACAACACCCTTCTCTCCTTTGTTATTTAACGAATGGCAGGATTAGGATGGATATTTTTCCATGTACATTGCAGAATATTTTATATTAGTATAAGTACATGAAAGAAAAAGAAAACACTTGTTTTTATTTTAAACTGAGGAAACAAAGTATTATTTTATGTGCAATTAACTATGTAAAGGACACGGTGACTGTCATTAATAGCACTGTCTTGCAATGCATGAACCCTGGTCAAAAGTGTTTAATGTGAGAAGTAATTTCCTTAAGACAAAACTCAACTGTAAATACCCTCATCACCTGATGCTGAAAAAATGGCTACTGTGTATCTTTCTTGGATTTTATTGTAATTTCATTACTATAAAAATAAATTCAACTACTTCATTAAGACCTTTTGAAAATATATCTCTATGCCATAAGTTGATGAAAGTTGGTTGTATTCACTATTTTCTGTCTGACTCATGTTTCAATCACATTTTGTTCAATGCACTTCATTTGGAATTGCTAGGTGAATATAATTAGCCATAATTATTATTGAAACAATTCTATATTCAAGAATATTAAAAAGTGAAAAACTGTCTAACACTCACCAGTAACAGTAATTATTCATCTTCCAATAATATAAGTGCTTTAACTCTGCATGTATGAAATGTTTTTCAAGTATTCAAAGTTACCTTTCAAATGACTGTGGCACAAAACTGTTGAAACTTTAACTTTTATATTTTAATATCTTATATTTTGGTTTTTTCTCTGTTGAAAAACAACAGTGTAGTAGAGAGACTTAAATACCACTTGCTTATTCACTTTATCAATATCATAACTTCTCCACTATCTGCTTTATTATTCAACCAAGTTTCTAGCTCTATCAATCTACTGAAAATGTCTTTTCCCAAAACAGTGTTAATTATCTTACCAGTTCCTCCTCTTACTTGATCTTTTCTGAAATATTTCATAACCCCTTTCCAGACTCTTGGAAATGTTTTATACTTTTTGCCCCCATCCCCTTCATAAGATATCTTCTTCATTTAGCACTACTGGCATTTTCTCTGGACCTGTTCTGACCGTACTTTCTCAGGCTCTTTCACTAGTTTTTCTCCCATAGTGACTCTTAAATCTCAATATTCTCTGTGAAGTACTCTGGCCCCTCTTTTCAATATTTTTGTTGTTTTAATGATCCCTCCCACTACTATGCCTTGAAATATTATATATGTATTGAGTTCCAAGCCTATACCTTCAGCCTAACACTTTCTCCTAAACTGCCCACCCATTCACTAATTCCTCTATTAGCTGACTGAATTACTGCTACTGCTACAGTATCAGTATATCTGATACTGAGAATTAAACTGATATTCTTTCTTCCCCAACCACAAGAAACCTGTTCTTCCTTCTTTCATATCCTCTGTCTCAAACAAGTAACTGTGTGCAGACATGATGCAGATAGCATTAGTTCCACCTCTCCTTGGCAGACACTGTGTCCCCTGCACTCCAAACCTGAGCTAACACTTGTGCCCCCAGCCCTCCTCTACTCATCCTTCACTATAAGTGGTTTGTTCCCCTTTGTCTCTCAGTCCCTCTCCTCACTGACCTCCCAGCCTCTTAATTTACCTTTCTCCCTTCTGGGTGAAGAATATGTCAATCCTCTGCTCTAAGGCTATAATGGCTTCCACCTGCTTACAGGTTACACTCTAACATCTTTACCATAGTTTGAAGGTTTTCTTACAATCTGGCCCAACTCATCTCATTAGCACTAAATCCATTCATTCCCACTAAATATTCTGGACTTGAGCTGCAGTACTTCTAAGACCTAGGAATATTGCCATGCCTTGCATTTCTATTTTTTGTCTCTATCAGCTACACAACTTCTCTGCTCTCACAGTGTTTTGTTCATGAGTATGGTATGCCATGTTGTAATTGTTGTGTATTGTTCAACTGTAACTTTCTTGGGGGCAGGGACAACAATACCTTAGCCAGCCTCTACCACAATGACTTCAAATAAGTCACACAGTGAGTCCTCAACAACTCTTTGTTGTGAACTGACTTAATAAAACATTCATACAATATACCTTATGCATTAAACGTTCATATATATTATGTACATATATATGTATATATACATTAATATACTATGTATGTGTATAGATGCATACATGTATGTTTATGGTGTATGTATGTGCATATGTGCACATACGTTAGGGCTGAAAAGGCCTTTAAATACCGTCTTTTCTAATCAATGAATAACACAAAATAGGAAAATAAGAACTAAAGTTGTTAAATGACCTAGCTAACATTCTAAAGCTCGTTAGTGACACAGTGTTACAGTTCCTCTCTTAGCTCCTCATCCAGTGTACCTTTCACTACATCACTTTAATTCAATGATCTCACCAATAATGTGATTCCAAATAATCTGCTCTACCAAGACCAAGCTTATCCCACTAGAATCTTGGACTGTTTCACCTCATTTTCTCTCTCAAATCCCTGCCTGCCTCTTTATTTTCATCAAGTGAGGAACACTTATGATTCTGTCATCTCTATATCTTCATTTACAGTGTATTCCTCTCCTTTAAACATTCCCTATTTCCTCCAGTAACTATTCTCAGTTCCTTTATAGATATGGTAAAGTCTCCTTTCCCTCTGGAAAAAAATAAAGAGGTCATTTTTTTGCTCTCCTGTTTAATTCACCTTTTTTTTCACCAAACCAAGGCTCACCATAAAAGAGATTACATTATTCTCATCATACTACCTTACATTTGTACATGCACATAACTTTGAAGTTTACAGATTACTTTCTCATCACTCACTCATTTTATCTTCATAATACTACGAATAGTCAGGAGAAGGTCCCATTTACAGGCAGCTGAATAAACTCGGGGTCAAAAGTTAAGTGGCATGCCAACGTTCCTATAGCTAGCAAGAGCTGGAACTGGCACCGGAACCAAGGTCTCCATATCCTTGCTCCTGAGAGCTTTCCACTATCTTAAACTGTTTATTGGCTTAAGTTCCCACCATGACCTTTATATTGACATGTATTGGCACCTCAGATGCTGCACAGGGAATGTTGCCTAGCCTCTTCTTTGATCTGAATTACTGCTTGGCTCTTGTTACTTTAATAGCACAAATTTCAACAGGGCAAGTACTGTTTTGTCCAACACTTACTTACTTGAGAAGCTCTTACCGAGCATCCAAATAACACCATTTAATGGTAAATTACAGTTTGACTAGTGTTTGTTATGACTGAGCTTCTGAAAATTAAAACCATGGCTTCAGCTAAATTAGAGATCTTTATTTTAAATTGAAAAAATCAATTTGATTTCATCTGCATCCACTAATCAACTGATCTTTAAACTGCAAGTGGTAACAAGAATGGCTAACACTAACATCCAAATGGCTTTTCTAAACGTGTGTTTATGTGTGTTATTTCATGCAAGATTCTGAGGCAAATTCTGTACTCTGGCTTTAAATAAGTTTCTATTCAATCTCCTCACTAAGTTGTTAGATACATGCAACTTCTTTAAAAATTCAGGGTATCAGTGTAATTGTAGAGTAGACTGATCTGTCTCTGCATGGGGGGCTACAGACAGCTGAAGCCAGGAAAGAGACACACTCACTGTAACTTGTTTGTGATCTCATGACCAATATATACTTTCCCTCCTGTCTACTGCATCCTTCTCGTAATGTCTAGTCATTGCCAAGCAACTCTTAATTCATTCCTAGCACTAAGCAGTAAGAATAATGTTTCCCACTTTCTTTTTATAAACCTGAAGTTTCAGGTCTGCTGAAGAATTCTCAGTGTCCTTTAGAGGAGAAAGGAGACTCAGGAGAGGGAGTGGTAATTCCTCATTTGGTATTGTTTTCCTGCCTGTCACTGCCTCACACCAGGACCTCTAGTCAGCACTTTGCTGGGAGATTCTGAGGGACAATTAGTTGCTGCTTTTGTTGGCTGGTTGAAAACAAAGCAAAAACTTTTTCAAGGCAGGAGAAGTTAAAACCTAAACATCCTAACAATTGCACGCTTCAAAAATCCCTCAATTCGCTCATTAAGAATCGAGCTTCACAAGGTCTCAGTCAGCTCACTGCAGCCCCATTTGCCTTCAACTGTCAGAACTGTCCTCCCTTGGCTTGTTTCCACGTGTCCCACATAAGCTGTACCTTAAATGTAACTCTATATCCATATATACCGTGGCACAGAGTGAACTGTTTGCCTAAACACAGAATAAAGACCGGAGTTAAAATGTTTGCTTGCTCTTTGCTAGAAATATATTTAAGAAAGTCCTAGTAGAATGAGAACGTAGAGGTTAAAAATATTGCATGTAATTACGAAAGTGCAACGTTGGTTGCCCTCATTAACTACAGAGCTGTGAGAAGAAACAGTCCAGTGACTCACTAATGCTTTTTAGTTGTTAGGTTTTTCTTTCCTAACAGCATCGGCCATGACCTAATTTGCTTCCTAAGAATCGTACTTTTTTACCTTAGGGTCCCAGTACCCCCGGGTCATCAGAAGCAGAGGGGTCCCTCCTGAAGCCCAGCAGTTTCGTAATGTGGACCCAGATGGGAAGATGGGAAGCAGGGGGCACTCCGTCCCACTTACCGGTCTTCCACAGATAGAGGGTGGGTGCCTCCGCCGCGCCCGGCGCCGCAGCCCCGCAGGCGCCCGGGCACAGCAGCAGCGGCAGCAGCAGCGGCAGGACGGCCGGCCGCGGGCCCGCAGCGTCGGGGCTCCGGGACGCCGTGCGCCTCGCTTGCAGCCCCATGCCGCCCGCAGCCGCTCCAGGGTCCAGGTCCGGGACGCGGTTGGCAGGGAATGTTCCTTCGCCCTCGGACTGTCTTCCCAAGTACAGAACGCAAAGCTCTCCCCGCTATTGTTCTTGTCAGATGAAAAGGAGGGAAAGCGCGTTTAACACCAGGGAACAATAGCTTCTGCGGCGGCCGTGGCTGCGGCCGCCACCGCCGCTGGCGGGGATGCTGCTGCCGCTGCCATTCCGCGCAGAGTGGCAGGTCCTAGAGGCGAGGGAGGCAGCCGTCCGCAGGGGGCCCCAGCTGACGGAGCAGGTCCCCAGGTCCGGGAGGCAGCGCAGCCCCCCCCCCGCTGCCAGCTGGAGAGAGAGGAGGGGGGCGTGAGCCGACAGGAGCACCAGGCAGGGGGAGGCGAGAGAGCCAGGGCAAGAAAGGAGGCGAGCGAACGGGAGCGGGGGCACCCACAGCCAGCACACCCGCCCGAGAACTCCAGTGCACATGGCGCGGTGAAATATGTTTGGACGGATACACCACTAAAAAGGATCATCACCCGACAGGCTTCCGCATGACAAATAACAGGCACTGAAATTCATCGTCACCCAACGAGTCAAATGCTAGATCTAGTGGCATGTTCTTCTTAGTATATATTTATTTACGCAAAGCATCAGTGTTTATCATTTATTTTTAAGCCGTGGCTTCTGAATTACTTTATGTGGGGAGCAGTATTTATGATAGATGTGAAAAACAGAGGAAAACAGCAGAGATGTTTACTTGCTGTTGAAAGGCACTTAAACTCTTTTTCAAATCTTTTCTTTTTAACTTAAAGGAATCTATTCCCAATAAAAATATGAGCAGTATTGATCTACGGTTACAAAACAAAGTACACTGTCTTTTAACAGCCTTTAAAACTGAATTAGTATTAATAAGTATCCACAATGATATCTAATTAGATGGATAACATTTTACAAAAACTAATCATGAAATTATATTTCACCTTTGAAGTTAAGAAAAGTGCTATCCCTTTATCTACGCTCTGTCAAAAATATGCTACCTTTAAGGGTCCACACAGTTCTGAGTAAAATTAGAGAACAAAGTGAGTTTCCTTTATTTGTGTATCTCCAAATTAGAAAATTCTTTACTTAAAAATCCTTGACACTAATGTCTCTTAACAGTTACTGTAGAAAAATGCCTTTATAATCTATATAATCTAATGTGCTTGGGCCTTTTGTTCTTTGTGTTTTCACTTTCTTAAACCAGTAGTAATAAAGGAATGTGTGTGAAGTCAGACAATGCTTTGCCCTTTCTCTTTCTCTCTTCTCCCCAATACTAACCCTTTACTAATTCATTTCCTAGTAAAACTAAAATAATTTCAAGGCATTTAGCCAATTAAAAACTGGGCAAAAAGAAAGCCAAAGAAAACTATTCACATCCGGTCAGCAATATCTGGCCAAATAAAATAAAATTTAAAAAGCAGGAAAACTACTCTTTATGAATTTGCTCCATCAGCACAGCCAACCCAAGAGTTTAAAATGAGGAAGCTACGGTTTCTGAAAGAGGAAACCTTCCATAAAGCTCTCTTGGGACGCCTGTCGTTTTGCAGATCATTCCAGACACAGCCCTGCTGCATGCATTAGATTAAAAGCAGGTTTTGATCAAATAATTCCCAGGTCCTGCCTATTTAAGTATTCTGACATCAGAGGAAATTAGCAATGTTGAAGGTTGCAAATTTGGTCCTTATTTACTTTCCACTCTGTTAGGCCTCTAAGAGGGAATTAAAAGCTCAGAGAGCCCTAGCTCTGTGCGTCTGTGATTAGGAGAGATAAACTAGCATGGATTACTATTTCTTCACTGGTGAAAAATAGGCAACAATCAAAAGATTATAGGTTGATAAGGGATACAGAAAAGCCTGATTCCAACTTATGTGTGGCTCCCTGAAGGAGCACTTGTTTCAACAGTTACACCAAAGAAGAAAATAGAAAATAGGAATTGTATGGCTTCCTTGGGTCTGTCTTCGTAGGGAGCACGCTGTAATACCACTCTACAATGGCAGTGTTTTCCTATCCTGTTTGTTTTTATTTCTCAGCTACTGTTAGGGTGCTAAAGCCTAAAATCATCTAATTCTGTCACAGAGAGCATTTAAAATGAAGTACTCTGTTAATCAGCCCATTCTAAGCATTCCTGGGAAGTCCCAAATCAATCCACCAAGTAGAAACTCATTAAATAACAGAAGACAGAGAATCTAAGGAGTCAAGCTAGTACAATTTGATGTGCAGGATAATTACTTAGCCCTTTGAAAAGCCATCAGATGCTACACCTAATAGCTTAATGTCAAAAGAAAATTTAAGATTCTGATTTTTATATTTATCCATAGTTGTGTAATAATTACTCAATTGGTCAAGAGTTTAAACATCATAGCTACAACTTCAAGCATTATATAAAAGAACCAGGGACCATTTCACAACTAGGGTTAATGTTCTGCTGTAGTGTTTGAAACTAGCCAACAATTGGTTTCCTTCTTTTACTTTCAATTTAGACAAAGCTTAAAGATCACTCCAAATAATATTACTCAGCCATAAAATCAATTGAAATAATGCTATTCGCAGCAACATGGATGGACCTAGAGATTATCATACTAAGTGAAGTCAGACAAAGACAAATACGATACCACTTATATGTGGAATCTAAAAAAATGATACAAATGAACTTACTTATAAAACAGAAATGGACTCACAGACACAGAAAACAAACTTATGGTTACCAAAGGGGAAAGGTAGAGAGGGATAAATTAGGAATTTGGGATTAACAGATACATAATACTTTATATAAAATAGATAAACAAGGGCTGACTATACAGTAACGGGAACTATATTCAATATCTTGTAATAACCTATACTGGAAAAGAATTTGAAAAAGAATAGATATATACATATGTGTATGACTGATTCACTTTGCTGTACACCCAAAACAGTGTGAATCAACTATATGTCAATTAAAGTTTTAAAAAAATGTTTAAAGAGTTAATAAAAAAAATCACTCTAGATACATACACATCTACAATTAGTAATAAAGACACCCCTGGACAAGGTTACAGAAACTAAGTCATATAAACATTTGTCTCCACCAATGCCACACATCTGTTCTATAACAATGTCATTATTGCACTTGAGGACAAAAATGTATGGGTCTCTAAGGACACAAAAATGATATATATTTTCAGATACATGTTCCTTTGTGAAAGCTATAGTGTCCAGTCAGATAAATCCTATCCATAAAGCTGACAGATTACAAGAGATAGCAAGACATAGCAATCTTTGTTTTCTAGCATATGACATAAATAATACACAAATGTTTAACGACATGATGTCAAAATTTAGTCATGAGAAGTCTCAAAGATGCAGATTAAATTGACCATCTGTACAGCCTGCCATGAAGTAAATCGTTCATCATTTTTCATAAATAACTGTTCAAGTATTAATGAGCCAGGGCTATATAAAAGTTTCCAAACCAATGGATGAAAAATGCAAAGCATATATGTTTTTTAATATTTAGAAATAAGACAATTCTGAACCTATCACTTCTCATGTGTTGTCCTTTTATCTGTCTTTATTATTTTTGCTATCGTTTCCAAACTCCAGAGAGGGTGGGTGTGTACAGATCTACACACGTGTTTTCTCTTTTATTAGAACATAAGCATATAACCATACTTGAAGACCCAAAAGACGTACGGACAATGACTTGTAGGGATTAGTACCAGCATTTAAAGTCAATCATCAAAAATTCATTTATTTGACAGAGAGGGAAACAACTTTTAATATCATCAGTTTTTATGAAGAAAAACAATGAGTAAATGAAGGAATATATACAAAGTTATTCACAGCTACATAGGGAAGTATCTAAGAATATCCACTTTGAAATAACAACTTTAAATAAATTTCTCTACCTAAATGCATCTTGCCTTATAAAAAAACAAAATCACCCAAAGGAATTCTGTTTGTATGGCCTCTAGGTGTCATACTTGACCAACATTTGGGGTAGAAAAAAATTAATTTGGGGCTTCTTCCTATTCCCTTCTTGCCACACCCACGAGATTATTAAAAGATGAAACATTTCCCTTTTTATCTTTGTAATAAGTAGCCACAAATTTTACTTTCCCAATTCTGACTCTAATATTCACCATTTATTTCCTTTCCAATTCCTTTTTCTTTATAACTACTTTGTTGGTTGGTTGGTTAGTTGATTAGTTTGCTGGTTTGTAGGTATATCTGGTGAGGGGAGGGGAGATTCTAAATTTCAAATAGTTTTACAGAAAGAAAATAAACCCCACGGTTTCTCCATTTTACTCAAAACTAAACCTGTTTGGAAACAATAACGATCTGCTATGAATAATCAGATTCCTTGTTTCGAGTGTCAGGTAAAAAGGTACAGTATTTTGGTTCAGATCCTTCTAGGTTTGGGGAATGGATCACTTACTGTAAACCGTACAATAAGGATCCCATCCTCGGTGGCATGTGAGGCATCAATAGTCCCTGACACAATGCAGTACCCCAATCGTTAAAACATTTCACCAGGGGTTCACTTGGGAGCATGCTTGCATACAGAACACCGAGGCCAATGCAATGATTCAGGTATTTGAAAGTGCAGAGGAATAATGTATACAAAGGCAACAGAATTGACTAGCTATCACTAGTTGTGTTGGTCCTACAGATGGATAATGAAAAGGTACCGACCTTTAACAAACAATTGAAAACTAAATATGAAGGAAAGGAACCCTTAAAAAGAGACCCTTGTCTCCTGCATTGGCAGAGTAAAAAAAAAAAAAAAAAAAGCTGAAGATCAAATTAACACTTAATAGTTAAGAGTTGACAACTGCAAAGATAAATGAATGATCAACTGAGGCAAGTTTGTTATGAAAAGATCAGGGTCTGCTTAGGAAAACCTGGAACCTGATACATGGGCAAGTTTCTCTGGGTCAATGCGCACATGTCTTTGGTTCCCCGGACTCCTTTGAACTCTCAAAGCCTTCAAAGGCAGCCCACCTCTCCCTGTTAAGTACTGGCATACCGCCTTTCCTAGTTTTCAGGCTGCTAGCTAGGATTAAGTTGCAGCGTTAAGTCAGCCTAGCCATGTTGGGTCTGTTAAGAGTAAAAGGACGACACAGCAAAGGAGCTACCAGGATTAGCTAGCAGCTAACTACTGGTAGGAGCCAGAAGACTATTCAGGAGGCTTGATTTTGAGTGTTTGATTAGGGGCCAGAACATACAGGGATAGAGAGTTTATTAACTTGGAGAAATACTCCCTGGGTATGGAATTTAACACTCTGCCAAGGACTGAAAGGGATGGTGCAAACTGGTGGTTCCTAGAAGCCTGGAGAAACACTGATGGAAAGTGAAATGTCAGGAAAGGAAGGGACATGCTGGCGTAGATACATTATGTAAGGAAAAGGAAGACCCAAGACAGGATTATGCTCCTCCAAGGGGACACACAGAGACCACACCAATCACCAAGGCCTTCAGAAATGTACTGGTGAGAAGGACACCAGCATCACTGAGTTCCATGGTGGCTCTTTGCATGCCACCAGTAGGAGAGGCGGTCACATAGCTTTAAGTCTCTGATCCATCTGAGTTCATTTTTACGCACGGTATGAAGTTCTAAACTCATTATTTGGCACAAGGATACTCAACTGTCCCAGCACCATTTAAAAGAGTGTTATTTTTTTCATTGACTAGTCTCAGCACTTTGTAATAAAAAATCAACTGACCACAAAGGGAATGGTTTACTTTTGTTCCACTTCAAGGCGTATCTCAGAGATACTGCGGGTTCAGTTTCAGACCATCATAATAAAGCAAATATCATAATAAAGGGAGTCAGAGGAATTTTTTTGCTTTCCCAGTTCCTAAGAGTCATCTTACCCTATACTGTAATATATTAAGTGTGAAATAGCATTATGTCTTTAAAAAAGTGTACATACCTTAATTAAAAATACTTTATTGCTAAAAAATGCCAACCATCATCTAAGTCTTCGGCAAGTTGTGATCTTTTTATCATAGTAACATCTAACATCACAGGTCACCATAACAAATGTAATAGTGAAAAAGTCTGAAGTATTACAAAAGCTATCAAAATGTGACACAGACATGCAAAGTGAGCAAATGCTATTGGAGAAATGTCACTGATTAAGACTTGCTCTACGGAGAACGGTAATTTGTAAAAAATGCAGTATCTGCAAAGCACAATGAACCACAGAGCACAAAAACGAGGTATGCCTGTATTCCTATCTTTATGCTCATACCACACAATCTTGATTTCTTTAGCTTATACTAAGTTTTGAAATTCAATAATGTAAGACCTTCAACTTTTTTCTTTCTCAAAAATGTTTTTGCTATTCAAGGTCCTTTGCATTTCCATATCTATTTTAGGATCAGCTTCTCAATTTCTACAAATTGCCTACTACAATTTAGATAGAGGTTGCAATGAATCCACAGATCAATTTGAGGTGATCAGCCATCTTAACAATACCGAGTCTTCCCATTCATAAACAGGAATGTCTCTCCATTTATTTAGATCTTCATAAATTATTTTCATGACTATTTTATACTTTTCAGTGCAGAATGCACTTATTTTGTTAAATTATACCTGTTTCATTGTTTCTGACGTTCTTGTGAATAGAATTTACTGAATTTCACTTTGAATTCTTTATTGCTAAAATACAGAAATCAAATTGATTTTTACACATTGATTCTGTATCCTGCAATCTTGCTTAACTCATCTATTAGTTCTAATAGATATTTTCCAAATTTGAGATTTTTCAACATATAAATCTGCCATCAGCAGATAGACATCTCTAGTCCTCATTTTTCAATCTGAAAGCCTTCATTTTTATTATTATTACAATTACTGTTATTGTAATTGTTATTTTGCCTGTTACACCAGCTAAAGCTTCCAGCACAAGGTTAAACAGAAGTGGAGAGAGCTCATATCCTGGCGTGGTACCTGATCTGAGCGAGAAAATGTTCAGTCTTTCTCCATTAACTATGATGTCAGCTATAAATTTTCATAGATGCCATTTCCATTCCTAGACTGAGAAAGTTCCGTTAAATTTTTAGATTGTTGAAAGTTTTTATCATAAATGGGTATTGGATTTTGTCAAATGATTTTTGTGCATCCTTTAACTGTCTTATATCCTTTAATTGATCAATACATTCTATTAATTGATTTGATTTTCAGATGTTAAATCAACCTTGCATTCCTGGGACAAACTGCACTTAGTCATGGTGTATAATCCTTTTTGTATGTTACTAAATTTGATTTTCATATTTGGTTTAGGTTTTTCCTTCTATATTCATTAGGAATATTGGTCTTGAGTTTGTTTAGTTTTTCTTGTTGCTGTTACTTGTGATGTCTTTATATATATATATATATATATATATATATATATATATATATACACACATATATATATATATACATACACACAGCAGGTTCTTATTATCTATTTTATACATATTAGTGTATATATGTCAATCCCAGTCTCCCAATCCATCCCACCACCGTCACCCTGGCCCTGCTTTCCCCCTTTGGTGTCCATACGTTCGTTCTCTACATCTGTGTCTCTATTTCTGCCTTGCAAACCGGTTCATCTGTACCATTTTTCTAGATTCCACATATATGTGCTAATATACGATATCTGTTTTTCTCTTTCTGACTTAAATTCACTCTGTATGACAGTCTCTAGGTCCATCCACATCTCTACAAATGACCCAATTTCATTGCTTTTTATGGCTGAGTAATATTCCATTGTATATATGTGCCACATCTTCTTTATCCATTCATCTGTCAATGGGCATTTAGGGTGTTTTCATGAGCTGGTTATTGTAAATAGTGCTGCAATGAACATTGTGGTGCATGTGTCCTTTTTTTTTTTTTGATTTGTATGTGTGTGTTTTATTATATATTAGTCTCTTAAATCAAATAGAAAACAAAAAGTGGAGCTACAAACCAAAGTTACAATAGTACTAGCTTTTCTCGTCGCCCGTCTGTCTACTTTTGCCAGAGGTCTTTATTTCTCCATAAGGCTTTGAGCTACTGTCCAGGGTCCTTGACTCCAACCTGAAGAACTCCCTGTGGCAGGCAGGTCTGGAGGTTAAGAACTCTCTCAACTGTTGATTAACTGGGAATGTCTTGATTTCTCCCTCATTTTCGAAGGAAAGTTTTGCTAGATATAGGATTCTTGGTTGACGGTTTCTTTCCTTCAACACTTCAAGTACATTGAGCCATGCCATCTGGCCTCCGAGGCTCCTGATGAGAAATCTGCTCATGACCTTCCTGGCAAATCTTCTCTCAGCTTCACAGACTTTCATAATGTACCTTATCATGTCTTATGCAACAGAACATTTTGTATAGTATCGTGAAGTCAGTTAAGGTGTAACATTATTTTGAGACCAGAATTTAAGGAAAAGGAATTGAATATTTCAAGTGTAGACATTATGAGGTCTTTAAAATTATTACACATTTTCGAACTAGAAATAAAAAGGCCACTGAAGTATCCTACAGATTTTAATTTATAACACAGTGAATACCAATATCTAATAACACACGTAAAGAAAAATTTCTTTGGGATCCTTTTTCCTAAGTGTAAAGGGGCCTTGAACTCAAAAAGTGAGAAAACCACTGTGGTTTACCCACAGCGGTGATGGGTCCATTTCTTGCTCTGACCTCAGAGTGCACCACTGTGATGTACTTCACAAAGCCCTATAAAAGAGAAAGCTGGGCCCAGGTTTTTGGTCCTTAGAGCCCAGGAAGCTGCTTTTGGTGACCTGACGGCCTTGGACCTACAGTTAGCTTGTTTTTTCCTTGTTTCTGCCATTTGGTTGATTTTTTTCTTCTCTTTTCTCTACTCTTTTTTATTTGTCTCATTTTTCTTTCTACAGTTAGCATAGTCAGTATTGTTGGTATAGTTAGCACAGCTGGTATAGTTAATAGTTTATTAGCGTAGTTAGTGTAGTTAGTACTAGTTAGCGCTGTTGGTACAGTTAGCATAGTTACCGTTGTTAGTAGAGATAGCATACTTAGCACTGTTAGTACAGTTAGCATTGTTAGTTAGCATAGTTAGCATTGCTAGGTAGTGCTGTCAGTCAGTGTAGTTAGCAGATCACCATGATGCAGGGCCTCACAGCCAACTCTGCTGGCAAGGAGGCTCATATTGATGACTTCGAGATCCTCCGCACCATTGGTGAAGGCACCTTTGGTAAAGTGAAGTTGGCCCGGCACATTCTGACTGGGACACAGGTGGCTGTCAAGGTCATTAAGAAAAGGCGTCAGAGCTTCTCAAGTGTCCAGGCACTTTCCCAGGAAGTGTGCAGTATGAAGGCTCTGAATCACCCCAATATTGTAAAACTGCTGGGGGTGATTGACACGGAGGAGACATTTTTCGTGGTGATGGAGTACCTCAGTGGGGGGGACATGTACCGCTATTTGAAGATCCATGGCCGTATGACAGAGGCGGAGGCCCGAGGCCCGTTCCAGCAGCTGGTCTCCGCCCTGCAGCACTGTCACCAGAGGGGTATCGTGCACCGGGACCTGAAGCCACTGAACCTCCTCTTTGATTCCAACGTGAATATCAAACTTACAGACTTTGGCCTCAGCAACAAGTGTGATGACACTGGCCAACTGGACACGATCTGCGGCACACACCCTTATGCTGCCCCGGAACTCTTCCTGGGGCAGAGCTACAGCGGCCCTGCGGTGGACGTGTGGAGCTTGGGAGTAGTGCTCTACACCATGGTAACTGGGTCCCAGCCCTTTGTAGGAAAAGACTTCCAGGAGCTGCGGAAGCAAATCCTACAAGGGCAATACCCCATCCCACCTTATCTGTCTTTGGAGATAAGGGATCTATTACAAAAAATGATTGCCCTCAACTCCAGTGACAGAGGCACCTTACCTGACCTCATGAGGCATCCGTGGGTGAACATGGGCCAGAAGGAGCCACTCCAGCCACCCTGTGAAGAGGACCTGGAGGTGACAATGGTGAGGACTCCGGGCTTGACTTGCGACCTGATCCAGGACACTGGAACAGGCAGTGTGAGCTCCAAGAAACCCAAGGTGGGGGTCTCCATCATAACTGTGAAGCCCTTCTCTTCCGGGGACCTCAGTGGCAGTGAACTTGAGCCTTCTCCAAGCCCTGTGGTGTCCTCCCTGCAAACCAGGTGGCTCTACCAGGGAGAAAATGTTCAGCTGCAGGAAGACCAGCAGGCAGGGCAGAAGACCAGTGAGTCTGCCTGTCCCCCACCCAGCCTGGAGTCGAGGACTGCCACCCCCAGCCCAGCCCCCCAGTGTGGCACTGGGACATCCACCTCCAGCAGCAGCAGGATTGGAGCCCCAGAGGGAACCAGCTGCCCCCTGTGTGTGTCCAACACTGGAAGGTCCTCCCACACTGGGCAGCCTGAGAGTGTGTCCTCATCCACTCTCTCTGGCCACAGTCAGAAAAAGCAAGGGGTGGCTGGGAGAATCTGGAACTTTGTTTTGAAACATCTTTGTTGCAAGCTGCCCAGCAAGAGGCGTCATAATAAAGTGAGCCCATGTGAACCCCATGGATGACCGAGGCAGGAAGGTCAGGCCGCCGCGCTCCCTGGGGCCCGGTCCAGTGGAAGATGAGTGTGTTCTCTGCACGGCCTTCAGAAGCATTGTATCCAAGACCCTGGCCAGCTCAGAGGATGGTCCGGAGCAGCCCGGGCGACCGAAAGCGAGGCCACCGTGGCTGCAGGTCTGCCCCTCAACCCCCACCTGGGTGAAACTTGAGAGACTGGACTGTCATTCCTGGGGCACGTCTCCCCTCCCCTACTCTTCTGTCTTCCGTGTTGGTGGGGGAGGGGGATGGTTCTTGTTCCAAGAACTCCTGGGTTCTTCCAATTCTAGTTAATAAACTTGATGCTCCAGAAAGATGTATCACACTCTGCTTTGCGTCATCCCTGCACAGAATTGGGGCTGTGCATTTTCCAGTTAGACAAGCGTGCAGCCGTGGAGCGCTTGGAGGTAGTCAGAACAACTAAAGGGAAAAATGACCTAAGAGAATTAGCACAGTGACTCCCAACAGCAACAACTGCTGCACTGCAGGGCAGAAATGCAGAAAGTGTGTATTCCCTTCCTGCACTAACATTCCCGAACATTTTCAGAAGGGCCGAGGGGAACTTTCGGTCCCTGCGGCCTGTGTTAATTACAACAGAGAGGCCCATTAATAGGATAACAAGGTCCCGTGAACCAGCCGGTGCGCGGTGTGGTAAGGTCCCTGTGCAGCTGAGTTTCATGACTGTCATGCAGCAGTTCCCCTGTGCGGAGGGGCCCTGATGCATGGATTTATTTTATTATATTTTATTTTTTTGATGTGGACCATTTTAAAAGTCTTTATTGAATTTGTTACAATATTGCTTCGGTATTATGTTTTGCTTTCTTGGCCGCGAGGCATGTGGGATCTTAGTCCCGGACTAGGGATCGAACCTGCACCCCCTACACTGGAAGGCGAAGGCTTAACCACTGGACCACCAGGGAAGTCTCTTTTTTAATTTTAGTTTTTTGATGCATGGGTTTCACCACAGGGAGTGGATGATTATACTAGATGATCATACTATCAAAACACTAGATTTGTCAGCGTTACCTGGTTCCCTGGTTCAATAAGCCCTTGAACACATGGGTGACTGGAGCAGGGTCTTCTTCCCAGAGTCCTCTCTCTGGGGGCACATGCTCTCATCATCTGCACAGTTCCATTGGCTCTCGTGCGCTTACAGGTCACTTGCCGACTGTGGAATCCTTCACCGCAAGACACAGAGCACTCTGACCACGTGCCCGTGAACCACCTCGAGGGGCAGTCCCAGATGTTACAGGGCTGGAACCCAGCCAGCGGCTCCTGGAGGTGCTCACAGAAGGCCTCACTCACTTCCTGCCCGTTGGCCATTACACACTGGGGTCTCTGAACTCGGGCTCCCAAGTGGCCGCAAGTGGCAGAACAATGTGTCCAGCTACCAAGATCCCAGAAAGTCTCCAGCAAGTGGAGTTTGGATGTTGCCATCACCTTTCCAAGAGCATTGGTGGCTGTACAGACGTAGGTTCCTTCACTTTCAAGGGAAACATTCTTTTACAGGACATTGGATGGTCACGTTTGCTCGCTGGGGTGCTTCCACAATGCCTCCAATCACGACGGAGAGATGGCTGTGCTCCGGTCTGGTGATATTTCTTCCAGTAGACAAGATAACAGGTGCCTCTGCATAGAGCACAGAAGAACTTTCCACATCCGAACCGAGATGATTAGCGACAGAACATCCATATATTCCTTGTTCTTTCTTTGTAGGTTTCTGTATCTGTATTTCCCCCATTCCATCCACAATGACTCTTTATAGGTTGGGACAGTATCCAACTTCCCTTTTTTAACTTGTCTTTCCAAAGGCCGAGCTATTGCCACACGCTGCACTTTACAAGAATTAAGATGCCGTTTGTAGGTAGTACCAAGATCAATCTCCCCCTGCTTTGGTTTATACTCTTCTGGTGCATGGCGAGGCTGTTTGACTATTTCATAAGGACGAGAATCCGACCCGCAGGTACAAATCTGACACAGACACCAGGTCCTCATGCTCCCGGCTCGCGGGGTCGGCTCCACAGCTCCTTCGCACCCGCAGCTTTTGCAACTCCACCGCGCCGGCCTCGGCAACCGCCGGGGCGTGGCTCTGTCCTTTTGAATTATGGTTTTCTCTGGGTATATGCCCAGTAGTGGGATTGTTGAGTCATATGGTAGTTCTATTTTTAGTTTTTTAAGAAACCTCTATACTGTTCTCCACAGTGGCTGTATCAATTTACATTCCCACCAACATGCAAGAGAGTTCCCGTTTCTCCACACCCTCTCCAGCATTTGTTTGTAGATTTTCTGACGATGCCCATTCTAACTGGTGTGAGGTGATACCTCATTGCAGTTTTGATTTGCATTTCTCTAATACTTAGTGATGTTGAGCAGCTTACTTGTGATGTCTTTATATGGCTTTGGTATCAGGATAATTCAGGCCTCATAGAATGCATTGGGATGTGTTCCTTTCTCTCTTATTTTTCAAAGTTCGTGAAGGACTGTATGAGTTCTCCTTTGAATGCTTAGAATTCACTACTGACACCATCTGGGCCTGGACATTTCCTTCATGGAATGATTTTTAATTACTATTTCAGTTTTTTTACTTGTTATAGATCTACCCAGGTTTTCAACTTCTTCTTCCATAAGTTCTGGTAATTGTGTTCTAGGAATTTACCCATATCATGTAAGTTGTCAACTTTGTTAGCAAAAGTTTGTTCATAATAATCACACAAAATCTTTACATTTATATAAGGTTGCCTTCTCTTTTAGGAGATCATAATTAGAGGGGGGAGAGAGAGATACGAGTAAGTATCTTGGTATGGGCTCAATTGTGTTCCCCCAAATTCATATGTTGAAGTCCTCACCCCCAGTACCTCAGAATGTGACTGTATCTGAAGAAAGAGTATTTAAAGAGATAATTAAGGTTAGATGAGGTCATTGGTGTGGGCTGTAATTCAATATGACTCGTGTCTTTATAAGAAGAGGAGAACAGGACACAGACATGCAGGGAGGGAAGACCATGTGAAGACAAAGGAAAAGACAGCCGTCAACAAACCAAGGAAAAATGCCTCAGAATGAAATCAACCCTGTGGACTTCTTGATCTTGGACTTTTAGCCTCCAGAATTGTAAGGAAATAAATTTCTATTGCTTAAGCCAAAAAAAAATTTTTATGTAAGGTTGGTACTGATTTCTCCTCTCTCAATGCTGATTTTGGTGATTCATGTCTATTTTCTTTTTTCTTAATTGACCTAGTTAAAGGTATGTCTTTTTTTTTCTATCTTTTCATAAAACTTCTGGTTTCTTCGATTTTTCTCTATTGATTTTCTTTCTTTTAATTCATTGGTTTACACTCTACTTTTATAATTTCCTTTCTTCTGTCTTAGGCTTAATTGCTCTTTTTTTTCTCGTTTCTTAAGATGGAAACTTAGGTTACTGAGGCCTTAGGTTACTTAGGTACTTAATTAGGTTACTTACTGAAGTTATGTAGGCCTTTCTTATTTTTTAAGATTTTTTTTTTTTGATGTAGACCATTTTTTTTAAAGTCTTTATTGAATTTGTTACAATATTACTGCTGTTTTACGTTTTGGTTTTTTGGCTGTGAGGCATGTGGGATCTTAGCTCCCCAACCTGGGATCAAACCCGCACCCCCTGCATTGGAAGGAGAAGTCTTAACCACTGGACCACCAGGGAAGTCCCAACCTAACTTATTTTTTGACATAGGCCTTAAAGCCAAAAGAATTTCCTCCTAAGCACTGCTTATCTGCATTACATTCAGTCTGATATGAGGTGTTCCATTTCATTCAGTTCAAAATATATTTTTAATTTCCCTTATGATTTATTCCTTGTTCTGTGACTTATTTTTAAATGTATTTTTTTAATTTCCAAATATTTGAGGGTTTTCGAGATCTATTTCTGGTGTGCAAGTCTAATTTACTGGTGTTAAGAATAAACTTTACATGATTTCAAGTTTTTTACATTTACTGAGTCTTGTTTAGTGATCCAGCTTGTGGTCTATACTGAAGAATGTTTCATGCACACTTAAAAGAAAATGTATTCTTCAGACATTGTGTGAAATGTTCTATAAAGTTCAAGCTAGTTGATGTCACTGCTCAAATGTTCTATATCCTGGCTGATTCTCTGTCTAGTTGTTTTATCAACTATTGAGAGCACATTACTGAAAGCTCCTGATATTACTGTTGATTTATCTACTTTTCCTTTTAATTCTGTCAGTTTTTTAATGTCATATATTTGGGAGCTCTGCTGTTAGGCATGCACACATACATTGTTTTATTTTCCTGATGTACTGACCTCCCTCATTAGAACATGTCCTTTAATGTCTCTATCAATTTTCCCTTGTTGTGAAGTCTACTTTTCCTGATAATATGGCTAGCCCAGCTCTATTACGGTTGCTGCTTGCATGGCGAATATTTTTTCTATCCTTTAACTTTCAACCAACTTGTGTATTCAGATCTAAGGTATATTCTTGTAGACCGCATATGGTTGAGTTTGTTTTTTATTTAGTCAAGTATCTTTGCCTTTCAATTGGTTTTTGGTTTATTCGCACTTAATGTAATTATTTATATGGTTATATTTACATCTGTTATTTTGCTATTTATTTTCTACTTGTCTTATATCTTTTTAAAATTATAGTTTTAAGACATAATTCACATATCATAAACACACCCATTTAAATACAATTCACTGGTTTATTCACACAGTTGGGCAACTATCACCACTGTGTAATTTCACAACATCTTCCTAAAGCTAAAAAAAAAAATCCCAAACCCATTATCAGTTACTCTTCTTCCCCCAAACTGTGGCAACCACTAACTTTCTGAATCTATGGATTTACCCATTCTTAACGTTTTACATAAATGGAACCATACAATATGTGGCCTTTCGTGAATGGCTTCTTTCACTTAGCATACGTTTTCAAGGTTCATTCTTGGTATATCATGAATCAGTACTTCATTGTTTTTTCTGGTTGGGTAATATTTCATTATATGAATATACTACATTTTCTTTATCCTTTAATCAGTTGATAGACATCTGTGTTGTTTCCACTTTTTGGCTATTATAAATAATGTTGCTATGGACATTTACATACATCTTACATCTTTTTTTTTCCCTCTGTTCCCCTTTTATGCCTTCTTTTGTGTTTTTGTCATACTATTCTAACTACCCAGGGTTTTTAAGAGTAATTTTTTGAGTTACTCTAAAGACAACAATATCTACCTATGTCAGCTTTTCACTATATACTGTTGAATATTAACTTAATTCCCAGGAAATATAGAATCTTTTTTCTAACATGTCCCCCTTTTCTTCCCTATGTTATGTGATCTATACATGGTAAAAAACCAACAAAACAGTATTATTAATACTTCTATATAAAATCTTATATATTTTAGAAAGGTTAGGAGAAAATATGAATAAATATATTTACAGGCTCTTTCATATTTAATAACGTTTACCATTTCTGACACTCCTCATTTCTTCATGTAGGTTAGAGTGACTCTCTGGTTTCAT
The DNA here is from genome assembly GCF_028023285.1 of Balaenoptera ricei. Taxonomy (NCBI): domain Eukaryota; kingdom Metazoa; phylum Chordata; class Mammalia; order Artiodactyla; family Balaenopteridae; genus Balaenoptera; species Balaenoptera ricei. Next base: position 66,149,877 of record NC_082647.1, read on the forward strand.
TTTCTTTCAGACTGATAGACTTCCATTAGTAATTCTTGGAAGGCAGGTCTGTTGGTAATTAATCCTCTCAGACTTTGTTTAGCTGGTAATGTGCTTACTGCATCTTCATTCTTAAAGGATGCTTTTGTTGAATAAAGATTTCTTGCTTTACAGTTTTTGTTTTCTCTCAACTCTTTGAACATAAGACTCTGATGTCTTCAGGAAACCACTGCTCCTGATGAGAAGTTAGCTGTTAGTCTTACGATGATATTGAACCAGGTTCATTTTGCCCAATGCACAGCAAGCCAAAATGCTGAGATACCAAGGTTTGCAGCAAAGAGAGTTTATTTGCAAGGCAGCCAAGAGAGGAGATGGGAGAACAAATCTCACATCTGCCTCCCCAAAGGCAAGAAGCTCCAGGTATTTATGGGATAATGAATAATGAAGCAGGGGGGTTTGAGGCATGGGGAGCATGGGGAGCATGGGGAGCATGGGGAAAGGTGATTGGGGAAAGGTGTGGTAATCGTTATTCTGCAAAGGTGTTACTAAGCTACAGACCTATGCATGTTCAAAAGGTCACTGAGAGGATACTCAGGCTTGCTCAGTTGAAGGATCAGTGGTCCTATCCAATCTTAACCAGCTCAGTTGGAACTAGAAGCAGCTGACTCCAAGTTCCTAGAAAACAACTCAGGCAAACAGCCTATTGCTTAGGCTACATACTGCTTGGAGGACATGCAAGTCTTAAAATGATTTTGATTAGTGAAGGAAGACGAAATGGATTTAACCCATGGTTTCAATTGTGGTTCCTTTGCACTTGAGGAGTCTTTTTTCTCTTAATGTTTTATGATAAATTCTTATTGTATTTGATGTAGATCTCTTATTTTATCTGGGCTTTGTTGAGGTCCTTAGGTGCTTAGGTAAATGTTTCTCATCAAATTTGGTAAGTTTTGAGGGCTATTTCTTCAAATACATTTTTTTCTGTTCACTTCTCCCTCCTTTCCTTCTGGGATTTCCATGACCTATTTGTTGGCATGCTTGATGCTGGCTCACAGATCTGTGAGGCACTGCTCATGTTATCTTTTTTTTCTCTCTATTCATCAAATTAGATCATTTATACTGATCTATGTTCAAGTTTACTGATTCAACGGTTCTACTTTCCAGGAACCTAGGGTACTTCCATATTTTGACTCAGGATTTCAACATGTTTCCTACATGTTTGCCTCTGAAGGAAAGCAGAGGGCAAGAGAGTGCTACAGTTCTATGAGATGTCTACATTATTTCTCTCTACATATCATTGGACAAAATGATACCATATAGCCACAACCTAATTGCAAGGGAAGCTGGGAAATTTGTCTCCCAGTATGCCCAAGATGAAGAAAATGGAATAGATTTAATAAATACATAGCAATATCTCTACCATAGATTCCTACATTCAGGCAACTGTGTCACCCAAAAGACTTTATTATTTTTCTTTGTCTGATTACCTAGATGTCATAACCCTCTACATGTTTTCAGGTCAAATTGCTGAGCATGTAGGTAGACAGTAGATTAATAATCATTGAAATGTAAAAAGTGGAGTCTAATCTCTAAAGAGCTGGCAGTGATTAAGGTGGCAATGGTAGACCTCTCTCAGGGTTTAACTTGACCAAATAAGAAAGAAAATTCACAATGAAGGCAGGCTGGGAGTGATTACTTCATAAAAGGTAAAATGATGGATTGAACATAATAGTTCTCTCTGCTTCATCCTCAAACCCCACTAAAACACGAACAGCAGAATTTTAAAAGTATGAAACATGTAAGGCCGAAGTAAACAGTAGAGAAAAAAAACCTGCATCTTTAATAAAAGAGGTAAATAGATAGTGGTTTCCTATGTTGCATTACTCCTTTAACTCTATATTTGAACAGGTTTCTGTGACAGGTTATCAGCCTTCACTTCATAATCCCTCACATATCATTCATATAAGCTACAATGTGAATGGCTCTCTCTGGGTTGTACAACATGACAGCCCTTCCTTACTCCACCTTCAGAGTATGAGATGCCTCTGATTTCTGACCCTTCCTGATAAACATATTTGCTTTACTCTTTGACACATACAGGATCTCAGCTTCCCCTAGTCTACTGAGTCATTTTAAAAGTTTCTCCTGATTGAATTTTCAATCTTTTTCTAAAATTTTTTTACACCACTATTTTGTACTATCTCCTTTCCATTCTACTTGGCCTTACGTATTTAAACATTTTAAACTCTGCTATTGACGTTTTAGTGTGGTTTTGGGATGAATCAGGCAGTACCCTTTTGTTCAACCCATAATGTTTAACTGGGAGTCAATTAAAATCCAAATGAGGTGGTTCATTTTCTATTTTTATTTTTCTTTTATATTTTTTAATCAACTAGGAAAACAAACTTTAATATTTAATTGATGCTCATTACTTTCATATGTTGAATGTCAGCTAAACCTTTCACATCAGAAGAAATAAGTGGGAAAGGTATCATTATGTGACAATAGAAAAAAATAACAGTTTAACAACTTTCCCACGTACTTAGTGATAAGTTTAAAAGTAGTAGGATACCGGACTTCCCTGGTGGTCCAGTGGTTAAGACTCCGTGCTTCCACTGCAAGGGGTACAGGTTGGATCCCTTGCTGGGGAAGTCCCTCATGCCACGAGGTGAGGCCAAAAAAAAGAAGTAGTAGGATACCATAATCTCCCTATACATTGTGTTGCCCAAATTAGAGATAGCTTTCTGAAAATCAGTGGTTTTGTAGAGGACATCTGCACTAAAAATATGATAGACACAAATATTTGTCTAATTTGAATTTATTTAGAGTAGTACAAGGTCCACAAAATAAATGCATGAAAAATTCTTATGAAAAAAAAAGTACTTACAAAAAACTGGAAAACAATTTAACTATATAATTCACCTGACTAAAATTTAAAGGAACTTTTTTTTTTTAGTAATTAGAATCAGAGAGAAACAACTGTATCCAAGTGTTCTAGGACCAAATGTGCAGAACGAATGCAAGTATAATACTTTCCTAAGAAAAATATGAATCTTGGCATACACGATTATCCGTAAAAGAACTAAAAAACTCAAGCTTGTCCTTGAGATAAAATTTGTTATATAAAAGTTACGTTTGTTTTTTTAATGACAATTTTTGACAGTATTGCTACTGATATTTTAAGTTGACACATCTTTACTAACAGAGTGGCCTTTCTTTATACTTCTGCTTAGTAGGTGGTGAAAAGAGACCAGCTATTCAGGCTTCCCTGGTGGCGCCGTGGTTAAGAATCCACCTGCCAATGCAGGGGACATGAGTTCAAGCCCTGGTCCGGGAAGAGACCACATGCCACGGAGCAACTAAGCCCGTGCGCCACAACTAACGAGCCTGTGCTCTAGAGCCCACAAGCCACAACTACTGAGCCTGCGTGCCACAACTTCTGAAGCCCGTGTGTCTAGAGCCCGTGCTTCGCAACAAGAGAAGCCACCGCAATGAGAAGACCACGCACCACAATGAAGAGTAGCCCCCGCTCTCCGCAACTAGAGAAAGCCCAAGCACAGCAACGAAGACCCAATGCAGCCAAAAATAAATCAAATAAATTAAAAAAAGAGAGACCAGCTATTCAACACATCTTGGCATTCACAAATGTAAGATGCATTCATTTTTATAGAGTAAGATATGCTTACATCTTATATACCGTGCATTATAATGCAAAAAAACACCTATAGTTATGCTGAATTCATCATTTGGCAATGAAAATCAAGCTCAATGTAAGATGAAGATATAGGACACTTTAAGAAAAAAGCAAATGTCAGTAAATTAACTCCATCCATTGTACTACCCTGTGGCGACAGCAGACGTCACTACCAATTTTCTCAAGCTGCTAGTACATGTCTATAGCTGAAAACAGTATGAAAAGCTTTCTAATTAATTGCTACTGGCAGATCTGCTACTTCCAAAAGTTTTCCCCTTGAGATTCAGAGGCTAACCTGTCTTACTATATGACAATTGCATCCTTTTGCAATTTACAAAGAAAATAATTTTTCTTTCATTTGCTAATCGGTGGCACAGAAAATGTTCCAGATCCCAAAAGGTGATAAAGGGGACAAAAAAGGTATTTAAAATTTGTTTTCCTCTCTAAGTTGAATAATGGGTTGAGGACGGCCAAGTTTTCGCTGAACAATAGCTCACCATCCAATTTTACTTTACTCAACTGAAAAGGGATGAACATAAGCAGCTTAACTGGGATGTGAATAAAAGCAACTTCAAAACTATATTAGCAAACATGACTACTTAATCTACAACATATCTCATTTACCAAATGTCTGTAAGGTCTCAATGTAAGAGGGTTGAGAGTGTGGACAAAATGCCCTTATAAACACATGTGTCTCTAAATGAAAAGCGATAGAAACTACATTTTGCAGCTGTTTGAATATTCTGAAATTTTTACACTTTTAGTCCAAAATAAAAATAAGAAAATAACACTGACAAGAGCAACACTATCAACATCATGCAAGCCAAATATCTAGATCTAGGCTCTTCCCAGGGCTTTTTAAGTCATGACCCAAATGTGGCTGTGAAAGTCCATTTTATCACAGTTTTTATGTGATCTCCATTATGTCCTCCAAATCAAACCTTTGATGAAAATTGACCCATTCATTCAACCAATGGGAAAATGTTTACTGAGTGCCTACTATGTGCCAAGCACTGTGTCAAGCTCTGGAGATACAGTGACTCACATATACATCATGCATCACTCACTGAGCCTTCATGTATGCATGGTACTGAGCTTGGAAATGTACAGGCTAGCCAAACTGTCATGTCCCTCGACCACAGGACAACATAATACATATGACAGCATTACATACACAAAGATAAAATGTAAAATGAATCAAGAGAAAAACCCATTAATATATCAACACCCAGGGTACTGTTAGGCACGTAAATAGCTAACAGTGGGCCTTATCCGCAATCAATACTTTGCAGAGTAAACTGCTCCAGACAGGCAGCCCCCACGGCATGTAATGAGCAGAAACTTCAGGCTCTCTGTGTTGTCATTGCAGATGTTTGGATACTGCTGTTTCCACATTCCGGGTGGCTGCGATGACTGTACTTTCTTGGCAGCCAAAAGGGAAGCTTGCTCCGGTTTCTCCCATAACAAGCTAGGGACAAAACCTAGAATCTATCTTATTTTCACCCCATGTGACTGAAAATGAGTGTTGGTAGGGGCAGGAAACATCACTGACAACGGCTAGTGTGGAAGAAAAACACCAAAACAAACTATAAAAAGGTATTAACTCAATGGGTTTAGATTACAAGAGATTTCTCTTTCATAAAATGCAACACAGACTCACACCCAACTGTATTTCACTATCTCATTATGCAATTATGGGGGCTACTAATGGTTTATATACTCTTAGAAAAAAATAAGTTTCACAGAAGAAAAAGAGAGTAGTAGAGATTTTTAAATGGGTAATATGTTGTTGACATTATCACAGATTTTTTTTTAATTAATTAATTAATTAATTTATTTATTTATGGCTGTGTTGGGTCTTCGTTTCTGTGCGAGGGCTTTCTCTAGTTGTGGCGAGCGGGGGCCACTCTTCATCGCGGTGCGTGGGCCTCTCACTCTCACGGCCTCTCTTGTTGCGGAGCACAGGCTCCAGACGCACAGGCTCAGCAATTGTGGCTCACAGGCCCAGTTGCTCCGTGGCATGTGGGATCTTCCCAGACCAGGGCTGGAACCCGTGTCCCCTGCATTGGCAGGCAGATTCTCAACCACTGCGCCACCAGGGAAGCCCACAGATGTTATTTTTAATGAATAAGAGTACTAATGTATTTCACTCTTCCAGATCACACAAGTACAAAGGAGCACCACTGTTAGCCTATTTTTAATAACTATTTTCTTAATATATTCTCATGAAATTCCTGCAAGTGTATATGTTTATCCCTGACATAATATGGACTACTTCATTAGTTTTCCACGAAATTTAAAAACCTCCTGCATTATACTGCTTCATATTGGACTGATAGCCACCATATTCTTCAGTCATTAAAAAGAAGAGTCCGCACCACACCATAAATAAAGCTAATGCTTACCTCTAAGCAATAAGTAATTAAAATGAATACTAAACATTTGCTTTACAGCATGTTTTTCTTCTGTAAATTATGATTTTTGCAACATTTTTAATGGGTTTCATTTTTATTGCATTGCAAAAGTGAGATCATATTCTTCGTATGTACTTCATTATCTCATTTGATTGGGTTTTAATTCCTGCAACATACAGCAAAGGCTGATGTGACTTTTGCAATTTGAAAACTGTGGTTGCATGCTGAGAATAATTAGCTTCACTAAGGCAGAACAAATGATTTCTTTGCAAAACACCAAGTCTGTGTTTCAACAGATAATTGCAGAATACCCAAGTTATCTTGGGACTTACAGTATAGTGGTTACTTTGAGTTTAATTAATATTTTTGTAATCTTAATTCCCTAATAACTATGTGACCCAGAGATTATCTTAAAGAGTGTTGTTTTTGAAATCTGGAGGTGAGGAGACTTTCTCAAATTGGTTCATTTGATTTGTCAGTTTTCATTAAAATACTTATGAAAAATATTAATATTATTTATATCTAGTCATAATTTATGCAAAATTTCATTATTGGCTGTGGCTACCAGAATGGTAGTAGGCTATCTTTCCTGCCCGATTCACCCTGAAATGTTGAAGATCTTTTATGAATCCAATAGAGAAACACTTAAAAGTAACCAGATTAGTTGAGGTTTCTACTTAATTTTACTGAGATAATATAAATGTGGTAATTAAATCCCACAAGTCAATTTATACTAAAGAGAACTCATTTAGTAATAGCAACAACAGAGGAATCTATAATTTCTTGTAATTAAGAGGTTAGTCTTCTTTAAACCAGTAAAATCTGCACTGAAAGCTTCACTCAATTGCTTATATTTTAGTTAAGATTCTTATTGAGTTAACGATTACAGCAGCACCTTAAGTGGAAACATTAAACAGAGTTCACTACACAGCAAAAAGGTCATGAATGCATACTGCTCTGAAATTAAACCTTACTTTGATTTCCCTACATGGCTGCAGGAAACTTAAGCTGCTGCTGAATTACAGAGCCATCTAGTATCTTACAGTTCCAGTTATCAATGGCCTGACAAGTCTAATTCCAAGCAAGACTCCTTCAACTACTCCAACCTCACTACAAACAGATTCATCCTCTAAAATGTCTCTGGAATAAGCAGGTAAATACAAGCTTTAAATGTTTTAAACTTTATAGTCTATATTGACTTCTATGGCATCGTTGGCAAATAGACAATGAAACTATTATCAAATTAAGTTTCATTCTATATCTATAATTTTAATCCTAAATATTAACAAGCTTCTGTTATTTATTTGATTGACACAGAAGGAATGCTTTTAAAACCTAAGAAATTATTCTCCTTTCCTTGCTTTGAGACTACTGAATCACCAAAAAGTTTAGTACTTTTTGTAAAGTGAGTTTTATCTTCAGAATTGTAACTCTCACTACAATTTTGAAATGCAAACAGACTGCGTTATATAGATGCTCTTAATATATCTATAAGTTGTTAATGTGGACACCAGCCCAGTTAGCAAATACAATAAAAGGAATGAAAATTACTTGAAGATTATTGAAACAACAGTGGGAAAAAAAAAAAAAGGATTCAGCAAAAACAAACTTGAATTCAAAGACTATGAAATTCAAGGAGTATTAAACAGTTTGCCAAAGAACACTGCTTTATTTTTATTCAACTTTTTAGAGACTGTTTATCTGATAACGTGTTCTTTACATGCCCAAGCACCACTGAGGTTTCCAAATTAATTTTTGCAGTAAACTATTTTGATTAGAATCAAGGTATTATACCTTGGAATATTTAAAATATTCATATTTCACTTAGATTTAGAGACACAGAACTATAAAACTCATTTTCTCCTAGTAATAGCTTCCAAGTAAAGTCTTTTTCCTTTTTGTTTGGCAAGCATGTAACTTTGACATTGCTTTTTTCCCTTCTCTCACTCAATTCCATCTCTGCCTTGTATTGGTTAGATCAGGTTCAAACTTATATTTATTTCATTTAATAAATATGAATTCAAAAGAGGGTTAAAAATAGGAATGTTCACTGAAATACTGTACCATTACAGTAAAAGTTAATTTTTGTTGCAAATCTAGTTACCTTAGCAACCTTTTTTTTTATTTTATTTTTTTTAACCCTTTATTTTAAAAGTTCAAAGTCAATCAAACTCTATTAAGAGAATATAATTGGAAAACCATGGCAATTTACTACTAAAAATATCATGATGTTGAAATAATTTAATCATTTGTTTAGAACTGGTGATGCCACTGACAAATTATTAAGATTTCATATAAAAAGTTGATGGTTACTGCTCAGAAGTACTTAAGTGACAGTAAATGTGGGACTGTGTTTTTTCATATGTGGTAAGAGAAGACTGATCTGGTTGTAAACCAGTGAAAGCATATAGTAAGAAATATTATTTTACCTTCTATAAAGTAGTAAATATCACCAAAATCCTTTACTTTTTATGTACTAGTTGGGGTATCCTATGTTTCTACCATTCAAAATCAAACATTAACCAATATATAACTATATAAATTACACCCTTCCCACTCTTGCTTCCACCTGATTCATAGAAATATATTTTATTTTAAATAAAACAATCCAGACAAATCATACTAATGGAGAAAAACAGCCTGATGTGAAGCTGGATGGAGGAGCGGAGTCTTGCAACAAGACATATTCTTTCATCAACTTCCCTAAATTCACTTACAATTTAACGTAATTAACATACGGAGTTATTAATGTATCATTTGGATTTGCATTCTTTTCCTTGTCTCATTTGAAGCCAGCACCATACAAAGATATAACAGTAATTAAGATTTCACTTTTTCCTCAGGATTGCTTTGGCAATTCTGGGTCTTTCGGGATTCCATATAAATGTTAGGATTATTCTAGTTCTGTGAAAAATCTCATGGGTAATTTGATAGGAATCACATTAAATCCGTAGATTGCTTTGGGTAGTATGGCCCTTTTAACTATATTAATTTTTCCAATCCAAGAGCATAGGGTATCTTTCCATTTCTTTGAATCATCTTCAGTTTTCTTTATCAGTGTTTCATAGTTCTCAGCATATAAGTCTTTCACCTCCTTGGTCAGGTTTTTTCCTAAGTATTTTATTTTACTTTCTCTTTCTGATATTTAATTGTTAGTGTAAAGAAATGCAACCGATTCCTGTATGTTAATCTTGTATCCTGCTACCTTGCTGAATTTATCAGTTCTAATAGTTTTTGTGTGAAGTCTTTAGCATTTTCCATATAGAGCTATCATGTCATCTGCATATAATGACAATTTTACCTCTTCTCTTTCAATTTGGATACTTTTTTATTTCTTTTTCTTGTCTGATTGCTGTGGCTAGGACTTCTAATACTATGTTGAGTAAAGTGGTGAGAGTCGGCATCCTTGTCTTGTTCCAGATTTTAGCAGGAAGGCTTTCAGCTTTTCACCATTGAGTATGATGCTGGCTGTGGGTTTGTCACAAATAGCTTTTATTATGCTGAGATATTCTCTCTATACCCACTTTGGTGAGAGTTTTTATCATGAAGGGATATTGAATATTATATCAAATCTTTTCTCTGCATCTACTGAGGTGATCATGTGGTCTGTTCTTTTTTTGCATTGATGTGGTGTATCACATCGATTTGAGTATGTTGAGCCATCCTTGTGACCCTGGGATGAATCCAACTTGATCATGGTGAATGATCCATTTTATGTGCTGTTGGATTCATTTTACTAATATTCTGTTGAGGATTTCTGCATCCATATTCATCCAGGATACTGGCCTATAACATTTTTTGGTAATGTCTTTGTCTGGTTTTGGTATCAGGGTAACAGTGGCTTCATAGCATAACTTTGGGAGTGTTCCCTTCTCTTCAGTCTTCTGGAAGAGTTTGAGAAGGATCAGTATAAGTTCTTTTTATCCCACAACAAAGTTGGAGGCATAGTCCTCCCAGACTTCAGACAATACTACAAAGCTACAGCAATTTTTAAAGTGTGGTATTGGCACAAAAACAGACATGGATCAACAGAACAGAAAGCCCAGAAATATATACACATCCTACGGTCAATTAATCTTTGACAAAGGAGGAAAGACTATACAATGGAGAAAAGACAGTCTCTTCCACAAGTGGTGCTGGGAAAGCTGGAGAGCTGCATGTAACTCAATGACCTTAGAACACTCCCTCACACCATACACAAAAATAAACTCAAAATGGCTTAAGACTTAAATATAAAACATGACACCATAAAACTCCTACAAGAGAACATAGGCAAAAGATTCTCTGGCATAGACTGTAGTAATGTTTTTTTAAGTCAGTCTCTCAAGGCAAAAGAAATAAAGCAAAAACAAACAAATGGGACCTAATTAAACTTAAAAGCTCTTGCACAACAAAGGAAACAATAAACAAAATGAAAAGACAACCTACTGACTGGGAGAAAATATTTGCAAATGATGTGACTGACAAGGAATTAATTTCCAAAATATACAAATGGCACATACAGCTCAATATCAAAAAAACAAACAACCCAATCCAAAAATGGGCAGAAGATCTAAATAGACATTTCTCCAAAGAACACATACAGATGGCCAACAGGCACATGAAAAAATGCTCAACATCGCTAATTAGTAAAGAAATGCAAAACAAAACTACGAGGTATCACCTCACACTGGTCAGAATGGTCATCATCAAAAAGTCTACAAATAAATGCTAGACAGTGTGTGGAGTAAAGGGAACCCTCCTACACTGTTGGTGGGAATGTAAATTGGTGCAGCCACTATGGAGAACAGCATGGAGTTTCCTTAAAAAAACTAAGAATAGAAGTACCATATGACCCAACAATCCCACTCCTGGGCATATATCCAGAGAAAACTAATTTGAAATGATACATGCACCCTAATCACTATTTACAATAGCCAAGATAGGGGAGCAACCTAAATGTCCATCAACAGATGAATGGATAAAGAGGCTGTGGTATATATATATACTCAGCCACAGAAAAGAATGAAATAATGCCATCTGCAGCAACATGGATGGACCTAGACATTATCATACTAAATAAAATAAGTCAGACAGAGAAAGACAAATGCAATATGATATCACTTATATGTGGAATCTAACAAAAAAAAGATACAAATGAACTTCTTTACAAAATAGAAACAGACACACAGGAGAAAGTGGGGGGGGGGGTGGATAAATTAGAAGCCTGGGATTAACAGATACACCCTACTATATATGAAAGAGATAAACAACAAGGTCCTACTGTATAGCACAAGGAACTATAGTCAGTACCTTGTAATAACCTAAAATGGAAAAGAATCTGAAAAAGTGTGTGTGTGTGTGTGTGTGTGTGTGTGTGTGTATATATATGTATTATATATATATATACATAAAACTGAGTCACTTCGCTGTACACCAGAAGCTAACACAACATTATGAATCAACTATACTTCAATTTTAAAAAAAAGGTTTCACTAGAAATGTAGATGCAAAATTTTGAAATAAAATATTGGCAAATTGAGTTACTTGGTAGAGCAATAAAATACCACAATAATATTATTTAGAGCCATGCCCAGAATGCAAAGATGGTTGAATACTAGAACTTATATATTAGGACTTATATATTTCCCCATATTCCTAGGTAAAGAGAGACACATTCTGCAATCATCATAATATACTGAAAAGAAATTTGATAAAGTTTCTTACGAAAAAATAGATCCATATTTTCATAATGATAAAAGATACGTATCACAAAGGAGATAAAAGACTCCTACCACAAAGCAATTATATTCTTCAGAAAACATTTAAATATAGTCTCACTAAATTAGTGAACAAGATACAAATGCCACTGTTGCCACTAAAGTTTTATATTATTCTAATAGTACAAGAAAATATAATTAAGAATAAAGAAAGAATATAAATGACTATTAGAGTGAAAATTATCAGTAACTAAAATTTATAATATTATATATCTAAGAAATCCAAAGATATCAATAGAAAAGCCTTTTAAGTGAATGAGAAGTCAAAATATTAAATGTTTAATGTATAAAATGATCATTAATTTTCTAAAACTAAGAATAATCAGTTAGAAAATATGATTAAAGGGATTCTTATGTATAACTGATAAATGAGGTAAACTAAAAATAAAAGAACTTGGGAATTAACAAGAGTTGTATAAGACAGATAGAAAAAGCTAATTTGAATTTTTCTAAGGGGGCTTTCCTAAATAAAGAAAAAACTACCTATTTAAATGTAGATAGAAAACTTTTCCCTAATTCACTTTACATGCTCATTAATCCACTTTATACACATATTTTCTTTGCATTACTCCACATGATTAAGGGATAGTAAAATATGCAATAGGACATTCCTAAACCAGATAAGTGGATTCTAGCACTTAAATGAAAATATACAGCCTTGAAAACAGTCCTTGTAATAAAAAAGGAATCTGGTTATACAAGATAAACTTACCATTTTAAAAACAACATGGGAGTGGCACAACTGGAGGTGTGCAAAACTGTGGGCCTGCACACAAATCACTGTATAGAAATTTAAAAACAAACAAAAATTTATTTGATAGTTTAGAATAGGACAAAAGGGACATTTCAAATCAGCAAAGAAGCAATGAAGAAAACAGGAAATGTTGTTTGGACAAACTGCGAGCCACTTGGAAGTGAGGAATAATGAATCTCTCCTCAAACTTTAAATAAATTACGGATGAATCAAAGACATAATCATGAATAAAAACAAAACTGTACAAGTACTGAAATAAAATGTGGGAGGATATTTTTATAAATTTCGTAAAGAGGGCTACGAAAGTCAAAAACTCAGAAGTCATAAAGAAGATATGTGGCTTCACCATATTTAATTATCCAAATAGCAAATAAAATAAAATAACCCACCAAAAATAAGATCACACAACAAAGAAAAACTGGAAGAAGCTTTTTCTATACTTGCCTTCATTTTTTTTAACATATAAAAGAGAAAATGTTTAACAATACTATAAGAAAGCAGATAAAGTTTGTTGATAAGCAGTTCACTGAAAGTGATATACAAATCGGCCAGGAGACAAGAAAAAATGTTCAACCATATAACTTAAAATTGAAAATAGCAATAAGAAGCCAATTTTTTACCTATTATATTAGCCAAGATTCATATGTTTAATAACATTTAGTAGACACCTACCTATTATGTACCTAGCAATCCTTCTGGTGAAGAAGCACCATCCTCCCATCCTATAGCAATTCTGTCTATTCCATATTCTCCATGAGATAGTTAACTGCCCCATCATCCCCCGGTTCCAGGAGTAGCTACAGGCTGCTCTAAGTGATACTGTGGATAAGCCTGCTCTCTCACACTCTATAGTGAGACCCTGTTTAGGTACAACCTCTTAGCAGTTTGGCAATATTCATTAAAATTAAAGGGGCAATATATCCTTTAATCAGGTGAACTTTTTAGAAATTTATCCTAAATATATAAGATATAAAAGATGTAAGATACAGGAGACATTTTTTATTTTTGTGCTTTGAGTTTTGTTTCAAAATAAGCAAGTACTATTTGTATGATTAAAAAAATCTATTTAAAAAAGAAAAACATGTAAAATTAAATCAGTAACAAGAGAATTAAAAATTTAAGTAAAAAGAGCAATAACCAGAATTATAAAAGCACAAAATAAAATTAGTGGTATAGGGGACAAATGATAGAAATATACAGAGGATACCACAAGAAAGGTCCTAACTGACATGTAATGACCAAAGTGATGATAAGTAAGGTATCTCAACGGCACAGAGCCTGTATAGCTCTCGAGGAGGAAACAGAGATAACTAGAATAAAATAAGTAGTTACATTTAGAAGAAAAGGGGAAAAAATATCCTAAAATTCAAAAAAGGAGTCTCCATTTTGAAAGTCTTATAATTTCTCCATAATAATTAGTGAAATGAAGATCCACTCAAAGAAATAACATACTGTAAGATTAAGAAGAAAAAAAGCAAAACCTCTCAGCCTTTGACCATTGAATTAAAGAAAATTTACTTGAACATATATTTGAATAACATGATTTAAAGTGTAGACTTATTAACCATGTATTGAACTTCCTACCCTAAATGCAGAAAATGTTTTGGATTTCCAGAAATATATTACTGTATTACTGCTATTACTCTTCTACTCTACAGGACACTGGAAGTTATTTCGAGGAGAAGTTAAACCAGCGAGATGCGGGGACACTAGGAGAAGTTGAGTATGGAAGTGAGGAACTCTACTGAAATGGGAAAGACAAATGGATAGCTATATAGTGAACTGGAAGACCTTCAATCCCCTCCCTTCATGCAACTCTGAAAATGCTAGAAACAGGGTATGTACTCACTCTCCAAGGAGACTTGAGGATACCTCTATGAGGAACGCCAATCCCAAAGCAAAGAACAATAGATACTGCTGTCTTCAATAAACAACACCTACAGAGTGCCTATAGAGTGTCCAATTTTGACTTTTAGTACTTCATTCTTAAATGTCAACAGATAATTCATAGAGGAGCTTCTAAAATGAAAGGCATATACTAAAAACACACACACATATAATTTTAAAAAAGAAGGAAAAAGATAAAATGAAGAGAGCCAAAAATAAAATCAATAATATTCAGAGAGAAGAAATGACATCAAGAAACAGAAACAAGAGGCTACAAAACAGAAAGAATCAACAGAGAAATAACACTTCAAACTTAAGAATATGGTAGTAGATTTTTTTTAAATTAAAGTTTTACCAGGTTAAGAAATCTCCCAAAAAGAAGTAGTAAAATGAAGCTGAAAAACTTATTTTCTAATTGGCACGTTACTAAGTAGGACAGTCCTTAAAGAGTAAGAAATTATGAATAGTTTACCAAGTACAAAAGTCTTCAAAACTCTTAAAGTGATGAAGAATTCAAGAAAACAGAATTTTTGAATGTTTGTCTTATTTTCCCAGTTTTATTGAGATATAATTACTTATATCATTGTATTATTTTGAGGTGTACAACATGATGATTTGATATATGTATTTAGAAAACACAATTTCTGAAAAGAGAGAATGGACATTATGAGGATGATGAACTGTGAAGGCATCAAATTTTGTAGGACATTTTTCTCCTTCAAAGAAAATAACAAATATTGTAAAAATTGAACCTTACTTTTGATGGAAAATTTTAATGAGGGATCATACAATTTCTCCTCAATAAACTTTTAAAGAAAATTTAGCTTTTCCTGTGACCAGATTCTGTAACTGTCTAGGTGCTTTGTTATTCATTCACAGCAGCCAAAGCTGTCTTCTCCTCTAAACTTTCTTCTTCAAGGAATGGGTGTTATTTGGCTCAAAAACTTTTCACAAGATAAACTCCACACTTTATAATAGGTACTTCCACTTAAAACCCACGTGAAAACACACAAACAGAACATGAAGTCTGAGTATCTATCTATTTAGAGATTATCTATTCATACTTTCTAATGCTTTGGCAACTTTAAATCATGTGCTGTGAGCCTATCAAAAAGTAGAAGAAACTAAGCTTTTACAGTAGACAAACATTAATCATCTCTTGATCATGGTTTCCATACTAAAGACTCTGAGGCAAAGGAGTGCATGTTAGACAAACACAGCAGTTTGTGTTTCAGAATTCTTAGCAGTAGCTAACTAGGTAAAGCTCACACAATAAGAAACTGAAGGAATGTTGACACAAACATAGTTTTAGAAGCAAAATCTGAAACATACTGGCCTTACATACTGCCTAAGGCAAACACTGGATCAGTAGTAAGTCTGGGTTTAGAATTTGGTCTTTTACTTTTGCAAGACTATCTTGTCTAGGACTGAAGCAAACCAACCAGTGAATTTTTAGACCTGCAAATTATATACAACAAAAATAAAAATGTTATATGCCCTGTGGACTTCCAAAATTTTATTTTGCCATACTTTATTTTTGGACAGTAGCTTTAAATGTACTACATTTTTACAACTCCTAAAAATACTCCTGGTGTTGGTATCACAAAGGACTTTTCATTCTCAAAGACGACAGATTGTATTTCTTCACATTACAGTTATGTTAGGAACAGAAGACAAGTTTCTTTTTCAATCAATATTTCTTGAGTTTAGTGCAAATAATATTTTCTGTGAAGTATAGTTATCTGCATAATTTTAAGCATTTCCATCTTCTGTCTTTTCATTTTGGTTTTATCAGCTCTTATTTCCTTCAAAAGAACAAATAAAACACACACTTTATTACTCACCAAATACTGTTAACAGCCTTTGGTTACTAGGAAAGTAGCTATTTGTAAGGCTGATAAAATTCAGTTCATGCTGCTTAGACAACACAGCATGAACTGGTTCATGGGAAGTAAGTTTTTGCCTAAGGGTTTGCTAAAGAGGTTTCATGGGCTGTTGAGGTATTTCCGATTATATTTTGGAATGTGGTTAAGCCCCACGGTTCACTCATTTCCCAACATGTTTCTTAACATTCAGAGGGAATGTTTGGTAGTATCATTACCTTTGTAATCATAGCAATAAAGGGAAGAAGATTCATACCTTATTGTTCTTTGGCAGTTCTATAAAAGGATTGAGATTTATTATCTTTACAACTGCATCTAAGATGATTTTCTCAAAATAATAAAAAATGGACAACTCATGTACACAGACTTACTGTCATCTATATATAGCGCTATCAAGACTCTCAAGTGACTGGCTTCTTAAATTATCTGCAATCTTCGTTATTCACATCCACTGAAGGATTCCTCTAATTATCCCAGACCTTACCTCTTTAGATGCCAGTATTATATACTAAGGTCAATTAAGATGGACATTAAATTTCTTGCCCAGCCAATGCCAAAGTACATCAGGCAAATATGAGACAATTACGTTGATGGTGGCTAAAGCCAAAAAGGCTGACTCGGAGCTGGCCTAGAATGTCTATAGAGATCCGACTTTGTCAACTAGAATCCATAATTAATTAATTCTGGCATTTGTTTTATAAACTTCCTCCAAGATTCTGTGTAACTTTCCTGGTAAACAAAATTTTATGATACCTGATCTCAAGGAGTTATAATATGTATCTGTACTCTCAGACCTTCAGTGTGTGCTGCCTAATAAAAGACTAGGTGGTTTCTTCATTATACTTTATTTTGAGTTTTTGTTTTTTAATTTTAGGAAACTATTTTTAAAATGCCATCCCAAACATCTGTGCACCCACACCAGAACTGAAAATCATTAACATTTTGTCATATTTACTTAGTAAAGAAATATTTTTACTTAGTAAAGAAAGAAAATCATATAAATGGAATTTGTTTTGCAGACCCAATTCCACTCCTTCCCCTCCTACTAATCCCCACCAACAAGCAGAGTCATCAGTTTAATGGGGACCAGGGTCTCCCTGTATCCCCCAGGCACTTGCCATGGCCCTGACTCAGAACTGCCAGCACTTGCATCTCTTTGCCTACTGTTATCTTTGACCACTAGAGCCCACCCATCCCGGTACATCAGGCCATAAGTACCAAGAAATAAGCCCCTCTCCTTCCCCACAGCAGCCCTTAACAAGCAACTGATCAATGCTGATATCCCTGGTCCCTTAAGTGAGCCTGTTCACACAGTCTACCGGAGTTCTCCAGCAGGACTGTACTTATCCCAGTTATTCACAGTTGTCAGTCACTTGATAACACACACTTTACTGGCTTTCTTCTCTTTCCTGTTTCATTTCTCCACCCCCCATTGGTATTTGTTGAGATCCTCTCCCAAAAAAACTATCTGCACTTAAAGCCTTGTCTCAGGGTATGCTTCTGTGCAACCCAAATTATTATATTTCCCAATCTATGTTAACACAGATGACGACTCATGTTTGTTCACTTTAAAATCTACTGCATAAACATACCATACTTTATGTATGCATTTTGGTTTTGGTGGTCATTTATACTGCTATTAAATACAAGGCTGCCTTCAATATCTTTGTATACTATCCTTGGGCACACAGGCAAGTTTCTCTCCATTAAACACCCTATGTGATATTATTGCTTCATCACAAGCATGCATATCTTCACTTTATCAGATGCTGCCAAATTACACTCCAAAACATTTAATAAAATTTTATTCCAGCAACAACTGATTTCATAAGATTTAAAATTTTTGTCAATCTCATTTTTTCTACATATTTCTTCAAAGAATCAACAAATCAGAATTAATCATTTGTTCCCCTGGAGAAAGTGGAAAAAAATAGAGACTTCTGTGTGCCCAAGAAACAAGAACCGAGTTGAAAATTAGTACTTACATGAATTAAATTAGAAACAACTCAATAGACATAAATATATATATGTATATGAGAAAATATGTATATATAAAATTACATGTGCTTATACTATAATTAAGTACCAGTATATGTTCTATAACTAGGCAATATAAATGTATAAATATATTTGTATATCTATAAATCAATGTAACTATAAAATTTATATATCTTCATCATTAATAATGTACACCACATATGCTCCTTACGTGGAATCAAAAAGTATAGAATATGATGTGAAATTGCCATTTTCCTAAAATAGTTTCCTTTTAAATGCCCAAATATCTTCAAATAGTGATTGTTTATACAAAGACTTCTGTTAAGTCCTCTCATTACCTAGAAGAAAAGAAGTGCAAATAGAAAGGAACTAAAACTGGGGAACTTGAGGGTAGATAGGTCATAGCAGGAATCACTACAAAACCAAGAATTATGAAAGTCATGGTTACAAAACATTGGTGAATGTGCTCAAACAACAAAATGTGCGGATCTGTCCAGGGTCAATTACATCTAAATAATAGTACTGGTGGTGTATTCTTGCATTTCACCTTTTTCCTTTCTGGAAAGTTTTTTTCAAATTATGAAACTGCTTTACCAGAATCAAAAACACTTTTAGGCTATTTATTTTATTAAGTTATCCTTCATGTATCATACACAAAGGCTATTTAAAATAAAGCATACTTACACTCCATACACTCTTAACATTCACATATTCCAGTGAAATTCTAAATAAAAATAAATTTGGCAAAAGAGTAATTGAAATGATATGATTTCAATTTTCTTAAATGTACTGAGGCTCGTTTTGTGGCCTACCATGTGATCTACCCTGGAGAATGTTCCATGTGCATTTGAAAAGGATGTGTATTATGCTGTTTTCAGATGGAATGCTCTACAAATATGAATAAAGTCCACTTGGTCTAGTGTGTTATTTAAGGCCTGTGTTTCCTTATTGATTTTCTGTCTGGATGATCTGCCCATTGGTGTAAGTGAGGTGTTAAATTTCCCTACTATTACTGTGTTACTGTCAATTTCTCCTTTTATGTCTGTTAAAATTTGCCTTCTATATTGGGGTGCTCCTATGTTGGGTGTGTGTGTATATATGTATATATATACATATATATATGTATATATATATGAACAATTGTTATAGCTTCTTCTTGGATTGATCCCTTGATAATTATGTAGTATCCCTTTTTGTCTCTTGCAACAGTCTTTATTT
The DNA here is from genome assembly GCF_028023285.1 of Balaenoptera ricei. NCBI lineage: Eukaryota > Metazoa > Chordata > Mammalia > Artiodactyla > Balaenopteridae > Balaenoptera > Balaenoptera ricei. The sequence goes on from NC_082647.1 coordinate 66,169,460, forward strand.
TAAAGTCTATTTTGTTGTCTGATGTAAGTATTGTTACTCTGGCTTTCTTTTGATTTTCATTTGTGTGGAATACCTTTTTCTATCCCCTCACTTTCAATATGTATGTGAGTCTCTTACAGACAGCATATACACAGGTCTTGTTTTTGTATCCATTCAGCTGTCTTTTGGTTGGAGAATTTAATCCGTTTACATTTAAGGTAATTATTGATATGTATGTTATTACTGCCATTTTGTTAATTGTTTCTTGCCACTTTTATTCCACATAGTTTTGGAAGTCCTATCCACAGCAATCAGAGAAGAAAAAGAAATAAAAGGAATCTAAATTGGAAAGGAAGAAGTAAAACTGTCACTGTTTGTAAATGACATGATACTAAACATAAAAAATCCTAATGATGCCACCAGAAAACCACTAGAGCTCATCAATGAATTCAGTAAAGTTGCAGGATACAAAATTAATATACAGAAATTGAATACATGATTCAATTTCTATACACTAACAACAAAGTATCAGAGAAATTAAGGAAACAATATCATTTACTATCACATCAAAAAGAATAAAATACCTAGCAATAAACCTACTTAAGGTCTTTAGCAACAAACCTAGCTAAAGACCTGTACTCTGGAAAACTATATGATGCTGATGAAAGAAACTGAGGTTGACACAAACAGATGGAAAAGATAAACCGTGTTTTTGGATTGGAAGAATCAATATTGTTAAAATGACCATATTACCCAAGATAATCTACAGATTCAATGCAATCTCTATCAAATTCACAGTGGCATTTTTCACAGAAATAGAACAAAAAATTTTTAAATTTGTATGGAAACAATAAATACCCCAAATAGACAAAGCAATCTTGAGAAAGAAGAACAGAGCTGGAGGTATCACACCCCCTGACTTCATACTATACTACAAAGCTAGAGTAATTAAAACAGTATGGTACTGGTACAAAAACAGACACATAGATCAATGGAACAGGATGGAAAGCCCCAAAATAAACCCACACACTTATGGTCAGTTAATCTATGACAAAGGAGGTAACAATATACAATGGAGAAAAGACAGTCTCTTCAATAAGTGGTGCTGGGAAAACTGGACAGCTACATGTAAAAAAATGAAATTAGAACGTTCTCTTACACTATATACAAAAATAAAATCAAAATGGATTAAAGACCTAAATGTAACACCGTATACTATAAAACTCATACAGGAAAAAACATAGGCAGAACACCCTCTGACCTAAATTGCAGCAATGTTTTTTTTGGATCTGTCCCTTAGAGTAATGGAAACAAGAGCAAAAATAAACAAATGGGACCTAATTAAACTTATAAACTTTTGTACAGCAAAGGAAACCATAAACAAAAGAAAAAGACAACATACTCACTGGGAGAAAATATTTGCAAAAGTTGTGACCAGCAAGTGCTTAACTTCTAAAACACACAAACAGCTCACATAGCTCAATATTTAAAAAAAAAAAAAAAGAAAAGAAAAAGAAAGAAAGAACTCAATACAAAAACTGGGCAGAAGACCTAAATAATTATTTCTCCAAAGAAGACACATAGATGGCCAACAAGCACATGAAAAGATGTTCAACACTGCTAAATAGTAGAGAAACGCAAATCAAAACTACGAGGTATCACCTCACACTGGTCAGAATGGCCGTCATCAAAAAATCTACAAATAATAAATGCTAGAGAGGGTGTGGAGAAAAGAGGACCCTCTTACACTGTTGGTGGGAATGTAAATTAGTGCAGCCACTATGAGAACAGTATGGAGGTTCCTTAAAAAACTAAATCTAGAGTTTCTTGTATGATCCAGCAATCCCACTCCTGGGCATATATCTGGAAAAGACAAAACCTCTAATTCAAAAAGACACATGCACCCTAATGTTCACATCAGCACTATCTACAATAGCCAAGACACAGAAGCAACTAAGTGTCCATCAACATATGAATGTATAAAGAAAATGTGGTATATATATTCTACAATAGAATATTACTCAGCCCTGAAAAAGAATGAAATAATGCCATCTGCAGCAACGTGGATGGACCTAGACATTATCATACTAAGTGAAGTAAGTCAGACAGAGAAAGACAAATGTCATATGATATCACTTACATGTGGAATCTAAAGAAATGATACAAATGAACTTATTTACAAAATAGAAACAGACTCAGAGACATGGAAAACAAACTTATGGTTGTGTAAGGTGAAGGGGGGAGGATAAATTAGAGATTGACAGATACACACTACTCTGTATAAAATAAACAACAAGAATCTACTGCAGAGCAGAGGCAAGTATATTCAGTATCTTGTAAATAACCTATAATGGAAAAGAATGGACATGATAAGAATACTTCTATGACATTTGGATAAAACATAGAATCCTCTACACACAAATATAATAGAAGTGCATCTGACATTATAAAAACAGGAACACTGTCAATTTTTTAAAACACTAACTGGGCATAAAGCTATTGTTGACTTATTAACACTTTGGATTTTATTAACAAAAATATCTAAGGTTGATTTTTATTAATAGCACCTAGAGTTGGGGGGTTTGATTTGGAATGCTTAACTCTTGATAATGAAGTGGTTATCCGACACAACTAAAGCCATCCACATTATATTCATTTTATCTAAACCTATAAATGTGTTAAGGTGATCAACCATGACAAGATTTCAAAGTTCTTGAGCTACAATTTTAATTCCACTGAAGAAAATTAAAATAAACCTAACATATGTGTAACTATAAAAATTTAAGCAAATTCTATTGTTGCGTCAACTTTGTATCTGTCAAATAGTGGATTATTTGCAAAATTTAGTTACAGCATACACCTATAAATAAAGAGACCAAAAAAAATTGAGTAAGAATTTGAACTTAAAAAAATAAAATGTAGGATATATTAGAATAACAAATAGCCCCATAAAATACAGTTTATTCTTTTTCATTATATATTTCAGATATTTCCTTAAAGATGAATGGAAGAGAGAACACAGCTTATTAATATGTAAAGGTAATTTCATTTAGAACTCAAAGTTTCAAATATTTATCACACCCTAGAACATCAACTAGCAGAGAAATATTAGTGAAAGAAAAAAGCACAATGTGGACATTGGGTAGAAAGATTTTGAAAAATATACCAAAATAATATTACATGTAAAGCAAGTAATTATCAAAAGAAGAAGGTGGAAAGTTTTGTTGTAAACTTCTAAGAAATTAAAATAAAAATACAGAATAAATATATCAATATTTATACATAATCATCTATACACACATATATGTAGATACACAAAAAAAGACATATGCATACATAAAGACTCTTGACTGTGGACTTTAAAAACTATTGGGATCACTTGCAGGCTTTTCCAGGCTGACTGATGCTCAAGGAAGAGAGACTAGGGAAACCCATTTGGCCTGATCCAATTTAGATATGCAAATTTTATCTTGTGTGCTTGAAAGGAACATTATGGCACAGCACAATTTGCATTTGCAGTTGTAAGACAGAGTATTTTTAATCTAATAAAAACATCCCTCTATCGTTCACTTTAACACTCACCACATTTTATCCAATCCATTGTTCGCTTTCACTTTTAAACTATACTTTCTTATTTTAAACTATCAAATTACTTTATTAGGAAAAGACAAATATATTATGGAAGTCACTCTCTCTACAAAAGGGGGAAAATCTTAAGTGGTATTTAACTGGTAACATATGACATATTTTAGAAGAACACACAAAAAGAGTCCTTGGAAGAAAAGAAAGAATTACATTATTGTACGTCAAATATATTTTTTAATTAATTTTTATTGGAGTATAGTTGTTTTATAATATTTTTATTGATGAGTCTGATGGAAAGTTAAATTTTGGAGTGAAAGCTAGAGTTTTCAATTAACAATATACTTTCACAGAAACATATTACACTTAACTAAAGTTTTATTGATTTGGCTAATGAGCTCTGAAAAATCATTTTAAGAAAGAGACTATTGGGTTAAGATCTATCTGTAAGTCATATTTTTAGAGAAACCCTTCTCTCGTTATCAGGTAAGTAAATGCCCACATCACATTAATGATTATTTGCAGTATTCATAGATACCGACCTCTAAATAGGAGAAATAAATTGTATATCTCCCCTCACATTAATGCTTCTATCTCACTTCTACTAATATCTCTGTCAATATCATGTCTACATGGAAAGCATTTAAATAAGACCAGGTTTCATTCAGTCAACAAGACACTATGAAATTTCTATTCTAAAAGTGGTATTACTTCTGTTGACTCTCAATCATACTCATTTTCCCTCTATGTTATCCAAGATGGAGAAGGTGAGAGGAAGAGCAGTTTGGAAAGAATGTATAAGAGTTCCATTTTGATCATGTATAATATGTAGAGATGTGGGAGAACAATGTAAGTGGGCAAATGGATATAAGTTCTGGTAAGAGACACTAAAACTAAAGATTTGGGAATTATTTTAAAATTTGCATTTTCAAGAAGTTCATGCTCATCTTTCCTCCTAGACAATAAAGAAAGCAATTAGGGAGTCACTAATTTTATATTTCTTAAGTTTGCCCTTTCTTCTCCAAGCCAACTTCCATTAACTTGGGTTTGGACCCGCTAGTCTCAGAAGTGGTATTTTTCTCTAGGATACCTCTCTGTGATACTGTCAATGCCTCTAACAAAACCACATTTTTAACATAGAAATGTGGTCTGCTTTTGCCCTACCTAAAACATGCCCCATGGTTCCCTATTGTCTTCAGGAAATTATCTCAACTCTTTAATATCTCTATCATTTTATCATCCATTTCTAGAGCACCATCTCCCACCTCTTCCCCTCACACATAATAACTGCACTAAAGACATTGTGGTCACTCAAGTTCAAAGTTCAAACTCAGACCTTCCTGTCTTTGCTCAGGATATCTCCTCTTTCTGAAAACACTCCTAACCACCTTTTTTATTTGGTTTACCTCTACTTGTGCTATAAAATTCATATCAATTTTTCTCATTTAGAGGCCCTTTCCTAATCTTTAGACTGTTACACAACCCATAGCATGCTATAAGTGCATCATGCTCTGTCCAGATTCAGAAATTTATTTTCATTATTTACCTCTACAGTTAGACTGTAAATTCTGGGAGCTGATGGTGTTTTTTAATATTCAGGAGCAGTCTGCGCATAATAAGCACCGTGGGTATTTGTTGAGTTGAATTTGGATTTTCACACTGAGTGTTCAACTGATAAATCAATCATCAGGAAATAAACATTGTGGATAGGGAAAAGAACCCAGTTTGTTACTACATTTATAACTTATTTCCAGTTGTCTTCTACTTTGTTTTCTTCATGGTATTCTATGACCCTTAATTCTCTTTCTATTCCTCTGAAATCCATAAGCTAGCAACACTCATTTTAATATCCACAAGTCTTATAAACCATCAGCAGGGGAAGGTATTGCAATTAGTAATTGAGTGTTTGTTATCCTGAGTCACTGCACAGTTCACACCCCAGCTTTAGCCCTCACTGGCTAGAATGTTGATCAGTTACTTAAGATGGTATAAGCCTCAGTTTTCTTATCTCAAGCATGGGATGAGTGCTACATCAGAAAACAACAGAATTTATTAAACATATGCAGACTAAATGAAGCCATGCATTTTAAGTTTAGCTACAGGAGTAGGGATAAAAAAATAATAGCATATTTATACTTTAATAAACCAATTAATTTCAACTATATTTATAAACACAGATAAATCTCAAATATATAATATTGGGTGAAGTCACAAAAGGATACAAACAAGATTACTGAGTTATGCGAATGTTTAAAACACACAAAAGTATGTACCATATTAAAACTATGTATGATAACACACATACTTTCTAAAATTATTTAAAAGTGGACAGGAGTGAAACCAACTTTAAGATATTAGTTATCTTTGTGAAAGCAGAGGGATGGGAAGGGAACACTTTTAATCGTAAGTTTTTTTTCTCTTTAAAAATCTTGAGAAAACATGATAAAATTTAACTTTGTTAAACTGGACATATATACATAGTGATTGTGTATTTTTAATATATTTGAAAGAGTTTATACTTTGAGTTAAACATTAAAGAAAATGGAAATAATTTATATTACCTAGAAACACATCTTTCAGCACCAATTTAAAGATCATTAGCAAAACAGACTTTTAACAACTCTGCATAGGCTGATTACTAAAGCTGGAATTTTTTTATTCATTATAGAACTCTCAATTATATTGGTTAGTGGATCAAGAGAAAAGGGGCTTAAATTAGAATTATTTTAGTCGTTATCACTTAAATACAAATCATGACAAAACACAAAATCCAAGTCCATTTTCAGAAATTTTGCAAAATATAATACTTAAAAGTCTTTAATATTCTACCCAGCCATCCAATTAAAAAAATGTAATGCCAGCAGCTCAAAAAATTGATGCTCCAGGATAAACATTAGGCAACAGCATGAAGAAGAAAGCTAGTTATGTCATTTCTCAAGCAATCATTTTAAAAATAATGTCTTTCATGAAATTTGGAATCATACTATACAAATTTCTGGTAATCCATTTTCTCCATTACATTAGCTCATGGACTTTTCACTATTCTACTTCAATATTCTCCCATAATGTACTTTTTGATTGCTGCACAGTATAATCACACTATAATTCACAGAACCTGTATCATATATTTGGTTATTTTGTTTCTAATTTTTCATTTTTAAAATCAACATTTCTATATACATTTAAATAATTTTAAGGTAAATTCCTACAAGTGAATCACTGATTAAAAATCTATAAGTTGTTGAAGACTTTATTTTTTAGAACAGTTTTTAGATTTGCAGAAAAATTTAGCAGATAGTACCAAGCATTATCATATATCCCAAACCCAGTTTCCCCTATTAACATTTTACACTAGCATGGTATATATGTTAGAGTTAACCAGTATTAATAAATTATTATTAACTAAAGTCCATAATTGGATTTCCTTAGTTTTTCCCTAATGCAGTTTTTCTGTATCCAGTGTACTTTGTTCTGATCCAATGTATTTTTTCTGTATCCATCAGGTATTTTGTAGGCTGCCTCACTATTGAAATTTGTGGAATATTTTTCTCATGGTAACAGTGGGGTTACAAGTTTCTGGGAGGAAGAACATAGAGGTAAAATGACATTTTTATTATATCCTATCAAGGGTACCTATCATCCACATCATTTACAAATGTTGATGTTGACCTCGATCACCTGGCTGAGGTAGTGTTTGTCAGGTTCCAGCATAAAGTTAGTCTTTATTTTTCCTTCTTTTTCACTCTTTGAAGGAAATCAGCTCGTGAAGCAGGCTCACAGGGAGTGGGGAATTATGCTCTTTCTCCTTTAGAATGGACTATCTATATAAATTATTTGGAATTTATCTTCATGGAATATTTGCCTCTTTTCCCTCATTTATTAATTTAACCAAACATTTATTTATATCACTATTATTTTATACCTTAGATTATAAACCAGTACTTTATTTTTGTTGCTCATATTGTTCTGGCTTTGATCATTGGGACCTCTTTCAGCTGGCTCCTCTGCTCCTTTGTGAAGTCTAGAGCTTTTATTCAATATTTTGTTAAAGAAACTTCAAAGACCCAGAAAAGTTGAACAAATTAAAGAATTACATCTCTATATCCACGACCTAGATTCAATTCAGCAATTTTCGGCATTCTACCATATCTGCTTATTTCTCTCAATGTATGTTTTTTTTTCTGTTGAACTACTCTATAGTAAGGTGCAGGCATTTCATCCCTAAATACTTAAGCATACTAAAAATAAGGACATTCTTTTATATAACCACATAAGATTTCACATTTTAGAAAATTAACAGTAATTCTGATATAATTACCAATTAATACTCAAATTTTATCAACTCTACCAACACTTCAGTGGTTTTTTTCTTTTTTTAAACTTGGATCCATCCAAGGCTCATCATGCCTCTTTAGCCTCTGCAACAATACCCCACTCCTTACCCTTTTAAGGTGGTCTCCTTCAGAACCAACACATCTTTTCATAGGTAAGGATTTTTTTTTTTCTATGTTCTCCTATCAACTCTCTGAGAAAGAATCCTAACTTTCAATTATCACAGTCCTGGAAGAATGCCAACGGTTCCTTTTTTTTTTCTTTTGAGAATACAGATACAGTATAGTAGCAAGTCTGTGCTTGTGCTCCTGACGTTATTTTGCCATTATTTTATTTTTATTGAAGCAGAGTTGGTTTACAATATTGTATTAGTTTCAGGTATATAACATAGTAATTCAGTATTTTTGCAGATTATATTTCATTATAGGCTATTACAAGATAACGGGTGTAATTCCCTGTGCCATATAGTGTATCCTGTTACTTATCTATTTTATATATAGTAGTTTATATCTGTTAATTCCATACTATCTCCACTTCCCTCTCTCCTTTGGTAACCATACGTTTGTTTTCTGTATCTGTAAGTCTGTTTCTGTTTCACCTACACATTCCTTTGTATTATTTTTTAGATTATACATGTAAGTGATATCATACAGTATTTGTTTTTCTCTGACTTATTTCACTAAGCATAATATTCTCTAGCTTCATCCACATTGCTGCAAACGGCAGTATTTCATTCTTTTTTATGGCTGGGTAATATTCCATTGTAAACATATATACCTCATCTTCTTAAACCAATCATCTGTTGATGGCACTTGGGTTGCCTCCATGTCTTGGATATTGTAAATAATGCTGCTATGAACACTGGGGTGTGTTTATCTTTTCAAATTCGTGTATTACTTTTTTTCCAGAGAACTATGATATGATCTTGCCAAGATTATTTTAGTTCCCCTTAACAGTTTCCTCAGCATTACAAACAAGGTTAAAACTAAGACAGGACTTAATCCAAAGACAATCAACAGACTACATGAAAAATGGCAAGTTCTCACAAGCTTAAATAGAGGAATTAAAGAGTTAATGTGATCCTTAATCCTTTTACAGTGTTAGTATGTAGTCTGTCCCACTCACTCCCATCAGAAAAAGAGCATCATATCATGTTGGCAGAGGCACTGCCAAGGGCAGATTAGTTTGAATGCTAATAAAAAAGTCACCTTGTTCCAAAAACTCATCTTAAAGAGTCTTTAAGCTATTTAAGTCCACATGGATAAACTAGATGGGCATTAACAGTTTGGAATTAAAGCAGTGGGCAGAGGGAAAACAAAAACAAAAATCAAAGTCACCTTACCAATATCTAAAATAACATATATTCCCAGCCAAATAACTGGGCACATTACCTGAAGACTCTAATGAAAACACAGATAAATGCAATGGCATATGTGCAACTGTGACTCTCCAAGAGAACCTAGGATTCATGGCTGACACAGTAATATCACGTTAGAATAAAGACTGCTTCTCAAATTCATGGAAATAAAGACAATCCAAATAGTGTTTCAATCACCTTATATCAATACTACATTTGAAAATATTCCACCCTTCCCTAAGTTTTTGTTTGTTTACATTTTGAAGCTCTTGTTTTCCACAGACCAATCTTTAAAGTAAATTGGTTTTACATACACCCTGAGTTATATCTTTTTTCCTAATCCATGCCATCCTCAGCAGGAATGCATGAAGCTACCAAAGAGGTATGGCAAGTGAATTTACAGGTGATTAAGCTAAGCTAGGCTTAAGGTGCGCAGGAATATTAGAAAAGCCTCCAACAGCCACCATACAGTTTCCCTTCCCACCCCTCCCCAAAATATCCCAGGGGCTTCATTCTGTAGTCAACACCAGTAATCTCAGGGGCTTACCACACCACATGCTGTTTCCTTTGGAAGTGGCATAAAAGCCTCCCTGCTCCCATGATTATCTCACCCCTCAAGGCCCTAACAGAGTGTCCTTGGACCTCAATTACATAGTCTCTTTTTTCTTTCCCTGTGAAGAATCTTTGTAAAATAGCTATTATACCTCTATTATTCTGCAATATACTTTAAATAAATGGCTAGAGTGTAAGAACAGATTATTAACACAAATTAACCTGACTTGTTCTTATTGATTTAGCACATTGATTGCTGTATGTGCCACAAAGTTGTGGTAATTGGTTCTTACATTTTACTCAAGATATGCCCATTATATGGACTTTCAACATGGCATTTAGATCCCTCTATAGATAAAGAAACAGGATAATTAAATATTTAGCCCAAGTCTCACAGGCCTCCTAGAGCAGTTTGTATGCTTTTAAATTTATTCTCATTTAATCTTTGAAACTTCCACCCACACTGATTAGTTCCCAAACATTGTGGGTTTCATCATAAAAGTCAGGGCTCTTTATCTTTTCAAGTACAAAGTTTCTTTTCCTTTGTGATGATTTTAGAGTTTATTCTAACAACTGTTTCCCAACACTGATTTTTATCTTAATGAGCTCTTATGAAAATAAACTTCTCCCTACAGAATTCATTTTAATCATCATCACTGGTAAATGTTTTTTCATATGAATTATTGTTACAGCCTTTTGTTTCCTCATATGGGTTTTCCTACAGGATTCACTTACATAGCTGGTTTGTGTTTGAGGCTGTGCATTTTCAAAACAGCCAAAAATTGGCTGAAGAAAGAAGCAAACTCAATAAAATGACAAACAAATCTGGGCCTAAATTTTCCCCTGTAAATGTTCTCACCAGGAAATTTAAAAATATTAAATAAAGCAATGTCCACTTGGGGAGAAGGAGCTCATCTGTGAGATAGGTTTTTATTAATTAGATATGGTATATGTTATGTGCATTTGAAATGAATATTCTGTTCATCAGTCAAGTAAAGTATCATCAATAAAACTGTGACATCCCTTTTCCTAAGATTTGTATTCACTTTATACCTCAATGAACTTTTGTGTAGCCATATTTCTTTTAAACCTAAGCATGCAATTATATATAGTTAATAGATAAAATTAAGACTGTTTTTACAGTTTTTACATATTATGTCATAAATGAAAGCATTTTTCTATTTAATGGCCAACAATCAAAATCACTGTAACGCATAGTATTTTTCTGGGGGTTGTTCCTTATTAAATTCAGAATTACAAAACTCTTTGCCTTGCAAACCTTGATTGAATTATCTAGACCCAGCTGTAAAGAGAAGTGCAGATCAAGTAAATATTTGCAATCCATTATATTTGGTGATTAACAGTCCATAAAGAGATTTTAAGCAAAGCTATGGTTTCATCTTATGCAGGCTTTACATCTAGGATGTCACCCTGCAGCAGGCTGTTTTAGTAGGATGTCAATGGTGCAGCCACAATTTCTGAACCATCACAGAGAATTTTTTAAAACCCTGAGGAATTGCAGGCCCATTTAGTCCATCTGTGGTACAAGGCGGGGTAAACAGGAGCAAGGGTGTACGAGACTTCAGTTACTGAATATAATGATTGTTCCAGGCGTCAAGGGCTAACAAAACACACGTTAGCATGCACTACAGGGGGTTTAGCATTTTCCCCAAAGTGAGGGAGATGGGCTTTTTATCACTAAACCCAAATTGTCTAGAAAACCCATCTATTCTTAAGTTATTTTCAAAGCCTCTAATATCTTTTTATGACTATTTATTCAAACAATTCAAATTAATTGACATTTTAAAATCTTGATGGATTTATCTTCTGTAACTAGGAGCCTCAGCTCCATAATTTTAAAATATGCCTTTACAAAAAAATGAATTCACATATATAGTGAGAGTAGAATCTATCAGGCTACATCTTTGTACAATCAAACAGTTACACTAGAAAACAACAGAAAACAGCAAAGGAAACAGTGCTATTTTCCCAGATTAGTCACAGATCCCTTTTTAGATACTGATTTGTTCAAGCAGTGCAATCATTATGTGACAGTCATTTGACTGAGGATCCACATCTAGGATCCAAATGGTGTTCAGGCTTAACTACTTATTTAGCAGGTCTATCCTGAGCAGGGCATTTGAAATGTAAACAAACAAACAAACAAAGCAAGCGTCTCCTGAATAACAAAACATCTGGACAGCTATCACCACTGAAGTAGAAATAGAAAAGCGTTGAAGAATTTTCAGATTTGAGATTTGAGGCATATTAGGAATTTATTTATTGTTAATTCTACTTATCCATTTCACTGTTTGAGAGTGACTTGCCTATTAAAGACAATAGAATGAATGGCTAAATCAAATCCAAGTTCACAGTTCTTAAAAACTATGTTATCAAATTCTTTCTTTGTCCTCTTTCCTTCTAATGCTCCTATCCAAGCTATTGGCATGTAGGCACTTGTACCTTCACTTGGCTTTTTCTATGTACAAGGAAACTCTTAGTAAATGGTCTCAGAACCCTAACAAAATTAATTTAATCAAATCCGTCTCTCTATTATCTACCCATCTATTCAATTCCTTCATATTCCAAGAATAACTTGACATATATCAAAGTTATATATACAGTAAGGGTAATAGGATTCTTTTTAAAGGGATGATTGAGTAAACTGAGGCAAAATGAAAACAAGGATAAGAAACTTAGATGAACTAAGCCATCACTTCCTGCCTTGTGACCTAGTCACACATCACGTTTACAAGAATGCTGAGCATCCTAACTGCCCAAACACGCAAAGAAAGAAACATGATAAGAAACAGGTATACAATTTTACAGTGTCTGTAACATTCTACAGTGTATAATATGTCCTGAAAATATGAAAATGTATTTCAGCTTTAGGGTTCCAAAATCCCACTTTCCAAGAATATCTGAAGCAGATGGGGCTAAAATTATTTACATTTTACAGATCATTTGTGTCCCATATTTTTTTCGTTTGCAATTTAATGTAAGCAATTTGGTGTGCTTTCATAAGGGACATAATTTGATACTGAACACTCTAGAAGGTAAACCTAACAGGTCAGTCTTAGTCAGGAGGTGATAATAAATTACAGGCATACCTCCTTTTATGGAACTTAAGTTTACTGCACCTTGCAGAGACAGCGTTTCTTACAAATTGAAGGTTTGTGCCAACCCTGCATGGAGCACGTCTATCAGTGCCATTTTTCCAATAGCTCACTTCATGTCTCTGTGCCACATTTTGGTAATTCTTGCAATATTTCAAACTTTTTCATTATTATTACATTTGTTATAGTGATCTGTGATCTTTGATGTTGCTACTGCAAAAAGTTAACAACTTATTGAAGGCTCAGATGATGGTTAGAATTTTTTACCCATAAAGTATTTTTAAATTAAGGTATTCACATTGTTTTTTTTAAGACATATGCTACTGCACACTTAACAAACTACAGTATAAACATAACTTTTATATTCACTGGGAAACCAAACAATTTGTGTAACTTGCTTTATTGCAATATTCACTTTATTGCAGTGGTCTGGAACTAAACCTGCAATATCTCTGAGGTATGCCTGAAATAAGGATATGGTTTGTGGACATTTAAAAGAGCAAGCAATCATCACTACAAACAGCATGAATTCATTAATAACATCCTAGACAACTCTCATTTTCTTTGTAAAGTTTTTAGTCTTATAAATTAAGAAAAGCTGGAATATATACTGTATTAAGGAAAAGTGGAATATAAAAAGTATTAAATCTTGAGCAAAGTAGGTTATACTGCCCCTCAACCTGTTCTTAAGAAAAATATGGTAAAGTATAAATTGGGAACAGTAACAATTAAAGATATTAGTGATTATAATAGTAGAGCTGACAACCTCAAGTAAGTACTCAAGACAAACTACACATCTATTCTTTTTAATATTTTTCATTAAAGTTTTGGATGAATACACCAGACAGATGTTCATCACACTGATAAACAAAACTAAACTGCAGGGATATTAAATACATATTATAGATGAAAATATATGCCAATATATGGAAAGACATAAATGATAAGCTGTATGTAATAAAATATACTTAATGGGGAAAATGTGAAATTTTTGATAGATTAAAAAAAAATCAGGTCTACTTCTGAGTGTGAAGGCAAATTTCATTAAACATGTCCAACTCTTCCCCATTTCCCTAAATTTCACCTGAAGGGATGAATGAAATTACCAGTCACTTAATTTTTGGCGTGAGTCCGGGAAACTAGAGACGGATGATATGGACACACTTGAGAGGAAGTTCTCCTCCATTAAAAGGAATCAAGAAATAGAAAATAGAAATAGAATCTGAAGGAAGGGCTGCCTTACAGATGCTTCAGTGGTGAAAGAGGTTACTTGGTTTAAAAAAAAAAAAAGAAAGAAAGAAAGAAAAAGAAAAGAAAAGAAGAAATCACTGCTGAACCACACTGATACTCCCCAACCCAGAGGGATAAGGTCCTTGGGGAAGCACACCTGTATCTTTTTCAAAACCTCAGGGAACAGATGAATTGTCAGAAGTCGCCCAAATGGAAGTACCACTGAACTGTGTTTACTCTCTGCTTACACACGGCACAGAATGCAAAGAACAGAGACTCTGTTCCGACTGTCAGACAGGAAGTGGTGCTCTTCCCTGCCACAACTGTTTTGGATGATTCCTACCTTCCTAATTTGACCAGGCAGCTGGACCACTAATCTGGCAAAGTAAAACCACCAAAGAAAAGTTTATCTCTGTTCTGTCATCTGGAAGTGAACTTCGAACAGGCATGCAAATGAGATATTAATAGGACTCACCTCAGTTACCAGTTGTGATTAAGGCTTGTGACTTTACCCATAAATATCATCAAAAAGAGAAAAATTATACAGACATGTGAAAACATACTAGAAATTTTAAAGAAGGGGGGTGCATATTAGAGCATATGTCTTCAGGAAAATAAAATTACTCAAAAAAAACAAGGAATTTTTAAAACATGCCTAATTTATGATCTTAGTAAGATTCAAGAAGACACTGCCTCTATCCAAACAGAATGGGCATTCATAGAAAAGAACAAATCTGATATCAAGAAATAGAGATTTAAAATACAGTTGAATTAAACACTGCAGTACAAAGAATGAACATCAGACTGCATTAAGACAATTGTCATAAAACTCAATATATGAAGTTAAAATGAAGCTTAAGCAATTTTCCCTGTTTTCATAAGTAAAGGGACAAAAATGTGAAATCATACAAGATATATCAATTATTTCAAAGAAATTCCTTCTGTCTACAGTGAAAATTCCAGGGTCAAAAGAGAGGAAAGGAAGAAACAATGGCCAAAAAAAAAAGAGAAAGAAATCATAGGAGGACTTTTCTTGCAAAGTTCACAAAACAAGAAAGATAAAAATTAGAAAACAAAAAAATGATCAGCAAAATGACAGAATAGAAGGTGCCCTGCTCACAAGCCCCCAGGAACACAATAATTTAACAGCCATCTACAGACAAAGTATTTTTGTGAGAGCTGTGGGTTCCAGGTAGAAAACTGTGAAACCCCAGTGGAGGCCAAAACTGAGGAGGGCTGTTCTGAGAAGAGAGGCCCAGGCTGAGGTGGCTGACTCAGGAACTACGGTCCTGGCTGCAGACTCAGAAACAACCCTGACCCTGTGGACTTGGCTACAGCCCCAGTGGCCTTTTATTCTACCACTGACATCATATACTAAGTGACCCAGGAGGAGTCATATCTGCACATGCCTCAAGCAGGACATGTGTAGTACTTACTGCGGGTTGTGGACCCTTAAACAGTAATGGTTCCAGCCTCTCTCAGCTACAGTAAGGGGACAGTCCTGACCACTCAAGGACTTACCAAGGGAGCTGGTGGGAGTCAAGGCCATCTGTATACCTTGCTTATAACAGGCCCAACATCTGTGGACCCAAATGTGAACCCTAAAGCAGCCCCTTACTCAGTGCCAAACCCTACTGAACACGGTTTTGGAGGCAGTCCCATTCACTGAGTGATCAGTCTGCCCAAACCCCTGGTAACAGGTTCACCAACTGTGAAACCCACTGTAGACCCAGCAACAGTCATGTGACCCAGCTCCAATCTAAGCTGACTACAAGTCTGGAGGTAATTCCATCAGCCTGGGGAACCAACAAGAGAGAATGTCATCTCATGCTGAAACCAGTCTGTAAAGAGTAGAGGAAAGGTTTGCTTTTTCAGATGCACAGATACCAACACAAGGTTATGTGTATGACAAAAAAAAATCAAGAAAACATGACAACACCAAGGCAAAGGAGTGGTTTTATATACTTGAAGCACTGAAAGAAAAAAAAAACTGTCAGCCAAGAAGCCAGAAAAGCCAGAAAAACTGTTTTCCAGAAATGAAGGAAAGATAAAGACATTACAAGACAAAAATCAAAGCTGAGGAGTTTGGCCGTCACTGGACCCTCCTACAATAAACACCAAAGGGAATTCCTAGAGTTAAAAGAAAAGAACTTTAAGTAACAACATGAAACCATATGAACATATAAAACTTACTGGTAAAGGCAAATATCCAGGTACATTCAGAACACTCAAATATTATAACGGTGAACATAAATCAGTTTTAACTCCAGTGTAAAAGTTAAAAGAAAAAAGCTATAAAAATAACTATAGCTACAATTATATGTTAATGGAAGTACAGTATAAAAACATGTAAAGTGTGACATCAATAACCAAAACGTGGAGGGAAGAGAAGTAAAAATGTAGAGTGTTTGTATGAAATTAAAGGTAAGTTGTTATCAGTTTAAAACACTATTTTAAATGTATGTTGTTTCATGTAAGCCTCAGAATAACCACACAAAAAAAACTTTTAACAGAGACACAAAAGATAAAGGAATAAAACCATGTAACAACAACAACAAAAAAGTAGGTTACAGGGGCTTCCTTTGGTGGCGCAGTGGTTGAGAATCTGCCTGCCAATGCAGGGGACACGGGTTCGAGCCCTGGTCTGGGAGGATCCCACATGCCGCGGAGCAACTGGGCCCGTGAGCCACAATTGCTGAGCCTGCGTGTCTGGAGCCTGTGCTCCGCAACAAGAGAGGCCGTGACAGTGAGAGGCCCGCGCACCACGATGAAGAGTGGCCCCCACTTGCCGCAACTGGAGAAAGCCCTCGCACAGAAACGAAGACCCAACGCAGCCAAAAATAAATAAATAAAAAAAAAAAAAAAAAAAAAAAGTAGGTTACAAAAAGAGACCACAAGAGAGGAAAAGAGGAAAAAGGAACTACAAAACAGTCATAAACAACTAACAAAATGGGAATAAGTCCTTATCTACCAATAATTAGTTTAAATGTAAATGGATTAAATTCTTCATTCAAAAGACACAGAGAGGCTGAATCGATTAAAAAAAAAAGAGAGAGAGACCACAATATGCTGCCTACCAGAGACTTGCTTTAGCTTTAAGGACACACACAGGCCAAAAGTGAAGGGACAGAAAAAGATATTCCTTGAAAATGGTAACCAAAAGAGAGCAGGATTGGCTATACTTTTATCAGATAAAATAGACATTCAATCAAAATATACTTATACCTCAAACAAGCTGAAAAAAAATAAAAAAATAAAAATAAAACCAAAAGAGGCCATTCACCCCAATGTTCACTGCAGCACTATTTACAATAGCCAGGTCATGGAAGCAACCTAAATGCCCATCGATAGACAAATGAATAAAGAAGATGTGGTACATATACACAATAGAATATTACTCAGCCATAAAAAGGAACGACATTGGGTCATTTGTAGAGACATGGATGGACCTTGAGACTGTCATACAGAGTGAAGTAAATCAGAAGGAGAAAAACAAATATTGTATATTAACGCATATATGTGGAATCTAGAAAAATGGTACAGATGAATTGGTTTGCAAGGCAGAAATAGAGACACAGATGTAGAGAACAGATGTATGGGCACAAAGGGGGAAAGTGGGGGGGGATGAACTGGGAGATTGGGATCGACATATATACACCAATATGTATAAGATAGATAACTAATAAGAACCTGCTGTATAAAAATAAAATTAAATTTAAAAAAAAAGAAAAAAGAGTCACTATACCAATACCAGAAAATTGAAATAGCTAGAAAGGAAATCACATATACACAGAGAGAAATCCAACGTAATATAAGTTGCACTGTTATGACCAAAAAAAAGAAAAAATGTGTTAGAGCTAAAGTTCTATAACAAATGGTAAAGACTCTCAGAAATAAAAATACTTCTAGATTGTGTGTGTGTGTGTGTGTGTGTGAGGTATAAAGCTGCCAACCTGAACTGACAGGGAAAGAATGAAAGTAATCATTCTAGGATAATTGTTTATTATTTCCTCTCAATATAATATTAAATAGGTTGAAGAGCAAAACACCAAAAGAGACCATCAGCATACTGAAACAAAATATAAATATTTATGAAAATATTTTTGTGAAATGGGCATTTATTTCTAAGCATAATACATAAGGAAAGTATTAAGGTAAAATATTGATAGATTTGACTTAAATTTTTGGTTTCTTATAAAACTACCTTATGCAATAGAAGGTTTTAATTATGGTGCAAAATTTCTAATCCAGCATGTCTGGCCTGACTGAGATAAAGTATCTTTCCAATAAATCACATTGATTGATTCAAGGATGGGCTCAGGAAGAAAGCCAGAAGAGTAAGATCCAGCGCTAGGACTACTACTAAAACTATCCAAAAAATGAGTGATTTTCTTTTCAGTGGCATTGTTAATTATAAGGACCGAATAAATTTGGAGCTGACAAGAGACTGATTAAGAATAAGGTCAACCCAGAAGATAGCCAGTGAATTAAGCAATGGATAAAAAGATGACGTTCCTCTGGTATCTGTATCTAACCCATGCTGCAAATCTGTGGATGGTCCCATAAGCCTATACATTTCCTTTTTCTCCATTTCTTTTTATTTTAAAATGAACTGTAAGTTGCATCCTTGACACTTGAGAGGAAAATATTACTAAGGGGGAATTTTTATTTTATTAAGAAGCAATATATGCTCATTTAAATGGTTCAAATGGTAAACCAAGCATACTCATTTGAAATTGTTGTCTATAACTGTTAACTGCTTGGATAGTATCCTTCTAGATTTTATTTATATAAACATGTACATATGTATATACTTTTTAAAAACATAAGTGCAAGGACATTAGAGATATCATTTACTACTTGTATTTTCACTTAACAGGAATTCAAGACACTCTTCTATGCCTATAAATCTGGATTGTCCATATTCTTTTTTAATAGCTACCTAATATTCCATTAAACAAATAATGGGAAAACTGGACAGCTACATGTAAAAGAATGAAAAAGAATGAAATTAGAACACTCCCTAACAGCATACAGAAAAATAAACTCAAAATGGATTAAAGACCTAAATGTAAGGCCAGACATTATCAAACTCTTAGAAGAAAACATGGGCAGAACAGTCTATGACATAAATCACAGCAAGATCCTTTTTGACCCACCTCCTAGAGAAATGGAAATAAAAACAAAAATAAACAAATGGGACCTAATCAAACTTCAAAGCTTTTGCACAGCAAAGGAAACCATAAACAAGATGAAAAGACAACCCTCAGAATGGGAGAAAATATTTGCAAACGAAGCAACTGACAAAGCATTAATCTCCAAAATATACAAGCAGCTCATGCAGCTCAATATCAAAAAAACAAACAACCCAATCCAATAATGGGCAGAAGACCTAAATAGACATTTCTCCAAAGAAGATATACAGATTGCCAACAAACACATGAAAGGATGCTGAACATCACTAATCATTAGAGAAATGCAAATCAAAACTACAATGAGGTATCACCTCACACCAGTCAGAATGGCCATCATCAAAACATCTACAAAAAATAAATGCTGGAGAGGGTGTGGAGAAAAGGGAACCCTCTTGCACTGCTGGTGGGAATGTAAATTGATACAGCCACTATGGAGAACAGTATGCACGTTCCTTAAAAAACTAAAAAGTTTTTAGTTTTTAGTTTAGCAATCCCACTACTGGGCATATACCCTGAGAAACCATAATTCAAAAAGAGTCATGTACCACAATGTTCACTGCAGCTCTGTTTACAATAGCCAGGACATGGAAGCAACCTAAGTGTCCATCGACAGATGAATGGATAAAGATGTGACACATATGTGCAATGGAATATTACTCAGCCATAAAAAGAAACGAAATTGAGTTATTTGTAGTGAGGTGGATGGACCTAAAGACTGTCATACAGAGTGAAGGAAGTCAGAAAGAGAAAAACAAATACCGTACACTAACACATATATATGGAATCTAAAAGAAAAAATGGTTCTGAAGAACCTAGGGGCGGGACAGGAATAGAGACACAGACATAGAGAATGGACTCGAGGACACGGGGAGGGGGACGGGTAAGCTGAGACAAAGTGAGAGAGTGGCATGGACATATATACACTACCAAATGTAAAACAGATAGCTAGAGGCAAGCAGACGCATAGCACAGGGAGATCAGCTCAGTGCTTTGTGACCACCTAGAGAGGTGGGATAGGGAGGGTGGGAGGGAGATGCAAGAGGGAGGGGATATGGGGATATATGTATACATATTGCTGATTCACTTTGTTATACAGCAGCAACTAACACAACAATGTAAAGCAATTATACTCCAATAAAGATGTTAAAAAAAACAACAACAACAATGACAAACAAAAAAATAAAACCAAAAAAAATAAATGCAATGACATTATAGATATCATTTACTACTTATATTTTCACATAACAGGAGTTCAAGACACTCTTCTATGCCTCTAAGTCTGGATTGTCCATGTTCTTTTTAATAGCAACCTAATATTCCATTAAACAAATAATGATTTACTCAATCTTCTATTCTGAGGCATTTATGTTATTTCTGTTATTTTTAAAACAAATAATATTTAGTAGACATCTCTGTATCTACACATTTGCACAAGTGTACAAATATACTGAATAATGAATTCCTATCTCAAATTGTTTGGCATGTTGGTGGGGGAGTGCAAAACACAGAAAATAAGATTTGTGTTGAAATTCATTACAGAAATAAATTTCATCTTGAAACAATGAGTATAAAATGAAATTGGAATGATATCTTTGCCTGCCTGAGAGGAAAATACCCTTGATGAAAAAAAGCTATTATGTTTTATTGTCCTGGCCCTGGTTTACCCTTCCTTCCAGACCATCACAATCACTTTGCTTCCTAATTCTCTTCATTATGGCCTCAGTCACATACCAACTTGTGTGTCTTTTGTGGACTTATTAAGTACAATATGTAGGTTGCTGATTTTCAAATAAAATCAAATAATAAATGTTCTTCAATCCTATCAGGGAACTAGGTATCCTGGGGGCACAAAAAAGAGTAATAACTATGAATAGCTAACATCTGTTGAGTGCTTATTCTATTTTTGATAAAAGAGCTATTTCCGAAAGACCTTTGCATAGATTATCTCATTCAATCTTTACCTAACCCCTATGAGGAAAGTACAAATAACATCACAACTTTATATAAGGAAAATGAAGCATGGGAAGTTTAAATAGCTTGCCCACAGTCACACAGCTCAGAAATGGCATAACCATGACTGTAAGCCATGGCAGCTGCCTACAAAGGGTTTACAATACAACTGGGATATATAATATACTGTGAACAAAGGCATAGAGATTTGTGTATTGAAGACTGAGAAAGAACTAATGAGGCTAAGAAAGAAAAAGAATTAGAGGTACAGGAAACAGCATGGAAAATGATGTATAGATATTATAAACATGATATGGTGCATTTGGGAACCATGATTTGCTCCTTGTGGCTAGAATGTAATTTGAATGAGGAGGTGGCAAATGAGGAAGCTGATGAGCTGGAGATGGGCGTGGGGATACAGGCAAAATCAAGAGGGACAATGAAGACTCAAACTGCATTAGGAGCACAGCTCATCAATGTGGCTACAAAAGTAGAACACATTTTCAGAAAGTGGACACAGTACACATTCTGGTGTGTCTCCTTCGATAGCACAGAGACTGACAACTGGAGCAGCTACATTATGACCTGTGTAGGAAGCCCTGTGTACAGTGAGAACGTCAGAGCCAGCATTCTAGCTTGGGTCGCTGGATAACTCAGTGGAGTAGAACTTGCCTACCCAGGATCGTGTGTGAGAAAGAAAGAAGCTTTTCTCTTTGTAAGCTATCATATTTGTGGTGTCTTTGACAGCAAGCAGCTCCTTGGCCCACTCTCATTTATTCAAGGATTAATCATGTTTCTTTAAATAGCTTCATGTGTGAGTTTCATTTTGAGACTAACATTCAATTTAAACATGTCAATACAAAAGCTGTTATCCGTTACATTTACATGTATAAATAAACAATGCATTATCATAAGTTTGAGAATGATAAGTATGGAAGAAGTGTTGAGAATACTTATAGAGGAAAATTTAAATGGGATGTTTTAAATACACATGGTTATCAAGAGTATCCTTTATTCTTAACATATGTTCATTCTACTTTCAAGGAAATTTAAGGAGGTTAGAAGCTCAAAAGCAACGCAAATAAAATGATATATGGATAAATTACATCACAGGCCACCTAAGAGTAAAAGGACCACGAGATGTATATTTCAAGATGGTGTTAAAACTAGGCACTGAATTTATCTCTATATTTTCTTGCAGCTAAGATAAATAGACAAGAATGTCATATATTCTATTTTATTTTTTAATATACCTCAAAATACTTTTTTGGAACAGAAAACAATAATGCAAACTTTCTACTTAGGGTCTCACATTTTGGACATTTACAAATATGACTTTTCAGGAAAACACTTCAATCAAATGCAAATTCCCAAGGCATTCTCCTAAAATATGGAATCTAATCAATTAAAAAGAAGACTTAAATCTTACTACTGCATAACCATTTAAATATGGATATGTATGGTTTAGGAATTATATACAAGTTGAAGAAAATCAATAAATTAGCTAATTTTATCCCTATATCACGTACACTGATTTACGACAAGTTGGCCATAATGTCACAGAGTACTCACATTTCTACAGTATTAGCATCATACAGATAGTGTTACTCAATCATAACACGTTCTTCACTCATGTCAAACTAGTCAAAATTCATAATTAAAGTAGTCTTCATCAAGTCAAAAGTAGAAAAAAAAAAAAAGGTACATGCATTTAGTGAAAGGTATTAAGGTTGATATTATCCCTTCATTTATTTGAAAGGAAAATGACTACCAAAGAAGTAGGAAAATTCCTGGTCTATAATATAGTCCATGTTTCTAAGATTCTGATTTTGAAGGATGACCTGCCCCGATTTCATATTGACAATGAAATCAGCCATAGAAATTAACAGATAAAAATTCCTAGTCCCACTCAATTTTTTTTTCATGTTGGGAACCCTAATTTCAACATAGCAATTCACTTTTCCTTGAAAGACATTCAGTAGTAGCTGTTTTTTCCTACCTAGTACCAAGAACATATGAAGATTGAAAGCTAAAATTTTATGCTAAAAAAATGCTTAAACGATCAGAAAAGATGATCTCAGATATTGAGATGAGCCAATTTTATCAGGAGGACACTGGATTTTAAAAATGTCATATAAAGAATCCAAACATAAAAGCCTCCTTCAGTTTTAGTAAGAAATCAAGTTACACCAGTAACTATTCTTCCAGCAAGTTTCCAAAAAAGGAATTGTTTTACAAGATTTTTTTTTTCAGTTAATTACATATTTGCTAGGATGGCTCATAATTCTGAAAGAAATCTGGCAATTGTATGGGCATGGGAACATGAGATACAACAGTTTCCAGACTCAACATAGAATATATTCTCCTCTAAAAGCACAAGAGTAACATTATTTACTACCTTAGCCTTTCCATGGATGTTTTACTGTACTCTAGGAAGTTATAAAACACTGGAACTATTTGACTTCAAAATTTCATTTCTCCTGTTACTTTCCTTTCAGGATTTCTCTTTAATGGAAAGATTAAAATAATTACGGGAATTCAGAAAAGTACACTAAGAATAAATAGGGATTGATAAAGTAATCTCAATGGAATTAAAATAGGTATGTTTTACTGAGGAAAGATTAAGTCAAAATTAAAGTGTGACAATTGTTTGCAAATATCTGGATGGTTTCCAGAGAAAGTTAAGTTATTTTGCTTGTTGCAAGCAAATCTATCTGTGAACAATAACAAAATAATACAGGAAATTATGCTAACAAGTACTAAAAATTTTAAAGATGTGATATCATAATAATTTGAAAGAAATGAAATCTGGTTAAAAACTAAATTTACGCTAGATGAAGAGTTAACTGATAAATATATTCATTTACCAATGATGATAATTTTAGTGTAAAACTCATCATTTGAATATGAATCTAATACAAAAATCTTTTTATAATGAAGAAACCTTTGTAAATTAGGAAGACTTCTGTTGCATTAAAGAGATAAACCAAAGCAATTTTAAATTAACATATCCCATAGAAAAATGTTTTTATTTTTGAAAACAGATCCAATTTTGACACTAAGGCCCATTCATTACTGATGATAAATGAATAAAAATTTAGTGAACTGACTGACCTAAGTCACCTAGAATATGCCAATCATTTTTTTATTGTCAAGAAAAATTAAATTTCAAAAGAATACATGGAAGTCTATACATCTGAATGACTTCCTTTTTTAAGAAATGTTACAATACAGAGTTCCTGTGGGCTAGAGAATAATAATGGTGACCATGACCTACCATATGCTAGGCTCTGATCCTGAGCACTTCACAGAGGTAACTTGGTGTTCTCAGCAACCGTAAATGACACCTATTTGTTACTATAATTTTATAGATGAGCAAAACTGAGGTAGAGGAAAGTTAAGTAACTTTCCCAAAGATATAAAAAGAGGCAGAGCTGGGATTTGTATCTGGGCTACTGGGTTCTGGACCTTATAACGCTCAACCCACTAGACTAAACTGTCTCCCACTAGGATAATTTAAACCAAATTAAACTTGGATTACCATCAAAACTGAATTGCCATTTATATAATTCATTAAAGAACTTCCTGTGTAAAAATGGTGGTATGATATTGGCATGACCCTTTGTCTTTCTGAAGATCAACTCATAGCCAATTACGGAATATACAGAAATGTGAATAACAGCTTTGATAACCATAAACCACAAAATAGATAAAAGGGCAAAAATCAAACCATGATGCAAAATCAAAATCCCAAGTCTTCAGCAGCAGTAATGGGATGCATAGGCTGAGGATGAAAGCACATATGCAAACTATGTTCAAAAACATTATTCTGGCCCTATGTCATCAATGAAAAGGACATCTTTTATTGTGTGCTAAACTACAATGGCATATCTCCACTGGCTTGGAATACAGATAAACAAATATAAACACAACCCCCTAGGTCGTGCACAAAAAATCTGTTTGGTTGGAAAATTCCCCTGGTACTTGATGGTTTAAAAAGACAAAAATGCCACCTCTTTAAGGGACTAATCCAGTACAGAGCCCTATAACAAGCACACAATAATACTGCAAGACAAGAAAAAAAAAAACAGTGGCAGATGAAGAAAACTCACTACAAAAAGCTTGCCAATTATATTAGCTTCCTAATAACAAATTATCAGAAAGTGGTTGGCTTAATAGAGCAGAAATTTATTCTCTCCTAGATCTAGAAGCTCGAAGTCCAAAATCAAGGTGTGAGCATGGCCATGTTCTCTCTGAAGGCTCTAAAGAAGAATCCTTCCTCCCTAACTTCTGATAGTTTCCAGCTATCTTTTGCACTCCCTACTGCAACTTCTTCCTCCACTGTCACATGGATCTTCCCAGCATGTCTCTCTATGTCTTCAAATGGCCTTCTTACAAGGACATCAACCACCGGATTTAGGGACCACCCTAATTCCTTATGACTTCATCTTAACACATTACATATGCAAAGACCCTGTTTCCAAATATCCACCTTCTGAGGTTCTGAGTGGACGTGAATTTTGGGGGGGACACTATTCAACCCAGTATATCACGAAATACATGCAAATTTTGTCCAAAAACTTCTCTATGAATTTACAAAATGAATTTCATCAATCAAGAGAACCAAACAAAAATATAGAAATTTAGGGAAGAGATGGTGAGAAAACAGAAAGATATAATGGAAACTGAAAGAGCTCAGAGAACATGTAATATTAAAACTAAAACATCGCAGATATTAAGGTAAAGTTAGAATAAGCCTGACAGAAACAAACTAAAGAACATGAAAACAGGACATTATTAAGGAAGAAAATAAATCACAGAACAAAATTAATAGTGACAGATATACAAATAAGTAAAATCTTAAAATACAACTATATTTGAATCTACACTTTGATAGAAATATTTAATACTACTGGAAAAAAATGGCCAGAACAGACAACATGCAAACTCATCCTACTGAAGTTATCACTAACTGAAACCAAAGAAACCATCATGGGGCTTCCTTGGTGGCACAGTGGTTAAGAATCCGCCTGCCAATGCAGAGGATACGGGTTCGAGACCTGGTCTGGGAAGATCCCACATGCCACAGAGCAACTAAGCCTGTGCACCACAACTACTGAGCCTGCACTCTACAGCCCGCAAGCCACAACTACTGAGGCCACGTGCCACAACTACGGAAGGCCACAGGCCTAGAGCCCATGCTCTGCAATGAGAAGCCACCGCAATGAGAAGCCCACGCGCCGCAACAAAGAGTAGTCCCCGCTCGTCACAATTAGAGAAAGGCTGTGCGCAGCAACGAAGACGAAACAAGTCAAAAATAAATGAATAAAATAAGTCAATTAAAAAAAGAAGAAGAAGAAAGAAAGAAACCATCAACTGTGCAGCTAGATAAAAGATCAAAACGTATACGGGGAAATTTTTGGAACAGCCCCAGAATCCTTTGTATCAACCTTTAATGTCCAAAGACCGTGGACAATTTCCACAAATTCCTAAGTGAAACCAAGTATGACCCCAAAATTTGAACCGAGGTAACATGCAAGAGTTTTAAACATGTAAAAGCATTGGGAATGATGGTCCCATAAACTTTTCCTGAACAATCAATTTGTGTCAACTAAGATATGACTGGGAAAATTAAAGCAGTAAGACTATTGGTGAATGCTAAATTTTTATAACAATATTATGTTCTCATAATATACCTGAAGTAAATGTGTGTATTACGATGACAGGAAAAAAATGAAATAGAACATATCAAATTAGAAAAACCTAAAACGGGAAGAATGTAAAAAGATGGAGATAATGCAAGTATAGTAGTTTCATCTCTTATATGTAGTCAAATTATATCAACAGGCATATTTTAAAGCCTAAAACTCAAGAATGGTAAAAACAAACTTATTAAATAGTATATAAGTAAATTCTAAGAAAAAATATAATTGACTAAAGGGGGACATAGGCAAAAGGAAGTGGGGAAGGAAGGAAGAAGATATTTTATCATTAGTTTTAGTAGAGCATTTGAACATTCTATAAATGAAACAGAATTTTTAATTTATTATTTTGACTTCCTAGGGTAAAATAATATAACAAAGATGAATATCTGTATATACAGAACAATATGATACCAACATTCATAAATCAAAAGCTTTAAGTGACATAAGACAAAATATATTGAAAAAATCAGTAATAAAAAGCTGATTAACACCTCTCATTAATTTTCAGATTATTTGAACAAAATAATTATGATAATAGAAAGCCTAGAAACAATTAATAAAGAAACCAGAATACACCTTTCCAAGCAAAAGTCATAAAAATGATTAGTATGATTCTATAAAGAAAGATTATATTCTCTACAGGAATGCAGCATCTTTTAAAAATAAGCAATGTAAAGCAAGTACATCATAGGTTTTCTGTCTTATAATTTACTATTAGGGATTACTAATGTTATTTTCTTTCTTAGTCGTGTGATATTGTCTATTATGCTGCATTTCTAAAACAATTATCTTTGATATGAAGCATTTAGGACAATAGTATTAAAGTAAGAAAGACACAATATTCTTATTTGCCCCTCATGTAATAATTAGGAGTTTCCTCATTTTTATTTCTTTTGCAAACATTTTCCAAGGCATTTTCACTTGTGCAAAATATTGACAGTGTATTACCAATGAATAACAATTTTCAAAAGATGTGGATGTGGAATTAAATATTTATTAAAATCATTCCATTTATTACTTGACTTGCCAAGGAAAATATGATTATACCCATTTTGAAAATAACAATGATCCCTATAAGGTTAAGAGCAGATCTTTCAGCAGAAACTCGGCAAGCCAGAAGGGAGTGGCAGGACA
The DNA here is from genome assembly GCF_028023285.1 of Balaenoptera ricei. Classification (NCBI taxonomy): domain Eukaryota; kingdom Metazoa; phylum Chordata; class Mammalia; order Artiodactyla; family Balaenopteridae; genus Balaenoptera; species Balaenoptera ricei. The sequence goes on from NC_082647.1 coordinate 66,197,592, forward strand.
TATTTAAAGTGATGAAGGATAAAAACCTACAACCAAGATTACTCTACCCAGCAAGGATCTCATTCAGATTTGATGGAGAAATGAAAACCTTTACAGACAAGCAAAAGCGAAGAAAATCCAGCACCACCAAACCAGCTTTACAACAAATGCTAAAGGAACTTCTCTAGGCAGGAAACACAAGAGAAGGAAGAGACCTACAATAAGAAACCCAAAACAATTAAGAAAATGGTAATAGGAACATGCATATTGATAATTACCTTAAATGTAAATGGATTAAATGCTCCAACCAAAAGACATAGATTGGCTGAATGGATACAAAAACAACACCCATATATATGCTGTCTACAAGAGACCCACTTCAGACCTAGGGACACATACAGACTGAAAGTGAGGGGATGGAAAAAGATATTCCATGCAAATGGAAATCAAAAGAAAGCTGGAGTAGCAATTCTCATATCAGACAAAATAGACTTTAAAATAAAGACTATTACAAGAGACAAAGAAGGACACTACATAATGATCAAGGGATCAATCCAAGAAGAAGATATAACAATTGTAAATATATATGCACCCAACATAGGAGCGCCTCAATGCATAAGGCAAATACTACAACCAAAAAAGGGGAAATCGACAGTAACACAATCATGGTAGGGGACTTTAACACCCCACTTCCACCAATGGACAGATCATCCAAAATGAAAATAAATAAGGAAACACAAGCTTTAAATGATACATTAAACAAGATACACTAAATTGATATTTATAGGGCATTCCATCCAAAAACAACAGAATACACATTCTTCTCAAGTGCTCATGGAGCATTCTCCAGGATAGATCATACTTTTGTTCAGAAATCAAGCCTTGGTAAACTGAAGAAAACTGAAATCATATCTACTATCTTCTCTATCCACAATGCTATGAGACTAGATATCAATTACAGGAAAAAAATCTGTAAAAAATACAAACACATGGAGACTAAACAATACACTACTTAATAACCAAGAGATCACTGAAGAAATCAAAGAGGAAATCAAAAACTACCTAGAAACAAATGACAATAAAAACACGACAACCCAAAACCTATGGGATGCAGCAAAAGCAGTTGTAAGAGGGAATTTTACACAATCCTACCTTAAGAAACAAGAAACATCTCAAATAAACAACCTAACCTTATACCTAAAGCAATCAGAGAAAGAAGAACAAAAAAACCCCAAAGTTAGCAGGAGGAAAGAAATCATAAAGATCAGATAAGAAATAAATGAGAAAGAAATGAAGGAAACGATAGAAAAGATCAATAAAACTAAAAGCTGGTTCTTTGAGAAGATAAACAAAATTGATAAACCATTAGCCAGACTCATCAAGAGAAAAAGGGAGAAGACTCAAATCAATAGAATTAGAAATGAAAAAGGAGAAGTAACAACTGACACTGCAGAAATACAAAGGATCATGAGAGATTACTCCAAGCAACTCTATGCCAATAAAATGGACAACCTGGAAGAAATGGACGAATTCTTAGAAATGCACAACCTTCCGAGACTGAACCAGGAAGAAATAGAAAATATGAACAGACCAATCACAAGCACTGAAATTGAAACTGTGATTAAAACTCTTCCAACAAACAAAACCCCAGGACCAGATGGCTTCACAGGCGAATTCTATCAAACATTTAAAGAGCTAACACCATCCTTCTCAAACTCTTCCAAAGAAGTGCAGAGGAAGGAACACTCCCAAACTCATTCTATGAGGCCACCATCACTCTGTTACCAAAACCAGACAAAGATGTCACAAAGAAAGAAAACTACAGGCCAATATCACTGATGAACATAGATGCAAAAATCCTCAACAAAATACTAGCAAACAGAATCCAACAGCACATGAAAAGGATCATACACCATGAACAAGTGGGATTTATCCCAGGGATGCAAGGATTCTTCAATATACGCAAATCAATCAATGTGATACACCATATAACAAACTGAAGAATAAAAACCATATGATCATCTCAATAGATGCAGAAAAAGCTTTTGACAAAATTCAACACACATTTATGATAAAAAAAACTCTCCAGAAAGTGGGCATAGAGGGAACCTACCTCAACATAATAAAGGCCATATATGACAAACCTATAGCAAACATCATTCTCAATGGTGAAAAACTGAAAGCATTTCTTCTAAGATCAGGAACAAGGCAAGGATGTCCACTCTCATCACTATTATTCAACATGGTTTTGGAAGTCCTAGCCACGGCAATCACAGAAGAAAAAGAAAAAAAAGGAATACAAATTGGAAAAGAAGAAGTAAATCTGTCACTGTTCGCAGATGACATGATACTATACATAGAGAATACTAAAAATGCCACCAGAAAACTACTAGAGCTAATCAATGAATTTGGTAAAGTTGCAGGATACAAAATTAATGCACAGAAATCTCTTGCATTCCTATACACTAATGATGATAAATCTGAAAGAGAAATTATGGAAACACTCCCATTTACCATTGCAACAAAAAGAATAAAACACCTAGGAATAAACCTACCTAGGGAAACAAAAGACCTGTATGCAGAAAACTATAAGACACTGATGAAAGAAATTAAAGATGATACCAACAGAAGGAGAGATAGACCATGTTCTTGGATTGGAAGAATGAATATTGTGAAAATGACTATACTACCCAAAGCAATCTACAGATTCATTGCAATCCCTATCAAATTACCAATGGCATTTTTTACAGAACTGGAACAAATCATCTTAAAATTTGTATGGAGACACAAAAGACCCCGAATAGCCAAAGCAGTCTTGAGGGAAAAAAATGGAGCTGGAGGAAACAGACTCCCTGACTTCAGACTATACAACAAGGCTACAGTAATCGAGACAATATGGTACTGGCAGAAAAACAGAAACATAGGTCAATGGAACAAGAAAGAAAGCCCAGAGATAATCCCACACACCTTTGGTCAACTAATCTATGACAAAGGAGGCATATACAATGATATACAATGGAGAAAGATATACAATGGCGAAAAGACAGTCTCTTCAATAAGTGGTACTGGGAAAACTGGACAGCTACATGTAGAAGAATGAAATTAGAACACTCCCTAACACCGTACACAAAAATAAACTCAAAATGGATTAGAGACCTAATTGTAAGACCAGACACTATAAAACTCTTAGAGGAAAACATAGGAAGAACACTCTTTGACATAAATCAAAGCAAGATCTTTTTTGATCCACCTCCTAGAGTAATGGAAATAAAAACAAAAATAAACAAATGGGACCTAATGAAATTTCAAAGCTTTTGCACAGCAAAGGAAACCATAAACAAGACGAAAAGACAACCCTCAGAATGGGAGAAAATATTTGCAAATGGAGCAACTGACAAAGGATTAATCTCCAACATTTACAAGCAGCTCATGCAGCTCAATATCAAAAAAACAAACAACCCAATCCAAAAATGGGCAGAAGACCTAAATAGACATTTCTCCGAAGAAGACGTACAGATGGCCAAAAAGCACATGAAAAGCTGCTCAACATCACTAATTATTAGAGAAATGCAAATCAAAACTACAATGAGGTATCACCTCACTCCTGTTAGAATGGGCATCATCAGAAAATCTACAAACAACAAATGCTGGAGAGGGTGTGGAGAAAAGGGAAGCCTTTTGCACTGTTGGTGGGAATGTAAATTGATACAGCCACTGTGGAGTACAGTATGGAGGTTCCTTAAAAAACTAAAAATAGAATTACAATATGATCCAGCAATCCCACTACTAGGCATATACCCAGAGAAAACCATAATTCAAAAAGACACATGCACCCCAATGTTCATTGCAGCACTATTTACAATAGCCAGGTCATGGAAGCAACCTAAATGCCCACTGACAGACGAATGGATAAAGAAGATGTGGTACATATATATAATGTAATATTACTCAGCCATAAAAAGGAACGAAGTTGAGTCATTTGTTGAGACGTGTATGGATCTAGAGTCTGTCATACAGAGTAAGTCAGAAAGAGAAAAACAAATATTGTACATTAACGCATTTATGTGGAACCTAGAAAAATGGTACACATGAACCGGTTTGCAGGGCAGAAGTTGAGACACAGATGCAGAGAACAAATGTACGGACACCAAGGGGGGAAAATCGCGGTGGGCTGGGGATGGTGTTCTGATGAATTGGGTGATTGGGATTGACATGTGTACACTGATGTGTATAAAATTGATGACTAATAAGAACCTGCAGTATAAAAAAACAAACAAAAAAAAACCCAACTAATATTAAACTTTCTTCGGGTTATTTGTATGGAAATATGTTAATATAAATGTTTCAGACATTACATGAAATTTCTAAAAATCTTATATGTTCGAGTATAATGTTATAAGTCATAATTCTAGTTATTACTTTAAAATGTATATCTCAGAAATAACTAAATTTCCTTGTCAATTGCATTATTATGAACTTTCATCAAATCTTTAACCGTGGTCATTTTGAAGTCTTTTGTCATTTACAGACAGTTCTGGGTGTACTCTGATGCTTTCGCAAAAATGTTCCTATAAAAGGGTTTCATCTTCAAGGAATTCATGGAAAAGACTGTGACAAGTACAGGTTTCTGGTAACTGACTATACTGCTGAACTGAATGAATAAGCATTTTCAGAACTCTAATGGAAAACTGACGAATTCATAAAAGTGCTAACAAAAGATCAAGATGAAAAAAAAAATTAATTACATGGGACTGAGTGAACTGATGAGGATGATTATAATTTTTGTGACTTTCTGTTTGAATATAAAAAAAAAAATCCCACAAGGACTCAAGCAAAAAACATACAAATCAATTTTCACTGCAAAGTAAAGGAGCTGTTACAGTGGAGGATTACTGGACTGAATGTCAATATTATGACATAGTATTAGTGTGTTTCATGTTTGGTAATTGCAATCACTGTTGCTTTTGTTATGGTCATCCATTTACAATGCTTGGAGTCAGTTTATTTATCTCCTGTAAAAATAAAATACAGTGTGTGTGGAAAAAAAACCCAAACAGAGCAAAACACAAAAAAAACCCTGATAACATTGCCAGTCTTGAATATAAAACAAAAAAGAAGCTTCTAACACTGTAACCCAAAATACGTAGGGGGATGAAGAAACTCCTCTAGATTCACAGAAATCCATAAGAAGCTTAGCAGTCATTTTAATAAGCCAAAAGACCCAAAGAAATGTTATGCACGATATTCAGGGAATAAAAGATTGCATTTATTTCGTTCAACAAATATTTATCAAGCACCTTTACGTATTAGGCATTGTTGTGGGTCTGGGTGAATACAAGCTGATAAAATCCCTTCCCTTGGCGCTTACAGTTTAATGAAGGAAGAAAAACCAAGAAAAAACATACAGAGAAAAGATTTTGGACTCCAGGTGGGAAGTAGGTTGTTGTGAAATGAACTAGAAAGAAGACAGAATGTGCTGGAATGGGGATTCAATTTAAACAGCGTGATTAATGAGGGCTCATTGGGAAGTGGATATTTGAGCCAGGATCATATGAAGGTGAGGGAGTGAACTCTCAACTTCTATTACAGTGCTGTTCTGAATTTTCTTTTGGTTTTTAAAAAACAAAACCTGTTGCTTAGAAGCCATGAACTATTTTACTTTACTTCAACTTGTCAAAATTTCCTTGTTTTAAAAAATCATTTGGGTTCACTCAGGAAATGCCTGTCAGGAAACTTTGTATTATAAGTTGACTAGTTGTGATGTACCAGTAACTGCTGTTACTCCTTTTCCAAAGAAATATAATTGATTTTGAAGTTTTCTAGATTGTCACATGCTTTGTGACTAATGCAAGGAAATCAAGTCCTGTGTTGTATTTGTTCTAGTCATTTCTATTCAGGCTATATATTGTAGTTGATTAGGTAGAAGGAATAACAAGACCAAATGTCCTGAGGCAGCACAGTGTCTGGTGAGTGAGAGATCCAATAAAGAGGCCAGTGTGGCTGGAGAGGAGCGAGCACGAGAGACAAAAATAGAAGAGACTGGAAGGGTCATGGGGAGCCAGGTTGTGTGAGGCTGGCTGAGATGTTTTAAAGGCTTACACTTCCACTCCAAGCAAAATAGAAAGCCCTGGCAGGGCTTTAAGCAAAGGAACGACATGATCTTACACGTGTTTTAAAGGCATGGCTGTGATGCTGTGTTGAGAATTTAAAAGAAAAATCTAAACAAATAATTCTCCTTTGCCTTGAAAACAAGGAGTCCATAGAAGTAGTATCTATCAATCGAAAAAAGAAATGCCTTGTCCTTTGTACAAAGATGTGGCTCCTTCGTTTGAGCATTTGGCAGAAAAATGGTGGTAAAGGTGGAGCTGATGCATCCACCCTGTCTAACCCTGTCACTCTCCTGCCCAGTGTACACAGAGGATACAGCTGGCCAGGATTAGGTGCTTCCTCCCACACAGGGAATGAAGGAAGGCGTGGGCCTTGGGAGCTCTCTCTCCTCCTGTTCCTACTAAGATGAAAATCAGCTTAATCTCAAGAGCAAATAAACAGCGTTTTTAAAGATTAAAAAAAAAAAAAAAAACTTCCAACAAACAAAAGCCCAGGACCAGATGGCTTCACAGGCGAATTCTATCAAACATTTAGAGAAGAGGTAACATCTATCCTTCTCAAACTCTTCCAAAATATTGCAGAGGGAGGAACACTCCCAGACTCGTTCTACGACACCACCATCACCCTGATACCAAAACCAGACAAAGATGTCACAAAGAAAGAAAACTACAGGCCAATATCACTGATGAACATAGATGCAAAAATCCTCAACAAAATACTAGCAAACAGAATCCAACAGCACATTAAAAGGATCATACACCATGATCAAGTGGGGTTTATCCCAGGAATGCAAGGATTCTTCAATATACGCAAATCAGTCAATGTGATAAACCGTATTAACAAACTGAAGGAGAAAAACCATATGATCATCTCAATAGATGCAGAAAAAGCTTTTGACAAAATTCAACACCCACTTATGATAAAAACCCTCCAGAAAGTAGGCATAGAGGGAACTTTCCTCAACATAATAAAGGCCATATATGACAAACCCGCAGCCAACATCATCCTCAATGGTGAAAAACTGAAACCATTTCCACTAAGATCAGGAACAAGACAAGGTTGCCCACTCTCACCACTATTATTCAACATAGTTTTGGAAGTGTTAGCCACAGCAATCAGAGAAGACAAAGAAATAAAAGGAATCCATATCGGAAAAGAAGAAGTAAAGCTGTCACTGTTTGCAGATGACATGATACTATACATAGAGAATCCTAAAGATGCTACCAGAAAACTACTAGAGCTAATCAATGAATTTGGTAAAGTAGCAGGATACAAAATTAATGCACAGAAATCCCTAGCATTCCTATACACTAATGATGAAAAATCTGAAAGTGAAATTAAGAAAACACTCCCATTTACCAGTGCAACAAAAAGAATAAAATATCTAGGAATAAACCTACCTAAGGAGACAAAAGACCTGTATGCAGAAAATTATAAGACACTGATGAAAGAATTTAAAGATGATACAAATAGATGGAGAGATATACCATGTTCTTGGTCTGGAAGAATCAACATTGTGAAAATGACTCTACTACCCAAAGCAATCTACCGATTCAATGCAATCCCTATCAAACTACACTGGTATTTTTCACAGAACTAGAACAAAAAAGTTCACAATTTGTATGGAAACACAAAAGACCCCAAATAGCCAAAGCAATCTTGAGAAAGAAAAACAGAGCTGGAGGAATCAGGCTCCCTGACTTCAGACTATACTGCAAAGCTACAGTAATCAAGACAGTATGGTACTGGCACAAAAACAGTAATATAGATCAATGGAACAGGATAGAAAGCCCAGAGATAAACCCACACACATATGGTCACCTTATCTTTGATAAAGGAGGCAAGCATATACAGTGGAGAAAAGACAGCCTCTTCAATAAGTGGTGCTGGGAAAACTGGACAGGTACATGTAAAAGTATGAAATTAGAACACTCCCTGACACCATGCACAAAAATAAACTCAAAATGGATTAAAGACCTAAGTGTAAGGGCAGACACTATCAAACTCTTAGAGGAAAACATAGGCAGAACACTCTATGACATACATCACAGCAAGATCCTTTTTGACCCACCTCCTAGAGAAATGGAAATAAGAAAATAAACAAATGGGACCTAATGAAACTTAAAAGCTTTTGCACAGCAAAGGAAACCTTAAACAAGATGAAAAGACAACCCTTAGAATGGGAGAAAATATTTGCAAATGAAGCAACTGACAAAGGATTAATCTCCAACATTTACAAGCAGCTCATGCAGCTCAATATCAAAAAAACAAACAACCCAATCCAAAAATGGGCAGAAGACCTAAATAGACATTTCTCCAAAGAAGATATACAGATAGCCAACAAACACGTGAAAGAATGCTCAACATCATTAATCATTAGAGAAATACAAATCAAAACTACAATGAGATATCATCTCACACCAGTCAGAATGGCCATCATCAAAAAATCTACAAACAATAAATGCTGGAGAGGGTGTGGAGAAAAGGGAACACTCTTGCACTGTTGGTGGGAATGTAAATTGATACAGCCACTATGGAGAACAGTATGGAGGTTCCTTAAAAAACTAAAAATAGAATTACCATACGACCCAGCAATCCCACTACTGGGGATATACCCTGAGAAAACCATAATTCAAAAAGAGTCATGTACCACAATGTTCACTGCAGCTCTGTTTACAATAGCCAGGACATGGAAGCAACCTAAGTGTCCATCGACAGATGAATGGATAAAGAAGATGTGGCACATATATACAATGGAATATTACTCAGCCATAAAAAGAAACGAAATTGAGTTATTTGTAGTGAGGTGGATGGACCTAGAGTCTGTCATACCGAGTGAAGTAAGTCAGAAAGAGAAAAACAAATACCGTATGCTAACACATATATATGGAATCTAAGAAAAAAAAAACGGTCATGAAGAACCTAGGGGAAAGACGGGAATAAAGACACAGACCTACTAGAGAATGGACTTGAGGATATGGGGAGGGGGATGGGTAAGCTGTGACAAATCAGAGAGTAACATGGACATATATACACCACCAAATGTAAAACAGATAGCTAGTGGGAAGCAACCGCATAGCACAGGGAGATCAGCTCTGTGCTCTGTGACCACCTAGAGGGGTGGGATAGGGAGGGCGGGAGGGAGGGAGATGCAAGAGGGAAGAGATATGGGAACATATGTATATGTATAACTGATTCACTTTGTTATAAAGCAGAAACTAACACACCATTGTAAAGCAATTATACTCCAATAAAGATGTTAAAAAAAAAGAAAAGATAGAAAACAACAATGATCTAGCTTATAAAATAATTATTTGTTCGCATACCTATACTTTCTATGTTATTAGAACCTCCTTGAGAACGGGGACCATATTAGTTGTTTCCCCATTACCTTGCACAGTACATTATATATAATAGATTCTTATCAATATTTCTTGAGTTTAACTATTTTACCAACAGGCAAAGATATTTGCTTATAGAAGAAATATTTGACGTTATCACTCAAAACAGATTAAAAACAATATGATATAAGGAAATAGTAAGGAGAAGTGTTAAATTTTTGCTTACGTTAACTGACCAATTCTCATTAGGCCATGGGTACATGGGCCTCTACTTATTTTCATATCTCCTTTAAGCCCTGGAGATAACAGAACAGTGATCATGGCAACCAAGCAAACCATATGGGAACCAGCAGACCACAGCTTAATTAGCACTGAAAATTTATGCCAGTAGTGTCAGCTTCTATTTTTATATTACTTCATCTTCAGGACCTCTAAGTTTTAATAATATTGGCTGTTTTGCCTTCGCATTTATATTTACTTAAAATACAAATGTTAGATAAAGGCACAATTATATTTATCAAAGAAATTTAAGATAAAAGCTTGCTATAATAACAACGAAAAATTTGTTAAACCCTACCTTCCAAAATCACTTTACCATTAATATGATTTAAATATTATTTACTATTAAAAGTAAATTTTATATTTAAACAAACCACACTGGTTTTATTTAAACAAAGTACCTGTAGCAAATTCCAATAATAAATATTCAAAATTAGAATGTTAAATAAAGCCTTGACTTTCTATACTTTGCATCATAGTGTATCAACTTTACAACTTCGGAAGCAGAGTTGAAAGCCAAACTGTGGTTATCTGAATCTCACTTCAGCACGTTTTTACTAGACTAGGAGGCAAGTGAAATCTAAAAAGAGCTAGATTCAATTTACTTAGCTATCATTTATATCTAAGTTTCATTCATTTAAAATACTATATGAACTCCTAAAACTCATTGAAACATTATCTTCATTTCAATGCCTATAAATAACAATTTAATTTAAAGAAGAGATAATCATGAGTACTTTAATATTTTCTGCATCTTTCAACCTAACCCAACCACTATACTGAAATAAAAATAGAAATTGGAAGTTTCTGATCGTATAAATTTAATCAGTACTTAATAGCTTGGAAATTGTATTATTCTAATTAAATTAACAAATAAGAAATTTTTTTAAAGAGCTTGTATTTTTGTTGTTGTTTTTTTTCTCCTCCTTAAAATTCCTTGTTGTACCATCTGGCCTAGAAAGCTTGCAAACATTGCTGTCTGGACAGAGCTATGACCAAGTACCCAGAGGTGAAAGCCCAAAACATTAACAGTCTTCAATAATTCACTGCTCAAACCACCAGTCTGCCATTACTATATATTTTACCTTTAATGCATCAACTATCATATTAGTCATGTTAACTTTTAAACTTAGCTTAAATATTTTATATAATATTTATGTAAAGGTTGTTTAAAAAGTTGTAATAAAGATGTCTGCACGAAAAAAACAAAACAAAACAAAAATACCATAAAGCCAGCTAATATGGTGACAAGAAAGTGGATGTTAGCAGCACTGAAGTGACATTTTTAGATTTGTATAATAAATTTGGTTATTACCAAATAAATTATCTGAAACAAACTGATAAAGCTTGAGTTAATTCAATATCAAAAAATTTACATTTTCCTAGGTTTGTCTTTAAAATCTCCTCCTGAAATCATAGTAATGATTACAAATATCTAAAGAGTAAGCAATTAGCAATATAATGGAATATTATAATGGGATTTATTGACTTTGATGATGTGAAATGAAATACTAACAATAATAAGTGGAATGTATATGAAAATAGTATAATAGCCACAAGAAAAAAATCAGTTTTAAATTTAGCGTCTCTGAAACAGATTTTGGACTTCTCCATATTTGAAAAAAAGAAATTTACCTAAAAGCATGCTATTACGTAGCATGCAAATTTCTATTGACCTGGCACTACTGGAGCTTGCCACACTTTATCCTGTCACTTAATTTCACTTTTGACACTTGGTTCTTCGAGGCACAAATTCCTGGAGTGAAGGACACCTGCAATGGCTTCCTTCGCTCAAGGAAGAAATCTTTGGGAATGGGCCCCTTAATGGCAATCTGGACAGCTGCTTCCATTCAACAATATTTTCACACAGAAAACAAAAAGAGTTAAAGGGAACCAAAGTGACAAATACAGATCCCAACAGATCCCTAGGTACTTAGACAGAAATTTTAATGACCAGACACAAAACATAAAGTACACAACTGCTTCAAGAAGTGGGCCCGGGTGGGTAATGTACCTTTAGATGTAAACTGATAGTGTGATGAATGTTTTGAATTATATTTTGTACCTGTCTTTAATTTCTTTGCTATCACTGGCTTTCTGATTATATAGAACACATCATGGGAGGAAGATTTAACAGAAGTGAATTGGAATGGTGAAATTAATATATTTTCAGTTTACATATATAAAATACACGTAATAAAAGAGGTAGTGCCAATACAACAAGTTTATGATGCTTTCTAAAGTTCACAATAAGCTATGTGAAATCTGTAAAATAAGAAAATAGCAGTCATACTCAGTTAAGCATATGAAAGTTCAAAAGAATAGATGTCCTCCTCAGCAGGGACTAACAAGGAATTACCTTGAAAATTAAAATCTTTTCACTATGAAACTTATTTATTGTCTAGCCTCTTGATGTCAGATAAAAATTGGGGTGGATTGTTCAACACAGATAGTAGGTTAAATTAGCAAACTGCTTTGATGGTTATTTTGCAAAAGACTGATTTGATTTACCCTACAGTCAATCTAGAAATTAGATTTTCTATTCAAGAAGAAATCCGCTCTTTGGGAGAAAGGCTATCTCAGCCCTCTGCTTACTCTGCATTTTGTCTGTGGAAGAATATACTCATATTCAAGTTTTCTTTTACCACCTGTAAGCTGATAACACTCAGCTCTGCGTCTCCCCCACCCATGTCTCTCCAGAGCTCATCTCATGGGCAATGATGGTGAATAAAACTGATAACTGATTTTAATTGAATGTTCAATAAATATAAAAAACAAATTATAGCTATTAATGATTACCTTTACCATCATCTCCTTTAACAATATACATGTAATAAAATAGAATATAAGGGAAAGAATACACACTGGTAAATATGAGAAAGTATTTTCCCATTAGAAATGCTAACAAAGGTCTAAAAATTAACCAAAAAAAGTAAAAATACTTAAGATTTGGATGACAGCATAATCCCCTCATATCTGTGGTTTTGTTTTCCATAGTTTCCATCAATCATAGTCAACTGCAATCCAAAAATATTAAATAGAAAATTCAGGAAATAAACAATGCAAAAGCTTTAATTGCACACCATGCTGAGAAGCATGATGAAATCACTCACCATCCCACTCTGTCCCACCTGGAACGTAAACCATCCCTTTGCCCAGAATACCCACGCTGTAAAAACTACTCACCCATTACCCACGTGGTAGCTGTCTTGGTTGTCAGATCAACTGTCTCAGTATCATAGCTCTTGTGTTCAAGTAACCTTTATTTTACTTAATAATGGCCCCAAAGCACAAGAGTGGTGATGTTGGCAATTCAGATATTGTCTTACTGTGCCTGATTTATAAATTAAACTTTATCATGTGTATGTATGTATAGGAAAAAAAAAAAAGGTCTATGTAGGGTTTGATACTATCCCTGGTGTCAGTCATCCACTGGGGGTCTTGGGATGTAACCCCTGCAGATAAGGGGGAACTATGGTAGTATCTTTCTCTTTAGAGGATGTAAATGTTTCTGCCCAGGATCTAGGGGACCAGACTTTCCAAATAATCTTAATCAGAGACTAAGAAGACTAGTTGAGCTTCAGTCTTAGTGATGGATAATCTATTTCTTGCTCATTTTTATTCCTAGGGAGTGATCCTTTCGGTTCCCAACTCAAAGCTCAGCTTTACCAGGGCCGCTCCTTCTTGGAAGCACATCTGCATTTAATATTTGTTTCCATTCATTATACAAATTCATTCTTTCTTGAATATTTATCATACTGCATTATTTTGTCTTAAGTATGCAAATCATGAGTTGAACAGACTTAGAGATTACTATTATCCAGAGATATTTTTTGTAAGGAAGTTTAAGCCATTCACATACATATTTACTACTATTGTGCTTCCAATGTTTTATTTCTCTTACATATGATTTTTTAAAACTTTTATCCATTGTTAAAGGTATATTATCTTTTAAATTATATAACTGCTAATTTTTTAAGTTTCTTAAAATGATATTCCTTCAAATTCAATCCTTAAAATATTAACCTTAATGTCACCTCCCTCAAGTGGCAGGGCCAGGGCATCCCAGTTAGGGGTCATGGGGCCCAGAAGGCATTGAGCAAAGTTTTATTCTTTCCAAGCTTATTTAATGTTTTGGGATTTTGAAGTCAATTTACTGTTATTATACTATGCTTTATGCATTATCTCTTTTTCACAAAAACAGCTTTTAATAACTTCATGAAATTTTAGGACTAGAGATCCTGTTTCCATTATTTCCCCATTTTTGAACAGATTTTTTTTCTTAGACCTCAGTTTTTAAAACAGGGCTTGCCTATCTGAAAATGTCAATGTTACTTTCTTTATTCTTTTCAAACCTTTTGACTAAAAACTACATACATAACTCTATCATCTCCTGGCACTTAACACTACACAAGAGAAGTCAGATAACAGCCTGGTTTTCCTTTGTAGGTTAACATGTTTACTCCTTTGAATCATGTAGGAATTTTCTTAATCATTTTGGTTAAGAAATGTGGGTGTAGCTTCTCAGTTTGAAGCATTTTTTTTATTGACTGTCTAAGACAGAGGTTGCTTTTAATCCACATATAAAGATGTTTCTTCATCCCAATAGAGTTTTATTCTTTCCTTTGATTATATTTTGTTTGTTTTTACTAAGTCCCTCTTCAGTAACACTATACATCCATATAATGTCTTCTATTCTCTGTCTTCCATGTCAATCATTTTTCACCTCCGGCATTCTTTGCAGTTTGGGATAGCTTCTCTTGTTTGCTTGTTTTCCATTTTACAAATTGATTTCTATTGCATCAGTCTTACTTTTAACTTCTTCCAGGGTGGATTCTATATCTGGTATTGGGTTTTTGTTTCTTTTTCTTGACTTTGTCTCCCTTTCTCATTCTCATTTTTGTCATCCTATATACCTTTTATTCATTATTATCTCCACCCCAAGAGGACAAGTTTTATTGTACTCTATTAAAAGTAACAAACTGATCCCTACTTTTTCTTTTTCAGGCACTTATAATGAAGTATGTGTTTCTTTTGAGCTTTTCAGACATCATCTCTTTTTCCTTGTTCATTAGTAATTTGCAAAGCATGCTATATTCTTTTCCTCTCTTTATTCATGCCCCAGAAATGGTGTTGGCTCATTCATTACTGAAAAACATCAAGGACTTTACTTACCTCATGAAGTAATCTCAAGAGTTATAAAGTGATAAGTGTCAAGTTCCCTGTTTTATTTGTGCTCTAAGTTTCTGCAACAAGATACAGATTTTGGAAGAAAGGAATGAGAAAGCATATCATTGCTTTTCATCAGGTATTTTGTTTCATAAAAAATTAACCAAGCTTGGGGGGAGTGGTCAAGATGGTGGAGTAGGAAAACCGTGAGCTCAACTCCTCCCATAGGCACACCAAAATTACAACTATTTACAGAGAAACTGTTTATAAGAAAGACCAGAAAAGATCTCCTACAGCTAAAGATATGAAGAAGGAACCACAATGAGACAGGTAAGACAGGCAGAGAAACAGTGTAGTTAGAACCCATACTCCCAAATGGGCAACCCACAAACAGAAGGATAATTACAATTGCCGAGATTCTCCCCAAGAAGTGAGGGGTTCTAGCCCCCCACATTGGGCTTCCCAGCCTGGGGTCCTGCACTGGGAAGATGAGCCCCTGAAATGTTTAGCTTTGAAGGCCAGTGAGCCTTACTTTCAGGAGAGCTAGAAGGCTGTGGGAAATTGAGACACCACTCTTAAAGGACCCACACAAAATATCACAAGCTCTGGGACCCAGGGTAGAAGTAGTAATTTGAGAGGAACCTGGGTCAGACCCAACTGCTGATCTTGGAGAGGCAAGAGGCCACTGGACTTCACCCTGGGGACAAAGACACCAGTGATAGCCATTTTGGGGAGATCGTTCTACCACCTGGATGCTGGTGCTGACAAGCACCATTTTGGAATTCTCCCTCCAGCTTATTAGCACAGCCCTGTCCACTAGCCTTCTCACACCAGTACTGGGACCCCTCAAGCCAAGCCAAGCAACTAGCCAGGAAAGGACACAGACTCACCCACTAGCAGGTGAGCTGCCTTTAGACCCCCTGAGCCAACAGCCTTCCCAGGACATGACTCTGTCCAATAGTGGGCCGAGGACCCAGCCCTGAACACCACTGCTCCAGCACTAACCCTGAAACCACCAGGACCCAGCAGCCAAAGACCACAGGGCCCAGCTCCACCCAGCAATGGGCCAGCACTAGTCCCAGGACTGGCCTCACACACCAAGGAACCAGCATTTTGCCCCAGAACCCTCCTAGGCTCTGTAGCTAACCACCTCATGACCCAGCCCCCTGCCTACCAGCAGCCAGCAGCCTCCACACGAGGCAGAGCCTGGTAATCAACCAGACCAGAGGCCAGAAATGCCTACCAGACTTCCCATAGTTGTTAGCCTGCCACAACACAAGGACCTACAAAGCTCACATAAAGGGCAGCCTTAGAGCATATAGCTCTGGAGACTAGAGAGGAATGTATTGCTGGGACTCACAGGACGTCTCCTACAAAAGGCCACCTTTCCAAGGTCAGGAAATGTAACCAACTTTTCCAATACACAGAAATTTAAACAGGAAGTTACATAAAACGAAGCAACAGAAAAATATGATCCAAACAAAGGAAAAATATAAAAACCCCAGAAGAACTAGGTGAAGTGGAGATAAGCAATCTACCCAATAAAGAGTTCAAGGTAATGATCATAAAGATGTTCAAAGAACTCAGGAGAAGATTGGATAAAAAGAACAAGAAGTTAGAAGTTTTTAATAAAGAACTAGAAAATATAAAGAAGAACCAGAGATGAAGAATACAATAAATGAAATAAAAAATACACTAGAAGAAATCAACAGTAGATTAGGTGACACAGAGGAATGGATCCACAAGTTGGACGACAGAGCAGTGGAAATTACTGAAGCCAAGCAGAAAAAAAGAAAAAGAAATGAGAACAGTTTAAGATACTTCTACGACAATATCAAGCATAAAAGCATTTGTATTACTGGGGCCCCAGAAGCAAAAGAGTGAGAGAAAGGCACAAAGAACATATTTGAAGACATAATAGCTGAAAACTTCCCTAACCTGGGAAAGGAAACAGGAATCCAGGTCCAGGACGCACAGAGAGTCCCAAAGAGGATCAACCCAAAGAGGACCACACCAAGACACACTGCAATTAAAATGGCAAAAATTAACAATAAAAAGAAAACATTAAAGGTAGCAAGAGAAAACCAACAAGTGACATACAAAGGAACTCCCAAAAGGCTCTCAGCTGACTTTTCAGCAGAACTCTTCAGCCCAGAAGGGAGTGGCATGATACATTTTCGGTGATGAAAGGGAAAAAACTACAACCAAAAATACACTACCCAGCAAGGCTTTCATTCAGATATGAAGGAGAGTCAAATGTTTTTACAGACAAGCAAAAGCTAAAAGAGTTCAGCACCACCAAACCAGCTTTATAATAAATGTTAAAGGAACTTCTTTATGTAAAAAAGAAAAGGCCACAACTAGAAATAGGAAAATTGAGAAAGGAAAAGTCTCATTGGTAAGAGCAAATATACAGTAAAGGTAGTAAATCAACCAAGTATAAAGCTAGAGCAAGGTTAAAAGACAAAAACAGTAAAATCATCCATACCCACAGTAAGTGTTAAAGGATACACAAAACAAAAAAGATGTAAAATATGATGTTAAAAACAGTAAACGTTAGTGGGGGGTGGGCAAAAATACAAGGCTGTTAAAATTCATTTGAACTTAAGAAATCAGCAACCTAAAATGATCATATAGAGAGAGAGAGATTGCTGTATACAAGCCTCATGGTAACCACAAACCAAAAATATAAAGGTAGTCACAAAAATCACAAGAGAAGGGAGCAAAAGAAAAAGCAAGGAACAAAAGAGAACTACAAAAACAACATTAAAACAATTAACAAAATGACCTATCAATAATTACTTTAAATGGAGATGGACTAAATGCTCCAATCAAAAAATAGAGTGCCTGAACGGGTACAAGACCCACACACATGCTACCTATAAGAGACTCACTTCAGATCCAAAGACACACACAGACCGAAAGCGAGGGAATGGAAAAAGGTATTCCTCACAAATGAAAATGAAAAGAAATACTTTTGGTAGCAATTTCATATCAGACAAAATAGACTTTAAAACAAAGACTAACAAGAGACAAAGAATGACACTGCATAATGATCAAGGGATCAACCCAAGAAGAAGATACAACTATTGTAAATATATATGCACCCAACATTGGAGCACCTATATACACAAAGCAAATATTAACAAACATAAAGGGAGAAACTGACAAACACAATAATAGTAGGTGACTTTAACACCTCACTTACATCAGTGGACAGATTGTCCAGGAAGGAAATCAATAAGGAAACACAGGTCTTCAATAACACATTCGAACAAATGGACTTCATAGATATATAGAACGTTCCACGCAAAGCAGCAGAATGCACATTCTTTTGAGGTGCACATGGAACATTCTCCAAGATAGATCACATGCTAGTCCACACAACAAGTCTCAATTAATTTTAGAAAACTGAAATCATATCAAACATCTTTTCTGACAAGGCTATGAAACTAAAAATCAACTACAAGAAAAAAACTGCAAAAAAACACAAACATATGGAGGCTAAACAACATGCTACTAAACAACCAACTGATCACTGAAGAAATCAAAGAGGAAATTAAAAAATACCTGGAGACAAATGAAAATGAAAGCACAATGATCCAAAATCTACAGGACACAGCAAAAGCAGTTCTAAGAGGAAAGTTTATAGTGATACCAGCCTACCTCAGGAAACAAGAAAAATCTCAAGTAAACAACCTAACGTTACAACTAAAGGAACTAGAAAAAAAAAGAACAATCAAAACCCAAAGTGAGTAGAAGTAAAGAAATCATAAAGATCAAAGTGGAAATAAATAAAAGAGACTAAAAAAAAAATAGAAAAGACCAATGAAATTAAGAACTGGTTCTTTCAAAAGATAAAATTGATAAACCGTCAGCCAGATTTGTCAAGAAAAAAAGAGAGGGCCAAAATCAATAAAGTCTAATATGAAAAAGGAGAAGTTACAACCAATACCACAGATATACAAAGGATCATAAGAGATTACTATGAAAATTATACACCAGTAAAATGGACAACCTAGAAGTGATGGACAAATTCCAAAAATGTACCATCTCCCAAGACTGAACCAGGAAGAAATGGAAATATGAACATTCTTTCTGCCAACACTTATCAAACCACATTAACCATCATTGGCTTTTGAAAGGTGTGTCACAAAGCAAAGCAGGTATGCCTCGTATGTCTCACATCTTGCTTCATTGCTTGTTCTACATTGGGGAAACATTACCTAGTGCCTGTTTTTCACCTAAAATACAAGGTATATAAAGAGAAGAGAGAGAGACCATCCATTTATGTCTTTATATCACCAATGCACAATACAATGACTGGAATACAAAAGCTATTCAACAAAACTTTGATGAATACATAAATAAAAATCAGAATACAGTTGAGGATACATCATCATAAATATCTCTAAGAATACTGTAGAATTAATGTTTAATTCTAGAAAGAATTGTAGCATTGAACTTTAAACTTCATAATATATAGTTAACCTTAAGATGATTCAGAGATTTAAAAGCATTTATGTAATTAAAAATATCAAAGGTAATGGATTTTTAAAGCAGACCAATACATTAATAGTCAAGTAAAACATGAAATCCATGTTAGCTAAAAATTCAATAAAAGTATGATAACAGACATAAAAAGATACTGATAAACATGTTTTAGTTCAGTAAACTAAATGAGAAAATGTGGCTGAAAGATCAGATTTACTAAAAAGAAAAAGAAATCATACTTGGATGAACTAAATCACACTAAATATGATTTAAAGAAGGGACAGGAACATGGAGACCAAGTTGCCCAGCTTTCTTCCAGCTTAGATTTAAAATTAATCAAAATATTTGACAAAATGTTTTTACTATTTTGGTGAGAAATATAGAAAATTGAAATTTTAATTAAGCTATCATCTAAAAGCACTTCACAATTGAAAAGTACATTGCTCCTAATAAAATTGGTTCATAAATAAAAGGTAATTTCTACACAGCAATTTGCTAAATTTTATATGGAAGTGATAGTAAGAAAGGCCTTAAACATAATATCCTTTGTACTCACTTATTTGAATAGGAAACTAGAGCAATGTTTTAACTTAGAGTCATCAAATGTTTAACACAAAACTGTCTTGGGTAATAATAAAATGAAGAAATATATTTCCTAAGGGTGTTTAAATACGTTTAATTTTTAAGTCTTATTAACAACATAGAAATAAAATAATGTATAGGACTTGAAACAAGTAATCACTAATTATGAGATATGCCAAAGCACTTAATAATTATCCATAGACCTCTTTGTCACATAATTCACTTGTCAGAAAAATTATTCAGATAGGTAAAATGTTTTTAATTAGGCAAGTATTAACCATAAAATAAACTTCGCCCATTAAAGAGCGATATCATTGTATTACCTCTATACCTAAAATCCAGTAATTCAGTAAAAACTTGTGTGTGAATACTGATGATTAAAGTCTTTGCTCTAGGACAGACTATTTTCATTTAACAACGCATTTAAAATCTGTAGTCAAGTCTTAAACTATTTGAGGTATCCATGCATGGAAACAGCAAAACAAAGCCAAAGTACATAGTCAACAGACCTGAAACAATGTGGGTGTCAAGAAGGTAAGGGAAAAAACAGTCCCTAACAATGATTTCCACATAACATAAAAAATTTAACATAAAATAATTGGGGCTAACTACGAATCACATTTCAAAGATTTCATATTTAGATTATAATTCTTTTCCAAATGTGGGATGCCATTTAAGTTAATCAATGCTCTCTGGCCCAGGGCTTCACAAACTATCTGTGATGAAGGAATGATTTTTTTTCTATCCATTACAGATAGATAGATAAAGAGATAGATAGGTAGACAAATAGACAGATAGATAGATATACAGACAGACAGAAAGACAGATACGTAGATAGATAGGAAAAAAACAGAAACAAAGAATAAGCTTGGTTTGAAATGGAAATGCAATGATTAAAAAAATGCTCATATGAAACCAAAATTAATGACTACAGTATTGTTGTATGCCATAAGAATATTAGAAATTCTAAACCTAGAATGAGATAATAACATTACAATTAGTTTCTGAACCATGTTTATGATACGAGGACTAGCAAAGGAATAGGCCCACATTTGGGGCAAATAATACAATGCAGGTTTGACACATTGGCAGCTCCCACCCAAGACCCTGATAGACACTGCTAATTGATTATGCCACTTTTTAACCAATAAGTAGAGAAGCAGCTTCTCAGTCTTTCCCCATACAGCACAGCAGACAGTCACTTGCAATTGATTGGTGTTAACGTAAGACCAGTATGTCACGTAGAGAAATGAAAAAATATGACAAGAATAAAAAGACCTATTCAGCTCTTATTTTTTCCTGTCTTTATAATTAAATACATGTACATGACACCATATAACAAACTTGCTTAAGTGAAAATGTATAATGGAATAACCAAGCTATTATGAATGAACACATAGCTCCAAGCCAAACAAATCATATTCCAGGATACTGTAATAATGCAGAAATGTGATTATGAATACATGAAAATCAACTTGAGACTGGAGCAGGCAGGGAAGGTTAAGCACAGTATGGCCCTATTTAAATCGACTGAAAAGAGCTACATATTCCATACATGTCACAAAGCAATAAGAGGATATGAAGAGAGAAAGAAAAAGAACTTGCAGGAAGATTTTGAGCAAACCAGTATGCAGCAAAAGATATAAATAGGAAAGTTCTTGGGATGAAAAGCCAAAATGCAGGTTAGGGTCTGGTTCTGAGAATCTTCCTTGTTCCCTAGTTCTTTTCAGGCCTAACCCCTATAATGAACAAATTTTACACATTCTTTCCTATTTTTTGAAACATTTTCTCACTGGCATAAAGGACCTTAATGTGACTTTTTTCAATTATGAAAAGCCAAGGACACGGGGACACAGTTTACCAATTTGCTTTATATTGAATTTCTTTTAAAATTTACTCACATATTTTCTCATATATTGATACATGTTTTAAGAACTTAAATAAGAAGTTCTAAATAGAGATTATACACACTGGATCCTATATATATTATGAAGTTATACTTTATATATACACACTATATACATACTTTATATATATATATATATATATAAAATATATTACACACACACACCGTTTTACTAATAGAAAGGCTTGATATTGTTAAATTGTAAGTTCTCCTGAAATGGATTTGTATGTTCAAGACAATCCTATCCAAAAATGCAGCAGGCTTTTATTTTTAGAAATTGTCAGGCTTATTCTAAAATACATAAGGAAATACTAAGTATCTAGAAGAGATAAACCAAATCTTAAAAAAAAAAAAAGAAAAAGACAGGTCTTAACACTACTTGATTGCAAAAATTTCTATAAATCTACAGTAATCTTCACTGCCTGGGACTGACAAAATGCTAAGTTCAGTGACACCAAATAGAGAGTCCAGAAATGAACCCACGTATGCATGGCCATTTGACTGTCAAAAGAGGTACCAAAGCAATTCAGTGTGAGAAATGACAGCCTTTTCAACAAGTGGTGCTAGAACTGGTCATCCCATAAGGAAAAATATAAATATTGAACCTGAGTTTTACCATATCCAAAAATTAGCATGAATTATAGACCTAAATGTAAAAGTTAAAATTATACAAATTCCCAAGGAAAACAGATGTATTTGCCACCCTGGAGTAGGCAAAGATTTCTAAGACAGGTTATAAGAAGTACACACTAAAAACACATAAGGTGAAAAATTGGATATCAAAATTTAAAACTCTTCTCTTTGAAAGACTATCTAGAAAATAAGGCATATCACACATAACAGAAAATATTCTTAATATACTTCCGGCCAAAGAGCAGGTAGACAAAATAATGAACTGAGAATTCAATAATAAAAAATAAACCCAAATCAAAAACAGACAAACTATTTGACCAGACCTTCCACAATAGACAAAAATGACAAATAAGCACATGAAAATTAGCTCAATATCATTGGTCATCAGAGAAATGCAAATTAAACCCCAAATGAGATTCCGTTACATAACCGTTAGAATGGCTAAAATTTAAAGGACTCAAAAATTCCTTGTAACTTTTTACCTCAGCTGGGCAGCAATATAATGAAATAAACTTCTTAAGCTAACTTGATAAACTCAAAACCAACGCACGTTTTTTTGAGGCTTATATTATTGCACTGGTTGTTCTCCACAACCTAGTGGAAAGCGCAGACAAAAATGCAAAATGGCAGACACAATGCTAAGGAAAAAGGAAGTAAATCAACAAATATGTATAAGCCATAAAAAGTTAGGTTCCATCCAAATTAAACTCTCCTGTCTTTATCACAAAGAAACAGTTCAAAGTAAAATCACCTCAGCTCCTTGCACATGACTCACTTTACTCATTTTATACTACTTAGCGGTCAGAAGATGCTTTTTCTAGCAAACAGTATCTTCCCTACCCCCTTCACTCCAGTATAATAGTGGTCTTGGTTTTTCATACTTTTAAGCTACTCAGAAACTGTTACGAGAATTAAATGAGAGGTATACGAAAGCATTAGGTAAACCACCAAGCATTGCTGCAGGGTCATCACTTACCATTAGTTGTGCCACCTGAATCTTCTCACTGAGCTGTAGCCGAGTCTGCAAGAAAAGCTCTGATAATTTTCTGGAGCTGCCTAAAATAAAGAAAAATAAATAAATCTATCAGATGTTACAAACACAACTTTTATAGAACATGGAAAATGCTATCTTCTCAATTTTTATGTTAACATAATGTAATCCAGCCCTTAACTGTTGTTTAATTTAAATTTTCTCCTAACTATCCATCCAACATTCCCTCACTTAGAGTCACCCAAACATAAGAGGTAAATATTTCTTTGAAGCAAAAACTGAAGAAGTTCAAATGGACACTCAAAATAACCACCTTTCAGGTGGGTACTGTTTTGTACCACTGAAATTTTCCTAGAAACTAAATGCTTTTAATAGCCTTAAAGTTACATGACATACTTTTTATATTTATGAAACATTTTTAAAAAACCTATATGGTCCTTGGGAATAACGTTACTCAGATATTTCTCTGCAAACTTCAGGAGTACAGTCTACACTGATAACAGTAACAGTGTGAAGCAAACCTACTTCTAGGAAATGTCAGATAAGCAGATTAGAAAAACAGTGGGGAAAAAAGGGACTAAACAGTGAATTGGGACATGATTAAAGAAAATAATTTATTGATCACAATATGTTCTGCTTCACCAGCTTAAGATAAAAATGTCCAAATTTTTTAACTTATTTTGTGACAATTTTAGACCCACATTTAAAAGTTTTGAAAACAGTACAGTTTACACCCCAAGAAGATCCTTTCACTCAGCTTCTCCTTATGTTAACATTTTAACCATAGGGTATTTATCAAAACTAAGAAATTAGGCTTGATATACTATTTTAACTAATATTTTGAACTTATTGAGACTTTATTAATTTTTTCTCTAACATTATGTTTATGTTTCAGGATTCCATCCAGGATTCCACACAACGTTTCGTTGGCAGGTTTCATTAGTCTCCTCCTGTCTGTGATTTCTTCAGCCCTCCCCTGTCTCTCATGACACTTTTGAAGATTACTGATCAGTTACTTTTTTAGAATGTCCTCCAATTTAGAGTGTCTGATGTTTTCTCATGATTAGGCTCAGATTTTGCATTACTGGGAGAAATCATACAGATACACTATGTCCTTCTCAGTGCATTATAATAGCAAGTATATGAGGCCGGTATGTATTACTGGGATGTTGACCTCGACAACCTGGTTAAAGTGGTGCTTGCCAAGACTCTGCACTCTATAGCTACTATCTTTCTTATTTAATTACTAAATAAATGTGTAGGAGGAGGACACTGGAGATGATGTAGGTATTTTGGGCCTGTTTATTTTATACCCACTAGTTCTAACATCCATCTGTGGACCTTTACTATGGAGACTATTTATGTTTTCCTCTAATTGCACAGTTCTATTTCCCTCTCCATTGTTGCTCCTCTGACAACGTCCCAGTGAGGTGTGGAGGGACACCTCATTACACCCTGGTGAGAATGGAAGTCCAAGCTCTTTAAGTGGTCTCCATTGACATAATGGGGGTCTTAGTTACCGGCTTTTGGAGATGAAAAGTCCTGGCTCCCTACTTGACCTAGAGTGACACCACTCAAGTGGAAGGATTGGGGCATCTTGTTACAGAATAGTGAGAGTGGAAGAGGGGAAGGAGGGGACCACTAAAAAAGAAATCTAAACATAAACAAAACTAGTTTTTTTTTTAAGTGACAAATATAAACTAGATAAAACATAACATCATAGGAAAACAAAACCTGTTGGGATGCATACCTGAAAGTATACTGTGCTTTAAATAAAACTGAAAATAAATCATGAGTGCTTATTTGAGGCACCATAACAGAGACACTAAGTAAATTAAAAACAGAGAGTGCAAAAACACACTCTGGTTCATGAATTCATCATGTTCATGATAACAGTTCTCCCAAATGCCAAGAAAACTATTCTCAGTGTGTAAATGCAGCATTTATGCCAAAACAGCAGAAGCCCATCAGTGCCAAAACAATAGCAGCAGGGGCATTTACAGCAACTGTACCTTCCAGGCTGACAATGGAACTGAGTTACCGGGAAAGGAAACATGCTTCAATGATGTAAGGAAACTAGCCTAAGGACAGAATCTGAGAAACAATGCACCAGAAGAAGAATCCAACACAATCTGGGCCATCAGGAACTGGCACCTTTGATGTAAAAGGCACAGGAGAGGCAATAAGTCATAGTTTTCTGTTCTTTCACATTGATTTGCAAGAGATAAGGAATTATAAGAAAATTATCTAGTAGTACTTATTCTTCAAATTAGAACTTGTAAACCAGTAGGGAGTTTTAAAACACCAGATGGTATAAAATCAGGTACAAGATGATTGCTACATAGAGAAATACTAATTAAAATGATAAAATTAATTTCACTTTTTTGTTGTTTAATAAGCCATTTAAAGATTTAGGTTGCTTGTACACTTCACATGAAAGTGCTTTCCATTTTATTTGTGTAACTTAATAAAATCTGGGTCTAGAAGACAAAATACAATTTCTAATAAAGCTGATATATGTATCAGTAAATCAGAAAAAATATACATTAGTGTCTTAAATTTTCTTTATACTTTGTGAGTACCATCAATAGTTTAATGATTATAACATTATCTTTTACCACACCATTCAATTCTTTTCTATTGGGTTGGCCAAAAAGTGCCTTCGGTTTTTAAGTAAAAATAAGACACATTTTTCATTTTCACCAAGAACTTTATTGAACAACATATTTATGCTTCTGTTCCACTACCTTCTGCCATTTTTCAGGCAACTTCATAATTCCATCTTCCCAAAACTTTTTACCTTTTTGAGCAAAGAACTGTTCCAGGTGCTTTTTACAGTCTTCCAGGGAACTGAAATTTTTTCCATTAAGAGAATTTTGTAAAGACCTAAATAAAGGGAAATCCAAAGGTGCAATGTCTGGTGAATACGGCGGATGAATCAGAACTTCCCAGCCAAGCTGTAATACTTTTTGCCTGGTCATCAAAGAAACATGCAGTCTTGCGTTATCCTGATGCAAGATTATGCATTTTCTGTTGACTAATTCTGGATGCTTTTCGCTGAGTGCTGCTTTCAGTGGGTCTAACTGGGAGCAGTACTTGTTGGAATGAATCGTTTGATTTTCCGGGAGGAGCTCATAATAGAGGACTCCCTTCCATTCTCACCGTATATACAACATCACCTTCTGTGGATGAAGACCGGCCTGTGGTGTCGTTGGTGGTGGTTCATTTCGCTTGCCTCACGATCTCTTCCATTCCACGTTATTGTACAGTATCCACTTTTCATCACCCATCACAATTTGTTATAAAAATAGAACATTTTTGTTATGTTTAAGTAGAGAGCCACATGTGGAAATACGGTCAAGATTTTTTTTGCTTAACTTATGTGGAACCCAAACATCAAAGCGATTCACATAACCAAGCTGGGGCAAATGATTTTCAACACTTGATCTGGATATTTTGAGTATGTCGGCTATCTCCCATGTGGTATAACATTGATTGTTCTCAATGTCTTGATTTGATCGCTATCAACTTAGACTGGTCTACCTAACCGTGGAGCATCGTCCAACGAGAAATCTCCAGCACAAAACTTCACAAACCACTTTTGACACATTCAATCAGTCACAGCACCTTCTCCATACACGGCACAAATCCTTTTTTGCATTTCGGTTGTGTTTTTACCTTTCTTGAAATAATAAAGCATAATATGCCAAAAATGTTGCATTTTTTCTTCCATCTTCAATATTAAAATGGCTACACAAAAATTCAGCAATTTTGATAGGTCTTTTTTTAAATGCACGCTGATATGACAGCTGTCACAAACAATCTAACAAAACTGTTTCAAATGAAGTTAAAGACAACTAAGTGCTACTAGAACCATCTTACGGAAAAAACCAAACGAACCTTTTGGCCAATCCAATACATATATGTTACTTAACTGAACTAAAGACACAAAGTACTAAAAAGATCATCTAAAAGGGTATAATTCATCCTAGCATTCCTAGCCCCAAATAAGATTAGTCCTGAAGACTGAAAAATAAAATTGTAAAAACCGTATAAATATATACAGCCAAAGGCTTTGGTGGGGGAGGGGGAGAAATGAAATTCTTATCTTCTGCTATTTTATGCCCTTCCCATTTAAATTCTTAATTTTACATCAATGCTCCATAATAAACTCTTTCATTCAGTTAGCAAATACAGATATTGGAAAACCAATAAAACAGAAAAGTGAAAAACAGCTAGTGGGTATTCAAGAGTGGCTAAACTTTAGTTTCTTAACCACTCTTATTGCTGTAAGTCCAACTCTCTTTAAGACCTTACAAGTTTGCATTTAAGATTTATCAGTAATAATGGAAGTTCAAATGGATAGTAGGGAATTCCCAGAGAACAGATAAATTTAAATATCTGCCACCTTTTCCAGCTATTCTGCCAAATAAGGATTTTTTTCATTAAAATATATTTACTAAGGCTTTTCCAAGCCTGAAGTATAATATGGTTTCTACTCCTTGCCTTGGAAGAATGCCAAAACAAAACACTTTATAAAATGATATTCATGCTAAGTAACTTTTAGAAAAAACAATATCATGATCAAAGTATTTATTATTAAAGGAGAATATATTTAATTCTAAAACATGTTTTTAATTTTCTTAACAAAAATCATAATAAGAGGAAAAAAATTTAACAAAAGGATAAAAGTCCCAAGACCCTTGATATTCACTTCAATATTGTATTTTTTTTCAAGAATATTTAAAAGATATGACAAAAGTCTAGGTTTCATAAATACAATGAGCTGAGATTATAGCATCAGTGAAAATATTATATCATAATAAATCATCTATTGGAATGGGTAGTAATGAAATAATAAAATCCAATATCTTAATATTGAGGCTTTTAGGCTATTAATAAATTTCACCAAAACATTCTGTGAAAACACCATTGTTTCTGTTTTAAACTGAAGAATCTGTGAAATTAAACAATTTCAATATTTTATTTTCAAAGGTTATGAAGTTCAAGAGTGCTAAGAAAAGCCAGGAAGCCTCTCTCCAAATATGCCAAATGGCACCAATGCTCAAGCTGAGTCAAACCAGAAATTCCCATTGTTAGTTTCTACCTTAAATTCTGAAGAATTGATTTTCGATTAAATCATGTTCATTATAAAACTTTAAGCCCCAGCTGACAGACCTTCTATTATTGAATGTACAAAATAAAACATTAGCCATCTGTTAAAATCATCTTTCTACCTTTTAATGAAAAATTTTTATTAGTTGGCAGAATTTTTCTATTTTCCAGGAATAAAAGACACAAGAAACTTCCATTGTTCAAGCTGACAGGGCTGCCAGACAGAAGCCTCATCAGTCACTGAATTGCCCTTGAGCGGCACAGCTTTATGATATTTCTAAAGAGTCTGTTTGGACCTGAAAATGTTCTTCCACTTAAATACACTCTGGAAGTGGACACATTTTCTTTCTATTCTATTCTCAGACCAAAAAAAAAAAAAGGTATTTTTCTTTACTGCCTTTCTTTGTGTTACACACGCACATTCAATAAACTGTTCTGTCAAGAGAAAGAGCAAAGGGCTCAATTCAATAAAAAATTGCAGTGATTATGCTATGCAATTTCGCTCCTGCTACTTTATCACAATTTGCCATTCAAGTGGACACTGCTGTGCTCCCGGCTTTAGAGGGGGGAAAGTCCATCAGGTGCTGCAAGGTCATTTTATACCAGAAAGACACAAGTCCAATTTGAGAGTGTGCCTATGCCAGATTGTCAGCAGTCCTTGTATCATAAGCCAAAATCATGACTTCATGCGACACAAAGCAACCAGAATGGATCATTATCAAATAACGCTTATTTACCTAAGAACTCTCAGGGTCTGAGTTAATCGCTGTTACATAAGAAGCTACACAGTTCAGGCCTCAAAGGCATGACTTAACTAGTTAACTGCTCTCTATTACTGTTCCACCTCAAGGCCATTCAGGAGTGTGAAAAACCAGAAATGAGCTCAAACTTGGGAAGATGATTCGGTTGGTTTGTTGTGTACATAGACTTGAAAAGGAAACAAATTTAAAAGTCTCTACAGTCCCGATGATCTAGGTCTCCTTTCAATTAGGGTATTTTTCTGGAAACTCTGTGACTTCAA
Source organism: Balaenoptera ricei (assembly GCF_028023285.1). NCBI lineage: Eukaryota > Metazoa > Chordata > Mammalia > Artiodactyla > Balaenopteridae > Balaenoptera > Balaenoptera ricei. Next base: position 66,227,210 of record NC_082647.1, read on the forward strand.
AATTGATTTAATATTAACATAGTAAAGATTTCTACAGACATTTTTGTATGTGTGCTAAAAGCTGCAGCATGCTTGTAGCTTTTATGGTTCAGTATAAGAGAATATTAAGATATTATACATGTTTTTTTTTTTAAATAAATTTATTTATTTATTTTTGGCTGTATTGGGTCTTTGTTTCTGTGCGAGGGCTTTCTCTATTTGTGGCAAGCGGGGGCCACCCCTCATCGCGGTGCGCGGGCCTCTCACTATCGCGGCCTCTCTTGTTGCGGAGCACAGGCTCCAGACACGCAGGCTCAGTAGTTGTGGCTCACGGGCCCAGTTGCTCTGCGGCATGTGGGATCTTCCCAGACCAGGGCTCGAACCCGTGTCCCCTACACTGGCATGCAGATTCTCAACCACTGCGCCACCAGGGAAGCCCTACATGTTTTTAATTCATAGTAAGTCATGAAAATCTGGTATGCATTTTACATTTACAGCACATCACTTCAGACTAATCATAGTTCAACCGCTCAACAGCCTCATTTGGTTAACTGCTACTACAGGAGACACACTGCTCTAGAATCTTACAGGTAAAGCCAGACATGTACAAAAATATATCAGACATATGCCAATATCTCTAAGGTGCTCATGGAATTCAAAAAAGGTAGAAGGATTCTATCTGGACTGTCAAGGACAGTTCATGACGACATTTGCTCTACTGTGATTAGTATCTATCTAGTCATGGTTTTAACAGCAAAGTATGTAAGAAACTGTATTTATTAGGGGCTTTACTTTGAGATTGGAAAATAAAGTGTATATGAGGAAGAGAATGTATTTTTGGTGTACTTGGAGGTGACTTTAAGAGGGCAGTCAGTTATACAGAAGCTAGCTTGAATGCTTTTATTCCTTAATAAGTAAAACATAATGATGAACTGAACAGCAGTGATAGTGTCTGGGAAAAAAAGTGAGTACAGGGAAAAAAAGCAGCATTGAACCTACAGAATTAGCACGTCTTTGGAGCCCAAGCAAAAGTTCCATACCAAAGTGATTCTGATATATCGACCCTGTAAAAGCAGGAAAATGAGATCACCAAAAAGGTTAGAAATGGCAAATTTCTAAAAAAAATTTAATGAAAGAAAAATTAATGAAGTAAGCCAAAAATAATAGAATTAGAGTTCAGATATATTTAGTTGAGAAACAGGAAAATAAATAAGTGGATGTGATCTTCAACAAGATATTTCAGAATAGATATCATGACTAGATTGCAGAACTGAGAATTGTGCAGAAAGAAGTAGATGTTAGAAATATGAAAGTTGAGATAAATGAGAGATAACATGTTGAGGGGAAAAAAACCCAGCAGAACCATGAAGAATTTCACATGCAAAAGTCTACAAGGTTAGAAGAGAGGAAGAGACAAAGCAGAGAGATAAAAATCAAAATGCAGGGGCTTCGCCGGTGGCGCAGTGGTTAAGAATCCGCCTGCCAATGCAGGGGACACGGGTTCAAGCCCTGGTCCGGGAAGATCCCACATGCCGTGGAGCAACTAAGCCCATGCACTACAACTACTGAGCCTGCGCTCTAGAGACCGTGAGCAACAATTACTGAGCCCGCACGCCACAGCAACTGAAGCCCACACGCCTAGAGCCCGTGCTCCACAACAAGAGAAGCCACCACAATGAGAAGTCCTCCACGCACTGCAACCAAGAGTAACCCCTGCTCCCCGCAACTAGAGAAAGTCAGTGCACAGCAACAGACATAACACAGCCAAAAATAAAAAATAAATAAATAAATAAAAAATAAAAAAAATAAAAAATAAATAAAAATGCAGTTTATCTTGGAAGCTGTATTACTATGATGCCTCAGAGGTTATTCACAAAATCTAGTTTGGAGACTTGCAAAGAACATGGTAAGGTAAGTGACCCCCACTGCTACACACCATCATAACATCATGAAGATACTCAATGAAACATTAAAAAAATTTCATATTGTAAAATATACAAAGATGCTTCATACTGTTACACTCTGAATCAGGTTTTATGATTTGAAAAACAAAACACTGAAGAATGCCATTTACTGCCTGAAAGAGGTTGGGCCATATAAAATGAATTTTGGTAGAATTAAACTCTAGAAATTTTCAGTTTGCACGTATTCCATTACCTAACTTACTCCCAAAAAATACAGATTGAGGCTGGAGGAGCAAAGGATAAGAAATATGATTTTAGTTGAGAAGGTATAGACCAAGGAGAATCCTATTTAAAGCTAGAATGTGACTGAGAGCTGTGTAAATTAAGCTGATCCCCACTGTGTAGCTGAGAAGATTTGACCTGCACAAAAGTAAGCTTGAAATTGGAAGACAGTGTCAATTAATTAACCACACTTTCTGAGAAACACGGTGTCTGCACAGTTCTTCCCTCATAGATGATGATAAAGCTATCGAAAAATGTAAATGAAAACCCTGCAATACTTGCAGAATAAAGGCATCAAGAATAGTATGTGGAAGATCCAGAATACACATATATTTGACACGGACATTTCAGGAATGAGGAAAAGAAATGTTGGAGACACGAGAAAAATATTAAGCTGAGAAAAGTGGTAAATACCTAAGTAAATCTAAATCAATTTTTGTTTTATGGGACAATGATAATACTGAGCAAGACCATTTGTGTCAGAAGCAGAGTGACCAGTGTTACCACACTCTGTAGTACTTGGATTCTTCGGGAAACAGGAAAGATGCTGACTGAATATAAACCTAGGTTAGTAACACGTTTCAATAGTAACCTCTAAAAGAACAAAAATAAAGTGTGTACCTTCAAAGTTAGTTAAGGAAAACACTGGAATGGATGGGGAAATATATTCAATAAATAAAAAACAAAGACTGGGTAAAACACAAAAAAACCTCCAAGATATCCAGGGATGTTGGGACAAAATGCCATCTTATACTCCTTGTGTGGCCATTAATTGTTTAAAACTTTGTTCATATACCCAAGTAGTGAAATTGGGAGAGTTCTGATTTTTATATTATGTTCAGGTGAACTTCTACTCTTGAGATACTTTAAAACTCTTTATACACAACATATATTTGTTTACTAAATGAATTATAAAAGTGTACAATAATTTGTAGCTATCACTAAGAGGATTAACAGGTGCAAAATTTCTGGTGAGTACATCAACAGTAAGTATCAATATCACCTGAAATGGATGTTCCCTTTGTTCTTTACAGCAATGTTTAATTAGGATTTTGTCATGGGATGAGAAAGATTCATTTTTTTAAATGTTCCTGCTGACTTACTTATAATAGCAAATGTCTATCACCAATATTCTTCATTACAGTCTCTATTCTGCTGACCCCCTTCTAACATAAAGAACACAACAGAAGAGATGGTGTGTTCCACATATAGGAATGTTCAAATATAGGGACTGGTTAAGTAAACTGTGGATCATCTTTACGAATGAATAGTATGAATGCTTTAAAAATAATAATATCACAGAAGGTTATCAGTGGCATGGGAAATGTTTAATACACGTTAAATGAAAATTTTCTTAAAAGTATATACTACATGATACCTTACTAAGGACACATACACAAGGCAAAAAGTGACTCTTTATATGTTGTTTAAGAATTCTCTATTTTCCAAATGTTCTACAATAATCATGTATTGTAACTATGTAATGAGATAATTACAAAATAGAGTAATCCATAATTTGACTATACAATATTGTATGTCACCACACAAACAATACTGATATTAATAAATAAAATGGCTCATTTTCGCATATAATAAAAAATCCATGGTTTAAAAAACATCAGCAGTCACATAATATGGTACTCACTGTAATGAAATAACCCATAATGTGGTGTTGTGATCCACACAAATCAGCCACCAAAGTGACTGTTTCAGAATCTAAGCTTCAGCTAATTAAAAATGTAAGTGAATGTGTCACAAATAAGCAGGCATCTATATAGCACACTATACTGAAAGATTTCTCAAGCACACTTTGTGTGGTATTTAAGTCTTTTTTCATCCTCTGTGTTTCAGTGAACATCCTGAAAAAATACACAGGATAAATATGTACATAATCCACTTTAATATCAGTTTGTTTTTAACAGTATCTGCCTCGTACCTTTATAAGAGTAACAAAGACAAACAATATCACTTTAGGAAGAAAAATATATTCAGTTTTTTAAATATTTTGTTCTCTAATTCTTGAAATTTTAGGATTTAAAAGTAATTCAGTTTTTGATAAAATTTGTAGGAACCAATTAGAAGATAAATCTTCTTTAAAGCTTACCTGTTAAAATTTTGCTTGCCACTAGGCCACGCATAGTCTATATGTATCAATTTTACTGGTTGACCCACACTCATAAGTACTTGTATAAATAAAAATACAGTTTTTTTATATTTAAGTTGGATACATTAATAAGTGCCTTCCAGAACAGAAAATAATGCCATCCCTTTCCTTTATCCAATGTATCCTTTTCCTTTATTTAAGGGGTGGATGCCACTGTTTCAGAGATTTCTTACTGCTATAATTTTAATTACCCAGGTCCTGTTCATACACACTTGTGTATATAGAAAATCAATAAGCAAAAAAGGAAAATACAAAATAAAAAAATCATACATTGATGCTTTTAGAGGGAGAATTTTTTACAAACTTACAAATCAAAGAGCTGTTCAAATAAATAATGTATGCTGCAGCTGGCTCTTACATGGGCCTGAGTGTCCAAGAGTAGCAGATATCCCAGTTCTATAAATGTGCTAGTAGAAGGTGGTCCTAAATTGAAATGGAAACAAGTGGTGATGCAAACCTACAAGTGAGCATTTGACTGTAGAAATGATTCAATATATATTTTTCTAAAAATTTCTGTAAACATCAGAGTAAAGTGCTTTTCAGCTAAAAGCTATAAAAATATCCTATAGCCTCCAAAAGAGTGAATTGATCTCTACACTGATTTTTTGTTTGTTTTAGATAAGCTCTTCCTCCCCTATACTACGCAAGTGAATGTGGTTTTTTTTTTCAATTTAGAAAAGTGTTTAGAACCTAAAGCGACAGTAATTCAGACAATTAACATGGATCTGTCTACAGTGACATTTAACTTAGTGATTTAAAAGATGACCTGTAGAGCCCATAACTGCTCATAAGTAAATGCCAAGATGAAAAATCTCAAATCAAATAATGAAAATGTTAAAATATAATAGAAGTCCTGTTCTCAAGAATGTCCACCTAATGGGGAAAAGAGATGTGAACAAATAACAGTATTTCAACTCCAATGAGTGAAGGGTGCATACGAAACAACAGTAGCACAGATAAGTAATGCCATGATGAGCACGACAGGAGGCCAGAGACAGTTCTCATAAAGAAGATGACTATTAGATTGGTTTCAATTCTTTATAGACACGCCCTGAGTAAGCAACATAATGGAAGGGAAAGTATTCTAGGCAAAAGGTATAACATGTACAAGATCAGGTATATGTAAATGAGCATAGTAAATAGGTTTGGAATGACTGAAATACAAAGTAGAAAGTGGAAGCAACAGTCTGGGAATGAAGAAAGGGGAGGTCATGAATGATCGTGTAGGCGATACTCAGAGTTTAGCTTTTATCCTATAAGCAATGGAAATCTACTTAAATTTTCTTGAGAGATAAAACAACATATATTGGATTTTTCACAATACGAAGGTAAAATTCCTTCATTTCACTGTAGTTAGAATGAAATAAAGAGTGAATACACTGGAGGTGTAGATGGGAAGACACTGAAGCCATCCATATGAGAAAAGATGATACTCTGAGCTAATGCAGTGAGGATGGAGGCCATTTCCTAGTCAAAGACAAAGTATGCTTCCTTACTGACCTGAAATAAGATCCAAACTCTTGGTTTGAGCATTAACTTTCTCATAAATTTGAGAGGAATTTCCATTTTAACCTATTAGCCTATCCTTTTTAGCCTTTCCATTTTAACCTATTAGCCTTTAACCATTAGCCTTTAACCATTAGCCATTTAACCATTAGCCTTTCCATTTTAACCTATTAGCCTATCCCCAACCATATTCCCATACCAACTCCATTTCACTACACTGGATCAATGTTCCAAAATAAGACCTAGTCTTCCCCATCCATGTATCTCCTAAACTCATCTTTATCCAGCAAAGTTAATTACAGCTCTTCTTTGATGCCTTTCAAATCACTTTGGTTTTATCCCCTGTAATACCTAGAAAAATATCTTCCACATGGTAGAGTTTCAATAAATGTTTGGAGAATTTAACTGACTCTCTTGCCTCTCAGAACAGTTGACTTGTTTATCCAATAGAAAACTGCTAGTTCATGGCAAAGTCAGGGGTATAATTTAATCTAAGACTTTGAGTTCTCAGCCTACTTTCTTGACCATACCATGAGACTTGTACCAGTCAAACTGCCTCTACCTAGATGTTCCTCTAGCATTATAAACTCAATAGTCTTATCCAAATTAACTGACTTCAACTATTTCCTATCTTCCAGCTCTTGCCAATATCTGTTAATTAAATCACCAATGGCACAGTCATCTAGATTTAACACTTCAAAGTCAGCTGAAATTCATCCACCCACAACAGGACTTCAATTACTCCCCAAGTTCTGTCAATTTCATGTCTGTGGTTCTTCTTTGGTCCATTTCACTCTATGCTGGACTTTGAAATAAGATCCTAACTGTTCTCCCCACTGCCATTAAACCCCTTCTTCATCCAGTTTATTCTATAGATCAAAACAAATTAATCTTCATAAAGTACAATGCTGACCATGCCACTGCAATGATAAAAGTTTTAATACTATTGAACACTATTTTAAAGTGTTTAGCTAATACAATTAGCTTAGAAAATTAAATATTTGAAAGTACATATTGAAAATAAAGAACATATATTTTCTTTGGAGATGATATTGAAAAAAATATCCTATTCTCAATAGTAATAATTTTTAAAATTATTTAATTTTTAAATAATTATTAAATTATAATTAAATTATAATAATTATTAAATAATTATTAAATTATTTAAATTTATTTAAAATTAAAATACCTAAAATTATAATATAAAAATGTCTTTATACTGAAAATAAACTTAATAAAAATGAACTACATAAAATTATACAATAATGTTGGAAAAATCAAAATAAGAAGAATAAAAAGGTTTAAGTGGAGATAAACTCCCTTTTTCTGAAATAATTAATATAATTCCATGATTGATAATTAATATATAGTACAATTTTAATGTTTCCTATTATTGTTTTTTTATTGTTTTTGTTTTGGGAACCAGAAAATAATTAAAAAATGAACACAGAAAAACATATGTCCCATAAAAGCTGAGAAGCGTTCGGAAAGAAGTCAGTAGTATAAATAAAACATTCTACAGGTGCAGTAGTTTACTATTGTTGTGTTTCAAATTACCACAACATAAGATGCTCAAGACAATGTCCATTTATTACATCTCTTCAGGTCAGAAGTTCAGCACCACATAGGTGGGTTCTCTGCTTGGGGTGTAACACAACTAAAATTAAAGGGTCAGCTGGCTGCATTCTCATCTGAAACTTGGGGCCTTTTGGATGATGGTGCAGGAAATAATGTATGCTGCTACTTCTCACTGAGAAACACTTCACCCTGGCTCTTTTAACAAGGCTAGATATGGAATTGAACATCTAGCACAGGCAGAGGTAAAATCTAGCATGGGGAAGCATGTCTGTTGCCAGGGCCCAGGCCATTGCATGATGGTAAAGTAAGTAAGCACACAAAAGGTAGCCACACCATTACTTTGTTTACATGTTTCACATCCTTACTTTAACTCTTAAACTATTTTTATAATCTTAACAACGTTCATGTCACCTTGGTTCAGGGCAAAAATATTAAAACATCTTCTTTTGGGCCTATTGACAAAGAAAGACACTGCCACCTCTGTAGTCCCATCCATTGTGAAGGTAGCATTGGGTTTAGAATACATTATTCTAAACATATAATTTTCCTCATCACACATTTTTTTCATGTAATCCAACGCATTTTCTGAAAAAGTGTTATTTGTCTAAAAATATTTTAGGGTCAGCTACATGTAGTACCTACATTTTTCTCTAAAAGGAACAGCATAATATGTATTATATTCCAAATATATCTTAAAATAAATGCAGTTATGCTTACACAATATTAACATATTGTAAAATTTGGTGCTGGTGGACAGCAACATTTGAAAAAGCAATTCTAATGCCATGGTTTTTAATATGAAAAGCAATCATACATAAGACCTAGAGAAAAACTCACTAAGGCTGTTAAAATAAGGATAGGTCATTATTACAGCTATTTATCTAAAAGACAAATAATCGGTTAACAACTTATCATCTGTAAATTATGCCATGAAATAATTTTATTACCAAATTATTAGCTGATGTTATTTCTAATCATGTTCAACCAGTGATTGGTCCTCTCCTCCCCAAATGGTCAAATCACCTCAGGGGTAACTATGAGTATATGGGGATTCCTTTGCAATTGTGACTCTACTTAAAGCAAATTTATCCCATGAATACATTTATGCTGCAGGGTATTTCCATCTAATCCTTCCCTTCTTCTAATCCACACCCTTGGAATTAAAATGAGAAGCTTTTGCACTTTAATGAATGCACGAAAACAGTATCAATATTTACTCAACAATATTGTTAAATTTCCCAGTGCAAAAAGAAAATGGCCAAACTGATTTCCACTGACAATTACTCAGCATGGACTCAACTGGCTCCCACCAATGCTTTCATGTCCTTGATAAACACAATAGTTTGGATGAGTCCATGTCTCTGCATACACATTTTTTTCCTAATGCTCTGAAAAGAAATAATGTGTTAAATTTGCTATTTAAAAAAAAATCAGCCAGCTTGAAACCAGAAAATTCCTAAGATGACAGGAACAAAAAATACAACTTCCTAACAGGGATAGATCCTTGTTATGTGTGTCAAAATAGTTTTCTGAAAGTCACTAGGTAAGAGAAAACTATGCGCACTTAAAATGACAGTTAAATGAGTATCTGCATATGTTTTTGTGACTGGAATTATTAAATAGAATTTTATTAAAAGAGTAATACATTTCTTTGTCTCTTTTTCTTTAAAATAGCTGGAAAAGGTACACAAATTCAATAAGTTTCTGGTTTTTGGCTTTGCGTATTTTTTGTTTGCTTGCTTACCTGCAAAAATAGCTAAAATGCTTCTCTTCTGTTCTACCTACAGGATATTACTCTACTTGTATAAAGAAAATCATATTAAATCTTCTAGTCTATTCATCAGGACCATACCCTAAGTCTCTTTCAATTTAAAAAAAAAAAAAGTAAAAATTTAGGTTTTTTTTTTTTAAAAAAAAACGCAAAACACTGAAGAAGTGCCAATTATAATAGCTAATCCCTGACGTTTCTTGTCTGTTTTCCTGACTGAAGGAGCCTTTTTTATAATAAAGAGAAACATATCTCATGTCAAAGCCAAGCAAGGTATCTTCAAGATTTATTGAGCCTAATACTTGCTTTATTTAATATTCTGAGTGAATATACATCTATGGACACAGAAGAAAAAAACTATTTTATAACTAATATGTCTGAAGTAAAAGCAGAAATTTAATCAGTAGATCGTGATTTGGAGGTTTAGAGATAACTAGCATTATTTTTGGTAAGTCCACCTCACCTCTAGGTTTTAGTTAAAGAATAAATCAAATCCTTAATAAATTTTAAAGTACTGAAATCATATCAAGCATCTTTTCCAACCATGACAGGATGAAACTAGAAAATAATTACACAAAAAAACTGGAAAATTCATAAAATGTGGAGATTAAAAACATGCTAATGAACAAACAACAGATCAAAGAAGAAATAAAAAATCAAAAAATACCTTGTGACAAACAAAAATAAAAATATAACATACCAAACTTTGTGATTCAGAAAAAGCAGTTCTAAGAGGGAAGTTCATAGCAATAAATGCCTACCTCAAGGAACAAGTCTCATATAAACAACCTAACTTTACACCTCAAGGAACTAGAAAAAGTAGAACAAACAAAACCCAAAGTTAGTAGAAGGAAGGAAATAAAGATTAGAGTGAGTAGAAATAAATGAAATAAAGACTAAAAAGATGAAAGAGAATATCAATAAAACTAAGAGCTGGTTCTTTGAAAAGATAAACAAAATTGACAAGCCCCTAGCTAGAATCACCAAAGATAAGAGGGAATGCAAATAAATAAAATCAGAAATAAAAGAGGAGATATTAAAATTGATACCCCAGAAATATAAAGGATCATAAGTGATTACTCTGAACAAGTATATGCCAACAAACTGGACAACCTAGGAAAAAAAATGAATAAATTCCTAGAAACCCAACCTACCAAGACTTAATTAGGGAGAAATAGAAAGTATTTATTAGCAGATCAATTACTAGCAATGAGATTTATTCAGTAATCAAAAACCTCCCAACAAACAAAAATTCAGGACCAGATGGCTTCACTAATGAACTCGACCAAACCTCCAAAAAAGAATTAATACCAGTCCTTCTCAAATGCTTCCAAAAAAACAGAAGAGGAGGCAATTCTTCCAAATTCATTTAAAGAGGCCAGGACTACCCTGATACCAAAACCAAACAAGAACACTGTAAGAAAATAAAATTACAGGCCAATATCCCTAATGAACATAGATGCAAAAATCCTCAACAAAATATTAGCAAAGTGAATTCAACAATACATTAAAAAGATAACAGACCATGATCAAGTGGGATTTATTCCAGGGATGAAAAGATGATTCAACATCCACAAATCATACAATGTGATACACAACGTTAACAGAATGAAAAATAAATATTATATGATCATCTCAACAGATGCAGAAAAAGTGACAAAATTCAAATCCATTTATGATAAAAACTCCCAACAAAGTGGGTATAGAGGGAATGTTCCTCAACATAATAAAAGCTGTATATGACAAGCCCCCAGTTAATCTCATACTCAATGGTGAAAAGCTAAAAGCTTTTCCTTTAAGATCAGGAACAAAACAAGGATGTCCGCTATCAACACCTTTATTCAACATAGTATTGGAAGTCCTAGCTAGAGAGCAATTAGGCAATAAAAAGAAAAGGCATCCAAATTATAAAGGAAGAGGTAAAACTATCATGGTTTCCAGGTGACATTATATATAGAAAGCCATAAAGATTCCACCAAAAAACCAACACCAAAAAACCAGAATAAATAATTCAGCAAAGTTGTGGGATACAAAATCAATATATCAAATTCTGCTGTATTTCTATACATCAATAATGAACTATCAGGAAGAGAAATTAAGAAAACAATCCCATTTACAATTGCATCAGAAAGAATAAAATACCTGGGAATAAACTTAACCAGGCAGATGAAAGACCTGTACATTGAAAACTATAAAACATTGATGAAGGAAACTGAAGAAGACACAAATAAAGGGAAACATATTCTGTGCTCATAGCTTGGAAGAAACAATATTGTTAAAATGTTCATACTACCCAAGGAAAACTACAGATTTAATGCAATCCCTATCAAGATTCCAATGTGTTTTTCACAGAACTAGAAGAAATAATTCTGAAGTTTGTGTGGAAACACAAAAGACCCTGAATAGACAAAGCAATCCAGAGAAAGAAAAACAAAGCTGGAGGCACTGTGCTCCCTCATTTCAAACTATATAACAAAGCCATAGTATTAAAACAGCACAGTACTGGTATAAAAACAGACACAGATTAATGAAACAGAATAGAGTCCTGAAGCAAACCCACGCATATATGTCAATTAATTTATGACAAAGGAGCCAAGAATATACAATGGGGAAAGAACAATCGCTTCAATAAATGGTGTGAGGAAAACTGGACAGACACATGAAAAAGAATAAAACTCAGCCACTGTCTTACGACACACAAAAATCAAATCAAAATGGATTAAACCCTTGAACATAAGATCTGAAACCACAAAACTCCTAGAAGAAAACAGATGGTATGCTCTTTGACATAGATTCTTTGAAATCTGACCTTCATCACCAAGACCTGACACCAAAAAGTGAAAGCAGCAATAGCAAAAATAAACAAATGGGACTACATCAAACTAAAAAGCTTCCACACAGCAAAGGAAACCATCAACAAAATGAAAAGGCAACCTATTGAATAGGAGTAAATACCTGCAAATCATATATCTGATAAGGAGCTAATATCAAAAATATATAACTCATACAACTCAATAGCAAAAATAAAACCCAATTTTAAAATATGCTGAAGATCTAAATGTACATTTTCCTGAAGAAAATATATAGATGGTCAATAAGGACATGAAAAGATGCTCAAGGTTACTAATCGTCAGTGCAATGTAAATGAAAACCATAATGAGTTATCACCTCACACCTGCCAGAATGACTAGTATCCAAAAGATAAGATATAACAAGTATTGGTGAGGATGTGGAGAAAAGAGAACTCTCGTGCACTGTTGTTAGAAATGTAAATTGGTGCAGTGACAATGGAAAACAGTATAGAGAATCCTCAAAAAATTAAAAATACAACTACCATATGATCCAGCATTCCACTTCTGGGTATTTATCCAAAGAAAATTAAAACGCTAACCAGAAAAGATATATGAGCCTCCATGTTCATTGCAGCATTATTTTCAATAGCTAAGAAATGGAAGCAACCTCAGTATCCACCAATGGATGAGTGGATAAGGAAACTGTGGTATATATATATACAATGAAATATCATTCAACCATAAAAAAGAAGCAAATCTTGCCATGTGCCACAACACGGATGGATCTTGACAGCATTATGCTGAGTGAAATAAGTCAGACGAAGAAAGACAAATACAGTATTATTTCTCTTACATTTGAAATCTAAAAGCAAAACAAATAAACCAAGCTCATACATAAAAAGAATAGATTGGGAGTTGCCAGAGGTTGGAGTTGGGGGTGGAAGAAAAGGATGAAGGGGATCAAAAGGTAAAAAGAAAAAAAATTAAAAACAAACTTCTGGGGCTTCCCTGGTGGCACAGTGGTTGAGAGTCTGCCTGCCAATGCAGGGGACACGGGTTTGAGCCCTGGTCTGGGAAGATCCCACATGCCGCGGAGCAACTAGGCCCGTGAGCCACAACTAGTGAGCCTACGCATCTGGAGCCTGTGCTCCGCAACAAGAGAGGCCACGATAGTGAGAGGCCCGTGCACCACGATGAAGAGAGGCCCCCGCTTGCCGCAACTAGAGAAAGCACTCTCACAGAAACGAAGACCCAACACAGCCAAAAATAAATAAATAAATAAATATTTAAAAAACAAACAAACTTCTGGGGAAAAAGAGATACAGAAAATAGATATATAGAAGGATCATTGAGATAACATGAGTGCCAGATGGAAAAAAAAATTAATAAAAGAGTTACTCCTCTTCAGTCTTGCTTTTTCCTTTTCTAAAAATATTCCATAAGTTAGTGGAAAGCTTAGTGAAATTCCAAAAAAGTCTGTAATTTAATAATAGTATAGCAATGTTAGTGTCCTAAACAAACAACATCAATGACAACAAAAACAAAAAAAAAGATTGTACCCTTTGATCTCTTCCAACAGAAACATTATATAAACCTATACTAAGCTACTGATGGCAGTCATTTAATAAATATCTATTAAATCAATGGTTGAAAGAAAAATTAATGACTGAATCATGTAATTAGATCAACTGTTGCTGCTTCTAGTATCTTCCACATTTCCCTCACTCAGGAGCATTTCATCAGAATCATTCTGAGAAAGGGGATGTTACTAGTCAGCAACTTAGGTTCCACTTCAGCAAGATCCACTAAAGTAGAATATCTGCAGATTGGCTTTCCAAATCCGTCTTTTTAAAAGCTCCTGAGGAGACTTACTTGAAAACATATGAGATGTTTGTACTTAAGATACAAAAAAATATCAATCCCATAAAATTTCCTTTCTATGTTTTACTGAAGCAAAAGATATTATAAATGAGATGGACATTTGGCAGTCCATTTTAAAAAAAGGACAGTAACAAATTACTTTGCCTGGAGTTTTATGCTGTTTTTTAATTAGCTGTTTCTCTGTGTATTCCAAAGAAAAATCAGTATAGTTGACATCATCCTTCAGTAGCTAACACACATGAAAGAAAATGAAACATGTTTACAAATGTTAATATGATAAAACTGACTTTACAATATCAATATGCATTATAAACTGCAATAAAACTCACTTATCACTTATCTATTGCCATCTGGTAAAGTGCTAAGTAGTCTGTGTTACATTTGGAAAAATGAATTCCCCATGTTTAGAGCTCAATACCCTTGATGGTTATAACTGCTGGTTAATGCTGTCATCACTCAGGGTACTACTGGGCTTTGACCTGCCCTATTGTTAGAATAGCTTGGATTTTCTAAAATCCAGTTAAGGGCATTTGGGAAATGAAAGGAAGCAATTATACAACAGAGTCCCTATTTATCTTCATATCACTTGAAGAAAAAAAGTACCATGGCAATGTGGATCACATCAGCCTATAAAAACTGGGCAAAATGTCTTGATATGTTGCCCAGACGTTTACAATATACGTTCAAAACTGATGTTGTATCCTACAAATATGAGTTTACTTCCCTGAATGGAATAACTATATTTAATGCCAATCATGGCTCTTTGGTTAATAGATCTCTAAGGTTTAAACTGTATTTTATACTAAAAGCCAATTGCAGGACTTCCCTCGTGGTGCAGCGGTTAAGAATCTGCCTGCCAATGCAGGGGACGCGGGTTCAATCTCTGGTCCAAGAAGATCTCACATTCCGCGGAGCCACTAAGCCCGTGCGCCACAACTACTGAAGCCCGCGCCCTAGAGTCCGTGCTCCGCAGCAAGAGAAGCTACCACAGTGAGAAGGCCGCGCACCGCAGCGAAAAGTAGCCCCCGCTCTCCGCAACTAGAGAAAGCCCAGGTGCAACAACATCCAACACAGCCAAAAATAAATAAAATAAAAATTAAAAAATAAAAAATAAAAATAAATAAAAGCCAGCTGCTGCACATATATCAATCACAACGAGTAGTATAACTCAAAAAATAAATCATGCTGTCTAAACCCTGTTCTTTCTCCTTGCTCTGATATATGTTCATCCTATAAAGTTAACGGCAAGTACACAGTTTAGAATTTGGGGTTATATATTATTCAGAGTCATCAGCATGTGGCACTGGGAGAGAAGCTATGAGTGTCACCAGGGGTTTTACCAAACAGAGCGTAAACTGTCCATAGAATGCCGTAGAGACATTTGCAGGAGCTCTCTAGAGAAAGTACAGGGCGTTGTTCTTTAAAAGTCAGTTTTTCCAGTCTAGCTAATTGTTACTAAAAATTTATATGTTTCTACTCCCAAAATCACATTTTCCTCATGAGTTTCCTGAGTTACCGCATCTTCAAAGCAGAAGAGATTCTGTATTATTCACTCAATGCCCTCATATGTCCCCCTCATAGGTTCTCCTAATGCCTAAACCATTAGCTTACTTATATGTATTTCAGGAGGTCTGCTGCTTATTAAGCAGGTAAAAATAGAAGTTACAGTTAGAAGACTTTATTTAGCAAGTGACATGGCCTTGTCCTGACACCAGTGTCTTCTGAGGTACACACTAAAGTCTGTGGGCAGTTTTCCCTTAAAAAAAAAGAAATTCTTCAGTAAGTGCTCATTAATTTAAAATAGGGGAGAAAACAGGCTGTAACTTCTTCGAATGTATGCTCTAGACTATTTGTGCCATTAGCAAAAAGGTTGTAAAAAAGAAATTATACCAAAGAACATGGTATTCACATTAATATTACTTTTCCATAATATTCTTCTTCTAACCATCAAATAAAACTTATTTTAGACAACTAGAGGAGACAAAACCTAGAGGGGTGGGATAGGGAGGGTGGGAAGGAGATGCAAGAGGTAGGAGATATGGGGATATATGTATATGTATAGCTGATTCACTTTGTTATAAAGCAGAAACTAACACACCAGTGTAAAGCAATTATACTCCAATAAAGATGTTACAAAACAAAAAACTACATGTACTTCTGGGTTTTTTTCCCCCGTGGTCCCAAGATGGCCCTTATAATTCATTTAGTTCAACTTCTTAATTTCACAGATTAAGATGAGACATACATTCAAAGTAATGTTTTATCTAACTGAATTGGTTACATCTCTTCAAAATAATTTTTCCAATGAAAAAATGCCTTAGCTTATGAAATACATACATATTTAATTTTTCTCTAATTTATTATAGCATACACTGATTTAAGAACTGGTTTAGTATAAAACAGCAAGAGAAAACAGTTACTTTAACAACAGACTTGTTTGTGATTATGAACTATTTAAAAGTGCTAGCAGCATGGATCAACTGATTCTGATTTTCATTTAACTAACAGAACCAACAAGATTATATTGTTAAACAATGTGGAATTTAAATAGAGCTAAGAGTGATATTATGTTTGAAAGGTAAATCATTTTTGAAGCATTCTGTTCTCTGCCTGCAACCGTGATTACTATATTTTTCCAGATTTGGATAAATTTTTTGATGAACACGGATGCCATAAGACTTGAGCAACCATAAAGATTTTTGAGTTTCACTTATCACTCTTCAGTAACTCAGCGAGTAAAGATTATAAATTTCTGGACAAACCTTATTTGGCCAGGACCTGATACGCATTTATCAGTGAATTGAAGTATTGTGGAGAGTAGCTTGTAAAAGCCTGATTACCCACTATACCCACAACCACAGGTGAGTGCTTACATAGTGATTGGTCGTGACCTGCTCCCCCTGCTATAAACGGTAGGCTAGAAACCGGCATTCAACCACTGAGATGGTCTGGTTTAAAAAAAAATAAATTGAACATTGATAAATAGAAGTATTTGATCCAGTGTGTTGATTTTTCAACAAACAATCTTCTCTCTTGGATAAATTGAATTTGAGACCTTTATAAAGGAAAAATGAGTAATAATTAGCAAGGTTTATTATCCAACAATGATTGAAACAAATCCCAAATACACTACCAAATGTTCAGTTATCATTTAACATCCCTAGAATGGCAGGTGCACTTGGCCCTTTGCCTTTGATAAAATTTTTGAAATGAGCTGTACTTCTGAGTCAAAAGGGAAAGGGATGGAGATATGTTTTGGTTTCAACTTTAATTCAATAGGTTACCAGTATTAGAAAACCAGGGAGACTTTGTGCGTTAGTGTGATAGGACTGCCACAACAAAGTATCACAAACTGGGTGATTTAAACAACAGAAATTGATTGTCACAAAAAAGGCTAGAAGTCCAAAATCAAGGAGTTGGCAGGGTTGGTTCCATCTGAGGCCTGTGAAGGAAGGATTTGTTCCAGGCGTCTCTCCTTGGCTTACAGTTGACCTCTCTGTCCTATGTCTTTTCACATCATTTTCCCTGTGTGTCTCTGTGCCTAGATTTCCCTTTTATAAGGACACCAATCATATTCCATTAGGGCCCAATCTAATGACCTCATTTTAACTTGATTTTCTCTGTAAAGACCCTAATTCCAAATAAGGTTACATTCTGAGGTACTGGTTATAAGGATTCGACATATGAATTTTAAGTTGGGGTGGAGGGAACAGAACTCAACCCATTAACGCTCTGTAACAATAAATTCCAGATTTTTAGTTTTAACTGAAAAAAATAAATCACACGACTTGGCAACTGTGAGCTTGCATTCCTGCAAAGCCTCCATCAGCATGAGTTAAACTGTGGTTGCTCTCTTCTGTATGCCGTGTTCTCTTTTTCTGTTGTCCTAATCTCTTAATTCCTTAATCTCTGGTTTAATGCTTGTCATCTGTAAATTTATGAATACCAAGAACTATTTTAAGCCTTTCTGTTCTTGGAATAATACAGGAACATTTAACTTCCCGTTCTACTAGTGTCAACTGCACTGAATCTAGTCTTTCACAACTGCTGTGAGTACAGCCATCTTTCTTTTATGTATAAGTAATTATTGGACCAACCATGTGATAGGTTCAGATTGAACTATTAAGTGGCCAAAAGCCATTATGAGCAGCTACTCAAAATAATAAAATGGATCTAAAGAAACTGGTTGAATTAAAAGAGTTAGGCCTAATCTCCATGTTTCTCTTTTGACCACATGGCAGACATGTAACAACCAAGCAGCAGTAAAAGAAAAAAAGACATTCTACAAAAATTTATGATTGTCTGTCAAGCCCACAAATCAGATTTCATTTTCCCTTGGTGGGAACAATATTCAAATCATAACGTGTCCTTTTTTAAAAAAAATATTGACTATCTTCTTGTTTAAATAACAGTGTTTCAGGTTGGAAACTTTGATTTTGACCGCCTCTAAAAAGGAAAAGCCAAAAACTAAAAAAATAAAAATAAAAAATTTTTAAAGTAAGTAAATAAAAAGGAAAAGCCAATCCAATACACATGTTTTGGAGGAGAGGAAATGGGTCAAACCGTCAAACTACACCCCAATTCCATAGCATTGGGGTAGTATGTCTATCTTCTTGATTAGAGATTCCTTTAGAAGCTGCCAATGTTAGCAATTTAAAAACAAACCAAAAAAACTGCCAAACACACACAAACATTATGAAGAAAGTAAGCAAAATCTACGAGGAGTAGAAGTCACAACACTGATCAGAGAATAGAGAGAGGAAGGCAAAGCAGGAGGAAGCAGGTAGGACAGGAGAGAAGTAGGCAGGAGGGAGCCATATCAGGACAGAACTCAAATTCCCACTGGGTCACCAGAGCTGTTGACAGACTATAAGAGCTACTGATTTACCCCTGACAAGGGTAAACAAAGTTTTAGCTCCTCTGGGCTCCCTTGGTCCCCAAGGTATCCTTAAAATAAAGCCCCGTTAAGTGGGGGGGGGGGGGGGGCGGGGAGCGGGGGGAGCGTGTCTGAGTTCCATAACACTAGAAAGAAACTAACACAGATAAACTACAAACACCTTCTGAATGAAATTTATATCATGAATAAGGTGATCTTGTGATAAATGAAAATGTTGTCTTTTTTTCTAGCATTTACCAATTAGACTAATACTACCTTCTCTCTTCATGACAAGAAATGAGTTTAATTCATCTCATTTCCATCTAATGATTAGTTGTTCACGTACAACTGCAATAAAAATGCAACTAAATAATTTATTTAGTTCTTTACCAATTACATCTACCAAGAAACTATAACACAGAGGAATAAAAATTAAGCCCTAAATATTAAAATTACTGTGTCCCAATAAAAACTCGGAACACAGCAAAAAATATACACACAATGCACACATGCATCCATGCACACCACACAGCATAACTGGTGGTAGATTTGGAATTAATTTTTTAAAAAGCTTTAGTCAGGCTCATTGGACCATGAATTTGATACTCTCATTTATAATATGTTACAAAGCGTGCATTTGCAAACTATGGCCTGTGGGCTAGATCTGGCTCCTGCCTGGTTTTATATCAGTGGTGGGATTAAAATGTTTTTTTCACATTTTTATATGATCACATTTTAAATGATGATATAAGAACGTACATAATATTCTCAGTTTTGCCTTCTGGCATACAAAGCTTAAACTGTTTATTATCTGACTATTTACAGTAAGTCTGTCCTGGTATTGAGTATACTGTACCCATTAATAAACTGAAATGTTGTTATAAATTAATTATCCTATTTTGAGCTAGGCTCTTAATAGTTCAAAAAGCAACCAACCTTCACCAAGTTATCAGTCTCCCTGTCCTCAGGTTAATTTTTTAAGCTGTACCCGTCTGGCTACATCTCACTCCCTGGCCATCATTCAGAGAGAAGATATAAAGTCAGGTAAAAAACAACAAGATTTTGTAAAATATTACATATTGTTTTATTCAACAAAATTTATTAGGCATTTCCTTTGTATTTGAAAAAGTAAATTAATGAATCTGCTCTAGGTCAATGCCCAAGTTACTGGTTTGGCCAGCTGTGTGGAGAGGTGTGCACTCATCCAGTAAAAGGACGCTGAAAAAGCTGCAAGGTGAGCTTCCAAATAAATTAAAGTTCTGAAATGCTTATGAGGCATAAGGTGGAGATACAGGAAAGAAGCTGAAATACGGTCTAGCAACTCAAGAGGAGTATGGCCTGAAGAATATTTCAGAGCCACAAGCATGTATTTGGGAGTTGAAATATTTTGAAATCAACCAAATAGAGATGTATAGGTAAAGAATGGAAGAGGAATACAATGGAATGGGGGTTACCAACAGTTATGGCTAAAGAACTGCCAAATCAGGAACAATACTGTGAAAGGTATACTTTCCCAATACTGGGAAAGGTTCAATATAATTTTAAGAAAAAAGTCATAGTTATCACTAAAGAAGAGTCTTAGAGATGTCAATTAATGAAAGGTTTTTAAAAAGTGAGTATTCATTATGAGAAAACTTGTGATCTTAGTGGAAGAAGATAAGAAGAGGAGTGTTTAGGGAATAAAGATTGTACTGGTCAAAGCAAAAACTGTACTGGACACAGTTAAAAAGACAAGGAAGACTTTATTTCATGGCTATTGCAAGATGGGAGAAAGGCCAGAGTCAGCCTGAGATCAACTCCACTGAAACAAAGGGTTGGAGAGTTTTAAGAGATGGGGTGGGGGCATTTTAGGCCATCTGTGTTTGCTAACTGGCTTTATCTGGGGACAAAGAAAACTTTCTCCTATCTTCATGACAGGTGGTGGTTTTACAACTTGGAGCAAGGTGTCTCCCAAAGGTAGGTTTCCCACTCTTTCACAGAAACGGGCAGCTAGGGGCCCTATCTTCCTTGATGATTAAGGGAGGGCTTCCAGGTCTTTGAAAAAGACATTCCTTGGTTGTACCAATAAAACTGGCAAGAGGCCTTTTAAAAGATTTGCATTTCAAAGGGGAGAGAAAGAATGGAAAATCACAATTTTTCTGAAGTAAATGCTCTAAGAAAAGGAAAGTTAGGGGCCTAGAATTAGGAAGAAGCTTTTCTAAAGTTTAGTCAAGATGAGGGGATCTTTGAGGCCGTCTTGGTCATCTAATTTGAAGAGTGAACTGAGAGAAAAAATTGGAAACAAAGATAATAAATTACCTCTTCAAGGAACTCAGGTATGGAGAGATGAAGACAGCTTGAAACTAGAGAGACTACAGGATTAGAGACTAAATATAAGTTTTTATGACAGAAAAGCATTTTATAGTCTGAAGGAAAATGAGAGGGATATGATATAGAGATTGTGGGAATAACCATGGAAACAAAGTCCTCGAGCAAAAGTCAGAGTATTGGGTACAGAGTACATTATTAAGGGTAGACAATGAGAGTTTCTCCTCCACTGAGACCGTAAGGACAGAGGAATCATGAATATTTTTGTAGTACAGCTTAGCAAAAAAATATAGAGAGAAGTTAATTAAAGTTAATTTCCCCCAGAATAGAGGGCTTATATCAATAGGAACAGGCTTTTTTACAACTTCATATTAAAGTGTTTTGAACTAAAATTCTGTTAATATCATCATCTTGTTGACAACTCACATTTTACTACATAACTTTCAGGTATTCTAGAAAAACAACCACAACTGATGACCTTAGAAATTACAAGAACTCTCTCATTGTCCAGGTGACCCTACTATTTTTGGAGGAGTAACAAGCTGTTTATAAGCAATAGCTGTTTAGACTGAAAGTAGGATTCTAAACTGAAGGTTAAATGCAATCTTCTTTCCAGTCTGCAAGAAAAGTGATGTCATAATCTTGGGTTTTTATAGGGACAACTGAATGCTGGAATATTTCATGTGACAAAATACAAATATACCTAAATATGAATGGGCTCTGGTAAATAACTACACCCCTAAATCATACAAAAAATTCTGTATACCATCTAGAGTAGCAGCTTTTACATTTTGTGGAGTCGTGATACTCTTTGTGAGGCTGATGAAATCCATGGACACATAAATTTCCTCCAGTACAGATGGAATTCATTGCCTGTGCTCTCAGCTGGAAATGTTATAATGGGATAAAACAGAGAGCACATCATAATATTTAAGGAGAAATAGAAAGAATATTAAAATGGTCTATTCTCATAAATTGAAATGGAGTTTCAGGTAAAAAAAAATGTTACTTTCTGTCAGTTATCCATATTTCAGTATTATATAATTCTATAAATTTACTTCAGTAATATTTCTGTAGAAGGCAGAATACTAAATTTAGGCTCTAATTTGAAATTTGAGAAAACTTTTAAATATCTTCATATGTGGATCATACTGTACTACTTTGACATAAAATGAAAATATTCATACTTCAAATGTTTCTCAGTAAATTAAAAAGTTTACAAATAAAAATTCATCACTAGTGTTAGGAGATATCCATAGGAAACATTTTTGCTGGAAAAATCACTAGAGAAGCATCAACATCCTAGCATTCAATAAAAGGAGATCTTTTAAAGAAATACACAATTTTACGCTTAAAATTTTATATCTAACATAAAAAGCTAGTTTGCATAATAATGCTGAGTATTACTGATCTTTGAACCAATATAATTAGGAAAAGCTATGTCATTTAACTTACCAAAAGTTGTTTTAATCTAGATCTTACAGGTACAAAAAGTAATACATAACATATAGTAGTATTAAAATAAAATAGAGACCAAGCTTAAAAATCTCCCAAGCAGACAAAAAATCATTTAAGCCACATAAGCAAAACTAAGTCTAGTTTATTTCATGGATATAATTGAAACTTACTTTAGGTCATTTCTTATAAATGCCTCTGATAATCATAAAAGAAACTTGTCATCTTCCAAGATACTCACTTTTACCCAATCCCCTGCTGTCTGAAAATACCCACAGTAATAATTAATCCTTGTAAAGGTTAAACAACTTTCTGATTTTCATTTTATAAGTCATCCTGTAACATTATGGCCCTGAGTATCAGGCCAGTTTGAGGTTTGAAGTATCTCTGCTCTCGAACAGTTGTTTCTCACTCAATAAAATATTCATATCAGGTAAAGTTCTCTGAATTGTCTTTTAACAGTAGAGAGCTGACAAAAATTTGAGACCGATTTTGTTTAAAAGTTTTCAAATTGATTAACAAGGATTTTTTTATACTGGTAAGATGTCTAGAAAATAAGATTTTTTCTTCCCTAATAAAGTGATTCAAAGGAATATTAAGAGGGGGAAAATCATGACACACAAAACAAGATGCAGGGCATGTTAACATATGCCACATAAAACACAGAGTAAATACTCAGAAGTGGTTCCCTTTACGCAGTAGAGGGATAATGAGATTCTAAATCTACCTATAACTGAGACCAATGGTTATTACAGAATAGGAACTACTTTCAACTCCAAACTCACTCTCAACCTCAGTGAATAAAGAAATATAATGATTTAACACCTATTGCATCAGACCACAGTAGGGAAATCTAGAGACTGATTCTCACAAATGCAGTCTATATCTCTAGAGAAGAACAGAGCTATTAGAACATTGGATGGCAATAATTACCAATGTGGTCTCCAGGCTAATTATTTTAAACCTAAGTAGCAATATTTATGATCTATTAGTTGTCAAGTTATTAATTAACTATGAAAATGTATTTACAATAGAATATAGCCAGTAAATTTGATAGAAATCAAACTCCATTAATTATTTTACTAAGGTGCATATTACCATCAATACCACAAACAGCTTGTGGGGATAGCTATAATAATAATGCTGCCTGGTAGTCTCACCAAAGGATAAGTAAACAAGCAGCAATGCCAACAATAAAAATCACCCATTATTAATATTTACTGAAGGGGAAATGCCCACCACAGTACAACTTTTTGTTGCACTGTTTATAACTTTTTGTTCTCTTTGATGTACCAGGAAAATACACAGCAGCTCTTCACCCAAATACCTTTAAGGTAGTGAAATGAAGTATATCAACCACACACATGAAGGCATGAATAACAGAAAAATATAGGTAATTAGATACATGTAGGTACATATTTAGAAATATCAATCTATATCCATTTAGATACATGAAATATATGACAGTCTCAAAAGTCATAGAGCATTTAATCAAGCTTTAGATGCTCTGAAAATCAGATCCAAATACTGAAGCAATACTTTAGCTTACTAGCAAACAGTAGCAACTGATGACCGAACTGTACACCCAGAATCTATCCATATTCTTCTTCCTTGCTCCCTCCCTTCTCTTTCTTGTTGTCTCCTTTCTTTATTGCTTTCTTCCAACACTCAGGTTGTGCACCTTCTTTGTGCTATGTACCACTCAATATGCCGGGATACAGTTTTTTAAAAAAGCTATTAAATGCTCTACCATGTCATGACTCCCTTCCAGTGGGGAAAGAGACCAAAAAAATTCAAAACAAAACAAAACAAAAGATCTAAGAGTATGGATGATGCCAGATAACGATAAGTGCTATGAGTAAGATAAAGGAGAGTAAAAGAATAGAGAGTAAAGTGAGTGGGTTGGGAGAGGAAATTTTTGACTGAATGGCAAAGGAAGACTTCTCCAAAGAGGCGGCATTTTCATAGAGCCGTAAATGAGGTGAAAAGCAAGTCATGAGGCAATGTGGCAGAAGAACACTCTAAGATGGGAAAATTCCAACTAAAAACTTTCTGAGGTGGGAACGACCTTGTTGTGAAAAACTAGAAAGCCAGTGTGATGTACATGGAGTGGTTAGTAGACTGACCAAAAATGAGTGTGGAGAGATGGGCACAGAGCTTGTGGGCCATGGCATGAGAGTTGGGTTTTCTCCACTTAGTATAGCTATAATGCAGAGAAGCATGTGACAAGCAACTGTTTTTTCAGTCAAACTAGAGGTTCAGAGGCAGTTTTTAAAAGGAGACAACTAATCATTCCATAACTCACATTTGGATACAGATTTTAAAAAGTATGGTATGCTTTTTAGCGCTGATACATATTGCATTGTCTGGTTGTACCAAAGGTTATTTATCTATTCCATTACTAAAGGACATCTTGGTTGCTTCCAAGTTTGGGCAATTAGGAAGAAAGCGGCTATAAACATTCATCTGCAGGTTTTTGTATGGACACAAGGTTTCAACTCCTTTGAATAAATACCAAGCAGCATGATTACTGGTTCATATGGTAAAAGTATGTTTAGTTTTGTAAGAGACTGCCAAACTGTCTTCCAAAGTGGCTGTACCATCTTGTACTCCCAGAAGCCACGAATGAGAGTTCCTGTTGCTCCACATGCAGCATTCGGTGTTCTCAGTGTCCCGGTTTTGGGCATTCTAATAGGTGTGTAGTGGTATCTCATTGTGGTTTTAATTTGCATATCTCTGATAACATATGATGTGAAGCATCTTTTCATATCCTCATTTGCCATCTGTATATCTCCTTTGGTGAGGCGTCTGTTAAGATCTTTTGCCATTTTTAAATCAGGTTGTTTTCTTGTCGATTTTTTTTTTAATTGAAGTATAGTTGATTTACAATGCTGTGTTAATTTCAGGTATACAGAAAAGTGATTCAGTTGCACATACGTATATACCTATTTTTTTCAGATTCTTTTCCTTTATAGGTTATTACAAAATATTGAGCACACTAAAGAAATGAGCTATTAAGCCATGAGAAGACATGGACGAAATTCAAATGCATATGACTAAGCGAAAGAAGCCAGTCTGAAAAGGCTACATACTGTACTATTTCTAAGGTATGACATTCTGGAAAAGGCAAAACTATGGAGACAGAGGTTGCCAGGGCTTAGGGAATAGGGAGGGATGAACAGGCAGAGCACAGATGATTTTTTAGGGCAGGAAATATACTGTGCATGATACCATAATGATGGCTACATATCCTTATATTGATACATTTGTCCTAACCCGTAGAATGTACAAAGCCAAGAGTGAACCCTAATGTAATCTACGGACCTTGGGTGATAATGATGTTACACTGTAGGTTCATCAGTTGTAACAAATGTACCACTCTGGTGGAGGATGTCAAACATGGGGGAGGCTGTGCATCTGTGGGGGTCAGGGAGCATATGGGAAACCTCTGTACCTTCCCCTCAATTTTGCTGTGAACTAAAAGTGCTCTGAAAAGATAAAGTCTTAATAAGATACATAAGTAAGTGAAAAAAAAGTATGGTATGCTATACTTAAATCCTTTCAGCTATACATGGACACATAATACTGTTACTTAACACATTAATGATACCTTTCAGCTTATAAAATACTTTTATTACATTATCCCATTTCACACTCACAACCTTTCATAGTACACAAAGATATTTTAATCCTCATTTTACATATGAATCAATGAAAACTTAAAAGTCCAAAGTGAATTAACCAGTCAAGGTACTAAAAGGAGTCCTGACTTTTTAATCAAATCACATACGACTATGTAGATATGAATCATCAGTAGTAAAATCCACCAAAATATGAATAATGGAATATGGTATATAAAAAATAAGGAGAAAAACTCCTTTCAACTTTCTCTCAGTTAATCTTCTCCATGGTCTCCTCTGCTCTATGCAACGGGAAAGCCTTTCTCAGGCAGACCTCTTCGCCTTCATCTAAAATCAGTTTCTTTAGAACTGCGAATATGCACTGGACCCCCATGGGCCTTTCCTCACAGCAGTGTCTAACTCCCTCTGGTTAAGCACTAAGGTGATACATTATTGCACTAACTGCTACCTTTTAAAGAAAACACAACAATCTCAATGACTTAGACAAATAATGATTGCCCCACTTTGAAAAGGAAGTAAAGATATTTAATTCTCCCTCACTTCATTATTTTACTATGCCTAGGGACCAGTGTAAAGATCTACTAATAACATTAGGAAATATTATCAATATTTAGTGACAGTATTCTGCAAGCTGCTTTTAATTCTATCCAGTTTCACAATTCCAAGCCACACAAAGGTTAAAAATATGTTATAGACAAATTATGTTTATAAACTATGGAAATGCAGAAATTAAGAAGAATATTCTGGCCCAGTCACAACCATAAGCTAGAATGACCTTTAAGTTATTACACATGAGTACCATATAGGTACAGTTGGAACATGTTCAATTCCTGATCTCATCAGTAAGTACACTCTGGATTGTGGGATCAAGCAAGCTGTTTTGGCCCGATATATTTCTTGCCCCTTCCCCACAGCCCCCTCCCCCAATCCTGGCATGAGGACATCACAACTCTTTCCATGAGACATCTATGTCACTGTCAAGGTTAAAATATCCTTTCTTTGGAATATCATAAGAGTAGCCATCATAAACTGATAGGTGTGTAACTCTAAAGTACTTCTAAAATTTTGTTTTAATGTCTAAAAGATTTTTTTTTAATTTAAACAAACATCACACGTTCAATGACTCAAATTCAACAAACTTCAGAAAAATCAGCTATTTTAGATACTGTATTATTCTCCTAGGTTTCTCCTTAGCTAAAATGAACTGTCAAGGAGGCATGACTGTTTATGCATATCAGCCACCAAAGAGAAAGCGTGGCATAAAAACTACATGACCATCTGCAAATCTCGAGACAAAACTGACTTAATACAGTACTTCACAGAAGTGTCATTGTTACTGTGGTTCACTGTTCCTATAGTCAAGAGAAAGCTATGGTTCATTGCTTTTGTTTTTATTCCTTTAGAACTCTTAAATTAGGTAGTATGGGTTTTCCCCCAGCTTTATAGAAGTACAATTGACAAATAAAAATAGTATATATTTCAGATGTACAATATGATGATTTAATACATGTATATATTTTTAAATGATTAATTAACAGAACCATTACCTCACATAGTTACCATGTGTGCTTGCGGAGAACACTTAAGATCTATTCTTCTTTTTTTCTTTTTCTGGCCACGCTGTGCAGCTTTCAGGATCTCAGTTCCCCAACCAGGGATCAAACCCCAGCCATAGCAGTGAAAGCACCAAGTCCTAACCACTAGACCACCAGGGAACTCCCAAGATCTATTCTCTTACCAAATTTCAATTACACAAAGCAGCATTATTATCTACAGTCATCATGCTATATGTTAGATCCTCCAAACTAGTTCATCTTATAACTGGAAGTTTTTACCCTTTGACCAATATCTCCCCATTTACCACACCCTCTGGCCCCCGGCAACAAAAACTCTGCTTTCTACTTCTTTGAGTTTGATATTTTTAGATTCCACATATAAGTGAGATCAAATAATACTTGTATCTTCTTGTGTCTGATTTATTTCACCTAACATAGTGTTCTCCAGGTTTATTCCTATTGTTGCAAAAGGCAGGATTTCTTTTTAAGGCTGAGTAACATTCATACATATAAATATATGAAAATATTTTCTTCATTCATGCCTGGACAAACACTTAGGTTGTTTCCGTATCTTGGCTATTACAAATAATGCTGCAGTGAACATGGGAGTACAGATATCTCTTCGGGAGAATGATTTAATTTCCTTTGGATATATACCCAGAGTGGGATTGCTGGATCATACGGCAGCTCTATACTTAATTTTCTGAGGAACATTCATACTGTTTTCCATAATGACTGTACCAATTTACATGTCCATGAGCAGTGTACAAGGGTTCCCTTTTCTCTACACCCTTACCAACACTTGCTACCTTTGGTCTTTTCCGTTAATAGCCATTCTAACAAACGCGAGGTGATATCTCACTGTAGCTTTAAAATATTTGCTTTTACATGACAATCAGCAACAGAATATCTTTTCATATGCCTCTTGGCAATTTGTATATCTTCTTTGGAAAAATGTCTATTCAGTTTCGTTCACCATTTTTTAATTGGATTATTTGTTTTTCTGCTATTCAGTTGTATGAGTTCCTTATATATTTTGCCTATTAACCGTTTTTCAGATACAGGGTTTGCAAATACTGTCTTCCACTGCATAGGTTGCCTCTTCATTTTGTTGACTGTTCCTTTTGCTGTGCAAAAGCTTTTTAGTTTGATGTAGTTCCACTTGTTTATTTTTGCTTTTGATGTTTGTGCTCTTCGTATCATATCCAAAAAATAATTCTTCCAATCAATGAATACAGGATATTGGTACATTTATTTATGTCATCAATTTCTTTCATCATTGTATTAGTTTTCAGTGTACAGATACTTCACCTCCTTGATTAAATTCAGTCTTAAATATTTTATTCTTTTTGATAAAATAATAAATGGAATCGTTTTCTTTCTTTTTCAGATAGTTTATTGTTAGTGTATAGAAATGCAACTGATTTTTCTATGTTGAATTGGTATGCTGCAAGTTTACTGAATTCATTTATTATTTTTAACAGTTTTTTTGTGGAATCTTAGCATTTTCTATAAATAAGATCATGTCTTCAACTGCAAACAATTTTACTTCTACCTTTCAGATTTGGATGTTTTTTCCTTTTTCTTGCCTAATTGCTCAGGCTAGGATTTCCAGTATTTTGTTGAATAGAAGAAGTGAGAGCAGACACCTTTGTCTTGTTCCTGATCTTAAAAGAAAAGCTTTGTGCTTTTACCATTGAATGTGATGTTAGTTGTCGGCTTCTCATACATGGTCTTCATTTTATTGAAGTACATTCCTTCTCTACCTAATTTTTTGAGAGATTTTATGTTGAAACAATGTTGAATTTTGTCAAATTCTTCTTCTGCATCTATTGAGATAATTATATGATTTTTATCCTTCACTGTGTTAATGTGGTGTATCACTTTATTGATCTGTGGTATAATAAATCATCTTTGCATCCCAGAAATAAATCCCACTTGATCATGGTATATGATTCTTTTAATGTGCTGTTAAATTCTGTTTCCTAGTATTTTTTCAAGATTTTTACATCTATGTTCATCAGGGATATTGGTTTATAATTCTTTTTTTTGGTGGTGCCCTTATCTGGCTTTGGCATAAGGGTAATGCTGGACCCATAAAGTGAGTGTGAACGAGTTCCCTTCTGTTCAATTTTTCTGAAAGAGTTTGAGAAGGATTGGCATTAATTCTTTAAATGTTTGGCAGAATTCACCTGTGAGCCATGTAGTCCTGAACTTTTGTTTGTTGGGAGATTTTTTATTATGGATTCAACCTCCTTTCTCTTTAATCGTCTGTTCAGATTTTATTTATCTCTTCATATTGAGTCTTGTAGGTTGTATGTTTCTAGGAATTTATTTCTAGGTTACCCTGTTTGCTGATACATAATTGTTCACAGTGGTCTCTTACAATCCTCTGTATTTCTGTGGTAGCAGTTGTAACATCTCCTCTTTCATTTATAGTTTTATTTACTTGAGTCTTCTCTTTCCTTTTTGGTTAGTCTAGCAAAACATCTGTCAAATATTTTTATCATTTCACAAAACCAACTCTTAGTTTTGATGATTTGTTTCTATGATTTTTCTAGTGTTTCTTTCACTTATTTCTGCTCATATCTTTGTTATTTGCATCCTTCTACTACATTTTAACTTACTTTCTTCTTTTTCTAGTTCCTTGAGGTTTAAAGTTAGGTTGTTTGTGATCTTTGTTTTTGATACAGACACTTATTGCTAATGAATTTTCTTCATAGAACTGCTTCTGTGTGACAACAAGATGGCAATATAGAAATTTCTAGCACTCATCCCCTCCCAGAAACATCAATTTGAGCAACTATCCATTCACAAAATACCTTCACAAGAGTTAAAGATTCCAGGTGAGGGTTTACGGCACTTGGGTGAAGAAAAGAAATAATAAAAGGCACACTGAAGAAGATAAGGAAGGACAGTTTCACATTATCTTCCTCAAGCCTGGTCAGGCCAGTAGAGAGAGATATACACTCCCCATGTGGAAAAGAGAATGAAGCAAACACCCAAATTCACCATGGACCCCAGCACTGGCCCTCACTTGCATCAGGGTGGCTCCAATGGCCCTGTCTCCTGTCCCACTCCAGTTCTAGGATGTGCCGCCCATCCCATAGACCCTGACTGCAAACTGGCTCCTGCTCAACCACAGAACCAGACACCAAACCCACCCCCATGACTCCAGGCAGGTTCTCTCAGACCCAGGCTTCTAGCCCACCCCAGCGCAAGGCTGGCCTCCACAGACCTAGCCCCTCCTGGGAACCCAGGCTCCTGGCCTTCCCCAGCACCAGGCCAGCCCCTATGGACCTAGCCTACAGGCCAGCTCCCGCAGGCCGAGACTTCCAGCCTGCCCCAAGATCAGGCCAGCCTCCACAACCTTTGGCTCCAGAAGAACTCCAGGAGACCCAGGCTTCTGGACCATCCTAGCATGAGGCTGGACATTGTGGACCCTGTTTGCCTCTACACCAGCTCCCGTGAACCCAGGCACTAGGCCAGCACCTACGGACCCAAGTACGAAGCCCGCCCACCATCTGACCCAGGCACCAGACCTGCCAGCCCAAGGACTCCAGTTAAGTTGTTATTAGCTTAAAATAGTGTTATGGCTATAAGAGGTATTATACAAGCTTCATGGCAACCATCAAGAAAAAATCTACAGTAGATACACAAAAGATAAAGAGAAGGGAATCAAAACCTAGCACTATGGAAAATTAACAATCCATAAAAGAAAACAGCAAGGGAGGAAGTAAGGAACAGGGACTCCAAAACAGCCAGAAATTCATTATTATGAAGGCAATGGTAAGTCCTTACCTATCAATAATGACTTTAAATATAAATAAACTAAATACATGAATCAAAAGACACAGAGTTGCTGAATGAAGTAAAAAACAACACCCAACAATATGCTGCCTACAAGAGATTCACTTTAGCTTTAGGGACACACATAGGCTGAATGTGAAGGGATGGAAAACGGTACTCCATGCAAATGGAAACCAGCAGAGAGAAGAGCTGCTATCCTTACATCAGACAAAGTAGACTTAAGTCTAAAAGTGTAAAAATAGATAGGACATAATAAAATAATAAAGGGATCGATTCATCAAGAGGATATAACAACTGTAAATACACATGCACCCACATCAGCACACCTAAATTTAGTAAGCAAATACTAACAGATCTAAAAGGAGAAATAGACAATACAAAAGAAGTAGGGGAGCTCAATACTTTCAATAACAGATAGATAATCTCAAAAGAATACCCATAAGAGAACATTGGACTTAGGCTATACTTTAGACCAAATGGACCTAACAGACATATATGACATTTCACCCAACAGGAACCGAATACACACTATTTTCAAACACACACAAAACACTCTCCAGGATAGATCATATGTGAGGTCACAAAACAAGTCTTAGTAAATTTAAGAAGATTAACATCATACCAAGTTTCTTTTCCAAACACAATGGTATGAAACTAGAAGTCAGTAACAGAAGGAAAAATGGAAAATTCACAAATACGTAGTAAAAAGTATACTGAAACAAATGAAACAGAAACTTGGTGGATGGTGCTGGTGGGAGGACCCAATCCAAATGGGGCTGTAGTTGAGTCCACAAGGTGACAGGGCTGTGTCAGGCTGGTAACTGGGACCATGGTCAGCAAGCCTACCACCAGGATGCACCTTGCCTTCTGAAAATGACCCTTCTCAATCTTGGGCTCCACTAGGGTTTCACAGCCTCCTATCTGGATCCCAGTGGATCCCAAAGCTGCCACAAAGGCACATCTGTCCACAGATGGCTGCCAAATTATTGCTGCTATGGGGGAATACAAGTGGGGGACCTCTTATTTCAGCACCTTGCTGACATCACATCACCCAGTTGCTATGGGTTTTTAAGTGAAGAATGAACTAGCCTATATTAACTTAAGCTTTTCTTTTCTTGAAAATCTACTAACCCTGTCATTTAAAAATTGCTCTGCAACCCCAAATTTTATGACAAATAAACAAGGAATCTGATTTTTTAAGTAAATATCTTGTATAATCTCTGTCAACTACTACAGTTACACAAATTAATATCGTTTCTACTCTAGATAAAGAACAGACACTAGCCCTACAGAATGGATGGGTTATATGGAAGAGTTTGTCATTAATAAGCCTGCTTCTTAAAACAAATGCACAAGTAATATAAGTGAGAATATTTTGTAAATTTACTATATTATACTAGTTTTTTGAATTATTAGCACTAACAGTAGTGTTAATAGTAATTAATAACATCATTAGTAATAATTCTTATGATTACCATGAGGGGTGGGCAATCATTTACCACAGTCCAAGGTGGAATAGGAATAAGCAATATACAAGCAACACTATTTAGCTGTGTAGTCCACCTAAACCTTTTTTCTGGTCTTTTCATGGAATAATACCTTGGTAAGTTTCTTGTATTTCTAAGTATTTTCTCAGTCCTAAACTCTGGTTGTTTTTGAATGGTATTTTCAGCATTTTCAAGAAAGTACGATTCAAATTTTAACATGATTTTGAATAAATGGTGGCTCTGATTGATCAACATGCAAATAAGATTTTCTTTAGGCTGTAAAGTAATTCCCCGTACTTACATGTCTTTATTGAGACATTTGGAAGACTAACCATGTTAAATTATTTGCTTCACTAGAAGCTCTTCTAAAAACTTTTTTCTTATTACACAATATACTCCCAAGGACAGTAAGAGAAGAATCCTTATTTTATACACTGTCATGGTCATGTTTCACAGAAAATAGTACCTGTACAAACTCTACACTGCACTGTTTTGGCAACAAAAAAAAAAAAAATTGCTCCAAAGGAGACATGACTTCAGGCACAGCAGAGAAATAAGGTAGAAGGTGCTATAAAAATTTCCTCTGTGAACTATTGGTTTCCTCATATTTTTCCCAATTGGCTCATATACAAAGATTTGAGCTGGGCATTGGGCCAAGGCAAAGACTAAAATTAGACCATGGAAGCAGAAGCACACTCTGATTGCAGATAAAAATCAAAGGGATGACCAAAAATAATTCCAAAAGAAGATAACCTGAACAGATCTAAAAAAGGAAAAAAAAAAAAAAAACAGTTATAAAAGAATCCATTTCAAAACTAAAAATAGAACTACCATACAATCCAGCAATCCCACTCCTGGGCATATACCCTGAGAAAACCATAATTCAAAAAGAGTCATGTACCACAATGTTCATTGCAGCTCTATTTACAGTAGCCAGGACATGGAAGCAACCTAAGTGTCCATCAACAGATGAATGGATAAAGAAGATGTGGCACATATATACAATGGAATATTACTCAGCCATAAAAAGAAATGAAATTGAGTTATTTGTAGTGAGATGGATGGACCTAGAGTCTGTCATACAGAGTGAAGTAAGTCAGAAAGAGAAAAACAAATACAATATGCTAACACATATATATGGAATCTAAAAAAAAAAAAAAAAAGGTCATGAAGGACCTAGGGGCAGGGCTTCCCTGGTGGCAAAGTGGTGAAGAATCCGCCTGCCAATGCAGGGGACACGGGTTCGAGCCCTGGTCCAGAAAGATCCCACATGCTGCAGAGCAACTAAGCCCGTGCACCACAACTACCGAGCCTGCGCTCTAGAGCCCATGTACCGCATCTACTGAAGCCCACGCGCTCTAGAGCCTGCACTCTGCTACAAGAGAAGCCCGTGCACCGCAACGAAGAGTAGCCCCCACTCACCACAACTAGAGAAAGCCTGCGTGCAGCAATGAAGAAATAAAAATTTAAAAATTTAAAAAAAAGAACCTAGGGGCAAGATGGGAATAAAGACGCAGACCCACTAGAGAATGGACTTGAGGACACGGGGAGGGGGAAGGGTAAGCTGGGACAAAGTGAGAGAGTGGCATGGACATATATACACTACCAAATGTAAAATAAATAGCTAGTGGGAAGCAGCCGCACAGCACAGGGAGATCAGCTCGGTGCTTTGTGACCACCTAGAGGGGTGGGATAGGGAGGGTGGGAGGGAGGGAGACACAAGACGGAAGAGATATGGGGATATGTGTATATGTATAACTGATTCACTTTGTTATAAAGCAAAAACTAACACACCATTGTAAAGCAGTTATACTCCAATAAAGATGTTAAAAAAAAGAATACATATGTATGTGTATATATATACTTCATATATTTACATATTTTTGAATATATGACAAATATATTAGAAATATGTGCATAGAGAAAATAATTTAAGTGCAACAAGAGTTATTACTTATTCACTATAATTAAACTATAAAGTATAATTTATTTCACAGCCTGTCAATTTTTAAGGCTGAATTTTATAAATGTTCCTTAATGCGAAAAGGGGAATATAACCCTTATATCATATATTGGTAAACATCTTTTTTCTGCTGCAGCTTATATGTAACATTAAGGGCACTGAAGTTTTAATTAATTTTAAGCTTTGTGACCATAGTATGCAACTTCCTTTAACAGAAATTGTTTCTGAATTATTTTATATGATTGAATTTTAAAGAAAAACAACTCATTAAGAAACTCCTGTTAAATGATGTACTTGCACTAATTAGGTAAGAATAAAAATTGATATCAATGTAAAAAAAAAGAATCCGTTTCAAAAGAATTCCCAGACTAGGTATTTGAGCTCACCACATAATGTCAGTTCTGCTATAACATTTGTTTTAAATAATGAATTTGTTCCAACATGATTGGAATATTAAGGAAGAAACTTAAGCATAGCAAGAATTTTGTATTTACCTAAAATGTTATTTCATCTGCAAGAAATACTTGGTGACACCAGAAAACTGCACCCAGCTGAACAGAGCTGGTAGAAATGCACGATACAAACACACACACATACACACACACAGCCCTTCCAGCCACCTCAGTTCACAGTGTGTACTGTGAATCACACTCACCCACAGATGGTGTTACAACTTTCCTTCTATTTCAGTTAACCTTCCTTCCACCACTTCGAAATAACTCATAATCTGCAACCCTTTCAACTCCCACTTCACGAGCAAACTTCAGGTCCTTTTAAGAAATGTTAAATGCCATATTTCTTGTTGTATTCCTATATTTTTTTAACCATTTAACGTGTAAAACTGTGCTTCCATTTTTTATGAGGTTTCAATTTTTTTTATGTCATTGACAGATCAAGTTTTTGAGGGCTGTGCTTATATTTTTCCTATGATCCTTGTAGTTTTTTATTGCATCATTTTGCATAATTTTAAGGTAATTTTTAAGAATATATGTGTCATGTTATAAACTGACTACTGAAAAAAGGTATAATTACAATGCTATATAAACCATTAAAGAAATATTCATTCATCCATAACATATTTATTTAGTATTTGCTATGTAAGAAATATAAGTTGGACAATCATTTTTATCTAGCCAACACTATCAATATGACTAGCCAATATGATTTTGATACAAAAATTATTTATGCAGTGCAGAGTTATTATTTTTACCTAAAGATATTTCTTTTTGGTAATAACAAACATGTTCTTTTAACCCTGGTTTTTCTCTATACATCTTTAAAAGTTTTTCAGTTGTTTCATATATGGTCAAGTTGAGATTTTTAAGAACCTCATTTTTAACTTTCAGTAAGTGTTTACAACTTGAGTTTTTCAAAAGAGTCAAACTTCAAGCACTTGTTAATACAGTAATAAAACCACATGAAATAATAAAACCAATGATCAAACCACTGACCTGTGAATGTGAATTTCATAATTCTAAACAAAATACTAGCAAATGAATGGAATTCAAATGTAGAGTAAAATAGTTATTAATTATAGTTATATTATAGATTAATATTTTAGCATTAGGTGTCAGTATCATGTTATAGGTATAACTATGTGAACAAGGAAAGGAAGAGTAAGAACATGACCTACCTCAAATGCTTCTGATAAAATTCAATACCATTCCTTACTTAAAAAAAAAAAACTTTCAAAGATAATTACTGTTCAATTCAATCTTATACTTAATAATAAAATATTAGAAATTCCTTGCTAAAGGTGGGAACACTATGTTTCATAGTACCAGTAATAATTTCATTCTGCAAGTCCTAAAACACAAAATGATGAAGCAAAACAGCTATCATCTTTTAGAAATTCAGCACATTTCAAAAACATTCACTTAAAAAAATAAAAGCAGAAGAGAACTAACTGAAAAATATATCATTGATGTTTGTTAAATAAGCATTCTCAGGAACCAAAGGAATGGATTATTTAATGGATAAGGGAACCATTAACCAAACCATTAAAAATAGTAAAGAAAGAAAAGCAAATAATAGCTAGCTTGGAATATGCTTTTAAATAGATAAACTGTACACCTTTATAGAAATGCATGCAAAAATACCTAAATAAACAGAGAGAAAAAAATACCCTGTTAACTGAATGGGGACAAACTATTTGCAAAAAACTTTGATTCTTCCCAAAATAAGACTCCAATGGGACTGGAAATTGAAAACAAATTTAATGAAATTATTAAAAAGTTCAACTAGAAAAGTAACAATCAGCCAAGAATTTTTATAAGAAGTCTTAAGAAAGGATTTGTATTATCACATTTAAATAATAAAAAAGCTGCAAAATAGTAGAGTAGAATGCATGCTATTTATATAAACATAAATAGAAGGCAAGATATAACTCAGAAATATGTTTTTAATGTAACATCTAACATGCGATAAACCACCAAATCAATAAAGAAAATGTATTATTCAGTAAATGCTAATAGGGAACTAAAGAGTTGTTAGGAAAATAATCAATTTAAATGTTCAACTCCCATAGTACCCTAGAATAAATTCCACATGGATTAAAGTGCTGAACTTTT
Source organism: Balaenoptera ricei (assembly GCF_028023285.1). Taxonomy (NCBI): domain Eukaryota; kingdom Metazoa; phylum Chordata; class Mammalia; order Artiodactyla; family Balaenopteridae; genus Balaenoptera; species Balaenoptera ricei. The sequence continues at coordinate 66,264,729 of NC_082647.1, forward strand.
TTTAAAATCATAGATACTTCTGAAGAAAACTACTAGAAGAAAAATACTAGAAAAAAAAAGTATCCAAGGAAAAGTTACGTCTCTGTTCCTTAGATAAAAAGCATGCTTCTAAGCATAAAAGTAAATAAATCACAGAAATTTCCTATGTTAAAAAAACAGCAAAAAAGACTACAAACTGAGAAATCACTGAATACTCAAATATGAAGGGCCATTCAAATAGATTTTTATAAATAATAACATTAAGATCACAAAAGAAAAGTGGGTCAGGCATTGATCAGTTTATAAAAGGATAAATACAATGGATAAATACAGAAAACAGAAAACCTTACTACTAATAGCATAAACACAAAGCAAGTCAATCAAAAACAGCTTTGAATTTACTAAATTAGCAAATACTTTAAAATGTTTAGCACTGAATACTGGTGATGTTGTAACAAGACAGGTCCTCTCATATTTTACTAGTGAGGTATTATATTATTTTACTATGGCTACCAAAACAAAGTACCACAGCCTGAATGACTTAAACTACAGAAATTTATTCTTTCACAGTTTCGGAGAGTAGAAGTCAGAAATCAAGGTGTTAGCAGGATTGGTTTCTTCTAAGGCATCTCTCCTTGGCTTATAATGGCCGTCTTTTCCATGTATTTTCAAACAGTCTTCCCACTGTATGTCTCTGTCCTAATCTCCTGTTCTCATAAGGCACCAGTCATATTGGATTAGGGCCCACCCATATGACCTCATCTTACCTACCTACCTCTTTATGTTTTTATTTTAATATCTTTATTGGAGTATAATTACTTTACAATGTTGTGTTAGTTGCTGCTGTATAACAAAGTGAATCAGCTATATGTATACATATATCCTCATATCTCCTCCCTATCCCACCCCTTTAAGTGGACACAAAGCACCCAGCTGATCTCCCTGTGTTATGCAGGTGCTTCGCACTAGCTATCTATTTTACATTTGGTAGTGTATACATGTCCATGCCACTCTCTCACTTATCCCAGCTTACCCTTCCCCCTCCCCATATCCTCAAGTCCATTCTCTGAGTCTTTATTACTGTCCTGCCCCCAGGTTCTTCAGAACCTTTTTTTTTTTTTTTTTTTTTTTTTTAGATTCCATATATGTGTTAGCATACAGTACTTGTTTTTCTCTTTCTGACTTACTTCACTCTCTATGACAGTCTCTAGGTCCATCCACCTCACTACAAGTAACCCAATTTCATTTCTGTTTATGGCTGAGTAATATTCCATTTGTATATATGTGCCACATCTTCTTTATCCATTCATCTATCGATGGACACTTAGGTTGCTTCCATGTCCTGGCTATTGTAAACAGAGCTGCAATGAACATTGTGGTACATGACTCTTTTTGAATTATGGCTTTCTCAGGGTACATGCCCAGTAGTGGGATTGCTGGGTCCTATGATAGTTCTATTTTTAGTTTTTTAAGAAACCTCTATACTGTCCTCCACAGTGGCTGTATCAATTTACATTCCCACCAACAGTGCAAGAGGGTTCCCTTTCCTCCACACCCTCTCCAGCATTTATTGTTTGTAGATTTTTTTATGATGGCCATTCTGACCAGTGTGAGATGATACCTCATTGTAGTTTTGATTTGCATTTCTCTAATGATTAGTGATGTTGAGCATTCTTTCATGTGTTTGTTGGCAATCTGTATATCCTGTATATCTTCTTTGGAGAAATGTCTATTTAGGTCTTCTGCCCATTTTTGGATTGGGTTGTTTGTTTTTTTGATATTGAGCTGCATGAGCTGCTTGTATATTTTGGAGATGAATCCTTTGACAGTTGTTTTATTTGCAAATATTTTCTCCCATTCTGAGGGCTGTCTTTTTGTCTACCTACCTCTTTAAAGGCCCTATCTCCAAATATAATCACATTCTGAGGTACTTGGAGTTAAGACCTCAACATGTGAATTTGGGGGGTAGAGGCACAATTCAGCCTATATCAGGTATCAAAGTAAAAATTACACTGGCCAAGGAGGACTGTGATCAAGGCTATTACCACAGGGGAGAGAGGCCAGAGTTCAGTCTGAACTCAACTCCACTGAAAGGAAGGGCTAGAGAGTTTTAAGAGCTGGGGTGGGGAGGATCTTAAGCCACCTATGTTTGTTAATTGGCTTCACCCAAAGGAAAAGTATCTTCAATTATCTTTATGACAGGAGACAGAGCACCTATCTTCCTTGATGATTACATTTCAGAGGGATGGCTCCCAGGCTTTGAGAAAAACAGTCCTGGACAGTAAAACTGTCAAGAGGTCTTTAAGAAAATTTACATCTCAAAGGGCAAAGAAAGAATGAACAGTTACAAGTTTTCTAAAGTAAATGCTCTAAGAAAAGGGAAGTTCAAGCACCCAGAGTCAGGAAGAAGCCCGTCTACAGTTTAATCAATCTGAGGAAAAGGTTAAGTCCATCTTAGTCAGGGGGTTAGTTTTCTCTACTCTTTCTTGTAAGCATTTTGAAAGCTGTGTCAGTTCTTGTCAACTCATTTCTTTTGAAACATTCATTTAATTTGGGGGATGCTACTCCAAGGGGGAAAATTTTTTTAAATGCATATAAAGAAATGTGTTTTCAAAGCATTATTTGTAATACTAAATAACTGTAAACTTCTTAAATTTCCAAAATGCACAAATAATTGATTCTGATATTTACCACAAAATATGATCTAACTACTACTGATACGGTTTACTAGAAATTTTTCGTATAGAAAATGCATATGATTTCTTTTCAAGGAAAAAATGAATACAAAAATTGTACACAGTATGATCTGATCTGCAAAAATATTTTATGTATATACATACATATACACACAGAAACAGAGAACAGATAGATTTGAAGGAAACTCAAAAATATTTACAGTATGCATCTGTTATAGAACTATGGGATTTTTATACTTATTTTTATATATTTCTAATTTAAAAATATAAGCAGGTCAGGAACAAGTAGAATAAGCATGACACCAATGAATCAGGTTAATTTATAGAGCTGGTAGAAGGGCAGAACATATGATATTACTGAAGGGGAGCAGAATTTGTCACTCCAAAATACACTTCTTTGGCATAAGGATTATTTTTAAGAAACAGCAAACCTATGAAAAGCTCTGAAAACTGAGAAGTTATCCTTTTGCATGAGAAATTTACATTTATGAGGGAAATCTCCATTTGTAAGAATGGCTTCCTCACTGTACCATAAGAGGAAGATTACCAAAACTGTAGAAACTCTTATCAATAAAGAGGGCAGGGACTTAAATCTGCAATGACAACCATACCTGTGTTTACTCTGCTTTGCCTGGTAATCTCCCATAACTGGATCCTCCCCCAGCCCCCAACCACAACACTTCTTTCTCTTTAGCTGGACATGGTATTTAAGACCAAGGCTTCGGCCATTTGAGGGAGTTAGTCTTCCTGGGTATCTCTCACATATACAGGAGGTACATATGAAACAGGAGGGAAGAAGGCAGGGCACAACCTTTGAAAGAATGACATAGCCCGAGGACATGACATAAACTGATTAGAACCAAATGGGTACAAGATGGTGGATAAGTCAACTTCCACTAGACCTTGAGCCTCAGTATACGCTCACATCAGCAAGCTAAATGACACACCCCCAGGTGCCATAACAGTTCCAAGACCAACCATTAGGATCAAAAAGTGGGTGGTGGCCCAATTCCTGGAAATCCCCACCCCCTTCCTAAAAGAGCTGGAATATTCCTCCCACTCATTAGCCTATGAAATTGCCCACTCCTATAAAAACTGACAACCCCATACTCTGGTGCCTTTCTCACCTTCTGAGATAGCCCACACTCTGTCTGTAGAGTGTGTTTCTGTCTAAATAAATCCACTGCTTACTTATCACGTTCTCTCTCACTGAATTCTTTCTGCCATGAGACATCAAGAACCTGAGCTTCATTAAGTCCTGAAACCAGGTGTGTGATCTCAGTTGGAAGACTGTGGGTTTTGGCCGGGTGCGAGTCCTGGCCAAAACCCAAACTGGTACTTGAACCCAAGTGGCTGGGACTCGAACCTGATCAAAACCCTGACTGGGACTTGAACCCATGCAGCCGGGACTCGAACCCGGCCACAACCCAGCTTGAGACTTGAACCCACGTGGCCGGGACTCAAACCTGGCCACAACTCAGCTTGGGACTTGAACCCACACGTCTGGGACTTGAACCCAGCCAAAACCCACAGTCTTCCAACTGAGATCACACACATGGTTTCAGGATTTAATGAAGCTCAGGTTCTTGATGTGTCATCACAGAAAGAATTCAGTGAAAGACAAAGTAACAGGTAAGAAGTGGATTTATTTAGAGAGAAACACACTCCACAGAGTGTGGACCATCTCAGAAGGCAAGAGTGGCCTTGGAAGAAACACACTGGACAGAAAGAGTGTGGGCCATCTCTGAAGGTGAGAAAGGCACCAGAATATGGGGTTGGGTTTTTATAGGAGTGGGTAATTTCATAGGCTAATGAGTGGGAGGAGTATTCCAGCTATTTTAGGAAGGGGGTGGGGATTTCTAGGAATTGGGCCACCGCCCACTTTTTTGATCCTTATGGTCAGTCTTGGAACTGTTATGGCACCTGGGGGTGTGTCATTTAGCTTGCTGATGTGAGCATATACTGAGGCTCAAGGTCTAGTGGAAGTCGACTTGTCCAACATCATGGACTGTGAAGATCCAAAGCAACTGGGGCTTGCAGACATAAATTCAAAACAGAGTTGCATAAAAGAGAACTTTCTTAAAGAAACCCAGGGTTGTCATGAGATTAAAGCCCAGTGAGGAGACCCAGAAGGTGATTTCAAACTACCGGCGCAAGGAGATTCAGCACTGGTTGAAAAGGAACTGGAAGGAAACAGTCAACAAATGATTGCACAACCCTATAAATCAAGAGAATAGGGGGATTATTGGTCTTCTTCACAACTTTATCACTTTCAGAACTGAAACAGCTTCAGTGTGGCCTCAAGGAGTCTTATACTTCACAGGACCTAGCAAGTTGCAGTATGCCTAATAGGCACAAAATAGTTAAGTGTCAAAAAGAAATGAACAAGGCCAAATTTCCCTTTTTTCTACTGCAGTATCTGATAAGCCTTTATTGACATAGAGCTATACCAAGATTTAAAGGGAATAAATCCTGCCTGAAAAGAATCCTAATTAGCAACTCAATTTAAACACTGATTGTTCTAAAATGCAAATCTGTTCACTCATTTCTCTCTCCATTAAAACCATTTTATAGCTTGCCATTGTCAATGAGATGAATTTCAAAATTCATAGCATAATTCATTAGACAACTTATAATCTGGTTCTGCCAACTCTCCGTGCTTTGTAAACTATGGCCACATAATCCCTCCCTTAACCCTACATATAGCCCAGTCCCCCACCCATACCAGACTAGACTCACTGACTATATTCTATATTCATAGAGCACACTAAAAGTTCCCCTCCCTCGGCCCAATCACCTGGATTTGTAAATCATAAATCTGCATCCCTTAAAGAATCAAATTCTGCAAGACAAGACTATATTCATCCTATACAATACTTGCCCCATGTACTGTGTGTAGATGTACAAGAAATATTTTAAAAGAATGGATGACTATTTAGGAGTACTTATAGTCTCCAGGGAAAGAAAGACTAGTATTTACAGAATACAATTTCTATAATATTTACTCTTTATAGGTTATGAAGGAAGTTATATTACTAACAAAATGCCCAAAGTCCTCAGACAGCGAATGGAGTTTAAATCTAGCACTTTGCTATTATCTTAAATACTCTGTCAATTCAAATAAAAATTCCTTTATGTTCTGGTTAGAATCAGTTGCTGCCATTTCAGACTAACCTTCTAATAATTCTCCTTTCCTTACTCAAAGAAAATCTAGACAAAAAATTGGTTAAGTTTAGTGAAAGTATTTCTAAATTAGACTCACTATATATATTATGGCTTAACTGTGAGGAAATGTGTGTCTATGTGTAAATGCATATACAGAGGTAGACAAATGTACATTCACAATCCAAACTGAAAGCAAGATAAAGCAAATAAGAAAAAATTGAAAAATTGAAAAAAGATAAAGATTTGTGTCACTTTCTGGAGTGGACTGATTAACTTAACCAATTTCCTTCACCACCTACCTCTTCCTCCTCCAAGTCCAAACCACACCACTCTGCCTAGCTGAACCAAGTGATATTCTCTATTGGTTAAAAATGAAACATGTGGCTCATCTGTGCACTCAATCAAGGCTCAGTTTTCTTGAGAATGACCCAACATTTACTTCTGCATGAATGTGCCTAGCAGGCAGTTCCATATGTAGTTGCTAATACTGTGAATGTCTACTGCCAGACATCTGGTTTACACCTATCTTCTTTATTGTAGTTACTCCATCTAATTGCATTATTTTGGTAAACAGAAGAAAGTAATTTAAAATGACATCTATCTGAATCAGTCCCAAACTAATTAGTTTTTTTCCCTCCCCAAAAGATGTAGAAACATATGTTTCTGTTATTCTGCCCTGATACTGCATATCTGTTTATTATGGAATCAAGTTGTTTAATCTTTCCCATTTTCTGCTTTTAACTGATACTGCTACTTGCAATCTGATACAGAACTAATCTTAAAACATTTATGCTTGAAATTGTTATGTTTTAACTGTTAATTTTCAAACCCGATATCCTTTGATGTGAAAGTATGAAGATGTGGAAATGACCCCCATTGAGCCCAGCATTTGCACTGGGAGGACTTCAGAGCAGGTAATGAAATCCATGAATAAATACCATTTCTGATCAAATTAACCTGTGGCATCAAATAACTACTCAAAATTTGTTTCCTCATCTGAAAGATTAAGAAGTTAGAGTAGGTAACAACTCAATTCCCCAGAGTCAAGCATAGGACCCTGGCTTTTACGCCTTTTTTTGTGGGTGTTAAAAGAAAACGGCGCCAGAAAAAGGCAAAGAAAAGGAACAGTCAGAAAAGCTGGAGAAAAGCTGAACGAGATCACTGTCACAGGGCCAGAAAGAAAATAGTTGAGTAAAGAAAAAGGTTTTCAATAGTGCCAAGTGATAATGATAATAATCTTCACACATACAGTATTTTACAGCTTCCAAATATTTTTTCATACATTAAAATTTGTTACCAATGACAACTCTGTGATGGAAGCAGGACAGAGATTCATTTCCTTATTTTATGAATTAAAAACTCAGGATTAAGGAAGATTAGGTCAAAGACATAAACATGAGTATAGGAAAATCGAAACCATAAAATGTTTTTACTCCACAGTCATGACTTGTTACAAGCATATCTTCTGATCTGGATGGCCTGGGTTCAAATCTCAGACCACTAGGTGTTTACTGACCCTTTGACCACCCTGGGCCTCAGCATGCTCATCTGTAAAATACAGGTCCTGAACAAACTTAACAAAAAGACTTGACGATTAAAAGTTGAATATACATGTAAAGCACAAAGACAACCACCTGGCATTCGATAAGTGTTAGTTAGCTGCCATTATTACAGTCAATAATATGACCAGCAGACAGAAAATACAGCCACAACATCACTGCCTCAGTTTACCTTCCCTTTCTGGGGCTCTGGATAAGACAAAGAAAATGTGTCAAGGCAATCAATGAGCAACAGCCATGTAGCCACAAAAGGAAGCAGGATAACAAGGTCTAAGGCCCCACTCCCTGCCACAAATGCTGGGAGTGGTGAACCCTGCCCTGGACAGTCTCCTCAAAGGACAGCCTATGAGTAGATAGCCAGAATGTTCTCATTTACAAGGAATTTACATCATTCTAATAAGGGCTTTGTTTCAAGACAGAGTTACAGAAAGTCATAACATGTGAATTTAATTCCAGTCTAAGAAATTGTACAAGTGTAAGCATGTAAGTTAATTACTTTTTATGTTGAAGACAGACTCATGTCTAGATGTTACTAACTCATGTAGTAACATCTGGTGGGCCTATTTGCTTTTTCAAATTAGGATAATTAGAACTGACAAAGTACCTTCATTCCAACTTCTCTTTCTCATCACTGCTTAGATTATTTGCCAGTTTATTTTTTGCTGTTATTGTGGCAGGGATTTTTCTTTCATTTTACTCAACATCACTCAATTTGTTTTACACTAAACTATAGCAGTTGTAATCATCACCATGCCACTGTTCATAATATACATTTATATTATGTTGGAAAAAATCTTAATATGAAAGAAGTACATAGCATTTAAACGGTCAGTATTCATTCTCATTATCATTGTATAGTATCTATGAAACTATACAAGTTGAAAGACAACTTTCTAAAAGAGTTTCAATAAAACATTCACTCTAGTGTTCCAAGCTCTTAGAACAGGTCCTTAACATACAGTAGGCACTCAATAAATATCTGTGCCATGAAAGAATGAATACACCAGACAATCATCTATGTGCAATTTTATACAGCTATGTATCAGTTAGAACATAATTATTTTGCCTTTATTTTAGAAGGTTTTCATTGCCATTTTAATTTATGAAACTTTGTTACATTTATTCAAACGTATAATTATCTCCCTTGGATTGTGTGTCTCTTTCTTCCTGTGCATCCTAAAAAATCTTTCATTGCTAGGAAAAATGCCTGCACATATAAAACTCTCATCTCATGTTTTATTTTAAGTATAGAACTATGCATTCTCTAATTTTATAATGATTGTTTGACCAATCCTTTATAACTGATACAATATTCACAACAGTTGAGCACCCATTCAAGCCCTTAAAATATTCACTTAATTTCTCTGCGCCTAAACCTCTTCATCTACACGATATTAATAATCATACACTTATTTTCCTTAGTTCAGAGGGTTGTTCTGTAGATCAAATTATTTCTTAATAAAAAGCTAAATAAAATGATTAAATTAGAATGCACCTTAATATGTTTCAGAATTTTCTTTTGTTTAGTGAAAATGATAAAATATTTCAAATACTTTTTAAAAATCTATATTAGGACAAAATTTTTGCTTTAATGTACTGGAAGATTTATGTGGCAAAAATATGACATTGTGGTTGAGTAAAATAAAATAAAAATGAGAGAATCTACCTTTAAAATCCTATTCTTAAGGTCATCTGAATCTATAAGTACCAATTGCTAGGTTAGTAGGACAATTAATATTTTAACACATGGTCTAAATCAACCAATTCACGTAATAATATTCTATAACATCTTTCAGTTTTTCCATCTTTGTCCAGAAGTGAGGTGAGGTTTTCATAAGAATAGTTGTGAACATGTCTGAAATAGTTACATGAAGATTTTGATGTTTTTAAATATCAATCTGAGCCCTGTGGCAAATATTTAAAAAGAAAGCTTCAGTCAGGCTGCATTATACCTAAAGCATATTTATCACATAATGGTAATAAAATTTCACAAGCTCAGTATCAATCACATTGTGGGATTAAGCTTGAATACAAATTGAAACTCAGATCTTCCTATCTCCTAATTTCTCTTAAATATTTGTTCTTTGTATTGTCCTTGGATATGCTACTGTGGAAAATTTCCATAACCATTTTTTAATCTACAATGCATACTGGTTCCAAAAGGTCTAGCATATAGTATCCATTTAAAAATCATAAAAATGAATATAATTAAAAGCTAAGTTGAGACAGCAGTTTCCATTATATCCAAAGTATATCACAGAGTCTCATTCAAGGAGTATAGATTCCACCAAGTATAAATGCACAAAGAGCTATAAACGTTAGTTTTTCAGCAATAATTTCATTGAGATTATTTAAAGTTAGAGTTTACTCTGCCTGAGGCAACCTAACAACTGCAGTGTATACCAAACATTCTAATTTACAAAGCATTAATGAAGCAATTAGCAAAGAGATGAATGCAAATTGTAAACTGTTATGGGGAAATGGGAAATTAAAAGAAGGAAAATTCAAGCCATTGAATACTTGATTATTTTCCCTACTCAGTACCTTTGAGGATAACCTGGCTTACCCATTAAAAAATGAGTGTCTGTCAAAATCGTTGTATGTAAGATGCTTTCTTGTTTTAAACATGTATACCAGATGGTAGAACTCGCTGCAGACCTTTACCTCCAGAGTACAGTCAATTCTTATACAAAAGACTTCAGCATTTGCAGATTATCTTTTATTCAAGGACCCCAAAGGATGTTTCAGGAAAAAATAAGGGGGGAGGGGGTGGAACTTATTCCTCCTTAGTGTCTTTCAGTCCCACGCAGTAGGTAAACAGTCACATTAACTATGTATGAGATTAGAAATTAGAGAATACATTAAAAGATATTCTCAAATCACAAAGAATCAATGCACTGATTTCCCTTGGCTCCCTACCTATTGTTCAAACCAGAAGTTTCACTGAAATTTTTGGTTGGGTTTATTCTCACTGGCCTTTAATATTAGCTAGGAACAAAATTCATTTCATTCTATAATGAAATTAAGACCTACTGTACAAATATATAATGATTTAAAGTGACTAAATTAAGCAAGTTGATTCTATTACAATAATATTGTTTATTCAATGCTTCTTTTTTTAAATGATTAGAATAAAGATCAAACAAAACAAGCTATTTTGAATCCCAGTCTGCCAAGTATTGTGTAACTCTGGGAAAGTCCCTAATGTTTTACACTTAAATTTCCCTGTTTATAAAATGGGGAAATAATAGAACCTGTCTTCTATACTTGTTTTGAGATTTAAATTAGTGAAAACTAGTAGAGAATTTAGCAAAGTGTCCAATCCTTGTAAGCACTCAAAACATATTAATTATTATCACAAATTAAATAATCTAAAAATGTGTAAAGCAAAATAGCTCCTATTCCCTGACACACTGAAAACCTTAATTCTTTGAGGAAATCGGTTCTCATGTACCATTCTATGTCACTCTTTACACACGTACAAATATAAGCACACCTAATTTTCCTTTATTAATAAAAAATTGATACATTACATTCTAACTTGCCTTTTTACTTAGTGCAGCAGATAATTAATGCAGTCAATAATTTTTAAATAAGACACAATTTTTGAAGTACTTTTGTCCCTTATTACGGTTTTCTTAAAGAACGCAAAAGACAAAGGAATGAAACAGGTTCTTGGCTATTCTAGTAAAAAAAAAAAAAGATCCTTAAAAGCAAAGTCCAAACCACATTGTGAAGTATATAAAGGTAAATACAACATTTTAGGAGAACACAATCTGGAATAACTGTCTTGAGAAGTTTGAAGGAAACAGTTATTTAATTTGTCTTAACTTTTAAGAAAAACAAACAAACAAATGCTAAATGTCATGCAGAGAAAAAGACATTAAGTCAGCTAAGCATTCTGGAGATAATTTAACCCTAAACTGTCATTCATCATATAAGGAAAAGAGATTTGAGGAGGCAAACTTTCTAGTAGACCATTCAAATTATTAGGATTGATGCAAATCAACATTTTTACAACACTAAATTTGAATAAAAATAAAGAAATTCTTGGCTTCTGCATCTAGTAATGGTAGACTAATGGTAATGGTAATTTATTAACAGATCATAGGCATTACAGATAAAGTTATCAGATACAAGCTTTAAAATAGCTATGAGTACTATTTTCATATAGTTTAAGAATGATATTGGAAATTTAGGCAGAGAACTGTAAAAAAATATTAACTAAAAAACTGAGTAAGAGGGAAGTACTTCTGAAAGGGTGAAGTGAGTGCCTCAAAAACAAAAACTCTTATCCACAGGACCAACAAATGCACTGACAAAAAATGTCAAGGTTTTCTGAACTCTGGAAATCAACAAACGTTTTGGAACAATCCTAAGAATGTTTATTCAAGAAAAGTGGCTCAGTCTTCTTAAGATCAGCAACCTTTGTGGTGTTTTTACTTGCCCATCACTTTCTTCCCTGTTCTTTGGTAGCCTTGAAAACCAACAGCCTTGCAACTACAGCAGCTGTGAAAATCAGCAAACACTCAACCACAGGAGGGGCACAATAGGTTTGGAGCTCTGCAAATGCCACATTCTCAATTGTCACTATTTGACCCGACAGCTCCCTAAAAAGCCCCATTCTCAGGGCTTGTCTTTATTTGGCCTGATGTAGACTTCACTCTGGGTGAGTACCCCGATCCCTAGGGTATTCGTGAAAAACAAATGGGGGCAATTATTTAACACTGCAGCTGGGCTTCCCTGGTGGTGCAGTGGTTGAGAATCTGCCTGCCAATGCAGGGGACACGGGTTCGAGCCCTGGTCTGGGAGGATCCCACATGCCGCGGAGCGGCTGGGCCTCTGAGCCACAACTACTGAGCCTGCGCGTCTGGAGCTTGTGCTCCGCAACGAGAGAGGCCGCGACAGTGAGAGGCCCGCGCACCGCGATGAAGAGTGGCCCCCGCTCGCCGCAACTGGAGAAAGCCCTCGCACAGAAGTGAAGACCCAACACAGCCAAAAATAAATAAATAAATAAATAAATTTATAAAAACAAAAACAAACAAAAAAAAACACTGCAGCTGACTCACTTTGAGGGCTGGGGAGTGTGGTATCAACTGAGGCTAAAAGGACTCTGGCCAAAAAATGAGGCTTTGAAAATCTAACATGTTCTTGGAAATCTAGAAGGCCATGAACATGTTCTGGGTATGTCCAGAACATACCTGAGAAGCCCTTAATCTCTCATCTCTGGTTGACCTTCAGGATCTATGCAAGCAGGAAGTGAATGCTATAACAGATTTATAAATTCCCTGATGAAGGGCTGAAGGAATGCTCAACACAAACATAGAACTTCTTGGTCAAGTATGGAGGACTTTGGCTCAAGGCACTTAAAATTTCTGCCTAATCATTAGTTGACCACTAAATTAATCTAGCAGAGACTTCAGTAGCTACATGTAAAAAAGGATACAAACTTGAAGAATTAGTCCAGGAACATCACTAAGCAAACAGCAGCAACCACTACAAACAACAAAAACAAAAGACCATGGGGGAGCAAGACACAGAAGGACAGGAATGTATGGCACACAGACAGGATAAAAAGTAGGCAAGAGAAATTGTTCCTGAGGAAGTTCTAATGTTGGATTTACTAGATAGCTGTTATAAGAATGTTAAAGAAATAAACCATGTCTAAAAAATTAAAGTATGAGAACAATGTCCCACCAAATAGAGACTATCAATAACAAAGAACTTAATTAAAACAGCCAAACAGAAATGAAGTTGAAAAGTACAGTAACTGGAAAAAAAATTCCTTAGCGGAGCTTAGTAGTAGATTTGAATGGCACAAAGACTCAATGAACTTGGATTGAAGATAGGTCAACTTATCCCGTCTGATGAATAGAAAAGAAAAAAAATGAAGATAGATGAAGAGAGCCTCAGAGAGATAATGGGAATCTCAGAAAGGGAATATGCATATATTTTTAAAATCCCTCAAATCCCACAAATTTGGTGAAAAACATTAATCTACATACCCAAGAACTCAATGAATTCAAGTAGGATAAGCTCAAAGAGATCCATGCCTTGAAACATCATTGTCAAACTGTTGAAAGTCAAAGGCATATAACAAATCGTGAAGGTAGTGAAAAGCAACTCATCACATAAAAGGGATCCTCAATAAAATTAAAAGCTGACTTCTCAACAAAAACCATGGAGGCTAGAAGGCAGTGTGATAACATACTCAAAGTGCTAAAAGAAAAAGACTGTCAACCAAGAATGCTATATCCTTCAAAATTATCCTTTAAAAGCAAAGGAGACATCTCCAGATAAACAAAAACTGAAAGAATTCTTCATCACTAACATATTTGCCCTATAAGAAACACTAAAGGGAATCCCTCAACCTAAAATACAATAAATAAAAAGCATTGGTAAAAGAAACTCCATAAATAAATGTAAAAAAAAGTATAAGTGTATATTTGTAATTATTTTCTTCTATCTGATTTAAAAGACAACTGCATAAAGTAATAGTTATAAAACTGTTGATAGCTTATAATGAAAAACGATATAATTTGATGGCAAAACTAGCACAAAGGAGGGGGAAGGAATGAAGCTCTATTGGAGAAGAGTGTTAAATAGTTTAAAGATTACTGTGGTATTAATCTGAACTAGATTATTCTAAAATAAGATATTAATTACCCTGGGACAACCACTAAGATAATAACTAAAGAAATAGAGGAAACAACAAGAAAATTTAAAAGAAATACTATGAAATATCTATTTAACACAAAAAGGCAGTAATGGAGGAATACAGAAAAAATATAAGATGTAGAAAAACCAAATTGCAAAATGGCAGACATAAATCCTATGTACCAGTAATTAAATATAAATGAACTAAATACTCCAGTCAAAATCAGACTGTCTGAATGGTTAACAAGGGACTTCCCTGGTGGTCCAGTAGTTAAGAATCGCCTTCCAATACAGGGGACATGGGTTCAATCCCTGGTCAGGGAACTAAGATCACACTTGCTGTGGGGCAATTAAGCCTACATGCCACAATTAGAGAGTCCACACAGCCAAAAACAAAAATAAATAAATATTTAAGAAAAAAGAAAGCAAACAAAAAGATCCAATTATATGCTGTCTACAAGACATACTTCTGATTCAGAAATACAAATGCATTGAAAGTAAAAGGATGAAAAAGGTATTATGCAAAGAGAAAGCAAAGAAGACCTGGAATGGCTATAGAATATTCAAGCAAAGTGACTTCAAGACAAAAATTGTTACTAGAAGCAAAGTCAATCCATGAGGAAGACATAACAGAGACAATCATATGCACTTAACAAGAGTCTCAAAATACATGAACAAATGACAGCACTGAAAGGAGAAATAGACAATTCTATAAGAACAGTTGGAAATTTCAATACCTAGTTTTCAATATTGGATAGAACAACCAGGTAGGATATCAACAAGGAAATAGGTAGAACACCTGAACAACACTACAAAGCAACTAGTGGTAACAGACATTTATACAATACTCCAACCACAACTAGCAGAATACATATAGAACCATGTCACACCATTTTTTTAAAAAGCCTCAATAAACTTTAAAGGATTTAAGTCACATAAAGTGTATGAACTGAATTTTGTCCTCTTAAATTCATATGTTGAAGCCCTAACCCCCAATGCCTCAGAATGTGACTGTATTTGGAGCTAAGGCTTTTAAAGAGGTGCTTCAATTAAAATAAGGTCACTGGAGTGGACACTAATCCAATCTGACTGGTGTCTTTAAAGAAGAGATTAGGACAAAAAGAGAGATACCAGGGGCATGCAAATACAGAGGGATAACCATCTGCAAGCCAAAGAGAGAGGCCTCAGAGGAAACCAACCCTGCTGGCACCTTTATCTTGGGCGTCCAGCCTCCAGAACTGTGAGAACATAAATTTCTGTTGTTTAAGCCACCCAATTTGTGGTATTTTATTATGACAACACTAGCAACTAATACACAAAGTAAGATCTGATTATAATGGAATTAAATTAGAAATTAATATCAAAAAGAATACAGGAAATCCACAAATATGTGTAAATTAAACAATATATTCTTAAATAACCAATGAGTCAAAGAAGAAATCAAAAGGGAAATTAGAAAATACTTCGAAATGAATGAAAATGAAAACACAACATACCACTACTTATAGGATGCAGCCAAAGCAGTGCTTACAGGGAAACTTTTAGTTGTAAATGTCTATATTAAAAAAGAAATATCCCAAATAAATAATCTAACTTTTCCCCTTAGGAAACTAGAAAACATGAGAAAATTAAACTCAGTACAAGCGGAAGAAAGGAAATAATAATAATGATCAAAGTGGAAATAACTGAAGAATAGAGAACAGAGAAAAACAAAAACAAAAGTTAGTTCTCTGAAAAAGATTAACAAAATTTACCACAGCATCAAAAAGAATAAAAAAATGTAGGAATAAACTTAACCCCTCTTCTCTTCAGATACAATTCAGCCTACTTTATCAAAACTACTTAATTCCACTCAAGGAATCTGTCCAACTCAAGGCACACAGAATGACTTCTACTATAATATATAATAACCATATATATATATAATATATAATCCACCCAATACTCTATGCCCCACTAGGATACTACTTTTTATATGGGCATCAGGCTTATAATTATGTACCACATTCTCACTTGTTTTGGGTATCTGGAGTAATTATTAGGGATTTCCAGATACTGAAAACTACCATCCCATCAGTGAGTCTTACCTCCTTCAAAATGATACCCAGAACTCTCCAAAATAAAATAAACACAAGTATTTTTAAAAATTCAGAAGAGACTATTCAATGTCTTTTAATGCATACTCTCCAAACTACAACTTTCATATGGAGATTAAAACTAGAGAAGATGGTTCGAAACTTATCTCTAACCTTAGCACAAAGTAATAAATTACCACTTCTGCTCTGAAAGCCTGAAAACCCAGTCTAAACACATTTATTAGAGTTGTCATTGACAATTGTATAGCACTTAATTTCCTTATAGCAAACCAAAGGGTAGTTTATGCTATAGTGAATACTTCCTGTTACACCTATATTAAATACTAGAGGACAAATAGAACAGTCTGTTACTAAGTTAAATTTAAACAAAGCTACATTACTACCTAAAGCAGAACCAACTGAATTCTGGGACATAGTATCATTTCCTGGGTTTCATAGTCTAGGTACTTGACTTCAAAACCTACTTAAAGGACTAGAAGTCATTTTGTTTCTGCTAATGCCCTATATGATAGTTGGCCAATATGTCCTGTCCGAAATCTTAAATACTTCTGTGCAGCCACCAGTTTTGAATTATTCATCAACGCATTCTACAAACAAAAAAAAATTTTTAAAGATTAACCATAGTGTAATTACAGACTATGTTCAATATATACTCTTCTAAGAGCATTTTAACAGCAAACTGTCTAGACCAAGCCCTCTGCTTCCTCAGAGTCTCCTTTCAAATCACTTCCAACCAAAGCCCAAATCCTGTAATAGGTTCTTCTTACTAAAACACCCCACTGTCCCCTGTGGTGTGTATTCTCCATTCTTGCCACAAGGAATAAGCTTAATTTATTTAATTACAGGTAGGATCCTGGTGATCTCTGGCTGTAGGGCACTGATAAGTTCAATACACACATAGGTGCAGGGAGTATGGAGTTGGCTTAGCCTGGATTCCAACCCTGGGTTGCCACTTACTGGCAACTCGCCTTGGGCCAATTCATTACCACTCACAAAGCCTCAGTTTTCCCATATGCAAGACGGGAACATTCTAACTCAGAGGACCCAGTGTGAAGAACTAAGATGAGGCCAAATAAATAAATGCTGGCTGTTCAAAAAAAGGACAAGCAAAAAATTATCCCCAAAAGAAATGGATGGGTTTAAGTATAATTAGACAAAACTTAAGAGGATGAATTAACTGAAGGATAGGTCAGATGAAAATATCTAGAATGAAAGAGACAAAAAGATTTTAAAAAATAAAGAGAGGGTTAGAAACACAGGGGATTATAGTGATAAGGTGTAACTTATGTATAACTGGAGCCCCAGAATGAGAGGAAAGAGAGGGGAGAGAGGGGGTATAAAGAAAAACTTTATGATATAATGGCTTAGAACTTTTCAAAATGTATTATAGCCATCAAGACATAGATTTATGTACACTCCCCCCAAATAAAATAAATCTATGCTGGTGAACATATTAAATTATTAAATGCCAAAAGAGAGAAACCTTAAAAGTAACCAGGAAGACTACACATTACATTTAAATGAGAAGCAACCAATCTAACAAGTAAGTTCTCAAACAGAATAGAAACCAAAAGACAGTAAAGTACTTAAAATGTTGAAAAAGTAACTCATAAACTTGGAAATGCAGAAGAACATATAATGATAAACAGGTGGGTAAATATACTTGAGTGTTGGCTGTATACAGCAAGAATAGGAATGTTTTGTTCGAATGTAAAATCTGTATAGAATTAAATTCACAATGGCTTTTATTATGTTGGGAAGGGGTAAATGGAGTTCTTAGGCACTTGCTTTGCACAAAAATTTTAATAATGACAATATTTGATTTGCTAAGTCAAGAGTGCTTATTTTCATATGAAGGGAATCCACTAAATAAATAGTAAAAATACATAACTGCTAAGTGGATAGATGGAGGAAACACCAGTAAGATAAGCAAAAATAATATAGAATAAGTAGGACGTATATAAAGCACTTAGATAAGTAGAAAGATGGCTGATTAAAACCAAAACAAATCATTACTTACATTAAATGTAAGAGCACTAAATGCTCCACTCAATAGAAAAAGATTGTTAGGCTGTATTAAAAAGCAAAACAAGAACAATTCTTGGTCATTACAAGAAAATTGTAGAGATGAAGAAGCCTCTTTCATAGTGGTAAAAGGGTCAGTGCACAACAAACACCTAGTAATTCTCAACTTGTGTTCCCCAAATGTTATATCCACAATATTTACAAAACAAATATTGAGAGAAATACAAGGAGAAATGAACAAATCCACAATTATAGAAGATTTTTAACACACCTCTCTCAGGCACTGATAAAACTAGAAGACAGAAAGTAATAACTATACAGAAGATTAAATTATACTTGTAGCAATCTTGGTCTAGTTGAAAATGTATATATAAACACATACACATATACACATATATGTAACAAACATACAGCAACTGAAAAATAAATGTACCTTATTTTCAAGGCATATAGAACGTTTATAGATATTCACCACATGTTAACAAGACTCAATGAATTTCAATATATTGAAATCATACAGAATCTGATCCCTGATCACACAGGAGTAAAAGCAGACATCGATAACAAAAAGAATATTTTGTTTTAGCATATATTTGGAAATTAAGAAATATACTTGTAAATAAACCACTGATCAAAACAGAAACTGTAAAAGAAAAAATTTAAATACACATTTTCAATATATAAATGAAAAATATATGTATATATATTTTTAAATGCTTAAAAGGAAATACATACCTTTTAGATGAATATAAAAGAAAAGAAAAACTATCTGAAAATCAGTGAGCCTCAATATTGCATGCAAAACTTGAATGCAAAATTTAAATTGAACCTAAAAGTTGACAGAAGAAAATAATGCTGAGACCAGGAGAAAACAAACAAACAAACAAAAGTATGAAAAGATTAACAAAGCCAAAAGCTAGTTCTTTGAAAAACCTAATAAAATTGATTAACACAGGCTAGACTTATCAAGGAAAATAAAAGGAAATACAGTATAAATAGTGTCAGACATGAAAACCAGTTACCATTACAGACTGTATTAACATCAAAATGATTTCAAAAGGTATGACAACTTTATTTCAATACATTTCTAAAAACATACACAAAAATAAAGGACCAAGGATACCCAAGGAAACTATCAAACAAATGGTATCTGTTGCCTGTCACCAGAAGTCTGAATACTTCTTCCTACTGCCATCTTGGGATTGGAGTCGACAAGGAACACACAGTGGATAGAACAAGCACTGGATGGAATGCCTTACTCACCAGAGATGAGACTGAGAAAGATTATCCTCAATAGAGGATACCGGTCCCCTCCAAGGCCAGCAAGTCCCTCCTAGAAGCCAACGCAAGGCCACTGGCCTACACACACCCCTCTTGGTGCTGCAGAATCAAGGTCCCTGTCCCCTCCTTGCAAGGAACAGACACAATAGTGGGGTTGACCAGGTGCCATATGACACACATGCTTAAGCAGATCAAAGGAGTACACATAGAGTCAGAAACAGGAAAAGATATTCCCACACAAACAATAAGCCCAATACAAATAATGAGGGCTCCTTACCTCCTGGATAAGCCCAAAGCCTATTCTTAAGTGGCCAAGAAGGGTTGAAAGACTGCATGCCCAAGATGAGACTATCAAAAAACAATACTGATGCAAAGATAGACAAATGGACCAAAGCAAAAATGGATATGAGAAACAAATCCATACATATAGATACTAGATTTATGACAAAGATGGAACCTCAGAGCAGCAGGTAAAGGGCAGTCTTCAATAACTGGTGGTGAGCCAACTGTATATACACATGGAGAAAACATGAAACTCTACATCATTCACAGAAAAATCTTTTCCATTTGGATTATAAATCTCAATGTGGAAAGCAAAGCCATTAATCTTCATGGTTTCAGAACTGGGAAAACTTAAAAGGGGGGGGGGTGTCAGTTTCTTTACTGACCATAAAGAAACAAATTGATCATTTGGACTAGAATGACATTAAAGAAGTCTGTTCATCAAAAGACACTGTTAACAACTAAAAAGTTAAGAAGAGTAAGAAAGATATTTGGATATGTACAACATGAAGAACCAATAAAGTGTTCAATGAGAGAAAGACCCAAAAGGTAGAACAGACTAAATATTTGAAAGCCCCTTCATTAAATAGGACGTATTAATACCAACAGCCTATATGCCTAGGTTTTCTACTTATCGGTAAGTAGAAACATGAAAGTTCAAACCACAATGAAATACAACAACAAGCCCATCAACAAGGTGGCTCAGTTTGAATCACTGAAATGTCAAGATTTTAAATAAATCCACAAAAACAGTATCCATTTGCTTAAAGTGTATAGAATCACTAATTTACTTGTTGTCAATGTAAGAACACATGGTGCACTGTGATAGTGACCACACACCTTAACATCAGGGAAATTAAAACAGGATTGTAGGGGAGGGAAGCAGTGGTGCACTAGATGTGCAAGTCTTTTCCCTTCTTTGCTGTTTTGACTGACTGTCTGTATCCCACTTTCCCCCCAGATTCATATGTTGAAGCCTCAACCCGCAATGTGATGGTATTAGGTGGTGGGGCCTTTGGGACATAAATAGGTCTTGATCAGTTCATGAGGGCAGGACCCTCATGATGGAATTACTGCCCTTATAAGAAGAAGAGAGACCAAAGTGCTCTCTCTGTGAGGACAGAGCAAGAAGGTAGCTAGCTGTCCACAAACCAGGAAGCAAGCCCTCACCAGGCAGAGAATGTGCCAACACCTTGATCTTGGACCTCCAAGTCTCTGAAATCATACAAATAAAGATAAGTTGTTTAAGCCACCCAGTCAATAGTATTTTCTTAAAGCAGCCCAAGCTGGCTAAGATACTTTCAGTGAAATCATGTTGGTAAGGTGAAATTGGACACACTGGGAGTGTTTACACTATGGAAGTTGACAAACACTACCCATCAGTGCTCCTGGTTGTTAAATACTTACCAGGGTACCACTTCAGGATCGTAACCCTGTCCTCCATAGCCTTACAGAAATAGGAAAGCTGATTCAATTTGAGGTTAGAAGCTCTCACATCTAGTATGTAAGCCAAACTTTGCCATTAAATGGAGAGGTCTTCAGAGTACTGAGTATTTAATGAGCACTGGAAATTCCCCTCCCCTAGCATAATAGGTCAATCTGGTACAAATTTAAATTTTGATGTGGCATGTTTGATACACCAAAATCATCTACTTCAAAATTTCTAGTTTTTAAAATTACGAGACAAGTTAAATAATTTCATTGTTCACTTCCAAAAATATAATCTTCCAAATCAGACAAATGTGAATTGCCATGAAAGAGACAAAATTCTTGTTAAGCATTCATGATGCTGAATTACACGTTTTCATCTTGTTCAAAGTTGTTCCTCAGATAAACTGGATTATAGCTGATTTGGGGGAGAAAAATGGCTGATGAACAGATTTTGTTATTTCCCTTGTTTCTAATTATACAGCAAATAAAGCATACACCTTTTAATAGTAGCATGACAGAAATATACATTTATTTTATTGAAGAAACGGGAAAGACTGGATCACTCATTTTCTGCCTATTCACCCCACTGGAATGGTTTCAGTTTATTTTGCTCTATTAACTGCATTATTTTCTTAGATTATATTTTCTCCTCTTACATGTAAAGTAATAAATACTACTTATAAGTACTGTTAATGTAGAATTATTAACCTACCTTTTATGTTTGCTTTTAGTTAGACCAAGACCAAATTTTTTGTTTAATCTAATTATCTTGTAGAATTCAAAAGCTAATTGATAGAAAAACAGTAATTCCAGGTCCTGTGTTTGTAACTCAACTACTTAACACATGCTATGGGGGAAAAAAAATCAAACTTAATACGTGGTTTGTCTTGGTTAGATAGGTATTCTCAATTTCAAATTTTTCTTTTTCTCCCAACTTTGTGAGTAATAGGCTATTTATACACTTAAAAGGACACAAGAAGCAAATGAAACGAGTTTTCTGAGGCATTTTAGGAAATGATCATTTTCATAACACTAAAACATAGTAAGATGTGCTTCCAGTTTTCTGTTTGAAAGCTACCTAAAATGTCTTATGTAAAAATACTGAGTATAAATAATATTCAGTTTGTCACATTGATATGAGAGCTATTTTTTAAAGGTTTGCTTTCCTTTTTGATTTACAGTTGGCTCTTAGGATAAAAAGCACCAGGTATACACAATCACAGGAAACAACCACCACTAAAACAGACACATTTATAGGTCATGCAGCATCCTAATAAAATTATTCTGTCCTGTGGCAAAATTAAGTTTTCTCTTTTTAAAACCCCAATCAAGGGCTTCCCTGGTGGTGCAATGGTTAAGAATCTGCCTGCCAATGCAGGGGACATGGGTTTGAGCCCTGGTCTGGGAAGATCCCACATGCCACAGAGCAACTAAGCCTGTGAGCCACAACTACTGAGCCTGTGCTCTAGAGCCCACATGCCACAACTACTGAAGCCCACGTGCCTAGAGCCTGTAGTCCGCAACAAGAGAAGCCACCACAAGGAAAAGCCCACATACTGCAATGAAGAGTAGCCCCTGCTCCCCACAACTAGAGAAAGCCCGCCCACAGCAACGAAAACCCAATGCAGCCAAAAACAGAATTAAAAAAAAACAAAAAAACACCAATCAACTATGTATAACCCAGGGTCTTTTATGATACCCACTTAAAACTAAAGGTCTACAAGTGCAGTGCTATTTCTACATCGACAATGCCATACCACTCACTCCGTATGGCCACATGGAGTTGTAACACAAATGTTTAGTCTTTATCTTTCAGACACTGAAAAATAACTATCACAGACATACATTTAATTTTCTCCTTTTATTGTGACATCTCAAAATTTTCAACTGAGTTGTTTTGTGCTGGAAGAACATCTACTTAGAGAACGGTTTTAAGAAAAAAGAAAATATCAAGAGGGAATTTAAATTTCTTAAAATTTTACTTTATCCAAGGAAATTCCTAACAAAAAGAATTTCATGGAAGCAGTCTACTATATTGTAATGACAACAGCATAATAATTGGACTATGGCTTGCAATTCATTCAAGATTCAGTCACAGTTTAATACAAATACATTATAATATTAATGAGATTAAATTGTTTTTCTATTTTGATATTCTCAAACTCTCAAAAACATATAAACCACCATATCACTAACACTGTTTCAAAAGAAAATTGTGGTTTGCATGGGACAATACAAGTGCCTGAGAGAGAAATGGTCAACATAACTCTTCAGTGAAAAAGGAAAATGGATCTTAGCAAAAGGTAATATACCATGTAGCCAATGAAGATAAGTTTTAGGGTCCCTCATTTCCATCACCCTTTTAAGATCCTGATTATAATATTCGTGATCTTGCATATACTCTTTCTTAAAGATGGTCTTGAAATTGTTTTACCCTCAGGCCCTATGACATCTAGGACCACACCATTTTAAGCTAATTCATTAGGTAATTTTCAGAAAACATAAAACAATCAGACATCTATATTTAACTACAGACTGACATATTTTTCAAATTCCTTTCATAACAATGAAAAAGAAAACCTTCAATATCAGTCATTTGCAACATTTTCATCACCAAGAAGCACTTGGATTATATTTTCCTTCATGACTTTGCTGTTCAGTAGATTTTATATAACAAATGGATTTTACAGAAAAAAATGAGATTAGGGTTAAAATAACTGATTCAAATCATTTTCCTGCTTTACATAGCCTATGTAATTTGTGGCAAGTTGTATCTCCTCACTTTTTTTTCTATTTTTAATGTAAGTCTACATGATCATGCTAACATATATATTAACATATAAAGGCAATTTTTATCATAAAAATAAGATCATATTATACCCATTTATCACAAATGTATTTTTTTACTTAAAAAGATGTCAGGCACAACCCTCCGGGCTGAAAAATCATTCACTTTTTGTACAAATGAATACCAAGAATTTACTACAAATTATTTGGCCATTCTCCCATGATGAAAAAGATGAATAATGCTGCCATAAACATCTCTATATAGACAAATAAAGAGACAGAGAAAGATTTATGTACAGCACAGAAAACACAACTATTGTGATCTTCCATCATAAATATGTGTCCCCTGATGATCCTAATTGTTGTTTTAGTTGTCACATCTCTGTAAGTGTTCAATATTTTGTGTCCATCTATTCTATTGTTTTAACAACTCATGTTTGAGGTCTTGGTCCATTTAATTCATGCTCATATGGGGTTATATTTCTAGGTTTGGGTTTCTGGTTATTCACAGCTGTTTAGAGAGTCAGTTTATTGCCTTATGGTGTTTGAGTTTTGCTATCTTGTGTTTGCATGACTGCCATGTTATTCCTTCTGACCTTGGCCCTGATTGTGCAGATCTTTCAACACCTTTCATCTTCACTAATAGAGTGTGAATGGTCGACTGATTTCCTTTTTACTACATCTAAAGCAAGAATGCTTCCCCACTAGTATGTGGTTTCAGATTGGAGAACTTTATACTTTATTTTTCTGTGGTTTGAGAGAATGAGTAGTGAGAGGCTGAAGACAGAGGAAAATGACAAGTGCAGTGCAAATCTTTGTAAGATATCTGAACTCAGTCCTCTAGAAGTTTTTATGAATGTCCTGTACTAGGACATACCTGAGGTGGTTACCCATTCTCATGGGAAAAACCTCCACGACTCAGATGGTTACCCTCAAACTCAGGGTGTGGCCCTGAAGCATGCTCAGTTTTTGACTTCACAGAGTCCATTTGTTTTCAAATCTCGCAGTCAAGGGGGAAGTGGGAGAGGAGAGGGGAGGGGATTTCAAGACTGAGACTATTTCATTATTATAAGATAATTTCCAACCCTGTTTCTCATCCTTCTCCTGTCCTATATGTATGTTAATTGTGCTTTTTAGTTGCAAGAATGAAAATCTATGCCAGCCACTTAGAAAAAAAGACAATATAGTAAAAGGATAATAGGATCTTTCATAAGATCCAAGATGTAGCTGAACAAAATCATGCTTCAGAGAAAATAAAAAGAACAAGATTAGCTCTGCAGAAGTTTGTAGATCTTCAGTGCTGCCACTGTCACTGACAGCTGGTCTAAGTCTTATCCCTAAGCCTCTTGTTCCCAAATTTCAAATTCCCAAGAAACCCTTACAACTGACCAAGATTCTGTTTGGCACCCAGGCTTGAACTAATCATTGTGGCTAAGGAATTGGGTCACACAATCCTGGCAAAGCTACTATCCAGGACTGTTACACAATTTTGTGCCCCACTGCAATATGAAAATGTGGGTTCCCCTGTTCAAAAACTAAGAAGTTTTAAAAGAGCTACAGAAGGGTATTAAAATAGGGGTGGAGTCCTGTGTAACTGTACAGGTCACAACATCCATAAAGCCATGCCCAGAAATCATGGTATCTGCGTAGGTGTGTTAGGGGTGGGGTAGTAGCTGCCAGAAGAAGCTACTAAACAGCAGAGAAAAGGGAAAGGGGAAAAAATCCAGTACACTGTACATGTCATGCCGTTATTCTGAAAGGAGGCCGGGGGTCTGTAACCTTTTTGTAGCCTATATTGTTTCTGATGTCCAGGGTCTACAGCATCCTCAAAAATGTTGTTAGGTTTAGACTTCTCCTTCCATACCATTCTTTCCAATGCATTATTATATTTTAGAACCTAGTACAGTGCTTTTTATTTATTTTCAAAAACTTATCTCCAAATAGTTGCAGGCTAACATATACATAAAAGAAATTATTTGAAAAATGAAAAAACTTTTTCATTAATCCAGTTTTTATTATTAAGACTCAAAACACATTCCAACAATATAATCATAATAAACACAGGATAAGAGAAGAATTTGAGAAAAGTTATTAATATCTATTGAAAATGTATATATGGGTGATTAATGTAGAAAATCATGATAACTCTTGCAACTTTTCTTTTTGTTTGGAAATTGTAACTTCAAAAGATAAGAGAGACCTTCAAGATGGCAGAGGAGTAAGACGTGGAGATCACCTTCCTCGCCACAAATACATCAGAAATACATCTACATGTGGAACAACTCCTACAGAACACCTACTGAATGCTGGCAGAAGACCTCAGACCTCCCAAAAGGCAAGAAACTCCCCACGTACCTGGGTAGGGCAAAGAAAAAAGAAAAAACAGAGACAAAAGAATAGGGATGGGACCTGCACCTCGGGGAGGGAGCTGTGAAGGAGGAAAAGTTTCCACACACTATGAAGCCCCTTCACTGGTGGAGACGGGGTGGGCGGGGGGGGGGGGGAAGCTTCGGAGCCAAGGAGGAGAGCACAGCAACAGGGGTGCAGAGAGCAAAGCGGAGAGATTCCCGCAAAGAGGACTGGTGCCGACCAGCACTCACCAGCCGGAGAGGCTTGTCTGCTCACCCGCCGGGACGGGCAGGGGCTGGGAGCTGAGGCTCGGGCTTCAGAGGTCGGATGCCAGGGAGAGGACTGGGGTTGGCTGCATGAACACAGCCTGAAGGGGGTAGTGCACCACAGCTAGCTGGGAGGGAGTCCAGGAAAAAGTTTGGACCTGCCTAAGAGGCAAGAGACCATTGTTTCGGGGTGTGCAAGGACAGGGGATTCAGAGCACTGCCTAAACAAGCTCCAGAGATGGGCGCGAGCTGCGGCTATCAGCGTGGACACCAGAGACAGGCATGAAACACTAAGGCTGCTACTGCAGCCACCAAAAAGCCTGTGTGTAAGCACAGGACACTATCCACACCTCCCCTCCTGGAAGCCTGTGCAGCCCGCCACGGCCAGGGTCCTGTGATCGAGGGACAACTTCCCTGGGAGAACACACGGCACGCCTCAGGCTGGTGCAACGTCACGCCGGCCTCTGCCGCCGCAGGCTCACCCCATATTCCATACCCCTCCCTCCCCATGGCCTGAGTGAGCCAGAGCTCCCTAATCAGCTGCTCCTTTAACCCCGTCCTCACTAAGCAAAGAAGAGACGCCCTCAGGTGACCTACATGCAGAGGCAGGATCAAATCCAAAGCTAAACCCCAGGAGCTGTGCGAACAAAGAAGAGAAAGGGAAAGTTCTCCCAGCAGCCTCAGAAGCAGCGGATTGTATCTCCACAATCAACTTGTTGCACCCTGTATCTCTGGAATACCTGAATAGACAACGAATCATCATAAAACTGAGGCGGTGGACTTTGTGAGCAACTGTAGACCTGGGGTTTGCTTTCTGCATCTAATTTGTTTCTGGTTTTATGTTTATCTTAGCTTAGTATTTAGAGTTTATTATCATTGGTAGATTTGTTTATTGATTTGGCTGCTCTCTTCCTTTTTTTTCATATACAGAAATATTTTTTTCCTTTTTCTCTTTTTCTGAGTGTGAATGTGTACACTTCTTTTTGTGATTTTGTCTGTATAGCTTTGTTTTTACCATTTGTCTCAGGGTTCTGTCTTACCATTTGTTTTTTTTTAATATAGTTTTTAGCGCTTGTTATCATTAGTGGATTTGTTTTTTGGTTTGGTTGCTCTCTTCTTTCTTTTTTTATTATTTTTAAATTTCTTTTTAATTTTTAATAATTTCTTTATTTTTTCTTTCTTTCTTTCTTTTTTTCAGAGCCGTGGGGCTGACAGGGTCTTGGTGCTCTGGCCAGGTGTCAGGCCTGAGCCTCTGAGGTGGGAGAGCCAAGTTAAGGACACCTGTCCACCAGAGACCTTCAGGATCCACTTAATATCAAATGGCGAAAGCTTTCCCAGAGATCTCCATCTCAATGCTAACACCTAGTTCCACTCAACGACCAGCAACCTACAGTGCTGGACACCCTATGCCAAACAACTAACAAGACAGGAACACAACCCCACCCATTAGCAGAGAGGCTGCCAAAAACCGTAATAAGGCCACAGACACCCCAAAACACGCCACTGGACACGGTCCTGCCCACCAGAAAGAAAAGATCCAGCCTCATTCACCAGAACACAGGCACCAGTCCTCTCCACCAGGAAGCCTACACAACTCACTGAACCAACCTTACCCACTGGGTGCAGACGCCAAAAACAACAGGAACTATGAACCTGCAGCCTACGAAAAGGAGACCCCAAACACAGTAAGTTAAGCAAAATGAGAAGACAGAGAAAAACACAGCAGATGAAGGAGCAAGGAAAAAACCCACCAGACAAAACAAATGAAGAGGAAATAGGCAGTCTACCCGAAAAAGAATTCATGGTAATGACAGTAAGGATGATCCAAAATATCAGAAAGAGAATGGAGAAAATACAAGAAACATTTAACAAGGACCTAGAAAAACTAAAGAGCAAACAAACAATGATGAAAAACACAATAAATGAAATTAAAAATTCTCTAGAAGGAATCAATAGCAGAATAACTGAGGCAGAAGAACGGATAAGTGACCTGGAAGATAAAATAGTGGAAATAACTACCACAGAGCAGAATAAACACAAAAGAATGAAAAGAATTGAGGACAGTCTCAGAGACCTCTGGGACATTAAATGCACCAACATTCGAATTATAGGGGTCCCAGAAGAAGAAGAGAAAAAGAAAGGGACTGAGAGAATATTTGAAGAGATTATAGTTGAAAACTTCCCCGATATGAGAAAGGAAAGCAAGTCCAGGAAGTACAGAGTCCCATACAGGATAAATCCAAGGAGAAACATGCCAAGGCACATATTAATCAAACTATCAAAAATTAAATACAAAGAAAAAATATTAAAAGCAGCAAGGGAAAAACAACAAATAACATACAAGGGAATCCCCATAAGATTAACAGCTGATCTTTCAGCAGAAACTCTGCAAGCCAGAGGCAAGTGGCAAGACATATTTAAAGTGATGAAAGGGAAAAAACTACAACCAAGATTACGCTACCCAGCAAGGATCTCATTCACATTCGACGGACAAATTAAAACCTTTACAGACAAGCAAAAGGTAAGAGAATTCAGCAACACCAAACCAGCTATACAACAAATGCTAAAGGAACTTCTCTAGGCAGGAAACACAAGAGAAGGAAAATAAAAAACCCCAAAACAATTAAGAAAATGATAATAGTAACATACATATCGATAACTACCTTAAACGTAAATGGATTAAATGCTCCAACCAAAAGACAGAGACTGGCTGAATGGATACAAAAACAAGACCAGTATATACGCTGTCTACAAGAGTCCCACTTCAGACCTAGGGACACATACAGACTGCAAGTGAGGGGATGGAAAAAGATATTCCATGCAAATGGAAATCAAATGAAAGCTGCAGTAGCAATTCTCATATCAGACAAAATAGACTTTAAAAGAAAGAGTATTCCAAGAGACAAAGAAGGACACTACATAATGATCAAGGGATCAATCTAAGAAGAAGATATAACAATTGTAGATATTTATGCACCCAACATGGGAGCACCTCAATATATAAGGCAAATGCTAACAGCCATAAAAGGGGCAATTGACAGTAACACAATCATAGTAGGGGACTTTAACACCCCACTTTCACCAATGGACACATCATCCAAAATGATAATAAATAAAGAAACACAAGCTTTGAATGATACATTAAACAAGATGGACTTAATTGATATTTATAGAACATTCCATCCAAAAACAACAGAATACACTTTCCTCTCAAGTACTCATGGAACATTCTCCAGGATAGATCATATCTTGGGTCACAAATCAAGCCTTGGTAAATTTAAGAAAATTGAAATCGTATCAAGTATCTTTTCCGACCACAACGCTACTGCGACTAGATATCAATTACAGGAAAAAATTTGTAAAAAATACAAATACACGGAGGCTAAACAATACACTACTAAATAACCAAGAGATCACTGAAGAAATCAAAGAGGAAATCAAAAAATACCTAGAAATGAATCACAATGAAAACACAACGAGCCAAAACCTATGGGATGCAGCAAAAGCAGTTCTAAGAGGGAAGTTTATAGCAATACAAGCCTACCTCAAGAAACAAGAAACATCTCAAATAAACAACCTAACCTTAAACCTAAAGCAATTAGAGAAAGAAAAACAAAAATAACCCAAAGTTAGCAGAAGGAAAGAAATCATAAAGATCAGATAATAAATAAAAAGAAATGAAGGAAATAAAAGCAAAGATCAATTAAACTAAATTAAAAGCTGGTTCTTTGACAAGATAAACAAAACTAATAAGCCATTAGCCAGACTCATCCAGAGAAAAAGGGAGAAGACTCCAATCAATAGAATTAGAAATGAAAAAGGAGAAGTAACAACTGACACTGCAGAAATACAAACGATCATGAGAGATTACTACAAGCAACTATATGCCAATAAAATGGACAACCTGGAAGAAATGGACAAATTCTTAAAAAGCACAACCTTCCGAGACTGAACCAGGAAGCAACAGAATATATAAACAAACCAATCACAAGCACTGAAATTGAAATTGTGATTATTAAAAATCTTCCAACAAACAAAAGCTCAGGACCAGATGGCTTCACAAGCGAATTCTATCAAACATTTAGAGAAGAACTAGCACCTATCCTTCCCAAACTCTTCCTAAATATAGCAGAGGGAGGAACACTCCCAAACTCATTCAACAAGGCCACCATCACCCTGATTCCAAAATCAGACAAAGATGTCACAAAGAAAGAAAACTACAGGCCAGTATCACTGATGAACATAAATGCAAAAATCCTCAACAAAATGCTAGCAAACAGAATCCAACAGCACATGAAAAGTATCATACACCATGATCAAGAGGGGTTTATCCCAGGAATGCAAGGATTCTTCAATATACGCAAATCAATCAATGTGATAAGCCATATTAACAAATTGAAGGAGAAAAACCATATGATCATCTCAATAGATGCAGAAAAAGCTTTCGACAAAATTCAACACCCATTTATGATAAAAACCCTCGAGAAAGTAAGCATAGAAGGAACTTACCTCAACATAATTCAGGCCATATATGACAAACCCACAGCCAACATTGTCCTCAATGGTGAAAAACTGAAACCATTTCCACTAAGATCAGGAACAAGACAAGGTTGCCCACTCTCACCACTATTATTCAACATAGTTTTGGAAGTGTTAGCCACAGCAATCAGAGAAGACAAAGAAATAAAAGGAATCCAAATCGGAAAAGAAGAAGTAAAGCTGTCACTATTTGCAGATGACATGATACTATACATAGAGAATGCTAAAGATGCTACCAGAAAACTCCTAGAGCTAATCAATGAATTTGGTAAAGTAACAGGATACAAAATTAATGCACAGAAATCTCTTGCATTCCTATACAATAATGATGAAAAATCTGAGAGAGAAATTAAGGAAACACTCCCATTTACCATTGCAACAAAAAGAATAAAATACCTAGGAATAAACCTACCTAAGGAGACAAAAGACCTGTATGCAGAAAATTATAAGACACTGATGAAAGAAATGAAAGATGATACAAATAGATGGAGAGATATACCATGTTCTTGGATTGGAAGAATCAACATTGTGATAATGACTCTACTACCCAAAGCAATCTACAGATTCAGTGCAATCCCTATCAAACTACCACTGGCATTTTTCACAGAACTAGAACAAAAAATTTCGCAATGTATGGAAACACAAAAGACCCCGAATATCAAAGCAATCTTGAGAAAGAAAAACAGAGCTAGAGGAATCAGGCTCCTGGACTTCAGGCTATACTACAAAGCTACAGTAATCAAGACAGTATGGTACAGGCACAAAAACAGAAATATAGATCAATGGAACAGGATAGAAAGCCCAGAGATAAACCCACGCACATATAGTCACCTTATCTTTGATAAAGGAGGCAAGAATATACAGTGGAGAAAAGACAGCCTCTTCAATAAGTGGTGCTGGGAAAACTGGACAGCTACATGTAAAAGAATGAAATTAGAACACTCCCTAACACCATACACAAAAATTAACTCAAAACGGATTAAAGACCTAAATGTAAGGCCAGACACTATCAAACTCTTAGAGGAAAACACAGGCAGAACACTCTATGACATAAAACACAGCAAGATCCTTTTTGACCCTCCTCCTAGAGAAATGGAAATAAAAACAAAAATAAACAAATGGGACCTAATGAAATTTAAAAGCTTATGCACAGCAAAGCAAACCATAAATAGTACGAAAAGACAGCCCTCAAAATGGGAGAAAATATTTGCAAATGAAGCAACTGACAAAGGATTAATCTGCAAAATTTATAAGCAGCTCATGCAGCTCAATATCAAAAAAACAAACAACCCAAACCAAAAATGGGCAGAAGACCTAAATAGACATTTCTCCAAAGAAGATATACAGATTGCCAACAAACACATGAAAGGATGCTCAACATCACTAATCATTAGAGAAATGCAAATCAAAAATATAATGGGGTGTCACCTCACACTGGTCAGAATGGCCATCATCAAAAAATCTACAGACAATAAATGCTGGAGAGGGTGTGGAGAAAAGGGAACCCTCCTGCACTGTTGGTGCGAATGTAAACTGATACAGCCACTATGGAGAACAGGATGGAGGTTCCTTAAAAAACTAAAAATAGAACTACCATACAACCCAGAAATCCCACTACTGAGCATATACCTGGAGAAAACCAGAATTCAAAAAGAGACATGTACCACAATGTTCACTGCAGCTCTACTTATAATAGCCAAGACCTGGAAGCAACCTAAGTGTCCATCGACAGATGAATGGATAAAGAAGATGTGGCACATATATACAATGGAATATTACTCAGCCATAAAAAGAAATGAAATTGAGTTATTTGTAGTGAGGTGGATGGACCTAGAGACTGTCATACAGAGTGAAGTAAGTCAGAAAGAGAAAAACAAATACTTTATGCTAATACATATATATGGAATCTAAAAAAAAAAAAAAAGAAGAAAAAGTGGTTCTGAAGAACCTAGGGGCAGGACAGGAATAAAGACGCAGACACAGAGAATGGACTTGAGGACACAGGGAGGGTAAGGGTAAGCTGGGACGAAGTGAGAGAGTGGCATGGATATATATACACTACCAGACGTAAAATAGATAGCTAGTGGGAAGCAGCCGCATAGCACAGGGAGATCAGTTCGGTGCTCTGTGACCACCTAGAGGGGTGGGATAGGGAGGGTGGGAGGCAGACGCAAGAGGGAGGAGATATGGGTATATATGTATATGTATAGCTGATTCACTGTGCTATAAAGCAGAAACTAACACACCATTGTAAAGCAATTATACTCTAACAAAGGTGTTAAAAAAAAATTTCATCAGTAGCTCGTTTCAACAATTTAGCCTGTATTTTAACTAAATATACATCTTTAAATAAAAGTCGTTGAGTGAATTCCAAATTTTGTACATTACTGGGTTGTATTTGTCAATAATCTTAAAATATTACATGCTATAATGTGATTGGAACACAATTTGTGTCTTCTGTGACTCAACACTCAAGTTCAACAATGCCCTAAATGGTTTATACCCTGTTCAACAAGCCCGTCACTGACCACATGTTTAGATGTCATGACAATGTCAAATTGCCATAAAAATTTCTGAACACTATCAATGCTTACACCTATTTCACTGTTAACAGGTAAGAGTCCACGGATCATACTTTTTTAGTGTACCTTCCCAGTATGCAGCACCCATGCAACAAAAATCTTTTGCGAGATTCTTTTCATGGTATTGAAATACAAGCTTTAGTATATTAAAAATAACGTGTACATCAGAGTTACTAACGCTCTAATTCTCAAATGTGCTGGAACAGGAAAAATAACCATTTGTAAATTTAATTCTCTAAGAGAAACTCTTGTCTTAAGTTCTCACTTGGTCTGTAAATGCTTGGGCAATTTAATTAGTAGATCTGGCTCTCAGTAACAGTTCCATACTTGGGTTAATTTAGTAGCTACAGTAAGTAAGCCAATAGCAAAGGAACCAAATAATAATGCAGAATGTGGAGTAAAGTATTCTAAAGCAATACCTGGAGATAGAGAAAAGCCACTGTAAAACTCTAGCAATTAAACTCTTTAAGAGAATGTCAGGTCCCTGGGTACCAAAGGTAATTTTAAGTGTTCATCCTGCTTTTATAGTTTGCTCCAATTCTGATAAATATTAGATGTCCCTGTGGTTAATAGTAATGTCTGCAATTTTAGCATTTTATAATCCTCAAAAACACAGTAGACCACCTGACTACACTGAACTCAATCCTTTTTTACTTCTTGGTTCTTTGGAGCCAGAACCCATGTTTCTATACTTAAAAGCCATCACTGTCACAGTTTTCTTCTGATACCTCTGATTTTCTTAAAGTTATAAATGTGAAGTAGAATGGAACATGGGAGGAATGTTTGGAAGGAACAAAAGTGTTTCTAAACAGAGAAATTAAATGGTGTATCCACATAGATGTATTCATCTATGCTAAGTCCCTCAGGAACACCTCAGTCCATCACATAGCCCTGAGGCACCTCCAGGAAAGAAAGAAAAATCCCAGGCTTCAGTGGATTGCTGGTAATGTCAGCTGCCCCAGCTACAGCAGTAACACAAATGAAGAACATCCTCACCTAATTATAGTAAAAACACAAAACGTACAGTGGATATTAATGTAGAGACAATACAAAACCTGGAGGTAGTGATGCATACTTTGGGGCTCAAATGATTAATTTCATAGTAATTGATATGGTGTTATATTATCTTCAAAACAGCAATTAATAAAATAAAAACTTCTAACTGATAGCATATTTTAACTCTCAAGAAATTCTTTAGGAGTTCTGATGCTGAGAATGTATGATTTGATGTCCCATTGACTCATGGTATTGATATACGAGCTTTAGTATATTAAAAATAACCTGTGCATCAGAATTACTAATGCTCTGATTCTCAAATGTACTGGAACAGGAAAAATAAACCCTTTGTAAATGTAATTCTCTAAGAGAAACCATTGTCCTAAGTTCTTCTCACTTGGTCTGTTGATACCTGTAAATGCATGGGCAATGTAATTACCAGGATCTTGCTCTCAGTATCAGTTCCATACTTGGGTTCATTTGCATGTTTTTTCTGTCTTTTTCTCCCTGTGCTAGCTTAACATACTTGAGCAAGAAAATCTCTTTAACTGTTTTTTAAGTTATGATAAGTATTTAGTATTATAAATTAGATTTTTTTTCCTGGTTTTAAAAGAAAATATGTACATATTGTGGGAAATGTGGAAAACAAAAGAATCCATATAAAAAATAAATCAAGTAATTTAACCTCTCAGAAATAATGACTGTCTGCATTTTAGTACACATTCTTAAATGTAGTTGAAATAAATATCAAATTTCCTGTTTTTATCTCCAGTTCCAACTTCTACTCCCCTTTCCAACAGAAGCAGATTGTAACATACTTTTGGCACTGTACATAATACTGAGCATCTTGCTAGGTATTTATATATTCTTTATAAACATAAATTTCCCCCCCAAACTAAAAATCTCCCCTCACACATTCTTGTAACTTAAAAAACGATAAACTTGACAGGATATATCCAGGTATGAATCTCTTTTTATTGAATTTATCTCTTTACTAACTTATTGGAATGTGGTAGACTCTGTTGAGCTAAATAATTAGCATTCAAATTCCCCCCTCTAATGTCATATGTTATTGCTTCTATTCTGTTTCCCTCTTCAGGAATTCTATGTCCTGCATACCTATTCTCAGATTTCTCACTGTTTTCCATGTGTTGTTTTACTTTTCATTCTGGAAGGACTCTTCATTCTTAACATTATTGATCATCAACATTACTAATTAAATTATAGCCTTTTCCCATTTATTTTCACACATGCCTCAGCTTATCCATTTCTTTGAGATGTTTCAATTGTTGTTTTGAATTTCAGAAACAGATAACTGAATGGCTCATACTCTTTATGTCATGTCGTTAGTTGGTATGAGGCCCTTCATATTTATTCCCTTAAATTTCCAATTCTAGTTCTCATTTCCATCTCACCATCTACATAAGCAGTCACTTCACCATTTATTATGTGTATTTTGACAAGTATTTATCTTTAAAAATATATATAATGTTATTTGGCACATATTAGCATTTTTTAATTTATAATAAATGGGATGGTGCTGCAAGTGTTTTTTTTCCCCTCCATTCAAGACTGAGTTTTAAAAATCAATTCATAAAACCAGGATGCATCTAGTCCTTTACAATTGCCTTCTGCACAGTTATTTCTATCACTTACCTATTCTCTTAGTGATGGATACCTATTTTATCTAACTATTCCTGACAGCACAGTGTTGTAAATATATTTATAAAAGCTCCCTCGTGCGTCTGCTGATTAGTTCTCCGCCCTCTAAACACTAAGAATACAACTGCTGGGTTATGGGATTTTGGCATGCTTAATTTCACAAAATGCTGCCAAATTACCTTCCAGGGAGCCTATGTTAGTTAATATATCAGTCAGAAGTACATAAGAACTTGTAGGTCCCCTATTTCCTAAATAGTCTAATAATTCGATCCTAATATTTAAGAATCTATTCCATATATATATATACATATATATAACAGAGTTACTTTAATTTGCAATTCTTTCATTACTGATGAGCTTGCATTCACCCATCTTCATACATTTGTTAGTCATTTTCTATGTATGTACTACCTATTTATATAACTTGCCCGTTTTTCTTCTGGGTTTCCTGTTTCTTCTTGCTAATGTAAATTAGTCCCCTCAGTACTTTTGGACATTTATCCATGTCTTACTTAGTATGGGCTACAATAACAAAATACCACAGACTGGATGTCTGAAACAATAGATATTTCTCACAGTCCTAGAGTCTGGGAAGTCTAAGATCAGAGTGCCAACATGACCGAATTCTGGTGAAGGCCTTCTCCCTGGGTCTTCACATGGTGGAGAGAGTGCCTCTGGCTTCTCTTCCTCTTCTTATGAGGACACTAATCCCATCATGAGGGCCCCACCTTCATGACCTAATCTAAACCTAATTACCTTCCAAATGCCATCACATTGGGAATTAGAATTTCAACATATAATTTGGGGGGAACATTCATTTTATAACAATCTCTTATTGGTTTGGATGCTGCAGATACCTTCTCCCAATTTAACTTCTGTGTGCTTGAACAAAACATGACTTTGATGCAATCAAATGTACTGGTATTTTTTCTCATTACAGTTTGTGCTTCTATAATCTTAGTAGGAAGTCCTTCCCCATTGCAAAGTCACAAAGACAATCTTCTATACTTTTTAAGACTTTTGGTCTCATTTTGTTATTTCTCAGAGCTCAATTCAGGAATAGTTTGCTATTTCTTGAGTTCCTTTCAAAACAAATAATTTCTGGTGCATCATCAGAACACTGACAAGTGAAACAGAGTGTGAAATTTCAGACACAAGTTCCTTGATAGAGCCTTCTGATGGAATTAGACTGTGTACACCTTTGATATGTTGCCAAGGTCATTTTGCCTTAGTAACTTTTAAAGGCTCATATTATCCAGGCAGGATTTTAATGTTCTGAGGTGGGTTTTTAACTGCATAACCCGTCACACGGTGTTCTGAACTTGGTGAGTGACTAGAGCTTATGGTGGCTTTGTCTATAGCTGATTTCTATTTCTACAGGTTCCCCTCAGTCCTTGGCAAAGACACCTGGGTGGCTTCATCAAACACCAGTGGGCCAATCCTCAGCCATTAGCAAGCAGACACAGCTCCAGGGTTAGAGCTACTGCAGCTTCCCTTAGAGCTTTTCCTCAGCAGAGGGGTCTCAGGTGAAGATTCTGTTGTAAGAAAAGTCTTTACAGGTCTATTTGACATTTCAGAGGGCAGAAAAGTATACATTATTACACTTATTTTCTCAGCCAGATCTACAAGTGGAAACTTTAAAATGTAATATGGTAGCTGAATTCTATGTTTTACTGAAAAGTCTTTAGTTCAGTAGCTAATATCTAACTTGGTGACTTGAAATAAATGTCTTAGATACAAGAAAACTAAAATGTCTATTATTAAACTTAGTGATCATTTGGAGGACAGAAAAAATTGACCCTGGAGGCTAAAAAAGAGGGAGATGCAGGAAAACCCAACAAACACTTTCAGTTAAAATGCAGTCTTGGGATAACCTGCAAGAATACTGCCTGCCTGCTGAGCCTACAGCTCTAGGGAAGAGGTGAGGAAGAACGTGAAATGGCAATGGTGTTGGCTTCTCCTTTCAGTCTTAGCAAGGTCATACAAGAAAGAGAATTTCAGGTAAGAACCAATGAGGTTGGAGGCAGAAATGAAAGGTAACAAATAGAATCCAGAAAGTGGTACCTTCACAGGGTTTAATAGGCCAACTGCTGCTGCTTTTTAAAAATAAAAAATAAGAAAGTAGGAATAGAGGGAACTTTCCTCAACATAATAAAGGCCATATATGACAAACCCACAGCCAACATTGTCCTCAATGGTGAAAAACTGAAACCATTTCCACTAAGATCAGGAACAAGACAAGGTTGCCCACTCTCACCACTATTATTCAACATAGTTTTGGAAGTGTTAGCCACAGCAATCAGAGAAGACAAAGAAATAAAAGGAATCCAAATCAGAAAAGAAGAAGTAAAGCTGTCACTATTTGCAGATGACATGATACTATACATAGAGAATGCTAAAGATGCTACCAGAAAACTCCTAGAGCTAATCAATGAATTTGGTAAAGTAGCAGGATACAAAATTAATGCACAGAAATCTCTTGCATTTCTATACACTAATGACGAAAAATCTGAAAGTGAAATTAAGAAAAAACTCCCATTTACCATTGCAACAAAAAGAATAAAATATCTAGGAATAAACCTACCTAAGGAGACAAAAGACCTGTATGCAGAAAATTATAAGACACTGATGAAAGAAATTAAAGATGATACAAATAGATGGAGAGATATACCATGTTCTTGGATTGGAAGAATCAACATTGTGAAAATGACTCTACTACCCAAAGCAATCTACAGATTCAATGCAATCCCTATCAAACTACCACTGGCATTCTTCACAGAACTAGAACAAAAAATTTCACAATTTGTATGGAAAAACAAAAGACCCCGAATAGCCAAAGCAATCTTGAGAACGAAAAATGGAGCTGGGGGAATCAGGCTCCCTGACTTCAGACTATATTACAAAGCTTCAGTAATCAAGACAGTTTGGTACTGGCACAAAAACAGAAATATAGATCAATGGAACAGGATAGAAAGCCCAGAGATAAACCCACACACATATGGTCACCTTATCTTTGATAAAGGAGGCAAGCATATACAGTGGAGAAAAGACAGCCTCTTCAATAAGTGGTGCTGGGAAAATTGGACAGCTACATGTAAAAGTATGAAATTAGAACACTCCCTGACACCATGCACAAAAATAAACTCAAAATGGATTAAAGACCTAAGTGTAAGGGCAGACACTATCAAACTCTTAGAGGAAAACATAGGCAGAACACTCTATGACATACATCACAGCAAGATTCTTTTTGACCCAGCTCCCAGAGAAATGGAAATAAGAACACAAATAAACAAATGGGACCTAATGAAACTTAAAAGCTTTTGCACAGCAAAGGAAACCATAAACAAGACCAAAAGACAACCCTCAGAATGGGAGAAAATATTTGCAAATGAAGCAACTGACAAAGGATTAATCTCCAAGATTTACAAGCAGCTCATGCAGCTCAATAACAAAAAAACGAACAACCCAATCCAGAAATGGGCAGAAGACCTAAATAGACATTTATCCAAAGAAGATATACAGATGGCCTACAGACACATGAAAGAATGCTCAACATCATTAATCATTAGAGAAATGCAAATCAAAACTACAATGAGATATCATCTCACACCGGTCAGAATGGCCACCATCAAAAAATCTAGAAACAATAAATGCTGGAGAGGGTGTGGAGGAAAGGGAACACTCTTGCACTGTTGGTGGGAATGTAAATTGATACAGCCACTATGGAGAACAGTATGGAGGTTCCTTAAAAAACTGAAAATAGAACTACCATACGACCCAGCAATCCCACTACTGGGCATATACCCTGAGAAAACCATAGGTCAAAAAGAGTCATGTATCAAAATGTTCATTGCAGCTCTATTTACAATAGCCAGGACATGGAAGCAACCTAAATGTCCATCGACAGATGAATGGATAAAGAAGATGTGGCACATATATACAATGGAATATTACTCAGCCATAAAAAGAAATGAAATGGAGGTATTTGTAATGAGGTGGATGGAGTTAGAGTCTGTCATACAGAGTGAAGTAAGTCAGAAAGAGAAAAACAAATACAGTATGCTAACACATATATACGGAATCTAAGGAAAAAAAAAAAAAAAAAAGGCCATGAAGAACCTAGTGGCAAGACGGGAATAAAGACACAGACCTACCAGAGAATGGACTTGAGGATATGGGGAGGGGGTGGGGTGAGATGTGACAGGGTAAGAGAGTGTCATGGACATATATACACTACCAAATGTAAAATAGATAGCTAGTGGGAAGCAGCCGCATAGCACAGGGAGATCAGCTTGGTGCTTTGTGACCACCTAGAGGGGTGGGATGGGGAGGGTGGGAGGGAGGGAGATGCAAGAGGGAAGAGAAATGGGAACATATTGTATATGTATAACTGATTCACTTTGTTATAAAGCAGAAGCTAACACACCATTTTAAGGCAATTATACTTCAATAAAGATGTTTAAAGAAATAAAAAAATAAAAATAAAAAATAAAAAATAACACTGAAAAAAGCTTTTACTAGCAAAGCGACTATAGCTTCTGATTTTAAAAGAGAGACTTGGGGTAGGGGGTAAGCTGGTTCCATTTTCCTGCATCTAGATGCTCCCAAGACAAACTGGCTCAGAAGATACCCTGAAGTCACTCATCACTCCCTCTGCCCCAGCAGGGACTGGTGTGGCCATGCAGCAGTCTCCTACAGTGGTAATGGAAGGCATAAAATTCCTTCCTTTTTCATACGCAAGAGAAAATATATCACAGTTAATAACCTCCCTCCCCAGCATATTCCTAGACAATCTGAGGGTAACAGCTTGGCCACCTTCCACTCTTGGCTGCTATTTTCTATCAGGATCCAACAACTCTCCCTCAGAGTTTTCATATTTTCTGTGATGCATCAACTCCTCATGTACTTCTCTGGCTTCTTTAGGACTGGGCTGGGGAAGGGAACAGCATTGTTAGTGTACCTTCTTGACAAGCTTGTCCAGGAATGCCAGTCTTTTTTGTCTTTTTATGTCTTTTGGTTTCAAAGAGAAGAGGCTTTTGTCTACTTGAATACTATTAAGAGAAAAAAATTTCTAAAATTTCTAACTCCTATGGAGAATAATTTTCCAAAGTATGTCCTTCTTCTGAACTTTCAAGCTGACTGTGAAGTTATCCTATAATTGAAGTTTCCTATTTATTCTTCATCAAATGAGGAGAGATCTATCAATGCCCAGTCATTACTAGTAAGTAATGTGAATTGCCCTTCATCCTACTTTGTTTTCACTTCAAATAACTGAATCCACTTTCCTGGACCAAATCTCAGTGTCAGGATGTCTCTGTCAGCTTCAGATGGGACTCTCACAAGCTTACTTAACTACCTCTTTGCTTTTTAACAACATATGGGATATATGAAAACCCAAAATTCCTAGTATGAACTGCTATTGGTTTTCCTCTCTCTACTCCTACCTTACCTACAAATATGGCAGATTTACCCCATTCCCTGCCTGATAGCAACTGTTTTCTGTAACTTTAATTACAAATGAGTAAAAAGATGGTATGGAGGCAGGGGTAGAATGTCCAGAGCAGCATTTTGGCTGTTTAAAAAAAAAAAAAAAAAAAAACAGCACCAATGAAGTAGAGAGATGGTTGTCTATCATTCCCTTCAGTCAAAATTTTCATTTCTGAACTGGGGCATAGAGGATGGAGAAATGTCTGTATGACATTTCTTTATACCT
The DNA here is from genome assembly GCF_028023285.1 of Balaenoptera ricei. Taxonomy (NCBI): domain Eukaryota; kingdom Metazoa; phylum Chordata; class Mammalia; order Artiodactyla; family Balaenopteridae; genus Balaenoptera; species Balaenoptera ricei. Next base: position 66,306,794 of record NC_082647.1, read on the forward strand.
TTATATCGTGTTTCCAGAAGCACAAGTAGACTTAAATTCAGTTAAAAAGCCTTTCAATTAGTGGAAATTTTTCTAGACTTAATAGCTATTTTTTTTTATATCTTTTGACTTAAGTCTTTCAGTATGAAGCTGGAGAGGGCTAAGAAATGATTGATAGTCATAGACCCATTTTAATTTCAATATCTAACATGTTATGCTTTATTCATGCTTCTCCAGCTAGACTGCAAATTCCTTCAACCACAACCAAGGCAAAATAATGTGTATTCCCTAAAGCAATTAGTCTAGAGTTATGCAATATTGTAGGCATCTACAAATTAGGGAAACACATGAAGATTTTTATCTAAATTATAAGGAAAAAACTGAACTAAAATGAATTCAGAGTATAGTTGAAGTTATTGAGCTAGCTCTTGTCAGGCTCTTACAGATACTGCTGTTTTACTAGACCAAGTCAGTGTGGTTTATGAATTTTACCCCAATTCTTTTGAGAGCAAGAGTGCCATTATTTTAATCAAATATTTATATAAGACCTCTTTGAGCAGCTTGGGGTCTAAATGAATGGTTGTCTATGATGATGAAATGAAAGTGACTTTGCTCCACCAGAAATGTATAACACACCAAAGTAAACACTAAAGGACAAAAATTTCAAGACGATGGAGGGAAAAAGTGTCAGTGGTAAACAAAATACAACACTCAAAGCTCCCATGTTGTGGTCTCAGAAAAGGTTTATTTCCTAAGAGTTTTTAACTCTGGGATAAAGATATAATTTTATATACTTTGAAGTGTTTGAAATATCCACAAAGACTTTCTGTTACTGGAAAACACTTCTAGGACATAGATCACCTGGTCATGGCTCTCAATTTCATAAAAACTCTTTAAATTTGCTCACTTTAAAAGTAGACTCAAGGCACAAGAGCAAGGCAGGAACATGATATCAAAGTGCAATCACAAACTCACAAAATAATTAAGTGTTCTTTATTGAATCTGAGAAAACTGCTACAAATGCAACTGAAATGTAGTAACCACTTTGTTGGTATCAAAGATTCAATGCTCAAACTGTCTCTGCTTATCACAGCCATGCTCAGTTACATAAAATGGAAGGACCAATGACATATGTATACCAGTGTATAGATCTTATATTAGGCACAAAATGAAAGGCATGTCCATTCAAATAACTGAGTATAGTAGATAAAAGGGAGTGATAGGGTAAAGGAAGGGAATTGACATTGGTAAAAAGAACTTACTATATTCAAAGCACTGTGCAAGGTGTTTCACTCTACATATTACTAATAATAATTCTGTAAGTTAAATTATTCTCATTTTAGAGATAACTATAAAAAGGTTCAAAGAGGTTCAGGAAATTGCTTAAGGTAACACATGTTGCCTAGAGCTGTCTGCCTTAGAGTCAATACAATTTATTATAGAGGATGCATCAAATCTTGATGCAGAAGGGGAAGCAACTTGTTTACTCAATTAAAAGGCCAATCCCAGGGAGCCTTAAAAACTGAACAATAAAAACTTGGTATTGATCATAGAGAAAGGTGAAGACCAGCAATTTAGGGGAAAAAATAAAATGAATCAGTATTTTAAAAAACAGAAATATAGTCAAACATTGAATTACCACAGAAAGACACCAGAGGGAAACAAGTCAGGAAGCTATTTTCATAATTAGACAGAATGTAATAAGGATTAGAATGAGAACAGGGGAGAATACCATGTTTATGATAAAACAAAGCCTATAAAAATGTGTTGTTTATTTACTTGCAAAATCATTTTCATCGCCCCAATTTTTTTTGATAAGAGACGAGACATTCCACTCAATGGACTCTGGGAGAACTAAAGCTCAAGTCTTTATCTCCCCTTCCCACCACTGATGCTGGTGAGAAAAGCAGCTGAAGAGGAGGGAGTCTTGACCACTGGGGATATACAACTTTCTGTCAGAGTAACTGAAAGACTGCACGCATGATTACTTTCTTAAATCAGACGTCAGTGTTGGGAGAGACTTTAAAAACAACCAACATAGGAATTCCCTCTGCCAAACCTCTGACAGATGCTCATCCAGCCTATTTGAGCACTTCCAGATATGCTTCTCATTCTGAGATGGGGCAACTCTCACTGTTGGAACGATCTCTCATAGTTAATGTTCAAATAAATGGCAAGAAAAAAAGGGAAGGTCACAGCAACCAAATACACTGTTTGGATTTTGGATCTGAATTGGAACAAACCAACTGTGAAGAGACATTTTTGAGATGACTGGGGAAAACTATGGATTTAATATTAAGAAACTATTTTATTGTTACATATAGGTATGGGATTATATTTCCAAAAGTCCTCTGATAGAGATATATACTGAGGTGTCAATATTTCTGGGTACAAAGAAATATAATGTCTGAGGTTTTCTTTACAATATTCACACATATATACACAAAGGTATTGGAAGAGATTATACTCTTCCTCCATTTTCTAGATGCTTGAAAATTTCTAGAGGTAAAGAAAAAGTGACAGAAACAATAGAGTGTGTGTGTGTATACACACACACACACACATAAGCTAAAGGAAAAGCAATATGAAAACACTTTTTCAAAAACACTGGCCTGGGAGATCTCAATATTGCCGGTGGTAATGGGGAAATAGAAAAGCAAAGAGAGCTAAGATTGCAAGACCTGTTGTTCACAGATGAATCTTACTGATGCTGATGGATGCAAACTGTGTTTTTAAGTGTCTTAGTGCTGTATGTGTTGGTCTCAATTTGCAAGGAAGTGCTTCAAGATATTCACGACGACTATCTCTATGTCCTGGAATTCAAATTGGCTTTTAATTTCAGTTTTATATGTCTCTATATTTTATCACATTTCAACAACATGCATATTTTTACTTCACAATCACAGGAGACATAAAACAAAGGTACAGTATATAAAAATGCATTAAGGGTTAATTTTTTAAAACTGTAACTTCTAACTTTGCCATATTTTTCTTACTTGGCTACAGAGCACTCATTTTGAAATAAACGGCCAACAATAAAGGACCAATTATTTTTTCAATAAAAAAATAATCTCTATGAAGTAACAGATACAATGGAAGAGACGAAGGTCAGGAAAGAACTCCCAACTGCACCTTTCACGCAATCATATTTACTACCTGATTACTGATCATTTCTAGTGATACTTTATAAATGCCTGCTGGTATTCAGTTTAGATGCAGAGAAAAAGTATGCCCTGGCAGTGAAGCTAGTCATTTTATCCATCATAGGGAAATACAATAAGCTACTCTGTATATAAATCAAAAAAGTGGTGAGTCTTCCAAACTTTTATTTAGAAGGAATTTCCTTGAAAGCATTGTTTACAAGCATGTAAAACTATATAAAAACTTTTGCCTCCAGTTAAATATTCTCTTGGAGTTCTTCTCTAACTTGACTTTAACACTTCTCATTCATTTTCTCTTTCCACTCAGTGTCTGGCCAGATTGAACACTGAAACCTGCAGAGTGCTGTTTTTTCCCCAGAGTGGGAGGGTGCATAATACTTTTCCTTCTCCCCAGTGACAGTGTTTTTGCAGCTGCTTTTCTTGGCTATTTTGTCACTCCTAAGCTTTTTCTTCTCCATTAACTAAAAAGTAAATATTTTTATTTGTTTTCAATTTTCATTTACTATATTTTACTTTTTTGTTACAGAAACTGACCTTGTCTTGTCAAAGAGCTATATCCCTAATACCTAACACGACATTGAGTGCATATTAGAGGTTCCATAAATTCTGAGTAATTAAATAAATGTACACTGTCAGGTGCTTATGTACTCACTACATAAAAACAGCAAATGCAGCACTCAGAGTTTAAAATATTCAGGAATCTCTGCTAAAATATACTTATCTAACTTCAAAAGCCATTATGATGTTTCTGAAGGCACAGAGATCTTGTTTCCTTATTAGTTTGCTAGACAATTTAAGCTACTGATGATTTGCACCTAATAACATAGAAACACTCAAGTTCATCAGAAGTAGAATGGGTACTCGTTTTGTATAATAAAGCCTGCTATCTTCTCTGTGTACAAATATGCTACTAATTCATAGTGAGAGAACTGTAAGATGTTTCTCTCAGCAGGGCTGCCGGACTTGAGCTGATGTATCTTACTCTCCAGATCTCTCTACTGGTGAGGAGAGAGGAGGGAGTGAGATGAGGGTGCAATCTGTAGTTACACAACAGTCAAATCTACCTGACTACAGTGAATCTTAAATCAGTGATGCTGAGCTCGCCAGTAACATGTACAACTACGCAACCATGCTTGCCTCAGGCTTTCATAATTTGAATACTGCTTTTGAGTACAAACTTCCAAAGGTATGCCAGCCTAATTGTTTTCTGTTTGAGACTGATAATGTCACTTGATACATTGTGTTTCAGTTAGAATGTCCATATTTTTACACCATAAAGAAAAAGGCACTCTGGGGCAGAAAGGAATTGCAAAACTGACAATTCTTCCCAGAAGTAACTCAGGAAGAAGCCATGATATATATATACTTTTAACTTCTTCTTTGTTCCTCTTAGAATACTGTGAACCACAGAGCTGCAAGTGCTCGTATAGTAAAGTAAAATAAAACATCTGATAATCAACAAAAATGTCTAAAGCATGGGAACAAGCCTTCCTCACTTTCTTAATATATGCTTTTGTCCCTCAGTGATAAGGCATGAAGGCTTAAAGAGGGGACTCTCCCGAGTCTACATGTAAAAAACCTGAAGACATCTTAAGAACAAAGCTCGAGGAAAGGTTCTTAAAGTTTCCATATACTTCCTCACATGTTCCACCATTCCATTTTAAAACAACTCAGCTCTTAATTTATCTTTTCTTGTCACTAACATGACACAGAGTAGAAGTCTTATGGGGAACTGCAATGAGACAACTGCATATCACAGAGCATGAATTTATGCTATAGCAGAAATAAAGCACATTCTAACACAAAGGTTCTTCTGTACCATCACACACAGGTCCGAATTCTTACAGTTATTAAGGAAAGTTGGTGTTATAACCAATCATTTTACAGTCAACTGTGTTATGGTTTCTGGCCTGATGTTTTCCTCTGGGAGATCCAAAAGAAAAAAGTACCGTATCCTCCTTTGTATATAATTTTATAAATATAGTTGGTGGGAATGTAAATTGGTACAGCCACTAGGGAAAACAGTATGGAGGTTCCTCAAAAAATTAAAAATAGAACCACCATATGATTGAGTAATTCCACCCCTGGGTATATATCTGAATAAAACGAAAACACTAATTTGAAAAGATACACGCATCCTGATGTTCATAGCAGCATTATTTACAATAGCCAAGATATGGAAGCAACCTAAGTTTCCATCAAAAGATTAATGGATAAAGAAGATGTGGTACACACAAACAATAGAATATTACTCAGTCATAAAAAAGAAATTTTGTCACTGGCAACAACATGGATGGACCTGGAAGGTACTATGCTTAGTGAAATAAGTCAGACAAAGAAATACTGTATGTTATCACTTTGTTTTTAGTAGCTCTTTTTTTTAAACTTTTTATTTTATATTGGAGTACAGTTGATTAACAATGTTGTGTTAGTTTCAGGTGTACAAAAAAGTGATTCAGTTATACATATACATGTGTCTATTCCTTTTTAAATTCTTTTTCCATTTAGGTTTTTCAGAAAAGAAAGGTACAATCTCCCAAGACTGAACCAGGAAGAAACAGAATATATGAACAGACCAATCACAAGTACTGAAATTGAAACTGTGATTAAAAAACTCCCCAAAAACAAAAGTCCAGGACCAGATGCCTTCATAGGTGAATTCTATCAAACAGTTAGAGAAGAGCTAACACCTATCCTTCCGAAACTGTTCCAAAAAATTGCAGAGAAAGGAGAACTCCCAAACTCATTCTATGAGGTCACCATCACCCTGATACCAAAACCAGACAAAAACATCACAAAAAAGAAAATTATAGGACAACATCACTGATGAACATGGATGTATTTTATCACTTATATGTGGAATCCAAAAAAATAAAACAAATGAATGGATATATCAAAACAGAAATAGACTCAGAGATGTAGAGAACAAACTAGTGGCTACCAGTGGGGAGAGGAAGGATGGGAGGGGCAAGATAGGGGTAGGGGATTAAGAGGTACAAACTATTATGTATAAAATAAACTACAAGAATATATTGTACAGCACAGGGAATACAGTCAATATTTTATAGAAAATTAAATGGAGTATCATCACTATGCTGTATACCTGAAACTAATATAATGAATCAACTATACTGTTCTAAAAATTTATAAATATAGTACTCTCACAGCTAAGTATGACTAATTTTTTAAATTCTCTAAGTGATGTCACATTCTAGGAATTGGTATTTCTAGACGCCAATAAATTTCAGGGGAAAAATTCTCCTTGATATGGAAAATTATAAAATAACTGATTTCTTATATCACAAAAAGAATTCCAACTCCCTGCCCAGATTTACAGTTAGATATAGCTTATAATCATTATTCTTCCTGCAATTTTTCCAAATGAATGTAGCTAGTAGAATCACCTTTTTAAAATCATGAAATTGGATTTTTACCAACTGAAATGCAAAAAATTTGTACATTTTTAACTAAGATGCTTTCTCTGACCTTCCAAATTAATACTAATAATTTGTTTTGAGGTGGAACACAGGAAATACTGAAATAAAACACTTTTTTTGAAAACAACAATGCCAATAGAAATTAAGTGTTCTTGCTCTCTGTCTCATTTTAGTTTGGGACACAATATTTTCCAGTATAATGTATATAGCTAACCAAGGTTTTAAATGCTAGATGCAGATTTCCAGGGGAAAAAAAAAAACTTTTTAAAATGACCCAGCAATCCCACTACTGGGCATATACCCAAAGAAAACCATAATTCAAAAAGACACATGCACCCCAATGTTCATTTCAGCACTATTTACAATAGCCAGGTCATGGAAGCAACTTAAATGCCCATCGACAGAGGAATGGATAAAGAAGATGTGGTACATATATACAACGGAATATTACTCAGCCATAAAAAGGAACGAAATTGGGTCATTTGTAGAGATGTGGATGGACCTAGAGACTGTCATACAGAGTGAAGTAAGTCAGAAAGAGAAAAACAAATATCATATATTAATGCATATATGTGGAATCTAAAAAAATGATACAGATGAACTGGTTTGCAAGGCAGAAATAGAGACACAGATGTAGAGAACAAAAGTACAGACACCAAGGGGGGGAAGCGGGGGTGGGGGCGGGGGGGGTTGAGGGGAATGAGTCTGGAGATTGGGATTGACATATATACACTAATATGTATAAAATAACTAATAAACAAATAAATAAAATGGAATTCAGTACGTAACTCTACCACTGACTTCTCATCTAAATTTTTCATCACTTTAATATTTTTTCTTGCTGGATTATTCATACACTTTGCATTATTATATACTAAAATAAAACAGTAAACTATCTTTCGTTTCGTATGGAAGAATAAAATGACTCATATATGCATTGATAAAGTATACTACCTATCATTCTAAAAGACTTCTCATGGGTCATGATTGATAAAGGCAAGAACAACCTGAGTCAAACTTTCAACCAAGATTTGTAAGAAGATCCAAACAAGCTTTCTGCTTCAACCTTTTGTTTTATTTTACTGAAACCAGACAGACTTAAGAGCTAGAAAATAAGCAGAAAGTATTCAGTTTGGCACACACAGGTCACAAAAAGACTCTTTACGAAGATACAGCCTATGGAGGGTTTGTCTTCCTAAAATCAGGAAAAGGGACAACTAGAAAAGGTCTTTATTATAGACACAGAATGAACATTAAATAAATTGTTGGTTTCTTCTTCCTCCAGACTTCTTTTAAAAATACAGTAATATAAAAAAATCAACAATAAATTATTCCTAGCATCTGTTCAAGTTTTACTATACACAATTGTATTAAAATCATGCATTCATAATGTGTCCATAAAACATACATTTCCTCTCTTTTGTTTATTTCACCTTTATTTCTTTTCCTTTGTGTTTGTTGAAGAAGAATGCCCTCAGGCACTTAAATTATTCAATTAACTAATATTCAACCATCATAAACTAAAATGACATATTTGAAAAACAGTCTTAGCTATGCATTATATTCAAAATCATATTCACCATCCCTAAGTTAACTAGCAATTATCTATTCTGTGCAAAACTGAAAGTTACATACTGAGAAATGAGAGAAGCATTTGGGCAAATATGGCTTATTAAAAATATATTTATTTCCAGTGTGCAAATATAAACTGCATTAAAGTCAGGCTTTAGTTTAGGAGATTGCTTATAGAGCTTTCAAAATATCTGTGTTTTAACTGTCAAAATTTTGCTGACAAACGGGGAATGCATATTATTTTAAGTGTTGTGGAAAAACACCATGAAGGATTCAAAGGTTGTAACAGTACTAATGAACAGTTTAATTTAGAAGAAAAATGTGGGGGGGGAGCAAGAGGAGGGAAATACAGCCGGAGGAGGATGGCTGCGAGCTTCTGAGGTCAGGGCCTGTCTTTGATATGCAGCCGCCTACTCAACAGTAATAACTGAGAAAAAAATGTATTCTCAGGAGTACGGTCTCTCCTCTAGATCTTATTAAAGTGTTCACATTTAAATGTTAAGGACTCAAGAAAACATTTATCCAGAGAAATACATGAGAACATTAAAATATATGAGGCATATATTTCAATTCAGTTGGTAGTCAGAATTTTAAAAACATGTCAACATGGAAACTGCCAGCAAAGTCATAATTAAGCTATTATCAAATTAAGTTCCTTGTTTAGTTAAGACAGGGTTAGACAAACTAAAAGGAAAGTCACAACAGAATAACATGAAATTTTTAATGAGTGTTTTCAAGAAAGAGTACTTATGGTTCCTAAGACTATTGAGACTGACTCCAAAATCATTTACTTAAAAACATTTGAAGTGCATTTTAATGTAGTTAAATAAATATGTGAAAAGTTCATATTGAACATGATTTTCCTAACATATAATCATTAATTTTAACTACAATCGACTATATTAAGGTCACATAATCTACATGTCAAAACCTTGTGCCATATGTAAACATCATGTTAGAGTTTATAGAATCGAGTTGACACCAAATAAAAAATAAAAACTGTTCAGATTTCTCTTATAATTTAAATAAAACATTGTCCTTAGTCTAAAATTATTCTCCAGAAAAAAATTTTTTAGTGGAAGGAAGACTGTAACATTTATCTAAACACAGTACTCATTTTTGTTTTTTAATAACTATATTTCTTAAAATAAAAAGGATTTTGGATTTTTAAAAGTAGGTATATATAAAATAGTCATCTTAAGTGTTCAAGAATCTAGTCACATTTAATCAGCCATTTTATTAGGCAAAGTTTATCCAAGTGTAACTATATTGTTTAAGGCTATATTAAGATTTCAAATCATTTAATTCACCAAAAGTACCAAATTAAGAAGGCCATGACTTGGATCTTTTAAAATATGACTAACTCCCATCCATCTAGAATATGAAAAAACAGAAAACACAGTAGCAAGGAGCTAAACCTCAAATGTATTCATAAAGTAATAATTCTTATTTATCAAAATGCACAAGTATTAACTAGATATGATGGAGATTTTTTTTTAAGGTTTAAATTTAAGCAGAATAAACTTAAAAAAATGTAGAAGTCACAGCTTCCCTGCCTTTTTTCTTTCCTTTTTATATTAATTTATAGAAAACTACATTACATAGAGCATTGTCTTTTATTTGACTGAGGCATAGATTTCTCTTTCAGCTTTGTCACTAACGTGTGCTCTTGGAGAAGTCACCTCACCATTCTGTATAATTAGGTGATTGAATCTGATGATCAGTACTATAGTTTACTCTTACCCTCTGGGGTGACTTAACAATAGATGATTGAGGACAAGTGGTTTAGAAAAATACAACAACTCATGTTTTTACTCAATCTTCATCAGTAAATCAGGCAATTAAACAGATAATTCTGCAGGTAGAATTGGGTTAATTTACATGATGATTAAAGATGAGCATATTCTGAGTGTTTCTGTGTAGGCTAATTCATTCTTACAGGGCCCTGGAAATGTTGTTTTAAATGACCACAGGGATATAATTTCAGCTTTATTACAGAATTCTCTAGCAACTTAAAACAATGTACAATATGACATCTTAATTGCAAATTAACTAAAAATCAAGCCAACAACTTTATTTTTACTTTTAAATACTATGAGTTTAGTATTGGCTTAGGAAATTTTCTTCTAATTGCTTGGTTTTTATATATTTTTATCAGCAATGTGGAAACAAATGTTAATTGTAATTTTTCTTTAACTGTTAGCTTCAGCTTAAGGAAGGTAGATTAGCTTTTAACTTTAAAATCTACCCCCCTTTTTTTGCCAATAGTAAAATATATTGGCAAAATAGAATCAAAAAATCATGTTCACTAAAATATCCTTTTTTCCATGATTTTGGAATGTCAAGGTTTTAGTGTGATCCTCTCAGTAGAGAATATAACATTGGGGAGTGTTTTTTTTCCTCCCAGAGAAAATGAGAATTATTCTGGATCATGAGAGGACAGCATAGAGGGTTTTGTTTTGTACTGTTTAGGGGAGAACATGTGACTAGGGTAAACATATTTAATTAGTCGGCATTCTCAAGACCCTAAGGAGTCAGGCTTATGAAAAGAACAATGTTGTAAACATAATACAGTAACTTAACAGCATTAAAGTAAAAAACGTTATCTAATGTGTATTTTTGAAAATCCTTTATTTCTTTTCCATTATTTACTCTGAAAATCTTTAAGACAGACAAATTAAAGAATCCTTCACAAGAACGTGGAAAAGGAAGACGAACCTTTATTATTCTATGATATATAGCGTAGGAGACATACACCTACTGAATTTTAAAATTTACTGGCCAAAAGATCAGCAGAAAGAAGCTGTCCATAGATATTTCTTGGCAAGCCCATACTTTCTATCAAGCACTGTATCAGATTCATTCACAGTAATTCATTTTCTCCTCACTGTAACGCCATCAGAAACATTTGCTGGAGTCAGATTAAAACTCCAAGAAAGGTTTACACCAGCCTCGTTTTACCTCTATGGTTACCAAGCTTTCGTAATGTGATAGCCTAAGAAACACAGAAGGATTGAGGGAGTAAGGGGACAAGCTTTCAGTAGAAAAAATATTTTAAGTTTTTCCCTCTCTTTAATTTTCTCTCTTGAAACCTCTTTTGTTTCCTTTCTTAGAGCTCTCCCTGTTAGGTTCCTTCCTTCTTCCTCATAAGGCCACCATTTTCCAAGCTGTAGTCTATATTGTAGAACTCCAAACACCAACCAAGGGCTCATGGGAAATGATGCATAAAGAAGATGGCTAGACCTATCTCTAGCATGGCTAAAACACTCCTTATTTTTTACACTGAACCATGCCAAGTGTTTCATGGTCAGGTTCAAGATCTCAGATTTCCTGAAAACTCCAATAGCCATATGCTTAAAGTCCCCCAAATCTAAAATATAGAGCTGTATTACTTATGAAGTAAATAAAGCTACAGCTGTGGGTGAAAATTAACTGGAGAGAGAATTCAAAGCACTGAGTCTCAGACCTGGCTGAACATTAGAATCACTTTACGACTTAAAAAAAGAAAATGCAGAAGCCCAGTCTTCTTCCACATCCATTAAATCAGAATCTCTGAGGAAGATATTCAGTCACTGGTAATTTTTCTAAAGCTCCTAGGATGATCCTAACATTCAGCAAGGTTTGAGAGCTAATGATATTAAATCAGAAGAGATTACTTATCCTTTAGGAACTCCAGTACTTGAAAGCTATACTGAAGGTGATGAACAAGTAAAGATGGGATGGAAATCAAGGCATGAGACAGTTTAAGTATGTGAGAAATTGAGACTGGAAGTAGAACCATGTTTCTTGAGTTTGTAAGCAGTGGTGATTGGATGAGAATATGGATTTGGGAAGAGTTTTTAAAGATGAGAGATATTTTAACATACGTAAATGCTGATGGGAAAGATCCAGCAGAAAGGGAAAGATTGAAGGTATGATTACAGAAAAGGGAAAATCCATCTTTAAGGTCTCAGAGACTGGATGAAGAGTTGAAATTCAGAGTACACCAGAGGGAATCGATACCATAAAAGAGAGTATCTCCTCTCCTTCCTGTAAAGGAGGAAAAATGGAAAATATGGGCCCAAAGCATGTGTACATGGTTTGGAGAAGGTGAGAGCATTCCAATAGAATGGCTTCTCTTTTTCCTCTAAGGTAGGATCTAAAACTATATGGGGGGTGGGGAGACGGGGGGAAGTGAACCTGTTTTACAAATAATGAATATTTTCCAGGTTATGAGGTAACAGAAAATATGTATATATTGATCTTTGCCTTTGGTTCCTGGCACAGAGCTCCTGAAAGCCTTGTAACATCCTAAGCAAAAAGAATACTAGGAGCATCTCTTGTTCTAGTATTTGTCTTTGAACCCATCCCTCACACAGGGCTCAAAACCCTTGTAAAATGTTTAAGTGATAAGAGCACTAGGAGCATCGTTTGTTCTATTGACACGACTCTGAATAGGGTCCTGGATGGCTTCTGGTTGGATGGGAGTCACCAGAAAGACCAAGCCACGATTAGAAGCTTGGAATTTTCAGCCCCACCCATCATCCTCCAGAGAGGGGACAAGGGCTGCAAATTTAATTAATAATTGATCATGCCTATGTGAGGAAGCCTCCATAAAAATCCCTGTCAGCTTCCAGGCTGACAAACACATCTACACTGGGAGAGTGACACAATGCAACTCCATGGGGACAGAAGCTCCTATGCTTGGAACCCTCCCAGACTTCACCCTATGTATCTCTTCATCTGGCTGTTCATCTGTATCCTTTATTCTTTAACATACTGGTAAACCTAAGTGTCTTTCTGAGTTCTGTGAATGCTCTAGCAAATTTTGGAACCTGAGGAGGGAGTCATGGAACCTCCGATTTGCAGCCAAATCTGACAGAACCTGGGAACCTACTACTTGCAACTGCCATCTGAAGTGGTGAAGGGACTTAGCCCTTAACCTGTGGGATCTGACACTATCTCTGGGTAGATGGTGTCAGAATTGAGTTAAATTGTAGGACACCCAGCTGGTGTCACAGATAATTGCTTAGTGTGGGGTAAAGCCTTCACACAGTTGGTGACCAGAAATGAAATGTATTGTGTGAGCAGTAAAGGAGACACACACAAGAAGAAAAAAGGGAAGAATTGGGTTTTTCCCCACCTGGAAAGAAAAATACCTGAGTTTTTCCTACACACAGGTATTATTAACTGATTTAATTCTCAAAACAACTCAATGAAATAGGTACTGGCGTCCTTCGTTACAGCTGAGGCAACAGAGAAGAGTTGGGTAATCTGCCCAAAGTCTGAGGGGTAGACATGGTCTGTAAGTTTGACTCAGAAGCATGAGCTCTTAGCCACCACACCCCCTGTCTGTCAGCCAAGGTACCTCACCACTGAAGACTAGGGTGAAATGCTCTCCCACATTAGACAGACCTCATTCGAATTCTATTTCAACATTTACTCACCTTTATAAAGGTATATAACCGTTTCCAGACTCAATTACATTAGCAAAATGGAAATAACAGGACTTTCCTTACAGAGATGTTGGGAAGAAAACTGAGATTCCAATGGACATTACACAGATATAGACTCCTATTATGTGCAAGGCACAGTTCTAAGTACTGGGGGCTACAGAAATCAATGGAAAAGGCAAATTTTTTTCATGCAGTTTATGTCCTAGAGGAAGAGAAGAAGAATAAGCAAGTACACAAATTCCATGGAGTGGGGGAGATTTCTCTAAATTCCCAAGCATTTAAAATTTCAGAGACATTATCAACCTCCAAACTCCCCTCATTCTCAAATGATGCTTCTGCTTTGCATAAGGTTAGCCCTTTTGGGAAACAGTCTCCTTTTATGATTTTCATCATATCAACAAAACTCACACACAGTAAGCATTTGTGGTATTGAAAGAAGAGACATCCTTTCAAACAAAACAGAAAGATAATCTTAAGGTTTTGCAAAAAGATGATGACAATAACTAAAAGAAATTTGATGTACCTATATTAATAATAAAAAATGTAGACTTTAAGAATGATTAATCACTAATTCATAGTGATAAAGGAAGCTATCATAACCTTAAATTTGTTTGCATCTATTAACATGATTTCAAAACATATAAAGCAAAAACTGACATAACTAACAAAAATAGTTAAATACATAATCACTGTGGAAGACCTATGTGTAGTATTATCAATACATAATTATCAGTAAAAATATGAAAGGATATGGAAAATCAAAAAGATAAAGATACAGAATATATACACAGCAGAACTAATATATTTGACATATTTAGAATACCATATCCAAAAATGAAAAATTTAAGTGCAAATTGAACATTTAATAAAATTGACAATATATGCCATAATGCAAGCCTTAACAAACTTCAAAGAATTTAAATTATTCAGAATATATCCTCTAACCAGGGTGAAATGAAGTTAGAGGATAAATTAAAACAGACAGAGTGAGAAAGAGAGAGAACTAGATAGAAATTCCTGTATTCCTGGAGATTAAACAATACTAAATAATGCATGGAATGAAGAAGAAATTTAAACAAATTATAAATTATTATTAACTCAAAGATAAACCATTTCACAATATGTGGGAGGTAGCTAAAGCAGTATTTTGAGAGAAGTTTATAGTTTAGAATGCCTTAGCTGGGAAATAGAAAGCTTAAAAATAAATTATGTATCCTTTTCTTTCAAGAAGTTAGAAAGGAAAAAGCAAATCAAGCCTAAAAATATAAAAGAAACTAATAAAGAGATTCAAATCAATAAAAGCAAATTTTAAACTTCAGAAAATACTAATGAAATTGTTTAACACCAGCAAGACAGAGAAAAGAAAAAAATGAAAAGGAATAAACACAAACTACAGTATAAAGAATGATGAAGGGTAATATGTTAACATTTACACTGTTCCTAGCTACATCAAAAAAGATCAAAGAGTATAAACAATTTTATCAGTAAATTAGAATATCTGAATGAAATATACAAATTCTTCAAACTAACACTGTAGAAAGATGAAAACATATATAGAAAATACGTGGTATCAAGTAAAGAAGTTGAATCTGCTATTTAAAACATTCTCACAAAGACCCTAGGTCTAGATGTCTTCATCACTGAAATCTTTGAAATCTTTAAGAGATAAATAACACCAATTTAATAAAATGCTGTTTCTGATAATAGAGAAGAAATTTTCCCCAATTCATTTTAGAAGGCCAGTATAATCTTGATACCAAAACCTGATAAAGACGTTACAAAAAAGGAAAATTATCAAGGGATCTTTCTCAAGAACATAGAGGCAAAAATCTTAAATAAACTAAAAGCAAGTTAAATTCAGCGATAATGGGAAAAAAATAGTACACCATGACGAAGTGAGTCTTATTCTATGAGTGAAAAGTTCCTTTAACAATCAAAATAAATCAGTATGATTAATTACATTAACATAAAAATGAGGAAAAATCATATATATTTCGATAAATGAAGTAAAAGAATTTTACAATAGTCACCACCATTTATGATTTATAAAACCTCTTGGCAAACTAGAGATAGAAGGGAATTTATGTCATGAAGAATATCTAACATGTTTAAGGACTGAAGCAAAAAACTGAGGCACAAGAGATTACGTACTGTATGATTTCATTTATATAAATACAAAAGCAGGTAAAACTTATCTATGCCATTTCAAGTCAAGATATTTATTACCCTTCCATGGCCAATGAATTGATCTTGGCTTTCGTTTTGATTTAAACACCCCTCAGCTTGACTCAACTTTAGACAGATTTCTTCTCGACTATAAGCCCCTGACCTCCCTTTTTCACTTTAGAAAAGTGAAGTGAGTTCTCTCGCTTTAGAAAACTTGCTATTTTAAATTCTTTCTCTGCCTCCTTAAGATATAAATCTTCTCCCAGCCTCTTGCCAGTTTTACAACCCAGAAATATCTCTCTCAAAGACCTGGAAGCCATCCCTTTGAAATGTTATCATCCAAAAAGACAGAGTGCTCCCGTTGGTGGGTAGAAGCCATAATCACCAATTAGCAAACACTTGGCCTAGTCACTTTGACCAACTACCTCACCAATGTCTCTCTCACTACCTCACCTCAGTGCTTACAATCTCTCCAGCCTTTTGTTTGAGCAGAGTTGAGTTCCACCTCTCTCCCGTATTTCCAGTCTTGAATAGACTCTTCCCTGTCTAACTCGTCCAGTTCAATGTTCCTTCACAGTTCTAAATAAAGGCTTGGGCATAATCCATAAGATACATAAACAATGGTAAATCCTACATTCCTATCCTCCTGAGCAGTACATTTTATAGTTGTCAGAAGTATAAAACCTTAAACTTTTTACCAAGAGGAAAGTGAGGCTACAAGAATGAGAATGGAACTGATGAGAGAAAGTTTGAGCTGAAGTTTTCTACTTCACTATGAAGAGCATGCTGAGCTAATCAACCAATTATGCCAGAAACGTAGACTACATAACTTTACTCAGGGTTCAGAAGGAAAAGCTACAAGAATATGCTGTTTTCCAAGACATGGTTCTTCATATGGTCTATTATTTATGACCTAATAATACCTATCACCCTAATTTTAACATTAGATGAATTTTTAAAATAGAATTACCTGAAAAAAGAAAAATTATCTTTTACACTTTTCTATAAAGGATATTAATTAATTAAAAAAAAGACTTCATGGTCTTGATTTTCGTTTCTCATATCAAAAATAAGTCATTTGACCCTCATATTACTATTATTTGTTTAAAAAGAGCTTTACTGACAGAAAAAATGACAGTCTCCCTTTTGTTGCTTTTTTTCCCCTGCTCTCAATTTTGTTCCCACACCAGAAACATAAATTTATTTATCCAAAAGGGGAAAAATGAAAGTAATAAAACAGAGAAAATACTGCTCTAATCTTAAGTTTATTTTCTCATTATTCAAGGTCAAATACAACAGCCAAACAAGCTTAAAGTTAACTCTAAGAAATGCAATAAACCAATAACTTATAATTCTCTTAAGAGATATAAATTGCTGAGGAGCTTTTTATATTTTAATGGAAAAAATAAATCTAACATGATGATTTACAAAATGTTCCCACAAAATAGTATTCAGTAAATTATTCTACACAACCTCACATTTGTCATAAAGCATGGCTATTTTCTTAAGCATATTTAAATGCGATCTCAACAAACAATCTTATTTTCCAAACTGCTTTTTTTGGTCACATTTCATTTTAGCAGTGAGGCACATCTCATTTGCTCCCTCATGAAAAGCTATATTTTGGCTATCTTCATGTATCTATAAGCCAACTTGAGTCAACAAATAAATTAATTCACCTGCTCTGCTTCTAATTTTTAAGTTGCCATTTGGCATAGTTCTCCAATTAAGATATTACAAATCATTATATGCTCCCCAAAGTCCTTCAATGTGTATCACACACTGGATCAAGTGCACATTTAGGGAAAATTCTCAAAGCACAGATTGCTGGTTCCCATAAGTTTTTTTTTTAAGTATGTCCTTCAACTGCGTGACAGAAAGACCAATTTTAACCTTTCTAATATTTATTTCCATTTTGCTTTGCAGAAGGAAGGTACTCAGGATATGTAAGAGTGAACTGACTTTGCTCTGTTCTACTTCTCAATTATTTTCTCAGTGTTACACTCCCAACACTTACACTAGTTATCAACTGGTTTTCTTTATAGGGATGATGCTGTTAAATGATTTTCAGAGAAAATTATAAGCAGCAGAAACGAGTCAGAAATGCAAAAAACACTATCATTTGATCAGAAATTTTCCTAAAGTGGATTTTTATTAATGTAACTACTATTTCAGCATTGAGGTTAGTAGCTGACAGTGTTAAAGGTATATACCCTAAAATGCTCAAGAATGATTACAATGATTACAACCCTACCTGGAGGCCAGGATGCTATTGGGACATCAGTAATCTCAGCACCACATTATCTGGTAGGTAAGTGGGAAAGTCACATTTAAGAGGTTAAAGGAAGTCTCTTTATTATTTGTGTCTAAGTAAACCATCAGCTATGACCCAGTCGTACAGCACAACCCTCTTATAAGTTGTCTTCAATTATATAAAATGGTGCTCATGAAGTAAAGACTTTAAAATCATTCCCTCAATAAGAGATGAAAGTGACATTAATAGAATTGGTTTACTTTGACTGGAGTTTTTCACATTCAATAGGACTCCAAAACAGGTTATTTCATACTCTACGCTGAATTCTATTGGCATGTCTTAGAGAAGGGACCTAAAAAGACTTTTCAAAGTGGTTATATATGCATACCATATCCTTAGACATCATAGGAAAAGACTCATTTGGTTTGTACAACCTGGATAATACCACTGCACTATGGCTTAGCCTTTGTCACTCTTTGCCACAGAGGTGATATGGAAAACGGATCATTAGGCATTGACTTGAGAAATGGAATATGGTAACAACACAAGAGAGGCAAGGGACATTGAAAAATGACCCTTTTAGAACAGACAAGAAAATCACAAGCAGTAATTGTGCACACAATTTTTTTTTTCCTCTCTACCCTATCTTTTTTTTTTTTTTAACATCTTTATTGGAGTATAATTGCTTTACAATGGTACGTTAGTTTCTGCTTTATAACAAAGTGAATCAGCTATACATCTACATATATCCCCATATCTCCTCCCTCTTGCGTCTCCCTCCCACCTTCCCTATCCCACCCCTCTAGGTGGTCACAAAGCACCGAGCTGATCTCCCTGTGCTATGCGGCTGCTTCCCACTAGTTATCTATTTTATATTTGGTAGTATATATAAGTCCATGCCACTCTCTCACTTCATCCCAGCTTACCCTTCCCCCTCCCCATGTCCTCAAGTTCATTCTCTACATCTGCATCTTTATTCCTATCCTGCCCCTAGGTTCTTCATAACCATTTTTTTTTTAAAGATTCCATATATATGTGTTAGCATACGGTATTTGTTTTTCTCTTTCTGACTTACTTCACTCTGTATGACAGACTCTAGGTCCATCCACCTCACTACAAATAACTCAATTTCGTTTCTTTTTATGGCTGAGTAATATTCCATTGTATATATGTGCCACATCTTCTTCATCCATTCATCTGTCGATGGACACCTAGGTTGCTTCCATGTCCTGGCTATTGTAAATAGAGCTGCAATGAACATTGTGGTACATGACTCTTTTTGAATTCTGGTTTTCTCAGGGTATATGCCCAGTAGTGGGATTGCTGGTTCGTATGGTAGTTTTATTTTTAGTTTTTTAAGGAACCTCCATACTGTTCTCCATAGTGGCTGTATCAATTTACATTCCCACCAACAGTGCAAGAGGGTTCCCTTTTCTCCATACCCTCTCCAGCATTTATTGTTTGTAGATGTTTTTGATGATGGCCATTCTAACCAGTGTAAGGTGATACCTCATTGTGGTTTTGATTTGCATTTCTCTAATGATTAGTGACGTTGAGCATCCTTTCATGTGTTTGTTGGCAATCTGTATATCTTCTTTGGAGAAATGTCTATTTAGATCTTCTGCCCATTTTTGTATTGGGTTGTTTGTTGTGCAGACAATTTATACATAAGGCATAGCATGTCTACTTAGAGTAAGCTCATTTAAGTCACAAGACTTTTGACAATACTATGAAAAAAGAAAACAATAAGCTGAATATCAAATGGATTTCACAGACAACTTCAATCCCCCTTTTAGGCCTTGTGAAGCCCAAATTATTCCTCATGCTTCTGAAAATTCACATGAGGCTTATTTTCTAGTTCTACTCACTGACATAGCTGGCAACATGACGACATCACCCACAACGTCAACTGGATCATGACTTATTCTCCCGCTCACCCAAAACATTCTCGTTCCTTGAACATGCCAAGCTCTTTACCACGTTCTTGTCTTTGCACATGCTAAATCCTGCCTCGTGTTGAACAGATGTAATCAAGAATCTCAAATGGGTTCATCCTGGATTTAGGGTATCCCTAAATGCAATGACAGTTTCTTTATGAGAAAGGCCAATGGAGACTTGTAATAGAGACACTCTCAAGACAGAAGGCAATGTGAAGACAAAGGTGGAAACTGGAGTAATGCAATTACAAGCCAAGGAACATCAGGGACTGCCAGCTGCCACGGGTAGCCAGGAGAGAGGCATGGACCAGATTTTCCCTCAGGGCCTCCAGAAGGAACCAACCCTGGAGACACCTCGATTTTGGACCTACGGCCTCCAGAACCAGGAGAGAATAAATATCTGTAGTTTTAAGCCACCAAGTGTGCGGTTGTTATGGCAGCCCTAAGAAACTAATACACAGGGACCTGTCCGCTCTCTTCTTGGATGGTCTTTGCTTCAGGTATGCTTAAGGGCCTCCTCCCTCAGAGGAGCTTTCTTTGGCCAAACCATTAAAATAGATCTCTAACCCTATCCACCTCTGTCACTGAATCCTATTTTTATAGCATTCACCACAAGTTACAATTACATATTGATGTGTTTATCTATTTACTGCCTGACTTCCACACTCAACTATAAGCTCTATAAAGGCTCTTTTTGATTTTCTTTGTTCGGTTACACACAGTGTGTCCAGCAACTCATACACGCTTAGCACAAAGTTGCTAAAAAGTCGTTGCTGAATACATAAATATATTCATAAATGAATAATCTACCTATAAAATTCAGCCCATTCACCAGTTTATAAAAATAAAGCACACATAGAACATTCATGAGCACAGAATTTACTAAAGAATGGAAGACAAAGAGATAAATTGTATCATCCACTATACAAATAACTCCATATCCTAGCTATCTCTGTTCTCAAAATTCCTTTAGGTAGTGCCACAACTATCGGTTTCTCTTGACCTTCTCCCATACAGTGCTCCATCTCGTTTTTCTTTAACTCATGTTTTTTCTGATCCCTTCTCTATTATCACATCTCTGCCACCTAACACTTGGGAATAAAAAAATTCATATTTTATGCAGAGTTTTATTCTCTAATCTTAACCCTAACCGTAAACGCCAGTGTGTCACCTCCTAAGACATTTTCCCTTGTTTTTAAACATTTACAGGTTGCTTCTTACACATCAATGACTGCTCTGTTAAGAAAAAAATATTCACAGGTAAAAATAAGGCAAAGGGAAAGCAGCATAGTTTTTGAATTTCACATGGAGCATTGTTTAACCCGTCCATCTAAGAATTATTTAATTATCTAAGAGAATATGTCTTTGATTGACTTAGTATACATTATTAATTAAAAGCCAAAGGAGGCAAAGTTACAGGTTAATTTGTAGATTTTTGTCTGATAGAGATGCAAATGATTTCTGTCTGGTAGAAAACATAATTCCCAAGTTTATGGGCCACTGCCCTGCAGGACATTAACCAGTTAGGTAACTAGCCTAGCCATTCTTCCCCAACAATCTTTCCTAATGCCAACATAGCTCTCTTCCTATAAGCAGCTGCACAAATGTCTGGCATGTGCTCATCCTATGAGAGTCACATGACGGACTTATTTTTTTTTTTGGCCACACAGCACGGCTTGTGGGATCTTAATTCCCCAACCAAATCCGAACTCTCCGCAGTAAAAGCACAGAGTCCTAACCACTGGACCACCAGGAAATTCCCATTCTGGACTTTAAAAAATGGTAGTCTAGCAGTTGTAAGTGCTATAAAAACATTAACTCACCAATTACTACTTACCAAGATTTTTTTTAAGGAACTAAAAATTTTCCCCTCTAAACTGAGTTGTACTGCCAGCTCTTAGGATACCACCTTAGTAAATTTCCCACACATACATCACTTAATACATAGCATTAAAGGGTTTAGAAGATCAACAATAAAGAAGATAAAATGCTATACAGGATTTGCCTTTGCTTTACCACCAAGTAGTAGACCACATTTTCCCAACATTTCCACTCTCATTTTTACTGATTAAAGTCAAAGTTATTCAAAGAAGCAGTCACATGGAAGTCAGAAAAGTGCTCTCTCATTCACACTAATAATATGTTACAGAGGTAGCTAGTTAGCATGGCCTGTACTCATCGTGATGCTGCCCACCACTCCCGCAGCATCCACAGCCAAAGTTACCTCTGGGCAACAGGTCTCTGTGGAAATGGCACTAGGTCAGGTAGAAAGTGTATGGCAGGCCACCTTCTTTAAATATCTCCCTTCATTTTGGAAAACATTCCTGAAGCATCAAGTACAAATAATCTCAAGCAAAGCCATTGACAGATTTATGATAATCTGCTTTTACCATCTTGGGTATTTAAATTAGAAGAGTCATAATCAAAACCTGAGCTCTTCAGCTTATATATTATAAGCATACACATGCACACATTTAAATTACAGCAATCATATTAAAGAAGTAATCTGTAGTTACACTAACTTACAGCAGACTATCAATTTGACTTCATTAAACTTGAAGATTTCATTACAGAAAAAGGTACCTTAGTAATGTTATTGATTCTTTAAAATTTTTAATGTGTGCATCTAGATTACACACTGAAAATCAAAATATCTACTATCCTTCACTTAGCATTTGTTTTTAAAATAATGGGGACATTACAAACACTAATATCATAGTTGTATTAGGACATCAGATAAAGAGCCGGCATTATTACCAGATGAGTGTATGTGTGTGTGTATTCATACATACTATATATCTACAACATATTCTTTTTGCCACATACAGACTACTAAGGATGAAATTCTATTATTTGTTTATAAAATATATTTTGTGGTACATTTTCTTGACAAATGATTAGATTCAAGCATTAATATGAAAAATAAATTATTTTATTCTCTACAGTTTCATATGCAATTGTAGGTCATTCATAGAACAGAATCAAACATACAAAATAATGTTAATATAGAATATGTGATAATATTTCACTATTCAGTAAAAAGGCTCTGTAGGCAGAAAGAACAGAAGGCATGGTTTGTTTTTGCTGTTTGATTTTTTACTTGCTTTAGTGACATTTAGCCTGAGTAGTAGTATCATAGGATATTTTGTGTGTTTTCTCAGACTCATCTAAAGTATGCTTTTTGAAGGGAAGTCTTCAAATATAGGAGCCTGCAAATATGCATGCGAGGGTTCTTTCCCCTAAATTACAGAACTGCACCTGCATAAGTGTTCTAACCAGTAACTAATAAATCACGCACAATACGGACCATTCACCAGAAAAAAACAGAAAGAAAAAGAGCTCTAAACAGTAATTATACACACAAGATATCTGCCAGTAGTTTCAACATGGTTTTGATCAACCATATGCTGCTCTATTCCTCATCAGCACCAAGGGCCACCA
The DNA here is from genome assembly GCF_028023285.1 of Balaenoptera ricei. Classification (NCBI taxonomy): domain Eukaryota; kingdom Metazoa; phylum Chordata; class Mammalia; order Artiodactyla; family Balaenopteridae; genus Balaenoptera; species Balaenoptera ricei. The sequence goes on from NC_082647.1 coordinate 66,330,176, forward strand.
GTGCTGAGCAAGACCCATCAGGTACCACCAAAAGACCTAAAGACTTGGTAGACAGTAGGAAGAAAAAAAAAAAAAAGCCAGGTAGAAAGGAGAGAGGCAAAAAAAAAGTGTTAAGAAAGAAAGAATAATAAGCTAGAAAAGGATGAGAGATCCAACTAATGACGTGTGCCAAAAGAATGACCTTCCAATGCCAGCCTGATGTCGTTTTACATGAATGTTCATGCCTGCCTGGTCGTTACATAAACTAGAACTACAAAGCTCTCCATTCTTTATTCAAGGGAAAGTAAATAAAAATACTGCAGGCTTTGTGTTTGAACTACTTATCTGTTACACATAAAGAAAATACTATTTTTCATTTTGCTGAATAATATCAGAAAGGCCGGAAGAAAATGTAGACATTTAACTAAATCTTGTCGTTAGACAATGTGGGCACAGGGACCTCCCTGGCGGTCTAGTGGTTAAGACTCCACACTTCCACTGCAGGGGGCACAGGTTCAATCCCTGGTCCAGGAACTAAGATTCCGCATGCCACACGGCGCAGCCAAAAAAAAAAAAACAATGTGAGCACAATAACTGGCAGGAATCAACTCTCCCTTTCTCCCTATCCCTGGAATTAACCAGAAAATTCTGCATGTATCAGCAAACTGATCTGTGTACATAATACAAATTGGTTATATTTTCCATAGTCCCTTCATTACTCAATGTATTATTTAGACAATCTACTAAGTATCAGGCATTCTGCTAGATGATATGATACATATATATGCTGAATAAAACCTTGTACTGATGGAACACAGAGCTAATGTCAACAGACATTAAACTAATAATCCATCAATAATATATAAATGCATATTTAAAATCTTGATGACTACTATAAAGTTAAAGTGTTAGGATAGCGGTTGAGTATTAGAATAATGGTTACTGGGGTAGAGGGCACTTTTCCACATGTATATTTTACTACACATTAAGAAGTTTTAAAATGTTGATAAATCTCAGTGGAGATGTCAATTAGGCAACTGGATGCACAAGTTTGGGTTTTAAAAAAATGTTCTGTATTAGAGCATAAGTTATCAGATTCAAGCATGTAGGTGGTGTTTAATACCATAGAAGTGGTTAAGAAAAACTAGAGAAAGCTCACTGTTGTCTTCCAATGCTATCCTTACAAAAAATATTTAAATGTTAAAATTGGGTGTCAATCAAGGGTAAGTTACTTAACTCTTAGATTGCATCTTTTAGTCAATGTGCTATTTAAATAAAAGTCATATTTAGCAATTCCCACCTCTGCCTCCAAGTGCTATCAATGGAGCTAAAGTAAATTTAAAAACAATGCCATTTCTTGCTTATTTGAAATGAGGAAGGACTGATGGTGGAGGGGGCGCTTTTCAATCCAATCACCACCGGTTCTTTGATTTCACATTATTGCAAGAAAAATTAAAAATTAAAGTAACTGATTGGGGGTTCAACAGTAACAAAAACAAAACTCAATTGCTAACATTTATTTCTCTTATTCAAACAAATATCTAAGAATGTGAATGGTAAGAAGAAACAATGCTAAGAAAAGAGAGTCCCAAAATTATGGGCAGTATTCTTACACAATTGGTAATGAACTAGTGTTCCTGAGCATAGGCTTTGGATGCGTAAGGACTGGGTTCAAATCCTGGAACCCTCAGATATCTAGTAGCTCATATAAGTTATGTGTCTTTCAAAGCTTGAATTTTCCTACATGTGGAATGCTGCTAATAATTCTTATTTCACAGGGCTAATATAAGCTTTAGTTACTTATGATAATGTTAATAAAATACAGATTCAGTAGAATCCACAGAATGATCAATTTTATTTTAAAACTCCACTCACAAGAATACCAGGACAAAGAGATAATTCATTTGACTTGACCAAAACCAAAACTATACTTAATTTCTTCTAATCCTCAATGAAGCAATTCTTCTAAAATGTCATAATATTCTGCTATTTAGAGTGAGACATAATCTTAATTATCTTCACTATGAAGAAAAAAACAGGATAAATAATTAAGACATACTTCTGTTTATGAAAACCATTTCTTTCACTTAAAGATAACTAACGCTTCTTCAATTCTTATACACAATATCTGATTGCACGAGCGTCCCTGAAATATCCAGAATAAAACAGAAACAGCACAAAAACTGAATCTGAAATTGGAGAATGAATAATATTTACATTTTTTTGTGTTTCTCTATCCATGACTCTTTAGACTGTCTAAGAAATCTTTAGAAAAAAATCACTATCCTGATATTTGACTTACCTCTAGACTTTTTGACCCCTGAAGCACAAAGGATTGACACTTCTAAGACAGATTTTGATTATTTATTCTGCTTTATAGATAAGCGGGTCAAGACTATCATAAGTGAGATACAACAGCTCAAATATATCCATCATCCTTAAGAAATACACTCAACCAAAGATGTTTCTCAAAAATTCTGAAAACCCCTTATCACACATACCCATATACCTTCCCAGATAAGAGTTCTAGTTATATGTCATATATCCTGAAAATCACTCAAGTCACATTTACATATATATGTATTTCATTTTCCAACATGTATTTAAATGATCAAGACATCCACCTAAGATTACTGAATATGCTGATATATGCAACATGATGAATTCTTCTGCATACCTTCAGGCAAACTATTCTATCATTATGATAGTGTCCTCTTAGCAATGGAGCTATTGTACATTTATCAAGAAAAAAGATCAAAAATCATCTGGAGAAAATTTAAATCTGTATATTAGTTATCCTAATCCAACACAGTCCTAGGATTCACATTTCTAAATGGTGTTCTTGGCTAGTTCAAAGAATTAGTTACCGTGTTGGATGAAATCCTTTGCCTTTTTGATAATATTACCACCTGTACTGGTTTCAACCAACTCTTATATTACTGGTCTTTGCTGACTGAAGTTCAGAGTGATCGAGTTCACTACACTTCAACACAAAAGATCAATATTGAAAGGCAACATGCAGCTGGGTTCCACGCTCAGTCACTATACCAGTTGATAAAGCATCACTTGTATAGACATAACAGCAGAAATGTGACCCCCAAAGAGAAAATGTAGAAACTGCTATCTTGTTACTGAAAGGCAGAGAATCACCGATAAATTTGAGTCACTTCTCATTTTTATGGCAGCTATTTGAAAATTATTTACATAATTTTCATATGGACTGAGTTCAGCAGAACTGTTGCAAATGTTCAGTGGTAATCCATTGACCCAACTGAATCAAAACTTCAAATTAGGTCAGCTGGGTCACTGAAACTGATCTGTACAACAGATTAATTTCAGCACAAGTCAATCCAAAACCATCCAATTTTCAATTCTGATTTTAGTTCTCTAATAATTAATATCCTTTGAATGCCTCTTATTGAATATAATTGACAACCATTAGAAAAAAGTATCCTGGGAAATTTGTTTCTAGGATTCTCCTGGAGAATGCAGGGAAAATGTACAAGTGGGTAGCAATGATTCCAAGTTTATAATAGAAACCTAGCAGATGAAGTGCTAGCCTACACATTGGATAATAAGGCTTCTGATCTATGAGAAAAACTGCTCTGCTTTATTCATAATCAAAGAATAACAAATGTTAACAATGATTTAAAATAGCAATGAAATTTATTGTTGTTTTTCATCATTGTCTAAAACAGTGGAAAGTGAGAAAAAAACATAAATATCCACCTCCTGGAGCACGATTAATCCAGGAAGTAGAATTCCAGACAAACAGTGAAAATGAAAATGTTGTAATCAAAAGAAGTAAAGTAGATGGAAATTTTTTTAATATTTAACATACTTGTGAGGGAAAAAAATGTACCAGAACAGGACATACAGGAGCAGTCAGTATGATCCCATTTATGTAAAATATAACTAATGCACAAGAAATCTGGAAGGATATATGTATGTAGGTATGTGTATATATGTATGTATATATGTGAACAGAGACTGACATTCCAATATATATACAGTTTTCACTTGGTTTAGCTTATTTGTTACTAGTATGTCTTTTTATGATAAAAAGAGGTATTTTTCCTTTTTTTATTGAGGTATAATTGATATACATTGTATTAGTTTCAGGTTTACAACAAAATAATTCAACATTTCTATACATTGTGAAATGATCACCACAGTAAAGTCTAGTTAACACCCATCACCATACATATTTACAGAATTTTTTTTCTTGTGGTGAGAAATTTTAAGATCTACTTTCTCAATAACTTTCAAATAGGCAACATATAGTTGCCATGCTATAAATTACATCCTCATTTCTTATTTTATAATTAGAAGTTTGTACCTTTTGTCTCCCTTCACGCATTTCATGCACCCCCACACCCCTGCTTCTGGCAACCACCAATCTGTTCTCTGTATCCATGAGGTTTATTTTTGTTGTTTTGGTTTTGTTTTTATTCCACATATAAATGAAATAATACATTTGTCTTTCTCTGGCTTATTTCACTTAGCCTAATGTTTCAAGGTCCATGCATGATGTTTTAAACAGCAAAATCTCATTCTTTCTTACAGTTGAATAGCATTTCATTGTATATATATAATGCCTTTATCCATATATCCATTGATGGATACAAGTTGTTTCCATAACTTGGCTACTGTAAATAATGTTGCAATAAACATGGGGTGCAGGTATCTTTTCAAGTTAGTATTTTAATTTTCTTTGGATAAATACCCAGAAGTAGAATTACTGCATCATACGGTAGTTACATTTTTAATTTTTGAGGAACCTCCATACTGTTTTCCATAGTGGCTGCACCAATTTACATTCCCAGAAACAGTGCACAAATGTTCTCTCTTCTCCATACCCTTCCCACCACTTGTTGACTCTTCTCTTTTTGAAAACAGCCATCCTAACAGGTGTGAGGTGATACCTCACTGGGGTTTTGATTTGCATTTCCCTGATGATTAGTGGTATTGAGCATCTTTTCAGGTACCTGTTGGACACATCTGCACGTCTTCTTTGGAAAAACATCTATTAAGATCCTCTACCATTTTTTAAATTGGATTTTTTTTTTTTTTTTTTGCTATTGAGTTGTATGCATTCCTTATATATTTTGGATATTAGCCCCTTATCAGATATATGATTTGCAAATATTCTCTCCCATTCAGATGGTTGCCTTTTCATTTTGTTGACTTCTTTTGCTGTACAGAAGTTTTAGTGTGATGTAGTCCCCTATATTTTTTTTGCTTTTGTTTCCTTTGTTTTTGTTGCCAGATCAAAATAAAAAAAAAACACACACACACTGTCAAGACCAATGTCAAGGAGTTTATTGGCTATGTTTTCTTCTAGGAATCTTGTGGTCTTAGGTTCAAGTCTTTAATCCATTTGAGTTAATTTCTGTGCATGGCATAAGAGAGTGGTCCAGTTCTCCCAACACCATTTATTGAAGAGACTCTCCTTTCCCCATTATATATTCTTGGCTTCTCTGTTGTAAATTTTTTTTTTTTGAGATTTTTTAGATGTAGACCATTTTTAAAGTCTTTATTGAATTTGTTACAATATTGCTTTTGTTTTATGTTTTGGTTTTTTCGCCATGAGGCATGTGGGATCTTAGCTTCCTGACCAGGGATTGAACCCGCACCCCCTGCATTGGAAGACAAAGTCTTAAGCATTGGACTGCCAGGGAAGTCCCACTCCTTTGTTGTAAATTAATTACCTATATATGTGTGAGATTATTTCTGGGCTCTCTTTTCTGTTCTATTGATCTGTGTGTCTGTTTTCATGCCAATACCATACTGTTTGATTACTAAAGCTTTGTAATATAGTTTGAAATGAAGGAGTGTTGTGCCTCCAGCTTTGTTCTTTCTCAAGATTGCATGGACTATTCAGGATCTTTTGTGGATTCATACAAATTTTAGGATTGTTTGTTCTATTTCCGTGAGAAATGCCATTGAATTTTTCATAGGAATTGCACTAAATCTATAGATTTCCTTGGGTAGTATGGACATTTTAACAATATTAATTCTTTGAATCCAAGAGCATGAAATACCTTTCCATCTATTTGTGTCTTCAATTGCTTTCATCAATGTCTTATAGCTTTCAGTGTACAGGACTTTCATTTCCTCTGATAAGCTTATTCCTAGGTATTTTATGATTTCTGATGCAATTGTAAATGCAACTGTCTTCTTAATTTCTCTTTCTGGTAGTTCATTATTGGTGTATAGAAATGCAACAGATTTCAGTATACTGATTTTGTATCCTGCAACTTCACTGAATTCATTTTTCAGTTCTGTTTTTGGTGGAGTCTTGGGTTTTCTATATGTACTATCATGTCATCTGCAAATAGTGAGTTTTACTTCTTTCTTTCCAACTTGATACCTTTTATTTCCTTTTCCTGCCTAATTGCTCTGACTAGGACTTCCAATTCCATGTTGTTAAATAAAAGTGGTGAGAGTGGCCATCTTTATCTTGTTCTTGATCTTAGAGAAAAAGCTTTCAGCTTTTGCCAATGAGTATGATATTAGATATGGGCTTATCATATATGCCCTTTATTACATTGAGGTACATTCCCTCCATAAGAGGCATTTTTAATAGAAAATTTTACAGTAATTTTATCTAGCTACAGAGAAAGATTATGAGGATAAGGATGTTGTTACTAGCAAGTAACCAAAAAAAATCTCTAACTCCCTGGTTTTGTGGAAGGCAGGGCAGGGATATATACTGTTTAGGGCTATGTTACAAGCCATTACTTAGAACAAAGCAAGTATTCAAGAAATATCAACTAAGTGAATGAATGGTCAAAAAGTCTTATGATAGGAGGAAAGAAATAAGACAACAGATGTATCACACTAAAAATAGAACACAGTTAATTCATTAAGGAAAACTGGACTTTCCTGGTGGCACAGTGGTTAAGAATCTGCCTGCCAGGTCGCAAGTTGGCGCCGCTGCCACCCCCTGGTCCGTGCTCTCAGCCACTCAGCCGGGCGGTACTGAGCCCTCCCGGCACTCCCCTCCTCTCTTTCCTCCGGCCCTCCAGCCTGCCTTTCCCCGCGGCACTGCCACCCCCCCCCCACCTTTGCCCCAGCCCTCTTCTCTCCCCGCCGAGCCGCAGCAGCAGCAGCAGCAGCAGCAGCCAAAGGAGGAGTCGGAGGTGGCGGTGGTCGGGGAGCCCATGGCGTACAGTCAGGGAGGCGGCAAGAAGAAAGTCTGCTACTACTAAGATGGTGATATTGGAAATTATTATTACGGACAGGGTCATCCCATGAAACCTCATAGGATCCGCATGACCCATAACTTGCTGCTAAATTATGGCTTGTACAGGAAAATGGAAATATATAGGCCCCATAAAGCCACTGCTGAAGAAATGACAAAATACCACAGCGATGAGTACATCAAATTTCTACGTTCAAGTGGTGCTACAGTGTGGTGCAGACTCACTATCCGGTGATAGACTTGGTTGCTTCAATTTGACAGTCAAAGGTCATGCTAAATGTGTAGAAGTTGTAAAAACTTTCAATTTACCATTACTGATGCTTGGGGGAGGTGGATACACAATCTGCCATGTTGCTCGATGTTGGACATATGAGACTGCTGTTGCCCTTGATCGTGAGATTCCCAATGAATTGCCATATAATGATTACTCTGAGTATTTTGGACCAGACTTCAAACTGCATATTAGTCCTTCAAACATGACAAACCAGAACACTCCAGAATATATGGAAAAGATAAAACAGCATTTATTTGAAAATTTACGCATGTTGCCACATGCAACTGGCGTCCAAATGCAAGCTATTCCAGAAGATGCAGTTCACGAAGACAGTGGAGATGAAGATGGAGAAGATCCAGACAAGAGAATTTCTATTCGAGCATCAGACAAACGGATAGCTTGTGATGAAGAATTCTCAGATTCTGAGGACAAAGGAGAGGGAGGTCGTAGAAATGTGGCTGATCATAAGAAAGGAGCAAAGAAAGCTAGAATTGAAGAAGACAAGAAGGAAACGGAGGACAAAAAAACAGGTGTTAAAGAAGAAGATAAATCCAAGGATAATAGTGGTGAAAAAACAGATACCAAAGGAGCCAAAGCAGAGCAGCTCAGCAACCCTTGAATTTGAGAGTCTCATCACTTTCAGTGAGAAAATATTGGGAAGAAAAATGTTTTCTTTTCAAAGACTTCTGGCTTCATTTTATACTACTTTGGCATGGACTGTATTTATTTTCAAAATGGCTTTTTTGGGTTTGTTTTTCTTGGCAAGTTTTATTGTGAGTTTTCTAATTATGAAGCAAAATTTCTTTTCTCCACCATGCTTTATGTGATAGTATTTAAAACTGATGTGTTATTATGTCAAAAAACTGCTCTATTAAAGAAGTAGTTGGCCTTTCTGAGCTGATTTTTCCATCTTTTATAATTATCTTTATTAAAAAATTGTACTTGGATTGTCTTTTGTCTGTTTATTACATCATGGAGTCTTTTTTCATAGGCTAATGACATGACTGTTTCTGTAGAAATAGAATACACTAGAGGTGGAAGATACTGATTTGCAACTTCAAAGACATCCATAAACTATTTCTTTAGGAAATTACTGTATTTACAGTAATTATTATTTCTTCATGTAATAGGAGTTCTACAGTCTTGTTCTCTATAGCTTAGCCAGTCAATGTTGTTGAAGATTGATATCTCATTATCATAATTTATCTCTGAAATTAATGATACAAGCTATGCAATTGAGATATAGGAATTATCTTTGAGCTGAACCAAAGATTCTCAAAAACTGGAAATGGAGATTCTGAGTTGAAAGAAGAAATCCATAATCAGAAAAGGAAACTATAGCTTCCATACTGAGCTATATGTGACTCTTTTGCCAATCCCCACTATATACCAAGTAGACAAGAAATTGTATGGTTGTGTTTTACTAGAACTTTCCTGTGTTTATATTAAGGCTAAAATAAAACCTGCTGTTTAGATTTTTAAAAAAAAGAATCTGCCTGCCAATGCAGGGGACACATGTTTGATCCCTGGTCCGGGAAGATCCCACATGCCATGGAGTAACAGAGTCTGTGTGTCACAACTACTGAGCCTGCACTCTAGAGCCCATGAGCCACAACTACTGAGCCCACATGCTGCAACTACTGAAGCCCAAGCACCTAGAGCCCGTGCTCTGCAACGAGAGAAGCCACTGCAATGAGAAGCCCACGCACTGCAAGAAAGAGTAGCCCCCGCTTGCCGCAACTAGAGAAAGCCTGCACACAGCAACAAAGGCCCAACGCAGCCAAAAAAAGGAAAACTGAGTTGGATACAATATTAGATAACATCTGAAATTTTCCCAGGAAATTAAGTCATGCCAAATATTACTTTACAAATATTTTTACTTTCATTTTTAAATAGACATCAGTATTAGTAATCAGGACATAGCACAAAAATACTTAGATTAAAAACTACAAATTTTAATTGGTGTTATCTATTTCCAACACTTAAGTTACTAACATCATATGGAATATAGCAGAATAAGCTGGCTAGGTATTTGACATCAAAACAATAGCTCAGCTAGAATGTTAAATCAGGTAACACATGTAAGGCAGAACAACTGTCATGTACTAAGCAATTAATGTCAACTAAGTTTTTTTTCCTGGTAATGTAAAAATATTATTAATTGCATTTCCCAAATAAACACAATTTGAAAAATGTGAACATATTTTTCACTCTATTATTTCATATAAAAGTGAATCTTAACTTTGGTCACCATTTTGTATTGTTACCTTCTAACTGCTGTATCATGATAATAACACTCCCCACCATTTCCAATAACCTAAATCAAATCAATCATAGGAAGAGAAAAGTGAAATATATTTAAGATAATCCCCCACATACACAAAAAAACAGATCAAGAACCCAGAAATTTTTCAATTATTTAGAAATAATAGTTCAGACTACCTTCACCCTCCAGCAATGCAAAAGGACTGGTTAGTACATAGGGTTCAAATACGGATATGGAGATCTACAATAATTTGCCATCATAATAGTCTCGAGGCTATGAATTATCTGCCATCATAAACCAAGGTATACCTGAATCAGACATTTCTCTGGAGCTTACTGTGAAAGGTTCTTGACTTCAGGAACAACAGCATGTTTGTCTTTGTGTCCCTAGGGCCCCTAGCACTGTGTCTGTCTGGCACATGACATCGTAGGTAATGAATGAACTCATGAATGGATAATGGTATTTCATTTGGAACAGTGGAGGGATAAGATGCAATTCTTGTTACTCCACATATCACTAGATCATTCTCCTTCCCATTCTAAGACCCTTGGAAAGGAGGTAAAGTCCAGCAACAAAATGATGAAAATATAGTTATAGCAAATAATTTTAGAAGAATAGCAGGAAAGGGGAAGATATTTGGTAATGATAGGGTCAAGGCAATAGGCAAAGAAGAAAAGAAAAAAGCCATCTAGAAACATAAAGATGAAATGAAAAGGAGATATAAGAATGGTAGGTACCAGGGGTGAGGAATAGGTTCTACCTGTTACAACGGCCAGTAACAGATTAGTTAAGGATTAGGACTAAAATAGCAAGTTTCAGCTAACCAGAGAAAGAAGCAGATACCACAGTATAGGTAAAAGAGAATTCAGAAAAATTAAAGCTCTGATACATATTATTTATCAAAATATTACAAAATAGTCTAAGAGTCTGAAGGTCTTGTTTAATAACAGTTGAATATGTGAAGTTCATTTTCATAAGAGGAAACTATACTATTTTGTGGCTATTTACAAAAAATAATCACATTTGTGAAAATATTCATTCTTTGAGGAGAGCAGCCATGAGGACAGAGGACATAAAATCTACACTGATTAGAGCGGGAATGAAGAAAATGAGTCTCTCTTAGAGGCTATGTTTCCTGGTTTACTAATTTCAGCACAACACTTGACAAATTATTTTTTAAGAACTGATTTGGTGGACTGAATTTCTTTCCCATCCCTATTATTCATGAAGAAATCTAGAAACTGAAGAGAGGCAAATAGACATAACCACCTTTCATTGCCTGTTAATGTAATACAATTTTTCACATAGCCCAAGGCAGAAAGGCGGATGCTCTTGCGTTCTAGTAAGATCAGAGTCATTAGTTATTTGTTTATTACAAATAAGGTCAAAGTTATGTTTATAGGAAGAATATGAATTTCTCACAGAGACCAGATGGGGACCTTTAGAAATAAATGAGTCATCACAGTGGGAGGTGTGTTTGATTTCAAATACTTTGGGTGAAAATAAGCTACAGCCTGGAATAAAAACCCCTACCCCACAACACCATCTATTTCTTCTGTCAAAATGGGAAACAAAGTCTTCATTATTCTCCTCTAACAGCCAAAAGACACAGAAACCCTAGCACAAAGCATCCATCTCTGCAGGGCCAGCAGAAAACCATCAAGAAAGGGGAGAAAAGCCTTCAGCAGATGCTTTAGGCTACAAAATTTGAAAAACACAAGGGATAATAGGAAAGAGAGGGGTTAGGAAATTCTCTGTATTTGTGTATGTGTGTGGTTGGGAGGGGAGCCTCCAGACAAAAGAAAAGAGGCTAGAGTGAGAGGACTGAAGGACAGGGGCAGAAAATGAAGACACTGAAGTTTAAAATGTTCAGGTGTGACATCTACCCATTCCACAGTTCAAGACCTAGTCCAAGTCATTGATCCTGATGTGACAAGCAGTCGGGTAGCTAAGCCACCTCATCTTCCACCTATTGAACAAAGCAACAGGTAACTTTGGGTCAACTACCTGAAGCCTACAGTAAATTCATTAAGTTTCCCTTAATATTTTACATATTCACTTTGGGAACAGGAGATTGTAATAGAATCTAGCATACAGAAGGTATAGCCCCATCCCCATGCCACGGGCAATAGCAGACTTCGGCAGCATCCTAAATGTGATGTACTAGCTATGAGTGCGATTTATCCACAAGGCCAAGTAAGGTAGGTCAGGCCTCCCCACTTTCATCCTTTTTCTAAAAAATGGCTTGAGGCAACAGAGGTATGTAGATGGGCAAGGAAAGACCACCACATGGATTACAAAGCACATTATTTCTCTTGAAATATGGCTCTCATCAATATCAGATTCCTAAAATATAAAATAGGAATCACCAGAAAGATTTCTTCCCTAGCTATGGCCTTCAGAATATCACCAGAAAGATTTCTTCCCTAGCTATGGCCTTCAGAATATCACAATTACAATTTTGCAAACAGAATGATGATCTACATTGAGAGATTAATACTATTACTACAAAACCTTAGGTAGGAAAGATTCTTCATGATTAAGAGCAAAGAAAAGAAATATAAATGTATATATTAAGAAAAACACAAGATGAAAGCTGACAACTATAACATTCTCTAGGTTTTCAGGAGGCTATAGCAGCTTAACACTTCTTTCAGGTTGTTCTTATGTGCTATTAATATTACATGAGAGAGTGTCATGGACATATATACACTACCAAATGTAAAATAGATAGCTAGTGGGAAGCAGCCGCATAGCACAGAGATCAGCTGGGTGCTTTGTGACCACCTAGAGGGGTGGGATAGGGAGGGTGGGAGGGAGGGAGATGCAAGAGGGAAGAGATATGGGAACATATGTATATGTATAACTGATTCACTTTGTTTTAAAGCAGAAACTAACACACCATTGTAAAGCAATACTTCAATAAAGATGTTTAAAAAAAAAAAAAAATTACATGAGAGGTTAGTCCCAGAGACAGTTGCTCCAAGGCAAAGACCTTAGGTGACTTATTTTAGCACAGCGTGTACTTTTTACATCCAATTAATTAAAAAAACATAAAATGAACAGAGTAAGAAACAGACAAGAGACTAGCAAATTTTTTAAATGTGAGCAACCAATTTTATAAAACTCCACTCAAGTTAGCAGAGATGCAAGTGCATATTGGAGAAGATATACATTTTTAAAATTTGACAAAACAATTCAATTATAACCTATAGAGTCACTCTTCATGCCATATGTAGAATATATAAAATATTTACATAGAATATATATACACACGTGTTTTTGTAAATAAATTCAATTTGGAGCTGTATTTGAACATCTCATCAAAGAGAAATCATAAGCAAAAGCTCACTGTTAAGGTTTCTATGACTATGTTAATCATGAGATCAAGCAGTTAGAATTCATGAATAGCTTGCCTAGGGCTATGATGGTGTATGAATGCTATTTTTACTGAATAAAATAGATGGGAAGATGAAAAGTCGAAAGGTTTTATTTTTAAGGCTTACCAGTTTAAAAAAATCAAACTGAATTTTATATCTGTAATTTGTTGTCACAGAAATAACAGTTTGAAGATAAACACAGTAAGTGACAAAAAAAGAACACCTTAAAATCCAGATACTGTAAGAAACAAGGAAGCAGTACACTATGATCAATTGCACACTGCAGTCCACTATTGCAAAATGAATTTTTACTATCTCAGAAGATGTGATTAATTTCAGGGCTGTGATACATATTAACTTCTGTGCTATGTCTGTACTCCTTCTGACTTGCAAAGGGCAAGGTTTATAAGTGGAACAAGAGAAGTAATACCAATAAAAGCAAAAAAGGAACTGAGAAACAGTCTCATAACATGATCCCGCCCTTATTTTTTCCCATAGCTAAACTTTTCCTGGTCAATTAAGAATCAAATGATGATACCATATAATTAGGGCAGAGACAAAAAAGCATGAAAACTTAGGTTTATTCCTTTAATTATTTTCCTTATTTCCTTATTTTTGCTGTCTTTTTTCCCCCTAAGACATTCATCCTGGAAACTTTTTTTTACTTCCTTCACCCTAACATATCCCTTTCCTCTTTTCTTCATTTGTTTTTCTTCTTTCCTTAAAAAGTGACCTCTAAACTTTCTCCACGGTCCCTTTTTAGTTGTTTTGTTGATCAAATCATGAGACAAAAAGAGAAAGTCAGGAGAGGGTGACTATTATTTTCACCAGATGAGACATCCTTTATAGAAACAGGGGAGCAGGAAAAAAACTCTTAAAAATACTTTCAACTTTAACAAGTAATCAATGAACAAACTATCCATTAGATATCAGGGAAAGCTAGTTCATATTTCTGAACAAATTTTTTTCTGTTAACAGTTTGCAAAGATTTACTTCAATTGGACCACAACCCTAGTAAAATTTAAATGTTTCAATATACCCCTATCTTCCCTCAAACAATTACAAAACCGTCCACGAACACAATTATAAAAAATGAGAAACTTCAAAAGAGAAGTCTCTTGTAAATATTGCAATTAAATATTCTGCAGCTTTCAACATTTAAATTTATTTTTCTTTCATCACTAATGTAAAGCTTCAGCACTTTGCCTGAAATTGTGTAGTTTTCATTCCTTTCTGGAAAAGGTTTGCTAAACTCATTGTTGGCAAAACCTACGTATGGAAAGCAGGGTGTCTCAGAAGTTGCACATTAGTATTTAATATTTTTGTTGAGATTCACAATTTCCCTCTAGCAAACTCATATAGACACATTCTCATACTAGATGATAATGTATTCTATATATTAAAGAAAAATATATAAACAAATACATTTGACAGACTGAGGAGGCATAAAGGTTGGAGGTAGGAAATGGCAGACTTTAATAAAATAATGTATTCTATAGTGGCATATAAAATTTCTCACAAAGCACAATGTTGGATAAATGAAGCTCCAAAACTGTATGGATATCATAGTTTTTTTAAAAAAATTAACTCACACAAGCATGCACACGCACACACACAACCCCATTACACACACGATGGACACCAGTATTTCTGTAGCTTAAGAGACATTTACTCTTTCTCTGTTCCTTTTCTTTTTTTCTCTTTGCCTTTCAGTTCAACTTTCTATTGACGTATCTTTAAGCTCACTGATTCTCTCCAGTCTGCTGATCAGCCCATTAAAGATAGTTTTTCTTTACTAAAGTGTTTTTGATTTCTAGCACTTCCTTTTGAATCTGAGTTTTAATCTCTATTATCTGTTCTTGTATATTGTCCACTTTTTCCATTTGGGCCCTTAGCATATTAATCACAGTTAAATTCCCTATCTGATGATTCCAAAATCTCTGCCATAAGGGTCTGGTTCTGACCCTTGCTTTGTCTCTTCAGACTATTTTTTGTTTTTTAGCATACCTTGCAATTTTCTGTTGAAAGCCAGATATGATATATCAGATAAAAGGAACTGGGGTAAACAATCCTTTAGTGTGAGGTTTTATGTTCATAAGGCTAAGAGTTAGGTTTTGTTTACTCTTTCACTGCAGGTGTGATTTCAGAGGCAAAAATTTCCTCTAGGGTCCTTGTTTTTGTCTCCCTTGTTTTCCCTAGAGACTCCTTCTTAAATAGGGCCTGAGGCTTACAGTTGTTTCAACTGTAACTCATTATTTTACAGAAGGCCTATTGATGTGGTGGTAGGTGTGTGGCAGGGCAGGTGGGGGTAGGCATTCTACATTCCTATGATTAAGCTTCAGTCTTTTATTGACACTGTGTCCCTGGACTCTGACCTTCACAAGTGCTTCTCAGCTTTTTTCTTTTAATTTTATTTATTTATTTATTTGTTTGTTTTTGGCTGTGTTGGGTCTTCGTTTCTGTGTGAGGGCTTTCTCTAGTTGCAGAGAGCGGGCGCCACTCTTCATCGCGGTGCGCGGGTCTCTCACTGTCGCAGCCTCTCTTGTTGCAGAGCACAGGCTCCAGACGCGCAGGCTCAGTAGTTGTGGCTCACGGGCCTAGTTGCTCCGCGGCATGTGGGATCCTCCCAGACCAGGGCTCGAACCCGTGTCCCCTGCACTGACAGGCAGATTCTCAACCACTGTGCCACCAGGGAAGCCCTCAGCTTTTTTCTTTTCCTCTCCCCTTAGGTGAGGCAGGAAGGCTAGAGGGAGCCAGATTTAGGTATTTCTCTTCCTCCAGGGAAGTTAGGTTCTGGTAAAACCCAAGTCAATCAGACTCTGGTAAAACAGTTTCCAATGAGGACAGGCCTCAGCTTATTTCAAAATGGTTACTTTTCCCTTCCCCCTGCTAAAAGCATGAATGGAATTTTCCTCCAAATTTTCTCCTGGTGGGGCTCCTGGAGGTAAAACTCAGGAAAGCGTGGAGGCCTTCCTAAGGTTGGGCTCACAAAAGTTTCTCTCTCTCAAGCTAGTCTCCAACAATTAATTACCCTTTAAGTGTTCCTACCAAGGTATAGCAATGCCTTCTGCTCCCCATAAACTGTGATTCTCTGTGTTTGTCTGTGTTCACAGTTTGGGGGCAGCAGTTTGCCCTGTGGCTTCCATTCTTTGATGAATCTATAGAGCTGGTAATTTTCAGTTTGTTCAGCTTTTTCCTTGTTGCAAGGATGGGAGTTCAGACTTCTAAGCTCTTTACATGCTGGACCTGGCTTTATAAAGGCTTATAATTTATAATATTATAAATGCTTATAATATTCTTTAATCATTAAAAATTTGATTATTCAAGGACATAATCCCATCAGTCACATTTATCCTAGTTCAGCTATTGTGAAAACTTGTAGACTTTATTTTCCTGACCTGCTGGGAAACAAAACTGGTTCTCCTGACCTTCACAACATATATCCTACCTTCTGGATCAAGCCTTGATCCAAAAAGGCCTATCTGTGGCTTGAGACATACCTAGTTTTCACTAGCATATGAATACCTTAATTGGCAAGAATTGCTGGAAAATCATCATGAATGTGATTAGCAAGTCTGTCTTTACTATATTTGGCCAAAGGTCAAATACCCACCATTAATTGAAAGGTTGCCTTCCCTCTGGAAATTTATGAAAGGAACAGCAAATTATTAGAAGCTGAAAAGTAGTTCTGTTTTATTTGTATGCCATTCCCTGAAAACACTTTTATCTAATTTGGCGGAAATTTTGGTGGAAAGTACCAAAACACTGCATACCAAAAGTTAAATAAATGAACGGAAGAGGATTAAAAAGTCAATGTTTTCTAAACTCAACCTTGAAAAATAATCTTGTTGAAAAGAGTTTGTTGTGATGCAGTCATGATGAATCACGCCAGTCAAACTAAAGGATTTTGGGGGTTGCTATTTTTAAGTTATATACTATATAGTGAGTTTGGCAGCATTCACACAGCTAAAACAAATTATTTTTACTTTTAAAATATTGTTAACAGACTGAGTCACCACATTTTCACATATCCACTTTCAGTTCATGCTTTAACTATTTTTTAACTAAATTACAGAAGAGAATTACATTAAACTGCATCAAATTTTCACTCGATATTTGTCCTTAGTAGAAAGAAAATGCCTTCATGGATAAAATGACATAAAAGAAATAAAATACAAGCTAAACTTTAAGGGAGGTGGGGACTAATGGTGTGTGAAAATTTAATAGGCTTCAGTATGCCTACCATGCTGTACTCCATTTGTTAAAGAATGGAAGAAGCAGCAGCTCTGAGTAATGTGAATGAAGGTTATTAGCAATAATAATGGTTTGCTAGCTGATAAATTTGCAGATTAAGCAACGTCTGCCATTGAGGTTAGTAATATTTCAAAGATATTGCTCAAAAGAGAATAGAATGGGTATTTTATTTTTATATCAAGAAAACTAGACTCTTTACCAAAGTGTGTGGCAGCAGAAGTCTTGCTTCTCTCATTTTTCAATTTAATGGGCAGTGTGAATTCTACCTAGTACTGAAAATTTTATGACATTTTACTCATTCGATCATACAGTGCTCTAAGAGTTATGCTCAAACTGTCTGCTACTCTGTTCTTGTTAAAGATCACATCAGATAAAGTAACAACCTATTTCATATCCAGGTCAGTTTTATAATAAAAATAATGAATAATGTATGTAAGTTTCTCCACTGGAACTGCATTTTTGCCATTTTTGTAGTGAAAACAGCTAGTGCTAAATTTTCAAAATGGCCACTAGGTTTCCAACATTTGAGTTTTCATTTATTAGACAAAATACCTTTAGGAAAGAACCTTTGAAACTTTCATAAAGTAAACGCAGGGTTCCAAGTGTTCTGATTAGCTAGCCTGATGGTCAGAAATGTAGGTGTGGACCGACCATGTGATTATTTTGTTGATAACACTAGGAATTCAAGAAGGTCTCTAAGAACATGGCTCCAGGGCTTCCCTGGCGGCGCAGTGGTTGAGAATCTGCCTGCTAATGCAGGGGACACGGGTTCGAGCCCTGGTCTGGGAAGATCCCACATGCAGCGGAGCAACTAGGCCCGTGTGCCACAACTACTGAGCCTGTGCTCTAGAGCCCGTGAGCCACAACTACTGAGCCTGCGCATCTGGAGCCTGTGCTCCGCAACGAGAGGCCACGACAGTGAGAGGCCCGCGCACCGCGATGAAGAGTGGCCCCCGCTTGCCACAACTAGAGGAAGCCCTCGCACAGAAACGAAGACCCAACACAGCCAAAAAAATAAATAAATAAATAAATAATAATTAAAAAAAAAAAAAAAAAGTAAAGCCTGGCTAACCACATTAAAAAAAAAAAAAAGAACATGGCTCCAGAGTTGAGTACACTGTGCATGTGGTTTAGTCTGATCTACACAGCTTTGTGAATTGTCCATCATAATGCCTTGTTTCATGACATCTTTTAGTGGAAGCCAGAACCACTCAAATTACATGATTAATTACATTCCTTTTCAATCACTAACTATTTGATATAAGCACACCCTATGACAAATGCTGTCAGTAGTTCTGTGAACATACAGTATTAGTAGCAACTCTCAGTACCAGCCAATTTGGCTAAAATAACCAAATTTCCACTAAATCACTCAAGTAGATCTTGCCTAGATGACATGGAGGCATTATTTTCCAGATCCTATTCTGAAAAGCACAAGTAAAAGTATTTTGGAGAGAGAACAGTATACACTTTGACAATAGCTTGACTGAGACTGTGGTCCAAAGAGCCAGGAAGGAAGTAGCCCAGGGTAGCTGAGAGTGCCTGAGCCCAACCCCCTCTGAATCACAATCCATTTAGGAAGCAAAAGGCCAACACCAGAGACTAGCAGACATAGTACTTGAGTAGTCTGGAGACTCAGCTTAGGAAGGTAATGATCATAGTTCATGATATAACCCCAGAAAAGTAAAGAAAAGGATCAAACCCAGGATTTGAAGATGAAGATGACAGTAAGACAGAAACTCATGTACCACAAAAAAAATTCCTTAGTCCATTGGTTTTCAAATGTTGCTGCACCCTTGAATCACTGATGGGAAAATTATTTGAGGAACAGATGTTAAGCAGTTTACTTTAAGAAAGGGAGCTAAAGTTCTTCAAAGAGGTCTGCAGTTTGTATCCAAGCCCCATTCCCTTCACCCTTCAGAAACTGGCAGGCACGAATGTTCCTTTCCATTCCCACTTCAGGTTTGGCCTTACATCCAGCATAAAAGAAGAGTGTTCATAACTCAAGAAGCAAAGGAGACTAGCAGATTGCAAAGGAGCCAATCAGGAGCATCTTGTTTTCATTCCTGAAACATGGATTTTGCCTATAAATTAAAGGTCTTCACTGTAGGTACTCAAAGTGTGGTCCCAGACCAGCAGCTTCAAGATCACCTGAGAATATTTCAGAAATGCAAATTAACCCCAGACCTACTAAATCAGTAACTCTGAGGGTGGAGCTTGGCAATCTGCATTATAACAAACCCTCCAGATGATTTTGGTGCATTTTTCAAAGTCTGAGAAGCAATGGACTTTACAAAAATTTATGTAACCTATTCACTATTTTTTTCTTGAATGGGTGGGCAGTCCTATAATAAATCTGTAGATCATTAAGATTTTCAGATTCAATTATCTGTGTCCTAAATTTTTATTCAAATATAATACAAACTCTGCCCTGGCCTGTCTGCATATTTTACTCAAAGTTTTAAAAGTCAGAGGGAACATTTGTTATCAGTCTTACTAAAAGGAACCTGAAGTACTTGTACAGATAGGCCACATTCCCTGAGGGTTTTCTGAACCAAGAATGAGCCTGTAATTTTCTAGGACATCCCTTTTCTGTCTGCTACCTTGTGAACAATCTGGAATAGCCATAAGAGGAGGAAGTCTCAAATCAGAGGGCCGATTAAGCCTTTGGCTCCTCCTGTAACTAGAAGCGTGACATGACAATTTTATGAGTCTCAATTTTCACATAAAGTGGAAATAATAAAGTAAAATGGAAAAAAAAAAACACTTCACATGGTGATAACTGAAAGAGATCATTTACATGGGGGATGAAAGTCCTACCCAATACTAATTTGCACATTTTACTTAATAGTTCTGTGTATTGCTGTCTTAAACTACTCTGTGGTAAAAAGAATGTCCACCCTCCCCCAAAAGCTGTCCACATCCTAATCCCCAGACCCGTGATATATTACCTGACATGGCAGAAGGGACTTGGCAGATGTGATTAAGGTTAAGGACTCTGAGATGGGGAGAGTATCCTGGATTACCCAGGTGGGCCCAATCTAAGTCTATGAATTCTCGCAAGTGGAAAGTTGTTCCCAGCAGGAGTCAGAGTTTTAAGAACAGAAGAATGGTCAGGAACATGAACCTTGCTGCCTTTTAAGATGAATGAAGGGGGTCATGAGCCAGGGAATGCAGGCAGCCTCTAGAGGTTGGAAAAGGCAATGAAATAAATTTTTCCCTAAAACCTCCTAAAAAGAGTACAGCCCTACTGACAACTTGATTTTAGACCAGTGACACTCATGTTGGACTTCTTACCTTCAGAATTGTAGGATAATAAATTTGTGTTATTTTAAGCCATTAAAGTTGTGTTAATTTGCTATGGCAGCAATAGGAAACTAATATTCCTATACTTATTCTAAGCTACTTTAAGATGTAAAACTGGGGTGTGCACAACAGGACCACTGACATCCAAACGGATCCCAGGGACAGATTAATGGTGCAGAGAACCATCATTACAACACATAGGCAAGGTAGTTACTAGAGGTAAGCATTATGTACCCTCCTTTCACTGAATCAGAGCATAAACTCATTTTAAGAAAACAGTCAAATCACAATTTGGCAATGAAGCCGGGCCTTTGAACTTTTCAACTTGCTTTTGAAAAGTAATGCTTCTTCTGTCTTTTGCAAGAGTTGAAATATAAAGTCTTAGCTGCCTTAACCACCACAAAACAGAGCTATACTTACCATGAAGTTCCCCCAGAGAGAAATCAGAAATTAGTGGACATAGCAGAACAATAAGTTTTTTGAAAGTGCCTGAACGATTTGTGTTTGTCTAACATTGTAGGGGAATGTGTAAGCAATGAACCATGAGCTTACTGATTTTTTTTAAAACATGCACCCAATTGCCTCACCAGTGGAAATACATTCTAATAGTTTTGAAAAGAAATTGAAATATACCATATTGATACTGTGTTTCACCAAGACTGCAAACAACCAGGATCTCCCTTTCTGATTTTCAAGATTTATAATTTTAATATTTCACTTACAAACATAAACTGGGCAAAATATGGGATTACAAAGAGGTTTAAGTAGCTTCTCTACAGACTAAGAAATATTTCTGAGATGCTTACAGATGGAGATCTTCTCACTGTATCCACACATGGTAGAGAGTAGAGAGAGCAAGCTCCATGTCTCTTTTACAAGGGCACTAATTCTATTCATGAGGCCTCCACCTTCATGAACTAATTACCTCCCAAAAGCCCCACCTCCTAATACCATCACATTGGGTGTTAGGATTTCAACATATAAATGTGGGGGGAGGCGAGTACACAAACATTCAGCCCATAACAGAGAATAAATATTTAACCATTATACCCTCCCTACCAAAGTCAGTGTTTCATGAAAGGACAGTTTAACTGTGGGACCAAGTGGACTACCCTACAGGACCATTATGCAGGCCTACACAGAGTCTTGAGACATGCGTATGGGATGAAGAATCTGACAGTCTATTAAGAGTGGAATGAGTGGGAGGGTGGATGCAAGGGATGCTGGCCTGTAGCCTTGCAGTACTTCACAACTCTTCTGTAAAAAAACTACTTAAGAAACTAGGCTGGAAGTCAGATTGTCTAGGGTTGGAATCCAGTACTATCACTTAATACTTATACTTCCTCTAGAATTTCTCTCAGCTCCGGTTGCCAATCTGTAAGATGGAGATGTGCATCGGACTATACGGTTGTCATCAGTATTAAATGAGACAATCTAAGTACTTACCTAATCCTGTACATGTAGTGAACATTCAGTAATATTAAGTATTTTCAAAATTACTGATGACAATTATTATGCTGGGTCTGCTGCTAGAGTTAACACACGTTGGAGTTGAGAGAAACTCAGAGGGAAAAGGAACAACCTATGTTTTCTTCTTGCATCATTTTTTTTTTAATTTATTTTTATTTACTTATTTATTTAATTTTTGGCTGTGTTGGGTCTTCGTTTCTGTGTGAGGGCTTTCTCTAGTTGCGGTGAGCATGGGCCACTCTTCATCGCGGTGCGCGGGTCTCTCACTGTCGCAGCCTCTCTTGTTGCGGAGCACAAGCTCCAGACGCGCAGGCTCAGTAGTTATGGCTCACGAGCCTAGTTGCTCCGCAGCATGTGGGATCTTCCCAGACCAGGGCTCGAACCCGTGTCCCCTGCATTGGCAGGCAGACTCTCAACCACTGCGCCACCAGGGAAGCCCCCTTTTTTTTTTTTTTAACCAAGGTATATCACATGCTGGCCCAGACCTGGGTTATGGAAGACACCAAGTCAGGGTCTCACGGGACAACATATAAGTAGCAGGCTGGTTGTCAGATATGTAAATACAGGAAAAGAAGGTGAAAGGTGTCCCTGGGTATAATAGGTGGGCTGAACGACAAGGTTCTTGACCCCTAGACCGAGGAAAATCTGGCTGCAAGTAATAACACTAACCCTCATACACAAATAAAATGTGACCTTTTTGTGCATTCCCAAAATGTGAGTTGACACTATTTGGTTGTGTGTCCAGTTCATGCCCCTTCTTTCTGATAGGTCCAAGACCCCAGAAGTCAGTGCTCAGTGATATTAACACCAGGCCATCACTAGTGATGAGTGGGTTCATGAGCAAAGCTGAAATAGTCATATTATCTTTTCCAGAGCCACTTAAACTTTGAATATGGCTCAACCTACCACATGCACTCTAAGGAAAGGTGGGGGTGGGGGGTAGCCATATCCCAACAACTAGATGTAGGAGAAGAGAGAATTTGTTTGCAAAAATATATGGTAAAGCAGACATGCAGGGAGGAATAAAAATGAAGAATGGAAAGTCCCAATGGTTTTTCCTGTTTATGTTAGGTAACTGAGGCTTGGATGAATTTCTGTCCCTGGACTTCAGGGTATGCCCCAGCACACTCATTATTAATTTGCCTCATGACTTAAAAGAAGGATCTCAAGTTTGTTTCCCTTACTTCGAATTAAAGAATTCAAACAATGTAATTACATAACCTCTGATAGTGAGCCATGGATTTTTGCCTCTATGATTACCCTCTAGCTCAATTTGAAAATATTATTGGACCTTCTTCTTGAATAGTGAAAGTAATGGGCAGAAAGTATCATTATAGCTTCAACAGCCTAATGCTGTTAAGTCATTAAAGGTTTTCACGTATGTTGATGCTACTTTATAGAGATAACAGTATGATACTCTAGCTGATTCCAAATAATAAACTTGAGCCAACTACAAAACCACTAAAATATCCTGAGCAATCTTAGTATCATTGAGATTTACACTGTGTAGTATGAAAGTCCAGATTACTGGTACTTTGTGAATACATTATATGTATATTTTTTTTGTGTTTTAACATTGTTTGCCAAGTAAGCAATGTATTACTTTTTAAAAAAAAAAATACTTATATTTTAGTGGTTGTTTTGATAAGAATAACTGAAAAAAATCCAAAAGGAAGGTTAATGCCACAGCATACATTTTTATTGCTTTTTTAATAACTATGTATTAGTTTTTGTACACAAATCTCTTCCAATAGGGTGGAAAAAAACCACTTACCATATAAAACAATCAAAATGCAAGTCATAGAGTATAAAGACTTCACTACCAAACAAACTTTCAACCTGTTCATGTATTCTGGTTAACAGATTGCATTAGTTTCCAACCTTTTCTGGTATCATATGAAATAAATTGTTACCAAGTTATATTCCAAATATCTATCACTATATTCATCAATAGGAGTTAATCCATGAAGACTGAAATTTCATACTATAATTATATATTTTTGAAAAGAAATTATATATTTTAGATAAAATGTATTTACAGCCAACCTATTTAGAATTACTAATACAGGGAAGAAAAATCAGATGAGCCATATTATCTAGCTTTAAGTGACGTGATTTTTTGGGGGCCAAATATTTACTAATTTTAATAGCAGTTATATACTAAAATGCTAATATATTTTCATTGTATCACTGAAGAGGATGGTAGGTAGAAGAGTTTCAAACACTTTGAATTGGGGGGTACACACTTTGAGGGGTAAAATGCACACAATGTTTCATGAGCCCATATGTCTAGTAACAGTATGGATTACAGTCCAGCCTCCTCTCTTGGCTGAGAGAGGAAGCTGGCCTAGAGTTGCAGGTTGTGAAGCCAAGGTTAATTACTGTCTAAGTCTTGAACAGCCACGAGCTAGGAAACCAGAAGAAATCTGAACAACTAGAAAAAGCACAAAGGAAGATTCAGTACCCAAAATTAAGCAAGACTTAGTCAAAAGGTGGGACTTCGCAAGTACCTCTGGACAGAAGTAATAAGTGGAATGGCCAAGTCCATGGAAAAGTTACAGGGGACCACGCTCCTCTCTCTCCCCTGCCAGGAGGGAATAGCTCTGGGGTTTCCCTGAATGATCTAATGCTGTGTTCTCCACCCAAGAAGTACATTAAATCACCTGAGGAGCTTTAAAAACAAAAATACTAATACCTTCATTTCACTCAAGACCAATTTAGTCAGAATCTCTAGGGGTTCAAAAAACACAACGAGCATTGAGAACTACTAATTAAATGGCAAAAACTACCCAACTCAGGGAAATGCTGATGGTGAAAGGTAGGTTCCTACAAGGAATCCCCTGCAACCAAACCTTCCCAGGGGAGTGTGTACAAAGCTGATAAGGTCACAGGGCTTGTAGGTTCACCAGCAGCCATGTGGGGAGGGAGCTCCCAAGGCACTAAGCCAGTTCAGAGGACATGCTAAGCACCGTAGAGCAGAAAAAGATTACATAAACTTGTTCATAACTTGATGTCTATAATGAAGTATATTCCAAAATGAATTATCACAAAATGGTTATGACTTAATACCCTATGTAAGTGCCCATTAAAAGCAAACAATAAGAGATGCTCTAAATTCTTTCCAGCTTCAACCCAAGGCATAATATAGGGGGGAAAAGTTTCCTTTTGTCTAAAATTAATTGAAAGGATCTTAATTTCTAAAATCCGCTTTTGTCCCAAATGTTCAGAAGTTCATACATGCAAAAATAAAAAAAAACCTAAGAAGCTGATCCTTATAGCTGCAATATTTTTCCATCCTGAAAAGCAGCAGGCTTCTGTGTATTTCTAGATGTTTTTCTCCTAAAATGTGCATCTGACAAGCAAAATGAGATGCCATCCCCTCTCTATTTCTGAGAGTCAGAAAAGGGGTTTCCAGCCTTTGCCCTAAGGAGGTAAGAGCCTTCTTGGAATGTGTCCATCATTAAAACAGTGCTTGAGGGCATTTATCTGCTTGTATTTTAATTACTGTTCTCATGTTATTTATGTTAACCCTATGGAAGTCAACCTCAAGCCCACTTTTAGCAATTAATTATTTTCCTTTTTTATTAAGATATTTGGGTTTCAACCAAAGAAATAAACTGCTTTATAAAATTCATCATATTCACTAGCAGTACACTGAAATCAATCCCTTTACACCACTGGTGCTGGAGGACAAGATAAACATGCTACATGGGCTAACATTTTAGCCTGAGTCAGCATAATAATTATGTTATTAGAGAATTCTATTGTACTGATTAGCATACATCAGCATATAAATCAACTTCAGTGTCAGGGCCAAAATCTTTCCCTAACTGTGGATACACTGGTGCAGTTCCCTACCTGCCCCCACTTCCTTTCTGCCAGAGGAAGCTGGGAAACTTAGAGTCAAAGAAGGGTTTATTTTTGCAACATCACTTCAGTCTGGAAAAGACAAAGTTTACTTTGTAAATAAACTATTTTCCTGTAAGTAAACTTGAGGTCAATTCTGCAAAACAGGGGAAGAAAAAGGAGCACATAATGCATTGGACAGCGTGGGGAGGATTCAACATTAAAGTGTGGTTCTGGTGTGTGTCCAGTCTAGGGTGAAAGATAAGAGATCACTGGATAGTTTTGAAATGTGAAAGAAGAAAGAAGTTCATTCTTTTAAGGGCCTCCTTGAGGATAGAGATTAAACCTTGGATGTCCTTGAAATTCAGTACTTTTTTCTCTGTTCTAAGAGCAAAAGCTCTATTAGAGGAAAACTTTCCCTCCTCAAACCTCCACCCTTTCTATTCTCTTTACCTGCAATTTAGCAAATTCCATTTTTATTTACCTATGGTTAATATTTACTTTTATGTTGTTATGTCTCAGGAGACAGAAATCGCATCTTACTGATTACTGCACGTCTCATGATGCCTAATACTCAATATGTTTCTGTTCATTGTTTGCTTTGCTCAGCGTAGGTAATAAGGTATCTGAAAAATTTACTCAGAGCATCTCCAAGTAGAAGAGATGAGTGGAAGCTCCTATGCCAGCAGGTGTCACCTCCCAGATCTGGCATGTGCAAATAACCATGTGTATTATGGAAAATAAATATATTTTGATATATATAAGGTCAAATTACATATCCAAATAGATAATTAATCTTATAAATAAACTCATTTTTCTAAACTATGAATAGTAATTGCTTAAATGGTAAAGGTCCATGACTTGGAGCCACACATTCTAAAATATTCTTGGACCAAGACTGTATAAATTTTTTTTAAGCCTTGCTCTTTAGCATGTCCAGTTTCACCTTTGAAGATGCCCTATTCACTATCATTCCTACTTTATGACCTTCATCGTGTGAAGCTAAGATAGCAGGAACTCTAAGCACTTTGAACAGAGACTGCATTGTATTCAAATATATCTTGGTGTACGCAATACATCTTAGTTAACATAATTACAACGATAATGATAATTATCTTGTTTAAATTGTTTATCTTTCATTTCTGTATGTAGAGCTTCTTGGTGGCTACCAGTTATTTCTATAAACCTTAATTCAACAGTCCATACATTTTGTTGTATGTATGTAAGTACAAACATGTGTAAAGAACAGACTGCAAAGCAAGGTTAAAGTAATCAATGCTCAAATGCACCAAATGCATTCATGCGCCTATAAGAAATGCTATATATTATAATTGATAGCTACTTAGTACTAAAAGATGAAAACCAAAAATCCATTTTAACAAGAATGTGCTAAATTTTTTGGAATTTATTCAGTATATGAATAAATGCAAAAGCAAAAATAGCATATAAAGATTTATACAGAATTGCATGCTTTAAAATTCTTGAGCTCAGGGGGATGATGATCACTATGGTGAAATAAAGAATGGTGATATTAATTCATTTATCAAAAAAAGACCTCATGTCAAAGACAAATAGCCTCAACAAATTATTCATGTAGGATACTAGTCGTTATATATGTCACAAGTGAAAGTTGTGCCACTATTGACTTTTCAGGTATAAGAAAAGCTCCACCATTAGAAGTCAAACTCTTCTAGTATGTATACATGCTACTGGTTCAGTATCAACCATCCTTCCAGCCCTTCCTGCTGTGAACGGCCCCTGAACATTAATTGATGGTTGTGCTTTGCAGATGGTCATAAGGAGGAATGTTTTTCTTGTTAAACTGATGCACACAACATTTAACAAGAATGCTTTTCTTGTTAAACTGATGTTAAATTGACGTCTATAAAAAGCATCAATACTTAAATGAATGCCCACGGATTACGGTAATAATAACTCACATCTGAAATTTTGAAACCAAATATTTCAAAGTGCAATTTGTAGTCTATTTTTCTTGAATCAATTACTTCATTGTTTCATTAAAACGTTATGTCAAAGCTGTAAGTTAAAAGTGCTACTAAATCACTAAAATACTATCTAATTCCTTTCATGTGCCTTTGCATTTGTTTGCAAAGCTATGTGAAATATGCTTCTGGGAAAATGGTATATTAATGTGCATTTGTAGTAATTCATATTGCTGAGTTACATGAAGTAATAAAATGGCATTTCCTCTAATTTACTGAAGGACAAGGTTCTCATCAGGAACCGAAACAAATGACATTTTCATAAAAAATGTGAACTTAGACTAACAGTCAAGAGTAAGGAATATGTATATATTTTCAGGTTTTTTTATATTTGTCATCATTCACACTATCACTCAACCTCAAGCACTTTACCTATTACCACTTTATTACAAGAAAAAAACAAATTGATAGCAACGATGAAAAATGAAAAAGATTAAGTTCAGACATGAGTCACAGTAGCAATCCTGTTGACATTTGGTTCTAGCTATAGCATGGAGCTTGAGGTACAGGTTATGTAGCTACTTAACTTTGTGAAAAGCATGATGTTGTAGTCTAAAATATAAACTACAATCTAGACTAGGAATCCCAGATTAAACCAATTACTGAATGAAATTATCCATTATATGTTAAGGATCTGTTAAGCACATTAGTTTATTCACTCCCAGGTTAATATGCTATTTACTACACAGTATGTTTAACAGTCAAGTGTTCTCAAATAAATTATCACTAATTTTATAAAAAATATACTTAAGTATGTTTTACATTTTTCATTTTCTCTAATGCATTGAGCTTTCTGCAGAAAAACCTGTTGCAGAACAATGTTCCTGGTTAGCACTGGTGTTGGAAAAACTACCCAAAACCAAATTACACCATTTTGAAGGTATTGAAGAATTATCAAAACTGTGGACTTGAGAGACCCTGAGCCCAGAGAGAATGGAAGTACAAAGGACAGAGCCCAACATTCACTACTGCTTTTCCCTTTAAAATCATTTGCTAATTTGCAAGCACAGGGTAGGGGCTGAAAAACTGAACAGAGCTTCTCATGGGGATGGGGCAACAAATTGGAGTTGAGAGACATCAAGGAGAAGGGGTCCTAAGAAACACCCCAGTTGGGACCCATGAATGTTGATATTACACATAGCCAAACAAGCCTATATGCCAAATGCTTACATTTGTATTTGTGTGTATATGTATACACATATGCACACATACTTACTTCAAAGTTGAAACACGTGAGTAGCCCTAAGACTGAACTGCAATTCTACAACTGCATTGAATTGAATTGAACATAATCTATCCCTTCTCTCTGCCTGAAGGAAGCAAAAGTGAATTCTCTCAAAAAAAAAATATTCAGAGACTAAAATCATCCCTAAAATTTTTCATACACTATGGAAAGAGAATATTCCATTAAATTTTTTCAGGCATATCATAAAAAAGAACAAATTAATCAAGGCCAAAATAGAAAAAAGACAACAGAAACAAACCCATGGTAGAGACAGATATTGAAATTATCAGACGTAAATATGGTGAGTACTGTCATGTGGTTACATAACAAGGTAGAGAACTTCAGTCAAGAGCTGAAAACTATAAAAATTAATCAAATAGTCATTCTAGAAATGAAAATTTTATAATGGTTAAAATTTAAGTAACACACTGTGACTCTAGGCATGTAATTATATTGAGCATTACACTAAATTCTATCCAAATGAGATTAATATCATCCTTTTCCTAATAAGTATACATTTCTAGTAAGCACAAATTAGACAAAGTTTCTTTGGCTAATCTTCCTGAAAATTACTCCATTGGTACGTGAATTTCATCCTTACACTCAAATACAGGTTGTGATTTTCATTGTTCATCTATGAAAGTATCATTTTTTATACATACGTGTCAGACCACTTGAAAATTTCATTTTTCCAAGTGTATTAAAAATGAGTTCAGAGGCAGGATCAAGATGGTGAAGTAGGAAGATCCTGAGCTCACCTCTTCCCACAGACACACCAAAACTACTACTACATAAAGAACAACTCTGAGAACAACCTGAAGACTAACAGAAAAGCTCTTCTACAACTAAGGATATAAAGAAAAAACAATAGAGATGGGTAGGAGAAGCAGAGACAAAGTCTAGTCAGGACCTACACCCCTGCTGTAGCAACCCACAAGCAAAAGGGGCTATCACAAAGGCAGAGGTCCTCCCTAAGGAGCAAGTGGTTCAAGCCCCATATGAGGCACCCCAGCCCTGGGAACCTGTATTAGGAAGATGAGCCCCGTTAACATCTGTCTTTGAAAACCAAAGGGGCTTATATTCAGGAGAACCTGAGTGCTGGAGAAAACCAAGACTTCACCCTTAAAGGGCTTATACATGAATTCACTTGCTCTGAGACCCAGCACAGAAGCAGGCATTTGTAAAGTACTTGGGCCACACAAGAAAATGATTCCTGGACTAACTGTAGGCAAAGTGCCAAAGGTCAAGGATCTGTTGGAACTTTCTCCAGGGACTGAAGCATTAGAAGGTGCCATTTTTCAAATTCTCCCTCTACCTAGGTAGCTCAGTGCTGGCAGGTGCCATTTCTGACCTTTGCCACCTATCTTGCTAGTACCACTTACCCCACCCCAGAATTCCCCTGTGACTCACACCCAATCCACCCACCCTGGCAAGGGCCCCTTCAAAGTGGCTCCCACCCTGAGGGTCCAGTCCCACCCATTAGGGTACCCACAAAAGCCAAAGACTGGCCTCACAGACAGCTGTGCCAGAGGCCACCCCTGCACACCTGTGTACCACAGCAGCCAAGCAAGCACAGCACCAGTAAAACAGGTGGGCCCACTCTAACTCCCTGGAGTTTCTGGCTCTGGTGACCAGTGGGGCATTGTTCTTCTGAGTCCCACAGGAAACCTTCCACAAAAGACCACACCTTTAAGACCAGGAGACATTGTTGATCTACCTTATACATAGGAACAGAGAGGCAAAACAAGGAGATAAAGGAGTAGTTCCAAACAAAAGAAAAAGACAAAACCTCGGAAAAGAACCAAACAAAACAGAGATAAGTAACTTACCTGAGAAAGAATTTAAAGTAATGGTCATAAAAACACTGACTGAACTCGGGAGAATAATGGATGAAAACAGTGAGAACTTCAGTAAAGAAACAGAAAATATAAAAAAGAACCAATCAGAGCTGAAGAATACAATAACTGAAATGAAAAATACACTAGATGGAATCAACAGCAGAATACATGATAAAGAAGACTGGATCAGCAATCTGGAAAACAGGGTAGTGGAAACCAACCAATCAGGAAAGCAAAAAAAAAAAAAAAAGAATTAAAAAAAAATAATAGTTTAAGAGATCTCTAGGACAACATTAAGTGTATTAACATTAGCATTGTAGGGGGTCTAGAAGGAGAGGAGAAAGAGAAATAGAAAAACTTATTTGAAGAAATAATGGCTGAAAACTTCCCTAACCTGGTGAAGGAAACAGACAACTAAGTCTAGGAAGCACAAACAGTGCCAAACAAGACGAACCCAAAAACACTTACACTGAGATTCATTACAATTAAAATGTCAAAAGTTAAAAAAAGAATCTTGAAGGCAGGAAGAGAAAAACTAGTTGCATACAAGGGAACCCCCATAAGACTTTAAAAAAAGCTAAAGGAGTTCACCTCCATTAAACCAGCTGTACAAAAATATTAAAAGGACTTCATTAAACAAAAAAGAAAAGCCACAACTAGAAATAATTCATGAAAGGAAAAATACCACTGGTTAAAAAAAACATACAGTTGGCCTTCTGTATCTGAGGTTCCACATCCATAGATTGAACAAACCACAGACCAAAAATATGGTTGAATCAGCAAATGCAGAATCCATGGATACACAGGGCTAATTGTAAAGGACCTGAGCATCGGATTTTGGTATCCACTAGGGGCAGAGCGTTCTGGAACCAATCCCCTGTGGGCACAGAGGGCCAACAGTAAAGGCAGTGATCAACCACACACAAAGCTAGTATGAAGGTTAAAACACAAAAGCAATAAAATCAACTATAACTATAGTAATTAAGAGATAAACAAAATAAAAGGATGTAAAATATGACATCAAAAATGTAAAGTGGGGAAGTAGAAATATAGTGTTTTTAGAATGTGTTCAAACTTAAGTGACCATCAACTTAAAACAGACTGCTATATACACAGGTTGTGATACTTGAACCTTATGGCAACCACAAACCAGAAACATATAACAGATACATACACAAAAAAAGAGAAAGAAAAAGCATAACACTAAAGTCATCAAATCACAAAGGACAGAGAAGAGATACAAAAGCAACCAGAAAAAAAAATGTACTAAATGGACTAAGTAGACATCTATCAATAGTTACTCTAAATATAAATGGACTAAATGCTCCAATGAAAAGAAATAGAGTGGCTGAATGGATTAAAAAACAAGACCCATCTGTATGTTGCCTATAAGAGACTTACTTCATATCTAAAGCAACACACAGGCTGAAAGTCAAAGGATGAAAAGAAGATATTCTACACAAACGGAATGGAAAAATATGGGGTAGCAATACTTCTATCAGATAAAATAGACTTTAAAACAAAGGCTGTAACAAAAGACAAAGAAGAGCATTGTATAATGATAAAGGGGTTAATCCAACAAGAGGTTATAATACCTGTAAATATTTATTCCCCCAACATAGGAGCACCTAAATATTAACAGACATAAAAAGAAAAAGTGACAGTTACACAATAGTACTAGAGGACTTCAATTCCCCACTTACAGCAATGGATAGATTATCCAGAAAAAAAAAAAATCAATAAAGAAATACTGCCCCTAATCTACACCTTTTACCAGCTGGACTCAATAGATACTTATAGAACATTACATCCTAAAACAGAATACGCATTCTTCTCAAGTGTACATGGAACATTCTCCAGGATAGATCATACACCAGGCCACAAAACAAGTCTCAATAAATTTAAGAAGACTGAAACCATACTAAGCATCTTTTCCAACCACAATGGTATGAAACTAGAAATCAACTACAAGGAAACTGGAAAAACCACATAGACTAAACATGCTACTAAACTATCAATAGCTCAACAAAGAAATCAGAGAGGAAATCAAAGAATACCTTGAGACAAATGAAAAAGGTAACGCACCCTTCAAAAATCTTTGGACACAGAAAAAGCAGTTTTAAGAGGAAAGTTTAGAGCAATATAGGCCTGTTTAAAAAAATTTTTTTCAATCTAACATTACACCTGAAAGGAACTAGAAAACAAAGCCCAAAATTAGTAGAAGGAAATAAAGACCAGAGTGGAAATAGGTCAAATAGAGACCCCCCCCTCCAAAGAAAACAATAGAAAAGATCAATGAACCTAAGAGTTGGTTCTTTGACAAGACAAACAAAACTGACAAACCTTTAGCCAGATTCATCAAGATAAAAAGAATGCCCAAATAGATCAAAAATGAAAGAGAAGGTATAACCAATACCACAGAAATACAAAAGATCAGAAGAGACTACTATGAACAACTATATGCCAACAAATTGGAAAATCTAGAAAAGAAATGGATACATTCCTAGAAAATACAGTCTTCCAAGCCTGAATCAGGAAGAAACAGACAATCTGATGAGACTTATCAGTAGTAGTAAAATTGAATCAATAATCAAAAAAAGTCCCAACCAATAAAAGTTCAGGACCATAAGGCTTCACAGATGAATTCTACCAAATACTGTAAGAAGAGTTAATACTTATCCTTCTTCAACTATTCCAAAAATTTGAAGAGGCATGAAAGCTTCCAAACTTATTTTATCAGGCCAGACTTACCCTGACAAAATCAGACACAGACACTACAAAAAGAAATTATAGGCTAATATCCTTGATGAACATAGATGCAAAAATCCTCAACAAAATATTAGCAAACCGAATCCAACAATACATTAAAAGGAGCATATGCCATGATCAAGTGGGATTTATTTCAGGGATGCAAGGATGGTTAAACACCCAAAAGTCAATGTGATATACCACATTTTTAAAAAAGGATAAAAATTGTATGATCATCTCAATAGATGCAGAAAAAAGCCTTTGATAAATCCAACCACCATTTATGATAAAAAAAACTTTCAAAGTGTGTACAGAGGGAATGTACAACATAATAAAGGCCATGTATGACAAACCCACAGGTAATATTACACTCACTGGCGAAAAGCTGAAAGCCTTTTCTTTAAAGATCAAGAAAAAGACAAGGATACCCACTCTCACCACTTTTATTTAACATACTAATGGAAGTCCTAGCCACAGCAATTAGACAAGAAAAAGAAAAGGAATTCAAATTGGAAAAGAAGAAGTAAAACTATCACTATTTGCAGATGACATGATACTATATATCGAAAACCCTAAAGACTCCAACAAAAACTATTAGAACTCAGTGAATTCAGTAAAGCTTCAGGATATAATATAAACACACAGAAATGTCTTGCATTTCTATACACTAATAACAAACTATCAGAAGGAGAAATGAACAATCCCATTTACAATTACATCAAAAAGAATATAACCAGGAGGTAAAAGACCTGTACTCCGAAAACTATAAGACATCAATGAAGAAATTAAAGGCAACATATAACTGGAAAGATATTCCATGCTCAAGGATTACAAGATTGTTATAATATCCATACCACCGAAAGTAATCTACAAAGTCAATGCTATCCCTATCAAAATACTAATATAATTTTTCACAGAACTGGAACAAATAATCCTAAAATTTGTATGAAACCACAAAGACCCTGACTTGCTAAAACAATCTCAAGAAAGAATAAAACTGGGGTCTCACATACTCTGGCTTCAAACTATACTACAAAGCTACAGTCATCAGAACAGTATGATACTGTACAAAAAACAGGCACTTAGATCAATGGAACAGAATAGAGAGCCTAGAAAAAAACCCACACACATATGGTCAATTAGTCTATGACAAAGGAGGCAAGAATATACAACAGAGAAAAGACAGTGTCTTCAGCAAGTGGTGTTGGGAAAACTGGACAGCTACATGCACAAGAACAAGTTTGGACCACTTTTTTATACCATATACAAAAATAAACTCCAATGGATTAAGACTTGAATGTAAAACCTGAAACCAAAAACTCCTACAAGAAAGCATAGGCAGTCAGCTACTTGACACTGATGTTAGCAGTATTTTTTAGATATGTATCCTCAGGCAAGGGCAACAAAAGCAAAAACAAGTTAAGATTACAAACTTAATCTTTTGCACAGCAAAGGAAACCAGCAATGAAATGAAAAGGCAAACTACCAAATGGCAGAAGATGTTTGCAAATCATATATCCACTAAGGCGTTAATATCCAGAACACATAAATATAACTTACAAACCTTATCAAACAATCCAACTGAAAAATGGGCAGCGGACGTGAACAGACATTCTTCCAAAAAAAGACATACAGAAGGCCAATAGGGACATGAAAAGATGGTCAACATCACTA
The DNA here is from genome assembly GCF_028023285.1 of Balaenoptera ricei. Classification (NCBI taxonomy): domain Eukaryota; kingdom Metazoa; phylum Chordata; class Mammalia; order Artiodactyla; family Balaenopteridae; genus Balaenoptera; species Balaenoptera ricei. Next base: position 66,365,646 of record NC_082647.1, read on the forward strand.
ATCAAAAAGGAAATGCAAATTTAAAGCACAATGAGATAATCACCTCATACCTGTCAGAAAGGTCATACCTGTCAGTGAGGATGTGGAGAAAAAAGCTCCTTGTTCACTGTTGGTGGGAGTGTAAATTGATGCAGCTACTACAGAATCTACTGCACAAAACAGTATGGAAGTTTCTCAAAAAATTACAAATAGAACTACCATATGATCCAACAATCCCACTTCTGGGTATATATCCAAAGAAAATGAAAACACTAATTTAAAAAGATATATGAACCCCTGTGTCTGCAGTATTATTTACAACAGCCAAGATATGGAGGCAACTTAAGTGTCCAATGATAAATGAATGGGTAAAGATGTGGTATATATTATACAATGAAATGTTAGCCATAAGAATAAAATCATGCCATTTGCTACAACATGAATGGGTCTAGAGGCTATTATGCTAAGTGAAATAAGTCAAAGACAAGTATTGTATGATTTCACTTACATTTGGGATCTAAAAAACAGAACAAATGAAAAAACAAAACAAAAGAGAAACAGACTCATACAGAAAACAAACTGTTGGTTGCCAGAGAGGTGAAGAGGATTAAGAGGCACAAACTGCTAGTCATAAAATATGTCATGGGGATGTAATATACAGAATAGAGAATATAGTAAATAATTTTATAATAACTTTAAATAGTGACAGATGGTAACTTATCATGATGATCTTAATATATATAAATGTTGAATAACTATGGTGTACACCTGAAATATAACTCTGTAGGTCAAATATAATTCAATAATAAATAAAATGAAATGCAATTTTAAACAACAGACGAGCTCTTGATTATACTGCAGTCAAGTTAACCAAAGAACACTGAAATACTAAATGGACCTAAAGATATTTAGGTTTTTTGGTATGCAATATGCTTGTTTATCTTCTTCATTTATATCTCTAAGCTTTGTTACAGTTTTAAAGGAGAACAAGTTAAAGGTAGCCACCTTAATTCTCTTAATTTTTTCTAAAACGTCAAGAAATTATGCATCAACTAGAAAAAAATTTTAAACACAAATGTCATATTCACCACTTTTTAACAACTCTGAAGGCATGTATATGTATGCACACACAAACACCAAAGATATAAAAAAAAAGTCATTCACCATTGAAAATATTGTCAGATAAAACAGTAAAGAAGGTGCTAAAGATTATCCAAAGGGAGGCTAGATGTTATTTATTAAAGCAATTATTGAGATATTATCATGCTTTTATCACCAATCTAGACACTGTGAGGATGCCACTGGACCCACATATGCACAAAAGAAATAATGCTGAATACCTACGTTGCCTCTTTTGGATTGTATTACATATTTAAACATGCTGCTCTATATTGTTTTCTATTATTTTATGATTCCAATCTTATTTCTCCATGGAAATGATACATATTATCCTGGGAAACTCAATTCAAAGATGTGCTATAATTCAAAAAGTCTTTTCTATGTCTGAAGCTTGGAATTGAAAAATAAGTAGTAAATATATCCTCTGTTTTCCTTCCTTAGAAAGACGACATGGAGTAAGAGGCAGATTGCCTGGGATTAAATTCCAGGGTACTGTACACCAGCTAGGAGTCTATACAATGTACTTAATATCTCTGTGCTGAAGTTTCCTCCTCTATAAAACAGTTATCACCTACTTCACATGATTACTATAAAGATTAAATAACATATATAAAGGGCTTAAAACAATTCTTGGTAAGCACTGTGTGTTGCCTGTTATGTTTGTGACCATTATTACTACTACTACTGTTATTTACATATTCAAGTCGCTCTGCTCAGTATGTATTTCCTTTCTTCCTTCACTTGGCAAAATATTTCTCATTTTTCAAAACCGACTCAAAAAACTGTACTGAACCTTTAAAACAATGTCGCTTTTCAGTGCTACCATAACACTCTTTATGGCTATAATTATTAAACAAATTATATTGAAATTATCTATTTGAATGTCTAATACCCTGTATACACCTGCCTCCTCCCTCCCCATGGTAAGGCTTTAAGTTCCTGAAGGGCAAGTGTCCTTTCTCCATTTGTTCCCTAGAACTGATGCACGGCTGTGTCAGGGATCCCCAAGGACAACCGCAACGGTTCAGTGGTTCACTAGCAGGGCTCACAGGACTTAGCACGCAGTTGCACTCATCGCTATGATTTACCACAGTGAACAGCTACAAAGCAGAATCAGCAAAGGGAAAAAGTACATGGGGCAAAGACCAGAGGAAACTAAGATGTTAAGAGCCCTCTCTCTGTGGAGTCACACAGGACATGCTTTTTTGCCCTCTAGCATAGAATTGTGGTAATACATGCAAAGTATTGTCTACCAGGGCAGCGCATTAGAGCTTCAGAGTTGAATGGTTTATATTGGGGGTTCATCACATAAGGTACTCTCTGCCTCACTAATAGTAAAATCCCAGACTCACAGAAGAAAAGCAGATATTCAGCATAAACAACACTTTATACGGTCTATATCTCATTTAGCTAAAGTTTCATATCACTGTAGGGAACTGTTTACTATTCAAGTTCCCATATGTCAGTCAAGGTCCAGTCTTGCAAGTAGGCCTTTCTTTCCTGCACAAGAGCCTAACACATAAAATTTAATCAATAACTATTTGTGTAACCTGGACTAAGTGAGTTAACCTAACCAATGAAACAATGTTAACAGGAGTAAAACAAACCCAAATCCCCAAATCTCATAACTTATAATGCAACTATAATACCAGCTAATCATGAACACATTCGTCTAAAACATTTTTCTGGACACTCACACTGTACTATGTATTGTATTAGGTCTTGCAAAGATCAGTAAGACAGGCACTCTGTTATCAAATGGACGCATTCACGTAGGAAAGTCAGCTGTATAAAGAAATATTTAGAACTAGCTGTACACAGTGTGTGTGTATATATATATGTATATATATATATATATATAATTATAGCAGTACTGATAATAATAAAAATCACTATTATTTTATATAATTAAATATTTCAATATTCTTAGGAGTCAGATAATTAAGTGCTTCAATTAAAATATGTTTCAAAAAGTGTCAACCAATTCCCAAACCTACATTTGTGGTTCTGATTTGGATAGTATGTTAGATAAAATACTCTGAAGAATCTTACTGCTACAAAACAACTGAATCAGATGTAAAGCATGCTTTGTTTTTTCTTGGTTTCCAGAAATTAAAGGGAATAAGCCTTTATGAAGGGGTGGGGGAGGGGGAGCAAGCATACAAATTAAATCCTGAAACCAGGGCAGAAACCTATGAACTGGAAGCAAATACGAAAGCTGGGTTTGGCCTGTGGGCCAACCTCAATATCAACAGTGGGACTGGAGCTATGCCCTGGGCCCACCGCAAAGTAGGAGAGCTGAGTGCGAGCTTGGGTGTGGGCAGGGATTGTAAGGAGGGAGAGAGGAAGTGAGGGGGAGAGAAGATCCATAGCTTTCAGCAGATTCCCACTGGAGTGTACTTTCAAAACAAATTAGGATGCACTGAACCAGAAGTTTGCAGTCCATCTAAAAAGATGGCTTTAAGAATCCGGGCACTAGAAAGAACCAAGATGGCGGAGTAGAAGGATGTGCTCTCACTCCCTCTGGCGAGAACACCAGAATCACAGCTGGCTGCTGGACAATCATCAACAGGAGGACACTGGAACTCAGCAAAAAAGATAACCCATAACCAAAAACAGAGGAGAGGCCACAATGAGATGGTAGGAGGGGCGCAATCACAGTAAAATCAAATCCCATAACTGCTGGGCGGGTGACTCACAGACTGGAGAACACTTATACCACAGAAGTCCACCCACTGGAGTGAAGGTTCTGAGCCCCACGTCAGGCTTCCAAACCTGGGGGGTCCAGCAAGGGGAGGAGGAATTTCTAGAGAATCGGGCTTTGAAGGCTAGTGGGATTCGATTGCAGGACTTCGACAGGACTGGGGGAAACAGAGACTCCACTCTTGGAGGGCACACTCAGAGAGGTGTGTGCATCAGGACGCAGGAGAAGGAGCAGTGACCCCAGGGGAGACTGAACCAGACCTCCCTGCTGGTGTTGGAGGGTCTCCTGTAGAGGCGGGGGGTGACTGTGGCTCACCGTGGGGACACAGACGCTGGCAACAGAAGTTCCGGGACGTACTCCTTGGCTTGAGCCCTCCGGGAGTCTGCCATTGGCCCCACCAAAGAGCCCAGGTAGACTCCAGTGTTGGGTTGCCTCAGGCCAAACAGCCAACAGGGAGGGAACCCAGCCCCACCCATTAACAGTCAAGTGGATTAAAGTTTTACTGAGCTCTGCCCACCAGAGAAACATTCAGCTCTGCCCAGCACCAGTCCCTCCCATGAAGCCTCTTAGATAGCCTCATCTACCAGAGGGCAGACAGCAGAAGCAAGAAGAACTACAATCCTGCAGCCTGTGGAACAAAAACCACATTCACAGAAAGACAAGATGAAAAGGCAGAGGGCTATGCACCAGATGAAGCAACAAGATAAAACCCCAGAAAAACAACTAAGTGAACTGGAGATAGGCAACCTTCCAGAAAAAGAATTCAGAATAACGATAGTGAAGATGATCCAGGACCTCGGAAAAAGAATGGAGGCAAAGATCAAGAAGATGCAAAAATGTTTAACAAAGACCTAGAAGAATTAAAAAACAAACAAACAGAGATGAACAATACAATAACTGAAATGAAAACTACACTAGAAGGAATCAATAGCAGAATAACTGAGGCAGAAGAACGGATAACTGACCTGGAAGACAGAATGGTGGAATTCACTGCTGTGGAACAGAATAAAGAAAACAGAATGAAAAGAAATGAAGACAGCCTAAGAGACCTCTGGGACAACATTAAACACAACAACATTTGCATTATAGGGGTCCCAGAAGAAGAGAGAGAGAAAGAACCAGAGAAAATATATGAACGGATTATAGTTGAAAACTTCCCTAACATGGGAAAGGAAATAGCCACCTAAGTCCACGAAGCACAGAGAGTCCCATACAGGATAAACCCAAGGAGAAACACTAGGAAACACACAGTAATCAAATTGGCAAAAATTAAAGACAAAGAAAAATTATTGAAAGCAGCAAGGGAAAAATGACAAATAACATACAAGGGAACTCCCATAATGTTAACAGCTGATTTCTCAGCAGGAACTCTACAAGCCAGAAGGGAGTGGTATGATATACTTAAAGTGATGAAAGGGAAGAACCTACAACCAAGATTACTCTACCCGGCAAACATCTCATTCAGATTCGATGGAGAAATCAAAAGCTTTACAGACAAGCAAAAGCTAAGAGAATTCAGCACCACCAAACCAGCTCTACAACAAATGCTAAAGGAATTTCTCTAAGTGGGAAACACAAGAGAAGAAAAGCAACTAAAAAAACAAACCCAAAACAATTAAGAAAATGATCATAGGAACATACATATCGATAATTACCTTAAACGTGAATGGATTAAATGCTCCAACCAAAAGACACAGGCTTGCTGAATGGATACAAAAACAAGACCCATATATATGCTGTCTACAGGATACCCACTTCAGACATAGGGACACATACAAACTGAAAGTGAGGGGATGGAAAAAGATACTCCATGCAAATGGATATCAAAAGAAAGCTGGAGTAGCAATACTCATATCAGATAAAATAGACTTTAAAATAAAGAAGGTTACAAGAGACAAGGAAGGACATTACATAATGATCAAGGGATCAATCCAAGAAGAAGATATAACAATTATAAATATATATGCACCCAACACAGGAGCACCTCAATACATAAGGCAACTGATAACAGCTATAAAAGAGGAAATCGACAGTAACACAATAGTGGGGAACTTTAACACCTCACTTATACCAATGGACAGATCATCCAAACTGAAAATAAGTAAGAAAACAGAAGCTTTAAATGACACAACAGACCAGATAGATTTAATTGATATTCATAGGACATTCCAACCAAAAACAGGAGACTACACTTTCTTCTCAAGTGCGCATGGAACATTCTCCAGGATAGATCACATCATGGGTCACAAATCAAGCCTCAGTAAATTTAAGAAAATTGAAATAATTTCAAGCATCTTTTCTGACCACAACGCTATGAGATTAGAAATGAATTACAGGGAAAAAAACGTAAAAAAATACAAATACATGGAGGCTCAACAATATGTTACTAAATAACCAAGAGATCACTGAAGAAATCAAAGAGGAAATCAAAAAATACCTAGAGACAAATGACAATCAAAACACGATGATCCAAAACCTATGGGATGCAGCAAAAGCAGTTCTAAGAGGGAAGTTTATAGCTATACAAGCCTACCTCAAGAAACAAGAAAAATCTCAAATAAACAATCTAACCTCTAACAATCTAATCTTACACCTGAAGGAACTAGAGAAAGAAGAACAAACAAAACCCAAAGTTAGCAGAAGGAATGAAATCATAAAGATCAGAGTGGAAATAAATGAAATAGAAACAAAGAAAACAATAGGAAAGATCAATAAAACTAAAAGCTGGTTCTTTGAGAAGATAAACAAAATTGATAAACCATTAGCCAGACTCATCAAGAAAAAAGGGAGAGGACTCAAATCAATAAAATCAGAAATGAAAAAGGAGAAGTTACAACAGACACCGCAGAAATACAAAGCATCCTGAGAGACTACTACAAGCATCTTTATGCCAATAAAATGGACAACCTGGAAGAAATGGATAAATTCTTAGAAAGGTATAACCTGCCAAGACTGAACCAGGAAGAAATAGAAAATATGAACAGACCAATCACAAGTAATGAAATTGAAAGTGTGATTAAAAATCTTCCAACAAAAAAACGTCCAGGACCAGATGGCTTCACAGGTAAATTCTATCAAACATTTAGAGAACAGCTAACACCCATCCTTCTCAAACTCTTCCCAAAAACTGCAGAGGAAGGAACACTCCCAAACTCATTCTATGAGGCCACCATCACCCTGATACCAAAACCAGACAAAGATACTACAAAAAAAAGAAAATTACAGACCAATATCACTGATGAATATAGATGCAAAAATCCTCAACAAAACACTAGCAAACAGAATCCAACAACACATTAAAAGGATCATACACCATGATAAAGTGGGATTTATCGCAGGGGTGCAAGGATTCTTCAATATACGCAAATCAATCAATGTGATACACCATATTAACAAACTGAAGGATAAAAACCATATGATCATCTCAATAGATGCAGAAAAAGCTTTTGACAAAATTCAACACTCATTTATGATAAAAACTCTCCAGAAGGTGGACATAGAGGGAACCTACCTCAACATAATAAAGGCAATATACAACAAACCCAAAGCAAACATCATTCTCAATGGTGAAAAACTGAAACCACTTCCTCTAAGATCAGGAACAAGACAAGGATGTCCACTCTCACCACTATTATTCAACATAGTTTTGGAAGTCCTAGCCACGGCAATCAGAGAAGAAAAAGAAATAAAAGGAATCCAAATCGGAAAAGAAGATGTAAAACTGTTACTGTTTGCAGATGACATCATACTATACATAGAGAATCCTAAAGATGCCACCAGAAAACTACTAGAGCTAATCAATGAATTTGGTAAAGTTGCAGGATACAAAATTAATGCACAGAAATCTCTTGCATTCCTATACACTAATGACAAAAAATCTGAAAGAGAAATTAAGGAAACACTCCCATTTACCACTGCAACAAAAAGAATAAAATATCTAGGAATAAACCTACCTAGGGAGACAAAAGACCTGCATGCAGAAAACTGTAAGACACTAATGAAAGAAATTAAAGATGATACAAACAGATGGAGAGATATACCATGTTCTTGGATTGGAAGAATCAATATTGTGAAAATGACTATACTACCCAAAGCAATCTACAGATTCAATGCAATCCCTATCAAATAACCAATGGCATTTTTTACAGAACTAGAACAAAAAATCTTAAAATTTGTATGGAGACACAAAAGACTCCGAATAGCCAAAGCAGTCTTGAGGGAAAACAACGGAGTTGGAGGAATCAGACTCCCTGACGTCAAACTATACTACAAAGCTACAGTAATCAAGACAATATGGTACTGGCACAAAAACAGAAACATAGATCAATGGAACAAGATAGAAAGCCCAGAGATAAACCCACGCACATATGGTCAACTAATCTATGACAAAGGAGGTAAGGATATACAATGGAGAAAAGACAGTCTCTTCAATAAGTGGTGCTGGGAAAACTGGACAGCTACATGGAAAAGAATGAAATTAGAACACTCCCTAACACCATACAGAAAAATTAACTCAAAATGGATTAGAGACCTAAATGTAAAACTGGACACTATAAAACTCTTAGAGGAAAACATAGGCAGAACACTCTTTGACATAAATCACAGCAAGATCTTTTTTGATCCACCTCCTAGAGTAATGGAAATAAAAACAAAAATAAACAAATGGGACCTAATGAAACTTTAAAGCTTTTGCACAGCAAAGGAAAACATAAACAAGATGAAAAGACAGCCCTCAGAATGGGAGAAGATATTTGCAAATGAAGCAACTGACAAAGGATTAATCTCCAAAATATATAAGCAGCTCATGCAGCTCAATATTAAAAAAACAAACAACCCAGTCCAAAAATGGGCAGAAGACCTAAATAGACATTTCTCCAAAGAAGACATACAGATGGCCAAGAAGCACATGTAAAGCTGCTCAACATCATTAATTAATAGAGAAATGCAAATCAAAACTACAATGAGGTATCACCTCACACCAGTTAGAATGGGCGTCATCAGAAAATCTACCAACAACAAATGCTGGAGAGGATGTGGAGAAAAGGGAACCCTCTTTCACTGTTGGTGGGAATGTAAATTGATACAGCCACTATGGAGAACAGTATGGAGGTTGCTTAAAAAACTAAAAATAGAATTACCATATGATCCAGCAATCCCACTACTGGGCATATACCCAGAGAAAACTATAATTCAAAAAGACACATGCACCCCAATGTTCACTGCAGCACTATGTACAATAGCCAGGTCATGGAAGCAACCTAAATGCCCATCGACAGACAAATGGATAAAGAAGGTGTGGTACATATATACAATGGAATATTACTTGGCCATAAAAAGGAACGAAACTGGGTCATTTGTTGAGACGTGGATGGATCTAGAGACTGTCATACAGAGTGAAGTAAGTCAGAAAGAGAAAAATAAATATCGTATATTAACGCATGTATGTGGAACCTAGAAAAATGGTACAGATGAACCGGTTTGCAGGGCAGAAGTTGAGACACAGATGTAGAGAACAAATGTATGGACACCAAGGGGGGAAAGGGGTGGGGTGGTGGTAGTGGTGGTGTGATGAATTGGGCGATTGGGATTGACATGTATACACTGATGTGTATAAAATTGATGACTAATAAGAACCTGCTGTATAAAAAAAGTAAATTAAATTAAATTCAAATATTTTAAAAAAAGAATCCGGGCACTAGATGCTAATCTGGAAGCACTGGAGAACTGAGAAAGAATCATTCCAAGTTCCAAAACAATAGGTCACTATATTTGAAAGATAGATTGGGAGAAGATTCAGCACTGAGAAATGCAAAGAAATAATCGGTTTTGAAAGAAGTAATAAGCTTATCTGTGTGGATTTAGTAAAATATACCTTCTCATCCTGCTCCAGTTAACTTACTAGAAAATACTGAATAATTTTGAGCAATCATATGTGATTTAATAACTTCCACCCTCCCACTCTTACCAGGCTTTATATAAAATTGACATCTTTGAAGTTTGTCTTCTTTGAAAGTATTAAATATTGGGATAAAGAAAATTAGAATGTAGAAATTCTTCTTGATTAGCTGTAGATCATCTGAAAAAAATATAGCTAAGCTTTGAACAGCATCTTTCTTAAAAAAACATGACAGAACTCAATATCCATATGAAAGAGATAAATTTATATAAATATGAAGAAGATGTGGTATTTGTGAATAAATGACCATTGCTTCTCACAACTAGCAGATTTTTTACTGTTACACAGTATTAAAACACATAATTTTTTTAAATGTCATTATATGTGATCTAAAAATTCTATCTCCACAAATATTAACAATTAGCTTAAATATATCTCATCCTAAATGACATCACAATATCTCCATGTGTAGCCAATTTAAGATTTATCAGTCAGCTCATAAAAATTCCAATGAAATGGATTACAAAACTATCATGGTAGTCAGTGCATCATGAATACTATAAAGATTCTCATATGCTATTTAACTCAACTGCTGCTTACCTTTACAGATTAAAGATTATATGTACATATATACATAATTTTTGCAATTATTTTAAATATTTCTATTCATGCTTGGAGCAGAGGAGAAAACAGATATCCAAAGTATATCTTAGATGCTAATATTTATATAATATAGACTATTTGGGTAATATGGTTTAACATTATTTAGTAATTTATTAATTCAGGTAAGACTGCCTAAATTCAACCCCAAGGCCTGAATGCTCTGTACATTTTTAAATCAAACAACACTGACAATGTTAACAGGAATATGACACAAAGTAAAGCAGAATATACTTTATCTTTCCATATCTATTTATATAGCTACATTAATCTGAATTGGCTACGTTATGCTGCAGTTACAATCTTTCATTGTTTCAGGGACTCAGCCTGAGAAAGGCTTCAACTCCATGTTACAAAAATTGCCAAGACAAAGTAGAGAGGGGGGACAGAAGGAGAGTAGACAATTCTGTACCACTCACCAACTCTCAAGTTTTTGCTTCTGCTCACATTCCATTAGCCAAAGCAAATGGATGACATATCTAATTTCTTCAGCTTATGGGGAATGTCAGTCCTATCATATGCCCAGAAACTGGGGAGTCAATAACATTCGGTGAACAGCACTAATCATTACTGTAAGAGTCAAATACGTGCCAAGCACCATGGTAGTTACTACAGGCATCCATGCTATAAACACAGAAGTATAGTCTTTTAATTTAAGAGTATATATCATCAAAACTGTTCCTCAAAGTCTTTCATTTTACATTTCTTATTTTGTTCTCCCAAAAGATTATTGGAAAATTGTTATTTAGTTGAAAATGTCAGGGGAAAAAAAGGTCTCATACCAAAAAGACACATTACTTTCTTTAATATTTCTTTTAACTATAGTTTTTCCTAAATTAAGCAGTTTGAAATCAAATTATTCTTGGTACAAGTGATTCATAATTACTCTTGGTACACTGATCCATTCAATCAATATTTATGAAGTTCCTACAATTCATAAGCTCAGAGCTAGTTGTTATGCAAGCTTTAAAGATATCTCTAAGTTTCCCTACCACAAGATACTTAAAATTGCATTACTCAATTTCTTACTGAATGATGACTTAAATCCATCTGTGTGGAGTGTCTTGGGTTCTAATACAGCACTACAGGTCTAAGTATGTAATTGAGATACATATAGTTTTTTGGTGTTTTGGGGGGTTTTTTTGTTTTTGTTTTTGTTTTTTACAGAGAACTTAGCAGTATTACCTCAGTTATCAAGCACAAACAATTAAAGCAAACACTATTAAAATCTCATTGTAGCAGAATAGTTTTAAAGAATCAGCTAACCAAATAATATTTTTAAATGGTGTTAGATTGGAAGAGCTATCTAGTGGGAAGTCACAGGGTTGTGTTCTATTCAATGTTTTGCCAAAGACTAAATTCTCGATATAAAAGCAGTACTCAAATTCATGATGACAAAGAGCATAGACAAAGCATAAGGAAAAGCCAGCATCATGTATGTTTCATTATTCAGCAATAATCTGGAAGCCAACACCTGTGATTTATTCCATTTTTAACTCTATCACCATACCACTAGTCCTAGCTTGTTTCCTCAGAATTCTAAATTAGCTTCCACTCTTGAAAATTTTGAAATGTTTGTTTCCAAGAAAGTAATTTGGTCATCTTAGGCCTTGACTCATGCAAACTCTAAAACACTATCTATGGAAAATATTATCTGAGTTATATGTGACACAGGCTAGTGAAGTATAAGGATCTAGATTCTCAATTGCATCAAACTCTTCCAAAGTCCTAGAGATGTCATAGAAGTATGTTCACATGGTCATATGCTTTTACAAAATTTTTACAAATTAGATTTTAGCCACTTTCAATTAAGACCACTGGCTCTTTTCACTGCTTCTGCTCTGTGATTCTTCCCATATTCTGGGTGCCATTAAACTGGCTACAAGCATTGTTTTGATATTCAGCTAAGGCACAATTGATTTGGGAACAAATGTGGCAAAATATATTTGAGTTTTAGTCATGTTTATGTATATTTATGTCATTGTAAGCTGTCTAGGCTTAGGAATGACTTTCAAGCATATTCCTAATGACCACTCAGCCAATGATTCTTTCATGGAAGTACAGGGCCAGAGATCATAGTGTATTTTGAATGTTCCCTGCAGGGGCCAGCACGAGAAGTATGTAGGTATTAGAAGAGAAACATGCTTAAATGTAGCCAGAAGATGGTTGTTGGAAAATTACTCTAGCTTTTATAACTATATATGATGAAACAAAGAGGTTCTCTCAACTCTGACAATCCTAGAATTTTATATGACATCAATAAAAAGTTGTGAGGCTGCAAGCAACTTTTCTATACTATCAATTTAAGATAAAAATTTTATTTTAAAAAAATTTTTAAAAATTTAAATTTAAAAAAAAATTTAAATTTAAAAAAAATTAAAACAATTAAATAAAAAATTAAAACAAAAGAAATAAAATAAAAATTCAGACAATCATACTACAGGAAAGACATTCATACTTTGTTCTTTTTATAGAAAAAGATATGAAATTATTGTCGTGTGAAGAAGTGGTCAAAGTATGCAGCCAAAACATGGGAAAATATATTGTAGAAGTGTTTTAGACAGTTAATTGATAACATGACATTATTTTTCAGGATGTTGCAATGGCCATGGTATCTACCAGCTTCTGAAGACATATAACTCTGATTTCTTTTCTCAGTCTAAATAATCATTTCATATGTAAATCTGTATTTGTGTGATTATAGATATATTTTTTATAGAGCCCTCCCAAAATTGCTCTAGCTTTAACTTAGGTCACTCAAAATTTGGAGCCACCCCTGAATCAGGACCTCCAGCATCACCATTCATCATCTTTATCATCACCATCTCCACTACAGTCAAGGCAGAATTATGCAAGAATGACAACTGAAAAACTCCAATCCCAAATTTCTTCTATAAATCTATAATATTTGAGCTGTCAAAATTGGTGGAGGTGTGTATGTGTATTTCATAAGAAAGTTTATTTATCCCTCTCTGTTCTGTTCTTCCAAAAATAATGAAGGAGGCTATGACAGCTGGTTTATCATCTCCCTCCCTTTACCACCCTCAGTCTGGTAAAGTATATCAGTCACATCGTTGATGATGACTCAGTTTCAGCTGCCTTATATGGATAAAATAAGAAGGTTGGGCTGGATAAGCTCCAAGTCCTTCTGGCTTTTACTTACTATGATTATATCTCAGATATTAACCCAGTTTAGGATATTCAACAGATAGACAAATGTAAAAGTTATATTATTTTAAAATTATATGAACCCATCACCAAAGGCCAATGACTCAAACAGTCGTGCCTGTGTAATGAAGCCTCTATAAAAACCCCAAAGGATGGATCTCCAGGAGCTTCCAGGTTGGCGAGCACGTGGGTGTGCGGGGAGAGTGGTGTGCTCAGAGAGCATGGAGGCTCTGAGCCCTTCCCACATAATTTGCCCCAAAGCAACACTTCCATCTGGCTGTGTCTGAGTTGTATCATTTTATGATAAACCGGTGATCTGGTGACCTTGTACAAGGGCTCTGACATGGAGGACTTCGGGTTCAGTGTAGCAGATGGCTTGCTGGAGAAAGGAGTATGTGTCAAAAATATTCGCCCAGCTGGGCCAGATCTTGGTGGCTTAAAGCCCTACGATAGGCTCTTACAAGTTAATCATTACCGAATGAGAGACTTCGACTACTGCCTTGTTGTGCCTCTCATAGCAGAATCTGGTAATAAGCTGGACTGGGTTATTAGTAGAAACCCCCTGGCTTCACAGAAGTCCATAGAACAGACTCTACCAGGAGGAGAATGGAGTGAACAGAACAGTGCTTTTCCCCAACAGTTGAGCCACGGTGGTAATTTGGAGATACGAGAACCCACTAATACATTATAGCGACACTTTTTATAAAGCAGGACAAAAGACGATATCTACATGGTGCTAAAAAAAAACCCTTTAAGATTTTTGTGACATTTGAAGCACAGATAATCACGTGGCATTAACTGCATGCACAGGGGTCTTTTAAATCTCATGGCTCATGTTCACTTCCCCTTTCAAGTTGAAGAGGTTTCTTTGTTGGTGATCACTGTGGTATACGACAGGCAAACCCCTGCCAAGCCCAAGGGTAGAGAAAAAGAAAAACAAGCAGGCCACCCATTTCTACAGTTAACATCAGAGGAAATTTTTTACAAGTCCATCTTCCTATTCCTTTCTTTTTTTTTTTTTTTAATATCTTTATTGGAGTATAATTGCTTTACAATGATGTGTTAGTTTCTGCTTTATAACAAAGTAAATCAGTTATACATATACATATGTTCCCATATCTCTTCCCTCTTGCATCTCCCTCCCTCCCACCCTCCCTATCCCACCCCTCTAGGTGGTCACAAAGCACTGAGCTGATCTCCCTGTGCTATGCGGCTGCTTCCCACTAGCTATCTATTTTACGTTTGGTAGTGTATATATGTCCATGCCACTCTCTCACTTTGTCACAGTTAACCCTTCCCCCTCCCCATATCCTAAAGTCCATTCTCTAGTAGGTCTGTGTCTTTATTCCCTTCTCGCCCCTAGGTTCTTCATGACTTTTTTTTTTTTTCCCCTTCGATTCCATATATATGTGTTAGCATACGGTATTTATTTTTCTCTTTCTGACTTACTTCACTCTGTATGACAGACTCTAGGTCCATCCATCTCACTACAAATAACTCAATTTCGTTTCTTTTTATGGCTGAGTAATAGTCCATTGTATATATGTGCCACATCTTCTTTATCCATTCATCTGTCGATGGACACTTAGGTTGCTTCCATGTCCTGGCTATTGTAAATAGAGCTGCAATGAACATTTTGGTACATGACTCTTTTTGAATTATGGTTTTCTCAGGGTATATGCCCAGTAGTGGGATTGCTGGGTCGTATGGTCTATTTTTCGTGTTTTAAGGAACCTCCATACTGTTCTCCATAGTGGCTGTATCAATTTACATTCCCACCAAGAGTGCAAGAGTGTGAAATTAAGAAAACACTCCCATTTACCATTGCAACAAAAAGAATAAAATATCTAGGAATAAACCTACCTAAGGAGACAAAAGACCTGTATGCAGAAAACTATAAGACACTGATGAAAGAAATTAAAGATGATACAAATAGATGGAGAGATATACCATGTTCTTGCGTTGAAAGAATCAACATTGTGAAAATGACTCTACTACCCAAAGCAATCTACAGATTCAATGCAATCCCTATCAAACTACCACTGGCATTCTTCACAGAACTAGAACAAAAAATTTCACAATTTGTATGGAAACACAAAAGACCCCGAATAGCCAAAGCAATCTTGAGAAAGAAAAATGGAGCTGGAGGAATCAGGCTCCCTCACTTCAGACTATACTACAAAGCTACAGTAATCAAGACAGTATGGTACAGGCACAAAAACAGAAACATAGATAAATGGAACAGGATAGAAAGCCCAGAGATAAATCCACGCACATATGGTCACCTTATCTTTGATAAAGGAGGCAAGAATATACAGTGGAGAAAAGACAACCTCTTCAATAAGTGGTGGTGGGAAAACTGGACAGGTACATGTAAAAGTATGAAATTAGAACACTCCCTAACACCATGCACAAAAATAAACTCAAAATGGATTAAAGACCTAAATGTAAGGCCAGACACTATCAAACTCCTAGAGGAAAACATAGGCAGAACACTCTATGACATAAATCACAGCAAGATCCTTTTTGACCCACCTCCTAGAGAAATGGAAATAAAAACAAAAATAAACAAATGGGACCTAATGAAACTTAAAAGCTTTTGCACAGCAAAGGAAACCATAAACAAGACCAAAAGACAACCCTCAGAATGGGAGAAAATATTTGCAAATGAAGCAACTGACAAAGGATTAATCTCCAAAATTTACAAGCAGCTCATGCAGCTCAATATCAAAAAAACAAACAACCCAATCCTATTCCTTTTTAAAATGAGAAATGTCTGTTTGAAAATGTTCTCTATTTCCTTAATTCACTTTGAAATCAGTTTCTTACTACGAAATCATTCTTGTAAGAATTTAACCAACAGGCTTTTCATAAAGCTGGCTCTACTAGGAGAACTAGTTTGGTGAACTACTGGAACTGCTGCTATGGGAGGGGTACAGGTATAAAATCTTGTGACCTGTTTTTTTTTTTTAAGGACACGTTTTTAATAGCTGAAAAATCTCTGATAATGAATTAGGGTGTTTAGCAACACTGGGAATTAGTTATTTTTAAAATTCAAGACTAAGAATTTAAGAGAGAATGAAGAGTCTATTAAAATGAGGTTTATCTTAATGATAGGCAAATCAAACTCATACTCTTGACATGTTTTGAAAACTGGTTATATTGAGGGGTGTACAGTACATGTACTTAAAAATGACACTGGACTGTCTTTTGTTCTGAGCCATGCCACTTACTGAAATTGTAAATACATTTTTCACAAAATGCATTGCCAATTATTATCATCCCTCAAAGCAATAAATTGTGATAGTTGCTTTTAATGTTTGTCAGCAACTGTTTTCATTTGTTCAGATATTCTGAATAGTTACACTAAAAACTGTTATTTGGTGAATATAAAAAAAAAGATCTGTATATTAATTGTAGAATCTCCATACTGAAACAATTATTTTCCATTTTTATTTTGGTCAATAATTCAAACAACTTCTTAGGTAAAGCATTTGAACACTGTGTCCTTTGTTTAAGGAAAAAAGTTCACCTTTCTTTTTTGTGCAAAGAAATGTATTATTTCAATCATAGTTCAGAACCACCAGGGCAAGAAAGTATAAAGCAGAATCATGTTAAGGAAAAAAAAAAAGATCATGAGTCACTTAAATATGTATTTTTATTTGTAACAAACAAGTATTAAACTGTAAGGTATTTTTGTACAAATTTAACACTTTAATAGCATGGTATTTATCGTCTATGTATGGTTTTGGGGAATTAAAAATTGTTGCAAATATTTGTATGGAAAAAAAAAACCCTCTACCAAATGGAAGAAGCAGTGATTTTAAAAAGCAAAGAAAAAAAAATTATATGAACCTTATAAATAATAAATGAGATGAGCATGCAATATATCCTCTGGTTATACTATACATATATCCTCGATTTTGGAGAAAGTGGCCAGATGGGAGGAATTTTGAGGCCAAGGGAACAGAGCAGGCAAAGATTTAAGGTAAAGGAGAACATAATTATTGGGGGAGCTGGAAGTTTTTTATAACTGTAATATTCTACTACGGTTATTAGTATATGATCAAAATAAGGCTGATGCAATTAAAAGGAGCCAATTTTAGATGCTGTATGTCATTCATGTGAAGAATCTGGAAATTTGAGAACACATGTCTCCGTGTTCAGAAGAGTGATGTGATCAAATTGGTCCATGTATTAGTTTCCCACTGCCACTATAACAAATTACCACAAATTTAGTGGTTTAAGACACAAATCTATTATCTTACAGCTCTGGAGGCAGAGGTCTGAAATGGGTCTCATGAAGCTAAAATCAAGGTGTCCACAGAGATGCATTTCTTCTGAAGGCTGTAAGGGAGAAACCATTTCTTGTATTTTCTAATTTCTAGAGGCCACCTGCATTACCTGGTTTGTAGCTGTTATCACTCCACCCCCTTTGTCACATCTTCTGATTCTCCTTCCTTGCTCTTTCCCTTAGCAGGACTGTTTTTATTACATTTTACCCACCCAGATGATCCAGGATAATCTCCCCATCTGAACATCCTTAATTTAAATGCACCTGCAAAATTCCTTCTGCCACGTAAAATGTCATATTCACAAGTTCTAGAAGTTGGGACATGGACATCTATGGAGGCCATTTTCTGCCTTCCATATTGACTTAGATAATCTCTCTACAATCATTTAAAAATATTTAATCAATTCTCTGTAGCAAGACGTACATGAGTGGTTGTGGCTAAAAGGATGAACAAAATATGCATAGTCTCTTCTCTCATAGCACATAGAAACTGGTAGAAGAGGAAGGTATTAGTCAAATTATCATGCAAATATACAATTATTCTGTGTAATTATAGCAAGAAACTGGTTATCACAATTAAGAAACTGAATTTAAAGTACAGAAAGCTATAGCAGTTTATGAGAGGGAGATCAAATATAGCCTATAGTATCAAAGAAGGCTTTCCTAAGCAACTGAGAATAAAAACAAAAGTAAAATGAAAAGTGCCTAGTATTTCATTTGTGAGGTCTATTAGATGGTGGAGAAAGCTTATTAGGTTTTCTTGAGAAGCACATTAACAGTTAAGAACATAGGAATAACCCAGATTTCACTGAATTGAATAAAATGGCAGGTGAAAAACTTCAGGTAAGATATGCTGACAACTCTTCCAAGAATTTTTGCTAAGAGGAGGGAGAGGGGGAAAAAAACTAGAAGAGAACGTGAATTTGAAGGAGAAACAAAAAGAAAATAAACATGTATGAGAAAGTAAAAATAGCAAGGTTGAGGTTAAAGATATAGTATTAGGAAGGAATAACTGATTAACAAAAGACCCCAAACCAGCTGGGAAGACATGGAACCCAGAGCCCAGATAGAGGAACAAACCTTAGAAGAATCACTCTGTTCATTTTATCAGAAGGGAAAGAGAAAGTATGATGTGAAGTTAAATTTTAGGTGTGCAGGTGAGAATTAGAGAGTTCCTTTGTCATAGAGTTCATTTCTACAAAAGTGGGTGGCATGGTCCTATGTGCTTAGCAGCCAAAGTGGCATCATGGAGAAGACAGGACAGTTGGACTGATGAAAAATTAATGTTTTACCAAGGAGATGAGATGGAAAATGGTGGATAATGGAGTAGAGGGTATTGCCAAGAAAGTGGTTATGTCATATATAAATGAAATCTTAAAAAACTGAAGAGAGGAAAGAGCTAAATAGAAGAGTCATATCACTAACTCCTTCAATTCACTCATTCACTTGACAGGTATCTATCAAGACATACTATGTGCCAAGATCTACCTAGGAATTAAAGAGTCAAGGAAACAGCAATTTCAGAAAAGTTAAAGTGAAGTAGTATGACAGAAAGCTGGAAAGATAAAGTTATGGTCTGAAAATGAGATGTGAAATCAAGGTTACAGATATTATCAGTTAGGAATGGCTGATATATGTATCAGAAACAAAAGTGGTTAAAGGAAAAGGTAATGAACTGGCTCAAGTAAATGAAAAGTCCAAGGGATGAGTTAGCTTAATGCCAGAAGACCCAGGGCTCAAATATCAGGACTTGGAATATCTCCATTCTTGGGTATAAAACATGTTTTTTTTGGTTTCATTCCCAGTTACAGTAGGTGTCAAAGTGTTTCCTACAGAGCAAATGGCCATAGAAACCTTAGCCTCATATCCTTTCAGTCGCATCCAATAAGAAACACCAAGGGTTTTTCCCAATCTTCCACAAATATTCTGTGAAAGAAAAAGATTGGACCAGCTTAGGTTAGGCTAAACTAGTTACTGTTACTAGTTACTAGCAATACTTTGGCTTCCAAGGGGGTTCTCCAGAAAGAGAACCGTCAAGACAAATGGCCTTGGATCCCCAAGGGAAGAATGAATAAAATGAAATAGAGAACTGTAGCTAGAAGAATGCAAATGGGATGCTGGAGAAGTAAACTATGAACATCCACTAAAAAGACATAGTTTTTCTATTTCTAATGTTAGTATCTCCTCTTATATGGCCACAAGAGTTGATGGCTAACATGGATGGGAGGTAGAAATCATTAGAACTGAGAAATTCAAAGTAGTGTTGGTTCACCAGGTTAGATATTAAAGTCACCTGGGACAATGGCACATCTTGGGAGAGAGTAGTAGACTTCTATGTGCAAAAGGCTTTTAAAATAAAAGTGAATGAGAAGGCTGATGGAGGGAAATAAAGAAGGTAGAGATGGCAAAGCTAGATGACTCAAGCCTACTATTATTTTTCTAAATAATGTTATATCCCACATATTGTCAAATACCATTTTAATCGATATTTTAATATTATCCTTGAAAAAATGATTATTTTGAATTTCTTAGTAACTGACTTGTCTAACTTTTTTTAATGTTTTAGGAAATTAAAATATAGTGAAAATACTCAAAGTACTTTCAGATTTAACAATTTACATAATATATATTTAATCCTTGGACTTTTAATACATTTTTGTCTCTTTCCACATTAAAAAAGAGTAATTTCTTACTTTGTCATTCTGATTATATACACTCAACTTTAATAACATTTGTTTTTCATTTCCCAGGAATTTTCATGAAATTTCATTCATACTACTAGAAGTAATGTGACACTATGTTATATACATGCATACACATATATTAGAAGATTGATATTTGTAAAAACATACTTTTAAAAAGATATTTTTTTCAAGAATCTAAATAATGGGGGTGGGGGAGAGGGAACAAGATGAAGGCAGTCAAAGGGACAAGATTCTGGTTATAAGATATATAAGTACTATAGATGTAATATATAACATAAACAATTCACACTGCTGTGTGTTCTATATGAAATTTGTTAAGGGTAAATCCTAACAGTTCTCATAGTAATAAACAAACTTTTTTCTATTTCTTTAACTTTGTATCTACATGAGATGATGTTCACTAAACTTAATGTGATAGTCACTTCATGATGTAAGTCAACTAATTATGCTGTATATCTTAAAGTTACAGTGCTGTATGTCAATTATTATCTCAATAAAAATGGAAGAAAAAATCTAAATTATTATTATACAATTTAAATAATAATGCAAGAAAATATTTAGAGTTGGCTTTTGTTTGAGAAATAGAAATTATGGGAAATGTAACTCAACTTCAGTTTTTATTAACACTAATATATGTCTAATCTGGAATAATTTATTCTTAGATTCCATGCTTTTAGAAGCAGATATGTGAAGGGAGCAGAATATGCCACCCCAAAATGCACCACTTTAGCAGATGAATTATTTGGGGCTGAAGGCAGTCAAGACCAGCAGACTCAGAAAGAGCTTTTTTACCTCCCTCTTAACTGCCTAAAAAGAATTTGGATAGGGGGCTGAATCCAGGAGAGAGCTATTACCAGAGATAACTTTATCTGAAAGACTCCTCTACATAGCAGGGCAAATATCTGATTACCAAACATCTGCTCTTCTCATCCTCCTGTGAATCACCCCTCTCCCCTTTGAAGCCCCAGACCCCTATCTCTACCCTTAGCTCAGGATAGCATGTAAGCCTCAACTGGCTGACTGCCTTTAAGTGTCATGTCTTTGTGGGGTTCCCATATGTACATAACTAAATTTGTTTCTTCTGTTAGTCTGTCTTATATCAATTTAATTATTAGACCAGCCAAAGAACCTAGCAGGGAAAAGTTTTCCATCGCTGCACATTATTCATGTTAATTTTCTAAAAACTTATACTATTTATAGAAAAATACAAGTGCCCAACTCAATAGAACATGAAATGAATCAGTGAAAGAAAAACGTCTCTTTCCTTGTTCAAACAACTTAGATCATTCAAGTAGCTTACTACTACAGGTTATGTGTCTTTTTTTGGCATTATGAAGGAAAATAAACTATATAGAAATTCAGACAGATACAAGAACATGAGATATCTTGAAGACATTGAAACTGAATCCCAGACATTATGTTATCACAATGATTTAATGAAGCTATCATTACCATATCAGAATTCCCATCAGATGCCGATATTATTTAGACCTCAGAAACGCATGTTTAACAAGGGAAAAAATAAGAACGACTAAGTAAACAAATTTGAGATTGGCATAGAGCTGACATATAGTCAAAATTTCATAATGCTTTAATAAGGTAAAGAAAAAGGAAAAAAAACGTTAAAGGCTTTTAGAGTGCATACTATTCAGGCTCTAAGTAAATGAAACTCCTTTTTTGATGTTATTGCTTGTTACTGAGTAAATTATTACTTATGTCTCTGCAAAGGCAAGGTATTAAGAGCCATAAGCATCTAATACTTTAAAAATTATTTCTACAATGTTCGATAATTTTTCAAAAGGCATATACAGAGGAAATTTCAATTATTAAATTAAAAAAATAAATGCACGTTTACCTTCTTACCTTCTGAATAGTTACAACTGAATGGAGTACTTTTCCTCCTCCCCACCTCCTCCTCCCATTCCCCCTCTCATTCTCACTTTCTCCTTCCCTCTTCCCCACTTCCTAAGTGTGGCAGAAAAACAACCTGAGAAAAATGCCTTTTCATTATTCTATAGCCACACGTTTTCATTTTTCAAACTCATTATATTTGACAAGAATTAATTTAAATTACACTAATGAATCTGCACTTGTATGAGGAATTATTTTTTGGTTGACAAATAAAATGTTCCTTAGATAAAATAGTAGACAAAACAGCACTGTTTTGAGGGAAGACAATAAAGGCTTTCTAAGTATAAGGGAAACTTAGTCATGAGAAATAGCTGAATTGATTTCCAAAGAGTGATCAAATTCTTCCACTTCTTCAAATAAACTTCCAATGCAGCACTGCATAAAGAGCCCCCTTGTGAGACACTATTTTACTATTGTGCTGTAAGATTATAATCTGCATTAAGGATAGACAAGTTCTAACTTTTTAATATTTCTTAGATAATACCAAAACTGATAGCCACAATTTGTGATATTAACTTCATCTAAAAATGCATTCCAGATACTGGAATAGGGAAATCTGCGTGAATTATACTCTAGTCTAGCCTACAAAAAGAAATGACAGCCCAGTCTCTCGGCTTCTTGGCGGTAGCTGTCCCTTCGGCCTTTTACTTAATTTCCAGGACTTCAATTTACCGCCATGTCCTCTGAAGAAGGGAAGCTCTTCGTGGGAGGGCTCAGCTTCAACACTGATGAGCAAGCTCCGGAAGACCACTTCAGCAGCTTTGGACCTATTTCTGAGGTGGTTGTTGTCAAGGACCGGGAGACTCAGCGATCCCGGGGTTTTGGCTTCATCACCTTCACCAACCCAGAACATGCCTCAGATGCCATGAGAGCCGTGAATGGAGAGTCTCTGGACGGTCGTCAGATCCGTGTAGACCGTGCGGGCAAGTCGGCCTGGGGAACAATAGGGGGTGCCTTTGGGGCCTATGGACGTGGTCACAGCTACTCTAGAGGTGGTGGGGACCAGGGCTATGGAAGTGGCAGGTATGACAGCCGACCTGGAGGATATGGATATGGAAGGTCCAGAGACTATGGCAGCAGAAGCCAGGGTGGTTATGACCGCTACTCAGGAGGAAATTACAGGGATAATTATGACAGCTAAGATGAGGCATGCACACCTCATGTAGATACACAAGGAATAAAACTTCTTCTGATCCAGGACCATCCCTCCAAATGGCTGTATTTATAAAGATTTTTGGAGCTGCACTGAAACATCTGTTTTAGTTACATCAACTTCTTTTTCTGAGTAGAGCTCCCAAGGTAGCTTGTTAAAGACCTTTCAGAAAGTTCAATGTGTTTTTTTTTTTAATTTTTCTCCCATTTAAAGACAAATTCTGAGACATTTGTGCAGTCTGGATATTTTTTCCTTTTTTACCAGTTTTTTAGTTGGGGCTCTCTGGAATGTTGGTTCTGGCAAAAAATGTTTGGTCAGACTGATTTTTTTAAATAATGTGCATCTAGGAACATTTTAAACACCTGTACACAATGTTTAATCGTGATTAGGAAGCAATTTCTGACTGTAACTATAAGAAATGAAGAACATGATTACTTAGAGGTGTTTTTTACTCCAGATCTCTGCCTTGATTATATAGAAGTTTCTGAAAAATATTTGTGTGTAATTTTTTTTTAATACTGGAAGAAAAAAATAATTCTGTTGTGTTTCATGTAGCATTTAGGATGTCCTTCACCGAGTTGATTAAAAAGATGAAATCTGAAAACAAACAAATAAAAAAAAACAAAAACAAAAAGAAATGACAGAAGGAAGGTCATTAATGCTGAAAAATATGGAGAGGCATTGAGGTTTTTTGTTTTGGTTTTGGTTTTTAACAGAGCATCTCTGAATACATTCATGTTATTTGTCCCAACCTCCAGTTTTGAATTTTTTAGAGGAAGTGTGGAGGAAGATTTTGGCAAGAAAGGAGGAAGAGGAAAGGAGGAAATCTAAGTCTCAACCCCATGATCTGCCTCAGTTCCAAGTATAGAGATTTTGTTCTTAGTTAGAAACATTTTTCCTCCAAGAGTTAAACATGGTAAAGAAGGTCCACTGGGTAAGAGAAAATGCTTTGGGGCTACAAATGTATTCATTCATTTAACAGAACTTAAGTACCTACTATATGCCGCTCCAGATAAAGCTAGGAAACAATATCTGCCCTCAAGTAGCTCACTATCTAAAAAAGGGGTGGGGAGGGCCAGAATATGTACCACGAGGTATGATATAGTCAAATTTCAATAATATGTATATGCACTGGTTACTAAGGAAGAACAGGAGTTAGCAACACTGAGGAAGGAAAAAAGTATTCAACTTAGAACAGTACAAATACACAGGACTAAAAAGGGTCTTGAATCAAAAAACTGAACAGCAAATACCTTGATATATCTGGAATACAGGACTGTGAGTAAATGTAAAACAATCTGACTGAAAAGTAGGTAGGGCTTTTAACACCGTTAAAAAGTTAAGGGGCTTCCCTCGTGGCGCAGTGGTTGAGAATCTGCCTGCCAATGCAGGGGACACGGGTTCGAGCCCTGGTCTGGGAAGATCCCACATGCTGCGGAGCAACTAGGCCCATGAGCCACAACTACTGAGCCTGCATGTCTGGAGCCTGTGCTCCGCAAAAAGAGAGGCCGCGATAGTGAGAGGCCCGCGCACCGCGATGAAGAGTGGCCCCCGCTTGCCGCAACTAGAGAAAGCCCTTGCACAGAAACGAAGACCCAACACAGCCAAAAATAAATAAATTAATTAATTAATTTTTAAAAAGTTAAGAAATATTATAAACATAAAAATGAGATACCATTGAAGGATTTTCATATAGTAATAATGCCTATTTTTAAAAAACACCTAATTCTAGAAAATAAAGCACAAAGCAAATAAAAATCACATATCATTCTTAAGAAAATCAATATTAACTTATATTGCATTTCTATCATAAATACAAAATAAGAACTCCTTTTTTGTAATATGACCACAATACCAATAGCAAACTGAAAAAAAAAGTAAGAATTCCTTAATGACTCAAATACCCAGTTGGTGCTAGAATTCTGAAATAGGATAATGATATGACCGCAATCACATTGGCAGTGGTAGAGAGGGGAAAACTGAGGTGGGTGGGGACAAAACAAGACAGTAATATGACTAACTAGAAGCCTAGTGCAAAATCCCAGACAAGCAGGTATGCCCAGAAGATGCTTGGCTTCTAGTTCGGAAAGGTTCCAGATGGGAGTTTACCTTTATTCGACTCCACCCATTCACACTAATAGAGTAATTAGTTCTACCTATATTGAAGATGATTAATTTTAGCAAAATTCTAGTCAAAAAAATGATTAGGCTTTCTAGAAGGGGAACCCATAAAATTCAAATATTAGAAAACAAGAATTCTTAACTCTTGGATCCCCTATATTAAAGTTTGCAAAGTTATAATAATTAACCCTTATATATAATTATGAGTCCTTTTATATAGGAGTATAATAGCTTTTAGGCCGTGAAGCCATGACTAAGTCATTAAAGGGCAATTTCTGACCATTTCAGCTTGGAAGGCAGTTTTTCTAAGAATTACAAACCAAGGACAGAGACAAGGAGAAGTAAGAGATTCAAGTTCAAAAACTACAGATGCGTAATATTCTTGGTACTGCCCTGTCCAAACTTGGCTGTCTACATTCGCAAATAACCCTGGAACATCTGTTTCAACAGTATTGGACCTCCTGAAGAATAAAATGACATCTCCTTTTGTGACGAAGTCTAAGGTAAACTTGGAAATTTGGGAAAGGATACTTCCCACACTCATACCCCCCAGAATTATATGGGCAGAAGAGGGAGGGACCTCTTTTTTAAAATCAAATGCTCTTATAGAACATTTAGTACTTCCCGAATTTGTAATCTCCATCCAACTCCCCACTCAGTGAATAAACCAGCCACATCATAAGGCAGCTTTTAGTCCCTGATTCCATCACCAAATTTGCTAGTCTTTTTATTTATTTATTTATTTTTGGCTGTGTCGGGTCTCCGTTGCTGCGCGCGGGGTTTCTCTAGTTGCAGCGAGCAGGGGCTACTCTTCGTTGCGGTGCGCAGGCTTCTCATTTCAGTGGCTTCTCTTGTTGCGGAATGTGGGCTCTAGGCATGCGGGCTTCAGAAGTTATGGCACTCGGGCTCAGTAGCTGTGGCTCACAGGCTCTAGAGCGCAGGCTCAGTAGTTGTGGCGCACGGGCTTAGGTGCTCCAGGGCATGTGGGATCTTCCCAGACCAGGGATCGAACCCGTGTCCTCTGCATTGGCAGGCGGATTCCCAACCACTGCACCACCAGAGAAGTCCCTCACTAGTCTTATATATACATAAAGGAGTTGATAAAATTCTTAATATCCCCATTTTGTAGGATAAAAATTGAAGGAGGTAAGAATATAATATTTAATGAACCCCTTTATGCACCACACACTGTACAGGACATTTTACCTGTTTTATTTCACTTAATGAGCAGATGGCTGATGGTTTAGCCATTGGAATAATTTGCTAACAGTAAAAATGTAGTAGAGAATTAAGGCTGAAAGTATCACATATCAAGTAGTATAAAAAGCTGTATGTTCTTCACTCACCTCTTAATTCAAATTATGTTGTGGCACCTAATATGCATATAATGACTTTGTTTTGTTCAATGTAAAGACTAATTTGTCTGAAAGATTTAGTACTGATCCATGTAGAACTATGGTCAGTATTGGAATTTGAGCGTCAGTTATTTTTTAAATGTGTAACATTATTGACCATATACGTTATAACTTATGAAATATACAATATTAGAAAAAGATACCTATGAGGAGAAACCATTTGCCATTTTAAAGTTACATTAATATAGGAAAAGTATCTATCAACTTAGTCACTTGAGACATTTTTTAAACAATTTCTGGATCTCACTTTGAATTTTTATCCTCAAAGCTTTCTGTATAGTGTGCGTATTGGCTGGAGGTCTGCAGGGGCTGGTTGCAGACAACTAGGAAAACATTTCACCTTCTCCCTCACTGCGACGCTCAATGTGCATCCACACTCCCTGTGGTTTGCACCTCTAGATTTATAAGAACAAACCAGGAAAAAAGTAAACATGTAAAAGGAAAGTAGATAGGATGCTAGAATGTGAGTAAGCCTTCAGAATAATTTGCTCCAAAATCAAAGAAGGTAATTTAAGCTAGCAAAAGATCAAGGGCACGAGCTCTTAGCCATAGATTCTGACACTGCACAGAACCTCGTTAGCGTTAGGGGTTCAAACAGAGGCCCCTCTAGAGAGGCAAGTGAGGGAACCAAACTCCAGAAGCCCATCAGGAAGCTGACACTATTTCTTTCGGGAATATGTTCTTTTCAGAATGGTATATATGCTTCCTGAGAACTATTGTGGTTTTTTTTTCCCTACAGTATAGGATTAAACATCCTGATGAACAAAGGACATTTCTGAACGCTTTTCCACATGGTTTGAACCACGGCCAATGCCTCTTAAAATAAAAGACCTTGTCAATTTAAATTCTGGTGTCCTATGTTTGATTTGATTTGATTATTTTTAGTTTCGTAAGCCAATAGTTTCTCAAGCCAGGTGGGTGCAAACGGTAATCACAGAAGTTCAGTTGATTAACTTTCATTTATTCTTTATGTGGAAAAAAATTGAAAATGCTATGATTCCTGGTACTGCTAGACAAATAGGATTTGTAACTATTTTACAAATACTAAAACACATACATTTACTGAGCGCTTTTCATGTCGCAGGCACTGAGAAGCTCTTTACATGTATTAACTCATTTAATCTTCATTTTTACCCTACGAGATATGTGCTATTACTCGTTTTTTATACAAACGAAAACTAAGTCACAGACAGTTTAAGAAACCTACTCAATGTAACTCAGGAGATGACAAAAAAGGATTCATATCCCTCAGCTTGGCTTTATAGTTCTATGCTCTTATCTGCTATGTCACACCATGTTTACCGAGTTTTCCTTCTGTTGTCTGGTGTTAGCCTAAATTTTTCCAGATTATCAGCTGTTAGAACAATTTCTAACAATTTAAAACAAAAATAGAGTCCATGGACTGAATTAAGGATTAAGGAAAACAGTGATGTAACTTTAAGAAGAGATTTTTTAAAGTATGTTCTGGCATAAATCAGTGATTCTCCAGAAATAGGATTATCTAGGCCAGCCTCCCAAAATGCCAACTGAATTTCAGAACCATTTTCTTAATGTCCGCAAGGCAAGTAGCAAATAGA
Organism: Balaenoptera ricei; assembly: GCF_028023285.1. Taxonomy (NCBI): domain Eukaryota; kingdom Metazoa; phylum Chordata; class Mammalia; order Artiodactyla; family Balaenopteridae; genus Balaenoptera; species Balaenoptera ricei. The sequence goes on from NC_082647.1 coordinate 66,394,348, forward strand.
AGATATTATTAGATACTGCCAATTAACCAACAGTTAAAATGTATTCATTTTTATGTAAATAATTCAACAAAAATTGGCAATTCACAAAGTTGTGAACTACATGAATACAAACTATGAATCTTTGATTAAGATTCGCAGAACTGTTTTTAATGAGTCAATTTTGGAAGTGCTTTCTGTAGAAGAGTAACTCTAGGAGAAAATAGTTGTATATAAAATAGAGCAAATACCCATTATGAGGCACAAGCTGGAGAAAAGTAGGTCATGTTCTCATACTTAGCAATCTAAAGAAAACAGTATAGAAATCTAAAAAATTGTTTATGTATATATAATAATTTATAAACTCATTCCTTATGGTTATTTCATAGAGGAGCACTTTCTTGGAGTCAAAGAACTCTCAGTGCCCTACCTTTTTTATTTAAGAATCCCATGATCCGTTCCTCTCATGGGTAAATTGTTAAGTGTATATTATTTGCATTTGATGTATATATGTCACAAACATGTGTCTTCTGTTTTAGTATTTGGTGATCTGGTAGTTTTGCTTTATTTACTTGCCACATATTTTAGAACTGTCAATTAGATGGTATCCAGATGAAAACAGGAAATATGACATTGAGGGGTCTGGGAAAGTCACTCCTTAAGTGACATTTTGGCACAAAAAAGAAAAAGTAGAGGCATTCCTGATAAATCTCTGAATATTTGAAGAAAAAATATGTTCTGAGTTGCTCCTGCTCCAAAATGTTAAACTGAGCTTCCAAAGTAAGATTCTAGATAAGGATTTATTATGGGGACCACAAATCAGTGCAATGACTCTTAAACCCCTCAGTCACACTGATGAAGGTTTAAAGTACAGTCATTTTGAAGAATGGAGGGATGGGAAGCCCTATCTCCCAACTCCAAATCAATAAAGAAGAGCTGTAGGAAGGGAAGGAGATCCACTGAATGAGTGCTTATCAGCTTTGCATTTTCCAGGTTAAGGTCAAACACCTGGCTACCTTTTTTTTGATGAAAGGCACAATGGAGAGGTCATTCCCACTAGTCAGCTGGTACTCAGTTTTCAAGAAAATGAATTTATCAGGATTTTCCACAGACCAGATGCAGGCCACATAAATGAAAGAGCACATATGGGATCATTTAAGTTCTTTTCATGAAGACCACTGGAAGAGGTGTAAAGACCTCAGCAAAAGAAAGAGTTAAGTGACAGGTCAGAATGGAGATAATACATCAAGAGAACTGCTAAGTAAGCCAACCTGAAAAAGGTTATATATTGTATAATTCCAACAATATGACATTCTAGAACAGAAAAAAGTATGAAGACAGTAAAAAGATTAGTGGTTTCCAGGGATTAGTCGATAGGGAGGGATGAATAGAGCACAGAAGATTTTTAGGGCAATGAAACTACTCTGCACAATACTCTAATTGCCAATATATGATTATACATTTGTCAAACACATAAAAGGTAAAACTGAGTGAATCCTAATATAAGCCATGGGATTATAGTTAATATATCAACATTCATTTGTCAATTTTAACAAATGTACTATACCAGTGCAAGATGTTCACAGGGAAAACTGCAGGGGTGGGGAGGGGGGCTATATGGAAGTCTCTGTACATTCTACTCAATTTTCCTATGAGCATAAACTGCTCAAAAAATAAAGTTTCTTGAAATAAAAATAAAGGTATCTCAAAAAGAAAGCAGCCAGAAATTGTTTTAAAAGATAGCACCAACCACGAAAGAGGAGGAGAGGTAAGAGAATGGGGGAAGGAAAAGGAAATGAATAGTATTTGAAGGTGTGAGACTGGGTGAAATTATTTGAAACATGGTTGGTATGCACCCACAGATGAATGCTTTCAGAGACATTATTGTCCACCTTGCCAATTGCAGAGAATTCTGAGACTAGTGGTTAGGAAGCTTCCATGAGTGTCACTCTTGATCCTTAGTCAAGTCACAATTTGTCCTTAAGGATACTTTTTATATACCTCTAGCTGCAAATATTTATAAGGGTCTCCCATTACCCTAACGTTCTTTTCCAAATACCTGAATTTATAAGGTAGGATAGAAAAACATCACTACCCAAAAATATTCATAAGTGAATTGATGACCTGTAAAACCCATTATCACTGAAATCTCCCCAATTAATACTAGTTTTCCATATTCGTTGCTCAACCTCTTTAACGTTCAGTCGCTACTGACTGTCGACTGGAATGCTGAAAATACTATGCAAATAATATTAAATCATTTACAAAGTAAAATTTTAAAAGTAGCAAATTATTTATAAAGTGATGTTGGAAAATACAATTGGAAAGCCATAGACAAATGGTGATATACCAGAGTTTAACAAATTAAAAACTGAAGAAAAGAATCCAAGTTTCAGAAAAGATTAATTTGAGTATCAAAGCATTAATAAAAGATCTTTTGGAAAATGGGTAGTGCCTGGTATCAGATGTTTTTAAAAGAGATCCTTGTACTGACTGGCTGTAGGATTCAAACATAAGGTGAAAGGATCAGGTCATACCATCCTATCATTTTGTTTGGAAAATCATAATACCCTAAACTATTGTAAATAAGAGGAAAATACCTCCATAAGTTTCTTTCATTTTTTTAAGATACTGTCCTACTATGTCCACCCCCCCCCAACTACCTACTATGACATTTTGATCCTTTTAATATATGTATAGTGGGCTTTTTCTGATACAATTACATGTTTTTATGAATTTTTGAATTTTATTTATTTTTTATACAGCAGGTTCTTATTAGTTATCTATTTTATACATATTAGTATATATATGTCAATCCCAACAATTATGTTTTGATAAGATTCCCATAATTGCTCCCATACTTGTGAACAGTTGCCCTATTCATAAATCTATAGGAAATATGACAAAAGAATATACCAAGCATCTTCCACTGGTTTCGCCCCCACCTTTAAGTCTAGAGTATCATTATATTTAATTAACAAAACAATTAGTATTTTTGTAACTACAATATAGTATTTTAACATAATTTTACAGTGATTGGCCCTCATTTCTATTTCCAATGCTGTGTCTGTCACTATTGTTGGCACTGAAAGACATAGGAGAAGTGGAATATAGTATCCATGCCTGAGAGAGCTGCGTTCAGGTTAGAGTTCTTTTATAATTGTAAATCAAAAAAGAGGTATTCATAGTTAATAATCATTTAATTATTTAACTTAATTATTCACAATTTAATTAGTGAAAGGGGTGAGGGCTGCAGCAGAAAATATTTAAAGGACAAAATCAAAGAGGCAGAACTTAATCCTACCCTTTAGAGATGTTTTAAATGGCCAGAAAAATATGGAAACAACCTAAGTGTCCATCAGCAGATGAAGAGATAAGATGTGGTGTATATACAGAATGGAATATTATTCAGCCATGAGAAAGAAGCAACTCCTGCACTTTGCAACAACACAGATGGACCCTGAGGCATTATGTTAAGTGAAACAAGTCAGAAGCAGAAAGGCAAATACTACATGGCATCACATATTTAAAATCTAAATAAAAAAATCAAACTCATAGAACAGTAGAAAAGTGGTTGCTAGGGGCTGGGGGAAATAAGGAAATGTTGGTAAAAGGGCACAAACTTTCAGCTATAAGATGAATAAGATTTGAGGATCTAATATATAACATGGTGACTACAGTTGATAACACTATTGTATAACACTACTGTATAACTGAAATTTGCTAAGAAAGGAGAATTTAAATGTTCTCACACACAAAAAGATAAATATGTGAGGCGATGGATGTGGTAATTAACTAGACAGGGAGGAAACCTCTCAATGTATATCATAATGTGCACTCTAAATATCTTTACAATTTTGTCAATTATATCACAATAAAATTGAAAAAAGGAGAAAAAGGAGACTTGTGTGCTCAATCATTTAAAAAGCAAAAAAAGCCATATTTGTAAAACATAGGTAATAGGATACATAAAAAATTAAATACCCAGAAAAGCGTAGAGAATGTCCCCAATAGATTTAACAGTAAAAAGACAAAAATGAACAGTGGCAGTTTTTTAAGAGCAATGGGGCCTAATAGGAATGGTATTTTATTAGGAAGCAAGGGATACAAAGTTACAGAGGACAAATATAGAGTAAATTGAGAGTTTATTACTTCCTTGCTAATCATTAGTTTAAAATGCTATTGCAAAAGTGTTTCAAATTAGCAACATGTAAGGATCTGTTCAAAGAAGTAAAATAAATGTTTGTCTGCCCTTGAAATAGTTAACTTATTTCTGTGTTTTCCATAGTTTTAAGCACAGGATCTTTTTAACTTTTAAATTATATAATTTTATAGAGAAATTTTTTCTTTAAGAGATAAATACCTTGTACACCATTCTCATCTCTACTTAATCTCAGAATCTGAGTTTTATATTTTGCTCTGTCCTGAATGACAGAAGGCTTTTCTCTCCTTGTTCTCTAGTCTGTACAACTCCCAGCTGCCAGAAGATTATTCCATTCTCATTCCTACTCCCTTGTCTTTCTACAGTCCAATACAAATGCAGAAAAGGAGAAGGAAAAAAAGGTAATGTTGGGCATGTCTTTCATGAGTATAAATTTTTATTGATTTTCTCCATTTCCTACAAGCACACACCTTTGAAAAAAGAGGGAAAAAAACCAAAACACTCCTCCCTTAAGCTTTTATCCTTCTTGGCAGAATGTGGTTTAAAATGTACATACAATAACTTAACTGTCTTTATAGCTCCCTAGGTATCTGCAGTTGTTATAACCATCTTTAAATATCACTGCTCTGGCAAGATGCCTTATAACGTCTTTCTAAAAGATTTTGTATTTCTAAGAGAGAATACTGTATAAAGCCTTTAACATTTGTTTTATTTAACTGAAAGGAGTTTCATAATAATCACTGTGTACAGTTATAAGTAGAGCTCACAAATAAATTTTGTTTTCAAATAGTAAAGCCGATTTCAAGTAAATGCTTGATTTTATAATATCCTCTACTTGTTTGAAAAGATCCTTGGGCAATGTAAAATAATTTATGCCTAAAAGGAGACTTGTGATTATCCAATATATTCCATAGATGTTGCTGCACTATTCAGAACTCGGCACACACTGGGTATTCTGTAAGCACTGAGTGACTTAGTGTGAGCCTCTAACCCTGCAGCTGTCCCGTCACGAGGATGAAAGCTTTAATAATTGCTCATTCAGAATTCTTCATTTTTAGCTGACACATTTCCTTTCATTTTACATGGGTCTATTATCTAATGTTCTGAAAAACTAATAAAATGTGGACCTGCATATTTGGAGAATAAAACTTTTCTATTTTGTCAACCTTTTATTAAAAAAACAAAGCTTTCTGGGTTGGGGTTTGATTTGGGGGCTCATTTGCTGACATTAACTTCAAGGGCACATATTTTTGATATAAGCATGTCCTTTTATTTTTCCCAGATTAACAGATCTTCCAAAGTCTCAACATTTTTTCAAACTGCCACTGGGGAAGTCATAAATTGCTTTATCCTATAATAAGAAATTTATTCTTATTATAGGGTCTGTTCATTTTGTTTAGATTGTGGCAAGACAAGATGTGGTTAGGTATATCTAGAACTGATACTTCCAAGGCTGCTTCCACAATCGAACCAAAATTGAAGACCAAAGCAGTTTCTCATTATTGTTGAGCTGATTAAGAAGATTATTCTGTAAAAAAAAACAACTGAGAAGTAAATAGACACTTACGGAATGGATAGATCATGCGACATTGAGGTTTTTGCTTAAGTTATCAAAAAATATTTCAAGTGTGGGATACAACCTAATTTTACACCTTGACATTAATTTTTAATGTTTCCAAATTAAAGTGAACACAAGCTGTTTTGCAAATGCTACTTTCATTGAAAAAAAAAAACTCTTGTTCATATATAAAGATGCTGTATTGGTCCACTACTAGAGATGCTCTTAGAGAACTGTTCATCTAGGAGGAAATAATTGTGGGGTTTTTTTTTTTTCCTTAGTTCCCTTTGTAAAACAAAAGCAAACATTTGAGACAATTGGTAGAGTTAGATGTAAAACCGCAATCTTATATTCCACTGTTTACTCTTTGCCAGCTCCTGTTTTAATCATTTAAACTATAAGCAACATTGCCTGAATTATACTAAAGCATTTATATGAATTATGAGAAATGTAAAATTCAAGCCATTTTAAAGAGGGAGTTCTGGTTAAGTAACTTGTGTAAGGTTACACAGCTATTAAGTAGCAAAAGCAACCTTCAGTCAATCTTAACCACCAAACTGGAAGCTTCCCACATTGAATTCTCGGTACCCTTTGGGGAAAAAATTCCTTGCCTATCATGTTATGGTTCACAGCTTTGTCGTCATTAAAGGAATCTTCCAAGAATTTTCGGAACAAGTGATCTAATATACACAATGATAGGTGTGCATGTCCTGTGTCGGTCCCTGAACAAAGTTTGTAAACACTGTGTTTAAGTACATATGTAGAACAGTCCACACAATTGCCTCTAACAAGAATATGGCTCTTTAGAGTAAAGAGAAACCCTATAAATCCTTCTGATATATTGTCCATCAAAATATTACTTATCTGACTCTCATATACACACACACCTTTACATATATTTACATAACCACATACACACATAATTTAGTCTTACAGAAGTTAGTTCCTTCCATAAACCCAACAGATATGAATCTAGCAGGAGAAAGCAAGAGGCGAGAATTTAGCAAAAAATAATCTGAAAAGCACTACAGCAGGACAAAAAGGGCAGGGGGAAAACTAGCTGGTAGCTAATACTTGTGGGTAATTCAAATGTGCTAGGCGATATTCTAAGTGCTTTATATATATTAAGTCATTCAACCCTCACAGCAAGGCATTGAAGATGTATAAATATGTCACTTTACAAACTCAACCGCAGGGAGGATAGCTAATATATTCAAAAATCACATGGCTAGGAAATGGTGAAGCCAAGATTTGCATGCAGTCAGTCCGGCTCCAGAAACCACATTTGTCACCATTAATGGGCTAGTTTTGTTTAAATCAAGAGTGCAACATCCTCCAAACATGTAAGAATATCAAATCTCTAGTGTATGTGATTGAAAGTACTATCATGGTGATAATGATTTATGCTAGCAAGAATATTGTTTTGTGATAAATCAACAACATTTATTACAAGTCAATGTCAATGTAATTTTAAAAGAACCAAATCCAACTCTGGATTCTTGAACTGTTACTAGAAGACAACCCAGTTTCAGTCATGCATTAAATATATTATGATATATTAGCCACAATGTTTAAAATATTTACAGATGCTCCATACTCCTATACTTAATATCTGATTCTGAATCACCTATTTAAGTACTTAAGTCCCACTATTTCAGCCTGGTATTCTCATGCAAAATATCAAAGATACCTAGGGACAAAATAGCAAATGGGAGAAATTTATTTCATGATGCATTTTACAGCCAATTCCAGGAACCAACATGGATGAACTACCATCTACCCTTTATTACCCAAATCTTCCTTCAAATACTCCCAATGATTCTAACATCACTGTACATTAAACAGATGAAAATTCCTGTGAAACTATTCAATGTGTTTTATATTTATCGCTAATAGCAGCTTTCATTGTTACTTACCTGGTTTCACATCAAGTCTGTCACATGGCTGGTTAAATTAAGGGCATCATTTTTTACCCAATGCAAAAGGTGTTTTACTTTAAATCATGGTGTTTGAAGAGAAATTTAATTAAAGGAGTTTGAAGGGTGGATGAATACTTGTGAAATTTCTAAACCTTATAAAAACTCAAGTGCTTCTAAAGAAAAGGGAGTGGTTATTTTACTCATTTCTTTATACCAAAATGTATTGATTTCAGTAACAAGTGTTAGCACAATCATTTGTCTTATAAATCATTCAAGTTAACAAGTTTAATATCCTTTAATTATAGTTTAAATACAGCCTAGAGTTAAAATAATTAATGATTTAATTCAACCACAATCTGATTCCTTTCAAACAGATTGCCAATTTCATTATCATTTATTAAACAATTATTTTCCTATCTATAAAAATTCTCACAGGTGGGATTTTTATTGGCAAATGAATTTCTATACATCTATAGTATCATGTAGATTATAAATGAATAAACAATTATTTCTATAATATAATTCAGTAAACACCTATAAAGCTATTTAAGAAAAATTGTATGCCAAGTAGTTAATAAATTTGACAAACACCATGTAACTCAGAACTACTTGAGTTTACCAGAATTTGAACATTCAAATATATAAACCAGAACATAAAATATTTAATACATCAAGCACTGAAAGTTGTAAAATTAGCACTATTAAAAATAACTGAATAATCAAAACAAGAAAGCTGGTTCAAATTCCTTAAGAATTGTGTTGTTTTTTTTTTAATTCAACAAAAGTTAGAATCTAGAAAATGTTGAAAAAAATGAGAGTTTTAAGAAAGACTGCCATAATCTACTAAAGAAGGAAAGGATTATTAATAATAATTCCTGTGGCTTTTTCCAGATAAATGTTCTCTCACATTTTTGAACTATGATTTTATACCTCTAAACTAAGATAATTTACACAAATGATTTTAAAATATTATTTCCTATTCCTTCATTGAATAAGACTAATATTTGTATCAAATTAAGCTATTCTCACTTATGTAAAACTGACCCACCCACACAAAAAAAAATCAAACCTTTGAAATAAAACAAAAACAAGACACTGCCACAGAATCTTAACTTTCTTGGACTGCTTTTTATCATGGAGATTAAAGATGTACACGAAGGTTTTAATCTTCCCAGCCCTACCAGTTGATGCAGAACCCTAATCTAAGATTCAGTTATAAAATGGGGGAGTAGGATTACATGACCTGTGAATACACCGTCAACTCAAAATTACTTTCCAAGCTTGTTTTAACACTTAATTTCAGAAGACAAGATGGGTACAGGAAAGAACTAAGTTTTAAAATATGGAACTCTATATTTATAACAACATTTTCACTAAAATTATAATATTTACTGCTCTCCAAAACTTGGGTTATTTTCTCAAAGCAGTAGTTTATTCTATGAGAAGATAATGATAACTGTACATCCCAATATGGACACTTAGTTAAAAATATCAAAATATTCTTTCAACTTCAGATGGATTTGCACTGATCCTTTGCCTCCCACCCTTGGAATTTTTCTTTTTTTTTTTTTTTAATCTCTAATTTAAGAGCTATGAAGCTGTGCAGGGAAAATGAACAAGGAGTTACACAAAGTTATTTTGTCAGATCCTACTGATTACATATTTATGGAGAAATAAGCATCCTTGAAACCATGTTTAAAAAGGTAAGAGACTAGAGACAAGAAGATCAAAGAGCTAGGTACTTTTTCTTCTTTTAAAGAACAGAAAAATGCACCACGGATATTCATTTTTTTATATATACTATAGCTCAATTTGTGTGGTTGAACAAGTCATAGTGAGTTGGATGCCTTCTGTTTTGGATGTTTTATTAACTGAGGTTATTTTCCCTGGCATGCAGATACTTATTTGTATAATTTTACTAAAAGTTAAGAAAAAGGCCAAAGCCAAGCCAAGCCTTTTTGTTTATGAGATTATCAAAACCTATCTGCACATTTTTAGAGCCTTCCTAAACCTGTATCACTCCTCTGAAATTTAGTATTTGTCTTTAATTTCATAATACATTGGTTTATTTTCCTCAGACCACTGGAAGTTACAAAGTCAAAGAAAGCAAAAGTGATACTACTTCTCGGATAGTCACCATTCAAGTACCATTTAAACACCTTCCCAGTGTTTAAAGCCAAAGCAGTGGTTCTGAGATTTCAAATGTTTACATACTATCCACAGCCACATGTGCCTTTGATGTTGGATTATTTGAAAATAATTAACTGGCATTTGGATTTACACATCTGTGCAATCTGACCTTCAAATATTAGCTCTGCCTTCAACAATTGGACTCCATTTTGAACTTTACCAGAATCTTTCTTCTTTATTTTTCCCCTAAAACTATTTTATATAAATGGCCCATAGAGTCCCTGATTTGTGTCCCTATTTTCATAGCTACATGTTTAGTTGTATCTTTAAGAAGCTGTTTTATTGTGTTTACTATTAAAGGAGTCAAAAAAGACTGATTAGGGAAGCTGAAGCTTCCTTTCTCACATCTGGGAACAGCAGCCAGAATCAAGGAATCAAGATAAGTTTATGCTTTTGGTCACCACTTTCTTCTAGCCCAGGCTCAGAAATCTGTTGATTTCTATTGCCTCACCCCAGTCATTCTGGTAATTCAACTAAACAGATGAATGAGCACCTAACTGAGCCCAATACTGAACTAGGAGTTAGGACATTTGTGTAAAAATCAAAAGTATTAATGACATATTATTTGCTTACATTGTGTCAGGCACTGTGTTAATAAGATCTGTTTCCCACTATAAGATTTGAGGTAAGTACTAATATTATGCTCAGGTACTGATACAGAAACCAAAGCTTTGGACAGATTAAGCACATTGGCCAAGATCCCACAGCTGAGCCAGAGACAAAGCAATTATGGAATAACTGTTTCTTTAAAGAAGTTAGGCTCCTTAGTGAGCATAAAAAACTTTCTCCCACTGTCTTTCAACCTTCTCTGGGCTAGTTCTTTCCCTGCTTCTGGATAAAACCTTAGGAAGTATCCACAGCTTTCCAGTTCCCTTTAATCAAAAGAATAATTTCATTTCACTAGTTAAAATGTCCACTTAACATAATAATCAAAATCTCAAACTTCATAGAAAGGTGAAACTTCCGCTTTTCCCAGCCTGACCCTATCTCAGACTAAGAAGACTGTAGTGGTGACCGGGTTAGTGCTTTCTTCTCCTCGTCCTTCCCCCTTCACTACACTGTGACTCCTTAGGGGGTCACATGGGGGAAGGGGAAGGTACCACTGTCATGTACAGGCAGAGTCCTCTGGGTGACAGAGGACAAATCCTGACTGAGGAGAAGGAACACATTTGTCCATTTCTCAAAGGACATCCAGCTGAACACTGAACTTGCCCTGACATGAAATATTCCTCTCTGCTGGTGGCTTCCACTCACTTCCTGAGGTCCACCTTTGATCCTCTTAGTTAGAAAAACTTTCAAAATGGCTTCAGGCCAACTTCTTCCCAAGAATCAACAGTCAAATTTATACATCCTTCCCCCACTACGTATGTCATTGCAGTTTACTCCTAATGCAGCTTCCTAACTCTCTGTGCTCAGGCAAGTGCATTTGTCTCATCTTTTCAGGCACATGTGTTAATCTCCAAAACTCCAAGAAACATTACCAAGCCCTATGAATGGATACTTTGAACCTTCTCCAACTTGATTTCAGGTGAGGGGGAAACATTCCCCTTCTTCAAAAAGGCTCTCGTTTCATTCCTCCATAGGAAATGGGTAAAGCACTGATAATTTGACCCAAACAAGCCTCTCCACAGATCTCAACATCCTCATCAAACCTCTAGCTACCCCTAATATATCTTCCTAGTAACTGATAAACTCAATTGAAAACTACATTTTCACTATCTTGTTTCCAAGTCTTATGTGAGTGGGGTAGATCTGCCTTGAAATGTACGCAACACATGGGCACAATTCTTGTATTCCTCAGTTGAAATTCTCCAATGTTTAACACATGTTATGATATCTTAGAGGTTAAAGAGAAAAGGGAGAATTTTCCCAACCGTAACCTTGGAAATACCTGATGAAGAGGTTTACAGAATCTGATCTGCATAGACTATCCATCCAACCTAAGCAATTTCAAATAACACCTCATCTAGGGCTGAGATCTCAACTCGAATTATTAATATACACCAGAAAACGAGGTAGCAAACCCCCAATCCTTCAAAATACCATGGATATATGTATAGTCATGATCTAATCAGACATCAAATTTTATATTACACTCACCTTCAAGTATATTTACATGTATATATTATAGCAACCATATAAAAGATTAACTTATATAATTTATATATTCATTACTATAATTAATTATTTTATTTAATGATAAAATATCTTAAGTACTCGAAATAGAAATTCATCACAGATAATGATTCAAGGTAAATTCTAGTGAAATCAGGGAAAACAGAGTACATCTTAAGGCAAAGAAGGGACTCAGGTGAGTCTAATTTTTAGAGGAACTCATCCAGGCAGTCCGAGATACAAGTGAACCAAATTAGAAATTAAAGGTTTAATTAGCGTATAAGCTATTTTCATGTAACCCAGGAAGACTTTCAAAGTATTCATTCTTAAACATCTAGGCCAACACACAGTGAATTTAACACGTATGTGCCACACTCATGTTTAGACATAATATTTCAACTAAACAACATTTCAAATACAACTCAAAGGTAAATTATTCACCACTCTACCCAGTTTAAACCTACGTTTTACTACTTTTTTGCTTAAGAAAAAAAATTATGACTAAAGAAAAATCTTTGGCAGAAAAATCAAATACTCAACAGTTTATAAAGTTAGATAACTTACCCAGCCTTTGGTCTAGGAGTATTCAAGGGTCTCCTGATGGAGAGGGAAGAGGAAAAGATCATGATCAGAATCACCTGGAAACACCCTGTCCCACCTCAAGCCGTTAGGGGTGGGGAAGCTGAATATGCATGTACAGTCTGGAAAACAGTTATACAGCATATTCCCGCTAATCAAACCACTGACACTCTTTTAAGGTTGAGGAAACTGCTCCCAAACTGTTGTTACTTGTCTTAGACCACACCATTAGTAAGCAAAACTCCAACAGAAATCTTCAGACTCCTTTTACTCTATCATACATGAAACTGAAGTTGTATCAAGGTAGCTTAGAAAACTAATGCCAAACCTGTAAACTACTTCAGAAAAGTTTCCTTATCCCCGTTTCCCTGCCCCCCCCCAATTCTCCTCTTCCAAATAGGTTACATTCACAGAACTGTTGGTATCTCTCAGTAAAATATGCACAGTGCCAGGGTTTTAACACAATTAGCAAAGTTAACGTAAACTTTATTTTCATATAATGTCAACATTAACCCTAGATGCAGGCAAGAGACGATGGGAACTTATTTTTTAAACTTTCAAACGACTTATCCTACCATTTTGTTAACCAGTTCTAGTTTCAGCTGAACAGGATTATTCCATTAAACTAGGTCTGCTTGTCTAATGAGACCCCTCTATATTTTACCCTCAGTATGGTCTTTGTTTTTTCACTGAGTCTAACTTCAGGTCATATTTGTTCAAGGGAATAAAAGATGACAGCTTTGAATGATGAAACTAGACCATAAATACGCTAATTTAAAGTATTTACTGTTTCCATTGGATCAAATCTCCCCTACTCTCCCCACGGCCTAGTCCGCCCCTCCCCCGCCCCCCTAAAAAAAGATAATAAATGATATGGAGAACTATTTTGGAACTTTCAGTTCTTGGGATGTTGTCTAAACAGGCAAAATTTAGAAGCAACAGTGTTGACCGTGAGTTCTTGCCCAAAAAAAGCACTGAGCCGAGGCCTTGAGGGGCGCCCTCTCCATGGGCTGTCCGGGGCGGGCACAGGGGGGCTGCTCGCGGTGCCCTGGAAGACAGGACAGACAGGAGCGCCAGAGATACTCACTCAGCCTGCGGGCGCAGCGCCGGGGAAGAGGGAGGCCGACACTAACCGGGTCGCAGCGCGGAGCGCGGAGCCAGGCAGGGAACGCGCTCAAGACCTGCTCCCGGGAGTGACCTAGGGGCTGGGCCTACCTGCCCCGGGCTCTAGACCCCTACACCCCGCCCACCCGCCCATCGCCCGGGCCGCGCCTGCGCCGCCCAAGCCGTGCGCCCCAGACGCACTGCAGCTGAGGCGGGTCCCGGGCCCCTGTCTCCGCCAGGCTGACACATCCCTGCCCGGAGGGCGGACCCGCGGCGTGTCCGGCCTCAGCTCGTCCCAGCCCCTGTCCTGTGCACGCTTGTTAGAGCCGCGAGGTCCACGTCTCCTCGCAGGGGTCCCACAGCAACCTGTGGCCAGGCTCGGGACCCAAACCCTGGGTCCCAGGAAAGCCCTTTAGTGTCCTGCTCTATTACAGTGGTCCCTTACTTGGAACTTCTACATTTCAGACAACAAAGGAAAAGGATAGATAGGTGCAGTAAATGAAAAAAACATATGTTTTACCTTGAAATGACTGCATAGCTGGTTGGTAAGCTTCAGAACTAATCAAGAGAGCTAAATTAAAAAATTAAGGTCTTCTAAGAATTACAGAACTTCATAGCCAAAGCAGACTTAAAGGCCATCTATTCTAACCCTGTCCTCCATCAAAATTTGCAATCAGCAGGTGGTGATCATTGCTGACAATGGTGGAATAGCTGGAGCAGGTAATAGCTGAGAGCTCCTAGGAAAGTAAGGCAGCATGAAGAACAATATGCATCAATACTTAACACCTGATATGAAGATGGCTGACATTGAAGTTTCACTTTACAATAGAGAGGCTTAAGTTTCTTGTGTATTTGTGTTGTGTACATGTGTATTTCATAATCACCTAGGCATCTCCAGCACAGCAGATTCTACGTGAGCAGAGGGTGATGACCCATGTGATTCTCACAGCCATTCCTCAACATTTACAACACGCTGCACCATACTCCAGCATCTTTTAGAATAGTGAATAGCAACTCTGGCTTGTATATAGATACCACCTGGAGAGCTTTAAAAATAAGAGTACCTGGATTCCAGCCCCAGAGATTCTGATTTGTATGGGTGAGGACCTGAATTGTTGTAAAAGCTCCCCAGCTGATTCCAATGTACTACCAGGCTTGAAAACAATTATTTTAGGATTATGACCTTAAAGACTAAGGAAAGTTAGGGTAAAATAAGCAATAACAGAAATTTGGAGGAAGTATTTATATGCTTTAATTTATACACTTTAATCTTAATTTGGAAATTAATATTATATTTTTGCTTTCATTTTAGCAAAAAGCATATATATAATATGCATATTACATATATATATACACATATATATATATATAGCCTAAACCAAACGTTAGCTAACCAAATCCAAAACTGTGCTTAAAAGAGAATACAGTATGATCAAATATAATTGACATTATTGATGTATGTAAAGTTTAACGTCAAAAAATATATATATCTACAATTCTCATTGATGAATCAAGAAGAAAAATTGTGAGATTATGTTTATATATGGATACAAGGAACTTGATACAGTCTATTCCTACATGTTGTAAAAATTATCAGCAAACTGGGAAATCTGTCAGTTTCTACTAATTAAACATACTCCTACCTACAACCCAGAAATCCTGCAATCAGCATATACTCAAGTGAAATTAGTCCATATGAAACAACAAAGAAGAAACAACAAGAAAACAAGAAACAACAAAAGAAACAACAAAAAACCCTTGTGCAAGAATATCCAGAGCAGTTTATTCATAATAGCTCCAGGTGTGTGTTGGAGTCAGCTTGCAGAAGCTCACAAGGAACATTGCAAGATTGTTGTTAAGCCATGCAGCTTGAAATTGGCTGTGGTGAAAGTACTTACACCCGGGAATTGGCAAATGCTACAAATCAGTGTGTACAGTGCTACAAATCCCCCTCCCCCCAAAACCTTCAGCCCTTTACCAGCACACCATTGAATAGTTCCAAACTAAATGTCCATCAACAGAAAATTAGATAAACAAAAGGTGATGTATTCATAAAATACTGTATGGTGATAAAAAGAACAAATTACTGATGCAATAATATGAATGAATCTCAGAAACATTATGTTGATTGAAGGAAGTCAGACGAAAGGAATACATAACTAACCTGTAATTATCAAATTCAGAATACTGATTACCTCTGGAGGTAAAGTATTATTGAGTATAAAGGGGCATGGAGAGATTTGGGGGATGGTTAAAATGTTCTACATTTTCATCTAACAGGTAGTGACATGGTTATATGTATGTATAAACATTCACTGAGACGGATACTATATGTAAATTAAACCTCAATAAATAAAAATTAAGGTTTAAAAATAGGTTTGTACGAAACATCAAGATTTACAAAGATCTGAGGCAATTTTGAAAAAGTTGACCAAAAAAATCCATTTGATTCAATCATGTCCTGTTGAATATTAAGACATGTAACAACTACAACAGTAAAAGCATATGGAATAAGCAAAACAGAGAAATAACCTCATGAAAAGAATACAGAGCTCAGCAAGATATAAACACAATTTTGATATATGGTAAATAAGGCTCCACAAAGCAATGAGTTATAAAGAGATTATTTAATAGATTATGGAGGGAAAACTGGATATGATTACACGAAGGAAAATAAGACTCAATCATTAACTGACACTGTAAGTAATATAATGGAGAATATCTTTGTGACTTCAACATGGGAAAGTACTTATTAAAGAAAATCCAGAGACGAAATCCATAAGTCAAAAATTGATGTGTTTGAATAGATCAAAAGTAAAGATTTCTGTTGAATGATAAAGACCACAGAGAAAGGTAGCAGACAGCCAGGAAGAAGCCAATTGCAGTATGTAATACTGCCAAGGGACCAATGTCTAGAACTGTACTCTTAAGCACAGTAGCCACTAGCCACATGTGACTATTTAAATGTAAATTAGTTGGAGTTAAGTAAAATGAAAAATTCACTTCCTTAGTGCCACTAGCCATATTCCAAGTGCTCAATAGTTACATGTGGCCAGTGCTATCAAATTAGACAGAAAGAAACAGAACATTTTTATCACTGCAGAAAGTTCTATTGAACAATGCTAGTCTAGAATATAGGAGTTTCTGCAAATAAACTGGAAAAGGATAGGAAACATGATTGAAAAATTGGCCAAAAACAAAAAACTTAGACAAAAAAAGACAAGTCACGGAGGAGAAACCCATGTAGTTTACATGTAAATGAGTTTCTCAAATTTACTAGTAATCCAAGAAATGCAAGTTTAAAAGATACTGTACTTCACCTATTGAACTGGAAAAATTTGAATGTTGTGTAATACCAAAGGTAGTCAAGGATGTAAAGAACTAGGAATCCTCATGCACAATTTGTTGGAATATAAATTGTTATGATTTTACTAGCAAGCAGTTGATCAATATATAGTCAAATTGAATATGTGTATAAATTATGCCCCAGTGGCCCCACCCACAGAGAAATTCTCTCAGAATTTCCCAAAGGTATTTATACAAGGTTATTCATTGTAGTGTTTTATGTAGTTCCAGAAGTTGAAGACATATACATACTAGGTATCCATCCTTCCAGGAACGGATAAGCAAAATGTAGTGGATGCACACTGTCAGATACTATGAAGCAATTAGACACAATTCATTACGTAAATTTACATAGAGCAATGTAAATAAGCATTTAAATATATTTTTGAATATATTATGAATGTTATGAGAAGTATCAAACAGAATAAAGACTACATACAAAAATATTTATGTAAATTAAAACGTGTATATACAAAATAACTATATTTTATAATGATATATATATAGAAAAGTATGTGTACATATATGTACATGTCATGCACATACATACACACATACACATACTAACAGTAGGAGTGGAGATAGGACAAAGGGAAAAACAAACAAAAGAACAATTGAAAAAAGAAATGCATACATCAGTGGAATAGAATAGAGTGTCCAGAGTCCAGAAATCCACCCACGCACATATAAGAAATTGATATTCAACAAAGATGCAAAGTCAACTCAACGGAAAATGACAGTCTTTCAACAAATGGTGCTGGAACAAATGGGCATCTATATGCAAAAAAAAAAAAAAAAAAAGGAAAAGATAAAAAGTAAAGAAATAAAGAACCTCAACCCATACCTTGTCCCACATACAAATATTAATTCAAAATAGATCATAAACCTAAATATAAAACCTAAAACTAGAAAATATTTAGAATAAAATGATAGAAAACCTTTGGGACCTTGAATTAAACAAAGATTTCTTAAATATAACACTAAAAGCGTGATCCATAAAAGAAAAATAAAGATAAATTGGACTTCATTAAATGAGAAAATTTTGCTTTTCTAAGACACTGTGCCATAAATGAAAAGGCCTACTCCAGAGTGGGAGAAGATATTTGCAAAACTTATCTCTGATAAAGGACTTGTATCTAGAATATATAAAGAACTGTTAAAACGCTAAGAAAATCTAATAGAAAATGGGCAAATGGTTTAAACAGACACCTTACCAAAGAAGGTACGCAGATGGCAAATAAACATGTGAAAAGATACTCTTCATCATTAGTCATTAAGGAAATGCAAATTAAAACCACAATGAAATACCACTAAACGTGTATTAGAATGGTGACAGTTAAAAGACTGACAGGGCAGAGTGTTGGTGAGGATGTGGGATTCTTGCACAAAGCTAGTGGAATTGTAAACTGGCACATCCATTTTGTAAAAAAGCTTGACAGTCTCTTTAAAAGTAAACATTCATCTACCGTATGACCCAGCTATTCTGCACCTAGGTATTAAAACAACAGAAATGAAACATTTGTCCACACAAAGACATACATTATTGCTCATAACAACTTTATTTGAAATAGACAAAAAGTGGAAAAAACCCAAATGTCAATTAACAGATGAATTGATAAACAAATGCTATACTCTGGAATACTACTTAGCAATAAAAGGAGGGAACTATTGATACAAAATACAACATAGATGATTCTCAAAATAATTATGCTGCATAAAAGAAGCTAGACAAAATTTCATGCATACTGTATGATTTCATTTATAAAAAATTCTAGAAATTGCAAACTAATCTATAGTGATTAGAACAGATTTGTGGTTGGGAGAGTAGCAGAAAGGAGAGATTACAAAGAGACACAAGGAAACTTTTGGGGCTGATGCTCATTATTTTGATTGTAGTGATGGTTTCATAAATGTTTTCATATGTCAAAACTCATCAAATCATACACCTTAAATAGGTTCAGTTTCTCATATGTAAATTATATGGCAATAAAGTTGTAAAAAATTAAGAGAAAGAAAGAATGAAAACAAGAGAGAAGCTTTGCATGGAACAGTATTGACTGACAGTGTGCCATGAACTGGAAAAGATGAGTTTAACTACTTCATCCATCTGCACCTAAGGTCCTCTGAAAATATTTTAAATGAAAAATCATGCTTGACTAGAAGATGTGCTCGATGCTCTCAATCATGGCTGCTCAGAACCAGAGGTAACGTATTCCATCTGTCATTCAGTGCTAGCTAACCTTACCATGGCTATAAGAGAAAAAAATCTGCCTTTGATATGCAAGCATTAAAACTGTTAACCTAAACAAATTAGAAGCAATCATTGGTGTCATGAACAGCTAAAGTTTGGAGAAGATTTTCATAGTGTTGTAAGAACGAGACTTGCATTTTGGTAGTTTATCTAAAACGAACAACCTGAACAACACTGTCCATGTTAGTATGGGCACCAATCCTTCTGTCTCCTTATTATCTCTTCAAAGGAGTTTCACACCCATAAATAAAATATCAAGCTAGTTTCACTCCTCTTTGGAGTTAAAAAAAAAAATCATCTCTTACTCCAGGCCTTTATTAGGTATTGAATTGTCCAGTACAAACTCATGTCTAAAGGAACCATATTGCTTTAAGGATATTCACAAAAAAATGATATTCAGACACAGACGTCCTTAATGGGTGCACCATATTGGAAGATTCTCCTAATACTCTTAGGATGGGGAA
This sequence comes from Balaenoptera ricei, assembly GCF_028023285.1. Taxonomy (NCBI): domain Eukaryota; kingdom Metazoa; phylum Chordata; class Mammalia; order Artiodactyla; family Balaenopteridae; genus Balaenoptera; species Balaenoptera ricei. The sequence goes on from NC_082647.1 coordinate 66,414,011, forward strand.
GATTTTGGAAAATAAAAAGTTCATGAACAAAGATGACCTATTTCCACCACCTTCATCAAAGTCAAAGCTAATATATGACATACTAAGGATAATGAAGCCGAGAAGGAAACAATGTAAAAGACAGTAGCAACTGAATTACCCTGCATATATTGAGCATGTTCAGCATATGCCCCTAAAAAAGGAAAGGGGAAAATACAGCTCAGTTTATGGCGGTCCTCAAAATTACCCAGAAAAGCTCTTCAGAGACCCTTTCTTTGAAAGAGATCATTATTAATTTCAAGGTAACATTGAAGCTGGGTCAAACAGAAAAATGTAACTATTTCATAGCAGAATGTTTTCCTAGAATGTTGTAAGTGGTCATAGAATGCCTAAACTCTTTACAGAGAGGCAAAAAATATCTTGCAGATTGTGGAGCATGCAAGATGGTAGTTTTCTTCCGGAAGTGAAAACACTGATTCATTGCTCTTACTCTGATACCTAACAAATGCTGGAGTTTCAAAGAGAATTACTTTTCACTTTAGCTTTGCTATTAACTTTATATACAACTTTGCTCAAATTTCAGGCCTTCTGTATCTCTTGCTTTTTATAAAACTGCAAAAGTCTATCTTTGAAGATTAATACAAATCGTAAGCTATTTTCCACAAAAATATGTTAAAAGTATTTTAGGCTTATAAGAAAGAAATTATGACACTATCTTTTAAAAAGATATAGCAAAGAGATGTGACTATTCAGATGAGAAACATTAAATGATATATTTTCAATATTTGCTTGATTGGAGGTTGTTTGAAATCTGTAGCTTGATGCAATAAAACTATCTTGAATCACTGCAGTCTTATACTGATTGACATGTCAAAAGCTCCACTGAGAAAAGCCTTGTATGATTGTCATCAAAAGATTGTAAAGTGACATGCTTTTCAAAGATGAGATCAAGGAGTCACACTGGGTATTATGTGTATAATACATTGTGTATTATATTATGTGGCATTGCAGCATCAGTTTATGAAGTGCCATGTGAAAAATACCATGACTTAGGTAAGAGTAATCCAAGTTTTCCTATACATAATCCTACATATAAATGGATTTTACTGAACAGTAATCTTAATTATCTGTTTTTCACTCTGCAAGAAAAAAAAAAGGCTTGATTCTACAATAGGCCTTTTTAATTTACAGTTAGCTGACTGAAGTGCATGCAAATGGAAATAAAACTGCAGCCCTGGGACATTCTAAAACATGACACATGAGGTTGCCAAGGTAACCCACCAGGAGGCTGTCTTGGCACCTTCTGGAATAAAACGGGAAGAAAACATTATAGTGAACAGATGGGGGATGGGGATCTTCTGGGCTCAGTTATATAACAAAATTGTTGCCAAAAACTACAGCTCCATGAAATTGGTTTCAAACAAAAAAGGACCAAAGTATCTCTCACACTTCTAGTGTTTAAATTGAGCAGGATTTATGATCCACAAGAGTGGAATTTAAAACAAATTATTTTAAATATTATTTAAATGGTATAATTTCTTCAAAGCCACTATGCATTACATTTATCAAGTTCTATACTTACAAAAATTCGACATGGGTGTAGAGCGATATTCAAGGTGCAAAAGTGATGCTAACTTTCTAATATCTTAGTATTAGGACAGGTCTGGAGGAGGTAGCAGAACTTGACTAAGAAAATATTCTCAAGATAAACAACCAGAGAGAACAATAAAAGAATAGATGACAGAATCATTCACTTTAGCTCATTGATAATTTTACATTTATCCCTTGCATTCTTTTAGAATTACAAAGTGTTCCTTTGATTTAGGAGTCTTTCCCTTATATTCACAATGATGCCGTTTCTGTTAAACTCACACACAAAGCTTTAGTTCCCTCTCTTTGAAGAGCTGATTCTCTCTAACATAAGGTTAGTCTATGAATAGCAAGTGAATCTCCTTGGCCTGTCCTTAGACTTTTTTCATTTCTCCTCTGTCCCTGAGGATTGGATAAGAACTCTCTGAGCTGATGAAGGACAAACACAGAGATAGGCCACTTTGGTTGGTGTGTGACAGCACTTGTGGCTGTCACGCCTTAGCTGCATTTAAGAATTCTACACAGAAGCAAAAAGTTCCAATAGGAAAGAGGAGAATTAAGAAATAACACAATTTTATTTCAGATGTTTATAAACGTAATAACTGCTTTTTAATAATTTTATATAAAAATATAGAGTTTTTGTCCTTTGGAACGTTGCCCATAGCAAGATCACTAGAGTCTTTGATTACTGTGTGCCCTGGATGGCAGTAATCCAATCAATTCAATTTTAAAACTCAAAGCTGATTATTTTACAGTGTACATTCATTCATGAGCACCAATGTTATTTGGCTGTTTTGGTACAGTGGAGATATTAAGGTACAATCTTCCTTATTTTTTTAAATATATTTATTTATTTACTTTTTGGCTGCGTGGGGTCCTCGTTGCTGCATGCCGGCTTTCTCTAGTTGTGGTGCGCAGGCTTCTCATTGCAGTGGCTTCTCTTGTTGAGGAGCTCAGGCTCTAGGCGCGCAGGCTTCAGTAGTTGTGGCACATGGCCCCAGTTGCTCCACAACATGTGGGATCTTCCCGGACCAGGGCTCGAACCCATGTCCCCTGCATTATCAGGTGGATTCTTAACCACTGCACCACCAGGGAAGCCCACAATCTTCCTTTAAGAGATTCCTTTTAATACATAAGCAGCTGCAGACCTTCATCTGGTCATACCACCATTTTCCTTAATATCTTTCAATATTTCTCTTCACCTGTAGACTAGAAGAGTCTGCTTACTATAATTCATAGGGCATTTCTCAAGCCCCTAGATTTCTGCTTATGCATGGTAGGCTCCAGCCACCAGAACTTTTCATTCTCTCTGAACATACAGGGACATTTATTTTTCTCTCTCTAGGGTATCTGTCTACTTCTCTGGAAACTTGCTTCAACTCAGCTCACAGGTCACATATCCTGTGAAATAATGTACCCTCCTTTTCTGTACTTAGGGAAGTGGCTCTTTTTCTTTGCTACTATTGCACTTTGTATTTATCCAATGCACTATGTATCACATTGTGATGTGCTTTAGAACTCTCTCAAGCATGATATACTTCTTGAAGACAGATATATGTCATCTTATTTTGGACCACTGGTACATAGCAGAGTCTCCAGCACTTAGAAGACAATCAACAAATGTTTGCTGAGTACCGAATGAACTTCTTCAATTACAGAGTGAAGAAGTACCAGGGTGAGAAATGGACCCACAACTAGCTGATTCCTAAATTTTGCATTGGATCAGTCACCTATTGAAGTAGGTCTAAGCTGGACAAAGACATCTGCTTTTTAAATAAGTATTGGAAATGATTCTGACACCAAAGTTTTGGAATTGAGACATAGGCTGCTGAAGAGTTTTCTAATGTAGAAAAAATGGGCAAGTGGAGGAATACCATAAAACTGGAGATATTTTCCATTAAATAGCTGTTATAATTAATTTTAAGCAAGTACAACATAATGCAGTATAAAAGCTCACCATCAAATCTAAAATGTAATGTCTGCAATTTTTTTGATACCTATAACATGTGGGGGAGCAAGTTACAAAGTCATAAACTTATAATCTCAATTAGACAGCATGCTCCATCTTCTTAAGGTCAGAAGAGTACCCATAATATCATCCTTGTAGCATCCAAACATGTCCGGCCAAGGAACCCTAGTGTTCCTACAGTGAGAACCCTAGAACTCTTCGTATTTGAGAAAACTCAGAGAGAAGTGTTTACAAAATGAGTGTCAGGCATAGAAAACCACTGTAGCACTCATATCATAAACTGAAGTCTCTGCTGCTTGGGAAATAAACACTGGGCACCAATAAGTTAGCACAATTATTGGCTACACTTCAAATTTTGAAATAATTAATTAAACCAAGCTTATTTGAAGAGCTAGGAAAGTTGGTGTTTATATTTTTTAGCCTACCTGTTCCTAAAACTACTCATTTTGCTACTGTGTTCCAAGAGTTCCTAAAGAACCCATGGAAGGTTGGGAATGAGCAGTGTGAAGGAGATACTGAATGAGCTTATCTCCAGTCTCCTCTGCCTGCAATTCTACAGGGATGATAACTGATCTCTCAGTCATACACACAGAATATGATGTCAAGCCCTGTACAGCCACAGTTTATATCAGCTTCTCAGCAGGAACGAGCTAATGCATTAAATCTGTGATTCTAACTCCATCTCAGATTTGAGTACCAACTCTCAAATAGGGAAGAAACATTTCTCTGAATCACACCTTCTTTGCTTGGTTCTGATGTCCTGTCTTATCTTAAATCTTGCTGTCACATTAAGATGGGAACAGCACTGTCTGTCACCCCCTTCCCAATACCCATCACTGGCCAGAATTCTTTCATGGTGGGCAGCTTACCTGGACCAGAATGCCACTGAATTTTACATTGTGTCAGTTAGACTTCTCATGTTACTGTACCCAAGTGAAGCATAGGGCTCTATCATTTAGCCACAATTGCCATATCCATGACTTTTCTCTCCAAGCCATTCAGATGATATACAGATAATTATTCGTTGCAAGATCTAGCTCTGTAGCTGTATTCATATTCCTGCCCCCATAAAGCTGGATCTTTACTTCCTCCTCTTTTCATCAAACTAAGATGCAAGGGCCTTAGCATATATTACTATTAAGTCTGCATGTGCTAGGATGCAAATAAATCCTGATTAAGTCATGAACTCATTGGGAAAGTAATGCATTGTCTGTTACTGAGAGTCTAAAAGTCCTAACTCTTGCTGGGAAATAAAGTCACATCATTAAAGAACAGAATCATTGTAGACGGAAGAGATAGCCCTGTTGATCTCCTGGCACATTTCCTTTTAAAGGTAGTTTTTGCCCGTACCTTAAAAATGTTCAGAGATTCCCTGGTGGCGCAGTGGTTGAGAATCTGCCTGCCGATGCAGGGGACACGGGTTCGAGCCCTGGTCTGGGAAGATCCCACATGCCGCGGAGCAACTAGGCCCGTGAGCCACAACTACTGAGCCTGCGCGTCTGGAGCCTGTGCTTCGCAACAAGAGAGGCCATGATAGTGAGAGGCCCGCACACCGCGATGAAGAGTGGCCCCCACTTGCCGCAACTGGAGAAAGCCCTCACACAGAAACGAAGACGCAACACAGCCAAAAAAATAAATAAATAATAATTTTAAAAAAAAATGTTCATTCTCCTCCCTTGTAGAAATTCATACAATGTTTACCAAAAAAAAAAAAAAAAAAAAGTAGCATAGAGAAGAGATTCTCCTCATAGGGAAAGAAGCATCCTTTCTAAGAAAAGACACACTTAGGAATTGATGGACAATGACAGGGAAGTTGTCCCTTTTTTGGTGGATTTTGGTTGGTTATTGCTGTTTTATACTTTTTTCAAACACTGTACCTTGCTCATATGATTTTTTTAAATTGAACTGGTTGGTTGAAGTAAGTTGTAATATTATCAGACTAAATTGGAAACAAGAAGAATAGAGGTGAGAAGAGAAATGGCAGAAACGGAAGAGAGACCAGAAAAAAGGTCATAACTAAACATACATTTCTTCTTCACAACTTTTTCCAAAAGGCTTTAAAATCTGAAAAATAAGAGAACCTCGGGTCAAAGGACACCAAGATACTAAAAAATGTGATATGTCTCTATTTTATGGATTTCAAAAAGTAATGGCAAAAATGCAGCCCTGAAAAAATGCAGACAGAGCAACTTGATTTGCTTTCCTTCCTTGCTCTACTTCTATGGTCCTCTGAAGACTAATAATGCAAAATGCGATCATCTCTCCGTTTGCTTTGCTTCTGAGCTGTAACACTAAAGGGTAAGTGTGTATATAAATTAACATTATGGAACATCAATTTCTATTTGCAAATTTCACTAGAATTTGACAATTATTCCAGTAATATGCTGAAGATAGAAGATCTTTAGCAACTTTGCCTGAGTGGAGACAGAATTAAATCCAACACTATAAATGAAACATAGTTTTGATACGATAACCGAATTACTTCTCTATAATAGCTACTTAAGTATATGTCTAAGTGTTCATTTAATGATGAAAATATAAACAAAAGAAAATTAAGTATCTTCAGTTCTTGATTAGAAGCAATGGAAAAATTGCTTCCAGGTGTGATACTAAGAAAAGATATAAAGGTGTGTATGTGTAGTAGTAGTAAGCTAGTGACTACAGTTATACATATCATACCCTAAATAGAATCTGGTGAGATAACACCTGAAAACCAAACATCAATCTTATATTTTGGACCTTATTAGTAAGGAGAATTGTTAACTGATATTTATCAGGGATGCCTGAGGATTTGACTTAGTCAATTCTCCTAGCAATACATTTCACAAAATTTATAGAAGAATAGGATACCACATAGAAAATAAGTGAAAATCCAACCAAGAACTATGTACTGGACCAAACACTTGCTTTATTGTCCACAGCAAGTAATGAATACTCTAAATTGATAAGAAGCAAATCTTCCAAAGATTGGGCTGATTATGAGCACATAAAGTGACCGTGTGACTAATTAAAGAAAAAAGCTAAAGGGATTGCAGCACTGATTACTCTCTACGCCTAGGCTATCCAGCATCTTATCTCATGATCACATTGCCCCAAGTATGAAATGACTGAGACATCAAAAGCAGTACCTGTTAGCCATGCAGAATCCATAGCCTCTGCTATGTTGTTGCTATGTGTGATGTGTTATTTCCTTTCTATGCTTCCTTAAAGCTAAAAAAAAATGGTGCTGGTTAAAAGATATTGTGTCTCATGGGTCTGATGGTCAATCCAAACCATAGACCATTACTGATAGTGTGACAGAGAGAGTTTGCAAGGACTATTTACTATGTCTGTTTTGCAGATAAGAAAATGTAGGCTTAGAGATTGTTATGATGAAGTGGCCAAGCCAGTACTGGAATTGCCTGACATCAAATAATGTGCTTTTAAATAATACCAGATGTTTTGTCCATATTGCTCCCTGCTGTCTTAGCAAGTCCAGCAATGGGACTCTTAATTGTTGGTTGTAATGACTCCATAATATAACTGCATTTTGATAGTTGATATATAATCTAATTTCATCCTCAAAGGATGAAACTCATCACTGTACAGCAGGAAATCTATCTGATATCGAGTATCTACCCCTTAGCTGTCTCTGATTTATATGCTTTTACTGTATGCACTATCACTGAAGTCCCATATTTTCCCTGAATTTCTCCCCAGGAACATAGGAGAGGATAACAAGTTTTTTCTGAGCTTATTCACGTATACATCTATAACTATTTTGCTGATTTCTTCCAAAATGCACCAACCCCTCAGTTTATTACTTTTGGTTCTTATATAATGTTGTATCATTTTTTTTTTCCTGAATATTCTTTTTGTGACTGTTCTCATCCATGTTATCACAGACTACAGCTATCTTAAAGGTAGGGAATATGTCTGCCAACATCTTCCTCTGTGTGCCAAGATATCATACCTGTTTAACAGTGATAAGTATTATAGCAAAAGATCATTAACAGACATATGTAATATGCACAGCTTTTTTATATAAATAAATAGACATCTACTGAATTCAAATTATATTACCATTTTTATAAAACACCCAAACAAAAAGCTGAAATTTATGAACCTGGATTTATGTTAGAGGGTTCATGAAAGAGAAATTTCCTCTGAGTTGCAATTTTGTATTAGCCTTAGGTATAGAAAACATTATTCCTTTTTGCTATAACTTTTAAAAAAGAGATAAATTTTACTACAAAACCTACACAAACTTAATCATGAGAAGAAAAGGAGTTAGTTTATCTTCTAACCTAAGCTTAAAATAAAAATAATTGAATGATCTGGCTCTGCTCTTTATAAAGTCATACAGGAAAATTTCCACTTTTCATTTTTGTGGGCCCAATTTATCACTGGTCTTTGCATTTTACCGTGTTAACCTTTTAGAATTCTTCTACCCTCCAAATTCCAGAAGCACAATTATACCTTTAACATCTCAATGGATCACATTAGGTTTCTGTAGAGTATATAAGCACATAGTCCATGATGATAGGATGCTTCCTGAAGACACGAATACAGAAAATTTTCACAGAATATATATTATGGATGATAAAAATTTTCTCCTGTCAAAAGTTACTATTTTTATTCTAAAAGTATAAGATCACACAGACTCACTAATGTTATATATTGTACTGACTAGCTTACCCAATAATTCCATTAGCTTACTTAAAATTCTATTATTTCCCTAATTTATTGTACCATTGTTCTTTTTATACATCCAACTGAAGATATATGATATATATTATGCATATTAAAATTATATATACATATACACTATGTATACATAATTTTTTTAAATCTATGGAAATGTCCTAGTTTGTTGGGACTGCTACAACAAAAACACCACAGACCAGGTGACTTAAACAACAAACATTTATTTCTCACAGTTCTGGAGGCTGGGCAGTCCAAACTCAAGATGCTGGAAGATTTGGTGTCTAGTGATATCCCATTTCCTAATTCATAGACAAACATATTCTTGTTATGTCTTCACATGGCAGAATGGGCAGGGAACACTCTGTGGGCACTAATCCCATTCTTGAGGGGTCCAGATTCATAATTTAATCACCTTCCCAAAAGCCCCACTTCCAATTACTATCACGTTGAGGATTAGGTTTCAACATATGAATTTGGAAGGAACACAAACAGTCTATAGCAGTAAATTATTAAAAGTATAATTATTTTTTAAAGTATTAGAAGTTTTAATATATTGTTAATATGATCTTACAAATCTTACAAGGCATCTATTATAATTCTGCTTTCACAGAGGATATAAGTGTGACTCAGAGAAGTTAAATTAGTACATACCAGAGCATAGATTTGAACCAAGTCTATGTAATTTTAGAGCTTGTTATATTTTATTTACAATGCTTAATCTTTAAATTATGATTACACGATACACATTCATTGTTAAAAAATTAATGTCAATAAAACTATCACACAGAGATAACACCTGTTTACACTTATATAACACCTGATTATTTTCAATGACTATAAACTCTTCCAGTTACATTTACACATATATACATATATTGAACATAATATATAGTTATATATCTAACATTGAGTATTTTTTCTATTTCTATATATTCATAGGCATATGTGTTATAGTCAAATATTTTTAAGGACTTTTCAATAACCAATCTTATATTCCGCTTTTCAATTCATAAGTTAGTGAGCTTTTTCATGTATTGTTAAATATGCTCTCACATTACATTTAATGCTTACGATAATTTACAATGGAATAACGTTATTAACTTACAACCTGTGTTGTCAAGTATTTAGATCACATAACAACATGAAATTGGCCAAATAAGTTGCTTTTAAGATTGGCTGTATTCATGGATTTCCTTTTACTACCACTAGCCTCACCCTCATTCATTTCTCAATTCTGAGCAATTTGAATTCTGTTCTCTACCATCAACTGAAACTGCTCTTGCCAAAGCAACTTAAAACCTTCTTGTTACTAAATCTAATGACTATGTGTCATTGTTCTTAACTGACTCATCTGCAGGGGGTGACAATGTAGTCACCTTCCTTCTTGTCTTCTCTTGGCTCATATAAGGCCATATTCATTGTTTTCACCCAGTGATTTCTCCACCATGTCTTTCAAATCTTAGCTTAAAAGCCACCTCCCCAAACAAGCCCTCTTAAACATCCTCTCTAACCAAGTTTCCCAATGCTTTACAACCAGAACACTATTCAGTCAGAGACTTAGCACAAGTTGTTTTTAAAATCAACAACAACCAAAACCAACAACAACAAAAAACCTATTTATTTGTTTAATCAACAGATGGAAAACACCAAAGTGCCAGAAAACTTTCTATTTTATTTACCTATGTAAACCTATAGTGCATCACAATGCTTGGCCCAGGATACTGTGCTGAACAGTGAATGAAACTTTCTTTCCCCTCATTTTTCATTGGGGAAAAGGACTTTCTTTGAAACCTTATCACCAAATGGCATGCAAGTACTATATGACTCAAGGTAGTGCTGTAAGCTTTGTATAATTCATGAAAAGATTTTTTGAGGTGGTAGCATCAAAAAGAAAAGAACATACCTCTTACAGGAAAAGAAATTATCCCTTCTTTCACTCATGAAATCCTTGTTGATGAAACCTATTAAAACTCTTTGTCACTAACTGTGTGTGATCATAAGCTATTTAGTCAACCTGCCCCAAGACAGAATTTGATCAGTAATTATAGACATCTCACCTAGATTAACAGTTTGAAACACTTCATTAAAAAATAAAAATGATGCTAAGGAAATGTCATAAATTCATACACATTCTTTGTTTTCACCTTTAAAAGTAGATGATTCTATGTTCTTGAAAATTCAATTATATATCTCAAAAAGGACAATTGCTATTATAACACTTTCAGTCTTGAAGATTAATTACCTTCCTCTAGCTTTGCTCCTTCAGTTGAGTTTCCTACAGCAGACATTTACTGGAGAGTCCATTGTCAGCATTTTTAAACTTTGATCTTAATTACATATAAATTTTTGCATATTTCTTTTCAAGCTATTGTGTAACAAGGTATTAAATGAATGCTTCTATGAATCTCTGTGTATTCAAGGGTGCTCTTAAGTTCAAGTTTCAGTCTTGTCTCCTGATAAGAAAACATGCCTCATTTTATTTTTAATCTTAGAGGAATTGATTAAAGCTAATTTCTTGGTTTAAACAGTTTTAAGCTACATTTTTTTCAATGTTGAATAGCTCCCACATAAAAAACTAAACAAAACAAGACACAAGCTCTGTACAACCCATCATTCATCCAGTTTCTCTCCAGATCTCTATTTTCTCTAGTCCATATCACCAGTAGTATAGATTGTACTCCAATCACAAACCAAACTCTTTATCAAGCTCATCATCTGGCAGCACTGCCCAAGCTAGAAGCAGTCCCAGAATATGTTTACTTAACCAAGATTCTTCTTTTTTTTTGTAATGGCACTATCATGGCACTTTCAAAGATAGTAGTATACTCCTAAAATCACAAAAATTCCTGAGGTATTTGTATTAAACCACATATTGATAGTATTAGTTTTATAGTATTTCCATGAATGGATTTCTTTAAGAAGATAAGTGAACCACAGCTGCAATCAGGTTCTTCATTATTTTTTCTTGGAATATGAAATCATTTACATTGTTAAAATATATTTAGTTAGTAACAGTATGACTTATTAATTAGTATATAGGGCAAATAGTTAATCCACAGTTGCATCTCAATGAAAAGAATGGTTATATCCTGACAAGCAACCAACACATATTCAGCATTAAAAAGGATGTTCTCAGAGCATGAGGTTTTATGGTGATTACTAAAGAATTACAAGTCAAGAATTACAAATCTTGTTAAGATTTTGAAAATTTATATAGAGAGTCAAACCAAAAACACATGAAGTAAAATAAGCATTTTTAAAAGTTTGAATCTGATTTCTCTAGTAATAACACAAGCTGCTTCCAGAGAGATTTATGTGGGACTTTCATTCATTCAACAAATATATGTTGAGCCTCACCAATGAGACAAACTGCTCTGGGTGACGGCAATAATAAGATGAACTACGTACTTTAAGACTCTGCTCTTGTAGAACTTGTATTCTTCTGTAAAGGAGATGGAGGCTAACCAGCAAAACCAATATAAACCAGAAGAAAATACCACCAATGACTGGTTCCAAAAGACAATAGAAACCAGGTTATGTAGTACTCAATGATGACTGGTAAAATTCTAGATTAAATAGTCAGAGAAAGCCTTTTGGAGAAGGTTACTTTTACTTTGAGTTGGCGCTGACAAGAAGAAGGTAAACAGGGAGAGGAAATAACTATTTCCAAGGCCTACATTGAGAGCAAATCTAGACTATGGCTGGGGCACAGGGGCAAGGGAGGAAATCATAGAAAATGATTAGCAGGGGCCAACTCATGTTGGTCAATAAACTTTGGTGAGGAGTTTGGCCTTTACTCCATGTGTGTTGGAAAATTACAGAATGTTACTTTTGATCAAAACCTTCATGAATATATGCGTGGAGGTCATAGTCTAAGGTGGCCCCCCTGACTCGTATCCTTGTATAATCCCATTCTCTTGAGTGCAAGCAGAATTTGTGGTTTGCTTCCAACCAATAAAAACCAATAGAATGTGGCAAAGGTGATGGGATGTCAGTCCCATGACTACCTTAAGTTATATAAAACTGGATAACATCAGCCCACAGACAGGAGAGATGCTCTCCTGCTGGAATTGAATAAGCAAACTGTCATGTTACGAAGTATCCAGCACAGTGGCAGGGAACTGAAGGTGGCTGCTAGGATCTGAGAGCTACTTTTAGCCAATAGCCAGTAAGAACCTGGTGCCCTCAGTCATACAGCCACAAGGAAATGGATCCTGCCTACAACCTGAAAGAGCTTCTAAGTGGATTCCTCCCTGTGGAGTCTCCAGAGGAGACACTGATTTCACATATACAAATTAATGTTTTAGAAGGATCATGAGGACATAGTTTGCAAGATGAGAGGAAAGAGATTCTTCGGTCTATTGTGATAAGGTATTTGAAAACATCATTTCTCTGTTACATTTGCAGTTTCCATTTTTCATGTGTTCATTAAGTCTCTAAATTTTTCTCTTTCCTCCAGATACACTGTCCAATCCATCTTCCACATTGCCACCAGAGGAGCCTTTCTAAAATCTTTCCATTGCTTTATCTTCTTCAGTGACCCTTTTCAGGCTGAACAATAAACTTCTAACCCTTTGCCTTAGCATACAAATCCCTCCACAATATTCCCCTGCCCAATTTTCTAACATTATCCCTCATAATTATCTTACACTCCTGCCATACTTAATTAATTTTAGTATTAAACATGTGAAACATTCCCTCACACCTCCAGACCTTTGCAGGATCTGATCTCTCTGTCCGGAATATCCTGGCCCCACCTGCAACTCTTGTCTCTATTTACAAAGGCCCACACACCCTCCGCAAATGGACTAAATCCAACTTGCCCACCTAACTTCCTTTGAAGTATTATCTTTCTTATGCAGCTCCCTCTAATTCCTTAGCCTGAGGAAATCATTCTCAGCTTCATACACCCTGAACATCATTTTACTTACTGAACACACATTTGCCTTGTCTGTGTATTCTTCTAGGTGATAAGCTCCTTGAGGGTAGGAACTACTTATCTCTTTTCTGAGTAAAGGTGAGGTTAAAAGTGTAGTAATTTCATGAGTCCTATATTTGCATGGGCATCAGTTTCATTCAGACACTCCATCTAAGTTTCAGCACATTTTACTTTGCCACAAATTTCAGTCTATTCTTATCGACAAAAACCCATGCACAAATTCTGACACACTTGTCAACAGAAGAAATAAACAGTAGAACAAAGCTCTCTTCACATCTATCAATATTTGTTTAATATTTATCCCTCTGTCTTCTTCATTAAAATGAGAGCACCCACATCATGGGTAGGTAAGGGAAAATAAAGATATCAAAATCAACTAAGTTTAAGTCATTTTTTACAACGCTAAAAATAGATTTGACCAAGGTTCAATTGGAACATATCGGGCATTATAATTCATTATAAATTAATGATATATATGTGGAATCTAGAAAAACGATACAGATGAACTTATTTGCAAAGCAGAAATAGAGGCACAGACCTAGAGAATAGACATATGAATACTGGGGTGTGGGGAGGTAGGATGAATTGGGAGAATGGGATTGACATGTATACACTACTACGTATAAAACAGATAACTAATGAGAACCTACTGTATAGCACAGGGAACTCTACTCAGTGCTCTGTGGTGAACTAAATGGGAAGGAAATCCAAAAAAGAGGGGATATGTGTATACATATAGTTGATTCACTTTGCTGTACAGCAGAAACTAACACAACATTGTAAAACAACTATACTCCAATAAAATTAATTTGAAAAATAAATTAATTGATTAATGATTTGCATTTCAATGTTTTTATCCTGTCATCCTGAATTTTATAAAAGCAGTTATAATTATATGATATATTAGTCCCTTATTATTACTTTTATAATAAAAGCTCCCCCAAAAGGATTCATTACATAAGACTTGGTATCATAGCTAATTTATTGCAGCACATATTTTTATTCACTTTTATACTACATAGATTTTTATACTACCTGTAAGTAAGTTTTCCATAAAATGATAATAAAGGTAATTTGAATATTTACAACTTAACACCTTAGGTTGCTTAATCTACATGGAATACCAAACTGGCTAATAGTGTGATATTATTTCTTTCACAGTGGTTTAGTACTTCATATGCTCTAATGTCAACTGGGCTTAATCAGTACATTGCAAAAAAATATGAACACTATAATTACAGTGAATTATTACAAAGACTCTAAAAATGAATACTAAAGTAAAAATAGTATTTCTTAATCATTTAAAAGTCACTTTTGGGGGAAGAGGATGGACTCTAGAGCAGGAACTTGCACCTCTCCATTATTTGATCCATGAGTAAAGTTTTCCTTTGCTTCTGAATTGAACTCGGTCTCATTCTACTGACGCAAGGGACACCAGACAGAAGGACAAACTCAAGAGGATCCCATTAGACCACTGCATTTGTTTTTCTCAAGTTTGTTTTTCCTTTCTGAGAAGATCTCTTTACAAGCATAGGCACCAAAAGCACTTGTTTTTTGGATTTAGTCTTCACTAGCTCTTTAAAAGTGCCATTATCGGGGAGAGACCTTCAAGATGGTGGAGGAGTAAGAAGTGGACATCACCTTCCTTCCCATAAATACATCAAAAATACATCTACATGTGGAACAACTCCTACAGAACACCTACTGAACGCTGGCAGAAGACCTCACACTTCCAAAAAGGCAAGAAAATCCCCATGTACCTGGGTAGGGCAAAAGAAAAAAGAAAAAACAGAGATAAAAGAGTAGGGATGGGACCCGCACCTCTGGGAGGGAGCTGGGAAGGAGGAAAGGTTTCCACACACTAGGAAGCCCCTTCACTGGAGGGGATGGGGGGGTGGGCGGGGAGGGGAAGCTTTGGAGCCACAGAGGAGAGCTCAACAACAGGGGTGCAGAGGGCAAAGTGGAGAGATTCCCACTCAAAGGAGCGGTGCTGACCAGCACTCACCAGCCTGAGAGGCTTGTCTGCTCACCCGCTGGGGCGGGGGGGGGGGGGGGCTGGGAGCTGAGGCTCTGGCTTCGGAGGTCGGATCCCAGGGAGAGGACCGGGGTTGGCTGCGTGAAGACAGCCTGAGGGGGCTAGTGTGACACAGCTAGCCGGGACAGAGTCCGGGAAAAAGTGTGGACCTGCCGGAGAGGCAAGAGACCTTTGTTTTGGGGTGCGTGAGGACAGGCGATTCCTTCCCAGCATGCCCACAAAGGCAGAGCACCACATAAGCGAGCTCCAGAGACAGGTGCAAGCCACAGCTAACAACTCGGGCCACAGAGACGGACATGAAACGCTAAGTCTGCTGCTGTTGCCAGCAAGAATCCTCTGTGCAAGCATAGGTCACTATCCACACACCCCCAGGAGCCTGTGCAGAACGTCATTGCCAGGGTCCCAAGATCCAGGGACAACTTCCCTAGGAGAACACATGGTGCACCTCAGACGGTTGCAACATCACGCCAGCCTCTGCTGCTCGCCCCGCATTCCAATTTGACTACCATACCCCTCCCTCTCCCAGGCCTGAGTGAGCCAGAGCCCTCTAATCAGCCACTGCTTTAAGCCCCTCCTGTCTGGGTGGGGAACAGATGCCTGAGGACGACCGACATGCAGAGGTGGGGACAAAACCAAAGCTGTACCCCAGGAGCTGTGCAAACAAAGAAGAGAAAGGGAGATTTCTCCATGCAGCCTCAGGAGAGCAGATTAAATACCCACAATCAACCTAATAAACCCTGCACCTGAAGAATACTTGAATAGACAATGAATGTTCCCAAAATTGAGGTGGTGGACTTCGGGAGCAACTGTTTCTGGTCTTATGTTTATCTTAGTATAGTATTTAGTGCTTATTATCAGTGGTGGATTTGTTTATTGGTTTGGTTGCTCTCTTCCTTTTTTTATATAGATATATTTATTTTTTCCTTTTCCTCTTTTTGTGAGTGTGTATGTGCATGCATCTTTGTGTGATTTTGTCTTTATAGGTTTGCTTTTACCATTTGTCCTAGGGTTCTGTCCGTTTTTTTGTTCTGTTTTTTTTGGTTTTTTGTTTGTTTGTTTGCTTTTTCTCTCTCTTCCTTTTCTTCTGAGCCGTGTGGCTGGCAAGGTCTTGGTGCTCTGGCTGGGTGTCAGGCCTGAGACTTTGAGGTGGGAGGGCCGAGTCCAGGACATTGGACCACCAGAAATTTCCCAGCCCCATGTAATATCAGTCAGTGAGAGCTCTCCCAGAGATCTTGTCTCAACACTAAGACCCAGCTCCACCCAACAGCCAGCAATCTCTGGTGCTGGACGCCCCATGCCAAACAACTAGCAAGAGAGGAACACAACCCTGCCCATTAGCAGAGAGGCTGCCTAAATTCATACTAAGTTCACAGACACTCCAAAACACACCACCGGACGTGGCCCTGCCCAGGCAAAAGACAAGATACAGCCCCACCCACCAGAACACAGGCACCAGTCCCCTCCACCAGGAAGCCTACACAACCCACTGAACCAACCTCACCCACTGGGGGCAGACACCAAAAATAACGGGAACTACAAACCTGCAGCCTGCAAAAAGGAGACCCCAAACACAGTAAGGTAAACAAAATGAGAAGACAGAGAAATACACAACAGATGAAGGAGCAAGGTAAAAACCCACGAGACCAAACAAATGAAAAGAAAACAGGCAGTCTACCTGAAAAAGAATTCAGAGTAATGATAGTAAAGATGATCCAAAATCTTGGAAATAGAATGGAGAAAATACAAGAAATATTGAACAAGGACCTAGAAAAACTAAAGAGCAAACAAACAATGATGAACAACACAGCAAATAAAATTTAAAATTCTCCAGAAGGAATCAATAGCAGAATAACTGAGGCAGAAGAACGCATAAGTGACCTGGAAGATAAAATAGTGGAAATAACTGCCGAAGAGCAGAAAAACAAATGAAAAGAATTGAGGACAGTCTCAGAGACCTCTGGGACAACATTAAATGCACCAACATTCAAATTACAGGGGTCCCAGAAGAAGAGAAAAAGAAAGGGTCTGAGAAAATATTTGAAGAGATTATAGTTGAAAACTTCCCTAACATGGGAAAGAAAATATTCAGTCAAGCCCAGGAAGCACAGAGAGTCCCAGATAGGATAAATCCAAGGAGAAACATGTCAAGACACATATTAACCAAACAATCAAAAATAAAATTCAAAGAAAAAATATTAAAAGCAGCAATGGAAAAGCAACAAATAACATACAAGGGAATTCCCAAAAGGTTAACAGCTGATCTTTCAGCAGAAACTCTGGAAGACAGAGGGAGTGCCAGGACATATTAAAAGTGATGAAAGGGAGGGAGGAACCAAGATGGCGGAGTAGAAGGACATGCTCTCACTCCGTCTTGCGAGAACATCAGAATCACAAATAGCTGCTTGACAATCATCAACAGGAAGACACTGGAACTCACCAAAAAAGATACCCCACATCCAAAGACAAAAGAGAAGCCACAATGAGACGGTAGGAGGGGCGCAATCACGGTAAAATCAAATCCCATAACTGGTGGGTGGGTGACTCACAGACTGGTGAACACTTATACCACAGAAGTCCACCTACTGGAGTGAAGGTTCTGAGCCCCACATCAGGCTTCCCAACCTGGGGGTCTGGCAACGGGAGGAGGAATTCCTAGAGAATCGGGCTTTGAAGGCTAGTGGGATTTGATTGCAGGACTTCGACAGGACTGGGGGAAACAGAGACTCCACTCTTGGAGGGCACACACAGAGAGGTGTGTGCATCGGGATGCAGGGGAAGGAGCAGTGACCCCACAGGAGACTGAACCAGACCTCCCTGCTGGTGTTGGAGGGTCTCCTTTAGAGGCGGGGGGTGACTGTGGCTCACCGTGGGGACACGGACGCTGGCAACAGAAGTTCCGGGAGGTACTCCTTGGCTTGAGCCCTCCAGGAGTCTTCCATTGGCCCCACCAAAGAGCCCAGGTAGACTCCAGTGTTGGGTTGCCTCAGGCCAAACAGCCAACAGGGAGGGAACCCAGCCCCACCCATCAACAGTCAAGTGGATTAAACTTTTACTGAGCTCTGCCCACCAGAGCAACAGTCAGCTCTGCCCACCACCAGTCCCTCCCATCAAGCCTCTTCAATAGCCTCATCTACCAGAGGGCAGACAGCAGAAGCAAGAAGAACTACAATCCTGCAGGCTGTGGAACAAAAACCACATTCACAGAAAGATAGAAAAGATGAAATGGCAGAGGGCTATGTACCAGATGAAGGAACAAGATAAAACCCCATAAAAACAACTAAATGAAGTGGAGATAGGCAACCTTCCAGAAAAAGAATTCAGAATAATGATAGTGAAGATGATCCAGGACCTCGGAAAAAGAATGGAAGCAAAGATCGAGAAGATGCAAGAAATGTTTAACAAAGGCCTAGAAGAATTAAAGAACAAACAAACAGAGATGAACAATACAATGACTGAAATGAAAACTACACTAGAAGGAATCAATAGTAGAATAACTGAGGCAGAAGAACGGATAAGTGACCTGGAAGACAGAATGGTGGAATTCACTGCTGTGGAACAGAATAAAGAAAAAAGAATGAAAAGAAATGAAGACAGCCTAAGAGACCTCTTGGACAACATTAAAGGCAACAACATTCGCATTATAGGGGTCCCAGAAGGTGAAGAGAGAGAGAAAGGACCAGAGAAAATATTTGAAGAGATTATAGTCAAAAACTTCCCTAACATGGGAAAGGAAATAGCCACCCAAGTCCAGGAAGTGCAGAGAGTCCCATACAGGATAAACCCAAGGAGAAACACGCCGAGACACATAGTAATCAAATTGGCAAAAATTAAAGACAAAGAAAAATTATTGAAAGCAGCAAGGGAAAAACGACAAATAACATACAAGGGAACTCCCATAAGATTAACAGCTGATTCCTCAGCAGACACTCTACAAGTCAGAAGGGAGCAGCATGATATACAGCAAGCCCGTGTCTTTTGGTTGGAGCATTTAATCCATCTACATTTAAGATAGTTATCGATATGTATGTTCCTATTACCATTTTCTTAATTGTTTTGGGTTTGTTATTGTAAGTTCTTTCCTTCTTTTGTGTTTCCTGCCTAGAGAAGTTCATTTAGCATTTGTTGTAGAGCTGGTTTGGTGATGCTGAATTCTGTTATCTTTGCTTGTCTGTAAAGGTTTTAAATTCTCCATCGAATCTGAATGAGATCCTTGCTGGGTAGAGTAATCTTGGTTGTAGGTTTTTCCCTTTCATCACTTTTAATATGTCCTGCCACTCCCTTCTGGCTTGCAGAGTTTCTGCTGAAAGATCAGCTGTTAACCTTTTGGGGATTCCCTTGTAGGTTATTTGTTGTTTTTCCCTTGCTGCTTTTAATATTTTGTCTTTGTATTTAATTTTTGATAGCTTGATTAATATGTGTCTTGGCGTGTTTCTCCTTGGATATATCCTGTATGGGACTCTCTGCGCTTCCGGGACTTGATTGACTATTTCCTTACCCATATTAGGGAAGTTTTCAACTATAATCTCTTCAAATATTTTCCCAGTCCCTTTTTTTTTCTTCTTCTTGGACATCTATAATTCGAATGTCAGTGTGTTTAATGTTGTCCCAGAGGTCTCTGAGACTGTCCTCAATTCTTTTCATTCTTTTTTCTTTATTCTGCTTTGTGGTAGTTATTTCCACTATTTTATCTTCTAGGTCACTTATGCGTTCTTCTGCCTCAGTTATTCTGCTATTGATTCCCTCTAGAGAATTTTAAATTTCATTTATTGTGTTGTTCATCATTGTTTGTTTGCTCTTTAGTTCTTCTAGGTCCTTGCTCAACGTTTCTTGTATTTCTCCATTCTATTTCCAAGATTTTGGATCATCTTTACTATCATTACTCTGAATTCTTTTTCAGGTAGACTGCCTATTTCCTCTTTATTTGTTTGGTCTTGTGGGTTTTTACCTTGCTCCTTCATCTGCTGTGTATTTCTCCGTCTTCTCATTTTGCTTAATTTACTGTGTTTGGGGTCTCCGTTTCGCAAGCTGCAGGTTTGTAATTCCCGTTGTTTTTGGTGTCTGCTCCCAGTGGGTAAGGTTGGTTCAGTGGGTTGTGTAGGCTTCCTCGTGGAGGGGACTGGTGCCTGGGTTCTGGTGGATAAGGCTGGATCCTGTCTTTCTGGTGGGCAGGACCATGTCTGGTGGTGTGTTTTGGGCTGTCTGTGAACTTATTATGATTTTAGGCAGCCTCTCTGCTAATGAGTGGGTTTGTGTTCCTGTCTTGCTAGTTGTTTGGCAAATGGTGTCCAGCACTGTAGCTTGCTGGTCAGTGAGTGGAGCTGGGTCTTAGCGTTGAGATGGAGATCTCTGGGAGAGCCTTTGCCATTTGATATTACACGGGGCTGGGAGGTCTCTGGTGGACGAGTGTCCTGAACTCGGCTCTCCCACCTCAGAGGCTCCAGCCTGACACCCGGCCAGAGCACCAAGACCCTGTCAGCCACACAGCTCAGGAGAAAAGGGAGAAAAAGAAAGAAAGAAAGAAAAAATAAATAAATAAAAGAAAATAAAGTTTTTAAAATAGAAAAAATTATTAAAAATTAGAAATTAAAAAGTAATTAAAAAAAAGAAAGAAAGAAGAGAGCAACCAAACCAGAAAACAAATCCACCAATGATAACAAGGGTTAAAAACTACACTAAAAAAAAATTTTTTTTAAATGGTCAGGACCCTAGGACAAAAGGCAAAAGCAAAGCTATACAGACAAAATCACACAAAGAAGCATACACATACACACTCGCAAAAAGAGAAAAAGGAAAAAATATATATATATAAAATAAAAAAAGGAAGAGAGCAACCAAATCAATAAACAAATCTACCAATGATAATAAGCTCTAAATACTAAACTAAGATAAACATAAAACCAGAAACAAATTAGATGCAGAAAGCAAATCCCAAGTCTACAGTTGCTCCCAAAGTCCACCTCCTCAATTTTGGGGTGATTTGTTGTCTATTCAGGTATTCCACAGATGCAGGGTACATTAAGTTGATTGTGGAGATTCAATCCTCTGCTCCTGAGGCTGCTGGAGAGATTTCCCTTTCTCTTCTTTGTTCGCACAGCTCCTGGGGTTCAGCTTTGGATTTGGTCCCGCCTCTGTGTGTAGGTCACCTGAGGGTGTCTTTTGGGAAGTCTGAGGTCTTCTGCCAGCATTCAGTAGGTGTTCTGTAGGAGTTGTTCCATGTAGATGTAGTTTTGATGCATTTGTGGGGAGGAAGGTGATCTCCGCATCTTACTCCTCCGCCATCTTGAAGTCGCTTCTTTGCTCCTTTGATTCAATAATTTCAAATGACCAATTATTGAGTTTGGTGATGTTTTCTTCTGGTTGATCAAATCTGTGGTTAAACCCATCTAGTGAATTTTTCAATTTAGTTATTGTATTATTCAGCTCCCGAATTTCTATTTGGTTCTTTTTTTATGTTTCTGTCTTTTCATTGATATTCTCTTTGTTCATGTATTTTCCTGATTTTATTTAGTTGTCTATCTGTGTTCTCTTGCAGGTCACTGACCTCTTTTAAGACAATTATCTTAAATTATTTGACAGGTAATTCATAGATCTTTGTTTGTTTCAGTTGATTTTGTTCCTTTGATTGGAACATGTTTCCCTGTCTCTTTGTGTCACTGTGATTTTTTTTTTTTTTTTTTGCTATGTTTTTTCATTTGAAAAAATAGCACTTCCCTCAGTACTTTTAGGCTGGCTTTGTACGGGGGAAGCCTTTCACCAATTAACACAGCTAGAGATTTTGGGGGGCTCTGAACCATTTTTCAGGGGGATGCAACTTCTCTGCTCTTGTGGATGTAATTTACCAACTAGAGAGATTTGCTAGTTTCTCTTTCAGTAGCTCATAATCTCTTGCTCCCTCTAGTGTCTCTGTGCAATACTGCAGGTTCTATGGTACTGCAGCAGCAAGTTGTCCAGCTCCTTTTTATTCTCAGTGGCCTGCAGGCATCCAAAGTATCCTTGTTCCCGGTCAGGGCTCCAAGTCAGACCAGTCAGAAACCAGTCCCTCTGGCAACCCTTGGTACACCTGGATGAATGCCCCACTCTTATCTCTCCCTCTCAAGAAGCCATGAGTTGGGTGCATTCTTCTGATAGTGCCAAACAACAATGGCTTCTGTCTGTAGCATGGCAGGTCCTCTGGTATGAGAGCAAGCTACTCCTATTCTTTCTTACTTTCAGTGGCCCCAGGAATCTAAGCTATGCTGGTTCCAACCATGCCAGTGCTCCAAGTCATATGAGAAAGAAACTAAGTCCCTCAGGCAGCCCTCTGAATATCTTGCGTGTTGGACACTTGTTCTACTCTTCTTTTTCCCACCAAGGAGAAGCCATGAGTTGGAGTTCTCTTCAATGGCAATGAGCTCTGCTGACCTAAGGGTGAGGTAACTGGGGATAAAGTGAAATAGTTCTTATCATTCATTTCAATGTGGCTGTTCTCAACTTTTTACCTGCCTGGGATACCACAACTTCGTAACTGGTTTCTGGAGTCCACATAAAGATATTTTGGTCCATATATTGTTGTTAAGTCAGTGTCTTTGTGGAGCGACAAGGGCTGGGTCTTCTTTTCTTGCCACCTTGCTCTTTTTCTCATTGATTTCTGCTCTGATCTTGATTATTTCATTTTCCTACTTAACTTGGTTTTAGTTTGCTCTTCTTTCTTTTGTTTCTTATGGTGGACACCAAAATAATTGATTTGAGACCTTTTTTCTTTCCTAACATAGGTATTTGGTGTTACACTTTTCCCCTTTAATACTGCTTTAGTAGCATCACACAAATTCTAATACAATGAATTTTCATTTCTGTTCAATTCCAAGTACCTTCTAATTCTTCCTTTGATCTTTTTATTTGACTTATCTGTTGTTTAGAAGTGTTATTTAATTTCTAAATTTTGGAGGACTTTTCCAGAAAGTATTCTGATAGTGATTTCTAACTTAATTCCATTGTAGTCAGTAACAGTCACTGAAAGACTTGAATCCCTTTAAATTTAGTGCGATTTGTTTTAGGGTCCAATGCAGTCTATCTTGGTGTTGTTTGTGTGTACTTGAAAACAATGTTTGGGACTTCCCTGGTGGTCCAGTGGTTAAGACTCTGGGCTTCTACTGCAGGGGGGGTGGGTTTGATCCCTGGTCGGGGAACTAAGATCCCACATGTGGTGTGGCCAAAAAAAAAAAAGAATGTTTGTTTGGGGGTGGAATATCTTAGAAATGTCAATTAGATAAATTCAATTCACAGTGCTGTTAGAATCTTCTATGTTCTTACTCATTTTTCTATGCTCTTGTTCTATCCATTAATGAGAGAGTATTATTGAAATCTCTGACTATAATTGTGGGTTCGTCTATTTCTTCTTATAGTTCTAGCAGTTCTTGCCTCATATATTTTCAAGCTCTGTTATTAGTTGCATAAATCTTGTTAACTTGACCCTTTTATTGCTATAAAATAAATTTATCCCTGGGTAATATTCTTTGCTCTAAAAACAAGTTTGTCTGATATCAGTATAATCATTCAGGTTTTGTTTTATAAAGTGTTAGGATGCTATAGATTCTTTCACCCTTTTACTTTTAACTTACTCCTGTCTATGTCTATGTATTCGAAATTTGTTTCTCAAAGGCAGCATATAAGTGGTTATTGCTTTTTGTCCAATCTGATGATCTCTGTATTTTAATTGGAGTTTCTACATCATTTAAATTTAATCTATTATTGATATGGTTAGATTCAAATTCTATCATTTTGCCATTAAAAAAAAATTGTCCCATCTTTTCCTTGTTTCTCTTTTCCTTTTATTTCAGTTTCTTAGATAAATGAATTTCTATCATTTTATCTTCTTTGTTGGCTTTTTAGCTATAACTCTTTGCTTTGTCATTTTAATGGTTGCTTCAGAATTTACAGGATACATGCTTAACTTACCACAATCTTCCTTTAAGTGATATACCACTATATATATACAGCATAAGAACCTTAAAACAATATATCACCATTTTTCCTCTCTCAATATTTGTGCTATTATTTTCCATTTTAATTTTACACATATCATAAACTTCACATTACATTGTTATTATTTCTGCTTAAACAATTACTTATCTGTTAGAGAGTTAAATAATAAGAAAAAAAATCTTGAGTCTTTACCTATCTAGTTACCATTTCTCATGCACTTCATTCCTTTGGGTAGATCCATATTTCCATATGGTATCATTTTCTTTCTGCCTAAAGAAATTGCTTTAACCTATCATATAGTGTAAACCTGCAGTTTACAGATTCTTTCAACTTTTGCATGCCTGACAAAGTCTTTGTTTTGAATGTAATTTTTGATGGGTATAGAATTCTAGGTTGATTTTTTTTCTTTCAGTTCTTTAAAATTTGCTTCACTGAACTGTTTATGATACAAAATATGCTATCATCCTTATTCTTGTATCTCTGTTTGTAACATCTCCTTACTCTTTCTATTTTTGACATTTTCTATTTAACTAGTTTTGAGCAATGCGATAATGATGCACCTCAGTGCAGTTTTCTTTGTTTTTCGTATTTTCTTATTCTGGGGATTTGTTAAGCATCTAGGATTTGTGGGTTTACAGTTGTCATCAAACTTAGAAAATTTATAACTGTAATGGTCATAATGCCCACAATGATTCTTATCCAGGGAAGAGGTACTTTACTCACAATTATATCACGGTTAAATGAAACAACGAAAGGTTTACAAATAAAACAAATCATTCCTATTACCTTGATAAGTAAAGAATAAGCACATACAAAGCTTTAGATAAGTAAAGAATAAGATTATATATGCTAGCACATACAAAGCTAATTTAAATACATTTATTATGATGACCAGCCAATACTGGTCTCTCTAAGCTATGTGATAGATCTTTGATGACAATATAGCCTATAGAACTCTGTCTTTTATTGTATGATTTGTCATTAAAATTCTATTAAAAATATTCTCGAGTTTCTTTATTCCAAGTTATAGTGGATAATTTTTCTCTATATTTCATTTTTTTCTAATTACTATAAATAATAAAAATAAATATGAGGTAAATATATTTCTGATGCTGTTTTAACACTTTCTGAAATGTTTAGTCTTGCACATGGATCCTTAAAAATATTTTATAAAAAGAAATTATATTTTCTGCCACTTCCCTTGGTTACAAATATATTTACTTACATGTAAAGAAATCAATGACCAAATTTAAAAGCTAGTAGTAGGCTTTCATTTTTTTTTTTAATTTATTTTATTTTATTTTATTTTTGGCCATGCCACACGGCATGTGGGATCTCAGTTCCCTGACCAGGGATCAAACCCTTGCCCCCTTCATTGGAAGCTCTGACTCTTAACCACTGGACCACCAGGGAAGTCCCATAAGCTTCATTTTTTTTTTTAGTTAATATCTCAATTCAATAAACAACTAACAAATATACAGTTGAATAACTTCAGATTACCCTTTGGTCTTAAGATTTTAGTATGCACAATATTATTTTTCAGAGCTTTGACTTGCTACTGTGTGCATATTGTATGTGTTTGCATTTGTGTGTGTATGTTTGTTATATAATTTGGTTTATTTAAGTGCATATTAAAATTTTGCAGATGCACATTTAGGTGACATCCTGGATTCACAATAATATCCCCATTCTATGCTATATCCTCTTCTTCAATTATTTGGATGGGCAGGAAATGCAAACAGGGCCAATCATAATGTAACCACTTTCTAACATGTCAGGCCATGGACATTAATCCAGGTCATGTTAATGAGAATCCCTCCCCAAGATTTGGAAAAAGAGGGTTCTTGCTCTTCTTTCTTGCAAAACTGTAAGGATGTAAGAAAAGTGCTATCATATGCCACGGCTTTGGTTTTGTGAAGAAAGCATTATGTGAGAAGTGAAATGATACTAGAAGGTAAGTTGAAAGAATGTGTTGGTGCTCCTCACAGCTTCCAACTGTCAGTCATCTTCAGATACATCCAGCCCCTTAGCAGTTATATCAACAAATGAATGTCCTCTTATGCTTAAGAGAGTTTCAGTTGGGTGTCTATCACTAGTGGTCAAAAACTGTTCTTAAATATTGATATTAAAGTATTGAAATATATTTTTAGAGGACTATCTTACTGTAATTTTAAGAATTCTCTTTAATTTTAATGATAGCTAGTAGAAAAATAAAATATATGACTGTAGATATCAGCTTATTTACTTATAAGACTCTAAGTTGGACTGTCAGTTAATAATAAAATCATCTATAACAAACAATTCTAATATAAAATGTTATCTTTATAATCTTTATTTCTTTCGGTAATTGTTTAGATAAGGAAAATAATTCACACTTTCTTTCATTATTTTCCATGTTCATGTACTGAAAAGAAAAATGTTTACATGGGGTCAATATTCAATCAAAGTTGCTTGACTCAATACGAATGTAATCAGGCAGTAAAATTTTAGGTACTAATATAAATCTTCATGGTCCACAAATACAAGGATTTTTTCTTGGATAAAATAGAGAGAGATTATATAAAAGGAAATAGGAAAATGGGACACAATAGCGTAACTGAGGCCTGAAATCAAACATGAATTGTAAAAGAGACCCTGGAAAATCTGGTTAATCCTGGGTTTAATATTATTATCAGGAGCTCAAAACACATTTATAAAGAAAAAACTTATTTTTGCAGTTTTTGTTTTTTCTTCTCTTTGACAACCAGTAGTTAATATGATGGGTGGTACCTATCAATTCCACATATTTATCATTTTCTCTCATAATATAGTCATATTTTTTTCTGTGAGTAAATGGAAAGCAAATCAACCTACAGATATTAATTAATTATAAGGCACTGTGCAAGGTACTGCAGGCAGAATTGCATAGACAGGTGATTTCAACACTCTCTAATGTTTGCTTTTAAAGGGTTTACACTATGAATAACATGCATAAAGATTTTATGTCCTCTAATTGGCAGAATTTTGTTAAAACAAATTTTAACAGGTTAGGAAGGAGGAATTGTGGAGAGTTGAGGAAAAAAAGATGACTCGTACTTTCAATATAGCCCATAATTTCCACCTCCAAATAGTTCCCATATATGAAACCCCTTAAATTATATTGTAACCCTTCCCTCTAGAGTCTTGACCTGCAGTTTGAGAAATACCGGCATTGATATATGAAATACACAGATAATGCAAAAACCTCATTTTACCAGCTAGTTTCACCTTCTGCCCCATCAATCACATTACAAAATCTGTCAACAGGAGGCAAATTGCCTGGCTTAAATTTCACCCCACTCCCTTCACATGGTCGCTTTAGAGGAAGTGCTAATGGCCAATACAAATGTCAAAAGTGAACAGCGATAACGATATGGAGACACCATTCTAGTTAATTAACCTCTAAATAGTAATAGTAAACTATATTGCAAAACTCGTATTGAAAGAAAAAAATCAAAAAGTCTTCTGGATCTGTTTTTATGTTTTGAAGAGGATCTGATATTATTCTCCAATATCAGTGTTTCCCTTTTACCTTCTCTTCGCTCTCCGCTCTGCAGCCCTTCAGCCAATGTTTTTATACAACTTTCTCCTCTCTTCACCTTACCTACTAGCCTGACAAAGTTCAACATAGTTAGGGGTGCAAATAAACTTAGAGGAAAATATTTTAGGTATATGAAACTATATAGTAAATTCTAGATTACTGTATTTGTCAGTTGGCTAACAAATATTTATTGTATGCCTACTACCTACCAGACAATATCATGCATTCAGATGATGGAAATGGTTAACAAAATACTTCCCTTTTTCATGAAGTTTACATTCAATAAATAACTGAGAAAAAATAATTGTACCAGTATTTACTATCGAGAAACAGTTATGTGCAAAATCGAGGTTAGGACCTATCTTTTCGTAGTGCACTACAAATGTAGATTTTCATAGTGCTAAGGAAATATATAATTTGGAGATCCAGCTTATTCAAGTTAGGAAAGTTTTACCTGCGTAGCAATATTCACGCTGTGATTTTAAAAAGCATCACCATTTAGATAAGGCAAACAGAAGGGGTAGAACATTCCAGGAAGAGGGGACAATATGTACAAAAACTGTGAGGCAGGGGAAAGCATTGCATGCTGAAATAGAAAGCCAGAGTGGCTGGCATGAAATAAACAAATAGTAGAAATGTGCATACATTTGAGCCTGGAGAGGCAACTAAAGGTAGGGTTGTTGGGATTTTAGGGGCATTATTTGAAGGACCTTTGGAAGCTGTTGAAACATTTTAAGAGAGAAATTATGTATTCAAATCTGTGCTATAAAAAGGACATATCCTGGCTACTGTTTGGAGAATGGAGGGGAGGAGCAGAGGGAATATGGCTGTGGTGACTGCAGCCTAGTTGAGGATTCTGACAATGAACATAGATAGAAGTGAATTAATTCGAGAGTTACTTAGGTGGTGGAATGTATTAAATTGGGGTGTACGGTGAGAGAAGAGTCTAGAATTATGTTATTTTTAATTAAATACATGATAGTAGAGAGTTTTACTCAACCTGGGAAAACTGAAGTTGGGAAAACATTTCAAAGATGGGAGATGTATATATATCTTTGGAACACAAAGATGACCTAAAACTTAACTGCTAACTGAATATTAAATGTTTCATTATCAATAATTGTAATTGCTCTTTTTAGGGACTATAAGAGTTCTGAGTACATGATTTGGATAGTTGTTTCTTACTAACACGTTCCCAATTTTATGTGAACATCTAAGGAATGTAAAATAAATATCACAATTATTTTCAAATATGGATGTGCCCAGTGATTTATTTCTCATGAAGAAAAAAAACCATGTTAAAGGAAGGGTTGAAAAGTATGTTTTACTTCTTGCTGTATTCAGAATTATAAGAGGAATTTCTAGTGGTGGAAATAATACCATCAGGAAAGAGTAAGAGCTTTAAGCAATTTTTTCTCATCTATCCCTTCTGCCACTGAAATCTTCAGTTTGGGCTTACAATTCTGTGTTCTCTACACAGTAGGCTGAGATTTATGGCTTTCCCAGACACACAAACCCCAAAGCTGCCAGCTGCTATCCAAAGATGCTCTGAATATTCTTTCTGTAAAACAAATCCCAGTTTTATTATCTCAAAATTTTTTTCCATACTACAACCATAGGTTTTGGTTCAGTAATCCAAAAATTAATCATTCATTCAAGTTTAGTGTAACACCTATTTTGAGCAAAGCAGTCTGTTAAGTACTGAGCTGAAACATACAAATATTAACTTATTATACCTCACAATGATTTAAATGTTGCTAACGTGATAGCAGAACACTTCATATAGTTTTGGTAAGACTAAACAAGTATAAAATTATTAGCACCAAATTTTAAATTAACTAATATGTTATCATTAAACATTTCTGGAGACAGCAGAAGCAAGAAAAACTACAGTCCTGCAGTCCGTGGAACAGAAACCACATTTACAGAAAGATAGACAAGATGAAAAGGCAGAGGGCTATATACCAGATGAAGGAACAAGAAAAAAACCCAGAAAAACAACTAAATGAAGTGGAGATAGGCAACCTTCCAGAAAAATAATTCAGAATAATGATAGTGAAGATGATCCAGGACCTCGGAATAAGAATGGAGGCAAAGATCGAGAAGATGCAAGAAATGATTAACAAAGACCTAGAAGAATTAAAGAACAAACAAACAGAGATGACCAATACAATAACTGAAATGAAAACTACACTAGAAGGAATCAATAGCAGAATAACTGAGGCAGAAGAACGGATAAGTGACCTGGAAGACAGAATGGTGGAATTCACTGCTGCGGAACAGACTAAAGAAAAAAGAATGAAAAGAAATGAAGACAGCCTAAGAGACCTCTGGGACAACATTAAAGGCAACAACATTCGCATTATAGGGGTCCCAGAAGGAGAAGAGAGAGAGAAAGGACCAGAGAAAATATTTGAAGAGATTATAGTCGAAAACTTCCCTAACATGGGAAAGGAAAGCGCAGAGAGTCCCATACAGGATAAATCCAAGGAGAAACACGCCGAGACACATAGCAATCAAAGTGGCAAAAATTAAAGATGAAGAAAAATTATTGAAAGCAGCAAGGGAAAAACGACAAATAACATACAAGGGAACTCCCATAAGGTTAACAGCTGATTTCTCAGCAGAAACTCTACAAGCCAGAAGGGAGTGGCATGATATACTTAAAGTGATGAAAGGGAAGAACCTACAACCAAGATTACTCTACCCAGCAAGGATCTCATTTAGATTTGATGGAGAAATCAAAAGCTTTACAGACAAGCTAAAGCTAAGAGAATTCAGCACCACCAAACCAGCTCTACAACAAATGTTAAAGGAACTTCTCTAAGTGGGAAACACAAGAGAAGAAAAGGACCTACAAAAACAAACCCAAAACAATTAAGAAAATGGCCATAGGAACATACATATTGATAATTACCTTAAACGTGAATGGATTAAATGCTCCAGCCAAAAGACACAGGCTTGCTGAATGGATACAAAAACAAGATCCATATATATGCTGTCTACAAGAGACCCACTTTAGACCTAGGGACACATACAGACTGAAAGTGAGGGGATGGAAAAAGATATTCCATGCAAATGGAAATCAAAAGAAAGCTGGAGTAGCTATACTCATATCAGATAAAATAGACTTTAAAATAAAGAATGTTACAAGAGACAAGGAAGGACACTACATAATGATCAAGGGATCAATCCAAGAAGAAGATATAACAATTATAAATATATATGCACCCAACATAGGAGCACCTCAATACATAAGGCAACTTTTAACAGCTCTAAAAGAGGAAATCGACAGTAACACAATAATAGTGGGGGACTTTAACACCTCACTTACACCAATGGACAGATCATCCAAAATGAAAATAAATAAGGAAACAGAAGCTTTAAATGACACAATAGACCAGATAGATTTAATTGATATATATAGGACATTCCATCCAAAAACAGCAGATTACACGTTCTTCTCAAGTGCGCACGGAACATTCTCCAGGATATACCACATCTTGGGTCACAAGTCAAGCCTCAGTAAATTTAAGAAAATTGAAATCATATCAAGCATCTTTTCTGACCACAACGCTATGAGATTAGAAATGAATTACAGGGGAAAAAACGTAAAAAACAATAACACATGGAGGCTAAACACTACGTTCCTAAATAACCAAGAGATCACTGAAGAAATCAGAGAGGAAATAAAAAATACCTAGAGACAAATGACAATGAAAACATGACGATCCAAAACCTATGGGATGCAGCAAAAGCAGTTCTAAGAGGGAAGTTTATAGCTATACAAGCCTACCTAAAGAAACAAGAAAAATCTCAACTAAACAATCTAACCTTACACCTAAGAGACTAGAGAAAGAAGAACAAACAAAACCCAAAGTTAGCAGAAGGAAAGAAATCATAAAGATCAGAGTGGAAATAAATGAAATGGAAACAAAGAAAACAATAGCAAAGATCAATAAAACTAAAACCTGGTTCTTTGAGAAGATAAACAAAATTGATAAGCCATTAGCCAGACTCATCAAGAAAAAGAGGGAGAGGACTCAAATCAATAAAATCAGAAATGAAAAAGGAGAAGTTACAACAGACACCTCAGAAATACAAAGCATCCTAAGAGACTACTACAAGCAACTCTATGCCAATAAAATGGACAACCTGGAAGAAATGGACAAATTCTTAGAAAGGTATAACCTTCCAAGACTGAACCAGGAAGAAGCAGAAAATATGAACAGACCAATCACAAGTAATGAAATTGAAACTGTGATTAAAAATCTTCCAACAAACAAAAGTCCAGGACCAGATGGCTTCACAGGTGAATTCTATCAAACATTTAGAGAAGAGCTAACACCTATCCTTCTCAAACTCTTCCAAAAAATTGCAGAGGAAGGAACACTCCCAAACTCATTCTATGAGGCCACCATCACCCTGATACCAAAACCAGACAAAGACACTACAAAAAAAGAAAATTACAGACCAATATCACTGATGAATATAGATGCAAAAATCCTCAACAAAATACTAGCAAACAGAATCCAACAACACATTAAAAGGATCATACACCACGATCAAGTGGGATTTATCCCAGGGATGCAAGGATTCTTCAATATACACAAATCAATCTATGTGATACACCATATTAACAAATTGAAGAATAAAAACCATATGATCATCTCAATAGATGCAGAAAAAGCTTTTGACAAAATTCAACACCCATTTATGATAAAAACTCTCCAGAAAGTGGGCATAGAGGGAAACTAAAAAAAAAAAAAAAAAAAAAAAAAAAATTTCTGGCTCACTGCTACTGTTGCTACAGTAGCAAAGCGCCTCCTCACATGCTCTTCTGATCCAACCACTTTCTCTGTAAAGAGACGTCTAGAACTTTCTCCCTCATCTTCCTGGGGCTTCCGGGAGCACCAAGAAACCCACGTGGCATTCGCACAGAGTGCCTGGGACAGTCCCTGCACAGTTCCTGGCTGCACTGCTGAGACGAGCTCTTCAGACCCTTCTGAGCGGGACTCCGGAGTCATCCACAGAGTCAGAGAAAGTCAGGAGACAGGCGGGGGCTTTGCCGGGGGCTGGACTCCGCAGGGGCTCCAGGAACGGGGAGGTGAAGGCCCAGGTCTGAGGCACGTGTCCTCAGGTCACAGAGCACAGGAGGCCCAGGCAGTGCCAGGAGTCAAGGTGAGGTTGGCAGGGGACAGGCCACCCAGGAGGAGCACCCCTGTGAGGCCCGAGGGCACCCCTCAAAAGAAAACCTGTCCGTGGTCCCTATCCGTCACCCCTGCCCACACTCCTGTCGGCGGCCAGACCCCAGTCATCATGCCCCTGGTCGAGATGAGTGAGCTCCGCAAGCCTGAGGTAGACCTTCAGGACCCAGTGGAGGCGCAGCTGTTCGGGGCTAAGGGGGAGGAGGCCGCATCCCCTTCCTCCTCCTCCTCCTCCTCCTCTTCTTACTCTGTCCTGTTCCTGGTCACCCTGGAGGAGGTGGCTGATGCTGGGGAACCCAGTCCCCCCCAGCGCCCCTCCCCCACTGCCCTGGCCACCACTCCATGGAGCCAATCTGAAGACGACGGCCTCAGCACCCAAGATGAGGAAGGGCTGAGCACCTGGCATGACCAGGAAGATGCACTACATCTGAAGGTGGCTGACCTGGTAGGATTCCTGCTCCTCAAGTATTGCACAAAGGAGCCTACCACAAAGGCAGAAATGCTGACCATCCTCAAAGATTACCAGGACCACTTCCCCGTGGTCTTCAGCTGAGCCTCCGAGTGCATGCAGCTGGTCTTTGGCCTCGCCGTGAAGGAAGTAGACCCCAGCAATCACTCCTATGTCCTCGTCCCCACCCTGGGCCTCACCTCTGATGGGATGCTGAGTGACGGGCAGAGCATGCCCAAGACTGGCCTCCTGGTGTTGCTCCTGGGCCTGATCCTCCTAGAGGACGACTTTGTTGCCCCTGAGGAGGAGGTCTGGGGAGCACTTAGCAAGATGGGGGTGTGTGCCAGGAGGTAGCACTGCATCTATGGGGAGCCCAGGGAGCTCCTCACCAAAGTGTGGGTGCAGGAGGGCTACCTGGAGTAGCAGCAGGTGCCCCACAGCGACCCCATCCACTACGAGTTCCTGTGGGGTCCCCGGGCCCATGCGGAGACCAGCAAGTGACAGGTTCTGGAGTATCTGCTCAGGGTCAATAGCTTGGATCCCAGGTCCTTCCCATCCCTGTCTGCAGAGGCTGTGAGCGATGAGGAAGAGGGGGCCTGAGCCAGAGCAGCAGCCAGGCTCCTTCCAGGCCCACGTCCAGCAGCTTCTCCTGTGGGGCAGGAAGGGAGGCTGATCCTTCACTCTGAGTTTGAAGAGGGAGTGGTCAGCCTTCTATGTAGTGAGGGCCCAGGCAAGTTGGGGGAACATGGTGTGTAGCATCTTTGTGTTCCTGTTCTCTACGATGACATGGAAATTCATCTGTTTCCTTTAGTGATTTTTCAAATGTTGTTCTTTTCAATAGAAGATTTTTTAAATGCCAATACATTTTATTTTTTATACAATTTTTAAAGGTTACATTCAATTTACAGTTATTACCAAATATTGGCTATATTCCCCATGTTGTACAATACATCCTTGTAGCTTGTCTTACACCCAATAGTTTGTGCCTCCCACTCCTCCATCCCTGTAGCGCCCCTCCCTCATCCCTACTGATAACCATTAGTTTGTTCTCTGTATCTTTGAGTCTGCTTCTTTTTTGTTATATTCACTAGTTTGTTGTATTTTTTAGATTCCACATATGAGTGATATCGTGCAGTATTTGTCATTCTGTCTGACTTATTTCACTTAGCATATTGCCCTCCAAGTCCATCCAT
This sequence comes from Balaenoptera ricei, assembly GCF_028023285.1. NCBI lineage: Eukaryota > Metazoa > Chordata > Mammalia > Artiodactyla > Balaenopteridae > Balaenoptera > Balaenoptera ricei. Next base: position 66,448,577 of record NC_082647.1, read on the forward strand.
GTTGCTGCAAAAGGCAAAAGTTTGTTCCTTTTCTATGGCTGAGTAGTAGTCCATTGTACATATATAGTACCTGTTCTTTATCCATTCATCTGTCGATGGACACTTAGGTAGCTTCCATATCTTTGCAATTGTAAATAATGCTGCTATGAGCATTGGGGTGCACGGCTCTTTTTGAATTAGTGGGGTTTTGGGGGGATATATACCCAGGAGTGGAATTGGTGGATCATATGGTAGTTCTGTTTTTAGTTTTTTGAGAAACCTCCATACTGTTTTCCACAGTGGCTGCACCAATCTACATTCCCCCAACAGTGTACAAGGGTTCCCTTTTCTCCACATCCTTGCCTACATTTGTTATTTGTGTTCCTTTTGATGATAGCCATTCTGACAGGTGTGAGGTGATATCTCTTTGTGGTTCTGATTTGCAGTTGTTTGATGATTAGTGATGTGGAGGATCATTTCATGTGCCTGTTGGCCATCTGCATTTTCTCTTTGGAAAAATGTCTATTCAGTTCTTCTGCCCATGTTTTTAATCGGGTTGTTTGTTTTCTTCCTGTTGAGCTGTATGAGCTGTTTATACACGTCGGATATTAATCCTTTGTCAGTCATTTCAGCTGCAAATATTTTCTCCCATTCAATAGGTTGTCTTTTAGTTTTGTCAATGGTCTCCTTTGTTGTGCAAAAAAGCTTTTAAGTTTAGGTAGGTCCCATTTGTTTATTTTTGCTTTTACTTCTTTTCTTTAGGAGATATATCCAAAAAAATATTGTTGCGATTTATGTCAAAGAGTGTTCTGCCTATGTTTCCCTCTAGGAGTTTTATAGTATCCGGTCTTACATTTAGGCCTTTACTTTATTTTGCATTTATTTTTGTATATGGTGCTAGACAATACTCTAATTTCATTCTTTTACATGTAGCTGTTCAGTTCTCTCAGCACCACTTATTGAAGAGACTGTCTTTTCTCCATTGTATACTGTATTCTTGCCTCCTTTGTTGTAGATTAATTGACCATAGGTGCATGGGTTTATTTCTTGCTTTCTATCCTGTTCCATTGATCTATCTGTCTGTTTTTGTGCCAGTACCATACTGTTTTGACTACTGTAGCTTTGTACTGTAGTCTGAAGTCAGGGAGCATGATCCCTCCAGCTCTGTTGTTCTTTCTCAAGATTGTTTTGGTTATTCAGGGTCTTTTGTGTTTCCACAGAAAATTTAAAATTATTTGTTCAAGTTCTGTGAAAAATGCCATTAGTATTTTAATAGGAATTGCATTGATTGCAGTTCTGTAGGTTGACTTGAGTAGTATGGTCATTTTAACAATACTTATGCTTCCAATTCAAGAATGCAATGTATCTTTCCATCTGTTTGTGTTGTCTTCAGTTTATTTCATTACTGTCATAGTTTTCAGTGTACAGGTCTTTTGCCTCCTTAGGTAGGTTTATTCCTAGGTATGCTATCCTTTTGATGCAATGGTAAATGAGATTGTTTCCTTAATTTCTCTTTCTGATACTTTGTTATTAGTGTATACAAATGCAACAGATTTCTGTATAGTAATAATTGTATTTAATAAGCTTCAGTTTCTAAGTTTGTGAATGGTATTGATCACATATATTTGTACTTATCCAATTCAAGACTGAATTTTGCTATTTGTAAAATCAATTGGGAAACATTCCATCATACTTTGCGATCCCAAACTAGATAACACAGCACTGGAATAGGAATTTACTTGGAAATGTGAAAGTAATTAGCAGTACAATTAACAGCCACCCTGTTGTTCCTTGGGACACCACGCCGTTGGCTCAGTGGTGCATGTCCTGCTGTGGGACTGTCCTGTGCCTGCCATAGGGCAGGGCCAGGCCCTGGGCATGTGGGCCAGAGGGGGAGGGGCTGCCCCGGGGGGAGCAGGCATTGCCGGCACCCATCGTCCTGGCGAGAGGCCACCCGCGGGGCCCTCAGGAAGGGAGACTGTGGGGGGATGGAGGGCCGCCGGGTGGGGTGTAGCAGAGGCACCTTGTTGGGGACCCTGGGAGGGGGTGGTGGGACCCGTTGGCTCCAGTGGCCATTAGAAGTTCCTCTCTGTGTTATCATGCTCTCTGTTCAATGGTTTCAGTCAATGTTTCTCTTTAATAAACTTCCCTGAAAGTTAAAAAAAAAAATTTCTAGTATAAGCCTACAGGAATCTTACAGGCTAGCACAGTTGTCTTTTCCAGTAATAAAGGAGCAAATGATAAGATAAGAGAAGAGAACTTAGCATCTTAATTTAGTAATAACATTGAAGGCATTAACTAATTTGATACAGAACCTGATCTCAAGATTTTTGTACATTCAAATACTTATAAGCTAATGAATTAATCTCTCAGTTGCATTTAAAATGTCTTCTCACCATCATCACGTTCACTCCTTGCTAGCTTTGAGCGATCATTAGAGTTAAGATTCAGTTAAGAAGCGTTAGAGTTAAGTCAGTAACTGTGAGAAAGAGAAATATTATTAATAATTCTTCTAAATGAGAACACCACTTGCTCAACCTTTGAAAGTTGTTTTTCAGTGATTATTCAATTCTATTCAGATTTTAGGAGAATTGTACTAAATCTACATAAATATTATTTTTAAAACCCTCATCTTTTCAAACATGAATAAAAATGGGGCAGAATCTTTACATGCATTAATGGATCATATAGACCTATTACTTCTATGATTTATTTCCTGTCCTGGTGTTTGCTATTAATTTGAATCATGAGTAATTTATAATGCTATCATGGGCTTCTGGTTTAAAATGACAAATTTGGCACAAATATTACCTCTTCTTACTCATAAGTTTAGAACATCTTGCAGATTTTATAAAAGTATAGAATGCCAGAACAAAGCAAACTAGAATCTTGTGGGAAGATTCAAAAAGCTATACAGGAAAGTCACAGTCCAAGTATGAAGTGAGTATTCAAACCAAAATAAGAAGTCAGCAGGCTTGAGGAAGAATAATGGAATGGATACCAAGAAATACAATGAATGAATGAGATGAAAATAATAAAGATATGGTGAGGAAGGGAAACACATTTTCTTCCAAAAAGAGAAATGAAAGACAATAGACATCCCAGAGAAAATAAAGCTGCATAAGAAAAGTATGGGGGAGAATGTAAAAAATTAAAACATGACCTGATTTTGAGAAACCAGTAAATGGTGTATATTATTTCTTTCTACATTTACTGGCCATAATTCGTTGTGGCAAGCTGCAGTGGTAACTAGAAACTTAGATTAGCTGTATTTAAAAAAAAGTTTGATGAGCATCTACTTCCTATCCTACACAGTTACTGTGGAATAGTAACAGTTTAAAATCTTATTTTTTATTCCGTCATTCACAGATATGATATTTTGACTGCCTACTTTGCAAGATGATGGTATTACAATTTTCCCACCTCTCCTCAGTCTATCTTCCAGTTCTTCCACCTGTACATTGTATTTTTATTGCAAGATTGGTAATATTTACATTCTATTCAATAATAATATAAATTTTCTGTCTTTTGAATATTGGTTAATTATAAAGGTTTATAGCCCATAACAGCACTTATCTCATTATAACTATATAAATATTGTTCATTACAGAGCCACATATTACTCTATTATTATATTCTTTTTCAGTTCTACTTGCGCTTCATAGAGGCGAATGTTTAATGGATTTTCATATCTAACTCTTCAACCAGTTTGAAGAGCAAAGAGAATGTTACACATCAATCAATATATAGATAGCTAGTTGGGACTTCCCTGGTGGCAGAGTGATTAAGAATCCGCCTGTCAATGCAGGGGACATGGGTTCGATCCCTGGTCCGGGAAGATCCCACATGGCATGGGGCAACTAAGCCCGTGCACCGCAACTACTGAGCCCATGAGCTGCAACTACTGAAGCCCACATGCCTAGAGCCCATGCTCCACAACAAGAGAAGCCACCGCAGTGAGAAGCCCATGCATCTCAATGACGAGTAGCCCCTGCTAGCCACAACTAGAGATCCCATGTGCAGCAACGAAGACCCAACACAGCCAAAATAAATAAATAAATAAGTAAATAAAATTTTTAAAAAAATAGATAGCTAGATAGATAGACAGACAGACAAATAGACACTTGGGGATCTGTAGGACTATAACAAAAGTTTTAACATTCTTGTCATCAGAGTCCCAAGAGAAGATAAAAATGATGGGGCTGGAAATATCATAGTATAGACATAGATATAGATATATAGATATAATACAAATGTATAGATATACCACAAACACACATATATGCACAAAAATATATATAATGTAATACAGCAACCACGAAAAAGTTATACAGAATACACTTGAAACAAAATAGATAAATCTAAATGGTAATCTAAAAATGCAAATCAAACATCAAAATTTGATGGAGACAGCTAAAGCAGTGCTGAGAGGAAAATTTCTAGCACTAAATGTGTGTGTGTGTGTGTGTGTGTGTGTGCGCATATATATGTCATATATATACTTGTTTAGAGAGTTAGCAGATTAAAAATCTTAAGGATTACACTTCTAAATTTTTTTTTAAAATTTATTTATTTTTGGCTGTGTTGGGTCTTCGTTTCTGTGCGAGGGCTTTCTCTAGTTGCGGCGAGTGGGGGCCACTTTTCATCACGGTGCACGGGCCTCTCACTGTCACAGCCTTTCTTGTTGCGGAGCACAAGCTCCAGATGCGCAGGCTCAGTAGTTGTGGCTCACGGGCCTAGTTGCTCCGCGGCATGTGGGATCTTCCCAGACCAGGGCTCGAACCCGTGTCCCCTGCATTGGCAGGCAGATTCTCAACCACTGCGCCACCAGGGAAGCCCTTAAATATTTTTAAATGTATGTAAGTTATATACATGCATATACGTATAGGTATTATGTATAAATGTACCTATGTATATGTACTATATAGAAATCTATATATAATACATATAATAGATACATTTTAGAAATATATTAGAGAGATATCATATGATATCACTTATATGTGGAATTTTTTTTAAAAATGATACAAATGAACTTATTTACAAAACAGAAACAGACTCACAGACTTAGAAAAGAACTTACGGTTACCAGTGGGGAAGTGGGGCGGTGGGGGTGGGGGGAGGGATAGATTGGGAGTTTGGGATTGACATGTACACACTGCTATATTTAAAATGGATAACTAACAAGGACCTACTGTATAGCACAGGGAACTCTGCTCAATATTATGTAACAACTTAAATGGGAAAAGAATCTGAAAAAGAATAGGTACATGTATGTGTATAACTAAATCACTTTGCTGTACACCTGAAACTAACACAATATTGATAATTAACTATACTCCAATATAAAATAAAATGTTAAATATATATATGTAAAAGTATAATTCTTAAGGTTTTTAATCTAATAACTCTAAACAACAAATTTGTATAAGAATGACCTTATTTTTTGATTGGTTAGGAAAACTAAACTGATACATTCAGTTTCAAAGGCTGATTGTGTGTGATATTAATTGTTGTCCTGATTCTTGTTGCCTTGTGAATGTTTAAAATGTCCTAGGTCTTTTCATGGAACTGCAGTAATGGAGATACATTGTAAGTTGAGATTTCATGCATGAAAAGGGTCTATCTACCAAAAACAATTTAACCAAACCTCTTTCTCTATATTCTTTATGCCATCATCATCTTTATCCTACCATCATTATAGTCATTGATGGCTATGGATTCCGCCAAGAACAACAATTCAACAAATTGGACACACAAGCCACTAAGCTCAGAGAATTCAAATGAGTGTACTATTAACTAGAGCATCAAGAACATGAAGACATTCTCAGGACCATGAAGCAAGCCCAATTAGAGCATAATGGAGGAAAGCAATGGATAAAACCTCGGTGCTTACAAACTAACATTGACTATCACCACTGTGTAACCTGGAATAAAAATTTGATCCTAGAAAAAATTGAAGAATCTGAATAAAGTCTGTAGTTTTTTAACAGTAAAGTACCAATGCTAATTGCTCATTTTGACAAATGTGCCTTGGTTAGGTACGATGTCAATATAAAGGGAAAATGGATGAAGGACATTCAGGAACTGTCTGTACTTTCTTTGTAACTTTTTTACAAGTCTAAAATATTCCACAATGTAAAGTGTATTAATAAAAAATTAACATTGAAATCTTGTGTACAAAGACTTAATAGTAACGGCTTTGAAGCACGAAGTCATTTTAGTGAAGACTCAGAATACATAGATCAGGAGCAATGTAGATTTAAAGGACATATGCCAGAACAGACTGAACCAACTTCTTTAGTCATACTGGTTAAAGATCATCACCACTTTCTAAGTGGTAAATCCAGAATGAAATCAGAATATATCACATGTTTTAAACAATTTCACATAGATAATATAGTGCACTAATTTAATGTCAGATTAGTAAATACTTTGAAGCCGCCTATGTTTGCCATATGCACTAGAAATGGATACAAAGAATCTTCAAAATTCCCACAAAAAAGGCACATTTGTATGCTAATATGAAGAAGGTTAAGGAAAACTCTGTAGAATACTTTTACTAAATGTAGACTGTCTTTAATCTCTGAAGTGAAGTATAAAGAATAGGAAGCCCGTGTGGCAGGCCAAGTAGTTTAGATTAAGTTTTACCTGAAGTCTAAATTCAATTTTCCTCCAGGCTGAATAAAGTCCCATAAAGGTGAAATCTCTTCAAGTCACTTACCATATTTTTTTTAAAGCACAGATTATAGCTCCTTCCAGGAAAAAAAATTCATGAGTCCAGAAAAGCAAGCCTTGGGTTCCTTGCACTGATGTTTTCCTATAAAACACAAAAATGTGAGATGGCTGGTCACTGTCCAGCCACTGTCGATAAACCTGTTACTGCTTCTATGTCCTCAGTACGCTGTTAGAAAGTACCTACAATGTGATTCAAAAGTTAGAAAACATGAAATTGTGGCCAAGTAGTATTTGGCGTTATTCTGCTCCTTCAGGGGATTGGAAGGTAAGCAAAATTAGTATCAGTCTACAACATCCTTGCCCATTACAGTGTGAATTTGTGGAGGATTGTTCCCTGTGTATTTTGAGGGGTCAGCTCTCAAATGCATAGTTCTGAGTTAACATTTTTTTAATTCTAGACAATTACTGGAAGTCGAAATAATGAGGAAAAGATGATTACAATTTAAAAAAAAAACAAGGCTAGGTATTCAATTTTCTTTTCTTCATAATAAAATGTAAAAGAAACTCCAGAGTAAATGCTGTAAAATATTAGAACTAATTAGCATAGGTAGATATCATACAAATTGAGATAATTTGCATTTAGAGACTGTAATTTTTCTCCCCTAATTACACCAGATTCTACTACATAAAGAATGAGTAAAATAAAGAACTAGTCTTGGCTGGAATGTATTCCATCAACAATACTTATTGGAACTAAGCTTGCTATTTAGAAGCCTTCTCAGGAACAGTCAACCATACACATTATACTTATGTTTTTAGATCAGGTTACTATGATGAACAAGTATAAGAGGGTCAACAATGACTTTATGAACATGCAGTTTTATACAGGCACATGCTCTATACCTCTGATATAAAAGTGATTTGCATATATCTAGAATCATTAAGGTTGTATTCTTCAAAACATCTATGCAGAAAAATTAGACCAAGGTTTTCCATAGGAAAAGCTAATGTAAATTTCAGAGTTTTTTTTTTTAACTGTAATTATTTTTTCTCGGACTGTTTTTCAGTGAGAAAAAGGATCTTCTATGTACTTGTACACGTTGATTTGAATATGCAGTAGAAACGTATCTTAATGCTAATATTGGGTCAAGGATAACAATGCTTAGAGTGAAAGAGATATACTAAACCACATCCTACATATAATTTGAACCACAGTAAATGAATGCGCTGTCTAATATGTATTAGTTATAACCATTCACCAGGAGCTAAGTACAAAATGACAAAAAGGAATCAACTAAAATTTATACTATAATGCATTCCATTATAATCGAGAAACATATTTTGCGTCATCATTTTTTTAATATTTAAGAAAGTAAATTCATTCTTCAAGCCATAATTCCTGGGTTATTCTTATATATAATGCATATAGCCTACTTGCATAGTAATTGTAAGAATGATGAATATGTTTACTTCTTTCTCTCGTGCTCAAAAATACCTTCCTTCTTTTCTTTTGGACTTCCTCTTTCTTTAGGTTCAAACTAATAGATTTTTCTGATTCCTTCCTGTGCACTACTTTAATTCAGTTTTGAATTCCTCAGATATCTTAATCTTTAGAGAAAAGATTGAAGTTTGTAAAAGATTATGTCTATTATACAATGTTGAACCAATTGCAGTCTGCAAAGTATATGTTGACAGCTCCCAAGGGAGAGAGGAAGTAACTTGATACTATCTGGATGGAGGACAAGACAAAAACAAATCAAGAACGGCAAACCCCTGCAGGCGTAAAGAACACCCATCAGTGATCAGAAGTGGAGACTTGGAATCAGGACCCAGGCAAGTTGGACACAAAGGGAGGCACTATGAAGCATTAGTTTTCTTGTCAATTAAAAATAGCAATATTGTCTATCTCATTAGTTTATTACAGGGATAAAGTGAGATGACCTTTTAAAAACTCTTAGCATATTATTTGTGTGGCACATACTAACCCTCTGATAGTAGCCAACAATTAGTTAAGAGTAGTGACCATGTTAAGGCAGACAAGAACTGACCCATTAAGTAGCAAAACTGATCCTAGGATTATTTACTGCACCTTTTAAAAAAATCTAGTTGATTGGAATATTCCCTCTCTATGTCCGTTGACACAAAATGACTATCATTTCCATGTCATTATTGATTATATTTTCCTCCAGACCCAAGGCTTTGAAATATCAATACCTTGATAACTCTAAAGCTTCTCTCTCCAGCTCTGATATTCCTTCTGGAATATATATTCAATTTCCTACTTAGTTTATGCACTTGGGTGTATACAGACTTTCAGGTGGTCCCCAAGATCCTCACATCCTGGCTTCCATGCCCTTGTAGAATCCCCTCCCCTTGAGGGTGGGCAGGACTGTGACTTGAATATGGCACATCACTCTTGCGATTATGTTACATTATGTAAGACTAGCTGATTGCTCTAGAGTCTTGCTCTCCTTGCTGATTTTAAAGAAGCAAGATTCAATAACTTCTAAGGCTGCAGGGAAAGGAAGTCTGCCAACAATCTGAGTGAGCTTGGAAGCAGATCCTTCCCCAATCAAGCTGCCAGATGAGAACCCAGATGGCTCATAGCTTATTTCCAGGCTTGCAGAGAAGCCAGCTAAGCCACAGCAAGACACTCCAATCCCACAGGAACTGTGAAATAATAAATTTGGGTTGTTTTAAGTCATTAAGTTTGTGATGATTTGTCATGCAGCATAGAAAATAAATACAGTGATCCAACAGGCATCTTCTCATACATTTATCCTGTCCAAAATAGAGTGTTGAACACTTTGCTATTCAAAACAGCATCTCTTCTAATGTTCCATAACTAAGGTAATGGCCCCACCATTTACCCAGCTGATCAGGTAAAACCTCTTAGAAACATTCTTGATGCCTTTGTTCCTCTTGGACTCAAAATCCTATCAGCCTTAATTACGTCCTAAGTAGGAATACTACTTCTTATAGTCATTTGGTTCCATTCATCACGAATTCTTGCCTGGGCTACTGTAATAGCTTCTTTTCTTCAATTCTTAACCCTTTAGAGTCTATTTCCACACAACAGCCAGAGAAGTTCTTTAACAGGTAAATAATTTATCAATTCCCTGCTCTTAAGCCTTCTAACCGTACCTATGACACTTGGAACAAAACCCAAAGCATTTATATAACTTGTGGTCCCAAATGATCTAGCCCATGGATAACTCTCATCTCATAGCCTGCCTATCCTTCCCTCATTCATTTTTCTCCAGACACACTGATTTTCTTGCCAGTTCCTGAACACTCCAAGCAAATTCTCTATGATGGTCCTTTAATTGTCCTTTCTGTCTGAAATGATTTTTACCTTAAATATTCTCACAACTTGTTTTTGTATTCAAACTTCTACTCACACGTTATCTCCTCATATGGGCCTTTTATGAATAACCTATCTAAGGTATAAAACTGCATGACTCCCATTTCACTTATCTTACTAAAACTATCATTATCATTTGTTTATCCATTTATATTCTCTCTTCTCAGTAGAATATAAGTAACACAGTGCTAGGTAACTTGTTGGGTTTGTCCATTTCTGTATTCTAGAACGCTATATGGCACAAAGTAAGCAGTTGATAAATTTGGCATAAAATTGCAGTTGAAACCATTTTGGAATCCTTTCAGAAAAGGTATTATGTCACAGTGTTTTAGAAGTTCAGATTATCTCAGAGAAAAGCACAAGAGTACATTTCACATTTTTATTGAATATTTAATGTTAGCTAATCACGAGACTATATTCTGTCTTCATCTTTTTGTATTCTGTTTTCAGAAATTATGCATGTGAGCTATCCCCATGAAGCGACGAGTATCCCAAACTGCAGCTCTTGACTTCTCGGCCAGCTATATATCCACAATCATTTTTTACTCTCTATTGTGTATTTAATACAAAGAAATAAAAAATAGTGTGGCAGAAAGCTAAAATAACTTATTCCACAAGTATGTTAACAGTGAGTGTAAAAGTCAGGTCTGTAATATTATCTGACAGAGGCCAGAGACTGTATTCATGGGAGATCTGCTTGGGGTAACTAAATCCATCATACTGCCATTGTTTGACAGTCACAGGCAAGAAATGCCGTGGAACTGCAAATGAATCTTCTCACTAACAATTCATAGCAATTTGCAGAATGTTGGATTTGGCACATTTTCTTCACATATGTTCCATATGTTACAATAAAAAGTAGCTACTTTTAATGCTGTTCATATTTTTACAAGCTGATATTTGCTAACAATGTGTTAATGAGTTGAATCAAATAATTCTTCCCTCCCTTGACTGAGCCACTGCTTTGCTCCTGGAGGAATGGGTAGCTTAGATGATTGATAACAGAATCCACAACCTTTCACCCCCAAGCCACCAATTTGAACCCAGCCTAGTTGAGCAACTGAGAGACATCTGTTTCCATAGGCAGCTCGTCAGAGGTTTGCATGAAATGAATGGGTAGTATATATTTGCTTACTGGACCTGAAATGATAGTTACTCTCAATCAGAAATATATTCATTCTGCTGTGAGTAAATGCCTAGATTACCATTATACTAATATCCTTTTTTCAACACCCTAAAGTTAATATTTAATAGTTGATATTCAGTTTCTGACTAGAATTTTACTCTCTGAGATAAATTTATATTCAGTGTTTTCAATGTTCTCAGCATTAAATAATTTTTATTTTAGATTTTTAATAATTAAAACTTAAATGCATTACGTTAACTAACCAAATATACATGTAATAATTAAGGTTTTGCCTTAGATTCGTTTTCATTTCTCAGAAGTTGGGATGTCACCTTCTGAAAAATTTAAATAGCCTTTATATTACTTTAAGTTAATGTAATAATTAATGAATTTAAAGGTAAACTCACAGAAGAATGTTCTCTGAAGACGTTTTAAGGTAAGGGAGATTACATTTTCCTCTATTAGACTGGTGATCCAATGGATGAGTTAGAAGTGAGTCAGGCTAATTGGGCCCTCCTTTGTCCTAGAAGCCATCAAAATACATGTAATGGGAAAAAAAGTTATTTTCACTTTTTTAAAAGTGAAAATGATCTTTTAAAAGGTAATTTTAAAATGTATGCTATAAAACTGATGCATTGGGGCTTCCCTGGTGGCGCAGTGGTTGAGAATCTGCCTGCCAATGCAGGGGACACGGGTTCGAGCCCTGGCCTGGGAAGATCCCACATGCCGCAGAGCTGCTAGGCCCGTGAGCCACGACTACTGAGCCTGCGCGTCTGGAGCCTGTGCTCCACAACAAGAGAGGCCGCGATAGTGAGAGGCCCGCGCACCGCGATGAAGAGTGGCCCCAGCTTGCCGCAACTAGAGAAAGCCCTCACACAGAAACGAAGACCCAACACACCCAAAAATAAATAAATAAATAAATTTATAAAAAACAAAAAACAAAAAACTGATGCATAGAGGTGGACCCCAGACACCGAGGTGGTAAAATGTATATGACTAATTATCTACTCCAAAGATGAAACTTATGACACATTACCTACTTCCCAAATGAGTGGTCCTTTACTTGGGTATTTAAGACTCACAATTAATGTTTAACTACATAAGGAAAGTTGTAATGTCCCCTCCTGGCCCCATAATCCAACTAAGATCCCTGACTAAAGAGGGGACTTTAGAGTGATAGGTTCTCATTCCAGATAGAGACTAGTTCAATCTAATGGCTTAGAAAAGGAGTCGCCAATGCCCTAACAGTCATTTCTTGTCTGTACAAGAGAAACAGATGTGTTAGCAGATCCCAGAAAAAGCAACATTAGTTCAGGCTGAGTCCAGATTACTGTACTTCAGACTTTTCCTGGGGTGGCCATTAGAGGCCCTCTTCCGCAGTGGTCAGTTCTGTGATTTCACCATTTCTGTGAGTGATCAGGCAACTGAGGACCAGATAGAATTATCTCTATAAAGGTGCCTGGGTGTTGAGTGGATGGGCACCAATCCCTAAAGCACATCAGTGATGATCAGGCAACTATGTTGGATTCAGCAGACAAAGACATTAAGGAAGCTATTTTAAATATGTTTAAAGCAGAAAAGTAAAATGTTTATTTCATTTAAATCAGAAAATAATGAGTAAGGAGAAAGAGAACCCAGCAGGGAAGTGAAAACAAAAAATGCCAACGTTGAACTGAAAATTCAATAATTTAAATGAAAAATTGCTGGAGATAGTGGAAGAAATTATTAAAGAATGTAAAGACTGATTAATAGAAATTATTCAAAATGAACAGTGAATAAACTGAAAAATAATGAACAGAGCTGCAATGACCTGTGGGACAGTATCAAACAGTATAACAACGGGACTCTCTAAAAGAAAGTAGAAGGAGACCTGGGCAGAAAAATATTTAATGCAAATGGCAAACATTTTGCAAGTTTTTGGGAGAAGAACATAAGCTCAAAGATTCAAGAAGCTCAGCAACTCCCAAGAAATGTAAATATAAAAGAAACCATGAAATTCTGTTGAATTTTGTCAAGAGATTTTTCTATGAATAGTATATATATAGCAATAACAATAACTATATATGTATATATATATGTTATTTGTAAGAGTCTCCTTTGTTTGCAGTATTGAGAGTCCCTATACCCACTATAATGGTTAAGGTTGTCATTAGAGCTATTTTAAAATATAAAATATACTGTGTCCTTCTTGGCACACAGTAGGGTAAGTATTACAGTTAAGTATGGACATGTGACTTGCTTTTTCTAATAAAGTTAGGTGTGAACATGTGACCTGCTTTTTCTAATAAAGTTGGGCGTAGTCATGTGACTTTTTTTTTTTTAAACTTTGGGTTTATTTATTTATTTATTTATGGCTGTATTGGGTCTTCGTTTCCGTGCGAGGGCTTTCTCTAGTTGCGGCAAGCGGGGGCCACTCTTCATCGCGGTGCGCGGGCCTCTCATTATCGCGGCTTCTCTTGTTGCGGAGCACAGGCTCCAGACGCGCAGGCTCAGTAATTGTGGCTCACGGGCCGAGTTGCTCCGCGGCATGTGGGATCTTCCCAGACCAGGGCTCGAACCCGCGTCCCCCGCATTAGCGGGCAGACTCTCAACCACTGCGCCACCAGGGAAGACCTTGTTTTTTCTAATAAAATATGAGTGAAAATGACATGTGTTACCTTTCCTGCTGTGGCCGTGATCATGGAAGCATAAATCAACCTGATGCAGACCGCCTCCTACCAACTTTCACTGGGCGTGTGTCACGAGCAAGAAATTTTTTTTAATATTAAGTACTTGATGTTTAGGGGTTATTGGTTACCAGGGAATAACCTAGCCTATCCTGACTGACACAAAGCTCTTTCACAGACATGCCATTGATGTCATAGTTTGTCTCTGAGGATGAAAAGCCTGAGAAAAACTAAAATACATACCGTCAGAAAGGACTGGGGCAAAGCAAAAGGTGGGAGAATTAGAGACAGCTCTATGCACAGGGAATTACATAAATTATTAGGAGGGAGGGAAAACAGAAAGATCTTCACTGTCAGGCAACCTAGAAAAAAGACATGGAAACTGATTTCTCAGGGAGATTTTTAGAGAAGCAAAAATGTTTTGTGGCATATAGTATATGACCCATGCCCGTTTAAAGCCTCCCCTAACGAGTCTTTGGTAAAATCTTTTTTGCTCACTACTTCACTGTGAAGTGTGTTTTCTTTGGGTGACTGGAAAAAAAAGTCAGTGTTACCACAGGGAGAAGCCAGAAGCTACCAATAGGAGCGAGTCAACACAGTCTCTTTCCCAGAAAACCAAAGGTATATTTTATGTGGCCAGAAAATGAACAGCCTTTGTTGTGATTAATATTTACTTATGCATAAATATTGCAAATGCTAAATATTGATTTAACCAACAATTATGAATATGTGTATTGGAACTGCAGGAAGAGGGAAACTGTGTGTGATGGGAGGGGAGGAGCCAAAGAGAAGTAGTAAAACCTCATCCAATAGAATTCAATAGGGACTTTCCTGGTGGTGCAGTGGTTAAGACTCCGAGCTCCCAATGCAGGGGGCCCAGGTTCAATCCCTGCTCAGGGAACCAGATCCCACATACATGCTGCAACTAAGGAGCTGGCGAGCTGCAACTAAGGAGCCCGCCTGCTGCAACTAAGGAGCTGGCAAGTTGCAACTAAGGAGCCCGTCTGCCGCAACTATGACCTAGTGCCACCAAATAAATAAATAAATAAATATATTAAATAAATTAATTAATTTAAAAAAAAGAATTCAGTAGATATCTGTAACTGAAAATCAGGAAGTATCAGTATGTACATGTTATTTAGAAATATGAACTAAAGCACTAGAACAATGAATTAAATAATTGGAAGTGCTCATCTCTAGGTAGTGGGACTTGAGAGTGAGGAGGAGAAGTGTATGGAAGAATCAACTGTTCCTTCAAAGAGGTGTATTTATTATGTGACGAAAACTAAATGTATAAGTAAATGTATAATAAAATTAAAGAAATAAAATATATTCACACTTTCTCATTTTTAATCATCTAAATTTCTGTTTTGATGTCTTTAATTTTTTTAAAAAGGTTAATATTACTATGATTATCAAAGATCATATGTATTCATTTTACAAAACTTAGAAAAATACAGTAAATTATCATTCTAACTTGGCTACACTTCCCCAGCCGATGTCCAAAGTTGTTCTACCTCACACGGAAAAAGATTTTCTCAAACGGAATAAGGAACTACTTAACTAGACATCAGTTTTTGCTTGAATACTGAGATGATCTTCCACCTGAGTATCCACAGGGCATAACAAAGTGCAAACTTAGTAAGTAATTATGGACTGAAATTTTCCAATTGACAATCGAATGTGAGAAGAGAGTCAATGTAGATTATCAGAGCATAGAGCAATGTATATTACTCAGAAAAGACTTGAAATGATCAAGAAAATCATTACTTGTGATTTACACAATTATAGTATTGTGAGAAACACAAGAATGCTGAACTAATCTATTTCATTGAAGGTCTTTTGATCAACCAGTCAAGTAAAGAAAATAATAAGGAAGAAAATGGACAATGGTAGGCTTTTTTTCCCTCTTCTTTTCCTCCCTCTCTCCCTCCCTCCCTTCCTCTCTCCCTCCCTCCTTCCCTCCCTTCCTTTTTTGTAAAAAAGCAGGGAAGGAAAGGTAATTCTTAGTAAGTGAAAAGACTTCTCAGGAAACAGTTGTTTCAGGCTCAGAATTCAGCATAGAATCAATCTTAGCTGAGGAGCAGGGGGAGGGAAACAGGATTTAGCAGGCATTTTGTTCAATGGTTGTGACCTCCAGGGATTACCATTCTTGTTGATGTTGTTTTTGACTTGTAGTTTTCTAATGTTTCCCACTAAATCGATTATTGCCTTTAGAAGTAATTTCATGGCTTTTGGAGTACCACAGCTTTATCTTTCTAACCTTCATGGTGCTGTGAAAGATTGGTCTCATTTCTTGTTAATTCTGATTCTTCTATGAGGTTATTCTTTCATTCTTCAAGGGAATCATCAGGTATCGTTTTATTAGTCTTACATATCATTCCACCTCTGGGGAATTCGTACTAATTCATCTTTCCTGACAATTGCTGAAACAAATAGTAGCCAGAGCTCATGTTTTGTTTCTGTACACTTCTTTATTGCTTGCCACCTTTCCCAGCAGTGAGCAGTCATAATCACCAAATAGACAAGGATTTTCTTTTTCCAATATTATATGTAATGATCGCTCAAATCATTATAGTTGTAAAGCTTTTTAAAAGACTAGCTTAACTTTACATTTTTTATCTCACATAGTCATTTCTTCTTGTATGTGGCAGCAAAGGATAATGGAAGAAACAGCTCACTAGTGTTAGAGTCTAGATTCTGGTCCCAGCCCTATATATGACCTCACAAAATTTACTTAAGTCCTCCAAGCATCAGTTTTATCATCTATAAAATATAGGAACCCACATCTGAAGTTGGCTGAGGTTTTAAGAGATTGTGTTTCCACTAAGAAAAAATATCTTCCAATTGTCAACTCTTCAAACAGCACCAAGTTCTCTCAAGAGCATATTTTACCTTCCATTAATTAAAATGTATCCAGAAGACAATGTTCAAATGTCTCAGTTTTTAAAAAGATATGTCTTATTATGAAATGCTCTTTTACACACACACAATTAAGAGTAGACCACAGATGCCAGAATCACAAAAGGTTGCAAAGTTTGGAACAATGTCTTAGAGCAAGTTATTAGAGTAATAGGTACTTTTGATTTTTCCTTCAAAATCTAGTCTTCAGAGTCTAAAATATTTACTATCTGAACCTTATCAGAAAAAGTTTTCCAAACTTTTAAATAAACAAATTAAACATATAAATGGGAGAGAAAGAACAAACCTTCCTTACAGAAGAATTCCAAAGATTAAATATAGAAGTATGAGAAATAGAAAATCACCATTAAGAACACAACAGTAACAAATGCTGCAAACAAGTTACACTGATGAGTGTTAAAACTAGAGGAAAAAACTTTAAGGAGAAACAGGATAGTTGCATAGTGTCAAAGTATCCCCTCCAAAAATTATGTATTAATTATTATGGTCATTTTAACACCTACACAAAAATTTTTATACTCCTCCCTCCAGAAAATTGAGCTCAATTCTTCTACTCTTTAGTCTGGGCTGGATTTAATGACTCACTTGTGAAGAATAGACTATGGAAAGGGAAAAATAGTGACTTTACAGGGGAGAAACCTTGCACACTGTCAAACAAGTGGTCAAGGTTAAGCTCACCAGTGATAATATATGTTGGTATCATGTGCATCTGATAGGATGCAGTGAGAAAGACATTTCCTCTATGTGGTATTGTTCCTCAAGACCCAGAACCTCAATTTAATCATGAGAAAACATCAGCTATACCCAAATTGAGTGATATTCTACAAAACATTTAACCAGTAATCTTTAAAACTCTCAAGAAACTACTGAGAAAATTCCATAAACTGGAGGAAACTAGGAGACATGATGCCTAAACACATTGTAGTATTTTGGATTGGACCTGGAGACAGAAAAAGGACATTAGTAGAGAAACATGTAGCTGATAAATGAATGTTTTGCACATATATATAGAATACTTAAAATTCTATAATAAGAAATCAAACAATCCCATTAAAAATGAACAAAATAATGGAACATACATTTCACCAAAAGAAAAAATATGAATAATGAGCAAATAAGGACAAGAAAATTGCTAAACATCATTAGTCATCAGAGAAATGCAAATTAAAACAATGATATACCACGCTAACACCAACTAAAATAGCTAATTAACAAATAATGATGAAGATGCGTAACAAATGGAACTTCTGAACACGCTCAGTGGAAATATAAAATAATATGACAATGAAAAGATGCTCAACAGAGCAATCATCAGAGAAATGCAAATCGAAACCACAGTGAAATATCACCTCACACCTGTCAGAATAGCTATTATCAAAAAGACCACAAATAACAGATGTTGGTGAGTATGTGGAGAAAAGGGAGCCCTAGTACACTGTTGGTGGGAATGTAAATCGGTGCAGCCGCTATGGAAAACAGTATGGAGGTTCCTCAAAAAACTAAAAATAGAACTACCATATGAACCAGCAAGTCCACTTCTGGGTATTTATCCAAAGAAAATTAACACAGTATTATAAAAAGATACATGCACCCCTATGTTCATTGTAGTATTATTTACAAAAACCAAGATATGGAAGCAACCTAAGTGTCCATCAACAGTTGAGTGGATAAAGAAGATGTGGCATATATAATATGTACAACGCCTTCTTTGTTTACTGAATTACACATTTGTTAATGAGTAACACTGAGATTCAGCTAGAACTTGGCCCCAGACTAAATTGATCCTCATGATCATTCATGAATTCAGTCAAACACTGGTGATTGCTGCTCCCTCCATACTCTGACCTCCTTGAGAACAGGATAGGTCAGTATAGGAGTCCTCTATTCCAGGTGCCTAGCAATATTACTAATTCATTTTATTCCTTTCTTTTTTTTTCTTTCATGCTTTCTTTTTCTTATGAGAACATTTAAGTTCTACTCTCTTGGCAAATTTCTATAGTACAGTATTATCAACTGTGGTCACCATGTTTTACATTAGGTCCTCAGACCTTACTCCCTTATTCATCTTACAGCTGAAAGTTTGTACCCTTCTATCGACCTCTCCCTATTTCCCCCACTCCCCAGCCCCTGGCAACCACTATTCTACTCTCTGTTTATATGGGTTTTTTGTGTTGTTTTTAGATTCCATATATAAATGATAACATGCAGTATGTCTCTTTCTGTCTGACTAATTTCTCTTAGCATTCATTATGCCCTCAAAAACCATCCATGTAGTCAAAAATGGCAAGATTGCCTTCTTTCTCATGGCTGAATAATACTCCATCTTTTTTATCCATTCATCCATTGATGGGCACTTAGGTTGTTTCAATGTCTTAGCTATTGTAGACAATGCTGCAATGAACATGGGAGTGCAGACATCCCTTTAATACCCTGTTTTCATTTCCCTTGGATACATACCCAGAAGTGGGATTGCTGGATCATATGGTAGTTGTATTTTTAATTTTTTTAGGAACCTCCATTCTGTTTTCCATAGTGGCTATACCAATTTACATTCCCACCAACAATGCACAAGGGTTCCCTTTTCTCCACATCCCCACCAACCCTTGTTATCTCTTGTCAGTTTGAGGATAGACATTGTAACAGGTGTGAGGTGATATCTCGTGATTTTGATTTGCATTCCCCTGATGATTAGTGATATTGAGCACCTTTTTATGTACCTGTTGGCCATTGGTATGTCTTCATTGGAAAAATATCTATTCAGATACTCTGCCCATTTTAAAAAATCAGATTTTTTTGCAATTGAGTTGTATGAATTCTTTATATATTTTGGATATTAACCCCCTTATCAGATATATGATTAGTGAATATTTTCTCCCACTAGTAGGTTGCCTTTTCAATTTGTTGATGGTTTCCTTTGCTGTGCAGAAGCTTTTTAGTTTGATGTAGTCCCACTTGTTTATTTTTGCTTTTGTTGTCAGATCCAAAAAATCATTGCCAAGATTGATGTCCAGGAGCTTAACCACTATGTTTTCTTCTAGGAATTTAATGGTTTCAGATCTTATGTTCAAGTCTTTAATCTATTTTGAGCTTATTTTTGTGTATGGTGTAAGATAGGGGTCCAGTTTCATTCTTTTGCATGTATCTGTCTAGTTTTTCCAACACCATTTATTGACAAGACTCTCCTTTCCCCATTGTATATCCTTTGTCATAAGTTAATTGACCATGGGGTTATTTCTGGACTTTCTATTCTGTTTCATTGCCTATGTGTCTGTTTTTATGCCAATCTCATACTGCTTTTATTACTATAGCTTTGTAATATAATTTGAACTCATTTTCAATACTTAGTAATAGGTTGCTAACTACATTTGTACACCATGCTTTTTTGTTTGTTCTCATCCTGTACGATTATCTCTAAGTGCACCCCTTTCACTGTCCTCTCCACCTCTCAAAATCTTATCCACTTTTCAAGTCCAAGATTACATGCTATACCATAAGAAATGCCATTTTTAAAAGTTTAAATAAAAGTTTTTAAAAGTTTAAATAAAGTTTATTATTTAAATAAATAATTCCAATGTCTGTCTATTCTTTTATCAGAAATCACTGCCCCCCTCAAAAAATGCTAGGAAAGAACAGATATATGAACCTCATTGCCAACAATAACAGAACAGATTAAAGGACTGCCAAAAGTAGCATAGGTCAAGCAGAATGCAAGAAAATGTGGAGAATGGTTACACCCAGCTGTATATCCCTGACCCTGCTGGTAGAATACACTTCTCCAAATATAAGCATCTCATTCTGAGATACAAAACCAAATATTATTTGTTTATAATAAGGGAGAAAGAGTAAGTGGGCAAGCAGTGACAGCCTACCTGTACCTCATGTGGTAGAAGGCAAGGATGAATGGAAGAAAAAAAAACAAAACATAGATAAGTCATTTTTGAGCATTGCTTCTTTTCCTGGATGTTGGTCACTCAAGTATTCATTTTTGGTCATTCACTGACCTGTATATTTACATTTGGTTCATTTTTCCAATGTTATACCTCCATAAAAATAATTGGGGATCCAATTCAAAATAAGGGGATCCAACTTCTATTCACTGAATCATATAAATTGAAGAGAGAGAATGCACTTCTGTTCCAGTTTTCATGGCTGTGTAACAAATTACTCCATACAACTATTTATTATCTTCATAGATTCTGTGGGTCAGGAATTCAGACAGAGCACATCAGGGATGGCTCTTCTCTGCTCCACAATGATCAGGTTCCTGCAGGCAGGAACAGTATGAACACTTGTTCTCTCACATGTCTGGCAGTTGATGCTGGTTCACAACCAGTTAGAAGATATTATAAAGGATACAACTTCATTTACAAGAACAACAAAAAAGACCAAAAAGGAACAAGGAATGAGAAAGATGTCTTTGAAGGAAATTTTAAAGTTTTACTGTGGATGTAAATCAATAGAAAATACATTTTACATTTCTGAGTTTAAAAAAGATACTGAAGAATACAAGGATAGTAATCCTGCCTATGTCAATTTATAATTTTAATGTGTGTCTACTAAAATAAATATGGGATTTTTTTTTCTAGTAAGGCAAGTTGATTCTATGGCAAATTATACCAGCTGTTCCACAAGTTTTTATTGGATTCAGAGCACCTTTGCCACCACCATGGCTGGCCCAAGCCACCATCATCTTTCATTTGGGCTACTGAAATACCCTAACTGGACTGCCTGCTTCCACTCTTGCCCTCCACTCACTCACCCCCCTCCCACCCATTACTCTAGTCCCTAAAACAATAAGTGTTCC
Source organism: Balaenoptera ricei (assembly GCF_028023285.1). Lineage (NCBI taxonomy): Eukaryota > Metazoa > Chordata > Mammalia > Artiodactyla > Balaenopteridae > Balaenoptera > Balaenoptera ricei. The sequence goes on from NC_082647.1 coordinate 66,470,116, forward strand.
TCTGATAGCATCAATCAGATCCCATCCCATCACTGACCTGCTGCAATGGCTTTTCTACACCCTTATAATTCAAAGTTCTTCACAGAGTCTACAAGGCATTCTAGGACCTGAATATTTCTCTGAACATATTTTCTACCACTGCCCTACTTTTTCACTTTTCTCCAGTAATATTCCTCAAATATGCATTTTAAGCACACATTGTCACATCTGCCAGCAATGCTTTTACTCTATAAAATCACATCCATCCCAGTTTCACATCAAATGTCACCTCCTCAGAGAAACTATCATTGAAAATCCTATATAAAATATAGGATTTACACTGATTTATTTTCTTCATATCATAGATTGATTTGTTTTAGGGTTGATTGTTTTCTCCATTAGGAAGTGTATTTTCACGAAGATAGAAACTCCTTTTCCTGAACACTTAAAACATCTGGCATACAGCAAGTGCTCAATAAATACTGAAGTGAATGAGTAAATAGAGTGAGGATCATTCTGAAAACTAGTATATCATGAAAACAATGTAGCCCTACAGTAACATAATGTAGGTAGAGAGCTCAACCAGCAGAATATACTAGATATATTTAAGACCAGAAATTCATCCAAATACAAATGCAATTTAGTATAAAAGAGAGAAAACATTTCAAATTAGGAAAAAGGTTGGTTCATAATTATTGGTGTTTCAACAACTTGAATGACTATTTGGAACAAGAAAATAAATTAAGCAGAATACTTACCTTACACCTTAAAAGAAAATAAACTCCAAATGAATTAAGTATTTAAATATAAAAAAGGATACCAAGAAGTACTAGAAAATCCATGGTAGGATTTTGAAAGTCACTTCAGAAATGGGATGAGTTTTAAAAATGTGGCACGGGGACTTCCCTGGTGGTCCAGTGGTAAGGAATCTGCCTTCCAATGCAGGGGATGCAGGTTCGATCCCTGGTCAGGGAACTAAGATCCTACCGCAACTAAGCCCGCATGCCGCAACTACTGAGCCCACGTGCTCTGGAGCCCACGCGCCACAACTAGAGAGAGAAAACTGCATGCCACAACTAGAGAGAAGTCCACATGCCACAACGAAGAGCCCGTGCACTGCAACAAAAAGATCCCGCATGCCACAATGAAGATCCTGCATGCCACAACAAAGACCCAACGCAGCCAATAAATAAATAAATAAATAAATAAATAAATAAATAAAAACGTGGCACAAAGTCCAGAAATCATTTTTTAAGTGCTGAAAATTTTTACTACAAAAAATTTTAAATGTCTTTATTTGAAAAATCATTTTTTAAAAACCCAAAGGAGAAAAAAACATCTGCAACTTGTATCACATAAAAATTGCAAATTTTCTCAATATATGAAACGTTCCTAAAACTAAATAAGAAAACAACCAACAACCTAGTAGAAAAATGAGCAAAGTATGTGAATAGATACCATATTGAATTAAATAATTCTTAAATAATCCTTGAAAATATGTTCAATCACACTAAAAAAGTGCAATTCAACTGACAATGACATGTTATCATTTACCTATTTCATTGTAAAGCATTAAAAAAAAAATGATACCACACTGTGTTAGAAAGGGTAGATAGAGGACATCAGGTGCTGTCATACACTGTTACTGGAAGTATAAATTGGAACAACTTCCATGAAGAATGTATTAGTTACCTACTGCTACATAACAAATTACCCCAAAACTTAGAAGCTTAAAAATGACAATAAACATTTATCTTCTCTGATAGTTTCTCTAGATTAGAAATTTGGGAGCAGCTTACGTTGGGCAGTCCTGGCTCAGGGTCCCTTACAAGGATGCAACCAGGATGTTAGTCAGGGCTGCAGTCATTTTAAGGCTTGATGATGGCTGAATGATCCACTCTTAAAAGTGACTCACATACCTGGCTAGCAATTTGGTGCTGGTTGCTGGTGGGAATCCTCAGTTTGTCTAAATATAAGCCTCTCCCAGGGCTGCTTGAGTGTCCTCGTGACATGGCATCTGGATTCCTCTACAGCCAGAGATCCAAAAGAAAGCAAGGTGGAAGTTGTGATGTCTTTTATGACTAGGCTCTGTAGTCACATATCATTTTCTCCATATCTTATTGGTCACATAGGTCAGCACTGTTCAATGTGGGAGGGGGATATACAGAAGCATGTATTTCAGGACAAAAGGATAACTGGGGATCATCTTGGAGACTGGCTACCACAGGGGGCAATTAGGAAAAAAAATTTCAAAATAAAAATTTCATGTAAATTCTACTTCTAGCCAATCTTCCAGATACACACTCAGTTGTGTACAAGAATATATTCATCTCAGCTTTGTTAGCAATCACAGAAAATTGAAATAATCTAAATGTTTTTCAATAGGGATCTGATTAAATAAATTATAATGCATCCATGCAATGTGATATATATTTATTTTAAAGGAATAGAATACCGTGGATAGAATCTATTAAAAAAAATAGAAATAGTATTGCCTTTGGGAAAAGGAAGTTGTGGTCAGGGTGATAAGGGAAGAGAGGGAAATTTATTTTTCAGTGAGTACTCTTCTGTACATTTAATATTTTGTAACCTTGTACAAAAATTATCTACTTTGAGAAAACAAACAAAAAGAATACATAACTGATGTAATCTTTGTAAAACTAAGTTCCCAAGAAAGTGTTAGTTGGGCTCTACTGAGCCTTTATGGCTTTATTTTGTCTTTTTGTGATATATTATTCAATTTGCTATCATCATTATTTGGACTTTCAACTCAATTCTTCTCTGAGATTTCCAGCTTCTTGAATGTATTGATTACCTGGCATATTTTGTATCCCCAAATATTCCTAAGCACAATATCAAGCACACAGGAAGTGCTTAATGCATATTTGTTTAAATCAGGATTCCAAAACCTCAGCATCACTGATATTTTGGGCCAGATAATTTTTTGTTAAAAGGGGCTATTCTGTGCATTGTAGAATGTTTAGCTGCAACCTTAGCCTCCTAGTAGATGCCAGTAGTACACTCTAAGTTATGACAAACAAAAATATCTCTAAACAATGTCAAATGTCCCCTGAAGGGAAGGAATCATCCCCACTGAGAGCCACTGGTTTAAAGTAATGACATATCCAATCTTGGAGTAGCTACAGAATTTTTAAAGATTCTTAAGCAAGGTTTAGTATATATTTTCTACTACATATAATAATTTGGTATATACTTTTGGTATAAGTGAATTAAGAGTTGGAATATAATATGTTATAGATTGTAAACTAAACAAAGACTAATCTTTAATACTTTTGTCATTATTCATTTATTATTCTTAATTGTTCCTTGTTATTTTATATCCAGAATTGACCTTGCATAGGAAGGTGAAGAATTCAGAATTCCTCATTGAGTGAAACAGTATGATTTGCAACATGATGAATGACGGCCTATATGTGAGATACATCATTTTCTCATCCCTTTCTTCTAGATGACTATAATGACAGTAAAAATTGATTATCAGTACATCAAGGGCCAAGGGTATGATTTGGAATAAACACTCCATTCTTTGATGCAGATCACCTCATCAAATAGGGATTAAACTATATAAAGATTAATTACACTAGCCAAAGTGTTAGTTCTGGATGATTTCTTTTAACTGATAACCAATGGTTTACAAACTAGAAATTATCATCTGTGAAATTGGATAAAGAGCCTTACAGTGAGAATGATAGACAGGGTAACACTAAGGATATCTAAGATAGATCATTATCATCTCACAAACAGCATTACTGGGGAGAAAAGATCTCCATAACACATGGGTGAAGGAATTAACAAATCTTTTCCTGTCTCTAAGATTGTCATTTTGTTATTGAAAGTCTCTGTGGTATTAAGAGCACTTCCCATCTCTCCTACTCAACTCATTTTCCCACTTTGTCTGAATTCCACCAAAAGGAGAAGGAAGAAAAGAAGAAATGAAGGAGGGAGGGAGGCTGGAAGAAAGGGAAGGAAGAAAGGAAAAAGGTAGCAAAGGAGGAATGGAAGGTGATTTTCCTGTGATAGAATAAAATTGCCATAGACCTCTACTCTACAAGATAAAGATTAAACTAGTGGCCTAATTTTGTATCTTCTTTTCCTTTAATTCCACCAAAACATCATTTAGCCAATATCGATAAGGCCCATTTTTGAAAAATACTTAAGAAACTTAGTTGGCCAATGTGACTATGTTCACTCCATTTCCATAATGTAATTTTTAAAAACATATTATGAAGGATCACTATAGACATACTTCCTGCTATTGTTCAGCCTAACTTCAAACAATATTCTTAAAAACTAAAAATTCCTGTTACCTTTAATTCTATATTTACATTGCATTCTCTTATCTGTCTTGATACCTGAGTATCTGCCACCTAATCCCAAATGGTTTTGTACATCTACCAACAATTCCAGTACTTAAAAAAAGAACTAAAGCTATTTTCAGTTAAAAAAAATTTCTGTCAATCCTAATTTGACTAGAGTACAAGATACTGACATTAGATACTGTTTTTAATACTGACTCCATTTTGTTTGCATCACTGCTGCATAACAGTCCATCATGTTAGAACAAAATATTAACAAAGAGTGAGGTACCTAGTTATTCATTATTTCATATTAACACAGAATATAATTGTAGCATATTATTATTATTTATTTATTTACAAGCTTACAGGTTTTACAGCTTGACTTTATAAAGCAAGAAGAAGACATTACAGAATCATCCTATCAAGGTAGGTCACTTGTATAATAACTAGAAATTTTTACACAGAATTCACAATTCAGTAGTTTGAATGACTGGTCATACATCAAGCTTTAAGGACAAAATAATTAATCAAGAAGGAATATGCTTTCTGTGCTTTCAGAGAGAAATATTACATTTTCTTTGTAAGATAAATGTTATTTAATGGATAATAATAATGTCTACAACATGATTAACCTCAGATGAATTGATCTTAGAATCATGGTGAAGCTATGTATAATGTTTATATTGATGATGCTGCATGTAATGTTTGTCTGGAAATTCCAAGTTATCTTTTTTCCCAAGAAAAAATTTGACATGTGGTATTATTCATTGAATCTTCAAAGACAAATACTCTTGGTATCATAAACATTTATTCATTTTCTATTGTAACTTCTCTTATATTAATTTAAGCCAAATGAAAGAAATGACAGAAATTGCAATTTCACATGGTTCAACCTAAATGTATGAGCAAGAAAACTAAGGAACTGAAATAAGAGAGGAAAAGAAAGAAAATATAGAGGAGAATACTGGCTTGGTAAAGGCAGACAGTTCTCTTTAATTGTGTTATAATCAACAAAACAACTTAGGAATATCACACAAATAGGTCTTTCATTTTGAAAAACTTACATAAAGCATTATGAGGTTTAAAGAATCAATGCACATGTGACGTGAATTTTACACTTTAACTTGGTGTCATAATCAGTGATCTAATGGATGAGAGATTAATAAATTAAAATATTCATATCCAGAGAAAAATAAAATTTGGAAAGATACATGCATGCCAATGTTCACTGCAGCACTATTTACAATAGCCGAGACACGGAAACAACCTATAATAAGTGTCCATCGACAGATGAATGGAAAAAGAAGATGTGGTACATATGTACAATGATATACTACTCAGCCATAAAAAAGAATGAAATAATACCATTTGCAGCAACATGGATGGACCTAGAAATTATCATACTAAGTGAAGTAAGAAAGAGAAAGACAAATACCATATGATATCACTTACATGTGGAATCTAAAATATGACACAAAAGAACTTATCTACGAAACAGAAACAGACTCACAGACATAACGAACAGACTTGTGGTTGCCAAGGTGGAAAGGGAGGGGAAGGAATGGATTGGGAGTTTGGGATTTGCCGATGCAAACTATTATATATAGAATGGATAAACAACAAGGTCCTACTGTATAGCACAGGGAACTATATTCAATATCCTGTGATAAACCATAATGGAAAAGAATATGAAAAAGAATGTATATATATATATATGTATAACTGAATCACTTTGCTATACAGTAGAAACTAACACAACACTGTAAATCAACTATACTTCAATAAAATAAATTTCAAAGATAATAATAAATGAAAACATTCTACTCAACACTGAATAGTTAAGCATAGTGAATGCCTAATTCTGATTATAATTTATAGAAATTAGCAATGCATTTGCAAGAGAAGAAATCCTTTATTTTTCTTTAAAAGTTGACTATGACAGGGTTGTATCACACTTTCATGACTTTGATTTTAAAATTATATTGTAGGGACTAAGGGATGGTCTGTGATATCTTACACCTGAAACTGCTCTAGCTAAAAACCTAGGGAGCGATCTGGCATAGGTTTATCAAGAAAGTGAACGCCTATAATGAATTCTAAGTTATGAATCAACTACATAATAGATATATTTTGAAAGATATAAAGGTCAATTATCTATGATGATTTAGGATATTTATACTAACCTGAGAAGGACAAAAATGATGAAAATACCATTGATCTCAGCTTCAGTTTGATAACATAAAATTGGCATAATATCCAAACCAAGCGAATTGGCATACTATCCAAACCAAGTGAACGTAATAAGGCACTTTGGATAATATAAGTTAAGACACTTACAGTACAGAGCTTAAAAGAATTCAAATCCCTCAGTGTAGGGTATAAGACATTATTCAGGGCTTCCCTGGTGGCGCAGTGGTTAAGAATCCGCCTGCCAACGCAGGGGACGCGGGTTCGAGCCCCGGTCGGGAAGATCCCACATGCCACAGAGCAAATAAGCCCGTGCACCACAACTACTGAGCCTGTGCTCTAGAGCCCACGAGCCACAACTACTGAAGCCCACGTGCCACAACTACTGAAGGCTGCATGCCTAGTGCCTGTGCTCTGCAACAAGAGAAGCCACCACAATGAGAAGCCCGCGCACCGCAACAAAGAGTAGCCCCCGCTCGCTCCAACTAGAGAAAGCCCGCGCACAGCAACGAAGACCCAATACAGCCAAAAATAAATCAATAAATTAATTTTTAAAAAAAAGACATTATTCAATACAAACATCATTGACCACACTTTCCATGTGAGTATTGAATTTTGGGTATTCCTCTAAGGGGCAGAATCACCTGGTAATTTAGGCTGAGAGAATGACTCAGTGGTTTCTTGCTCTGTCCAGTACTATCACATTTCAGTTGTCACATAATACATAATATACCCTGGTAATTATAGCCACCATGCTGTACTTTAGAGCCCCAGAATTTATTCATCTTATAGCTGAAAGTATATACTCTGACCAACGTCTCACATCCCCTCCCACCCCCTTCAGCCTTTGACAAATACCATTCTACTCTCCATTTCTTTAAGTTCAGCTTTTTTAGATTCTACGTGTTAAGTGACAACATATGGTATTTGTCTTTCTCTCTCTGACTTATTTCACTTAGCATAATGCCCTCAAGGTCCATCCACATTATCACAAAACTTAAGATTTCCTTTTTTTTAAATGGTTGAATAATATTCCACATGTGGTATATATACCACATTTTCTTTACCCATTCATCATAGATATGAAGTCATCTATGAACACACACTTAGGTTGTTTCTATGTCTTGGCTATTGTGAATAAAAGCAGCAGTGAATGTGGGAGTGCACATATTTCTTTGATATCCTGGAGAAAGCAGGTGCTGGCATGAGCCAGGGGCCTGAAATCACTCACCTGGTATCCTTAGCACTTATGAAGTTACTTCGATGTGTGGATGGTTACTCAAATTGATGTTGCTAGGTAAAAACAGGCCCTGGAAATTCCTATACAGCCATTTTGCTGATGTCCCTCCCTTGTTCAGGAGTATTTCAAACTAATTATATTTCTGGTTATGACTTCATTATTTATTTCAAAAATTTCTAAACTATGACAAAGTAAGATGAAGAATTCTAAAGACACTGAAAATCTCACTATTTAGAAAGAAAAGCTAAAAATTCAACTTTAGGATTAATTACCACATACTCCTTTAGCATTTTTAAATGGACATTTAAATTAATTGATGAGAATTTCACACAAAAAAGAAAACTATTCATGAAAATGAATTAATGTTCTGCTTTCACTGAAATAATTTCCAGGTGGACAAAACTTGAGACAATCCTCCTTTATTGTAAAGAAACTAAAAGAATTTTTGACCTATTAGTTAAGGTATATGACAGTTTAATTTTTTTAGATGTTTCTGTTTCATAAGATGAAGAATGATTAGATGACCAACCCATACATCCTCTGGGGCTAACTCTCTTTGGTCAAGAGCTGTTCCCTTTCTCTGAAACAAAAGTTATTCTGATCTACGCTTTGCCACCGCCACCTCCATGTCACCAGTACCTCAGACTTCTCCACAAACCAGTATCCTCTCCTTCATCATAGAGTTCTGTGAGGCCATCCTGAGAGAATAACCTCAGCACCAATTCCTTATAATGTCCCTCTTGGGCACCCACAGTTAACTAAATCAACTGTTACTGCGTATTCCAAGTCCAAAACCTTCCACCACTCACTGGCCCAAGAGAAAATCGGAATGATCCAGCTTGAGTCACAAATATACTTCAGGACCATATCACTGAGGCCAGGAGGCAAGGACTTCTTGGCCATGTATACCTGCCCCTTCCTGGATTGTGGCCAAAGAGAAAATTCTCACAGAAGATTTGAGCAGAGAGCCAATGTCATTGCTAATAAACCTTATATAGAGTGATAGTAATACTCAAAGAGATGGGGCTGTGTTATCAGCCAGTCCTCCTGCTAAATAGATTATCCTTTCTTTGACCTCTGTGGAAATTGACAGTGTTGTTGCGTTTTAAGAATGTCCGCACTTTGGAAGATCAAGTACATTTTACTAAGGCAGCCTGATCTTTTTTTTTTATAGGTCAAGGAGGAAGAAACATGGCCAGCTCCCCATCTGGTATGTGCACTTCATTCTTACAGTTAAGCAAAATAAAAGTACTACATGTCAGAGAATGTCAGGTCTCTCATACAGCTTTTAAAAACATCAATGCAAAGGTCTCCCTAGATACGTAGTACTATGACAAATGTGGCTTTTAAAAATGAATTTAACTTCCTCAAAACATATGTCATGTAACAGAAAAACCATTATCCAGAATTCTGATTGGTACAGACCCTAAGTGAATTAGCCAAGAAATAAAAAATGAAAAGTGGACAGATTTGCGGACAAATGTGAAGGTGTTTGCCAAGCTCATGGCTTTCTTCTCTGATAACTGCACTTCCCTTCCCCCTACTCACAGAGATGGTGGCCTTGCCAATATGTTTATTCTAGGCACCCTGATTTCTTCCTGGCTACATTTATTTAGTTCATGGATTAGACATTTCATCTAAGCTTGCCAAATAAGATTTTCTTTCCTGAGACTTTGGCTTTAGGTTTAGAGACAGCAGTAAAATGCTTTAAAAGATTGACAAAAAAGTGACCTATAACCAGTATTGGATTGATAGTTGTTGGACATTATATTCTAAGTGATTTCATCCAGTTCTACATACCAAATACCATCTATGGTTCATGACAACTGTATTCGATATCTACTGCTGCATAACAAGTTACCACAAACTTAGTAGCTTAGCAGTTTCTGTGTGAGAGCAGTTCAGGCATAGTTTAGCTGGGTCTCCTCCTTAGACGCTCACAAGGCTGCACTCAACATGTCTGCCAGGCTGCTGTGTTCACAGCTGAGCTCTTGAGCTGGAACTCAGAACCTGTTCTGTTTATTTTTGTACCCTTATTATCTAGAAAAGTATCTAGCACATTGAAGGAACTCAGTAACTATTTGTTGAATGAATGCATGAAAAAAAGTAATCTGGACTTATTCCTAAACTCCCATCCACTTGTTAGCATCAGAAAATATAAGCTAAATGCCCCTAATATGCAATTTTACTTAAACTTAGTCAAATTTACTACTTTTAAAAGTCTCTTTAAGTTAATTCTAGAATAAACTGGTCTTTTTTCTCTTCATATATGATGCTGTTGTCCAAGTAAGGCTGAACTTAAGTCATATTACGTAAATTGGTCTCCCTTTGCATGAATGCTCTAAATTTTCTGATGCCTATAAAAATTAAGAATAAAGGGTCAGTAATTTGTAAATATTTTAATTTGTTAATGACCCTAAATATATAATTTTCTACCAAATTTATTCATCATTAACTTATTAGCAAGCTAGCGCTCTAACAATTTTTAGAACTTTAATTTTTAAAAAATGTTGGTTTTTCAGTGGATTTAACACAGACCTTCAACTACACAATTTAGCTGAGAATTTATTAAGCCAGTTCCCAAAAATATCAGTTACATGTATGTTTTCACATGTCAGACACAAACATATCTCAGATTTTCAGTTCTATACCAGATAAGTGATCTGTCCCTTAAACACATGACAAACACCTAGGAATTGAGCTCTTGTATAGAGTTTTTCTACAATGATCTGAACAGATAATTCCAGATAAATTAGTACTTTAAAAGCAGGGGAAACATTCAGAAGTATAGAAAAGTATATTCTTTAACGTGTATTTCACTTGTAATATATGAGTTTAAGAACTGGCATTTTTCCAAATGATGATAATTTGCCTCCTGAATATGAGAGAAGATATTTAATAATATAAATGCATGCACTGCATTTTCAAAAATTTAAAGTAATATTTTTAGATAAAATTTTATCTATATCAGTGTCCTTTTCTTTCCACTTAGAAAGAATTCTTTGGAGTATAGTTTATCTTCAGATCAAAAATATGGCATATCAGTTGCACATCTAATTATTCTTCAATTTCAGCCTTATATTTTAAATTTTGAGTAGCTACTAATCCCGGGGGAAAATGAATTAACTAAATTTTAAATAGATGGGTACATTATTATTTAACATAATTAATATTTTTAAGTTGGGAAACCAAATTCTATTCCATAGTCAAATAATAAGGAAAAAAGATGTTATATAATATATTTGTATGTAATAGTAAATAGTAAATAAATATGTACTATTTTATGATTAAAAATTATCATGTGAAAACTATCATTAAGCTAACTTGATCCACGAAGACAGTAAGATTCTTTCTGGATGATTGTTATAGCTCAGTCCCTTTAAGAGCAGCCCCTCTAAAAGTCTCAGGTTACTGATACCGAGGTCCTTGGAGAGGACTTTTTGTCTGCCTTTCTGAAGCTTAGCTGATCAATTCACATTATAATCCACGAATTAACTTAATACGCTTCTAATATATCCTCCTCTTAATTTAAGTTACTCAAAGTTGACTTCTGGTGCTTGCAACCCAATGAACCACAATAATACAATTTATCAGAGTAAGGGTCAAAATGCAATTATTAAAAACATCCCCTCTACTGAACACCACAAAAAAGATTAAGTGCTGCTGTGCTGTCCAACAGAATAGCCACTAGGCACATGTGACTATTTATATTTAAATAAATTAAAATTAAAGAGAATTTAAAATTCATCTCCACTATATCCACCATTTAAGTGTCTGTACCCATATGTGGCTAGTGGCTGTCGTATTAGATGGTACAGATAAAGGACATTTCCATCACTGCAGAAAGTTCTATGGGAAAGCACTGTCTAGAGACTGGGCATCAGATAAATTAATTGTGGTCTGTGGGTATAGAAAAGTCTGGGAAAACACTACTGGTAAAAAATTCTTCCACTGGCCATTGTACTAAGAACAAATTTATAAATTATGCCTCTATATTCTAATTTCTCTTTTCAGAAAGAAACTATTCATAAACTGCCCATACCTCTAGGAATGCTATGACATTCTTGAAATGATTTCTGTGACTCTTTGTTCAGTGTGCTGATCCAATCTTTATAGTCATTAGTAAACCATGTAAAGTTATTACTTAATAAAACAAATTTTCATTAAAATGATAAAAAATTAAATTTAAAATGGGAATTATAAATGAATAAAAGAAAAAAGCATTAAAGGATTAGATAACAAATATTAATTCAGCAAGCATATTCATATCAAGTAAAATAGGCTAAAATATGCATACTAAGTAAAATATGCTAAAATGAGGTCATTCTCAAAGACATTAAAGCAAATCAGCCTCATAGAGTCATTGCAGACTGATGAGGAGGGGCTTAAAGGCCATTCACCATCCACTGGTTGGACAATGATATCTTTCACTGACAGTACAAGAGGTCATGTTGGTATTTTAAGTCTAAAGTCGTGTGTCATAACATATTTCTACTTTACCCACATAAAAAAGTAAAATATTACAATGTTTATGTTAGAGACTAAATATTTACCACAACATCCCCCAAGAGGCATGCACTTATTAAAGTGCAGCATCAACCTCATGAAGTGTAAGGGGACTACTGCATACATACATTAATACATTCATGTACACATACATACATATATCCACAAATCTGGATTCAGACTCTTATTTGTCTTGTGTTTTCCAGTCACTCTGTTTTCTCCTGATACGGGATTACATAAGCATGAAAATAGCCACTCTTTTGTTTTTTTCTTGCTTTCAAACTACCATATACTGCATCTAAGAAGCAATAATTAATTATTTTAAAATCCCCTTATTAATGGAAGTAATGACCAAGTTATAGTCTGTACCTATGTGTAAACATGTCATGGTAAGAAAACCCACAATATTCTGAAGTAAGCTTAAAGTGACAACACTTATAGGCTGATGTGTTCTCTAACAATTGATAAAGAAACTCTTTTTCTGCATGACATTTTAAATGCAACATGGTACTTTTAATCTGAATGTTATGATGAAAATATATTGACCATTTATTTTTAAATAAATAGACCACTTAATATCCATACCAAAATATGGGTCATACTTAGAATATGAAACATTCTGACTGAAATTTGATTATTTAGGCTTTTAAATAATTGTAGGAAAGATTTTAGAGTATAAATGACGAATTAACTAGTTGGTAAGAGCAGTATGCTAATGAGACTTTGGTTCCTTTATACATCAGTTAATTTCAGTCTTTTTCATACCTCTTAAATCTTAAGACAGTGTGTGTGTGCGTGTGTGTGTGTGTGAGAGAGAGACAGAGAGAGAGAGAGAGTGAATTAATGTAAATGAACCCTGTATCAGGAAGAACAGCTATGAGTACATATGCTACTGACATTGGATCAGTAGTATTATTTATTTGAAAATGACCTTTAACCAGATTGCTTGTTCATTAAGTGACAACATCTTCTAAATCTGGAGTCTATTATGGTCTCCATTATATCATATGCAATTCTATAATTGATAAAATAATTTTGGTGGGTCTTCCCAGCAGATCTACTAGTACTGACTCCATGAATTAAACCAACCTATTCAATTCAGTGTGGTTCAATTACATGTAATGGGCCTGTGATCTCCTAACTAACTCAGAAAACAACATTCATTAAACTGTAATACACCTTATTACTTTATATTACAAAAGCATCATACACCTAAGCAATAGAGCAGCTGTAGTAAAACAAAATACTCTCTTCCCTTCTGGAGACCATTAGAAAACTAAGTCTGACAGGTGAATTAAATCTACAGGGGAAGCTCAGATAGAACAGTAAAACAATATAGATAGGGCTCCTCAGCAGAATTATGATCCTGTTAAAGGAGATTCCTCTCTAGAACTGTCATCAATGACTCGTAAACTTCTTCACACTGGAATACCTATATTGTGTGGCAGATGGAAGGTATATCTGTTTCAAGCATGCAATGTCATGTTAAAAGACTTTGATGCTTTGCCATTTCTCTTCTCAAAGTTCAAACACACATGGCATGATGTTACCATTGGTATTTCATGTTTATACTACTTTGCATTTTCCTAAAAAAATTATTTATCACTGATTATACTTTTTGTTTACCACTGATATACATTTTATTTCATATTGATGTTAATAGGAGTAAGGAAATATTATTTTGCTATACTATCATTACTACTGATTTTGGTGTTTGCAAATTTCCAAGGTAAGTGCAAGGAGAGCACTTTCAAGGCATTTCTACTGCACCAAAATGTTGTGAGTTTTTTTAGTGTAAATTTAAAATTTTTTTTATATAAATGAACTTGTGAATGTAAATTTAAATGTTTTGAGAGAGCATTCCAGCTCAATCTATATAAATATGTTGATTTATAGTCAGTGAGCTATACAACAAGAAGATGAAGCTTTAGAGAGAAGAGGCTTGTGGGGTGGCAGTACACGGAAGAGGAGAGCAGTAGAATATTGAGAAATTTAAATTACAATTACATGAATTTTTAATCTTAAAATCAGTGTCCATGAAATAAATAGCCCCTTTTCCGCTGGGAGGTGGAGGAAACGGAGGAGGAAAAATGTTTGCCAGATGCTGGGTGTTCCAGATAAGGAGGGGAAGATAGCGCCTCTATAGTACAGGTGCTATCTATCAACAAAGCGCTATAGACAGACCATGTGGTTCACTTTAATGAGTCCTCCTGAATGGCTATTAATTAGCATGTTATTATATAATGTCTTATTATCATTCTATAGTTTATAATTGGTTCTTTAGTTCCTTCATTTTTTTAGAGTATCCTTCGCGTCTTAGGAAGAAGTTCAAATGCTTACAAGACCTCAGGGCAGTAAAATGTTTTGTGGGGGGCAAGACTTGATACCGGTGGGGAGGGAGTAGACAATAAATGAGCCAACACAAATGGGGATAATTAGTAATAATGAAAGACTAAATAATAATGATGAGTGGAGCTAGTTAGTTTTCTGTATCTCAGGCTTTAGAACCATTTAACTGGATAAAATATATATGGTTCAAAGGAGAGTAAATATTTTCTCTTCCTTGATACTCATTTATTCATTCAACAGCTATGTATTGTTTACCTGTGCTATTTCTGGCAATGTGGTCTGAGATAAAATTACTTTTTAAACTTCCTGATAAAAATTAATTTTAGGTCCCTTGACTTTTGCACTTACACAAGATAAGTACCTTCTGACTTCAACCTGTGAAAAACTTTTAAAGGGTGAATGAAACACTGTAATAAAAGAAGAACATCCATATTCCTTAAAATATGTGAATAAAATTTTAATTCAAACATTAATTTGGAAAACAGGCAGAGAATTATTCTTACAAGGCTACAGTTTTCACTTTGGAAGAACACACAGTCTATCTGCCCATTTGCTGCACCTGAGAGATGTCTAGGCTAGTATATATGTTGTTAGCCATTTCATAGGTCTACAACAACCATGGTGATCAAAAATTCTTTCCTGAGGTAATCTGTGAAAATGAAATTAATTTTTACTATTATGTGAAAAAATATCAATTGGGGGAATTGTTGGGAATATATTGTAATTTCTCATCTAGGTTCTATGTGAGATTCCAGTGTGGAAAACAGGTCAGTGGAACTTTACAATGATTTGTGTCAAGAGGAAAAGAAGTCATTTTCACTGTAAAAATTATATAATCAAGTATGCCAACAATTATTATAAACCATATCATCTGTTGTCACCTGGGTCTTAATATTCAAGAAGAAATCCTTCAGTATTTTTTGGTTTGTTTCTTAAGACCATTTTTAAGCCCCCTGTTTTCAGATACTGTGGACAAAATGTTGAGGTTCAACAATCTATGTAACTATGCTTAAAATTATTTGTAGAAAATCTACATGATATCAGTATAGTTTACAATTAATACTTAAGAAGCTATTCTTTGTCATTACACAAAACGTATGTATAGTTCTGCTCTTTTCAACTTGGATTCTTTCCTTCAAAATCAGGAGAATTCTGTACCCCCCTCTTTTGAGGAAACTACTGAGGCAGCTACCCAGAAAACACAGATATCTACAAAAGAAAAACAGAGAGGTACAACACATTCTCTCTAAAAAGAAAAATACACTGTATCTTGAAATATAAAACTGGCATTATGTATTTTATAAAAAATATAAGAAGTCAACCTTAAAAAATATAACTAATAAAGACAATACTTACACTTTGAAGACTTGGAGTAAGAATTAGAAAAATTTACAAAACAAACAGGAAACATAAGCATAAGGACACAACAGAATATCTATCATAATTGGAGATCAAAAGAAATGGACCCAAACTTGATTAAAAAGAAGGTGATGTCCTTTCATACATCAGGGTAAATTTTATGGCAATTTCTTAGTGAAAAAGGAATATGGAAACCCACTGTCTGTTGCACATAATTGTGTTCCCAGTTGATTGCATAGTAAAGTTTATATAGTTCTCATTCTATAGTGAGTTCAGTGATTCTAGCCAAAAACATAATAATTTACAGTCCTAATTAAAGAATTCTCCCAGGCATATTTGTAACAATGACCTCTATGTAATTACTCTAGCCAGGTTCTAGTGCCAGGAGTAGGAAAAACAAAATGAGTAGAATGTCTCACAGATGATTGTCTTTAATAGGGCTTATTTTTGTTTGGGTGTTCTACTTATTACATATGCATGCCATCTCTTGTGAAACTAATGCCCTATAGGAATGTCAAGTTAAAAGTGAGGCTCTGTAATTTTCCATTAGTCATCAGGTACTAGATTCAGGCAGCAGATTGTGTCTTCCAACTGGTTTATTTAGCTGGTGCCAAAGCCTGTTCAAATGTTCCCTGTGTGTTGTTTACTTTTGTATTTGTGGCTCAAAGCATTGCTGCCAAGTATTGTATGAGCTCTCCAAAATAATTCAATGAAAATAGGTTGGCAAATGTCATAGGAATGATTATATTAAGGAAAAAGTTCAAATAAATCTACAAGGGAGTTGGGGCAGGGGGAAGTACTTCCATGTAGATCATTAATTCTTAATAATGAGGATAATAAAAGTAAGGGACTGATGATACACTAAGTGTTTAACAATCGCTGGGAAATAATGATTAAGCAGTAAGAACATATAAAACTGCGATTGGAAGGTGATGAGTATATTCCAAGCAGAAAGCAGAGCAGAAATGAAACCAGAGTGGCAGGAAGAACAACACAGCAAGGGACAAGAGCAAGGACTGCAGTCCTGGCAGAGTGTTTGCACTTGGATTCCCTTGCAGAAGGCATCAGTATCCTGTTAAATAGCCATCCTAGCAAACACTCAAGCCCACATACCCAGGGTCAGACATTGACGGGCTAAAAGCTGCAACAAATGTGACCAGATGAACAAAAGGGCACACTTGAGTGGAATTAATAAGCCAGTTCTTCAGGACACCATTCTCATTTCTTTTTTCCAGTATCTGACAACATTCTCTAACTCCTTCTCTAGATTATAGTGCAAATGGCATATCGCTATTATCATCTGATAACAGCTCTTCAAAGCTACTGTCAACTTTGCCTCTTTGGTTTATAGGATTCAATCTGTATCTATTGTCTGTTTCGAAATTCTGGACATTACATATGCCTATTTTCTCTCTCTTCCTACCTAGTCTCTGTCCAACAAAATCTTAAAAATAAATCAGAAAACAATTATTTAATAGTAAATATTAAAAAAGAATTTAAGATATATAATATACAATGATTTTCATGACACGTATGTATTGCATTTTAAAATTTCATCCAAATTATTTATGATCAGATCAGGATAGATATATAGGAGATAATGCATCTATTCAAAAACAGTCAAAGCATCAACTCATTTATTACTCACCTTCATTATTTTAATTTACCTTTCTTGAAAGTAATTTCTTTCAAATGTATAGTATGCAATGTTAACATTTATTTCAAAACCAGCATATCATTCCTCTATTTCATGGAGCAGTATTGTAGAGACAGTGCAATGAATGATAAAGATACACAGACACAAGAAGGGACTTTGAAGTTCATGCAGGTACTGAAGGTCAGAAACGGCAATAAGCTCAAAATCTATGAGAACAGTTTGGGCAACAGAGATAAGGAAATAAAGCAGCAAAGAGACTGGGCAACACAGGTCAGACAAAGGCAAACCTTCTATACAACAGGAATTAAGAGCCTAACTCTAAATATTAATGGGAATCATAAGATATCCACATCAAATAGGGCCCCAAACTAATGAATTGAATATGACCTTGTTGTTTCATGGAAAAAAGTATGGCGTATTAAGCCTCCACCATGAAAAGCCAAGATAAATAGAAACCTCCAGGCTGGAAGATGAAGTAAGGTAAAGAGAAAGAAAAGTTCATCTAATACTTTAACTTTTTTGAAGTATGAATTTTAAATTTTTTATTGAAGTATAATTTACATATAATAAAATGAAGATCTAAAGTGTTTAGTTCAAAGAGTTTGGGCAATTACACACAACACTTTTTCGCCAAAAACATCTGTATAATCCCAGAAAGTTCCTTTACACACCTTTTCCTGTCCATTTCTACCTCTACCTGAGACAACCACTTTCTGATTCTTATAACCATATATTAGTTTTGCCTTTTCTTGAAATTCATGTAAATGGAATCACATTGTATGCATTTTCTAAAATCTAGATTCTTTTGCACAACAAAATGTTCTTGAGATTCTTACATGTTGTTTGTATCAGTAATTTGTTCTTTTTAAAAATTGCTGAGTAGTATTCTATGAATGTACAAATGTACATCTTTTGGTTTACTCTATTGGTGGATATTTGTTGGGTTTTTTCCTTCAAGTTTTGGCCTAGTAAGAATAAGGCTGCCATGAATATTCCTGTATAAGTCTTTCTATGGACATGTTTGATGTTCCTGTAGGTAGCTGGGTCATAGGTAGAGTTTGTTTAACTTTATGAGAAGCTGCCAGATAGCTCTCCAAAGAATTTATTTTTGCATTTGCATTAGAAATTTATGAACATTAGCTGCTCCATATAAGAGTCCTATGTACAACAGTTTCCACAATGTTAGCAGCTTACATTAGTAAGGTAAATTTGTTACCGTGAATGAACTAATATTGATACATTTGGTATTCACAGGTTTTTTTTGTTTTTGTTTTACATTTTAGCCCTTCAAGTGGATGGAAAACTGTGTATCATTGTAGGTTTGATTTGTGATTCCAAATGACTAATGATTTTCATTGCCTTTTCATTTTTTAACTGTCTATTCCTATGTATTCCTTTGCAAGGTGTCTGCCACATCTTTCGCCCATTTTTAAGTTGGATTATTTGTCTTTTTACTATTGATTTGTTAAAGTTTCTGTATATTCTGAACATGAGTCTTTTGTCAGATAATTGTGTTATATTTTCCCAGTCTGTAACCTGCCTATTTGATGGTGTAATTGATAAGCAGAAATTCTTAATTTTGATAAAGATCAACGAATGCATCAATATTTGCCTGTTGTCATTAGTAATTTTTGTGTCCTCCTAATAAATCTTTTCCTACCCTGTTAGTTAGAAGACAGTACAGAGAATTTCCATGTACCCTACACCTAGTTTCCCCAATTATTAACAGCTAACATAAACATGGTATATTTGTTACAATTAATGAACAAATATTGATACATTGCCCATACTTTATTCTGATTCCCTCAGTCTCTACCTAACATACATTTTCTGTTTCATCATCCCATCCAGGATGCAACATTACATTTAATTGTCCTCTTGTCTGTGAGTTCCTGACTTCCATTGTTTTCAATGATTTTCACAGTTTTGAGGAGTAACAATAAGGTATTTTGTAAGATGCCCCTCACTTGGGATTTGTCTACTGTTTTTCTCATGACTAGACTAGGTGTGATGGTTTATTTTATGAGTAAGCTTGGCTGGGCCACAGTGCCAATATTTGGTCAAACATTATGTTGGCTGTTTCTGTGAGGCCATTTGTAGGTTAAATTTATATTTAAATCCATGGACTTTGAGTAAAGCAGATTGTCCTCCATAATATAGGTGGGCCTCTTGCAATCAACTGAAGAACTTAATAGAATAAAAGACTGACCAACAAGGACCTACTGTATAGCACAGGGAACTCTTCTCGATATTATCTAACTACCTAAATGGAAAAAGAATTTGAAAAAGAATAGATACAGTATAACAGAATCACTTTGCTGTACGCCTGAAACTAACACATTGTTAATCAACTATACTCCAATATAAAATAAAAGTTAAAAAAAAAAAAAAGACTGATCTCCCCAGAGCAAGAGGGAATTTGGCCAGCAGATGGACTTCAGACTTGAACTGCAACACTGGCTCTTCCTGGGTTTCCAACTCTGTTTTTCTATATCGATACTGATGTGGATATAGATATCACTGTTGAAATAGATATAGATAAAGAGCAATACACCTTGTTGGTTTTGCTTCTCTGGAGAACCCTGGCCAATACACTGGAGTGATAGGTTTTTGGGAGAAAGACTCCAAAATTAAAGTGCCATTCTTAGCCCACTATATCAAGGGTACATGCTATCCTCATGACTTATCACCATTGATGTTAACCTGATCACCTGGCTGAGATAGTATGGGTCAGATTTCTCAACTGCAGACTTAGTATTTTTCCGCCTTTCCATACTGTTCTCTTTGGGAGGAAGTCACCATATGCAGCCCACAGTTAAGGAGTAGGAAATTATGTTCCACCTCCTTGAGGGAAGAATTTCTATGTAAGTTATTTCAAATTCTTCTACAAAGGTTGTCTATTTCCCACATTTATTTATTTATTCAGTCATTAATTTATATCTGTAGGAACTCAGAGATGTGTCCTTTATAATTTAGGTTATCCTCATATACCACTTTATTTATATTGTTGCTCAAAGTGTACAAGCTTTGGTTATTGGGAACTTTTTCACTGGCTCTTGTGTCCCCTTGATATATCTCCATCATTGTGGGTTGCTATGACTTCATGTGTTTTTGTTGGTTTGCTTAAGCAATTCCTTACTTTCCAGTACTACAAGATTCTCCAGGCTCATCTTATATATTTCTTGGTCTAGAATAATCCCTTTCTCTAAGGATCCCTGGTTTCTTTTATTAAGAAATGGTATTAGAAATCAAGGTCTGGGTACTAGGTATGGCCATTGCTACTCCCCAGTAGCATGTCATTGCTTCCATGCCCTCACAACTGACAGAGAAAGGAAATCTATGTGTGTATACTAACCTGTGTATATACAAAAATCTATAGATATTTTTGTAAGTTACTATCCGTATCTCTATTAAGCTAAACATGAGTTCAGTTGGACTCA
The DNA here is from genome assembly GCF_028023285.1 of Balaenoptera ricei. Taxonomy (NCBI): domain Eukaryota; kingdom Metazoa; phylum Chordata; class Mammalia; order Artiodactyla; family Balaenopteridae; genus Balaenoptera; species Balaenoptera ricei. The sequence continues at coordinate 66,491,152 of NC_082647.1, forward strand.
GTTCCAACTGTAATTCATTACTGCATTGATTACTATAGCCTCTTACCTTGCATATCTGTAACCTCCCACTCCAACAATGAAAAACTTGGATCTACCTGTCTGCCATCCATTCACTTAATTGTTCAGTTCCCATATATATGTATATGGTGGTATCAGAATTGGTCATCTGTAGCTCCACATGAAACAACTTTATGAACTCTATTATGGCGCTTACGTACATTTTCTTTTGTCTTTAGACTTAAAGACTTCATTCATTTCCAAAATTACTTAGGTCAGTATCTTTTTCCCCCAGTACCTTCAGCAAGGTTGTTTCATATGTTTATAATAAAGTTAGATTATTTTGTCTTATTTTGTCTGTATCAATGCTGGGATCCCACAACCTGATAAATTATTTTTTAATTTACATACATTTAGGCTCAGACTTTATATTGTAAAGTTCTGTGGGTTTTCACAATGCATAGTGTCATGTGTTCACTATTATAGAATTATACAGAATAGTTTTAACATCCTAAAAATATCCCCTGTGCTTTACCTCTTCAACCCTCTTTCTCTCCCCCTGAAACCCTGACAACCACTGATCTTTATACCTCATATAAAACCTACCTCACTACTATCCATTTAATTTTGCTTTTTTCCAGAATATCATGAAATTGGAATCATACAGTACGTAGCCTTTTCAGACTGGCTTATTATTATTTTTCCTATATAAACATCCAGCTGTTCCAGAACCATGTATTTAAAATGGTATTTAGGGCTTTCCTGGTGGTGCAGTGGATGGGAGTCCGCCTGCCAATGCGGGGGACACGGGTTCGGGCCCTGCTCTTGGGAGGATCCTGCATGCCGCGGAGCAACTGGGCCCGTGAGCCACAACTACTGAGCCTGCGCGTCTGGAGCCTGTGCTCCCAACAAGAGAGGCCGCGATAGTGAGAGGCCCGCGCACCGCGATGAGGAGTGGCCCCCGATCACCGCAACTGGAGAAAACCCTCGCACAGAAACGAAGACCCAACACAGCCATAAATAAATAAATAAATAAATAAATAAATAAATTTATTTTTAAAAAAAAGGTATTTATTTAAAAGACTGTTTCTTTCACTACTGAGTTGACTTCATGGTAAATTAATTGGCCATATATGCATGGGTCTACCTACAAACTTTCTTTTTGGTCTTATTGATCTTACTTGTATATTCTTACGGCAATGATACACCATCTTAATTACATCAGCTTTACACCTTGAAATCCAAAATTATAAGTCATCCAATTCTGTTGTTCTTTGGCAAGATTATTTTGGTTCTTCTAAGTCCTTCCATTTTTATAAAAATTATAGAATCTGATTGTTGACTTTATCATAAAAGACCTCTGAGCCTTTGATTTGGATTGAATTGAATCTATAGATCAATTTGAAGAGAAAACAATATCTTAACAATATTGAGCCTTCTAATTTGTGAAAATGGTATCTGTTTGTCTTCTTTAATTTTGCTCTTAAACATTTTGTAGTTTTTAGTATAGATATCTTCCATGAATTTTACTAGATTTATTCCTAAGTAGTAAATGCTTTTAGATGCAATTGTAAACAGTATTTTAAATTTTTTATTTTCCAATTGTCATTACTAGCCTATATCATTACAACTGATTTTTGTATATTTACCTTGTGTCCTGTGAACTTGCTATCTGGTATCTTTTTTTAGATCCATAAGATACTCAACATACAAAAACTTGTTTCTTTACAGTTTTGTTTAAAAGGCAATCTTTTCCATGCCTTATTGCATTAAGATTTATAGTAAAATGATGATGGAAGTTGATATGAGCAGACATCCTTGCCTTGTTCCTGATCTTAGTGGAAAGTCATTTATTAACTTATTATGTATGATTCTATAGCAGTTTGCTGAAAATTTTTATAATAAATGGATATTGAATATTGTCAACTAGTTTCTCTACATTTATTTAGATGATCACATGACTTTTTTCTTCTCTACTGTTATGAATTACATTAATTTTCACTGTTAACCTCTGGCATTATTCTTTTATGTATTCCTATATTGAATTTGCTAATATTTTATAAATTTTACATCTATTATCATGAGGAATATTGGTCTGTAGTTTTCTTTTCTGGTACTGTATTTACCAGGTGTTGATATCAGGGTTATGCAGCTTCATAAAATAAGTTGGGATGTGTTCCCCCCTCTATTTTTGAAAGCACTTATTTAAGGTTGGTTTCCTCATTTAATGTTTGATATAATTCCCTGGCAAAGCCATCTGAGGTTTGAGTTTTCTTTGTGGGAAGGTTTTGATAACAATTTCAATTTCCTTAATACATATGAGACTATATATGAAATGCAGCAGGACACTGTGGGGTCCTCCTGGAAACAAATCCTTTCCATGCCCCCCATTTCTTGTTTGTAGGAAATAGGAGTTCCAAAGGGCAGATTCAAACAGTTGCTTATCAGGGAAGAGAGGGAATACAGAAACAAAGGAGGAGCAGTCAAGAAACAATAGTGAAGGAATATACATAGCAATACCTTTGAGTTCTTCTATAGGAACTAAGACCCCCACACAGGTGGAGAATGGTACCTTCAGGCTGAGCACAAGATTCATGGAGTACTGCCCTATTAACTCACCGCCAACCAACTAGAAGAAAATCTGCATACAGTGAAAGATAACAAAGACTCTGACCCTCTCCCCAAATGATTCTCCGTTAAAAACTTTCAAGGTTGGGCAGAATCTTCAGAGTTGGTTTTTGGACATGAGTCCACCTTCTCCCCAGGTTGCCAGCCTCCTGAATAAAGCAACCTTTCCTTTTCCAACCAACACTTGTCTCTCGAGTATTGGCTTTCAAGTGGTGAGCAGCACAACCTGAGTTTAGTAACACACAGATTTCTCTATTCCTTTATGTGTCAATTTGGTTAGCTGAATTTTTCAAGAAATTAATTCCTTTGTTTAAGCTATTAAATTTATTAACACTAAGCAGAGCTTCTCAATTTTAACATTATGGGTATTTTGAGGTGGACAGGTCTTTGTAATGGGAGGATGTTCTGTGTCTTGTAGGATATTTAGTAGTATCCTTAGCCTATATCCATAAGATGCCAATAATACTTCTCGCCCCAGGCTGTGATAACCAAACTATTTCCAGATATTGCCAAATTTCTCCTCTGGGGAAAAAAATGTCCCCAGTTGAGAACCACTGGCACAAAGTTATTCATAATATCCCTTTATTATGTCTTTAATGTTTGTAAGATCTGTAATGATGTCACTTGTTTTTTAATGATACCGGTAATTTATATTTTCTCCATATTGTCTTTGTTATGGGTTTATCAAATTTATTAACCATTTCCAAGAACTGACTTTCGACCTTATTTTCTCTTGTTTATCTTTTTTATTTGGCCTCACTGCACGGCTTATGGGATTTTAGTTCCCTGACCAGGGATCAAACCTGGGACCTCAGCAGTGACAGTACAAAGTCCTAACTACTGGACCACAAGGGAATTCCCTTGTTTATCTTCTATTTCATTAATTTCTGCTTATCTATGTATTATTTCCTTTCTTCTTCCTAAATTAGGTTTAATTTTGTCTTTTATTTCTTCATGTGGAAGTTTAGCTAATTCACTGTATATCTTTCTTTTCTAATATAGGCAATTAATGTTATAAATTTCCATTTTATTCGTGTTTTGGATGCATCCCACAAATTTTGATATATTGTGTTCTCACTATAAAGTTCAAAATATTTCTCATTTTTCCTTGTGATTTCTCCTGTGATTCATGGGTTATTCAGAAGTGAGTCACTTAATTTCTAAATATTTTGGCATTTTCAAGATATTTTTCAGTTACTGATTTCTAATCTGTGATCATAGAACATATACTCTATGTTTCTGATCTTGTGAAATTTATTGAGACTTTTTAAGATGCTAGCATATGATTGGTCAATGATTGGTCTTACTGAATGTTCTTTGTGAAATTGAAAGGAATTTGTACTTTTAGTTGATGGGTATCACATTCTATTAACTCCATTAGGTCAAGTTAGTACATAGTGTTATTCAAATCTTCTATATTTTTCCTGATTTTCTGTGTATATTCTATTCATTATTTATTGTACATTTATCTATTTCTCCATCTAATTCTGTCAAATATTGCTTTGTGGCTTCAAGGCTCTATTAGTAGCTGCATGCATATTTAGAACCATTATATCTTCTTAAACAATGAAGACTTTTACCACTATGAATATGCTTCTGTATCTCTGGAAATACTCTTTGCCTTGAAGTCTTATTTTTCTGATATTATTATGGTGATATTATCATTCTTATGCTTATTGTTTTCATGGTATATTTTCCATTTTACTTTATGTATCTTCAATTTGTAAAGTTTACCTTCAAATGATAAATTACTACTTAAAGAAAAATACAAGAACACTGCAACACTATAATCCTATTTATATTCCCTCCTGTACTTTGTGCCCTTGTTGACATATATTTTACTTCTACATACATTATAACCCAAAACATATTGCTACCATATTCATTTTAGTCAATAATCTTTTAAAGCTATGTATAGCTATAGATAAATGATATATGGGATACATATAAAATAAGTATAATAGAAAATATTTCTATATGTTTATTCATGTATCAGGACTTTCATCTTATATCATTTCACATTAGCCTGAAGAACTTCTAGAATTTCTGCTAGAGATGTCCTGGAGCTGAATTTGGTCAGCTTTTGTCTGTCTGAAAATAGCTTTATTTTGGCTGAAATATTTGGGGTTTTTTTGCTAGATATAGAATTTAAATCGATATACGTTGTTTATATTCTTAGAACACTTCAAAAATTCCATTCCATTTTCTATGGCTTCTGTTGTTTTTGATATAAAAAAAATCACTAGTGATTAATTTTTTTAAATCATTATTCCCCTACATGTAATGTGTATCTTTTCTCTGTGACTGGTTTTAAGATTTTTTTTGCTATGATTCTCTAGGTTTGTTTTTCTTTCAATTTTATGCTCTTTAGGATTCACTGAGCTTGCTGAATACGTGGATTGACATCGTCAGTTGTTTTGGAGATTTCTCAGTTTATCTCTCTTCAAATACTTCTTCTGTCCCCTTCTTTTTTCTTCTCCTTGGATTCCAAGTACATGTATGCTAGACCATTTGATACTGTCCTGCAGATATTGTATACTCTTTTCCATCTGTCCTTCCCCCTCCCCCATTTTTTTGCTTTTTATATTTGGTTTGTATAATTTCTATTGACCTGTCTCAAGTTTATGAAATCCTTCTTCTGCTATGTCCAGTTTGCTAATAATCCTACCAGGTGGACTTTTTATGTCTGATATTTTATTTTATTTCTATCATTTTCATTTGTGTTTTTTTTAAACAGTTCCCATCTTTTTGCCAAAATACCCTGTCTATTCATGCATGTTGTACACTTTTCCTACAGATTCTATAACATTTACTATAGTAATTTTAAAGTCCCTTTCAGATAATTCCAATATGTGGGCCATTTCTGTGTTTGCCTCTATTAACTATTTTCTCTTTTGACCATGGCTCACATTTTCTTGTGCCTTCACATATCTGATAATTCTTATTGTATGCTAGATATTGTACAAAAGAGAACAGTAAATAATATTTACCCTAAAAAATATCTTTCCACTTTTTCTATTAGGCTTCTTGTTTGGAAGGCTGAGTCAATTGAATCTTTAGATTTGCTGAGTCTGGGCTTTGTTGAAGTTAATTAGAATCAGTTCACCATGTCCTTCAAATGTGCTTGGGTTTTTAGCACTGGCAAAACTCTGGAGATGACTTTGTACCTGACAGCCCATCCACCAAACTGTTACTCTCTTAGCTCAGAAGCTTAGCTTCCAGCATGTCCATGGGTTGTGCTCTTTACTCCCCCAGTCTTGTCTGTCTTTCTGTGCTTCACTAGAACTCTTTCCATCCTGCTGCCCTGCCCCCAGCCTTCAGAGCATTGTTGGGATGCAACTGAAGAAGGCCTGGCATCCTTAAAGGGATTTTTTTCCAGTAATCCTGCCTTACTCCCTGCCTTTCACATACTACTTTTGAGTACTTAGTTCAGGCCTTGGAAAAGAGTTAGAGGGTGGGTGCAGACTCCCTCTAGGATTGGAGTGCCATGAGATTATAATCTATCATTCCAGCCTACACACATTAAACATTTGGCTGGTCTCCCTTTACCCTTGTTTGTGGTGCATTCATGTAATAAAAAAGCTACTTGAGGTACCATAAATACCATAAACTGTTCTGTAAGAAATGAAAGCAGCTGTCATTCTCTTCTCTCCTAGGAAGTTCTTATTACCTTTTGGAATTAAGTTTGTTAAAGTTTACTTGTGTCTTAAGCTAAGTATTTTTTAACTTTTTTTTCCCCCTAGGGGAGGAAAACGTGTAAGTTTATTTTATATAACTGAATTTTTGTGAAGTGCAGTAAGTCTCTTACTGCTTTGTAAATCTTGATTGGATTCTGTATTTTTATTTTACAACCGTTTCAAAACACCTCCTCAAGAGTTCTCTTTTCAGCAGTAGTGATGATCACTACTAAAGGAGTGAAATACTTCCTTCTTTCTCACCTAACCAGTTAACTATGCTTGTTCTCCCTTGCATTCATGTAGTAAAAAGTACTTCATGCCCTTGTGACTGTTATTATCTGGCCTTGTTTCTCATTCCTCGAGTCTCTGACTCTGGTCATATTTTCCTTCTTCTCTACCTGTGCATAGTTGGGCCTCCCGATACTTTGAGAACAGTTCTGACCTTGGTTTATTATTAAGCTCCATTCTTGGAGTGGTACCCACCACAGATGCGTCATTGCTCCAACATTTTGCCTGGATCCTTAACTTGCATTATGTTGGCTCTTTGTTCAGGGTTTCTCACACTGTTTTAAGGATAGCCTCTTTCAGAAACCTTTTGTTTCTTTAATACTAACCATCTCGTCTTAGCCTGAAACTGGAAAGTACTACTTCCAAGCTGGGCTGACCTTCTGGATTTGACCAATTGCCCAGCTAAACACATAAAACTTGCCTTTCATTCTCTGACTTCACTCATCTCTATAGTTATGACCTCTGAAGAAAAAGAAATCTGTCAGTTCCCCTTCCCTCCAATCACTAGAACTCCAACTTGAATAGTCTCATTGTCTCCCAAGTCACTTAGATTTGTTGTCTCACCTGAGATTGCTCCTCTGATTATTTAATAATTAAACTTACGTTACGAACACAGGAGATAGTAATTGCGATACTAATACCAGGAGAATATATTATTCTCCTAGAAAGATTTGAATATTATTCTTCTAGAAGGATTTGAATCCCAAATAATCTTCAATTTGCGAAACACGTGGGGATATATTTTGAGTATAGTGGGCTTCACCTATTCCTTGACTACCAGTGTCTATTACTAATCTAATGACTATGTTGATCTACCAGCCATCTCATCAATCATCACAGAACAAAACATAATACAAATAATGAAATTTCAAATTATGCATCCCTACTCCTTGACTACACCATTTATGTTGTTTAGGCTTAAAAATGCCTTTTTCCAAATTCCACATTTAACTCCTTCCACAGTGTCTTGGGAAACAGTCAGTGATAACCGAATCTTTCTGATTCTATTTTCCAATTATTATATACTATTCAATGTCCCCCAAGCATCAATACTTTTGTCCTGGGTCCTTCTCACACTTATTATCTGGTCTCTCAGCCTCTAATACCTCTCCCATCCATTCCCCATGCATTTTCATCAACAATTCCAAAATGATCTTTTAAAAATGCATATATAACCATAATTATTAGCAGTAAGGCATAACCCCTTAATGCACAGGATCATTCATGACTAATTTTTCTCAGTTTTCATCCTAATTTTATTTTCTATTTTGTCTTCATATGCACACTATGCTCCAGTCATACAGATATTCATAGTTAAATATACCATACTCTTTCATAGCCTGTGCACATGTTTTTTTCTTGCCTGCAACTCCATTTCCAGCTTTACTCAGCTAGCTCCTCCTCAAGTATCTCCTCCTTCAGAAAGTCTTTGTTACTCCCTAAGTCTGAGTAAATCCAGTGCAAATCCTTATCATAGGACTTATCATATTATATTGTAATTGTACTTAATGCTCTTATCCACTTAGCTTCCGGTAATGTTCATGAATGTGATTCTAACAAAATTAAGAACTTCTGCTCTTTGAAAGACACGGTTAAGAGAATGAGAGAGAGGACAGCCACAGACTGGGAAGAAAAATTCTGCACAACACATATCAGATAAATGCTTGTATCCAGAATGTATTTTTTAAAACCCTCATAACTCAGTAAAAAGGAAACAAAATAATAACAAAAACTGGGCAAGACTTTGAACAGACACTTCACCAAATATGCTATGAGAGTGGCAAAGAAGGACTTGAAAAGATGTTCAACATCAGTAACCATTAGGGAAATGCAAATTAAAACCACAATTAGAGGTGGTGCAGTGGTTAAGAATCCCCCTACAAATGCAGGGGACATGGGTTCGAGCCCTGGTTCGGGAAGATCCCACATGCTGCGGAGCAACTAAGCCCGTGCACCACAACTACTGAGCCTGCGCTGTAGAGCCTGCGAGCCACAACTACTGAGCCCACGCACCACAACTACTGAAGCCTGCATGCCTAGAGCCCATGCTCTGCAACAAGAGAAGCCACCGCAATGAGAAGCCCTCGTGCCGCAACGAAGAGTAGTTCCCACTCGCCGCAACTAGAGAAAGCCTGCGCGCAGCAATGAAGACCCAATGCAGCCAAAAATAAAATAAATAAATAAATATATTAACAAACAAACAAACAAAAAAACCACTACTCATCTATTAAATGGCTAAAATTAAAAAGAATGACCATACCAAGTGTTGGCAAAGGTGTGGCTCAATGGAAACTCTCTCTCTTTTTTTTTTGCAGTGTGGTTCCATTTATATGAAATGTTCAGAATAGGTAGAACCATAGAGACAAAGTAGATTGGGCTACAGGGCCATGACACACACCCACTGACCAGGTACTCCAGAAGCAATTCCAGGCATCCCGCCATCCAGCCAGAATGCAAGCACTGGTCTGAGTGAAGGGTTTGGGGCTGCGAGTCCCAAGACCTGAGGATAGTTCCTTTCTTCACTAGCATTGTGACTCCAGGCAACTCAGCTAGTGGGAATATAAAATGATACAGCCACTTTGGAAAATAGTTTGGCAGCTTCTTAAAACTTTAAACTTAACACCTACCATGGTCATTCTACTTCTAGGTATATACTCCAAAGAAATGCAAGCAACATGTCTTGGAAAAACCTGCATATAAATTTTCACAGCAGCTTTGCTCGTAACAGCCAGAAAATTTAAACTTAAGCCCAAATATCCATCAACAGGTGAACAGACAAATAAATTGTGACATATCCTTATAAGGGAAAACTGCTCAGCAATAAAAAGGGATGGACTATGAGTACTTAACGACAAGATGGATGAATCTCAAAATAAGTAGACTGAATGAAAAAAGCCAGATGAAGAAGAGTACATAATGTTTGATTTCATTAATGTAAAATTCTACAAGATGCAAGCTAATCTACGATGACAGAAAGTATATCAGCGGAAGAGTAGCAAGAATGAGGTTACAAAGGGACACAAAGAAATTTTTGTGGGTGTGAATATGTTCATTATTTTGAGCATGGTTTAGGTTTTACAAGTATATTCATATGTCCAAACTTCTAAAATTGTATACTTTAAACATGTACAGTAAATGGTATGCCAGTTATACCCAATAAAACTTTAACAAAAAAATTTTAAAAACCTCCTACATATTCCTTACTTCCCCAAGGAATCTTCATCAGTCTTTTAGTTCCAGATAGATAGCATTGTTTTATACGTACCATCATTCATACACCTTATCATATTTCGTTGTTTTTGTTGATTTACCTATCTATCTCACTAGATTTTAAGCAATATAAAGGGTGATATTATTTTTGATATTGATTTCTTAGAGATAAGACACACCCTCTCCGAAAACACACATCGGTTCTGTTCAAGGTAGAGCAGTGACCTGAATGGACATTGTCCTGTACTGATGCCTGTTAACTGAAGAAAAATGCACAACCTAAAAGCTGCAAGTTATGTTTTATTCGGGGACTTTACTGAGGCCTATAGCCTGGGAGATAGCCATAGCTCTGAGCTATTCAGATAGCTCTGAGGAACTGCTCCAAAGAGGTAAAGGGAGAGCCAGGATATATAGGAGTTTTTGCTGAAAACAAACAAACAAACAAAAACACCCATGTAGTCACACATCAAACGATTAATGCTAATCACAAAAACCGGACATCTCAAGTTAATGATTTTACTGCTTTTCTATGTATGGGAAGATGCGCAAGAGTCTGGGCTCATTGAAATTATTTCTTAGACATGCATCTGAACTATCTAGGGCCAATATCCTGTTTTTCTCCATCCTGAATTCCCCTCAGGCTGCACCCTCAGGGGCAGCTGCAGTGGCTGATAGCTTGATGGTGGGGCAACATTCTATGTTTACCGAAATGGCAGGCAACATTTTTTGTCCACATGCTTATGTCTATATACTATTTGTTGTTAAGGCTATCATTATTAATTACTAATGACTGAAATTTGAAGACTAATCTAAAAAGAATTTAACATCTTCACAGTGATACTTAAGAATTTTGAAAAGTTGAAATCAGAAGGTTAAACACATATACTTTGACACACATCTTGTAGATATGCCAGCTCCTATTTGACTCCTCTGACTTCAGTCTAAAACTAACCTGTTCCTCCTATGCATATCTGTCACTCATGGAAACTCTCAAGAAACTTTGTTAGGAGTTTCATTCTGGGAAACATAAAAGATAATAATGCTAACAGGCCAGGCTGTATCCAGCTGTCGTAATTTAGGAGTCATAGTGGGGAAGAGCTTTAGAAAGCAGTGTTTAGGATTGAGAAGAGGAATATTTCCTGCCATATCAGTAAACAGAGGATGTCACAGTCATCAGCAATTGCAGCCACAGCCTAAGGTGAGCTCTCAGGGAACTCAGAAGGAAAGAATACCTGCCATCTAGCAGCCATCAAATTGCAGCCACTCCCCACGGTGAGCCCTGAGGAAACTCAGGATATGAAAACACAGGATACTGGCCTCAGATAGCTGAGGTACATATCAAAGGAATGATTTCAGTGAGCCCAGATTCTTACATCTTCCCAAACATACAAAAGTGCTAAATTCCTTAACTTGACATATCTGGTTTTCTTTAACTAACAATAATCTTTTGAAGTTCAGACTACCTGCCCTTTGTTGCAAAACTCCTATATATACTGGCTGCCCACGCCTGCCCCTCCCCCGCCCTTCCAACCTCCTTGGAGCAGTTCTCTCAGGGTTACTGAGGCGCTGCCTCCCCGGCTTGAAGTCCTAAAAATTCCTGCCGAATAAAACATAACTCTCAACTTTTAGGTTGTGAATGTTTTTAGTCGACAGGGAGAGAAAACAAGTATAATGAAAATTAAAGGAAAGTTTGGGGTTGGCACAAAAGTCTCAATAGACATTAAGATGAGAGGTAAATGCTATTCTTTTCTCCCTTAGACTAAAATTTTCTAGTTATATGTAATCAAGAAATCCTAAGAACTCTATTGGTGTTTTATGTTATTGTATGGAACTCTGTTATCTAAAAGAATACATCCTAACCACATATGGCTATTGAGCACCTGAAATGTGGCTACTCAGAATTGAATTGTACACATTTTTAACTTCATATGAAAAACAGAATTTAAAATAGCTCATTAATTTTTTATCTTTATATTTTTATATTTATGTTGAGATAACAATGTCTAAGATATACTGGATTATTAAAATTAATTTCACCCATTTCTTTTTACTTTATCTAATATGGCTACTAGAACATTTTAAATTACATATATGGCTTGCATTTGTTGCTCAATTATATTTTTGCTGAACAGCACTGTTTATAGAGAATAAACACTTTCATCCAGTGCCTGAACTGATAACTGGCATTTCAGAGGAAGAATTTTCTTACCTACAGGTTAGTCCTTTTACATTGTAGTCATTCTATTTGAATAAAGGAACAAAAGAAGATTTTAATAGCAAATGTCACTGCATTCTAAAAAAGTTGGGAGGATACTGCTGTGTTTGGGAACACACATAAGTGGGCATTTATGGTTATAAAAAAAAGAAGTCTCAAGATTAGTCTTGTAACAGAGATGCTGAGATAAAGGTAGAGCCACATGGGCCTGTATAAGTGGAATTTTCCATTTTCATTGCAGCAGCTTGAGAAAAGGGGAGTCTGGGCCCCTGGACTTACAGGAAAGCATTTGGGAAAAATCTCATTGGAGAATCAGAGTGGGCTCCTGGGGAACTGATGGCTGACTGGGCTCAGGAAGAAGGGGGATCACTACAATATGACTCTTGGCAGAAGATGAACTTTGAACTCTAATAAAAATCAATGTTGTTGCTGTACACCTGAAACTAACACAACATTGTAAATCAACTCTACTCCAATAAAAAAAAATTTTTGTTAATGCAAAAAAAAATCAATGTTGGATATTCAGTTTTAAGTTGTTTGCTTTTTTTTTGTACTTAAACCATTTTATCTGTTATACATACAGCTTTCTGTTTATACTGACTTATGGTGTGATAGAAAGGAACCATGTTTAAATGTGTGGCAAAGGGAAGCAGAGAGAGCAACAAAGAATCCATAAGTAGTGATAAGACAGCACAAAGTGATCAAGACTTGAGCCAGGAGCAGAGCACAGAAAATAATGACAGTCAACTACCAGCAAAAAGTTGTAAGCCTTCCTTCTCAAAAATCTTTAGAAAAATTGGGGAGTACGTGCCCCTGGAAAAGAGGGTTCATGTTATTTTATTTGCCTACTAATGGAAAGGGTGACTCTGGAAGACGGGAGAACTATGGAGACACATTGGGTAATTTATGCATATGGAATCTCTACTCAGATATTTTCAGGTTCCTCATCTACTTTCAATTCCTATTTCAGATTTAATATTTAATGAGAAAGAACAAATTCATTTAATTACAAACTCTAACTAGATTTTTAAAACATCATTTTGAGCTTGGGGGATACTAGGTGTCAAATTGATAAGATCTCAGTATTTAGGAGCTCCCGTAAGACTTTAAACTTTTAATTAATTTGATTTTTATTAATTCGCTCTTACTTTAAATTTACTGTATTATATTTTGAATATCACTCATATGATTAGGGCATTGATATTTTTTAAATGACAATCCATAAAACAATGAATCTACTTAGACATCTTCCCACCACTCTGCACCACAATTGTTGATCACTAAGGCAAATTTGAAGAACACTTAAAGCCAGAATCCAGGGTGCCAAAGCTATGTCCCACTTCACAAATAAAAATTAAAAACTCATCCCTTTAAATGTTAAACTGCAATTTAAACAATGATAATACTTTTTAAAGAGAGGAAATAGAAAAACTGTAAAAAAAAAAAAAAAAAAAAAGATGACTTTTCAGGGTTTTCTGAAATGTGGAGTCACCTAGCATTGATATGCCACAATTGAATACTGCCTCTATATCTAATTCATAATTACTATTTCCCAAAGCCACTTTTGAAAATGAGAAGAAATTATGGCTAGCAAATATAACACCATTGCTGTGATGACCGAGGTCTAAATACAGCCATCTTTGTCTAATTGGGTTTTTTTTTTTGTTTTAAACTTTTTTTTTTAATACATTTATTTATTTATTTATTTTTGGCTGCATAGGGTCTTCGTTGCTGCACACGGGCTTTCTCTAGTTGCGGTGAGCGGGGGCTACTGTTCGTTGCAGTGCGTAGGCTTCTCACTGCGGTGGCTTCACTTGTTGTGGACCACGGGCTCTAGGTGCACGGGCTTCAGTAGTTGTTGCACGCGAGCTCAGTAGTTGCGGCGCACGGGCTTAGTTGTTCTATGGCATGTGGAGTCTTTAAACAGTTTTTAATCTGGTCCTCATGGACAGACTTCTAGGAAATCCTGTGACCCCTTTGAAAATGTACACAAAATGTTTTTGTGTCTCCTTTTTCTTTCCCCTTGGGAGAGGAAGGTTCATATCATATTTCAGATTATTAAAGAGACTTGTGACCTAAAAATAATTTAACAATCACTGCTTTGGAATGTATTTTAAATGAACGCTAATTTGATGAATCCTGTTATCTCTTAAAGAAAACCTATCGTGGGGATTCCCTGGCAGTCCAGTGGTTAGAACTCAGCGCTTTCATCGCCAGGGGCCCAGGTTTGATCCTGGGTCAGGGAACTAAGATCCTGCAAGCCCTGCAAGCAATGTGGTATGGCAAAAAACAAAACAAAACAAGACAGAACACCTATCATCTCACATATGAAGTATTAGACTAAGATTTGAAAACACAAAGAGTAGTAAAATTCTTGATTAGGGAAGAATATCTAGAAAAAAAATTAGAAATACCTATGAGCATATTTAAGATCCTACCTCTCTAAGAAACCTAAAAAAAAAAAAATTATTCTTGCTGCTTTTAGCATTCTCTTCCATGAAAGCCCATAGCAGTTTTATTCTCGTCACAGTCTCTGATATGAAGTTTAAGAATTATTTTTTACATTAGCATATATCTTTCAGTGTTCATGTATTTTAACCTTTTTTTCCAGACAAAAATCCATCTTTCTAGTTAAACACATACACTTCTGCTATGGTGGTTAATAGTTTAGGCTTTGCAATCAGAATATCTGAGTTCCAGTTCTGCTATTTACTAGCTCTGTGGCCATAAATAAGTCATAGCACCTTGAATCCTCTATTTCCTCTATTTAAAAAAAAAGATGTGGGATAATAGTAGAACCTAATACAAAGTGTTTCCATAAAAGTTAAATGAGGTGGGAATTCCCTGGTGGTCCAATGGTTAGGACTCGGCACTTTCACTGCTGAGGGCACGGATTCAATCACTGGTCGGGGAACAAAGATACCACAAGCCGAGTGGCACAGCCAAAAAAAAAAAAAAGTTAAATGAGGTGATGTAAAGAATGCCTGGTACAATAAATTCATTCATTCAGCATAGTTTTCTCAAACTCCTAAAATTATTCTCATTAGAAATTATGATTAAGACAAAGATCCTAAAAAAGATTCAGATGAATTAAAGTCACTAACTAGTTTTAATTATTTTTACTTTTTTCCAGGTTTATTGAGATATAATTGATGTATAACATTGTGTAAGTTTAAGGTGTACAACACGTTGATTTGATACTCATATATTGCAAAACGATACCAACCACAGCATTCATTAGCTAACACCTGCATCATGTCACATAATTACCATTACTTTTTTGTGGTGAGAACATTTAAGATCTACTCTTTCAAGTATATGATACTGTATTATTAATTATAGTCACTATGCTGTACATTAGATCCCCAGAACTTATTCATCTTGCAACTGGAAGTTTGTACAACATCTCGGTTTTCTCCCACTCCCCAACCCCTGGTAACCACAATCCTAGTCTCTGTTTCTATGAGTCAGCTTTGTAAAATTCCATGTATAATGTGATATAATACAGTATTTTTCTTTCTCTGTCTGACTTACTTCACTTAGCATAACACCCTCAAATTCCATCCATGTTGCCACAAATAGCAGGATGTCCTTCTTTCTCTTTGGCAAATAATATTCCTGTGTGTTTGTGTGTGTGTGTGTGTGTGTATACATATATATATACACATATATATGTATACATACATATGTATACATATATATGTATATATACATATGTGTATATATATGCCATATATATATGCACCACCTCTTGTTTATTGATTCATCCATTGACACTTAGGTTGTTTAAATATTTTGGCTATTGTGAGCAATGCTACAACGAACATGGGAGTGCAGATATCTCAAGACCCTGTTTTCCTTTCCTTCATATATATACTGAAGAAGTGATGGGCTTCCCTGGTGGCGCAGTGGTTGAGAATCTGCCTGCTAATGCAGGGGACACGGGTTCGAGCCCTGGTCTGGGAGGATCCCGCGTGCCGTGGAGCAGCTGGGCCCGTGAGCCACAGTTACTGAGCCTGCATGTCTGGAGCCTGTGCTCCGCAACAGGAGAGGCCGCGATAGTGAGAGGCCCGCGCACAGCGATGAAGAGTGGCCCCCACTTGCCGCAACTAGAGAAAGCCCTCGCACAGAAACGAAGACCCAACATAGCCATAAATTAAAAATAAAAAAAAAAAAAAAAAAAAAAAAGAAGTGGGATTGCTGGATCATATGGTAGTTCTAGTTTTAAGGAACCTCCATAATGTTTTCCAGAGTGGCTGAATGAATTTACACTCCCACCACCAGCACAAAAGGATACCCTTTTCTCCACATCCTTGCCAACACTTCCCTGTTGAAGAGGTAGGAAGATGAAAAGAGCCCTCCCAGGCCTTCTGACCTGGTATGGAGTGCCAAGCACCAGATTCCCTTCTGGTGTTTGCATAGGTGGGAGCTTCCCTAGCTGACCCTGGTGAAAAGAGTAGCCTTGAATGATCTTAATTGCAATCGCAAATCTGCTTATATCTTCTAGCTTCCCCTGCTCCCTCTCTAAGCTCATTCTTTGGCTTATCTCTGTCACTTTTTTTCCCCCATTCTTTCCCAACCCAAACATTCTATACCCCCTAGATTGACCTGCTGAGCATCTCATCAACAAAGAATGTGGATTCTGAGGCTGACACACTTTGACTCAAATTCTAGCTGTGTTGCTCATTATCTGCGTGATGTGGGACACAAGTTGCTTCACCTCACTAAGCCTCAGTTTTCTCATCTGTAAAAGGGGGGGAGATTGTACATTTCTCAAAGGGTTGTGGAGCTTCAGTGGGCTCATGTTATGGTTATTTATTGCTGAATAAAAAACCATCCTGGATCTTAGTGGGTTAAAACTGTGAGTTACATCAACAGGGGCATCCTCTATGTTCCACTTGGTGACAGCTCTAGTAGTCACCCAGCTGGAAAGCTGGGTGCTGTCATCATCTGAAGGCCTGTCCACTCATGTGTCTGGAGATCAGTGAGGCCTCAGTTGGGTCAGATAGCCAGAACACCTACATGAGGCATCTCCCTGTGGCTACTTGGCTGCCTTACAAGATGGTGGCTAGGTTCCAAGGACGAGCATTCCAAGAGAGAGAAAGCCAGGTGGAAACACTGCCTTTTATGACCTCACAGGAGGTCAAAGAGGGTGACTTCTGCTGTTTTCTGCTCATCAGGAAGGTCACAAAAATCCACTCAGTTTCAAAGGGAGTAAAAACAGATTCCACTGTTTGACAGGTCTCAAACTCAAAGCAAACTTCTTCTTCTTCTTTTTTAAGCAGACTTCTTTTGAAGTAAATTTTGCAATATGGTTGAGAGCTATTAGGATTTGGGTGATTTACCATTACAGTAGATTAAAGAGAAAACTGGAATATGAGGCAAGGCTAAGTTTTCAAAAGTTAATTAAACATAGAAAAATCATTTAGCTTCAGCATCAATGGTGAATATAACCAGAAATCATTACAGAAGAATTATCACCTATTCAAAGTTATCCTGGGGGCTTCCCTGGTGGCGCAGTGCTTAAGAATCCACGTGCCAATGCAGGGGACACAGGTTTGAGCACTGGCCGGGGAAGATCCCACATGCCGCGGAGCAACGAAGCCCGTGCGCCACCACTACTGAGCCCGCGTGCCTAGAGCCCGTGCTCCGCAACAAGAGAAGCCACCGCAATGAGAAGCCCGCGCACCACACCGAAGAGTAGACCCTGCTTGCTGCAACTAGGGAAAGCCGTGCACAGCAACAAAGAACCAAAGCAGCCAAAAATAAATAAATAAAATAAATAAATTTATTTAAAAAAACCCAAAGTTATCCTGGACTCTTCAATAAAGCATATGGCCTTCATATCTGATAGCACAGAGACTGAAACAGAACTCAGGAAATCATTGTTAACCAAACAACTGCAAGCTTTTCAGAAAATTTTCCTTCCAAAATGTGCTTTAGTGGTGAAAATCAGAGTACAGGGGCAAATGCATCTAGCATTTAATATCTATTTTTAAAAATACTTCATTGTTACATGGGCAATAAGTTTGTCATTAATATTTACTAGGTAACTTAAGGTGTCAGCTCCTGGCTACAACCCATTGAGACTGGCATTATTACCATCTCTGTTTTACAGATAATAAAAGTTAGGAATAAAGAAGGTTAAGTAGCTTGTCCACTGTTACACACACTCTATATATCCCAGTCAGGCTGGGCTCATCCTCAGGTAATCTGGCTCTAAAGGCTATATTCCTAACCATGCCACTAAATTGCTTCTTACAGGGATCTTTTTGTAGAAAGACTCACCCCTATGTGAATTCCAGTGATTTGGATAAGGACATGCTGCACAGCCAGAAATTTTAAAGTTAAGTGATAAAGTTAGTTGAGAGAATAATGACTAAGTATTCCCTTGAGAAATAAAAAATATAATAATACCCTTTTTAAACTGAAAAATAGTACATGTTAAATTATAGAAACATTTGCTAATTTCAAAATGTATAAAGTAGAGAAAATAAAAATAGCCTCAAACTACAAATGACTGTTTATATTTTGTATAGTTCCTTCCATTTATATCTATATGTTCTAAATGTGAATATACTTTACAGCCTTAATAATACTTCATATACTATCTATTGTATACTGCTTTTATTTAGTGGTATATTATTATCATCACTTCTCATGTAACAAAACATCTTTACAACATAACTTTTAAGGGCTTTATAAGATCTCATTGCATGGCTAGTCCATATTTAAGTAACCCTGTAATTCTATGAAGGGTAGGGTCATACACGTAGACCGTCAGAATAGATTTGGAAGCTGCTTTTCTTCTTTTTCCCCACGATTCTGATTTGTTCTAGCCATACTATTTATTTTGAAATTTCAAACGATGTTAGTGAAAGATGCCCACCCCTCTCCTCAACTTTGGAAGGCCTGGGCTAATTATGAGGCGTTAAATGATTTAATTAACGTCCCAACAGAAGACATGGGCTAAAAGGAGAGGTCAGGGAATGATTTAACCAACGTCGCATTGTCGGACATTTAAGTTATTTAAATGAATGCACTTTGTACTGAAATCTTATTAGAGTTCTCATTTGGTTTAGGATAAATTCCAAAAGGTGGGATTGCGGGGCTAAAGGATGTGAAAATTTGAAGTTTTAATACTCTTGCTACATATTGCCTAATTGCTTGCCAGGAAACGTATGAGTTTATATCTTCACCAACATAGTGTGAGAAGGCTCATTGTCCTACACAAGTATGTAATAATTTTAGATATTAAATTGTATGCTTTTGACTTGCATTTCTTACTTTTACATATTTCATATTCTATTGGCCAAACACACCTATCCTGTCAGAACACAGAAATAAATTACTATCACTTTCTTCCTTGGTTACTATGTACCTTGTGGCCGTGATTGTAACAATAGCTTTCATTCATTAAACGTTAAGTTCTCTGCAGGCAATGAGTCTCGTCCATGTTTGACAATTATTCCCAATATCTCATTTAACCCTCAAAACAACTCTGTATTGTTATTTTCATTTTCTCCATGAGATTACCCACCCTTTGAAATGTTAGGGAGAGTAGCCCCAAGTCCCAGCGATGAGCTGAAACACTGGGATTTGAGCAAGGATCTCCCTAAGCACTGGGGGGGAGGAGGGTGACACCACGTGCAAAAACAAAAACAGTCAAAACAAAACCACGGCTGTTTCCTTCTAGTAATAAAGAGGTTCCAAGTTAAAATAGATGTGACTTTTCGGCTACCAGACATGTGTCTACCAACCAGTTTATCTCACTTCCCAGCGTCGCGAGTGTCAGGGACCACTTGAAGGGCGTGGACGAAGAGGCTGCTCAGCTCAGGGCTGAGGCAGGCAGTACACGTCTTTCCCCTCTGCAAAGGGAAATAGCCGGACAGGGTAAAACGGAGGGGGGACTAGTATTTTCAAATCTTCCAGTTATAGAGCAGCCAAATTTTACCTCTAAGTCTTGGGAGACCAAGGGAACGAAACAGAGCGCACAAGCACAGTTCCGGTTTAGGAAGCTCCCTTCAGAGCTTTAGGAAGACAGAGGAAGAACGCATGCGTGGTGCACGCTTCCGGGCCACACCTCCTCCTCTCCGGGAGCGCTCTGCGCAGGCTCGGGTGCAGGTTGCAGCAGCGAGGGGCCTCAGCTGTTGAGGTTATTGTGCTGCCCCTCCCCCACCCGTGCCCCGCGGCGACCCAGCGCTGCAGGCCCGTTGCTCTAGCCCCAGCACCCGGGACTGCGGACTCCGTGACCCTGTCTTCGGGCCTGTCCGCGCCGGAGCAACTCGGGACTGCGTAGCACCCCGCATGCCGGTGAGCGACCCGGGACGCGCAGCCTCCAGGTCCCCTTTTGGAGCGGGGCCGAGCGGGCGCTCTGGGAAGAGCCGAGCCGGATGAGGAGGTGGAGGAGGGGAGGCTACGGGGCCGCTGGGCACGCGCGGAGACCGGGGAGGCGCTCTGAGCTGGGTTATGGAGGTGTGTCATCACCTCTTAGCCGGGCCCAGCTTCCGGCCTAGGGGCTCCGGGCTTCGGCCCTAGCCGGGCGCACGGGAGAGATTCCAGGTCCCCACACCTTGAGTGGCCAGGTGGCCCCTGGTTTTCCTCTTTTTGAGTGTTCTTGCCCGACTGCATGTATCTTATCTTTAACCTTTCCAAAGTAGGCAGGCTGTAACCTGGGTTTTGTTGATGTAGCTTATGAAAGGCGCCGACTTCCTTCGTTCAGAAGATCACGACCCATTTAAATTGGATGGAGTCATGTACTTTTTTTTCCTTTTTCCGTAAGGAGTCTAAAGTTCGGGTTGGTTTTCAGTAAATTACAGGAATTTGATAAAAATATTGAGCACAGCGCTCTAGCACCTCTTTATAATAAACTAAGGAGTCTCTGGGAATAAAAGTTGTTAAACTTAGCAGTGCTCTGGGGAAAATCCAGTAGGGAGGGCAGGGACGCCCAGTACCTGACGAAGTCTGGCACTTGTCCATTAGCCTTGATGAAACAAACACCAGTCCAAGGTCGAAAGTATCAAGGCAACTGTTACGTAAGTATAGAAAGCAGGCCCAGACTGAGAGCCACCTGTTTTTGCCTTGTGTCTTTTCCCTTCTTAACACATTCCAGTGGGAGGCACCCCATACCTCTGTTAACTGAGATCGTAAAAGGGTGCCGCTGAGGCCCATTGATCCCAGCTCATCTAATATTCCACATAGGCCCCAAGGTCAAAGTGTGTGGGGACAGTGACGTTAATTCACCCCTGAACCACCTGTGACTGGCAGGTATTGGTTTGGCTTGCATGTAATGTCTTCGAGCAAAATCAAGAGAAAATAATGCATTTTTAGGAGTCATAAATCATTTACGTTTTTGAACTTAATGGGCAATGTGTATATAAATTTTTTCAAAATAGTAAAAATCAGCATCTTTATTCATCCTGAAGTTTTCAGTTTGTCTACTAGTCGTATAATTTTTTATCCTGCTGTTTACAGTGTGTTTGGGTGACCCTAACACATGGATGGCATGCCAGTTTTAAAAAGCAAACTTTTCTTCATAGCATAAGATAAATTGAGTTATTCTGAGTGTCAGTTTTCCTCATTCACATCAGTTAGAATTTTTTAAAGAAATATGTCTCTTTATATGAATGTCTTTAATAACCTATTTTTAGGAACTGATAAAAAATATATGGTCAAATTTAGAAAGAGAAGGAATGTATTATTTTTAAAAAATAAAAAAGCTTTCCCCCTTTGTTAATTTGTCCTCAGAATATCAACCGATTAGAATATATGACTTTTTAAGTTTTTTTAATCCTTAAAATTGTGACTTTAACTGCACTGTTACTGCATTACCTACCTACGGAGGTTATTTTGATATAGGTACTAGCACTAATTATTTTTATTTGTCTTTAAATTTATATTTAATTTCCCTCCTGTATTTTTGATACTGTCATCCTAAAATTTTGAAATTAATGTTCTAAATTTTGCTGCTTTGTATTGGTGAATTATAGTCAATATTTTAGAATATTAATTTCATAATTTTAACTCCACCAACTGTTGAATGAAAGAAAAATCTGGAGGTTTGTTTTTTGAGCTGTTTTTTTGTTGCAAATATTTAAATGTTTAAAGCAAGAAATGTGAGGATGAGAAAGATTGGGGATTTTATTTATCACATAGGGGCATGAATTTTAAAAGGCTGAAAAATACTACTTTGATATTTCCTGGTGATACCTAGTTGTAATCTGCCCAAAGCAAATTTGCCTTCAGTGCTAATTGATTTAAAGGTAGAATGTGTTTTTGTTTTACTCTAAGAAGAGTGAAGTCCATGTGTTTCTTTTCAGAGAACTCTGAGAAAGTGGAGACTTTTGTCAAATTTTAATGTTGTTTGAAAGCCCATTCTTATCATAACTCTGATATGATATCATTTCATAATATTTTGTTAGAAAAACACTTTTGAACTCTAGTAAATGGCTCCCTTGTTTCAGACATTATTTTGATTGAGTATAATTCTAATCCAGATAGGATTTGAACGCTCCCTTGAAGGTTGTTCTAAATTAATTTGATCAGTATAAATATCCTATAATGTTCTTGAGTATACTTCTTGACTGAAGTTTACTGTAAGATTTTTTTTTTTTTTCTTAGACATGGGAAAGTCTTTTTCTCATTTGCCCTTACATTCAAATAAAGAAGATGCTTATGATGGAGTCACATCAACTGAAAATATGAGGAATGGATTGGTTAATAGTGAAGTCCATAATGAAGATGGAAGAAGTGGAGATGTCTCTCAGTTTCCATATGTGGAATTTACAGGAAGAGATAGTGTCACTTGCCCCACTTGTCAAGGAACAGGAAGAATTCCTAGGGGTATGTGTTATTGCACTGTTTTTTCTTTAAAGAATGATTCCAGGTGTTTGCACAAATACTATAAAATCCGTGGGTCTGAGCACAACCCTTTATGTTTTAAAGACTTAGAATTACAGTTAAAACTTCATGTCAGTTATCTTCAGTCAAAAGGACACGAAGAAACAAAGATTTTAATTAGGGTCCTAAAGCAGTAATGAAAACCACTCTTCTACCTCCACTATCTTTTCTTTCCCACCTGCAATTATAGCAGATATGCACCATCTCTTGACTGTAAACTTTTAGTCCTATTTGGCATCAGTAGAAGTCATATCACAGTCACCTTGCCATATTGAGTGTTAGGAGCAGTTTAAGTAATGTGGTGACCTAATATTTTTGATTTGTTATTTAAAGAATAATAATAAGATGGTCATGCACTAATTAGTTATTTTTTAAAGGATCTACATGAAGAGGGATGGTATATGAAGATGAGCCATATAGGGAAAAAAAATCAGTTTGTGGCATGTCATAGGGGAAGTCAGTAGGGAGTAATCTCCACCTGCTGTTTGTAGGCTACTTTAGTAGCAATGGCAATAAGTAGCAATAGTAAAAGTACCTTGTACTATTCTCATTTTCTGCTTGGTTGAAGTTGTTATTTGACCCTGGAGAGACCCCGAGGGGAGGACAAAATAACAATATAAGGCTTTATCTTTGCAGAGGTAGTAGGTATTTGAGAATAAAAGGATTATTGTAGTTAAAGGTATTAATGCACCAGGCTGGGGGCAGGGGGAGGGCTGGAGTCTCGTTTTTGCAATCTGGATACTATATTTTTGAGGTATAGCTAGTAGGCATTTTTAGCAGCCTGGATGTGCATTGTGGATAGTAAGATTGAGGAGGAATTCAGAGGTATTTTTTGTCTGAGCAACTGGAAGAACGGAGTAGCCATTTATTAAAATGGAGAAAAGAAGGTTTGAGTGTATGTGTCAGGTGAGAGATCAGGAGCTCAGTTTTAGATATGTACGCTTGGAGATGCATATTTGACACCTAAGTGGATAAGTTCAATAGGAAGTTAGTTATAATAAGGGCCTGGAATTCAGATGCAAGGCCTAGGCTGGAGTCATCAGTGTATAGATGATACTTTAGGTGAGTTGGATGAGAGCACCAAGGTTGTCAGTGTGAATAGAAAACGGAAGAGACTTTAGCACCGAACCTTGGGGCATTGCAACATTTTGGGTCAGTGACATGAGAAAGAATTAGCAAAGGACACTAAAAAGAGCAGCTAGAGTAGAAGTAGGAAATCCCTTTGTCTGTGGTGTCCTAGAAGATAAATGAAGAAGATGTACTCCTTGGTAGAGGAGAGATTGATCAACTATGTTAGACCTGATCAAGTAATGTGAGGACTGAGAACTGGCCATGGGATTTGGTGATTTAGAGGCTACCTTTAAAAGCAGTTTTAGTAGCCTGCAAAAGAATGTATAGCATGTGTAGAGTAGGATCAAGAGTGCATAGAAGGAGCAAAATTATAGTCAGAAAATAGCTTTTTTGAGGAGTTTTGCTGTTTTAGAGGAAAAGGAGAGAAGAGGTGGTAGCTAGAGGGGGCTATACATCAGGAGAAGAATTTTTTAAAGATGGAATGAATAATATGTTTGTATGCTGATGAGATTTTTCCATAGAGAAAACACTGATAATGCAGGCAACAGAGGACAATTATTAGATCTGGTGCACAAGTGCAGAGGGCTGCTCCTCCAGAGGAGCATGGGCAATTTGCTCCTAGCAGTAGAAGGGAAGGTAGAGTATATGGACGCAGAGGCAGGTGGGTAGGTGGGTAGATGTGGTGGTAGCTTGTGGAAGTTCTCTTTGCCACATCATGAGCTGAGAGTAAGGATAGGGGAGAAGATACTGGAGGTTTGAAGAGAAAGCGGAAGTTATGAAATTGTAGTTTGGGAGAGTCAGATTAAGAGTATGCACTTTTTTTGGGGGCCATGCCACACGTCTTGCGGGATCCCTGACCAGGGATTGCATCCGGCCCTACGGCAGTGAAAGTACAGAGTCCTAACCACTGGAATACCAGGGAATTCCCCAGATTGAGAGTATGAACTAGAGAAATATAGGTGGCATTTTTAAGGGCCACTTGAGATAGTAATCTAAATGAGACTAGTGAGCATAGTTGTTTGTTTTTCTTTATCTACTTTTAGCTGTGTGGATATAGGCATAGTAGCCAAAGCGTTGGTTTTAACCAGTTGCAGTTTAGACAGATGAATACCACCAAACAAGATAGGATATGTACACACACACACACACAGATACATATTGTATATATTATTTATATGTGGGTATGGTAGGGGGAGTGTAGATGAGGGGAGACTTGTGGAGGGAGCAGGGAGGAATAATGAAAGTATTATGGAAAGCTTTAAAAGAGAACTTGACTGCGGTGCTTTGATAGTTAATACAAAGAGCCAAGTTGTGCTAAGATTGGAAAATGGGCATTTAAAAGTCCATTTATCCATTAAAGCATATGGATAATGCTCAACCCAAGAAAGAAATGCTGAATTTTGAAGTGACTTAATGTGGAGAGGGGTGTGACCTGAAAGAGTCCTGGAAGACTGTGTATAAATAGGGGTTCTTGGAGCATGAGACTTAATATGTGTCAGTTTTGGTTTTCAGGGGAGATAGTGTAGGAACCTCTGCAGTTATAGGGGTTTCAGGACAGCGGTAACAATATGTTTCTTCTGCTCTCATTCAGATAATCAAATTGAAGTCTTAATGGAAAACTGTGGGGAATAGAAAACTGATTGGGTGAAGGAAGGCCTGGTAAATCCAGATCTTCTGAAAGCTGGGACTTTTTAGATTTTTTTTCTCTGGAAGAAAGAGTTACTCTTTCTCATTCTTTATAATATTTTTATTAGCTAGAAATCTAGGTATGAAAAAACACAATATCTGCTTTGGAACTCAGCTGCTACTGGATAATTTTTGAAGATGTTGAGAGCAGTTTACTAAAGGAATGAGATGAGAACCAGATAGTATTCTGGTCTTTCCAAACCAGACTTTGATGAGGAACCACTATATTTTTAATTAATCATGTTAATAAATTTCTAAATCTAATTCTTTTACTTTCAGGACAAGAAAACCAACTGGTGGCATTAATTCCATACAGTGATCAGAGATTAAGGCCAAGAAGAACGTAAGTGATTATAAGAAAATGGCAGGGTTTTTTTTTGTATTTTTTGCTTTTTACATTATGTATAAGTAAATATTTTAATTAAAACTATTCAAAGGAAAAATGCTATCAGGTTCTTAAGTTATACCATCATATACTTTATGTCATTAAATAAAAAAAGGATTCCTGATTGTGGTAAGTTCTTGAAAAGTACTTGAGAGAAATGGTGTAGAACACAAGCCAAGGAAATTGAGCATAAATGTAATTGGAGTCCCTGAAGAAAATCAAAGGAGGCAAACTGAACAAATAGCAAACATTTAATTCAAGATCACTTCCCTGAAGTAAAGCAATACGTGAATCTACATATTGAAAAGACAAGGACTTCCCTGGTGGCCCAGTGGCTAAGTCTTCGTGCCCCCCATGCAGGGGGCCCGGGTTTGATCCCCCGGTCAGGGAGCTAGATCCCGCATGAGGCAAGAAGATCCTGTGTGCCACAACTAAGACCCGGCACAGCCAAATAAATAAGTAAATATTTTCTTAAAAAATTAAAAAAAAGAAAAGACAGACCATAATTTTGGAAATAATCAACCCTTCTTAGTGAAATTACTGGACTTCAAAGGTAAGAACAAAAGACTGAAAAGCCCCTTTGAGCATCCAAGCAAAGGATCAATTAATTTATAAGGCACAGAAAATCAGATTGGCATGTTACTTCTTGACCACAGTGCTTTAAACACATAAGCAGTAGAACAGCATGTCTAAGTCTTCATGGAAAGAAAATGAACCCAGGAGTTTATAAACAGTCAGTCTGACCCTTTATTATGTAATATATAGACAGTTACGAATGTGCAAGAAATTAGGGTTAATTTCCTAACCTTAACAAGCAGAGGGAATAGCACCTGAAAGGGCCAGAGGAGTGGTCCAGCCTTCAGATGTATGGCTAAAGTAAACAGTGCTGTGGGAAAGTGGTAGAGATGAGGCTAGAGAAAATAACAAGGACCAGATCCTGGCACCTGTAGTAAGCTAAGAAATCTGAGAACTTATAGGAAGCTCCTCAAGAATTTTTAGGAGTTTCAGATTTTTAATAAAAAACAGTAACTCTCAATATGTAGTAAAATTATAATATTTTGGGAAAACTGTGGTTCTTTGTAAGTTGGAGTTGTGATGAGGTAGCCAAGAAATTCTTAATTGCTTTTGTCTCCATACTTTAGCTATGTCATTTAATCCTCGAAACAAACCTACAGGTTTTAAAATGGAGGAAAAGAGTTAATTACCTAAAATACTGCAAATATGAAATGGCAGATATAGAATTGTAACTTTAGTCCAAATAAACCACACAACCTTCATAACTTCATCAGTACTGTATACTTTGCAGGATTCTGTTACTGTCCCTAGAGCCATAAGAAAAATTATTACTGATGAGTTTTGTAATGGAGATCTATGTACTTCATCAGTGAACTAGCCAATTTTTCAATTTGGTATGAAATACTGAGAGGAATGTTATTTTATTGTCCCACCAGGTTCAGTAATATTTGTTATGGCTATAAGCTTTGGGTACAAAGTAATTTAGAATACTGATTCATATATTCACACCTAGAGCTGACTTACAGGCCCTAGGTACCAGACCGTGGTGGGCTCACCTGCCTGTGAGAAATAAAAACACTAAAGTGTAAAAAAATCCAACAAAGTTCACATTTTTATCATGATTTTTAAACTCTTTTTATACCTTTTTAAGGTGTTTTGGTGTATAATGGGTACTATAAGTGTGTGTTTAAACTACCTATTAGGTAATCCAGCAGTGATCACCACCCTACTCAGGTTGGAAGTCCAGAGTGAGTGAGTGGGAACTTCTCCCTTTGCTCCAGACAGCAGTATAGGTCAAGTGGTAGTGATTTAGTGAATTCTTGTTTGTTTTATTTTGGTTTTGTTTTTTGTTTTCTGTTTTTTTTAATTAATTTTTTTTGGCTGTGTTGGGTCTTCGTTTCTGTGCGAGGGCTTTCTCTAGTTGTGGCAAGCGGGGGCCACTCTTCATCGCAGTGCGTGGGCCTCTCACTATCGCGGCCTCTCTTGTTGCGGAGCACAGGCTGCAGATGCGCAGGCTCAGTAGTTGTGGCTCACAGGCCCAGTCGCTCCGCGACATGTGGAATCTTCCGAGACCAGGGCTTGAACCCGTGTCCCCTGCATTGGCAGGCAGATTCTCAACCACTGCGCCACCAGGGAAGCCCTTTATTTTGTTTTTTGATAAACCATTTTGCGCTCTTTTCTTAACTTCGGCAACTTAAAATACTCAGAAACATTTATAAAACATCTGCAAGAGGTACTTGAAATAACTGTTGTGAGGGATAAGATGAGATCCATCAGGGCGTTTAGGTACAAATCTCTCTTTAGGGAAGAGAGGATGGAGGAAAGGATAAAGCAAGAATTTTTTGGATGGCTAGAATATAAGGAAAAGATAAAGTAAGTGACATGCAAGACAGAAAAAGAAACCAAAAGAATGGTGCTATGGGCTTTGACAGAGTGCTGTTTATTGGAGAAACCAGGGAAATTCTTTCGTCCCTGAGTGTCCATGGGGAGATTGCTTCCAGGAGCCCTCGCATATACCAAAATCTGCTGATGCTCAAGTCCCTCATATAAAATGGCATAGTACAGTCGACCCTCCACATCTGAGGTTTCAAATCTGTGGATTCAACCAACCATAGAGGGAAATTTTGATCCATGGTTGGTTGAATTCAGGGATTCGAAACCCACAAATACTGGAGGGCCGACTGCAGTGTCTTGAAACTCTAGTTTTGATGGTAAACTTAAAGATAAGAGGCAATTTTCATCTATGGAAATAAAGAGTGAGAGATGGAAGAGAAACACTTCCATCTGGGAGGCAGATGAATAGCAAAGTCACGGGAGTTTTTTTTTTTTTCCTTGTCTTATCTCTGCATAATAATATCCCCTTTCTTGATTTTAAAGAAACAGTTTAACAGCATCTTCAAAGCAGACATGATTAACGTAAACAATATTTTTAAAAAGGAGTACAGGGACTTCCCTGGTGGCGCAGTGGTTAAGAATCTTCCTGCCAATGCAGGAGACACGGGTTCGAGCCCTGGTCCGGGAAGATCCCACATGCTGCGGAGCAACTAAGCCCGTGCACCACAACTACTGAACCTGTGCTCTAGAGCCTGTGAGCCACAACTACTGAGCACGCATGCTGCAACTACTGAAGCCTGCGCGCCTAAAGCCCGTGCTCCGCAACAAGAGAAGCCACTGCAATGAGAAGCCCGCGCACCACAAAGAAGAGTAGCCCCCCCTCACCGCAGCTAGAGAAAGCCCATGCGCAGCAACGAAGACCCAATGCAGCCAAAATAAATAAATAAATACATTTTAAAAATAAATAAATTAAAAAATAAATAAAAAGGAGTACATAAATACTTTCAGATGAGGAGACTCAAAACGGACTTAGTGAGACTGATGAAGCATATGGTTATGTCATTACATTTTTAAGGGCTTCATAGGTGCTTCTGACGAGCAGTCACCTTAGGGAATCATATAATGGTAAAACTCAATGTGAAAATTCTGTTTCAGTGAATTCATCAGGGAATCTTGAAATCTATACTTTTATAAAGCTCCCCAGCTTGATTCTAATGAGCAGCCTGGTTTGGGAATCACCACAGTAAATGTTCTATCTATAATAAGCCTGAAATCCTAGTCTGCAAAAAGGTAAATATGTCTTTTAAGGAGACCATTTTAACACTTAATATATTCATAACTAACCCTGTTCAATACTTTTATAATGTAAAAAGTTGATAAAATCATACATCTTTTCCTGCTGGTATAAAAGGGGAAAAATTCAAAATGAAAATGTCTTCTCTAAATGTTTCATTATGTAATTTTTGATGCATGTATATTTAAATATTCCATTTTCCTTTTCAGAAAACTGTATGTGATGGCTTCTGTGTCTGTCTGTCTGCTTCTTTCTGGACTGGCTGTGTTTTTCCTTTTCCCTCGCTCTATCGACGTGAAATACATTGGTGTAAAATCGGCATACGTCAGTTATGATGTTCAAAAGCATACAATATATTTAAATATCACGGTAAGTACATATTTATATTAAAAACATTTGACTTCATTCTTTTATCATGTTAAGCAGCACCTTTGTCCTTATTGAGAGAACATTAAAGGTAACACTCAGTTTTCTTTCTGTATGTCTGCTGTATTGACCTTTTCTGTCATTTCTGATTGTGCTGAAAATGGCAAATTCTGTGTATACAGAATCATTTAGCATTTGAAGATGCCTTTGGGAGGGTAAAATAAACAAAACAGTTAATTACTGGGAAAAAAGTAATTAGTCTATTTACTTTTCAACATTTGACTGAATAGCTTCTAGCCAGACATTAACATAGTTATTAGTTCAATAGATGTTATACATGTAACATTTTCATTTCCTTGTGTTTTGTGAAACACAATTTTTGCCATCTTTAACAGACCATTCCTTTGTTTTAAAAGGTAGAGAACAAGTGACTGTTTGATTTCTCTTGCAAATTAGTATGTGTGAAAATTTGTGTTTTTCAGGACAGTGGTTTTTAGGACTCTACAGCCTTCCCACACTTGAAAACAAACAAACAAACACCTCAGAGAAGGTCTTGTACCTGTTTTACATGTTAACATTTATTTGAAAAAAGCATGGTTTGCAAACCACCGCATTATTAAAAAGGAATATATATATTGCTTCAGGCTTTAAGGTACATCTGTGTGGCAGTGATTTGTTTGGAAGAGTGATATTGGACTTCAGTTGGTTTTCCTCAAAGAGGTGGTTGGTATGCTTGAGGTTGAGGTAGAGATGCCTGTGGTGCTGGTTGGGAGGAGGGGGATTTAGAGGGACAGGAAGTGAAAGGGAATGTGTGTTAAAGTGGAATTACTACTTAATTATAGGAAAAAAAGAACTCCCATGAATTCATTTATCCTCATGGCGTACTGTCAAACGTTGTCAACCTTTAAAAAACACACACACAAATTTTAAAAACCCTGGGAATTCCCTGGCAGTCCAGTGGTTAGGACTCTGCACTTTCACTACTGAGGGCCCGGGTTCCATCCCTGGTCGGGGAACTAAGATCCCTGATATCCCATAAGCTGGGACTTCCCTGGTGGTCCAGTGGGTAAGACTCTGCGCTCCCAATGCAGAAGGGGCCCGGGTTTGATCCCTGGTCAGGGAACTAGATCCCGCATGCATGCCACAGCTAAGAAGTCCACATGCTGCCACTAAGAAGCCTGCATGCCGCAACTAAAGATCCCGCGTGCCGCAACGAAGACCTGGTGCAGCCTAAGTAAATAAATATTTTTAAAAAAAAGATCCCACAAGCTGCACTGCGTGGCTGAAAAAAAAAGCTATATACATGGAAGAAATACATATGCATAAAACATAACACAGTACTAATTGTAAATCATTTCCTATCATTGGGGAATTATTGTTGGGTATTTTTCCACTTTAACAGCCATTTGGAAAAAGGAACAAATTTTCCCTTTTTGTGTGGTGTTTAAAACAATGGCCCGATATTTTTGGGCAACCTCCGGAGCCTGTTTTAGTATCAGATAACTGTAAATTTATAATGAAAAATAATAAAATCCATGTGCTGGTCCCTTTTAGATACCAGAAAGTATATTTAAATGTAAATATCTTACTTTATTTTAAATAATTATTCAGGAATTCCCACATTTTGGGGTACTAGTACTTGACTAAATTGAGAAAGTGTGAACATTAAATAGGAAATAGGTTTATTATATAGATAAACATTAGGTTTACCTGGATGACAGATAAAAAGCTGAGATTTCTGTAGGTTTTCTATCAGTATTTTGAAAAATGTAATTATATAGTATTACTTTTGTTTCTTAAAATGAGTAGTATATATTACTACTCTTACTCTTTTTTAGTAGTATTTATTGTCTTTCTACTTACGAATATGTTTAATTATCAATAAAAGACATTTGAAAAATACCGTAATGTATATCTTTACTTCTATCTAGGCCTGACTATTAACATGTAGTCTGCCCTCCATATCCACCAGTTCTGCATCCATGGATTCAATCAACCTGATGGAAAATTTTTCTTTTTTAATTCAGAAGAATTTTTTTTTATAAATTTATTTGTGGGTTTTTTTTTTTTTTTTTTTGGCTCTGTTGGGTCTTCATTGCTATGCACAGGCTTTCTCTAGTTGCGGCGAGCAAGGGCTACTCTTCATTGCGGTGTATGGGCTTCTCATTGTGTTGGCTTCTCTTGTTGCGGAGCATGGACTCTAGGCACACGGGCTTCAGTAGTTGTGGCATGCGGGTTCTAGAGCGCAGGCTCAGTGGTTGTGGCACATGGGCTTAGTTGCTCCGTGGCATGTGGGATCTTCCCGGGCCAGGGATTGAACCCATGTCCTCTGCCTTGGCAGGTGGATTCTTAACCACTTAACCACCAGGTTAATTTAGCCACCAGGGAAGCCCTATCTGTTATTTCTTGATTTAACATTTTTCTTTTTTATTTCGTTGACTATTTTCTAAAGTAATTTGAAACAGTTGTTTTAAGTTAGAATTGCAAAAGTTGGCCCCAGCTGTTAGTTAAGTATAGAAATGATACAACTGCATTTCTTTCCAACCAGTTTTGAATCGATCCCATTTTTTCTCAAAAGTGACCTGCTAGAAGTCTCTACTCATGAAGTTAAAATACCAATTTTTTTTAAATGGAAAGTTTATTTAAAGTTGTGTTTAACATTTTAAAAGGTTGTCTTTGTATTTAATAGAATCGGAAGTAGCTTAGTCTGTGAAGATGTACGTCTTAACATTTAGAAAAATTTAGATGAAATTTTAGAATGTTTTTTATTGAATTTTTGCTAAGGCCACAAATACATTTTCTAACATTCATTTTTCTGTATTCTTGTACTATACATTTTCTGGGCCTACTTTTTAAAAGTATGTGTTCATTGTAGGCCTTTTATATACATAGTACTCATGCATAAAACCAAATAATTGGTTCATTGAATGTTCTTTGACATTTTTGGTGGTACTTTCCTTCCTCCTAATAAATTAAGCATAGCCACAGCTGGAGAGTCATCTTCTGTATTAATTTTGATTCATGTTATGCTTATTCTAAGATAACCTGTACATTTTGTGCCTCCTTTCTTTTTCAGAACACACTAAATATAACGAACAATAACTATTATTCTGTTCAAGTTGAAAACATCACTGCACAAGTTCAGTTTTCAAAAACAGTTATTGGAAAGGCACGCTTAAACAACATTACCAATATTGGTCCACTGGATATGAAACAGGTAAGCTTCATTCATGAAATACTTTGGAGGAGTTAAATGAGTCTCAAGTTTGTGTATCATATTAACTTGAGGGAGATGGGGGATTTCCTAAAGACCTAGACTTTGAAAAGTATCCCATACATGTGTAAGAGAAAGTCCTAGAATCAAACCCATAAAGGGAGAAATTTCCAAACTCTTTGAAGTTATAAAATGTATCTGAAATACTTGATGTTTTGATCCTGTTCTCTATTGATTTATTTTTATTTTTTGCCCTTCAGATTGATTATACAGTACCTACTATCATAGCAGAGGAAATGAGTTATATGTAGTAAGTTCTGATTTTTAATTATTTTCTCTCATTAAATTATAAAGAATAAGTGTGTGTAGGTGTGAATATATATATATGTTTAATTTCCCATCATCTTAGAAGTGACAAGACCACATTTTGGAATATTCCTTCCAGCCTCTGATCATCTCTGTTCTTCTCTTCTCCCTTTTCAACACGTATAACATTAATGTATATATACGTATACACATAATTTTTTTTTCAGAATTAGGATCATATACACCATGGCACTTTTTATTTACTATGTTATGAGAATCATAATCTCACATATTCTAGTATTTGTTTCTGTTTTAGTATAGGAGGACTAAAATTGCTAATGATGTTTAGAACTCTATTGCTGGTTTGAAGTTGTAAAGGTTTTAAATTAGGTCTAAATGATTATTAGCTCTTGTTAAGTAAAAAATAGTGATAAATTTTTATCATCTTTTCATATCAGCCTGATTCTGCGTAACTAATAAACTGGTTACCAAAATTTCAAAAGGTAAACAAAAAGAAATAATAAGTAGACAACTCTGTAACTGCTGTAGTATGAAGGCATAGAATAAGAAGCCATGAAAATATTAATCATCATTTGAGATACAGAAAATGCTCAACCATTAAATGCTTATTTATTATATCTTAATAGTATTTCTATTAGCTCTAACATAGGAAGAGGAACTGTAATTAAACTATTTTAAATTTATAATGTCATAGTTTGTATTTATTCACATTGTTTTTTCTTTAACAGTGATTTCTGTACACTGATATCCATCAAAGTGCATAACATAGTACTCATGATGCAGTAAGTACGGATTTTTTTTTTGAAAGATTCTTTGTTTAAAAACTTCAGATGTATAACATTGGCTTAGAGTATACACATCTTTATAAATGCTGTCTCATTTGGGTTTTAAGCCTTACAGGAGTGCAATGAGGTGACGTAAATAGTGCAATGAGGTGAAGTAAATAGTATCCCACTTTACACATGAGGAAATGGGAGCTCAGAGAAGTAGTGAGGGATCACACAGCTGCTAAATAGTGAATCTGGACCTTGCAAGAACTTGGGAAAATGGTAGAAATTGGGATAGAAGGATGAGCTCAATACCCAATTCCTTGCTGCCTGTGGTAAAGGCAGTAACAGTAGTGAAGACCAGTAATGTTACTGGTTTGCAAATTGGGTGTTATCCTAAGCCATGAAAACATTGTAGGTTATAGGTTGGGTATTTGGGCCATTAGCTAACATTTGATTAACCTTTTCCTCTGATGAGAGAACTGTGTGATTATTTTTTAAGAGTGCAGTGAACTAAATATATTTTTAATTAAAGATAGGTGTTTTGAAAAAATACATTTTTGTATATAATTATTTTTGGATAGGGCTTTCTCAGCCAGCATTCCTGTTGTCTGTTGGGGAAATATTCCCTAAGAGGCCCATGTCCACAATATTAAGTTATCATTAATCAAATAATTTCTCCCTGGAGAGAATTTTGATATATAAAGTGTTCTCACTTTAGAAAGCTTCTTTATATATAACTATTCAGTGTTTCTCCCCATTTATTTTATTTTTAGAGTTACTGTAACAACAACTTACTTTGGACACTCAGAACAGATATCCCAGGAGAGGTACCAGTACGTTGATTGTGGAAGGAACACAACTTATCAGTTGGGGCAGTCTGAATATCTAAATGTACTTCAGCCACAACCGTGAAAACTGAGAGATGCACCTGGAGAAGAAATACCTATTGATATTTTCCAAACTCTGAAGGATGAGGTACTTACTTCCTGATAGGAGATCTTAAATTGAACAACCTAAAGTTTACACTTCTGTTTTAAAAGTAGAGCTAAGAGTATGTGGACTTGTAGGTTATTACAACTCTCTACTCTGTGTTCATGGTATTTGTACCAGGATCTTTTACTTGAATCTAAATTTACTGATTGGTTTTCTTTGCTCCTGGTCCCCAAAGGGGAAAACTAAGACTTCTCCTACAGGATAATAAATAATTATTTAAAATTCATAGCTCTAAGCACTACTGAAAACATAATTGATGATTTGTGATGAACATAATTATGTGATGAACATAATTTGAGAAACTTTATTTCTGAATGTTTTTATAGAAAATTACTGTGGGCCTATTCATGAAGACATTTAAAGAGTAACCTTTTTTTTCCTGTTTTATAAATTCCCATTGCTACTTGGTAGTATTTCAGCTATATGCTATTTTAGCTTTTAGCTAAATGTTTTTATTTTTTCATTTTGAAATCCTACTCATTTGCATGTTTTTGTCAGTCTTACTTCAAGCTATTGCTTGCATAACACTTAATAAACCAAAATAATCTTTGCAAAATTCTGTACCTAAAATTTTTAAAAACCCCTAAATAATGTGTTTCACATGTCTTTCCGTGTTAGTTATAGTTGTATGAAATTTTTATGTAATCTTCAAACATAATCATTTAATGTACAGTATTGTAAATAAATTCTGCATGGCTTTTATGTAGCTTTAACAAACGTCAAATAAAGTGGTACAGATTTAAAATATAGTAAGTTGCTCATAAAAATTTTTAAAAAAAGGAAAATGATATTCAGAAACCTCTAGAATGTATGTTTCCAATTATATATTAGATCAGGCATAACATAGATTTGAAATAAAATATTTTGATGCTCCACTTTTTTTAATGTTGCTTTTCATACTAAAGAATTATGAATACACTTACTTTTCACAACTGTTAGGTACCCAAATCATCAATTTTATGAATGTTTCAGAGGAGGAAGTTATTTCTTTGGTAAAATTATCCAAGAAATCCTGTTATTAAATTACAGTGGCTATAGCAAAATAAAACCTATATTATGCTTTTAAAAATTTAATTACTTTGCACATCATGGATATCATGCCCCTAGCAGTTACATTTTTAAAGGTTTCTACTTTTAGTTTGGATTTTATTTAAAATTGTTTTCAAGTGTAAATTATTGACTTATTCATTTTGCTATTTTATATTTTTAATACCATTTTGCATTTGGGCTTTTTGCCTTTTTGCTTACCACGTTCTGAGTACCTTTTAAATACCTACCACTGAGCATAGGGGCTGACTGTGATACCAAAACCAGTAAGTGGCTTGAGAGTAGTTTCCTATGTTCCTTAGTGACAGAGATCAGGTTACCCCTCTCCCTACTCCCAAAGTGCCTAACATGGGTCTGAAACATTCTTATTTATAAGTCTGACTCTCTCAACTATAGAACATGAGCTTTATTTAATTAGTTAGAGCTAATGAAGCCCTCCTTTCTGCCTTTAAACCTACTCAGGTTTCCCCTTACTTAGCTTTCATATTACTTTCTCTAAGTTTTCCTCAGTGAACATTTAAATGGGTGAAATGCACTAACTTCTTTTTTTTTTTAAAACTACTTAGTCTTCCCTTAATCCATTGCTAACTCATCCATCCTTAACTATTAAACTAAAATCACCCCTTTAAATTTATTATGGATTTTGTAGTCCAACCCAATCTTTAATATTTTTTCTATGTTTTTTGACTACTCCCCTTCTCCTTGAAATTGCACTTTTCTAATGTGTGTGTTCTCTTTGTATTTTTCATATCATTCTCATTTCATTTTTTCTCATTCTCCTATCTTTTGATATCTTTTAATGAGTAGTATCCAGACCCTCTTCTGCCTCAAAATTTCTACTCCTGTATCTTCAACAATCACCTATATTAGGGCTTCCAGCTCTGTTTCTACATACCTGACCAGTAACCTATCTAGTTTCTCATTTAGCTAATGACTTAGAGATAACAGTATTTCAGTGACTGTGTAAAAATCAAACAATGTTAAAAATTTTTTTATCATGTTTTGTTCTCACCTGCCCTTATGTCCCATTTCTTCAAAATCATCCTTCAGATATGCCTCCTTCAAAAATCAATCCTGATTTATTTTCCTGCTTTGTATCTTTTAACCTCGGAAAACTATATAGTGTAAATTAAATGGACTTTTCTGTTGATGTGTAGCTTTAATATCCTTTTAGAGTGCATGCAGAGTATCTGCTGAAGAGTCAGAAAAGTGAGAGAACATTTGCTTTTACTGACTTAGTTTTGAATTTTTTTATTCATTCTTTAAATTAAAAACTCTTTATTACACCTACTTTCTGTGGAGTTCAAGTGAGAAAAAAACTGGAATTTAAAATAAGTTAAAAAAAAAACAGTAGTAGAAAAATAAAGATCACCTGTGACTACTTTCAAAGAGGGTTAAGTAACTGCCAGAAGAACCCTAGAGCAAAGCAGGCTGTAAATTAACAAAACTACAATAGGCACATTAAGGTGAAGCAGACTTATAGCCATTAAAAAAAAAATCTGGAAAGGATGGATGAGGCTTTAACTTTTCTTAGGTCATTGTCCAGTGCAGTTTCTTATGTGGTAATAGGATTTTTTAAAAACGGCTCTCAGACCTTATTCAGAAGACGTGGTAAAGATGTTACAATTTTTTTTTTCTGATAATTCCAAGAATAAATTTCTCGTAAATTGCACCTTAAATAGACTGGTCATTCTAACCAAATCTAATACGTAACCAGCCTACATGTTTTCATATTACATTTATATAGCACTGTGCCCTTTCAGAATTCTTTCATATGTTTTTCTCATATCATTTGCCATAGTCCTGTGAGTCAGAAAAGGAGGGTAGTAGGATCCTCCTCTTTTAGAAAAGGAAAAAGAGGCATGGAGAAGTTGAGGGACTTGCTGAAGATCTCATATTTAGTAAATAGTTTAACTGAGGCCAGACCTAGTTTTCCTGTCACCCATATCTGTGCTCTGTCACTTAAAATGCCCATTGGAAAGCCCTGTTGACTCAGGTTACTGTAAATAAAAATTAGAGAAAACGTTCACGTAGGTAATGGTGACAATCAGAATAATACTGATGGACTAAGATTTTGGGTATCTTGAAACTGGTACCTTAAATGTTTTAAATGGGAAATGTAAAATATTTTGGAGCATGATCTGTAGATTAATTTTCTGTTAAAATTTAGTACTCTGTGATCATTCCAGTAAAGATAATAGATATGTTTCAGAGTAGACTAATTATAAATAATAGAGATTAGTGGATTGAGATTTGAAACAGTTAACAGTTTGAAAATAAGAGATAACAGATAAACTGCTTGAAATGTCTAAATAACCATCTTTACTGTACTACATAACATGTAAATGGCTGTGGTTTTATTTGTGTTCATTTTTTCCATGTTTTTGTTTGTTTAAGCCAATGAGGTAATTATTTTCTCTAAGAATTCATGACAAGAAAATAAAATTCATTTCAGATCTTCTGAATTGTAGTCTGGGAATAACACAGTGTGGTGTTCAAATAGATAGGAAGTGACTGCCAAAACATGATAAAAGTAACTTAGGAGACTTCAAACATCAGCCTAATGAATCATTTGTGGTTCTTAGCCTTATCATTATTGCAGTATAATTCTGGATGTTTAATTGGAGGACATGTCCCCAACTTTCTCTCATGCCATTTTGTTTGTTTGTTAAAAGTTTTAAAATAATTCTTTGTATAATGACTATATCTTATTTAAGAAAATGGTTTGTTAGGTACTTGACCCCAAAGTCACTGCTCAGTATAGCTAATATTTATTGGTTACTCACTGTGTCACATACTGTACTGTACTAACCTTTCATGTGCATTATCTTATTATCCCTCAGAAGAGTTCTTTAAGGTAGTTACTGTCATTGGCCCCCCATTTTATCTCTGAGGAAATTGAGTTTTAGAGAAGTTAAGAAGTATGTATAAGTTGGAAAGTGGCAGATTAGAGATTCAAAACAGGTCTGTTTGACTCAAGCATCATTGTTCTTAAAATAAGCATATTTTCTTTCTAGCCTTTGAAAATGTTTTAGTCATAAAAATGTATTGGATATTGCACTTAATATAGAAGACTGAGGTTTTTGATAGTATTTTGAAGAATACTATTAAGATGCTTTATTATTTTGTAGATCTTTAATATAAAAATGTTTATCATTTTTTTTAGCTATTAATACTTATCTGTTAGATGGATTTTTTCTTTATAAAAGATATAAAAATTTAAATTTACAAATATATATCAGGCTTCCTCGATAAGCAGTATGAATTGAATTTCAAGTTATTAGGTTGTAAGCCAAAGGTTACTCACCAGAATGTCATGATTTTTAGCTCATAACATCTGGAAACAGTAACTACTTGGCTCAAATACATCTAAGAAGAATTAATTTTATTTCTCTCTCTTTTTTGTAATATCAGATTTTAAATGAGATGTTAAAATATTTTAAGGAAAAAATGTTTGAGAGGGTGGGATAAAAAGACTGAAACATTATTTCTTTAAAAAATGTATTTTTACATGAAAACAAGATATATTTGCAATGTGTTCAATCAAAATATTCACTTCTGTATCCCAGATCTACATATTTCAAAGGAAAAATGTTCACTTGTCAGCTGAAATTCCTGATTAGAACTAATATTTGTTTATTTTTGTGCTTAGAATGTAAATTTCACAGTGGATTTTTTTTTTTAATTTACCTTTAATTTGGATAAAAGCAAGTGATATATTTATATACTACAGGGATAAAAATGGTAATTTTCATTTTTTAAAAAACTACCAATGTGATTATATTTTTAGTTCTTTTTACTCATGTTTAGCACAGGCTTTAAATTAAAAAATACACTATAGGCTGTATTGACCCAAAAAGTATTCCATAAATTAATTTAACAAATATATGGCAAGTTTTTCATAGCTATAGCTAATTCTTCTA
Organism: Balaenoptera ricei; assembly: GCF_028023285.1. NCBI lineage: Eukaryota > Metazoa > Chordata > Mammalia > Artiodactyla > Balaenopteridae > Balaenoptera > Balaenoptera ricei. The sequence continues at coordinate 66,531,491 of NC_082647.1, forward strand.
GAAGGAAGTTGTTGCCTTCTGTTTAATTACATTAATTGAAATGTGTTTAAGAGAAATGTTTTCAGCATATTTTGTATACTGAAAAAAAAATAGGGTTAGTATTGGGCCAATGGCCAAGAGGTAACGTTACTACCTTGTAGACTGTTACAGTTCAAATTGTCCCACTTCCCCCAGAATTTTAGAAACTAGAAGTCTGGGAGATGCTGTATCAGCCGTACTCTGGTGATTCTAAATGCTGTAAGTACTGTTCATCTTTTGTTATTGTGTGAGATGGGAAAAAATGCCAGATTGCAAAAGATGCATAATTTCATTGTATAATGGTTTGTTTTAGGCATAAAATATCAGCAAGTCTTGTCTTGTGTGTTTTGTCTTATATTTCCTCATAGAACTAAATTAAGTAAGATTTTGGGAAATGATTTTAAATGCTTTCCGAGTTGACGTGCTTGGTCAGATATTTGAGTGATGGCATTGCTGAGTAGACTCTAACCCATGATTCTAGTTGTGGAATAAAGAATAACGTAGAGCGTGAGACTATGTTTGGGCACTTACTCTTTGTTTATATTAGGTATTACCCTCCATCATAACATACTTATTAAATTTCCAAGTTGGTCAGTTCTATAATTATAACTATTGTTGCTGTACCTGTAACAAAACATGCTTATGATAGTAAAATGAATAGAAGTGCCCCCAAATACTATTTTTTTAATTCACTTGTAACTGTTCCTCTTATAATTGTGTATGACAGAATCAAATTTGTAAAACTTTTAGCATGAAAAATAAAATTTGTATCAGTCAAGTGTCTTGGTTATGCTTTTGAAATTCTCTTGACATAAACAAATCAGTGTAAATATTAAAAGTTCTTCAGCTTAAAGCTTTTAAGTTCCTACAGTTGTTAGCCAAACTGCACTTTAACATCATATTTGATTTCTTTTTCTTTCATCTACTTAGCTTCCAATTTGTCGCCTAATTCTATCTATTCTACCTCTCTAGTATCTCTGGAATCTGTCTCATAGTTGAAATGTCTGTTGCTACTACTCCCTAATTTTTTATTGAAAAAAGCCCAAGTCCTTACTGTGGTATTAGGAATCTTTTGTTATCTCCCCACAACCTAAATTCACAATCTTATTTCCTATCTTTGCCCCTCAGTTATGTCCCAGGCAAATTGAGATGTTTGCCATTCCTGGGAAATAGTTCTTTCTTTTATCCACACTTTGCTCATTCTGTTCCTTTTTTCCCAGAAAATTATGTAACCATTTCTTTAGTCTCCCACTCTTACTTATTTTCCAATACCCAGCTCAAGTGTCCTTCCCCACTCTCCTTCTCTTCCTCCAAACTTACTGAAACATTTGGGGACATATTTCCACATGTGTACTTTGAAAAGAATTGCCTAATCACGAAGATTTTTGATTTTGTTTTTGAACTTTAACTTTTTGTTTTGAACTGAACTTAAAACTTGTTTTAAACTTTTGTTTTAATCATTAGTTATTCAAATACATTTTGCTCGCTTAGAGTTAGTATTTTCATTAAGGTTTTAAAAATCTTTTATCAAGTAGAATGATCTGAAGTTAGATGATATGTGATAAAAAATATCTTGGTAGAATGATAGGGGTGAAAAAAAGATTTATTATATGCATGTGCTTTACCTTGCCAGTTTCTCAAGAAAGAAAGAAGAATCATTAGCAAATTCATGAGGGTTTTTTCCTGGTAGATTTCTGTTCCTTTGATCAGTGGCTTTCAGAATTTCTTTTTAAGTTGTAAAACCTATTTTTTATACAATGTCTTACATAGAACCCCAATATGTGACAAAATGTAGCCACTTAGATTTCATTGGGAGAAGACTGGCAGTCCTTCACTACTCATCTTCCCTAATAGCCCCTGAAGCCGTTGGTCTAGAGTATGATGTAGTCACTTCTTTAATGATAACTTAGTGCAGTTTAACAAAACTGCTTTGGTTTATGACAAACATATTTCATACCTGGGCAAATATAAGCTTAAATTTATATTTTATGTTTATATTTTATAAATAGCTTTGAAAATGACCATAAAGGGAAAAACAAATTAATTCCTATTTTCTAATGAGTTATTTTCCATTCTTACATATATTTCAGATTGTTAGTCTTCAAAGGGAACTTCAAAAAAAGTTTGAGACTTTGGGCAATGTGTATCATCTTAAAGTGATTTTGTTATGAACAGTCAAACATTTTCATTTCATGAATTCCAGATTCTAATAGAATATATTGATAATAACATTTTTGAGAAAAATGCCCTCAAGGAGACTAGAACTATGAAGAATTCTAATCCCATATCTGCTTCATATTTAGTTCTTAAAGTTTAAAGGGTACACTTTCCAAATAAAACTGACTTTTTTGTCTTATTGATAATTTGTAAATAACTATTTCTACTGTTTAGAATAAAAACAAATGGTATCTGTAAAAACCTATGTAAAGTTAAGAATGAGGTTAAAGTCAGATTTTTTTTATAGGGAGTGTTTACTCAAATGTAAACTTTCATATAATATTTGGGATAAAGTCTTTTATCCCAGAAGTTATTTGTTCGCATATAAATTGTAATTTTTTTAAAGTTACACCCTTACTTGTTTATATATTAATTTTAATTTTGTCCTTATGGATAAATTTTGTGCTTTTTGAGTTAAGCAATATGGAATTTCCTAAAATTACGTTTTGAGTATTCATGTTGTTTATCACACGTAACTTTAAAAGCATTACCTTCTTCAACCAATATCTTTTCCTTCCTAAAATACTAGCTGACTATTTTATAAGCCTGTGCCTGGTTTAAAAAAGATAAGAGTGCTTTCAACACGCCTGAACCATGGAATTCCCATTCTTTTTTTCCATGCCTTTTATTTTTCCCATAGCACCTGTCACTTTGTGAAATACTATACATATTTACTGATTTATTTGTTTATTGTCTGTATCCCTATAATGAGAACAGGGATTCTTGTCTATTTTATTAACTGCTGCAGCACTCATTCACCTACCACTCAAATTACTTAGAACTCAAATATTTGCCAATGAAAGAAAATCTGGAAATAATGTAGATTTTTATAGAATCTAAAAAAAGTTTTAATATTTCCAGGGTCTTTCATTTGTAACAGTCAGTATGAAAACGTTGTTTAGATATATAGTGTGTGTTTCATCATTGCTATACCATTAGTAATTTCAAGAGTGGCATCTGTGACTTGATTCAAAGAGAGGAGGCCGAAACATTTCTGTTATATTAAAAAGTCAGCTCATTCTCTATGCATTCTTCTACTGTATGTCAAACTGACATCTTAATGTATGAAAACGATTGTATGAAAGACCACAGTGATTCATTTAAATAGTCTGTATTTTGATACTGTTTGAATTTTAAACAGAAAGCTTATGGTTCTTATGGAAGGAAAAATAATGGAAAAAGTATATTGTGCTATTTATTTACATTAGGGGAAAATTGTGCAGCTCACACACAAAGCCATGCATTTATAGACTTTTTCTTTAATTAGTGGTACTCTATAATGTTTGTTTTTATTGAATATTTGTTAAGAAATATGTGTCATATAACAGACTGAAAAGTTATCTCAGGAGCCAACGTGTTTAATGGAGTAAAGTCAATCATCAAAGTAGTTGCTAAAAGGTTAAGAGCTATTTCTTTCAAGCACTTAATGAGCATTCTTTATGCATTATTTTATGAAATCTTTACAGCCTTATGATGTCATACTATCATTGCTCTTTTTCATTTTACAATTAAGAAAACTGAAGCTTAGATCAACTGGTGTTTTAATTTTGACTTGAACTTTCAACCAAAAAATAACTTATTAATGTCAGGAAAGCAGTGCATTGCTTTTGATGCCTGTTACTCTGGATTTTAACTTAGGTCTGCTTTTATCATGTTGAGATTTATCAAAGGCACATGTATTGTGTTAACAGTATGACAGTGTCCTTTTTATGGAAAATATTTTTATCATATATTTAAAAGTATATCTAAAGACGTAAGTATGATACTTAGAATTGCAAGACTAAATATGATGTAGTGGTGGGTACTGAAAGTTTCAATCCAGTAAACTTTGAGCAACAACTATATATAAGGCACTGCATTTGGTACTAAAGGGGATAAAAAAGATGAAAGTAATACAGTTCCAACTTCAAAAACAGACAGTTTAGTGGCTATGAATAAAGTGGTTCCCACCTTTATCTCTTGGACACTTCATCCTCCTCTGTTCTTCAGTGTTCAATTCAGTACTGTGGTGGAGAATAGAGTTGGAGTACAACTATAGCATTTTGGGGGACTGGGAGAATGGGATACCTAAGGAAGACCATGGGAGTGTGAGCATAGCTTTCCAATTAGTGTACTGCAGATTGGTTACAGGTGTGCCAGCCTTCTAGCAGCCGGGTGACCTGGGGCTGCTTGCCCTCTCAAGCTGTGAGCATTCTTGTTAGTTTGTCCTAATGGACTGAACAAACATTTTCTATGAATGCTATGGAGGGAAAATGTTGGGAAGCCCTGTAGTTGAAGGAAATGATGAACAAAATAATTTTTTTTGTTAATCCTATTAGCTCTGACAGGAAGCATGTGGCATATTTCCCAAACTTTCATTAGAATAGACTATAGTATTATTAATATTTTCCCTTAAGTCAACTCTGGGTTTCAACTTAGGTCTGATTTTATCATTTTATGATTTATTAAAGGCAGAGATATAGTTATTATATAAATAATACATATATAATCTTAGTGCTAAGTAATGTGAAGGTAAAAATGATTTCTGAGGACCACCATCTTATATATCAATTCTGGGTGTAGACACATACTGATTTACAAGGAGTTCAAAATGAATATATAGAATGAGTCACTTAAAACATTCTTTTTGAAACAACATGACTTTAAATGCTGGTAGCTTTGTTCAAATCCTCTTTTCACTTTCCAGTTGTAGAAATACAGTATTCATGGACACTTGCTCTGAGTGGCAAGCATTTTTATTTAGTTTATCTAGAACTGTAGACCAAATCCCAACAGCAGGGTGCCACTTTGACTTGATTTACAAACTGCCTATTTAAGTTTTTGGACAGTTCACTCTCATAGGATTCCAGTTGAGCTGCAGATGTTTAGCCAGGGCTGTTGGCTGTATCCAGAATTAATTGGAACTCTAACTAGGACAAATAAAAAATATATTCATCTGTGTTATCCTAATCAAAATCCTGACAAAAATTTTCATGGAACTTGACAAGCTAACTCTAAAACTCAGATGGAATAATGGGCAAGACTAGCCAAGAAAATTCTGAAAAATAAGCAAAAAGTGTGTTTGCCATACAAGCTATTAGATCATGTATTAGATCATACTTTAAAACTATAGAAATCAAAACAGCCTATTAGTGACCAAGAAATAGAAAAACAGGTTTTAGGAACTGAATACAGATTCATAAAAGTCCTTTACCTCAAAGTGCTTTACCTTTAAAACTGGTAGGTAAAGACATACTATTTAATAAATGGTGTCAGAGTGATTTATTATTCATTTGGGGAAAAAAGGTTAAATTCGTGCCTCACATTGTTCACTAAAATAAACAATGTGAGAGAGATGAATGATCTAGACCAGGGGTCAGAAGACTCTGATCCATGGCCTGGCTGCCTGTTTTTTGTAAATAAAGCTTTATAAGAACACAGCCTTGCCCATTTCTTTATGAATTGTCTTTCACACAACAGCAGAGTTGAGTTGTGATGCAACAAGGACCATTTGGACTACAAATCCTAAAATATTACTCTTTGGCCTTTTAAGAAAAACTTGTCTGACCCCTGATTTAGACATTAAAGAATCACCATAAAGCATTTTTTAGGGGGTAGAAAAAATAGGATTATGTTTATGGGTTTTGGGTATAGCCAAATTAGTTATAGTAGGCTAAGTGCTATATCAAATAATCCCAGTATATCAGTAGTTTTTCACAATGAAAGTTTACTTCTCATTTTATGTTCAGGTCCTAAGCAGTTGGTTGTTCGGTTGCAAGCAGTCTCTTAGAAGTGTAGAATCCTGCCATCCCTTAACGCAGTGAAGACCTGCTCTAGATCCTGTAGGGGAGCAGAAATTTACCACCCTAAAATGTCTCTTTGGCATATTAATTGTTTCAAGCTGGTCATTTTCTGAGAACCAGCAGACATGGGAGGGGCTCTGAAAACCAAGTAGGAATTGCCCTTTTTAAAGAAACATTTGTTTACCTTTGTAAGGGAAATCTCCATTTGTAAGGGTGTCTCCCTCTCTCTGCCTGGAAGAGGAAGATCACCAAACTTCTAGAAACTCTTGTCCCAGGAGAAGGCAATGACTTAAATCTGCAAAAAAGCTTTACCCTGTTTACTGTGCTTTTCCTGGTAACCTCCCATAGCTGACTCTCCCTACCCTCAACTTCCTTTCTTATCTTTAGTTAAGGATGGTATTTAAGGTGAAGGCTTTGGCCATTTTGGGGAGTTACTCAGTTTTTTAGGTCTCTGCTATGTATACATGTGATTAAACTTTGATTTTCTCTTGTTAATCTTGTCTCATGTCAATTTAATTCTTAGACCAGCCAGAAGAACCTACATAGGTAGAGGAAGATTTCTTCCTCCTCAACACTATTTATAGTTCTTATTTTTTTTGTAATTAAATAGCATCAATTATATAATTAAAACAAGAAATATACTCACACAGTAGGAGTCAGAATTGTTCCAGAGAAAGATATCTGAAGTGCTTAAAAAAAAAAAAAAAATTAAAAAGATGTCATTTCAACCATACATATTTTTTAGTCTCAGTGGTACAACATTATTACTAAAACTTAACTTTATAATTGCTAGTGATTATTTTGAGAGCAAATTCAAATGTACTATACAGACAGTCTATGTTAATTTTGCATAGAGATATTTAATGTCACTTAGGTTCTACAATCAGTTTTATTTTATTCAGTGCAATATAGTACATAAAACATACCTATTATAAAATCTATTTTCTAAATGAAGACAGTTTAATGTTTTGTTTCCCATATTAGTGAATTTCATGGAGCAAGTATCTTTCTAGACAATTTAAGATTATGGAAATTAAGTTGATATTGCTTAGCCAATCTTTACATGAAGTATGCTTGTTGAAACATGTCATTTATGAATTATATACAAACAATGTAATGTAGGTGAATTGTGCTGACACGATAGAGGTGATTATAGTGTTTGGGTTTATGTGTGCTCAAAGAACAAAGCAGCTAAAGGACTAATAAGTCAGTTGCCCTTTGTATGAGTGGCTTCTTTATGCATTAGTCATCTATCTACTGGGACTCATGATTCTAATGGCAAAGTTCCTCACAAAGATAATGTTACTCCTTCCTCTGTTGGCGAAATCTTGTTGCCTCAGAATATCCATTCTCTTCTTTTTAGAGCTCTGAGTTTCAGGTGGGTCCCTTGCCAACAAGTAAAAGACTACCTTTACCAGCCGGCCTTGTGGCTAGATGTGGCATATGACTAAATCTAGGCCAATAATATGTAAGTGGAAGCACTGTATATGGGACTCATGGGTAGTTTTTGAAGGAAAAGGGCATGCTCTTCTCTCGCATCCTCTTTTCTGTTGCCTTGAACCCAGACTAAATGACAGGAGCTCTAGCAGGTCTTTCAGACTATGAAGTAACCATGAATTAGAAACCAACACTGAAGGTGATGAACAAGAAATAAAGACTTTCTCAACAAACATTGAGGGAATTTGTTGCTGATAGGACCTGCCTTGCAAGTAATGTTAAAATAATTTCTTCAAAGAGAAGATATAGGTCAAAAACTTGTATCTACATAAAGAAAGGAAGAACTTTAGAGATGGAATAAGAGAAACAAAGGTCATTCAACACGGTGCTGGGTTAGGAATGTCCCTTGGGAGTTCGTGAATCCCTAAACCCAGGCCCATCATGCTGCAGACCTTCTGTAAGGGTTTCCCAAGAAGTGAACACCAAAACCTGGAATAAGAAATACTGGGGCTCAGGCTTCCCTGGTGGTACAGTGGTTAAGAATCCAATGCAGGAGACATGGGTTCAAGCCCTGGTCCGGGAAGATCCCACATGCCACAGAGCAACTAAGCCTGTGTGTCACAACTACTGAAGCCCGTGCGCCTAGAGCCCGTGCTCCACAACAAGAGAAGCCACCCCAATGAGAAGCCTGTGCACCACAACAAAGATTAGCCCCCCCCCGCCCCCCGCTCACCGCAACTAGAGAAAGCCCATGGGCAGCAACGAAGACCAAACGCAGCCAAAAATAAATCAATAAACAAACAAACAAGTCAATTAAAAAAAAAAGAAATATTGGGGTTCACAGTTAAAGAACCTGCCAGAGGGAGATCATCTTCAAAGCAATGCCACTTTTTCATCATTTCCCATTCCACTTTTGGCATTAATATAATTTCACTGGAAAAGGTAAATGGTAAGTTATACAAATAAATATTTTTAAAACAGGAAATAAGCAAAGAAAAAAAAAAAAACTAGAGTTACCACCGTCCTCTTCATCCTTTTATTCTAACTGTACCCCCCTTTACACTATAGGTCCCACTTTAAACAAAGCCTATGAAATGGTACACAGTAGGTCTCTTGAACTTTAGGCATTGATGTACCACTTTCACGATTGTCATCATTCCCACTGTGGAAGTAAAATTCATATTTTATGGCAAGACAAGAAAACTTTAAACATAAAAAATTTTCTCTGCCCTTTGGCCTCCTCTCTCCTACTCTGCACTGTGTATCTGCATTATGCATCAACCAAACCTCCCATCAGCAGAAATGCCTGCTCAACCATAAAGAGCAACATTCTCCTAGCACCAGCAAGACAACTCCTTAAAAGATAACATTCCTTCTTAATCTTATAAGGGGCCACAATGACACTTAGATCAAATCAGGATTGTGTAAACTGTCAATAATACATCATTTAAGGTACAGCCCTCTGTCTCAAAAAACTTATATAACTGTGCCTTGACTTCTAACGGGTAGAAGCTTCTCGGAGCTTTCTGAGATGCTATGCCTGAGTTATAATCCTCACTTTGGCTCGGATAAAATTTTCCACTTCTTTCTTAGATTGAGTGATTAATTTTCGTTGACACCACTGACCCCCAGCCACAGAGTCTACCTACTCTAGCCTTCTCCTAAGCAATAATTTCCATAATATCACAGTTTGATTGGGAAATCATATTGTTTTAAAATTATGTAATCACTAAATTTAAATATATTTATGTATAGAGAAAAACTAAGTCCTGTGCCACTGTTAACAAACGTTTCACACTTTGGGAAATTCAGGGATGGAAGTTAGAGTATTGGGCTAGCTGTCAGAAGACCAGAGGTCTAGAACTGGCTCTGCCCCTTAAGGAGCTGTGCTTTTGCAAAGTATATAACCTTTCAAAGCCTCAGTTTCCTTGTCTCTAGAATGAATATAGCATAATTGAGGCCCATGGTATATTTTTCAATAAATGTTAGCAAATGTACCAATAATTTCCTTGTCACCCATTGTGATATTGTGATTTATAATAAGAAAGATATATATGGTCTTCATTGCAAATTGACACAGAGGTCATAAAACCCTTGACATTTCCTAAGTGATGAGTAATAAAACTGCCTTTTGTTATTCATAACAAGCCTCTTTCACTCACACCAGAATTTATGTTAATGACGTGATTTTTGAAAAGCCCCTAAGGATGGGGGCCAGTTGCCTCTAATCAACTATGCGATTAGAGGGTTGGAATTTTCAACCCCACCCTTGAGACCTTTAGGGAGGGGAGTGGGGCTAGAGCTTGAGTTCAATCACCAGTGGCCAATCATCTAATAAATAATGTCTATGTAATAAAGCCTCCATAAAACCCCCAAAAGACAGGTTTGGAAGAGCTTCCAGGTTGGTGAATGCATCCACGTGCTGGGAGGGTGGCGAACCTCAGTTCCACAGGCCAGAGCTCCTGCACTCAGGACCCTCTGGACCTTAGCCAGTGAATGAATTTATCAGGCTGTTCATCTGTATCCTTTACAACATCCTCTATAATAAGCTGGTAAACATAAGTAAATGTTTCCCTGAGCTCTGTGAGCCATTTTAGCAAATTACTGAATTCAAGGAAGAGGTCATGGGAATCCCAGTTTTTAGCCAGTGAGTCAGAAGTACAGATGACAACCTGCACTTCAGTTGGTGTCTAAAGTAGGGGCAGTCTTATGGGACTGAGCCCTTAACCTGTGGGATCTGATTCTATTGTTACTGAATTAGCCAGTCCCTCTCTTGGAGTCCTAGCTGAACCGAAGCCTTCCTGGCTCAGTGAGGGAGTTCTATTCTGCTTAGGTTCACACTTCTAATAACAAAACTGAGTTTGGTGCAAGCAAAACAGGCTTTTATTCAATGGCCAGAGAATGGAGAAGGGAAGCTCATGCTCTAAAATCACCTTCTCCCTGAAGGGATGAAAGTGGGGGACTTTTAAGGGGTAAGAGGCAGACAGGTCATCAGGGCTCTAAGAAAAGGGTGGAGATTTCCAGGTGAAATAGGAGGGAAGGGAGCAGGGCACAAATTTTAAAAGAAACATACAGCCATAGTACATGACAAAGACTGGTTAGAACCATCTGGGTCCAAGATGGTGGAAGACTCGACCTCCAGTAGACCTTGAGCCTCATTATACACTCATTGTAAAACATTAGTATATGCTAAATAACACACCCACGAGCGCCATGACAGTTCTGAGGCCAACCATAAAAGGTCAAAAAGTGGGCCGTGGCCCAGTTCCTGGAAATCCCCGCCCCTTCCCCAAAATAATTGGAATAATCCTCTCACTCATTAGCCTGTGAAATTACCCAGCCCATATAAACTAACCACGCCATATTTTGAAGCCTCTTGCCTTCCGAGATGGCCCACGCTCTGTCTGTGGAGTGTGTTTCTCTCTAAATAAATCCACTTCTTACCTATCACTTCATCTCCGAATTCTTTTGTGATGAAGCAAGAACCTTAAATTCACCAGGAACACAGGGGCAGCTGGGGGCATCTGGGGCATTTGCAGTCTTCCAGACTCCAGGTTTCCTCTGCACAGGGTATTCCTGTGGTCAAATCAGAGACGGTTCAGGGCGGTTTACCACTATATATCTCTGAAAGCATGTATCTCTCAAAGTATAGCTGCAAAGCATCTCTGCCAAACACAGGTACAGCTGAAACAAACACAGAGATGAATCAGGGCGTGCCCTTCAGCTCTCAGGGGTTGGTATGGAGACACAGAGATAAATCAAGACAAGGAAAGTGGTGACCTTTAGCCTACTTGGCCCACTCTCTTGGATCTAGCCAGTTCAGTTTGGTTTTTTCATGGGCCTTTGTGGCATCCTGTTGATAAAACACAATTAGGCTACAAGGTTAAAAACAGGTCTGCGGCCTGGGCTGCACAGCATGGGTGACACTATCTCCAGGTAGAGTCAGAATTCAGTTAAATCTGTAGGATACTCAGTACGTGTTCACGGAGAATTGGAGCATTGTTTGGTGGTGTTGGAAAGCAACCCACCCACTGATAACTTTCCATCCCTCAACTATTTTGCCTCTTTTTCCTATCTCTGGAAGGAAGCAAAATAGCCTTCACCTAGAAGGCTTTCTAAAAGCTGGGTGAGGGACTTTCCTCGTGGTCCAGTGGGTAAGACTCCGTGCTCCCAATGCAGGGGGCCTGGGTTCAATCTCTGGTCGGGGAACTAGATCTTGCATGCATGCCTCAACTAAAGATCCCACGTGCGGCAACAAAGATCTGGCACAGCCTAAATAAGTAAATATTTTTTTAAAAAATTAAATAAATAAAAGCTGGTTGAGCCCTATTTCTGCTATGCTGCCTAAAGTGGATAATGGCCAGTAACTCACAAGAGACAATCCTAGGAAAAATGAGCTAATTTTATAAACCTGTAATGTGAACTCTCAGACACAGAACACTAAAAAGTCAACGTTTTCTGCAGGAGCCATTCAGCACTCCCGGGGAAACTTGATTTGCCTGAATAATAATAAACTATAATGATAATAGCCAAGTGCACCTCACAGGAGTACTAAGCTTTAATGACTCAATATTTCTGGAACCCTTGAGCACCTCCAAAGTTATGTAAGCATAAATGAATAAGTAGGGACACCATATACCACTGTTATTTCTACATTAAATCTCTCTTGGTAATTTCTTATCTTATAATAGCCTGTAAGGTAGGTATTGTATGAGACTATTACATGAACAAAATTATGGAAGAAATAAGTATAAAATAATATATAGTAGTGATTTCCAATGAAATAATTATAATCTCATATTAGTGAAAAAGAATGGAGTCCTTAATAGCACCTCTACAAAGCCATTCCTAGGTTGTAAGGTAGAAAAATGAAAATCTGGAAGAGACCCTTAAGATTTAAATGTCTAAAAGGAGTTTGACAAAACACTTGCTATTTTTTTTTCTTAGGAAGGAGACAGCTAAGATTTTAGTTGTTTTTTGCACTATGAAGAAATTATAATGATGTTTACTCTGTTTATTTCTTAATAGAAATTGTATACATTACCTCCATACATCTTCCATTCTGCCTTTCCATCTTCCCCTCCATCACCAGCATTATTTATGCAATGTGATAATACTTTTAATGTTCCTAGGTTAAAAAAATATCTTCAGAACCCTGTATATTTTCATCATATTTTCCAAAATGCACCATTGTGACTGTGATATTGTCCCTAATTTCAACTGAGGTAGCTAAAGATAGAATGCGTCGGACCAAACAATGTCTTCAACAAACTTTCTTGTAATACCACAATCTCCACCAATGAAAGATTCATTTTTCCAGTGAGTTTCATCTATAAAAAATCCTCTGAGAGGATTCTGCTGAAAAGTGCTCTTATTGTCCTTGCTTTTCCCCTTTCACCTAGCTGACATCATTTTCCTCAAGACCAAGGGAGTTTCCTGGGGTGAGAAGGAAAGTAAAAATAACGTTACCTCTTTGATGAGAGTAATTCTGAGTGGGACAACACTGTACCAGGTTTTGAACAGGTTCTTCATCCTGAGAGAGGGCAGAAGGGACATGGAGAGGTAGGAGGACATTAATACAAAACCCACATGCTTTATGTTCTGCCTAGGACCAGATGTGATTGCCTATAAGCATCAGTTGTAGGATTATTTTCCATTCACTGAGTATTCTTGCCAATGTTCTGCTTTGTGCTTACAGCATTGACATTTTGTACACAGTTAATATTTTTACATCCTTACACCCTGTTGAACATACTAAATTTTGTCACTCCAGTAGTATTGGGAGTGGACTTGGACAATAGGGGCCTCTACCCCAGCAGGTGCTGAAGCTGCCATTTTCCACATCACTGCGACGGGACCAAGGGCATGTGGCCACCCAGAGACTGTGTTCCACCTTCTAGACCATACCATGGTACCTGGGACTCCGGATTGTCTGTTGCACAAGCGCTGAGCCCACTCTTCATCCCCGTGGGAGCTCTTTCCTGGAGTCTCTCTTCCTGTTGGCCTGCTTGCAGTGGGTGTCTTCCTCCCTAGACCCTAAGGGTAAAGCAATGCTGTTAGCAGAGACGTCTATGGATCCTGGTTGTGAGGGTGCCTGTGGGCACTGGAGACCCCTCAAGTGTGGGGTGATATTGGGGTGGGAAGAGACAGGGAGGAGGAATGGATGGTGGAGTGGGGACAGCTGGAGACAGCTGGACCTGCCATCATCACATTCAGTTGTAGAGCAAAGAAAATTCTGAAAAGTCTCAATTAAAACCTTGTCTCAGGACTTCCCTGGCGGTCCAGTGGTTAAGACTCCGTGCTTCTACTGCAGAGGGTACAGGTTCGATCCGTGGGGTGCAGCCAAAAAAAAAAAAAAAAAACCTTGCCTCAGCCTCAGGTTTCTTCCAAGACTTCTAAAGAAGAGCCCTGGAGGTAGGGCTTGGGGCCATCAAGTGGGCAGAGAATTCCAGGCATGGACCAGGTGGCATAAAGAGAAATCTTATTTCTTTTCTTTTTTTTCTTTTTTCTTCTTTTTCTTCCTTCCTTCCTTTTTTTTTTTTTTTTTTTTTGTTCAGAATCAAAGGAAATCTTTATTCTTTGATCAAAGAAGGCACAGGTACGAACTCCTGCTTTCCCGGTACATGCTCTCCCTGACAGGCCGTGGCAGGGCTGCTTTCTACGGGTCTTGTCAGCGCGGGAGGGGGCGGAGTTCTTGCGGGTTGGCGCAGGCGTGCTGCTCACGGCTCCAGCCGGCGGGGCGGGTGCAGCGTCTCCGCGCACAGCCCACCACCGCCATCTTGAACTGAGCGGTCAGGCGCAGCCCTTCTGCACACAGCCCGCCAAGCTGAGGTGTCAGGTGCAGACGCTTGACTCTGGGAACTCCGGTCTGAAGGGCTGGATGTGTGCACTCTGCATGCGGCCCCCTGTGAGCAAATGAAACCGGACTAAGCCCAAAGGAGAAGAAAAAGGTTAGACTTTACTTTATTGCCCACATTCTGTTTTTATTTCCTGGGAATTGTTAATGGGCTTTGCCGGTGACAAATCCCTCCTCTGCCTTTTGTCCTGCTCCTCATTCTTGAGGGGCGCTGATGGGCGCAGGTTGTTTACTGTAACTGCTTCCTGCTAAGTGTGGGTGTTGTCATAACCCGGGGTGGAGAAGCAGGACTTCTCCCCAGCTACTTTTAGATCTGTTTGATGGTCCCAAGGCCTCAGCTCTAACTTTTTGTATCCCTGAGTGACCACCTTTGGCCTTACCTTTCGGAGACAAAGGGCACCAGACAATTTAATATACCTGGCCCAAATATTAGCGAGAGAATAATGGTCACATGTCAAATTTTCCTAAAAATAAAGGTATCTAGGTGTTTTGCCTGTAGGCAAATGTGACCTGATGTTGAGGCTCTTTGCTCTGGCCCGAATATCCCTGATTACGCTTTGGTTGTGTTTTTGGAAGAGAAGCTTCAGGTCAGAGAGAGGGTCACACTAGTAGTCAAGGGGGTCTCTTGTCCTAGGTTGTTTCTCTGGAGGTTAAGGCTCGGGGAGCTCTTCCCTTGAATGCAACGTCCCCATGGAGTCGCAACCCCCCCTTGCGTCACGGTGTTTTTGACAAGAAAGTAAATTAATTTTGAAACTGTGCTATTCATTTGACTGTTGCTTTACCATATTAAAAAAAATGTTGTAAAGGTATATTTGTTTTTACAAAGGTAGAAAATATTTTATTTAACAGTTTGTTGTCTTGCTTAGTGTATCTTTTATATTTGGATGGGCTGGACCTGATTATATAACGGGCCCTCCCAACTTTCCTGGGTACAATTTTTCATATAGGATTGAGAGGACATTACAGATGAGTAAGATGAGTATTTTCAGATATTTTCAGATGATTCAGATGAGTATTTTTGTAATCAGGTACAGTATGCAGCGATGAGCATAGTGTAGTCAATCTCTACGCTAATCAAGATATAGAATATTTTCATGCTACGGAATGAAAAGGGGAGAGAGAATGGAGATCTAATGCATACCATGACGTTTTCTTAAAGTAATACTGCCACATATATCAAAATGGCTCTCTTTTCCTCATAGTTAGTAAAGCACTGATCTATATATAAAGTGAAAAAAATGATTAAATTTCTAATAAGTTCACATATGTAAGTGACTAGTATGGAGAAAGTCATAATATAATATATTAAAAAGTTATTGTGGGACTTTCTCTTAGGCAATAGAGTGGAAGAACTTTAGAAATAACCCTTTATTTTATATGTAGAAGTAAGTTGAGACCCAGAGCTTCGGCCAGTGCTCCATGATTAAATAGTGTTGATGCCAGATTCCTAATACAAGGAGCTTTCTGCTATAATCACTCCCAAATGGCTGATCCATCATTAATACAAATGCCCCAAAAGGTACTTGATATTACGTACAGATTATATTTCTGTTAAACTAGTGTAAACTTTCCCCAGTTCCATATCTCTAGATTCCTGGTTTGTTACATTATTGCTAAATGGTTTAGCTGGAATTGACTGACTAGTACTAAGCAAATATTCTGCAAACCTAAGGAAAACTATATATAAAGCGTTAACTGGTAGGTATAGTCTTTTGTTCTTAATTCAAGGATCATCACTAGACAATGAAAGGACCCCCAAATTAGACATTTTAATTGGGAGACAATATGCAGCAGAAACGTCCATTCAACCCTAAAAATATGTTTGCTTTAGATCTTTGATTAGTGTCACATTCCCACTACTCAACATTTCACAAAAACATTAGACTAGATGGTTCTGTGTACACTTGGCAGCAGGCTGATTCAGTTTTTTACAACATGAACAATCAAAAGGAAGCTTAACATTATTATTATGAAAAATATATTAACAATTAAATTTTAAAGGAAAATATGTTTATATTTTGAAGGTAATATTTCTATTTGGTCCGTGCAGCAGGACAAAAAGTTGATTGTGTGAGGAGCAAAGATTTCAACCTTACATTGAGTTCATTTGGATGGGAGAGGAGAATACGTCTTTTTAAAAAATAGAGATATAACTTACACAAACTAAAGTGCTCAGATCTTAAATATACAGCTTGATAAAATTGTATGTGTTGATGCACTCGTGTAACCACTACCCTAATCAAGATATAAAACATTCTAGACCTCTCTGAAGATTCCCTCGTGTCCCTACCCAGACAGTAATCCCCACCACACATACCAGTATCCTGATTTTATCACCATATTAGTTTCTTTTTGAACTTCCTGTAAATAGGCTCATACATCACGTACTCTTTTGTGTCTGGCTTATTTCACTCAACATTAAATTTGTCAGATTCATACATGTTGTTGTGTGTATCAGTAATAAGTTGTTTTTTATTACTGTGCAGGAATTGTTAGGTCAAGGATTATAATTATGTATGGCATTTGTAGGAGAAGGCAAATATTTTCCCAAATTGGTGATAACAGTAAAAGTTCTATTTGCTCCACACCCTCACACATCCTTCTTTGGGCTTTTTCGTTTTAGCTCTTCTGGTGGATATGGAGTGGTTTTATCTTGCAGTCCTCTGAAAACTAATATTTTGAGGATCTTATTATATATTTATTGTCTATTTTGATATTCTCTTTTAGGAAGTATTGTTTAAATCTTAGCCATTAACAATTGAATGTTCTTTTTCTCATTTAGTAGGAATTTTTTGTATGTTCTGGATATGAGCCTGTTGATACATATGTATTGAGGTTATTTTCTCTCAGTTTTAGCTTACCTTTCATTCTCTTGATAATTTATTTTACTGAACAGTTCTTAATTAATTTGTTTTTATTTATTTATTTATGGCTGTGTTGGGTCTTCATTTCTGTGCGAGGGCTTTCTCTAGTTGTGGCAAGCGGGAGCCACTCTTCATCGCGGCGCACGGGCCTCTCACTATCGCGGCCTCTCTTGTTGCGGAGCACAGGCTCCAGACGCGCAGGCTCAGTAATTGTGGCTCACGGGCTTAGTTGCTCCGCGGCATGTGGGATCTTCCCAGACCAGGGCTCGAACCCGTGTCCCCTGCATTAGCAGGCAGATTCTCAACCACTGCGCCACCAGGGAAGCCCCCTGAACAGTTCTTAATTTTAACAAATGTCAATATTTTTATGGCTACTGCATGGATGTATTTATTTTTATTTATGTAGAGTCTTTGTTGTTTAGCTGTCACATAAGTCTATGACCAATATCTGAGTAATTTTGTATGTGGTATAAAATACAGGTCCAGGTTCTTTTAAAGTTAAATATGTGTAGTCCAATTGATCCAGTGCCATTATTGAGAAGATTGTCATCTATGAAACTGCAGTTGAGACACATGCAAGGACCAATTACAGACATAGCATTTCCTTTGGAGGAGACTGAAACTGTCAAAAAAAAAGGAAAGAGAGAAAGAAAGAAAAAGAAAGAAAGAGAAACAGGGACATTCTGAAAAATGTCTCATTATTTGGTATTAGGGACATTTTGGCTTTGGATTAAGAGATAAATTCTGAAAAATGTATATTAATATTGTAAAATTAAAAGTTTACTTAAAGATGTATGCAGATTTCCAGTTTCAACTCTGACATGCAAGGAAATTAAAAGTCATCACTCATAAGAAAAATTATGAAAAATAATCTGAAAATCAATGACTTATCTTGGGCTTATCGGAGAACTGAGGTTACAGGGCAAACCACCATGCAAAATCTGGAGAGCTAGGCAAATATAAAGAATCATAGATAAAATAAGTTTTCTGCTTACAGGAGCAGGAGCTGCTGTAGCTACAGACTGGTAGGGACACTTAAATGTCACTTTGATGAAGTGTGGGAGGCAGGCCTAAACTACTGTGAGAAGGAGAGACTTCTGAGGTCCACAGTCTTAGAGAGGGTTCCCACACTTTTCCTGGGTTTTACTTACGTTTTATCTCCACATTCACTGAACTTGTCTTCTCCTCTGGTCAGTGTGCTGTTAAAATTATTCAATAAGTTATTAATTCAGATACTATATTTTGCTGTTCCATTGTCCTAAAATGTCCATTAGGATATTTTTTATAGGTTTTAAACTTCTGCAAAAATCATTCATTTTTCATTCATTTCCTCATTATTTCCCACTACCTTTAATATATATATATTTTAACATCTTTCGTGGAGTATAATTGCTTTACAATGGTGTGTTAGTTTCTGCTTTATAACAAAGTGAATCAGCTATATGTATACATATATCCCCATATCTCCTCCCTCTTGCGTCTCCCTCCCGTCCTCCCTACCCCACCCCTTCTAGGTGGTCACAAAGCACCAAGCTGATCTCCCTGTGCTATGCGGCTGCTTCCCACTAGCTATCTATTTTACATTTGGTAGTGTGTATATGTCCATGCCACTCTCTCACTTCATCCCAGCTTACCCTTCCCCCTCCCCGTGTTCTCAAGTCCATTCTCTAGTTCTGCAACTTTATTCCTGTCCTGCCCCTAGGTTCTTCAGAACCACTTTTTTTTTTGGATTCCATGTATATGTGTTAGCATATGGTATTTGTTTTTCTCTTTCTGATTTACTTCACTCTGTATGACAGTCTCTAGGTCCATCCACCTCACTACAAATAACTCAATTTCGTTTCTTTTTATGGCTGAGTAATATTCCATTGTATATATGTGCCACATCTTCTTTATCCATTCATCTGTCGATAGACACTTAGGTTGCTTCCATGTCTTGGCTGTTGTAAATACAGCTGCAATGAACACTGTGGTACACGACTCTTTCTGAATTGTGGTTTTCTCAGGGTATATGCCCAGTAGTGGGATTGCTGGGTCGTATGGTAGTTCTATTTTTAGTTTTTTAAGGAGCCTCCATACTGTCCTCCATAGTGGCTCTATCAATTTACATTCCCACCAACAGTGCAAGAGGATTCCCTTTTCTCCACACCCTCTCCAGCATTTATTGTTTCTAGATTTTTTGATGATGGCCATTCTGACCGGTGTGAGGTGATACCTCATTGAAGTTTTGATTTGCATTTCTCTAATGATTAATGTTGTGGAGCATTCTTTCATGTGTTTGTTGGCAATCTGTATATCTTCTTTGGAGAAATGTCTATTTAGGTCTTCTGCCCATTTTTGGATTGGGTTGTTTGCTTTTTGATATTGAGCTGCATGAGCTGCTTGTAAATTTTGGAAATTAATCCTTTTTCAGTTGCTTGATTTGCAAATATTTTCTCCCATTCTGAGGATTGTCTTTTCGTCTTCTTTATGGTTTCCTTTGCTGTGCAAAAGCTTTTGAGTTTCATTAGGTCCCATTTGTTTATTTTTGTTTTTATTTCCATTTCTCTAGGAGGTGGGTCCAAAAGGATCTTGCTGTGATTTATGTCATAGAGTGTTCTGCCTATGTTTTCCTCTAAGAGTTTCATAGTGTCTGACCTTACATTTAGGTCTTTAATCCATTTTGAGTTTATTTTTGTGTATGGTGTTAGGGAGTGTTCTAATTTCATTCTTTTACATGTAGCTGTCCAGTTTTCCCAGCACCACTTATTGAAGAGGCTGTCTTTTCTCCACTGTATATGCTTGCCTCCTTTATCAAAGCTAAGGTGACCATATGTGCGTGGGTTTATCTCTGGGCTTTCTATCCTGTTCCATTGATCTGTATTTCTGTTTTTGTGTCAGGACCATACTGTCTTGATTACTGCAGCTATGTAGTATAGTCTGAAGTCAGGAAGCCTGATTCCTGCAGCTCCGTTTTTCTTTCTCAAGATTGCTGTGGCTATTCAGGGTCTTTTGTGTTTCCATACAAATTGTGAAATTTTTTGTTCTAGTTCTGTGAAAAATGCCAGTGGTAGTTTGATAGGGATTGCACTGAATCTGTAGGTTGCTTTCGATAGTATATTCATTTTCACAATGTTGATTCTTCCAAACCAAGAACATGATATATCTCTCCATCTGTTTGTATCATCTTTAATTTCATTAAACAGTGTCCTACAGTGTTCTGCATACAGGTCCTTTGTCTCCTTAGGTAGGTTTATTCCTAGGTATTTTCTTCTTTTTGTTGCAATGGTAAATGGGAGTGTTTCCTTAATTTCTCTTTCAGATTTTTCATCATTAGTGTATAGGAATGCAAGGATTTCTGTGCATTAATTTTGTATCCTGCTACTTTACCAAATTCATTGATTAGCTCTAGTAGTTTTCTGGTACCATCTTTAGGATTCTCTGTGTATAGTATCATGTCATCTGCAAACAGTGACAGCTTTACTTCTTCTTTTCCAATTTGTATTCCTTTTATTTCTTTTTCTTCTCTGATTGCTGTGGCTAACGCTTCCAAAACTATGTTGAATAATAGTGGTGAGAGTGGGCAACCTTGTGTTGTTCCTGATCTTAGTGGAAATGGTTTCAGTTTTTTACAATTGAGAATGATGTTGGCTGTGGGTTTGTCATATATGGCCTTTATTGTGTTAGGTAAGTCCCTCTATGCCTACTTTCTGCAGGGCTTTTATTATACAGGGGTGTTGAATTTTGTCGAAAACTTTCTCTGCATCTATTGAGATGATCATATGGTTTTTCTTCTTCAATTTGTTAATATGGTGTATCACATTGATTGATTTGCGTATATTGAAGAATCCTTGCATTCCTGGGATAAACCCCACTTGCTCATGGTGTATGATCCTTTTAATGTGCTGTTGGATTCTGTTTGCTAGTATTTTGTTGAGGATTTTTGCATCTATGTTCATCAGTGATATTGGCCTGTAGTTTTCTTTCTTTGTGACATCTTTGTCTGGTTTTGGTTTCAGGGTGATGGTGGCCTTGTAGAATGAATTTGGGAGTGTTCCTCCCTCTGCTATATTTTGGAAGAATCTGAGAAGGATAAGTGTTAGCTCTTCTCTAAATGTTTGATAGAATTCGCCTGTGAAGCCATCTGGTCCTGGGCTTTTGTTTGTTGGAAGATTTTTAATCACAGTTTAAATTTCAGTGCTTGTGATTGGTCTGTTTATATTTTCTACTTCTTCCTGGTTCATCCTGGGAAGGTTGTGCTTTTCTAAGAATTTGTCCATTTCTTCCAGGTTGTCCATTTTATTGGCATAGAGTTTCTTGTAGTAATCTCTCATGATCCTTTGTATTTCTGCAGTATCAGTTGTTACTTCTCCTTTTTCATTTCTAGTTCTATTGATTTGAGTCTTCTCTCTTTTTTTCTTCATGAGTCTGGCTAATGGTTTATCAATTTTGTTTATCTTCTCAAAGAACCAGCTTTTAGTTTTATTGATCTTTGCTATTGTTACCTTCATTTCTTTTTCATTTATTCCTGATCTGATCTTTATGATTTCTTTCCTTCTGCTAACTTTGGGGTTTTTTGTACTTCCTCTAATTGCTTTAGGTGTAAGGTTAGGTTGTTTATTTTAGATGTTTCTTGTTTCTTAAGGTAGGATTGTATTGCTATAAACTTCCCTCTTAGAACTGCTTTTGCTGCATCCCATAGGTTTTGAGTCATTGTGTTTTCATTGTCATTTGTTTCTAGGTATTTTTTGATTTCCTCTTTGATTTCTTCAGTGATCTCTTGGTTATTAAGTAGTGTATTGTTTAGCCTCCATGTGTTTGTATTTTTTACTGATGTTTTCCTGTAATTGATATCTAGTCCCATAACGTTCTGGTCGTAAAAGATACTTGATATGATTTCAATTTTCTTAAATTTACTAATGCTTGATTTGTGACCCAAGATATGATCTATCTTGGAGAATGTTCCATGAGCACTTGAGAAGAAAGTGTATTCTGTTGTTTTTGGATGGAATGTCTTATAAATATCAATTAAGTCCATCTTGCTTAGTGTATCATTTAAAGCGTGTGTTTCCTTATTTATTTTCATCTTGGATGATCTGTCTATTGGTGAAAGTGGGGTGTTAAATTCCTCTACTATGATTGTGTTACTGTCGATTTCCCCTTTTATGGCTGTTAGCATTTGCCTTATGTATTGAGGTGCTCCTGTTAGGTGCATAAATATTTACAATTGTTATATCTTCTTCTTGGATCGATCCCTTGATCATTATGTAGTGTCCTTCTTTGTCTCTTGTAATAGTCTTTATTTTAAAGTCATTTTGTCTGATACGAGAACTGCCACTCCAGCTTTCTTTTGATTTCCATTTGCAGGGAATATCTTTTTCCATCCCCTCACTTTCAGCCTGTATGTGTCCCTAGGTCTGAAGTGGGTCTCTTTTAGACAGCATATATACGGGTCTTGTTTTTGTATAAATTCAGCCAGTCTGTGTCTTTTGGTTGGAGCATATAATCCATTTACATTTAAGGTAATTATCGATACATATGTTCCTATTACCATTTTATTAATTGTTATGGGTTTGTTATTGTAGGTCTTTTTCTTCTCTTGTGTTTCCTGCCTAGAGAAGTTCCTCTAGCATTTGTTGTAGAACTGGTTTGGTGGTGCTGAATTCTCTTAACTTTTGCTTGTATGTAAAGGTTTAATTTCTCCTTCGAATCTGAATGAGATCCTTGCTGGGTAGAGTAATCTTGGTTGTAGGTTTTTCCCTTTCATCACTTTAAATATGTCCTGCCACTCCCTTCTGTCTTGCAGAGTTTCTGCTGAAAGATCAGCTGTTAACCTTATGGGGATTCCCTTGTATGTTATTTGTTGTTTTTCCCTTGCTGCTTTTAATATTTTGTCTTTGTATTTAATTTTTGATAGTTTGATTAATATGTGTCTTGGCGTGTTTTTCCTTGGGTTTATGCTGTATGGGACTCTCTGTGCTTCCGGGACTTGATTAACTATTTCCTTTCCCATATTAGGGACGTTTTCAACTATAATCTCTTCAAATATTTTCTCAGTCCCTTTCTTTTTCTCTTCTTCTTCTGGGACCCCTATAATTCGAATGTTGGTGCATTTAATGTTGTCCCAGAGGTCTCTGAGACTGTCCTCAGTTCTTTTCATTCTTTTTTCTTTATCCTGCTCTGTCGTAGTTATTTCCACTATTTTATCTTCCAGGTCACTTGTCCGTTCTTCTGCCTCAGTTATTCTGCTGTTGATTCCTTCTAGAGAATTTTTCATTTCATTTATTGTGTTGTTCATCATTGTTTGTTTGCTCTTTAGTTCTTCTAGGTCCTTGTTAAACGTTTCTTGTATTTTCTCCATTCTATTTCCAAGATTTTGGATCATCTTTACTATCATTATTCTGAATTCCTTTTTAGGTAGACTGCCTATTTCCCCTTCATCTGTTTGGTCTGGTGGGTTTTTACCTTGCTCCTTCATATGCTGTGTGTATCTCTGTCTTCTTATTTTGCTTAACTTACTGTGTTTGGGGTCTCCTTTTCGCAGGCTGCAGGTTAGTAGTTCCCGTTGTTTTTGGTGTCTGCCCCAATGGGTAAGGTTGGTTCAGTGGGTTGTGTAGGCTTCCTGGTGTAGGGGACTGGTGCCTGTGTTTTGGTGGATGAGTCTGGATCTTGTGTTTCTGGTGGGTTGGTCCGCATCCAGTGGTGTGTTTTGGGGTGTCTGTGACCTTATTATGATTTTAGGCAGCCTTTCTGCTAGTGGGTGGGGTTGTGTTCCTGTCTTGCTAGTTGTTTGGCATGGGGTGTCCAGCACTGTAGCTTGCTGGTCGTTGAGTGGACCTGGGTCTTGGCATAGAGGTGGAGATCTCTGGGAGGTTTTTGCCATTTGATATTACATGGAGCTGGGAGGTCTCTGGTGGTCCAATGTCCTTAACTCGGCTCTCCCACCTCAGAGGCATAGGCCTGATGCCCGGCCAGAGCACCAGGACCCTGTCATCCACACGGCTCAGAATAAAAGGGAGAAAAAAAGACAGCAAGAAAGAAAGAATAAACAAATAGAATAAAATAAAGGTATTAAATTAAAAAATAAAAAATAATTATTAAAAATTAAAAAAATTTTAAAAAGTAATAAAAAAAAAAGAAAAAAAGAAGAGAGGAACCAAACCAAAAAACAAATCCACCAATGATACCAGGCACTAAAAACTGTACTAAAAAATAACCCAAAAAAACAGACAGACAGAACCCTAGGACAAATGGTAAAAGCAGAGTTATACAGCCAAAATCAGATGCAGAAGCATACACATACACACTCACAAAAAGAGAAAAAGGAAAAAAATATATATATTATTACTGCCAAAGTCCACTGTCTCAATTTGGGATGATTTGTTGTATTCAGGTATTCCACAGATGCAGGGTACATCAAGTTGATTGTGGAGATTTAATCTGCTGCTCCTGAGGCTGCTGGGAGAGACTTCCCTTTCTCTTCTTTGTTCGCACATCTCCTGGGGTTCAACTTTGGATTTGTCCCTGCCTCTGCTTGTAGGTCGCCTGAGGGCGTCTGTTTGCTCAGACAGGTTGGGGTTAAAGGAGCAGCTGACTTGGGGGCTCTGGCTCACTCAGGCCGGGGGGAGGGAGGAGTACTGATGCGGGGCGAGCCTGCAGCGGCAGAGGCCAGCGTGACGTTGCACCAGCCTGAGGCGCGCTGTGTATTCTCCCGGGGAGGTTGTCCCTGGATCATGGGACCCTGGCAGTGGCAGGCTGCACAGGCTCCCGGTAGGGGAGGTGTGGAGAGTGACCTGTGCTTGCACACAGGCTTCTTGGTGGCGGTAGCAGCAGCCTTAGGGTCTCATGCCCGTCTCTGGGGTCCTCGCTGATAGCCGTGGCTTGCGCCCATCTGTGGAGCTCCTTTAAGCGGCGCTCTTAATCCCCTCTCCTCACGCACCGCGAAACAAAGAGGCAAGAAAAAGTCTCTTGCCTCTTCGCTAGCTGCAGACCTTTCCCTGGACTCCCTCCCGGCTAGCTGTGGTGCGCTAACCCCTTCAGGCTGTGTTCACGCCGCCAACCCCAGTCCTCTCCCTGGGATCCGACCGAAGCCCGAGCCTCAGCTCCCAGCCCCCACCCTTCCCGGCGGGTGAGCAGACAAGCTTCTCAGGCTGGTGAGTGCTGGTCGGCACCGATCCTCTGTGCGGGAATCTCTCTGCTTTGCCCTCCGCACCCCTGTGGCTGCGCTCTCCTCCATGGCTCCGAAGCTTCCTCCCTCCGCCACCCGCAGTCTCCGCCCGAGACGGGGCTTCTTAGTGTGTGGAGACCTTTCCTCCTTCACAGCTCCCTCCCACTGGTGCAGGTCCTGTCCCTATTCTTTTGTCTCTTTTTTCTTTTTTCTTTTGACCTACCCAGGTACGTGGGGAGTTTCTTGCCTTTTGGGAGGTCTAAGTTCTTCTGCCAGCGTTCAGCGGGTGTTCTGTAGGAGTTGTTCCACATGTAGATGTATTTCTGAAGTATTTGTGGCGAGGAAGGTGATCTCCACGGCTTACTCTTCCGCCATGTTGAAGGTCTCTCTTCCCCTTTATTAATCACAGTAATTCTGAAGTCTTTTTCTGCAACTCCATTTCCTTAATTATATCTGGGTCTGGACCTATTGACTATTTTACATCTCAAATATAAGTGACTACCTGTTGTTTCTGTTGTTCTTTTGCTTGTTTAGTAATTTTTTATTTTATGTTAAACAGTGTGAATTCTTGTGTATGAGATTTCTTGATTATATTGTACTCTTCTAGATTTTGTCATATTTTGCTCTGGCAAGCAGTAAATTACCAGCACCTACTTTGAATGACTTAATTTAAGGACATGTAGCCTTGATCTATGCTGGTTATACTCTTACTCCTAGTTTTTTGTCCTCACTTGTAAGGCTGACCTTCCTAGACTAAAAGCCCTGTTTGTGACGGACTTTGTGTTCTAGTGGGCCCAAAATCCAGCCTGTGCAGCTTCTAAAATCTCTACTCAACCTTTCAGTATCCCAACAGCTATTCTCTGGTATATCTCCCAGTGTTTCATAATAAACATGCAAACCTTATATATTGGCCAACGACCAGAGATAAATTTTTTTTTAATAAATTTATTTATTTATTTTTGGCTGCATTGGGTCTTCGTTGCTGTGCACGGGCTTTATCTACTTGCGGCGAGCGGGGCTACTCTTCCTTGCGGTGCGTGGGCTTCTCACTGCGGTGGCTTCTCTTGCTGCGGAGCACAGGCTCTAGGCATGCAGGCTTCAGTAGTTGTGGCACACTGGCTCTGTAGTGTGGCTTGCGGGCTCTAGAGCGCAGGCTCAGCAGTTGTGGTGCACGGGCTTAGTTGCTCCGTAGCATGTGGTATCTTCCTGGGCCAGGGCTCAAACCCGTGTCGCTTGCATTGGCAGGTGGATTCTTAACCCCTGCGCCACCAGGGAAGTCCTGGAGGGAAATTTTAATGCATATTTTTGGCCTCCTTGTGTTGGCCTCTTTCTCTTTAGTATTCTGATCCTCAAATCCCAACTGACTATGTAACCCTGAACTCTGATCTTTGTTTTCTTCACCCAGTGAGACTGTACTCTCTGATTGGGCTCTATTTTTCTGGCTAACAACAGTTTGGAAAATGCCTCAGTGAGAAAGCCAGTGAGTGCAGGGCTCACCTCATCTTCCTCACTTCTCTCAAGGATTATAGATAGCCCCGGGTGGTAGCTTTTCAGTGCCTAAAAATTGTTGTTTTTTAAATTTAGAATTTTTTCCAGTTTTTATTGTATTCACAATGGGAGTTCAAATATGTTCCTAGCTACTCCACGGTAGCCAAAACCAGTCATTAAAATTTAAAAACGAATCTCTTACAAGAGAAAACATATTTTTATTTTAATACATATTTTCAATCAGATAATATAACATTTTAGCTATTTTTGAAATTTTGTATTTCAGTCTACAACCTTTTTCTTCCTAAAGACTGTAAGATGTAATGGAATAGAGAACAAGAACTCAAATGTTAAATGATAATGCAGAATGTCTGTTTCCTCTGAAATATAAAATAATTACAAGAAAATGTCATTTTAAGACTAGGTCTTCTTGGGACTTCCCTGGTAGTCCAGTGGTTAAGACTTCACGCTTCCAATGCAGGGGGCGCGGGTTTGATCCCTGCTTGGGGAACTAAGATCCCACATGCCGGATGGCATGGCCCAAAAAAAAAAAAACCAAACCAAAAAAACAAAAAAACTAGGTCTTCTTATTAAAGATTAATTCTATGTGGTGAATACTTGGCCCCACACCACCAGAGTTCTTGAGAAGATAAATGACTGTTTGAGGTAGTCAGGGGCCTAGGAGGAAAAAAAAGTGCTACATTCAAATTGGGTATTTTGAGGAGTGTTTAATAAAATGACTGTTTTTTAAAACTATGTGGACAAAGAATAGGGAAACCACAAGAAGTAGTGCTGTACCTTGAGAGTAGTGAATCATGGCACTAATACCACCCTTCGAACAGAAGGAGCAAAAAGACAGAAAGGTCTGTTTTGAGAGGAATTCCTTGACAGGAGCGGAGATCTTTAGTCAAGGGGCTTGCCAACCCATTTCACCCCACGGGAAGGAAGTCGAAGAAAAACACATTCAGACCTCATTTTCCTCCTTTCCTCTAACCTCCTGCTGGGGCTTACCCTATTGAATAGAGTGTCAGAGGACAAGGGAACTTGTTAATGTAATCCACACAAGTTCAATCTTCCAGAATACAGAGTAGGGTGGAGATAATAAATAAGGGGTAATCTCTAGTTGGGCAAACAAAGACTGTCCAGCACACCAATGACAGTTTCCCCTTAATAATAATTTCAGCTTGGACTTATTTTTTTCTCAAATGAGATAATAAACTTATAACACACAGGTGTAATATTTGTTACACCTCAGTTAAGTAATTAAAGTGAAGTTTAATTTGGAAATATATTAATTATTTAAGAATTTATTAATTACTCACTGAACTAAACCATTTTATAAATTGAAAATGAGAATTACTATTTGCCCTATCTTGACTTTCTAGCTGATTCAAAGGCAAAGTTGTGAAGAAAGTTAAATCTGCCTTCTCCTTACTTTTGAACTCTTTCCACTTTTCCCTTTTATTAGAATCTCAGAGGTTTGAGACCTGAGCACAGTGGGTCTCTTCCATTATAATCTACTCAGAGTCTTAATACCTCAGGAGAAGACTTCCTATCCTATGAGGTCACTTAAAATACAGAGTTACTTTCACAATACAAGTAATCTATACAGAATATTTTGTATTTAAGAAAAAGATTTCACAGGAGGACAAATCCTTAGAGCCAAGGAACCCACTTTAGTGGAGATTGAATTGTTCTTCAAAGTCATGATAATTTGAGTGTTGAGACATCGTATTAAAAAATAAATCACTCCGTGATTCTTCTGATTATGTGAAAAGTTCCAGTTCTTTTTGTAACCTTTAAGACTTCTCAGTTTTTGATTTCCCCCTTTAAATAAGGAGAGAGAATTCCACAAGTTCAGAATCATCAGAGTCATAGCCATTACCAAATGGAATCTATTAATTAATAAAGTTGTTTTGTTTTCCTTGTATTAATTTCTTTACAATTACAGTCTATTAAGAGCAAATGCTACCTGTTTAAAATGTATTGAACTGATATCTTTTCTTTCTTGTATAGATTTAAGTAAAATAAATCACTTTAAAGAAAATTATTAAGTTAATAATAGTATAGGCAGAATGAATATATATGGCAAACCTTATCAAGGTGATAACGAATGACTAAGGTTTCAGGAAAATGGACAAGGTCTTCATTTTTGTTCTCTGTTGAATTCTCAAGTCTTTGAACAAAGTGTGGTACATAGTAGATAATCAAAAAGTATTTGGGTGACTGAATCTTTAATTGGAATTTAAGACAGAGTAGCAAGTAGGAGTGTCCTTGGAGAGACATTCTCAAGCTATGTCATATAGGCCAATCCATATTTTGTCTACCCAAGAGACTGATCCTACTGTTAAGAATGTATTGCTTATCTTCAAAATCAGTCTCATTATATAATTAAAAATTTTTTGAAATATAGCAAATTTGAAATTTGAGCTACTGCTGAGGACTTTTGAATACTCCTTAAAGCTTAACAAGTAATGTCTTAACTGACCAGGTATATATCAGAGTAACAAAATATGAATTTCTTTATGTTAAAAAATAATGTCCTTAAATTATTTTATGTCCTTATAAATTATTTTGATCATTTGATTATTTATAAGGTAAATCACTAGATATTTCCATTACAGCTAAAATTTTATTACTAAACCACAAAAATTAGCAGGCTGTTGACTACAAAATTTAACTTTATT
Organism: Balaenoptera ricei; assembly: GCF_028023285.1. Lineage (NCBI taxonomy): Eukaryota > Metazoa > Chordata > Mammalia > Artiodactyla > Balaenopteridae > Balaenoptera > Balaenoptera ricei. The sequence continues at coordinate 66,560,986 of NC_082647.1, forward strand.
TCTTGTGGTCATAAAATGATATGAAAATTAACTGCATGAGAGATGCTTGTTTAATCTTTAATTAGGCATCAAAACATCTTTAAACGAGGAAGACAAAAGCCATTATAGGTCATTAAAGAGCAATAAATTTTCAGGGCTTTATGTAAATTTATCTGTTAAAGAATTTTTTTAAAAAGAAAAAAACAAATGGCAAAAATATAGTCTATATTGTAAATATATATTTTACTGAGGATGCTGTCAGTGGAAGGATGGTTAAAACAGTTCTGTCTCTCTCTTTCCTTTTACTCCCTGTTTGATACAGCTAACATTTCACCAGTGGTTTGATGAGTTGAACTCTCTCTAGTAAATGATATTAAATATGAGATATTTCTTGCAAAATTCATGAGAAATTAACTTTTGATTGTGTTAGGCTACTTAGATTTTACTGTGGTTCCTTCCTACAGCATTGCTAAGTCTATTTTGACTAATATAGTATATGTAATATAATCTAATATATTATAATAGTTATAGCAAAAGGCTTGGCCCAAAAGAAACCTCATATCCATTAACATTCACTTCCAATTCTTCCCTCCCCTTGGCCCCTGGCAACCACTAATCTACTTTCTGGCTGTATGGATTTGCTTATTCTGGACATTTCATATAAATAGAATTATACAATATGTGTCTGTTTGCGAATGACTTATTTCACTGAGAATAGTGTTTTCAAGGTTCATTCGTGTTGTACTTCATTCCTCTTAAAGCTGAATAATATTCCATTTTATGCATATATTACATTTTGTCTATCCATTTATTAATTGGATAGACAACCCGATGGACATTCGGGTTGTTTCTAGCTTTCGACTGTTACGAATAATGCTGCTGTGAACATCTTTGTACAGTTTTTTGTGGATATATATTTTCAATTCTTTTGGGTCTTTACTGAAAAGCGGGGTAGCTGGGTAATATAACTCTAGGTTTAATTTTTTGAAAAAATGAAACTGTTTCCAAAGTATCTGCACCATTTTTCATCCCCACCAGCAATGTATGAAAATTCCTTTATTTCCACATTATCGCTGACACTTGTTATTGTCCATCCTCTTGATTACAGACATCTCAGTGGGTGTAAAGTGGTGTCTCCTTGTGGTTTTGATTTGCATTTTCAGAATAACTAATGTTATTGATCATCATTTCATGTGCTTCTTGGCTGTTTTTATATCATCTTTGGAAAAGTATCTTTTCCAATCTTATGTCCATGTTTTAATTAGGTCATTTATCTTTTAATTGTTGAGTTGTAAGTGTTCTTTATATGTTTTGGATACTAGTCCCTTATCAGATATATGCTATACAAATATTCTCTCCCTACAATTGAATTTTGATTATAGAAAAACCGTTAAAAAAATAGTGTGGGTGATGAGTCGGGAGAGATGAGGAAGGAAGAAGGAAGAACAATTATGACCTTACTGGGGTAATTCAAGAGAGAAATCATGAGACAATAGTGCTATAGAAATGGAGAGGAAATAGGGGAAATTTAAAGAGTTATTTTCTATATGATTTGATAATAACATAAAATAGGTAAAAGAGCTGGGCTTTGCTTTGAGACAGTCTAAGTTGTAATCCTTGCTCCTCCTCTTCCTAGCTGTAAAATCATGGTGCTTATGGTATCTGGGGAACATAAGTTGTACACACAATTTTTATTTAAAAAATAGCCCTTAAATATTATTTTTTCATTCAGATTTTTTCAAATAGTGATGTTTGTGGGACATTTTAGAAGAAAAAATTTCTGGAGGACCTACAAGCAAATTTTAATGAAAGTTATGTTTCCGGGAATTTTGGAAGAAAAATTGTGTGTTGCACCTATGTTCCCCTCTGACTAGTTGTGTAATCTCGGGCAAGTTAATTAAGCATCTTTGGAAATCAGTTCTCTCATCTGTGAAATTGGATAATATTTCTCCCATATGGAGTTAGAAAAAAGAAAATGTGGTGGTTAATAGCATGATTTTTGAATTCAAACTACCTGCATTCAAGTTATGCCAGCTATGATCTGTGTTAACTTTAGGAAATTATATAACTCACTGTGCTTCAGTATCACCTTGGAAAAATGGAGATAATATTTAACATCAAAATGATGTTATGAAGATTGATCTAATACAAATTAAACTCTTGATGTGGTATCTGATAAATATAATTTCCTAATAAATATTAGCTGTTATTGTAAATGTTACATAAAATAACTTAAGTGGCATACTGATTTTAGAGCCTGGATATAAAGGGTAATCAATACATGCTTGGTGCTATCATTATAATAACCATTATTACTAAATGTCAGAGAAAGAAAAAATTGAGAAGTTGGGGATGAACACAGTTTCTAGTTTGATAAGGATCATGCTACCATTCATCATTCAAGAAAAGTAGCAAGCCAGACAGAAAATAGACATTACTTGAGCATATTAAGTCAGATAACTTGGTAAAATGTCCAGTAGATAACTGATCGTGTTCATTTGAGCACTGGTTAAAGGTAGGACTTGAAGACTGCTTAAGATTTTTCCAGACTGAAAGAGTTTGTCATTCTAGGCTTTAGCTGGAGAGAGGGCTGATGTAATGAGAAAATACAGTATGTTTAGATCCTTGGTTCACTTGGAGGAAGTAGAGGATGGGAGGAGAGAAGCACAAAAAAGGAGCTCAAGGTAAATTGACCATAAAAGTGATGTGAGAAAGTAGGAAAAAAGGTATTTTGTTTGTAAAGGAAAAACTTCAGTCATCCATCTTGGATTTATAAGTGAAGGAGTGTGTGTCTAAGGGAGTTAAGTGCAGTAATTATAAGTTATGAATTCAAAAGCAATTATTGGTTTTATAACTCTTCTAGATTTTTGTTGTAGGGAAGAGAAATATACTTACAGTAATTACATCAGTCAGGTTCGTGGTAAGACACACATGTGGGTTCAACTTGGCCATGAAGGAGAGTTTAGTAAAATGACTCTACAATGGGGAGAGCATGGTTTAGAAAAATCAAGGGGTGATATTCTATGTCCATGCAACTAACAATCAGAGTGACGTTACTAGACCTAGGTTGAAAGAGGCCAGGGGAGGTAGCAATGATCAGATCCTGGAGAAGGAAGTTTATAGAGAAGGTGGTGTGTCAGCAGACCACAACCAGAGGTGATGTCCCATGAAATATGAAAGAATGAATATCTTCACGTGACTCTCCCTACTCTCTCTCATCTCCTGGCTTTGTCTCATTGGCTGAAGCCTAAACCTGTGGGCAAGGGAATCATTGATGCCTCCTGGGTTCAGCACCCTGGGGCACAGAACAGGTTGGAAAAAGATGGAGAAGGTATCTGCAGAGACACGCAAAAGGTAGTCAGCGTAACAGTGGAAGCAAAACATAAGTGAATATCTAAAAAAAATTACTGCATCACACAGGAGAAAATTAGTTAAATGTGTTAAAATAAAATATAAAATAGTGGTTTAAATGAGGTTTCATCTTAGGCTTAGTTTACTTTATCATACATCTCTGACCTGTCCCACAAAAATAAATTCATGGGAAGGTTTAATCAGAAATATGAAAATTACTTTAGAAAAAAATTAATCTTCTTAATGGCTACATAATAAGCCAACAGACTTTAAAATATTGCTGCATAATAATCAACTTGCTGTGATTGTCCAAGCCCTGTGGGGTTCAATATGAGTACTATGAAGTGGAATGAAAGGATATAGTGAAACAGAGTTCCTCAGTTGATTTTAATAACCTTTGACATTAGAAATAGATGTTCTCTAACAAATAGCTTAAACTTCTCACTTTTCAATTAAAGACTTCTTACACTGTAGCTTTTCAAACAAGTTCTGGTATTAAAGAAAAGTGGATTTGTATATACAACTTTATCTCATTTTATTTGTACATTATCCATAACCCACTTTCTAATTTAAAAAATCATATTCCATAATAATAGTGATACTGAAAAGTAATAAGGATAACAATTAAATTTCTTTAAATTTCAATTGAATTTAGAAACTTATTTTTTTCTCAGTATCTTAAAATTCTTTATATCACTCTAGCATTACAGTTGTGAGTTTTTTCCTTACCAGTGTGATAACTGTTTGTGCATGGCTTATTGTCCATTCATAGTACCACTGGAGATGATGAAGCAGGAAGAGACATCCAACAGAACCATCTAAGTTTCAGACATATTGTTCCCTGCCTCTATTACTAGCAGCAACCTTATCTCTTTATGATAATCAGGTCTCATTACTCTTCCCAGTATAGTAACTTACTCTTTGCCTGCTTGTCATTTGGTACCAAAATGTCCAGGTGGCAACCACAACTGTAGGTTTAGTAGCAAACACTTGCTGTGTCCCTTGATAGAAGCATTCCATGCCATACCCCTTCCCAAGCCAGTGCCTCTAATCCAGTGGAGCCTAAAGCTGTGGGAGAGTTGAGCAAACATTCCCCAAGTGGTTTAGTAGGAGTGATGATGAGAGAGTCTACCCCTATTACCATACCTTGGATCCAACCCTATATATTCTAGCTTTTGAGAAAATATCACCATATAATGGCTTTTGTTTTAAAGTATATACTGAATCTTGAAGAACAGCATCCCAATCCCCAACCTCTCAGAATATCATCCTTGGACTGAAGACTCAGCTGGGCATTTAAGAGGCCATTAAAAATTTTATTAGCTTGGGAGCTTTTGGGTGATAAAGTATATAGTAGGACGAGAGGGGTCCATGGTCATATGCTCTCTGCTGTACCTCCTATGCCATAAAAAGGGTCCTCGGCATCAATTACAGCTCAACCCTGTATCTAACAGTCCTTGAAGGACCTGTTTTCCACTTCCTTCCATGTGCAGCTATATGGATACATATCATGGATCCCTCTGGGGCACACTGGGGGAATGCCTGCTATACCTGCTGTGGTGTTACAGAGTCCTTCCTTAATGGTACCCACCGTCCCTTTCAATTGGGAATCAGAAATGGCTTAGGTCTAGAAACTGAGTAATAGATCAATAATTTTTCCACCATTGCAGCTGACATCAGCCTTCTTGACACATGCTCTTGATATTTTGGGGTTATATAAGTCAAGAAGTGCTATTACTTGCTGATCCTCAATCTTGCTTCTAGAACTACCATGATACATAAGCCCTTCTTCTAATCATCAGCATGTGCATCTCTTTGCCAGAGAATTTTTCTGGCTTCTCCACTTTGCCCATGCAGATTGGAATGCAAGGGAACTAGTGCCCGCCTCTCATCCCCCCATAACATTCTTCAAACAATGACTAGTGAGAATTTGTAGATAAATACCACTGCCCCCTCAGGTTTTCATTGAATAAGTTTGAACTGTGAGACTACTCTGTGTTAGATCAGTCTCCAGGTGACCACAGTAGTAAATTTTCTTAGTCGACTTTCCTTCTCTGTCTCATTTTCCCACTACCCTACGTGTGCTACCTGGGCTCACCTTCCAATACACTACCTGCACTCAAATCCTTGTTTTAGGGTCTAATTGGGGTTGGGGGGGAGTGAAATTAAATGCCAACAGTGTCCCATTTCTGGTGACAAATAGAATGTGATAGTGCCTAGGATGCTATAGTATCACTAAGACCTTCACCTGTGGTGAATTGGGATGACATTCAGGTGGAAAGTGATGCATGGGCTTATATAATATTCCTAGCACTTGTGAGATATGGGGTATGATATAAAGATTGTGGAGTTTGTTGGTTGGTGTAAATTGCCATCGAGGTATGGAAAGAAGAAAATAACAGCTTTAGGTCATCCAATTCTTAAATCAGTGCATAGTGGAACAGCTCAAAAGTATTTAAAGAGACCTTCACCTCCTGTAAATCTACTGTATGACATTTCTTTCTATCTTGGCATTGAAAAAGTTCTAAAAAATACCAGTGGATAACCACACTAAAATATAAAAGTTGTGATGATGATAAGTATAAGCCAAAATAATGTGAAAGAAAAGATCACATGTCAATAAATATGGCTAGGATAACACTCTTAACTTTATATCACCCATTATGAAAATATAAAATAATCATTTTCTCTCCAAATATAGACTCAACTTTACACACATGAAAATTTTTGTAGCTTCTCTTTGCAATTGTCCACTCTTGGGTAACTCAGAACCTAGAAACAGTATTTAGTTTTTCTGATTGATAGATGACATTTTGTATCTAAAAATTGTTGGAATTTAAACTATGTTCCCTCTAAGAAATATTTCCAAGTTATGGTGAGAGCACAATTCTTATAAAGTGACCTGTAATTTGGCCTCAGAGCCTTTGCGACAAAAATCCTACACGCTTGTTAAATTTCAGTATGATGAAAACTAATAAGCCAACAATTTGCACAGGATAACTGAGAATCCTGCATCTTTTTAAAATCTGTAACAGCGTTTGAATGAGTAAAAGTTAACATTGGAATCACTTATACTTTTTCTTGTAAAAATTACAGCTAGTTTTTATGTTTCATAATATGTTTTCTAAAAAAGAATGTGATACTCTAAAGATAAGCATCGATTTATCATAATCAAGTGTTTATTAAAAAGTGTTAATTTCTCCATCTGTTTATGTCATCATTGATTTCTTTCATCAGTGTTTTACAGTTTTCTGAGTACAAGTTTTTCGCCTCCTTAGGCAGGTTCATTCCTAGGTATTTTATTCTTTTTGTTGCAATGGTAAATGGGAGTGTTTCCTTAATTTCTCTTTCTGATTTTTTTGTTGTTGGTGTATAGGAATGCCACAGATTTCTGTGTATTAATTTTGGATCCTGCAACTTTACCAAATTCATTGATTAGTTCTAGTAGTTTTCTAGTGGCATCTTTAGGATTTTCTATGTATAGTATCATGTCATCAGCAAACAGTGACTGTTTTACTTCTTCTTTTCTAATTTGTATTTCTTCTTCTTCTCTGATTACTGTGGCTAGGACTTCCAAAACTATGTTGAGTAAGAGTCGTGAGAGTGGACATCCTTGTCTTGTTCCTGATCTTAGTGGAAATGCTTTCAGTTTTTCACCATTGAGTACAATGCTTGCTGTGGGTTTGTCGTATATGGCCTTTATTATATTTAGGTAGGTTCCCTCTATGCCCATTTTCTGGAGAGTTTTTATCATAAATGGGTGTTGAATTTTGTCAAAAGCTGGACTTGAGGACATGGGGTGGGAGGGCGAAGCTGGGGTGAAGTGAGAGTAGCATCGACATATATACACTACCGAATGTAAAATAGTTTGCTGGTGGGAAGCAGCAGCGTAGCACAGGGAGATCTGCTGCTGCTTTGCAATGACCTAGAGGGGTAGGATAGGGAGGGTGGGAGGGAGGCTCCAGAGGAAGGGGATATGGGGACATGTGTACGCATATGGCTGATTTGTTTTCTTGTGCAACAGAAACTAACACAGTATTGTGAAGGAATTATACTCCAATAAAGATCTATTTTTAAAAAAGTGTTAATTTTCAAAATCTTGTGTTAATCTATAGTTTAAGTAGAACTAAAATGCTCTGTTGATTCCTTCATGAATCCACCTGACATTTTCTGATCACCTCCTATACACCAGGCATGATGATTGGTGCTAGGAGCTTACAATAGAGTATGACATCAGAGGCAGTTAAAATATGCACAAGGCTCTAGGAATGCAGATACTCAAGCTGCCTGAAGGAGCCAGGAAATTACTATTAAGGAAATAAAGCTTGAGCCCAACTAAAAGTGTTAAAAGTTGGTCAGTGGTTTTTCAGTAATTCAACTGCAAGTAGTTCAGCCTGGGAGGATGGGGGAAAGAGAGACAAACCTGGAGGGGAAAGAGGACACCTTGGCTGTTTGGACAAGATCTGGAGGATGGCATACTGTGTCAGGGTGCCTGGGCTATTGGAGAGTCTTCATTATTCTCTTTTTCTTGTTGACATACCCTGTACAGTCCTTCCTGCTGTGTCAGGAGTCTGGGCATTAGCCTTCCATCAGTTTCTAGGGCTTACCTGAAGATGTTTCCTTTCTCCTACATTTGGATATTGAGACGTAGGTGAAATGGCTTCTGCAAATTCTTGACTTTGATAACAATGACGTTCCTATAATAACTGGCCTGAGAAATTCTTTCCTAACACTCTGTTTTTCAAGCTATGTGTTAATAAAACCTAACTTCTCTTCTACCCATGCCATGATTTTGCCAGCATTTTTTTCCCTCAAATGAAAATAGGTGAGAAATATATCATGCGTGATAGACAAATTGTTCCTTTTGGTTTTATTCTCTTTTGAGTATTTTAATAAATATATGCATTAACTCCATTGTTTTGATTTACCTTAGAATTATTATGTAATACATATGTATTATGTAAATTTTAATCAAAGTTGCTTTTAAAAATGATATTGAAAGATTAGGTTTTATCTTTTCCTCTTCCCTTCCATGCATAATTATAAATGTGTACTCATCATTTCCTCAGCTCACTGTGATATTTAACTTATATTTATGTACGGTTTTCTGTATTTATGAATTAAATGTAATTCCAAAGAAACTTATCCATCTGTAATAATAATCAGTGGTAACAAAAAGTGAAAATAAAGCTATTGATTTATTTCAAAACTGAGTGATAGATTACGACTTTTACACGAAGATGCTGCTTTGAAATGTAAAACTTAGCTGATGGGCAAAATGTGAGAAAACTTTCAAAACAAAAAAAAAATAAAACAAAAAAGTCAGTAAAAGCTCTTTTCAAATTAGAAAGCAAAGTGCAGATTAAAACAAAAAAAGTCTTAAATTTCTGAAAAATTTACTAGGACTTTGAAACCTAACTCATCAGATGGGACTTAAAAATACAGAACTTTGTATTAGAAGTAGAATTTTTTTTTCCTGTAAATGGAAGGAACATCTGGGCAGACTCAGACGAAAACAGAATGCCACAATCAGCTTATAATACAAGCCAATTCAAATGGAAAGAGACGATTCTCAAAAAAGAAAACCCATTTTGAGAATAAAGGAACATACTCAAAACCTACAATTTATTCTTAATGATGCTTCATTTTTCATTTGCTTTATAGCAGCCTTCCACCCAAGGGGCAAAGATTGACAGACTACTTCTTAGTCCCTTAATTTTAGCTGTCCCCTTAACTATGACTCTGGGGCTGGAATGCACAAACAGGACAATAAATCAAAGGAACAAAGAACCTTTAAAACTATAAGGCAGAGGGGAGAAGGAAAGTGTGCTGAAAAATTCCCTTCACATGCATCCTTAATAATTGATAAAAAGTATCTAGTTTGCTGAGTCCAGTTATACATTTTTCAAGACACATACATTTGTTCATTGTTTTCCCTGTCTAACTTTCAGCAACACAGAGAGTGCTGTTTCACATTTTCTCTTTGATGTTTTACTCTATCAAGTTATATAAAATTAGAATAAATAGGGTTTGGTTTTAGAAATATTCATACTTGCCATGTCTTCAGCACTTTCAAGACATACAATGTACAAGTTTGTTGGTTTGAAGCAAACCTTCATTTAAATGTCATCTTTTAAAAAGAAATACACTGATGCTTTCCTGGAATTTAGGGTTTCTCTTTAGATAAATCTAACACTTCTGAGACAAGCTTAATTTGCCAACTCTAAAACATGAACACCAGTGCTTTTTAGCCTCTTGAATTTGAGAGACCAGATCTCATTAGATTTTTTTTTCTGATTTACATGTTTTATACTTTAGTAGTTGAACTATGTTTTATATGTGCTGAAATATGATAGTTAATTTCCTTTACACAGGTAATAAAATATCCTTGACCTAATAACTAGATGCATGCATATTAAGGCAAACAGTTGTCATCCTAGTGTTCATTACTATTTTATTTCTGTCATTATAGCATGGTTAAAAGCATAGTTAGGTCAGGTGGAAAGCTCAAGAATGAGCTTTGGATGGTTTTTGGTCTTGGGAAGCTCGAGAATGGTTAGCAGTGCTTTGGAGTAGCCAAACTGACCTAGATATTTATCATCTCAAGAACCTTGGCAAGACTATGACAGGTTAGGATTAGTAAAATGATCTTTGGACAGAACTGAGGAGTTGGTTAAGATTTCCTGCTACTAACTCAAAATAGGGGTGTTGAGAATGAGGAAAGATGCTCTGGAAATGATATACACATGCTTCAATTCCACTGAACTTTGCAGGGAAACTAAAAATGAGCCTGGACTATGGCAGTGCCCATTCTCAGGCTTATTAAATTTAGGTGGTCAGGGAATATTTGTAAAATATAGATGGGGTGAAGAAGTTTTGTACTAATGCAGTAGTTTTTGTGTACAGTATGTAATTAGTTTCCTTAATTTTAAAAATTCTGTTCTTCTTAAATTTAGAAGTTAACTCTACCTTATGTATGTCATTAATATTGTAGTAATTGCATGTAAATAAGTAATGAGATATATAGAAAAGTAGCAAAGCATTTTTATGATTATCATCCATCTTTTATGTCAGAAGAAAAAAAAAACACGTTAGCTCATAAATTCACTTTTCGGCAGTCTTTATTTTTTCCTTTTCTGAAAGCTTTAGATCACATTATGCCAAATCTCTAAACTTTTTTTTTCTTTCTTGTAATCAGATTCTCTATCTTCTTTCAACAGTTCCCATTCTGTTAGCAGATGTGCTACATCTAAAGAGAATTGCTCTGCCTCTCTTATTTACAGTGGAAAAGGATTTGCTTATTTATGTTTAACATTCTTGAAGCAATTTCACATAAAACACTCAGTGATGATGGGCATGGCAATATTCAGGTGATGCAAAAATGATTTGTTTTTCCTGGTTCATTTGGGAATGGTCATGATTCTGAAGAATGCGATTCAGGCTTTCAGAAAGAAACACCCTTTGTGTTTTTGTGTCTTTCATGTATCAAGAATAAATGCCACCTTCACAACGAAGTAAAATGTTAACTCTCTTAAAATGCAAGTGTTATGATAACACAGGGAGACAAGGGGGGACTAAGTACCCTGACATCTCCCTCCTCTTGAACTTAGATCTGCTGCTGATGACTCCCCTTGTCCTGGCTCCATCAGAAACTATAGGGCAGGGAGCCTAGGTGGGACACTGTAAAGATCAAATGCAGGGCACAGAGTCAGGCAGAGATGGATTAAACAGCAGATTAGACAAAACTTAAAAGATAATTAGTGATTTAGAGGTAGGTCTGAGGAAATTACTGAGTAGCATAGAGAAACAAGGATTTGGAAAATAGGAAAGATTAATTAACTGACATGAAGATTGGGATGGAAGAGTGTTTTATATTCCTAATGGGTGTCCTAGAGGAAAGAATACAAATAATGGGGGGGGGTGGTGGAAATATTAAAGGAGAAGATAATAAAAGTAATCATTATTCAATAACAATAGAAAACACATACATAGTATCTACCATGTGCAGGGTATTGTTCACAGCACTTGACTTTCATTAAGTTCATCCCTGTAGCAACCTTATGAGTAGGTATAGGATGAATCCATAGCTACAAGAAACACAATAATTATTGAGCAGTATAAATTAAAAATAAACTGACATTCAGATACCTTGTAGTCAAACTACAGAACAAATAAAAAGAGAATTGCTCTCTGGAAAAGAACCAGAATAGAAGAGTAATAACAATTAGGTTGATAACAAAAATTTTAAGAACAGTGAAATAATAGCTTCAGTGTATAGAAAGAAAATAACTATAAAGCTAGAATTAAGTATCCAGCAAAACTATTTTCATGTATGAGGGAATCATAATAATACTTTAAGATAAAAACAGAATATTTACCATCAATAGAAATTCACTAAAGGAACTTCAGAATGAACGTACTTTAGGAGGAAAAAATTGATTCCAAAAAGAAGGTTAAGCAGCAAGAAAGAATGGAAAGCAAATTGGTAAACATTTAACTAAATTTAATCAAATGTTGTCTTTATAAAGTAATAGTAATAATTTCTAAATTTCGAGTATAAAAGAAGATAAAATTAAACAATAGCATGTAACTTGGAAGGAGGTTGACAGGAATCAAACTGTTGAAAAAGTTATTATTTTTTGAAATAAGAGTGAAGAGTGACATATTCTGTTCATCAGTTGAGAATCTCGAAGACAATAATCATAAAGATTAAAATATAATATATATTATTCCCAAGCCAGTTAAAGAGAAAAGACGTACCAAGAACCAAACAAATACAGCATTTCAATCAATCCAAGAGAAAGCATGAATGGAGAAAAAATAGCAAAAGTGGAACTAGCAAAACCCAAAATGCTAGAAATAAGTCAAAATATTTATAATTCACGATACGCTTAATTCTTTCCAGTTGAAAGGCAGAATGACTTGTTGTATTTAAAAAAAAAAAAAAATCAGCCTTACATTGAATTCCAGAAGCACACATAAAACCTAAGGAGACAGAAACATTGAAGGTACAGTAGAAAAAGATTAGTCAGGAAAAAATATTTTTTTTTCAGGAAAATTTTTAAAAAAGATGGGGTAGCTTTCAAAATAATTTTTAAGTAACCTTCAATAACTGTTAAGCAAAAAGCATAATTAGGGATAAAGAAGTCAGAACATACGGTGATTTACCAATAGCTGTATATCAACTACTGTTGTATGCATGTAAGTATTAACTTGTTTAAACCTCATTTAAATCCAACAGGTAGGCAGTATTTATATTTCCACTTTTTAGGTGAGGAAATGGAGGGATGGAGGTTAAATAATTTGCTTAAGATCACACAGATTGTAAGGAATAAGATTAGGATTGAAATCCAGAAGCCAATTTGTCCCCAGAGTCTATCCACCTAATAAAAGGCTTAGTATACTAGAAACTTTTAATGGCCTCAAGTATATGAAGGGAAATTTGATAAAACTACAGGGAGAGGGCTTCCCTGGTGGCGCAGTGGTTGAGAATCTGCCTGCCAATGCAGGGGACACGGGTTCGAGCCCTGGTCTGGGAAGATCCCACATGCCACGGAGCAACTGGGCCCGTGAGCCACAATTACTGAGCCTGCGCATCTGAAGCCTGTGCTCTGCAACAAGAGAGGCCGCGATAGTGAGAGGCCCGCACACCGTGATGAAGAGTGGACCCCGCTTGCCACAACTAGAGAAAGCCCTCGCACAGAAACGAAGACCCAACACAGCCATAAAATAAAAAATAAATAAATTAATTAATTAAAAAAAAAATTAAAAAAAAATCAGAAGAAACATTAAAAAAAAAAAACTACAGGGAGAACTAGACAAATAAAAAAAATGATAAAAAGAGATTTCAATAGCTTTCTAAATTATTAGAAGATTAAACAGGTGAAAAATTCGCAAGATGAAGAATTGAACAACACAATTTAAAAGTTTGATTTAACAGAAATTAATACACTGTGCTCTTTATCAAAACTTTTTAAAGGCAAGGATAATACATTTGTTATCTGCTGCTGACTAACAAATTATTCTAAAACATAGTGGCTCAAAAAAACATGATTTTATATCACATTTCCTGTGGGTCAGGAATTCAGGTATGGTTTAACTGAGCGCTCTGGCTCATGGTGTCTTGAGGTTTCAGTCAGGATGATGGTCTCATCTCAAGGCTTGACTTGGGAATGATCCACTCCAAAATCACTCTTAGTTTTTATCAAGATTCAGTTCCTCCTAGGTTGTTGGACTGAGGGCCTCAGTTCTTCCTGGCTGTTGGCTGGCGGCCTCCGTCAGTTCTTTGCTATATAAGACTTCTCATGGGCAAACTGATAGCAAGGTAACTGGCCTTCCTCAAAGACTAAGAGAGGCAGAATGAGAAGGAGAGTGGGAGGAAAGAGAGAAGGGGGAGTGGGGAGAGAAGCTAGTTACTTTATAACCTAATTTTAGAAGAGACAGCCATTCCTTCTGTCATATTCTATTTGTTAGAAGTGAATCATTAAGTTCAGCTAACCCTCAAAAGAAGGGGATTTCATAAGGGTGTGAATATCAGGATGTGGTGGTTATTGGGGACCATCTTAGAGGTTGTCTAGCGCAGATTATGAACACAAAATACAGGACAGTAGTTTGGAGTGGGGAGAAGCAGGATTATAAGAGGAGCATAGAAACTGGTGCAACTGTGTTGGCATTGGCATATTTCTGAATTGAATGATTGAATTGTATGTGTCCGTTTTGGTACGCTTTACAACTTTAGAGATATAGTGCCATTTTCTTTTGTATGTATCAAATATCACATATTTTTTTCAAAAAGAAAGATAGTTGTCATTTTCTGAAACAAAACAAATCTGTACCTAGTCAAGACTGACCCTTGATAAGTTTAGATTCTACTGAAAATTAACCATTGCATTTTATCTGATTTATGAGTCTTTGGGGAAGTTTGCTTCATTCCTCCATACCTCAGATTATATATATACATTGGATAGTGCATTTTAATTCTATCTTTAAAGTAAAATGTTCATTAATTCTTTTTAAACTATAGTTAATTCACATAAGCCTCCAAAATTTTCACATAAAAGGCACTCTACAAACTTATAAATAGAAAAAATATTTTGTTGTTTTTTGCTCTCATGAATTTAGGCAAATGTGAGCTTTTTGCTTGAATTATTCAGGTAGTAAACTCAAGTCTTTACTGTAAATGTGACCTCTAAATGTTAGAACTAATGCAAACAGAAGAACTTGGTTCCATCATTTTTATATGTAGCATATTTCTTTCCTGCCCACCCCCTTGCCTGGTATTATCAGAAATAGAGTTTGATAACATGAATCAAGCTAATAACATTAGCTTATGACTGATTACCTGTCCAGTTTGGCCTCAGATGAAAATTCTGAGCAATTAATTTTAATCTTATGATAACTCTCATGGGACTGTAAACCATTCTCCTTAATTTAAATACAGCAGTTTCCAACTTAAATACATATGCAATAATCAGTTAGGAAAATCTTTTACTGTGAAAAGAGTATAAGTACCGCAACTAAAATTTTCTACAAATAACGTATTAAATTTTTAATTAATTTTTATTGCTCCTTTTCAGTTAAGATAAACTATGCAGTGGTTCTTTGATTTTCAATTCATATTATTCTGAATGTCTCTTACTTGGTATTTCAAGAGAGCTGCATTGTTTGAGGCTAATCGAAGATTCTGCAAAAGTATACATTACAAAAGTAATTTCAGATCACTATAAAAATTTTAAGCAACACAAATATATATAAGAAGTAATAATTAAAATCTACATAAACCACCCCTCAGCTCCTAATCATACTTCCCTAAGGTAACCAATTTTAAAAATTTGATATGTGTCTTTATAGAAATTTTCTATTATTAAAAACATGTGCATGCAAACACATACACATTTTAAAATGAGAGTGTAGTATAATTATTGTCTAAAAATTTGCCTTTTCATATTTTTCATTTAATATAACATAGCCATCTTTAAAAGATATAAGGTAAAGTTCTGCATGACTTACTCTTTTATATGGTCTATAGAAATTTCATAGCTGGATGTATAATAACTTAACTCTTTTCCTATTGATGCTCACTTAAAATATTTTATTATTTAATTTTTAGTATTAGAAACTGCCACAATAAACATTTTTGGCAGTGGAATTATTATTCTACTAATTAAAATAAATTATTAAAAGAGTAATATATCAGAGGTTATTATTTAAAATTTTTATGTGTTCTCTTAATTGTATCTTTAAAGATTTCCTCTGACAGGTCCCATTTCACACCACTGCTCTTTTTTTTTTAAAAAAAATTATTTATTTATTTATTTATTTATCTTTGGCGGTGTTGAGTCTTTGTTGCAGTGCGCGGGCTTTCTCTAGTTGCGGCGAGCGGGGGCTACTCTTTGTTGCCGTGCGTGGGCTTCTTGTTGCGGTGGCTTCTCTTGTTGTGGAACACGGGCTCTAGGTGCACAGGCTTCGGTAGTTGTGGCATGCAGGCTCAGTAGTTGTGGCTCGCGGGCTCTAAAGTGCAGGCTCAGTAGTTGTGGTGCACAGGCTTAGTTGCTCCGTGGCATGTGGGATCTTCCCGGACCAGGGCTTGAACCCGTGTTCCCTGCATTGGCAGGCGGATTCTTAAACACTGTACCACCAGGGAAGTCCCTCATAGCACTGCTTTTAATAGTGGATGTGATAATTCTTTAAATTTGGGTCTCAATGAAAGGTTACAAATCTTGATTTTAATTTTCAGTTGTTAATTCAATTATAATTACATGTTAGCTAAAGTGTTCATAATAGTATGCCAATTTCAATTGAAATGAACAGCTTAAAAATAACAAAGTTCATCTTAAATATTTTATCTCTTTTAGCATAAAAACTATAATATGATAGTGTGAATATGTTTTCTCTGACAGTTTTGTAAATTATGATAAAGAATTTGCGTTTTGAAAAATAATGAGTAGCATCTTAATTAATTGCAATGTGTCTTTTGCAAAGAGCTTGAGGCCTAATTAGTTAAAATCTCACATATGTATTTTCAGCATGAGAATTCTATCAGAAGCTACAAACTGCTTATCCATTTTGGTTTCAACCATGCTTGTCAGTTTAGTTTTCCCTGAGGGATGGGGAATGAAACAACTCTCTTTCTAGCAAGTTGTCTCACTAGGTTAGTTAGTGCTTAGTAATACGGATTGGCAGAGCCTGTAATCAGCCTGCCTATATGGGTTAATAAAGGAATTTTGTGTTTTAGTGGAAACTCAGTAGGTATTCATTTGGAAGACTATCATGATGTTCAAAACAATTAGAAATAGGATTCTCTCTTAATTCTTCGGTTTACCAGTGATTGGAAGGTAAGGTCAACTAAGCAGAGCTGACAGGTAGTGCTGTTGGGATTTGTTCTCATTTCAGGAGAAAAACACATTAGTGTATTTCTTGGCAGCCTCCTCCTTTTTAATGTAAATCTAAGATTGGAAGCATTTTAGAATATAGTATGCTTCAGGACTTTGTCATTACCTGTAAACTGCCTTCTGTCTGCTCTATCCCTTTGCCCTTCTTGATTCAACCATATGGCTGTAGAAGAATCCCACTTCTGCTCTTCAGAGCCCAGCACACAGCTGTATGCCAACCCTCAAAATGAGCAGTTCAGGTTTTGTGTTCTGGTAAGGTCAATTTCCATTTCCTACAGCTGTTTCTTCTTTTATGGGGAGAAAAAGAAAACTAAAATATTTTTCAAAATATTTTTCTGTCACTCATGTGAGACATGATGCATTTTCTCTGAGAAGGTGCCCACATTTTCCACCAAGCTCTGCTGCTGCCTTGTGATTTTTTCTTGGGTTGAACCATTCTACTCTTCTTTGTAGGCTGCTGTGTAGGAAATGAAGTCATCACACTCTACACAGCATCTCTGATGCTTTATTTATTTCACTTTGTAACGCTGCAGGCAGGGTATGTTGATGGCATTACACTGAAAATGTCTTGAATCTTTGCTGTGGGAGATAGGTTTCAGGTCAACTCCAAAGAAAGAATTGACTATTGTCACAAGAAAGGATTTGAAAGAAAAAAAAAAAAGTCCCATTTATTTCCTGAGTCCTCAGAAATTGCAAATCCTCAGTGAGAATGCACCAGCAGAGGACACTGTTGTGGCCATGAAGAGGTCAGAGTAGGGGGATGAGGCATCCTGCAGCTGCCTGCTCTAACCTAACATAAGAGGCATCATCAAGATCTTTCCTAGAAATGAATGACAGGTCTTGGTGGCTAAAAACACAACTTGGACCCACGGAAAAGCAAATCCTAAGAATTTCCTTTGATTCATAATCAGAGCCCTCAACCAAGAGAGGAGCATCCCAGCTCAGGCAGCACTGAACCAAAGCAGTAAAGGAAATGCAAATGAAGATCCTGAGATCTTAGAATGCGAATCTAAATTAGACCATAACAGTATCTCTTGGCCACAATAGCAAGGACCACAATTCCTTGGTGAGCAAGATTTAAGTTTGATATCAGAATCTACTCTATGTATGTTTGATCTATTTATATTTCTATCTATCTGAGGGAATTGGGAAATAAAGTGGAATTATTCTCACTATAATGATTGTGTTCAGTAAGTCTTAATACTTTTCTCAAGTTCCTAGTGTCTCAAGTCGGTGACTTTCCAGGTATTGTCATACGTAAGACATATAACTGGGGGGACCCTACTTACATCAGATAAAATTATGGTGCCAAGAAGGAGAATATCCATTATCCTTTACAAAGCCTTTTTTTCTTTCAGGGTGTGCTACATATACACTTATGATTATTTGTCAGTAACAGGAAAAAAAAAGAGGTATAATTTTGAAATATCTGAAAGTACTGGCTATTTTAATTGCTAGAATTTTCCAAGTTTAATGTTTGTATGAAAAACAAGGTTTTCTGCTTACCTTAATACTTCTCACAGCAATTTAAATCTCATACAGATTGTCACCAAATCTTCAAATGTAACTCATCCCTTACTAGCACAATGGGAATTGTTAACTGCAGTCAGCCAAGTGGCTGTAATTATTGATTAATCACCAGGTGTAACGAAGACTTCTAGGCTCACAAGAAAGACTGTTGTGTTAGTGAAGAAGTTTGTTTTTGAAAAATGTCGTTTGCATTAAATATTTAATGTGCTCTCTTACTAAATGGTCGTTTTGCACTTCTTGTGTGTTACCTGGGAACTGAGGATCTAGCACCATCTGCAGGCAAAACTCTGCTAATTTCATCTGGCGGTAGAAACAATTTTTAAAAACTTTACAGCTGAGTTTGAAATTGTTTTCACAGTGATGGACAAGACTGTCCTTACAAAAAAAATATAAACTGAAATGTCATCTAGTTTGTCTCCCCTTTCTTTTATTCTCACGGAGCATCCATAGTTGCTATTTAAGAAGTAAATAGGAGGTGTTATCAGCTTAACCCTGGCAAACCGCTTAGAATCAGCTTGGCACACATGGAGCTCACAAATTTTAGTCATTATATGTTTGCCACTTTTAGCCTTTTTAGGCTGGTTCTGAATAACTGTTTGCCAAAGTTGATTTAAAATTTGCGTTCACTTATTTTATCTTGCTTTTAACGTACATGTTGTTTAATCAATGCTTTTTAAAAGTAAATGCTTTAATCAGGGAACAAGAAACACCAATATACAGTAATCATTGGAAAACCTAAAATAGGGGAAGTCTACCTGTCATCTTTTCCTCAGCTGGTTCCACAAATTCATTTTTAGCAACAAAAAACATATAATAAAACCCATGTACTGGGCATTTATTAGATGACAGTCATTGTGAAAAATTATTTATAATTATCTCATTTTAAATTTAAAATTACCTAGTAATCCTCTGAAGTAAGTATTATTTATTCCTATCTTACAAATGAAGGAATTAAATACAGAGGGAGGTAAATCTCTCTATGCAAGTCCCTATAACTGGGAAGAGGTGGAATGAAGATTTGGGGTTGAATTAAAACCTAGGTCTTCCCAACACTAGAGGGCCAAAGAAAGAATAAGAATATTTGATAACTCAAACATTTCATTTAAATGTTAACATGAATAAACACAAAATAGCCAAGCATATTAAACAAGGTTTAAGACCTGAATTCTTTTTTGGAAAATGACTTATAAGGTAAACATGGAAAGTTACACATTTTAAAGTACTTTTGCTTAAAATCTTGAACACTCATTATCTTCAAAATATTTTCCAAATAGATTTTGGTTAAAAAAATTTTCAAGTTAATAGATGTGAAAATATAACCAAGAAGTAAGAAAAAAATAAATTTCTTCATAAATTTATCAAATTACTTGCTTTTCAAAACTCACATTATATTTCTAAAACACTACTTCCATTTGCACGAGTCATTATCTTTCATAAGGAGTGCTTTTATATAAAATCTGTAAACTGTAAACTATAACATTTCTTCATTATTAGCATATTCAGGTCCATTAAATCTATTATAAATGCATAGTCTACTGATTAATATTTTAATTGTAGCTTGGGATTCTTGGTGTGGATCTAGGAAATATTTATGAAGATTTTAAAGTATTGGTTTAGACATTTCAGAATAAATCCTTGAGCTATTATAACTTTTTAACCATAAAAAGTGTACAGTGAAGATCAACTTAGTAAAGCTACTGATAAAATTGCAATGTTGTATACTGAGCAAAGGAGGCAGAAACAGTTTAAAAATTATAGCTATTTCATTTAACTATTTTTGTAGGAATTTCAATCCTAATTATTAACTTTAAAAAAGTATTCACTTTTATCTAGAGTATTTTTTTCTTTCTAGTATTCATATTTTCACAGCAGCTTAAAAATTTAAGCACACACTAATTGTCAAAGGTTTATTTTGCATTTATATTTCTGTATTTTTGGTAATAAAATAAAACATAGTAAAACATGTTATATCCTCTTAAATGATTCTTTAAAACTACCTTTCAGCAAATATGAAATGATAAAATCTCTTTAATAGTGACATTTAATGCTTAAAAAGATTCTTATCAAAGTTAGCAATAATTTCTAATAATGTCTTAC
This sequence comes from Balaenoptera ricei, assembly GCF_028023285.1. NCBI lineage: Eukaryota > Metazoa > Chordata > Mammalia > Artiodactyla > Balaenopteridae > Balaenoptera > Balaenoptera ricei. Next base: position 66,581,334 of record NC_082647.1, read on the forward strand.
TTTATCTTATAATTTTAGACATGGCTTAGAAATACTTAAAAGAACAAAATGAGTTTTGTAAACTTACATGATTTAAAATAGGCATGTTCAAATTAAAATGTTTTTTGAGAAAAGATAATGAAAAGTTTGAGGTCAAATATAAGATAGTAGAGAAAAGGAAGTTTTATAACTCTAGTTAACGTATAATTATTTTCATCTTTGAGACAGATCTTTCAATTATTTGTATATTCCCTGTTGACATTCCCACTTCCTCAACAATCATGTCATTTAAATTTTCTTTTATTAAGCATCCAATTCTCTTTTGATATTTATAGAAGGATTTGATTTTGTGATAGTTTCGCTCTTGCTTCTGCACCAAAACAGATCATGGTACTGAAAGAACGGATAAATAAAAGACATTTTCACGTAAACACAATGACTAAGCAAGTCCTTTAAAACACCCAATTACATTATTTCTTCCCCTCTGTCTAGAAATGGTACAGGTCAGAGCAGCAGAAAGAGTAGAGGTGAAAAATAAACAGATGATACTAAATATGGTGTTTTTATCAGTGAAAAGTAATAGCTTTATCTCTGGAATACAGTCCAAGGCAATAAGATGCAGAACTTTTAGTATGTCTTGTGTTAGCTCACTTTCGTCCCTTTGGCACCACTGTCACTTCCTTCTAAGGCTAGGGTCTACATTTTCCAGAATCCCCTTCTCTGTGTGGTTCTGGGTTAGAGTTCACCAATGAAAAAAACTTTCTGGAGAGTTAGAAGATGGAAATGAATAGGAAGCCATTATTTTTTCAGAGGTGTTTGCAGCTAGATGCTTGGAAACAGGCTGACATCTTCATTCTCAATCTCTGACCTACAGCAGCTGCTTTCCTGACCTCTACCCTATCCTCCCCCTTCTCTACCCCAGCTCTTCCAACAGTCCTGAGAGTCCCTAATTCTGCATTAACACTTTATATCTGGATACATCAAATGGCTTCTGTTACGCTGACTGATCCCTGATGATAAAGACACCATCACAGTAAGGACTGGGAAAATATTCAGTTTATTAAATATTGTGAATGTCAGGAATATCAGAAACATCGTTTCAATATGTAAATATCAAATCACATTTCAAAGTAAATTTTTGATTATCTGGATTTCTTCTTTGCTTTTCTCTAACAACTAAGACCAGTCTGCATTTATTAGTTTCTTCGGCCTTTAAAATAGCTTTAAAAATGATGTTCAAATAAACTTCAAGTAGTTAACTTCAGTTTTTTCTGAATAAAAATTTCCATTCTTATACTTGATATTACTCAATGGTGTTTTATCTGTAGTAGGAAGAGGGAAATCAACTTTCAAAGAATATTAAAAAACCAGTTAACTCTGACTCATTATTTGCTACCTCCTTCCCCCTGACATGATACATAAAGCTCTTTCAGGTTCTATGTTTGCCACTAGAGACTAAGTACTGCTTTCATAAAACTGAGATCTAATCAAGATCATATTTAAATGTCAAAACAGTTGTGACTGAATGGAGCTTGGGTACTACATGACTCCATCTTGGCAGAGTTACATTCAAGAAACATCCATGCTCAATAAAACCAAATAAAAATTTTTATATCCTTCAGGAAACGACTTTTGATATTCATAGCACATTGCAACATTTCTCTCAAGTCTCTTTGCCCATCCTTGCCCTTCTCCACCTCTCTCTATTCCTCTATTCAATGCAACTACCAACAAACTTACATAGTATTTTCTACATACCAGGCACTGTTCTAGGTACTTCACATATATTAACATATTTAATCCTTACAACAACCCCATGATTAGGTGTTACTATGAGCTCCATATTACAGATGAAAAAAATTAAGGCTCAGGGTGGCGTACCTTGCCCAACGTCACAGAGCAAACAAGTGGCAGGGATATGGTAAGTACACTTAGCAGCTAGGCAGCAAGTTATGAAACCTCTCAAAGCTGTTCATCAACCCACCCTCTTTAGCACCATCCTTCCCCATTTCCTCTTTCTTTGTGTCTTTTGTTTCTAGTCAGTAATTCTTGGTCTCTTTTATTGAAATTCTAGCAATCCATAAGAACTTGGGAGAGCAGGTTATAGTAAAGCAGGACATGTGGTCCTTGGGCTAGTCTTTCTGTTTTGTTTTCCTTCTCCTTCCCCATGACCTTCTGTTCTTTCTTTCCTTAATATGGTTCCAGATGCAGTCTCAGAAGCAACATTAATGGGGATGAGGATGATCTGCTATTAATCACATGAGGAAGGATTCAAGCAGTAAAGAAATGCATAAAAAGTAGAATATAGAATATAGAGAAGTAACCTAGTTTAGTCTGTCAAAGTGGAGTTAAAAGCTTTTGAGGTCATAGGGTTTTCTGTGCCATAAAAATCTCAAATAAAATAAAATAAGTTATATTTAGGCTGCCTTCAAACCCAGGTAACTCAAACTTTTATATTTATTTTTCTCAACAATAGCTGATCAAATAGTTACTCAATAACTTTTGTTTCCTAGTTTTCAAACCATAGTACTATTATAATCCTGTTTTTTTCAAAATGGGGGACATATCCTTCCAGGATGAACTCGAGTGCTAGAAGAAAAACATATATATACATCCACTTTGCCTCTAAGCCAGACTGATTCAGTATCTTGCTTCAGGAAGAAAATTCCTTATCATTTTTCAAAATATAATACTCCAGCATACTTTGATATTCATGACCCTTGGGTTTTTTGAAGTGCTAAATAGCATATAATTGTGTTTTTTTTAAAGATTTTTTTTTTTTTGATGTGGACCATTTTTAAAGTCTTTATTGAATTTGTTACAATATTGTTTCTGTTTTCTGTTTTGGTTTTTTGGCCACAAGGCATGTGGGATCTTATTTCCCTGACCACGGATGGAACGTGCATCCCCTTCACTGGAAGGCGAAGTCTTAACCACTGGACCACCAGGGAAGTCCCTGTAATTGCTTTTTTTTTTTTTTAAACATCTTTATTGGAGTATAATTGCTTTACAATGTTGTGTTAGTTTCTGCTTTATAACAAAGTATAATCAGTTATACATATACATATGTTCCCATATCTCTTCCCTCTTGCGTCTCCCTCCCTCCCACCCTCCCTATCCCACCCCTCTAGGTGGTCACAAAGCACCGAGCTGATCGCCCTGTGCTATGAGGTTGCTTCCCACTAGCTAGCTATTTTACGTTTGGTAGTGTATATATGTCCATGCCACTCTCTCACTTTGTCACCGCTTACCCTTCCCCCTCCCCATATCCTCAAGTCCATTCTCTAGTAGGTCTGTGTCTTTATTCCCGTCTTACCACTAGGTTCTTCATGACCTTTTTTTTTTTTTAAATTAAATCTAATACAGATTAACTTTAAGAAATTTTTGGAGAGTTCTGCTGCAACTGTTTTTTTTTGTGTGTGTGTGATCGTTAGAGTCACGCTGGTATATGTAGGAATTAGGACTGAAAAAGTATCCTGGCTATTGATATTTAGAAATTTAAGATTGGAAACCTAAAAAATTCAGTTTCATTTTATAAGTACTGATATGATCACAGAAACTTTTAAAATAGATGTTTACATAGCACTGGCCTTGTAAGTTAAGTGTGGGGCAACTTCAGAAACTGCAAGAAAGCCTTTCTTCTTCCTTTGCTTTCTTGATTTTCCAAATACAAATAAATTCTAATTGTAATGGTATGAAGAGTTTTTTTTTTTTTAATGTGTTTATTTATTTTTGGCTGTGTTGGGTCTTCGTTTCTGTGCGAGGGCTTTCTCTAGTTGCGGCGAGCGGGGGCCACTCTTCATCGCGGTGCGCGGGCCTCTCACTGTCGCGGCCTCTCTTGTTCGGAGCACAGTCTCCAGACGTGCAGGCTCAGTAGTTGTGGCTCATGGGCTTAGTTGCTCTGCGGCATGTGGGATCTCCCCAGACCAGGGCTCGAACCCGTGTCCCCTGCATTGGCAGGCGGATTCTCAACCACTGCACCACCAGGGAAGCCCTGAAGAGTTTTTTATTGCTTTCCCTGAAATGGATTTTAATAGGGAGTAAATGAAGAGAGAGAACTACTATCAGGGAAAAGGATGAGGCTATTCATTCAAGGCTTTAGTGGCATATGATCCACTGAAAATGTTTAGAAACACATCCCCACCAAAATCAATGAAGTCGTGATTCATTGATATAAAAGTGGGGAAGTTTTTTAAAAGGGTGAAGGTGGCCTTTTTACCTCGTATTTGACCAAATATTAATTATTGGTGTCTTAAATCCATATTGTGAGATATTTGCTTTCAGCTCTGGTGCCATGATATATTACATTATGTTTGATGGTTGTTATCTACACACTGAAATTCCTTAAGTGCACATCAAAATTTTGAATCATAAGATAACTCTATAATGACACAAGAATGATATTACTTTTAGTTTTGGAGGCAAATAGTAAAATCTTGTATGTTTCCTATTTTGGAAGTAAAAGAAAATAAAACATTAACAGATAGGTAAAAATCACTAAGTAGAATATCTGAGTAGATGGCATATGTCGATATCTAATATATACTTTGTTTAAAATGTAAAATACCTGTATTTTCTTTTCACATTTGACTCCAGTATATCCAGTGCGGCAAAAACATATGTTGGGGAGTACGCATCTGCCTCCATAAAGACACTTTTGATAGCAAATTGCTGCAATACACAAGTTTTTACAGTTACCACCTTTTGACACAAATGCTTGTGACATATTCTATTCCAGTGGTCTGAAGCCATTCAGCAACTTGACTATAAAAATAGTCATAAGAGGGCTTCCCTGGTGGCGCAGTGGTTGAGAATCTGCCTGCCAATGCAGGGGACACGGGTTCGGGCCCTGGTCTGGGAGGATCCCACATGCTGCGGAGCGGCTGGGCCTGTGAGCCACAACTACTGAGCCTGCGCGTCTGGAGCCTGTGCTCCGCAGCGGGAGAGGCTACGGCAGTGAGAGGCTCGTGCGCCGCGATGAAGGGTGGCCCCCGCTCGCCGCAGCTGGAGAGAGCCCTCGCACAGAAACGAAGACCCACACAGCGAAAAATAAATTAAAAAAAAAAAAAGTCATAAGAATCTATGAATGACCAATTGCACTCCTATATTTCTGCAACCAGCGTGCAAACACACACATACATACACATATCAAAAGACAAAACACCCCCAAACTCAACACAACAGTTTCAATATTTTATAAAGATATTATTAAAGCAAACAAATTTTCATTGACTACATTTTAAAGTATTTAAAATACATCTTTTTGTTTTCTATAGAGAGAAGATTCGAATCAGTAATATAAGATAGCATTCATAATTTGCTTTTTAATAAAAAATTTTTTAGCAAAAATTTAAAAGGGACAATTCAGTACTGACCAATGTATGGAAAAACAGACAGTTTTATGTACTATCAATGGAAGTTTAATGTGAAACAACTCTATTGGAAGCTTCCTAAAGATCTTCACACTGTCTGTACTAGAAATTTCTTCTTTAAAATCTCTCTCTATGCAATTTTTGAATACCTATATCTATTTATCTTTTGTCTTCTTTCTTTTCTTTTTTTCTCTTTCTTTCTTTCTTTCTTTCTTTCTATCTACCTACCCACCTACAGAGAAAAATGCTTATAATAGTAACAATTTGTAAATAACAGAAATGTTCAATATGAGAGGAAATGTCAAGTGAATTATAGTATTTATATTATGGAATTTAATATATCATTTAAAATTACATCTTTAAGGACATGGAAATGCTTTTAAGTAATATTGACTAAAAAAATAGGAATATAAAATTATATACAATCCAGTTATTTTTCATGGGAGAGGTATCTCTTTCAAGAGCTCATATTGGAAGCTTGCATAATTCAAGAATAATATTCCCTTTAATATAAATGCAACATTGAAAGGTGTGTTTTCATCAGAGATATTGTGTATGGCTGAGCAGGTTATGTAATGCAGAAGGTTCCACAGCTAAGGAAGCACTGTTCATATCACAGACATCATAGATTCAAATATTTATTACAACAATTTTCCAGAAGATGGCAGTAAGACATCTTGTATAAATAACATCATCAATATTTAGACTGTTTCCAGACAGATGGAAGTAAAGCATTTTTAGGAAGGGGACTAAAAAATTCACATAAAGGTGCAAGGTGCAAACACAAGGTGCAAACACAAGGTGCAAAAACAGGGTGCACATCTTCAGGCTGTGCTCAGAGTACCTTAATCCACAATTACTGGAGCATATTTCCGCATTAATGTGCTTTTAGCATCTTATCATTCTCTCTCATGTTCCATACAAACTCTCTCCAGAATGAGTAGCCCAAACTGAGGTTGCTAGTTCTTTTTTCTAGCATTTTATCACATCTGACTTTCAATGAGAATTATTTATTTTTGAGCACATAATTCTTATATAAGTACTAGTACTTAATGAATTCTTCGAAAATATTTTCCTAGGATGAGAAATGTGTAAATTATAATAGCAATTACTAATAAAGTCTAAGAGTCATAAAAATTATATGCAGAATCTCTGATACATGAAAAGCAGAGCAGGTATTTCTAGTAAAAAGGCACAGTCATTTTACAATTGTGCTATTTCAGTTTACAATACACTTGGATCACCAGTTTTGATATTATGTAATTACTGAGCATTTGAAAATATTTTGAGGAGATTTTCTGTTTTTCCCATTGAGTTATTAATCTTTGTTAATATTTTTTTTATTGTGTTTTTTTTTAAACATCTTTATTGAAGTATACTTGCTTTACAATGGTGTGTCAGTTTCTGCTTTATAACAAAGTGAATCAGTTACACATATACATATGTTCCCATATCTCTTCCCTCTTGCATCTCCCTCCCTCCCACCCTCCCCATCCCACCCCTCTAGGTGGTCACAAAGCACTGAGCTGATCTCCCTGTGCTATGTGGCTGCTTCCCACTAGCTATCTATTTTACATTTGGTAGTGTATATATGTCCATGACACTCTCTCACCCTGTCACATCTCACCCCTCCCCCTCCCCCTCCCCATATCCTCAAGTCCATTCTCTAGTAGGTCTGTGTCTTTATTCCCGTCTTGCCACTAGGTTCTTCATGGCCTTTTTTTTTTTTTTTTCCCTTAGATTCCATATATGTGTGTTAGCATACTGTATTTGTTTTTCTCTTTCTGACTTACTTCACTCTGTATGACAGACTCTAACTCCATCCACCTCATTACAAATACCTCCATTTCATTTCTTTTTATGGCTGAGTAATATTCCATTGTATATATGTGCCACATCTTCTTTATCCATTCATCTGATGATGGACACTTAGGTTGCTTCCATGTCCTGGCTATTGTAAACAGAGCTGCAATGAACATTTTGGTACATGACTCTTTTTGAACTATGGTTTTCTCAGGGTATATGCCCAGTAGTGGGATTGCTGGGTCGTATGGTAGTTCTATTTGTAGTTTTGTAAGGAATCTCCATACTGTTCTCCATAGTGGCTGTATCAATTTACATTCCCACCAACATTGCAGGAGTGTTCCCTTTTCTCCACACCCTCTTCAGCATTTATTGTTTCTAGATTTTTTGATGATGGCCATTCTGACCGGTGTGAGATGATATCTCATTGTAGTTTTGATTTGCATTTCTCTAATGATTAATGATGTTGAGCATTCTTTCATGTGTCTGTTGGTAATCCGTATATCTTCTTTGGAGAAATGTCTGTTTAGGTCTTCTGCCCATTTTTGGATTGGGTTGTTTGTTTTTTTGTTATTGAGCTGCATGAGCTGCTTGTAAATCTTGGAGATTAATCCTTTGTCAGTTGCTTCATTTGCAAATATTTTCTCCCATTCTGAGGGTTGTCTTTTGGTCATGTTTATGGTTTCCTCTGCTGTGCAAAAGCTGTTAAGTTTCATTAGGTCCCATTTGTTTATTTTTGTTTTTATTTCCATTTCTCTAGGAGCTGGGTCAGAAAGGATCTGGCTGTGATTTATGTCATAGAGTGTTCTGCCTATGTTTTCCTCTAAGAGTTTGATAGTGTCTGGCCTTACACTTAGGTCTTTAATCCATTTTGAGGTTATTTTTGTGCATGGTGTCAGGAGGTGTTCTAATTTCATACTTTTACATGTATCTGTCCAATTTTCCCAGCACCACTTATTGAAGAGGCTGTCTTTTCTCCACTGTATATTCTTGCCTCCTTTATCAAAGATAAGGTGACCATTTGTGTGTGGGTTTATCTCTGGGCTTTCTATCCTGTTCCATTGATCTATATTTCTGTTTTTGTGCCAGTACCAAACTGTCTTGATTACTGTAGCTTTGTAATATAGTCTGAAGTCAGGGAGCCTGATTCCTCCAGCTCCATTTTTCGTTCTCAAGATTGCTTTGGCTATTCGGGGTCTTTTGTGTTTCCATACAAATTGTGAAATTTTTTGTTCTAGTTCTGTGAAAAATGCCAGTGGTAGTTTGATAGGGATTGCATTGAATCTGTAGATTGCTTTGGGTAGTAGAGTCATTTTCACAATGTTGATTCTTCCAATCCAAGAACATGGTGTATCTCTCCATCGATTTGTATCATCTTTAATTTCTTTCATCAGTGTCTTATAATTTTCTGCATACAGGTCTTTTGTCTCCTTAGGTAGGTTTATTCCTAGATATTTTATTCTTTTTGTTGCGATGGTAAACGGGAGTGTTTTCTTAATTTCACTTTCAGATTTTTCATCATTAGTGTATAGAAATGCAAGAGATTTCTGTGCATTAATTTTGTATCCTGCTACTTTACCAAATTCATTGATTAGCTCTAGTAGTTTTCTGGTAGCATCTTTAGGATTCTCTATGTATAATATCATGTCATCTGCAAGCAGTGACAGCTTTACTTCTTTTCCAATTTGGATTCCTTTTATTTCTTTGTCTTCTCTGATTGCTGTGGCTAACACTTCCAAAACTATGTTGAATAATAGTGGTGAGAGTGGGCAACCTTGTCTTGTTCCTGATCTTGGTGGAAATGGTTTCAGTTTTTCACCATTGAGGACAATGTTGGCTGTGGGTTTGTCATCTATGGCCTTTATTATGTTGAGGAAATTTCCCTCTATGCCTACTTTCTGCAGGGCTTTTATCATAAATGGGTGTTGAATTTTGTCGAAAGCTTTCTCTGCATCTCTTGAGATGATCATATGGTTTTTCTCCTTCAATTTGTTAATATGGTGTATCACGTTGATTGATTTGCGTATATTAAAGAATCCTTGCATTCCTGGGAAAACCCCACTTGATCATGGTGTATGATCCTTTTAATGTGCTGTTGGATTCTGTTTGCTAGTATTTTGTTGAGGATTTTTGCATCTATGTTCATCAGTGATATTGGCCTGTAGTTTTCTTTCTTTGTGACATGTTTGTCTGGTTTTGGTATCAGGGTGATGGTGGCCTCGTAGAATGAGTTTGGGAGTGTTCCTCCCTCTGCAATATTTTGGAAGAGTTTGAGAAGGATAGGTGTTAGCTCTTCTCTAAATGTTTGATAGAATTCGCCTGTGAAGCCATCTGGTCCTGGGCTTTTGTTTGTTGGAAGATTTTTAATCACAGTTTCAATTTCAGTGCTTGTGATTGGTCTGTTCATATTTTCTATTTCTTCCTGGTTCAGTCTCGGAAGGTTGTGCATTTCTAAGAATCTGTCCATTTCTTCCAGGTTGTCCATTTTATTGGCATAGAGTTGCTTGTAGTAATCTCTCATGATCGTTTGTATTTCTGCAGTGTCAGTGGTTACTTCTCCTTTTTCATTTCTAATTCTATTGATTTGAGTCTTCTCCCTTTTTCTCTTGATGAGTCTGGCTAATGGTTTATCAATTTTGTTTATCTTCTCAAAGAACCAGCTTTTAGTTTTATTGATCTTCGCTATTGTCTCCTTCATTTCTTTTTCATTTATTTCTGATCTGATCTTTATGATTTCTTTCCTTCTGCTAGCTTTGGGGGTTTTTTTGTTCTTCTTTCTCTAATTGCTTCAGGTGCAAGGTTAGGTTGTTTATTCGAGATGTTTCCTGTTTTGTGATATAGGCTTGTATTGCTATAAACTTCCCGCTTAGAACTGCTTTTGCTGCGTCCCATAGGTTTTGGGTCGTCGTGTCTCCATTGTCATTTGTTTCTAGGTATTTTTTGATTTCCCCTTTGATTTCTTCAGTGATCACTTCGTTATTAAGTAGTGTATTGTGTAGCCTCCATGTGTTTGTATTTTTTACAGATCTTTTCCTGTAATTGATATCTAGTCTCATATCGTTGTGGTCGGAAAAGATACTTGATACGATTTCAATTTTCTTAAATTTACCAAGGCTTGATTTGTGATGCAAGATATGATCTATCCTGGACAATGTTCCATGAGCACTTGAGAAAAATGTGTATTTTGTAGTTTTTGGGTGGAATGTCCTATAAATATCAATTAAGTCCATCTTGTTTAATGTATCATTTAAAGCTTGTGTTTCCTTATTTATTTTCATTTTGGATGATCTGTCCATTGGTGAAAGTGGGGTGTTAAAGTCCCCTACTATGATTGTGTTACTGTCGATTTCCCCTTTTATGGCTGTTAGCATTTGCCTTATGTATTGAGGTGCTCCTATGTTGGGTGCATAAATATTTACAATTGTTATACCTTCCTCTTGGATCGATCTCTTGATCATTATATAGTGTCCTTCTTTGTCTCTTGTAATAGTCTTTATTTTAAAGTCTATTTTGTCTGATATGAGAATTGCTACTCCAGCTTTCTTTTGATTTCCATTTGCATGGAATATCTTTTTCCATCCCCTCACTTTCAGTCTGTATGTGTCTCTAGGTCTGAAGTGGGTCTCTTGTAGACAGCATATATATGGGTCTTGTTTTTGTATCCATTCAGCCAGTCTGTGTCTTTTGGTTGGAGCATTTAATCCATTTACATTTAAGGTAATTATCAATATGTATGTTCCTATTCCCATTTTCTTAAATGTTTTGGGTTTGTTATTGTAGGTGTTTTCCTTCTCTTGTGTTTCTTGCCTAGAGAAGTTCCTTTAGCATTTGTTGTAAAGCTGGTTTGGTGGTGCTGAACTCTCTCAGCTTTTGCTTGTCTGTAAAGGTTTTAATTTCTCCATCAAATCTGAATGAGATCCTTGCTGGGTAGAGTAATCTTGGTTGTAGGTTTTTCTCCTTCATGACTTTAAGTATATTCTGCCACTCCCTTCTGGCTTGCAGAGTTTCTGCTGAAAGATCAGCTGTTCACCTTATGGGGATTCCCTTGTGTGTTATTTGCTGTTTTTCCCTTGCTGCTTTTAATATGTTTTCTTTATATTTAATTTTTGACAGTTTGATTAATATGTGTCTTGGCGTGTTTCTCCTTGGATTTATCCTGTATGGGACTCTCTGTGCTTCCAGGACTTGATTAACTATTTCCTTTCCCATATTAGGGAAGTTTTCAACTATAATCTTTTCAAATATTTTCTCAGTCCCTTTCTTTTTCTCTTCTTCTTCTGGGACCCCTATAATTCGAATGTTGGTGCATTTAATGTTGTCCCAGAGGTCTCTGAGACTGTCCTCAGTTCTTTTCATTCTTTTTTCTTTATCCTGCTCTACAGTAGTTATTTCCACCATTTTATCTTCCAGGTCACTTATCCGTTCTTCTGCCTCAGTTATTCTGCTATTGATCCCATCTAGAATATTTTTAATATCATTTATTGTGTTTTTCATCGTTGCTTGGTTCCTCTTTAGTTCTTCTACGTCCTTGTTAAATGTTTCTTGCATTTTGTCTATTCTATTTCCAAGATTTTGGATCATCCTTACTGTCATTATTCTGAATTCTTTTTCAGGTAGACTACCTATTTCCTCTTCATTTGTTAGGTGTGGTGTGTTTTGACCCTGCTCCTTCATCTGCTGTGTGTTTTTCTGTCATCTCATTTTGCTTATCTTACTGTGTTTGGGGTCTCCTTTTCACAGGCTGCAGGTTCGTAGTTCCCATTGTTTTTGGTATCTGTCCCCAGTGGCTAAGGTTGGTTCAGTGGGTTGTGTAGGCTTCCTGGTGGAGGGAACTAGTGCCTGTGTTCTGGTGGATGAGGCTGGATCTTGTCTTTCTGGTGGGCACGTCCACGTCCAGTGGTGTATTTTGGGGTGTCTGTGGCCTTATTATGATTTTAGGCAGCCTCTCTACTAATGGATGGGGCTGTGTTCCTGTCTTGCTAGTTGTTTGGCATAGGGTGTCCAGCACTGTAGCTTGCTGGTCGTTGAGTGAAGCTGGGTCTTGATGTTGAGATGGAGATCTCTGAGAGATTTTCGCCGTTTGGTATTACGTGGAGCTGGGAGGTCTCTTGTGGACCAGTGTCCTGAAGTTGGCTCTCCCACCTCAGAGGCACAGCCCTGATGCCTGGCTGGAGCACCAGGAGCCTTTCATCCACATGGTTTTTCTTTCTTTCTTTCTTTTTTCTTTTCTCCCTTTTCTTCTGAGCCGTGTGGCTGACCAGGTCTTGATGCTCCAGCCAGGTGTCAATCTTGAGCCTCTGCGCGGCGGCGAGCACAGTCCGAGCCTGAGGGAGCCCGGCTGCCTCTGTGTCCAGTCGTCCGGCTGTGTCTTTGTTAATATTTTAACATGTTATTTCAAGTTTTCATAAATTTCAAAATTGCATTAAATTTGATTTTCCTTTATACCCTGCGATCCCATCTATGTAAAAATTTATGACTAAAACCGAAATAACTAAAATGCTAAAATCAAGGCAGAAACTAGTTCTGGGTGGTGGAATTTGGAGTGATTAATTTTTAAAAACTTTTTCATATTTTCTATAATTTCCATGATAGATATATACCTACCTTATAATATGGAAAAACATTTAAACTTATATTAAAACCTTCTTTATCCAATTCCCCCTTGGATGAAAATAGTCAAAAGATACAAACTTCTAGTTATAAGTTAAATAAGTACTAGGGATGTAACATACAACACAATAAATATAATTAACACTGCTATACATTATATATGAAAGTTTTAAGACAGTAAAAGTTCTCATCACCAGGAAAAAACATTTTTTTCTATTTCTTTAGTGTTGTAGCTATATGAGGTGATGGATATTCACTAAATTTATTGTGGTAATTATTTCATGATTTATGTAAGTCAAATCGTTATGCTGTATACCTTAAACTTACACAGTGCAGAATGTCAATTATATTGCAATAAAACTGGAGGAAAAAGAAAGATCTTTTAAAATTAAAAAAAAAGCCTTCTTCAGTCCACCTAAGAGAACTTCACTGGCAACCCACAGACCATAATTTGGAGTTATCTATGTCACACAAAATATTAATATAATATACCATACTTTCTTTTTTAAAATGTGTATAGAAATGGGTGATATCCTTTTATTTCTAAAACTTTCTTTTTAACGGATCAGCATGCTGGGATTTATTTTACCCTATATATTTCTCCTAAAGCTATACTTTGATAATTATAATAGATTCAAATTCAGAACATAGATTAGAAAGCAAATTCTGTAGCCTTATGTATTTGACACTGTGCTCCTTCCCATGTTGTAGGACAATGGCATATGCTAGGAGCAGTACACTCACCACCATTTTTACATTTCTGAAAGCAGATAGCTGCAAATAGAGAAATAAACAAGTTAATAATTTAATTTACTAGTCAAATCCTATCATAAACCATAAGAATTTTCATTAAAAAAAGAGAAACAGTTAAAAATCAATGATTAAAGGATCTTTTCCCTTAAAACTTTTCCCCAATTGTTAAACATTTATGTTGCTTCTCATTTTACACTTCGGCCAATACATTATAATAGCTGCTAATTTTAAATAATAATTTATAAAAGGAAAAAAAATGGAACATTTGAATGAGGAGAACTGCCATCATCTCAAAAACTAGCAAGACTTGAAAGCAGTGGTACCCCATCTCAGGAGGTTCTGAATTGGTCTGAGATGGGACCAAGGAATCAGTAATTTTTTAAAAACCTTCCCCTGACTCCTACTTAATACTGAGAGACCAGGACTTAAAGACTTGTCATTTATCCTGGCAATCGTAGTGAACAGACTGGAAAATACAGGATATCCTCTACCTCCACTAACCTGAAAGGATGAGTTCAGAGGACTTGGCATTTTATTCTTTCTATTTCGAAAAGATATATTCTAAAGTAGGAACAAATAAAAAAAATAAAAACAAGGAAACAGAAAACAAGGAAAATGCTCTTTGTCTGAGATTCTGCTTTATGTTCCCATGTGGACTTTAGCACTTTAGGAGTATTTCTCTTACGTGTGTTGCATTGTTTCCCTGTCCAGCCAGAAGGACAAGAGCAAAGGTTTGGTCCCATGCACTTTCCTCCATTAATGCATATGGGATCACAGATACCTTAAGGTAAAGGGATGAAATATCAGTTCTTAAATATCAGTAGTTTTGCTGTTTAATATGTTTGCTTTACATGTAGTTGGCAAACACATTTAGTAGTGTCTTACTTTTTTGGCATTTCCTACCAGTGTATCCTTGAGGACAGGCACACACATTATTTCTCATGCAGTGACCACCATTCTTACAGGGAGGGTGACAGATAGCTAAAGGAACACATGGCAGCAATCTGTGAATATCACATATTCAATTATTATATATTACATATTGCATCATGTGCTTATTATCTATGGGGACATAAGGCAGAGAAATGTGTTATTAAAATAAAAGATCACCACTGCAAGTCATTAAAACTGTCCTTTCTAAGTCATAAAATACAATGCTTATAGCTGTAAGTTGCTAGTGGGTTAGCACAATTTGAAATGTATTGGTGAATTATGAAATGTGTTGTTCATAACCAGTGGAGCCTTCAGTATTAGAGTGCACATAGAGTGAAATGACCTGGGCAAAACCAAGAAAATAAGTCAAAACTGAGCTCAAAATAAGAATATCTGTTCCTGTGGAAATTAGAAAAACTCAACATTGGTCACATGATGTTTAGAAAAAACTTTAAAGTTAACTTTTGGATACCTACTGAGGTCACGAAGGCAGAGCTTTATATGTGACTTGTTCTTGTGAATGCCTGGCGAAAAATCTTTTTAACAATAAATCTTTGGCTTTGTCAGGAATATTTATTGGATAATCCTGAATACGCTGTACTAGTATCTTCTATGTATGTGATTCTGTTCCATGGAGTTCAGAAGTTAATGTTTATAATCTTTTATGAGAGGATTTTTGTTGCTTCATATTTCTTACAGATATGACAATTAAATGCAGTTATTTAAAAAACCATAATACATAGGCAAACCTGCCTATAAATTTTTAAATTTAATTTTCCTTAAATGATGATTAAGTGGATTTTAGTTTGTGTTTTAAAAGTGAATGTCAAACTAACTGGTTATGGTAATAGGGCCTTGGTAGACAGACTCCCAATTTGAATTAGATCCATCTTTAATAGGTGCTTTTTAAATTTCCAAACACTAAGAAAACTTCAACTGATTTCAAATAGATTAATAAGTGAAAATAATGAAGCACTTTATGTATAAAAACAATATTAACTGAATGTTTCAGCAAATGGATAATTTCCACTATTTTAGACTGAGCCTTTTCTGGTTAATGATTTAGTTTACTTTCTCTGGCATTTTTATTGGTACTTTTTATTATGGAGAAATGCTCTTACATTTTTTGCTTCATAATCTTTATACAGTTTAAGATTATTTCTATTTATTAAGAAAGGTGTATTGTTTCCATTGCAAAAGCACCATGGGAAATACCTGTGGTTAGAAATTTAAAACTTAAAAATGAAAAGAATAAAGGACACTTTTATAATGGGTAGCCTTGTTATAATCAATACACATCTACTCTACAAAACTTGAGTATAGAGATAAATACTACATGTATACAGAAAAGTATATATAATTAAAGTAATATAGAGAAATGACATAAAACTTGGGCTCGGTCATGCCCACCGCAATCACATTTTCAGAAAAGGAGGTTTAGGGGAAAACCCACTTTCATGTATGTATTCATGAGATTCTCCAGGCCTCAGATGGATCTTCCACCAAACTCCAAAATGAGCCAAGTAATCTGGCTTCACTTTCTGTATGGAATGGGCTCATGGCATTTAAGGGATGAAGGAAATTGGAAGATATATTTAATCATCTCTCCAGCCACACATTTTAAGTCTTGCTTATTATTTTTTTTTTGAAGGTAACATGGTGATATTTTATTTATTTATTTATATAAATTTCTTTATTTTATTTATTTATTTTTGGCTGCATTGGGTCTTCGTTGCTGCGTGTGGGCTATCTCTAGTTGCGGCGAGCAGGGCTACTCTTCGTTGCGGTGCACAGGCTTCTCATTGTGGTGGCTTCTCTTGTTGTGGAGCACAGGCTATAGGCGCGCGGGCTTCAGTAGTTGTGGCACACGGGCTCAGTAGTTGTGGCTCGCGGGCTCTAGAGCGCAGGCTCCGTAGTTGTGGCTCACGGGCTTAGTTGCTTCGTGCCATGTGGGATCTTCCCAGAGCAGGGCTCGAACCCGTGTCCCCCGCATTGGCGGGCGGATTCTTAACCACTGAGCCACCAGGGAAGTCCCTAAGTCTTGCTTATTAATAGAGTAGTTTAACCTTTCATGATGTTTCCAGCTCAGTGTGTGTCTTCCTCTTTTGTAATCCTATAGAATACACAGAATATACTCCTCATATTACTTTTAACCATATTCTGCGTAATTTATTCAATGGCTTTCCATGTGTATACCATCTTCCCTTCCCTTCATTTGGGCTCACAAGGGGATGTGATCTAATAAAAATAAAGATCATGTTTTCATTTCTTCTGCACTTTCTGTAACATGTCTTATGACAATAATACCATTACTTAATGGTAGCTAGCCATGTGCTGACTGTACTTGCAGGTGGTCCACTCTATGTGTCATTTGCACTTGACAGCAACTGTCTAGTTCAAACTTGAAAGTAAAGAAGTCTGAGGCCTGGAGACTATAAGTAAATTTCTAATATCCATGCCACTAGGAAATTGTAGAGACTGCTAATTCCAAAAACTATAACATGACATATGTTCATTAGATAATTTTTAGTTCAATTTAGTAATTTAGAGCCCCTGCTTTACCCAGTTATATAGTTGGCATATACGTTTTACAGAACTTTTCTTACTATAACTTACATCTACTGCAAATAGCATGAAAGACATAGCTTTTTAATTACCTCCTTATATTCTCCACTCAAAACCCTACCTAAAACTCTTAAACGTACATTTAGTAGTAGTCTCCTAGTTTTCAAGATTTGCCTTAATTTAGTCTTAACTTTCCATTTTCATAACCTAGCTTCTTAACAGAAATCTGAACTAGAAAAACTCATTTGTGTGCTCAAATGTCTAGTATTAGAATGATGGTTTCTTCTCCACATCAATTTCAATCTCAGAATCCTAGCTAACCTCCAAGTTAAAAAAATAGGATTGCAAATCAAACTGTAACAAGGCAAAGAAAGTATATATTTTAGGAGTTAAATTATGACATATTCTGACATGTTTTATACTAAAAATCTATATTTGCATACACTTAAAAATATGAAGATGCAGAAGATACATTTAAAATTTCATTTATTGACATTATTTCATGCCTATGTGCTCAACTTCAGGTCATGCCCATTATTCTGAAAAAACTTATAGCATTAACTCTATGAAGGAAAGTGTTACAATAACAAGCCATGAGGGGGGAAAATGGTACATCTTTATGTCCCCATATCACCTTGCACAGTGCTGTGCATAGCTGGCTCTTCATAAGTGTTTAATGAAACTAAAGCATGAGAGATCATGAGATAACAGTGGACATTAGATTGACAGTAAATCAAAAATGTTTGCTGAGAAGGCAACAAAAATTACATCATTTCACATGAAAGACTGCAAGAGAACTTTGCTTTTTTGTTTCACGTCTTGGTCCTACAAATGTGCCAAGGCTGTGAGCCTAACATATGTTGAATAAATAAACATTTTACATAATAACTCATATATTTCTATGAACTGGTCATTTGGTGACCAAAACTGCAACAGCACAAGAATTAGAGTAAATAAATAAATAGCATCTTCCCTTTGAAACTTGTCTTGTGCTTACTCAGAGCTCTGTTTGTGTCTAACTTTCCCTTTGCCTTTTTATTTATAAAGAAAGAGTAATTACCATTCTGACACTGTGCACCAAAGAATCCATTTGGACAGAGGCAAGTGTTTGGCTTGTTACAGGAACCACCATTGAGGCAAACAGGGTCACACAAAGCTAATGAACAGCAGGAGGAAGAAAGACCATAAAAGTTTCGTTATTTAAAAAAATGAAAGCTGTACTGAAGTACAAAATGGTGCATAATGAAATATTTTATTTTCACTGCCAGTAAAACCCATAACCTATTGTTACTTAGACTTTGCCAAACGTAAGAGAAGAGAAATAACTGGATAATAACTTTGAAAGTTTGTTTATTAAGTTTACAAATATTACCAAGCTAAGAATGTGGAGGCTTTGATTAGAATTCAGAATGCCCTCAGTAAGCTGGAAAAATGATTGGAAGTTAGGAGAAGGCAATTCAACAGCACAAACAGGATAGTCTGTAATCTGCTCAAATACATGCAGCCATGTGTAGCTCTTTAAGTCACCTTCCCAATTCAAATAGGAACACTGCATTTAAGTCCTAGCACACTTCGAAAACATGCTTTGTTTTTGCTTCTTTTCATTTGTTTCACTTTGAAAGTCACCCCAATTCCATTTCTCAATGCAGATTTTGCCAATTCTCCAAAGTCTACACAATTTTCTTCCTAACTGCACTTGCCAGAATTAATTTCTCTTTTCTCTGCTTCCAAGGCGCTGTGCATTTATTACATCACTTGTAACACAACTTGCGTCATAGTCTTTTTTATAATTGTATCCCATGTCTCCTTCACTACTGATATGCTACTTGAAATTAGGGCAAACATGAAATTGATCTTTGTTCCCCCTTGCATCATGCTTCACACACAGTTGTCAAGCTATGAACATTTAATTAAATTTATGTTGAGAAAAGTCATTAGGTCATAATGGATTAAATTAAACATAGATAATTGCAAACACCGCTGTCAAAGAATTAAGCCTGATACTGTGAGAAATAAATAGAATAATGTTATGGTGTCCACTTAACTCAGAATTGCTTGAATGTTTAATGAAATAGAATGTCTATGTTGTGATAAAAAACTTGGAAGAGACCTGAATATGCAACACAGATATGTTTCTCTCCACCATAAGGCAAGCGGATGAGGGAAAAATAAAGGCCAAAAAACAAAGTATTGGTTGGGTTGGATAACAGTAAAGCTGGAATACACTCTGTGGTCTAATACAAGAAGAAAAAGAATGAAGATGAGACATTGGGTTTTAAAAATCTGTCTGAAATAAAAACTTTGTCAGACTAGTTTTATGTTTTTGGGTACAAGTCCTTAGGACACTGATGAATTTTAAATTTCTTTTAAATGACATGTTTATTGAAAATATTTCTTATTTTACCTGTGCTACAGGTGGGTCCATACCAGCCAGGCTTGCACTGGCAAACATCTGGTGTAAGACATTTGCCTCCATTTTCACAGTGCCTGTTACAAACTACTAATATCACAGGATAAAAATAAAAGAAAGGTAAATTAGGCTTGGAATTGGTCGTATTATTGGCTATGACCTAGTTGCTCATAACTGCCAATCACATCACCTAATGAATAAGATCAGAAAGAGATTTCTTAATTTGTGCCTTGCCTTGTCACGAAAACATTTAACATCACTCTCAGTTTATTAATAATTATACATGTACAATCTACTAAAATATATTCTTTTAAAATATTATTTAAAAAATAACAAATTTGTTTCCTTAAAATATTATCCATTTTAGGAGTGCCATTTCCTAAACTCTCCACTTAAGATTTCAACCAAGGCAATAAAATTATATGGCTATAGACATGTGTTTAAAAATCATTTTTTAGGTTTCTTCTTACTACCTGATATCTTCTAATTATTTGGTATTTAAGAGTTTCTTGGAACCATGCTTGACAAGTTATTCAATAAGCAGGTGTCCTTTGTTTGAAGCTAAAATATTTGTAGGGATATGGTACCATATAACTAAATCTCAAAAAATTATTTCTGAAGATACTTTTACCAAGGATGAATGAGCTACTGCTCTTTGGCTCTCTGATTTTGTAAATTAAAGTTTTTAAAATCTTCAATAAATTATTTTTAATAAATATTAACAAACTTGGATTCCCTCACCAGCATTAATAAGTATATGTTAATATGTACACAGTAAATGTGAATTATCTTTAAAAAAAAGTTTTTAAAGAAAAGATTGAATTATTTTGGCTTTATTATTTGATTTTTAATTTGAATTATCACCTTCATCACAGGTAGCTCCACCATGTCCTGGGGGACATTCACAAATGTTAGGCTAAATACATTTTCCATGGTTTCTGCAATCAAGATGACATATAGCTGTATAGAATAAAGCGCATGGTTTAGAAATATCAATTATCAATTAAATTTGTTATGCAAACTAATGAGTGCTACACCTACTGGTTTGGCAGTTAGAACCAGTGTAACTAGGTTTACATTCACATATGTTTGGGACAACACACTCCCTGTTTTTTCCACATGGATGTCTACAAATGGCTGCAGAAATCAAGGGAAAAGGCTGAATTGTAGATACAGTATGTACACATTGCCCATAAGCTTAATTATATAATAAAAGTAAAATTCTCTGAAGTTGAAAATTTTGGACATTGCTATTAGACAGTAATGACTGCATACATCCATAAAATTATTTTTCCCCCTTATATTTGTTTTACTACTAGAATGACTGAGGTAAATGATTAACAGGGTAAGAAAAACATACCATATGAGGAAATTACTCCCATAGCAAAACCTGATGTTGGAGATGGCTGCTAACCATAAATGGAATTACAGTCTTTCAGAAAGCAATGAAGTTTCAGATACCAATTAGGTAAATGTTGGTGAATGGCAGGGATAATCAGAATGTCAAAGAGCAAGATGCCAGGAACACATCATAAGCTTATAGGTTCGTATTTCTTAAGCATCTCTAACAACCTGATATATTCTAACTATTAGTCATTTAACACTTCCTGAGGTAACTGAAATGCATGAGGTTTTTTTCTGTTTTATTTGCTAATAATAAGGAGTTTTATACTCTAAACATGTAAGAATTGAAGGTTATTATCATTATTCCTACAGAAAAAAGAAAAAACGAAGTTCCTCTAGGTAACTGAGAACAAAGGAATACTCCAACAGCTTTTTTGCTTAAGTTGGTCTCAAACAAAGCAAAACACAAACAAAACAAAACAATAACAACAGAACAATGTCAACAACAAAAAGTAGCTTCTAAGCCAGAAATTTGATTTGTATCAAAGAAAACAATGCTGATGATTGTGAAAAGAAGTAAACACTCCTTTCAAAATTAAAGTGATGGCTAACTTGTTTTATTCTCAAGAGCTGGAGGAATTACAGAGAAACCTAGTTTATACAAATAAGCAAATATGCCAGAATTAGTAATTTAAAGTGCTAAATACCCTCTGTGAGCTGAAAAGAACCCAAACCACAGTGTTATGCACACCATTATTTTATATCTAGCTGCTTATTGCCAGGAAAGTCAGTTAGCCGTCTAAGGCTCTGCTTTCTCTTCTGTATAATGGGAAAAATAATACCCAGTATGTGGGGTCCTTGTGGATTATATGACATAATTGATACAAATTTTTTTCCAAAGGCCCTAGAACACAGTAGGTACTTAATACATATATTTATAATGTATTATATAGTTATAATGCTATTTAATATTAACTTTATGAAAAAAATTAAGAAACATCAATATTAATTTTTTTGAAATGTGAAGAGAATATGCATAAATAATAAATAAAATGAATAGAAATTAGTGAACTAAATAGAATAAACAAAAATTAATCAATAGAAGAGCATATCTTCTTAAGTACTTAAACGTGAACTGGATAGTTTTCTTTGTAAGTTTTGAAGAGTTCTCATACTACCTCTGCATTTGATACCATCTCCGTAATATCCAGAGGGGCAGCGTCCACATTAGAAGTGACCATCTGTGGTTGGCACACAGGAAACACCAAGAAAGCAAGGGGATTCAGCACAACTTAATATTTTGGTCAATCCAGGCTTTTCTGGCAAAATAGTGATGGCTCTAGTAAGTGATAATGCAAACCCATCCTTATACTGTGTGTAACCCTGGGGAGACCTGTTAGTTTGAGAATTATATCCTCCTGCCTCTGTTTGGATGGGGCCCTGGATAACATCCTTTACTTCACCATGGGAACTATTCGGGTTAATGCTTAAAGAGCTACGGTTGTTTGTAGGAACTTCCAACTCCTCCAGACTGAGGTTTGTACTGGGGGTATGATCCACGTGTTCAAAATCTGATATCTGATGGGAAATAGCCTTCTTTGAATGATTCATTCGAGTTGTGACTGATTTTAATGAGAAGTGTGAGATGTTGATTGTATCCAAGAACTTTTTCATAGTTGCAGAACTGTGGCTAGAGCTTGCGCCAATTAGTGAATGTTCTGTTGATAGTTGTTGCAAATTTATGTCTAAACAACCAAAAAAGAAAAAGAAATGCTAGTCAATAACATCTGTTAATGCTCTGCTCTACCCACAGTATTTAACATTAGGTAATTCATTCCTTCATTTAATGTCTATTACTTGTATAAACACTATACTAAGATTTGTGCAGCAATAAGAAGTTATCACATGGTCCCTGCCTTCTAGGAACTTATGTAATCTATTTGGATACACAAGATAACACAGAATATTAAGCAGTATAGAAGTATTTGACTACGTAAAATTTTAATATTTCTGCATAAAAAGACAACATAGATAAGCCAAGCCATAGAGATAAAAAAGATAATTTCAAGTACACATTATGTAAAGGATCAGTGGCCAGAATATGTAAAGTACTCTTACATATCAACAAAAAGTCAAAAAAAAGTTACAAACAGATAATTAACAGAAAAGCAAATTTCAATGATTATTTGAAAAAAGCAATTAAATAGATAACCTTTGGCAAGTTCTATTTAGAAAAAAAACAATGGAAAGATATAACTAAACTTTGAAGATGAGAAAACAGAAAAAGCTATATATATGAAAAGAATTTTAAATTATATATACATATAATTTGAAACTAAGAATTTGAAATCTCAATGAGATAAATGATTTTTTTGCACAATATAAATGATTAAATTGACTGAAGAAGACATAGAGTAGATGACAGAAAAATTACTTTGAAAGAAATAGAAAAATAATCTAAAATAACCTCCTAAAATGATGCCAGGACAGCTGATCTAATGCAAAAAAATTAACCAAATTTCAAGGAAAGAATATTTTACAAAACTGTTGCAACACACACAAAGAGATTAAACATAAACATTTTGTCAGAGTGGCATAATCTTATAGCCAATATTATTTATGAAAATACATAAAAATTTAAAATGAAATACTAGTATTTCATTTAAATCAGATCAAGTGCAGCAGTGTAGTTACATATTATCACATCAGGATGAAATAGACTTGTATCTCAACTAACAGAATTATATCAAGATATTAGTGAAGAAAATAATATAAAATAATGTTAAAAAGTAATTTGATACATCAATTTTTTTTGTTAAAAACATTCTGAGAAAGTTAATCCATGGAAACATTAACAGAAATTGTAGCAAGTAATAATTGTTCTGAAAAAGCATTTGATAAAACGTAAAACCCACTCATGACTTAAAACTAAAGAGAATTCTGAGGAAGCAATCAAAGGAAAATTCTAGCAGAAACCTACAGTGATATCATATTCACTGGTGAAACATGAGAAGAATTCCCATTGAAACCATTAAGAAACACAGCTATTCCAATCCCTACACACTTGGAACTGGAGGTCCCAGCCACTACAATCACAACCTAAGTTTGAGAGCTGGGACAGGGCCATTAGATTGCTCAGGTTCAAGTCTTGCCTCTGTAATTTACAAACTCTGTAAATCTGAACAGATTACTTAACCCATAGATGCCTCTGTTTACTCATCTGTAAAATGGAAATAAAAGAGTTACTATATAGAGCTATTATGAGGATCGAACGAAATAATATATTAAAAATATTTTCCTAATGCTGGCACATCATAAATACAGACTAAATCTTAGTTACTATAAGAAAGTAAATGAGAGACAAACTCAGTATTTGCAAAAAATATTATGTTTTACCTATAAAATCAAGAAGAGAATCAACTATAAAAAACAGTGTAAATAAGAGTATTTAGTAAGGCAACCAGATACATGAATAACACTAAAATCAAGATAGCTTTCCTGTATTGCAATAATCAACAACACCTTGCAAAATGAACAAATGCAATGATATCTTGCAAGATAAACAGCTGATATTACAGTATGCAAAGGCATAAAGAAAGGTAATGAGAAACATGGAAGATCGTTATGAAGACAGTAATAGAGTATTATTGAATAAAACAAAGAGTTATAAAGAAAGCACTATGAAGAAGAAAAGGCCTTATGAAATAATGAGCTTCTCATACGTTTAGAGTTTGAGTAGATGATGAATGACCAGGGATTTATAGAATGTAAGTTTGAAATGGTCACTTCCAACCATAAGCTTCTCTGAAATCACCTTAAATAATGATATAATTTGTTCATTACACAACATGAATCACTTTTCTAGAATATAAGCCAGAGGATTCAAAAGATTAGCAAGAAAAAGAATAATTTGTAAACTGCATTATATAATCGTAGGTGAACTTTTTGAAAATAAAAATTCCTGACGAGTAAATATGGTAATCTTCTGGAAAACAAATGAAAGGTATTACTTGTCATTAGAGTTTAACTAAGACCATTACTTATTAGAGGCATTTCCATTTGTTGGCTTAACATTCCTCTCCCTCTGATTGGCATTTTTACCATCCTCTTCCTTAGTTACACTGTTGTCAGACCTTGTGAGAACCACAGTATGTGTAGTAAATTCATTTAAAAACTGTGTTTCAACTGTAAATGTATACATGAAAAACAGATCAGAATTAAACTGTTATAAAACTAAAGCACTGTGAATAAGAACATAAAATAAAAATGTCACTTGGATTGAACTCCTTGCAAATTAGATCAGAGAACTAGCTTAAATGTCACATCTGTAGCAGATGCTTCTGTTAGGGACTGAATTGTGTTCCCCAAAATTTCTATGTTGAAGCCCTAACCCTAAATGTGACTGTATTTGGAGATACTTTAAAGGAGGTAATTAAGGTTAAATGAGGTCATGAGAGTGGGGCACTAATCCTATAGGAATGACGTCCGTCCTTATAAGAGGAGGAAGCACATGAAGAGTGTACATATGAGGGTACAGTGAGAGAGCAGCCATCTGCAAACCAAGGAGAGAGGCCAGAAACCAGTGCTGCTGGCAACTTAATCTCAAGCTTCCAGTTTCCAGAACTGTGACACAACGAATTTCTGCTGTTTAAGTGACCCAGTCTGTGGTGTTCTGTTACGGCAGCCTGAGCTAACTAATGGATGTTCCTAGAGTCACGCTCACCCACTCAATCAATGTCACCTATCTGTGTTCATTCACAGAACTTTGTCCTTCACACTTACGTGTCTCTTTACTCCACTAGTTAGGAACTTCAAGAAAAGAACTGCACTTTATTTGCTTTTATAGTCATTGACTCTGGTGCCTGCCATAAAACAAAGTAAACAACAACCAACAATAAAAAATTACTTTGTCTTAACAAGCATTTTCCTAAAATACACAAATGCCTCTGATATGGTTAAGAAACTTACTAGTCACTCACGTGTAATGGAATTTGGTTCAGTGTGCTTTTGTCTTAAATTCCACTTGATAAAGGTCTTATTGAGAGAATGGGCCACTGTTTGGAAAAGATGGATGTTAGATCACTTTAGTGCACAGAGTGGAAGGTTCAGTATTTGGGACTGGATATTGATGTGAGTAGCTGAACTAGTAGGGAATTTCTCTCACCATCCTGCAGTGTGCTCTTCAAATCTGTTACCTCCCGTGCTAGACAGGTCCACCCCAATTTGAAGCACAAGGTGATATCATGTAATTAATATATATTTTTCATCAAAATACACCTTGTTTGCTTAATAATACCAAAGATACTGACTTTTTATTTATTTATTTATTTGGCTGTGCTGGATCTTAGTTGCGGCACGCGGGATCTTCATTGCGGCATGCGGGATCTTTTTAGTTGTAGCATGTGGGATATTTATTGTGGCATGCATGCAGGATCCCTGACCAGGGATCGAATCCAGGCCCCCTGCATTGGGAGCGCTTAGTCTTAGCCACTGGACTGCCAGGGAGGTCCCCAAAGATACTGACTTTTTATAATTTACTTTTCTTTGACATTAACTTTTTATAATTTACTTTTGTCTTTTTAAGTTTTTAAAAGGTTGATATCCACCAATGTTTTTCCTCTTTTCTCTAATTCTAAGTGCTCTCCCTGGGAAGTTTCACCCCTGACTGGTGACCTTAAGAATTATATCTTTAACGTTATCCCCCTTCCTGAGCTCCACTTGGCTATTCCATAGTCACCTCAGTGTCTGTGTTTCCAAACTGAATTCATCATCTTTTCTCTCCGAAACTATTTCTTCTTCCTCATATTTCATGTGTGTCTTAGTCAGCCCGAGCTGCCATGACAAAATATCAGAGTAGGTGGTTTAAACAACAGGAATTTATTTTCTAACCATTTTGGAGGGTGGGAAGTCCAAGATCAAGGTGCAGGCCCATTTGGTCCCTGGTGAGAGAGCTTTCTTCCTGCGTCCCAGACAGCTGCATTTTCCTGGTGTCCTCACCTGGCAGAGAGAGAAAGAGATTAAGTTCTGTGGTGTATCCTCTTAGAAGGACACCAACCCTATTGGATCAGAGCTTCTTCCTTATGACCTCATTTATCATTAACTACTTCCTTACTCCAAATACAGCCATATTGGGAGTTTAAGATTCAATGTATGAATTTTGGGAGGACATGATTCAGTCCTTAGCAATATGAATGTCAATTCTACCCACTCAATTTGCCTAAACCAAGCACTGTTAACTCTCTCCCTCACCATGCTAATCCCAATCGCTGACCAAGTACTATCAACTTGCTTTTTTTTTTTGAAGTATAGTTAATTTACAGTATTATGTTAATTTCAAGTGTAGAGCATAGTGATTCAGTATTTTTGCAGATTATACTCCATTATAGATTATTACAAGAAAATCGGTATGATTCCCTGTGTCATACAGTATGCCTTGTTGCTTGTGTGTTTTACATATAGTAGTTTGTATCTATAATCCTATACCCCACATTTGTCCCTCCCAACTTCCCTCTCCCCTATGGTAACCACAAGTTTGTTTTTTACGTCTGTGAGTCTGTGGAAACAGACTCAACTTTCTTCTTTAGTGTCTTTTTCATCCTCGTCTTAGGTCGGAATATCTTCATGCCTTTCCTATGTTTATAATATTGTCTTAACTCTTCTTCCCACCTTCACACTCGTACAGTTCCTTACCTGCAAGTGGTGCATCCTCTACACTGCTCTTAAGTAGACTTTCTCAGATGTAAACCTTATCATGTTTCTCATAGTTTGTCAGTGATCTGTCCACTGGATACCCTTGCTACTCTTGTAGCAGTCCCCTTACCTTCTCTATTCCAAGCACCCTGAATCCTTCTCAGTGCCCAAGGTGATGTTACATGCCTCTGTACCTTTGCTCACGCTGTTTCTTCTGCCTAGAATGTCTCTCTTTCTTGATCAGATACATCAGATTCAGCTGTAGTGATACTTCCTTTTAAAAACTTTTCCTTGTCCCTCAAGGTAGACATGATTCCCTGTGTACTATTCCTACTATTCTCTCTAGACACTTCTATCGAAAGACACAGAACATCATATTGAACTATGTGATTATTACATGTCATATTTCCTGCTACTATACTCAAACCTATTAGGTCAGAGGACATATCTTATATATTTCTGCATCTTCTGCATCTAGCTTAGTGCATGACCCTGAATGAATGCATGAGTACAAGAGAGAATGGAACTAAGTGACCTGAATTAATTAAATGCAGCAAAAACAGAAAGAAAAACAATTCATGCCAGAAAATAGGGACTTTTCCCATGACATATTTTTCCATCACCGTAAAATGCTTTTGGACATGAACCACAATGATAAGAACCAAAGGTATTGAGGCACTCTGCTCCTGAAAAGCAAGGCCTGGATTCACACTCATCAACATCTTCCTGGCAGTTTTTGCCTAAATAAAATATAGATTGGGAATTCAAATTATTTAATTTGAAAAACATTACATGTCAAATCAAAGATTGATTTCTTGTACTCTTTATGTATGTCCTGGTAACTCCCCCAAAGCTGTCATATATAAAGAGGAGAGAAGTGTACTGTTTTAAAAATTTACTATATAATTAAACATAAGGTTATTAATTAGATTCTATTTAACATTAAGTAAGACCCTTCAAGTTTAAAAGCTTTTCCCTATAAATAAGACTTAAGAAGGCCATTAATATTTTAAGGCAAAAATTACCATATTATAGCAGTAATTTGTACTTTGTTAAAAAACTCAGTGATTCTTTAAGAAGTTATTAGAATGGTTGCCTGCTTAGCTTAAGGACAACAATTCAGTCCAGTTATTGAATTGGCTGTAAAAATCCATAAAAATTTTACAGTGTGCTAGGAAAGTCAGTCTTTCTTCAATAAAAATTTTTGAGATGAGGTGTTGCTCTTTGAAATGTTTAACAGCTTATTTGAGTGAATATATTGACAGTCATTAATGATGGTAACCCCTACTGTAGTAAAATCCATGAAGAAATCAACATCTGAATTCTTTCAAAGGTAGTCTGTAGCAAAATAGCCCCAAATAATGAACATTTTTATTTTAGATATGCTGAAGAAAATCAGAAGACCCCTAAATGTCCTGCCTAGTTCTATTATTATGTTAAAATAGATGTCTTCAAGGAAAATATCAGCTCAGTAACTGCACATTTACTTATTTAATATTTATATCTATTTTAATTAAAGAAAATATTGGTATGAGTTTTTTAAAAGCCTTGGGAAGTTAAAATTGTCAGTCATATACTTATTTGGGGTTTCTGGAATCAGACATTTTGGAATAATTAATGAGTTAAATATTCCAACATTTCATTTGATTTCAACTCCTATATCATGATATTTTTAAGGTAATGAATTATCAATAAAATTCTTAAATGATAATTTTTATATTACCCATGGCAAATTTCTTTATTATTCTATACTATATTTCAATAGTAATACATTTAAATATATTTCTACCTACCAAATATAGATAGAAATGTTTAGGAACCTGCAAAATAAAATATAGACACAGAATATTGCCAAACTATAAAAATGAGCAAAAATTTAAGAGTATATGTAAGCAGGGCTTCCCTGGTGGCACAGTGGTTAAGAATCCGCCTGCCAATGCAGGGGACAGGTTCGAGCCCTGGTCCGGGAAGATCCCACATGCTGCGGAGCAACTAAGCCCGTGCGCCACAACTACTGAGCCTGCGCTCTAGAGCCCACGAGCCACAACTACTGAAGCCCATGCACCTACAGCCCATGCTCCGCAACAAGAGAAGCCACCGCGATGAGAAGCACGCGCACCACAACGAAGAGTAGCCCCTGCTCGTGGCAACTAGAGAAGGCCCGTGCACAGCAACGAAGACCCAACACAGCCAAAAATAAAAATAAATAAATTTATTTTTTAAAAAGTTATGGAGCTGTTGATGGCCACGTTTTTCACTATGTGGAGAAAGCTAATATCTAGTGAAAGGGAAAAATGAAGCCCACAAACAGAGAAAAGCAGAACCGTGACAGACACACACACACACACACACACACACACACACACACACACACAAATGCAGACAAACTGAGTCTTCATGGTGTTCAAGTCCCAAGTTTAAGCTTTTTTTCCTGAGAATTCAGCAGTCATATTCTATCCTGATTCTGTGAAAAATGCATTATCCTCATAATAAATATCATTTTTGCTCAAGCTAGTTCAATTGAATCTATGTAACTTAAACTAAATAAATTCTAACCAGTTCACCCTATTTAATAACTCAATGGCATATCATATTTAAACTTTGAGTACTATTTTTCAGTATTGAAATGCATTGTTGTCTAAAGAAGAAGAGCAAGGATAATGTTCTGGGTACTGATAACTACACAGAAAACTAAAAAGATGTATCTTATTACCAAAATTTAGATTCAGATTTTTAAAAAATTTATGACTGTGTAATGCTTTCAATGGCTCGGAAATAGTAAGTGTGCTGATGCTTCAATATTGTAGGTCAGCAGGAAAAAGAATGGAAGGCAAGAACACACTAGTCTGTGGCTAGTAGAAACTATGTTGCTGAAAGAGTGAGCCCTAGAACAAATCTCCGTATTTAAGGGAGTGTATACAGTCTGGTCTAGCAGATATATCAGTGGTTTCCTTCTAGCAGAGGGGAATGACAGCAATGTCTCAGGGTAGTCATGATGTTGACACTTAGATGGATACAGGGTTTCTTGGTTTTGTGTGTTGAAACAAGACTCCAGGCAATGACTGGGAATTTAGGGGTTATTTCCACCCCTCTGTTTGGAGAGCTTACCCCAAATGAGGAATAAACATTGTTCTATTTCTTTTCCATTCATCAATATTTGGGAATATCTATATGTACTGAGGATATTCTGATGAAAAGAGATCACAGAGGAAAAGACAAACAAATAAACACTTTCTTATTGCTATAACCAAGATTCAAATAAGGTGTAATGAGAGAGAAAGAAGCCACTAAGTCTAACCAGCACAGTCAAGAAGGCTTCAAAAAAGGACACAGCACTTCTCTTGAAAGTGAAAAAGGAGACTGCCATTTGGACACTGGGAGCAGAAACAGAGTGCGATTTAGCAAGGTTGGAGTGAATACCGTATGAAAAGACAGCGATGCATGAAACAGCATGGGATTTTCCTAGAGCACATGCAGGAAGTTCAAGCCTGCAAAAACAGACAAGAGCTGGATTATGAAGGGCCATTTGTTTCTAGGATAACAACTTGGATTTAATCCTATAAGTAAGTTATTTAAAAATTGGATTCTGTAAAGTCCTAGCAGCTTTTGGGGAGAGTGAAGGAAATGATTGGGTGTTTGGCGCTCTGGCTAAAAACTTGTTTAAAATTACTACTGCAAAATTAGAAAAGAACATATGTAATGTGCTAGTATTCATATAAAAAAAGAAGGAATTTACCTTCTCCTTTGTGCAAAAGAAACACAGTAAGGATAAACTAGAAAATAATGAGAGTGGATACCTTCAGGGGATGGATGGGAACAGGATGGAAAGAAGGGGTAATGGGAAGAGGGAGGTAGGGATGAGAAGACAGTGACATTTCTCTGTGTTGTATACCTGTTGTATGGCATCAACTGTTAGAACCATGATAATATTTCACATACCTTCCAAAAAAGTATATAACTAAAATCAACCAGAGTGAAGGAAACTCAAAATGGAATATAAATATTAAAAAATAAACCTAATTGTATTACAAATAAAATACATAAACATTCTAAACGGGGTGAGAAAGAAAATAGTTAATCTATGTAAGATTGTTTTGGCTAGTGAATATATTTTCTTTCTTTCTATAATTCTGTATAGTGTTAATGAATTCCAGAGTGTACTCTTTATTTATAAGCTATTTGGAGGAGGGAAGTAGTATGAGAAAAAATATCACAGGAAATATATATATCTGAAAGTAAGAATAAAATGTACTTTCCAAGAAAATATAAACCTATAAAATTCTCTTGTCAAATCACTTAATTATAGTGTGATGTCATATGGTTTATTCTGCCAAGAACAATGTAATGACAACTCTCTTGAGCGACATTGAAGTGGATGAAATAATACATATATATCACATTTTCTATTATGTGTCTTATTTCATTGGGGTTAGAATATTTCATGGCTCATTTAGAAAGGCTCTGCTCATAAAATCAGGAAATAAACATAATTCTTGTGTATAACTATTTGATAAAGACACAAACAAAAGTTATTTCCTCAAATTCTCAATCTCAGAATCAATTTAGAGAAAAGGTAAAAAGAATGCTAAAATATGATTTGCTGTTGTAAGTTTTTATCTTATCCATGTAGTAAGTACTTTCTAAATTCAAAGTGCTTTCCTTAAAATAAAATTCCACTTAAATAAAGAAAAGGAAGACCATATAAATAACCATCAAAAATAAGGTGTACACAATGTTCATTGCAGCTCTATTTACAATAGCCAGGACATGGAAGCAACCTAAGTGTCTATCGACAGATGAATGCATAAAGAAGATGTGGCACATATATACAATGGAACATTACTCAGCAATAAAAAGAAACGAAATTGAGTTATTTGTAGTGAGGTGGATGGACCTAGAGTCTGTCATACAGAGTGAAGTAAGTCAGAAAGAGAAAAATACCGTATGCTAACACATATATATGGAATCTAAAAATTTTTAAAAATGGTCATGAGGAACCTAGGGGTAGGACAGGAATAAAGACGCAGATGTAGAGAATGGACTTGAGGACACGGGGAGGGGGAAGGGTAAGCTGGGACAAAGTGAGAGAGTGGCATGGACATATATACACTACCAAATGTAAAACCGATAGCTAGTGGGAAGCAGCCACATAGCACAGGGAGATCAGCTCGGTGCTCTGTGACCACCTAGAGGGGTGGGATAGGGAGGGTGGGAGGGAGGGAGATGTAAGAGGGAAGAGATATGGGGATATATGTATATGTATAGCTGATTCACTTTGTTATAAAGCATAAACTATTACACCATTGTAAAGCAATTATACTCCAATAAAGATGTTAAAAGAAAAATGAGGTGTAATTTGATACACTAATGTTCAAACTGAGTGATCATATCTGTTTGGTGGTCTCAAGAAAGAAAAACACTATTTTTTTTTTTTTTTTGGTAATTCTCCCATATGAAATCCATTGTAAAGGAAATATAAAGGATGAGCACAATTTGTCTGAACTTTTTGGTTTGTAAGAGGGAATTGTTCCTATCTCTAAATCCTATAATTCATGCACAGAGTCTTAGATAAAAATGACCTCTATTCTTTGTGTTTTTACATTTCAGTAAATACAGAAGCTTATATATCAAGTTTGATATTATTTTAATTTCTTATTATGGCTTAAATAGTGAGTCAATACCTCAATAAAAATTATATAAAACAGTTTAATAGAGTTGGCAAATAGGGAAGCTTTAAGGTTAAGCAACTTAATAATTTTCCTGTTCAGTTCTCTGAGGATATGACATCCTTTGGGATTATGTTGCTAATTGATACTCCAAATTAATCTAAGAAAATTAATCTGAATAACTCAGAAACTTAATTGTTTTCAACATTATAATTAACATACCTTCAGTTTAGTAACTTCACATTTAATTGAAGGTGATTCTTTGAAGCCTTGACCAAAAACTCTCACCATGACACAGTTATATTTTTGAATATTACACAATCCAGCATTCTCAAGTTCTATAATTTCAGGAACCTTGTCTTTGGAAAAAATGATTTAAAAATAGGACATATTTGCTTTAATTCCAGAAAAAAACTAATTATTTTCAAGGCCAAAATTAAAAGCATATATAAACTAATATTTTAAAGTCTACCCCCAATAATATTTAGTACATTAATTAAACTATTACATGTTAAGAGTGATCTGGTATTAAAAGAAGTGTTACCCACTACTCAACTCAATAGAAATAGCATTACAGATACTACCAGTGCCTAACTATACAGGTTTAATTAATTTTTTAATAATATTTGATACCAAATAAGTATGAGTACTAACAAATTACTCCTACCATGGCCTATGTTTTGGTTTTACCATTTTGCTTTATGTCATAGAGATAGGTTATAGAAAAAGTGCTTTTGTAATAATATAGTATACTTAGCAATGTGATGTATTAAAATTTTTTAAAAACATTCTTAATTTGTCTTAGAAAAGAATTATCAAAATTTGTTCATGCTGTTGTCCCAGTATTGTTGATATTTTTGTGTATTATTGCTATCCTACATGCTACCATAATCTTAGGTGTACTTCTCAGTCATAGGAGAAAAAATTTCTTTTATCAGTCAGAGTTAACTGACCTTCATATGGTTATTTCTGTGGTTCTGGTCTTGGTAAGATCATTCATTATCTCTATGAGCAAGATCTGGTGGTCAAAATAGATAAATGCAGTATAAAAACAATTGAGTCCTTTGTCTAAGTAGTGGCAAAGTCCAAGTGAATATAACCTTAATAGCAATAGGATATAAAAATCCTGTTACATGTATTCAGAACCCTAAAATATTTACAAAAAATGTAAAAACCACGTATTATTCTTTCGTATATTCAACAAATGTCTACTGAGCAACTTCTGTTTTTCTGGTGTTATTCCAAATATTGGAGATATAGTAATTAACAAAATAGTCCCTGCCTTCATGTAACTTACATTCTAATATGGGAGGACAAAAAAATAAACCAATGAAAAAATAAATATAAAGTGTATCACATAAGTGTTTTTGAGGTAATGGAGAAAAAGTATATTAACTCTATTAAGGGAGATAAAGACCATGGGGTTGTGTGAGAAAAACTACTTTATTTAGAATGACAATGGAAAGATTCTATGATAATATGATATTTGAATAGAGAAGAGAAGGAAGTCAGTCATGAAGATATGTGGTAGAATGTGCCAGCGAGAGGGAGCAGTAAGTGCAAATGTCATGAGGTAGAAGCAGGCTTGGCCTTTTTTGAGGAACAGCAAAGCAACCACTAGAGAACTCTGGAAAGTAATGACCTGTGGAGACAATGGTAGATGAATTCAGTGAGAGAGGAGTCTCAGACTGCATAGAGTCTTCTAGGCCATAGTAGGACCTGCCAATTTTATGCTGAAGGAGATGAAGAGCTAACAGAGGGATTTAAGCAGGGGAGTAATACGATCTGACTTACATTTCAAAGGAATCACTTTATCTGCTGCATGGAGAATAAACTTTGAGAGAATCTATAATAATCCAGGGAGAGAGAATAGTGGCTTGGACTAAGTTGATAGCAGGGAAAGATATGAAATTCTTTGAAGCTAGAGCTGGATTTGCTGCTAATGGATCAAACATGAGGCTTGATATAAAAAGAAAAGTCAAAGTGACTACACGTTTTTAATGTGAACAATTAGAGGAATGAGGTTTGCATTTACTGAGATGGAAAAGGGCAGATTGGTGGTGGTAGGAGCAAAATCAGGAGTTACTGGTTTAATAGTTAAGAGAATCAAATTGACTTTTTGAAATGTCTTTCTCTAATATATTGGGACAAAATAATTTGTACCATTTAGATAGGTTGGAGAAAAAAATTAAGCATATTAGTAAAATGAGCAAAATATAAACAGTGCTTTAAAAATACTAAATTTGAGTTCTAGAAGAATGATTATCCTCTGCAAGTAGAGGGACCAGCTATGTGCAAAGGCCCTGAGGTCAAGAGAACTGGCATTGTAAGGAACAGCACAGAAACCAAAGTGGGTGGAGTGGAATGAGTGAAGGTGATAGTAGTAGGGGATGAGTCTCAAGATATTGTGTGCCTGATCACGCTATGTCTTATAGGCCATTATAAGTACTTCAGCTTTTATTCTGAGTAAGATGAGACTGTTTTGGAAAATTATTAACATATTGATTAATATAATTTGGGTTCTTTTCCATATATAATCTGAATAAAGCCTGTTAGGATACTGAAGGTAAAAAAGAACAAAGAAGTTTTCATAATTAAATAACATACACAAGATCACAGTTGGAGTGCATTTACTTACCGTGTGAATCACTGCAATCATAGGAACTAAAGCCTGGGGAGCATGCACACCCCCATTCCATACACTGCCCATGGCCACTGCATAAATTGGGGCATTTTAATGACAAGAGAATGTCTTTAATTGACTTGCTGTATTCTTCTCTGTTATATTTCCCCTCTTCCAAAATCCTCTTTTCACATTCATTTTCTAAAAGGGCCACACCTGCTTCTGCCCAGCTAAGATCATCTTTTAGGAGAACATCCTTAACACACATCTCTATCACACTGTCTAGTCTCTTGCCAAGAAAGGCAAGACAGTGCATTCCCATGCTGGAGTTGGCAAGAGCGTGCTGACATAGTGCCGATGTGCTGTATTCGGTGTGGCCAGATGGTGTGGGCCACGTGGGGACAAACTCTTGGTGGACATCCTCAGTATGGTCCTCAGGGAAAAAGTAAGTAAACTTTTCTAGGTCACTTTGGCTGAGACTTTGAAAAGCAAACACAGGAAGAAACTCACTGAAGTTTTGCTGTTTCCATCTGTTTTGTCGATCCCACCTTGTTTCTTGGCTGTGATTACCCTGGTCCTGTGTATGTCTCCCCTTGTCCAAAGTTTTTGATGCATCTTGTTTTTCATTCCCAGGATGTTTTTGTAAATTTAAGTCCAGATTGGTTAGATTCACATGCTTTTTTTCTTGAGGAAAGAAATACAAATTATTCTTTTCTCGAGATGTATGCTTGTTTATTCCTCTGACAGGAGCTTCTGAATTAATATATTCAGAGGTGACATCTAGCTCTGGTATCAAGGAAGCAAGTTTGACATGTTTGGGGTCTTTGCAAGCTGAAACAATCTCTGATTGAGAAACACTTTCCAGATGATTAGAAGATGGATACAATGAAGTAGTGTCCAATGAGCAGCTACAATAGGATTGTTTTCTAGGTGATGGCAGAGAAACTGGCATTGTGTCAAACATGCTTTTTTCCTGGTAAAATCCTTCCAGATGGAAAACAGAAAAGAATAGTAATTTGGACAAGAACAATTTTTTCTCAGTAACGTGTTGCAAAAAAAGCAGAGCGTTGAGTCACCCACCACTCAAGTTAAGTCAAATATTAATACAATAACAAACGAAAATAAGTTACTTTCTTACCTCCATTCATTAATAAAAGCAACACAATTATTAAAAGTTTGATCAATTTTGATCCCATTTTTGTGATGGAAATCATTTTCTGGGTTTTCATCAAAGGTGCCACAAAGTCCCATAGTGTTTCTGTAATCTAAACTAGGGGCTCTGATTGTTAAACTCATGCCCCACTCCCTAAGGTCAGCAGGGATAAATGCTCCAGAAGAAAACCAGATCTGAAGTACAGAAATAAAAGATGCTTAAACAATATTCAATATGGATTAAGAAAAAACTAGATTTTTTAAGAAATAAATTCATTTATTCCTTTAATATAAAAAGAGAACAAAATACTGGTGGTTTTCTTTAGATCACAAATTTCCTTTTAATACTACATGTCAAAATAATGGGTTTTTGCCTTTTGCTAACTTGAAATTTGAACTCCATATTGATCCTTTCATTGAGATAGTTTGTTTGTACTCCTTTCTTTAAATGATTTAAACTAAACTAAATATTTTATATGATTAAAACAGCTAGAAATGTTGAGGATAATGTTTACCAAGTAATATCTCTGAAAATAATTATTTAATATAGAACTAGACTGCTGGGTAATTAATTTACACAGATAAATATAATTCCAGAGGAGTACATATTCCTGTGGCTAATCAGTCTTCTCTTGCAGCCAGTAGGTAAATAGAATCAGAAGCCAAATTATACCAGAAAGTTGCCTGGGGAGTTGGGAATGGGAGCAAGGGGTTTATTGAATGATCCTAAGAGCCTGTGTCATCCATGATCCTCCTGACAGGAGGATCACTTCTCCCAGGTCAGGGACTTGGATGTCTGTGTTGAAAATATACCATCTGTGTTTGTTCCTCTGACTCTCCTTCCCCTTTTAATTTTTTAAATTTTATAATAGTGTCCTTTTCCTTTTCATGAAAACAGTAAGTATTCATTACAGAAAAATATTTAAAAAGCAAACAAACCTTACATTACTACTCAGTCTGAGGTAGCTAATGTATCTTAATCCAAGTTCTTTGAAAACCTCACCTATATTTCATTAATATCTCTCCCTGTCAATAAATACACATTTACTCCAAAACTTTCATGACTACAAAGTGTTCTGTTATGTGATGTCATTATATTTAGGGTTTTGATTAAACTATTTTATTCATCACTGATTAATTGTAATTTTTCCCTCTTGGAGAAATACAATGAACATCACTAGGGTTCTGCATATCCTTAATTATTTTATTGTGATACATTTTCAGAAGTAAAATTTCTTGAAAAATGACAGGCATAGGTTCAATTTATTATATATGAATAATATGTATGTCTCTGGAAAGACTGCAACTACTTTGTCTACTCTTGCTCTTGTATGACAGCTATTTGATCTGCATTTCTTTGATAAACTAATGAAGTTGACATTTTCATATTTTTGTTGGTTATTTGTACTTTTGGACATACTTATCAGTTTCATTTCTTTTGTGAATTGCCTGTTTATATTATTTGCTCATATTTATTGGAGTGCTGACTATATATTAGT
Source organism: Balaenoptera ricei (assembly GCF_028023285.1). NCBI lineage: Eukaryota > Metazoa > Chordata > Mammalia > Artiodactyla > Balaenopteridae > Balaenoptera > Balaenoptera ricei. Next base: position 66,619,733 of record NC_082647.1, read on the forward strand.
GATGTATGAGTGCTTACTGTATTAACTGTATGTTTTATATGTAGCAAATATTTTCCCAATTTTTGATTTGTATTTTGGTTTTTAATGATGGAATTCAAATATATAACACTATGTTAAAAAATTCTTATTCATCTTAATGCTATAAAAACATTCACTTACATTTTCTACTACTTTCATTTAAATTTAAATTTCATTCACCTGGAACTTACTTTTTTGGAAGATGAAAGGAAGATGACCTTAAAATACAAATAATTAGCTCACAGATATTAAGTATTATTTTAAAATGTCAATAAGTATATAATCTTGGATCTATTTCTTGATTTTCTAGTCTCTTCCATGTATCTACCAGCTTATTCCTGAGGCAGAACCATCTGTATTCATTTTTTAAATGGGCTAGCTATTCCTGAATATTTATTCTTTTTTTAAATTAATTTTTGCTGGAGTATAGTTGCTTTACAATGTTGTGTTAGTTTCTGCTGTACAGCAAAGTGAATCAGTTATACGTATACATATACCCCCTCTCTTTTAGATTTCCTTCCCATTTAGGTCACCACAGAGCACTGAGTAGAGTCAGGAACAAGACAAAGATGTCCACTCTCATCACTATTATTCAACATAGTTCTGAATATTTATTCTTAATTATATATTTCATCTCTGCCTGATATACCATTTATTGGGCATTGTCAAAAATATGAATAACCCAAATTATCAAACTGAAATCTTAAGGCACTTTAGATTTGACAGAGTTTTAACTGTGTTGTGTCTATTTGTGTGTGGTAAGTGAAAAAAATTTTATTCCATCTAAGATTGGTGTTAATCAAAAAGCTACTTTCTTGAAAAAACTAATGTTGAAAAATAATAGTTCCTAATTTAATAGAGATGAAAAGAAGTTCATATTTGAATACAAAATCTGGGGGAAAAAAAGAAAAAAAATACTTTTTTAACAGTGAAGAATCGTGACTTTTCTTCCTAAGTAAGATTCACTTATATTGATATTGCTAGTTACATCTTGGCTCTTTACAAATAAATATGGCTGTGATTCATGTAGCTGACCACCGCACATATCTAAAGTAACTACATCACCTTCTTCTTTGGCAACAAAGCCGCAGTTACATGACACAGGATAGTGGAGGCTTCCACAGTCCCACTGACATACATGGACTTCAAAATCACGCGACATACTCTTATAAAGCACAAATGTTCCAGTCTTGAAGTTATCATACATCCTATCATTAACAGAAGTCAATTGCATTAAGAATTGGTATAAAATATCACAATAATATGTTACAAACCAAATATACATATTAAATTTATTTATATGCACTCAATATATTTTGATGCAAGAATGGAAAATCTATATTCTAATAGCTTTATATATAAAAAGCAATTATTTGTAGAGTACTGAATGAAACAAAATAGTGATAAACACCTAAATCTCTCTCACTACTTTTTTCTTCTATTTCATCATTTCAGTCAATCCCTACTTTCAGCCTTCTCTTTCTGACACTGCTTTTGTTTTCTTTGTAGCACCTATTTCCTCAGATACACTGTATATTTTATTTATTAGTTGTGTATGTCTCTCTCCACCCAGACAAACGTAAGCTCCATGAGAGCAGGGGATACTTGTCTGTTTTGTGCACTGCCATACTCTAGCACGTAGTACGTGGTTGTCACTTAGTTGTTGCACAGTTAATCTTGTTGAATTATAACACATTAAATTAATCACCACTATGCTTTCTTGAGGTTTTTTCCACTAAAACTTCTAAGCCTTTAATTATAACCACAAAGGATTCTTGTATGTGAGATCATTTCCTACAACTTTTCAATAACTTTTCAAACTTTTGCAGTTTCATTTGTTATTGGGGGGGGGGGTTATATATCTCTTTACTGATACTGAATAATTTTACTGACAATGATCACATTATAGATTTTTTTAAAGAAGAAATTACCTTGTATTATGAAGAAAATTATTACTGAACAATGAGGTGTTCTTATTATTTCTTTAGCAACATCTTAAAATCATGTATTCCCCAGAACAGTATAACTGAGTTTAAATCCTTCTATGCAGATATTAATAGCAAGATAGTTTAGGTTACTGTTTGATCGTTTTGCTCAGTTTAAGTTCCAAAGGCAGATATCCAGGCATTCATGATGGCTATGATGGTTTTCCCCCTGAGTATCCTTGCAATGAATTAGAAGTTATTAAAATAATTATCATGTGTCAGTTTAATCATCTTGCCTAAACCTTAAATATTGTTTCAGTATCATGTAGAAATGCAAAACAGTACATATCTCTAGAGTAGATAATTTAATTATTATAAATAAATAAATGGTCAAGCTAAAAGGATTGTATTTTTAGGACTCTTCATTTTTACAAATTCAGCTTCACAATTAATCTGTATATTTACTAAGAAGTAGATTTTAGGGCAAAAACATTCCACACAAATCAATATTTTGAAACAAAATGTCCATACATGCCTTCCTTTCTAATCTTTCAGTGAATAGGACTAAGAAATAAAATAGTATAAGGTTTAAAACAAAACAACAACAAAATCCAATAGAAACACAAACTACCAAAGGAAAAAACTTACAGGAAATTATCTGCCATCAAAGGTAATTATAAGTGGGTCAGTAAATGAATAGCAGTAAGCAGTCAGGACATCCTTTACTCTGATCTTAAGAGCAAAGAAATTTTCAGTAAATATTACCGTTAATTGTTATTTAGTGATATACAATAAATTTCCTAGCAAGCTCAATGAATTTTTACTTAACTACTGTTTTATCATAGTTATTGAAACTGGAATAATTTACAAACTGAAAGAGCTTATTAAATGATTTTGAAATGAAAAGTTCACAAGGTGAACTTAGTGATAAGTTATACACATATATAGTGATAAAATACACGTATCTTTTTTTAAAGCTTCACTTATAAAGGTATTTTTGTAATTTGTTAACCTGGATGCTGTCTGGAATGTAGCTGTTCCATAGGAAATCCTCATTAACTATACAATATTGTATATATTGTATATTGTATACAATGTATACATAACTATACAATACAATAACTACAATATTCGTGACTCTATTTCCATCTTGAGAAAATTCTGTTACAGCAGTGTAGTACACAAAAGCATTGCTGCAGGTTCCGTTAGCACAGGATGATGTCTGGTGAAGGTCCACATGACAGGAAGATAGTGACAAATTTAAGCCTAGCTGTTCTTTACCTATTTTAGTGAAAAAATACACAGAAAATTTTCCTAAGAGAATCTACCAATCAAAGCACATAATAACTTGATTAACACAAAACACTGAATCAAGAGATTATTCTTAAATTATTTTCTCTTACTTAAAAATATAGTTGTAACTTTTGTCTAAGTAAACCAAAGCTATTGAACTCTACCTGATCTTTACAAATAGTTAATAACGTGTGTGTGTGTGTATATATATATATATATATACATATATATATATATATATATTACTATTTTTAATAGGTTATAAATTCATATGCACCTGCATAAAATTCAGAAGCAATATAAAATTTATTTTTGTTTCTATAAAAAAATGTAATTCTAACAGTAAGAAACATAATTTAATTTTTTTGCCTAATGCTTTTAGGCCTTGGGTCCAGATATGTCTTAGGGCTTGAACTCATGTTCTATCCATTTGTTGAGTGATAGCAATGATTACTGATCATTAATGATTACTGATACAGAGTTCATCAAACAGGTTTAACTACTGATACAATTCATCATTTTAAAAAACAGAAAAATAAAAACAAAGTAATTCCACACCAGTAATAAATCCTCAATCTCTTTCCCCTCCCAAATGTCCCAATATATTCAGAACCTTGAGATGCTTTCTTGCCTGTGGAACAAAGAACACACACAAAAAATAATTTGGAAAGAAAATGGTAACAAAAGAGAAGGAAGGAACTCTAGGGATTTGTATAACTAAACGAAAAAGATAGATTCCTCCAAAAGCTGGCTACAAAAGAAGTTTGCTCTCACATCCAATTAATGAATACAAAGTCCATCTGAGACAGGCACACTGCACAGATTCTAAATTCCTGAAAAAATTTTCTCTCCATGCATTTTTTTCTAGAAATATATACTTTTCCTATGTACATAACAAATAACAGAAACATCAGAATTCTTAGCCAGCTCCCCAGGTGAATATGAAACACATCTGGCTTAGATAGAACCCCTGACATCATTTCCCCTGGTCTGTGGTATGAGGGCCAAGTACTGTTCTCTTTAAGCCTGTGAAAAAGCAGTGGGACCTTTGTAGAAATACACTAGGAGACACCAACTTGTTCTCTATGAAATTAGAGATATAATGAAAATATACTTAAAGAAGATGAGATGAAGAATATCAGAATGAAATCCAGAAATTTTTCTCCAGAAAAAAAGGAAATTGTTTTTAATTGACAAATAATAACAACATAAGCTTGTAAAATGTAGGACTATATTTAGGCTGTTTTTATATTATTATAGCAACATTTGTCTTGTTGAAAGAATTGAGAGCTTGAAAATGTAGTGTAAAGTATACTTGGAGGGAAATCTTTACGTAACATAATTTTGGAAAATGTCAATAACATCCTCTTCCTATTCTCCCCCATAAACTGTAGTAAAATTTGCATAATATGCAAGTATGCATAATATGCACATAGTTTGAAGTAGAATTGTGTCAAACAGCCTGAGAGACAGTGTTTAATTTCATATTCTGGGTTGTATTTCAAAATAAAGTGTTGCTTATGGTGCTTCTGAAAGCTGAGTGAGTAGCTCGGTGTTACCTTAGCCTGTTGACTGTCAAGTATGTTGGGATAGCCTCTCTTGATTCCTCTTTCTCTCTCCTTAGTCATCTCTTTTTTCTGGGTGAGTCATTCCCATGAGACTCTCTCTCTCTCTCCTAGCATTTTTATCCTTTTGTTTCTCTGCTTTAATTAGGTATAATATAGACATGAAGATCTAGATACATTTCACTTGGTATATTTACTACATAAAATTTTATGCCCTATGGTGAAAAGGTATGTGAACAGAGCTGGAATCTCTCTTAAAAGTTATTTTGGACTTTATTTTTTAATTAATTAATTTATTTGCTGTGTTGGGTCTTCGTTTCTGTGCGAGGGCTTTCTCCAGTTGCGGCGAGCGGGGGCCACTCTTCATCGTGGTGCGCGGGCCTCTCACTATCGCGGCCTCTCCCGCTGCGGAGCACAGGCTCCAGACGCGCAGGCTCAGTAGTTGTGGCTCACGAGCCTAGCCGCTCCGTGGCATGTGGGACCTTCCCGGACCAGGGCTTGAACCCGTGTCCCCTGCATTGGCAGGCAGATTCATAACCACTGCGCCACCAGGGAAACCCCCTTAAAAGTTATTTTAATTTATGTATCTTTTACTTGCTTGGTTCCTACATCAGAGGCTTAGGGGAAAAAAAGGAACCCAACCAATCCAATCACTGCTATACATGGTTTGTCCTCTCATAGCCTATCCTGTTCTGTGGGAGAATTTCAGCTCTCTCTGGCTGTGACAGTGATGTATATGTGGCCATGCATCATACAGTCTATATAACGTAGTTTAAACGGAAGAATTCTAAAGCAAAGATCTCAAACATGAGCTTACATTAGGGAGTGAAGTGTGATGGGTGCATTATGAGATCCGTGTTGCATAAGCTTCAACTTTTAGCATAACTTACCACCTTTCCTTATTAGGGATAATTTGAAAAATCTTAAAGAGCAGTTTGTCCCTCAATCTCTGAAAACAAAACAAAGAGAAGAATTAGCAGAAGGATGAGGAGAAGGAGGAGGAGGAGGAGAAAGATAATAAAGAGGAGGAAATTGTTCATTATTGTCTTTTTTTTTTTAATTTGTGCTTTGAGCCCAGGAAGGATAAATGTGGACTGCAAAATAGATTGCTTTTGCAATCATAAATTTGGCCCAGTATTATTAATATGATTGAACTGTAATTTGATATAAACATGCAACATAATTAATTATATGAGTACACTGTGGTGACTTCCTGAAGAAAAAAGCATTAGTTATGATCGGAAATCTAATAATAAAATGAAGTGGATTTAGTATATTACCTTGATCAACAGTTGTCAGTTTTAACGAGATTTTGCACTCCTGATCAAGCTCACTGAATTCAGGACAAACGATAGGAATTGTGCTCTCTATCCTCAACTGGTATTCTTTCCCATCTTCTGATACAGTGTTCAGTTCAGGTTGTAACTGGTGTAAGAAAATATGTAGAGCAGTCATGTTTAATAGAATTTATTTCTAAGATATAATAATTTTGAAAGGACATTTTTCCTCAATAGCTCATATTTTGCTAAGTGAGCTGGCAGTAAAAACTTAAGCACTAGAATTTTTGAATTAAACAAGATCAATTAAAACCAAACCCTTAAAAACATCAGCAATGCACAGAAGGGTACATGGAGTTGCTGTAATCTTCTGACTTGAGGCACAATTTGGTTCCCCAGCACATTTTAGGCAGTCTGGTTGGAGCCTGCCTTCATGAAAATTCCTATTTTCTCCCATTTGTTTGCTAAGGTTTACTGACGCACCAATGGCAGATTCTGTTTATTCTTAGGGATTAATATCGTCCCTAATATCAATTAGAAATCTAAATATTTTAATGCATAAATGAAAATATTATTGTCACATGAAATATCTCAACCTTCAGCTTGTTTCTCAGCTTCTGCTTTCCACAGTTGGATTTACTGAGTACTGAAATCTAGGACTGGTCTTAACCCAGTTCACAGGTCACTCCTTTTTTGAAGCCAGATGTTTTTATGCAGTCTCAGTTCTTGGCTGGCCCTCAAAACAGATGGTTCTGAATATTCTCCCTGTTAGCCTAATCAGAAGTAGTACCTGGGGCCTGATCACTGGCCCTAATGTTGTCTTCTGAGTTCTTTCCAGTGTAGATGCAAAGGTTCTGTGTTCCCAGGGTCTGAGCTCTGTTTCCCCTCCCACCGTGTTTTATGTTATTCTGACAACATTGTTCAATCTCCTCATTCTTTTCCCTCTCCCTATTGTGTATAAGTGGACTTTATCCAGAAACAGGCTTTGTCCTCATTCAATCCTATTCTCTCAATCTATCAGTTATCCCATCTTGTCCTTGAACTAGAGATGAGTACAGGTCAAACTCCAGTCCTGTGGCTGAGACCTCAGAGGGTGCACAGTGGTTGCCTGCCTAGACCTCCTGATACTGTCCCAGCTCCTTCCCCCAATTCTGGATTCCCTGTCACCACTGATCATCTGCTAGAATAGCTCATCAGCTCTTGGACCACAGTGCTGCCAGCACTGACCATAGATATTGCCTTGTTTAGTTAGTTCAATCTTTGCTGTCCACAAAGCCTAAATTTCTGGGCCAATTCTACTCTAGCCAGAAACTCTAGGGCTTGACCTGATACCTGTCTTGAAAAATGACAGACTTTGATACTCTAACTTCTAGTTACATGATGGAATTATTTATGGGGATAGAATTTTTGCTTTATTCTAATTTGAGCTATTTCTGAAAAAAAAAAGCAAGTATATTCCAATTTTAGTTCATTAGCAGGCCCTCAAAGCTCAATGGCACTAGAATTATTTGGGTTATTTCTCAAAAATACAGACTCTTGGGTCTCAGCATTCAGTCTGTGAAGAGGTCCTGGAACCAGCATCCACAGATCACAGTATGGAAAACACGGTTCCAGAGGAATAATCTTTCAAATCCATCCCCACTGCTACATACCTTAATGCCTGCAAAAAATTCTCAGCTTTTGATGGCTAAACTTTGTACATGTGGTTTCTCCAAGAAAAAGATGGAAGCACTACAAAATATCTATGAATACAAATAATCATTTAGCAACACAATTATGGAGGAAATATGTGTAAATTATCATATTTAAGTACTTAATTTTAATTTTTGGTAGATAGTGCATAAGATATCATAGAAAACAAAATAATTAAAAACTTGCTTGAAAATTGAGAAAAAGTCCATCATTATAAAATATTAATTATTTAAATCTCAACATAAATCAAAGTTTTGTAGACTTTGTATTTAAGATGTATTTAAAAGTAGATAATAAGTGATATTATCATTGAAAAAATAAAAACATTTTTTTCCAGAATAAAAGTATATCATTTTAAAACAAGAAAGGGACATAAATTCATAAGGGTTCATTGATAATAATCAGTGACTTACTAAAAGCAGATACACATATAAAGTCAGTAAGATTACTGACTCATCCAATTACCCCTGGAGTTGGCACAATTGTCAAGAAAAAAGTAAAAAGAAAAACATCGTGCTTTATATCCTGGGGACAAAGGCTAATTTTAGAATATATTTTAATATCCATTTTTGAAAATTAACACATTTATGAAAATAAAAGAAAACCCAACGGTTTTTGAACATACCCTGTCTCCAAGTCTGAGATTTATGCCATCCAGTTCTAAAAGAGAGAATGGTTGAACTGTGGTCTCTTGTTTCAGCTCCTCTTTGATTTCTAGAGAAGAAAACCTAGACCAAGCTATGAGAAATCCCACTGAGTTGTTTGTAGGGGAAACATCAAAAGCACACCTACAGAAAAGCCTGGACTCAATCAGCTGCACCACAACCTCTGGCCTTCCTGGAGGTGGTGGTGGCGGCAATGAGGCAGACAGCTGACCTGGTGGGAGAAAATGCGTAATTTGTAGTTGGGCATCTTAAAGAGTTTTTATGGGAAAGCTCATGAAAACTGTAACTCAGGGATTTATATTAAGAAAAAATAAAATATGTTTAGAAAAATAATTATTTTCTAGCAATCAGCAAAGTAGCATATTCTTTTTTTAAAAATTTATTTATAATTTATTTATTTTTGGCTGCGTTGGGTCTTTGTTGTGCGCAGACTTTCTCTAGTTGCGGCGAGCGGGGGCTACTCTTCGTTGCGGTGCACGGGCTTCTCATTGCGGTGGCTTTTCTTGTTGCGGAGCATGGGCTCTAGGCGTGTGGGTTCAGGAATTGTGGCTCGCGGGCTCTAGAGCACAGGCTCAGTAATTGTGGCGCACGGGTTTAGTTGTTCCGCAGCATGTGGGATCTTCCCGGACCAGGGATTGAACCTGTGTCCCCTGCATTGGCAGGCAGATTCTTAACCACTGCGCCACCAGGGAAGTCCCAGCATATTCTTACTTTGACCCATAATCACATAAATATTGATAGCGGAGAAGTTCGTCAGCTCATCAAGCTTATATTAATGCATGTTGAATATGACTACTCTTGGAAAGTCTAGCTCTTCAACAGAAAAGTAATTTACTTTCTTTTAAGCAATTACCTTTTCTAAAAAAATGGAACAAACAAATAAAATTAAGATTTTCTACTTTATAATTTCCTGTTATAAAGAAAAATGTCATTATAATGCAAAATCAAATGCCTTACTATTTTACTCTTATAAATTACGCTTATAACTCAGTCCATCATTACTTTGGGTTGAAAGAGCTGTTCATTACAGAAGTGATTATACTGTTAGTGAAATATATTAAGTGTTAAACAATAGTCTTATTCTTTTCATTTTTTCGAGGTTAAAAAAGTTTAAAGTTTTCTCTAGGAACTCAGGAAGATATTACGATTTTTTTTCTCTGGGCATTTGCAAGATTAAATCTAGGGATCTAAAATGTTTCAGAATAGTTTTTTATTTGTTTTGTTCTGTTTTAGAAAAGAGAAAAATATCTGAGTGATAAATTTTAAAAGTAAGATTTTTTAAATGTCCTAAAATATACAAATATTTTTTTATGATATACACTGCAATTTTATGATAATCATAAAATTATTTTCTCAATTCTGTAATGTAGACTTTGGAAAATTCTGAGACCTTAGTCTAAATATGAGGGGAACAAACTTATGTACTTTCAGATATTTTAAAGTGTGATTTTGTTAGATATTTAATTACAAAATCACAATAACAAATGAAATGTTTCCAAATTAATCCAAGTAATAAATACTTTGCCAAACATTTTAAACATTAGGCCAAATCATTATCTAGATTTGAAGAAAATGATAGACTACTTTTGAGTATATATGATTTTTTAAAAATTACATATCTGAGTAAAAATTTTCTCTTAAATAAATTAAGAAAAAGATGCTGAACTTATTTCCAAACAGGGAGGAACTATCTATGGAAGTGATTATTAGGAACAGGAGATAACAAATGACTGAAAAGAAAATAATTCATGAAATTAAAATTTTTGAATTAATTGGCATCAACTATCTGGGTAAGCTGATCATTGCTCGCAACAATGTAGATCAAAAAACATTTGTTAACATGTATTTAAAGAAAAAGCTTTCAAAAACAACAACAGATAAATTATTTCTGGGACTTCCCTGGTTGCACAGTGGTTTAGACTCCATGCTCCCAATGCAGGGGACCCGGGTTCAATCCCTGCTCAGGGGACTAGATCCCACATGCATGCCAAACACAAATACACCAACATACAGAGTTCCATCACTAGCAGTTCATGTGTATTACACATGTTTTCTTACCTTCTGCACAATATCCCATACATCCCTGAGTGGGTTGTAGTAAGTAAACAAAAAACTTTCCACAGTTTCTTACAGACACTGGGATTTGAAAAAGACAGCAGTCTTTTGTAGTGCTACACAAAAACTGCCATGTGGCACAAGCTGTCAATTGCTTGATCTCCCCAGGTGGAGGTAGTGTTTCTGAATCGTTCAGAGACAGGCAGATGGGGGCCTGTGTTGCACAGTGGTTCATCTTTTGGATCAAAGAAAACAAAAGTTGCAAAGCCAATTTTTTTCATACATGGTAGATAAATCAACTTTGCATTTTCTTTTACACAACCTCTAAAATATTAAAGTATCAATCGTTTAAAAAAATCTAATAACTTGTACCCATACCATAAAAGAAGTAGTAACTTCATGGAATAGTAAATTTAAGGGTACATCCCTCATAATTAATATAATCTTTTTCAATTAAAATACATTTATTACATTTGTATTGTGAACAAGAGAAATTCAGTATCAGTTAACTCATGAAACAGCTGATACATCTAAGACAAGTCAATCTGAAGTCATCTTAATATACAGCACAAAGATAAACTGATCTTGGAGATTTCTTGAAAAATTTCTGGAAATAGTATACGTAAGAAGTTAGTGCACAGTAGAGGAGCCATCAAAAATCAGGGGAGGAAGACAGGATTGCTCAAAATTTGGTCATGGACCAACAGGCTGGCAATTTGGGAAAAAAATGAGGTTAAAGCCTCACTTGAAGCCAAATTTGGATATCTTTCCTGAGTTCTTTTTACATTACATACCTAAAAAGGAAAATAATTCCCACTTCTGCATAATTTTTAAAATGTGGGTATCGATAAGGAAAATGAGCCTTCTATTAAGACGTAATCCTTCTGTTAAGCAGACAAGAACTGAAGCACTTAAAATATGCAGTATTTTACTGTTTGAAAGTTACTGAGGTTAAGTACCTGAGCCCTGGAGAATGACAGCCTGTGATCAAAACTTGGCTTTCTGACCTGCTATCCAGGTGACTCTAGGTGTGTTACGCCTAAAAATATGTTTTCTGTATTATATGGTGGAAATCACGATGATAGACTGTCTTCTATAAGATACTGTAAGTTAAAGCACTTGGTGGACTGTTGAACATTACATTAACTATTACTATTATTGTCAGAATAGAGAACCTTGGAATACTCCCTTTGATTAACTTAATCTTGATGCAAAATTAAAATAATATTGCAGCGTGAGAAATAAATTGGTTGTAGCAAGATTCAATCCTTATATGAAAAAATACTTAAGAAAAAGCACGTGTAGTTCACATTAGTGAGTTGATAACCTCAGCACATTTGGTTGGCGTCTTAGCAGGTCTGGCAAAGAGGAGAAATCGATACCATCCGGGAGAAAGGGAGTGGTCACATATCAGGTCTTGAATGGCTAACTGCTGGAGGCGCAGGGAGTCAAAACGGACACTTCTGTAAGGGCTCTGAAGAAACTGGTGTCCCCCAGGAGAGCACTCCTGAGCTAGAATGGAAAGACAGATGATGTTATGTATTTTCTTCAGCCCTCGATTAAAACTGACTCCTGAAACAAAAACAGAGCAAATAAACCTACAAGTGCACATAAAGGCCATCTGAAATGTCATGATCTCTTAGTAAAAGAAAGATGACAATATGCACTTTCCATAAATACAATAAGCCAATCAACAAACTCTTTAGAATGTATTTTTGAGGTATTTGAGCTTCAAGGACTTTATTTTCATTTAATTTGGACAGGCAAAATTGCTGATTGCTGTTGAGTCAGGATTTGTTTATTCCTACCATCAGAAGGCATAGGCCTTACAAGGACTCCTCTTGAGAGTGATCCTCCAGATTTGAATGCAATTACTGACCCTCCATGACCTGCTTTCTGCCACAGTAGCCATGTGCCCCCCCAGATCCCATCTCTGCCAGGTCCTGGAATGCAACAAACTAAACCAAACTTTCAATGCTAATATAATTTTTGTAAAATGCCCTCCTAGTGAAGTTTCCTGCATTTTTTTACTGCAGGAAAAAATATAAAGTTTTCACATTTTTTCTTATTTTTAAATATAAAAGTAGTGAAGTTCATTTTCATTTCTAAGCACAGGAAAATGAATGGGGTAGAGGGGAACAGTTTTGAAGGAAAAACAAGAAAAAAAACATGGAGAAAGAGCTAGTTCTGTAGATTTTTTAGGAAAGCCATTTTCTGAGCAGTAGTTGGCCTGGAAGATACTTTTTTCTGTCAAATCTACAGAGGGAGAACATAAAGCACCTCTTCCCAGCAAGAAGAGAGAAGAGAAGAGGAGGCAATAAAAACAGTTATCCTGGAAATACAGCTCTTGTTTGAGGCTACTGTCTCCCTAATAATAAGAAACACATGGAACTGTCCTTATTTGGAGTATCTTATTGACACAATAGGCAGAAAATATCCCAGTATTAGATATTGTATTTGTTCAAGGAAAACACTATAGTAAAGATAATATCTTTGAAATAGAAATGGGAAAGAAAAATTTAATCATTACGAAAGTACCTCACTATAGAAAAAAATCGATCTAACTGAACAAAACTCTCAAATGTTTATTACATAATTTTAAGTTACACAGTGTTTGCGAACAAAAATCAGTTTCCAAACAAATTAATAAGGAGCACAATAAACTAGAGATAGTAATTTGCATGTCAGTCTCACAAATGTAGCTTATAAAATTGTCTTTATTATACAGGTTTTTGCTTTTTATTTTGTTTGTAGTGACAGCAATTAAACTGTAAAAAAGGTATTGTTTTGCAAGATAAAAGATCTCCCTAAAGAATTTTTTTAGTAAAAGATTTCAGGAATGACCACAAAAGGTTCTTCTTCCTTTTGTCTCTAGTTTCACCAGTTATAAATGTCCCAAAAGGCTCTAGTGACTTTGACAATCTCAATTTGTCAACACTAGATAAATATTTTATAAAATGTATGTGGGTAGAAGTCAGAGGATGTGCTATCATTTCATTTAATTTTGAAATAATGCTAACCCCCTGTCAATATCAGAAGATTGCACGTGGTTAGAAACTAAGGAAAATATTTTAAAAGAGATTACTAGTGAGGTTTGTATAAATTATTGAAATGTTTTCTCTGAGCTTATCCTACAACAGAATTTTGTATTGGGAAAAAAGTCAATAACTCCATCTTTATTCTGTGCAGTATTTCTCCTTGCTAAGCACTTCTGAAGTTCTCACATTTCCTCTGATTTTGCTGCTTTAAATAACTGTTTTCTAATCCAAAGCTAAAGATGTCATAAATGTAGAAGCAATCACAGTGTGACATCAACAATACTAAGAACTGTATAATATTTAAACAGAAATTTTACATTTTTTATTTTTTTATTTAATATTTATTTTAGAGGAAAATTCTTAATTTGTATAATTAATAATAGCTCATATTTTGTATCGTTCATTTCACAATTTTTCCCTCCAAATCGACTTGTCACTCATTAAATGTTCAAGGTCTCTGTAGAAAAATTTAAATCTTACTAACAATGAATAAGCCACGCTCTTAAAAACCTCATTACAACCTTAACTCTAGAAGGGAGGATATAGTTAACTATGGCTGGTTTGGGCTCCCGTTTGGGAATCTGGGGGCCTAGCTCCTGAAGTACTAAAAGAGTAACTCTACAAGCCCATTTCACACATCAGTCAATTTCATGACATGAATGATGTGCAAAGCTTTCTAGCAAATGTCCAATAAAAAATTTTTCCCTCAAAACAAAAGTACGTATAAAATATACATTAAAATTTACATTTCTATTTATTCTGTCTTCTTCTCAATAGGATTTAAAGAAGCTAGGTAGTATATAATAGAATCTGCAATATTTGCATTTCAAATACTTTGGGAAAACGTGTCAAGTTATAAATAATAGATACATAATGATACAATATGCAAATAGTTTTCTAGTTTTGTTTGTAGGTATAAGTAACCTGTATTAGATTAATACATTGGTTAATACAATGGCTAAGACTAGTATGCTTTAAGATTCATAATTGGGTGACAGACAAATATGTTAAGAAACTAAATAAATTATTGTATTTTTAAGAGATGAATACGCTTAATGCCTAAAGACAGGCACTTCATAATATCTGAGTTTATAATTATAAAACTTTTGGTATATTGCTCTATGGGAATTTCAAATATCTGTGAATTTTTAAAAATTGTATAACTTCCCCAAAGATGTGGAAAAGAGAAAAACCACCTTTTAGCTCCAAATTCAGTGAGAAATAAAAAGTTAATCATTAAGCTTCTAATATTCAAAACTGTATTATGGATTCTGCAACAACACAAAAGGCTGAAAAGCAAGGTCAAATAGAGAGTGATGGACTAGCTAAGTCTCTTTACTTTGTCATCCTTTATATATTAACGGATGAATGCTCTTGAAAAGAATACAAATAGACTGAAAGTAAAAGGATGGACAATAACATTATGCAAACAGTAACCACAAGAAAACTGGATTGGCTGTACTAATATCAGACAAAAATATCTTAAAACAAAAGAAATGTTACTAGAGACAAAGAGGGACATTTTATAGCAATAAAAGTTTCAATCCATGAGGAAGATATACACCTAATAACAGAGCACAAAAATACATGAAGCAAAATCTAAGAGAAACAAAGGGAAAAAAAATACCTACTTCAACAGTAATAGTTGGGGACTTCCAATACTCCACTTTCAACATGAATAGAAAAACGGGCAGAAAATCGTCAAGGAAACAGCCAGAACAACACACTATAAACCAACTTGACCTAACAGACATCTATAGAACACTCTACCCAACAACAGCAGAATATAAATTCTTCTGAAGTGCACATGGAACATTTTCCAGGATGGACAATACATTAGACCATAAGACAAACCTCAATAAATTTGAAAAGATAAAAATTATACAAAGTATGTTCTCTGACTGCAATAGAATGAATATATAAATCAATAGCAGAAAGAAATTTACAAATACATGGAAATTAAACAACCTAGAAAAGCAAGGGGTCAAAGAAATGAAAATAGAAACGAGAAAATACATTGAAAAGGATTAAAATAAAGATACAACACACCAAAATTTATGGGATGCTGCTAAAGTAGTGGTTAGAGGAAAATTATAGATATATATGCCTATATTAAAAAAGAAAAAGATCCCAATATAATGAACTAATCTTTCGCCTGAAGATTGGAAACAGAAGAACGTACTAAATCTAAAGGAAGAAGGAAAGTAATTTTAAAGACTAAAGAAGACATTAATGAAATTGAGAATAGAAAAACAGTAGAGAAAAATCAATGAAACCAAAAGCTGGTTCTTTGAAAAAAATCAACAAAGGTGACATACTTCTAGGTTTGCTGAGAAAAAGAGAGAGAAGACTCACTTACTAGAATCAAAATGAAACAGGGCACACCACTACAAATCTTATTAAGGAATACTATTACAGTTGCATGCCAATACATTAGATAACATATAAAATTGAGAAATTCCTAAAAAGACACAAAGTACAAAACTGATTCAAGAAAAAGTAAGCAATCCAAATAGATTTATATCATGTGAAAAGACTGAATCGGTAAAAAAAAAAAAAAAAAAAAAGACACAAACATCCAAAAAGAAAAGGCCAGGTCTAGATGGCATCAATGCTCAGTTCTACCTAACATTTAAATAATACCAATTCTTCACAAACATTTCCAAAAATTAGAAAAAGATGGAATACTTCCAGACTCATTCTGTGAGCCCAATATTACCCTGATACCAAAGCCAGAAAATGATATCACAGGAAAAAAAAGCCTATGAACCAATGTATCTTTTGAATATAGATACAAAAGTCCTCAGCAAAATACTAGCAAATCAAATCCAGAAATACAGACAAAGAATTATAAACCATGACCAAGTAGGATTTATCCTAGGCATGCAAGGTTGATTCAACATCCAAAAATGAATTAAGGTAATATACTATATTAACAGAATAAAAAATAAAATCCGCATGTGCTTCTCAATAGACAGAAAAATCACTTGAAAAAAATCTAACACATTATGATTAAAAAACTAGGAATAGAAGAAGGGCACTTGCTCAACCCAATAAAGGAAATCTACAAAAAACCCCGTAGCCACAACATACCTGATGGAGAAAGACTAGATGCTTTCTCATAAGATCAGGAACAAGACAAAGATATCCACTCTCACCACTTCTATTCAACACTGTACTTGAGGTTCTAACCAGGACAACTAGGCAAGATAAATAAAGATATCCAGATTGGAAAGAAAGAAGTAAAACTATCTTTATTCACAGATGACCTAATTTTTTATGTAAAAATTCTAAGAAATCCACTAAAAAACACAACAAAATATTAACACTAGTGAACAAGTTCAGCAAGGTTTCAGGATATAAAATCAAGATGCAAAATGTGATTTTATTCTTTTTTTAAAATTCACATACCATAAAATTTACCATTTCTAAATGTAGAATTCAGTATGGGGTGCTTTTTTTTTCTTTTTGCATATTCACGAAGTTGTATACCACAATTTTAGAACATTTTCATCACCCCCAAAAGACACCTGTATCATTAGCAGTCACTCCCGCCCATTCCCCTCTACCTCCAGCCACTGGCAACGACTAACTTTTTTGTCTCTATGGATTTACCTACTCTAGACATTTTATATAAAAACAATCATATAATATGTGGCATTTTGTCTCTGGCTTTACCATGTTTTCAAGTTTCATCCATGTTGCAGTACTTCATTCCTACTTATGGCCAAATAGTATTCCACTGGATATACCACCTTTTGTTTACCCATTCATCATTTGATGGGCATTTGGGTTGTTTCCACTTTTTGCCTATTATGAATAATGCTGAAGTGGACCTTAATGAACAAATTTTTGTGTGAACATATGCTATTTCATTCACCAGGGGCAGTAGAGATAGCCCAATAGTTAAGGATGTTAGAATCTGAAGCCACCTTGCATGTGTTCAGAGTCTGGCTCTGCTACTTAATAGTATGTGACTTTGGGTAAATGGCCTAGCATATATGTGACTCAGTTTTCTTACTTGTAAAATAGGGTAATAATAATACTTATCCTGTGGGTATTGTGAGAAGTAAATGATTTAATGTGGGTAATGTATTTTAAAGTGCTTAGAATAATGCCCACACATAGTAGGTGCTTTCTGCATTTGCTGTGTTAAAATAAGCTGGCAAGGTTATTACCTTTTCTGTTTCACAAATGAAGAAACTGGGAGTTGCCCAAAGTTTTATGGGCCTTAGGGTGGTTAATTATATTCTTAAACATGTGCAATAAATAGACTAAGAAGGAAATTAAGAAAACAATTCCATTTATAATAGTTTCAAAAGAACAAATACTTAGGGATAAATTTAACAAAAACACAAAACTTATATTTTGAATATAACAAACATTGTTGAAAGAAATTAAAGACCTAAGTACTTAAATGGAAATTCATCCATGTTCGTGGATCTGAAAATTTAATGTTGTTAAGTTGGCAATACTCCCCAAATTTACATGCAGATTCATCACAGCTCCTAACAGAATATCAGCTGACTCTTTTGTAAAGAATGACAAACTTAATTGTAAAATTCATATGAAATTTCAGGGGACCAGAATAGCTAAACTAATCTTGAAAAAGAAGAACAAAACAGGAGGACTCACATTTTCTCATTTCAAAATTTACTATAGAGCTACAGTAATCAAGAAAGTTTAGTGGTGGCATGAGGAGAGACATAGATTGATGAATAAAATTGAGAGTCCAGAAATAAACCCATGTACCTATGGTTTTTAACTGATTTTTGAGACGGGTGCCCAGATCAGTCAATGGGGAAATGACAATCTTTTCAACAAAACTGGAGATCCACGTGCAAAATAATGAAATTGGACCCTTTGGTTATACCGTATACAAAGTTAATTCAAAATGGATCAAAGACCAAAATACAAGAACTAAAACTAAAAGACTTAGGAAAAATATTGGGGTAAATCTTCATGACTGTAGATTTGGCAATGGATTTCAAGATATGACAACACAGCACAAGCAACAAAAGATAGACAAACTGGACTTCAGCAAAAATTAGCAACTTCTATGCTTCAAAGGACATTATCAAGAAAGTGAAAAGACAACCCACAGAATGGGAGAAAATAACTGCAAATCCACATGTCTGCTAAGATAATTGTATTTAGACTATACAAATAACACATACAACTCAATAACCAAAAGGCCAATGACCCAATTAAAAAATTGGCAAAGTATTTGAGTAGGTATTTCTCCAAAGAAAATATGTAAATGTTCAATAAACACATGAAAAAATGCTTGACGTCATTAGCTGCCAGAGAAATGCAAATCAAACCACAATGAGACGTCACTTCACACCCACTAGAATGGCTAGAATCAAAATTTCAGATAAAAAAACTTTTTTTCAGATAATAACAAGCGCTGACGAGGCTGTGGATAAATTAAAACCCTCATACACTGCTGCAGGAATGTAAAACAGTGCAGCCACTTTGGAAAACAGTCTGGCTATTCCTGAAATGGTTAAACACAGAGTTACCCTATGATCCAATAACTCCACTCCTAGGTATATTTCTAAAAGAAATGAAAATGTGTCCATACAAAAACTTATACCCAGATGTTTACAGCAGCATTATTTATAATAGCCATAAGGTAAAAACAGTCCAAATGTTCATCAACTGATCGATTTATATACAAAATGTGGTATGTACTTACAATGGAATATTATTCCATCACAAAAAGAGGAAGTACTGATACATGTTAGAACATGATGAACCTTGAAAACATGATGCTAAATGAAAGAAGTCAGTCACAGAAGACAATGTTATATGATTCCATTTAGATAAAATATCCTGAATAGGTAAATCTATAGAGCAGAAAGTAGATTAGTGATTGCTTATAGTTGGGAGGGTGGAGAGGGTGAAGGAGGGTATAAGGGGAGGATAGCTAGAGTATGTTATTTCTTTTCAAGGTGATAAAAATGTTCTAAAATTGACTATACTAATGGTTGCACATATTTTTGAATATACATAAACCCATAGATCACTGTGTCCTGTAAGAAACCATTGTACACTGTAAATGAATGATTTGTATGGTATATGAACTATATCTTAATAAAGCTATTTGAAAAAGTCTTGTATGCTCCACTTTTATCTCTACTATATTAACATAAAGAAGTTTATCATAAACTTTATTATCAACTTGACCACAATAGGAGCTTAGAACATGGCAATGGTTAATATTCGCCTTTAGTAGAGAGATTACAAGGCTATTATATAGGGCAAGAAGTCGTTATATGATCTATAGTAAACACTGAAGCAAACTCCTTTATAAATATTGGTCATTTTTCTGGAAACATATCGTCTAACTGTAGTAAGTACATATTATATATTATTACATGTATTTTTTGAAAAGTTCTTCATGAAGATCTAGTTAATGTGTAAGCAACCAAAGATGGCACAGATCAATGATAGCTTGTTGAGGTCTATCATTTTAGGAAATAACTTAATTGTGTTCTAATATTCTTTTTAGTTTTATGGGTAAGTGCTGCTCTCCCTTCCTCTTTTACAGAGCAAACTTACCTTAGCAAACTAGATTAAGATCAACAAGGTGATAAAATAAAATTATATCCTGAACACTTATAAATGTTGCACACAATCTTTTTTTTAAAGCTGCGGGTAGTTTTACACAGGTCAGATTTATTTCTGAAAAACATAAGGAAACATAAGAACAAGTCACCTTTCATTTAATGTTCCTATCTGTGTGAACACAAAACAATCAGGAAGGGCTAATATTGTTTTAACTTCACAGTGTTTTCAACCATGTGTTCTTCATCGTGGATTGAAGTGGGAGGGGAGCTACTCGCTCCTCAGAGATCTCTTTTACAGTAGCAGAACTGATTCTAAGAGGTATACACAAAACGAGATATCATACACAAAACTTATTGAATTATTGTAGGGGTAAAATGCTAATCAGTTTATTATTTCCGGGGGGAGGGAGGGAGTGGTGCAGAAGTCGTGCAGTTTGGAACTGAACTCCTTTGGATATTTCAGATCCAGTTGTCGCTAGAATGCCTGGAAGATCCAGGAAAAGTTTCTTATGGTAATAAAGGGACCTTAAGGAGCGGATATCAGCAGGAAACAAGGGAACAAAAAAGTGACTGAGGGTCTTAAGAGCAGAAAAATAGGAGGCAACAGTCGCCTGTGCACAAAGGAAAACTGAAGAGTGCCAAGGCTGTAAAGTGACCATTTCAAAGAAGGCGGTAGGACAGGGAGGAGGTTGGTATGGGACAAGTATTAGATGCGGCCATAAAGATGCACAGGCACGCTCCACGTGTCATCCGGGAAGTTAGCCCCCCTCCTCCAAAGGCCCAGGTGGCGCCCCTGCGCCGCCTTACGCCAGCGCCCTACCTGGCCGACCTTTCCCGGCGGCCAGGAGCATCAATGCCAGCGTCAGCACCCGAACTCCGTCAGGCATCGCTACTGCCGCAGATGGGACGAAGGCGTCGCTGATCCCTGGCCGAGGGTGCGGGCAGGAGGGTGCCACAGCAGCCTCTCCGTCCTCCTATCACAGAACTCAGTCCGTTCCTGCTCGCCCTTCAGGGTTGTCGCGCATCCTCGCTCTGGGGCGCGCTGGTCTTGTCCAGGGATAACCCAGCGAGTCTGGTGGCTCCTCCCTCCCAAACCCCGCCCACCCGCCGGAAAGCCACGCCCAACTGTCCCCGAGGCCGCCGTGCGCCCTGCGTGTCCTGGCTGTGGCTCCACCACCCTGGTTGTCAACAGCAGTCGCACATTCTTGGGGAAGACTCCCAGGATATAACGGCATCCCGCGTCTCGCTGTTCTAACAAATGCTTTAGGAAAACTTGGTATTCCTAGAAACTGTTCCGATGGACCTCCAATAAAAGAAGGCTTGCAAGGTTTCTGCTGGCAGGGAGAGGGCCCCTGATCATACCTGCAGATGGACTCTTCACCTGGTAATCGGGGTTGCTGGTTTGCCCCCACAGGTGCTTCTCAGAAGTTGCACCTGCCACTTTCGGCCTCAGTGTGAACGATGGAAGGAGGAAGTAGAGATTACTGCTGCGACAGTAGTAGTTCTCTTCCTCTGTCTATGTGGCAGGTTTTTCAGAAGTGAACTGGAGGGCGTTTAGACATTTTCCAAATACGTGGGCACAGCCATCATGTATTTGCTGATGATTCCCAGAGCTCTCTCAGTTGTCCAGTGGTGACTCAGTGACTCAGGAGTTTTCAACACATGGTTACATGACTCCCAGGGTTGCCCAGGGGATGGTTTCCAATCTACAGTTGTCTTCAGATGTGTGGTTGCCTCTGCAGAGGGAAGGGACCTTTTTTTTTTTTTCTTCTTAACCGGTTCTTCATCTTTTTACATCTTTAAACGAAACCTCACTCTCCTAGTTTTTCTCTGGTATTCTCAGTTCTGGAGTCCTTTTATCCATCACCTGAGACTTCACCCTTAGAGCCTGTACCTGAGGGGAAGGAAGACATTGGTCAACAGATGGTAGTCCAGGAGTCCTGGTGAGCATCAGGGTTCAGGCCACAGTTCCATTTATAGATTTGGACGATTAAAGCATGGACTATGCATGGTGATAAAGACAGCAGGTGCCCAAATGTATAAAAAAGTTCTTTTAAAAATTGTTTATAGTTTGTTTGAAAGAAATTACCATTTAAAAATTTAAAAACTGTTCCCAAACGTATGAGTATTAGTCCATCTTGGAAAAAATTTCTTTGTGCTGTGCAGAACTTGTGTTTAGCCCCCTTTTAGATGCAGAACAGGCATCCAATCTTCCAGGAAAAAACTGAAACATAAGTTTTTGGTGGGTGTGGAAGATGAGTTTCATCTTAAAGCCTAATTGTGGAAGAACAATTTAATGTGAGCAGGTTGAAAACCCAGAGATTTTTTAGCCTCCGTCTTTTGTTTCAGCTTATCAAAGCCCTAATAAAACTGGGACAGAAAAATAAACATCGATTTTTATCAGTCTATTTGTGAAATCACCAGAAATAAAGTAATGGTTATAATCAGGATTAAATAATATCAGGCTTTTTTGTAAATTTATTGTCCAGCAATATCTGTGGAAATGCAGTCAACTTTTATACTTTCCTGGAGGACAACATCACTTGCCTAACTTCCAGCAAACCCTGAGCATACAATGTAAAGTATAATGTGTCTCATTTTCCCCTTCAGTTTTGGTTGATGAATACCAGTTTATGAGTTTACAATAGACTTGTAACAGAGAACAGATTTGCCTCCATGTAAGTGAGTTAAGACGGAAAAAAACCTGAAAACAACTTAATTGTTTTTCAGATCTCAATAGAAAATTCATCTAAATTGGCTTGAGTCTGCAAGAATATACTGAATAAAAATTAGTTACAGGACTGTGGGAAAAACAGAAAGTAATAAAAATAATGTTTTAACATACATTATGTAGTGAGATTCATCAAAATTTGGAATAATATTCAAATTTTTAAAACTTTTTTTTAATTTTTGAAAAGTAGGATAAAGAATGGAGGCATGGTACTCTAATTATAAATACCAGTGGTACGTGTAAAATGCAGTAAATACCACTGAGAGAGAAATAATACAGAATGTCTGTGTGGAAGATAAAATGAAGCCAAGTACAGTATAACTTGAGTGAAAGGAAACACTAATCAGGAGAAAATTTCAAAGGATAATTTCCTTGAAAAAGGAAATAACTCAGCTCTTCTCAGGTTCATTTGCAAAATTATGCTGAACTTATATGAGTAAACCCCCCAAATTCAGGGGATAGAAAGACACAGTGATTAAGTGCACAAATCCTGAGGTCAGGACACCTGGGTTCTAATCCTAGATTTGCTACCTATTTACTGACTGTGTCACCTTGGATGGCACTCTGAACTTCATTTTTTTGTGCCATGGGAATGATGGTAATAATACCTACCCCGTAGAGTTTAAGAAACAATAGTGTATGGGATTTCCCTGGTGGTCCAGTGGTAAAGAATCCGTCTTACGATGCAGGGGATGCGGTTCGATCCCTGGTCAGGGAACTAAGATCCCACATGCTGTGGGGCAACTAAGCCTGCTCGCCACAACTACTGAGCTTGAGCGCCTCAACTAGAGAGCCCGCGTGCCGCAAATTACAGAGCCCACGTGCCCTGGAGCCCTGGAGCCCAGGCGCCACAACTAGAGAGAAGCCCACCTGTCGCAACGAAAGATCCCACACGCCTCAACGAAGATCCCGCATGCCACAGCAGGACCCGACGCAGCCAAAAATAAATTAAATAAATAAATAAATAATAAGTAAAATTAAAAAAAGAAAAACAAATGGATTCATAAGACTGGTTGTTTTAAAAAAAGAAACAATAGTGTATGTATGTGTGAGGTGGAGGTGGGGTGGAGGAGGAGGGGTCTGGAGAGAGAGCGTTTAGGTAGTGTCTGGCATAGGGTAGCTAACATGAGTATACATAATAGTTTACAGATAATAAAACCAAGGTGCAATACCACATAACTATACTTGTCGTTTTGTTATTATAGAATGGTTCATCATTTCTCAGTGTTATCCTCTTACAGTGCTCAGGATAATTTGCAGTAACCTTACTGAGAAACACACGTTTATATAATATATGAATTCCTTGGCCCGTGTATATTTTACTAAATGAGAGAGTCTGGGTCTCACCTGGATATATCTTTTTTTTTTTTTTTTTCGGCAGGGGGAGAGGAGGTTTGATAGAAATGGCATTGGGGAAGAGAACAGTGTCATCACATCAATTCTTGAGCTTCACAAATTAATGTTTTGGCTTTGGCACTGAGTTTATATTCAGGAGGCCATTGCTCCCAGACAGAGACACTAAATGGGACAGACATTTTGCCCCCACCAATAGTAAATTCCTTTTTCTTAATGAGGAGTCAGCTAGACACTTGATATATTAAAGAAAATTCACTGAAAGCCATTAACTGTGAATTTTATAATGTTTATTCTGGCATGCCTCTAGGAAATAACGTAAATAAGCTGAGAGAGGGGAGCTGCATGCCTGGCATGAATGCTTGTTTTAAGAATCAATCTTTTGGGACTTCCCTGGTGGCGCAGTGGATGGGAATCTGCCTGCCAATGAAGGGGACACGGGTTCGATCCCTGGTCCGGGAAGATCGCACATGCCGCAGAGCAACTAAGCCTGTGCGCCACAACTCCTGAGCCCGTGCTCTAGAGCCCACGAGCCACAACTGCTGAGCCCATGTGCCGCAACTACTGAAGCCTGCGCGCCTAGACCCCGTGCTCCACAACAAGAGAAGCCACCACAAGGAAGGGCCCACACACTGCAACAAAGAGTAGCCTCTGCTTGCCACAACTAGAGAAAGCCCGTGCGCAGCAAAGAAGACCCAATGCAGCCAAAAATAAATAAAATTAAATCTTAAAAAAAAAAAAGAATGAATCTTTCTACATCCATGTTCATAGAAGCATTATTCACAGCAGCTAAAACATGGATGAAACACAACTGTCCACTATGGATGAATGGTAAGCAAAGTATGGTATATAGATACAGTGCAATATTATTCAGCTTTAAAAAGGAAATTCTGATACAAGCTACAAACATGGATGAAGCTTGAAGATATTATGCTAAGTGAAAGAAACCAATCACAAAAGAACAGATACTGTATGATTCCACTTACATGAGGTACCTATAGTAGTCAAGTTCACAGAGACAGAAAGTAGAATGGTGGTTGCCAGGGACTGGGGGAAGAGGACAATGGGGAGTTATTGTTGAATGAGAACAGAGTTTCAGTTTGGGAAGATGAAAAAGTTCTGGAGGTGGATGGTGGTGATGGTTGCAGAACAATGTGAATATACTTATTGCCACTGAACTGTACACTTAAATGGTTAAATTGGTAAATTTATGTTATGTATACTTTGTCAAAATAGAAAAAAATATATAAAAAGAATGAGCCAAAGCAGTCTTGAGAAAAAAGAACAAAGCTGGAGGTATCATGCTCTTTGACCTTAGGCTATACTACAATGCTACAGTCATCAAAACACCATGGTACTGGCACAAAAACAGACACAAAGATCAATGAAACAGAATAGAGGGTACATGTAAAAGAATGAAATTAGTACATTTTCTCACACCAAATACAAAAACAAGTTCAAAGTAGATTAGAGACCTAAATGTAAGACCTGAAACCATAAAACTCCTAGAAGAGAACATAGGCAGAACACTCTTTAACATAAATCATAGTAATATTTTTTTTTGGATCTGTCACCTAAGGCAAACAAAGACAAAATAAACAAATTGGACCTACTTAAACTTAAAAGCTTTTGCACAGCAAAGGAAACCATTGGCAAAATGAAAAGACAACCTACTGAATGGGAGAAAGTATTTGCAAATGATATGTTGGATAAGGGGTTAATATCCAAAATATATAAACAGCTCATGTAACTCAATATCAAAAAACCAAATAATCCGATTAAAATTTTTCCAGAGACAATATACAGGTGGCCAAAAGACACATGAAAAGATGCTCAACATCACTAATCATCAGAGAAATGCAAATCAAACCCATAATGAGATATCACCTCACACCTGTCAGAATGCCTATCATCAAAAAGTCTGCAAATAACAAGTGTTGCTAAGGATGTGAAGAAAAGGGAATCCTGTTGGTGGAAATGTAAATTGGTGCAGTCACTATGGAAAACAGTATGGAGGTTCCTCAAAAAACTAAAAATAGAGCAACAATATGAGCCAGCAATTCCACTCCTGGGTGTATATCTGAAGAAAACAAAAACACTACTTTGAAAAGGTACATGCACGGCAGTGTTCACAGTAGCATTATTTACAATTGCCAAGATATGGAAGCGACCTAAGTGTCCATCAGCAGATAAATGGATAAAGAAGATGTGGTGCATGTGTATATATAATTATATATATAATTGAATATTACTCAGCCAAGAAATAGGATGAAATTCTGCCATTTGCAACAACATGGGTGACCTAGAGGGTAATATGCTTAGTGAAATAAGTCATAAGTGAAATAAGTCTCATGAAATAAGTCATGAGAAAGACAAATACTGTATGTTATCACTTTTAAATGCATGTGGAATTAAAAAAAATAAAAAAATAAATGAATATAGCAGAACAGAAACAGACTCACAGATAAAGAGAACAAACTAGTGGTTACCAGTGGGGAGCAGGAAGGGGAGAGGGACAAAACAGGAACAGGGGAGTAAGAGGTACAAACTACTATGTATAAAATAAATAAGTAACAAAGATATATTGTTCAGCACAGGGAAGTATAGCCATTTTATAATAACTTTAAATGGAGTATAATCTATACAAATACTGAATCACTTGATGCATAGCTGAAACTAACATTGTAAATCAACTATGCTTACATTAAAAAGTAAAATAAAATCAGGTAAAATAAAAAGAATGTATCTTTCACTCATCAACTAGAAAGAAAGCCCTTTATTTCAACATATCTCAATGTCATTGGCCCTAAGGAGGTTTCTTGAAAATGTTCAGCAGAGTAGAAATGGTTCAACCCCTGACTGAGCTTACTTTTGACATAAATTCATATAGAGGTGACAACCTGATTACATATCAATCAACCATGCAAAATTACATAGATTGCAACACAGTGACCATGTTTTACCACCTAAGCAGTTTTTCTATCTTGTAGATCAGTATATTTTACAGAAGACTGAGAAATTACTACTTTTCAAAGATTTTGTTTTTGTTATTTTTGTACAATAAAAACAACTTTTTTATTATTTTTCTTCCAGTTTTGAAATATAGTTGACATACAGCATTGTATAAGTTTAAGGTATATAGCATAGTGATGTGATTTACATACATCATGAAATGATTATCATAGTAAGTTTAGTGAACGTGCGTCATCTCACATAGATACAAAATAAAAGAAAAAGAAAAAAATTTTTTTCCTTGTTTTGAGAACTCTTAGGATTTACTCTCTTAGTAACTTCCATACATAACATATAGCAGTGTTAATTATATTTATCATGTTGTACATTACATCCCTAGTACTTATTTATTCTATAACTGGAAATTGGTGGGGGGGGTTGTTTTATTTTATTTTATTATTTTTGGCCATGTGGCATGTGGGATCTTCATTCCCTGACCAGGGATCGAACCCGTGCGCCCCCTGTATTGGGAGCATGGAGTCTTAACCACTGGACTGCCAGGGAAGTTCCTGGAAGTTTGTATTTTTGACTACCTTCATCCAATTCCTAATTCCCCCACCCCCACCTCCAGTAACCACAGATCTAATCTCTTTTTCTAAGAGTCTGTGTGTTTGTTTGTTTGAAGTATAATTGACCTACAACACTATGCCAGTTTCTGGTGCACGAAGATAAAAGCAACTTTTAAAAATCATAATTTTCATACAAAAATTAACTTGTTTCAACTTACTATCTTCCACAATGTGGTTTAAAAATAAGATTGGAATACTAAAATTCCTTTGAATGGAGTTGGAAAAGGTGTATATTTTCCCTTTCAACAGCCATCCATATATGTAAGCAATAATGTTTGCATCTGAAGTATATATTATACAATACCTTTATAATTGAAATGTCTGGCTAGTGTCATGATTATACTTAAATGTTATTTAGGTTCTTCTAGAAGCCTTAAATAAAACGTTGTAGCAGGTGGTAAAGCTATATGACATTTCTGTTTTTGTTTGTATGATTTATGTTGTCATCCCTTTCTAAATCTCAAAGCATTTTGATCCTCAAAATTCTAACGTGTAATATATAATTAGTTAAATTCTTTAACTCTAGAAGGAATGCTTGGTAATATTGGAGCAGTAATTTCATTATTTATGAAATGGTTAGATTTACAAAACAATCTAATAGATGTCAGGATATTTCATTTTTGTCCAACTGTCCCAAACACCCACCCTAGTCCAATTGGAAATAAGCCAGATTTTTACAAGACGTAAAGTCATTTTTAAAAATAGCTTTATTGAGATGTAATTTACATAACAAAGAACTGACCTGTTTTTAGTGTATAATTCAATGAATACTAGCATATTTACAGGGCTGTACAAACATTACAGCAATCTAATTTTAGAACATTTCTATCACTCTAAAGATAAACCTCATGCCAACTTATAGTCTTTTTCCATCTCCAATCTCAAGCAACAACTAATCTCGTTTCTGTCTCTACATATTTGTCTTTTTTGGATATTCCACATAAATGGATCATATATGTTCTTTTGTGACTGGTTTCTTTCACTTTTTGAGATTATCTGTATTGTAGCTTTATCAGTACCTTATTCCTTTTTTTTTTTTTTTTTTTGGTTTTCACCCTTTATTTATTTTTTAAAGTATTGTAAAATGTATTTATTATTTAAATCACATGTAATTATAATGAAGATTATTTTAAAAGATTTATAAAAGCACTCATGATCTTACCAACTGGACACGATGGTGTTCGTTTTTCTTTCCAATCTTAATTCCTCCTTATGTATATTTTACTTTGCTGTTGGGTTCTCTACTTTTCATCCAAACTCGTTGTATAAATGCTTCTCCATATTAGCTGCTGTCTTTGCCTACATTGTTGTTGTTGTTGTTGTTTTTAATTTTTATTGGAGTATAGTTAATTTACAATGTTGTGTTAGTTTCAGGTGCACAGCAAAGTGAATCAGTTATACATATACATATATCCACTCTTTCTTAGGTTCTTTTCCCATACAGGCCATCACAGAGTAGTGAGTGGAGTTCCCTGTGCTGTTGTTTTAGAGGCTGCATCCCATTCCGGCTGAGGGAGATTTGTTATGGGCCAATGAACTGAACATGATTAGCAAGGGTGACTCAGGTCTGTTGTGGTTCTGTCACCCATTGGTGAATAGGTAAGGCTCTGGGGGAAGCTGAACCTGGCCCCTCCCGGCTTTGGGGGACTGTATCTGCCCTTGCTGCCCTACTGGGGATGAAGCCCTCAGGGTGCTTCATAAATGTTTGTAGCTGCCAGCAGGAAATACTCTTCCTTTAAGTGGAGAGGCAAGCCAAGTATTTTCCTCTTCTCTTCAACCTTGCAAGGAGCTGTTGGTTTCTTAAATCAGTTAAGCTAGGGCACAAAGGTTTAGATTTCTCATCTCTTACAAAGGTTTCCATTTCTTCCGGAAAGGGGATTTAATTTTATTGCTGTAGCAGTTTTTCACCACAAGAATCTGCTTACTTCTTTTCCTGATACTGAAATGCCAGGCTTGGCACATTCTGGGCAGGTAGAGGGCATCCCCCTCGAGCTACATTGCCCTCTGCTCTCCACCCATTTAAATCCCATTTCACATCATTCCATGCCCTCCTTGAAACTGTCCTTGGCCTTTCACCCACACCCAGGTTTCTGACATCTTAAAACATTTACTATTTGCTTATAGTCACATTCTCCTAGAGGGCAGCATGATGTCATAAACAGACCCTTGACTGGAAAGCAAGATACTTCAAATCTTGTCCCATTGCTAACCCTCTGTGTGACCTTGGCTAAGTCCTTGCACCCCCTGGGCTTTAGCTGCTCCAATCCTTATTCCTTTTTATTGGCAATATTCCATTGTATGGATATACTATATTTTGTTTATACATTCTTCAGTTGATGGACATTTTGGGTTGTTTCCACTTTTTGGTCATTGTGAATAATGCTGCCATTAACATTTGAGTGTAAGTCTTTGGATGTACACGTATGCTCATTATTTTGGA
The DNA here is from genome assembly GCF_028023285.1 of Balaenoptera ricei. Lineage (NCBI taxonomy): Eukaryota > Metazoa > Chordata > Mammalia > Artiodactyla > Balaenopteridae > Balaenoptera > Balaenoptera ricei. The sequence continues at coordinate 66,649,941 of NC_082647.1, forward strand.
TAGAGTTCTAGGAATGGAATTGCTGGGTCATATTATAAGCCTGTGTTTCATTTTTAAAGAAATTTCCATATTGTTTTCTAAACAAACTTGCTTTAGGAGGGAAAGTAAATTTGTATATCATATGTGTGCTCTTGGCTTGTGTTTATTTTTCTCTGAAATAAAAATCTCTCATTTTTTTAAATAAATTTATTTATTTAATTTATTTATTTTTGGCTGCACTGGGTCTTCATTGGTGCTCGCAGGCTTTATCTAGTTGCAGCAAGCAGGGGCTACTCTTCGTTGCGGTGCGTGGACTTCTCATTGTGGTGGCTTCTCTTGTTGCGGAGCACAGGCTCTAGGCACACAGGCTTCCGTAGTTGTGGCACGTGGGCTTAGTAGTTGTGGCTCGCAGGCTCCAGAGCGCAGGCTCAGCAGCTGTGGCGCATGGGCCCAGCTGCTCCGCGGCATGTGGGATCTTCCTGGACCAGGGCTCAAACCCACGTCCCCTGCATTGGCAGGCGGGCTCCCAATCACTGCTCCACCAGGGAAGCCCTCTCAGAAATTTTCTGATCAAAAATTAGGTCTCTTGTTTTTTCCATGACTCAATTTTGAAACTTTATTGGCAAAATTTTTATAATACTTTAAGCCATGATTTTTAAAAAATGAATTGCCTCAAAAATGTCAATGCATTTCATTTGATATTAGGTAAAGTAAAGTAAAACCTCTTGAAGATTTGTTTGTATAAAATTGGGATGACAAATTTTGAAGTCAATCTGTAGAAGATTCTCAAACTTGTATGAATACTGCACATGAAAATTACTGTCAACATTTTTGAAATTTTCAGCAGCTTTTCTTCATGAATGATTCATCTATTAGCAACCCTTTCAGACCTCAAATAATGCTTAGAACGTTAAAAGAAAAACCAAAGGCTTTAGTGTACTTAATTAAACTCCTGGATTTCCTGATACTTTAGGTATCAGGAAATTAAATTTTGTGCACACGTGAATTTCGTGATATGAAAAAAAGAATAAACATTACTGGATTAGGCCAACTTTGATTCAAAATTGAAATCTGATACTTTAAAAGCTGTATGTCTTTGGGCAAGTTATTTACTACTTCAGATAATTAATTTCTTGATTTGTAAAGTGAGGCTCAATAACTCAGTAACTATCTAAATAGAGAGGGGTCCAAGAATCTCTAACTGATGGCCACATTCATCCCTGTGACTTCCTAATGTTTTGAATCTGTCGACTCTTTTACTTTGATATTCCTGTCTATATGAATAATGAGCAATAACTAGGAACGACTGATGAACACTGTCCTTGTTTTAATTGCACTGTGTATTAGCTATGTTTTCTTTGCCTAGGTTAAAGGAGTTGGGGGCGGGAGGGTCTTCCCTCAAAAGAGATCTAATTTACAGTAGCAAAAGGAATTGGAACAGAATCAGTGTCTGATTATCCTTTTTGCTAATTAGAATTTCCTTGCCGCTAGAATGCCTGTCAGGCTCTAGAAGTTACATACATATTAGTGAGGGAATTTTAAGGAGCAGGACATCAGCAGCAAAAATACAAGACCTCCCTCTCCTCGGGGAGAAGACAACTGCCAGTACGCAAAGGAAAACTAAAACAACCACTGGAAGAAAAGTGACCACTGCAAAGGCCGGAGCGAGGCAGGGTGGCCGTCGGTCAGGGTCAGTCACAAGCTCCAGCTGTACATTAAGATGCTTAGCTACACTCCGCTTGTCTTCTGACAGATAGAGCCTCCCACCTCCGCACCCAGCGGCATCCCCCTACCTCTCCGACCTTCCTCGTGGCCAGGAGCACCAGCGGGTGCCCAGGCTCCAAAGACCTCAGGGAGCCCAAGCCGCGGGGACGGGAAGGATGGGGCCATCCCGGGCTTCCCTGTCTGTTCCTGCTACAAGTTCAGTTTGGCCACGGGTGTTCGCTCGTGTCTCAGCCAGCCCTCCTCTTGGACAGCGATGTCAGCCTGTGCGCTGCCCCTCCTGTCTGCGACCCCGACCCGCGGATCCGAAAGCTGCGCCGTCGCGCCCGCTCCCTCTCGCATCCCGCCGGCCGCGCGCACCTAGCGCCAGCGCTCACCGGAAGTAGCGTGGCTCCCCGCCCCTCTCTAAGTGCAGTTGTTTTGGGGGAAGACTTGGTAGTTTTAGAAACTTCAGAGATGGATTTTCAGTAGAGGAAGCCAGGTATGGTTCAGTTGGAAGGAGCACCGTCCCTCATTACCACTGCAGACAGATTCTTCAGCCTCTGTTGGTTCCTGTTGGATTGCCCACGAAGAGCGTGCTTCTCAGAAGATGCTCCTGCCGCCTTACGTCTCAGTGAGGAAAGGTAGGAGGAGGGCGTAGACGGTTAATGTAGCAGCAACATTCCTCTTTCCCTGCAGCTTTCACGACATTTCGGACATGAAAAGAGCAACACTCTTCAAACACGACACTTTTCAAACACGTGGCTCCAGTAACCACTGTATGATGACGTTTCCAGAGTTCCCTCAACACAGTCTCTCTCCTGACTCCATGCCCGTAAAACCAAATGCCGATTGAATAGCTAGCCCATGGTCTCCACGTCCCAGGATGCCAACTCTGCGCGTCTGCACCACCCACACCCTTACTTTTCAAAATTCTTCTCCATGATTTTCCGTCTCAGGAATAATTCCCTCATTTCCTCTCAGCTGAAAGCCTGCAGGTCATCCTCACTTCCCTCTGCTGCACCTCCCACAGCTAGGCAGCCCCCCAGACCTGTCTGCTCCTTTAACATCCCTCAATTCCATTCATTTTCATTTTCTTCCTTCCCTCCTGACCATACATGGGCAGATAGCCATCACTTCTCACCTAGTTTATGGACAATAACTTCCTTTTTTTTGTTTTCATTTTTGCCCACATGTCTATTTAAATCTATCAATTCATCCCCATCATCCTTTGCATGAGGCCCCATGTTCAAAAGATAAGCTACAAGAGTCTTCAGGGTGGCCCCCCTCCATCCTCACTTATCCTCTTCTACCACAAGAATGCACGCCTCCACTCTCACACAACAGCTCACAATTCTCTGATGTGACCAGGCTCTTATTCATTTCTTTCGTATGATAGATCCCTGGCCTGAAGCCTTTCTGTTCCTTATCTTTTACCTGACTATCACCTACTCAGTCTTGGCTTTCAGCTGAGACATCACTTTTTCCAGTGTTTTCTTGACACACTGAGGATTCCCATAGCTCCATGTACTTAACATTCTCACAGCTCTTTTTTTTTTTTTTTTGTAACCATTTTTTAAAATTGGTGTATAGTTAATTTATAATGTGTTAGTTTCAGGTGTACAGCAAAGTGATTCATATATATATATATATATACACATATATGTATGTATTCTTTTTCAGATTCTTTTACATTCTAGGTTATTAGAAGATATTGAATATAGTTCCCTGTGCTATACAGTAGGTCCTTTATCTACTTTACATGTAGTAGTGTGTACATGTTAATCCCAAACTCCTAATTTATCTCCCCATTCCCCGCTATCCCCTTTGGTAACCGTAAGTTTGTTTTCTGTTTGTGAGTCTATTTCTGTTTTGTAAATAAGTTCATTTGTATCACGTTTTTAGATTCCACATATAAGTGATATCATATGGTATTAGTCTTTCTCTGTCTGACTTAATATGGTAATCTCTAGGTCCATCCATGTTGCTGCAAATGACATTATTTCATTCTTTTTTATGTCTGAGTAATATTCCATTGTGTGTGTGTATATATATATATATATATATACCACATCTTCTTTATCCTTTCAACTGTCGATGGACATTTACCCATCATATGAAAGTTCCCCACTTCCGTAACTGCCTACCTCACCAAGTTGTGAGGTCCTTGAAGGTAAAGATTGTCTGCATCAACATGTTCACAGAAGATGGCTCAGTAACAGACACTGATGACACTCAAAAAGTACTTGCTTGATGAAATTGAATCCTGTAAAAGTATGAATTATGCTGATGAGGAAAGGTAGGTCAAGGGTCTGAATGGACATAGTTATTCACTAGGTTTATGAGGGAGTTAGGCTCATTATTGGTCTCAGAAGACAGAGTAAGCTTCTGCACCCCCAGCTGACAGACCTGGCTTTGATACATGAAGGTGCCAAAATAACCTACTTCTAAAAACTGATTTGTCCTTTCATTTTTCCCCTCAAATATTTAAAAAACAAAAGATACAACCTAAGTTGATATACAGTCGTTGCCATTTGGCTCTAATTGTCTATCTGGTCAGTGAAATGCTCACTAATTAATCATATTCTCAAAAATTTGTCTAGCATTTTTTTTGAAGACACAGTATAATCTATTCCATTTACACTTGCTTAGCATGACATAACTCAGTGTTATTATATCTAGACTGCAGAATATCAGATGATAGGGGAGTCTTGTATTTGAATTAGGAAATTGAGATTGATGCACATCCTTTTCTGTAATTACACTGTATTGCACTGTGACATCAAAATGTACCACATGTTTCCACATGACCATGCCCTTGTTCTCACTGTTTCTTTTACCTAAACTGTCTTTCCCCTTATTTCTTACTGCAAAGAGCATCTTCCTGATTCAGCTGAAATATATCCAGTGATATAGGAGTTATAAATTCCATGCCAAGAAAAGTAAGTCATCTCCAGGGTGTCACATGCATCGCTCTCTATGCCCCCTCATTGTTGCAACCATTAATCTTCATTTATACTCACGTAGTGATTGTCAAGCTGTATTTTAATAAACTTTATATGTCTCTTCCCAACATTAAAAATGATTTATTTCTCGTGAGTAAGCGGCACTGGCAGGCTGTGTTTGGAAAAAAATGTTGCTGAACAGGCAGCACTAGAGCTGTAAAGCAAATATGGCATTTTTCTAAGGATTAGTCTCAGTTGCATTATAATACGTGAAAGTAGACGGACTTAAATGACTACATACTCTTTGATTCCATTTATATGAATTATTGCAAGGCAATACTTTCCGCTCAGAGAACAAATAAGTAGCTTCCAGGGGTTGGCAGTGTTATATTTGTTGATTTCAAATGGGTAAATAAGTACATTTTGGGGTGAGACATCTGCTCTATATTTTCCTTATAGAGGTAGGTGCACACTGATTATGTTTATGAAAACTCTCAGAACTGTGCACAGAGAGGGTACGTTTAGTGTGTGGAAATAATAAGAAAAAAGAATTGGAAACAGCCATATTGTTGTTTTTATACCCATAAACCCAAACCTTACTTGTGGTTAAGCTTTCCAGCTGTTCGAAGAGTGAGGAGGTTGAGGAGAACTTGCTGTTAATATGCCTTCTCTTGACTAAGGCGCTGTAACAGGAGGATCACTTTGTACTCATATCACAGATCACTGTGTAACTCTGGTTTATTCATGTTTATGTATGTGTGTTATATGTGACATTAAAAAGTTCACAAAAATTAAAAAAATCTAAGCCATAAATAACCTTGTTCCTAAATATCAACCTTTGAAAAATACATGCCAAATTTAGTAAAATATGGAACAAATAAATGGCAAATTCTGAGATAATATGCATAGCTCTGTACATTTTGAGTAGCTCACAGAATTCAATAGAAATAAAGAGCAGCAACTGAAGTGTCAATGTATTATTTCTCACCTGAAATGACAAAGTGAGGGATGTGGTATGCCCTAATTTTTAATAAGTCCAAAAAATGATGTGGGGCATATTTGGGCTAAATGAGAAAACGTATCATCAATATAACAAAATGGTTATTAATGTGTATGTGTGTGTGTGTGTGTGTGTGTGTGTGTGTGTGTGTATTTGACACAAGGGTTTTTTGGAAGACAGGAGAGTGCTTGCTTCTTGTGTTATAACCCTGGTACTGTCAAGGTACTGGAGGCCCTGCAGAGTGGCAAGGCTTTGTCAGGATGAGGGCCCTGCCCTTCTGCTTATCCTCTGCAACAGACATTGCCTTGCTTGTCATGCATCCTCAAGCCCTCTCAGCTTGCTGCTGCTTCACAGCCGTATTTGGAGCACTGAAAACTTTCTTCAAGGCTGATCCTGGTCTTTGTGCCTAGATCTGCCCTATAGCCACTCCTTTAAAGACTCTGTCCCTACCTCTCTCTTCTCCCTTTTCCAAATCTAGAGTAGTCTGGTTGGGGCGTGGCCATGTGTCTTTGTGTTTGACGTGGCGACAGGGGAAGGGGAACATACTGTTCTTGTCATCTTTCTCCCAAAGATATTTTATTCAGTCTGCAAATACTCTCTCTCCTCCAAGGTTTAAGCTTTTCAAAATAAAAAGCTAGAACATACGGAACAAATTTCTGTTATCTTCCTGTTTTATCCATTCTCTCAGAGGTTATACAAAGAGGCTAACTGAAGGAAAGAAAGGAGGGAAAAAATGAAGGAAACAAAGATTAACACCTTAATATATTATATTTGCATAATTATTGGCAGGTTAAATTGCCTAAAAACCAAATAAATGTGCAGCACGTGAAAGAAGAAAACTCTACTGAATATATAAAAGAGAGTTTAATTAAATATTCATGTATGTTTTTCTGTGGATATGAGGCATCATTAAAAAAATGTCAACTTTCCCTATGATAATCTATAAAATTATTATTAAACCAATAAAAATCTTAATAGTAGGTTTAACTGGGGCTATGGAAGAAACTCAACTAAATTATATTGGACTCATCTACAAAAGATTAAGTATATCCAAAAAATGAGAAAAATTCCTAAAGAGAATGAAGAATAAAAACAGTAATAAGTTTTGCCAGGGGTTTGTTGTTGTTGTTTTGGTATTTTCATGTATTTTTTCTGTTATTTTCAAAACCAATCATCAATTATTAAAGTAAATATTAGGTTATTTGTATAGATTTCTTAGTATACTTGATAGTATATAGAAATAGACTTTAATGTTTCAAATATCTCCAACTGGTCATGTCAAGCTTCAATTATGGCTGAAGTAGTCATGGACTAATTTATTCATTTAAAATACAGTACTTACACAATTGAATGCTGGGAGGTCCAATGAAATGAAAATAATGTATTGGTAAGAATTATATTTCAGCCATCTGTATTCTGGAACTACTCTCTTAGGAGTTATAAAACTTTAATAAGAGAAAATGCATCATCAGTTAAAGGGCAGCAGTTACACTAGAAAAATATCAATCAAAATTTCTTTAGGGGCTTCCCTGGTGGCGCAGTGGTTGGGAGTCTGCCTGCCAATGCAAGGGACACGGGTTCGTGTCCCGGTCCGGGAAGATCCCACATGCCGCGGAGCGGCTAGGCCCGTGAGCCACAACTACTGAGCCTGCGCGTCTGGAGCCTGTGCTCCGCAACAAGAGAGGCCGCGACAGTGAGAGGCCCGCGCACCGCGATGAAGAGTGGCCCCCGCTCACCGCAACTGGAGAAAGCCTTTGCACAGAAACGAAGACCCAACACAGCCAAAATAAATAAAAAAATAAATATATTTAAAAAAAAAAAAAAAAAAAAAAAAAAAAATTTCTTTAAAGAGAGGAAAACACATCAGATCTTCTGCTGTGCATATGGACATGCGGGAGTTGGCTGCTCTACAACTGAATCAAACCTGCACTTCACCCTGGATCCCTGTGCCCTCACAACCCCCTCCTCCCCTGGGGACCTGAGGATACAGGGAATGCCCTGACCCTCTCTGGCAGCTGCCCTGGGCTGCAAGTGGAATAGCAGGTGCAAAAGGGTCTTTTGGCAAAGGCTGGATTCTAAACTCTGATTCTGCCCACTTTTCCCTGTTTTGATCATTTTCTTTCCTTAGCTCATTCAGTCAACAGAGCTGCCAAGCAACTTCAGGTTTTTTGTCATAGGAGAAAATCCTATGTGATAGAAAGAAGTGGTGCTTTCCAATTCTTTCTCCACGTTTTGGCTATCTTACTGTAGGTGTCAATGTGTAATGCTGATGTTTTCATAAACTTTGGGAAGTTTGTACTCTCTTCGTCTCCTTTTTTTTTAACCAACGAATTTATTCCATCACAGTTCTGGAAGTCAGAAGTCAGAAATCAATTCTCTGGGCTAAAATCAAAGAGTTGGCAGGGACTCACCCTCTGGAGGCTCCAGGGGAGGATTCCTTCCTTGTGTCTTCCAGCTTCTGAAGGCCACCAGCATTCCTTGGCTTGTGGCCACATCATTCCTATCTCTGTCTTCCTCTTCACATTGCCTTCCCCTCTGTGTATTCTACTCCATTTTAATTATAAATTCCCTCGTCAATTGATGCTGTGTTTCATATTCATGATGTAGTTTAGACAGTTTTTGAAGTCGCAGCTGAGGCTTTTGAATCTCATGTTCAAAATATGCATTTTCACACTGTAAAGATACTTTCTCAGTTTGAGACTTTTAATTTGAATTGTTTCACTCATTTGATTGGCTTCACATAACTTTTAAAATATCACTTGTTTTCTCTTTTAAGTCTGTTTAAAGAAGTATTTAAGTTTCTTCAAATCCATTTCTGACTGATTATGTTGGTCTCATTCTTCTGAATCACTTTTTTTCCCTCTGATTCCAAGTTGCCATCATCATTGTAATCTTCTCTAATGAGATGTGGAACACTTATATTCAGGAAAGTTTCAGTCAGAGATTTTAACTGTTTCTCTTTATCATTTACAATGAGTTCCCATTGTGTGTCGAAGTTGTCAAGCATTTTGTTGTTGTTCCTTTAGTTTCCACATTCTTTCTGCCGTTCAGCATCTTCTTTAAGCTTTCTGACGTTGAGCATTTGCATCAAAACCATTATTCCCCTGTGACATAGTTCTTTATGCTTCTGAGACGACTTTAAGTTATTTTTGGACTCAGTCACTTTGAATTGTAGGGATTTTGATGCCTCTTTAAGTGATTGTCACTGCCTTTAGAGATAGATGATCCTCATGCCATTAAATGAAATTTTTTGTAACTCTCTTTTCTGTTCTCTGCCAGGACTTATGGTATCCCTCAGGGACCTGTTCACATCTCTACTAAGTGCTGCCAGACACAGAGTTTGTAACTTCAGAGGGCTGGCCTCCACTGCAGGTGATTCGAGGACTTCAGAGTCTTTTGCAATCAGTCTAATCTTCTCACTGACGCCCTGATATTCTTCAACTCAAACAGAAAATCTTTTCCTAGCCCTTTTTCCCTCCTTAAAGTAAATTGGCTTTTTATGTTAAACACAAGCAAAGCAGTTTATACTAGAATTTCATAGGGAAGTCCAAACAGACTTGAGCCTTGTGCCCATAATTCAGACAATACCATCAGAGCACTGCACAGCTGCTTCGGGACTGGCTGGAAGTTCATTTATTTGGCCGCCAGGAGGCCCTCTCTGATTCCAAAGGGCATTACAGCTCTACTGTGGAAGTTAGCTTGTGGGTTACAAGTGCTTGCCTGGAACCCTGCAAGTGTTTTACTTCAATCCAAACAAGTGCCTGGCAACCAGGACAGACCATGAGTGGGGCTGGTGCAGGGATGGGGGACAGATTTTACAAATTAGTGCTCTCTAACTGTGTCCTGGTACTGCAACTATCTTGCAGGTCATAAGGGTGGGGCCCTAATCTGATTGGACTGTGGCCTTCTAACAAGAGGAGGAGAGATCTCTCTTATTCCACCATATGAGGACAGTGGTCATCTGCAAGTCTCCTTCTGACCTCTTTTAACCTTAATTACTTCCTAAAGACCCTGTCTCCAGAGATATTCACAATAGGGCTTAGGGCTTCAGCATATGAATTGGGGGCAGGGGCCCTGAGGGTGGGTGGGGAGCAGTCAAATCAGTCCATAGCAGGAGGCTCCAAGATAGAGCTCATTCTCTAAACCCATTGGAGAGTTTGAATTCCAGACATGGAAAGTCAGCTGGGTAGGGGGTGAGTTGCTGCCAGGTTGCCATTGCTCTGAGAGCTACTGCATTGTAGTAAAGGAGGAACAATGTAAGGCAGTTCAGCGCAGTGGTTAAGAGACCTGGAATCAGAATGACTTGTTTTGCAAACTAGTCCTGTCACTAACCAGCTAGGTAACTCTGGGCAATTTATTTAACTTGTCTTACCTGTTTTGACATCTGTAAAATGGGGATAATAATATTTGCCTCATTAAGTTTTTGTGTGGATGAAACAAACAATGCATGTGAAGCTTTAGCATAACTGGTATGTAGAATGTGCTCAACAAGTGGGGAAGCTTTTGTTATTTTTAGTGTTATTATTTCTCGTACGGCCTATCGATGAAATCTCATTAACTGAGCAAATCTACCCAGTGCAGCCAGAAAAAGACTAAATTACCTGCAAAATTGTCAGGGAGTTTATAGATTACCTATGGCCTTCATATACCCATCCTCTCTTCTGTTTTTCTGGTTAACTCTTCCTCTTCCCTATGAGTTAGCTAATACATCACCTCTAGCAAACTTACCTCAGCCTCCACTCTCACACTTCCTGCTTCGCACTTATACATTATTAAAGCTGAACTCTGCTCTTGCCCTGTAGCACATCTTCTTTTACTTCATAGTCTTGAAATTATATCTGTTTCTAGGTTTACCTCATCTACTAGACTATAAGCTCCTTGAGGATCAAAGCCTTGTTTATATATCTCTGAATGTCCAGTGCCTAATTAAGTGTTTAATATTGATGATAAATATTGTTTGAACTGAATTAAAATGTATGAAACTCAAGCTACATCTGACATTCACTACTGTGTTACCGGTGGATATTGGGCTGCCATGATGCAAACTGTAATACTCTATTCTTATCCATAGGTGGCAGCAAGCCCCTAAAATAAGGAGGAAAATGGTCTGTGCAGAGATAGAATTGATCAGAGAAGTTAAAACGACTTATTCTAATGTGTATTTTGGCCTTTACATGAATAACAACTGTGTAAGTTCTCATTTTACAGAAATACTAAGGTGAACAGAATACAATCTATTAAACTAGGAGCTCCTTGAAGTATTTTTTCTGTCTTAATTACTCAATATTTCCAGAGTCACCGACAAAGCTTTGTCTAACTCTTTCCAGCTTATTCTTTGTAGAGGCTGTCGTGCTGTTTGGTGGTCGCTGAGCAAAACTGTGAAGTTGTTTCCATTTGGTTTTGGCAACATCTTTTTTCCTTGACACAAGTTTTTATCACTTATTCCATATCAGTCTTCCTGAAATACTCACTAATTAATTTCTAATAAAATATTAGTTACATCTTCTGTCTATAGGGCCATGGACAGAAGTTAGGAGTATTCTTTTTTAAAAAAAAAAAAACTTACTTATTTGTTTTATTTTTGGCTGTGTTGGGTCTTCGTTGCTGTGCACGGGCTTTCCCTAGTTGTGGCGAGCGGGGGCTACTCTTCGTTGCAGTACGCGGGCTTCTCATTGCAGTGGCCTCTCTTGTTGTGGAGCACAGGCTCTAGGCGTGCGGGCTCAGTAGGTGTTGTGCATGGGTTCTAGAGCGCAGGCTCAGTAGTTGTGGCCCACGGGCTTAGTGCTCCGCCACATGTGGGATCTTCCCGGACCAGGAGTTGAACCCGTGTTCCCTGCATTGGCAGATGGATTCTTAACCACTGCGCCACTAGGGAAGTCCCAAGGAGTATGCTTAATATTAGGCTCACAAAAAGAAAAAAAGATAGGTAGACAGATGATAGATATTTGATACAGATATAGCTGTTATGTATATGGGTATAGATCCAGGTATAGGTACAGGTGTAGGTATATTTTGGGTGCAGTTAAGAAAGAAGGAGCTTGTGGTATCAGCAGCCCATTTCCCTAATTTTACACTTCTTTCACTGAAGTCAATGCACTTGTGTGGTCCAGGCTTTCTTTTTGAACTTGACTGGTGAAAAAGCAGTTATTGATCCCTCCTTGACCATTTTTATAACTACTTCAGTGCACCCTGCTTTAGTATATAGTTCAAGTGGTAGGTCCAAATTTTGAGTTGGGTCTTTATGCATAATCCAAATAAATGTCACGTTCAGTGCAGCTGTGCCACTCGGTCCCTGAGGATCAGTTTTCTTTTCATGCTCCCAAGGTCTGTCCCACCATAAAAGCAGGAAGCTACTCTTCATCAAGGCTTACTCCACAGAATTGTTACACCAAAAGTCAGGAGCTGTTTCTGTTTAATTCAATAACAATATTACTGGCGGGCTTCCCTGGTGGCACAGTGGTTAAGAATCCGCCTGCCAATGCAGGGGACACCGGTTTGAGCCCTGGTCCGGGAAGATCCCACGTGCTGCGGAGCAACTAAGCCCGTGAGCCACAACTACTGAGCCTGCGCTCTAGAGCCCGCGAGCCACAACTACTGAAGCCCGTGCACCTAGAGCCCATGCTCTGCAACAAGAGAAGCCACTGCAATGAGAAGCCCGCGCACCGCAACGAAGAGTAGCCCCTGCTCACCGCAACTAGAGAAACCCCACGCGCAGCAACGAAGACCCAACACAGCCAAAAATAAATAAATAAAATAAATAAATTTAAAAAAAAACAACATTATTGGCAAAACTGCTTGTTAGTAATTTATGGAATTAAATTATTGTATATCTAGGTCCCAAGTGGCCCTATTGTTACTACTACTGATTTATTTCAATTATAGATGCAGTCTATAATGAAACTTGATGCTTATCCTTTTTTCCTAATCCCCCAAAGAAATTACAAACATAAAAATCTTCCCATAATAAATAATCCACACAAACTAGAGAGTGAAGCAGGCAATTAGAAGAAAGAATAGCTTACTAAAGGTGAAGATCAAGGATAATGATGACGTATAAGGAAACCAGTAATACATGGTGATGAACATTCTTTTCTTCTAAAGGAAGAGAGAGGGACAAAGCATTTTATGCTATTAAAATTTCATATCTAGTATTTGGTTCAAATAGAAACTGTTTATGTCTGCTATAGTGTCTGTGCTAATAGTGGGCACATACTGGATGTTTATATTGGTCAAATTATCCATTTTAATCATGTATTCAGTCAATATTCACTTACTGAGATTATGGGATCCTAGGATTCTACTCCCCCTCCATCATCAACATACTAAAGGACTTTGGGAAATTTGATTATCTATTAAAATTATTTCCTAAATTTCTTCCAACTCCTTTCACACTAGAAGCAGTAATGAGGCTCTGTAATAACACAGTCCAACATTATAAGCAACAGCAGTAACAACAAAATAATTCCACCGAGGTCTTTCCCCTTTCTTAACACTGTTTGGAAGAACAAACTGTTAACATTATTTTATTTGATTAAATCAACATTAGACTCTTGTTTCTGATACATGACTTGACACTGCCAATTATTTTACTAAGAAATACCGAATGCAATACTATCCTCTCTCACTGGTTTGCATATAAAATTTGAACAGCTGTAATTTAATTTCATCATTTAATGAAATTATTGTATGAGTATTGCTTATATCATAAAATGAAAATGAATTATTCCTGAAGAAAAAGCATACAATGAAGTCTGAGAAAATTTCAATTAGGTGGAACAGAGTAAGAAGAAAATAGGTTTATGTTTGTGTATTTGTATGTGTGCAGGTGTCAATTCACACCTGTAAATATATTTTTTTTAAAAGATGGAGCATGTTTACTTATAGACCTTGTATCTGCTCCTTATATAATCTACTATGATTTATTTTATGCCATATGGCTTATTTCATCATACTTTTAATTCTGACATGCTCTGAAACACCTTTGATTATTATATTACTTATATATCATCAATCCCTCATTCATTTAAAAATATTTCATTTAGCCAGTAGGCCCCATAGAGAGGCTGTTTTCAATAAATAATTTTAATCTCTGTCTATTCTTTAGATAGAAATAATAAATGTAATTAGTTCATCTATCCCCAGTTTTTAAAATTTTGCTTTATTTTTAGTCAATATCTTTATATTTTGAGAACAATGAATGAAAGCATTTTTAAGTAACAAATGATATTAAGGTTTAAGTTTACCTAGAACAATATGATTCATTTTCCCCTTCCTTTATTGGCTTATTTTGTTTTGATAATAATGGAAATACATACTTTTAATAAATATTTTGCAAAGTCCAATATAATATTAAAAGCTAGAAAATATGGCTTATAATCCCAACAGCCAGAGGCAACCACTATTAACATATTCTGCTTTTATTCACTTCCTTTTTCATATCCCCCTTTTTACATTATACTTGATCCCTCAGCATATAACAATTTCCTGTAATGTTCTTTTGTTTCAACGTGGTAGACTAGAGTAGGCAACCTTCTTACATATTGGCTGGCTTTTCCCAGAGAAAGCATCCCAAGAGAACCAGGTAGAACTCGAATGGACTTTTCTGACCTAGTTCAGAAGTCACATAGCCTTACTTTTACTGTATTTTATTGGTGGAATCAACCAAAAACCTACCCAGATTCAAGAGAGGGGGCACTAACCCCCTGCACTGTCATGGGAAGAGAGTCGAAGAATTTTGGTTTATGTTTTAAAATCACCACAATACAAAGACATAAATATAAATCAAAGCCATAATTGGCATTATTTTAATAAAAGAAACAATCAAAATTTCTACAATGGACAAGTCCAAGTTGTTTCTCATCCCATTCCACTAAAAGAGGTCATATGTTCTTTCTCACATTTAGTATATGAAGATCTTTATAAATTTCCCCAATAAAATTTATGGTCACAGTAGGAATGCTGAAAAGAAAGCAGATTTTAGAAACATCTTACGGTGAAAATTTGGAATATCTACATTAACAGGAGTTTGGAAGAAGTTGATTCCAACCTTCATGGATGACTTTGAGGGGTTCAAGATTTCAATGGAGGAAGTGACTGCAGATGTGGTAGAAATAGCAATAGAGACTTAGAATTCCTGTGAATCATGAATGTTCTTAATGGCATTTAGAATGGTGAATCCTTCCTAGAAGGTTTTCCACTTACTTTGCCCAGATCCATCAGAGGAATCACAATCTACAGCAGCTATAGCCTTACAAAATGTATTTCTTAAATAGTAGGACTTAAAAGTCCGAATGACTCCTTGATCCATGAACTACAGAGATCCATGAACTGCACGTCTTAGCAGGCGTGAAAACAACAGTCATCTCATCATACATCTCCGTCAGAGCTCTTGGGTGATTGGGTGCCTTGTCAATGAGCAGTAATATTTTGAAGGAATCTTTTTTCCTGAGCAATAGTTCTCAACAGTAGGCTTAAAATATTCAGTAAGCCATGTTGTAATTAGATGTCCTGTCACCTGTTGTTGTTCCATTTAGAGAGCACAGAGTATATTCAGCATAATTCTTAAGATCCCAAGGATTTTCAGAATGGTAAATGAGCACTGGCTTCAACTCAAAGTCACCAGCTGTATTAGTCCCTAATAAGAGAGTTACCCTGTCCTTTGAAGCTTTGAAGCCATGCATTGACTTCTCCTCTCTAGCTATGAAAGTCCTAGATGTCATCTTCTTCCAACAGAAGGCTGTTTTGTCTACACTGAAAATCTGTTGATGAGTGTAGCCCCCTTCATTAATTATCTTAGCTAGATCTTCTGTATAACTTGCTTTAGAGATGGCTTCTTTTCTTAAACTTCATGAACCAAGCTCTATGAGCTTCTAACTTTTCTTCTGTGGCTTCCTCACCTCTCTCAGTCTTCATAAAATTGGGGAGTTAGGGCCTTACTCTGGATTAGGCTTTTGCTTAAGGGAATGTTGTGGGTGGTTCAATCTTCTATTCAGACCACTAAAACTTTCTCCATATCAGCAACAAGGCTATCTCACTTTCTTATTTGTGTGCTCACTGAAGTAGTACTTTTAATTTCCTTTAAAAACTTTTCCTTGCACTCACAACTTGGCTGTTTGGCACAAGAGGCCTCGCTTTTGGCTTTTGACATGCCTTCCTCACTAAGCTTAATCATTTCTAGCTTTTGACTTAAAGTGAGAGACATGCGACTATTCCTTTCACTTGAACACTTAGAGGCCACTGTTGGGTTAATAATTGACCTAATTTCAATATTGTTATGTCTCTGGGAATAGGGAGGCCAGAGGAGAGGGAGAGAGATGGTGGAACAGCTGGTCAGTGAGCCATCAGAACATACACAGCATTTATCTATGAAGTTTGCCATCTTATATAGGCACTGTTCATGGGGCCCTAAAACAATTACAATAATAACATCAAAGATCACTGATCACAGGGACTTCCCTGGTGGCGCAGTGGTTAAGGATCCACCTGCCAACGCAGGGGACACGGGTTCGAGCCCTAGTCTGGGAAGATCCCACATGCCGTGGAGCAACTAAGCCCATGCGCCACAACTACTGAGCCTGTGCTCTAGAGCCCGTGAGCCACAACTACTGAGCCCACGTGCCACAACTACTGAAGCCTGCGCACCTAGAGCCCATGCTCCGCAACAAGAGAAGGCACCACAATGAGAAGCCCGTGCACCGCAACGAAGGGTAGCCCCCACTCACCACAACTAGAGAAAGCCTGTGCGCAGCAATGAAGAACCAATGCAGCCAAAAAATAAAAAATGATAAAATAAATAAATTTATAAAAAAAAAAACTGATCCCAGATCACCATAACAAATATAGCAATAATGAAAGAGTTTGAAATACTGTGAGAATTACCAAAATGTGACACCGAGACACGAATTCAGCACAGTCTGTTAGAAAAATGGTTGCTGGGTACAGAGTTGCCACAAGCCTTCAATTTGTAAAAAATGCAATAAAATGAGGTATGCCTGTATACATAGGTATATGTATATGTAGATATATGCGTTATATACATTTGCAGTATATATATGCAAATATTGTAAATAAAAATGTGTCTGTATTTTGAAATGTTGGTATTAGCTTGGTAAAATGTCTGTAAGGATACTTATCAAATTGTTATACTTGGAATCTTAAGGGGTTGGGATTGGAGTAGGGAAGGCACTTCAATTTATTTTATAGACCTCAAACTGTTAAAATACATGTATATTGCCCTTTTAGTAGTAAACAAATTCATGTCATAATTTTTTTTGAGGGAAAGCATTGGGACAAAGGAAAACTGAAAGTAAGAAGTGTAAAATGAAGCCGGGAGTCTAAACTGGGAGACATGCAAGACATTCAAACCAGAGAAAAAAGTGCTGTGGGAACCTAAGGGAAGGATGTTATAGCTGCTTGTGAGGCTGGGAAAGGTTACTCTGCACTCTAAGAAGGGGTTCTCTGGACAGAGCGTGGTGAAGAAGCCCACACACAGGGGAGACTACTCATGCAAAGATATTAAGGAGAGGGGCTTCCCTGATGGCGCAGTGGTTGAGAATCTGCCTGCCAATGCAGGGGACACGGGTTCCAGCCCTGGTCTGGGAAGATCCCACATGCCACGGAGCAGCTGGGCCCGTGAGCCACAATTACTGAGCCTGCGCGTCTGGAGCCTGCGCGTCTGGAGCCTGTGCTCCGCAACAAGAGAGGCCGCGATAGTGAGAGACCCGCGCACCGCGATGAAGAGTGGTCCCCTCTTGCCGCAACTGGAGAAAGCCCTCGCGCAGAAACGAAGACCCAACGCAGCCATAAATAAATAAATAAATAAAATTAAAAAAAAAAAAAAAGATATGAAGGAGGAAAATAGGCTGGAATGGCCCTAGTTGTGAGACGCTTGGTGGAATAATATTTTGAAATATTATTCCATCTTCTTTCTCTTTCTTCCAATATTTTGTCTTTTATCTGCTTAGATTTTTAGTACATAGTCTGCTCTGTGTTCATTGCCTCAAGGAGAATTCTGAGACAGAAAGCTGGAATATATTGAGAAACTTCCAGCTTTTGCTTTAACTGCACAAGTTCATAGGAGAATTTAGTGGATAAAAATCACCTGTGGATACAGTGATACCCTTGAACTTCTGTATTCCATGCAAAAAATACTCCTCGAGAGCAGGGAGTAGAAAAAGGAGGGTGATGCTGTGTGCACAGAGAGCATGAGTTAGACAGCGGAGGGCCGTGCTCTTTGTCATTGCCCCAAAGGCGAGGCTGGACCAGAGGAGCAAATATTTCTTGACTCATTATTATTTTTGTATTAACAATTTTCTTTCTCTTGCCAAATCACAAAGTTATTACAATTAGAGAGACATCCTATTTTGCAGGAGATGGCTGTCTTGTTTGATTTTATTATTATAGACTTTCTATTTCGCTCTCAAAAAATGCCATGGTTTGGGTGATAAATTATAGAGTCACTAATTATCATCAACGCATATCAAATGTATGCTCTTCTTTGTGTTCTTCCACTCTTCCTTCTCCACCTTTCTCATTTTCAAAAGAATTTGAAGCATCCTTGTAAATAAATATGATAAGACAACATGAAAAGATAAATATATTGAGTTCGAAAGACCATAAAGATAGAAAATAAACTAAAACCAAGAATAATGTGAACACACACAGTGACTAATATAAGGTTTCATGTATCTAAGCTATGAACATGTATTTACCTTTAAAATTAGCAACAGGATTCATAGTAACAGTGAGATGAAAACATCAATAGCTCAGTGCAGAACACCAACAGGAAATATTTGAGGGCCCAAAGCAAGCTAATCTGAATGAAAAATTTTTGAGTCAGAGTTTATCAGTTTTCTCATTGATGCCTGCTGTAAACCATGCATGAAACTGAAGTGTTGGGGTGAACAAGGCCAGGTTCGAGACCTCATGAAACTTACATTCTATTAGAGGAAACAGATAATTAATGAGTAAAATCAATAATTTTATTCTATTTAACTATAAAGGAAGTAAAACTGCTGCTAGTTTTAGATAGAGGTATCAGAAGGCAAATTTTTTTGGATCCAAGAATAAAATATAAAATATGATGAAGATAATGTGGCCTCAATATCCTTTAAACAAAGTAACACTCTCTGAGAATTAAAGACTCAATCAATAATTAAGCAATCTGTAATTTAAAACCACATTCATTAGACTTACATGTTTAAAATGAACACCTAAAGTTTTTCTCATTCTCCAGTTTGATTTTACATTTTATTCATTTTTGCTTTTTTATTCATTTTTCCTTTAAGAAAATATAGCTTTTCTAGAAAGCTATATTTTAAGGTTGAAGTAACAGATATTTAAACTAGAAAATTGAATGTATGAAGAAAAAATTTATTATACATCCTTACAAATTTTTTTCTGTGTGACTAATTACTTACATTTAGCTCAGCGAAGCTGCTATTCCTGTGCTTTGTAGCAACTTTTTTATTTTTATGATATATTATTATTTTAGTTTTAACAGAAAAAACTGTATATCATCATTTTAATGGTTACATACCCCTGTATCACTGTATGAGTTGTATGGATGTAGTGTTTCATTTAAAAATGCTCTATCATTATTTCGGTTAAGAACTACTTCAAGTTTTTATAATTTAATGGTTGTGCTTAGTTCTTAGCGTGAAGAAAGTTAAAAGGATTATACTGTACTGTATTTGAAATGACATAAGATGTTATTGCAAGCAGAAAACCCTACTAAGTCATTGGCCAGTATATTTGGAAATGAAATTTCTAACTATTTGCAAATAAGGATGTTAAGCATTAAAATTATTTTGGGCTAAAATTTTTTTACTCAGATTTTAATCTAGACATGTTCAAGAATAATGCACACTAATTAATCTAATAGTAAAAAAAGTTATTATACATTGCTTACTAAATATGCACACAAAATGCCAACATGTTTGACATTTTGGTGTTTGTTGATAGTGTAAACAACTTATTTATTCTATTGTTTATTCTAGAAGTTATAAAAAGGCATGATTATTCAAATTCTAAGATACACTTTACGTTGAATCATATATTTGTTATATGTATTAAATGCATTTGCTGTCATTTTATCTCTTTATCTTTTTAAATTATAGTAGCCAATGGTTATACAATATGTAACAAGGTGAGCAGAGAATGGCACCTAAATATTTTTCTGTAGCTGGAAAAACTTCCTTTGGGGAAAATTTTACAGACAGATCCTGCCTCCTTGGATAGAGACAATGCTTTGTCTTTCAGGCAAATGCTCTTTTATTCTGCAGTGGATTCCCTTGGTAGGGCCTTTAATTAGGAGTTGTTACTTCCTCATTGTTCCTAGTGAATCATAATGCAGTGAAATAGCCCAAAGCAGATGTTTCAGACCAAGAAACACATGTTAAATCAGTGCAAGGACAGGCCATATCCTGAAAACAATCATTTTTCTCCTGGGAGATAATCTTAGCTGTGTATTTTGCTCACAGCCTATCAGGGATCTTTTTCCCTCCAGCCCAGCAGACTAGAGGAAAGATTGTAAGCAGGAAAGGACTGAACTTTGAATAGAACAGCACACAATGTGGGCTGGACTGTTTGTACTGCATTAATTTTATGTGTGTGTGTTCGTGTGTGTGTGTGTGTGTACACAATAAGCCGAACTTAGATAAATGTATCATCAAATACTTTGACAGTCTTCACCGGTGCACAGGACTGGACTCTTCCTTGTGGTGAAAGCACCCACCTAAAGGGAAAGGATATGTTTTCACTGTCAAGAAACCCAGGAAGTATTTAAGAGTAGGATAGGAAATGAGAAAGGCCTTAGCATTGGGAGGTGAGAATCTGCTGTCTCCTTAGAGCATAGGTAGTTGGGCCCAGACTGTAAGGTGAGAAAATGCCTGAAGCATTCAGTAATGGATGAACTGGCTTCTCTCTTGTAGAGAATGGCCAAGAGCTAGGCCTGCTTCCGAACGACTTGTTAAAAGACTTACTGAGGGGCTTCCCTGGTGGTGCAGTGGTTGAGAATCTGCCTGCCAATGCAGGGGACACGGGTTCGAGCCCTGGTCTGGGAAGATCCCACATGCCACGGAGCAACTAGGCCCGTGAGCCACAATTACTGAGCCTGCGCATCTGGAGCCTGTGCTCCGCAACAAGAGAGGCCGCGATAGTGAGAGGCCCGCGCACCGCGATGAAGAGTGGCCCCCGCTCGCCACTAGAGAAAGCCCTCGCACAGAAACGAAGACCCAACACAGCCATAAATAAATAAATAAGTAAATTAATTAAAAAAAAAAAGACTTACTGAGGTATATTAAAAATTTTACGAGTTTGAGCAAAAATTGATTGGATTCAGGCAGTGCCAAACCGGAAGTGGTTAGGAGTGCTCCATGGATAGGAGCTCTGGGAGAAACTCTTATGGAGAAAAGGGGGTAGCAAAGCAAGAAAATTATTGATTGGCAATCGCTTAAAGCCTAAGCTGTGTGTGATTGGTTGTCCTTGGGTTTTGATTTTGTAATCTTGAGGCATTTACAGGCTTAGATTTTTGGTTTGCTTACATCGGCTGCCATGGCATTAGAGCCGCCTCAGTCTAATAACCTCTTTGTTTAATGAGTTTAACAGACTCTAATGCAAACTGGAAGTTGCCCTAGAAGTTATGCCTTTATTTTAACTCGACACTTCAGCAAATTCTAGATGTTAAAAGTCACAGCCTATTCTCAGTTGTATTGTGTGAAATAAGAGCACACAGTGTCTTCCCTGTACCAAGGCTTGAGAAAGCATCAGCAGTGTCCCCATAGAAGGATAGCTGTGAATCTTGGATACACATGAGGCAATAGCCTGGAAAACTTAAAAAGCTAGGAAGAAGCTTAGAGCTAACTTTACTAGTTGGACTAGTGGGGTTTAGTGCTACAGTATAATATAAATAAATATCACCATATTTTGTAATCGTAGACTAGAGTGGCCATGTACATAAGGGTTCCAAGTATTCTAATAATGCACTTTCACACCATTTATTAAAAATTCTTACCAAAAAACTATTCAGAGAAGTTGTTCAAATTGGGTGCCCCCATTTTACAGATAAAAAAACAGAGACTTGGAAAATTGAAGTTACTTGTCAAGGATATACCACAAACAAACAACATAAAGAGCTCTCAAATCCATGAATTTTGGGCCATAAATTCCATATCCATTCTACAATAAATCAGTCATCTTCATATTCTACCTACATCTCTGTATACTTCCTTGCAGTTTCATTGAAATACTCCATATATTTCTTGATTTTTATCATTCATTTATTCACCGGAATTTATTGTGACCTAGGTGTCAGCTCTCCTGCTGTCCTCTAGCTCCTTTATCCATGGAACCCGGGTCTCAGCTCTTGTTCAAACCTCCTTTCCTAAAGAATGCAGAGGCTTCAAGCCTGTACATCAAGCCAAAGATTTTTTCGTAATAGTCTCACCCAGGAGTCAAAAGAGGGGGCCTGTATTGCACATTTCATAATAAATAACTCAGAAGTTCTTATTCATCCTTTTGGATCCTCCAGCCCTTTTCAGTTTCCTATCAAAGACTCAGCCTGGCACACTCTTCCTCCTTCTAGTTTCCTTTTGGAAGGCAAGTTCCTCTCTCGGTAGCAAAAATCCCCTTTCCTAAAAGCTTGAAAGCCAGGCAGGACAGGCTTATAAAGGCTCAGTTTGAACCCTGTAGTAGCTTTACCAGCTCATGTCCTTCACAAAGAACAAAGAGAAGCTCTCTCTTCAAGGGGTCTTCTCACCAACAGAGAGTGAAGTGCTTCCTACATGTGAATGGGAATTATCTCCCTGTGGGAAGATAACCATTGTTCAAGATGAAGGGAGAAAATAAGAGAAAGAGGTGGTGTGAGGAGATGGTTCTTTTGTGTCTGGAAACTTGTGGAAACTTGGAGGAATATGAGCTCTGCAGCACTCCCCTGGAGATGGGGCTTTGTGTCTTCGTTTGCTCAAGATGCTCTAACAAAATACCATAGACTTGGTGGCTTCAACAACAAACGTGTTTCTGACAGTTCTGGAGCCTGAGAAGTCCATGATCAAGGTACCAGCAGATTCAGTGTCTGGTGAGGGCTTTCATCCTGGTTTGTAGAGGGACTTCTTCTTGATGTGTCCTAACATGGCAAAGAAAGAGAAAGCAAACTCTGCTGTCTCTTCCTTTAAAGGCATTAATCTCCTCATGAGGACCCCAGCTTCATGGCCTAATCTAGACCTAACTACCTCCCAAAGGCCCCACCTTCTGAACCACCACATTGGGGGTTAGGATTTCAACATAAGAAATGGAGGCACAAACGTTTAGTACACAATAGCCTTTAACCCCAGTTACCCCTCACCTCTCTCCACAGGAGGTCTGTGTGGACAAGAAGAGACCAAAGAAGGAAGAGGGGAAGGAGGAATCCTGAGGCAGTCACTCAAATGTCTGTCCACAGATCCCGCAAACAGGATAAGACATGCAAGACAATAGACAAGGAATAAGCTGTTTCCCTCAGAAAACAGTGCTCTGTAAGATTAAATATTTAGCGCATATCACATGATTTTTGTTCAGCTTCTTTTTATTTTTTCATGCATTTAAAATTAACATTGTAATGAATTAGTTAATTCTAGGGCCTGGCATGTAGTAAATATTCCATCGTGTAAATTTAATATCAGTCGAACCGTGCTTATGAGAACAAAGATAGTTTTCATTTTGCCTGTGCTTGAGCCAATTTCTTGAAAATTGCAACTTTAGTTTCTTAAATAAAAGCAGTACTTTTCAATGTAGAAAATGAATCTAAGCAACGTCAAAAGGATGTATATTTTAAAAACCACCCATAATCCTGCCATACAAAGATGACTAACTAACATTTTTGATGCAAACTTTCTTTTTGAGGGTTGAGAAGGGAAATTTAAAGGGATTTAAACAAAGAGAAAGAAACCTATCTCCCCAGAGGCTGATTGTGGTGATAGCATCAGGAATCAAGTTAGAAAGCCATAAAAAAAAGGTTGTTGGACCACTTTTTCCTAAAGATTGTCCTTTTGGAGTCCTTCCTTGTAAAATTCTCAAGGGGCAGAAACAGGTTTTATGAGGCCTACAGCTTATATAATCTGGGCCCTTTTTATTTAAAAAAATACAAAATTAGGCACACAAAATCAGATACAAAAGTGAGAATTATTTAGAAAGAGAAATTACAACATATTACATATTTTAAAAAGCTGGCAAATACCATAAGCATCACAAAATGCAAACAAAATGCATACTTTTATTAATAACTGCCTCACTTCTAAAATACATTTTCCTGCATTTTTTGGCTGCATAGTCTTTGAGTGCCTCCTCACATAAAGCAATACTATAACACTTTAAAAAGAGACTAGGAAGATAATTCAGTCTTTTAGCACAGTTGCTTGAAATATTTTATTATTAATAATAATTTAGAAAAATTTCAGAGTCACTGTTTACAACTAGTGCTATCATGTAAAGTTTTAGCGTTGTTGTTTCCTTTGTTTATAGGCTATAAGGCTAGGACAAATTTTTACAGACTAGCTTTTGAATATGTTTATTTTTAGACCAGTTTTTTCTCCATTTCTATACTTCTAGTGTTAGATGTTGTTGGACATGTTTATAAAGTAATATGCTTCTGACTCAGGTGCTAACATCTTTGTGACATGATGTAACAGAGAAGAACAAACCAGACTCCGTATCGGATCTGTTCTTTTAGGTCTAACCCTTGTGATCTGTTGCCTGTGCTTAGTCATGCTGGCTCTGCACCTCTGTAAAACAATGTTGCCTATAACCTGAAATATGCATGATAGCCTATTCTCAAGGCTCTGACCTTTAAAGGTATATAATACTTTTCCATTCATAGAGATAAAAAGTTGCAGAAGAGAAAATACCAATTGTCTTATTGGTGTTTTACAGGAACATTGTGACCAAACCTACATGGACAGCTGCAGGAGCAAAGGATTCTGGCATCAAGAACTTTGCAACAACCAGCCATACCTCCTACCCTTTTAGTATAAAAGAAGCCTGAATTCTAACTGGGTAAGATGGTTCTTTGGGACACCAGTCTACCATCTTCTTGGTCTGCAAGCTTTCCAAATAAAGTTACTATTCCTTGCCCCAGCAACTCTTTTTACTGGCCTGTCATGTAGGAAGCAGTAGGAGCTTGGACTCGTAACAATGACACCCAGCCGAATTGGTATGATGGATGGTCGAAAGCCATTCCTGCACAGAGACAGCTATGTCTCTAGCTATTATGTAATAATAATATGTAACTATCCACGTAAGAGACTATGAACCACATAAGTGTATCATATTAAACTTAATCTCAATGTATCACCAACTCAACTTCCTTTTAGACAAATCTCACAAATTGCTGCAATCATTCCAATCCCACTTAACATGAGGAAAGTACAAAGAGAACAAAGTGAAGAGAGAGCAGTCTTAGCAAATTTCAGATAAAATATTTTACTTTTGCAAATATTACAAAAAAATATTTGGCTATGGTCCCTTACAAGGCCTTGGCCAGTGGTAATAAGAGGCCCTGAAGCTTCTGCTTCATTAGCTTCTTGATAAATCCACCTCTGCCTGGAAAGTTGTGTTTTATTTTACCAAAAGCTGGTGTCCTGAAATTCCTCCCTCACCCAAAGTTGTTAACTCTTCATAGACATAGAGGTGTGTGGCACAAAGCATCCATATATCTTCACGAGTATTTGCTCAGCTAAGGAGATCTCTTTCCATACCAAAGATTATTTCAGTATTTCGGCTTATTGGACTAGTAAATTTAATAATGGATTTAAATTATGATTACATGTTTATATTATGAGGGCAAACAACAATAATAATAGTTAACTCATCTATAATAATGCTTCCCTATGTTTATATGGTGTTTTTAACTTTTCAAAGTACATTTCCATAAAGCACCATGGCTATTAACAAGTTTTACTGTCACCAGTGAAAATCTGGATAATACATGTAAATATGTATTAGTAAAAAGACCCACCATCTCACTTATTTACATAAAACAAAACCTGCATTTACCTACACTGTGGTTATTTAATGTCTAAGCAGACACAGCGGGAACTACAACCCCTCCCCCATGTAAATATGTGTCATTCTGTATATACAAACTACCTTGATAACAAAATGAAGACTAGATAAATAGGATTAAAAACCATAGTACATGATTTTATTTTTAGAAATATGCCATTTAAGCAATTACAAGTATTACTTAATTAGTAATCTCTTTTATTACTTCACAGATTTAGTTATTTTATGACCTAGTTACTAATGATAAAAGTTAAAATAGTGTTATTGTATTAGTTATGAAAGAAGAACAATACAATAATTAATTATAAAAATATCTGTATTTTGACAATGGATTATGACCCAAAAATCTAAATGGTAAGAAAATATGTGTTTTTGCCTTTCTATCTGTATCCTAAAAATTATTATAACTAGAAAGTTTTCTTTCAAAAATGTAGAAGAAATATGAAAATGAGATTTCTTATAAACAAAGACATACAATAAGTATTCTGATTTTTAAGTGAAGTTCACAATAGATCAATAATATGTTAGTTAACCAGAAAAAAACAATCAAGATACCACATTAACTGGGGGAACAGTAAATCCACTGTGTCACACTGCTTGTTGAACATGATAAATATTCTGAATCTACATTATATGACACCAAAAAGCTGTTTGTTTTTTTTATAATCAAATAGTGGACATCACTGTGTCTAGATGATTTCCTATTCAAAAAACTGATTTGAAAAGGTATTCCCTAGAAGCCAGTCTTGTAGTCTAACAAGAATATAACGCCTTTTTAAGTAAAGACTTTTTTTACCAATACACCAAAGAAAATGCTATAAACATATCTCATTCAAGTAAATTAATTAGAGTCTCACAAACTTTTTTGAAATTAAAATTAAACTTGAAAATAAGTAAATGCACTCTGACCAAAGGAGTTTTGGATTGACCCACCAATGCTTTGGGCTCAAATTTTCATTGAACTTTATTTATTGTAATTTTTAAAAAGATAAATCTCGTAGATAAATGACCAAATCTTTATTACCATCCTCTATGTGTTAAAATCCAGTTGTTTTCAATGTTAGCTATTATAACCTCCCAATACATGTATCTTTTTTTCCTCAGGATAAGGATCTTAATCTGGGTCTATAACTCACGAATCAGCCTCAGATTCTGTGAAACTTCTAAGAAAGTGGTTTATAGAGTTCATCTGATTCTTCAAATAGTCTGTGATCCACAAGGTCTCAATACCTAATGGACATCACTGGCATCTGCAATGTAAGAAAGTGAAAAACTAGAATCTAACTGTCTGTATCTAACTGAATTTTCATATTAAGTTAATTTTATGTATAGCTATTACTTGCTTCACTCAAGATAGATTTCCCTCTTCCTTCGCTGCAAACCAATCATGAATCACAGAAAACACTTAAATGAAGTATTCAGAAATTTTCACTTAGTACTTCTGAAAACTACTAAACTCTAAGGATACATATTTTTCTTTCAGTTCCAAATAACTGTGTAACAAGAGCTGTAATTTCCATTCAAAGTAAATAAAAAAAGAGTCCCAAACTGGTTTATTCATTTTTTTATACTTAACAGGCTACTTAAAAAATAAGAAACAAACACTGCTTTCTGTTTCTGTGTCATGTGTGTCATTTGCTAAAGAAGAGCCTACCTAAATATATAGTCTACCTTCATTTTTTCAACTTAACATTTCATCACTCTGTTACCTATTTCCTAAAAAGTCATTATAATTTTCTCTACATCCTCTTCTCAGCACATTAACTGTTGGTGTTCATTGATATTTAACTTTTTAAAACTGACAATTCGGAAACCACCAATGAAGTCCTTCAGGCAGGACTTCATCTTTTATGATATTATTTTTAGAGATTCACTTTAAAAGCAAAAACTTCCTATGTTACATTTTAATCTTCCTATTTGAAGATGGTACTGCCCTTCACTATTATTTTTTGTTTTGTCTTGCTTATTCCTAAATGAATAAGGCATCTTTTGTATTTTCTTTATCACATTGAACAACATATGATTTTAGTATTGTGAAATTATCTGAACTCTGCTATATGAGAAGACTGATTAAAACCAGTTGAAATAGCTTAGAGCAGTTTATAATTTCTCTGTAACTTATTCATAAGTCCACTGTCTGGAATGACTAGAGAATATTCAGATGGCTTAATTCAGTAAGTTCCTAACGTGAGATATTTCAAAAGACCAGCCTGAAAGGAGTTCTTTTTAATAAAGTCCATAGAGAAATGAGAATTTATTTGCAAATTTTAAAAAACCAGATTTTTTTAAAAAAATTATTTATTTATTTATTTATTTATGGCTGTGTT
Organism: Balaenoptera ricei; assembly: GCF_028023285.1. NCBI lineage: Eukaryota > Metazoa > Chordata > Mammalia > Artiodactyla > Balaenopteridae > Balaenoptera > Balaenoptera ricei. The sequence continues at coordinate 66,677,927 of NC_082647.1, forward strand.
GGGTCTTCGTTTCTGTGCGAGGGCTTTCTCTAGTTGTGGCAAGTGGAGGCCACTCTTCATCGCAGTGCGCAGGCCTCTCATTATCGCGGCCACTCTTGTTGCGGAGCACAGGCTCCGGACGCGCAGGCTCAGTAATTGTGGCTCACGGGCCTAGTTGCTCCGTGGCATGTGGGATCTTCCCAGACCAGGGCTCGAACCCGTGTCCCCTGCATTGGCAGGCAGATTCTCAACCACTGCGCCACTTGGGAAGCCCAAAAAACCAGATTTTTGACATGCATTTTATTGTATATACAAGGTGTTCAGTTCACTCAGTTTCTAGTGATATGTATGTAGATTACTTCACTGCCCCTCCTAAGATTTTCATTTGATCTTCATTCTGACTGACCTGCAGCATGGTTTTCTGAAAAGGAAATTAGTCCTTGGGGAAAAAAATCCCCTCCACTACCACCACCAGAAGAGCGTCTTCCCTTGGGATCCAGGGTCTCAGCTCTGCACTTCAAAGGTGAAATATCTCTCACCCACCACAAAACACACTAAATATCAACAGGCACTTTGCGCAAAGTTGTATCTTTTTTTTTTTAATTCAAGAGAAATACAGAAACTGATAAATTTAAAAAATGTGGCTTAATTAGACACTCTTTTCACCTAGCAATGATAAACTATTGATTTAATATAAGAGGAATTTAATGAAATCTATAGATAATTCAAGAAACAATTTTAGATACTGATTTGAAGATTTTTTTCCTCACCCAAGGGACCAGCAGTACAGGGAAATAAAATAAATTACACCTTTTAAAAAAAAACTCTATTCTCTATTAACAGACAGTGAAATGCACATGAGGGAACTGGATGAAACACTGCTTACGTCATCAGTCTATAACATTCTAGGTAAATGTGGCCCAAATAAGCAAAAGGAGCTTAAACTCTTGGCAGAATATGTTACCAATCTTAAGTGTCTCTCTCATACTCACCAGATTTCCAAAGTACTCGGGGCTCCATCTGTAGATGATGTATTAAAAGGTATCAAGACAGATTAAAAAGTAAATTGCATAATAGCTAAAGAGTTCCTATTAGAAGTACTTTTACAAATGATGCAAGAAGTTATAAATATATAATGACTTTTAGTTACATATAAAGAATTGTTTGCCTTTCTGATTAGGTAATTGTTTAAAGCATAAAGATGAAAGGAAGTTCCCCTTTCCCTCAATTTAAAATAAAAAAGGCAGTGGATATAAATAGGTGAGTCACAGAAGAGAAAAGTGGAGAATCCATATATCTAAAAAAGTTCAATCACAATTCTACTACAAATGCAAATTAAAATTAAATGCCATTTTCTCCATCAAATTAGAAAATACATTTTTGCATAAAATGCTGGGAGATGTATAGTAAAGAGAAACTCTCATATTCTGCTGATGGGATGTAAACTGGTACAATTTCTCTGGAAACAATATGGCAATATATATTATGAACTTAAAAATAGTCACATACTTTGATCCATTATTACATCCCCATCTAAGGAGATAATGAGAAATGAAATCAAAAGCAAAGATGTCCTAGTTAATGTTATTTATGTTATCAAAAATTAGGAAAGGGACACATAGTTTTTGACGGTAGGAGCCTGCTGTGTCCCCCTTTGCCTGCAAAGCATGAAGCTATTCTTTTCTACTTCACCCAAAACTATGTCTCCAAGATTTGATTCGGCACCGGTGTATAGAAGCTGAGCTTTTGGCATCACCACTCAAATATTTTTGTCTTTAGTTGATGATGGTGTTTAAGTTGGTGGTGGCTTGGGCCGTCTCTGAAAGTTACTCAGTTTCATTGGTTATCTCCTATGTATACGTGAAATATGCATGTTAATGTACTTCTGTTTGTTTTTCTCTTGTTAATCTGTCTTATGTTTGAGGGATGGAAGTCACGAACTCAGAAGGGTAGAAAGAAAATTATCTTTTCTCTCCCTCTTGCGAGAACACTGGAATCACAACTAACTGCTGAATAGTCATCGAAAGGAAGACACTGGAACTCAACAAAAAAATACCCCACATCCAAAGACAAAGGAGAAGCCACAATGAGACGGTAGGAGGAGCACAATCAAAATAAAATCAAATCCCATAACAGCTGGGTGGGTGACTCACAAACTGGAGAACACTTATACCACAGAAGTCCACCCACTGGAGTGAAGGTTCTGAGCCCCACGTCAGGCTTCTGAACCTGCGGGTCCGGCAACAGGAGGAGGAATTCCTAGAGAATCACACTTTGAAGGCTAGCGGGATTTGATTGCAGGACTTCAACTCTTGGAGTCTCCACTCTTGGAGGGCACACACAAAGTACTGTGTACATCAGGACCCAGGGGAAGAAGCAGTGACCCCATAGGAGACTGAACCAGACCTACCTGCTAGTGTTGGAGACCTGCTAGGGTCTCCTGCAGAGGTGGATGGTGGCTGTGTGTCACTGTGAGGACAAGGACACTGGCAGCAGAAGTTCTGGGAAGTACTCCTTGGTGTGAGCCCCCCCAGAGACCTCCGTTAGCCCCACCAAAGAGCCCTGGTAGGCTCCAGTGTTGGGTCACCTCAGGCCAAACAACCAACAAGGAGGGAACCCAGCCCCACCCATCAGCAGACAAGTGGATTAAAGTTTTACTGAGCTCTGCCCACCAGAGCAACAGTCAGCTCTACCCACCACCAGTCCCTCCCATCAGGAAACTTGCAGAAGCCTCTTAGGTAGCCTCATCCACCAGAGGACAGACAGCAGAAGCAAGAAGAACTACAATCCTGCAGCCTGTGGAACAAAAACCACATTCACAGAAAGACAAGATGAAAAGGCAGAGGGCTATGTACCAGATGAAGGAACAAGAAAAAACCCCAGAAAAACAAGTAAATGAAGTGGAGATAGGCAACCTTCCAGAAAAAGAATTCAGAATAATGATAGTGAAGATGATCCAGGATCCTGGGAAAAAGAATGGAGGCAAAGATCGAGAAGATGCAAGAAATGTTTAACAAAGAACTAGAAGAATTAAAGAACAAACAAACAGAGATGAACAATACAATAACTGAAATGAAAACTACACTAGAAGGAATCAATAGCAGAATAACTGAGGCAGAAGAACGGATAAGTGACCTGGAAGACAGAATGGTGGAATTCATTGTGGCGGAACAGAATAAAGAAAAAAGAATGAAAAGAAATGAAGACAGCCTAAGAGACCTCTGGGACAACATTAAACGCAACAACATTCGCATTATAGGGGTCCCAGAAAGAGAAGAGAGAGAGAAAGGACCCGAGAAAATATGTGAGGAGATTACAGTCAAAAACTTCCCTAACATGGGAAAGGAAATAGCCACCCAAGTCCAGGAAGCACAGAGAGTCCCATACAGGATAAACTCAGGAGAAACATGCCGAGACACATAGTAATCAAATTGGCAAAAATTAAAGACAAAGAAAAATTACTGAAAGCAGCAAGGGAAAAATGACAAATAACATACAAGAGAACTCCCATAAGGTTAACAGCTGATTTCTCAGCAGAAACTCTACAAGCCAGAAGGGAGTGGCATGATAAACTTAAAGCGATGAAAGGGAAGAACGTACAACCAAGATTACTCTACCCGGCAAGGATCTCATTCAGATTCGATGGAGAAATCAAAAGCTTTACAGACAAGCAAAAGCTAAGAGAATTCAGCACCACCAAACCAGCTCTACAACAAATGCTAAAGGAACTTCTCTAAGTGGGAAACACAAGAGAAGAAAAGGACCTACAAAAACAAACCGAAACCAATTAAGAAAATGGTAATAGGAACATACATATCGATAGTTACCTTAAACGTGAATGAATTAAATGCTCCAACCAAAAGACACAGGCTCGCTGAATGGATACAAAAACAAGACCCATCTATATGCTGTCTACAAGAGACCCACTTCAGACCTAGGGACACATACAGACTGAAAGTGAGGGGATGGAAAAAGATATTCCATGCAAATGGAAATCAAAAGAAAGCTAGAGTAGCAATTCTCATATCAGATAAAATCGACTTTAAAATAAAGAATGTTATAAGAGACAAGAAAAGATGGTACATAATGATCAAGGGATCAATCCAAGAAGAAGATATAACAATTATAAATATATATGCACCCAACATAGGAGCACCTCAATACATAAGGCAACTTCTAACAGCTATAAAAGAGGAAATTGACAGTAACACAGTAATAGTGGGGGACTTTAAAAACTATATGGTCATCTCATTAGATGCAGAGAAAGCTTTTGACAGAATTCAACACCCATTTATGATAAAAACTCTCCAGAAAGTGGCCATAGAGGGAACCTACCTCAACATAATAAAGGCCATATACGACAAACCCACAGCAAACATCATTGTCAATGGTGAAAAACTGAAAACATTTCCTCTAAGATCAGGAACAAGACAAGGATGTCCACTTTCACCACTATTATTCAACATAGTTTTGGAAGTCCTAGCCATGGCAATCAGCGAAGAAAAAGAAATGAAAAGAATACAAATCGGAAAAGAAGTAAAACTGTCACTGTTAGCAGTTAACATGATATTATACATAGAGAATCCTAAAGATGCCACCAAAAAACTACTAGGGCTAATCAATGAATTTGGTAAAGTTGCAGGATACAAAATTAATGCACAGAAATCTCTTGCATTCCTATACACTAATGATGAAAAAATCTGAAAGAGAAATTAGGGAATCACTCCCATTTACCATTGCAACAAAAAGAATAAAACACCTAGGAATAAACCTACCTAGGGAGACAAAAGACCTGTATGCAGAAAACTATAAGACACTGATGAAAGAAATTAAAGATGATACCAACAGATGGAAAGATATACCATGTTCTTGAACTGGAAGAATCAATATTGTTAAAATGACTATAATGCCCAAAGCAATCTACAGATTCAATGCAATCCCTATCAAATTACCAATGGCATTTTTTACAGAACTAGAACAAAAAATCTTAAAATTTGTATGGAGACACAAAAGACCCCGAATAGCCAAAGCAGTCTTGAAGGAAAAAAACGGAGCTGGAGGAATCAGACTCCCTGACTTCAGACTATACTGCAAAGCTACAGTAATCAAGACAATATGGTACTGGCACAAAAACAAAAATATATATCAATAGAACAAGATAGAAAGCCCAGAGATAAACCCACGCACCTATGGTCAACTAATATATGACAAAGGAAGCAACAATATACAATGGAGAAAAGACAATCTCTTCAATAAGTGGTGCTGGGAAAACTGGACAGCTACATGGAAAAGAATGAAATTAGAGCACTCCCTAACACCATACAGAAAAACAAACTCAAAATGGATTAGAGACCTAAATGTAAGACTGGACACTATAAAACTCTTAGTGGAAAACATAGGCAGAACACTCTTTGACATAAATCACAGCAAGATCTTTTTGACCCACCTCCTAGAGTAATGGAAATAAAAACAAAAATAAACAAATGGGACCTAATGAAACCTAAAAGCTTTTGCACAGCAAAGGAAACCATAAACAAGACAAAAAGACAACCCTCAGAATGGGAGAAAATATTTGCAAACGAATCAATGGACAAAGGATTAATCTCCAAAATATATAAACAGCTCATGCAGCTCAATATTAAAGAAACAAACAACCCAATCCAAAAATGGGCAGAAGACCTAAATAGACATTTCTCCAAAGAAGATATACTGCTGGCCAAGAAGCACATGAAAAGCTGCTCAGCATCACTAATTATTAGAGAAATGCAAATCAAAACTACAATGAGGTATCACCTCACACCAGTTAGAATGGGCATCATCACAAAATCTACAAACAGCAAATGCTGGAAAAGGTGTGGAGAAAAGGGAACCCTCTTGCACTGTTGGTGGGAATGTAAATTCATACAGCCACTATGGAGAAACGTATGGAGGTTCCTTAAAAAACTAAAAATAGAATTACCTTAAGACCTAGCAATCCCACTACTGGGCATATACCCAGAGAAAACCAAAATTCAAAAAGACACATGCACCCCAATGTTCATTGCAACACTATTTACAATAACCAGGTCATGGAAGCAACCTAAATGCCCATCGACAGATGAATGGATAAAGAAGATGTGGTACATATATACAATGGAATGTTACTCCACCATAAAAAGGAACGAAATTGGGTCATTTGTAGAGGTGTGGATGGATCTAGAGACTGTCATACAGAGTGAAGTAACTGAGAAAGGGAAAAATAAATACCGTTTATTAACACATATATGTGGAACCTAGAAAAATGGTACAGATGAACCAGTTTGCAGGGCAGAAATAGAGACACAGATGTAGAGAACAAATGTATGGACACCAAGGGAGGAAAGCGGTGGGGAGTGGGGGTTGTGGTGTGATGAATTGGGCGATTGGGATTGACATGTATACACTGATGAGTATAAAATGGATGACTAATAAGAACCTGCTGTATAAAAATATATATAAAATAAAATTCAAAAAAACCCATAAAAATTAGGAAAAACTTAAACATCTAACAAATTAAGAATAATTAATTACTGTATGAATGTACTATAAAATTTTATTTACCTATTGGAGGTAATGTTTTGGAAGATTATTTACCAATATGAGAAGGTACTCACAATATAATGGGATGAAAAATAAGCTGCTGCATCAATGAGTTGTCAATTAATGCTACGTATACACATGGAACCCCTGTGTGTATTCAATGATTATAACAACTTCATTCTTTTCAAAAGAAAAACAGTGTAAAATTATTGAAAGTTATGCAACTGTGATTCTAGACCTAGATTAATCATTCATCTATATATGACAAAAAATATTTAACGACAATAGGGCTTACATTTTTAGAACTATGCCCAGCCGTCACTGAAGATTTTAGTATTCATTTGGGATACTGCCAGCTAGAAAATTTTTTAAATGTTCTCTTGACCTATGCCAAAATACTGAGAAGATTTATTCATAAGTAATTTGTCGATGTCAGGGATCACTCACGAGACAGAGCAGGGTAGAAGGGAATCTGATTTGAACTCTAGAAAGCACTAGAACAGGCTGATACCAGTTCACATGCTGATACCTGCTGAACTGCATAAAGGATATCATAGGTTTAGATTCTTATTTCTCAAGCCAAATGTGATGTTAACCTTAATCCAAAATGTGATGATTAGATGCAGACCTTTGCAAAGCTACAAATGTGACAACAGGGATAATATTTAAGATGCCAACGGCCATATAATTAATACAAAGGATAGAGAACGAGACACTCACCATAGACTCCGCTTTCACTTTTATGGAAGAATTGTGTGATAGAATCCATGGTTATATTGAGTTACCTTTTTAACAGATATTCTTAAACTTCGTAGGAAAAATAGGCTCACTTTATAATTTGTCATATTTATTTTATTGGCTACTGCTAACTATTGACTGATTTGATACAAAATGGTCGTTGTATGTTAACTTGCAAGATTTACAGTGAATGGACATATACTCCTCTTCACTTAGAGACAGAACTGCTCTAGCATTAATACGTAAAGTCTCTCAAGAATTTCCCCCCCATTTTCCTCTACCTGTTACCAGTGATAGCCAAATGTTAGAGAATCAGAATATATGCCCTTAAAAGAAGCAACACATATCTAGCCCAAATGAAAAATTCAATTCCAAAAATCCGGTATTCAAACTTTAGAATCAGCTGGTTAACCTGTTTCCTAGAATCTATGTTACATTTCCAAGGGGCAGAATCAGCAGAATGTAAGTACACATATTACTGTACACACACACACACAAATGTACTATGCATGTAATCTTAGAAGAGGAAACATTTCTATTATATTCACTAGTTTTTGGATGTCACAGTCATACATATACTAGGTTGATATTTTGGGTTCAGAAGAAATAATGTCTCCTAGAAGTGTTGACATTTTTATATGTGGATACCTTTTAGGGTAAAGCTGAATTTATACATACTGCTTTGAACATAATCTGTTTTTCTGTTTTTTCTCTGAGTTAGCACAGACGGCCCACATGATCACATCCATATGTAAATCAAGGAAAGTTTGTGCTACATTTTTGTTCACTGTGGATGGATTGCTTCATATGATCTTCTGAAAGGTTCGTATATCGCCACTTCAGTTCATTAGGAGTTCTTCTGAAATGTCAGTATCACCAAAATTGAGCACAGAGCTTTTTATTTTCTACAAATGTTGTCTCAAGGTAGCATCAGCTGGATCTCAGACAAGGAAAAATATTGTTTGATTAAGCTTTGATATATCTCATAAACAAAGGACATGAAAAAAAAAAAACCCAAAGGACAGAAATTGATCTTGTATCATGGACAGCCTGAACTGTCATAGTAAAGCTAAAGAAGATAAATGATGGTGTTGGAGTTTTAACTCATTGCTGATTGGTTTCTAGCTGCTATAAATCTTTCCTTTTAAGAATTTATCCTCGGAACGATCAGGAAAATAGTAACAAATATATCATTCTCCAACAAATTGCTACCTATTTTCATTTTGAGTCCACAGTGCCTACAGAAATATAAAGGTATAGAGGGGACTTGTGTTGGAATAGGATCACTTTGTATGTGAAATAGATATTGAAAAAAATGGATATTGGAAAAAAAAAACACTGAAGAAGGCACAGATCACTGTCAAAATATCTAAACACTGTAAATGTTTACTTAAATGTATTGAAACAATTTGGTCTTCAAAATTGGCTAAATAATATCAGGTTTTCATGATTTTTTTATTGTTATTATGTGTGTTCTGAACTATGATTTGGAGTTGTATTCTTTTTATATTTCAGAATAAGAAATTGCTCAACTATGTAGAAAGTGTGACTAAGTGTGTCTGAAGTGTATCAGTTTGTGTATATGGAGATCAAAACATATTTCTACCTTTGTCATGCATTGTCTGGTTAAATTTAGGTAAGTTATCTTAACATCTCAAGACGTATTTTCCTATCTCTACAATAGAGAGAGTTCTATCTTCTTAAAAATATTAGAAAATTTTAAGACATTAAATGAGCTTTTTGAACTCGGTATTTTGGTAAAAGTGTATTATTTAGTTACACCCCACTTACTTATAAATTATTTTATAATATCTCAATTTGGGGGAATACATTTATTTTTATTTCCACATTTTCTGCTGTCAGCTACTTTTCCTGATTACATGCATGTTACAAGGAATGTTATACATCTGAAGGTGGGCTACATCCATTTCAGGATGGGGATAGAATGCATGTGTCTTACTTTTATTAGTACACCATTCTAATTACTTCTCTCTGACTCTTGGACTATAAGCCTTTCTTCTTTGGTCCGCTTCTGTTACTTAATTTAACATTTACTCTATTGCAATGAAAAAATTAAAATGTCCCTTTCCCAAATTTGCCTCTATTCTATTTTCTTAGATACATATATGTCATATTCAACCAGTTCAGAGCAGTTATTTACATTTTGCAGCTTTATGCAATTTTCAAAAGTATTGCATCCTTAATTTCCTGTTGGTTTAAACTGCTCCATGGTACAATGAAAGCTGAATTTTAGTGATGTGGTAAGGAGATAGTGAAGTCCTCAATTACACAGTCTCTTTGAGAAACTGAGCTCTCCTCTTCCTCCTCATTCACTGATTGTCTGAGACACAAATTATAATTTGCACATGGAAAGACCTTCAAAGTAGAATTATAATAAACATTATGACTCAGCTGGGGTGGGAGAAGTTGAGAACAGTTGTCTCAAAAACAGGATATTAATCCAATATATTAATCAGTGGATCATGAAATCTTATCCTCTGTCTGTCCTACATGGGACATAGCTCATGCAAAGGCAGCTCAACTAATTCAAGGTTTTGGAAGAAACTTTCAAGATTTTGGCAGAAGACGAGTCTGAAAATGTTGACAAAATCAAAATTGTAGATAATTCATTTTTTCCTATTCACTTGTTTTGCTTATGAGGAAATGTAAGATCAGAAAATTGAAATGATCTACACAAGTTCTGCCAGTTTTTACTCACTTAAACCTTGAATAAGTCACTTAGTCTTTAGGATTCTAAAATATCCTTCTCTATAAAATGGGGATTTTTGTGATGGAATCTGATTCACTTCTTCTACCAATAAGGTTTTTGTGAATCCTAAGAAATTCTATACCTTTCCAGAAGTGAGTTGTGTCTCATTTTCCACATAAAAATTCAGTAACAATATTTACTGAATGCTTACTAGTAAGTTTTATTTGCTGCTTGCTGCCTTAGTCCCATGACATCCAGATGCAGTCAGATATGATAACAATCCAGTTATCATATCCTTTTAAATGCCATCACTCAATAAATATAACCCAGTCTCAGAGAGGTAATTTAGGACACTAAGCTGTGTACTGTACAAATCCCATTTCTTCTCCTTCACCCCAGGATCATGACACTGCTTTAGAGTCTGGAATTGAGACGAAGCTTCTTCACCTGTACCTAGAATTGGGAATAGACCCTAGAGGTGATGGGGCAAGGCAAATACCATTCACTGGACAAAGTCATGGTTTGTAGACAAGGAAGATGGCAAGTCCAGGCACCAAAGGCAAACTGATGTACAGGTCACAAAACAAGCATTTTAGAAGAGATAGAGATGGGATAAATCTTAATACATTTTGGATATCTGTGATGTATAGAAAATGGGTGGGGAGGTCACCTGATGGTGGCAGGGGAATGCTACACAGGTGGCACTGACATGTCCTTTCATGGGCTAGTAGGCTTTAAAAACCATGAATGGTGTGGACAGTGGGTGGCAAGTCCAGTTCTTTGCTTTTCTATTTTCTATACTCTTACAATCTTATTTCTTATTGAAAACATTTCACCTGTCTTATGGAAAATGTTAACAGAATCAATATTTTCTTGCTGAGGTAAATAAAAGAAGACATTTAATAGTATTAATAAGTAGTTACCATGTGTTGAGTGCTTAGTATGACCTAGCCACTGACCTAAACAGTTTGAGCACCATATATTAGTTATGAAGTAGTAATGATTTATTTACACTTTACATGTGATGTAACTAATTTTTGGCAAGGTTATATGAACATCTCTTTGTAATAAACAGAGGAAAATCATTTTAATGCCTATGTAATTACACACTCTGTTTGTGGTTTGAAGTTTCTGTACCATCTACCTTTTGAAGGGATATTCTTCAGCATGAGCAGACATGATGTAAGCATGTGGATTGAATATGCACTACCTTTATCACTGGGATTTGCTGACCCTTAGGTCAAAATTTTACCAAGAAGACTGAAAATATGAGAGATCATTTAGGGTAATGAAGGATTCTTATACCAAGTTAGGTCACAGGGGCTTCCCTGGTGGCACAGTGGTTAAGAATCCGCCTGCCAATGCAGGGGACACGGGTTCGAGCCCTGGTCCAGGAAGATCCCACATGCCACGGAGCAACTAAGCCTGTGCGCCACAACTACTGAGCCTGTGCTCTAGAGCCCACGAGCCACACTACTGAAGCCCGCGTGCTACAACTCCTGAAGCCCGTGCGCCTAGAGCCTGTGCTTTGCAACAAGAGAAGCCACCACAGTGAGAAGCCCGCGCACCGCAACGAAGAGTAGCCCCCGCTTGCAGCAACTAGAGGAAAGCCCTCGCACAGCAATGAAGACCCAACGCAGCCAAAAATAAATAAATTAAATAAATAAATTTAAAAAAAAAAGTTAGGTCCCAGGAAATGATTTTCAAGTCTGGAGAAAAAAATTGTCTTTTGTGGGGCTGGGATGGGGGTGGAGGAGCAGGAAGGATTCATTTAAAGTGTCTTGGAATGATTATTATGAGGGAAAAAAAGAAACAGTCACATCTGAGACTGGATACTTGTGCCAATAATAAGAAATAGTTGTCTGTCCCAAGAACATGGCATTTGTCATTAGGAAAAAACAAAAGACAAAAAGGAAATGGTATTAACCTAAATAAAAAATATTTATAATCAAATGTTTGGCATAATTGAGTAAGCGTGAGAACTGAATAAAATTGCCAATATGGCAATTTTTACTGGGATGTAATTGGAAGACTTAACCATCATTCAAATCTTTGGATTTGCATTCCCACAGTTTCAAATTCAGGGCACCAGATTTAAAAAGTACTCCCTCTGTTTTTCTTCCTTAAGGAAAAAGTCTAGTGTTAGACTCTACTTACGATCCAGAAGTTGGCAGAAGGTCAGATTTCTCAGTGCTGTATGTTTCTATCTGCAACATCATCTGGAGGAGGTATTTGACACCATCCACAAGGAAAAGCTAAGATTTGTGGTAGGCAACATGGCCTCCTCTTTGTCAGCTTGTCTTCATGTTATCCTCATGTCAGCAGAATTTATCACAGGGATTACAGTAAATGGATTTCTTATAATCATCAACTGTAATGAATTGGTCAAAAGCAGAAAGCTAACACCAATGCAACTCCTTTTCATATGCATAGGGATGTCTAGATTTGGTTTGCAGATGGTGTTAATGGTAAAGTTTTTTCTTATGTTCTTTCCACTCTTTTTTTTTTTTTTAAAGATTGATTGATTGATTGATTGATTGCTATGTTGGGTCTTCGTTTCTGTGCTAGGGCTTTCTTTAGTTGCAGCAAGCGGGGGCCACTCTTCATCGCGGTGCGCGGGCCTCTCACTATCGTGGCCTCTCTTGTGGAGTACAGGCTCCAGACGCGCAGGCTCAGTAGTTGTGGCTCACGGGCCCAGTTGCTCCGCGGCATGTGGGATCTTCCCAGACCAGGGCGCGAACCCGTGTCCCCTGCATTAGCAGGCAGACTCCCAACCACTGCGCCACCAGGGAAGCCCCTTTCCACTCTTTTAGAGAGTAAAAATTTATGGTACAGCGATGATTTTTTTTGGATGTTTTTCAGCTCTGTCAGTCTCTGGTTTGCCACCTGTCTCTCTGTATTTTACTGCCTCAAGATAACACACTTCACCCAGTACTGTTTTCTTTGGCTGAAATTCAGAATCTCAAAGTTAATGCCTTGGCTGCTTCTGGGAAGCCTGTTGACCTCCGTGAGCATTGCAGCTCTGTGTGTCAAGGTGGATTACCCTAAAAATGTGGATATTGATGTCCTCAGGGATGCCATGCTAAAGCGGACTAAACTCAAGACAAAGCAGATTAATGAAGTGCTTCTTGTCAACTTGGCATTAATATTTCCTCTGGCCATATCTGTGATGTGAACTGTTATGTTATTCATTTCTCTCTATAAGCACGCTCATCGGATGCAAAATGGACCTCTTTGTTTTAGAAACGCCAGCACTGAAGCCCATATTAATACATTAAGATCAGTGATAACATTCTTTTGCTTCTTTATTTCTTATTTTGCTGGCTTCATGGCAAATATGACATTCAGTATTCCTTATGGGAGTCAGTGCTTCTTTGTGGTTAAGGACATAATGGCAGCATATATCCCTCTGGCCATTCGGTTATAATGATCTTGAGTAATTCTAAGTTCCAACAACCAATCAGGAGACTTCTGTGCCTCAGAAAGAATCAATGAAGAGGAGGATCAATGTAAAATATTTTGTACTTCCTTGTCATGGTTTCAATGGACTTGTGTTTTGTTTTTGTTTATTTATGTGTTTTGTGTGCTCTCTCCCTCTCCCCTGGAAGCACTAATTTTGATGTTGGATGGATAAGATATCTCTTTTTCCAGGACTTGTGTACTTAAAAATATTATGACCGTAACACATATAGATAACTTGTACTTGCATTGGAGTGCCAGTTGTGTTAGAAATCGGAAAAAAATACTAAGACTTCACTTGGCTGACCAAAGTAATTCTGTTATCTGTCTTCCCAGGTCATTGAGAATCTTCTGGTTTAGATGAGCAACATCACATTGATTTAGTCTAAGACTTGAAACAGTATAATAATTTGGCTATTTGATTGCACATAACTATTTTCCAAAGAGAGTCATTAGAGTAATTATTTTAAAATGCAAATTATACGTTGAAAGTGTATGTATATCAGGGCAATGTACTCAGGTATACAGATTAAAGTCTTATTTTGCTTTTGATTTTAGTTACTAGTTCAGGTTGGTAAATGATAAGGTGCAAATAGAGCTGGCATATAAATACACAATGTAGGGTCTCCATTTTTTTACGAGTTGAAGAAACATTTTTCAACTTCCTGAAGTGTGAAAGTCATACCCAAATAGGACGTGAGGGAGTTTGCTGACAATGAAGTCCCAGCAGGAAATCATCCAACTGGTGTTTTAACTTCCCTCCTACTAGGAATATTGTCTGAGGTATGGCTGCAGCAAATGACTTGAAGATCTAAAGTAAAAGCTTTGAAATCTGTTGCTAGATTTGAATTGATTCTGCTCTTTTAAAATCTTCCATTCTGTTGCTTTGGGGAAGAAAATATTTTTTGTAATATCTTACATCTCAGGATATCTGTTTGAATCTGTGAAATCCTCACTGGCTCTTAAACAAACAAATAAAAAGCTAGGTAGTCATTTTAATTGTAAATACATTGTAATTTAAATGGATTAAAAGTTGCCAGGGTGGGGAAAAAAGAAACTAGATATGTGTGTGAATATGTGCACATGTATGTGTGAATTTTTTTACTTTACAAAATAGTTCCACACACAATTCTTTATTTCATTCTCAGAACACTTTGTAAAGTAGGCAGTAGAATTATCTCAGTTTTACAGTTGAGAAATTAAGGTTTGGAGAGGTCATTATACATGCCTAAATCCACTCAACTACAGTCAAGTGGTATAATTGGAATTCAAACCTGGTTCTTCTGTCACTAAAGTCAGTACCCTCTCTGTTTGGTTTTCTTTCCATTATTCTTTTTTTTTTAATAAATTTATTTATTTTATTTATTTATTTTTGGCTGTGTTGGGTCTTCGTTGCTGCGCGCGGACTTTCTCTAGTTGCAGTGAGCAGGGTCTACTCTTCATTTCGGTGCACGGGCTTGTCACTGCGGTGGCTTCTCTTGCTGCGGAGCATGGGCTCTAGGCGTTCAGGCTTCAGTAGTTGTGGCATGTAGGCTCAGTAGTTGTGGCTCGCAGGCTCTAGAGCACAGGCTCAGTAGTTTTGGCGCATCGGCTTAGTTGCTCCGGGGCATGTGGGATTTTCCCGGACCAGGGCTCGAACCCATGTCCCCTGCATTGGCAGGCAGATTCTTAACCGCTGCGCCACCAGAGAAGTCCCTTTCCGGTATTCTTTACAGGCAACTTTAGATTCTGAAAATCAGGACAAGAAATGACATTCAACCTATTACCTATGACATCCTGTGACATTTCTCTGTTATGTCCCTACAAAGTCAATTAAAAAATATTTCACAAATGTCTGAATTATGCTATTACTGGGTGAAATTATTTATTATCTATTTCATCTCATATTTGGTTTACTAACTGTCTGAAATGATGTACACATAGGTGCTCAATTTACATTTTAGCATCCCTTGACTCTTATATGGTCGGGAAATTGCTGTACCAGTCTCACTTGTTATAGGTCAGGTGGGACTAACCTCTCTGCTGGGAAAATGGGTATTTACTATGTTTACATCTTGAGTTTTGGCTAATTGTGTAACTGGAAACTACTCCTCAGATTATAGAACCGACTTACAAGCTTTTGCATCGTCCAGGGGGAGCCCACACCCCCTGGTCTCCTAGGCCAAGCTGAAAGTCTTATTTATGCTAGTGCCTGAATTACGCAGGGAATCGTGGCAGATATTTACATGGCGAGATCTGATATCACTTGGCCATTTATATCCTCTACTACGCTCATCTATTTTTTTAATTCAAGAAATAATTTTAGTAATTTTTTAAAAATTGTAAAATAATACACAGTCAATGTAAAAAATTGGGAAAATACAGGGGAATTCCCTGGCGGTCCAGTGGTTAGGACTCCTTTCTTTCACTGCCGAGGGCCCGGGTTCCACAAGCCACGCAGCGCAGCGAAAAAAAAAAAAAAATTGGGAAAATACATATTAGAAGTGAACCTGATACAATCACAGGTAAAATTTTCATATACATTCTTTCAGGATTTGAAATATACATCATATAGACATATATAAGTATATATATGTATGGGATGGGTATAATTTATTACATTATGAGGATCCTGCTGTATATATACTTTATACTACATTTGCATTTAAATTACATGTGAGAAATTTGCATATTTTAACAGCTTAATAATGTTTTATTTTATGGTTGTAACTTTGTTTTTAACCGCTTTTCTATAATTAACCAGTATCTCCATTAACAAAGAGAACTATAGAGTTGAAAATAATGTTTACATTATTGAAGAAAAAAAGGAAGGAGCTCACCCAAACAAAACAAAACACATAAAAGGTGAAATAAAAGTTTACAATTACAAAAAGGAGAATCTTTTATTATTAATAATATTTATACATAAGTAAGCAAATTGGTAGTAATGCCTTGAAAACTTCTGGCATGGGAATCTCTTGGCATGAGGCCTGTTGGCATGGGAACCTTTTGTAATGATGCTATGGGCTGGGAATTCCTTGGAATGGGTTTCAGGCTAGGAATTCCTTGGAATGGGGCTGTGGCATAGCAAGCATTCTAAGATTTCATAAAGTCTGTATGAAAAGGCAGCAATGCCTTTAAAATGAATTTCAGTAGTTAGGTAATTAATTTTCTATTCCAGAATTGCCCTTTTTTGTGTATATTATTTCAGGGATCCTCACAACCCTGAGAGGATATTATCATCTGTGTTAAAGATGAAGAAATCTACACTTGAAGAGACAATAGAATTGGTCTAGAATTATCTAGACCTGAGTCTCACCTTCTAAATCTAAATTCCATATTTTTTTTCCTAAACTTAATTGTGCATCAAAATCACCTGGGAAACATTTTATAATTGTAGATTCCCAGGCTTATCCTAGACATGCTGAATATAGTCTCTGGAGATGGAGCCCAAGATTCTGGATAATAAACCACCCCAGGAAATTCTGATACAACTCTTTATGGACCAAGGTTTGTGACTCACTGCATCACAGTATATTAATGCTACTAATTGGAGCCTAAGAAATATATTCATTTAGAAATAAAGTCTTTCTTAGGAGAAATTTTAGTGGCATTTAAATAATATTATTTTCCATTACAAAACATTCAAGTTATAACTCACCCTAACAGAATCAGGCTTGGATTAGCTCACCTAAGAATTTGCAAAGACTGATAGGTTATCTTTTCTAGTGTAATGTAACTGTCGACCAGTTATTTATCTTTTATGGCGAAATAGCCCTGTGACCAATTAGTCGTGCGGTGAAACCGCTTGAGGTAAAGAGGTTTACGGCAGAAATACAGGACTCGACTTTTTCAGGACTCAGGTAAGACAAGGAATTCCCATAGATTCCACAAAGACTTTTCATGTCACTGGGAGTTTGAAATCTGCAAATAGGAGTTTGGCTTATTTTCCCAATATGTTCTTGATAATTTTGTATCCAGGAGGATTTTGTTATGGGTGGATGAGATCTTTTACTGTAGAGGACCGCATATACACTTATTCAGTAAATAAGGAAATACTGAGAGGTAAGAATGTTCATGTTTCCAGTTCTTGGGCATGTCACAGCTGATTCAAACCTAAAAATGAATTTGAGGACATCTGTATTTATTCTGTCTCTTCTGGCTTCTCCCTCAATAGACACCGCTTCCTCTTCCTCTTATCAACACTACAGAATTTATATTTAATTCATTAGTAAAAAGTTTTAGTTTTAGCCATTGGAGTTAAGTTACTACAGAGAAAACTTTTACTAGTTAAGCCCCAAAGTCTTGTGCCTCTTCTGTGTGACACTGCTTAAATAGTAAATCTTCTGAAAATTAAAAGCTTCCTTCTCACCTACACACATATCTATCCAAACTTCTAAAAGAATAAGAATTACAAAATTTTATTAAGAACTCCTTCCCTTTTATAAGGCAAGCTTCCTGGATTTTACTGAGGGGATAGATAGGGAAATTACCAATAAGTTTCACATAAGTAATCTCAGGATGAAGAGACATAGGCAGTTTTTCTATGATTAGGGTTATGAATGTGCCACTCACACTACTAGTGACACCAAATGTTGATTTGTTATCAAAAGAGGGTACTCTGATTGTAGCAGGGATTAACTGTGTATTAGTTACTTGACCCCTGATCCATGGAGTAAAGAGAGGAGGTCATTTTCAATAAGGGGGTGCCTTCTGAAAAATAAACTCTGCATGTTTGACTTGGATGGGATGAATCTCAGTATGAGAGCCAGTAAGGGGTGGAATGAGAAAAAGGCCAATGGGAAATAAAGGTGTATCATATCAAAGTTGCAGTTTTTTTCTAGGGCTCTTCTCTGTGTCACAGATTCCTCAGAACAGAGGATCCCTGACACATGAAAAATGATACCCAAATTATATACTTCAAGTTGAGGGGAATGAGTCATTAATGGAATCCTTCTTGTGACACTGTCTAGGAGCCCATTCTATATATAAAAGACGAATGAAAGAAAATATTTAAATGTTATAACTCTGGGAAATTTTAACAAGAGTTGCCATACAACATCCACTGAGCACAAAGTATTTCATGCTTAAAGTACATAACTCGGGTTATATCAATAACTGCTCTTTCACTATTATGCCAAATATTGTTCTCCAGTTTCTCTAGGGGTATATATTTTCACAGAAACGATAAAGACAATGGAAATGGTACTCTATGGAAAATTATGTGAATTAGAGAGGATGGAGCTTTATGGACCCAGTTTTCTATGCTATGATTCTTTCAAATTTAAGTTTGCATTTTCAGAGATCCTTAGTTTTTGCAATATGTTTTAGTACATAATTTTAAAAATTGCTAAGTCTATGCTTATGTCCCTTTTAAAAAAAATCTTACTTCCCCATTATGGTCCACTATAGTTTTTTCAATACCTAGTTTCACAGAAGTAAAATTTTTTTTCTTTAAATCATCTTAAAATCATTAATAGATTCTGGTTTTGCTTTTTATTTATTTTTACTATTATTATTATTATTATTTTGGCCACGCTGTGTGGCTTGCGGGATCTTAGTTCCCCAACCAGGGATTGAACCCGCATCCTCGGCAGTGAAAACATGGTGTCCTAACCACTGGACCGTCAGGGAATTCCTGGTTTTGCTTTTTAAATGTACACCAAGTTTTCTAAAAATTTTCTATAGCTCTATCAGTGTTCACAAGTGTTCTAACATATGCACTGCAGTGTGCTAAAGCTTCTCTGATTTCAGTCATAAAATCACATAAAGAAAAAGCAGATAAAAAAAGTTTTAGAATCTGTACTAGCAATTCCCTCAGTAACCTCTAAAGCAGAGGTTCTCAAATTTGAATGGACATCAGAATCGCCTGGAGGGTGTGTTAAAACACAGATTGCCGTACCCCATCTCCAGAGTTTCTGACTCAATAGGTTTTTGGGTAGGGCCTGAGAATTAGTATTTCTAACACATTCTCAAATGATACTCATGCTAGTGGTCTCGGGACCCCACTTTGTGAACCACTGATTTAGAGTTATTGTACTGCAGAGGCTGAAAACCAGGCCTCTGAGGCCATATTGGATGGATTTTCATTCTGGCCCCATTGCTTATTAGCTCTATAACCTTGAGCAAGTCACTAGACTCTTTCCTTCTGTTTCCTCATCTGTCAAATGAGATAATAAAAGTACTTACTCCCAAAGGTTGCTGTGAGATTGAGTGTATTAACAAGTGTAAAGCACCTAGAACAGTGTCTGGCACACAGCAAAGATCAGTTAGTCAGTATTTTATTAAGTCAAAAATTTTAAGTTGCCACTCTGTGGAAGACATGTAGATTATTATTCTTAAATACATTTCTCTACTGTTTTGAAGTTGGACAAATAGAACTAAAATTTTTTATCAGTACTTTGAGAAAAGAGGTAAACTATACTAAGTTTAGAAATGATGAACAGGGTTAGTATTTTTATTAGGCATAAAAGAGAGTAAACATGTATTTTAGAATGCTATGAAAGGCAACAGACTAAATGAGGTGGTAAAACAAGAATTCTTAACCACCAGAGGATGAGAAAAGGACAGCAGTATGTGACATGGGAGTGAAGGACGGCACCAAGAGTCTGAAGGGTGTGGTAGAAAGAGGTGAGAAGGCAATGTTTGCCATTTTGCCTAGGTCCTTAGGAGAGGTCACTGATACACTGGTTTCAGATGTGGGACAGTGTTGTGCACTGTAGTGCTTGACCTGGTGAGTAAATGTGGAATGGATAAGTCCTTCTTTGAAACATCACTCACACTCTGTCAAGGGGGCATGTTTTAATTGGTGTGACTTGAACATGGATAACTGAAGGGGCAGTTCTCTAACCATGGTAAATTTGAGCAATCCCCTGGGAGGAAGGAAAGAAAACAGCACAAATCAACAGACAAGCTATGAACATCAATAACAATGGCCCAGGCAGTCTCAGGCTCAGTGCAGAGCAGCCAAATTTATGTACAGTGTGAAAGCATCACATATGATTAGGCCTATTTTATTCATACACAGTCCTGCATTGTAGATAAATCTATGGTGAATTGATCTCCATTTCTAATAGTGAAAAGAAAGCCCCACTTCCCTAGAGTACTCACCAATTGCCTGTTCGAAAACCTATTGTAGAATTTATTGAGGTTCTGTAGTGCAATAAGCACGACTGTCCTAAGATGCTCCAGGCAGCTCACCTTGATCTGCCTGGACAATGAGACAACTAGAATCGGGAGGTCTTCCCTCTTCTGATGAGAGGGGTTGCTTCTAATCTCAGCTTCCCCCTGCATTGTTAGCTTTTTTCCTCAAAATATAGGAATGCAACTTTGCACAGGTCCCCAAAGTCACCAAACGCTGAGCAGCTGGCTTTCCCAGACACTCCTGTGAACAGCTGGCATCCAAACTCAGTAAGGCTGGTGCCCAGATAACTTGTTAGTCAGTGTACTCTGCTCCCCACATCCCCACTGATAAAGGCGCTCTCAGACTTGCTCTGTAAACAGGAGAGCAACAGGAGGAGGAGTTCCTGTCACCCGGAATGTTCATCCACCGTGTGTTCAACTGTGTGCCCCAGTCCTCATTCCCCACCTAGAGGGTATTAGGAGATCTGAGAACTCAAGTCCTCTTTTTTCTGATCTTTGGTTGTAAAACTGTTACCCCAATAAAATCCATTCCTTAACCCACACTGTGTGGCATGTTAGGTGGTGCTCACAAAGAGGCCCACCTTGTGTCAAGGGTAAACTCAGGTGTGTCTAATCTCCAATATCCACTCATGTAACTCTGTCCTCTCAACAAGATTTCACAGGGTACCACCTCATTTCCCACTGCCAGTTCTCTCATTGTTCTGAAGTGTAACTCCTATGGTTTTATGGACCTGAATTCATGTAAATAAGTATAGTATCTTGTCTCCTCATCTAACTCAAGCTTCAATTTGTTCCTCTTCATGTTTGCTATTTTCAGTGTGGAAATTGTTCTCTTTCGTAAGGGAGGAGATAAAACAGAAGCAAAACTGTTTAGCTACATAATGGCATTCATTAATATTATTCCTTCTGCCCAAGAAACTCCCTCATTCTTATTTTCTTATTCTGAGCATAATTGAAAACCTATTTTACTTCCTTGTTAATTCATAGAGTATTTCAAACTACAGTTATGTGATAAGATGATTACTACAGTACACTATAAGTTAATTCATTTGTATAAACATGTTATTCAAGTGGCTTTTCAAAAATGTGAGCATTCAATGCCTTCCAACTAGAAGCTATTAAATTCTTAGTGGTGGGTAATAAAAAATAAAAACTCTTCTAATTTCCAGAATTTTACTTTAAATTAAGTGTGGCTCATAATTCAGGTGAACAAA
This sequence comes from Balaenoptera ricei, assembly GCF_028023285.1. NCBI lineage: Eukaryota > Metazoa > Chordata > Mammalia > Artiodactyla > Balaenopteridae > Balaenoptera > Balaenoptera ricei. The sequence goes on from NC_082647.1 coordinate 66,699,707, forward strand.
CATGTGAGAGGTGGTGTGGGATAACTTATGTGACTGACCCTTAAGAGACAATAATAAAAAGTTTCCCCAAACTGGAGCCAAGGAATTCAGCTTAAGAGATTAGCTGGAAAGGAAGAGAAAACACTATAGGACATTTTCTTTTTCTTTTAAATGGTGATCACTCTCATACTTTAATTTTCTTCCCCTCATCTCTGCACAGAAAAATAAGAGATACTAATTTGCAGAGGTAAGATGATGCTTTGTTACTTTTTGTGATACCCAAAATTCCAAAGACCAGAGGGCAAATATCTAACTTGTTATGTTTAAAAGAAAAAAAACCCTAGATATTGGAGATGATAATAAAATTATATTAAAGTAAAAAAAAAAAAATGTGTGTATTCCTTAATACCAGGAGACATAAAAGTCAAAGTGTGGAGGTTTTTATTTTCCACAACAGGGTGCCTTCCTAAATTTGTGGAAGCTGAGCAACAGATCCTTGCACATCTCACACATATTCATGTGCAGTAAAAATTTATTATATACTCAAAGTATCTACTTAAGAGGAGATTTTTGGATGCTTCTATATATAACTTGAGTCACTTAACCATGAAATAGTATTTCCCTAACAGAAACTTCTTGAAAAGCATTCATGAAAACATTAAAGAGAATTAAAGTAGCTTTTATGCTGTCCACCCATCTAAATCATCTTCCCTTCCTCTCCTTTTTAATAAGAACTTTGCTGTTGTCAAGAATTAGAATAGATCTTAGTTGCTCTGAGAAATTTTCAGAGACGTTCTTAAACTTCAAGGACCTACCCCTCATTAACTTCCCAGGAGAGTAACTGTCAGGACGGATCATTTGACATTTAGTACCTGTCTTGAGATGTATTCCTGTAGGTTTGTATCTTTTCTAGCCAATTATTTATAATTTTCTTGAAATCTGTGGCCACATCATATGTATTTTGGCATCGCAAACAATAGTAGTGAACTAAATATAAAAGGCACTTTGAACATATGCTTTTGAGAAAGAATCATATGCATCTCTATGCGAAGAGAGAGAGAGAAATACAGTCAGCATAAAGATAGGTTAATTTTATATCAAAACTGTAAGAAATTGAGTAAACCCAACTCTACTGTCATTTCCCCAAGGAAAAAACACAGTGAAATTGAATACTGGGGAAAACAGTACAGGCAAATTTATCTTTGAGTCTCAGTTTACAAACTGGGATAAAATTATAAGTAATGCACTGCCACCCAGTGGCGAACTTTCACTTCAGACGAAACAACAGTTAAGCTAGTCAAAAGACTCCAGACATTAGAGATCTTCGTTCAGGAAATTTTACAACTCATTAGAAAAATATGAGGAAAAGAGAAGTTAATGCTCAGGTCACGGGAATTTTTTGGACCAAATGAGAGTGAATGACTAGCCCAAATCACAAACAAACTGTAAAGAAAAAAGCAAAACCGAAAATATTAGACTTTTGTGAGATAATTAGAAACTTGAATTTTGCCTGGCTATTCAATATCAATGAATTGATGTTCCTTTTTTTACATGTAATAGTGGTGCTATTCATATGCTTTTAAAATAAAGGTGTTTTTATCTTTTAGTGGAAACATTTAAAATAATTACTGATAAGTTGATATGATGCATCAAAATAATATGAGGAATGGAGGGAGATAAGTTGGAGGTATATTTAAAGCAATTTGAGCTATAAGTTGATAAATTTTTTAGCCGGGTGTTGGTTACATGAAGATTCATTATACAATTCTGTCTACTTTGGTACATATTTGAAATTTTCTATGACAAGGTTTTTTTTTTTAATCTCACCAAGATATATATTATCATTGAGTGTAGAATTTGATCAATAAAAATAGAAAGCTTTCTCCATAAATTATTTTGCAGAAATCAGTAGGTTAAGCCATAAATTAGGAAGACGAACTTGTAATCTTCATTTGCCTTATAAAGTGAACATTAAGGAAATTAACTCAAACCTTCTTCAACCCAAGGTAATAAAAGAGTTGAAACTGCTTTTCAAATTGTGTTTATATTAAATGTCAACTCATGTTGACTTACAAAAGAGATTACTAAACAAATACGAAAAGTAAATTGTCAAGACATTTAGGAAAACTGCTCTGGAGTGGAATTATTTTCTCTCTTTTTTTCTCTTGACATTTACTGAGTATTGAGTTTTGTAGTATGTTGATTTTCTAACCTTTCAAAAAAGAGCTCGGGAGTTATTGCTTTGTTGCTAGGTTTTAGGCAACATTAGAGGTCCTGCTTTCACTCTTTTTTCCTACTCTGACTTCACTCCTTTAGAAAATTAATTCTGTTTCTTAGCAACCCGGGTGGGTAACACTTAAATATACTTCAAGTTCTTTTGTAAAGCAAAGGCTAAATGTTTCCCTTATAAACGATCTGTTTGCTTAGTCTCATTTGGCTTTGCAGAAAAGATCTGCTGAGACATACTGCCGTAAACATTTTTGTTAAAACTCTCAGTTTTAAATGGTGAGTGAAGTTACTGATTTTCTAATGAATGCTTCTGTTTTTTGTGTTTATTTGGAATTATTCCAGTTTGTCAATTTGTCTAAGTCTTTGGAATCTGTGTGTTTTATGTTAAGATATATGAGATGAATTCATTTAAGAGAGAAACAATCTCTTTATATATAATATTATAAATAGGAGATCATGAAATATGTGAAGAAGGAGAAAGCCCAGCTGGAAGAAAGTATTGAGTTTCTTTATAAACCTACAAACGTGCATGAATTCGTTGTCTAAGGAGTTCACTGTGATCTTAATAGCAGAATATTTTACAATGCTCTTTTCTTATGTTGGCATCATTCAGATATCAGGTATATATCTATATAAATCTATCTCTCTGTCTATCTCCCCAAATACTTAAGGTTACAAAATTAAACTCAGATATGTAAGCAAAAGAAGCTTAAATTTGCGTACATTTGCTAACCTAAGAAATGCGTTTCTCTTAATTAGCTGATTGTAAAAGCAGATAACAAAAATATTTTTTGACGTTCCAGTAGAAAATATTTGAGGAAGAAATTAAAATGAAAGTCTATTTTTTATATTGCCACTATTAGAAGCTTTCATTATTTAGAAAAAAATATAATTAGATATTTGAGCTTTTAGATACAGTTTCAAAAAAGGAGCATCTGTAATTTCCAGAATTTGGCAACCAATTGCTTGCCAAATGGTTCAAACCGTTGAACCATTTAAAGTTTGCATTTTTGTAAGGTAGAAAAATCGTTGAATAAAAGGAATTTCACATGGCTCAACGTAAAATATGCAGAACCCTACATAGTGTTTGTAAAGATAGAAATCTTTGTTTCAATTTTATATTCTAATTTGGGGGCAGATGTTGTAAACAACTAACTTTAATACAAGGTACAAGCCAAAATGTAGCTTCAGGTTCCATTGCTGTATTCAGAAGGAAGTATGAATCCTGATAGATCTGGGAATGCTTTTATTGGAGGTGGCATTTAAACTGATCCTTGAGACCAGTGTAATTTCATAGATGGAGAATAACTGTGCTTACTGAATGCAGATTAAGCCATTCTTTTATTTCCAGTGAGACATCTTGGCCCAAATATAGCTTCTGTAATATCAACATTTACCACTAAATCTTTGAATGAATGAGAATATTGCTGGTTTACTTTTTCTGACTTTCTCAGCTACACATCTTATGACTTTGTATTTCTCTGTGCCTTAGCTTTTTCCATGTAAAGTGAAGATTATAATGTGATATTGCCATCACAGGCTTCAATCTTTCAACTAGATCTCCAGTTGATTTCTTTCTTCTGGGGTGTCTTGGGACTATAATGACATATGCTAATGCATGATTCATATATTATACTATAGAAGCTTAATTTTACATACATATTATTCAAAGGAATAATATGTAACAATAAATTCATAATATAAGGACAAAGTAAAGTATCATGCAAAATTAAAGCTAATTTCTCACTAGTTTAAATATCGCATTGTAGCAATTTTTGGTAGCCAGGAAGACCCAGGCATATACAGAGAGAGACAGATGGGAGCTTTAGTGGCAACAAGGTGACAAATGAGCATGTTCATTCCCAGCTACCTAGTCAAAAAGAGGGCCAGACCAGCACTGCATTCTCTAATCACAGCTTCTTAGCCTGATGGCTGTCTAGCTCTCTTACTGCCATGATACTTGTTTTTTATATCAATTAGACTTCTGAGGTCTTGATCTATTCTTATTCTTCCAGTTTATAACCCTCCTCATCAGTTTCTTCATAGCTGTATGTCCTGGTGGGACACTTTATTGTCTCACCAACACCATCAATCTTCATGTCTTTTCATGGCAGGAGATTACAAAACCCTGACCATGAATCAGTCTACTCATGTGCTTTCTTTGCTCATGTAACCAGATTTCAGAGCCCTGCAGGAGATAGGTATATTTACAATTTTAGTCAAGGCTGAGCCTTCAGTGCTTCTCAGAAGTTTAAAAATATGTTTCTACAGAAATGTGAAGGGTCATAAATGAGGCAAGAGAGTTATAAAATAAGGTATATACTGGGAGCAAATTAACAACTGACTGTCAAGGGCTTGATTTTCATCAGCTCCAGGTCAGTACGTAGGTCAGGGCTGATGTCACATTAACCAGGTTCAGAAGAGTCCAACACGAAAAACAGAACATGCAGATTTATTAGTTTATGAGAAAAATAAACCAAACTAACTCATATTTGTTTTCTAGCTCATTGTCTTCCAGTAGACTACTGTACATGCAAAGCCAAATGATCATCTGAGGGTGATTTGGTGAAAGTTAGATGAGAATAAGAATTAATTAATGCTTTATATGTTAAATGGCCCAGGTTATGAAAAGTTATGCATCAGTCTTCTAAGTTTAGATAGATATGATAATGAAAATAAAAATATCAAATATGGGCCAGCATGCTCTCCCCTCTGGATGAATCTCGGAAGGGTACAGCCAACCTTCAAACTCTCACCCTTTCTTTTTTAAAATCTTTTATTTATAAACCCTTTTAATTTCTATGCAGACATTCCTATTGTTTACTGTATAATGTAGAAACATGAAATTAACATATTTTAATTATTTCATTTATATTTTTCGCATTGCTTAGGAAATAGTAATCCTAAGTAATCCTATTTCCACATATTTTGTTAACTGGTGTGTTATTTTAGTGATTAACTTTATTTTATAGTAACTTTGTAGAGATTGTAAGCGGCTCCCTATTCATCAACTCTCCTTTATTTATTTATTTATTTTTAAAAATTTATTTATTTTATTTATTTATTTTTGGCTGTGTTGGGTCTTCGTTGCTGCGCGCGGGCTTTCTTTAGTTGCGGTGAGCGGGGGCTACTCTTCGTTGTGGTGCGCGGGCTTCTCATTGCGGTGGCTTCTCTTGTTGCGGAGCACGGGCTCTAGGCACGTGGGCTTCAGTAGTTGTGGCTCGTGGGCTCTAGAGTGCAGGCTCAGTAGTAGTGGTGCATGGGCTTAGTTGCTCCACGGCATGTGGGATCTTCCCGGACCAGGGCTCGAACCCCTGTCCCCTTCATTGGCAGGCAGATTCTTAACCACTGCACCACCAGGGAAGCCCTCTCCTTTATTTTTAATGTATTAATGAGCAGCAGAGGATAACATATTTTTGAACACTTGGGAATTTCTAATCTTCTCACTCAGATATTAAGCACCACTCTTTTTTTGTCTCTATTCGGCTTTTTAAAAAAGTGTATAAGAATACTTAACATGAGATTTAGCCTCCTAACAGAATTTCAAGTGCACAACACAGTATTGTTAATATAGGTACACCATTGTACAGCAGGCCTCTAGAATTTATTCATCTTGTATAACTGAAACTTTATACCTGTTGAATAGCAGTTCCTCATCCCTCCTCCCCCTCAGGCCCTGGCAACCACCATTCTACTCTCTGTTTCTATGAGTTTGACTATTTTAGATTTCCTCATATAAGTGGAATCATGCAGTATTTGTCCTCCTGTGACTGGCTTATTTCACTTAGCATAATGTTCTCCAACTTCATTCATATTGGTGCATATGGCAGAATTGCCTTCATTTTTAAGGCTGAATACTATTCCATTTTGTGTATATACAACACTTTCTTTATCCATTTGTTAGTTTGCAACCTCCTCAGGAGCTGCACAGGTGTAATCTGAAACTGGCCCCTGTACATGGAGGGCAGGGAGAGATGGAAGACAGAGGCAGACCATTCCAGATTGGGAGGTAGGCAGGTTTAAGAAGCAAAGGAACTTACACACGTGGCTTGTCTTGGGCGGCTGCCAAGATGAGTAGATCTCCGAGCTCCCCGCCCCCCCCAATTTAAAAAGTTTATAGAGAGGACTTCACTGGGTAAAGTCACGTATACAGTCCAGATAGTCTTGGCACCATATTACTATCTCAAGGCTGTGTGCTTGGGCAGCTTCTAGAGCAGGAAAGGCAAGTGATGCACACATTCTAAGGACAGGGTGGGGGTAAGGGATGTCTGATTGCCTAGGTCCAGCTCACGGGTCAACTGGTGGTCACTTCCTCATGATGACCTCATCCAACACCATTCATCCAGCAATGAGTATTTAGATAGCTTCTGTATCTTAACTGTTGTGAATAATGCTGCAATTAACATGAGAGTGCAGATATCTCTTTGAGATTCTGATTTCAATTTTTTGGATAAATACCCAGAAGTGTGATTATTGGATCATGTGGCAGTTCTATTTTTAAACTTTTGAGGAGCCACCACACTGTCTTCCTGCATCATTTTACATTCTCACCAGTAGTGTACAAGTGTTCCAGTTTTTCTACATCCTCACCAACACTTAATGTCTTTAATTTTTTTGATTATAGTTATTCTGACAGGTGTGAAATGATGTCTCATTGTGGTTTTGATTTGCATTTCCCTGATGGTTAGTGATGTTGAGCATCTTTCCATACACCTGTTGGCCATTTGTATATCTTCTTTGGAGAAATGTCTATTCAAGTCTTTAGCTCATTTTTCAGTCAGGTTATTTGTTTTTGTTGCTATTGAGTTGAAGGAGTTCTTAAATATTTTGGGTATTAACCCCTTATCAGATAAACAGTTTGCAAATATTTTCTTCCATTCCATAGGTTGCCTTTTCACTCTGTTGATTGCTTCTTTTGCTGTGCAGAAGCTTTCATGTTCCCTTTGACTATTTTTGCAAAATTTAAGTGGACTCAATTAGATAACACCTATAGTCTTGTTCTTTCTATTTCCCAGAAAAAAGTTTGTCTTTTATGTTTACTGAAATTTATCCAACATGATTTAATGATTAATTTGTTTTTTCTAATTGAGATACAATTTATATAACATAATTTCACTACTTGCCATTTTAGAATGTACAACTTAGTGGTTTTTAGTATATTCACAATGTTGTGAAACTATCATCACTATCTAATTCCAGAACATGTCTATCACCCCCAAAAGAAATCTTGTACTTGTTACCAGTCAATCCTAATTCCCTCTTCCCCACACCCTGTGGCAAAAATTTTTTCTTAATTTATTTTGTCACTGAGTTTGTGGGCAGTTTGTTAGATAGCATTATTGCAGCAAAAGCTGACTTAGCCACAGGCCTATACTTCCAGTTATATAGTGGACATATATTTTGTTTAAATCTACTTATTATTATGCTCTTTTTCCATAAACTGATCCTCCTCTTGTGTTTCTTATCTTGGTTAAGAAATTTTGTATTATCTTTGATTCATTAAAATTCCTTGGTGTGTCATTAAAGACCTTTGCTAATATAACCCCAACTGATTTTTCTATCTTTATATTCCACTGCTTCCTCATATACATATGCTAAGCTCCTGCCACACATGCTTCTTGCTTTTCTCTCAATGGGCCGTAGTCATTAAAAAATATATATTCATATTAGAAGTTGAAAAACAATTCATCATTTTATATTACGAAGTATTTATTATTAATTTTTTCAAGTTGACATTTTCAGTGTTTCTCCAAAGTAGTTTCTCTTTATACACAACTTTGAATTACTGCATAATAACATTTAGAATCTTGAAAAGCCTCTATTTTGATGTTATTGTCAAACAACCAAAATTGTAGCATAAGAGAAGGAAATTCATCCCCACCTCAGATCCTTATTTCCCAGGAACCAGCATTGTTTTATTTCCACTTAGCCAAATATATTTTAATTATTATTCCTCTTTCCATGGAGATTTTAAATTCATTGGCATTGTCTAGTAACATACTAACACATTCATTAAATCCTAGAAGTGTGCCAACCATATCCTTGTCACAGATCAACAAAGAGCAAATCCATGATTCTTATCCATAGATCCCAATCGTAGAAGCTACAATGCACTTATTATGGTTTAGGTGGCCATAGAAGTCCTAGAAATAGCTTATGACAAATTTTACATACTTTCTGTGCCTCGGTGAAATGTTTCCTTCCTTTACCCCCTGGTATATTTCTACTTATTCTTCAAGATCTGTTCAAATGATAATTTTTCTTTTGATGTCACTTCTATTTTCCTGATAGAATTAGCTGAGCACTCTCCTTGCTTCTCATAACACTATTGTAGTATCTGTCACGTTACACAGGTTTGGTTTTTGTTTTCATGCCTTTCTCCCAATAGCCTCTCAGTTACTTAAGGACATGGATTTCAAGTTAATCATTTTGAATCCCTAGCCTCTAGTGTGGTGACTACTGTGACAAAGATGCTGAATAAAATACTCGCAGCAGCCGTGATACTTTCATCCCCTCTACACACACTCCTTGTCATTTCTGAGCTTTTTTTCCTGCTTCATAAATCTTTTAGAGATTACCCTGGCCCAGAGAGAAAATATTCAATACACAGTTCTACAGTAGCATACTTCACCAATTTCCATATCTGTTGCAGATTCCAACATGTGAACACACCCTTGAGTCCCGGAAAGGCAGGAGAGGCAGGAATATTGCAAAGGGGCTGCAGCAGGGCCCCACACTAGATCTCAACTCCAAATAGAACAAAAATGTCCTGCAAGGACCACAATCTGAAATAAAAGTCAACATATGGGAAATAAAGCCTCCTGATTTTAGTTATAAACTGTATACCTCTTTGAGACTTCCAGAAAAGCCATCAAGGACCATTAAGGAAGAAGAAAGGAGAAAAAAAAGCATTTTTCCAGGAACAATGCTTCACTTTCCCAGCATAAGGAATCATCCCAACAAGGCCATGTCTCCTAAATTTATAACTACATTTCCTCATCTGGATTCACATAAAGTGAAGTTAATATTTGTGGAAAGTGGAAAATATCCAAATGGTGTATACCTCAATCCAAAACCACATAACTTTTGACAGGTACAAAAAGAACATCTGATTCTAAATAACTTAAAAGAGATAAGGGGGAAATATATTGTTTTTATTCATTTCTTAATTATAACAACTATTACATGAGCAAAAAAAGTATATGTGAATATAATGTGTATAAAGTTGCATCTTTATTTCTCACGGAACAGTACAACTCAAATTCAGCAACAAATGAATGAGAAAGGAGAGGTAAGACTCTGGTTAATGTTTCTGATGGGGTTTTATCTGCCAGTTGGAATGACCAACTAGGGATGGCTTTTCTAGGGCTCAAGAAGAGTTTGGACTGAGGTGTAATTGGAGAACAGACCTCAGTTTCCAGGAGTTTACAGTCTAGTAATGAAATCAAATCATGGAACGAATGGATGAGTGAATGAAAATTGACAAAGAGGGGGTATTGTATTATTTAAATGAGTCTAACAATTAATAATTTAAATAATATATGAGTAAGAATTTCTAATTTAAAGTGGTGGTGGGGAATATATATTTATGGAGATGCAAATGAAGTCAATATATAATTCCACTAGAATATGAATATATCCTATACTTAGGTCTATAATTTAACTTATAAATATGATTCTTGTTAGGTAAAGAGCAAAGCAATAGGAATGATAATACCAAAAAAAAATTCTAGAAAAAGGAAAAAATTTATTCCATTGGGAAAATATAGGGAAGCAGTTAAGAGCATGGCCTCTGGGATCAGTGTATCCCAGTTCTCTTGTTTTCTAATAATTTTGTACAAGTTATTAAGCCTCTTTCCTTATTTATACTTTAGGATAGCAATACTATATGTTTTATATGGTTATTTTAAGTAATGAAGGAGACAATTATGTACAAATTTCTTACAATAGGGTTTGGAATATTGAGATATTCAATAAAAGTGAACTCTTAGGAGCTATTAGGATAAAAGTTGGGAAATTCAAGATGCCTTGATCCATAACCTTCTCTACTTGTCCAGGGCATCTAAACACTTTTATATGTAGTGAATGAAATATGTTACCATTTGGAGATGAGGGGAGGTCAGTTAAATATCAAATGCCATTGGTTTATTTAAATATTTCACTAGTTACAGTTAGAATTACATGACTTGGGTAAGTAAAAGTTCAAGGAATAGGGGACTTTGAAAAAATTTTTATTGGAGTATAGTTGATTTACAATGTTGTATTAGTTTCAGGTGTACAACAAAGTGAATCAGTTATACGTATACGTATATCCACTCTTTTTAAGATTCTTTTCTTAGATAGGTCATTAGAGAGTATTCAGTAGAGTTCCCTATGCTACACGGTAGGTTCTTATTAGCTGTCTATTTTATATATAGTAGTGTGTATATGTCAATGTCAAGCTGGGACTTTTCAGTTCATATTAGTTCTTTTTAACCATGTTAAAAAAAACTTTGTTTTATAGTTTACTAAAAACAGTCAACATTTATTCTATTCCAGCCTCAGCAAATTATTTTAGCTTTGTTCAATATTTTTCCTATTGCCTGAAATAAATTCAGCTCTAGAAATAAAACATGTAACTCTATTTGCATTTAAGATTACTTTACCAAGTTCTGAATAGATTCCTTTAATTTCATTAGTCACAGAAGGATGATCGAAGTCCTTGCTCCACCATAAATTAATTGCTTATACACTGTCTTGAATCTTAGATTATTCTATCAAATGTTAATAGGCAAGTTTTTTTTTTTTAAGATTTGGGCTTTTACTCTGAGGTAGGGACTGGATGGTTTTGTGCAGAAGAGTGAGTGATCTGCCTTATGTTTTTTTGTTTTTATTTATTTATTTATTTATTTATTTATTTTTGGCTGTGTTGGGTCTTCGTTTCTGTGCGAGGGCTTTCTCTAGTTGCGGCAAGCGGGGGCCACTCTTCATCGCGGTGCGCGGGCCTTTCACTATCGCGGCCTCTCTTGTTGCGGAGCACAGGCTCCAGACGCGCAGGCTCAGTAGTTGTGGCACACGGGCCTAGTTGCTCCACGGCATGTGGGATCTTCCCAGACCAGGGCTCGAACCCGTGTCCCCTGCATTGGCAGGCAGATTCTCAACCACTGCGCCACCAGGGAAGCCCTATAGGCAAGCTTTAAATGCTATAACAAAATCCTCAAAATTGCATTTTACTGGTGAAATATTTAATATTTGGAAAAACCAAATTCCAAATTGAATGTTAGCAATATGAAACAATATTTATTAGTAATAACACAATCTTCTCTTTACATATCTAGTACCAACATAATTTACCAAATTTTGTGACAACTTAGAAAAGGGACCAAAATGATTAAAGTTTAAGTCACAACACTTAAGTACAGGTAAGTTATTATAATAAAGTTATGAATATGGCAAAAAAATAAATTCTCTGCATTATATCTTGATAGTAATACATAAAAAGGCAAATAATTTTAAAAGTATTTTTTTACTTATCACCTTTAATGATACAGTAAATTTTTTAAATGCCCAGTTAATTAATGGCAACAATCCATATGCTTTCTTAGCCACAACTTGTAATATATTATTAAAGATTGAGTTTGTAACTCAATGTGTTCTGTGTAGAGAAACAATGAGTTAAAATATAGATTTCAGAAGCAAGCTGCATAGCTTTGAATCTTGGCTTCATTACCCTAAATTACCTAAACTGTCTATATCTTGGTTTCCTCATCTGTAAATGGGAATGATAATAGTTGAATCTTCATCATAGAATTACTGTGACCATTAAATCTGTTATACATATGTAAAGCACTTAGTTAATAATGTATGTAAAGCATGTGTTGTCTAACACATGGTAAATATACATACCATTATTATTATTATGGTGCCATTTGTATAGTGTTTATGCAGACTTAATTTGTATAATCCAGCATTTTTTATTTGGATAGGGGTGAATAATACATACTGTATTTACATATTATAATTACATATCAATTATAAACAAAACAATAAGGTGTTAACAGTGGCTGATTTTGGATAGTGGGATAATGGTTGAATTTTGTTTTCTTCTTTTCAAAATGAGTAGCAAATAATTTTATAATTGGACAATTAAGATAATGTATTTGCAAACAATGTATACATTTTGGTATGGATTAAATTTAAAAGGTCTTCTCTAGGTGTGTAATTAAATTGGTACACCTCAAGTTTCCTGATATATAAGTCACTATGGAGAAAATACCAAGAATATTTTGTAGACCAATAAGACCAAGCCTTTGATGTTAAGAAACGTCTAAGTCAAATATAAGATAGAATACACAATATGCCATTCGAGTCACAAAGCACTAATGTGAAAAAGTTTTGAAAAGAGGTTTCCAAGGAAATAAACTAAGGTAGGATTTGAATTGAAGTTGGAAGAAGAAGGACAAAATTAATTCCAGCAGAAAGGGTGGAAAAGATAAGCAAATTTTTATTTAGATTAGCATTTATAAATTGCCCAGCAATTTACTACTCCTGGGTCCTTATCTCCAAAAATGAGACCATATTCTGAGAGACATCATGAACAAAGACTAATGTAATTGCTAAGTTTCTCATTTGTCTTCCTATCTCTAGTAAGTGGATGCCCTTTGCTGAAGGAAGGTCAGCAGAACACTACAGAAAGATTTATCACCTACAAATGAATGCACCTGGGATTCAACGCTAATTTTACCAAAAGCCCTGTGGCCTATTAAATCTGTGTCACACACAGTGAGTTTGCCTCTTTCTCTATGGCTGTTGCGGTTTGTCTCCTGCACCGTCGTTAAGGATTGCTTTAATGAAGAAGTTTTTCATTTATTGGAGTGAAAGCTACTTCTATCTTTAAAAGTAAAGCATGCAGATTTCTGATTTTTCTTAAAATGCAAATAGTGGATTATCTAGAATTTTGGATTTTTTTTTTCTTATTACAAAGATAGTTGGCATGGTGGATTGAGGTCTGAAGATTGTGAGGAATCTTACTCAGGTTTACTCCCACTTTATTTGGAGCAGCCCATTTTGAGTGAATTGCACTCAAGTAAGAAGGACCGACAAGAAGACTCTGTCATACACTCAGAAAAAAGATGCTGAAACACATACTTCATGGCTCAAATTCTCCCCTGGACAAATAAGGCTGCTTTGAACAGCCCTGTATGTCCAAGCAGAACAAGATGTGCATTTGGCATGCAAAGCAAGCTTTTAAAGCAAAGATTATTAAATAGCAATTTAAAAAAGATAAATGAAAAAGTCGATACACGTTTGCTTTTGCTAACTTCCTCTGTACCATCTTCCTTAAGAGACACAGAAGGTGGCCAGATGCATACAGGGCATTTATGGATCGTTGTGGAAGAAAAGTTTACTAAGACATGCAAGAACAGTGGGCAAAAATTTTAAGATTTGTTGTTGAACACTTAGATTAACTCTTGAGAATGACTACTCAAATGACTTTTTTTTACTACTGTGTACTTTATCCTATGGAACCTCTACTATCCTAGGAATTATAAGTGAAGTATTTGCATGGTGCTTAAACCATTTTAAGTGGAGTCTGAAAGAATCCAGTCCCTTGATCAGATAATTATTATTTTTCTTAGATTTCAGCTGAATTCTGGAAAACTACCAGTGATCATGTCACCATTCCACATTCTTTTGCCTCCTTTCAAGAAAACAGGAAACATCCTATTTCCACGCACTGTTAACACTTGTATTCCTTGCCTCAGTAACGCTATCTCCTGTCATCTGAGAAGGCTGGTGTACCAACTCACTAACTCCTCACGTGCCTTTGGCCATTTCCTGGGAGTCATCCTCCCAACAGCCTTCTTCTGGCCTTCCCTACTCACCAATCTTGTTTGAATACCCTTGTCCATCCAGGCACGAACACCACCCAGAGCATACCTAGCATAGCTTTTTTTTTTCTTTTCTTTTTTTTAAATTAAGTTATAGTTGATGTACACTATTATATGTTTCGGGTGTACAACATAGTGACACAATTTTTAAAGGTTATAGTTCATTTATAGTTATTATAAAATATTGGCTATATTCCCTGTGTTGTACAATATAACCTTGTACAATAGCTTATTTATTTTATACATAGTAGTTAGTACCTCTTAATCTCCTACCCCTATGATGTCCCTCCCCCATCCCTCACCCACTGGTAACCACTAGTTTGTTCTCTTTATCTGTGAGTCTGTTTCTTTTTTGTTATATTCACTAGTTTGTTTTATTTTTTAGATTCCACATATAAGTGATATCATACAGTAATTGTCTTCCTCTGACATATTTCTTTTTTTTTTAAATTTATTTACTTTTGGCTGCATTGGGTCTTCGTTGCTGCACACAGGCTTTCTCTAGTCGTGGTGAGTGCAGGCTACTCTTCGTTGTGGTGCGTGGGCTTCTCATTGCGGTGGCTTCTATGTTGAGGAGCACGGGCTCTAGGTGCGCAGGCTTCAGTAGTTGTCAGTTGCGGGCTCTAGAGCACAGGCTCAGTAGTTGCGGCGCACAGGCTTAGTTGCCCTGCAGCATGTGGGATCTTTGTTCCCCGACCAGGGATGGAACCCACGTCCCCTGCATTGGCAGGCGATTCTTAACCACTGTGCCACCAGGGAAGCCCCTGTCTGACATATTTCACTTAGCATAATATCCACCAAGGCCATCCATGTTGTTGTAAATGGGAAAATTTTCTCCTTTTTTATGGCTGAGTAGTATTTCATTACATTCACCATTCAGTATATTCGTATTTACTGTTGCACTGGGGCATGAGGGGAATATTGTAGGCATTTGGTTTATTTTTAAATTAATGTTCATTTCATATTGGAGCATAGTTGACTTACAATGGTGTGTTGGTTTTAGGTGTACAGCAACTTGATTCTGGTATACATAGATGTATATCTACTCTTTTTCCCATTCCTTGCCCCTGTAGGCGCTGTTGAGTAGAGTTCCCTGTACTATATACAGTAGGTCCTTGTGTTCATTTCAGCGCATTCCACTCTCATTTCCAACCCAGGAACAGGACCAGCACTAAGGCTCTGGGGCCCCAGTAACCAGAGTGGTGTGTGTTATATAAATTAGGGTGTATATGTGAATCCCAAACTGCTGATTATCCCTGCCCTGGGGTTTTTCCCCTTTGGCAACCCTAAATTGGTTTTCTAATTCTGTGAGTCTGTTTCTGGTTGGTAAATGAGTTCATTTGTATTAGTTTTAAGATTCCACTTATAAGTGATACCCTATGATATTTGTCTTTCTCTCTCTGACTTACTTGCCTTAGTATGATCATCCCTAGGTCCATCTATGTTGCTGCACATGGTGTCATTTCTTCTTTTTCGATGGCTGAGTAATATGCCCTTGTGTATAGGTACCACAGTGTCTTTATCCATTTTTCTGTCAATGGACTTTATGTCTGATTCCAAGTCATGACATTGTCAGTAGTGCTGCAATGAACATTGGGGTGCATGTGTCTTTTCCAAGTACAGTTTTCTCCGATATACTCCCAGGAGTGGGATTGCCAGATTATAGGCTACCTCTGTTTTTAGGTTTTTCAGGAACCCCCATCCTGTGCTCCCAGTGGCTGTACTAATTTACATTCCCACCAAGAGTGTAGGAGGGTTGCCATTTCTCCACACCCTCGCCAGCATGTACCTTTTGTAGACTTTTTGTTGACGGCCATTCTGACTGTTGCGAGGTGATACCTCCTTGTAATTTCGATTTGTACTTCTCTAATAGTGTGTGATGCTGAGAAATTTTCATGTGCTTTTTTTTTTAAATGGTGTGAGCAAAATTGACCTCTTGAAAGTGCTTCTCTGAAAGCCTGCGCTGTTTTGAAATTGTAGTCGGTTGCCTACCGCAGGCCATTTCTGAGGGAGGTGTCTTCTACAACCCCACAGGCCTTGTGAGTATTAAATGCCAATAAGTACTGGTTTTAAAGTTGTTGTTATTAGAAACGGCCACAAGGTGGGAGGATTTCTTCCTGCCCCGCTCTGGTTACTGGGGCCCCAGAGCCTTAGTGTCGGTCCTGTTCCTGGGTTGGAAATGAGAGTGGAATGTGCCGAAATGAACACTTTTTCCCTATTTCCCTTCACCCTCTCCCTGCCCCAAATCCCGGCCCCTGCAAGCCTGCTATGCTGGGGATGCTGTTGTCAGTAGGTGGGGTGAATCTGCGGAAGGAGATTGGAGGTGGGAACCCCAGCACCAGGAGGCTTGGAGACCAGGAGACTTTTCAAAGCTCTTCCAGACCAAAGGGTCCACCATCCTTGGGTGCGCTCGGCTTGGATTAGCTGTGGAGGGCCGGCCTGGGTCTGGAGATTGTGCTTTTGTGCAGAGGCGATAGTCACTACAGGTCCAGTGAGGGCTCATTTCCTGGCACATCCTTCCCAACTCCCTCACCCCCAGGACAGTCCAGCCTTGGGAGCCAAGGCTGCCCGGGTTCCAGGGATGTTAGAGCAGCCAGGTCACCGGGGCCTGAGGGGAATGTTGTAGGCATTTCGTTTTATTTTTTAAAATAATGTTCATTTCATTTTGGAGCATAGTTGACTTACAATGGTGTGTTGGTTTCAGTGTGCAGCAACTTGATTCTGGTATACATAGATGTATGTCTACTCTTTTTCACATTCCTTGCCCCATAGGTTATTACAGGCTGTTGAGTAGACTTCTCTGTGCTATACAGTACGTCCTTTTGGATGGTATGTGTTATATATATTAGTGTGTATATGTGAATCCGGAACTGCTGATTAACCCTGATCCCCAATGTTTCCCCTTTGGCAACCCTAAATTGGTTTTCTAGTTCTGTGAGTCTGTTTCTGGTTGGCAAATGAGTTCATTTGTATCAGTTTTAAGATTCCACCTATAAGTAATACCCTATGATATTTGTCTTTCTCTCTCTGACTTAGGTAGTATATCATCCGTAGGTCCATCTTAGTATGGTCATCCGTAGGTCCATCTATGTTGCTGCACATGGTATTATTTCCTTCTTTTTTGATGGCTAATATGCCCTTGTTTATAGGTACCACATCGTCTTTATCCATTTTTCTTTTGATGGGCTTTTGTTTGAATCCCATTCTTGGCTATTGTCAGTAGTGCTGCAATGAACATTGGGGTGCATGTGAGTTTTCCAAGTATAGTTTTCTCCGGATATACTCCCATCAGTGGCATTGCATAACATAACAATGTTGTGTTAGTTTCAGGTGTACAACGAAGTGAATCAGTTATACATATACATATATCCACTCTTTTTTAGATTCGTTTCCCATATAGGTCATTACAGAGTATTGAGTAGAGTTCCTTGTGCTATACAGTAGGTCCTTATTAGTTATCTATTTTATATATAGTAGTGTGTATATCTCAATCCTAATCTCCCAATCTGTTCCTCTCTGGCCCCCCCCCCAAAAGCTCTTTTCTTAATTATTTTTAAAAGATGTCTTCTTGAGAAAATGTGGCCAAGGAAAATTAATGTGGACTCATAACAATAGCTTGGCGTTTTTCCCTTTTCCTATTTTTTGGTTCAATTTGTAGAAATAGGGATTAGCACTGTTCCCTGAATATGTGGTAGGAATTACCTATAAACTTTTCCTTGTCTAGAGCTTTCTAAGAGAAAACTTACCATTAGTAATACGATATATTTTGTGGCTATTAGTCTATTTAAGTTGTTTTTTCATCTTTTACTAATTTTGTCACTACATTTTTACATTTTCCATTTAATGTGGTTTTCTGATGTACTGTTAAAATATTATTCACAGCATAATTTGATAAGTTTCTATATGTCTTTTATATCTTTAGTTATTTCCCTTCATTCTGTATGTTGTTTGCATTCACACTCTTAGTGATGATCAATTTTTTCAAATGTATGTCTGACTTACTGATCTTTAAAAAAACAGCTTTCAGTTTTGTAAATCATATTTCTGTCTTCCATTTCATTTAATGACATTATCTTTATTATTCCCTTGTTTAGTTTTTTGCTGTCGCCTGTTTATTCTGTTAATCCTTTTCTGTCTTCTTTATTTGAAGGCTTAGATATTTAATATTCTTTTTTACTCTCTAAATAATGTTTTCAAAACCGTACGTTAACCTCTATTCACTGCTGTATTAGCTTTGAATTGTCTCCTAGGTTGAGAAGTACACATTCTATAACAGTTCATTATGTTTTCTTAGCTCCACTTGCTGCATTGGTCTGGTATCCTTTATTTTTTTCAAATACTTGTCCCCTCACAGGGAAAATTTTCTCAGTAACCTTAATTTGATACAGAGCTTATTCATTTCATCCCAGATTCCTGTTGAAGCAAAATACTATGGTCCCTTTTTAAAATATCTATTTATTTATTTATTTGGCTGCGTCGGGTCTTAGTTGTGGCAGGTAGGATCTTCATTGCGGCGCGTGGGCTTCTCTAGTTGCCGCGCGCGGGCTTCTCTCTAGTTGTGGTGCACAGGCTCCAGAGTGCGCGGGCTCAGTATTTGCACACAGAAGGTATTTGCGACCTTCTTAGACAATTTGGCTATTATATTTACTTAGTTTTCTCAAAGAGGGAGGAACAAAATATTAAGGTTAAGAATTGAGAAAAGCTTTAAAAATTAACATCATGTAAAAGGGATACCTTCTCCCCAAGGACAACAGCAGATTATAAATTGAGCTGCCACAAATCTTCCCAGATTTTAATGTTAAATCTCATAATTTTCAAATGCTATTTTAAATAATGAATGTAAATCTCAAAAAGAAAAATCATGTTCAATATGATATTAATTTTGCTCAAAATATCACATTTATATACACAAAAGATTAGAAAGTATATATGAAAATATTTAAAGTGATTACACAGAGTAGAATTTTTTAATATTTTATACATTTTCTAAATTTTCTTCAGTTTATGCATTACTTTAGCAAGTAGAAAAGAAACAATAAGAGCTAATAAGTAATGCTAATAAAAATTAAAACCAAGCTAAAATCATCCCTCTCAAAAACAAACAAATTTGTACCACAAATTGTCCCTTTAAAATTTTTGTCCCTTTAAAATTTTGTTTCCATAGTTTAAGAATCAAGTTATATGTTTCCTACCTGGGTCTGGCCTAGAACAGTGAATATTTTCATGTCTGGTAGATATTTATAGGTGGAATATTAAACTTTATTATTTTCAGAAGGGTTGAGCCAAATCAAAAGTTGGCTCTCTCAGTAAGACCTTTGAAAAAAAAAATTATGTTGAAAGAAAAAGGGTTCAAAAATAATTTCTATCTACCTGAAATAATGCTATAAAGGACTATGATTTCAGAGAAGGAGAAGCTAAACATGAGAGTACTACCAGCTAAATTGCTTAATACAGACCCGTGTGACAGGAAATGTCATGGGAAGAGATGCTCTGGTCATATGAAGCAATTTCAGATCAAGCCTTAACATTCAAATCATGTTACCCTTAGTGCTGCAGTAAATGACTTCTTTTTCTCATACTGGGCTTTAATCATCTGACTAGCAAGATGGGACTATGGGCTGAATAATCTTTAAAGTCCCATCCATCTCTCAGTTTCTATCTCTGATTTCACATTTATTTAATTATGAGGAAATTCGCTACCAACATATTTAAGCTATTTATTTACCACCAAAATAATGCAAAGCTATTTTATATGCAGATAAAATATCTAAAGAGCAAAAACAAAGCTATAAGATTATTAGAAGACAGTAGGAGCGAATATTTTAAGGTCAGTGTGGAAAGGCCCACTTAAAAAGGAGAAATGTCTAGATACAACCACCAACAGGCTTGGAGAAAATATTTGTAACACATATATGAGACAAGGAGTTAATATTCCTGATATACACAATGATGAAAGAAATAGAAGAAAAGAAACCATACATATAAAAATATATAAATAATATGAACCTAAAAGTCATAGAATACCTATAGACAGCCAATAAATATAAGGAAATATGCTATCTTCACTATTAGCAGGGAAATGTAAATGAAAGCCAAATGCAATACAATATCATATGCATTGGATTTGCAATAATTAAATTAATAGCATTAAATGCTGGTTAGGGTCTGTGGAAATGGATAGTATTCTACAGTTTTTGGAAGTATAAAATAGGCATAATATACTTGGAGAATAGAGTATCAATCAATTTTTAAAAAATAGATATATAATTTGATCCATCACTTTTACTTCTTGGAATCTATTCTTCAGAAAGAGTGCTATTTATATGCAAAGTTATGTATAGAACATTGCAGCTTTAAGTATTATTTGTAAAGCAAAAAGCCTGGAAGGAAAAACTAAAGGTACACCAATGTAAGAATAGTACATCAATATAATGTGTTACAACACAGCAATTATTTAATGAAATAAATCTACATGTACTCACCTGAAAAAGTAGTCCATGGTAAGTGAATATCGCAAGACAAATCCAAAAGACATACTATTTTGGCTCATACTGCATATTTATATGTATGTATGTGCATGTGTGCATATATGTAGTTATATATTTCTGTCTATATGGGATTTAGCCTGGGTATTTATAATGATGGTGATGATGATGATAGCTAATATTTACTAGGCCCTTACATTGGGCTAGGCACTATCCTAAGCACTTTCCATGGATTGATTTAACTAATCCTCAGAACTACCCTATGAACTAGAGATTAGTATTCTCCTTTTTTAAAGAGACCACAGACAGTTAGCCCAAATCACACAGTAAGTGACAGAGCTAGAACTGATTTCAACAGTTGTTCTCCAGAACCTGCATCTCTTAAACCTTTAATTAAAATTCCCTGAACAGGTCCGGCCTGAAACAGGACAGTAGACCAAATGGCCTGGCCTGGTTAATGTCATCAAGCTCCCAGGATCCCAAGGGTCCTAGCCTCTCTTCTCTGAGTCATCCATGAGCAGTTTGAGAGCTCTTGTGCATTCTTTAAAGGCTTGGGCACCTTTTTTTTTCCAACAATAGGTAGCTGAATTCTGTCTGATCTCTCAATTTATATCTCTATGGAATAAAATGGAGGATTAGTGAATTTAAAATATTAAGGTCCTATTAGGTAAGAAATAGATTTTGGGGAAAATACTGTCACTTGTATGATGAGAAGCTTTTTATTGGTGCCACAATAATATTGATTTAATTCTGAGGTTGGTGAGAATATTGATAATTAAGAGTTGAAAGCAGTGAGAAGAAATGTTCAATATTTGCATACAGTTGTACAACAGGGGTGAGCTAGCGATGGACCTAGTCACACGCTTACTGTCAAAGGTCAAACAATTGCATTAACAATCGGTAAAGACCCAGGTATAAACTGCTGTGTATATTCCTCTTTGTGAAAGTTTTGAAAAATGAAGTGACTATCAAAAAAAAAAATAAAGTGATGCCATCATCAGGATTATGTGGAGATTATCCAGCACTTACTTTAGAAAAACAGAGCAGTGATTTCCAAAGCTAATTCAAACCAGATGCAGTTTAAAACTCAAGTAAAGTAGTTTTCCAATGAGAAAAATTTTGTCTCTTTCAGGGAATTTTAGGACAACTTTTAGAATCATTCAACCGTGCTGCATTTTTATCTCATTCTGTACAACAAATATGTTTCTAAAACATCTTTTCAAAACAATTATTTTGCCAGTTATACATATTCATTGCTATATATAGTTTATTTATTTATTTATATTTTTTTCTTCCAGTTTTATTGAGATATAATTGACGTACAGCACTGTATAAGTTTAAGGTGTACAACATAATGATTTTTTTTTTTTTAAACATCTTTATTGAAGTGTAATTGCCTTACAATGGTGTGTTAGCTTCTGCTTTATAACAAAGTTAATCAATTATACATATACAATATGTTCCCATATCTCTTCCCTCTTGCATCTCCCTCCCTCCCACCCTCCCCATCCCACCCCTCTAGGTGGTCACAAAGCACCGAGCTGATCTCCCTGTGCTATGCGGCTGCTTCCCACTAGCTATCTATTTTACATTTGGTAGTGTATATATGTCCATGACACACTCTCACCCTGTCACATCTCACCCCACCCCCTCCCCATATCCTCAAGTCCATTCTCTAGTAGGTCTGTGTCTTTATTCCCGTCTTGCCACTAGGTTCTTCATGGCTTTTTTTTTCCTTAGATTCCGTATATATGTGTTAGCATACTGTATTTGTTTTTCTCTTTCTGACTTACTTCACTCTGTATGACAGACTCTAACTCCATCCACCTCATTACAAATACCTCCATTTCATTTCTTTTTATGGCTGAGTAATATTCCATTGTATATATGTGCCACATCTTCTTTATCCATTCATCTGTCGATGGACATTTAGGTTGCTTCCATGTCCTGGCTATTGTAAATAGAGCTGCAATGAACATTTTGGTACATGACTCTTTTTGAACTATGGTTTTCTCAGGGTATATGCCCAGTAGTGGGATTACTGGATCGTATGGTAGTTCTATTTGTAGTTTTGTAAGGAACCTCCATACTGTTCTCCATAGTGGCTGTATCAATTTACATTCCCACCAACAGTGCAAGAGGGTTCCCTTTCCTCCACACCCTCTCCAGCATTTATTGTTTCTAGATTTTTTGATGATGGCCATTCTGACCGGTGTGAGATGATATCTCATTGTAGTTTTGATTTGCATTTCTCTAATGATTAATGATGTTGAGCATTGTTTCATGTGTCTGTAGGCCATCTGTATATCTTCTTTGGAGAAATGTCTATTTAGGTCTTCTGCCCATTTTTGGATTGGGTTGTTCGTTTTTTTGTTATTGAGCTGCATGAGCTGCTTGTAAATCTTGGAGATTAATCCTTTGTCAGTTGCTTCATTTGCAAATATTTTCTCCCATTCTGAGGGTTGTCTTTTTGTCTTGTTTATGGTTTCCTTTGCTGTGCAAAAGCTTTTAAGTTTCATTAGGTCCCATTTGTTTATTTGTGTTCTTATTTCCATTTCTCTGGGAGCTGGGTCAAAAAGAATCTTGCTGTGATGTATGTCATAGAGTGTTCTGCCTATGTTTTCCTATAAGAGTTTGATAGTGTCTGGTCTTACACTTAGGTCTTTAATCCATTTTGAGTTTATTTTTGTGCATGGTGTCAGGGAGTGTTCTAATTTCATACTTTTACATGTATCTGTCCAATTTTCCCAGCACCACTTATTGAAGAGGCTGTCTTTTCTCCACTGTATATGCTTGCCTCCTTTACCAAAGATAAGGTGACCATATGTGCGTGGGTTTATCTCTGGGCTTTCTATCCTGTTCCATTGATCTATATTTCTGTTTTTGTGCCAGTACCAAACTGTCTTGATTACTGTAGCTTTGTAATATAGTCTGAAGTCAGGGAGCCTGATTCCTCCAGCTCCATTTTTCGTTCTCAAGATTGCTTTGGCTATTCGGGGTCTTTTGTGTTTCCATACACATTGTGAAATTTTTTGTTCTAGTTCTGTGAAAAATGCCAGTGGTAGTTTGATAGGGATTGCATTGAATCTGTAGATTGCTTTGGGTAGTAGAGTCATTTTCACAATGTTGATTCTTCCAATCCAGGAACATGGTATATCTTTCCATCTATTTGTATCATCTTTAATTTCTTTCATCAGTGTCTTATAATTTTCTGCATACAGGTCGTTTGTCTCCTTAGGTAGGTTTATTCCTAGATATTTTATTCTTTTTGTTGCAATGGTAAACGGGAGTGTTTTCTTAATTTCACTTTCAGATTTTTCATCATTAGTGTATAGAAATGCAAGAGATTTCTGTGCATTAATTTTGTATCCTGCTACTTTACCAAATTCATTGATTAGCTCTAGGAGTTTTCTGGTAGCATCTTTAGGATTCTCTATGTATAGTATCATGTCATCTGCAAACAGTGACAGCTTTACTTCTTCTTTTCCGATTTGGATTCCTTTTATTTCTTTTTCTTCTCTGATTGCTGTGGCTAACACTTCCAAAACTATGTTGAATAATAGTGGTGAGAGTGGACAACCTTGTCTTGTTCCTGATCTTAGTGGAAATGGTTTCAGTTTTTCACCATTGAGGACGATGTTGGCTGTGGGTTTGTCATCTATGGCCTTTATTATGTTGAGGAAAGTTCCCTCTATGCCTACTTTCTGCAGGGTTTTTATCATAAATAGGTGTTGAATTTTGTCGAAAGCTTTCTCTGCATCTCTTGAGATGATCATATGGTTTTTCTCCTTCAATTTGTTAATATGGTGTATCACATTGATTGATTTACGTATATTGAAGAATCCTTGCATTCCTGGGATAAACCCCACTTGATCATGGTGTATGATCCTTTTAATGTGCTGTTGGATTCTGTTTGCGAGTATTTTGTTGAGGATTTGTGCATCTATGTTCATCAGTGATATTGGCCTGTAGTTTTCTTTCTTTGTCTGGTTTTGGTATCAGGGTGATGGTGGCCTCGTAGAATGAGTTTGGGAGTGTTCCTCCCTCTGCAATATTTTGGAAGAGTTTGAGAAGGATAGGTGTTAGCTCTTCTCTAAATGTTTGATAGAATTCACCTGTGAAGCCATCTGGTCCTGGGCTTTTGTTTGTTGGAAGGTTTTTAATCACAGTTTCAATTTCAGTGCTTGTGATTGGTCTGTTCATATTTTCTATTTCTTCCTGGTTCAGTCTCGGCAGTTTGTGCATTTCTAAGAATCTGTCCATTTCTTCCAGGTTGTCCATTTTATTGGCGTAGAGTTGCTTGTAGTAATCTCTCATGATCTTTTGTATTTCTGCAGTGTCAGTGGTTACTTCTCCTTTTTCATTTCTAATTCTATTGATTTGAGTCTTCTCTCTTTTTCTCTTGATGAGTCTGGCTAATGGTTTATCAATTTTGTTTATCTTCTCAAAGAACCAGCTTTTAGTTTTATTTATTTTTGCTATTGTTTCCTTCATTTCTTTTTCATTTATTTCTGACCTGATCTTTATGATTTCTTTCCTTCTGCTAGCTTTGGGGTTTTTTTGTTCTTCTTTCTCTAATTGCTTTAGGTGCAAGGTTAGGTTGTTTATTCGAGATGTTTCCTGTTTCTTGAGGTAGGCTTGTATTGCTATAAACTTCCCTCTTAGCACTGCTTTTGCTGCGTCCCATAGGTTTTGGGTCATCGTATCTCCATTGTCATTTGTTTCTAGGTATTTTACACATCTTTTCCTGTAATTGATATCTAGTCTCATAGCGTTGTGGTCGGAAAAGATACTTGATACGATTTCAATTTTCTTAAATTTACCAAGGCTTGATTTGTGACCCAAGATATGATCTATCCTGGAGAATGTTCCATGAGCACTTGAGAAAAATGTGTATTCTGTTGTTTTTGGGTGGAATGTCCTATAAATATCAATTAAGTCCATCTTGTTTAATGTATCATTTAAAGCTTGTGTTTCCTTATTTATTTTCATTTTGGATGATCTGTCCATTGGTGAAAGTGGGGTGTTAAAGTCCCCTACTATGATTGTGTTGCTGTCAATTTCCCCTTTTATGGCTGTTAGTATTTGCCTTATGTATTGAGGTGCTCCTATGTTGGGTGCATAAATATTTACAATTGTTATACCTTCCTCTTGGATCGATCCCTTGATCATTATATAGTGTCCTTCTTTGTCTCTTATAATATTCTTTATTTAAAAGTCTATTTTGTCTGATATGAGAATTGCTACTCCAGCTTTCTTTTGATTTCCATTTGCATGGCATATCTTTTTCCATCCCCTCACTTTCAGTCTGTATGTGTCTCTAGGTCTGAAGTGGGTCTCTTGTAGACAGCATATATATGGGTCTTGTTTTTGTATCCATTCAGCCAGTCTGTGTCTTTTGATGGGAGCATTTAATCCATTTACATTCAAGGTAATTATCGATATGTATGTTCCTATTCCCATTTTCTTAAATGTTTTGGGTTTGTTATTGTAGGTGTTTTCCTTCTGTTGTGTTTCTTGCCTAGAGAAGTTCCTTTAGCATTTGTTGTAAAGCTGGTTTGGTGGTGCTGAACTCTCTCAGCTTTTGCTTGTCTGTAAAGGTTTTAATTTCTCCATCACATCTGAATGAGATCCTTGCTGGGTAGAGTAATCTTGGTTGTAGGTTTTTCTCTTTCATCACTTTAAGTATATCCTGCCACTCCCTTCTGGCTTGCAGAGTTTCTGCTGAAAGATCAGATGTTAACCTTATGGGGATTCCCTTGTGTGTTATTTGTTGTTTTTCCCTTGCTGCTTTTAATATGTTTTCTTTATATTTAATTTTTGACAGTTTGTTTAATATGTATCTTGGCGTGTTTCTCCTTGGGTTTATCCTGTATGGGACTCTCTGTGCTTCCTGGACTTGATTAACTATTTCCTTTCCCATATTAGGGAAGTTTTCAACTATAATCTCTTCAAATATTTTCTCAGTCCCTTTCTTTTTCTCTTCTTCTTCTGGGACCCCTATAATTCGAATGTTGGTGCGTTTAATGTTGTCCCAGAAGTCTCTGAGACTGTCCTCAGTTCTTTTCATTCTTTTTTCTTTATCCTGCTCTGCAGTAGTTATTTCCACCATTTTATCTTCCAGGTCACTTATCCTTTCTTCTGCCTCAGTTATTCTGCTATTGATCCCATCTAGAGTATTTTTAATTTCATTTATTGTGTTTTTCATCGTTGCTTGGTTCCTCTTTAGTTCTTCTACGTCCTTGTTAAATGTTTCTTGCATTTTGTCTATTCTATTTCCAAGATTTTGGATCATCCTTACTATCATTATTCTGAATTCTTTTTCAGGTAGACTACCTATTTCCTCTTCATTTGTTAGGTGTGGTGTGTTTTGACCCTGCTCCTTCATCTGCTGTGTGTTTTTCTGTCGTCTCATTTTGCTTATCTTACTGCGTTTGGGGTCTCCTTTTCACAGGCTGCAGGTTCGTAGTTCCCGTTGTTTTTGGTATCTGTCCCCAGTGGGTAAGGTTGGTTCAGTGGGTTGTGTAGGCTTCCTGGTGGAGGGGGCTATTGCCTGTGTTCTGGTGGATGAGGTTGAATCTTGTCTTTCTGGTGGGCACGTCCACGTCTGGTGGTGTGTTTTGGGGTGTCTGTGGCCTTATTATGATTTTAGGCAGCCTCCCTGCTAATGGATGGGGCTGTGTTCCTGTCTTGCTAGTTGTTTGGCATAGGGTGTCCAGCCCTATAGCTTGCTGGTCGTTGAGTGAAGCTGGGTCTTGATGTTGAGATGGAGATCTCTGAGAGATTTTTGCCGTTTGGTATTACGTGGAGCTGGTAGGTCTCTTGTGGACCAGTGTCCTGAAGTTGGCTCTCCCACCTCAGAGGCACAGCCCTGATGCCTGCATAGTGATACACCTCTAGTAGAGATCTTAATGCTTCATCCAGAATAAATATCACACGAGAGGAATATCCAGAGGTTATTTTTATCTCCTTTCTCTAATTTAGATGATCGCTGCATTCAAGTCTTGCTGCGGTCGCCGGGCGCCGAGCCCGAGCCGGGAGCGTGGCGGGGGGCGGCGGGGCGGGGGCGCAGGGCGCCGCCGGGCGCTCGGCCCGGAGAACTTGGGCAGAGCCTCCGCCGCGGTCTCCGCCAGCGGCGCGAGCAACACGTCCGGTTTGAACTTTCCAGCTCCGGGCCCGGCGAATACGCGCTCACACACGGACACGCGCGCGCCGGCAGCCAACATAATGATTTGACTTACATACATCATGAAATGATTATACAATAAGTTCAGTGAACATCTATCATCTCATATAGATACAAAATAAATAAATAGAAAAAAATTTTTTCCTTGTGATGAGAACCCTTAGGGTTTACTCTCTTAACTTTCATATGTAACATACAGCAGGTTTAATTATATTTATCATGCTGTATATTACATCCCGAGTACTTATTTATCTTATAACTGGAAGTTTGTACCTTTTGACTACCTGCATCCAGTTCCCCCTCCTCCCACCCCTGCTGGCAACCACCTGTTTATTCTCTGTGTCTATGAGTCTTGTTTCTGTTTGGTTATGTTTGTTCATTTGTTTTGTTTTTTAGGTTCCATGTATAAGTGAAATCATATAGTATTTGTCTTTTTCTGTCTGACTTATTTCACTTAGTTAGCATAATGCCCTCTACATTGCTATATATTTTCAATTAAATGTAAATGCTATCTATCCTAGTGCAAATAATAACTGAATGTTTATTGAGCATATGCTATAAATGTTCTAGTTACTTGTTATGTATATTTTATGCACAATCTAATTGAACCTTTACAACAATGTGCCTGTTTTCATATATCTGTGTGTGTGTGTGTGTGTGTGTGTGTGTGTGTTCAGTATATATTCATCATCACCATTTTATAGTTGGGGAGGTTGAGGAGGTTACTAATTTGCCAAAGGCCGTATGGCTTATAAATGGAGCATCTGTAAATCAAAGCCAGGTAGTTGGGTTTTTGTTTTTTTTTTTAAATGCAAAGTACAGATTCCTAACTACTATACTCAGTGCCCATAAGAGCTACAGGCATGCAAAGGGCAGGAAACAGGTTTCAAGCATTTTTTCCTCTCTAATTTTATCACTGGAAAACCAACTCTAAAAACCACACTAAACTATATCTCCTAAACTACCAAGTATTTGATATATTCATTTGTCTACAAAATTTGATGCACAAAACGGTTTTTCATTCTTCTCTTTAACTTGAAGAAAGCCTTTTCTATGTTTTCTAGGACAGAAGAAAAAACCAATATAACTGCCATATTTTTTAATGGCTGTAGGAGAACATTCAATTATTTCACTAGTTGAAACAGTTAAAATATTCAAATTTGAAACTATTTTTCTTTTATTGAGGTAGAACTTTAAACTTTTTTTTTCTATTTCTATTTCATCATGAAACTTTAAAACTTTCTTAGCAGATGGGCAGAGCACTTGCTGCAGAAATGATTCACTTTTAGTCTCATAATCCCACGTGGGAAAGTTGAAGGCTATGTAAATTGAAAATCTGTCCTGGTCATCCAAATGACAAAAGAAAGTTAACCTCCTGGTGACCTTTTGAAAGATGTCACCCTTCTCTAAAAAATTAGGTTAATTTACTTGATATGACAAGGGAAAGAAGCCAGCTAGTTATATTGTCATATCAGAAAGACTGCTTGTCAGAAACCTCCAGAGTTCTCATCAGCCTCTCAACATTCTCCTTCAGATTTTAGTACTCATAATTTAAAATGTTTAAAGTATGAACTTTAAAATAAATGTCACTAATTTTCAACAGGTATTTTAATGTAGAAAATTCTCCCTGAAACAAAATACTCATCAGTCTAAACCGTGTCAATAACATTAACCAATTTCACTCACCAATCTTTTTGGGCAACTGTTCTCTGTACTGTCTTTTGGAAATTGCAAACAAACAAAAAAATGAAACTTCCTTTGCAGAGTTATTTGATTATAATAAATACTCATTACTTGACAGTTTAATTTTGAAATTGCTTAATGAAAGGGAAAGCAACGTTTGTAGACAGGAGCTGCCCCACATAAACTCGGAGAGGAAGAAATCTTGCTAATGCTTATTGCACATGTGGAAAAGCAGCCCACGCCTACCAGTTGTTTTGGAAATGGGAGACGTGTGTCAGGTCGTGCTTCATCCTGAATGTGGCTGGACTTTTGGACTGGCATCATAAGCTTTCCCAAATGTGTCCAGCCATGCAGCTCTAGGAAATTTATTCGCTTTGTAAATATTTCAGAATGCAATTATAGCAAAATGATTTTTAAAATCACACAGAGCCAGAACTTATAATTATATTAAGGAAAATTTTTTATGATGAAGAATTTAAATCTTATACAAAAGTTGGCTTAAGAGAGTAGTGAACCCCTATACTCCCGTCACTCAACAACAACAATTGTTACCACTTTGCCAATTTCATTTCATCTATCCCTCCCCAACTTTCTTCCTGGTGTACTTAAAGGTAAATCCCAGACTCTGTGTTGTTTTACTCATAAGTGTTTTACTATATCTCTAAATGAGAATGAGATGCTTTTATCTTTTAACCTCTTATTGTTAAGGAATATATACATTGCATTTTTGCCATTATTTAAATAATTAGATATTGCAATACTTAATAAAGGCCATAAATGCAAGAGGATAGTAATTAAGACCATTGGAAAGAATGTAGTTGAAAGGGAGGGAATTTTTTCCCCATTTTTCTGCCTTTAAGTACTCACCATGCTGTTTCCTTCTTTCAGTTTCCTTGATTCATTAAGTAAATATGTTTTCTGGGTCATTATAAGCTTTGAAACTAGAAAAAAAGAAAGGCCAACATAAATGCAATATAAAGCATATTATCCTTAATTATTTGAACGTTTTTGTAATGATAGGTTATTATAAGGGTGCAAGATTTCATGTCATAGAAACAAGTATTTTTCTACACATTCTTAAACCAGACAGTAATAAAATAGTAAATTAGTAACCCAGGTTTTAAAATTCATGTGAAACACTTCCTGGGTTAAAGATGTTTCTTTCTGTCACACAAACTAAAAGAACATACAGGAAAAAAATGGAATTAGAATCACTACATTCAACTTCAATAATCCTCTCTGTGCTATTCTTTAGGCCTCCGAAATTCTTTAAATCCCTACATAATTTTTATTATAATAGGTCTAAATTTTATATATTGACATGCCGACGTTTTAAAAAACTCTGTCACATAGATGGATGAATGGAGGGATGGGTGGATGGATAGATAGATAGACAGGTAGATTTGTAAAATTTTGTTGCTCTTTTTAATTTTGTTTGCTTTGGGATTTTGGATCTCAGGTGCACAGAATTGAATTGATTATACTCCTTGGTTCCTGGCAAGTTTTTGTTGTCAACCAGTGCACCTTCTCTCTTTTATGTTTTATTTCATGATTTTTCTCATTCTTTCCTGCATCATCAGTTCCCTTCCTACCCCCACCAGGCTCCCACTCACACGCAGTGAATGTATGCTTTTCCAGTCCACATTCCACAGGGTTCATGGTCATTTGCAATGTGTGCATTCATGAAATTCATTTTTATTAATGTAGATATGCTTTTAATGGCAAAAATGGCATCACGTTCTGTTTCTTACTATTCTATTCAACTTTATAGTTTTGAAATCTGCTTACACTGCTATCTTTTCCATGCTGATCATTGCCTCTGGCACTAGTATTCCTCTCTTGCATATTCATATACCACACGTTACTTATGCCTAAAAAATATTTGCCTGTTTTTGAACTTCTAGGTTGCCTTCAACTTCTTTCTAGCACAATATGCTTTGGTGGGCATCACTGTACATGCCTCCTTGTGCATCTGTGAGGAATATCACTGGAGTACACATCCAAGAGTGGAATTTGGGTGCACAAAGGATATGCCTACAGTTTTCACTGAATACTGCCAGATTGCTGTCGAGATGGCTACATCATGTTAGAGCTGCCCCTCTCAATATTATATGAGATTTCTTATATCCCCACATCCTTGCCAGCCTTTCATGTTATCTTTCTAATTTTTAACAACCTGCTGGCTATGAAATGGTGTAACAGAGCAGTAAAGTTGTAGTGGTTGTAGAGGTGAGGGGTGTCGCCTCAAATTCCAGCTCTCCCGCTTAATACTTGTGGAACTTTCTGTTCCTGGTTTCCTAATTTGTAAAATGAGACAATAATGATGCCTAGTTCATAGAGTTGCTGTAAGGATCAGAACAGAACAGTTACACTTTAAAAGCACATAGAATAACGGCTGACCTTTGTAAGCACTCAAATATTGGCTGTTTATGTAGTTCCTTCAATTAATAGCGAGGCCCAAATCAATGGACACTCTTTGTATATTTAGTGGCCACATGACTCTATATTTTTACATTACTTTTTCATAAAGTTCCTTGACTTTATTCTTTCTGCTTTCCTTTTTTTGTATAATATTCTTGATATCCTTAGTTATTTATAGAAGTTGAAAAGATTTTTCACTCAGTCTACCCCCATCATTTAATTTTGTCTTTGTTGTCCAATTTTAAAGCCATATCTTTAGTTCCATGTAGTCAAAGCTATCAGTTTTTCCCTTTATATTTCATGCTATTTTTGGTATTGTTTAAGAAATCTTTTTCTTCTCTGAAATCATAGACACATCCAATTTTATATATTTTAAATTTTTTGAGTTTGTATCTTATTTTATATCACATTATTCTAATCATTTGATAATCTTGTTGAACTTTCTTGTTCTATCAGTTTGTCGGTAGGATTCTTAGACTTTTAATTTTCAGATTATCATCTGCAGATAATGAGTTTTGTTTCTTTCTAGCCATTCCTAATATCTTCTATTTCTTTTTCTGGTCTTGCATTGTCCACACCTTCCTGTACCCTCTTGAAAATTACTGAGATACTGGGGTTCCTGTTGTCTTTTCCTATTAGTTTTTTCCAATCTTAAATGAAATCATTCTAAAATGTTCCCATTTGATATGTTATTGCTGTAATTTATTATTATGTCATTAGGTTAAGAAAGTTCCCTTCTTCCTAGCTATCTAGTTTTCTAAAAATGTTGACATAAAGGGATTTTATTTATTTTTAATATATTGAGATTATCTTATTTTTTCCTTTAAATAAAACTCACTTTTTACTTGGTTGGATAAAATTTTAGATCTGATATTGGTGTCAATGTTCATAAATGAAACTAAACTGTAATTTTATTTTCTTAAACTGCCCTCATTGGGGTTTATGTGCTGTAATTGCTTCATGAAAATAATTTTAGCAGCTTTTCTTTTTTCCTGTTTTCCAGATATATTAGTATACAATAGAGGATATACATGGGAAAACTCACATATAAAACTTCTTGGAACTGGTACTTTATAGAAGAAAAGTTTATGCTTTTTAAGCAGCATTGTTTATTTAGCATATATTGGTCAGTTAAGATTTTCTATTTCTTCTTTTGTTAATTTTGGCATTTTACATTTTCTAGAAATATACCCATTTTGCTTTGAATTTCAAATTTCTTGACATTAGTTTACAATATTTTTTGATTTTTAAAATATTCATGTTATTCTGTAGTTAGATTACTTTTACAAATTATGTCATTTCCTGGAACCAAGAACTATATATTCCCCAAGGTCCTATCAACTCTCAATCTCTATCTCTGATTCTAAGATTAAAAAAACCATAGTCTTACTGAGGTAAATCTAAATACATGTCAATTCAATTTACTATTCTTCATGAATTAAGCTATCTCACCTGGTTAGGGCCTAGATATGTTAGTATTGACACTTGTAGATGTTGAGAAGATCCCTGTGGTTTAAATGGTGAGTTCAATGCTCTGATTGCCTGGGTTCAGGTGCCAACTCAGCACTGAGTACAAATATCACTTTGGACAAATTTCCTATCCCATCTCTATCTCAGTTTTTCCTTTATGAAAAGGGAGATGATAATAGTAGCACCCACCTGATATGATTGTTGTATGATTAGGTTGGCAATGCTTGTAAAAACACTTAAACAGTACATGGCACACACAAAATACCCAAAGTAATATATGTTTATTTACAATTTAAAGCCAAATCTGAACATACCAATGTGTATCTTGTTTTACTTTTCTTTCATTCACTTTTTATGAAAAACTTTCCAGTTGCTCCATATTATTCTAAATATAACTTTTCTTAACTTTTAATCATTATCAAATCCTTTCATATCATCTATGGATGTACTTATATAATTTTTACTCCTTTAATTTTGAAGATAAGCCTATTATTGGAATAGCAACAAACATAAATAAAAGCTAAATATATATATTTAGTTTCATATGTATATATGTATATGTGTATATATATGACACAAATGTATCATATATTCAATTATACAAAATCTAGGAATAAGAATTTTTTTAAATTCTGAAATAATATTGACTTTTATAAACCAAGACATGACCAAACGCCAAGATTATGCTGTGTCCCCAAAATAGTAGATTAAATTAATGTTAAAATTAATAGACATGTTTCCAAAGAAGACATATAGATGGCCAACAGACACATGAAAAGATGCTCAACATCACTAATCATCAAGAAAATGCAAATAAAAACCACAATGAGACATCATCTCATACCTGTCAGAATGGATATTATCAGGAGGACAACAAATAACAAGCAGTGGTAAAGATGGAGAAAGGAGAACCCTCGTGTACTGTTAGTGGAAATGGAAATTTGTACAGCCACTGTGGGAAAACAGTATGGAGGTTCCTCAAAAAATTAAAAATAGAACTACCATAAAATCCAGCAATTCCACTTCTGGGTATTTTTCCAAAGAAAAGAAAAAATACTGATTCAAAACGATATATGTACGCTTATGTTCACTGAAGCATCATAGCCAAGCTATGGAAGCAACCTAAGTGTCTGTCGATAGATGAATGGATAAAGAAATGTGGTGTGGGGCTTCCCTGGTGGCGCAGTGGTTGAGAATCTGCCTGCCAATGCAGGGGACACAGGTTCGAGCACTGGTCTGGGAAGATCCCACATGCTGCGGAGCAACTAGGCCCGTGCGCCACAACTACTGAGCCTGCGCGTCTGGAGCCTGTGCTCCACAACAAGAGAGGCTGCAATAGTGAGAGACCCGTGCACCGCGATGAAGAGTGGCCCCCGCTTGCCACAACTAGAGAAAGCCCTCGCACAGAAACGAAGACCCAACACAGCCAAAAATAAATAAATAAAAAAAATAATAATAAAATAAAAATTAAAAAGAAATGTGGTGTGTGTGTGTGTGTGTGTGTATATATATATATATATATATATATATATATATATATATATACACACACACACAATGGAATATTGCTCAGCCATAAAAAAGAATGAAATCTTGTCACTTGCAACAGTATATATGGACCTAGAGGGTATTATGTTAAGTGAAATAAGTCAAATAGAGAAAGACAAATACTGTATGATTTCACTTATATGTAGAATCTTAAAAAAAAATGAACAGAACAAATTCATAAATACAGAGAACAAACAGGTGGTTGCCAGAGGGGATAGGGTTTGGGTGGACTAGTGAAAAATGTGAGGGAGATTAAGAGTACAGAAAAATGAGTTATGGGGATGAAATGTACAGCATGGGGAATATAGTCAATTCTATTGTAATATCTTTGTATGGTGACAGATAGTAACTAGACATATCATGGTGATCATTTGTAGAAATATTGAATCACTATGTTGTACATCTGGAACTAACATAATGATATAGCTCAATTATACTTCATTTAAAAAATATGTAGACACTGGGAGGAAATGCAGCAAAATGCTAATGATGGTTATCTCTATGGGGTGGGGATTATGGGTGATTCTTAAACTTTATGCATTTATGTATTTCTTGTAACATCAGAAAGAAAACAATAAATGTCATTCAAAAAGTTTAATGTTTAAGTGATTCTTAATTTTACATGGAAAATATATAAGAATTGATAAGAAAGTTTGAAGAAAATAGTGAGGACCTGCCACAGCAGAAATTAAAGGAAAATATAATCATTGTGATAAAAGAAGCCATAGATTGAATAGAAAGCTAAGAAATAAGAATTTTATGTATGATAAATATGATATTTCAAATCAATAATAGACATAGGTAGACGTCATTTGACCCAAAAATTGCACTTTTGAAATCTATTCTACAGAAACAGTGACACATATATATAAAGGATAAAACATATGGAAGGTTGTTTATTGACATATTATTTGAATTGATGCTTCTGGAAGTAACTAAAAGTACATAATTAGGAAAATGGTATATTAATACAGTGGAATACAAAGCTGTTATTATATTTATTTTTAAATATTTATTTATTTATTTTTGGCTGCATTGGGTCTTTGTTGCTGCGCGCAGGCTTTCTCTAGTTGCAGCGAGCAGGGGCTACTCTTTGTTGCGGCACACAGGCTTCTCATTGCAGTGGCTTCTCTTGCTGCGGAGCACCGGCTCTAGGTGCACGGGCTGCAGTAGTTGTGGCATGTGGGCTCAGTAGTTGTGGCTCGCGGGCTCTAGAGCACAGGCTCAGTAGTTGTGGCGCACGGATTTAGTTGTTCCACGGCATGTGGGATCTTCCCGGACCAGGGCTCGGACCCGTGTCCCCTGCATTGGCAGGCGGATTCTCAACCACTGCGCCACCAGGGAAGTCCCAAAAGCTTTTATTATTTTTAATGAGGTTCTATATATCCTTACCTGAAAGGACATTCATAATCTATTAATAATTTTTTAAAGCAAGCTACATATGAATATACACTCCGTTTTGGTTGAAATATGTGAGGATGTGTATATATGTGTTTATGTGTGAATAATAATATGCATTTATTGAGAGCTTACTATCTGCCAAGAATTTTTTCAAGTTCATCTATATTAATTCATTTAATCCACACAACAATCCTAACATGTGGTACTCCTTTTTAGAGGTGAGAAAAGTGAGGTGCAGAGTACCTGCCACAGGTTACACAGCTGGAATTGGCAGAGCAGGGAACTGAACCCAGGACAGTTGGCTCCAAAGCCTATTCTTTTAACCACTAACATGGATAGATATGGGTGGATGAATGGATGAACAGAGATGGACAGATAGAATGTCAGAAGGATGATGCATGGATATGTCTGTAACAATGCAAAAACTTGAAAAGGATATGCATCAAATTGTTAAAATGTGTCCTCTAAGAGGTGGACTTCAGTGGGCCAAAGATGGGCATTCACTTCTTAAATAATATAATGTTTGTTAAAATAGAGAGAGTAAGAATGATGTGATTATG
Organism: Balaenoptera ricei; assembly: GCF_028023285.1. Classification (NCBI taxonomy): domain Eukaryota; kingdom Metazoa; phylum Chordata; class Mammalia; order Artiodactyla; family Balaenopteridae; genus Balaenoptera; species Balaenoptera ricei. The sequence continues at coordinate 66,736,539 of NC_082647.1, forward strand.
GGTTAGTGTGATTCCTTATAATTTTTCAAATAAAAATAAAAGTTAAAATTATGCTTTCAAAGATTCTAAAATGACACAGGATTTGTTCATGCCTAACAGATCAGGGTTTCTCAAAGGTGAGGATGGGACTTTTGACAATTCTACATTGTTTTCAGCTCCACCCACCCAGTGAAAAGATCTATGTATTATAGATGATAAAACAAACTACATATCAAAGTGTAGAGTTTCATATCATGACCTTACTTTTGTTTAAAATATTATCAGAACCTATCTGTAGGTTGTGTGATCAGGGATACTTTTAATCTCATTCGTAATTGGAACTTGCAAAATTGTCTTCAGAAAAAGCACAATAAATATTAAAATAAAAATTGTAGAAAAAAATAAAAGAACTCTCACCCATCTTTTTAAAAGTCTCCCAAGTATCCCAGTGCCCCACGATTTCTTTGGTGAGGCAAATCGCCTTCCATTTTTCCTCTGTGGGCCTCGGCTGGAAGCATGAGTACCAAGTATCCAGGGGGTAGTTATTGAATGGCTTATTTTTAATCTTGGTCATTTCAGGAGAGGGACTAGGTAGACATCGAGGACGTGAGGCTCCCTTTGCCAGGCTTGGAATATAGTGTTCTCTGAAATATATAAAATAAAAAATAAGATGTCTAGCAAAAATCCTTCCAATCAATTTGAATAGTTCACAGAATCCTGTGATTTTAGGGAAGCCTCAAAATATTGAAATAAGGGGAAAGCTAAGAGTAAAAGGAATACCGGTCAGATTGCTTAATTTAAACTCACATAAAGCGATACTGAGTCAAGAAGAGAATTAGCTAAAGGAAGTGGTTTCTGGTCAGTGAGAAGGGTATAGTCAAGCCTTAACTCTTTTTGACAAACTGCTATTTGGTTTAGGTGAGTTAATTAACCTTATTTTTGTAAGTACCTGTATAAGAAAATGATGATCTGATCATGCCTGATTTCCATTATTCTCTGTGATCACAGTTCTGATATTTAAACATTCTAAGTACTTGTTGACATATTCCTTGAAAATCTGAGGTTATTTCTCACAAGATGGTAAAGTCAGGGCTACAAGCAAGCAAAACTAAGTAAAATGTTCATTGTGATTATTAGTTAATAGATACATTTAGAAAAACTAGGCAAAAAAACCCCTGCTATAGTCTCAAGCATCTTTAGCCTCAATTTTATCACAGTTTTAAAACCATGATTACCTTCAGATCTCTATTTGCATAAACATAAGCTTAAAGCAAAACTATCATTTTAGATCATGAATCTCTTTGAGACCTTGTATCCTCAAACCTTCTCTTGGTTATATGCATTCTCTAATTTGTAAACGCCTAAAGTAATGATGATGTCTTCTCTCAGTAATCTCACAGGGGTTAGCTATTTCCTATGTAATAATAATAATAGGTGATTTTATATATAATAAAAATATTATGAAGAAAGTGCTGAATCAACCTGCTGTGGTAAATAGGTTTACAGGAAATAAATTATCACAACAGCAGATGTTCAAGACCAATAAAACCTTCACCGTAGTACTGAGCCATGACCATGAGTTTATAGTTATAGTATTATATGCAATTTTAAACTAACTAATTGGTGAAAGAAAAAGTCCTAGATCCTGGCTGATCTAAAATTAAAAAGGTGAATTTTTTAAAAGTTCTTCTTTGTCTGGTATGGAGAGGAGGGATGGAAATATACTTCCTTAGAGTGCATTTTCACTTTTAATAATCACCTGCCTTTGATAAGTACTGGGGTTAAGGGCCCTTGCTGATTAGTAACCGTGTTTATTGACTGTGTTCACAGGGCTTCTACATACATTACCTTTTTAATCCTCACAACACTCAAGTCTTCTGACTCCAGGTTCCATGCTTAAACCCTCGAATCCTTTGGTAAATCAAACATGTTAATACAATTTAGAAGGATGACCAGTAAAAGAAATGTATTTTTAATTACATTCTTTCATTATTTATAATCAAAGGAAAGCAAATAAATAAAATACTTGAAGCATTTCCCTCTCTTGGAAAAAAGGTGTACTTCCTGTCTTTCACATATGTTTAATTTCAACAGTTCTGTGGTCATGATACAATAATGGAAATAAAATGAGATGCCTCTCAACTCTAAGATTTTATGATTTAGATAATGAAGACCACTTGAAGCCAACTTTTTGTTTTGTTTTGTTTTTTTACTAACTCATTCCAATGAATTGCACAATGAATTAATTACAGTATTAACACTGTTATTTATTTCAAGGATTAAACTAACATTTCCCCTTGGGCATTAACATTCTAGAAAAACACCTACCTTGAATTCAACCATGAGGCTCCACACCTCAAACCTCCAGATTCCTGTTAAAAACAAAAACAAAAGCAAAAAACCTTATTCACCTTGGCTGTTTCTACCTGGGCTGAGAGAGGATTGGTAAATTATAAAAAAAAAAAAGAAAAAGTAATTTAATCCAAAATCATCTATTCAACCACACCTTTTCAGCATGTGTTACCATAAGGTCAGAGAATAAAATAATGAGATATAAGTCTCTCAGTGAGCCTACAGTGTTGTGAGAGAAAACACACTTCAGAGTGTGGTAATTGCTATAATTTAAGAGCATATCAAGAGAATTGGAAGCAGAGAGGATGCTGAAATTTAATGGATCCAAGAGAATAATGATGATGAAGATGAGTATCTTTAGTTAAACCTTAAAGAAATGGTAAAACTTCAATAGACAGATAATGGGAGAACAGCAATAACATGAAGAGGAGAAAATAATCTACTTTTAAGAATCTAGGTTATGAGAGACAGAAAAAATAAAGGCATGGAAAGGAAATGGCATCTGGTTTTAGAGACCTTTTTTGTATAGGAAATTGGCAGTCCCTATCTGAATTAGACTTAGAAACATTATTCTTACAAGATTGGATTGGGAGAAGTGATTTGACCATTCATCAATCTCAGTTGAGTTTATACCAGGCACTATCCCAGGTTTATATTTATTTATCCATTTAATGCTCATGACAAGTTTACAAGGATTTGTGTCAGTAGTCCCATTTTACAGATAAGAAAAATGAGACACAGTAATGCAAAAAAATGATAAACCAAAATATCAAAATTTTAAGTAAAAGAAAATCAGTATTTTTCCTTTGTCTCAGCTTCCAATATGGCCCCATCTGGCACTGTTAACAATTCTGTCTTTATTTTAAACTTTGCTATTTTTATTATGATTTTTTTGCATTAACTTTGATTATTAAAAATACTGCCTTAAAATAGTATTGATCTTGATTATTGAACTTTTTAGTGCACTTGTAAATTTTCCATCCCAGGCAGGTGCCTCACTTGCCTCACCCTATTGCCGGCCTAAGTAAGAGGGAATTTCACTTATACATCAAAGTCCCGTTTTATTTCTTTAATAAAAAGAAATTATTTCCTTTTATTTTTATTTAATCATTAAAGGAATTCCTTCACCAGAAGGAATGGAATTATGACTAAAACTGAAACTGAACTTAAGTGATAACTCTGACTTTTAAATTATCTTAAGTCCAGATCACCAGTTTTCATATTTTTTCCCTAGAAGAAAGAAGAGAACAAATGATTATCACTTTATAGATAAGAAAACCAAGACATGTAACGGCTCAGTCACAAAGTTAAAGCTAAGCTTCCTGGTGCTGAATGGGACACACCATATTAGAAGCTTCTCTAGGGACAAGTTTGAAGAAAATGAAAATATAAAGTATACTTATATGAACAAATCTAGGCCAAATAATTTGGATCGAAAGAGTAAGGTTTTGTAAAGAATATGTGCTTCTGAATTAGACACAGTGAGCTTGAATTCTCCTTCGGCCACTCACTAGCTGGGTGATCTTTGACAAGTTCCGAAGCCTCAGTTTCCTCATTTATAAAATAAGCCTTCTCAAACCTACCTATCATTGTTTGTGTTAGAAAAAAAGAGAACGTAGCTAATAGTATTTATCAATTAGGATCTCAACCTATGACAGATGGTACATACAAAACAGAAAAATTCAGGAGATTTTTTTTTTAGAGGTTTTATATATATATATAAGTAGAAGGACAGAGAAACCTAAAGGGATAATGCATCTGAGGGGACAGTTGCCTGAATCCAAAGGAGAGAAAAGTCAGATAGAGTTATTTGTCTTTAAAAGTAGTGACCTTTGGTGGAGGAAGCCAAGGAAGTAAATACTCTGACCTTACTCTCCTCTCTCCCTCTGATTTCCAACCAAACCCTAACCTAGAGGGCATTGAAGCCCAGTTGCTTTAGCCCATGCAGGCTGGTCTTAAGGGAAGACTGCCAGGAGCTGAAGGATGAAGAAGGGGTTTAGAGGAGCAAAAGGAAGCTCACCACTGCATAACAGAGCTCATAATTACTGAGCATTTTCTATGTAACAGACAAAAACACTTGCGCATTTAATCCAAATAACAATCTTTTAAGGTGAAAACTATTATTTTCCCATTTTACAGATGAGGAACCTGAGGCTTGCTGTAGTTAGGTGACTACAGAACCAAGAATGGACAGGGGAATTGAATGAAAGCTATCTCTGCCATGCCCCATCATTGCAGAAGAACAGTAAATGGTAGTGACTAGTTTCATAATTATCATCACTGTCATCAACACCATTGAATTCCAACCCCTCTAGCAATTGTATTTCCAGGAATTTATCTCATAGTTATAATTCATGAGTATAACAAAGTATGTTCAGAAATGTTGTTTGCAACATTGTGTTAGCAAAATATAGGCAAAATTTAAATGCCTATGAACTTGAACAGATTAAATAAGTTATAGTACATTTAAAAGATGGAATACCTTGATACCTTGTGGTCAGTAAAAAGCAGCTCTATGAGTACTGGCTATTGATATTTTGATATATTGGCTCAGAACAGTGTGTATGTTACCATTTCTGTTAGAAAATAAAAATTACTCTGTTATCTGTATTCTTATAGTTGAAAGAATATCAAATATGTCTGGAAAAATACTTAAGAAACTGGTAACTCAGTTGCCTTTGGGGAAAGCAACCGGATGGCAGGTGAAATAGAGATACATTTTTATTGCACAGCTGTACTTTTGAGTTTTTTTACCATGGTCATGTAATACCTATTTTAAAACATAAATTAATTAAGGAAAAAATCAAATTGTATGTTATTAGTTACCTTCTGGGGACTTCTGTAATTTGGAAAACAGTGACAGAAAATGTACATGCATAAAAACCAGCTTTCTTACTCTATGTCATGAGCGATTTGCTTTCTCAATAACAGTAAAATCCTTTGCCATATCAGCTTCAGTTAAATGAATGCAAAATAAGGAGTAAACTTCCGTCTGTATTTTACAGTGCTTTGCCCATGCTGCAAAAGCAAAAGCTGTAGGGAAAACAATGAGAAAATTAGCACCTTGAAGCCAGGTAACAGTTAACTCAGAAGGCAGGCTAAGCATAATATCACACTCACAAACAGCCCAGCCTGAGAACACCCCAGGAGGACTGCTGTTGTTGTTGTTGTTGTTGTTTTAAAAACAAAACTCTCTTGCCCAAAGGAGGCAGGTGACAAAGAGCTTAACCACAGCTCCCTAAACCCCTGGGGACTTAGAGAGCGCTGTCCCCCGGGTAAGACCACTATCCTTCCAGGTTTTCACTCTTTCCAAGAAACCTGACATGCTGTTTCTCATGGCATTTTCAAATTGGGAAGATCAGGACGGAAAAACTTTGCCCATCGGGAATGGCGAGACAGGCTGATAAAATGATGGAGTTGATGATTAACTGTTACCTGGATAGCCAGTTTTTTTTTAAACGATGCGCCAACCTGAGTTTTAATTGTTGATCTCCTCCAGCTATTGCCTGGGAAAATGTCCTTCCTTGGAGGAGGCATTTCCAGGAGTTTCAGCAAGTTTCCTTAGGATCTTATGATTTCTGAGATTCGATTTCCTTCGGGCTGCGGGGGAAGGACGTAGGAGGTTGATACCAGGCGCTACGCTTCGGAGGAGAACCGATCGCCTACTCCAAAGCAACTCCGGCCTGAGCACTTAGCCCCTCCCGTTTGGGGGTCCCGGGGCTCCGCCCCCGCAGAGCAAACCCTATAAAACCGCTGCGACCAGGGTTCTTCCTGCCGGTCTGGGTTCAGTCCGACTTCAGGGTCAGCGAGGTACCCCGCCAACTTCCCGGAGCATCGCCTGCCCGAGCCATGGCCCAGGGGCTGTACCACGAGGAGTTCGCCCGGGCGGGCAAGCAGGCGGGGCTGCAGGTCTGGAGGATCGAGAAACTGGAGCTGGTGGCCGTGCCCGAGGGCGCTTACGGTGACTTCTACGTCGGGGATGCGTACCTGGTGCTACACACGACCCAGGCCAGGCGGGGCTTCACGTACCGCCTGCACTTCTGGCTCGGTGAGAGACGGCGGGCGGCGGGGCCCGGGCGCGCCCAGGTCGGGGAGGGGCGAGGCCGCTGGGGGTTGAGGTTTGCGGGCTGGGGGGCGGGGCAGCGCTAGCCGGACGGGCCTGGAGACCCTTCGCGCCGGTTGAGCCCCCGTGGGCCTCCCCTCCCCGCCCCCCCCGCCCCCCCCGCCCCACTTTGGGCCTGGGCACCTTTTCCCCGCCGGCGTCCGCTCCTGCAAACGCGGCTGCGAACGCGGGGCGCAGGGAAGTCGGGAGCAGTCTTACCTCACTAGCTTTGACCTTTGTCGTGTCCATCTCCCGGGTTTTGGCGCTGCTTTCTCTCGCTTCTCCCCCTTTCACTTTGCAGTCTCCAAACCCACCTCCCGCCCGGGGCGACCGCCCGCTGCACCGTGGCGCTGGCCAAGTTCGGCTCACCTTCCGACAGGTTCAGTCCTGGTTCCCCTGTCAGCGAGGAGATGAAGCCAAACAAGTTTGTGGGCATTCGCTGCAGACGGCGAGAATTCCTTTAAGAAAATTATTTAGTTTTATTTTTTGCCCTTGGGCGTCAGCTTAGAGTTCTCTATTATTTGCGGCGATTAATATTCTGGGCCGCTTTAAATCAGATTCCAGCCTGCCACGCGCTGCTCGCAGGTTTGGCTAAGAGAAATTCCTGTTGATTAGGATGCTGGCGGCTTTATCAATATGAGTAAATAGCTTTATATGGCAGAGTTTGTATTTAGATGAGTTGCTTTATAATAATAATAATATGATTATTTTTAAATTTATTATTTATGTATCTCAACAAGAAGACAATTTGAAACAAAACAGCTCCTTCATCAGTAGTAATTATTTTGGGCTTCACCCGCGCCAGGCTCTCAGGACACCGGGCCTTGAGTGTTCTACTTTTCCCACCTTCTACTTTTACTCGTAAACATCCTGAATGTCTAACCTCTCCCTGTGAGATCCTGTGCCAGTGGGCACACCCCGTCTAACAACGCACGGATTGTCTGAGCCTTATTGCCTTCTTTTAAAATCAGCTTGCCTCCCCTAGACTGTGTTTATTTTTAGTTTTATTCATGGGTTTATGGGGAAAACACACAAAACCACACACACATACACATTTTGAAGTCCCTGAAAGTCATTTTTTCCCCTAACATTTGAAGATTTTAAGAAACAAAATGGTAGAGAACATGAAGTGATGTTCTCAATATTAGCGAACACCTGGAGCCAACACTCCAAATGAGAAATCCATAGAGGGAGACAGCACTGTTTCATTATAGCACTTGATATTAAAATTTTGTGCTTGCTTGAGGAGGCTGAGGCTGAGATCTAAACTCATTTTGGTTTCCTAGTGTAATGTCACTGTTCCTATTATCACAGACAGTGATCTGTTTATATTTTATACCCTCCAAAAGAAACTCCCCACTGAAACCTTAATGTATAACTTATGTTCATGAATGAATGATGCCACATAGAATAATAATGTCCTTACCTTGGTTTTTCTGTTTAGAACTTGGATCTGGAATGAGTAAAAGTATCTGAAATACCACATCTGTCATTTTGGTGAATTAAAATGTGAAAGAACTTCATATCATGCTGTAGACAGCAGTGAAGTTTGACTTTGTCAGAGGATTCCAAGGGGGCTTTAAACACAATTGTTTTAATTCTATAGGTTCTTTCTCATCCAGGTAAGTTCTTCAAGTACTGTGTTTTGTAGGGTTTACAGATGCGAATTAACTCATTCATTCAGTGCTCACCAGTTTCAAAAAATGTAATAGAAAATGCTTTGGGCAGAAACATTTTATGGTCTTAAAGGTCTACTAAAACTGAACTTAATAGTGTGTTAATTAATAGGTTAATTCAATAACTTTCGACGTGCCCAGCATTGTGTGCTCAGCATTTTTGCATATGAATGATTTATGAACCTTCCCTGAAAATTTACAATCTCAAAGGTGCAATAAAACAAAAAGTGATATAACCCAGGTAAAATGTGATGAGCTCTGTGAAAGAGACACCACGTGTCTGCGGTTATGGGGAAGCAGAGAAGCCTTGATGGAAAAAAGGAAAATGAGGGGAATTGGGAGGGATCTTGTGCCAAGAGAAAATCACGGGAACCGTGGAAAGTTTAGCGCACGATAGTCAGCAGGACCTGTAGGTGGAACTGTTCAGCAGCTCTTCCTACTTCAGTTCCCTGAAGCAAGATGGATTTCATCCAATGTATTCTACTCTAAGACCTAAATTCGGGTGAATTCATGAGGATTATTCAGAGGGACAGATTGAGAGAAAGTTCCAAGTGGGAGAGCTGAAGGTTCAAGGGAAGAGAAAGTCTGACTAAAGGAAGTCAGTTGGAAGGAAGACGAAAGAGAGTAGAGTTAAAATCAGCCTGGGATAAAAAAGATGGCTGGTGTAGAAATGAAGAAACAGGCCAAGTAAGAGGAAGAAAGGGGAAACAGGAAGAAGTGGGACACAAAATGGGAGAACAGAGGAAGAGTCATCTTTCCTGGTCTCTCCCTCAGTGTCTTTCCATAGTACCCTTGAATATCTCAGATTATTTCAGTTTTTAAATTTATTTTTTGTTTCCTTTACAAAGTAGGAATTTGATGCATGTAACTTAGAAGTTGTTGCATCGGTCCTTCCTGAAAAAACATTTCAGCTTTGTACCTAGCAGTTTAAATGCATCTATCTGTGCCGGGCTCTTTGTAAGGCACGGGGGATCCAAAAAGTTGGGTTACAATATACAATGTACAATACAAGGAGCTTATAATATACAAGGGCTGGAGAGGTTGCTGAGAAACTGGAGTTTTATACATTGCTTGAGGTAGAGGAGAATATAAAATGTACAACCATTATGGAAAAGAGTTTGGCAGTTTCTTACAAAACTGTACATGCCACTACCATGTGATCCAGCAGTCGCATTCATGGGCATTTAATCCAGAGAAATGAAATTTTATATTCATGCAACAACATGTACATGCATGTCATAGCAGCTTTATTTGAATAGACAAAAACTTGAATCAGCCCAGATATCTGTCAACAGGTGACTGGTTAAACAAGTGGCACATCTATACCAAGGAAGACTACTCAGCAACAAAAAGGAACAAACTATTGATAAACACAACTCAGGTGAATCCCTTAGGGAATTATGCCGTGTTGAAAAAAAAAACAATGCCAAAAGATCTCATGCTATATGATTCCATTTATATAACATTTTGGAAATGACTAAATTTTAGATTTATTGTCACCAGAGGTTAGAGATGACGTAGGGGAGGGGGATTCAGGTGGGAGGTGGGTATAGTTATAAAAAGGCAACATAAGGGATTTTTTGGTGATGGAACTATGCAGTATCTTGACTATGATGGTGGATATATAAATTTACATATGTGATAAAATTGTATATAACTAAATGTACAAATACACACAGATGAGTTCAAGTAAAATTGGGAAAATATAAAAAAGATAAGTGGATTGTATCAATGTCAATATCCTGATTGTGGCATTTTGTGCTGTACTGTACTTATATACTTATACTTTAATATACTGTAGTATACTAAACGGTACATACTAAAGTTTTACAAAATTTTACATTGGAGGAAACTTGGTCTATTGATCTGTGTGTCTGTACCAATTGGTGTCTTCCACCAATACCACACGGTCTTACTTAATTACTGTGGCTGTATAGTAAACCTTAATATCAGATGGAATTAGTATTCTTACCTTATTTTTCTTTGCCAAGGTTGTTTTAGCTATTCTAGGGCCTGTGCCTTTTCACATTAATTTTATAACAAACTAACTCATATAATCTGTAATAAACCTCAATATGATTTTGATAGGAATAGAATTAAGGCTATAGATCAATTTGGGGAAAATTGACATATTTATTGTATTACAAGTCTCACATTCCATGAATACTGTCTTTATATTTATTAAGGTCTGATTTTTTATTACCATTTTGTAGTTTTTAGCATGTAGATCATGTACCTGTTTGGTTAAATATGTATCTGAGTATTTCAGTTTCATTGAAGTGACTGTAAATGGTATTGTGCTTTTAATTTCAACTTTTGCATGTTCATTGTTTCTATATAAAAATGAGACTGCTTTTTGTTATTGATTAATCTTCATCATGCTATTTTGCTGAATGCACTTTTTCTGAAGAGGTTTATTTTGGTAGATTCCATAGAATTTTCTATGTAGGCCATCCTGTCATCTCTAAATAGACACATCTTTTTCTTCCTTGCCAATCTGTATGTTTTTTATTTCTTTTTCCTACCTTTTTGCAGTCGTTAAAACTTCCTGTGTTATGTTGAGTAGGAGTACTTGCCTTGTTCCCCATCTTTGGGAGAAAGGATTCAGCCTTTGATCATTAAGAATTTATGTTAGCTGTATGTGTTTTGAAGATGCTGTTTATCAAGTTGAGGATTTTCCCCTGTGTTCCTAACATGGCGAGAGTTTTTTTTATCATGAATGGTTGTTCAGTTAACTTAGTCATTAAACTTCTCTTTTTATTTATGTTTTATATATAAAATCACATCCCCAAAACAATTTTAGGAAGTTTACAGCATATTTACAAATATAATATAACATAACATAACACAAAACAACATAACATGGAAGGCATTGGGAAAATTAGCATAGGGAAAATAAATGAAGTCATAAGCATAACTCATTCAGAACATTTGTAAGTTTTTGAACACTTATTAGAATTTCATCATAATATAACTGAATTTGATTTTAGTTTTCATTTTCAAAGGCTAGTATTGGCTTCATTAAGACCTTTCAACCTCTTTAGAAGACTCTGGTTTATTCATACTGACATTCCCTGGCCTTGCACAGTGCATAAGCATCAACAAATGATAGCATAATTTAACTAACTTACTTCTAGTTCATTCATTAGTCGCATGCCTGCCCATTTTCATCTACCTAAAGAGATTAGGGTTTCAACTTGTACTCAAGTAAGAATATTTATATCAAATACATCATCCTCAACACCTTTCATATTAACCTTGACTTAAGTTTCCTTCTTAAAGCCTCTCTGTACAAATCTGCATCTATGCCCTTATTAGTAATCTAATTTATGGATGGGAAAGTGGACAGAAGAATGACACTAGGCCCTTTCAGACTGCAAAATTGCATGTGTTTTTTATGTGTTAAATAATTTTCTTTGACCACAAGTTCACAAAATTGATATCATGTCAGATACTCTTCTAGCTACTAAATTTTTTTTCTGAGAAGACACTTACTACACAGGTCCCCTCTGAGAGTGAGAGGAGTTGTAAATAAATCCAATTCTTTATTTAATATACCTGACTGACTTCCTTTCTCCAACTTTAGTGAATACTCTTAATTGGGGTTCCAGTTGAACTATAGTATTGTTACAGCTTCTGAACATTTATGCATCAATTATCCATGGAGGAAAATAACATTCCCCAATCACCTCAAAATTTTACTGGTAATGAGAGTCTGAGTATAAAAAATATCTACTAGTATTGTAATTTCTAAGAGCCTGTACTTCAGAGTCACAAACACCTGCCTCTGGGTCATGTTCTATCAAAGGTCAACATTATGACCTCAGAGAAATTACTTGGTCTCTCTAAGCCTCCACGTCCTCTGCTGTAACATGGTAGAGAATGGTTTCTGCTACATTGGGTCACTTGAAGATTAAATCAGATTATCTGTGTAAAACACTAGCATAGTGCCTGGCCCATAGCAAGGGTGCTATAAAGGTATAAATGTTAGCTATTATTATTATTTCTAGAATCATTAATGACTTTCACACAGCTTAAGTAGTGGAAGTTTTTAAATGTCTTTTATAAATTTTGAGGTCCCATCAGGGCTGTCCTGGCTCTGATCTTTGTGTACGTCGAAGACACTGGGTTTAAGAATTGGTGTTTGGACCTCAGTGAGGTTGCCTGGATGGGATCTGCATTAGAATTATGAAAATTAACTGTGTGTTGTGTGTTAAATTCCCGGGGTAATGCTGCGTACATTAACATTCAAAAGATGTTAGCATTCTGGTTCCTTTACCCTCCCTTTTCCTTCCAAGAATATTATCTTATGCCAATAAGATAGTGAAGTGGGGACAATTGGACTCAAAAACAGTGGTAAAGTCAAGTTACATCCATTTTCCCATTCTCAAAGTGTTGTTTAGCTCTGGCCCATGATGATTGTATTCCTTACAAATATTAACATATTGACATTTTGGAAGCCTGGAGATTAATTCTGAGAAAGGCTAAAACAATTGAAAAATGTTTTCATAGCCTTATCATTGACTATACCAAATGAATGTGAATCCTACTGGAATATATTATTATATCTTCCTGAACATAGTCTGACAGTGGCGTTTCTTTTAAAATTAAAAAAAAAAAGAATTGGAAAGTGGGAACAAAACAATTCTTTTAGTTATTAAAATAGTATTTTATATTATACCATTTCTGCTGATTGTTCTGTTGAAGATGAACAATTTATGCATAAATTTATTGTATTGGCATATAATTCAAAGAAAATTTCTGAGTGTTTTCTTATCAGAAATTCTGCCTTAATCCTGTTTCTTGCTTGATAAATGAGGTGCTGTCATTGGCCATTTCAGGAAAGGAGTGTACTCAGGATGAAAGTGCAGCAGCTGCCATCTTTACTGTTCAGATGGATGACTATTTGGGTGGCAAGCCCGTGCAGAATAGAGAACTTCAAGGCTATGAGTCTATGGATTTTGTTGGCTACTTCAAAGGAGGTCTGAAATACAAGGTGAGCAGCTCTCTCAAACTGTTTTATGACCCCCTTTTCTTTTCCTATCCATCCATGCCTCATATCTTCATAGAATGAAAGTTCATTGAGGGCAGGGTTTTTTGTTTTGTTTTGTTTTTGTTTTAATCTGTTTTGTTCACTGATATATCCCCAGTACTCTCGAGACCCATAATAGGTGCTTGATAAATGTTTGTGGAATATATGGTATAATGTGTGAAATATTCTGACTTAATTTCGTTTGATAGGTTAATTTTTAATGATGCTAAGTAAATATGGACAACTTGGGCATTAATAGTTTTCATTTTTGCTGTTCGAAAGAATCACTTAATTTGCTGCAAATAATCCACAACTTGGGAATTTCAGTTGTTCTGGAATATATTAGTACAGTATTTATAACAACTATAACTTCAGTTAATACAAAGAACTATACACACATTTCCCAAATAGTGTAGTTTGATCTTGGAAATGATACAAATGAAACCACTGAGTTGAACATATGAGTGGTTGAGTCTCACAAACTCCTACGCATACACTGGCATACCCCCCCCCCCATACACACACATAGAATTTATGTGTTTTGGCCTGAAATAATAATCATCAAATGGCTTTACTTCTGAAACAAACAAACAAACAAAATCCCAAATAATTAAATAGTCTGTGCCTTTAAGGCGACCTTCAGCAAAGGATAGCTTTTCCTGGAATTCTCTCAGTGGCGCTTGCAGACTGGCCATCCTTCGCTATCCCCCCTGCCTCCAAGAGTGTTCAGTTAAAGTGTGAGGAACACCTTCTCTAGACAAACACTCCAGCAACAATCTTTCTCAAAATCAAACGTTTCCAACAGGTGTTCTGCAGACCATACCACCCCACCCGTCTACCATATTAGCCCAGTGAAGACCTAAAACCTCAGAACTAAACTAGAATTCTGAATATATACTAAATTTGCCTACTATGATGCCCGAGTTTATTTCTTCTTTTTCCTGATCAGAGCCTTAGTTGAATATTTTGTGATGCCATTGGGATCAGGACAAAACACTTAAAAGTTCTCTTCTCTCTCTTGAAATCATTTTTTTACTCTAAGCTAGAAACTATTAAATATGAAACTATTACCTCTTATTTTATTTAATTCACGAGTTATTTTATGTGAAATCATCCTGAAACATCTTGTATGTCAATGAACCCAAGACTTTGAATAAGCTGGAGCTTGTAGTTACTAGAAGCATGTACTGTGCCATCATCCTGGTTATGAACCCATTTCTGCCACATATGGCTTGTTTGCCTCAGGGCAATTACATAAGCTTTCTGTGTTCAGTTTCCTCAAATGTGCAATGGGTGTAACAACAGCTTTCTTGTGTAGGTGTTGTAAGGATTAAGGATTAAATTAAATAATAAAAATACGTATGTTATAATACATATGCCATCATTCGGATTTTATGCTATTATTAATCCTTCTGCCTATTAGCGGGACTTCTGAAATCAAACTTCTGGTTACATACTTAAAAGTGGACATGATAAAAGTAATTTTACAATTATTGGATAATTATCTCCTAATCATCAACATTAAAACCACCACAAATCAGCAGTTTTTAGAAAGAGGATGTTTGCAAATGGAGGTCAAATTTATCAGCAAAAAAAATCATTTTACTGTCTTATCACTAGTGACATTGAGCAGATGATAATGTGTGTAGTTGCAACAATATGTGATAGGAAACGTGGAAGCAGAGCTCATTTACTACCCAGAACAGCAAAGATTATTATGTTATACTTAATTTCATGCTTCTAGGAATATACTAAGCACTTCACATGTATTATCGCATTTAATCTGAAAAACGGCTCTGTGGTGCAGTTTCTATCATTATCATCCTATTAAGATAAGTAAATGGAAACTTAGGGAGACTATGTAACTTGCCAAGCTCTCACAGCTGCTGTGTGACTGGGTGATTATCTGACTTCAGTGCCTAAGCTGGTAACCATGATGCTATGATGCTCTCAACATAAGTAAATCGTTCAAATGCCCAGATGAATTTTTTTATTTAAGAATACTCTATAGAAAGGATATTGTGTCTATTTGAAATGCGTAAAACTTGGCCAAGTCTACCATTCCCAAGTCAGCAACAACCACATTTAGTTGCTATATATAAGATAAAGATGCAGCTAGGAAACATTAAGATCATCTTCCCATGTCATTTAATCGACTTGAGTTTTTTTTTTTTTCCTCTGTGAGGGAGTTGGGGAGGGGTTACAGAGGACTAATTACTTACTACTGGGCTTCCCTGGTGGTGCAGTGGTTAGGAATCCGCCTGCCAATGCAGGGGACAGGGGTTCAAGCCCTGGTCTGGGAAGATCCCACATGCCACGGAGCAACTAAGCCCGTGCGCCACAACTACTGAGCCTGAGCTCTGGAGCCCACGAGCCACAACTACCGACCCCGTGAGCCATAACTACTGAAGCCGTGCGCCTAGAGCCCGTGCTCCGCAACAAGAGAAGCCACTGCGATGAGAAGCCCGCGCACCACAACGAAGAGCAGCCCCTGCTCGCCGCAGCTAGAGAAAGACTGCGCACAGCAACGAAGACCCAGTGTGGCCAAAAATAAATAATAAAATAAAATAAATAAATAAATAAATAATTACTTACTACTACTTCCTTATATTAAATCTCTGGCTAAGCACTTTTCCCAAGCTGAACAAGACCCAGCCCCAGTCATGATTGTAAATAGCAACAATCAGACATCTGTCAGCCAGTAAAACTGTATTTATGGTGCCCTTGATTTAGGGGATCATTCATCTTTCTTTCATTCTGTGGAATAGGTAGAAAGAGGCTGGGAGTTTCCAGGGTACATTCAAACAGTATTCATAGAAGAATTACTGTCTGATACAGACATATATGAAACAAAAGTTTTTCTTTTGTGCATTTTTGGCATCAAATATCAGAGACAAAATTAATTTTTAAAATACCATTAAATGTTCACAGACTATATACACTCTGATAGTTCACCATATGAAATTATCCTAAATGTTATATATGTATTCTCAGTCTAAGTCAACTCTATATTTTATAACTTTTTTACAGAACACAGTGTTCTTATGCTATTTTTTATCAGATTGCAGTGTACCTCTTATTTAAAAAAATTAAGGCGGCCAAGCATAGTAATATATCGGTGAAAAACTTGAATTTATTTTTATTGTATAATACTTTGTGCAGTCAAGAAATATGAAAATCTTTTTAAAATTATGAAGTGGGAAATTATTATATATTTGTAAAAGCTTGCAGTTGTAATTGTCTGGAAGTCAACATTTAGCATATACTAACAAAACCTTTTTATTCATGAGGGCCTTTTGGAGAAGGGGAGAAGTCTAAAGTCAATGGAAATTTAAAGAATGTGCTATTGATTACATATGAACCTTCACTTCTTTCTTTGGATTTACTGTATAATGTTGATGTAATAAATTTGAAAGTTGGATTATTTTATAGGCTTCTTATACTGCTAATTTTCTTACCATATTATCAGGGAGGCTTTTGATCAATAAGTAACAGTTTTATTTACACTGCACCTTTATTCTGCACGTTACCTCATAGTTAATTATGGAAGTAAATAAAGATTATTGTCCTTAACACTTAATTCGAGAAAAGAATGAAAAAGGGAAAAGCTGATTTCAAATGATTCAAGAAGATGTGCTTGATACAGTTCATCTGTTTTTCTTCAGCATTTCTTAATTCAGTGTGGTTGTACTTTGATTTTCATTTTGTTTTGGTTGGGGATGTGCAACCAGATTTAGAGTATAAATACTTAAGCCTGGCATATTTTGTAAACTCTTTTTACCTAAATAAATAAGACAGGTGATTTTTTTTTTATTAATTAATTTTTTATTTTTGGCTGTGTTGGGTCTTCGTTTCTGTGCGAGGGCTTTCTCTAGTTGTGGCGAGCGGGGGCCACTCTTCAACGTGGTGCGCGGGCCTCTCACTATCACGACCTCTCTTGTTACAAGCACAGGCTCCAGACGCGCAGGCTCAGTAGCTGTGGCTCACGGGCCTAGTTGCTCCACGGCATGCGGGATCTTCCCAGACCAGGGCTCGAACCCGTATCCCCTGCATTGGCAGGCAGATTCTCAACCACTGCGCCGCCCGGGAAGCCCCAACAGGTGACTTTTTAATGTTAAAAAACAAGGACCAAAATTAGGAGCAGCCCATACCTGGCCAGCACTCAGCTCCCTTCTCTGACCTGAGGCTGTGACCATGGGAGTTTTGGGCTGCCTGGTCCTCTAGGCTCTCCCCTCGTCTGTACTTCTGACCTCTGCCTCTCCGTTAACCTCCTGTCACCATTTTTTCTGAAATCCTTGTCTGCATTCTCACTCAATGGTTTGAGAATCGTTAGTTCCCAGAGGACAAGAGCTACAGCTCTTTTCAGTTTATGTAGCAGGTTTTATACATGGAAGGTTTTCAGTAAATATTTGCAGTATTAAATTGAATGGTTAAAATAGGAAGGATAAAGAGCCTAAAACAAAACAAAACAAAAACCTGTTGATTTGCCAGGAAATTCTCTTCTGCATATTTAATTTTTCACACGCACTTAAGTGGGTATTTTATCTTGGCCTACCAGGCAGCTTGGCATCAACGCCTGTGGTTTTCTAAGCTGCTGTGTCTAGTTCGAAGCCTCATCCTTTTCTGTTTGTTTGTCTTCTGTCTTCCTTCCACTGATCAGGCTGGAGGTGTGGCGTCTGGACTCAATCATGTTCTCACAAATGACTTGACCGCCCAGAGGCTCCTGCATGTGAAAGGTCGGAGAGTGGTCAGGGCCACAGAAGTTCCTCTAAGCTGGGACAGTTTCAACAAGGGTGACTGCTTCATCATTGACCTTGGCACTGTAAGTTTTATACACACATGGAGATGTCTAGAGGAAAGTAAATTGTCTTCAGATCAAATCAGATGTATGTGTCATGGAAGATAATCACTTTTTCTACACACTTAGAAAAAGGTCATGTTTATGTGAGGTGCAATTATATCATATGACTAATTGGCAAGTATTTAAATGACACATAAAGTGGGACTTCAAAGTTTTTATTTTCTTTGATAGGTTTAGAATGGAGTAGTGATTTAGTTCTTCCTACCATAGAACAGAAATTGAAAATTTTAATATATTTCCCCTTCTCCTTGAACAGAGCTTCCTCTAATTATTTTTGTCCCTAAGTGTGTGTGGGAAAACATTGCTTGAGGGGGAAATTGATTCCCCCAGGAAGCAAAGATTCTAGAATTTAAAATGGACGTAGGATGAGTCTAAACCGCCTGCCTGAAGAGTTTTGGGAAAATATTTTAATAAATATTAGTATATCCCTTACATCCACACACATAATACTATTTCACACTTTTTTTTTAAAAAGATTTAATTTTACTTATTTTTGGCTGTGTTGGGTCTTCGTTGCTGCGCACAGGCTTTCTCTAGTTGCAGCCAGCCAGGGCTACTCTTCGTTGCAGTGTGCGGGCTTCTCACTGAGGTGGCTTCTCTTGTTGCGGAGCATGGGCTCTAGGTGCACGGGCTTCAGTAGTTGTGGCTCGCGGGCTCTAGACACGCAGGCTTCAGTAGTTGTGGCACTCGGGCTCTAGAGAGCAGGCTCAGTAGTTGTGGCGCACAGGCTTAGTTGCCCTGCAGCATGTGGGATCTTTGTTCCCCGACCAGGGATGGAACCCATGTCCCCTGCATTGGCAGGTGGATTCTTATCCACTGCGCCACCAGGGGAGTCCCTATTTCACACTTTTTAATTTTCTCAGAATTATTAGAAGAAAAGGCACAAGTACAAATGTCAAGTATCATCTTAGTCGGATGGGCAACATCTGACTTTTCTTCCAGGAAAAGAGGCCTCTTTAATGTCAGGAATACTTATCATTGTTATCATGACAAAGAAGTATTATTGCAAGGTCTTGTGCTAGACTCTAGTAGGTAGGATTTGAGTTGTGTCTTTAAAACTTTGTAAGGTTTTAAAAAACCTAAAAAAGTATTCCCTGCCACTGAAAACCCATGTGCAACGGCAAAGAAGGCAAGAAGCACAGAGCATGTTTATGTTGTCCTTTTTCTTCTAGGGATCATAATTCTCATCACACCACATACATCAGCATTCCAATCATCATCCATAACATTTCTAGGTCAAGCAATGTTCAGGGACTTATTGCTTCAGTTAGCATGAGGCTTGGACTGTCTATGGAACTTGCTCAAGGTGGCACAGCCAGTAAATAATGAAGCCAGGATTAGACCCTACATATGTCTGATTCCCACCTAAGCCTTTTGCTTTATTGCCTCTCCTTGGGCAGTATTTTGGGGAAGAGCATCAGACAGAGGCCAAAAAAGTTTATTTCATATATATAGAGAGGGGACACTGAGGATTTTAAAAATGCAGCTACACAAAGTTCGGTTTGAGCAATATTAATCTGGCAACAGCATAGAGATTAAATATGCTAAGGTTATAAATAGTTTGGAAAATGACACAAATTATAAACTTCTTTGGGTTCTCTAAGTTAGGATACACCTCTAGTTTTATTACTGCTAATGTATAATTCGACTGTCTTGGATTATACCAGCTGGGTGCACAGTTGAAATTATGATATTAATGCCCAAAGTACAATTCCCAGTGTCACACTTAGACATCTGCACCCAAAATGGCAGTACTCTTGCCCTGTATCTCACAGTGAATTTCATGGAAATATCCTTTTCAACCTTAGATGCCAGCCTGTTCCCCTAACCAGGCTTAAGTCCTAACCTTCAGGTAGGCAGAAAACAGATACTAGTCTCTCCCTCCATTCCTCTGCAACCAAAACCACAACTTATACAAATAGATGATCAGGTATATTAGGCTATGCAGTTCCAAAAACAGCACTCAGAATCTCTCAAAGCCAATGCACAATAATTGTCTCCCTCAACTACTTACATTTTATAGCCCTTTATCCCTTTATAATTTATAAAGTATTTTTACATATAAGGTGGTATTGTTCATGGAGAAAGTGGACCTCAGTTTTCATCCGAGTTTAGTGTAATCTCAGGTTCTCATCTATAAAAGTCGGGTATTTGATTAGATGAGCTTTGAGGCCCCTATCTACTTCCCACTGATAATGTAATTCATCACTGCCATTACTTGAAAATGTTTCTTTTCTAAAGAAGTATTTTATGTGTAATGTAATTGCTCTACAAATGCAATAATCTCTTTGTCATAAATAATGTCCAATTGAGTTTTCCAACTCTCTGCTCTTTGATCTTGAGCAAGTCATTAACCTCTTGGAGACTTAACTTCCTTATTTCTTTTTCCTTCTTTTTTTTTCATCTTAACTGTGGTTTCTAATGACACTACTGACCTTAGCTGACTCTGATTCAGTCCCATCTGACACACAGTCATATCTGGAAATGGCAGTTACCATCCCAGTTTCACAAGAGGAAGAAACGCCTTAGAAGGTGTGAGCAAGTCACTTGCGTTAATGCAGGTTGAGTGGTGATCTGGGATAGGACCTGGGTTTTTCTGTTCCTGTCACATCCTTTTCATTCCACTAAGTGAACTTGGTAGTATAGAAGATGATGTGGCTCTATAACAGAGTGTCTTGCAATAGTTTAAGAATCTGTTGAATTCAGAATTGATTATGTCTAATACAGCTTAGAATCTACTGAAAGTAGTATTATTAATGAAATTATTTATTATTTTGTTGAACAAGTATTGAGTTTCCACAATGGGCTAGATAGTTGAATGCTGTGATAGACCAATTCTAGCTCTAGTAACATATGCTCTCTTCCCATAGGTAGTATCTGCGCATAGAAGTAGTCCCCACAAATCCAGCCTCATGTAATAGGGACAGAGTCTCTATAATAAGATTCGAGGACATTCACCTGTTTAATAGTAAATTTTCTTTATTTTATGTAGTTAATTTTCTTTAATGAATTTCAAGTTACCTCCTGCTCTCATGGTTGGTTAGAGACATTTGGAATGATTTTGTTGCAGAGATACTTGAAGCTGATTTTCTCTTATGTTGTGGAACTTTCCCACACCTCACAGGGATATCCTAGTAAGAATCAAGCCCTGGATTCCTAAGTACTTTAGAACAAATACCGACATGATCTGTGTTTGTGTTATTAACCTTTAACCAGTTGTTATGTCGCCAAAAGTTTCTAAAAGGTGATAAGATCTTACAGTTACCTTGGGGACTTTATTTTTAGGGTGTGTCACAGTAAACCAAGAAGAAGGGAATCAAAATTTTCTCTATCATAGTATTTTTATAACAGTTACTAGTTAATTATTTCATGACCACTTTCTGCTTTAGTGGGCACAAAGGGAAGCCAATGCCATCTCTTCAATTTTGTTTTATTACCCAGGTATGAAAAAGATAGGTTGAACATCTAGAGCTGTCACCAAACTAAAGCCAGCTGGCCAATGCTAAGGTTATGGATATAACCTAAATCCCATATCTTGATTGTGTTTGAGGGAAGTGAGCCTTTTTTGATAAACAATCACTAGTATTAAGGTGATGTGCCATATACCTTAGAAACATTTACTGTGATAGGATTTTAGACCACAGTAAATATTCTCTAGACATGACAGCATAACCTTTTCAACCTAAAGCATGAGATTGTAAAATTATTCATTTAATTACAACATCAACATTTTGGAGGATGATTTGGATAAGTTGTCTTGTATTTAGTGTATTTTCAGAAAATAATATGGGATGTGGCTAGACTTCAGCAAATTGGAATTTACTGAATTGTTGGAAAATGCTTTTGAAATATATATTTTAATGTTGGTGAATTTATAAATCATTACTTTCCCACTATTTTTAAAGATATGAGGAATTTGTAGAAATTAATAAAATTACATCTCAATATTGCAACAAAGCATCAGTAACCCCAGAAAGTGAATGATAATGAAAAAAGCCCATATTCTTAGAGGTTGGTATCTGGAGTTAACTCTTTTAGAAATACATGTCAGAGCCAGCCGCTAGTGGAGAATTAGGTTTCACAGGAGTAGGAACCTGTGGTGAGTTTTTAATCGTGGTGTTCTGCATGTTCTGTTTCCTTGTTAACTTGTTTGGTCAGTTATGCAACATTGCCCTACTGCCTTTGCTATTTGTAATCTATCCCGCCCTCTCTCATAGTCAGTCATGCTGCTTTGAAAAAGCAGCCTACACTTCCTCATTGACCAGTTGGCCTTCAACCCACGTCTTCTGACTTTCACTACCACTATTTCTTTGAAACTGTTCTTCCTATGAGCATCAGTGCCTTCTGCTAAATCCAGTGGACGCTGATCATTTCCCACTTGCCCCTGTGCTCAGTTGGCACTTGATTATTCCTTTTTCCTTCAGTCTCACTTCTTCCCTGGCTTCCTGTTTCTCCTCCCTTTCAAGCCACTCTTTCTCATTCTTCACATGGTCTGCCCACTGCCACAAGTTGTTGCTTTTTTAAGGATTCTACTTTTGATCATTGTCTTTTCTTTATACATTCTTCCTGAGCAAACTCATCCTTCCCCAGAGCTTCAACTGCTCACCCCCTAGTAAATCTCAGCATTATAGTCCAGCTCAGACCTCTTGCGTGAGCTGTCTGTCAGTATTTCAGATTGCCTCCGAGATATTTCATCTTGTGTATATCATGAGAACCTCAGACTCGATAAATCTAAAAACAGAACTCATCAGTTTCACCCTCTCATTCCAAAATGATTCCTCCTCTTATTGTCCTTTTCTTGTGAATAGAACCACTGCTCACTCAGGCTCTCAAACCCCAGATCCAGGAGACATCCTGACAACTTCTCCCAAGTGCTGCACATGAGATCAATCACATTCAGTCTGTTTTTCCTTCTAAGTGTCCCTTCAATGCTTCCCGTCCTCTTCATCATCAAAATACTGTCTCAGGACGCTGTGCCTTACACTTTCCCTCAAGTCGCCATGCTTTTGCTTTTTTGCAGGTTTCCCTTGCTTAGAATACTCTCCTCTTCTACTCACCTTTCTCTGCCAAGCATCCAATATCATCTCACCCTCAAATTCAACTCAGATGTGCCTTCTTTATAATGTGTTCACTAATCCCCCTCTCCCCCTTGCCCTGTCCCATGTCACACCTTGTAGAGTTGGGCACGCTCTTAACTTTCCTATCACCATGCGGAGACTTGCCTCTCAGCACTTTCCACACTGCCTGCCCATACATTTATTAGCCTCACTCACTCTCTTTGTTCCTAGTCTATGGCCCAGAACTTACAGTCACTCAACAAACATTTCAACAAATGTCTGTCTGTCCAACTTAAAGCCACACAGTCTCAAATGCAGTCATGTGTATAGAGATGCAATTTTTTTTTCAATCTATAACTCAACCTTGCTTTATTGTCAACCTTCTATTTCCACAGGTAGGTTAAAAGTGTCTTGCCTTATTAAGGTGAATTATGTTTGTCATTAAAGAAAATCAGATTATCCCACCCACCCCCTTCCCCATCCCAGAGGATGCATATGTAATATTATTGCCTGGGATAGGGGACAGGGTTGAGAATGGAAGCATGAGTCTGGTTTGCAGTCTTCAGCCTCCCTCCTCTCTAAGCTTAATTGAGGCATCACCATTTCATTGAATCTTGAGCTCTAGGCTTTGGCCTCTGTCCTAAGACACTTGCTGGAAAATATTCATGGCCTCACTTTGGTCTTCTGAGATGCCCACATATCCACTGCAAGACCCTTTCTGGTTCTATCAGCCACTACTGCATCTGCCCTCAGGAACTCTACTTAGTTTTTCCCATGCCACACTGGAGTTGTGGGGACAGTGTATCCAAATGGTTACCAGTACCCATTGGTCCAACTGCCTGGACACTGCCCAGAGTTGTTTCTGCTCTAATGCTTGGGATCATGGATGAATGCATGACAGGTAAGTAGGAGTAGACATTTACCGAGCTCTTCTCAAAAACTGATTGCACCTGATCAAGTTTCCTGGTTCCCTTGTAATCACCTACTTTTCTTGGACCAGACAAACTAGTCTTATACCATTTCACACTGTTGCCTTCTCCGTGGTTTCTGCAATACACTCTGGCCCCTGAGGCCAAGACTGTGGCTCTCGATATGCAAAACCAACTTTCTAGACCACGTCCTCACTCCTCCCCTGCAGAACACTTAACTCTAGGAAAATCAAGGTTCTTTTAAGTTAAAACTATGTTGGCTTTCAGACTTTTGCCTCTACTATGACTTAAGAAGGCTTATTTTAAAACTGAAAGCTGAGCAATATCTTCTGTGTTCTAGATAAATTTGTCCTTACTCCAAAGTAATGCATCCCACTAGATTTACTGGGGAGAGACTTCAGGCCACAAAAAAAGATAATGGGAAAGATAAACCTAATTTTAAATCTCTGAAATTTACCCTGCAATAAAAGTATGGATGAATGGCATTTAGTGTGTGCTTAGTGTATGCTGGGTGCTTGGAGTGTAAAGATGAAAACCAGATAGCCTTTGGCCTCCAGGTGCCATGAAGTGGTGAGAGACACAAACACATACACAAGTCACAAGAGTATGACCAGGTAGAATGTGAGAAGTGCTGGAATGGAGCTACACACAGGCTGTAACTGGAGAATGGATGAGGGCCCTAGGAAAGACGGCTGTCAAGGTATTAGGAGTTACATTTTCATTCTCAATCATGGTTTCACACTGGCATCATTTAGAAGAGGTTTTAAAAATACTGATGCCTGTGATTTGACTCCTGAAGATTCTGATTTTAAGGTTTTAGGACGGGCCTTTGGTGTAGGGTGTTTTTTTTTTTTTTTTTTTTGACCGGGCTGCGAGGCATGTAGGATCTTAGTTCCCCAACCAGGGATTGAACCCATGCCCCCTGCATTGGAAGTGTGGAGTCTTAACCACTGGACCACCAGGGAAGTCCTGGTGTAGGTTCTTTTTAAGCTCCACCCCCAGATTATTATATTGTACAGTGAACGTCCCCATTTCAATATGGGAAATGTCTAATGGTGCTGGGAAATTCACAGTCATATGTTCAAAGAACCAATAAGTCAGTTAAAAATAGTTGAGTCACCTACTTCTGTGGCTGGAAGAAATTATTTTTGATAAATAAATATATATGATTTGCCAAATACTTTGACTAGTACAGAGAATGCAATTTCACCTTCTCTTGCTACAAAAAGAATGCTCCAAAAGCTGTCACCTTTTCCCAGTAAGTGGCATCACTGCCGCAGCCAAGCTAGAATTGTCCAAGTCATTTCCCCCATTCCCGGTCCTCTAGTACCCATCCAAAGGCATGGTTGACCGACCCTGTAGGCTTTAACCTTATAAATTCCTGTATTCTTCTCCTCTTCTCCATCACCACTGCTTTGTCCTACCTCACATATAACTCCTTCCTTTCTGGTAGCCCTGCCTTCAGTGACCATCCACACTCTCTGCATCCAACTTACATCCTTCAGTCAGAGATGTTTTTTAGAACACGTATACATGTCATTGAAGGATATTGAGTTGGCTTGGCTTTAAACAACAACAAAATAGAATATAAATAAGCATTTGTTTATCAAAAGGTAAAAAAAGTCATGTTTTAAAGTTAAAAAGAAAAAGGTAGGTCCTAGAAGTATTGCAGAAGACATTATCATTTTTTTTTAACATCTTTTTTTTTTTTTAACATCTTTATTGGAGTACAATTGCTCCACAGTGGTGTGCTAGCCTCCGCCCTACAACAAAGCAAATCAGCCATACATATACACACACCCCATTATTGGAGTATAATTGCTTTACAATGGTGTGTTAGTTTCTGCTTTATAACAAAGTGAATCAGCTATACATCTACATATATCCCCATATCTCCTCCCTCTTGCATCTCCCTCCCATCCTCCCTATCCCACCCCTCTAGGTGGTCACAAAGCACTGAGCTGATCTCCCTGTGCTATGCAGCTGCTTCCCACTAGCTATCTATTTTACAATTGGTAGTGTATATATGTCAATACCACTCTCTCACTTCGTCCCAGCTTACCCTTCCCCCTCCCCATGTCCTCAAGTCCATTCTCTACATCTGCGTCTTTATTCCTGTCCTGCCCCTAGGTTCTTCAGAACCTTTTTTTTTTTTTAGATGCCATATATATGTGTTAGCATACGGTATTTGTTTTTCTCTTTCTGACTTACTTCACTCTGTATGACAGATGCTAGGTCCATCCACCTCACTACAAATAACTCAATTTCCTTTCCTTTTATGGCTGAGTAATGTTCCATTGTATATATGTGCCACATCTTCTTTATCCATTCATCTGTTGATGGACACTTAGGTTGCTTCCATGTCCTGGCTATTGTAAATAGAGCTGCAATGAACATTGTGGTACATGACTCTTTTTGAATTATGGTTTTCTCAGGGTATATGCCCAGTAGTGCGACTGCTGGGTCATATGGTAGTTCTATTTTTAGTTTTTTAAGGAACTTCCATACTGTTCTGCATAGTGGCTGTTAAGCAGTTCTTGGAGACTCTCCAGCCTAGAGGGGTATCTGAATGAACTTCTATATTTGGTTAACTAGATCTAAGGGAAAACTAAACACAGGAAAAATAAAGCCAATAGAAGCAAGGGAGAGGAAGAAATCTGCCCCCGCCCGTTTTATAAACTTTTAGATGTATTTAGAATAAAAAACTTAGAAAAGGACAAAAGAGTAGCAATTCCATCTGAATTCTTTGCCCATGTTATGAGTCACCATCACATGGCTGTTTGGGGGTCTCCTTTAACCTTGCCTCCCTTCAAGGGCATCATTGACCATTGTTTTATTTCTGCTCTTATTTCCTGTCCCCAAATGAGGTTTGGCTGCACTTTGTTGTTTGACTTGTTAACTCTGACCATGTAGTTTAAAGGAAATTTTAGAAACCTCTAGGTCTGCCCCCAGTGTGGTTGTTTCTATGAATATCACTCACTTGCTTTTATTTCTTGTTACTGGTGGTCCGAACTAATTGCCAGTAACAGTTTCTCTTTACTCCCTTATTTTTTCCTTTTTGAACTATCCAGTGTGATTTTGTTTTCCGTTAATAGTTTGTACATTGAGTTAATTATAGTTTCACAAACTTCTACTAGAGGTTGTTCGTGGGCAACGTGTACGTCAGCAAATTTCAGCCAAAATTTAAGTGGACTTCATTCTAAATTGAATGGATGTTTCCATATTTACAGGGAGTTTTTATATCCTTCCCTCCCTCCCCAAATATAACATTTAGTGTTGAGTTGTTAAATCCCTTAGGATCTTAGAAGGTAAAATAGTTGCCTCTGAAACCATGTTTGCTCTACAATTTTCAGTGTCTAGTACACTTAAATAAGATTTACAAAAGGTTTTTCATCTCAATCCCATTAAAGTATTACAAATAAAACAATTTAAATTATAATGAAAACTTTTTCTGGTTGTAATAATACATATCAACCTATCATATCAATTCAGACATTTTTTAGCTCTCTGCAGAATTTCTTTTTTTCAGCTCATGCCCTCTAAAAAAAAGGTTACGTTACATTATAGGAGAGTTTTTCAAACATGGGGCCGATTGAGTACAAAGTTTCCTTGTGCACAGAGTGGTGAATAGTCTTAACCAACTACCTCTGAATAGAGTAGGTGTTGGGCTAACACAGTTTATTAATAGTACTACACACATTCATCTCATCACTGTACAGCTGTGTTAAAATAAGATGTCTTAAACACATCCTCTACACGTAGTGGAATGGAAATTGCTCAAATTTAATGAATTGCTCAAATTCTGTTTAAAATTTAAAACATGTTTTAATGTACTGCTACCATTATTGAACAAACTATATTTGTATAAAAAATTAATTAACATTGAATGAAAAGGGTTTTTGTTTTAAACATCTTTATTGGAGTATAATTGCTTTACAATGGTGTGTTAGTTTCTGCTTTATAACAAAGTGAATCAGTTATACATATACATGTGTTCCCATATCTCTTCCCTCTTGCATCTCCCTCCCTCCCACCCTCCCTATCCCACCCCTCTAGGTGGTCACAAAGCACCGAGCTGATCTCCCTGTGCTATGCGGCTGCTTCCCACTAGCTATCTATTTTACATTTGGTAGTGTATATATGTCCATGCCACTCTCTCACCCTGTCACATCTTACCCCTCCCCCTCCCCAGGTCCTCAAGTCCATTCTCTAGTAGGTCTGTGTCTTTATTCCCATCTTGCCACTAGGTTCTTCATGACCTTTTTTTTTTTTTTCCTTAGATTCCATATATATGTGTTAGCATACTGTATTTGTTTTTCTCTTTCTGACTCACTTCACTCTGTAGAGTCTGAAAAGGGTTTTTTAATTAATTTTTTAAACAGTTCTGGCTTTTAGCAATTTAAAATTAAAGCCCACATTTTATTGCATTTCTTGTCTGAGTTAACCACTGAAAATTAAGTCTAGTAAATAAGATAATATGTCACTTATAGGAATAGCACAAAATAAGGTGAAAATAATGAAAGAGTAAGCATAACACAAAACATTCATTTTCATGCTCAGTAAGAAATTTTTTTTGGTAACACTTTCTTTAGTGATTTAGTCATCTTTGAGTTAAAAAGTAAACTTCACTATTAAAAGTTTTATTATTATTATTTTTTTTTAAAATAATTTATTTATTTTATTTATTTTTGGCTGCGTTGGGTCTTCGTTGGTGCATGCGGGCCTTCTCTAGTTGTGGAGAGCATGGGCTACTCTTCGTTGCGGTGCGCGTGCTTATTGTGGTGACTTTTCTTGTTGCGGAGCACGGGCTCTAGGGTCACTGGCCTCAGCAGTTGTGGCACGCGGGCTCAGTAGTCGTGGCACATGGGCTTAGTTGCTCCGCAGCACGTGGGATCCTCCTGGACCAGGGCTCGAACCCGTGTCTCCTTCATTGGCAGGCAGACTCTTAACCACTGCGCCACCAGGGAAGCCCCTAAAAGTTTTATTATTTTTATGAGTATTTCCTAGATATGTTTTTGCTATTTTAAAGGTTGAAACTGGTCTCTAAGCAATGGTGAGGAATATTTTCTACAATTAAATTTATCTGTGAATTGATACTGCACATAAAACCCAAAGTAATATCATGGAAAATATTTTGGGATCCAAAGAATATTGTAAAATTCTATGTTAAATAATAATTATATTTAGAAAATTATCATTAGCTATAATGCTTTTTAAACACATTTTACCAGGCTTCCTTAATGCTTTACAGATACTAATAAAATTTAGTGTGATTTTCACTAATCATTAGAGAAATGCAAATCAAAACTACAATGAGGTATCACCTCACACCAGTCAGAATGGCCATCATCAAAAAATCTACAAACAATAAATGCTGGAGAGGGTGTGTAGAAAAAGGAACCCTCTTGCACTGTTGGTGGGAATGTAAGTTGATACAGCCACTATGGAGAACAGTATGGAGGTTCCTTAAAAAACTAAAACTAGAACTACCATACGACCCAGCAATCCCACTACTGGGCATATACCCTGAGAAAACCATAATTCAAAAAAGAGTCATGTACCACAATGTTCATTGCAGCTCTATTTACAATAGCCAGGACATGGAAGCAACCTAAGTGTCCATCAACAGATGAATGGATAAAGAAGATGTGGCACATATATACAATGGAATATTAGTCAGCCATGAAAAGAAAGGAAATTGAGTTATTTGTAGTGAGGTGGATGGAGTTAGAGTCTGTCATACAGAGTGAAGTAAGTCAGAAAGAGAAAAACAAATACCGTATGCTAACACATATATATGGAATCTAAAAAAAAAAAGAAAAGGTTCTGAAGAACCTAGGAGCAGGACAGGAATAGAGATGCAGACATAGAGAATGGACTTGAGGACATGGGGAGGGGGAAGGGTAAGCTGGGACGAAGTGAGAGAGTGGCAAGGACATATATACACTACCAATTGCAAAATAGATAGCTAGTGGGAAGCAGCTGCATAGCACAGGGAGATCAGCTCAGTGCTTTGTGACCACCTGGATGGGTGAGATAGAGAGGGTGGGAGGGAGGCTCAAGAGGGAGGGGATATGGGGATATATGTAGATGTATAGCTGATTCACTTTGTTATAAAGCAGAAACTAACACATCATTGTAAAGCAATTATACCCCAATTAAGATGTTAAAAAAAAATTTAGTATGATTTTATATAATCTCTTTGAAGAAGATGAGAGGCCATTTATACAGCTAAGGTAGGGAGAATATAAACATATATTAGATGAATATAAAAATACAGAGCAAATAAATAATGAAAGTTCTTTACAAGCCTGAGATATCTAGAGAGCTAACTTCTGATCCACTTCCTATATTTCACTGTTATGTAAAAATTGGAAGTTTGCTTTCTCAGGTCTACTAAGAAAAGAATCATTTGCAAAATATCATGGAATAAGGTAGAAAAGGAACCTAAGCTAAGAGCCTAAGTGTACTGGCCGAGTAGCCTGCTTGGCTGCATTGGGTAATTAGAAATTACAGATTCCCTGTAACACCTGCCTGGTGCAACGTGCTCCCGGGAACCAACAGAGGTTCTCAGCCTTGGGTTAACGCTTAGAATCATCTGGGGAGCATTCAATAAACGCGGCTGCCCAGAACACACCTGAGAGTCCCTAAGGGTAGGCTCAGGTATCCATTTAAAAAAAAAAAAACAAAAAACACCATCTTACTCCACCACCTGATTTTAATGCTCAGTGATTAGGCGTCGGCTGATGTAACTGTTCATCTGGGCCTGGTATTCAAATGTGAGTCTTATGTTCAGATGCCCAGGTATAGAAAAGAGGTTAGAGCGGAAACAATAGCGGCACGCAATCCTCTGAAAAACGGAAAAGAAACACCCCTTAACAATGTTGAATAACTAAGTTAGATTCTAAAATGAAAGGAATTGCAAAGCACAGTCTCTTTTTCTTTTACTTCTTATAAAGGCTTGAATTCCTAAGACTTATATTTTATTCTTGAAGAGGAGTGTGGAAGAGGCGAAGCAGGATCATGGGAGTGGGGGGCTGGTTTAAGGGGACAGAGAGACTGTCGCCGGCCTGTGTGCTTTCAGGTTGTGCCCCCAGGGAGAGGGATCCTGCCCAATTTCAGGTCATCAGTGAACTATTTTTGAATGGAGAAATGACTCTGGACTGGAAATGTCTTGTGATTAGAGAAAAGAGCCTGTCTCTCTGAATTTTGGGGTGCCCTTTTATTTGCTGTTATTAATTTATTTCCTCTTTTAAAAATTGCAAACAAAGTCACATAGAAAGTAGCTGCTGAAGTCTGTCTCCGTTATATTGTACTTAACCACAAAGCAACCCTCTCTCCGGATTGACTAGAGGAAGTATGTGTGGAAACGTTTTGAAAACTAAGTGTAGTGCAAACATATTATTAGCATGAGTTGTCTACATGTCAGTCTCTCCTTGCTAGTTTTCGCTCATTCATCTCTTTATTCCCAACATCTAGCTCCTAATAGGCAGCTAATAAATGTGCGTGACATTTAAAAAAGAAAAGGAAAAAACACTGATTTAGATACAGCAAACACTGAAGGCTTTCTTTCTGCAAATACATGCCCCTTCCCATGTATTAAAGATACTGTGTATCTTTAAAAATTTTTTTCTGCAAAGGCAGAAACAGAGCTTATATTTTTGTTTTTGTACTTTAATGGAGCTATATTATTCTGTGGCTTTATTTTATGATATACCTGAATATTTTTAACATCGGTGTTTAAAGATTGCCCTCAATTTCTAACCACTGAAGAATAGTCCGTAGTATCCACATAATGACATTTATATGGCCATCTCCCTATTGATGGGCATTTGTGTTTGTTTTGTTTGTTTCTTTGTTTTTGCATCCCATGTTTGAATAGTTCTAGATTCTAGTAGTTTGAATAGTTCTAGAATCTAATAAAATAGATTCCTAGAAATGGAATTTCCTGATTTTAAAAGCATATATAATTTTTTGGTATGACACCAAAGTGCCCTCAAAAAAAGCCTGTGTCAGTATCTACCACCCAAATAGTGTGTGATAATACCCACTCCCACATCCTACCAGGCCTGGGTACCATTAAATTTCTTTCTTTCTTTTGTTAAACCACATTTAATGGAGAAAATGACATTTTATTGTTATCTTACATTTGTTACTGTATACTTTCTGAACACTGTACCTAAGTCTAAAATAGATATTTTAATCTAAGTGGCAACTAATGTATATAATTTACAATATATCAAACTGCTGTTTCTATTTTTCTAAATTTCTGTTAAAGTATAATTTTGATGTTTAAGTATTTTTTCTATATATCATAATTTATATAACTGTAATCCTATTGTTGAACATTTAATGTGTTTCCAATGCCTCACTAATATAATCACATCAGTGAAAACCCTTGTACATGTGTTGTTTTCTCTTTATGAATAATTTATTAAAGTAAATTCCAGATAGTGATATTACTGGGTCAAAGTTTTAACTCTTTTTATGATTCTTGATAAGAATTGCTAAATTGCTTTACAAAAGAGATAAGTCATGTTTTATGATCATCAAGAGCATATTCCTACTATAACAGATTCTTGATTATCTGAAATATGTTAGATTTATTATTCTAAATTTAAATAATTTATATAAATTTACTTTTTTAAATTGTACTTAGTGGATTATATACACAGAGAATGCTGAGGTATATATTTATATTTTCCATGTTTAAAAATGCTTACTTTATAATGCTAACTGAAAGCAACAGGATGCAGAATGAGGTATAAATTAAATATATAAGATTATATATACCTCAATAATAGATCAATTTAATTTAATTGTTTAGACCTTTTTGTTTTTCTCCTAATTAATCACAGTGTGTATTACACCAGGGCTGAATATCCTCCACATATTCCTGGGGTCAAAAGATCTGTCTTTTTCTTTTAGGAAATTTACCAGTGGTGTGGATCCTCTTGCAACAAATATGAGCGTCTGAAGGCCAGCCAGGTTGCCACTGGCATTCGGGACAATGAAAGGAAAGGAAGATCTCAGCTAATTGTGGTGGAAGAAGGGCATGAACCATCAGAGCTTATAACGGTATTGAGTTGTGTTGGTTTTTAAAAGCTTGCCACTCTAAGTTTTGTGTGCGTTAGTGTGTGTGTTAGATTTAACAACTTCTCTAATACTTAGGCTAAGGTTAGGTAAGAGGAGATATCAGTTTTCTAAGTCATGGTACTAGGAAAATAGAACATCACGACTGTTTTCTCCCACCATTGGGATGACTATCAAAGGAAGTCTTGTGCCTGTCTTCTGTGATATTCAAGGACAAATAGGTGGACGAGACCTTTGAGATCGACTATAGAAAATATTTTGGAAGAAACATAATAGTTTTTTCATCTGGGCTTCTCAAATTTTTTTTAACACAGTGATTTTCTTCAATTTTAAAATTAACAATTATTTCATTAAAAGAATGAAATAAAATCTTATACCAAGAGATTAAATACACCAATATTTTATATATTTCAGTCATTTTAAACTAAGAATTACAGTATAGGCAAGACACATAATTTTAGTATAGTTGTTAAATCAGTATGAATTGTCTGTATGGCTCTTTATACCTCTGTCATTTACTTAATCAACGTCCAAGTCCTGGACATTTAGTTGTGACCAAGTGTATATATGGTATATATTCCCTTAAGTAAGATTATCAGTCAAAGGGTATAATCATATTCAGGTGTCTAGATACATGTTGGTAAATTGATTCCCATTTATTCATGCAACAAATATTTATTGAATTCCTACATGAGCCAGGCACTAAATGTTTTTACCAATTGCTGCTTCCTTGCCCAAGCACTGTGTTCCTTCATGACTTTACAGAGCACTGTCAGGATTTCCTGTTGTAGTACCTTTTTTTTTTTTTAAAGGTTTTAAAATTAATTATTTATTTATTTTTGGCTGTGTTGGGTCTTCGTTTCTGTGCGAGGGCTTTCTCTAGTTGCGGCAAGTGGGAGCCACTCTTCATCGCGGTGCGCGGGCCTCTCACTATCGCGGCCTCTCTTGTTGCGGAGCACAGGCTCCAGACGCGCAGGCTCAGTAATTGTGGCTCACGGGCCTAGTTGCTCCGCGGCATGTGGGATCCTCCCAGACCAGGGCTCGAACCCGTGTCCCCTGCATTGGTAGGCAGATTCTCAACCACTGGGCCACCAGGGAAGCCCTGTAGTACCTTTTTGAATCTTCCCACATGTAATAGTAGCAGGAGGTATCTCTTTGAGTTTTCCCTTCTCTAATTTCCTGGGATATTATGCATTTTCCCCCAATGATTTTAGCCATTGGGCACTTAAATTTTTCTAAAGACAATCCTGTAAACATATGTTTTTAATATTTTTTATTTAGAGCAATTTAATGCATTAGAGTTACCTGATCCGATGCTAGCCTACATACTCCAGCAATCGAAAATTATATAATGAGATCATTTTATTGATTATAATGTCTTTAAACTTTATTACTTTAATAACCACCAAACACAGACTTTCACATTAATGATGTTTTAGAAATAATTTTAATTCAATGGGAAGATGATCACGGTACAATGCTAAGAGAAAAGGCAGGCTATAAAATTTTAGGTACGATATTATCTTAATATGTAAGTTTACATTATGTAGCTATATATTCATATATACATTTATATCTGGAAAGAAATATGCTGAAATATTACCAACACTACCAATATATGGCTTTGACTCTTGGGATATAGCTTCTTGTTATTTTCTTCTTCATTTGTCTTTGTGTTTTCAAAATTTATTGTAATGGATGTGTATTCCTTTTATAATTAGAAAAAAAAAGGCCATCTGAAAAAATCAAATAAGGGATGACTATTGAAACCTGAGTTTTCAATAGTCAGACTAACATTACTAATACATTAGACCTTGAAACTATTTAGAGCACATTCTTGATCTTTTAATATTTTTTAAAGACCTCTGTTCTGCAGATGTGATCACCATTTAAGTCATCTAATCCTCATATTTGGGAGCAAAAATCTATAAATAAGATATATTTCTAATTGATTATAACTTCTTGTCTCAATAGCTATACTTTGATAGAAGTGGAGCCAAGGACACAGTTCGCCCTTGTAGGGAGCTAGAGGGAGTGTTGCATTAACTGTCAGGCTAGCTTCTCCATGGTCATCTTGGAAAGTCCCTTAAACTCTCATTGTCTCTGGTTCCTCATTTGTAAAGTGAGGATTAGACAAAATGGCTTCTCTGGTCCCTTTAGGTTCCAGTGATCTGTGATTCAACCTTGTCTCTCAGGCAATGGCTGTGTTTAATTACCAGTCATTTGTAGTCTGTTCTAGGAAACGAAACCACTGAGGCCGAGGGCCTTAACTGTGCCTATGTATTTTTGATGGCTTTGCTTATTGGATTTCATTCAAAGTTCTGAGAAAGAAAAGCTTAAATAGTCGATGACTATATTATGCTGTTAAATTAAAATGAGAAAATGCAAACCTGAAGAAAAAAATTTGTAAAAATGTAACTTTGATTTTAAAATATCAGTGATAGGGATAAGGGACATACTGTTTAATATAAAATGCTATGTCTGTGTTTTAGGGGCTCTTTGTTTTTTGGTTTCTAAAAAATCCTAGAAAACACTGATTTTGTTTCCATTCAGTACGTTCAATTTATACTGCATTATGATTGACAGCTGTCACTCATAATTGATCTGAACTGAATTTTGAGTGAAAGCCTTTTTTTTTTTTGTTAAAAAGTGTTCAGTGGGAAGTTTTGTTTTCAGAAATGTTCTTTTGTGGCCTGATTACAAGGGTAGGTAATTGTTTGATGAATTAACTATGGACTTATGATAAACAAGTTTGACTTCTAGGCTTTCTTAATGTTGTACTGTAACAATAGAATTCAAAGAGCTCATGAACTTGGTTGGGAAAAAAATTACAGCTTCATTTTCACCAGTTTCTTTGTGAAAATTTTCTCCAATTGTGAATGTAGTTGATAAACCACAGTAGCATGAGCAGAACTTGTGACTTTTCAGATCACACTATAGGTATTGCAGGTAACCTCAAAGTATCATTTATGCTCATCACTACTTGGTAATTATGGCAGTTATTAGACCTGCTTTTCAATAATATTATTTAATGAGCAAATGAAGAAGCTTATTTATTACTTTATGTTTGCTTTTTTAAATATATTTTGATTTTTTGATAGTTGTATTTTAAT
The DNA here is from genome assembly GCF_028023285.1 of Balaenoptera ricei. Taxonomy (NCBI): domain Eukaryota; kingdom Metazoa; phylum Chordata; class Mammalia; order Artiodactyla; family Balaenopteridae; genus Balaenoptera; species Balaenoptera ricei. The sequence continues at coordinate 66,772,733 of NC_082647.1, forward strand.
ATAATTGATTTCCATTGTAATACTAAGTATTTTATTTTATACGTTTAAAAAATACATTTATCAGTAGGGGTTCATAGGCTTCAAAAATGGTCCAGAATGATCCATAGCACACAGACAAAAAGAGTTACCTCATTTAAGATAATGGAACACTACTTCTTTTTCTGAGACTCTAATGGAACTGTTGACTTTGCTAGAGGATTCCAAAACTCTAAAAATCTTTCAAAATATCTTATAAAATTGACCTGTTAAATGACTCATTTTTAATGAGAATTTTAAAAAATTATTTATTTCCAAAAACTTTGAAAGTGTATATATAAAGGTTGGTAATGGCTTGAAATCAAGGACTTTTCATTAAATGATGCAATTGTCATGACTCCATATTCAATGCTGAATTTTTGGAACATGTGTTTGTAACACATTCAAGTGATCAACACTGAAAATATTGAAAAAAATTTTTTCGGAGAGTCTTTTGAAAAATTGATCTGTATTTAGAGGTAGTTCAACTATCTTTTGATCACAATATTATTTTCACACAATTTTAATATGACTTATCTCTAGGATGATCATAAATTTATCCTTCAAACGAAACACTCTGGAGAGTAATAGTGGGCACCAACCAGACAGGACACAACATGCATTAACAAGAACCGTCTGGGGAAACAGGATGTGTGGTCAGCCTCTTATCTGTATCTTCAGCACTTTTAAAAGCTTGTATGCCTAAGTATGAAAGTAATCCTATAAGCAGAACTAACTAAAGCGTATAATTAAAGTCATGTATACTCAGTGCTTGTTTTCTCCTAACTGTAAACATATTTACCATGAAAAGCTGCATGTAAATTATGTAAAGCTTTTTTCTTGGTCTTTTTTCTTTTCATATTTAAAATAAATAATCAATGAATGTGAAGGAAAATTAAATATCTCACTAGCCCGAAGGTCTCAAACTTTCTTTGTTGATTCTACTCATTCTCGAAACATTAGGAGGGAGGCTAAAAGTCCCTTGAGGAAAAATGGCTAAGGTGAATCACTTATCAGTATGTTTTATATACTTTCATTTTTAAAAAGATAGCATTGGGTAGATATCAAAAAGAGGATAAAGAAGGAGCAAGTTGTTTGAAACAACAACAAAACAACTAATTCTTCTAACCTGGAAAGAGTTTTTTTCGATGTAATTTAATAAACTTGTTAAGTCTATAATCATTGTAAATGGTAGTGAAGGAATCCTGGCAGTAAAAATACTACAGGGAGATTGTTAGCAGATGCTATGTTGTTGAACTGTTAGATTTCTTGCTTCTGTAAAAACACTGAGGCTCCCTGGAAAGTCATATGCACAATCATTATTTTAGATTTTGGGTAAAAGAAGAAAATTGGAAAGAAAAATTAGAATGTCATATGATGTCTCAGTTAATAAGTGTTTTTTTCTTTTTGTAGAAGCATGTACAAAGTTTATTATTAGAGACATAGCACAACAACAAGTGGGAGAGCACGCAGAGGAACAGTTTACTTAGTTAAGACAGAAGCAAGGCAGAGATGCACACCCGGAGAGCAAGGGTGTAGGCAACCTCCCTAATGAGGAGGAGCCAATAAGTGTTTATTGATCACTGGGTTGGTTCCCAGTAAAGTTCAGACTGTATTTTTTTGTCTGATTGAGAAGATAAGCATGCGCCCGATCTAAAACATAGTCCTAGAGTGGTAACAGGTTGTGAGGGTCCTCAAACGCCGGAGAAAACATGGTCAGAATGATACCACCAGTGGTTGAAAGACTTCTCATGATAAAACTTATGTATTTTATTTTATTATTTTTTTAAATTTATTTTATTGAAGTATAGTTGATTTACAATGTTGTGTTCATTTCTGCTGTACAGCAAAGTGATTCAGTTATACACATATATATATACATACACACATTCTTTTTCATATTCTTTTCCATTATGGTTTATCACAGGATATGGAACATAGTTCCCTGTACTGTACAGTAGGACCTTATAGTTTATCCATTCTGTACATAATAGTTTGCATCTGCTAATCCCAAACTCCCAATTCATCTCTCCCAAATTTATGTATTTTAGACTATATGACAATAGCATATAAAATAGATTAATCTCCAGAGGATCTTCCAGTATAGGAATTATGTTCATCTTGTTACTATAAGTCATAATTGACTACTTGAAAATAAGAAAATTTATTCAATCGTTCTTTTGAGAAGTTGATCAGATATTTATGATGTGCTCATCTGGTTATCTTGTAAATAAAATCTAGAGTTGAATTGTGCAGATATTTCTTAAATTATCCTTTAGATATCTATTTAGGCAAAGAGTAAAATTTTAGTTATACTTCCCCAAAGTACTTTGCCCAATGAAATTTATATCTTAACAGTGCTACTCTAAATTCCTTGAAGACAAGACCTTGCCTTTATATCTGTGGAAGCTCACAGATCTAACTCATTGCTCATTAATATTTAGAAAATTAATACAATTAACTGTGAACTTTGTGGTTCTAGAAAACCAATTACATTTGTCTTCCTGTTTTCTAGAGGATAGTATTGCTTTAAAAAATTTTCTGTGTTTTAGATGATAGTGTTGGTGAAGATATGAACAAAGCCATATGGTGGATTAAGTTTTAAAACCAACTGCATTTATATAGGAGCAGTTAGTGTTTAGATAAGGATAATCCATAGAGTCTGCTAGTCTTCTTTCTACAGATTGATAGTTAAAACTCATCTCCTGGAAAGTGATAACTGAGTCTTGAGCTTATCTACCTTCCCACGTATTAGGTAGATTGCATACACTCCAGGTGAGAGTACCTAGCACAGTAAGAAATAAGACAGCAGGTGTCTAAAACTGTTCATTCTGTGAATAAAAAAGTATGTCCCCAGGAGCTGCAGTTGGATTCTGCCATCTGTAAAATCTTCCTTCCCAGGTCAGGTCACCTCCCCATTTAGTGTTCAGCAAACTTGGACACTATTTCTGTTTTCGTCCACTTAGTGTCCACTTTGTCCACTCCTCTTGCTGTTTAGTACACATCACTGCTGTCTACTGGCCTCGACCGCTGTGCGTGGCCGCTGCCTAGAGTCTCGGTGCTGCCTCTCCTCACCACTGGGTTAAAAGTGAATGTGCTCCGTGCACTCCAAGGAACTACACAGATGTAGAGCTTTGTTTTTGAAATCACCCAATATATTTGTCTTATCCTTAACATCAATGCTTAACATCAAAGGCGGTGGTGCTAACGCTTCCCAAGGTTGTACAATTTAAATTTACAGAAAGTCAAAGCAGGAGTGATTTTGAACATTTAATCATCGAAGCACTGGAAGAGTAATACAGTTTCAGCATGTAAAGCAAAAGATGAAGAAAAAGCAAGCTGGAATTTGGAAATTTAGAGTTTTGTCAACATTCCGTGAAGCTTCTCTGTGGAAACGTTTGCTTTCATAGCATAACCTTGAGTTTACTGGATTTACATGGCATTATATTTTAATCTTTGAACTAAAATAACATTGTGTATTTGAATCATGCTTAATCATTTTGAAAATGATGCCATAGAGAATGGAAGAAACTTTATTTTCTGGGGATGATTTTTGATTAGATAAATCAATCCCCATTTATCTTTGTAAAATAGTATCAAATGAACCAAAGAAGCACCAATAATAGAAGTGGGGGAGCTGTTTTGAAAACCCCCTTCATGATCATTTTGGAACAGTGAGTATAGAGTATTTTTAAAGGGTCTAAAGATTTATAGGAAAATAGTATAAATAAGAATCAAAATCACAGCTTTTTAGCATCAGGGAATAAACATGGGTGTTTTGAGCCCCTTAAATGTGAAACATAGTTATTTTGTGGGTTTGTAACGCACACACACCACTCATTAAATTATTTTCTGTTGTCCTCTTACTTCACTGTTAGTCACAACTCTGTACTTTGTGAGGATGGAAATTTGAGTTGCCTGAGATACTAATTTGGTCAATAGGCACAGTAAACACTTTAACACTAAGAGACAACAGAAAACGTTTTGTGAGAGAGGTACACTTCTCTTTGTGTGCTATCCAAGTAGTTTTAGCTTCCTTGTTTATCCCTCCTTTATTTTCCAACCTCCTTTTGTAAGTTTTTGGGAAATTGAACAATGTCTGAGACGTATTTTGGAATTTCCTATTTATATCGCATGGTGTCTGGCACATCAGAGACGTTCACCAGAATTTGTTGTCTGATTGAAATAACATTATTATGAGAGCCAAGTGGAGAGAGAAGGTCCATTTATGGGTTTACCATTCAAAGAATTTTAAGGTAAAGGGATCCAAAATATTTGCCACTGTCTCTAGATTAGTCCTCATATTACGTATAGAGAGGAAGTATCAGAGGTACCAGAAAATAGAAATCTTTCCTTTTCTTATATCTGTTGCATTGTAATTAAATCATTTCCCCCGTTTTGCTTTACAGCAATGATACTTAATACACACCCCAAATCCAAAGATTATGGTGATGAGTAGTGCATGCTGCAAAGTTAAGATGCTTCCAAGAGCACAATAGTTGCTGTAGCTATTTGTATCTACCATTTATTGATAGCTTACTTTATGTGCCAGGCACTGTTCAGGGCACCATTCATTTATTGTCATTTATTTTAATGAATCTTTTATTTGGATGTCTAGTATTTAATTCAGATATCCATTTTGTTCCTCACCAATTCATCCAGTGGGGGAAGTTGAAATGTTCTGAACAAAGATAAGAAATAGAGTAAAAGTATAGTTAACCATATACAACAATAAGATAATAATTTTTCAAATAATCTTCCACTTTGTCACACCCAAGTTCAACATTGAACACTTGTGACCTTACTGATAAGATGTCACTTTTATATAATCAGTCCAAACTAATACTACTTGGCAAGCATTTCTGAATGAGGTCATTTCTCCTTTAGTTTGCTGCTGAAGTAAGGGAACAGTGATAGAACATATCAACAGGATAATGCAATTCAAAGACAGATGGGTTGTATGGAAGGGTGGATCTTTTCTATATTTGAAATGATAAACTAACACAAATATTAAACTAGAATGGCAGGTTTCTAGTCTCGCTATTATTTATATTTCTCCTCATGTTTGTTATAATATTAGTGATTTTATATATATATAGTAAAAAAAAAACTTACAGTAAGACTATGTTTTATTTCAGCAATTTTAGGTCAATTTCTTCTTATTCCTATGCTAAGAATTAGCCAAACTCAAATATCAAAGGGTCAGATCTCTAAGATTCAGTGATTCACAACTCCTTGACATTCATTTTGTAAATTAAATAGTTAAAATATATAATAATAGTTAACTGTAATATTAATTGTATATGTTTCCTGTTAACATCTTGTGCTAAGAATTAGCCAAGCCCAGATATTAGAAGGTTGACTTTTCAAGAGTCAATGATTCACAACTCCTTAGTATTTATTTTGTAATTATTGTTTAATATCATGAGGAAAAGTGTTCACGTATTGGAAAGAACTCCCTAAGTTAGAGACCATTTAGATTGTGATTTTAAGTCATGTTTATCCAGAGCCAAGGATCGCACTGTGATGGAACTGGGTTATATTGACAGTACTTCTGCAAATGCAAAACTGTTGTTATTGCTATTAGAATTGCTGTTATGTTTGCAAGGGTATCCAGTGCACCACAATTTTACAATTACTTTGTTTTGGATGTGTGTGTGTGTGTATGTGTATGTATATATATTTATATATATATATATGTATATATATACATATATACATATATATATATATATTTATATGTAAGAAGGATTTGTCAGGAAAGCATGGTTTGTTCTTGTCAATACAGTATCCTCTCAGTGGAAACTCTCAATAGGAAATCCTCAGTTCTGGATATTCCATAACATTTTACTAATCAGAAAAGACGTACTAACATACTATTAAACAGAAAATCTGTTAGTATCTGTACACAAAAAAGCCATACAAATATACTGGGAAATGAAGTCCTATACCATGTGTAACTGTGAAATTAAATATCAATGCTCTATTTCAATGAAGGCTGGTAACTAAAAAAGCTAACCAAAACTAAAAATAAATTTTGATGAAATCTGATAGAGGACATGTGGACAAGACAAATATGTTGACTAAAAACTGTTCCAAAGCAAGTAACAAATGCCCCACAATTGAATATCATTTGCTCTGCTATTCACTGTCGTGGTGCTCCATTGCTAGGTGATGGCATAATTTCATCTTGTCATGCCTTACAAGGGTAAGGGCAAATGGCTCACTGGTCAGCTGAATTTTCTGTTCACTTTTTACTCTTTCTAGCTGCATTTTTCTTTACATGATGCAAGTGCTTCTTATCATTGACACAGAAATTCCATAATCTAAGAAACAAATTTGTCATGGATTTTATTTGCTGCAGAGGAGGTCCACCAGGAGCACCACCAGGACAAACATTCAGTGTTTACCATACGACTGGCATTCTTCTGTGGGCTGTACATGGATGAGCTAATTTAATTCTTACAACAGCCCTGTGAAGTGGATACAGTTATTATGCCCTGTCTTGGTCTGTGTTCCTCCAAAAGCCAACTTGGAGACAAGGACTTGGGAGCAGATTGTTATTAGAAAGATGATACTGGAAGCGCGGCATAGGAGTAAAATGAGGCCATAGTTTGTTAATAAGTTATTTACTGCTGCAGACAACTGGGACTTAATCCCTGAGGGGTCCTCTGAGAAACTGTATGGAGAACACTTCAGAACTGGCCCCCTGAAGGCTGAGGTGGCTGCAGGATTTAGCTGGTAACTCCCATCCCTCATTTGTTGAGGGTCACTCCTTGGGTTTTAACTCCCCAGAACCTCTAGCCTGCCTTGTATTTAGATACAGTACAGCCTGGTGGCCAGATAATGCCATCAGACAGACAGCAGAAGGCTTTGGACTTTAAGAAATTATCTGGCGATGACCTCTGAGGTAGACCAAGGTGAGATGGGCAGGGCCCCAGTAGCATCTCTACATCCTCACTTTATGAAGAAAGTAAGTCGTAGAGAGACTATGTAACTTGCCCATGTAGGAATGGGAATGGGAGACCTGTGGTTCACAGATCATGGCAGATCTTCATTCCAGAGCATGCAAATCTTAAATATGCAGAGAGATGGGAATCTCATCTGCTGTGAAGTTATTTTATAACTTCCAAAACTTTGCTACACACTTTTGACAATCATACCTATTTTATTACATATCATAAGTAATAGCTTTTGTAGCACAATTTTTGCGCTCAGTGGGCTGGCTTGACCCTTCATATCTCTTAGTGTCAGCATTCAACCTTTCATCCATACTATGGAGGCATTAGGTGCAGGGTAATTGGGGTAGACATCTTCTTTGAAAGAAAATACATTCTTTTAATGTGAGTATAAAAGGTATGCAAATATTTTTCAAGAACCTCAGAGTACATGAAAGCCATTTTGAGTTTGCTCAATTAAATTTTGGTGCTTGGAAGTTTTCTTAATTATGTAGATAAAGAGGAAACTCACAACTCTCTTGCCATAAAACTCCACCTAATCTCATTAAATGTTATATGTGAATCAGGTTTATTTACCTCACTTAATCATCATAATCATTGTGAGTGGTATTACTTATCATACTATTTTAAATATGAGAATAAGGTCACAGAGTCACTTAGTTGTGGGTCCATCCAGCTCAGGTTGTCTGATTTCAGCAAATGAAGGGATTGTCAAAAAGACAAAGGTGGGGTTGCCCATTGTGAAGCATAGAGATTAGGAACCCCTAAGGCCAATGATGAAAGTGTCCATTCAAGCACTGATCGGGTAGAAATGTCCAAATGGCTTTGCGATCTTACAGTAAAAGTGTTTAATAATCCCCAGAAGGAGCAGAGAGCCTAAAATCTTTACCTAAGAGTTGACCCAGGACAGTCTCCAGACTACCAGGCCTGCTAATTTGTCCAGGAGAGAAATTCTTTATGTGAAGGTACGTGAAAATCAGAAAGACTTGGCAGATCTGTCCTGATAGTTAAGATGAGTGAGCCAGGCTAACAGAGCTGAAGCCACTAAAGGTTTAAATCATATCACCAAACCAGGCCCCAGGGGCTCTTCAAATACACAGTGCCAGGGCTTCATTCAGAATCTCTGCGGATGGGATTCAAACTTGAGTGTTCTTTATCATAACTCCTAGGTGGTTCTAATATGCAACCAGTGAAAAACAGCTGCTGTAGTTTAAAAAGTTGACATTCTGGCTTACATATTTTAATAACTTGTGAGTTGGATTTCCATGTTAAAGAAACTTGTAAGTTAGCTTTCTGTAATAGTAACCTGTGGATTAGCTTTCCATATTATAATAATTTATGAGTAAACTTTCTCATGAGTTTGACCCTCTAAATCTAATCTCTAATACGTTGATGTTACAGTAATGTTGAGGTTCAGACCTGCATCATGATGAGTTTCCCAAGGCCACAGCATTCTCTGAGTCCTCCTGAGCTACACTGTCAAATACAGCCTCTGTGAGACGTGTGGCTAATTAGGGTTTGATTTAAATTTGCTAAAATTAAATAAAATTTAAAATTTAGTTATTTGGTCGCATAAGTCACATTTCAGATGCTCAGTAGCTACAGGTAGCTAGTTACTACTGTATTGGACACACGGATATGGAATATTGCAGTCACAGAAAACTCTACTGGACAGCCCTGAGCTAGATAATGAAGCGAACCCTCTTTTGCAGACGCTTGGTTCACTTTGTCCTTTTATCCAAATATGTATTTCACATGCTTTCTCTCAGTCTAAAATACCTTATCCACTATTTGATATGTTAAATTACCCTTTATTTGACATATCAATAAAGAGATAAAGGTATTTTAAAGGCGGGGAAGCACACCACTGAGAGAAAGCAGGAGAGCAAATGTTGGAACCATACCCATATTAGGTGGAGCTGGCTAAAGGAGTTCTCGGCTCTTCTCAGAATTGCCTATCATTTTATATGTGTTTCTTCCCTATTATCAAATAGTAGTCTTACCAAAGGCATAAAATGCGTTGAAGTAAGTAAATACACCATAACTATGAAGCTGTACTTCACTTTAACAATTTCTTTCCATATGCTTGAAATGTACTGGTTTTTTTACCAGTTAGGGAAAGGAAATAAGACACAAAAACTACTGAGTAATTAAAATTTTATCTCTTAGAACCTGGAAGCTTACTCTTTTTAGTGAAAAAAGAAGCAGAGCCGTTTACAGTAAAATAATTAAGGTAAGAACAGTGCCATGTCTCATTATCTATATAAAGCACTGCAGTAGGAGTTGGAAGCCCTGGGGTTTACATCCTCGCTTCCGTGTGTATAAGATTTGGGCCTAAGGCAAACTCCTAACCTCTTTCAGCCTCATTTTCCTCATCTGTCAAGATGAACTCGGGTTGGGAAGTACATAAGACCCTCTATGTTAAACGTCTGTAGGACTTGACACCGGGGTAGATCATTTTGATCCCAGGTGACCTGGAGTTTTGAGTTATGTACTGTTCTTCCTCCAGGCCACGTATTATCCCCTCTTTTCTTATTGTTCACTTTAATTACTTACTGTAGAGCGTCCAAGCATCTCGACTTTTCTGTCAGACATCAGAAGGAGGGAAAATGCATCTTGTGTGAGCAAGATTGCAAATGTTGGAATTTTGTATCCAAAATATGTGGAGCTGGCTAAAAGATTCAAAATAAAAACAAATGCAAATGTGAAAATTCAGTAAGGATTATGGAAATACGGCAAAGTTTTTCACTGCTTCGTCCTTCTTTCTGAGAAAACAAATTTACACATAGGCCAACTTATGTTTTAAAACAAAGCCACAGTGGGTCGTATAGAAAAACATACAAGACGCTGAGGACGGTCTTGGCACAGGTCATGAAAACCTGGAAATTCTGAAGCTAGAGGATTGTGAATCTAAAGTTGGATTGTGTATTTGCTTTAATGATTTAATATAAATATCTTCTGAGTTATTTTGAATTGAACTCCTGTTGAAGGCAAAGAGTAAACAGCAGGAAAGAAGGTCTATTTAGGCAGAGAACAAAATTGTATTTCCGCAAATTTCCAACCTCTTTAACGTACTTGGAATAGTGTCTTAATGTTGTTACGCGTTTCCGTTATGTTACTGACAAAACAGAGAGGAAAAGATATAGATGCTCCCATTTTTGTATTCACATCCCATCTGTAACAAAATAGCCCATGCGATCTTTGGAGCCACGTAATTTCCTAGCTAAAAACTTAAGAACCCTGGGCCCCTGCTGGCTCCTTCTAGGTCTTTACATTAACAAATGCTTCTCTGATCAAAATGCCTTAGAGCAGTTAGGAATCCAGTAATATTTACTATCCTTTGATGAACCGAGTGGATAAGGCTGAGGCAGAAGCCTAAGGTGTAGACTATAAGTTAAAATGAAGTGATATTAACTCTATTTGAAGTAATAAAATACTGCAGTTTATTCTACTGGGAGCAAAACAAATTCAAGAGGTCAGCGTTTTTCCTAATAAAATTTTTACAGTTTATTTATTAAAGAAAAATACATGTTTCTTGTTGAAATTTTACAAAATATAGTTGTAGTAGAGAAAAATATCACCCCAAGTCCCACCTTTGAAAAAAGAGTGACCAAATTTTTTCTAATCTTTGTTTTCACATATGCAGCTCTGTGCTTTTACAAGAAAGAGTTCATACCGTAGATAATGCTTTGAAATCTAGATTTTTATTTGAAATGTTATGAAGATTTTCCTGATAATCAACTAATTTTTGATATTATAATGACTGTATAGTTTTCCATTGTTTGGATGTAGCCTAATTTATTTAATCACTTCCTTCCATGTTGGACATTTAGGTGGTTTGCATTTTTTAATATTATATAATGCTGTGGTGAATTCATTAAATTAATTTTTTGCATACATTTAAATTATTTCTTTAGAATAAACTACTAGAATAGAATAATTGGACTAAATGATAGGCATGCTTTTAAGGTTTCTGTTACCTACTGGTCATCACTTTTAAGAATTTTCCTTCTCACCAGGGTGCCTGGTGGAATACTGAATCTTTCCCAACACTAGATACGGTCAGTTTTCTCCTGACCTTTGACAGTTTTACAGGTAAAGAAGTATTGTTGCTCTGTTATTTTACATTTTTCGGTAGCTCTTTCATGTTTGTTGCACCCTGTTGTATCTTCTCTTTAAGGGCTGCCTGCTCCCACAGCACTCTGATATGATGAGAGAACTTCTCTCTTTTGACCTTTAATGCCCACAGCATAGGCAGAACCAAGAGGAAAGGGGAGTAGACAGAGAGGATCTGGAGAAAGATGAAAGCTACGTGGAGAGGAAGGCAGAGCACCGTAACCATAGTGTATGGGACGCGTGCCACCTGTGGTATTTGCTGGCATTGTTCTGATCCGAATGGGAGAAATAAACGTGGCCCCTGTACAGTCTCTGCTATGAAAAAACTTCTGCTTTATCTCCAGAGACAAGGCCTAAACAGTTAAGTGAAGATCTTTTGAAGTATCTACAAGAGGCAGCACAGCCTGTTAGTTGAGAACACACACTCTGGAGCCAGAGCTCAAATCCTGACTTTGTCACTTACTGGCTGCGTGACCTTGGTCAAGTTACTTAGTCTGTTTCTTAAGGCGTAAAATAGGATAATAACAGTGCCACCTCATAGGCTTGTTATGAAGATGAAATGATTTAATAAATGTAAAGTGCTTAGAATGGTGTCTGGTACATAGTAACATGTAAGCATCGGTTACATTAAATTTTTAAAGTACTTAGTGTGGCACATAATGGACTTGAAAAGTGTTAGCTGAATACATGTAACAAAGTAAAAGGCAATAAATATATAAACAGATTCCAGTAACTGTGGTTGAGACAAGTGGGGTACTATGTGTTAAAGGATAGTTTTCAAAGAAGTAAAATCATGAATCTCAGACAAATATAAAATAACCATGTCAAAGATGTTATTTAAGTCATTCACTAATAAAACAACTAAGATATTATAATGAGTTCAAAGAGGACCCAAAGAACAGACAAAGGTATGGGCAATCAGTGTTGAAATTAATTTGCTAGTAACTGCAAAACTGGCCTCTTCCACACGGCAGAAATTAGTTTCATCTCCACCAGACAACATTCCTGTGCATCTCTGTGGGCAAAATAATTTGCTGCTATCAGTCTTCTACTGGATTAAAAAATAACTCAAAGAGAAGGAAAGGTGCAGACCTCTGTAACATCAGATCACCAGAAGGGTCCTTTAGACACCATCCATAGAAAGAATCTTTTTGTCCATTTCAAAGACTTGCCTAGTTTCTCTTGATTTAGGAAAGTTTGCAACCAATTATTCTGAAAGTTACAGAAATGGCATTAAAGGAACCTATACCAGAATCTCAGTCTCAACACTTAGCAGCTTTGTGAAACAATTGCTTTGCCTCTTTGAGCATCAGTGACCTTTTCTGTAAAATGATGATTGATAACAGTATCTGGTTAATGGGAGCTCTTATAAGATTTAAATTACATGTGTCTAAAGCTCCTGATCCAGTGTGTGACTCATAGTAGACATCCGATGAGTGGTAACTATTACTGTGCTAATTATAATTAACTGAATCAACCAAAGAATAATTGTTCAGTTTTGCTTCTGCCACAGCCAGTCAACCTAGGTAGCAGTTACATAGAGCATTAGGTACAGCCCTGGGGAAGGAAAGTGCATGGCTCCCAGGGGACATGGGAAACATGAGCTTGATTAGAGAAGGCTACTTGCTAGATGCTGGGAAATAATGCCAAGTAGGTCACATCCAGCCTCTTGAGGAGCCTTGGAATCCAGAGAGAAGAGTTGGGGCTCTGTCAGTAAGCATCCAATCCAGAATCATCTGGAGTGCAGAATCCTGGCCTTCACCCCAGATCCACTGACTTAATAGCTGGCAGTTGGGAATCTGTATTTTATCAAGTTGCTCAGATGTCGCTTGAGCACATTGAACCTTAAGAATCACTGCTGCAGATAAAAGATATAAATCTTTTTCTGGAGTCATATTCTTGAAGCATTGGAGTAAAGTGAAATAAGATGGGCCTTCCAGCCATTGCACAGGATAACTTTCTGGATGAAAAGATGAGGGGGCACTGAAGGCAGGAGGGAATTGACAGGAGTAGGCACACGCCGTGACTTGGGTGATGAACAACTTCATTAGGGTGGGGATGAATGTAGATAGGAAACAGTGACTCTAAGCATCATCATAAAGAAGGAGAATTTAATGACTAAGAGGCTAGGAGGCTCAAAGTAGAGGACAAGAAGTATTCAAAACTGACGACATGATTTTAAGTCCAGGTGAATAGAGGAATAGAGAGATTCACTGACACAAACAGAGAATTGAGAATGGTCAGTTTTGTGGAAAGATAAGGTAAGTTTGGAGCATGTTGGAGGATGGTGGTACTTTTAAGTAGAAATTTATAGAAAATAATTGAAGGAAAGGGGGGGCTCCAAGCTGGAGTGGCAGGTCTTGGCTAGAACAATAGATGAAACTTTCATGGAACATCCTGAGATAAGGCTTCTCTCTTCGCCTTCCTCTTTAGATTGTCAAAGTATATGTTATTTCATACACAAAGGGTTACATGAGCTAAATGCTCATCACTTGAGAAACCTAAAATGGGTGTTTTAAATTTAGGCATTATCCTACCTGTAGAGAAAAAGAAAAGCTGTATTTACAGTTTATTTCAAAGATCAAAATGTATGGCATAGTTGATAAGGTGAACGTATTAAACTATTTTCCTCTTTCTAGGAGGGATGTAAAGTTTTTAAGCGTTGTGCAGGGTGGTTGGAAACTCTTTTGTATATCCCAGTGAGGTGTTTGGTAAATGCTTAGTTGTTGAACTGAATTTTAAAATGATACCTGGCAATATACAGCCTCCCTGTACCTCTGGAGTTAAGCCTGTTTCTGGTAAATTCCCTGGGTTCAATTTCCAACTATGCTACAGTCCTTTGAGAGGCTAATTAAGATCCCTAGCTAATATGGGAATTGTTGTCTGAAAATTAAAAGTTCGAGTATGCCCCAAATCTCAGACTTACTTAGTCCACTGGGAGACTTCCCAGGATTAAATACGTCCTTAACCCAAACTGTTGATTCCAAACGACTGTCTTGGTTGAAGTACAATTTCTAAAGGGTATATGAGACCTTTCACTGCTCTTGTAAGTTACACATATTTCTACCAAGGTAAAACTGTTTTTTAAAAAAAGCACTTTTGGTTGTATTTTAATTTTTGTCTTGATCCTACCTTTAGTAAAAAAAGAAAAACTATATTATAATCATTTAGTGTGGTCAGTAATTAAAGGGTTTTATTGATCACTGTATAAACAAAAAGATGGGCATATTCTGAGAGGAAATAAGTCTTTAATGTATTTCTAAACTCGAGGCTGTGGCGTGCTCATGCAAGGATTAGAATTTATATACATTTTTATTGTTGTCTGGTATTCAGCAGTATATATTTTCACACAATATATTGTAAGGAATACTGACTATAAAATGCATTATGCAAGGAATCTCATTGTATATTAAATATTTATTGAATCTAAGTGAATAGCTTCTTTGTATTTTCTAAACTTGAAATTATATCTATGTATTGTTATAAAAATCACATTGTTTTCAATAAATTTATATTTGATTCCCGTCCTTAACATCCTATGATATTTATGTCAATTAATTAAATGAATTAATTAAGGTGCTTTATAGACTTTTTTTGTGATTTTGGTGTACAGAAATTCAGAGCAGATTCAAATGTATTTTCTACCAAATGCTTTACTTGAACTTTTGGATTGCATCAGATATGCAAAGAACAAATAAATGCATTCATTCATTCGACATTCATTTGTTCTGTGCCAAAAATACAGCAGGACACAAAGCATGGTGTGGTTAACTTACACTTTATCTAGTCTAAATCAATAATGATAATAGTACCCTACCCTCAGATAGTAATTTTGACCAAGTCTTTGTGATAATAAATTAATAAAACCTATAGATTGCTTCTAGAGGCAGAGGTCATGGAAGAAATTCCATGTGTAGAACTGAACGTAGAACTCAAATTTTAATTAATTCCTACTAGTTTTCAATAATACGGAGACCTACACTTTCAAGTTTGGGATTTCACTTTCTCCTTCACATCACCAGCAAACTCAGTGTTTACTAAATGCCATTGATTGATTTGACCCATGGTAAAAGGACAATTTAATATGACTGGTGAGACATGTCTGAGCCTGGTCATTTTGATTGCCAATATTTTATAATCTATGACTTTAGAAATGTAAGCTGTTTTACTTTTTTTTTTTTTTTAACTGTGCACCATTAATGAGTGGTCTTTATCTTTTATTTGTGCCCTTTTTTTTTCCAGGTTTTAGGGGAAAAGCCGGAGCTTAGGGATGGAGAAGAGGATGACGACATTATAGCAGACATAACTAACAGGAAAATGGCTAAACTCTACATGGTGGGTTCACTGTGAGGGAGTTCTGTTGTTTTTACTGGACTGCAAGCTGCCAGTGGGGGGGCCTGTACTGGGAGGGACTTTTTGCTGCAGATGGCAAGTCTCCTCATTGCCCTCAAAGAGAAATGTGTGGGCAGAATCCGTTCTTTGCTCTAGCATAGTTATTTAAATTCCTCTTTCTATTACTTTTAAAATTTTTATTAAAAACAGCAAATAATAATTTGCTGTGATTTAAGTAAAATTATACATTGTTGCCGTATTCGTTTGCAACAATATGTTTTGATACATTACATTCAATAAAATGTTTCCTTCATGAAGTACAAAAACTTGTAAGCTTTTTCTTATAAAATCTTAATAAGCTATAAAATCATCCCCTTATTTAAAATATCCTGTTTAGCCATCATGGGGGCTTTCTTTGTTATAAGCGCAAGACTATCAAATCAAACAGCTGGAAGGAAACAGGGTAAAAACTGTCCAGGGCGTTGGCAGACTTAATTCCATGTCAGCTCTGTGGGAAGGACTGCCTGGGTGACCTTGGGCAAGACATGGCCATTCTGGGTCTTAGTTTTCTTATCTGAAAAAAAAAAAAAAAGAAATTAAATTAGAAGATTACTCAGGTTCCTTCCAACTCCACAATTTTATGATTTTATTGCTGGTGAGGGTAACAAAATCCACAAGATGTACCAGTTGAGGAGACGGTTCAGATGGGATCCTTCAAGCATTCCCTCCCCTTGTAACTTTCTAAGCATGTGATTTGGAGCAGACCTTAATCTCCCTGCAGAACTGAATAGTTTTCTCATCTCTTACAAGAAGGAATTATATTTGCTGCTCGTTAAAGGGATCTTCTGGCTCAGACACGCTGTGATTTTAAATGAAGATCAAGTTACTAACTTGTATAGAAGAACTTCCTTTTTGTAGAATGGAAGGGGAAGTAGATTCTTTTCCTCCTAGATGGCAAAGGAAAATGTGGTTACCACTCCTAAATACTGATAATTTTAATATAAGCCACACAGAAGTTGTTATTCTAAAGACTTTGTGGCTGCTTATTTTTTTATTACTGTTTCTAAAACCCAAGTGCAACAGTTTAACAAATATTTTTTATGCCCCATCATCAAACAAACCTGTTCTCCCTCTTGGACAGCATTATGGGAGAAGGGAAATAGTTTTAAATGTGAACATGTTAATCCTGAAACAATGCTCCCTCTAGTGGATCTGTAATGTATTGCATACATCCAACTCTAAAGTCCTTTTGAAAATATTTAATTTGGGATTGCTGAACAGAGCTGGGAAGCAGAGTCACCTAGGGTGATTTCTAAAAATACAGAGTTCAAGCCCTACCACAGTGCTGCAAAACCCCACCACTGATCTAGGTAGGGCCCTCAAATCAGCATATTTAACAAGTACCCAGGTGGATTACCTTGCAGCCTACCAGGCCTTTGAAAAACAGTGAATTCTAACGTAGCAAATTTTGTAAGATCACCTGCAACTTAAAAAAAAAAAAATTCTGTAGTCATTTACAAACTTCAAGAGTCTAGGTAAGTTTACTTGTGACACAATTTTATTTGTGACAGATGATATTTATTTTGATAATTTACACAAAGTATTTAAATGAGGTAAATTACAGGCCCCATATTGAAAAAAATCTGTAAGCATAAACTGTAATGTATCAATGCCTTCCTTAGCACAGTGTCTGGCATATGATAGTACTCAGTAAATGTTGAATGAATGAATGTTTAAGCTTCAGCTTTTTGTGTGTGTGCAATGAGTGTAAGTTTATTACCTATTTAAAAGATTGTTGAAAAAAAAAGATTGTTGTATTAATAAAAATTAAGAAATAATCTTGTTAAAGTTCATTGTGTGGTGCCTAGTATATATGAAGTCACAACAAACCTTATCCATTATTATTATCATTATTATTTTCTGTGTTGAAACTTAACTTTTTATTAGTAATACTTTTACCCCAGAGGATTTTTAAAAAGCCTTTCTAAGGGTATAACTGGGCTCATGGGGTTTTTTGTTTGTTTGTTTTCTTTGAAATAGCTTTGTTGAGATAAAATTTACAGATTATAAAGTTTATCCATTTAAAGTGTACAATTCAGTGGTTTTTATTACATGTACAAAGTCGTGCAATCATCACCATGATCAAAGAGTTTAGAACATATTGATCATCCCCAAGCAAGCTCATGGTTTTCATGTTAGGTTTCAGATGCCAGTGGCTCCATGAAAGTGAGCATGGTGGCAGAAGAAAACCCCTTCTCCATGGCGATGCTGCTTTCTGAAGAATGCTTCATTTTGGACCACGGTGCTGCAAAACAGATTTTTGTATGGAAAGGTAAAAAATGCCATTGGTATTGTTGATGTACTTCAGATTTATACATATTTCTTCGGAAAGGTAAATAAAACATCTTTTCTGACTTAAAGAAACCTTACCTTTCTGCGTGATCTGTAAAATGCAGACATCAAAACCATATTTTCTTCCTACCAGCATTATTTACCAGGGATGATGGGGTGAAAGAAAGCCTTTGGGCACTATAAAAAGAATCTTTTTTATACAGAGTGTTCATTACAATATTATTAAATATATTTAGTATACTAGGAAAATTCTGCTATTCTTTCAGGGTTGTAGTTAAATTCAATTATAATTATGTTTATTTTTTGGTGCACAAGTATTTCTTAATCATATAATACCTTGCTTCTCTGAAATTCTGTCTCTTTCATATATCTTGCATGTTAGGTAGAGATGCTAATCCCCAGGAGAGAAAGGCTGCCATGAAGACAGCTGAAGAATTCCTAGAACAAATGCATTATTCTACTAATACTCAGGTATGTGTGGAAATGAACTGGCTAGAAAAAATGTTTTTAAACATGGGAGCTCATGACATCACCACGAAACTCATGAAAGAATTTGGTTCAAAATAACGTATACACGGAAGTCATTCTCACGTGTGTGCCATGCTGTATCATGTGTCCCTAGAACTATATCTGTGTGGAGGATGGAATTTTGCAGAAATTGGAGATCAGACCTTCCATGGGACTTTGTGATGAGAATAAGAACACATCCACTTCCTCCACAGCCTTTAAGTCAAGATGATCAACCACAGTTGAATTAACTGAGAGCATTTATCAGTTATTCCTTAGAGCAATTTGTATAGACATGGACTAATGCCCAGAGAATATTTGCCTTCATGGAGATCAACATAGACACTGGATAGTTGCTTTTCTTTTCTGAATCGCTCAGCCTCATCTTTTCTCTTCATTTTTATGTCCTGGCACAAGTAACACAATGAGATCATTTCTTTCAGGTCACAGACATCTTATGAACCTAGTGTAGGAAAACAGTCAAACTTATTTGACTGTAATGGTAACATACGAAATAACTTTATTCTTCTCTCAAACATCCAGATTCAGTGGCAATTACTTTAGCTGTAAGAAAAAAAAAAAGCCAGGTTGCATTGTTTTAGCTTCGTATTTGATAACCTTCCCTTTTGCATTCAATTAAGGATCCCAGCTTCTAAGTTTACATCTGTCATCACAAAAAAGAGAATCATCTTTGTATTTCCTCAGGTTTTTTCTCCACTACTAGATTAATGTTCTTCCTTGATCTCTGATTTTTCTGTTTATAATTATTATTATTTTTTAAATTTCAGATTCAAGTTCTTCCAGAAGGAGGTGAAACACCAATCTTCAAACAGTTCTTTAAGGACTGGAGAGATAAAGATCAGAGTGATGGCTTTGGGAAAGTATACGTCACTGAGAAAGTGGCTCAAATAAAACAAATTCCATTTGACGCCTCAAAATTACACAGTTCTCCACAAATGGCAGCCCAGCATAATATGGTGGATGATGGTTCTGGCAAAGTGGAGGTATTTACATGTTTTTGTTCATTTGTTTGTCCTTGTCAAGCCCATTTATGCCAAGATATGTGGAAATATAACTTCAGGGAACTTTGTAAATTGTGAATTTTTATTATTAATAAAAATGGTTCAAGACTGTGTATTAAACCAGGGAGTTCAAAGCTGGAAGAGCTGTTGTCTGGCCTTCAGGCCTAGTTTACGGCGTGTGTGCTGAGATTCTGAGAAGTTAGGCGATTTGTGCAAGATCACCTGATTATCACCTTAGAGGCCTCCGTGCAACCCAGCCAGCTCCATCTTGTTTCCTGGTCCAGAAATGCTCCTGCCCTTGGAACTGGGATTGTCCAGGGAGGGCGCATTGCTCCAAAAGCACCCACTACATAAGTCTGTCCTTCCCTTGCACCGTAGAGGCATTCACAAAGGCAAATTGGGCATGTGTCATGTGCCAAAATCACAGATATTTTTAGAGCATTCAAATTGAGTTTGTTGGTTATTGCTATTTTTGGACAAAAATTGTTAAAACCCTCCTAAGAATTCTCCCTAACTAAAATCTCTTGACATTTAATCTGCTGTTGGGTCATCTAACTTAAGGGACACTGGATAATGTCACTTCCATTCTAGAATAATGTTGGTGGCTCTCCACAGTCTTCCTGGGAACGTCCATCCTCAGGTGGGCCTCCCAGACCTCCATGATTGACCCTTGCTGTCTGCACCTCAGCCTTCCACAGCCTTGAGCACTCTTCCCCTCTGCCATCTGGCTAACATTCCCATTCCTCCTTTGTAACTCCATTAAGTCACAAGCTGCACCTCTTCTGAGAAGCCTTCCCTCCACACTGAAATGACCTTTCTCTGTGCTTAAGCCATAAGTAATATTCTTCATAGAATTTATCATATAAGTACTACAGAATTGTTCATTTACTTACAGGTTTCTGCTCCCAGACCTCTTGTCAGTTCCTTGAGGGAAGGAATTGAATAATTTATCTCTCTATTCCCAGGGCTTATCACAATGCTTGGACCAAAGTATATAGTAAAAAGATTTAAGAGTTTTTTCTCTTTTCAAAGACATGAAGTGTGAATCTAAGCTGTGCAGGGGTTGTGGGAACTGCAAAGGGAGAAGTGCCCCCCCACCACCCCCCGCCCCTGACCATGATCGCTGTCAGAGGGGTATTAGCTTCTGGGGCTGGGTCTGTCTCCTGCTCAGACATCCTTTTCTGGAGGTCAACACAGCCAGCAGACCCCGTGGCAAACGTGGCTTCCAGCACCAAGTGTGTCCCAGCTGCAGTCTCCACGTTAGGGCACAGCATCTCTGAGATGCCCTCCCATGCCATCCCAGGGATATTAACATCCAGGGCTTTCTCTAGGTTTTTGGGTTTAGCCAGGCCATGCTGCCATTGTTCCTCTGGGATGGCGTGGGAAGGCTGCTCTCTGAAAACTCTGCACTGCTCTTCTGCACTTGCTCATCTCCTTATTTCAAAGCAAAGGGACCATCCTGAGCCTCCCCAGGACCCAGGCAGGACGGTGCTCGCGCACAGTGCCTGCAGTCTCTCACTCAAGTGTTACTTTCCCGTTTCATTTACAACTCTCATCTCTCCAACTTTTAATCCTTAATTAAAAGTGTCTTTAATCTGTGACGAGGATAAGGAAATAGAAAATAACTAGTTCTGCCTGCTTTTATCTTAATCAGTCTCATGCCTAGATGGTGGCTTTTGAAAATAGAAGTCATGCAGTTGGTATTTTTATTATTTGGTCACAATCTGCCACTCTTACCGGGGAAAACAATAGTCTCATGGCTTAAAACACAGGGAAAAAGAAATTTAAAAAAAATTACTTCCCAACTGATGAAAAATTTTATGTAAGTTAAGAGATGTATTTCTGAGCGGAATATTTCAGTTTGTTATTCCACTAGAGTGTCATGTTATTTTCACTAATCGATCAAACAATATGTATTTATTAATCAACAGGCTCAGAACTGAGCTAAGTACTGTGAAGGGTACCAAAGAACTATAAGCGCTTAAAAAGTCAATAACCAAATTGCCAAATTGATAAAAATTTCTTCCTGTTGCTTAATTTATAAACTAGTTAGAAAAGTAATTTAAAAGTTGCTTAATGACAGATCTAAACCAAACTGTTTTTTAAACCTCTGAGAAGTGTCATTAGATCAAGAAAATTTTGATTTTGGTACACATATTTCATTACTTTTAGATTTGGCGCGTAGAAAACAATGGTAGGATCGAAATTGACCGAAACTCGTATGGTGAATTCTATGGTGGTGACTGCTACATTATACTCTACACTTATCCCAGAGGACGGATTATCTACACCTGGTAAGTCTCCCTCTTTCATAAGATCTCAAGTTCCGTAGAGGCCAC
Organism: Balaenoptera ricei; assembly: GCF_028023285.1. Taxonomy (NCBI): domain Eukaryota; kingdom Metazoa; phylum Chordata; class Mammalia; order Artiodactyla; family Balaenopteridae; genus Balaenoptera; species Balaenoptera ricei. Next base: position 66,794,375 of record NC_082647.1, read on the forward strand.
ATTTTGCTCCAAAGTTAAATTTCATTAAATTCCATGCAGTAAGGGGTAGAATTATCCTATAAATATGCCCGTGAGATTTGTATAACATGCAAGTAGTATTCTTTCGATATGATTTTGACTGTATTCTGCAGCTGCTGTCCACAAGCAGGAGGGGTTAGATAAGTGTCATCCTTTCTAATCTAGGAGAAAGGTTTTGATAGCCCAAGGGTAGTGTTCCTTTAGTGGATATGCAGTTGAATAACTCATCTCCTATGCAAGCTAACACTCCAACTGGCATCAGGTATCATGTCTTCTTATTGTTAAAATTCACAGAGCCCATCTTGATTGGAGCTGCAGCATTTCAATGATGCAAATCCTCTAAGGCATGTATATAATTTATGATTCTATTTCATACTCCAGAGACCTCAAATTGATGCATCCTTATTCTTTGTCCTCATGAAATTCATAGCAGTAATGAAGAAAAATGCCATTGCATCCATATCTCGTATGGTTTTTGCATAATGACTTGAGTTAATTGAAGGTTAAGTTCACTTAGAGAGAGTCAGTGCCCATGGGGAGTGTCCAACCAAGTAAGTGAAGTACACATAGCATGCTGGACTATTCCAAAGGGACAGGGATTCTGCAACAAATCATGCAATGTGGGATTCTCAAACTTTTTATTAAGTGAGATCAGGAAAAGTAGAATATTTCTGAGAAGACTGAGAAAAAGAAAAGAATTTTCAAAAAAGATCTTAAAGGGGCTTCCCTGGTGGCGCAGTGGTTGAGAATCTGCCTGCCAATGCAGGGGACACGGGTTGGAGCCCTGGTCTGGGAAGATCCCACGTGCCGCAGAGCAGCTGGGCCCATGAGCCACAATTACTGAGCCTGCGCGTCTGGAGCCTGTGCTCTGCAACAAGAGAGGCCGCGATAGTGAGAGGCCCGCGCACCGCGATGAAGAGTGGCCCCCGCTTGCCACAACTAGAGAAAGCCCTCTCACAGAAACGAAGACCCAACACAACCATAAATAAATAAATAAATACTTGAAAAAAAAAAAATCTTAAAGCTGAGGGGTGTAGGCCAAAGGCGCAAGGGTGAAACAGGATCCTGCCTTTGCCTACATGGTGATGGCAATCTTCAGGGAACATATTGAATGTATGCAGACTCAGGTGTCTGCTGATATCGTGACATTTCTCTCTGGTCAGCGTCCCACCAGATGACAGAGACATCTGTCCACACCGTGTGACCACTTAACACTTATACTGGCCAGTGCCTTGAGCTTAACCAAGTAAAGGAGATGAGATGATTATCCCTATCCCATAGTTCTTGGTACCCAAAGGGTGGTCTGTGAACCAAAAGCATGGCCATCACTAGGGAGCTGGTTAGAAAAATGTCAGGCCCCATCTTTGACCCACTAAAGCAGAACGTGCATTTTAACAAGATCTCAGGATGATTCATATGCACTTTAATGATTGACAGGCACTGCCTTAGGCAGTGGTTCCCAACACTAGCTGCACATACTAACCTGGACAGTTTTTCACAAATCCAAACGCCTGGCCCCCACTTTATACCAAATAAAGGTGGTGGTATGACTCCTGAGATTCTAATGTACACCGTGGCATTAATGAGAACCACTGTGTCCAGGGACATTTCTGACTCCACAGTCACATCATATCCTGTCAAAGATGAATGTATTTAGCTATTTAGCTCTATGTTTAAGATGCCATCTTCTTAGTAACCATTTTTTTGAGCAGCATGTTTGTGCCAGCAAAGTGCTAGATGTTTCCATATATTATCTTTCTTCCTCACAACCAGATTATTTTCAAGTGAAAGATAAAGATAAAAAAGGAAGGAGGACTTAGGCAGTATTAAGTAATTTAACCCAAGGTCACAACTTTTGTAACTGGTGAAGCAACATTTCACACCTTGATCTGCAGCTCTCTTTAAGGCCTGTGTGCAGCTATACCTCGGTAGAAGCTGTGTCCTTATTTTGCAATTTCCTTTTCTAAAATTTTAATTCAGAAGAGTGTGTGCAAAGCATGGCATTTGTAGGGATAAATTTATTGTTGCGAGTCAGCTTTTCTTTTACATTCTGTTTCTTGGTCTTCCTCTTAATTCTTTTTGGTATGTAAAAAATATAATTAATTGTAGCACTCAGATCAAAGAAGAAAGACTAAATAAGTAACTCAAGAGAATGTTTTGAGGAATTAGCAGTTTGTAATCCATATCAATAACTATGTGGATATAACTAAAACAGATTAAATCAGGTCGTATATTTTAAACGCAGTAGCTATTCCTTCAATCCTACGAAAGTATTCATAGAGCACTTTCTATGTGCCAAGCACTGAGCTAGACACTAAAGATACAGTGGTGAAAAAAAAAAAAAAAACCTTGCCCAAGAATTTATACTTTAAAGAGAGAAAGATTATTATCAGGCATTTCAATGAAATATGAAGGGTTTAAGATAAAACCAAGCTGAGTGATCTTTGGGGAATTAGGGACAGACACTCAAGCTCACTCCTAGGCTATTGGTGAAGGGCTCTTAGAAGTGACATCGAAGTGGGAGCAAAAATGGGAGCGATGGAAGCAAGCAAATAGGGAAGTTGTTCCAAGCAATGCAGGGAAAATCGTGCTCTCCTCGGTTCGTAATGATGTATGGCTAGAGCAAAGTTAAGGAGCAAAAGATAAAACCAGAGAAATTAGAAGGAGCCAAATGGTGAATGACCTTGTAACTATCCTGGGGAAGATGAACTTTATTTTCAGGGCATTGGGAGCCAGTCAAAGAGTTCGCACAGGGGAGTGACATGATTGGTTTCCATCTTAGAGAAATTATTCTGGTTAACACCTAAAGAATGGACCGGTGGGAGATTGTTGGCAGAGAGGCCATTTGGAATTTATTGCAATAATCCAACTGAATGATAATATGGCCAGAGCTCAGTGTAAGGGAGGGAAAGGATGAGCAAAGTATTAAGGAGTTGACATCTGAATGACTGGTTACGGGGAACGGAGAAGATGACTGAGTCAAGGGTGGCCCCAGATTTCTCGTCTGTGCACAGGTGTGTAGTGTTTTATTCGCTGAGATAAGGAACTCAGGAGGAGGACAAGTTTGATCCTCACTGTAAAGAAATCAAAGAGAAAAAGAAGATGAAAATATGTCACATTTTTAATAGTCATGACCTTTGGGCTAGGACTGTGGCTGGGGGAGGTGGTCATTTAGTTTTCTTTTTTCATTTTGATGTGTTCAAGGTTTCTGTAATGAGAATGTATGACTTTCTGAGATACCAAGAATATAAGTTAGATGCTTGAGTCCTCTTGTGAGTTTTTGTCATTTAATATCATGGATGTTAAATATGTAAGTTTGTTAATATTGTATGGTTTGCAGAACTTCGAAAACTTCCATAAAGGTAGCAAAGAGGCATTTAGAAAATGCCTCTTGAAGACTAGCTTTCAAATTAAACAGGTTTCCAGTTTATGTGATAATTTCAATGCAGGGATGTAAATAGGTTAAATCCAAGAAGCAGAGTTGAAGGTGACAAACTAGAATTAAATCACTTTGTCTCTTTATTTCTGAAACCATTTATATTCTAAAATGATAGGAGAAAAATAATTTCAGCAGTGATCTTTTCTCTGAAATGTCAAGTAGTTGAAATTGAACAAACTTTGAACAGTGGCGATGATGAGTCTCTTGAAGCAGTAAATTCCATTTTCATGCAGCATTTATTTTTAATGAGTAACAAGCACCACAGATTTATAAAGAAGGAATCATATCAAAGTAGATTGCTTTTTTTCCCCCTAGGCACAGGATTTCAAAATTAGAGGCAAAGAGCAACTTTATTATATCTTGATTGCAGTGGAGTCCTTGACCTCCTGGGTCATAGCTCAATAAAGCAAATTGGTTTGAATCTGTGTGGATGGAAGCATGAGTCACTTTGACAGGAAGAGGAAGAAGGGCTCGAGATGAACAGTGAAATATTTATTAAGAGTGTCAGACGGCAAAAGTTTGGTGAGGGTTTTCAGTTTTACTGGTTGAAATACTCCAGGAAAAAAATAGTAAAATGGTGACAAAAGTTTGGTGATGTAGTCTATTAGTTAGTTGAATTTTTTTCCTGCAGAAAAAAAAGGAAATGAAGAAACATCCAAGAAGTTGCAGATGTGAGGAAGGAAGGACAGGTGATAACAGAGCCTGCTGTTTCCTCAGCTCTGTGTTACTCCCCAGCCGGTGCTCCCAGTGGCTCCCGGAAGTGTTTGCTAGCATGATAAGCTCATGGAAAATTTAGGCAATTAGCATTAAAAGACTGTATCTTTATGGGTGCCTTTGTTATGAAAAGCATTTTTTATTTTTTTAAACGTATGCCTGACATGAGCATATCCTTCCTTTATTTTTGCACCCCACTGTAGAACATTTTTATATCAATCACTTGACTCTGTTGGTGCAATGAAATATTCTGAGATAAATGAGACGTGCTCCCTGAATTCTGTGTTTTGGGGGTGTGTGTCTGTGTGTGTTGCCCAGGTTGGGAGGCTATTGTTAATCTGTTCTGGGTATGGAACAGGTAGAGCACTCTCAGACCTTCAGAAGAAAGGATATAATTAATTTTCAAAATCCAGTTCCAGGATTAGTGTTCTTCCCGCTAACCCCTAGTCACACAAAGATAGGAGGATTGGCTGCAAACAATACTCAGTGCTTTCACTGGCTTTTCCCTCCCACAAAGTCATCAAACAAGCAGATCTCCCAGAGGTTGCTATATAAGTTAAGCCAGTGATTGGAGTTATAGCCACAAGCTACCCTAGAAAGAGAAGTTGCAGTTGAACTGGATGAATTGATTCATTGACTCTTTTTTTTTTTGGCTGTGTTGGGTCTTCGTTGCAGCACGTAGGCTTCTCTCTAGTTGCGGTGTGCAGGATTTCTCTCTCTAGTTGTGGCGCACTGGCTCCAGGGCGCATGAGCTCTGTAGTTTGTGGCATGCGGGCTTTCTCGTTGAGGTGTGAGCTCAGTAGTTGTAGCACACTGGCTTAGTTGCCCCGTGGCATGTGGGATCCCAGTTCCCCAGCCAGGGATCGCACCTGTGTCCCCTGCATTGGAAGGCGGATTCTTTACCACTGGACCCCCAGGGAAGACCCGATTCATCGATCCTTGTCTGGGTCACTGGTAGTTTAGCTTCTTGTACGGTTTTATTAAAAATTCCTTTAAAGAATTGCTAGAATGACAAAATGGGGCTACACCATTGCCTACTTCTGATGATTATTTTCTTGATTTTTCTGGGTCCACACATTTGTTACTAAGATCACCAAATATTCATGGAAAGATAAAGTACTTCTAACATCCAGTCTAATAGATTTGGCTCGTATTCTACTCAAATGGATTATTTTCACTGTGAAGGTGGTTTCCCAAAATAGGCACCTCCAGCTTGAAATCAGACAGAATTGACTACTTAGCAAAGTAATTATGGAACTAAAAATGGACCTATGAAATGGAGATTAAAGATACCTATCATATGTAGTTCTAAACAGTACATGGGATAGTTCATGGCTCAATTTTAGTTAAGTACTTTAAAAAAACAATAGCTTCTATGGCTTTATCATGTCAAAACATCTGGTTTCTTCTTGATCTTTCATAATAACTTAAGTTTCTGCTTGAAATGCCTACATTAGAAGATCTTAAAACTTAAATACAAGCTAATTTATTTTACTTTGGTTCCTCCAGGCAGGGAGCAAATGCCACGAGGGATGAGCTGACGACCTCCGCCTTCCTGACCGTTCAGTTGGATAGATCCCTTGGAGGACAGGCTGTGCAGGTTGGGATATTTTTACCCCAAAACTTACACAAGTTAAAGTTTTCTTAGCCCAGTGTCTAGTTAAAACCCTTTTCCCAAGCTGGGATGGGAATTTGACACTTTCTAAATATTATCTTTTTTTCATTTTAGAATTTAAATATTCCTATTCTCATGCCATACTCGTTCTCTCAGATTCTGGAAAAGAGGGAGCAAACAAAATTTTAAAAACAAACAAAAATAAACTATTCACAGATTTAAGAGCCCCAAAGAATCATTCCTTTAGAATCATATCAGATCAATGATAGCCACTTGTTATTAAAACTGTTCTACCTGAGTTATCACTTCCAGGTGATCACTTTCCAGTTTTCAAATCTTTATAAATGTGTAATGGCTTCTTCAAAGGTAGAAAGTAATTAGAAAAGGAAGTCCGATACTTTAGTACATAAAAACTGAGATGTGGAGAGTGAATTCGGTCTTCCAGCTGGTTTTCTTTCCATCTTGGATTTTAGTTCCTAAATAAAGCAAGTTAGACCTAACTTTAAAGGTGCATATTAACTTTTAAAAAATAAACTAACTTTGTTAATTGTTAATTAACAAATTAACAAGATGATTGAATTCTGTAAATGCAGTAACTCCCCATGAATTTCCCCATGAACTATTACATTCATTTCTTTTTTTTGAATTTTATTTTATTTATTTTTTATACAGCAGGTTCTTATTAGTTATCTGTTTTATATATATTTGTGTATACATGTCAATCCCAATCTCCCAGTTCATCCCACCACCACCCCCGCTTTCCCCGCTTGGTGTCCATACGTTTGTTCTCTACATCTGTGTCTCTATTTCTGCCCTACAAACCAGTTTGTCTGCACCATTTTTCTAGATTCCACATACATGTGTTAATATACGATATTTGTTTATCTCTTTCTGACTTACTTCACTCTGTATGACAGTCTCTAGGTCCATCCATGTCTCTACAAATGACCCAATTTCATTCCTTTTTATGGCTGAGTAATATTCCATTGTATATATGTACCATATCTTCTTTATCCATTCATCTCTCGATGGGCATTTAGGTTGCTTCCATGACCTGGATATTGTAAATAGTGCTGCAGTGAACAGTGGGGTGCATGTGTCTTTTTGAATTACGGTTTTCTCTGGGTATATGCCCAGTAGTGGGATTGCTGGGTCATATGGTAATTCTATTTTTAGTTTTTTTTTTTTTTTAAACATCTTTATTGAAGTATAATTGCTTTACAATGGTGTGTTAGTTTCTGCTTTATGACAAAGTGAATCAGTTATACATATACATATGTTCCCATATCTCTTCCCTCTTGCGTCTCCCTCCCTCCCACCCTCCCCATCCCACCCCTATAGGTGGTCACAAAGCACCGAGCTGATCTCCCTGTGCTATGTGGCTGCTTCCCACTAGCTATCTATTTTACATTTGGTAGTGTATATATGTCCATGACACTCTCTCACCCTGTCACATCTCACCCCTCCCTCTCCCCATATCCTCAAGTCCATTCTCTAGTAGGTCTGTGTCTTTATTCCCGTCTTGCCACTAGGTTCTTCATGGCCTTTTTTTTTTTTTTCCTTAGGTTCCATATATATGTGTTAGCATACTGTATTTGTTTTTCTCTTTCTGACTTACTTCACTCTGTATGACAAACTCTAACTCCATCCACCTCATTACAAATACCTCCATTTCATTTCTTTTTATGGCTGAGTAATATTCCATTGTATATATGTGCCACATCTTCTTTATCCATTCATCTGTTGATGGACATTTAGGTTGCTTCCATGTCCTGGCTATTGTAAATAGAGCTGCAATGAACATTTTGGTACATGACTCTTTTTGAACTATGGTTTTCTCAGGGTATATGCCCAGTAGTGGGATTGCTGGGTCATATGGTAGTTCTATTTTTAGTTTTTTAAGGAACCTCCATACTGTTCTCCATAGTGGCTGTATCAATTTACATTCCCACCAACAGTGCAAGAGGGTTCCCTTTTCTCCATACCCGCTCCAGCATTTGTTGTTTGTAGATTTTCTGATGATGGCCATTCTAACCAGCGTGAGGTGATACCTCATTGTAGTTTTGATTTGCATTTCTCTAATGATTAGTGATGTTGAGCAGCTTTTCATGTGCCTCTTGGCCATCTGTATGTCTTCTTTGGAGAAATGTCTATTTAGGTCCTCTGCCTATTTTTGGATTGGGTTGTTTGTTTTTTTTAATATTGAACTGCATGAGCTGTTTATATATTTTAGAGATTAATCCTTTGTCCATTGATTCGTTTGCAAATATTTTCTCCCATTCTGAGGGTTGTCTTTTTGTCTTGTTTATAGTTTCCTTTGCTGTGCAAAAGCTTTTAGGTTTCATTAGGTCCCATTTGTTTATTTTTGTTTTTATTTCCATTACTCTAGGAGGTGGGTCAAAAAAGATCTTGCTGTGATTTCTGTCAAAGAGTGTTCTGCCTATGTTTTCATCTAAGAGTTTTATAGTGTCTGGTCTGACATTTAGGCCTTTAATCCATTTTGAGTTTATTTTTGTGTATGGTGTTAGGGAGTGTTCTAATTTCATTCTTTAACATGTAGCTGTGCAGTTTTCCCAGCCCCACTTATTGAAGAGACTGTCTTTTCTCCATTGTATATCCTTGCCTCCGTTGTCTTAGATTAGTTGACTATAGGTGTGTGGGTTTATCTCTGGTCTTTCTATCCTGTTCCGTTGATCTATATTTCTGTTTTTGTGCCAGAACCATATTGTCTTGATTACTGTCGCTTTGTAGTATAGTCTGAAGTCAGGGAGTCTGATTCCTCCAGCTCCGTTTTTTTCCCTCAAGATTGCTTTGGCTATTCGGGGTCTTTTGTGTTTCCATACAAATTTTAAGAATGTTTTGTTCTAGTTCTGTAGAAAATGCCATTGGTAATTTGTAGGGACTGCATTGAATCTGTAGATTGCTTTGGTTAGTATAGTCATTTTCACGATATTGATTCTACCAATCCAAGAACATGGTATATGTCTCCATCTGTTTGTGTCATCTTTGATTTCTTCATCAGTGTCTTATAGTTTTCTGCATACAGGTCTTTTGTCTCCCTAGGTAGGTTTATTCCTAGGTATTTTATTCTTTTTGTTGCAGTGGTAAATGGGAGTGTTTCCTTAATTTCTCTTTCAAATTTTTCATCATTAGTGTATAGGAATGCAAGAGATTTCTGTGCATTAATTTTGTATCCTGCAACTTTACCAAATTCATTGATTAGCTCTAGTAGTTTTTGGGTGGCATCTTTAGGATTCTCTATGTATAGTATCATGTCATCTGCCAACCGTGACAGTTTTACTTCTTCTTTTCCAATTTGTATTCCTTTTATTTCTTTTTCTTCTCTGATTGCCGTGGCTAGGACTTCCAAAACTATGTTGAATAATAGTGGTGAGAGTGGACATCCTTGTCTTGTTCCTGATCTTAGAAGAAATGGTTTCAGTTTTTCACCATTGAGAATGATGTTTGCTGTGGGTTTGTCATATATGGCCTTTATTATGTTGAGGTAGGTTCCCTCTCTGCCCACATTCTGGAGAGTTTTTATCATAAATGGGTGTTCAATTTTGTCAAAAGCTTTTTCTGCATCTATTGAGGTGATAATATGGTTTTTATTCTTCAATTTGTTAATGTGGTGTTTCACATTGATTGATTTGCATATATTGAAGAATCCTTGCATCCCTGGGATAAATCCCACTTGATCATGGTTGTATGATCCTTTTAATGTGTTGTTAGATTCTGTTTGCTAGTATTTTGTTGAGGATTTTTGCATCTATATTCATCAGTGATATTGGTCTATAATTTTCTTTTTTTGTAGTATCTTTGTCTGATTTTAGCATCAGGGTGATGGTGGCCTCGTAGAATGAGTTTGGGAGTGTTCCTTCCTCTGCAATTTTTTGGAAGAGTTTGAGAAGGATGGGTGTAAGCTCTTCTCTAAATGTTTGATAGAATTCGCCTGTGAAGCCATCTGGTCCTTGACTTTTGTTTGTTGGAAGATTTTTAATCGCAGTTTCAATTTCATTACTTGTGATAGATCTGTTCATATTTTCTGTTTCTTCCTGGTTCAGTCTTGGAAGGCTATACCTTTCTAAGAATTTGTCCATTTCTTCCAGGTTGTCCATTTTATTGGCATAGAGTTTATATTCATTTCTTGAATGAAATATTTATAAGAACTGACATCATCTATGTCATTTAGTTGATCTTTCAAGTAGTGCTTACCAAATCATGCAAAAACTTTGAAGGTAAGGCCCTGTGCCTTATAAATGCTATATTTCACAGTTAAATATTTGATATACCCAATGAATGAATTTCCAGTGTCAGCCAATTGAATCCTAAATTGACAATGAAATGGTAATGCTTAGTTTTACCACGAGATGGCGGTGGTTTACAACAATGCATAAATGAAGTCCTGAATTGCTGTTTTAAACATTCCTTCGTAGACTGTATTAACAGTACTGAAAAAATTTCAATTTACCTTTCTATCTCTTATTTTCATTTCACAGTGGAGAATGGGTCTTAATCAGTAGCCCTCTTTCTTTCATGTTGGCACTTGAGGTTTTCTCAATGTTATGGGAAATGCCAAGCCAGCGGCAGTTTTAGGAGCTCTTAGCTAACCTCACCCCAAGCTTTGGGGTGTGACTCAAAAGACGTTTTAAGGGCTTCCCTGGTGGCGCAGTGGTTGAGAATCTGCCTGCCAATACAGGGGACACGGGTTCGAGCCCTGGTCTGGGAAAATCCCACATGCCGCGGAGCTACTAGGCCCGTGAGCCACAACTACTGAGCCTGCGCGTCTGGAGCCTGTGCCCCGCAACGGGAGAGGCCACGATAGTGAAAGGCCCGCGCACCACGATGAAGAGTGGCCCCCGTTTGCCGCAACTAGAGAAAGCCCTCGCAGAGAAACGAAGACCCAACACAGCCAAAAATAAATAAATTAATTAATTAAATTTAAAAAAAAAAGTAAAAAGACGTTTTAATTTGTTACTCGCTTATTTGAATGTCTACTAGTTGAAAGATATTTGTGGAGTTAGTTACTTTCAGTGCTTCCTAGGCTTCCCTATGATGGTATGTGCATCAGCATTCCCATTCACTTGGCTTCTAGAAAAAGACAGACCAGGGTAGGAGAGATATTTCAATTTTAGCATAGGGCAAATAATTGAAAAAAACAGGAGAGTGACACAAAATTTGAACTCTTTATGTAAATACATGCATCATTAGATTATGCAAGAGATAGGAAATTCGGATCTGAACCAGTATCTGTTGTTAAACTAATAGGTGAAATTAAATAACTTGCCATTTATTTTCCTCCATTTCCTTATCCTGAAAAGTCCTTATATTGTATTTTAAAAAGAGCTTATATTAAGCAAATCTACTATTACCATTTCCATAGGTAAGCTAAAAAGTAGAAAGTCTATTCTGTTTATTTCTGCCAGTTTTTGATGTTTGGATTGAAATCTTTATTCATCCCCAGATAATGATGATTTTTTTCATCTCACGGTGGTAGGGATGTAAAAAGAATGAGTACACTTTTGTCTTATTTTTGGAAGAATCTGAATGAATGCACATCTCCTAACCTACTGAACGAGATCCAAAACACGTGAGAGACAGGTATACCCCTAAACATCTGGAAAGCTTGGTGCCCTTGTAAAAAAAAGAGTAATTTTCATAAAAGACAGCATACATCAGCACTTCGTTGTTTTTCCCCTTTTGGAGTTGTAGATGAACAGACTTGAAACTTTGTGCTTTCTGGAAGCAGAAAGTGGTGCAGTGTGGTGCTGTGTCCCCCGAGAAGGTGCTGTGTCTGGAGTAACGAATGGTTCCTAAGTCAGTGAGGAAGCTCTGCTTGATTATCATTAACCTATATTTTCTGTTGATTCATCGTTCCTCCTGCTCTTGACTTTTTATATATTTTTAATTTTGTTTTCAAAGAGAAAAATAAGGATGCCTTTGGAAATACGGTCTTCTTTCATTGCTCTCTTTATTAATTTCTTTTATCCCCACCGCCCCCAGATCCGAGTCTCCCAAGGCAAAGAACCTGCTCACCTGCTGAGTTTGTTCAAAGACAAACCGCTCATTATTTACAAGAACGGAACATCAAAGAAAGGAGGTCAGGTGCCGGCCCCCCCTACACGCCTCTTTCAAGTCCGAAGAAACCTGGCATCGATCACCAGAATTGTGGAGGTAACATCATGCATTCAATAAAACCTGCCCTGCTCATGGGCTTCGCAGTGGACCTGAGCCATTAACAAATACTAGTCTTTAAAAAAATTGGCAAGTAAACCCCCTTCATTTCTATAATTAATCCAGCGTTCACCATAAAAAGTATTAAAAGCCGGAGAATCAAGTAAAAAGTTAACTTCAGATACCAGGCCTCTCATATTTTTCAACCAGCTTATAACAAAACAAATGAATTTTAAGAGTAATGTAACAAATCAAGCTGTCAAAGGCGTGAGGCAGCTTAAGCTCTGTCTTGAAAGGCCTGGGGGAAGACGGATTGAGGGTGATGGTCAGGTGACCACACTAGGGAAATTCAAGAGGGAGGGCCCTTATTTGTGCACGTGTAAGGACCGTGGAAAGCAAGCTTCACCACACTGGGCCGGGACCATAACTCAGCTGTTAAGGCCACACAAGCTGTCTCTGACAGAAGCTGTGAAAGAAGTCAAACGCCAGATCACAGTGTCAGACCACAAGACCACCAGGTATGGGCAAGGCCACCGGGCCCAAGGTTTAAATGGCTGAGTGCTTTGACCTCAGGGAGGATTCATCACCCTTCGTAACCCGGTCACCTTAGTCACCGTTGAAACCCAAGTCTCCCAAGTCACCCCTAACTGCCCTGCACTCTCTGTGTATATCCCCAAACCTGGACCATTTGCCAAGTTGTTCAGCTGAGCCCTTAAAACCAGGTGGGTCACAGCATCCCTCCCCCCTCAACCTCTTCTCTGAGCCACCCCGCCTTCTTGCTCCGTGGCTGTGTTCTGAGGACACAGATTCCCATACAGCCTTCTCAAGTGGAAGCTGTGTTTTCCCTCAGTGCCCGCTGACCAGGGACCGGTGGTGGGGTCCCCTCCTTGCTCGACCCTTGCCCTTTTGACTTCTTCTTATCCGTCTCCCTCCCCCATCCCCCTGTGCTGTCTGAGCTCCCGGTCCTTCCCCTCTTATTGTTTGGTGGCTTCAGTCGTTGTCTCACTGTCTCCATCAGTCTGGCTCCTCTCATCCAACAGTTGTGTCTTGACTCCACTTCATCTCACACTTGTGGTCCTGTACTGGACTCCACTCCACCATCCCCTCCTGCCCCTCCAGCCGGATGGGCTTTATCTAGTTTGCCAAAGCCCTGCCTTTTGCCGTCAAAAGCCTCTTGTCTGACCCCACTTTTCTCAGCCTCCTGCTAGCATTTGCCAGAGCCACCCTTTTCTGTCTTCTCAAAACGCTATCTTTTTACGAGGCTTCTGGAACCCCTCACTTAGCAGGATTTCTTCCACACTTGAGGGCCACTCTTCTGAAGAGTATTTGCACTCCCATCCAGCTCTGCTGGGTTCTCCTCCTCTGCTCGTCCTCTAAGCTCTGGAACCCTCCGAGGCTCAGTCTTGGCCCTCTTCAGAGTGATCTCATTTAGTCATATAATTTAAACGCCGTTAGGTATTGATCTCATCCAGAACCTTCTGTGCATGGATTCTCATGTGTTCAATTATGACTACTTTTTTTAATCTATCAAATTGACGGTGAAGCCTTCACCTACAGGCCCTCTCAGTTGATTTCAGATGCAAGAGTCAAGGAGAATCGTTATAGTCCTGGTCTCTTCCCAGTGGGTACTTCTTTAGGAGGCATCCTGAGCTGCTTGCAATGCAGATTCTTTATTTTCTTGCAGCCTCCCAAACCAGCCTTTGCATTCCTAACCTCTCTGAAATGCACTAGTCGAAACATTGTTTATAAGGCTTTCTGTTTTCATCTCCTGGGAGGCTAAAGCTTTCTTATGTTCTATTTTGGAACTACCGCCAGGATCCCACACCAGTCTGGGCATGGGCCTCTTGTCACCTGTCTCTTTCCTCTGTACCAGTAAGGAGACATTTGGATTAGAAATTGGAAGTCATAGTTCCTATAAATCTCCATCATCACATCTGATAGATTCCTTTGAGCTTGGTCCATGGAGCCTCCTTCCTACTGAAAGAGGATGATGACCACTTCTCTGAGTGTTACCAGCACCTGGGACACATCTTTAAAACCTCCAGCAGCTGTTCGTTGCTCCTCTAGTGCTCTCTCTGGGGACAGGGTCCTGACGAACCTGGTGAAACCCAACTCTCCACATGGTTGATGCCTTCCTCTGGCAGCTCGACACAGTTGGTCAAACGGCATCATTTGGACAGCCGATCACCAGCTCCTTTTTTTTAAAAAAAAATTTTTTTTGAGATCTTACCTATTTTTTCTCCTTCCAGTTTTTTTTTTTTAAATTAATTAATTAATTTATTTTGGCTGTGTTGGGTCTTCGTTTCTGCGCGAAGGCTTTCTTTAGTTGCGGCGAGCAGGTGCCACTCTTCATCGCGGTGCGCGGGCCTCTCACTATCGCGGCCTCTCTTGTTGCGGAGCACAGGCTCCAGACGCGCAAGCTCAGTAGTTGTGGCTCACGGGCTTAGTTGCTCCGCGGCATGTGGGATCTTCCCAGACCAGGGCTCGAACCTGTGTCCCCTGCATTGGCAGGCAGACTCTCAACCACTGCGCCACCAGGGAAGCCCCACCAGCTCCTTCTTGAGGCACTCTCTTCACTTGACCTCAGGACACCACACTCTTGATTTCTTCCTCTCTCATGGCTGCTCTATCACAGTCTTGTTTCCTAGTTCTTCTCCATCTCCCTGTTAGCACACCTCACATGGAGTCCCATAGTCCCACAGAGAGTCATATACATACTGTCACAGTCATACAATCCTATAGTCAGACAGAGGGTCTCACAGAGGCCAGTGCAGAGACACAAAATGACAAAGTCATAAACGCAGTCAAAGGCACAAGCCCATCCTAGGACCTCAGACTGACTCCCAAGCCTGAGACTCCGCACATGCCTCGTCCCTGCCCTGAGGCTCCACTGTCAGCCTCACCCTCAGGCTGGAGTCTGGTCTCAGCCAGGTGCCTCTCACTCACGCTGCAGCCACACTGACTGGAGCTGTGCTCGTCTGGCTCATCCCAGACGGTGTCCACAGCTTCTCAGCTGAAAGGAAGCGGGTATGTCAGTGCTGTGTTTTTAACCCCCTATAAACAGTCTCTTATAATTTGAGCTATAATTTATCTGAGCCTGGAGAACCTTTTAGTGAATCTATGTTATTATCTCTTTGCCCGTATTAGACCCCAGTCCCTGTTTTATGATTTTTCTGTGTCCCTTTGATTATTTGACAAACCTCTTTAGTGGGAGGAGAGAAAAACTGAACACTGTACTTTACGTTTATCATTTGTGAATATTACAACCTCTTTCCAAACATCAATTATAGCCCATCCTCCTTCTTGTGGTCTCTTTGAATATTATCCTTGTTATGTATCACTTAAGTTTGCCTTATTTTATTCTCAGAGCCTTGTGCTACTGTCTTCGGGCAGGTGAGCGTTAAAGTGACACAGCGCAATGTGCTCCTAATGTTTCCAACCCCCTAGGGGTGTCCTGGTGCCCCCTGAATTAATATCCTGGGTCAGGACAGAAGTCTGTAGGTGGTTTGGCACTGTCGCAGCTTCTTGGACATATTTATTGAGGGAGCAGCAGTGCATTTACATCATTGTGTTATTTTTCTTCATACTCTAGGTAGATGTTGATGCAAAGTCATTGAATTCCAATGATGTTTTTGTCCTGAAACTACGACAAAATAATGGCTACATCTGGAGAGGAAAAGGGGCCAGCCAGGAGGAGGAGAAGGGAGCAGAGTATGTGGCAAGTGTCCTCAAATGTAAAACCACGAGGATTCAGGAAGGCAAGGAACCAGGTTTGTATAGGTGAGCCCAAGGACACTAGCCAGAACTTATATTTGGCATACTTGCTAATCATGTAATTTATTTATTTTTGTCATAAATAGGAACTTTGTAATGGTTGTAGGGCATTAAGAACCCATTCACTAGTTGCAAAAGTGGGTGATGGTACCTACTATATTTAAGTAACTTCTCCTGCTCTATTTAAGTAACTTCTTAACAGTGAAGTTGAGGTGAGGTACTATCATTTGTTAAGGTAAAGCCGTACCGACCATATGCTTCTGAAAATGCACTGGCTAACTTGTTGTGTTTTCCACAGAGGAGTTTTGGAATTCCCTTGGAGGGAAAAAAGACTACCAGACCTCTCCCCTGCTAGAAACCCAGGCTGAAGACCATCCACCTCGGCTTTACGCCTGCTCCAACAAAACTGGAAGATTCTTTGTAAGTGTCCCGTGAAACCCTGGGGTAGAACCAGCAGCAGTGGGAGAGATAAGCATTCTGGTGTTGCTCTAACGCGTTCCTGCCCTGATTCTCAGTTTTAGTTTACCTGCAAACCACAGGTGACAATCTTTGCTCCACGCAGGGTCGGTTTAAGAGCCAGTGACGTAATGGATGTGAAAGCATCGGAATACTGTAATGTACTGTATTAATCAAGCTCCACTTAAATATATCAGCTGCTTTGCACCTGTGTCAGCATGTGGTCATTTCAGTACGAATATGCGTGTGGTTCGATTCACTAATTTAATGATTTGATGCTTTCTGTACGCAACAATAGTCTCTCATCAAACTATGTAAATTTTACACTGCAGTTTCCCACGGGAATAAAGAGTTTCACCATGTTGACGGAATAAAAAATATTATGGAAATATTATGATCCTTGGGCAAAATCACAGAAAGCTACACACACACCTGCAAATTAACTGAAATCAGCAGGAATATATATTTTTTAAAATTAATTAATTAATTAATTTATTTATTTATTTATTTTTGGCTGTGTTGGGTCTTCGTTTCTGTGCGAGGGCTTTCTCTAGTTGCGGCAAGCGGGGGCCACTCTTCATCGCGGTGCGCGGGCCTCTCACTATCGCGGCCTCTCTTGTTGCGGAGCACAGGCTCCAGACGCGCAGGCTCAGTAGTTGTGGCTCACGGGCCTAGTCGCTCCGAGGCATGTGGGATCTTCCCAGACCAGGGCTTGAACCCGTGTCCCCTGCATTGGCAGGCAGACTCCCAACCACTGTGCCACCAGGGAGGCCCCAGCAGGAATATTTTATGTCAGAGTCATAGTCCCATTCACAAGCTTTGAATTCTAGGCAATTCAAAGTAAAAGTATTTGTGTACAAGAGTGATTGTCTATGGGTCTCTAAAATATCCTGGGCTGTGGCCCCTCATCTCAGTTTAATCACAAAAATTCTGCTTTCTCTGTTTGACGTACTAAGTTTTTGTGTAAATCTTTCATTTAAAGAACAAATTCCTTGCCTATAAAATCTGAACTAAAGATTTGATCACCAAGTCTTGGTAAATACAAGCTTTACTTTTCAACACACACATGAAAATTTAGTAAGTATTTTCCCAGGTACATTGCATGCTTGAAATAAAATGCTTTGAAGAAGAAACTGCTCATATGTGAACCACACTGGAAGCTTACGTGTGATTTGACCTAAAAATTAAAGATTTAAATGGTGGATTGTGATAAATATTAGGTGGCTGGGCACCACAGTTGTTCACCTACTTTGCAGGAAATCCATATATTTTATAAACTTGCTGTCAGAAAAATCTGTTGTTTTACTCTTTTGACTGCTGATTTAATTGCATCCAAACAATGGCTTTTTCAGCATATGCTCCTATAATTTCTTATTAGTATTATCTACGAATAATGCTGTAAATAACATGTTTGTTTCCAATGGAGATATATGTTACAAAAATAACACCTAGGCTTTGTTCTTAGGTTAAAAAAATCTATTAGTTTTTCGTTTTTGTCATTCACATATTTAAGAGAAATATACTTTTCCTTTACACCTACTCATTTTCTTGTTTGATATTTGGAACGCTAATCCCTTCACATTTTAAGGAAAAGGAGTGTTACTAACAAGTGTTTGATCTCATCATCAGAAAGCAGGCTTTAGACATGTAGATTCATACAATACAGCAGAGCCTATTGGTTAAAAGCACAGCTTTTAGAACCATTCTGCCTGTTTGATATCACTTACTTGGCGATATTATTTACTGGCTGTGTGACCCTAGGCTGGTTACTTACCCTCTCTGTGCTATAATTTTCTCATCTGAAAATTGGGGATAATCCTAGTACCTACTTCATAGGGTTGTTGTGAATATTAAATTAGTTGTTGCATATATACAACAGTGCCAGGCATGGAGTAAGTGATATTTAAGGTTTTTGCTTTTTTTAAGCATTATGTAATTGGTAATTATTCTGTAAAAAGAAAATATAAACAAATTTGCCCTCTGTAAATGGTTAGTGTTTGTTTTTTGTGTAACAATCTCAAAATGTCATCAGATTACAACAAACAGGTATTGTCATGCTCAGGGGGCTTCAGGTTGGGGTCATGCCTGTTCTTCCCAGGACAGAGCCCAGGAGCACAGGAGGGCCCCTGAGTCGCATTTGCTAGTATGACAAGGGCAAGGCCACAGTCAACTTCACCTGCAGAGTCACACAGTAGAGGGAAGGAGCAAACCATAATCCAATTTACCATACCTTCCTAAGGATCAAGGGGGGGTTCATCCAGAATTCTTTTAAAAATTTGAACTTTGGATTAATGCATGCCTGCTGGTAATGGGTGCATTAAACTAACCCTCCCCATTACCCTTTAACGTTAACTACGGAGAACACAATTTAACCCATTTAAAATAAAAATAATGAAGCTTTGCATATGGAATATTGTTATAATATCATCTTAATGGAAAATGATTGATTCATAAAAATGACCAGACTTACTGATTTTATTAAAATAATCTTGACCTACAAAATGAAAGACGATTTAATACCCAGATCATAAACTTAAATGTCTTTAGGAACTAGGAAGGCAACAGAAATCTAGAAATCTGTGAAGCAACTTGTCATAAGGAAGTAGAATTAGAGACAACTGTGGCCAGATTGACTGTACATGGTCTCTCTAAGGCCATATGCAATGTTTATGTTAAGCACTGTCCTCCCCAAATAAGATACCCTGAGTTTGTGATACCTGATTAAACAGATAAACAATTATTTAAATCTTTAATTGCCCAAAAGGAAGAAAAAAATGGCTACCAAACTTTTTTTTTGCTATGCTCCAAATAATACAAGGCGTTTGTATCCCGTATATTAGAAAAATCACTGCTTGACTGTTTGGTCATCAAGCTTTTTTATACATTTCAGGTTGAAGAGGTTCCAGGAGAGTTCACCCAGGATGATTTAGCAGAAGATGATGTCATGTTACTAGATGCTTGGGAACAGGTAAAGCTGTATTTTGTTCATAGCAAGAGAGTGTACTTATAGTTGGGACCTGACACAACCTGCTTTGAGAAATAGCAAGTCTACTAATAAACGGACCCGTGGATTTAGGCTGTATTTAAAAGAAACTCTCCAGAGTTTGGCAAAAAATAAAACCAGTGTGGCAAGTTGGTTTCTTAATATGGAAATAATTCCACGGCTACCATCTTTGGCTGTATAGTTTTGGCCAAAAATCCCTTACTTTTCATTTATTTGTAAAATTCACTCATTCATAATTTATTCATACATTCATTCAGCCACTCATTTAAGTAATAAATGCATTAGTTGGTTGCAATGCATGGGGGGGCACGATGCTTCAGGAAGACCAAAATATTCAGAATTTCTCTTGAAATTTGACAAAAAGTCCTAGGAGACCCCTTCCCTGGGGAAGGAATAGACACAGAATAGTTTTGAATCTACACAGTAAAATATATTACTGTTATGTATATATCTTTATTTGATAGAAAATTAATGGCGATTTTATATGTCACATCTGTTAGTTGTTTTCTCCTGTGAAAGGGAAAAATAAATATGTTAGGAGCTAAATCATATAGAACAATTATAAAACACTTATCTGAATTAGGCCTAGTCTTAGAGCCAACCACAGAGACTTGTTACTTTTAGGTTTGTTCTTACTTGCTAAGTCATTCAGTTATATTACAACTTAGCTTCTTGGTTTAGAATTACCATATTTGAGTTTGGGATCTAGTCACAGATTCTCCCTAAGTGAATGGATCACTTATTTCTAGATGTGAAATTTAAAACCTTATGTCAATAAAACACCTTTGTGTATTTAAGAATTATAAGAATGTTTCCTTATTCAGAAGAATTTAATCTTTTCCATTTGTAGTCAGCTCTGTTGCTTCCATAATCATGGATACTTCAGAATATTTCCTGTACTACACTTCATTTGTTTTTCAATCATACTTTTCATTTACATGGCCATGCTGTCATGGTTTGTTCTGTCCCTGCAAGCAAATATTCTAGCACTTTCAGTATGCATTATAATGTAATCAAAACTAATTGGACCAAAATTTCTCTGCCAACAAATGATTTTAAAGTGATTTAAATATAAGGGAATTCAGGAGAATTTTTCATCATTGAAGCAGAAAACCTACACATTTGACAAGAAGGATACATACAGAACATATATCTGTTTTTAAGAATCAGTATTTAAATATTAAACATTATAGCACTTTTACCAAAGTGTGACAGGATACAATACCATAGGACAAGAACCCTAGGGCTAAGTTAGGTGATCCTAAAGGGAGTCTGTGGTGCCCACAAACAAGCTACATATGGTTTCCCCAGGGTAATAGTATGGGTATACTGACTGCCTTACACACCCCACGGTTGAGTGCAAAAAAACAGCCAATGTGTGGTTTTAAGGAAAGCTCACTTAATAACTAGAAAATACTATATAAACATAAAATACCAGAATGTGAAATCTGGAGTCAAACTGGCTGGATATAAATTTAGACGTCTCTTAGTAAGTGTATACATTAGGAAAATGATTGAACCTCTCTGCACCTCCATCTCCACACCCCTGACTTTGGGGTTGTTGTGAAGATTAAGTGGGATTGTATGAGAAGCACTTTGCATAAGGCTTGCACCACGTCTACACTCCCAAAACAATGTGTATTATTATTGCTTCATTTTTCAGATTTTTATTTGGATTGGAAAAGACGCCAATGAAGTTGAGAGATCAGAATCTCTGAAGTCTGGTAAGCTAGATCCCGTGGGCAATTATGACAGTAATTCTGAACAGGTGTTACCAAGTTCCTGACCTCTTTTTACCACGTCCTCCAAAACCACGTATCAAAACCAAGAAGAATCTTAGCTTTCATCTTCAGAACTAAAGAGAAATGGAATTTTTTTTAAACTGAAGAATTTCAGAAAAGGAACAAGAAAAATATTTTGTTATGTAATTTAGGATGTAATTATATCAATTTAATCTGAAAATTTTTAATTCACTTAAACACTTTTTTTTTATTATGGAAATAGTAAAACCTCCATAACTGTGGTAATTTAGATTTTTTTTTTAACATCTTTATTGGAGTATAATTGCTTTACAATGGTGTGTTAGTTTCTGCTTTATGACAAAGTGAATCAGTTATACATATACATATGTTCCCATATCTCTTCCCTCTTGCATCTCCCTCCCTCCCACCCTCCCTATCCCACCCCTCTAGGTGGTCACAAAGCACCGAGCTGATCTCCCTGTGCTATGCGGCTGCTTCCCACTAGCTATCTATTTTACGTTTGATAGTGTATATATGTCCATGCCACTCTCTCACTTTGTCCCAGCTTACCCTTCCCCCTCCCCGTGTCCTCAAGTCCATTCTCTAGTAGGTCTGTGTCTTTATTCCCATCTTGCCCCTAGGTTCTTCATGACCTTTTTTTTTTCTTTCTTAGATTCCATATATATGTGTTAGCTTACAGTATTTGTTTTTCTCTTTCTGACTTACTTCACTCTGTATGACAGACTCTAGGTCCATCCACCTCACTGCAAATAACTCAATTTCGTTTATTTTTATGGCGAGTAATACTCCATTGTATATATGTGCCACATCTTCTTTATCCATTCATCTGTCATTGGACACTTAGGTTGCTTCCATGTCCTGGCTATTGTAAATAGAGCTGCAATGAACATTTTGGTACATGACTTTTTTGAATTATGGTTTTCTCAGGGTATATGCCCAGTAGTGGGATTGCTGGGTCGTATGGTAGTTCTATTTTTAGTTTTTTAAGGAACCTCCATAGTGTTCTCCATAGTGGCTGTATCAATTTACATTCCCACCAACAGTGCAAGAGGGTTCCCTTTTCTCCACACCCTCTCCAGCATTAATTGTTTGTAGATCTTTTGATGATGGCCATTCTGACAGGTGTGAGATGATATCGCATTGTAGTTTTGATTTGCATTTCTCTAATGATTAATGATGTTGAGCATTCTTTCATGTGTTTGTTGGCCATCTGTATGTTTTCTTTGGAGAAATGTCTATTTAGGTCTTCTGCCCATTTTTGGATTGGGTTGTTTGTTTTTTTGATATTGAGCTGCATGAGCTGCTTGTAAATTTTGGAGATTAACCCTTTGTCAGTTGTTTCATTCGCAAATATTTTCTCCCATCGTGAGGGTTGTCTTTTCGCCTTGTTTATGGTTTCCTTTGCTGTGCAAAAGCTTTTAAGCTTCATTAGGTCCCATTTGTTTATTTTTGTTTTTATTTCCATTTCTCTACGAGGTAGGTCAAAAAGGATCTTGCTGTGATTTATGTCATAGAGTGTTCTGCCTATGTTTTCCTCTAGGAGTTTCATAGTGTCTGGCCTTACATTTAGGTCTTTAATCCATTTTGAGTTTATTTTTGTGTATGGTGTTAGGGAGTGTTCTAATTTCATACTTTTATATGTAGCTGTCCAGTTTTCCCAGCACCACTTATTGAACAGGCTGTCTTTTCTCCACTGTGTATTCTTGCCTCCTTTATCAAAGATAAGGTGACCATATGTGTGTGGGTTTATCTCTGGGCTTTCTATCCTGTTCCATTGATCTATATTTCTGTTTTTGTGCCAGTATCATACTGTCTTGATTAGTGTAGCTTTGCAGTATAGTCTGAAGTCAGAGAGCCTGATTCCTCCAGCTCCGTTTTTCTTTCTCAAGATTGCTTTGGCTATTTGGGGTCTTTTGTGTTTCCATACAAATTGTGATATTTTTTGTTCTAGTTCTGTGAAAAATGCCAGTGGTAGTTTGATAGGGATTGCATTGAATCTGTAGATTGCTTTGGGTAGTAGACTCATTTTCACAATGTTGATTCTTCCAATCCAAGAACATGGTATATCTCTCCATCTATTTGTATCATCTTTAATTTCTTTCATCAGTGTCTTATAATTTTCTGCATACAGGTCTTTTGTCTCCTTAGGTAGGTTTATTCCTAGATATTTTATTCTTTTTGTTGCAGTGGTAAATGGGAGTGTTTTCTTAATTTCACTTTCAGATTTTTTATCATTAGTGTATAGGAATGCAAGAGATTTCTGTGCATTAATTTTGTATCCTGCTACTTTCCCAAATTCAATGATTAGCTCTAGTAGTTTTCTGGTAGCATCTTTAGGGTTCTCTATGTATAGTGTCATGTCATCTGCAGACAGTGACAGCTCTACTTCTTCTTTTCCGAGTTGGATTCCTTTTATTTCTTTTTCTTCTCTGATTGCTGTGGCTAAAACTCCAAAACTATGTTGAATAATAGTGGTGAGAGTGGGCAACCTTGTCTTGTTCCTGATCTTAGTGGAAATGGTTTCAGTTTCTCACCATTGAGGATGATGTTGGCTGTGGGTTTGTCATATATGGCCTTTATTATGTTGAGGAAAGTTCCCTCTATGCCTACTTTCTGCAGGGCTTTTATCGTAAATGGGTGTTGAATTTTGTCGAAAGCTTTCCCTGCATCTATTGAGATGATCATATGGTTTTTCTCCTTCAATTTGTCAATATGGTGTATCACATTGATTGATTTGCGTATATAGAAGAATCCTTGCATTCCTGGGATAAACCCCACTTGATCATGGTGTATGATCCTTTTAATGTGCTGTTGGATTCTGTTTGCTAGTATTTTGTTGAGGATTTGTGCATCTATGTTCATCAGTGATATTGGCCTGTAGTTTTCTTTCTTTGTGACATGTTTGTCTGGTTTTGGTATCAGGGTGATGGTGGCCTCGTAGAATGAGTTTGGGAGTGTTCCTCCATCTGCTATATTTTGGAAGAGTTTGAGAAGGATAGGTGTTAGCTCTTCTCTAAATGTTTGATAGAATTCGCCTGTGAAGCCATCTGGTCCTGGGCTTTTGTTTGTTGGAAATTTTTAAATCACAGTTTCAATTTCAGTGCTTGTGATTGGTCTGTTCATATTTTCTATTTCTTCCTGGTTCAATCTTGGAAGGTTGTGCACTTCTAAGAATTTGTCCATTTCTTCCAGGTTGTCCATTTTATTGGCATAGAGTTGCTTGTAGTAATCTCTCATGATCCTTGGTATTTCTGCAGTGTCAGTGGTTACTTCTCCTTTTTCATTTCTAATTCTATTGATTTGAGTCTTCTCCCTTTTTTTCTGGATGAGTCTGGCTAATGGTTTATCAATTTTGTTTATCTTCTCAAAGAACCAGCTTTTAGTTTTATTGATCTTTGCTATCGTTTCCATAATTTCTTTTTGATTTATTTCTCATCTGATCATTATGATTTCTTTCCTTCTGCTAACTTGCGGTGTTTTTTGTTCTTCTTTCTCTAATTGCTTTAGGTGTAAGGTTAGGTTGTTTATTTGAGATGTTTCTTGTTTCTTAAGGTAGGATTGTATTGCTATGAACTTCCCTCTTAGAACGGCTTTTGCTGCATCCCATAGGTTTTGGGTCATTGTGTTTTCATTATCATTTGTTTCTAGGTATTTTTTGATTTCCTCTTTGATTTCTCCAGTGATCTCTTGGTTATTAAGTAGTGTGTTGTTTAGCCTCCACGTGTTTGTATTTCTTACAGATTTTTTCCTGTAATTGATATCTAGTCTCATAGCGTTGTGGTCGGAAAAGATACTTGATACAATTTCAATTTTCTTAAATTTACCAAGGCTTGATTTGTGACCCAAGATATGATCTATCCTGGAGAATGTTCCATGAGCACTTGAGAAGAATGTGTATTCTGTTGTTTTTGGATGGAATGTCCTATAAATATCAATTAAGTCCATCTTGTTTAATGTATCATTTAAAGCTTGTGTTTCCTTATTTATTTTCATTTTGGATGATCTGTCCATTGGTGAAAGTGGGGTGTTAAAGTCCCCTACTATGATTGTGTTACTGTCGATTTCCCCTTTTATGGCTGTATTTGCCTTATGTATTGAGGTGCTCCTGTGTTGGGTGCATAAATATTTACAATTGTTATATCTTCTTGGATCGATCCCTTGATCATTATGTAGTGTCCTTCTTTGTCTCTTGTAATAGTCTTTATTTTAAAGTCTATTCTGTCTTATATGAGAATTGCTACTCCAGCTTTCTTTTGATTTCCATTTGCATGGAATATCTTTTTCCATCCCCTCACTTTCAGTCTGTATGTGTCCCTAGGTCTGAAGTGGGTCTCTTGTAGACAGCATATATACGGGTTTTGCTTTTGTATCCATTCAACCAGTCTATGTCTTTTGGTTGGAGCATTTAATCCATTTACATTTAAGGTAGTTATCGCTATGTATGTTCCTATTACCATTTTATTAATTGTTTTGGGTTTGTTATTGTAGGTCTTTTCCTTCTCTTGTGTTTCCTGCCTAGAGAAGTTCCTTTAGCATTTTTTGTAAAGCTGGTTTGGTGGTGCTGAATTCTCTTAGCTTTTGCTTGTTTGTAAAGGTTTTAATTTCTCCATCAAATCTGAATGAGATCCTTGCTGGGTAGAGTAATCTTGGTTGTAGGTTTTTCTCCTTCATCACTTTAAATATGTCCTGCCACTCCCTTCTGGCTTGCAGAGTTTCTGCTGAAAGATCAGCTGTTAACCTTATGGGGATTCCCGTATTTGTTATTTGTTGTTTTTCCCTTGCTGCTTTTAATATTTTGTCTTTGTATTTAATTTTTGATAGTTTGATTAATATGTGTCTTGGCGTGTTTCTCCTTGGATTTATCCTGTATGGGACTCTCTGCGCTTCCTGGACTGGATTTACTAATTCCTTTCCCATATTAGGGAAGTTTTCAACTCTAATCTCTTCAAATACTTTCTCAGTCCCTTTCTTTTTCTCATCTTCTTCTGGGACTCCTATAATTTGAATGTTGGTGCGTTTAATGTTGTTCCAGAGGTCTGTGAGACTGTCCTCAGTTCTTTTCATTCTTTTTTCTTTATTCTGCTCTGCAGTAGTTATTTCCACTATTTTATCTTCCAGGTCACTTATCCGTTCTTCTGCCTCAGTTATTCTGCTATTGATCCCTTCTAGAGAATTTTAAATTTCATTTATTGTGTTGTTCATCATTGTTTGTTTGCTCTTTAGTTCTTCTAGGTCCTTGTTAAACGTTTCTTGTATTTTCTCTATTCTATTTCCAAGATTTTGGATCACCTTTACTATCATTTTTCTGAATTCTTTTTCAGGTAGACTGCCCATTTCCTCTTCATTTGTTAGGTCTGGTGGGTTTTTGCCTTGCTCTTTCATCTGCTGTGTGTTTTTCTGTCTTCTCATTTTGCTTAACTTACTGTGTTTGGGGTCTCCTTTTCGCAGGCTGCAGGTTTGTAGTTCCCGTTGTTTTTGGTGTCTGTCCCCAGTGGCTAAGGTTGGTTCAGTGGGTTGTGTAGGCTTCCTAGTGGAGGGGACTAGTGCCTGTGTTCTGGTGGATGAGGCTGGATCTTGTCTTTCTGGTGGGCAGGTCCACGTCTGGTGGTGTGTTTTAGGGTGTCTGTGGGCTTATGATTTTAGGCAGCCTCTCTGCTAATGGATGGGGCTGTGTTCCTGTCCTGCTAGTTGTTTGGCATAGGGTGTCCAGCCCTATAGCTTGCTGGTCATTGAGTGAAGCTGGGTCTTGGTGTTGAGTTGGAGATCTCTGGGAGATTTCTGCCATTTGATATTACATGGAGCTGGGAGGTCTCTTGTGGATCAGTGTCCTGAAGTTGGCTCTCCCACCTCAGAGGCACAGCCCTGATGCCTGGCTGGAGCACCAAGAGCCTTTCATCCACGTGGCTCAGAATAAAAGGGAGAAAAAAATAGAAAGAAAGAAGATACAATAAAATAAAGTAAAATAAAATAAAATAGTTATTAAAATAAGAAATAAAAAATAATTTTTAAGAAAAATATTTTTAAAAGTAAAAAAAAAAAAACAATGGACGGATAGAACCCTAGGACAAATGGCAAAAGCAAAGCTATACAGACAAAATCACACACAGTAGCATACACATACACACTCACAAAAAGAGAAAAAGGGAGAAAAAATATATATATATCTTTGCTCCCAAAGCCCACCTCCTCAATTTGGGATGATTCGTTGTCTATTCAGGTATTCCACAGATGCAGGTACATCAAGTTGATTGTGGAGATTTAATTTGCTGCTTCTGAGGCTGCTGGGAGAGATTTCCCTTTCTATTCTTTGTTGGCACAGCTCCTGGGGTTCAGCTTTGGATTTGGACCCGCCTCTGCGTGTAGGTCGCCTGGGCGCGTCTGTTCTTCACTCAGACAGGACGGGGTTAGAGGAGCAGCTGATTCGGGGGCTCTGGCTCACTCAGGCCGGGGGAGGGAGGGGTACGGATGCGGGGTGAGCCTGCAGCGGCAGAGGCCGGCGTGATGTTGCACCAGCCTGAGGCATGCCGTGCGTTCTCCTGGGGAAGTTGTCCCCGGATCACGGGAGCCTGGCCGTGGCGGGCTGCACAGGCTCCCGGGAGGGGATAGTGACCTGTGCTCGCACACAGGCTTCTTGGTGGCGGCAGCAGCAGCCTTAGCGTCTCATGCCTGTCTCTGGGGTCCGCGCTGAGAGCCGCGGCTCGCGCCCGTCTATGGAGCTCCTTTAAGGGGCGCTCTGAATCCCCTCTCCTTGCGCACCAAGAAACAAAGAGGCAAGAAAAAGTCTCTTGCCTCTTCGGCAGCTCCAGACATTTTCCCGGACTCCCTCCCGGCTAGCTGTGGCACATTAGCCCTTTTCAGGCTGTGTTCACGCAGCCAACCCCAGTCCTCTCCCTGGGATCCAACTGAAGCCCAAGCCTCAGCTCCCAACCCCCACCCGCCCCGGCAGGTGAGCAGACAAGCCTCTCGGGCTGGTGAGTGCTGGTCGGCACTGATCCTCTGTGCGGGAATCTCTCTGCTTTGCCCTCCGCACCCCTGTGGCTGCGCTCTCCTCCATGGCTCCGAAGCTTCCTCCCTCCGCCACCCGCAGTCTCTGCCCGAGACGGGGCTTCTTAGTGTGTGGAGACCTTTCCTCCTTCACAGCTCCCTCCCACTGGTGCAGGTCCTGTCCCTATTCTTTTGTCTCTTTTTTCTTTTTTCTTTTGACCTACCCAGGTACGTGGGGAGTTTCTTGCCTTTTGGGAGGTCTAAGTTCTTCTGCCAGTGTTCAGCGGGTGTTCTGTAGGAGTTGTTCCACATGTAGATGTATTTCTGATGTATTTGTGGAGAGGAAGGTGATCTCCGCGTCTTACTCTTCCGCCATCTTGAAGCTCCTCCAACTTAGATTTTTATAAATTCCTTTTGAGGAATGCTGTTTTTTCTGGCACAGTTTTTTTGTGTGTGTTTGTGGGTTTTTTTTTTTTGTATTATTGCAAAGTAAAGAATAATTATGCTGTAAGAATAATTCCATAAAATTTGGAATTTTTTCAGGCAATAATGAGACTCTCGTGCACATTCCATGGCAGATGAGAGAAGACAATAAGGAATTGTTCATATGGAGTAGCATTGGCTACTTTAGGGCAATGAAAATTTGATTTATTACTTTTATTGGCAGGCTTTTCATTCTTTATTTTACTTTAATTGAAACTAACTTTGTCTTTTAAACTCTTTTTAGCCAAAATATACCTTGAGACAGACCCTTCTGGAAGAGACAAGGGGACGCCGATTGTCATCATAAAACAGGGCCATGAGCCATCTACATTCACAGGCTGGTTCCTGGGCTGGGATTCCAGCAGGTGGTAAACTGAGTTTTGTAGGAAAAAGCAAGCAAACAAACATTATGGGGCAGCTGTCCCATTGCTGTTTGGTGGGGAGAAAGGGGGAGTTGTTTGTTTGTTTGACTTTAGAAAATTAACCTCAGCCATGTGGCTATTTTTTAATGCTTAGTACTGGTTTGAAATTTCTTTTAAACTGGAATTTTCTTACGTTAATGTTTTTAAATAACTTAAAGTAAACTTTTGTTATGGACCAGTATTAGCTCTGCTGGATGCTGGCTTATATCTTTTATATGACCTTTTAAAGGAGAAAAGCTATGCGCAGTCTAGGGGAGTTTGTCAGGAAATTTTACAATTCAGGAGGGATTAGCCAAACTTGTACTTTAATATATCAGAGAAGAAAGTTATAAATGCCTTTGAGGTTATTCTCCTTTCTGTGTGTTGTGTTCAGAAGAATCGCATAGTTGCAGTAAGGTTTCCATTAAGATAGCTTTAAAAGTTTGTTGTTTCCTTCTTTAGCCAATGTGACTTTGATACCATTAACTCTTAAGTGTCATTTTCTTTTTTTTTTTTTAAGTTTTTGGCCGCACCCCACGGCATGTGGGATCTTAGTTCCCCAACCAGGGATTGAACCCACGCCTCCTGCATTGGAAGGCAGAGTCTTAACCACTGGAACACCGGGGAAGTCCCAAGTGTCATTTTCTAGGAGAAACTTTACCTTTTTGGCCTTTTAAAAAGCCTTTGAAAGCACAGCTCTTTCATGACAAAATAATTTGTATTCATATCCACTTTTATATATATCTATATATTTGACAGTACATGTTTAATATCACAAAAGATATGTACAAAAATATCTCACTAATCCTGTCTTTCCTCATTAAAATACATCTTTTTGAAAAGGTTGTTGTGACATTTTATTCAAGTGTGATGTGTCAGTTAATTACACAGTTAACCTTAAGGTTACAAATACTTTTATGCATAAATAAATATGAATTTAATTTAAAAAAATTCATTCTCATTACATAGTCAAAATTAAACTTTTCCATGGTTATATAATTTTCAACTTTAAATGCCACAGTGCAAATGAAACCTGGGTCCTGTTAAAAAATACACAGAAGCATATTAACAGTTTTAAGAGGTTTTTTTGAGCAAAAATCGATTTGGATCGGGCAGCGCCAAACCGAACACTCCAGGGAGACTTTCGTGGAGAAAAGGAGGAAACAAAGCAAGGAAATTACTAGTGATTGGCTACAGCTTGAAGCCTAGTTGACTGTGATTGGTTGTGCGTAGGTTTGGATTTCGTAACCGTGAGGCATTTACAGGCTTAGATTTTGATTTGCATAAGTCGGCTGCCACGGCGTTGGAGCCGCCGCAGTCTAATTCCTCCTCGCTTAACTAGACAGAAAACAGGCTTTGGGGCCGAAGACGGCGCTCCAGGAAAACAGAAACCGGCTTTGGTGGTAAGCTACGGGGTGGCTGGGTGGGGAGGGGAAGCTATACTTCCATGGGAAGGGGAATCAGAACAGAGACGGCGTCTGAGGAATTCTCACCCTCTCGCTGGGGAAATGAAGGGCTGTGTGTCTCAGATTTGGTCCTGGCCTGGGTCCTGGCCTGAGAACGTGGACCCGCGTCCATTATGGCCTGAAGGTGGATGGATGGTCTTGCGGGGACCTGGGGCTTAGGTGGGTGGTAGGGAAGCAGTGAGAAGCTGTACTTCCAGGGACTGTTCATTCATTTAATAAATATTTATTAGGCATCTGCTTGGTGTCAGGCGCTCTAGGGTCCAACGTGAATGAAACTGACAAAATCCCAATGGTCATGGAGTTTATATTCCAGGGAAGAGGTTAAGAAAAACAAAATCAATATATTATAAAAATATATTAGAAGATAAGTTCTGTGGAGGGAAAAAGATAAGGAAGGAGGCTAGGAAATACTTGGATAAGAGTGAGGTGGGGTACAGATTTCATAGGGTGCTTAGGCAGGAGCGAACCTTGTGATCACACCTGAGCAGAAGAAATGCCAAGTACTAAGGCCTGGAGGTGGGAGCAAGCCCCGTATAATGGGGCTGAAGTCTCAGGAAGCGGGGAGATTCCTTGGGGTTCTCTCCTGTCACCCCTGGGCTACAAAACATTCATCTTCAGCAGACCTGCTGTTTAAGCCTGAGTTGTGAAAAGGTTGCTTTCCCAAATCTCAAACCCAAGTACTCAGAGGCAGGGATGGTGATGCCCGACGAGGCAGGCGCGGCATCAGCGCCAGCAGTGTGGGGAGGATGTAGCCATGGGGGGTGTTCACAGAGATTACCAGCAACAACAGCCGCTGTATCAGGAAGGCTCACGAGTCCTGTGTTAGTGAACTGAAGGGCTGCTGCTGGAGAGAGGGGATGAAGAGCATTTGTAAAAATTACCTGGAAAGGGTGAGCTAGGGAGTTGCTGTTTTCATTTCACACCTAAAACTGATGTGGCTGGAAAAAAACACCTGCAACACGTGTGAAGTCAGTCTCGGGGAGGGGAACCAATCTCTTCTAAAAAGGCGAATTTGGTGGATTATAGAAGGGCCGTTGTTCTATGATATTGTGTAGTCTTAAAGCTCCAGTTATAAAAATAGAACTGCCATATGACTCAGCAATCCCACTGCGGGGCATATACCCTGAGAAAACCATAATTCAAAAAGAGTCATGTACCACAATGTTCATTGCAGCTCTATTTACAATAGCCAGGATATGGAAGCAGCCTGAGTGTCCATTGACAGATGAATGGATAAAGAAGATGTGGCACATATATACAATGGAATATTACTCAGCCATAAAAAGAAACACAATTGAGTTATTTGCAGTGAGATGGATGGACCTAGAGACTGTCATACAGAGTGAAGTAAGTCAGAAAGAGGAAAATACCATATGCTAACACATATATTTGGAATCTAAAAAAAAAAAATGGTTCTGTTGAACATAGGGGCAGGAGAGGAATAAAGACACAGACGTAGAGAATGGTCTTGAGGACACGGGGAGGGGGAAGGGTAAGCTGGGACGAAATGAGAGAGTGGCAGTGACATATATACACTACCAAATGTAAAATAAATAGCTAGTGGGAAGCAGCTGCATAGCACAGGGAGACCACCTAGAGGGGTGGGATAGAGAGGGTGGGAGGGAGACACAAGAGGGAGGGGATATGAGGATATATGTGTATGTATAGCTGATTCACTTTGTTATAAAGCAGAAACTAACACACCATTGTAAAGCGATTATACTCCAGTAAAGATGTTAAAAAACAAGAAAACAAAAACAAAAAAACCCTCCAGTTATATGTAAACCCACAGAGAAATCAGTCTCTTGGATTTGAAAAGCAGTTTCATATAGCCTAATTAATAAATATAAAAGTCTCATAATTTTTCTATTTTTCTTGAATAGAACTATTGCTTGCTAATTTTTAACATGAAACATTAGCTTTCTTGCCTCTGATTTTCCTGAAAGATTTTTGGGATGAAAAATCATAACAAATTTAGCCTTCAGCTACTAGTGCTTTCCAGACCTTTCTTTGCTTCAAATAATATAGCACACTGGTTTTTCTGTGAAATTTGTGACAGGAAAAAAAAATTAGTGAATCTAGGAAAACCAAGTGCTAATCAGAAATCAGTATTCTAGTCAGAAGTAGCATATTTCAGGAATTTCAAATAAGGTTAGATTATGACATTAACTTTGAGCAGAAGAGCAGGAAACAAGGAACCTGTGTAAAGTGAACTATTGTTTTGTCGTCTTAGCATTGTTTGTTTGTTTTCCAAGACCATCAGAGAATTGGCTTCAAAATAACTTCTATATTGGACAGATTACTCACAGAGATTAAATTTTAGTCAAAATAAAAGAATATTAGTATTCATTATATATACAGGATGGGTATATTGTTGTTCAAAAAAATATATTTTCAAAACGTTTTTTCTTGCTGTTATCTTCAGATTTTTTTCTCCATTATGATTTCTCCCCTTTTAGTTTTAAAGAGTTACGTTAGGTATTTTAAAAGTATGTTACGTATTTTATATATTCTCTAAAATAGTTCTCTCTCTGAAAACCATCCTTATTATGCTACCTAAAATATTAATGCTGAAATATTTTAAAGATTGGATCCACATTTTATTGTATATGCCTGGATAAATTCCATATGATTCAAAAATTTGGATGTGAAAATGAAACTGAAAATAATAGATGAAAACATGGAAGTCCACTGTAATGGGGAAATCATCTCTCAAGAACTGACAGAAGAAGAAAATCAGTAAGGACCCAGAGGTCTCCAACAGCATTCTCAGCCAATTTAACCCAATCAATGTGTACTGAACACTCCACCAATAATGGCAGCATAGCTGTTTTTTAAGGGCACTTAAATTATTTGCCAAAAGAGAAAATATTCTGGGCCATAAAACAAATTTCAACAAATTTGAAGTATTGAAATCATACAAACTATGTTCTCTAACTATAATGGAATTAAAGTAGAAATTCATAACAGGCAGATATCTTGCTAATTTTCACATATTTGGATAAATGGAAAAATCACAAGGGAAATAAGAAAATATTTTTATTTCAATGAAAATTGAAATACAGCCTATTAAAATGTGTGGGATACAGCTAACTCAGGGCTTAAAAGAAATTTTATAGCATTAAATGCTAACATTAGATGAATAGAAAGGCCTCAAATCAATGATGTAAGCTTCCACCTTAAGAAACTAAAAGAAGAGTAAATTAAACCTAAAGAAAGCAAAGAGAAGAAAATGACTAATACAGAAAATGGGGGAAAAGATAAATTACTAAAATCAGGAATAAAAGAAGGGTATCACCACAGAACCTATGGACACTGAAGAGAAAATAAGAAACATAATTTTATGCTTATAAATCTGACATTGATGAAATGGGTAAATTCTTTGGGAGACACAAACTACTAAAGTTAACTAAGGAAGAAACAGAACTTAAGTAGCAACACATACACACACATTAAACAAATTTAATTCATAGGTAAACCCCTGTGGCAGAGAAAAGCCTAGGCCTTATTAGGCTTCACTGGTGACTTCTGTCAACATTTGAAAAAGCAATTAAACCAATTCTATACAAACTGTTTCCAATAATAGAAGATGAGGCCAGTATTACCCTGATATCAGAACTAAACAAAGTGATTATAAGAAAGGAATACTATATGCCCGTATTCCTCAATACATAGAGGTAAAAATCTTTAAAGTTTATCAAATTGAATCGGTTTTGTTCCAGGAATCCATTTTAACATTTAAAAATTAAGAATTCTCCATATTAATAGACTAAAAGGGAAAAACCATATGAACCATATGAACGTCTGAATAGGTACAGAAAAGCATTTGATAAAATTCAGCAACCACTGATAATGAAAACTCTCAGCAAATGTATAAAATGGAAGTTCCTCAATCTTAAAACGGGTATCTATGAAAAAATGTACAGCTGACATATTTAAGAGCAGAAGACCAAATTTTTCCCACTAGGATCTGGAACATGATACAGAAGTTTGTTTTCATCTCTTCTGTGTTTTACTGGAGGTCCTAGCCAGGCGGAGAAGGCAGGGTTTCTCAGTCTTGGTACTACTGATATTTTGATAGTTCTTTGCTCTTTGGGCTGTCCGGGCATTAGAGGATGACTAGGATCATCTCTGGCCTCTGCTTAACAGAAAACCGTAACCCCCATCTCTCCCACCCCTACCTCCAGTGTACCAATCAAAACTGTCTCCAGACATTACAAATGTCCTTGTGGGGAGAGGGAAGCAAAATTGCCCCCAATGGAGAACCACTTCAACGAGGCGAGAGAAAGAACTAAAAGGTTCATAGATTGGAAAGGGAGATGGGAGTACTCTTGGTGAAAGTCATCTGGGTGTTAATAGTCTTTAACTGCTCCCAGGTGATTATAATATGCAGCCAGGATAAATACCTACTAGAGTCTTCTGCAAATCAAATACAGCTCTTTCTGACTCTAGGCCTGGCCTCACCATCCAGGGAGACTTCTTCGATTATTTTCAGTTGTAGGAACAGCCAAAACTGTAACTGTTTATCCTTCACAGTATTTGATAACCAGCAAAACATCCCTTTGACTTAAAAACCCTATTCATGTTCTACCCTTGCTTCAAATCAAATTTGAGGTAGTGAATACTCTTTTAAAGAAAAATCTACACCCCAGCAGCATAAGATTTACTTTCTGTTTACTCTAAAAATAGGAATAGCATTAAGGGTGAAAATTATCTATTTGTTAACCTCTTCAAGTACATTAAAACAGTGTTCTGCCTGATTAAAGCAAAAATTAAGAAATTAAAAAATATATGTACCTTCAGAGATGTATACATCCAAACAGCACAGTAGAGGGCACTCCTTGTCCATGTTAATAAACATGGTCCTGAAAACACTGAAAAATACAGTCATATTTACTTTTATTTTAGATTGGACATGAATAGTGCTTCTAGGCAGGTCAAATGTGGCTGTGGAAGTATTTTATACTCTTCCAATTTGGGGGTTCAGTAGAGTGCAATCATATATTGCTTTTATAATGTATTTGCTACCTGCTAGGCTATCCTGTCATGTATATCCTGGTAGGTATATATACAGTATATATCTTTCTGAGATAGATACATACCTATATGTATCTATCTCCTTCTCTATATCCTGGTATATAGCCTAGTGCTGGCGATACAACAGAAAGCAGATAGTTAAGGATGCCCTCCCTCAGTGGAGCTACAGCCTAGTGGGTGGAGAAGAGAAGATGCAAACACTAAAATACATATTCTACCATATAGCAATAAGTGTTATGAAGGAAAATAGGACAGGAAGAGAAAAATAAGGCCAGGGATTGTGAGATGAGGGATTCTAGGTTAGATAGAGTGAACAGGGAAGGCCTTTCTGAGGTGGTATTTGGACAGAGACCTGAAGGAAGTGAGGGAATGAGTCTGTGACGGTTAATGGTATGTGTCACCTTGACTGGGCCAAGGGATGCCCAGATATCTGGTTAAACATCACTTCTGGATGTGTCTGTGAAGGTGTTTCCTGGAGAGATTAGTACTTGAATTGGTAGACTGGGTAAAGCAGATGGCCCTCCCCAATATGAGTGGGCATCATTCAGTCTGCTACGGGCCTGAGTGGAACAAAAAGATGGGGGAAGGTTGAATTGGCTCTCTCTGCCTGACTGCTTGAGCTGAGATATCAGTCTTCTCCTGCCCTTGGGCTGACTTACACCATGAGGTCTCCTGTTCTCAGGCCTTTGGACTCAGACTGGAATTTATACCACTGGCTTTCCTGGGTCTCCAGCTTGCAGGTGGCATATTGTGGGACTTCTCGGCCTTCATAATCACGTGAGTCAACTTCTTATAATAAATCTTATTTTGTGTAGATAGATATAGATAGATACCAAGATCTATATGTCTGTCTGTCTATCTATCTATCCTTTTGGTTTTGTTCTGTGGAGAAGCATGACTAGTGACCAACACAGAGCCTTGGGCACATCTCTGGGTGGAGACCAGCAGAGCCTTTCTGTGTAGAGGCATAAGAAGCTGCTTGGTTTGCTCAAGGAGTTGTGAGGAAGCCAATGTGGTTGGAGTGATGGAGAGAGATGGAGAAGTGTGGGAGATGAGATCAGAAAGGTAGTAGAAGCATAGATCATATAGAACTTGTGGCATTTTCATTTTCCCTCTGGATGGGATTTACTGGAATGGCATGATTTGTCTGACATTTTGTAAGGATCACTCTGGCTGCTGAGTTGAGAAGAGACTTCAGGATGACAAGCCTGAAAAGAGAGGCCAGTTAGGAGGCGATGATTCTAATCCAGGACAGAGCTGATGGTGCTGGTGGCAAAGAGGGATTGGATTCCAAAATGTTCTGAATATGGAGCCAATGGGAGGATAGTTGATTTGATAGAGGGTGTGAGAAAATGAGAGAAATCAAGTATCAGAGGAGTTGCCATTTACTGAGCTGGGAAACTGTGGAAGGAGAAGGTTTGAGTGGGGAAACAGGAGTTGAACATGTTCATTTTTGAGATGCTTATCCTATTGGACAGTTTTAATCGAAGTTGTTGAGCAGCTATTCTAGTTCAATAGAGAATTCATGGCCAAGGACATATATTTGCTATGAGTCAGTGTATAGATACATTTAAAGACTTAAGAGTAGATGTGATGACCTAGGGTGTGAGTGTCGATAAAGAAGATGTCTAAGAGGATAAGTGAGTTCTGGGATGTTCCACCATGTAGAGGTGTGGGAGGTGAGGGAGAGCCAGCAAAAAGGATGAGAAGATCCCAGTGAGGCAAGAAGGAAACGAAGGGAGTCCATGAGAGAATGCTTTCTTGAAGTTGTTAGTTACAAACTGAAGGTATTTTAAGGAAACAACAACCTGTTCTTTCTGATGATTTCCTAATAATATAACCAAATATTCTTGTGAATATTCTAGTGGATGCTTATGGGGTATTTCTCCCCAGATTGTACATGAACTAAAGCAGTGATTTTTCTTTTCTTTTTTTTTTTAAATTGGGGTATAGTTGTTTTACAATGTTGTGTTAGTTTCTACTGTACAGTGAAGTGGAGTTCCCTGTGCTATACAGTAGATTCTCATTAGTTATCTCTTTTATACATATTAGTGTATATATGTCAATCCCAATCTCCCAATTCATCCCACCCCCCCCCTTTCCCCCCTTGGTGTCCATACGTTTGTTCTATACATCTGTGTCTTCATTTCTGCCTTGCAAACTGGTTCATCTGTACCATTTTTCTAGATTCCACATATATGTGTTAACATACAATATTTATTTTTCTTTCTGACTTACTTCACTCTTTTTTTAAAATATATATTTATTTTAAATTTTTAATTTATTTATTTTTGGCTGTGTTGGGTCTTTGTTGCTGTGCGTGGGCCTTCTCCAGTTGTAGCGAGTGGGGGCCACTCTTTGTTGCAGTGCGTGGGCTTCTCATTGCGGTGGCCTCTCGTTGTGGAGCACGGGCTCTAGGCACGTGGGCCTCAGTAGTTGTGGTGCACGGGCTCAGTAGTTGTGGCTCGTGGGCTCCAGAGCACAGGCTCAGTAGTTGTGGCTCGCAAGCTCAGTAGTTGTGGCATATGCGCTTAGTTGCTCTGCAGCATGTGGGATCTTCCCGGACCAGGGCTCGAACCCGTGTCCCCTACATTGGCAGGCGGATTCTTAACCATTGTGCCACCAGGAAAGCCCTTACTTCACTCTTAAAGCGGTGATTTTTTCAACCAGGTTCCATTTTGCTCCCCTGGGGATATTTGGCAATGTCTGATGACATTTATGGTTGTCAAAACTGGGGGACATCTAGTGCTACTGGCATCTAGTGGGTAGAAGCCAGGGTTGCTGCTGAACATTGTACAGTGCACAGGAGGGCCCCTCACAACAAAAGCCTATCTAGTCCAAAATGTCAATAGTGCCAAGGCTGAGAATCCCTAACCTAGAATCATTACATTTCAAAATGGAAATCTATTGTTTCTTCAGAGAAATTTTAAGGAAACAAGCTAAAATGAGGTAATACCATGCAGTAGGACAGCTGCTTCCTTTTTTTACATGATGTTTCACATGAAGGACCAAATAAGAGCTCTTAATTAATTAACTAAACTTGCTATATTCTTGTCATCATGACATAGAGACCCTATACCTAAGACCTAATTACTTTAAAAATATAAAATATATGGATAGGGAATCCCTGGCGTTCCAGTGGTTAGGACTCTGTGCTTTTACTGCTGAGGGCCAGGGTTCGATCCCTGGTTAGGGAACTAAGATCTCACAAGCCACGCTGGCACAGCCAATAAATAAATAAATAAATAAACAAAACAAAACAAAATAAAGGGGCTTCCCTGGTGGCGCAGTGGTTGAGAGTCTGCCTGCTAATGCAGGGGACACAGATTCGAGCCCTGGTCTGGGAAGATCCCACATGCCGCGGAGCAACTAGACCCGTGAGCCACAATTACTGAGCCTGAGCGTCTGGAGCCTGTGCTCGGCAACAGGAGAGGCCGCGATAGTGAGAGGCCCGCGCACCGCGATGAAGAGTGGCCCCCGCTTGCCGCAACTGGAGAAAGCCCTTGCACAGAAACGAACACCCAACACAGCCAAAAATAAATAAATAAATAAATAAATTAAAAAAAAAAAAGAGGCGACTGTTGTAATGACTTAAAATTCTTAAAAAAACAAAACACAACTGCTCCCTGAGGCTCCCCCTCTTTAAAAAAAAAAAACAAAAAAAACCCAAAATAAAGTATATGGATACAGGTATAAGTTGATATT
The DNA here is from genome assembly GCF_028023285.1 of Balaenoptera ricei. Taxonomy (NCBI): domain Eukaryota; kingdom Metazoa; phylum Chordata; class Mammalia; order Artiodactyla; family Balaenopteridae; genus Balaenoptera; species Balaenoptera ricei. The sequence continues at coordinate 66,833,408 of NC_082647.1, forward strand.
AAAACAATTTTTTTAAAACAGTAAAATTTTGATATTCTATATTTAAAATTGGTATTGTTGAATCATAGTATATTTATTTCCTATTGCTGCTATAACAAATTATCCCAAATTCAGTGGTATAAAACAGCACAAATATATTGTCTTCTGGTTCTGGAGCTCAGGTTCTAGTGGCCTCCCTCCTGCATTCCTTGGCTTGTGGCTACTTCTTCTGTCTTTAAAACTAGCAGTGTAGCGTCTTCAAAGCTCTCTCTCTCTTTCTCTATATGACCTCTGCTATGTGACCATCAGTCACATCTCCTTCTGCAACTCTGACTTTCTTGCCTCCCTCCTTCCCTTATAAGGACCCTTGTAATTATCTTGGACTCGCCTGAATAATCTTGGATAACCTCCCCTTCTCAAGATCCTTCATTTAATCACATTTGTAAAGTCCCTTTGCCTTGTAAGGTAATACATTCACAGGTTCAGGGCCGGATGTGGTCGTCTTTGGGGGGTTGTTATTTCACCTACCACACTGGGTAGAAAGGTATACAATGAAACCAGTATTGTAGTTGGTTTGCATAGTGGATAAAAGTTGATAACCTGGGAAGCCGGTAGATTTTCCCACTCTCTTCTATCCACTCCACCAATTAGACTCCAATTTCTAAAATAGAAAATAAATATCATTGTAGCTGGGGGAAAATCTAGTCAGCATTTCATCTCTTTCCTATTCCTTGCAAGGGGCTGTTGTAGTTCCAACCTGACCATCTTATAAACAGAGGCAGAGAGAAATTTCCCATACTATGTTCACATAAGGCATTTGCTGTTTTCACAATTACAGTAACACTACTACATATCCTTTTGTGAGACACTTTGGAGACAAGAGAGTGGGTATGATATTTCATTTGCGTTTAAACAAAAACAAAAGAGTTAGAACAATTAAACATCTAACTTACTAAGATAATTTTTGAGCTTTTGTTTTTTATTTTTTGGTAATGGTTGAATTTTATTTTATTTTTTTGTACAGCAGGTTCTTATTAGTTATCCATTTTATACATATTAGTGTATATATGTCAATCGCAATCTCCCAGTTCATCCCACCCCCCCTCCCACTTTCCCCCCTTGGTGTCCATACGTTTGTTCTCTGCATCTGTGTCTCTATTTCTGCCTTGAAAACCGGTTCATCTGTACCATTTTTCTAGATTCCATATATATGTGTTAATATATGATATTTGTTTTTCTCTTTCTGACTTACTTCACTCTGTATGACAGTCTCTAGGTCCATCCACGTCTCTACAAATGACCCAATTTTGTTCCTTTTTATGGCTGAGTAATATTCCATTGTATATATGTACCACTTCTTCTTTATCCATTCCTCTGTTGAAGGACATTTAGGTTGCTTCCGTGACCAGGATATTGTAAATCATGCTGCAGTGAATATTGTGGTACATGACTTTTTGAATTATGGTTTTCTCAGGGTATATTCCCAGTAGTGGGACTGCTGGGTCGTATGGTAGTTCTATTTTTAGTTTTTTAAGGACCCTGCATACTGTTCTCCATAGTGGCTACATCAATTTACATTCCCACCAACAGTGCAGGAGGATTCCCTTTTCTCCACACCCTCTCCAGCATTTATTGTTTGTAGATCTTTTGATGATGGCCATTCTGACAGGTGTGAGATGATATTGCATTGTAGTTTTGATTTGCATTTCTCTAATGATTATTGATGTTGAGCATTCTTTCATGTGTTTGTTGGCAATCTGTATATCTTCTGTGGAGAAATGTCTATTTAGGTCTTCTGCCCATTTTTGGATTGGGTTGTTTGTTTTTTTGATATTGAGCTGCATGAGCTGCTTGTAAATTTTGGAGATTAATCCTTTGTCAGTTGCTTCATTTGCAAATGTTTTCTCCCATTCTGAGGGTTGTCTTTTCGTCTTGTTTGTGGTTTGCTTTGCTGTGCAAAAGCTTTTAAGTTTCATTAGGTCCCATTTGTTTATTTTTGTTTTTATTTCCATTTCTCTAGGAGGTGGGTCAAAAAGGATCTTCCTGTGATTTATGTCATAGAGTGTTCTGCCTAAGTTTTCCTCTAAGAGTTTGATAAGTGTCTGCCCTTACATTTAGGTCTTTAATCCATTTTGAGTTTATTTTTGTGTATGGTGTTAGGGAGTGTTCTAATTTCATACTTTTATATGTAGCTGTCCAGTTTTCCCAGCACCACTTATTGAAGAGGCTGTCTTTTCTCCATTGTATATTCTTGCCTCCTTTATCAAAGATAAGGTGACCATATGTGCGTGGGTTTATCTCTGGGCTTTCTATTCTGTTCCACTGATCTATATTTCTGTTTTTGTGCCAGTATCATACTGTCTTGATTACTGTAGCTTTGCAGTATAGTCTGAAGTCAGGGAGCCTGATTCCTCCAGCTCCGTTTTTCTTTCTCAAGATTGCTTTGGCTATTCGGGGTCTTCTGTGTTTCCATACAAATTTTAAGAATGTTTTGTTCTAGTTCTGTAGAAAATGCCATTGGTAATTTGTAGGGACTGCATTGAATCTGTAGATTGCTTTGGGTAGTATAGTCATTTTCACGATATTGATTCTACCAATCCAAGAACATGGTATATGTCTCCATCTGTTTGTGTCATCTTTGATTTCTTTCATCAGGGTCTTACAATTTCCTGCATACAGGTCTTTTGTCTCCTTAGGTAGGTTTATTCCTAGGTATTTTATTCTTTTTGTTGCAGTGGTAAATGGGAGTGTTTTCTTAATTTCACTTTCAGAATTTTCATCATTAGTGTATAGGAATGCAAGAGATTTCTGTGCATTAATTTTGTATCCTGCAACTTAACCAAATTCATTGATTAGCTCTAGTAGTTTTCTGGTAGCATCTTTAGGAGTCTCTATGTATAGTATGATGTCATCTGCAAACAGTGATAGCTTTACTTCTTCTTTTCCAATTTGGATTCCTTTTATTTCTTTTTCTTCTCTAATTGCAGTGGGTAAAACTTTCAAAACTATGTTGAATAATAGTGGTGAGAGTGGGCAACCTTGTCTTGTTCCTGATCTTAGTGGAAATCGTTTCAGTTTTTCACCATTGAGGACAATGTTGGCTGTGGGTTTATCATATATGGCCTTTATTATGTTTAGGAAAGGTCCCTCTATGCCTACTTTCTGGAGGGTTTTTATCATAAATGGGTGTTGAATATTGTCAAAAGCTTTCTCTGCATCTATTGAGATGATCATATGGTTTTTCTCCTTCAATTTGTTAATATGGTGTATCACATTGATTGATTGGCATATATTGAAGAATCCTTGCATTCCTGGGATAAACCACACTTGATCATGGTATATGATCCTTTTAATGTGCTGTTGGATTCTGTTTGAGGATATTTGCATCTATATTCATCAGTGATATTGGTCTGTAATTTTCTTTATTTGTAGTATATTTTTCTGTTTTTGATATCAGCGTGCTGGTGGCCTTGTAGAAAGAATTTGGGAGTGTTCCTCCCTCTGCTATAGTTTGGAAGCGTTTGAGAAGGATAGGTGTTAGCTCTTCTCTAAATGTTTGATAGAATTCGCCTATGAAGCCATCTGGTCCTGGGCTTCTGTTTGTTGGAAGATTTTTAATCACAGTTTCAATTTTAGTGCTTGTGATTGGTCTGTTCGTATTTTCTATTTCTTCCTGGTTCAGTCTCAGAAGGTTGTGCATTTCTAAGAATTTGTTCATTTCTTCCAGGTTGTCCATTTTATTGGCATATAGTTGCTTGCAGTAATCTCTCATGATCCTTTGTATTTCTTCAGTGTCAGTTGTTACTTCCCCTTTTTCATTTCTAATTCTATTAATTTGAGTCTTCTCCCTTTTTTTCTTGATGTTTCTGGCTAATGGTTTATCAATTTTGTTTATCTTCTCAAAGAACCAGCTTTTAGTCTTATTGATCTTTGCTATCGTTTCCTTCATTTCTTTTTGATTTATTTCTGATCTAATCTGTATGATTTATTTCCTTCTGCTAACTTTGGGAGTTTTTTGTTCTTCTTTCTCTAATTGCTTTAGGTGTAAGGTTAGGTTTTTTATTTGAGATGTTTCTTGTTTCTTAAGGTAGGATTGTATTGCTATGAACTTCCCTCTTAGAACTGCTTTTGCTGCATCCCATAGGTTTTGGGTTGTCGTGTTTTTATTGTCATTTGTTTCTAGGTATTTTTTGATTTCCTCTTTGATTTCTTCAGTGATCTCTTTTTTATTAAGTAGTGTATTGTTTAACCTCCGTGTGTTTGTATTTTTTACAGATTATTTTCCTGTAATTGATATCTAGTCTCATAGCATTGTGGTCAGAAAAGATACTTGATATGATTTAAATTTTCTTAAATTTACCAAGGCTTGACTTGTGACCCAAGATATGATCTATCCTGGAGAATGTTCCATGAGCACTTGGGAAGAAAGTGTATTCTGCTGTTTTTGGATGGAATGTCCTATAAATATCAATTGTGTCCATCTTGTTTAATGTATCATTTAGAGCTTGTGTTTCCTTATTTATTTTCATTTTGGATGATCTGTCCATTGGTGAAAGTGGGGTGTTAAAGTCCCCTACTATGATTGTGTTACTGTGGATTTCCCCTTTTATGGCTGTTAGTATTTGCCTTATATATTGAGGTGCCCCTATGTTGGGTGCATAAATATTTACAATTGTTATATCTTTTTCTTGGCTTTATCCCTTGATCATTATGTAGTGTCCTTCTTTGTCTCTTGTAATAGTCTTTGTTTTAAAGTCTATTTTGTCTGATATGAGAATTGCTACTCCAGCTTTGTTTTTATTTCCATTTGCAGGGAATATCTTTTTCCATGCCCTCACTTTCAGTCTGTATGTGTCCCTAGCTGTGAGCTGGGTCTCTTGTAGACAGCATATATATGGGTCTTGTATTTGTATCCATTCAGCCTGTCTATGTCTTTTGGCTGGAGCATTTAATCCATTTACATTTAGGTAATTATCGATATGCATGTTCCTATTACCATTTTCTTAATTGTTTTGGGTTTGTTATTGTAGGTCTTTTCCTTGTCTTGTGTTTCCTGCCTAGAGAAGTTCCTTTAGATCATATGGTTTTTATTCTTCAGTTTGTTAATATGGTGTGTCACATTGACTGATTTGCATATATTGAAGAATCCTTGCATCCCTGGGATAAATCCCACTTGATCATGGTGTATGATTCTTTTAATGTGTTGTTGTATTCTGTTTGCTAGTATTTTGTTGAGGATTTTTGCATCTATATTCATCAGTGATATTGGTCTGTAATTTTCCTTTTTTGTAGTATGTTTGTCTGCTTTTGGTATCAGAGTGATGGTGGCCTCATAGAATGAGTTTGGGAGTGTTCCTTCCTCTGCAGTTTTTTGGAAGAGTTTGAGAAGGATGGGTGTTAGCTGTTCTCTAAATGTTTGATAGAATTCACCTGTGAAGCCATCTGGTCCAGGACTTTTGTTTGTTGGAACTTTTTTTTTTTTTTTAAAGCCTTATTCTTTTAAATTTTATTTATTTATTTATTTATGGCTGTGTTGGGTCTTCGTTTCTGTGCGAGGGCTCTCTCCAGTTGCAGCAAGCGGGGGCCACTCTTCATCGCAGTGCGCGGGCCTCTCACCATCGCGGCCTCTCCCGTTGCGGAGCACAGGCTCCAGACGCGCAGGCTCAGCAATCGTGGCTCACGGGCCCAGCCGCTCCGCGGCATGTGGGATCTTCCCGGACCAGGGCTCGAACCCGTGTCCCCTGCACTGGCAGGCTGACTCCCAACCACTGCGCCACCAGGGAAGCCCTGTTGGAACATTTTTTAATCACAGTTTCAATTTCATTACTTGTGATTGGTCTGTTCATATTTTGTCTTTCTTCCTGGTTCAGTCTTGGAAGGTTATACCTTTCTAAGAATTTGTTCCTTTCTTCTAGATTGTCCATTTTTTTGGCATAGAGCTGCTTGTAGTAGTCTCTTATGATGCTTTGTATTTTTGTGGGGTCTGTTGTAACTTCTCCTTTTTATTGATTTGAGTCCTCTCCCTCTTTGTCATGATGAGTCTGGCTAAAGGTTTATCAATTTTGTTTATCTTCTCAAAGAACCAGCTTTTAGTTTTATCAATCTTTGCTCTCCTTTACTTTGTTTCTATTTCGTTTATTTCTGCTCTGATATTTATGATTTCTTTCCTTCTACCAACTTAGGGTTTTGTTTGTTCTTCTATCTCTAGTTTCTTTAGGTGTAAGGTTAGATTGTTTGAGATTTTTCTTGTTTGTTGAGGTAAGATTGTATTGCTATAAACTTCCCTCTTAGAACTGCTTTTGTGGCATCCCATGGGTTTTGGATCATCGTGTTTTTGTTGTCATTTGTCTCTAAGTATTATTTGATTTCCTCTTTGATTTCTTCAGTGATCTCTTGGTGAATTAGTAACGTAATGTTTAGCCTCCATATGTTTGTGTTTTTTGCATTTTTCCCTGTAATTGGTTTCTAATCTCGTAGTGTTGTGGTCAGAAAAGATGCTTGATATGATTTCAATTTTTTAAAATTTACTGAGGCTTGATTTGTGACCGAAGATGTGATCTATCCTGGAGAATGTTCTGTTTGCACTTGAGAAGAAAGTGTAATCTGCTGTTTTCAGATGGAGTGTCCTATAAATATCAATTAAATCTATCTGGTCTGCTGTGTCATTTAAAGCTTGTGTTTCCTCATTAATTTTCTGTCTGGATGATCTGTCCATTGGTGTAAGTGAGGTGTTAAAGTCCCCCACTATTATTGTGTTACTGTCATTTTCCTCTTTTATAGCTGTTAGAAGTTGCCTTATGTATTGAGGTGCTCCTATGTTGGGTGCATATATATTTATAATTGTTATATCTTCCTCTTGGATTGATCCCTTGATCATTATGTAGTGTCCTTCCTTGGTTCTTGTAACAGTCTTTATTTTAAAGTTTATTTTATCTGATATGAGTATTGCTACTCCAGTTTTCTTTAGATTTCCATTTGCATGGAGTATCTTTTTCCATCCCCCACTTTCAGTCTGTATGTGTCCCTAGGTCTGAAGTGGGTCTCTTGCAGACAGCGTATAGATGGGTCTTGTTTTTGTATCCATTCAGCGAGCCTGTGTCTTTTGGTTGGAGCATTTAATCCATTCACGTTTAAGGTAGCTATCCATATGTATGTTCCTATTACCCTTTTCTTAATTGGTTTGGGTTTGTTTTTGTAGGTCCTTTTCTTCTCTTGTGTTTCCCACTTAGAGAAGTTCCTTTAGCATTTGTTGTAGAGCTGGTTTGGTGGTGCTGAATTCTTAGCTTTTGCTTGTCTGTAAAGCTTTTGATTTCTCAGTGTAATCTGAATGAGATCCTTGCCGGGTAGAGTAATCTTGGTTGTAGGTTCTTCCCTTTCTTCACTTTAAATATATCATGTCACTCCCTTCTGGCTTGTAGAGCTTCTGCTGAGAAATCAGCTGTTAACATTATGGGGGTTCCCTTGTATGTCATTTGTCATTTTTCCCTTGTTGCTTTTAATAATTTTGCTTTGTCTTTCAGTTTTGTCAGTTTGATTACTATGTGTCTCAGCATGTTTCTCCTTGGGTTTATCCTGCCTAGGACTCTCTGCACTTCCTGGACTTGGGTGGCTATTACCTTTCCCATGTTAGGGAAGTTTCGACTATAATCTCTTCAGATCTTTTCTCGGGTCCTTTCTCTCTCTCTTCTCCTTCTGGGACCCTTATAATTTGAATGTTGTTGCATTTAATATTGCCCCAGAGGTCTCTTATGCTCTCTTCATTTCTTTTCATTCTTTTTCTTTATTCTGTTCTGTGGCAGTAAATTCCACCATTCTGTCTTCCAGGTCACTTATCCATTCTTCTGCCTCAGTTATTCTGCTATTGATTCCTTCTAGTGTATTTGTCACTTCAGTTATTGTATTGTTCATCTGTTTGTTTATTCTTTAGTTCTTCTAGGTGTTTGTTCTTTAACTCTTCTAGGTCCTTGTTAAACATTTCTTGCATCTTCTCGATCTTTGCCTCCATTGTTTTTCTGAGGTCCTGGATCATCTTCACTATCATTATTCTGAATTCTTTTTCTGGAAGGTTGCCTATCTCCACTTCATTTAGTTGTTTTTCTGGGGTTTTATCTTGTTCCTTCATCTGGTACATAGTCCTCTGCCTTTTCATTTTGTCTCTCTTTCTTTGAATGCGGTTTTTGTTCCACAGGCTGCAGGATTGTAGTTCTTCTTGCTTCTGCTGTCTGCCCTCTGGTGGATGAGGATATCTAAAAGGCTTGTGCAAGTTTCCTGATGGGAGGTACTGGTGGTGGTAGAGCTGGGCGTTGCTCTGCTAATTGCAGAGCTTAGTAAAAGTTTAATCCGCTTGTCTGCTGATGGGTGGGGCTGAGTTCCCTCCCTGTTGGTTGTTTGGCCTGAGGCTACCCAGCACTGGAGCTTACAGACCCTTTGGTGGGGCTGATGGTGGACTCCAGGAGGGCTCACACCAAGGAGTACTTCCCAGAACTTCTTCTGCCAGTGTCCTTGTCCCTGCAGTGAGCCACAGCTGCCCCCCACCTCTACAGGAGACCCTCCAACACCAGCAGGAAGGTCTGGTTCAGTCTCCTGTGGGGTCACTGCTCCTTTCCCCTGGGTCCTGATGCGCACACTACTTTGTGCCCTCCAAGAGTGGAGTCTCTGTTTCCCCCATACCTGTCAAAGTCGTGCAGTCAAATCCCACTATCCTTCAAAGTCTGATTATCTGGGGATTCCTCCTTCTGTTGCCAGACTCCCAGGTTGGGAAGCCTGACGTGGGCCTCAGAACCTTCACTCCAGTGGCTGGACTTGTGTGGTGTAATTGTTCTCCAGTTTGTGAGCCACCCACCCAACAGTTATGGGATTTGATTTTATTGTGATTGCGCCCCTCCTACTGTCTCATTGTGGCTTCTCCTTTGTCTTTGGATGTGGGGTATCCTTTTTGGTGAGTTTCAGTGTCTTCCTGTTGATGATTGTTCAGTTGTGATTCTGGTGCTCTCGCAAGAGGGAGTGAGCACACGTCCTTCTACTCCGCCATCTTGAACCAATCCCCAAGCTTTGGTGTTTGAGAGTAGTGTTTTTCTATTCTTAGTCATGGGATATCTGTGAATTTTATGTATTTGAAGAGCCAGGAGGAACACTGCTAGAATGACAGTATTCTCAGTGGGTCATCAGTGAGGTTAGCCAACAGCATTCTAATGGTGCATAATATTCAGCTGAGGTTTGAATGAGAAGAATCTTTATTTGAGATTATAACTTCTGAATATAAAAGTGTTTCAAAACAGGTCATATTTTTATAAGGTCAAGTATTATTTTACATGCACTTTTATTGAGGACACCAGAGATAACATCTTTGTTCTTTTTTTTTTTTTTAAACAGTAGTTGAATCAGCTGCTCATTTGAGTCTACATTTTATTCTTTCTTTCTGTAATGTTTCAAGCCCCAAGAGGTCATCAGTTACTCAAAGCAGGAAATTTATATAATGCCTATATTTGCTGTAGGATCCACATAACCCCCTTCCTTATGTTCCCATGATGATACTCCTTAAGAGAAGAGGTCACTGCCAAACACAATATATTCTCATGGAATTTCATAAATGATACATTGGAGCAAATCATTCCATATTCCAGCACCAAAACTAACACAAACTCAAAAGAACTTGTAGGGAAAAATAGCCACAGGATAATGATTCCCCAATTTTTAATGAAAAAGGAATTAATGAAAAGTATGGAAATTATGTTCTCTTTCCCAATAAGGATTACAGGTACACTGTAGTTTGTTAACATATTCTAAGATCCTAAAATATCCAGCTTTATAGGTTTTTAAAATGTATTTTGTACTTGTTGGCTTTTAAGGTAATTATTAAGTGAGACCGAAAAGAAAAGAGTATAGTTTCATTCAATTTTCTGCACATGGTTTTTCTCCCAGAAAGTAAACTATTCAGCCTTGACAGAACTAGATCCCCAGGACGACATCTAATAGTTAAATATAACTGACAGTCCAGCTGATGCTGTTGGACTTCCTTTGCTTTGTCTGAAAGCAGTGTGGTTGGTTATATTAACAGTGCAATGCTAAAGAACACTGTATGGTGTCCTGTTAGGTCTTTTAATTAATCCTCTAATTAAGAGGATGTCAGGTTTCTTGGGAAGAATCCTGGCTCCACCATTACTAGTTGAGCCAAGTACATTAGGCAAATCACTTAATTGTTTTTTAACCTCAGTTTCTCTAAAGGTTAAGCATGCCTCTGCCTGCCTACTCTCCTTACAATCCACATATTAGATGGTTTTCAGTGGTTAGCGTGGGTGCTGGGAAAAAAAACCCAGCATAGCTGCCGGAAGTCGGGGGAGGTTGTTTAGCTGCTACCCCAGGTTAAGCCAAATGAGAAGAGAAGGAGGAGAGAGGAGAGCATGGCACAGTCTCAGGACATGCAGAATATTGTGAAGAAAGACTATCTGAACACAACCAAAATTAGCAGATATGTCAGAAAGTGGCTATGCTGAGGAAGGGAATTATAAACCTAATTGTCCAACTACTTATGGAAACCTTGATGGGAAAGGAGGGGATATTGGGAAAAGCTCAAGGATTGAGTAGAATGAATAAAACAATAATGGTGGTGAGGGCGGGGTGATGGGGAACAAAACTGAATGCCAAAAACTATTACTAGTTTGCAGTACTTTGTGCTCAATGAGATGGGTTATATATGCAGAGGCGAGAAGTAAAAAATAAGATGAGCAATACCTATGGAGAAAGTAGAGAGAATTCCTCTTTTTTTGGAATTTGGAAGGAATTGTTTTTTGGAAGGAAAAAACCCACTTCTTATAAGAATATCATCAACTGTTTTATATATTCACTCACCTTTTGCATTTAGCATATGTAGTCTCGTACCATCAAACACATCAGTAAGAAGTTTTGATTTTATCGAACATTTCAGAAAGTAGAGGGTAGAAGTTTAGAGAGCTTTGAAATAAACTGAGTGTAATTTAAAGGACAAAGAACAGTAAAAAAGCAGAAAGTATCACAGATAAAAAATATTTTTATTGATTAGTGACTTGGTGTTGATAAACAGCCTGAATTCAAAAGACATGAAATCTAGATTGAAAATATGTAGTTTTGTATGTAACTTCAGAACTAAAAATAGTGTTTCTAAATATGCATGCTATTTCCCCAAAGTGATGTCAAAAAAACAAGCAAGGTTCTGTCACTGTAGATTGACTTGTTTTCATTTTCTAGAATTGTATAATATACAATATAAATGGAAGCATATGGTATATACTCTTTTTGCCTGGTTCGTACTCTTCTTTCTCTCAGCACAATTATTTTGAAATTTATCTGTGTTGTAGCATGTATCAATAGAGCGTTCTTTTTTATTACTGAGTAGCAGAGATGGGACTAGGGTGAGGCAAGGGAGGTGCCTGGGGTGCAAAGTGCAAGCAGGTGCTCACCCTCAGGATCCTGCAAAGGCAGCACTGGGACTTCCAAGACCCTGGGAGTGGGCACCTCCTTGTATTTTGCACCGTAGGCACCTCACTTGCTTCGTTCTAATCCCAGTCCTGCTGAGTAGTATTTCACTGCATGGATATATTGTAATTTGTTTATCCATTTACCTGTTGATGACGTATGATTGCATTGTCTGTTACAAATAAAGCTGTTAAGGGCACTCCTAAGAAAAAAAACAAGCAAGGGAATAGCAAAATATGTTCATGTGTTACCTGTATCTGCTGATCATTCTGTATTATCCATTCTTCCCTTTTTCATGTTAGTATTAATAACAGAAACCCACCTGCATAACTTGCAGGTCACATTCTTCGTGTTCCCAGCAGCAAGGTCATCTGACTAAATTCAGGCCAATGACGTGAGCAAAAGTTCTTTGAATTATAAAGGCAGGTGTCTAGTCACTTCCTTGAAAAGGAAGCTCTTTGTCCTCCACATTTCTATTCCCTTTTCCACTGGCTGCGAAACAGCAAGAGCTTGAATAGCCACCTTGGACTCAGAGATGGAAGCCACATGTAGCAGCTGGCAGAGCTTGCCTATTATGACTGGATCTGCTTGTTTAAGATGAATAGATAAAAAGAAAGAATTTTCTTCTTATTAGAGCCATTGGAGTCTCTTTTTAGAGCAGTTCACCCTCTACCCTAATTAATACAAACATTCGTATGAGAAGTGGAGTTTTACACTGTAAAACTGTTCTAACATATGTGGCCCTGCCTTAATGATAGACTTGCTGAGTGTGAGTAAATAGATATTGCAGGCTGGGAAGCCAGTAATCCTTTTTATGGTAAACATTAAATAAAACTGTTACCCATGGTAACTAAGAAGGCAGATCATGTGCCTACCAAGCCTGTATCTCCTGGAAAAGGGGTCAGGAAATTTCAGAATATTAATGTGCGTTGGCTGTTCCTTGCAGCTTTTAGCAATGCACTAAAAGAGAGAGACGACTCAGGCAAGAATTAATCAGTGTAAAGCAGAGCTGAAAGGGGAGTATAACTCTGCTCTATTCTCAGCAGGTGGCCTTTAATCTAAATTGACTGACGGATTAGTAACTTGGAAAAGCCAACTGTTTCTGTAAACAAAATAACAGTAGATAAAGTTGTCACCCAGGACCTTGCTCAAGAGCCTTCCCTTAAGGGTTCTCAACCCGAACCCAATCCAAAATCAGATTAAGGGTGAGCCAATGTGAGCCAATCCGAAATCAGATTAAGGGTGTTGTTTTCATACTCAGTGTAACTGCTGTTAATTCAAGGGAGAGAGAGATGATAGAATCTTCAGGGTTATATCCAGATAAAGCCCTTGGCCATAATTTCTTTCACAAACAACTACCTGGAACCAGATAGACAAGGAATCAACTATGTTTTTGAGCAAATAATATTGCCAAAGAACTTGCAAGTCTAGTCTACAAAAGTTTGGGATTGTTTCACGGTAAGGCACCTCCTGAGATTCTAACCCTGCATCTGCAGAGAGTTGAGAAACTCGTGCTGCATTCAGTTTAAACCCTAGAACTTCTTGTCCATCATCACATCTAAAGTGACAAGAGGGTATGCTTTCCAATGTGCGCCATAGATGTGTCCTAGGGGATGATGGACAGAGAAGAATTTCCCAAAGGACAAAGCCAGGAGACCAAAAGGACAATGGATAAGGGAGTTTCCCAGAGGGCAGAGCCAGGATTTCATCAAGGAACTTACTCCAGTGCTAGTGAGGGGAGTCTTATTGATTTCTGCCCAGCAAGATTTCAGCCTTGCTAGAGACAAGCATCTCTGTGTAATTTCCATTCTTCTCCTCCAAGTGGGAATTTTTACTGTGGTTATTCTGGTTCTGTTCCTCTGCTGTATATCAGTGTATTTGGGTGTTTGTGTGTGGGGACGTGGGAGCTGGGGGGAGTGGCAGGGAAATTATCTGCCAGTTTGTCAGTCACAGAACCAGATGAAGCCTCCTCAGGACTCATGGAAAGAACTTTGCATCACATAGAGATTCTAGATTTTGAGCTAAACTGAGTTGGACTCTACATTGTTCACCTTTGGAAAAGAGGTGCGTCCTTCATGTAGGGTGAAAGAAACAAGAGATAGTTGAGTTACCATACAAATGGGTTATGGTAAAAGCTGCTAAGTGTCTCCTAGTACCCAATATCTCTTAATTCCTTCTAATCATAGAACCCACCAAAATTTTAGCAAATATGTGGCTGTCTAAGTAGAATGAAATTTCTCAGCCTCACTTGGAGCAGACTGTGGCCATTTGACTCAGTGCTGACATTTACCCAATGAGATGTTTGCCTAAAAAGTAATCTTGCTACAGCAGCTTACCATGTACACTAATAAAGATAGCACTTCCCCTGCATTCAACAAGAATGATATAGGAAGGCATTTATTTCCAGGAATAATAGTGGAGTGCAAAATAATCAAAATATATATTCATAAGTACCATATGAGGCAAGCTTAATTCTATACTTGTTTAAGGCTAGTGAGAAGGAAATGTCTAAAGAGGACTTTTTCATGAAATTAGTAAAGAGCAAGGTTACTGGTTCAGTGTAATTTGTATTTGACCACGTTTCTGTAGTTTAGCTAGTGGCTTTTCTCATCCCCAATTTCAGCATAGGTCTACCCAAATAGTTGGGTCTCAGTTAATATTCATTGAATGGCAATCTCAAAAATGGGATACGTGGCGAGATAATAAAGTAGAATGTTTTGAGAGCCTAAAATGATTATTCAGTCCTGTCACAGAGAGTTTTAACCTGCCCAAAAGAAGGAGAGAGAAGAAAACACAGCTAGACAATTTCTGAATGCATCACAGCAAACACATATGCATTCAGAAGGCATAAAAGAAAAATATGGTACATTTTACTAGATGAAAATATGCCGTAATAGTACCAAACACTGGAAAACTTAGAAAATAATGTATAATACATATAGCTAACATTATCGCTACACAAATACTAATTTCCGTCATTGAAAAGGAACCCTTACAAATCAATAGTCAACAGCCCAATAGAGAAATGGTCAAAAGACATGAAGAGACAGTCCACAGAAAAGAATGAAAATGACCAGTAAATATGGAAAAGATGTTCTATGACACTTATAATTGAAGAAATTCAAAATAAAACATCAGAAACATATTTTTGTCTATCTACCAAACTGGCAAATGTTAAAACATCCAAATATTAGTGGTCATCAGAGTATAGGGACACAGGTTCATAAATACACTGTTAATGACTATGCAAATTGCTCAAAACTTTTGATCTATTGTGCAGTAATATTTTTGTAAAAAAATACACCTGAAACATTTTATATTTATCAACTATATGCACGAATCTAAGATCGAAGACATTTGACTGGGTGCCTGTGGAAGAGAGAGAGATGTGTGTGTTCTCAAGTAAGCTAATAGGTTGACGTCCCTGCAAATTGATATTTTGGCATATTAATCTAATATATAATCAGAGGCAAGGAAAGGAATATCCTTTACCTGGATCCAACAGGGATCCAGATCTACTGTTAGCAGAGATCACTCCTATTTTTTTCCGCTCTGATCCCCAAAGTACATACTCTACTCCATCAGTCAGAGGTGCGCAGTTACCCTTGACCTTAGAGAGTCATTTACTGAGATCATCAATATTTATACAAGCGTAATTCTTGGTATCTCATCTCCTATCTCAAGTAGCTTCAGATAAATTTTCACACCGCCTGTTTCTAACAGTCCTGGTAAAGAGAATTGCCTCCACATTGTATCTGTAGTAGTGCTTCGACTCTAGTAATGGTTAGGAACTCACTGTAGCTTTACACATTAAGCATCTGTCCCCTGGGCTTATCACTCAGTCATACAGCAGTTTTCATATCGGTCATTTTCCAAAGCTACACACTGTAAACATATATCGTTGTATAAAGAAACCAGCCTTTCTACTAAAATAATAAGCTGAGACTTATTTTTGAGAATTAAAAAAAAAACATGGTAAGTATTTATTATGCATTTGAACTGGGTTTGAATTTTAAAGACTGCGTATGTCAAAAATATGCAGAATGACCATTCATTCCAGTTTGCTGTCGCCCCTGGTTAAGACAAACAACCCGAGGCTTATAAATGCACTTCATAAAGAATGATATAAAAAAGCCATTAGACCTATGAAAAGTGATTTAAACCAAGTATTCATTAGGGAGTGGCTAAAATCAAATGTGTCACATAGCAATACCAAGTAAAAATACTGGTGAGGATGTGGTATAACTGGAACTCTCATCCAAGGCTGGGGAAAGTGTGAATTGATGTGTGGGTTTTGAAAAGCTTTCACTTTCTATTAAAATGAACATACACATATGCAATGACCCAGAAATCCCACTCCATGGAATATACCCAACAGAAATGCATACAGAAGTGCACCAAAGGATGTAATTGAATTTCTAAGTGATAAATTTCTCTCTTGCATTGGCAAAGAAATGAAGATACTGATCGGCAATTTTCTTGTATACTGCAATCAGTAGAAGACAAATCAGAGGTATTATTGTTGTCCCCTGTGTCCGTTGTTGTGTTTCTCTTTTTCATACTGATATGAAAAGCAGCTGACTGTTCTTTGACAACACAAGTCTCCTCTTAAGATGTCATTCTCACTATATAATTGGCTATGATACTTGCATGTATTTCATCAGGTCTCCAGCTATTCAGAATGATGATTTCTAATATATTTTTCTCCTAGTGCAAGAATAAGAATTCAGTAGCCATAATGTTTTCTGTTGCCTGTGAAAAACGGGCTTTTTAATTTAGTTAATATGACAAAGTTCATCTTATTTAGAGGGATTATTTTTAATGTTATTATAATAAAAATGACACCTTCATTACCAATGCTTGATCATAAAATGCTTTTCTATCTTTTCTGCACTGACTGCAAACAGTACCAAATTAAATTATTATTCCTGAAAATTTATTATGACTCAGTCTAAGGTTTTAATAATTCATGAGTTAAGATTAATGTTGATGTTATCCCAATCATTCTGGCTAATGCCAACTCCTCGGTAAACAAGTAAAGAAGAATGAACTAATTTCAGTTTTTCTAATTATCTGATATTGGCATTAGCTTGTGCTAGATCTATAGCTGGAATATATTTTGTCAGATCTTGTTTTCCCCACGGGACTGATGAGCCCTGGCTGGAATGGACTAAGAACGACAGGGAATGGCCTTCACTCCTTAGAAAGGTCAGATGAAGAGATGAAAGTGGACAAGTTTTTACCGGAGCATTGACCCACCAAAGGTGCTATGGAGGTAAAAATGTCTCCTGACATATTGCCTTTCCGGTGAACTGGAAATAGCAGCTGCTTATGGAGTCGTCAGTAACACGGTACCTTTTAGAAAGTCTTGCTCCACATTTTAGGTTCTTGTTAGGCATGATGGAGCTCATGGTGGATAGAGCTTAGAGGGTAAGATAAAACAAGGAAGGGAGGCAGCTGAAGTAAGATTGATTGTCTCCATCATTTTAGAGGAGCCACGGGATTGGAAAGAGTGATTGTGATAAAAGGTGATGCTGAGGGGACTTGCCTGGCGGTCCAGTGGTTGAGACTTCGCCTTCCAATGCAGGGGGTGCGGGTTCGATCCCTGGTTGGGGAGCTAAGATGGCACACTCCTCGCGGCCCAAAATCCAAAACATAGAAAAACAGAAGCAATGTTGTAACAAATTCAATAAAGACTTTAAAAATGGTCCACATCAAAAAAAAAAAAAAAAGTTCATGATGCTGAGACTCCCTTGTATGATCTCTTTCTCTGAGGTGTTCTGGGTGGAGCTGTTGAATTTTTTAATTCCGTTGTGTGAACATAGGCAATGACACCACTGCATATGCTTTTTGAGAGCAGATTTGATCACCCCTTTGTCTATGGATTAATCCACTTCTCTATTGACAGTAAGCACAATAGAAAGGTAAATACAGACTTAGCTGTATTTTAACACCACCTTTAAAAATTAGAAGCCATAAATCAGGGAGCTGAACCTGTCCACAGGGTCAGGAGATTCCCTGAACTGGTGACGTCTGGAGTGGCGGTAAGACCAGAGGTGTGCTAGAGATTGTGTGCCATTTTGGTGTGGATGCATAACACCACCATGCATTAAGAAGGAGGTAAAATCCAGAAAAAGTGTCTCCATGGTCATCCAGGGGAAGAAAGTGGATTAAATAAGGCATTATACTACTGTTTAACCTGGAGACAGATATCACAAGCAAACGTATTACAAATCACTGTTTGTCTTCTAAGCCAGATTTAATATGTTGCTAGAGCCACAGCGGCTGGCTGAAATGGCACAGTGGCAGATCTTGGCCAGAGGCTGTTCCGTGCAAAATATGTAGTTCCCAGTTTACACAGAGCATTCCACCAGCAGCCTTGGGATTTTCATACACATAGACTGCTGCTCGTGCCTAGCTGGTGCTCATGAACACGATCATGCTGAGGATGCTCACTCATTCAGTATCACACGGGACTCAACAGAAGCAAAGTTTTCAGAGCGCAGGTATTGTCCTGTTTGGGGCGCGTCTATGACTCACTGGTAAACTGGCTGCTGAGGTTCCAGAAGGTTTCACAATATTGCTGTTGCTGTTGCTGCTGCTTCTATTGTTGTTTTGGGTGGTACCCAAAACATATGCTACACTTGTGCTAAAATATGCAGGCTATGGGGTAAGAGGAGCAAGAGTTCCAGGCTTATCTGCAGTTGCTCCAGGCTGTGGTGGATTATAATGGGATTAGTGCTACACAGCCCAGAAGGCAGATTTGACAAGCAACTTTCACTTTCAGATGAGAAAGTAACACTTCGGGGCTCAGTTTCCCAGTCAAATTGTGCAAGGATAGAAATTCTGAAGACTAGGAGAGGACAGTGGTTGTCCAACTGGAATCAAAAGCCCTGATGGTGCAAGTCTGGATGGATTTGGGGTGCCCCTGGTTGGGGCAGAAGAAATCTTTTCTTTCCGTGAACATCTGTAACCCTCCCTGAATACGAGATATCAAGAGTAGCCTGGTGTTCATACGCACACATCCTCTTTTGTCAGAGAAATTACCTTTATTTTTGGATTATAAAAATGTCACTTAATTTAAATTTAGCAGCCCTCTGATCCCAGCGTGATAATACATCGTAAAAAAACAAACACCAGCTCCAGAGAGCCTCTGAAGTCGTTCCAGTGTTTTTGAGGTTCTCTCGAGAAGGCAACAAAAGGAGGATTAATATTTTAGAACACAGAGCAAGTCTTACCCCGAATCTTCTACTCTTCACAGAAGCTGCTCATTTTTCCTACTTTTTCTCCTTCTCTTCCCACACTCACTGTCCTCAGCTTCCTGCTCTTCGTGTTACTCTCCTTTCTGCCTCTCAACATGATCCAGCCCCAAAATAAACAAAGGGTAGCTGGCTGAGCTGACCAAAGGTGCTTTCTTCCCTAGAAGGGAAGAAGGGGTGGAAGAGTGGCAGATCTTATGTCGCTGTGATAAATTACCACGAACTCGGTGGCTTAAAGCAACAGAAATTTATTCTCTTGCAGCTCTGGAGATCAGAAGTTCAAAATCAAGGTGTTCTCAGGTCAGTGCTCACTAGGAAGGCTCTGGGGAGTCTCTCCCTGCCTCTGTCAGATTCTGGTGGCTCCAGGCGTTCCTTGGCTTTTGGCAGCATAACTGCAATCTCTGACTCCTCCTTTCACAGGGCCTCTTTCACTGGGTCTCCTTGTAAGGAGACTTGTCATTGGATTTAGGGTCCACTCAGTTAATCCGGGATGATCTAATCTCAAGGTCCTTAATTACATCTGCAAACATCCTTTTTCTAAATAAGTTCACATTCCCAGGTATAAATTCACACTACAACTCAAATTTCTTTGTATAATTATGCACAGAGTTAAAGCCTAAAGAGATATATATATATATATATATATATATATATCTTCCCTTGTTATGTTCTCTGATATAGTCAAGAGTGCAAGCTGGTAAAATTAGCTGAGCTGTGATGTGGACGTAGGTAGCTTGGCCCCACAGCCTATAATGCTAACCTCTGTGCCCCATTTATACACTCAGGAGCCAATGCTCCTGAGTGTATAAGTTCCTCCACTTGGTAATGAAAACCCCTGCTACCCAGACCTGCGCTACAACTTAGAACAGCTTTTCCATAGTTGAAATACAGAATATGGTTCAGAGTGGGGGTTGAAAACTGGAAGGGTCTTCCTATATCAAGACAGTTTCAATCTGCCAGGACTAAGATGGTAGCACCCCGCTTCCCTGTCTTTGTCGGGAGAGGAGGGGAATTGCTTGGGCACCTTCAGAAATCTTGAGCACATGAGCAATGCAGCATGTATGTGTTGATCTCTCAGGAGTTAGGAAGATTGTGACCTTGTGACAGTTCAACATGAAGAAATGTCCTTGAAACCTTCTAAGAAAGGAGACTGTGACAGGGTGAGGCATGAAAATGGCTCAGCATCCCTCAGAGCTTTGGTGGTCGTGTCTCCCTGAATGTATGTCTTGGTGCTTCTGGGAGGCCAGGGATGTGGTTAACCAGGAGTCAGCCTGGATGGAGGGGCAGTTACACTTTGCTCTACCTGGGTGATGTGTTGTGATGCAAGAACGTTTATGGTGAAGAATGGAGGCTCTTGTGTGTTATCAGTGAGCACATTATTTTGAGGGAGAATCGTTTACAAGAAGAGTAATGTGTTTGGACTGGAAGAAGTAAAGCATTTTGGATAGTGAGAGGAAAAAAGTGAGCCTTTACCAGTAGCTTGGTCTCCTGTTAACGTATGTGGAGCAATGTCCTGCTAGCCTCTGCTCCCTTTTGTAGAAGCAGTATGATGGTGTGATGATGGGGAAACAAACACTAAAGCTCTTCATCCCCTGATGGAAAACTGGTGGCAGTTGGGCAGCAACTTCCTTCCTCCCTCCCTTCCTCCCTCCCTCCCCGCCTCCCTCCCTCCCTTCCTTCCTCTCTCTCTCTTTCTCTCCCTCTCCCCCTCCCCTCCCCCTCTTTCTCCCTTCCTCCCTCCCTTCTTTCCTTCCTTCCCTCTTGCTTTCTTTTTTTTAATCATGTAAACTTCTCTTTGGCAACTATCTATTATGTAGGAATTTACTTTCCCCCAATTTTTTTGAACACTCATCCAAACAATTTCTGATAAATCAAATACAGATATTAAACAGAATGTATTAGCCTTGTGTGAATCAGAAAAGCTGCTTTCCTCATCATTCTTTGGGGAAATCCACTGAAGTTATGAAATGAAGGTTATTCCCTAGAGAACGCAAAAAATGATTTCTTAAGAAATATTGGTTCTATCTTGAGAGCATTATGTGAAGCGAAATAAGTCAGAAAAAGAAGGGCAAATACTGTTTGATTGCTCTTATATGTGCAAGCTAAAAAAAAAAAAAAAAAAGAGTAGAACTCAGAGAAACAGAGTAGAGTGATGGTTACCAGGGTCTGGGTGGGGGAAATGGGGAGATAGTAGTCAAAGTATACAAACTTCCAGTCATAAGATTATCAAGTCCTGGGGGTCTGACATAGAGCATGGTGATTATAGTAATAATACTGCATTATACACTTGAGAGTTGTGGACAGAGTAGATCTTAAATGTTCTCACTACAAAAAAGAAATGGTAATAATGTGATGGGGTGGGAGTGTTAGCTAGGGCTATAGTGCTATCATTTTGCCATATGTAAATATATCAAATCAACATGCTGCACACTTTAAACTTATACGATGTTATATGTCAATTATCTCCCAGTAAATCTGGGGAAAAAATAAAATAAGAGGGAGAAAAAAAGAAAAATATTGGTTCTAAGCTTAGGAGCAAACATTTGGCCAATAGAGACCTCCCTTCTATCACAGCAGGTGATGAATTTGGATGAAGATATAGAGAATGCTTAAGTAATGGTTTATTTACAAGTAGACTTTTAACTTCACTTATACCTTGAAGTTACTCTTTATTTAAATGTTTTCATCTTATGCTAGCTCACTGAAAATATAAATGCTTCACCACAGATGATGTCATCGCTTAGTGTTTTACATTATTCATATTAGTGAAACTTGGAAGTGAAATTGTATATTTCATTCGGAGATATGGCTTGTTTTCCCAAAGCATATTCTCTGATGGCTGTCCCACTTGGAATGAGGTTAGCAAACATTAACTCTTCCTGAATCTTAATTTTTAGCTTATATTTCAAATTTTCTTTAATTTTCAGAAAGCATTAATTCTTAAATAATCTAGATTTTTGAGCCCCTGTTTATCTAAGAGTGAGGATTTTTGTGTTAACTTATCAGTACATGTCATAAGAGAATGATTAGCAAAGAACTACAGAATTTTGCACCATGAAAAATTAGACCTGAGAAACCTGCATGGAGTCTTAGTCTTCTGAAAAATACAATATGGAAATTCCTAGACAAGAATTTCAAAGCTATGTTTTACCAGTCTCCACCGTTTTTCCCCTAATATGCGGAATAATGACATATTCAGCCACTTTCCTGGCACATATTTTATCCAACAAATATTTACTTACTATCTGCTAAGTGCTAAGACACTGGAAATTGGGAGAGGATGTGTAATAACATTTGAAAGTTGATGTTGATAGTTTAAAACATGAGTAAGACTTCATAAAGTGGTAATAAAACTATTATGTTCCAACTAGAGAGCTTTCATTGTCAAGGTGAGAGAAATATTAAAATCTTTCCTTTGATTGATTACCTGATATATTCTTTAATCCTGATCTTTATGCTAGGCATTCATTTCTTCAAAATAGTTAGCACTTTTAAATCTCATTGATCTGTTTTATATATACTAACATCTTAAGAATGATATATCTGAGAAAAATAAGCAAGTGGTGCAGGGAAGAATAATGCCAGTAACATGATGGTGGTGATAGCAGGGGGCACACATTATTAATTTCAAGTAAAATTGATCCACCCCACACGATTCACCCCATATTTGTCTTCAGATATGTACTAATTTCTTGGATCTCTGCATACTGTGTTGAATAGATATATATTTTAATATATACAATATCCTTTCAATCACTAACATATCCATGTTTATTTCATATTCATTCAACAAGCTATATTGAGTGTATATACTATGTACTTCAAACATGCAGTGGTGAGCAAAATAGGCACAGTCTAGTGGGAAAGTCTGAGGATTAAAGAGGAAATCATATCACATTTTAAAAAGTCATTCATGCTGAGAGTATATAGGAAGGTAGGTTTGGAAGTTGAGGGAAGGTGGGATAGGAGTGGCTCAAAGCAGGCATTCTAAAAGAAGTGACATTTAGGCTAGACCTGAAGTAGAAGTAGAATTTAGCCAGGCAAATTGGAGATATGAAAAATTGCTCCAGATGAAAAGAGCAGTAGGGACAATGACAAAAGGGCCTGATAGAGAATGCTGTAATATTTCAGGAATTCATAAAGATTCCTGTGGTAAGTGCTGTTATTTAGTCAATATGTCATTTTTATTTACTTTGTTCTTCTTAACAGAACTCTGATTTTGTTCAAAAGAGCAAAACACCCAGGTTAAAAGAAATATAAAAACAAACAGAAAACTACATTTTTCTTGTTTGACTTAGAGGTAAGGGCTATTTGACAGAGTTCTGGCCAATACATAAGTAGGTGTTGAGGTGATTTATGAGTAGGTTTTGCTTTCATGATGTAGGTGCTATCTCTTCATCCTTGTTGCTTCCTCCCGCATCTCCTATCTGGAATGGGGATGTACTGCTGGAGGTGAAGCAGCCATCCTGTTACCGTGAGGTACCCATGAGGAGGAAAGCCAGGAGCTGTGGGTGGTAGCATAGAAGGACATAATAAGGAGCCTGGGAGGTTGATGATATCATGGAGCTACAGTTCTAGCCCTGAACCATCTACTCCTGGATTTCCTTCTATGGTAAATTATAATAATAATGTCACCGCCCTCCCCAATTCAGTTATTCAGGTCACTGTTTACATGTGGCTGGATGTAATCGCTAACAGAAACATTGCTGCAGTGGCTGGTGCCTGGCGAGTGACTCTTAAGGCTGACAAAGCAAGTAGGAGCAAGGTCAACGAAAGACCTTAAAACATGTTAGAGTTTAGACTTTAGCCTTGGAGCCTGTGGGGTAGCAGTAAAAGATGTTAGATAAAGAAGCCAGCAGCTAAATTTGCATAACAGAAAGCCCCCCTTGGCAGCAGTGTAGAGAATGTACGGGGGGGGGGGGGCAGGAAAGCAGGTAGGGAAAGCACTGAAACGGGGCAGCCATCCAGATGTGAGACAGTCACGGCATAAACTGGAGTAACCGCTTCAGGGATGGAGAGAAGTGAACAGTTCTGAGAGATACCGAAGTAGTAAAGCAGTAGGAAGAGCTTCACGAATGGCTGGATAAAAAAGAAACTCGATGAGTGAAAGGTGATGGCAGTTTTGTGGCTCCGTCAGCTGGGAGGATGGTGTGTCATTCCGTGAGGAAGGGAGATGGACGTGGGAACAGGTGGGCTTTGAGGGAGGAATCAGGAGCCCGATTTTGAGCATTCTGACTTTGTGATGCCTGTGGGATTTCCAGGAGGCTCTGTGAGTTAAGGTGTCAGAAACACAGGTCTGGAACTGAGTGTATCTCTCCACTGAGAAGATGTAGATTTCAGAGTCGTTGTCATTTAGATGACATTTGGAATCCTAAGAGGAAATGCAGAAGCCCGTGGAGGTGTGGAGAGAAAGAAAAGGTAAGGTCAAGGACAGAGGCTGGGGAATAATGACATTTAAGAGGTAGGTGGGAGGGAAAATAAAGCTTTCCAAGGAGCCTGAGCAGAAGAGACCAAAGAAGGAGGGGAGGAAGGAGAGACTCTGGTTTCAGAGAAATTCAGGGAAAAGTGGTGTCAGCAGTCTCAAAGCTGCTGAGTGATCAAGGAAGATAAAACCCAAGAACTAATTGTTAAATTCAGCTCTAACAGTCTTTGCTTACTTCTGGGAGCAGTACAGCGGGGTCTCAGGGGCTGAAGAGGGACTGCAAGATGAGATAATAGAGCTAGTCCAGGAAACTTCTGAAAGAAGTTTGGCTGTAAGGGCAATGAACAGCTTGGTACCAACAGGGAGACAGAATTCTGGTTGAAGAAAGATGTTTTTGAGGATGAGAGAGCCTTGAGCATGTTTACGGGCTGAGGGGGAATAGCCAGTATAGACATAGAGTTTGTGAACACATGAGACAGTGAAATAAGTGATAGTGGGGACCCATGAAAAAGCGGGAGAAGATGGAATCCAGAGCACAGGCAAGATTAGCCTCGGGTAGGAGGGTCTCCGGTTCCAACACTAGAGAAAAAGAGAATGTGGCCAGAGTATGAGGTACAATGATCTGCCCTGGGCAGAATGAGATGGACATTCCAGGCAAATAGATAAAGTTTAAAATAACCACCATAGAGAGAGGGGTGTTTTGAGAAAAGAAAAACTTAAACAGGAGGGGAGTGAT
Source organism: Balaenoptera ricei (assembly GCF_028023285.1). Taxonomy (NCBI): domain Eukaryota; kingdom Metazoa; phylum Chordata; class Mammalia; order Artiodactyla; family Balaenopteridae; genus Balaenoptera; species Balaenoptera ricei. The sequence goes on from NC_082647.1 coordinate 66,858,255, forward strand.
GTTGAAAGCCCATTTGTTTTATAACCACGAAATTTGTGAAAGTGCCAAGTTTTATGGGTTGAGTAATTGCATATTCCCAGAAGCATGCCAGGCATATGAGGAAGGCAGAGTCATATTGACTCTTTTGCCATATTTTCAGCTTCCCTTATTTCTCTCTTTTTATAATTACATACCAAAAATTTTTTAATAAAATTTCATGTACTGGCATTGAAATTTTACGATGCTGAAAATAATACATAAGTACACATGTATACGAAAGAATTCTGCCTTAGGGGAAAGCACAGTTGGGAAGGAATAACTAATTAGAATCCATTTTTTCCATCCTCTCCACCTATCATAGAAATTATGTTTTCAGTGCAGAGGAAGGCATGGTCCACAAATCAGCTAAGTAATCTGAAAAGCAATGTTTTTTCATATCCTGTTGAATATTTTAGGCTGTTTAGGGCATCCGGCGCTTTTGGCTGATGTTCCCCTCCCACCTTTTGAGAGCCCATCTCCTGCAAAGAAGCTGGAGGCCAGTGCTCGCATCGTTGCAGTTAGCTGGGGGCAGGCACAGGACCTAAACAACCATACCAGACTTGAATTGGGAGCTGGTGGCATCAGTGCTGTGGTATCCACTTGAGTGAGAGCAGTGGTGGGTGCACTCAGTTTACAGAGGCGCCTGTGGCCAAGGTTCTAGCAGTGTTGTCCGGGGCTCACCCTCAGCAGTGTGGGCAGTGTGGTCTGCGGTAGCCTCACCCGGCAACTGCTGCAGTGGTATCTTTGCTGGTGCCGTGAACCAATGGTGGGAGTCAAGTATGGTTCTTGGCCGTGCAGCCTCTAAGCCAGGCTCTCAGGCCCTCCTGCAGATTCAAAGAGCTACCTAACATCTTTATACATTGCCTTTCTGCTTAGCTAATTAAAAGTGATTTCATTTGTTGGTAGCTAAGAACTCTGACTGCTATACACAGACTAAGGTGTTGGAGTTCAGGGTTTCTTGAAAAACAAAAAAAATGATCTTCCCATGTTGTCACCTCTAATTCCGGCCTCAGTGAAGGCTGAAATTCCAGAAGATTAGTGGGTGATGCAGAAAGTTCCATGATCTCAGACGAGTCCCCAAAGTTGCTTTAGTGGATAATTTTGGATATCTCAGAAATCTAAGAGAGAGCCAACAGTTTGCGCCTTCCATGTGTGAAGTGATTTGTTGTCAGAGCTCCTCAGGATGGAAAAAGAGAAGTCTGGCATCCTGATCTTTTTTAAGTCATTTTAAGTTATAGGCAAAGAAGATGCAGAGGGGAAAACAAAGCAAACTTAAATTTTAGTGTCGTATGTATTTGATTAAATATTTTATAGTGTGTTTAGGGCTAAAATCATGAAGTAATATGTGGGGAGATATAAGAATGGTTAAAGAGCATATTTTATCTCTTTTGCATTTTTTTTTTATAAATGCATATCATCACGCATTTTTAATTCCCCAGAGCCTAGTACAGTGCTGGCAAGAAGGCAGTCTTTAAATACTGTACATATGTACTGATATTCTCTGTCTTTGCATAAATTCATGTTTAATTTCCAAGACATAAATATCAGTCTGCAAAAGGAATCCATATACATAACACTGTCTGTGTTTATGCCAAAGTTTTCCCAGTCACATGAGTGTTCGGCTTGGTAAGGAGTCCACATGTTCAGCCTGGATTAGAATGTATACAAACAAAGCTGCCAAAAAACTGCGATTTGTGTCTCCATCCACTGGCACGATGGATTGCCAAATACCTTTGCTAAATCTTTGTTTTGTCCTATTCTTTGAAGTTGTAGCAGGGCTATTTTTATACTTTATATGGAATGGATTATCTGTGAGATGAAAACACATAGTGGACACAATCCTGAACTGAACCCCTCAAAGGCATTCTGTTGTTTTGTGAAGTCTTACATATGTAACTGGAGATAGTCAGCTAGTACACGCTAATTATTTGCTTGTCAGCCAGTTACTCTTCAGATGACCAGACATTTTGATATAAAAACTCTAGGAGATCTATTAAAGCCTGATAATATTTTCCCTTTTTAGTAAAACAACTATAATGAATTCAGTCAAAATGTTAGGTCGTCTGAACATGAATAATAGCCTACCTGCATATCCTGAAGAACTGGAATATTGTAAATAATTGGTTTTTTTACTCTTATAAATGTGCTAGATTTAAATACCCTTGTATATGGGCAAGTGTACAAGTCTTTTCTGAAGAAACATGATTTATTTGCACTGATTAGGTTTTAAGAGATTGCTGTTGTCTCCCCCCTTTTTTTCCACAGTTGTACAACCATCATCGAAATCAATTTTAGGACACTTTCATCACCCTAAAAAGAAATCCCATGCCCATTATTAGTCAGTTACCATTTTTCCCCAACCTTCCCCCTTCCTAGCTCTAAGCAGCCACCATTACACTTCATGTTCCTGTAGGTTTGCCTACACTGGACATTTCATATATACGGAATCATACAACATTTGGTCCTTTGTGACTCACTTCTTTCACTTGGCATCATGTTTTCAAGGTTCATCCATGTTACATCAGTAGCATACATCAGTATTCATTTATTCGTACTGCCTGATAATATTCCTTTGTATGGATGCACCACATTTTGTTTATCCATTCATCAGTTGATGGACATTTGGGTTGTTTCCGCTTTTTAACTATCATGGGTAATGCTGCTGTGAACATTAATATACGAGTTTTTGTGTGAACATATGTTTCCGTTTCTCTTGGGTTGATACCTAGGAATAGAATTGCTGGCTTATATAATAATTCTGTGTTTAACCTTTTGAGGAACCGCCAGACAGTTTGCCAAAAGCAGCTGCACCATTTTGTATTCCCATCAGCACTTGTATATCAGTTTTTAATATCAAAATACTTTTATATTCTGGGAATTTATTAAAACTTTTAACTTTTATATTCAATAATATAATACTCCTTAATATTTGAGTAAATTTTAAACAAATGGAATTTTAAAATTGTTTGGAAATTATCATTTCAGATTCAAAATATTAAAAGGAAATCGATTTTTAGAAGCCAGATTTTAATATCCATTTCTTCAAAGAAGAGAAAATATATTTTTTGCTTTATTACATATAATTATATTTTGTAAGTTTACAAGATGTATATGAACTTCACAAGATCCAATTACAGTCTACCTTTCATTCCTGCTTTACAAGCTAATCCAATGCCCACCTCTAACCTCCAACTAAATAAATGGAAAGTTCAAGTAGAAAATATTAACCATGTCCATTATTGATAATTTCCTTTTTTTAATAGAATATACACAATTCTTCATATTTTCCAGATATGTTTACCATTTACATATATGGATAAACAACACTAAGAAATAATTTTAATTTTACTCTCAGATAAATTGGTCTTCTGATACTGATAGTTTAGCATCAGTTGTTAAGGTCAGATTTTAACACACACACACACACACACACACACACACACACACACACACACACAGATCTATAGTCAGCCCAAGGTATTTCACTGAATGAAGTGCCCAAAAAACACCCCAAGGAGGAAATGAGGTACAAAGACTCTAAGGCACACTTAATTTGCTCATTTTTTCATTCTACAAATATTTTCTAAATGCCTGTCAGTTGCCAGGTATGGGACTAGTTGTAGAATTTATGAGAACTAAGGTTGCGTTTGAGTCTTCCTTTGATCCTGTACCATCTACAGAGGGTGCCCTTCCCACTTCTATCTCAGATCTTCCCTGTAAGCTTGTTGTACTTTCATAGCACAGCCTTTGGGGCCTGGGGTGACCTAGATTCCCTTCTAGTGAAAGGAAGACCCTCACTCATATCAGTACTTAACAGTACTGATTAAATGTAGCTGGATAGTAGCAAATTCCCCCTCAGCCTTCTTCCAAGCCCTCTTTTAGTTCTGTACATAGAGATCACAATATTCATACATACTGACCTGGATTGTATAACAGAGACTCAGTCTCCCCTGCCAGAGCAAACACACCTTTTCTTCTGACCCCCATCTCTTTTGGCAACATCTCTTCCTGACAACTGAAGAATTATATAAAGTAATGTAATTTTTAAAAAAAAATAATTTATTTATTTATTTATTTTGGCTGTGTTGGGTCTTCGTTTCTGTGCGAGGGCTTTCTCTAGTTGCGGCGAGCAGGGGCCACTCTTCATCGCGGTGCGTGGACCTCTCACTATCGCGGCCTCTCTTGTTGCGGAGCACAGGCTCCAGACGCGCAGGCTCAGTAATTGTGGCTCACGGGCCCAGTTGCTCCGCGGCATGTGGGATCCTCCCAGACCAGGGCTCGAACCGGTGTCCCCTGAATTGGCAGGCAGATTCTCAACCACTGCGCCACCAGGGAAGCCCTAAAGTAATGTAATTTTTAAAATTGCTATGCATATAAAAGCACAGGCTTCCCTCCAAACTTCTGTCCTCTCCTGTTGTCTAATAATCACACCTACCCTGCATGTATGCCAGAAACGCTGGGAATTTATCCTGCACTGACTTCTGTCCTTAACTTCGATGATTTCCAGCTATTTCTCATTCCAGAAGTTTTTAAAGACCTTACCCCCTAGGTAATCTGATTCAGTAGGTCTGGGTGGGAAAACTATAAAATCTTTTGACGGTATTTAAAGTTGTATTTCTAAGAGGCCATGCATTATCATGAAGTGTGCTAGTAAAAGAAATAGTTCAAGGAAAAATAAGAAAGTTGGAAGCTAAAAAGTTTTAGTCATATAGAAAAGTAAGTTTTCCTGCACCTTTTTTTTAATGACAATAAGAGTATGGCTATAAAATAGATACAAAATCAAGCAAATCCAGATTTGATTTCATATAGACTTGCTTGGTATTGTACCCACCAACCCCGCCAGAACTCCTTTTAGCCCTGGCATTCTTATATACAACTAAAGAACTTAAAAAAATTGTTGACATAGGAAACAAAGCTACACAGAGCAGCTGTTGCCCAAGAAAACAGGCTTTATTTCAATGCCTGCTGCTGGTTTGCAATCATTATTTTCCTGCTACTTTCTGCTTCATGATAGCGTTATAATCAACAGTAGCTTGCAGCTTTGTGAGTAAATCAAAATGTATAGCCTGCTTAAACAATCATAATGTATCTAACTGTAATCTAAAAATTCCAACTAATAGAAATCTCTTCAATAAACAGACATACCTCACCAGGTGATTTTGCTAACTTTTGAAAACCACTGGGCGGACTGCTCTATATATGTACACCTATGTCACCACCTCTTCAAACCTGCATACTTATTTCAGGCTCATTATCTTCTCTACCACACCAGTTTCACCTTTTGTGCTTCCTAATTTTTTTTGTGCCCCCTAATTTTTTTGTGTGTGCTTTCTACTTTTTGTTAACTTTTCCAACATTTTTCTAGTTATTATAGCTAAATACGTAAGAGCCATATGACACCTCCTTTATCTCATTTATCTAATCAATTTCTAGTACCTGTCAATCTTCTCTCCAAATTACTTAACTCCTGTTTCCCCCTCAATCCATTTTTTCTGTCATTAAGCTCTAATCAGGAGTCTTACCAAGCCTCCCAACTAGTGTTCCTCTCTCTATTCTTACCCATTTTTTGACCAGAGTAATCTTCCTAAAGCACAGATCTGAGCTTTGCAGTCTTTAAATGAAAAAAATCTTTGATGACTATTTATTCTGTGACTGATATGACCTGCTTGGGGTACAAGTAAAGTCACAAATCTTATTTTTCAAAATACAGCCACCTCAGGATCAAATATTAGGTTAGCAGGAATACCCACACCTTTCTCTTGGGTCCTGTCCTCTTTCCCTGAATGATCCCATAACCATGGGAACTTAAAGAGCCAATCCTACCTCTAAATACTTTGTAATGATAGAGTCCAGGATAATATGGCCAATCTTCTAGTGCCTCTGATTTTCAGTCACTGCCATTTTGGTCTTCAGGCTTGCTGTTCCAAACAGGACCTACTATGCTAATGTGATTATCGGCCAAGATCTCCACAGAGGTTGCAATAGTTATGACATGAAAGAATGCACCTGCATCTGGAGTAAGTCCAGCATGTTAGAAAGAAAGGATGTGGGGCGCTTTTTGATTCACCTACAGTGTGCACCAGAACAAGGCTTTCCTTCTATCTACATCTTAGTATTGAATCCGGGTCACAGTGCAGACCCTTCCCCCCACTTTTCTTACAGAAGTTCCCACTTCTGGCCCGTTCCTGCCATAGACCTTGGTTGAGCCCATCTCAATCTAAATGGAAAGATTCAATAAGTTACATGTACTTTATTTCTTTTCCCTTGGCTCTAGACAAAGTTTTGTCTTTCCCCAAATGACAGTTCCATCTGGAGTGGCAGTACTATTTACTGTTTATAAAAAAGGGTCCTGTTCTGTCTTGTTCCCCAGTCAGTCTTTACCTAATTGCCTTACATTTATTTAATGAAAAGGGGCATTTAAAGTGCTTCTTTCCAACCAAAGATATACCTCAAGGAGATTTACACTCACCCCCAGTCAGAAAGGCATCCTGCAAGTTTTAAATGGCAGCTGTGTCTGGATTAAAAAAATAATCAACCTAATAAGGTAACTTGCTGTGGTAAATTCTGTACCAGCAATGTGCTAGACATAGGGGTCACAGAGTCTAGCAGGAGAATAACACGTGAACACAAAGAATTTCAAAGTGATCAGTACTTAAGTAGTGGTAGGTACATGAACTAGAAATGGCACAAGGGAAAAGAGTGACTTAATTCTATTTGGGAAAGTTAGAGAAGCCTTACCAAGGTTCAGGTTTTGGAACTTTATACTGAGCAATAAACAGATCTCCAAGGGGACAAGGGTCAGTGCAGGGGTGGATATGGGACATATGGGCATCATATAAAAAGTGCAGAGTCATGAAATAGCATGACACTGTGAAATAAAATTCATATTTTATGGCAAGACAAGAAAAATTTAAAAATAAAAACTCTCTCTGCCCTGTGACCCCCCTCTCTTTCCCTCTGCTGTGCCTTGTGTATCTGCATTGTGCATCAACCCACCTCCCCATCGGCAGAAATACCTGCTCAACCATAAAGAGCAACATTCTCCTAGCACCAACCAGACAACTCCTTAAAAGATAACATTCCTTTCTAATCTTACAAGGGGCCATGATGACCCATGACCCACTACTTGCTAGATTGTATAAACTGTCAATAATATGTCATTCAATGTACAGCCAGCTGTCTGTCTCAAAAACTTTGTGCTTTGACCTCAAACAGGCAGAACAGTTCTCAGAGCTTTCTGAGAGGCTGTTCCTGGGTTATAATCCTTAATTTGGCTCGAATAAAATTTTCCATTTCTTTCTTAGGTCAACTGATTAATTTTTTCATCGACAATATGCTACAGAATACTTGGAGAAGTAGTGCCATGTAGATGGAGCACAGGAACAAGGGTGGGGGAGTGGCAATGAGAGAAGTGTGGCAGATGAGGTTAGAAAGCAAGCCAAAAACACTCATCAAAGGTCTACAAATTGGAGTATTCTGACTTCAGGGATACATGGGGGTGTTTTAGGGGCATGCAAATCTATAGTGCAAACGTGCGTTTTGCTGAAGTATTAATTTCACTTTCTCATGAGAGGAGGGGGATTTATAGGGATTCTTTTTTCTTTACACTAAAATTTAATCTGTTTATTCCTTTAATAGTAACTAGACTTGTTTTATTAACGCTTAATTGAATAATTTTATTCCTTCCTCTACTGAAACTACTCTCTGGGAGGTCAGCAGTGACTTCTTACATGGTAAAGGAATTTTGGCTAGTAACCACTGCTTCCAAAAGTTAGTTCAGCCCCAATCTACTATTATTCTTTTGCAGCATCTTAAACTTTTTTTTTAATTCTTTTTTTAAAGAAAGCGTTAAAGGCATACATTAAAAAAGCATAAAAGTACACAAAATCATAAGTGTGCAGCTTAATAACCTATAAGAAAGTAAACACATCTATGTAACCAATACTCTGGTCAAGAAATAGAATACTGTCAGCTGCTTTTTTTTTTTTTTAAATTAATTAATTAATTAATTTATGGCTGTGTTGGGTCTTTGTTTCTGTGCGAGGGCTTTCTCTAGCTGTGGCAAGCGGGGTCCACTCACTATCGCGGCCTCTCTTGTTGCAGAGCACAGGCTCCAGACGCGCAGGCTCAGTAGTTGTGGCTCACGGGCCTAGTTGCTCCGCGGCATGTGGGATCTTCCCAGACCAGGACTCGAACCCGTATCCCGTGCATTGGCAGGCAGACTCTCAACCACTAGCGCCACCAGGGAAGCCCCCTGTCAGCTGCTTTTAAGGAGTCTTTGCTCTGGGCCGGACAGTCTACTAAGTACAGAACTTGAATTTTGGAGCTAACTGGGATGGGAGGTAACATTCAGGAGTCATCAATGGCTGAAGTCCAAGTTCCTTACTAAGATATACAAGACACTCCAATATAAGGGTCCATTTTCTTTTTTCTTTCTGAATTTGCCTCATGTCACACAACCCTATGTTTTTATTAGTTCATAAATTACTTGCTGTTTCCTTGGAACACATCCCGATTCTCTCCTTCTGTGTCTTTGCTTATGCTGTTTCCTTTTTCTTCCTGGAACGAGCACCCTCTCTGGGCTCCTGTCCTTCGCCTGCCTTCCGCCAGCACACTCAAAGCTTTCTTTCTGTGTCCAGCTTCAACATCACCTTTTCCATGATGTGTGCCTGCTCTTCCTGATTGAAAATAAACCCATGTGATCAGACATTTCCACAGCATTACATGTACCCCTGCCCTTATATCTTCCTACGCTGGAGTATTGTTATCTTAACTTTACTAGGCTAAGTTTGTTGAAGACAGGTTGATTTAGGAGTCATTTTATATTCACTTACTATTAAAATACCCTCTTAAAAAATAACCATGGTGGGCTTCCCTGGTGGCGCAGTGGTTAAGAATCCGCCTGCCAATGCAGGGGACACGGGTTGGAACCCTGGTCCGGAAAGATCCCACATGCCGTGGAGCAACTAAGTCTGAGCGCCAAAACTACTGAGCCTGCACTCTAGAGCCCACGAGCCTCAACTACTGAAGCCCACATGCCTAGAGCCCATGCTCCACATCAAGAGGAGCCACCACAATGAGCCTGCGCACCACAACGAAGAGTAGCCCCCGCTCGTGGCAACTAGAGAAAGCCCTCGTGCAGCAACAAAGACCCAACTCAGCCAAAAATAAATAAATAAATAAATTTATTAAAAAAAAAACAAACCATGGTATTTTGTACACATCATTTTATCAACCATCACTTATATTTTTAAGTGATCACTTTCTATGCCCAGAAACTTGAACATTGTTTTACTTAAAATAAAATAACTGATGTCATACATGTGATCGCATTGAAGTATTCAATAATTATCTCAGATGTGATCAAAGATTTCCTTAATGTGAACTAAAACATAAAATAAAATAAGGGTTAGAAATTTAAAATCAAATAAGGTGTAAAGGACTCTTTGTATTAATGGTTTACTGGTTAGACTGCAATTAGGACTTCTGCATGAAAATAGAAAGCTCATTTCAGTTCTGTAATGTTCTCCGTAGGCAACCAAAATATATTATTTATAGAGATAGAGTGAGCAATATGTTGATATTCAAACACATGTGACATACTTTGTCATCTTTCTCTTAAATAATCTTTTCCTATCATTCATCAAGAACAAAGATTCCAGTAAAGCATGCTTTTTTTTTTCATCAGTACATGAGAACTCATTGAATGGAAGCAAAGATTCTACCTGACTTACCATTTTAAAGTAAACCAGAGTTCAAGCTGCCCTTAAATGTTAAATGTAAGACAATGAAAAGGTGGTTTATTATATTGTTTACCATCATAAATTAGTTACTCCTTCTTCAGGATTAGTAAACTGAATTATTTATCCTTCGTCTTTCTTCCAGATCACCTGCCACACCTGGTCAACTCCTGCAACACCAATACACACACACACGCTCACACACGCACACACTCATTAGGGCAAAGAGCAAGTTGTAGTTTTCTAAGTATCTGTTCCAGTACTAGCTTGCTGCTCTATCGAACGTTTGTGGAATATGTTTTTAAGTACGTGCATAAACAAACAAACAAATAAAATAGGTTTAAGAGAAATGTGACAAAACTTTTTCTTCCCATTATTTTCACTAGGATATAGACTATAGTCTTTCTAAATTGTCCTGGTATAATTATTTAGTAGGTAACTTTTTACAATGAGAACTAGTCTATTGTTTGTTTTATATTTATCCATCTAGCTCATTTAAAGATACTTTAAATTGTTAGAAATTCTTTAATAATGTGGGAGTATTTGAGGCACTATTTTACCATGTACCATCTCATTAGATATTAAAATGTTTTACCTTAATTAAAACATCCCAAAATGTTATGATATCAATTCTGTTTTGAGTAAAAACGAAATTTTCCACACTGAGTTTACAGATGTTCATTTTAGATTAGAGAATTTGAAATTAGTTATCCAATCCCTTCATTCTGTGTTCGACAAAAAGAGGGAGCACTTGCAATTATATATGATAGTTCTAACCAGTCATTTCAAGAGTGATTGTTACATATTTTATACCAGGCTCATATGAACCCTTGACGTTAAAAGTATCAGGATACATTTAATTGAAAAGGGGGAATTTCTGCTTCTCCCTGACTCATGATGATAATGGTTTTCATTTCTTATCCAAAGGGCACAGTGTGATAATGTTAACCATGTACACTCTGATAGCTGTCCCCCTACCCTGCACCCACCACAGGATGACCACCACTAATAAAACAAAGAAGCAAATATTGGGTGAAAACAAACCAAAAAAAATGGAAATGCTTAAAAAAGAAAAACCTGGCTGAAACTTGAACTAAAATATTCAAAACATGAATGATTTGAAGGTAGAGGAAAATACTTATTCTCAAATTATAATTAGTTTCTGCCTCAAAAGGTGTAAAGATCTGAACACTCCTTTGGGCCCTTCTGCTCTTGGGAATGAGAAAACCGCCCGAATAGGTTCATTAGTTATAAAAACACAGCAAGTACCTGATGATTAGTCTTAAAAATACTGAGATGACTGTTAATGCAGATGTTTTACACTGAGAAGCTAAGCATTCTATTTTATGAACAATGGTACATTCAAAGTTGTTTATCTAGGATCTTCTGGCTATTTGAGAATAAATAGGTACAGGTCATTTGTTCTGTTTTTCTCTGTATGGAATTGTGCCTTGAAATTATTATTTGTTTTTGTGGAGACCTGTGGGTTTCTGTTTGGGCAGTTCTTCTTAGGATATTAAATATTCATTTGATAAATTCACTGAGTTCCTACTATGTGCCAGACACTGCATTAGACACTGAGGATACAGTGGTATGTAAGACTGACATTATCCTTGCCTCCTAGAACTTACAATGGAAAAGAAGAAGGAGACAGTTAATGAGGGCACACAGTAAACAAATACAAATTTTGCCACATAGAGACAAGTGCTAGGAAGAAGAGATAAAGCAGAATAAGGAAAAGAGAGTGATGGTGGAGAAGGGTGGGCAGGGTAGATACTTCAGATAAAGTATTTAGGGAAGGCCTTTCTTGGGAGATGATATTTGAGCCTGGGGGGAAAGCTTTCTCCCAGAAGTAGAGAAACTATATGAGAAGACCAGGGACACAATAGACATGAAGTAGAGGGACAGCAGTGGGGTGGTGAGAAGCGTGGTAGATATACGTGTCTGCAGGGCTTGCTGGCGAATTAGATGTAATGAGGATGACTCCTGGGTTCTTGCTGTCATCAAGAGCAACCCAGCAGGTAAACTGGGTTGCCACTGGATACGATGAGAAATGTTGAGTCTGCAGAGCAGGTTTAGAGGTTGTTTGAGATGCTTATATTCATCTCAGTTGTGGAGTTCAGGGAAGAGGTCCAGGTCGGAGACAAATTTGAGAGCATAGAGGCTGTTTAAAGCCTTGGTACTGGATCAAATTAACTAAGAAGAAAGACTGAAGGACTGAGCCTTGAAGCACTCCAACGAGAGGGCGTGAAACCTGTGACAGAGAGGTTTAAGATGTTCAGGACAGATGGCAGAAATCTAAAAAGGACTGAACAGAACTAGACTGCTGAAATCAAATATAACACAGAGTGTTACTTAAAACTGAGAAGAATCAGAACTCATCTATTCTGATGTGATGGCCTTATTGGGGTCTTGTTGGACTGGACATTCTTACTGTCATTCATCCCAGAAGAGGCAGGTTCAAGGCCAGGAAGTAGCGCCATAGAAAGTAGGCCTTGTATGTGGCGTGGCATGACATCTTTCTACCCCTGGGCCTCTTTGCAGTTGGGCCTGAAATAGGTGTCCAGAGGCCCATGGAGGCCCTCTTGGAGAAAGGGGCAGTCTGTCCTGGTGGAGTTAGACCTTGAAGCTGGCCATAAAATGTTAATGAGGAGGGTTTTGGACCTGTGGCCAGGTGAATTCTTATCTAGGCATTCATTCCAAGTGAATTTTGGGTTGTACTTCCCTTCTGACATCTTTTTTTTTTTTTTTAAGTCTTGTCAAAATTATACCCTGGGTTTATGCTACAGTGGATCAAAGTGAATTAACCTAAATGTGGACTCCCTCGAATGTAGTTGAAAGGAGGACAGACTCTGGTGCCAGACATAGGAAACAAATCCCAGTGCCACTGCCTATTGACTGAAAAACCAGTTAGGAGGTGAATTAACCCGTTCAGGAGACACATCATGAGAACCAGATGTAAGCAGTGGAAATGGGAATGTAAAGAAAGAAATGGATTAAAGAGACATTGGTGGCTAATCGTAAGTGAGGCATAGGAGAATTTTTACAATGGCTCTGAGATTTCTACTTGGGGTTCTTTTTTTTTTTTTTTCTGGAGGAGATAAAGCTTTTATTTATTTATTTACTTATTTAAATTTATTTTATTTATTTTTTATACAGCAGGTTCTTATTAGTTATATATTTTATACATATTAGTGTATATATGTCAATCCCAATCTCCCAATTCACTACTTGGGGTTATAAAATAAATTACCATAAACCAAAAAAAAAGGACTAAAAGAGGTGGGCCATGTTTCAGTAGGAATGATAATGAAGTGTTAATTAAGTTTTGAACATGCTGGGTGTTTGGCAGAGTTCAAGAGGCAATTGAAAATTGAGTCTAGCTCAAAAAAACTTTCTGACTATACGATTATGAAGCATGAATAAATTACCATGAGTATGAATGGTACTGATACACTTCAGAAACATAAAATGCATCTGTTTTTCTGCTATTATTTGGGGCACAGGAAAATGTCTTTTTTTCCTAGGCATATCTTTTTATTTCCAGCTTTATTGGGATATAATTGACATATGATATTGTGTAAGTTTAAGGTGTACAACATGATGATTTGATATATGTTTATATTGTGAAATGATTACCACAATAAGATTAGTTAAAACATCCATCATTCACAGTTACCATTTGTGTGTGTGTTGAGAATAATCAAGATCTAGTCTCTTAGCAACTTTCAATGCAGTATTGTTAACTATAGTCACCATGCTGTACATGAGATCCTCAGAACTTATTTGTCTTAAAACTGGAGTCTGTATCCTTTGACCAACAGCTCCCCATTTCACCTCCCCGCCCCCCAGCACTTGGCAACCACCATTCTACTCTGTTTCTGTGAATTCAACTTTCTAAGATTTACATATAATTGATATCATACAGTATTTTCTTTCTCTTATTTCACTTAGCATAATGATCTCCTGGTTTATCCATGCTGTTGCAAATGGCAGAATTTCCTTATTTTTTAAGGCTGAATAATATTCCATTTTGTGTGTGTGTGTGTGTGTGTGTGTGTGTATAATTCTTCATTGTATTAATATGGTATATCACATTTATTGATTTGCTTATGTTGAACCATTCTTGCATCCCAGGAATAACTCCCACTTGATCACATTATATGATTTTTAAAATATGCTGTTGAATTTGGTTTCCTAGTATTTTATTGAGAATCTTTGCATCTATATTCATGAGGGATATTGGCCTGTAGTTTTCTTTTCTTGTAGTGTCCTTTTGTGGCTTTGGTATCAGGGTAATGATGGCCTCATGAAATGAGTTTGGGAGAGTGCCTTCCCTCTTCAATTTTTGGAAGAGTTTGGGAAGGATTGGTGTTAATTCTTCTTTAAATGTTTGGTAGAATTCACCAGTGAAACCATCTGGTCTTGGGCTTTTCTTTGTTGGGAGTTCTTTGATTCAGTCTTCTTACACATTATTGGTCTATTCTGATTTTCTGTTTCTTCATGGTTCAGTCTTGGTAGGTTGTATGTTTCTAGGAATCTATCGATTTCTTTTAGGTTGTACGGTTTGTTGGCATATAATTATTCATAGTATTTTCTTGCGATCCTTTGTATTTCTGTGGTATACATTGCAGGGTCCCTTCTTTCATTTATAATTTTATTTATTTGAATCCTCTTTTTTCTTGGTTAGTCTAGCTAAAGTTTTGCCAATTTATCTTTTCAAAAAACCAACCCTAAGTTTTGTTAATCTTTCTATTAATTTTCTATTCTCTATTTCACTTACTTCAGCTCTCATCTTTATCATTTCCTTCTGTCTGCTAACTTTGGGCTGAGTTTATCCTTCTTTTTCCAGTTCTTTGAAATGTAATGTTAGGTTTATTTGATCCCTTTTTTCTTAATGTAGGCATTTATAGCTATAAATTACCTCGTAGAACTGCTTTTGCTGCATCTCATAAGTTTTGTTTTGTTGTGATTCCATTTTCATTTGTTTCAAGATTTTTTCTGATTTCCCTGTTGATTTCTTCTTCGATCCATTGGTTGTTTAGGACTGCGTTGTTTAATTTCCACATATTTGTGAATTTTCCAATTTTTCTCCTGTTACTGCTGTCTAGTTTCATACCATTGTGGTCAGAAAAGATACTTGATATAAATTCAATCTTCTTGACTTTTTCGAGACTTGTTTCATGGCTTAGCATATGATCTACCCTGGGTAATGTTCCATGTGGGTCTGAGAAGAATGTGTATTCTGCTGCTGTTGAAATGTGTTGTATATATGTCTGTTAGAGTCATTGGGTCTATAGTGTTGTTTAAATGCTGTTTCCTCATTGATTTTCTGTCTGGAAGACCTATCCATTAAAGTCCCCCTAGCACATTATTTTTTTCCCATGAGAAATTATAATCTCCTCTTTTTGGATGGGTTTGAACATATCATAAACTTAATGTCTCCATGCTCTGCGTACTGTTACTTCTACCTGCAATTCTGTTCCCCTACCCCTTGTCTAATATTGAGTTCTTTGAATATTCAGTTTAAAATTATGATTTTCTGTTAAGCTACTCTGACTGTCAGATAAAGTTTGTGCAAGCATAGGACTTGATAATAACTTCTATTTTACTACTCATAAGTCCTGTTGGATATCATAGCAATTATGTGCTTGTGTGTCTAGCACCTCCACCGAACTAATTCCTTCCACCAGAAAGCATGCCTTCTGTTTACCCAGACTTCCAAACTTGGGAAACTCTAATAAATATGTACTGAGACAAATAAAGTGAGGAATTCTAGAAGAAGCAGCAATATATAAAAATAAGGAGTGGCAAAGGTCAGGAAGGACATTAGTTGCAGTATGTGGATGCTTAGCTTAAGTATATGGTAGAAACTCAGATTATGGAAGAGAAAAAGAATGCCTCAGGCATCAGATTTGATCTGGGTCCTGGTATTCATAAAGGAGAAACAAGGTAAATTACTCAGTTTTGTTATTTGAAAGGAGAAAGCTTACTTTTCCTTTCTAATAATAAAATTTCTTTAAGATTAGTATTTCTTCAAAATGTCTAGTCATTAATTACCCAGGATACTTGTTGAAAATGCAGATCACTAGCCCTTCTCCTGATGATTCTGATTTGGCAGGTCTGTAATAGGGACCAGGAATTTGTATTTTACAGGCACTACCAGGTGATTCTCATTTTTAGCCAAGTTTGGAAAACCATAACTAAAGGCAGAGCTCCTCGTGTCTCCGTAATTTTTTCATGGTGCCTCAAGCCAAAAGAAATACCCCAGAGTTCTGTTTATTAAGTAGATAGATCCAGACAACTTAATAGTTGTAGTTGTTAACAGAGTCCAACAGATGGCACTGTGTTCCCCTCAAAAAGTTAAAATATCCCATGCCCTATGATTTCCCTGAGTTACCCCAGAGCACCTCAGCCCACAGTTTATGAGCTGTAGCCTAAAGGGAGCATTTTCCTGGCATAGCATCTAAATAAAATATTTGAATGGGCCTTCTATAGAAAGATTGTGAGACAAAGTAGACAGTGTATTCCACGAATTTCATCACTTTTTCTATCATTTGCTGCCATTTTCATATGGTTGTTACTGCTCATAGAGCAGGAGTATCATTCTCCCATAAAGAGCCTGAGAGCAAATATTTTAGGTTTTTCAAGGCCCCAGATGGTCTCTATTGCAATCTTATCTTGTCTTTTCTGTTGCAGCCCTTTAAACATGTAAAAACCATTCTTATCTCTTGAATTTGACCCACAGGCTGTAGTTAACCAAGCGGGTTCTAGTTGTAAGCCTAGTATAAGACATTAAAGTACAATTTGGTATAGGTGATTCTGCAAGGCTGTAAGCTCTCAATATTTTCCTATCTCATCCTTTTTTGTTCAGGGAAGTGTGTGCAGTAATGCATCCCTGCAACTAATATGGGAATATGCAACTAATATGGCCTGCTTGATTTCAAAGCTACTATAAAAAGAAAGCTGTCACTGAATCTTGCTCTTATTTTTTTAATGAGAATTCACAAGTTTTTCTCCAGCTTAATAAAGAATATCTTTAAATTTCCAAGAAAAGGAGACTAGCCCTTTATCACTCGCTTGCTAATTATTGTAAATGGCTAACGAGATTCCACAATTATATCTAATAAGTCAAGCCTTAGCTTATACTAGATAAATAACTTGATAGAATATGCCGTTTGAGACTTCTAGCTTTATTTGCAAAATTAGTGTTGCTATTTTGAAAATATGCATTGTGCTTATTAGTCTTTAGGTTTTATGTCAGTTATTTTTTAAAGTCTAGTGTGACAAGTACTGTTCCTATGCTAGTCATAAAGGAGATAAATATAGCAATAATGGTCTTGAGAAAAATCAGGAAATTTCTTGAGGAAATTTCAGTCCATATCTAAAAAGTGAAAATTTTTTGAAAAGTGCACCATAAAAATTCTTCCAAGATCTTACAGTCTCCACCCCAAAGATGTTTGTTCATTAACTATTTCCCAGAACTTTAAGTCAGTACTTCTCCTTATTTGTTGTCATAAGTACTCTTAAATTATCAATGATCCTATTTTGTAATTAAATTTATTCATGTGGAAATTTGGTTACTTTCTTTTTCTCTCATGAGACTCCAATATTCCACGAGCGCCATTCTATCCCCGGCACATACAATTGTGCCTACTGCCTATTAAATGTTCAGTAAATATTTGCACATCTATGGGTCAAACACTCAGCTGCAATAAGAGTCAGAATTATCCAATGGAAAGCATTATGCATTTAGTAACTAGCAGACTTAAGTTCCAGGACCACCACTAATTTTCCTTGGGTTATTAGAAACAGCCAGTGGATTTCCTCATCTGTAAAACCCGGCATATTTCTACCTGTCGCCACCTCACGGAGACGTTGGTAGCATCACGTGGCAGAGAGCATTTATTTGCTCGGCAAAAGGAGTGTGTGTTTACAGACACCAAGCTGGCCCAGGACTCTCTGGGCAGCTACTGAGGCACGTCCACGTCACCCCGTTATATAAGGGGCCCGCCTGTCCGGTGTCCTCTGAAATTCCTGACCCGACGTCATCGGCCACCGCCCTGAGGACGCCATACGGTGTCCTGAGGATAGGCGGTGCAAGGTGGGACCCGGGTGTCGCCCGCCCGAAGCTCGCGGCCGGCTTTAGAAAGCGTCTGAGACAGCGGCGGCTCTCGGGGCTGAGACCGGAAGCCCCTCCCGACTGGCCCGCAGCCAGTCAGCGCTAGGCCTGTTCGAACGTGACCTTGTTTTGGCGTTGCTAGGAGACCCGGCTCCCGCACGCCCCCCACTGGCTGGCTAGCGCTGGAAGGGGGCGGGGCCGTGGCAGGCGCTGGTAGCAGTCGGCCGAGCACCGTTAGGGCAGCCCCGAGCCCGGCGCCCAGCCAGACCCTTGGAAGAGGTGTCTCGTCCCCTGCCACCGCCCAGGCCTCGCTGGCGCCCTCCCGCTGGTATCAGCGCGCTCCCGAGCGGCAGTGAGCCACGTTTGGGTCCGGACCAGGGAAGGACGTTAGTCAGGTGAGCAGCAGCGGGGCGGGCAGCTGGTGTGGCCACGCCCTGCCGAGGGAGACGAGCCGGCCGGGTGCGGGAGCGGCGAGGTGAGGGGATCGTGCTGCGGGGACAGCGGGCTTGCCCCGGCGGCTGCCGCAGGTCGGATCATTCACTCCTGTGGGCCGGCGCAGCCGCAGGGAGCACCCTCCGGCCAGCGGACAAAGGGTTAACGCGCCGGCGGTGACCGCGGGCCCCGGATGTGAGATCCTAGGCGCGGCGTCCGTGGGCCGCGCTGCAGGTGCGCCCGGGCGGGCGGAGCGAGCCGGCTGGCGGGGACCTGACCGACCGGCCGAGGCTCCCCTTCCCCTGCAGGGGTCGCTCGGCTCCCTCCGCAGGCGCCCTCTTTTCTAACTTGAGGGCAACAGGTGGTGCCTGTGGACCGAAGGAGAGCCCGGCTTCGCCGTGCTGGGAGCGGCAGTTATTCTCACCAATTAGGTCGCGGGGGTGCGTGTGGCTTGGACGCGCTGACGCAGGTGACCAATGGGATTTGGGCTCAGGGGTGGGCCGTGTGGAGTGGGCGTGGTCGTAGTCTGGAGCCACGGTTTCTAGTGAGGCAACCGCCAGAGCTGCGTGGAGAGCTAAGCTGAGCGGCGGTGGGGTGCTTCTCTGCCCCCGCGTAGAAAAGCCTGCCAATGCTTTCTCATGTGGATCCAGGCTCCAATTCGGGAGGTGAGAACATTGTATTTTGGGGTGGGGCGGTTGGCGCGCGGAGGCTAATAGTGACCTTGGGTATGCTGTTAAGCGTGTAGAATTAGATCTTGAAGATCAGATTATGTGTTACAAATATTCTGCCAAAAAAGGCACTTCTGTGGTAGTGCGACTTGGACCAGTTGCTGGTGACTAGGTTGTCTCCGGTATGAGGTCTTAGAGGTCTGGGGACCCAGGGGGGTAGAGAAAAGTACATATTACTACAATTTCAGTGAATGTTAAAGAATTTCAACGGCAATGATTATTCTGTCGTTTGCCTTGGATCGCGTATGTTTCTTATCTCACATGGTTTGTTTACTGAAGCAAGTTTTATTTATCAAGTTCCTCGTGTTGCTTAGTTTAGCAGGAAGAGAGAAAAGCAGTTGTAGTACATTATTTCACAAGAATAACTTACTCATTTTCCCCTTCAGCAGTCTGGTAGCTGGATTCCCTAGGAAGAGAAGTTCTCAAGCAGTAAGAAGAAAGCCCTTCAATTTGGAACACTTCTTTGCAGCTGGAAATGGGGAATGGGCTGTCAGACCAGACTTCTATCCTGTCCAGCCTGCCTTCATTTCAGTCCTTCCACATTGTCATTCTGGGTTTGGACTCTGCTGGAAAGACAACTGTGTTATACAGGCTGCAGTTCAATGAATTTGTAAATACCGTACCTACCAAAGGATTTAACACGGAAAAAATTAAGGTAACGCTGGGAAATTCTAAAACAGTCACTTTTCACTTCTGGGATGTAGGTGGTCAGGAGAAATTAAGGCCGCTGTGGAAGTCATATACCAGATGCACAGATGGCATTGTGTTTGTTGTGGACTCTGTTGATGCTGAAAGGATGGAAGAAGCCAAAACTGAACTTCATAAAATAACTAGGATATCAGAAAATCAAGGAGTCCCTGTGCTTATAGTTGCTAACAAACAAGACCTGAGGAACTCGTTGTCTCTCTCAGAAATTGAGAAATTGTTAGCAATGGGTGAACTGAGCTCATCAACTCCCTGGCATTTGCAGCCCACCTGTGCAATCATAGGCGATGGACTGAAGGAAGGACTTGAGAAGCTACATGATATGATAATTAAAAGAAGAAAAATGTTGCGGCAGCAGAAAAAGAAAAGATGAATGGTGATAACCTTTTAGATCTGTGTGGAGTAGGTTTTCTGTGGTCTGATTTTGACAAATGGAAGAGTGTCTACAGCCTGGTTTGCCTGCCTGCCCTCCTGGATGCTGTTAAAGCTTTGTTTTGTTGAACAATCAGATGTCCAACTCTGTTGCCTTGTGGAAGATGAGTAAATGCAGTGCTTCTTAAAATGGCCTCTTCTCCCTACCCCACAAATCTTTTGGTACTACCATTTTGGGAAGCCAAGCAAAGATAGAAAATTGACCAGAAAACAGCTGTGGAAATTTGACCTGAAGTTACTGAAATAAAACTTTGAAGAGTGTCTGCCTAGTGTTTTGTGCTTACATCTTTTGGGGGGAAGCCTTTGCAAAGAAATTGCATGCAAGGCTTTGTATGTTATGCTAATGAATGGAAATGTTAAGGTAGATTAATATATACAGTCATACTGGTCACGTTGGTCCAACCAGTAAGGGACAAGGAGGCAGTGCTTGGTTTTTTAAGTTTGGCTGAATGAATTTTGACATTTTCTGGAATCAAATACTGTAATGCTATATCTTAATTCTAGATGATGTTTAAGTTGGTCTAACAAAGTTTAAAAAGAGGTATCTGGGGCATATTCAAGTGCATGGATTAGTTTTTCTGACAAAGCATGTTTTGGTGTATAGTCTTTTACTTTCTAGAGATAGCTATGCATCTTTTTACATGGTCAGGTTGAAAACACCTTTTTGGGGATTTAGGGCTGTTTTAGAAATAGTTTGTTGTCAGAGTCACTTTCAGTTAAAGAACCTAAAATAATTTACTTAACTCTTTTACATAGTAAATTTGGGCATGTAGACTAATCTTAAATGCATATGCTTTGACAAATGTATGGATTTATGAAGAAAGCAATTGATGAATTCAGTCAAGAGGGTGTAATTACAATACATGGTCTCTAAAGTATTCCAGTTGTAAAATATTTGTTTTATTATATTTGCTGGCTGAACATAGATGTGTTTTTTCATATATTTTTGTAGTGTTTTGAGAGAAGCAGAAGCTTTATAACCAACACCTAATGCACTGTGCAGTGAAAATGTAAGAGAGGTTCTTATGTGCTCTGAGCTTTAATTTTTTGTTTACAAACTGAACAGTGTTATGCAGGCAGTCTAGTCCTGATTATAAGGTAGGAAGAAATGATACAGTACTGCAGATAAGAATTACGATTATAGAAAATGAAGGGGAAAGTAGCAAAGCTATGTTTTGTGAAAATTCACTGGTATTGTTTACTTTGGAATCCAAAAAAAACCCTCTAAATTAAAAGGAGGAAAAACCTTTACCTAATTCTTATGTACAGGTAAAGACTTGCTTCCTGTGATCATGTATAGCAAATCAACATGATTTCCATGTGCTAAAGCCAACACCTGTTTGTTTTGAAGATAACCAAAAGAAATGCACTTTGCTAGCAGGGTTTGGTTTGGGGTTTTTTTGTTTTTTTTAAATGGAGTTTTTGGAAACTTGGTTCATGTTCACACAAAACGAAATAGCTTCCTGTGGCGCCTTCACATGTTAAATGTACCTGCACTAGTGACAGTCATTTAGAATGTTTATATTCATGGAAATGTGGATAGTAACTACCAATAAACTACTTGAGGCCCTAGGAGAACAGTGTTTGGCTTTGAGTTTTAATGTATGTACTTCCACTTTTGATGAAGCTACTAATCAGTAGTTGAAAAACAACTTTTGAAAGCTGGGTTACACAGTCCTATAGTCGTGTGACATAGGCACCAAAGGTTGTTTTCTGGGAGAACCTTTTATTTTTTTAACCCTTCACTATATGAAATCATATACAAACATGAGTAGATCCATGATGGATTAATAAAGCTTGCTGAAAGAAAAGTCTGTGAATCAATTTAGATTTTCAGCCTTCCTGTACTTTTTATGTACTTCTGTGTAAAACAGCAATGTTTTAACTATCTCTTGAGAATTTATGTGTTACCCTTGTTTTGTAGCCTAAGAATTTGATAAGCAAATCCACATTATCTAAGTGTTTCATGTTTAGTGAACAACAAAAAGAAAAGAGAAAATGGCATGGACACTGTACTAGCTTTTATTTATAAAACACATTTTCAACTAGAAAACTCATCATAAAATTTTCCAGTTTGCTAAGTTCAGGTTCTCCACCACCTATTCTAGCTGTTAATACCATAGGATAGGATATAAGGAGTCTTGAAATAAACCCTAAAGAGTTTAGACAATGCTTTTACATCTAGTTTTTTTTTTTTTTATTAAGGTACACCTTTTCTAAAGTGTATTTCTAAAATATTTTCTTATATTTGAAGTTATTTGGTTTAATACCAAATATCAATCAAGAACTGCAACTCTAAATCCAAATTAGTATCATCAAAGTAAAAATTTTTTTTAGTTAAAAAAAAAAGCTTTGATACTTAAAGAGCCTTAAATTTTAAATGCCCACAGTTGTTCTAAAATAGATTATTAACATTTAGAAAAAAAATAGTTGTACACTTTAAGTAGCCAGCAAAGATAGGTTCACTGAGAATTAATCATGGAAAAATAAATAAATCATTAGAAGCCAAAAAGTGGAGTTATTAGTATAAATATATGTATGTAGACAGAGAATGACTAATTTGTAGAAGGATGATGCTTTCTGAACAGAAGGAAGGGGCAGACTTAGAATGTTTTTGTTTGTACAAGGCATTTGACACTTAAAGAATGTTTCATTAATTATTCATGTTGACCTGGAAAGAGGTCTTTGGTACAGTGTTGCAAGGTTCTATTTAATACAGTTTCCTCAGTGATGTAAACAAAATGGTTTCTTCAGCTATAACAGTGACACAATAGAATGTTTCTTTAAACTTTGGATGATGTAACACTCAATAGTTAGCTAATAGAACTTGGAATGTTGAGTATAACATCATTTGAGGTTGGAATTTAACATTTAAGGTTTAAATTTAGCAGAACCTTCTGTGATAGTGGTGATGCTTGTGCAACATTGTGAATATACTAAATGCCACTGAATTATACATCTAAAAACAACTAAAATAGTAAATTTTATGTGTATTTTACCACAACAAAAAAATTTAGAATATTAAATATACACTTAGTTTCAAATAATCAGCTGAGTGAGAGCAATGTGATTCAGAGACCAGATTTAATTACACGTTATATGGAAAACTGGGATGCTTAAATTAAAGCTTAATATGAACCAGTATAGCATGGTAAACGAATCACAAAGTTAATATTAAAATATAAGACAATCAGAGAGAATAGTCTCAACAAACCATAGCTGAAGTATATGTCAAATTCTGTGTATGTAAGTTAGAAATATAAGAATACCTATCTTGGAGGCTAGTTTAGGTGGATGTTAAATGTTTTTTCTAAAAACAGCATGAGATTTGAGGTCAGATCAGGGTTCAAATCCTGGCTCTCCCACTCTTACACAGGTGACCTTTTGTCAAGTTCCTTGGAACTTCTCACCGTCTGAATTCCTTCCTGGTAAAATGAAGACTCTTGCATAGAATTTTGAGAGGATTGAATGAAATAATGTAAATGTAAACATCACCACCAAGCATTTGATAAGAACTCAATGAATGGTAGCTATTATTGTTAACCAGTACAGATCAGTATGTGTTGAGAGGCAGTATGGTATAGTTGATAAATTTTTAATTCCAATACTATAAAATTCAGGCCTTTTTAACAAGTTCTTTTTTAGAAGTACAACATCTGCTTTATAGTAGGCATCCAGTAAAATCTTGTTTAAGAACTTGAATCAATGCCAGCTGAAACAGTCTTCTAAGGGTCACATCTTATAAATTTATTTTTTATATGTACACGTACGTATACACACAAGAAGGGAGCTTTGCTTGTGAGCTATGCTAAATATCTTTAAAAGTGCAGCATTCTAAAACATGGGTGGTTGAAGAGAGATGCTGAAGTTGATTCATTTCAATGATGCTCTAGTTTTAAATAAAACTTTTTATTATGACAAATTTCAAGCTTATACAAAAGTAGAAAACCGTAATGAACACCCAGATATCTCTCATGTACTTTCAGTAATGATGAACTTTCGTCCCATTTTCTCTATATTCTCATCTTTTTCTGTCCCCTTTCCTCTCCCCCTACCCCTGTATTATTTTGAAGTGAGTCCTAGCAATTATATTTTATTTATAAATGTTTTGGCATGTGTCTCTAAAAGATAAGAACCCTTTTAAAAAAAACACTCTTAATATCATCACATATAAAATAAAACTAATAATCCTTCTTCAAGATAATCAGATATCTATTCAGAGTTTACATTTCCCTGATTAAAGTTTTTACAAGTTTTTGCAGTCAAGATCCAATCAATAACAGTCCATGTGTTGTGATTGGTTGATATGTCTCTATAGGTCCTCTCCGCCCCCTCGCATCACACCCCCTTCTCCTTCCCTCCCTCTCCTCCCTCTCCTCCTTATTTTCCCTGTCCCCGCCTTCCCTCTCCCCTCTCTCTCTCTCTCTCTCTCTCTCTCTCACTGCAATTTATTTTTGTACAGTTTCCCACACGCTGGATCTTGCTGAATGCATCTCCCTTTCGGTGCTTAACATGTTCTTTGTATGTGCTCTCACTTTTCTCTGTTTCCTCAAGACTACTTTAGGTGGTGTCTTAGGTGGTGTTTTATACTTTCATCCATAGGTACTATGGTCTGGTTGTCTCTCTTTTTGTGCTGGTAGCAGTCATTGATGGTCATTGTCTTAATCAATGACATCTAATAAAACTCTGTGATGATGGAAATATTCTATATCTACACTGTCCAATGTGGAAGCCACTAGCCTCATGTGGTTATAGAGTGCGTGAAGTGTGGCTGGTGTGATTGAGGAACATAATTTTAAATTTTATTTAATTAAATTTAAATAACTGCATTGGACAGGACTGGCTGATAAGAAACTGTCTGGACTTCCCTGGCGGTCCAGTGTTTAAGACTCCCTGCTTCCACTGCTGGGGGCTCGGAATCAATGATTTGGTTATCCTGAGGTTCAATTCTTAAAGGAAAGGCAAGATAAATGCTTGTTTCTTTTGATTTACAAATTTTCAAGATAAGTTGATTCCTTAGCAACTTCTAAAGGTGACCAGTGAGGTTTGTTTTATTTTGAATACCATGATAACCTTACACATTGAAACATATTTGATATATTTCAGTCCTTTGCAGGTATTATCCCTATTCATGCTTAAACTGTCCTATCTTTGAAGAACTAAGTTCTTTTGACATAAGCCTTGTAATCTTTAATAGTTTCTTTACTTTCTAGTTTTACAAGAAATTCCTGCCTTACCAGACTTGTTGTTTTTCTAGGATCCCAGGTTTCTTTTAGTGGGAAATGGTATGAGGAGTCCTCTGTGTAAACCACTGAATTTTTCATTGTTTCTAGGCCTTTTCAGTGAATGGAATAGGACTTTTTTAAAAAGATGCATCAGTAATTGACGCTGATAGTTCCAATTCAAAGCTTAAAATTCATAATGGTAGGGTCTTTACTTAACCTCAGTGATACTACTTAGTACCTCTTTTCACCTATGCCAAAAATCCTGGCTATCCGTGACACACACGTATTCCTTTGCTTTATTCCACTTTAATCTCCCTACATTCTCAAAATAATACTACTACCAAGAATTTGATTACTGTAAGTGGTTTAACAATAGTTGTAGTTTCTTTTGTCCTTAGGTTATACCTCACTAGGATATACAGTAAAATTCTTGTTCATTTGTTTTTTTCTTTTCATGTGTGGTTATGCCACCACCTGGTACATGATTAGGTACATTTGTTTCACAAAATATTTTATTTGCTATTAGAAATGTTGACTCTGGTTTACTTAGTATACACAGTTCTTCCAGTATGTTTAAAATATTCAGGAATTCCCTGGTGGTCCAGTGGTCAGGACTCTGCTCTTTCACTACCCAGGGCCTGGGTTCAGTCTCTGGTCAGGGAACTAAGATCCCACAAGCTGCGTGGCATGGCCAAAAAAGAAAAAAAAATTCAACTTGGGATTAAAAATAATTTACATACCATGCATTAGAAGCCTCTCTTTTATAAACTAAGATACTTGAATATTTTCCTCAATCAAGAAAAATACTTTTCTAGGCAATTTTTTTTTTCATTTTTAGTTTGAGACCCATACTTTGCAGAATTGTTTGATGAAAATTTAAGTTCATGGAGTTTGCATTGGAAAACATCTGATACAGAACAGTCTCTGATTGAAAAGGGACTCTTGCCTTCCTATTGCAGCTCTGTGTAATGTCAATAAGAATATGAAGTCATTATTTTTCTTTCTTTTTAATGCAGAAACTGAGTAACTGAATAGCAAGTGATTAGAAACCATGGGCTTCCAGTGGACCAATGTATTTTTCAATATTAACATGAAAAGTGCTTATTTCCCTTAATCCATCATCTATCTGTAGATACCCTGAAATGGGTCAATGACAAAATGGAATTCCCTAGAACAACATTTTTCCAAAGTGGCTGGACTTCAGAATGGCTTAAGGAGCTTTTTAAAATCCCTGGACTCGATCTCAGACATTGTGAATCAATTCTCTAGGGGATGGAGCCAATAATTTATATTCTAACTCTTCCTAGGTTTTTAACACGCCTAGATCAGCCAGATTCACAAACCATTGCTTTGTTGGACATGACAGAGGGATGGTACTTAGAGTGGTGAAAATAAAGGGATCATAAATAGAACTGGCCTAGCAGAAATTTACCTGGCTACCTTTGATCTCTTTTCTTCTATGTGATGGGATTTTTTTCATTGGCTTGACATTGATGTCTAACTAAACTGAGAAACATGTCTAATCCAGGGATGTTTCAGATCAGATGGCTTAGGGGAAATCTGAGAGAGCTCAGGGGAAAGGAATAGCTACTTTTCCTTCTCTTGAACTTGAGTATACTTTATGCTAAGAGGCATAAAATGTCCGAGAAATTCTCAGGGAGTTCTGCTCATCTCACAAAAGATAGAGGCCAGTTAGAGATTTAGAGAAGTCCTAACTAGTGCCTACAATGTTGTTTTTCTGTAATCCTCTTGGGAACTTTGAGTGTCACAGGTTTCAGTGATCATGATCATACCCGATTATTTTGGGACTAACAGGTATGATAAAGAAAAATCAAAGGCATATGACTGGAGCAACACCTGAAGAAAATGGGCAGTGCTGAATGGACTATACTAAATCCCTGACACATTTGATTATTCAAGTAAATAAGTAAAACACTTTGTCTTTCAGTTTGGTAGACAAAAATTGTCCTTCTTGCTCAGCCCTTCTGTCAACAACTTCCCATGCTAAAAGCTGGGTGCTTGTTTAAAATTTTACAGGGTGAGTTTAAATCATGATCGTGACATGTATTAGCTGTGTGTCTGAATGCAAGTTACTTCATTTCTGGAAGCTGCACAGCCTTCTCACTTTAAAATGGTGATAATCTCCTGCACCAGAAAGTAAGCTCCACCAGGGCAGGGGATTTATCCATTGCTATATCCTTAGCCCTTGAAACACTCCAGGGCACATGCACATACTAAACACTTACATACGTACATATTTTACAAATGAATGAAGCTTAATTTTAACTGGGGAGTCAACTTAGTAAGCAAAAATAAAATGTGAAAAGTGCTATGAAGGAAACAAAGGGCTGAGGAATGGAAAACCATATGGTTGACTTTCTTTTGATAAAGTAGTTGAAGAAGAGTTTTTCAGATCTATCTAAAGAGCTATGGGAAGGCTAGAGGGAAAAGGATTTCAGGCAGAGGGAACGAAGGACCTGACATCAAAAATCACTTAATGGAGTTGAGAACTGAGTGTAAACTAGTATGGTGAGAACTAGCGAGAAAAAGGAGAATGGCAGGATGTGAAGCTGAAAGATCAGGAGAAGATATTTATCCAGTCTGACAGTTGTGTCTTTAATGAGAGTACTTATTTTTGCTTTTATTTATTTTTTTGCTTTTATTCACTCTTTATACACTTGATTACAACTTACTGCTGTTTGTGTTTAAATCTACCATAATATTTTTACATTTGTTTGACCATTTTTGTTTCTTTTTTAATGTCCTTTTTCCCCTTCTTTTCAATTTAGCAAGCATTTATTAATTTTCCCCTCTGTTGACTTTGGTACAAATTCTTCTATTATTATTCTACTATAATTACAACATACATCCTTGATTTACTGAAGCCTAATACAAATTAGTACTTTTGCCAGTTCCACTTTTTGGACAATACAAAACAAAACACTTTTACCTGCATTTACCTCACTTGTGATATATGTGTTATTATTGTTGTATATTTTATTTCTACAGGTTAAAGATCCTCCACGTTCTTACTTATTGCATATTCTTTTTGCTCTCTATTTTTCTTGAATCTCTTGGGGTATAGTCTGGGATCATTTTCCTTCTGCCTGACAAACTTCCTTTAATATTTTCTTGAGTATGATGTGCTGGCAAAAAATCCATCCATTTTTGGTTTCTGAAGATACTTATTTTGCTTTTATTGTTAAAGGACATTTTCATTGTGTAATAGAATTTTAGGTTGGGAGTTTTTGGTTTTGGTTTTGTTTTTTTTTTTAGCACTTTAAAGCATGTCATTCTGTTGTCTTCTTGCTTTGTTGTTGTTGGGAGGTCAGCTCTTAGCATAATTTTTGCTTTTTATGAAGGTAGTATGTCTTATACTCTGCTTGCAAAGTTTTTCTTTGTTTTTAATTTTTGCAGTTTGACTATGTGTCTAGGGGTGGTTTCTTTGTACCTCTTTTGCTTGGGATTCGTAGAGCTTCTTGAATTTATGGCTTGAAGCGCCTGTCAGATAACACCAACATTTGGTTATCTGGAAGTCTGTCTTCTGTTTTTTAATCAAATTTTGCCCTTTTGTATTTCTGGTTTTCTTCTGACCGACTACCATACATATAAATACAATTTCAGTATATTTGGAGCTCTATGGGATGTCATCATTCTCCAGAGAAAATTTACTTTTTTTTTGCTGGCAGTTAACAAAGGTTAGGCTAGATTATCTCTCTGGGTTTCCTTTTCCTTTTGGGTCTTCCCTCCAATCCTCAATGTCTTTGTAGCTCTCCGATCCTTTCAAATAGATTTAAAAACAAAACTTGTCTCGTTTTTCTAGTTTCTCTTAGCTGGAAGGTTGGTCTGAAAAGGAGTAAAAAAAAATTAATTTTAATTCTAAAAGCAATAGGAAAGTTTTACAGTTTTAAGAATTGACATAAATCTGATTCCCATTTTAAGATGATCTTAAATAAATTCTTTCTCTTATCATCTCTTCTCTTAAAATGTCTTCAAAGTTGGCTTTCATCTCCATTTCCACTGTTACCTTCCTGATCTAAATTCTCTCTAGTTACTAGCTTCAATTATTGCTTTTATCTCACTTTCTTAGTCCCTGAAGTCCCTCTAACATATCAGTGTTAGGTTCTTTTCCCCAAGATCCTGTTTATTTTAGGTCTAGATTTGGAACTTAAATTTAGCTGTGCATTCCTTTAAGTAGATAGTTTTATTAGTCACATTTTATAGAAGAGCAAGTTAGCTTGAAGTGGTTAAGGAACTTGCTCAAGGTCACACGGTTCGGTGGGGCTCTGTGTTGAATCTAGGCCTCCTGAATTTCAGAAAGTAGATCCATCATTTTATGTTACAGAGATATATTCTATTCAGACTATATTTACTACAAATATAGCAGCATTTATATATCCTGTTGCTGCTACATACGAAACAAAGTGTAAACAATAAAAAGTTAAAACTTTCATTATTGTTCATGTTCACTGATGTCAAAGTTGCTTGAGCTGAACTTTTTTTTCAGAGATGTTTACCACTGGCCTGTACAATTGTTTAGTTTAGAATATGAATATGAATTCATGAATATGAATCCACATACACATACAACACACACATACATATACATGCAAGTATGAGAAGTTTAAAAAAAAGGTGTAAGATAAAATTTAATGCTTTATAATTCCTTATTTTCTAATCAATTTGTTTTTTTAAAGAATCAGAGTAATTTGTTTTCTGGACTACAGATTCTACCTTTAATTTGATGTTTCCTAGCTAATATGGTATTCTCATTTTGGGGGTGTTTTTAGATACACTGAATGCTTAAATCACTTATTTCACCATATCCTGGGATATATGTATGCCTCCAAGCGTGGGCATGGATTGGAGGGTGTGGGTAACAGAGCTTTTGTCATTTAAAAAAGTAATGAAATTGATATTGATGTTCTACTCATTAATCCATGCCCTAATACCTGACATTTATAGTTATTAGGTTAAAGTTTCAATTTCATCTCAAATATATTTTAATTCTTGATATCATTTTAATCTAGGTAACGCATTTTGAACAACAGCTGGATTCCCATATATCCTAGAGTGACTATTTCGAATTCCCTAGGTTTAAAATGTTGTAATTTCTGACTTGATAGAGTATTATTATTATTATTACTACTACTACTAGTTTACCAATAAAATTTTCTCTGAAGTGCCTCATTTATAATAGGATTTGCATAGAAGATCTCTGCAATTCCTGACTCTCTGTCAATCGGTGTAATTTTCAGAGATTCTTCAGCAGTTTGAATGGGCTCTTTCCAAGATGATATTGTTTATATCTGTGCCAATTCTCTATGTGGCAACCTGTGGTCTATATAATAATCAACAAGTGTTTATTTGAAACTCAGTGTTGGAAGAGGGAAGGGGAGGTTTTGACGTAAATAAACATGAGAGAATTAAAGAGGTGTTTTGAGATTCAGCACTGAGATTCTGTCTCGTGGCTGCAGAGTGGAATGTTCAGGGAGCTCTGATTCAAAGGGAAGAGCAGCAGCCTGCCCAGGTTTCTCCAGGTTCTGCTTTTATTGGGTTCCTCTGACCCCATTTGAAACCAAAAGTCAGGTGGACAGAGGGTTTCTGCTGTATCCTGGAAGTCACCAATATTTCTAAGCAACAAGTGTCACCACTTTAATTACACAGCCTTGCTGAAATGTTGATGGCCTGGGGTTGCCCAGGTGTAGTGTCATACTCAGCTGGCCATGACCACAAACAGGATGTCATCATCATTCCTTTCAAACTACAGAGCAGTAATTTGGTAATGTGTGAACCCCTGGGTTTACACCTCCTTCAACCTGAAATAAAAGGGAGAGGAGTAGCCTGAGTTTGGTCTTTGTGAGATCTGACCCATGGCTCTCCATCCCCTTCTAAACATTATATTTG
Organism: Balaenoptera ricei; assembly: GCF_028023285.1. Classification (NCBI taxonomy): domain Eukaryota; kingdom Metazoa; phylum Chordata; class Mammalia; order Artiodactyla; family Balaenopteridae; genus Balaenoptera; species Balaenoptera ricei. The sequence goes on from NC_082647.1 coordinate 66,889,564, forward strand.
GATATGTGCCTATGTATATGTAAGTTTTAATTTTTTAGAACAGCTCCTTCAGGGAACCATTACTTTTGCTATATTATATACAATAATGTAGGCATTAGATGAATGTTAAGAACTAATAATGACAGTACACAGTAGTAATTCACAGTTGAGGCATTTGGTGAGTCACCACTTCCTGTGCGTTCAGTGTTTAAACTTGGTTGTGCAAATCTGTCAGATTATTTCTTATATGAGCTTGACTATTGGGACATTCAATCACTGGAGTCAAAGAATTGCACTTTTACAACATTTTTTTTCACTTTTATTGATAATTTTGAAATAATTTCAAGCTGAGAGAAAAGTTGCAAGAATAGTACAAAAAACTTCTGTATACCCTTTTCCCAGAGACTTTGTCCAAGGTTGGCCAGTTGTCTCAATAATGTCCTTCATGAATGGGATGTAATACAGGATCAACTGTGGTACCTGGTTGTCTTAGTTATTCTGGAATAGTTCCTCATTCTTTCCTTGACTTTCTCAGCTATGTCATTTTTGAAGATTATAGGCCAGTTATTATGGAGACTGTTCCTCAACTTGGGTTTATCTAATGTTTCCTCATAATTATGTCCAGGTCATGCATTTTTTTGGACAAAATTTCACAGAAGTGTTGGTTTGCTATTTTCCTTGCGTCCAGTCATGTGATACATGGTGTCAATTTTTTTCATTATTGGTGATGTTCACTTTGATCACTTGAATAAGATGGTGTCTCTGAGGTTTCTTTACTGTAAAAGTATGAATTTTTTGACATTTTGGAATTAGTAATTATTTTGCAGGAGGAAATTTTTGAGACTAAAATCCTGTTCCTCAGCTCACACTCATCGGTTAGATTTAGCATCAATTACTATCTCTTGCCTGATTAATTATTACTAAACTGGTTGAGAAATGTTGATTTTTGAATGCCTTCATTCCTTCTACATTACTTAGTATTAAACTGTAAGGAAGAGCTTTCTTTTCTCCCCATTATTTAGCTATCTATATCATTAGGATTCATGAATTCCTATTTTATTCAATGAGCCATAATTCAGTACTGTCATTATTTTGATGCTCAAATTGTCCCAGATTTGACCAGTAGGAGCCCCTTCAGGCTGGCTTCTGGGTCCTCTTGACACATACCCATCATTCTTTGAGCACTTCCTTACTTTCTGGCACAGTCAAGCTCATCCTGTTCTCTCCTTGTACCAGCCCTCAGATCAGCCATTTTGCTGTATTTCTTTTAGGAGAGTGGCATCTAAACTAAGATCTGGGTGCAGGATATACTTGTTACTGGGGTATTACTGCTTCTAGGGTCCTCTAGTGGAAAAAGGAAATTTATACACATACATACCACCATTTCTCTCTGTCTCTCTCTCTACATATATATGTATATATGTATACATATTTATACACACATATTTATTTATTAATTTATATCCATGAGTACGCACCAGTACTTCCAATTCCTATTTCTTTTCACCACAGAATTCATTATAGCTTTCTCTCTTTCCATATTTGTACCTTCCTTCTCTGACAGTAGGAAAACTGGCTTCCATTATCTCAATATATTATTTGTTGAATTTACCTATAAGTAGCCGATCTTGCTGGGCTGCCTTCCTGCCCTCTTGGACCTGCCTAATGGCTTTTTCACTGAATAGTAAATAAGGGACAGAGAAGGAGGGAGGGAGGAAGGAAGGGAATAACACATTTTTAAAACTAAAATTTAAAGTTAGATTTTTTACACATGTTTTTAATGTATAGGTATTATAGAAGTAAAGTTCTGGAAATGGAGGTTATTACTGTTTTTCAGATCCGACGTGTATATTCTATTATTTTGTTTTTATATATTCATATTATTTTGTTTTATATATTCATTCACAGAACTTAATGGTAGCAGGCATTAGGCATACAGAGATGGATGAGACCTAGTCTACAAAGAACTCGGAATTTGATAAGGAGAGCAGACATGTTCACAATTCCTATGATAATGTGATAAGGGTTATAGAGGAGGAATACAAAGAGTTCCAGGAGCACAGAGGAGAGACCAGTAGGTTTTGACAGTTGCAGCTGAATGCTTTTCTTCTCCATTAAGAATAAGAATTGACATACTAAAAGGTTAATTTCTAGTTGGCCTTCTGAATTCTGTCACTTTTTATCTTCTTTTTCTTCTGCCCTGGTTGTTCTGTAGAAGGCCAGAGGTTAGGATGAAGTCTCCCTCCATGGTCAGTTAGGACAGATACTGAGCAATAGGAAACATAGCTGTTCCTTAAAGCTCTGGTGTCCTGTTTCTCCCAGCCCCAAACTTGGGGGCCTTTGGCCTATTTTGAGTATAGCTTCTGACTGCAATGGATCAGAATTTTATCATATTTAATACCATGTAATTCTTTTGAATACTATATTTTTTCAGTGATTTTAAAGTCAGTATTATAAAATTTCTTATATTATCAAATAAAGCCAATATTCTAGAATTTTTGTGTCTATCAGTTATATCATTACATATACTTAATGGCTTTACAGGCAAATCACTACAATTTTTATTATTTCAGTGAAAGAGTTCTTCATTACATAAAGTGTCTTTAAAACATACTTATCAGTTAAGCCTCTCAACAATATGGATATGTGGTTTGGTTTTATCACTCTCCAATTAAAAGTTATTGCTCCATGGCTTCCAAGGAGGGAAGTTAAGGCACTTGGAGAAATTGATCCAGTTTTATATGGTGCAAGTAGAATAAATAAATCCAGATGAATGAATGTCAGCCTGTTTTCTGCCACAAGTCATCTTAGAGATAAATATAACCACTGCTCTAATAATCGAGTTTCAGATCCTGGCTCAGAAAGCCATTATGCCTTCTCAGCACTTGCCTTCAAAAACCCGAGATGCTCAATTTTCAAATAAAATCAATTTACAGTGAGAAAATATTCTTTGAGATTACAAAAAAAGGCAATAGTAATATAATAAAAAATGCATTAAAGCTACCTTTTCCCCTACATTACAGAAATGGACAACTCTTTAAATGTTATATTAAGCATATTGCACCCCCCCCATTGTATATTGTACAGTATAAAGATATTCCTAAGCTAGGTACTGGTATTACTTACAACTGCAGTGGTCTGTCTGTATTTGATATGGAGCATGGGTACTAGGTCACATGTCAACGAGGATCTCAAGCCTATTGCAATCTGGTTGAAACTCAGAGTAAAGTCCACATGAGAGACCCATTATGGTTATATCTTGGACATAACACAGTGACACTTTCTTTATAGCTTACAAGTTCACAGAGTTCATAGGCAACTCATGTAAACTCATAATGTTTGAGTAGCCACGTAAAAGACTATCTGCATCTTGGGGCACCTAGGTCTCAGTTTATGACTCATCTCTATATGTCTAGAAACTGCCACAGTCATCATCTTGGAGTCCTGTCTTAGCGTAGGTACAAGTAACTCTCGTTGCTTACTTGGGATGTGGATGATTTTAAAACCAGAAAGTCACTGCTACTTTTAAAACTAGAAAGGCACTCAATCCAGCACAATGACCATGTTCATTCTTTTAGAGCTTTCTTCCCATTCCCTTTGGTTTCACTCATAACTCGGGTGAAAAAGATAAACGTCATATGAGTAGATAAGAATTTCCTTCCGGATTGCTTTGTCAGAAGAATACTATGATAAAATATTTTTACAAGTGTTTTATCAAGCATAATATTCAGCAAATCATAATACTAACTTTTTATACAGAGTCTCAGGTAATACAGGTAATAGGTATTTTTACTTTGTGTTTAGTGATAGAAACATTAAAGCTGACGATAACCAGTGATTTTAAAATAATGATTAAATTCCAACTAAACTAGTCTTTGACAAGCATTTACTGAAAATACTTGAGGAAACAGCAGCAGTAATGATAGCGATAATAAAACATAGCAGGATAGACTTGCCTCTTTAATGCCCATGACTCTTGAGCAATGTGTATAATTAACAAGCCATGGAAACCACTGTAGGAACATTCTGTGACATGGTTTAGGGAGACCTTTGTCCTCAGATTTACTAGCTAATGATATTCTATAGTGATTTGGTAAATCATTGAATTTTATTGCTTCTTAAATATTTGGGTATGTATCATTAAAAATATAAAGTCTGGCTTGGAGTTGGAACCTTTTCTTTTGAACTCTTCACAGTAACCTCCCAGCATGTTGTCAGTTTCTATGGAATGTCTAGACTATCTCTCAGCATATGAAATGAAGCACCAACAGTAGACTTTAACTTTGAAATCCAGCAATGTCAGAAGTCTGCTGAAATTATGTTCATTACTAAACTCTACTGGTATAAATATTACATAAGAAAATTATGATTTATTGGTAAATCATTCATTTTGAACTTTTAAAACACAAAAATCAAGAAACAACATATTCTGCATTTCTTTCTGTCAACACATATCTAAAGTAAGTGTATTTTTAAATTATATTATCTGCAATCATATAACTGTCATAGGTTTTTTAAAATATAAAGTTTTGAGGAATAAAAGTTATTTGAGATGCACCAACTCACAATGGCAGTAAATACGACTGCCAGACTGAATTATGGAAGTCTTCTAGCTGAGGACTTGTTGAGAATAAGTTTGTAAAATATGTTTTCAAGGAAAAAAAAAACATGTAAGGATAGGTTGAAAGTACTTCTTTTTAATATGGGTTTCAATTTAATTAAAATACAACAAAAACAAGCCACTTCTTAGGACCTTCCCTCGGAGATATTTTGCACACATAGGCACATGTGAGGTTGCTCCCAGCACAGAAATTACTTCATCAAGTGACGCAGAGAATTAAGTGAGAATCTGTCGGTGATTTTTTCATGGCGAACCCTAGGACAAAAAAACCCCTAATCGTTCTATTTATTAAGTAGTTAGACCCAAATTTAATAGTAGTATTGTAGTAGTAGTTTGTGTGGTGTCTGACAGATGTTACTCTGCTTCCCTCAAAATTTAAAAATAGTCATGACACTCCTGTGTGTTTACAGTACCCAGCACAGTCTGGGAACCATGCTCCTAGCAGCATTTATGGGAAAACACTGGTAATGACTTGAATGCTCATAAATCGGAGGATGTTTAAATGACAGTGTATCTGTATGCCGGAATACTATGTAGGAGTTAAAAAGATTGAAATAGATCTGTATATACTGATGTAGAAAGGTCTCCAATACATGTCACTGAGTGAAACTTGGAAATTTGCCGAGAGTTTGCTGTAATATGATACCACTTAAAACACATAAATGTTTATGGAAAGCAAAACTATGCATATATATTCCAACACACACACAAAGTGTATATATATATATATGTTTTGCATATAGATACATTTTCTCTGTTGCGGGCAGCACACACATTTTGTGCTGGTCCCCAAGGCTCCCTGCTCTGTTCAAGGTGTCCCCACCCCTTACTGTTGGCCGTTTGGTAGTGTGGCGTGAATAGTCCAGGCTTCCTCCTCAACAGTTATCTTTTCCCTTTTTTCCAAAATTGCTGTGTCTGACTCTGCATATTCCCTTTATTCCTCTTCCCTACTTTTTTAAAGAATTAGGACAATTTGAAAAAAGAACTACCTTGTGAAGGGAGTAAAGTTATGCCCTGTAGGACTTTCCTGGTGATAGAAGGAAATCAATTAAAATCTTAACACCTTCTCGAGGAACCCTCCGTTGCGGAGCCTCCGTCTGAAGTCTTCCTAACTCCGTTTCCCAGACCTCAGGTTCGCACATTTCTCTGCAAGCACATCCTCCTCCGTCTAACCTTTTCTGGGAGCGTCTCTAATATGTTACACAGGAAACTCCAAACCCTGCCTCTTACGAAGTCTAATTCACCACAGCCCATGTCCCTGCTCTTCCTTAAGTATGTTCCTTGTTTACCAGGTCTCTGGCACTAGGTAGGAAAGAATTCTCTTGGTCGTTTCTGACTGTCACAATCTCTCAACAGTGTGATTTGCACACACATTCTTTGTCTACCAGGCACGCACACTTGTTTCTGCTTTAGGACTTGTGCTTATTTCTGGTGTGCTGTCAATATCACCTTCTCACAGAGGCCTTTCCCAACCTTCCAGTTTAAGAAGTCTCCCAGGTAGGGTTGCCACATAAAATGCCGAAGGCTGAGTTCAATTTAAATTTCAGATAAGCAACAAATAATTTTTTTGTAAATGCATGTCCCAAATATTGCATGGGACCTATTTGTACCAAAAAAGTATTCATTGTTTATCTGAAATTCAAACTGAGCTTGGTTTCCTGAATTTTTATTTGCTAAGCCTGGCAACCCTACTTGTAGTCATTTTCTGATACAACACTCTGTAGTAATTTTCTCCTTGACTTAGCACTAGGTAATATTCTCCTGTTTGTTTGGTTGTTGGTGTGTTTAATGCCTTTCTTCCTCCATAGGAACGTAGGGTCAGTGAGAGCAAGAACCCCATCTATTTTATTCCCTATGTAGTCCCAGAACTTAGAACACTGCCTACTGTATAGTAGATACTCAGTACACTTTTTTCAGAGGGTGAATATACATCTTCCAAAGACAAATGTTAACTGAAATATTTTAAACTGAAATATTCTCTACTTGCCTTGTATTTTGTAAGGAACCTCACCTTTCATGGAGTTCTGTTGTCACACAATTATAGACAGTGCAGTTTATCCTTTACTGCTCCCATTTGTGCCCTTCAGAACTTCTTGAATAAGAAAGGAGTCATGTAATCCAGTACAGAAAGAAAAGCTTTGAAAAAAAACATTTTATGGGACTTTCCTGGTGGTGCCGTGGTTAACAATCCGCCTGCCAATGCAGGGAACACGGCTTTGAGCCCTGGTCTGGGAAGATCCCACATGCCACTGAGCAACTAAGCCCGTGCGCCACACCTACTGAGCCTGCGCTCTAGAGCCCTCGAGCCACAACTACCGAAGCCCGCACACCTAGAGCCCGTGCTCCGCAACAAGAGAAGCCACCGCAATGAGACGCCCACGGGCTGCAACGAAGAGTAGCCTCCGCTCGCTGGAACTAGAGAAAGCCTGCGCACAGCAACAAAGACCCAATGCAGCCATCAATAAATAAATTAATTAATTAAAAAAATATATATTTAAAAAACATTATAAAAGCAAATTATGTTTATTAATCTTGATAAAACGAAAGGAGGTCATATATTTTACCAATTATATATATTTTAACCATTTAAAAAATTTTCATAAAGACATTCAAGAATGTATCAAATTTTAACTCACAGGACACTGTCAACATATTCGGTTGTCCTGGGGTTAACTTTAAGTGATTTTTGGCAACAATCTCACGAAAAAACTTCTCTTAACTGTCTATGCATATTTTTGAACATTTTTGTAAATGTAGTGTTATATGTAATTCATGAACTTAAATAATTCGTTGTTAAGTTAATTGGCTTTCTAGTAGTTTAGGGAAGGGTAAATTAATTGTTTCTTGTGCATCCTAGTAAATGGTGTTTTTTTCCTGAATCTGTATTTCCTTGGAATGTACGTTTCACAGAACATTAATCTTATTGATAGAATATAAAGCTCTATGTAGTCTTTTTCACAAAGAGAGTTTCTACATCTTCTTTGGGTGAAGTTGCCTAAGTGGTCTTTAGGCAAAATAATCTGAGTAAAATTAAGAGTTAAGTAATTAAGAGGGAAATCTAATCAATAAGGACTGATTTTGCATAATTCAGACTTCCTTTTTCTTTTTTTTTTTTTTTAATTTTTTTTTTTTTAAACAAAGTGGTATCTTGCCTGATGAATTTTTTTTTAGAAATTCACGTTCTTTTATTTATTTATTTATTTATTTATTTATTTATTTATTTATTTATTTATGACTGTGTTGAGTCTTCGTTTCTGTGCGAGGGCTTTCTCTAGTTGTGGCAAGTGGGGACCACTCTTCATCGCGGTGCGCGGGCCTCTCACCATCGCGGCCTCTCTTGTTGCGGAGCACAGGCTCCAGACGCGCAGGCTCAGTAGTTGTGGCTCACGAGCCCAGTTGCTCCGTGGCATGTGGGATCTTCCCAGACCAGGGCTCGAACCCGTGTCCCCTGCATTGGCAGGCAGATTCTCAACCACTGCGCCACCAGGGAAGCCCCAGACTTCCTTTTTCTTAATTCCAGATACAGGGATCAGAGAATTTAAAAGTACGTAACAATTTCTAAAATGCTCTCTATTTATATGAAGTCTAAATTGGTGATGGTAGTGGCGTGTGTGTGTGTGTGCGCGCGCGCGCGCGCACAAATTAGCTGATGAAACCCCCTTCCTGTTGAACTGGGACAGAACTAAGTGGGGAGGGTGTAGCTTTGGAGGGTTCTGAAATCTAAGAACAAGCTTCCTTTCCCACCACTTTCCGCTGAGTCAGTTCACTGCAGAGTGCTCTGCAGGATCTAGAAGCCTTTGTGTTCAGATTATTTTACTAGCTACCAAAGCCACACCCTTGTGCTACACAAACAGAACACTTTGTCCTTCCGGGAGGTCCTACTTTGACCACAGCCCTGGGATTTCAAAGCTGACTCGAGGTGGCTTGCCTACTGTGATGTAAAGTTTAGGCCAGTGAGTGTCTCTGGGTCACAATGCAGAGTTTTACAATTGCTGGCGGGGGAGGCTTTGAACAGTGATTGACTCTGTCATTTAAAACAGGCTCAGAAATACATTTATTACACACTCGAAAAAGAAAAAGTACAGTGACCATGAGAAAGAAATGGAGTAATGTAATCTGCTTGAGAAAAATCCATACTTTTATTTTTTAACAACACATAGTCCTTTAGAGCAAATACACCTTTATATATTTTCGGATAGTGAATGGCCCATCGGTCTACACTGGCAGCTGTAGGGAAGCAGGGGCACAGTGGAAGGAGGGCTGAATTGGCAGACTGAGCTACTGCTGGCAATATCCACCTGCTGCTTCCCAGCGCAGCGCCAGCCATCTTCACGAGACAGACGTTGGGCGGATTCCTATTCTCAAAGTGTGTTACAGGCTCAAATGCGTCTTATGTAATATTACCTTTTGAGCCCAACAAGATAATACAAACTAACCCCCTTGTCGAATGGTGATTACAATCACTGTGCTAAATGCTATGTTTATCTTCTCACTTAATTCTCTGCGTCACTTGATGAAGTAATTTCTGTAATCCACTTTTCATGAATAAAGAAAGAGAGGCTTAGAGGTGTTAAGTCTCTAGACATGGTCACTCAGTTAATAATGGGGAAAACTGGGGTTCTAACAAGGCCTGGTAGACTGCAGAGCTCAAGATCTTAACCACTAAGAAATTCAGCCCATTAATTACACCAGCCTTTGCATGAAGGAGGGCTTGGGGCGGGCTGGCATTCTGGTCTGGTCACACAGGGGGCCAGAGGACTTGCTGTGAAGGGTTGGCCTAGGGAGCACATTATTTGTATTTGCATTTGATGTTTAGGGGGGATGCTGGTAAACATTAGTAGACAGCTAAGCACCCTCCCCCCTGGCCTAGCTAGCCCCCCGTACCCTTGGCGGAATCACCATTGCCTCTCTTATTGCTTTGCAGCCTTCAGACCTTCGTAAAGCAATTTGGGATATCATGTTTGTTCCAGCCAAGCAGACCTTATTAAAGTCTCCCTTTTTTACTGTCAGGCCCCTCTCTCTGGAATGGACGTTCACTATCATCCATCAAGCTATGTTCTAAGCCTTCTGCAAAGTGAATCTCACAAGACTTTTATTATTGAAATTTTTCTAAAGTCTCACAAAATTCATTATTGACATTTTCCTAAAGCCTCACAATTAAACTAATCCTACCAGTTTCAGTCTGTACAAGAAATATTGCTCAACAATCTATCCTGCCTTTTTTTTTTTTTTTTTTTTTTAAATAAAACCCAACTGAATCTGTCTGAGGCATTTTTAAAAAATTTTGGTTTATGTATGCTTATGTTTTTACTTTTTTATTTTCATATGACTTTAATATCAGTCCAAAAACAGTACAAATATCATTCATTTGGTGAGCTCTCAAGCAGAATACAAGTAATTCTAAGAAGTGTTTTTTATTTTGTTTTAATTTTTTGGTAAGAGTGAGCTGATTTGATCACTTCTTCTGAAAACGCTATTCTTGTGGCTTCTGTGGCAGCACAGTTATCTGATTTTCTTTCTGCCTCATTTGCTGCTCCTCTCCTTTGCTAGTTTTTCCTTCTCTATTCAACTGCTAAATGCTGGAGTACGTGGATTTGACTTTGGTTTCTCTTCCCTATCCATTTCTAACTTCATCCAGCCCCCAGAATTTAAAATCCATCTCTACGCTGATGGGTCTAAAATTTCCACCTTCAGTCCTGACATCTCCCCTAGTTCCAGATGTCTGGTCCACATCCCCCTTCTTGTGTACAACAACAATGTTTGTCATGTGGACAAAGAAGGACTTTAAATTTTCTCTCAAAATTATTTCTCTCCCAGTCTTGTCCATCCTAGTTAATCAAACCACTGTTTACCCTATTGTTCAAGTTATTTCTTCGTCTCTTTTTTTCTGCACCTCTCCACATCTCTTTCATTTTTTTCTTTCTCTACAGACTAGCTTTTTTACTGTATCTTACTTCTCAGTGCTGGCAGCCAGAATAGAGAGACTGGGGCTTCCGAATCCCAACTCTAGCCCTGGCCGAGGAAAGAGACTCAGTCCATCCTGACACACACCAGCTAGACTGCAACTAGGGTCTTGGTCTATAATCAGGCCCCAGCCCTGGTCATGAGTAAGGAAATTTTTAGAGAAGGGGGTTGGTGATGCATGGGTTGGGCAGACATCCTAATAATGTTTACTATATACTCTTCCCAAATTTTCAATAATTTTTATATTCGTGATCCCTTTGACTTGAACATTCATGTAAAGAATCAGAAAGGATCATGCTTTTTTTTTTTTAATGTATTTATTTTTTTTGGCTGTGTTGGGTCTTTGTTGCTGCACCTGGGCTTCCTCTAGTTGCAGCGAGCAGGGGCTACTCTTTGTTGCGGTGCGCGGGCTTCTCATTGCAATGGCTTCTCTTGTTGCGGAGCATGGGCTCTAGGCGTGTGGGCTTCAGTAGTTACAGCATGTGGGCTCAGTAGTTGTGGCATGCGGGCTCAGTAGTTGTGGTGCACAGGCTCTAGAGCACAGGCTCAGTAGTTGTGGCGCACAGGCTTAGTTGCTCCGCGGCATGTGGGATCTTCCTGGACCAGGGCTCGAACCCGTGTCCCCTGCATTGGCAGGTGGATTCTTAACCACCATGCCACCAGTGAGGCCCAGATCATGCTTTTATCAGTAATGATGACAGTCAAAAGACTTTTTTTTCCCTGCTCCATCGTTTCTTTTTTTTTTTTTTCTGATTGTTGATTAAGAACAAGCTTGGACTATGTGATTTCTCAACCTTCCTTAACATAAACTCTTTCTGCAACCTTAGCCCAGCAAGTTGTGTTTTATTTGATTTTATTTCTTCCCTGAATGTACATGACTAGTTTAGACAATCAGCTCTTTGGAGGTAATCAAATATACTAGGAGTGATGTTGAATAAGTAGCCTTGAATTCAACTAGAGTGTGTTAAAATTGATTTAATTATAATCTTTATAATATGATCCTGAGTAATTGGGGAAAAAAATGCACAACTATAGGAATTCCCTAAAAGAGAAGAAATCTAGAGTGAGAAAAAAAAATACAACAAATACTCTTAATTTTGACAATTCCGTGAAAGTCTGATGGATGGTATTTACCTTGTCTTTGGCTGGCCAGGATCTTGATCCATACTAAATCAGTGCATCACAGAAGAAAAAGCTAGGTTGTACACTGCGACCCATCTATTCTTCTAAAAGAAAGTGGTGTTCATGCCAGAAAAGAGGGGGAGGAGCCTCTCTGTTCATGAAATAGAATTATTAATGTTATTCCTTACCTCATCAATCTCCCAACAGTAATTTTCAAAGAGAAATACACTGGGGTTTTTGTTTTTGTTTTTTTTTTTTGGCTGGGATGGGCCTTCCTGTCTAGCAATACAGCTATTTTCATTTAATAATTACATAATTGTTATGGAAATTCCCTTTTAAAAGCATTACTTAAAAAAACTGTGCAACATTTCTCCCCAAACTTCTTAATATATATGTCATAATAGGAATAAATGATGTGAAATTGTTTTCCTGGGACATTGTTGCCATTAGAAAGAAATTAAAGCAGTGTTAGTAGTTTGCTGCTTCACCAAATAAACATGATCCTTGTCATTTTCATGAATTGATTTTTGTATTTTTGACAACAGAATTCTTCACATGATAGCTAAATTGTTTCGATTACTCAGAATGTCACAATATGAAAGATGGAACAACTGTAATTTCCTCACCATTCCTCCTTTATCTGATCCAAATTATACACCAAAAATGAGAAGAACAAGTCATTGGATAATGGAGATAATTCACAAACAAATGAAAACTGGAGAATAAAAAAAAAAAAAAAAAAGAGTCATAAAGTATATTTTGTGTTAGATAAAATCCATTTATCCTCATGAATGATATGGCCACCAGTTTTCAACCAAACTGATAAAAAAATCTTTGGTAGAATAATAAAGACTATGGGAAAGATTCAGATCTGGATGGATCCCTGCTCTACCATCTTCCTTGTTTTCTTCAATGGCTATTCCATTGTTGAAAAGAATGGGGAAGAGTTGCTGATAAAGCTTCAAAAATTTCCCAGAAGGAGAGAATAATAAACTCTTCTCAGAACATTTGCTTTGGATAAAGAGTTCTATGATCAGATGACTTTGGGGATCACCGTTTGTATACCTACTCCGTGATAACAGCCATGGCCCAGACCTTTTCTTAAGCGCCAGTCCCATTCAGCCAGCCACCTTTATAGCACATCCTCCTGGAAGTTCATAGGCAATTCTAACCCCAGAATCGAAGTCATAGTTTTTTCTCTCCATATCTGCTCTCCTCCGTTCATCTCCTGCCAGCTGCCCCTTTGCCCAAGTCAGAAAACTGGTATTCATCCTCTATACCTCTCCCCTTGTCACTGCTCCCAACCCCTACCCCCCTTGATCTAAGTCATCGGTTCTTTTTATTTCATGCCTTTCTCCTCTCTCTGACACACCCTCTTTTCCTCTGTTGTCCATCAGGCCACTGTCCAGGCTCTCACTTCGTTGGTCTGCATTTATTCTCCTCCCCCAATTCATCCTTTACACTGTTGACCAGATTTCCTACACAAATCTGCCCCAGGGGGCCCTCTACTTAAAATATGTAAATGGTTCCTCTTCAGGATAAAGTTCCTACCTCTACTCTTTCCTCCTCAGAACCCCTCTCTCCCTTACATGAACTCACTGCTTCACAGAGTTCCCTGAAGTTGATGCTCTATTTTACCATCAGTGACTGCCCGTACTGTTTTGCTGAAAACACCTATCCTTCCCTCCCTTGTGTGATTGGCCAATTCCTTCTCATACAAGGTTTGGCTCATCAGTAACCTTTCCTGGTGCTTCTGTTTACACCTGTCTGAATTAGGTGCCCCTCCCTTATGCTTCCTAAAAGTCTGGTCCATGGTTCTGACGTAACACTAAAAGGCACTATGATACTCTGTACCTGAAAGAGTATTGCCTCTAGAATCACACAGATCTGGGTTTGAATTATGGGTCTACTGTTTATTAAAAATAAACCCAGAAATATATTTTAACCTCAATGTATATCAGTTTTTCATCTGTAATTAATTATACTTATACTGGTCATATGGAGTCTATATAAGTTTAAAGTAAAATAAAGTATATAAAGCATGAAAAATAGTGCCTGATATGATAGATATAGTTGGATCTCCTCCATAACCATGATTATATTGCGTTCTCCTTGGGGTTCTCGGGGCTAGGAACAGAATTGGCCCTCAGAAATGTTGACAAGATATCAGCAATTGACACCGTTGCCAACTTTCTCCTACAGTACTCTCTCCTATGTAGGATTTCCTGACACAATTCTCATCTATGTTCCTCCTATCAATCTGGCTGCTCTTTTTCCCATATATTTTGCTGGAGGTCCTCATATATGAAGAGGAGGAAAAACTTTTCCTTTATCCTCTTAGATTTAGTCTCAGAGGTGTGCAAATTAAATTGACAAAAGGCAAATTCATAGGAGAAAAGGCATAACATTTTATTTTTAATTTTACATGTATGAGGGCTCCGTAGAAAAGAGGTGAAAACCCAAAGAAGCAGTTAGACTTGGGGGCTTCTATACCGTTTTGACAAAGGGCAATAAATCATGGGAAAGTGACTAGGAAATATATGATAAATAGGGGTTGTTTAATAAAGTTTGTTATGCTGACTCACCTCTGCGCTGTTTCTGGTCTTCCCGGTACAGGAGTCGGGAAACACCTTTACAAATGGAGATCTATGTCATGTTTATAATGGGAAATTTATGTTCTGCTTTTAGGCAGAAACAGGGAGGGCAGAGAGCTTTTCCTGTGTCTGCTGTTTCTTGACTGTCTTCAGGTCAGAATAACTCTTATGCCACAGTGGCATATTTTGTGGTGACATATTCTGATACGCTTCATATAGTTACCCTTTAAATGTTAGAGTTCATCAGACCCCGTCCTAAGCCTCCCTATTCTTATCTCATCCTCTCCCTCTCTGAGAGTCTCTCAAAGCTCCACTAACCAAATGTGTAAGAGTTACCTGGCTTCCCTTTCCAGCTACGCAGTGGGAGAATAGTTGGGGTTGGATGAAGATGAGATTGTGGATCTGTATTTTCAACAAGTTCTTCAAGTGGGTCTTGGACAAACTGCAGTTGAAAATTTTGGCCTTAGAAATTTCACTCTCTCCTGTGGTTTTAAGTACCACACATTTGCTAAAGATTTTCAAATCTGTATCTTCATCTCAGACCTGCTGTTGGACTTCCCACCTGTTTAGCCCACAGCTTCTCTGGCAATTCCTTTTGGAAGCTTTCAGGCAAGATGTTCAAAAGCAAAATTTTTTATCCTCCTCTGCTAAGTGTCTCTTATCTTAAAGGAAGGAACATCTACCCAAATGCTGAAACCTCAGGTCAGCCTTCTCCTCCCACTTCCTCTACTCCAGCACCAGAATGTGTGTACTATCTCTTGAATCTTTACACTTCTCTCTAACCCCATTGCCACACCCCCTAGTCTAAGCCACAAATAACTTTTTTATTTGAATTTCTATACCAGGCTCCTAACTAGTCTGTATTCATAGTAAATAGCAGTAAAGTATAGGCTCTGAACGCTGACTTCCAGGTTTCAAAATCTCTGCTTGTCATCACCTTGCTTAAGCCTCAGTTTCTTCTTCTATGAGATGAGGGAAAAATAGTACTTCCCTCAAAGTGTTTTCGTGAGAGTTACATTAGGTAATCTGTGTAAAGCTCTTTGTATTGTGTGGGCACGTAGGAAGCTCCCAATAAGGGTTAGTTGTTGTGATGATCCAATACTACCCTCTTCAGTCCATCAACCACCCAACATTAGTGATCTTTTATAAATGTAAATCAAATCATATTTCTATTAAAAAGTCTTGGCTTTGTGACATCTTTAGAATATTGACCTTTATAAGGCAGCATGACTCCCTGTGATGTGTCTAGCCATAGTTTAAAGTCCCAATGCCATCTTTCAATACCCTTCCTTTTTGATTATTTTTCTCCCAGCCATTCTGGATTTCTTTTGTTACTTAAATGCATCAGCCTCTCCTTTGCACACTTACAGGCTTGCACACTTACAGTTTCTTTCTTGTGTGGCTTATGGTTCTGCCACCTGCTACTCCCCCCCAAGTCCCTCAGCCTTCTGTTGTTTAGAGAATTCCACTCTTGTATCATTTTTATTCTTCTATCAGGTTTTCAGAAAAAATTAAAAAATAACTTCCTTGGGGCGGGCTCCTTCCTTTGGATTCAGTTTTTCCTCTTTGTGGCATTCATCCCAATTGTAATTTCTTTCTTCCCCATTATTCCCACGTTCTGCTTTGATGATGGAGAGCGTGTCTGTCTTCTTCATGGCCGTATCCCCAGTGCACAGTGTGTTGAAGACACTCAATAATACTCGTGAAGTGAATGAATATTATGACCAAAGTATTGATAACTTCCCATTTCTCCTCTGCATATTTATTCTCTCTTAAATCTTAAATCAAAATTTTATTTTCTCTAGTCTTACTTTGTTTATTAGATTTGTATTGGTATTAAGTAAGAACAACTGAACAATGTTCTAAAAATCCTGAGATTTCTCTCAGAGAAGGAAATCTGCAAAATTTTCCTTAGAAAATAAGTTCCCATGAATTATACATCTTTGATGTTCAACAAAGAAATTATTCATTCAATAAAATTGAGGGTTCTTGATTATAAAAACATTTCTTAATCATGTACAGTATGTTGCTATTCTATTTAATATGACAAACCTGCTTTTAGGCATATTTTTACCCTCCAAAAGGAATACTGGGTTTTATTTGGATAGGACTAAATGTTTTATAAAATGTATTTTACTTATGGTCTAACTCTTTCTGGTTTATGAATATAGAGTCAATCAATTCTGTAAACTAATGGAAAATCTGGAGTCTATTGTAATGAATGTATCAGGACCCCTTAGCTTGTTTTATGTTTTATGTATTGTAGTTTTTATAATAGCAAAGAGAATCGTTAGCCTCTTCTTCCTGCAGATTTGTAGCAGGGCATCTGATTTGTCCACAGCTGTACCTTTCATCATTTTGTTGCTTACTCCATCCTTTTGTTTATCCCCTCATTTGTCCCATACTCTGACATAAGTGGGAGAGTAACTCATTAGAACCCACCCTTTTAATTATTTACATTCTCTTTATACTCCAGGTTGAACTCTGAGCTCCCAAGCCAGCACCCACAGTGCATCCAAGATTTATAGCCAAGGGTGGCAGCTATAAATAGCCCATTTCTATTTGCACTTAATTTCAAAAAAAAAAAAAAATGGAGTGTTTTTGTAGATAAGGTCAGAAGTAAGGTTTGGTGAAGAATGTTAATTCTGGTAGGACAACTAACCAGCTGCTAGATAGAAAATATTACGAGGAAAGGAAATTTGAGCCCTAGGTCTCCATTTCCACACTGTCGTAAATCTTGAAGCCTATGGCTCTCATATCATCTATTTCACACAGTCCCTCTATGCCTCAGATATTAGCTCTTCTCCCAGGATGTACATAGCGAATAGTGATTGACTTATTGCCATCTTGACTGTCTAATATATGCCACGGACTATCTTATCTCTAATTATCTAATTCTGTATTTTTTAAATGAAGAAACTGTGTCTCAGAGTGGTTAATTAATGTGCCCAGATTCCCCTGTAGAGTAAGTTGTGGAGTCTGGTGTTCAAACCCAGACCTTCCTGACTATAGAGTCTGTTTTACTTTCCAGGGTGCCTCACTGCTTATCCTCATCATGCAGAGCAAGCCAGCCCTGTCTCCAAGGGGCTGCTTTCATAAATGATCCTTCCATCATTTTCATATCTGCTGCAGCTTTCCTCCCTCTCCCCCCAATAGGTAGCCTTCACAGGTTCCTCCTTGGTCAGCTTTCCCCACTTCTCACTCATCCCTCCACCTTTTGGGAGATGGCCTTCCTTGAAGCCGTGGTGTCATCAAAGTACTGTTTCCGTTAAGGGCTAAGTCTGCTTAGAGCTGGCTTTGTTCATAATAAAATTTTTGTACAAAGTATAAAATGAGGGGAGGCTTTAGCCAAAACTGTATCCACAGAAATCTCATCAATAAAAATTTGTTCTGTTGACTTTACAAGTGATTTAAAACTATATAATCTACTTGGGAGATTAATACTTCTTGCCACTATTTAGTTTAAACTGAATGTTTTAGTCGATGGCTTTCCTTCTGCCAGTAGGCTGAGATCAGCTTTCCTGAGTGTGTGTAAGTTTTAATATGGGATGAGTTGGAAGGGAAAGATGGGTGGAGGTGGGTGTTAAGATATTCGTCAGGTTCATTTTCGGGGTAGAGCCCTTTCTAGGGAGAGCAGCTCTGGAACAAATGCTATTTAGTTGGGACTGCCAGAGCTTGGCAAAATCTGCACCTCCAGAACAGGTAACAAGAGACACAAGGCACGTGGTAGGTCTCAGAGTTGGAGAGGTTTTCCAGTTTGGGTAAGCCAATCCCTGAACCCCGGAAACGTGACACTGCATCCCCATCTTTGCCCACTAGTTTTTCCACAGCAAAAGGGCTTCCATCTGAGCACACTTGGTTTTATTCTTTCTAAATCCTGTATGTGTCATGGTGAGAAATTACTAGGTTGCATGCTACCCACTCAACCAGGTTTAAGAATTTTCTCGTAAGCATCTTGGTGACTCTCATCAAAGAAAAATGCAGGACACAGAGCTGGCCTCGGGTGAACTGGATATTTGTCTCTCTGTGTTTCTCCCTTTCTAGGGCCACACGGTCTCTTGTCCTAGCTTCTCTAAGGTGTCTGCTATCGTCTGTGGTCCGTGGAGACTGATCTCCTGTAAACACTTCCAGAATTTCTATGCAGGAAGGGTCAGGGGCAACAATCTGTGTTGGTTGTGGAGGGAGTGTAAGGTGTGTGTACAGAGGCTGCAAGCAAACTGTTTTGAATTAGACATTATATTAATTTTGGATGGGATGATGGGGGGCTTAAACACCCACAGGTGCGCTATCACGTATCCCTGCCCCCTGGCCTGCCTGTGAGTATCCTGGTAGATGACTCAATGTGACTTTCAGTGTCCTGATTCCAGATTCCTAAGCCAGGGAACATAGTTGCCCAGCTTCTGCTTTTATCGAGTAAAAAGCATCAGTGCTCCACCTTTGTCAGTAATTCCCTCCTCCTCCTGCATGTATTTCAGCCCAAATCAAGCAAGACTCGCAGTAGGCTGCCAGTGAACAGCTTTCTATACTAGAGAAAACTTGAGGCCTTATACTGTCCCAGTGTTATCTTATCACCTTGGTATTTCTTTTTTGTACATATGAAAGACAAAGCCTGTATCCTGACTTAGCATGAAAAGGAAAACAAAAGCACCCGTTGGTAAAAGCCTTCCTCAAATCCCCTGAACCAGACATCTCCCATTTCCTTTGCTTAAGCTCATTTCCTGACAGCCAGCCTTATGCCTTTCTGAACTCTTTTATGGTAGTTTACTTAAAAACAAACAGTTCTGTGTACCGCCTCTTTACTTGCTGACATCATCTCTGGAAGGTAGTTTCTTAGACTTTTCATCTACGTAAGTTCTTTGATGTGATTAACTTTTATACACACACACACACCTATATGATTTTAAGAGTAACTGTTCATTAATACTTTAAAAAGCCTAGAAATAATTCTCAGCAACACTGTATATACCTTTTTATTTTCAGATTTTATGCTTAAACAACAACAGAAAATTAAACTCTTGCATACTTACTCGAAGGAAACTGTTTTCTCTGTAGCTTCTGGGAGGAAAGCCGACTGATTTAGTTTTTATTTATAATGCATAAAAATATCTCTATGCATAAAGTTTGGCTGTTTATTGGTGATATGCCTGGGAATTTCTTCCATTAAGGTTTGACATGCTTTTTCCTTTCTTTTTTTCTTCTTTTGCCATGCTTTTCTATTTTAATCATTTACCTAAGCTTGTTTCTTAAAACATGAGACAACTTTAGGCAGAGCTCACTTTTCTGGGTTTTCTCTTCTAAATAAAATAAGATCCTCCTCCTCTGCCTTCTGTCTGCAGTTTAGGCCAAAATGTGTGTGATCCTTAAAAACAAAACAAAACTAAACCGTGCACACAGGCTACAGCTCTGGCTGGGTTCCAGGATTGCATTAGCCAGACAATGGGCGGCCCTATCGACAGGCAGGGGTGGGCGGGAGGAAGCCTGTCTTGCCCTCTTTGGGGTGTCGGGTCAACAGCAGGTTGAGTCTGGGAATGGGGTAGATTGATTGTTTTGCAAATGGTGGTGATAAATATCTGACAGGGCCTGTTCTGCTCATATTTGCATTAAAGATCAAAATTAAATTTGGTAGTGCATATTTTAAAAATCCATTTTACAAGTTTATTTTTTTCCCTCTTAGAACAGTTCAAATAAAACTGTGACCAATTTTGGAATAACTACAGCTGAGTAAGAAATGGCTTGGTGGGAAGCTAAAAATAGATGTCTTCTTTAGATTTTTTTTTTTCTTTATTTATTTCCAAAAGACTTGCCTGTATACTTGGGATTATAGTCTAAAGACTAAATTAGTCAAATAAAACAATGAAAAGTGCAAGGATTAGCATTTTTTTTTTTGCATAAAAAAATTTGCTGTTTTCTATATTTGGATTCTGAATTCTTACAGTCTGTCAGCAATTTTAAACCAATCTTTGCAAGAAATTGCCCAAAGTGAAGAGGACTGATATATGATAAATATGCAGGTCAAAATTTATATTTTTGAGGGGATATTTTAATTTAAAAAACAACTAACACATGTAAAAATCAGTTTACCATATGTCATTTCAGTTACTCCTCCAAATAACCCCCATAGTTCCTAGAATATACAATCCATGAAGGTGGGGATCTTGGATTACTAATTGTGACAGCCACAGACAACTGGAGAAGTCTGAATTCCCAGCCACGATATGAAATTCTCTCAGAGAGGGAAAGGGGGAGGAAATCACCCACTCATTGAAATACAGCATGCGAGGCTGTGCTGGTGCTTTACATGCATAATTTAATCTCCTAACAGCACTACTCTCCCACCCCCAACCACTGTTTCCTCACCCCAGAGTTAGGAATTTTTATCTCATTTTACAGATGAGTAAACTGAGGCTCAAATAAGAACTATTCATTCTTCTCCAACATTCTTTTTTCATTTTCACTCTAAGCCACAACACCACAAAAATTATATGCTTTAAAGTTGCACAGCTTCTAAGTGACAGACCTAGGACATCAATCCCACATGTAGTGTCTCCAAGTACAGTCCTCTTTCCACCCAATGTCACCTGTTTACTGTGTTCTTTTTTTAAATCTGCCTTTTGCAAATACTGAAGGATAGGGGGATGTCATAAGACTGGGCTGAAATAGACAGAATTTAGGTTTTGCCTTGGGGGGGTTTGTGAGGATCTGGAAGGAAGACTCACATCCCCCCCAGTAAGATTAGAAAGGGTAGGGAAACAGCATATAGTCCCCAGATTGACACAGCTAGCAGCAAGGTGGGAAACCAGGATCCCATCTTTCAGGATCACCCAGTTTTTGTTCATACCTCCCCTGCCACCCTTTCTCTATTGGAGAAGTACTCATTCTGTAAGATTTACTGTGTTGTCACCCTCCTCCTTTCTCATCTCCTTACCATTAAAGAGTAAGTGTCTACCCCAACCTTCTAAAGAAAAGTAGGACCTGTTGGCTTGAGCGTGGAGCAAAGGGTGAGCATCTGGGGAGAATGATTGAAGGTCTGAGGCGTCAGTAACTCATGTTAACTTGGGAATCCTGAGCTTCAGTTTAAGGGTGTCCTGGTAACTTTACAGAAATATTCATTCTAGGTTATTTCTATCACGTGAACATGAGTCAGGCAGGGGGAAGGCAGTGCAGATACCAAGAGGAAAACACCAGGTGTGGGGTAAAGGCAGACTATGTTTTCTGTGAGTAAACAGGGGTCTGGGTGACCTGAGGAAAAAAAATATCAACAAAAATTTTAGACACAGGTTTCACTAAGCTTTGAACTTAGACAGAAGTTGGGTTTGGCCCGTTAAGAGGAACGAAAAGGAATACTCTAGCTTTCTTCTGTATAATTGTTTCCAAAGGAAATATATTGAAAAATATCAAATTCTTACTGTGTGTTCATTTTTCTTCATTTATTTCTAATTTCATTTTTTCT
Organism: Balaenoptera ricei; assembly: GCF_028023285.1. Taxonomy (NCBI): domain Eukaryota; kingdom Metazoa; phylum Chordata; class Mammalia; order Artiodactyla; family Balaenopteridae; genus Balaenoptera; species Balaenoptera ricei. Next base: position 66,911,294 of record NC_082647.1, read on the forward strand.
ATTCTTTTAGAGTTTAACATGTTCCATTCTGAACATAGATTTGATCTAAATTGTTGGTAATTCTGGATTTTCTCTTTTTAATTTTAAGAGAAACTAATAGTAGTTGGATTCACAGAGATTTTTTTTCTTTCTTTCTTTTTTTAAATAACCCTAAGAGAGTGAATGCAGAGTAAGAAGAGGTTTGCTTTTGGGCTTCACTTAGAACATTTTTTTTTTTTCTTCTTATCAAAGGATGACAGGTTCTCCAGCCACACCCAGGAAGTCTCTTAAAAATATTGATAAAACTGTCACTAGAGACACATTCTTAGGTGAAGGGAAATCAACACATTACTAGTGTTAGAAATTTGGTTTTTATAGAAAAAAGATATTTTCTTTGAGTACAAGGTGTAGCAAAATATTAGAAAATGAGTACACGTGATAGCATTGATATAAACTTTAAAAAATTGCCGTTAACACATTTTTTTTAACAGCTTTATTGGAGTATAATTGCTTTACATTGTTGTGTTAGTTTCTGCTGTATAACAAAGTGAATCAGCTATACATATACATATATCCCCATATCCCCTCCCTCTTGCGTCTCCCTCCCACACTCCCTATCCCACCCCTCTAGGTGGTCACAAAGCACCGAGCTGATCTCCCTGTGCTATGCGGCTGGTTCCCACTAGCTAGCTATTCTACATTTGTTAGTGTATGTAAGTCCATGCCTGCCGTAACACTTTTTACTCGACTTCACTGAACTCCTCTGAGATTTTGACTCTCACAAGTAGATTAATTGGGTGGAGAAGTTTATAGACCTGATTTTGGTGGAGTAATAAAATTATTAAAGTATGTACAATTATTCAAAGTCAAGTATTCTGAAGCATCTCCTATGACTAGATTATAAAAGCAGTACAGATTAAAAAGAAATGTGCCTCTAAATTCGCTAGCAGCTGCCATTGCAAGGGAGGTTCTGAAGAGAAGGTTTTAATCCAGTGGGGAAAAAACTGCTTTGTAGCTGGTTATTACCTAACTATTGTCTCTTAATTTTAACATAAAAAGAATACATCAATCTAGCCTGTATACTTTTCAGTTGTTTATAGGCCTGCTCACACTCTTAAACTTCTTCAGTCAAATATTTTCTTTAACTTTTTGACTTGGTATATCAGTCAGAGTTCTCCAGAGAAACAGGACAAAATGGATGCCTATCTATCTATGTTTGTATCTATCTGTCTGTCTGTCTATCTATCTATCTATCTATGGAGAGATTTATTTATCTTAAAGAACTGGTTTACAGGATTGTGGAGGCTGGCAAGTCCAACATTTGCAAAACTGGCCGGCAGGCTGGAGATCCAGGGAAGAGATGACGTTGCAGCTTGAGTCTGAAGACAGTGTTGAGGCAGAATTCCCTCTTCTTTGGGGAATCTCAGTGTGTTCTCTTAAGGCCTTCTACTAATTGGCTGGGGTCCGGCCACATTACGGAGAGTAATCTGCTTTACTCCAAGTCTACTGATTTAAACATTAATCTCACCTAAAAAATACCTTCACGACAACATTCAGACTGGTATTTTACCAAATATCTAGGTACCTTGGCCTCGCCAAATGGATACATAAAATTAACCATTGCAGTTGGCAATTATAAAAGCATCTATTTAATCTCTGAAGTTAGATTCTCTGAGGAGAGAATGGATCAACCTTATAATGGGGGATGGAGGAATTTTGTGCAGGTTCTGTAGCAGATAATATTAGCTGCCTGTCCAATAGTTAGTTTCCCTTTCTTAGAGTTGCCAGATTTAGCAAACATAGAATGCCTAGTTAAATTTAAATTTCAAGAAAGCAATGAATAATTTTTTTAGTATAAGTATATCCTACATTTTGTATGGGGCTTACTTATATTAAGTAAGTAATGTAAGTACTTTTATTACCAACCAGCTAGGCTGGTTGGTGGACACACATTTGTGGCCAATGAAATACAATTAGATGTCAAATAATTGACATTCTCACTTTTGCTATTTGATCTTTGTGCTTTTTACTTCTTATGTCTAAACAAAAAACAAAAATACTGGAGGAGGTGAGGCCATCTTGGGACTATGAGAATGAGAGGCACTTATTAAAAATGGCAAAGCAGGAGAGAAAAAGAGCCCAGCTTCTTGATGAGATCCTGGGGTTGATGCACCAGCCCTAAATGGCCCACTTTAGAATTTCCTATTATGTGAAAACGTAAACCTTTATTTGCTTCAGCCATTGTGGATCTGTTTCTGTAACACAAAACTACATAGAAGCCTAAAACTTATAGATTTCTGTGTGACCCTTGAAATCAAGGAATACTGTGGTTCGTTTCTATAGCATATACCTTCCTTTCCCCTCTTCTTGTCTATGAAAAACAATCCTTTCTGCTTCCTGATTCCTGAGTGAATTTGGAGAGAGAATTGTCTCCAAGCCAGTCTTGAGGAAATGATAGGGGGTTTTCCCCCTTTGTATTCTGAACTTGTATACACACATATGTGCTGCAGTACAGTTAATTTTGTCAACCACCAAAATAAGAGGATTAAGAGGATGGTTTACACTATGTAACAACCACAGAAGAAAAAAAACAAACAACCAAAACAGAATCTCTTTGTATCTGCACCAAACTATATCTTTAAATTCTGTTCCAAAATTTATTGCTCTTTATCAGCATAGGTAAATTTAAGAAACAAGAATACGGTCAGCTACTTTTCCAAGAGATATAGTATAAAAGTAGGCATAATCTAATTCAGTAGGATTCAGTAGGCCAAGAGGCTGCACTTGGAACAAACAGGGAAAAGAGGTATTGTTAATTATTTCTAGTAAAGCAAGTAGTAGCTACAAGTAAATTAGGTGCTTGAGTGGCATGGGTAAATGTGAAAAAACATAAGTACAGGTATTTCTAATCTAAAAAAATAATGCAGCTCTCTCATGAGAACCTATGGAGTTTATATTTATCAGGTACAAAATAAAGTGTACCTTCAAAGGTCCATTAAGAATCAAAATCCCTTTAAACTCTTTATCATCCGCACATCCCTGGCCCTCTGTTCACCTCAAAGGAATTTGTGAGTTCCAAGAGCTATTTGTAGTAAGCAGAGGATTATGTCTGGTCCTTTGAGAACAATAAACAGGTAGAGGGCATAGTGATTCATTTTTGTATTACTCAATAAAGAAAACTGAACATCACTTATATCTTTGTTTTTATTATAATCAAGCCATCCAAACTTTCTGAACCCTAATTTATCAGGATAAAAAAATAAAGATAGTGATAAATATAATCCATTTCTGAGGGATGTTGAAGTAATCCCTCATGCAAAGAAAAAGAAAATTATTTGCATGAGAAAACAGATGTTTTATCATATGAATTATTTCACATTATTTTTCAGAATATAGGAAACATTTCTTAAGTGAATAAAATTATATTTGACAATAGTCAGTAAGTATGAGTTCCATTCCTGAAATGAGATAAAAAATAAGAATGTTTTAAAAGCAGTTTGTCTTTTAGACAATGTATATTGACCATTTTACTGATCAATTATACTATTTTATATATATACATATATATAGCTTATGAAATTTTAGAAAATCTAAACTAAAAAATGAAGATAACTGTATTTTTCACATGTTGATAGAATTACCTTAATGTCTTAGATTATAATTGTATTTACGACACAGTTAGTTTTAAGTTATATGGAAAACACTGTATACGTAACACAATGATGTCTACTGTGCATTACTGATGTTATTTTATTTTATTTTAATTTTTTCCAGTATTATTGAGAAATGATTGATATATGTCACTATATAAGTTTAAGGCATACTGCATGGTGGTCTGATTAACCTATATTGTGAAATGATTACCACAGTAGGTTTGGCTAACGTCGGTCTTGTCCTATGGATAAAATAAAAAGAAAAGAAAGAAAAAAGGAAAAAAGGAAAAAAAATTTCTCCTCGTGACAAGAACACTTAGGATTAACTCTCTCAACAACTTTCCTATGTATCATACGGCAGTGTTAGCTATAGCCATTGTGTTGTACATTACACCCCTAGTACTTCTTTATCTTATTGTAACTGGAAGTTTGTACCTTTTGACCCACCCTCCCCCAACCCTAGCAACCACTGTTCTGCTCTCTGGTTCTGTAAGTTCAGCTTTTTTAAATTCCACATATAAGTGAGATCACACAGTATTGTCTTTCTCTGTCTGACTTATTTCACTTAGCATAATGCCTTCAAGGTCCATCTATATTGTCACATAATGGTAGGATTTCCTCAATTTTTATGGCTGAGTATTATTGCATTGTGTATACAACAGTCTTCTTTATCCATTCATCTATTGATGGACACAGGTCTTTTCCATGTCTTGGCTATTGTAAATAATGCTGCTATGAACATGGAGGTGCAGATATCTTTTTGAGTTAGTATTTTTATTTCCTTTAGGTATATTCCCAGAAGTGGAATTGCTGGATCATTTGGTAGTTCTGTTTTTAATTTTTTGAGGATCCTCCATAGTATTTTCCGAAGTGGCTGTACTAATTTACAATCTCACCAGTGGTGCACACAGGTTCCCTTTTCTCCACATCCTCACCAGCATTTGGTATCTCTTGTCTTTTTAATCATGGCCATTCTAACAGGCATGAGGTAATATCTCATTGTGGTTTTAATTTGCATTTCCCTAAAGACTAGTGATGCTGAGCATCTTTTTATGTACCTATTGGTTTTTCATGTATCTTCTTTGGAAAAATGTTTATTCAGGACCTTTCCCCATTTTTTAATCGGGTTATTTGAGGGTGTCTCTCTCTGTTTTGTTTGTTTTTTTTTTTTTTTTTGCTATAGAGTTGTGTGAGTTCTTTACATATTTTGGATATTAACTCCTTATCAGATGTGTGGCTTACAAATATATTTTCCCATTCTTTAGGTTGTATTTTCATTTTGTTTATTGTTTCTTTTGCTGTGCAGACGCTTTTTAGTTTGCTGTAGTCCAACTTGTTTATTTTTGATTTTGTTGCTTGTGCTTTCGATGCCATATCCAAAAATTCATTACCAAGACCCAAGTCAAGGAGTTTTATTACTATGTTTTCGTCTAGGAGTTTGATGATTTCAGGTCTTATGTTTTAAGTCTTTAATCCGTTTCAAGTTAATTTTTGTGAGTGGTTTAAGATATGGGTTCTGTTTCATTCTTTTACATGTGAATATCCAACTAGCCCATCACAATTTATTGAAGAAAATGTCTTTTCTCCATTGAGTATTCCTGGCTCCCTTGTCATATATTAGTTGACTGTGTATGCTTGGGTTTATTTCTGCACTGTTGATTCTGTTCCATTGGTCTATCTGTTTGTTTTTATGCCAGTACCATACTGTTTTGATAACTCTAGTTGTATAGTATAGCTTGAGATCAGGAAGGGTGATGCCGCCTGCTTTGAACTGTTTTCTCATGATTTCTTTAGCTATTCTGGGTCTTCTGTGGTTCCATATAAATTTTAGGAGTGTTTTTTTCTACCTCTGTAAAAAATGCCATTGGAACCTTCATGGGGTTTGTGTTGAATCTATAGGTGGCTTTTGGTAGTTTTGCTACTTTAACAGTATTAATCTTCCAATCCATGAACATGGCATACTTTTCCATTTATTTGTGTCTTCTTTGATTTCTTTCATCAATGCCTTGGAGTTTTCAGAGTAAAGATCTTTCACCTCCTAAGTTATATATATTCCTAAGTATTTTATTGTTTTTGATGCTATTGTAAATGGTATCAATTTCTTTATTTCTTCTTCACAAAATTTGTCATTAGTGCAGAGAAACACTACTGAATTGTGTATGTCAACTTTTTTATCTCGCAACTATACTGAACCATTTACTGATCATGGTGAATGAGCCTTGTAATGTGCAGCTGAATGCAGTTTCAGTTATTTTAAATAATATTTTAAAATATTTTAAATAGTACCTGACCTTGTGTAAATTTCTTTTGTATAGAAAAAGAGAGCTTCTTGTTTTTAGAGTTTAATTGACTAATAACCCAAATGTAGCTGTGCTATATGCATAACTAAAAAATATTTTGGTACTATACTTTAAGGTCTAAGAAAGTATAAGGATATTTGATATAAAGCAGAGATTGATGTTCCCTATATTCTTAAAAAATTTTATTTATTATTTACTTGATTATAAATAAAAATAGGAGAAAGTTACAAAATAAAAAGTTCCTACAAGGAAGGATAAGGGATGAAAAACTACCCTGGTAGTTCTTTTTGTCACCTCAAATTTAATGTAGTTTCTGACCCTCAGGGCTACTCCTTAGGGCTGTGGCAGTGATTGGCATCTGTACCTTTACCAAACCATTTTATCAGATTAAGCAGAGCCAACTAATACTAAAAGATCTACATAGTTCTGCATAGATAAATCTGTCAGCCACTTGGGGTCACCAAGACAGACGGGTCATGCTGGAATTTTCTTCCCTTTTCTGAGTACCAGAATTTATTCTAATATAACCAGTTTGAATTTTTTTTTGCCTGTCTAAAGGCTTTCCTAGACATTAATTTTAATCCGATTTTCCCTGAATCTAAATGTGAGAATGGTCCAGTGTAATTGCTACCTAAAGTTATTCAACATGAGAATAATATTTAGAAAGAATGTTAGCTCACGTTCATTTTAATACACTAAAGTACCCTGAATACCAAAGTATGGATATATTTGAGAATAATTTGAAAGCTGAAACCCTAGTTGGCAGCTATGCAGAAGAGTCAGTTAAGCAGAAAACTACAATTCCTAAGCATTCCACAAATTGTAATTTTTATGATATTAATAATAATACTTAGCATAGTTCAATTTTATTTAGAAATTGAGCGCTATCTTTTCGTACCTTTAACTAATCGTGTTATGCTCTCAACTAAAACAGTCTAGATTACCTTGGATACGACCAAAAGTCCAGACTACCCAGGTCATTGATATCGTACCCCCCTAATATGGCCCAATCTCCCACTCTTCCCTAACTCCTCTAATCTTTCTACTGTATCATCTGTGCCTTTCTACAAAAGGAAAATCTCCCTATGCTTATTCATATATTTTTCACTTGCCTTACAAGGCATTAGACTCCTATCATTTTCTTCTTATCCACTGGTTGCTCCTTCATGATCTTTTTTACTGCCCCTTCTTGCTTTCCTCAACTTCTAAATAGTGGAATGTTTTTCTCTTCCCTTGTTATACTTCCTAGGGAAGCTCATCCAATCTCATGGCTCTAAATGCCATTTAATGCTGATGAATCTTTTGCTCTAATCTCTTTATCTGACCTTTCTTTTGAATCCCAGACTCCTAAGTATATTTGTTTACTCCTTATTTCTATTTTGTCATCCAATTGACTTCTCAAATTAATATATGTAAAATAGAACTCTTGACCTTCACCTTCTCACTTAAAATATACTCCTCCCCATCTCTTCCTCACTTCAGTATATGGTATTTATTTTCATCCATGTACTTAGGCTAAAAGGCTAGGAATCATTTTTAACTTTTCTTTCTTTCCAATCCAACCCACCAGCTAGTGTTTTGGCTCTACCTTTAAACTGTGTTCTGATTTGAATCACTTGTCACACCTTCCATCATTATCAACTTACCCCAGGCACTGCTATTTCTTACATGGACTACTGTACAACCTACCTGACCTACTTCCATATTTGCCCACTTACCATGTGTTCTTCATATGCAATTTTTAACCTATTTGCAATGTAAATTCATTCATTTTAGTCTCCTTATCAGTGCTTTCCAAAGACTTCCCATGATATTCAGGATTAAAGCCAAAGTATTTTCAATGACCTACATGGACAAGACCTTGCCTCATGTCCTACCCTGAGCCACTTGGCTTTAGCTCACATTGGATTTCCTGCTGCCTTAAGCAGGTCAAGATTTGCCTGTATCTGGATCTTTACAGTGCTTTTCCTACTCTCTGGCACACTCTTTTCCTAAGCCTCCTCATGTCTATCTCCTTCACATCTTCAGATTGCTTCTCAAAGGTCACCTTATTGAGAGGTCTTTCCTCTGTAAATTTCTGTTCCCTTCCTACCCTGCTGAAATTATATGATTCGTTAAAAATGTGATATATCACTACCTAAAATTTTATGATTTATTTATTAAATAAGGGTGGCACCTAATTTATCTTTTTCACGTCTTATGTAGATAGCACCTGGTACATAATTGACACTCAATGAGTGCTTGTTTAATGAACAAATAAATCTATTAACACCATGTGGTTTTGCAACTTTTAATGCGTGAAACTGGTAGCAATTTCTTCTCATAATGTTATTGACAGTTGAAATTGTATATTCAACTTGCATAGTTCTTTATTCTTTCTTCAGAAATGTAGTGAGAATTTATTTGTGAGCTTTGTTGTTGAAAGGAGAGGCCCAGGCCACATCCTAGCACTCTTGCTTTGGTCAGTTTTTTTTACTTTTCTAAAAATTTTTTATCTCATTTTTCATTTTAGAAGCAGGGGTAATGCTTCCTACCTTACTGTGATAAAATATAGATAGATAACATATTTAAAGGTGTCTGTTATAGAAGCCAACACACGTTGAGGTCTTATCACGTGGCAGCCATTCCTGCCATTGCCCCATGCCATACACAGCCTTCACACACGTTACATTGCATTTTTTTAAATGAGGAATATATCTGGGCATGTGATGGGTATATGATAAAGTAAAAATACACTGGGTCAGGGGTCTGAAGACCTGGCCTCTAGGACAAGTTCTGTCACTTACTAGCTTTACTAAGAGGTTAAAAGTATATTAATCTCTCTGATCCTAGCATCTTCATGTATAAAATGAGGGGTGTGGGGTGGGCATTGGGAGTGGAGAAGAGCTGTATTATTTAAAATTTCCTAGGTACCATTGTACTCTGTAAGTCCTATGATTCTGTGTGTATGAAAAGCTCTTCTCCAGTCTCAAAAGAAATTGTCCAGAGTTTCTTTGGCAAAGTTCATGTTTCAAAGTGAACATTTCTCAATATTCAGTTTGTATTTCTTCATCATTTGTTGGGTGGTTGTGATAAGAACGTGGGATGGGAGCCACTAGTAAAAGAAACTGATGTTTTGAGAGTATTACCTGCACATATTTCAGGCTTTATTTCTAGTTTATCCAAGATGTTAACTATAAACAAGTATTGGAAGTAAAGGCAATTTTCCAGCCTCCTAAGGCTTGATTTTGGAAAGAAAGCCAAATGTGATCTCTGTACGTAAAGTCAATCATTTTGGTCACTGGTTATGTGTTAACAGATAGGTCAAATTAATTTAAGTCTTTTTCTTATGGTATTAACTAAGTCTGTCAGGGTATTTTCCACAATTTAATTGAACTGTGACATCCTCCTAAAATCAGTTGTGGGACACAGAATAAAGGCCCCCCAAAGTTGTTCATTTCCTAATTCTTAGAATCTGTGAAAGGGCAAAAGGAACTTTGCAGATGTGGATATGATTAAATTAAGGATCTTGAGATAGACATATTATCCTGGATTATCTGGGTGGGCCTGGTGTAATCATAGGATCCTTAGAAGAGGGAGGCAGGAGGTCAAGAGGAGAGAAGATGCTTTGAAGGTAGAAGAGAAGGGGTCACAAGCCAAGGAATGTAAGTGGCCTCTAGAAGCCAGAAAAGGCAAGGAGACACATTATCTCCTAGAGCCTCCAGAAGGAACACAACCCTGTGGACCTACTTTATACTTCTGACTTCTAAGACTATAAAATAACAGCTAATTGTTGTTTTAAACCATTAAGTTTGTGGTAATTCATTATAGCGGCAATAGAAAACCAATACATTTGTATTGTAAAAACAATGGTATAATAGAATTTTTATTAGAAAATCTTTCTATTAAGTTCATAACTGGTAGGTCAAGGTAACAACTTTAATTAAAAAAATTCAAAAATGTAATCATCTGAAAGTGCTAGCATATGTGACAAGTTACCTGTAGCTGTATTTAAAAACAGGGAAACCAGCTAGAGTAACTTCTTATTGTGAATTATTCACTTTTTCTTTTTAAATTAATTATATTTTTATTGTGGTAGGAACATATAGTATGAAATCTACCCTCCCAACACATTTTTAAGTGCTCAATATACAGTGTTGTACAGCAGATCTCTAGAAATTATTCATCATGCATAACGGAAACTTTACGCCCTTTGAACTGCTAGCAATTCCCCATTTCCCCCTCCCCGCAGCCCTTGGCAACCACTGTTCTACTTTCTGCTTCTATGAGTTAGATTATTCTACTTATACTCCTAATGTAAGTGGAGTCATACTATAATTGTCCATCTGTGACTGGCTTATTTCACTTAGCATAATGTCTTCAAAGTTCATCCATACTGTTTCATATGGAAGGATTTCCATTTTTTTTATGGTTGAATAATACATCTGTCTTTTTTGAGGGGTGATTATTTTGGGATAGAGATTCCAGATATTGTATATGAGATTGCTGAGAGAGCTGATCTTCCCATAGGATTCCCCTCTGTGGTGATTTGAATATATGTCCACAAACTCAAAGGGTTGAACCTAAGAGTCCTCCCCCGAGTCTGTGTTGGACTAACTGACTCCTTTCTAACAAGGAGAATATTGCACAAATGATGCTATGTGACCTTTAGGACTAGGCGATAAAGGCATTGCCCTCTCCCGTGTGCTCACTCTAGGGGAAATTATTTTCCATGGCATGAGAATGATCAAACAGCCCCATGCAGAAGTCCATGTGGTGAGGAGCTGAGGCCTCCTGCCGACAGCCATACAGAAGAGCCACTTTGGAAATGGATCCTTCAGCCGCAGCGGAGCCTTGAAATGACTGAAATCCATGGTTGAGGTTGTGATTGCAACCTCCTAAGAGACCCTGAGCCAGGACCATTCAGGTATGACACTTCCATCATGACCCTCAGAAAATGTGTGAGGTAATAAATGCTTATTGCTTTGAGTTGTTAAGACTTGGGGTAATTTGTTATGCACTAATAGAAAACAAATACACTCTTTCATGGTATTTTTCCTGAGCTATATATGTAAACAAAGAAAACTGTGCTAATATTGTTGAGAAGCTTTACTTTTTTTTTAAACAATAGAGAGAATGGAAATGGTCCAGCCTGGATTATGCTTACTATTTAGAGAAGTAGAAAAGTGAGAAATCACATGCTTTGAAAATTCTTTTAAGAGACAAACTAAAGTATTCACAGGAAAGTGACTAATGGGGGTTAAAGGGTAAAGGGAGAAAAAAGCATTTCTTTTGCCTCTTTTATCCCCAGTCTGTCCTACTAATTAACATCGTTTACTTTCACAGTTCACAATCAGGTCATATAATTAGAGAAGGATTAAACTCTTCTCTCTCTTTTTTTTTTTTTTTATAATTATCAGTGAATAGTTTTTTTTTTTTTTTTAATTATTGCAAAGACACTGCTTTTTTTTTTAAATTTTATTTATTTATGGCTGTGTTGGGTCTTCGTTTCTGTGCGAGGGCTTTCTCTAGTTGCGGCAAGTGGGGGCCACTCTTCATCGCAGTGCGCGGGCCTCTCACTATCGTGGCCTCTCTTGTTGCGGAGCACAGGCTTCAGACGCGCAGGCTCAGTAATTGTGGCTCACGGGCCTAGTTGCTCCGCGGCATGTGGGACCTTCCCAGACCAGGGCTCGAACCCGTGTCCTCTGCATTGGCAGGCAGACTCTCAACCACTGCGCCACCAGGGAAGCCCAAACTCTTCTCTCTTGAAGAGGATGGTTAATTTAAACTGTTTGGAAACTACTTAAAGAAAACCACTGAAAGACTCTGAGGGATGGACTCTAGCTAAAATGTAAAAAGAACGTAAATGTGGCCAAAAGCTAGAAAGATAACTCTGTACCACACCGGGTGCCAAATTGTCACGAACTTAACTCACAGCAGAAAATATTTGTTATCTATGAGTTTGCCTGAGTCTATAACGCTGCTCTTCATAGCTGCCAGTGTGTGAAGGTTTCATTATTCATTGACAGGACATCGTAATTTATTTCAGATAGTGTGATTAGAGTTTACATGACTGAATTATTTAAGTTGTTTTCTTGCTTAGATTGTCCCATTCTTTTTATATTTGTTTTTGAGTATCCACAGGTTTACCACCTAGGAGGGTCCTAGACATTTCTCTCTTGACATGTAGAGTGACTTAAAATTTATACTTTGAAAGAGGTAGCAGCTATAGCCTACTGCCCCATGAAACTCACTTAATTGTCATCAGAGTAACTGAATGACACTAAGAAAACACAGTATGTATCCTCAGTGTAGGTATATAGCTGCAGAAATAGATAATCTTCAATCTTCTTTTTTTCTTACCATAATTTACTTTTTTTTTTTTTAAATTTTGTTTATTTTTGGCTGCATTGGGTCTTTGTTGCTGTGTGCAGGCTTTCTCTAGTTGCGGCTAGCAGGGGCTATTCGTTGCGGTGCGCGGGCTTCTCATTGCGGTGGCTTCTCTTGTTGCGGAGCACAGGCTCTAGGTGCGCGGGTTTCAGTAGTTGTGGCTTGTGGGCTCTAGAGTGCAAGCTCAGTAGTTGTGGTGCATGGGCTTAGTTGCTCCGCGGCATGTGGGATCTTCCCAGACCAGGGCTCGAACCCGTGTCCCCTTCAATCTTCTTGGTTGCTTTGTTGAATCCAAGTCCTCAAGTAAATAGAAAGGTCTTATGATAAAATAAACGTCTCTATGAGAAAAGCTTGACATTGTGTGCGTGATGTAGAGGTCAGACCTTCAGCAGAATGGATATTACTCAATGTCCTTCATCTGGAACAATGTGATTCCTCTATGACAGGGAAAGTGACAGGGATGAATACGGCTTCCTTCTCCTTTTCAGTGAGTGTAGACACACAGGACCTGGGTTTCTAATGAGAAGAAGTCACCTCCTATAGGCTGTCTAGCCCCTGCAAGTTAGTTTACAGCTCCATTTGCAAGCGATTCTTTGAAGGGCCTTCCTTCAACCCCCAGTGTATCTCTGGGCCTCTTCCATCATTTTATGATAGATAACAGCTTTATTTACAGTGTGAAAGAAAAAGCAGATGGGGGCCCCTGTTTCGTTGTCACCACTTCAGGCAGCCACAGTTGCTGCACTTCCAAAGTAGAGTGACAGGTCTGGGAGGAGACTGAAAAGCTAGGAGAACATTCCCAGCATAGAAAATGCATGAGAAACAAAGAAATCTGGCTGACCATCGAGACACTGGAGATGCCAGGTCACACGGAATCCCTGCATCACTTTATTGAGCGACCTTAGGTGGCAGCTGTTTCCTCTAATTCATTCATATTGTGGCTGCGAGCTTATTACTCCATTCCCCTTATTCAAACCTACCTGATGTTCCATCTCCGCTTTGAGCGGATTCCCAGAATGGAAGAAAATAAACCTCATTTTAGTGAAAGCACAACAGGTTCACTGCTGCTTATCACTCTTTCTATTTATCTCACTTTACTTAAAGAAAAAAGAAAAGTAAATGACCATTATTTTCCCTTGGAAATAAAATGAAAAGAAATGTGAGAATGCCCATCTTTGCTGGAATTTATACAATAATTATACTGGACCAAAATATTAAGAGTTAAATGCCTGTTTTTATCAAGTTTACATGAACTTTGCTAATGTCCTTACTTGAGATCTTAAAAATTCTTTGACTTTCTCCATTTTTTGTTAAAAAAACTTCCGCTTTACACTCAACCCACCTACCACCATTGGTTCCTATCTAGAGGACACACATCAAAATTTATTTGAGGAAGAAAACAAACAGGACGTCTCAGAGTTGGAGCAAGATGTTAGAAATATCCTATGTGACGGCAGGATAACTGAGCAAATACAAATATTTTAATTTAAAAATAAATAAATCAAAAAAACCCCAAACTAATGTCTTTTTTTTTAAACTGATCTGACCAAATTAGTCAGTCAAAATAGTTGTCAGTCTCTGTTGCCAATATTTATATTCTAGAAAACAAAACAACCTTCTATGAGAATATTTCATCTGCTGTAAGAATTTTATTTGGTTGTCCCAGAAAACACAGCCCAGGTATTAAACAGCTTTCTGAACATTTTTCCTTGGATAATACTTAATATAAGTAACTTGCATGGTTCACTATTAACACCCTCTATGCCTCCTTGCTCCTGACCCCTCCTTATAGATGACATTATTGGTTTGCTCACTGTTTCTCAGCTGCATTGATGTAGGCATATTTGTGAGACAAAGGATGGCAAGAATAACCAAAGAGCCGCTAAGATGGGATGAATGGGAGTAGTGCTGGCAGAAGAAATGAAGCACATTCATAGCCCCTTCAGCGTATTTCCTTTGGGATAGGACAGCTGTGCAAGGGAAGGAAAAGATGGTAACGGACTAACCATTGTTAATAAATGGATGTGCTCACTTTGATCAAAGGCATCAGTAGCCATTAGGGTAAACAGAGTAGGGTTACAATGTTAGCCTTTGAATTTGCAGTTCCCTTGAAAAATTAAGTATTATATTTTATTTAAAGATGTTTTGCTTCTTATAGGTTTGGCCTTCTCAGCTGACTTGGCCTGCAAAACTTGTTACCCCATCACCTAGATATCACAGGTTGGGTTCTCTGGGTAGCAGATGATAGAGTGGAGTTTAGTGTGTAGTAGAATGTTTATTAGGGAGTGCCTTGGAATCTACACCTGTAGAAGAGAGAAGAAGGAAGAAGGCCTGGGTAAAGGGAGAGATTGAAGTGCTCTGCAGATCTGAACAACAGTCTCAATTGATCCCAAGAGGAGATATGAAATTAAAATATCCTTCAGTGTTGTCTTGGTTTGGAACAAAATAGTCTGGCCTTCTTTCCCCTGTGTCAACTGTTGGATGCGGGAGCTCCTAAGAAGGGTAAGATCTAATTTGAGGTGGGAGGTGGCTCTTCACAGCAGAAGCAATCCCTGAAGGTGTCTGATGACATCACTTGCAGCAGCTGGGCAAGAAGCTCTTCCTTGAAGTGACATCCGGGTGGCTGATCTTTGTTATACCAGTTCAGTGACTTTCGAAGATTGTTTTGCTATGGTCCACATTAAGAAATACCTCCTACATTACTACCCAGACATGTGCACATGTGTATGCACACATACACACGAAGAAAACAAAAGTTTTATAAAGTAATATTTTAATATTTGTCCCTGTTGTATGTGGTGCTCTCTGATAGTCTCTATTTGTTTTCTTTCAATCCATCTCATGTTATTCTATTTTCTTTCATTTTTCAAAATGCTGTTTATAACACACTAATTTGATTTCAAGACCCGCTATTAGATTACAACATGCAATTTGAAAAATACGGAATTAGATTGATAGTGGAAATTAACCTATTACTGTTGAACAAGTTCTCCAGGATAAGTAGAATGGGCTTGTGTTCACGATGTGATTGGATTACTTTCATTTCCAGGAAACCAGAAAAGTGTCACAGGAGAGCTTTGCTGATCAATGGGCCCCAAAGAGAGAGAGTGGTTCATCACAAATCTCTAAATCCTTGAATGCTTTGTTCCAGGTAGAATGTCACTTGTGATTACCGTTCTAACAGTATGAGCTCCAAGCAAGATTTTCAAAGAAGGGTGTTAATTAGCAGGGGAGGAAATAGTAACTGTGAGAACCATGATTTTCATTTACTTGTAGAATTTTAGGATGAGGTCAGGTATAAACACCTTAGTTTTTCCTGATAGTGGATGCCTGTGATCTGTTTTGTGTTGCAACTTTCACACGAGAGGAATTACTGGAAGAAACGTTTGGTGTCATGCTATAGAATATTGAGTTTTGAAATATATAGGGTAAATGCTTAGATGGGATACTGTGGCTGTAAATTAAAGTTAAGAAAAAGACTCCATTTGCAGACAAAGGTATGAAAAAGATCATGAACATAGTGAGATAGAATTCAGGAAGATGACAAATCAACAAATGTTTCTTTTCTTTGGGCCAACAAAATCAACAAACCAAAAATATACCCTTTGTTCTTGATACTCAAGCAATGAGTTTAGGGTCCTTGCTTGTACAAGATTTATACTAGAACGAAGTAGGAATTTCATTACACGCATTTAAAATTTAAGGTATTTAAACTGAAGAAATATGGTTCTACTTGGAGAAGTATAAAAGCAATGATGTGGTAAGAAAGGAAAATGAAAGATATCTACTATTTTTCATGTTTTATGCTAGGACATCTGCAATTTGTTATCATATTTTGTCATTCGTGGTTACTAAAGAGAAGAGGCTAAGATATAAGGGACTTAGGTTAACAGAGTCAGGATTGGAATTTAGATCTGGCTCCATCCTTTTTACTACTTCAAAGTCACATATATGTTTAATTTTCTAACTTTTAAAAAGCTGCAGAATAGGGAATTCCCTGGCAGTCCAGTGGTCGGGGCTCCACACTTCCACTGCAGGGGGCACAGGTTCGATCCCTGGTCGGGGAACTAAGATCCCACATGCCACGCAGCCAAAATAAATAAATAAATACGAATAAAAAGCTGCAGAATAAATCTATATTAAAACCAGATATGTATTTATTTATATGTCCAACACAAGTTGAAAACTGGTTCATCAATTCTCTATCACATTTCCATATTTTGCATTATTGCTGCTTGTGAGATAAGTATATTATGTACTTAAAAAAATCATTTATTACTGTTGCAAGTCTTTGGAAATTTCTCACATGGTGTCTGTATTATATTTCAGTTATCTATTAAGAAATCCAGAAGCCAGGTTTAAGTAAGCCATAGTAATAAGTATGCATATACACTGAAGAAGAGTTGAAAATAAAGTCAAACAAAGATCTGGAAACCAGTGGAAAGAACATGTTTTATAGATATATTCCACATCATTTACATCAATTATATGTAATAGTGAAGGGAGATATATATATATATATATATATATATATATATATATATATATATATATATATATATATATGTAAAACAATGTGTGACTATTTTCAAGCATTATCACATCTAAAAAGTGTAGTATTGTTTTTTAAAGAGAATATCAGACTACCTTTGATTTGGCAGGATATATCCACTTATGAACTTCAAATGTTCACTTCAAATGTTACTGGTGTAATAACAACAATAGTTCTGCAAAAGGGGGAAAAGGTTTATAAAGGACAGACTTTAAAATGTCATTATTAGCCCAGTTACCTCAAAATAGTACAAGAAATTAAGTGATTGACCTCATTAAATAGCTCACCTCACATCATTTTATTCTCAGGAAATTAGCTCTGAAGAGTGTTAGAGGACAAATTTAACTTCAGCATTAGAGATGAAAAATGAACCAGAAAATGTGTTCAGAAGCTGATGAAGACACTAGAAAGGGTAAAATATAATCACATTATCTATACTTATCCATACAAATGAAATTTCAGGGTTTAAATTTGTTGTGCAATGGCTTTCATATTTCTGTGACCTTGGTTGTGCAATGGTTTTTATATCTTTTTGAACTTGGCTGTCATAACACTTCTGGGTCTCATCTTTCTTTACCTGTGAAATGGTACAGCAATCTGAAATTTATGTTCTGTGGTACATTATTGTTTTTTTCAGATATATTGCTTATTCATCATAGGAGTGGTTATAAAAACTATATGAAGATATTCAGAGTCTTATACTTGAGAAACAGGAGATAGCCGTTTTCTTATTTGGATTCTGTTGGGGTTCATGTATGTGACCTTGAATAAGTCATTTAAACTCTTTGTGACCCAATATCTAAATGATAAAATGGAGATTCTAATTTGTACTCCTCATTTCTCAGTGAAATCTGCTGAGGACGGACAATCAGGAAGAATTTGAGGGGCATAACACATTGCAAATATAAGGTATTATTTTAATGTTACAACTGAAAAAGAGAATCAGTTGTTCTATTAGTGAGTCAATGAATTAACCATTTTCATATATGAACACAATTTCAACTCTTAAATTACCTAAGACATTTGTTAAATAATATGGGAGGAGTATTTATTTTAATGTCTTTTGAGATGAGTGTTTAATGATACTAGACAGAATGGAAATCAAAACTTTTTACATCTTCTGGGGGAAAGATGTAGATATTTTGGAATGTGTGCATTCCAAAATAATTATAGAAAACAAAGGCTGGGACTTCCCTGGTGGTCCAGTGGTAAAGAATCTGCCTTGCAATGCAGGGGACGTGGGTTTAATCCCTGGTCAGGGAACTAAGATCCCACATGCCGCGGGGGAACGAAGATCCCACATGCCATGGGGCAAATAAGGCGGCGTGCCACAGCTACTGAGCTCGCACACCTCAGTGAGAGCCCGCATGCCGCAAACTACAGAGTCCACGTGCCCAGGAGCCTGCGTGCCACAACTAGAGAGAAACCTGTGCGCCGCCATGAAAGATCCCGCATGCCTCAAGGAAGATCCCGCATACTGCAACTAAGACCTGACGCAGCCAAAAATAAATTAAATAAATAAATAAATAATAAATAAATCTTTTTTTAAAAAAAAGGCTAATTTAAATTTTGATACCAACTTAAAATGGTATTTATGAGTGTTGTCTTCTGTTCTCTGAGTATGTATTGATATACAAAAGTGTGTATTTTGATACTGATATTTTAAAGTGTTCTTTATGAATGCTTCATTCAGATTATGCACACTTGGTCTTCACAAATTTGTTCAGAAAAGATGAAAGATAAGTCAGATTTTAACATTTCATCATATTTTCTATTGTAGTTGAAGTGTTGAGGGTAAATGGGCTGCCAGTGAGAAAATGTAGGGAAAGAAAATGCAGGGCCTGGAACTGTGCCTGAGCATAGACTATGTTTAAGACACTGTAGCTAAAAATAAAACCCACGAAAGAAGTGGCAAAGGAGTATTCAGAAACGAAGGAGGAAAAACAAAACAGGGTTGCACAGTTCTAAAGGAGGAGAGAATTTTCACACTTAGGGCTTGTTTGATGGAGGACAGAGGAAATTGGAAATGGCTGTCACAGTGGAAATCCTGGAAGGTCTGAAAGAAATAAATGTAGAATAACACGGGGGCCTGGTTATAGGTACTTGACTGTAGGTATCAGGGAGCTAGATGTGAGCACTGCTGCTCAGAGACCTGGTTCCAATTCCCTGGGCGCTTTGGGCATAAGTTGGACTCAGTCCAGAAGGAACTGAACAGGAAGCCAAAGGAGACGCTCTGATATGTTCGGGACAGTGTGGAAACTCAGTCACTGGATACAGGGCTGACGCTGAGGCTAGATGAAAGGACTGTGACTGAATACCAATTAATGGAAAGGGAATGTCATCAAAACTGGGCTAATGACAAAATGGATTTCATGATCACTCCAGAGCTCTATGGAGGTTCTTTACATTTCACATATTTAGAGGCCTGATTGATCCCCGAAGTTTGGATTAGACTGAAATGAACAAGTGGAAATTAAGTGCTTAACAGATAGTAGATGCTCAATAAATATTTGCTGAAGAAATGAATGAATCGTAAGATCTTAGATCTGGAGAATGGAAGTCTTCCATTCTCAGCCAAATAACTCCAAAGGTATCAATTTACAATAGTGTTTCCTAAATGTGTTCCATGAAAATCTGATTTCTCAGGATATGTCTTAAGATCAAAGAGTGTTTGACCGAGTAAGTTAGGGAACTACAGAGTTAAATTAATTGCATTCTATATTGCAAGACTTCTCAGAGATTTTATCTTCATGTATCTTATGAATCTCTGAAGGATCAGTAGTATGTAGACATTTCCAAGTTTCTTGACCACAGAACCCTCTCCTCAACAACTGCCTTTCTTTCCCTAGTATCCCCTGGACTAATGTTATGAAAAACATATATTAGGAAGTGTTGGAATACAGATGTAAAAATCAATAGATGGACAAAGAGATCAGTGGATTTTGGTGATATTGAGGAAAAAAGTTATCTTTTTTAGTAGTTTCAAAGATTTCAAAAGCAAACATTGAAAGAACTAGATAATTCTCATTGTACTCCTAATGTTCATCTCCAGGGATTTCCAAGAGTCAGAATCTTTTTTAACTTCTGGTCCACAGGTGGATGGAGGGCTAGAAAAATTTGGAGAATATGGGACATTTTCGGAAAACTTATATGGGATGAGGAAGATTATGAGCCAGAGGCAGTCATTGCATTGTCCATACATTATTAAAGCTTTATGTAATTTTTTTCTACATGAATTCCTATGGGGATAAAAGAGTTGTCGTTTGTGTGTGGGGAGTGGTGGTTGGGGGCTGGGGGGAGGTACGGGAGGAGAGACCATGTTCCTTTCTTACTAGATGGTATTATCCATCGTTATGTCTGTCTCCTCCAACTTAAGGTAAGGGCAGCGTGTGCGCCTTGATTCACTTTTGTATTGGTAGCATGTCTCACTGCATGTGGAATATAGTAGTAAATATTTGAACTAAATTGAACTAAGAGGATCTGAAGAAATGAGTCATGGTTTGTGTTCTTTACAGTGCCTGTTTTTTACCAAAATGGCCCCCTCCTCCTCCTTGGATGGGTAATCTGGGGTAAAGGGAGCATTGCTTTCTTGAGGATGATATTTTGTTGACATTGTCACATGGTGTTTTCAAGGTGTTTTGCACCATTTTTCACCAGAGTGGATACCGAAACATATTCTAAAAACAAAAGCCCATAGGCTGTTCTTTATTGTTTAGAGTGGGATATGAGGGGAGATCACCTCTAAGATTACAAATCTTACAGTTCCAGGAAAGGAGGAGAGAAGTGACAGAACAACTAAACAAGAAATTATGAAGGCCTTTATTTCCAGGGAATTAGGAGTTTTAGGGATAATATCAGATAGGTTGATATTCCATCCCTTCCTCCAGCTTTTCATGCAGAAGGAAGTTTGACTCATTCCAAATCAGATCTCAGAATAATGTCATAACATCATAAGCTTCTTACAGCAATGAGACTCTTGGGGAAAAAAATCGAAATTAGTTGATAATGTGAATCTTTTATGAGAACTTTGAATCTGGTTAAAGCAATAATATATATGTATAGTTGATTTACAGTATTGTGTTGGTTTCAGGTGTACAGCAAAGTGATTCAGTTATAAGTATATACATATATGTATATTTCAGGTTCCTTCCATTATATTGTAGTTTATTACAATATATTGAATATAGTTCCCTTTGCTATACAATAAATCCTTGTTGTTTATCTATTTTATATATAGTAGTGTGTATCTGATAATCCTATATTCCTAATTTATCCCTCCTCCGCCTCTATCCCCTTTGGTAACCATAAGTTTATTTTCTATGTCTGTGAGTCTGTTTTGTAAATAAATTCATTAGTAATGTTTTTTAGATTCCACATGTAAGTGATATCATATAATATTTGTCTTTTTCTGTCTGACTTACTTCATTTAGTATGATAATCTTTAGGTCCATCCATGTTGCTGCAAATGGCAATATTTTATTCTTCTTTATGGCTGAGTAACATTTCATTGTGTGTGTGTGTGTGTGTGTGTATATATATATATATACTATATCTTTTTTAGCCATTCATCTGTTGATGGACACTTAGGTTGCTTCCATGTCTTGGCTCTTGTATTTTGTTTGTTTGTTTGTTTTTTGGCCACACCACACAGCATGTGGGATCTTAGTTCCCCAACCAGGTATTGAACACACACCCCCTGCACTGGAAGCACAGAGTGTTAACTGCTGGACCGCCAGGGAAGTCCTTGGCTATTGTAAAGAGTCCTGCTATGAACATTGGGGTGCTTGTATCTTTTTGTATTAGACTTTTCCTCTTTTATATGCCCAGAAGTGGGATTGCTGGATAATATGGTAGCTCTATTTTCAGTTTTTTAAGAAAACACCATACTGTTCTCCATAGTGGCTGCACCAATTTACATTCCCACCAACAATGTAGGAGGGTTCCCTTTTCTCCACACCCTCTCCAAGCATTTATTATTTGTAGACTTTTTGATGTTGGCCATTCTGACCAGTGTGAGGTGTACCTCACTGTAGTTTTGATGTGCATTTCTCTAATAATTAATGATGTTGAGCATCTTTTCATGTACTCTTTGACCACTTGTATGGCTTCTTTGGAGGAATGTCTATTTAGGTCTTCTGTCCATTTTTTGATGGGGTGGTTTATGTTTTGTTTTGTTTTGATATTGAGTTGCATGAGCTGTTTGTGTGTTTTGGAAATTAAGCCCTTGTTGGTGTTATCATTTGCAAATAGTTGCTCCCAGTCCATAGTTGTCTTGCTGTGTAAAAGCTTATAAGTGTGATTAAGTCCCATTCGTTTATTTTTGCTTGTATTTCTTTTGCCTTGGGACACTGATTTAAGAAAATATTGCTGGGACTTCCCTGGTGGCGCAGTGGTTAAGAATCCTCCTGCCAATGCAGGGGACACGGGTTTGAGCCCTGGTCCGGGAAGATCCCACATGCCGTGGAGCAACTAAGCCCGTCTGCCACAACTACTGAGCCTGTGCTCTAGGGCCCGCAAACCACAACTACTGAGTCTGCGTGCCGCAACTACTGAGCCCGTGCGCTACAACTACTGAAGCCCATGCACCTAGATCCCGTGGTCTGCAACAAGAGAAGCCACCGCAATGAGAAGCCCACACACAGCAACAAAAGGGTAGCCCCCGCTCTCTGCAACTAGAGAAAGCCCACACGCAGCAACGAAGACACAATGCAGCCAAAAATAAATAAATAAATTAATTAATTAAAAAAAGAAAATATTGCTATAATTCATGTCAGAGAATGTTTTGCCTATGTTCTCTTTTAGTAGTTTTATGGTGTCATGTCTTATATTCAGGACTTTAAACCACTTTGAGTTTATTTTTTATAAATTTATTTATTTATTTTTAGCTGCACTGGGCCTTTGTTGCTGTGTGTGGGCTTTCTCTAGTTGCAGAGAGCGGGGGCTACTCTTCGTTGTGGTGTGCGGGCTTCTCATTACAGTGGCTTCTCTTGTTGCGGAGCATGGGCTATAGGTGCGTGGGCTTCAGTAATTGTGGCACACAGGCTCAGTAGCTGTGGCTTGAGAGCTCTAGAGCGCAGGCTCAGTAGTTGTGGCACACGGGCTTAGTTGCTCCGCGGCACGTGGGATCTTCCCGGACCAGGGCTCGAACCCGTGTCCCCTGCATTGGCAGGCAGATTCTTAACCACTGAGCCACCAGGGAAGTCCCGAGTTTATTTTTGTATGTGGTGTGAGGGAATGTTCTAATTTCATTGATTTACATGAGACAGTCCAGCTTTCCCAGCATCACTTGCTGAAGACACTGTCTTTTCTCCATTATATATTCTTGCCTCCTTTGTCAATGATTAATTGATCATAGGTGGGTGGGTTTATTTTTGGGCTTTTTTTTTTTAAGATGGCTTGATTCAAATTTAGTCTTTTTTTCATTTTTTTAAAAGTCTTTATTGAATTTGTTACAATATTACTTGTGTTTTATGTTTTGGTTTTTTGGCCACGAGGCATGTGGGGTCTTAGCTTCCCAGCCAGGGATCAAACCTGCACCCCCTGCACTGGAAGGCAAAGTCTTAACCACTGGACCACCAGGGAAGTTCCTGGGCTCTCTATTCTGTTCCATTGATCCATATGTCTGTTTTTGTGCCAATACCACACTGTTTTAGTTACCATAGCTTTGTAGTATTGTCTGAAGTCTAGGAGGGTTATGCCTCCAGCTTTGTTCATTTTCCTCAGAATTTGAAGCAATAATGTTTAATAAAAGTATTACTATTAAATATTAGAAGGAGAACATTTAATTAATTAATTTATTTGGCCTCACCACATGGCTTGTGGGATCTTAGTTCCCAGATCAGGGATTGAACCCAGGCCCTGGCAGTGAGAGTGCTGAGTCCTGACCACTGGACCACCAGGGAATTCCTGAGAGCATTTTAACTTATTTATTTTATTTAATCATTGAATACCTACAGTGACATGCTTGTCACTCTGGTACAAAGATAAGTAAGATATGTTTCTAATATATTCAAAGTTGTTTATAGTTGAGTTAGAGTGACAGGCATGTCCCAGAATAATAAAGTGAGAGAGAGGAGGCACTGGCAGATCAGAGAGAAGATCTGAATGAGGGCTGAGTGTGGAGCCCTGTAGATTCCAAACTTCCATACTACTGTAGCAATGTAAACTTGCTGACTTCCCAGCCCATGCACTTGGTTGGCTTTGAGAATCCTAACTGGGGATGTGTCTGTATCTTAGATGGGCAAATTCATAAATATTTAAATGAGAGTCATTATGATGGAATGACCAATTCCAGAGGATTCCTTAAATGAGGCTCCATCACTGCTTACTAAGAAAATGATTCAGAGAGCGCTAGACATTATACAAATTATAGCATCTCCTGACAAATGTGTTGCTTTTCTCTCAGATTCTTAACTTTAGCAATTAGAATAAATTGAGACAACCACTCACAAAATCACATAGCATAGGAAAAAGACCATGAACCCTGACAGACAAACACTGGCTCAAAGACTGGCTCCAATACAGTATTTAGTTCCTGACTGACTTTGGAGGAAATTGCTTCCTTTCTCTCTGCCTCTGTTAGCTCCTGTGAAACAGGATTACAGCATCTAGTTTAAGGGATTATTGTGGAGGTGGTAACATGTAAGGTTAGGTTTCTTCCTTACATCCTCTCAGGGAACCCTGCACATCTCATTTTATAGCACATTATGCAGCTTGTAATTCATTAAATGTAAAATCAGCTCTTTTCTGTCTGTCTCCCCTGCTTTCTGCTGGGAGATACGCTTCCTGAGGGAAGGAACCACATTTCTCCTATTTAGCATGCTGTCCCAGGTGCCCAGCACATCCTTAGCTCAGTGCCGACTGGAGGAAACCAGAGCAGTATGCGACGTGTACTACACTATGAATAAACATTGCTTCCCTTCTTTCTTATACCCAGAACCTGACAGTTTTCTTTTCCTTTCTCTGTTCCTCTGTGAGTTTTGGGAATTTCTGTGCTTCTCTTACAATACGTGATATTATTGGCATGTCGCTTGTTTATACCGCTTCCCAGGTGCTACTCATGGGTAGCCTGGGCCTTCTTGTCAACGACAAACTCTTTTTGAACTAAAAATGTAATCTCTACTACTTTTACCTGTCCTTAATAGGGCTTCTCCTGAGTTGTTTCTTACAGATAAAAAAGTGATTTCTGGGTCTACTTACATTATTTTGAAATTTTTCTTTTATTTCGCTGAAGTTCATAGGATGAGGGAAAGATTGGGCTGATTATTGATACTTTTGGATCACTCACTGCAACTGTACTTTTTATTATTTCATGTATTATATCAGAAACCTAAACCTTATATAGCCCTACATTATATTTTACCCAAAGGCAAAAGGAAGATTAAAGGTATCATCTAATCCAGTGTTTGTTCATTATACTCATTTTCACGTTGACTGATTTCTTTATGAATATAACAGTTATTCCATGATTTCATCAACTCATGGCAGCACTAAAATAGATTACAGCTTCAGGTTTGTCTTCTGCTTGCATTCATGATGAGGGCTCTGAAGAACTGCACATTTTCAGGAGAGGAGTTTCCATGGAAACCCGGACAAAGGCAAAGCAAAATAATTCTTCAAGGCCCACAAGAAAAAAAATCCCCCCTTTGCTTTTTGTTTGCAGTTCAGTGTCCCCTGAGCAGTTCAGTGCTGGCCCTGTCCTTGCTCTCTAGGAATCCCTGTTTGAAATTTATATATAGCATTATGCCTCTCTGAAATCTGCAAAATAGGACTTGGCGAGTATGACTAAAAAGTTATTTCTCAGGAGAGCTCAAACCCAGAGGTTTTTTTTGTTTTTTTTGTTTTTTTTACAATGAGATTTAAAAATATAATAAAGCATACATTTAAGCAGCTACTGAGTTTATGAACATAGAGTGGCTCTTCAAATGATCAAATAGGTCTCAAAGAAGAGAGTTTTAGAGCAAATAAATGAAATCAATGATTAGAGGCAATTTGGTATTTCAAGACGATTTGTTTGCTGAAAATAAAGACCAGGTCAAATAATTTCTGATACATTTGCAGTTCTTATGCTTGAGGAAGTCATGGGGTTCATATGAATTCCTTTGGAAAATGATGTCTCTCTCATTGGTTTGCGAAGTTCCAGAGCAGCTGACTGTCTTACTTATGTATCTTCCATTGTACTTAGAACAGCAGTTTGAAGCTATTTTGGGGACTAGGTTGATGCAGTGAAGGGCACCCACCATGCTCTCCCATACAGGGTTCTTTAGTGCCACAGTTAGAAACAGAATACCCTGTGTACAACTATTGACACTATTTAATACATTCACGGCACAATTCATACTTCACTTTCTTTTCTTTATTGAACTTAACTGCAATCATGTTCAAAAATATATTCACTCTTCGGTTCATCCTTTCAACAAATAACTTTTGAGTAATTATTGCACACTAGGTACTATGCTAGGGACATTCCCTCGGGGAGTCCATCAAGGCCTGCCAGATTTTTTAAAATGAAATAACACAAAAGAAAAACACAAACAACAGTGTGACAATTACTACATACTGTGAAGTGCCATAGTATTGAGGCTTGTTCTAGGTATTTATGGCAGTCCAGAGCGGGGACATGTCTCAGCTTAGTGGTGATGGTCATATAGGGGTTAGATCAGGTAAGGACTTCAAAAAGAGGTGACGTTTGTTTCGAGTCCTGACAAATGATTAGATATGAATCAGGCAGACAAATGGGGGAAACACATTCAGTGGAAACAACATAAAAACACAGGGATATGGAAGAATGCCAGTGTTTTAGGCACTGAGCATAGGTTATAATGCAGGGAGGAAGGGAAGTGAGAATGGAGAAGAAGGCAGAAGCCAGGTCCTCAAGGGGTTTGCAAAGCTAAGGAGTATGATTTTATCCTAAAGATGGAGAAGCCTCTCAGCAATTCCAACAGAAGTGCTAAATCTGTACTGTCGTCCTGGAGGAAGTCATGTATAGCAGAGAGACTGGTTAGGAGGCAGAGGGCAATGTTGATGAAAAATGGTGAGGCCAAAACTATGGCTATGTAGACTGGGCTAGAGAGGAGAACTAGATCTGGAGGGTAGATGGACTTGGTAACCAGTTGGTTGGATTGGGGTGCAAAAGAATGGAAGACTGGAGTGGACTTCAGGTTTCTAGTGCAGGTCCTGGGAAGATGGTAGTACTATTTGTGTGTGTGTGTGTGTGTGTGTGTGTGTTCTTCTAAAGCTCTATTTATTTAGTTATTTATTTATTTTTATTGGGGTATATTTTTTTTACAATGTTGTGTTAGTTTCTACTGTACAGCGAAGTGAAGTAGAGTTCCCTGTGCTATACAGCAGGTTCTTATTAGTTATCTATTTTGTACATATTAGTGTATATATGTCAATCCCAATCTCCTAACTCATCCCACCCCATCCCCCTCCACTTTCCCCCCTTGGTGTCCATACGTTTGTTCTCTACATCTGTGTCTCTGTTTCTGCCTTGCAAACCGGTTCATCTGTACCATTTTTCTAGATTCCACATATATGTGTTAATGTGCGATATTTGTTTTTCTCTTTCTGACTTACTTCGCTCTGTATGACAGTCTCTAGGTCCATCCACGTCTCTAAAATGACCCAATTTCATTCCTTTTTATGGCTGAGTAATATTCCATTGTATATATGTACCACTTCTTCTTTATCCATTCTTCTGTCCGTGGGCATTTAGGTTGCTTCCATGACCTGGCTATTGTAAATAGTGCTGCAGTGAACATTGAGGTGCATGTGTTTTTTTGAATTTGGTTTTCTCTGGGTATATGCCCAGTGGTAGGATTGCTGGGTCATATGGTAATTCTATTTTTATTTTTTTTTTTTAATTTTTTTTTTATTTTTATATTTATGGCTGTGTTGGGTCTTCATTTCTGTGCGAGGGCTTTCTCCAGTTGCGGCAAGTGGGGGCCACTCTTCATCGCGGTGTGTGGGCCTCTCACTATTGCGGCCTCTCTTGTTGCGGAGCACAGGCTCCAGATGCGCAGGCTCAGTAATTGTGGCTCACGGGCCTAGTTGCTCCACGGCATGTGGGATCTTCCCAGACCAGGGCTCGAACCCGTGTCCCCTGCATTGGCAGGCAGATTCTCAACCACTGCGCCACCAGGGAAGCCCTATTTTTAGTTTTTTTAAGGAACCTCCATACTGTTCTCCATAGTGTCTGTATCAATTTACATTCCCACCGACAGTGCAGGAGAGTTCCCTTTTCTCCACGCCCTCTCCAGCATTTATTGTTTGTAGATTTTCTGATGATGGCCATTCTAACTGGTGTGAGGTGATACCTCACTGTAGTTTTGATTTGCATTTCTCTAATAATTAGTGATGTTGAGCAGCTTTACATGTGCCTCTTGGCCATCTGTATGTTTTCTTTGGAGAAATGTCTATTTAGGTCTTCTGCCCATTTTTTGATTGGGTTGTTTGTTTTCTTGATATTGAGCTGCATGGGCTGTTTATATATTTTGGAGATTAATCCTTTGTCCATTGATTCGTTGCTTTGTTTGCAAATATTTTCTGCCCTTCTGAGGGTTGTCTTTTCATCTTGTTTATAGTTTCCTTTGCTGTGCAGAAGCTTTGAAGTTTCATTAGGTCCCATTTTTTTATTTTTGTTTTTATTTCCATTACTCTAGGAGGTGGGTCAAAAAAGATCTTGCTGTGATTTATGTCAAAGAGTGTTCTGCCAATGTTTTCCTCTAAGAGTTTTACAGTGTCTGGTCTTACATTTAAGTCTTTAATCCATTTTGAGTGTATTTTTGTGTATGTTGTTAGGGAGTGTTCTAATTTCATTCTTTTACATGTAGCTGTCCAGTTTTCCCAGCACCACTTATGGAGGAGACTGTCTTTTCTCCACTGTATATCCTTGCCTCCTTTGTCATAGATTAGTTGACCATAGGTGAGTGGGCTTATCTCTGGGCTTTCTATCCTGTTCCATTGTTGCATATTTTTGTTTTTGTGCCAGCACCATATTGTCTTGATTACTGTAGCTTTGTAGTACAGTCTGAAGTCAGGGAGTCTGATTCTTCCAGCTCCATTTTTTTTTCTTAACATTGCTTTGGCTGGTAATACTACTAAGTGAAATTAGTATGAGAGGTGAGAAATCCATGAAGATTAAGAGTATAGCTTTAATCCTTGTGCTGCCTGACTGCTCAAGTGACCTCAGGCAAGATTCTTAATCTGTTTGAGCCTCAGTTCCTTTGAAATGATCCCATGGGATTGTTTAGAGGATTAAATGATGTAATACTTATAAAACATTCACACATTTGCTTGATCTATATTTTTTGAACAATGATGATGTATCAGGGTAAGAGATTCAGAGATGTATAAGGCAAAGTTTCTGCCCTCCTGGAAATTCTATTGGATGAGTGGGATGGCAGATATAAACAAGTTAACAAATAAGTGAGTAAATCAATTACAGATTTGGAAGAGCAATTTGAAAGAAATAAACAGGTTGACGTGGCAGAGATAGGGTTGAGCTCTACTTTTTGATATGTTAAGAAAGGCTAAAACTTATAAGGGAGACAGGGACAGCTATTCATCTGGGGAAATGCCTTCCAGGCTCTGAGAACAACCAGTTCAAAGACCCTGAAGTGGGAAAGAATTTTGGACAGTATACACTTAGCAGTTCCTCAAATATAATAAGCACGTAGTAAACAATACTCACTTGAAAACATGGAGGTTATCTATTTGATTATATGCTGTGGAAAACTAGCTTAACAAAATACCTCTTTCATTTGTTACATACAATAGTCAGAACAATATTTAAAATTGCCACCTTTACAAATGTATCTTCACATTTAAGGATGTAAAGAAAATTGTTAGTGGAAAGGGGGGAAGAGTTCTTTAAAGCAGTGTTGAGTTTTATGGGCCAGGAATTCCCAGTAGACACTTTGTGATTAATATTCTTCTCAACAGCTCTGGAAATATATTTTTCTTTTTTTTTTTTCCAATTATCTTTTTCATTTAGTTGAACCTGACTCAACATTAACACCGGTTGATCCTTCAAAGATGGGAGACTGTTAACTACCTTTTTGAAGTCTGAAAGTTATACAACTGTGTATAGAGAATTCTAGGTTAACCTTCATGCTTTAGAAATCTTGCTTATTAGTTACTTCTGCATTTTATTCTGTGCAGTGATAGAAGATACATCATTTAAATGATCAGAAAATGACTTCATGATATACATTTTTTAAAAGTGCAGATGGAGAACCTTATCCAGGGAAATTGTTAATGACTACACTGGTGTACTGTTCAAACATCATGTCTGAGAGTTTACTGTATTACATGCTAAGGAAAGATTATAAACAACTTCTGTAACACGTCAACAAAGGCATCTGAATTTGATATGAATCCTAGTTAGAGACTTTCCTACCATTTATTCTACTTATCTTCTTGAACTAGAATGTATAGTAAAATGAATTGCAAATATATGGTAGTTATAAATTTAAGATAAAACATGTAGAAACATTAAATTTAGATAAAGATTAATGCGTGGCATGTGTTAAAACATGTTGATAATGTAAGTTAAAATTTTAAACCTCAAATGAATAACCAAAAAAGAAATAGCTAAGCAGACACCAGAACCATAAAGCAGGGATAAGGCCGCTCTAGAATTCGATGAACGACAGCCTCCTCTTCTGTTCAGAGTGAATTCTAGCAAAGAGCTAATGAAGCTAAACAATCTATTTAAGTGCTGCTGGAAAATTCCCCTTCAGCCAGCAGCTGACATGACTGTTGTCATTCAAAGGGCATAAGTAAATGTCATATAATTGAGTCATCGAGAAACTGAGATGACAGTGAGCTACATTCTCATTAACACTTAAAAAAAATTCTCCCCTGAGCTGTTAAATAGGTGATGGTTAAGACTGGTATTAAAGCTTAAGAAAAACTACAAGAAGTCAGAGTTTAAATAGGTCCCAGCTCTTTCATCAGTAGTTCCCCGAGCAGTTGGCTGTGACTCTTGTAGACCAGGTGGAGTGTGTTTCTATGAAATAACACTGATAGATTCTGAATCACTGCTTTTACAGTTATGAGAAATCCAAACTTCACGTGAGGCAGTGTGGTACTTCAGTCAAGTACAAAGACTGCCATAGCCTCGCATAGACAGTGCCTTCTAAATGCCCTTCTCACCCCTGTACAACAGAGGAAGAGTGTCCTAACATTTTTAAAGGAACCCTAGGTCAGCAAGATGCTCTTTGCCCGAATCAAGTTGAATATTCTCCTTGTACCCCTGTTTTCTGCTTCCTCGTTTACCTCTGGCTTTCATCCATGACCATTAACTCAGGTACTTATTCATTCATAAGTTGGCGTCTTCCAGCCCAACACTGTAATTGAACTTGGCTTTGCGCCTTGATTCTGTCTTTCCCTCTTGGATCCAACTGAATTCTGTGTCTTTGGAAGTGACTTCACACATTATCCTGGTTTTGTTCTTGCTACACCCTGCCCTGAGGCTACAGTGTTATTGGCATAGCCAGCATACGCTTTTAGGAAAGAAAGGTTTTAATAGTAGAGATTTTAATAGTGGAGATTTTTCCAGACCTGCTTTAGTAACAATCAGAAATAGATAATTTCTACATCCTTCAAGTTAAAAAATGTCTATAGCAGATTCTCGGGATCTTAATGGCTACTCAGATTTGAGCCCAGTGATGTAAACGATCAATATATAGCTTATCTGTAGGAAGTAAGAGTCCCTTATTAAACCTGGAACCAGATAACAAGGCAACCAAATAGGTTGTCCTGCATATAATCTGAATATTTATATAATGTTCAATAAGGATGTCCATTAGTTAAAAACCAGAAAAAAAGTAAAATTAATTTGTAAAAATCACAATAAATTCCGTACAGCTCATGTTTAATAGAAACCAGTAACACATAAGTTCTTTAAAAATTCTCTGATAATTTATGTAATGTTTATTATTTTCGATCAAAATATAATCGAGGTTATCTTAGATACATGAAATGTGGTTATGATAGAAGTCTGATTCTATAGCCCACACATTAAAGCCAGCATCCCTGTTTTAGTCATTTATTAGATAGGCCCAGTAGTGGATGCTGTTGTCATCCTACTGGATTACACTGGATCCCCTTTATTTATTTATTTTTATTTTTTTTATTTTTTTATTTTTTATAAATTTTATTTATTTATTTATTTATTTATTTATTATTATTATTATTATTTTGGCTGTGTTGGGTCTTCGTTTCTGTGCGAGGGCCTTCTCTAGTTGCGGCGAGCGGGGGCCACTCTTCATCGCGGTGCGCGGGCCTCTCACTGTTACGGCCCCTCTCGTTGCGGAGCATAGGCTCCAGACGCGCAGGCTCAGTAGCTGTGGCCCACGGGCCCAGTTGCTCCGTGGCATGTGGGATCCTCCCAGACCAGGGCTCGAACCCGTGTGCCCTGCATTGGCAGGCAGATTCTCAACCACTGCACCACCAGGGAAGCCCTGGATCCCCTTTATGAATGAGCTTCTAACATCTGTCACCTGCAGTCCTCTTCCAAGGACTATCTTTGGGCTACTAAGGTGCTCTGCCCAGCAGCTGGAAGACTGGATTGCGGAAAGTGTCAAGAGTCACATGCTGACTGCATGAGTACTAAAGCCCAGTTCCAAGGCAGGACAAACTCTGGAGATTACTACCAGATACACAATTTTGAAATGATCCTAGGAAGCACACTTTTCACATTTTTAGATGTTTGAAGTGGGATGCACCTTACAATTGATTTGTCATACTTTAATTGGCAATGTTTTTCTCTTTCTTAGTGCATACCGTAAGGATGTATCTTATGGTTGATGGCGAATTAGTGTCAATGAAATTAAGGTCTGGAAAAGAGTGAACAAAACCTTCTGTTTGAAAACAATCAGGAAAGGATTTAGGGAAGAACTGGCATCTAAGGTGGTAGAATGTGAAAGTGTCAGGTGGATTATCCTATGGTTTTGAAGATACATTAAGTGGCAGTTAAGGCCAATCAAAGTTTAGGTAAGAAGTTAAAGGGAAGGAGCCACTTTTAATTGGGTTCCTACTATGCGTCTAGCACCTACGTCTTCTGTCTTGAGTAATTTTTCATTCTCATAATAACCTTTTGGGCCCAGAGGTAACAATCAGAAATAAATTATCTGCAGAAGACAGCAGTCCTGGCCCAAGCACACACTTGGGGAGCATTGCATCAATTGATATCAGGATGGTTTTACAACCATCTGCTTTTGATGACTTCAACTCTCCCAGAAGCTAGACCCCTATTCTAGGCAGAAAAGACACTAGTTTTTGGAGCACGCAGATCTGGGTCAAGCTCAGTCTCTTTGATTTAATCACTACGTAATGTTGAACAAATTATTTACCATTTGAAAATAATTTGAAAAGAATTATACCTATCCCTAACAGCCTGTAGTATAGTATTTGTGTATATAACATGCTTACTAAATATTAGTTCACCTCACTTTCCTTCTACTCCGTTCTTTTCCTTGTAAAATATGTTTTCTTAAGTAACAATGAGGCAACTGAGGTCAGGAAAACAAACCCAGGGATTTGGGGAACAGTGGTCAAGTTAAGGGGCCGGGCTTTGCCCTGGGCCCAGGGACATTCTCCTCTAGTCATTGGGAGGCCAGTGGTCATGAAGAACTGGACTCTACAAGTCCAATCTCATATCCATCCTTTGTAGGGCCAGAATTGGGATGAAGTGGGAGAGAAATGCAACAGTACGGAGACAGGCAGACAATCTTCAGGGTCCTGGTCTGTTAGTCACATCATAATCTGTTCTTTTCTGGAACTGCAGTATTTGAAAGA
Organism: Balaenoptera ricei; assembly: GCF_028023285.1. NCBI lineage: Eukaryota > Metazoa > Chordata > Mammalia > Artiodactyla > Balaenopteridae > Balaenoptera > Balaenoptera ricei. The sequence continues at coordinate 66,944,950 of NC_082647.1, forward strand.
TTCTTTTCTATCAAATAGGATTTAATCAGAATTTATGCTCTCATTATTATTTATCTAAAATTTTCAAATAGAACTACTGAGCAGTGTAAAATAGCCAGGGTTGTCACTTTGAGTTGATATAGTTCATCCATCCTTTCCACCAGTATCTCTTGTTCCCTTTCCACGTGCAAGTAGCGTGGGGGTGGAGGGAATAGAGTGTGAACACAGCTGCTTCCCCGCCTTGAGGCATCTACCCCTTAGTGGAGGCAAAAATCAACAGCATCATGTTTTGATCTAGGAATGAGACCACGGCAATGTGGGAATGTAAAGGGGGGTCTGTCTTAACCTCTTCGGTGACATGAGCCCCTTCTGAGAAAAAAATTTCACATATATGAAATAAAGTGCATAGCATTACAAAAGAAACTGACCTTAATGAAATATGGTTAAGAATGCCTGGGAGGAAGTTTGTTCTGAGGGAAAAAAAATCAGGAAGAAGAGCCAAATGATGGTAAGGAGGCGGGAAACAGTGCCCTCAGCAAGAGAAACATCATGTGGAAAGAGCCAGCAGTAAGAAGGCAAGTCACAGGGTTCGCTTTTCAAGGGCAAAAGTTGAGCCTGGTCCAGCTAAAAGCAAAGGGTTTTGTTGTTTTAAATTAGCCTCTGCAGCTACAATATAGGCACAGGTATAGGCTTTGTTATATAGACAGAATAAATAAAAGTTTTCTTTCAATAAAGTGTTCTCTATGATTATATACTAGTGAGAAAATATATATTGTTTTAATATATCAAGCTACAACTATTACTATGCTAACTTCCAACATGAAAATGATTTGATTTTTTTTTCTCTTTAACAGATTTTTTATTTTTTTGGTCCAGATTTTCTTTTATTTATTTTTTTTATACAGCAGGTTCTTATTAGTCATCCATTTTATACACATCAGTGTATAAATGTCAATCCCAATCTCCCAATTCATCACACCACCATCCCCACCTCCCTGTGGCATTCCCCCCTTGGTGTCCATACGTTTGTTCTCTACATCTGTGTCTTCATTTCAGCCCTGCAAACCGGTTCATCTGTACAATTTTTCTAGGTTCCACATATATGCGTTAATATACGATATTTGTTTTTCTCTTTCTGACTTATTTCACTCTGTATGACAGCCTCTAGATCCATCCGCGTCTCTACAAATGACCCAATTTCGTTCCTTTTTACAGCTGAGTAATACTCCATTGTATATATGTACCACAGCTTCTTTATCCATTCGTCTGTCGATGGGCATTTAGGTTGCTTCCATGACCTGGCTATTGTAAATAGTGCTGCAGTGAACATTGGGGTGCATGTGTCGTTTTGAGTTATGGTTTTCTCTGGGTATATGCCCAGTGGTAGGATTGCTGGATCATATGGTAATTCTATTTTTAGTTTTTTAAGGAACCTCCATACTGTTCTCCATAGTGGCTGTATCAATTTACATTCCCACCAACAGTGCAAGAGGGTTCCCTTTTCTCCACATCCTCTCCAGCATTTGTTGTTTCTAGATTTTCTGATGATGTCCATTCTGACTGGTGTGAGGTGATACCTCATTGTAGTTTTGATTTGCATTTCTCTAATAATTAGTGATGTTGAGCAGCGTTACATGTGCTTCTTGGCCATCTGTATGACTTCTTTGAAGAAATGTCTATTTAGGTCTTCTGCCCATTTTTGAATTGGGTTGTTTGTTTTTTTAATACTGAGGTACATGAGCTGTTTATATATTTTGGAGATTAATCCTTTGTCCATTGATTCATTTGTAAATATTTTCTCCCATTCTGAGGGTTGTCATTTCATCTTGTTCAGTTTCCTTTGTTGTGCAAAAGCTTTTAAGTTTCATTAGGTCCCATTTGTTTATTTTTGTTTTTATTTCCATTACTCTAGGAGGTGGATAAAAAAGATCTTGCTGTGATTTGTGTCTAAGAGTGTTCTTCCTATGTTTTCCTCTAAGAGTTTTATAGTGTCCAGTCTTACATTTAGGTCTCTAATCCATTTTGAATTTATTTTTGTGTATGGTTTTAAGGAGTGTTCTAATTTCATTCTTTTACATGTAGCTGTCCAGTTTTCCCAGCACCACTTATTGAAGAGACTGTCTTTTCTCCATTGTATATCCTTGCCTCCTTTGTCATAGATTAGTTGACCATTGGTGCATGGGTTTATCTCTGGGCTTTTTGTCTTGTTCCATTGATCTATATTTCTGATTTTGTGCCAGTACCATATTGTCTTGATTGCTATAGCTCTGTAGTATAGACTGAAGTCAGGGAGTCTGATTCCTCCAGCTCCGTTTTTTTCCTTCAAAACTGCTTTGGCTATTCGGGGTCTTTTGTGTTTCCATACAAATTTTAAGATTTTTTTGTTCTAGTTCTGTAAAAAATGCCATTGGTAATTTGATAGGGATTGCATTGAATCTGTAGATTGCTTTGGGTAGTAGAGTCAATTTCACAATATTGATTCTTCCAATCCAAGAACATGGTATATCTCTCCATCTGTTGGTATCATCTTTAATTTCTTTCATCAGTGTCTTATAGTTTTCTGCATACAGGTTTTTTTCTCCTTAGGTAGGTTTATTCCTAGGTATTTTATTCTTTTTGTTGCAGTGGTAAATGGGAGTGTTTCCTTAATTTCTCTTACAGATTTTTCATCGTTAGTGTATAGGAATGCAAGAGATTTCTGTGCATTAATTTTGTATCCTGCAACTTTACCAAATTCATTGATTAGCTCTAGTAGTTTTCTGGTGGCATCTTTAGGATTCTCTATGTATAGTATCATGTCATCTGCAAACAGTGACAGTTTTACTTCTTCTTTTCCGATTTGTATTCCTTTTATTTCTTTTTCTTCTCTGATTGCCGTGGCTAGGACTTCCAAAACTATGTTGAATAATAGTGGCGAGAGTGGACATCCTTGTCTTGTTCCTGATCTTAGAGGAGATGATTCAGTTTTTCACCATTGAGAACGATGTTTGCTGTGGGTTTGTTGTATATGGCCTTTATTATGTTGAGGTCGGTTCCCTCTGTGCCCACTTTCTGGAGAGTTTTTCTCATAAATGGGTGTTGAATTTTGTCAAAGGCTTTTTCTGCATCTACTGAGATGATCGTAAGGTTTTTATTCTTCAGTTTGTTTATGTGGTGTATCACATTGACTGATTTGCGTATACTGAAGAATCCTTGCATCCCTGGGATAAATCCCACTTGATCATGGTGTATGATTCTTTTAATGTGTTGTTGGATTCTGTTTGCTAGTATTTTGTTGAGGATTTTTGCATCTATATTCATCAGTGATATTGGTCTATAATTTTCTTTTTTTGTAGTATCTTTGTCTGGTTTTGGTATCAGGGTGATGGTGACCTCATAGAATGAGTTTGGGAGTGTTCCTTCCTGTGCAATTTTTTGGAAGAGTTTGAGAAAGATGGGTGTTAGCTCTTCTCTCAGTGTTTGATAGAATTCACCTGTGAAGCCATCTGGTCCTGGACTTTTGTTTGTTGGAAGATTTTTAATCACAGTTTCAATTTCATTACTTGTGATTGGTCTGTTCATATTTTCTATTTCTTCCTGGTTCAGTCTTGGAAGGTTATACCTCTCTAAGAATTTGTCCGTTTCTTCCAGGTTGTCCATTTTATTGGCGTAGTGTTTCTTGTAGTACTCTCTTAGGATGCTTTGTATTTCTGCTGTGTCTGTTGTAACTTCTCCTTTTTCATTTCTAAATTTATTGATTTGAGTCCTCTCCCTCTTTTTCTTGATGAGTCTGGCTAATGGTTTATCAATTTTGTTTATCTTCTCAAAAACCAGCTTTTAGTTTTATTGATCTTTGCTATTGTTTTCTTTGTTTCTATTTCATTTATTTCTGCTCTGATCTTTATGATTTGTTTCCTTCTGATAACTTTGGGTTTTGTTTATTCTTCTTTCTCTAGTTCCTTTAGGTGTAAAGTTAGATTGTTTATTTGAGATTTTTCTTGTTTCTTGAGGTAAGCTTGTATAGCTATAAACTTCCCTCTTAGAACTGCTTTTGCTGCATCCCATAGGTTTTGGATTGTCATGTTTTCATTGTCATTTGTTTCTAGGTATTTTTTGATTTCCTCTTTGATTTCTTCAGTGATCTCTTGGTTACTTAGTAACGTATTTTTTAGCCTCCATGTGTTTATGCTTTTTACGTTTTTTTCCCTGTAATTGATTTCTGATCTCATAGCGTTGTGGTCAGAAAAGATGCTTGATATGATTTCAATTTTCTTAAATTTACTGAGGCTTGATTTGTGGCCCAAGATGTGATCTATCCTGGAGAATGTTCCATGCGCACTTGAGAAGAAAGTGTAACCTGCTGTTTTTGGATGGAATGTCCTATAAATATCAATTAAATCTATCTGGTCTATAGTGTCATTTAAAGCTTGTATCTTCTTATTAATTGTCTGTTTGGATGATCTGTCCATTGGTGTAAGTGAGGTGTTAAAGTCCCCCACTATGATTGTGTTACTGTCAATTTCCTCTTTTATAGCTGTTAGCAGTTGCCTTATGTATTGAGGTGCTCCTATGTTGGGTGCATATATATTTATCATTGTTATATCTTCTTCTTGGATTGATCCCTTGATCATTATATAGTGTCCTTCCTTGTCTCTTGTAACATTCTTTATTTTAAAGTCCAGTTTATCTGATATGAGAATTGCTACTCCAGCTTTCTTTTGATTTCCATTTGCATGGAATATCTTTTTCCATCTCCTCACTTTCAGTCTGTATGTGTCCCTATATCTGAAGTGGGTCTCTTGTAGACAGCATATATATATGGGTCTTGTTTTTGTATCCATTCAGCAAGCCTGTGTCTTTTGGTTGGAGTGTTTAATCCATTCACGTTTAAGGTAATTATTGATATCTATGTTCCTATTACCATTTTCATAATTGTTTTGGGTTTGTTTTTGTAGGTCCTTTTCTTCTCTTGGGTTTCCCACTTAGAGAAGTTCCTTTAGCATTTGTTGTGTAGCTGGTTTGGTGGTGCTGAATTCTCTTAGCTTTTGCTTGTCTGTAAAGCTTTTGATTTCTCCATCGAATCTGAATGAGATCCTTGCCAGGTAGAGTTATCTTGGTTGTAGGTTCTTCCCTTTCATCACTTTAAGTATATCATGCCACTCCCTTCTGGCTTGTAGAGTTTCTGCTGAGAAATCAGCTGTTAATCTTACGGGAGTTCCCTTGTATGTTATTTGTCGTTTTTCCCTTGCTGCTTTCAGTAATTTTTTCTTTGTCTTTAATTTTTGCCAATTTGATTACTGTGTGTCTCTCCTTGGGTTTATCCTGTATGGGACTCTCTGCACTTCTTGGACTTGGGTGGCTCTTTCCTTTCCCGTGTTAGGGAAGTTTTCGACTATAATCTCTTCAAGTATTTTCTTGGGTCCTTTCTCTCTTCTCCTTCTGGGACCCCTGTAATGTGAATGTTGTTGGAATGTTGTTGCGTTTAATGTTATCCCAGAAGTCTCTTAGGCTGTCTTCATTTCTTTTCATTCTTTTTTCTTTATTCTGTTCTGCAGCAGTGAATTCCACCATTCTGTCTTCCAGGTCACTTATCCGTTCTTCTGCCTCAGTTATTCTGCTATTGATTCCTTCTAGTGTATTTTTCATTTCAGTTATTGTATTGTTCATCTCTGTTTGTTTGTTCTTTAATTCTTCTAGATCTTTGTTACACATTTCTTGCATCTTCTCGATCTTTGCCTCCATTCTTTTTCCAAGGTCCTGGATCATCTTCACTATCATTATTATGAGTTGTTTTTCTGGACGGTTGCCTATCTCCACTTCATTTAGTTGTTTTTCTGGGGTTTTATCTTGTTCCTTCATCTGGTACATAGCCCTCTGCCTTTTCATCTTGTCTATGTTTCTGTGGATGTGCAAAATGAAAATGATTTAAATAGATGAAATATGTGGATCCAAATCACCCTTTATATAAATTACTAAGTAGAGAGTCAAGTCACAGCTGGGGACCTAAATGTAAATTTATAAGAGATTCTCTCCTCTGATTCTGGAATTTTCAGTCTGAAACACAGGATGCATCAGTTGTATCCTTATCACTTGGGCACTCAATAAGTCCTTAGTGATGGAACAAGGAATACTTTTTACCAACTAGTAAAAAAAAAAAAGCAATACGATAAAAAAAAAAAATGCAAGGGTTTAGGTGCTGTGTAAAGTCAGAAAGAGCCATGTAATCTTTAAAATCAGAACAAACAATGTTTGAATTGTGACTCTCTTGCTTACTCACTTGTGTGGCTGAAAATTCTTCAGATTCAGTTTCTTGATGCGTAAAACTGGAATATTAACTCTTATACTTTGGGAGTAAATAAAATAATGTGCATGGAGCACTTAATACAATGCACCTTGTACAAAATAGCCCCCTCTTCTTTTGCCTGGAATTTCCTGACTCTCCTCCACTCACCCCACCTACTTGCACAGAGAGCTCAGTCATTTACTGAAAGGAGTAGAAGGTTGGGGAAAACAGAAGGTCTGAGCAGAGAACAAAGACTGGAGTTTCCATGTTACATTTCCTAGGCTGTTGGTTTGAAGATACTGGTTCCCCATATTTTGAGTTAAATATGTTGGAATTTTAATTATTTAGGAATCCCGTATATGATGGCTGTTTTTCTGACTATAGTGAAGGGACAGTAAGATTAGATAGATTAAAATGTCTTCTGAAATATATTTTCTAAGGTGGAACAACATAAAGCAAAGGAGGTTATGTATACATAGCAATTATTCTTCAGATGTATTTTGAATTCTTAAACTTGATCCAATTTGACAAAATATATTGGGGACCTATTAGGCGTCAGGCTGTGTACACAGTACTTCAGATCCCAAAGCAGATAAAATGTACTTCCTGGCTTCAAATAAGTCTCAGTGGAGTTAAGAATTGTGGGTGGGCGGTTAAGGGAATGGAGGGTGGGAGACTGGGGCAGGGGGGCGACCAACATACACAGAAATAGCTAAAAGTTCAATGACATGAATGTGCATATACTTCCAGTATAGTGACACAGGTAAGTGAGCTATTTAATTCTGCCTGGGGCAGGAGGAGGAGCTTTGAGAGAGGTGACAGGTTCTGGGACTTTAAAAATGATTTCATAGGCCCAGGCAGGAAACATATACCCTAGTTTGGGGCTGAGGACAAAACCCAGTCTGAAGAGGGATGGAGAGATTTTTCCCCCCAAATCAAGACATGATGCTGAGTTATAGGAGACTGCTTTCTAACTATAATGGTCTTTTTTTTTTTTCACCCTGCAAATTTTACACACACACACACACACACACACACACACTCATATGTTCCTCAGCAATTTGAAAATTATGTTTCTCAGCCTTGCTTTTTACATCAGGAAAAAATGACAAGTAACTAAACCCCAATGTTCTGTCATTCTGTGACAGAGAAAGAAGTCACTTTGCAGGAAAACAAATTACAGCTTGACTCACCTGTAAGGGGGCCTCACACGGGCAAAGGAGTTTGAGGACACTTGCTAACGGGCACCCTAACCTTCATATTTACAAGATACTCTGCAGGTGGTGCTTCTCCCCATCCTCCTTTGAAGCATCTGCTTCCTAGAATTCTGTACGACGTACTGTTCATTGATCCTGAATTCGAATGGACCACAGCAAACAACTACCTTTAACGTGAACAAATGTGCTTAATTGCTTAATTCGGAGGAACAAGGCAACCAACAAAGGCAAAATCGGTTGTGCTGCACTAAACCAACAAAGACCGCTATGAAAAAACTGTTGTCATTATAGCAGGATTTATGGCTTAGTTTTAATTAGAAGCTACACTCAAGCTGCAGCCCTCTCCAGAGTGAGGGATGTAAAGACACCTACAAGTGCAATCACCCTGCTTTTGGATTGTACACTTATTTGTTTACCATTGATCCATGTCCCTTCCCATTATAATGCCTAATGTTCCTCTTCTTAAGAAGACCTTTTGGTTAAGCAAATTCTTAAAAGTGACTCCATGGTCAGTCACTACAGTCACTGTATATTTTGGCTTCTGCTGCTGGGGGTCGGGAGAGTGAGAGGAGGCTGGTGGGTGAGCAGGGAATTGAGCCTGCTGTGGCATTCTGCCATTCTGCTCCTTTCTGCCCCCCTCCTCTTTTGCTGGAATCCCCTGGCTCCCCTCCAGTCACCCCACTCACTGCACAGTTAGTGTGTCAAGTGCTAGAAAGGCGTAGAAGATGAGGTGGAATTGAAAATTTGGGCAGACAGACTCTAGTTTCTCTGTAAAATCTCCTAGGCTATTGATTTGAAGGTCTCTATTGCCCAGATGCTCTATAGGTTTTGGGGTTAAACAGCTATACATTTTCATTTTAATTGCCATAGTTACTGAAACTGCTTTGTAAAACGGTCATATTCTAAGGGATTTTTAAAAAAGAAGTAACACTTCTGCTACTAATGGAAATGCATATTCTCACTGTATCATCAACAGATGGCTCTTTTTTTTAAATAAAAAAATTGCTAGATTGTAACTAATTTTAGTCCTTGAGACACTCTTCCCCATTAACCTGTGGTTTATTGCAGCATCTCTGTTTAGCTTGGCAAGTTATCCCTCCAAAGACCATGTCTTTTAGGGAGTGTTCAGCTAAGTGAGCTCCTTCTTTTACAGAACTAGATTGAGATTTAAATTGTGCTTCTAAAAAAACCTAAATTCTTTAATTGTTTTTTTTTTTAACTGCAAGAATTAGCATTATTTTTTCTCTTTTGGTTATTCATGGATATAATTAACAAGCTGTTCTATTTGTTGACTGGGGATATTCTGTAGCTTCCAGGCTCCACATTTTAAAATGCAATAGATTTATCATAATGAAATATGAGCAAGGCAGTAAAGCAGGAAATACTGTAATATATTTTTGCAACCAAGGCTTTGAATGTAAAAAATTCCCAGATCTCTCCATTACAGCGCCAGCTGATAGTGTATTTCTCAGCTTTTATTTAAAAAAAAAAAAATTGAGGATCTGCCGAATAAAGCTGTGTATAAATGAAGTATCTGCCACACAATCATAGCAAGCATATTTTTTGTTTCATCAGTACTTGCTTATGTTACCCATGTAAATAACATGACTGATTTTACTTTATCTCCACCTGGCAGTGTAGCCATAAATCTATCTGTAAGTTACCCAGCACAGGATAAAATGTTGTTTTTCCTCAGTGTGGTCTCATTTGATTACAACTGCAGCCTTGCCTGGCCGTATTCCATCCATAATTAATTGTCGCTTTGGTTTCCAGTTGCAGCCAGGCCAGTGCTGAGGCTGTTCAGATCTTTAGATAACAGTCTACTGTGCCAGCTGGCAAGTGAATGGAGACCTTCCACACTGAGTCTAATGGGCGCAGAAGCCTAAGACTTCGTCAGGGGCAGCTCTTGAAATGATATCATGCAGAGAAAGCCCAACTTGCTGTGACTGACAGTCTCTTTGGCTCTTCACCCTTCTGAGTAAACACCATATGCAGAGAAGTTTCCTTTTGCCAATTTATTTTAATGACTCTCATTCTATGATAGAAAGTGGTCTCAGCGGTGATAGGAAAACGAATTTCTTTAAGGCTTTACCTCCCGGTCCAGATCATTCTTTCTTTCTCTGTATTGAGCTGTAATCCCATTAGAATGAGTGACTGCCATTTTGACATAATATAGATATTTGTTTTCTATCATATTCTTTTTTCCTGGGCATTTGGTTTCACATTACTCCCAGGGAAAGAACATGATGTATACTAGGCAAAAAAGTTAGGTAATTGTCCATCCATGTCCAATGCTGACATTTATTTCTGAATAAGAGCGTATGCTGCAATTATTGCACAAAGACAGGTTAGGTGTAATTTTAGAGAGATGTATTTAGTCACTTGATTGACTCCCTGCAATGCAGCCTTAAAAAAGCAAACTACATGGGTTAGTATTTTTGTTATGAATCAGAAAGAATCTCATAAAGTTTTTTAGTCCATTTGTGATTACTCAAGGAAAATGTAAGCCATATTTTAAAACCTGAATGTTTCAGGAGCTCCCAAGTTACTCTGAGTGAAGTGGGCCAAGTGCATGATGTTGAGAGACTGTGTACAAACCAGGGAGCAGATTGTTGGCATGTGGGCGACATGAAATGAGGGAAACTCGGTCTAGTCATGCCAGATCTTTCTTTGTCCAAGGAAGCCAGATACCTAGATTTTTATCTGATACCCCTTGTTTTTAAATGTTGACAACTGCAACTTGTTCAGTTACAAACAACTAAAACAAAAAAGATTCCATTTGTGCAAAGGACTGGATCTATAGCCTGAACTTTACATTGTACCAATGTACAAATATTACATGTATAAATATTTAAAAAACCAAATTAATGAAAAGAATAGTGAGCCAGTTAAACAAGTCAATATGTTTTGAACGTCTATAAAATCTTCTCAACACGACTGTAGTCAGAGAATATATCTTTTGTCAGTTACAGGGAAAGGATGTTAGGCTGGTCTGGAGAGCATGTCAACTCTATCGCTTTCATGAGCTATGTTGTTGTCTTACAGGTCCTACCCACCCAATTCGTATCCACTACCACGTACCATGAAATAACTGATCAAAAATGACTTTTTCTTGTTACATTATTTTGAATTTATGCCTCCATATAACCAACTTTGCATTTCACGATGCTAAAAATAATTAGAACTTAAAGAATAGCAGAAAATATGGTGCTATTTATTCAACAATGTATTCTGCAGTGCAATCAAAATAAAACCTAGATATAGAATCCAACAAATATACTGCTTTGCTCATGATTATAAGGAAAGTTCTAAGGAAGAAAGAATTGTTCTCAGCAGATTTTGAGGGAGAGAGAATGTAGAAAAATGGTACACAAAAAATCAAGAAACAGGAGACTGTAGAGTTTTGTTTCTTTTCTTTAAAGGGATGTAGAAAATAAAGAGAGTTCTTGACAATATTCTAGAGACAAAAAGATGGGTATGTAGATAATAGGTGTGGTTAAGTAGCTCAGCGATCTTGGATGTATATAAAATAAAATGTTTCTGTGTTTCCTTCAAGTCTAATTTAATTTGATGCCAAGTTCTTATTCATCAAGCCTGCCATGAAGTCACTGGGGCTGTCTCTTCCCTGGGGTTCCACAAAGATCCAAGGGATCTAACATGACGTGGGTACTCAGTGAGGTTCCTCTGGTCTTTAGCAGAGATAGTTTGGTTTCAGCCCCTCACAAGCCCTTGAAGTCAACCACCTCCGTGGCTTGTGGTCCATTCTTGGGCACAAGAATGTTGCTCCAGAGCTGGGAGGCCCAGGACTGGGATTGAGCTTTCCTGGGTTACCATGCAGCACTTCCTCTCTCCCAGCACAATACAGTCAATGAGCTCAGGTTTATTTAAAGAAAGAGAAGTTGTCCTCATCCACTGAGTTTATCTGCTTGCCTCATTATCTTCTTGGAATAGGTGAAGGAAAAAATATCTAGAACAAAACACAAGTAATTCTGTTTATTTTTTCTATTCTTTTACGACAATAAAAAGTAAGCAAAAATTAATATCTTAATAATGTATGTTGCCTCATAAAACATCTTGCAGTATCTCAATTAGAAGACCCCAGAAATATCTGAGAACATACAGAAAAGAAGCGACAGTGGGAGTGAGGGAGAAGCAACAAAGGGGGAAAGTATATATCATTATGGGAAATACTGGAGAGAAAAATATCTATATACCTCTATCATCTATCTGTCTATCTACCTATCTTCTTATATTCGATATTTGTGCAGTTTTCCCAATATAGTTATCAAAGGTAGAGATTTAGAGAAGGATTTATAGAAATTGACTTTACGTAAAATATACTTAAGAGGCTTAGTTTCTTTTTGGGACTAAGTATGTTGACATGTTTGCAGTGGGGGAAATTTTAACTGCATTTTACAGTGCAACATAAGGTTTTATCATATCTACCTTAATATCATTTGTTTTTCTCCTAAAAAATTATACCTTAGAAAAAAGACGCCTAATTTTAAAGTTAATAAAAATGTTCTTACAGAGCTTTAAAAAAATTACTTTAATTTGTATATCGAAACATAGTTTAGAGTAGGCATGCTAGGCAAAAAACAATCCATTTCTCCACTCAAGAATCTGATGCATCTATATGCTTTTTTATTATTAGGGATATTACCTCACTAATGAGGGAATTGATGTCTGTAGACAAGAATTAAGATCACTTTAAGAAAGCAAGTGATTCTATCATGGAGGCCACAAGTACATATTTTCAGGATGAACATGGGGCTTAATGTTTTGGTTTGTAGTTTGGGTTATAGTTTCCATCATCATATGTGGATTAAAAATACTGTATTTTGAAAATTTGAACAGAAGTGAAAAACAGATGCCATTGAAAACAGGTGGGTGATTCAGCAAGAAGCACTAGTGCTGAAAGGAAGAGGCATGTAAATGATGTGGAAGAGAAATAGGAAGAATTGAGCCCAATTGCTTCATAAAATCTAAGAGTGGAAAAGAACAATATTTTAAACACTGATGTGTAATTAAGGCTCTGACTCTTTTCTAAAAGTTTAGCTACTTAATTTTTAAACTTATCCCTGAGAAAAATGAAGTAAGATTGTTTGAGGGCCAGGGGCTTCTTGCATTCAAGCACGTAGAGTAGTTGGAACTGGGGGTTCATGTGCAAGTTGAAAATACAAATGCGCCTGAACCTGAGCAGGAGTTCTTGAGCCTGGGAGGATATTAGGGAGTTTGTTAACCTGCTGTAACATTGTGAGTGTCTGTGCATATGTGCATTTCTCTGGCATGAGGACACTACATAGGTCTTTTCCAAAACCAACTCAACCCTTAACTGGGTAAGAACCAGTGCTCCAAAGCACCATAAATTGAGGTCTGTGGACACCAGATATCCTGGTTTCTCCTGAAGGGAGGAAGAAAAAGTGAGAATAAAATGTTCTTGGACTCTGGAATCCAATGTGGGTAGAGACTGTATCTCCAAAAGCAGTAAAGAGTCCAAAAACATATTCAACAGCTTGATCCCGATAGACAGTGCAATCCATGTAATAACAGAAAGTTCTAGGAAGTGATGACTGTTGAAGAGAGGTGAGCATTCCGGTGTTCTGTTCAGAGCAGGGAGCTTGCCGTAAGAACCACGTAAAGCCCTCGAGGCAGGAACCAGCAGGCTTTTCTAGGCAATGTGTCAGGGTAACACACAAGTGTTCTGGAGGTTCAGCTAGGGCTCAGCCCCAGAGAGGGCCTTGCAGGAAACCCAGGCCAGTCAGGTAGTCTGGGCAAACTGGGAGGAGGCGCCAGGGACGCATTCTGGGCTCAGGTTGGTATATCCTGTTTATCTTGATCATAATTAGCTCAAAAGTTAGGCAAGACAGAACCCGTGGCTAAACAAGGCTGGAGAAAGGCATCGACCTGGTTCCGGTGTGGTTCTGTAGAGCAAAGGCTTGAACTGCAATCAATGTGCTGATCAGCTGTTAGCTCTAGGTCACACATGTTTGTACAAAGCTGTGAATTTCTTATTGCTCTAATTATATTTTATTTTGCTTGTTGACCCCTTGGTGTGCCATTTATTCATGGCAAATAAACAAAAGAAATATTCTTGGATATCATTGGTATGCACACTTTTTTATTATTTAAGAAAATAATTTCAAATCAAGAGAACAAATGATGAATCTGAATGCCAATGAATCCCTAGGCTGCTATTATGTTCCACATTGTGTGACTATCAGCTTTATTTTGAAGGAAAGAAAGTAAACATTACAAGTTAACTCCAGAGATACTAATCAGCTATTTCCCCCACCAAATCCTTATAATCACTGAATATTGAGTTCCAAGTAAAGATGAAAGGATAAGCTTTACTAGGATACAAAGATGCAAAACTCTTATTATAGTTAATGGGAGCAGAATGCCAAATTCTCTGACCATCCCAGTGTAAATTTCCCTTGAGAACTGGCTTAATAGTCATACAATTATTCCTGTTAGGCCCTAAATTATTTCATTTACCTAATTAAAAATGCATGTATGAACCAAAGAGTATCACAGTTTATAGCTGTATCTGGCCACCAGTCTTTCAGAAGTGTATTCAACACAACCATTTTTATGCCTTAAAAAAAATTGTTTTCCTATTAGGAAATAGATTACATTTTATTAGATTCTTAAAATCTGATTTTATTGATTATTAGTCATATTAGATTAAATCTCTAAAAAATGTACTGAGAGTTACATCACTACTGAGTTTTATTTTTTATGGGTGAGGGAAAGGAGAAAAGCAACATCCTTTATCATAAATTTTATTTAAATAGTTAAGCAGCTAGTTAATTCCTTATTATCTATGATGTGCATCTTATTTACAGGATAGGAAATATCATTTTCCTATGCCTAAAGTTGGAAATATTTTTACTGCATGTTATTATGCTAAATTTCATAAATGGTTTCAGTTTGCTAATGCTGTATGCAATTCTGTTTGTTTTTCTTATCTGCCTTTGAGTTGAGGATACCGAACAAAAAAATTACACTGGGTTCCATTTAAATTATTAGATCATTGACTTTTTCAGAAACATTAACTTGAAATATGAATCAAATACACATTAGATACCAAAAGAGAACTTTTATTTAAAGCATAATGTGGTAAATGACTCATCCATAGAGTGTAAGCACCAATCCGTTTGCTTGCTTGTGTAGGAACTCTAAGCATGCCTCTAATTTTTTGATACAAAGAGAATACTTTACATGGGTGTGCTCAAGGGTGGTCTTAATGTAGGAGAAGGAATGATAACAAGACTGTGGTTCATGATATTTGCAAGTAATCTAGTGTGAAAAATGGCTTGGTGATATTTAAAACAATGGTTCAGAGAAAATGAGAACATGAGTATCCTAAAAAAAGTGTGATTTAATAGGGCAAAGGAGCTACTGTGAGCATCTAGGAGGAAAACAGTTGGAGGAACTTACTTTTAAAGAAAAGCAAAAAAAAAAAAAAAAAAGGGAGAAAGAAAGAAAAAAGAGAAAAAAAGGCAATTGGAAGTTTCAGGATGGAGAATAGTAAATTGCCATTAGGTTTTATTCCTGGAAGGGAAGCAGACCTATTACTAAAGACATTATTAAAGGAAGAGACAGACTAGACCCTTCAAAGGATTACATTTCATAAAGAACAGAGGGAGCTGGTAGACTGTTCTGAACTGGGGGTTCTAAAGAGACATAAGAGCCATTTGTATTACATAAAAATTGGTTGAAGATATTTTTGTGATAACTGGGAAGATTTGATTATGATCTGGAATGTGGGATAATGTATTTGGATTAATGATGATTTCTTAGGTGGTGGTGTGGTTATCTGGGAAAATGTTTTCCTTTTGGAAAGACGCATTCTGAGGTATGTAGAGGTACAGTGTCAAGATGTATGTCATCAATTTGCAAATGGTTTGGCCAAAGAGAAGTATGTATCCATGTATAGAAGGAGATAGAGCAGTTATGACAATTTGCACATCCTTGAATGGAAGGGGTTTGTTATACTCTTCTTTCAACTTTTACCAGATTTCAACATTAAAAAATCCAAATAAGTAACACCACCCTCTACCAACAAGCAAGCGAACAACAAAGAACAGGTGCCAGGGAAGATAGTAGAGTGAACTCACATGTTTATCATTGCTTCCTCTTATGGCCACAATATAACGAGAATGAAGAAACACATAGGGGTTGAAACTCAAAAAATGAAGTGAATGTAAGGAATGCATCTACATAGTACTTTTCCCCCATAGATTTCTGGAATCAGAAAATGAATGGAATAGGGGCACTTGATGAAGTGTAGGTCATACCTAGAATATGCATGAAGGCGTACAGGTCGTGAGACCTGCCAGCAAGTCCCATTATATATCCGAGCTCACCACCAATAATTCTAGTGTTGCATTAATTAAGCATAAACAGAAAATCATGCATCACTACATATTTAACAAGTACTTGCAAAATTAAAGAGAAAGTCCAAATTAAACAAATTTTAAAAATTATTTTGGTGTACACGAAAATTTATAAAACAAAAGAAGATTTAGAAAAATAAGCAACGAAAAAAAGCAAACAAATCCCCTGACTCTAATATATATTCCTAGAGAGAGTCAAGGAGAATTGCATCCATAAAATGAGAACAGAATGCAATGAAAAAGAATAGTCTGAAGAACAAGAGCTCTTAAAAGTTAAAAACATAATTGACAAATATATCAGTATTAGTGTTGAAAGAAAAACTCAATGAAATTATCCAGAAAGTGGATAACAAAAACACAGAACATATAAGAGAAAAAAATTTACAGAAATAGGGAATCAACCCAAGGGGTCCAGAATGTCAATAACTGGTATTCCAGTTATTGACATGAGAAAAACCAGATGGGAGAATACTGTCAAAGAGATACTAATATTACTACTAATAGTAATAATGTAATGCCTTGCTATTTTACTTAACTCTATTAACTAATTAAATTCTCATATTGGATAAGTTATAAACCATTCCTAGTGACCTGAAACTAGTATGGTAGTAGGATGACACGAGAGGTTATGCTCCTAACCGTTAGTGTAGAACATCAGTCTTCAAGTTGATAAGACTCATCAAGTGCTTAGATCAGTTATTGAAAAAAGTACAACAAGAGTACAAAAAAATCACTAGAACTTTATAACATGAAGGAAAAGTAACAAACCCAAAAGTTTCTAAAGAGAGAAAAGAAAATCAACGATAGCTGCTTATCTAAAAAGGGAAAACTATCCAGAGAGGTATTATACTTCTCAGCACTAACCGTAATGATGGAAGACATTGTTCAAGGTTCTGAGGATAAATATGGTACTCAAATTAGAATTCTATACTCAGTCAAAATTTTAAATATGACTAAGGGAAAATAAAGCTATTTAGGCATCCAAGAACTGTAGTATTTATCGTTTCTTAGGAAGTTATCATTAGAATGTATTCCAGCAATGTTAGGGCATGATATACATGACGAAGGACTATACCCAAAAGACCTGAAGCATTTTCACAACTCAGTAGTAAGACACCCCAATTAAAAATGAGCGAAAACGTATTTAAACAGGTACTTCACAAAAAGATCTTTAAATGGGCGATGAGCACATGAAAAGGCTTTAGATATCATTAGTCATCAGGGAAATGCAAAAGAAAATCACAATGATTTATCACTACACACCCATTAGAATGGCTAAAATTAAAAAGGTGATTACACCAAGTTTTCGCAAGGTGGTGGAGTAATTAGAACTCTCATATTTACTAATAGGATTGTAAAATGGTGCAACTGCTTTGGAAAAGAGTTTGTCAACTTTGTACCAAAAAAGCATATAATACAACAAGTCTAGTTCTGGGTTTCTAACCAAAATAAATGAAACCATATACCCATGCAAAGATTTGTACATGAGTGTTCATTGCAGCATTATTCAGAATAGTCTCAAAGTAGAAACATTAATAGGTGAAATGAATAAACAAATTGTGATATAGCCACATAATGGAGCAAACTACTGATATAGTAAGAATATGGTTGCATCTCAGAAACATTATACCAAGGGAAAAAAGCCAGACACAAAAGAATACAGACTGTATAATTCCATTTATATGAAATTATGGAAAAGGAATCTCTAATCTGTAGTAAAAGAAAGTAGTTTTCTCTGGCTGGGGGTAGGAGAGATTGAATGCAGATGTGCACAAGGGAATTTTTCTGGGTGATGGAAATCTTAATATTGGTGGCGCTATATATTTTCCAGCTGTATATATTTGCAGAAATTGGAGTGAGGTAATTGGAAGAAGGATTTTTTTTTTTCCCCTAGAGCCTTCAGTGGGAATATGGCCCTGACAACACCTTGATGCCAGACTTCTAGGCTCCAAAACTGTGAGGGAAAGAATTTCTATTATTTCAAGCCATCTAGTTTGTGGTGATTTGTTGCAGCAGACCTAGAAAACTAGTACAGTAATCATATTTTTAAAAATAGATATGGCAGTACCCCCAAGAAGAACCAAAACCAGTTAAAAGTTGTAGCCTTTGGGCAGAGGATTTGTGAGAGGGGAGACATAAGAGATATGCTGTTGTTGTTTTTTTTACTAAAACCATCTATTTTTGATGTAACACATATGGATTACTGAGTCAAACATTTTTAAAAGAGTAACTAAGTTAAAAAGTTTCCAGGGTCAAACATAAATGAGCAGATAATTAGGTAGGGAGTTGAGATGGCTGAAAATGGGGCAAATTCAGTCTGAACATAAAGATTTGAACTTCTAATAGGACTGAGTATCCCAAAGGGCACAATGGTATGAGCTGATTGGTCTAGTAAAAGATTCAATAACTAATTACTCTAATTTATCTAAAGACTCTCTCATTTTGCAATAATGAAAAGAACTTTGACCTTCTTAGTATGTGACTAAGTGTATGATGTGCTAATGTCTTTCATCTAAGGGATAAATGAGAGGCCTAAGGTTTTGAGAGGATTTTCCTTCTCCGTGATTCAGACCCCTTGTGGAGGAAAAAAGAAAGAATTGGAAATAAGAACAGAACAGGCTGCCTTGTGTTTGAGGATACACAGGGGGAATCATCCCAGTTAATGCTCTTGGTGCCTTTTCTGGGTCCAAAAAGAGCCTGTAGAGACTGTAGCCTCTTTTCTATACGTTTCCTCACCTTGGTTTGCTCTGCCTTAGGATGTTTCCAGTGGTCTCAAAAATAACACAAACCCAAAGCAGTTTCACATTGCTTTACTTTAAATGGGAAATGCGTTAACTGATGAATATATCAATAGCTATATCATATCTATAACTTTATATCTATCTCTGTACTTGCATGTGTATCAATAGATATATGTAACGATACATACATATATATAGACGTATGTAGACATATACGTCAGTTATGCATTTCTTATTTATAAGTATATCTATATCTATATCCCTGGTCACCACCCGTGATTCTGATTCAATAGGTATGGGAGGTGGACAGATTCCATATTTAAAAAAAATTCCTATCTCTGATCTCATAAAAGGGACAGGCTGAGTCCTTGGTCCTAGTCCTAAACCATACACAGAACAGATTTTAATTCAGCCCTAGACCACCATTCCTGCAACTCCATGTGACGGCACTGCTTCAGTGCCTTTACTTTGGAAAATCAGCCAATCCCTAAATTGCTTGCTTCCCATAAATGTAACATAAATTGGGCTCTTTGCTTTGTTTAGAGGGATTGTGTTCTGCCAGCAGTTTCTCCTTAACAAATAAAAAAATTCAACTTTGTATTAGTTATATTGGAAGGTTGGTCTCTATTTTTTGACACTTGTCAAATGATTCTCAAGGTTTTACTCATATGAAGTCATTTTTTTCCTTTTTTTTTTCAGAGCTGAAATACAGCTCAGAACCACTTTGGCAAAATAGTAATCCAAGCCAAGTCAGTTTTTCTTTTCTGATTTTAATTCAGTGAACTATATACTTCAGTGTGGTAGCTGTCCAGGGCTGGTCTCAGCACCTGCCCCTTTAAATGGCAAAGCTTTTATTGGTCCATGGAGCAAAGAGAGAAATAAGGGCAATATTCATAAATCAGTTCAGGTTTATTAAAGTAAATAAAAATGATTCCTGGAATGTGTAGTGTATGGGGTTATCCTCTGGAATAATTCTATGAAACCATCACACTTACAAGGTACTTAAAGTTAGGCATTGCAATACAAAATTCAAAGTATTTATTGAAAGAAAACGTTCCACACTTAAAGCATAATTGAAAATTTTGCATTGTGTAGTAAATAGAAAAAAAGGTGTTCTTAAAAGCATAGTAGAGAGTTTGAACTTCATAAAAATTAAAACTTTTGCTATGTAAAAGCCTCTGTTAAGAGAATGAAAAGACAAACCACAGATAGGGAGAAAATACATATCTGACAAAGGACTTGTATCTAAAATATATAAATTACTTTCAAAATTCAATATAAAAAAACACCAGCAACCCATTTAGAAAATGGGCAAAAGATAGGAACAGATGTTTCAACCAAAGAGGATTTAAGGTGGCAAATAAGCACATGAAAAGATGTTCATCATCAGTCATTAGAAAAATGCACATTACAACCACAATGAGATATCACCACACACCTATCAGAATAACAAATAGTGATAACACCAAGTGCTGGCGAGATTGAAGAGTGACTGGATCACTTATACATTGTTGGTGGGAGGGTATCAATGACACAGATACTCTGGAAAATAGTTTGGCAATCCTTTAAACTAAAAATGGACTTACGATACAGTATGGCCATTGTACTCATGGTTATCTATCTCTGAGAACTGAAAATTTATTTTCACACAGAAATTTGTACATGAATGTTCATAGCAGCTATAATATCCAAACACTGGAAACTACCCAAATGTCCTTCAATGGATGAATGGTTAAACATCCACGTCATGGAATACTAATCAGCAGTAAAAAGAAGTGGACTATTGATATACATAATAAATTGTATAAACCTCAAAGAAATTGTGCTAAGTGAAAAAAGCCAATCTTAGAAGGTTACATACTGCATGGTTCTATTTATATAACATTTGTTCGATAACATAATTATAGAGAGGGAGAACAGATTAGTAGTTGCCAGGGGTTAAGGATGGGGTCAAAGTAGCAATAGCTATATAGGGGTAGCACAGGGGAGTTTGTGATGATGGAACTATTTTAATTCTTTTCTGTAGTGGTGGATACATAAACCTACACATGTGATAAAATTGCATAGAAGTAAACACACACATACACAGGAGTACATGTATAACTGGTAAAATCTGAATAAGCTCTGTGATTTGTTCCAGTGTCAATTACCTGGTCTTAATATGGTACTGAATTTATGTGAGATGTTAACATTAGGGTAGGCTGGGTGAAGGGTGCATAGGATCTTCCTGTACCATTTTTTGCAACTTCCTGTGATTCTATAATTGTTTCAAAATAAGAAGTTAAAAAGATGTTAGTAATGTAGTTTGCTTCAAAGTCCGAGAAGTCATTTATAATTCTGGGAAGTTAATTAAACCATATTTAACATGTGTTTGCTTTGGAAAGTTTGATGATTCAGTAGTTTTTAAAAATAACTGATTACCTCTGCCAAATAATACAATTCCAAAAGAATCATAAGATAGAAGTCAACTGGCAGAGATCTTATAATATGGGTCAAATATTTTAGAAGGTTAATTTGTAAAAAAGACACAGCCCAATGCAATAGTTTAAAATAAGACACTATTTTTGTCTATTCAAAACTTTTTAAAAAGCTTTTGATTTAGACATGTTGGCTACCAAATATCTTCTTGAGAAGTATTGTTCTTTATTATGAAGTTATATCTTTGCAAATTTTAAATTTTATATATTTTATTTTTTGTTTGATTTTGATTCCAATTCAGTTTTTAAGAAACAGTTAAAAAATATAATTGTCATTAAAACCTAAAAAGCAGGGAACCATTATCCTAGTGCATGTAAAATATCATTCTCTATTAAAATATTTGATTAACATCTTCTCAGAAATATATCTGTTATGATGAACAGGGTACAGCTGTGTTTAAATTATGAACATGGAATTCTGTTGAAAGGAAGGATAATAATGTTGGCTCCTGACGAAGAGAGTGTGTTGAAATGGCACACATTTTTCCTACTTTTGCTCATGTTTTTGGTTAGAATTTCTAAATGTTTGGCTTTTCTTGGGCCAAATCATAATTGGCTTGAAAAAGTCCACGCTGGAAGATTTTCTAGCACTGTCTTGAATTTCAGTGTGGCAAAGGCAATTGATTTCTGTTCCACAATTAAGATGTCTCAGTTCAGAAATTGATTAGAAAGGGAGCACAGCTATGTCCCAAAGAATTCCTTGAGTTTAGTTTTTGTGGTTTTTATGTTCCGTTTTTTCCAAAATGAGATCGATTTTATGTCTAAATATGAAATTAAGTTTCCTTTTTATGAAAAATTTTAATTCTTATATTATTAGGGTATGTAAAATATCATACATTTATTTTGAACTATTAACTTATTTTCCAAAGGAATTTTGTGGTCCCAGTGTTTTGCAGACTTCAGTAGACCTGATCATTGTCTCACACCTCTTACCTGACAGCACTGGTATTCACTTTAATGACAGCATCTAGTTTAAAATAATCCACTCACCAGCAGCAGTGACCTGGCTTCTGGTTCTTCTGAGAAAATGCTGAATACCAAAGGCTCGCAAGCCCACTGATAAACCCAAGTATTCTTTTGTCCTTCTTATTTCAAGGACTTTCTCCTGATTGTTCTGTCTGTGCTAAATTTGTGTACCATATCTTGTTGTAACTCAGCCAGTATATTTAAAACATGCCTAGTCAACTTGAACACACAGAGTAAATTATTTGTATAATGGACTAAAATGACTAAATTTATCTTTCATGTTAACGTGCCAAGCAACACGCAGATTGATATATTCGTGTGCCTCTGGCCTAGAAAACAAGTTCTAATATAAACCTTAGAAAGAAATCTCATACATTTTAATTGATTTTTCTACTGACATATAATTAGCTTTCTTAATATTTTGTATTCTGGCACTGAAGGGGTGCATGATTATGGATTTGCTATAGGGAGATGTGTGTTTTCACACAGATAAGCCAGATGGCCAAGATGCCTTCATATATATTGTTCAATGTATGTTAGAAACAGGCGCATTTAGTTGGAAAGTGCAGTTATCTAGGAGCTTTGTGAATTTTTTGTAATTTATTTAATGGCTTAACTCTGGGTCTTCAAGGTGGTTTTGGGGCTGTGGTAAATGTATGTGATAGACTCAGTAGCCTGTATTCCTGGGTTATGAGGGCAGGCTGTGAGCAGGAGAAGCATCTTTTTCATTGACAAATCCAGAGACGATCACTTTCAGCCCGTACTTGCTGAAGCATGGTTCTTGTACCCCAGTGGCACAGAACATGACTTCAGGTGTCGTAGAGATAGATTTTTTAATAGTTGTAATTTATGTTAACGTGTATTACAATACCACTAAACTTTAAACCCACTATTTCACACATATTAGTGCTTTAGGTGAGTGAAATAAAAAATGTAAGTTTATTTAAAGAAAATATGTGAAACGAAATATAATTTTATGTTGACGTTATGTGGAGATGACAAAAAATTTTAAGGATTTTTTTGCTAGTGAATACATTTTGTGACGTGGTATTTAAAGCATGGAGAACGGTGTTAGGAATAGAACACTAAAAGGGGCAGAAAAAATAGGAAATTTACTAACATTTATTATTATAGGCAGATGTTTACCAATTGTTATCCCATTTAAACTTCTTCAAACCTATGAGGTAGGTATTATTATCCATAATTTACAGGTGACAAAATTTCAAGTAAGAGGTGGAGCAAGGATTCAAACACAGGTCTCTCTTCTTCCTAAGTCCACAAACTTTTCTCCTCAAGGTAAGAGAAAATAGAGCATAACACCAAATAGACATTTAGGCAGTTGTGTCTGATTTCTAGCTCTGTCACTGACTGAATGGGCTATTAATAAATCGTGGCCTGTTATTTTTCATCTTTAATGGACACAAAGATTGACCACTTGTGGTTTGTTTTGCAGGTGCCACAAACTAATACCTTTAATATGAATAGAGCTTTTCAAGTGAAAGATAAAGGCAGTTACTATATTATTATTATTTTTTTTTAAATTTTAATTTAGCTCCGTGGTTCATCAAATCAAAGTATATCTACAAAAACAAAGCTTATGGGCAGTGTCATTTTAGCATGAATCTACTATTTAAAGCACATAATTTTCTTTGAATCAACAGTATTTTTCTTTGAATTTAATTATGAGACTCATATTGGGTTAGGCTCAGCTTAGTAACAACTAACCACAGAAACCTGGTAAAAAGTAGAAATCCAGGAGGAGGAAAAGCAATATCAATTTAAAAGATAAGTCTTTTAAGAATGTCTGGTTGAAAACTAAGCTTCATTACTTCTCTCTCAGGAAAGCATCATATATTTCTAGTACAAATGAGAGTCTTGATTTTCAAGATACCCACTGTAGGCAGTACAGGGCAGTGCAAGTGAGGTGTTCTCCCTCAGGCCACCAACACACACCATTCCACACACTCACGCACCACACACACACTACTCCCACCACACAAATGCACACAGCACACATTCTCACACGTGCCACCACATACACACTCACGCCACCACCATCCATACACACATGCCCAACAGTCATGCCTTAGAAACTTAGGAGGTGAGGGGAATAAGATTGCCCGTTGAGATTTAAAATACTTAACGCACACTTGAAAGGTTCAAAGTAGAGATATGCTACATTGCCTTAAAGCCCACTATCTGAAATGCACCACAGAGTACGGATCGATCACCTGGGGAACTTATTAAAAATACAGTTGGGGCCCTGCCTCAAATTCTGAACAGAATCTGCAGGGAGGAGCCTGAAATCTGTGTGTTTAATAACCTTCCCTTTGAGAGAGGAAGATTCCCTAGTAAAACTTGTCTAACTTGAGTGAGGTGGGGCTCTATTGACCGATGTTAATGAAGCTTAAGCTTCAGGACCCTCACTTGCCAGGCTCCTCTCAAGGCCCTCGGTGTCTGTTCTTTTTGGAGGCTGAAGGAGGCAGTAGCCTCTAGCCCAACTTGGGGGGTGGTGAGGAGTCCCTTCTAAGCTGGGCGGAGCCAGGCCTGTGGCCGGGGGCGTGGCCTCTGCTGCCAGCAGTACTTCCACTTGTCGACTTGCGTGGACCACGAGCGGCAACTGGCCCACGTGGAGCTGGAACTTCGTCAGAAGTTCGCCATCAAGATCAAAGGGCTGGGGGTCTCCAAGGAACCCCCTCTCCACTGCCCCCCTCCCCCGATTTGTTCCTCACTACCTAAGCAAGAAACAAGGGAGGAAGATACAGATATGACATTACAATAACTACTAGAGAAACAAAAATTAACTTTTCTAAATCTCTATAATAAAAAAGAAATTCTGATGTGCTGTGCTAGAGGAAAGACTGAAATATCTTTCTATTCTCTCTATAGAAAATAATATTGCAAAATTGTAGTCATCTGAAGAAGGGATCACATATGTAGGAAAGTATTAAATGGGGAATCAGGCAGTTAGTTAATATGAATACAAATATATAATTTTTATAGATTTTTTGGTGCTTTTGATATTTACTAGCTTTCTAAATTTGTAAATGTTTGTGATTTCTTTTATTATTCTAAATAAATAGTCACTTTTATACCTAATTTTATATATATATATATATATATATATATATATATACACACACACACATATATATATTTTCCCCCCTGAGGGATCACCAAATTATATAAACTCCAAACCAAATGTGGATCTATCCATGAAATCATAGAAAAAGAATAATCACACAATCATTGCCAGATTCCATCAAAGAACTCTCTATTTAGGGGAGATGCTGCCTGGCCCAGCTTATGTAAGTTTCTTGATTACTTCTCAGAATTATCTATTATCTATTGTGTGTTTGTCGATCAGAATGTGAGTCCACTAAATAACCAAATCATATTCTATGTACATCCAGCCACTGCCTGATGATTTGGCTTTCCATGTAGTTTTCCTAAAAAGAGAGGATCTGCTGGTCAGTTCAGTGGGGTAACTAGTCTCATTAGCTGACACTTGCTGTACCTGTTTTATTAGAACCTGGTTTATTTATCAGTCCCTTGTGATTTTGTTAGTCTGAATCTGTGTTCTTGAGAGTAAGACACTCTGGGACATAAAATCAAATATCTAAGCTTGGAAGAGCCATTGAGTAGATCTTGAACTGTGGTCTATGTACCAGGGTAAACATCACTTTAAGGAGAACCTATTTGTACCTGGCAGAATGTACAGAATGTCATTCCACTAAAATCTATTCCTAGACAGTTTTAATGTTCTTTATACAGTGCACTAATTTTCCTCTAAATCCTAGTATTTTATGAAAGTGGAGAGCCCTTTTGTCAAGGAAATGATTTCAAGACTCAATTTGTAACTTTAAAATGAAAGTGAATTGTTTTTTCCTTTTGTTCTTTTCCACAACTTTGAAAGGTTTCAGTTTTTAAAGTTTTTTCTATGATGTATAGGAAGTGTCCCATTGAGATATGTTGCTTTAGCACAGGTTAAAGCAAAATACTATTTTTTTCTCAGATTAGGAAAATGTTCCAAGAAAATTTAAATGTCATCTTGAAATATGCACATTTCTTTTTCAAAAACAAGTCACAAGCTCCTACTTTTGGTTTTTAGAATGTGGCCTATATTTATTCTTATCTTTTCTTAAAGTCCATTTGCTGAGTTGAGATGATCTAGGGCCTCGAAGATAAAGGACATCTCCTTAATATCTTCTAACTGGAGCTGCATACAGCATTAGGAGAGAATGAACTCATAGGAGCTTATAAGCTAATAGAAGTGTTATTCCATTTCAAGTTGGCAAAAAAAGGAAAAAAGTTAGAAAAAGACTGTTCAGTATCTCGAGAATGTTTATGTCTTCACTGCCAAACTGCAATATGTACACAATATTCTTCCTGACCCCTGCACCTCCCATGCCATCCATCTACTTTGGGCTCGTAGACATGAAGAACCCAGCCACACTCCAAAATAAGGAGACTGGGACACCAGGTTAAAAATGAAAAGCTGTTAGGAAACAAGGGTTACTTTTTCATTGTTCTTCTCATTATGTGACTCAGAGATAAATCCCTAAGAATGGTTTTACAGTTCAGAGGTCCAGAGATTTAGCTGTATGGAACTTAGCACCAAAGATGATTAGTTTCTTTGCAATTATTTTTTAAGATATTGATGTATTCTGTCAGTTCTCTCTCTGAATTTTATTTCATGTCAGTCTATGAGAGAGATATTAATGGTGGTGGCTATTCTAGAGATGCCAAAGTTTAAAGCTTAAACCATTTAGTTTACCAAACTAAATAGAATTGCTACTTCATTTAGAATAAGAGTCTGAAAATCCTAGGTGCTGTAAAAATTTCATCACTGTAGTGGACGCTGTGGTGTGCTACCCATTTGCCTCCTTTATGATCAAGACACTCATGGTACCAACTGCTGAAGGCTCACATCTGAATACCTCTCAGAACATTGCCTTCTGCTGAAGGGAACTATTTCACCCAGGTTAACAAACTCTCACCAGTGGTAGATCATGTCCAATGACTGTCAGGGGAATGCGGTAGTAGAGACTCAGCCTTGTTGCCTCACCCAGGGCAATGCTGAAAGGCCATTCCATTTCCATAGCAGTAGCTGGTGAATCTTCTGTTATACTGAAGTTCAATTCTGCCTGATCCTGGTTCTCTCACACCCTAAAAGGGAATTCATTCCCAGAGCATTCCCCAATAACATTACTGCACACAAATTTCTGTTCCTTAGTTTTTTTTCTTGAGGACCCTTACTTAAAACAGTCACATAACCCCCTTATTTTTACTCTGAAATATGAGTTGTCAATTTAATAGATTTGCGCTTCTGATTTTCATCTTGTTTTTAGTAGTGGTGCCAACAAAATAATATGTCCTATTCATGATCAGCAGTCATAAAACTGCTAATCTGAAATCTATTTACATAATCCTTTAGGGTTGAAATATATACTTAAAGGCACAAGTGCATTCATGACTAGTAAGATCATCAGTGACTCTTAAAATGCTGCAAGTGACATATTTCCAAGATTCTTGATGGTTTGTTTAGTTTCTTTTATGGGCCATATAGAAATTCTTGAGATACTAGGAGAAATTTAACTCAAGGGACATTATATTTTGGTGCTCCCATCCTCCAGAAACAATAGGAGTACTTCCTGTGAAAACATAGTGATGATCTAGATGGTGATGGCTTTGGTGTTGTCAGATGTGCAGTATCTTTGTGAGGAGTTATATTATTTTTAAAAATCTGTGATTTCTCCCTACATTTGAATGAAGAAAATCATGAGAGAAATAACATGTGGTTTTGTAGATAAAAATCCAGGTTTCTTCTGCTTCATAGGCGAAGAAAACATGTACAAACAAAATTATGGCATAGATCACCCAGTTGCTAGCCAGTTTCCTGTTACCTCACTCATGTCAAAGTGATTTATGGCTTTTTTCCAAAGACTCTGTTGTTGATAAAATGAGAATAATGACACTTCTCTTTAGGCAAATTGTGTATACTGTCAAAACTTACTATTGCTTATTTTAATTTGTGAAAATCGTAACTGGTCCTTTGTATATGTGACAGTTGAGAAATATGGTACATCTGACCTCCTTTTTACATATGAGACTATTAAAGGCCAGAAATAAAGGTTTATGAAACCCAATTCTGAGGCCAAAAATTCCTCTCCAATGCTTTTTGAGAGGGAACAGAATATCATATTTATTTAAATTTAAGGGCCATTCACTTACAAATTTTGGCTCAAATCAAATTTTTCTTATTTCAAAGTATATTTTTATGGCAGACTCTAGGTCCATCCAACTCACTACAAATAACCAATGTAAAATAGTTAGCTAGTGGGAAGCAGCAGCATAGCACAGGAAGATCAGCTTGGTGCTTTGCGATGACCTAGAGGGGTGGGATAGGGAGGATGGGAGGGAGGCTCAAGAGGGAGGGGATTTGGGGATATATGTATGAATATGGCTGATTCACTTTGTTGTACAACAGAAACTAATACAGTATTGTGAAGCAATTATACTCCATTAAAGATCTATTAGAAAAAAAAAGTATATTTTTATGGAAGCAATAGTAGACCTTTTTAGTTCTGACTTTGTTTTGAAAAAACCAGGAATTATTTCAACAGTATATTGGTAGAATTTTTGTGGAATATTTAAATAGATTTAAAAAGTTCAAACAATATAAAATATATTTATCTTCTTAAAGATAGTGTATATGATGGGAGATGGAATTTTAATTGGACTAGGAGCCTACAAGGTACTATAAAAATTTAATTTTCTCTAGTTTTGTGTGACATGAAGATGTCTCCTATTATCCAAAGAAATGTCATGAAATTATTAAAATACACAGTCATTATTATATCCAAAGCACTAACATGTCAAAGTAATTGAAATCAGTGCTGTGAGGAAAAAAAAAAGTTGTGGTTGGAGTTTAACATAAATTCTTACATTGTAGGGAAAAGTCTCCCCAGTCCCATTATATCTCACACAAACACAAGATTAAATATCTCACATGATGTGCGGTGAACTTTAAGGATAGGTTCTGGTCCATCAAAAATATGGCAAACCCTGGAAATTACGTCACATGAGATGAGCTCTGTTTAGGAAATTCATTCTCTAACAGCCTTCACCTCTCTTGTGCTTTGATTCCAAGCCCACTCTGCCCCTCAGGCCTTTGTCTGCAGTTTCTCATTGCTTTGTTTCCAATGTGATGATTGGCCTCCTGGGTTCTTTTGGCTTTGGGCCCTTCTAATTGCAGCAGTTCTTAGACTGATAGCAGAAGTTTGCCTCCTTTGGGGTCTTCCCCAGGGATTTAGCCGTCGGTCTTCCCCAGGGATTTAGCCGTCTCTTCCCTCTCCCTGCTCCACCTCCCACACACTCCCACACATATATGTGTGCATTGGCCTCCAAGGCAGCTTTAACTGAGTGAGGTCTGGACCTCTCCCATTTTTGTTCCAAACTCAGAGGATGAACCAGAAAAATCATACTTCTTTACTTCCACCACCCTGCTTTGTTTTTCTTGATCATTGATGGAATTTTGTTGTCTAAATGTAGACATGTTTTGGGACTTCCCTGGTGGTCCAGTGGTTAGGACTCCGAGCTCCCAATGCAGGGGGCCAGGGTTCAATCCCTGGTCGGGGAACTAGATCCTGCATGCATTCAGCAACTAAGAGTCCGCATGCTGCAACTAAAGATCCCTTGTGCCACAACGAAGATCCCATGTGCCACAACTAAGACCCGGCACAGCCAAAAAAATAAGTAAATAAATAATAAATTTTTTAAAAAAATTAAAAAAAATAAGTAAATAAATGCAGACATGTTTCTAAGGAGACGTGTGTATGTGTGGTGTGCTTGTGTGTTTTGAAGGACCAATTACATAATTTGGCCATTTCAAAGAGAGATGTCATTCTTTCAGTTGCCAGTTAGTTCCTTCTCAACTTTGAAAATCCATTTAGGTCTTTTCAAACTGTTCAAATGTAAGTAGTAAAGCATTAATATAAGGAAAATTGCAGAAATCTATCCAAACCAAGGAGTTTGCCCATTTTCAAAGGAATAAGATTATCATAATCCTACATCTATCTTGTGAAGCACACCAATTTTTTTATACTTATTTAATACATCAGGGGAAATGTTATTTGCTTTGCAAAGGGACACACCTATATGTCAATGGAAGTAAAAATCCAAAGTCATAGAATTTGATCAGAGATGCTGTAGTCAAAGTTCTTCTATATTTTGAAAGTGATCTTCAACTAAAATCTTACACAAAAACGGAAAATGTGGAGCTGCTCTGATGGTGGCGATGGCGGTGGTGGGATTCAGTAGGGGCCCAGTTGCCGCCTGCGGTGGTGGCCATGAGTCACCCCTCCAAAGTGCTGAATGCTCTTCTGATCTTGATTTGAGAACTATGTATTAGTCTAAACTTTTCATTTTACAGAGAAGGACTCTGAGGCATAGGGTTTTGTTTGTTTGTTTTAATTATTTTTAAAATTAATTAATTAATTTTATTTTTGGCTGCTCTGGGTCTTTGTTGCTGCATGAGGGCTTTCTCTAGTTGTGGTGAGCGGGGACTACTCTTCATTGCGGTGCGCAGGCTTCTCTTATTGCGGAGCACAGGCTCTAGGCGCGTGGGCTCAGTAGTTGTGGCACACAGGCTTAGTTGCTCTGCGGCATGTGGGATCTTCGTGGACCAGGGCTCGAACCCGTGTCCCCTGCATTGGCAGGGGGATTCTTAACCACTGTGCCACCAGGGAAGTCCCGAGGCATAGGGTTTTAAGTGACATTATCAGAATCTTCCAGGTAATTTGTGGCAGAAACATGGCTCAAATCCTGTATTCTTGACTCATGGACTAGGGCTTCTTCCATCAAGACACACGGACACTCACATGTCTACATATGGATCATAATACAAATATTGCATAATTTTTTGTTTGTATATGAATTTTATGGAGAGAGTATTTTCAAACTGTCTGTTGATTTCCAAACAATTTACCAACTCTTAATTTTTAAAACATTTGAGTAATTCAAAGAGGTCTAGCTAATCAGATAGTTGATCAAAAAATACTCCATGAGTTAAAGAGCCTCTGTTATTTAAATTAGTTCTGAATTAAATTATTCCATGGATGGCAAAGAAAACATAAATAGCTCAAAAGCATTTCTGCATTTATCCAAAGCCCTAATTGGCTGCTGGCTGGCAATTTTAAGCTGATAAAGAATAAAAGCCACCCTATTTTAAGCTCTTTAGCCATTTAGCTGTCTGAAATGATTTCACAGCTCAGGCAGGAAGGCTGGCTGGGTAAACAGAACATTCACAAATAAGTTCTGTAGAATCCAGTGTGGAAATTGAGGAAGCTAGGAGAATGGCCTTGTGACAACTGTGGAATTTGAGTCAAAAATACAAGTACTGCTGGTGATTCCCCATTGACTCAGGGAGTGGCTGCCCAGCCCTGGAAGTTCTTTCTTTGTGTTCTGTTTTTAGAGGTTTCTAGCTCTATTCTAAAAAAGAAAACATTGAATGCCGACATCAGGGCATTGAGTCCATCTTGTAAAAAAAAGATGAAAAGAACATAATTCCATATTCTTTCGTACTAGTCACTTCCGGTTGGCCATTTTTGCCTGTGGGAAAAAGCACAGGTGCATGGATTTTCTTGTTTGGGCCTAAACTCATGCTTGCAGGCTTCTTAAAGTAAAAGAGGACTCACTCATATTTGCGATCCATGTTTGTTTTCTAGGCAAACTAATCCGCAGCATCTGGTAGCACATTCCCTTTATGATTTCCTGTGAAATCGTAATGTCTGGCTGGAGTCACTGACTCAGTCCTAGCAAGATGTTCACTCATTGGGAACAACATCTTCCTACCTGAGTAGGCATGATTTTAATTTTACTGTGACAGCACACATGTACAAAGGCAGGTGCAACTGACAGATTCATTGGCCCTCAGGGTGATCGTAGTAAGCCTACGATCAATTGACCATTGCACACTGCTGCTTACAGCAGGTAGAAGCAAGGGAAGATGGAATGCTGGTGAAATTATTATTAAGGGTGAGGTG
Organism: Balaenoptera ricei; assembly: GCF_028023285.1. Classification (NCBI taxonomy): domain Eukaryota; kingdom Metazoa; phylum Chordata; class Mammalia; order Artiodactyla; family Balaenopteridae; genus Balaenoptera; species Balaenoptera ricei. Next base: position 66,977,040 of record NC_082647.1, read on the forward strand.
TTGCATCAGCATAGACATAATAAAATGCTTCCTCTGTGGAAGGGTGTAAACCTCAAGTGCAAAGTCTATAGGCACTGAAAAGTGGCAGGGCTGGCTCAGCAAGATACGGCAGTGCGAAGAACTCAAAGACTGTATTTAATTTCTCTTTCTATTTCCCTTTCTTCTTGGACATCCAGCCCCTTCTTAACTACCTTACTCCCTTTACCTCCAGGATTCTCCCTTTCATATTCTACCAGATAGACTTTGGGCACCATGCAATGAAGATTCTTCTTTTATATTGTTTAGTTGACTCTTGCTTTCCCTACCTTCTGCTAGAGAAGTGTTGAATTATCTTCATTAAAGTGCTCAAGTGCAGTAAGTTAACAATAAGCCATGTGGTGAGGGATCAGCTGAATGGGCTTCAGAATCCAACAGGCCTGGCTTCAGTGATTCACCTTGTATTTTCTGTGTGGCTTTGGATAAATTATTTAAACTATTTGAGTCTCCATGAATCTTTAAAGCATAATAATTTATAACTCATCAGGTCATTTTGAAGATTAAATGAGATAAGATATGTAAAGGGGGTAATATTCAAAAATGTTCCTTTCCGTTTTGGCCTTCCAGTACACTATTGATGCTACCCAACATTTATAGATTATCAGCAGTATCAAATCTCTGAAGTAACTGATGGTGGAAATTTTGAACATGAAAGATATTAATAACATGCAAATTTCCAGGGAAAATTCCTTTCTGAGAGGCTTTGAAGTTATATGTGTGAGTATATGCGTGTGTTAAGGAGTATGTGTGGATACAGGATTTAATGATGTGTGTTGTGTATCTTCTTATGGGGCTGCCATTTTTGCATCCTGATCTTTGCCCCAGGAAGCTGACTCATTTATCCTTTATCCAATGTGCCTTCTGGCTTTTGGCTAGGTTTGGCCACTGGGGAACGACTGCAGGAGATCCAGAATTATTCATTCTCCTTGATAGCTTGTGGAGAGGCATCTAGAGTGGCACTGTTAACTGAGGCCATTAAAGCTCCCATTCCCTCCATGCTTCCTGTTGGTTTGTAGAACAGGGGATGGAAAGAGAGTGACCTCCCTGCCAGATACAGTTGGGCCAGCTTTCCTCACCTTGGAAGGTCACCCATCCTTTCAAGGTGAATGTCTCTGCATGACTCTCTCCTTCCAGTTCTAATGCTTGCTCCTTCCCTTTGTCGTTAGGAACCTAGGCATGTTAACTCCTTGTAAGCAGCTCAACATTCTTGAACTACCCCTTGTGATTCTCCTACACCCACACCTCTGTAAATAGTCCCTTTGTAAATAAACCCTCCTCAGAGTTTCCTAATTTGAGTGCACCATCTGTTTCCTGTTGGAATCCCGATTTATATACCAGTAAACACAGTGTAATTGGAGAAGAGGACTAATTCCTATAATGTGAGTTAACAAAGTTTGTGTATCAGACTTCCAAAATTTATAGTGTGCTGTCTAGGACATGTTTTGACTTAAAGTGTCTCAGAATAATGATCATTATTGTTTAAATCCCCTCTGTGATCTTGCTTAATGTTTAATCATTGTTGCTTGGGAAGCAGAATCCAAAACCAGAGGAGAAAAATGAGGAAAGGCTACAGGAAGAATGCAGATGTCTTGAGTACACATTCATGCAGATATTCAAAGAAATTTGTTGAAATAAATGTGGATTTTGCTTTACAACTATGCCCTTAATGATAATGAATTTCCCTTCAATCTCTCTGAACTTGGTGCTGCATCTGGGGTACAGAATTTCCTCAAACCCGTTACACTAGATATTGGAAAAACCCCACTTTGAGCTATTGGAAACTAAACAGACTATTAAGACATCATTTGCTAGTTCTGTGAATCCTCTCTTCCACTGCATCTGGTTCCTTTAGATTTAGTTTTTGGAGAGATTTGGTGAAGCAACATGAGATAGAAGAAGAAACGTCATAAGCGTTCAGGAGCCTGGGATGATGGTGGCATTGATGTGAGGTCATACTTGTCCCAGACTTGGGGTCGGTCAATGATGGCCAGATGTGGAGTCTCTTATTAGGCCCAAACTTAAAAACCCAGCCTCCAGACAGAATTTATTTTTTAGATGAAAATAGAATCCAAAAAAGAAACACTCATTGGGTCAAAGAGGGATGCTTACTTTTAACTCTCTAAGTATTTTTCCCTTTATCAAAAGACTGATGACTGTGGCAAGACAGTGTTGAAAATACCAATTTATGCTCTTCTCAGGGCTCGAAAACTTTATTTTAATTTGAACTTTAAATAACTTTTTTACCTCATTTTACTCATTTGACAGCAATTGTTTCAAGATATGGATTTCAGTTCCCAGGTAATCTCATCATCTGTTAATATAATAATAAACTTAAATCAGTGCATATTTCACAGAGAAGTGGCAATGTTTTACATTTTTGCCTTTTGACTGGCATTGCATTAACCTAGAATATAAGTCTGGTGATGGATGTACAGGAGTTTCAACTCACTAAACCTTGAATTTGCAGAGCAAAATGCAGTTATAGCCCATTTGTGAACACAGAAGGGTAGGATTAGCAATCTTACTGCATGATAAGTAATACAAAATAATCCCAAGAGAAAAGATTAGTTTCTAGGTGGCTCTTCAGAAATGTTTGTTTTGTAAGACAGCATAATACTTCTTAAAACAGGATTATCTCAGTCACCACTTCTTTTACTGAATATTTATTTCCCCAAACTATTTGCTTACCTTCCCACACAGAAAAAGTCTCCCTTTTACATTTAGTGGGGAAGAACTAATTGATTGTTTTTTTTTAAATCAATCTTCTTTGTAGACTTACTTGTGATTGAGATTTATTATATTTGGATGTTTAAGAATCCGTTAACAAGATCTTTAACAAGAATCTAGATTTTTTTTTTAAAGATTGATTGATTGATTGATTGATTGCTATGTTGGGTCTTCGTTTCTGTGCTAAGGCTTTCTCTAGTTGCGGCAAGCGGGGGCCACTCTTCATCGCGGTGCGCGGGCCTCTCACTGTCGCGGTCTCTCTTGTTGCGGAGCACAGGCTCCAGACGCGCAGGCTCAGTAGTTGTGGCTCACGGGCCTAGTTGCTCCGCGGCATGTGGGATCTTCCCAGACCAGGGCTCGAACCCGTGTCCCCTGCATTGGCAGGCAGATTCTCAACCACTGCGCCACCAGGGAAGCCCCAAGAATCTAGATATTTTTAACTTGAGATTGACATTTTGTGATATACAGAGACTTGGTTTCAATAGATGGTGTTAATCTGGGTTTTACTGAGACTGAAGTGGTCCATGGGAAGACTTGATATACCCTATGAATGCCCTGATATACACAGAATTGTGTGTAAATACACTTACATGATCCTCCCCACCTCACCCTACCCCACAGAGTGGGTTTATAGCTTTCAGCAGATTCTCAAAGGGATATTTGATTTGAAAAATAGTAACATGTGCTCACTTAAAAATTGTAAGCATGTAGTAAGTGAGGCTTTTTATTTCTTTCTTAATAATGGTAATGGTAGTGGTGGTAAGTTCTTTTTGATAGTAGTCCTTTTATGGATAAATGTTAACTATAGGTTTCCTCAGGAATCAATATTGGGATTACTCAGTCATTAGTTTATCTAACATACAAAACACGTACTGGGAACCTAGTGTGTGTGGAGGGATATAACAATATCCCTTCTATGTACTTTTATGTATGTATAAAGCAAGATGGGATACAAGCATTTCTAAGTTAATCCTGGAAATCACTGCGGCTCACAACTAAATAATGTAGGAATGGAGCCATCAAGAAATGAAGAGGCATGTAAAAGAAATAGAAGCACAAAGATCAGCTTGCTGCTTTCTGGCATAACATCCCACAATACTTAATTGTCCTCATGTTTGAAAAGCCCACTCTTACTATTATTTCTAAAAATTCATATATATATATATATATATATATATATATATATATATATATATATATTTCAAAGCAGTTAAAGAAGGTAATAGGGTATACCATGAAAACAAATTCGCCTGCTACCTCAGCCCTGGTATTCCAGTTTATTTTCTCAAAGATAAATATTGTTATTTTTTTTATGATAAAATAAACATATTGTTTATTTATGATAAACATATTGTTTTAATCAGGATACCTTCCTCTGAGACTTTCTTGGTGTTATACTGAGCAGGGGTCAAATATCAGAAGGCTTCTCCTCAGCAGTTTCAAAAACTGCTTGGTTACTCTAGAAATTCTAAGGAGGCAAGATCAAATACTTAGTGTCTCTAGAAAGAATGCTTCTAATGTTTTCACTCTTACAAAATGGCCCTGGGAAAAACACTGAGGATCTTTGTCTCTCTGGACATGGACATGGTCTCTGAACTTGGATTTGGGATCAGAACTATCCCATCACCTAAATTTAGATCTCAAAGGTTTATCATGGTTTTTATGCCTAGTTCCAAAGGCAGTTTAACTTTTTAGGCCCACATGATTGCAGGATGAGTACAGAGGAGCATTATATTTTTGTGTGTCCTTTTACTTCCCAGCTAAATATTAATAACAATAGTAAGTGCAAGTCTTAAATTATTCCACATTACTTATTTTGCAGAATGGGCTCTTCTTGGGTAATAACTTTTTAAACAATCAGAAACCTAGTGGGATACGATGGTCAGAGTCCTCCAGTTAGCTGCTGCATGGCAAGCTTAGTTAGTTGCATCATCCTTTCAGTCTGACCTTTGAGGTGATAGAAACTGGCAGTAAAAGATCAGATCTGTTTCCTGGTCACCAGTGCCTTTAAATCACCTTAGATAAAAGCAGATCAATGGTCAGAAATTAGAGCAGATGGCAAGTTGTGGGTTGCCAGTAACTGTCTTTGGGTTACAATTCCTGCAATAGGGAAGGAATTAAGATATTTTGTCAAATATTATTACATTTTCAAATAATAAATTATCTATTTTTAAATAGTTATTTTAATTAAAAAGACACATCTACTTGGTAAATACATTCAAATTGTGCAAACATGTACAATGAGAAAAAAGTCTCCCACACATCCTAAACCACCGCTTTCCAACCCCATTCCAGTCACAGAAGCAACCATTGCTAATGGTTTCTTGTGCATTTTCCCAGAATTTTCTATATATGTAAAATATATAAATGGCATAGTTGTAAAAATACATTAAAATATTTTTACATAAGAAGAAATATATTATACACACTGTACATGTATCTGTGAAAATGCCTTGCAGGACATTTAGTCTGGTCTAAAATGTCCATGAGACATTTCGCACACGGAGAAAAACTACTTGACATGCATCATGCTCATAGATGTTTTGGATAGCACCAAATTTCAAGGAACTTTAGTCATGGAACAAAAGTCTTATGGATGTTTCGGACAGGATCAAATACCTGCTAACCAAAAAATGTATATATGTAATGACATTTTAACTTAACATTTAACTTTGGAGATGTTTTTCCATAACAGTTTTGGATATATTTCCCTCTGTTTAACAGTGGTATAATCTTTGTTTACTTAGTCAGCTTTATATAAATGGACATCCACATTTTCTCTTATATTTGCTTTAAAGATACAGAAATGAATCCCTTCTACTTCCATTTTTGCTTATATATATGTGTTTCTCTGCAAAATTGTTGAATGATATTTTGCATTTAGAATTTTGATAGATAATGTACATATTGCCAAGTTACTCTCCAAAGAGTCTGCACCATTTTCACTCATACCAGAACTGATGATAGGTCCTAATTTTCTACACTTTGGCCAACACTATGTATTATCAATATTTTTCATGCTTGTCATATTAAAAAGTGAAAAAATGTACCAGATATATATAGTCTATTTGTCTTTCTTTTTTCTGCTTTGAGTCAGTGTTGCTCCCTGCCTGTTTTTCTGGTGGGTTGTTGGACTGTTGTGTATTAAGGCAATTAAAACATATTTACATGTGTTGTACATAAACTCTCCCAGTGTTTTAGTCATCTTCTAACTTTGCTAAATTTCTTGCCATGTGGGAATTTGTAATGTTTATGAAAGCAAGTCTATTAATCATTTCTTTTATAGACTTCTGGATTTTATGTCTTGTTTAGAAAGGCCTTTCCCATTCCAAGTTTTTTCCTAAGTGCCCATTGTTTCCATAGGATAGTTGGGGTTTCATATTTTATTTTGAAATATTTCACATTTGGAAATAGTTTTATATATAAGGTCTAGATTTTTCCACACCAGTTTTCTCATTTTCACTATTGATTTATCCCACCTTTTCCAGCTGATTTGTAAAGGCACTTTTAACATATACTAACTTTTCACATACATTTGGCTCCATTTGGGATTCTACCCTGATGATCACTTTGTTCCTGAAGCACTGTCATATTTTAATGTGTGACATTAAAGGGTTAATTCTCCATCACTACTCTTTTTTCTTTTCCCCAAGTCTATTCTAGCTATCCTAACGTGCTTATATTTCCACATCTTTATTTTCCATTTTCCCCACAGAATTCTTGTCACATTCCAAAATATTAAATTTCATTTGTACTTTTGTTGGTAATCACACTGAATTTATAAATTAATTCATGGATGTCTGCCATCTTTACAATATTGTCTTTATATTCAAGAACAAGGTATATTTCTATTTATTGATTTTTTTAACATCTTTATTGGCGTATAATTGCTTTACAATGGTGTGTTAGTTTCTGCTTTATAACAAAGTGAATCAGCTATACATATACATACATCCCCGTATGTCCTCCCATTTGCGTCTCCCTCCCACCCTCCCTATCCCACCCCTCTAGGTGGTCACAAAGCACCGAGCTGATCTCCCTGTGCTATGCGGCTGCTCCCTACTAGCTATTTTACATTTGGTAGTGTACATATGTCATTGCCACTCTCTCACTTCATCCCAGCTTACCCTTCCCCTCCCCATATCCTCAAGTCCATTCTCTAGTAGGTCTGTGTCTTTATTCCCGTCTTGCCACTAGGTTCTTCATGACCTTTATTTTCCCTTAGATTCCATATATATGTGTCAGCATACTGTATTTGTTTTTCTTTTTCTGACTTACTTCACTCTGTATGACAGACTCTAACTCCATCCACCTCGCTACAAATACCTCCATTTCATTTCTTTTTATGGCTGAGTAATATTCCATTGTATATATGTGCCACATCTTCTTTATTCATTCATCCAATGATGGACACTTAGGTTGCTTCCATGTCCTGGCTATTGTAAATAGAGCTGCAATGAACATTTTGGTACATGACTCTTTTTGAATTATGGTTTTCTCAGGGTATATGCCCAGTAGTGGGATTGCTGGGTCGTATGGTAGTTTCATTTGTAGTTTTTTAAGGAACCTCCATACTGTTCTCCATAGTGGCTGTATCAATTTACATTCCCACCAACAGTGCAAGAGTGTTCCCTTTTCTCCACACCCTCTCCAGCATTTATTGTTTCTAGATATTTTGATGATGGCCATTCTGACCGGTGTGAGATGATATCTCATTGTAGTTTTGATTTGCATTTCTCTAATGATTAATGATGTTGAGCATCCTTTCATGTGTCTGTTGGCAATCTGTATATCTTCTTTGGAGAAATGTCTATTTAGGTCTTCTGCCCATTTTTGGATTGGGGTGTTTGTTTGTTTGTTATTGAGCTGCATGAACTGCTTGTAAATCTTGGAGATTTATCCTTTGTCAGTTGCTTCATTTGCAATTATTTTCTCCCATTCTGAGGGTTGTCTTTTGGTCTTGTTTATAGTTTCCTTTGCTGTGCAAAAGCTTTTAAGTTTCATTAGGTCCCATTTGTTTATTTGTGTTTTTATTTCCCTTTCTGTAGGAGCTGGGTCAAAAAGGATCTTGCTGTGATTTATGTCATAGAGTGTTCTGCCTATGTTTTCCTCTAAGAGTTTTAAAGGCCTTATATTTAGGCCTTTAATCCATTTTGAGTTTATTTTTGTGTATGGTGTCAAGGAGTGTTCTAATTTCATTCTTTTACGTGTAGCTGTCCAGTTTTCCCAGCACCACTTATTGAAGAGGCTGTCTTTTCTCCATTGTATATTTTTGCCTCCTCTATGAAAAATAAGGTGACGATATGTGTGTGGGTTTATCTCTGGGCTTTCTATCCTGTTCCATTGATCTATATTTCTGTTTTTGTGCCAGTGCCATACTGTCTTGATTACTGTAGCTTTGTAGTATAGTCTGAAGTCAGGGAGCCTGATTCCTCCGGCTCCGTTTTTCTTTCTCAAGATTGCTTTGGCTATTTGGGGTCCTTTTGTGTTTCCATACAATTTGTGAAATTTTTTGTTCTAGTTCTGTGAAAAATGCCATTGGTAATTTGATAGGGATTGCACTGAATCTGTAGATTGCTTTGGGTAGTACAGTCATTTTCACAATATTGATTCTTCCAATCCAAGAACATGGTATGTCTCTCCATCTGTTGGTATCACCTTTAATTTCTTTCATCAGTGTCTTACAGTTTTCTGCATACAGGTCATTTGTCTCCTTAGGTAGGTTTATTCCTAGGTATTTTATTCTTTTTGTTGCAATGGTAAATGGGAGTGTTTCCTTAATTTCTCTTTCAGATTTTTCATCATTAGTGTATAGGAATGCAAGAGATTTCTGTGCATTAATTTTGTATCCTGCAACTTTTCTAAGTTCATTGATTAGCTCTAGTAGTTTTCTGGTAGCATCTTTAGGATTCTCTATGTATAGTATCATGTCATCTGCAAACAGTGACAGCTTTACTTCTTCTTTTCCAATTCGGATTCCTTTTATTTCCTATTCTTCTCTGATTGCTGTGGCTAAAACTTCCAAAACTATGTTGAATAATAGTGGTGAGAGTGGAAAACCTTGTCTTGTTCCTGATCTTAGTGGAAATGGTTTCAGTTTTTCACCTTTGAGAATGATGTTGGCTGTGGGTTTGTCATATACGGCTTTTATTATGTTGAGGTAAGTTCCTTCTGTGCCTACTTTCTGGAGAGTTTTTATCATAAATGGGTGTTGAATTTTGTCAAAAGCTTTTTCTGCATCTATTGAGATGACCATATGGTTTTTTCTCCTTCAGTTTGTTAATATAGTTTATCACATTGATTGATTTGCATGTATTGAAGAATCCTTGCATCCCTGGGATAAATCCCACTTGATCATGGTGTATGATCCTTTTAATATGCTGTTGGATTCTGTTTGCTAGTATTTTGTTGAGGATTTGTGCATCTATATTCATCAGTGATATTGGTCTGTAATCTTCTTTTTTTGTAGTATATTTGTCTGGTTTTGATATCAGGGTGATGGTGGCCTCGTAGAAAGAGATTGGGAGTGTTCCTCCCTCTGCTGTATTTTGGAAGAGTTTGAGAAGGATAGGTGTTAGCTCTTCTCTAAATGTTTGATAGATTTCGCCTGTGAAGCCATCTGGTCCTGGGCTTTTGTTTGTTGGAAGATTTTTAATCACAGTTTCAATTTCAGTACTTGTGATTGGTCAGTTTATATTTTCTATTTCTTCCTGGTTCAGTCTCAGAAGGTTGTGCTTTTCTAAGAATTTGTCCATTTCTTCCAGGTTGTCCATTTTATTGGCATATAGTTGCTTCTAGTTATCTCTCATGATGCTTTGTATTTCTGCAGTGTCAGTTGTTACTTCTCCCTTTTCATTTCTAATTCTGTTGATTTGAGTCTTCTCCCTTTTTTTCTTGATGAGTCTGGCTAATGGTTTATCAATTTTGTTTATCTTCCCAAGGAACCAGCTTGTAGTTTTTTTGATCATTGCTATTGTTTTCTTTATTTCTTTTTCATTTATTTCTGATCTGATCTTTATGATTTCTTTCCTTCTGCTGACTTTGGGGTTATTTTTGTTCTTCTTTCTCTCACTTCTCTAGGTGAAAGGCGAGGTTGTTTATTTAAGATGTTTCTTGTTTCTTGGGGTAGGACTGTATTGCTATATACTTCCCTCTTAGAACTGCTTTTGCTGCGTCCCATAGGTTTTGGGTCGTTGTATTTTCATTGTCATTTGTTTCTAGGTATTTTTTGATTTTCTCTTTGATTTCTTCAGTGATCTCTTGGTTATTTAGTAGTGTATTGTTTAGCCTCCATGTGTTTGAATTTTTACAGATTTTTTCCTGTAATTGATATCTAGTCTCATAGCGTTGTGGTCAGAAATGATACTTGATACGATTTCAATTTTCTTAAATTTACCAAGGCTTGATTTGTGACCCAAGATATGATCTATCCTGGAGACTGTTCCATGAGTACTTGAGAAGAAAGTGTATTCTGTTGTTTTTGGATGGAATGTCCTATAAATATCAATTAAGTCCATCTTGTTTAATGTATCATTTAAAGCTTGTGTTTCCTTATTTATTTTCATTTTGGATGATCTGTCCATTGGTGAAAGTGGGGTGTTAAAGTCCCCTACTATGATTGTGTTACTGTCGATTTCCCCTTTTATGGCTGTTAGCATTTGCCTTATGTATTGAGGTGCTCCCATGTTGGGTACATAAATATTTGCCATTGTTATATCTTCTTCTTGGATTGGTACCTTCATCACTATGTAATGTCCTTCTTTGTCTCTTGTAATAGTCTTTATTTTGAAGTCTATTTTGTTTGATATGAGAATTGCTACGCCAGCTTTCTTTTGATTTCCATTTGCATGGAATATCTTTTTCCATCCCCTCACTTTCAGTCTGTATGTGTCTCTAGGTCTGAAGTGGGTCTCTTGTAGACAGCATATATATGAGTCTGGTTTTTGTATCCATTCAGCCTGTCTATGTCTTTTGGTTGGAGCATTTAATCCATTTACATTTAAGGTAGTTATTGCTATGTATGTTCCTATTACCATTTTATTAATTGTTTTGGGTTTGTTATTGTAGGTCTTTTCCTTCTCTTGTGTTTCCTGCCTAGAGAACTTCCTTTAGGATTTGTTGTAAAGCTGGTTTGGTGGTGCTGAATTCTCTTAGCTTTTGCTTGTCTGTAAAGCTTTTAATTTCTCCATCAAATCTGAATGAGATCCCTGCTGGGTAGAGTAACCTTGGCTGTAGGTTTTTCCCTTTCATCACTTTAAATATGTCCTGCCACTCCCTTCTGGCTTGCAGAGTTTCTGCTGAACGATCAGCTGTTAACCTTATGGGGATTCCTTTGTATGCTATTTGTTGTTTTTCCCTTGCTGCTTTTAATATTTTGTCTTTGTGTCTAATTTTTGATAGTTTGATTAATATGTGTCTTGGTGTGTTTCTCCTTGGATTTATCCTCTATGGGACTCTCTGTGCTTCCTGGACTTGATTGACTATTATGATTTTAGGCAGCCTCTGTCCTAATGGGTGGGGCTGTGTTCCTGTCTTGCTAGTTGTTTTGTATAGGGTGTCCAGCACCGTAGCTTGCTGGTCGTTGAGTGGAGCTGAGTCTTAGCATTGAGATGGAGATCTCTGGGAGAGCTTTCACTGTTTGATATTACATGGAGCCGGGAGGTCTCTGGGGGACCAATATCCTGAACTCGGCTCTCCCACCTCAGAGACACAGACCTGACACCCAGCTGGATCATGAAGACCCTGTCAGCCACACGGCTTTTGGGAAGTCTGAGGTCTTCTGCCAGCGTTCAGTAGGTGTTCTGTAGGAGTTGTTCCACATGTAGATGTATTTCTGATGTATTTGTGGGGAGGAACGTGATGTCCACGTCTTACTCCTCCACCATCTTGAAAGTCTCCTCTGAGGTCTTTGTAGTTTCTGGTCAATTGTTCTATAAGCCTAAAACTTCTGCGCTCGTTCGGCTTGACTTGGCTCGGCTCCTCTTCCTTCTCCAGCTTGATGGTCGTAGCCGAGCCCAGGAGTGAGCATGCAAGAGTGCACAAGGGAATGCTTCACTTTCTCCCTTCCGCTGCCGCCGCAGCTCTCTCAGCACCTTCCCACTCCGCTCGCGCTGGGGAGTCCCTCAGGACAGGATGGGGGTCGGAGGGTGTCAGTGACTGTGGGGGGAGTCAGATGGGGGGGAGGCAGAGGGAACTAGGCGACACGGCTGAGGGGGGTGTGTGCTCCGAGGGTCGGAGATGTAAGGAGCTCGTGTGGCCTCTGGGGGAGGAGGTGGGGAGACAGAGAGTTCTTTGAGGGGCTCTCACAAGCACGGGGCTCCTTGAAAGAGGGGTTAAGAGTCTGAGGGAAAGCATCTGTGGAGTAGAACCTGTTAATTTTTTTATTAGAATTTTCAAGTTTTCTTTACCTAGATCCTGTTTCAGAACATTTTATTTATTTCTATTATTTTATAGATGTGTTGTCTTTTCAAATAGTCACAATTCTTCTTTTGCATTATACATATATATGTAATATAGGAAATCTGTTGATTTTTGTGAACTAATTTTTTAAGTAGCCACATTAGTAAGTTCTTATATGGATTCTAATAATTTTTCAATTGATTATCTTGTATTTTCAGGTAAATAGAATTGTTCCAGGGGATATATATATCTGTATTTCTATATAACATATGCATACATATATGTATATGTATATATATATGTGTTTACATATACATGGCACCTTTTAATTTAAATTTTAATTTATTTTTCAACTGATAATATATCCATATAGTTCAAAATTTAGAAGTACAAAAGATATACAAAAGAAAAGTACAAAAAATCTCCCTCTTCACCTATTCCCAGACCCCAAAGTTTCCTCATATGAGTTAATGTATGTTATCAGTTCTTGGTAATCCTTTCAGAGTTATTCTATATATATATATATATAATATATATATATATAATATATATATACAGTCAAATACAATATAAATAAATGTACTTTTTACACAAATGATGGTGAGCTGTACACACTGTCCTATCCTTTGAGTGTAGACATACACGGATGAGGAAAGTAAAGACATAAGATCAGAATGTGCATGATTCCCTTCTTGGTAAAAATATCTGTTTTCTTCAGCTTTTACCTGCAATCTACTCTGTGTCATGGATGTCAGACATAGATTCTTGGGAGATGGGACCAGAAGGCAAATCACAGTAACAGAGACCACAGAGAACTTTGCTCTGCCTTCCTGAGCTATACTTGGTTATCAGGTTTATCTGGTATGCCTAATGCTCTCTTCCCTTTGGATTTCTTCCACAGAGCTCCTTACTTCTCTCTGGGGCCAAAGCCATCATCTATCAGTCCAGACATATCTGGATCCAGTTTGGGCTCAGCCACATCAATGTTGCAACTGGCACAAGCAAATCATCTGTACCTACTGATGAATGACTACACTCATACATTCCAAAAGTATTCCCCGCTAACTCAGCCCCAAGTCTCTGCAAGATGTTGATTCCAAAAGACCACCGCACTACCTTATACCATAATAACCCCTGTCATATAACATTATTAGCCTTCTTTTATTTTCTCTCCAACAATATTCTCAGCACATAATTTAGGAATAAATGTGGCTTTTATTTTTTTCCCATAGCAAAGGAATTTGGTTCTGTTTGATAGTTGAATAGCAGAATAATTTGTGTATGATGGAGTGACAAAATTTTAGGGATACCAGATATATCATTGAATTGAATTCCATGTATGCAACATTGTATGATCTAGAACACAGTATCCGGATGTAAGCTTTAGCAGTCACTTTCCACCAGCCCCCTTCCCTTCCCCTCTCCTCTACTGCTGCCCAGCTCTAGACAACCACTAATCTACTTTCTGCCTCTATAGATTTACCAATTCTGGACATTTCATAGAAACGGAATCACAAATATATGGTCATTTTTGACTGGCTTCTTTTATTTAGCTTGTTTTTGAGGTTGATTCATTCTGTAGCATGTATTAATACTTCATTCTTTTTTGCTGACAAATAATGTTTCATTGAATAGATCACATTTTGTTTATTCATTCACCAGTTTTTGGACATTTGGGTTGTTTCAACTTTTTGGCTATTCTGAATAATGCCCACAATCAACATTCATGTACGAGTCTTTGTGCGAATACATGTTTTCAATTTTCTTGGTTATGTGATCTAGTAGTTGAATTGTTGGGTCATATGGTAACTTAACATTTTGAGAAATTGCTATACTATTTTCTAAAGTGGCTGTACCATTTTATAATGTCACTAGCAATGTATAAGGGTTTCACCTTCTCTACAGCATCATGAAAAATTTATTGTCTGTCTTTTTTATTATAGCTGTTTTAGTGGTTATGAAATCACTGTGGCTTTGATTTGCATTTTACTGTGATATATCACCATGGTTTTGATTTGCATTTCTCTAGTGACAAATGAGGTGGAACATTTTATCATGTTCTTAGCCATTGATATATGTTCTGGGGACAAAAGCCCATTAAAATTATTTGCCCATTTTTAATCACGGGTGTTTGTCTTTTTTTAAACTGTTGAGTTATAAGAGTTCTTTTTGTTTTCCAGGTACTAGATCCTTATCAGACACACAATTTATGAATATTTTCTCTCTTTCTGTGTGTTTTCTTTTTTCATAATATTTTATACAGCAATAAAGTTTTCAAATTTGGTTAAGTCTAATTTACCTAATTTTTCTTTTGTCAGTTGTGCTTTTGATATTGTCTATAGTTTCAACTCTTACACGTAAGCCTAAGATCCACTCTGAGTTAGTATTTTTGAATAGTGTGAGGTAGATATCCAGTTTCTGTCTTTGGCATATGGGTGCCTGTATAATTTTAATACATGCAAATGTGTACTTAACAGGGAAGTTATTCCCTTCTCTTGAGATTACCTAAGGCTTTTAATTCTCTCTATAGGTACTAAAGTTAGTCCTGACATAGGAAGTGTTAATAAAAGGTCTCCAGAGATAAAAGTGTTTAGGTTTTATGTGCCATTTTATACCATGTAAGAAATTCATTAATTAAAAAGACAGTTCTGAATACAGGTTGTAGCATGTTTATTTTGTAAAGTCATGGAAAGTCTAATGCCACAGAAGGACTTAGAGCCTAGCAGGAATGGAAACCCTTTCTTTCTAAGTCATTTCTTTGTTTTAGTGCATAGAATAACTCTTGGCAATTCCTATACTGAGCCCAGTTATTCAGAAAGTTTTCTCAGCTCAAATGGCAATAAGGAAGTTTTATAGCAAGAATGAGTAAAAGTGAAAATAAATGTAATTTTAACTGCTTTGGGAAGCTATGTTTACTTAGTTCTTATCTTTGATTTTCTCCTGGGTTTATTGGTCAAACTCTTAAATTGAGATAAAGAGAGTTAAGCCTTTTTGATTCAGAGATTTAAAAGGGTCCTACTTTGTGCTCACAAAAGGAACAATGAATCTTTTTAAAGGAAATGCGTATCTATTGAGGGAATTTTAATATTTTTTTCTTTCAGTTGGGAACATCATCGATACTAGGAATTGATGGAACTTAAGATGCCAAATTTTGAAGAAAGAAGGTAATGACATTTGGATAGTGCAAAATTAACTATTGGAAAAAATATTAAATTAAATTTAATATATATAAGTTAAAGGTGGTCAATACAACTCGTCAGTGGCCACACCATTTAAAATAACTTTAATAGATTATTTTTGGTGAAGCAATTCCACATGACTGACTTTATATTTGAATACATCAAATTGTACCCTCAGAGTCAGTAGAATTCATTGACTATTATGTAAATTATTCAAGTCCAGTTGTCTGTATGGATTCCAAATGGCCATCCAAGGAACACAAAGACACTGAGCCAACGACAGCAATCCATCATGAATCAATTTAGCCTTCACTTGCCTAGCATTCAGTCTTAAATAGATATTCTTTCATTCTCTCAGTTATTGATAGCAACTAACTCAAATTTTTGGTCTAGTACTTCAATAAGCTTGGGTAAACATATACATACACATTCTTTCTTAATCTCATCTAGCTAATTATATAATTTTTTTGTGTGTAATTAGTCATGAAGTTTCCATCCTGCTTTTATATCCACTATAACTATGGGGAGTGATTTTGCTATAGTTTCCTTCTGACTGTCACGGAGGCAAGGTGAGGTGGAGGCGGTGATCATACTCAAAATACTAGGGGATAAAATGCAATTATGCCAGTTAGTGTGGACTTTGGCAAACTTGCGCTACTTTCTTTCAACAGGGGGATTATTTTTAGGTGTTAAAGCCTTTTGCATGATGTTAACTTGTTCATTTAGGAGAAAAAAAAAATCAGAAAACTCCAGAGGTGGGATTAATCTTAATGAGTCAGCACTACTTATAAGAAGTAGTGAAGCACAAACCAAAAAATTAGCAAAATGGCTTCTGAAATGATTAAAATTAATTACAGCCTCTGGCAAGAGTTTAGCCCTAGGCCAAGGCGCCTTGCATCTCCTCCTTCAGTCCAACCCAGCTTGCCAAGTATTTACTCTTTTTTTTTTTTTTTTGGCTGCATTGGGTCTTTGTTGCTGCACAAGCTTTCTCTAGTTGTGGCGAGCGGGGGCTGCTCTTGGTTGCAGTGCGCAGGCTTCTCATCGTGGTGGTTTCTCTTGTTGCAGAGCATGGGCTCTAGGCACGTGGGCTTCAGTAGTTGTGGCACGTGGGCTCAGTAGTTGTGGCTCGCGGGCTCTAGAGTGCAGGCTCAGTAGTTGTGGCGCACGGGCTTAGTTGCTCTGCGGCATATGGGATCTTCCCGGACTAGGGCTCGAACCTGTGTCCCCTGTGTTGGCAGGCGGATTCTTAACCACTGCGCCACCAGGGAAGCCCGCAAGTATTTACTCGTGAACACCCCAGCCTACTCTACTTTCCCTTCCCTAGCGCAGCCCATGTCCCCCAGGTTGGGCGCCTGATGCTCCTGGGTGGGGGTGGGGGGAACCCTTCACTTCCTGTTCAGTACCCATGCTATCCAGCAGCCCAAGAACCCTGCTCCTAACTCTGGGCTAAGGTGAAGATGTGTGCTCATTGGGAGTTTGGGTCAAATTTGGGTCTAAAAGTTCTATAGCAAATGAGAATTCTTACAGTTTTTCCCCAGGAAAATTTGGGGAACCGACAGTAGCTTCACATGGGAAGAGGATTGCTCAGTAAAGAAGGTTCTGCAGTTCATAGTCTGGAATTCATTATGATTAAAAAATGTTGTAGATGAGAAAACCTGGGACATAATCGATTTCCCAAGTTTTCTCTGTAGTTTGTTTTGTTTTAAGGCTAATTCTGGTCTTACCTAGTGTTTAGTATGTCTAGTATTTAGCTTTTTGTCATAAGTCTAACTCTGGTCTTGTCACAAATTTAGCATCTTTCTAAGGAATTTGGGGATTACTGTCATAGTGAAAACATTCTCTTAAAAATTCAAGTAGCAAATTTCAGATCTTATTAATTTGGGAAAATATTATTTATTGGCCTCCAATAATTAAAAATATATTTATGTATAATTACACATTTAGGATATTAATATCAACTCATTCAGTCATTGCAGTGGAAGCTAAAATCTTCCAGGACCACACCCATAATCACTTTTCAGGAATGACAGCTATTATCAGTTTGGTGAGGATTCTTCCAGGACTATTTATAGGCATATACGTACATTTTCGCATGCCTGTAAAATACATGATATTGGTTGCTCTTCTTTTAGAATTTAAATTATAGCATAGTTACATCATTTTCTGCTATTTACTTTTCCTTTTTTCCCCAACCATATGTCTTAGAGATTTTTCTGCCTTAGTAATATAGTAGATCTATCTCGGTTTATTAACAATTCCTTTATTTATGGACATTTAGGTTATTTCCAACTCTTAACAATTATAAACAATGTTGCAATTTACATCCCTGTACAGGCCTCTTTGTTCTTATGCGCAAGTATTAGTATGGGGAAATACAGAGAGTTGCCAGGTCATAAAGTGAGCATACTTTCTTATTTTAAGAGACATTGCATATTTCCCCTCTCACGTGTGTGTATCACAGAGAATGTGTATGACAGTGCCAGTTTCCCTCCACTCTTAGCTATTCTTACTATTTAAAAAATTTCTGGGTGGTGACAAATTAATGTTGCTCGTGATATTAAACAAGCTAGTTTTACTATCTCACTATTACCTATAATGTTTGCTGCAGGTTTGTGATAGAATATGATATTCCCTATTATCCCTGGTTTGTTAAGAGCTTTTCTTGTTTTGTATGAATGGACATCAAAACAGTTTAAATTATTTTTTCCTGCGTCAACTCCTATGATAAAAATAATTTATTCTTTAAATTTTTAATGTAGCAATGACAGTAAATAATTTTCTCATGCTAAATCAGCTTTCCATTCCTTGAACAAACTATAAATAGTCATAATATGTTAATTTGTTACATGTTGCTATATTGTTTGCTAATATTTTGTACAAGATTTTTGAATCTATGTTCATAATATTCTTTTCTTACTCAGTCCTTGTCTGATTTTGAGTCCAATGTTAGGAAAACCTTATAAAAGTTTTGGGTACCTTTTTCTCTTTTTCTATAATTTGGAACAATTGTATATATAAGGTAAGGATTAACATTTTTCTTATAGGTTTAGTGAAGTGAGTAAAATTATGGGCATGGTGCTTATTATGATGAGTAATAATATGATGCCTACTGATTTCACTTCTGAAATGGTACAAGTCCACTTAGTTTTTCTATTTCTTTAGTCAGTTTTGTTAATTTCATATTTTCCTAGCTAATTATTTATTTCATCTAATTTTATTGACATGTGGTTGTTTATATTATTCTCTTATGATTCTAAGGTTTTATTGTTTCCTCTACATTACCAAATGTTATTTTTGGTTTATTCGTACCCTTTCTGTTTATTAATCTTTAATTAATATTTTATCTATACTATTTTATAAATACTATTTTAGTATTTTTAATATTTTATTTATTTTTCATATTTATTAGTAAATAATATTTATTTCTTTTAGTCTGTTGCCTCTCTTTCATAGTATTGTTTTTCCCTGAATGATTGGAAATTCTTGGTTGAGGAATTATCTTCTTTGCGATTTACTATCTATTTGTTCTAGCACTATTTGTAGAGGAGGTATAATTATCAGGTATAAGTTAAGGGATCTGAAAGCCTTCAATACGTGCATTTTAATTTTTGTTTTTTGCAATGTCATCATGATGCCATTTACTTAGGTAAGTTAGACAGGTGTGACTTCATGTGTACCTTTCCTGCTGTGTCACAGAAATTAAATTTATGAAATAGCACCAGTGGTGGTGATAAGGGATGAGATAAGGGAAGAGGGAATAGAAGTTTGTGAGACTCCAAAGATTAATTTCTTCTTATACCCTATCTGTATTCTCAGCCCGAGGTGGTCTGTTACATAAGGGGTTACCAAAGTCATTTAGAGGTAAGGCTTTTTTTTTTTTTTTTTGGATGTGGAACAGTTCTAAAGTCTTTATTGAGTTTGTTACAATGTTGCTTATGTTTTATATTTTGTTTTTTTGGCCCGAAGGCATGTGGGATCTTAGCTCCCCCGCCAGGGATCAAACCCACACTCCCTGTACTAGAAGGTGAAGTCTTAACCACGGGACCACCAGGGAAGTCCCAGAGGTAAGGCTCTTGACTCAGGTGGCTAATGAATAAGGTAGAAAAAAAAATCAGTTTGAGGAATGAAAATAGATATTGCTTAGTTTATGCGAAATAGTCTCAGAAAGTGCTGGATGTAAAATGGTAAAATCTTTAGGAGCAATTTGGTGATACACATCAAATCCTTAAAAACAGACCAGGCAGTTCTATGTTTCAAAATTTGTTTAAAGGAAATAATCAGAAAAATGCTTAAAGCTGAGTATCTGAAAATATTTATCAAAGAATTATTAATAATAGTTAATCAAATTAAACCTAAAAACACAACAGTAGGGAGATCAAAGTTTTTACAGGTACATAACATGGTATTTGAGTAATTCAGGACATTAATAGGATTTTATTAAAAAAAAAAATCCAGTGGCTTATTTTGCTTTATAAATGCATCATAATATATACCACTTTTGGAAAGTTAACATTTTGAATTAGCATATTAACAACTCTGAGAAGTCCTGCAATTAAGATCTTTTACAACTGTTTTAATTTTGTTTGGTTCAGATCACTCATTTCCTTCCCATCCTATGATTCAGAACCTCTTGGAAGACTTTCAGAAAGTATTTTTGCAAACAGAGTGTTAAAAAATTTGTATTAGATCAATTCAGTAAAATGCTACTCGCTAATTAACAAAGAATTTAATGAGGCATATTTATTAACATAGAAAGTCTTAGTAATATATAAAAATCATATTGGTAACTATATATATATATATATCGTATATTATATATGCATTATATATATGTATTATGTATATTATGTATTATATGTTAAGTAAAATAATGATACCATTTTGTAAAATGGTATCTCCATGTGGCAAATTCGTAGGAACATTCTGGAAGAAGATACAGTTGACCCTTGAACAACACAGGGGCTAGGAGTACTGACCCTCTGTGCAGCGGAAACCCTCGTGTAACTTTACAGTCAGCCCTCCATATCCATGGTTCCACATCTGCAGATTCAACCAACTGCAGATTGTGTAGTACTGTAATACGTATTTAGTGAAAAACATCCGAGTGTAAGTAAACCCTTACAGTTCAAACCCATGTGGTTCAAGGATCCACTGTATATTAAAAAGTTAATGTGGTAAAGGAATTGTGAGTGATTTTATTTTCATTATATTTACATGTATTTTTAAAATTTCTTTTTCAAAATTTTGCTTGAGGGAGATACTAGTTTGTAGCCAGAACAAAATATCGATTTCCATTTAAAAAATTGGAAGTTTGGGAGTAATTTTCGTCAGGGACCCAAAATTTTATTATAAAGAGAATTCAAAAAATATTTTGAATGACAGTAGCATTACTGGAACAATGATTACATGACATCTGTGAATAGCTAAATTATAATTAAAGTAGACTATACTTATTTATATGTGTTGATTTATTTTTAGAAATCCAAACAAGCACAAAATGTTGATTTTTTTACCCCAAGCATACTTGAATTATTAATTAATCTGCACATTCAAAATGAATGGCAAATAGAAATGTGCAATATTGAAAATATATATCAGTTTACTTTGACTTGGATGAAAAGAAAAGTTTATTTATGCTTAAATAACTTAAATCATTCCATTAAAACAATTAAAATGCCATCATTAACATCACTTGCTTCTTCACTTAGTTGACAAGTCTGGTTGAATTTGATTTTGTTCAAAGCGCCCAGCCAAGAGTTCTGAGTGCAGTGAAGTGCTTTTCAGGCATTCTCACAGCTTTGTACTTTGATCCTATCCTTCTCTTCTCTTGGGCAAATCCTTCTCTTCCTTTCATATTTCACAAAGTTTATTTCGTGTATGAGTCCTTTGAAGTCAGAGGCAAAACAAGATTTAAACAACTTGATTTTTCCACATCTGAGTTTTGTTTTTAAGACTTTTTTCTCTGTCTATGTGAGTTTTGCTAGGGACAGGATGTATTCTGAAGGCTCAGGTAGATATGTACCTCAGCAAACAGCTACAGGTGATTCTTTGTGATTTGTTGTGATGAAAGAATAAGGAGGAGGGATGGATAAATATATGTCCATATGTTCATATACAAATATGTTCTCTGTAAAGTTAACTGAGGAAAAGCTCTCATAAATGTGTTTGCTGTAGAAAACTTACAGACCCAGATAGGGAAAGATCACCAGAGCTATGCATTCTCTTAAGATTCCTTATCCTGTTAAAATTGGTAACTTTTTTTTTTCTTAGCAGGGGACCAGGTTTATTAAACTATTTTAGCACTGTTAATCATATATCATTCTGTCTTTATTCTCAAGTAATTTAATTTTAGTCCATAGAAAGTCAATAAATACCTATTAACTACTGTTTTATTATTTGTGCATTTGTGGGAAATAGTTATTAGTAAGTTTGAGAAATCCTTAATTTCAGTATGAAGAACTGTTTGAAATTAATGTACATGGCAAATAATGATAAATTATATATAATTAAGTGAATAGAAATCCCGTGCACTCTGCTCTCATAATTCTTTCTTACTGTACCTTCCCCTCTCTTCCTACATTAGGATAAAAATTGCTTTCTTGTGAACATTTTTGTTCATGTCAGTAAGAGATTTGCTAATGTCTGGGCCAGTTGTACTGCTCTCCAGAAATCTTTGGCCTATTTGGAGACTGTGTTTTGGAATTAATACTGCCATTTGTTGTTAAGTTTTTTCTAAATGGTGATGCAGATGGTGTGAGTGGGCAAACATTTATCCATCACACCCGGGATTTCCACAAATTGCATTAAAAGCAGCCAGGTTTTCATCCAATCCCCAAACAGTTGTTATTGCTTGTCTCCCAATAGAGTTTAGATTAAAGATATTTATACAAAATATTCAAAAACTTGATATTTAAAGTGATTTTTTAATTTTGCCACTATAAGAGCGAGATTTTTTTAGAGGATAAACAATTTTCTGGAAACTTTTTAGTAAGTTTGGATCATTTGTGATAGTTACATTATTTCCTATATGATTGTTTGCATAGATAGCCTATATGTATGCACAAAAAATCAAAAGATTCTACACAAGAAAGTTGCCAATTGATACATTAATTTCATCATATTCATTACTGATTTCATTTTAGTCCAAGACTAGGTAATTATACCCTTTGTGGAGACAAAAATTAATGCAATTTACAAGAGTTTTGGAAAGATGCACAGGGAATTATAAACAGTGTTTACCTGTGTGGAGTGAAACTGCAGGATTGTTTTGGGTAAAAGGGATTTTAAGTTTTGCTTTTTACCCTCTGAACAGTTTTGAGATTTTTACTATGAGCATATTTTACCATTATAATAAATTAAAAACTGATCCTGGTGTGCTATTGAATGATTCCAGAAAAGAGAAAACATCATATACACTTACCCCTTATTGGCCTGCAATAAACAAAGCATAATTATGGTTTAATTTTAGAAGTTGCCACTTGGAACAGGTTGCAGAAATCTGATTGAAAATAAAGAAAATTCCATGAAGATATATGTGGATTTCCTATCAACTGACTTTCCCATTCCTATTTCCACACAGAACTGGTAATGAAATTTTCAGAGGCTGTGTCAGATATAGCCCATACCTCACTTGATGTAAGTGATATTATTGTTTAATATTTATAACCTTTCTGGTGTTTTGCCATAGAGGAGGAAAAATAATTTTCCTTCTACCCTTGTGAGTTCTTAGCTGAGATCCTGTAATGAGAGACAGATTGACAAGAGAAAAACAAACAAAAGTTTATTAATATGTACAACTCAAGTATACATGAGAGATACCCAGGAAAAATGAGTAACTCAGAGCGGTAGCTTAGAATTCAGGTTTAAACATCACCTTAATAGGGAAAGGGGAGGGGAAATTTAGGCCTCTTAAAGAAGAATAAATGATTTTTAGGAAAGATGAATGGGCACTTAGCAGAATAGATGGGAGGTATGACAGTTTGTGACAAAGTTTGTTAGGGTTTAGTATTAACTTCTAGTCTCCTCTCCTATGATGAGAGTCAATCTTCCCTGGTTGATGAAACTCCCAGGGAGAGGATTTATGACAATTGAATTCCTTTTGGAGGATCTGTCTTCGGGCAAATAAGTGGAGTTCAGAGAAATCCTCTTCCTGCATTTCCTGTTTTCCAAGTGCCTTCAACTCAAAATAATCAATATGCCGAAATGGCATACTTTGAGGTGGCATATTGTGCTATCCTTTACTGCCTTAGAGAATAATCATAATTACTTCACAATTTGTTAACCTTTGAAGGTTAACAAAATTTTGAGTAGAGTTAATTTTGACCCTCTAGAAGACAAATCCTTGTATCCTAAGTTTTTACCCTTGTACTTCATAATAGCTTTCTCCTAGATCTAGGATCAGATTTTAACCAAAATATAACATATAGATCATTTATGATGGTGTTTAAAGAAGTTGGTAAATATCTCTAGATTGATAATTTTAATAAACAAATAAGTAAATGTAAAAAGCAATAGCTAGAAAAAATTTTCAATATACCTAGTTCAAAGAATTCTTCTAATATGTAAAGAATAACTCCAAAAGAATTTGCTATTCAGTTGGATTTTTTTTTTTCAGTGCACATGAATTTTCAATTACTGTTATAAAGGTATTCCCAGTGTCTCATCTCCACATTTAGAAAACCACCAGTGTTGGGTCTAAGTTCACACTCATTTATAAAATCTGCAAAGCAGAAGATTGATATTAATATTAATGGAGAACATTTTCACTACAGGGTCAGTGCAATCACTGGGTAGACTCCAGGACCCAAGAAGTCACCTGTAGATGTCACCTTAGTATTTGATCATTATTGAAACCTACATTGTTGATCTCATCTTGATATTCACATGACTACACCAGGAGCACACTGTGTTCGCCATAGAGTGTTGCTGTTGGCTGTTCGTTTTTGTAGCTGCATTTGTGGTGAAGGAAAATGCTATGTCTCTGAATTTGTCTTTGGGATATTGTCACAGTATTAAATGCAGTGGTATGTCATTTTGTGATATTTGTGGCAATCTATTCAAAACTTTAAAGAAAAATGAGCACCTCTCAATCAAGGGACATGACCAGTTATGTGAAAGCATTTTATATCATATTTATTTGTTTTACTTATGTTTCACTTCAGAAGTCTTTCTATATTTGAAATATTTTCATGTGTATCTCCCCACTTAGAAAGTACATGAGAAATAGGTCACACTTTTAAATACAGCAGAAATGCAAGGCCTATTTTTCACAGTTGAATGAAAGAGTAGTAAAAATGATACATTTATTTTGGTGCTGATATTAAAAATATGGTTATTCATGATCATTATCTTTCTTTACATGGGTTTTTATATCTGAGCAGTTTCCAAAAATACTAGGGGCAAAACAGTGTTAAAATTGAAGTTATAAAATTAATGAAGGTGAAAACCTTCATCATACTTAAAATGTCCTTGCATTAATATAAATGAAATTTTTCCATTGTAGATAAAGTTCAACCACCATCTCTGCACTTTTTCCCTTTTCTGCCCTCTTCTCAAGTCAGCTGTTACCTTGAACTTTGCTATGTTTCCTTCCAGACCTTTCTATTCCCTATTCAGAGCTCATACCTGGAGTTCCACAAGTCCTGAAAATAGGTCAGCTTGTGGCCATTTTTCACAAAGTTTGTTACCTGTGTTTAGATTTTACCTGGAAATTACTTTTCTCTGAAACAATAAGGTAAACCTTTTTCGGTATGCTGGGGCTTTGTCACGAAAAACTATTTTCTTTGAAAGAAATAGGATCTTGAAAGTTACAATTGCAACAATTTCCTTCTTCCTTAAACAAAGCATTTGTTGCTGAATTGTAGACTTGATTTCTAGTATAAAACCTGAATAAATCTATTTTTTAAAAATTTGAATGATCTCTTCTGACAAACAATTGTGCATGAATTCTTTCCTCATTGTTATTTGCTTATGTAATATTTAGTAATTGATATAATTTTCATAAAGTAATTCAGGAAAGAAGTTTTAAATCTGTAGGTTTTCCCAGAACACATACACATATGATCCCCAATAATAAATCTCTAAGGAAAAAATGATTTAAACATTTTTGTTACAAACAAGCTATTGTGAGAATTTCCCACCAAATATATTTCCTCCTTTACTATATCTCCTCTTTTCCAGTATCCCCACATTTCTTACATCTCCCGGAAAAAGATATCATTAGGTAGTGTCAATAGGGTTAAGATACTAAGGAGAACTATAAAGTCACCAAATTATTGAAAAATGTATTTCGGAAAGCAGAATACAAACAAACATTTTATAAGAATATATAGGGAGATTGGTATTGACATATATATACTAATATGTGTAAAATAGATAACTAATAAGAACCTGCTATATAAAAAAATAAAATAAAATTCAAAAATTCAAAAAAAACGAATATACATACATATATATATCTACAAGGTATTTTCTCTGCATATCAATAAATACTAATGTAATGTGGCCTATCCCATCGGGAAAAGTGCTCTGACCCAGTAGTTCACACTTAGAATGGCGTAACTAACTGGATAATGTGCATAGCAACTGGGGATAATAAACTCTGGTTGCTGA
Organism: Balaenoptera ricei; assembly: GCF_028023285.1. Lineage (NCBI taxonomy): Eukaryota > Metazoa > Chordata > Mammalia > Artiodactyla > Balaenopteridae > Balaenoptera > Balaenoptera ricei. Next base: position 67,002,992 of record NC_082647.1, read on the forward strand.
GCCATAATGATAATATCTCGTCTTTGAGTAGTGCTTTTATGGTTTTCATAGTTCTTCCATTTATTATCTCAGATAACATTGTACAATTGTTTCTATCTCCTTTTTGCGAATGAGAAAACAGAGACTCTGGGAGGATACATGTGTTCTGTGGGTTCACTCACCAAGCAGATGGCAGGGCCATGCCTGAACTCCTGACTTGTCTAAATTCAAAACTTTTGCTCTTTCCCCTAACCCATGCTGCCTCAATCTTGCAGTAAAAAGCACAGGGTCACTAATAATAATTTGGCAGTTAAATTACTGGCAGAGACTCTGACTCCTGAGATGTGCATTTTCAGCCCTATTGTCTTTCTCTTCTCTGCCACAGTCATGTTTGCTTTTGTCTGCTCTTGCATTGCCCCATAGGTAGCAGTAGGGAATTTAGTCCTGGCTTTACTGGATCATCTGAGTGGAAGATGGGCCATGAAGTCCACTCGAATTTTCAGTTCCTGAATTTATATGGAGGGGAAAATAAATGAGAGCCATGTGACGTAGGGCTCCTCCAAATCTGTCCTGCAGAGTCTGTAGTGACCCAGAATTCTAGCCTACAGCCAACCCTCATTCTGTGGCTTGGAAGAATTCTATCACCATTGCTTTTCAATATTCCCAAAGAAGGAATGCAACTGGTTCTGAAAGTGGAAGGCTGAGGGTTGAAAGAGGAGGACCCTTTATGTGAGAGGCAGTGTAGTGCAGCAGTTAGGAGCTGACTCTGGACTGTGGATCCTACTTCTGGCTGTTGCTGTTTTCTAGCCCTGTGACCATGAAGTTACCTAATGTCTCAGTTTCCCCATCTGTAAAATGGGGACAATAGTTTCTGTTTCATAAGGCCATTGTGAAGAATAAATGAGCTAATATCTATGCAGTGCTTAGAATGGTGCCTGACACGTAAGTGCTACATAAATGTTCTATATCATTTGGCATTGAAGAACTTTTTTTTGCACTTGTGAAAGACAGTGGCACAGTCTATCTTTATTATGCCTAAAGATACTGTTCAAAAGTATAGTGGGAACACACTTATGTTAAATATACCCAAATTACTGCACACTGGCATAGGATTATCATGTGTAAATCAGAAGCAAGTACATGCACATGATCAGTGATTATATCTAAGGGATATCGTTTGCAGTGGCTGAAATAGTACAAAGGAAGTGTTGGGTGAACAATTTACAAATAGTTTATTAGAAAGCAGACCTCTCTAGTTCAATAAACCAGTTAATCAGAAAGTATGTGTTGGCTTATGACTTTTAGAAGAGTGTTAATCAGTCATGCTAAACTCACATGCCAGAGAATCAAACAGGAAAGCTATGCTTTTGGTGATAAAATTACATTTTTTGAAGGAACTTCTAACTCTGCATCTTTCTGTTTACTCAGACAGCTGAAAACTAAGTGAGAAGCAACTTGCTATGGTCACCATGCTTCATGTGAAAGGGCATGGGTTGGCTTCAGCCCTATCTGAGTTTGAACCCAGTTCTGCCACTTGCAAAATGTGTCAGTTTTTAGACATCTTGAACTTCCACACACTCGGTTTCCCTATCCACAAAAGGAGAATAATGGAAAGCCTACCCCATAGGATTGTTCTATAAATTAAATAAATAATCTATGTGAAGGGCCTAGATTTGTATACAATAAAGTTTAACTCCTAAATGAATTGCTTTATTTTCTACTCTAAATGCTATCTTTCTGCTGTTCCCAAGACAGAAACCTGGGCATCATCTTCAACTTATTTTTCTCTCTTAAACCATGTCTACCCCAAATTCAATTGTTTTGCTAGGTCTTGTCAATAATATCTCCCTAATCCATCTCATAACTAGCCTGTCACTTCTGCTTTCATTATTTCTTGATGGAGTTTTCCAGTAATCTCTTATTTGATCTCCCTTTAGTAAAAGTATCTTGTAACTACTTTAACTGACTATCTCCATGGGGACAAGAGTTGTGTTTATTTTTTGTTTATAACTTTAATGCCATCTTAATGCCTAACACGTAGTAGATAACTAAATGCACACACACACACACACAGACACACACACACACATCTTTTAAAAATTAACAAAAGAATGGAACTCCACTCACCCTCACCAGAATTATTCTTCAAAATGTAAAATTGATCCCATTACTCCCTGGTTATAACTTTTTGGTGGTTTCCCATTTGTATTAGTTGGGGTTCTCCAGAGAAGCAGTGACTCGTAAAGTTAACCATCACATCATTACTCAGAAGATAATATCAAACTCTTAGCATGGATTCTAAGGCCTTTCATGATTTGGTCTCTGTCTTCGACTTTAGCTGCATCCCCTGCCCTTCTGAATCACTTACGGTCCCATTCATGTGCCTTGTATCATTGCCTTACTGAGCCGTGACACCTGATGCTTCCTGAACACCAGAAGTCCCTGTCACCATGCTATATCTCTGTATTCTTTAAAACTTATTTTTAATATTTTACCTTTTCTGAAGGCTTTCATCATGTTTCTCATTCTGCCCCCACTTGGCAGATTTTGGCCTCTACTTGTTTGTGCCTCTACTGTTCCATACTCCTAATATAGAAATCATAGTACCATTGTCATGATTGCTGTGTGGTTTCTTCTAGGACTCCCCTGAGAGCAAGACTGTACTTTAGTTTTTTATCTGCATCTCTAGTAGAAAGACAAGTTCTTAACAGGTGCCTAGTTAATATTGTTGGATTTATGCATAGGATTATGAGTAATGAGTTGATGATTTTTTAAAAATAGCACAGAAAATAATTTTTACTCTAATAATCCTGCTTCTCTAAGTTGCTTTTTCTTTTTAGAACCCAGAACACAATTTGAGTTGTTGGCATTACAAGGAGCCATCCGTCCCAAACTTTACAGAGTTTGAAATTCCCAGCAACAGGGCCTGTCCTTTAAATCTCCAGAAACTTCTTATATCACAGTCATCACCTATGAGGGTCAACATACTAGTACCTGCTGGTCTATTAAAGAGAATGAAATCTCAAGAGAGATAGGTGAGCCATAGGAAAAAAAGGGGGTCGTGAATAATTTGCCATTTTCACAAGTTTTTTGACTCATACCAGCAATTTTTTAAAGTTTTCAATACAGACATAAATGGGAAAAAACACATTTATGCAAGAACTGTAGACTCAACTCCCCAAGATGATCAATAACCTCTGAAGAGCAGGAGAGCACAGAAGAAATTTTCTAAGTCTAGCAACATGGAAATCATGTAAATTTAGCAATTATTTGTCAAAAGATATATGCTGGGAGTTGTAGCCATCAAGTCAAACATATTTAAAATGTAATGTAAATAAACCCAGTAAATGGAATAAATTGGTTTATCATTTCACATTTTATTCTTATAATATTTGTGCTTTTTTGATTCTTATATTTTTGTACTTTAGCTCATGTATAATTGGTGTTGACTTTATATTTTCTCCAAAGAAAATGTAATAGAAAAAGAATGTTTAAAATTCCATTCTACTTAGAGATTCAAAACTTTTGTGAGTTATTTTGAGTTTATACTTAGGTGGATACTGAAAATATTTCTGCAGGTCTTCTGGCTTTGTAAATGAAGATTCTCTACGTCCCCGATACTATGGAATAGGCTTTGAAAAAGACCTGATGATGGGTGTTTTTTTTTTTTTTTAGCTAAGTGAAATTAGGAGCTGGAAAATAATTCTTGCCTTATGTTCTGTGCTATTGTGGCAGAAGACATCTCTCAGATATTCAGGTTGCTGATGAATTAACATTAGAAGGAAGAGATGACCCTATTTCCTCTGCTGATGTTAAGCTTCATGAGGCATAAGAAAATTAAAGAGAATATTCCTCCCTTGAGCTATCAACTCCTAAGGTCATTTTTGGTGAATCATGGTAAGTCGTGTACTCTCCAGGAGCGTGCTTTGCTTTTACAGGGCAAGAAATCTCATTCCTCATACTTTGGGGGCAGCACTAATTTAAAAGGGGCAGCATGTGTGCTTATTAACACAGGACTTGGGGTAAGGCTACCAGGTCCAAATTCAGGGCGAGTTATCTGACGTCTCTAAGATTTCATTTCCTGAGCTTGAAAATCCAGGTATTATTAAATACCTGTAGTGGGATTTGTGAATCCCATTGCATTGTTGTGAGCTTTGAATGAGATAATCCATGTAACCTGGCACTGAGTAAGTATGCAACAAATAGTGGTCTATTGTTAGGATTAATTTATTCCTTGTTTGTTTTTCTATTTCTTTTGTTTCTATTAACAAACGTTCTTGGGGGAAAAAAGTCAGAGCCTGACTTTTAAAATTTGGTAATTTTGGCAGTAGTATGAGCTATGACTTTCATTACAAAGATCAAAATCTTGATGAAGTTTGCTGTATATATAACTTATAATTTACTTGTATAATGTCACTTTCCTATCCTCCTCTTCTTGTCCCCCTCTCCCACCATTTGACTTTTTTGCATGGGAGATATAAGGAGAAGTTAGATATTGAGGATGGTTCTTTTCAGTATTTCTCTCTCTAAATCCCAAAGTCTATCTTTTCTATCAGTGATGGTTTGCTCCAGGTTCACACATTTGCAGGAAATTGATGAAGAAGCAATGGCATCCAATGCTGTGCTTCAGACTAGTGTGTTTATCAGCAGACAGTCTGGCAGCAGACCTAGGTAAACACATGCTCTTCTGCAACCTTGGCATGAAACAGCCCCGACTTGGGCGTGGCATTCAGCAGCAGCCTTCCTGGTATCTTGCAAGGTGCCCAAGCTGCTAGTGTGAAGTCCAAACTAAATACTTCTTTGATTTTTGCTCCCTCTGGAAGTTATATGTCCCATGGCCTTTGTTCTGGTCCTGCCTACTTTTACCATTCTTTCCCAGTGTGTTCCCTTTCCAGAACAAGCTAATCTTCGTAGTCTTTTAAACCTGGATTAGCAGGGAGATAAACCCAAGATTATACAACATGGAATACTTTACACTTTTTAGATTTCCTGATGTATTAAAATATAATGCTGATTTAGGCAATCACACACAAAAATAATGATAAAGAAATTAATTTATAAGAAACAGTGGAAATGATCTAGGTTAAGACACATGATCTTTGATTCAGAGATATGTTTATAGAGGCAACAAGAATGGGAAGTTCCATTAAAATATGAGTCAAAAGTCAAATGCTTGGGCTTCCCTGGTGGCGCAGTGGTTGAGAATCTGCTTGCCAATGGAGGGGACACGGGTTCGAGCCCTGGTCTGGGAAGATCCCACATGCCGCAGAGCAGCTGGGCCCGTGAGCCACAATTGCTGAGCCTGCGCGTCTGGAGCCTGTGATCCGCAACAGGATAGGCCGCGATAGTGAGATGCCCGCGCACCGCGATGAAGAGTGGCCCCCACTTCCCGCAACTAGAGAAAGTCCTCGCACAGAAATGAAGACCCAACACAGTCATAAATAAATAAATAAATAAAATTAAAAAAAAAAAAAAAAAAAGTCAAATGCTTGCTTCTTTGTTAATATATGTATATGAGATGGTAATACGAGGTTGACTGCATGTATTGGGTTGGAGTCTCAGAAATCTTTAAGAACATAAATGTTATTTGTAAGCTGAGGTATGGTGAATTTTATTTCTGGTAATTAATTCTTATAGATGAGTTTACTTATAATAAGTATGTTTAATTTAGTAATAAGAGGTTAGGCAATTTTTGAATTCTCAAATATTTATTTAGTTACATATTACTAACATATTTTCTAGACTAAATTCTACGTTTTCCTCTGAGCTTTTATTTTGGCTAATTTGATTACTTCAGTCAATACTTGATAGGAACTTCCACTGAAATAATTGGAGGAATGAAAGTGGACAACAGTTGTTTTTTTCTTGCCTACCACACTCATCTTCTTTTGGAAAATGAAAAGCTCTTTTTGTTTATTTGTGTACATATTTAGTTCTCCTATAACGTATTCCCCAGAGCAGGTCTGTGATTCTATATGGAGTTCCCTTAGTATCCTCCTCCTATGCCATAGGAGGGGGCATGTGACCAAGCAAAATAATCAAAGGTCTTCTGGTGAATTTTTTTAAGTTAGAATGATGGGATTTGGCTCTTTTTATGTTGTGCTGTGAACCTAAGAGAAGAGACAGAGCCTGGAATCTGCTGGGGGCAATGATTCTAGCCTTGTTAAGAAGGTATGAGAAAATGAACAAGCAGAGCAAGAGAAGAAATGAGAAAGGGAGGGAAGGAGAGAGACAGGGAAACACCCCCCATCCCCAGCCCCTGTGGTTCTCAAGGTCCTTGTTCTGGTTGCCCCAAGGCCTGTAGTTTGATTAGTGAGCCAATATAGTCCACATCTTAACTAAGCTAGTTTCAGTTGAGTTTCTGTCACTTGCACCCAGTAGAATTCTGATTAAAAGACTAGTTTATAAATTAGCAGCTCTGAAGTTTTATATGTTTGATTGAAATAACGAAATGGAAAGTGAAAATTAAATATCTCTTCAAATCATTTTAGGCAACTAATTAGCCGTGCTCTGTAATATTCTCTAATGTTTTGCCTGCTATTGTATAGTATGAAATTATATATGTAATAAGCATTATATATAATATATATTAATTATACTAATCCTATTTACAAAGATTTTTTATAAATAATATGTCCTGTGGAAGCACTTAGGATACATTCACTCTATTTTAAATGAGTGAAGAAAAGAAGCACACAGCCTTGGCTTACTAGGATTATGATGGAAGGCCTGTGTTTTTAAACATAAATATGCACTCTCTATCCTGGAAGAAACTATTTCATTTAAAACATAAAGTGTGAATGTAATTTTGATCTCTGAAAAGGAAAATACAATGCTTTTGTTGTGGTTGTTGCTGCCGTTATTTTCATCACTGCACATAGAGAAGGAAAAGTGTTAGCTTCTCCAAAATTCTGGTTCTAAAGTAAAGAATGCCAATTAAGACAGCTACTCGCAAATCGAAAAGTGCTGTATTCTTTTTGGAAATTGGAGAAATAGAAGAAAGAATATGGTTGTATACCTATATGGTGATTACCTGTATACATGTGACCATGTGTATATACAAATGCACTGATATAATACTTGAGTTATTATACAACTCAATATATAACATACTTTACATATTTATACCTTAGTATATAATAGATACTAAGTATGTAATATATTATTTACTATGTTAATATAATACTTATACTTTAGTACTTACAAATACTTACTTGGTGATTAGTATGTGATTGTCATTCTTCTAAACGCTACACTTTTCAACATATACAATATTAACTCAAAATGGGTGATAGACCTAAGTGTAAACCTAGTCTATAAAATTTCTAGACAAAACCATATAGAAATAACAACTTATTTTAAGATAGTTTTTCCAAAATATAAATGGTTGTAATATAATTCTTAACCATAAAACATTCCCAGTTCATTCTATTGCATTTTAATTTAATTGGTTCACTGTTATTTAAGACATAATTGAAGTTTGGCATGACCTGTTAGAGACAATGGAAACATGAAAAGACATTTTTATACACTATTAAGCTGTGACAAGAAATCTCTACAAGTAACCTCACATTTATTTTAATAAATGTTGATTGGCTTTTAAAACAAAATTAAAAAAAACAAAAAAATCAAATCAATTATCACACCACTTGTTAACTTTTTCATATTTTTATCCATTTAGCTCTAAAAATTTAGATCAATTTTGAGTTGACATTTAGTAAGCATCTGTTTCTTTTAAAAAAAATTGTTATATTGTTTATAACACTCATCATACTTTAAACATTTCTAAATTATATATGGTCAAAGTAAAGTTTCCCTAAATGGCTTCTAGTTCTACTATTTTACTTGGAAACAATCTCCTCTATGTAAGAATTTTAAAAAATTATCCTCTTTGGTATTTCTATGTGAAATGTGAATTTCAGTTAGTCAAAGATTTCTCAGATACACTGCCAAAACACTATATATATATATATATATATATATATATATATATATATATATATATGATTGGACTTACAAAATTAAAAATGTCTTCTTCGTGAAAGACACTGTTAAGAAATTAAAAACTAAAGCCATAGGAATTGCAGAAAATATTTGCAAAATCACACATCTAATAAAGCACCTGTATGTAAATAATAAACACCTCTTAACACTTATAAGAAAACATATAACAACAAAAATAGCAAATCACGTAAAAGATGAGAACAAACACTTCACCAAAGAAGACACAAAGGTGGCAGAGAAGCATATGAAAAGATACTTAACATCATTACTCATTTGGCAAATTAAACCACGTGGATAAATCACTACATATCTATTTGGAATGGCTTTTAAATAAAGTAAAAGCTCCAAGTACTGGCAAAGATGCAAAAAAATTGGGACTTTCATACATTGATGGTACAATGCAAAATGGCACAGCTACTTTGGAGAACAATCTGGCAGTTTCTCATAAAGGAAGACATTTACTTACCTTATGATCCAGCAATCCAATTTGTCATTACTCAAGTGAAATGAAAACCTACCTTCACACAAAAACCTGTAGGCAAATGTGTGCAGTATTGATAGCTTTATTTGTAATCACCCAAACTGGAAACAATCCAAATGTCATTCCAGTGGTGAAGAGATAAATAAACTGTAGTACACTCATACTCAGGAATAAAAAGGATGCAGAACAGACACATGCAGTAAAATAGATTAATCAAAATGCATTATACTATGTGATAGAAGTCAGATTCAAAAGGCTATAATACTGTTTGATTCCACTGATATGACATTCTTGAAATGGCCATACTATTGGAACAGGGAAAAGAGCTGTGGGGTGGGGAAAGACTGCCATCAAAGGGAAAGAGGTTACTTTGGGAGGTGGTGATGAAACTGCTCCATATCTTGATTGCGGTGGTGACTGTATGACTGTATACTTTTGTCAACACTCACAGAACTGTACACTTAAAGGGTAAATTTTAGTGTATTTAAATTATATGTTAATGCTTTAAATGAAGAAAAGAAAAAGGAATAGAATGTTGGTCTCACTCATGATTCATATCCATAAACAAAATCTCTGGATAAACAACAAGGTCCTACTGTATAGCACAGGGAACTATATTCAACATCCTGTGATAAACCAGAATGGAAAAGAATATGAAAAAGAATATATGTATAACTGAGTCACTTTGCTCTATAGTAGAAATTAATTAATTGTAAATCAAATATACTTCAATAAAATTTAAAAAATAAAAATTAATTAATTTAAAAAAGAATAACAACAAAAGCAAAAAAATATCTCATGTGGCTAAGTGTCTTGGTTCTGCAAGGCATGGGGGGATGGATGGCTTTTGGGGGTACTGCTGATATTTCTGTTGACCACAGCACTGTGAGAGAGGGGGGTCACTTTGTACTTATGGGTAACAATATGCTATGGTTTATTTAGTTTTGTGAATGTGAGTTGTATTTGACATTAAAAGTGTATAATAGCAAAAAATGAAAAAAAATCAAATGTGGAAGCAACCAAAACTCTGTCTCAAACTATGAAACATACGCCCCCAATTTAGTGAAATATGGACTAAATCAAGGGAAGAGTCCAAGAGAAAGTGTGTTTCTCTAGATTTGGAGCAGCACACAGAATTCTCTAAAAATAGCAGCAAATGATATAAACTTATTATTTCTCAGCTGACATGACAAAATCAAGGGAGGAATTCCAAATCACTCCACAAAATGACAGGAAGATAAGACTAAAATGAGGAAGCACGCCATAGTTATAAGAAAATGGCTTTTGTTGTGAGTATGTTGGGGGAGTTTAAGGTTTTTTTCTGGAAGACAGGATTATGTGGGCTATTGGGAGAGGGGCTGCATATGCTACACATTGGCAAGAATGTCAGGGTGGGGACTCTGCCCTTCTGCTTATCTTCTTGTTCATTATGATTCATTAGGTTCCTATGTCTTTTGCTGCAAAAGGTTTCTAGGGTCTCAAATAAAGCTGGAAGAAGCATGGATAGTAGAAGACCCGGCCCCACCTCATTTTTCTCTTCTCAGCTTCCCGCAGAGTCTGGGTAAGGTTTGTGCTTTGTGTTTGTGTGTGGTAGTAGGTGGCAGGGGTTGGGGGAGGTATCCTACTTTCCTTAACTTCTTTGCCAAGATATTTTCTTCACTCTCCAAATTCTCACTCTCCTCTAGGGCTTGTGATTTTCCAAATAAAAGGCAAGAATATTCTGCATATTTTTGGTTTACCATCATATTCCTTTCCTAAGGCATTTTACTCAGTACATAATTAAAGAATGGGAAAGATACAGGTTGAAGAAGACAAAGATTAATATCTCAAAACATCATGTACTCATAATTAGAACAAGTTAAAATGCCTATAAACCTAAAAATAAATATGCATTACATGGGTGAAGTCTAATATATGGATGAGAGCATAAGTATAAAAGTATGCTTTTTCTTAGAATGGAGACATTAGGAAAAGGTCAGTTGTCTTAAATTAAGCTATAAATTTTGTGTTTTGGGGGTGTGGGGGAGAACTTGACCAAATGCTGCTAGTTTCAAGTGAAAGATTAAATGCCCAAGAAAAGTTAGGAAAGAAAAAAATGTAAGAGACTCTCTATCCCTGTTAGTTTTTAAAATCCGTATGATCACTGTTATAAAATAGTGGAAATAGAGCTGAATACACATGGGAATTTAATAACTGATAAAAGTAACATTTCAAATAATTAGAAAACAAATTATCTCATGAATCATATTTGAAAACTGGCAGATGGTGTAGGGAAAATAGTGCTGGATTTTGAATTCTTATGTAAAGCTGAGTGGGGTTTACTTTTAAATGAACAAATTTGAAACCATAGAAATACCAAAGAGGAAATTAAAAAAAAAAACTTAGAGGAGATTGTTTCCAAGTAAGAAACTAAAACTAGAAGCCATAAAAGAAAACTTTATTTTGACTGTATATAATTTAGAAATGTTTAAAGTATAATGAGTGTTAGAAACAGCACAACAAAATTTTAAGAAAGAAACAGACGCTTACCAAATGTCAACTCCCCAAAATTGATCTATGAATTTAGGGCTAAATTAATAAAAATATGAATGAGTTAACAAGGGTGTGATAATTGATTTGATTGTTTTGTTTTGTGTTTTTTAAAAAAAAATAATTAATTTATTTATTTTTGGCTGTGTTGGGTCTTCGTTTCTGTGCGAGGGCTTTCTCTAGTTGCGGCAAGTGGGGGCCACTCTTCATCGCGGTGCGCGGGCCTCTCACTGTCGCGGCCTCTCCCGTTGCGGAACACAGGCTCCAGACGCGCAGGCTCAGTAATTGTGGCTCACGGGCCTAGTTGCTCCGCGGCATGTGGGATCTTCCCAGACCAGGGCTCGAACCCGTGTTCCCTGCACTGGCAGGCAGATTCTCAACCACTGTGCCACCTGTTGTTTTGTTTTTAAAACCAAGCAACATTTATTGAAATAAATGTGACGTTACTTGTAGAGAGATTTCTTGTCACACCGTACAACATGTTTTCTCATGTTTCACTTGTTTCTACCAGGTCATGCCAGACTTCAATTATGTTTTAAATAATAGTGAACCAATTAAACTGAAATGCAATACATATGAGATCTAATTCTAGAGGGTCCAGTGAACTGGGAATGTTTTATGGTTAAGAATTATATTAAAGCCATTTATATTCTGGAAACACTATCTTAAATAATTATATAAAACTTCAGTGAGAGCAACTGTAGTATCAATTAAGTAACTAAACTAAAACGGCATCAATCAGAATGAATTTAAAGAGAAAACACATTTGCTATCCTGCTGTACCTGTGGATGTTGGTGGGGAGGGGTTGCCCACTGTACACCTGATTCAAACCTGCAGATTGCTGTCCGTCCAGGTGCCCTCACAGCTCACCCCTCCAGCTCCCCTGCAGCCCCGAGGATGCAGAGATTTCCTGACCCTGTTTGACTGCTGCTCAGGGCCACGTGTGGAATAGGTGCTATGGGGTCCCCTGGAAAAAGCTGGATTTACAATTCTAATTCAGGCAATTTTTTCCTGTTGTAAGGATGTTTTTCCTTAGATCTTTGAGCTTTTTCTTGGTCAACAGAACTGTCAACCAACTTCCTTGAGCTATTTTCTCATGGGAGCTGATCCACCTTCGATTGAAGGAAATGATGCTTTCCAATTTTTTTCCTCCCGGCATTGGGCCATCTTCCTGTACTAAGCCAAGGTTTTGGTGTCTAAGGCTGATGTTTTCATCCACTTTGGGAAGTTTCTCCTTTACTTCGAAGAGGTAAATTCCCCCCTCCATTGATTTTCTGTGAAATTGCATTTCATATTCTGGATGTAGTTCAGGAAGTGTCTGGTGTTTTAACTGAAACCTTTAACCTTACTTTAAAATTGTGAATTTTCACACTGCTGTGGTTGGGGACTTTTGATTGATTTGAACTGTAAGTAATTTGTGTATTTGATTTTCATCACATAACTTTTCCTTGTTTTTCTTTTTCAAGTTTTTTTAAAGTTAACTTTTAAGTTAACATCATCAATGAGTTTCCTCAAATTGTCAACTGATCCATAATCTTGGTTTCCGTTTTCTGATTCACTCTTTTTTTTCTAATTTCCTGTTGCATCATTGTATAATCTTCTATAAAGAGAGCAGGTAAGTTTATCATTTTCAGCACAGGTTCAGTCAGATTTTAATTGGCTCTTTTTATCATCCACAACCTGCTTCCTTGTGTGTTAAAGTTTTCAAGCATTTCTTTCTGTTCCTTCAGCTCTGCCACTCTGTCCTACCATTTAGCATCTTCTTGGGCAAGCAGCTTTAGCCTTTCCTGAACATTTTCTTCAAAACCATTAGCTATTTTCCTCTGACATTATTCTACATTATTCTAAGATGCCTTTAAGATAATTTTGGCCTCAGTCACTTAGGTCTGGAGAGATTTTGATGTCTTTTTGAGCGACTATATTTGTCCTTCAAGATGAGCCATCTTTACTCCATGAAGTGAAATTCTAGGGGACTCGCTTTTCTGTTCTTTGCTGAGGAAGTTCACTGTATCCCTCAAGAAGAAGGTGGACCTGTTTGCATCTCTACTAAGTGCTGCCAGTTACAGGGTTTATAACTTCAGAGGACTGGCCTCCACCACAGGTGACTTGAGGGCTCCAAGGGCAATGAGCCTTCTCACTGATTTTATGCTGCTTTTCAACTAGGGCAGAAAATCTTCGGCTGACTTATTTTCCCTCAACGTACACCAGCATTTTACTGTATAAACAGTCAAAGTGGTACATATCAAAATTTCCAAGGAAAATTGGAATAGACTTGAACCTTGTGTCCATAATTCAGACAACAACATCATTGCACAGTCACCACAGAGCTGGCCAGAAGGACATTTCTGTGGCTGCCTGAAGGCCCTCCTTGGCTGCCGTGGGAAGGCAGCTCTGCTTCTGGCCAGTAGCTTAAGGGCTCCAATTGCCTTCCCAGCACTCAGTGACTGTTCTACCCCAAACTATCAAGTCCTGACCACCAGGAGAAACCATTAGTGGGGCTACAGGAGGGGTCCACGGTAATGAAGCTTTGCTCTGGAACTTTGTCCTGGAACTGCACAAGTAGGAGGGGTTCTTATTTGTACTTCTGTTGGGGAAAAAAGCCAACTACTACAGCCAGTTCCAACCAGCCCATGAGCTGTGAGAAGTCTAGGCTTACCTGGCCCTGTAAGAAACCTGCGGGATCCTAGCAGTTCTGTGCCCTCACCAGTCTACAGAAATGAGAGGGAAGAAGCCGGTGTTTTTTATCCTGGTTCTGCCTCTTCAATAACTTCATGACCCAGGGCTTCAAAATTATAACTGATATTTGAAGAAAGCAATGCAAATCATAAATCATCTTCCTATGGAGCATTTATTTAAGTTAACTATATTATGAGTCTGACCATCCTATGAGGTTGTTAAATAATCCTTTGACTGAAAACCTTAAGCTTAGGCAGGTTAAATGGCTTGTCCAGTAACTGATACTGAGTCAGTCATCTGACTCCAAGTACAGTTTGTTTGTTTTGTAAATATATCCTTAATGTGAACACCTCCTGCTCCCTCTTTTTTTTTTTTTATTTTTATTTCATATTGGTGTATAGTTGATTCACAATGTTGTGTTAGTTTCAGGTGTACAGCAAAGTGATTCAGTTATACATAAACATGTAGCTATTCTTTTTCAAGTTCTTTTCCCATTTAGGTTATTACAGAATACTGAGCAGTGTTCCCTGTGCTATACAGTAGGTCCTTGTTGGTTATCTACTTTAAATATAGCAGTGTGTGCATGTTAATCCCAAACTCCCAGTCTATCCCTCCCCCAACCCCAACCCTCTCGTTCCTCTTCTTTTTAAAACAAGGATTTATTAAATAATTCTAAGGTCCATTCAACTAAAAAAAAGCTATAATTCCTTCATTATTATTTTTGCTTTATTATAATAGCAAAGTTGACCATTTTTGTAACATGTGTTATTTACCCATCTGCTTAACTAGCTTAATGGAGTAACTTAAGTTCTAATGTCTGTTATCCATTCCTTTCTTACTATTAACTAAAAAATCTCAAAAGAAGTATGGAGCAACATTTTATTAAATACTGACTAATAACCTGGTTTCTTTTTTTTTTTTTTCATCTTTATTGGAGTATAATTGCTTTACAATGGTGTGTAAGTTTCTGCTTTATAACAAAGTGAATCAGTTATACATATACATATGTCCCCATACCTCTTCCCTCTTGCATCTCCCTCCCTCCCGCCCTCCTTATCCCACCTCTCTAGTTGGTCACAAAGCACCGAGCTGATCTCCATGTGCTATGCGGCTGCTTCCCACTAGCTATCTGTTTTACGTTTGGTAGTATATATATGTCCATGACACTCTCTCACTTTATCCCAGCTTACCGTTCCCCCTCCCCGTATCCTCAAGTCCATTCTCTATTAGGTCTGTGTCTTTATTCCCATCTTGCCCCTAGGTTCTTCATGACAATTTTTTTTTTTTTAGATTCCATATATATGTGTTAGCATACGGTATTTGTTTTAATCTTTCTGACTTCACTCTGGATGACAGTCTCTAGGTCCATCCACCTCACTACAAATAACTCAGTTTAATTCCTTTTTATGGCTGAGTAATATTCCATTGTATATATGTGCCACATCTTCTTTATCTATTCATCTGTGGATGGACACTTAGGTTGCTTCCATGTCCTGGCTATTGTAAATAGAGCTGCAATGAACATTGTGATACATGACTCTTTTTGAATTATGGTTTTCTCAGGGTATATGCCCAGTAGTGGGATTGCTGGGTCATATGGTAGTTCTATTTTTAGTTTTTTAAGGAACGTCCATACTGTTCTCCATAGTGGCTGTATCAATATACATTCCCACCAACAGTGCAAGAGTGTTCCCTTGTCTCCACAGCCTCTCCAGCATTTACTGTTTGTAGATTTTTTGATGATGGCCATCCTGACCTGTGCGAGATGATATCTCATTGTAGTTTTGATTTGCATTTCTCTAATGATTAATGATGTTGAGCATTCATTCATGTGTCTGTTGGCAATCTATATCTTCTTTGGAGAAATGTCTATTTAGGTCTTCTGCCCATTTTTGGATTGGGTTGTTTGTTTTTTTGATATTGAGCTGCATGAGCTGCTTGTAAATTTTGGAGATTAATCCTTTGTCAGTTGCTTCATTTGCAAATATTTTCTCCCATTCTGAGGGTTGTCTTTTGGTCTTGTTTATGGTTTCCTTTGCTGTGCAAAAGCTTTTAAGTTTCATTAAGTCCCATTTGTTTATTTTTGTTTTTATTTCCATTTCCCTAGGAGGTGGGTCAAGAAGGATCTTGCTGTGATTTATGTCATAGTGTTCTGCCTATGTTTTCCTCTAAGTGTTTGATGGTGTCTGGCCTTACATTTAGGTCATTAATCCATTCTGAGTTTATTTTTGTGTATGGTGTTAGGAAGTGTTCTAATTTCATTCTTTTATGTGTAGCTGTCCAGTTTTCCCAGCACCACTTATTGAAGAGGCTGTCTTTTCTCCACTCTATATTCTTGCCTCCTTTATCAAACATAAGGTGACCATATGTGCATGGGTTTATTTCTGGGCTTTTTATCCTGTTCCATTGATCTATATTTCTGTTTCTGTGCCAGTACCATACTATCTTGGTTACTGTAGCTTTGTAGTATAGTCTGAAGTCATGGACACTGATACCTCCAGCTCCGTTTTTCTTTCTCAAGATTGCTTTGGCTATTCAGGTCTTTTGTGTTTCCATACAAATTGTGAACATTTTTGTTCTAGTTCTGTGGAAAATGCCAGTGGTAGTTTGATAGGGATTGCATTGAATCTGTAGATTGCTTTGGGTAGTAGAGTCATTTTCACAATGTTGATTCTTCCAATCCAAGAGCATGGTATATCTCTCCATCTACTTGTATCATCTTTAATTTCTTTCATCAGTGTCTTATAATTTTCTGCATACAGGTCTTTTGTCTGCTTAGGTAGGTTTATTCCTAGGTATTTTATTCTTTTTGTTGCAGTGGTAACTGGGAGTGTTTTCTTAATTTCACTTTCAGATTTCTCATCATTAGTGTATAGGAATGCTAGAGATTTCTGTGTATTAATTTTGTATCCTGCTACTTTACCCAATTCATTGATTAGCTCTAGTAGCTTTCTGGTAGCATCTTTAGGATTCTCTATGTATAGTTTCATGTCATCTGCAAACAGTGACAGCTTTACTTCTTCTTTTCCGATTTGGATTCCTTATATTTCTATTTCTTCTCTGATTGCTGTGGCTAAAACTTCCAATACTATGTTGAATAATAGTGGTGAGAGTGGGCAACCTTGTCTTGTTCCTGATCTTAGTGGAAATGGTTTCAGTTTTTCACCATTGAGGACGATGTTGGCTGTGGGTTTGTCACATATGGCCTTTATTATGTTGAGGAAAGTTCCCTCTATGCCTACTGTTCGAAGGGTTTTTATCATAAATGGGTGTTGAATTTTGTCGAAAGCTTTCTCTGCATCTATTGAGATGATCATATGGTTTTTCTCCTTCAATTTGTTAATATGGTGTATCACATTGATTGATTGGCGTATATTGAAGAATCCTTGCATTCCTGGGATAAACCCCACTTGATCATGGTGTATGATCCTTTTAATGTGCTGTTGGATTCTGTTTGCTAGTATTTTGTTGAGGATTTTTGCATCTATGTTCATCAGTGATATTGGCCTGTAGTTTTCTTTCTTTGTGACATCTTTGTCTGGTTTTGGTATCAGACTGATGGTGGCCTCATAGAAGGACTTTGGGAGTGTTCCTCCCTCTTCTATATTTTGGAAGAGTTTGAGAAGGATAGGTGTTAGCTCTTCTGTAAATGTTTGATAGATTTTGCCTGTGAAGCCGTCTGGTCCTGGGCTTTTGTTTGTTGGAAGATTTTAAATCACAGTTTCAATTTCAGTGCTTGTGATTGGTCTGTTCATGTTTTCTATTTCTTCCTCATTCAGTCTCGGAAGGTTGTGCATTTCTAACAATTTGTCCATTTCTTCCAGGTTGTCCATTTTATTGGCATAGAGTTGCATGTAGTAATCTCTCATGATCCTTTGTATTTCTGCAGTGTCAGTGGTTACTTCTCCTTTTTCATTTCTAATTCTATTGATTTGGGTCTTCTCCCTTTTTTTCTTGATAAGTCTGGCTAATGGTTTATCAATTTTGTTTATCTTCTCAAAGAACCAGCTTTTAGTTTTATTGATCTTTGCTATCGTTTCCTTCATTTCTTTTTCATTTATTTCTGATCTGATCTTTATGATTTCTTTCCTTCTGATAACTTTGTGGGTTTTTTGTTCTTCTTTCTCTAATTGCTTTAGGTGTAAGGTTAGGTTGTTTATTTGAGATGTTTCTTGTTTCTTAAGGTAGGATTGTATTGTTATAAACTTCCCTCTTAGAACTGCTTTTGCTGCGTCCCATAGGTTTTGGGTCATCGTGTTTTCATTGTCATTTGTTTCTAGGTATTTTTTGATTTCCTCTTTGATTTCTTCAGTGATCTCTTGGTTATTAAGTAGTGTGTTGTTTAGCCTCCATGTGTTTGTATTTCTTACAGATTTTTTCCTGTAATTGATATTTAGTCGCATAGCGTTGTGGTCCTAAAAGATACTTGATACGATTTCAATTTTCTTAAATTTACCAAGGCTTGATTTGTGACCCAAGATATGATCTATCCTGGAGACTGTTCCATGAGCACTTGAGAAGAACGTGTATTCTGTTGTTTTTGGATGGAATGTCCTTTAAATATCAATTAAGTCCATCTTGTTTAATGTATCATTTAAAGCTTGTGTTTCCTTATTTATTTTCATTTTGGATGATCTGTCCATTGGTGAAAGTGGGGTGTTAAAGTCCCCTACTATGATTGTGTTACTGTGGATTTCCCCTTTTATGGCTGTTAGTATCTGCCTTATGTATTGAGGTGCTCCTATGTTGGGTGCATAAATATTTACAATTGTTATATCTTCTTCTTGGATTGATCCCTTGATCATTATGTAGTGTCCTTCTTCGTTTCTTGTAATAGTCTTTGTTTTAAAGTCTATTTTGTCTGATATGAGAATTGCTACTCCAGCTTTCTTTTGATTTCCATTTGCATGGAATATCTTTTTCCATCCCCTCACTTTCAGCCTGTATGTGTCCCTAGGTCTGAAGTGGGTCTCTTGTAGACAGCATATATACAGGTCTTGTTTTTGTATCCATTCAGCCAATCTATGTCTTTTGGTTGGAGCATTTAATCCATTTACATTTAAGGTAATTATCGATATATATGTTCCTATTCCCATTTTCTTAAATGTTTTGGGTTTGTTATTGTAGGTGTTTTCCTTCTCTTGTGTTTCTTGCCTAGAGAAGTTCCTTTAGCATTTGTTGTAAAGCTGGTTTGGTGGTGCTGAATTCTCTTAGCTTTTGCTTGTCAGTAAAGGTCTTAATTTCTCCATCAAATCTGAATGAGATCCTTGCTGGGTAGAGTAATCTTGGTTGTAGGTTTTTCTCCTTCATCACTTTAAATATGTCCTGCCACTCCCTTCTGGCTTGCAGAGTTTCTGCTGAAAGATCAGCTGTTAACCTTATGGGGATTCCCTTATTTGTTATTTGTTGTTTTTCCCTTGCTGCTTTTAATATTTTGTCTTTGTATTTAATTTTTGATAGTTTGATTAATATGTGTCTTGGCGTGTTTCTCCTTGTATTTATCCTGTATGGGACTCTCTGTGCTTCCTGGACTTGATTAACTATTTCCTTTCCCATATTAGGGAAGTTTTCAACTATAATTTCTTCAAATATTTTCTCAGTCCCTTTCTTTTTCTCTTCCTCTTCTGGGACCCCTATAATTTGAATGTTGGTGCATTTAATGTTGTCCCAGAGGTCTCTGAGACTGTCCTCAATTCTTTTCATTCTTTTTTCTGCTCTGCAGTAGTTATTTCCACTATTTTATCTTCCAGGTCACTTATCCGTTCTTCTGCCTCAGTTATTCTGCTATTGATCCCTTCTAGAGAATTTTTAATTTCATTTATTGTGTTGTTCATCATTGTTTGTTTGCTCTTTAGTTCTTCTAGGTCCTTGTTAAACGTGTCTTGTATTTTCTCCATTCTATTTCCAAGATTTGGGATCGTCTTTACTATCATTACTCTGAATTCTTTTTCCGGTAGACTGCCTATTTCCTCTTCATTTGTTAGGTCTGGTGGGTTTTTGCCTTGCTCCTTCATCTGCTGTGTGTTTCTCTGTCTTGTCATTTTTCTTAACTTACTGTGTTTGGGGTCTACTTTTCGCAGGCTGCAGGTTCGTAGTTTGCATTGTTTTTGGTGTCTGTCCCCAGTGGCTAAGGTTGGTTCAGTGGGTTGTGTAGGCTTCCTGGTGGAGGTGACTAGTGCCTGTGTTCTGGTGCATGAGACTGGATCTTGTCTTTCTGGTGGGCAGGTCCACGTCTGGTGGTGTGTTTTGGTGTGTCTGTGGCCTTATTATGATTTTAGGTAGCCTCTGTGCTAATGGATGGGGTTGTGTTCCTGTCTTGCTAGTTGTTTGGCATAGGGTGTCCTGCACTCTAGCTTGCTGGTCGTTTAGTGGAGCTGGGTCTTGGTATTGAGATGGGGATCTCTGGGAGTCTATTGCCATTTGATATTATGTGGAGCTGGGAGGTCTCTTGTGGACCAGTGTCCTGAACTTGGCTCTCCAACCTCAGAGGCACAGCCCTGATGCCTGCCTGGAGCACCAAGAGCCTTTCGTCCACACGGCTCAGAATAAAAGGAAGGAAAAAAAGAAAGAAAGAAAGAAGTAGATAAAATAAAATAAAGTAAAATAAAATAAAATAAGGTTATTAAAATAAAAAATAATTAAGAAAAAAAATTTTTACTTAATAAAAAAAAAAAACGGATAGACAGAACCCTAGGACAACTGGTAAAAGCAAAGCTATACAGACAAAATCACACACAGAAGCACACACATACACACTCACAAAAAGAGAAAAAGGGAAAAAATATATATATATATCTTTGCTCCCAAAGTCCACCTCCTCAATTTGGGATGATTCGTTGTCTATTCAGGTATTGAACAGACGCAGGTACATCAAGTTGTTTGTGGAGCTTTAATCCGCTGCTTCTGAGGCTGCTGGGAGAGATTTCCCTTTCTCTTCTTTGTTCGCACAGCTCCCAGTGTTCAGCTTTGGATTTGGACCCGGCTCTCCATGTAGGTCGCCTGAGGGTGTCTGTTCTTCGCTCAGACAGGACGGGGTTAAAGGAGCAGCTGCTTCGGGGGCTATGGCTCACTCAGGCTGCGGGGAGGGAAGGGTACGGATGCGGGCGGAGCCTGCGGCGGCAGAGGCCGGCGTGACGTTGCAGCAGCCTGAGGTGCGCAGTGCGTTCTCCCGGGTAAGTTGTCCCTGGACCACGGGACCCTGGCAGTGGCGGGCTGCACGGGCTCCCAGGAGGGGAGGTGTGGATAGCGACCTGTGCTCGCACACAGGCTGCTTGGTGGCGGCAGCAGCAGCCTTAGCGTCTCACGCCCGTCTCTGGGGTCCGCGCTGAGAGCCGCGGCTCGCGCCCGTCTCTGGAGCTCCTTTAGGCCGTGCTCTGAATCCCCTCTCCTCGCGCACCAGGAAACAAAGAGGCAAGAAAAAGTCTCTTGTCTCTTCGGCAGCTCCGGACTTTTTCCCAGGTTTCCCCCGGGCTAGCTGTGGCACACTAGCCCCTTCAGGCTGTGTTCACGCCGCCAACCCCAGTCCTCTCCCTGGGATCCGATCAAAGACCGAGCCTCAGCTCCCAGCCCCCGCCCGCCCCAGCAGGCGAGCAGACAAGCCTCTCAGGCTGGTGAGTGCTGCTCGGCGCCGATCCTCCGTGCGGGAATCTCTCCGCTTTGCCCTCCGCACCCCTGTGGCTGCGCTCTCCTCCGTGGCTCCGAAGCTTCCCCCCTCTGCCACCCGCAGTCTCTGCCCATGAAGGGGCTTCCTAGTGTGTGGAAACCTTTCCTCCTTCACGGCTCCCTCCCACTGGTGCAGGTCCCGTCCCTATTCTTTTGTCTCTGTTGTTTCTTCTTTCTTTTGCCCTACCCAGGTACGTGGGGAGTTTCTTGCCTTTTGGGAGGTCTGAGGTCTTCTGCCAGCGTTCAGTAGGTGTTTTGTAAGGGTTGTTCCACATGTAGATGTATTTCTGATGTGTCTGTGGGGAGGAAGGTGATCTTCGCGTCTTACTCTTCCGCCATCTTGAAGCTCCTCTGGTTTCTTTCTTTTTAAAATTTAGTCCTTGAGATTATGTTCAAGAGATACTCTTCAGAAGGAATTAGAATAATTGTTATAAATAATTTAATATCTTGAAATAAATTAATTTTATTTTTCTGGGTATTAATTTCTGTTTCTTTTGGTTATAAGTAAAATATTTTGAAGGAAAAGATTTTAATTTTCATATTATTTGTCTTGTTTGCATTTGTAAGTTTGATAGAAGGTATTAAGGCAAATAAATTATTACTGTTGAGCATTTTGTTACTATGGTTTCAGATCTCCAAGTTTTATTAATAGAACTGTATTTGGGGGATGAGCCTATTTTACTTTAATAATTTACTTCTATTTAAACTATTAGACATATCAAAAGCTGTAGTATGTAAAAGCAGCCTATTACAGGCACCAAAGTCAAAATTTTCATCCAAATAATCCTTGACCTTTTTTTCTATCTCTTTATTGCTCTAAAAAAAACCAAGAGCAGTGATAATAACCAATACCAAATTAAAAAATCATACAGAAATTCCTGAATTTTCATTTAGGATTGGTATCTGTAAACCACCTCTGTATTTCCTTTTATAGTGAAGGATGTTTGTGTAAAAATATAAAGAGAGCAGTAAGAAAATAGAAATACAGTCTATCGTTTCCAAACATTAGTGGTGAGGGGTGAGTGGCTGGGAGGTTGAGGGGAAGGCTAAAATAAAAACAGTATATGAGTTTCCCAGGGACCCATAAACTCCATTAAATTGATACAATTTGAGTATATGTGGGGAGGCAAATATAGGTAGTTTGGAAGAAAGAGACGCTGTCATATTTTCCGAAATTCTCACAAGCCTCTGTAATCAACAAAAGTTCAAGAATCACCAACCTGCCAATAGCTATGCAAATTATCATTTGATTCTGAAATGATAAACAATATCTAGTTATTCTAAATTGTTGCCTTTAAAATGATTAATTAAGGAACAACTGCTTGGTTTTTCTTCATGTTCTTTATTATTATTTTTATTCATGATCAGTGGAGGCACCAAGTGATATGGGGGAGGGGAAGGGGGAAGAGGTATGGGGAGCCAGACTGGTGTCCATTAGCCTCTCCTAAACCTTGCAAAATAAACAAACAAGTGAAACTAAATGATTCGCTTGCTATGAAAATTAAGCTTGAAGACAAGTCTGCTTACCTTTCTTCAACCAGTTTACTCCCCTAGACTCATCTACTTAGGAATTTCTGAAGCTTCCAAGGTAGTTATTAGTGCCCGCAATAGTTGAATGTACTTAGCCTCCTAAAAACAGAATTATTTGTTTTACTCTATACTTACTTTTCCGTAGAACAGTTTGAGTTCAGCCCTGTTCTACACTCCCGTCCTTAGAGACCATCTTGGACTCTACCTTCACCATGACACTGGGACCAGATTTTTAAATGACCTTCGCTGGCTTAAAATGCCCTTATTTCCTATGGAAAAGTAAAGTTGAATTGTTCCAGATATGATGCATTTAGGATATCCTTTCCCTCTTTTACTTCCTTAATTGTATTCATGTTTTTCTGTTGGTTTCAAACATCCCCACCGCACCCCTCCCTCTCCAGGATTTTAAGCAATTTGAAGTCAACCTTTCAGAGAATGTGTTTTATTTTCCTTTAATCATCTTTCTTCTCCTGGATCTATCATAGTGCTTTGCATGTAGTAGAAGTTTGCTGAATGTTTATTTAATAAAACCACAAGAGTTGGACTACTCCCCAGAAACTAGAACATTTTCCTTGCATCTTACAGCATACCTTCTGCGTTTTCAATATAAAAAACAAAACCAACACAAGCATAGTGTGGGGACGTGGAGGGCAGGGGTTTAAGAAGACCGTAGAGGCGAGTGGTGGTGCTGAAAATGAGCAGCCGTTTCTAGCAGGGGAGATTCCTAAAGCTTGCTCTCTGGTGGGGCTAAAAGGCAGGATTTAAGTTACATGCTCCCCCATGGAGCAAGGTTTCTGTGCCCTTCTTAGAAATGCTCCTTTTTTTCTCATAGGCCCTACTCAGGTAATGTTATATGACATCATAAAAGGTGTAAGCATCTGATTTTCAATTCTGTAATGGACCCTTTCTCCTCCTTCCTTTGTCTGATTAATTTCTCTTTCCATTCAATTAAAAAAAAATTCTCACGGAAGGGATTAGATGTTTTTCTAGTTCTCCAGTCTGTGTGCACGTGCGCACACACACACACACACACTCTCTCTCTCTCTCTCTCTCTCCTTCTTTCTTTTTTTTTGTGGCTTAGTTGTAAAGTACTAGGTGTTTTAAGTAGTAGATTTTCTCTATTTTTCTTTAGTTTTTATCTTATTAACAGCAAAAGAGTAAGGTTACTTTTGTTTTCATACTCCTCTCTAAGGGGGTAGATGCTATTAGAATAGTATTTTTTTTTTTCAATGAAAATCACATGAATAGTTTTGAATAAGGAAAGTATCGAGTGCACCTGGGTGCATAGGCAGCTGTACAGTTTTCAGAGAAGGGAGCTCATGGGCGGATGAACCACTTCTCTCAAAGTGTTTGCCTCAGGGAATTAGTGACTAGAAACTTTGCGTCCTCGAGTTTATGATACTCAGGTATGCACTCTTAGAACACTTTTCTAAATAATTGCTTTCTTTAGCAAATTCCATTTTTTTAAAGAGAGTTATGTGGTAAAAATCATTTTAGTTCAAATTTACTATAGAATTCCACAAATTAAAAGGTAGTCCTTCTCAGTTAAATGCACTTGTTGACCCAGGTCATCCTGATTTGCGTTCGTAGTAAATAAAGTAAGTTCTATTTAAAATACACTTATTTTTTCACGAATGCTTTCATCAGTGAGAAACTCTGCAACTCATTTTAATAAGTGCTTATATTAAGTAAATAGAAGGACATTTAGAAGTGCTAAATATACTTTTTTACTATCAAGATATACAATTATAGAGCAGCTTTTCTTAAACACAATAATTAATTCAAATTAAGCTCTTGACAACTCTTTCCAATTACATGAAGTATTATCTTGGTGTATTCTAAAAAGGCTGAGATGGAAAAAAGTGAATTATATTTTAGAATATAATATAGTAAAGCTGTAAGTCTCTACTGATAGTAGTCTTTCTGTGCATAATTCTTAAATATACAAATCAATTGTTTTATAAATGTAGATGCCTGGGTAATCACCTTATAGATCAAGATACAAAATATCTCCAGCACCTCAGGAGGTTCCCTCACGCCCCATGTCAGCATACAAAGGTAAGGATAATTATAACTTACCACCATGAGTTAATTTTTCCTATTTTTGAACTTCATGTAAATGGAATCATACAGTATTTCCTTTCCTGAGTCTGTCTTCTTTTGCTGAACATCATGTCTGGGAGATTCATTTACGTTGTTGCTTGTAACAATGGTTTGTTCTTTTTCATTACTGAGAGCATGAATACTACACAATTGGTTTATCCCTTCTACTGTTGAGGGACATTTGAGTCAAACTCAGTTTTGGACAATTATGAATAAAGGTTCTATTTACATTTTTGTTCATGTCTTTTAGTGGATCTAAGACATGAACTGTACTCATTATTGTTGCGTATATTGCCAGGTTCAGACTTGTTGGGTCATAGGTATTTTTAGTTTTACTATATAGCCAAATAATTTTTCAAAGTGGTTGTACCAACTGTCACTCCCACCAGCAATGCATAAGAGTTCTAGTCACTCCACGTTTTCACTATCACTTTGTATTGTCAGTTATTCTCTTGTTCAACAATCTGCTGTGTGTATTGATATATTATTGTAGTTTTAATTTGCATTTCCCTCATAATGTGTTGAGCACCTTTCCATATGCTTTGGGCCATAATACAAGTTGTCTTTTTTATCCCTAGTTACTCAAAAATTCCTTTTGGCCTTTAGTCTTTTACTACTTCTTAATATTCTTGTCACTGTTTCCTTTTTGTTAGTTATTTGCAAGCTAAACCTAGATTTGCTGCACTTAAAAATCACTGCAAGATGGACCCTCTAATATCTCAGAGTGCAGGAGTCTAAGTTTAAGAACAGAAAATGATCGTCTTTATGCTTGTGGTCTTTTACCAATTCTGTTTTAAATAGGAGGTTTGAACCTAATTGTAAATTATCTATCTTTTGGTGATAATTACAAAAAGCAAAAAGGAAACAAGGAAATAAATTGCTTTGTTTCTCTTTCCTGATATCCTATGGTAAAATCTTGTCAATTTATAAGCTATATCAGAGATGGTGCTTTTTTTAAAAAAAAAAAAACTATCACAGATAAATACACATTGTTAAGACTGGAATGAGTAGCTTTCAGACAGAAAGAGTTCCCATCACTAAATATATTCAAGCAGAAACTGGTAACCGTCTATCAGAGAGTAAGAATGAAAATTTGCACTTAACTGTAAGTTAGACTAGTTACATTTTAAGGTTTCTTCAAACTATAAAGAAATTGGAAATATGGAAATTCTTTCTGACACAGATTTTCAATCACATGCCTTGTAAGATGGTCACTTTTCATTGGCTTCCATGATCTTAACAACCACTCTGAACAAAACGCTGTAAAAATTGTATTTTTATTTTATAGATGAAGAAAATAGGGCCCCAAAATCGTTCGCTCTGGTAAATCTATGAAGTGGCAGAACCTGAAATAGGTTGCAGTTTCCCTGGCACTGGTCCTGTTTTTCAGTCCTGGAGCTGGAGTTTATAACCCCAGAGAACAGGAGGAGCAAATAGATACCCAGATGCCGGTGCTAGGGTTTGCTCACATGCTCTCCATTACATATACATTAATTTGGAGGATTTACAGGAGAGGAAATAGATAACGTTGAGACAGGATCGTATACAGAACACGATGTAGGGTGAAATTGAAGAGTGGTAGGTGCAATAAGGTTTGGGTCAACATAGGTATCTCGGGAGATTGAGAAAGATCAGACTGATAAGAAATACACTGAACCTAACTGTTAAGAGAGGAAGAGTGCAAATGTCTGTAGAGTTAAGTGGATGACATCTTGTGAGCATTGGCTGGCTGTGTATTGTGGCTGGGAGTGAGATAGAAGGTGAAGTTTGACTGTGGATTTGTAAAATTCTCAGTACACAAGTTCTATGTGCCTTTTTTCTAAGGTTACGGAGAATGTAAATATCTATGATGAATCCTTAAAAACATAAGAAGAAACAGGGGAAAAATTAAATGAATATAGCTACTTATTATTCAGCTATAATACTGTCTTTTATACAGACTTATAAATCAGTGACTTTCAATAAAAAATTCCCAAACCTTAAGTAGGGGCTTGGTAATGTATTAGGGAATCATATTGGGTGTTATGTTCAATCATAAAACTCAGCTTTCTCCCAAGAAAGTCTTTTGTTCTGTATGTATGTATTGAAAACCAGATGAAAAAAAAATCCTATCCGTTTTTTATTGTCTTCAGCATGCCTGGTGTTTTATCACTTGCCAAATCACGGCCACCTGTGGCTCTGACTTGGCAGCTCTGTGTTTAATAGGCCAGACATTCTGTTCACAGGAAGGGCCTCCTGAAGCCTAAGTAAAAAGCAAGTGATTCACATGACCAAGGTTCTGATTATAAGGACTTCTGAATACATGATTTGATGTGCTTTGCTTTGAGCCGACACACTATCCAGTGCTTTTGTTGGCTTCACTGCCAAAGACTTTTGCACACAAACAATTAGTATCAAGTCGTTTGATTTTCCACACAGGAAACCCGGCACAGAACAGTCAGTCCTCTAACCATATGTCTTCTCTTTTCCTATTGTTTTCATTCTGTTAAACTCCAGCCATTAACACATTAGTGGACCAATTACTGGGACATGGGACCCTCAGGAGCATAACACTCATAACCCCAAGACTCTCCCCAAATTTAGTTCAAAGGCCTTTCAGAATCACTTAAAGTGCAAAGTGAGCCTAGGTGAGTCAGTAGATAATCGGACCAGAGAGCGTAGAAGCAATAAATAGGTAAGATGTATAATTGGCTAGTTCTCCTAGAAGATTCTAAATGATGCCATATTTTCATCTCTTTTTAGTGGTTTGAAAAATGTCTGTCTTTTAAAATGGTTTCTCCTGTGCTCTGAATCTCTATGCTAAATGTGGCCTGACTTCTAACACGGAATCTAATTAGGCACTTAACCTTGGGGGAAGACTATTGGGCACTCAGGTCTCAATTATCCTCACCTGTAAAACAAATGGGTTGGAGACTTGATCCTGAGGACCCTTTCGGTGGTTCTCAGTTTGGTCTGCACGTGGTATTCACATGGGGCACTCTAGAAAGTGCTGTTGCCCTTGTCCTACCCCTGGAGATTCTGATTTAATGGTCTAGTATGGTTCAAAGGCTGAGTAGTAGAATATAAAACCTTGACTGCATAGTAGAATCACCTGGGTAGCTTCTAAAATCAATGCCTAGTCTGCAGTATTTCCTAAAACTTGCCAGGCAACTACAATGTGCAGCCAAGGTTGTGAGTCACTGTTCCAAAACAATATAATCTGTCATTTGACAAAAAACACTAAGGAGATCTGTGGATATGTTGGCGCTGCACACTGTATGCATGTAAGATTACTCATGCCATCTAGGCTGATTAAATTTTGCAGCCTGACAGAATCCTAAGCAAACACGGTCATTCATCCATTTACTGACTACTCACTTTACACTATGTTCTTTACTGAGTACTTATAATCATGTTTGTAATGCTGCCACTTGCACGACAAGGTTTCTTGAAATCAAAAAATTAGAAAAATTTCAATACTTTATATTATAGAGCAAAATTAAACTTCACTAAGAAGGTCTTGAATACACCTATTAAACACTAACATCTAGTATACATAAACAATGACTACTAAAAAATGAGCATAATCTTTGACCTAGTAATTTTACTCCTAACTATTAGTTTTAAGGATAAAGTACACAGAGATATACACATGAGTATGTTTTAGGTGATAAAAGATGTTTATCACATCTTTTGAAAGTAGCCCCAAGCCTCACAGAACATGCACTGTAAATTATAGTGAAATATTATTTAGTCATCATAATTTTAAATATATAATTACTGACAAAGAAATATTTCCATGATAATATGACCTGAATGAATGTATATAAAAAAAGATAACTGCTTTCCATTGTACTGGGTTTAGAAATGATTTTAACTTTATAATTTTTCTTTTACTTATTTGTAATTTTAATTATTCTACTATGTATTACTTATATTTAAAGTTTTAAAAATGCTTATGAGAACAAAACACAGTTAAATGCTAAAACCAGTTTGGTTCCATTCAGCATTTATTTGACATTCATGTTTGTTTGTTTTGTTTTACCAATTTATGAAAAGCCTACTAATTACTCTGTAAAGTTTTTTGTTATTTTTGTTCTGAGAGAGAGAGAGAGAGGGAGGGAGCCAGTGAGTTAGCTGGGATTTTTAGAGATACTGAGAGAAGGAAAAAAATTTACAGTTCTATTATCTAATTTTTAATTATTCTGCTTTACAACTGAGCAAAGAAAAAAACACACCCCAAAACAAACAAGCACTATAGTAGGCAGAATAATCCCTCCTCCATAGACATCAGCATTCTAATTTCCAGAAACTGCAAATATGTTGTGTTACAAGGCGAAGGGGAATTAATGCTGCAGATGGAATTAATGTTGCTAATCAGCTGACCTTGCAATGGCGCGCATATTCTGGATGATTCAGGTGAGCCCCATGTAATCACAAGCGTCCTTATAGGCGAAGGAGGGAGGCGGGAGGTTCAGAGTGAGGCAGGTGTGAGAAGGAGTTGCTCTGTGGTTACAGGCTTTCAATAATGGCGGGAGGGCTTCTGAGCCGAAGAATAGAGGCAGCCTCTAGAAGCTGGAAAAAGCAAGAAAATGGATTCTCTTCCAGAGCCTTCAGAGAGGAACACAGTCCGGACAACCCCTTGATTTTAGCTCAGCAAGACCCATTTTGAACTTCTGACCTACAGAACTGTGAGTTTAGAAATTTATGTTGTTTTTGCACATTGAGTTTGCAATAGTTTGTCACAGCAATAATGGAAACTAATACAAGTGCTTATATGATATATAATGTGAAAAAAATACGGCCGGAAACGCTCATACTTTCGCTTGAGAGTAAACTCCTTTCTTCATTTTGCTCCCCTACTCCTAGTTAGATGAAAATTCTTACTGCTTTTCGTCATATTTGCTGCTAATCACAGTGATATTAGGGTGGCTCTGGAGCAAGAATCTGATTTTCATATAAACCTGGGAGAGTCGTGAAAGAATAGAATGCATACTATCAAGTGATGAATTGGGAAAGAATAGAAAATAATGCAAAGGATTTCATTTTTTAAAACTTAAAACTTTTTTGTAGTAGCTGAGAAAGAGTTATCCTGTGATTTTTAAAATGGAACCAAAGCAAGGGAGAAGTTGCAAACGTTAATAGAAGTGTGAAAATTCAAAGTAATCTAGGCTAAGGAAATGATCTTCATTATGGCTTAAGGACAGGAAAATAATTACATGGTTTTGCATGAGGATCTGAAAATTTTGCTTTGTTGTGGTTCATTTGCTTGGTTGGTTTTTCAGTCGCTGAATGATCGGGGGCAGTTAGAAGTGGCAGTAATGTCATAAGAAGGAAATGCCAAAATTATAAAGTTAAACTCAATTCAGCTGCTGTAACCAAAATGGTGGAAATTGGGGTGTAACTGCTCAGGAATATCTGGATGTAGAAGTCAATGTCTGTAAAGGAAGGGATGACTGAATTATAAAATAAAAGCTGAGTGTTTGTTAACAAATTGTAACATCATGGTTGTTTCTGAGGTAGGAGACGGTGCAACTGCCAAATACAGAAAAAGCGTTCACATAGTGATAAAGATAAGTTAGACGTATGTGAGTGGTCTTAATTGCTCTGTTTAGCACTGAACTAATACATCCCTAGTAATTTGAGACCAGTGATTTGGTGCTTTTTACTTTGTCTTCCCAAACGGTTGAAGTTGTGGAGAGAAGGGTAAGGGTGGGAGCTGGGAAAGGGGGGCGGGCCTGGAGACCTTGAAGAGCAGGAGGGAGAAGCAGCTAGCAAAATGTGAGTGAATATTCCTGTCCTCAGACAACTTGAAGGATACTGCATGAACTGCAATGGGCTATAGCCAACACTTTATCACCGGCATTATTATTTAAGCTTTAAGATGTTGAATTATTTGGTAAATATCCTCAAGTGCATTCAAAACAAACATGAGTTTTGAAGACAAAATAATCAAGTTCTAAAGTCTGAGTTACTGAGAGACAAAACACAACTTCACAAGCAGGCTAGTAATTTGACGTGACAGAACCTCTAGGAGACATCAGGGCAATGCCTTGGTACAAGTCTCTGATACGTGACACCATGCCGCCCTATCACCCCCGCTTGGAGTCAGGAGTGGGGTGCAGTCCAGGTCACACTGTGCCACCTATAAGCTAGTTTGCTAGACTTCTCTGAGGCCTGATTTTCTCACCTATGAAACGATGATGGTGGCAATCATGGTAGTCATAAGAATAATCAAACCAATAAAAGCAAACACCTGTACATGCTTTTAGATATCCCCTGCCCCCTTTACTTACATTAACTAATTTTATCCTCACAACAACATTATGAAATACATTGTTCTTATCCCTGTGTTACGGATGGGGGACAGAGGCGCAGAGAGATTAAGTTGCCAAATAGTATATATCTAAAAAGCAAGAGCTGGAAGATGAATCCAGAATGCTGCCTACAAATCTCGAGCTCTTAACCACCACTTAGTGATGTTCCCGCCTTCTCATTGGTGTGTCATAGGGATTTAATTGGATAAACATGATGTATAAATAGCATCTTCCCCTTTACCCTCCTGGGTACATCTTTCCCCTCTTTTTCAAATGGTTGTTAAAGACAAAAGGGGAAATATTACCATTTTCTCGTATCGAACTACTCACTGGATTCACTTACTGTGCTTCACGTGTTCTAATATTAAAATATAATTAAACATGAACTGCAAACCTCCTCCTATAGCAGGCTTTCTCAACCTGGGCACTATTGAAATGTTGGACCAGGTGATTCTTTGTGGTAGGAGCCCGCTGTGCATTGTTGGAAGATTAACATCCCTGCCCTCTTGTCCTTCGCCTACTAGAGGCCCAGAGCTGTTGGGACAACCCAAAATGTCCCCAGGTATTTCCAAATGTCCCCTGGGGAGCAAAATAACCACAGTTAAGAACCCCTGCTCTAAAGTAAGAAAAATTCAGTTTAGCTGTTGTGGACTTGATTATGTTAGAATGTTACTTGTTGAATGCAAGTTTGGTTTTAAAAATTAGTTTTTAATACACCTACTCTTACCCCTGATATTCTATAAATATCAATTTTCATATCTTTTACTACTGTGGTGAGGAAAGATTTGGAGAAAAGTAACTTTTACCCTTAAATATAGGAGGAATTGGGGAAACTAGAGTAATCAAAAACACTCCTTTAAATTATTAGGTTAGCAGCTTATTTTTCCATTTCCTCTCGGAAGATATAATTTCCTTGTGTAGGACAATGGCCAACAAAGTGATCTGGGCATTGGGAGTAGCAACTCTGTCAGCTGTCTCATACTGTTTGAGTTAAATGCGGAGGAGGATACTAGTGATATACGTTTACATAGTGTATAGCCACTGAGTTAAGAAAGTAAGTGTCTGATTATAGCAGAGAGTGGCTTATATTAGAGACTCTGTTTCCATTTTCACCAGAAAAAATTGTATGTGTCCCCTCCTCCCATAGTTACAGTTCCCCCCTCTTTAACCACAGTGCTTGGGGCACAGCAGGAAAGGAGATCTAGGCACAGGGTCCCAGAGTCTGCCTTCTTGGCTCAGCATGTGAGGTTTGGATGGTAGGTTTGTGTACACACATGGTAGGTTGGAGTCTTTTTTTTATTTTAAATACTTGGCAAAAAGCATTTCTTGCTCCCTTTCAATCAACAAAGACTGATATTTCACCACGAAGTTTTGTGTTTAAAATAATTAAAAGCTTATTATAACCATAATCTAAGAGCTGTGAGACAAAGAGAATTTGCATGACAGGTAAGTTTAAGTTTATGGAGTAACGGTGAGAAACAAACATAGGTGTGAAATAATTGATGCAGGAACAGTTAATAGAAAAAGTACGGAAAATTCTATATATCTTTATATTTTTAGATTTATCTATCCATTCATGTCTGAGGTACCTTTATATCCATCATCTATCTTGCCATTCATCTATTGTAAAAAGTAAATGTCAAGCACATGTTAGAGGAGAGCTTGACACACATTAAGAACTGAGTATATATTAGTTATTATCTTTATTAGCTATCACTTCCTGACTGCTTATGATAAGGATTTTGAGATGGTTAAGCTGATAGGTCAGCAAAACCGAAGGTGAATAATTGCAGTCTCATAATTGCAGACAAGGATACACCTGAGAATCTGAAAGGGAGTAAGATTTTACAACGTTTTAGGTATATATGAAATAAAAAAGTGCAAAGGGGAGGGGAAAAAGAGGAAAAGGCAGAACTAAATGCAGTAATTGGGGCACAATCGGGATTCATTTGGGATGGAGATGGGGAAAGAGGCAAGTGCAAAAACTGCAGAAAAACATGGAAGTGGGTAAAAATAGAGTAGAATGAAGAAAGGGGAACTTAGAAAGGTGATACTGAATAATAAGATCATCCCTAATGTTTCTTTATTCATCACAAGGAAAAAACTTAAAATATGTAAAAAGCTCTTCCAAGAGGGCAGGGATAGAGCTCTGTTTTAGACAGCTTTAATTTAGACAGATTTCTTTGGAACAGCTTTATTGAAAGTGATTCTGGATGATCTCCCAGTAAAGCTAAGTCATTAGGAACAGAAGATTTCTGGGAAGCAAAATATTTTAAGGGATTACTGGTTTGGTTAATTAGATCTACTTGGACTTAATGAGTTCATACTCTCTTGGTGGTGTCAGTTGGGTCACTGGGTTTCATTCCTGAGGAAAATCTATTGTAAGGCAGCAGAGGAATGACAGTCAGGCCTAAAATGCCTCGTGAGCTTGTAGAGACTTTAAATGTTAACCAGTACAATGTGTTGGAACATGATAAGTGGAAGATTCCGCAGGCTAAGGCCTTACATAAAACCTTTAATGTCAGGGAGTAATATATTATGAAAAGTAATTCTTCAATTTATGAATGAGAGAACTAGAGTCCTTTTTAATAAAATACTCTCTTCAAAGTACATTTCAATATTGCTCATATGCATTAAAATAGGTTCAATTTCATTTAATCCCCAGATGGGACTTAGAAAAAGACATGTACTAATTCTCTTCTTTTTATCATGTTCCCAGTTGATAATATTATCTGTAGGAAGTAAACTTACTCTGTAGTAGGAAATTTGTACCACATGTGAATAAAACTTTCAAAACTTAAAAAAAAAAAAAGTAGTTGAAATTTTTACATTAAGTGTGTATATAATAATGATGTAGGATGCCCTTAAGGTAAAGGGATATTTCTGTAGCCAGTGTGAGGGGAGTGTGTGTGTATCTGACATACACTCCTAATTAACAAAGATGTTCACTGTGTGCTGACACACACATACATAGAAAAAAATGTTTTTTTATTCATGACATTCTATGGTTTAGTTTTTTAAAATTTTATTCTTTATAAATTTGCAATATCAACACTTCGATAGGGAATGAAAAATATTTTATATAAACATTTTATAGAATTATTTTCTACTGCATAGTTAACGTTGAGGGAATTTACCCTTTTAACCTTGCAAAGGCTGTTTTTATTGCATTAAAGTATATAAAAATGCCCAGTGAAAATTCAACAGTCGTAATAGCATTGTGGCATTATGGTTTCTCTTAGAAATAAAATCAACTTCCCAATCTAGAAAGATCTTCTAGGGTTTACTGTTTCAAACCATTTCATAAAATTTTTTTACAAATTGATTAACTTAGTTATAACATGAGGATCAATAGGCCTTCTCGACCTTAATTGGCACAGATCTTACCGAAATTATAATGGCCACAGCTACCTTAGTCCAGCTCCATTGCAGAAACTTACTCTGGTAAAAATGAGTGAAGGCTTGTAAATGAAAGAATAGTAATTAAAACATGTTTTTGTTTATTTTAAAATGCTTTATCAAAATCTTCAGAGAGGTGGTTGAGGCACTGGGCAATCTCATCTAAAAAGTGATGAAGTAATCTAGCAGGTCTTGCTTGCTTGTTAGCGTCAACTCTGGTTTAAGGAATTCTAGTGAGTACCATCTTCTCGGCCTCCTCATTTCCTTGACATTTGATAGTGACATCGTGGATGAGCTAGCTCTCTCTATATTACTTTAGTCCAGTGGAAATAAATATCAAGTATTATCTGAAGGATAAATGTTAAGAGCGATGGATGTGCAAATACCTATTCTAAGTACAGTAGAGGTCTGAGGTGACTAAGTTCGTGAAAGCCATCTTGAGATGGGCTTACCGTGATTGAGAAGTTCTTTTCTTTGTGTTGTACAAAATCCATATAGATTTTTGACTGTAATCCTCTTGTCTAATGGATGCTACACTCTATCATAATAGCTATAATATAATAATAGAGTCACAATATAGATATTTTCTATTACCTTTTTGAAAGGAATTATCTAATATACTGATAAAAATGGCCAAGATAACAGTAAGAGTAGTCTTGGGAAAAAAATGTTCTGTAAACATTGTTTATTTTGGGGTACATAAATAATATCTCATTTGGTTAAATATCTCTGTTGCCTATTCAATCTATAAATATTTTAGGACTCTGATCCACATAAATCCTACATTTTTACTTACTGTCAATACTGTCAGTGGAAATAGTTCAAGAATAGGTTCACATAATATTTCCCCTGTAATGGCTCAGTAAACTCTAGCATCTGTATGGGCAGTGGCTCAAGGCTGAAGAAATCAAGCCGGCAGCTGTGGAAACAGGGATATTAAAATTCTTAGAGTGGGAGTGGAGGGGAGCCTGGAAAAATCAGCTGATTCTACATTTTCTTGTTGCAGCACGGAAGATGAACGATTGGGGTGGTTACATACTTTTAGGTTTGGAAACCAGTAGGGAATGAGGCTCTGCTTTTTCAAACAATAATCAATGAGGAAAAGTCAATTCAAAGAATGAAAATTTCAGAAGTTTCAGAACCATGGATTAATGCTACTAAGCAGGCTTGCAGTCCATTCATCTTCTTACATTTTGATATTTAAGAGTGCAAGCAGGAAAGCTTGGAGGACATAAACCAACATAGCAGTATTTCATGAAATGGTCCTTTAACTGGAGAACTTGTGGAAAGGTATGTAGACAGAAAGGTTACTTAAAATATCCCCACAAGTATTTTTTTGAAGCTGATGGTGGAACAAGCAGAAAACTTTCACTAGGTTGTAATTCTGTTTATTCAATAGAATCTGTCGAGTGAAAAATGACTAATGGTTTTAGTGCGAAGTAACTTTAAGTAGTTTGATAAGGTCCTAAGAGGGAACTTTGTAGGGAATCTCTGTTTCTAGATTCAGGGTTCTAAACTTGGGTTTGAAACTGATTACCTATAAAATTCAATGTGAAATTCTAATCTCTCAAGATGTTGTGACAGTAAATATCTCAATGACATATTTGGGTTGCTCTCAAATGTAAGAAACATAATATATAAATGGTCATGTTTTCTTCTATATAGAATTCATTCTATAAAGATGATGATATTCTGTTATCTAACTCTTTCATATTTATCCAGTTTAGAATTGATTTTAGTACATTCCAGCCATACCAGTTCTGGAATGGAGACTATAGCCTGTTGCTTACCAGATCTGGTACTGAAAAAATACATAACACTCTGTTCTTTCATCCACATTCTGTAAAGTTCCTTTTTATTAAGATTCCATTCTAGTAACTAGGTGATACTGCATTGGTATCAATACATCCCATGAGATAATAGCAATTAACCACTGAGCAAATACATTTTCCATGAAAGAATAAAATGGGATCATGCTACCTTGATATCAGGGCCTCTTTAACATTTTGAGACTGTTGGCAATACCAAAACAGAGTTATAAAAATTGTGGATAATTTCAAAAATACTTTTTCTGAGTTGTGACCTGGATATCTTGAAATCCATTGACCTTGTCCTCTCCATGGAAAGCCTTGGAAGTTTCAGGTGACTCCTCTCTTCAAGGCCACAGAAGATTCTGGGCTGCTTTTGGGCCATCGGTGAGCATAGACAACCTTTTCAGCAATCTCAACGCTATCACTTTTATTCCATTAGGACATATGAAACATTTTCCAAGGTGTCACTTGCCAGGTTTCTAGAAAGATAATCAGGCACTCTACTCTTCTCTGAGTATCCAGATTTTTAAGGACCACTTTGCTTTATCTGTCTCCTTTCCCTCTGGGTGTAATCCTGGAGGCGGGGGCGATGTGCAGCGTGGCTTCAGAGAGACATGGGTATACAAGCTCTTACTCTGGCTGCTGCTTCCTGTTCTGTCCTCAACTCTTGGATTCTTAAGTTTAGGTTAGAAAAACTGACTCAATATATTTGAGAAGAATAAGTGTTAATATTATTTGTGCAGGTGTTTGTTTCCTTTCATCTTACTGTCTCTGCCAGAACTTTAAGTGGAAAGGTCGAGGCCTGACTCTTTACACCCTGTTCTGGATAAGCTGTGACTTCACCTGTTTGAGATGAGAGGCCAAGGTTACCCTCGCTGTTTCATAAAATGGGTGTACAATCGTGATTCAAAAGGGAATTACTCTGGTACAGTAGATACATGAGCAATGTGAAATATTCCCACCGCATTTCCATTTACAGCTAAGCCTTTTTCATAACAAAATTTGTAATATCTGTATAGTCATAAAGTAATAGGAATAAAGTCATTTGGGGATAACACCAAAAGTCTAAATTCAAATCCTTTACTGAATGTGAGGCTCAGGCAAAATTGTTCTCCTGGCCCTAAGTGTGACAGGTCTTGCCTCGACCCACTCCAACATGAAAACAGAAGTACTGATTTGGTAAATGGCACCAAAATCAGTCTATTCCCAATGCTGTGAACATGGTAAAAGTCAAACCGCAAACCAATAGAATTGGTTGGCAAATCTTCAAAGAGAAAATCTGTGAGTCTGCAAGGCATATATAGGTCATCAGATTTTGCCAAGAGATTGGAAAGGCAAGGTTGGTGTTCTTGTGTGAAGTGACATTTGTTATGTAAAGCAATAAAGTGTATAATTTGAGGATAAATGCTAAGCTGTTTGACAAAGCCAGTGAAGAAGAAAAATCCATCTTCTCTTTCAATTTCTTTTAGAAAGTCTTTTTCCCCCCTATCTTTTTCTATGTATGCTCACCATTCAGTTTTTCAAGGTTTTTAGTTTTCCACCATGATTACATTGTCTGGAACAGTAAGCAGGTAGATTAGAATAGTAAATATATTTTTTTCTCTGAAATTAAGATATTTGTATAATAGTCATCCAACTTTTATGAGAGGAAGAAGATAATAAATATGTCTGGGGCTTTCAACTATCTTTATATGGTCTCATTACTACTTCTAAAATATATCAAGTAGAATCCCACCTCCTGTGTAGAAAACACATTGGCGGTCTCTTCTTCCCTAGAAAGCCCATTAATACCCTGAAGATCCAACATTATTATTATACTCTTCTCTTAATAGACTTAAACCACATCTCCTATAAAAAGAAATGTAAGCAGGCAATTCTTCACACAGCACAGGCAAAAAGTTAAAATCGTAAGCAATCAAATAACCCAGAGATATTCTAAGCTTTTACTATTATATCCCTTTTTTCATATGTATCTTGTCTTTGCTTTTCTCCTTTATTTCCTGTTTACTTCTATTTATAATTGGACTTTCAACTCAGTATTGTATCCATGTTATGAACCCATATTGTTAAATATCCCTCAAAAGTGTGATTTTTAAACAATGGAGGTATGATAACTCAGTAGTATGGATGTATCATGTTATTTTTCAACCATTTTCTAATATGTGATGTTTAGGATATTTCTAATGTGTTATAAATAGCTCTGTAAAAATACCCTTATTTCTTTGAGCATTTTTCTAATTGTTTGGGGTAAGTTTCTGGATTTGGAACTAGTAGGTCAGAGTTAGGAGCGTTCTTATGATCTTTGGTAGATATTAAGTTGCTCTCCAGAAATTTTGTACTGATTTAAACTTCCACAGGCTATAGTTACTTTAAGAGTTGAAGTTAAATGTCTCTGCAGGTCAGCATTCTGCCTGCCAGAGGAAGAGATGCTTTTATTAGGATTTGGTGGGATAATTTATAATTCACGTGGTATTGATTATTATTGTTACATTAACCTACACCTGGCATTCTGTTTGGGGGGAGGGCCTATGCATTATGCAAGGAGAGAAAGATTAGTTTTTGTCTCTATTTCCTTAAATACAAAAAGATTGCTGTTTAAATGAAACGTAAATAGCTCACATATCCATATAAACAAGTATCATCCCAATCCACACTCCCAGTCCAGCCCTCTGACATTATTCCAGAAACTTTCAGAACTTCTGACTATTCAGGAAACAGTTATCTTCTTGTGCTCAGGTTGTATATAACTCCTGGAATACTCGTACTTGGTTGAAGTCCTTCTCAATATGCATGCTTTCTTCAAATCCATTTCCTTGGCAAAACCTTCCAAGAGATCCTTCTTCAACTATTTAGTTAGAATCAGTTATTCATTGCTCTGTTTTACTTCTGATAATACCTTCTTTTACCTGATTAAATACTGATTTTCAAAATTTTCCACAACTGGATTGTAACTTACCAAATAAAGTATTAAAGGTTGTATTCACAACACTGTCTAGCCCAGAACTTTGTATGTATGAAATGTTCAGTAAAGCGTTGATTGAATTGAACTGAATTGACATAATGACATGATAGTATCTGTCTTGTAAAATCCATCCATTTAAGTCTCTATCTGTTATGTTGCAGGAGTTGAACTAATTCCATCTTATAATAGTGGCACAGGTTAAGAAATAGGCTTTACTGGGAAAAGGGAAATTTCATATAGAGAAAGGAAAGCATGAGTTTCTGTGATCCCCGCATCATGTGGTTGAGAGGCACACAGAGGATGGGGCACAGCTGTGTGGATGTAGATTCTGATGGACAGACCTCACCCCCGCTTCAGTTACTCTCCTTTCTTGTGGTACAGTTCTGAGAACCATCTCACCTGTGGGATAATACACACCAGGTAGTCTGGATTTGGGGTATCAGCTGTTTAATAAGTTACCTGGGAATGCCAACTGCTCACGACCAGGAGACTTTGGACCAGTGGGATATTGTGGCCCCTCATGCTGGGAGAAGGGAGACGTTGGTTCCTTTGGAAGCTGAGTTTAGGTGCAGTCTTCCAGTTGGGGTATGGAGAGCAGCCCCTCTTTCTTTTTCCAGCATCCAAAAGGTTTCTTTTTTTTTTTTTTTTTTTTTTTTTTTTTTTTTAAAGAAATTCACGTTCTTTTATTTATTTATTTATGACTGTGTTGAGTCTTCGTTTCTGTGTGAGGGCTTTCTCTAGTTGCGGCGAGTGGAGACCACTCTTCATCGCGGTGCGCGGGCCTCTCACCATCGCGGCCTCTCTTGTTGCGGAGCACAGGCTCCAGACGCGCAGGCTCAGTAATTGTGGCTCACGGGCCCAGTTGCTCCGTGGCATGTGGGATCTTCCCAGACCAGGGCTCGAACCCGTGTCCCCTGCATTGGCAGGCAGATTCTCAACCACTGCGCCACCAGGGAAGCCCTCCAAAAGGTTTCTTATACTGGCCACCCAGAATGGGCTCCCAGGTCATTTTCAGACCACTCCACTCAATGTTCCATCAACCGCTTTCCTTCATGTAGGACACCTTTCGAGGCATACACCAATAACCCTTCTATCTGTTATCCTTATATTTCCATGACATGTTTTTCCAGCAAACATTTAAGTGTTATTACATGTTAGGTGCTATGATAAGTGAAGAAATAAAAAATAACATAGCCTTTGCACATAAAGTGCTTGCTGTCCAATGGAGCTCTGTTCTGATGTAATTAATTCAGGAAGCAAGCTTTGAAATTTTTATGGCTAAAATAGAATTACATTAATTTTTAAATAAGTAACTTATTAGTCAAATTAACATGGAGAATAAAGCCAGTTGTGGTAGATAAGATGGAAATATTACAAGTATTTGTGCTCAACAGTCATCTCTGACTATAATCCATCTTTCTTGACAATTCTGCTTTTCTCTTTTTTTTTGTTTTGTTTCTAGATTTGTGATGTATTTATTGATTATATACCTATATCTTTTTTTTGTTTGTTTTTTTTCTTTTTTTTCTTTTCTCTTAAATGAGAAGTCCTCTTTTAACTTTGAACTCATGCCCTATACCTGGGGAGCCTCTATGTAAATTCAAGAGTTATATGGATATATAGTCATTCCTGAAATGAAAACTAAAATCATAATACTAAAAATATATCCATTTAAGTTTCTCTAAATTTCCAAGAATTATAAACAATGAGATACATGAAGACAAATTATTTGCAGTAATAAAACTTGATATACTAACAGAGTCCATAGATGAGCTTTTACCTAGCTATGATGAAACATACGTGTAATCCTGGTGTCTCCGTGGTTTCCATCGCAGCTGCTCAGCTCTCTTTCCAAAGCTGAGGCACACTTATGTGTGAGGTGTCCTCATCTCCAACCCCTAGACTTTCCTCAGTGGCTAACCTGATCCTCACTGCGCACTGGGTAGCAAAAATTAACCCCTTTTTTTCTGGGGTGCAACAAACAGGT
This sequence comes from Balaenoptera ricei, assembly GCF_028023285.1. Lineage (NCBI taxonomy): Eukaryota > Metazoa > Chordata > Mammalia > Artiodactyla > Balaenopteridae > Balaenoptera > Balaenoptera ricei. Next base: position 67,044,412 of record NC_082647.1, read on the forward strand.
TATTCCTGGGATAGATTTACTAAAGGACATGATAAAAATCACTAACATATACTTGAGGGCAAACAAAGCAAAAAAACAACACACGAGTATTATTATGGTCAAGATATAGAAGGTAGGTTTACAACCACACTCAATGGATTTAGTACTTCTTATTTCAACACTCAGTCTTTGTGACTCTGTGTTTTACTTGTCTTCTTTTGGGAGTAAATGGATGCCCTGTTTGGAGACTATCCCTAGGACTAGGCCCCAACTTCGCAGTATCTTTGAATGAATTTGAAATAGGTCATCAACTGCTCTCATAAGTGTCTGTGGTGTATGTGAAAGAATCTGGCTAAATCAGGAGTATGATTAGAGCTGGTATCTTTGATAAATTCCAATTTGCTTCACTCAGTAGGCTTCCTGTAAATGTTAGAAGATGAGAACAATATTGTTTTGATGTTAGGAAAACTTGTAGTTGAAGCTTTTATCTAGAAATATTAAAGTTCTTGGTAAAACACAACCTCATTCATCTTTAGTCTTATTAACATTTTTTAAAAGAATAGATAAATATTAAATAAGGTAAACTTTCTTTTCAGACAGTTTTCCCTAGATTTACTGTTTGGTACTTGGATTAAATCAAGATAATAAAAGATGAGGAAAGTATACTGGTTAATTCAGTCTCTTTTTGAGAAAGTGAAAGGTAAGACTTGGATACAGGAGGAATGGTTGGTTCATTTGTTTCCAGCACCAGCATCAACTGGGCACTGTCTGCCAGGCCCATCAGGGATGCGGAGGCTAGTGGAAGTCATTATCATGTCACTGAACTCCTGAGCCGCCCGCTTCCTGCACAGCCACAGTGATCCTCCCAACTCTGGCAAACCTGGGGCTCTATTTCAAATGCACTTACTCAGCACACAGGATTAGGATCCAGACAACCAGGTTAGCTAGCTCAGTGACCTTAGATAAGTTGTTTATCTCTCTGGTTTTAAGTTAATTCAGGTACAGAATGAGAATAAGGGTAACATCTATACCTTATTCTCTAACCTAACATCTTTGTTACGCTAAAGCCAATTTAGCACTTAAAGCTACCCTACTCAGAGCACTTACTATGTAGAAGCTTTTATGATTAAAAACTCTAATAGTGGAATGTAAAGGTATGTGGTTCCGACAGGGAAAGTGAAAGATTGCCTGGAAATTTGGCAGACTTTTTGCAGGCAGTAGGGATGACTAAATTGACTCTTGAAAGTTACCCAGAATTCTACTTGTAAGCAACAATCCAGGAGGCTGATAAACTTTCATTTCCACCTTCTATTTTAATATGTTTTTATCTTACAGTTTTTTTAAATTTTCTGAATTAATATGTATAAATCACTGAGCTCAGCATCCTGGCTCCAAGTACTTCTTACTCAACAAGTATTAGTTCCATTCTTTCCCATCCCCACTTTTCTTCTCTAGCTAGCATGTCTGTGAGAGGTGGGTTAGGAGGGAGTTAAAGATGATGGCCCTTGAAAGAGGAACAGGATTTCAGCATGCAGTGATGGAGGAGGAATAGCCCTGATGGTGGAAAAGTCCCGCTTAAAGGCACAGAGATGGGAAGCATGTGCAAGAAATAAAGCTCTGCTGTTTGAACTATCAAGTACCCCAAAGTGAAAGATGAGGATATCAGGTTAAAATAATAGGATAAACGCAGATAATGATGGATTTGCAATGCCGATTTAGATAATGATGGTCAAATAAGAGCAAAAGGACATAGGATTTCTTATGTCAAGTAGAGAGCATGTATCACCCATTTAGATGGGACCAGTAAGGATGTGAAGACACCTACATATTTAGAAACAGGAATTATGCTAATGTCATCATCCTCAGGAGAAAAATGTGTGTAATATGAGACAGAAAACCATCTGAGATTGAATTGCCTCCTTAGAAACGCTTTTTTTCCTTTTTATTATTCTTAAATAACTCATTCATTATTTGGTACAATATAGGAAATACTGTTCTTTATGTGGATATAATTTCAGAGACAAAATGCTTTAAAAATGCTGTTGTGAGTTACATAATGATTACAAACCTGAAAAACGATTTCATTATGTAAAATGTATTTACATACACATTAATGTTAAAAGGATTCTAATGTTTTAGAAAATCATACAAGATGAACCTTAGGAGAAAATCACTGAAATGAGTTGCATTTCAAATTTTAGTCTATATAAAAAAGTTGTCAGTTTGCTATAATTATGCATGGAAGGCAATTTTCGATACTACCCTATTTGAAATCTTTTCATTAAAATGTTTTTTAAAAAACACATCAACATAGAGACATTGTAGAAATGAGTGTTTTAATGAGAGGTACTAGATCTGAAAATTACATGGATCTTGCCTGTTATTCAATGTGTATGCTTTTAAGGTTGGCTAATACGTATCTTAATGCACCAGTGATTTTCTATGGTATTAATAGCCTGAATCTCTTAAGGGGAGACAAAAGATCCCAGCATGATATACTTGAATTTAGATAGAACTCTTTTTAAGCTTGGATAGTAGCTCTGTGAGCAGTGTACTGCAGTAGAAATGTACTTGGAATTGAACAAGGATTACAGGGTTCTCGACTCATCACCTGCTATTTAATCTTGTGGCTTGGGCGGATCTGAGCCCCCTTTTTGTCTTCTCTAAGTAATGATAACACCAGCGCTTACATAGTTTTTGTGAGGACTAAAATAAAAAATAATTACTTTTTACTGTCTGTGAAAATGCTACTAAGTGCTAAACAGACATGACAAATTGAAGTACATTTGGCACACAAATGGATTGGCTGCCTCCAGAATTTGTTTCACAATAAACATACATGCTGAAATTCTTTGAAGAACCGTTTCACGCATTTATCAATGTCAACGGATTGTTATTGTGAATGTTATAAAATACCTTGGTTTAAATGAAGTATAAGATCATGTGCCATCCCCAAATTTAGGAAGTAGAGGGAAAAAAAATGTTTGTTTCAAAATTGTATCTCTTTGTTCAAGAAAGTAGACCCAGATTATCAACCAACACAATAATGAGCTAATATCACTATCACAATCTATTTTACGAATGTGTGAACCTTCAGAATATAGTACTTAGGGCCACAGGTACCCAATCTTAAACCTCAAAAGGAGTCATCTTGACTGTTAACAAGTTACAAAAACTTTCGCTGCACAAATTGGGCAGGCTGAGAGAGAAAATCTATAAACTATTATTAATCATTTTTAACACTAGTTTTCAAGCCAACTGATCAAATTAAATTTTATTTCATACCAGGCAAGATAATGTGGCGAGATTCATGAGCAATCAATTTAACTCTCTTCAGAAGATGGAAAATGGCATGTTTAGAATCTGTGGTTACCCAGAAATATTGCTTGAATTTTTAAGTGTGATCTGACATACTGGACCACTCTTACATTGTGAAACTACCATCAACATTATTTGAAAGAAAACAATTTTTCTTATTCACGTAGAATAAAATAAGTACGCTTTATAAGGGTTAAAGGTGGCTACTAAGATTGCATAAGGAACACTTAGATGAAAAATTGATGTAAGGAAAGGCAGTATAGTCTTCAGGGATGATCTTTGGGATCTGTATATTGCTATAAAATAGAAGCTTAAAATCTTTAATTTGTCAAAAAGTATGAATCTGTGAGCAGCAAACGTGGGTAGGAAAACTCCTGGATGCCAGAGAGGAAAAAATGACACAAAAGAATTAGGGGTAACAGCGTCTGGTGCTCACACAGGAACAAAAACAGGGTCTGCTCCCACCTGCCAGAATGGAAAACCTCAACACAGACAAGACCTTGGGTAGAGAACACAGAGGCTTTGTCCTGGGCTTAGTAGTGGGGAAGAATTAGGCCTGAATGAGCAATACATCTAATACATGTTCAAAAGTTTGAACGAAAAATGTTTTGTTTTGCATGTTGAGTTCAGAGGTTTAAAAAGATGTTTCAAGTCAAAGTTGTAACATTCAGTTTATATGACTTACAAAAATACTTGTTAATTATTAGCAAGATAAGATAATACAGCTATGTCACAGTGAGAGATAGTTAGCTAACATGTGGTGTGCTGCTTTATCAGAAAACAATAGTGATCTTATTTTTATTTGATATACTTGCCCTGGCATCTTGCCCTCAGATAACCAGTGACTTTTAGCTTGGTTAAGTAATTTCTGGAACTCATTGCCCGTAACTACCTCAGAAAGTCCACATTTTATAGACTGAGCCTTAATAAAATTATATCCTAGTACTAACATTTTTGAAATGTTACCTTTTTCTAGAATTGGTACTTTTCTGTATAATAATTTCTGTTTGACTACAGTAAAAATCAGTAATTAGATTCAAGGAATATTGCATTTCACTGAAGAAAATATTAAAAAGTTATAGTCATTCAAGAAATACCTGAATTTATAAGTACTAAAACGATTCATAATAAAAATATCTCAGATGAGTGAGACATATGCTTATGTTTCATGCTATTGCTTCATGAGTTGAACATATGAACAGTTCTACCTGAGCCTTGCTTGCCCTGTAAGGAAACATTGTAAAAGCTTCGGCGTGTTTGGTTTTATGTCGGGGTGCAAGCTCAGACTTCAATTAAAAAGCTATTGCTGATCAATAACTATTGCATTAAAGGATGTATTTACAAGACTTTCACACACATGTCGAGAAACGGCAAATGATTGCAAATTTTACTCCAAACTAAGTAGTCTGATAGCACAAGTGAGTGGTCACCAGTGTGTTAAAATTTTCTAGTATATATTAACTATAAATTACTTTAAATTGCAGGTTAGAAATAGATATTTGTTTTAAACAAAAATCAGATATTAGTAGAAAGAAACCCTGAGACACCCCTGCGGAATCTTTGGAATTTGGAGAACACAGTTCTAAATCTATACAAGTTGAAAGACTTCTTAAGTTTAGCATGGGGCTACCTTTCCTAAATCTTCACTCCACAGTTTTATTGGGGGTGAGTGGAAGTGGAGGTGCTTTGCTTAAAATTCTAGGTATTATTTTTCTTAAGATATGAAAGCAAACATGAAAAAATTGAAATAGCATTGAATAACATTCTGTAGCAATAAGTTTTAAAATCGTACATCAAATTTTATTGGAACCTGATATATTCTTTCAAAAGTTATATGTAGATATAGGAAGTATAACTTTTTATAAGTTAGTAAATTTCAAAGATAATTGAGGGAACAGGAGACCTGTCATATCTATAAATATTACAATCTATGTGAATTGTTATACAGTTCTGGTGAGTCTTCAACTGCTCTATTCAGCAGGCAAATGTCTTTTTTATGTTAGTAGACAAAGAAAATCTTTTCTAAAGGAGAAAATAAAAAGTTTTAAAGCCACTTCTAAAGCCACCATTCTGCTTAGGAAACATTCATACTAGTGTCAGATTTAGTTACTGTAGTAATCGATGGTTGTGTATCTTTGACACATTAAAATAGATTGTTGCTGAAATCATGCTCTAGGACAAATTTGAGGGTGAATTATGATTCTATGTAATATTGGTAGCTAAATTTCCCATATTTAATGGAAAACTCCATGTAGTAAGGAGTTCTTAATTAAAATGGTATTAATCAGTGGCGAACTGTGGAGAGAATATTATAAATTCATGTTTGAACATTTCTTCAGTGGTTTTCCTTCAACAGAAAGCATGTGCAATCTTTGAGGGTTCCCTTCACCTAGTAATTCACAGAACGGGAGTGTTTTAGTTTTTTCAACCTCCTCTCTAGAGGCAGCCTTTTTCTCTGCTGCTACCTGCTGCTCCATCCTAACCGGGAGCCTTCATTGCCCACCACTGCTGAGAATTCAGGGCATGCACTTTGGTCTTCTCTCAGTGCCATCACTGACAGTCTGGATGCTAAGGAATATTTCCTGTAATCTCTCTGTAATTGCAAACTTCATATAACTCACTGACTACTTCCTCTCTATGTCTAGTGTACAATGTTTCTTCTCTCTTGGCTGACATTATTTTCTCATATCCCTTCTTTTGTGCAAGGATGAAAAATAATATGAATTGCCATCCCCAAGGGATATTATGACTGGTTAGTCGGTGAAGAAGGGAAATTTTGGATTCTTTGGAATCCTGGGATATTTTTAGGACCCTAGAAATAACACTCTTCTCATATGACGCAGCAATCCCACTTCTGGGCATATACCCAGAGAAAACCAGAATTCAAAAAGACACATGCACCCCAATGTTCATGGCAGCACTATTCACAATAACCAAGACATGGAAACAACCTAAATGTCCATGGACAAATGAATGGATAAGGAAGATGTGGTACATATATACAATGGAATATTAGCCATAAAAGGAACAAAATTGGGTCATTTGTAGAGATGTGGATGGACCTAGAGTCTGTTATACACAGTGAAGTAAGTCAGAGAAAAACAAATTATCGTATATTAACACATATATGTGGAATCTAGAAAAATAGTATAGATGATCTTATTTGCTAAGCAGAAATAGATATACAGATGTAGAGAACAAACGATACCAATGGATACCAAGGGGGAAGGGGGGGTGGGATGAATTGGGAGATGGGGATTGACATATATACACTATTGATACTATTTATAAAATAGATAACTAATGAGAACCTACTGTATAGCTCAGGGAACTCAATGCTCTGTGATGACCTAAATGGGAAGGAAATACAAAAAAGAGGGGATATATGTATACCGTATAGCTGATTCACTTTGCTGTGCAGTAGAAACTAACACAACATTGTAAAGTAGCTATACTCAAATAAAAATTATACAAAAAAAAAAAAACACAACAAAAACTTGAGCCTGCAAAAGCAAAATAAATATGCTGAGCAAGATTTAAAATTAAAAAAAGCAACACAAAAGCAGTTACATGCATTAACTCATGACTAATATACACAAGTGCTGAATTAGACTCAAGTTAGAAATTCTAAATATCATAACTAAATTTATTATGAAGTTGTCACAAAACAGCCCATTGTGCTTTTTAAATTGTTGGTGGACCTGTAGGAAGCATAAGCAAAAGAAACTTCAGGATAGATAAAGGGAAGAAGGAAAGGGGACCTGTAGGAGGACATTCTATCCAGCTGGCACCATTGAGCAAAGGTCACTTCCTGTTTCCTCTTCTTGGTTTTTAAAAAAAAAAAAGTGTCTCTAGTTTACGATTTTTCCTGGCTTTTGGTTTTAATTATTTTTGTGTAAAATTTCTAAGAATAGGCTAATATTTGGTTTCATCTCAAAGATTTAGATTTTTTTTTTTTCCTGAGTCCCACTCTGACCTTTCTTAAAGGGTGATGAGGTGTTAATGTTATTGACATTAAGTTCCAGAGAAAAATAAGGAGCAGCATCTGTAGCCTTTGAAAAGAATATTAGTCCTTACCTTAACTTTAGGAGCCATTAATTCAGATGATGAATCTGCCAAGAAATAAACAGCATGAAGGAAAATCATTAGAAAAAATTGACTTTACCTGTTTCTAGAAGCACAGGTTTGTATGTATGTGATAAATGTTACTAAATAGAAGATCTTCTTTAGTGCAAGATGTGCTTGGGCATTAGATGTTTACCCATATTTAGTCATTGTATGGCTAATGTCTTGAATCATAAGTATGGAATCCAAGAGACAAGTGTGGTTATTAATATATATGAGTGGGCTAGGATCTTAGATCATGCTGGAATGTGTGCTGGACTAAAGTTAAAATTTAGAGTAACGTAAAAAATGGGATGATGATGAGTAGATTTTAAAATGTCTTGGAACACTGATATTCATGTGCCACTTCATTTCTTTATACTCATGTTTGATATTCATGGTAATATAGGTAATAGTTATGAAATCAAAATTTTAATTGAAATATAGTTGTATAACATAGTGTAAGTTTAAGATATACAATGTGTTGATTTGACATTTATATATTGAAATATGATTACCTCTGTAGTGTTAGCTAACACTTCTATCCTGTCACATAATTATCATTTCTTTTTTGTGGTGGGAACAATTAAGATATAGTATCTTAGCAACTTTGAAATTTATAATGCATCATTGTCTATAATCACTGTGCTGTGCGTTAGATCTTTAGGACTTATCTACTGGTTGCAGTTTTGTACCCTTAAACAATATCTCCCCACCTCTCCTACCTCCCAGCCCCTGGTAATTATCATTCTACTGGTTTTACAAGGTTGGTTTTTTTTAAGAGTTCACATACAAGTGGTATCATACAGTTTTCACCTTTATCTCTCTGACTTGTGTCACTTAGCATAATGTTCACAAGGTCTATCCATGTTGTCACAAATGGCAGGATTCCCTTCTTTCTCATGGCTGAATAATATTCCATGGCATCCATATACAATAACTTCTTTATCCATATACACAACTTCTTTATCCATTCATTGATGGACACTTAGGTTGTTTCCATTTCTTGGCTATCGTGAGTGATGATGCAATAAGCATGGGAGTATGTATCTCTTTGAGATAATGATTTCGTTTCCTTAGGACGTATACTGAGAAGTGGAATCGCTGGATCATAAGGTAGTTATATTTTTAATTTTGAGGACCCTCCATATTGTTTCCCACAGTGATGGAACCAATCTACTTTCCCACCAACAGTGTACTAGGGTTCCCTTATCTCCACACTTGCTAGTTCTTGTCTTCTTGATGCTAGCCATTCTAACAGGTGTGGGATGGTGTGTCATTGTGGTTTTGATTTGAATTTCCTTGATTAGTGATGTTGAGCATCTTTTCATGTACCTGTTGGCCATTTGGATGTCTTATTTGGAAAAATGTCTATTCAGATCCTTTGCCCACTTTTAACAGATTTTTTGTTGTTGAGTTGTGTAATTTATCTATACATTTTGAATATTAACCCCTTATCAGATAAATGACCTGCAAATATTTTCTACCACCTGGTAGGTTACCTTTTTATTTTGTTGATGGTTCCCTTTGCTATGCAGAAGCTTTTTAGTTTATTGTTGTCCCACTTGTTGTCTGCTTTTGTTGCTTGTGCTTTGGGTGTTGTATCCAAAAAATTCATTGCCCAGTCCAATGTCAAGGAGCTTCTTTTATGTTTTCTAGGAGTTTTATGGTGTTAGGTCTATTGTAAGTCTTTAATATACTTAATTTTTGTGAGTGGTGTGATGTGGGGGTCCAATTTCATTTTTCTGCACGTAGTTATCCAGTTTTTACAATGCCATGTTGTTGAAGCAATTATTCTTTCCCCATTGAGTGTTCGTGGATTCCTTGTCAAATTCTAGTTGACCATATATGTGTGGGTTTCTTTCTGGCTCTCTATTCTGCTCCTTTGGATCTATGTCTGTTTTTATGCAAGTACCATACTGTTTGAATTCTGATAGCTTTGTAGTGTAGCTAGAAATCAGGAAGTGTGATGCATCTGACTTTGCTGTTCTTCTCAAGATTGCTTTGTCTATTCAGGGTCCTTTGTGGTTCCATACACATTTTAGAATTGTTTGCTCTATTTCTATCAAAAATACCATCAGAATTTTGATAGAAATTGCATTGAATCTTAAGATAGCTTTGGGTAGTATGGACAGTTCAACAATATTCTTCTGATCCATGAACATGGGATATCTTTCCATTTGTGTATCTTCTTCACTGTCTTTCATGAAGGTTTTTTAGTTTTTATTGTACAGGTCTTCGACTTCCTTTGTTAGATTTATTCTAAAAATTTTATTCTTTTTGATGCTATTGTAAATGGGATAATGTTCTTTATTTCTTTCAGATATTTCATTGTTGGTGTATAAAAATGCACCTGATTTCTTTATGTTGATTTTATAACCTGCAACTCCACTGAATTCTTTAATTAGTTACAAAAGTTTTTTGGTTGAATCTTTTGGATTTTCTATATATAAGATCATATTATCTGCAAATAACTACACTTTTACTTCTTTTTTGTTTGGATGCCTGTATTTTCTTGTCTTGCTTAATTGATCTACCTAGTACTTCCATTACTATGTTGAAAGAGTGGTGAGGGTGGGCACCCTTGTCTTTTTCTGATCTTAGAAGAAAAACTTCTGATTTCTTACCATTGAGTATGATGTTAGCCAATATGTTGAGAGTTTTAATCAAGAACGGATGTTATATTTTGTTAAATGCTTCTTCTGTATCTATTGAGAAGATTATGATTTTTATCATTAATATCATGTTTCATCACATTTATTGATTTGCATATATAAACTACCTTTGAATCTCAGGGATAAATCCCACTTGGTCATGATGTATAATCCTTATAATATTTGCTAATTAAGCAACTCGCCAATTAAATGTTTTGACAATACTTGGAGAAATTTTGCATCTGTTCGTTAAGGATATTGGTCTATAGTTTGCTTTTCTTGTAGTGTCCTTATCTAATTTTTGTATCAGGGTTATGGTGGCCTCATAGGATGAGTTTGGGAGTATTCCATCCTCTTTAATTTTTTTTTTGAAGAGTTTAAGGAAGATTGGCAATAATTCTTTAACTGTTTGGTAGAATTTGCTTGTGAAGCCATCTTTTCTTAGGCTTTTCTTGGTTGGGAGGTTTTTTTGATAATCTTATCATTCTCCTGGATCAGTTGCTAGTCTACTCAGATTTGCTATTTCTCACTCAATCTCGGTAGGCTGTATGTTTCTAAAAATTAATCCACTTCTTCTAGGCTACCTGATAACGTTGGCATATAATAGTTCATAGTTGTTGCTTATGATCCTATGGATTTCTGCAGTGTCGGTGGTAATGCCTCCTCTTTCATTTCTGATTTTGAATCTATCACAAATTATAACTGTCATTTCTGATTTTGAATCTTTGTCCAATTATAGTTGTCAAGTTACAATTTTCTTTAAGGGGAGCTTCTATGATTATTTTGGATGAGCTGTACTTATTCCATTGCAAAGGCTCAATTATAGTGTACTCTCTAGTACAATGCATTTAATATTTGTTTCTTAGTAACAAGGATGATACAGTACACAGAATATGCCCAACAAATGTTTGTTCAATTTGTCTTTGATGCCGTTGAATAAGTGAATTGCCTAAGCATTTCTGTAGTGACACATCCTCATTTCCCTTCTAACTATATTTTTATTCTTTGTTTTGGTCCTGACTTTGGAAGTCATGCCTCTAATGAGAACACAGCATTTCTATTCTGGAGCAATTGGAAAGTACCTCAATATTTGCATTTTGCACAATTGGTTGGTCTGTTTTACTCTTTTCTCCCCTGCCAGCAAGATAGTTTTTTTTAATTAAATTTTTTGGAGTAACTCCTGCTGATGAATTCTAAAGGCCACCAATAGAATTTTAGGCAAAATACATACAGTGAATTCTTTGACAAAGTCATGGTAATAGTATTAGTGTGCCCTCTCTTTTGAGGTGATAAAAATGGTCTAAAATCACTGTGGTGATGGTTGTTCATAACTGTCACTATACTGAAAACCATTAGATTGCACTTTGAGTGGATTGTATCATATGTGAATTATATTTCAAAGCTGTTTCTAAAAAATGAACTTCATACTTAGCTTATTGTCTGAGAAATAAGTGAAATAATGCATAGAAATACTTAGCACTATGCCTCAAACATAACATGCATGTAATAAACACTGCTATTGACAGTACTCATAACCAAGGTACATAGACACTCCAAACCTTTTTATTTTATTCTGTTTCTGGGTTTTCTCACTTATGTCTTCTATTCCTATATCTTTCTACACACTCTAGTACCTAATGACACCTACAGCCAGAATTTGCCTGTACTGGAACTTGTCAGTAAAAGAAATGAATGCTCATGACCCTTTATCTTGCCCACAAAATATATTTGTTTACAATAAGACTATTAGCCATGTACAGCTTCAAAGCTACAAAGAGAAGGTAACTTTTCTGTCATGTTTCAGCTTTAAATGAAATGAAGAAAAGTTTTCTGTGTTTACATTTTATTCAGGTATATTTACATTTTTCCTTGTACCTTTTAATAAATAATCCAAAATTGTATATGCAAATTTCTAATTATTACCTTAAATGGTGTTTATATAGCTAATTTTAATATAGGTTATTTATGTTGCAATTATAATGCCATAGGGCTATTTTATTTGGAAGAACTTAAAGGCAAATAAAATTGACAATGAACTCAGACATATTTGTGCATAGCATGATTACTTAAATTTGTTAAAATGTAAGGATTTACATCATTTCACATATTTGAAGCATCTAAAAACTTTTAAATAAAGCATGTTCAGTAACTGCCAATTAATAAAAGTAAATTCCAGAACAGATTCTTTATTTTTTGTTAGCAATCTAAACATTATTAAATATTTGGGGAAACAAGTGATCTTTTTATAGTACTACATCATCGGTTTTCTATGCTTAAATGTTAAATATTTGGTTTATTTCTATTTTTTCACTTCTATATTTTTTGTATTAGCAACCCTAGCATTCTCTCTCATTCTTTACCATATTCAAATTGCAGGTTGACAGCTTATGGAAAAGTACTTCTTTTAGTGCTACTAACTTCAAAAATACACCAAAAATATGACATAAAGATTTTGTGTTTTTTTTTTCACTGAGTTTGACTGATGTAAGTAATAAATCTACAACATTTAAGACTGGTTCTTCATGTACCTGCTGCTTTTCACCTGGATAGACAAAGTCGCTATGCATCTAGGGCACTCATTATGGCTCTGCCTAGATGCAGCCCCAGATTCTTCTCAGCATGGGTCTCTGAGCAACCACTACGTATCAGGTGGAGTAGGCAAGTGAGGGGCCGCTTACATGCCATCCTGGATGTCAGCTGTGAACGTCTTGGAATTAACATTTTTTTTTCTTTCCCAACATGAATAAGAAGAAGGAGTTACCTACATGGCCACAGGAACTAGGTAACTGCTACTTTATCATTAATAGAATTAAAGAATCCACCAACATTTAAGTGACCTCTATGAATTTGTGAATAGTGCATTACTGCACTCGTTATCAAGGGGGAAATAATCTTCAGATATGTACGTTTGAGTTAGAAGTTTCAGATGAAGAGAACTAAGTCATGACTTCTCTGGAACTTATAGCTCCTCTGCAAGTACCTCAATATCAGGGTATTTACTATAAATAAAAGAAAGTAGCTGACAAAGTCTCTGTTCTTGGGAGCCTAGTGGCCAACCAGACGTACAGAAAGGAATTCTCTTTAGGCTTCCCTAATGACAAGAATATTGCCTCACTTTCCTGGGCGACTGTGTACTTTTTGTACATAAACGAGTGTACAGTCATGAATCCCCCTCCCCAGTTTGAATGCCATGTATTAAGTTGCAGACGTTGTGTTTTTTAAACTTGGGTTTTTTCAAAACACAACTTGGCTTCTGTTCCTCTCCCTTGTGATGGTATTTTGTTTCCACTCCAGTATATTCTTAAATCTCTTGGAATATGGAAGAGAATTCTGTGCTGTCTATAAATGATGATGGACTTTTTCCCTGTTTGAAGAACATGGTAATTGGCAGTGAGATACAATTTAGTTAATGAACATTACAAAGGAAATAGTTAATTTACTTTCGAGACTTACTCTTAAAAATAAGCTTACCCTCTGGGAATCTTTTGATCATGATTAAATTAGGAAACCCAGCAGATTTCTTAAGAAACATTCTGTAATTTCTCAAAAGCTTGAACATTACGTGGTTACTGAAATGGCTTTTTAACAGACTGTAGTTCCAATGTAGAATTTGTGAAGGAAATTACAAGGATTTCTAAATGAAATTGTTTACAAGAATGAGATGTCATACAGTGCCATTTCCTAGTACATTAAATTGAACCAAAGGACAATTTGAGTTTTCCAAATGATACTACTTAGTGATTTACTAACTCTAGTCTTTGAATTGAATGTGAATTTTCTGTGGCAAATTACTGGCTGCTAATCTTGTTGATAGGACACTTGATTATATGGTTCACGTCTTTTAAGGTCCAATCTCAGTAATCATCTCAATGAATATTTGCTCCAGTATGTTTTGCATGTAAAACGTGTTCAAGAATTCTATTTTTATTTTGCATGGTGTTTAGATTCTTCTGACTTAAAAAAGTTATATACAAATGGAATTTGAAGTATTACTACTTTATTAAAAATTGAATGACTTAAGAACAAGTTTTTTTTTTTTTAAGTATTTGTTTATTTATTTATTTATGGCTGTGTTGGGTCTTTGTTTCTGTGCGAGGGCTTTCTCTAGTTGTGGCAAGCGGGGGCCACTCTTCATCGCGGTGCGCGGGCCTCTCACTATCACGGCCTCTCTTGTTGCGGAGCACAGGCTCCAGATGCGCAGGTTCAGTAATTGTGGCTCACGGGCCCAGCTGCTCCGCGGCACGTGGGATCTTCCCAGACCAGGGCTCGAACCCATGTCCCCTGCATTGGCAGGCAGATTCTCAACCACCGCGCCACCAGGGAAGCCCAAGAACAAGTTCTGATAGAGTTGTTTGCGCCCTTCACATTTGTAGCTATCAATACTTCACTCCTGGAGGAGTGGGGCATTGTTGAGAGGAAACAAAGTGAACTGGAGGTTATTGAGGTTTTATTGAAGGCCAAGATTGCTTATCTCTTTGATTCTTACAATGGGTCTAACCCAATGTTGTAAATATAACAAGTTGTTAATACATTTCTTTAAATGATGAAATGATAGTAATCTGAGACTTGCTTCTAACAAGCTGTAACTTGCTTATCTTCACTTACTCCATGTTGTGTGGGCACCATAATATTCTGTTCTGGCTCACTAGGTTTTTTGAACCCAGAATGAAACAATTTGTAAAAATCCTTAGGAATATAATAAGTTAATTGAATTGTACCAGACAAATGGGAGTCATGTGTCATTTTCATTCTATGTCTTTTTAGATGAGTCATAGATCTGACTGAAAGAGCAAAACCTTTATTCATCTTATTGCATTTTCTCTTTCAAAAGATTAAAGTTTTAATTGTGTAATTTCTCATTTTCTAGTTTGAAATACTCAAAGCATCAACTTGTGATGATACAATGACTCGTTAAGCCCCTTCTTTTTAAATCAAAATACTATGTCAGTATTTGTAAATGAAATCACATGTTGGCCTAAATTATTAAAGCCATGCAGGATAAAACAGTGTCCTGGCAAATGAATTCCTTTATAAAAACCTTTATCTCCTCATGATGCTGGTCCCAATTAGGGTTGTACAGCCCTTTCTATACTTGAAGCAGATCCAAACTGAAAATTTTATTACCTAAACCTATTCATTTTTCTTTCCTATATGTGAGGAAGAGAGAAGAGGCAAAAGCAACAGAGAAAAGAAACTTCTATGCCTGTCACCATTTTACACTCTCATCTACTATGGGACAATTCTGAATTAATTGCTTTCCCTGATATATTCTGAGGAGCAGGGGTGATCATGAGAAAGTCACTTGGTAGGGAAGAGGGAATGTCTGCTCTGTAGTTTCTAATTTTTAAGATACTAGGTCTTGGGCAACTGCCCCCTTTGCAACTATCAAAAGGCCTTTAAAGAACTCAGTATAGTTCCATGTTCTGAATCAAACCAAGAAACTTTTAAAATTCTCTCAGTTTTAAGGAAGAGAATAAGTTTAGAATAATGGGCCAATTAAGTAGGAATTATACATAACTTTCAATTCCTAGACACTGACAAGCATCTCATAAAAATGTCTGATTTTAAAAAATTATTTATTTGTTTAATTATTTACTTTTTGGCCACACCTCACAGCACATGAGATCTTAGTTCCCTGACCAGGGATCTAACCTGTGACCCCTGCAGTGGAAGCACGGAGCCCTAACCACTGGACTGCCAGGGAATTCCCTCTGATATTCTGTCTTATAGTTATACTGAATTAACTTTTGTAAGCACATAATTTTTCCTGATTATTCTTTACTACCTAAATTTTTTTTTAACTTGATAAATGTTCATCAATGTTAAGTTTCTGGAGCACTGATGGAAATAATGACCTAGGTCATTTTGCTTCATGAGGCCTTACAAATGGTTACAACTCTTTGGTGTAGATTAATGAATATATTGCTGTGGCATGGAAAGATACTTGGAGCGCCCAAGAAAGGTTAACTGCAAAAGTTACTACTACCACGTTCTTGTTGCAGCATAAGAACCATTTCTAAGTAAGTCTAAAATGTACTATTTTGAAGGTCAGTGGAGGAAAAATATACGGCGTTAGTGAAAAATCACATTTAGAAGCAAAGTTTAAAAAAAATTTAGAATCATAATTGATATACATGGTTTCTAGTGAAATCTAGTATAAGTAACATTTTTTTCCTCAGGCTTCAGAGCAGGAAATAAATACCCATGATCATGAATATCTTGCCTCATTCTATTCTCTGAGCCATGCCTTTTGATAACTCTGTATTTGGACTCCCTCACAGAAAAGGAGCTCCTTCATCAGGTACACTGTATGGGAGACCAAATGCTATTCATTGTTTCTCAGTTGTTGGGAGCAGGATTTGACCCAACAAATACCTTGTTAAATACTTAATATGTGTCAGGCTCAATGTTAGATGCTAGGGATAGAGTAGTGAATAAGGTAGACATGATGACTGCCTTTGTGGTACTTACTGGGGTCCCAGTTACAGCTAAACTCATCCATGAGATAACTGGGACCTTCTGGCAGGAACTCTTTTCCTTGCGTGGCAGCCGTCATGCCTAGTCTCATACACCCACATTTGCAGTGGGTACACAGCTTAGGTTCCCACTCTGGTCTCTTATTCCATAATTTGTTGACCTAATAAATTACACAATTTCTTGAGCTAATAAATTACACATTTCCAGTAAAGTATACTCTGAAACTGGCTTCTGATCTAGAACAATAATGGTAAACTCAAGTTTTTACTAGTGGGAAATCAAACCTTAAATCTTTCTATGGTAGAGCAGACAGTAAGTTAATTATATTGTAAATTTGTGTACAATTGAGTTATTGAAGTGTACTTTGAATTTCTTATAGTTTCTAATGGGGAATTAGCTTAAATATTGCCTTGTGTTGCCTAATAGATACCCATTCACCTAAATGAAACAAATCTCAAAGGGGCTAGAGATCATGGCTCACTAAGAAGCAACTTGGATGAAAGAAAAGAGGTTTCCGCCACTAATTACCTGAAAATCTTTTAAGACAGTGATCAAGAAAAATGATTCTTGGGACTTCCCCGGAGGTCCAGTGGTTAACACTCCAAGCTCCCAGTGCAGGGGGCAAGGGTTTGATCCTTGGTCGGGGAGCTAAGATCCCACATGCTGCACGGTGTGGCCAAAACAAAACAAAAACAAAAAAACAAAAAGAAATATGACTCTTTCAACAGAAAATTGTAATGCTGAAGAAGCAAAGCATTTGTATATGAAGTGATCATTGTATGAGGGTAAAGGATAATCAGATAATAAGTTAATCTGTTACCTGTACATTAATCTGTACATTCTAAATGTTAATAGCTATTGAAGGCCTAGAATAGGCTGGACCTGCTATAAATCAGACTAGATGTCTAATCAGTTTGTAAAATATCAGTGCTACAAAAATGCTTATAAGGATGCCATTGGGTCCATGTTTCCCTGTGTCTTCAGATAATCAGTCACATCCTTCAGAGGATCACTGATACCAGAATCACTAATATGTAACTTTTTATTAAAAATGCAGAGTCTTTGGCCTTACCGAAGCCTATTGAATCAGGAACCCTGGGAGTGAGTCATCAGCTACCTGCACTTGTATACATGTCTTCTGGGCAGTTCTTATGTACACTGAAACTTAAGAATTACTCTTCTAAACCTAGTCGATGAATCTTTGCCACTCCAACTTACAGTAAGATAAGATCTCCAAAGCCCTTGAGCTTGTTCCTTGTAGATTAGTAATGAAATGAGAATCTGTTTTCCACTAGTGTTGGGAACTTTTCCTATTCTCGGGATTCCCTGAGCCAATCCATACCACCCATGGGACTTAAAAGCTTTTCACCTTGAAACTTTAAGATGGTATTTCTCACAGCATGTCCTGCATTTACCCAGCATTAAATTCACCCTGTGGGCAGATTGAATTCAGGTTCTGGGATCCCACCTTAGATTTTTTGGGTTAGGTTGTCTGATGATAAGATGAGAATTTATTTTTGTGTGTCTTCGGGGCTGTCAAGACCTGTTGAAGACGATTCCTGGGATTTGGATAATGACTTCACAGGGGTGAACTGTCTCAACGTTTCCTCACCTTCACCTCCTATTCCCCTCCTCATGCTCACTTAAACTATCATTGCCTGATGATATCCTGGCCTTTCAACTTGGTACCTTTGCATTTGCTGTTTCCTCTTTTATCTCTCTTCTTGGTGTGGCATATTCTATCATACCCGTGTAACATGTTTCACTTGTGAAGATGTTTCCCATATCCGTAGGCATTTTTCTTTTTTTTTTTTTTTACTATTCCACTTTCCCCAGTATTGTTAATAGTTCACATATCAATTTGTACTATAATTATAATAGTTCAAATTTTTTTTCCATAAAGAATTTCCCCAGGACATGAGCTGCCTCATTTCTTTTTATATACCCTGTGTCCAGCATGCTGCATGGCATGAATGATTTTCTTTCCACATATGCATCTATATTCAACTCCCCTTGATTTTTTTTTTTCAGATGAATATATCCCAGACATCTGACTTGGAATTTTGAAACAATTTCTTCACTCTCTCACTAATAGCTTGGTTATTTTCTTTGACTAGTGGAAAATTCTTTTGCCCCATCAGGAAAATTCTTTTGCCCCATCAATGAAGTCTTAGGAGACTTTGTAGAACGTATAAAGGGAAAGCCACTTCTTACACACTTTCTTCTACTCTGGTTTTTATTTCAGGTCTCTGCTTGTACAAGATTGGGGCTTGTGCTAAGAACCGTGTTGTCTTTAGTTTAGGGAAAGCTAGGTGAGGCAAAACACGTTGGCCATCTTTCAAAACACGAAAGATAACAAGAAATCCCCAAACTGCCAATGAATGACATTTTGTTACTGTTTATAGATACTAAACTTAAAATAACGGGTTTATGTTGCTATGTATACCTGTGATCAACCAGTTTAATAAGTATGTGAGGAAAACTAAGAAGAAAAAAATACAGATGAAATATTGCAGTTGACATATTCAAAGCATGTCTGGCCCTGTGACACATAAAATGACTCAACATGTAACTTTTCCTATTACTTACTTGTACATGATGAATTATTTCAGGTTCTTCCTAACGAGTAATTTCATACACAGCCTCCCCAGAGTCCTGCAAGCTTAGATTATCTCTAAATTAGGGACTGTAGGGCACTGAAATTCTAGGTAGCATATTGGAAAATACACAGGATTTTCAGTTGGAGACTTCTTGCTTTTTTTTTTTTTTTTTCTTTCATTTTCATTCTGTGTGAGTTAAACTTATCCAAGGCTCAGTTTTCTTGGCTGTAAATGTGGGACAAATTGTAAAACTCTCCTTAGAGGGGTGTTGTGTGCATTAAATAATAGGGTCCTTCACCTGCTTGAACTTTGTGAGGCAGACTTCAGGTTGGTCGATCTTCATGTTCCTGTGGGAAGAAGTCATCCTTTTGTACCCGTATCTGGGGAAGAGCTGGAATCCAATGGCCTTGAGTATTACCTGCAGGGTTTCATGGCTGTGCTAAATTTTCTTGCAGTTTGATTATGATCTGACATACCTTTACTTCTCAAGTAGAACAAATTGTTCAAAAATCTGAAATTCTTTGAGTTAAGCATTAGCTGGGAATCATGTGCAAGAAAGACTTCATGTTGAACCAGTAAGGGTTTTCTGGACACTGAAATTGACAATTGGAAAAAATCGTGCATCTGACTCTAAGGGTTCTTTTCAAAACTGGCTCTCAAGGTCACAGGAACTTTATATGTGTCCCTTACAATTAAAAAAATTTTAAAAGCTAGATTCAGATACCAGCTAGATGCAAATACCAGCTATGTCCTTTTAATACTTCATAAATGGTTGCACTTCACAATCATTTATCACTTTTTCTATGGCTTAGTTTAACTTAGACCTTGGGTTATAATATTCAGTTTAATATAATCTAATACCCTTATTAAAGAATACTGAATTGGAATAAAAGTGCTGTTCCATGTTTCACTTACAGTCTATTTCTTAATCCTTCAGTGAATTTAATCCTTATGAATTTCATGTGTGTTTTTTTTAAACACTGTTTCACAGAGACCCTTGTGTTTTTGTTCCCTGACCATTTTGTAAGTTGCAGAAAAGTATTTCTGTACCATAGTAGCAATTCCTTATTGCCTGCTTTTCAACCCTTCCCACTGAAAGGCTCATCTCTTGATGGGCTTTAAATGGTTTTCATGCCTTTATCAACAATTCCTGCTGATAGTGGTAGTTACATTATGTTTTCTTTGTTCTCATTACGATCAGCATTTCCTCCTTTGCTATACATGAAATGTTGCTCCATTTTTAAATGGTACAGTTAATTACATTTTAAATGCTTAAGCAACATCTACATAAGGTGAAGGAGGCAAGATGTCAGGGGAGCAAGAGTAAGAAATCTTTAATTTCTACCACTAATGCTCCTGTTGCAAATATTTTTTCTATTGATAGTTAAAATGATTGCTGTGTATTAGATGAAACTCAACCAGGTAGAATCAGAAAAGCATGATTCCCTCTTTCTTTCTCCTAACGAAACATTTATAAAACTCTGGACCTCTCCCAGAGGGAGTTGAAGGAGAACTATTTTGTGTATTTGGAAAACCATAATGCCACTATTTTCAAAATAATAAATGGTGTGTTCAGTAATATAAGAGCTGAAATGGTAGCTCTATAGAAGCACTTTTCAATCTGTGAACAGTGAATCAGAATACTGAGCAATTACAAATCAGCTAATTTTTTTTTCTACGACAAAAAATAAATGGTCATTGGAGTTGTATGAAATGTGGATCAAAATGTAATGCAGAAGGGGCTCAGCAACAAACAGAACTGGCTAACAAAAGAAGAAGAAGAGCTATTCAGGACAGGACCGGGTCATGACTTAGCCACGTCCTTATCCAGGCATAGGAGGGACCGGGAGTTAGAGAAGGCTACACACAGTGCAGTGGATATTTTAATTTTACATTGATGACAGTGGGGTTAAATTTGTAAATGTGTTGTAGTGCACTTTTTAATATGTATTGTTAAATAAAGTTGAGTCTTGGCTGAAGAAACTGGCCAGTAGAGCAGAAGGATGTAGTTGTGGTGATAGGATGTAGTTGTGGTGGTAGGACGTAGTTGTGGTGGTAGGACGTAGTTGTGGTAGGACGTAGTTGTGATGATAGGACGTAGTTGTGGTGATAAGATGTAGTTGTGGTGATAGGGCTACTCAACACAAGGTCAGGGAGCAGAGCCTACTCTAGTGCACTCCGGGTGAGCAAAGATGAGCCAGAAAACCTTCACTGGACTAGGGGAAAGTGGGTGCAGGGGCTCAGAAACAGAGATGCTCCTAATGCATGTAGATGGAGCCCCAGATAGCAGCTCGCCGTGATCTGTGTGGGAACTGGCTGGGAAAGTGTGTGTGTGTGTGGGGAGGTGTGACATAAAAGCAGGAGTGACTTCTCACACTGGGAGAAGGAGGCTGGAGAGTTGACTTTTTCAGGAAACCTAATATTGGGTAAAAGAAGTCTTCTCTACTTCCTTTTTTCTCTTTGAACTATTTTCCTCTTTCTTTCAAATCTTGCATAGCTTCCTAAAACTTCTTTATATTAACTTGTTGAGGAAAGACAAGGGCAGAAGGAAAACCAGGACCTTTGAAGGGGGAATTGGATCAGCAAGTGTGAGACTATAAATGTGTTAGCACCCTCTCACGCATACCTAACTTCAAGCCCTGGGGCACCAGATTCATTCCAAGAAAGAAAGAACAGTCAGGAGGTAGGGACTGATACATTTTAAGTTAAAATAGTTGGAGAAGAACTAAACCATCTACAGTGTACGAGAAGTATCCTTTAGTTGATGATAAAATTATAAATAGGATGAGCAAGACTTTTGACTTCTTACTAAGAAAAGGCAGTATGAAGGTACCCAACTAATATCCGCCCCCTACATTCAGGGTAGATGTCCGCCTGCGTGGGAGGTGGTCTACGCAATGTGAGAAGTGAGGGGCCTCTGACACTGGTTACACAACATTACTTGTGGTCTTGTGAGCTGTACAGTAAAAGACAAACACGTAGTAAACTCACTGATAAGCTGTTGATGCTGAATTCTCTTAACGAAAGTTAAATGACATAAAATTTATCAAAATGTTGATGTTGAAACAGTACTTTCTAGAATTGTCCTTGGACTTGGGATCATTCAGGGTCGTGTCTACAAAAACTTCATGTGGTTGGATTAAAAATAACTTAAAGTGCACGGTAATAGCTTTCTGATGGAGATACTAGATGGGATAAGCACATTTTATTCTCACATATTGGTGTGCAATAAATTCTCTTCAGGAAAGTACATCTATAGAGTAGCTGTAACTTTTAAGATACTCTGGAGGTGGATAAAAATGAATTTAATTCCTCTATTTGAGTGGTTATTTCAAAACACGATCATGGAAACAGATTTCCAAAATGTTCTGTTTGAAGTAAATTAGAAATGTTATTGTGGCCTGATGCTAACCGTTGAGGCTTCAGATGTAACCTTTCATCTTGGGAAGTACATTAAGGAAAAGCGTTTAAAATAGTAGTCCGGTTGCTCTTGAAGCTAGTTACCCTTTTGGGTTGTTCTGCTGTATTACTTAGGGTGTCATGTTTAGGACCTTAGAAGAAAATTCTGTAGGAATTATCAATGTGAGGATGATATAATTGATTTCATATTTATACACTAGCTATTTTCAAAATGGGCATGAATTAATTTACAGTAAGAGTCACATATATTTAAAAAGTAGTTAAAATATATACAAAAAAGCTGCACCTGTCTTTTGAAGGTGAAATTAGTATTATACTTGTAATTATTAGAGGGGAAAAGTTGGTCTGAGCTGTACAACAGCCAGAGCAAAATTAGGTTTTATAAATAAATGTTCAAACAAAAAGAGAAACTCAACCTTTTGAAAATTTTTTCCTCATTTTTAAACCCCAAAAATTATTACACATAACGTAGGATCTTAGAAGACACACGCAGCATTTTAACCAGGTCTCCAAGAGAAATTCAATAGCAAATGGACATTTTGTTGTTGTTATAATCAATCTCAGATTTTTCTGCAGAGTGTTCAGCTAATGGCTTTCTAATGTACCTTAATTCAAGGATAGGACTTAGGACATCTAGCTATGTGCTTCTCTGGATTTTCTATTAGATAATTTTCTGTAAATGTACT
Source organism: Balaenoptera ricei (assembly GCF_028023285.1). Classification (NCBI taxonomy): domain Eukaryota; kingdom Metazoa; phylum Chordata; class Mammalia; order Artiodactyla; family Balaenopteridae; genus Balaenoptera; species Balaenoptera ricei. The sequence continues at coordinate 67,067,650 of NC_082647.1, forward strand.
GGCTTTCAGCTGGCCTTATGAGAAGTGGCAGAGAAGAAGCAGTGCAAGGCTGTGCTCTGAAGTGAGACCTTGTGCTGTGTGTGGTGCTGAGAGCAGCCCTGCCTCCTTAGGGATCGCTGTGATGGTCTTGCCTCACCTCACCTCACTCCAATCTATTTTCCACACAACTACAAGCATCTCGCATTCAAATGGGACGATTTTAGTGACCTGTTCAACATCCTTTCATGGTCTCCCTGGGACTTCATGTGAAGAGGAGCCCTTTATGGCTTCTGCCCTTTTCTCCAGGGGCACCTCTTCTCATTCCTCCCCTCCCTGCCTGCTTGAAGTTGGGGCTGCAGCTACATGGAAGAGACACAAGCTATTCCTTGCATTTATGCATGCATTCCTCCTACCTGGAAATGGCTTACCTCCTTGACTTGCTTGGCAGACCTCTCCTCTTATTTATTCCTTCAAAGATACACACTGATCAGGAGATGACTTTGAGCTCCTCTACTCTCTTCTATGCAAACCCCCACTACTTTGTGTCTGCTTATATCACAGCACTGTTTGAACCACTGCTTTCCTAACCTACATCCCCAGCTAGAATATAACCCCCCATGGCGGGACTTCTCATTTTCCCTTGGTATAGGCTATACCTCCCCAACATCTGGCATAGTATGTGCTCAGTATGTTTTTCAGAACTGAACTAATCTTGATGATCTTTGAATTTCTAACAGTGGTAGGAGAGTCTGTTGCATAATACCTGCTCAAAAAATGGGGCATTCGTTGAAGGAATGGAGGTTGTTGATGTAATGAAAAAATGTTTTACATGTAAGTCTGATATACTGATAGGAAAATGGAAAATTCTAATCTCTCTTCATAGCGGAACAGAGAGCTAACTTGTGAGCAAATGCCAGTGGAATTCTTAAACTGTCTGAGTATTTGGTTGAGGCTCCAGAGGTGAGTACAGTCTGGAAAATGAAAAGCACCCCCTGCACAAAGGATCCTCATCCTTATTCCTGCAGAACGGCTTATTGTCAGCAACACTGATGTATGTGACATTAGTAAACAGGTCTCGGAGCCCAGTGTTTGAGAGTGACACAATTCATCATATCTTTGATCTTGGCCCAGTGCTTCTAAAATACAGCTTTGCATTTCTTGTTTGTTCAGGAAAGACAGTCTGAAAGACAACTGACTCCAGACAGAATTCAGTTTCGCTTCTGGAAGAAAGCAAGGTGCTTTTCTGAGAGAGTCCACAGCACTGAAATATTATTTCCATACTTGTCATCCTTCGCAGAAGCTGGAGCAAACATGAACTTGTGCTGTACCATTATTTAAATTAAATAAATATAAATGTTTAAATTATATAATGGTATAGCACACTCATTAAATTTCACATTGGGAAGAATAAAGGCTTCTGACTTCTTCTGCCGGAGGATTTCTACAGATTATCAACAGGGAGGGGGAGGTGGAGTGTCAAAGGAGGATTTCTTGGAATCTTGTGAGTCTGCCCTAGCTTGCCTTGCAGAAAGCCAAGCCCAAATGCTATAACCCCTTCTAGGTAATTGCAAATTGGCTGCGTTTTGGAAGAAAAGTTTGACATTTTCAAAGCAGGAAATCAGATAACTTGACATAATTTTACAAGGCAAATGATTAATAAACTAGTCTTACTGTTGTGTTGAAGCTCCGTTAGGATAGCCAAAATAAATAAAGATGATCTATGAGGAAGCACAGATAGATTTACCACACTAACTTTCTTGTACGTGTGCCTAGTTACATACACTCTTGCTCCAAGCAGGCTTATCCCTGACAGCCCCTAACCAAGGTGGAGAACAATATGTAATATTTTTCTAGGAATATATTAGGAAACTAGTTTTCTAAATATAGGAACCTCTCCAAGTCAGCTATTGGTTGTTAAAGTCAGATTCAGAGATGGGAAAACAGCTTGATAAGTAAATCCAAATAAAGTCAACACTCTTCTAAAAGAAGATATTTCTATTTTGGTTTATTTAATATTTTTGAAGAAAGGCACTGTCAGTTGATAAGTTTATCCACTGAACTACAATATTGCAGAGGTGGTACTGGGTTCCAGAGTTACATTTAAAAAATACTACAGTCTTTGACATTCACTAAGCTAGACTCATGTCTTTTTCTTGCCCCTCCAGTCATCATGCTTTCTTCCAGAACCTAAGGTTTCCTTTTAGCTAATTGAGAACTACCAGGGATCCTCACGGAAAAGCCTCTTGCTCCCCTCAAGTAAATACCCATGCTTCATCCCATTTCAGCCACTAATCCTATTCCTCAGTTTTCACAGTTGTTTGGTATTCAGATAAATAATTCACATTGATGGAATAGGGCCAGGCAACAGATTCTCTTCCATGTTATTACCCAATACAGGTCATCTGAGGATACTATTAGAATTATTTCTTTAAGACATTGTATGTTTTTCATTTTGTAGTAAGCTGGTAGGAGGAAAATACTTAGGCAGGCACGCACTTATGATACACTGAGTTATAGTTCTAAGTAGTTATCTAGAGAGAGGCTGTGCCTGGGTGAGTAGCTCATACCAGCCATGATATGAAGTGACCACATAATTTGTCATATAAAATGGGAAATTTTTGAGAGTAAAGGAGATGCTGTTAATAATTATGCTGGACAGAAGAAGTAAACTATGACTGGCCTGGGCAAACAAATGGGATATAGGTTGACCTTCTGTCCAGATGGAAGCCAGGCATTTCTTTTATTCTATCATTATAAATTCCTTTTCTATCATGATAATTTTGAGCTTAAGGAATAAAAGTGTACCCCTTTATTTGCCTACTGTGTCTCTAGAATGGAAGCCAGGCTTGTAAAGCATATCATATCAAATAATTAATGAACTTGTAAGAAGACCCTGTATGTCTAAACTAGACATTTTTTGGCTAACACTTGTACAGTTTTATTGCACATATACATATGTGAAATTAGGCAGTTTAGTGGAAAGAGCTAGACCTTTGGAGTCTAAAGAACCTTTGTTCAAATCTTTATCACCCTCTAGGTGGGTGACTATGGATAAATTACAGGGCTTTGCTTGTAAAATGGTGCAAAAATGCCTACTGTGTCAAGATTAGTTCAATGCCAGAAATATACAGCCTTCCATAATAACCGTTATTATAGTTGATACACATATCTAACTTCACTTTGGTGGTACTGATATTGAAAGACGGTGGGATAAGGTACCTTCTCTGAAGAGGTATAAACCAAATGAAGCTCCCCAACCTGCTAAAGATGGTAGCAAGTGTGAAACAGTGTTTTCAAGAAAATCTCACTTGCCTGACAGATGGCTTTGGTATTGGCCATGTTTGAGTTTAAACAATTCACTTTCAATCTGGCAGAATTGAAACTATACTACAGCTGGCTTGGGAAAATATATCATCCTCATCATACCAAGAACAATAACTTTCATTACAAAATAGACCCTTACCATTTCCCTTGAAAAAGAAGTAGGGTGGAGGACAATTAACTGGATTTTTGCACATATCCAACTTTGTGCATGAACAATCTTGCAGTGGTCTCACGAGATAGTTTGGCTAATACAGAGTATTACACCTATTTCTTAACGGGGTCAGCTGGGCAGGGAATTGCTATGCACATTAATACTCAAATATGGAAAACACATGATATTCAGAATACGGCAAAGTATGATCTTTTTGTCTAGCTCTGAAAAAAGATGCTGAACTAATATATTAAATATTATTTTCATTCTTATCCTACCTATGGATGTATAGTTACAGTATTACACTTAACTGATCTATATTGATTCTCATGAGAGAATTGAAAATTTTCTGGAATAGAGCATCCTATATGCCATGCTTAGAAGGGTCTCACAGTGATTAAAGAGAAGATTTAGCATACGTAGTGCAATGATCCTCACAATTAAGCAGGTGTTAGAATTCCTTGTAAGGCTTATTGAAACACAAATTATTCAACAACTGTTGGTGAGACAACTGGATATTCACATGCAAAAGAATTATATATGTATCTCACATTACATATAAAAAATCAAAGTAAACCATATGAGCTGAAATTATAAAAACACTTAGAATAAACCATAGGCATAAATCTTTTTGATCTTGTGTTAAGCAGTAGTTCCTTAGGATACCAAAAGCATAAATAATAAAAGAAAAAAGAGAAACTGAATATCAAAATTGAAAACATTTATGCTTCAAAGAACATTATAAAGAAAATGAAAAGACAGCCCATAGAATGGAAAAGTTTTGCAAGTCTAATTATATCTAATAAATGTGTATCTAATAAGAGACTTGTAGCTAGAATAAATATAACTCACTAAAAAGACAACCCAATTAAAAAATGGACAAAGAACTTGAAGAGACAGTTCTCCAGAGAAGAAATACAAATAACCAAAAAGCACATGAAAAAATGTTCAACATCATTATCCATCAGGCTAATGCTAATCAAAAACAATGAGATACCACTTTATACCCACTAGGATGTCTAGAATCAAAGTCAGATAGGAAGTATCGGCAAGGATGTGGAGAAATGAGAGCCCTCCTACACTTCTGGTGGAAAAGTAAAATGGTGTAGCTTCTTAGGGAAAGAGTCTGGCAGTTCCTCAAAAGATTAAACAGTTACCATACAATCCAACAATTCTACTCCTAGATATATATACTAAAGAAAGAGGAAAATATATTCATACAAAAATTTGCACATGAACGTTTATAGCAGCATTACTCATAATAGCCAAAAAGTGGAAACAGTCCAATGGTCCATCAACTGATGAATAGATAAATTAAATGTGGTATATCCGTACAATGGAATATTATTTAGCAATAAAAAGAAATGAAGCTCTGATGCGTGCAGCAACAGGAGTGAACCTTGAAAACATTATGTTTAATGAAGTCACAGGAGAACACATATTGTCTGATTTTATTTATAATAAATGTGCAGAAAATATAAATCTGTAGAGTCAGAAAATAACATCTGTGGCTGCCTAGGGGTAGGAGGATGAAGGGATTTGAGGGGTTGTGATTTAGAGCCTGCAGGGGTTTCTTTTTTCTTCAGATGAGAGAAATGTTCTAAAATTGTGGTAATTGTACAACTTTGTACACTATCATAAAAGCCATTGAATTGTATACTTTAAGATTTTTTGATGTGGACCATTTTTAAAGTCTTTATTGAATTTGTTATAATACTGCTTCTGTTTTGTTTTGGTTTTTTTTGGCTGCAAGGAATGTGGGATCTTAGCTCCTCAACCAGGGATCGAACCCACACCCCCTGCATTGGAAGGCAAATTCTTAACCACTGGTCCGCCAGGGAAGTCCCGAACTGTATACTTTAAATGAGTGAATTGTATGGCATGTGACTTATATCTCAAAGCTGTTTATAAACACACACACACACACACACACACACACACACACACACACAGCTTGACTTCACCTCTGAGTTTGTATGTGCGAAGAGTAGTCTGAGAATTTACACATGTGGTATTGCCAATGATGCTGGCCCAGAGACCACACTTTGAGAAGCACTGCAGTAGAGATTTATAACCTTGGTTGCTTAATAGGATCACCAGGGAGCTTGAAAAATTCTGGATGCCCAGGATTAAGTCTCTAGGGAGTAGGGCCCAGGTGATTCAAACCAATGTGCAATCAAGTATGGAACCCCTGACAAATGAACACCAGTAGTCATGGGAGAGAATGGGCAAAATAGGTAAGGAACAAAGGTCTGGAGTCCCAGGTCACAAATAGGTGCTTTATAGATGACAGTATTCTGAAAAGCCTCCACTTACAGCTAATTCTCCTAAGAAAATAAATAATTCAAACTGGGTTGATAAATATGTTGACATTGCAACTCTCACTTGGAGCACTTAAATATCTCAAATGCAAATAAAATCCAATACATTCTTAAGGTACATACTTAAAGGTGCTCCAAATTCTTTTCATTGTAGGGATTTAAGATCCTACAGGGACTGTTTCTTATGTAAGTGCTCCAACACCAGAACGGTATCTGATTCTGCTGTTTTTCTTATCGTATAAACAAATATACTCCTCCTTAATTCTTAAAAAAAAAAAATTTAAGCAAGAAAATTGAAAGCAGTTACAAGTACTAATTACTATCATGCTCATTATCATAATTTTCCAGATGTTCAGCCCCGGTATGCCGCACAAACAAAGGTGTAGTCAGACTGTACAGGCAGGGACTCACTTGGCTTGGGAGCGGCAAGCCAGAAAGCCAGCACAGGCAGTAACAAATTCCAAGAACATGGGGCTGAGGCAGAGTTTGGCACTCAAACCTAGTATGAAGGAACAGTTAGGGCATGACATTTAGCCAAGCGGATGGGAGCAAGCAGGCGAGTTAGCACGGTAGCAGTAGTAGTATACAAAGACTTCTCCAGGGAAAGTCCTGCCAGCACTCTGCTCCGGTTTAAGAAGGCTTTCTCCTCTGGGTTTGCAGGGCCAAACAAGACTCAGTTCTGTAAGTGCAGAGGAATGCAGTGGGAGGTCAAGTGCTCTGGAGAGTCCCCAGATTGCCCCAAGCTCCTCTTAGCCACACCTTTGCTATTACTTCTAAGGCTGGTCTTCTGCCAATCGATAGTTGGACTGAAAGTACAAGAAAAATATCATCCTCCCTGTGGAGTTGACTAACAACTGATATTTACCTATAGAACTTGATCATTGAGTGTTTTGAAGTGTTCAACTTTTAATTCCTGCAGTTTGGTAAATCAAATGTCAGTTTCCTCATAGTCCCAAGGATTAGTCACATCGATTGTTCGCTGGATCAAGGGCTTAAATATCAATTTGAAGCAGGAAAAAAAATTTAGCCAAATATTCCCCCTCTCCTCCGCTTCCCTCTGAACTTGAACCATTTGTTTACTTTCCATGATGTCATCTGCTCCCTGCTATTTCTGGGGTTACCACATAGATCTGTATAACAATGCAAATACTCAGCTATTCTTGATTTAGCTTAATGCATGCATTTCTCTCTTTGAATATTCTTTGTACACTTGTTTGCACCAGTTTTTTTCAGACTCTCAATACCTAAAAGCAGGCACACTCTTAGAATGGTAAATCCTAACTGGTGTTAATATCAACAGACCTGGTCATAATAACTTTAAATTAAATCCAGATTTGCCACAAAAACATGGATTCTCAGAAGGCAGATGATAAATATTTATTAGATTGAGGATTTCATTCACTATATAGCCTGAAAGTAAATAATAACTATCTACAATTTGCTTTTGTCTGTCGTATATTATTTAGGATCCTTTTTCCCATACTTGGGGCTTCACTAGATAATGAATGTGAGCCAGCCCAGGAGAAAACTGGGGGAACCCCTAATGGAGTGTGCATATGGGTTAGACTAGTGATCTAAACTCAAAGTAAAGAGACATTTTCAGATTCTCCTGCAGGAGTTTGAGAATCTTAATAAACCTAAGATTTAAAATATGCATAATTAAAGAGAAAATATCCCTGATAAATAATCTTATTTTAAGGAATAATTGATGTTTGGAATCTTCTCTCTCTGAAGACCATCCTCTCTCGCTCTATCTTCTGTTTTCCAAAGCGTCTTGAAGTTAATGAGAAATCAAAGCTATGGTATATACATAGAATAAACATCAAATGTGTTTTATGTGAAATAGGTATAAAACAGGGTTAAAAGCTTCAAATATACCATATGACATGTAAATTAGCATAATGATGAATACTGTGGCCTTCACCAACTGCTTGAAGGCATTTCTCTGAAAGGAAGAGGAAAACTGGCAACTAGATTGTAATTGTTAAAAAGCTTTCTAAGAAGTAGGTTTACTTGCACAGATGAGCAGAGATTAAAGAAGCACATGAGGCTTGTGTGATGTCATCTCCCTTCCATTGCTGCTCTAGGAAGTAGTGACTCTTGGTTGACCAGAGATCACAGTGAGAGGAGAAAAGCATTGATGAAAGCATCAGGGGTTCTCGTTCTGACTTGATGCTTTATGATTACATGCTAAATATTTAAACTGATTTTATACAGGGAGCACAGTGGGGTCAGCTAAACTGTTTCTTAAATTCTTGTTTTAGATCCTATGTTTTGCAAAAGTCTTGTGAAACACAATTTTTTGTCTGCTGATTCCTTTGTTACACTAGTTGTTTGTACGGAGAGATTATATTATTTTACTTAGTGCAAGGTATTTCTAAATGAATATTGGAAAGTATGACAAAAGTGAGGTATAGATGTGTAGGCAGTTGACTTTTTAAATGGAGAAAACAAATAAAAAATACTGAGTGACTGTATTTTTGCATAGTATTTTGTTTTGTTTTCCCGACCAGAGGCTCACTCTTGGATAAGAAGAAGTGTAGGGATATTAATTTTCTTTTTTGAGGTTGAATAAATTATAGTGAAAATGAATAATACTAGTAACAATCAGGGATTTTGAGGGAAAAAGGCTTCAATGGTAGAGTATCCTAAGGACTCAAGAAATAACTAGTTGCAAAGTTTTTGACAAAGGACCATGAAATTATGGAGTATTTGTCTGGCATTCATTCATTCATTTAGTCAGTTACTCAGTGTCTATTGAGCTGCAATTAAAGGCAAGTTCTAGTCAAACCTTCCTTATTTTATAGAAGAGGAAATTAAGGTACCAAGAAGTTAAATATAAGCATGCCATATAAACTGATACATTTACAGTTTAAAAACTGTGTCCCTTATTCTCAATTAAAGCATATACAATTTTGAGTCAGGGTGTTATCTAGATTTTGAAGATGGAGAAATCAAAGTTCTCAAGGGTAGTGTTAACTAAAATTATACAGTTGTTTAAAAGTAAAGCTGTGATTAAATTTAGGACTTATGACACTGTTAATCATTTACCCACATTTGTTGTGAGTTTACCATGTATCAAGGCATAGCATAAATAGCGAGGAACAAAGTATATTTTCTGAGTTCAAGAAGCTAGCAGGAGAAAGGGACTAGTAAATAGGTATCATCCCTTAGTGTGATAAGTCATACAGTAGAGCTACTGAGTGTTATAGAGAACAAAGGATGAGCGACTCTACCCTATCCAGAGGCCAGGGAAGGATTCCAGGGTCTGCAAGTCACATCTATACCAAGAGCTGAAGGCTGAGAGGTGTGGTGTGGAGTATCTGTGGGTTTTTGTGGGGCAGTGTCCAGGCAGAGCGAACAGCAAGTGGGAACGAAACCTAATTTGGGTGGAGAAGTTTAGGACAATTCAGTATGGCTAGAACACAGAGTTGGAGGTAAGAAGTTTTAGAAGATGTGGTTTAACGAGCATCATTGAGTTTTATGAAGGCCTTTAAGCCATGTTACACAGCTGGGACTTTATTCTACTTCCAGTTGCTTAAAAATAAAAATATTCTAAGCAGGGAGTGATAGGATCGAAACATATTACTGACATGTCTTGCTGTATGGCCTTGAAAGTTGCTCAGATAGATGGTTTTTGCAAGATCTAACCTAGACTAGGATATAGTTACAGGAATCAGAAAATTGGAGACATAAAAGAAAATTAGGTTGTCAAAATGGCATAACTGTAAGATTGATTTCATATGAAAAGAATAGGAGAAGGGTCAAGGGTAACAGTTGTTTAATTAGGAGAACCAAGTGTTTTCAAAACTGATCTATCTCTCCAGTCCGCGTCCCCTCCTATTCCAAGCTACCTCCACGTATCTATGGGTGACTAGAGGAGTAGCTTCCTGTCTGGGCTCCTCATTCCCGTATTTTTCCCCTGTTCAATTGGCTCACTTTTTCCAGAGTGACCTTTTCAAAACATCTGATCATACCGGTCTGTATTCATAACTCTTCACTTTTGCTCTTAAAGGTCAAAATCCTTTAAAGCCTTGCAAGGTTAAGCACAGTCTCTCTCCAGATGAAATATCAATCTCATCTCTCCCTTTCTCCCACTCAGTATGCTTTAGCCGCAGTAACCTTCCTTCAGCTCCTGAAATATGACACAGCCCATCTACCCTTAAGCATTTACACGTGTGGTTTCCTCCGTCTGATGCTCTCCCTCCTTTTCTTTAATTCTCCAGGTAATTCTTTGCCATCTTTTTTTTTTTTAACATTTATGTTAACTCTGTGGCCTTTTTCTTTTTGTTTGTTTTCTAACGAGCATAAAATATCAGTACAGTAGCACATGTGGAAGGTTAATTAATTAATTAATACAAATAATGGGATTGAGGTGCTCAAACTCTTTTTTTTTTTCTTTTGGCCACACTGCATGGCATGTGGGATCTTAGTTCCCTGACCAGGGATGGAACCCTCACCCCCTGCAGTGGAAGGGCAGAGTCTTAAGCACTGGACCACCAGGGAAGTCCCAGTTCTTTGCCATCTTGTATTAGTTTAAATCTCTCTTCCTCTGGGAAATTCTCCCAGTCCCCCACTGTTAGTTCCCCATCTCTCACAAGGCCAGAACTCTTATACTACCCACTACAATCCTGTCTTTTAACTCTACTAGACGGTAAGCTCCATGAGAATAGAGACTGTCCTTAGTAATATGTAATAAGCACTGAATAAATAAAACAAATATTTGTTCAGTAAATCCATTAATGGTGCTATTTCCTGAAACAGGGGAAATAGGAGTGGAAATATGCTATGAGAGAAAAGGTAATTACGATTTTTTACTGGTTGTGTTTGAGATGTCTAGACATCCAAAAAGCAGCTGGGGTACAGATCTAGAGTAATGTTTCTCGAACGTTTACGCTTACCAGAATTACCTATAGGACTTGTTAAAATGCAGATTACTTGGCACCATCAAGTTTCTGATTCAGTATATATAGGGTGGGGCCTGAGAACTTACAGTTCTAACAAACTCTGAGGTGATGTTAATACTGCTGGTCTAGGCACCACACTTTGAGGATTGATCTAGAGAACAGAAGAGGGTCCATCTTGATACAGAGAGGTGGGAGTTATCTGTCTAAAGAGGACAACAAAATTCATTTTAAAAGATGAGCTCTCTTAGTCTCCTGATGGTAATGAGAAAGAATCCTGGGAAACATCAACATTTGAAGGACAATCAGAGGATCCTGTGTAATAAAGAATTTGGTTGGCTTTGATCCTGGCTTCCTAGAGGTAGAAACTATAAATCCTTGGAATTTCCTGAGTGGTAATAATGTCTTTGTTTTTCATGGTGGGCCCTGATAGCTTATGCTAATTAAGTGGCACTTAGTGTGCTCCGAAGGTGGATTGTGCTAACTAGATGACTCAGAATGGGGCTTGGCCACACCAGAAAGACTACCCATGTGATTAGAAGGTTAGGACTTTGAGCTTTATGATTTTAGCCCAACCTTGGAAATCCACCCTTGCAGCCAATAATTCAATTAATCATACCTATGTAATAAAGCTCCAAAAAAAAAAAAAGAAAAATTCTGGACACTGAAGTTGAGGTGAGCTTCACTGGTTGGCAATATTCTGTACTGTCACACATTGATATGCCAGGAGGGTGACTGACACATCCTGACTCCACAAGAAGAGGACAATAGAAAATTTGTCTTTAAGACACTGCCTGTCCTCCTTCTATTGTCTCTTGGGTGATTCTCATTTGTACCCTTTTGCTATATAAAACTGTAATAGTAAGTATAGCACTTTCCTGAATTCTGTGAGTTGTTACAGTGAATTTTCAATCCTAAGGAGGTAGTGGAAACCTCCAAATTTGTAGCCAGCTGATCAGAAGTGTATGTGGCCTGGGGATCCCAAACTTGGGGCTGGTGTCTGAAGTGAAGGTAGTATTGTGAAGGACTGTGCCTTCAACCTGTGAAGGTTGGCCCCATTTCAGGTAGTAGGTGTCAGAAGTCATGGCAGAGGGATAAAGGTCAGTAAAGGAAACATTGAGCAGCCAATGGGGAAGGAGATGAACTAGGAGAAGGAGGGTATCCTGGAAAAATATTTCAGAAAGTGACTGTGCACCACGGTTTACACACTACCCTAAGAAGTGTGATGATGACGGTGCAGTACTGATGATGGCTGGAAGTAGCATGCATGGTATGATCCCAACTGGTAAAATTAAAGTGTGTGGATAGGCTGATAACTTAAAAAAAAAAAAAAAGTGATTGTGATCAACACTGTCAACTGCTCTTAGGAAGTCAGTAAAATCCAAATCTCACATTCTCTGTACAAAATTCTCTTTTTGTAAATGGGTGTGAGAATCAGGAGGAATATTCTATAATAGTCAATTGTTAGAAGACATACATATTCTTCTGTGTATCAAAATGAAGAACAGAGTATTGTTGGGGAAAAGGAGTTGAAACTCAAATTCCATCTTCATCAGTTGGTAGAAGAATATTGTCTGTCAGTTCAGTTTCCTTGGGCAAGTTTTTCACCTTTGTGTAAGAAAAAGCAGTGGGATAGATAGTTGTATCTCAGTTTCATTCCAGCTCAAACTAGAGAGAGGCATTCATTGTTTCATTGACTAGTCAAAATTCACTCATTGTTTTATTACTCAATATTATCAACAAACATTTGGGGATTTTGTAAATTTTTTATTCAAAAATAAATGCTCAAAACTTCAAATAAATATTGTGTACTATTTCTGTGTCATCAGTGTTTTCCTTGCTCTAGCAGTATGTGATCTGGAAGATAAATGTTTTAATGACCTTGGGCCCTTGTGTCTGTGATTTTTCTTAATCTTCATTAATCTGTACAAGATTGATGGTCTTTTAGTTTATGCTATTGTGTGATACTCCTGAAATTTTATATTTTTAAGCACTTTTGGATTTCTGGGAAGAAGTGAGATGTTAGGATCTCCAACCATGTCATGCACTTCAGCAACAGAAAAACTACTAGATGATATTCATTTAATTAGAGGCACAGATCTAGACCCTTGAATTTAACATCTTAGTTTCAAGATTCTTCATATTATAGGAAAACTGCTTGTCATAGGTAGTATAACCAAACTATGACATCTGAGGAAAAACTTTCAGTTTTGCTTATTCTCAAAATATTTTTGAAATAATAAAAAAATACACTTTTCACTAATCATCTCTTTTTCTGTACTTAGACTACTTACTCAGTTCCAGTTTTTTATGACAAGAATCGATATGTAAAACACTGGATATCATTAATAAAAATGAAATTAATCAGTATCCATATTTTGTCATTAGGCAAGGTAACATGGCATTATTCAAAAAAAGTAACTTTTACATAAGACAATACTGAATACATTGTAATTTTTAAATGATGTATAATTTCATTATTAATTTAAAAACTTTCTTAGAAGTAGAATTAATTCAAGATATGTGAACATTTGAGATTTTAGTAGTATAGTCTGTTGCCTTTAGTAAATTTGTGACAGTTTATACTCACATCTTTCTTGAATAAATTATATGCTTACCAATGCTAATACTGTCACTTATACAACATAGACACATACTTATTTATATCAAGTAACTTAATGCATAGAAAATGACATCTGGTACTCTATAATTATTTGGGTTAAAATGTTTTCCTTTAGTTGATTTTTTTGGGTAAAATTATAAACAACATTTTATTGACATGAAAATTAAGCATTAGGTTAAGTAAAACCCAGATTTCCAATCTAGACAATCTATAGGTAGAGACTTGATAGCTACATTATACTTCTTGTATTATAGTTGATTTACAATATTAGTTTCAGGTGTACAGCATAGTGATTCAATCATTTTATATATTATACTCCATTTAAAGTCATTCTAAAATAATGGCTATATTTTCCTGTACTGTATAATATATCCTGTTGTTTATTTTATACATAGTAGTTGGTATCTGTTAATCTCCTACCCCTATTTTGAACCTCCTCCCTTCCCCCTCTTCACTGGTAACCACTAGTTTGTTCTCTATATATGTGAGTCTGTTTCTGTCTTGATATATTAATTTGTTTTATTTTTTAGATTCCACATATAAGTGAAAACATACAATATTTTTCTTTCTCTGTCTGACTTATTTCACTAAGCATAATATCCCTTAGGTCCATTCATGTTGTTGCAAATAGCAGAATTTCATTCTTTTTTATGGCTGAGTAATATTCCATTGTGTATATGTTATGTACCACATAATTTATCCATTTATCTGTTGATGGACACTTAGGTTGCTTTCATATCTTGGCAGTTGTAAATAATGCTGCTATGAAAATTGGGGGGCATGTATCTTTTACAATTAGTGTTTTCATTTTCTCTGGATATAAGCCCGGGAGTGGGATTGCTGGATCATATGGTAGTTCTATTTTTAGTCTTTTGAGGAACCTACATACTGTTTTCTATAGTGGTTGCTCTGATTTACATTCCCACCAACAGTGTACTAAGGTTCCCTTATTTCTACAACCTGGCTAACTTTTGTTATTTTTAGACTTCTTGATGATAGCCATTTTGTTACTGAGTTCAAGCTCATGCTGCTCACTGCACAACAGGCCAGTAAATCGAGAGATGAGTTGTTGGGGCAAAGAATAGTGGCTTTATTCCGAAAGCCAGCAGACTGAGAAGATGGTGGAAATGCATCCCAAAGAACAATCTTACCCCAGTTAGAATTCAGGCTCCTTTTACACTAAAAGGGGAGGAGATATGGCTCCTTGTTGAAAACTTTTTGCTGCAAGAATCCTTTGTTCCTGCAGCTGTCCATGTAGTTCTGGTCACAATGTTCCTATAAATCTCCAACAAGGCAATTGTTTTCTGTTCTGCAAATTTTTATATCTAAAAGTGTTAAACCTTTAAAGGTCAGAGCCTTGAGAATGGGCTATAATGTATATTTCAGGCTATAGGGCACGTTCTTTTACAAAGGTGCAGAGCCAGTATGACTAAGCAAAGGCAACAGAGCGCAAGGGTTAGAGCTAAAGAATAGATCCAATATGGAGTCAGATTTGTTCTTCTCTATTACAGTTCTGACAGATGTGAGGTGATACCTCTTTAGTGGTTTTTGATTTGGATTTCTCTGATTAGTGATGTTCAGCATCTTTCATGTGCCTGTTGGCCATCTGTATGTCTTCTTTGGAAAAATGTCCATTCCAATCTTCTGCCCATTTTCTGATTGGGTTGTTCAGGTTTTTTTTCTTCATACTGAGTTTTATGAGCTGTTCATATAGTTTGGATATTAATCCCTTGTTGGTCATATAATTTGCAAATATTTTCTACCATTGCCTAGGTTGTCTTTTCATTTTGTCGATGGTTTCCTTTGTCATGCAAAAGCTTTTACGTTTAATTAAGTCCCATTTGTTTTTTTGTTTTGTTTTTTTGCTTTTGTTTCTTTTGCCTTAGGAGACAGATCCAAAGAAATGATGCTACAATTTATGTCAAAGAACATTCTGCCTATGTTTTCTTCTAGGAGTTTTATGGTTTCCAGTCTTACATTTAGGTCTTCAATCCATTTTGAGTTTGTTTTCATATATAGTGTGAGAAAATGTTCTAATCTTATGCTTTTGTGTGTAGTTGTCCAGTTTTTCTGTCACGATTTATTAGAGATAGTGTCTTTTCTCCACTGTTTATTCTTGCCTCCCTTGTCGTAGATTAATTGACCATAGGTGTATGGGTTTATTTGTGGGCTCTCTATTCTGTTCCAATGACTTATGTGTCAGTTTTTGTGCCAGTACCATGCTGATTTGATTAATGTAGCTTTGTAGTGTAGTCTGAACTCAGGGAGTGTGATACCTCCAGCTTTGTTCTTTATTCTCAAGGTTGCTTTGGCAATTCTAGGTGTTTTGTGGTTTATTTTTTCCCTTTCTGTGAAAAATGTCAGGGATATTTTGATAGGGATTGCATTAAATCTGTATATTGCTTTGGGTAGTGTGGACATTTTAACAATATTCTTCCAATCCAAATATATTTCCATTTTTTTTATATCATCTTAAATTTTCTTCTTTGGTCTTTTGTAGTTTTCAGAGTACAGGTCATTTTAGGTTAAAATGTGTTTCCCCTGTGTTGGTTTTCTTTTGTATTTGCTATTTCATATCCTTTGACTAGTTTACCTATTGGATTAGAGTAACATATTAAAATTGACGTGTAAAAAAATACGCTGCCCACCAGACCTGTGAGGAGAGCAATTTAACTTTTAAGTCACAGCTTGTTGGGTTCTAGAGTGATTCAGAATTAGTTTTAAAATTTATCTAGTAGAATCACAGAAGTGCAAGGTTTTTTAAAAAAACTTGCTGATTAATAGAACACACCTAAGTATATAGGTAAGTGTTAAGTATATATTAATAACACTTCTGAACTGTAAAAGGTAAAATTCTGCTGAAATAACACTAGCATATGTATTCATTAAACTAGCCTCAATTTTGGCTCCTTAAAAATTTTTATCTTGACTTCATTGACATACCTGAGCAAATTTCAACTGTGGGCTGATAGCTTAAATGTTTATGAAAACTTTATCTGAATCAAAAAATACTAAATGGACAAGGTAAAGGACAAAGTTAGCACCATTTGTATCAGAAAAAAAATGTACTTTAGAGCAGAAGGAAATCATTTAAATTGTATGTTGTGCTTTAAAATGGTAAACCCAAAGTGATATATTTATTACAAAAGTCCTCAAAAGTTAAAAAAAAGTCATAGAAAGCACCTAACTTGGCAATATTCCCTGGAAATTTTGATACTCTTTATTAATAGTAAGTGTTCAGAAATATTTCATTTTTAAGTTAAATTTTTCTTCTGACCCTGTAGAGTACTAAATAGCTGCCCCATATTCTGATTATTTTTTCAGCCTGTTGATTTCAGAAACAGAAAATTCTAAAAAATCTTCCTTTTGGCATTTTCTCCCCAAGGTTTATTATTTCTTCTCTCCATCACTTCCTTCTTTTTACATATTTTTGTCCTTGGCCTGGCTTCCTGGCAGTCTCCTTTTCCTTGTTTCTGCCTCTTCTTGCTTCATTCCCAGGGTGAGATCATAGTCTTCATGGAGTGAATTGTTAATGGTATTTAGATGTGGGATTTGGACAGAAACCTACACTGAAAAAGTTTACCACATAATGATAGTGAAGAGACACATAACACATTTTATTTTCCATGACGAGTGCTTTGTTGTTTTATTTTTGTCATTTAAGTAATCTGGGATGAAAAATAGGGCAATTGTGCTAAAATTACCACTCTCTGCAAGTACCCTCTGTTTAACCTTATTACCTCCCTCCCTCATTAATTGCCTTTTTCCAAAAGACTCATGATGGAATTCAGAGCACTTAAAAACACATTAGCTTTAAGGATATGGACAGAATTTGTGTAAGCGTCCCCAACTGCCTCCAAATTTTAAAGTATCACACCTTCACTACAGGAAGTAGAATACAGGAGTCTAAGCAATACTGTTAGGAAAAAACATTAAGAAAATTCTGTGCAAACTTTTCTGTTCAAACTACTGTGATGTAGTAAGGATGGATTTTTCACGAGGTCAGCCTCCAAGGAGTACACGGTGTAGCTAGCCCTGAGATGTGTAAAGATGTTCATTAGGAGAAATGCACTCTGCACATTACCTGGAACACAGTAAACACTCAACATAATATTCTTTTTATTTTTTCCTCTTCTTCTCCAGTCTTAAGTCAGAAATAGATCCACATGTGTAGTGATGTCAGTGACACTATCTTGAAATCAGTGGTGCAGGACATAGGGTATTTTGGCCATGCTGTTGCCCAAACCATGAAAAATCAAAACTCAATCATGACACTCTCTGTTTTAAATTTTTTTCAATGGCTTTTCACCACCTACAAGATATAGTTTGAGCTCCTTTTTTTGGTATGCTCTTAACGTTTGAACTCCCAAGTCTTATTCCTACCTTAAGAAACAAACAAACAAAAAACCAAAAGACAAAACTTGATTCCTTCATTAAAAAATTGTTTCGGAGCAAAGCAGGCTTTTCATCCTCTCTGAACTTTGTATGCATGGTGTTCCTTCCTCCTGGAATGCCCATCCCCTTGCCTTTGTGGTCGCTGCCCTCCTCCACACCCCCGACCTGGGTTTTCATTTGGTTAATTCTTAATCTCCAAGACCTACATGAGAGTCACCTCCTCAAAGATTCCTACCTCTTCCTCAATGTGAGTTAGGTACGCCTACCAGGCATATGTCATCCTTACTGTCCTATCACATTTTGCTTATTTTATTGCTGTTCTGATCTCACAGTTTTCTTAACTGTCTCCTCTAAGTTACTGGAGGATAAGGACAATGCCCGTTAATCACTGTGTCTCTGTGTACCTCGAACCTAATTTGTGTTTAAAAATTCCTGTTGGCTAAATGGATGACAAGGTGTGTGCTATGGTGGAGAGGGTAATAAAGACAGGCTACACTCAAAAGCTATTTCTGAATTAAAATTTATAGTATCCTTTGACATAGAGCTACCTACATGCATGTTTCCTGTATATGTATATTTTTTTCTTTCATACATTAGAAAATTGAGAGGTCTTGTGGGTTTTTTTTTTTTCTTTTTCTGGGCAGGGGGCGATAAAGATAATAAAAGTGAAAGGAACTGTAACTTTAAACTTAATAAAAACAGAGGACAAGGATTAGTAATATGCTTCAGTGCAGTATTTCTATAATGCCTTTGGCCTTCTAAACGATCTTTCCAGCTGATTGATTCTGGGATACTTTAAATCCATGATCTCGTGATACCGCTTAGCAGCGTTCTTTTTTTCCAGAATGCTTCATAAACTAACACCTCCATGCTCTACAGCAGAGAAAAACTGAGGTCCAGGATGAATAGTGGGCCCAATTTCAATGAGATGGGTTCTAATTTGGTCAGTAGTGCCTGACCCTGGTGCCTTCTCAGTGTTAGTGGTTGTGGGTATTATATGTAACTGCTTTATGATAAAAACAAGACTATGGCATCATAGAATTAATTAGACAAGAATATAATTAGAAGTGAAATCTCTTCAGTGTCCTAAGTGCTAATGGTAGAAAATGAAGTACAATAAATATAGTCCAAGCTTTGAACTTTACTTTTGATTAATTAGTGGATTTTATATTATTTTTTTATTTTTAAAAATGTTTTCGTCTTTTAAAAAATTTCTTTTTATTTTTTAATTTTTGGCTGCGTTGGGTCTTCGTTGCTGTGCACGCACTTTCTCTAGTTGTCGCGAGTGGGGGCTAC
The DNA here is from genome assembly GCF_028023285.1 of Balaenoptera ricei. Lineage (NCBI taxonomy): Eukaryota > Metazoa > Chordata > Mammalia > Artiodactyla > Balaenopteridae > Balaenoptera > Balaenoptera ricei. The sequence continues at coordinate 67,086,643 of NC_082647.1, forward strand.
TCTTTGTTGCGGTGCGCAGGCTTCTCATCACGGTGGCTTCTCTTGTTGCAGAGCATGGGCTCTAGGCATGCGGGCTTCAGTAGTTGCAGGACGCAGGCTCAGTAGTTGTGGCTCACAGTAGTTGTGGCACACAGGCTCAGTCGCTCTGCGGCATGTGTGATCTTCCCAGACCAGGGCTCGAACCCATGTCCCCTGCATTGGCAGGCTGATTCTTGACCACTGTGCTGCCAGGGAAGTCCTAATTAGTGGATTTAATGGCCTTCCAGAATGTGACAGCTATTCTATTGATCCACCTAATTAAAGATCATGAAAGTAAAAAAGACTTCTCTTCACTTGGACTGAATTTCCCCTTGAATCAGCCATACTGCTCAAACGGTTGCTCAGAATAATGTTGGCACTGTTATACGTGGTGTTCAGTATGTGTGTATACATTCAAGTGAGGCATGTCTATTGCATATTTTTATTTCACTTTTGTTTATTTGGGCATCAGGTAGAGAAGAAGAGGATGGAATACTGGGAAGGGACAATGCTTTCAGACTGTGTAAATATCCCATCAAATGTTCTGCAGAGAGTAGATTTTAATTATTTATAGCTATTGATCTAAAACCCATTTGACTTATCACACGCATTCATTGTGTGCTTATTCTAGCATGAAATACTGCGAAAAAGACTGACATGCTGTATTAAAATTTGCAGTAGCTAGGAAATCATGCATTAGGAGTGGGTGATATTTCTCATGCAGTTCTCTGCTGCAATAAGAGTTCAGATAATTTTATGTGCTGAGACCTCTTTTAGCCTCAAAAATGGCAAAGGGAAATAAAAAAAGAAAACACATGAGAGAACCACAAATAAACCATGTATGATAGAGTCTTTCTTTTTGCAAAAGGAACCAGGATGGGATCCTGCCAAGCCTGGAGGAAAGAGGTCAGGAGCTAGGCATAAAATACTTCTGGGGCTGCAGCCTGCTCTGTGTTGCCCAGCATGCTTGCACAGGAACACCAGAAGTTCTGTTATTTCTGCTTTATGAAGGTGGGACTCATAACATGGGGAACAATCAAAACGTTGAAAAGCTGTTCAAATTTGATGGGCAGCCATGAATGTTCGTGTCCATACCACAAAATTTAGATAAGCGTCTGTCCTTCTGCCTGTCCCATTTCTCTTTCATTGTCTTTCCTATCTTGTGCTTCATCAGATGAGTTGGTATCATTGTGAAACCTTATTAAAATGTTGCGCTACAGGGAATGGTAATGTGGCACAGGAGAGCATAATATTCAAGTATTTTAGAAATTGAGATACCTATGGATAGGTTTAAATTTTAAAAAGGAAATATCAAAGTCTGATTATTTTTCCAGCGGTTAAAAGCTTATTTTCATAAAGTATTATCTTGGTGAAAACAAATAAATTATTCATAGGGGATGTTCCAGTTCTTGAGAAAACTGCAAGGAGAATTTGAGTTTGTATCATTGCAAATACCCCATTTGTTAATTTAAAGGCCAGAGAAAGTTTTAGCTGAGCAGTTGTGACGCAATAGAGAGTAGTAGATCAGCGTCTGTCTTACACTCACTCAAAAGTACTTCAGTAAAATTTTCCATTTTTTTTTTTAATGTAAATGAAATGCCAGGCTACTTTGAATTGGTGGCAGAGAGTTTTTAGATAATAGATTTTTTTTTGAAGTCGTAACATCTGGAAAATCTAACTCTCCCCACCCCTCCCCCCCTTTAAATAGAATACTGCCAATTTACAGAGACAACATGGAATTCAATATAAGTTTCAAAGTAGTGGGTACTTAAATTTTTTTTTTTGTGGTATTATTTTTATTTTTTATTTTTTGTTTATTTTGGGGGGGGGATTTTTTTTTTTTTAATTCAAACAGAAAGTCACAAAAATTATAATCATCCTCATCAGTTCACTCAGTCCCATGTAATTAATTTTTTTTTCATCTTGATCTTTTGTTAGCACTTTTATGAGTTCATCAGTTTTTCATTAGAGTTCTGAAAATGCTTATTCATTCAGTTCAGCAGTATAGTCAGTTACCAGAAACCTGTACTTGTCAGAGTGTTTTCCATGAATTCCTTGAAGATGAAACCCTTTTATAGGAACATATTTGTAAAAGCATCAGAGTACACCCAGAACTGTCTGTAAATGACAAAAGACTTAAAAATGACCACGGTTAAAGATTTGATGAAAGTTCATAGTAATGCAATTGACAAGGAAATTTAGTTATTTCTGAGATATACATTTTAAAGTAATAACTAGAATTATGACTTATAACATTATACCAGAACATATAAGATTTGTAGAAATTTCATGTAATGTCTGAAACATTTATATTAACATATTTCCATACAAATAGGTACTTAAATTTTTAAAGAGAAAGTTTACAAAGAAAGCTTGGTAAACCAAGAAAATGAGAACTTACATCTTTTGCTCAAAAGCAGAAAACATACTGTGATCAACTTAGGAACATGGATCATCTTAATTATGAATTTGTATCCTGCTACAGTCAAGCTGTACAATTTTACAGAAACTGCATATCGGAAAAAATTGTATATATTCAGTATAGTACTAGAAATACAGTGCTTTCAGTGTACAGAGTTAAGAATTTCTGAGGACTGTACATAGCAATATTTGATACCTCCTAATTACGAATAACGAGGGAAGGAGTCAATGATTTTGTTTAAAAAATTGTTCCTTTTGATATATATTTTTCATTGATAAAAATTCAGGTTACTTCCTTCTTCGAACAATTATCTTCATTGCCAGCATTGAGAATATTATGAACAGAGTTCTCTTGAATATTTATTTGAAACTATGTATCCTAAATAATGACTAATTTTTTTTTTCAGTTGTTAAGGACTTAACAGAAGCAGCAAATGTGTTTTGAAAAGGCGCATTCCATTTCTAAGTCTTCGGAGCGACTAAGCAGACCAAGGTTTGCTTAGGGGCCAGAGGTCACTGGGGTTGGGGGTGCTGGCCCTGGCAGGCGTGCCGGGCTTTGTATGCTCTAGGATGTCCTGTGTCTTGTGACTGCACCTTTCAGACCATCATCCAGGGAGCTGGGATGTGTCCGAGCTCAGGCCTCTGTCCTTACCTCCTTTTCCTCTCCTTTCTCCCTGCTGCAGTTGCTGGGGGACCTGTGCTTCAGCATTCGCGGCTCTCCCTATTCCTCGCTGGGTCCTCTGCTGCATCATGGCCAGGAGTCCTGCTCTTGGGGATTTGGGATGATGCTTCTGCCCCTCTCTGGACTTCTGGACTTAGGTTTCTGATAGTTTTCCCCCACCTGAACCATAAACCTGCATAAATTAGTCAAAGTTGTCCTTTCCCTTTTTAATCTTACCTCTGGATGGTGAGGAGAGGGTAGCTGCTCTGACTGTACTTCCTGGCTATTATCAGAGCAAATCTTTATCTTTCTTACGTTCTTGCTTTTCGAGGAGGGGATTTCATAAGGATATGAGTTTGGCCATAGTTTGTGAGCACCATGGTCCTTCTCCTAGAGCACTTTGGTTAATAATCCACATGCTCTATGTCTCTATGGGGCCGGTCGTTAGATACGTGGTTGACTCAGATGGTGGTTCTTTTGATCTTTAGCCCATTAAAATTGATAACAACCTGAATCTTACTTCTCTAGACTTCAAAGCAACGATAAAACAGAATCCTTTGGACTTACAAGTCTTGATAGCTCTTAGGAGGTGAATGTTAATACTTCCCTTTATCGTGAAACTATTTAGGAGATAGCCCCTTCATTTGTATCCTGAGGAAGATCTCGAGAAAGGTCCACTGTGTGTCTTTGGAAGTGGAGTCATCAGGACACCCGAGGCACCAACCCAAGCTAGGATTTCTCCTGATTCAGCTTGTTGATCAGTTTTACTGCAGTGAAAAGGATTCATGCCCACCAGCTGGTGTTTCACACAAATATATCAGGTTCTGGGAGTAGCTTGCATGGTACAAACTTGGGTCTGTCCTCTAATATACAGATTTTATACAACAAATAAAATTCAGGTTGTTTTAGAACTACGACTATATGAAAGGTAAGAGTGAATTCGTGTAAAAACTGATCCTCCTGCAAGCTTCTTTCTGCAAAGAGTTGCCTCCTGCAAACACCACAGAAACCAGTTACAGCTTCTTGCTGATAGCCCCGGTCAGCCACTAGACTTGGACCACAGTCCATCATGCCGGGGCAGGGGCTAGTGCTTTTCTCAGCAGATGCCTGACATGATGAGTCCTGTTGCTAGTGTCCTATGTCTTGTATCTGCGAGTTTAAGGCTTGGTATGAAGCCTACTACTTATTCCCACGTAGGCTGAGCTGGCAGTTTAGGGCGGGAGACAAAATTCTACCATAGCATACAATGCTCAAAAGGCACTCAGCAGAACACAACTGGGAGATAACTGTCTTTCAGAGTCAGCTGTCTGACCCTGTGAGAGGGCTCTGGGCTCCCGCAGAGTGTCATGAGGCAAGGGAGACAGGTATACCTGCTGCTGACCCTGAATCCATGAACTTTCCGCAAGGAACACGAGGAACGCTGCACCAGCAGGTCACATACATGCCCTGCTTGACTGATTCCTGTGTTGGCACGGTGTCCCTCAGGTTACTTTGCATGTTTGGTGTATATAATGTTGCTGAGACAAATACAATTGGTGAACAGTTTCTTGAAAATGAGGCAATTTGTTCACTTCATTCTACAAACGGTTGAGTGTCTGCCCACCGTGTGATACAGAATATATTAGATTGTCTTACGATAATAACGCATCCTGCTTTCTGTCTTGTGGGGGAATAAGACCTATTCCCTAATAATGCGAATGAAATGTACACGTGGTAAGGAAAAACAAAAAAGGCGCTATGAGAGTTATAGAGGGAAAAGAAATTACTTTTCTTGTAAGGGTTTTTGATGGCTTCAAGGATAAGTGTTAATTGAAGTGTTTAAAGACCAACGAAATGGCATTCTACCTGGGACTGGGACAGCAAGAGGGGGAAGAAAGTAGAAAATGAGTTTGGCTGGATTGGAATGTTTATGGGAGGCATAGTGGGAAATTGACTTTGAAAGACAAGTTGTATCAAGATTGTAGAAGGCCTTTGATGCCAGGCTAAATAATCTGAGTATTATTGGAATTAGTCCCCAGAAAGAGTAATCTGGCAGTGGTGTGTACAAGGTTTTGGCATAGGAAGACATGTTACAAGGTGGACAGAATCTAGATGAGTGGTACTAGTTTGTCATGGCCCTTGGTTTGAATAAAGTACAAATAGGAATATAAAATCCCACCTACAGGGAAGGAGATGAGAAGCATTGTTAGACATAATGTATCTACTCATTACTAGGGCTAGTAATCATATTACTAGGGTAGAGCAGGACAACATAATAAAGGCCATTATCAGAGCTACTGGAACTAAGTGTATAAATATATTAAACATATTGGTGTACCTTGGTAAGCTGTCTTGACTTTGTGCTTGTACCACTTCAGTTTGTGGTTTTGAATATTTATGTAAATGGGTCAACAAACTTGCTTGAAATCTCCAGCCCTGATGAATAGACATTCATTACAAAATGACATCTGCCTTTGCCATCTTAGTTGTTACTACTCATGTAATTGCATCCAAAAAGGATTTGATACATTTATGATTAAAGATGAACAAACGGTATTAAAATCAGGGTAAAGAGTCAATGAAAGTTACTGTGGTTCAGAACAAAGTTTCTTCTTGTATTTTCAGGTAGGCAAGTAAATATTGTTGTGATAAAGTATAACCCTCAGTAGCAGATTGTTTGGAGAAACAATTTATTTTTAGCAGATTAACAATTTATTAGCAGATTGTTTGGAGAAACAATTTATTTTTCAGACAGTGCTGTGAGGAATATATTGCTCATTATAAAAAGAACAGTGAACATGAAATGAATAATGTTGTCAATCTGAGCTTTGCAGAAGGTAAAATGGTTCTTCACAGAATCACTTCACATGATAACCTTTAAGAAAAGTCAAGAAAGACAATGAATTGCAATTCTATGAAGCCACTTCCGTGGTAAATTACAGTAATTAGTTCAGATGTAGATTCTCTGATATGATTTTGTAAATGAATGAAGCTTAAGGACCCTAAAAGTGCTTCTCAAAATGTGATCCTCACCATCCTCTGTGATGTCTGTTAAACAGGGACTTCAGTCCTACTGAATCAGCATCTCTGGAACCTCCGAAATACACATTTTTAATATGACTCCCAGTGATGGTGTATGTGTATTTTCACAGAAAATACAGAAGCTGAGAACCACTGATTTTCAGAAACAACTGAATAGCTTGTCTCGTAATATCTCTTGAATGTGTATTTTCATAATTGGGATTTTGTCAGAAACATGAATCAGTAGCTTCATCAAAAGCTAACAGGTTTCTGAAACTCAGGTACTATTCTTTTTTGACCGAGAGGAGATCTGTATGCTTTGGATGGCAATGCTGTGGCTTTGTGTTATGAAGAACTTGCTTGCCCAGATGGACACCATCTTTCTACAACCATTTGGTGGCTTCTGGGGATTTCCTACTGTGAGTTGTATCCTAGACTTCTCAGCTAGGGATTACATAGAAATAAATGAGGTTTGCCTTACCTCATATGTTCCCAGATTTGAATTAATTAAAAGTATTCATTAATTTGGATGAATAATTAAAAGTAAAGAAGGAAGAAAACTTAAGCTAATGATGCCAGGTAATAGCAGTTGATAAAAAGGGCAACCTCATGCACACATTACCAATCCCTTATTAAAAATGTGTAGATAAATAAAGGAGCCAGTAAAATTTGCATGCAGAAGGATTTTCGTCTAATTGTAGCCTTTCATGAAAGAATACTGCCCTACTTTCCTACTATGGGTAGCACTATCCAACCTGGCAGCATCTTTGTATGAAACCCAAAGAGAAAGCACTCTGGGCCAGATTCCCTGCTGTCTGCCTTGAAACGTTATCAGCTTTCCAGAAGAGCTGAGGGCATTGAATTCCCCTCTCTGGAAACCATGTTATGGTATCTGAGGTCAGCTTTAACTTGTTCCTGGCTGAGAAAGAACAAGAGTGTTTCATTACACCATCCTGGGCTTTATAGACAGGAGACATGTAGATGCAAAAAGACTGTTATTTTGTTACAACTGGGGACAGTACTTTGCTAATTTTATTTGGGTCAAGTTGATTTCTCTTATATCCAGACATTGCTCATAATCAGTATTTATTGTTTGAATAGAAATATCCTAAAATTTGTGATAAAACTTAGGTCAGATTTAATTTGTTTAGTGATTACGAATACAAAAATACTTTTCTATTTCTTTGCAAGAGAATATGATTATGTGGTCACACACCATGATTTAAATGAGCACAGGGCTCAGGCAATTCATATATAATTTCTGACTCCATCAGAGACTTGCGCGTAAGGTAACTACTACATTCTGTTTCCCTAGGTGTAACGCAAATGTAATTTTAGTGTTCTAAAATGGTTGATTGCTCATGCTCTAGTGAACGATTAACCCTTTTTGCATGAGTAGTATCAGGCTGAACAAATACGATGCAACAGTGTTTTTCTTTCATAGATTACACATTTGGCAGATATTTCAACTCCTAGCTTTTACATATCAGTAGCAATAGCATGTAAGGAATTTTTATACTGTGCTTGGAATGATGCAGTATTCCTTTTTTTTTTTTCCTTCCTGAGAATTATGAAAGCTGTCATTTTTTTTTTCTAGGGTATTAATTCTAATGCCCTCCTATTGCTCCTATCTTTTTATGGTGAGGACAGAGGTGTAAAAGTACATGTGCCCTGACTTAAATCTGCACTGTCTCTGATTTAAAGTTTAAATTAATGTTGGAATCATGTATCATTTATGATGTTTTTATTGTCATGCATAAATAATTAAAGCCTCATATTAAACAGACAAGCAAGATACACATGGTAGAATCAGTAAACAATTTAACAAGCCCAATTTAACGTAGAATAGATTGAGTTTTAAACCAGATAGCCTCCAGCAGTCTTTAGGCACTTGGACCAGTGGGAAAATGCTTTTGCTTATGGCATTTAGCAGTAGTCAAAGTGATTTTCTTTGTTATTTGAGCCTCTTGAGATTAAAAAAAAAAAAAAAAAGAAAAAGCCAATAAAGTTAACCTTAAAGAACAAAGCCTAGGATAGTTAAGGATCCGGTTGACAAACCTAGAAGTTAAGAGTTCGGGGCCTGAAAGTTGGACCTGGGCAGCAGCTTACTAGCTGCACGACCTTGAGGAAAGTTATTTAACTGTATATTTACCCTTCTTAAGTTGCCATTTCTTCATTGATAAAATTGGGGCTTGATGTTGTGAGGAGTCAATGAGATGTTCAATGCACGTTTGTAATTGAAGAACTTAGATTCAAAGTGAGTAAAAAGATGGAATTACTGACTGATGTAACCAAGTGTAGGAAGGGAGCATTGAGTTGAATCTTAGGAAAGCACTAGGGTTAAGAAGTATATGCCCAAACCCTGCCAGAGTCCCTCTCTCCCCTTCTTGTCCCTGCTTTTTTCTTTGTTTATGTGGCTCCATGAGGTGAAGGTTACAATCATTTGCATCCCTAGGGTTCACAGTGTTATAGTTTTGCTATTAGAAAGGATAAAGCCACTTTTGTTCTACAGCCAGATTGGAAAATACTAGAGAGTGTTCCAATTGCTTGGGCCCTTTGCCAATTTCTGAATCGTTTTATTTTTGTGTATGATGAGGTCCACTACCAAGCGTGGCCCAGCATAGGTCAGTGATCATGTCTTTCTTTAGAATCCTAGCGTCCCAAGACTGGTACACCCACCAGAAACATAATTAGAAAAGCATTTTTCAGAGGGAAGTGCAGAGGAGTAGACCTAAACTTCGATAGAAATCAAACAGTAACAGCTAGTACAGTAGGTAAAGGTTGGTGCCTGGCTTTGGGAAGCACCCCCATACACAGTGGGCTGCTTTAGTGGCTTTGTTGTTGTTACTGTTTAGTGGTAGAATTGTCTTCTGTGTCCTTTCTGCTATTGTCGTCTGATCCAAGGAAAAGTACTGCCGACAGCGGGCAAAATTGCCAAGGAGGTAAACTCTCTTCTCCAGTTTCTCTTTGTTCCCTCTCTGCCCAGAATCACTCATCTGGGTCTGCCTCCCTTCAGATATCTCAAACTTCAGAATTACTTCTCCCACCATCTACATCCATGTATGATGAATCCCACTAGTCTTCGGTAAGACGATGTTCTATTCCAAAGAGAAGATTCGGATCTTGATGAATCTTCTGCTACGGGTGTGTGTATGAGTTTGAAAGGTCAACAGTGAGAGTGGCGATTGTCCACATCTTTTGCCCACAACTGCCTCCTCCCCACAATGTTTCCTCACCCCATGTTTTGCCTTTTCTTCATCCAGTACTCTTTCCATTTTGCCCTTGGTAACTAACTTTACAACTCATTTTCACACTGTCACAGGAAATACATCTTTTCAGGAGCTCTGAAAAGGCACTTGAAAGATAAATCATATAGAAATGAATAACTTACATTAAGTCCAAACTATTTGTATCTAAAGTGGTAATAGAGGTGAAATTCCAAGCCTCATACTGGGGGAAATGGAAACAAAAGTAAATCGTCCCTTTCCCAATAGATGGTTACCTTCTCTGTTGTAGAGAATGTAACACTTCAGGGACTACAGAGATCCCAGCTATGGGTCCATCATCAAGAAGATGATAATTTTGAGAGAGGAAGACACAAATACTGCATACATGAAGCTAGAGAACACTGGAAGAGAGGGAAAATAGAGTGAGACAGAAGGCTTTATTTAAGAAATATCACAGCTATGAACCAACGGTGAAGGCTAGGAATTTTGTCACAACTAAGAAATCTAGAACAGACCCCTTCTTTTTTTGTGTGTATTGATAATTAAAGAGATGAATATGAGATTTCTGTACTAGCTGGAATTTTTGCCTATAAATATTGTCAGGGAGTGTCTTTGTTTCTCAAGCTTACTTTCCAGATAATTTCACTTTTACTAAGCTGAGGCACTGATTACTAGCAAGGAGATAACTGCTAAAACCTAGGAAGGTTAGCTGAAGTGAGACTCATTCAAATACATCATCTCATAGACTCCTAGATGCTTCTGACAACACTATAAATATATCTCGCAAAACTTGCTTGTAGGTCAAAAGCTATTCTAAATTTCTGTTACTTTCAGTTGAAGATTAGATTGTTGAAAGACCTCTAGGCTCCTAGGTCTAGCTTTGGACTGAAATAGGGCCAGCAAGATGATGATTGATTATCTCTGACTTGAAGATGAGTATCTATCCAATGCTCTTTTTTAATGAAACCACCACTGTGTTAGGTCTAGGGGGGATTAGCCCTCACATGGGAAGCTTAGAGGCCCCAGAGGACAAAGTCAGTCAAGCCACATTTCCATCAATTTTTTTCATGTCTGAGTCTTTGACCAGGTCCTTTGGCTATAAAGTTTGGTACAGCTGTGCCTTGTTTTTTTGTCTTTTTTGAGTTGTACTCATGTGGTTTTTTTATTTGATTTGGGTGAATTTCAAACTCTGCCTAGGTAGACACCATAGGATATCTGTTTAGGAATGTAGCCTAGAAATACCATTTATTTTCTCAGGAAACATGATCCTTTGAAAAAAGATTTAAATGAACTCATTTGTGCTTTTGTAGGTAGGGATGTTGTAAGTGAAGAATGAAGACAAAAGTCATTTTTCTTTCACATGGTTATGATCATCAAGTTTATAATCCTTGATAGTTACATTGAACTCTACAGTTGCAAATGATTTTGATATATATTCTTACTGGATCCCCATTCCTATCTGATGTCTTACTCTTTTTTTTTCTTTCTTTGTTAGGAAAGGAAGGAAAAACAGCAGTAGAACATAGACTGAGTAGTTAAAAGTGCTTTGTAGTTTCTTTGACAGAAATTCATCCAGACGTGAGGACAGTGGGTTTGTCTCACAAGACTCAGCTGCAGCCCAGCATCAAAGACTTGAATAACTCACACCAAAACATGATGTGACTCAGCTGCTCACTGGTAACAAATGAATTTAGCAGAGGTTGATGTGATGGATATAATTTATAGAGCCTTCCAGGAAATCTTCAATAAATTATGTTCATCCCGTGTACAAGATTTCCCACATAGAAGCATGCTTATGGATAGTGTATCCTAGTTCATGTATTACAAGCCAACATCACAACATCGAATTTACATAGAGGGACTTAATTTCATAGAGAGGCTCAGGAATGTAACGTATGGCTTTTTCTCATACTGTTTGTGAAATAGTTATAATTGTGATGATGAATTTTGTGAGTCATCTGTTTTATACAATGAGGAAATGAAGCGGGGATCAGTACTCCAGTTTGCTGATCAAAAAATTAGTTGATAATTTGTTTACAATTGTGTATGATCTTAGGTAAAAGAAGGAAAACAGATTTCTAGGTATATTGATTTAGTGGGCTTTTATTAAACTTTAGAATGAAGCTGGGGTTGGGAAGACACGCTATATTTAAAGACAAACAGCAAGGCATTATGAGACAAGGATTGGATGCAGAGAAGAAACGTGAGCGCCGGTTGGGTCATTTTGATGAAATTCTCTACATCTTTCCTTGTGTATAAAATAAGGGAATTTTAACTCAAAGTTTTTAACAATAAAAAAATAGTTAATTAATTAAAAATAATTCTCTCTTTTATTATTTCTAAACCAGAAGTATAGAGAAAGCCAGTCTTAAATTAGAAGTAGAGGAAAGGCTTCAGTGGCAATGATCCTGGACTGAATTAAAAAGAGAGAATAGATAGGGTGGTACTGTTGAAGCAAAAAACCTTTGCAGAAAAAGATCTCAGGAGGTATATGTGTAAGGTTCCTTGAGCAAAAACTTGCTTTGCTATATGCCATGTTGCATCTGTAAAGAGAAACAAAATAAAAATGGATTTATCTATGTCGGCATTATACTCCAACACAGTTTCTTTGTCTAGGGTAATATTATCATTAAGAAATGATAAGCACCTAATATAGATATTTGACTAGATATATAAGACTGCCCCCCTCCCTTTCTCATTATACGTGGTTTATTTTGATAATGGTATATATCATTGCATTAAGAAAATGAACCAAATTATACTAGATGGCCAAACATGTTTTCCTAGCTGTTTTGGATTTAATTTTGAAAAAAACCCTCCAGTAGTTTAAAAAAAAAAAAAAATTAGAGCACAAAATGCGGAGGTTCATGAAATTTGCATGGCATGCTAATCTCTGTAGCAATACAGTTTTAAAATAAGTGACAACAAATGAGTGTTTTCTTAACCATTTTACACTGTTGACAATGTGAAATGTTAATTGTCTTCATTTTTTTCGTAAACTGAACTCTAGCTAGAGTTTTCTGACATGCAGATGTAATTCATTCTTGAGGCTCATTTTCTTAAACTGACAGGTATTTATTGCATATGTAGGACTATGAAGCCATGTTTATCTCCATCTTTAAAACCTAAATTTGAAGACAGTTTATGCAATATGACCAGTAGGCTATTTGCCAACATGAATGATCTAGGACTGCAAATATAAAGATAGTTCCTGTGTATGTCAGGAATTACATGATCAGAACATGGTGTAAAGGAACTTGAAAATATCAGTGCATATAATTTTAAATCAGTGTGCATTTATCACAAAGTAAAAATGTAAAATATTGTAAGTTGTATATATTGATATATGAATTCAGTTTGGGGACCAAATTAGCAGCAGTGGTAGAACTAGCTTGGCTCATCAAAATGTTTCTCCAAAGAACCAGTTTGTAGAGGTTTTGTTTGTTTGTTTCAAATTATCTGAACAAACAGTCCTGAAAAAAATTGGTGGGAAAAAATGGTATGTGGGTGTGTGTGTTCACACACATTACTTTGAAGCATAGTATAAATAAAACCATTGGATTTCAGTAGGAAGAAGTTAGGCAGAGACATTGTCAGGGCTCTAGCCCTTAGTTGAATGGTTAGTTCAGTGGTTAAGTGGCAGCAACCAGTCTCGTTCAGTTTGTTCTCCAAAGCATCCTCTCTCAGTGGTGAGGGTTGATGACTACATCATTTTTTATGTGATTCCTGAGCAAAGCCCATGCCGGTTTGCGCATTATTCCAATTTTCACATAGGAAAAGTTGTTTGCATCACTTTTTTTAAAAAATAAATTTATCTATTTATTTATTTGTTTTTGGCTGTGTTGGGTCTTTGTTGCTGTGCGCGGGCTTCTCTCTAGTTGTGGCGAGCGGGGGCTACTCTTTGTTGCGGTGCGTGGGCTTCTCATTGCAGTGGCTTCTCTTGTTGTGGAGCACAGGCTGTAGGCACGCGGGCTTCAGTAGCTGTGGCTCACAGGCTCAGTAGTTGTGGCGCACGAGCTTAGCTGCTCCGCGGCATGTGGGATCTTCCTGGACCAGGGCTCGAACCCGCGTCCCCTGCATTGGCAGGCGGATTCTTAACCACTGCACCACCAGGGAAGCCCTGCGTCACTTTTTAACATTGTAAATTTCTGAAGAACTTTTAGTGGTTTTGTTTTTGTTTTTAATACGCTCTGGGAATACTTATTTTCCTATTGAATGTGGATAGGAACTTTGTAACAGGGGTACATAGGAACCTCATCTTGCTGGTAAAAGATTTATAAGAAGGACTGCTCAACTGCATAGGCTGAAGTATATATAGAGTATAGGAATACTGGAAAAAAGGTAGAATATACAAAACAGGAATAATAGAGTATACATACATATATTTACCTTTACAACCTTTAGTATAAATATACTATATAGTATATTAAGTTATATATATAGTTATATAAATACAAAAATGTAGAGAATATTCCTGTAGAATAGCTTAATAAGGAAATGTGAACTCAGAGTGGAAAGATAAGGCGACCATATGGTGCCGTTGAGAGGCATCCCGTCGTTAGGCCTGTCAGTAGAGTTGTTTCATACACCCAAAGCACTTCAATGGCACTGTGTATGTACACGAACGGGAAAATGTGGATAGTTTTCAAAATGAATAATCCACCTGTGAAAAGAGAGAAAAAGAGAGCTCTAAATATAAATAGGAGGTCATCAAAGTCCTTTTCTCCACCAAAGCCATGTCCAGATAGAAACAGAATATGACTTGTAAGAATAATCCAAATGATTCAAGAAAATAAACAAATGGACAAAACCCCCTACTTATTAGATGTGTTTTAAAAAAACATATTTAAATGAGAATTTTTTTAAAAGCAATTTTAAAATAATTTAAAAACAGAATTTAAGCCACAGAAAAGAGGTATAAGGTAAGTGTATAGATAAGTAATATTATAGATAAGTTACATTACTTTATTCTGTTAACCAATGTAGAATTGTATTGAATGTGCTCATCTCTTCTCCTTTTATGCAAAAGAGATTAGTAGATATCGGACCTTTGCAGGTTTTTGCATTAAATTTTAACTTCGAAAGGTATTGTTTTACAAAGATAATCAGAAAAATGTATATTAAAGCCATTATTTCTTACATACCAAATTGATGAAAACTTTTAAATTCTGACAGTAACAATTTTTTTTTTTTAAACAGTGTTTTGTTTGCCCATACCTTTTAAAATTTATTTATTTATTTATGGCTGTGTTGGGTCTTCGTTTCTGTGCGAGGGCTTTCTGTAGTTGCGGCAAGTGGGGGCCACTCTTCATCGCGGTGCGCGGGCCTCTCACTATCACGGCCTCTCTTGTTGCAGAGCACAGGCTCCAGACGCGCAGGCTCAGTAATTGTGGCTCACGGGCCCAGCTGCTCCGCGGCATGTGGGATCTTCCCAGGCCAGGGCTCGAACCCGTGTCCCCTACATTGGCAGGCAGATTCTCAACCACTGCACCACCAGGGAAGCCCAGTAACAATTTTTGAGCATGTGGAGCAAAGGGAACTCTCAAACATTTCAGGTGAAAAGGTAAATGTTTAACCTTTGGAGTAAAATTGGACCACATTTAGCAAAGTTGAAGACACACACACTAACTGGCCCAGCCTATTCCCCTTGTGGGCTCTAGGGAAACATTGGCACAATAAAGGAGATACAGTCATCCTTCAGTATGTGGGGGATTGGTTCCAGGACTCGTCCTCAGATACTAAATTTGTGGATGCTCAAGTCCCTTACATAAAATGGCATAGTACAGACAGCTTTCCTCATCTGTGGCATTTCCAAATCTGTGGTTGGTTGAATCCACAGATGTAGAGGGCTGACTGTATGTATAAGCTTTTGTAGCACTATTTTTTTTTTAATTGGAGTATAGTTGCTTTACAATGTTGTGTTAGTTTCTGCTGTACAACTAAATGAATCAGCTATATGTATACATATATCCTCTCCCTCTTGGACCTCTCTCCCACTCCCCCTGATCCCACCCCTCTAGGTCATCACAGAGCACAGAGCTGAGCTCCCTGTGCTATACAGCAGGCTCCCGCTAGCTATCTGTTTTACACATGGTAGTGTGTATATGTCAATCCTAATCTCCCAATTCGTCCAACCTGCCCTCCCCAAGCCCGTGTCCACACGTCTGTTTTCTATGTCTGTGTCTCTCTATTCCTGCCCTACAAATAGGTTCATCTGTACCATTTTTCTGGATTCCACATATATGCGTTAGTATACGATACTTGTTTTTTTCTTTCTGCGTTACTTGACTCTGTATGACAGACACCAGGTCCATCCATATCTCTACACATAACTCAGTTTCATTCCTTTTAAGGGCTGAGTAGTATTCCATTGTATATATGTGCCACATCTTCTTTGGCCATTCCTCTGTTGATGGACATTTAGGTTGCTTCCATGTTCTGGCTATTGTAAATAGTGCTGCAATGAACATTGGGGTGTATGTTTCTTTTTGAATATTGAAACCAACCTAGATGTATGTATGTACACAAAACCACCCCCTCCCCTAACACACAATGGAATACCATTTAGTAGTGAAAATTAATGAACCACAGCTATATGAATTAACATAGGCAAACCTCACAAGCATAATTTTGAATGAAAAAACTGCAAAAGAATACAGGTGTTTCAGTGCCATTCATATAAGTTAAGATATGCAAACCAATGTACATTTTTAGTGATACATAATTATTCTATAAGTGAGAAATCATCATTTCATAAGAGCAACTGCCTCTGGGATGGGGAGGTTGGAAGAATTAGCAACTGTGAAATGTATCCACAAGCTTTGAAATATTTTGGTATTCATTGCTTATGCAAAGGGATGGGTACACAAGTGTTTGTTGCTTTTTCAGTCTGTATTTTCATATTCTAGATGTTAATTTTTTTGAGAAATTGAAATGAAATGATGGTGTAAAATTTTGTGGTCAATATGTGTAAATAGTTTTCTTTGGAGATTAGTGGCTATATTAAATAAATCTCTAGTGCTAGTTAAAAAAAATGGGGTGGGGGAAAGAGGAGAAATGAGAATGCATAGGATACCCTAAATTGTTCATAGGCGTTTCTTCCAGGAGAGAGAGTCAGGGGTTTATAGTAATGTAAAGTGACTTTCATGTTTTGTTCTCTATAACTCTGAATTATGTGATTCTTGTACAGTAATTTGTTAATGTATTGCATAAATAAAAAGGAAAAAGAAAAGATACAGTATTGTTAGCATATCTATAATACATTTTTCTTCTCTCAGACATAGCTGACCTTTTGAATAAAAGTCAGATGAAAAATTATTCTGAAAATGAATTTTTTTCACTTCAGGAGATGTGCAATTTCATATATGATTATTTTGAAATTAAAAGCTTCATAATTTAGTGTGATTAAAAAACATTTTGAAATAATGGACTAACTTTAAGCCTTCACAACATTTCAGAGAATTTATAGTCTTTGAATTATATGATCGTAAAGGAAACATTTCATTGCTTTCTCAGTTGATTAGATTTGATTCATGAAGTGCTGCTACATTTTTTAAAAAAATGAAATGATTATTGGCATTCTTCATATTGAATTGTCATATTTAATTTTTGAACTAGCCACAACGCTGTCCAAATCATGTAAATAGAATCAAGCATGTAAATAAAGCAGTGTGTGTTATTTATTGTTAAAACTTTAGGTGAATTTTTAAGGAATCACTTAACATTAGTCATAATTTAAGTGAAAATAGTTCAATCATAAAAGAGAACATTTTCAAAATTTTACAAAGTCAGATTTTCAGATAATCATGTTTTGGATTCAATAGATACTTTGCAGTTAGCAAAGTGACAAGATTTAGAATGTTCTTACCATTCACATTTTTAGAAATAAAATTCATGAATCACATGTCAAAGCTAGATGGATACTACATTACAAGATCTCTCTCGAGCTTCAGACCAATGTATACACATAAGTCACTGCTGCCGAATGAGCAGTAACAAAACTAAAAGGTCAGTACAATTCTTGGAGGCCCATGGACTGCACAGACATGTACAGACTTGGGGAACCAGGAAGAGCAAGGGAAAGGGTAATGCACAGCTCCTTGTTTTCCTGAGGTTCTAGTGAGCCGGAGTAGGGACTGTAAGGAAAGGTGACTAGTGCTGCTCAAAACGTACTTGATTGCTTGCCAATCCAGGTACAGATGAGAGAGAAACACGCTTTGCATCCACACACTTGTTTCAAGCCCGCCCTGTTTAGGGCTCTGGCCACACCTCTGGACAAAGAGCTTGGAGCCCCTGCTCTTAGGGATCAGTACTATGGAAAGATTGTAGTATTTATGTATGTATGTATATATGTTGCACTGGGTCTTAGTTGGCGGCAGGAGGGCTCTTTAGTTGTGGCATGTGAACTCTTAGCTGCGGCACGCATGTGGGATCTAGTTCCCTGACCAGGGATTGAACCTGGGCCCTCTACATTGGGAGTGCGGAGTCTTATCCACTGCGCCACCAGGGAAGTCCCCAAAGATTGTAATCTTGCTTAGCCATAATCTGCTTCTCTGTTAAAGGAGAAGGGAAGACAACTTTCTTTTTTTTTTTTTCCTGGAGATGCAATAGAATTCAGTATTGGCGTTGCCCATATTATGCCGATTTTTAATAATCATAGCATAACACTGGACAACTTCACTTAAATGTCTCAAACATCTCAAAAATAGCAAGCACCAAACTAAACTACCCTTCTTCCTCTCCAAACCAGTTTATCACTTTTGTTTTCTCTTTTGGGATGGTCCAGCCATTGGCCCAAGGCATTATCTTTTTAACGAGGGTAAGTTTTACCCTTAACTTCTTTCTCTCTGTCCGTACGTTGTTAGTTACAAGTTCTGTTGATTCTGTCTTCTGGATAGTTCTACAGTCTGACCAACCCACTGCATAGCCCTAGTGCAGGCTACTGACATTCTTTATCGGGACCAATGCAACTACCTCATCATTCATTCCTCTGTGTTCCTGATCTTCTAATCTAACCTCTGAATCACAGTTTTTGTCCAAATGAAAACTGGAGGGTGTAATGTGTCTCCTTAAAATCCTGAAACTCTTATGATGAAACCTAAACTCTTTGACATGGTTTAGAAGGCTCTGGATATTTCTTTCTTCTTCTGGCTTCTCATTCCTTACTTCCCACTTATCTGGCCACATCTGGCTCACCATTTAAGGCTTCGGTTATTTGCCAGCTTTTCTGTGAGATGCTTGCTCACCCCTTAAATTAGGTTTGGGATTGGCTGTGTGTTCCAGCAATGTTGTTTGCTCTCCCGTCATAATACTCAACAAATTTCTGACCTTCAGGGATCTGTGAGGGCAAGAAGCATGCTGGTACTTTGTTCATTAATATATTCCAGGTACACAAGGTACATGCTCAATAAATATTTGCTGAAAGGAGATAAAAGTGATCTGGCACAGTTATTTTTCCAGTCATTTCTCTTGCCGAAGTCTCCCCAATTAACCTTTATGATCTAGTCCTGCTGAATTTATTTTCAGTTTTCTAAAATCATGTGCTCTCTTATCTCTGGTCCTTCACACTTGCTGTCCCCTTACCAGGAAGCCTCGGACTCTGCCTATGTGCTACCATAATGTCTTGGAGTTTTTTGACTCTGGTGCTTATCAAACTGTATGGTAAAATTCCAATGCACAAGTATCTACTGCCCACAAGCTTGTTCCCTATGTGCATAGGAACTGTATTTTTCATTGTTAAATCCCCAGCATCCAGCAGCGTACCAGCCTGTATTACGTGCCTAATCCATATTTTTGATTGCAGTAAATGAACAAGGAAATGAATTCATACATATGGAAAATACGGAGAGAGTGCCTAAGAGATTTAAAAATGCATTATAAAAAAGATAAGTACATTATGATCAATGAGAAATGATCTGTCTTGAAAAAGTATGGAAGGAAAAAGTTGTAAAATGTCAGCATGACTGGTTAGGAGTGGTAGGACTCAGGTGATTTTTTTTTTCTACTTGGATTTCTAGAGTTTCCTTAAGGGACAATATTCAAAATATTTTGAAAACTTGAAGAAAAACACAACATAAATGACTGGGGATTGCACCAGTATCTTTTGAATACATTGATGCTTTCTAGAAATACACGTATTTATAGTCAACTTTACAATCCTTGATAAGAGAACCTCCCAGAGTTAGATGAAAATACAAAATGACAAATCAAGTTCTACATTTGGATATTGCAATTTCCTTCTGTTTTTCTGCTAGGTTTATGAGTTTGAGAAGATTATATCTGTCCTTGACTTGCATGAACAGGCAGAGTTCAACAACAAACAAACCTTTTGTCAAACAGAAAGGTAGAAACATCCTTAATTGCACAAGCAGAACTGACTTCCCTTCAGGCTGATCCTTATACTTAATGAAGGACACGTGCAAACTCAGCTAGGAGCTCAACAAGTCTGTACAGTTCATCCTACATGAACTTGGCTTAAAATATCTTTGTATAACTGTGGGAGTTATTTGCCTGTGGGTTCTTTAAAGAACAATCTAAAATGAGAGTCATCTACTCACGTACAACCAAAATCTTCACATCTCAAGAGGTACTAGGTTGTCCTCTTTTATCCCTGCAGGGGTATTGCAGAAGCCAGAGTGGCCTATCGGCTCAGTACACAGATAACATCAATGAGACACAAAGATGTAGATGAAAGTTTTCCAAGCTGTTACAGTATTTCTGCTTCCCAAGGCACTTAAGTATTTTAGAAAATAGGGTTATAAATGAGTCAACTAGGATTGAAATTCTTATCCACTTTGGATTTATGACTGATTTAAATACAAAGCTTGGTCCTTTCTTCTCTTGGGCTTTTACAACACAGAACAAGTTATTGGCCAAGATCCAAATCTGTCTCTTTCTCTACACCTGTACTTGAACTAAAATGAGTTGGTTAAGCACAAGACAAAATATTCCTGTCTTTTAAAAGTTAACTTTCAGAATGACACAGTGATCACTGTTTATTTACAAATACCAAGTGGTATTTGCAAAAAAAAAAAAAAAAAAAAAAATTTTTTTATCCACTTTAACTATTTTGAAATGAATTACTTATCCAATAAAGGAATGCAGAAATATGGTGTTTTAAATCCGTACATTGCTTCTTTTATAATTTAGGTAGTCTTTATTTTATTTTATTTTATTTTGACAGTTCTATATAGTAACTTAATTTTTTTTTAACATCTTTATTGGAGTATAATTGCTTTACAGTGGTGTGTTAGTTTCTTTAGGTAGTCTTTAGATAGAATGTTGGTCATAGTAGGAAAAAACAACCCCTGAATTTTTAATTAGAAAAAACAGTTGCATTGTTCACCACAATTTGACCTGTGTAAGTCACTTAAGCAGATTCTGTTACATTAACCTTTGAAGTGGGAATAATGACACCTGTCTTCCCTACCTTAAAAGGTTAATGAAGGGCTAAGTGAATTAATGTAGGAGTTAATTCACTCCTACATTAGGGCTTAAATGGCAAGTAGTTAAGCCCTATATAAATTTCAAGGCAGACATGATGTTCGTTATGTAAACAACAGCTTGTTTTAATTTCTTCATCTGGATTGGTTGGCTTTGCCATGTTGCTCTGGTCCAAGCAATAATTAACCTAATCCCTGAAAAAACTGAACTTGGGATGCGAATCATAAAATATACGACTACAGATGTATTCCAAATCTTTAGACTTGGAAATAACTGCCATTTGGGTAGTTTCAAGACATTTATGCCCTCATTTTGGACATTCCCAGAAAGAGGTTGCCTTAGATTCCCCCTTCACCCACTCTCTTTGAGGGGGAGGATGAAATGAAAGACATGTTGAACTATTTTGGAATTCTGTGTATATCTATATCTAGATAACAGGCAGCCTTATAAAAATAGCTAGCATGTTTATGGTGTTTTACATGTTTTCGATCTTGAGCCTTAAGGAAATCTATTAGATACGTACATGTGGCAGATGTTATGCCCATTTAACCAATAAGAAAACCTAGACAAAGATTAACAAAATGATACTTCTAAGATCACAAAATCAGTTGTTTGTTGTCTTGGATGATGTTGGGTAAGGTGGAAGGAGGGTTAGAATTCAAACTCCTAAATTAAAAAAAAAAAAAAGCTGCTTATTCCACACTACATTTTACCTCCATAATTTTGCTCTCCTTTTGTATATTTTTACTGTAGCTGTGCCCTCTACCTGCCTTACCTAACTCCTTTCCTTATCTGATGCCTGTTTACCAGCAACACCAACATTATCTCCTCAGTGAAACATTCTCTCCCATGGTTAGGTGCCCCTCCTACACATACTCATTCTTCTAACAAAGCATGGATCACATTCCAGTGTCTGCTGGTTTGCTTCTGCCTCTGCCCCTTGTCTGTTGAAGTCTTGTCTTTTTTTTTTTTTTCAGTTGAAGTATAGTTGATTTACAATGTTAATTTCTGCTGTACAGCAAAGTGATTCAGTTATACATATATATATACATTCTTTTTTAGATTGTTTTCCATTATGGTTTATCACAGGATAAAGTCTTGATCATTCACAGAACAAGGTGAATAGCAAATAAACAAATTTTCTGTATCTTACTCCCAAATCTCTACATACTTATTACTGTTTCTGGTATTCACCTTGACATGGGCAGGAGGTGTTATTAAGGAGTTCTAGCCTCACTATCTGTATTTCACCTTTACCCTGGCTATTTAGACTGGTTCTCAATTTATGATTAAGTAGGATGTTTTCTTGAAGCTCAACCCCCTACTTCAATATTTGCACCAAATCCTCACTTCTATATCTCTGTGCCAGAATCTTGGTCTTGGTATGCCAGTCTCCTCCCACTGTACTCTCTGTCTGATAAACTCTTTGTTGTAAACTACTGTAAACTACTATATTTTCAGTATTCTAAAATCCTTTTAGGTACATCTCCACTTTTCTACAGTATTTTTTTCCTCTTAATGAAGCCCGGTGGTCATGTGCTTTGCCTCCTAAGGAAAGATTTTCTTCATGCTGAGGAGCTTCCCTTCCTGTAGGTGTTTTAAAATCTAATCTATACATGGATTTCCTGTCACCAGCTTTTGCTTGCCTCTTCACATATGCTTGTTAGTGTGTGCTGAACTTCTAACATCTCCCATGCTCCATTCCTCATGCTAACTTCTTTCCTGGACTATCTTTGGTCAATGTATGAAAATAATAAGTTGACTTTAATTTACTAGTAAATATCATTAATATAATCTGTCACATATAAATCTCAATAAATTATTACCAAAAATAAAATGATCTATAATGTCAAAACTCAAGCTTTATCCCTACAGGAATATTCCACAACTCACCTGATCCTTTGTCATCTGTATCATCTATGTCTTCTATATCATGTGACCCTTTGTCAGCTATATCCTTTGTCATCATGAACTTCATTATCCCTCTCAGATCCTTCAGCCTACTTCCTCTAAGTTCCACCCACCCCAGCCATAATAAACTCATATATAGCAGTACATTCACTTATAAAGCATGCAGAATAACAATAACCGATGTTTGGCAACAAGAGAGAAACAATATAAAAATGTAGGGGAAGTTTTTTCCCCTTAGAGTCGCCTTCATTTATAGGTAAATATGAGATCACCAAATTAGTCTGACTGAACATCAAAATTGTTACTAATAATACTTCCCTGGATGATTTAGATCAATTGCATATTAATTCATCTCTTCCAATTACTCAAGTAGGGTAAATGTAGATGAAGGTGTTATCAGGAATAGTTTAATAGCTTGGTGTACTATATTCAAAGAAATGAATGGTACTAAAGTAAAATTAGTCTATAAAATAATTATTTAGTATTCTAATGTGTTCTGTACATACATTGATGAAACACATGAATTAGTATGTATTTTACCAATAGGGGTATTTATAACATACAAAAATGTATCTTTGCGATTGATAATCTTAGAGAAACAAAATGTGTTTATTTGTGATTAATTTACATTTTAATTTTAAGATTTATTCAATAAGCATTTCATAATTTTTCCTTTTTACCTAAGGCTAAATTTTTTCCTGGAGTGTTCAGAATTCTGAGGTATAAATTGGAGGTTCATGATGCATAATCACTATAACTGAACTTTGCCTCCCAAGGACAGAGTAATGGTTTTACACTAGGATAATCCATGAGATAATGAAGAAAACACCATGGTTTCTTTTTTTCTTTCTTTTTCTTTTTTTTTTTTTTTTTGGTTAATCCAATTTACTGACATAACTCTGGAAAGAGTTTTTCTTACGTATCATGGACTTTAAGTGATCTTTGTGGTTATCCCCCTTCACAAGGATATTTTCTCTTGCCAAGATAAATGGAATAGAAGTAAACATAGTATTAAGCAAAATGATAGGTCTGCTTTCTCTTTGGATTAGTGGCAAGAACCAGTGGTATTTAGTGACTTCTCCTTAATGGGTAGATGAAATCTGAAGCTGTATAAATGAGATGATGAAGAAATTATAAGTCTGTTTGCTTCCAGTGTTATTCTTCAGTTTTAATTCTGCTGGAGGGCAAGTACCCTTGGGAAAGTTAAAACCCAGAAGTAGTACATTCAAAAAAGAGGCAATCTTGTAGGTCTCTCCTAAATAATTATATATGTTCCTGTAATATTCTCCACTCATTTAATAGAGTGTCTAAGAATTATTTTGAATTAAGGAACTCTTAACTTGCCTTTAAGCTTTATCTTATTTGTTGAAGTATTGTCATATCTTTATTTTGAATAACAGTAGAGGTATTTAAAATATTAACATAATCTGTCAGTGACATTTTTATGCAATTTCTTCTCCTACTGGCAAAATAATTATTTCTAGATACTATAAACATTCTATAAATTTCTGTAAATTCCCCTTCTAAAATGTTTTTCAACTTTTTACTCTAGCTGAAGTATATTTGGTTTGTTATTCAAGGTAAATTTCTAAATTTTCTTTCCAAATTTTTATTTAATTATACTAGGTTTCTATTTAGTTTTTAAAATAATCCTTTGAAACTCCCTTGTTCTGCAGACATATGGGATCTCATTAGAACTTGCATTTTTTGAAATTAAACATAACGTTTGTGTAAAATAGCAAATGATGTACATGTAAGCTTGTAGAATAGTATTAACGCAGAAACCTGTTTAAGGGAACTTTGAAGTCTCCAATGTGTCTGTCTTTTATCTCTCCACTTTACCATCATCTTCCAGAAGTTAATCATCCTCTAATTTTCTTGATAATTTCATGTCAGTATTTTCCAGATTTGCAGTTTTCTGAAATTTATATAGAGTAGTAATATGTGTACTTTTGCCACTTTCTTTTTTAAAACATTATAAAGATTCTTCTGTGTGAGATGATAAGCTGTAGTTCACTCATTTTCACTATCCTAAGGAATTCTACTGCACAAATGTTACCAGTATATACTTATCCATTGCCCTATCTATGGACATTTGGTTTGTTTTTAGGATTTTGCAATTATATAACACTGCAATGAACATTGTCTCTCCATTAAAATTTTTTACATACACGGAGCTCCTCTTTGTATTTGTGTTTGTTCAAATACCAATATTTCTGTTGAACTCACATTGAATATCAATAGACATTTTGGAAACAATGAGAAGAATTTAATACAATTTATTGTAAGCTATATGGCCATTATTTAAATTCTCTCCAAAATGTTAATATAAGAAGCACTTTATCTGACTTATAAATCTAAAGGGACTTTATTCACTGAGAGAAAGTAAATCATGATAAAATTTAAAACTCTATAAAATAATTACAAATCGGAAGTAATTTTGTTAAAGTATTTTTTTTTTTTATGATTCTTTTTTTTTGGAATTTATTGTTGGGCTTCAAAAATAAGCTTAGAATGCTCATTAAAATCAAGGTCTGATTACTTGCCTCTATTTCTTTTTTATTTTTTTAAGACTCTATAAATAGCTTTTAAGAAGCAGATCCAGTGCCCCCAAATTAAATTAGTAATAAAATACAACTCTTTAAAAATACTTTTTCTCTTTGGAATGTCATGGTACTTTAATGGTACCTTTTATTAGGAATATAGGTAGGTCACTCCACACTTATGGTAAGACTAACGCAGAGTGATTTTTTCCATGGTTGAATAATAAGTCTGTGGTATATTTGGGAATGATGTCTACATTGTTTTTTTTAAACTAAATTTTATTTTTAAATGAAATATAGTTGATTTACAATATTAGTTTCAGGTGTACAACATAATGATCCGGTATTTTTGCAGAGTGTACTCTACTAAAACTTATTACAAAATAACAGCTATAATTTCCTGTGCTGTACAATATATCCTTGTTGCTAATCTATTTTATACATAGTAGTTGGTATCTCTTAATTCCATACTCCTATCTTGCCCCTCCCCCATCCTCTCTCCCCTCTGGTAACTACTAGTTCGTTTTCTATATCTATGAGTCTGTTTTGGGTTGCTATATACATTTGTTAGATTTTTTAGATTCCACATACTTTAGGATGTAAGTATTTGTCTTTCGCTGTCTAATTTCACTATGCATAATATTCTGTAGGTCCCTCCATGTTGCTGCAAATGGAAGAATTTCATTTTTTATGACTAATAGTCCTCTGTGTGTGTGTGCACATGCGTATATCACAAATTCTTTAACCATTTGTCAGTTGAGGGACACTTCGGTTGCCTCCCTATCCTGGCTATTATGAACAATGCTGCAATGAATATTGGGGTGCATATATCTTTTCAAATTAGTGTTTTCATTATTTCTGAATATATACCCAGGAATGGAATTACTGAATCACATATTTCTATTTTTAGTTTTTTGAGGAACCTCCATACTGTTTTCCATAGGGGCTGCACCAATTTATATTCCCACCAACAGTGTGCAAGGGTTCCTTTTTCTCCACATCCTTGCCAACATTTGTTATTTGTGGATTTTCTGATGATAGTCATTCTGACAGGTGTGAGGTGGTATCTCATTGTGGTTTTGTTTTGCATTTCTCTTAATAATTAACAAAGTTGAGCATCTTTCCATGGGCTTGTTAGCCATCTTTATGTCTTAGGGAAAAATGTATATTAAGGTTTTCTGCCCATTTTTTTTATTGTATGAGCTACTTATATATTTTGCATGTTAACCCGTTGTAGATCATGTCATTTGCAAAGATTTTCTCCTATTTGCTAGGTTGTCTTTTTGTTGATGGTTACCTTTGCAGTGCAAAAGGTTTTTTTTTTTTTTTTAAAGAGCTCCTGACTTATTTATTTATTTAATTTTTTGGCTGTGTTGGGTCTTCGTTTCTATGCGAGGGCTTTCTCTAGTTGTGGCAAGCGGGAGCCACTCTTCATCGCATTGCGCGGGCCTCTCACTATCGCGGCCTCTCTTGCTGCGGAGCACAGGCTCCAGACATGCAGGCTCGGTAGTTGTGGCTCACGGGCCTAGTTGCTCCGCGGCATGTGGGATCTTCCCAGACCAGGGCTCGAACCCGTGTCCCCTGCATTGGCAGGCAGATTTTCAACCACTGCACCACCAGGGAAGCCCCAAAAGGTTTTTAAACTTAATTAGGTCTCATTTGTTTATTTTTGCTTTTATTTCTTTTGCCTGAGGAGACAGATCCAAAAAAGTAATGCTACGATATGTGTCAGAGAGTGTTCTGCCTGTTCTCTTCTAGGAATTTTGTGGCTTCTGGTCTTACATTTAGGTCTTTAATCCATTTTGAGTTTATTTTTATGTATGGTGTGAGAAAATGTGCTAATCTCATTGTTTTGCATGTTACTGTCCAGTTTTCGTAGCATCACTTGTTGAAGAAGACTGTCTTTTCTTCATTGTCTATTCTTGCCTCCTTTGTCATAGATTAATTCTCTGTAAGTGTGTGGGTTTATTTCTGGGCTGTCTGTTCCATTGACCTATGGGTCAGTTTTTGTGCCAGTACTGTGCTATTTTAATTACTGTAGCTTTGTATAATATAGTCTGAAGTCTGGGAGGGTGATATCTCCAGCTTTATTCTTTGTTTTCAAGATTGCTTTGGCAATTTGGCATCTTTTGAGGTTCCATATGAATTTTAGGATTATTTGTTCTAGCTCTGTGAAAAATGTCCTGGGTATTTTGATAGGGATTGCATTAAACTGGATTGGATGGCTTTGTGTAGTATAGCCATTTTAACAAAATTAATTCTTCCAATCCAAGAGCACAGGATATCTTTCCATTTCTTTGTATCACCTTCAATTTCCTTCATCAGTGTTTTATAGTTTTCAGAGTACCGGTCTTTCACCTGCTGGTTAAATTTATTCCTAGGAATTTTACTCTTTTTGATGCAATTTTATTTATTTATTTATTATTAAACATCTTTATTGGAGTATAATTGCTTTACATTGTTGGATTAGTTTCTGCTGTATAACAAAGTGAATCAGCTATATGTATACATATATCCCCATATCCCCTCCCTCTTGGGTCTCCCTCCCACCCTCCCTATCCCACCCCTCTAGGTGGCCACTAAACACTGGACTGATCTCCCTGTGCTATGTGGCTGCTTCTCACTAACTATCTATTTTACATTTGGTAGTGTATATATGTCAATGCCACTCTCTCACATCTTCCCAGCTTATCCTTCCTTCTCCCCCCCGGTCCTCAAGTCCATTCTCTAGTAGGTCTGTGACTTTATTCCTGTCCTGCTCCTAGGTTCTTAAGAACCATTTTTTTTTTTTTAGATTCCATATATATGTGTTAGCATACAGTATTTGTTTTTCTCTTTCTGACTTACTTCACTCTGTATGACAGACTCTAGGTCCATCCACCTCACTACAAATAACTCAATTTCCTTTCTTTTTATGGCTGAGCAATATAATTGTATATATGTGCCACATCTTCTTTATCCATTCATCTGTCAATGGACACTTAGGTTGATTCCATGTCCGGGCTATTGTAAATAGTGCAGCAATGAACATTATGGTACATGACTCTTTTTGAATTATGGTTTTCTCAGGGTATATGCCCAGTAGTGGGATTGCTGGGTCGTATGGTAGTTCTATTTTTACTTTTGTAAGGAACCTCCATACTCTTCCCCATAGTGGCTGTATCAATTTACATTCCCACCAACAGTACAAGAGGGTTCCCTTTTCTTCACACCCTCTCCAGCATTTATTTTTTTAGACCTTTTGATGATGGCCATTCTGACTGGTCTGAGGTAATACCTCATTGTAGTTTTGATTTGCATTTCTCTAATGATTAGTGATGTTGAGCATCCTTTCATGTGTTTGTTGGCAATCTGTATATCTTCTTTGGAGAAAAGTCTCTTTAGATCTTCTGCCCATTTTTGGATTGGGTTGTTTGTTTTCTTGATATTGAGCTGCATGAGCTGCTTGTAAATTTTGGAGATTAATCCTTTGTCAGTTGCTTCATTTGCAAATATTGTCTCCCATTCTGAGGGGTGTCTTTTCATCTTGTTTATGGTATCCTTTGCTGTGCAAAAGCTTTTGAGTTTCATTAGGTCCCATTTGTTCATTTTTGTTTTTATTTCCATTTCTCTAGGAGGTGGGTCCAAAAGGATCTTGCTGTGATTTATGTCAAAGAGTGTTCTCCCTAAGTTTTCCTCTAAGAGTTTTACAGTATTCGGCCTTACATTTAGGTCTCTAATCCATTTTGAGTTTATTTTTGTGTATGGTGTTAGGGAGTGTTCTAATTTCATTCTTTTACATGTAGCTGTCCAGTTTCCCCAGCACCATTTATTGAAGAGGCTGTCTTTTCTCCATTGTATATTCTTGCCTCCTTTATTGAAGATAAACCCACGCACATATGTTCACCTTATCTCTGGGCTTCCTATCCTGTTCCATTGATCTATAGTTGTATTTTTGTGCCAGTACCATACTGTCTTGATAAATGTGGCTTTGTAGTATAGTCTGAAGTCAGGGAGCCTGATTCCTCCAGCACCGTTTTTCTTTCTCAAGATTGCTTTGGCTATTCGGGGTCTTCTGTGTTTCCATACAAATTGTAAAATTTTTTGTTATAGTTTTGTGAGAAATGCAATTGATAGTTTGATATGGGTTGCACTGAATCCGTAGATTGCTTTTGGTAGTATGGTCATTTTCACAGTGTTGATTCTTCCAATCCAAGAACATGGTATATCTCTCCATCTGTTTCTATTATGTTTAATTTCTTTCATCAGTGTCTTATAGTTTTCCATATACAGGTCTTTTGTCTCCTTAGGTAGGTTTATTCCTAGGTATTTAATTCTTTTTGTTGCAATGGTAGATGAGAGTGTTTCCTTAATTTCTCTTTCAGACTTTTCAGCACTACTGTATAGGAATGCAAGAGATTACTGTGCATTAATTTTGTATCCTGCTACTTTACCAAATTCATTTATTAGCTCTAGTAGTTTCCTGGTAGCATCTTTAGGATTCTCTATGTATAGTATCATGTCATCTGCAAACAGTGACAGCTTTACTTCTTCTTTTCCAATTTGGATTCCTTTTATTTCTTTTTCTTCCCTGACAACTGTGGCTAAAACTTCCAAAACTATGTTGAATAATAGCGGTGAGAGTGGAAAACCTTGTCTTGTTCCTGATCTTAGTGGAAATGGTTTCAGTTTTTCACCGTTGAGAACGATGTTGGCTGTGGGTTTGTCATATATGTCCTTTATTATGTTGAGGTAAGTTCCCTCTATGCCTACTTTCTGGAGGGTTTTTATCATAAATGGGTGTTGATTTTTGTCGAAAGCTTTTTCTGCATCTATTGAGATGATCATGTGGTTTTTCTCCTTCAATTTGTTAATATGCTTTATCACATTGATTGATTTGCATATACTGAAAAATCCTTGCATTCCTGGGATAAACCCCACTTGATCATGGAGTATGATCCTTTTTATGTGCTGTTGGATTCTGTCTGCCAGTATTTTGTTGAGGATTTTTGCATCTATGTTCATCAGTGATATTGGCCTGTAGTTTTCTTTCTTTGTGACATCTTTGTCTGGTTTTGGTATCAGGGTGATGGTGGCCACATAGAATGAGTTGGGGAGTGTTCCTCCCTCTGCTACATTTTGGAGGAGTTTGAGAAGGATAGGTGTTAGCTCTTCTCTAAATGTTGCTAGAATTCACCTGTGAAGCCATCTGGTCCCAGGCTTTTGTTTGTTGGAAGATATTTAATCACAATCTCAATTTCAGTGCTTGTGATTGATCTGCTTATATTTTCTATTTGTTCCTGGTTCAGTCTTGGAAGGTTGTGCTTTTCTAAGAATTTGTCCATTTCTTCCAGGTTGTCTATTTCATTGGCATATAGTTGCTTGCAGTATTCTCTCATGATGCTTTGTATTTCTGCAGTGTCAGTTGTTACTTTTCCTTTTTCATTTCTAATTCTATTGATTTGAGTCTTCTCCCTTTTTTACTTGGTGAGTCTGGCTAGTGGTTTGTCAGTTTTGCTTATCTTCTCAAATCATCAGCTTTTAGTTTTATTGATCTTTGCTAATGTTTCCTTCATTTCTTTTTCATTTATTTCTGATCTGATCTTTATGATTGCTTTCCTTCTGGTAACTTTGGGGTATTTTTCTTCTTCTTTCTAATTGCTTTAAGTGTAAGGTTAGGTTTTTTATTTGACATGTTTCTTGTTTCTTGAGGTAGGATTGTATTGATATAAACGTCCCTCTTAGAAGTGCTTTTGCTGCATCCCACAGGTTTTGGGTTGTCGTGTTTTCATTATCATTTGTTTCTAGGTATTTTTTGATTTCCTCTTTGATTTCTTCAGTCATCTCTTGGTTATTTAGTAGTGTATTGTTTAGCCTCCATGTGTTTGTGTTTTTTACAGTTTTTTTTCCTGTAATTGATGTCTAGTCTCATAGCGTTTTGGTTGGAAAAGATACTTGATACAATTTCAGTCTTCTTAAATTTACCAAAGCTTGATTTATGACCCAAGATATGATCTATCCTGGAGAATATTCCATGAGCACTTGAGAAGAAAGGGTATTCTGTTGTTTTTGGATGGAATGTCCTATAAATATCAATTAAGTCCATCTTGTTTAATGTATCATTTAAAGCTTGTGTTTCCTTATTTATTTTCATTATGGATGATCTGTCCATTGGTGAAAGTGGGGTGTTAAAGTCCCCTGTTATTGAGTTGGTGTTGATTCCCCTTTTATGGCTGTTAGCATTTGCCTTATGTATTGATGTGTTCCCATGTTGGGTACACAAATATTTACAGTTTGTTATATCTTCTTGGATTGATCCCTTGATCATTATGTAGTGTCTTCTTTGTCTCTTGTAATAGTCTTTATTTTAAAGTCCATTTTGTCTGATATGAGAATTGCTACTCCAGCTTTCTTTTGATTTCCATGTGCATGGAATATCTTTTTCCATCCCCTCACTTTCAGTCTGTATGTGTCCCTAGGTCTAAAGTGGGTCTCTTGTAGACAGCATATATATGGGTCTTGTTTTTGTATCCATTCAGCCTGTCTATGTCTTTTGGTGGGAGCATTTAATCCATTTACATTTAAGGTAATTATCGATATGTATGTTCCTGTTACCATTTTCTTAATTGTTTTGGGTTTGTTATTGTAGGTATTTTCCTTCTCTTGTCTTTCCTGCCTAGAGAAGTTCCTTTAGCATTTGTTGTAAAGCTGGTTTGGTAGTGCTAAATTCTCTTAGCTTTTGCTTGTCTATAAAGGTTTTAATTTCTCCGTCGAATCTGAATGAGATCCTTGCTGGGTAGAGTAATCTTGGTTGTAGGTTTTTCTCTTTCATCCCTTTAAATATGTCCTGCCACTCCTTTCTGGCTTGCAGAGTTTCTGCTGAAATATCAGCTGTTAACCTTATGGGATTCCCTTTTATGTTATTTGTTGTTTTTCCCTTGCTGCTTTTAATATTTTTTCTCTGTATTTAATTTTTGATAGTTTTATTAATGTGTCTTGGCGTTTTTCTCCTTGGATTTATCCTGTATGGGACTCTCTGCTCTTCCTGGACTTGATTGACTATTTCCTTTTCCATATTAGGGAAATTTTCAACTATAATCTCTTCAAATATCTTCTCAGTCCGTTTCTTTTTCTCTTCTTCTTCTGGGACCCCTATAATTTGAATGTTAGTGTGTTTAATGTTGTCCCAGAGGTCTCTGAGACTGTCCTCAATTCTTTTCATTGTTGTTTCTTTATTTCTGCTCTGTCGTAGTTATTTCCACTATTTTATCTTCCAGGTCACTTATCCGTTCTCCTGTCTCAGTTATTCTGCTCTTGATTCCCTCTAGAGAATTTTAAATTTCATTTATTGTGTTGTTCATCATTGTTTGTTTGCTCGTTAGTTCTTCTAGGTCCTTGTTAAACATTTCTTGTATTTTCTCCATTCTATTTCCAAGATTTTGGATGAACTTTACTATCATTACTCTGAATTCTTTTTCGGGTAGACTGCCTCTTTCCTCTTCATTTGTTTGGTCTGGTGGGTTTTCACCTTGCTCCTTCATGCTGTGTATTTCGCTGTCTTCTCATTTTGCTTAACTTACTGTGTTTGGGGTCTCCTTTTTGCAGGCTGCAGGTTCGTAGTTCCCGTTGTTTTTGGTGTCTGTCCCCAGTGGCTAAGGTTGATTCAGTGGGTTGTGTAGGCTTCCTGGTAGAGGGGACTAGTGCCTGTGTTCTGGTGGATGAGGCTGGATCTTGTCTTTCTGGTGGCAGGACCGAGTCCGATGGTGTGATTTGGGGTGTCTGTGAAATTATGATTTTAGGCCACCTTTCTGCTAATGGGTGGGGTCGTGTTCCTGTTTTACTAGTTGGTTGGCATGGGGTGTCCAGCCCTGGAGCTTGCTGGTCGTTGAGTGGAGCTGGGTCTTAGCGTTGAGATGGAGATCTCTGGGAGAGCTCTCACTGATTGATATTACATGGGGCTGGGAGGTCTCTGGTGGTCCAGTGTCCTGAACTCGGCTATCCCATCTCCGAGGCTCAGGCCTGACACCCAGCTGGAACACCAAGACCCTGTCAGCCACGTGGCTCCTAGTGTTGGAGGGTCTCCTGCAGAGGTGGGGCATGGCTGTGGCTTACCATAAGGACAAGGACACTGGCAGCAGAAGTTCTGGGAAGTACTCCTTGGCATGAGCCCTCCCAGAGCCTGCCATTAGCTCCACCAAAGAGCCTGCAGCTGATGCAGTTTTAAATGGGATTTTTTTTAAACTTTCACTTCCTAATTGTTCATTATTTGCATATAGAAACACAATAGGTTTCTGTATATTAATCTTGTATCTTGCAACTTCACTGAATTCATTTATTAGTTTTAATAGATCTTTGGTGATTTTAGGGTTTTCTATATAAAGTATCATGTCATCTGCAAAGAGTTACAGTTTTATTTCTTCCTTTCCATTTTGGATGCCTTTTATTTCTTGTCTGAGTTGCTCTGTCTAGGACTTCACTTTGAATACTTTATTAAATAGAAGTGGTGAGAGTGGGCATCCTTGTCCTGTTCCTGAATTTAGAGGAAAGGCTTTCAGCTTTTCACCATTGTGTATGATGTTAGCTGTGGGTTGGTCATAAATGGCTTTTATTATGTTGAGTTATGTTCCCTCTATACCCACTTTGATGAGAGTTTTTATCATGAATGAGTATTGTATTTTGTCAAATGCTTTTTCTGCATCTATGGAGATGATCATGTAATTTTTCTTTTTTGTTAATGTTCACATTGATTTGTGAATATTGAACCATGCTTGTGGCCTTAGAGTAAATCCAACTTTATCATGGTGTATGATTCTTTTTATACATTGTTAGTTCGGTTCACTATTATTTTCTTGAGGATTTTTGCATCTATGTTAATTAAAGATACTGGTCAGTAATTTTTTTTTGGTAGTGTCTCTGTCTGGTTTTGGTATCTGGGTAAAGGTGGCCTAGTAGAATGAATCTGGGAGTGTTTTGTCCTCTTTACTTTTTTGGAATACTTTGAGAAGGGTAGGTATTAGGTCTTCTTCATATGTTTGGTAGAATTCCCTTGTGAAGCTGTCCAGTACTGGAGTTTTGTTTACTGGGAGTTTTTAAAATACAAATTCTATTTCACTACTACTGATCGGTATGTTCCAACTTGTCTGTTTCTTCTTGACTTAGTCTTGACAAGTTGTACCTTTCTAGAAAATTTGTCAATCTGTTGGCATGTAACTGTTCACAGTATTCTTATGAATTTTTGTATCTCTGGTATCAGTTCTTATTTCTCCTCTTTTTGTTTCTTATTTTGTTTATTTGGGTCCTTTCTCTTTTCTTCTTGGTAAGCCTGGCTAAAGGTTTATCAATTTTTTTATCTTTTCAAAACCTAGTGCTTTTAATTGACCTTTTCTAATTTTTTTTGTTCTCTATTTTATTTTCTCTCTGATCTTCTTCCTGCTGCTGACTTTGGGCTTTGTTTTTCATTTTCTAATTCCTTTAGGTGGTAGGTTAGGTTGTTTGTTTGAAGTTTTTCTTGTTTCTTGAGGAAGGCCTGTATCATTATAAAATTCCCTCTTAGAACTACTTTTGCTTGCTGTACCCCATAGATTTTGGATTGCTGTGCTTTCATTTTCAACTGTCTCGAGGTATTTTGTGAATTCTCTTTGTTTCCTTCATTGACCCATTGGTTTTTTAATAGCTTGTTTTTTAGTGTCCATGTTTTTGTTCTTTTCCCATTTTTCTTTCTGTAATTGATTTCTAGTTTCATATCATTGTGGTCTGAAAAAATGAGAATTTCTGTTCTCTTAAATTTGTTGATTTGTTTTGTGGCTTAGTATGTGTTATTCTGGACAGTATTTGTGCACTTGAAAAGAATGTGTATTCTTTTGTTTTTGGATAAAATGTCCTATAGATATCTATTAAGTCCAGTGGTCTACTGTGTCATTTAAGACCAGTGTTGCCTTAATGATTTTCTGTCTGGATGATCTGTCCATTGATATTAGTGGGCTGTTAAAGTCCCCTAGTATTATTGTATGATTGTCAGTTTCTCCTCTTATGTCTGTTAGTATTTGCTTTACATATTTAGGTGATCCTATACTGTGTATATATATATGTTAAGGAATAGAATGTCCTCTTCTTTACTGACCCATTCATCATTATATAATACCCTTCTTTGTCTTCTGTTATAGGCTTTGTTTTAAAGTTTACTTTGAGTATTGCTACCCCCACTATCTTATCATTTCTGTTGGCATGAATATCTTTTTCCATCCTCTCACTTTCAGTCTGTGTGTCTTAAGCTCTGACATGAATCTCTTGTAGGCAGCATGTTTAAAGTTCTCTCTTTTTTTTTTTAAATACAATCAGCCACTCTGTCTTTCAGTCAGAGCATTTAGTCCATTGACATTTAATACATGAAGTGTACATTGGTAGATATGTACTTATTGCCATTTTATTACTTGCTTTCTGGTTGTTTTTGAAGTTCTTTGTTCATTTCTACTTGTGTTTGTTTTTTCCCTGGTGTTTTGATGATTTTCAGTGGTTGTATGCTTGTGTTCCTTTCTTTTTAGTTTTTGTGTTTTAGTTTTGTAGGTTTTTGATTTGTGGTTACCATGGGGTTTGTATATGTTGACCTATAACTATATTTACTTGTTTTAAACTGGTAGTCACTTAAGTTCAAACACATTCTGAAAGATCCACATTTTTCACTCTGCTCTGCCACATTTTGTGTTTTTGATGTCATATTTTACATTTTCATGTTTATCCCTTAACCATTTATTGTAGTTATAGTTGCTTTTAATTTTTTTTCTGTTAATCTTGGTACTGGCTTATTTAATGGTTGATCCTCAGTGCTTATTATATAATTGCCTTTCCTAGTGGCATTTTTCCTTGCCTATAGATTATTAGTTCTTTTCCACTATTAGAAAACCTTTTAACGTTTCTTTGAGGGTAGTTTTAGTATTAAAGAACTACTTTTGTTTTTGCTTATCTGAGAAGTTCTTCATTTCTCTTTCGATTCTAAATGATAGTCTTGCTGGGTAGAGTGTCCTAGGTTACAGGTTTTTCCCTTTCAGCTCTTGAAAAGTCATGCCACTCCCTACTGGCCTGCAAATTTTCTGCAGAAAAATCAGTTGATAGCCTTATGGGGATTCCCTTGTATATGACTTTTTCCTTTGCTGCCTTTAGAATTCTCTCTTTAGCATTAAATTTTGCCATTTTAATTGTAACATGTCTTGGTGTGGATTTGTTTGGGCTCATCTTGTTGAGGACCCTCTGTGTTTTTCGTACCTGGATATCTGCTTCCTTCTTCAGGTTTGGGAAGTTGTCAGCCATCAAATACGTTTTCAATCCTTTTTCATCAAATACATTTTCAATCCTTTTTTCTCTCTCTTCTCCGTTCATCAAATACATTTTCATCAAATACATTTTCAATCCTTTTTTCTATCTCTTCTCCTTTTGGGACCTCTATAATGAGAATGTTGGTATGTTTAATATTATATCAGAGATCTCTTAGGTTGTATTAATTTTTTTTTATTTGTCTTTCTGCTGTTTTGATAGGGTGATTTCCATTTTCTATCTTTCAGATCACTTATATGTTCTTCTGTATCACTTAGTCTTCTATTCATTCTCATGTATTTGTTTCACTTACTGAATTCTTCATTTCTGGTTGGATCTTTCTTATATTTTCTAGTTCCTTGTTAACATTTTGGCTGTGTTCATCTATTCTTTTTCCTAATTCAGATAACATTTTTATTACCAGTCTTTTGAATTCCTTGACTGGTAAGTTATTTCTGTTTCATTATTTTCTCAGGGGTTTTCTCTTGCTCTTTCCATTGAAAGTAGTTCCTCTGCCTTTTAGTTTTGTTTAACTTTCTGTGCCTCTGTGAATTTAGGGGAAACAGTTACCTGTTGTGGTTTTGAAGGGGTATTCTTATGTGGGAGTATCCCTATACAGACTCTATGTGCCCAATGCCTTTGGTGGGAGAGCAGAGTTTGATGTGGACATGAGTCATGACTTTATCAGGGTGTGCTGGCAGCTGTAACCTTGGTAGGTGATGAGGCTGGAGATGGAGGGGCTAGAGCTGGAGCCCTGTGTGAGGTGGGGCCTCCCCTCTGCTCAGCAGCCATCACTGCTATATTGTGGGTGGCGTCTGATCCCAAATTCCTGGAGCAGAAGCCCTGAAGGTAGGCCTGAGCTGGCTCTGTTCCCTTTAAATGTATGTTTTCCCCCTCTTCCTGCCCCAGGATCCTTGTCCCGAAGAGGGGAAGTGCTGAAGTCAGTTGGGGGGGGGGGGCGGTGTGAGCGCGTGCGTGCGCAGTATAGGCTTTCAGCTCATCTCAGCCACAGACAGAGGTCTGAGCTGTCTCTCATGTACTCCCTATGCACGTGCTAATAATTGTTTCCCTCACTCTCCTCACATGCATCCTTGGGTGCAGGTCCCTTTACTCCTCACAGCCGATCATTGCCCCCAGCTTCTGCCATCCCTGCCCTGTTATGGAGGCACACTGCAGGGCAGGCAGGGCCTGTGTGGAGCTCTGAGCATATATCGGGGCATGAGCCGTGGTGGGTGGCTACCATCAGAGTGCTGGGCTGCTGCTGATGCGGTACTGGATTAAGTGCCAGCAGTGGCTGCCGCTGCACCCCCCAGGTGCTCTCTCAGGACAGGGTTGCGTTTGTATCCCACAGCGAGTCTTCTCTGCAGTTGTTGCCACTCCAGGTCCAGTGCCACACTGTGACATGGAGTGAGTGGGGCTGGAGGGTTCACGTGGCTTGGGCTGGGGTAAAAACACTGAGGTGGTCACAGGAAACCTGGCAGGACCTATAGCAGTCTTCTCTCCAACTTGCCAGGATGGTTGTTTGTCCGTGTATTCTCCCTTTTTCCTCTGAGTCCCTTCCCAGAAGCACAGGTCCCGAACGATTGCTTTTCTTCCCTCTCCACCCGATTATGTGTACATCTTTCCTACAGCTTTGGTTGTATGGGGGAGGGTGGGAGGGTCCTGCTGCCAGTTTCCAGTTAGTTTTCAGTGAGAATTGTTCACATGTAGATGTATTTTTGATGTGTTTGTGGTGAGAGGTGAGCTCCACATCCTCTTATTGGACCCTCCTGATTGATCTCCCATAATGTCTGTACTCTAAATTTTAGAATTTAGATTTTAACTAGTGGACCACTGATTTGGAATATGAAGGAAAAAGCAGGTTGACATATTTGTTGTATACCAAATAGAAATAAGGTATAGATTAATAGTAAAACATGACCAGTAAATAGACAAATGTTTGAACAGTTTATATGAAGAAATATAGGCAGCACAATCTATAGGTTAAGAGCATGGATTTTGGCCAGTTGTACCTGAGATGAGACTTCACTCCACTTAAAGGCTTTGTGAAGTTGGGCAAATTACTATGCCGCTCTGTAATCTGTTGCTTTAGCTGTGAAATAGAGACAAAAATAGCACCTACTTCATACAGTTTTTCTGGTATTAAGAGAGATAATACACCAAAATGCTTTGTAGTGTCTCACAACTATAAGTACTAAATACATGTTAGCTTTTACTAAGAGCAATTGTAGGGAAAGTGTCATCCCCTAGAGAAGTATAGTGAAAACAGAAAACTCCTATATTACTGTCTCAGTGAAAATTGATCCTCTCCTTTTAGAAGAACCATGGCAGCAACTTTCAAGAGCCATAAAATTGATAAGTAGTCTTTTAGTAAATAACAACAGTTTTAAAGACTCATTTTAAGGGGAGGAATCTAAAGCCGGAAAAATGTGCCTGCCAGGAGTTGTTTATCTGTAGCAGAGTACCAGAAACAACTGGAAAGAGCCAATAGTAAATGCATTTAACTGGATAAAATATTTTGTCATCATAACAGTGACATTTATGATGAGGAGAAGACGTAAAAGTGCTTACACAGACATGAAAAAAAATCAGATAAGAAACTTCTGTATAAATATATTATATATTATTCATAATATATTATGAATTGACCTATTGGATGGGAACATAGCATCCTGTTGGCCTCGTTGGTGGTTATGAATAAGCACTGATAGGGATTTATGGGGGGAGGGGCAGCCTACTGACAATACAGTGTACTCTTTGCATCTAAGGAAAAAGTGCAATACCTTAAGTCACTTTCTGTGGGTTGCTTATTATCATTTAGGATTAGCATGTGAAAATCTCCCAAGGGCTTGATTTAGTCCACATGAAGTCAATTTTATCTCCTCCCAGAGCTATCTATCTCAATCAACTCCTTTTCTGTATGTATTCGTCTACATGTCTCATCAGGAATGTGGCAGTAACAAGTTGACTGAACATAAAATACTCTGGGAAAAAAGAATTCAGCAGGAGATGTTGAGGTTCAAGTGCTCTGAGCAGCACAGCTTCATAATTGTGCACTGACTAAAAAGAGATTGTCTTGTCTCTAAGTTGTACAGTGGCCAGACAAACTTGTTTTTATATAACAGGATTAATGATAGGACTGCAAGTACAAACCCAGTTTGTTGGCCCAAACAAGTTATAAGTTTGTAAAGGTGCACAGTCATGAGAATGAGCTTGCTGGAGATGTTTAGAACCCAGCAGTTAAATGACAGATGGTATTACTCACACTGTTACTCCTCAAGCCCCCAAACTCTAAACTTCTTATTTCTCCACCCAAGATAAGGCTTTATGAGGAATACCATCTGTGAGAAAAATTTCTCTTTAGTAAGCCTGTATGAGCTTGCTTTAATTCACTTTCTAATTCAGACTCTCCGACCTCCTATCATTGTTGTGAATTATATGCACTGGATGACTGTGGCGTTGGCACTGTCTGAAGGTATTATTTGTTCACACGATAAAGCTTTACACTTTGATAATGATACATTCTGTGATTTTCCAAAGGGAATGGAAGATGGAATTGTACACAGGCACATTTTTAGTGTAATTCGAAACTCTGTATTACCAAGTGAGGATATTAATACACATGTATTAAAGGTAGAGGTGTGATTGACAAGTCAGTTTTTATTTCAATTAAAAAAATAAAACCAAATGTTCATCACTGTAGTCAAACATTGTTATTAGCATGAGATAGCTACAGTAATTTATGAAATGGTCCACTGAATGGTGCAAGATAGTAAATAAAAATTTTGTGCTGTAATTTATTACAGTTTCACAGTTTCATGGCTGAACAGTGAATTAGTGCCTTTACCCAACATGGTTTCAAATTATTTTCTATGTCAAACCTTCTTTAAGTAGTGGTCATACGTTGCATTATATAATTTTAGAACTAGAAGGGGCTTTGAAAGCATTTAATTTACTAAGCCTTGAACTAGTCATTGTCATATATAGACTTGTTAAAATCAAAAATTTCTCTGGATTGAGAGAGGTCTTCTCACCCTATACGTTGTTGTTTCTTGATATGGCACTCAATCTCCCTGCCGCCAAATACAGTCCATGTGTTTCCCAGGCTGTAGAATATGGAAGAATCTCAAATAGATGATACAGTCAGATGCTGCTGTGCAAAAGCGATGCCAGCAAGAGCATAGGGGTGATGCCTGGCAGAGCTTAGATGATATGTCTCAAGAAACCCTTTAATGATGTCCTCACATCTGCCACACCAAGCCCCAAAGCAGCAAAAGATTTGTCATCCTCTCCAGCTCTACTATCCAGTGCTTGTTTTGAGTTTCATGGTAGCAGTAAATAATTGAAAACAATGGACGAGATATTCTTTCACTTCATCCACTTGGCGTTTGTACTTATAAGAATAATTTAAAATCACCAAATCATTATTTTCACCTAGCAAGTTTAGTGGAGGAAATCTGTTAAACTGTGGGAATATGTCAATAGATTGTCAGATTTATTTATTCATCTAACATGTATGAATACCTACCTTGTGCTGGCACTGGGGGTACAATAAGAATGAGAGGCTTTCTGTTTTCAGAAACTTGCAAGCTTCTGTGGCTTCATGCATTAAAATCTACATTAAAGAATGTTTCATCTAGAGGTTTTAACAGTTATTTTTAAAGAATAGTTTTTTAGCTTCTTTTTTCCTCTTGCCAAACAGTCAGGTTTCTCCCAGCACTGACTCATACAGTGTATCTGGGAAAGATG
This sequence comes from Balaenoptera ricei, assembly GCF_028023285.1. NCBI lineage: Eukaryota > Metazoa > Chordata > Mammalia > Artiodactyla > Balaenopteridae > Balaenoptera > Balaenoptera ricei. The sequence goes on from NC_082647.1 coordinate 67,127,901, forward strand.
ATCTGAATGACAAAGTGAGTCATGTGAACCATCAAAGCTTCAATTTAAAGTCGCAAATGTGTAAGTCAGGCAGATAGTTTTGTCTGAGAAGATCTGAAGGCTAAAGGGGAATTTGAGGATTCAGTTTTCCTAGCTTTCAAATTGTTTGGGATATGGCCTAGCTTAATAGGTCAGGAGACTAAATCTTTGGTTGGCAAGGCAACAAATAGAAGCAAAATTTTCTTGGTAACATGAGAGTCATAAGTAGAATAAGAATGTGTAAATAACAACTTAGATGGTCTGAGTTACCCCTAGCTGGTATGTGGGAATAACTATACACAGGCACAAATGTGTCATTCTCTGGATATTATGAGAGCATGTACATTTTTAAAGACATATCTGTTACCCCATGACTAAAATTTGGCGATCAGCTTCCAAAGTACAAGCGTCAGCTGCAGCTTTACCATCAGCTCGAATAGAAGTGAACTATATAAAACATACTACTAACTCAGCCACAATTACCCATCAATGTCCTCATCTTTTTAGTAATGCCTCTTTGGTAAAAACAGTAGTATGTAGTATGTCAAATTTCTCATTTAAGAGAACTCCTAGGGTGATGAAAATTTAGTAGAGGAATGATTATTTTAATGCTTTGCTTTTGAAAATTGAAGTGGGAAAAATTATTTAGAACTTAAAATGTTTGAATGGTTGTTAAACCTTCTGACTCTCAGATACACTGAAAGAAGGAACAGGTTCGGAAAGTAGTGAAGTCCCTATCATTGGATGCATTCAAACTTGTGGCCCTGTATTCTCTCTCCCTCCCTTTGCGTCAGAGCTCCATGATTTATCAGTGAGGATCCATGTAGTCCTTAAAAAGTGAACTTCAGTCTTGGTACTGAGAGTGGAGAACATGCTCAAGGCTAAGCCAAAAAGCTGATTCAACCCTTGAGCCACAGTAATTGGCCATTGAGTGAGCACGTGACATAAGGTAGTCTATCATAGCAAGCCTGGGGCTTTGCTTTGATTGGCAGGCCAGAGTTCCTTCCGAGTGAGAAGAAGGTAGCTTTTTGCCCTGGAGGCTGTTGGCTCTTTGCTAACAATGAGAGGAATTGACTTTAGGAGGATTTGACACCATGGAGTACCAAACAGAGACATGGATAGAAGGTGGGGGCATGGTGGTCTTGTTTTGCCACTGGATTAAGACTTCCTTGAAATCCAACCTTCTTCTGAAATTTAGGTATATGAACCAATAAAGTAATTTTATTATTTAAGCTATTTAGTTGGGTTTGTATTACTTGCAACTAAGAAGTACTCTAGTGGATTCAGATATATGATGGGTAACACCATGGAAGAGATACTAGAAAAGGTATTCAGACTGTAGACTGGTAGTTGAACTGTATTGTCTTGAAGAAAGCTTTCAATCTTAGAATTCTAATATGGAATGAATCTTGGTTTGTGTACTCCATCACCTCCACATGAGTCTGGAAAATGTTAACCAGATTCCCTTCAAGCTGTATGTATGCCATCCACAGTGTATGATTCAGCAACGAGGACTACATATTTCTCAGCTCAGTTTATTGCCAAATGATCACATTTCATTGTTCACCTTTATCCAAGATGGTCCTTGATTAATTCTAACTAGGACACATTTCTAATTTATTCTTATTAGGATACTTATTTCTCGATATGATTTCTTTTTAAGAGGTCGTTGTTCCAAATAAAAGAGCAAGGTGTGAAAGAGATTTAACATAAGATTTAGGCAATATAGGTTCTAGCCAAACCTTTACCTTTGATGTGTTGTTCTTTCTTATCCATAAAAAAAAAAAAAAGAAAAAGGCAAAAGGCTAGGTGTATCATTGTAGATGCCATTAAGTAGTAAATGTCATTTAATGTTAAAGAGGGACACATTTTTCTGGATAAAATTTTAGATTAATGCCTATTACAATCCAACCATGTTGGAATAGTATTCCACATTGAAATTGATGTAAAATATGGGAAGTCTGGATGCATGTGGGAATCCTACAGAATAAAGTGATTAAGACAACCTCCAGTATGGACTGAAGTCACATCACTATAGTGTTACTAACCAAGACTGACTACTTTCCTTCTAAAAACAAGGATTCAGCAAGACTGTGGAGATAGAACCAGGGTAGGGAGGACAATGGATTTTTCTCAGTCTGTTGCCATCCAATAGAAGTTTGAATCATCCCTGGCATAGAAAAGGAAAAGGCTGATTCCAGGAAGATCACCACCTGAGCTTGTTTGGACCATTTCCAGAGCAGGATACCTGTGCTACAAAGAACTTCTGTTGTCTTCTTCCTGGAAGATGTGCTTCAGAGCTTCACATTTTTGGCAAACATGCCTCCATTCCCTTTGGGCATCTGTGCTTTTCTTTTCCAGAGAGTACCATTTTTTCCTCCATTGATTATATAAGTTTGTTCTCAATCTTCCATAGCAGAAGGAATCTCCTAAAATCACATCCACTATTTGCATGTATTTCAGAAATCTGTTCAGTGCTTTTTAAAAGATTTTAAACGTCTTTTAAAAATTGAATCAAATTGAATATCGTGTCTGGTTTTTGTTCTTGACCAGTATGAGTTGAGAGCAGGAAGAGCTGCATATGGGGAAGTGAATTAATGAGCTTTATTGTGCCAGAGATGCCAGGCCTGGATTCTCAGAGGTGGAGTTTTTATATAGTTCTTAAAAGTGCACATTATTCTATTGCACTTAAGAGTGCATTATTATTCATTTTAGTAATGTGCACATTATTCCTTGTTTCCAAGAAAACATTTTAGATAATTTTGCAACACTTTTTATTGTGAGCTTTGTTCACATTCTGTAAATTCTTTAAATACATTAATAGGGTTTGTTGTTGCTTTATATGCACATTGAGAAAACAAAATGGGCCCATCTTTTTACTTAAAATTCAGTCTGCTGGAGAAGACTTGGCTCCTTCTGTATGAAATATACTGGAAGATTTAATCTGAGGAAATTTCTTGTGTCAGCAGCTGTCACAAAACGTGTGGCCTGTTTTGGAATCTGGAGCAGCTGCCATGCTGAAATACTATTTCTTTTTCGTGGGGAAATAAGCATATCAGTGGAATTTGTCATCTTTGAAGTGCTTCAGCCCTTTTATTTCTAATTTCAGATGTCAGTGGCCTGTTTGGAATGACTAAATGAGGCAGAGAATATTTTCTGCTGAGCCCTTAATATCTGGGGTATTTCCCAGTAGCAAGAATGTTGTAAGCATTGCTGGGTGGGGAATATCCATTCATGATGTCAGATGCCATAAAGTTCACGAGGAAGACACGCTCCAGGCTTCCGTAAAGGTTATGTATGCTTTCCTCCAGAGAGATTTACAGGAAGTTTTCTAGAAGGAACATGGACTCTTTAATCCATCATAAGACACCTTAGACCATTTGCCCCAAGCTACACCTTCAACAGGACATGTCCAGCCCCTCTCAGGTCTCTAAATGTGCTATCCTTCTCTCCCATTCCTCCAATAGCTTAGGAATCTCCCCCTCTGGAGAAAGGTTTTCCTGATTAAGAATGACTAACTATGCCAAGGATGTTTTCTCACATATACAGAGGCCCAGACGTCCTATATGTACTTGTTATTTTGTTTTTCCATAATAGGTTCACTTTAATTTATATGTCTGTTTGAAATGTTGATCATATGCTCATCATGTATCTGGACATGCTACGTAGTTTTTGAATTAAAAATAACACAGTGCTGTAGGATGCCATGGAAGAGAGTTTAGAGGATAACCTGGCTTTCAGTTTACTTCACATCCCAAGCTCAAAGCAGAGGGTGGCCTGCCGTGGGCTGTGGGTGGGCAGACGTGGAGGAGTCTGATGTAATTGTTAGTAATACAGGTTTGCTCATGTCATATACCAGACTTTTAGTGACCTTGGGCACGTTCCTAACACCTCTAACTTCTATACCAATCTGTAAAATGGGAATAGTAACGGTGCAGAGGAATGCTGTGAGGGTGAACAGAAACAGTGCGTATGAAGAGCTTGGCTGCATCCTTGGTATTAATAAAATTAGCCACGTGACCTCAAGCAAGTGAAAAATCCTCTTCCAACCTCATAATATTCATCAGTATAAGTAAATATCTCCAGGTTGCAGGAAAGATTAAAAAGTGATGACATAAACAAGAGTCACTTTTTGTTAGAAGAAAAATTTTGAAAAAAGAAAATGAGGATTAAACTCTAATATATATTCATCCATATGGTATCTGTAATGATTGTTCAATAAATATTTTAAAAAGTGTGATCTGTGCAAAACACTTGGTAAAATATAAAATGATACCTTCAATGCCGTTTTTATTTTCACATTCACCATCACTATTTCCAACATGAAGATGTCTGTAAAAAAAAAAAAGATCAGAAAAGGACAAGGAGGAAGATGATCAGGGACAACATAAAAGCTGAATCCAAGGGAGGAGGATTTCAAAAAAACAGCAAGTACAGTTGACCTTTAAACAACATGGGTTGAACTGTGGAGATCCACTTATACATGGACATTTTTTGATAAATACGTGCTGCAGTACTACAAAACGGGCAGTTGGTTGAATCTCAGGTTGTGGAACCACCTGTATGGAGGGCCAGCTGTAAAGTTACATGGATTTTCAGCTCTGTGAGGGCTGGCGCTCCTAACCCCTGTGTTGTTCAAGAGTTATCTGTATGTGTGTATGTATTTTGGTTTTCAACAAATTTTATTTTTTTGATTGAAATATAGTTGCCATATTTAGTTTCAGGGGTACGACATAGTGATTGAACATTTAAATACATTACAAAATGCTCACTGTGATAAGTCTAGTAACCATCTGCCTCCATATAAAGTTATTACAATATATTGACCATATTCCTTGTGCTATGTGTATTTAATTTTATCAGTCACATTAAGTAATAGTAGAACAAAAACAGATTGCATTGTTATGATGTATTTGTTCATTGAAACTACATTACTGAATGGTCTCTGTAAAAACAAACCAAAAAAAAAAAAAAAAAAAACCAGAACAAATTGTTCCACATAATAAAATAGTGTAGAAAGAAAAGGGAAAGGGCAAGAAAAAAAGAGGAGGAAACTTAGAATTCTGGGAAAAGACTTTTTCCAACTTTTATTTTAGAAAAATAGATGTACTGTCTTCTAACAAGTATTTCTGATAATCTGCCACATACCAACACTATTGAGATGGAAATTTGATGACAAACGATGTAAAAGAGAAAGTTGCTCTCCTTCGGGTAAATACACAGAAAAATGAGGGAAGAATGAGGAAAAACATTAGAGAACAGAGCAGGGAGGAAGGACAGACAGAAGGATGGACCAAAAAAGATGGAAACAAAACCTCTTGCAGTCTTAAGTAAACAAATTTGATAAAGCTAAAGTAGCAGCTTGGAAGGTAGAAGGAGAGGCTTTTTCTTCTGTAAAATAAAATGGGAAGTGGCTGGCGCCAATGTTCATAGAAGCAATCCCAGCATTCCACTGGCCTCCCAGAACTCGAAATCATCCTCTCAATGAGAGGCTTCCTAAATATGTCTTATCGTCTCCATGTGAGAACATTGCTGGTTTTCCCACTTTACCTGGGAAAGGGGCATATCTCTCACCGCATCAGTTATTTTGCAGTTATACATTTTAATTCAATGATTGTTTCTTGCAGCCATTATGCACTGAACACTGTTTGAAATAGTCACACTTTGATAAGAAACAACACAGAAAGTTGATACAAACTGCCTAATCTCAAGGAGCCCAAATGTCTAATAGGATAACCAGGGATGTAGGCCACTGATTCCATGGCCAGACCCAGCGTGGTAAGAGCTATCACAGTAGCACGAGCTGGAGTAATAAAGGTGCAGAGGAGGCCAAGGGTAATTGTGCTGCCCACAGGGTTTTCTGCAGAGCCTCCTTTTGAAAAGACACCCAGACTCATTTCTCTCCCAGGATAGAATTTTACACAATTTGAACTGAGAGAGTTTAGCTCTGGTTCAGAATGCACGTCCTTTTTTTGCTAAAATAAATCTGATTCTAAAGACTGTTTCGTGGAGAAGTTTCCCTCTCCAGTTTTTAGCCTTTAGCCATTGAGAAACATTTGTAAAGATGATCAGTGGAAGGCACAATGAAATTTAAGAGTATATCCACTCTTCTTGAGGTATTTGCACTTGAATTCATTCTCTTTTGCTGATAAAGGTAAAAGAGAAAAAAATGCCGTTAGGGCAAAATAAAGGCTAAAAAGGTGAGTCCTACAAAACTTGTGGAAACAGCACTTGTACATAAAAGCTCATGTGCTACCATTTTGTTGCTATTGTTTGGCATATATACCCAAAGAAAAGCATTGGGGTTTATTCAAATAGGGGGCTTACTTCGTACTTATTTCAGTATGCTGACTAGACGTGAGGTGACAAGTCAGTTGAATATGTCTGCCTCAAGCCATATCCTAGAAGTAGCACTTTTACAGTGTACTTATTTAGTGTGTTTTGGGTGAAAAGTCATTATATAGGGAAAAAAGTCAAAAATTCTGTGTTCTGTAAAACATGGTATAACTTTTCAAGGATTGTGAACTTAAACTGAACAGTTGTATGAGGCAAGTCTATTTATAGCTCTATACACTATAACTACATTTATACAACTGTGGCACAGAATGTAGAATGCAAAATCCACGTTTACTTGAAGGCTACAAAATAACAAATTTTGAGCTTTGTAACTGTCTGCTTCAGGGTGGACCATTCAGCACCCTGTGGTTACATTTAATCTCTTCTACTGACCTTTCCAATACTCTGCTTTAGTAAAAAATTTCGATGAAAACTGATACAACACATTGCTTGCTGCTGCCACTTTAGAGAGAGTTGTGGCTCTGCCTCTGATTGTCTCAAACTTTTCTGACATTTTCTATGGTTAGAGAAGGGAGGAGGGTTGTGGGCAAAGAAATGTGCTGGGCCCTTTTTTAAATTTTTTATTTTATTGTTTGGCCTCTTAAATTTTTTAAAAAATTATTTTGGTAAGAATACTTAACATGAAATGTATCCTCCTAACAGATTTTCAAGTCTGCAATACAATTTTGTTATAAGTATAGTACTGTACATCAGATCTCTAGAACTTATTCATCTTGCATAACTGAAATTTCATACATGTTTATTAGCAACTCCCCATTTCCCCTTCTACCCCAGCCCCTGGCAACCACCATTTTCTTCCTTGCGTATATAAATTCTCTGCTTTGGTAGAAAGTTTTGAGAAAAATTGGGACAACCCATTTTTTTCTTTGCTTCTTTGAGTCTATTTTAGGTACCTCATATAAGTTGAAACATGCAGTATTTGTTCTTCTGTAACTGACCTAATTCACTTAGCATAATGTCCTCAAGGTGCATCCATGTTTTCTAACATGGCAGGATTTCTTTGTTTTTAAGGCTGAATAATAATCCATTGAACATATATACCACATTTTCTTAATTCATTCCTCTGCAAATGGATATTTAGGTTTTATATACATCTTGGCTATTGGGGATAGGGCTGCATGAACACAGAAGTACTAACATTTCCTTGATTTCAGTTTTTTAGGATAAATAACCAGAAGAGGAATCAATGAATCATAAAGTTGTTCTGTTTTTAATTTTTTGAGGAACCAACATACTTTTCACAGCAGCTGCACCATTTTGCATCCCTACCAGCCATGAGCAGGGTTTCTGATTTCTCCACATCCTCATCAACACTTGCTGTCTTGCTCGCTCTCTCTTTTTTTTTCTTTTTTGACAATAGCTCTTCTAACAGATGTGAGGTGATATCTCATTGAGGTTTTGATTTGTATTTCCCCAGTGATTAGTGGTGTTAGGCATTTTTTCATAAACTTGTTGACCATTTGTATGTTGCCTTTGGAGAAATGTCTATTCAAGTCTTTAGTCCATTTTAAAATCAGGTTATTTAACTTTTTTGCTATTGAGTTGTACGAGTTCCTTATGTATTTTAGATATTAGCCCTTTATCAGGTATGTTTTGCAAATATTTTCTCCCATCTGTACTCCACCTTTTCGCTCTGTTGATTTTTGCCCTTGCTGTGCAGAAGCTTTTTAGTTTGATGTAATCTCACTTGTCTAATTTTGCTTTTGTTACTTGTGGCTGGACTCCTGTCTTATATATTGAAAATCTTTCACCCAAATGAAACCTAAGAGCATACATAAACAGAAAACAAAACAAAATCAACAGACATTCAGCAACAGAATCCTCTGCTGTACTGTCGGTAAGAAAACAAGTGCTTTTCCAAATAAAAAATACCTATAATTTATTTCTCATAAAATTAGCAAGAAATTTTTATATAAAAGAAAAATGTGAAGAGTGATTACTGTTCCCCATTCTAGAGCATTTTTCTTAGAACCAACATCTTTCAAAGCTACTTGTCAAAAGGCAGAGCTTTTCAAATTGAAAGAAAGGTTTTGGTTTCCAGTTCATCTACTATGCTTTGCAGGATAATAAGGAAATAGGCCCTGTAAGCAGAAAGCAAACAAAAGAATTACAGCTAAGTGACAATAAAGCAGCACTGGCTCCTGGAGTAAGCGTTTTATATTTTCACTTCAGAAAAAAGGACGATACGTTATTAATAGAAGGTTGACATGTAGATAATATCAGTTAACAGCTAAAATACATATTATGTAGCTTTAGCTATTCACTCTTTTTTTTTTTTGTAAAGTGTTACCAAGGATTAGCTGTGTGCTCTTACTCTCAGCTTACAGATTCACTTTTTTTTTTTTTTTTTTCTAATTTATTTTTATTTTTGGCTGTGTTGGGTCTTCATTTCTGTGCGAGGGCTTTCTCTAGTTGTGGCGAGCGGGGGCCACTCTTCATCGCGGTGCGCGGGCCTCTCACTATCGTGGCCTCTCTTGTTGTGGAGCGCAGGCTCCAGACGCGCAGGCTCAGTAGTTGTGGCTCACGGGCCCAGTTGCTCCGCGGCGTGTGGGATCCTCCCAGACCAGGGCTCGAACCCGTGTGCCCTGCATTGGCAGGCAGATTCTCAACCACTGCGCCACCAGGGAAGCCCCTAGCTATTCATCCTTAAAGCCAAAACTTGATTGCATCACATATAGAATGAAGAAATAATGGAGACAACATCATCTCCATGTTGCTTACTTTGTTAAAACCCACAAAACCACAATAGGATAATTAACTTACAATTTAATTAGATAACTATAAACTGTATTTGAATGGTTAAAGGTAATTCAAAACAGTATAGTTCTCAAGACTTTCTCAAGTTATTTCTCTTGATATTAGCCTTTTTTGGCCAAACAGAAAAACCAAGTCAAACATAATACATGAAAAATTAATATTCATCATTGTCACAGTGATGTCTTTTGTCCCAATTAGTTTTATGTTCATTCACTATTAGGTAAAACAAATGAAAATGGAGCAGAACATTTACGCCAACAATGGCATATTTTAATTCTGTAGTTAAGAAAGGACATTTTAGGAGCTTCTGATTTCAAAATGTTTTGCAATTATATCCGATTATGCTTCTTACCTGAGATTTTGGAAACAATTGAGTACTAAAACATGGGCATTTTAGATTTCCAAATCAGACTGGTAAAGCACACTGTTTATAAAATTTCTAAATAAGTGGCAAAAGGCAGAGCACAAATTTGAACTGTGATCTTAGGTGCAAGTAATAAAGGAAAGGAAAAGTCCCTAAAGAAGGATGTAGAGAAAATCTAAAGTAAAACCTTCCCAGTACAGCCCAGGGGAGGGGGATTGGCTTAGCATCTTCTCACCTATCTCGCTGTAGCCGCGTGACCCGCCTGTGGTAGCCGATCATTTTCACTCTAGGGAAGCCTGTGCAGGGTGTTTGAAGAGGAGCTTGTCCTAAGAGTTCCACTCAGGGAAACCAGGCTAAAGAAAAGCACATCGTTTAATAATGAAGAACCCAGTGAGCTTGCCAGCCTGACATTTTTCTTTTTTTTTGACAAATAAAAATTGTGTGTGTGTATACACACATATGTGTATATGTATAACATGCTTTGATATACACATGTACATTGTAATATGAAATGATTACTACAATCAGTTTATTTCACACATCCATCACCTCACATTTCACTTTTTCTGTGGTGATAATACTGAAGTTCATAACAAATTGCAAGTATACTATACAGTATTACTAACTATAGTCATCATTAATTCCCCAGAACTTAATTATCTTACAACTAAAAGTTTGTACCCTTTGCCCAATATCCTCCCCACCTCCTGATCCTTGCAACCATTGTTCTATTCTCTGGTTTTAGGATTTCAACGTTTTTAGATTCTACATGTAAATGAGATCATCCCATATTTGTCTTTCTGTGTCTGGCTTATTTCACTTAGCATGATGTCCTCCGGGTCCATCCATATTTTCACAAATGGCAGAATTTTCTTTTTTTATGCCAGCTTGGTGTTTCTAACATATCACTTTCTTTGCTTTCTTTATTCATGCAACTAATAATAATAAAGACGACTAATGTTGGGTGATATACTATACACATTGGAGAGGAAGAAGGCCAGAGGCAGAAAGATCATTTAGAAAGCTATTTCTGTACCTTGTTTCCATTGTGAGGGCTTTACAGATACATGGGTAATGATGGAAGTACTGTGTATCATAAGGCAGAGACTGTATCAACATAGAGGAAGGTTCTGTTCTGGATTCATTGATTATAGGCACGGGGTCAATGTTCAGGTAAAAATATACCTGGGAACAAAGTTCAGGAGACAGGGTAGGAATGGAGAAAGCGTGAGGTTTAAGTTGCTCATCTTATTGTCTTTATGTATGAGTAAAATTATAGCATATTAGATATATAATTATTTAAAGATTATTTTGAAATAAATACTTCTTGAGTCTTTACTCTGTTACAGGTTTATGTTAAGTATTTTATATGAAATTTCTGAAGACTTGCAAGAGGTCTGTAAGTTTATTATTCTTATCCTTCTTTCATAAATGTGGTCTCCCAGCTAGTAAAGGGATTACAAATCAGACAGGGTTCCCTAATTCCAACATCTATGCTTGAATCTCAGCCCTGTCTTTGCATCCCAGTACCTAGATAAGTATCTGTGTAGAGTCGGCATTCAACCCATGTCTGTTTAACACATTACTGCATACTAGTATCTGTGCCACAGGACAGCCTGAAGTTGCAAACAGTGTGTCTGAAGAAAGAAGAAAAGTAGAGAGCCAAAGGGTGTAATCGTTGATTGATTTTTAAAAACTGAAACAATGGAGATTAAGAAGTTAAAAAATTAACTAAGCACAATAAAAAAAAGATTTAGAATGCTACAGTAATTTGGGGGGAAATATGGCAAACAGAGCGTATAACTTTTAGGAAAGTTTCTGCTTTGACCTAAGTTTTATGAATTTGTGATAGATAGGGTCATTCAGTTGGCCTACAGTTCATGTATCCAGGGGTAAATTGTTTTCATTTGATGAACATCAAGATATTCATAGCAAATTTCTTTACATGTAAATGTCAGTGCCTCGTCATAGATATGTTTTTAAATGTCTACTCAGTGCAAGATCGCACAGTACGTTCCATGGAAGATTTAAAATGTGTGTCTAAGACAGTTCTGTAGTCAAAGAACTTTACCTGGGAGCTGGGGAGGCAGGATAAAAACATTATGAATCCTGCACCCAGCTGTTTCCATTTCCCTCACCCTGTCCTGCACACTGGCATCTGGAAAACACCATGGACATTGTTGACTCGGCCTTCTTTTTTTTCTTTTTTTTTTTTTTTGCCTTTGCTCTTCCACTGTCTGGGTGACTTCTCTCAATATGCCACCATGGCTTGCTCGCTCACTTCTGTCAGGGTTCTGCTGAAAAATTAGGTAATAGGGGCTCTTTTGACTCCCTAATACAAAATATCCATATGCACCTTATTCCCCTTTCCCTACTTTATTTTCCTCTCTGGTACTCATCACCAACATCCACGTGCTTAGACAGTTTATACAAATGATGCATTTATTTATTATTAGCTGTCTCCACCCACTAGACTGTGAGCTCTTTGAGAAGAGGAACCATTTTGCTCATGGCTGTATCTTCACCACCCAGAACAGTGCCAGGCGTGAAGTAAGGACTCCATAAATATTTATCAAGTGAATGAAAAAATGAGCTGGTTAGTGAAACCTTTAATTGTACAACAGCCAAATTGTTAACACAGGTGATAATCACTATAGAAATTCTTAGGAAATGCTTGGGTATGCACCTTTTCCTGAATTTTACGGTATCTCAGGGAAAGAGATTCTCTCTCTTGAATATCTGTATCCAGTGATGTCCTGGCAGAGTACCTAACATATTGAGTTTATCTGATACATATTTGTAAAAATGTTACATTTCCAAGAGGAGATGTATCTTTGGCAGGGCTTTGAAGGTCAGATGGGATTTAGATGACTGGGTAAGTAGAAGAGAATGGCATCAATTTTCTGAATAAGATGCAGATGGAGATACAATTTCCCTTGACATGGAGTCAGGATACCCTGGTAAGAGCAGAGACTTAAGTTAAAAAAAAAAAAAAAAAAAGTAAACAGTGGTAGGGTTGGGGATAAATTGTGGAAGGTTTGTGTTGAAAGGGATGCAGGGTGCTAAACAAATTTTTAAAGGAGTCATTCTTTTGAGCATGTGACAGACTAATGTTTTTGGGAGATGCATTTTACTCTTGTATTCATGCACATTCATTTCTATTCAGTATGTGTAGGATCAGAGTGGCTATGTTTTGGAGAAGCACAACGTCAACTTTACTAAATGGGTTCAGGGAGAATTACAGTGTAGCGAGCAGATACTAAGTCTGCAGAAATAGTGTGGACTCGAGTGATAAGAGAACAGAAGACATGGATGTGAGAAATCATGTGAAGAAATAATGAAAAGAATTTTCTCATGCAGTAGTTTCAAAGAGGGGTCACAAATAGAGAGGGTAAAATGTGCTTGGGAAAATGGTTTTATTGAGAAATCTGAAGGTCAAGATAAGGAGGAGAAAACCAAGATGAAATAGCAACAGGCTGGCAAAAATGTGGCCAGGAATTCCAGGGAGACACCGTGGTTGGAAATAGAAATTTAGGACTTAGCACAACTACCTACTGTGTTTTGCTAATATTCCCAGAGCATTTGGGATTTGTAGTTCTCATTAATTCATGTGTACAAGTGGTTATTGGGCACTTCATTGCCAAGAATTCTTCTAGGTGCTAAGGATGCAACAGAGGCCAAACAGAAAAAGTCCCTGCCCTTATGTACTTTACATTCTAGCTGGAGAAAGTAAAATGTATGATGTATCATATCTGTGGAGGATAAGTGAAGAGGAGAAAAATAAAGCAGGGCAGGAAGGTAGGGGCTGTAAGTGTGGAGGGCGGGACGATGACAGTTGCAGACAGAGTGGTCAGGGCAGGTTGCGTTGAAAAGAGCAAGATCTGAAGGAGGTGAGCCCCTGAAACCTGGGGGAGCAGCTTAGAGGAAGCAGGAAAGCAGAGGCCCTGATCCTGCTTCCCCTGCTCAAGAAAGAGCAAGAAGGTGACCGAGGCAGAGGAACAGGGCACGGGATCAGGGCAGAGCTGTCAGTGCGAGGGAAAGACCTTCTCATGCCTCGTGGGCCAAAACCAACTTGGGATTTACTCTGAATAAGAAGGGAAGCTGGTGAATAGTTTGGGAGCAGACAGGGTACATGATGTGACTTGTATTTCAAACAGATCATTACTGTTGCTCTGTTGATTACAGAGCTGTGAATCATCTGGAATGAAGGGGGGGGGGCTTATTGCCTCTAGCCAAAGGCATTTTTTATCTGATTTATTTATTTTTGGCTGCGTTGGGTCTTCGTTGCTGAGCGTGGGCTTCCTCTGGTTGTGGCGAGCGGGGGCTACTCTTTGTTGCGGTGCATGGGCTTCTCATTGTGGTGGCTTCTCGTGTTGCGGAGCATGGGCTCTGGGCACGCGGGCTTCAGTAGTTGTCGCTTGCGGGCTCTACAGTGCAGGCTCAGTAGTTCGGTGCAGGGCTTAGTTGCTCCGTGGCATGTGGGATCTTCCCGGACCAGGACTCAAACCCGTGTCCCCTGCCTTGGCAGGCGGATTCTTAACCATTGCGCCACCAGGGAAGCCCGGCATTTTTGTTCAGACAAAATAACTTACTATTTTACGTTTGCATTCCCCCAAACCATCTTTTTAGGTTTCAAATAACATTCCCTCACTTCCATTTGAGCGTGTCTCCAACATCCTCTTTGGCCTTTCTAACGTCCTCCCTGCTACCATGGAGTGTTAACCTCAGGAGGCTTCCTGGGGTAGGTGGAAGAGCCACAGCAAATGAATCATCTCTTCCATGGACTCTGTCATTAAGTTCAGACAGCATTGATCTTTGTGGACTTTAACTCATTCTCTATGTGTTTTTCTATTGAACGCTCAGGTAAATGAATATGGAGAGAAGTGTGTCATGGATTTCCTTCTCTTTGCATTGGTTCCAATTACAGTTTGAATTATCTGTCTCTTGAGGTCTACTACCCATTATATCATAAAAATATATGCTATATATTATTCAAAACCATGTTTGGCTGCTGTGTCATTAAAACAATGACAAACTCTAGACAATTCCAAGAAGGACTTTAACCTACCCTGGTGGGTCTGAAACTTTTTGAGACACCCTTCCTTTCATATTTACATTAGTTATAAATGTCTAGAGTTCTGACTTCAATTTAGCTCAGATGTTGCCAATAATTGTGAAGAGAGAGCTACTTTAGAATTCAGGTTGTAGGTTTCCCTGCTTAAAATCTATTTAAGTGTGGGAAAATGAAATGGGCATGACATTTATAAACGGACATATCTGTACATCACTTTTTAATAAGGTTAGTGTTTTTCAGCGTGCATTGCTGTGCCATTTAGTAGAGGCTGTGTACTGGTTCAGTGTTCACAGATCACTGTTAAAAAAAAAAAAAAAAACCTACATAATACCCCTCTGAAGACAAAATCAAATCCAGAACACCTGGAATGAGTCATTTTCTTTGCTCTTTGATAAACCTTACTTTAGAAATCTGAAAGTTCTCCTTCAAGTAACTTAATAAATTAAGTAAAATAAAATTTACCATCTGTTATGTGAGCTCCTTTGTTCAAGTTATGACAAATTATCACATAATGCGTGATTGTTTAATTAATTAAATTGAAGTGAGCCTAACACTGTATATTCTTGAAATTGCTAGTGAGTTTCTGAATTGTGAACACCTGAAAGAAAATTAAGGGTTTAGTTTAAGTAATTGAAGGATAATTTACACTATTATCGCCTATTGAAAACTTGAAGATCCCTTGAGTATTTGAGCTGGTGTATGGAGGTCCCTTTATATGAAAATTTCTTTTTCTAAAACTATAATCATAATCTCATTTTTATTAAACACTTCCGTAGTTCACCCCCCTCCCCATTAAAGTAAAACAGAGTTTATAACCAGGGCTGTGAAGTAGGTAGACTACATTCTTTTCACTGTTTCCATGTTTAAGTAGGGGAATATGATAATGTTCAGATTCTCACCAAAAAAATCACATGTAAAAGGCATACTGATTTGGCTTTGTCTATTCACAATGTCATCGTCCGCTCATGTCCATTGTTTAGGACTCCTTTGGATAATTAAAAATTCAAATCCAGTTAAAACCCTGCTGCTCTGGGCAGGGCTGTGGGACTCACAAAATTTCTAAAATGATGAATAGGACCATTTCAAAGTCTAGGGTGTGATATGAAAATAACTTAAAAATCTGGAGAAAACTAAAATTTTATGGACAGATGTTTTTCTTTGAGGATTTTCTAAGAAAGTAATGAGGAAATGGTTCATCTTCCTCTCAAGGAAATAAGATGCCAGGTCTATTTTTAACAGTTTTCCATGATAATACTTCAGATATAGGAAATAGATTGAAATTAGCTTCTGATCTGACTTGACTGTTTTTCTGTCATTTGCAATTCCGTACGTAGTTACTCTCTTTACCTAAACCAACCTTCCCTGGGTATCCTTTTCAGTTTTCAGGTGATACCTTCCATATGCATGGCTAGGAAAATACTTATATGTGTGTGTATTAGGTATTGATTTTTTTCTTAATCCTTTTGTTTAATAAATCAAACAGCTGGTAGAGAATGTATTTTGGTGAAGAGGTCATGGATTTGAAAGCTTTGCTTCTCAGAGAATTCACTGAAATTTTCTGTTACGAGAAAATGGGCATTTAACCCCACACGGATCATAGAGAAAATGAAGCAGATCCCAGACCTCAGCTACAAAGTCACAGAGAACATGTAATGTTGCCTGGGATTTTACCGCAGTGACTCACAGCGTCACAATCACCTTTGCAGAAAACAGACACTTCAGTACTCAAAGAATACCTCTCATTTGGGAGATAAAAAAGGCTTCATTTTTTCATTAGAAAGAAGCACTGTTTAGGAGTCTGACCATAGGGAATATGGATACTTTCATTCACTGCTGCTTTGTTAGTATATCACATAATGCCTACCATACAATAAACACTTAGTAGATATTTGTTGTTTCGTGGGTGATGAAAGAATGAATGAAAGAATGCCACTTCTTGATCTGCCCTTTCTGGCAGCATGAGAAAGTTATTTGGAAGTTACGTATTATTTAACAATTCAGTGATTTGTTCATTCATCAAAAACATATTGCCTACTATATACCAATGCTAGGTCCTAGGGAAAAAAAATAAGAAATCAGTTGGACATCATCCCTGATCTCATTGTGTTTCTAATCTCATGAGTCTTGCTATGAGGATGAAACAAGTAGAATGCAGGGATGTATTCTGACATTTTTGTAAACTATCATCGTGACTGAGTTAGTATTGGATGGCTCCTTTCTGGTTGATTCGTGTCTTGCTAAACATGTTATCAGTTCTGAAGTTAAGTTATGCATCAGTAGTATCTAGGGAAACTGTAAAACAGATTTCCATGCCCTAAGCCAGAATCTTTAAAGTTGGAGTCTAGAAGTCTGCACTTTTAAGAAACTCTGTAGATCTGTCTGACCAAGCTAAACTGATATTCAGGAATCACTATTCAGGGATAAATAGAGATCTGAAATTATGATTAGTATAAGGTAAATGTTTATGTTTGTGCCAACCCAAAAGTAAACATTAACTGACTGGCTTTCAGTGTCAGATTATTTTATATAAAGAGATGATTAATCAAGATAGCCTCAACTCTTGGCCCTACCTCATAACACCCTAGATTACAATCTCTCTCCTAGAACCTTGCCGTCACCACGTGCTTTGTTCCCCTGAGGCTTCTGGTCTTGGTTATTATTCTTTGGATAGTGTAACTCTTCTTTCATTTTCATCACTCTTTTTCCTGTAGTTAAAATCATCTCAGGACACACTTTGTCCATGGATACTTGGAAGGTTTATTTCAGAGGGTCTGATAACTTTCATTGTCATTCAAAGAATGTTGCCTCTTCTACAAACCTCTTGTTCTAATTGTTTAATCCTCACCTGTGTAACAATGTACTTATGCACATAATGAAAAAATCCACTTTTTGATTACTCATACAGAAGGAATTTTAGATACAAGATCATATGCTCAAAGTTTCTCATAACTCTCAATTTTGATGGTCTCATTGCTTTAGTCTCCCGGAATTTAGCTCTCAAAGAACCATCTCTATGCACGTTCATAAGCTTCTTCCCTGTGCGTCTCTCCACTTTAAAAGTGGTACTAGTAAACTCTGCCAGTCAGGTAACCGGGATGGTCAGGATTGGGAGAACTAGTTACTTTCAAACTCATGACTCTGGAGAAAGTGCTACCTACTCTTAACTAGCTACAAGTGGCCCTGGCTATGGTTCTGAAGTGGGGATGAGAGGTACTGAGCCAACCTTCTTTCCTCTGAGGATGGGGCAAGTGAAGCCTCAACTCATCCTTTATGCGATCAGAGATATGCTTCATTGTCTCAGAACTGCAGAGAGTGCACGTTGCTTCCAGTACTCAATGCAGAGAATTAAAAATTCTCAATCAAGAGAGTGAAATGGAGAGTCTGTCCAAACAACTTCTCCTGAACAGGGGGAGTCTGCCTACATACAATCTCCTTGTTACGTAGGGGTGAAGTACAATAAGCAAGCTTCTTTATTAAGGAAGAAACACAGTTGTGTTTGTTTTTGCTTTTTTTTTAAAGCAATGTGGAGAGATATAGAATTTCTCTTTACTTTTAAAAAAATCAAGAATGATAATTTATTAGCTTAAGTAATATGTCTTATTTATTTAGACCCAGCCCACTTCCTACTGCAGTAGCATAAGGGACCCCAAGTAAGAACCCTCTAGTTGAACTCATCAACCCCCCCAAATCATGAGAAATAATAATAAATGATTATTGATTAAAACAGTTTTGCACCATAAATCTGGGTGATTTGTTATACAGCAAAGGATAATTGATCTTTCTCTCTTTCTCTATCCTTTGCAGTCTTATGATGTTTATCGGTGAAGAAAACCAGGTTGCTTTTCCTGTAGCATTTCCTACAGTCTAGATATTGAAACTTGTGTTCCCATTTTTAAAAACATGTTCTTCTGTTGTATGGCTCATTTTTGAAAATAAAATGCATGTGTAATTGTGTTGACAATGATAAACAAAAACATGCAAAGATTGGAAGTATGAATCCCAAATCATCCTTGACTGTGATTCATTGCTGCATGGTGGAAGATCAACGTGAAGTACTTTTGTTTGCTTGCCAGTTTTTGTATAGCTGTAGTTTCTGAATTTCATAATTAATATAAAAAATAATAGCTTAAGAGTAGTAAAATATCCCTTGAATATTTTAAGAAATTTTCTAGGCATTTTTTTAAAAAAAAAAACTAAAGTGTTAGGAATTAGTGAAATGTTACTAATGTTTTCCAGTTTTGAAAGCACTTTTTAGTGAAAACAGAGTGATTTATATTTTGGTCTCTGTCAACGAAGGAAAATTGTACATCTCTTCTTTCAGGTTAAATTTAAACTCACTTTAACCCTATGAATCTCTTGATATTTATTCTATTCCTGAAAACTGAGTTAATTATGCAGCTGTTTTTTATGCCGTGTGTTGTGAATTTGGTTTCTCTTTCACATTTCAGATCTCTTTCACATGGTCTGCTCTTTTTGCAAAGAGAAGTGGTATAAAAAATCTAAGCAAGTAGCAAAAGGATATTCATGTTTAAATTAACAACTGTGGGACTTAATAAAGGTTAGGGAGAATTTTTCTTTTATTTGGCTTATTAGCATAACTTGAAATCAACATAAACAACTGCTTCTGTTTTCAGCAAAGTCTTAAATTTTGCAGTA
Source organism: Balaenoptera ricei (assembly GCF_028023285.1). NCBI lineage: Eukaryota > Metazoa > Chordata > Mammalia > Artiodactyla > Balaenopteridae > Balaenoptera > Balaenoptera ricei. Next base: position 67,147,127 of record NC_082647.1, read on the forward strand.
ATTTCAGCATTCTCCTGGTGCTGACAACTGCTGAGCATTTAGTTTTTGATCTTCTTAGCTTGAATTGCCATTGCTTTCGTTAATGCTTGAGCTAAGCAAAAACAGCCTAAATAAGACTTCTCTACAACCGTCTTTAATAAACATTTTAAATCACATTTATAGGAGCAACTCTCCGCATTCAAGCCACAAGTTTATTAACACACTGTAATGTTCACATTGGACCAGCAACGCAGAAAATTGCAGCAGCATTTCTAGACCAAGCCTATGGGTGACACAAACGTTTGGCTTTTCTTTAACTGAGCTGAATATTAAGCTGATTTAGAATGCCGCCTATTCTTGTTATATGTGTAGCCTACGGTCGTAATCTAATTTCCATTGTGTGATGGCCCGGAGCATAGTGCTTACTTGGAGCAGGGCAAATGTCTGTTGTCCATTTGAGAGACTCCTCAGGTCAGCCTAACTATGTCCTAACCTCTTTTCACTTTCCAAGAATTCTCCAGTAAGTCTGAATGATGGTTAAGAACAAGCGTTGCCGCTGTTGCAAAGCGGGACATTTAAATTATAGCTTGTAAGATAGGTCAACCCTGGAAGAGAAGCTGTCTCTTCAGAGTGTTACAAAGTTCTTAATCTTAAAATCATTACTTGAGTCAGTTCAACTTCCTCCGTTCTTCTCCTTTTTTGCCTGTTGATGTGTCTATCATCATCAGGAGCGGTATCTACCACTGTGTTCGGTACATACCATGTAGCAAATACCATGCTAGGTTTAAGTATAATTTGCCACAATCACCCATTTTAGGTAGTATTATCTCTGTTATGCAGATGAGGAGATGGAAGCCTGTGGCCCAAATCCCAAGGCTAGAAAGTGGTAGACTCAGGATTCAAGTTCAATCCTCCCTTGATCCTTTCTATTCTATGCGGTTGTAGCCAAATGGTACTTCCATTTCAAAATAATCTTAAGGAAAACCTGTAGTCCCACTGCTGACTCAGTTGACATGACCATTAACCCCCAGGCTAATTGAGCTACCGCCCTCTGTGCTACCATTGAATTTTGAATGATACTCTATAAACAGATAATTATTTATACATGTAGTTCTACCACTAGTTGTGCTATGAACTCTTGAACCACAAGGACTATAATTTATTAATCTTGTTACCTGTAGTGTCTAACAGAGTAATTATTCAATGAATGGGATACCCTTCAAGAGGTTAGTAAGTTTACTTTGATACTCCTGCCATCAACTCCTCCTCCTCTGTTGAATTTTAGTTAAAAGCTGAGGTAACACATGCAATACTTTATTCATTAGAAACAATTTATAAACTGAAAAGCTAGCTATTTAATAAAAGGGCAGAATACATTTGCCATAATATAACAATCATTAGCATTAGCTTTGCAAATGTTCTTATGCAAAATTCTCTGGAATTTTAATTATCTCCAAGCTTGTCATGATCCAATGGTGCAGGGGGAAAAAGCCATTGAATAAGAGATGTGGAATGTGCAAATCATGATTAATAAAGAGATCTGGTTTTGCCACTTCCTGGTTTTGTCATCTTGGACTTTTTTTTCCCCCTGTTTTAGAATGGGGATATAACGATTAGTTCTTGTGATATAATAATATACTGATGAGTCTTTGGTTACTTCCTACATCACATTGCACACTGGTCATATAACTTCTAAGATGTGATACACAATTCGAACAGTCACAGTTTAGGAAGGATATTATCCATTCACAGAAATTAGAGATTGTATAAAAGTCTGGAAATCAGGCCATGCAAGGAAAAACTGAAGCAACTTGGGATGCTTAGCTTATAGAATAGAGGACTATTTGCAGATAGAGAAGCACACTATGTGGAAAAGTCTCGATCTATGCTATATTTCTATAGAGGAACAAAGTCTGGAAAATTACAGGAGATTATCCAGTTTTCCAGTTGTTTGTTGTTGGATGGAAAGTCTGGTATCAGGTACTCCAAAATGGGGGAGTGGAATTTCCCCTATCCACTAAATTTTATTGTGTGTGGGGATAGCTTTTCCAGGGGTTTTGATATCTGTTTTGTTTGTTTTTATCTTCTACCATTGTTGCTATCTTTTATGATTTCCACTCTAAATGTAGTGTTTAAAAAATGTGACTTTGCTTTTGAATGGGGATGGTAATACAATTTTTCCTTAAAGATAGTTCAGGAAAGAGTGAAAAGTACTTTATTTAGAGATTTTGAATGAATTCTTCATCTATAAACAGATAAGGTAGTCTCTTTAAGTTTGTTCCTACCCAATAATATTGAACTATAAGAATTAATGATTTTTAAAGATGGTAGAATAATGGCATTCATACCTCATTGTTCTAAGTATAAGGGAAAACTGCAAAGCAATGTAAATGGGAGGAGAAGATAGCCTCATCCATGTATGTAAAAGACACCCACAACTTTTATCAAAATACCTGTCATACTTCTCTTGATCTGAACCCAATCAAGAGAAGAAGGCACAGTTAGACAGACATGAGCCACCAGAGGTCACAAGGTAATGTGGGTTCTCTGAAAGTAATTGATACACTTGGGTGGTATCAAACAGTGCCTTACTTTGAACTGAGATTTTCAGATAATGACATTCCACACTTCTTAGCTGTGTGTTAGGTTGAAATAATTAATAGTAGTAGTAGTAGTAAGCTTTGTAGATGTGCTTGTAGAGCACCAGTAGATGTGTATGAGTTTGAAGAGTCAGACAGGAAGAGTATCCACATACAAAAGAAGTAAACAGCTTTGGATCAAAGTGGAATCTAATCTGAATCTGTGGTGGAGCAAGTATATAATAAGAGTAAAAACCCTGAATGTTAAAAACTAATGTGGGAGCTTGGGGTTTTTATGGGGCATGAGCCACGAATCTCCTTGTATGGCCCTGCAATAAACTTTTCTCTGCTCCAAAAAGAAAGAAAAGAAAAGAAAACAAACCCAAAATCAATGTGACATTGTAACACATGGGGGAAAACTTCAAGTCTTATGCCTTGCTTAAAGAAGGGCGAATGAAGCAAAGTTAAACATTAAAATTAAGAAAGTAAAAAGAATAAATAAGGAAGAAATAGAAAAGATAAAAATGAAAGTCTATCAATAACAGGTATGAAAATGGTTTAATTAATACATAATTTAGAAACTCATTCTTTGAGGAAGAAGCAACCTAATCAAGAAAAGGAAAAAAACACAACTGTACAAAGTAAAAAATGAGAGCAGGGAAATTTTTTCTGTACAGTCCTTCCTTACTTTCCCCTGCACTCTGTTACCTGAGATGTGTATATATTGGAACCATGTCTTATTTTGCAGAGCTCCCATACTTAATTTCTGTTAACACAGTACTGTGCAAAGCATGGACTTCTATAGTTACAAAATGTTTGCCACCAAATCAAAGAGGTAACTTGGCTTAACTCTAGGCAAATTAATTTTTTTTAAATCTATAATAAATAAATCCATAGAATGTTGTGTTACTGAATCTTACACAAGAAGAGACATAAACGTTTAGTAGACCAGTTAACATAGACATAAAATTGTCAGTTACTTTCTTTACGTTTCCAGACCCAGATGATTTGTTGAATTTTATGAAATATTTAACATATCTCTGATGCTTTTAAGATGTTTCAAAGCACAGAGAATGAAGAAAAATTTGTCCTTTTTAATAGGCAGCATAACATTATTATAAAAATATGACAAACATAATACAATAAAGGAAAACTAGAAAACAGACTCATTTACAAATGTCATTGCAGAATCCTAAATAACAAAATAGTCACATTAAATTAAAGAAGTAAATATTATGTCCAAGTAAAATTCATATAAAGTAATGACAGTTCCTTATTAGTAAATCTATAATTTACTATTTAACAAGTTAAGGGGAAAACCATATTCATCTCCAGGTATGCTAAAAAGACAATTGATAAAATTCATATTTATTCCTTATTTTAAAAACACACACACACACAATTAAAAGATTATTTGGGGACTTCCCTGGTAGTCCAGTGGTTAAGACTGCATGCTTCCAATGCAGGGGGCATGGGTTGATCCCTGGTTGGGGAACTAAGATCCCACATGCCATGCAGCCAAAAATAAATAAATATATATTAAAATAAAACTGTGATCTTAAAAAAATATTATTTCAAACCAAAAATTAGTGTCATCCTCAGTGACAAAGTGATGGATTCACTTCTATTAAAGTCTAGAAAAAGAAATGCCATTCACTGTCATCTCTATATGATAGCACTCTATAAATTCTAATCATTAAGATCAGAGAAAGTCCAAGTGTAAGTATTGGAAAGGAAGTGGCAAATTGATTATTTTCAGTTGACTTAATATTTACCTGAAAAAATTCAAAGAATTGTTTTAAATGAGAAATGATATGGAAAAATATTTCACTAGAACTCCAGGTTACAAAGCTGGTATAAAAATCATAGCATTCACATACACAAACAAAACAATGCATTAAAGAATATGAGAATAAATTATAACAGAATAAATTTAAGAAACTATAATGAATCTAAATTTTTTTGAAAATCCTCTATTTATGAAAGAGGGCTTGACTAAATAGAAATACATTGCTTGTTTTTGGATTGAAAGACTCCCTGTTAATGTGTCAAATTTCTCAAAGTTCATAAATGTAAAGGCGCTCCCAACCAAAAAAATGGCATTCTTATTGGAATTTGACAAATTGATTTTAAAGTTCATTTGGAAAAGTTACAGTGCTGAAAGATTTCTGTGTTTTTCTGGGATAGATGGAAAATATTGAATAGAATATAGTAGTAAGGGGGCTTCCCTGGTGGTGCAGTGGTTGAGAATTCGCCTGCTAATGCAGGGGACGCGGGTTCGCGCCCTGGTCTGGGAAGATCCCACATGCCGCGGAGCAACTGGGCCCGTGAGCCACAATTACTGAGCCTGCGTGTCTGGAGCCTGTGCTCCGCAACAAGAGAGGCCGCGATAGTGAGAGGCCCGCGCACCGCGATGAAGAGCGGCCCCCGCTCACCGCAACTAGAGAAAGCCCTCGCACAGAAAGGAAGACCCAACACAGCCAAAAATAAATAAATAAATAAATAAATTTAAAAAAGAATATAGTAGTAAGAAATAGGCTCGCAGGAGATTGGTTCAAGGTGGCGGAGTAGAAGGACGTGTGCTCACTCCCTCTTCCGAGAGCACCGGAATCACAACTGCTGAACAATCATCGCCAGGAAGACACTGGAACTCACCAAAAAAGATACCCCACATCCAAAGACAAAGGAGAAGCTGCAATGAGATGGTAGGAGGGACACAATCACAAGAAAATCAAATCCCATAACCACTGGATGGGTGACTGACAAATTGGAGAACAATTATACCACAGAAGTCCACCCACTGGAGTGAAGGTTCTGAGCCCCACGTCAGACTTCCCAGCCTGGGGGTCTGGCAACAGAAGGAGGAATTCCCAGAGAATCAGACTTTGAAGGATAGCGGAATTTGATTCCAGGACTTTGACAGGTATGGGGGAAACAGAGACTCCACTCTTGGAGGGCACACACAAAGTACTGTGCGCATAAGGACCCAGGGGGAAGGAGCAGTGACCCCATAGGAGACAGCACCACACCTACCTGCTAGTGTTGGAGGATCTCTTGCAGAGGCGGGGAGGGGCTGTGGCTCACTGCAGGGACAAGGACACTGGCAACAGAAGTTCTGGGAAGCACTCCTTGGTGTGAGCCCTCCCAGAGTCTGCTGTTAGCCCCACCAAAGAACCAGGTAGGCTTCAGTGTTGGGTCGCCTCAGGCCAAATAACCAACAAGGAGGGAACTCAGCCCCACCCATCAGCAGACAAGCAGATTAAAGTTTTACTGAATTCTGCCCACCAGCTCTACCCACCACCAGTCCCTCCCATCAGGAAACTTGCACAAGACTTTTAGATAGCCTCATCCACCAGAGGGCAGAGAGCAGAAGCAAGAAGAACTACAATCCTGCAGCCTGTGGAACAAAAACCTCATTCACAGGAAGATAGACAAAATGAAAAGGCAGAAGACTATGTACCAGATGAAGGAACAAGATAAAACCCCAGAAAAACAACTAACTGAAGTGGAGATAGGCAACTGTCCAGAAAAACAACTCATAATAATGACAGTGCAGATGATCCAGGACCTCAGAAAAAGAATGGAGGCAAAGATCGAGAAGATGCAAGAAATGTTTAACAAAGACATAGAAGAGTTAAAGAACAAACACCTAGAAGAATTAAAGAACAAACAAACAGGGATGAACAATACAATAACTGAAATGAAAAATACACTGCAAGGAATCAATAGAATAACTGAGGCAGAAGAACGGATAAGTGACCTGGAAGACAGAATGGTGGAATTCACTACCACAGAACAGAATAAAGAAAAAAGAATGAAAAGAAATGAAGACAGCCTAAGAAACCTCTGGGAAAACATTGAATGCACCAACATTCACATTATAGGGGTCCCAGAAGGAGAAGAGAGAGAGACAGGATCAGAGAAAATATTGGAAGAGATTATAGTCGAAAACTTCCCTAACATGGGAAAGGAAATAGCCACCCAAGTACAGGAAATGCAAAGACTCCCATACAGGATAAACCCAAGGAGAAACATGCACAGACACATAGTAATCAAGTTGGCAAAAATTAAAGACAAAGCAAAATTATTAAAAGCAACAAGGGAAAAACAACAAATAACATACAAGGGAACTCCCATAAGGTTAACAGCTGATTTTGCAGCAGAAACTCTACAAGCCAGAAGGTAGTGGCATGATATATTTAAAGTGATGAAAGGGAACAACCTATAACCAAGATTACTCTACCCAGCAAGGATCTCATTCAGATTCCACTGGAAATCAAAAGCTTTACAGATAAGCAAAAGCTAAGAGAATTCAGAACCAACAAACCAGCTCTGCAACAAATGCTAAAGGAACTTCTCTAAGTGGGAAACACAAGAGAAGAAAAGGACCTACAGAAACAAACTCAAAACAATTAAGAAAATGGTCATAGGAACATACATATCGATAATTACCTTAAACGTGAATGGATTAAATGCTCCAACCAAAAGATACAGTCTCGCTGAATGGATACAAAAACAAGACCCATATATATGCTGTCTACAAGAGACCCACTTCAGACCTAGGGACACATCCGGACTGAAAGTGAGGGGATGGAAAAAGATATTCCATGCAAATGGAAATCAAAAGAAAGCTGGGGTAGCAATACTCGTATCAGATGAAATAGACTTTAAAATAAATAATGTTACAAGAGACAAGGAAGGACACTACATAATAATCAAGGGATCAATCCAAGAAGAAGACATAACAATTATAAATATATATGCATCCAACATAGGAGCACCTCAATACATAAGGCAACTGCTAACAGCTATAAAAGAGGAAAATCGACAGTAACACAATAGTGGAGGACTTTAACAGCTCAGTTATACCAATGGACAGATCATCCAGACAGAAAATTAATAAGGAAACAAAAGCTTTAAATGACACAATAGACCAGATAGATTTAATTGATATATATAGGACATGCCATCCGAAAACAGCAGATTACACTTTCTTCTCAAGTGCACAAAGAACGTTCTCCAGGATAGATCACACCTTGGGTCACAAATCAATCCTCAGTAAATTTAAGAAAATTGAAATCATATCAAGCATCTTTTCTGACCACAATGCTATGAGATTAGAGATAAATTACTGGGAAAAAAACATAAAAAAACCAAACACATGGAGGCTAAGCAATACGTTACTAAATAACCAAGAGATCACTGAAGAAATCAAAGAGGAGATCAAAAAATACCTAGAGACAAATGACAACAAAAACAGGATGATCCAAAACCTATGGGACGCAGCAAAAGCATTTCTACCTCAGGAAACAAGAAAAATCTCAGACAGTCTAACCTTACAGCTAAAGGAACTAGAGAAAGAAGAACAAACAAAACCCAAAGTTAGTAGAAGGAAAGAAATCATAAAGATCAGTACAGAAATAAATGAAATAGAAACAAAACAATAGCAAAGATCAGTAAAACTAAAAGATGCTTCTTTGAGAAGATGAACAAAATTGATAAAACTTTAGTCAGACTCATCAAGAAAAGGAGGGAGAGGACTCAAATCAATAAAAAGGAGAAGTTACAACAGACACCACAGAAATACAAAGCATCATAAGAGATTACTGCAAGCAACTCTATGACAATAAAATGGACAACCTGGAAGAAATAGACAAATTATTAGAAAGGTATAACCTTCCAAGACTGAACCAGGAAGAAATAGAAAATATGAACAGACCAATCACATGTAATGTAATTGGAACTGTGATTAAGTCTTCCAACAAACAAAAGTCCAGGACCAGATGGCTTCACAGGTGAATTCTGTCAAACATTTAGAGAAGAGCTAACACCCATCCTCTCAAACTCTTCCAAAAAACTGCAGAGCAAGGAACACTCCCAAACTCATTCTATGAGGCCACCATCACCCTGATACCAAAACCAGAAAAAGAAACTACAAAAAAGGAAAATTACAGACCAATATCATTGATGAATATAGATGCAAAAATCCTCAACAAAATACAAGCAAACAGAATCCAACAACACATTAGAAGGATCACACACCATGATCAAGTGGGATTTATCTCAGGGATGCAAGGATTCTTCAATATACGCAAATCAATCAATGTGATACACCATGTTAACAAAGTGAAGAATAAAAAGCATATAATCTCAATAGATGCAGAAAAAGCTTTTGACAAAATTCAACACCCATTTATGATAAAAACTCTCCAGAAAGTGGGCACAGAGGGAACCTACCTCAACATAATAAAGGTAATATACAACAAACCCAAAGCAAACATCATTCTCAATGGTGAAAAACTGAAACCATTTCCTCTAAGATCAGGAACAAGACAACGATGTCCACTCTTGCCACTATTATTCAACATAATTTTGGAAGTCCTAGCTGTGGCAATCAGAGAAGAAAAATAAAACGAATCCAAATTGGAGAAGAAGAAAAACTCTCACTGTTTGCAGATGACATGATACTATACATAGAGAATCCTAAAAATGCCACCAGAAAACTACTAAAGCTAATCAGTGAATTTGGTAAAGTTGCAGGATATAAAATTAATGCACAGAAATCTTTTGCATTCCTATACACTAACAATGAAAGATCAGAAAGAGAAATTTAAGGAAACAATCCCATTCACCATGGCAACAAAAGGAATAAAATACTTAGGATAAACCTACCTAAGGAGGTAAAAGACCTGTACTCAGAAAATTATAAAACACTGATGAAAGCAATCAAAGATGACACAAACAGATGGAGAAATATACCATGCTATTGTGTTGGAAGAATCAATATTGTGAAAATGACTATACTACCCAAAGCAATCTACAGATTTAATGCAATCCCTATCAAATTACCAATGGCATTTTTTACAGAGGTAGAACAAAAAATCTTAAAATTTGTATGTAGACATAAAAGACCCCAAATAGCCAAAGTGATCTTGAGTGAAAAAAACGGAGCTGGAGGAATCAGACTCCCTGACTTTAGGCTATACTACAAAGCTACAATAATCAAGACAATATGGTACTGGCACAAAACAGAAATATAGGTCAGTGGAACAAGATAGAAAGCCCAGAGATAAACCCACGCACCTATGGTCAACTAATCTATGACAAAGGAGGCAAGGATATACAGTTGAGAAAAGACAGTCTGTTCAGTAAGTGGTGCTGGGAAAGCTATACAGCTACACATAGAAGAATGAAATTAGAACAGTCACTAACACCATACACAAAAATAAACTCAAAATGGATTAAAGACCTAAATGTCAGACCGGACACTATAAAACTCTTAGCAGAAAACATAGGAAGAATACTCTTTGACATAAATCACAGCAAGATCTTTTTTGACCCACCTCCTAGAATAATGGAAATAAAAACAAAAATAAACAAATGGGACCTAATGAAACTTAAAAGCTTTTGCACAACAAAGGAAACTATGAACGAGATGAAATGACAACCCTCAGAATGGGAGAAAATATTTACAAACGAATCAATGGACAAAGGATTAATCTCCAAAATATATAAGTAGCTCATGTACCTCAATATGAAAAAAACAAACAACCCAGTCCAAAAATGGGCAGAAGACCTAAATAGACATTTCTCCATAGAAGACATACAAATGGCAAAGAGACACATGAAAAGCTGCTCAACATCACTAATTATTAGAGAAATGGAAATCAAAACTACAATGAAGTATCACTTCACACCAGTTAGAATGGGCATCATCAGAAAATCTACAAACAAGAAATGCTGGAGAGGGTGCGGAGAAAAGAGAGCCCTCTTGCACTGTTGGTGGGAATGTAAATTGACACAGCCACTATGGAGTACAGTATGGAGGTTCCTTAAAAAACTAAAAATAGAACTACCATACAACCCAGCGATCCCACTACTGGGCATATACCCAGAGAAAACCATAATTCAAAAAGACACATGCACCCCAGTGTTCATTGCAGCTCTATTTACAATAGCCAGGTCATGGAAGCAACCTAAATGCCCATGGACAGACAAAGAAGATGTGGTACATATATACAATGGAATATTACTCAGCCATAGAAAGAACAAAATTGGGTCATTTGTAGAGACGTGGATGGACCTAGAGACTGTCATACAGAGTGAAGTAAGTCAGAAAGAGAAAAATATCGTATATTAACACATATGTGTGGAATCTAGAAAAATGGTACAGACGAACTGGTTTGCAAGGCAGAAATATAGACACAGATGTAGAGAACAAACATGGGGACACCAAGGGAGATTAGCGGGGCATGGGTGGGGTGGTGGTGGGATGAATTGGGAGATTGGGATTGACATATATACACTAGTATGTATAAAATAGATAACTAATAAGAACCTGCTGTGTAAAAAATAAATAAATTTTTAAAAATAGGCTCAATTTCAATGAGAATTTAGCACATAATAAAGCTAGACTTCAAATATCTCTATGTGCCATTGGCCAAATGCTAGTTCTTTGGGGGAGAAAAGCTATATTTCTACCTGTTCTCAAAGTTAGAAAGAAAACTGAAGCCATAAGAAACGTAGGTGATAATGAACATCGGTGAATAGATTTTACTTAACAATATGTAACAAAGTTTTGAGATCTAAAGCACAAATATCTGCTTTACTTTAATAACTTTATACTGTTCCATTGTATGACTGTATCATTATTTAAATAGGACTTGGTGGCTAGACCTTACATTGTTTCTATGTTATAAAAAATGCTATAATGAGCATCCTTTCACAAATGAGCAAGTGAAATCTCTTGAAGTACAAAAAGGGTATGACGTGTGCACACTTTAAAAAGTGATATACTCACATGTATCAGAGTTTTTAGTGTCAATTTAATGTATTAATAAAAAATGATAATCAGGCCTGTGCTTTTGATAGACATTGGGTTTGTGAAGTGAGGGGACATCTTTTTAAGGTATATGAAGTTGCACAGTATGAACATTTTTTTTAACCTTTGCATGTTATTTACCAAGTAACTTCTTAGATAGCTGAAGGAAGTTTGTCTGAATTGAAAGTAAAGAGAGCAAGCTGCAGAACATTGTGGATGCTGTGATCTTATTTTTGTAGAAAAAAGGCTATTCATGCATGTATAATTTGAACTCACAAGGGAGTAAAACAAAAGAAGAGCTATAAATAAAAAGAAAAGGGAAATAAAATAATGCTATTGGGCAGACATCAAAGATATCTGGATTTGTTTCTAATCTTTCTAAATTAGCTAAAATTAGATTCAGAACTAGGAAGTATGCAATTAACACTTCATGACAACATTACTTAAGCTAGTAAGAATATATGTGTGTTTCTTGTCAATTTTAAGTTTTTTAATTACATTCTTTCTTTCCTTCTTGTTAGAAATTCTACAACCCTTTGTGTGCATCATGGTGGTTTTCAATTTCTAAATACTATCTGGTAAACATATGTAACTGAGAAACAAACCAAACAGTAAACCCCAGACAAACAAGGAACAAAGGTGTTTGGTTTTCACTGCATATTCCAGATAGGATATTTTAAAACAAATGACTGAAAATGTTATAAAAATTAACAGTTCTCTCATCAGCAAAAGAAGGAGTCTAGATTTTGATTTATATAAAATCCATCTTTAAGGCAATATGGTTTTATTTAAAGCTTACATTAAAAAATTGAGAATGCTGTTTAGCTTATAAGTTCAAGAATCATTTTCTTCGGGATTCCAATAGAAGGGCAAATGGGAAAAAATGAGGTTTGAGTTATCCCACACATGAATTGGTCTACATAAGCTATTTCTACTTGATAGAGACATTTAATCAGCATTCTTTATTTTCCTTTGCTGATTGTATCACGATTATCCAAAGTAAAACGAAGAAAGTAAGGAAAAAGAAATACATCAATAAAGTGCAGGACAATCTAATCAGTTGGCGTTTTTAGAATGCTGCACAACCTCCAAGTACGTGCTTAAATGACGTCTTCTCGGTGAACCTCACCTGGACCATCCCGTTCTAAAATTAGACTCACCCACCCACCACCATTTGGATTCTTACTCTGTTTCATGTTCTTTTCTCACAGCGTTTATCACTTTCTAAATGGTCATACACTTATTTATTATGTTGATGAGTCTGTCTCCCCTGCTGAAACCTAAGTTCTGAGAGGACAGAGATCTGTCTGGTTTCTTCTCTGGTGTATACCTAGCATCTGGAATAATGCTGGAACATGATAAGTGTTCAATAATTACGTGCTGAATAAATGAAATTATACAGAAGAAGTTCCTGACCATAAAAAGCAAACTTGCAGTAAATTATTAGGTAAGGCTAGAGATACAACTGTCAAAGATTTAAAAGCATTCATAGTAGGCTAAGTAGAGGAGTAAATTAATTAAAAATTTAGAATCCATCAAATATTTATGAAGCACCTCTTGTGGCAAAACACATTAACCTAAGTGTATGACTGTGTTAATTATTAAAATCATAGTAAGTTTTGGCATTGTTAAGTTTAAAAAAAAAAAACCACCCAATTTGGTTTTTGAGGGTCAGTATGTTTTTTCTTTTGTTTGTATGCATACAGATCTCAACATCCTCCTTGGTGACCACAGTCTCGTGTAGATACTACATCCAGAATTTTACATCTTACTTCTAATATCCTTGCCTTTTCTCCTATTCAGCTACTCACTCCCAGGACTATACCTTGGACATTGCCAACAGTTGGAAACCCTTTATTTTTTACATAATCAATTTGAATAAGTAGCTTTCTGCCTATAATTTCCCATGTTTCCATCAGGCTTACTTATTTAGCCAGTTATTTGAACTTAATCTAATCTTGAGCTTCAGGACTGATCCCCATGTGCACTGAACCTTTCCTTTGCCTCAAATCATTGGCTGCTCTTCCTAGTAACCTCTTGTCTTTCCGAGGTTGGAGTTCATAGCTTATTACTTTAAGCAATCTTTTCAAACAAATAATATTAAAAATACTAATTCCATACTGAAACTAATATTAAATTTAATAACAATACTAATATAAATAGTTAACATTTTTGAATCCTTGCTGCATGCCCAACCCTATTCGAATCTCTTTACATGTACTTATTAATTTAATCCTTACAGCTCCATAGTTGGTATCATTTTATCCTCATTGTACATATGAAAAAACTAAAGGAACATAAGGTTAAAATTTTTTGCTTGAGGTCACACAAGTGAACAGTTTAGAACTAGATTATGAAGCCTGAAATTCAGTTTCCAGGGCACGTTCTCATAAGCGTGGTTTCTGCCCTTATTGATCCACTGAAATGGCCTTTGCAACTTTACAGCGAGCTGCCTATTGCTAAATGTAATCAACATTTCTTACTCTCCATGGCAGAAGAGTGAAACTATACATTCATGGCCCCCAAACTTGACTCTCAAATGCTCTCCAGCTATCGTTTTTCTATTTCCTGATTGATTGGCTGTTTCTGGTTCTCTCTGTCAAATTATCTCTTTTTTCCTCATTCGCCCCACCCCCATTCTCTTTATTGTTAAAATACAATGACGACTTTTGTTTCATGGAGAAAGTAGAAACTATAAGATAAATTTTCCTGTACCTCTCCCAATTCTATTCTCTTACTACCATGTATAATTTATTTCTCCTTCTATTTAATGTTCCCTTTACCTCTGCTTTCACTTTCATAAAGCACTTTTGCCTCCATGATGTCTTTCTCTGCCTTATTCTTAAGTTCTGGTGTTTATCAGGGTTCAGTTTTAGTCTAGATTCTCTTATGCTATGCACTACCTCTAGGCTTTATTAACCATTCCCATGATTTCAGTTATTATACATAAGAGTTTGGTTAAAAATCTGTATCTGTAGCCCAGATCTCTCCTGAGATTTATCCAGTGTACTGAAAGATAAACTGAGGTATATTAAAAATTTTAGAAGTCTGAGTGAAAAGTGATTAGACTCTGGCAGCATCCAATCTAGCAGATAGAAGGAGAAGCTGTACAAAATGAAAGACTTTTATAGGCATAAGGTAGTAGGAACAAGGAAATTTATACCAGACAAAAAATGGGTTGGTTATTGCAAGGTTACTTTCCTTTAGGGGATTGCAGGGGTCTCTCAGGAAGACTACCTAACAAGTGCTGATTGGGAGATTCCTAGCTGACTGGTTTATTTAAGATCCCATTTCTGGGAGAGCCAAAACTAAGTCTCGGTTTGGTGACGAGGGCTTTGCAGAAGTTACTCTATCTTGGGCCTGTTGTCTTGTGTTTTAACAGTATGTAATCATGTTCTGGATATCTTTGCTTGGATGTTCCATAAGCACCTTAAACTCAGTATCTAAAATTGAATTTACATTTTCCTCCACGACTTTCTTCTTCCTGCCATATCTCAGTGAATGGCATCACCATCCACTTAGTTTTTGCAAGGTATAAACTTTAAAATAGAGTCATCCTAAAATGTTGCTTTTCTTTCAACACTTACCTTCAAGCAGTCTTCAAAACTTTAAAACTTCCTCCTATATATCTTTTTAAATACTTATTTATTTATCTGGTTGCACTGGGTCTTAGTTGAGGCAGGCGGGTTCCTTAGTTGTGGCATGCATGTGGGATCTAGTTCCCTGACCAGGGACTGAACCTGGGCCCCCTGCATTGGGAGCACGGAGTCTTATCCACTGCGCCACCAGGGAAGTCCCCCTCCTATATATGTTTTGAATCCATCCACTTCCATCTAAGTCAACTGACATTTCCTAATGTGGAGAAGAGTACATGCTTTTAAAATATTAGAGTTGCAACAACCTTTTAATTGCCTTCTCTTCATCCAATATAGCCATAAGAAACCCATAATAACCATAATCTCGCCAATGTTAAAAGATAAACTGAAGCATATTAAAAATTGTAAGAGTTTATTTGAGCAAAAATCTATTTGAATTGGGTAGCGCCAAATAGGAAGTAGTTAGAAGTGCTCACTGACAGGAGCTAGGGGAAAGGCTTTTACAGGAAAGGTGAGGAAACAAACCAAGGGCATTATTTGATGGACTGTAGCTTAATTGTTCGTCTTATTTCGAAAAGACTAGTCAGCTGTTTGTGATTGGTTGTCCTTGGTTTCCATGACTTTACCTCACAGGATTTACAGGCTGAGGTTTTGGTTTGCTTGCATAGGCTGCCAAAGGCTTAGGCCACCTCAGTCTAATGGCCTTCAGGTTGAGTTAACACCAAGTAGGAAATAAACTTCCTCCTTCCCCCAAATTCCCAAAGTTTCATCCCATTACAAGTTTAGGCTCAGGCTTGAGGTCTAGAATCTTGATATCCAAATCAGGATGAGGCAAGTATGTCTCTTTTCCGCCCAAAGACCTGTGAACTAAAGAGACAAGTTAATTGCCCTTCACAAACCCAACATACGGTGGTGGGACAGGGATAGAATGGTCACAGTAGACACTCCTGTTCACTGTGGTGTGGGGGAGGTGATGAGGAGGCATCACAGGAGGCAAGCGGTCCCTAGTGCCAAGAAATTCTGAAATCGCGTTAGACATATATCAACACTTCCAGCTAGGGTCCAATTCTACTTCCAGGAAATGGGTTTCTGAGGCTTTTGGCTCCTTCCTCTGGACTGTTAGCTTCATTCTCTGAGTCATCTTTCCTTTTCCATAATAAATGGCTCATGCTTGCTGCAGAGTGGTTTCTCATTCCTCTTCCTTCACGGGAAGGTTGAGAATGTGGTCTCTTTCCGCTGAGGCTTTCCTTGTCAAGAATGACAACTCTCAGTGTCTGACCAGTGAAAAGCCCTCTGACCTTCTGCTCACAAGTGGAATCTTCTTTATGGTGTCCTTGGAGTTGCTCTGGGAATACCAGGAAGTACATTGTGGTGGCCAACATGGCGGAGGGCATGGAGAGGTGAGCAACAGATAGGGGTAAAGGAATCTAGGTGGTGTGAGATGGTCCATACACCTCTTGATCTCTCTACATTTCCCTTCCCCCTTCCTTGGCATTGGCCCTCTGGAGAGGCCTTTCTGGTGAGAGTCATTGTTTTCCTCAGACCAAACCACTGAGTTAATCATATGAAAGCAGAAAAACAACAAAATAGAAAAAGGCCTTCTTTCCCACTTAGTCATTTTACAAGTTAGTCCACGAATAGGACTAAATTTTGGTGAAAAGAATTTTCATCCAAAGAAAAGATTGTATTTTTACCCCACCTGGCACAGTTAAAGAATCTTTTATGTACTGACTGTTTCTCCTGCCAAAGAAGAGGATAGAAACAAAATTCTTACTCCTCTGAACCCATGCATTTGCTTCTCTAATTCCTGGTCATTGAAGTTTAAAAGGTCCACAGCAGCTTTCAATTCTTTAGCCTTAGGCTTAAATGAAAATCTCTGAAGGTGAAAGCTAAAATAGTCTGGGATAACATTAATTCTGAGAATGAAAGTAGCCTTCAGCTCTATTTCCCTGAAATAGCATTCCTGCAAAAGAACACATGCTGATAGATAATTACTAATAAGTCTGGTCTTTAATAATGCACTTTTCTTGTTCTGAGAAGTGTGTCAATTACAGATCAGGTGGGTCTCTGGGGAGGTATGGACCACTTCTTAAAGATAACCTCATCTTTAGAGACCATATTTACATTGTTGTTCTAGATCTACTTTAGCATTTTTGTACTACTTAGACAAATGACTTGTATTTGTCCTTGAGAAGATAATATTTGTGTTGCAATGATTTAGAAGTGATTGTGCATGACAGGCAATCTTGCTCTTCTTTCAATAATAGCATCCTGACCAAGGGACGATTATGTGTCTCTTCCTTGATTCATCTGTCCTTTATATAGAATCTTCTTGAAGATGGGCAAATTATGACTAAAATTATATATTCACTGGGAAGAAGAATAACTTTTATTCTTTTTCAAGTAAGGGACCATAAGTTAACCCCTTAGCTACACTTCTATGTGAAAGTCTACATAATTACTCTATTCCCATTACCATGGTTGACCCTGAAATTTTGTCTTTTCCAACAGTGATTTGGAAAAAATATAATGTTTTCTGTATTTTAGGGGAGACTTTTGAACTCAGAGTCTGTGGTAGTTTATACTGTGTCCACTTGGTTAAACTGGAATTAGTTTTCTCCAAACCACCTTCCTTCTGTGGCCCTGGGTTAGAATCGACCAAAGAGAAAGGTATATGGAAGATGAAAGTGCAGTAGTGGCTGTTGCGCTCTGAAGGCTGTTGTGAGATGTGGTCAGAAACACAGGTGTGATGGCAGGTTCCAGCTTGTCCTCCGTGTCCCTTATTCACTGTCCTAAGCACTGGCCCTGCTGACCAGCAGGGGCCTCCAGCCCCCATAACCAGACCTTTGGCTGCTAACAGAAGAAGGAGCTACACAAAGGCAACCAGTTTCCATAGACTGAGTTCTCCACCAGCGACATTACGTGGTCCCACATCAACAGCTTAATATGCCCTGCTTCCCAGATTCTCCTGCAACCTGTCTGCCTGCCCCAGAGCTTTGGCAGTTGCCAGCTCTGATAGCAATTCTGTCTGTGGATAGATGAAATCCCTGAGAACTAGCATAGATTGATAACCTAAGGAATACTAGGAGCATCTCAGTCTAGCTTTTAACTGTTTTTTCATTAGTAAGATCTGGTGCACATTTATCTAGAACTGTAGCAGCCACTAACCAGTGTGATGAGGAACTAAATTTTAATTTTATAATTTTCACTTACCAAAGTTTAATTTCAAAACTGAAGTCGTAAAAAATATTTTTCTGTGAAACACAACTTCATTAAATTGGTAGAACGACATTTCACTTTAACTGTTGCACTGTGAAGTTGCTGTTTATTGTGGTGTGCAGATCAGGTGTGTGCATCTAGTCAGTGTCAATGGATTGACTCAATTTGAATGCATTTTTTCTGTACATCAATGTAAAATTGTGGCATGTTTACTTGACATTTTATGCAGTAATACCTATATAATTTGTAAGTGGTAATTAAAAGGAAATACTAATTATTATTTTAACTATAATTATTATTTTAGCTAAAAACAAGTATGAACATATTTTAAAATTTGAAATGAAGGCTTACTGTGGATGCAGCATTGAGTGAAGACATTAAAACCAGAACAGTAAAGTCAAAAAAGAGAGAGAGGTCGTAAATTGCATGGTGAATAGCAATTGCAAGTCACTAGCACAGAGCAAAACCAAAAAGCTGTTTCACTGTTGCGTAAAATTTTTAAAAACAATAAAATGGACAGTATAAGGAGACATTTTCAACAAATTCATGGTAAATTTGATACTTCCTTTCAGCAACAAAAATATCAGTGAAATTAGGCACACAAAATCAAAGAGAAGAATAGATAAATCAGCTGAAATGAGAAATATGTGCATAACAAGTTTTTAAGTGACTTTTAATAGGATCTAATCTAGCAAATAACACGAACTTTTTGTATAAAGACTCTTTTGATGGAAAGGAGGCAAAAGACAGTGATTAATTTTACGTTTTTTTTAACCTTCCTTTAATGTGCTACCAGACAATTAAAAATTATACACATAGCTTGCATTATATTTCTAGTGGACAGTGCTGATTTAAAAAGTATACCAAGACTTGAGTTAAAGTCTCATTTAAACAAATCAGAGAGGCTAGGAAACGCTTCATTTCAGATCTTTTCATTTCTAAGGGATCTTTGCAAAGTATATTTTAGCTTTTACTCTGTAGTTCATAAATATTTGATATTTTGCTGTTAGCATTACTGGCTACTTGTGTTTATATGTGCTAGTAAATATTCATACATTAAAGAATATTTCTATATAAACTTAGAAAATAGAAAATGTATTTTACTACCCTATATAGTCATTATTAGCATATTGATAGCTTTTCTATAAAGCACAAAATTTACTTCAAAGTAAAATCATAGGGGAATATACGAAAAAGACACTATTGGAAGTAAAGACTTTTCAACCATAACTGATGAGATATCACGTAATTAGATAAAATGGGAAACATAAAGTGTTGCCAGTGAATATCAATTTTCACAGGTATCTAGGAGTAACTATTTGGTAGAATAAGTAATGGCAAATACCAACATGTCTTTGTTGGTTAGAAGTGGTTCTTGATAACCATATGCTTAAATTTAATTATTTTTGTATATTCAGGTTAATATCTGAACTATCGTTCAGTAATGTTGCATTTGAACTATCAGTTTTGAACTCAATGAACTGCTTGTCCATTTAAGAACCAACCTCAGAATTTTCTTTTGCTGTATGATTTCATTGGTGTCATTTATAACCATACTGTGTCATTTCTGGAATAAATTTCTTCCACGGAGACCAAGTAGGCAATGTCCTTGCAAAATACATAGTGCTCTATCAATCTAAAGGTTGGGTTACCAGACTTAAAAGCCAACCTAATTTAATGACTAAACAAACCTCTGTAGAAACTTAGACCTGCTTAACTCCTTCAGGCATTTCTAAGCACTTTAAATTCTGCCAAAGATGTGAGCTGGTGCTCTAATGAATAGTCAGCAAGTGGCCTTAATCCATGGGGATATTGATTCCAGCTGGAGATGCCTATCACCTGAGTTGACATTTAATACCTTTGATAAAAGGGAAAATAAAAAGCCAAACTTGCTTTATCATTCTTATAAAATATCAACTTGAAAGAATCTCAGGTTTAAAAAAACAACAAAAACAAAATTGTAGGGTAAAAATATGGCTTTGCTGCCTAAACAGTCTTGTGGAGCCCAGAAGTTGGAAAGGGCCTCCACAGACAAAACCTGACTCAGAAATAGTTTTGATTCCTGGGTGTGATTAAGGATATATCCATCCTATTTGTAGAGTATGTGTGGAAGACTGCAATTGGTCATGAGAGTTATCTGCATATTAAAATGTACTCCATAGTGACAATGTTTCTGCCATATTTCTCATCTCATACTCCTGACCTTGTAAGGTAGGAGAAGAAGTTTGAAAAGGGTATGCCATTCAGAGTATATATTTATGCTACTTGGTTAAACATCAAGCTGTAGAATGTGGGGGAAGTGGGACTTCTAGAATGGCAGAATAAGGTACTTGATGAACCCTCTCCCCAGCAAAACTCCAATTTAACCAATAAAAATTGTAAGTAAAATAGTCATTTTAAGTTTCTGGAAATTGTCCTAAGAGCATAGAGTGAATGGAGAAACATTCATTTTTAAAAATGTACTAAATCTCAGTAAGACTAGCATGAATCTGGAGCAGTTGAGTCACAACCTGTTCCCTTAACCTCCACCCCTAGTTCCATGTTACAGAAGCTCTGTACCAGGTGCTCTTCCCTGGCCACCTACAGCCAAGAAGAGAGGGGCTCCCTCTTCCCTAAGCTCTCAGTCTGGGGCTACAGTTTCCATTTCTCATCCCAGCCCCGTGTTGCAGAATGTCTGTCTATTCCATGCAGGTGTGGCTGAGAGAAATAGGTCTCCCTTTTCCTATGGAATCCTTAATCATAAAGCAGAAGTTCAACCCCAAATGCAGCAGGCTGAAAATACCAGGACCCCAATTTTGTAGGGTGGGAGGGGCAACCCGAGAAAACAAGGGGAAGCCGCCCTGCCTTTCCCCTCGCGGCCACTCATATGCAAAGGTGTCACTCTTGGAAAAGCAGGTACTTACCCCTAGCTTTGCTAAAATGGTGCAAAGTTTCTGCCCAGGAGGAAAGGCAGCCCATAAGGACAAGGAGCTCTGCAGCTTTGGCTGAGGAAACTGGCTTTATTTAGAACACAGCATGGAGAACTCTATGTCTAAGGGTGATTTTTAAAATGTGGACACCTTTGTTGAGGGCAGCTAAGAAAGAGCAACCAGAAGTTTAATAGAGTGAATTGGAGAAAAAGATAGCCAAGAAGAGCCCTCCTGGGACCTTAGTCAATTCTTGGAGTCAGGAAGGCTGTCACATATAACAACAGTAAGAAGAAATCTGAGTAGGAAAATCAGACCTGCACATGGGGAAGGAATTAGAATTTTCAGAATTAGTTCAACCAAGTTCATTGAACAAAATCAGTTGACTCTTGAACAGCATGGGGATTAGGGATGACAACCCTTTGTGCAGTGGAAAATCCGCTTATAACTTTAGTTGGCCTTCTGTATCTGTGGTCTTTCATCTTTGGATTCAACCAAACATGGACCATGTAGTACTGTAGTACATACTTACTGAAAAAAAAAATCTGTGTATAAGTGGACTTGCACAATTCAAACCCATGTTGTTCAAGGGTCAACTATAAACAAATGACTCAGCAAACAAGAACAACCCCCAGAGGGTTATCAGTATCCAGATTTGCTACAATATACCTGAAATGTCTAGTTCTCAATTAAAAAATTGAGATATGCAAAGAAACAGTAAAGTGTAATCCATACACATAATAAAATAACAGGCAATAAAAACTACTTCCAAGGAGGCCCAAATGGTAGGATGGTGGACTTGGCAGACAGACCTCAAAGCAGCTATTACAAAGATGTTTAAAGACTAAAAGAAACAATGCTTAAGGAATTGAAGGTATGATGATAATGCCTTATCTGTAAATGGAGATGAAAGTATTAAAAAGAAACAGAAATTCTGGAGATGAAAAGTAAAATAACCAAAATGAAAAATTTAGTAGAGGGGCTCAACAGGAGACTTGATCTGTCAGAAGAAAGAATCAGCAAACTGAAGATAGGTCAATAGAGATTAGGCAATCTGAAGAAAACAGAAAAAAAAAAAAAAAAGAACAAAACCTCACAGAAATGTGGGACACAATTAAGCACTCAAGATTATATGTGATGGATATACCAGAGGGAGAAGAAAAAGGAAAAAGACAGCAAATAAATAAATGATGGCTGGGAAACTTTCCAAATATGAAGAAAAACATAAATCTACACATCCAAGAAGCTGAAAAAACTTCCAATAGGAAAAGTGGAAAGAGATCCACAATGGAATACATTATAGTCAAAATGTTGAAAGACAAAGACAAATGTTGAAAGCAGCAAGTGAAAAAACATCTCAAACTGTACATGCAAACTCCAGTAAGATGAACAATTAACTTCTCAGAAACAATGGAGATCAGAAGGCAGTGGAAGACATATGAAAAGTGCTAAAAGTAAACTGTCAAAAATCTTAAATTCAGCAAAACTATCTTTCAAAAATGAAGGTGAAATAATATAGCCAGATAAACAAAAACTGAGAGATTAGGATGCTAGAACACCTGCCTTACAGAAAATAATAAAGGAAGTTTTTCAAAGGGAACCAGAAATGGTTAAAAAAAAAGGTTAAAATTACAAACTCTACAAAAATTACTTGCTGTCCTTTCTTCTCCCAGCTTCTTTAAAAGACAAACGATTATAAAAAGTAATAATTTTAACAATGTATTGGTGGAGGTGTAGCATATATAGATACAATATGTATACCACTAATAGCACAAACAAGATGGCAAAGAGGGAATTGGCTTATATATGAATAAATTTTCCATATTTCTGAAGTAGAGTCTGACAGTTAAGATGTAAGTCCTAGAGTAACCAGTAAGAAAAAACAAAACTATAAATAAAAAATCATTAAAGCTATTATTGATACACTAGAAAATATACACTTAATACAAAAGAAGCCAATAAATAAGGAATAGAGGAACAAACAAGAAATGAGATGCATAGAAAACAAAAAGCAAAATGGTAAATGTACATACATCCAATATCAATAATAGTAAATATGAATGGATTAAAAATCCAATCAGAAGACAGATTGCCATATGGGTAAAAGAAATCTAGTCCAGCTCTATTTATAGAAGACATGTTATAGATTAAAAATTATAAATAGGTTGTAAGTAAAGGATAGAAAAAGATGTGTGCTGCAAACAGTATCTAAAAGAGAGCTGGGGGACTTCCCAGGTGGCACAGTGGTTAAGAATCCGCCTGCCAATGCAGGGGACACAGGTTCAATCCCTGGTCCAGGAAAATCCCACATGCCGCGGAGCAGCTAAGCCCATGTGCTACAACAACTGAGCCTGTGCTCTAGCGCCCATGAGCCACAACTACTGAGCCCGTGTGCCACAACTACTGAAGCCCATGCGCCTAGAGCCCATGTCCGCAACAAAGAGAAGCCGCCACAATGAGAAGCCCATGCACCGCAATGAAGAGTAGCCCCCGCATGCCACAACTAGAGAAAGCCTGGGCGCAGCAATGAAGACCCAACACAGCCAAAAATAAATAAATAAAAAATAAATAAATTTATAAAAAAAAAAAAGGGAGCTGGAATAACTATAATAATATCGAACAAAATAGGCTTTAAGAGAAAAATTCTTATTAGAGGCAAAGAAGGACATTTTGTATTGATAAATGGGTCGATTCACAAGGAACGTCTAATAATTATAAACATATTTGTATCTAACAACAGAAACCTAAGGCCATGAAGCAAAACCTAGTAGAATGAAAGAGAAATAGAAAATTCAACAATAATAGTTAGGTAGAACAACTTGCATAATGGATAGAACAACTAGGCAGAAGATCAACTAGTAAAAAGAGTTGAAAATAACTGTGTAAGCCAAATAAATGTTATAGACATCTACAAACTCTTCACCCAACAAAAGCACATTCTTCTTAAGTGCACATGGAACATCCTTCAAGGTAGACGATATGGTAGGCTATTAACCAAATCTCAATAAATTTAAAGGGATTGAAATTATACAAAATGTTTTCTGACTTCAATGAAATGTAATTAGAAATCAGTAGCACGAAAAACTGGAAAATCCAAATATGCAGAAATTTAAGAACACATTCCTAAATAAACAATGAATCAAAGAAGAAATTAGAAAGGAAGTTAGAACATTTTGAAAAAAACCCCAAAACACAACATACTAAAATTTATGTGATCAGCTATAGTCACGCTTAGAGGGAAATTTATAGCTACCAAGTTCATGATTTGGAGCACTTAATATCGTTAAGTGGTTAATACTCCCAAAATTGAATTACATAGTTAATACAATCTTTATCAAAATTCCAGCTGGCTTTTCTTTTAGAAATTGACATACTTTTTCTAAAATTCATACGGAATTCAAGGAGCCTAAAATAGTCAAAATAATGTTTGTAAAGAAAAACAAATTTTGAGGACTCAGATTTCCTAACTTTTAAGATATTGTAAAACTACAGTAAGCAAGACAGTGTAGTAACTGGCCTAACGATAGATGTGAGGCCAGAAATAAACTCTTACTTTCGTGGTGTAGGGGAACAACATTTACCACCCCAAAATGTCTCTGACATGAAGATTATTTCGAGCTGAAAACAGTCAAAGCCCAAAAGACTCAGGAAGAAAGTTGACCTTCCCCCCAGCTGCCTAAAGAATTTAGGTAGAGAAATATTACAGGAATAGAGCTATTACCAAAGATATCTGCAAAGAATATAGAGGAGGAATGGTGAAGGAATTTCTTAGCGGTCAGAGTCTGGGCTGGGTTCTATTGTCTCTGCAGGACCCGGCAAACATTTGTTTACCAAACATTTGCTTTTCCTTGTGAATTGCCTTCCTCCTCTTTGAAATCCCAGACTATTACTCCCAACACCCTCTTGCATCTTTAGCTGAAGATGGTATTTAAGGTGTGGATTTCTGTCATTTGTTGAGTTACTCAGTTTTTCTGTGTCTCTCCTATGTATACATGTTATTAAACTTTGGTGTGATTTTTCTCCTGTTAATCTGTCTTATGTCACTTTAATTCTTTGACCAGCTTGGAGAATCTAGAAGGGTAGAGGAAATTTTCTTTCTCCCTGACAATGGTCAATTGATTTTTTTCATAGGGATGCAAAAATATTTCTATGGGGAAAGAATAGTCTTTCACAAATGGTGCTGGAATAGCCTGTTATTAATATGCAAAACTATATAAAATTCTTAGAAAAAAACACAGAAGTAAAACTCCATGACCTTGATTTAGGCAATGGTTCCTTAGGTATGACACCAAAAACACAAAGGATTTTTAAAAAAATGATAAATTACACTAAATCAATATTAAAAACTGTGTGTGTGTCAGATGGTACCATCAAGAAAGTGAAAAGACTGTTCACAGACTGGGAGAAAATATTTGCCAATTATATATCTGATAAAGGACTTGTATCCAGAATATTAAAGTAACACTTAAGACTCAATAGTAAAAAGGCAACTCAATTTAAAACCGGATAAAGGATTTGAATAGGCTTATTTCCAAAGAAGATAGCAAATGGCCAATAAGCAAACTAACCGGTGCTTAACATCATTTGTCATTGGGAAATGCAAATTAAAATCACAATGGGTATACTTTACACCCACTAGAATGGCTATAATTAAAAAGAAAGTTAATGAAAAGCGTTGGTGAGGATGTAGAGAAATTGTAAAGCTCACACTTTGTTGATGGTAAAATTGTGTAGCTGCTTTAAGAAAGTTAGGTAGTTCCTCTATCTGTCAAACAAAAGATACCATATGAGCTGACAAGTTCGCTCCAAGGTATATAGCCAAGAGAATGAAAACATACATCCACACAAAACTTGTACACATATGTTTATGGTAGCATTGTTCATAATAGCCAAAGACGTGTAAATAACCCAAGTGTCTATCAACTAATGAGTGAATAAAGTGTGTTACCACCATGCCATGGACTATTATTCAGTAGTACAAAGGAGTGAAGTACTGATACGGGATTAAACACTGATAAACTTTGAAAAAAGTAAGCTAAGTGAAAGAAGCCTGTCACAAAATATACAGTGTATTATTTAATTTCATAGATATGAAATGTCTAGAATATACAACTTTATAAAGACAGAAGTTAGATTAGTCACTGCTTAGGGCTGGAAGTGGGAGTGGCAAATGTGGAGTGATTGCTAAAGGGCAGGAGGTTTCCTTAGAGGGGAAGAGATGGTGTAAAATCAGATTGTGGTGGTGATTGTACAACCCTATGAGTACACTAAATATCATTTTATTTTATACTTTAAATGGGTGAATTATATGGTATGTGAATTATAGATCTGCTTTTAAAAAAGCAGTGACCTGTGAAGGCATACATCTGTTTAAAATGTAGCTCTCTTTCCTATTTTCTTATGTCCATCTTCTCCTTTTTGTACCCCACTCTCAAATTATTCAGTAGATAAAAGTTATTATTTCTCTTTCTCTAATTAATAAGAGGTAAACTGAATTATATTTTTACAAAAGGATATTTTCAGTATAGTCTACTCAGTTATCTATTAGGTATTTTAAAAAATAGTCAAACTCTATATTCGTGGTGCTCGTGAAATAGATACTTAGGAAAATCCCAGTCTTCCCCTTTTCTTTGGCTACATACCAGCTGTAATACCATTATTCTCCAGTCTACAGCTCCCATAAAATATGCTGTTTACTCCCTTTTCAAAGTAGACTCTATTATAAGTGCTCAGCATTTACATATCACTTTGCATTTAAATTGCCCTCCTTATAATCATGTTATTTCCCGTAACAGCCATTATCAGCACCAGTGTTTATGAAATGCCCACTAGTATTCCCCTTGCTTGTGGGCTCAAGGGTTGAATCTGTTAAGAGGAAGAAGCAAAGAAGTTTTACAGATGTTTGATTAGCAGGCCAAGGTCACAGAACAATCCTGTGGCAATCCTGGGATTAGGACTCACAATTTTCTCATTTTAACTGCTCCGTGTCCCATTCACCTGCACAGTTTCCCTATAGAAAAGGATAAATAGAAAGTATTTCATCACATCTCATGTTTCTGATGCATTTGCTGAGATTTGCATGTTCCAGCAAATTCTAAGGGCACAGCTCTGTAGTTAAAGTCATGACATCCCCCTAGGCTTACATTGTAACAACTTTGCCATCTGGAGCGCTGGTTCTCTTTAGCAGTCATTTTCTTCCATGCTGTTCTCCTAATCTCTCACGTTTCATTTCTTTGCTATGCGGTGAGCTTTCCTTCTCATAACTTGAGCAAAGCATGCAAACTCTCTCTCTTCTTTTTGACTGTTAAATATTAAAGCTTATGTTTTACTGTGCAAACCTAAATTGTACAAAGTGATATAATGATAAACCAGTTCTGAACCAGCTGTTGTTGGGACATTTCCCATTTCTGTAAATCATGGCTCTTTCAAAACTAGTGTTTTGGTTTTTTTTTAAGAGACTGAGGGCAGGTGTGGAACTTTGTGAGCGTTGAAGATATTTCTCTCATCTTTGTTTTTACGATGATTGAAAGAAGACAGATTGAAATTAAATCCTTCGTAATAACTAAATTGTTTCCTTAATCCCTCTGAAAATGCATCGGCATTTCCAAAGCTCACCCTGAGGAAATAAAGAAATAACCATATCTTTATGGTGCCTTCCTTCTTTTTTTTTCTTTTTTTTAATTTTTATTTTTAAATATATTTATTTTATTTATTTATTTTTGGCTGCGTTGGGTCTTCGTTGCTGCGCAGGCTTTCTCTAGTTGTGGCGAGCAGGAGCTACTCTTCATTGAGGTGCGTGGGCTTCTCTTGTTGTGGAGCACTGGCTCTAGGCACGTGGGCTTCAGTAGTTGTGGCACGCGGGCTCAGTAGTTGTGGCGCATGGGCTTAGTTGCTCCGCAGCACGTGGGATCTTCCCCGACCAGGGCTCGAACCCGTATCCCCCGCATTGGCAGGCGGATTCTCAACCACTGCGCCACCAGGGAAGCCCTACGGTGCCTTCTTTATCATAGTAACACAGCCTCCTTGTCTCTCCTCCCAACATTACACAGCACACAAAGCTTCACATAAGTTGCGAAGTTGCTTAGGTTTTTATAAAAACTCTGAATAAGTAAATTTTAAAAAGTGGAGTTTTGCTTTTCTTTAAACTCATGGATGTTACATTTTAGAAATGACAAGTGGAAGCCTTTCCTATTCATGATTCAGATTAGGAAAACTATATTTACCAACAATCCTGATTTCCAATGATCAGAGAGTAATTTTAAGAGATTACCTCTTTGGGCAGATTTTTTGAAGGCCATGAGCCATACAAATCAAGCCATACAAATCAACACATAGATATTTCTCTGTGTGTGTGTGTGTGTGTGTGTGTGTGTGTGTGTGTATGTGTATGTAGTTTCTATATAATAAATTGTGGCTGTAAAACCGTGCTGTCCCTACAAGGGAAACTACGGCATTCTGTGACTGTATGTGTTTGACTATGTATTTGCTTGGAGGAAAAAAAATAATGTTTATCAGGAACTAGAAATTTGAAAGCTATATGCTTACAAAATTGAGAAAGTACATCATAAACCATTACTGATTTAGCACTCAGCATGCTGCTGGCTGGAAACTAGTATGATGTCTCCATATATCTGTAACTTTCTATCCTGGAAATACCAAACTTTTCTCTACCACCAGAAAAATTATGAAGTAATATTTATTATTTATTCGGAATTTTTTCCATAACATGTATCACTATTTGAAATTATTTACTTGTTGACTCTCATTCCC
The DNA here is from genome assembly GCF_028023285.1 of Balaenoptera ricei. Lineage (NCBI taxonomy): Eukaryota > Metazoa > Chordata > Mammalia > Artiodactyla > Balaenopteridae > Balaenoptera > Balaenoptera ricei. The sequence continues at coordinate 67,175,997 of NC_082647.1, forward strand.
TGCCCCACATAAGAATGCATGAGGAAAGGAACTTTATCTGCCTTGTCCCCCGCTGCATCCGCAACACCTGGAATAGTACCTGTCATGCTGTACGTGCTTAAAAATGTGTTGAATGAAAGATTGAAACTGGACTAAATAGTCATTTGGAGATATAATTTATGTAGACTGGTTCATCTATTAAAATAATATTTTAATACAAGATAATATTGAAAAATAATTTACCCCTGGAAATTCTTTTTCCCCTTTTTTCTCTCAAAACATGTGTAACCTTAATTACTCTTAACTTATAAGTTATCACTAAATCTGTAAATTCTTCTTAGATTTAAGACTTCTTGGATAACACACACTGTCTCTCTCTCTCTCCCCCCCCTCCCTCCCTCTCTCTCCCCCAAAATGTAACTTTAGTAAAAGAATTACTGATATTGAAGCACAAAAACTTCAAGGGTGTGTATTTTTACAACTCTTATCATCTTTGTATTTGTAAAAGTTCTACCTAAAAGATTATTAGTGTTACTTTAGTTAAAATGGGTTAAATTTCTTAACTAAAAGACCTTTATATGAATTTCTAAACAGGCTTTTCTCTGACCTTAGGTTAGCATTTTTCGTCCATCTCTGTTGTCCCTACACCTTTTTGCTCTCCCTCACCCCCCCACCCCTGTCCCCCTATCATGGTTACATTGGAATTTGAGAGGGTTTACTTTTTTATTGACTTTAGTTTTTTTTTTTAGAGCAATTTTAGGTTCACAGAAAAAGGGAAGGCACAGAGATTTTCCATAGACCTCCTGCTCCCACACGTGTACAGCCTCCCCATCATCATCATCCCACCTGCATGGTACACTTGTTACAAGTGATGAACCTACATTAATGCATTGTAATCACCCAAAGTCCATAGTTACCATTAGGGCTCACTCTTGGTGGTGTACATTCTATGGGTTTGGACAAATGTTTAATGATATGTGTGCATCATTTCAGAGGTAAGAATTTTTTAAGTCTGTACATTATCCTAGTCTTTTTGCTTTTTCTAACTTCTTTTTTTTTCTTGCTGTGCATAAGAGCAGAGAAATAAGATAGAATTACAGATGAGTTAGCTTGTAGTTTATTAATGGCTTCCCTTACAGTTGTAGGTGGGAAAAAATTTGGAGGAGCTTGAGAATGATATATGTATAGATTGAAATGATCTATTTTACTTACATGCTCAAGAATTCTCATCCTCCTACATAATGGATAATTTAGATTAATCGTATTTCTTGTCCATTCCAAGAGAACTCTATTTGGGCAGTGGTTGGGAAGTACTGCACATCAGTGGTTGGTTTACAACTTGCGTTTTTTCAATTTAGAACTAAGCTATCATCTACCAACTGTCAGGAGAAAACATACCAGAAAAGATAGGTTTTCCATTTCTCCACCTGGCTGGCTTACCCAGTGGATCATTACAAAAGGAATAAGTAGTGAAGACCACACAGAGGTAGAGGTTAGAAGAGATAACATCTGTGAAAAGACATTGCACTTTTTAACACGTGTGTGTGTGTGTGTGTGTGTGTGTGTGATTTTCTGGCTGTGCCACATGGCTTGTGGGATCTTAATTCTCAGACCAGGGATCGAATCCGGGGCCCCGGCAGTGAAAGCACCAAGTCCTAACCACTGGACTTCCAGGGAGTGCCGCCCTGTGTGTGTATGTTTAGAGATTATTTCTCTCTGCCTTCCCTTCCTGTTATGTGAGACAGGTTACTTATCCAAAGCTTTGTTCTATACATTTCCAGTAGCGTCTCTCGAATTTGTTAACGGTGGTTCTGTTCTTTGACTACATATTACAGCCTCGTGGAGATTAATGCCTTAGCCCCAATCAAGATAAGTGATATCTCTGGCATCAGGATCTGGGTGTTGGGATGTTCTTTGTAAAGCTTGCTAAGTGATTCTAATGTGTGGCCAGTATTGAGTTCTGCTGTTACTATACGGGAAGAAATTTAAGTTGACTTTTCCTATGTAAAGAAAAAAAAAATTACCTCTCTGATGTTTTCTCAGGCTCTATGTGATCCTTTTTAGTGTGGTGACTTGAATAAACTACAATTTCCTCACTATCATTTTGTTCAAACAAAATCTTCAGGGTTCTTGAAGACCCCAAACTGAGAAGAGGAGTGGACACTAGCAGGAAGAGATAACTTAACTGTCACTTCAGAGTTAAAAGAAAGAGGAAGATATTATAAAGATTTCCATGGGCCTATCTGAGAAAAGGGTCATATAAGGAGCTATAATTGACTCAGTCACATTTATATTTCATTTGTAGGTGAGAGATGACTTGAAAAAATATATTCAATTTGACAAATCTTTTTAATGTTTCTAAATTGTGTTGCTATTGTTACTACATGTAAGGATTGAATTGGTTACCATATTAAGAACAAGAACATACCATCAGAGGATTAAGATGATTGCCAGATACAGAGAGGAAGCAAGCTGGATAACTTGAAACTGTAAAGGACTTAATCAGCATTAATTAATTAATTAATTCATTCATTCTTACATGCAAGTAGGCATGTATGTGTGCATTTGTACATTACAGATTTAAGTGTCTCAGTTTACAGTGCTTAACATGAGTGAATAAGAATAGTCAATGTACTTACCTTTAGTGTCATGTTCAAGTAATGAGCATAGGTATATAAACAAACTACCACAGAATATACCAAGTGCAATGATAGAACTATGTCTGAAACACACAAGTAGCCCAGAAGAGAAGTGGTTAATTCTGTTTTCACGGGTAGGGAAAGGAGTTTCTCTTAGGTAACACTGGTTATGCTGAGATTTGAAAATGAATATGAATTTCCAGGTATTGTGGAGAGTTGGGGAAGAAAGGTCATTCCAGGAAGAGACTATAGCACATGAAAAGGAACAGAGCAGGATGTATTTGCCGATCTATATTCTGCTTGTTATGGCAGAACCAAGAATTGTTGGAGTGGTGGGAGATGTCTAGTTAGGTAAAAAATCACATAAGGCTGAACATTTCATCTCAAAGAGTTTGGAATCTTGAACGGTTTTGCTCTAGGGGAGCAAAATTTGTCACCCCAGAATACCTCTTTGGCAGGTGGATTATTTCAAGCTGAAAACAGTCAAGGCCTAAGAGACTCAGGAAGAAACTGACCTTCCTCCTCAACTGCTTAAAAAATGCAGATGTGGACCTGGAACAGGTTCTCCCGCACCATAGAAAACTACAGTATGAACTAGGTGTGTAGACGGGGAGGAACCTAGCAAAGTCTGTTAAAATTCTTCTCTGTGATCCATTGTCCCTGTTTGGCCTAGCAAACATTTGTTTACCAAACATGTGCTTTTCCATATTCGTATGAATTGCTTTCCTCCACTTTGGAGTCCCAAACCACTACCCCCAACATCCTCTTTTGTCTTTAGCTGAAGATAGTATTTAAGGTGTGGGTTTCTGTCATTTTGGTGAGTTACTCAGTTTTTCTGGGTCTCTCCCATGTATACATGTTATTAAACTTTTGTTTGATTTTCTCCGATTAATCAGTTTCATGTCAGTTTAATTCTAGACCAGCCAGCAGAACCTAGAAACGTAGAGGAAAATTTCTTCCTCCTCAACAATGCAAAATAAGGAGTCAGTACAAATATTATCACCAGGTGGAAGACGTGACCAGACTTGTACTGTAGATGGTTAGCAGGACTGAGATCTTTGGGGAAGAGGAGTGAGGCTAGAGGTAGTGAAATTAGTTAGAAAGTTGTTGCAGTAGTCTCACTGAAAGATAATGAGGCCTTAAATAATGGAAATTTTACATGCAGTAGATATTTTAAAGAGTCACTTAAGATTTGGATGTAGGAGATGAAAGGGAGAAACCTAAGGTGAGTCCTTGACTTCTGATTATGGATTCTTGGGTATATCATGTTGACAGTAGCCAAAATGCAGTAAGCAAGAAAAAAAGAAAAAAGTTTTAGTGGTAGGGAATAATATGTTGCGTCTAATTTTGCATGTGTTGAGTTTGAGGTGCCCATAGGACATCAAGGAGAAGATATTAAGTGTAGTTTGAAGATCAAGAGACATGTCTGGTTTAGAAATACTGATTTTGATGTTTTTATCTCATAAGTTATTAAATCCAGAAAAACTGTTATTCAATATTCAAGAGAGTTTCATCAGTTCCATTCATAGGGTTTTTACTAGAATTGTTCTAGAAGTTCTCAGGAATTCTCATCCTATTTCTGCACAATGGGACAAACACGTGAAGTTAGGCACTCAGCATGATTTTATCAAGAAGTTATTAGTAGGATCTTAACAAAGCATGAATTAAAGTTTGTAATCTTTGCAGACCAGTTCCAAGAGTCTGGGTGTCGTAGGCTATGAAGGTCCATTTAGACCACACCCTGCCTATATAGTGGGAAAAAAATCCATATTCTCAATTCATAGTTTCTCCTCAATTTTTGTTTCTTTTACTCTTTAATTATTGAGAATTCTCTAGGAACAGAGTTTTCTGAATTTAACATACAAGATCCAGTTAGATTTATCTCCAAAGAGCAAATGGACAATAAAAGAATTGTATCTTTTCTGCTCCTATTTTCATATAAGCTTCTGCACAAGCCTGCTACCCAAAGCACTAGGCAAGTGTTTCAAGGGAGTCGAAGTTAATCTTGATCAATAAACCTCCAGTCCTGACACACACACACACACACACACACACACACACACACACACACACACAGTTTCTTGGATCTGGGTTTAAAACTTTGACTGATTTTTTTCTCTTCTCTGACTTATGGTTATTGTACAGGTATACCTCAGAGACACTGAGGGTTTGGTTCCTGACCATGGCAATAAAAGTGAATATCGCAATAAAGTGAGTTGTTTTTGGCTTCTGAGTGCATATAAAAGTTAAGTTTACACTATACTGTAGTCTGTCAAGTACCCAATAGCATTGTGTCTAAAAAAAAAATGTGTATACCTTAATTAAAAATACTTTATTGCTAAAAAAAAAAGCTAATCATCATCTGAGCCTTCGGAGAGTAGTAATCTTTTTGCTGGTGGAGGGTCCTGCCTTCATGTTGTTGGATGCTGACGGATCAGGGTGGTGGGGCCGTGGCAATTTCTTAAAATAAGACAACAGTGAAGTTTGCCACAAAATTAGAGTCAATCCCCTCAAACCCTCTTGCTGCTTTATTAACTAAGTTTGTGTAACATTCTAAATTGTTTGTTGTCATTTCAATAATCTTCTCAGCATCTTCACCAGGAACAGATTCCATCTTAAGAAACCACTTTCTTTGCTCATCCATAAGAAGCTACTCCTCATCCGTTCTAGTTTTATCATGAGATTATAGCAATTCAGTCATACCTTCAGGCTCTACTTGTAGTTCTAGTTCTTTTTTTTTTTTTTTTCTTTTGCTGTTTCTACCACATCTGCACTTCCTTCCTCCACTGAAGTCTTGAAGCCCTCAAGTTCAATCCACTAAGGTTGGAATAAACTTTTTCCAAATTCCTATTAATGTTGCTCTTTTGACCTCTTCCCTTGAATCACTCATGTTCTTAATGGCATCTAGAATGGTGAATCCTTCCCAGAAGGTTTTCAATTGACTTTGCCCAGATCCGTCAGAGGAATCACTATCTACGGCAGCTCTAGTCTTCTGAAATGTATTTCTAAAAGAATAAATCTTGAAAGTCAAAATTACTCTTTGATCTCCGGGTTGCAAAATGGATGTTGTGTTGGCAGGCATGAAAACAACAGGAATCTCCTTTACATCTCTATCAGAGCTCTTGGGTGACCAGGTGCGTTGTCAATGAACAGTAATAATTTGAAAGGAATCTTTTTTTCTGGGCAGTAGGTCTCAATGGTGGGCTTAAAATATTCAGAAAACCGTGTTGTAAACAGATGTGCTGTCCTCCAGGCTTTGTTGTCATCCAAACTTTCCATCTATAGAGCACAGGCAGAGTATGTTTGGCATAATTTTTAAGGGCCCTAGGCTTTTCAGAATGGTAAATGAGCATTAACTTCAACTGAAAGTTTCCACCTGCATTAGCTCCTAGCAAGAGAGTCAGCCTGTCCTTTGAAGTTTTAAAGCCAGGCATTGACTTCTCCTCTCTAGCTATGATTGTCCTAAATGGCATCTTCTTCCAATATAAGATTGTTTCATCTACATCGAAAATCTGTTACTTAGTGTAGCTTCCTTCATGAATTATCTTAAGTAGATCTTCTGGATAACTTGCTACAGGTTCTACATCAGCGCTTGCTGCTTCATTTTGCACTTCGATGTTATAGAGACGGAGTCCTTCCTTAAGACTCAAGAACAAACCTCTGCTAGCTTCAGTTTTTTTTCCTGCAGTTTCCTTACCTCTCTCAGCCATCATAGAATTGAAGGAGAGGTAGGGTCTTGCTCTGGATTAGGCTTTGGCTTAAGGGAATGTTGTAGCTGGCTTGATTGTCTGTCCAGACCACTAAATCTTTCTCCATATCAGCAATAAGGCTGTTTTGCTTTCTTAACATTTGTGTTTCACTGGAGTAGCACTTTTAATTTCCTTCAACAACTTTTCCTTTGCATCACAATTTGGCTAACTGGTGCAAGAGTCCTAGCTTTTGGTCTGTTTCATCTTTCAACATACCTTCCTCACTAAACTTAATCATTGCTAGCTTTTGATTTAAAGTGAGAGATGAGACATGTCTCCTCTTTTCACTTGGACACTTAGAGGCCATTGTAAGGTTATTAATTGACCTAATTTCAATATTGTTGTGTCTCAAGGAATAGGGAAGCCGGAAGAGAGGTGGGGGAACACCTGATTGGTGAAGCAGTCAGAACACACACGGTATTTATTATTTGTTTGCCATTTTATATGGGTGTGGTTCGTGGCACACCCAGACAATTACAATAGTAACATCAAATGTCACAGATCACCATAATAACAATGAAAAAATTTGACATATGGTTAGAATTACCAAAATGTGACACAGAGACATGAAGTGAGCATGCGCTATTGGAAAAATGGCACCGATAGTCTTCCTCCACTCAGGGTTGCCACAAAACTTCAATTTGTTAAAGGCGCTGTATCTGCAAAGTGCAATAAAGCAAAGCACAATAAAATGAGATATACCTGCACTCAACCTACATAATTCTAATCTCTTTAATTTTCATGGGGTTATGGATTAGGTTTCTCTATTTAAGTGATTTTAAAGCCACAGCCACTTGTGACCGATAATCCAGAGATACTGAGACCCAAATTCCTTCCCTCTCCATCACCACTTCTTCCTTTCACTTCATACATCATTGGAAATAGCTGTCTCCTGCCAGATGGGATTGCAGCCTCTATGTTGGTTCAAAGAGCAGCTCATTCCTCAAGATCCTTTGCTGTTTCCCAACTTTCCCTAGATGTCTTTTACCTTGCTTTTGTAATAGTACAGACAGTTTTTATTTTTATTACAATCCATTTGCCTATGCCTCTTGTGCATGCCCCGGAAGCAGATTGGGTTTGTACCTTTTGTGACGCGATCTCAGAAACCAGTTCTTTATCAGACTATAAAAAAAAAACTCCTATTTTCTGGAAACAATTAAGACTGTCTCAGGATTTCTCCTGTAGTGTTAGGTATCGTCTGTAATAACCATGAATATTGGATAGTATCTTGTAATATTACAAAATGTGATCGTCAGACCATTAGCCTCGGCATTACCTGTGAACTTGTTAGAGCTGGAATCTCAGATCCTAGTCCAGGACCACTGAATCAGAATCTGTATTTTAACAAGATTCTTGGATTGTTTGTATGCACATTAAAGTTTGAGAAGCACTGCTATGGTATGTGAGCACAGCCTTTGCTAGTGGCATTTATCACCTTTTCTGCTTTGTTTTCTCCTCTCCTTTTGCTCTGAGCAAGTTTTTCCTTCTCTTCCCCACCTTTTAGTGATCGGAAGATGTTAGGAGGGAGTGTCTGTGGTTGAACATTCAGATCTTGAACGGCTTCATTCAAACTAAGAAGCTTGTTTCCTTCATTGCTTTATAAAATGGTCTTTAGTATTGAATATGAACCAACTTCTCTTTTCTAATCATCTGCAAAGTGGTCAGGAAGTTTAACTACACAGCCCTCTGCTTCTCAGCTTTCCTCAGTGCTTGCTGGAGCATTTGATGATTGTCAACAAGTGTTATTCACCTTGAGATTATGAACGGTCTCAAATATTAGGTGTGAAAGGTTTCCCCCTGATGTCTTGTTTTCTGCTTTTTAAATTCATCACTTTTGCAAGTTTTAGTTGCATGTATACATGCCATGTAATTTTTCAGACTTTCTTGGCTCAACTGTCCCCTGGAGCCTCAGGTGTAATACTCCACCCCAGCAATGATCACGAATGACCAACTACTTACCAGCCAAAGTGTTCTTGCCCTCTGGGGCCAACGGCATCTTGAGTATTTGGTATCTCTCATCACTTCTGGACTTGGTTAAAATATCTCACAGAAGGGCATGGACTTGTCTTTCTCCTGGATGCCAGAGGGGCTGGATGATGTGGCCCAAAACTATGAGGGAGTTCAATCCAGTTGGGGAAAATTTTGACCATTGGAAGACAGGAGATAAAAGGAAACTGGGTGGATAAATTAGCTTTCTCCCTTTAATGGAATTTTTCAAGGCACAATATCCCCATTCATCCTTTTTTATAGATTTCTCTCATAGATAAGCATGTATATCTGGTAAACTTCTCATGAAGCAGAAGTCTGTGCATTCACACAGCACAGTATTTCATTTCCTTTTTCTCTGCTTTGTTTTCTTGGAATTCCACCTTCAAATAAATTACTAGTAGGTAATCCTTGCCTCAGGGCCTGTTGTCTAGGAAACCAGAGTGGTTCTAAGAAGAAAACTCTTAGGACAAGATAGGAGGTGGACTGCTCATCTGTGTAAAATAAATAAGGACCCCTTTGCTGGTGAGCGTGGTGTGACATCAACTTCTGGCAGGCAGTGGCACCCTAATTACGTCAAACTTTAACTTGTGGTTAATTGGGAAGAAGAGCCATTAGAAGGAAAGCCTGTAGACATCAAGTACATGTGACACTAGATTATTATGGGACAATGATCTTTTTAAGGATAATAAAGTAGGGTAACTACTTTTAATGATACAGGAGACTTTGAAAGGAAAATGACAGGTATAGTGCAGTTAACTGCGAACTTAAGAGTCATGTTCTAAAGCCACAGGGCCTGTAATGGCAGCTGTAAAAGAGATTTTTATTTCCTGCAGCCACAAGGCAGACTTGCTAAACCTCAGGCCTAGGATTTGGTTTTGTACTGAAAAGGGGACTAAATTCCCAGCCTCAATAGATCTTATGTCAAAGACAGGGTTCTAATGGAAAAGAGGTAGAATTATGAAACATGGATAGTGACACTTCAGTGGGTGAGTTTGAGAATCCTGAACCCTAACTCAGTCTCCCAGAACTTTGTGTCTGGCAGAAGAAGTCCTCTCCTCACTGCCAGAATAAAGCCCTTTTTTTGGAAGCTGATGCCTTCTAAGATGATGTCTGTTTTCCACAAGATACATTACTATGACCCCTCATTGCTCCTAGGCCTAGAACAAAAAGCAAGTCTTAAAACAGCCTGAACAGGGAAATTATAAACCCTTTGCCAGTAGGAAATAGCCTATACTACAAAAGAATTGCAGTAAACATTTAATATGAGCTGGCAGGATCCAGGGGAGCATGTGTAGAAATGCATTTTGATTGTGTTAGCTTGGGGAAAGGGTGAATGTACGACACCATGAGGAAGAATCTATTGTCATAAGGGTACAGGGGGTTCAATATTTTTGCAAGACCACCTGGAGCTGGCGCATCTAGGCTAACGTATTGTGCTAACTAGGCTTTGAATGCTCTGTTGGTAGAGCAGCACATCCTGAGAACTATTTCAGCTTTGGTTAGTAACGGTCAAAAGTAAGAGGATGAATGAGTTGTGGTTTTGAGTGTTAGTTTATGGAAATTGCTCTAGATAAAGATCTAGCCTGGGAAAGCTATTTAATAAAGTGATATTGATATACCTCTTAAGAAATTAGATTTTTAAAAATACCACATGAGTAGAAATAGGCTGGCAGTTATTCATGTTCTGAATAACTTTTAATGAAACCTCATTTGACTGGCTATGTAAACCTCACAGAGAGTCACATAAGGACTGCTCTAACGATTAGGGTGTCTACATTCTCCTCCTGGTCACACTATCAATAAGTAGCTTTACTAGCACCAAGTATATTTCCATTTTCTGGCTGCATTCCTACATAGTCATCTCAAATTATGCACAAGGAAAGTGATCAGATAGCATGTGCTGTAATCTAAGATTACTAAAATTGTCCTTGAGGAAGCTGGTTGAGTCACAGAACAAAAAATATCCTATGTGTGCTTGTCTACTTGTTATAAGATATTCCTTTCTAACTGAGGTACACAACAGGGTACCAAGTTATAGTACTCTAGAACTCATCTATTTAAATAAACATCAGGTCCAGTGTTTTCCCTGCCTGCCTCATCCCTGCCTTTCAGCCAAGCAATCTCTCACTCAAGGTAGTAGTTAATTGGTTTTGTGTTTGCTCTTGCTTAGTAGCTTGAGATGAACTCAGACATTTCCCCCCCACTTCTGTATTATTCCATGACTGCTACTGGATATTTTTTTCCCCAAGATATTTCTACTGTTATAATCCCCCAAATCTGGATAGTCCAAATACATAGCATTATTTAACATGCATGATTCTGTCATCCTAGTCTGTATGAATAAATTCAGAACCTTTTATCTTGAAAAGGCAGATGGAATTCTTGATCCCATTCATTCCATCAGGTTCTCAGACTTCTTAGGCAAATTTAGATCATCACTTCAAGCTTTCTTCAAATTCTATATAGTAACAGATACTCCTAAATAAAAGAACAACAGAAAATCTACCTTATTAGCTATATAATAATTACTATTGATTAACTGTCTACCATGTGCCAGTAAATGTGCTAGGATTTTTCCATATAGCCTCCTAACTGTCCTTCCAGACGGACATTGTTATTCCCATTTTACAGAAAGAAAACTGGGACTCAGTATGGTTAAAATTAACTTGGCAATATCACATAGCCAGTAAGTATCAAAGCTGGGACTGAAATAGAGACCTTTCTAGCTTGAGCGTTTCTACTCATCACACCACCCTGCACTTGTTAAAAATATCAACTTGAAGATTCCAGTTGGAGTTGCATTGTATGGAGGGAATCTTATCCTACACCTGGATCACTTAATGACTGAATTTATCTGATGGTACTGTACTCTGACATATTAAACTTGGTAACTCCCAGCTAGTTAGAAATTTCTTTCCTTCGAGAGCAGTAGCAGAAAGAATGGCACAATTAATGACCAGTCCAAAGTATGTTTTAAGGTAGGGTTTCTCAAATACTTTGCTTTGAATTACTCTTTAGCATGTGAGGAAAGGATTCCTAGTTTAGACTTAGGATTTGGAGATGACATTTGAAACTAACTTGGTAGTAAAATGCTAACACCTATCTATTAGTAGTGTAAAGAAAGAAACCTATATCCAAGTCGGGGAGCAAAATTCAGTGTTTAGTATTTCTCATGCTGAGAGAATCTGTCTGAGAAAAAGTTAGATCTACTGAGCAATCTCAATTTGTAAGTCCTTGGTTTTAATTCAAATGTGAATGTGTTAGATTAGAGCAAGAATAACAATTTTGTAGAAGAGGTTTAAAATGGCTTTTGATTTCTGGCTGCTGTCGTGGGAAGAGCCCTGATCTTCATATACTGGGTGGAACGATATTAAACATTACCAAGACAACTTTATCTAGCTACACTGTGACATTACTGGGGAATAAATAAAGATGCGAGTTCCCACCCAGACATCATCTATCACTACTTTTAGGCACAACAGATTCATTATCTTGAGCAGCGCATAGAGTATTATTTTTCTAAATCGTTTACTACGCGGTCAGGAAAAATCTGATTGGAGGAAACTTGCTATAATTTAAATAAAATTGCCAGCAAGGGGGGTATCTGTAGTTGCCAAACTCCTGGAAACCTGTATTGTTTTTACTCTTTTTCCCAATTAAAGCGTTGTCTATCAATCAGTTAGGAAGTTCCTGAACTCCTACTCAGTGGCCACATTGCTTTAGGTAAAAAGGGCAGATACAAAGGAAATTTCTGGACTGGTACCTGCACTTAGTATTCTTTTTAATTTATAAAGTTTCTGAAAGAAGGGTGTTGTAAAGGCCAAGTATGTTTTAAGGCAGAGTTTCTCAAACACTCATAAAAATTACTGAGGACACCCAAAAGTTTTTTTAAATGTAGTCTATATCAATATTTACCGTATTAGAAATTAAAATTGCGGCACTAAAATTTCTTTATTTAAAATAGCAATAATAAAGCAATTGAATGTTAACATGAACAGCATGTTTTTATAAGAAATGTTTTCTAAAACAAAAATAATTAATGGGAAGAATGGCCTTGTTTTGCATTTTTGCAAAGCTCAGTAATATATTATTTAGAAAAGACAGCTGGGATCTCATGTCTATTTCTGTCGTAATAGCACATGTCATGTAGCCTCTGGAATATTTCACTGTACACTCATGAGAAAGAGTGTATAACCAAATAATATCTTAGTATTATTAAATAGCTTTTGACCTCATAGATCCCCTGAAAGGATTTCAGGGACCCCCAGAAGTCTCTGGACAATATTTTGAGAACCCCTCTCCTAAGATTGGAAGCGGTAACTCAGTATTCTCCATCACTATAAAACTGAAAAATGCGTGTATTTGGGTGGGAAGGTATTTATGCTAAAATCTATTCTTGTAATTGAGAGCTGCTCTTTAAAAATCTATGTTAAAGTATGACCCAGTTTTAGCAAAATGAATACAATTTGAGGCATTATTCTGATTTAAATAAACTTCATGTTGCCATATACAGGAAGGTTCGTGTGAACACATAAATACTTTTCCTATTGTCTATTTAGTTATGTTTTCAGACTCTGTCAGCAAAAGGCACTCTTTTGCATTACAATTTTTATGTTTTCCTGCACAGTGCTGTTTCAACTTTAGAAAGTAGCAATGTTGGTGAAGAAACTAACCATTCTCATTAAACTACTCATTTATGTCACCATTTTATTGTACACATTTTTTTTTTTTTTTTTTTTTTTTGACCACACTGCATGGCATGTGAGATCCCCGACCAGGGATCAAACCCCTGTAGTGGAAGCTCAGAGTCTTAACCACTGGACCGCCAGGGAAGTCCCTGTATATATCTCTTTTTAAACACCACTCTGGAAGAGAATGAACCAAGCAGACATAATGACTTATGTTACTGTGAGAATTGCTGACTAAATGTCAACCAAGTAGTCTCAAATGATGATCCAAAAGAAAAAAACGTTAAACGTATTTTTGCTTCACAACAGAAAAGGTCCATTATGCCTTAATAGCGTTAATATTATAAAGATTGAGTTTATTTCTCTTATACCAGAGATCTAATATTGTAGAGTAATTTTAATCATGATTAATTTTATAGATTACAGAAGAATCAGAGTGCTTAGGGGCATAATGGGTCGCTTCATAGCTTTTCACCTAAATCTGTTAATAAAGGGACAGATTGCATATCTTTGGCTTCCCGGTTTCTCCCAAGTTTGTTGCTCACAATTTTCAGAATTTTTTTTTCAATTTTCAGAATTTAAAATGATTAAAGGAAAAATTTGCCTAGATGGCACTGGAAAAACCAAAAACTGTTGATATTCAAGGAATGCAAATGCTCAAAATAGGAATTTTTTTCTCCCTATATTTCATTTCTCCCATTACTAGCCTGATAAAACGATTCCATTTTGGGAAGCAATGTATTTAGTTTCTAAAAGCAGGTTTTGCAATGGCTGGATAAAGTGCTGCTTATTTTGTGGATGGTCCTTCTGTACAAAGAACTGTGTGTTACTACCAGTAACACAATAGTCCAGCAGGTAATAGAAAACTTATGAATAGAAGGAGAGAAGATGGTTGTAGAACCAGAAGATAATCTGCATATCATGTCAAATACAAAGGCAGCCCTGTTCAAGCAAAGAGGTTAGACCCTAGAGTCACATCAGGCGGTGCGTCTATGGCTTTATCGATACATAGGTTGGGCATCCTTTTTTATTCTGTGTCTGAAATGTTTTGTTGTTGTTTTTTTAATTTGGTGAGAAATAACTAGCTTTAAGCCGTACAGAAAGATGTCTCCTTTCCTCTTTTTCTGGAAGGTGTAATTTGTGGAACACTTGATAAATCTGGTTTCTACGCAGACTCACCATGCTGCCAAAAATAGGCAGTACTGAGAATGTCCGTTTTTGTTGAGGTTTTGTGGCCCAGCTTCAAGAAACCTGAATGTCTTTCATCCTCTAGAGTGTAGATGACAATTCAAAATCACAGCCACAGAACAGAGAGTATGCCCAATTGCATGTGGATTATTATGATGACAGAATTTTTGCACCTTAAAGAAGATGAAAGTTTCATAACTTATATATGATGGGCATATCTGTGGGCACAGAAAGTCTTGTATACTAATGTTTAAAAATCTGACAGTGGTTACCATATTAACAGTAGCCTATAGAATTTGAAAAATGTCAAATTCTGGCAAATTCTAACATCCTCATTATGCTAGGTGAGTGGCAAAATAGTTCAAAATAAGATTTAAGGAGCCAAATAATCATACTTTAATCATTTTGAAAGTCCTGGTTAACAACGCATTGCAAGTTGAATCATTCATCTTTGCAATTCTATTCTCAGGCTATTTCTCACTAAACTTTGTAACTTCACATGACTCAACTGTTTTAGCTTCTGCTTTGATAATTGGTTTTCTTTCTAGTTACCTATATCGGGGGCACTTTTATCCTTTGCTTTTGTAAATTTTCATTTTTTAGCGTCTCTACCATTAAGGATTAGGTGTTTGTATGTATGAATATATATACATGTATAAAATGTGTGGGCACTTTATGTAGAAATAGTGTGTGTGTGTGTATATATAGTGTGTATGAGTGTGTATATGTGTATATATATATATATATATGTTTCAGATATTAAAGGACTCGACTGATGAAGAGGAATCAATTAGTAATAATTACACAGATTACCTAGTTTAATTTACACGGGTATGTTTTTCCCCTGTGATTTTTATGATTGTTTTCAATGAGATCTAGAATCAGAAGTCCAGGGTGATCCTTCTCTCTCTATGGGAGCCCCAGCCTTCTCCAGCACACAAAGACTGTGTCAGGCCCATAGTGAGTGGAATGCTTTGGATGATGGGAAAGCAGTCTAATCAATTTGCTACTGATAGAGTGAAAAAGAGAACAGAGAGGCTGTTTTTGAAGTTGTCTCCTTTGTGGGTCTGAGTCACCCGCAGCCGTAGGGTTCCAGCCTATTTGTTTTAGGTTTTATAGAGGGGCAGGAACTCCAAGTTTAACATGGTGTTTATTTTCTTCTGCCAGTTTGAGAGATTCCTATAGAGCAAAGACAAACCTCAGCGTGGCGTTTTCAGCTCTAAGCCAAATGCTCAGACACCCACACGCCTTAAATTAGTTGGCAGACAAAGGAACACACCTATGCATCTAGTGGCACAAGATAATATTTATCACCCAAAATAAAATCAGTGTCCCTTCAAGCCCTCCTTCCCCCCCTCATTGGGAAAATAATTAATTTACTGAAACTACATAATCTCCCTCTCCCTCTCTCTCTCTTTTTTCTACACAAGGTGAAACAACATGCTCTAGGCATCCCAAGTAATTTGTACAGCCGTTACTACCTTCTCATCTCCATTTGCCCTCCCCCTCTTTGTGTAGCTCCTGTAGCTGGTAGCTGTAAAGATCCTGGAAAAATGGAATCTTGCCTGTGAACTCGCAGGCAAGCCTTGCCTCCTCACTGTGTAAAGAGCCTGCCTACCTGGCAGCTACTTCAGCAGTGGTTCATTTCTCCTGTCCTAAGAAAATGAGCTGTCCTCCTTTAAGGAATGGTTTAACAATGATATTTTCCCCCTTTTAAAGCATTTAAAAAGTTATTTCTTAATTTTAGTTTTTATTAATAATAAAAAGATACCTACTAACGTTAAAGTATTCACATACTATCAAATAGTATGTTTAAACTTCTTTTTTTTACCATCTTTTTACAAATTTAATCATGTTCTTATTCAAGATGTATTAGCAAATTAACTTAAAAATCATGTTATATTTGAGTTAAAAATTACTGTATGTTAAAATGTAGATGGAATTTAAACGTGTGTTAGTGCATGAAAATCCAAAACCTGATTAAATGAGTTCGTATTTGCAATTTTTGCATTTTGAACTAAATAAGTCGGTTTATTTTTATAATTTCTTGACTTTATTTCTAAATGACAAAGAGAGAAATATTTAGGCTATTTTGCAAGTACTTGCAAGTAGCACATTTTGAGTGAAGATAGAATATTTTTCCAATAAATGGAACTCTAAAATGAATTTAATACTCTTTGTTCTCTTTTTAAATTGTTTCTGAAATATAAGAAATAGCTACATAGGAAATAAGCTGTATAAAAACTGAGATATTGTGAATTGTGGATTTGGTGGAAGGGATTAGGATATAAATTTGTAAAATTATCATTTTTTTATCTTCTCCATTAATATCTATGTTTCTTATATCTGCAAGCGATGGTATACTTTGGGTAGAAATTTTAACGATCTATGACAGAATAAAAACAACTCAAAATTCTTATTTTGGGGGAAATTGTCTTCTACCCTTGTAGGTTCTTCTGGCCGGTCTAATAATTAAATTGAAGTGAGACAGATTAACCAGGGGAAAATCCAATTTAATTTCATACATATGGGGGCCCCAAAGATATGAGTCCCTGAGATGTGACAAAAGGAGGCAGCTTTCAGACCTTTTACACAAAGAATATATTTGTGGTGAACTGACAAGACAAAGAAACTTAGATTTGGGTACTAAGTAGTGAAGAATCTAGGCAGTTTGTTTACACAGCTTCTTTGGCCCCGAATTCCCTATCTTTGGCAATAGGGATGTGTGTGTACCTCCTGGTACAGGGAGGGTACCTTTTACATGGGAGATTTATTTACCGCTTTTCAGGGGACAAAGGAGGATCAGAATGTCCTCCTTGTACCTGCTGTTTCTTAAGTAACTTTAATTCAAAGTAATCAATATGCCATTTTGGTATATTTTGTCATGACCTGCCCTGAGCCCCATCACTCTGTATTTTTTTTTTTTATTGAAGTATAATTGCTTTATAATTGTGTTAGTTTCTGCTGTACAATGAAGTGAATCAGCTATATGTATACATACATCCCTTCCCTCTTGGACGTCCCTCCCATCCCACCCATCTAGGTCATCACAGAACACCAAGCTGAGCTCCCTGGGCTGTACAGCAGGTTCCCACTGGCTATCTCTTTTACACATGGTAGTGTGTATATGTCAATCCTAATCTCCCAGTTCATCCCACTCTTCCCTTCCCCCTCAGTGTCCACACGTCCATTCTCTACATCTGCATCTCTATTCCTGCCCTGCAAATAGGTTCATCTGTACCATTTTTCTAGATTCCACATATATGCGTTAACATACGATATTTGCTTTTCTCTTTCTGACTTATTTCACTCTGTATGACAGACTCTAGATCCATCCACATCTCTGCAAATGACTCAGTTCCATTCCTTTTTATGGCTGAGTAATATTCTGTTGTATATACATACCACATCTTCTTTATCCATTCATCTGTAGATGGACTTATAGGTTGTCCTGGTTATTGTAAATAGTGTTGTAATGAACATTGGGCTACATGTGTCTTTTTTTTTTTTTTTTACACACACATGCATATATGCCTTTAAAAAAGACTTTACTTCTGAAAATTAAATATACCTATAATATTCTTAAGTGTGTTTTATTTTTTTTAACATCTTTATTGGAGTATAATTGCTTTACAATAGTGTGTTAGTTTCTGCCTTATAACAAAGTGAATCAGCTATACATATTACATGTGCCTTTTTGAATTATGATTTTCTCAGGGTATATGCCCAGTGGTGGGTTTGCTGGGTCGTATGGTAGTTCTATTTTAGTTTTTTAAGGAACCTCCGTACTGTTCTCCATAGTGGCTGTATCAATTTACATTCCCACCAACAATGCAAGAGGGTTCCCTTTTGTCCACACCCTCTCCAGCATTTATTGTTTGTAGATTTTTTGGTGATGGCCATTTGATAGGTGTGAGGTGATACCTCACTGTAGTTTTGATTGTCATTTCTCTAATAATTAGTGATGTTGGGCATCTTTTCATGTACCTCTTGGCCATTTGTATGTCTTCTCTGGAGATATGTCTATTTAGGTCTTCTGCCTATTTTTGGATTGGGTTGTTTGTTTTCTTGATATTGAGCTCCATGAGCTATTTGTATATTTTGGAGATTATTCCTTTGCCCATTGCTTCATTTGAAAATATTTTCTCCCATTCTGAGGGTTGTCTTTTCATCTTGTTTATGGTTTCCTTTGCTGTGCAGAAGCTTTTAAGTTTTATTAGGTCCCATTTGTTCATTTTTGCTTTTATTTTCATTTCTCTAGGAGGTGGGTCAAAAAAAGATCTTGCCATGGTTTATGTTGAAGAGTGTTTTCCCTATGTTTTCCTCCAAGAGCTTTATAGTGTCCAGTCTTACATTTAGGTGTTTAATCCATTTTGAGTTTATTTTTGCATATGGTGTTAGGGAGTGTTCTAATTTCATTCTTTTACATGCAGTTGTCCAGTTTTCCCAGCACCACTTACTGAAGAGGCTGTCTTTTCTTCATTGTATATTCCTGCCTCCTTTCTCATAGATTAGGTGACCATAGGTGCATGGATTTATCTCTGGGCTTTCTATGCCATACCATTGATCTATATTTCTGTTTTTGTGCCAGTACCATACTGTCTTGATTACTGTCACTTTGTAGTATAGTCTGAAGTCGGGGAGCCTGATTCCTCCAGCTCCGTTTTTCTTTCTCAAGATTGCTTTGGGGCTTCCTTGGTGGCGCAGTGGTTAAGAATCCGTCTGCCATTGCAAGGGACATGGGTTCGAGCCCTGGCCCGGGAAGATCCCACATGCCGCGGAGCAACTAAGCCCATGCACCACAACTACTGAGCCTGTGCTCTAGAGCCTGTGAGCCACAACTGCTGAGCCCACGTGCCACAACTACTGAAGTCCGCGCGCCTATAGCCCATGCTGCACAACAAGAGAAGCCACCGCAGTGAGAAGCCCACACACTGCAACGAAGAGTAGCAACTAGAGAAAGCCTGTGCACAGCAACAAAGACCCAATGCAGCCAAAAAAAAAAAAAAAAAAAGGATTGCTTTGGCTATTCGGGGTCTTCTGTGTTTCCATACAAATTATAAAATTTTTTGCTCTAATTTTGTGAAAAATGCATTGGTAATTTGATGTTAATCACCATGGGAACCGTGTTTTGCGGGCCTGAGTTGGAAACAAACATATCTGGCCTTTTCTAGGCCTTACACACTCTCTCTGGAGCCGCTAAGAGGTTCTCCAACTGAGCTAATTTAAAGGGAGAACATAATAGGATAATTTGATTTTTTTAAATGGAGAATCCAAGAGATGTGAATTCTCCCTGTACAATCTTAGTCTTGAAGTTCCTGATCATCTTTCTTATTCAGGAAGAACAGAGGTAGCAATTATGCTATAAGTATGATTACATTTGTCACCCAAGTCATGTCTTGCTTTTTTAAAAGCTATGGTTTGGAAAAAGAGAGCAAAGTATTCTTTCTAGATATGGATACATGTTACAGACATTTTGATTTTCTGATTATGTAAGTAAGTAACCTCTCTCATTATGGAAAATTTGAAAAATCACAGAACCATAACAAACTAATATCACAAATTTGCCTATTCTCATTATTCTGGGAAAATCAGTTTTAATTCAGATGTCTATATATGTATTTACTTATCAATTAGTCATCTATTATCTAATAATATTTTAATAAAAATTGGGATTTTAAAATAAATATGTTATGATAATACCATCTATTTCCACATGAACATTTCCACATGTGATTAAGTATTAATCTATGTCATGCTTTTTCTATGCATTTTTCTCAGGTATTCTATTTCATTATATGGACGTAACATGATTTTTTATAAACCTCTTAATGTTGAATATTTAGTTTTAATTTGTTTTTCTTTTGTAAATAAATCTGTTTATGTCATCTTTATGTTTATAGCCAAAGGCCTGCATGTTTGTCTCATTACTTATTGTGGGAATTCTTGAAAACTCTTAATTTGTTTTCATAAATTTTGCCATTTATTCATTCATCAGAAATATTTTTTGAGTGCCGACCATGATGATAGAAACCATTCTGCACACTTGGTAATGTGGCTGTGAACAAAACGGACAAAAGACTATGCACTCTTAAGAGTGTTTATTACTGTGGGGGGTGAGGTAGATAGAAAGTGTGTGGAGGGGCAGGCATTGCAGTTTTAAATGGCTCAGCTAGATAAAGCTTTCCACTTCACTTCAAGAAGAGGTTATTTGGGTAAAAACTTGAGGACAGGGAAAACACCTGTGGAGAAAGAAACTTTCTGCCTTAGTGATCAGCAAGTTCAAAATGCCTCAGCCAAGAATGTACCTAGTCTCTGGAAATAACTGAGAGGAGGCTAGTATGACAAGAGCCAAATGAACAAGGAAGCAAGTAATAGGGTACGAAGAGAACAAATGGGACTGGATTACGTAGGATCCTCTGGGTCATGGTAAGGATGTGGCTTATACTCTGATCCGATGGAGTGCCATGGCAGGGTTTGAACAGAGGAATGACATTATCTGACTTAGCATTCTGGCTCTCATGTCAAGACTATAATTATTTGGAGTAAGAGCAGATGCAAGAAGTCCAGTTAGGAGACTACTGCAATTCTGTAGAAAGAAAGAATGTCAGTGAAACACAAGTAATAGCCGTGAAAATGAAAACAATTGTTCACATCCTTAATATAGAGCTGCCAGGATTTATTAAAAGATTCAAAGTAGGAGGGAGGGAAAGAAAATAATCAAAGATGACTCAGTTTATTTTGTATTGAGCAACTGGAAATATGCTGTGCCAATAATTAGATGAGAAAGACAGTGTGGAGCAGGTTTGAAGAAGAATGTCACGACCTCAGTGTTGGGACATGCCAAGTTTGAAATATTAGAAGTGTTGAGTAGGCCGTAGGAGTTGGACTTAAGAGAAAAATCAGGCAAAGAGAAATGCTTTTGGGAATCCTTAGCATCTATCAGTCAGTTATTGCTGTGTAAGAAATAACCAGAGAATCTGAGTAGACTACAACAATAAGATTTTTCTTTCTCACAGTCTGCAAGCTGACTTGGAGTTGGCTCATCAAGGCTGGGCTTCTCTGGGCTTCTGCTTAAGCTAAGGGTCAGGCTGGACTGTGCTCCCCACTCTGGGTTGGGTTTTGATCTTCTCCACGTGTATTCTTTCTGGGGCTCAGGCTTAAGGGCAGCAGCTACCTCCTTCTTATGGTGAGAACAGAGGCATATGAGGCTAACCCCCACTGCTCAAGCACATGTTTAATATCATCCCATTGGCCAAACTAAATGACAAGGCCAACCCCGAAGTCAGGAAGTGGAGAGTTACATTCTGTTTTTTAAGGGAGAAAGGGCAGAGTTACGTAGTGGAGGCTGTGGATATAGAGATAAGTGCAGCATGAGAACAAGAATTCATCCTACCATGGGCATATACAGCATATTTAAAGCCATGAGCCCGGATGAGACCCACAGTGACGGCACCA
This sequence comes from Balaenoptera ricei, assembly GCF_028023285.1. Lineage (NCBI taxonomy): Eukaryota > Metazoa > Chordata > Mammalia > Artiodactyla > Balaenopteridae > Balaenoptera > Balaenoptera ricei. The sequence goes on from NC_082647.1 coordinate 67,197,687, forward strand.
ATTTACTCTCACCAGCCATATATGAGAGTTTCTGTTTCCTTTGCTCTGGCCAACTTTGTATTATTGTTTTAAAACTGATTTGCCGTGTGAGGAATGAGAAATAACACTTTCTTGTTTTAACTACAATAATTGTACTTCTAAGCCAAGCTGAAAACATAAACATGCTTGGAGTCTGTGTGTGATTTTGATTTTCCAGGAGGATTTTCTTTTAATGGCTCATTTTGCCTTGGTCTAGTAACCAGGGAGAAAAGTTTCCCAGTATATTTTGTTCTCTTTTATGTATTTCACCATCTTTACCCATCTATGTTTATTAAAAGGAGAGGAGAATGAATTCCAAATAAGTATGGCTTGTGTGGCTAATCTAACACCTACAGTTTACCCTCCTTTAATCACTATTAAGTTATCAGAAGAGATCACTTGTTGGTCAGAGCCAAGGAAACAATTATATGTATATAGCGTATATATATGATCATATATAAATTATGACTTTAAGAAAACCTGTTGAATTTTTGACTCACATGCAGTGTTGACAATGTGATAAATTGTAAAACAGCCACAGAAAAACTTATTGTGCTCCTCTGCAGATGGGGGGGGGGGCCTTCTCATTTTAAAGTCATTATTGTGGGAAAGGGACGCTGATGGCTGGCTGTGGCTAAAGGCTCACATATGCCTGTTCACTCTCAGCAAAGGGCATCACGCCCTATTAAACATGCACACAATCTGTTCAAGCCTTTTGAAATTCAGTATGTGTGGGCTACATATATTTTCAGCAAGTTGGAAACACCCATAAGATTTCTGAGGTATGGTAAAAATAGATACTTTTAGTGACTGGGATAATTATCTTAGAAAAGGAATTCTAATACTAGGATCTCAAACACTGCTCACATGTAAATTGCACGTGAGTTGAGCAGTGACCTAAGAGACAAGCACATGGCTGGGGAAGGAGGTACAACTCCAAATAGAAGACGAATGTTTCATTTTCAGCAAGTGCACTAGAAAACTATGTTTTCCTCTTGCACATGCATAGTACCAAATACTTTTAGTGTAAAAAATAGAAAACCCATTAAGAAATAAAAGCACTTTGATTCCATTGCTTTAGAAAAATATTCCTTTATTCATTCTCAGTAGGTTTGTTCTCTCAGAATAAGACTTTTTGGATTACCTTGAACTTATCCAAAGAAATAAGTGTGCTGAAATCTAATTACCTAAACCATCGTGTTGGGAATTTTGCATTTAATAGCCAATAAATTTATTATTTCATTGCTTCATGTGTCCTGTTTAGGTATCAAGCAGACTTGATCAGTATAGACATACTGGTTATGACTATTTTGTTGTCTTTTTATAATCAGAGGCATAGCTTCCCTTTTTTCCTAGTAAACGCCAAATATGCTTAGTGCTAGAGGTTTGTTGTTCAAGGTAATTAAGCAGGTGTTGGGCCATTATTTGGCTTGGGGAGGTCAGCAGGGGGTCGTCAAACACAGCTGGAGTCATAAGGGGTCCAGATCTCTCTTGGGAGAAACTTTCTCCACCCAAGTCAAAGTGAAAAGTTAGGTGCATATGAATCAAAAAATTGAGAGTTTCAGTTAATTTAGGTTGTGTTAATATAAAATAAAATAATTCAAACCAATTAAAAACTATTTGAGGGCATGAATGTTCTAACATCAGTGTTTAGATGTGGTCTAATTAACTAAATTTGCCAATTCAACAGTGCTTTTAATTATATAGACTAAGATAGTTATACTGCCTTAAGTGTGAAACAGGTATAGGAAAAATGGTTATTAACTTTGCTACTGTAGTTTCAGTTGGGTGGTAGGTTAAGTAGATCGTGAGAATGAATTTCATAAATACATTTTTCTAGCACTCGGCTCTTATTTTTTAGGGCTTATATATGAGGAAAGAGTGTAACAGCCATAAATGTGTGGTTTTAAAATATATACTAACTCTCAAAGGTATTCCAAGGTTAAAGATCAGTATTTCCATAAACATTTTAAATATTTGCAAATGTCTTTTTTGAAAGGCTAAGTAACAATTTAATTCAAAGTCTCCGAATGCACAATTTATATTAGAGATACACAAGATGGATAGATAAAACATATACATGTAATGACCTAGGTATACATGTTTGTTTTCTGTAATGGCCTAAATTGAATGTGTATCTATATGCATATGCACAAGTGTGTATATATGAAAAAGAGAGAGAAGCAACTATTTATTGATAAATTTATGCTAGCTATTGTATTGAACAGTAAGGATATGCTGACTAAAAATTAAAAAATGAAAACAGATCCTGCCTTGATGGCATACATACTTTAAAGCATCTCTCTTTACCAAGATGCTCTAAAATTAATCAATGCTTATTTCTGATTAGCGTGAAGGTCTGTTTGTAGTTAAAATTCTTCCTTTTACATTAACCATAATCCGAAGTGTATGATTTTGGTTTGATATATCTTCAAATTTTAAAGCCATGCCATTCACAGTATGTGCTTTCTCTGATAGGGCTTGGAATAGCGAATGACATTTTGATGTGGTGAGTTAAGGCAATTAGTTCATTTTTACCAAACTTCATTGATTCATATATCCACTTGGCTTGAATAAACCTCAGGATTAAGCTTTACTGTTAAAACAGCAACATACCAATGAATAGTATCTCAAACAGGATTTCATTATCTAAATGTTAAATGAAAATTTTTTTTCTCCATTTGTTTCTGTGAGGGGATGGGGTAAAAAGTTCTCACAGCTGCCAGACAAAGAATGACTCTATTTAAAGAGTGGTTGGAAGCACAAATGTTGATTATCTGAATGAAAGAATTTAATTAAGTTTCCTAAAGAACAGGATACTACTGACATCATTGATTGGCAAAATGAAGCAGGGAAATACAGTATTTAACGTTACAATATTTTTCACTTAATGATGCCAGTGTTAGATCTTGGCTGGTGTCCTGGAATATGCACAATGGCTTGGCAACAAATTAATTATTTTGCAATTGCAGATGTGGAGCTTTGGGGTGTGAAAGTCTCTTTGCCAAGATGGTTTTGGGAAAAAAACCAAAGCAATCATTGTATTTCCTCATCTATGCACACATCCTTGTTTATGAATTCAGTTAAAATCCTCAATGTCAGCTGATCACAAGACCACAAACAATATTCAATTAACCTCCAAAAGTGGTTGTTTAACACAACAGGCTGACGACAAAAAAACCTAACTGACCTGGGTCATAGCCCATAAAAATAGCTTAAAATGTGCATAAATTATATATTATGATATATAATCATGTCTCTGTGAAGTAGATCATGTCTGTTAGTTCTTGGTTATTATTATTTTATCATGATGTTTAAGGTTATATTAACTTTCACTACAACTGAAAATTGTTATGATGGCCAATATTAATGGAAGTGTAGGTCATATTCTTATTTAACCTTAAAACCCCATACCAATGGGTAAGCAGTGTTAGGTCTTGGGTATCAAATGATGCCTAACAGTATTATCATTAATATATACCCTCTAAATGCAAATCAGTTTAGCATTTAGATATGGCTCTATATGAGAAAAATATGAGCTGGCCATGGTATTGAGAGTCAAATTTCTTTTTTTGTGATGCACTTTGAAACCATAGCCAAGAACTGTACACTCGTCTTTGTGAATAGAGTTAAGTCATGTGCCATTCTTATTCACCAAATAAGGGTTCATGCAACAGATTCAGGATGATATTCATTCCTATACTGGTTCTACCAATTACTTGTGGCATGATGTCAAAGTAAAATAACTTCTCTGAGACTAAATTTCTTAATATGATAAAAATAGGGAATATTAAGATGTACCTTAAAAAGTTGTTGAAAGATTTAGATAGAAATGTAAATTACTGAATACATTTCCAGAAAAAATTTGCATTTTATAAATGCCAGTTATAGTTTTACATATTTCTTCATAAATGTATGTATATACATTTCATATACATACAATTAGTTATGCATAGTTATATGTGGATATATATAGTTAAAACATATACAGACATGAACATGTATCCAAATTTTTCAGATTTCCTCTTTTTTTCTTTTGAAAGATTTTTTTTTTTGATGTGGACCAATTTTTAAGTCTTCATTGAATTTGTTACAATATTGCTTGTGTTTTATGTTTTGATTTTTTGGCCACGAGGCATGTGGGATCTTAGCTCCCCAACCAGGGATAGAACCCACACCCCCTGCATTGGAAGGCGAAGTCTTAACCACTGGAAGTCCCCAGTTTTCCTCTTTATTGGAGAAAGTATTCATCAAATTAGTAGAAGGTACACCGAGTATATAGATCTTTGTTTACCCACACCAAAACACTCCTCATCCAACACACATAGCCATTTACCTAATATTATGAATTCAATGAGGGCTTTGTTTGGGAATGCTTTGAAATGGTCCTATTTTGACTTCTGTAGGTTCTGCCTTTAAATAGAACCAAAAGGAGTAGGAAATCATCTATTTCAGTGTTGACATTATTTAATATACAGTGTGCTACTTTTGTTTACATCAGGTTAAACAACATGGTCTCCCCTTATCAATTAGCTTATAACATAAACTTAACACAACACTGACAAAAGTTCAATGTCAGGATAGACATTGAACTTTTGTATAGGCATATAGACTATGTATCTCCTGATATTGTAATGTTGGCAGGGACAAATACATACTTTATTTGTGAGCTTCTCCAAAACTCTAAAAAAGAATCATTGTTTTATCTTGCTTTCATCTGAGAGATTCAAGTATATTTTGGTAGAGGCCCTATAATGATTCATGTCATATTATTTTAAAATGATTTTGGATTTACTTGCTATCTTCCAAAATAAAATGTGGACTTAATTGCATTTGTCTTCAAATCTAATTTTGGGGGGTATAAGGTCAACATTCATTTCAATTATTGCTCCAGTACCACAGTTACTAAAATGTATTTCTTTGTACTACTTGTAATGTTTATCTTCTATATCCTTCCTAAATAAAACTATTATCAAAAATTCATCTCCTCACGGCCATTCAATATTATATACACTCACACTTGTACCAGAAAAACAAAACCAGTATCCCTAGTTCTCTTAATGATTGGATTCTTTACTGACTTAATGAATTTGGGCTTTGATGAATATTTCCATTGGGGATCTAATAAATTGGAGTATTAATGGACTGAAATTTCTGGAAGCATTTTGAGAAGCATTTGTACAAAAGATATTCTAAGTCAGAATTTATAAAATAAAATTTTATGAATATTTTAAATTTAGTTAACATATTATTATAGCATTCAAGAAGAAAATCTTACCTCTGTGTTAATACTAAGAATCCTTTGGTTTTACTTTTAAAATTGACCATTGTTCTGAATTTAACCTCAGGGCTATTGCAACACCAAATTGAAAATAAAAAGTGATGTTAAAAAAATAAAAACCGTTCTTTAAAGCCAACGTCAGTTATGATTTGAATATTTTCAGCTCTTCATTTGCTTATGCTTCCTGGAAATTGTTAAGGCCTTTCTGAAACATTTTCATATTTGGAATTCTTTCTGTTTTTTAAAGAATGAGACGGTATAAGCTCAGCTTCTTTTTCTTTATGTTCTGAACCAAAAATATAATTCAGCTAATGCCTAACTTAACTATATAAAGAGTAAATGTTTTTATTTATTGATTTTAAATCATGAGAGGAATTCAGAATGAAGCTGAAATGTATTGTGTGACTAATCAGAGTAACTTTTAAGTTCTTGGCTTCTAACATCATTGCCTGTTCAGACTGTTATATAATGAGACCATCAATGGTTCCAAAATATTTCATGTTAAGCATGGCTTCCCTAAGGCTCTGTGAAACAATGATGAACTGGGATGTGTTCTAACTCACAATCTGCTGAGGCCACTCTGAGGATTTCTTTGAATAACTCTTTCCTTGGTTTTTAATGTCTAGATCCACTTCCTTGGTTTTTAATGTCTAGATCCACTGAATGACCTTTGATTTTTGATCCCTACAAGTGATGGATATTATCAGAAGTTATCCTGGGTCTGGGAACAGGAGATGGTGCAAGGGAGCTTTTTACTATGGCTTGCAGGACATCTTGGGGAGATGCTCTTACATCTGGTTGTGTTTAATGTTTTTGTTATTGATATGGAAGAGCTGTTTAAAAGTGCATTAAATTAATCTCATGGGAGACACTGTAGACTACAAAGGCATATGAAAAACACAGTACAAAGAGGATAACAGGAAGGGGAAAGTATATTTTCCTTGGACTGTAATTCCCAGCCTGATTTTTTTTACTTGAAAAGAGAAACACACACTCCCTTCCCAACCCTCCCCCACGCCCAGCCACTACAGCATAGGGAACTATTAAATCCAATGGAAACATACGGTAATACCTGTTTATACTAATTTAATTTACTCGGCACAATAACATTAAGAGGAGGTGGTATTAGGGTCATATTAAGATGAGAAAGTTGAGGCAAGCAATTTGTCTAAGTACATTTAGTGGCAGAATCTAAACTTGAACTCAGGGCTGTCAGATATCAAACTCATGCGTGCTCTACTTACCTGAACTGTTTTGCTTCCCTGAAATGTAGAATTTAGAGCAAGTAAATCTAGTTAGGTTTCACAGGTGGAAGACACAAAAAAGTATTTAAAAACTACTTCTCTCTGCTTTATAAAATCCTCATCAGAGCTCATCTGGACTATTATATTTCTGAATATATTTGTATGTGGTTAAAAAATGTCACCTGCCGTATCAGCAAACAAAGGATGTTGTAGCTATCAACCACCACCGCCACCCCTGCTGGGTCAGACTGCTGGTGTTCAAAATAGCTTACAAACTTTTTGTAAGTTATATTGTTTCTCTAGGTTATGTAGCCTTTTATCTGTAACATGGGTGTAATTATTACAAATAACCAATGTGGTATGGTACGAATGATATAAGTTAATGCACATAAGTCCTTTTGAACCAGTACCCAGCGTAAGTCAGCTGGGCTATAACATTGAATAAGTGCTGATTATTATTAGCTATAAGTATATATTCAAAAATTTGTGGCTTTGAAACCAAAGGCATACCAAGTTTTGTTTGGCAACGGGATTATTACTATATTCCGAATTAGATTTGATAAACTGCAGTTGTGTTTTCCTTGACAAAACTTCTACTAAGTGTGTTACTACTAACCTATAATATCATTTGAACGTTAAAGAGCAACTGGGCTCCTTTCGTGCTAAAATAAAAGTAAGCTTAGCAAAGTCATAATACTATGTTCAAAGTAACATGGCAAAATATACATCCCAATGAATGACCTAACTTCAAAGTAATCTCTTTTGGGGGGATAGATATTTATTGGCCAAAAGATGTTGCCTTTGTTGTCAATTTTTTTTTTTTTTTTTTTGAGCTCTTCTTTTGGAATTCGCCAGTGGCATTTACAAATCTGTCTACAATGAGTCAGTAATTGAAGATCTTCATACTTTGAACAAGAATTCAATTTGAGAAAACAGGTATTTGGAGCCAAGCTTGATGAATAAGGTGGTTGATCAAGCCTAGGTTTAATTAAGGTGATGAGATTGATTTTTGTGAGTGACTCATAAATAGTTCTGAGAACAATTCCAGTATTTGGAGTGATGGCAGCAATTCATATGTCCTAAGAACTTTAGCAGGGACTTTATATACTGACTCTTCTCACATGCCTAGGATGATTTTAGAGTCAAAACTCACTTTTTTGCCTTGATAACTTTGAATTAGCGGTGGAAAATCAATGTCCACTAACTTATAGCCATATGTTACTATCTTTGATAATCGGATTTTAAACATATATGAGAAAGGGGTAGGAGCTAAGTGATTCTGCAAATACAGATGTCTGCTGTGACCAGGCTCAGAGCCCTTTCATTTATCCAAAGTTGAGAGCTGCCTTGCCAAAGGGACAATGTTGGGGGGAATGGTATGAAAAGAAAGGCAAGCATCATTCCAGAAAGGCTAGGAAGGATTTTGCATGATAAAAACCAGTTTCCCTGGTGTGTGGATAGAACAATTGTAAGGGAGCTTTGAGACACACATTACTGGAAAGTTTTTTAGATTTGGCTTTCCTTAGCCAAGTGACACTCTCCTTAAGGACACATTGTCTCCTGGCCATCTTCATGCTTGACTTGAACTCTTTCAGTCTCTAGAGAATGAAGGCATGCATGCTGCTTTATGCCACTTTCCCAAATGAATGTGCTTCAGTTTAATTATTAAAAGATATAGCTACAGTTAAAAAATAGAAGTCAGGCTAAAAATAGCCCAAACTGTGAAGAAATACACTTGGAAATATCAAGCAGTATTTTATTTGATTGCCTTATTTTTGTTGTACAGCTTTGCCTTTTGTGACTCTGTTTGTAATTACCCTTCTAGTGACCTTCTTCATTGTCACTCTGATGATAGTCACCGTTTTCATGGGAATTGGGTAAAAGAAGTCAGACTGTGCTGTAAGTGGAGCATTTCTCTGACCCTGTTAATTTGCAGATGGATGAGATGACGTCTGTTTGCCACCTGCTGAGAAGCATTTGAGAGGCCGGCCTCCTCTGTCCCCTGGAGTGCCACTGTTGTTCCCGGGCTCTCAGGCTGCAATTGTAAATGAGGTTCCTCAGTGGCCTCCTTCTTTAAAGCCTGATCAAGTCTTTATGTGATGCACCATAATTCTTTTTTCCTGGCCACTGGAATCAAAGTCTCCTTCAAAACTAGTGTCTCCACAGCTAGAATCAAGCTGGCTTTCCCTCTCCAGAAAATACATTTATTTCCATATAAAAAGATGATCTTGGTTCCCTACAGATGACTTAGAACCAATCTGTCAATCATTTACATATATATTACATGCTGTTGGCCTTGATAAGAAAGAATCTGGACTTCAGCATTTTTAGATATGCTTGATTGCATACACGTTTCTTCCTCCATATAGAAAACTGAATGGAAGCAAAGAAAAAACTGACCTCATGCTTATTATTATTTGCTTCATTGGAGAGTTTTCCCTATCTCTTGCTGTCAGTAGGGTACTTCTGTAGACTGCACTTCGAAGGTTATTACACATTTGTGCTTTGGAGAGGCACTTGAAAAGATGTTTGTGCTAGTAGGAATTTTGTGTGAAATGAAAATAGTACCTAAATCAGGTAATAACCTTTAAACAGCTTTATTTCTTAACAAAAACCATAAAATTGAGCCAGTACCTGGAGGGGCGCTTATCAGTTTTATAGCCGTGATGCTGTCGTTTGTTATTTGAGAGGTAGTCACAGTGGGAGCAGCAGCTGTTATAATTTATGAATGTTTGTTTTCCCTCTTGGATTGAGCCCATCAGGTCAAGGAGAATGAATTTTGGCTAAACTGCCTTGGCTTGCAAGGGAACCTTTTGGAATTATAAAGACAGCAAGGGCTTGGCAGCCCACTGCATGGATTTTGAATGCTGTTTCTGCCACTTGCATATTGAACAATCTTGGGCAAATTACGAATGCCTTAAAACTCAATTTCCTTAAAAAACAAACAACCCAGTTCAAAAGTGGACAAAGGACTTAAATAGGCATTTCTCCAAAGAAGATATACAAATGGCCATTAAGCAAATGAAAAGATGTTCAACACCCCTAGTCATTAGGGAAAAGCAAATCAGACCCACAATGAGATACCACTTCACACCCATTGGGATGATTACTACTAAAGAAAAAAAAGAGGAAAATAACAAGTATGGTAAGGATTACCCTTTGTACATTGCTGGTGGGAATGTACAGTGGTACAACTGGTACAGAAAATAGTTAGGCTTAAAAAGTTAAACATAGAGTTACCATACGACTCACTAGTTCCACTTCTATGTATATACCCAAAAGAATTAAAAGCAGGGGCTCAAATAGCTACTTGTGCAACAATGTTCATAGCAGCATTATTCACAATAGCCAAAAAGTAGAAACAAGTCAAGTGTCCATCAACAGGTGAATGAATAAACAAAATGTGGAATGCACATATAATGCAATATTATCCAGCCTTAGAAGAATGAAATTCTGATACATGTTACAACATGGATGAGCCTTGAAAACTATGCTAAGTGAAATAAGCCAGACACAAAAGGACAAATACTGTATGATTCCATTTATATCAGTCACCTAAAAGAGGCAAATTCATATATACAGAAAGAAGAATAGAGGTTAACGGGGGCTGGGAGAAGGGAGAAAAGTGAAGTTATTGTTTGATGACTGCAGAGTTTATTTTGGGGATTATGAAACAGTTCTGAAAATGCATAGTGGTGGTGGTTGAAGAACATTGTAAATGTACTTAATACCACTGAATTGTACACTTAAAATTGTTGAATGGTAAATTTTACGTTATGCATTATTTACCACAATAAAAATTCCTTCAGATTCCTTCTCAATAAAATTAGAATTCACCTCTCTTATGTGTTTTATAATTAAATTACACAAAGAACAAAAATTATCTATTACAGTGCCTAGACATAGTGGTGGACATCTGTTATTTGACTAAGCATTATCAGTCCCCGATACTCTTTTTTGTTGTTGTTTGGCTTTATTTTTTCCCCAGTTTTATTGAGATACAATTGACATACAACAGTGTATATTGTGTAGAGCATAATGACTTGCTTTAGCTCATCAGGGTCTTCTGTGTTTTCATATAAATTTTAGGATTTTTTTTTACTTCTGTAAAAATAGTCACTGGAATCTTGATAGGGATTGCATTGAATCTATAGATGGCTTTGGGTAGTATGAACATTTTAACAATATTAATTCTTATAATCCATTAACCTGAGATACCTTTCCATTTATTTATATTTTCTTTGATTTCTTTCATCAGTGTCTTGTAGTTTTAAGTATAGAGATTTTCACCTCCTTGTTTAAAATTATTCCCAAGTATTTTATTTTTTTTGATGCTATTGCAAATGGGATTATTTTCTTTTTCTTTTTTTAGATAATTTGTAATTAGTGTATGGTGATGCTACTGATTTTTTGTCTGTTAATTTTGTATCCTGCAACTTTACTGAATGCATTCATTAGATCTAACAGTTTTTTTTGTAGAGTCTTTAGGATTTTCTAGATGTAAAATCATGTCACTTGCAAATAGAGAAATTTTTCCTTCTTCCTTTCCAATTCCAATGCCTTTTCTTTCTTTTTCTTACCTGATTGCTCTAGCTAGAACTTTTAGTACTATGTTGAATAGGAGTGGTGAGAATGGGCACCCTTGGCTTTTTCTGATATTAGAGGAAAAGTTTTAAAAGTTTCACTATTGAGTATGATGTAAGCTGTGAACTTGTCAAATATGGCCATTATTATGTTCAGGTATGTTCATTCTATATACAGTTTGTTAAGAGGTTTTATCATGAACAGATGCTCAATTTTGTCAAACGGTTTTTCTGCATCTATTGAAATGACCGTGTGAGTTTTTTCTTTTCTTTAAATAATGTGATGTATTATATTTACTGATTTGCATATGTTGAACAATCCTTGTATCCCAGGGATAAATCCCACTTGATCATGGTGAATCATCCCTCTAATGTGCTGTTGAATTTAGTTTGCTAGTGTTTTATTGAGAAAATTTGCACCTGTGTTCATCAGGGATATTGGCTTGTAGTTTTCTTTTCTTGTAGTGTCCGTTTCTGGTTTTGGTATCAGAGTAATGCTAGGTTGGAGTATGACATTAAAAATTTTTTTTTTTATTGGAGTATAGTTGATTTACATTGTTGTGTTAGTTTCAAGTATGGAGTATGACATTTTTAAGAAGTTTCAGGTGATGCTGATTTTGCTTATGCAGGAACTATACTTTGAGAATTACATGAATAAATATTTGAAATTGGTGGGCTTGAGGAAAATTTGCCCTTTCCCCTTCCACACCTCTCTCCTCACCAGTACCTGACAGAGTAGAAAATGTTGCCTGAGCTGGGAGAGTGAAATGAGACAGTCATGAAGAGGAGGCAGCCAAATGTAATCTTGGCTTGTGGGATCTAAGAGAGAAGGGAATTCTCTGCCCTAAGGGTGTAGTAACACCTAGACGGACCTCGCAGTGAGTTCAGGCAGACAGTACCATACACCCCATCAGAGAGTAGTTAATGCCCTAGAGTAGCATGGAAAATGCAGCATGATTTTCATCACCCAAGGCTTAGAATTCTGGGCAAAATTATTTGAATCTGAAGGGAACTGGTTGCCACCAACAAGGGACACCTCTATGATGACTCTAAAGACCAGATGAGCAATGACTGTCTTAGCAGATAACATTGAGGATAGAAAAAGTTGAGGACCAAGTGGTCCCTTCCCCTCCAATCCTTTCAAACTTGGTTAAAGACCCTAGATATTAGACCCGATCTGGGAAAAGGAGGAACAATTGACTGATTGACAGTAGATTTTTACTACTCCATTTGTGGGTTAGAGACTTAAAAGAGAAACTAAGATAACTTATAAAATTAAATTTTCTTTCTTGCACACCTGAGAAGTGGAATGGGCATCACATCCACTACATGGTGATTACAATGTGAAGTAATGACATGAGATTGATATATTTCATCTCATTTTGTTTTAGCTCTTGACCGATATTATTTTCTAGAATGGTTCCAGACTCAGAAGAAAAGAAATTAAATCTGAGATATCATTCTCTCCTCTCAAATGATCATCGTTTAGACGAAAATGGCTTCACTTCACATCTGCTCTTGCAGATAATAAGTCCTTTTATTTTCTGAATCTGTTTATCAGGTGTTTTCTCATGATTAGACTGGGGTTATGGAATTTCGGAGGGAATACCACAGAGCTGTGAAGTACCCTTCTCCTCACATCATATTGAGGTACATGATAGCAACAAGACTTATTAAAGATGATGTTAATATTGACCACTTGGTTATAAGGCAGTGTCTGCCAGGATTCTCTTCTGTAAACTTGCTGTGTTTTCCCTTCCCTCACTAGATTTGTTAGAAATGAGTCACTAAGTTCAGCTTGTAGCTTAATTTTCTTACCCTTAAGTATATTTCCTGGAGGGAGAAATATCAACATTTGGAGATAAGTGAAAACTACATAGTAGTTAATAAATAATTTGAGGGAGGTACTTTGGGGCTCTGCAAATACCCTATTTCTCCTGAAAGTTTTGCTCACTAATTTTAGCATTCATCAGTGCATCTTGCCTTCAGTAATGATCACTATGGTGTTTAATGATGATATTTTTAAACTTTTTTCATTCCTTCCTTCTACATTTTTGCTTGGGATTCTTCTTTGAGGAAGAATTTCCATTATTTTTTGACACCACTTGTTCTGCATTATTAACTTCAGAACACTGTTTCCTAGATGCCTGATGAATTTTACAACTCTGTGGCTTCATCCTTGCTGTTAGAATTGTCTGGAATACTTTTCTCCTCTTTGTTAGCTCTTTCTTCTTCAAGAATCACTGAAAGGTTCTTACTGGGGCCTCTGCTTTTAACCGCTGCATCATATAACCTCTGGATACACAACCTCATTTGATTTATCCCTAACACGAGAGTATTACAGTTTTTTGTTCCTTTTAGAAAAATGCTTATGCTATGGGTTGAATTGTGTCCCCCCAAAGATATGTTGAAGTCCTATCCTCCAGAACTTCAGAATATGACCTTATTTGGAAATACGGCCACTGCATATGTAATTAGTTAGAGGAGGTTATATTAGATTAGGGTGGGCCCTGTATCCAATATGACTGGTGTTTTTATAAGAAGAGACCACAGAGATGCATAAGGGGAGATGCCATGTGACATCAGAGACAGAGATTGAAGTTATGTAGCTGCAAGCCAGGGAACACTAAGGGTTGCCCGTAAACCGTAAGAAGCTACAAAGAGGCAAGGAAGAATTCTCCCCTGCAGTTTTCAAGGATAACATGGCTCTGCTGACACCTTCATTTTGGACAGCTAATATCCAGAACTATGAGACAATAAATTTCTGCTGTTCTAAGGTATCCAGTTTGTGGTAATTTGTTACGGTGGTCCTCAAAAACTGTGATACAGCTTACAGGAAAGTTTAGACCAAAATGTGAAATAAGAAGTTAAATTTGTCATAGACTCTTTTATCTTTAGAAACTTAGAGAAAGGCTGGCTTTTTCTTTTTCTTTTCTTTTTGGTGTGTAGTTTTATTTTAAGGAACAGTTACTAAATTCAGAAGATCTGTAATATAATCATGTGACAGCCAGTGAGACATGGCTCACTGAATGATCTTTGTTTTCAGAGGTATACTGATTAAGTTTTTACTTTCTAGTTTATTTCTTACTTAACAGTGATGTCAACGGGAAGCTACCTTTCATCTTTAATTTTAAGCTGTATTAGGAACACTCTCTTTACCAGAAGTCTAGAGTCCTAACATCTCTTAGAATGGCATGTCACATATGTCTTTTGGTTGGAGCATTTAATCCATTTATATTTAAGGTAGTTATTGATATGTGTGTTCCTATTACCATTTTCTTAATTGTTTTGGGTTTGTTATTGTAGGTCTTTTCCTTCTCTTGTGTTTGCTACCTAGAGGAACTCCTTTAGCATTTGTTGTAAAACTGGTTTGGTGGTGCTGAATTCTCTTAGCTTTTGCTTGTCTGTAAAGGTTTTAATTTCTCCATCGAATCTGAATGAGATCCTTGCTGGGTAGAGTAATCTTGGTTGTAGGTTTTTCCCTTTCATCACTTTAAATATGTCCTGCCACTCCCTTCTGGCTTGCAGTTTCTGCTGAAAGATCAGCTGTTAACCTTATGGGGATTCCCTTGTATGTTGCTGTTTTAATATTTTTTATTTGTATTAATTTTTGATAGTTTTATTAATATGTGTCTTGGCATGTTTCTCCTTGGATTTATCCTGTATAGGACTCTCTGTGCTTGATTTGATTAACTTGATTAACTATTTCCTTTCCCATGTTAGGGAAGTTTTCAACTATAATCTCTTCAAATATTTTCTCAGTCCCTTTCTTTTTCTCTTCTTCTTCTGGGACCCCTATAATTCAAATGTTGGTGTGTTTAATGTTGTCCCAAGGGTCTCTGTGACTGTCCTCAATTCTTTTCATTCTTTTTTCTTTATTCTGCTCTGCACTGGTTTTTTCCATTATTTTATCTTCCAGGTCACTTATCCGTTCTTCTGCCTCAGTTATTCTGCTATTGATTCCTTCTAGAGAATTTTTAATTTCATTTATTGTGTTTTTCATCATTGTTTCCTTGCTCTTTAGTTCTTCTAGGTCCTTGTTAAACGTTTCTTGTATTTTCTTCATTGTATTTACAAGATTTTGGATAATTTACCATCATTACTCTGAATTCTTTTTCAGGTAGACTGCCTATTTCCTCTTCGTTTGTTTGATGTGGTGGGTTTTTACCTTGCTCCTTAATCTACTGTGTATTTCTCTGTCTTCTCATTTTTCTTAACTTACTGTGTTTGGGTTCTCCTTTCTGCACGCTGCAGGTTTGTAGTTCCCGTTGTTTTTGGTGTGTGCCCCCAGTGAGTAAGGTTGGTTCAGTGGGTTGTGTAGGCTTCCTTTTGGAGGGACTGGTGTCTGTGTTCTGGTGGATGTGGCTGGATCTTGTCTTTTTGGTGGGCAGGACCGCGTCCGGTTTTGTGTTTTGGGGTGTCTGTGGCCTCATTATGATTTTAGGCAGCCTCTCTGCTAATGGGTGTGTTTGTGTGCCTATCTTGCTAGTTGTTTGGCATAGGGTGTCCAGCCCTGGAGCTTGCTGGTCGTTGAGTGGAGCTGGGTCTTAACATTGAGATGGAGATCTCTAAGAGAGCTTTCACCGTTTGATATTACATGGCACTGGGAGGTCTTTCATGGACCAATGTCCTAAACTCGGCTCTCCCACCTCAGAGTTACAGGCCTGCCACCCGGTTGGAGCACCAAGACCCTGTCAGCCACAAGGCTCTTTCCTGATATTATATTGTTCTTGAGGGCCAGCAGTTGTTCATCTCTGTGTCTCCAATGCTTGAAAAATAGCTGATGTTTCTTTTTTTTTTTTTTTTTGTCATAAATAGCTTTTATTATGTTGAGATATGTTTCCTCTATACCCACTTTTTATTTTCACACACACACACTGTATTTTATTTTTACAAGAGATAAATAGACTGACACCAAGCATTGTACATGGATGACCACAACAAAAGCAACAATGATTGCAATTACCAAACATGAAACACACTCATACTATGTCATAATATTGACATTCAGTCCAGTAATCCTCCTCTGTAACAGCTCCTTTACTTTGCAGTGAAAATTGATTTGTATATTCTTTGCCTCTGAGTCCTTGTGGGATTTTTTTTTTTTTTTAATTCAGACAGAAAGTCACAAAAATTATACTCATCCTCATCAGTTCACTCAGTCCCATGTAATTAATTTTTTTTTTCATCTTGATCTTTTGTTAGCACTTTTATGAGTTCATCAGTTTTTCATTAGAGTTCTGAAAATGCTTATTCATTCAGTTCAGCAGTACAGTCAGTTACCAGAAACCTGTACTTGTCAGAGTCTTTTCCATGAATTTCTTGAAGATGAAACCCTTTTATAGGAACATATTTGTAAAAGCATCAGAGTACACCCAGAACTGTCTGTAAATGACAAAAGACTTAAAAATGACCACAGTTAAAGATTTGATGAAAGTTCATAATAATGCAGTTGACAAGAAAATTAGTTATTTCTGAGATATACATTTTAAAGTAATAACTAGGATTATTACTTATAACATTATACCAGAACGTATAAGATTTTTAGAAATTTCATGTAATGTCTGAAACATTTATATTAACATATTTCCATACAAATACAAATATAAGATTTTTAGAAATTTCATGTAATGTCTGAAACATTTATATTAACATATTTCCATCCATATTTCCATACAAATACAAATATAAGATTTTTAGAAATTTCATGTAATGTCTGAAACATTTATATTAACATATTTCCATATAAATAACCCAATGAAAGTTTAGTATTAGTTGTTTTGTTTGTTTGTTTATTTTATACTGCAGGTTCTTATTAGGCATCAATTTTATACACATCAGTGTATACATGTCAATCCCAATTGCCCAATTCAGCACACCAGCATCCCCACCCCACTGCAGTTTTCCCCCCTTGGTGTTCATATGCTCATTCTCTACAACTGTGTCTCAACTTCTGCCCTGCAAACTGGCTCATCTGTACCATTTTTCTAGGTTCCACATACATGCATTAATATACGATATTTGTTTTTCTCTTTCTGACTTACTTCACTCTGTATGACAGTCTCTAGATCCATCCACTTCTCAACAAATGACTCAATTTCGTTCCTTTTTATGGCTGAGTAATATTCCATTGTATATATGTACCACAACTTCTTTATCCATTCGTCTGTTGATGGGCATTTAGGTTGCTTCCATGACCTGGCTATTGTAAATAGTGCTGCAATGAACATTCGGGTGCATGTGTCTTTTTGAATTACGGTTTTCTCTGGGTATATGCCCAGTAGTGGGATTGCTGGGTCATATGGTAATTCTATTTTTAGTTTTTTAAGGAATCTCCATATTGTTCTCCATAGTGGCTGTATCAATTTACATTCCCACCAACAGTGCAAGAGGGTTCCCTTTTCTCCACACCCTCTCCAGCATTTGTTGTTTGTAGATTTTCTGATGATGCCCATTCTAACAGGAGTGAGGTGATACCTCATTGTAGTTTTGATTTGCATTTCTCTAATAATTAGTGATGTTGAGCATCTTTTCATGTGCTTCGTGGCCGTCTGTATGTCTTCTTTGGAGAAATGTCTATTTAGGTCTTCTGCCCATATTTGGATTGGGGTGTTTGTTTCTTTAATATTGAGCTGAATGAGCTGTTTATATATTTTGGAGATTAATCCTTTGTCCGTTGATTCGTTTGCAAATATTTTCTCCCATTCTGAGGGTTGTCTTTTCATCTTGTTTATGGTTTCCTTTGCTGTTCAAAAGCTTTGAAGTTTCATTAGGTCCCATTTGTTTATTTTTGTTTTTATTTCCATTACTCCAGGAGGTGGATCAAAAAAGATCTTGCTGTGATTTATGTCAAAGAGTGTTCTTCCTATGTTTTCCTCTAAGAGTTTTATAGTGTCCAGTCTTATATTTAGGTCTCTAATCCATTTTGAGTTTATTTTTGTGTATGGTGTTAGGGAGTGTTCTAATTTCATTCTTTTACATGTAGCTGTCCAGTTTTCCCAGCACCACTTATTGAAGAGACTGTCTTTTCTCCATTGTATATCTTTGCCTCCTTTGTCATAGATTAGTTGACCATAGGTGCGTGGGTTAATCTCTGGGCTTTCTATCTTGTTCCATTGATCTATGTTTCTGTTTTTGTGCCAGTACCATATTGTCTTGATTACTGTAGCTTTGTAGTATAGCCTGAAGTCAGGGAGTCTGATTCCTCCAGCTCCATTTTTTTCCCTCAAGACTGCTTTGGCTATTCGGGGTCTTTTGTGTTTCCATACAAATTGTGAAATTTTTTGTTCTAGCTCCGTAAAAAATGCCATTGGTAATTTGATAGGGATTGCATTGAATCTGTAGATTGCTTTGGGTGGTATACTCATTTTCACAATGTTGATTCTTCCAATCCAAGAACATGGTATATCTCTCCATCTGTTGGTATCATCTTTAATTTCTTTCATCAGTGTCTTATAGTTTTCTGCATACAGGTCTTTTGTCTCCCTAGGTAGGTTTATTCCTAGGTATTTTATTCTTTTTGTTGCAATGGTAAATGGGAGTGTTTCCATAATTTCTCTTTCAGATTTTTCATCATTAGTGTATAGGAATGCAAGAGATTTCTGTGCATTCATTTTGTATCCTGCAACTTTACCATATTCATTAATGAGCTCTAGCAGTTTTCTGGTGGCAGTTTTAGGATTCTCTATGTATAGTATCATGTCATCCGCAAACAGTGACAGTTTTACTTCTTCTTTTCCAATTTGTATTCCTTTTCTTTCTTTTTCTTCTCTGATTGCCGTGGCTAGGACTTCCAGAACTATATTGAATAATAGTGGTGAGAGTGGACATCCTTGTCTCGTTCCTGATCTTAGAGGAAATGGTTTCAGTTTTTCACCATTGAGAATGATGTTTGCTGTGGGTTTGTCATATATGGCCTTTATTATGTTGAGGTAGGTTCCCTCTACACCCACTTTCTGGAGAGTTTTTATCATAAATGGGTGTTGAATTTTGTCAAAAGCTTTTTCTGCATCTATTGAGATGATCATATGGTTTTTATTCTTCAATTTGTTAATATGGTGTATCACATTGATTGATTTGCGTATATTGAAGAATCCTTGCATCCCTGGGATAAATCCCACTTGATCGTGGTGTATGATCCTTTTAATGTGTTGTTGGATTCTGTTTAGTAGTATTTTGTTGAGGATTTTTGCATCTATATTCATCAGTGATATTGGTCTGTAATTTTCTTTTTTTGTAGTGTCTTTGTCTAGTTTTGGTATCAGGGTGATGGTGGCCTCATAGAATGAGTTTGGGAGTGTTCCTTCCTCTGCAATTTTTTGGAAGAGTTTGAGAAGGATAGGTGTTAGCTCTTCTCTAAATGTTTGATAGAATTCACCTGTGAAGCCATCTGGTCCTGGACTTTTGTTTGTTGGAAGATTTTTAATCACAGTTTCAATTTCATTACTTGTGATTGGTCTGTTCATATTTTCTGTTTCTTCCTGGTTCAGTCTTGGAAGGTTATACCTTTCTAAAAATTTGTCCATTTCTTCCAGGTTGTCCATTTTATTGGCATAAAGTTGCTTGTAGTAGTCTCTTAGGATGCTTTGTATTTCTGCTGTGTCTGTTGTAACTTCTCCTTTTTCATTTCTGATTTTATTGATTTGAGTCCTCTCCCTCTTTTTCTTGATGAGTCTGGCTAATGGCTTATCAATTTTGTTTATCTTCTCAAAGAACCAGCTTTTAGTTTATTGATCTTTGCTATTGTTTTCTTTGTTTCTATTTCATTTATTTCTGCTCTGATCTTTATGATTTCTTTCCTTCTGCTAACTTTGGGTTTTGTTTGTTCTTCTTTCTCTAGTTTCTTTAGGTGTAAGGTTAGATTGTTTACTTGAGATTTTTCTTGTTTCTTTAGGTAGGCTTGTATAGCTATAAACTTCCCTCTTAGAACTGCTTTTGCTGCATCCCATAGGTTTTGGGTCATCGTGTGTTCATTGTCATTTGTCTCTAGGTATTTTTTTATTTCCTCTTTGATTTCTTCAGTGATCTCTTGGTTATTTAGTAACGTATTGTTTAGCCTCCATGTGTTTGTCTTTTTTACGTTTTTTTCCCTGTAATTCATTTCTAATCTCATAGCGTTGTGGTCAGAAAAGATGCTTGATATGATTTCAATTTTCTTCAATTTACTGAGGCTTGATTTGTGACCCAAGATGTGATCTATCCTGGAGAATGTTCCGTGCGCACTTGAGAAGAACGTGTAATCTGCTGTTTTTGGATGGAATGTCCTATATATATCAATTAAATCTATCTGGTCTATTGTGTCATTTAAAGCTTCTGTTTCCTTATTTATTTTCATTTTGGATGATCTGTCCATTGGTGTAAGTGAGCTGTTAAAGTCCCCCACTATGATTGTGTTACTGTCAATTTCCTCTTTTATAGCTGTTAGCAGTTACCTTATGTATTGAGGTGCTCCTATGTTGGGTGCATATATATTTATAATTGTTATATCTTCTTCTTGGATTGATCCCTTGATCATTATGTAGTGTCCTTCCTTGTCTCTTGTAACATTCTTTATTTTAAAGTCTATTTTATCTGATATGAGTATAGCTACTCCAGCTTTCTTTTGATTTCCATTTGCATGGAATATCTTTTTCCATCCCCTCACTTTCAGTCTGTATGTGTCCCTAGGTCTAAAGTGGGTCTCTTGTAGACAGCATGTATATGGGTCTTGTTTTTGTATCCATTCAGCAAGCCTGTGTCTTTTGGTTGGGGCATTTAATCCATTCACGTTTAAGGTAACTATCGATATGTATGTTCCTATGACCATTTTCTTAATTGTTTTGGGTTTATTTTTGTAGGTCCTTTTCTTCTCTTGTGTTTCCCACTTAGAGAAGTTCCTTTAGCATTTGTTGTAGAGCTGGTTTGGTGGTGCTGAATTCTCTTAGCTTTAGCTTGTCTGTAAAGCTTTTGATTTTTCCATCAAATCTAAATGAGATCCTTGCCGGGTAGAGTAATCTTGGTTGTAGGTTCTTCCCTTTCATCACTTTAAGTATATCATGCCACTCCCTTCTGGCTTGCAGAGTTTCTGCTGAGAAATCAGCTGTTAACCTTATGGGAGTTCCCTTGTATGTTATTTGTCGTTTTTCCCTTGCTGCTTTCAATAATTTTTCTTTGTCTTTAATTTTTGCCACTTTGTTTACTATGTGTCTCGGCGTGTTTCTCCTTGGCTTTATCCTGTATGGGACTCGCTGCGCTTCCTGGACTTGGGTGGCTATTTCCTTTCCCATGTTAGGGAAGTTTTCGACTATAATCTCTTCAAATATTTTCTCTGGTCCTTTCTCTCTCTCTTCTCCTTCTGGGACCCCTATAATGCAAATGTTGTTGCATTTAATGTTGTCCCAGAGGTCTCTTAGGCTGTCTTCATTTCTTTTCATTCTTTTTTCTTTAGTCTGTTCTGCAGCCGTGAATTCCACCATTCTGTCTTCCAGGTCACTTATCCGTTCTTCTGCCTCAGTTATTCTGCTATTGATTCCTTCTAGTGTAGTTTTCATTTCAGTTATTGTATTGGTCATCTCTGTTTGTTTGTTCTTTAATTCTTCTAGGTCTTTGTTAATCATTTCTTGCATCTTCTCAATCTTTGCCTCCATTCTTATTCCGAGGTCCTGGATCATCTTCACTATCATTATTCTGGAGTCTTTTTCTGGAAGGTTGCCTATCTCCACTTCATTTAGTTGTTTTTCTGGGGTTTTTTCTTGTTCCTTCATCTGGTACATAGCCCTCTGCCTTTTCATCTTGTCTATCTTTCTGTAACTGTGGTTTTTGGTCCACAGGCTGCAGGATTGTAGTTTTTCTTGCTTCTGCTGTCTGCCCTCTGGTGGTTGAGGCTATCTAAGAGGCTTGATGGGAGGCTCTGGTGGTGGGTAGAGCTGACTGTTGCTGTGGCTGTCAGAGCTCCGTAAAACTTTAATCCGCTTGACTGTTGATGGGTGGGGCTGGGTTCCCTCCCTGTTGGTTGTTTTGCCTGAGGCAACCCAACACTGGAGCCTACCTGGGCTCTTTGGTGGGGTTAATGGCAGACTCTGGGAGGGCTCACACCAAGGAGCACTTCCCAGAACCTCCGCTGCCAGTGTCCTTGTCCCCACGGTGAAACAGAGCCACCCCCTGCCTCTGCAGGAGACCCCCCAACACCAGCAGGTAGGTCTGGTTCAGTCTCCCCCAGGGTCACTGCTCCTTCCCCTGGGTCCCGATGTGCACACTACTTTGTGTGTGCCCTCCAAGAGTGGGGTCTCTGTTTCCCCCAGTCCTGTCGAAGTCCTGCAGTCTATTCCCACTAGGCTTCAAAGTCTGATTCTCTAGGAATTCCTCCTCCCGTTGCCGGACCCCCAGGTTGGGAAGCCTGACGTGGGACTCAGAACCTTCACTCCAGTGGGTGGACTTCTGTGGTATAAGTGTTTGCCATTCTGTGAGTCACCCACCCAGCAGTATGGGATTTGATTTTACTCTGATTGCGCCCCTCCTACCATCTCACTGTGGCTTCTCCTCTGTCCTTGGACGTGGGGTATCCTCCTTGGTGAAGTCCAGGGTCTTCCTGTCAATGATTTTCCAGCAGCCAGTTGTGATTCTGGTGCTCTCGCAAGAGGGAGTGAGAGCACGTCCTTCTACTCCGCCATCTTGGTTAATCCTCTGATGTTTCTTAAATGTCTTGAAAAGACATCATAGAGACTTGAGGTGTAGGTCTGCCTCCTCAGTTCTTCATGGCTGGCCAATTAGCTGTGCCTTCCCTGTTCTCAGTTTGTCAAGTCAGAGAGTCCAGGTAAGATGATAAATACACAAAATAATCCACCTTGCTAACTCTGAAGGTCTGCTAAACCAGAGTGCTTGCTTTTAAAGATGGATTTAAGTTTTATATTACTAAATCTAACTACTAATTACTAAGTAATTGTATTACTAAATCTATTCTTTTCTTTAATGTAACCAGCATTTATTGATTATCCAGTATGTGCCGGGCACAATGCAAGATGCTGGAAATATAAAGATCAATGAAATGTTATCATATTTTTCACTTAGTAATTAAAAAGCAATTTAAAAGTGGGGGAAGCAAAATAATAGTAACAGCAAAGTCACTAATATTTGCCATCACATGATTTTTACAAATGGTTTAATTTCACCCTTTATTTCAGCGAATTAAAAAAAAAACAACCTCTGCATTTCAGGGAAACTCACCGAAGTTACATGCTCCATAAGGGAAAAAACAGCAACAACAAAAACCCCACAAAGATTTCAATTAAATAATGGTTTTAGATCTATGTCAGACTGGATCATTCAGATGCTCATAATATGGTATTAAAGTACCTTATGAGCAATGGTATGAAAATACATAGAGTAAAAAAAGGTTTGAATTAATGCACAACTTATTCAGACTACATAGGAAGAAACATAACAAGAAAGACAGTACACCCTTTTGGAGAGATATGAGGCAGGGAAGGAGGAGACAGGGTGCTCAGGGTTTGATGAAGCTGAGTGGGGCCTGGGTGGGGAGTCACACTCTTAGGGTATAGCCAAGACAGTAGAGCATTGAGGGAGTGAATTATGCAGAAGTCTAGAGGAAAAATGTTCCATCCAGGCAAATAGTAAATGGAAGTCCCTGAGACAGGAGCCCCTTTACCGTTTTAGAGGCATTGCAAAGAGGCCAGTGCAGCAGAGAAGTCAGGAAGCTAGTGCATGGCTGGCTTGTGCAGGACTTTGTGACCGTCGTAAACACTTCTGTTTTACTCAGAGACAGGAAACCCCTGGAAAATTTGACGATGAAAATGATGTCCTAATCATAGAAATAATAGATGTAATACTAGAAGGAGACTGGTTTTCTTTCTCTAGGCATTAAATTCAGGGAGTGAAACCTGAAGGGGAGAGCTGAGTGTTAGCTGTACCTCTGTGTTGGGGGACTTTGTTTTCCTTCTTTGGATGTTTAGAACCTTTCAGGAAATACTTTTTTTTTTTTTGTCACTAAATCACAGAGCTGGGCCCTGCTACCCTACGACTATGTTTAAACTTGATTATAAGACAGCTACTAGATATGATGGCTGTAATAACATCCTATCACCATTAAACATAAAAGCTGATGATAATTACCACCCCCTCTTGGCATACACCGTATCATTTTCTTCAAAACATGTTTTTATTGCTTGGTGCTTTAGGAAACCGAATGTATTGAATTTTGGACATAATCATCAAGATGTTATTTTTGGATAGTTTTAAATATTATATTCTCTGTGATTGGTAAAGAAACCATGACTTAATTTCCGTGTATCAATAAATATAACCTAGAAAATACTTTCTGGAAACCCTGCTAAACTTTAATTTCTGTCTTGTTTTTCTATCATAAGCAACCAGTAGTGAAAAAAAGCAATCCAAGCAACTAGGAGTGATCTAAATATAAAATAAGGCATTGGGCCTAATGATCTTCTCTTAAATTTTCCAAATAAGTAGCCTTAATTGTTATATCACATTGTATAGTGAACAAGAATGGTCGACTTTCGGGTGTGTATGAATGCATGTAAACGGTGACTAATGGAACTCAGAATGGAATGAGGTTTCTCCTGCAGGCTCTGAGGCAAAGCATCTCCAAATTCATAAGGATTTCATACTTTTTTCCCACAGCCTCAAGTTAACTTTTCTTTGCCAAAACACGTAGGAAAGCAAAGGGTAACCAGAAGATGAGGAATTACCAAATAATAAACATTTAGGTTCTTAGTCGTTTGATGCATCCAGGGCAAACAATTAGAACTCTAAAATATATAGAGGCTAGGATACAAATAGAAAATGTACCCCCATCCTATCCTCATCCTTCCCTCATGGCAGACATCACTAAAATACAGACATTATTTCGCTTATAATTGGAAATAGCCTCAAAATCTTTCTTTAAAAAAAAAAAAAAGGAAAAAGAAAACACTTCCAGTAGCCACTGCTGATTTCAATGGACTCTTAGAATTAAAATATTTTGTTATTCTTGACCTAGAGCAGGGTTTGTCAACATCCACAGTGTTCACACTGTGGACCAGGTAACTCTTTGTTGTAAGGGGCTGCCCTGGGCATTGTAGGATGTTTAACCACATCCTCAGGGTCTATCCATTAGATGCTAGTAGCAACTACTTCTCCCATCCCCACCCCTAAGTCATGACAATTAATGTCTCCAGACACCATTGTCCTGATTTGATAACCATTGTCCTAGAGACAGATGTACCTGATACTAAAGAGAAAGCATAGAACAAAGTTCCTAAAGTCAGCTTTCTAAAAAGTTGTTTTAGTTTTTCTAATTTCATATCCAGGCATCATCTGTCTTATAGCTTCTGCTTAGGAGTCCCCTGATGAGGTATTGAAAAAAGACATTGGATTATTAAAAAAAAATCACCCCTTTAACATAGGTCTCAGGCTGAGGACAACTTATTTAATGCATGGATCTTCGGATTGGGTGAGGGTATATAATATTACATAGATTCACATATGTTCATTTCTGGTTTTATATATACATATGTATATATATATAATATTGACTCATACATTTAAAGATTATAAAGATATACTTACATGGCATATATATTATTTATATATATAATGTTATATAAATAAATCTATACAAGTATATGCCCTCTTTGTTGACTGACTTGATCCTCTGACTCTCAAATGTAGTTGTTAAGTCTGAAGATTTATGAAAGAAAATTCAATGGGTAGCAAGAGTATTTGAAAATCTTAAAAATTTCCGAAGGCTAATAGAGAAAGGGGACAGTGAAATCTCTACAAATAATGTTCAATTTTCTTTTGCTATTTTTTGCCCTGTTTAGGAGCTTCTGTTGCTTTCAGAAAGCTAATGTCTTGTAAAGAAACTGTGAGAACAGGGGTTAAATAGAATGACTATTTATTCTCTCTTTAGTACCACACGGTTGTCCCACACATAAGCTTCTTATGCAGTCAGTGGGAATTCTGTGCCAAGGAGAGAGTTAAAATAATTAGAAGGAAAATGAACATCAAATTGAAATTTACTCTTGTGGTTTTATTTTGGTAACCATGGTGATGGAGGACCAAAATAGCACTTTAAAATAGACCTCAAAGGGGAATTTGGGAGAATTTTTATTTGTTGAAACGCTTGATAAGTATAATATCGTTATATTAGGGATGCCAGTATTTTGTTGCTCAACGTTCTGGGTTTTAACTCATTGGCAATTTATTTTTTCACCTTTCTTTTTCCAACACTACAGGCAGCAGCCTTGAAAGAGGCAAAAGATTTTTAGAGAATTCAGTTAATTAAAGGAAAAAGTAGAAATTAAAAATAAGTATTACAGAAAGGGAGGAAAATATATATTGATAGCACAAGTATATGGAATTAAATCAAATTTTTTCAGAACTTCTGGGTAATCAGGGTATAAATACATAAAAACATTCTTTAATCTGAAATTATGCAGGTCATTAAGAAGGATAATATTCTAGAAATAACCCTGACTTTAAGTTACCTTATTAAAAAAATTTATTTTTCTCCCATAGGAAGACTTACCACAAAACTAAGAATAAGCTCATTGACATCTCAACTTTTTTTCCTGCAATCTAGTTAAAATGTTAATTCAGAGACATATTTTATATTATTTAGTGGTACATTTGTGTTACCAAAATATTTGCGACATATTTTGGTAAATGTCTTCAGCCTAATAATACATTTTTAAATGAAGCATGTAACTGTAAGGAATTCTATGCTTTTCAGAGATTTTTTTCACCAAGGAAATTTTGCCCAAGGCTTCATTTCTCCAAATCAGGTGGCCTCCTGGCATCTCACGTGGGCCTGAAACCCAAGGGTTTATGGATTGGATAACCATTCTGTTCAGTACATAACTTTCTACATCTTTCAATTAGAATCACTCCAGTATATATAAAATACCCTACGCTGTTTTAAAACTGCTTTCATGAGTGACTATGTCAGCTTAATTTCAGGAAAACTCCTTGAGACAGTGTATTTCCCCCCTTTCTGTTAATAGAAAAAATACTGAGGCACAAAAAGTGAACAGTGATATAGTGGTGGAGAGGAAAGTAGAACTCAGGGGTTCTGATTCTCAGCTCTTTTTCTCTAGATGAGTCTGAGCTAGCTAGATGATAGATCGATAGATAGACATAGACATATATATGTAATTAACATACGCATGTACATGTGTTTTTATTTAGAGAAACATGGCCGTCTTTTTTAATGTTTTAAGTTTTAACTTTGCTTTCATGGGTTGGTATCATATTGAAGTTTTCAGAAAAGGTATCATTCAGAACTGATGCTTCCTTTTGTAGAGGAGCTTACAGAACACTGTGAAATGTGTTAGGGCTCAGACATCAGAAAGAGTGTTACTCTAACATACATAGTTATAATGACCACATGTCCCAGTAGGCTTGGTATAGTCCAGCTTTGTGCTTTATTCCTGGGGTAATTAATAATAGCATTACTTCCACTTTCAAAAGTGCCTTGGTTTGAAGGACGTGTTCTTTTTGTTTTGTTTTGTTTTGTTTTTACTAACCTCCTCAATACTTCTGGAGAGAGAAGAACATGGAAAAATAAATATAAAATATGAATTTAATCAATCCTAAGGTGGAGTTGATTGACGAAACTGCTCTCCAGGGACCAGAGGTCAACTAGAACACAGACTGGAATGGAACTTTTGAATAGTAATGATTATTCCAATGCATTGTCTATTTTTAAATAGAAAATAGAGACTGAAATCATTGTCAGTCTCTATGAACGTTGTGGCAGAAATGCCACAATCACCTTCTCTGTGGCTATTCTCCCTTCCAGCACATTCAACATGTTAACTTTTGATTCTCGCCCTGGGCAAAAACAAGCAAGAAAAATAATGACTCTCCCGCTTTATATTTTATCAAATAGGTGATTAACTTCATTTCCTAAAACTAGCAATGATTTGAAGGAGTGAGGTGCCATTTTTACTCTAGAAAAAAAAATTTTGTAAATATTAATGTTTTAATAAATGAGGAAGTAAATAAAATAACGTGAATTCTTTATTGTACAATCCCTCAAACTATGAAACAATTTTGTTAGTTATAGTAACATGTGATTGACTTTTAAAAAAATATTTATTTTATTTTTTTGGCTGCATCGGGCCTTAGTTGCAGCATGCGGGATCTTTTGTTGCGGTGTAAGGGTTTTCTCTCTCTAGTTGTGGCGTGCAGGCTCCAGGGTACATGGGCTCTGTAGTTTGTGGCACACTCTCTCGTTGAGGTGCTGGAGCTCAGTAGTTGTGGCGTGGGGGCTTAGTTGCTCTGTGGCATGTGGGATCTTAGTTCCCCAACTAGGGATGGAACCCACATCTTCTGCATTGGAAGGTGGATTCCTTACCACTGTACCACCAGGGAAGTCCCATGATACACTTTTTTTCAGTGAGATTTTGCTTTAAATGATATCTAACCTGTATACAGTATATGAAACTTATTAATATACAATGGAAAAAAAGAACATATGTTTAACTAGAGTTAACCATTATAGACTCTATGGTTTGTTTGCTTTCATGAGAATTTTACCCCAAACCCAAGGATAGTTTTAGAATAAATGATTAATGTAGAAGTAAAAATATCAGCAAACTAATATATTGAAATTTTTTGGTTTGCATTAGATGTGAAGATAAGTAGAGAAAATAACCAAACCCAAGAAAACTTAATAAAGCTTGAAAAATAGTTCGAGTTCTTAAATAATTAAAGTGAGACATAAGAACACTAATCATTTTGAAGTAAACAAGACTGATATACATTTGCTGTGTTCTAAAAATCATCCTTTATTACTAATAAAGGTACTTAATATAATCAAAATCTATATCACAATAGAATAACACCATATGAAAAGTGATTTTTCTTTCCTATAAAAATGATATGGATCAAAATATATGGACAGGTATATTGTAACTAACTAAATAATCCTCCTCACATGTTCATGAAGTCCCCATTGGAATTTCTGTAATAATTTGACATATTAGTAAAATAAAGCACAGGCTGAAAATCACTGTTTGACTTTGTATAGAATGTAAGCCAAGGGTCACTCCCTCTGTCCCTCTGAGGTTATTGTACCAGAGATTTAGAGTGATGGACTTATTTATTTAAGGCTATGCTTATATTAGGAAAGAAATAATACAGAGATTGGTTTTATTACTTATATGCTGAATCTCATATTTTTATATCTTCAAGTGTCTTTTGAAAACTTCTGTCTGAATATTTCAGATATTTCAAGTCAATTTGCACTAAAGCCGAGCTTAGTTTGTATTCCCTTTCAACTACTTTGAACATGTGTAGCCTTGAACAAGTTACCTAACCACTAAAACTGGATTCTCTCTTTCTAGGTTTTACAAACAATTGTTCTATTTTGAAATAATTGTAGAGTCACATGCATGAATTTGTGGTTTCTTCATGTTTTCATATTTTATTAAATATGTGTACCATGTCAATATATTTTATGTCTTCACTATTTATAACAGTGTTATTTTTATTTCTATTAATCTGTTTTTATCTATTCAACTTTCTTTCAAGAAGTATTCAGGTTAACATATACAGATCTAGTCATTCAATGTCATGGTCCTTTATACAATGGGATATTGCAGCATACTATCCCATTGTACAAATATACCACCGTTTATTCATCTAGTTTCCTTATTGGTGGATATTTTTATTTCAGTTTTCGTTTTCTTGCTGCTGATTTTGCTGTTACAAAGGCTCAATAAACATCCTTGTACTTGTCTCTTTTAGTGCCTCTGGTCTTGGTAGGACTTACGCCTAGAAGTACAATTATTTTCAGTACAACTATTGAAATACTATTATTTCAAGCTACAGTTTTTTTCGAGCTTCAGTGAGGAATAATTGAGAAATGTAATTGTATATATTTAATGTACAACATGATGATTTGTTATACATATACTTTGTGAAATGTTTACCAAAATCAAGATAATGAATACATCCATCGCCTCACATATTTGCCTTTTTTTGTGTGTGATGAGAACACTTAAAGTCTATTCTCAAACTTCAGGTATGCAATACTGTATTGTTAACTGTAATCACCATGCTGTACATTAGTTCCTCAGAACTTATTCATCTTACAGCTGAAAGTTTGACCTACGTCTCCCTATTAAGAACACATTGTTCTTAAAGACTAAGGGCAGAAAGTCAGAGCTCCAGCTGCATCTCATCCCTACCAACCCTTCTTTTCCAAAAAAAAAAAGCCTGTTTTTAATATTTTGCCTATTATAAAAATCAATTTTTCTCTTTTTCTTATAAATTTGTAGGAAATCTTTATAATTTAGATATTAATGCTATGCAGGACATATACATCATAGTGATGGGACATAAACATCTCTCATCACTGGCTGTGTTTAATTTTGTTTATGTTGAGTTTTGTCATGATGAACTTTAAATACTAATGTAGCCACTTTAAAAGCTTTTTAAATGATTTGATTCTGTGTACCATTTTTTTTTAATTTATTTGTTTATTTTATTTTTGGCTACGTTGGGTCTTTGTTGCCACACGCGGGCTTTCTTTAGCTGCTGCGAGCAGGGGCTACCCTTTGTTGCGGTGCGCGGGCTTCTCATGGCCTCTCTTGCAGCAGAGCACGGGCTCTAGGTGCACGGTCTTCAGTAGTTGTGGTGCACGAGCTCAGTAGCTGTGGCTCGCAGGCTCAGCGGTTGTGGCACATGGGCTTAGTTGCTCTGTGGCATGTGGGATCTTCCCGGACCAGGGTTCGAACCTGTGTCCCCTGCCTTGGCAGGTGGACTCTTAACCACCGAGCCACCAGGGAAGCCCGATTCTGTGTATCTTTTATTTTTAACTTTAATGTTTTATTTTTCACATTTCAATTTTTAATCCATCTGGAATTTATTTTTGCAAGTGGTATGAAATAGGAATCTAACTATTTTATATTGATGTACATTTGTCTCAGAACCATTTAGGCTTCAGTTAACATCTGTCATCTATCGAGTTTATGAATATCCATAGCTTGATTTCAATGTTGTTTCCTTTCAATGAACTGTACACCTCTCCCTTTCAGTACTACACTGTATTTTGTTTAGACTTTCTATGAATTTGGGTGACAGGAGGGGAAGTCACTAACTGCCAGGTTTCCGGAGTTGAAAATCGGGTCATTTGCATTTCATAAACAAACACCCTTATTATGCATAACTGCAAAGCAAGGGAGATTTTAAAGGAGCTAGAAATCAGCTGTTTCAAGGGAAGAAGGAGTATCTTGTTTTTGAAAAATATTTACTTCTAGCATGTAATTTGATGATGTATTTTGATTCCAAGAATCATATGCCATTGATGATTATAATTGTTTTCCTTGCCTTTCGGTAATATCCTCCCCTTATTTCTCTGCTTCTCATCAATATTTGATTCTTTACTGCACAGCCATCTATGGACATTAAGTTTATAAGAAACCACCTGTGTCTTTCACAGAAACCATTTCAATACAGCCTTGTGGGCTGTGTGTGTATAGGCATGTGTAGACGTATATTCAAAATTATTTTTCCCTTTCTCCTATACTAGACTATTTTGCTTATGAACAGCAACACTTAAGATTTTTACATCCCTGAATTTTTTCCTCATTGATGACAGCCTCTAACTTCTGTTGGAGAACTTAACTTTGGCCTGGTAAACCACCACCCCCCCCCAAAAAAAAATGCAGGTCTTTTTATGTGTCCCTAGAACACTAAACATACTTGAAGTCAGATCACCAACTAATGGAAAAATCTGGGTTTAGAAAAAAACATTTATTTGAAGTTAATAATTTGCATGTGAAAAATCTTTGTCTTGGAGAGAGCTCTTTTAGTTTTTTTCCTTATGGTGGCTTAGATCTCAAATACCTAGGTATCAGTTCGATGCATTAGGGTTTGCAATAAAACTTCAAGCCAATGTTTTTATTTGTTTGCCTGTTAACTATTAATTAGTTTTTACCTTTTGTTTCTAATGAGGAAAAGTTAAAATTTGTAGTGCTAGTATTTGGGACTGATATTATCATGAAGTTATCTATGATCCGTGTCTTCTTTCTGTTGTAGTTGTGGTATAGAGGTGATAGAAGCTATAAAAACTGCTTGATTAAAAGGAAAGTTTACCCACCTACCTATATGAAATGGAATTAGGTTTTTACTCTGAACCTCTGATAATGTCTTACTTCTTTCTGCTGCAGGATATCTCTACGATACGAAAACTGGTACTGAAATTACAGAAGTAGAACCATATTTTTTTTCAAGTTACTCTTCTATAGCTATTTTGTATGACTCAATTTCAGAACAAAATGCCAATATTACAAAGTAGTGATTCTCTGTTTTGGTGTGTGGCAAAACTGAGTCTATTATATGCTGAGCTCATTATCCAAGACATAGTACCCTACATCTGCATTTAACTGTCTTTTCTCCATTTGATACTAGTACTTTGGGAAATTGCACTGACAGTCAATGCCTATTACTTCTGCCTACTTTGGAAAAACAAACAGGAAAACCCCTCAGACTATAAATAAAGTTATATATCAATGTTATAAAAGGTGAAATGGAGCTGGCATTCTCTAGTGTTGTGAGTAAAGGCTTGATGTATATGTGAAAATAACACTATGAGGTAGTCTCCAACTTACCATGCTTAACTCCCATTAGCTGTTCTTTCTCTTTCCTGCTGCTTCAGGTTATCCCTATTCATCTTTGCTTATGCCTGTTGCTTCCTGAAGGTGTCTCTTTCCCCACTGCATGATCCTTATTCATGATCTCAGGTACCATTTTCTGCCGCACCTCTACCCTAAGTCAGCTGTGGAAGAACTGTATTGCCAGTGTGTGGTGAAAAATATTATAAACACCTGTGAATGTTAAGCCTTATCTGGTTTTCTCTACCTATGTTAGGAGCAATTAAGTCACCACTCAGCCCTGTTCTGATCCCTAGGACAAAACCCAATTTTAGGCAGGAGACAACTAAGAAGGTTAAATCCCAGACACTGGGACTCACTAACCTACTTCCTGCACGGTTGTCTGATCAGAGGGCTCTAGTTTGTTCCTCTGAGGCTGGATGTCTGTCTTGATAATCTTTCAAACACCACGTCCCTTCTAGAGCAGGTTTCTACCTTGCTTATCTAGCTCCACTTTAAGTCTTTGCTGTCCAGTAGACTTCTGGCTGGTATTTGAGGTCTTACTTCCTCAGCAGGGTACCATGACCTCTGAGAACCTATTTCTTGTGACTGGAATCCCTACTGTCCCCACGTCTACATGCAAATGCTTGCATGAAATTCTATTTTCTATTTGTCACTGGTTGGCAGGTCTAGTTGCAGGTCAGGGCCATATTTCTTCCTGCTTGTGTTTTCCAGAGTGTCTGCTAAAGTGAAGTGGACCAGAGCTGGCTAGTTTGCAAGGCCTGGCTAAGTTCACCTCACTGACCCTAGTCTTGTCTGTGTCTGGGTTCTCCATGCAGTGGGCTCTGAAAGGGCCTGTGTACTGGAAAGGACTCTGTGTGTTTTTCAGTTCTGTCCACAAAGAGGAAATATCTTTTTCCATGTTTTCCGCTCTGATGAGGTACAATTTTCTAATTTTTCCCATTGTGCAGGAAAGGCTGGCAGCAGCCCTAAGCTGCTGTTTTGCTACGTGATATGCTGACTATTGTTTCAGTAGCTTTCTCAGATTTGTTACCATCTCAGCAATAATTTTCCCTGAAATATAAGTTAAATTTATTTAATTATTTTTTACTTTTATCATCTAAGTTGTATTTTCTTAGTGATGGAAAAAGAGGAAGCATAGAAATACTCATTCTTGCTGCATGCCACTTTCCTTTTAGCTTATCAGCCATAAAAATTCACACAAAACTTGGAATGGAAGTGTGGGATCATTCCTTTTGTTGTGGAACCAGGTTGGGATTAAAAAAGAAAACCTTCTGTGAAAAGTAACACATAATGGTAAAGGAAAGAAAGCATTAGGCCGGTTCTTGAAAACATGAAAAATAAAACAAAGAAACAAAATATTGGGCAACTTAGGAAGCTGATTGGAATTACACATGGTAGAAGTTTACATTACTTTATAACTCCACTTCCCAAGTTCGCTCATCCTGGCCCCATAGAAATCTTAGTCTCACGATCCCCAACTCCAGCAGAGTCTTAGCTCCTTGATGCTTCCTCACTGAAAAGCTCTGTCCTGGAGATTGGGGATATTCAGTAAAATTTTTGGGTTTGGAGGCATCCCTAATAACACTGCTCCTCATCAAGATACAACTCTTCTAACGTACAAATACAATATCTCATATTATTCCAATACTCTCTAAAACTTAAGGACGCCCCCTGGCCTAAGGTAATTTGAAAACTTCACATTTATATAAAAAGAAATTTTTATTTTGACATTGCAATGACAATGTTTTGTAATTAACTAATTTACTTGTATAATGTAGTCTCTCCAGCAGAAATTCAAGGAGCAGGGAGGAGAGACATGGTTTTATTCCCCACCATATCTTCAGTGGTAAATATATGTGGAAAGCAGGAAGCAAGTAAAAAGCAGAGAATTAGCAAATAGAAAAATACATGTTCTCACCCCATTATAAACATGAGAAAAGTACTCTGAGTAGTTTCCTGTAGCAGAGCTGTTTTTAACCTGTGATGTGTGGGACCCATGACTCTGTCTTCATATGCTTACATAATGCTTTGAAACATTATGGACTAAATTGATATTTGCAGACTAATCTGGGAACTAAAAATCGTGTACAGGGCTTCCCTGGTGGCGCAGTGGTTGAGAGTCTGCCTGCCAATGCAGGGGACACGGGTTCGAGCCCTGGTCTGGGAGGATCCCACGTGCCGCGGAGCGACTGGGCCCGTGAGCCACATTTACTGAGCCTGCGCGTCTGGAGCCTGTGCTCCACAACAAGAGAGGCCGCGACAGTGAGAGGCCCGCGCACCGCGATGAAGAATGGCCCCCACTTGCCACAACTGGAGAAAGCCCTCGCACAGAAACGAAGACCCAACACAGCCATAAATTAAAAAAAAAAAAAAAAAAAAAAAATCGTGTACAATATTGCACATAATAATGTTATTTCTATGGTGATATCTGTAGTGATTTTCAGATACATGAATGACAATCTTTGTAGTGCAGCCTATTTCATAATTGAAGTACAGGAAATGTCTAGTTGGAAAATCAGAAACCAGAGATTTAAAATTGGTTATGAAGATGTTGGAAGGTTTGGAGAAGTAAGTGGGAGGTGTGGTTGGGGGACTTGAACAGCAAAAGGGGGCCCTGAGATGGAAAAGGAAGAAGAGAGTGTTACCCAGAGATCAGGAAGCCAAGACTACTACTTGGCTGGAACTCATGAACTCACACTTACTGCTCATCTTCCAGAGGTGCTGCCTTTGTTGTTGCTGTTGGAACATTGTTGCTTCTACTAAATAAAAACTCAGCCTCCTGGTGCTGCTGAACCTGCACTAATTCTAAAGCCAACACTCATGTGCAGTTTCTGCTAGACACACATTTGCCCAGAATAGCCCACCCTCCTCTGTCCTCTTGGTCCTGTTGCAAGGGCTGGGAAGAGCAGAGCAAAAAATATCTTCTCCATTTTTACCGCTCTGCCATTTCCTGCCAGGGTCCCTACTTGTTGAAACTAACTGAGAGTAAGCTGGTAAATATATCTGGAAAATGCAGTTTGCACTTCTGCCTCCTGAAATCCAGAGGGAACACTGAAAAATAGAAATGTAGGTGAGAACCAAGGAAAAACTAACCTGCACAGTCTACAGCTGTGTTCATTAGGTAGTTTCCTATATTTAGTTTAATTTTGTTAGCATACTTTTTATTCTAATTTTTACATGATTAGACATGGATCCTGGATATTGTTTGGAAGATTGACTGTTTTATAGGGGTGCTGGTGAGCATCAAAATACTGTATACACTTATGTAGTGTATATAGTATTAGACTTAGTAAGTCTAATTAATAGTGTGATGCTAAATGATATAATCATAGTTACCTGACCTTGAGTGTGAGGGCTGGAAGGGGACTTTTGTAATACTTGTGTATAATAATGTAGTCTTTCGGGGGATTTTCAGGAAGCTCTGCTGTGTTTTGTAAACCAGACATCATCTAGAGTAAGTACTTGGAAAAAAAATTGAAAGCGTTCATCAAGTCTGTTGATCTCTAATCTAATTTAGGAATCAAATTTGAAAGCAAGTGAGAGAGAAAGCTTAAAACAAAAGCAGAAAATTTTCAATTAATAATATGTTTATTCTCTAATGAAGGCAATGGATAAAAGAAGTTTATGTCATACCTAAGAGACAATTTTGCTGGAATCTCAGGTCATTGTTTTTAGTATAAATTCTGGTGAATCTGTCATGGGGTAACACTAATAAAACCCTGCTCAATAATCTGGTAATCCAGTGCAACAGTGGCAGAGAATGTGGTGGAACAGTCTTACATGTATTGTTTCTCTTACCAAGTCTGTGCCTTGCTGGCATTGATCCAGATAATTTGCTTGCAGGCTGTTTGCAGTCTTTTCCAAATTTTTCTTTCTTCTGAGGAAGGAAAGGATATTTCATATACTTAATTTCATGACTATTGTGTTTGTATAAATATAAGTATTGCTTCAACTATTGTTATCAGTTTCCTCTGAAATGATATCCAAGATTTTAATGCAACCCTTATTATTCATAAAGACATTGAACCTGCTGGATTCTGCTGCTGTTTGTTTAGCATATATGAATATATCTTGGAAAGACTTCTCAAAATTTGCTCCAGCCTTGACAGTCAGAAAAGTCTATCTCTTGTTATACTTTTTCAGGTGCTAATCAAGCTAAAGCGAGACTCATTGAGAATCAAGAAGGACTTTTATCATTAGCTTCCTAGACAGTAACTTGGTTTCCATCTTCATTTCCAGGGAATTTTCTGGTCTGGCTTTTGGAAGGATTTAGTCTTCAGTTTATAGATGAAAGCTGTCAGTCACTGAACAGGAGGAGCTCTAAGGCATAGAAACATGGACAGGTTTATCAGGTGCATAAAGAGCGGGGGTTTGAATGGAGGCAAACTGGTTCCTGCATCTGGCAGTTTCATGTTTTTCTTTCTTTTCCCCCCCATCCATTCCCTTGCTTCTTGTAGTGTAAGACTGTTGATTAATAACACAGAAATCTAACTGCCTGAATTGGAATCTTCTGTAGATAAGGCCATGTTACCTTGGCAAGTCAAGCCCTCTGTGCCATGAGTACTTGATCTGTAAAATGCGGACATTATAGCACCTACTTGATAGATTTTTTGTGAAGGTTAAGTAAGTTAATACTTGCGAGGTGTTTAGAATAGCAGCAAAGTAAAATGTAGGCATTCTATAAATATTAACTCATTTCCTTTCCATGTGCTTTTGCTTCCTTTCTCTTTGTTCAGCTGTTATTATTTGCTTCACTATCAATTTTCCAGCCTCAGTCATGGCTGTGAAGTTTTTCTTCCCTTCCTTCCTCTGTCATTCCTCCTCCTCCTCCTTTCTGCTTGTCTTCATGGGAGTCTTCTCGATCATATTTACTTTTAATCAAATTAACAGTTTCCACTTGTCCATTTCCCTTTCCTCTTGCTTTTCTCCATAGCTCTTTCTCTGGCCTTCTTTCCTCTCTGTTTTCTTCTCACCCCTTCTCTCTTCTTTTCCTTCTTTCTCACTGCTCTCTCTCCTCTACACTCACGCAATCACTTCTCATAGTCTCCATGGCAGTCGTTTGCCTTTAAAACAAATAAAAACCACTATTTGTCCATCTTATTTATTATCATATTAATTTGCCTTTGTAAAACAGATCAACTGTTTCCTTGCCAGGTGATAAAACCAGAAGGGTCAACTTAGATATTATAAATGTGCAGTCTAATAATTTCATGGAAATAATCATCCAAAAAAGATATTTCTAGTGAGCCTAGTGAGTAGCTTCGCAAGGCACTGATCACTGACATCTGCACCCCAGAGCACCGTCATCTACTTACCAAGAAAAATGGCTCCACTCAAGCATGGTTTCACTTCTCTTAGAGAATGACTGTCCTATTTATCAAGAAGATTGAGGCTGCAAACCTTAAACTACTCCCCTTTAATTCCATTGGTTTCTACTTTGTTCTCTTTGACCCGGGCTCTTCTTCTTTGCTCCCATTGCAGAGAAAGTTTTCTTCCTCCTTTTTTCCAAGACTTGTCTTGCCATAATTTTACATTGTCCTCATCATTGACTTTCTCTTCAGTTATTTCTCAACTGTTCATAATCCTCAAAAATTTCCCCTTTAGAGGCTCCCTCGCTCAATTTTGAAATGCACCAGTCTTAATAGAAAGGCCACTTAGTCTACCTTCTTTATTCATCACCAAGTTATCCTTTCATGGAGAGTGTTCATATGTGACTCACCTATAGATGGTACTTCCACGTTCCGACAGCATTTTCTTGGACTTTGCATTCTGACTTTTTCCATTTGTTCACTGAAACACCAGTCTTGGGAGTCAGCTGCCTTCTCATTACCAACTCCAGAGCTGTTTTCTTGTGGACTTTATACAATTTGATAATTTTGACTAGATCTTAATTCTTCAAAGTATTTATAATTTGTATTTAGGAAACAAAAGCGTATACAAAGCAGAAGTTAAAGTCATCCGTTATATCACTGGCTTTAGTTTGTAATTTGGAGACAGGTGAGTCTTCTCATCGTCCAAACTAACCATCCAGAAGTAATCTTTTATTAACATTTTGATGTTAATCCTAGTAACTCCAGTAATTCCAGCTTTTCTAGTAATGATGTTCATTCCAGTCTTTCAAAAACTTAAAAATTTTATTTGTATCTTTATGTCTTTCATATGGTACAAATACAACATATATGACCATGTTTTAAAAACATACAGAATATTTTTCTTTTTAAATCTCTTTACTGATTATATTTCCAAGCTTATCTTTTGTTACTTTAAACATATAAACCATACTTATTTTAGGGTCTTTGATAATTACACTAGCTGTAATTTATGAGGGTCTGTTTCACTTGCTCTTTGTTTTGGTTGGTTTTTATTCATGGTAGCTTGTTTTCTTGTGTGTTCTGTGAATTTTCCAAACTATGAGTTTCTTGTTTTTCTTGAAAATTTATTGATACAGATATGTTGAGGCTAGATTTTTTTTTTTTTTAAAAGGAAAATGCATTTTAAATTTATTTATTTATTTATTTTTGGCTGTGTTGGGTCTTCGTTTCTGGGCAAGGGCTTTCTCTAGTTGCGGCGAGCGGGAGCCACTCTTCATCGCGGTGCGCGGGCCTCTCACTGTCGCGGCCTCTCTTGTTGCGGAGCACAGGCTCCAGACGCGCAGGCTCAGTAGTTGTGGCTCACGGGCCTAGTTGCTCCGCGGCACGTGGGATCTTCCCAGACCAGGGCTCGAACCCGTGTCCCCTGCATTGGCAGGCAGATTCTCAACCGCTGCGCCACCAGGGAAGCCCGAGGCTAGATTTTTAGTTTGATTTCTACAGCAAATATTTTTATTTTTTTTCAGACTCTTGGGAGAACTTCAATTAAAGGCCATTTTATTCCAATTTTTGTATCTCATTTAAAAATGTTTATGGAAATATCACTTATTTATAGAGGGGAACATAAGTGAAAAATGGAATATGGATTATGAAAAGATGAACAAACCAATTGCCCAGATAAAATAATAGACGTTACCAGAAGCCTCCTGGTGCTCACTTCACCTCTGCCCAAAGGTAACCATTATTCTAACAACCAATCTGTCTGTTTTTTTACTTTTCATTGTAAAAACATTCTTACTTTTAGAAAAGTTGAAAAATACTAACTTGAACATCCATATAGTCTTTCCCTAGATTCACTGACTGTAAACATTCTGCAAATCTTAGGCTTTCTATCCTATTACTCATGCCCTCTGCAGTCATCAAAGTTCGTATCCTCCAGGGTCCAGCAGAAGCTTTCAGGATGAAAGCAGTCTTTGGCACTAGGTTACATCCCAAGATTCTTGGTAGTACTGCATTTTGGAGCTTTGTGTCCTTTTTACTTTTGCGCCAACCCAGCGATACATTTACAATGATGTTTTTAAAAATATATTTTATGCCGCATTAGCTGTTTCCTTGGAAGGTTGTATAGGGTATCTAATCTACCATATTATTAAGCAGGAGTCTGCTGAATGATACATTTTAGATGTAATTGAATAGGCATTGATTTTCAAGAATTGAGAGAAAAATGTATGACTAGAAATCATAATGAATGTGAATATCCTGGTTAAAAATAATGAAACTCTGAATTATTGTTTATTATATATTTAATGTGATGGCAGGTTTATAATTTTGTTTTTAAATAAATTAATCAGATGATATTGATATTCTACTCACTGTTACTCAAATCGCCATTCTTGGTAGCTATCATATTTTTTTCATTAAATGTATTTGAATCAAGTTTTTCTCATTTATTATTAAGACAATATATATAATTTATATGTATCATTCATGTAGAGATACATATACACATATATATAACATGTGGTTATATACAGAAGTGTGTGAATATGTGTTTTTGTACATATATATATACACACACCTATGTATAACTATGTTACAGTTTTAAAAAGACATTTGAAGATAATAGCTTTATAATTATGTGTATTTTTTTAATGCTATAAAGAGGAAATACATGCCACTCAAGTCACTCTCTGGGCTTTGCATTTATTTATAAAATGTAAGCCTATATTTTTT
Organism: Balaenoptera ricei; assembly: GCF_028023285.1. Taxonomy (NCBI): domain Eukaryota; kingdom Metazoa; phylum Chordata; class Mammalia; order Artiodactyla; family Balaenopteridae; genus Balaenoptera; species Balaenoptera ricei. Next base: position 67,238,475 of record NC_082647.1, read on the forward strand.
AGCCACTAAGTGGTATATTAGGAAGCAAGTCAATGTGTTTCTGAAAATGAAAAACCAAACAAAGTAAAAGAACTTCAAATAACTGGCCCTGTACTTAAGGAATTTAAACAATTGTAGGGTAAATATGACCCTACGTATAGGTCCTAGGTTTATATCCCACAAGGTCTTTGCAGACATGGCAGTAAAGCACGTAGCAAAAATTAATGTTGTGTTTACTTCAGTTTAGTTTCTCACTGAAAGAGAATGAACACAGCCTGTGTCTTAAGGCAAAGTTTTCTTTCTAGGTCTGATCTTACTGTTACGTATATCCTTTAGGCTTCCTTTTATTTTTTCAGCTTTACTGAGGTATAATTGATAAATAAAAATTGTATACCTTTAAGGTATACAACTTGATATTTTGATACATGCATACGTTGTCAAAGGATCACCACAATCAAGCTAATTTAATATATTTATCCCTATACATACCTTTTTCTTTCTTTTTTTTTCTTCTTTCTTTCTTTCATGGTCAGAACCCTTAAGATCTACCCTCTTAGAAAATATAAAGTAGGCAACACAGTATTGTTAATGACAGTCACCACGCTGTACATTAGATCTCCAGAATTTATTCATTTTGCGTAATTGAAACTGTGTACCTTTTGACCAACATCTCCCCATCCCTGCCCCAAGCCGCAATGAAGATATCACCTCACACTTGTTAGACTAACTATTATCAAAAAGATAGAAGACAACAGGTGTTGGCCAGGCTGTGGAGAAGAGGAAACGCTTGTACCATGTTGGTGGGAATAAAAATTGGTACAATCACTGTAGAAAACAATATGGAGACTCCTCAAAAATTTAAAAATATTGATAGAACTACTATATGATCCACCCATCTCACTTCTGGGTATATAGCCAAAGGAAATGAAATCAGGATCTCGAAGAGATATCGGTATTCCCATGTTTATTGCAGCTTTATTCGCAAGAGCCAAGATATGGAAAGTGCCTAATTGTCTGTTGACAGATATATGTATACCACATTTTCTTTATCTGTTATGCATGTGATATGTGTGTTTGTGTGTGTGTGTATATAATATGGGCAATCTAGAAAGAAGAGAGTAGTAGAGGAGAAGGAGCATAGAAGTAGGAAAGAATGAAGAGGAGCAAAATGCTTATTGTGTAAAATGGGGTATTTATCCACTACTTCTTTCTGAATGTGGGGGAATCATATTCACTGTCGGTTATGCTGTTAATTGAAATGAAAAGCAACTTAATAATTTCTCTGAGATTTACCTATAGAGCAGGAAGAAAATATCAAATATTGGTATTTCTCATCTTCCCTAAGCAAACTTACACTTTCTGTGGAATCCTTTGATTCTTTAGTGAGAAGATTGTGATTAAAAATAAGCCAGAGGCATCTCTGATTTTGCATTGCAGCTGTTTGGGCCCTTTAATAGTGAGCTAGCTGTAGGGACTCAAGGTCACATTATCTGGGCAGTGGGAAAAGCTCTGTCACATTCTGCCAGAGTATATTTAGCATCCTTAAGAGAAGATTTGTGATGTGTTTAAGGTCGAGAAGCCTTGTTTTATGGTCCTAATCATCAGCCTTATCATAATACAACCTTGGGAGAATTATTTTGGCAATCTTTCAGCACTTTATAAAAATCTTTCACATAAATTTCTTCGTAATATTTTGCGTTCTTATTTTTTTTTATTTTTCGACCACCCATGTTAGCAGGGTCTGGAAGGTAACTTTCTAAAGCTTCATTACTTTTGCCAAGAGAAGAGAGAGGTTTAATTAAAAACCTTTCTCATCTTCAATCAGAGCATACAGAGTTTCTTGTTTTTTTCTTTTGGTAGAGGAAAGGGCACTTTTTCTGTATTCCTGTATCAAGTGCACTTAGATAAAGAAAAAATTCTATCGGTAAAAATGCCACCAATGTTTTGGAAAAATAAAACAAGGAAGGATGAGGTAGCCAACTGCACATCATTTTTTTTTTTTAAGTTTTGGATTATGGCATTTCCCTGGCAGAGATCTTTTCCCCCCACTCCATACATATACACATAATTGGATGATATCAGTACTTAAACTTTTCAGTTTCTTCCTGTGATCAGTAACAGCAAAACTTAGCAAAAAAGCAAAAATCAAACATATCCCTGGCCATTCCTCCTGTAAAGAATCGACTGCCCTGTCTTCTAGTTTTCAACACTTCATTATTTTCTAGTGTAAAGTGAATAAGTACAATGCAAGTAACTCAATGAATCAACACATGTTCATCAACTCCAAGAAGTACATTAACACTTTCTTTTTTAAATCACATTTTGAATCTGCCAATTTTATGAATGTCCTATCAGCGGTTATTTATTTGACTTGTTTATTCTGAGCATCTGGTAAACTATTCTTTGTGCATAGTATCTTATATTAGTGAGAATCTGTTGGCTGTGTAGAAAAAAAAACACTCAGGAATCGCCAGGGTTAGTGGTTTGTTGTACGGATGCAAGAGATACAGCAGTAAGATAAACTAGGTCTTATGAGATCCACAGAACAAGACCTGATGTGAGAGCAGGAACTAAAGTACCAGACTAGAAATGGAGTTATTCATGATTCTGAGGCATTTTAGAGATGTTCGCATCAAGAGGTTTGTGGACATCTAGCTCTGGCTAATCTCATCTCTGTTCTCGCAGTCTCCGTGGGTCTTTTAGGCTAAGAAGTAGGTATCTTATCCTCTCTCCTGAATGACTTTTTCGTAACTCATAGCTTATGCCTATTAATGACTTCAGAACCCATCAAAGCTCCAGTCCTGAGGCCTTGCTCTGCCAATCTTTTTAAGTTCAGTTCCCGCTGATGGTTACATTTTTCACTTCAAAGTCAGATCACAGAGAGAGAATTTGATTGATCTAGTCTCTTATCACTGGGCTTGACATAAAGTGGACAAACGACCTCAAAGTCTTTTCCCAGTCATCTCTGGTCTTGGAGGATAAGAGTAGGTTTATAAGTTAAACATGTGTTGCCTTAAGCTTCCTTGTTTGCCAAGACATGATGTGAAGCAGTTTCTACTAGTAAGAGCTCCAGATGCGTAGGATCGTAATGATGATTCTGGTGTCTCCTCAGCCCTGTACATTTGAGCTTTCTTCTCATACGCTTTGTTGAAACTACTCTTGTCAAGGTTATCAATGATCTCCATTTTGCAAAAGAAAATGATCACTTTTCATCACTCCTCATATTATTTGCTCTTTCAGCAACAGACAATTAGTGGACCATTTCATTCTTAAGGAATTTTTTTCTCCTACTTTTCAGAACTCCACACTCTCCTGATTTTCCTTCTGCCAGGTAACTCCTTTAGCTCCGTCTGCTTTATTCAGTACTCCTCCTCCACGTAACCTCTCATTCTAAGACCTCAGGCTTAGTCTTAAATGCTATACTTTTCTCAACTCTAATTTCTCTAAAAAGTCTGTTATAAGTCTCTGGGTTTTAACAACATCTGTATTTTACTGACTCACAGCTGTATACCTCTAGTTCTATGTCTCCCGTCAGTATCAAACGTCTATTTGACATATTCACTAGAATTTAAAGAGGTCGTCTCAAACTAAATAGATCAAAACTGCAATTTTGATATTACCCCCAAACCTGTTCCTGCTTGATTCTGTTCTACCCAGATACCCAAGCCCCAAACAAGCAAAAAAAAAAAAAAAAAAAAAAAAAATATATATATATATATATATATATATATATATATAAAAGCAAAAAAAGTCTTGATTCTTCTCACATTTTATGTGCAATCATACCATCAAGGGCTGTCAACTCTGCCTCCAAAACAATTGTGCTTCTCTCGAGCTTCACTGTTCCCCTTACCCAAGAAACTGTCATTAGTCACCTTACTTTATGTAATAGATTTTTAACTAATCAGTCTTTTTCCCTACAATCCATGCTCTGCAGCCAGAGTCATAACTTAAAAATGAGAATCAAACCATATCACTCTCCTGCATAAAATCCTCCAATGGCTTTCACCTACACTTTGGAAAAAAAAAAAAAATCCAGACTCCTTAACATTTGTGCAAGGCCCTATATTATTTGTCTTCTGCTTACATTTCTTGCTTCTGTATCTATTCTACCACATTTTTGCTTCCTTTCTCTGCTTTTCATTTGTAGCAAGGTTATTTGTGATCCAAAATCCTTGGCTCTTTCTGCACGATTATATTTTCCCTCATATTTTCAAATAGTGGCTCCTTTTCCCTATCAGGTCCATCTCAAGGGTCATCTCCTGAGGAAAGTTCTTAGAATATCCAAATAAAATTTAGCCACAGCTTGAACTATCACTCTCTTGTCCTTTATGCCGGCATCATATCTATATGGAAATGCCTCTATAGTAAGGAACTATGCTTAACTTAAAAACATTTTTAATCCCTTTAAGTCTCCTTGTCAACTTTAGGGCAGGACCAAAGAGAACGTACATAAAAAACAATGTAATTTACTGTATGAAGAGGTGCTCTGAGTCTGGTTAATATTTCTGGAACACTATGGGTGAGAAATGTGGAATTAATTTGAAGATGTCAGCAATATATTACCCCTACTACTACTCTTACTTGGAATAAGATGATTGGTCTTTTTTTTTTTGCAGGGCGGAAGAGTGGGGGACTCTAATGTGTTTTTTTGGTTAAAGGTAAAACTTAAATCTCATTTTTAAATCACTACGTTCAGAGCAATAAAGAATCACGTGACTTTGCACAATTATGTGATCTGTCTGCAGTGTGGACTTGAGCAGCATCTCTGGATTGTGTTGTGTCTGGTTTGGGGCTTGTACTCAGGGTGGAGATGACATGGCGGGACACATACCAGTTCTTGAATATCATGGCTGCTAGCAGCCATGATAAGAAATAAGGGTGGGGGGGTCCTAAGGGGAGAGGCGGCCTGGGCAGAACGCTGTTTGGAGTGGTGTGCTCAGCTGACTCTGGGAGCGCTGCTGTTAAATATCCGCTTTGAAGTTGTCCTCTTCTCTTTGGCATTCATGTTCCTAAGCCTTCTGTAAATCTTTGCTGAATCATTGCCTGGACTTAGCTGGCCTTTTGAGGATTAAGGTAGGAGAACGAATGTGAAAAAAGCAGCAAACAGCTTGATGAAGCCGGTTATGAGATGATAAATGATTCTATTTTCCCATCATAAGTGTCCACTTGTAGAACACACAGGGAAAGTCATAGCTCTAGACAAGTGACCATTTTGAACAAGGTTTCTTGAGAGTTTAAAACAACTTCCTGGTGGACTAATGTAATTGATTTGTCAAGAATTTCCAAAATTTATTTGGGGAGGAAGCTTAGTGGAAGAATGTGTTTCCTGCACTTTGGGTCATGGGACCTCGAGGGCCGTCATAGTTTAGACACCAAAAGAAGCATGACAAACATGACTTGATTTTGGAGTTTCAGGTTGGTGGAGTCTGGGGACATCCTGATTACACTATGAGCTTATCTGTGATATAGTATTTATCCAGATAATGTAAATAATAATAATAATGCCTCAAAATATGTTTCAGTTTGCTTTATTTTCATGACGACCCTTTGGTACATTATATTTTGATATTCATGCTAGTTTAGCCATCAGAGGACTTCTCTTTCTACTATATTCCTAGTAGTTAAGATTAGTTTTGCCTCTGAGATTGAAGTTTGATTACTGCAATGAAAATAATTTTCATGCTATGATTCTGTGAGCTTTCCTTCTTTTATATTTGCTTTTCCTTGGCATTTTATTTATAAAGAAATCATTTTATTTTCTTGGTGTTTATTACTATGAATGTTTCCAAAATCTAGTCTTATATTTCTCTTGGATTTTTTTTTTTTTTTTTTCAGAAACAGCTGATTTTCTCTCATGAAGGGATATCTGAGAGAATCTGTAGATTGCTTAAAATAGTCAAGACAGACATTTGAACCACGTGAATGCATTTTAGTATTGTGTCCTTTGTAAGAAATAGGTAATACTTTATAATTTAATTCTTCTTGCATTTTATTTGATTTAGTTCTTTTGATTTAAAGGGAGAATTGAATATTTTTCACTTCATACTGGGGCATCTGAAATGTGACATTTATTTAATTTCATTTTTGCATGGACATTAGCATGGCTAGATAACCAAAGAGCTGTTCTGAATGAAGCAAATTTCGAAACATTAGATAATTGGCACTTTATTATTAGAGAATGTTAAAATTAGAGAATGTTAAAATGTTATGCTTACACTTCTTCTAGTAGTCTCTGTTTATCTGGTTAGGATAAATAGAATTGTCCCATTTATATGATTAACACTGTTCTTTAGTCCATTGTTCTCAGGTTTACTCCTGCCTGTGTCTCAGGACCAGACCCCTGAAAATTTTGGTTTCTGAGTAGGTTTCCTGAGAGATCGCAAAATGTGAGGAAGGCAAAGGCCAGGCCACCGGCTCCTTTTCCCTTCTAGGGGAGCATCTCTTCGAGGCTTTCAGCTCCACTGGGGACAGTCCCTCCCTTACTGGTCCCAGCACCCATCCAGCAGGACTGCTGCTGGCCCCAGCCCCTGGGTTCCAGTTACACCCACTCCTACCCTTGTCCCTAAGGTATCACCAGCTGTCTGCGGTTTCTGTTCTCTGGGCTGCCTCATCTTCCTGAGGTTTTCTTTTCAGGTCTTCTAGCAACTTTATTTTTCCATGTTAAGTTCTTTTTATGAAATAACCTGGATTGTCTAGGTGACCCCCACCCCCCTCCATGAACCCTGAATAATATCAATACAGATACTTTGTGGAAAGAATAATAAACAGGCTATCTTTTATTTTCTTAAAAAGTGATTCTAATCAGCACTTAAAAACTTAATTGGGTAATTGTAATTGGAGTAAGTAATATACCCCAAAGGTAGAAAATAAAACTGAATACTGAAGCTTAAAGGGCAAATTCATTCATATTGTTTTTCTTTTTATATGATATTAAATAGACACCTCTTTAGTTCAGTATTTCCCAAGCTTTAAAAAAAAAATCCTAACATTGTTTCCTTGAATATGGAAAATTACCCTGAAAGTATATTTTATGTAGTATTAGCTTATCAAAAAATGTGAGCACTATTAATTTTTTAAAAATCCACGCCAGTTTTTGAGAGTTTGATGACCCAATTGATAAATCAGTTTTTCTTTCTTTTTTTTTGAGATATAATTGACATAAAACATTATATAAATTTAAGGTATACAATGTGTTGATACATTTATATATTGCCATATGATTAATATCAGTAGCTTTAACTAACACTTCTATCACATGACACGCTTAATTCTTTCTTGTGGTGAGAACATTTAGGATCTAGTCTCTTAGCAATTTTGAAGCATTTAAAATATCATCTATGAGAAGCAACTTTGAACCAAAAGCTTCTACGTGGCTCTTGCCTTTTTAATGCATACAAGTTTCTACGTGTATTCGCATCTCAATCCTGTAATGTTTAGTAATAGCTGTGACGTAGTTTTGGAACTTCCTTAAACAGACACTGTAGACTATGATTAGTAATCTAATTTCAGGGGGAGAGCCAACTAATGCCTCCTTGAAAAACAAGTATCATTTTGTTCATTCAGATATTTCAGTAAGTAACATATTTCTTAGGAATAAGTGAGGTACTTTGGACGATCTCTTAATGTGTCAAATAACTTTATTAAAATTAGGAAACTATAGAAATCTGAAGAGAAAATGTAATGAAAGATTTGTCAGAGGAGTGAAGATAAGCTCCCCTTTCTCCTTCCTTCAGAGAGCATCTTTTTTTGGAGAATTACAAGAAGAATAAAATTTTTTAAAAAATTACAATTTTTCCATAGTTTACTAACAGGAAAAAATATTGAAATAAATACAATATTTATTATTTTTTTAAAATTTATTTTTGGCTGCATTGGGTGTTCCTTGCTGCATGCAGTCTTTCTCTAATTGCGGTGAGCGGGCTTCTCACTGCTGTGGCTTCCCTTGTGGAGTACGGGCTCTAGGTGCGCTGGCTCAGTAGTTGTGGCGCACAGGCTTAGTTGCTCCGCGGCATGTGGGATCTTCCGGGATCAGGGATCGAACCCATGTCCCCTGTATTGGATTCTAAACCACTGCGCCACCAGGGAAGTCCCATAAATGGCTATTTAAAAGTAGAGTTCAGTATCAGAAATACCTACATGCATTGTCACTTAACGATTATTAATGATTCTCATATTTCAGCTGTTAGACTCATGGAAGCAATTTCTCATTGAGAAAAGGCTTTTAAAAGAAAATTGTGAATGAAAAGAAAGAAATGATAGGACAGGATTAAAGACAGATTTTTATATTTTGATTAGAAAAATTTATTCCTGCTTTTTCACGTTGAGAGTATATCATTCTTATCAAGCCTCGAAGACCACAAAAGTAAATATTAGCTTTGCTTCAAGACAGGAAAAAAGCAGTTGAATTTGTTTAGCCTTTACTGAGTTCTGCCGAGGGAGCGGTTATTTAATGGGGCAAAGTGATTGGCACTACCCTGCGGGGTGAGCAGCGCTGGGTTGGCAGGGAGGGCTCTTCAGGGCAGCGCCGCGAGGAGCTGGGCGTCCCAGGCAGCAGTGGATGGAGTGAGGTCACAGAACCGCACGAGGGGAGAGAAGCGTGATCCTTCTTCTGTCATTTCTCTAAGGAGAAAAGGGGGAAAATTAGTTTATTTAATAAAAAAAGCTACCCTCATCATCATAAACCCAGGAGCTGAGAAACCCTTTCTCAGACTATCTTACTATCTAAACCCAATTGTAAAAACTCATCTTCATATTCCCTCACTTATCTGTAACTGAGTGTCCACTCCATCATGCCAGGTGCAGAGACACTGGATAGTAATGTAACTGGAAGAAAGTCTGCATTTTGAAGGCAAATAGACTAAAGTTTACATACGATCTCTGTATGTATTCAGTGTCTACCAATTGCTTACATTTTCAGAGGTTCAGTTTCTTCATGTGAAAGTACCCATATCATGAAGTGAATTTTGGATTTTGAAATAATGAATTTAACAATCTGGGAGAGTGTTTAGTACCTAGAGGTTCTCAGTAAGTGATGGCTGTCTTTATTTCACATCGAGTCTATAAACTTGTCTCAGCTTGCAGCCCAAGTTGCTCCAGCTTTATTATTAAAAGCGAGAAAAATCTCCCCTGAAGGTTGCTGTACTAATATAGTGAATTTTTCAAGGCTCAAATGTGAAGTTGAATGTAAATATGTTTTTGTAAGTGGTAGGATGTCAAAACAGCACATCTCAAAATGGGTTTCATGGAATTGTCATGAAGGAGATTAATAGCTGTTTCTCAAAAGAAGGTTTTGTGATTAGATAAGCTAGAAACACAGAATTTAGGACATTTTAGAAATTTTCTTACATTACTATGTTTTCTGAGGAACCTAGAGAGAGTAGTAGAACACATAGAGTTATTTATTTATTTATTTATTTACTATAAAACTTTTGTTTTCACGAGGCTTCTCATGACTCCTCTCCAGGGGAGAAGTCTCTGAAGTAAAATGTGTTTATAATTATTGTGAAAGTAAACTAAGATATACATTTTTTTTCCAAGCGGGTCTCAGTTTTGTCTTTCTCTTGCTAGAAGCACTCTGACCCATTAAGTAGAGCCCTGTAGAAAACAGACTTTACCAGAAAGAAAACAGACTTTACCAGAAACTGTTTAATATTTATATAAACAGTTTAAAGAAGAATATGGAAATGCTCTACTTCAGTATTAAGGCAGAATAAAGAGAACATCTTTTTCTGGGTTTGTAAAGTTCTGATGGAATTATTTATTTATTTTTTAACATCTTTATTGGAGTATAATTGCTTTACAATGGTTTGTTAGTTTCTGCTTTATAACAAAGTGAATCAGCTATACATATACATATATCCCCCTATCCCTCCCCTCTTGCGTCTCCCTCCCACCCTCCCCATCCCACCCCTCTAGGTGGACACAAAGCACTGAGCTGATCTCCCTGTGCTATGTGGCTGCTTCCCGCTAGCTATGTATTTTACATTTGGTAGTGTATATATGTCCATGCCCCTCTCTCACTTCGTCCCAGCTTACCCTTCCCCTTCCCCGTGTCCTCAAGTCCATTCTCCACATCTGTGTCTTCATTCCTGTCTTGCCCCTAGGTTCTTCAGAACCTTTTTTTTTTTTTAGATTCCATATATATGTGTTAGCAAACAGTATTTGTTTTTCTCTTTCTGACTTACTTCTCTCTGTATGACAGTCTCTAGGTCCATCCACCTCACTACAAATAACTCAATTTTGTTTCTCTTTATGGCTAATATTCCATTGTATATATGTGCATTCATATATATGCACATATATACAATGGAATATATTGTATATATCATCTGTCGATGGACACTTACGTTGCTTCCATGTCCTGGCTATTGTAAATAGAGCTGCAGTGAACATTGTGGTATACGACTCTTTCTGAATTATGGTTTTCTCAGGGTATATGCCCAGTAATGGGATTGCTGGGTCATATGGTAGTTCTATTTTCAGTTTTTTAAGGAACCTCCATGCTATTCTCCATAGTGGCTGTATCAATTTACATTCCCACCAACAGTGTAAGAGGATTTCCTTTTCTCCACGCCCTCTCCAGCCTTTATTGTTAGTAGATTTTTTGATGATGGCCATTCTGACTGGTGTGAGGTGATACCTCATTGTAGTTTTTTTTTTTTTTCAACCTATAAACATATATTTTTTTTATTACAGCATATGATTTAACTCCTAGATTTAAAACATTAGGGATAATAACCAATAACGAAATGGACTCTAGTTTCTCCAACTGACAGAAGAACAGATAACAATTATAAGATTGCAATACAAGGCTGTCCAAACTTAAATTAGTACTATTAACTAAAATTTTAAAAGTTATTTAGAAAGTTTATGAAAATCCATAAATTCTTCATGTTTAGAATTCTATGTATCTCTTAGAGAGTGGGTGCTTTTAGTCTGATTATACACTGTTAAGTGACACGTCATTGTTTTAATGTTACATATTTTAGCACAAGTCATTGAATAAAGGTGTTCGGAGTCCACACTTCGTATTTTCTTTCTTTTTCTTTTTTTTTTTTTTCCACACACAGACACTGTATTTTATTTTTACAAGAGATAAATAGACTGACACCAAGCATTGTCCATGGATGACCCTCATTGTAGTTTTGATTTGCATTTCTCTAATGATTAGTGATGTTGAGCATCCTTTCATGTGTTTGTTGGCAATCTGTATATCTTCTTTGGAGAAATGTCTATTTAGGTCTTCTGCCCATTTTTGGATTGGTTTGTTTGTTTTTTTGATACTTAGCTGTATGAACTGCTTGTATATTTTGGAGATTAATCCTTGTCATTTGCTTCATTTGCAAATATTTTCTCCCATTCTGAGAGTTATCTTTTCATCTTGTTTATGGTTTCCGTTGCTGTGCAAAAGCTTTTAAGTTTCATTAGGTCCCATTTGTTTATTTTTGTTTTATTTCCATTTCTCTAGGAGGTGGGTGTTCTGATGGAATTAGTTTTCATTGCGTTACCCCTAGATAAGAATGTCCCTACTGATTACAGAAGGGAAAGAAAGGAAAGATAATTGAAACCTAGTTCTAACCAACCAGAAGGATGTTTTCTTAAACAGACCATTCTTCTCATTAGCGTGGCAAAGTATAATATTTTATTTTTAGTGCTTTGGAATACTTTACCCTAAATATATTTTCTTATAGCTGGTTGGCTGTAGGACTTGGCATAGTTTACATTTATAGTCATGTGAATGTAATTATCCGTATTCCTGTTAGAGTGGTGGGGAAAATTCGGTCACTTTATAATTTTAAAAATCCCTCTCCAGGCACCCATTGTGTTCCTAGGAAACTCAGGAACAGAATTTGATTCTTAATTCCACACATTGTATTTTATCCATTAAATCAATGTTTTGGATATGACAGCTTATATTTGTATGTGACTCTAGACAGCTACAGAAATACCACTGAGTTCTTTAAGTGCATTTTGATAATCACAGTTGTGTGTATTGGTGGTGCCAGTGCCTCTGGGGTTCTTCCTGATATTTTAGACATGAAAAGCAGTAAGGGAAAACAGCTTTGAGGCATTAAAAAAAAAAAAAAGAAAAACAGGGGCATTGGTCATTTCAGGGTTAAAACCTTTTGAATTCATGCAGATCGACACAATGGTCCAGCTGGTACTATTTTTTCACACAATCCCTTCAATGAATAGCCTTTCCCATCCTGGGATTGATAGTTTATTTTAATAATAATTCATTCTGTCACAATGGTTATGTTATTCTTTACAATAATCACAATATTGGCATGAAATAATAGCCTGGGAAGAAGGAAACCATAAAAGCTATAGTTAAGGGTATACTTATCTGCATTAAATCCTAATCTTGTCAATATCATAAACTGAGCCCTGAATCAAATCCAAAGCTCTAAAAGTCTTCCCCGTTTAGTTTCCTTTGATGTCTGACTCATCATACAGTTATACACCTGTGACACTCTTCTCTAGGTAGCTAGGATATTTCCTTAAAAATATGTTTAGAAACTTGTGAGTCTATTTTGAAGAGGTAGAACATAAAGTTGGGATTGGGACAAAATCAAAGCAGAACAGATGGTTCAGAAGACACTGTTTATTTTCCTTAAGATTTTAACCTTATTAAATAAACCAACAAAACAAAGCCCAGGATAGCAACAGGCCTTGCATGGAATTTAGTTGAGAATGATGCTCTGGTTGTAGCTTGTGTCAACTGCCAAAACAGGAGAGCACAGTACTAGGCAAAGCCTGATGCCCTCCAATATCTGCACCAATTCATCCGGTGCAGCAGAGAAGCAAGGGGAAATGCAGCCAGTTAGGAGGAAAAATCTGTGAATACCTTAAGAACAATGGCCATTCATAAATGTGGAGAAACTGAAGCTGAAATATTAAGTCATTTTCATATCAATATATGAAATACAATAAACAAGAGTCTTTGAAAGAAAATTAATGAGGTAGAATGAAGTCCCATAGACATTGTGCTGGAAAATGTTTCTTTCATCCTGAATATCCAATAAGTGCTTACTCCCCACCCTGGGCACCAAGGTAATAACCTGTGAAAGTTACTTGGATCCATGAGATTACTGAGATTAATCATGGGATCTCATTATTTATATCCATGTATTTCTGGTTGAAAAATATTTCAAGAGATTCTTTGAGACCTAAATGAAAAAAACAAATCAATATATGGTTTTATTAAATTAGCTCACTTATATTAAAGCTGTAGTTCCAGTCTTGAGCGTGGGTTTATACACACTATTTTTTAAGCTTCTCCATTAAAAGTTTTTTTACTTTATAGTTAAGACTGAAATTGTTTCTTCATACTCTATTTTTTATCACCAAATTCCCAATTCTTTTCCCTTTAAAATGTTGAATTTAGGATTGCATGGATTATCTTTTAAATACATATAAAAACATGTGCCCATTTGGTTAGAAACCCATGGAGTCTCTTTTTTGCCTTTAGAAAAACTCCTGGAAGCTTCACTTCCCTTCATCATCTGATCCCTGCTTAAATGGTTTCTCCCCAAGCCATTCATACCTGCTTCCATCTTAGACAGTAGACACATCCTATAAATTGAGTCCTTTTTAGACAGTGTTTTTAGACTGCTCTTTCACATCTCCGTTTCTCAGCAATTCTATCTCCTCTGCCAAAAATGTTCTTTCCTAAAAGTTCTATCTATTAACGTCACTCTGATTTTTCCATATCCAGTTAAAATGCTTTGTGAAACCTTGGCCAATTTCTCAACTTAAAATTACTCCCTTATCTATGTTATTTTTAAAAAGGTTTATGGCAAGAAAGGATAACGTATTTTGGTGATAAAGAGTTTGCAATAGTATTAACTGAGAGCCACTTGGAGTTCATAGAACTTACATCAAAAACAGTCTTGAATAGGTGTACTAAAATCTCTCTCCAGTTGGTGTCTTTGGGGAGGTAGGAAGTAACATTATTAAGTGCCTGCCAGGTAAAGTACATTGCAGGTGTCTTAATTTGATTATAAAATATTCATCCTCATAATAACATCAAGAGGTACACTGCAGATTTTTGACATGGGAAAGTTGGAAAAGGGTTAACTAGAAGTGGTCATTCTTTGTGATTAGTTAGGGCAGCATACTTGGCTCTCTCTAGTTCATCCTAAGGTGATAGTGAGGCAAAAATTAGGGAAGCTGGCAGTTTTTGATAGAGTCCTAACCACTTTGAGCTAGTTATTACAGAGGTCATGGTTTAGCTAAACTAGACTGGTTGCTTCAGATTGTGAGCCAGAGTTCTGTTTTACTTTAGGGTCTTGTAATGTTCATTTGTAAATTCAGTCTCTGTTACATTTAAAGACTTACAGAACGACTGGTCTATTGATATTTTTAGCCCAATCAATAGTGTGTGAGAGCTAGGGACATATTTTATGACAATGGAAATGTGACGTCTATGTCCCCAGAGTTCACTGTCTTACTCCACCACCATCAGAGTGGCCTGTTCAGTGGGATTATGTAATAAACCAACAGATGATGTACAGTACTGTCTACAACACCTAAAATATTCAGGTGTGGGAACCACGGGGTGGAATTAGGGTTGGCTCTTCTTACCATCCTTCCAGTGACCCAAAAGCAGAATTTGTGTTTCCCATCCTTGCAAACTTAATCTCAGCCAGGTTAACGTTTGGTTTCGTTGACTCTTGGAAAAGTGGATTTAGTGGATCAATTCTTGCCCCTTTTCCCTTCTGAGTATATGGTCTTGAAATGCAGTTTATATCTACTAGAGAGAGTTGTCTGGGAGATGGAACAATTAGTGGCACTTAGTATGCATCTTCATGTTGGTTCTTAATCCCTTCTGTCTCACATCCCTTGTCTTTCAATGTAGCTCCATGAGACTTCCCTCCCTAAGAAAGCAGTAGCACACATATCTTTGCTTTAGGCTCTGCATTCTGTGGAAACCAGGCTGTGACAGCAGGGTCCCAAGAATAACCCCTAGGTGTCTACTTTGTTAAGTACAATTCACTGATTTGAAACGACTGAACCAAGTTTAGATGTAGGACCAAACGATCATCCATTCGGTTGAACTTGATAACTAATTTAGACATACAAAAAATACTCAGGAGGAATTTAGATATATGTGCATATAGCTCAGAAAAGGTCAGCATTGGCTATAAAATAAGATGGGAGTCATTATTGTGAAGCCATGGTGAGCATGGATTGCCTAGGAAGAGAATGCAGGGTAATAAGATAAACAGATCTATGAGCAACCCTAGGAAATATTACATGTATTACTTGAAATGAACAACTTAAATTGTGTGGAAGCAGAGAAGCAGCTGATGGGGTGGAACAAAAAACAAAGTGAGGGGCTATGAAACCCAAGAAGGGAGAGTAGATCACATATGAGGTGACTGGCAACAACATTGAGGGCTACTGCAAAGTCAAGTTCCAAAACCATCTATTAGATGTAGAATCATGAAGATTTTTGGTGATATTGGAGGAGAAGTGATGGGGAAGCTATTTTCTTGAGATAAGGGATACAGAGGGACAAAGATGTACTAGGCATTAGGAAACGGCACAGAGGAAAGAAGAAGCATAGAATGTTCTAAACTTTCCACAGTTCGGTGTTAAAATATAGAAATAAGACAGAATGAAGAATGCTACCCATGGACACCAGCTTTGTCTAAGAATACACTTTGTATTATTATGAAACTTCTTACAGCGTGGGGTATGGAGAAAAAAGTTTGTTTTTTCTAACCTGGAAAACATCTAGTGTAGTAGTTTTGTAATAGCCTAAATAAATAAGGAAGTAAATAAATTTCTTTTATTTAAGGAAGTAATTTAAACGTATATGAAAATGTGTGTTTGTGTGCCTGCATGCGTTTTACTAGAGAAAACAGACATTTATCCAATTTTAAAAGAGGTCCAAACCCCCAAAAGATAAAGAACCATTTACATAGACTATATTCCAGAATCTCTGTTGGCAAAAGATTCATTGCTTTTAGACATTTTTAAATTACTGAACAAAAATACAAGACTGTAGTTATAATCTCAAGTATGTTCATGTAAGTCTGAAGTGTGGGAAATCATGCAGATTCTGATAGGGGGTAGATAATTACAAGCAGCATGCAGAATATAATTGTAGGTGTAAATGCCAAGAACTGGGAGAAGCATGAACAAATGAGGGATCTAAAAAGGAAATTAATTTAAAGGAATCAGTGTGCTTGAAATAGCAGGTTAGGTTCTTTCTCCCGGAGCAATTTGTAGAGGAACAGTAAAGCATCTATCTAGTGAATGGTTAATTATATCTGAAAACTAAAAATCTATATATCAGTAAAAATGCAGGTTATTTCCTTGGCCTGGAATGATCTATATCTTCCTCAACCTATTGCCTGTGGTTTACATAAGAAGTAGCAAAAAAAAATGATAATTTGAGAATTATCATAATAAGAAATACAACAAACTTCCAAAATCAAAAACCTTTTTTCTATGTAAACTCAGGTTTGTAAATATTATCAAATTTAAAAACTGCCAAACATTACCTATAATTTCCTGTTGTATTCCATTTGAAATAGATGCTTAATATATCTCCAAAGAGTAAACATCAATGGACTATTATTCATTACTAGGAAATTCACAGACAGTAGGATTCCATGTTTGATCAGTGACTTTTTGTTTTGTCACTTTCTTTCACATGTTTAGCTCAGTTGAGCCAGATTGTAGTTCCTAGAATAGGAGTTTGAATCAAATGCAAGATGCAGGCTTAGCTTTAAACCTGTTGATTACCTCTTCTTAGTTGTCTATCAATTCTGTTCTAATTGGTTTCGATTTATTGACCAAACCCTTCCCAATGCTGTCTCATTTTTGCCCTATTTCTTTTTCTTTAGCTCTCCAGGCTCCTCTACATTCTTCCCGCTATTGAGCTTGGAGGTTTCCTTTTAACTTTTGGACTCTAATTTGTGCCTCTATTATGAGTCTCTGGGGAGAAGTGACTTGCATGTTTTCAGCCATCTTCCCATACTTACAGTATGCCTAAAACGGCACCCCTAGTTATAAGATCTCATCTTCTTTTCAAGTTTTCTTCTTCAGTCACCTCCAATTCACCCTCATTTGTTAGTCCCTTTGCTGCCTACTTTAGTATGTTGGTTCTAAAATCATAATTTTCTCCCACTTACTGCTTCATATAATTTCATGTTATAATCCACTTGCTAATCATAAAAATTACTTATCTCTTATTCCTGACTCTCTCTCTCCTTTCTACTAGTATTTGTTATTTATACAACATCTTTCCTAACACAGTATCTCTCAGAATTCAAATTTAACCCCTTTAAGAAAAAAGAAGATAACTTTTTTGTCATTCCTTCATGTTTACTGAAACAGCTCTGCAAGTCACAGAGGCTCAATAAATACAGCAGCTATCATTCATTAATAACCCATTCTCATTTTCCAAATCTGATTGGATTTTGATTGATAAGATTTGATTTTGGCTGCAGAGAATACTTGTGGGGTTTATAATTTTACAGAAATGTAAGAGTACTAATTTCTAAACTAAAATATACCTCTTCCTGATATATTGTTAAACTGAATTATTGATTGGGAATTCTTATGGGCCAGAGATGGAATAATTTCAGCAGCAGTTTGAAAGGATGTTTGTAGGAAGTAAACAGCTAGAATGGGGCCTGAGAAGGAAGCAGCTATCATGAGTTAAACAAGTTGTACATGCCCATGTATCGTATATTATTTTATTTAAAAGAAGTGTATTTATACTGAATGTTAGTTATCATAGGAAGAGTTACATATGTATGAAGTATTGCCTTTATTTTGGAAAGGAGAGAGAGAGGTAGGGGAGGTGGAAGAGAGGATACAGATGTGAAGAAAATTAAGCCACTGACTTTGTGTTTGCCAAAATGTGTAAGTTGAGAGGTTTTCCCTCAAAAAACTGTGTTACCATCACAGACATGCTATATTTTCTGCCACATCTTTAAGATACTTGCAATAAATATATGTCTGATAAGCATTCTGAGAAATTAATTTGTAGGCTATATTGTAATTTTTATTATATACAAAATCTATGTTTTTTTAATAGATGAGATTTTTAAAATGTTATCCCTGAACTCTGACAAAATCTCAGATATATAGCAAGGCATTCTCCTGAAAGCCTATTATTGTGAAATAATTTATTCAGCAAACTTGCTTTTAGTTAAAAAATAATTAAATTTATTAATAAAATCAGATTTAAATATATTAGTGTAATCTGTACTACTTGAATTTGTATATATATACTATCACTAAAAGCAGCATTATTACTGCAAAGTTAGTATTTTTTGTTAAATATTGAACCCTTTGGGAAGTGTAATAGTGAGAAAAAAAGTTTCATTTTATTTCCTCAATGCATAGAAGCCAGAGCAAACATTTTTCTTAATATTTAGAAAAAAACTTATGCTAATCATATTTGCCTACTGACTGGATAATACATAAATAATTGCGTCTCACAACCTGGGAGAAAGAGGAAAAAATATTTTCCATCAAATGTGGTTTTGAAATCCTTTATCTATGTACTGTTCCACAAGTATTAACCATCTCCTTAGAGCTCTGTAACATATAGTTGTCTCTTTAGAACTTTGTAGCACAGACAAGCTAATTAAATAATTACTTTAGAGTTAAAAGAATCTGGAAATACTCACTACTGAAATCCATTATGTGTAATCATTTATAAACTTTTTATAGTGTGTCAAATTGCTGTTTTGTTTCCATAGAGGATACTTTGGATGATCCTTAAGAAAATTCCAACATGGAATCAAAACATTTTTACATCTCTAATGAAATATATTTTTGTAAACGATCAAGAGGCCAATAAAAAAACCAAGGCCATCATTCTTTAAAGATGCCAACTTCCATCACTGTGCTCTTGCCTGCAGGATAGCTCCATGTGTACACTGAGAGGAATTAAATTAGGACCATATGCGAATCCTCCACTTGAAACATTTTTTATATGCCTGTCTCTATTGTCTATTTGGGGAAATAACTTTCTTTTTGTTTCCCTAATAAGGTAAAAGAAAGGCTTCATGAGAACGAGGTCTAGGAGCTTTGCTTCTTGTATTAGCTTAATGTAACTCAAGGCATGAGAAGTTCATTATGAAAGGGACACCCGTCTGTTTGATGCATGGGGAGTCTGAGTTAGTCCTGCATGACGTTCTCAGTGATGAACATGGAAAACACTCTGTTATTGTCTGCCTCAAGCCTGGAGAAGGCACCCTTCTAGCTCTAGGGACTAGGTTATCTGGATGATTGAGTTACAGCAGAGAGCATAATAGCTAAATGTAATTTGGACCTTGGATTGTATAAGAAATAGTCTGGTGAGACCCTTTGTCTCTCTGTCTCTCTCTGTCTCTCCCTTTCTCTCACACACACAGACACACGTGCACATACGCGCTTTCTCTTTCTCTTTCTCTCCTGTGGTCTAGAAATTTCCATTACAAAACAATTAAATAATTAATTTACAGTCTAACTCAGCAGGTGAAGCATGCCTAATTCTGGGACATCGTAAAGCAGCAGAGCAAGTGAGCCCGTGGATTATTTTGCTCAGCATTCCAAAAAAATGCACACTGGAAAAATATTTTCACTGTTTAGTTAAAATGTTTATGTCAATACAGCATTAAATCCAAGAGTTGGTGAATTACCCCAAGGTGTTTTATGGTAACAAAATATTTCAGTGTGATCCTGGTACTTTTGTAGTGAACTGTGGTTCCCTGCCCCCACCCTGTTTTTTTTTTCTTTCCACTTTTCTGTAGGATGTTCCAAATACCAGACAGAATGGATCTCAGTGGTGTTTAGGTCAGCTAGACTGACAAGAAAAACCATGGTGAAACTAAGTTCAAGTAGGGACTTTTGCAATCTGAAGGCTGTTATTTTTCAACTCATTGAGTGTTTTAGTCGTTTACTAGCCCTGTGTTGATGAATAAGTTCCAATACTATCCTGAGTCCTATATTTGGTAGACTTGGCATTGAACACTTATGAGGAAGTAGGCATGGACATGGTTAGGGCCAGTGACTTCTGAGGTTGGGAGTACGGTGCTAGCCTCTCGTCTACCCATTCAGTTACTGAGTGCATCTTGGCTTGGAGCTTGCTATTCTTTGGGAGTCATTTGTCTGCTGTGGTTTGAGCAGTGAGCTACTGGGAAAAGGAGATTGACTTTCCTGCCCCAGCCAGGGCACAACATGTTAGCTGGATGCCTGGTTAAAAAGAGAACCCTGCAGCTGATGGGCCTGGAACACACAGTTGCAGTGCAGAGCCGCCAGTGTGCCTGTGAAGGTTCTCCCAGTGAACAAATAGAAAACACCATGACAGTGTGAGAGAAACTGCAGAAAAAGGGGAAAGCAGTTTATATTTCAGTGCCTTTGGCCCTTTTTCTTGCTCTTTGAGCAAGAAACCCTGTATTTTCATTTTACACTTGGAGCCACAAATTATGTAACCAGCCATGGGCATGGTTGTCAAGTTTCAAACATGGTTTTACATTTAATATCTCTGTTGAATATTAGGTAACAGTAGTAACTCCAGATTTACCCAAACCTTTAACACTTCCTTCTCCACCTCGTTCAGTCCAGAGTATAAATAAGAACTATGGTGCATAGAGGAGGAAGATGTAGTTAAGATGGAGAAAGAAGTGATCAACAGTGATATGACACAGAGTGAGGGGATGGCAGTAACTGGCCCACCCTGGGGTTGACCTATTTGGCTAATACTGGAGGGACATGGATAAGGGAGGGTGGAGAGCCAAGGGCCAAGTCTCCAGTCAGATTCACAGTGGGATGTTATGAAAAGTTTTTTGTTGTCCAGGGGCAGGTTGCCTTGCTCTGCATAAATATTCCTTGGAAAATTGTCCACCATAGGAAGAAGAGAGTGAGGGTTATATGAGGGAGGTACTTGGCATCAACAGTAATTTGCATAAATAGGAGGAATACTTACAGAGGAATATATAATAATGTTAGTGAAAAGTCTGGGATTGGAAAATGGAATAATCTTTTCTTTTGGCTGGTGACATTTTCAGACTTTGTTAGGTCATCATTTGGGGTGGGCCTTCACATCTGGTACGGCAAAGAAAGAATTATAGAAATGAGAAACCACCTGAGGACTGGGTTACACTGATTATGCTTGAAGACTGTATCATTATAAAATATATTTCCTAAAACCTTGTGTGTGTGTGTGTGTGTGTGTGTGTGTGTGTGTGCGTGTGTGCGTGTGTGTAATAGTGGTTGGAATAGGTATCTTGAAAGGGAAGGAATTATGTTAGATTCATTATAGTGTTGCCCAACACAAATGCAAAGAGACTGGTTTTGAAATCTCATGAAAACTTTATGGACCCCAAGCATTTCGGGGTATTGTTTGTTTTTTTTAGAAGAGGAGACCCCTGAGCTTCTTGGCTTTCTTCCTGGACTGCTTGCTCGCTAAATATGCCTTTCTCCATCTCTCTGTCATATGAGAGACTTGAATAAGGATATTTTTATTTAAGCAGTATTTTAATACTTTTGCTTATATTTTGAACCAAATTCTCCTTTTTAATGCTTTGTTTATTTTTGAATGATTGATATTTCTGTACCTAATTAGAATTTGGGAGATTTTAAGATTCTACAGATAATAAACCTTCAAAAATATTTGTTGAATTTAAATAAATGTGCAAAACAAACCACCCTGCTGTTAAGCCCCATTAAAATGGGAGGTACCAAATTAGATTTCAGTTACTGATAATGAGGACAACAATTTTTTAAAGTGTAAATTTTAAACATAAGTCATTTAATATACTAATAGATAAAGAAATGTGTTTGTTTGACTTATTTTAGCTAAGATAAAACGTGACCACTATATATATACGATATTGTAAGGTTTAGCCTACATTGAAAGCTACTTTTTTTTTTTTTTTTTAAATCAGTATATGTCTTCAACAGGACCAATACTTCATGCTGTTAGATTGGGTACCTCCAGTTTCTAGATATTTCTTAACCCTGTATTTAGGCTTACAATACTCAATAGTAGGAAAATAAGAACAACTTTCATTCCATGATTTTTTTTAAACTCAACAGTGTGTGCTGGGAAAAGTACACATCGCTTGAATTCATGTTCTGAGTATAGAACTGACAGATTTTGATAGGGGAGGAATGAAGGAACTGGACAGATAGAATTTTGACCCAAAAGGGAAGAAAGGGTAGAGAAAAACAGTAAAGGTAACTGAAGACAAACTGCCGACTTTATAATTTCCCCCCTGACTCCTAAATTCAGCAAGTCAGGTGACAAGTCTTTAATGGAATATTCATTCGTATGCTTATGAGACAAAATATTTTAATCCACCAGGGGCCCTCTTAATCACTACCTGATATACTTTATGAAGGAAATCCTCTAATCTCTCTCAAAAGGACTAGAAGAAATAAAATAACCCACCAAGTCCACCTTGAGATTAGTGGTCTTTTACTTTTTAATTAAAAATGTCTTGTGGAGTGAGATTATGTGAACCTCCTTCTCAGTTAAAATGTTCACATATTACTTGATTAGGTAATGAATGACTTTAATATCCCACAAAGCACTCATACATTCAAATCCTTAGGCTGCTTATGAACTTCTGACTTTCTGGCTTAATAACAGGAGTCTCAGAACATGCCTGATAGTGATTCATGTCTCTGAGGAGTTATAAAAAACAAAGCCAATTTTATGGAAGTCTTGTACCTATTGCTTTTCTCACTCTGTAGATCTAGGGTTCTCACACTGTGGTCTACAAATACGCTTCAGCAAGTCAATAAACACCCTGGAAATGTGCAGTATTTGGGGTGCATACACTTGTGCTTTGGGAAACTGTATAGATTTCATCAGCCACTTAGAGGGATTCGTAACTAAAGCTTTCAGATCTACTGCAGCAGGGTTTCACGGTCTAGTACTATTGATATTTTGAGCCAGATAACTTTTTTTTTTTTTTTTTTTTTTTTTGTGGTGGGTGCCGTCCTGGACCTTGTAAGATGGTAGGATGGTTAGCTAGGTCCGTGGCCTCTAAACATTAGTTGTCAATAGCAACGTTTTCTTTACGCACCAGTGTTGGCAACCAAAAATATCTCCAGATGTGGCCAAATGTTCCCCCGGGGACAAAGTCATCCCATGTACTACATTGAAGTACAGGTAGTGCATGGAGGGTTTTTGGTTTATTTGTTTGTTTTTAACGAGCCTGTAAAATTTGATTCAATTCTTACTGCATCTGATTATATGTATAATTCCAGCAAGCAGCTTTATTAATCTCTAAAGCAAGCATAGTTAAAAAGCAACCTTTTCTTGTCTTTTGCCTTAGAGTAGAAGAGAAGGCAAACACAATCATTATGGCCTACCCAGGTGAGCCCTGGATTATGAAGTACTCGATTTTGAGACCGAAGACTGGGATTTTGGTCTTAGTCCCACCATTTTTTAGCTGTGTGACTTTGAGAATCTCCCAGCTGGGCCTTAGTGTCCTCATCTATGACAGATTATTAGTATTAACTAAACCTATTCGCGTAGAGTGTTTGAGCATCACATGTGATTCTGGATGTGAACACACTCTATACGCTGTAGAGTGCTGTTTAAATATAAGGTGGTGTCATTAAAAACCTGTAGAAAGTGGCAGAAAATGTGAATTGTGTTCTTCTTCAATAAACATTCATGGAGGGAACCCCAAAGTAGAGTGTATCCCCTTCTCGATGTGCTCAAAATGATCCATTTACTGACAAGTATAGTCATTTTATCTCATCCTTTTGAATTTTGCTTTTGTGTATGTTTTGTAATACTAAAATATGTTAATACAGTATCACAAATATATATTGAGTGGGCCAAAATGTTCGATTTTTTCTGTAAGATGGCTCTAGTAGCACTTAGTTGTCTTTAACTTCGTTTGAAACAATTTTGTTAGATTGTATGTGACAACTGTCATATCAGCATGCATTTAAAAAAACATTAAAATTGGTGAATTTTTGTGTAGCCATTTTAATATTGAAGATGGAAGAAAAAAGCAACATTTTCGGTATATTATGCTTTATTATTTCAAGAAAGGTAAAAACGCAACTGAAACGCAAAAAAGATTTGTGCAGTGTATGGAGAAGGTGCTGTAACTGATTGAATGTGTCAAAAGTGGTTTGCAAAGTTTCGTGCTGGAGATTTCTCACTAGACAATGCTCCATGGTCGGGTAGACCAGTTGAAGTTGATCGCGATCAAATTGAAACAATAATTGAGAACAATCAATGTTATACCATGTGGGAGATAGCTGACATACTCAAAATATCCAAATCAAGCGTTGGAAATCATTTGCACCAGCTTGGTTATGTGAATCACTTTTATGTTTGGGTTCCGCATAAGTTAAGCGAAAAAAACCTTCTTGACCATATTTCCACATGTGATTCTCTACTGAAACATAACGAAAATGTTCCGTTTTTAAAACAAATTGTGACGGGCAATGAAAAGTAGATACTGTACAATAACGTGCAACAAAAGAGATCATGGAGCAAGCGAAATGAACCATCACCAACCACACGAAAGGCCGGTCTTCATCCAAAGAAGGTGATGTTGCGTATGTGGTAGGATTGGAAGGGAGTCGTCTATTATCAGCCCCTTCCGGAAAACCAAACGATTCATTCCAACAAGTACTGCTCCCAACTAGACCAACTGAATGTGGCAGTTGACGAAAATCATCCAGAATTAGTCAACAGAAAACGCATAATCTTCCACAAGGATAATGCAAGACCGCGTGTTTCTTTGATGACCAGACAAAAACTGTTACAGCTTGGCTGGGAAGTTCTGATTCATCCGCCATATTCACCAGACATTGCACCTTCAGATTTCCATTTATTTCGATCTTTACAAAATTCTCTTAACGGAAAAAATTTCAATTCCCTGGAAGACTGTAAAAGGCGGCTGGAACAGTTCTTTGCTCAAAAAGATAAAAAGTTTTGGGACGGTGGAATTATGAAGTTGCCTGAAAAGTGGCAGAAGGTAGTGAAACAAAAGGGTGAATACATTGTTCCGTAAAGTTCTTGGTGAAAATGAAAAATATGTCTTTTATTTTTACTTAAAAAACTGAAGGCACTTTTTGGCACACCCAATAATTTATAAATGAGACGAATCACATATTGACAGTGTACGCTCAAAGATATTTTAATAATAGAGCTTTGAGCAGAAGATTTTGGAAACCTCTATTCTGGAAAACAGTTCTCTGGAGAACAGTGTGGGTCATGTGGTTTGGGGCGGGAGCTTTTTTCTTGATATGACTGCAAATTATTGTATTAGCTTGTAAGGGATTTAATTAGAGGTTCTCAGGCTGGCTGATCATCAAGATTACCTGCAGAAGTTTCTTTAAAATTTGGCTAGACACTGTCCCAGATTTGCTGAATCAGAATTTCTGGGGTTGGAACACAGCCTCCATGGATGATTCTAATGTGCAAACCTGCTGAGAACTAACTTAAACCCTTAGCTGTTAATAAGGTAGCTATTAATTAACGTCTTTACAAGTTTAGCAAATACAGGCCAGGGTATATAAGAAGACTTCCAGGGCAGAGGAAGGAAATGCAGGTAGGAAAGCACAAAGAGAATCTTAAATTTCTTGGAGGGTTTTTCTAGGACAAACCATGACCTAGGTATTTCTCTCTGTATATAACTTTAACCTCTGTGACGTAAAACAATAATGTGTTATTTTTGCACCTATGCTGTGGATTTCCAAATATTGGATAATTTGAAAATGCTATGAGTTACAGTTTCTGTCTCATTATTCTTTGTAGTGTTTAATCTTTACTGAGAAGTACTATTTCCTACGTACTGCCCGGATTTTATGGTGTGTCACAGTTCCTCTGGCATAAAAATCAATGTTTAATGAAAGGAAAATAGACTGCTAAGCCTGGAGACCCACAGGAAACAGGCTATTGCAAAGAATTGATCAAAAACTTCTCTTGAAAAGTGCTCTCTCTTCTCTCCATCTCTCTTCCTTCGTCTCATTTATAAAGTAGACACTGTATCTCCTTATGAGCTTCACAAGAATTATGTAATTATGGATATGAAACCTGCTGCCATGTAGCTTCCTGCCCCTGGGTAGAGCTGAGCAGTGGCACCTTTGATACAAGAGCCAGATCATTTGATAATAATGGATAAAGAGACTTTCTGGGTGATAGCAATCGAATGGCAGAATTTTCTTATACCTGGCAAAATCACTAAAAACTGTAGGTCAGTGGGTTCCTATATATTTGTATTATTTTACAGATTAAAACATTTGGTCTTATGATGTGCGTTTGCTACAGTGTTTAAGAAAATTTAATTTATTGAAATAGGAGAAGTAAAGAAGGGAGATGGGTGTGGTACGTTATAGAAGCAAGTAGCTTGTGAGATCCGTTGACAGTGAATAGCACACGTGTAAGATAAGAAGGGACGGAAGATGATATGGGTTGAGTTGTGCCACTCGCCCTCTCTATTTGTCAGAGTTCTGCGGAGAAACAGTATTAGAAAAATATCAGTAGAGAGGGAGAGAGAGAAAGAGAAAGAGAGAGGGCTTTATTATAAGGAATTGGCTTTCACAGTTTTGGAGGCTGAGAAGCCCCATGATCTGCCATCCGCAAACTGGAGACCCAGGAAAGCTGTTGGTGTGGGTTCCAGTCTGAGTCTGAAGATCTGAGAATCAGGAAGGCTGATGGCGTGGCCCAAGAACAGGAAAAAAAAAAAAATGATCTTTCAGTTCAAGCAGTAAGGCAGAGAGAGAGACAGAATTCAACTTTCTTCTACCATTTTGTTCTCTTGGGGCCCTCAACGGATTGGATGATCCCCACTCACACTGTGGAGGACCATCTGCTTCACTCAGTTCACCAAGGCAAGTGCTTATCTCTTCTGGAAGCACCCTCCCTAACAAACACACTTAGAAATAATATTTAACCAAATACCTAGACATCCCATGTCCTGGTCAAGCTGACACATAAAATTAACCATCATACCCCCTCAAATTAATATGTTGGAGTCCTAACCCCCAGTGCCTAGAATGAGGCCTTATTTGGAAATAGGATTGTTGCATTTGTACTAATTAAGATGAGGTCATACCAGCGTAGGGTAGGCCCCTCATCTGATATGACTGGTGTCCTTATAAAAAGGGAAAATTTAGATATAGAAACGCACATAGGGTAAACACCATGAGAAGGTGAAGGCAGAGATCAGGGTCATGCAGAAGCCAAGGAGTGCCAAAGATTGGCAGCAAACCACCAGAAGCTGGGATAGAAACATGGCACAGCTTTTCCCTCACTGTCCTCGGAAGGAAACAACCCTCCTGCCTTGATCCTCTAGCCTCCAAAACTGGGAGACAATAAATTTCTGTTGCTCAGGCTGCACAGTTTTTGATACCTTCTTTCTGCTTTCCTAACACTAATACAGAAGGGCTTAGACACTGAATAGTCATGAGTCATTTGAGGCAAATGAGCATGGAGAAAGATTCAGGAAGTGCTTGTACCCTCCCCTATGTGTGTTAACCTCTCTCTTGCTCCTTGCTTGTTGCTGTGTGTTTAAGATTGATTCAATAAGCTGTTGTGAATCAAGCGTTTTCATTTGTTCTACAAACCTTTCTGTTCTGCGGCATCTGGATGAAGCTGGTCGTCTACCCAAAAGCCTCCCGTCACATTAACATAATTCCCCAGATTGATAAACCCTTTATAGTATTTTTGATGGCCCCTACTATCATTGTTTCTCATTTTTATTTCCGGGTTGTGATTTCATTTTAGGAAATATTAGTAGTGTGTCTGAAAGCATTGATTTGCTACCATGAAGTCCGATTTTGCTAAGAAACCATTCTACACGGTGACAAAAATCTGTTCGCAGTTTTAACTCTGCTTTAGATGTTTACGCTTCCACTTCACATTTTTAAACTCTTAAAATATAGCCACGGAGAAGCCTGAAAGTCCATAGAATTAAGTTTTGTGAGGAATGTTCTGTATCTGTTTACATGAAGTGATGTTTTCAGAGGTGCTGTTTGCTGAATTCATTTTCAGGGCCTGTCTGATGCTGTTCAAGTTCTCCATTTGTAGACTCATTGTATATTATACCTGCCCATCTTCCCTAGGAATTTTTCAGTTTATGTTTGCTTCTTCTCTTTTATATGTAACTGCTCACAGAAGCCAGGAAGGAATATCATTTGGGGGTTTGCTTACTATTTGTATTTGGAATTCTCTGGAGGCAGGGGTCAAATTAACTCATGGGTTTGATCCTTGCAATTTACCTTTCCACTCTTTTTTTCTTCTATAAGTAGGAATTTACCATTCAAGCATGCTATTTTAGCAAGGGATAATGGAAGCTAACAGCCTGATTGCTGATGAAACTGAGCATGATTAAATGGTTTAGAGTGAAGTACACCCTTCTCTAGTGGTGAAAAGGCCTTGCATTACTAAAATACGGTAATGACCGATTCATCTCCTGAAACAGTCTTTGCATTGGGGCAGGATAGTTCACCTCATGAATTTGTCTTTTAGTCATTTACAAAAAGTTATTTTGTAAGTCAGCCAGAAGCATGTTAGTTGAACACTTAAGTCCAAGAGTCAGAGTTAGGAATTCTGTCTTTAGCCATAGCATCTGTGTGACCTCAGACCAATTACTTAAGCCCATAGGCCCCATGCTTCTCATCTGTGAAATAAGGGTCACAAGACCACTCACCTTACAGGGATGTTACAAAGATTAAATTAGATAAAACACAGAAAATTCTCAGCACAATGTCTGCATGTTGAAAGGGCTTGGATAATATGCTACCTGTTGTTAATTTTTACTTTCTAATACTCAGTTCAGTTTAGCATTTTATTCCTTTCTCTTTTTGTTATTTATTTATTTATTTATTATTGATACTTATTTCTCTTTTTGAGTGAGGTACTTGGATTAGAGTGATGTCAAATACTGGCCCTTCAATAAAGATTCTTAGAATCTGGTTAAGGAGAAGACGCATAAGAAATTATCTCACTGTACTAAGATAAAGGCATGCAGTGGGTACACTGTACAATGTGGGAAATCAGGAAGGGTCTACTAGCTAATCCTGAAAGCTAAGTAACGTATAGTCAGGGGTTAGAAGGAAATAGCTTGAGCAGAGACGAAGAGCCATGTGCCACCATGCTTTATGCATGTAAAAAAAAAATTGCTGAATTCCTGAGAGCAAGACACAAGATGGAGAGAAGAGGAAGTGAGTTGGGAGAAGTGCCGTCGTGGTGAGGCTCTTCTCAGGAGTCTGGCCTTTAAGCTTTGAGTGACAGAGACTCAGTGAAGTCCTTAAGCAGGGTTGTGCCATGGTACTCTCTGGGTGATATGGAGAGGATGGATTTCAGGGAGCCAAAGCTGAGACAGAGGTACACTTGTCAGAAGAGATAATGACCATTTGCATTGAGACGGCCACAGTAGTGGGAAGGAGCTGATGATGGGTGTGAAAAATGTTTAGGAGGTAAAGCAGATGGACGTGGTGACTGGCTGGAGTGTGGAACAAAAAGATTTAGGATGAATTCAGTTTTCTGGCTTGATTAACAGGGTAGATAGATGGTGCTGCTATTTACTGAGGCAGGAAACACAGGAGCAGAGTAAGGAGGAGGTGGGGATGAGGGTGGGGGAACGTTGATGACGTGTTGACTTTGGCATCTTTTCTTATGAGACATCCAGAAGGATATAAGGATCTGAGAGTGAGAGTAGGCGACTTAAATAAATGAAAAGGAAGAGCTGCTTATACCGTCTGTCAGTTTCCTAGTCTCCAAGAAGAAATCATACTTGGATCTAAACAGTTATTTAAAACTCATAGCAGGTAAAACTATTGAGCTTTATAGTGAAGAGGACTATCATTTATTGATGATTGTGTTTATGCTAGACCTCTCTGCTAATCCTGTTAGTTTTATATATTTACTGCTTTATCTAATAGATACACCTACCATAACTACTCATTTTATCTAACGATTTTTAGTTACTCTTAGTTTTCTTTACAGATTTCTCATTTTTATCTTCTTAGGTGGAAACCCCCCAAATTTCATCTAAATACTTGTTTAAAAAAACAAATTCAATTAAACCCAACGTATATTTATGAGGTACTGAAAGGAATGGTATGAAAACAAAACATCAACATTTTGTACCTTTACAAGAAGCATATATTTTCAATCACTGCCTCCAAATATATTAAAACTCTCTTTTCCTTCCAATTTTCTGGCTCCTTTAATAAAAAATTTCATCCAGTCAATCTCAGAAGTTCTAGTAGCCCCATTACTGGCTGATTGTGTTTCAAGAAACTTGGAATGTGGAGAGCGCAGGCTCTAATGTTTCTCTTTTCTCCTTTTTCTGGATTTACTTTCCTGGTGTTTGGGATAAGAAGGAAGGACTGGAGAGGTTATCCTAAATAATTGGTTTCCTATTCTTGCTCTTGGTCTCACTCTGCTTTGGTCTTGCTCTGCTTGGCTCTGTCTCTACCTGCTCCTGTTAGACTGTGCCAATGTAGCCCTAAAACGCAGTGCATGGTTCTCTCGAGTAGGGCTTAGCTTTACCTTTGAGCCCTCCATGGAGCGGCCATGTCTTCTTTATTCTCTGGGAGAGATGATCTTACTTGGGCTGTTACTTCCTGAGAACACAACTTTGTCCCCCTCTTTTAACTTCCATGATCATTTACCCGGAACCAAGTTAACACTGAGTTCCTCTTCTGTGCCCTCTCCAACAGAAGTTGTGGGTTGCCCCCATTTTATTCCCAGGTTTCTTTCACTATGATATCTTTGCCTGCTGGCATCAGCTGCTGAAACAGCCTTCTGTCTCCAGGAACTTACAGATATGTGTCAGGACCAGTCTTATGTTTACATATACAACTAAACTACAAAGAAACACATGACAAGGGCCCCCAACAGTTCTCCCCTGTTCTTTGCTGCCAATGACAGTAGCATGATGAACATACAAAGTTTGCATTTCTTAGAGCAGCCAGCTGGGGAGAAGTAATAGGTTCCTCTTTGCAGTCTTACTAATCTTTTCAAGTGCATCTCTCAGAACTCAGTTTTCCTTTGGAAAAGGAAGCACGGCCATAAACATTGTACTTGGCATGTGGCACCTGACTGAGGTGTCAGTTCCTGTGTCTCACCCAAATCCATGCATCTCCCTTGTTCTTTCCTTATGTACTAATAGGAAGTGGGTGGTTGATGGCAGTAGTGCCGGTTCTGCTACCTCTCAGAAAGACCTTGGAAGATGTCTGGCCCCATTGTTGGTGGCTTTCTTTAGAATGTAGGGTATTTGCTTTAGAATGTATGTTCCTTTATCCTAAGCTTTGAGCCTTAGCCACAATTCCAGGATAACAGGAAATGTTCCATTCAACTCCCTGTTACCAAATTTAACAGTAAAACAAACTTAGTATGATTTGAGGAAAGAGCTATTTAAGGAACTTCGCCCAGAAGATGTATCTCGAGCACTGCAAAAGATAATCCTTTCTGAGGAAACCACATCCACTTGACAAGAAGTCAAATACTCTTAGGGAATTTGGTTAATGAACAAGAGTAGAAAAGACATTCTTAGGAACAGCAGAAAATCAGGGAAACTTTAGTGGAAAGATGAATAGCCTAGGGATTGGTCTATTAATCTTGTTTCATTACTCAATTGCCTTGTGAACAAGTGACTTTAATTCTTTGATCTTTGTGGTCTTTCTCTGGAAAGGGAAGAAGATCTTAAGATAATCTTAAAATGCTGTAATTCTAGGACTCAGATTTACGATTTTAATAACTTTCCAAGTGGAATATTGGAGGATGAGCGTGGCCTTTGTTAAAGTTGGCCTCTGAATAGTCATATGAGGCAGTTCTTTGGATCTGTTCACAGCTGGATTTTATCATAGTAATTTGGTTAAACTTGGAATTAAATTGTTCCAGGCCAAATTTTATCAATCCCTACAGGACACAGAGACATTAAGTAATAGTCATTTTCAGTACCATTAAAGAGCTGAAACAGCGTTAAGAGATGGCTAATCTACACATAAGGGTAGACCAGGCACTAAGAAAATCTCGCTTAGTAAGTAAGTAGCAAGCAATAACAGTAATTTTTCCTAAAAGTCAAGAGATTGAGAATGAATACATTGGAGTAGCACCAATTTTTATATCTATAATTACACCCCCGCCACAAAGGTATCTACATCTATACATCTCTATAATTGCATCTTTGTCTATTCTGAATTTGAGTTTCTAGCCTTTTAAAGTAACTGATTTTATAGTAAGATTTTAGTTGATCCTTATTTTCATATTCTTTGTGATGTACCTTGATTTCCTAAGATTTCTATAATGAAAATGTATACAAATTTTAAAGAAGGGAAAATAGCTTGTATTACTGTAGTTAAATTTTTATGGCTTTCAGTTTTTAGGAAAGTAACTGAAAACAGTCTCTACTATACTAACAAGATAAAGATGTGAGAGAAAACTACATTCATGTAGAAGTGCTAGATATCTTATACTAAAATTTAAAATGAACATTTTATCTCCTCATATCATAGTAAAACCTCATATTTATATAGTGATTAACAGTTTAAAAGGGACTCTCATAGTGATCATTTTATTTATTCTTCACAGTATGTGCTCTAGGAAAATGTAATATTCATTGATTTATAAATGAGCAAAGGGAGCCTGGGTGATTAAATGATTTGATCAGTTATGAAACCAAGTGTCAGGGGTGAGCCTTAAAATGTCCTTCTAATGCCATACCAATGGTATTGTCTCAGCTGCCCTCTTGACAGTATTTAGTGCAAAACACAAGGGCCTGGCATCCTCATTCTCCCAGAGCATCTTTATTTGTAATTATATGTCAACAGCAATGACACTGAGTTAATAATGTCCCTTTGAATGACTTGTCATGCAGAAGAAAAATAATCCTTCTACCTTCAATGTTGTTTTGAACTGCTATGAAAATCTCTAATTATAGTTTAATTTTTTATATGTTTGTTTTTTCTCTTCAGCTCCTAGGTTGGAAGCAAATAAGGGCAGAAATGGTTCTTCTACATATGCTGTCAGATCTTGAGCAAGTTATAGATTTTTTTCTATTCTTGCTTATGGCTATATCATGGCATATTAATTGTAATTTCATAGGTTGTAAAATGCCTAGAATAAAGTACAAACTCCATAAATATGGCTATTATCCTTATGTTAATTAGTGCTTCTTAAGTGGGTTCTGGGTTATTATGTGTGCTTTTTTAAAAAGCACGTGTTAGGAGTTCAGAGCATTTGCTATTTCTAAAAAGATTTAGTTTGAAATATCAGCCCTGGAAACACTG
The DNA here is from genome assembly GCF_028023285.1 of Balaenoptera ricei. NCBI lineage: Eukaryota > Metazoa > Chordata > Mammalia > Artiodactyla > Balaenopteridae > Balaenoptera > Balaenoptera ricei. The sequence goes on from NC_082647.1 coordinate 67,271,688, forward strand.
ACCATCTAAGAGACACCTCTGTCTAACTGGTGGTATTTTTGCAAGTTGGAGAGCCAGGCCCAGGCTGTGGTGATGTCATCAACACAATGAATGTCAACCTGAGACACCTCTTAGGACAGAGTACAAGACTTCCCAAAGTGAAATGCACTTCTGAGTGTTTATAAGTGAGAAATTATGATTTAAATTATTTGATAATATATCCACTGTAATGGTGAGAAGAAGCATTCTCTTGTTCTCTTTACTGATTCTTGAAATTGTTAAAACTTCCACTCCAGACATAAATGAAAAAATGTACATACATATATGTAAGTGTGTATGTATGCATTTAATCTAATTAACAATTGCATTGTAATCTTTTTTTTTAACAAGTGGAGAATAAGAAAATATATCTTTGGTTCAATGTCATGGAAGACAGTTTTAACAAGCACAGTATTTAAAAACAGTAAACTCTTTCACACTTCTCCATCTCTTTAATCATTCCCAGTTTGCCTAACCCTAGCCATTCATTTCCCTTTTATGTTCTACCTTATTCTCAGCCAGAAAGAGTCAGCTCAGAGCTCAGGTTTCTGATGTTATAAGGAGAGAAGCTGACTTGCATTCTAGTTTGTTCTTCATGCTAAGAAGTATCTGTGTTTTTCTCTCTTTGACTTTCCATTAAAATATCTTTCTGTGCCCTCATATATACTCTACCTTTCAGGGAGTTGAAGGATCTCAAACATCTGCTTTAACAAGAAGGAAGTATTTGTCATTCCATTCACTCATTCATGCCATGCAACAAAGATTTACTGAGCAATTTCAGACACCAGGCATTGTTCTCCTCCCAGGGACTGATCTGTTAAAAAAAAAAAAAAGAGAGAGAGAGAGAGAGAGACCCAAATATCTATCCTATGGAGCTTCATATTAGGAAGACAGACAATAAATAAGAAAATTCGGTAAAATATATAAGATTATATCAGCACTAAGAAAAAGAAATCAGAGGACAGAAAGTTAAATGGGAACTTAGAGTTTACAGAGGATAGCCTAAGAAGATCTCTCTAAAAATGTGAAATTTAAGTCAAGATTCAAAGGAAATATGAGTGTAAGCCACAGGATAACTAGAAGAAAGTATTAAAAAACTCTATTCACTTCACAAATATTTATTGAATGCCCAGAAAATGTGAGAAATATCATGGCAAACTACCTAGAATACATCCTGTCCTCTTGGAGCTTGAAATTTAAATTTTAATATTTTAGAAATGTCTCATCTCTCAGATCTCCCGGTTGATTTGGACAACTTATAATTAATAGTCTCACTTAGATTTAGAACTGCTTAAGAAGTATATTTAAAGAGAAAACTAAAATTAGAATTAAATGAATAAGGGTTTAACTGGTTTAACTAGAGATTATGCTTCAAAATCAATGTCAAAATGTTCTAATGATGGGGGAGAAAAAAACAGAAAGCAAAAATCAGTAATAAATGTTGAACTTGGAGTCAATGGCTTTGGTTACTGATACCAGTTCTACCTCTAACCAGGTGTGTTATAAAAATGCTGACAGGTCATTTCAGGAGGCTGGGTGAGTTGGTTCTGTGATCCATGTAAAAAAAAAAATCTGGGAGTCTATGGTTTTATAATGAAGAGCATAGAATGAAAAGCATTTCACTTTTTGTTTTAAAATACTCTTTTTAATGAGGCATATTTGACATATAACATTATATTAGTTTCAGGTATACAATATGATGATTCAATATTTGTATATATTGTGAAATTATCACCACACTTAGTTAACATCCATCACCACACATAGTTACAGTTTTTTTTCTTATGATGATAACTTTTAAGATGTACTCTCTTAGCAACTTTCAAATAGTCAATATGGTATTAACGACAGTCACCATGCTGTACGTTACATCCCCATGACTTATTTATTTTATAACTCTCAGGTTATATCTTTTGATCTGCTTCACTCATTTCACCCATCTTCTTCATTTAAAAAAATTCTTGAATCCTGCATCATTATTAGTAACACTTACACTTGGTTCTGTGATACAAGTTCAATCAGAGTCAATCATAATGCACAGATCAATACTACAACTCCTAGGACCGTTACCATATTTTTCTTTTGTCAAGACTTTCTTCTGCTTTTAAAAGCATTATGGGTCTTCAGCAACTGAATTAAAAAAAAAAAAAGATTTTGGAGAAGTATTCAACTTTTCTCAGTATTGACCTCTGAATTTGCTCCGTGTGGCGGGGAAGAATTGGGCTGGCAGTGACTGGAGACTGTGTGGGAAGCGTCTGGCGGCCATGGAGCTCAGTGAAAGTAGGCAATCAGGGAGCTTAATGTTAACTCTGAACTCTTTTTGACTTTGCAGGAAATCTTTAAAAACCTTTCCTTTGCTCTTGATTTTATGAAATGCAATTTTATCTTTTGCAAGGCCATTTTTTGTACACTCAGTGGATGGTAAATAAAGTGTATTATTCTATTTCTACCTCAAAGGAGGGAAATAATATCAAGTTTAAATGACTCTTTCTAAGGTCTCACAATAAAAGGCAAGGCTTGTATTTTTTGTTTTGTTTTGTTTTCATTTAGGACAAACTTTATTTTAAACAAGGAATAGAAGAGTCAACAAAACAGACCACTTGCTCCCCCTGTCAGAAGCAAGTCATGCAGCAATTGCTCCGTGTTGCTCGAAACTTCTGTTAACTGGTCTCCTAGACCCCAGTTTCCCTCAGTTCTCCTCCTCTCCTGCCTTGTCCACTCCTTCTCTATTTGCTGGTTCCTCGTGTCTCTAATCTTTAAACATTGGTGTATCTTCAATCCACAGAGTTTCTTTCTTTCCTCTCATCACAAATTTCCTGACTTATGACTCTTTTCCAAGGTCTTTAAGTGCCATCTATACATTGGAAACACCAAGTCCTGACTTTTCTCCTGAACTTCAGACTTATATATCTGGCTCAAAATTTCCATGTAAATGTCCAATAGACATCCTCAGCTTAACAGGATCAAAACCAAATTCCTGATTTTAACTCCAGCACGTGATCCTGCACAGTCTTTCCATCCCCATCTCAATTAATCAATATTCTGTTGTAACACTTGCCCTGGGGAAAAATTAGGATAATTCCTGATTCTCTTCTTTATCTCATAACCTACTTCCAGTCGGTCAACAATTTCGTATCAGGTCTAATGCTGAAACATATCCAGATTCTAGTGACTTCTCTTCAGTTTATCTCTATCACCAAGCCACCTTCATCATCTCTCCTAGAGGATTATTGAAATGAGGCAGAGTTTGGACTTGAATCCATACATCCTGACTTTAATCCAGGGCTCATTTTAAGCAACAAGAAAAGATAAGTGGAAGAATCATCTGGACTCAGCACACTGGACTCTCCTGGAAAGGCAGGGGGCACAGGGAAGTCTTAAAACGTATTCTCACTAAAGAATAGGTTCTTATGCCTTTCAAAAAAGACTTCTTAGAGATTTCAAAGGAATTGCATTATAACAAGATAAGAAACACATTTTTTTTAGAAAGAAAATTACTGTGTTTAATCCATGATATATATAAGTGGTGCTGTATATAAGTGGTGTCCAAAATCGAAACACAGAATGGATTGCTCAGGACTTTGTATTCCCAAGAATTCATTTGAAGTAAACTCTGCTGGGGAACGAAACTTGGGAAAACAAGGACTACTTTAGAGATGCAGGAAATCCTCAGCTCTAACATGCATCCACAAGTGAGAGGAGATTCCAGGCAGCCGAAGTATCTGGGGAATTCAGCTGCCTGGGATTATGGGCATTAAAACCCCCTCCTCTCAATCGCCTCCTCTCCCACACAAGCACAGAAAATTTCACACTAAAGATGTCTGTAGCAGCTGTGAAAGTGTCTAACCATTAGAAGAGAAAGTGGAGAAATAGGAGCCTTTGCATGTTATTTTACTTCCTAGTTGCCAATAATGTCTTTTATGGAAATTAAAAAATCATATGAATATTCAGATGTATAAACTCTATAGACATAAGATACTTTAGGAATTAAAGGTTTTCATATAGCTATGGTTATATTTCTGTAACAAATATTACTCCATATGAAATTTTAAATTTCTTAATAACTCCACCACTTCCCCTTGCCTCATTATCCCAGAGTGGAGTGGAAAGGTGTCTGAGAAGATACCTATTTCTCCTAGGCTGCCATATACCAAATGAGATAAAGAAACAGGGGGGCGGAAAAAAATGTAGGCCAAGGTTGGAGTGAAGTGCAGGATATGTGGCTGAAGATATTACGTGGATCAAATGAATACTTGAAATATTCCACATCCATTAGTATAGTTTCTACTTGTCAGATCTTTTTCTCTTGTATGCAAGTCATATAAATACAGTCATTTTAAAAGATGGCAGTAGCAGTAAACAGAGAAATTTATATCTTGCCTCTGAGTCCCTTGTTTTTTGCAATTAATGGTCTGAGACTCTGACCCTTTGAAGATATTAACATCTTAATGGCGTTTCCGAAGGGATGAGGCAAGAGAACTACTATTTATGGTATTTCTACTATGTTGCCATTCTCTGTATTTGACTGTTTCTATAATCATAATCCTCATACAATTGTGTGAGGTAAATCTTTTAATGCTCATTTCATAGTGGAGGAAACAGAGGCTCTGAGAATCCAGTCTTTCAGATGGTAAATGATAGATGACACACTCTGCTCCTGATAGAACCCTGCTCAGTAAGGAAGATCAGAGTTGTCTGGGGAAGCAGGGAAATGTCACGCTTCCATTTTCCATCTCACTCTTCGGGGGAAATCCCAACGATTTTTCCTGTGATAATTTTCAAAGGCAAGTTCACAGGACTGAAAAAGACGTCTAAGATTAGTAAGTGAGACTAAAGAAGGTTTTCCCTGTTACATTTATGCACATAATACATTTTCATGTGTGTGTACATGTGTGTCTGTGTGTGTGGATATATATGTAAAACTTGCAAAACAACATAATATTTTTCTTTTGATGTAATCTATGTCACTCATCTTCTCTCTTTACTGGTTCAAGATTGTGGTAGAATGGTGAATCACTGGATTTAGGTCCGTCAACCTTGTAAGAATCTAAATTGCTTTGTGCTTTTCCTCCCTTTTTTTCTCCCAGGCTCTTCAATCATGTAAGTGGTCGAATGATGTATAGTCTTTCCCCTGCACCAGTTTTTGATCTATCATTTCTTATTATAGTTATCATCCATTCCAGATGAGCTGCCAATTCTTTTAGAAGTTGTTAGTAGAAACAGTTAAAAACTGTTGTCTTTGTATCTATGCAATCAGCGGTAATGTCTGCTAGAGTGGTTTGTCTGCTGAGAGTAGCTAGGAAGGGTGACTACAGGAGATGGGGTGTGGTAACCTCCTATAGTCAACAACTCTGCTTTACAACTCCCTCTAGTGGCACACTGAGGTATGCCCCAGGGTACAGCAGAAGAATTTTGACAATTTTGTGGGGGAAATGTCTGAAAAGAAAATTAGGAAACAAGTCTTTTGAAATCTCCTTAGTTGCTTCATAAGAGAAAATGTATCTGTGTATTTCTCAAGAATAAATATAATATGATATGTATTTGCCCTTAATCAAATATAATATGATATGTATTTGCTATATATTTTCCCAGCATCACTTGGGATTATTTTGGCCAATAAAGGGAATAATCATTAAAAACAAAACAAAGAAAACTTGGCTTATTGGAACTTCATTTTCTTAAATCTTGGCTAGACATCAAGTTTTCTGAATTGAAGAATTTATTCTTTTCAGTGCATTTATATTTAATTGAATATGGAAATGTGAAAAATATGAAGCTTGTTTTAAATAGCAACACATATATGAAACATTTCCCAATGTGAGTGACAGGCAGTTAAATCTTCTTTGCATAAACTTGAACGTGAAGTGGAAACCAACTGATTCTTTGAAGACCAAGAAGAAAGAAAAATGAGCTATTTAATCTTTTTGGTGCATGCTGCGGTCCTTGGAACAGGGAAGACAATTGATGGGAAATCAGGAGAACATAACTGTTCATTTTTACAGTGCTGTTAATATTATCTAAATGCTAATCTTTAAAAAAAAAAGAATATTAGAAAAGGAAAGAAACCACCTTCTTAATGGTGTGGGTCACATTTGTCATTACAGATCAGCAGTAGTGAACATCTTGGGTGTTCAAATAGTCTTTTCTGGTGTGGCATGCTGGCCTTTTGTAAAAATATTGTATCTCCATAGAATGTAATATTATAGTAATTTATACTTTATATGTGTTATACCCTGACACAGAAAAATCACAAATATAATCAAATTTTTCTTTCTATAGGTATTATAACTTCATAGCCTTATAAATATTTGTTTTCCTGGTTCATACATCTAGACCCTTTCCTTAATAATGATGATTCACTAAGAGTCAGTTCCAGGTATCTGTTTTCTTGTATCTTATATCCCACTGTTGAACTTTCACCTTTGAATCTATTACCCTTCCCAAGACATTTTCTGCCAAATAAATTTCCTTGGTAAGAGAAGAAAAAGTTGGGTGCTGAGAACTAAGGATGTGATGTACTAAATGAAAGAAAAAGATTTTAAGTTGAAAAATCTTCACATTTTCAAAATCCTAGTAACTTAAGACCAAATTTTTTCCTGTAAAATATGTCTTTTAAAATGATGTGTTTTTAACATGAGTTTTGGATATATTTATATATTAATACAGCAGGCATTTTTTTAGAGCCTATAAACACTGGTGACATAAATAAATAGATTTCTGCCTTTAAAGAGCTTGAAATATAGTTAGGGGTGTAGGGTTAGGCTAAACAGATAAAATAACTGATACAATCAGGTAAGTAAGTGCTATATTAAAGGTAAATATAAAGTGCTGTATTCATTTCTAGGGCTGCCATAACAAATTAACACAAACTGGGTGGCTTTGTCCCCACCCTAACTTCAGTATGATTTCATCTCAACATCTTTAATTACATCTACAAAGACCTTATTTTTGAATAAGGTCACATTCTCAGATTCTTTGTGGACGTGAATTTGGAAGAGAAACTCTTCAACCCCCTGTAGTTGCTGTGAGTAGATGAAAGAGAGTTTCTTAGTTCCGCCTAGTCTATATGGGGATGGGAGAGTTAGGAAATTTCTTGAAGCAAAGGATACTTAAGTTTAATTGGAAAAGGTGAGATTAAAGAGATGGAGAGTAATCAGATTGTTTGTGGAGGATTTTATCTGGCACACTGAAAGGTGTATATTTCATCCAGTAACTTGGTGATTCTTCTCCATGTGTGTGCGTGTGTGAGTGTGTGTGTGTGTGTGTGTGTGTGTGTGTGTAAGCTCCAACACAGTTAAAAGAAGTGAGAGTCTACCATTAGAAACAGCAACTGTCTCTGGAAATGACTCTTGAGTGGGGAGGCTACACATTAGAATCTTAGAAGGTGATGCATGGTTTAAAAAAGTCCATCGGGTGATTCAGATAAAATTCTTCCCCCTTTCTTTCCTATAGATGGAGTACTGATAAGGGATTACTGAAAAGATTTAGACAGAGAATGTCTATGTATATAATTATGTATTATACTTTGTTATATTAACAGTGTTATATGTATAATAATGAAATATATATGTATATAATGTAATATATGAATATATTATATAACCCTGGTTCAGAATAAAATTAGATTACAAAGGGACAACTAGGGACAGAGAAACCAGTTAGTAGACCATTAAAATAGTAATATTAGTGGTTATAAATTTCTGAATATAGCAGTAATGATAGATTTAGGACCTATTCAGGAGGTAGGATTAGTAAGATTTTACAAAAAAATTTAAAGTAAAACTGGTAATGATGATTCTCAGGTTTCTTGCCTGTATAAATGCAATGAGAATGAAGTAAGAAAGGGAATAAGGAAGAAATATGGTTTAGAGGCTCAGTTAAAGATTGTGGTATTAGATGCATTAGAGACCAAAATGTAAGACCAGATGCTATAAAACTCTTAGAGGAAAACATAGGAAGAACACTCTTTGACATAAATCACAGCAAGATCTTTTTTGATCCACCTCCTAGAGTAATGGAAATAAAAACAAAAATAAACAAATGGAACCTAATGAAACTTCAAAGCTTTTGAACAGCAAAGGAAACCATAAACAAGACAAAAAGACAACCCTCAGAATGGGAGAAAATATTTGCAAATGAATCAACAGACAAAGGACAAAGGATTAATCTCCAAAATATATAAACAGCTCATGCAGCTCAATATTAAAAAAACAAACAACCCAGTCCAAAAATGGGCAGAAGACCTAAATAGACATTTCTCCAAAGAAGACATACAGATGGCCAAGAAGCACATGAAAAGCTGCTCAACATCACTAATTATTAGAGAAATGCAAATCAAAACTACAATGAGGTATCACCTCACTCCTGTTAGAATGGGCATCATCAGAAAATCTACAAACAACAAATGCTGGAGAGGGTGTGGAGAAAAGGGAACCCTCTTGCACTGTTGGTGGGAATGTAAATTGATACAGCCACTATGGAGAATAGTATGGAGGTTCCTTAAAAAATAAAAATAGAATTACCATATGATCCAGCAATCCCACTACTGGGCATATACTCAGAGAAAACCATAATTCAAAAAGACACATGCACCCCAATGTTCATTGCAGCACTCTTTACAATAGCCAGGTCATGGAAGCAACCTAAATGCCCATCAACAGACGAATGGATCAAGAAGATGTGGTACATATATACAATGGAATATTACTCAGCCATAAAAAGGAACGAAATTGGGTCATTTGTAGAGACGTGGATGGATCTAGAGACCATACAGAGTGAAGTAAGTCAGAAAGAGAAAAACAAATGTCGCATATTAACGCATATATGTGGAACCTAGAAAAATGGTACAGATGAACCGGTTTGCAGGGCAGAAGTTGAGACACAGATGTAGAGAACAAACATATGGACACCAAGGGGGGAAAGCCGCCGGGGGTGGGGATGGTGGTGTGCTGAATTGGGCGATTGGGTTTGACATGTATACACTGATGTGTATAAAATGGATGACTAATAAGAACCTGCTGTATAAAAAAATAAATAAAATTAAATTAAAGAAAAAAAAAAGATGTGCAGAATTTTCTGAGTCTATAGGATATCCCGGTAGAAATGTCTGGTCGTCAGTTGAATATATAATAAAGGGAGAAATAAATTATGAAATGAATAGCATATGTATGGTCGTTGAAATCATTGATGAGAATGAGGTTTTCTAGAAGAATATGTGTATCAAGAAGTTAAAAATACCCAAAACAGAGTTCTGTGGATACCAATGCATAAAGGACAAATTTTTTTAAAAAGGGAATCTCACAGGAGACTAAGGAGCAGCCAAGAGGCAATAAAAAATCCGAGAGGATTAGTATCCTCAAGTCAAAAAAGGAAGGAATTTCGAGATCAGGGGAAGAAGACAAGAGTGACAGTGTTTATGATTCAGTAAACATTACATCTGGAATCAGGAATCTTTGCGAATTAAGAAAAGTGGGTTTTGTAAATGTGGGGACCAAAGTGATATTACAGGAGGTTCAACAGTAATGAGAAGTCGGCGTAAATCTCTAAATACATAAGCCCTCTTGGTGCATATATGCAAATATGTGTGTGTGTATATATGTAATAATATGTAGGCCAATCTTGAACACATTTGGCACTTCATCAATTCAATTGTGATTCTAAAGAGAGCAGCTGTATTCTAAGGGCCTGTTATTGAGGAGTTTATAACGTAATAGGAATTAAAGACATCAGATTTGAATCCACTCAAGCCTCCTTTTCAATTGCAGTTGATTTGATTTATACTTAATTTATTGCAAAATCTTATTACAGCATATATAAAATACACTTTAGTGAATTTTCACATGAGTCCCTATAAGCCATCAGACAGGGACATGTTCACACTATTTTCATTCATTTGTTACCGAAAAAAAAAAAAAATTCTAAAGTTCGCCCTGTGGAATACCGAGAAAAGAGTAGATTTAAGGGTGGTATTGATATCTCTGAGAGTATACATTTTATTAAAGCACTGCCACTCCCGTAACTACTGCATTATATCTGTCCATTTCTGTTGCTTTGTAAAGAAAAGGTTGAAGCTGTTCAGGATCCTCTGTGATTTTTATTTTAGTTTATCCCATCGATTCAGGCTGCATATTTCTATGCCCCACTTTAGTTCAGGCAAACAGTACATTGTGCAAAGAACATTTTTTAATCTTACAAGCAATAATTTAATATTTGAGCTTCCAATTTATGGGTTTTTTTTAAAGCCATCAGTTATCTGTGATTGCAACATGTAGCTGTTTCTAACCACTCCTCACAATTTATCAAAAAGGGTCCTTCTAGAATGATAGAGCAGGTATGATGATAGATTTAGCGCTTGCTTTATATTAATCTGTGCGCTTTACCACATCTGTGCTCCAGGTACCTTAAATACTTCAGACTTTTAATCATATATGTAGGTTGTCTGGTTCCCTTCTGATTGGCTTTAAGGCCTTGGAGAAGAATTGTGCATGAGGGTGGTGACAGGTGGGATGCAACCAGCTGTGCACATTAACTTGTGCGGGTCACCCTGAGAGAGAACAGTGAGCAAGCAGACGCTTTTAGCTGCTTGGTAGGTAGCAAGCAGGATTGGTAGGTATGTGAGATTCCTTACCTAATTTTTTCGTTGGAATAGATTATTAGTGTTTTCGAAACACTGTGGAGATAGACTGCTTTTACTACAATGACCAAAAGTTATCCACGAGTATATGTTATCATAAGAAGAACCCTGGCCTTCATATAATTTCATATGCAAATATTCACTTCAAACATATTTATTTTCATTAATAATTTTTGCTTCTAATAAATGAATAATAGGTAATGATATTACAACATCTCTTATACACTCTCAGCTGAAATCACATTAGTAGATCAAGCAAGAAGCCTCAAGCATTTTCTCATTCACTCTGATATTTCTTAAATAACTGCTCTTTAATTAAATACAGATTTTTGCACTACATTATTTTACTTATTTTACTTAACACTATAAAGGCACTGTGTTATAATAGCAAGTTTTGGATAGCCAGAAGAGGAAAATAATAATAATGCCACCATCCTACTCTAATCATTATACATATTTTGTATTCTTTCTCAATCTTTTTTATTGTAAATATATGTTCAAAATGATTTCTGAATTTAATTACTTTCCCTTTGTCGCATGCTATTTACAAAGAAAGCTGAATTAACTAATATTTTTTTAGCATGTACTATCCGTGATACATTTGCTTATCACAAACTATGATAAAGGTCATACATGCACACACACAGTAACACACACACACAACACTTGGCCCAGTGGATTTGGCAGCCTCTGTTCAAATTCTGGCATTGCCATTTTCCTATGACCTCGAGTCAATTATCTAAGTACTCTTAGCTTCAGTCTTAGAGTCTTTTAAAGTTAATGTCTTAGTATTTGATACAAGTAGACAAGGATATAGAATCTTGGGACAACACTATCAACCAACTTGATCTAATTAATGTATTTACAGAACACATCACCAACAGAATACATATTTCTTCAAAATATCACTGAGTGTGTACTAAGTTAGAAGATATTCTTGGCCACTAGACAAGTGTCAATACATTTAAGAGAATTTTGGTCATATAAATTATCTTCTCTGACTATAATAGAATTAAATAAAAATTGAAAACAAAAGGTATCTGGAAAGCCTTCAAATACTTATAAACTAATAACACACTTCTAAATAACTCATGGGTCAAAGAAAAAATCAAAAGAGAAATTAGAAAGTATGGTAGATGGAATGAAAATGAAAAACCAACACATCAAAATTATTGAGAAGCCACTAAAACCATACATAGGGAATATTTATAGTACTAAATGCCTATCATAGAAAAGGTGAAATATCTAAAGTTAATCCCCTTACTCTCCATCTTAATCAATTATGAAAAACTTCAAGTAATAATAAAAAAGGAAATATAATATGTAAGAAAGTAAATATCAGTAAAATAGAAAACTGAAAAACAATAAAGAAAATCAATAAAATCGATATTACTCTAGCCATATCAATTAAGAGAAAGAAGAGTCACAAATTACCAGTAACAGGCATGAGAAAATTGACATCCCTATAGATTAAATATATTGATGCATAATATGGCAATTTTATAAATAACTTCATGGCACTAAAATCAACACTTAAGTGAAATGATCAAATCCCTTGACACAAACTACTAAAGCTTAATCAAGAAGAAACCGGTAACATAAATAGTTCTATATTTAGTAAAGAAATTGAATTTGAAATTTAAAACCTTCACACACAAAAAATTGCAGGTCCAGATAGTTTCCATAGTGAAATTTGCCAAACATCTATGGAAAAATAATATAAATTCTATTTAAACCGTTACATAAAATGAAAGAATAAGGAGTAATTCTGAGATCATTCTATGAGACCAGCATTACCCAGACACCAAACCACACAAACATTACAAGAAAGGAAAACTGCAGACAAATGCAAAAATTTGGTAAAAGTTTCACCAAATTGAGTCCAACAAAATATGAAAGTGTGCTACATCATGACCAAATGAAGTTTATCTAAGCATGCAAGGTTAGTGTGATATTTGCAAATTCATCAATATTATTGCTTATATTAGTGCACTAAAAAACAAATGCAAAACTACCATCATGGTAGTCTATGACAAACCTGCAGCTAACATCATATTTAATGTGAAAGACTGAATGTTCTCCCCACAAAATCAGGAAGAAGACAACAATGTCTATTCTCACTACATCTATTTAAAACATTATACTAGAAGGTCTTGCTGATGTATTCAGATTGAAAAGGCAGAAGTAAAAATAAAAAATTTGCAGGCAGCGTGGCCTTTTATGTAGAAAATCTGATGAAATCTACAATAAGTCATTAGAAAAAATGCAAGGTTGCAAAATGCAAATACAAAAATGAATTGAATTTCTATTTACTGTCAGTAAATAACTAGAATTTGAATTTTTTATAATGCTATTTCATCAAAAATATGAAAAACTTAGGGATAAATCTGTTATGAATTGTAAAATACCTGTACACTGATAACTACAAAATATTTTTAGCAGGGATTAAATACAAAAATAAATGGAGAAACATATCATATGCATGAATTGGAGAGGCAGTATTGTTAAGATATCAATTCACCCCAAGGTGATCTACAGGTTCAACACAATCCGTATCAAAATCTGCCCAGTACTTTTTTTTTTAGAAATTGACAGAAGGACTCTACAATTCATTAAAAATGCACAAGACATTAAGCAGCCAAAACAACTTTGAAAAAGAGTAAAAAAGTTGAATGACTAACACTACCTGATTTCAAGGCTTATTAAGCTACAGGAGTCAAGACAATGTAGACTAAATTTAGGCAAATAGATCAACACAATGTAATAGAGACTCTGGAAATAGATGCATACTTATATGGACAACTAACTGATTTTTGACAAAGGTGCAAAAACAATTCAGTGGAGAAAAGATCGTTTTATCAACAAATGATGCTGCAAATTGAATATCCGTATGCCTCCAAAATCAACTTGAATCTATACCTTATGCCATATGCAAAAATTAATTCAAAATGGAGCACGAATCTAAAAGTAAAACAGAAAGCTATAAAACTTGTAGAAGACAAGGAAGAAAGTCTTCATGATCTTTTGGATAGACAGAGAACTGTTCAGTATGACACTAATAGCATAATTCACAAAGAGCAAACTTACGAATTGTAACTTTCAAAATTAAAAAACTTCTGCTCTTCCAAAGATATTTTGAAGAGAAAAGACAAGTCAGAGACTATGAGAAAATAATTGTAGTACACATATTGGGCGAAGGTCTTGTGTTCAGGATATGTAAAGACCTCACAAAACTTAGTAAGAGGACAAATGACCCAATTAAAAGAAAAAGAGGACTTCTTTGGTGGTGCAGTGGTTGGGAGTCTGCCTGCCAATGCAGGGGACATGGGTTCGATCCCTGGTCCAGAAAGATCCCACATGCCACGGAGCACCTAAGCCTGTACGCCACAACTACTGAGCCTGCGTTCTAGAGCCTGCGTGCCACAGCTACTGAGCCCACATGCTGCAGCTACTGAGCCCACAGACTGCAGCTACTGAAGTCCACATGCCTAGAGCCCGTGCTCTGCAACAAGAGAAGACAACACAATGAGAAGCCCATGCACCGCAACGAAGAGTAGCCCCCACTCCCCACAAATAGAGATAGCCCACTTGCAGCAACGAAGACCCCATGCAGCCAAAAATGAAGAAAATTTTTTAAAAAAATTTAAATAAAAGAAAAAGAGCAAAAGGTTTGAACAGACATTTCATTAAAAAAGACATACAGACCACAAATAACCACATTAAAAGATGCTCAACATAACTAATCATTAGGGAAATAGAAATTAAGACCACACTGAGATAGTACTAAACATTTGTTAGAAGATCTAAAATTAAAAAGACTGACCATAACAGGTGTTGGCAAGGATGTGGAGGAATTGGAACTTTCACATGCTCCTGGTGGAAATGTAAAATTGATCACTTTGGAAAATAATTAGGCAGTTTTTTAAAAAGTTATTTATATACATACACACATATTATATGACTTATCTACTTCTTAGGTATTTACACAGGAGAAACAAGCATATCTCCATACAAAATTTACACATGGATGTTCACAGCAACTTTATTAATAGTAGCCAAGAACTGAAAGCAATACAAATGTCCATCACCTGATGAATAAATAAACACATTGGAATATCCATAGAATGGAATACTACTCAGCAGTTACAAGGATTGAGTTTTGTTTCATGTTACAACATGGATGGATCTCAAAGTAATTAAGCTGAGAGAAAGCCAGATAAAAGTGAGAATACTGTATTTATGTGCATTTACATAAAATACTTGAAAATGCAAATTTGCAATGAAAGAAAAACAATCAGTGATATCTGGAAATAGGTTTGGATGTGGCAGGGCAAAAGAAGGAATTACAAAGGGGCAAGAGACAACTTTTAAGGTGATTAATATATTTATTGTCTTTTTTTGGAAGCAGTTTAGCACACATTTTAATTGTTGAACAGATGAGTTTTAATTCTGACTTTTCCTTTCATAAACTGTGTGCCCTGAGATAAAGAAGTTACTCAACTTGAACAGGAAATGTACATACTTTATTTATAAAATGGGGATAATATTATTGTTTGGAAGATGAAATTGAGTTATATAATACATATAACACTTTATTACAGTGTTCATAAGCAATGCCTATAATTAGCTACATTAGCATATGAGTAATAAGGTAATCAGCAGTTAGGCCCATACAAGGGTTTATATGTATTTTTAACTAAGTTGTAGACTTCATTGGTCTCTAAAGTTAGCTAAGAACATGCCGTAGATCTGTGTAAGAGCACCATCAAATAGGAATCTTTCAAGGAGATTTAAACTAAGTTGAAGTTTTTATAAATTTTGTCCCAACCATAACCTATATACATATTAACTGTTTAAATATGCTCTTTATCTTTGATAATTGAAACTTTTCAATTCATGCATATTATTAAAAATTAAATATGTGTCTCAAAACAGCATATTATAAGTGTTAAGTATTTTTTCCTGTTACTCATTAACGCTTGCTTTTGTTTTCTAACTTTTATTTATGTTAAACTTGATTTATATTTTCTTCAGTTTTATTGAGATATAACTGATACACAGCACTGCATAAGTTTTAGGTGTAAAGCATAATGATGTGACTTACATACATAATGAAATTATTATCGCAATAAGTTTAGTGAACACCCATCATCTGAAAATAAAAGAAAGAAATGTTTTTGTGATGAGAACTCTTAGGATTTACTCTCTTTAAGTTTCATATATACCATACAGCAGTGTTAATTATATTAATCATATTGTACATTATATCCCTAGTACTTAATTATCTTATAACGAGAAGTTTGTACCTTTTGACCACCTTCCTCCAATTCCTCCCCCAACCTCCACCTCTGGTGACTACAAATCTGATCTATTTTTCTGTGAGTTTGGCTATTTCTCTCATCTCCTTCCCCTCCTCCCCTCTGGTGATCACCTGTTCTCTATGAGTCTGTTTTGTTTTGTTATGTTTGTTCATTTGGGTTTTTTTAGATTCCACATATAAGTGAAATCACGTGGTATTGGTATTTGTCTTTCTCTGACTTACTCCACTTAGCCTAATACGCTCTAGGTCCACCTATGTCACAAACGGCAAGATTTTGTTCTTTTATTTGTGGCTAAAAAAAAAGTAGTAGTATTCCATTTTGTATTCCATTGTGTATAGATGTGTGTGTGTGTGTGTGTGTGTGTGTGTATATATATATATATATATATATATATATATATATATATATATATATATACACACATACATATACACATAAACACCACATCTTCTTTATTCATTCATCTATTAGATTGCTTCCATATCTTGCTATTGTGAATAATCCTGCAGTGGACATAAGGGTGCATATATTTTTTTGAATTAGTATTTTTGTATTCTTCAGGTAAATACTCAGGAATGGAATTGCTGGATAGTATGGTAGTTCTATCTTAAATCTTTTGAGGAACTTCCATAATGTTTTCCATAGTGGCTGCATCAATTCACACTCCCACCAACACTGCATGAAGTTCCATTTTCCCTACATCCTAGCCAGTGCTTGTTATTTGTTGTCTTTTTAATAATGGCCATTTTGACAGATGTGAGGTAATATCTCATTGTGGTTTTGATCTTCATTTCCCTGGTGATTAGTGATGCTGAGCCTCTTTTCACGTGCCGGTAGGCCATCTGTCTATGTACTTTGGAAAAATGTCTATTCAGGTTCTCTGTCCATTTTTTAATCAGTTGTTTTTTGTTTCTTTTTTGATGTTGAGTTGTCTGGGTTCTTTGTATATTTTGAATATTAACTTATTAAGAGATACATCATTTGCAAATATTTTCTCACACTCAGTAGGTGGCCTTTTTGTTTTGTTGATAGCTTCCTTCACTGTCCAAAAACTTTTTAGTTTGATGTAGTCCGATTTGTTTATTTTTGCTTTTGTTTCCCTCGCTTGAGGAGACATAGTCAAAAAACCAATGCTAAGACTGATATTAAAGAGTGTACTGCCTATGTTTTGTTCTAGGAGTTTTATGGTTTTAGGTCTTACATTTAAATCTTTAATTCATTTTGTGTTTATTTTATATATAGTGTGAAAAAGTAGTCCAGTTTGTTTCTTTTGCATGTAGCTGTCCAATTTTCCCAAGACCATTTACTGAAGAGGCTGTCTTTTCCCCATTGTATATTCTTGCCCCCCTTTTGTAGATTAATTGCCCATATAAGTTTGAGTTTATTTCTGGGACCTCTTTTCTGTTCCATTGATCTATGTGTCTGTTTTTGTGCCAGTACCACACTGTTTTGATTACTCTAGCTTTGTAGTATAGTTTGAAATCAGGGACCTTGATACCTCTAGCTTTGTTCTTCCTTTTCAAGGCTGTTTTGGCTATTGGGGGTCTTTTGTATTTCCATAAAAATTTTAGAATTACTTCTAGTTTTGTGAAAAATCCCATTGCTATTTTGGTAGGGATTGCATGGACTCTGTAGATTCCCTTGGGTGGCATGATCATTTTAAAATATTAATTCTTCCAATCCATGAGCACTGTATATCTTTTCATTTGTTTGTATCATCTTTAATTTCTTTCATCAGTGTCTTTCTGAATTTAGTTCTTTTAACTCCTTAGTTTGATTTAGTCCTATGTATTTCATTCTGTTTGATGCAGTTGGGATTATTATCTTAATTTCTCTTTCTGATAGTTGTTGGTGTAGAGAAATGGAACAGATTTCTGTATATTAATTTTGTATCCTGCAATTTTACCAAATTTATTGATGAGCTCAAATAATCTTTTGGTGGCATCTTTTGGATTTTCTATATATAATATCATGTCATATGTAAACAGTGACAGTTGTACTTCTTTCTTTCCAGTTGGGATTCCTTTTAAAAATTTATTTTTGTTATCTGATTGCTGTGGCTAGCACTCCTAATACTATGCCGAATTAAAGTAGTGAGAATAGACAACCTTGTTTTATTCCTGATCTTAAAGGAAATGCTTTTAGCTTTTCACCACTAAATATGATGTTGGCTGTGGGTTTGTCACAAATGACCTTTATATGTTGAGGTATGTTTCCTCTAAACCCACTTTGTTGAGAGTTTTTATCATAAATGGATGTTGAATTTTGTCGAAAGCTTTTTCTGCATCTATTGAGATGATCATATGTTTTTTTTGTTCTTCAGTTTGTTAATGTGCTCTATCATATTGATTTTGTAGATATTGAACCATCCTTGCATCCCTGGGATAAATCCTACTTGATCATGTTGTATGATCCTTCTAATGTATAGTTGAATTTGGTTTGCTAATATTTTCTTGAGGATTTTTGCATTTATATTCATCCATGAAATTGGCCTGTAATTTTTTTTGTGGTGTCTTTGTCTGGTTTCACTATCAGGGTGATCCTAGCTTCATAGAATTAGTTTGGAAATATTCCACTTCAATTTTGCAGAGTATTTTGAGAAGAATAGGCATTAAGTCCTCATTAAATGTTTGGTATAATTCATCTTTGAAGCCATCTGGTCCAGGACTTTGTTGGGAGTTTTAAAATTACTGATTCTGTTTCATTACTGGTAATGGGTTTGTTCATATTTTTATTTCCTCCTGATTTAGTCTTGGGAGACTGTACGTTTTTAGGAATTTATCTTTTTCTTCTAGGTTGTCCATTTTATTGGAATATATTTGTTCCTGGTGATCTCTTATGAGCCTTTGTGTTTCTGTGGTGTTAGTTATAACTTCTCCTTTTTCATTTCTAATTTTATTTATTTGGGTACTTGTTTCTTTTTGAGGCTGGCTAAAGGCTTATCAATTTTTTTTATCTTTTTGAAGAATCAGCTATTGGTCATTGATATTTTCAGTCTGTATTTCATTTATTTCTGCTCTGATTTTTATTATTTCCTTCTTCCTACTAATTCTGGGTTTTATTTATTCTGCTTTTTCTAGTTCCATTAGGTGTCATGTTCGGTTGTTTATTGGAGATTTTTCTTGTTTCCTGAGTGAGGGTTATATTGTTATAAACTTCCCTCTTAGGACTGCTTTTGCTACATCTCTTAGACTTTGGATCATTTCTTTTCATTTTCATTTGTCTCCAGGTAATTTTTGATTTCCTCTATGATTTGGTAGTTCAGTAACATATTGTTTATCATCCACATGTTTGTGTTTTTTGCAGTTTTTTTCTTATATTGATTTCTAGTCTTATAGTATTGTGGTCAGAAAAGATGCTTGATATGATTTCAGTCTTCTTAAATTTACTGAGGCTAGTTTTGTGGCCTAACATGTGATACATCCTGGAGGGTGTTCCATGTGCAATTAAAAACGTATGTGTATTCTGCTGCTTTTGGATGGAATGTCCTATATATAACTATTAAGTTAATATGATCTAGTATGTTGTTTAAGGCCAGTGTTTGCTTATTGATTTTCTGTCTGAATGATTGTCCATTGATGTAAGCGGGGTATTAAACTCCCCTACTATTATTGTGTTAGTGTTAATTTCTCCCTTTGCTTCTTAATATTTGCTTTATGTATTTACGTGCTCCTATGTTGAATGAATATACAGTAAGTCCCCTGCATATGAACGAGTTCCATTCTGAGAGCATGTTCATAAGTCCAATTTGTTCGTAAGTCCAACAAAGTTAGCCTAGGTACCCAACTAACACAATCGGCTATATAGTACTGTACTGTAATAGGATCATAATACTTTTCACACAAATAATACATAAAAAACAAACAAACACAAAAAATAAAGAAAACATTTTTAATATTACAGTACAGTATCTTGAAAAGTACAGTAGTACAGTACAACAACTGGCATACATGGGCTGGCATCGAGTGAACAGGCAAGAAGAGTTACTGACTGGAGAAGGGGGAGGAGGTGGAAGATTGTAGAGCTGAAGGATCATCAGAAATAGGGGATGGGAGGGCAAGCTGCAATTTCACTCACTCCTGACATTGATGGCACGTGTTCTGGTTCCTTGCTGGATTCAGTTCTATCTACCCTCTTGAAAAAAGATCTGGTGATATCTGGGTAGTAGCTCTTATTTTTTTCTCATCACAGATGACACGGTAGCACTGGATTGCATTCTGAATAACTGCTGCAACCTTCCTGTACCATTCTACGTTCAGATCCTGTGCCTCAGAAACTAACACTCCTCAAATAAAGAAAATCTCCTTGCCATTTCCTGTGTTGTGAATCTCTTCGGTTCTTTAGTTACTTCTTCCTCTTGTCACTCCACTCTCTCAATTATTTTCACTTTTGTTTCCATTATTATCGCTTGGCGCTTGGTGCTTCTTAGCAGTACCAGCTGTATCACTGCTGCTTTTACTCTTGCTTCTGGACATCCTGAGCTTGAAATAAAGATCCTGTACTACTGTGCTCTATTCAGAACTGTGCAGTAAAGTACACAAAAGCACAACCACTTGTAGAGGATGCACGCACATGACAATGTACGCCAGATGCATGAAATAACCTCCATGATTGGACATGAGAACGCATATTCGCATCTTTGAAAGTTTGCAACTTGAAGGTTCACGTGTAGGGGACTTGCTATACAATTACAATTGTTATATCTTCTTGTTGGATCAATCCCTTTATTACTATGTAATGTCCTTTGTTTCTTGTTACAGTCTTTATTTTAAAGTCTGTTTTGTCTGATATAAGCATTTCTCTTCCAGCTTTCTTTTCATTTCCTTTGCATGGAATACCTTTTCCCACCCCCTCACTTTCAGTCTGTGTGTCTCTTTAGATCCAAAGTAGATCTCTTGTAGGCAGCATTTATATGGATCACGTTTCAGTATCCATTTAGCCACTCTATATATTTTGATGGAAGCATTTACATTTATAGGAATTATTGATAGATAGGTACTTATTGCCATTTTCTTAATTGTTTTTGTAGTTCTTTTTTTTTAAATTTATTTATTTATTTTTGGCTGTATTGGGTCTTCGTTTCTGTGCGAGGGCTTTCTCCAGTTGCAGCAAGCGGAGGCCACTCTTCATCGCGGTGCGTGGGCCTCTCACTGTCGCGGCCTCTCTTGTTGTGGAGCACAGGCTCCAGACGCGCAGGCTCAGTAATTGTGGCTCACGGGCCTAGTTGCTCCGCGGCATGTGGGATCTTCCCAGACCAGGGCTCGAACCTGTGTCCCCTGCATTGGCAGGCAGATTCTCAACCACTGCGCCACCAGGGAAGCCCTGTAGTTCTTTTTTTTGTTCCTTTCTTCTCTTCCACTGGGATTTGATGACTATCTTCAGCGTTGTGTTGGATTTCTTTCTCTTTTTTTATGTGTTTATCTATTGTTGATTTTTTGTTTGTAGTTACCATGAGGTTTATTTATAGTACCCTATATACAGTAAGATTATATATAGTAAACACACATATATTTGATTATTTTAAGTTGATGGTCTCTTATGTTCAAATGCATTCTAACAACCCTGCATTTTTAGTCTCCCATGTTTAATGTTTTTGACATCATATTTTTACATCTTTTTGTTTTATTTATCCCTTAACTTCTTATTGCGGATCTAGGTGGTTTTACTATTCTTGTCTTTTAACCTTCCTACTAGCTTTATAAGTGGTTGATATACAACCTTTACTGTATATTTGCCTTTACTAATGAGATGTTTCCTTTCATAATTTTCATATTTCTAGTTGTGATCTTTTTTTCCACTTAGAGAAGTCCCTTTAACATTTATTATAAAGCCAGTTTAGTGATGTTGAACTCTTTTAGCTTTTGCTTGTCTGTAAAATTCTCTCTGCTTCAAATCTGAATGATAGCTTTACTGGATAGAGTATTTTTTGTTGCAGCTTTTATACTTTCATGACTTGAAAAATATCTTGCCACTCCCTTCTGGCCTGCAAAGTTCCTGCTGAAAAGTCACCTGACCGTCTTATGGGAGTTTCCTTGGATGTAATTACTTGATTTTCCCTTGCTGCTTTTAAGATTTTTTTCTTTATCTTTAATTTTTGCCATTTTAATTACAGTGTGTCTTGGTGTGGACTTTTTTGGTTGATATTGCTTGGGACTCTTTGCACTTCCTAGACTTGGAAGTCTGTTTCCTTTCTCAGTTTACACAAGTTTTCAACTATTATATCTTCAAATATGTTTTCCTTCCCCTTTCTTTCTCTTCTCCTTCTGGCACCCATATAATGCAAATGTTAGTATGCTTGATACTGTTCCAGAAGTCTCTTGAACAGTCCTCATTTTAAAAATCCTTTTTCTTTCTTCTATTCAGCTTCAATGATTTTCATTACTCTGTCTTCCAGTTTGCTCACCTGTTCCTCTGTATCATCTAATCTACTGTTGCTTCCCTCTAGAGTGTCTTTTATTTCAGTTATTGTATTATTCATCGCTGTTTCATTCTCTTTATATTTTCTAACTCATTATTAAACTTCTCAGTATGTTCATCCATTTTTCTCCCAAGTTCGTTGAACATCTATATGATCTTTACCTTGAACTCTTTATTAGGTAGGTTGCTTATCTCCCCTTTTCTTAGTTCTTCTTTGGGGATTTTATCTTGTGTCTTCATTTGGAACATATTCCTTTTTCACCTCACTTTGCCTAATTGAGTTTATTTGTATGAGGTAGGCTGATTACATTTCCTGATGTTGGAGAAGTGGCCTTATGTAGATGTCCTATGGGACTCAGGAACATGCTCCCCTCTGGTCATCAGAGTTATATGATCTAGGGTTGCCCCTATGTGGGCTACATGGGCCCTTCCTTTGTGGCAGGAGCCGACTACTGTGGGTGTGCTGGTAGGTGTAGCTGGACCCTGTCCCAGTTGGTTGCCAGGCCTTGCTTCCTGCAGAGGCTGCTGGCCTGCTGGTAGGTGGGGTCAGATCTTGGCGTAGCTGGCTGCATGGCCTGGGGAGTCCTGAGGCTGGTGCCAGCCCACTGGTCAGCAGGGCTTGGTCCTGGGGTGCCTGGATAGGGGACTTGTGAGGCCTGGGGTTGGTGCCATCCTGCAGGTGGGCAAGGTCAGGTCCTGGGGTAGTTGGCTATGGGTACTGGAGGCTCCAGGTTTAGTGCTGGTCCACTGGTGGGCTGGGCCATGTCCTTATGCTGCTGGCTGAGGAGACCAGGGCATCTTGGCCAACTGGTGGTGGTGCTGGGTGCTGGGATGGCTTATTAGGGGATCTGAAGGAGCCTGAGGCTGGCGCTGGCTGCTAGTCTGCCTGGCTGGGTCCCCACATGTCTGGCTGCTTGGCCTGGGGATTTCTGGGACTGGTGCTGACTGGCTTGAAGGTGAGTAAGCACCCAGTGCTCGTAGACTAAAAGAAGGGCTCAGAAATGGTGCTTACCACCACCAGTGTTCTTGTGGCAGAATAAGGTCCCCCAAATGACTGCTGCAGTGTCTGTATCCCTCTTGCCTCTCTAGAGGTTCTCCATGATCAGAAAGTGGGTCTGAACCAGGCTCCTTTCAAATTACTCCCCCTGTGCTGGGTCTTGAACCCTTTGAAAATGGTATCTTTGTTTCCTACAGCCCTCTGGCTCTCCTGTACATAAGCCCCTCTGGCCTTCAAAGCCAAATGTTCTGGGGGTGTCTCCTCCTGGTGCAGGACCTCCAGGCTATGGAGCCCCATGTGGGGCTTGGGCCCCTGGTTTTCGGGAAGAAACTCTACAATTGTGATTATCCTGCCATTTGAAGGTCATCTACCTGCGAGTGTGAGTCTTGACTATACCAAGTCTTAGCCCCTTCTGTCCATTTGTTGTGGTTCCTTCTTTATATCTATGATTGTGGAAAATCTTTTCTTCTAGTCTTCAGGTTGTTCTCATTGATAGTAACTCTGTAAGTTGTTACAATTTTGTGTGCCATGGGAGGAGGTGAGCTCAGGGTTTTCCTACTCTGTCATCTTGGCCACTCCCCCATGTATACTATCTTAATTGTGGTAATGGTTTCATGAGTGTATATATATATATGTTCTGTGCCAGTCTCTGCCTTGGGATGGTAATGTTATGGGCTAGAAATGCTTGGGGGCACTCAGTTGGGCCCTGGTGAGCTTCTTACACATTTTCCCCTTTCAAAATCAGTGGTAGGACTGGACGACCCTTGCGATTGTTGTTATGATTGCAAAATGCCTTTCATTAATACTCATTAGGACACTTTGAAGAAAAAAAAGAGTCTATTACTTATAGGCCATGGAGTGTACAAGGCATTCCTGGGGACACACAGAGAGTGTTGCTGGGGGAGTGGGGGGCAGAGTGAGACCAAGCATGGGATGGGCCTGTAGTTCTAATTTCACTGGAGTCAAGTGTGGGGTTCTAGGGTTTCTCTGGCTCACTGTTTACTGGAGAATTTAAAACATAAGAGCTGGAATTTAAAGCATGGAAAGAGAAAAAAAGAAAGACTACATAACACAAGTGGCCCAAACAGCCAGTTATCTAAATCAATCAGGATCTCAAAAACAAAGGAGCTCATGGGTGGGGAGTGTGGCTCGTGGCCATCCTGGCTCTTTCATCTAGTTGTATGGCTGGCAGTTTGTTTGTTCAAGACAGCCTTTGCTGAAGTAGGTGCCTCGGGAATCATAGCTTAAATTAAGCACTTGCATTACCAGAAAAAAAGAAAAAAAGCCAACTGTAAGGGCTTGTACTACAGTATGTTAAAAATGATCGAACTGTACAGTTTTAATGTGTAGTTTATTTTATTGTCAATTACACCTTTTATAGAGCTGTTACAAATGACCAAGTGAAAAAGCACCTATCAAATTAGAGGGATGAAACTACCTGAAAAGACCATGACTTTTCACATGCAAATATCCAAATTAGAAGTTGTTGTAATTTTTTTTACCTTATTTATTTTATTTATTTATTTTTGGCTGCATTGCGTCTTTGTTGCTGCATGTGGGCTTTCTCTAGTTGAGGTGAGCAGAGGCTACTCTTCGTTGCGGTGTGCAGACTTCTCATTGCAGTGGCTTCTCTTTATTTCGGAGCATGGGCTCTAGGCATGCAGACTTCAGTAGTTGTGGCACTCGGGCTCAGTAGTTGTGGTGCATGGCCTTAGTTTCTCCTCGGCATGTGGGATCTTCCTGGACCAGGGTTCTAACCCATGTCCCCTGCATTGGTAGGCAGATTCTTAACCACTGTACCACCAGGGAAGTCCCAGAAGTTGTATTCTTAAATCCTAAAATGAGCTTAGGCTCAGTGTGTGTGTATGCATGTATATGCACACATACATGCTTATTTTAGTTTTACCATAAAACTGGATTTTCTGACTCTCTGAATGGTATTGTTTAATTAAAAAATTAACTTTAATATAATCAAATCTATCAAAGTGTTTTTATGGTTAACATTTTTTATATCTAGTTTTAGAAACTTTTGTTTACTTCAAGGTAATAGGAATGTTTCCCTATATTTTTATCTAAAAGTTTTGCCATTTTACCTTTTACATTTAAATTTGCAGTCCATTTAGAGTTGATTTTTGTGTTTCAGGGGAGGTAGGGATTTAAGTTCATACTTTTCTATGTGAATTATCTTTTGAATCAGCATCACTTACTGTAAAGATTAGATTTCCCTAATGGAGTGTAGCAATTATTATGTCAGGTGATTGAATATGTGTGATCTGATTCTGGACTTTCTGTCTTTTTCCATTGGTGAATTTGTTGATTCCTTTGTTAATATTACATTGCTTTATTTATATAGCTTTAATAATTAGTCTTGATATCTTTTATGCTAGCCCTCCAGTTTTATCCTTTGGATTTTAATTGTACTGCATTACGTATATAGATTAATATATATTAATACATATATAGATTAATTTGGGGTGAATTGGCAGCTGTATTATACTGAATTTTTACTTTTTTCCATGAATATGATTCTCTAAGTCTTACTTTTCTCTCTGAATTTCTACTCCAGTACAGTTGAATTACTTATCTCTTGCTACATTAGCAGCCTAACAATTGGAAGTCAAATAATCGGAATTCATTGTAATTTTGCATAATGTTATAAAGATACCTTCGAAGGATATTTCAAATAGAAGAAGTTGTACATCAAACAATATTAAGAAGGTGAAAAATTCATGAAGGTTATTTTTTGGTTCAAAATGTAACTTTTCAGAAATAAAATACAGATAGTTTACTAAAACATATGTCTCTTGATGTTTTGATGTTTTAATGATGAGGAAGGCAGGAGAATAATAATTATGACGTTTCCATGTTCTGATGGAAATATGAAGAGTTAAAATACCTTCTATGAAATTGAATTCAACAACGTTAATAAAAATACATAAAAGCAAACTATTACCATACAAACTAATTGATACTGCACTTGTTAGAAATAAGTAGCCTTGGTTTAGGAAAGTCAGAATTGGGATAAATGATCCTTTATAGTTAGGTCACCTATTTATATATTATTTAATGACTTTCTAGTGATACGTTTCCAGGTGAAATGTTGTTGACTGTGAATGACATGAATAGATCAGGCATAAGGAACATGAGAAAACAAAGAAACCAGGGTCAAAGCATCCCTATTACAATAGTTTTTACCACTAAATACTTTTCCAAGGAAATAATAAAAAAAATATTTTTATCATACAAAACGCGTTTGTCGAAAAAATTTATTGAAACTTCTGTTTCCTAGGATGTGGCCCCAATGATTATGGTCTGCCAAAAAGAATGGGTGTAAAAATTAAAAACATAAATTTCAAACTGCTAAAAACAGTACTTTGTTCAAAGTAACTGTTCTGTTAGCTTAAGAGCTTATTTTGAAAATATGGTAAAAGGAATATCACTTACTAATGCTATTAGTCATTAATTAATCATTAAGTAATGTATTAATCCTTAATATATAATGAATTTTTGAATCTAAATGAAAAAATAAGAATAATTTAGAAAACCGGGCAAGAATCATTAATGGTAACTGACTAAGGAATACAAAGGGTAGTGACATATTGATCAACAAATACAAGGACAACAAAAATTCAAACTTGATACTACCTGAAGAAATAGATTTAAACAGGGTAATATTATTTCCGCTTAGCTTTAGTATATGTTGTGAGGTTGTTTGTTTTTACGATAATATAATATATTGAGAGTGTGAATAAAATAGCATTCTTATGTACTCCTAGTGGACATATAATTTTGTCTTACAAACCTTCAAAATGTCCATAGCCAGCAATTCCTTACAAAACATTTGTCTAAAAGGAAGAATTAGAGACAGATGTACAGATGTTTACACAAGAATAATATTTTACAGCTTTGTGTATGAAGAAAAGAATAAACACTGTAAAGTGCAATAGTGGAGGATCAATTAATTAAATAAGTTATAGCATCTCTACCTAATAAAATACATACAATGTAGCCATTTAAATTATGTAGATTTATTATGAATTTAGGTAAATGTTCCTATGATATTTTAAATAAAAATGACTATTTATTTGTGTGTAGACACAAACATATATATGCAAAAATATGTAAATACACACAAACCTATATATATGTGCTTCACTACACACACACATACCCACACACACACACGAGTCTTTCTGGGAATTTCTTTCTGATTATTGCCTAAAGATGAATTTCTGGAGGTGTAAATTTTGCATCATATCATTGGTAAGTTTTAAAAGATATTGGTGTTTATTGCAAAATTACACTTCAGAAGATTGTATCATTTGATATATCAACTTATAGACATAATTTTAAAAATATACTAAAATATTGACCCTGGTGGTCATGTCTGAATGGATTGCAGGTAACTTCAATTTTCTTTTCTTATTCTTTCTGCACTGTAAATCTATTGTGCCAAGGGCTTCGGAGGCAGAGGGGTTCCTTTGGTTCGGGAGTCCTTAGGCGGACTGGGTGTAGACAGATTATGCCCCATGTGTGGACTCTGGGGAGGTAAAAATTTTTAGGGTAAAAATATATCCTATAAATAATTTCAAAGTGCTAATAGCATGGAGAAAAATTGGAGAAGAACATAGAAGTTTACAAATGAAGATAAATAGTAACCAAAATAGAGGGAGAGAGCACATAAAATCATCTTTTATTTTCATGACCAGAACTTGTTTGATTTTCTTGATGTGAAGGAAACACAGACAAGACAAAATTCTGATTTAAATTCTGCATGTCCAGCTTGCACTGGGCGAGATACATGTGAGGTCCACAGGGAAACCCAGGGTGTCCAGAGAGTCAGAGCCCAGAGGGAATGAATAAGGAATCGGGCAGATGGATAAACATTCATGGTTGAATTTCCCTCTGCTTGAATAACATTGCCAAGGTCAGAAAAAAAGCTGAGGTCTGTGAGAAGCAGCAGCTGTACTTTGTGCACTCAGATTTCAACAGCTAAATCAAAGAAAGAGGCTAGGACTAGTAATAAAACATGGGTATTTGATTATTGTCATCTAAGGAGGAAGCATGCATATTAGAAAACTGGGACAAAGAGAAAATCTGGCTACAAGTGTGTTTCTACTTTAAAATCCCTATGATCTCGGACAAACTCTTAACATCTCCAAAACTCAGTGTCTTAATTTCTTCTCAGGTGACTTATGAGAGCAAGGAACGAATTAATTGATGGAAAGCATTTCTGAAGAATATAAAATACTGTACAGTCCTTGGAGGCATTTTAACATAGTGGTATTAGGCTTGGCTCTAGCAAGAGAATTACAGGTCGAGTTCAAAGCTCAGCTTTGTCACGAGCCATGTGACCATTTGTCTTCTCCGCTGTTGATTTTGGTTAACTTTAAAATGGGTGTGTTAGTGGTGCCGATCATTTCAGGCTATTACGGTGATTCAGTGAAACAGCACAGGTGAACATTCATTTCAGTGCCTAGTACATAGCAAGCACTCAAAAAATGCTGCCTCCTGTTATAAAAATGTGAAACTATTCTTCATTGGTCATTGACATATTCAGAAGGCCCAGTAATTATAAGAATATAGTGATCAGAAATCTTAAAAAAGACCCTAGTCATTCAGTAAATTTAATTATTTCCAGGAAGTGCCCCTTTTTACCTGATTGATTTTATTCTGGTATAAATCATCACAGTAAAATAAAAGAACCATGGTTTCTTAATTATGTACATAAATATTCCAGAAAAATAAAAATGAAAGGCCCTTTTCAGTTAACATTACACTCTCAGTACTGTGTTGTTACCATCATATATTAGCTGTGGAGAAGTGTCAAAGAAAGGAAAAGTGCAGTTTTATTGGCATCTGTTGATCAACTCCTCCTAACAACAGCTCAAAGGAGGTTTAAGACAGTTTCTCCTTTCAAATTAACTAGAAAGCTCCCATAAATCCTTGCTCCCCTAACAAATATGTGATGGTCAGGGAGTCCACGTTCCTGAGTCGAATTGCCTGGGTGTGAATCCTGGCTCAGCCAGTTACCAGCTCTGTGACTTTGGGCAAGTTGTTAAACTTTTCTAGGCTTCAGGTTCCCACTCTTAGAACCACTGAGTAGGAGAATGGATGTAACGTTATCTAGTATGGTGGTTGCCATATTTTTAAATCCCTGTATGGCAAGAAGTAAAAACTGTTAGTCATTATTAGGTATCATTATCAATACTCCTTTAGGGTCTACAAAATTGACCATTCTAAAAGGTATTAGTTGGCCCACCAGGAACTAAGCTATTAAAAATTCATTCTTGCTCCAATCACCATATGAAATCTTTGGTAACTAAGAAAAGTTGTGATGATTCTAAAGGGATTTGACCCTAGATTCTTACCATGAGAATTTATTATCTATTTAGACAATAGTCAGTTTTGAGGTCCTCAGCATTGCCTTGAAAAAATTCTGTCAGTGAAAAAAATTGTAATGTATATTTACACTCAGGATTTTTTTTTCACAGTATCAATTGTATGTACAAAGAAAAAAAATTTAATGCCTAAAAAGTGAAAGCTAGCAGATGAAACCAGGCTGCCAATGATTGCCCTCTTCCTTGCTCTTAGATTTCTTTTTTCCTAGACCTGAAAAATAAAAATATAATTATCTTATTACTGTATTAATGTACAGTCTCCACACCAAAACAGCAGGAATTGGCCTCTTCCTAGAACCTCAGAAACCACAGGCAATATGGAACAATAGAGTGGACCCTTGGGATCCACAAGAAAAGTATCCCAAGAACTTCTGGAATCCAATATTTCCAAACAGAACTATAGCATGACAGTTTCCCGATAAAATAGAGCAGAAAATAATTGTCCATATATGACCTTTGAGGGCTCATCATTATTACTGCTTATAATGTTATATTACACATAACATGTATAGAACACTGACAGCACACCATGCACCATTTCAAGCCTTTTTAAATCCTCACAACAACCCCATGAAGTAAGTGATATTGTTGTTGCTCTTACTTTGAAGTTGAGAAAACTGAAGTAGAGAGGGGTTGAGTAATTGGCTCTAGGTGGTTACTTAGCGCTGGTGGTGAGATGGTCGCCCAGGCAGCTGGGTTCCAGAGTGCATGTGGATTCTTGCTAGGCTCTTCTCCCTCTGATATAAACACTGTGAAAGTCCCTCAGCAAACTCATGTAATAGATGAGCTCCCCATGCCTATCGATAAGCAGAGTCTTGTATAAAGCTTTATTGTATTACAGATACTCTGCTGTCAGCCACTCACTAAAGGAGTGCTTCTCCCACAGGAGTCTAATTCATGCCTCAGCAAAGTTGCATGTTACTATAGGTCAATGAACCATCAGGCTCTTGTGAAATATTCAAATCTGCGAGTATTATTTTTGTGATTTTCAAGAGTCTTCCATGTAAAAAATGATGAATTTACAGCTAGTTAGAATAGCTCTGCTTTGGTGAATAGCCATGTTTTAGCTATTTAACTGACCTGTTTTATTTTTTTAATCTTGAAAATTTCAAACAATGAAATTTATCACCATTCTGTAGGGTTTTTTTTCTCTTTTTTGATGAACTGTAGATGAAAATAATTGTATGCCCTCCTTTTTTTCCCCCTAATCATACTTATGGAATATGACAAGCCTCAAGAACTCTGTGGACACAATGGAGCCACTGGGTGAATGGGTGACACTTTTGCTGAGGACAGAAAACCACATTGCTATTTCTCTTTATTTTTTTCTCTCAGATCCCTTGACACCTAAAGGGTGGAGCTTGAGTGGTATTTCTCTTTGGAATGTGCTGTCCACTATTATACCTTGATCAGGGTGGGGATGGGGCTCATGGGAAAAGAAGGTGAATTACTTGATACTTTGGGCTTCCTCTTGTGGCCATCAGAAAAGAAGGACGAGCATGGGGGATTTAAGGTAACCATAAACTCAACCTCAGACAGCAGAGAAGGGGAGTGTATTGGCATTTAAGGCAGAACTCTTTCCAGGAATAAATAGGTTGAGGCCAGAATCTTCTCTATTGTATCATTTTACTAGCCTTAATTCAATATAATTTGATAAATATTTATTGAGCTCTCACTGGCTATTTGTTAATGCAATGAAAAATCAGTATTCTTCTTGACGGTGGGAGGACTTTGCCTTAAATCGGGGTAGATATTTAGAAATTTTTGTTCCCAGAAAAAGACCACAATGTAAATTCACCTATTGTGAAAAACCATTGCGGAAAAATATTATTCAAGCTCTCAGAATTTTCAGGTCTTTTTTTCCCTCTTAATTGCAACTGTCCTCTTATTTTCTCCTCTTTATAAAAGTTCATATCCTGATATTTTCTGCTTTTTACCTTCTTTCCCAAAGTTTAGCATAATGTGATAAAGTTAAAAATGTGTGTTATTCACTAGAATTTCTCTTTGTTTAAAAGATATATTTTTGAATGTGCTTGCAATGGGGAATAAGAGTGAAAAGTCATGCTCAAGAGAGAAAATGCACTGTACAATAATCCCAGAGAGACTAGGAATGGAATTTGTTCTGAAGAAGATGAGCTGGGGGAGGAGAGAGGGGAGGGAGAGGAGAAAGCCAGTCACAGAGTGGGTGTGTCTTCAATCTTGTATTTGTGTGTGTGTGTTTATTTATGTGTGGGTGTATAAAACAATGAAGGGACTGAATTTTTATTAGAGTAGACAGAGGGTAAATCAAAGAAAGCATTTTTGGATACAAAACCTCAGACATGATTATGGCCTTAATAGGATATGGAATAGAAGATGGAAAAGGAAATCAAATCATATTTGCCCTCATTTCCAAGGTCCTGCCTACATGTGAACATCTATCTTGTTTAAAATTTATATGTGGTAGCCAGTAGGACTTTTCAATATTACTGTTGTTCTTTCAACACCAACATCATTAAAGGATTTAAAGAAGGGGAGTGAACGGGGCAGATGTGTGGTTTTGAGAGATTGCACTGGCGGTGACCTAGTGTGGGAACTGGACACAGGGGTGCTGTATCAGTAAGCAGACAAGTGCAGGAGAGAGGGGGGCGCTGCAGGAGCTGATTATAGGGTCATCAGTGTACAGCTGGTGGTGGAAATCTGTGACATGGGTGAGCATGTGCACATAGTAAGTGCGTATATGCAAAGTGTGTGTGTTACATAGGAGCTGTGAAGAGGCAAGGCAAAAGGGGAATAAGAGCTCTGGGTAACAGGAGCAAAGTCACTGACATTTTTTATATGTAAGAGATTATTTGATTAAAAAATAAAATTGCTAAGTTCTGAAGAAAGCTATGGTTTGTTCTTAGTGATCTAATTCGCTAATTTCTCCCAGAGAACTGGAAGACCAGGTTCCTCGAAAGTGCCAAGTAGCATCTTTTTATAAATAGGCACACAGTTTCTGAAGTTAACAATGAATCATTTCCAGTTAGATTTGCTTCGAAAAAGATTTGTAGTTCTCAGTAAAAGAGTTGGAAAAAGAGTCCTTTACCATGTTGGAGGTAAAGGTCTTTAGTAATAATTTTAAAATATTCTTATCAACCAAAAGTACATCCATCCTCATTCGTATTTCTGGAAAATTAAATAATTTTCACAAAACCCTATAAAGTAATAATATGTTACAATACAAATTATTTGAAATTTTTTTCCTTTAAGTTTTATGTTTAACAGAGTTTTAATTGCAAGAAATTACCTTTGGAATTTGAACAGTCAGGAAAGATGTGAGAGAAGATAAACTTTGCCTGGTTTTGGCCAAGTTTCTTAGCCGTTTTCGTAATTAAACATTAGATACCATGTACAAATAATGTCATAAGAAGTTTTAATATATATTAAAATATAGTGCAGTCCGTACACAATGTGGTGTGGCCTTTTCTGCTTCTGAAATTTTTTGTATAAACTTTTAATAATTATTCTAGTAGGAAGGGCATGAAGAACAATAAGCAAATGAGTAGATCAAATACATGCAAATTACATTAACATTTATCAGAAGAGAGTGACTATTTTAACAGTTGGAGAGTGTTAGTGGTGATTATTCTATTTTATATCCACTCCAGCCCATGTTTTTATATACCCTTTCCTTCCCTCCCCTCTGTCCCCAGGAGCATAATGTGACTAGAAATCATTTGTAGTGACTTCTAAGCCCTCTTTACCAAAGGATGCTGGTGGTCCTAAGGGCAAATCTTATACATAACTGAGATGGTGTTCTGATCATTGGGCTGCACAAATTATTCCCAATTGCAATGGTCAGAAAAGGGAAAGTTCCGGCCGGGGTGATTACCGAAGAGTTACAACATAGAAAAAATATAAACAGAGTTCTGGCTTATTATAACATTTGCTTTCAGATGTAAGCCATACCGAATATGGTTCCTGGCTGGATTCAGAATGGAACACATTTTGAAAACACCTACTTGGCAGGTCTCAACAAAATATGTGCCAAAAAGCCTAACCTTGTAAACAGGTATGGTTTCAGAGACATTTTGTACTTTCATGCAGTATAATCACTCAAAAATCACTAAATAGAAGCTTTCGTTTTTGGATAGAGCTTCCCTTTTTTGAAAGTAAAGAATATTGTGCCAATTTTTACTTGACAGTATAATTTTTTGTAATCACTATTAAAGCAATTAAACATGAACATTTTAGTTTCTACATTTTCTTTCTATCAGAGACATTATTGTTTGTCTCGAGAACTCTTCTTGAAAAGCTTATGATGAACACTATTTTGAGAGTTATCAGTTGTTCTACACTGAATTGTAATTGCTTATAGATTCCTTTTCATGCTTTTTGACTATTTTGCTTTAAAAATGTTTATTCATTGACAGATAACTCATGAAAGAAATAGTAAGGCACATGCAGGAATAATATGTATTTTCTAATTGGTCTTCGTATAGCTTACATGATTTGATGAACTCAGATAATAAACATTAGAAGACAATATTGATGTCTGTAAGACCATACTTTCAATGAGGTATGGATTCACGTACCTACTGTTTTATGAGCATAATTCAAGTATTTTTTTTCTAGAGAGGTGGTATGGGACTATTAAGAATAAAATGTCTTCATTGCATGCCTAAGGATGTGATGCGGACTTCACTGGCATCTTGGTATCCCTAGAGGCTTTTGAGCAATTGACACATTGTAATTACCGATTCATGTTGATCGAATAGGCAAATGAATTGTTGAACCACCTGGGAGTAAGGAAGCCAAGAGTTTGGATGTTCTTGCCTCACGTGGGCCTCGTTGGGAATACCTAAAGGAATTGAAAGACAGTTTTCTACTATTACTGCAGCATTCACAGTACTAATGTAGCCAAGGGAATTTTAAAAAGTTCAAAATTATGTCCCCTGAGTAATGTGCCATTATGTTTATAATTAAGAATAATAATGTAATAACTGTTATTTAATGAGCACATATTACATGTTAGGCCATGGACTTAAAATCTCAGAAAGCTTAAATATCTTATCTAAGGGTTAAAACTAGCCAAGATCTGAATTAGGCATCTGAATCAAGTCTTGTTTGATTTCAGAGCCTCTAGCATTTCTATCAATGCAGCTACTTCTCCTAGGAAGTCATGTAGAATATTATGTGTCATTTTAGGTGCCACATAAAACACCAAAGACTATCTTAACAAAGCCAGGCCATGTACCAATGCACAGTAAGGAAGCACTACATAGAATTAATCAATTACATCTCCATATACATCTGGAAACTGCCCTCAGACTCATATACCTGGATAATGTATTGTTCCCAAATCAGAAGAATCAGAGTAGTAATTACAAAAGGATGTGTGTCCTTTGAGAAGATAATGGAACCTTTGGCACCAATGTGACATCAATCCCCAAAGGAGTGAAAACAAATAATGACATTTAGAATGCTGACACTCCTCTAACTACATCAATTCTTGTGAATACAGGGCCCACCGAGGGCTACGCTACTTCTGGGGACTTCATGTATGAGGCCAGCACACCAAGACCACAGGCTGCCGTGGCCACACTGTGGCTGTGTCCAAGAAGAAATAAATTTGTGGGCATTGTCTGTTAATAAATAGTTTATACAGTTAAAAATAAATAAATAAATAAAGGCAGTTATAGCAGGAGTAACTAGGAGTTATTTCATGCTTTTGGCACCATTAACCCTCTCTCATAACTTGCTCAAAATTCACAAGGATTGATATTGGGTAATTTAAATGATAACAGACCAAGTAGGAGAGCATTTCCTGTCACAAGGAACCAAGGATATTTTCGAATTTTAAAATATTGTATGATTGATTAATTTATTTTAGACAAATTATTTGAAAATGCACCAGAAGTAAATATCACATATTCTTATCACCCATTCATACTAATTTTAAAAAATATAACTTGTTTTTATAAAAATTTGTCATTCAACTTCATTCTTAAAAGAAAAATTGATGAATGGTGATCCTTGAAACAAAGCTCCTTGGCCTTAAAAATTCAAAATCAAGATAACCTTCTAGTATATAAGTATATAAGATAGTTATAACAGAACCTAAACACAGACACTCAACATATATAGCTAAGGTAAGTTACTATTGATAGCATTTTATATCCTTAATTACTGAGAAAAATCACATGATTTTTGTTTAACTACTGGTTGACTTCATTATTATTTAAATTCAGTGTTTCAACTATATAACATTTTTATTATTTTTGCTATAAAATACTATATGAATACTTTATTGTAATTTTAAATAATTATAGGCAAGCTTTGAGTATTTCACATTAAACTAAATGCTTAGTAGTTATAAATTCTTCAGTACAGTAACTTTGGAATCAATAGAAGTAAAACATTTATAATGTGATTTTATTCCAAAGCTTGTTTTCTTCTAGAAATGTAGTGCTTCCTCTGCCATCTTGATTAATATTTAAACCACTTAAAAGACTAGTCTTAGGACATAATGCGCATTAAACAATATAATCTAATTTTTTGAATCAACTTAAATGCCAGAAAGTATAATCATATATGGATTAGTTTGCTTATTTTAGATCACATTGTTATCAACATAAATGCCTCACGTATTTATAGGATCATATAAATCATGGATCTTTTTGAGTCTTTCAAAGTTGATTTAACTGATTTGGTATTACTTTTAAAGTTATTATTGAAACTACTGTCCCCATGATAAGATTTTACAAAGCTCAAGATCTGGTGCTCAAGGCTGGTGAGAACTCACACATCCGTGAACATTTGAGATAAAATGAATTATAAGCCCTTCCAGGGTAACATCTCATATGAGGAGAAATGTCCACCTCTTTCTCCAGTGAGCTTCCCCAGTGTTTTTAATGTACGTATTACAGATAACACAAACCACTTTTTGAAAAGCTGTAACTATTGTAAGTTTTATGCTTTTAATCACACAGTGAGAGTGAGAGGATTTATCAAATAATATTTTAAATGGCTATCTTTTACTTTAATAGATTTGATTTGAATACTAAGAAGTGACTCTGGAGATACTTGATAACTTTTAGATCAGCATTTCTCACACTTTAATGGCCATCGAGCCATCTTGAGGGCCAGGTTAAAGCTTATATTGCTGGCTATCCCCCAAGACGTTCTGCTTCCCTGAGACTGAGGTAAACCCCAGAATCTATCTTTCTAACAAGCACCCAGAGCATGGCCAGCAGACTACACTTTGAGTAGCAATTTTCGAATGATAGTTAATTTGCATTTCTTCAATGTGAAGTTAAAGATACAAGCAAATAAAAGGAAATAAAATGTTCAAGATAAGTACTGACTATCAAATTTGTATAGATATCATCAAACACATATATTCACTCTGTTTCTACCTCACACACACTTGAGAAATGTTAAAGATTTACAATAAGTTAATGAAACCCTTAACTTGTGTTTGAAACAAGGCTTATCTCAGTATTTTGGATTTTCTTCCCATTAACAACTGAGCCACGTCCAGAAATACTTTTACCCTATTCTAAAACAACAACAAAATCCATTTTTATGTGGGATCCCAAACCAATCTGGGTAAATCTTCCTTCAAACTACTAAGTAAATTCCCTTTGTATAATAACAAGTATTCCGTAAAAAATGAACTTTATGTTAATCTATCCACATATTTAAACTTTTTCCCCATAACAGCTGATACTTTGGGACACAGATATTGAAAACTGTGCAAAATGAAGATCATATTTAGAGTAGAAAGAAGCCAAAAGAAAAACAGAAGTATATTGTTATAATAACTAGAATTTACTTCAAAATGTTTCAGCATGAACAATGTGAACTTAAGAAAGTACATGTTAGTTCACGTTGCACTTCTAGGGGCTGTTCTATCAGCAAATCCACTTCTTACTCTCTTAGTAGTATTTCCGATTGGCTACCCTCCCGAAGTACTTAATAGAAGCACTTCAGCTCTCTGTGCCTTGGACAACATTTGAAGCTTTTGCTAATTAGCACAGTGAGTTAACACATTGAATATACTGAGTTATTCACATGATGGCTCTCACTGGTAAAATTAAAGGCATTCAAGATATGTGGACTGCCTAAAATATAGAAATCTAGCAAGGCATTTTTCGGATGGGATCCCTTAAGGATCTTGAAACAAGAACTCGGTTTCTGGAGGGTTTCTTGCTGTCTAATTCTGGCTCAAGCGCCATAGAATCCTGTCTCAGGAAGACTGTTAGGTCTGTCTCAAGATAGTAAGATTCATGGAGTTTACAGATCACGCTGTGCAAACTGTTTAGGCTTGCTTGATAATGAATACTTCGTAAACATGTGTTGTGAGGCTTGCTTTCATTATATCCTGGGAGCAAAATTGTAGGAGTGTATCTCACCCCACCCCCCGAAATCTATTTGGTAGCTATTACTATGAACAAAAAGAACATAAGCATTGTGCATGACCAAAATAGTTCAGGACAGATCGCAATGTTCAGAGCAATTGCTCAGTTTGCAACAGGTATAAATGTCCACTAGTGGCTGCCTGTCTCTCTAGCTGCCTTCTTATATGTATAAGACGACTTTTCTTCCTGTTTCTCAAGAATTCAACTGAGTCGAATCAGAGCTGAACATAAAAACTAAGAGTTCTTATATCAGCACTAGATACAGTAAGCTAATTTTATAATCATCTGCAGTTTTCAGTAATTTAAAATCAATGAAAGTAACACGACTTGGCAGACTTTTCCATAAAATTGTCCCCGTGGGGTGATTGTGTAAAGATAATTTCTACCAGTCTAGCGACATAGCCTGAAGTTGTTTGCTAAAGTAAAATAAAGAAACAAAAATAAACAAGCACAGTGCAGTGAGAATTCACCGCTCTTATTTTCAAAATTCATGCAAGTTGTGTATTTGACTTTAACTCTATATTTTTATTATATGACTTTTTTTAAGTCATTTCCAGCTCAAACACATTTTCGTTTTCCACAAATCTTTCAGCATAAGTGATGTTGCAAGAATTTGTCATCAATGGCCTGTAAGTGAACAGTAGTTCTCATATATCAGACCTGAGGGAGGGTGTGCCAAGGGATCTTGCTCATTGGGGATTACTTTTACCTTATCTTCTTCCTTAGGAAAATTGTACTTAGAGTGTAAATTCTAGGCCTGATGCCAAACTTAGCAATTTCTAAGAGAACCCCACAAAGAGAACGAGTTTTTCATCATACTCAGGAGTGCGTGATGGAGATGGACACTTAAAGAGTGTGGATTTGCTTACGCTCGGCTTTGGGATTTAGAGAACCTTTCTTGGAGTAGCATTTTATCAGCTTTCCATTAGGATCACAGAATTTAGACTTTTGATGGGTATAAAGTTATGATTAAAGAGCAGTTCTTTAAATATTCTGTATTATGTGTCAGTTTTGTGAAAGAAGGAACGTTGGTTGGAGTTGAAAAATTAAAAAGCCCTCACTTACAAAGTCATTATCTATGAGGGAGGGTGAACTGGCTTCATTTGCTCAAAGAGATGTCTCCCAAATGTGACTCCCTTAGAGGAAGTAGGGACACCCATCCCCAAGGTTTTTCTCCTAGTTTAAAGGAAGTTAGTTTTGCTGTCCTTACTAAGAAAACCTCACTTAGGAATTCCCGTCAGCAGGGTGGTGATGGTGGTGGTGGTGGTGGTGGTCGTCGTCGTCGTCATCATCATCATCATCATCATCATCATCATCACTACTACTAAACACTCTTTAGTTGCCACCGCCAGCTTGAGGTTGCACATTTTGTGCTTCATCTGGGTTTACCTTTACTGAAGTTATACTTTCGCAATCAAAACATCCTGATAGTATTTCCTTCTTGAGAAAAGCCCAGTGGTCTTGTACTATATTCATTTTAAGAGTTTGAGGTTAGCTTTTATTCTCCTGAACTCTGTGGAATTTGTCTCCTACAAATTGAATGTGACATTTGGATCTGACTTTCCCAGACTCCTCTTTCTTGGTTATCCTTGTGCTTCAAATCTTCTCTAACTTGGCAAAGATAAGGATATACAGGTTCATCAACTGTATTTAGTAGATGTCAATTTAAAAAAATCAGGAATCATTCTGATACTTCAAACAAAGGGCAGTAAGTACAAGGTATTTGTTGTAAAGGTGTTGAAAGAACCAGCAGGAAGATCGTGTACTATCCCAAAATTAAGAAGTTGATAGCACCTTTGGTCTGGACGCTACCAGCCTGTTGCCCTGAATCACTGCTACTTGAGTAGAAACCTGGAGAAACCTGACCCCAATGCATCTCCCTTCTTCCTGTCTTTCTATTTCCAGCCGGTGTCTCCTACTGGGAGAAAGCAAGAGAAAAACAATTGGGAAAGGAGTCAGAAATGCAATTTTCAGGATTAAAAAAATTATAGAGAGTAATATAGAAGAGCAGATGTGAGGCTATGAAACATAATTCATCACTTGCTGGTTAAAATTAGACCTGGAGCAGCATTTCCAGTCATTATCATTCTCTGCCTTCTGATAACTGTCTTCTTTATCTGAGCTCATTTATGTTACTTATTGTCTATTCCATCCATAATATATTAGATTAGTGAATACTGACATTTAGTGCCAATATATTTAAATTTATGAGTTAATTCACATGAACCTCTGCTAAAAAATATAAAATATTGTGCTTAAGAAAAACAGTAGCTTTTCTTTTAGTGCTTGTCATAGTAATATTGGCAATATTATAATAGTAATACTGGCATATGCCAGTAACAGCCATAAAGGAATGTTCCTAGGGATGTCTCACCATGTTATGGATAAAAGGTTAGCAACTGAAGTCTTATCAAATAAGTTACTCAGCTAGCATGATGCAATTGAGAAGATACATGATGACAGTTTGGGTAGCGCTATTTTAGAAGTTGGGTTGTTGTCAGCAGATGTACTCTAAAGTGCAGAATTTTGAAATGTGACTACCAAACTCTCAAGATCTAATTTGTTATAAAAAAAAGCTACCTGAACTTAAATATGTTAAATAGTAAAAGGTTTTTAGAATGTCAAAGTAACAATGCCATCTATAGATGTTAATTAAATAGATTTTTATTTATTTAAATTTTTGTCATTAACTGTTTCAAATAGCTCAACACCACTTTAATTACAAATTATCCCTGCCACATATACAATGACCGCTATAGGGCAAGCAGTGTAGAAGGCTCTTCACATGCAGTGTATTACTAAGTCAACATACATGCAGTGTATTGCAAATTGAGTGTTCTCCTGTTTTATAGATAAGTTTAAATCTGCTAACACAAGTACTGGAATAGATATTCAGAACCTAGTTCATCTAACTTCAAGTCCATTTTCTTGTCACTGTACCATGTCAGATGAGAGATCAGCTGCTGTTTCTTAACCATGTAATTCTCACTTATGTTGTATCCATCTTCTTCCTTATTTACCGTATATTAACTGGTGCTGTCTTACACTTCTTTATGTCTCTTCAGCACTTACTGCAGTGTCCTTTACTGCATAGTGATACATGACATGAAAGAATGAATGATTTCAGCAATTCCTCAGAGAAAGAGCTTTCTAAAGTGACTCATTTGTTTATATCATTTTAGTGTTATAATTAACAAGGTTTAGTATTTTGGAAGCTGAGATAAAGTTTTACTTTCCAGTTTCAGAAGCTGAGAAAAGAATTGAATATGGTTTATTGTAAGCTATACACAGCAGGAATTGTGTTTCTTTGCTCCTCTTTTGCATTTTTTTCTTCCCCATGGTATAGCGACTCTGCTGCTAACAACGGTTGCTAGTATTGTGTGTGAACGCACTGGAGTCAAGGAGACTGTTGCATCCCAACTACACGGAGCCAGCCACACGTATTAACGATAACTTAGAGGCAAGCTGCTACAGCCATCATGTCTTTGTTGGGTGTTTTTGCATTTTGTCTTTTTTTAAATTTTTTAATCAGATGCTTTTGGCAAATTTTCTAAATAAAATTTCTTCTAAAATGTGTAAAAAGAAATCAGCAATGATTCAAAATCACTGGACTTAGTATCTAACACCATACAGTTAGTTAGTATTTTGCATTCTTTCAAGACAACAGTTTTTAGGAAGGAGGCTTCGATGTGCCACTCTCCTTAAATGACATGAGGACAGCGGTTTTGCAGCTGTGGACAGCTTTAGCAACTCTGTGCTCTGGGAATAAAACTTTAAGCAGTAAAGTGAAAAGGAGAGACTTCCCTTCTTTTAGCACAGCTGTATGGTCGCCATATTTGATGTTAATGTTTCCCCTTTCCCAAGTCATGAATTTCATGTGACAATTACACTTTATTCCATTCAGCCAGCAGAGAAGCGTCTTTTTTATCTGGAAGGCATTAAGTGTAAAGATGCTAATACTTTGTTGTATGATTGTATGATTTTCAAGCTATCTAAATATGGACGTATGCACGTAAATACACTCGTACACACATACATAAATGAAGTCTCTTTGCTATATTTTTTCCTTGATATTGGCTATTACCAGTTGTAAATGAGATCCTAAACAAACCATGTTGGTTCATCTGCAGATCTCTCATCGGAGCTGTTTTCTTGTTCCATTGCCTTAATTATTGATACTGTCACTGAAGCAGGAATTGCACATCTGGCATAACAGTGAGAAAGGGAGGGAAAAACAGTTGGGGGGGAGGAGGAGGAAAAGCAGGAGAAGGAGGAGTAACAGGGAAATATGAGGGGAAGAAGAAAGAAACGGGACGAAAGGGTGGAGCAACAAGGAAGGTGAGGAAGAAAAGTTGGAGGAGGAGAAAGGTAGGGATGAACATAAGAATCACCAAAGTGTTTCTCATGTTCTTCAAAGACAGAAATGACATATTTAGAGAATTGGCTTTGTTGGTTTTGTTCAAAGAATGATTTAAATCTCACCTTTTCTTTGTGATAGGAATATTTCTAAATGTTAAAGTTATAAGCTGAAAATAAGACTAAATGGGTATGTCATAGGACTAGAGCTACATTACATCTTTCAGCATGGCCATAGTGATTTAACATATTAGTCTACAGCTAATGTAAATTCCAAGTTTGTATCACATTTTAAGGGAAGTTGATTTATCTAATACAGTTTTTTTTTTTTTTAAAGACTTCAGGAAAAGGTTTTAACTTTATGAATATGTGATTCCTTGAATGTTCCAATTCAGCTCCTCATCTGTACTCTCTTTGTCAGCAACAACTTATAAAATTCAAAGAAAAATCTTGAGTGCTGCCTTGAAAGGAGGAAATTTGACTTGCGTTAAACCTCATTTTAATTTTGACAACCTAATTGAACTGTATGAAAGTGAGAACAAAATGAGCAGTGCTTTTGTGTGCTTTTATTAGATTGGAGCTTTTATAGATCTTGTTTTCACTTGTAAACCTTTTCGCATCTGAACATTTTTTCACCTGTAAACCTTCAAAAACCAAATTGGCTAGTGAATCCTGTTGAGATTTAGCTAATGTTCAGCCTGAATAGAATTGAGTTATTTTAATTATTTGTTCTGATACGCTTATTGATCATATACCTCGACAGTTTGCCTTTCTACTCTTTTCCTATATGTAAAAGAGTACTACATAAATTTATAGTTACACGATAGGCATATAAATTTTGATAGGTTGGATTTAAAAATTTTTTATATGAAAATAATGATGATTTTAGGATAACGGTCTCTATTTCATGAAAAGTGTGTTGTAGATGTCATCTTGAGGGCCGTGGTTAGAGAGTGGTGAGCCCAAGGGCTCATTGCAAGATGCTAATATGTTGCTCAGACAGGATCATGTGATTCCGAGTCTGACCTTGAAATCTGTAGACCTGGAATCTGGATGTTTCCCTTGTACTTAGAAGGTATCAGGCTTCCAGGGAGTGACTGACTAATGCTGTATTCTAGGTGATTGGTTAGTAATTGATGTACAGTGAGAAAGATGACTGATGAGGGAATTAGGCACTCAAGTTCTCTCATCAGTCCTTCATCTCTTCCAAGTCTGCATATCTTACCAAATAGCAATTTTTGTTTGTTTGGAGTTAAATTTAAATGGCTAGTATCATCAAATCATAAGAAAGATTTATGTATATCCACTCTAGGCTAAACCCCGAGTCTTCAGATCAGAGAACATTATTTTTTGGTCAGAGCTAAAGACCTCTTGCAGATAAGTGCTCTTCAGTCTCTTGTCTTTTTCCTTTTCTTTCTCATATTGCACGTTGAATATGGGTCAGCCAGGAAACTTGCTTTCTAAGACACTTTAAGGACCTGGCTGATGGAAAATTCTTTTTAATATAGGCCTCCAAAATAATTTCAGCAAGGATAAAGGATTGTTGCTCTGGTGATTAAATGCCTTTGCCTAGACGTGACATGCCACTTTCATTCATATCTCATTAGTCAAATAAAGACACGTAATATCACCTAATTTCAATAAAAGCAACAAAAACATGGTCCTTTCATAGATGTGGAAGAAAGAGAATCAGAATATTGATGGACACCCCTAATGACCAACACAAAAATCAAAGTGGATCTTTAA
The DNA here is from genome assembly GCF_028023285.1 of Balaenoptera ricei. NCBI lineage: Eukaryota > Metazoa > Chordata > Mammalia > Artiodactyla > Balaenopteridae > Balaenoptera > Balaenoptera ricei. The sequence goes on from NC_082647.1 coordinate 67,315,961, forward strand.
GAATGTTAAATGATTACATCCATATTTACCATCACAAAATCCAAGAAGAATTTATAGGCATGACAAGGTAATTATGCTATAGGGACTTCTGAACATCACTTGACCACAGAGAATGTCATTTTACCGAGGGCAAGATTGCAAAGCTAAAGATTAAAATCAAATGCTAATTTATTTATACACCTTCAATTTATTTTTGGCTAGTAATACATTCATATCTTTAAAATATAAAGATGGGATTAAAAAGGCACACATTGGTCAGTTTCATTTTTGCTTTGTCTCTTATTCCTATCACTGTGCCCACAGGTAACCATTCTTATTAGTTTTTTGTGTATCTTTCCAGTATGTCAGCAAATGCAAGCAAATATCTTTACATATTTTATATTTTTATGTCTCTTCCTTTCTTACACAAAATTTAGCATACTACACCTACTCCACTGCACCTTGCTCTTTTCACTTCTCAACATAGCCTGGAGATTTTTCCATATTGCATCTTCATTCCCTTTTAGAGATGCATGGTATGCTGTAGGGAGTATCCTGTAGAGGACTCTCAGGTGTTTCCACTCTTTGTTTACCACAATAATCTTAAAAACCCCATTTCTTTTATTTGTGGGGTGTACCTGAAGGTTAAATACCTTGAAGGGGAATTGTTGTGTAAAATGGCAAATGGATTTTTATAGTTAATAGATATCTCTAAGTTGCTCTCCATTTATGAGACATTCTCCACAACCTTTCCATCAAAACATATTGGAAAGCTTTTTAATTTTTGCCAGTCTGATTCATAAGAATTGTCAGTTTCGTCAGAAATCAGTTGATTAAAGAGCCATTGACAAATTGGAAATCCAAGAAATATTCTTAGACGTACATATATATACACACATATACATATCTATACATACATGCATGTGCACACACGCACACACGAAATGACCCTGAGGTTGGAAATTCTTGGGCAATGTCTGTTACTCCACCAACATCCTAATAATGAATACGACATTAACTTTTACCCTGTCTTGAGATTCTGCCGTTGGTCAGACAAACAGTTCTGCTTGAATACTCTGGACTATTATTACCTCGTCTCATGACTCCGTTAGAGAATGCATGTTATTCAATTCTTTGAAGTTTTAACATAAATTTCAGTGACCCCAGAGCAGCAGAGAATGTGAGTTGCTGGTGCCAGCCTGGTGTGGTAAAGGAAATGTGAAGAGAGAAGGAATCCCTCCACCCTTCTTTTCTCTGCGTTAGGTTTCCAAGTAAAATCCTCCTACATTTAAAGTTACACAGCTTCACTTTCTCTCCCTTCAACAAAGCCTCATGGACTTTGCAACATTCACAAGCTTTGATCTCTGGGTATGACTTTATTAGATCCTACACCCCTGTTTATCATTTGGGAGACCCCAAACAAGGATTCCAAAGTTCTCTGAAGTTCAACTACTGCTGCATTCTCTTTTCATAGAATAGAAAGGTTAAGATATTTGATGGGGGTTTCATTATTCTGACAAAATCTTCATATGTTCAGGTAATCGTTAGAAGTAAAAGGCATCTTAGCAGCAAAAGATAACACACAAGTATCACATTTTAGTTGGAAAATCACTAATTAGTACCTTGTCAGTTTAACAAGGTAACAAGAGCCACCTACCCATTTACCCTGCTAATGTGGACCCCAAATGAAAGCAGATATCTGTGGTCAAACACCTCTGTGGAAGAATGGAAATTTCACATGGAGGCATTGTTTTCTTCCTACATTGTTTTCTTCCTTATTTGATCCACCCATTCAAAAAAGATTGTTCAGCTCTCAGGGTTACCTATTTAATGCTGTTGAATAAATAGGCAATCCTGTCTCAAATCAATCATTCATTGATTTACTGTTTTTTGCAATTATTCATTCATTTATTCATTTACTGAACTATGTTGGATTTATCCTTTATCTTTAGAGTCTAGCACAGAGCCTGGAATACAATAAACACCTAAGGCTTGTTGACTGACAGACTGAATAAATGAATTAATGAATTATTAACCCAGTGCTTGGGTAGTGTTTATTGGAAGAATATGTGTTTGCTTTACATTATGCTGAAATGAAGTCTTCTACCAGTCGTAGAAAACCAGGTTTTCATAACCTTTCTTCACCTGTGAATAGGGCATCCCCTTTATATGTCCTCAAGGTCAACAGTAAAATGTAGGCATGAAGAAACAAGACCATTGTCTTTTGAAGGAAGCAAGGTGATAAAAGCAAAAGATGAAAGTAATTTTAAAATCTAGGTGATATGGCAAATTAGAGGAGCTAATTAATAATATTGCTGTAATATATTCACAGCCATATTTCAGTATAATGTTTATGCTCAGACACATTATAGAAGTTAGCTTTTCATCAGACACTCATGAACCATGCAAAGCACAAAGCTGGTTGCTACACTGTTCTAAACGCAGTGAATCATAGTGTATTAAACAGATAATATATTCATGTGAAGGGGGTTTTTGAAAAAAAATTATGCAATCTAGTTATATGAAACTAAGCATTAATTGTTAAAACAGATTTAAAAGAAGGTCCTAATCTGATAAAGCCAAATGTTTTTGAAGTGCTATCATCCATGTAAGTCAGTAATTTTGGACATGTTTTGGTGGATGCCCCCAAGATGTGACTTACTGAAGTACCAGATTGTTGGGATTTGAAATCATGGATAGCTATAGTTCTGACAACATTAAAGTGTTAACTTTTCCTTTAAGTGGTGAAGCCCCATTTAGAGCCTCAAATGCAACCATAATATTTTGTCTTCATTATCTCTATTCTCCGATTTCCATTTGTCATTTCCACCTTCCTCTTTGGGAATGGCAGGCACTCAGCTAGCTCTATGCTCATCATGGATGTACAAGTTGAGGTGCACTTGGTGGTTCCCCCACCCCCGACACTCAAGGCTATTCTACCACAATTGTTTCATCATCCATTGATAAAACAGAGAGGATTGTTTCTTATTTTGTTAGTCAGTGCTTCAGGCAAAATAAGCTCTCATCCTTTGTGTATCACTTCTTTGAAATAAAATGAACACATTAGAAGTGATGTTTCTAGGGGAATTGTTGCCCAGAAGTGGATGGGCAAGTAGAATGAACATTGTTAGTATTCTTTCTTTATATTTCATTAAGAACTGCTTTCACTGGTACTAAAATTAATACTCAAAAATGATTATTTTGGTCATTCTTGACCTTCTTTCAAAGCATATATTTAATTACTGACCCTCAAACAAAACTTCCAAAGAGGGCCTTCTTATCTTCCATTAATTACAAAATAAGTACAACTTCAGGTCTATCCCACTAATAAAGAAGATGCCTGGATATTTTACCCTTTATTTTCTGTGTACAGTGCTTTTGAAACTTTTTGGTCATGCAGTGCTGACTGGCTGATTTTTTTGAAGGATAGTTGACTTAGAATATTATATTAGTTTCAGGTGTAAAACACAGTGATTCATTATTTTTGTAGATTATGTACTATCCAAAGTTATAATAAAATATTGGATATATTTTCTGTGCCATACATTGCATCCCTGTGGCTTATTTATTTTATAACTGGTTGTTTGTACCTCTTAATCCCCTTCACCTGTTTTGACACCCCCCCCGCCAACTCCTCACCCCTCTCCCCTCTGGTAGCCCCTAGTTTGTTCTCTGTACCTGTGACTCTGTTTCAGTTTTGTTACATTTGCTTAGTTGTTTTTTTTTTTTAGATACTACACATAGGTGAAAACATTCAGAGTTTGTCTTTCTCTATCTGATTTATTTCACTAAGCATATTCCCCTCCAGGTCCATTCATGTTGTTGCAAATGGCAAGATATCATTCTTCTTTCTGACTGATTAATATTTTGTTATACATCACATCTTCTTTATCCATTCATGTGTTGATGGGCAATTAGGTTACCTACATATCTTGGCTATAGTAAATAACACTGAACATTATGAACATTAGGGTACAAATATCTTTTCAAATTAGAGTGTTTGTTTTCTTCAGATAAGTACTCAGGAATGGACTGTATGGTAGTTATATTTTTAATTTTTTTGAGGAACCTGCATACTGTTTTCCATCGCGGATGTGCCAATTTACATTTCCACCCACTGTATACTAGGGTTCCTTTGTCTCCACATCCTCGCCAACACTTGTTATTTGTTGCCTTTTTGATAATAGCCATTCTGACAGATGTGAAGTGATATTTCATTGTGGATTTATCTGTATTTCCCTGATGACTAGTGATATTGAACATCTTTTCATGTGCCTGTTGGCCATCTGTATGTATTTTTTGGAAAAAATTGCCTATTCAAGTCCTCTGCTTATTTTTTTTTAATGGACTTCTTTCATATTGAGTTGTCTGGGTTCTTTATATATTTTGGTTATTAACTCCTTTTTGGATATATTGTATCTCCCATTCAGTAAGTGGCCTTTTCATTTTGTTGATGTTTTCCTTTACTGTGTCAAAGCTTTTGATTAGGTTCTATTTGTTTATTTTTGCTCTTATTTCCCTTGCCTGAAGAGAAAGATCTATAAAAATATTTCTAAGTCCAATCTAAAAGAGCATACTGTGTATGTTTCTTCTAGAAGTTTTATGGTTTCAGTTTTTGTCTTATATTTAAGTCTGTAATCCATTTTGAGTTTATTTTTATATATGGTATGAAAAAATGTTTTAGTTTCATTCTTTTATGTGTAGCTCTCCAGTTTTCCCAACACCACTTACTGAAGAGACAGTCTTTTCCCTATTGTATATTCTTGCCTCCTCTGTTGTAGATTAAATGACCATATGTGCATGGGTTTATTTCTGGGCTCTCTATTCTGTTCCATTGATTTATGTGTCTGTTTTTGTGCCAGTACCATACTGTTTTGAATTATTTAGTTTGTAGGATGGTTTGAAGTCAGAGAGTGTGATATTTCCAGATTTGTTCTTCTTTCTCAAGATCGCTTTGGCTATTCAGGGTGTTTTGTGTTTCTATACACATTTTAGGATTATTTGTTCTAGTCTGTGAAAACTGCTATGGATATTTTGATAGGGATTTTATTGAACCTGTAGATTGCTTTGGATAGTATACACGTTCCAGGAACATGGAATATCTTTCCATTTATTTGCGTTATCTTCTACTTTTTTCATCACGTCTTATATTTTTCAGAGTACAGGTCTTTCATCTCCGTGATTAAATTTATTCCTCAGTATTTTATTCTCTTTGATAGTAAATGGGATTATTTTCTTGAATTCTCTTTCTGATAACTCGTTATTAATGTATAGAAATGCAACACTGGATCAATCCTGTCTGTACTTCTCCATATCCACATCACAAAAATATATTTTAATTTAACATCTTTGGTTTCTGATGATTTGAACACTAATTTATGTATAGTTAGTTGTTTCCTCTCTCCATGAAGATGTTTCATGATAATAAAGTTTTAAGGGGGAAAAAGAAAAAGTGAAGCTTTAAAATAGTTACTATGGTTGGAAAATACAGAGTAAATATCAAAGCATCTCATTTTCCTCATTTGATTCACATTTTTTCTCTCCTCATTTGCCAATTCTCTGTTGCTGACTGACTTACTAATATTTTAAGAAGCCAGGAGGGATCTTGTGACCTCATTATGTGATTTGATGCTTAGGGAGCTTTTGAACTAGGTAATCAAGACAGGAAGCATTAAATTCTGGGTTGCTAAGAGGCACAATAGAAAGTCAGTGGAGGTCCCGTTTTCCACACTTTTTGTAGTGTTAATTCTGAAAGAGCAATGCTTAGTTATTTCTTTTCAATCTACTTCACTATCACAAATAATCATTACAAAAAACATTTGCAATCTCAAAATTGTGGTAAATTTTATATTTTTATTGCCTCCATTACAGTAAAATATTACTTGGATTGTTACACTAAAGATTGCTGTCTAGATGATTCTAGGCAAAAAAGATTGTAAATATATGTATAAATGACATGCATTTGATATTAATGTATTCTAAGCCATTTATTCTTGCTCATGGAGAGTTTTTTAAAGTAATATAATATATTTTAGAAAGGAAAGACATCTAGAGAAGAGATAAATGATGGGATTTTAAATAGTTCAAGATATTAAAACATGCAAAATTGTTTAAGACCATGCTATGGTTTATTGGGAAGTAATAGCATACTTTCTATATGTGCTAAAGTAGGAAGCCTAAGCAGTTTGTTACTTCCCAAGCTTACCGCAGGAATTGATTTTTGTTGAACAAGGTTACAGGGCCATTTGTGAAAACTAATCTTGCTACTGGCAAAAAAAACTGGGAAATAATGAAACTGACAGTATAATTTTATAAAACATTTTGGGGACAGCAAACCAATGTATCCTACCATTACTTGTTCAATTCCATGTAAACTGTGGATTTATCATGTCTGCTGGAAAGAGATTTAGAATGAGAGTTGGGTCTGTTCCTTATGAGCTGTGAGGAATACTATAAATGATCTGTAGGTCAATTTCCTGGTCTTTAAAGTCAGGATGAATACACTTATGTCTTACAGTTTTAGTTTTACAGTGCATTGCCTACCAACTTCTTTTGCTTATACTCGCTGAACTTGACTAGCGGAGTGGAAGTTGTGTCTATGAAATGTGTGAGTTATGTTAAATGATTTTAAGATCCCTTCCAACTCTGACATTTATGGTTCTCTCATGTAGGTGCTTCTCCTTCCTTTGCTTCTCTGATGGGAGACCCAACCCTTAACATTTAACTCTCATCCAGGTACTCATTGATCACATCTCTTCCATTTCCGCTCATGTACTATTTTGTGCATTGAACAGATATTTTATCACTTCTCACTGGGCCCAGTGCACCTCAAACTATCTGTGGAGAAGGACCAGTTGGTTTTTGCTTTTGACACAGCACAGAACAATACATTTATGAAATACAACAAAAATTAATTTCTAAAAAAAGAAAAAAAAAGACATTGAAAATACATCTTCAAACTGTGTATTGTTAAATATAGCAGACACAAAATTACTCTACCATATTGTTAAAAACTCTTCTAAGTTCTTATTCTGAATGTCTGTAATTATCTCATCACAGATAAGTAATAACAGTTCACAGACTGACTCTGGTCCATGGGCCACAATTTGAATTGCACTGATTTCAAACCTAGACTAGCGGTTCTCAAATCCTGATCCCTAGACCAACAGCACCAACATCACCTGGAAACTTGTTAAAAATGCACATTTTCAGGCCCCTCTGAGACCTGTTGAGTCAGAAACTCTGGGCCTGGCTCCCCTCCCAGCTGCCTGTGTTGAACAAGATTCTGGTATAGGCTAATGACAGAAACGTGGCTTTTCACTTTCTCTTTTATGCTCTATTTCTTTCATTACATGCCTTGTAACCTGCATTGTAATCCTCTGGGACTTGACTCCTGGTAACATGGTAATAGTTAACTGCATCGCTCTTGGGGATGAGGGTAAGTGTGAAGGGTACAACTGAGCATTTTGGAAACAATCCCTGTCCTAGAGTTGATTTTGACTTGGAGAATTTGGGTCACTATGTTTGTACCTCAGATGTAATCTATCTGGGACAGTCGTCCTCACCTTAGGTATACCATTTATTTTTATTTTAAAATTAAGCTTTTTATTCAAGGAGTATTGATGTATCGAGTTTATAATTAGTCATTATACTTCCTTGGGAAGGAAATATTTATGTATTGGAAAGCAAAAGGGGACTCTGATGAGGTGTAGGTCTTTCACTATTATTCTGTATATTTTCATCAATTTGCTTTTGTATCTACAGTGAGATGTACATCTTTGATAATTAGTAATTCAAAAAGTTTGTAATTCATCTGTCATTTCTCCTGAGGAAGTGAGAGGAAAAAAGTGCTTCATTTTTAACACATATACAACTCAACCAGCACTTTTAAGAACTATGTCTATCCATGTATATCTGTATCTGTATCTCCATATCTATATCTATCTATATATGTTTATACAGATACATTTCTTTAAGGAAAAAATAAAGGCTGACCAAAAGAGGAAGGGAAATTATCAGACACTAAAAACAGAGCAAAAGAAAAGTGAGAGGAGTGAGTGTCAAAAACACTTTAAATGCCAAACTTAGAACCATATACAATATTCTCCATGAAAATTGGAGAATATTTATTCTTTTGTAGGATACAATGCGTTTACAAACATTGAACTTGTACCACATCATGAAATAAGTCCCAAAACACTTCAAAGAATTTCTTTCATTTAGAGAATTCAGGCAAAGGGCAAAATAAAAATAAATAAATAGCCATATTTTTAAAAAAGAAAAATAAAAGCTATGTGCCTAGTGTATATTGTCCAGAGAGCTGAGACTGAGACAAAGACCTAATTGCCCGTCGTTTGTGTGGGTGGGTGAGTGAGTGAAACAGCCAAGAAGGATTACTACTGCATTTTGCTTGTTCTCCATCCCATGGGACCTTGGGAGACGTCTCATAAAACGTCTTTCAAAACTCTCCTCTTTGGAGGCATTAACATGCCTGCACCTGTGAGTGGCATCGTCAGGGCCCTCCCTTTACACTCCAGGCAGTGATTTACACCTGCAGGAAGCCTGACAAAGCCTCCACTGTCCTGCTTTCCTCCTCTGTGTCTGTAGCAGGAGGCGAGCCTGAGAGGATTTGCAGGAGATGAAGAGGGGTCTGACAGAGAACGCTGAGAAATACAAATAATGGGACATTTTGAAATCTCTTGGATATAAGAGAGGGAATAATACTGAAGAAAATCTATTGATAACATTTAATTTATTAAGCTGGGCAGTGTTTTATTCGACTTCACATTTCATATGTCATAAATACTATTTTGTATGTATGAAATATTTCATAATAAATTTAAACAAAGTAATATAAGATGCTTCTTCAGAAATGTGCTGTTTTCACATATTAATTTGCACATCAACTTTACTATTTGGTGATTTAAAAGTATTCTGGTTGGGATTTTACTGAAAGCATATTGAACGTTGTGACACACTAAGGAAAACCAGTTGCTGGTTTTCAAAAGCTGTGTGTGTCTTCTCATTGTTCATGTTTCCTTTTATGTTTTTCTGGAGAATCTTAAACTCTTCTTCAGATATATTCTGCACATTTCTTGTTAAGATTTTTCCTAAGATTTTTTTTTGATGTGTACACAAATTTTATTGTAACAAATTTATTTAATTTTATTGTAACAAAGCAACTTGTACATTTTTAACGTTTAAAACTGAGCATCATCTTTCCTGTGAAACAAAAGAAAAATTTTAAAATAGGAACAAAATTACAATAGAGAATGGCAATTGCAAATAAGATCCTACAGGTTCTGCTGATTCTCCCATCGAGTGGCAGGGCTCAAGTCATCATTAAGAGAGAATTTTATTTTAAAAGTATCATCTTAAAACAGCAAAGATGCCTGTTAAACATTACAATTAAACATGCCAAAGGAGAAGCCATGTTGTCAAAATTCCCACTTAACCCATCCAAACATCTCAAACCCACGCTTTGCTGACCTTCTATAACCCCATTTTTTAAAGTTTTTCTTTTCTTTTTTTTTTTTAAACAAGAGAAAGCAGACAGATACGTGTTGGTAAATGCCAACTGTCCATATCCACATAGAGACACAGTGTAATCTCTGAGTCCAATATACAGAGAAAAGTGGAAAAAAGCTAGAATTCTATGTACTACTACACAGGGGCCTAGCACCTTCCAGCTTCCAGCAGAGCTAAGGGAGCAGAGGTTTTTCTTTTCTGCCACCAACAGAGCAAGGTGGCGTTGATTCCATAAAGTTTTTGTTGAGACAGAAAGGGATAAAAATGAATTTGGAACAGAACGGCATAGAGATTCTTTTCCCACTGAATTTTGCGCAAGGTATTTCCCCCCAAAATAAGTTGTGAGCCATGGTATAAAGGAGAAAAGAGACCTCAAAAACAGGGCGACTGAGCAAAAGACAACTTGCTCACAGGGACTGGAGAAAATTTTAAAAGGAAGGTTGGAATCCATCAGTGTTCCATTAGTCATCTTCTCCTTCATCTTCCTCTTCTTCCTCACCCTCATATCATCTTCATCTTTTTCACCATCTGCTTCTTCATCAGTATCTTTTAATCCTTCTTCCTCTTCTTCATCATCTTCTTCTTCTCCTTCCCCTTCCTCATCATCCGTGTCAGGAACCAAGTAGTACTGTGATGGATTTGGCCAGATATCATCTTTGATGACCTCTCCTAACTCCTCATCTGCACCTGCATCAGAACGATCAGTAAACCAGGTGAAGGAGCTCTCTGGTTCTTCAAGCTGCCTCTTCCTGCTGGCTTTATTCTGCATTTGACTTGAACATTTTGTCAAATCCTTTCCTAAGAATTTGATACTTAGTGTTGTTATTACAAGTGGAATCCTTTAGCTCACTGTTTCAAACAGAAAGGCTTTACATCTTGATATATTAGTTCTGTAATTGGCCATCAATTTGAATTCTCTTAATTTTTTCTGATTTCATTTTATTCAATTCATGGTTGGCAATCATCCTTTCTAATTAATGGTAATTGTGTAGAGGAAGATTTTATGTGTTTGGAAATAGCTACCCAGTGAGGTAATTGTTTTGTCCCTCAGATTATCAAGGAGATGACCCACGGCCATTTGAGCATGCAATACAGGAGAATCCTACTTCAAGGAAGGATTTCTATAGATGATAAATGTCTTAAATTCTAAGATTTAATGATTATAAGAGTACCCAGAAATAAAATCTTCAGACACAGTTTCTTAATAATACTACCATCTCTGTCTAACATGAACAGCACCTTAAATTTTTGTTTACTTTCAGTATTTTATGCAAATGCCCTGTCACATAAATAAAAGTGAAAATAACAAGCCCTGAAGTAAAATTTGTAGTTGCACAGGAAACTGTGCCTTTCTCTTTTGTTGGATGAAATTGATTAAGGTTAAGATTATCCTTAGTTTCCACCATGACAAAGGAAATAAGCACCGAATTATTTCAGAATAATCAGAAGCTTTTACTAAAAAGCAAATGCTGCAAAACCCATTTTACATCTTACCAGTCAAACTAAATACAAGTTGTCAGAAAGTAAACTTTCTACACAGAATGGGGTGTTTAGGCAAAGAGTGAAATATATAGATTATTTCTATTTTTAATATTAAATAGAAATGATTGAACACATTTTCCTTTAGTTGTCTATCTCTTGCTTTACACAATAAGCCCATAAAAAATGCAATAGAAATCAAGAGTCCATGTTATTGAGGAATTTGGTTGGTATCATCCTCTATGATTTTGGGAGAATACTTCATTTCTTTGGACTTGTTGCTGCCATATATTTAAATAAATAATGCTAATTATAAATAAAGACAACCACATTGTGAAGTTTCCCCCTTTCACTGGGAAAGATTCAACAAATGTTTGAACCTTTGTTGTGTAACAAAATCTGTCTGAACACTCAATATTTCTTGGAGATAAAATTTGATCTTTTTGGATACTTTCACACCTAATTTGCACTAAACTGCATACTCATATTATGTCGATATCACTGTCAAAAGATGGTGGGGAGTTGAAGAATCAAATTAGAAGACTAAATGAAGAAAAAAGTGAAAACACATGACTTTTGAAGCTTTCTCCTAACTGTATTTCCCATCAGTTTCTCTGGGGAGAAGAGATCACGTTGCATAAATTTGGACTCAAGTTACCTTTTGTTTTAGTCTCCAAATTCCTCTCATAAGCTCTGATTTTAATAAATATAAATGCTGCTATTAGAATTACAAATGTTTTTATACTCCTATTGCATTTGCTGTAATTTTGATTCTTTTTAATTTAAAAATAAGTCAGACACAAAATACACTTTTAAGAAACCAGGCTTACGGACCCCATGCTTGCTTAAATAGATGAATAGCAATTGCCTTAACACCTTTAGTAAAAATTGTTGAGAGCATCTAACTTGAATTTGTTTTAATCTGAGCAGACATGAATTGTTGAAGGCTGTAGCTCTGAACACTAACCTGAGGTAGCTTATAGATCGTAAGGAAAAGTTCCTACAGCAGCACGTCAGGGTGACTTTGACCTAAGCAAGTTTCTGAAGGATAAAGGCCAACTTCATCATGCGCTTGGATTTAAAATGCTACTCTTTTGCCAGTCATTTGGAAGTAATTGAAATAATAACTTAGATCAATTAAACATTCCTTAAAAAATAATCTAAAATGAGATTCACATCTTGTTTCAAATACATTTTACTTTGTGGCTTATATTTATTCTTGGAAAATTATTGAGAAATTATTTTCCCCTCCAAAACCACAGACGATGTACAGCTGAATACGATTCTACGCCCTAATGACTTGGAGTTGGAAGAATTCCTATAACTCAAGCTAAGATTTTTCTACTGCTTTGACCTCAGAACTTTTTAGGTGATTGTCTACCCCAGCACCACTGTTATAATTTTGTAAAGTGAAAGAAAGTATAAAAAGTGAAAACTTGAGGAGAAACCTTTAAACAGTGACAGTCTTGCTACACATTTTAAAAAGCCCTTACTTAATACCTTGTTATTCAGCCCACACACATGCACAGGTGACACCCCGACAGTGGCATATAGGGGGTGTTCACAGTGGGAACAATGGTTTGCATTGGCTCCTAGTGACTTCTCTGTTATTTTTCAAGTTGTTGACTGAGTTTTAGACTTCTTCCTGTTTATATATGTATTATTTTCTTAATGTTTTTGTTATATTGGACAACATTCTCAAAGTAAAGTATTGGTAATTAAAATATACCATTCCATATAATCCTATCATTTTGCATATGAGTCATCTGCTTTGTAAAAGATAATTATTTCTTAATTATCTAGACAATACATTTTCCATTTGATAAACATTTTTCAATGCTACCTTCTTCTAGTCTTAAAACATTTTTCAATGCTACCTTTTTCTAGTCTTAGGGCATTTCTATCTCTTATATTCCACTAAGCAATTCTAACAGAAGCATGTTTGCAGCATTATCACTTAGTTATTCAAATATTCTAATAATTTTTTGCATTTATTCAGCTATTATTTATTGAATGCCTACTGTCTGCCAGGCAACATTCCAGGCAGTGATATTTAGTGAGCTAAGCATACATGATGCCTGCTACTACAAAACTATCATCCAGTGAAACTAATGAAGCCCTATTTAAAACATGGCATGAATAGAATGTAAAGGTTATTTTTATTTATTTCACAAATATTTATTTGGAATTAAAATGTGCCAGACAATGTATTACTTCACAAGGGATTACAGAAATAACACATTTTAAACAACTTACAATTCAAGAAGAGATGTTAAATTTAGGCACATAGGGCAAAGAATGTGATTAAGTTCCACAAAGGAGATCAAAACATACTGGAAGACTGAACTACTTATTTATTTGTATTAAAAACATAGTATGGGTCAAATGTTATACTAGGGAGATAGGGAATGAAATGTGCATCAAAGGATGGATGTATGAGGTTTGGAGGAAAGAGAGGGTTAGAGTTAAGCTTTCTGGATAAATAGAAAAAAAACTTCAGGGTACAAAGTTGTGAGAACAGTGCCAGTGTGCTCCAAGTGTATTCTGGTAGACTGAAGAATGAAGTCCATGGTCAGCAGATGTTATCAGGTACAGTACAATTAGAAAAGGAGTTTAGAATCACAGTGTTAAGGATTGGACTTAATTCTATAGATTGCGAACTGTTCTAAAATATTTTGAATCCATAATCTTAGTTGTACTTCAGTAATAATAATTAATCTGACTATTAAGAAGTTGGTGAATCTATGTAATGAAGGAAAAATTGAATGTGAGGACAGCAACTTCTGTTTGAAGCAGGTTTAATTTGAAGTATCAGGGAGATGTGTGGTGGGATAGGTCTAGAAGGCAGTAGTATTTAAGGGTTAAGCTCTCTAGAGAGTGGTCGGAATTAGCAATATGATTTGGAAATCAGCTATATCTAGGAAAAGCCAAGGGGGTGACTTCTATCAGCCACAGTAAATGTGAAAAAGATCTTGCAATTTAGCTCTGGCTAATTTTTTATTTGTAAAATAACTCCAGCTCATACAGGACTCCCAATGTCAGGTGCTTTTTTGTTTGTTTTTCATTTTTCTCATTTTTATGTTACCTATTCTTAGTGGCCAAGGTGACCTTAAGGTTTCCCTTAGCTTGACTAAACTTTAAACAGGTTTTTTCCTGACTCTCGTTTCCTGACCTCTCTTTTTTTAGAGCATTTACTCTAGAAAACTTAGAATTATAAATTCTCTCTCTGCCCCTTTGAGATATATGTTTTCTCCTAGACTCTTCCTAGCTTTCTAACCCAGGAACATCTTTCTCAGGGACCTGTGAGTCACCACTTTGAAATGTAATCATCAAGAAAGAGCCCCTAGCTTTCAGTTTCTGTTGGGGGGCAGGGTATGAGCCTAACTTTCATACAGACAATTAGCAAATACCAACGGCCTACTGTAGGGGTGGTTTAAGCCAGTCACTTTATGTCCACCTCCCTTTGTTCAGCTCATAAAGGTACAAGTGTGCACATGACTCAGACTTTAGTGAATTAGTGGATGACAATTGTTTGTACACAGTGATCATTTTTAGTGGGCATGGCTTTGCCCAGACAGAATGAGACCCCAGTCTTTATTAAGTGATTGGGTAGTGTGATGAAATGGTATGATCCCCATGCCTAGGGAGTTAACCAGGCACGAGAAATAGAATGTTTTATTCTATACTCAGACCTAAACTTAGTCTCCCATTAAGAGACTAATTTTGCTTCTGTTTCTTTTAGCTTTGTACACTGTTGGTGAAAGTCATATAATAGTGAGTAGGGAAGACAGTTAACTGGTACTATTTGCCTCATTGGTTTAAGGATCAAATGAGGTAATTTGCATAAAGCTTTTAGCATGGTGACTGGCATACTGTGATAATCATTATGTGTTAACTATTGCTATTCTTTTTCTTCTCTGTCCTGCAAATCCACTGTATGAGAAATAAACACATTTTATACTTCTCTAATTTTGAGGAGTTTTTTAAACTTCTTCATTTTCTTCTATTATGATTTCCTCCATTTCTATGTAAGACTTTTTCTCCAATACAAGAGAGTGTCTAAAAACGTCTGTGAACTTTCTTCCTTCCTAAATCAGAAAAAAAATGTCATCTACTCATTTATGAATCCAGTCAACAATATGTGTTGGACACTGTGGTAGATATTGGAAATACAGACTTGAAGAATGAAATCAGTTTCCAGCCCTTAAGGAGTTGGTAATGGGTCACAGGATTGATGGTTGACCCCAGTGGGATGATTACATGACCTGCAGAGAGCTAGTCCTCTTGATAACAAGGCTTCCTGGTAATTGCTAGGGTTCTTGATTATTATGTGGGGCTGAGAAAGGCTTTCCTGAGTGTATGTGTGTGTGTGTGTGTACATGTGTGTAGGGGGTTAAGGAGAAATCTGCAGGCTGGGGCAGAAGCCAGAGCCCTAGTGGGGGGTGAGGAAGACATCTACATAAGGGAGGTGATTTATTCATAAAATGTGAAGTTAAAGACAATAGAGAATGAAGACTTTCTCCTCAAATCTCTTCCACATTCTCCCAGTTTCCATTCCTTACCCCAACAAGTAACCACTATTATTAGTCACTGTTTATCCTTCCAGAGGTGATTTTTTATGCATAGTCAAACCAATAATTAAGTATTATTTTCCCTCTTTTCAAAAGAAATGATAGCACATATGCCTATTCTTTTACACTGCTTTTTTTTTTCCACTTAGCATGTTGAAGCTTTTTCCACATCAACACATGGAGTACTTTCTATTTCATAGATATAGTTCCAATATATTTCATTATTTCATTCTTTTCCATAATTTTTAACAACTCCCTTGTATGTGGACATTTAAGCTGTATAAATCTTTTGCTTTTATATATAATACTCTAGTGAATATGAATAATCTGTAAATATATCTCATAGCTGTCATTACAGACACCATACTTCTTTTTGTCATCTGTATATTTTGTTGTTAAATCACCGTGACCAACTTTAGGGTTGCTTAACTAACTGCTTAGAATTCCACAGGTCAAAGTTGTAAACTGAATATGAGTGTTTGGGTTTGAAGCATAGAATTATAATCTCTAAGATGCAGCTCCTTATTGGTTTAGAAGAAAAAGAAAAAGCTACAGAAGGAAGAGGGTATTTTTTTGTGTGTGCTTGAAGTTTCCCGGTTTGTTTGTTTTTTTTTAATTTTTTAAAACATGTACCTTTCCGAGTTCTTATAGTAATTTAAATAATTTAAAAATTTCCTAGAAGTACCTTAGAATTTTATGAAGATTGGGCTTGTCCATCCTTGAACATTTTCTTAAATATCATTGTGGAGTGCCTCTTTTATATTTCTAGCTTACTACATGTCTTTCCTTTACCACCTCAATAAGGATATAAGCTAATGGATGGCAGGGGCAATATCCTGTCATTATAGATAATTTCCAAAAATATCAAAACAGTGCTTTGCAAATAATATCCTTCTATGAATAATTGTTGAATGCTGTATCTTAATTTGTTCTTCAAATTCACGGAGTTTGCTTGCCTATTCTGTTATTGAATGCATGTTATAGGAGCTTAATATGAATATGATTAGCTGTGACTAGAATTCCACTCTGAGAGTCAAATAACAGACACCTACATAAACTGATTCACAAGTCATGAAGTATATTCCTCTTGATTGACAGGCACACACCTTTGTGTGAAAGAAACAGAGAGGGCTGGATGCAGTGGTGTGCCAGTTTGCTTTACTGTTTTGTGAGAGCTCATTGGGCTCATCCTCTGCTCAATTCCACTTTTCATGATGTCTCATGGGTAGCTTGAAATTACATCATAGAAATCAGCAAGCACTGCCAATCTGGGTTCCCCCTCCCTTCCCAGGGTGTCAGTGTTTAAACATTTAAGGACACTGCCACTGACTAGATGGTAATGTGTTTTAAACACATTAACCCATTTAATCCTCACAGCCACCTAATGAAATAGGTAGAGGAAAATCCTCTTGTTAAGTCCACTTAATATACGGCTAGGGGCTTCCCTGGTGGCGCAGGGGTTGGGAATCCGCCTGCCAATGCAGGGGACACGGGTTCGTGCCCCGGTCCGGGAAGATCCCACATGCCGCAGAGCAACTAGGCCCGTGAGCCACAACTACTGAGCCTGCGCGTCTGGAGCCTGTGCTCCGCAACGGGAGAGGCCGCGACAGTGAGAGGCCCGTGCAACGCGATGAAGAGCGGCCCCCGCTCTCCGCAACTGGAGAAAGCCCTCGCACAGAAACGAAGACCCAACACAGCCAAAAATAAATAAATAAATTTATAAAAAAAAAAAAAAAAAATAGACGGCTAAACAGGGCGTAGATAAAGAAACACGGTGACAAAGAACAATGAAACAAGGCTGGCTGCTGTAAAGTTAGAATACAAAAGCAAAGCATCCATTGGAACAGAATTAGTTACATGTAGTTATTATCTTTTTGTTAAACATTGACCGTGATTATTGAGATCATAATTACCTCGAGTCTTTCAATTTCTCTCTTATATTTCCTATACAGGGAATATTTCTGAACACATCTCAATTTTACAAATACTTTTTTCTTCAATAAGTAATTGCACAGTTTATTATTTTGATAAATGCAGAACCCAGACTAACTTCTGCTTTTCTTTTCTTGGCTTCTACATAGTACACTGTGGGCAATTGCTGCACTGTAGCAGTTTGAGAGAACTTTATTGCTCTCTAGGCTATGACTTATGTATAATGGGAATGATATCTTTTGAAGTCCATGGCATGGTATGAGTTTGTGTACTGTTCATTTTTTTCTTTTCTACTTGGCAGTCCATCAACAGTACTTATGTTTTGTTCATGGTAGGTGAAATGAGTGTTTCATGAAGACTTTTGAGCCACAAATAATTTGTTATTCACTCTAGTATGCACAGATGCAATATTGTCCAAGAATGCTTCTTTACGTCCATAAAATAATATACAAATACGAACTTGTAAATACAAAATTTTTGGAAAAGTTATCTAAGTAGAATTTTATTTGTTAAAATATGAATGCCCAGCTCTCTGTAGAAGCGATGGTAGGAACATTGAAGACAGAGAATTTTAAAAATTGCCTTCTCCCAACCACTCAATAGAACATTTCAGGTCAAGCTTATCTTGGGCATGAATCATTATTGTCATCCACTGATTGCCTGAATCCCAGATCCTGTGTCTATTCCTGTCATTCAGGGGGTGCAGCCTTTATTTGAACCTCAAGAAAAGAGAATGCAGAGGGGCCCCTCAACTGAAGTGATCCATTTATGGAAAGAAAGCAAAACCACAATATAGTTCCACCAGAAGGTCTCTGAGTAGTCCTGTAGGAAAAACCTATTTGAGTTTTTATCCTAAAATTTCACAGATGTTATTCAATATGATAACTGTTAACAACTCATAGCACAGTAATGATTGGTATATAATTGTTGGAAAATGCTAACCTTGCAATGAAAATGAAAACCTTCCTCCTTAATATTGGATTATTAGCTATTTTACCCCGATAGTCTTTGAATTCTTATTTTTACTACGTGGAAATTTCAAATTGGTATCTTCTAGAGTCATTAATAATATGACTACCATTAAACAACTCAGTATATATGAGTTATCTCATTTTTTTAAAGTCAAAGAGCTGTATGCTCCAATACCATCTATGTACTGATCTGTTTTATAACATTTCTAATAAAAACATTTAATGAGCAAAAAACCACAATCATTTAGATTTAAGCAACTGACTAAAGAGCTCCGCTAGTACATACAACCATTTCTTTGTGTGACAGAGGCACGAGTAGGTAAAGTTTTTTTGTGGAGGGCAAGACAGTCAATACTCTAGGCTTTGAAGGAAAGAGACAAATCTGAGGATGTTATGTGGGTACTTCTACGACCATTTGAAATGTAATCATTTGAAAATACTAAAACCATTTGTAGCACACAGCACACACAAAACAGGTAGCAGGCCAGATTTGGCCCCTGGGTCATAGTAGTGTGTTAGTCTTGGGAAAAGAGCACCTCTAAAAGTGGGGTGAAATGAGATTTCTTATTCAGTCTCCAGAGTGCGTTGCCAGAGACCACATTGCTTGGTCATAATCTGAAGTCCAGAAATCCAGTCTGTTCCCTTCCATGATCAAATTTTCTCCTTCTTAAGTGCTTAGGGGGCCCAGAAAGTGTACCTCAATGGACAGAGGGTGGGATGTGTTCAGTCCTGTGTCATGCTCTAAATGGTAAAGGAGCTCTTGGTGCAGCCTGTGTTCTGGGGTTGGTGGAATGTGTTTTAATGGTGGTGAGTGGGAAGAAGCCCCAGATCCCACCCGTAGCCAAGATATCATCTTGCCCTGGTAAACATGAGAGTCAACTGTCTGGTTTTCTCTCAGTGGAGATTCTCATCTGTGTATCGCAGTGTCTTTCCGTTAATCCTTCTTTGACCCCCTCGCTCTGTCACTGTCCTGCAGATATTTCAATTCACGTGTACAGTCATTTTCCCAGTGACAAGGTGGCCACAGGAGACTATCTGAGCAGCTAAAGTTTCTGCCACAAATGGGACCAAGAAATCCTTCCTTCTGCTTTTATCTCTTACTTGGGTGAGCTGTGTGGTCCTGCCTCTGCCCCTCATCGTTTCCTTAAGCTAGCTTCATCTGTTGTTGCATTGGCCCTTTCCACCTCCAAAAGAGACTTGTATGTAATCCTTCCATGCCGTAAGGTCAGAGCTTCTTATCAGATTGGTCTACTACCTCCTTAGGCCATGGAAGCAAGGAATAAGGTGCTTTTGTCAAACCCTTGCAAAAAGAATGATCGTTGTGCACACTTCTCCCAGGACAATGGATGCTGCTGTCCCCATTTTATTGTGAGAGCGTCGGAGTGATTCTTCACGGCATATCTGCTTAAGGGAGACTTTCCGTTCATTGCTGAAACTAAAAAAAGCTGTTGGCATTCTGTCTTGCTAAAGATGATTTAAATGCAAATTTAATGTGTGAAAAATGTATACACTCATGGCAAGTGTCAGTGCATAATATTGAGGAGCACAGTGAAAATTTTTCTATTGAAATTTGTTCAGGGGCCCAGAATTTCTATTTGTAATAATGGATTTATCTTATTATTTACTTCGTGGAATCTCTAATTAAACACATTTCAAGATTTTCTCAAGGCCAGGTAGGCCATAAAATGTACATTACCAAAAAAAGTGGTACTAATGGAGCATGCTAATGTCACAGAATTGTAGCTTCTGGAAATCTGCAAGCCGGTTATTGAACAATCATTCCTTGCAAAGTTGGATTTGTGATATATTGTGACTAATGCATCTTAACATCATTACTTCCTGTTTTGGTCTGGTTAATATGTGAAAATAATTGGTTTCTGTCCTAGTAATCATTTTGGTGTGTGGTCTTCGGAATGAAAATAAGCACCTTTGCTATTTTTTATAGGTTAGTTTCAAGCAGAACAATTAATTAGAACATTGTTATCTTTGTTATTGGAATTCATATCTTTTATAAGATTCTTTCTCTCCAAATTACCCCATTTTGCTTAAATGCATTGCTTCAGAACAAAATCAGCTATATAACAGAAGAGAATAATAATGTTGTTTTCTTTGCTTAATAATTTGACTTTTCTTTAGTAGTGACCATTGTGTTGTTAACCTAGATTCTATTTATCTTTCTTTTCAAAGTGTAATGAGATTGTTTTCTTAAGACTGCTGACTAGATAGTAATTCCTTAATTTGTAATGGAATACATACTTAATGATAGTCACATCCTACAAGAACGACTTTACATTTATCTTTATTGAATCTCTCAATATGACTAATTTATATTGCTCTTTGATTTATCAATAAAGATTAAATAATAATAGATTAAATAGATTATTAAATACTAATAATCTAGTAATAGATTAAACTGATCCATTTTTCTTTCTCTGTAAGTTTGATTACTGTTTTGCTCTGTTCTTCAAGTTCCACTTGGCAAATTTTTTTCTTGGTGGTATATGTAGTGCTATGAGGAAGCTTTTTAGAAAAATGGAAAAATTAGATTTGAGAAGTAAATAGCACTGTAGTGACCTTAAAAGGTTGACATGTTTTATCAGTGTATTAATGCACTTGTAGGAAGCTCACTACCTACTAGTAACATTTTCTTAAGATGTAAAATAAAACCTGTTGAACAGATTTGTTTTATTAAAAAGAAGGCTTGTAATGAGCCAGGCATTGTTCTGTTTTTTGGATTCCTTGTTTCACATATTAATTCTTGAATCCTAATAACAACCTAAAAGTTGATACTATTATTACAATCATTTATAGTTGACATTGAGGCAAAGAGATTTAAGTAATTTGCTTAATGAGGTAGCTAATAAGTGACCGATCCAGTATTTGAGCCTAGGTCATCAGTATCCAGAGTCAGTGCTCCTAGCCATCAATTACCCTGCCTTCCTAAAGACTGAAAATGGTCTTTTAAAATTATATCACCATTAAAATAGAGGATAATCTAAATTTGGGGATGGATTATCTTATAAAGTTGTTGTATTTCTCGTTGTCTGCACTTGTTCTTTGAATGCCGTGTGTGTGTGTGTGTGTGTGTGTGTGTTTATTAATTTATTTTTTTACAGGTCTTGACAATTTTTTTTTTTTTTTTCAAATCATTTGTAATAGAAAAACCCAGTATCTTTTACTAAACACTCCCTGGGATATATGGTAATAATGACTTCTCACAGTGTCTTATTGGGGCAACTTCTTTTTTGCTACTCCATATCACTTGTCTGCTAAAGGCAAAATAGCAGGTGCACATAACTACTACACAGTCCCTTCAGCTCCCTCTCTGCAATTCATGTCGTCAGAGTGCTGACTGACATCAGCATGTTTCAAGATTGCCACCTGGTCTAAGATCTAGGTTGCTTTGAATAGATCTTGCCCTTTAATAAGACTCAAATGAGGCAGATCAGTCCAGGCAATCATTGCACCTGTTAAGGGCTTTGGTTCATGCTTATGAGAAATTTAGTCTTTGCTACATTATAAATCATCCCATGTACCACACTGACATTTTCACCATCACAGATGCGGTGATAATGGTTGACAGTTGCAGTATCAAATGACACCTGCTTGACACATTTTTCAGTTATGTTAAGGTGAGATGCTGTGAAAGTCTGAGCTAATAAACAGATTTAGCGGACTTGACTAATATTTAGAGAAAAATTGTTCTCTAGAGACTGACTGGAAGAGAGGCATACCTTTGGTAAAATTACATTTATTGAGTATTGGGTTTCAGGCACTGTGCTAAATTCACTATGTTGACCTGAAATAGACTGCTAGATATTTCTCCAGCAAAGATGGATCTATTCCGGATCAGCAGAGGATTGCAACTGGGGGGTCTCCAACAATGGTGAGCCATGTGCAAGTCCCATCGTGGCAAGGGAAGGAGAGCAATTTTACAAAGGGGAAAGGAATTTGGGAGGGCTACAGTAAACGAAGAGTGCATGGCTTTTCATGGCAGACTCCTTGCCAGGAAAGAGGGATCTTCATTCTTCGTGTTGGGCTGTACTATCTATTGTCATAAGTGTGAGAGCTCCCCCTTCTGGTCTCCCAACTATTTAATTGAGGTTTCTCTTTATTCATTTTTTACAATTATATTCATGATCTCATTTAACCCCATGAGGTAGGTCCTGTATTTATTTCTATTTTACAGATGATAAAACAGAAAACAAAGGTTAATTGACAGAAATAAGAGTAAGCAGTCCCCATTGCCCATACCACACACTGGCTAACAGCCCAGACTGCAATCACCAGCTCACATTTAAGCCAGGCTGCCCCTTTCCTACCTATGGGAGAGTTCTATTCTCTACATCTGTTTCCTCACCATTCAAAGGGAGAATAATAACTGTTTGAAGAGCTATTAGGATGATTGTGTCCATTAATAGATAAAACAGCCTTGGGACCATGACTGTTTGCTCTCACCCAGTTAGCAAGTGGCCAAGTGGAAACTGAGCTACCAGATTTCAGAGCGTGGGTTTTAGCTACTGTATCATTTTATTTGGTGAAGATTTTACCTTCTGTTGTTCCACCGCCCCATACATATAATAACTCCCTTCTTGAAGCAACATTAATTCCTACTATGGCCTTACCCCGTAAAGACGCTGTGCTTTGAGCAGCGTTTTCAATTATGAGCGTGCTCCCCCAGCTCACACGTCATCCCACAGGCTGATGCCTCTTGTATAATTGAAAAGGCAAGCAGTCTGCAGCAGCCTGGGGTGCAGTTCTGCAATTTCATCAAAACCCTCTCCTTGCAGAATTCATTTGCTTGAGCAGCTGTGGAGCTTCTGAAGAGGGGAGTTCCCTAGAAAGGCATTTGGATAACTAATTCTGCTATGGTTTCCATTTCGTGAGCTTAGCCATAAAAGAGGGAGTCAAACTCATTTAGTTTAGTTCAGTGTTTTGTTTTGTTTTGTTTAAATCTGCACTCATAAATATCAGCTCTGTTCTGTTCTTTACCCTAGAAGCTCTCTCCTGTTCTCAGCAGAGATGGGGTTGTGCATTTCCTATTGTGAGTAATGGCTCTATTTAATTAAATAGATAACATTTCACCCTAAAATAGTTCACAAAAGGATTGAGAAACCATCAGGAATGTATTTAAAATCCCTCAGTGAACCCTATCACTTTGTTCTCTGGCACAAATTATAGTTTCTGACACATTAAAATTACATCTTGAGAGGATTCTCTGAACATTTTCCCAAAGTGGGCATTCAGTATTTCAATGAAAAAATAATAGAAAAGAGGGTAGAGCATTTTCTCTGAAAGTTGCAGAAGAAAGAAGTGGCCAATTTTCTATATAGCAAATTATTTGGCTACTTCATTTCCAAAATTACACTAGGTGAAAGTAGACTTAATTATTTCACTTTTTCTGTATTAAACAAACCCTTATGTATTCAATTCCTTAAGTAACTTTTCTTTTAGGAATATCAGAATATAGTTTACTAGAATCTACTTTATAAGGTAGAACAGATACTCCTAATGAATAAACAAATTATTTTCAAAACATCCCCAATGTTGGATCTATTAGAATAATGCAGTTCAAGGTAAAATTATAAAATAATGATATTCTTTCATGTATTTTTTTTGGTCACTCTTTTGTGTCCCTACATGTATTTCAGGTCATTATTGCTTTCCAGTTTCTTCCTGTCACTGTCCTTAATTGCAGCATCCCAAGAGAGGCTTCATCCTCGTTAGTGTTCTCTCTTAATCTAAAATTAATTGTTCTGCATCAGTCAGTATCAGGACCATGCTGAATACGAGTGAGTTGAATGTGTTATCCCACATTTGCCTTTTCAGTAAAGTCTGGATCTAGAAGAGAATGTCAATGTGGTGGATATTAGAAATAGTCTTTTTTAAAAGCAAGAGGACTAGTTAGGATCCAGTGAGGGCTTTTGGGTTTCCTCCAGGTCACACGATGAGCAGCTGCTGGCTTATTCTGTGCCCTGAACCAGCCTGAATCTGCTCCTGGAGAAAGATGATGGCTCAGGATGCTCTGATGGGGATTAATGAGCTTTGGGTTCTAAAGGGGAAATTCAACCAATAATCAGTTCTACCAGTACATTCCTCTGGGGACTGCAAGGCAGTTACCCTCTAAGATTGCTAAGAAAGAGGAATTAGGGGCATACGAAGAACAAATCTTGTTTTTGGGTCAGCTGAATAACTGTAGGTGGAAAGATCAGGAGTGGACTGTTAATTATCAAACTGATCTAATTAGAAGCCACCTTAGTGCAAAATAATAGAGGCTGGTATACAAGTATCTAGATTCAGGCTGACAGTGGGAAGTAATTATTAGCTGGCAATTTACTTGCACTGAGTATTACATATCATTGAATCTGTCCTAGATTTAACTGACTTAGGTGCTATTAAGTAACATATGGATGCCGAAAAAAAATTTTTTTTTTTTGGGCGTGTGACTTTTATATATATATATATATATATATATATATATATTTATTTATTTATTTATTTATTATTTTTTTCTTGTGTTGGGTCTTCCTTTCTGTGCGAGGGCTTTCTCTAGTTGTGGCAAGCGGGGGCCACTCTTCATCGTGGTGCGCGGGCCTCTCACTATCGCGGCCTCTCTTGTTGCGGAGCACAGGCTCCAGATGCGCAGGCTCAGTAGTTGTGGCTCACGGGCCTAGTTGCTCTGCGGCATGTGGGATCTTCCCAGACCAGGGCTCGAACCCGTGTCCCCTGCATTGGCAGGCAAATTCTCAACCACTGCGCCACCAGGGAAGCCCCGGAAAAATTTTTGAAAGGTCCCAAACTTATAATAAAGCCTAAGTGATAAATTTACTTTTCTCAAGTTCAAGCAAAATCTATGAGAAACCGTAACTCCAGTATAATTCCAAACACATTCTTTAGACAGACTTCTGTGACTCCCTAGAACTAGCTATACTGTCCAATATGGCAGCCTTAAGCCACATGTGGCAACTGAGTACTTGAAATATGACAAGTGTGAATTAAGATGTACTGTAAGTATAAAATGCACACTGGGGAAAAAAGGGAGACTATCTGAATAATTTTTATATCGATTACAAATTACTGATATGGGAACAAGTACCTCATTTCTTTAGAAAATATGACAAACACTGAATCTGTATTATCCACCTGTAACAAGAAAGTTCTTAGATTTTGATGATAATTTCATTCTACTTCCAAAGCAAGAGAGATATTCAGGATTAGATTTGACAGTAGAAAATTTATCAATATTATCAATATTAAAGTCATATTTAAATAGCTTTTCACCACACTCAGAAATAGCATAAAGAGAGAATGCTTAGAATTACAAGAAGGGATAAAACCTATTATCTTGCCCTAAAAAAGAAATCTGTCTTACTCCTTGGAGAATTACTTCTGGGGTTCTTCTCTGAACACCAATAACACGACCTCCCTAGGAAGGTCAGGGCTCTTGTATGCAGTGCTGCAGGGAAACTGACACAGGGATTGAGGTGGCATGACCTTCTGTGTCTCGTCACTACTCTCCCGGTGGTCTCTGGGGCAGCGTATATATCCAGGAGAAAAAACTTTTTATTAGTACTTAGATATCCTAATTTCTAGGCCTAACATTGTCGTGTGGGAGGAAAGGCATGCGAAATTCATCCCACCCTCCCTTCTATAAAAAGCAGAAATGCATTCCTTTGAAGATTTGTGAAAGCATGTTTTTCCCCATTTTCATTTTAATAGGGAAGTAGGTTAAAACGGTTTCTCAGAAATAATCAGCAGTGAAATAAGTGGCCTCTTTCATTAAGTATAAGCTGTCATT
The DNA here is from genome assembly GCF_028023285.1 of Balaenoptera ricei. Classification (NCBI taxonomy): domain Eukaryota; kingdom Metazoa; phylum Chordata; class Mammalia; order Artiodactyla; family Balaenopteridae; genus Balaenoptera; species Balaenoptera ricei. The sequence continues at coordinate 67,342,219 of NC_082647.1, forward strand.
TGCGTGATAGAATAATTTAGGGATGTGTAAGTAATCAAGCTTACAATAAAACAGATTCATTTCAAGCATTTCTGTAGTTAATACCTACACGAACCAAGTAAAAACAAACAAAATGTTAACAGCTGTATATACCTTTCCCAGTGTATCATTCTGACATTTTCTGCAAATTTTCTCTCATTTCTGTCTCTCAAATTCTGAGAAATGAAAATGAAAAGAAATTATAATAAGGCATTCAAAATATTTATGTACTTATGAGAGATATTTTCTCATCTCTGATAAATATGTTTAGAATAAACCCTTGGCTTTCCATTTCCTCAGTATCTGAGTGCATACTCAGGGCAAGACTGTGGGGATTGTAGGCCCTAGTTGGAACTTGTACACAGAAGTCTCCTCATTCTAGGGTTTTCAAGCTAGTGGGGGAAAGAGATGCGAGAACACTGGCAAAAACAGACAGTGGAAACACATAATAATAGTGATACTGACACAGTGCAGCCATTGATAAGGGAGGCTGTAGATTAATTATGATGAGAGGGTTTCTTGGCAGAGTTAAGGCTTGATTTGGTCTGTAGGGAACTGTATATGTTTCTTCCATTGTCTTCCTAGCTCTCACTTCTTAAGGAAAGAGGAATTGCTCTTTCCTGTGGGTAAGAATCCAAGGCTTAGGACTTCCCTGGCGGTCCAGAGGTTGGGTCTTCATGGTCCCACTGCAGAGGCCATGGGTTCGATCCCTGGTCGGGGAACTAAGATCCCACATGCCGCACAGCGTGGCCAAAAAAAAAAAAATCAAGGTTTAAACTGAGCCACATTGCTAATGACTAACTGTGCTTTTAAAAAGTTAGGGGAGTAGATTTTCTCTTCCACTCATTTTCTGCCTTCATGTAGTAAGCAGATGCAGGCCTCAGCGGACTTCACTCTCCTCTGCTCCATTTCTAGCAGTGAAGTCGGTAGCCTGAAGTGGGACCTCCTCTTAGCGCTCAGCCTTCTCGCCTTTCTTGGCATGTATGCTTGAATGTCTCAGTCATTGCTTCTTGCTCCTGTCGCCTGCAAGCCACCAAAGAAAAATAAAAGTTAGACGTCTAACCCAACTTCCCTAGAGTTTTGCCTAGCCGTACTTATCACTGACCCAAGTGATGATAAAAGGTTAGAGGGCAGTTTTGTCACCTTGGGCAGGGAGTGATGCTAAAGATGGTTTGTCAGGCTAAACTCCTTTATGGTCAGAATATGCCTGAAAACCTCTTAAATTACCAGATACTAAACTTCTTAGAGTACTAAAGCCAAATATAATTATCCCTTCCTTCTCTTTGCTTTTATATATGACCTCCATTCCCTAGAACAAGGGAGGCCAAGGTCTAGTTTGAATGGGTAATGGTAAAAGAAGAAATTAAATTTCATTCTCTGAATGGTCATAATGGAATGTATATAAAACATATATAATTCATCTTTATTGTGACTTTTAAAAAAACTTGTTGTTCATTCTGAAGATCAAATGAATGTTTCTGAATAAGAATTTGACAGAGAGGGTTTGGGCATTACTTGGATGCAAAAAAACCCCATCTAATTCCCAACATGATACACAAGATAAGAGGTGTATGCAGAGTGGTCAATAGTAACAGTCCTTTTGCTAACTGATAAAAAGTTAGCTCCCCCCAGCCCAGAGTGGACATCAGTTGATTATATCTCTAGTACCATTTTCTTCCCCCAAAACCCACTTTTTCCCCTCAGATATTCTTAACTTCCTCTTCCCCACCATGGAAGCTACAGGGTTTTTATATGATGCTGTCTACTGATCACATTGAATGTTTCATAGCAGGTACCTTAGTCAGGCAACATTAATATGTCCCTGTTCCCCGAACTTTAAGACTGGGACTAAAGAATGCTGGGGAAGAATCTATGTTTTGACTGATGCCAGAATACATAAAATTCTGGAGTTGTCAGTGCCTTTGTTTCTATCATTGTTTACCATAGTAAGAGAGAATAAAGTCAATATGCAAAGAGTAGAAGAGACAAGATATAACTTTTAGGTTTGAATTATTGACTCCAGTTATTCTTGAGATCAGATTGCATTATTCTCTTCATGTAGTTTAGTCCTTAAAACCTTTGAATGCCATAAACCCACAGATTCCACTTTAGGCTTAGCTAGCTAGTCATATAAAGATTCCTAATAATACATGTCAAAAACTTAACAAATGAAAAAAAAAAAAAACCTAACAAATGGAGCTGGGAAAACTGGACAGCTACGTGTAAAAGGATGAAATTAGAACATTCTCTAACACCGTATACAAAAAAAAAAAAAAAAACAACTCAAAATGGATTAGACTTAAATGTGAGACTGGGTACTATAAAACTCCTAGAGGAAAACACAGGCAGAGGCAGAATATTCTTTGTGTTAATTCGCAGTAATATTTGTTTGGATCCATCTCCTAAAGTAAAGGAAATAAAACCAGAAATAAACAAATGAGATCTAATTAAACTTAAATGCTTTTGCACGGCAAAAGAAACCATTGACAAAATGAAAAGACAACCCACTGAATGGAAGAAAATATTTGCAAATGATATGACCAATAAGGGATTAATATCCAACATATATAAACAGCTCATACAACTCAACATCAAAAAAAAAAAAACTCGATTAAAAAATGGGCAGAAGAACTAAATAGACATTTTTTTCAAAGAGGAATGCAGATGGCTAACAGGCACATGAAAAGATGCTCAACATCACTAATCATCTGGGAAATGCAAATCAAAACCACAATGACACATCACCTCATACCTGTCAGAATAGCTATTACCAAAAAGAACACAAATAACATGTTGGTGAGGATGTGGAGAAAAGGGAACCCTGGTACACTGTTGATGGGGAATGTAAGTTGATGTAGCTACTGTGGAAAACAGTATGGAGGTTTCTCAAAAAAACTAAAAATAGAACTATTAATACTATATGACCCAGCAAGTCCACTCCTGGTTATATATCCTGAAAAAAACAAAAACAAAAAAACTAAAAATTGAACTATTAATACTATATGACCCAGCAAGTCCACTCCTGGTTATATATCCTGAAAAAAACAAAAACAAAAAAACTGTAATTCGAAAAGATACATGCCCTCCAGTGTCCATAGCAATATTATTTACAATTGCCAAGATAAGAAAACAACCTAAGTGTCCATTGACAGATGAATGAACAAAGAAGATATGGGGTATATATACAATGGAATACTCCTCAGCCATAAAAAAGAATGAAATTTTGCTATTTGCATTAACATGGATGGACTTGGAAGGCATTATGCTAAGTCAAATAAGTCAGACAAAGATAAATACTGTATGATATTACTTATATGTGGAATCTAAAAAATACAACAAACTAGTGAATATAACAAAAAAGAAGCAGACTCACAGATAGAGAGAACAACTAGTGGTTACCAGTGGGGAGAGGGAAGAGGGGAGGAGTTATAGGTGTAGGGAAGTAAGAAGTACAATTAGATACAAAATAAGTTACAAGCATATATTGTACAACATGGGGAATATAGCCAATATTTTATAATAACTATAAATGGCGTATAGCTATAAATAACTATAAAATTTGTGAATCACTATATTGAATACCTATAATTTATTTAATAATGTACAGCAACTATATTTCAATTATAAATAAATAAATAAAACAATATAGGAGAAAGAGATTAAAAATCTTAACAAATGGATATATATAATAAAGCAGAAAATTATTTTCCAAGTATGAGAAACAACTGTGATAAGAGTAGTAATCAAGCCATTTTTCTGATCACATAAATATCTTTTTCTATATTTATAGAAGAATTGAATAGTTGATGTTCATCATGCTAACAGTGTATTATCAAGAGAAGACCAAATTATTTCCAACATGTATTATTAAAGATGGCAGAGAGGGATCAAATATAGTTTATAAAAATATACATGAATAAATATTAAAATATATTTAGATTATAATACCCAGTTATTTGTAAATATTTCTCAAATTCTTAGTTATTATTTATTTAGGAAAATAGTAATTTTTGACAGTGCAGAAGGACTTCTGGAATTTCTAATGCTTAATTGTAATAATCATTATTAATCCTAGTACTCTTTTGATGTACCCTCAATTAATAGAGGTTACTGAGACCCAAGTGAATTATCTTTGTGACATTTTATTAAGAAATAACTGTTTCTTTTTCTAAGCTCGGTGTGTTTCTTTCTCTAAGATAAATCTTATTTTACTTACGTCTATTGAGAAATTTCAAAAAATCACATATTTAGGTTTCTTTAAATATTAATCAGGCCTTATTACTCATTCCTTTCAAGCGTTCTTTAGTGCCTAGAAGATAAACCAAATATTTACTTCACAGTACTTAGAAGAGTGAAACTCTGATTCATAAACTATGTCCTGAGTGTTACTTTTACAGGGCTGTCCTATCAGAGACAGTAAGAATAAGGTAGACCCTTGTCCAGTTGACTGAAATCATCATGTTCTTGCAGTATGATTTCCTTTAAGTCACTGCAGAACTAATATACAATATAGACTTTGACTTCTTGTAGGACACAGAACAAGCTCAATAAAATTTTACTTTGATTTTTATCCTCATGAAGTCTCAAACTAGGTGAATAACTATGGTTTTGAGTAAATTATACGGTGTAAATTAATTATATAAGAAAAAAGGCATACAGAGAATGGCAAATGTATGGACTAAGTGTAGATTGACGGGTTAAGTGGGAGAGAAAGGATAGGAACAGCAAGCAACAGCTTGGCAAAAAGAGAAAACAGCTCAGAGCACAACAAACAGATGAGCATTAACAAATATTATATTTTGGAGTAGTATTAGAATTTGACCAAAAGTGAACAGTAAATTATATTTCTTTCATAATTTACAGTCGTATTATTACCTGTTTCGATTGTGCTTGGGACTCAATTTATAGAGGAGACGGAATGATGACACAGTAAGGCCAACGCTGTTGAAAGAAGTTGTATTACTCACAGTTTCCTAGAGAAGGGAGCCCACCACGCCATGCAGGGCCACATGGGGAAGCACTGGGGTTGGTCAGGAGGCAGAAGGAGCCAGAGGAAAGCATGGCCCAGAGACTTTATTTTGATTTCCACGGGAAGGAATAGCTGAGACAGAGTAAGGCAAGTTTGAACAAGTTTAGGATTGAGTAGTTAATACTTTCATTGGGCTTTGGGCTATAGCAGTGGTCTCTGGTTGTCTAGTACTTGGTGGCTTAGGTCAGGGGGAGTATTGGCTTGGTGTTTGAGAGTAAGATATAGGAGATCTGGGCTTTCTTTGGCTTTGTCAGTTTGCATATGAAAGGCATGCTTATGGGGGAGTGATTTACTCTCTCTAGGAATTAGCTAGCCTTGGGAGGAACAGTCTCTTCCTGGCCAGAAAGGCCTCTAAGATGTCAAAGCATCAGAAAATATGGAAAGAAAAATCATGATTAATATACTACCCTAGTTTAGGTAGTTTTTATCAGGCTTCTTCTTAACCACTTCTTAAAGTTACATAGTACATTATTAATGTTAAATAATATCAAAATCACTTTAAAAACCTAAGAATCATCATTTTTATATGATTTTAAATTTGTAATTAAATGCTAAAAATATTAATTTAATGTTATGAAAGTTTTAAAATGTTTCCTCTTAGCTTTTAAATACTTCCATCCCTCTCTCCAATACTGCAGCCCCATCCCTCCTTTGCATATTCAGCCATCATTATCAGAGCTCCATTTTATTTTAAAATACAGGGCATGCAATCATAATGACAAGTGATGTGGAGGGAGAAACAGACAATTGCAGTAGCCTGTTATATAATACGCTGCATCCCCTGTGCTAATATCAGTCTTGTTGATTGACCACATACTCTGTTTCATTTAAAAACTGCATAAAGCAAATCAATATAATGGAGAGAATTAATACCATAGTCACTTTGGGTTTACTTTTAATATCTAGAGGATATTAGATAAAGACAAATGAATACATATCTCTTTCACACACCTATTTGCACCAGCACACACAGGGATGTACACACGTATTCCATAACATCAGCTGTGTCTATTTGAAATTCACTGTTTTCAAACATACATGATACAGAGCATATTCCAAGACTAGGGTTGGTATTGAATAGAATCAGGTAAAAACAATTTTAACAACTGTCATGAGTTTGAATTTAGAGAAAATAAATGCCACACAATAAATGTATCTCATTTACATAATATGTTAATATTTACTAATTATATTTTAATGATTAGTATATATTAATAATATATTTAGTTAAAATCTTATAGTATAGTCTACCATAGAGTAGTTAATGTTTTGATTAAAAAATGTACTGTTAATAAATACAAAGTTTGGTTTTGACTTAATGAGATACAATACAGAATTCCATATCAGAAATTTTGTCACTAATCTCCCTTCAGTGGACTTCCTCATGAGATATGCAGTCATTTACCATAAGCCGTGAATCTTTTTATAAGTTACTAAAAACACAATATGTCTATTGGCTTAATTTGAATGTTACAGTACATCAGGGTGGCTATGGTGTCTCATACAGTGAATGCATGAGAACAGTGTGAGAATCCATTCAAATTTATCAGGAAAATGTTTTATGTCTAGTGCTTTCTGAAAGTTGAATAACTTAAAACTAATACTAAGTGTGCTTATATGAGAGGCAATGAATCAAACTTTTTTCGGGGGCAGGGAGGAATGTTTTTAATCAAGTGAAATATCCTGTCAGTGGATGTTACTCTATATTAATAATGGTTTTGTCTCTGAAATGTCTTTGGAGGAACTGTGGAACGTAATCACCATGTTTTCAAATTCAAGAATTTTGCTCACAAGTAATCAAGCTAAAATAAATTGCTCTCATCTGCTTTTCTGTTATTGTGATAAAACTACTTAATGACTGTCTTGATATCAAATGTAGGAATTTAGATCAGAGTTGGAAAAATGGATTTTTTGTCTATCTTACATTTTAGTAAGGAAAAATATGGTGAAAAAGGTCAAGATTAAAACAAGTTTTGGACCTTGTAGCCAATAAATAATCAGTTGTACTCTGTTAATATTAAAAATGTTTGGAAGCTAACCAGGTCCAGCCCAGTTCACCAGAAATAATGTGTCTCACAGGGATTTGGCGCTAAAATATCAACGAATGATAAAGAGCTAGTATTTGTTTATTCTGTGTTTATAACTTTCTGTGAGTCACAAAGGGAACAGCTGTAATGGGACAGGCTTTGGTCATTTGCCAAATGTTTTCTTCTCTTATTTAGTATCTGACGGTCATTGGAAATATGGGGCAACTCTGTCTTTCTCCAGCTTGAAGACAAGACTAACGTCTGCCACCAATTTGTATATTGAAGTGGATGTGAATGTAGATGGAATGTCTACATGTAGACATGTAGAATGTAGATGGAAATTTTGTGTGAAAAAAACATGCCTTCTTTATTGTGAGGGTTCCTTGGCCAGTTACAGGCTTATTGGCCAGTCTTCCATGTAGAATGTGCAGAAGGGACCCTTAGAAGTTAGAGGCAACCACAATTTAATCGTCAAAACCCCACGTGGGAAAATTTTTACCCTCACAATTGCCTCAGACTGGTATGGATCTAGTTCTAAAAATCATTTAGCTCTGAACCTTAGCAGAAAACCTGAAAAACTCCAGTGTGAAGTTTACCGGCTTTTTAATTGGTGACGCTTAGATGCTTGTGGGTGACATAGGACTGGCTGCCCTAGATTACATGACTGTGTTCTTCTTTACCTTTCTCTGAATGCTTTTTGTAATTTCATTCGGCATGGAGTAGAGATACCTGGTAGGACTAAATTCAGAGATCCCTCTGGCCTCTCTGCAGTCTTGCTGAGATACTCCAACCACATGCTGTTTCATGTTGAGGTGGTTCTTTCTATAAGCAATGAATTCTAGACTCTAAGGCAAGAGCACACATGTGTGTGTTTGTGAACGTATATGCTCGTAATCATGCATGTGTGTATAAAGTCAAAGAGAAAAGCGAAATGACCACTGATATTTCAGTGCTATTCTATTAGAAGCGTCTTTAATAGCAATGTCTTTTGTTTGTCTCCCTAGATATGAACATTGTAAGATCATAATTAGAATTTCTCTCTCTATGAACAGGAATGAACTTTGGACAGACGGCCTGACTTGACTGACATACAGTAAGGATTGAAATCAGGAAGACGTTTCCTTCCTTTTTCTGTCTCTTGCAAAATAAAACATTTCTTGCAAAAATAAAACACTATCTTCCTTATAATCAGCGGCAGAGAATAACAATGTTGTTTAAGACTAGAGTCTAAGCTATACGTAAAATTATGAGACCAGGGACCAGAAAAATATTAGTGCATGAGAGTACTCAGTCTTCCTCCTCCCTCGTTTCACATCATTTTAGCAAAAAGATGCTGAAATTGGGTTCCTTTTGAAGGCCTGGTATCTTAAGGTAGGCCAAGAGGCTGCCCAGAATTGTGGGAATTATAAGTGGCTTTGGGACACACTATTTTAGCTTGGGAAAATATTCGGTAATGGTCAAATAAGTCTGCAGACAGTAAGCTACTGCAGTAATCAGAGTTGATTCCAGGATGTGTTTGTGTTTTCTAGAAATGGTGGTGTTAAACTGGTGCGGTGATTTTCTTGTGTTTCCTTTTGTCTATATGGAACTTTGGAAAATTGGAACACATTCGAGATGTGCAGTTTGAGTAGTCTGACTTTGGATATGCTTAAAAAGCTACATAAATTTCAGATGAAGAAAGCCCTGGCTTCAGATACTAACAAAGAAACCTAAATACATTCCAACTTGGTATCTTAATGAGATCCCTCTGGTTATATTTGAATAGAATAGAAAGAAGTGCTTTAAAGTGATGTTTTTCTATATTTGGTGAGAACTTAATTTCCCTCCAGTTTCAAGGGTTTTATTATGAGGGGTTAATAGGGTGATTTTTGTGTGGAGTGAAAAATGCAGAATACATTAGCTTGTGGGTAATTGGACTCCACTCTCCTTGTATTCTTTGTATCGCTCTGTATATCCCTCAGAATAGGCCAGATTATGCAGAATAACAAACAACTCTAAAATCTCAGTGGATTAAAACAACACATGTTCATTTCTTGGCCGTACTATACGTCCACCAGGGGGATGCCAGGGGATTTTCCTCACTGTAGTCCCCATTGTATATGAACATAATCTTACAAACAGTATGGAATCGGGATAATTTCTTAGTCTAGCATAGAGTGTGGTCTTTTACTGAAGTGAAACAAATTGAAGAAGAATCTTTTCCTGACCTATTTCAGCAAGTTTTGGAGGAACATCAAAGAAACATTCATTAAAACATTTATGGGATAAACATTATTATCTCATTTATTCCCACAGAGATTCATAGGAACATTTGCAAATCTTCAGAACAGAAATACAAAATTTTATATTTATATTTAAGAGCTTATAAGATTCTTCATCTGATTGACTATTTAGACCTAGCTCTCCTTCTTAAAGACTTAAATTTTGCTTCGATTTTTATTATTATATTTTCACGGTTAGATGCTCAAAACTCTTTACCCTCAAGACAGAGAAATATTGCTAGAGATGGGTTTAGTACATGAAATGTATTGGTCCAACATGTTAGGCACTGAACAATTTAATGTGATAACCAGAACAGTCAAAATTTGTCCTTATTTGGCAATGGTGTGTTTGTATTCCAATTTTTAAAGAGAAATTTTCTTAGACTTCACTGTCCCTGATATTTCTCTCTTGGAATTCCATACAACTAATGTGGCAAGTTGATCTGGGGCTCACTTCTTTTTGAATAAGTAGCCCAGTTAATTCCACTTCAGTTGAGTTCAACTTGCCTAGAGATTACATTGAGTTCTGGGTCCAAAGTCTCAATTAATGATAAAAATATGTATACATTTGTCTGAACTTGTTCCCTGCACACATATTTCTCTCAGGGACTTTATGGATGTGGGTGAGTGGGGAGTGGGTACTGAAACTGCAGCTGTAACAGGAAACTCACCAAGGGTTCAGGATATTTGGATTCCTCATCCTGATAGTAACTTTTTTTCCTCCTTCTTTCTCTCATTCACCATTGAGACGAAACTAATAACTAACTTTACGTTTTAAGGTTAAAAAAGTTTAAAAAGTCTCAGTATTTAATAGAGACCATGTTTTCTTTAGCCTACTCTTATCTATATTGGTAGGATTAGTTTTAGCTTACTGAATTTATAGCTGATGTTAAGACAGGATTTAGTCATGGAAACTATTAATCACTAGCTAATACTCATGCGTCTTAGGGCAAAGGAAAAATGGATTCTAAATGTTTGTCTTACCGTTTCAGCAATTTTTCACTATATGTTCAGTGACGTATTTGCAAAGTTGTAAGTGGATCCATTTTGATATAAAGATAAATATGGGAAAAGCAATGCCTTTATTTATAGCAATTTCCAGGGAAATTCAGTGAAAGGAATACATATGAATAGCCAGGATAGTTTGTTACAGTTTTGAAATCTTACAAGGCTAACAAAATGAAATTAATAGGATTTTACTGCTGGTGTTGGAGACTTACTGGTTAAAATTAGAACTATGTAGGAGGTGCAATCCAGACCACCTGTTATAATCACAGTTGCAGTAACAATTTTTTTGCATTTATTTGAATTGGCTAGGTAATTGAAAAAGAAAAATATTACTCACAATGTAATTCAAATAGAAAGGTATTATTTAAAAAAGATATTACTCACAATGTAGTTCAAGTAGAAAGGTATTTTCAGATAGCACATGAGTTTTAGAAAGTTTTATCAGCTCTTAAGATTTCAATATACACTATATCTTGGCCTCCTGAATCACATCTCTGCAGTCTAAGCATATGAATGGAGGGGATCGAAGAAATAGTTCATGTGCTAAGCAGCAATCACACTTCATCTTCAGAATAACATAAGTGGGTGTATTATTACTCCCATTGCATGGAAGGACAAAGTGGTACTCAGAAAGTTAAAGTTTAGTGCCTACTGTCACATGGCTAGTAAGTGAAATCACCAGTGTTTTAATGAATATGTCCCTAATATTAATGTCCATGTATTATATTACTTCAGAGCTGACACCCCCTTAACCAGTGGAGATAAATTTGTCATTTAATCAAGTGACCCATTTCATTCTAATGATTAACCTGTCTATTGGAAAATGCCAAAAGAAGAATTCTTTGGACAACTTACTCATAATGTCTTATTCATGTTAGATAGCCAATTAATATTCATTGAATTAATCTGCTGACTACCATTTTGTTGCTGACAATCACATTTCTAAAAACTAGCAAATTCCATAAGAGTTGTCTAATCATCATCTTTTCACAGTGGCCTTAGGTTTGATTTATCAGTTGGACCAAGTGTTAGAGATTTTTAATAGGGTAATTTATTTTTAGTAAACATAATGTGCTGTAAACTTATACAGATACATTTGTCACCAGGTTCATTGAAACCTTCTTTATTCCATTTATATTTATTAAAATGTCATACTTCCAGTTAACATATTTTCCCCAGGTTATTAGTAGAATACTATATATAAGAAGAATAAGAAAAAGGAAAAAAAAAAAGCAAGTCTAATACAGTAATTAAATTGAGTGTCAAAAATAGCAAAGTTGTCAATTTTTATAGCGGGATGCAAGTATACCAATATCAGTACCCATTGACAGCTTCCGCAAGGTCTCAATATAACAATTTCTGGTTGATGTTGCTCTCTGACTAATAGGTAAATTCCATCTTTGCTTTCCACTTTTCCTTTCTGTGATGGCATCACCACATCCTTTTACAGTAAAAGCACATTTGTCTACATTGCTTCTTCTTGGAGACAACCCTTTTTGGTCTATTTAGAGCGCACCATCCTCTTCTTTTCCCAGGACACAACTAATTAATCCAGAGGTAGACATGTGACCCAAGCAGCACCAAAAGGAGGCACCTCTTACTCTGGGCTAAAGCTTTAAGTTCCTGGAGTAAGCCGATAGAAAACCTGCCAAGGATATAAAGGGAAAATATCAGAAGCAGAGCCAAGAGTTGGGAAGGGTTTAAGCAGAGGGGAATGGAGGAGAAAGAAAGAGATAGAGAGAGAGACTAACGTGTTTGCTTGGATTCTTGGATCTAGTCTTCCTGGAACGGAGTAACACACTGAGTCTTCTTGGCTTTTTAAATTAGTACCTCCAGCATTCTTGTTACTCTAGTTGAGCTGGATTTCTGTCATTTCTAACTGAAAAATGCTATGGTTAATTTTTCCTTCCATCATATTTATCTTATAGGGAATTTATATTTAACTGTGGCATACAAAAATAGGCTGCTACTTTGAAATGGCAGTTTTTTGAATTTTGTTTGAGAGTTATAATAAAAATAAAATAATTATATTTGTGATTGTTATTATAGCTAATATTTATGTAGCATTTTCCAACTTCACATGCATTATTTCACTCAATCCTTATAACAATCCTATCATTTTGGTGCTATTATTGCTGCATTTTTCAAGATGAGGAAGATGAGTTGTACAGAGAAGTCAGTGAATTTTCCCAGGATCACCCAGCCGGTAGTGTTAAAAGTGGAATAAAAGTGCGGACAGTTTAGATTTAAAATCTGTTCTCTAAACCAACGAGCAATGCTCTTTGTGACAGTCTTTGTTTACAAAAGAGGGAGAAAGAGATATCTCTTCACTTATATTTAATTCCTTTGTGTAGTTTTCACAAATTCTCTTTAGAGTATAGAGTACTGCTTATCCAACACTTTTCACAGCTTCTTGTATCAAAAATGGGAAAAATGTGGTTATAGACACATAGCAAAGTCTATCTTCTCCCTCCTCAAAAGCATGGCATGGTGCACATTTTCTTTTTCATTATAATAACATGTTTTCCTGGCAGACTTCAGTTGAGTCTTAGTCAACAGAATTTACATATATGTGTATCTTTAGCAGGAAACGAAAACTTTGAAGAGCTTATGAATACTATCTACTCTCCCTGGGGTAGATATTTAACAGATTTTTAAACTTCATCTAGTAGTGCTTTTTTTTTTTTTTTTTTTTTTAATGAAGAGTAACATAAACATCTGTGTGTGGGCCTAGATATTTAACAAAAGTGAATTTATGCCCACACCTGAAGAAAAGGGTGCAGAGGAATATTTCTATTTGTAGTCAGCATGGTAAAGGAAGTTTTTCTCTGCCAGTTAGTTTCCCGGAGAATGCTGCTAGCTGAAATGCTTCATCATAATTTAATTCCACTCCTCTGAGCTAATCAAATCTAGGATCCCTTTTGGCAGAGATCGGGGTTCATAAAGATTCACTTGAATATCTTCTTTAAAGTTAAAAACGGCTCTAGGTTGAATTCCCTGGTGGTCCAGTGGTTGAAAATCTGCCCTTCCACTGCATGGGGCACGGGTTTGATCCCTGGTCGGGGAGCTAAGATCCCGTGTGCCACGAGGCCAAAAAAAAGAAAAGAAAAGAAAAAAAAGGCTCTAGAAATGTGCTTCCATTGTTATTAAAAAGAAAAGAGTCATTACTTTTATGTCTTATGCTCTCTACCCAAATCCTGATAAAGAGAAGCAGGCATTGAGTATACACACGAAGCATGAAAAATAAAGTTTGGGCCACTGTATAGTTGTACATGTTGTTTGCTATTCAGGTGGCCAGCACAGAAATTTAATTGTCAATAAGTTTCTCCTTTTGCCAGCTCAACTATCCCTGCTTTCTGTAATAAATTCTCAAGTCATTTATACAGAAACCTTTCTGGGAATTGAGATAATTATATTCCTTCTTTAGTGCATTAAGACGTTTGGGTAAATTAACCCATGAAAGAGTCTTAGTATAGTGACTGGAACATCGGAAATAATAAATGTTATATGTCATATTAACAGTACATGACTAACCCAAACTTTCTTTTTTTTAATCCTATACTCAAACCCAATATTGAGTAACTCATGGACAACTTATAAATATCTTTTTTCTTTAAAAAGCGACACTAGTGGTTTATAGTTTGCCTGTTGATCCCTGATGTGTGTGTGTCTATCGACCTACCTACTTACCTATTATTATTTTCTGAGTATCCATGCAGTCATAATTTGTTAATACTTTTATGAATCAATGTTTGCATCATTATCTTAAATTGTCCAATCATTTGATATGTTATAGCATTTTTTTTAACTACACAAGATAAAAAGTGGCCTAAATTTTAAAAAAATTTAAAATATTAACCAGGATTAATAATAAAATCAATAGAATCCATGAGGCATTGACCATTTTCATTTACTTGCTATTAGATTTATTTTTAAAAATATAGGTTATTGAGTACTGAGTTATGCTATATCAAAGATAAGTCTTTTAATTTAATACAGCCTATTTTATTGAGAATCCTATGTTAAACTTAGGGTAATAACTATGCTCAGCAATTGAAATATACTAGGAAATTTTATTCTGGGAGAACTAACAAAGACATTTTTACCTCATGAAAACCATGATCAAACCCTTGGGCTCTATTGCATAAGACTTCAGTTCCCAAAATCCAATAATCTATTCCTGTGAATCTATTTCTCTTGTGAAATCCTCTGAATCTCTTTTTATTTACTATTTAGAAATTCAATAATTCATATTATTTATTAGAAGCTATTCTGGGAAGGCCAAACAATAGATTTGTCTTACGCTGATTCTGCCATACGTATCTCTTTCTTAAAAGTGAAACAGAAACAAATTAAAAAGTCTCAAAGAAGATATGTTTTGGTACACGGTAGACAGTTGTAACTCTTTTCCAAAAGATTATTTATCATTAATTTCCTCATGGTTTCCTCATGGGTGATGTTTAATCCCTACCTGAAACCATGAATATATGACACACATGGTGCTTCCTCTTATTTGGAAATCATAATGACTTTTGTTACAGAAGACTATTCCTTTCTTCAGTTTACTAGCTAAAATGGAATTTAGTCATGAAGGGATTTCAGTGTTTCTTATAAAAACTGAGACCTGTAAAGTACCAGTAAGTGGTAGCACATTAAGGTGTTGGTGTGGGGTTGTGAGCAGTTAGTCACAGTGCAGACACCAAAGGAATTACTTTTCATAGAGATTTTTAAAGGATATCAAAACTCAAAACCAACTAAATTTTGATCTGTTTTCTTTTATCACCATGTGCTAGCAATTCTAAAACATGGCAGTGATAAAATATTCCTCCCCTTTGGGACAGATTGCTTTCTTTACATGGCTCCTGCTGACTTGATACACCACTGTCAGTATATATTTGGAAATATTTTATTATTCAAAATATTTATGTTAAGTTAATCCATCCTTAAAGGTCAGCCCATCCATCTTCCTTCTACTTTGATCTTCTGGAATTGTGTTAACATTTAATCATACTAAGGAACCCCCCCCCACACACACACCGCTGCTTGCTTTATTTTCATGCATTATCTTTACAAATTAAACAAATACAAAATGGCATAGCACTTAGTTTTAATGTCCTTGAGTAGTAATGAGGTTAAACATTTTATGTAGTTATTCAAGGGCACAAATAATCTACCTGATGAGAAAACTCAGCTACTGACTGCAAGCTCCACATAGGTTTCAGGATGACCATGGATAAAACGCTCTCCCTCTTCCCTCTTCAGACTGTCAGTGTGCATTTTCAGGGTATTGGTAATTGCCTATTACTCTCAGCCAGTTATAAACCATGTATGCAGTGGGCCAGAGGGAAAAATCTTGGAATTGAGCAAAAGAGTTTTTCCTCACAATGTACCAAAATTCATACCTTCTATCTTAATATCAACTTCTTAAAAGTATTAAACTCCCCAAACATCCTGGACAACCTGTACATAAAACAAAGCTGAGCTGATTAGAATTCACTGCCCTAAGGGAGAATACCACCATGACAGTTTTAGCAATCTCTCAGGAAGGGTGAGTCAGATATTATCTATAGGATTTGGGGGTTTGTGACTAAGAGGTCTGAGTCTTTGAAAGTAGGGAACTGCTTGGAAATGGACAAAGATTCTGATGTAATAGTTTGATTGGTAGACATTCAGGTAAGGATCTAAAGGTGCCCTGGAGTGTCATTCTGCAGACTTTCTTGGTATGAACACCAAGTGTTTAAAAAAAATTTTTTTTACACCCTTAGGGAAAAAACAGGCCCTTTCTATTTTACCATAAGTTTAACCAGTTTTATGGCACTGAACTTCACATGTAACATTTTCTAACTGGTCCTGAAGGCATTTGACCTTATAACCCCCTCCATGCCCTTCTGAGTGGGCCCTATGGTAGTCTGTTTCACAGATGTATAATCTATTAATAAATTGAAAATAAATATATTTTAGAGCATGCACGTATCTTTATATGTTCACTTAAAAGTTTACATTGAGAAAGTGAACTAAAAACAAAGGGTGATTTGGCAATATGCTTGTTCTAAGTTTAGACATGGACTTTAGAACAGGAGAATTAGATGTTAAAATCCCAACTCTACTACTTACTAGCTGTGTAATTCTGGCTACATCAGGTAATCCTTCTGGGAATCAGTATCCTCACCTATTAAGTGAAGATAATAAAATGTTTCATTTTTTTTAATCATAAAATAAATTTGAGTGGACTGAATAATTATAAGACAAAAAAATCAGTATGAGTAAAAAGTAGAAGAAAATTGAATATTGGATTTAAAAAGGATTTTCAACAATTGTATAAACAGAAAAGAAAGAAATCGCAAATTAATTATTAAATGCTTTGACACGTAAACCTGGGAAAGGGTACATTTGGTATGTCAAAAAAAAGGGAACAAAACCAAAGGGAAATGATAAATTAAGATTTAAAAAATCAACATATAAAAACTCTAACATTGTAGTAAAAGATGGACAAAAGGCGTGGAAAAAATCCACTAATAAATATAAAAATGAGCAAATTAAATGAGAAAATAATTCACAACAAAAGTAATGAGAAAAATGTTCAACATAACTCACTTTTAGGAATTTTAAAATTTAAGCAAAAATGTTCTAGTTTACCAAAGAAATAGGCAACAGTGGGAATTATAGTAGAATCTGGTGTCGGAACGAGTGTACAGTTAAAAATTTTGGTAAAGGGGCAATCTTTTGGAAAGCAATTTGATAGCTAATGCAAAGAATGTAAGTATGTTCAAGGCTTCTAACCCAGGAATTTCATATTAATACTTTATTTAAAAATAAGCACTGGAGAAGATATAACTCTCCAAGTAAGGGAGAATATTTTAGTGTATTATGGGGATATCTGTATGAAAAATTATATATAATATAATTACAAAGGACTAATGATATGAGAAAATACAGTATCTTAAAAATATATCAATCCATATATGTTATAACCTAAATTTTCTTTTAAGTATTATATGCATAAAACATTTTAATGGAAATCATTAAAATGTTAACAGAAACCTTATTTAACAGACATCTCTTGATCCCTTTCTATGTGCCAGATGCTACTCTAGGAGTTTTACAAGTATCAAACCAACTAATTTTGAGTAAAATCCCACTAAAGAGGTACTATTTTTATCCCTATTTGATAGGTTAGGAAACTATGTGTATTAAGGAACTTGAACTCATTATCAAAGACTTTTCCAGAAAGAAGAATCCAGACCTACATGGTTTACTGTGGAATTCTATAAAATATTTAGGGAAATAATGGTTTCCAGTAGTCTATCAGAAAATAAGGAAGGGATGAGTACATTCCAACTTGCTTTATGAGGACAGCATAACCCTAAGAACAACACCCCCGCCCCCCCCCAAAATTACAAAGACAATTACTCACCAGTATTTTTCATGTACGTAAATGCTGCACAAACGTTTAACAAAATATATTTAAATTATCTCAGAAATGCTAGTTTAATTTAACACTGAAAATCAATCAATGTAATGCACCATCTTAGAATTCAAGGAGAAATAATCAATGATCATGTCAACAGATATAGTAAAAACATTTGACAAGCTTTAAGACCTATTCAAAAATTTCTGAAAACTAGTAATAAAAGAAGTTTTCAATCTGTTCAAGGGCATTTATGACTAATGTATAGGTAGCATCATACCAAATTGTGAAATGTTGATTATTTTCCTCCTAAGATTAGAAACAAGGCAAAGATGCTCTCTCTTACCTCTCCTATTAAGTGTTATATTGGTGAGCCTAGCCTTAGAAATGAATCTAGAAAAAGAAAATAAAAATATAAAGATAGAAATGAAGGAAAGTTTCTCTATTTGTATGTGGCACGATTTTGTATGCAGAATATCCTAAGTAATCTTCCAAAAATGATCAGAACTAAGAATAAATTTAACAAGTTCTCAGAGAAGTTTAATTTTTTAGAAAATCAATTGCATGTTTTATACAACGACAAATAATTGGAAATGAAATTTTAAAATAATTCTAATTATTGAGGAGGCAATAAATATTAAAATATGTAGATATAAATTTGACAAAAGTCATATAAATCCTCAACACTGAAAACATTGCTTAGAGACATTAAACAGCACCTAAACAATGGAAGTAAAACAATACAAAAGTATTTGTTGGATGACCCAATGTTAAAAAGATGTCAGTTTTCACCAAATTAATTTATAAACTCAACGCATTCCCAGTTATTATTCTAACAGGCTCCTTTCATTCTTTCTTTCTTTCTCTTTTTTCCTTTCTTTTTCTTTCTTTCTTTCTCTCTTCCTTTCTTCCTTTCTTCCTTCCTTCCTTTCTTTTTTCTCTCTCTCTGTCTCTCTTTCTTTTTCTCCTGCCCTTCCTCCCTCCCTTCCTTCCTTTGAATTTGACAAGCTGATTCTGAAATGCATATGCAAATACAAAGGACCTAGAATCCTGAAAATGAAAAAAAAAAAAAAAAGCTTCGAAGGCTTATATGAACTGAATTCAGAAATCACCTATTAAGTTAGAGTAATCAATATAGCATAGTACTGGCATAAGGAATGACAGATCAGTGGAACAGAAGAGTTCAGAAATAGTTTCACTTATACAGTGAAACTATATAAGTGAATCTAGATTTTTTGTTGATTTTCAACAAAGGAGCTGAATCATTCCGTGGGGAAAGAAAAATCTTTTTAACAAATGGTGCTGGAATATCCACGAGGAATAAAATGAATCTCAACCCCTACTTTATACCATATAATCCTAGTGTTAGAAAAATGGTATCTTTGCAAGGAAGGTAAAGCAGTTGATCCACTAAAGCTGAATGTCTTACTTTCTCTGAATGGCTCTAAAGAGGAAATGAGAAATAATTTCAGATGTTATAGCTTTGGCATAAATGGGCCAGAGAGAAGCAGATCTTGCTCTGCTTGTCAAGAGAAGACATAATTCTATAAGACCTTGAGCTACAATGTTATGTGGCAGCCTGGATGGGAGGGGAGTCTGGGGGAAAACTGACACATGTATATGTATGGCTGAGTCTCTTTGCTGTGCACCTGGAACTATCACAACATTGTTAATTGGCTATACTCCAATATAAAACAAAAAGTTTTTAAAAAAAAAAAGACCTTGAGCTATGCTCAGGGATGTCTATAAGTTACTGACATAGTCATAAATGAACATTTTCATCTTTACTAGGTCATTAAAGACAGGGACCCCAATGGAATGCTGATACTTTTTCTAGCCCCATCACTTTAGAGGCTAAAATGCCTTTATTTTCATAGTCTTCTCTGGATCCAGTACTAGAAAAATACAACTGACAAATGCTTGCTATTACTTCCAATTTATTTTATCCCTCATGCCTAATAAAAAGGTTTCTTTTCTCTTTTAAGTGCTTGATATTGAGAGTTTACCATGATTTGGCCAGGTGAGTGAATTAGGGAGGATGATCTGTCTTCAGTTGTTCTAGCAAATTTAGTGGCCTCCTTTGACAAAGTGTATTATTTTAAGACATTGTGAATCTCAGATTTACTGGGTCGAAAGAACCAGATTAGCAGCATTTGGGTCAGGGCTTTGGGACTAAGCTTATCAAGAGACAGACACTAGTCCTGAGGGGAGGTATTCTGGGCATCCAGTATGGAATTTTAAAAAAAAGAGTACTAAGATCACATAATTCCAGGTGGACTTAACAAAATGTAGACTAGGCGGGGAGAACAATTTCTTTGCTCTGGAAGAAATGAGACACTCAGGATCCTATCCAGGTGATCCCAGAGGGAATAGAGAGAGACTGACAAAAATTAGGGAGGGCACCAATTCTAGGAAAATGTTGGTCTAAATGTAAAAAATCCAAGAAGAACTCAGGCATGAAAGCTAAGGCAGAAGCACAGTTGTGATTTAGAGCTCCAGTACACATGGCAGGGGTAGGAAATGGAGTGAGGTATGAGGCAAAAAGCCTAGGGTTTGAGAAAGCATTTGAATGCTCTGAGCACACATGGAGAAGCCAAAGGGTTAGCTTCTTCTCGGCCACTGTACCTGAATCCATCCAGTGTCTTCAGTCTCCAGAAGGTACAATGAATGCATAGTGTTAAATTTATATTCCTTAATTCTGAGCAGTGTGACTGTCCTGGACTTCTACCTAATCATCTATCCTGGTGAAGATGGATTAAATAGAGTGTTTCATGATTATTTTATCATATCAGCCTACCTTTAAACCTTAGAACTCTGTTTTCAAAAGTATGGTTCAAAGACCAAGTTCATCACATTCAGCTGTTTATCACACTCACTTCTTTATGGATCCTCTTTTTTTGCATCAAGTTTAAGAAGCCTTTGGTTAGTCCTAGGTTAAGATTCCTATGCGCTACCCCAGGCTGAGGCAGAACTTCTACGGGTGGAGTCCAGGAATTGACATGGTTTCCCCAAACTATTATGAGAAAATGTTCCTTTTTAAAAAGGAATGACTATGTTCCTAGCAAAACTCAGTATTGGCAACATTTTTTTCAGTTTCTTTTGCTGCTTATAACATTCAACCTTTTAAATACTCTTCTCTTTTAATAACTCCAATGATTCATTCACTTGTTGCCATCAAGTGACAGAAGCACAAAACCAAGCTTTAAATACAGAACAGTAAATTGTACGATCATGAGAAAAAAGAGCACTCGCTGTGTGGTTGTCATGATGGGCTTTTAGTTCTGTGATGTGATTCCAATTCTGGGTTGCAGCAATCATAATTACAGCAATGCCATTTAGCCTACATAGTCAGGGGAAAGGGTAATCACAGTGTAGAAAACAGTGACCCAAGACATCCATTACTACTGAGGGCATTAGCTATGCTAGGCGCGCATGAAATGCACCACATGCCTGTTTGGGAGAGGGTTCTCTAAGGAAAACACTGCCACTCAGGAGCAGTAGTAATGATTATCACAGTTCGCAAAACAATTTCAGTGCCACGTCATCAAAAAATGACCCTGGGAGGCCTCTCTAACATCCCTTGTTAGGCCCCCAGCCAGCCAAACATTATGGTTAAAAGTAACTGTGACAAAGAAACTGCGTGGGTTTCAGAATTATATTCTATAATTTTTTGCCAGCTCCTTCTGACAGATTCTTTATTTCAGAGTGTCTGTTGCTTAGAAAACCATTTAGGAGGAGGTGAAACCTAGATTGATTTTCACTTCTGACTCAAGCCTGATTTGATTACAGTAGGCACTATAGGACTGTTCAACTTTGCTTGCTGGCATGGAAAAATCAACTTGTTTCAAAACGAGCTAAAATATAAGCTCTGTGTGTGTGTGTGTGTGTGTGTAGGTTTTCATTACAACTGTACTATTCCAAATAAGACTTGACCTGTCTTTTATCATTTTTATTTCCGAATAGTGTTTGCCATTGTCTATAGTAAGAAGCTAATGTGTTTTAGAAAAAAAATTGAAAAGCACATAAAAACTATATAAAAAATGCTTCCTAACGAGGCTCAACTAAACTAGTGTTGCCTCTAGTACATGAAAGTAGTGAAAATAAAACGATCAAAAAGAGTTAACCTCTCTGGAATTGTCATTCCAATATTTTATGCTCATCCTTTGATAAATTATATTTATTGGTATGCTTCACATAATTTATTGGAATATTAAAACAGATTACTGAGAGTAATACTGAGAAAAACATAGCAATGTATGTCATAACAATATCTGGCTTTGAGTAAGTTAGGCTGGGACTGAAGCTCAACTTCAGTCTAGAGGGGAGAGAGAGAGGGAGGGAGAGAAGAAGAGATGGGTGGATTCCACTGCAATGGTGGGATCCAAAAGAATAGCCATGCAGTCCAAAGCAGTGTTCACAGGACGGCAGATTCAGATGAAACTCAGGCAAATGCCATGGCAATAGGTTCAGTCTAAACCATGAGGATAGCAGCTAGCAATAGTTCTTAACTTGAGATTCACATAGATTTGCCTGAAGAATGTTTTTAAAATACACATTCCTTTGGCCCCATCAGAGACAAAATAAATCTCTGAAATAGACCTTTAGTTTTGTTCTTTAAACTTATTTTGAGGTAATGGTAGATTAACATGCAGTTGTCAGATACAATACAGATATAATATTCTACACCCTTCACTCAGTTTCTACCAATGGTAACATATTATTGATACATAACTACAGTACAGTACCTTAATCAATAAATTGATTTTGATAAAATTCATTTACCTTATTCAGATTTCACCAGATTTGTATGCACTTGTTTGTATGTGTATGTTCATCTCTATGTATTTATTTCTATGCAAATTATTGTATATGTAGCTTTGCATAGCATCTATCACAGTTAAGATGAAGATGGATTAAATAGAATGTTTCATGATTATTTTATCAGTCTACCTTTAAACCTTAGAACTCTGTTTTCAAAAGTATGGTTCAAAGACCAAGTTCATCACATTCAGCTGTTTATCACATTCACTCCTTTATGGATCCTTTTTTTGCATCAAGTTTAAGAAGGCTTTGCTTAGTCCTAGGTTAAGATGCCTATGCACTACACCAGGCTGAGTCAGAACTTCTGGGGGTGGAGTCCAGGAATTAACATGGTTTCCCCAAACTATCATGAGAAAATGTTCCTTTTTAAAAAGGAATGACTATGTACTTAGCCAAACTCAGTATTGGCAACATGCTCCCTTTGATAATCACAGCTATCTCCTTTCCTTCCCTGCCAAGCCCTGACAACTACTAATCTATTCCTCTGCTCTATAATTTTATTTTAAAAATGTTATATAAATAGAATCCAAAAGTATGTAGTCATTTTAAGATTGGATTATTTTTATAAATACCTGGAGATTCATCCAGGTTGTCATGTATATCGATAGTTTATTCCTTTTGATAGCTAAGTAGTATTCCGTGGCACGACATCTTACTACACGTGGACCATGGTACCACATTATGTTTAATTCACCCATTGAAGTTATTCCAAGCCTGGAATAAATCTCACTTGATTATGGTTTATCATTCTTTTTCTACATTGCTGGATTCAATTTGCTAATATTTTATTGAGTATTTTTGTGTCTAATTTAATGAGAGATATTGGTCTATAGTTTTTCTCTTTTTTTTTGTATTTATTGTCTTTGTCTAGTTTTGCTGTATGGTAATTACAGCCTCATAAAATGAGTTGGGAAGTATTTTATCCTTTTCTGTCTTTTGGAAGAGACTTTGTAAACTTGGTGTTAATTATTCTTTAAAATTTTCACAGAATTCTCCATTGAAGCCATTTGAGCAGCACTAGTATTCTCTTAAAAGATCCCTGATTGTTTTAATGTGTAGCCAAGGTTGAACAATGATTCCTTTTGGTGAGTGATAGGATAGGTAGAATCAGTAGAGTTTCTCTAAGATTATGTTACTTAAGCCACTCACAGAAAGACCTAAACCTGAGGTTAAAGTAGAACAACAAGATCTAGTTGCCTGCAAGATCGGAATTGGGGAGCAGCACATGGGGCCAGTTAAGCCAGCTGGTGCTCAGAGGTAACCCAGGTACTAGAAGAGACCAAGAAAACGCATATACATGCGAGAAATAATACATGGCTTTTTTTTCAGGGTCTTCTCTTCACTCAGTAGTATATCAAGGGCCTTTTTCAGTGATACAAATCTAACTCATTCTATTTGGAATGTAGAAAATATTATATGGTGTAGATTAGCAAGAGATATTCATCCCTTCTGCTATTGTAGGATATTTACAATATCTCCATATTTTAAACAAATATTTTACTATGTATATCTAAGTATTTTTTATGTTAAATGAATTTAAATGGCTTATGCAAGTTTATGGTGTCCACCAAAGATCGTAGTATGTCTGCCTAACTTTCAGACTTACAAGATTACCATAAAGCATACTTAGTATCATATTCCCTTAGAAAGATATAGAATTAGGAAATCTAGTTTGCCAGGAACAGAATCAGGTGTTTTCCTTCCATGAGAATTGCAAGAGGTGGGTTTCTTACTATTTATCGTTCTCCCAGTCCAGAAGCATTTCATCATAAAGGGCCATTTTACAATTAGCACTTTGGCCTGGTAACACTGCTGACATTCTACCTTTATCAAGTTTCCAGTGAAAGAAAGCTGTAAAGTTAACCAAGCCCAAGGTCAGCTCCTCCTGCTGAAGGGAGTGAGTGTTGATAACCTTTTACCCATAATACTAAATTTTGGTAAAACCTGCCAGATTGTGCTCTAAAAAGTTTATATCAATTCATACTGAAGAATAAGTAAAATGAGAGTGCTGTTTTTCTCACAACTTTTCCAACACTGTATATTATTTTTAAGTTTGGCACTCTAGTGCATTAGTATTTTTACTTTTGTTCCCCTTATATAGGTGATTTTAAAAATACCTAGTCTAATGGTCTAAAATGTTTAGGGGTTTATATGCTCATGTGACATTTTTTTATTAGGCTGTCTTTCTTTTACTGATTTACAACAGTTTTGTGTATTAGGAGGTTTAATTTTTGTCTGTTATATTTAATGTTTATATGTCCCCCATGCTTTCATTTGTCTTTTTTATGATACAGTTGGTCAAAATGAAGGTAAAACTAATTATGTGGTCAAATATACAAGTCTTTCCTTTATGACTTCTGGAATATGTATTAGGCTTATGTTGGTTTTTACTCATCCAGAATTCTATGTGTATATTTACCACATTTTCTATTGAGATTTTAATATTTTGCATATAAGTTATTAGTTTTGTTTCACTGATCCACTTCTAAGGACTCAGTATTTACTTTATAACTGGAGGTTGACCAAGGCATTGCTCTCCTTGTCTTCCTGGTACCAAGCCCACCCTGGGAGTTCCCTAAGGCAGATCCTCCATTAAATTTAGAGCTCACTAGCTTGTGCCTGAGAGCTGTGTCCTGGCACAGAAGTTCCATAAGCACTTTAATTAATTACCTTGTCAATTGCCCCAGGGACTGCTCTGACTCTCAAGCCAGACTTGCTATGATCCTGGGGAGTTTTCTGGTGTTCTATTTGGAAAACTTTCTTTTTTCAGAAGTCCCTATTGAGTTGTCAGTTGTTCACCTCTGTGGGGTTTCTTTTCCAATTAAATCCCATCTGCTTTATGTCTTCAAGAAATTCTTCAGTAATCTTTGCACGCTGAAGGCACTCTTCCTTTTTTTCTAGTACTGTTTCTTCTGTCGTTTCAGTGGGTTTTGGTGAGGGAAGTAAGTTAAAGTTTTAGGTAGTTAGTTATTTTGACCTACAAATGAATGATGGATATTTAAAAATATTACATGCATATTAAAGCCTAAAATGAGGGATTAATTCCTAATTGGATAAGGCTTCAAAGGAGAAAATATTTAATACAGAAGATTTGGATTAGATAGGCAAGAATAATCTCTTTCACACATTAAAAATGTACTTTTATACATTCAAATATGCAATTAATGGGGTGAAAAAATTTAATTCAGTTGCTATTAGTTTTTGGGGAGAAGACTCAGTCCTTAACATGCATTCAAATAGACTAATTCCTACTCAAGGTAAAAGCAGCTTAAATTATTAATAATAATGTTTAAAATCATGCCAGTTAATGACATTATTAAAGAAAATTATTAAAAAGTACCATGCACTGAAAACTGTGGCCACAAACAAACCTGAAGACAGATGTTTATGGCAGCTTTATTCATAATTTCCAAAACTTGGAAATAATCAAGATGTCCTTCATTTGACAAGTGGATAAATAAACTGTGGCACATAAAGACAATGGAATATTATTCATCATAAAAAATAAATGAGCTATCAAACGATGAAAAGACAGGGAGGAACCTTAAATGCACATTAGTAAGTAAAAGCAGCCAATATGAACAGCGTATACACTGTATAATTCCAACTATATGACATTTTGCAGAAGCCAGAACTATGGAGACAGTATAAAGATCAGGGGTAGCCAGGACTTGGAGGATGGGGAATGAAAGGGAGGAGCACAGAAGATTTTTAGGCCAATAAAGATATTCTTTATGATACCATAATGATGGTACATTTCATTATGCATTTGTTCAAGCCCATAGAATGTACAACAGCAAGAGTGAACCCTAATGTCAACTGTAGACTTCGGATGATAATGGTGTGTCAGTGTAGGTTCATCAATTGGAACAAGTGTACTAGTCTGGTGGGGGCTGGTGATAAATGAGAGGCCATGTGTGTGGGGGGGCGTGGAGTATCGGAGAAATTTCTGTACCTTGCCCTCAATTTTGCTGTGAAACTTGAACTTCTCAAAAAAAAAAAAAAAAAAAAAAGGTCTTAATTTAAAAAAAAAGTCAGATGCAGATTGTGTGTGAAAACATAGTTTAGTGGGGTTTGGAATGATAAGTTGAGAACGGTCTTGAGATAAAATTTAATTCTGAACTGTTAATTTACTTCTTGTAAGTGCAGTGACATAAGATGACACTTAGTAGTGGCACAGGTAATTGGCAGGAGGCAATAAGAGGACATTTTATGGAAGGTACAGAAGGATCATAGGGCCCTGGGTAACTTTACTGGGCTGCTATTGACATAACAGCAATGAGATGCTCATGAGTCATTTAGGGAGCAGTTAAATGTATTGTTGCCCTTTGCACATTATCAGTAGGTGCAACAGTGGCAGTAGTGAAAGAGCCAGAACAAGAGAGAAAGAAAATATCAGAAGCCACTCAGCTGTTCAGAACATTTCATCATGAGTATATGAGACGCCTCTTGATTCCTGTAAAGGACTTGGCAAGATCCTGATTAAAAATTATGTGTTAGACAACAATTTAAAATGCCCACTTGACTTTATTTTGGCTATGTCATAGAGAGAGTGTATAAATGAATCTGGAATTCTAGCCAAATCAAAGCTAGAAACGTTTATTGATACAGAAGATATTTAGGTAATAAATGGAACAGAAAGAGTTCACCCAGTGTGAGCATGAAGATATACAAGAAAAGAGAGAGCCCAGGAACACTACGTTTAGATTAATGCTTATTAAACATGAAATATAAATTGTAGAACACAAATGTTATATTAGTCAAGTGCCTACACAAATTTATAGAAATTACTGTGTCATAAAAGTGTAACAGTTCATTAAAACAAAATAAGATACTGATTTTTGGCAATTTCTTTTGTTGTAATACTTTGGAGCACAAATCAAATTGTATGAAATCATACATTCCTCCATCAACTCTTCAGCTCTTATGTTTCTATAGGAAGCATGTTCACTGAAACCTACACCAATATTGCATTGAATTAATTTAATAAATATAGATCACGTTCCCAGGAGGAATAAGACATAGTACTTGGTTCTTGTTTTGAGGAATCTAACATTAGAAGCACAAATCCTACTTTGAAAGATTTATAACCTAAATGGACATAAAAATGTACAGAGGACGAACCATAAAAACAAAAGAAATGTGGCAGGTGTAATAAAGAGTACAGAAAAGCCAAATTGAACCTTACTGTCAGAGTTTGGAAAAGCTTCACCAATGAGCTGGCATTTTAGATAGTTCCTTAAGAAGGAATACGATTTTAGTAAGTAGATATACAGAGATAACATATAGGGAAAATGAAGGAAGGCCATGAATCAGAGAGACATTCCCATGAGAAGGCAGCTTGGATAGTATAGGAGAGTAAGAAGTGTTAGATGTGTGTTTTTTAGAATGAGTTGCAGGTGGGAGATTGGTTTATGGTAATGGTATTGGAGAGTAGGTATGTTTTAATCCGGTCTTGACAACATTGTAAGACATTAAGATAAAGTGTATTCTGATAGGGGAAAGGGATGACAAATTATGTGTTATATAGATACCAAGCATTTGATTACAAGTGGGGTAAAATGGAATATTTAAACCTCCAAATTACAAATAATGTTGTATTCTGTAATGCTCTTCCATCTAACCTGAATTAACATTTCAAAGATTATCTTAGGGAGATGTTACTAAGGAAAATGCCCACTCCCCACTGCCTTCTACTTTTAACTATTTTTCTAACTTTCTGTAGTACATAGAAATTCCTATGTATAAAAAAGTATTTTTCCATTATGAAACATAATAAACATCCTTTGCACTTACTTTTCCCTTGGTTAAATTTTTGCTCATGAAATTGCTTTGCAGTCGGTAAATGAGTCAAAAAGTATAAATTATTCTTATGACTCGAACTATATTCTCATATTTTTCCTAAGGTTAAAGTATCAGTTTTCATTTCATTAGCAATTTTTCACTGGATTCCTGCCAAAATTTTCAATATTGAGTGTTTTAAATGTGTGGAAGATCTAAATAGACATTTTGCCAAAGAAGACATACAGATGGCCAAAAAGCACATGAAAAGATGCTTAACATCACTACTTATCAGAGAAATGCAAATCAGAACTACAGTGGGGTATCACCTCACACTGGTCAGAATGGCCATCATCAAAAAATCTACAAACAGTAAATGCTGGAAAGGGTATGGAGAAAAAGGAACCCTCCTACACTGTTGGTAGGAATGTAAATTGGTATAGCCACTGTAGAGAACAGTATGGGGGTTCTTTAAAAAACTAAAAATATGTAGCAGAAGGTGGTTGGGACACAGCTCTAGTCCCAAACTCTGATTGAGGGGCAGAGAGTGCCTGATTCAGCTTCTTCTGAAGACCAGTCTTGGACTTCTTAACATACAATTCCTAATAGCCAGAAGGAAAGCGTACATTTAAAACTTTGGACATATCGGAACCAAGATGGCAGAGTAGGAGGACGTGCTCTCATTCCCTCTTGCGAGAACACCAGAATCACAACTGTCTGCTGGACAGTCATCAACAGGAAGACACTGGAACTCACCAAAAAAAGATACCCCACATCCAAAGACAAAGGAGAAGCCACAATGAGATGGTAGGAGGGGCGCAATCACAGTAAAATCAAATCCCATAACTGCTGGGTGGGTGACTCACAAACTGGAGAACACTTATACCACAGAAGTCCACCCACTGGAGTGAAGGTTCTGAGCCCCACATCAGGCTTCCCAACCTGGGGGTCTGGCAACGGGAGGAGGAATTCCTAGAGAATCAGACTTTGAAGGCTAGTGGGATTTGATTGCAGGACTTCAACAGGACTGGGGGAAACAGAGACTCCACTCTTGGAGGGCACACACAAAGTAGTGTGCGCATCGGGATGCAGGGGAAGGAGCAGTGACCCCAGGGGAGACTGAACCAGACCTACCTGCTAGTGATGGAGGGTCTCCTGCAGAGGTGGGGGTGGCTACGGCTCACCGTGGGGACAAGGACACTGGCAGCAGAAGTTCTGGGAAGTACTCCTTGGTGTGAGCCCCCCCAGAGTCTGCCATTAGCCCCACCAAAGAGCCCAGGTAGGCTCCAGTGTTGGGTTGCCTCAGGCCAAACAACCAACAGGGAGGGAACCCAGCCCCACCCATCAGCAGTCAAGTGGATTAAAGTTTTACTGAGCTCTGCCCACCAGAGCAACAGTCAGCTCTACCCACCACCAGTGCCTCCCATCAGGAAACTTGCACAAGCCTCTTAGATAGCCTCATCCACCAGAGGGCAGACAGCAGAAGCAAGAAGAACTACAATCCTGCAGCCTGTGGGAAAAAAACCACATTCACAGAAAGATAGACAAGATGAAAAGGCTGAGGGCTATGTACCAGATGAAGGAACAAGTTAAAACCCCAGAAAAACAACTAAATGAAGTGGAGATAGGCAACCTTCCAGAAAAAGAATTCAGAATAATGATAGTGAAGATGATCCAGGACCTCGGGAAAAAAATGGAGGCAAAGCTTGAGAAGATGCAAGAAATGTTTAACAAAGACTTAGAAGAATTAAAGAACAAACAAACAGGGATGAACAATGCAATAACTGAAATGAAAACTTCACTAGAAGGAAACAATAGCAGAATAACTGAGGCAGAAGAATGGATAAGTGACCTGGAAGACAGAATGGTGGAATTCACTGTTGCAGTACAGAATAAAGAAAAAAGAATGAAAAGAAATGAAGACAGCCTAAGAGACCTCTGGGACAATATTAAACGCAACAACATTCGCATTATAGGGGTCCCAGAAGGAGAAGAGAGAGAGAAAGGACCCAAGAAAATATTTGAAAAGATTATAATTAACTTCCCTAACATGGGAAAGGAAGTAGCCACCCATGTCCAGGAAGCGCAGAGAATCCCGTACAGGATAAACCCAAGGAGAAACACGCTGAGACACATAGTAATCAAACTGGTAAAAATTAAAGACAAAGAAAAATTATTGAAAGCAGCAAGGGAAAAGCGACAAATAACATACAAGGGAACTCCCATAAGGTTAACAGCTGATTTCTCAGCAGGAACTCTACAAGCCAGAAGGGAGTGGCATGATATACTTGTGATGAAAGGGAAGAACCTACGACCAAGATTACTCTACCTGGCAAGGATCTCATTTAGATTTGATGGAGAAATCAAAAGCTTTACAGACAAGCAAAAGCTAAGGGAATTCAGCACCACAAAACCAGCTCTACAACAAATGCTAAAGGAACTTCTCTAAGTGGGAAACACAAAAGAAAAGGACCTACAAAAACAAACCAAAACAATTAAGAAAATGGTCATAGGAACATACATATCGATAATTACCTTAAACGTGAATGGATTAAATGTTCCAACCAAGAGATACAGGCTTGCTGAATGGAAACAAAAAAACTGCTATCCTAGAGTTGAAGAACACATGACTGAAGTAAAGAATCCAATACATAGTTTCAATAGCAGACTCAACCAAGCAGAAGAGAAAATTAGTGATTAGAACACAGGTGATTTGAAATCCTCCAGTCAGAAAAACAAAAAGAAAGAAGAATGAACAAGAGTGAAGGAAGTTTGCATGAATTACAGGATACCATTAAAAGAAACAATCTGTGCATTATTGGAGTCCCAAAAGGAGGAGAGAGGGAGAAAGGGGAAAACACATATTTAAAGAAATAATGGCTGAGAACTTCCCAAACCTAGAGAGAAATTTGGACATTTAGGTTTTTTAAGCTGATAGGTCACTTCAAAATTACAACCCCAAGTGATCCTCCTCCAAGATATTATAATAAAACTGTCTAAAATCAAAGACAAAGAATCATAAAAGGAGTGAGAGAATCATAAAAGGAGTAAGAGAAAACAAATTCCTCACTTGTAAGGGAACCCTCATAAGGCTACCAATGGATTTCTTAACAGATACATTGCAGACCAGGAGAGAGAGGGATGATATATTTAAAGTACTCAAAGAAAACACTGCCAACCAAGAATACCTTACCCCAGCAAATGTGTCTTTTAGAAATGAAGAAGAGATAAGGACTTTCCAAAACAAACCAAAAATGAGAGAGTTTATCACCACTAGATCTACATAGCAAGAAATGCTGAAAGGAGTTCTCCAAGGATGCAAATTATTAACATGAGAATATATAAAAATACTAAAAATACTGATAAATATAATCAAATTCAGAATATTCTAGTAGTTTATGATGGTGTGTTAACTTTAGTGTAAAGGTTAAAGGACAAAAGTATTACAAGTAACTGTAGCTACAATAATTTGTTAATGGATAGATAATATTAAAAGAGGTAAATTGTAACATTAAAATCATAAAATATGGGGTGTGGGAGAAAAAGGTTGAGTTTTTGTTTGTGATTGTAGTTAAGTTGTTATCAACTTAAATAGGCTGTTATAGTTATGTAAGCCTTATGGTAGCCACAGAGGAAAACCTAGAGTAGAATCACAAAAGATAGAGAAGTGATTCAAAGCATACCACTGTGGAAAAACATCAAGTCACAAAGAAATACAGCAAGAGAGAAGTAAAAGAAAAATGGGACTATAAAACAGCCGGAAAACAGTTAAAAATATGTCATTAGTAAGTCCTTATCTATAAATAATTACTTTAAATGTAAATGCATTAAATTCTTCAATCAAAAAGCCTAGAGTGGATGAAAGGATTAAAAACAAGACCAACCTATATGCTGCCAATAAGAGATTCACTTCAGCTTTAAGGACACACATAGGTTAAAAGTGAAGGAATGAAAAATACAGCCCATGCAAATGGAAACCAAAAGAGAGCAGGGGTTTGATGTAAATACAGCTACAAAATTTATATTTATATAAATTTATATCAAACAAAATAAACTTCAAGTCAGAAACTGTAACGAGACAAAGAAGGTCATTATATAGTGATAAAGTTGTCAATTCATCAAGAGGATACAACAATTATTAATACATATGTACCCAACATCACAGCAGCAGAATACACTTTCTTCTCAAGTAGTATGAAACAGTCTCCTGGATAGATCACAAGTAAGGTCACAAAATAAGCCTAAACAAGTGTAGTGAGACTGAAATTGTACCATGTGTCATTTTCAAACATAAGCTATGAAACTAGAAATCACTAACATGAAGAAAACTGGAAAATTCTCAAATATGGGGAAATTCAACTAATCACTCCTGAACAATCTGTGAATCAAAGAAGAAACCAAAAGGGAAATTTTAAAATATCTTTAAACAAACAAAAATGAAAAAATAACATGTCCAAACTTATGACTTGCTGCAAGCACAGTTCTAAGAGGGGAGTTTATAGTGATAAACGGCCTACATTAAGAGAACAGAAAGAGCTTAAACAACCTCCCTTAACACCTCAAGGAACTAGAAAACGATCTTAATAAACAGCCTCACTTTATAACTCAAAGAACTAGAAATAGAATAAAACTAAGCCTAGAGTTAGCAGAAAGAAGGAAATAACAAAGATCAGAGCAGAAATAAACGAGAGATCAGAAAAACAATAGAAAAGATCAACAAAAATAAGAGCTGTTTTTTAAAAAAAATAAACAAAATTGACAATCCTTTAGCTAGACTAAAAAAAAAAGAGAAAAGATTCAAATATATCAGATATGAAAGAGGAGACATTACAACTGACACCACGGAAATAAAAAAGATGATACTACAATGAACATTTATACACCAACAAATTGGATAACATAGATTTGGATAAATTCCTAGAAACGTGCAACCTACCAGAACGGAATCAGAAAAAAAAAATCTGAACGGACAAATTACTAGTAAAAAGATTTAATCAGTAATCAAAATTCTCCCAACAAAGAAAAGCCCAGGTCCAGTTGGTTTCACTAGTGAGTCTAACAATTATTTTAAAAGAACTATCACCAGTCCTTCTCAAAATCTTCCCAAAAATTGCAGTGAAGAGAATACTCCAAATTCATTTTAAAAGGCCAACATTACCCTGATAAAAACACCAGATAAGGAAATGACAAGAAAACGACAAGCCAGAGTCCTTGATGAATACAAATGCAAAAATTCTCAACAAATTTCTAGCACACCAAATTTAACAGCACATAATCAAGTGGGATTTATTCTTAGGATGCAAGGATGGTTCAACATACACATGAATTAATGTCATATACCACATTAACAGAATAAAAGATAAAAATTATATAATTATCCCAGTAGATGCATAAAAAACATTTGACAAGATTCAGCATCATCTCATGATTAAAAAAAAAAAAACTCAGTAAATTAGATCAAGGAGAGATATACCTCAACATAATAAAAACCGTATATGACAAACCCACAGCTAACATTATATGCCTCAGTGAAAGGCTGAAGGCTTTCTCCCTAAAATCAGGAACAGGACATGGGTGTCCACTCCCAACACTCCTATTCAGCACAGCACTGAAAGTCCTAGCCAGGGCAATTAGGAAGTAAAAGATATAAAATGTATGCAAATAAGAAAGAAGTAAAATTGTCTCTGTTTACAGATAATATCTTATGTATAGAAAATACTAAGAATCTACCCAAAAAGCAGCACTAATTAACAAATTCAGTAAAGTTTCAGGATACAAAATCACTATAGAAAAATCAATCACATTTCTATATGCTAACAATAAACTATCTGAGAAAAGATTAAGAAAATAATCTCATTTACTGTACCATCAATAACAAAAAAGCACCTGGAAATAAATTTGACCAAAAATTTGAAAGATCTGTACACTGAAAACTATAAAACACTGTTGAAAGAAATTGAAGAAGACACAAATAAATGGAAAGATTTTATGACTTCATGGATCAGAAGAATTAGCATTGTTAAAATGTGCATACTAACCACAACCAACTGTAGATTCAATGCAATTCCTCCCAAAATTCCAATGGTGTTTTTCACAGAAATAGAGAAACAATTCTAAATTTCAAATGGAACCACAAAATACCCTGAATAACTAAAGCAATCTTGAGAAAAGCGAACAAAACTAGAAACATCACACTTCTTAATTTCAACTATATTACAAAGCTATAGTAATGAAAATAGTATGGTTCTGGCATACAGTGGAACAGAATCAAGAGCCCAGAAATTAACCCATGCATATAAGGTCAATTAGTATTTGCAAGGGATCCCAAGAATACTGAATGGGGAAAGGACAGTCTCTTTGATCACTGGTGTCGGGAAAACCCACATGCAGAAAAATGAAATTGGAACACTATCTTACACTATTCACAAAAATTAACTCAAAATGGATTAAAGACTTAAACGTAACACCTGAAAACTTAAAAATTCTAGAAGAAAATATAGGGGAAAAGCTCCTTGACATTGTTCTTGGCAAAGATTTTTTTGGATATGATACCAAAAGCACAGGCAACAAAAGCAAAAATAAAGAAGTGGACTACATAAAAAGTCTTTGCACAGCAAAAGAAACAATCAGCAAAGTGAAAAGGCAACCTAAGGAATGGGAGAAAATATTTGCAAACCATCTATCTATTAAGAGGTTAATATCCAAAATATAAAAGGAATTTGTACAACTCAGCAAAAAAACTTCAAATAGTCTGATTCTAAAATAAATGACAGTGGACGTAAATATACATTTCTCCAAAGAAGACATACAAATGAACAACAGGTTCATGAAAAGATGCTCAACATCACTAATCATCAAGAAAATGCAAGTCAAAACCATAATGAAATATCAGCTCTCAACTATTATAATGGCTGTTACCAAAAAAGACAAGCAATAACGGGTTGATGAGGAGGATGTAGAGAAAAGAGAAACCTCATGGACTGTCGGTGGGGATGTAAAAGCCGCTATGAAAAACGCTATGGAGGCTACTCAAAAAATTGAAAATGGAACTACCATATGATTCAGCAACTCCACTTCTGCGTATATATCCAAATGAAATGGAATTACTATCGCAAAGAGAAAACTGTCCTCCCATGTTTATTGCAGCATTATTCATAATAGCCAAGACATGGAAACAACTTGTGTTCATTGAAGGGTGAATGGATAAAGAAAATGGATGTATATAATGCTTTCTTATTCAGTCATAAAAAGAAGGAAATCCTGCTCTTTGCAATAATATAGATGAACCTTGAGCGTATTAAGCCAAGTGAAATAAGATAGAGAAAGACAAATATTGTATATTCGCACCTGAATGTGGAATCTAAAAAAGGCAAACTTATAGGAATAAGAAGTAGAATAGTGGTTCTCAGGGGCTGGGGTGTAGGGAAAGCAGGGAGATATTGGTCAAAAAACTTCCACTTTTAAGATGAGTAAGTTCTGGGGATCTGATCATCAGTGCTAATACATGACATGGTTTTTTATGGTTTAATAAACATTCCAGTATAAGGATATCTTAAATGTAGAGATTTTATGATGGGAACTTTATTTTCTTCTATTTTTCAAATATTTTGTTTAATAGAAATGTGGACTAAGAGGGATAGAACATGTCTATGTATTCTCCAATGAAGAGCATCAGAGAAAAACATGCAAATGTATGGATTTTTATTAATGCTTTGGTTCATTCATGCATCCATACATAAATATCACTGATGGCCTACTATGAGCTAGACATTACACTAAGTCTCAAAGATTCTTTGATGAATATTTGAATGAAAAAGCCAGAGTCAGAGACTATATTGATGTCTAGAAAGAAGAATTTTCATTTTTAGCTTTAGTTTTTCCCATCAGGCACAAACCACAGTCAAGGCATGAAGGGCAAATAAAGTTCAAATATTTGCCTTGAAATTATTTATTTGCAAAGGAAACCATTTGTACTTAACTGAGGGATCAGATTTGGAATACTTTCCTCTCTCTTTATACTTCCTGGTATGTCAACAAAAGTGTAATAATGGCAAATCCATAACACACTTTCAAAAGACAGCTATTTTAATTCTGGATTTACTGTGGTTTTATTGCTTCGAGGCTATAAAAAGATAAATGGAAAAATTTTATAAGATACCCATAATATTATCTGAGTAACAAAACAGAGCTCTAAAGGCAGATCTTCTGTAAAAGACACAACTATTTATCCAATGCTCTTGGTGGTGTTTAGCTTTTCTGAGTTGCTGCATATGCATTTCCTCTTTGGATGTCCCCTCTGCCCAAGTTTGTGTACGTGGTGAATGTGTACATGTCACTCAGGTTCAAGAATAATTACTGTGTATTTTCACCTGGTCCTGTCAGCTCTTTTTTTTTTTTTCCTTCATGGTATAGTTTTAGTGTTTCTTCCACAATATTCAGGTGTGCAAGAAATTTCACAATAGAACAAGTCAGGAAGCTCATAAGAAAGCAGCAAATTCACAAGTCAGTGGGCTCTTGAACCCACAAAAAGACAAGAAGCAAGTGTAAGATTTTAAAATGTTAAAGTTGAAATTCCATCACAATGTACTTTTTTCAAACTCTACTGGAAATTAACACAAATATCAGTGTTAATTACACTTTGTCATGTATGATTTGAGCTTGCTTTAAGCTCATACACTGAAAGGAAGTCTCATTTCATGCACAAAATCTGTTGCATGCTTGGCTTCCTTAATAAAACTACAGTTGAACATTTCCAGTGCCAAAAACAATTCAGCAAAGATAAACTACAGGAAAATGCAAGTTAATAAGCTTTTGCTTGATGCTTCTACAATATAATATCATCAAACTGATACTTAGAAACAATAGGAAGACATTGTTGTTCATCTTAGTTTCAATACCAGACTGTATAGAAAGCATCCAAGTTTCTGTTACAGTTTTCTAATTTAACTTAATCGTGCTGGTCAATATTTAGGAGCAAAAGGTAATTGCCCCAACCCTATTTCAAGGTTTGCCATGTGTCTTCCATTAGTGCGACCATATTTATGCCATTTACCTTCCCTTTTATAAGGCTGTGGCTGAGGGTGCTTCTGCTCTTGTTTTCGATGCCTGGAGCTTTCAATATATACCATACATTGCTTTTTATCTGGTCGACTGAAAGCAGTAAACACTTTTTTCATCCATGTTAGAGTTAAATTTATTTAAGCAAGAAACAATTTTAATGTTTTTCTCCATTAATCTATTATCTGAACACTGAAAAAGGATGTTAAATTAATCTGAAGTATAATCCTAGTATAACCATACAAAAAAGATTCAGTGAGTTTATACTTTTATCCTATAGAAAGAAAAAATAGACAGACATAAGTGTGCTGGCAAAGAGGGGAAACACTCAATAGATAAAGAGAAATGTGACAGTAAAATAATGAGTTGTGTTTCCATTATTTTTCCTCCTTTCCTGTAAAAATTAATCCCCCCCCAGTGGCTTCATTCATAAATATGTGTACATCTCTTACAGAGTCTCTCTCGCACAGCTAAGGCTTATAAACAATGTCTACATGTACAGTTCTCCATCTCTATAATCAGGCTTTTGTCACTACTTCGCTGAAACACTCCATAATGCCATCCGTGGCCATCCAATTCCCAGCCAAGAAATCCAGTCTTTTCCTTTTTTAAGCGTTTAACACTGAAATATTCCTTTTACTTGAGATGATCTTTGGATTTTCATGATGCCACTCTCTCACCTGTCAGCTCTTGATAGTTAAAATAACAGTTAACTATTATTATTATTAACTTATTCTTTATATATTAAATATCCACCACTCATAGAATCTACCACACATCATATTATTTTGTTGAGTTCTCCCTTGACTAAGAGTTTCTTGTAAGCAGTGACTAAATCTGAATGATTAGTAGTAGTTTTAAAATTTTTGTTTGTGACATAATGCTTTGCATATCATACTCACTCAATAAGTAGTTCATCTTTAGTTGAGCAAGTTTCTTCTATTAAAAGCAAAATATAAAATGTATTATAGGAAAATAAGCAGTAATTATTCCAGTTCCTAACCTTTAGGATAAAATAAATGAAGCTGCATTTATTTTTGGACTCTCTTCAGTGTGATGTACTTCGCTTTTCAAAAATAACTTTGAGAATTTTAAAAGCAAGTTTAAGTTCAAAGGTCTGACTCTTCATGTCCTAGCACCTCATTTCTGCCACATCTATAAGACAGTAGTTGCTCTTGCAGGCTTTGCCTCTTAGTCTTAATGTGTTTAGAATGAGCTTTTTATTTGTGACTATAGTGTCTCACACAATCTTCTTCATAGTATCTTTCAACAACACTACTTTAGGTAAAAATTATTCATTTAAAGTTAATCTGGATAGACCAGAAAAACCTAAAAAATGAAAATAATAATTTAATCCAAGACAAAAAGTAAAGTTTTACTATCCAAGCAACTGTCATAAGAGAACACAGATGATGATGGTGATGGTGATTATGATAACTGAAACTTTACAAGAAGTCTCCAAACATTAATAACCTCTACCACCACCAATGGCAACAAAAGCATCTGAGAGAGAGAACAGTATAAACACTCTTTTAAAACATATTTTAGTATAAAATTCCAAGGCCCTCTGATTTGATAGTAGTAATATACCTTTTATTTATTTATTAAAAGATCCCAAACTCCCATCCCTCCCTCCCCTACCCCCCTCCCCCTGGCAACTACAGGTCTATTCTCTACATCTGTGAGTCTGTTTTTGTTTCATAAATATGATGATTTGTATCATATTTTAGATTCCACATGTAAGTGATATCCTATGGTATTTGTCTTTCTCTTTCTGACTTACTTTGCTTAGTATGATAATCTCTAGGTCCATCTATGTTGCTGCAAATGGCATTATTTCATTCTTCTTGATGGCTGAGTAATATTCCAGTGTGTGTGTGTGTGTGTGTGTGTGTGTGTGTGTGTGTGTGTGTGTATACCATATCTTTTTTATCCATTCCTCTGTCAGTGGGCATTTAGGTTGTTTGCTTATCTTGGCAATTGTAAATAGTGCTGCTATGAACATAGTGGTGCATGTATCGTTTTGAATTATAGTTTTGTCTGGGTATATGCCCAGGAGTGGGATTGCTGTATCATATGGTAACTCTATTTTTATTTTTTTTGAGGAGACTTCATACTGTTTTCCATAGTGGCTGCACCAATTTACATTCCCATCAACAGTGTAAAAGAGTTTCCCTTTTCTCCACACCCTCTCCAACATTAGTTATTTGTAGATTTTTAATGATGGCCATTCTGCCTGGTGTGAGGTGATACCTTTGATTTGCATTTCTCTAATAATCAGCAATGTGGAGCATCTTTTCATGTGCCTATTGGCCATCTGTATGTCTTCTTTGGAGAAATGTCTATTTAGGTCTTCTGCCCATTTCTTCTATTGGGTTGTTTTTTGTTGTTGTTGAGTTGTATGAGCTGTTTGTATATTTTGGAAATTAAGCCCTTGTTGGTCGCATCATTTGCAGATATTTTCTCCCATTCTCTAGGTTGTCTTTTCACTTTGTTTATGGTTTCCTTTGCTGGGCAAAAGCTTGTAAGTTTGATTAGGTCCCATTTGGTTGTTTATTTTGTTTGTTTGTCTTTATTTCTACTGCCTTGGGAGACTGACCTAAGAAAACATTGGTACAATTTATGTCAGAGAAAGTTTTTGCCTATTATCTCTTCTAGGAGTTTTACTGTGTCATATCTTATGTTTAAATATATAAGCCACTTTGAGTTTATTTTTGTGCATGGTGTGAGGGTGTGTTCTAATTTCACTGATTTACATGCAGCTGTCCAACTTTCTCAGCACCACTTGCTGAAGAGACTGTCTTTTTCCCATTTTATATTCTTGCCTCCTTTGTCAAAGATTAATTGACCATAGGTGTGTGGGTTTATTTCTGGATGCTCTATTCTGTTCCATTGATCCATATGTCTGTTTTTGTGCCAGTACCACACTGTTTTGATTAATGTAGCTTTGTATCATTGTCTGAAGTCTGGGAGGTCTATGCCTCCTGCTTTGTTTTTTCTAAGGATTGCTTTGACAATTCTGGGTCTTTTATAGTTCCATATAAATTTTTGGATTGTTTGTATACCTTTTAAATTGTAAATGTAAGTTACCTATATAATATTTCTCACCTCTTCAACAAATGTGGTAGATCATTGCAATTTATCTTGCTTTAAATTTAGGTTGTACCTTAGAGTTCAATTAATTTCAGAAGAACAAAGAAAACAAGTGTTCTGAGAATCTTCATTATTTTTTCAGTTAGGTCATGAACAAAACAAATATTCAAACTTTGATTGAACATCTGTTGCGTGTCAGGCACTGGGCTAGGGACTAGATACAAATAAGTAGATAACATAGCCCCCCAACCACTGGAGAGAGATAAATAGACCACTGCAATTCTGACTGATGAAAGCTATCATAAGAGTAGATGAAATGCCGGTGAGTAGGTATTATCAAATCATATGACTCCTGGAAGCAACAGAGGCCAAAAGAGAGTTGTATATGATGAGCGACATGATCATATGGTTTGAGCATATACCCCTGTTCTATCTTCAGCTTACCTCGTACACTAAGATTTAATACCATTTGAAAACAGTTCTTCCCAAATTCTGGACTTTCCAGATGTACAAAAACTAATTTATCTCACAGAATCTTTTTAAAAATTTTATTGGATTTAGTTGATATACAATGTTGTGTTAGTTTCAGGTGTATAGCAAAAGGATTCAGTTATACCTATGCATGTATTCATTCTTTTTCAGATTCTTTTCTCATATAAGTTATCACAGAATATTGAGTAGAGCTCCCTGTGCTATACAGTAGGTCCTTGTTGATTATCTCTCTTATATATAGTAGTGTGTGTCTGTTAATCCCAAGCTTTTGATTTATCCTTCCCTGCACACACACACATTTCCCCTTTGGTAACCATAAGTTTGTTTTCAATATCTGTAAGTCT
Source organism: Balaenoptera ricei (assembly GCF_028023285.1). Taxonomy (NCBI): domain Eukaryota; kingdom Metazoa; phylum Chordata; class Mammalia; order Artiodactyla; family Balaenopteridae; genus Balaenoptera; species Balaenoptera ricei. The sequence continues at coordinate 67,383,558 of NC_082647.1, forward strand.
GTTTCTGTTTTGTAAATAAGTTCATTTGTATCATTTAAAACAAATTAGAGTCCACATATGAGTGATATCACATGATATTTGTCTTTCTCTGTCTGACTTACTTCACTTAGTATGATCATTTCTAGGTCCATCCATGTTGTTGTAAATGGCATTATTTCATTCTTTTTTATGGCTGAGTGATATTCCGTTGTATATATGTACCACATCTTCTTTATCCATTCCTCTGTTGATAGACATTTAGGTTGCTTCCATGTTCTGGCTATTGTAAATAGTGCTGCAGTGAACATTGGGGGTGTGTGTATCTTTTTTAATTACGGTTTTCTCTTGATATATGCCCAGGAGTGGGATTGCTGGATCATGTGGTAGTCCTAGTTTTCATTTATTAAGGAACCTCCATACTGTTCTCCATAGGGGCTGTACCAATTTACATTCCCACCAACAGTGTAGGATGGTTCCCTTTTCTCCATACCCTCTCCAGCATTTATTGTAGATTTTTTGATGATGGCCATTCTGACCAGTGTGAGGTGATACCTCATTGTAGTTTTGATTTGCATTTCTCTGATAATTGTTAATGTTGAGCATCTTCTCATGTGCTTGAAATGTCTATTTAGATCTTCTGCCAATTTTTTTATTGGATTTATTATTTTTTTTTGACATAGAGCTGCATGAGCTATTTGTATATTTCAGAGATTAATCCCTTGTTGGTTGCTTCATTTGCAAATATTTTCTCACATTCTGTGGGTTGTCTTTTCATTTTGTTTATGGTTTCCTTTGCTGTGTAGAAGGTTTTAAGTTTAATTAAGTCCCATTTGTTTATTTTTGTTTTTATTTTTATTACACTAGGAGGTGGATCAAAAAAGATATTGCTGTGATTTATGTCAAAGAATGTTCTGCGTGTGTTTTCTTCTACAAGTTTTATAGTGTCCAGCCTTACATTTAGGTCTTTGATCCATTTTGAGTTAATTTTTGTATCGTTTTAGAGAGTGTCCTAATTTCATTCTTTTACATGTAGCTGTCCAGTTTTCTCAGCACCACTTACTGAAGAGACTGCGTTTTATCCATGGTATATTCTTGCCTCCTTTGTTGTAGATTAATTGACCATAGGTGCGTGGGTTTATTTCTGGGCTTTCTATCCTATTCCATTGATCTATATGTCTGTTTTTGTGCCAGTACCATACTGTTTTGATGACTATAGCTTTGTAGTATAGTCTGAAGTGAGGGAGTCTGATTCCTTCACCTCTGTTTTTCTTTCTCAGGTTTGCTTTGGCTATTTGGGGTCTTTTGTGTTTCCATACAAATTAAAAATTTTTTTGTTCTAGTTCTGTGAAAAATGCCGTTGGTAATTTGATAGGGATTGCATTGAATCTGTAGATTGCCTCAGATAGTATAGTCATTGACAACACTAATTTTTCCAATCCAAGAACATAGTATATCTTTCCATCTGTTTGTGTTATCTTTGATTTCTTTCATCAGCATCGTATTGTTTTCAGAGTACAGGTCTTTTGTCTTCTTAGCTAGGATTATTCCTAGGTATTTTATTCTTTTTGATGAGATGGTAAATGGGTTTTTTTCCTTAATTTCTCTTTCTGATCTTTCGTCATTAATGTATAGGAATGCAAGAGATCTTTGTATATAAATTATGTATCCTGGAACTTTACCGAATTCATTGATGAATTCTAGTAGTTTTCTGGTAGCATCTTTAAGAGTTTCTGTGTATAGTACCATGTCATCTGCAAAGAGTGACAATTTTACTTCTTCTTTTCCAATTTGGATTCCTTTTATTTCTTTTTCTACTCTGATTGCCATGGGTAGAACTTCCAAAATTATGTTGAATAAAAATGGCAGCAAAGGATATACTTGTCTTGTTCCTGATCTCAGAGGGAATGCTTTCAGCTTTTCACTATTGAGAATGATGTTAGCTGTGGGTTTGTCATATATGGCCTTTATTATGCTGAGGTAAGTTCCCTCTATTCCTACTTTCTGGAGAATTTTTATCATAAATGGGAGTTGAATTTTGTCAAAAGCTTTCTCGGCTTTTTATCGAGATTGTCATATAGTTTTTATCTTGAATTTGTTAATGTGGTATATCACACTGATTGATTTGTGGGTATTGAAGAATCCTTGCATCCCTAGGATAAATCCCACCTGATCATGGTGTATGATCTTTTAATGTATTGTTGAATTCACTTTGCTAGTGTTTTGTTGAGGATTTTTGCATTTATGTTCATCAGTGATATTGGCCTGTAGTTTTCTTTCTTTGTGACATCTTTGTCTGGCTCTGGTATCAGGGTGATGGTGACCTCGTAGAATGAGTTTGGGAGTCTTCCTCCCTCTGCTATATTTTGGAAGAGTTTGAAAAGGATAGGTGTCAGCTCTTCTCTAAATGTTTGATAAAATGATGTTTGCTGTGAGTTGTCATATATGGCCTTTATTATGTTGAGGTAGGTTCCCTCTATGCCCACTTTCTGGAGAGGTTTTATCATAAGTGGACATTGAATTTTGTCAGAATCTTTTTCTGCATTTGTTGAGATGATCATATGGTTTTTATTCTTCAGTTTGTTAATATGGTGTATCACATTGATTGATTTGCGTATATTGAAGAATCCTTGCATCCCTGGGATAAATCCCACTTGATCATGGTGTATGATCCTTTTAATGTGTTGTTGGGGGCTTCCCTGGTGGCGCAGTGGTTGAGAATCTGCCTGCCAATGCAGGGGACACGGGTTCGAGTCCTGGTCTGGGAAGATCCCACATACCGCAGAGCAACTAGGCCCGTGAGCCACAATTACTGAGCCTGTGCGTCTGGAGCCTGTGCTCCGCAACAAGAGAGTCCGCGATAATGAGAGCCCCGCACACCGTGATGAAGAGTGGCCCCCACTTGCCACAACTGGAGAAAGCCCTAGCACAGAAATGAAGACCCAACACAGCCATAAATAAATAAATAAATAATGTGTTGTTGGATTCTGTTTGCTAGTATTTTGTTGAGGATTTTTGCATCTATATTCATCAGTGATATTGGTCTGTAATTTTCTCTTTTTGTAGTATCTTTGTCTGGTTTTGGTATCAGGGTGATGGTGGCCTCATAGAACGAACTTGGGAGTGTTCCTTCTTCTGCAGTTTTTTGGAAGAGTTTCAGAAGGATGGGTGTTAACTCTTCTCTAAAATGTTTGATAGAATTCACTTGTGAAGCCATCTGGTCCGGGACTTCTGTTTGTTGGAAGTTTTTTTTTTTTTTTAATTTATTTATTTATTTTTGGCTGCGTTGGGTCTTCATTTCTGTGCCAGGGCTTTCTCTAGTTGCGGCGAGCAGGGGCCACTCTTCATCGCGGTGCGTGGACCTCTCACTATCGCGGCCTCTCTTGTTGTGGAGCACAGGCTCCAGACGTGCAGGCTCAGTAATTGTGGCTCACGGGCCCAGTTGCTCTGCGGCATGTGGGATCTTCCCAGACCAGGGCTCGAACCCGTGTCCCCTGCATTGGCAGACGAATTCTCAACCACTGCACCACCAGGGAAGCCCCTGTTGGAAGTTTTTTAATCATAGCTTCAACTTCAGTACTTGTGATTAGTCTGTTCATATTTTCTTTTCTTCCTGGTGCAGTATTGAAAGGTTGTATCTTTCTAAGAATTTGTCCATTTCTTCTAGGTTGTCCACTTTATTGGCATATAGTTTTTTTTTAGTAGTCTCTGATGATCCTTTGTATTTCTGTGCTGTCAGTTGTAATTTACCCGTTTCCATTTCTAATTTTATTGATTTCAGTCCTCTCTCTTTTTTCCTTGGTGAGTCTGGCTACAGGGTTATCAGTTTTGTTTATACCTCACAAAATCTTTACAGTAAAATTATATTAATGATGAGAGCATGTCCATGATATTTATGTTAGAATATTGAAAAAATAGGTATATCTTAAGCAGCATTAAGAGCCTTTCTAGGACATGAATTCCCTTCAGATCCAATTTAAGAGGTTAAGAAACCAGTCAGTCTTTGGGATAGAGTGGGGTTCAAATGTCACTCTTGGAAAGGTGTTTTGGAGCTCAGAAGATCTGACTCTGTGCATCTTTTTCTCCAACTACATGTTTAATGATGTCACATTGGTAGCTCAGAATCAGCCACAGTGACAGTATTTACAAATCAGCAAATGTGACAAAGCAGTTTCTTTTTTCCTTTTTTTTCCTCCAGAGTACTGCTTAAGTATGATGTCTGCCTAGTAATATGGTGCTGGGGTAATACATTATTACAGAAAATTTTTCTACTGTTTTCTGACTAGACAGGTCCACTTTCTGTCCCATTTAGGTGACATTGTTTGGGTGAATCTGATATTGAATATTTTCTTCCTTGTTATGCTTAATAAAATTTTAGCAGTTATCCTGGCAAGGGAACATTTCCAATATGATCATTGTTATATTACTTTTACTTTTATTCACTTTAAAAAATCACAAATGGAATTGTTCCACAAACGTTGAGTTAGTTTCAATAATCATTCTATTAATGTCGAACAGTATAAAGTTAGTGATTGCTAAACACATCTTTACTAACTCATGCCAAAAGCAGAATAACTTGGCTTTCTTTTGTGGATTCTAAGATTTTAAACAATTCAGGCAAATATTAATATTGGATTACACCATTGGACATGCCCTTTTACATCCAGTCACCAAATGATGACTATTAAAATGTCTGCATAACTTCCTCATGGAGTGGAGCTCATAAATAACACTGTGCCGGCAAACAATTAAGATTGCTATGGACACATAGGATATTCTTGGCAAAAGACTTACTGAAGAAGGAACTGATTAGGGGTCTTTTGAGAATTGCATGCTGGCCTGCATTTCATTTCTTATACAAATTAAAAAATAAAATTATGCAAATATTCTTTTGAGTAACTACTGTGCTGTTGTCTGGGAAACACATTTTTCATTTCTGGTTGGTGAAATGACATCTTACCAAAAGCAAAAGTAATCTGTGAAGTGGGATTCTGTTCCATCCCCTGTGGACTGCTAAAATATCATGTCTGCCATGCTGAGAGGCTTTGTGGTGGTAAAGTGGTAGTGGCATGATGGTGGGGGGGCTTGTATGTGCAACTGCCAACATGAAAATTTTTTGAAAATCTGCCAGGCCCTGGGAATCCCATTTAAATAACCTTAGGTTGATATTTAAACAGTGACATCAATTCTTTTATGACTTTTCTCTGGTCTACTGTAAATCTGAGAGTAATATAACATAAAGCTATATCTTCTAAGTTTAAGAAAATCTCTGTTACTTATAGACCATATATACCAAAGTCAAGAATAATACAACTATAGTACTTCTTGTTTCTGTGCTAGAAATAATTACATATGAGTGAAAGGATTTATTCTCCTGGATCTTACATTAATTCAATGTGAAATTTCCAAGTTAAAATTTGGTCATGCCATATCATTTTAAGAAGTCTTTCAGCATTATCTCTTAACTTTCATACCTCCATGTGTGTGGTAAATTGCAACACTATCTAGGTCAACTCTTCCCCAACTCTTGCAAATAATCAAAGATATATTGGGGAGCTTGCCTAATCCCTCCAAGAAAATTTTCATTCAGAGTGCTATAGACTGAATGTTTGTGACTCCCCTGAAAAAAACTAATTTGTTGAACCCTAATCCCCAGTGTGCTGGTATTTAGAGGTGAAGCCTTTGGGAGGTGATTAGGTCATGAGGGCAGAAACCTTATAAAGATACCACAGAGAGCTCCATTTCCCATTCTGCAATGGGAGGACACAGAGGAGACAGCTGCCTAGGAACCACTGAATGGGCTGGTGACTTGACTTTGGACTTTCCAGCCTGCAGAACTAAGAAATAAATGTTTGTTGTTTAAACCATTGAGTTTATAGTATGTTTTCTATAGAAGCTGGAATTGACTAAGCAATAGATGTGTGGGATATGGAAAAAGGGAGTGGGTTGGGGGTTGGGTAGAACAGGGCTGCAGGTAATATGGGGTGTATATGTGTGCACTGCTTACAAGCTTGCATGTATGTTGTGTAACACTCTCCAGATGGTGTGGGGAAATAGAAATCTAAATTACTTCTTTGGTACTCTACATATGGAAATCTGATGACAAAATATTAACAGGATGTTTGCCTGCAGGAGAAGAGCAGGAATGAGAACAGAATATAGTTTCTATCCTTTCTATTTTCATATGAGAACACTGCAGGCATTCTGGAAAATATGAAGTGAAACATCAAACATTTAAATAATAAAAGCTGCATACCTAGATTTTCTAGGGGGCCTTTTGGGAAGACATAAGGAAGGAAGGTGTGGGCAGCCTCTGGAACTGTATGTTGAACAATATCCAGTGGTTTATGTTTAAGGAATGTTTTTTCTTCTTTTTCTAACTTTAAAAGAAACTCTTATTTTTAAGAAAAAACAGGACATTTGCCTAGGTTCAAATTATTTCCTTTGAAATATTTATTTATCAATGCAGTGGTTTTAACAAATATCCACAAATGCTTGATACTCCTCCCTAAGGAGGTGGAGTTTAACTCACCTCCCCTTGAGTGCGGGCAGCACTTAGCGATTCTGTCCTAACAAATAGAAGATGGAAAGGGGAAAAGAATAACTTTACTGTGAAGGAACCTGTTATACACCACTTACCCAAGTGATGAAGATGAATATCACCAATAATAATTCATGTCAGTATCACATACTCCCTGATATGATACAGTGAGAGCACTTCACCTCTGGGGTGTTCTTCCCTGAAATACATATAAGCCCAGTCTAACCAGGAGAAAACATGTGACAAACCCAAGTTGATAGATACTCTACACCAGCAGTCCCCAACCTTTTTGGCACCAGGGACCGTTTTCATGGAATACAATTTTTCCAAGGACCGGGGGGTGGGGGGATGGTTTCGGGATGATTCAAGCACATTACATTCACTGTGTACTTTATTTCTATTATCATTACATCAACTCCACCTCAGATCATCAGACATTAGATCCCCGGGTTGGGGACTCCTGCTCTACACAATACTTGACCACTTGTCTTCCAAAATATTAAAGCCATTAGAAACAAAAACTGTCACAGCATGGAGAGGAGACATGGGGCCAAATGATGATGTTGTATCTTAGATTGGATCCTGAAACAGAAAAAGGACATTATTGGAAAAACTGTTGAAATCTGAATAAAGCCTATTGTTAAAAAAAAACAAAAAACTGAACTACCATATCAACCCCCAGTAAAAAAGTAACACATGCTGTCACTTTTAAAAGCTAGGAAGATACTTAGAAAAACTTTTGAATAATTCTTATAATAATTATTCATTTATAACTACTTTTAATATTGTGGTGATTTCTCTCACAAAGAAAAAATATATTTTGCATAGTGAAGATCATAATAAGTATGAAATGCTGAATCTTCTTTGGCAGTTCACATATAACAAACATTTTGTCCTTTATCCAAACTTATAAATAATATATATAATTTTAACCACTTTAAATTACTTATACATTAGAACTTTAATACCATAATTATTTAGCCTTATGAAGTTCTGTTCTTTATTTATCATTGCCAGTGTATTTTGTTTTATGTGAGGGTTTTATGCCTCTTATATTAAGAATTTTTAGAAGTTTTCTAAAATAGAGATTTTCTTAATTCAGTCAATATTTCCATTCTATGTTACAGATATATTTAATGGAAACAGTTGTGATTTTTGTATTACTCATCTTTGAACCATTAAGTGTATTTGCCAATAATTGGAGTGGGTGGATTACTCTTGATCTCTCTCCACCATTCACTAGCACACTAATAGAATTCTCTTTCCAGATTACATTGAAAGGGGAATTGAGGTAGAGATTAACTGAGATTAAGTTCTATTGTTTAGCAGGCCTTGATCCAGTTAGATATGTTGAACTAAATGCACTCTTTCATTTCCTTTATTTCTCTGACAAAATTTAAAATATACTTCTATACATTCTGAATCCATCTCTAATTCATTATGTAGCACAGGCTATAAAATGCTAAACTATAATTTGGTGAATTATAACAGACATTCACCTGCAGGGGCAAAGAATAAGAGTAGATATCTGAAATTGACTGTATTACTCACTTTTTTGTGTTTTCCCTTAAGCAGTGTCTTTAAAAAGATTAATTTGCCTTGCAGTCACATACTGCCTCTAATTTTAATGTGTTTACTTTCATTTAAATGATTGTCATATAACTGGGGCATTATTGAAGCGATAGAATCTAGAAGTTTGCCAGATAATTAGACAATATCCTTGAGCAAGAAACATGCACAAGGGCCTTGATCTATAGGGAATTTTTCTGAAGCAGCGGGCAGGTATATAAAACAAGGTGTCAAAAGTCCAGAGGGAAAATAGATCCTGGATGGCACACCTAATGATAAACAGCCATGTTTGGAGAAGGGGGGGTGATGAGGTAATGGCACATTTGCCAGTAAATTCCCTGGATCTCTACTGTGACATCATCTCTGATAGAATATCCACTTTTCGACACAGGAAGAGGTTCAATATTGAAGTGAGGAAAGACTCCATGTAGTAAGGTGTGAGGTAGGGATCTAAATTAATTGTTCTCCAACATGGCTACCTAATGTTCCATTATCAATTATTAAATAATATTTCCCCCCATTGATTTGATATACAACATTTATCAATTACTAAATTCCTATATGTATTGGGATCTGCTTCTGGACTCTTCAGGCTGTCTTTTATGCACCAGCACCATGCTGAGTCTGTACTTTATACTTTCATGTATAAAGTATTTTTTTCAAAAGTTTTATGTTTTCTTGCATTTTAATATTTTTTCTCAAGGAATTTAAAATCACTTAGCTTAGTTTCTCGCAAAATATATTTTTTTATATCTTTATTTTGATTGTATAAATTTGGAGGATAATTTTGAGACAATTCATGTTTTATATACAGAAACCTGGTTCGTGTTAAGTTCTTTTTATGTCCTCTAATAGCGTTTTAGTGTTTCTTCATAGAGATATTGCATGTTTCTTGGTTAAGTGTGTTTGAGACTTATTCTATTCTTTTAGTTTCCATAGTAAAAGAGATTTTCTTTGAATTCATCTTCTAAGTGGTTATTGTGGGTATAGAAATGACAGAGCTAGATCATATTGAATAAAAATTTTTAAATTTAAACATTTAGCCAAATGCTGTTTAAAAAATATACATATGATACAAAGAGTTTGAAATTAAATACTAATAATTAGGAAATTCTAAAATTAATTAAATCCAAACAAGACTTTAAGGCAAAAAAACCCTTCATTATTTAACACCAAGGATGACTTTTTTTTCATACATTTCATAGAGATGTAATATACTGCCAGGTTTCATTGATGTATGATTAAAATAATAATTCCTAAATTTAAAATGTTAAATGATATATATGAACTGCTAAAGTCCAGGCTTAATCCAGGATAGCTTTTCTAAGCATTCTACTTGCCTGGTAATTAATGCTGGGACAATTGCAAAGGCCTGTATAGAGACCTCTCCAATCATCTACCATCTTCTAAATTCTCACCCCTATATTGTTCTATAGTTCTCAGCTCTACACAACCCTGGATTCCTTCATTCCCCTCCCATACCCATCTCCCAAGCTATCTGAAATCTGCTCTGTGGCCTCCAAACTAGTTTGCTTCCTAAAATATTTCTTTGTCTTCTCATTTGCCTCTTTGCCATCTCTCCCAGCATATGTTATCAGGCTTGATGCCATGTAAGCTGAAGGTCATGTGGTTTTGGCAGTATCTGTGGGTGTGACTTTGATTGGCAGCATTTAGTGAGTGACTATAAACTGCACAGTCCTTTATTTCATTTATTTATTTTTAATTCTTTTTTATTTTTAAAATTCTTTTTCAAGTTCTTTTCCCAGTTAGGTTGTTACATAATATTGAGCACAGTTCCCTGTGCTATACAGTAGGTCCTTGTTGGTTATTCATTTAAAATATAGCAGTGTGTACATGTCAATCCCAAACTCCCAAACTATCCCTTCCCCCCACCCTTCCCCCCTGGATGCCCCATGGTCCTTTATTGGAAGAAGGGACTCTGGAAAGGTCTTAGAAATGCATTTCAGTTCTCTGTGCTGTGCTGGCCTTCTTCATGGGTATCTGATGTGTGTTGCATCAGGAGGACTGGTATTGGTGCCATGGTCATGAGAGGCATCTCACAGTTGTACTGCCACCACTACTAATTCTTGGGGTCAGCTACTTCAATTCACCTTAAGGTGGCCTTTTTCTTCAAGGTCAGGATGCCCATCAGAAGGGTTTCTGTTGTTTTCATAGCTCCAGGGAAAACTGCACTGTTCTCTGAAGGGCTAGACCCTGAACTTGGTCCCTGGATAATAGGGACAAACGTTCTCCTCCCTTATCTTTTAAGGGCACTTCCATTCCAGATGTTTTTCACTCTAATCAGTTCTTGATTGTGGTCACCTCCGTTCATCAGAAATATGTCCATAGCTTTGAACTTTGAAAGTCCATGTCTCAGTCTCTCTCCTCCAAGCGAGCTACTCCACTGTTACATCAGGTCCTTGACAATTCAGATAGGTTCTTCTATCTTCTACTGAAGAGGAGGTGGGGGTGGGTTCTTACTTTATATTTGGAGAATTAAATGGATCCATTCTATTTGTTTTGGCTAGAACAAAGTATAATCTACCTTAAATTCTATTTTTATCATAAGAGAAAAAATGTGCGTATAACCTTTAATAATAGTAGTTTATCTGGTTTCAAAATTTAACATGTAGTTTTCCTTAGTGACCCAGTATTACATGCAGATGAAGAAACTATTTTAGCATAAAAAATCAAACTGAAAAGTATTTGCCATCCTTTTCAAAAGTTGTATGTGCTGTAAGAATAGTGTTAGATAATATAATGCTGATTCACTTATAATTTCAAATCTAAATTTCTCAAACTGATTCAGGAATTAGTTATATTTCCTAATGTAATACATAAAGGTATCTGCTCATGCAGACTGTTAGGGCTTTTTAGGCCTTCTATTTATTCGAGTTATGTGCTTGTATGGCATCATTTTATGTAGTTTTCTTCCCTTTTTTATCTTTCTCCTCTTTTTTCTCCTGTTTTTTTCTTTGCGTACTTGTTCCTTCTCTTTCACCAGCTCCCCCAAACCTCCTCTTTCTCTCTTCCTCCTCTTTTCTTTGTCCCTCTATCCTTTCCCTCCCCCACCCCCTTTCTTTGCTATTCAGTTATTATTTTACTCTGTTCTGTTTCATCCTCACTTACTTTCTTCTTCATGCATTCTCCACTTCTTTCTGATCTTTCTCTTCTTTCTCACCTTTTCTTTCATTCTAAACCCTAGAATTTATTTTTTGTACAGTCTATTTTTGAAAGATAGGAGTAACTCAATACACAAGTAAAAATTAAATTAATTTTAATGTTACAGAAAATCTTAAATGAGCCTGAATATTAGAAGTATGTTTCAAAGAATATGTTTTATTTAAAAGTTTATCTGCATATCCTGAAAAATACACAGAGTCATATTTATTACATATATAAATTTAATTCTCCTTGGATGGGGCATTTACTTTCTTCAAAACACCATGGAAATACAAAGTACAAATCAAAGAAAACAAAAGAGTTATGGTCCTTTAATAATGCAGTTTATCATCTAGTGGGGATGGATTTATACAAATGTATCCAGATAGTCAAAGTATTGTCTAGACTCTCAATGTATTTTATTCTGTATTTACGTATTCTACATTTTGTTCCAGAAAAAAATATTAAGAAAATATGGCTCATGTATATCATCATCATCACTCTATCATAATCATTATCATAATCTGTCCAAAAAGAAAGGCTGTTTCTTGCAACTCCCATTGCCCTAGCCCATTGTCTATACATACTAAATAATTATTTACCAAAGAGTCCTAACTTGCTATTTGAACCATCAAGCCTGGGTGAGAATTTGATGGCATCATTCCAGCTCAGAGTCTTTCAACATAGTCTTTCCACCTTGTGCAGGTAAAGGACAAAACTTAGGGCTTCCTCTGGCTAGAGATTTGATTCTTTGTTACTTTAGAATTAAGAAGGAATGTTTTTTATTAACCTGCATACATACTCACTTTATCTCTCTCCCCCCCGCACACACACACTCACAAAGGAATAAATATATGTTTACAAGACATGTATATTTGTCTGTAAGCTCCTTGTGAGCACTTCCCAGTTTTTTCTCCTTTGATATGCAGAATTTGAGTTAAATCTCTGAATAAAGAGAGTCCCCTTTAAATTTGTCTCTGAGGCACAGTTAGCTGCCAGGTCTGCTAGTAAACAGCACCATTCTCCCTGCAGATGGAAGCACTTTCAGTGTCAAACAGGTCACCTTCCTTCGGGGACCAGCAGAAGCGAAGGCAGAGCCTACAGATGGTACCTCATCAAAGCTCTCCGCATTTAATTAGAGCAGTCGCCCAACAATATCGCCCTGATTTTCCCATGTCTACACTGGGCATCAACTCACATTTAAAATGTTCTGTACATTTAAGAAAAGGAAGCTTGCGTAAACTAACTACAAAGTCCATTCCATTTTGAAACTTCCATCTTTTTATAAATCTATGAATAATTAAATACATGAAATGAGTAATAAAATTAATTGGCTGAGGAAAAAAGTAGCTTGCTTTCTCTTTTCGGCTTCTGTGACACAATTAAAGGTCATAATTGAGAGTTTATTGCCCAGATGGCTATTATCAACTACCCATTAGCATATGTGGTCATTGTTGAACTGAATGGAGGGCAAAAGAAGGTCTAGTTATGACACAGTAATCCTTTTGATTTGTTCTTAAAGGATATCCATTCACTGAGGAATCCTAATGTTGTCTATGAAGAGTGAGCCAGATGTATGCCTGTGTCATCCAATGCTATCAAAATGTGCAAAAACCGGGTTTGGTTTTGTTTTCTATTCACAAAAAACTAACAGGCCTATGATCAGGGTAATTATGCATGGTTAGCCTTAGAAGGAAGTCATGATTAAATCATCATTTTTCTCCTATATCAATTCATGATTACTTTTTCCTAGTGTCATGTTTTCACACATCCCTCTTTGGGCTTTATCACACCAATGCAAACATTATTTCAGGATGTTCATTGCCTCTTTTTTCTCTTTCACTATTCACAGTTCTCATTGCTATCACTCCCAATTTTCCTCATATCAGAAGTCTTTTTATGATTATGTATAAAATTCATCTACTGTTATTCCTCCTGTGAGAGGTTTCCATGGGTTCTGAGAAATCAAGCACACTGAAGACAATCTAGTAATGGTGAGAGGAGAAAGAAAAAGCCACCTGGTTTATCCAAATGACCTTGTTTTCCTTCAGAAGCTGGGGAGGCAGGGTAGAAGGAGGCCTAGAAAAAGAGACTGTTGAATCCTAATGAAAAGTGTGATTTCGGGGAAATTATTTAATTCATTTGAGTAAATGTCCCGGGCATGGAATGAACATAATAATGCTTAATTTGTAGAGTTATTGAGGTTAACTGAGATGCCACATACAAAGTGTCTATCAGAGTATACAGACATTTCCAAACCAGCTACTTATAATTTTTGCCTATCTTTTACTAGCCTTTAAGGGCATCATCTAATTCAAATAATATCTCAGTAAAAACTGAAATAAGAATCTTGTTGTATGTAACGTAAAATGTTATTATAGATATGGATGTACCCTGAGGGTAGAAAGAGTTCATTACACCGTATACAGTACAGGATGCTACACGTGGTAGGTGCTAAGTCAGTATTTGTTAAACTGAATTAGTTATTTGTATTATCTATCCATTCAGGAAAATAAAAAAGTATGTAACATATACAGAGCAGAGACCAGTAAGTCTTTCTCAATACTTATTTAAACAGAAATTATTCATTCTTATGTACTTACTTTATACTAAAAAAAAATCCAACTAATACAGTTGTTTGGTTTTAAATATGTTGTCCAATTAACTTTGTAAAAAGGAATTGAGCATCTTAAGTATACATGATATATGTAATCAATTAATGGAAGTGTAGGTATTCACCAAACTGTCTCTTGAACTTTGATTAATATGCTAATTAAAAGAATCTACAAAAGCTTACATTGCCTTTCTCACAGGCCATGATTTTAAGTTATTATATAATACTGGTGAATGCACAATGTTTTCCTACTACAAAATTAAGTATTACACAAACAGTTTTATTAAAAGTGAACATGGACATTTCCTCTTATTTTGAATAGTACTTAAGTCAGCAATTTTCCAATTGGCAGATTAAAATATTTTATTAAAAAGTAATACATTATTAATGCAATTTCAGTAAAAATTCTAACAAGTAGTTTTGTGGATATTTAAAGACTGATTCTAAAATTTGTATGCAAAAGCAAAAGACCCAAAATAGCCAATTCAGTATTGAAAGAGAACAAAGTCAGAGGACTAAGACTACCCGATTTCAAGATTTAGTATAAGGGTACAGTAATCAAGACAGTGTGGTAATGATGAAAGAATAGGTACATAGATCGATAGAACTCAGACAGAGCTCAGAAATAGACCCTCATAAATATAGTCAAGTAATCTTTGACGAAGAAGCAAAGGGAATATAATAGAGATAAGATTGTCTTTTCAACAAATGGTCTGGAACAACTGGACATCTACACCAAAAAAAATTAATCTTGGACACAGACCTTATACACATCACAAAAATGAACTCAAAGTGGATCTTAGACATAAAGGTAAAATGCAAAACTATAAAACTTACAGAAGATAACATAGGAGAAATCTAGATACCTTAGGTACTGCAATGATTTTTAGATATAGTACCAAAGGCATGATCCATGAAAGAAAGAATTGATAAGCTGGACTTCTTAATATTAAAAACTTCTGCTCTGCGAAAGACACTGTCAAGAGAATGAGAAGACAAGCCACAGATGGAGGAAAAATACTTGCAAAGAATATATCTGATAAAGTACCCTTATCCAAAATATACAAAAAAACTCTTAAAACTCAACAATAAGAAATTGAGCAACCCAATTATAAAATGGGCAAAAGACCTGAATGGGCCTATCACTAAGGCAGATCAATAGAAGACACATAAGCACATGAAAATGTGCTTCATATCATATGTTATTAGATTCAAACAACAAATTAAAACAACAATAGCATACTACACACCTCTTTGTATGGTCAAAATCCAGAACACTGACAGCACCAAAATAGTGGCAAGGATGTGGAATATTAGAAACTCTCATTCGTTGCTGCTGAAAATGCACACTGATACATCCACCTTAGAAGGCAGGTCAGCATTTTCTTACAAAACTAAACATACTCTTACCATATGATCCAGCAAGTTCCTTGGTATTTACCCAAAAGAGGTAAAAACGTATGTCCATACCAGAACCTGCAGACAGATGTTTGTAGCAGCTTTATTCATAATTGTCAAAACTTGGACAACCAATATGTCCTTCAGTGGATTAATTCATAAATATCCAGAAAATGAATACTATTCAGCACTAAGAAGAAATGAGCTGTTATGCCGTGAAAAAACCTGGAAGAACCTCAAGTGCATATTTCTAAGTGAGAGAATCTAATCTGAGAATCCTACATACTGTGGGATTCTAATTATATGACATTCTGGAAAAGGCAGAACTCTGGAGACAGTAAAAAAAAAAGAAAAATCAGTGTTTGCCAGGTGTTAGTGGGGAGGCAGGGATAAATAGGTAGAACACAGAATTTTTAGGTCAGTGAAATAATTCTCTGTGACACTCTAATGATGGATAGATGTTGTACATTTTATGGGTTTTAACAAATATATAACAATGCCAGGAGTGAGCCCTAATGTAAACTGTGGACTTTGGACGACAATGATGTCTCAGTGTAGGTTCATGGATGATAACAAATGTTATTACCACCCTAGTGATGAAGTTTGATAATGGAGGAAACTGTGTGTTGGGAAGAGGGGAAGGATTGCAGGATTATATGATAACTCTATTTTTAGTTTTTTAAGGAATCTCCATACTGCTCTCCATAGCGGCTGTACCAATTTACATTCCTACCAACAGTGTAGGAGGGTTCCTTTTTCTCCACACCCTCTTCAGGATTTATTATTTGTAGACTTTTTGATGGTGGCCATTCTGACGGGTGATACCTTATTGTAGTTTTGATTTGCATTTCTCTGATAATTAGTGACGTTGAGCATCTTTTCAAGTGTGATTTGACCATATGTATGTTTTCTTTGGAGAAATCACTATTTTGATTTTCTGCCCATTTTTGATTGGATTGTTTATCTTTTTGGTATTGAGCTCTATGAGCTGTTTGCATATTTTGGAAATTAATCCCTTGTCAGTTGCATTGTTTGCAAATATTTTCTCCCATTCTGTGGGCTGTCTTTTCATTCTGTTTATGGTTTCCTTTGCTATGCAGAAGCTTTTAAGTTTAATTAGGTATCATTTATTTATTATTGTTTTTATTTTCATTACTTTAGGAGATGGATCCAAAAAGATACTGCTGCTATTTATGTCAATAGTGTTCTGCCTATGTTTTCCTCTAGGAGCTTTAGAGTATCCAGTCTTACATTTAGGTCTTTAATCCATTTTGATTTCTTTCTTTCTTTCTTTCTTTCTTTCTTTCTTTCTTTCTTTCTTTCTTTCTTTCTTTTTTGTATATGGTGTTAGAGAACGCTCTAATTTCATTCTTTTACATGTAGCTGTCCAGTTTTCCCAGCACCACTTATTGAAGAGATTGTCTTTTCTTCATTGTATTTTCTTACCTCTTTTGTCATAGATTAATTGATCATACGTGTGTGGGTTTATTTCTGGGCTTTCTATCCTCTTCCATTGATCTATATGTCTGTTTTTGTGCCAGTACCATACTGTTTTGATGATTGTAGCTTGGTAGTATAGTCTGAAGTCAGGGATCCTGATTCCTCCAGCTCCGTTTTTCTTTCTCAAGATTTCTTTAGCTATTCAGAGTCTTTTGTGTTCCATACGAATTTAAAAATTTTTGTTCTAGTTCTGTGGAAAATGGCATTGGTAATTTGATAGGGATTGCGTTGAGTCTGTAGACTGCCTTGGGTAGTATAGTCATTTTAACAATATTGATTCTTCCAATCCAAGAACATGGTATCTTTCCATCTATTTGTGGCGTCTTTGTTTCTTTTATCAGCATCTTATAGTTTTTGAAGTACTGGTCTTTTGCCTCCTTAGGTAGGTTTATTCCTAGGTATTTTATTCTTTTTGATATGATGGTAAATGGGAGTTCCTTAATTTCTCTTTCTGATCTTTTGTTGTTAGTGTATAGGAATGCAACCAATTTCTGTGTATTAATTTTGTATCCTGCAACTTTATCAAATTCATTGATGAGCTCTAGAAGTTTTCTGGTAGTGTCTTTAGGATTTTCTGTGTATAGAATCAAGTGATCAGCAAACAGGGACAGTTTTACTTCTTTTCCAATTTGGATTCCTTTTGTTTCTTTTTTTTTGAATTTTATTTATTTTTTATACAGCAGGTTCTTATTAGTTATCTACTTTATACATATTAGTGTATATATGTCAATCAAAATCTCCCAATTCATCTTTTTCTTCTATGATTGCCATTGCTAGGACTTCTAAAACTATGTTGAATGAAACCAGCAACAGTGGACATCCTTGCCGTGTTCCTGATTTTAGAGGAAATGATTTCAGCTTTTCACTATTATGATGTGAGCTGTGGATTTGTTATATATGGTCTTTATTATGTTGAGGTAGTTCTCTGTATGCCCAGCATGTATTCTTATTTTAAATAGAGAAAAATACATATTTAAAAAAATCTTCCAATATATGGCTACTGAGGAAACAGGCACTGTTAACATTCTGGTGAATTCTGTTCCTTGCTTGACTCCTGTCATCTGACTTCAATGCCTATTTCCCATGCTGAGATGTAAAAGATGGTTACAGCAAATCTGGTGTACAATGAGCTTTCCAATCAATTGCTTTCCAATTTGTATACACCCTGCAATTATATGGGTGGTTTTCTTGGAGCTCCATCACACCCCTTTAACTTGGGCACCTGTGGAAGAATCTTCTCAATGTGATCCTACTACACTTTCTATCAGTTGGTGACCTTTGACTTCTACCTTTGTTCCTCTCCAACTCTTTCTCACCAGCTTCCTTTGGGAATAGAGAAAAGGCTAAGTGGCAGCTAGTGGCATTTGGGCCAGTTTTGAGTGGTCTGCCCCCAGTTATTGGCAGTTCAATTTGGAATGTTGGCTTCCTGGCATCTAATTGCTCTGTGCTTTGAGTCACAGTCAAAATTATAAGGTATAGGGTGAAAACCTCCTCAACATTCTAAGACAAGGTAATTCCAACACTACAAGATGAAAGTCTGATTAATTGATTTAGCTTTCCCATAGGAAATATGATTAATTATAATTTTTTTCTGTACCTCCCATTCATCTTCTTCATACTTCAGAGAGGTCGTTGTTGTCATCAATGTATTATTTCCTTATTAATTTTTTAAAGAATAGGCTAAATATGAGCCTTTTCTCAAGTTACCATATTTATATCAGTTTTTGGAATTAGTTTCGTTTTTAACTGTTTTCAAAAACCTTTTCATTATAAAACTCATTATTGGGCTTCCCTGGTGGTGCAGTGGTTAAGAATCCACCTGCCAATTCAGGGGACATGGGTTCAAGCCCTGGTCCGGGAAGATTCCACATGCCACAGAGCAACTAAGCCCGTGTGCCGCAACTAAGCCCGTGTTCCACAACTACTGCGCCTGCGCTCTAGAGCCTGTGAGCCACAACTACTGAAGCCCACGGGCCTAGAGCCCGTGCTCTGCAACAAAAGAAGCCAGTGCAAGGAGAAGCCCGTGCACTACAACAAAGAGCAGCCCCTCCTTGACACAACTAGAGACAGCCCGCGTGCAGCAATGAAGACCCAACACAGCCAAAAATAAATAAATAAATTAAATAAATTTATTAAAAAAAAAGAACTCGTTATTCATGGAAGTGTCTTATAGCTCTTCCTTCCCTCCCTCCCTTCCTTCATTCTTTTCTTTTTCTCTTTCTTAATATTTTTACTTTCCTTCCATAGAAAGAAAAGTCACCTTTTCTAACAAATCCTTGGTTATAGAGGGAAGGTCACCTGATTTTCTGCTATTGATTTTCATCAAAAAATGATAGCAAAGTTGTTACTGTATCCTCCTCCTCCATAGAGATCCTTTGAATTCTGATTTTAATATCTGGTACAAGGGAACGAGAAGGTCCCTGATAACCCTCATGGTTTATGTAGTGCTGAATAATAAACTCATTCATTCTTTTCAATTCATTCAAAATACTCTTCCTGAGTGTTGACTAATTACCAAATAGAGAATTCTCTTTGCTGACAAGGAACATGCAGTACATTAGATGTAAATCAAGTAAAAAATCAAAATCACTGCTATTATTTTAGATTCCAAAACTCATTCTTACTGCCTGATTTGTTTTCCAGTTACATAATAATGAAGCAATAAGAGAGTGTAATCCTCTCTCAATAGAATAATTTAATAATTTGTTATTTCCAATGCTCTTCCAAAAAAAGTTCAGGCAGAAAAAACAAAATGTGGATAATTTTTAAAGTTATTTCATCATTTGAATTTTTATATTTTTCTTTGTATGTCCAAATGCTGCTTCTGTAATTAGTGAAACTTTTGTGAGAAAATTCAAAAATAAATTGTGCAAAAAATCCCCCACTATCCACACAGGTGCTGGCTGTCTTGAACTCAATTTTAATACCGTCTGGGAAAATGAGGTGAGGGGCAAAAAGAAAAGAAAAAGAAAGCTTTTTCTTTTTTACTTTCTGAGCAGCATGAGAGAGGATTTAGGTCAGTATGTAAATGCTCGTGTACGTGACGAGGAAACACTGTAAGCTGGTTCAGAACGTTCAGCCACATTCTAGACAGTGAGATAATTATTATCATTATCATATGATATAAGAACATTGTATGGAAGAGGGAAGATTTGAGGATTTTAGATGTTATTTATTTCTTCTATGCAATTTAGTAGCATCCTAGCAGTCATCTTGTGAAGAATAAAGATCATTTTTCCACTTAGAAATTCGTTTCAAAATATTTCCTTTTATTCAGTCACCAGATGCTAAATAGGGCCATAACTTGATTCCCCGTCTCCTAATTCTCCTTTTATCTGCTAGTGTATTCAGTAATTCATTACAGGTGACTAATTCTAAGAAGCACAAGTTCCATGTATTCTCCTACTAACAAAAACAGAAATCAGTAGTTACATCTTTCAATTTTTCTCCAAGTGTCCTAATGAATAATTTGTAGAGAAGAACATAATGTTTGTGTTGTTTGGCACACAGTGCTGAAAAATAGGTGCTTGATTCTCTCCTTGAGTGCTTGTCCCAGGTATCCTTAGCAGGGAAGCACATAGTGCTCTATTAGTCTGGGAATTTTCATCTCTAATAGGCTTATACCTAACACAATCTTGAAGCAAATTTTATGCACATCAAACAGAATTAACGACCACATGCATGGCCTTTTGGAGAACTGTGCATAACGCTCAATGCTCAGTGAAGGGTAGTGGAAAAAGTCATCAGTCTTTCCTGGTAGATAAAGTAATTGTCTTGAACTTCAGATAGTTTGTAGAAGCTGCTGCTGTGCCTTTGAGTTCTCTTGTTCTGAGTATGGCTCAGGCATACACTCTAAGTGTATTTTAGGTGGTTGCTAAAATAAAGACTATCTCGAAAGTCTCTAGCGGTCTCTGATTCTTCTAGGCTTATTTAAGTCATCCTCATATGTTGTTTTGCCCACACATTAAAAACATTGATCTCATACTATAAAAAATTTCACATTTTTCCCCCCTATGGAGTATAATCTACTTGAGAAAAAGAAAGTGCAGTATGTTATAATTTTTGGTGGCACCAGGTCTAGAACATAGAAGGCACTCAATAAATGTTTGGTAAATAAAGGTATGAATGGTACCTTGATATCTACTTCCTAATTAAATCCACAGCTACTTTTGAGATATTCTTATAAAAATCATCTAGTAATGGTTTAGGAAATCAACTCTTTAACATATACTCTATTTTGACCCTCAGTTACCTACACAGTTTTTTCCAATATTGATCTTTATAAATTATTTCAAAAGTCACATAACATTTATTCCTTGGTCCATATTTTTTTTTGTAACTTTAAATTCATCATCACATGAGATTTAAAATACTCATTTGCATTTACGTATCAGTTGGACATATTCTATACACTAAACTTCTCTGGTTCTATTATATTCTTCATATACAAGGTTTGATATCCAGGCGGTAAATTATGTAAACCAAATTCTGTAGTACATCAGTTGCCATGATAGAATAAGGCCTAAGGGAATTATTCAGTTGAGAACTATAATTAGCACATCAACAATGTCTTTCATAATTTTGAAAAGATTACTTGCAGAATAAAAATCGTTCAGGTTTTTTACTTATCCCAAGAATGCTTCTAAGTACTATACTTTCATTAATTCAGTCAACCCTCCCAACACTCGTATGAGGGAGTTAGTGTTATTCATATTAGAAGGAAATAAACCACCAAGGTATTAATTTCCCTGTCAAAGTTTCAAAATATAGAAAGCATCATAGCAGGACTTTTGGACCCGCCAGCTGTTCTCTAGAATGAAGTCTCAGGACCACACAGTGGTGTCATTCTCAGAAGTTAAGCAGTACACAACCTGCACATCTGTACTTGAACATCTGGAGTGCTTTTAACCACTCTGCTATATTGGCTCTCAGGTGAAATAGGCTGGCAAATATTTTTCCAGAAGAAAATTAAGACATATCTATGTATTTGTAACTATATGAATATATCAGTTGAATTATACCAAAATGCAGCATTTTTTCAAAGTCCCCAACCCTAACTCTACTAAAATAAAAAGTGATTATCTCAATAACACTTTCTCTAACTGCATCCAGGTTAATTTTTAGGGGAACAAGAGAATTTTTTGTGGACTATGGGATAGTGGGTAATCTTTCAATGATTATGCCCTCAAAGCAGGAAATGTGATACAGCTATAGGTGACAGAACCAAAATAGGATCATCTTTTTAAATGATTCTCTCTAACCATCTTAAGATAGAAAATGCATACAGAACCATACCTTCTGGATGATGACTTCGGGGCTTTCATGGCCAGGTGCAGGGCCAGGTGCTGGTTTGGTCCTAGCTAGACAGGTCATGTTATTAGGCAACATGAATGTGCTGAGTGACGCATTGCACGTCCCGCCGCCCCCCACCCCCTGTCCCCACCCAGAGCAATGCAGGTTGGTCCTGTGACTGCAAATCACTTTGCACACTTGACCTCATGGAAGACTTGAGTAAAATGTACATGCACACAGGAAAACACTATTTTCAAAACATATGCCTTGATGTCATTTGAGCTGATGACCTATAATTAGCAAGATAAGTCTTAGTTCTATAAAACATTAAAATATCCTAATTCTTAATGAACCTGTAATGCTTTGTACTTTGTACCTATATGAAACGGTGTGGAAAAGGAGTGTATTTTATTCCTAAATTAATTCTGCTAAGACAATGAAATCAAAGGTCAGCTCAATTTTATATTTTAAAAGGTCTTTAAAATTTTATCTATGAGGATTTTTTTTTGGTTCAACATCATTGATAAAATGTCTTTTAATTTTATCATGTAGACATTGTTTTCCAAATTGATCTACTGTCTCAAAATATCCGTGATTGTTATAACTATGTAAAACAAATGAGTTTTTTTTTTTTTAGGTTTTTTAAATACCTGCTGTTTACTCAAGCCACATTTAAGTAATACACAGTAGTAGAAAGGCATGCATGTGATACTTTGTTTGAATAATAATGCGTCCTGATCTGTTAGGGTAATACACATTTTAGCATGTGATTTGATTTGGAAAATGTGTATTATCTTCAGGATGTGATTTTTGTTGGTAGGCTCAGTGAGGACGTTTTTCTAATCTTTTGCAAAGATGAGCTCACTGAAAATCAGTGTTAGCTTAAATTGTACTTTAGATTGAAATGAGAAGCCGATTAGGAAGGCAGCTCCTTGTGAAACTGATAATAATAAGTACTAGTACTAGAATAAATAATAACTGCAGGAAATCACAGACTTCATTTCTGTAATCCTGGGAAAACCACAGAAGGCTGAATAATGCAGGGAAAAGGACAGTGAAACAGGAGCTGTGCTATGCCAGAAACTACCTGTGAGACACTGGGCAAGTCATTCACCCTATTTAAGGCTCACTTCTCTTTAAATACAACGTGAATGACCAGGTTTCTAAACTATACTGACTATATTCCTGTTGAGCTCTGTCTATGTATTTTATTTTTAACATCCTTATTGGAGTATAATTGCTTTACAATGGTGTGTTACTTTCTGCTTTGTAACAAAGTGAATCAGCTATACATATACATATATCCCCATATCTCCTCCCTCTTGCGTCTCCCTCCCATCCTCCCTATCCCATCCTTCTAGGTGGTCAAAAAGCACCGAGCTGATCTCCCTGTGCCATGCAGTTGCTTCCCACTAGCTATCTATTTTACATTTGGTAGTATATATATGTCCATGCCACTCTCTCACTTCACCTCACCTTACCCTTCCCCCTCCCCATGTCCTCAAGTCCATTCTCTACATCCGCATCGTTATTCCTGTCCTGCCTGCCCCTAGGTTCTTCAGAACCATTTTGTTTGTTTGTTTGTTTTGTAGATTCCATATATATGTGTTAGCATACGGTATTTGTTTTTCTCTTTCTGACTTACTTCCCTCTGTATGACAGTCTCTAGGTCCATCCACCTCACTACAAATAACTCGATTTCATTTCCTTTTATGGCTGAGTAATATTCCATTGTATATATGTGCCACATCTTCTTTATCCATTCATCTGTTGATGGACACTTAGGTTGCTTCCATGTCCTGGCTTTTGTAAATAGAGCTGCAATGAACATTGTGGTACATGACTCTTTTTGAATTATGGTTTTCTCAGGGTGTATGCCCAGTAGTGGGATTGCTGAGTCATAAGGTAGTTCTATTTTTAGTTTTTTAAGGAACCTCCATACTGCCCTCCATAATGGCTGTATCAGTTTACATTCCCACCAACAGTGCAAGAGGGTTCCCTTTTCTCCACACCCTCTGCAGCATGTATTGTTTGTATATTTTCTGATGATGGCCATTCTGACTGTTGTGAGGTGATACCTCATTGTAGTTTTGATTTGCATTTCTCTAATGATTAGTGATGTTGAGAATCCTTTCATGTGTTTGTTGGCAATCTGTATATCTTCTTTGGGGAAATGTCTATATAGGTCTTCTGCCCATTTTTGGATTGGGTCGTTTTCTTGATATTGAGCTGCATGAGCTGCTTGTAAATGTTGGAGATTAATCCTTTGTCATTTGCTTCGTTTGCACATATTTTCTCCCTTTCTGAGGGCTCTCTTTTCATCTTGTTTATGGTTTCCTTTGCTGTGCAAAAGCTTTTAAGTTTCATTAGGTCCCACTTGTTTATTTTTGTTTTTATTTCCATTTGTCTAGGAGGTGGGTCAAAAAGGATCTTTCTGTGATTTATGTCATAGAGTGTTCTGCCTATGTTTTCCTCTAAGAGTTTGATAGTGTCTGGCCTTACATTTAGGTCTTTAATCCATTTTGAGTTTATTTTTGTGTATGGTGTTACGGAGTGTTCTAATTTCATTTTTTTACAGGTAGCTGTCCAGTTTTCCCAGCAACACTTATTGAAGAGGCTGTCTTATCTCCATTGTAGATTTTTGCCTCCTTTATCAAATATAAGGTGACCATATGTGCGTGGGTTTATCTCTGGGCTTTCTATCCTTTTCCATAGCTCTGTATTTCTGTTTTTGTGCCAGTACCATACTGTCTTGATTACTGTAGCTTTGTAGTATAGTCTGAAGTCAGGGAACCTGATTCCTCCAGCTCCGTTTTTCTTTCACAAGATTGTTTTGGCTATTCGGGGTCTCTTGTGTTGCCATACAAATTGTGAAATTTTTTGTTCAACTTCCGTGAAAAATGCCTTTGGTAGTTTGATAGGGATTGCATTGAATCTGTAGATTGCTTTGGGTAGTATTGTCATTTTCACAATGTTGATTCTTCCAACCCAAGAACATGGTATATCTCTCCGTCTGTTTATGTCATCTTTAATTTCTTTCATCAGTGTGTTATAGATTTCTGCATACAGGTCTTTTGTCTCCTTAGGTAGGTTGATTACTAGGTATTTTATTCTTTTTCTTGCAATGGTAAATGGAAGTGTTTTCTTAATTTCTCTATCAGATTTTTCATCATTACTGTATAGGAAGGCAATAGATTTCTGTGCATTAATTTTGTATCCTGCTACTTTACCAAATTCATTGATTAGCCTTAGTAGTTTTCTGGTAGCATCTTTAGGATTCTCTATGTATAGTATCATGTCATCTGCAAACAGTGACAGCTTTACTTCTTCTTTTCCGATTTGGATTCCTTTTATTTCTTTTTCTTCTCTGATTGCTGTAGCTAAAACTTCCAAAACTATGTTGAATAAAAGTGGAGACAGTGGGCAACCTTGTCTTGTTCCTAATCTTAGTGGAAATGGTTTCAGTGTTTCAACATTGAGAATGATGTTGGATGTTACTTTATCCTATATGGCCTTTATTATGTTGAGGTTAAGTTCCCTCTATGCCTACTTTCTGGAGAGTTTTTGTCATAAATGGGTGTTGAATTTTGTCAAAAGCTTTCTCTGCATCTATTGAGATGATCATATGGTTTTTCTCCTTCAATCTGTTAATATGGTGTATCACGTTGATTGATTTGCATATATTGAAGAATCCTTGCATTCCTGGGATAAACCCCACTTGATCATGGTGTATGATCCTTTTAATGTGCTGTTGGATTCTGTTTGCTAGTATTTTGTTGAGAATTTTTGCATCTATGTTCATCAGTGATATTGGCCTGTAGTTTTCTTTCTTTGTGACATCTTTCTCTGTTTTGGTATGAGGGTGATGGTGGCCTCCTATAATGAATTTGGGAGTGTTCCTCCCTCTGCTATATTTTGGAAGAGTTTGAGAGGAGAGGTGTTAGTTCTTCCCTAAATATTGGATAGAATTCACCTGTGAAGCCATCTGATCCTGGGCTTTTGTTTGTTGCAGGATTTTTAATTACAGTTTCAATATCAGTGCTTGTGATTGGTCTGTGTATATTTTCTATTTCTTCTTGGTTCAGTCTCAGAAGGTTGTGCATTTCTAAGAATTTGTTCATTTCTTCCAGGTTGTCCATTTTATTGGCATATAGTTGCTTGTAGTAATCCCTCATGATCCATTGTATTTCTGCTGTGTCAGTTGTTACTTCTCCTTTTTCATTTCTAATTCTATTGATTTGAGTCTTCTCCCTTTTTTTCTTGATAAGTCTGGTGAATGGTTTATCAATTTTGTTTATCTTCTCAAAGAATCAGCTTTTTGTCTTATTGATCTTTGCTAATGTTTCCTTCATTTCTTTTTCACTTATTTCTGATCTCATCTTTAATATTTCTTTCCTTCTGCTAACTTTGGGGGTTTTTTGTTCTTCTTTCTTTAATTGCTTTAAGTGTAAGGTTACGTTGTTTAATTGAGATGTTTATTGTTTCTTGAGGTAGGATTGTATTGCTATAAACTTCCCTCTTAGAACTGCTTTTGCTGCATCCCATAGGTTTTGGGTCATCGTGTTTTCATTGTAATTTGTTTCTAGGTATTGTTTGATTTCCTCTTTGATTTCTTCAGTGATCTCTTGGTTATTAAGTAGTGTATTGTTCAGCCTCCATGTATTTGTATTTTTTAAAGATTTTTTCCTGTAATTGATATCTAGTCTCAGCATTGTGGTCAGAAAAGATACCTGATACAATTTCAATTTTCTTAAATTTACCAAGGTTTGATTTGTGACCCATGATATCATCTATCCTGGAGAATGTTCCATGAGCACTTGAAAAGAAAGTGTCTTCTGTTGTTTTTGGATGGAATGTCCTATAAATATCAATTAAGTCCATCTTGTTTAATGTATCATTTAAAGCTTGTGTTTCCTTATTTATTTTGGATGATCTGTCCATTGGTGAAAGTGGGGTGTTAAAGTCCCCTGCTATGATTGTGTTACTGTTGATTTCCCCTTTTATGGCTGTTAGCATTTGCCTTATGTATTGAGGTGCTCCTATGTTGGGTGCATAAATATTTACAATTGTTATATCATCTTCTTCTTGGATTGATCCCTTGATCATTATATAGTGTCCTTCCTTGTCTCTTGTAATATTCTTTATTTTAAAGTCTATTTTGTCTGATATGAGAATTGCTACTCCAGCTTTCTTTTGATTTCCATTTGCATGGAATATCTTTTTCCATCCCCTCACTTTCAGTCTGTTTGTGTCCCTAGGTCTGAAGTGGGTCTCTTGTAGACAGCATAAATATTCGTCTTGTTTTTGTATCCATTCAGCCAGTCTATATCTTTTGGTTGGAGCATTAATGCATTTACATTTAAGGTAGTTACCGCTATGTATGTTCCTATTACCATTTTCTTAATTGTTTTGGGTTTGTTTTTGTAGGTCTTTTCCTTCTCTTGTGTTTCCTGCCTAGAGAAGTTCCTTTAGCATTTGTTGTAAAGCTGGTTTGGTGCTGAATTCTCTTAGCTTTTGCTTGTCTGTAAAGGTTTTAATTTATCTGTCAAATCTGAATGAGATCTTTGCTAGGTAGAATAATGTTGGTTGTAGGTTTTTCCCTTTCAACACTTTAAATATATCCTGCCAGTCCCTTCTGGCTTGCAGAGTTTCTGCTGAAAGATCAGCTGTTAACCTTATGGAGATTGCCTTGTATGTTATTTGTTGTTTTTCCCTTGCTGCTTTAATATTTTTTCTTTATATTTAATTTTTGATAGTTTAATTAATATGTGTCTTGGCGTGTTTCTCCTTGGATTTATCCTGTATGTGACTCTTCTGCACCTCCTGGACTTGATTAACTATTTCCTTTTCCGTATTAGGGAAGTTTTCAACTATAATCTCTTCCAGTATTTTCTCAGTCCCTTCGTTTTTCTCTTCTTCTTCTGGGACCCCTGTAATTCGAATGTTGCTGCATTTAATGTTGTCCCAGAGGTCTCTGATACTGTCCTCAATTCTTTTCATTCTTTTTTCTTTATTCTGCTCTGCAGTAGTTATTTCCAGTATTGTATCTTCCAGGTCACTTATCTGTTCTTCTGCCTCAGTAATTCTGCTATTGATCCCTTCTAGAGAATTTTTAATTTCATTTATTGTGTTGTTCATCATTTTTGTTTGCTCTTTAGTTCTTCTAGGTCCTTGTTAAACATTTCTTGTATTTTCTCCATTCTATTTCCAAGATTTTGGATCATCTTTACTATCATTACTCTGAATTCTTTTTCAGGTAGACTGCCTATTTCCTCTTCATTTGTTTGGTCTGGTGGGTTTTTATCTTGCTCCTTCACCTGCTGTGTGTTTCTCTGTCTTCTCATTTTGCTTAACTTACTGTGTTTGGGGGTCTCCTTTTCACAGGCTGCGGGTCCGTAGTTCCCATTGTTTTTGGTTTCTGCCCCCAGTGGGTAAGGTTGGTTCAATGGGTTTTGTAGGCTTCCTGGTGGAGGGGACTGGTGTCGGTGTTCTGGTGGATGAGGCTGGATCTTGTCTTTCTGGTGGGCAGGACCACGTCCAGTGGTGTGTTTTGGTGTGTCTGTGACTTCATTATGATTTTAGGCAGTCTCTCTGCTAATGGGTGGGGTTGTGTTCCTGTCTTGTTAGTTGTTTGGCATAGGGTGTCCAGTACTGGAGCTTGCTGGTCGTTGAGTGGAGCTGGGTCTTAGTGTTGAGACAGAGATCTCTGGGAGAGCTTTTGCCGCTTGATATTACATGGAGCTGGGAGGTCTCTGGTGGACTGTTGTACTGAACTCGGCTCTCTCAACTCAGAGGCACAGGCCTGACATCCGGCTGGAGCACAAAAACCCTGTCAGCCATGCAGCTCAGAAGAAAAGGGAGAAAAAAAGAAATAAATAAATAAAATAAAATAGTTATTAAAATAAAAAATAAAAGTTATTAAAAGTAATAGAAAAAGGAAAAGAAAAATAAAAAGAAGAAATAAGAGAGCAACCAAACAAAAAAACAAAACAAATCCACCAATGATAACAAGTGCTAAAATCTATACAAAAAAAAAAAAAAAAGAACAAAAAAAACGGACAGACAGAACTCTAGGAAAAAGGGTAAAAGCAGAACTATATAGACAAATTCACACAAAGAAACATACATATATAATCACAAAAAAAGAAAAAGGGAAAATATATATATATATCTATATATTTAAAAAAAGGGAAGAGAGCAACCAAATCAATAAACAAATTTACCAATGATAATAAACTCTAAATACTAAACTAAGATAAACATAAGACCAGAAACAAATTAGATACAGAAAGCAAACCCCAAATCTACAGTTGCTCCCAAAGTCCACCTCCTCAATTTTGGGATGATTCATTGTCTATTCAGGTATTCCACGGATGCAGGGTACATCAAGTTGATTATGGGGATTTAATCCGCTGCTCCTGAGGCTGCTGGGAGAGATTTCCCTTTCTCTTCTTTGTTCGCACAGCTCCTGGGGTTCAGCTTTGGATTTGGCCCCACCTCTGCATGTAGGTCGCCTGAGGGCAACTGTTCCCCTCTCAGACAGGACGGGGTTAAAGGAGCAGCTGATTAGGGGGCTCTGGCTCACTCAGACTGTGGGGAAGGAAGGTTATAGATGCGGGGTGAGCCTGCGGCGGCAGAGGCCAGCATGATGTTGTACCAGCCTGAGGTGCGCCATGTGTTCTCCCAGGGAGTTGTCCCTGGATCATGGGACCCTGGCAGTGGCGGGCTGCACTGCCTCCCTGGAGGGGAGGTGTGTATAGTGACCTGTGCTTGCACACAGGCTTCTTGGTGGCTGCAGCGGCAGCCTTAGTGTCTCATGCCTGTCTCTGCTGTCCACGCTGATAGCCGTGGCTCGTGCCTGTCTCTGGAACTCATTTAGGCGGTGCTCTGAATCCCCTCTCCTCGTGAACCCTGAAACAGTGGTCTCTTGCCTCTTCGGCAGGTCCAGACTTTTTCCTGGACTCCCTCCCGGCTAGCTGTGGCGCACTAGCCCCCTTCAGGCTGTGTTCACGCAGCCAACCCCAGTCCTCTCCCTGGGATCTGACCTCTGAAACCTGAGCCTCAGCTCCCACAAATAAGCTTTTTATCTTTGTTTTTGCATACTCATTTTATTGCAGGTATTAAAATAGAGCAGAGACTAGAGGTTAATTACCTCAACTGCACAAAGACATCAGTGTTTAAAAAATATTTTGTTTTATCTGAATTTATTATGGAACGTATGAAAACAATCATATGTGAATGTGCAGACCACCTCAGTAGTATTTCAGAACATATTAATCCTCACATTTGCATTTCTTCTTCTCTCTGTTGGAATTGCAATTGCTTTTCTCCCTGCTGGAAAATTCTTTCCTCTTACAGTCTCATGCATCACTCCTGTGCTCTCCTCTTCCAACACTATTCAAATGTCAACTTTTCAGTAAGGCTTTCTCTGACCTTACTCTCAGTGAAAATTGGGATGCCACACCCTCCTTCTCTCCCATCATTTGGTGCTGCCCCAGCTTTATTTTTATCCATAGCACTTACTACCACTTGACATACTCTTTGTGTGGTTGTGATTTCTGGTCTCCACTGAATAGAATGTAAGCTCCATAAGGGCAGGAGTTCTTGTCTCTATGGTTTATTGTTATATCTTCAGCTCTTAGCACAATACATGTGGTACATCCTAGGTCCTTGATAAATACCTCTTCTCTTTCAATACCTGTTCATCATAACTTTTAATTTTTTTAACTTAGTGGTATATCTTGAGAATTTTTCAATATCCTTAAGTGTCCTTAGAAAATGTAATTTTTAATATCTGAATACACATTTAATTTCTGAATATACATATCATAATTTGTTAACATAATCCCTTATTTTTGGACATGTAGTTTGAGTTTTCCCCTAATATAAATTCTATGACAGTGAACATTCTCATTTACTGTGGTCTGAATGTGTCCCCCCACAATTCATATGTTGAAGTCCTAATGCCCAAAGTGATGGTATTAGGAAGCGGGGTCTTTGGGAGATGCTTAGGTTACCAGGGTGGAGCCTTTATGAATGAGATTAGTGCCCTTGTAAAGGAGGCCTGAGAGCTCCCCTCCCATTTTCCTACCATGTGGTGATACAATATAAGGAAAATCTGTGACCAAGAAGAGGGCCTTCACCTCACCATGCTGGCACCCTTATCTTGGAGTTCCAGCCTCTAAAATTGTGAGAAATAAATTTGTTCATAAGTTACCCAATCTGTGGTGTTTTGGTGGAGCAGCCTGAACTAAGACATCATTCAATTACATGTTTCTGTCTTATAACTTCCTTAAAATAAATGTGAAGAGGTGATATTGCTGCTTTAAAGAGTATGGACACTTTTAATTTTTTGCCTATTGCAGTCAGAAATGTTTTAGTAGTTTAAAGAGCCCTCAGGGATATAAAACTGTTTTTATTTTTGAACATCCTCACTAATACTTTGTATTTGGATTTTTTAATGTCTTACAGTTTGATAAGTAAAAATACATTTCATTGATATTTCAACATGTACCTCAACATTAATGTCCATGCCATTGGAGATTATTGGAGAGAACACATTAGATCTGTGTGTTCACATTATTACCTCACCTAGAGGGCCCACATTTTTATTTGTGCTGCTTCTTATGGGCCTGACTATACTGAACACAAAGCCTGTATTATATAGAATTGGCCACCAGTGCCAGAAAAACAAAACCAAAAACTAACTACAGCTATTGAAGAATGTTTTGTCAGTTGAGGGGTGACATTTAAAGACAGAAATGATTATTATCATTTACATTATTATGACTATTTTCTCTTTCCAAAAGGAAGATTTTTAGATGTACTATTTTAGATGATGGAGTTGATACACAAGTACTTTATATGCCCAGAAATGTTGTAGATCTCCTTAAAAAAAAAGAACACTTAAAAGTAAGGCCTTGAGTACAAAGATATTTTGGCCCATAGTTATTTTTTTATAACTAAATATTTTGAAAAATATTTTGTCTAGTACGACTCCCATGTTTTAAAGCATGGAAAACATGGTAATATTATAAATTGTATTTTTGTAAGCAGTACAGTTTGGTCAAAGACCCTGCTTTATACCTGCATTGCCTTTTTGGCTGTCTCTTCCATATGTCGGAGTAATTCCCCCTTCTGTGTGTCTTGGCAAGTGATGGGGCTCAGCATTCATGACAAAACCTCAGAAGCGCAGATGCTCACTTTTTCTGCCTGCTTCAGTGATACCAGAGAGGAGGCATGTGGTCGAAATCCAATTTGACCTTCTGTATTGGTCTGCTTGGACTGCCATAACAGAATACCACAGACTGGGTGACTGAAACAACAGAAATTTATTTTCTCACAGTTCTGGAAGTTAGAAGTCCAAGGTCAAGGTGCCATCACGATTGGTTTCTGGAGAGACCTTCTTCCGGATTTTTGCACAAACTCATTTTATTAAAGGTTATCAAAATAACCTTCTCACTGTGTCCTCACATGGCCTTTTCTCTATGCTTGTGCAAAAGAGACAGAAGGATCTCTGGTGTCTTTTCCTCTTCTTGCAGGGATGCCAGGCCTATCAGATTAGGGCCCCACCCTCACGACCTCATTTAACCTTAATTACCTCCCTAAAAGCCCTGTCTCCAAATACAGTCACAATGGGTGTTAAGGCATCAACATATGAATTGTTTGGGGTGGTGGGGAGATTCAGTCCATAATACCTTCCACATAGGAGCTGAATCTAAGATGGGTGATGAGTCATAGTAGAGGATTCCTCTTGGCTACAGTGATGGTGTCAGCAAGAGTATCTCATTCTCAGTGGTGACGTGACAACCTAACCGTACCATTCCTTAGATGTAGTTACAGCTTAGTTCTGACTGCCTAGCTCTTCAGGTCACAGAACAGAAAACCAAGCCTCTTTCCCCCAGATATTTCTAAGCTGTTCTAGAAGCTACCTCAGAGTCTTCCAATAATTTCCCTTTCAAATTTAATTAGCCGGAGTCACTTTCTGTTGCAGCTGCTAATAACCATGACTGAAACAGAATTTTTAACCTAAAATTAAAATATCACTGCAAATGCAATAGATGATTGAGGTGTGTGTCTCTGATGAATGCTTTCATCTAATACAAGGTTAATTGCCTAAAGAGAACTCTGATAAGTAGCATAGTGAAAATAGGGTATCATACTAAAAAGATTAATTAAAATGATAGTTGGAGGTCATAACTAAAATGTCTAAGGATTTTTAGTTTGAATAATAGAAGTCATTTTGAAGCCTTGCCAGGCATTTTACTCTTATTTATGTGTGTACGTGTGGGAGACTGGAGATGGAAGTTATCACATCACTTATTTCTACAAAACATGCTTTTACTTTTCTGTTTGGCTAAGAGTGGTAACTCTGTACTAGTAGAGTCGCTTTCTTCTACCAACAATACATTGGTGCAATACAACAAAATCTTATATTGACAATACATTTCAATTTAGCATATTAAAAACTTGTAGAATATTTAATATTTTTTCTTTTATCTAAAATATGAACTTTAGTAATGTATCTATTCTATTTTTGCCTGTGTTTTACATAGGTATATTTTGGTGTGGTCTTGCCAACCAAATTTTCCCTTTCCCTTCTCTTTCTCTGCTTCAGAGAAGTTATTTATTTCAACATCATTCTTTTTGTTGACATGACATCGATCTTAAAATATTTCTCCTCTCTAGAGAATAAATTAGCATGCACTTACCTATGTAGATCCCTACATTGGGGTTTCTGAGCCAGAGCTGTGCAAAGGGAAAGATTTTCATAGAGATTCATTTGAATCCTGTGAGAAGGCCTGCTTTGCCAGAGAAGTGTTATTTATAGCAGCCCTTCTGAAGATAAGAAAGAGAACTTCCCTTGACTTTTTTTTTGACTGATAACATCTTAAATTTGTCAAAGCATTCATTTGCAACTGCAGGAGAGCAATTCTGACTGATAGACAGTACGTTCTCATTAGAACAGCTTTTATGATATCTGTTACAAACGATATTTTTCTGTTTGGTTTACTATTTTTTAAACAGAAAGTTTATGACAGATTATGTCCTAATAAATTTATTTTTTGGTTCCCTTTTTTTTACTTATTTTCTATCAGGTGCTGTTCTAAACTTCACATATGTAACATTTAATTCTTGAAAAATTTATGTGGTATACAATATTATGGTCATTTGGGGATAAGAAAGTTGAAATTGAGGAAACTGACCAGGGCTTAAAATTGTGCCTTAAGCATTATTTTATATTGCTTTCTTCAAAGTAATCAGTGAAGTTAACCTGAAAATTTTAGGATGTTATGGGGAAAGTCATGTTTGTACATTGGCCAAAGTCAGACATTGCAGTGGATATATAAGGCACATACACTGTGAATTGGACAGCCATCATTATGGTTGTGATTTGGCAACTATCCTACACATCACTACCAAATACATGTCACTTCAGTCGTTTTCTTTCCATGTCCAAAAGGTTACATTACGTCTTGAATGAAGTACAGCCTCTTAAGCCTTATATCTAAAGCTATTCAAATTTGATTCCAGTCTACTTTTTTTTTTTTTTAAGCATTTTTTATCCCAATATGTACCCTATATTCCAGCCAAAACAGACTACTTGTTCTTTCTCAAAATGGTCTCTGTAACTTGGATTGGGTGAAATTGCCATCCTCCTTTTTTTTTTTTTTTTTTTTAATGAATCATTCTATCCTTTTTATTTATTTATTTATTTATTTATTTATTTATTTATTTATTTATGTATGTATGTCTGGCTGTGTTGGGTCTTCGTTTCTGTGCGAGGGCTTTCTCTAGCCACGGCAAGTGGGGGCCACTCTTCATCGCGGTGCGCGGGCCTCTCACTATCGCGGCCTCTCTTGTTGCGGAGCACAGGCTCCAGATGCGCAGGCTCAGCAATTGTGGCTCACGGGCTTAGTCGCTCCGCGGCATGTGGGATCCTCCAGACCAGGGCTCGAACCCGTGTCCCCCGCACTGGCAGGCAGACTCTCAACCACTGCGCCACCAGGGAAGCCCCGCCATCCTCCTTTTAAAAAAAACAAAACAAAAAAAGATAACCTATTCTAAAATGTACACTGAAATCTTTGGTATCTTTTCAAGGGGAATTGACCTCTTCCTCCTCAAAACTTTGATATATTCTTTTGGCCATCATTATGGTCAATACTAAGGTTAGTTTTTTCTACATTTTCTTCTGTCTCATACTAAGTTTTATGCTCATCTTTTTATGTCTTGCATTTTCTCTGGGTTATAATGTGCATAGCTTGTGAGGCTCTCTTCAAACTGATGACCGATATCAAAACTTAGTACTAAACAAAGGAATGCAACCCCATTGAAGCCAAGGCCACTAGAACTACTTTTCTAGCATTCTTTCTGAAAAAAAACAGTATCATGGTACAATAGTTATTACATCAAATGTGAATTTTCAAGATTTTTACATGCCTTTATATATCAGGAGGGGAATACAAGATCAACAGAAATTTTTCCAAAAAAACCCCCCAACTTTTCTTTTTTCCTCTACTTTCATTGCATTCTACAACCTACATAGTCTTTCTGTCCTTGGAGGATGGAAAACTCTTCTTCAAGCCCTAGCCATCCTTGACTTTCTTTCCCTTCCCCCTGTCTTCCTGATTCTGCCCTGAAAAACCCAAAGGAGCTATCTGGCAATAGCATAAAGCTTAACAAAGAATGAGGAGGGAAAGAAATGGGCAGTATCAAATCAGAATATTCTTTAGGAGATTTAAGGATACCCTGGAAGTCTTCTTATATTAATAAATATGGTTCTGTCTAGTAAATATCAAGAAACTCATAGAATATTTAATTGCCCCTTTAAAACTCTAACAAGGAAGAAAAAAATGCTTTATGAACAAAGGGACACACTTGGTGATTAAAGATAGAAAAAAACAATAAAATATGTTAATACTTTGTTATTACAACAGCTCCTATTAGAACTAATGGCTTTTATGTTCTTTTGAAACCAGTTCTCAAGTTTTGAACATCAGACCAATGTTGACATGTTCAAAGTTATTAAATAGTATCATCAGAAGATATTGATGTCTGTCACTGAACTATTAGAATTTGTGTTCTCTTCTTTTGGACCCATAGTCTTTCTCTAGAAACTACAAAGGCAGCAGGTTGTATCTGTGAGTACTGAAGCCTATTCTCCTCCTCCTCCTAACCATCTACCTCAGGGCATCAAGACAGGGGTCTTTGGTGCACGCATTTGGACAACCCAACCCACACGTCTCAACTCCACCCACATTCCCCTCAGTCAGTTGTATCTGTCTTGGCTACCCCTCAGATTGAGAAGTATACACACCGGCAGCAAATGTGTTTTCTCAAGAACATACCAGAAAAAGAAGTTTGTACAGAACGTGGAACAGGCAAAAGGGCATTTGAGAAGGGAACTCAGGGATCCTGTGTTGCCTGGAGTAGGATCCAGAAGAGAAGGGGCCTCTTGGACCTTTCTTCTTACCCTGTGGAAGAGGGTGAAGTTTCTCAGTTCAAAAGTAACGTAATATAAAATACCAATGAGTATTTTAGAAAGAAAAAAATGACTTACATGATTAAATTATTTTTTTCAGTAACTTGCATTTAAATTAGACCTTTCATACTAGTCCTTTCTTTTGTGCATCTACATGGATAAATTCTGCAAATTAGTTTCTGTAAAATTTATTTTACTCTTTTCTTGGACTCCCCCTGCAGCAATTATATGAGGATAAAATACAGCTTCATACTTTATAGCTGCATCTTTCAAACTGAAAACCAACTATTAGCCCTTATGACCTTTGCCAAGTCGCTTAATGTATCTGTAACTTTGTTTCTACATCTGAATACTAAACATTTCCTTCTAACGATAAATAGTATTATTAGAAAATGGGTTGAGATAGTACAGGATCTCTGTAAAATATATTTGGCAACCAGCAGAAATTTTTTGAATGGAAGCCAAGTTAGAAAATGAAAATATAAAATTAATTTTAATCTTGGACATATTCTTATTGATGCTGATGAGAGTCTTCTTGTTAAAGTGCTGGTCATATTTACTTTGTGGAAAGAGCTTCCCTCAAAAAGAACCCAAAAAACAAAAAACAAAACCACAACAGTTGTTAGCGCAGAAGTAACCAAAGATCCCAAAAGAGCTAGAATCATTCTTTTGGACACATATATTTGATACATTCTTCCCTGTGCTTCATTCATTGCTAAATACAACACTTCACCTGTCAACAGCTGGAATTGATTTACAAAGGCAAAACCAATATATCTTCTGTTGACAACAAATATTTATCTAACGCTCAAAGTTTAACCCAGGAGAAGTCATTTACCTTCTCTTTGTTTCAGCTACCTATCTATAAAGCAGGATAAATGGTGGTCATTCTGTACCCAATTTAAGAACTGTCATTAAGATAAATTATAAAAAACTCATGACAAACGTGACACATTTTGAGAAAAAAAATGGATTTACCAGTTATTTTTTTTTCCACTTTTTTTCTCTTTATTCCTGTTTCCCAGCCCTTCTTATTAAAATGACTAATGGATAAACAGCAATGTCCTACTGTACAGCACAGGGAACTCTATTCAATATCCTGTGATAAACCATAATGGAAAAGAATATGAAAAAGAATATATACATGTATAACTCAGTCACTTTGCTTTACAGCAGAAATTAACATAACATTGTAAATCAATCATACTTCAATAAAATTTTAAAAATTAAAAATTTTTCTGTTCACTTTTCAGCTTTGCTTTTTTGCGTATTTATAATGCTTTTCCTATGGTTTGTAATATGCATCATTAACATAAGGATAGTCCTCTTATTAGAGATAATACTGTTACTACTTCAAGCAAAATATAGAAACCTTGCAACCTTAATATAAATAAATCCCCCCATCCCTGTCCTTTATGTTATACTCGTTATACATAATACATCTAAAAACATTGTTAATCTCACAGTAGAATAGATTTCTTTGAAATTTTTATATAATTTATAAGGAAATGCAAATTTGAAAAAGACTAAAATAGTTTCCTAAATCTGTCCAGATATTTGCCAATTTCCAATGTTCTTCATTCTTTTCTGAGGATCTAATTTTCCATCAACTATCATTTCCCTTGAGCCTGAAGAACTTCCTTAATCATTCTTACAGTACAGGTCTCTGGCAACAAAATCTCTTCATTTTCTTTTATTTGAAAATGTGATTTTGTCTTCATTCTGGAATGATAGTTTTTCTGAGTAAAGAATTTTAGGTCTGCAAATTTCCATCTTTCAGCAACTTAAGATGTTTTCTACTGTTTTCTTGATCCCATAGTTTCTGGAGGTTTTGTCCTTCTAATATCCTAACCGCATGTACATTTGACTGCTCAGTTTCATCTAATATGTGCTTGAGGCTATATTCATTTTTTAAAATGTGTTTCTTTGTGTTTCTCACTTCGGATAATTTCTTTCGATCTATTTTCAAGTTTATTTACTCTTTTTTCCTGTCCATTTGCCTAAATCATCCAGTTAATTTTTCATTTCCCTGAGAAGTTATTTTTTAGTTCTAGAATTTCTATCCTTGTACTGAGGCTTCCCATTTATCTGCTGAGATTTTTCACGCATTCAAAAAATGTTTTACTTCATTGAAGATTGTTTAAAACCTACTTAAAATTGCTTTGTCTGTTAGTTTCAACATCTGTTTCCTTTCAAGGTCAGACTTGGTTGATATCTTTACTCTCAAAAAATATTTTCCATTTTCTTGATAGTTTATATGTCAAAGAATTTTTGTGTATTCTGTCGTGGAAATTCTGGATTCAATTATTTTTCTGTGATGAGTACTGCTTTCTTTGTTTTATCAGGTAGTTTTCTTTAGAAGATTGAAGCTAAACAGTTTTTCATGCACTAGCTCCATTCCTTGTTCAGAACTTTGGTCCCAAGCAAGTGTCCCCTCAGAGTCTGTTGTGTGTATGTGTAACTCGGGGTTCAGCAAGAGATGGCAAAACAGGGTTTAAGAGATCTTTCTCTGACTCAGTACCATTCGTGGTCCTCCCATTTTCTTTAGTGTTCATAGTCTTTTGGCTTTTTAAATTTTTTTCCTAACTCCTCTGGACATAAAGACTGCAGGTTTTTTTGTTTTGTTTTTTTTTGTTTTTATTATAGTTGTTTCATTTCCCCAACTCAATCGTTTGGGTTATTTTACTTTTTTTTTATTTTATTTTATTTATTTATTTATGGCTGTGTTGGGTCTTCGTTTCTGTGCGAGGGCTTTCTCTAGTTGCGGCAAGTGGGGGCCACTCTTCATCGCGGTGCGCGGGCCTTTCGCTATCTTGGCCTCTCTTGTTGCGGAGCACAGGCTCCAGACGCGCAGGTTCAGCAATTGTGGCTCACGGGCCCAGTTGCTCCACGGCATGTGGGATCTTCCCAGACCATGGCTCGAACCCGTGTCCCCTGCACTGGCAAGCAGATTCTCAACCACTGCGCCACCAGGGAAGCCCAGACTGCAGGTTTTTGATATGCAAGTCTTCCTCCTCCAAAGTTCCTACCCCATGGACGGTGCTTAGCCCCAGGCTAAAAGTCAAAGAGATAGGAACTAAATTCTATATCTGCTCTCCTGCAAAAGACTGCGTATTCTATCATGGTCTGACTATTCTTGTTCGCTCTCCAGGATCTTTTGGGTGGTATCTTCAGTCTGAGTTTAGATATTTTTGTAACAGAGAAGAACAAACTTGAGTCCATATTGGATCTTTTTCTTTAGCTGTAACCCTTGTGCTCTACTGCCTCTGCTTAGTCATGCTGGCTGTGCACCTTTGTAAAAGAACACTC
The DNA here is from genome assembly GCF_028023285.1 of Balaenoptera ricei. Taxonomy (NCBI): domain Eukaryota; kingdom Metazoa; phylum Chordata; class Mammalia; order Artiodactyla; family Balaenopteridae; genus Balaenoptera; species Balaenoptera ricei. The sequence goes on from NC_082647.1 coordinate 67,423,401, forward strand.
CCCGTAGTTTGAAATATACATGATAACCCGTTCTCAAGGATCTGACCTTTAAAGGTATAACACTTTTCCATTCATATAGAGATGAAAAGTTGCAGAACAGAGAATAACAGGAATAGTCTTGTTGGAGGTTTACAGGAACATTGTGACCAGACCTACATGGACAGCTGCAAGAACAAAGGATTCTGGCATCAAGAACTTTGCAACAACCAGCCACACCTCCTCCCCTTTTAGTATAAAAGAAGCCTGAATTCTAACTCAGGGAGAGATGGTTCTTTAGGACACTAGTCCACCGTCTTCTCAGTCTGCTGGCTTTCTGAATAAAGTCACTATTCCTTGTCCCAACACCTCATCTCTTGATTTATTGGCCTGTCTTGTGGTGAGCAGTATGAGCTTGGACTCAGTAACATTATGTCTTTGGTTGAGCTGCTTTAAGTCTGTTTTATACATTCCTGGTTCAGCAATCGGTCAGAGATGTGAGTAGAAAGAATTCAAAGATATCCTCCCTGGCTTTCTCCTATCCCAGATCAGCTTTCATGGTCTCCCTGCTTCAGTATTCTGTTTCACCAACCTGGTAAGATCTCAGGGTGAACTCCCTGTCAGAGTTTGTACCATTGGTTCACACTTCACTGTCTACAAGTAGTTACTATGTGTATTATGTCAAGATGAGGCTATCTGGTAGGCTCTTAGCCCATCAAACCCAGAACCTTGATTGTTGTTTAACACTTTCATTGAGATATGATTGACATACAATAAACTTCATATACTTAAAGTGAATTATTTTTCCTATTTTTCCTATGTATATTCATGAAATCATCACCATGATCAAGATAATGAACATATTTGTTACTTCCCGAAACTTCCTCCTGCTCTTTTGAAATTGCTGCCTCCTGCCCATCCCTGCACTGCCCTTTCTCTGTCCTCCCCAGGCAATCACAGATCTGTCTTCTACAATTATAGATTTGTTTGCATTTTCTAAACTTTTAATTAATGGGATCATGAAGTACATATTTCTTTTTGGTTTGACTTTTGTTCAGCATAATCTTTTTGAGATTCATCCATGTTGTGATTTCACTTTTATTACTAGGTAGTATTTCATTGTACGGATGTGCTTTTGTTGGTTTATCCATTTACCTATTGATAAATATTTAGATTGTTCCTAGTTTTTAATCGTTAGAAATTAAGCTTCTATAAGCATTCTTGTATGTCTTTTTATGGTCATATGCGTTCATTTATCTTGGGTAAAAAATCTAGAAGTTCAATACCTGGGTCATACAGTACGGTATGTAAAAACAAAAAAACTTTATAAAAACTTGCCAACCTGCTTTTCAAAGTGATTGTACCATTTTATATGACCACCAGCAGTATATGAAAGTTCCAGTTCCTCCATATCCTCACCAAAACTAAATATACTCTCTTTGAAGTTTTAGCTAATCAACTATATCTGTAGTAGTATCTCATTATGATTTTAATTTGCATTTCCTTAATCACCAATAATGTTGAGAATCTCTTCATGTAGCTTATTTGTAATCCAAATAGCTTCTTTGATGAAATGTTTGTTGAAATATGTTGTCCTTTTTTGTTGCATCGTTTGTTCCCTTATCATTGGATATTGAGAGTTCTTTACATATTCTGGATAAAAGTCCCTCAAGAGATACACGATTTGGAAATATTTTCTTCCATGGTGTGTTTTGTCTTTTCTTTTTCCAAAGAGTGTCTTTCAAAGAGTAGATGTATTTTATTTCAGTAAAATCCAATATATCAAATTTGTTTCTTACGAATCATGCTTTAAGTAATATAGTTGGAAATTTTTGCCAAACCTAAAGTCACAGATTTTTTTTCTCATTTGTTTCTTTCTGGAAGCTTTAGAGTTTTGGGTTTTATATTTAGGTCTATGATCTATTTTGAATTATTTTTTATATATGGTGGAGGTATGTATTAAAGTTCCTTTTTTTAATATGTGGTTATCTAATTTTTTCAGAATTTTCTATTGAGAAAATTTTCTTTTTTTCATAAAATTTCTTGTGCACCTTTGTAAAAAATCAGTTTCTCAAATATATGTGGGTGTATTTTGGGGCTCTATTCTTTTCCATTTATTTAACTATTTATTTTTATGACAATGACACATTTTCTTGATTATCAGGGCTTTATAATAATGCCTGTCATCACATCAGGTAATGTTATTCCTCCAACTTTGGTCTTGCTTTGCAAAGTTGATATGGCTATTCTAGGTCATTTCAGTTTCCAAAGGAATTTTTGAATCATGTTTTAACTTTTACAGTAAAATTCTACTAGTATGGAAATAAAATGATTTTGATTGGTATTGTGTTAAAGCTACATATCAATTCAGAGAGAAATGACATCTTCACACAGTTGAGTCTGCCAGCAGATTAGCAGGCATTAGGATGATCTATCTTTTCTTTCACATAAATCTTCTTTAATTTTTTTGGGGTAATATTTTGTAGTTTTCAGTATACAGAGAGAGAGATTTATTTCTAAATATTTAATATTTTTGATGCTCCAGTCATTTTTGGTTTTGTTTATTTTGATTTCCAATTGGCCATTGTTAATATATAAGAATACTATTGATTTTTGTTGCTTGATCTCGGATCCTGCCACAGTGCTAAACTCATTTACAAGTTCTAGTAACTTATTTGTAGATTCTACCAAATTTTTTACCTAGGTGATACTATATTTAATGAATAAAAACAGTTTTACATTTTCTTTCCTAATATGAGTGACCTTTTTTTTTCTTTTCTTATTACACTCGCTAGGACTAATAATTGAATGTTCAATACAAATGGTGTCAGTGGACATTGTTGACTTTTTCTGGTCTTATGAAGAAAACAGTCATTCTGTCACCATCATATATGAAGTTATCTGTAGGACTTTTATAGCTACCCTTTATCAAGTTGCATAAGTTCCTTGTATTCCTATTTGGTAAGACTCAGAAATGGATATTGGATTTTATCAAATGTTTTTGTTCTATCTACTGAGATAATTACATATTTTTTTAAATTTTAGTTTGTTAGGATCATGAATTGCAGAGATTAATTTTTCTTTCTTTTTCAAAATTATTTTAATATTAACCTTTAAAAAATACTTATTTACTGGAGCAGTTTTAGGTTCACAGCAAAATTGAATGGAAGGGACAGAGATTTATTGTATACCTCCTGCCCCCACATATAGATAGCTTCTGCAGCTATCAAATCTCCCACTAGAGTAGTACATTTGTTATAATTGATGAACCTACATTGACACATCATTATCACCCAATGTCCATAGTTCACATTAGAGTTCACTCTTGCTGTTGTACATTCTGTGGGTTTGGAGAAATGTAATATGACATGTGTCCACCATTATAGTATCATACCAAGTAGTTTCAGTGACCTAAAAATTGTCTGTGCTCTGCCTATTCATCCCTTTCTCCCTCCTAACCTCTGGAAACCATTGATCATTTTATTATCTCTATAGTTTTGCCTTTTCCAGAATGTCATATAGTTGGAATGAAACCTTTTCAGATTGACTTCTTTCACTCAGTAATATGTATTTAACAGTTCTCCATGTCTCTTCACCACTCAATGTATTATTTCTTTTTAGTGCCAATTAATATTCCATTTTCAGATGTACAACAGTTTATCCATTCACCTACTGAGAGATATCTTGGTTGCTTCCAAGTTTTGGCAATTATGAATAAAGCTGCTATGGACATCTGTCTGCAGGTTTTCATGTAGGCATAAATTGTCAAATCCTTTGGGTAAATAACAAGGAGCATAATAATAGCTGGATCATATGCTAAGAGTATGTTTAGTTTTATAAGAAGCTGCCAAACTGGCTTCCAAAGTGACTGTGCCATTTTGCATTCTCACCAGCAGTGAATGAGTGTTCGTGTTTTTCTACATCCTCACAAACATTTGGTGGTGTTAGTGTTTTACATTTTGACCATTCTAATAACTGTGTATTGGTATCTTTTTTTTTTTTTTGGTATCTTATTGTTGTTTTAATTTTCAGCTTTCCAATGACATATGATGTGGACTATATTTTTATATACTTATTTGCCATCTGTATGTTTTCTTTGATGAGCTATCTGTTCAGGTGTTCTGCCCATTTTTAATCAAATTGTTCATTTTTTAAAATTGTTGAGTTTTAAGAATTTTTTGTACACTTTAGATAACAGTCCTTTATCAGATATATCTTTTGCAAATATTTTCTTCTAGTCTGTGACTTGTCTATTTATTCTCTTGGCAGTATCTCTTGCAGAGCAGAAATTTTTAATTTTGGTGAAATTCGGCTTATCAATTCTTTCTTTCATTGAATCATGCCTTTGGTGTTGTACCTAAAAGCCCTTGCCATGGCAAGATTATCTAGATTTTTTCCTATATTATCTTCTAGGAGTTTTATAGTTTTTTATTTAGGTCTATGATCCATTTTGATTCATTTTAAGTTAATTTTTTTGAAGGGTGTAAGATCTGTGCCTAGATTCATTTTTTTGCCTGTGGATTTCTGTTTGTTCCAGTACCCACTGTTGATAAGACCTTGTTCCACTGTGTTACCTTTACTTCTCTGTCAAAGATTAGTTGACCATATTTACATGAGTCTATTTTGAGGCTCTCTTTTCTGTTGCACTGATCTGTTTGTCAGTTCTTTCACCACTTTGTATGGCTGTTAGCATAACTGATGCCATCTTGGACCCGTACAGTTCCTTCTGTCCTTCCACTGACCCTACCTAGGACTGAATTTTGTGGTAAATCACTCTCTGTCATTGAGGACTTTGTAGTTAATAGGTATTGTTTAATGATTGCTAGGTCAGGTGGCCTCTCTGCCCTCATAGTTTCCAAATAGTGATGGAGACCTTTTGCTTGAGCCTCTACACAGAATCTGATGTAATCTTTCTATCAGACAAGCAAATAACCATCATTTTAAAAATATTTAAGTTGTTATAGGAATCATTATATATATTTTCAGAATTAGAAATGCTAAAAAGAAATTATTCATCCTATTTTCTTTATTATATGTTATTTTGTTACCAGTAATACCAGTCTTCATTAGAAACTTGTGATGTTTCCAGATTATTGTTCATCTGGAGTTGTAACTTAGAAAGAATACCTAATAATTTAATCTCTTTCTCTCCTCCTTCTCATATTATTCTTTCCTCTCTCTTTTACTTCTGTAATATATTTCTTGCCCTCACTCACAATCCATATTTAAAAAGATAAAAACACTTTTAAAACTATAAGTAAAAGCTATGACTTCTTCGTGTACAGTATTAAAATAATTGAATGTTTAGTTATTCACAGTCAGATTTCTTAAAACTTTAAGCAGAGCATGTAATATTTGCATGATCATTTAAATTAAATTAATCCTTCAAATCTCCTCAATAAAAGTCCTAATGGAACACACACACATATTAAAAGAAGTCTTAAGTTGTATAGGTGGTTTATTAAATATGGGAAGCATGGTAAATGCTACTGCTATTGCTGTAAATGCTGTCAAAATATATAGTCTCTTTTCTAAACTCAACAAAATCTTTTTCAGATTATACCTTTGTTCAGATATTACAGTTAGCAATCTACTAACAGCTTATTGCAAAGGTTAGGGATACACTTGAATATAGTGAATCCTATACAGATCATTTTCCTGACTCAGAAAACTCTTTTTGTCCCTTCAGAGAAAGATAATTTGATTAGTTCTTTGCCCATGAGCCCAGCAATACAGTATCCAAGTATGCATCTTTTTTCAGCTCGGTGTAGTAAAAGAATCACCCGAGAAAAGGCCTAAATCTAGAAACTGATATAAAGACTGGGTCAATGTGGGGAAGGGAGCAGGGGCGATGATCAAGCATGGGGAGCCACAGAGAAGCTAAGGAGACTGACCCTGGGCGAATGGTTCCAGATTTGGGGACACGCTTAGAGCCCACATGACTAACATATCTCACTGAGTTCTTTGATTTTAATTATAAAGCTCATGAGGAAATTTCCCCCAGGAGAAGAAGCAGAATCAAAGTATAAACATATTCCTACTTGATGAATTATACAAATAGAAAAATCTGAGAGGCTCAGCCCTTATGGTTCTGTACTTTTGACTTTTGGTGAATGAAAGGAATAGGTAGTTTATTAGTAGATTTGAGCAACAATAATAGTTTTTTTTTTTTTTTCCAGCCTACCTTATAGATCAGGTTAAGGAAACAGAAATGAATGATTTAGAGGTTTCATAAGAAAATAATTTTCTACGTTGCTCCCTTTTATAGGTCAGCAGATTTTGATGTAACTTGTATACACACACATTTGTATATATACACACATTTATATATAATTTACTATGTTTATATGTGGTTAGATAACTCCTGTAAATTTTTAAAGATATTTAGTTAAGGAAGAATTATATATCCGATTATAGGCATAATAATTTTAAAGTATTATATTTATTGCTATTTTCTTTCTGTTTGCATATTTTTTTGCTTTTTAATTACCAACAACATAGTAAAAGCTATAAGGCTTTTTTTTCCCAGGACTTCATAATTGTATATCCTTAAGGATACTATGCATATAATTTGATACAAAAAATGAGCCTTGGGTCCATATTAATGTATATTAATATATATGATGACAGTTTGTACTCTATACTATATCAGTTCATATATTACTACATTATATACACTTATTCTTTGGAATATTAACTTCCTTTATGGCTGCACTTTCACAAACATGGACTCAGGGCTCATATTATGTGTGTGAACTGAATGAAAGTATATTTAAAATATATGTTTATTCTTCTAAATGTTCTTCCAAGTGCAGTCCTTTATGGTTACCCTTTCATAAATACTCTTATAGCTATCCCTGCCCTTGGGAGATTTTCAAGAGTATAATCAAGAACCAAAATCAGTCAGAATGAGATTAACATTTTCTCCCATAATTATATGTTCAGTAGAGACAACTAGATTCTATCCTCCTAGTTAACCACATTTATTATTAGTTTTTAAAGTTCTCCTCAGCTTCTCTATACTTAATAACCACCTCATGTCTTAGAAAAATTAATTTTAACTTTGTTTCTCAAGGAACCAGTTCAGATACTAGGAGGATATAATCCCCAACTTTTCTTTGGAGGCTTAGGAGGTCATTACCGAGTCCCCTCTTGAATACGAAACGGCTTCCATATCCTTTCAAGTAGGTTGCAGGGTCTTTTCTACAGCTCATTTTACTTCAATCAGACTATGTGGTTTTGAGGAATGTTAGTAAGGTACCCATTTTTTGAAGAGCATGCGAGTCTTTTTACCTGAATTCTGAAGTAGTGAATGGAGTCCTAGAAGAAAAACTTGCATGCTCATGTGGTATTCTCCGGTTAACCCCTTATATACCTATATCTTTATGAAACAACAGCAGTATCGTTCATTCATGTGGTACTTTTATGTTAGAATGCATTGTGTCATGTATGTCTCACTAAGGCCAAAAACAATCTGAGAGAAAGATGTTTTTATTTTCATTGTTTATATGATTAAATTGAAATGTCAGGAAGCTGTTTGACTTGCTTGAGGTAATTCGGGGAACTAGCGAGTAGCTAAGCAGAAGCTGGATGCATCTGCCTTCATATGATTTTCTGGAGGGCTAATTAGCCTTGACGTGGGTATGAGAACATCCTCTGGGGGGACTATGTCTTCCTTTTTACGTCCACATTTATTTGGCATTTTCCTTTTTTGCAAAGCCAGTTGAAAGAATGCAAAAGAAGTCAGTAATCAGGGCTTCCCTGGTGGCGCAGTGGTTGAGAATCTGCCTGCCAATGCAGGGGACACAGGTTCGCGCCCTGGTCTGGGAAGATCCCATATGCTGCGGAGCAACTAGGCCCGTGAGCCACAGTTACTGAGCCTGCGCGTCTGGAGCCTGTGCTCCGCAACAAGAGAGGCCAAGATAGTGAAAGGCCCGCGCACCGCGATGAAGAGTGGCCCCCACTTGCCGCAACTAGAGAAAGCCCTCGCACAGAAACGAAGACCCAACACAGCCATAAATAATAAATAAATAAATTTTAAAAAAAAAGTAGAGGAAAAAGAAGTCAATAATCATCCCTAAATTCAAATGACACTTGTATATGTTCATCAGTTTAAGAAAATATGCAGCCAACTTATAAATAAGGAGTATCAAATTTTGTAGAGAGTAGAAAATATATAATTTGTATAAGAAATTTTAAGACGGAAGAAGGCGTCTCGTCACAAACTTGTGGCTGGCATCATGTCATTTAACTTATTTTCTCCGTGTTAGCCTGTCAAATTGTCAGAAACCTATCAATGTCTTCACCTTCAATAAGCATAAGATACTGTGCAATAATTTGTCAGTGGGGAAAGGAAAGAAAGCAAGTAAGCCAAGGGGTAAGTAGAAATTGCCACTTTAATGTATAAGTCTCTTAGATTTATTATTTAAATTTCAATACTGTATTCAAGCGAACGTTTGCTTATCACTGAAGTAGCTCTATGCTAAACATATATAGGAATAAGGAAATACTGCTTAACATAAATATTAAGAATGTTTAATGTCCTCAAACAATTCTCTGAAATAACCCATCGAGAATCTTTACTTTCCTCTGTCATGTGGTGCCACGATCTCCTGAACCATTTGTATTGATTTCTACCTTAACTGACCATCTATGTACATATTTAAAGTACTCATCGTCCAATCACGAAACACATTCTTAATAAAGCGCAGTCCCTAAAAACGTATACGTCAATGTAATTTTCCCACAAGAAAAAAGAAAAAAAGTAGAGACAAGGTTAGGGTATTTCAGCACCGTGGAGAAACATGCATCTATTCTGTACCATATTCATAGAATGAATGCTATGCCACTTTAGGTGGTGGAAAGGAAAAGAGTGAAAGACAGGAGGTGGAGGAGTTTGGAAGCAGGTGGCACCATCACCCTTACAAGTCATTTGGCAATGGCTGCCATGACTGGGTAGATCTTTAAGCAACCAATAAATTATAAGAAGGTAACATTACAGTTAATATTATAATACGGATAAAAGCCCACATCGCATATACATGATGTTGGAAAGCGGATAGCGGATATTAGAAAGGAGAGAGATCGTGATGAGCTCTTATTCACTAATGACTAATGCTGTCCATTGTCCCTTGAATATGTCTGTGTCATGTCATAGCCATGGTAGACACTCTCGGGGCTCAGCCTGAATCACGTTTTCCAGGCTGGCAATGTCTTGTGATTCCCCTAACGGCTGTAAGCACAGGCTGCTCACAGCTTCACTCTCCTCCGTGAGTTCCCTCAGCTGACTAGAGTCACCTGGTTTGGGAATTCCTGTGGCCTTATGTACATCCGCTGTGGGGAGCCCACAGCCAGTTGTGAGTAACTGGGGGGAACAAATTTGTGGTGCATTTTCCCTTCACATTTCCCTATGGGATCAGGTTGAATTAGACTCTGCTCAGTTGTTCCCCCTACTCCATTCTGCTTTGCTCACTTCCTTACAGATTTCTCCTGAGAACCCTCCCTCGGTCAAAATATCCTCACACTAAAATCCTTGTCCCGGGACTTCCCTGGTGGTCCAGTGGTTAAGACTTCGCCTTCCATTGCAGGGGATGCGGGTTCGAACCCTAGTCGGGGAGCTAAGATCCCACAAGCCTTGTGGCCAAAAAACCAAAACATAAAAAAACAAAAACCAAAAAACCAGGAGCAATGTTGTAACAAATTCAATAGAGATTTTAAAAATGGTCCACATCAAAAAAAAATTAACAAAAAAAAAAGAAAATCCTTGTCCCAGGCTTTGCTTCTGGGGGACTTTTCCTATGACATTGGCCTAGGGTAGCGCTTCTCACATGCTATAGGAACAAAGCATTCTTCACAGCAGCAGGGATATATTAACCAAAAGACTAAATAAAGATTTACATCAATTCCAAATGTGCTGAGGCAAATGTACTTACAACAGTAAATGCCTGCACTGTTTGGTGCTGAAAGCTGCCTGCCTGGCACCCACATTGTCATTTTCATTTCTAAGTTACAGCTCTCGTTTTGTTGGGGATTTCTACACAAGTGTTGCATAAATGCTTACCCCTCTCCAGGGAAGAAAGTTCAAAGTGGAACCAATATGTGTGTAGTGCTAACTCTTGCAGTCTTTTCCACACTTGTCACTTGAGCAGAACTTTTCAGATTAGTATGGCTGTAATTGATTTTTCACAGTATTAAGTTTTAAAATCTCAGATTCTGGTGGTATATTGAGAAGCACTGATATTTAGAGCACAATATTTGAACTCTTTACTCTGTTGGCCCTCAAAGCTTTCATTTTAAGGGTTAAAAAGTTCTGACAATGCCATTAGATATGGTCATTAATGGTGAAGTGGTCTTACTCTCAAAAAATACCCTGAATTTCCCCGTCTGCTCCTTTTCTGGCAATCATGGGAGATCCTCCAGCTATTAGAGTTCGTTCTGTGTAATTTTAGTAAAGACCGAGAGCTTTAGCTTGTTTTTTATTCCATCTTAATAATAATAGCAAATGTTTATTGATTGCCTATCGTTCTAGGCATTGTTCTGGACTCTTGGTAGGTATTTATTCATTTAACACTCATAGAAACTTGTTTAGGTTGATAGAATGATTACCACAGTTTTATAAATTGGAGTAATAAATAATACAAGTGAAATCTAAAGTATAAAAAATCAGGCAGTTAGTTTGAAGTCATACAGCTTGTAAGTAGTGGAGCTGGAATCCAATAACAGTGCAATTGTAGAAAAGATACTTAGGACTCCAATGTTATACCATCGCTGCAGATTCTTAGCTGGAGCCCTAGTCTAACAGTAACACGGTTATGGCTTGTCGTATAATGGTCCTATCCAGTAAGTGGTCTGCAGCCTCTGGGGTGCTGCTCTGAGACATGGTGTCTTAGTCTGCTTGGACTGCTATAACAGAACACCATAGACTGAGTGGTTAAAACAAGTAACATTTATTTCTCATAGTTCTGGAGGCTAGAAGTCCAAGATCAAGGTGCTGGCAGATTCAATGTCTGGTAAGAACCTGCCTCCTGGCCCATAGATGGCTGTGCGCTCTCTGTCCTCATGTGACAGAAAGGGCGAGGGAGCTCTCTGGGGCCTCTTTTATAAGGACAGTCATCCCATCATGAGGGCTGTACCCTCATGACCTAGTCACCTCCCCAAAAGCCCCACCTCCAAATACCATCACATTACAGATTTGATTTCAACATATGAGTTTTGGAGCAGGAGAGCATAAATACTCTGTCTGTAGCATATAGCAAGTGCAGAGATTTCAAGTAAGCCGTGAGAAACATCGATAGCAATCTGATGTTGCCATGACACTCTTGTGCGTAATTAGTGACCGCATCTCACTGAACAGGGCATGGACCAGTCCGAGTGTTCATGAACTCACGTAGTGTGTCATGTGTATGGGGAGCTGCGTATTAGTCATGCATTACAGGACCATGTTAAGGTCTGGGGACGACAAACACACACAAACAACAAAAACCCTTAAAAGGAAATGTTCTCGATGCATTTTCTTTCATTCAGCGTTTCTTGTTACAGTTCCCATCACCTATCCCCAAACTGAAGCTCAGCTAAAATCGGTTTAGAACACCATAGAGCTGAGTTAGATTTGACTAGGAGTAGGAAAATCAGTGTTAGTCTGTTTCATGAGCGCAAGCTGATGTAAAGTCAGGTAGCATAACCTGTAACTCAAGGTAACGGGCCTCATAACATCTCAAAGTGAACAGTGGAATCCGGGTGACAGTGCCACGTGCTCCATGTTGCGTGTCTCCCATATTTCCCTCAGGAAAACATGCTAACAGCTTGAGGACATCCGTGTCACTGCCTGTGGCAAAGTACAGATAAGGCCTAACCTTGTTCTTTTTTTTTTTTTACATAAAACTATGAAAAGAAGTTTGAGACACTGGTCTAGAGAATTGTTCGGAGGTTTGTATTATGCTTTTATCGTAATCCTGAGGTATTCCTGCTCTCCTCCTTTAAGGTTTTTACTTATCACAGCAGAAGAAATTATTTAGCATGGAATGGGAAAGGAGGAGTCATTTAACAAATCTATCCGTACCTACACTGTGAAGAGTTTAATGTGTTAAGCTGGGAAAGACACAACCATGTGTCTTGAGGGAAACTTCCCTGATGTAATAAGGATGCCAAGAGTTTGGGTTGGGTGACATGCAGAAAAACTATACTGTAACTATGTTTGTGAAAACAGAACTTACTTGTATTTACTTATGTGTACTTGAAGATGCATGTTCAGGTAAATGGATATAAGTTTAAAAATCAAAGTTCTCTAGAGGCATTTCAGTATGTGGAGCAAAAAAGTGATAGAAGTCAGACAGGCAGCCTATGGTTTGGGAGCTTTTCAAGACTGAGTTTCTCCCTTTTTCTTCACCCCACATTTGAGCAGTATTCACCTCTTTCTTTAGAATTGAGGTAATAGAGAGCTGGACGGTGTGTGAGTTGTTTCCTTGGAAGGAAATCAATCCCTTAGAGCTAGAAAAAGTCTTCACCTCAGTTGGAAGTGGACCATACCCTCCAGCTTCTAGGGAGAAGACACCACTCCCCTCCCTGTTTCTTTATACCTCTTACCAGACTTCCAGGAATCATCTGCTGCGCTCTTGTGCTCTTTCCAAGCTGTTGACCACACTGTGGCAGGAAGTGTAAGTGAAACATCAAACAACCTTCTCTGTGTGACTTCTTTCCACACAGTCCTTTAGTGGGAGCAAAAGGGCTGACCAGGATCCCTGCTCGTGGGGAGGGCACCCTGATTGAAGTCACACTGCTGAGTCACTTGGTCCCCTTCTCAGAATGCCTGCCCTGCAGCTTCCCTCAGGCAAGATTCGTCCTCAAACTTCAGGCACTGAAGGGAAGAGAATCCCATTTAGAATGAATTATGCATGGAGATATTCTGCAGCATTTGGAAGGGCTGAGAAATGACATTCACTGAATTAGTCCCCTTCCCTGTAAGGCCACACAAAAATAGCCCTCAAAGAGGGAGGACAGAACATATTTCCATCTTTCGGAGGTGAGGTTTAGGGAAATTAAATGGTTACTCTGGATAAGTGAGTCAGTGAATGGCAAGGAGTCCTTCTCGCCAGAATCCTGAATCATGTCTCCTTTGCAACAGTTGTTTCATTGCAAAAAAGGTAGTAATTTTAGGTGAGAGTATGTTGTGCCTCTCTTCCTTAAGCATAATGAAATGTAACCGGGGGAGAAGGGGTTATAAATTCCATGGCCTTTACAACAAGTCAAGATACTGAGGTACTTAACAGTAGCCCGTTACTGAATGACAATTCCTATACTCCACTACATTTTCACTTCAAGGAATGACCAGTACAGAGCTGTTATTAGTGCTTCTCGGGAACATTCATTCCCCTCACCAGGTCATTGTCCCTTGGACAGGACTGGAGAAAAGCAGCTCCCATAGCTTTTAAAAGATGAAAATTCCTTGGTCATTTAACATACCCTTATTAATGAAGATTCTTGTACAACTGAGTAGCGGAAGGAGAGAAGTGCTGTAGAGGAAGATAGAAGATGTTTTTATTATTTATTCATTCAGTCAGTTATTTCTGGTTTCTAGTAACAGGTACCATAGCAGATTTTGAACAATTGGCATCAGGGGGCACAAGTCCTCACTACTGAAAGAGAAGAAGAAGAAGTGCAAACATTGGAAAGGAAAGCAAAAAAGATAGTATTATTTTTTAAGATGAAATCTGTTCTAGGGAATATAGGAAAAATTTAATAAAACTAAAAAAGATTAATGGAGGCTACTAAAATAGTGTAACAAAATCAATGCCACTTATTTATAACAGTAATAACTAAATAGAAATACAATAGTGAAAAAAATTCCAGTTTATAATATCAATTAAAAAATCAACAACAACTGGAGATTCAGGAAAAAATGTGTAAGAAGCATACGAAGTACGACATATCGCACACAGTGGACATGAAAATAGACGTGATAAAGAGCAGTAGAATGATGATGGAAGGAATGGTGGAATATCGCAGTGCAATGCGTGTTCCAGAATTAATATGTATCTTTAATCAAATCTAATCAATATCTAAATATCAAGGAGAATTAACCTACTAAAAAATAAAGTTCATAGGAATTTGCCTTATCAGTTACAATATTTAAAACAGTGAAGAACTGCCACATATTAAACATATCTACCAATTTTGGAATAAAAACACAGAATCAGAGGAAGGAACTAAGGGAAGTCAGTATATCAAAATGTAGAATTCAAAATGTTGTGTAAAAAGTAAATGCACCAAGCGGGGAAAGCAGGGGCGGGGGTGGGGGGGGGGGCTGGTGGTGGTGGTGGTGTGATGAACTGGGAGATTGGGATTGACATGTATACACTAATATGTATAAAATGGATAACTAATAACCTGCTATGTAAAAAATAAATAAAATAAAATTCAAAATAAAATAGTGCTGGAAGTGGTATCTAAAATTATAATTTCAACCTATACAAACAAAAATGGATTCAAACCTGCTCATGAAAAAGATATAAGCAAACTTTAGTTGTATGCAAAAGCACGTATTCCACAAGATGGCAGGAAATAACTGCTGTTTTTAAAATAGAACTACTCCCAGAAGGCAAAAGGTGGCCAAAGGAAAAAACATGTGAAATAATATGGTAATGCATGTAACAGGTGCCCTATTACTACTATGGATGCAGAAGAACTTTCTATGTTTAAAAAATTAATGGGAGAGAGGATAAAATATGGCCAACTGATAGATTTAAACACCCAAAATTTATAAACTCTCACACAACCCAACAAATACATTATACGTACATACAAGATTTAAATGGCAAAGAGCAAACTTGTTTTAAAAATTGTAATTCTTTGTTTGAAGGGATACAATTTAAAAAAAAACAAAAAACAAGAATAAACAGAGAATGGGGATAGAGAATCTAGGGTAGGGGAAGTGGTTGCAGCTTAGAGCAGTTTTGGGTGAAATGGTGCCACTGAAATGGTGCTGACACACCTGTGTGTGTGAGGGGAGGAGAGGGGAGAGTGAAGCTGCATGTACCTGTATTTTCAGCAAGAAGACTTGCAAGGTGTTTAAAATACAGCTCACTCTCCCCTTCTTCCACATGTTGGAGTATAATTCCTGACCTTTTCTCTCAGAGCTGGAGATGAAATAAATCATAAGGGAAATGATAAAGCAAAAAAGAAAAACCTGGGAAGAATAAAAACTCTCTGACTCCAGTATATAAAGCAAAGAATATGCATAGACAATTTGCAATGAAGTAAATGGCTAATAAACCCCCAAATATATTCAGCCTCCCAGGGAATGAAATAATTGCAAAGTTTAAACCCTTTACCATCTGTCTGTTTGCATATTAAATTCAATTTTTTTCAAGTGAATACTCAGCATGAGAGAAGGTTCTATGAAATGTGTGTCTCAAAAACTGTAGTTTGCAGGCAGCAGCTCCTCCAGTGATCTGGATCTTCCTAATGAATACAGACTATGCTCACATATACCCCATCTTAAAATTTAAAAAAAATGAATACAGTGTTCCCATTTCGCTGCAAATTCCTCCTCACGTTTAGTAGTTTATTTTCCTACTCCCTAAATCTCATTTGAAATGTTCAAATTTTACTGACACCAGTCTGCGTCCAGTTTCTTCTTGGATCTCATCCAACTAGATTTTCATCCCCATCACTTAATTGTCAGCAATAATTCTTGTATTGCTGAATCTCATAGACAATTCCCTTTTAACATATTAAATTGATTATAAATCAGAAAAAAAGTCACAAGTCCTGTGGAGCGATACTGACACCTAGTGGATAAATGGAAACACAAACTTAAAAATAGTTTTTAAGGAAGCAGGTCTACTAAAATTTAGAAGTTTATTTAGTGTACTTTATACTTGGAAACAAAACAAAGTTTTATCTTAAATAAAAGGTAGAGAAGATAAACACAAACCTGCCAGAACAGAATACACTCACTTTTTTCCCAGTTATTTTCTGTCTCTGTACATAAGTTTTCAATTGCAGGCTAAATCTTTGTCTTCTGATCTATAAAATGAATGTGTCCTGATATAGATACCGTACTGTAAACACCAGCAATAGCGTAGGTAAAATACAAGGTTTCAGCCCAAAATTCCCTTCACTCTTTGCCTACCACATTGAGCAGCGCTTAATTCTTTCTCTCTTCGTCTCAGTCTTAATTGAGACCCATCCAAGGGTAATTCCCGTTCTTTGCTTTGTCCTTAGTCCAATTCTTCTTCTCTCTCTCCTGAATCATCCCTGTCTTCTGCCTTCTGGCTTCTCGCTCTCAGGATTTTAACACACGCAACTCTTCCCCATCTTAGAACATTAAAAATAAAACTGTCAAAACAATAAAAGCGGTAAAGAAACCACCAACAGATAGCCAGATTTAACTGCCAGGACTGACTGCTTCTCTTCTCCCCTCCTATACTTTTGTCAGTGAGCTTCTTAAAAGGAAGACCTACGCTTACTTTCTCCATTTTCTCTATTCACATAGATGTAATAACTCACTTCAGTCTATAATTCAACCACAGCCTCCACAGAAACTACTTTTTCCCCCCAAAGGTCATCATTGGCTTCCTCATTAGATGATCCATGGATATGTTTTAATACTGGTCTTGCTTAATCATTGGGAAGTATTTGAAATTTGTAATCATCCTTTAATTCTCCAGACACTCTCTTAAGTTTCCTAGAAGGCACACTTTCCTGGTTTTACTTCTGCTTACCTCGATGCTTATTCTCAGTCTCCCTCTCTTGAATGCATTCGTGTGTCCAGCCCTTAAATAGTTTTTCTTCCTCAATGTTCTCATTCTATTTCTCTTGCTGAACTCATCACATCTGATGACTCCAATTAGTATCAGTATATGCTCATGACCTCAACTTTCCATTTTCGGTCTGGATTTCTTTTGGAGACCTGGGGGAAAAAAGGCCATTTCTGTAGCGGGCTGGAACGGAGGCAGAGAGAACGGGAGGTGAGAAAACGGCACAGTGACTACAGACAGCGTACACTGTAAAGGGGAGCAGGAGGTACGGTGCGAGTTGCAGGGCACTGGCTGATATTAACACATAGTCAAGTGGAACAATCCAGGAAGAAGAGAGAAAGAATAGTGAACTAACTCTTGGGATGACAAAAGAAATAGACATATGTGGCCTAAGAAAAATGCTTGCAGTTTTTGAGAGAGCAGGAATATCGTTTTTATTTTAGGAGGCAGCCTGTATGTGTAGGAAAGATGGTCTATTGAGGATAGGAGAATATGAAAATTGCATTTGACCTCTTCTGTTTTCTCCATGAAATCCATGAAGCAAGCCATCAGCATAGAGTGGATGAACATAGCGTAGGTAAAAGGGTGAGTACAATGTTTGAGAAGAAAAGAAAATGTGTAAAACTACCATTTTTGTGAGGAGAGGAGTAGAAAACACCAGGAAGATACTCTGGGCAGTGTGTGGGGACCATTAAGGAGTTGCCGGTATTACCAAACGCTCTTTTTCCCCTCGCATTTAAATTTCACCTTCGTTGAGTGCAGAATGAAGTCAAAACTATTTTCTCACACATCTTTAAATAATTTTACTAACAATTGCTCCTTTTTTCTAGCCGTCTAATGAGAAATCTTGTATAAACCTGATCTTTGTTCTTTTGTAAATTTTCTCCACTTCTTAACTTCACTCCTCAGTGCTTTTAACATTTTCTTGATGCTTTCACAACAATCTGTCTAGCTATGAATTTATTACCAAAATTCATCTTGGTAGACGTCCAGTTTGATTGAAGACATATATGTGTTTTCAGCACTAGTAAATTAAAAAAGAAATATCTCATTTTCTATTTTCTCTCTTTGCTCTTTCTGGACCTTTTACTAGATGGATATTAGCAATTAGGAATCTATCCTTCAAGCGACTTGATGCTTTTCTGTCTTTTCTCACCTTTTGCATAGTATTATGGGAGAATTCCTTGACTCATACTTTTAACATGCTACTGAATTTAGCCTAATTCACTTTTGTGGGTCAGCCTTCGCATTGCAGATTTGCTTTAGTGGTTCTGGGAGCACCAGTACCATCTTTAGCCATAACCAAATTCTCAGTGCTTTAACCGGTGGGCAAACACCATAACAGCCTTTCCTCAGCACCAGTGGAGTCAGGAGAAAGGGCTCCAGGGCTCAGCTGATCCAGTTGCATAATTTCCTGATGGTTGCTCAGACATTCTCCTATTCCTTACAACTCCTGAGTCTGTGCTTGGAAATTTTTCAGGACCATACTCACTTCTGTAGCTGTCTTCTTCGGTGCATTTTGGACTGTGGTTCCTTCTGTCACTCTTTCTCATATGTTTCTGTTTTTGGGAATTCCTCAGAATTTTTGGTTTGTTTGCTGATGGCTCTTTTTCTACTCTTCCATAGTGTCACCTCTTTGTTATCTCATGGATTTGTGGTACGATGGAAAGTACCGCATGGTAAGTGGAAACATAACTCCTGGACTGCTCTCTTGATTCTCTGTCTTACTCTGCATTATAAGTATTCGCTGTCTTATCTTGCTGAACAATCAAAGCTCCATCATAACAATGAATATATCTAGTTAATAATTGTAAAGACTGTGTACCTTTTGCTAATACAATGCCTGAGTTTGAAATAATAAGTACTGTAATAATATATTAGCTGTTGTCATTAATCATATAAACGTATGAATATATATCATCAAAATGTTATCACTATTAATAATATAAATCTTAAGATTTCAAAAATGTTTGGGGAATTTAGTTGCGTTCAGGTGTCCTGATAAGTTTATGATGAGACTAGTCGCTCACCTTGTCTAGTTACGTTTTTATAACAATGTCACAGTATACTTGGCACAGGCTTTGAGATTTTATTTGCTTTTTATCTCTTGATTCTTTGATATATAGAATTATATCCTTTGGGAAGGGCACCCATCAGATAATCCACCCACGTGAGAGGTCTGTCTTTGGAAAGTGGCAGCATGTGACCATCTGACTTGCCTCCATCATGGCAGTGCCCAAGATAGATTCCAATGAGCTGAGATTGTCACCAAATTTTACCTTATCAAGGTTTTTTTGGTAGAAAATTCTTTTCTCTAGTAAATGAAGCTTGGCCATATACACATACTACAGTGGCTATCTGGGGGCATTAAGCTTCCCCGAAGTGTGAATATTGGGGAAATTATCTGTCTATATCACCCTTTGTTTAGAAAGAATTTAGGATGGCTTGCAATATGTAAATGCATGAAGAGAACATAATTTGTGAAGAGTTGAAGAAAGAAGAACAAAAACAAGAACTATGAATGCCAAGGCATAAAACAGAACCAAGAATTAGGCTAATATAAAAAGTGGTCTTGTAGTATCTATACTTACTAGAAGTATGCCACTTATTTGACTGTAAGCAAAATAGCAAATATTTCAAACAGTGAAGCTATCCCATTCCATTACGTAACTTAAAGTACCCATAAATTTATAACCAGCCAAAATTATTCACAATAATCATAGAGAGTCTAAATACCAAAATACAAGCTATCTCAGAAGAATCAGAGGCTAGGAGCAAATATATTTTCTCTTTTTTCTTGGTGTTGGTATTTCATTCATGTTACATTGGCTTGGTAGCCTCTACCTAAAATTCCCCTCAAAATGTTCCCTGGTGATGTCTGGGAATTTTCAAGGTGTACTTGAGCATTTTCATAATTTTTCTGATTGTTGTCTTATTGCCTTTGAGAGTTGCCTCTCTCTAAAGTGTTATTGGTACTGAGCTTCCAGTTAGTTTCCTACAGATCGTGCCTCTTGGTGGCTCTCTCTTGTGGCCCTAATTTACTAGGGGGTGGAAACAGTTCCCACAGGCCATAGATCTCATCTCCCATGTCCACGACTCATTCCAGTGGCTTCTCCAAATGAGTAAATAGCTGGGTCATCCCATCGCACAGAGATCTGAGCTGCCTGCCACTCTTCAAAAGATCCCCTTTTTAAGTGAAAAGATCTCTATGTTTTCATTAGTAATTAATGTGCTAATATGTAAATTATTTTTAATAGTCCAATGGTTTATGATGATTTAGTTACTAACATCCCAAATAATAATGGTTTGTTTTATTTGAGTTGTATTTGTAAGGAATCTTTGGATGAAACTTGGGGGGGAAAAAAAACCTAAATAGTTAATCCTTTGAACCTAAATGTCTTCTCATTCTCTTGAAAATACACTTATGTTCATTGGGGACAAAGCAACAACCGTAGCACTTTGACTCAGACATTCAAAATATGAAGCTCTCTGAGTTGAATATTGCCTGGCTCAGTGTCATGTAATAGTCAAGCTGGAAAATGCATTAGGAGTTTTGTAGTTTTTTTCCTTCTTAAGCAGATGTGAAAAGTGAGGACCAGAGTGGTTGAGGGACTTGTGCAATGTCATACATTTATTTTTATCCTAATTAGACCTCCAGTCTAAACTTCCTTGACTGAAGTCAAGAGTTAATTCCATATTTATATCTATATTTTATCCATAAAGTAATGAAGAGGCCATACTTCATATTTCTAAAATCTCATCGCTTTCTAAAGAGGTTAATTATTTAATTAGAATATTTATTTATTAAGCAGATATTATTATATATTTTAATATATTATATTATTTAATGCATAAAAGTGCTTATCTTGCACGTCTTCCAATGTGCTCTTATTCTGGTAGTGTAGCGCTTCAAATAAGAAAACGTGTATGCAGTATTTTTACCATGGGAAGAAAAAATAAAGTTATGAAAAATGCTCTATTTCTCCTATTAGGAAGATTGGATGTCATTTTGTTTTGTTTTAAACATAAAATCAAGCCAATCTCTACATTTGCTAGTTATTAATCACATATAAAAGAGACAGAATAATTTTATCCCAGTGGAATTTCATAACTATAATTTATTGGAGAAATCATGTACATAAACAGTCTAGAAAATTTCTTCTATTCTCTGCTCTTTTTGCAGTCTGGATATTGACACTTCTTTACTTGCTTACTAATTTATCAAATATACTTTTCTTCTCTTTTTAACTCAATTCTTGTGTGCAAAGGAAAAATAACTATGGAATATGAGATGTACACAGTCTCTTAGTCATAAAACATTTTTATTCATGGAGAACATTTTCAACTTTGAACTTGGAGCAATAAAAATAATTTATAAATGTGTGCACAAGAATATATTTTTAGATTTTTGAAGTGTTCTAAAATAGAGATTAACCCTATGTATTTTTAACCTTTTAAGTCACATTTCTAGTATATAAAAACTAGGTAGCAGAATCTTTTTTCTTTTTTATTAAAAAAATGTTATTGAAGTATAGTTGCCTGTACAATACTCTGTAAGTTACAGGTGCACAATATAGTGATTCACAATTTTTAAAGGTTATGGCCCATTTAGTTATTATAAAATACTGGCTCTGTTCCCTGTATTGTACAATATAAACTTGTAGCTTATTTTATACTTAAGAGTTTGTACCTCTTATTCCTCTACCTTTAAACTGCCCCTCCCCACTTCTCTCTCCCCGCTGGTAACCACTAATTTATTCTCTATATCTGTGAGTCTGCTTCTTTTTTTGTTATATTGACTAGTTTGTTGTATTTTTTTTTTAGAGGCAGAGTCTTTTTTCAATTAAATATTTTGAGAGAATTGCAGATTCACATGCAATTATAAGAAATAATACAGAAAAATCCCAAGTACTCTTTATGTAGCTTGTCCAATGGTAACATCTTGCTAAACTATAGTACAAAATCAACCAGGACGCTAACTTTGACACAATCCCCTAATCTTATTCAGATTTACCCCATTTTTTACTTGTACTTGTGTGTATAAGTGTGTGTATTATGTTTCGTACAATTTTATCACACGTGTAGCTCCCCACATCCACCATCACAGTCAGGATACAGAGCAGTTCCATCCTCACGAGGACCCCCCTCATTGCCCTTGCATAGCCACACCCAACTCCCTTCCCCCACACACCCACCTTTCCTAACCCCAGACCACCACTAATGTGTTGGTTGTCCCATTCTATGAGTTTGTTATTTCAAAGCCTTATATAAATAGAAACATACAGCATATAACATTTTTGGATAAGCTTTCTTCACTCAGTGCGGTTTCCTGGAGATTCATCCAAGTTGTTGTGCATATAAATGGTTCATTACTTGTTATTGCTAAATTGTATTCCACGGTAAGGATGCGTCAGTCTGTGTAAGCATTTCCCTGTTGAGATGTTCCCAGTTCAGCCATTATGAATAAAGCTGCTATGAATATGTGTGGACAGATATTTATGTGAATATATGTTTATATTCTTTGAGTTAAATATCTAAGAATGCAATTGCAAGGTTGTATGGTAGTTGCATGTTTAGGTGTTTAAGAAATGGCCAAACTGTTTTCCATAATGGCTCTACAGTTTTACATCTCCCCCAGCAATGAACGAGTGCTCCAGTCTCCCACGTCCTACCAATATTTGTGTTGTCACTCCTTTTATATTTTAACCATTCTGATAAATATGTATGATATGTCATTGTGGTTTTAATTTTCATTTCCCTTAATGACTAATAATGTTGAATACATTTTCATGTGCTTATTTGTCATCTCTGTATCTCCATCATTGAAAAGTCTGTTCATGATTTTTGCTTATTTTCTTTTGGATTGTTTGCTTTTTTACTGTTGAGTTTTAAAGTTCTTTAACTCAACAGTAAAGGTATGTTCTTTAACAGTCCTTTGTAAGATTAATGGTTTGAAACTATTTTCTCCTAGCCTGTATGTAGCTTATTTTTTCATCCTCTTAATAGGATAGAACATTCTCTTTCACAAAGCAAGATTTTTAAATTATGATGAGGTCCAGTTTGATGGATCATGCTTTTGGAGTCAAGTCTAATAACTCTTTACCTAACCGTAAACCCCAAAGTTTATCTCCTCTGTTTTCTCTCTAAAAATTGTATAGCTTATGTTTTCCATTAAAGTCTGTGATCTTTTTTGACGTGTTTTTGTTTCTTTGTTTGTTTTAATGTGTGAGGTTTAGGGCAATGTTCTTTTTCTTTTCTTTTGCCTGTGGTGTCCAGTTGCTCCAACCCAATTTCTTAGTAAAATTATCTTTCCTCCCTGAACTCTTCTCCACCTTTGTCAAAAATATGCACAACCAAGTATGTTTAGATTATTTGAATTGTCTTAATATAAGAATAACTGTACTTGTAATCTTCCGCATCCTATTTCTCATATGCAGCCACTAGGTGGCAACTTCGGCTTTCATAAACAGGTTGCTAGCAACAGGTCCTTGAAATTTTCAGTATGTTCTCAGTGAAATTTGTTTTACACCCGGAGTCTCTAATTTATTATAGTCATAAAAAAAGAAATAAACTTACAAGAAGAGCTTTAAATATTTAACTAGGGAAAAGCACAACATTAGTATCTTTTGGAACGTTAGAAATCCCGTTCAGTTTTAATGGTGAACCAAGAAAATGAGACAGACATTAAGCTTTAAGGTAGGATACAGGAGAGTCCTGATGAGTCAATTTTCAAGAACTACATCCTTTTAAATTCACTGAGAAAAGACAATAACTTCATGGATCTTTTTCTAGAATAAACTGTAGAGCATTTCTTACAATTGCATATTCATATTTACATATTGTAGACCTGGTTTGCAGAGAATATCTCTTTCAATTACAGAAGAGTTTTTTGGCTTTAAATAATTACAAAGAGATGAATGCAAAAGGTTTGTCCCAGATAAGGAAGTGCAAAAGAAATCTATCCAGAAACATTTGTATTTTGAAACAGCTCTGTTAAATGTCTACAATTTTTTAATAAAACATTTTAATTCACTTCATTAGTATCAAATTTGGTTAGCAGCAATTATGTCAGTAAAATGAAGATATGTATCAGAATGTTCTTTCAGTTTGTCATTCTCCAAAAAGAAGTGTAAGACTAGTAATTACCTGATGACTTTGAGCATGGAGAGAAAAAACTGCTTAACTTAAAATGAAAAAATTCCATACATATCTTTAATAGCTTATCATGCCGTCTTCCCTATCTGCTAATTGTCGACTACCATTTTTACTTTTTGTAATGATGAAAATGTTTATTTAACAAGGAAACTTACCTAGAGTGGTATTAAGAGAAACAGTTTTCTGACACATTTTCAAATACTCTAGAGAACAGTGGGTTATATTATATTTATATATACATATATATGTATATATATAAATAGTACAATTAGTTTTATAGTTTCATATGTATAATTTTATGGAGATATAATTGACATTATAGCTTTTTAATTTAGATTTTTGTTGAGCTGAGGAAGAATAAATATTTATTCAATTGCTAAACATATATTTCATTTTTCTCCTCATTGTTTAACTTTTAAAGACATCAAGTTATTAAGTCAGCAATGGCTATAAGCACTTTCTTTGCTCAGCTTCATTTTATGATGAAGTCTTTAGAAGATCAAAGTCTAGTCATGTGGTACAATGGAAAATCTGGATTTAAGACTTAAGTCCAAGACCTGGTTCTATTTAACTTACTCTGCAGTGAGTTTGTTTGTTTGTTTGTTTTGACATTCTTGCATGTCTCACCACTATTATAAGTACTTTATATGCATATCTAGCTTTGTCTAAATAATAACCATACTCCTCAGGTAATATTACTCACATTTTATAGAACAGGAAACTGTGGTTCAGTAGGTTTAAGCCACCTGCCTGTGATAACAGTTTGTTAAGTGGCAGGTGGGTGTATTTGAAACTTCTTATTCTGAAGACCACTTTTTCTCAAATTCATCCTTTAACTGCTCTGTGCCAGCTCCATCTTTCCCACCTGTAAAATGGGCAGAGTAGAGAATATGGATTCTAACCTCCCTCTGGTTCTAAGACTTTCCCCTCTCGTGTTATAAGGGAAGATTTTCAGCTTTTGCCAAGTCTGCTGGAGTTTACTGAGGCATCCATACTTTACCAAAGCAACGCTTACCAAGTGAGCGAGGAAAACCCTTCAGAAATTTCCAGATAAAAATAATTGGCATTTATAGTTGTGTGAAAATAGCAATACCCTCTTATACTCCGTGGTAGTGTTTAATATTCCTATGGGTAAAGGTAAAACTTTCTTTCTTCATCTTCTGGGATAAGAATTACTCTAAGCATGTGTCTATTAGTAGATCATAAGGAGAGGTCAACCAGCAGAATGAAATGAAAAGAAACATTTTATTAGTAATGGTGCAGAGAAAAGAAGAATGAGGTGCTGTTGGTCATAAAGTGGGTCCAGGTAGAAAGTGTCAGATCCAGTAAACAAATAAATAGTCGATCAGAACGATAACCAAGAACTCGGATTCCAAGAGGTATCTTTTATAATCCAAGAAAAAAAATCCTGTTATCTGATCCAGTTCCATAATAAAAAGAAACATTTACTAATAATTATACATTACATTTTTTTGTTATGCTGCTTTATACTTTTCAGAAACCCCTTTATATACAATATTTTCATTCACTGTTATTTCACCAGGCAATTCAAGAACTGTTCCTCTCATTAACAAGTTGAAGGTCCCAACTTTACATACAGTTAATAGGACAGATCCTGGTCCCTTCCACCAAAATAGTGTAGGAGGCAGGGAAGAATCCCACTGTCATATGTATGTGATTTGTTAACTTTTTAAAAGATAAACAAGGGTATAGTGAATCAGTAATAATGAGATAGGATCGTACTGTGAGCTTTCCAACCACTAGATGGAGAACTTGCATTGCAAAACTGTATGTAAGGATGGGGAAATCAAGCCAACTTAACTTTGCTGTCTGGGCGAAATTTGCTAATTTGGGTCATATATTAGGCTTTTCTGTTTTAGTGGTCAATGTGGTTCAATTTTAAGCTGGGGCATAATTTGCACAATAACTAAAGTTGAAATTAATACTCAGAAACAAACCATACTCTATTTAGAAGTAAAATCCATTAAGTTGTCTGCCTTAGAGGAAGAAGCTGACCAATGGAGAGAAAGCCAATTTGTTTTATTGGAATAGCTGAACTGGTGAAAAAAATTAATACAGTATGCAGCAATCAGAGGATAGGATTAAACTCCAGTGAGGTCACTTTGTTTTAATTTTAACTCTTAAGAAGAGCATAATTCAGCCTGTTTCATAGGGCACCTGGGTTAAAACGATCATGGATTCTTTTTGACCTTGCAAACTTGAAAGACTGGTATTAAATTTCTTAATTTTCAGCGTTTGAACAAATTCATCTGGACCTTGAAATTACTGATCTCTGTGGATGGTAGCATGCCTGTTTTACATATGCTTGCTCACCTTTCAACTAGTCAAAATCAGGCAGCATTACAATGACAGATGTATTAGAAATTACATGACATTATGTCAACAAATGCCAATAAATTGGTACATTAAAATAGAGAGAACTCTTTCAAGATCTGATTCTGGCCCTCTCAGTCAAGTGTTTATCTTGAGAGTCCATACTGGCAACTCATTTGTAAGAAAAAATAATTAAAAGTAAAGAATCTCTATGAATAGATGGGCAAAATGATTGAGTTTTGATGCCGGGAGTGATGCTGCACGTTTTGGGCAGTTTTTCCAGTATCATTGTCTAAGAACGGAGAATAACTCTTGCCAAGATAATTTAACGTTTTACAAGCATCATACCATATGTATATGCCACAGTCAAAGTAGCTGAGTCTCAAATGTATCACATAGTCTCATGTTGATTGCTAGGATTGTCTAGTGAATGTCACTAATAACCTCTACATCAAAAAATAATTGGTATGTCAGAAAATATACCTGAAAAGTGAAGCCTTAGAAATTTAAATTACTTAAAGATGATCCTCTATTATTTTATTTATACAGATTTTATATTATTATCTCTCAGGAAAATGACCACTCTGCAACATTTGCCAGGTGTCACAAATACAGGAGACAAAAATCTGAGTAAATTAGGGTAAAAATGCCGAAGTTCAGAAAAGGATAACATTTGATATTTTTTTCTGTTGTTGGACTGGAGAGAGATTTCATGATTAGAAAATTATCAGTCATTGGGAACAATTTCTTGCTTCTTTTCTTTTCTTGTAATACCTTAGATAGAACCTTAAAGGTTACTTACTTACTGTGTCCGAGGAGTTTCTCAGTGTAATCAGGCTTGGAAACCCTACGTTCGACCATAGACTTCTTCAGATCAAGGACTGGAAATGGTCTGCCACTGCAGCCCCTGTGCCTAAATCAGAGCATGGCCCAAAGTAGGAACTTCATAAATAAGTGTTGAATGAATGGATGAATAGAGATGCTCTCTGTTCTAATAGCGAGTGACATTGAATTAATTGTGTGCATACTTAGTGTCCTTATTCTTCACTTTCTCACTCCTGGATCCCCAGTGTCTTATACATGGCCAACAATACAGAAAGAGCTAATGATGATTTGTTTAATGAAAAAGTAAACATTTAGAGTGCCTTAAAACAGGGGTTCCCAACCCCTGGGCCGTGGACCAGTACCGGTCAGCGGCCTGTTAGGAACTGGGCCCCACAGCAGGAGGTGACCAGCACTCCCCATCTCTCCCCATCACTCGCATTACCGCCTGAACCATCACTCCCTCCACCCCCGTCCGTGGAAAAATTGTCTTCCACGAAACTGGTCCCCGGTGCCAAAAAGGTTGGGGACCGTTGCCTTAAAAGGCCAATGTTCCTATCTGAGAATAGAGACTTAGACCCTGTAAAATCCGTAATAAAGCTTTATTTATTCAAGGTGTCAGGTTTACCCACTCATAGGAATGATTTTCAGCAACCTGAGCCCTCTCCCTCCGAACAGATTTGTCCTCACCCAGATTTCCCAGAAGAGCATCCAGTTCCTCAACTTCAGGAACTGGACAGACTCTGGAATATAGTAACCCACACCCCCAGAACTGCTAGTGATTAGATAAACACCATCGTAAAATTGGATTTCAGTCTTTTAGTTTTTAATCATCTGTACTCTTACTCCATGTTACATACGATGTGCTAAAATAGAACAGTGTAATACCTTATTACATTTGCTTGCAGCAGAAAAGGATGAGGTGTGTTAGATTTTTTTCACCCAGACAGTCTTGTCTGTAACTTGGTCAGATGGTTGATGTCACCAACATAGAGAAGCTGGGATTCAGATATGGATCATTTTGTGACTGTGTGAGCCAAACACTTCATGGCTCCAAATATCTTTGACGTGTTATGTAATTTTCTGTTTTGTTATTCAAAATTTAATGCAGGCGCCTAACCAAGAAATGAACCTTTGTCCCATTTGAAGTGGCATCCACCGACAATGTGTATGAAAACTTGTTTTTTTTTTGTTTAACTGTATTACATTATCTAAATGTAGTTTTGTTTCCTTTGAAAGCAGTTAAGAAGTTCCAAAGTCCCTCTTTGGAAACATGCACCAAGTTCTTAAAAGCTGGATATGAAACTTTTTTGAGATATAGGAAACTTAAAAACAAGTGATGTCCCATTTGTATCTGTAATATGGCTTTTCAGGGAAGGGATGGTTAGTGAAGAAGAGGTTATATCTGGGAGGAATCTGATGCTGAAGATGACTTATAAATATTGGAGCCAAATTTCAAAGACAGAGAGACTGATTGGGAATCACAAGGCACGATGTTGAGAAGTCCATAAGAAAATATCGTAAAGAACTGGGACCCCTCCTCTTTTTTTTAGTGAATATAGTGAAGGTTTTGTTGAATCATCACTCTAGAGCTACAGGGACGTAGGATTCTCATTCACAGTACTTCAGTCCCACTGCCCCTTTTCATAAAAGTCTCTGTCATTTTCTCAGGCCTTATATTTCTCAATGTCCTGCCTCATGTATTATTGTCTAGTATGACTGACCTACTTCTAATTCCCTAAAAGCACATAGATGTACGTACCACTGTGTAGTTTGCTCAGGCCATACTTTTTGTCCCAAAGATCTCTGCCCAAACCTTGAATTGACTAACCCATTCTTCAAAGGTCTGTGTGGGTAACTACTTTTTGTGTTTCCCTAACTCACCCTGGTTGAGTTACAACACCCACCCCTGTGTTCCATTAGCTTCCTAAGCATACTTATACAACAGGGGTTCTCATCCTTGCCCATACATTGGAATCATGTTAGGAGCTTTGGTTACATACTCAAAGATTCTGTATTAATTGGGTTGGGTTGCTGGCTGGACACTGGCCATTTGAAAGACTCCAGAGTGATGCTAATTAACAGCCAAGATTGAAAACCACCTTGCCGTAGTTTTATATTATTACTTTGAAACATCCTGTTTGTAGGTCTGGACTTTCCCTATGGTAACAAATTATGCCATGTTTTTTTTATTTTCCTCAGAGTCCAACACAGAATTACTGCCAAACAGTTTTTACATGCTCGAAAACAGTTGATTACGTAAACTGAATTCATTGAGGAAAGCCTAGAAAGAGCCTGATTCGAGGAAGTCGTGAGGATTTCTCTGAGAGGTTGAATGAGAATAAAAAAAGAAAATTAGTAGGCGAGGGCTGTTTGGTAAAGATAGATTGTTCCTTGAATTATAACATGGTCTGTATATTTCTATGCAGAAAGCAAATGTGAGAGAAAGCAGTAGAAATTGAAAGCTTCCGGGAAGAATGTGGTTATTTTTGTAGATAAGAGGAAGAGGAAAATCTGGACTTAGAGGCATTTGAACTCATAAAGGAAGCTGAAACATGGCCCAGTTAAAGATTCTTTAAATTTGAAAAACCAAGTTACCAGTCACACCACTAACCCAACACAAAGCAGTATCTCTTAGGGGAGGGGGCATTGCCACCATTGACTTTTCCCAGTGCAAGCAAATCCAACAAAGTATAAGAATTTATAATGATACTTATAAAACCAAAATGCCAAGTGTAAACTGGAAGCTAAGGGAATGAAATCTTTAAAAAACAATATACGTATGACCTCTTTTCTTTATTTCATAAAGAATTTTATTCTCCATTACTGCATTATGTTGTGCTATTTCCCCTATATTCTGATTCTGCCACCCCCCCACCCCAATTCCTTCTTGCTTTCTCTTTAGAAGAGTCCTCTGAGATATTTAGTTTGCAGAGCACTGGAGAAAAGATTTAACTGAAAACTGAAGAAGTAAACTGAAATTTAAGCAATGACCTTCCCTTCCTTCAGACATACACACATGTAACAGATTTATATGCCTTATTGTAAACATTCTGCTACATCTTCCCTCCACCTGCTACAAGGAATTAGAGAATCTGGTTTTAACAAGAAAGATAAATGCACCAAATGTCACTGAGCCTCAGGGGGATCAGAGATGGTAAAGCAAGTGGTTTAATGTTCTGATTTCCTTTTTTCTAATGTATGTACTGCATTATATTTTCAACCCAATCTCTGAAACCACATAGCTGAGTCTGGCCTCTGCGTGGACTCAGGAACATTTGCATGGATGGATCAAGCAGATAAATAATCATCCTCTCATTTGTAGGCATGTGAATGATTTGGAAGGAATGCTGTCAATAGATGAGGATGCAATTTGATTGTATTGAGTGAGGACTATCCACAGTATAACAATGATATTTATATAGTACTTTTATGATTTCTAAGCTGGTTTCTTTTAAGCCCTCATTATCTTTATCTAATTAGTGTTTTTCATAGCTGACCTTCAGTGTAATAGAACAGGTTATTAATAAGCTTCAAGATACTGTAGTTAGTATGTGTTCATGGATCTCACAACTTACTGTCATAGATGGATATGCAATTTACTTGAAATTGAGGCTGATTTATAGCAGTTATGAATGTTGAATCTGATAAGAGAAAGAGAACAAAAAATTCCAAAAGAAAGAAAGTCAGAAATCCAGAAAGCAAGCTAGGAAAACAAAGAAAGAAAGGGAGAAGGAGAGGGAGAGAGGGAAGGAAAGAAAGAGAGGGGGAGGAAAGAAATAGAGAGGAAGGAAAGAAGAAAGA
Source organism: Balaenoptera ricei (assembly GCF_028023285.1). Taxonomy (NCBI): domain Eukaryota; kingdom Metazoa; phylum Chordata; class Mammalia; order Artiodactyla; family Balaenopteridae; genus Balaenoptera; species Balaenoptera ricei. Next base: position 67,454,249 of record NC_082647.1, read on the forward strand.
AAGGAGGGAGGTAACGAGTTACAAATGGAGAATTATTTTTATTGGAAGGAAAATGGTGGGGTGAAATTTACGTGAAGCTCTGGAAGATTGTGGCAGCATTCTGACAGGTGGAGAAAAGTAATGATCAATGGTATAAAGGTGATTAAGTTCAGGAAACATCAAAATTTCAGTTGTCGGTAGTGTGTACTGTGCTTTTTTTGTTATCTGTTTGATTGCCAGCATTGATGCTTTGGGGATTAACAGGAAAAGGGGATGCCATGGGGGATAAGCTTGACACCCAGGGATAGGAATATTCTTTTAAGAACTCAAGTTCAAAGTGGTATCATCTTGATTATCATGTCTAAATACCTAGGCTAAGACAATGCTACTCCTTTCAATTTTATTCTTTATGCAACGAGAGGGTTTTAAACTATATTTAAAGAAAATACTTCAGACAGCTATTTGATGAATAGATTAGAGAAGAAGTAGATATAAAAGCGTATCAGAAGAATGCTATAATAAACCATGAAAGTGTTAATAAGGACAGAATACGTTTTCCTTTATCCACCATTTAAACTTTCTCAAAGAGGAATGTTCTAAACAAAATAATTATAGTTAAGTTTCATAAGTAGACTCCTTTGATATTATAGTAAACGAAGTGTATTTTGGAATATATTTAATATGTTGCAACATGTTGAATTATACTCAACTGAGATATACATGTGTGTCAATAATATTTGTGAATATATAAAATGTTTTAAGGGTGGAATATGGAAAATACCAGGCAGGCAGACTTAATAATAATTTAAAATCAAACTCACCCTCCCTAGTGATTTAACATTTAAATGTTTGTCCCTCCATAAATTACAATATTTCAACAATCCTGATTGCTACTCTCTGACTCGTTTACCTAAATGATGCTGTCATCACTTTGTTCAGCTACCTTCAATACCTCCTCACTTATTTCCCAATAAATCCATATTCCATAACTCAAAATTCTAGGTTCTTCTTAGCTTTATAGTAACCTCTATGACCATCTTACTCCTGTAATTTTCCAATACAAACTTCTGGTAAGCTCAAGGTAGAACATTCAGTATTTACAGAACATACCTTTTGCTATCTTGCTTATCCTGTGCCTGTGCTCATAGAGTTCTCTGTGCCAGGAGCTCTTCCCCACACTCTTCTTGGTCTTTTGGAATTTTATCCATTTGTCCATCCACAAGTAAAGTGACTCTTCTTGCGCAATAACTTCCTGACCATCCCAGACCATCCTTCACTCTTCAGCACTCTGTTAGAAAATCCAGAAGTGATAGGTTAATTTTAATTTATTGAAGCCAGTGTGTATGTGGTACCAAATGAGCTTTTTATAGGATAATTACTAAAAGTTTGAACAAGGAAGAAAATGAAGTTTGGCTATACCCCCAAAGCCCTAGCTTTTATTATTTGTGAATATATTTAGGAGTTTCTTTAATGGATGACATTAAGCCTAGAACTACATGGGTGTGTGTGTGTGTGTGTTTGTGTGTGTGTGTGTATGTGTGGCTCCATATATTAAACAAGTAGCTTCCATTGTTAAATTTTGAAACTAAATTCCTAGTTCACAGCATCATTAGCTGAGGATAAATATCTTGAGATTGTCTACCCTGCTGTGGTTAAAATATACTCATTTATCGTTACCACTTCTCTTGCTCTCCAGAATCAACTGAAGGTATAATTGTTCAAAGTAGTCATGTACCCAGCCTCACCCACCTGGATTTTCAGAACTTGCAAAATCCAAGGGTTCTTCCTGGCTGTTTGATCCATGTCCTGCTGGCCTGGCAGGCAAGCTCTGGCTGTACTGAATGCAGAAGTAGCTGAAGGCAGTGTGAACGCTCCATTACTAAACTTCACAAAGGTTTCTTTTCTCAATAGTCCTCTGAGAGTGGATTCTCTGATAGCAGTGAATAAGATGTAGAATTATTAGAAAACGCTGCAAATGTGAGAGATTCCTGGCCATTTAATAATCAACTCGGTTTTGGTGAAAACAGGATAGATCTGTGCACAATCATGAAAAAATAGTTTTCCATCGAATCAGTGACATTCTCATTTCCCCCATGAGTCACAAGCCTTCAGTAATCCCCCTCAAAACCATCTCTCTTCAAGTATGAGCTACTTCTCTTTATTTCATAATACGAATACTAACTGAGTAGCTACTTTGAACTTCTTATGTTCGGTACTAGAGATATTAAAAATATAAAATAAAAAATCTATTTGCATAGCCCTGGAATTTCAGCCACATCATTTCAGAGTTATGGGTGTATTTGTATTATCTTTGGTTGCTGCCAAGTTATTGGATACCTGAGGAATAGGAATTTTGTCTCATTCATTTTTTCTGAAACCCTCTTTTATGATACCTAACACATGGAAATTCTTTGATGTACACTTGTTGAATTGAATTGAATTGAGTGGATACAATGCCAGTTTAAAAGGGGACTTAAAATGTTTACAGTAAAGGAACACACTAGTATCCACTGACATATGTGTCGACTACTTTGGGTCAATTTTCTACATCTCTGTTAGTTAGTACATCCTTAGAGAGCCTAGTGCTATCCAGATGGCAGAATTTAATCTTAATTTCCATTTCCGTATTATAACAAATTCTGGTGAATGTTGTTGTTTTGTGCTGAATGGTATGTTTAGTCCTCTTAAGGATATCAGCCCCTAATATTTGAACAAGTCTTTAATCTGGTTTATTGAAATTTACTTTATGCTACACCTGCATTTTTTATAAAGCAATTTCCTTGTTCACTAGAGATGCTTGGGGTGACACGTACACTAAGTTAAAGTGTTTCTTAGAACACAAAATTTATACTTCAAATCAGTTTCCAGCTATTTTATTGTTTTCTTATTCATGGCCACATATAGGAAAGTGAATGGTACTGAACCAATTATGAAATCATGTGTCACTCTCCTGGTGATGAAAAATGGGCTAGACACAAAATGTCATCAACTCTACTAAGAACAGACATTCCATCAACCTTAGGAATTGAGTAAGTATTTCTATGCAACCAGACTTGCTTAATGGCTGTCAGGTGTGCACTGAAAATTTGGTCCCCGCTGAGGGGATTGGTAATAATCTATCAAGATTTAAACTGGTGTACCTTTCAACAGGCAGAGATCACTTGGCAACATCCTCAGCCTGGTACACTGTCAGTTGGATATTCACTGACTTGCAAGGATTGAGCAAGGCTTTCCTTCTGAACCACAGGCCATAGAGGAACCTGTAGGGTTTTCACACTCACCAAATTTCTTCGTAGTGGAACAACTAAAAGAGTAAACAAATGGTTACAGGAGGACCAAAATGATATCACACTCTTATGGGAAAAAGCCTATACACATTTAAAATAAACACAACACTAAAAAGCTTCCTGCCCCAGCATGAAGAAGCAGAAGATGTCTTTGGAAATAGCCGTCTGCACTATCCAAAGTTTAAGCTACATTTTAATGTTCATATGTCTCTCGGGAAGCCAGAATGCCTACGTTTTTCCATTTATAACTGGGGGAAGAAAGAATGGAGGGTTTAAGATCAACCTGGCTAGTGACAATGGGAAAGGACTTTTGGATTCTGTAAGTCATGCAGTTATGTTCATTTTATAAAGATAAAGAAAGAAACAAGTTTCAAAAAAAGGCTTATTCTCTTGTGAATGTATAAAATAAATATTTGTTGGAAAGCTTAAAGCAAAATTTGAATCCTACATTTGTTTCATCTAATCAGCCAGTTCTGCATTTTTTCTAGCACAATTTGGATGTAATCCAACAGTGTAAAACTAAGTGGAAGAAACTATCACGATGACAAACCTTCAGAAACATAATTGATCATGATCAAATCAGTAATATTAATAATATAAAACACTTGAATGGATATTCCTATGTTTTTGGCTCTCTAATATGTGCCATTATATTTTACATTATTAATTTTCACAACACCTTATGGAATAGGTGCTATTTTTGTCCCTATATTTTACAGATAAGCAAACTGAGATTCAGAGAATGTAAGTAATTAGCCTAAGTTGTACAGCTAACTAGGTAAAGATGGGATTTGCATCCAGGCTATGCAGGTCCCGAAGCTCTGCCTTATCCTCCAAATATAGATCCTCTTTTGTTATTAATTGATGAGCTAATTCTATTCTTATATTCATGTGGAGACATAAGAGTTGACTATAAAAACTCTAGAGTATGCATAAATTGATGTCTATCCCCTTTCGTTGAAAGAGGTTTAGAACCTACATTACATTTGTGATATTTAGCGGCTGTGATTTAAAAATCAAGTCAGTATTTTTCTTTTTTTATTCATTCAGAAAAAATAGTTATTGAGTGGCAGGCGATATAACAGGTGCTGGAGAAACACTGCTGAAATAAACATAACCCAACCTTCATAGAATCTCCTGGGGAAGGCAGACATAAGACACAAATTTAGATGCATGGTGGGGAAAGGTCTTTGAGAGGGTGTAACACTTGTGCAAATTTAATGAAAAGCTCTGAAGAAAAGGCCTCTCTACTAAGGTTGCATTTAAGCTGTTGTTCAAAGGATAGGTTAGAGTTAGCCAGGAATATTGGTAGTTACATGATCAAAAGGAACAACAGGGTCACTAGAAACTCCATTGCTGCTTCAATCAGTGGAATCATCATCCTGTAGTTTCCCTGACCTCCTCAGCATTCATCATCCTTGACCATACCCTTGTCACCTCTCCACGCTACTCTCTGGTCACTCCTTCTCAGTCGCCTTTGTAAATATTTTTCCCTATCACCATGCTTTTTTTTTTTTTTTTTTTAAATTAATTAATTAATTAATTTATGGCTGTGTTGGGTCTTTGTTTCTGTGCGAGGGCTTTCTCTAGTCGTGGCAGGCGGGGGCCACTCTTCATCGCGGTGCGCGGGCCTCTCACTATCGCGGCCTCTCTTGCTGCGGAGCACAGGCTCCAGACGCGCAGGCTCAGTAATTGTGGCTCACGGACCCAGTTGCTCCGCGGCATGTGGGATCTTCCCAGACCAGGGCTCGAACCCATGTCCCCTGCGTTGGCAGGCAGATTCTCAACCACTGTGCCACCAGGGAAGCCCCTATCACCATGCTTTTAATGTTGATATTCCTCAGAATTTTCCCTTAGGCTCTTTTCTCCTCTCCTTCTGTTTTCTCTAGGCGAGTTCATCCATTCCTATACCTTTAGTTACTGTCGCTGCACTGGTGATACCCACATCTAGTACGTGTTCTGTATCTCGAGGTATCTCAGTAGCTTAAACCAGACATCTGAGCGTCACCCTTGACTTCTATTTCTCCCTTTCCTGCAGTCATTTCTGATCAGTCACCAAGTCCTAGACATCGGTACTTCGTACTTACGTAAATATTACAACTTTTATTCCCACCTACCATTACCTATCATCTCATGTCTAGACAGCAACACAGCATCAAACTGTTCTCTTTGGTTCAGTCTTTTATCACCTAATCATTACTTTCCAAAGAATCCAGAGTATTCTTTTAAAAGCATACATCCTTTAATGTTAAACTCTGCCTAAAACCCTTCAGAGGCTTTCTATGAACTAACACATTTTTAAAAATTCCATAGCTATAGTAATGAGAAATATCTCAGTTATAGGTTATAGAAACCAACTCAAATCAGTTTCAGCGGGGAAGGAGAATTTGTTGGCCATCATAACTAAAAAATTCCAGGATGACTTTCAGCCATCACTGAATTGAGATGTTCAATCAATTAATTTGGGTCTCTCTAATAGCTCTTTACCATGTGCTTGGCTTTATTATCAAGAAGTTCCTTCTCAAAAGAAGATAAAGATGAACATGAAAAGCTGCTGGTTTTGGTCAACCAGTTGAAAATGCAGAGTATAAATACTCCCTTTCCAAATTGTTCCAATAAAAGTCTAGCTTAATGCATGCACACTTTTTTACTAGGCTGGGATAAGGACCCACTCTAAAAACTTGGGGATGAGGATGAATTCACTTGGCTCCATGAACTGAGATTAAGAAAATATTGTCCATTGAAAATAAAGATACTGCTTCTAATACATGGGTATGAACATTCAGCAGTGAAGTTGCCAGATGTCCACCTCAAAGACCTGCAGAATTCTTTATGATCTTGTGCTTGCTCACCTGTCCAGCCCACCTCTTATTTACACTTACATCCCTTTCTCTCCTGAGCTATTTGCTGTTCCCCAAACATGTCTCTTATATGCACATATTCACAAACACACTTATATTTGTCAGAAACAATTCTTCTCATTTCCTCAAACTCCTAAGCTTCCTTTGTGTCACTGTTTTGACATCACCTCCTCCCAGAAGCCCCCCTGGTCCTCTATTTATGGGTCAGCTGCCGCTCTCCTGCTTGTCATCCGTTCGTAGGTATTAAGGTCAGGCCTAGTTTCTTGTCCATCTCTGCATGCCTCACACTCAGAACAAAAAATCTGGACTCAAAAAATCTGAATAAATAATCTTGGAGAAATTACTAAACATTCTAGAGTTTATCTACAACGTCACTATAATAACACATTACTAACAAGGTTGTTTCTCCTTTTAAAGAGACAATATTCATAAAGCATTTAATGCAGTGTTTCACGTAGCTAGAACGTATGTGTTTCCTTTCTTCTCTCCTTTGAAATTGAAATAATTCTGTCAATTCATAACATGAAGCTAAAACCCATTTAATATTATAAAGTTATAATTGTTCTTGTACAGCAGGGTTCTACAAACTATAGGCAGAGGTGGTGCAAAGGCCAAACTGAGCATACTGCCTATTTTTAGTCTTACATTTTTTAAATGATCATGTTTTAGGTAGTCATATATTTATCTATGTAATGTCCTTGATGTCTCCTCTTGGCTCCCAAAGCCTAAAATATTTGTTAGATGGTCCTTTAAGAAAAAGTTTGCTGACTCTGTCCTAGAGTACTCCATAATTAGTTTATATGCGACTGAGAATTAGAATTCAGCAAGCCTTTGGAGGGTTGGACATGATGACGATGGAAGTCCTTTCTGTCTTTCAGTTAATGATTTTTTAAATTCTCTGTAACTTATGTTGAAAGGCTTATAAATCAAATTATTAGAAGGTTAGAAACTTAGTAACTGTGCTCTGAAGCAGTGATTCTTATCAGTTCTTTATCAGGGATCTTTTTGAAAATCTGGAATTTCTCTTCAGATAAATGCGTATATACAAATACATTGAAATTTTCAAAGATTTCCAACAGAATCTCACCTCTCTGCTTCCTATCTGAGGGCTATGTAAAGATTCAGGGACCATGAATTTTTAGAGTTTCTACTCTGTTTCTGTTGCCAGAAATGTAGTTGATTACTAGGAGTGATAATAAGTGCAAAATCCATAGAGACAGAATTTTTCTATTTTCGTGATCTGTCCATTTTTTTTTAGGGAGAGGAAGTAGGCTGGCCTCGATAAGAAATTGGTTGATAGACATTAGTGACTCTGAAGCTGATTTTAGTTGCTCTCCTTCCTTCAGTGGCAAGATATTTAAAAAAATAAATTATAAATATGGGGGATATAGGAAACTATATTCTGATTCTCCAATTGGATTGCTATCCCTCATCTTTGATTTGAATACTGGGGAAGCAAAATATTCATGTCAAAGTAAAACTCTGATAAAGCTTTCAGGATTTTACTTAATGCACTCCATCCTCATAGGTTTGGCTCCGTTCTCTGAAGCTGAAAATAGCTAACAAATGGCTTTCCAGTACTGCCTGAGTTTTATTATATTTCTGTTCTGTTTGTAGGCGTCCATGATACAGGGAGATGACATCATAGCTATTAAATCTTTCTCTCATTAAGAAACTTATTTTAAGTTTTTCCTTAGTCAGAGGTACTTTTGTTTCATCTTATCCACACTCTGGATATTGTAGGATAAAAATACAAACTAAAAATCCCTTCAAAAATGAAATTGGTAAAGGCAAAATATCTGGAAAAATGTTTGAAGTCTGATACACACACACTTATTGAAGCACAGGAATATGTCTAGGTATGTCTGTACACACCCTGATAGAGATACATGTATGCTTCCCAATATTAGAATGTGTTGGACATCTACTAGAGGGGACTATGGGAATTTCAGAGGAATGTTCCAAAACATAATTTACATTGACTTCTCCCTGTCCCATAGGAGAACTCAGGAAGAGGGATTTTAGATGAAACAAGTTTTCAAGATATAAGAAGAGATCTTCATTTTGTATTAACTTGGATGAGTAGAAATTTGGGGAAAATGAGAATTTCTGTGAGCCACAAGAGGGCTGATGACCCTCACTCCTGGCTGCGTGGAAGAACAGAAGGCTTCGAGAGAGAACAGGACTGTGCCCCTGGGGGGCTGGCCACTCACTCCTTGTCCTAACACATTTTAAAGTTGTGATGCGCCCTTTGCAATTCAACACACATTCGTTTGAGGGAACTTTCAGTGAAGTATCATGGAAGGTCCCTGGGAGGTGTAAAGATAAAGAAATAAGTAAGCCTTTGTCCTCAAGGTGCTAATGATGTAGAGGGTGAGAGAGAGGATGGCAGTGAATAATTCTAATAGAATGCATGATAGAATTTCTGCAATTAAAGGCAGAAGTCTGCCTCAAATCATAGTAGCAAATATGTCCCAGAATGTAACAAAGAACTCTTACAGAAGAATTTTTATTGCACTCTGACCTCAGTGACTCCTTAAGAGCTGCATGGTTTGACCATTATATTTAGGATGGCTCATTTTTACCACTAAAGGAATCCAAATTACGCTAAAATCAGTTTTTCAGTGCTTTTTTTTTTTTTTTTAATCTTTTTTAGAGTATAGTTGCTTTACAATGTTGTATTAGTTGCTGCTGTATAACAAAGTGAATCAGCTATACATACACATATATCCCCATATCTCTTCCCTCTTGTGTCTCCCTCCCACCCTCCCTATCCCACCCCTCTGGGTGGTCACAGAACACCGAGCTGATCTCCCTGTGCTATGTGGCTGCTTCCCACTAGCTATCTATTTTACATTTGGTAGTGTATATATGTCCATGCCACTCTCTCACTTCATCCCAACTTAACCTTCCCCCTCCCCATGTCCTCAAGTCCATTATCTATGTCTGCATCTTTATTCCTGTCCTGCCCCTACGTTCATCAGAACCTTTTTTTTTTTTTTTTTTAGATTCCATATATATGTCATAGCATACAGTGTTTTTCTCTTTCTGACTTACTTCACTCTGTATGACACACTCTAGGTCCATCACCTCACTAAAAATAACTCAATTTCATTTCTTTTTATGGCTGAATAATATTCCATTGTATATATGTGCCACATCTTCTTTACCCATTCATCTGTTGATGGACACTTAGGTTGCTTCCATGTCCTGTCTATTGTAAATAGTGCTGCAGTGAACATTATGGTACATGACTCTTTTTGAATTATGGTTTTCTCAGGGTATATGCCCAGTAGTGGGATTGCTGGGTCGTATGGTAGTTCTATTTTTAGTTTTTTAAGGAACCTCCATACTGTTCTCCATAGTGACTGTATCAATTTACATTCCCATCAACAGTGCAAGAGGGTTCCCTTTTCTCCACACCCTCTCCAGCATTTATTGTTTGTAGGTTTTTTGATGATGGCCATTCTGACTGGTGTGAGGTAACTACCTCATTGTAGTTTTGATTTGCATTTCTCTAATGATCAGTGATGTTGAGCATCCTTTCATGTGTTTGTTGGCAATCTGTATATCTTCTTTGGAGAAATGTCTATTTAGGTCTTCTGCCCATTTTTGGATTGGGTTGTTTGTTTTTTTGATATTGAGCTGCATGAGCTGCTTGTATAGTTTGGAGATAAATCCTTTGTCAGTTGCTTAGTTTGCAAATATCTTCTCCCATTCTGAGGGTTGTGTTTTCATCTTGTTTATGTTTTACTTTGCTGTGCAAAAGCTTTTAAGTTTCATTAGGTCCCATTTGTTTATTTTTGTTTTTATTTCCATTGCTCTAGGGGGTGGGTCAAAAAGGATCTTGCTGTGATTTATGTCATAGAGTGTTCTGCCTATGTTTTCCTCTAAGAGTTTTATAGTGTCTGGCCTTACATTTAGGTCTTTAATCCATTTTGAGTTTATTTTCATGTATGGTGTTAGGAAGTGTTCTCATTTCATTCCTTTATATGTAGCTGTCCAGTTTTCCCAGCACCACTTATTGAAGAGGCTGTCTTATCTCCATTGTATACTCTTGCCTCCTTTATCAAAGATAAGGTGACCATACGTGCATGGGATTATCTCTGGGCTTTCTATCCTGTTCCATTGATCTATATTTCTGTTTTTGTGCCAGTACCATACTGTCTTGATTACTGTAGCTTTGTAGTATAATCTGAATTCCAGGAGCCTGATTCCTCCATCTCCAGTTTTCTTTCTCAAGATTGCTTTGGCTGTTTGAGGTCTTTTGTGTTTCCATACAAATTGTGAAATTTTTTTTTCTAGTTCTGTGAAAAATGCCAGTGGTAGTTTGATAGGGATTGCATTGAATCTGTAGATTGCTTTGGGTAGTATAGACATTTTCACAATATTGATTCTTCCAATCCAAGAACATGGTATATCTCTCCATCTGTTTGTATCATCTTTCATTTCTTTCATCAGTGTCTTATAGTCTTCTGCATGCAGGTCTTTTGTCTCCATAGGTAGGTTTATCCCTAGGTATTTTATTCTTTTTGTTGCAGTGGTAAATGGGAGTGTTTCCATAATTTCTCCTTCAGATATTTCATCATTAGTGTATAGGGATGCAAGAGATTACTGTGCATTAATTTTGTATCCTGCTACTCTACCAAATTCAGTGATTAGCTCGAGTAGTTTTCTGGTAGCATCTTTAGGATTCTTTATGTATAGTATCATGTCATCTGCAAACAGTGACAGCTTTACTTCTTCTTTTCCGATTTGGATTCCTTTTATTTCTTTTTCTTCTCTGATTGCTGTCGCTAAAACTTCCAAAACTATGTTGAATAATAATGGTGAGAGTGGACAACCTTGTCTTGTTCCTGATCTTAGAGGAAATGGTTTCAGTTTTTCACCATTGAAAACGAAGTTGGCTGTGGGTTTGTCCTATATGGCCTTTATTATGTTGAGAGGTAAGTTCCCTCTATGCCTACTTTCTGGAGAGTTTTTATCATAAATGGGTGTTGAATTTTGTCAAAAGCTTTTTCTGCATCTATTGAGATGATCATATGGTTTTTCTCCTTCAATTTGTTAATATGATGTATCACATTGATTGATTTGCATCTATTGAAGAATCCTTGCATTCCTGGGATAAACCCCACTTGATCATGGTGTATAATCCTTTTAATGTGCTGTTGGATTCTGTTTGCTGGTATTTTGTTGAGGATTTTTGCATCTATGTTCATCAGTGATATTGGCCTGTAGTTTTCTTTCTTTGTGACATCTTTGTCTGGTTTTAGTATCGGGGTGATTGTGGCCTCATAGAGTGAGTTTGTGAGTGTTCCTACCTCTGCTATAATTTGGAAGAGTTTGAGAAGGATTGGTGATAGCTCTTTTCTAAATGTTTGATAGAATTCGCCTGTGAAGCCATCTGGTCCTGGGCTTTTGTTTGTTGGAAGATTTTTAACCACAGTTTCAATTTCAGTGCTTGTGATTGGTCTGTTTATATTTTCTATTTCTTCCTGGTTCAGTCTTGGAAGGTTGTGCTTTTCTAAGAATTTGTCCATTTCTTCCAGGTTGTCCATTTTATTGGCATATAGTTGCTTGTAGTAATCTCTCATGATCCTTTGTATTTCTGCAGTGTCAGTGGTTACTTCTCCTTTTTCATTTCTAATTCTATTGATTTGAGTCTTCTCCCTTTTTTTCTTGATGAGTCTGGCTAATGGTTTATCAATTTTGTTTATCTTCTCAAAGAACCAGCCTTTAGTTTTATTGATATTTGCTAATGTTTTCTTCTTTTCTTTTTCATTTATTTCTGATCTGATCTCTGTGATTTCTTTCCTTCTGCTAACTTTGAGGGTTTTTTATTCTTCTTTCTCTAACTGCTTTAGATATAAGGTTAAGTTGTTTATTTGAGTTATTTCTTGTTGCTTGAGGTTGGATTGTATTGCTATAAACTTCCCTCTTAGAACTACTTTAGCCACATCCCATAGGTTTTGGGTCATCGTGCTTTCATTGTCATTTGTTTCTAGGTATTTTTTGATTTCCTCCTTGATTTCTTGGTTATTTAGTTGCGTATTGTTTAGCCTCCATGTGTTTGTATTTTTTACAGATTTTTTCCTGTCATTGATATCTAGTCTCATAACATTGTGGTCAGAAAAGGTACTTGATATGATTTCAATTTTCTTAAATTTACCAAGGCTTGATTTGTGACCCAAGATATGATCTGTCCTGGAGAATTTTCCATGAGCACTTGAGAAAAAAGTGTGTTTTTTTTTTTTGGAGGGAATGTCCTGTAAATATCAATTAAATCAGTCTTGTTTAATGTATGATTTAAAGCTTGTGTTTCCTTATTTATTTTCATTTTGGATGATCTGTCCATTGGTGAAAGTGGGGTGTTAAAGTCCCCTACTATGATTGTGTTACTGTTGATTTCCCCTTTTATGGCTCTTAGCATTTGCCTTATGTATTGAGGTGCATAAATATTTACAATTGTTATATTCTTTTCTTGGATTGATCCCTTGATCATTATGTAGTGTCATTCTTTGTCTCTTGTAATAGTTTTTATTTTAAAGTCTATTTTGTCTGATTTGAGAATTGCTACTCCAGCTTTCTTTTGATTTCCATTTGCATGGAATATCTTTTTCCATCCCCTCACTTTCAGTCTGTATGTGTCCCTAGGTCTGAAGTGGGTCTCTTGTAGACAGCATATATATGGGTTTTGTTTTTGTATCCACTCAACCAGTCTATGTCTTTTCGTTGGAGCATTTAATCCATTTACATTGAAGGTAATTATCGATATGTATGTTTCTATTACCCTTTTCTTAATTGTGTTGGGTTTGTTATTGTAGGTCTTTTCCTTCTCTTGTGTTTCCTGCCTAGAGAAGTTCCTTTAGCATTTGTTTTAGAGCTGGTTTGGTGGTGCTGAATTCTCTTAGCTTTTGCTTGTCTGTAAAGGTTTTAATTATTCCATTGACTCTGAATGAGATCCTTGCTAGGTAGAGTAAACTTGGTTGTAGGTTTTTCCCTTTCATCACTTTAAATATGTCCTGCTACTCCCTTCTGGCTTGCAGAGTTTCTGCTGAAAGATCAGCTGTTAACCTTATGGGGATTCCTTGTATGTTATTTGTTGTTTTTCCCTTGCTGCTTTTAATATTTTTCTTTGTATTTAATTTTTGATAGTTTGATTCATATGTGTCTTGGCGTGTTTCTCTTTGGATTTATCCTGTGTGGGACTCTCTGCGCTTCCTGGATTTGATTGACTATTTCCTTTCCCATGTTAGGGAAGTTTTCAACTATAATCTCTTCAAGTATTTTCTCAGTCCCTTTCTTTTTCTCTTCTTCTTCTGGGACCCCTGTAATTTGAGTGTTCATGCATTTAATGCTGTCCCAGAGGTCTCTGAGACTGTTCTCAATTCTTTGCATTCTTTTTTCCTTATTCTGCTCCCTGGCAGTTATTTCCACCATTTTATCTTCCAGCTCACTTTTCTGTTCTTCTGCCTCAGATATTCTGCTATTGATCCCTTCTAGAGTATGTTTAATTTCAGTTACTGTGTTGTTCATCACTGTTTGTTTGCTCTTCAGTTCTTCTAGATCCTTGTTAAATGTTTCTTGTAGTTTCTCCATTCTGTTTCTGATATTTTGGATCATCTTTACTATCATTACTCTGAATTCTTTTTCAGGTAGGTTGCCTATTTTTTCTTCATTTATTTGGTCTTGTAGGTTTTTACCTTGATCCTTTGTCTTTAACGTATTTTTTTGTCGTTTCCTTTTTTTTTTTTTTTTTATGGGTGGGGCTGTATTCCCGTCTTACTTGTTGTTTGGCCTGAGACATCCAGTACTGGAGTTCGCAGGCAGTTGGATAGAGCTGGGTCTTGGTGCTGAGATTAGGAACTCTGGGAGATGTCACTCCAATTAATTTTCCCTGGGGTCTGAGGTTCTCTGTTAGTCCAGTGGTTTGGACTTGGAGCTCCCACCACAGGAGCTCAGGCCTGACCTCCGGCTTCAGAACCAAGGTCCCACAAGCCAGTTGCTGGGGGTTCCTCCCATCCCCTTAGCTGTCCATCGTCCCCCACCAGTGCCTGTTAGATGCGCTAGTTGTGCGGAGACACGAATTCCACTTCCTCCTATTCTGCCATCTTGACTCCACCCCTCAGTTTTTCAGTGTTTTAATTCTCTTGTATATAATGCCAATTTAGAATCCCTGAACCAAAAGGTAACTGATTACTTCTTGGGTTTTCAATCAGAGACTAGTTGAAAGTTACTTATAGTAATTTAGTTCCTGTTCCTTCGCTTCAAAATAGAAAGAATTCAAGAAAACTCAAATCCATCTGGTGATTGGCTCAGTGCAAACAAATTGTCAACTAGTATCCTGAAATGATGAGAGAAAAGACAGTGACTGAAAATAGAGACAGACTATTTTACCAATTCCTCCAATATAATAATAGATTTTTATAAAAATAACCTTCATTTTTTAATAGAGTTTTAAGATAATTTTCATGATCTTAAATATGATGAGACAGGCAAATATCTGATATGTTATTGAAAGGTATCAAAATTTAATTAAAACATTTTTGGAATTGGAAAAGAAAAATTTTAGTTATCTGTAAGTTAACTTATCCAGAACACTTTATAATCCATATGTATCACATAAAGGCAGTGTCAGTATACTAAAAAAACACATTTTAGAAAGCAGGATTAAAAAGAATAATCACACCTTGATAGGTTATTTGATGTAATTCAGTAGATAACTTGGATTTTTTGATGTAATTACTCTTGAAACTTAAAAGAAATGTTAGTATTTTAAAATCCAGACCCGGTTCAGTACTATTTTGAAACAAACAACCAAGCAAGAGAGCAAATAAAAGAGAATTATGAATCTTCAATTCTAAACTTCAGTGCCTGTAATATAAACAGTAAGTTGTTATGTTACTAACCTATATCTTAACTTTCAAGGTGAAGAAATGTTTTTAAATTTATCTGAGAAACTCATGTTGAAAAGTAAAGTGGCCTTTTTGAAAGCCAAAGAACACTGTGTGAAGAGACACATTCCAAACTTTGGGTTTCTTTAGAGTATTCTCTTGACGAAAAGCATTTTATGATTTTTGACTTTTACTAAATTTATACATTTAGCTGTACCTGGGTAATTGATTTCAGGCTGGAATAAGCTCAATTTCTTCCCACTATCATTTAAACGCAGTTGTCATTTTTGTAATTTGTAACTATGATTAATAACTAGATAGAATATTTTTCATAATGTTGAGGAATTAAATAATTAACGTCAAATAAATAAGTGTATATGCCAATAAGCCCGAGTCACTTTTTCTTTTTCAGAATGGTTACAATCTTTAGATGACACTGAAATTTAGTGAAGATATGAACAAATTAATTTGCATATATTTTAAAAAAGCATTTTACAGTCACATATGTCTTAAAGCAGAGCCTCTTCCATTGACTTATGCATTTACCCTGTAAAGAATGTGTTTATAGTAGGATACATGATAAACTCTAGGTAGGCACAAAACATGCCCTTAAAATCTATTTGAATATATTCAGTGTGTGTGTATGTTTTGATGGGGGTATATTTGAATAATCTCAGTGGTAAATAACAAATATTAGTTTTATATGAGAGCTAGCATCTGTTTCAAAACTTGTTTACCCTCCTCACATATTTATAATATCTACCACCTTATCCCCCCATCTCTCTCTCATTCTCAGCAGATAATCTTTACTAGAAAACAGTTTGGCAACTTCTTATAAAGACAAACATACACTTACATTTTAACCCAGCAATCCTACTCCTGTAATTTTACCATAAAAGATTGAAAACTTATGTTCACACAAGAAAATGTGCCTGAATGATGATTGTAGCTTTATTTGTAATAACGAAAACCTGGGAACGGCCCTTATGTTCTTCAGTGGGTGAATGAATGAACAAATTATGGTTCCTTCATACAGTGGACGTTTTTCCTTAACAAAGAAAGGAACAAATTATTGTTAAACAACTTGGCTGGATCTCAAGCGCATTGTGTTGAATGAAAAACAAAAAGAAAATCTCAAAGGTTACATGTTGTATGATTCCATTTATATTAGATTCTTGGTAAGACAAAATTATAGTCATGGAGATGAGATCATGGACTGCCAGGGGTGAGGATGAGGAGTGGAATTTGTGACTATGAAAGAGTTGCCTGATGGAGTTTCTTTGGGATGATGGCTCAGTTTTGTTTCCTGATTTGGGGTGGTATTTACATTAATCTACACATGTGATAAAATCTGAATGAACTATATACAATTGTTGAAATCTAAGTAAGCCTGTAGTTTAGTTAATAGTAATGAACCAATGCCAATTTCCTGGTTTTATTGTCTTTTAATTTTTATTTTTTATTACTTTATTTTATTTTATTTATTTTTAAATTAATTTTTACTGGAGTATAGTTGCTTTACAATGTTGAGTTAGTTTCTGCTGTATAGCAATGTGAATCAGTTATACATATACATATATCTGCTCTTTTTTTAGATTTCCTTCCATTTAAGTCACCACAGAGCACTGAGTACAGTTCCCTGTGCTATACAGGAGGTTCTCGTTAGCTATCTTTTTTATATATAGTAATATTTATGTGGCAATTCCAATCTCCCAATTCATCCGACCCCCTTGCTTCCCCCCTTGGTAACTATAAGTTTGTTTTCTCCATCTGTGACTCTTTTTCTGCTTTGCAAATAAGTTCATCTGTACCATTTTTCTAGATTCCACATATAAGCAATATTATACGATATTTGTGTTTCTCTTTCTGACTTAACTTCACTCTGTATGACAATCTCTAGGTCCATCCACGTCACTGCAAATGGCATTATTTCATTCCTTTTTATGGCTGAGTAATATTCCATTGTATATATGTGCCACATCTTCTTTACCCATTCTTCTGTCAGTGGACATTTAGGGTGCTTCAATGTCCTGGCTCTTTTAAATACTGCTGCAATGAACATTGGGGTGCATGCATCCTTTCTAATTATGGTTTTCTCCGGGTATATGCCCAGGGGTGGGATTGATGGGTCATATGGTAGCTCTATTTTTAATTTCCTTGTTTTAATAATCATACTTTGATTATGTAAGATGTTGTCAGTTGGGAGAAGCTGGCTGAATGATACGCAAGAACTCTTTACTACTTTTTTTTGCAACTGCTATGTAAATCTACAATTATTTCAAAATATATATATTTTTTAATTAGAAGCTTTCCCATAGCACTCTCTCAGTGTCTTACTACCAGGCATAACACAAGTCTTCTGACACCTGCACCCATACTGTTTTCCTTCTATCCTGTTATAATAGGGAGCACTCCTCTTTCCATTTAAGAGCAGACTCTTCAAGTAGGCTTTGCATCCCATCTCTGTACAACTTATCAGCAATCTTACCCTATTTATTATTGTATATACATTTTTTTATCAGCTGGATCGTTCCAGTGAATTTGTTAACTTGCTCAGAATATCTACCCTTTAAAAAAAGGTATTTCCTTCATTTGTCCTCACATTCCTTTCCATGCTATCAATTTTCTCCCCATTTTCAAAGCCAAACCTCCCAAATATGTATAAATGTGTCTACGCTCACAGGACCTACTTCCTGACCTACCACTTTTACTTCAGCCTACACTAATGCATATGGGAGGTTCAATGATCATGAGAGGAGGGACTCATAGAGGGTGATTATAAAGAACATTCACACCAATAAATCCAATGGACTTCTTCACACTGCTTACCATAGGTCTCATTTTATACTTCTTTATGTGACTATTTGATTAATATCTATCTTGTCACTAGACTGACACCAGAGATTATCTCTTGTCATAACAGTACTCTTGTTACTTTATCATAACAGTACTCTTGTTATTTTATCATAACAATACTCTTGAACGTGGTAGATAACCAATTGTCTAAGCCTAAAATTAGCATCTATACATAATTGTGCAAGAATATTATTCTCTAGCTCAGAGAAATGTTTTACTCCAGTGAAATATATACACTGTTTAAAATATCCACTTGGCAAAGTCAAGTGTATCTCATGATGTGTGTTCAATACTGAGCTCAATATCTTTTCCCTAAAACTTACTCATGCCCGGTGCTCCTCCATTTTAAGGAATAGCACCTCCATGCATCCAGTTACACAAGCCAGAAATGTAGGCATGATTCCTGCATTTATGAACTATAATATCCAACATGTCCTCAAGTCTTACAGATTTTATTTCTTAAATATTAATTAAATGCAGCTCTCCTCTTCCTGAAATGCCAACATATTGTGTCACCTATCATTTCTCGTTCAAATGGCATGTTCCTCCTAATTAGTCTTTCCACTTCCACACACTGGTGTATGTAAATATACTAATACATATTATATTATGTATATACCAATATCATATGTGATATAATATATTTTGACATGTATTATATAATAACAATGTATAACTGTATGTTATGTATATAGTATATTATACACATATACATTAATATGTACAAGTGGAAAAAGCTGTTCTTCTTCATAAATATATTTATGTATGGATGCTTACCCAAATAAGTCCTGAGTATAGCCACCAAACCATGACTGAGTTCCTCTGCATAAGACACTGTCTGAGATATATGAAATATCAAAAATGTCCGTGACAAGTTTTCTGTCCTCAAGGTCTTCAGTCCTAAATTGTGCTATGGTTTATCTGACTCACCTTGCAGGGAATCTGTGGTCAGTTTACTTGTCACTCTCCTTTATCTTTGATAATTCTGACATTTTTTGTTATTTTGAGGGGCTGAATGTGTCTCCCCAAAATTCATATTTTGAAGTCCTAACCTCCAGTAACTTGGAATGTGACTATATTTGGATATAGAATTTTTAAAGGGATAGTTAAGTTAAAATCAGGTCATGAGGGTGGGCCATAATCCAGTATGACTAATGTCCTTATGAAGAGATTAGGACACAGGTACACACAGCAAAGACCGTGTGTGTACACAGGGAGAAAATGGACATCTCCACACCAAGGAGATAGGCCTTAGTAGAAACCAACCCTGTCAGCACCTTGATCTTCGACTTCTAGAATCCAAAACTAGGAGGAAATACATTTTTGTCATTTAAGCTACCAAGCCTGTAGTACTTTGTAGGGGAGCCCTAGTAAATGAGTACATTGGCCCTCTCTCTCAAGGTCCTTACTGTTAATATTTAAGCATGCTTTGCAACAAGGCTGCCTTAAGACTTTTAATAACAATAACTAAAGCTTGATATTGGCTTCAACATTTAAATAATAGTGTATACCACACCTTATTAATCTACGCACAAAGCCGAGGATGCCAGTGCTTTATCTTCTTTTTTTCACCAGTTACATTTCCCTGAAGTCTCTCAGTTAGCAAGTGATGGAGCCTGGATTAAAATCCAGGGTGTCTGATTCTTAAGTTTATGAGTATTTAAACGATTGCCTGAATATTACGCAAACGGTACAGTGAACAGCTTAGAATTAGCTGTAATTGGCTTTCATCACAAAAAGTGGTTAACACAATAGGCTTCTTTTATTTGTTCTCATCAAGGAGTTCAGATGTGCATGTGTGGGGCTGTGTGTAAGTCTGTAGCCTCTGGTGACTAGCTGAAACATTTACAATCAATCGGAATCAAGCACCTCGCAATAGTATTCTCCAAATGATGTTCATTAAGTGAAGCTTTTCTTCTCTCACAACCTAAAATAATCTTGTTTTGCAGAAATAAACAAGAACAGTGGCCTGGGGATATTCAGACAAGATTCCACCACAGAAAACAGAATGTGGAAGTTGTTAGCCTTTTTTGCCTGTATGAGCTGTTATGATACCTTGTGTTTAAAATCACAGTCTGGTAAAATCAGCTTACCAGTAGCCTGGATACTGAACTCAACATCCTGATACCCTCCCACTAAGGTGCTATTAGACGCTATGCAGCAATGACTTGAAATTCACAAATACCCTATTTGTCAGTAATACATTTTTGTCTATTCAAGGCAGGGCTTGTGTATGGGATCTACTAAGGTAAAAATTATACTTCTAAGGCATTTTTATAGGAGAGTATAGTTTCTTGTTTATTAATAAAAGGCATTCTTTCCAAAGGGATTTTTTTCTTTTCAGTTTCACGTTAACCTAGTTTTGAAAAAATATTTAATATTGTGAAGTTTCCTCAAAGTCTCAGAATTAACTATCATTGTGAAGATTGGTAAATCTAGTTAGGGTTTTACCGTTAGATCAAATATCCAGTACGTGCTTTTTTTCATATTTAGGACTATTATAAATGCGAGTCAATAACCTCATTTTATTATGCATCAATATTTGTTCAGCAAGCTTCTTGGGATGTTACCATATCTGTAGGTTTTCTGTGAAGTAAAAGAATGAAGCAGTTCAGAAAGTCCTCAAGGGGCTTATAGTCAATTTATAGAAACCGTACACATATAAAGTAGTTATTGAGCACATGACTATATTTAGGTGTATCAAATTAGGTATTATAGCATGATATTTTTAAAATTAAAGCTAATAAATAAAGATTCAGGAGTTCATAAAATGGTACAGTAAACATTTGTCTGGTTTATAAATCATTTAATTTAAAGAAACTCTTTTAATACATCACTGTCATTTGACCTTTTTTTAAATGATAAACATAGATTTTTTTGCAGGGTTTTATAGGCCTTTGTTTGCAGTGTCATTAACTATGCTTATTAGCCAGCCAAGAAAATCCTTAATATGTGGCCTTAGTATATGGAAGTCCTAAGTCATTATACGTCAGTGATTATCCCCAAAGGCTCTTCAAACAATGGTTCCAGTTTCTCACCCAAGGAAGCACTGCCTGCTTAACAAAGGAAAGCAAAAAGCTATACATAGAGTTTTATATTCCCATCCATAATTTATTTATTCTTATTTAAACCATTATTATATATGGCTGGGTAAATAGAAGTATGGTGTAATGGATGGATGGATGGATAGATGGATGGATGGATGGATAGATAGATATATAAATTTACTAATCATGGAACTACCCCTTCAAGAGTTTTGGAGTTTGGTTATTGCCTGGCCCCAGGCTGAGGAAGTCAGTGTCTCCCATCATGCATTTTATTAATATTCTTACCATCAGTGTGATGTAGATCTCTACTTGGTGAGCTCTTACTTCACATGTTCTGTCAGGAGAATAGTATTTTATCTAATATTTATTTATCTATCTACCTAACCTTAATTATACAGAATGAGACAGAAAAATTTCCTTTGTTTTGTAAAAAAAAAAAAAAAAAAAATTGGCCCCCATGTTGTTTCTGAAAGTTACTCTATCATAATTCGTTAGCATAGTCACAAGAGTACAGACAAGAGCTTGCTGTGCAGCTGCTACCTAGTTCTTAGTTGCTTCAATAATCTTTATATATTATAAATTTAAATACCAAGTTTACAGTTATCCAAAAAATTTAATTATGGACCCAAATTCTTGAGTTTACAAGTTGACTTTTTAACTTAATTGTCCACTAATAAAAGTAATGCATTTTTACATTAGGGGAAATGGATCACAGTAGTCACATATATGAGTTTTTACTTCAGGGAATTTGTTGAAACTAATTACATTTTATATCAAGAGAAACATTCTCACACATACACGTACATATCTATCAGTGAGTATCACACATTTGTATATAGAAATATATGTCAGAATATTTTATGACTTGTGAATTTTTGTCTTGAATTTTTCAGTGAATATACTGTAGACAAAATATATTTTACAGACTGTTTTTAAAAATTTTAACCTGAACATAATTTACATAGTTGATGACAAGAGGCTGCATTATTATATTTCTCATTACTATATTTGTTTTCAGTGCTCTTCTTTAAAAATCCTGGGTTTCTAAAGGCAACTTGTACCTTATTCCTCTTTTACACCTAGACTCTATCCTGTGAATCTTAAAAGAATGGCTGTGGATCACACATGACTGATGGCTGACTTATAATTACAGTTTACCATTGGTAACTCTCTTGAAGAGCTCTTGATCTGAGAAGACCAAAGTGAATTCACCCGATGTCTGGGCATCAAATCAGAGCCAAACAGCACATTTATACCCACAATACCCACAATATTTCATTTGTGCTTCCTAAACTTTTCTCTTCTAAGCAAATCAATGTATGTCTTGCATGGCTTTTCATTAAAAAAAAAAAAAAACCTTTAAGAAAGAATATTATCCAGAATCACACCCTAGTAGTAATGATACCTCTCATATTGATCTACATACTTTTTTAACTTAAATTATAGGTATAATAGATTTTTAAAAAACTAAACTAGTGTTTCTAAATGTCTGATGACACTTTGGGTTGAAATTCTAGTTGAACTACTATATAAGTCATGCTTTGTGTTCTGGTTGAAAATGGAACAGTCTCAGAACTCAAGAGTTCAGCATTGTAAAATATTTATTACACAGACTAAGAAGGAAGAAAATTACTTGTTTTATACTTTTAATCAGATATATGTAATTTACTTTATAACAATTTAAAGATGTCTCTTGGTGAATTTCTGGTGTCTTTTGAACTGATCTATCCACTAAATGGAAATAAACTCTCAGTGGTAATGTATAGCATTGTCTATCTAATTAAACGAAGTTTGGTATGACTAGGAAAACTAAAAGTTAGTTCAAACAAGAAACCTATCAGATGAAACATATATCTGGAAAAAAAAGAAGTTTAATTGATTGAAAAATCGAGTTCAAAAACTTAATATTTATCCAAATACTATAAGATAGAAAAACAAGAATTTTGCTTTGGGCATTTCAAAAGTTTAGAGTTAAATACACATACATATGCACATACATCCCTTGCGAGTTCTATGAGAACTTTTAACAAAATTATTGTAACTCTCAATAAATGGCTGAACAGCAGAAAACAGATGATAGGAATGAATTTTTTGGTATCCTTTTGTTTTTGCTAGATTTTCGGCACTTTACCCTCACCTGGAAGTTCTCTTCCTGTAAATTTTAGTAGAGGTACACCAAAATTTCTCTCTTTATATTAAATATTTTTCTAATCAATCTTCTCTCCACTATTCACAAAACAAGTTTTTTTCTTAATATACTGATTACTATCATTCTTAGGGGAGACACCTTTAAAGAGCATAGGACAAGAAGCCTTCATATCTTTCCTGCACATTAGAATCATCTGGTGAGCTTTTATAAGTCTCAAAGCCCAGGTCATACCTTATAACAATTAAATTAGAAGATCTGGAGAGTGAGAATCAGATATCATAATTTTTTTTTTTTTTTTTAAGAAATTTTCAGTGAATACCCACTTCAACCAAATTTAGGGACCACTGTTCTCGTTTTAGTCCTACCTTTATTATGTTGATGAAATTAGATAAATTAATATCATTAGGCCTCAGGTTCCTTATCTGTGAAATGAGGGTCAGTGTGTTCAGTGATGGTGGTGACAGGAGGTATGAATGCATTTTCCTTTCCAGATACAACCCACTTTATACCTCTAGAACATGGATTACAAAAGCAGGTAGATCCCATCTCTAATTCCAGAATAGATCCCAGATTAGAGCTGGAATCTAAAATTCCATCTCTAAAAATATTTATATGGATCCTGCTTCTTCATTTAAAAATGTTTCTATTTACTCAGCTGTAACTGTTCATGTCTGTCCACCAATCCTCAAATTGTGCAACACTTCAGAAGAAAAGTGGGTTGGAGGTAGGCAGACAGAATCTCAAAGAGCACTTCAGGTGAGGGAAAGAGCACCAGCAAAAGCAGGAATATGGAGAGCGGTCAAGAAAATACTCCATTTTGAGTGGAAGCCCAGTTTCAGGGGCAAAGGCATTTGCAAGAAAAATGGAAGTAAAATAGTTGTATTTGACATTTATTCCTTGTGAAAGAATTTTGGTTTTGCTTTCATATTCTTTTCTAGAGGTAATAAAATTCAAAATGATGGACCTCAAACCAAGTAATTTTATCAGTAGTATAATATGAACAGGAAAATTAACAAATATGCCTCAATATTATGAAATGTTAAATGATTTTTCTGATGTGAGATGAAGTTGAATAATACCATATAAATGATACCACATGATAAATAATGAGGAAATATCAGCATAAAATAGTTATTTGTTACGAAATAATCTGAAATCCAAATGTGTAAAAACTATTTCAACTTGGCCTATGCCTTCCTTCAAAATCTGCACTTCTTTAACAGAAAATAAGAAATATGAAGAATTTATAGAGTAAATCTACTGACATTTGAGACAAAAGTGATTGTATTTAATATCGTTGCTATTTCCATTTGCCATTAATTACCATGTAACTTTAACTTTGTGAATTTTTGCAGACTTTTTTACAAGTGAAGCACTTGCTGCTTCAAAACTGATTATTTTGTAATCTGATTATTCACAGCTTGCTAATTTGTAATTGGGCTTTTACAACTAGGAAACCTCCAGATTTCAGAAAAACTAATTTATTTTTTTCTTTGGGTAATTGTAGTGTTCACACAAAACAGTAGAGTGAGATGATTTCTAGTGTGTTTTGTGCAGAGTTCTGGAACCAGTAAAATATATTATTGATTGCCTAATGAAAAGCATCATGTTCATACAAATTTACTGTGTCTGGGCAGGGATACAACTGCTACTTTTATTCTGTTTAGGGAATCACCTGCCATTTTACCAAGGTCTATTGCTACATATCAAGTGGGTCTTAAATTAGGTTGAGGTTACCTACAGGGCACTTTGTAAGGTGCCCTTATCCTTTTCCTTTCCTGCAGAGCTACCCACTGCTTCTAATTTAGCCAAAGATCATCAAAATTAATTATGACTGAGTGGTATTATAATGGAAGCAAAGTACAAGTCAAGCACCGTTGACTTTCTTGAAATTATGGAATAGAATCATATATTTTACTAAACTACTATTGAAGGCTTAAGCAAACTGACTGTATAGGCAGATTGGATTTGCTGATTTAAAAATCAGAATTTAAAGAAAACATTTAGAAAAAAGACAGTTCAAAGAGAGCTAGGCCTGCCAAGATCAAATGAAAAATGTTATAAGATAAAAATATTCTCATTTTATTAAAAATTTTGACCAGTGATCTCAAAGTACAGTCAACACTGAGTTGTCACAGTTGGGAGAAAAAAAGTATGAGATTTTTGTCATTGCCTTCCATGAATGCATAATCTACTAGCCTTTGTATGACAGTAGGTACAGTCAAGTAAGAATGTAAAATAGTATTTGTATCAGTCAGAAAAATGTAGCTAATTCTATTGTAACCAATATCACCTAAATCTCTGTGCTATTAGACAGCAAAGGTTTATTGCTCACCTGTGCTACGTATGTAATGCAGGTTGCAGGAAGCTCTGCTCATCATAGTTAATCCAGAACCCAGGCTATGTAAGAATGAAAGGGAGTTCCAAAAGGTATCATACTGGCACTTAAATGCTCCTGCCCAGAAGTGGCGCCTACCTCTTCTTCTCCTATGTCATTGACATGTCCCTATCACAGGGGCCAGTGCTGCAAATGGGCAGAATAATTAATAGTTATTGAAGAATGTTAATGACTACTAGAGTACTTAAGGATTAAATCAAATGAGAGGTACCAACTGCTGTCTGGGAAAAAACACAATCGAAACATTAAACCCTATTGTCATTCTTCAACCAAGAATCTGATGGACATCTACATTGTCCTAGATAGTGCCTTCACATACTTCAAATGAATAAGAAGGTACATATAGCATACAATTATAAAACAATGTGTGTTGCTTATATTATAAAAACCAGTTCATAAATACTGCTGAAAGTAAAATGATCTTATCTTATAAAACTGCACTGATGCTTTTGTGGACAATGTCATTCATTGTTCTAGCTTGTGGTGCCAAGAGCACATCTCCCTATGCTCTAGATTTTGGAGGAGACGGAATAGACCTTTACACAGCTCCATGGCTATAATGAGAGACATTTAAAGGGCAGATGTGGGAGGGAGAAAGTAAAAAATGTGGTTTCTAGAGAATAGTTAAATTTGTGAATCCTTTCCTAGAATCACATTGAAAATTAATGTCTGTCACAGTACCGTAGACAGCACAAACCCTAGTGATGTTTTCAGAGAGGAGCCTGAGGTCACGTTGTAAACCACTATAATTGCTTTACACGTGGTAGTTATATAGGTGGATTGGTTTGTATGTTTGTGTGTTGGTTTGCTTGATTTAAGTAAATAGATGTTATTTTCATCCTAGGATATAGCTTCCCTTCTTTCATCTCCCAATGTTTGGTATTCCAATCAGGGTTCCTCTCTAGCTATAATCACTACAGACAATGTATGGGTCTTTGAGTACATAAAGTAGTTACTGAAGAGTGATTTGGTTAAATCTTAAACATGCCTATTGATTTACTCTTGTGTATCCTGAGCAGTTTTTCAAATGAGCTTTTGTGGAGGAGCAGGAGGGGGTCTCTGGAGTTGTTGGGATTTGGGGAAAGATCTATTTGTGAAAGGTAAACAAATGAAGATTTAAAATGGAGTGGGTTGGGACAATAACAGTTGTGCTACTAGAAGCAGTTTGTTTCTCCCTTTCCTTCTCCATTCTCTTGTACCTATGACGTGATTGCCTAGTACCTCGACAGAACACTCTAGATGGAGTAAGATTAAAAAGAACTCTGTAATGTAAGAGGGTTCCAACACCTCCTGACAGAAGGGTAAGAAGGAGGTCCTATATGATGGTGCTGTAGAAGAAATTTCTATAGGTAGCAGGCAAAGGTTGTGCACTGGGATGAATTGTAGCCCCACCAAAATTCATGTCTCTCCAGAACCTCAGAATATGACCTTATGTGGGAATGGGGTCTTTCCAGATGTAATTAGTTAAGTTAGGATGAGGTCATACTAGAAAGAGTGGGCCCTAAATCCCATATGATTGGTCTCCTTATAAGAAGAGGAGAAAATCGAGACAGACTGAGACACACAGGGGATAAGGCCATGAAATGATGGAGGCAAAGATCGGAGTTATGATGCCACAAGCCAAGAAACTCCTGAAGTCACCAGAAGCTTGGAATATGCAAGGAAGGATCTTTCCCTAGAGCCTTCAGAGGGAGCGTGGCCCTGCTAACATCTCAGGTCAGACTTCTAGCCTCCATAACTGCAAGAGAAAAAATATCTTTTGTTTTAAACCACCCAGTTTGTCAAACTTTGTCATGGCAGTCCTAGGCAAATAATACAGGCAGATATTTCTGGTTAAGTAGTTTGTGTAAATCAGCAGCTAATTCCATTTTTTTAAAATTTTATTTTATTTTTAAATTTTTTTTTAATTACTTTCTTTTTTTTGGCCATGCTACACGGCATGTGGGATCTTAGTTCCCTGACAAGGGATCGAGCCCGC
The DNA here is from genome assembly GCF_028023285.1 of Balaenoptera ricei. Taxonomy (NCBI): domain Eukaryota; kingdom Metazoa; phylum Chordata; class Mammalia; order Artiodactyla; family Balaenopteridae; genus Balaenoptera; species Balaenoptera ricei. The sequence goes on from NC_082647.1 coordinate 67,481,698, forward strand.
GGCCCCTGCATTGGAAGCACGGAGTCTTAACCACTGGACCACCAGGGAAGTCCTCCATTTTTAAAAAATAATCTATCTGGTTGTCTAACTTCTTTGCTAAGTTCTTATGACGGTTAGGTCCATTTATTGATTGATGTAGTACTACTGTATGTGTGTGTTGCCTGTGCATGTTTGAAAGACAATGTATAAATTTGCATAGTACATCTAATAGGTGGCTTTATGTATTATTGGATGAAGTCTATGAATGGTACAAATGAGCATTATGAAAACAAAGATTTACTATCTTTTTTTTTTAAATTTTTTTTATTTATTTATTTTTGGCTGTGTTGGGTCTTCATTTCTGTGCGAGGGCTTTCTCTAGTTGTGGCAAGTGGGGGCCACTCTTCATCGCGGTGCGCGGGCTTCTCATTATCGCGGCCTCTCTTGTTGCGGAGCACAGGCTCCAGACGCGCAGGCTCAGTATTTGTGGCTCACGGGCCTAGTTGCTCCGCGGCATGTAGGATCCTCCCAGACCAGGGCTCGAACCCGTGTCCCCTGCATTGGCAGGCAGATTCTCAACCACTGCGCCACCAGGGGAGCCCAAGATTTACTATCTTAATAGCAAAAATCGAATAGCATAAGAGAAGGAGTACTAGAGTAAGGGTGAAAAGACGTGGGTTCCCATGTTGCCACTACCATTTATATATGTGTGACTCTAGACAAACAACTACAGTTTTCCACACCTGTAACCAGATAATAAAAATTCCAGGGTTTCTATCAAATAAAAACTTTTGAGGAATAAATGAGTACATTTGAACTACTTTATTAAAGTATCATAATAATATGAAAGATATTACATTTATTAGAAGATTGTTTAAGAAAAGTCTCACATACAATGTGTAGATATCACATTTGCAAACGATATTTTCTCATATGATAGCAAATCACTGTTCAACCCAGTGCCCATCTTAATGGCTTAGAGAGGAGCTTATCAGGGGCAAAATTTATTTTAATAATTCAGGGTGTCATTTCCACAAAGTCATCTAGAACCATTTTGCAGACCTGAGAGCAAGGGGATGAGTGGCATCTGGCCTGTAATTTGTAACTGATTGGCTTCACAGGCCACGACATTTGCAAGTCTCTGCACACTTCATAGAAATCTCTCTCAAAAGTTCTGTATCAGTAATGAGAGCTCGTCTTTCCAGTCTGTTTTTTAGAAAGAATGAAGATGGTGCTGGCGTTGTACAGGCATTGTCTAGGAGAATGAATGAGATGACAGCCCGGTCATCTGGGCAGTCTTTTGATCATACAGAGAGCAGTTTTTATTGTTCATTTTTAGACTTTTATAAAACCCCATAGACAACATGGTAAAGGGGAGAAAGGCAAGTGATATCTGCATGCTCGCAGAATTAACAAAATTTGGACATATTGGTACTTTTCAAAAGATAATTTGTCTCCATTTCCATCATTCTGTGTGTACCACTGGCATCTTGACACCTGCAGATTTTGGCTGGGCCTGTATTGAACAGATGCACACTCCATCACACTGGGTGTGGTTGTCAGGCACTGCGCTTCCCTTCACAAGCAGTACCCCGCCTCCCCCAGGAAAGAGCTGAATATTGCCATTTATCCTGTGTATTTCTATCAAATCATACTCTGCATGTCATTTCTGTTCATTAATATGATAATTAGAAAATTTATCCTCTCTACCCCACCCTTTTAAAATCTAGAATTCGGTATCATTTACTTCCCTTTCCCCCCCCCCCCACCCCCAGTTATTCCTTTTTATTGTTCACTGATGGGGAATTGTAAAATGTGACAGAGTGAGTGAGAAATAGATGATATATCTCATTGGTTAAAATCTCAACAATGGCTATTTAATATGTTTAATAACATGGAGAAAATTAAGTGCCACTTAATGTCAACTGGTTTTTACTTAAAATTTAATTCTTTATGTTTTTCGTAACTTGGCTTCAACTTTATAGATACTATTTGCTTCATGCATTATGGATTTTAAATATATACTTAAAACTAACAGTAGATCATTAAAATATAGAAATATTGATATTATTAGCTAAACTTGAGTATCCACTAGGAGGAACTGAGTACTTTATCAAGAATATATGAGATTAATGTTTTAAAATATTTAATAAAATATTATCGATATATTGGGATTAGTACTGATAAAAGTGAAATTAAGTTGTGATACGTTGAATGTCATTATGATTATATAATAACTTGGGAACTAGAGGTACAGAATGAATACCATTGTATGATTACAGCTAATTAAATTACTAAGGGCTTTGAAGAAACTAAAACAAAACAGTTTATGTGTGATTTTTCACATCAAAGATTCATGTGAATTTGTCTTCTTTCTTGAAAATGAAGCTGCTTTATAGCCAGTATGGTAAAAATAGATCTAGAAGTAGGATATAGAGAAATACAAAGCAGACTATTTTAATATACTAAAGAAACCATATAGGTGTGAGGATACAAAGACTGTCGAGAACTAATTTTACCTGGGATGGTGGGAGTGCATAAAAATGCCTCACTTTGTTTATTTCCTATATAAGTTGCAAAAATGTGGCATGATGTATGGGAGAACTGGTCAATCATGATGACTATGAATGAATTCTATTTTAAACAAAAATATAGTTTGCAGTGACTGCTTATATTCAAGAGCAGCCTTGGAGATGGCAAACCGATTGGCCGATTTTAGAATTCCTCAGAAATTCTGTTCACAGGTTTGATTCAAAATGCACCTAGCATCATTAACAGGGTCTCCTTTTGAATGTTGTGGATTCTGAAATTCTTTCCTAGCACAGGAATGGCACAGAAGGTACACGCTGATTTAACAGTATTTGGTTGTGTCTAGGACAGGCTGAGGCAGTAAGGATGAATGATGGAAAGGGCCAGCTCTGGAGTCAGATGGGCTTAAGATCACATGCCTATTCTTCTGCTTACCACCTGGGTGACCTTAGACAGTTGATTAACCTATCGACACTGTATCATAAGGTTGCTGCAGAAATTAAATACTTAGTTTAGTATTTAGTATATAGAAAATCATCAACAAATAATGACTTTTACTATTATTGTTTTCGTTGTTACCTGACATCAATCTGCCTACAAATATTTATTAATCAGCTCATTCATTTAAGACAATGATACTGTTTATTAAGGACCAACTATTTTAAGTACTCTACTAGGTACTGTGCTAGTTATTAACTATGCAATGAGCAAGCAACTCTTAATTTTGCCTATACTCTTGTAAGTTCCTTACAAGTTCCAAACTCCATGGTGACTTAAATGAATCTAAGAGTAAAAGATTCATGGCCTAGATCACAGGTAATAACCAATATGGTTAGAAGCCCTGAATTAAAGGAACAAAGGAACTGAGCTTCTCTTAATGAAGTTCTCTTTTGTTCCAGGGAAATAGAGAAAATCAGGCCTCTCTTCTAAAATGATTACTTGAGATCCCAGGATTTATACTTAAGACCTTAATCAGAAAAAATATTAATATATTAAAAATATAAAATATATAGTATATGAATATTGTATTTTATAAATATTACATATGTATAAACATGTATGTGTATCTATGTACTCATACATACACACAAACATGTATTAGTCTTAACATATATTAATTCCAAATATTCTGATTTACAAATCATTTGTTAAAATATTAAATCCATTAGATGGCAAATAATGAGCACACTGAAGTTTCATTTGTTAAATAGTTCTACAAATATGTAGTGATTGCCTCCTATGAGTTGGACATTCTTCTGATGACCTGAAAATAGAGCAGTGAACGAAGCTAACTCTCTGCTCTCATAAAGCATATATTGTAATTGTGTATTCTAATGGACAATAGATCAAAAGTATTTAAATACATATCTAGGCTAACAGGTAAGTGCTTTCAGAAAAAAAGTGTCAGGAAAGAGAAAGCGAATGATGGGAGGGGTGAGGTGGGTTGCTGACTTACTTAGGAAGGCATCTATGATGTCTTGAGGGTAAGTAAGGTGAAATTTGGCCAGATAATTGAAAGAAATGAGAAATGCAGGTAGTCATGAGGGTATCTGGGAGAAGGGCATTCCTGGTAGAGGAAACAGCCAGTGAGTGTCTTAACAAAGGAGTTCAAGGAGAACAGTGGTGATGAGGTCAGAGTAGCTAGTGACATTCAGATTATGCAAGGTCTCGTAGGGCAATGGAAGGACTGTGGCTTTTATTCTAATTGAAACGGTGAACCCAGGAAGGCTAAAGCGTTGAAATATCATAACTTGACTTACTTTTTACCATTTACATATTTTCGTTTTTATCTTCTTTTTCTGTTTATTAAGATATTATTTACATGTAAAAATCATAAAATGTAAGAATACAGATTTATTAATTTTGATCATTTTAGATGAGTGTAACTACCACGACAACCATCATATAAGGTTGTTCCCCTACAAACTGAAATCAAACAAAACAGGTAGGTACTGATCTACATTCTTCCCTCAAATTTATGGACTAGTAATCATAGCTAGAATATGTAAAGAATTTCACAACTCAAGAATACAGTAACAATCACCTAGTAAAAAATAGATTAAAAATTTGAATAGTTCATCAAAGATATAGAAAATTAAAATAAGTACATAAATAGAAGCCCAGCTTCCTTAGTCACAGTGTTAGGAAAATACAAATTAGAACCACAAGAAAAAAAAATCTATACTTATTATTGGTTTGTTCTTATACATTGGTGGATAGAATTCCATTGTGCTTTCTTTTGTTTTCATCAATTCAACAGTTGATGGACATTTGGGTTTTTCTAAATTGGGGCTATTATGAATAATGTCTCTAGAAATATTCACATATAAATATTTGTATGAACATAGGTTTCATTTATCTTGAATGGATGCTTAGGAGGGAATTATTAGGTCATATGGTAAATTTCTATTTAATTCTTAAAGAAACTTCCAAAATGTTTTTTCAAAATGATCGAACTATTTTATAATCTCACAACAATGCTTGAGGGCTCCAGTTTTCCACATCTTTGCCAACACTGTTTAAACTGTTTTTAAATTATAGGTTCTATTAGTTTCTATAGCTGCCTAACACATTACCACAAATTTTGTAGCAAATTTTATTATGATTCTCTTTTATGTGCTGAGTAGTTTTTAATCTCATTGTTTAGAAGACTCTCCTTTTGCCTTAGGCTTTCACCAGTTTAACTATGATGTGCCTACATGTAAATCTCTTTGTATCCTTTGTGGAGTTTGATAAGCTTAGTAGGTATATATATGAACGTTTTTAATCAAATTTGACATGTTTTTAGCCATTATTTCTTCAAAAAAATTTTTTTGCCTCTTTCTCTCCTCTACTTTTATTTAAGAGCATAGAGCACTAAGCAACTAACTCTGCCAGGGGCAATTAAGGAAGATTTCAGTTAGATGGTGACTATAAAGTGTATTAAGCCAAACTACCGGACACTGGATACTTAGAGATACTTATTAAGGAAGAGTGGTGAAACTTAATCTCAGAAATTTAATAATCTATTCAGAAAAGCAAGTAAATGATACATATTTTACAAATAAAATCCAAGGGAAAGAACACATTGAATAAGTGTGGATGAGATAAATAGAAGAAATCTTCTTTCATGAGCAGATGTATAATAGGAATGCCAATAAAATATGTTAAAATATCTACTAAATCTACAACATTTTGTGAATTTCAAACTTAAGTGCCAGTAAATATATATTTATTCAGGTTCACAATAAACTTAACTGATACACAGTATTTTATTAAAAAGGTTAACTTTGATGGTAGATATATAATCCAAACACTACTTGAAGAATTTCCAAATTACCCTTTCCTGTATTAGATTAGAATATATCATAATCTGAACATTCACTCACATACTCATTTTTATTTATATATAAAAGCATATTTAAAAGTTTTATATAAAAAGAGCTGCCATGTTTCCTAATATACAGATGTATTAGGTCCTAAGAGGAGGATTAAAATGTTTCCAGGGCCTATGAAAAATGAGGGAGAAATTATTTTTGCATATATTACCGGTGCTTTTGTATAATTATTTAATATAACCAGATTTTTAATTTAAATTTAATTCATCAGAACATTCTTCTTGATTTTCAGTTAGCCTGACATATAATTTGACATTTGGTTATTTAGAAATTAGTTTTTTTCCCTACTATAGAACAGAGATAATAAGCCTTCCCATTCTCTCCCAATTTACATACCACACTGTCCTGTATAATTTTTTCCAAGAATAGAATATCTTCCAAAAGGAAGATATTGGCTAAAAACTACAAATCCACTTTTTAAATGGAGCCATTATCAAATATAGCCTTCAACTTTAAGTCAAGTTTTATAAAATTATTATCTCCATTTAAAATCTTCCCATACTTTAAAAAATGAAATAAAAATTCTATGACCTATATGACATTTTTCTTTAATATGTAAATATGTTGATTTTAAAAATTAAAATTCTTATTGAAGTTGATGATTGTTATATAGTCCACTGTATATTTCAGAATGGTTGGACTCACCTTGGATGAATAAATCCACCAAATGTATTGTGACTAATCTCTGTTTCAAGACAATAATGTTGATAATAAATCAAGATAAATCTTAATGGGATGCGAGGGAGATGCAAGAGGGAGGAGATATGGGGATATATGTATATGTATAGCTGATTCACTTTGTTATAAAGCAGAAACTAACACACCATTGGAAAGCAATTATACTCCAATAAAGATGTTAAAAAAATTAAAAACATAAATACAAACGAATTCATACAGAAAAAAATAAAATAAAATATGTCATAAAAAATAAATAAATCTAAAGATCTCTAAAAAACCAAAAAAACAAAACAAAACAAAAAGATAAATCTTAATGAAATAAATAGAGAAAGGGAGGCAGTTAGCTTCAGGTGAATGATTTGAGCTAAATGACATTTTTAGTTGACTAAACAGAAATGAAAGGTGGCTTCACACCTTCTGGAGAAAGACTGTTCAAATTTGGATTGAAAATCTACATAGCAATTCTTGGTTCTGAGGCAGGTGGATCCTTCGAGTACTAATACCCATCAGTTCCACTGGGCAGGCTAATTTGTTTAGATGTTTATAGATAGCTAAATCATGTTCTTATTCCCAGGTCTTTCACAATATATCTTTAAGAGAAGTTCAGAGACAGTATTGAGAAGATATTCTCAGATCCATAATTTGCCATAAAATTCTAGTACTTTGGAAGTGTTCCACATCCAGTGGTATTGAAAAATACATATAGTAGAAATCACATCTTTAATTAAATTGATAGCCCCATCATGAAAATTCTGCTACATAATTAATGGCCAAGATACATAAGATTTTGATTAAATCAAATTAGTTATTATAAACAATACATAAATCATGAAACCTAATATTAATTAAAGTCAAATAATTTTACAGATCTTCCTTTTAAAAAATACACTAGGTTCAGTGATGAGAGCACTCTACCACCAGTACTCAATAATTTTTAATGGCAGATACTCAGATTTATTCTTTTGGCCAATCATAAATTAGAAGTCCTTCAACAATAACAGGACAAAGCTGTTACTAGAGATTTATAGGAATTCAACCAGAATTATGTCATTTATTCTTTCTTTCATGCACTAAAAACTTAATGTCTACCAAGTACCAAATATTTTGGTATATGTGTGGAAATCAATTATCTTTACCTCCTAAAGTTCTTTGGTTAGCCTATTCATGATCACAGGTTAGGTCAAAACTAAATCATTTATGTATTTCCTGAGGACAAAGTGATTTGTAAGATCAATATTTAAATTTTCTTCTGATTCCAGTTAATAATTTAGCTAAAGTCATCCTATATTCTGTGTACTAATGATGAGTGACTCTGAAAAGTACAATCATGTCAAACAAATGACAGAGTCTCAAAGGCACAGAAGCCATGTATAGGTTACACATGGCCACAGAGGAACTGCTTTCCAGGAACAAAAGATGCATAATAAGTTGGCTAGGATTTCCATCACATAATCTCCTTAGTTACAAGGTAACATTTAATTCAGAAAAATTCAGTCAATTCAGATCAAAGAAACATTTTTGTATATCCACTCTGTACAGAGCATTTCTTCTGTGTACTATGATGGATGTATGTTGTGCCTTGCAAAGTCCTTAGTATCTGTTAATATCAGCATTTAATAAAAACTAACATTTTCTGAGAATAAAACTATATTTTAGGAACTGTTCTAGGTACTTTACACTTATTATGTCTGAAACCCTATGATAATCCTGAAAAGCTGGATGTTTTCACCCCTCATTTACTGATGAAAATTAGCCTTCACTCATTAAAACTCAAATCCAGACTGACTTCAATGCTTACCCTCCGAAACCTTATACATTGGGTCACAAGAATTCTATATATTAAAAGAAGAGCGACAACAGCAAAAAATCCTACAAGGTAACATAAGAACAAGTAACAAAATGAGGAGTAATAATTTCTGTGGGAGAAATCCATAAGGATTGGAATGGTCAGATGAGGCTTCAAGAAAGAATTAATGGAGAAATGTTAATAGGTTATAGATAAGTGGTTAGAAAGTCAGTAAAATCTAAGTAGACATGATAATAAGCATGGATTATTTGGGACACAGTCGCAGACAACTTTTGTAAGTCCAAAAGATGTGTATATATTTTGTGGACAAATTTGCATAACGGATTTATTCTTATAGCTAAACAGAGCCAGTGAAGGTTGTTAAGCAGACAACTGATAGAGTTTTGGAGGATTAACTGGACACTCTTATTTAAGTTGAGAAAACATGAGCCAGGCAGACCAGTTAGAAGACAATTACAACACTCTAGGCCTGTAGTTGTGTGGTGAGACTGAGTGTAAATTTTAAAAAGCGGGGGGAGAGGGCTTCCCTGGTGGCACAGTGGTTAAGAATCCGCCTGCCAATGCAGGGGACACGGGTTCAAGCCCTGGTCCGGGAAGATCCCACATGCCGTGGAGCAGCTAAGCCCGTACGCTACAACTACTAAGCCTGTGCTCTAAAGCCCACGAGCCACAACTACTGATCCTGCGCTCTAGAGCCCGTGCTCCGCAACAAGAGAAGCCACCGCAATGAGAAGGCCGCACAGCAACGAAGAGTAGCCGCCATTCACCTCAGCTAAAGAAAGCCCACGCGCAGCAACGAGGACCCAACACAGCCAAAAATAAATAAATAAGTAAATTTAAAAAAAAAATTAAAAAACAATTCAGACAACAGATTCCTAGTTAATTAGAATAATGTGAGACAATATCCGTTATATCTGAACAAATGAAAATTTAAAAAACATTTAAGAAAAAAGGGTGGGAATATATCTATAGAAGAATCAGTGTTACTTGGAGACTGGAGGTGAGGTGGGAGGTTTGTGATGTAGTTCAGAATCCATTCATTCAATGTGGCTACGAGTCCTGAAACTTTCAAAAGTATGTTCTAAACTTCCCCCTCTAATTGGCTATGACATTCTGCCAGCTGCGCCCTAACTAGACAGGAAATGGGCCACAATTCTTCTGAAGAAGCAGCTATGAATTTGTCCCAGGTGTTTGAGGAGTGTGATGGAGTTGGGAGTAGGGCTTCAGAGAACGTAATCTCGGATCCTCAGACTTAGTGGAAAGGTCCCCTGTGGTTTTGATGTGATAGGACGGTTTCTTCTAACTAGAGGTGGAGTGAAATAAGGGGACATGGGCTTGTCATTACATTAGCTAAATGCAGGTCAAATGAATGTGTATCAGGGTTGTTAAAATATTATCTAGAATTCATGTCCACTTATAGATTCTATTGCTCAGGAGAATGGGAGTAAAAACAACTGTGACTAAATTTCCTTTTCCTTTGCCCTGATGGTTATCCAGATGGGCAGTGTGATTGATGCCTGTGTTGGGAAGATATGCTATTGGGAACGTGATGCACTGCTTGTTTGGGTCAGACCTCAGGATACAATTATATTTTCCCTTTTCTCCAATCATGACATAATAGTCTCATGTTCTTTCTCTAGTTTCAAATTGTTTGTCTCCCAGTCTCTCTCTCCATACACACACACACACACACACACACACACACACACACACACACACACACACACCATGGAAGTCTTAGTACTGTTGACTCTAGAAAGAGAAGGCACATGTCCTGTAGTCCATCATTCAGCATCCACACATCACACTGGAACCAGGAGGCTGACAGCAATCATTACCCATGAGATGGGCTTGGACCAGGGTTCCCCAAGTCCTGACTACAAGTTAGTCAATTACCTTGAATGCTGAGATTGGCTGTGGTGACTTTAGAAAATTGCTCTTGTTCAATGAAGAATGGCCCCACCTCAAGTCATCTACACCAGGGGTCCCCGGGCTGTGGACTGGTACCAGTCTGCGGCCTGTTAGGTACCAGGCTGCACAGCAGGAGACGAGTGGTGGGCGAGTGAGCGAAGCTTCATCAGCCACTCCCCATCGCTCCCCATCGCTTGCATTACCGCCTGAATCATCCCCCACTCGCCCCCTGTCCGTGGAAAAATTGTCTTCCATGAAACGGTCCCCGGTGCCAAAAAGGTTGGGGACTGCTGATCTACACTGTTGCCTTCAAAAGTGCTTTGAAATCATCACAGGGGATGTGGAATCTCAGGCACTACCCCAGAACTACTGAACATAACCTGAATTTGACAAAGTCCCCAGTGATTTATGTGCATATTGCAAACTGAGAAGCATGTCTTTTCTTAAGTTACTTTGATCATCATTTTTTCAGCTTATACTTTCAACAAATACTGATTGATATAAGTACTACCCCTAATTTAGTTTACTTCTCAGTTGCTCAGGACACTTCTTGAGGCAATGTAGACGCTTAGGACAGATTTTACAACACCATTCCTTGCGGTAACTTTATACTATCAAGGAAAATGCATTAATTGTTTTTCTTCATAATCTCTTCAAATCACTATGAAGAGAACTAGGCACATATTTCATAAGATTTCTAAAAAAACTTTATTTGCAAATCTAGATTTTTAACACAGCACAGTCTCATGGCTGATGAAAGTACAAATTTATTTGACATAACTGCTGGTTACAGTGAAGTCAGCCCAAGATATTTTTCAGAAATGTGTTTCAAAGGTGAGCCATTTGATCTAAAAATATTTATGGAAAATTTATATTCTTGTGGGGTTAGATGGATATCAATTGTGACTAAATTAAGTCTCTGTTAACTACTGGAGGAAAAATACTTAAACATTGCTCGTGACATCACATTAACAATGAATAATTCAGCTGGATTCAATGTAAAAAAGATGTGTAATTTGAAGCTTCTGCCACATGAAATAAAAATTTGTGTCAAGGAAGTCACTCTTAAAATATCAAAAATTATCTTTCCCCCATACAAAAAACTAGTGGAATTATAAGGTAAATAGGGTAAAACATTAAAATACATCAAATATTTAATTATACATATCAATTACATACATTGTTCCTATTCATCTGTTAAAACATCAAGTTGCAAGTAGAATCAGTGTTCAGAAAAATTTGTAGGTCAGAAAATGGCCAAATGTAGAGAAGATTCCAAGTCATTAAACCCCACATTTCAAAACCGGCTGCTGGTAATTTGACCAGTTTGTATTTCTTTGGCATCAGCAGCGGTTCTGCTAAGGCAAAGTAAATGTCATAAAATGTTTTGTTTTCTAGCAGCCATTGGCAAATAATTGGCATCTGTTTTCTGTTGTCTAGCTGCAGTTATGTTTTCTGAAACAGAAGCTTCCATCCCTCATCTAATAACCTGTTGATTTAGGATCCCCTAGGGACCAAAAAAAAAAAACTTGTTTGAGGGGAAATAAATAACCGTGAAAACATGTGGACTTCAGAAACATGGATTGATTCATAGTGCATTCCATCGTAAGAGTGTTTGGACTCATCTGTCTCTAAAAATAAATAAGAACAGGAAATAAGTAACTCTCTTTTGGTAAACCTAAAGCAATGAAGTTTCTGTATGGCAAAGCTGGAAAGAGACAAAGGTCCTTTTAAAAATAATTTTCTTCTCATTCACCTTCGACTACTTTTTGACAAAAGCCAAAAGCGTTAGTTGTTAGAAATAGGGGGGCAAAATCTCCAGAGTGGAGAAATTGGGCTTGCCTTGAATTTAAACACTTTTAAAAGCTCATTTAAGTGGGGGATGTGATTACTTGTAGAGCAGGAAAGGCACTTAGAAATGCAACTGTAGGAGCCTCTCTGTTTTTAATGTTTAAGAGCAGATAAAACGCCACTTTCACTGACTTCAGGCATTCTTCTGGCTGAGGACTAGGCCATTAATAGTCATTAACACTCTTTCAAATGTATTGCCAGAGTGGTAATAAAATCAACACCTAATTTTTATACTGAAGCTCTGCCAAAGTGCATTTGGTCTTATCACTACATAGCGATGTGTGATGTGCTTGCTACCTAAGACATCAACATCAAGGCTGAATAAAAACATAAATCTTTTATGATGTTGAGACATGTTGCTATTTTATTGTAAATCAATATAGATCAATTATTCAAACAATTATTCACTGTTTTCTGAATGAAGGGAGGACAAGCCAGTGGCAGTATAAACTGGGGTCTATTTTCCTATTCTGAGGTGACCATCAACTTGGGTTTTTGAAACAAATCATTCACTGGAAAGCTATCCTTAGAAATTTGATTCCATGCCATATTTCCACTATTTGTCATTTAGGGAAATGTCTCAAATAATCAGTTAACGTGGTGAGCATCTTTTTTTTTTTTTTTTTCATAAAACAATACCTAATCTAACCATAAGTGATGGTGGTCTGAAGTTTTATACTTTAAAGTAAATGGACAGATTTACCAGTTGATGTCCCAGCCCACCCTCCTTTATAATTATGTAATATGAATAATTGATGTTGAGTTGGTCATATAGAATATTCTTCTTGACAGAAGAGAAAAATATATTGACAGATGGAAAGAAGGAAGGAAGGAACCAAGGAAGGGAGGGAGAGAAGGAGAGAAGAAGGAAAGAAAGAAGTCTTCCTTCTTAACCAACTTCATTTAGAATTTCATATTCTTTCTTCTTCCTGACCTTTCTTCACTATTGAAACATATTTGTAGGGTGAAACTACACCTTCCCTTCCCCATGTCCCCCATCAAGCTGTGACTCATGGAGAAAAGAAACAAGTTAGCATGGCAGATAGCGACACCTGTGTCCACACCTTCCCAACACAGACCAGAGCTGCTTACTCAATAACCATCTCTGCCCTACTTAATCTTATTCTTTTCTGATCTCCTTTTCTTCCCAGCCCCACCAGTGACACTGGTCTACCTCCTTCTAGCAACAAATGTGTAGGAGACTAAATGTCGCTGTATAATCCCCAGATAAGAAGATGTATCTTATTTCTAATCTTTGTGTTTTCAAGGACTAATCATTATGACTCATAAGGGCATTATGCTTTTTCATAGAGGATCTAAGTATACAATAGAAGAGATTGAGGAGCATAAAATAAACATTTTACCCTCATCTATTACTTTTGGTAGCTACCAGCAATGGCCTCAAGAGAATTGTCTGCTCATTTTATAGGCCACTACGATTGGGAAGTTCTATATAGTCATTCCATTTTGCTTTGTCTAGAGAACTATGTGGTTATTTACATATTCATTCAACATAATATATAATTATTCAGTTGTTCCTGAGTTCCAAGCAGCATGACAGATCCTGGTTATACTAATATTAACAGGACACAGTCTTTGTCCTGAGAATTCCACATTCTGGAGAAAAAGGAAAATATGATCATAAGCAATAGATTATAATATTTTGAAATTAAGTAGTATGATATATGGTATAAATAAAGGGCTAAGGGAGAAGTAAGACAGTGGTGAATGGCCTCTTTTGACCAAAAGACATTCAACTATTCCTCTACTGCCACTATACAGATCAATGTCTATTTTGGCAGGGAGAATGCAGACAGAGAGCAGTCACATTTAGAGTAAGAAGAAAACTGGTGAACTGGAGAGCTACAGCCAACATTCTGAGACATGTCATTGAGCCTTATCTTCAGAGAATCTGGAAAAACTCTGAATAATGTGGTGTACTTTGAAAATATACACAAAGGCTTTGCTCCACGAAGTCAGCAGTTGAGCCAAGGAAGGGTTAGAACTGAGAATCCAGGAAAGAAGAGGTAATGAATCCCCACCATCTCTTCCATACACAACTGGAGATAGATATCAAAGCTCACTCCACATCCTTACTTCATGGAGAGCCTGCCCTCATTACTATATGCTGGATGTCTTCAAGATTTTCAACTTGGAAACTGAAAGTGGTTAAATTTTAAAAGTGTTTCAGGATCTATACTAAAATGAACTAATTCATTTTTAGATCAATTGCATAAATAACCATAACATTAGTTGCTATTAATTTTAGCCAACAATTAGTTACTGTGGCTGGTCAACAATATTGGAAAATCTCATAGAAAAGATGGTGTATTTAATAGTTTTCAAAGTCAATGTCCTCCTCCCATAGATAATATTTTTATCTCTTTTATAATTACCATTTTCATATGAAGAGTTCACATTTTTAGAAACTTCTAGCTTCTAATACTAAAATATCTTACAGCTTTACTCTAGATCTTATCAAAGGAAGATTTTTTTCCCCCTAATTTTCACTTGTTTTACATAGAAGTAATTCATTAAGTTCTGTTTTGATTGTCAGAGAAAAAAAGGGGTAACATTAAGAAAATACGCTAATAACAGCACTTTAAAGCCTGGTATGACATGAAAAATCATAAGAAATATGAAGGTAAAATTAATATTATTTACTATGTTATAGAATTTTTATTGTTTTCTTGTTAAATAAAATAGATTTTACCTAATGAGCCCTCCCCACAGACATTTCTCCTGACTCCTCTTACCTTTGATTTCAAGTATGTGCACTCTACTTTGGAGTTCTTCCTTTTCTTGAGCTGCCTAAGTGAACAAATTTCAAAGAAAAGAGTCCTTCAGCATAATCTTAGAGGATACCTACTTAAGTATGAAAAAGATAATACAGTAACTCTAATATATTTCCTGTAATTATTAATAAATGACTGAAAACTCGAGGATTGGCATAAAGATGCTCTTTCCCCAGTCACAATATTCTTGCATGAATATTTGGTATATTGTACATTGAAGTGTATCTTAGACAGATGTTTTTGGCAAGGGAGCACGTGCACGATTAACATGAGTTATGCATATGTCTGTTTTTCTAAGGCATTGATTTATGGGTACATTTTAAACTTTATTTTCATCAAAAACTATACTTTAATTTCATAAGCATATTCGTCTTCGAGCTTGTAATCATGTTAGAGGAGTTAGTTTCAGTTAAAACATTCATTTTCCAACTCTCATTATTCAAGGAATGGTACATTTAGAAAAGACATTTGAATTTTTAATAATTCTCTGTGAAAAATATTGTGTTAAGACTTATCTAAACATGCCAATCATATATCAGAAATTAACAATGCATTTAAATATAGTAGGACGTAGAAAGCAGCTATTTTTCTACAATGCAACTATCAAGATTATCCCAACATGTGTGCTTGGGAGGATATCTGCCTTCATTTTATAGCTGACAACAGTAAGAGCCAAGGAAGGCTACAGGATTCCCATGACTGCATAGCTAATTAATGGAGTAACAGGATTAAAACATGGCTTAACTGTATTCTTTCTACAGTTACCCATCTCTGAAAAATAATGAAGTCTATCTAAAACTACCCACTTCAAAATTTATTTGCACATTAACATACTCAGGTCATTTGCCATTTTCATGTGAAATTATTTTATTAGTAGTCATTAGTCATTATAAGCAAAATATAAGAACTAGGTTGAGGATAATCTATATTTATAATATTTATCAAGAAAATATATAAAATAAAGCAATTAGATATATTATAGTTTTTATACAATGTCTTTTGATCTTTAAAGCTCATCTAACTTTGAAAATCCCAAATCTTTATGGATTCCTTGAAGTTGGTTTTAGTTTTTGGTGCAATTCAGTTATTTTTTTCTCATAAAACCCAAGCAAATATGTTATTTAATAAATCTAAATAAAGTTGAGAGTATAATGGTAACAATGCACAGCATAGAAAAATTGATGATCTGTGTCAAATTTTGGTTCAAGAAACAAAATGAAAAATTTTATTTTATGAACAATCCCACTGTTTCCATAGAGGTTCTGAGGATTCCACATATAAGATAAAGCCAGATACTTTATCAGAAAAGTATTTTTAAATCTGCTCTTCAACAGTCATGTTTAAGAAAATTAAAAGGTAAGCCAGGAAATGGGAGAAAATATTTGTGTTACATATATCTGAAAAAAGACTTATCTAGAATATATAAAGAACTGCTAAAATTGTAATTACAGTAACAGAAACAATAATAAACAACTCAATAAAAAATAACTAGAGGACTTGAAGGAAAGGTGTAGAAATGGCCAAAAAGTAGATACAAATGCTCAACAATAACAGTCAACAATACCAGGAAAATGTGAATTAAAACTACTATGTGATAACACTTCATTCACTGGAAGAGCTAAGGAACAAACAAAAAGAACAACATTATGAAGTGTTGGTGAGGATATAGAGAAACTGGAACTCTCATATGTTTCTGCTGAAGTAACACGGCACAACCATTTTAAAAGAAAGGGTTGATACTTTCTTATATAGTGAAATATACACCTACCATGTGACTTAGCAATTCCACTCCTTAGTTTTAACCAAGAGAAGAGTAAGCATATGTTTACGCAAAGACTTATACACAAATGTTCACAGCAGTTTTATTCATAGTAGTCACAACTAGAAACAACCTATATGCCCACAGATAGGTAAATGGATAAACAATGGGGTGATAATCAGCAATAAAAAGAAATGAACTATGGACATATGCAACCGCGTAGAGGAATCTCAAAATTACTGTGTTGCATGAAAGAGCACGTGCAAAGAGTAGTACAAAAGCATCCATGCTGTATGATTTAATTTATATGAACTTCATAAACAGACTAATGAAACTGTATGATAGAAACCAGCGCGGTGGTTGCCTGGGGGCTGGGAATGAGATTGGGGCCACTGACTAGAAAGGGGCATGAGGAATTTTCTTGGGATGGTGGAGATGTGCTATATTTCAATTTTAAGGGTATAATTATTCGTCAAAACTCATTGATCTGTGTGCTTAAAATCTTTGTATTTTATTGTGTGTAAATTAACCACAATATACCAAACAAAGAAAGAAAGGAAAGAACACAATGTGGAAAAAAAGGTAGAGCCAGGGTATAACTTTGGATACTTTTTTCATTGTGTGTTAATTATATTTTTACAATGGCCAATGTACACCTTCAGAATTATGATTTCTGTATCTTATTTATTGATGTTCAAGTATAATAGCAAATAACATTCTTGACACCTGAAAGAGTAATTCCAATTTAATCTGAACTGTATGATTGTTATAATTCCTATGGACATGAGAAAGTGTTTACCTTCCACCTTGTACTTTTATTTTTTGTGTCTTCTCATTCTGTAGAAGTTATCGTAGGGAAGAAAAAATTTGTCTTCTTTCCTTCTAGGTTCTTTGGCTGGCCTAACAATTAAATGGACAAAAGACAGGTTAACAGGAGAAAACGAATGAATATAACTTCTTACGTACAGGAGACCCATAAAAATATGAGACTCAAAGGCAGTTAGGCAAGTGATGTGTATATGCCATTCTGAGCTAAGGAAAGGGCTAGAAGTCTTGGACTTCAAAGGAGAGGAAGGCAGTTCACAGGAAGATGAGGAGAGCAGATGTTTGGTAAACAAATATTTGCCCTGCTATGCAGGTAAATCTCTCAGATGAAGAAGTTACAGCTGGTAATAGCTCTCTTCCTGGTAAAGGCCCCCTTTAGAAGTTCTTTTAGGCAGTTAAGAGGGAGGCAAAAAGCTTTTCTGAGTCTTCTGTGTTTCGGTTGCCTTCAGCTCAAAATAATGTATCTGCCAAACTGGCACATTTGTGGAGGGGCATATTCTGCTCCCCTTCATTATGTAAAATCACTGGGAAAAACAAAATGCCAAATTTTTCTTTCAAATCAGTTTATTCATTCATCTCTTTATACAATGATATGCACTAAGTATTTAATCATATTCCAGAGTAAGACACACGTATTCTCTTCAACTGGGTTGCATAGTTAGTGAGGCAAACAAGCAAACAGAAAATAACGGAACAAGTGATATGATTATATCAGATAAAAGATGGTATGGTGAGTGAAGTGTTTAAAGACAATGCAAGACATTCTAGGGTCACCTACCATACTATGGCGACTACTGTGAAATTTCTTCTGAGGCCTTTGGCAAACTGTTGATAGGTTTTAGTCAGAGACGAAGGTGATTTGGTGTGTGTTTAGAAAGATCTCTGCTGTCAGCTTGTTGAAAAGGAATTGACTGAATCACAACCGCAAGCTGACATTAGTCCAGGCAGCTCTCCAGGCATAGATAACAGTGGCTTGCAACTATTATAGCAGGCAGGGTAGGGAGAAATGAAGAAAGATTTGATGATTGTTGTGATATGACTTGTGTATCTCTCAAACACTTTATTTGAAAATGAGGATGCAGATATTATTATTAGGGTTTTGGGGGGTTGGGGATGACCAAGTGTTACTACTGCATAGACTTAGTTTCTAGAATCTCTCACTGATCTTGTCTTTTTTTTTTTTTTTTTTTTAATTTCAGTGTCAATGAAAATTTGCATACCAAAATTGAAGGCCAGGAATTTTGTATAGGAGCAATCCAGACCCTGAAAGGTGAGTACTTTAGCTTAAGATTTTTATACCTGATGTTTCAATTTCACATTTTTATTTAATAATAAGCTGAAAACCTTGGTGGATGCGTCATAAGTTTTAGGGGAAAAAATTGTTAATCATTAGAAATACTGCCTCTGAGAAAAAGTAAAATAATGTTGCTTTGCTATACAAGAAACCTTTCAAGATGGTCTTCTCAATATTTCAGGAATATATCTCTTTAAATGCAGTCTTAAATCTACCTAATTTTGTGTTTTGGAAGATTTTTCCAGAGAGAGGTCCCATAATATTTTATATTTTTTGAAGATTTCTTTCAAATGTGGTGTTTCAGCTTTTCTTTTACTTCAGTATTGTCTTTTTTCATGTATTTTCAAAATTTATGAACCTGAGGATTTATATTATGTTCTTGAATAGTAACTGAGCAGGCTTCATACTTGCTCCAACTCTGGAAATACTGAGAGTTAAATGTAAACTGGATACGATGCTTTCTTGGGATTTTTTTCTTAGATAGGAAATTCAGTGTTTTGTTTTATTTATTTACTAGATTTAACCTTATACCAGTACTTTAAAATTCAACTCGAATACTTAATATTTTACAAAACATTTCCCAGATCTACATATTGAATTATTTCTTATTTTCTCTTTGATTACACATAATTCATTTGTGTCTTTGATAAAAAACTTATTCACCTATTAATTTGCTTGTTAATTCAACAAACTGCTTAAATATCTACTCTTTGTCAGGCACTGAAATGGGCACTAGATGTATAGTGCTGAGTAAAATAATGCTCCCACTTTCAGGCAGATTACACTCTAATCTATCACATTACTGAAATCTTTCATTGTTTCAACAAATATTTATTGAATGCCTTCTATGTATGAGGCTATTGTAGGCACTTGACAACATCAGTAAAGAACATTTCAAGATATTTGCCCTTATGGGGCTTACATTCTAGCAGGAGGAGATGGTAAATAAACAATGAACATAATAAATATGTAAGTTATAATAAGTTAGATGGTGATAAGTGCTGTGGAATAAAGAAAAGATAGAAGATGTTTCGAAGACCTGAACATACCTGGGAATTGGACAGGAAGAGAGGTGATTGGGGTCAGCCTCACTGGGGTGATATTTGAACAAATACTCGAAAGACTTAAGAGACTTGGGAAGTAGTTATCTGAGGGAAGAACATTCTGGGCAGATGGAATAGCCAATGCAAAGGTCCTAATGCGGAATATGTGGCATGTTAGAGTTACAGCAAAGAAATCAGTTTGCCTAGAGGAGAACAAGCAAGAGAACAGTAGAAAAAGAGCCTGCCAGCAGTGTAAAAAGTTATAGACTGATATAGATCTGTCTGCCCTCTAGAATCTTCCAAGATGTCTTGATAACCTGTTATTTCTGTGTCTTTTGCTGTGGTTCACAAAGATTCCGTGTCTTACATTATGTTGTGTGTGTCTTCCATTCCCCCCTTTATCCTCAGTACACTCTACACAGCTCCTCTCTTTAAAAGTAACTTGCTTGAGTGAACTTCCAAAGTTTTCTTTGGTGTATCATGGAATATGAGGACATAAAGTCACCCTTTTAAGACTGCATACCTTCTGGCTAAATCATAGATAATTAGTAAGAAGGAAATTAAATCCACCTGATTCATTTTTAGCAGCAATCTAAGGGCAAAATAGGTGTTGGGTCAAAATAGGTGTTGCACTTTCTTTTTGTTAAGTACCATGGTCTGGAGAAAAGCCTGTCACAGAGACCAGTGGCTTTCAACTAGTTATAAGACAAGATAGATACTTGCTTTATAAAGCCAATGGCTTTAGAACCTTGCTTTTAGTCTGAGCCAGCGACAGGAAAAAAGATATAAAAGGTATGGTCCAGAAACCTAAGTAACTTACTTTTTGGTTGGACTTGAAAGAAATTTTTCAACTGATTAGTTGTGAGGGTAATCATTGGAGGGTTTATATGCTATTGAATAGAACATCAGTCCCCCTGTAGCTACCAGAAGGAGACCTACTAGCGAAGATGCTCATGAACCAAAACTCTTAAGTACATAACTCATTCCCTCTTATACTTAGCAAAGCAGAATAACACACTGGAGGAAATCAAACTGACCTTCACCCCAAACTCGGAATCTCACTCCCATTGCCATCAGTTTATGCCTAAGGGTTGACTCAGGTTTGTTTTTAACTCTGACTTCCTCACAAGCTCTTGAACCCCCCGACTCCCTCCTTCCCAGCACACTGAAGCTCCCTCCCAAGTCCCTGACATTTCCAGTGAGGGTCACTGTATTTATTCAGTGCCGATAACTGGGAATAAATTCTTACATGTTGGGTAGGATCTTCACTATTGTTTTGCAAATTAGCCAACTGAAACAAAATAGTGATAATGTGTTATTATGGTTAAGGTTAATAAGCTGCTGATTACCTCTAGAGGATACAATTGCAGACACGTTATTTAAAAGGCCTATTTTGCTGAGCTAACTAGTAAATGAACAGAACATTTATGTGCGTGGTGTGTTAACATGAGCATGGAATTTTGAGCCTGGTAGAGCTAGTTCAATGTGTTTTTCGCTCTTCTCTCTGCTTCCTCGTCAATGTCAGCATCATCCTGAGGTCTGGTCCCTGGATTGCTGTGAACTGCCATTTATGATCCATGAGATGTCCAGCAAGTTACTTTACCTCTTTGAGCCTCGGTTAACTTAGTTGCACAGTTTGGTAATGTTCACTTGTCTATTGCTCACAGGAGAGATTGCTATTTAAAACACTTGTTCTCCATCTGGGATCATACATGATAATTTTCCCACTTCCTTGTGTGCCATTTGTAAAAGATAAATTTAACTTTTTTTTTTTTTTTTTTTACTAAAAATAAGGTTTATTACTCTTAACCAAAATGATACTGCCCCTTAGATGTAGTCAAGGCATTACTTGTAAGCTGTCTTGGACACCCTTGGAATCCAAGGCCATTCACTGATCTATTCCTCAGGAATGCAGTACTGTAGTGGATAGATTCCTGGTCTCTACCAGGTAAAGAATGCATTCTTCTAATCCCCCCCCCCACCCCCAAATAATGACTTTGGATATCTTATAAATCCCATTTTGTAGCTACTGAAAATCTGGCTGGACATATCCACATTCAGAATTGCCAGTGACACTCAATAACTGGCTACTTTGAATATGGCATTGACTACCACTAGGCTTTGTCAAACAAGGATTTTTAAAAAGGTATCCAGTGAGTCAGAGGTAGATGTAACTGTTAGTTTGGGGTCCTCTTTGTATGGGAGATGATGGAAGAAATTGTCATAACAACTACTTGAGTTCCTCCCTTTCTTTGCTCCTGAGAGCACATTGCTTCTTTGGTATAACTGATGTTGTTGAATTCCTATCCAGAATCCATTCTACACCTCCCCCTTTTCTAATAGCACCCAGATTTTCCTTCAGGCTTTCATCTTCCTCAGGCAACCTGTACATTTCTGGAGGTGGGCCTGAATCCTTCAACCAATCAACATACCCCATTCTCCAGGGCAGTCACTGGCATGTGACCTGACCCAATTATGGTGATTCTGGGGACTCTCCTATTATCATAAGCCAGAAAACTACCTTTCTATCAGCAACTAAAAGAAAGACTATAAAGCTCCAATCACTCCTGAAAGAGAGCCTAAAGCAACACAGAGAACCAACCTTAGGAAGAAACAAATATGGGGGAGCGTAGAGAAGATATTGGAACCAAAACTGAGTTCCTTATACTTTACTGATCCTCTGGAGAAGCCCACCTTGAAATACACTGGAGTTTTGGAATTCCAGCTAGGAGTTTAAATTTTAAAATTTAAATTGCCTGATATATCTGGGTACCTATCCATGGTTTAGGGGGAATCAATTTGGAACAATTGTAGTGATTCATTGTAAACCTGAATATTTTCTGGATTGGGAATCACATAGTATGCTTCTCCTGGAAGTTTCCACATGAAGAGGAAGAATGAACCCCTATAAAATTTTACAGAATTTTCCAATTCACTAAAGGGATGCTATTCACTCAATCATCATGTAATTTTGATGAACGTATATGACATCAGTAATTACTGTCTTTCTTGAAATTCTTACAAAAATAAATGATGGCTTTGTGGCCCACACTTTCAAGCTGACCTGTGGCTCCTGATTCAGCTGACATGTCTTCATTCACATGGTTTTAACAACAGTGGCAACATCTGGTTTGAGGCTTGACCTGGCTCTGATACACTCTGTCTGTAGAAAGATATAAGGATAATAAGGTTTAGACAGTAATTTTAGCATAATAATCACCAGTTTTGGAAGGCCTCCAGTGACTTCTCAATAGGTCATTTTCCTCTAACATTTGTTATTATAGCACCATGTACAACTCTTTCTTAGCATATGTTTTGTATACTTGTGGGAATAATTGGTTAATGCCTGTTTTATTAACTAATTTCTTATCCCCAAAAGGTAGAGACCGTTGTCTGTAAACACTATTGGCTTCCTAATCCTAGCACATTGTATGGCATTTATTAGGCTCAATATGGATATGTATTGGATGAATGGGTGCAGGGAAAGCTTATAATAGAGTAGGAGATAGTCAAATGAGAAATAATGCCAAAAAGCAGAAGTCAAGTGATAGCCCCATACCTCAAAATGTAAGTCACTTTTGTTTAGTGATCATTCCGACAACTAAGAATGTAAGGGAATAAGTTTTATTCACAATCTAAGTATAATTTGGAGGCAGTAGATACATTCTCTTAATCTATTTAAAAAATTTTAAGAGCATAATTTCATGTGGATTCTGTTTTTCTATTTCATGTGTAAATCACTTCAAATATTAGCTCCAGATGGTGCAGTCTCAAAGGTTTCATATTTACTCACAGTTCAATATTCTTTTCCAAATCAAATGTGAAAGCGGCATTTCATACAAATACTAGTCTTGAAACTGAGCAAAGGTAAGACAGTCCTCAAACCTAGAGACTACTAGGGCCTTCCTTGGTTCTTTCAGGAGACAAAAGGCTCCTAATTGTATGAATATTTTATCCATCCAGGAAGGTATTCAGGTATTCTCCCCGCCCCTTCTTTCCATCTCCTCCTCTCCCTCTCTCCCCGTCTCCCCAGCAAAAGTCAAAACTAGATAATGGGTTAATTGGGAAAGGTTTTCTTATGTTAATCCTTTTTTTTTTCCTTTTAACCATCCCTTACCTTGACCTATACACACATTCAAAGAGAGGGAGAGGAGAAAGAAATGTGGAATGCATTTTGGAATATGACTAGCAGTAATTGAAAAATGTTTCATTTCTCTTTGAATTAAAATTTCACATTGCTTCTTTTTGATGTGTTTAAAAATATTCTACTCGTGATGATGACTATCTTTGTGTGTGTGAGCAGTGCTCAAAAAAACAATGACTGCTCAGTGTGTTGTTGAACCCAAGTTTGTGTGCCTGATGCACAGTGAGGCCAAACAAGCTGAAATGTTGGTGTTTGGAGCAGAGAAAGGTTTATTGCAAGAACTAAGGAAGGAGAATGGGCAGCTCATGCTCAAAAGACCTGAACTCCTGGATGGCTTTCAAGCAAAGGTTTTAATTTTTATTTATTTATTTTTAAAAATTTATTTACTTATTTTTGGCTGCATTGGGTTTTCGTTGCTGCATGCGGGCTTTCTCTAGTTGCATGAGCAGGGGCTACTCTTCGTTGTGGTGTGTGGGCTTCCTATTGTGGTCGCTTCTCCTGTCACAGAGCATGGGCTCTAGGTGCGCAGGCTTCAGTAGGTGTGGCATGCTGGCTCAGTAGTTGTGGCTCACGGCCTCTAGAGCGCAGGCTCAGTAGTTGTGGCGCACGGGCTTTGTTGCCTTGTGACATGTGGGATCTTCCCAGACCAGTGCTCGAACCCATGTTCCCTGCATTGGCAGGCAGATTCTTAACCACTGCACCACCAGGGAAGCCCCAGGCAAAGGTTTTTAAAGACAGGGTTAGGGGAGAGGGTCTCAGGATATGTGATCAGCTCATGGACCTTCTGATTGGTTGGTAGTGAGGTAACTGGGTGATGTTTCTGGAATCTCAACCTTCTGGTTCCAACCAGTCTGAGGTCTACATGCTTGTGGTCAGCATGTAGTCACCATCCTCCACCTGGGTGGGGGGTCTTGGTTTCTGTAGAACAACTCAAAGATATTCATCAGATTGTTATCTATATCCCTACAGAAGGAACTAGGAGTCCTGTGACTCTATCGTCCTAATCATTAACTGCTTGAGCCTGCTCTTTGGAACTTGGAGGAGGCCTAGGAGATTAAAGCCTATTTTTTTCTTACTAAAAAGAAATGGGAGACACAGAGGGGGTTTTGTACTCTGGAGGGCCCTGCAGGGTTCTGCTCAGTTTTACATGTACCTAACAACACCAGAGAGAAATTTGCTCTTTGATTTGAGGGAGTAGCTACTATTTTGCAGGACCTTCTGGTGTGCAGTTCTGCTTCTTAGGCTTTTAGGAGTCCACAGATTTTTCTCAGAAAAGTTGTTGCCAATTCCTTATATCCTCATGCCATATTCTCTTCCTCCTACTGTCTGTCTCTCAATGCTGATTGTGGCTATACTGCATTATTGGAAACTGAATTTTAAAACAAATTGTGGGTCCACATTTCACCTTACCCAGTAAGTCTTACTATTATGTAAGGATTCTCAGCTCAGAATTTTAGTTTATGTGAGAAATGTTGCTATTACATTTGATTCAAGTGGTTAACCTTTTACATTTATTGATATATTGCGTAGGTTTTCTCTTTACTCCAATATATTTTTATTTCCATTTTTATACTTCCTCGTTGCTTCTTCTCTGTTCTCTCTATTTTAACTTAAATTTAAAGAAACAGAGACTCATTTTCTTCAAATAATGGAGGAACTTTATTAACACTAGATAAAAAAATCTGATTACCAAAGCATGAGAACTATAATATGGTGGGATCTTGCATTAGATGCTCATTCAGTGTTAAAGGCAATTCTCAGATTTCTGAAGTTTGTGACTCTTCATTTTAGGGTTCCAACACCTATATAATTAAATAAAAAGGAATTTTCAGACTTACCTGTCATGTCTCTATAATAATCTCTTTATGTGCCAGTTTTCCTACCTCTGCTCCTCTTCTCATTACCTACAGGGCTAAAACTTTCCTTACTCCTGAAATAGGCATTCTGATTGACTCAGCTTACTATCCTCAATTATTTTTTGCTTCAGACCTCATCATGGGTAGCTAGTTTGACTGCAGATTGACTTATTTTGTGCCAAGTACTCACCCCTCATCCAAACTGCATGAGGAAGTCATGGTTACATGGCTAGGTTGATCTCTGAGAGAGGATTTTAGAAAAGGCTGTTTCTCCTGTTTCTCTTGAAGCAAACTTTGTTATGATTGACATATCTAGTACAATGGTCCTTGACTTCTAGCATTTAAGTCCTTATATTCATGTGTACAATTGCCATATGAAATAATCCAATTAACAAATGAAAACCCACAAAGGTATATAATACTCTGATCTGTTTAAGTTATAGGTTCAGTGGCTGCAATTCATACTATTAGTGGCTTTAAAAAGATGGGAGTTTACATCCTTCTTATTTAAACCTAATTTGCTATTGTGTCTCTTCCTTTATCTTCCTACTTCATTTTCTCTCTTCTTTTATTGTAAAGTATGCTCCTTCATCATAGCCAATGTTAAGTGAAAATTCTGTGCTGGGACTATGATATTCAGTTAGGTCTAAGGATGACAGTATTGGCAGGACATGGTCAATAAAGAAGAAAAAGTCAAATCCGTAATAATTGCATTTTACTGGTAGGGCCAGTGTAATTGTTCTACTTCTATTAAATAGTAGTACCATACCAGGGATTAATGACTGATAAATATTTCTTGAAAAACATAGGGAGCTTTTTTGAAGTTTTTATGTAAAATTTGAATATCCACACTTTGTTTTTAATTCTAGTAGTGTTTTCCTTTACAATTAAAAAATCGTATTCTGTATATTTCTTTAATTATCAATATCATGAATGATTTTGTATTTATTGATTCTCTTTCATGCAAAAGAAGAAAATTAGTACTCTTTTCCTTCCACCTCTCTTGCCGCTTTCTAGTTTTTGTTGACATTGTGGTCTTCTGGATTCATAATATTATAACTATATTTTTATTATGTATCTTCTAAGATTTATTAAAAAGAGAAGAAGGATTCCAGAAATCCAGAATGGCAGCCTCTTCTGAATGTATTTTCTATGCTCCCATATCTGATTGTCTACTACTACTGAACTAGGTGGATCTGGTCAACTTGAGATGTGTGATCATCCTAGAAACCAGTGGTGTGGGTGTGGGGCATTTGGAGCTTTAACCTTATAGAGGAAAGTCCAGAGACAGTGGACTATGAGAAGCTCCAATATTAGGATCTAAAGATATTACTAGAAGAGGTAGATGCTTGAAGATTTGAGGGCCACCAAATCCAAAAAACCCTCTGTCTCTCACACACAACACACACCTTGGATGTATTGGGTGGGCCAAAATGTTCGTTCATTTTTTTCCGTAAGATGGCTCTAGTAGTACTTAGTTGTCTTTAACTTCATTTGAAATAATTTTGTTAGATTGTATGTGACAGCTGTCATATGAGTGTGCATTTAAAAAAAGACATCAAAATTGGTGAATTTTTGTGTAGCCATTTTAATATTGAAGATGGAAGAAAAAAAGCAACATTTTCAGCATATTATGCTTTATTATTTCAAGAAAGGTAAAAACGCAAGTGAAACGCAATAAAGATTTGTGCAGTGTATGGAGAAGGTGCTGTAGCTGATCGAACGTGTCAAAAGTGGTTTGCCAAGTTTCGTGCTGGAGATTTCTTGCCGGACGATGCTCCACGGATGGGTAGACCAGATGAAGTTGATAGCAATCAAATCGAAACAACAGTTAAGAAACAGTCAACTTTATACCACATGGGAGATAGCCAACATACTCAAAATATCCAAATCAAGTGTTGAAAATCATTTGCACCAGCTTGGTTATGTTCATCGCTTTGATGTTTGGGTGGAACGGAAGAGATCATGGGGCAAGCGAAATGAACCACCACCAACCACATCAAAGGCCAGTCTTCATCCAAAGAAGGTGATGTTGTGTATATGGTGGGATTGGAAGGGAGTCCTCTATTATGAGCTCCTTCTGGAAAACGAAATGATTCATTCCAACAAGTACTGCTCCCCATTAGACCAACTGAAAAAGGCACTCGACGAAAAGCATCCAGAATTAGTGAAGAGAAACACATAATCTTCCATGAGGCTAACGCAAGACTGCGTGTTTCTTTGACGACCACACAAAAACTGTTACAGCTTGGCTGGGAAGTTCTCATTCATCCGTCATGTTCACCAGACATTGCACCTTTGGATTTCTGTTTATTTTGGTCTTTACAAAATTCTCTTAATAGAAAAAATTTCAATTCCCTGGAAGACTGTAAAAGGTACCTGGAGCAGTTCTTTGCTCAAAAAGATAAAAAGTTTTGGGAAGATGGAATTATGAAGTTGCCTGAAAAATGGCAGAAGGTAGTGGAACAAAAGGGTGAATACATTGTTCAATAAAGTTCTCAGTGAAAATGAAAAACGTGTCTTTTATTTTTACTTAAAAAACCGAAGGCACTTTTTGGCCCACCCAATATACTGGCCCTGCATAAAAATGTATAGGCTCCCTATTCTCGAGACTAGGATAGTGGAAGGAGCGTAGGGACCTGGCAGGGTTTCTCCAGCTAGGGTAGGCTAGGGATCAAGGAAAATAAGCAACAGCTAAAGGAACAGGGAACCCATCTCCTTCCATCATTTGAGAGATATTCCCATAAATCTGTTCCCAATTAGCATAACTCAGTCCCAGAAGCCAACCACAGTGACAACATCAAAAGCAAGAAAAAATAACAACACAGATAAGGAGCTTGGTTGCCTGAGAGGAAAATCGGCCATCACAGAGAGCCAACTGGAAGACACACACGAAGACTTGGACAGACAATAAATGAACTTAAGGGCCAAGGAAAACATGAAACCATAATTCTGGACCTAAATACTTGTAGAATTTTAAAAAGTTAGTAAACAAATTAAACTAAAAGATAGCCACTGAATAGGGTGAATTGAAATTAGTGGTGCGGAGAGGTGTGGGTAGAAGAAATATCTCAAAGCCTGTAAAGATTTAGCCATTGGTTTTGGCAGAAATCATTAATGGAAAAGCATGGTGCTATTACAGAAATCCAAAATGACCTAGTGCCTCTGTTTCCTTACCAATAAGATGAGGATAATAATAGTATCTCATGGGATTATTATAAAGAATTAAAAGAGTTAATATTTGTAAGGTGCTTAGAGCAGTTCTTAACACAGAGTAAATGCTCTGTGTTTGCTAAGTATAAATAAGACAGAAATAATGACTAAATCCAAACACTGGTTATTTGAAAAGACCAATAAAATAAACAAACACTTCTTGAGAATGGTTTTAAACAAGGAGAGAGAGAGGAAAAACAGAAAATTTGGAATGTAAAAGCAAACACCTCTAATACAGAGGAACTTAAAAGAATTATGTTTGAATATTACCTGCAAACCCATGCAATTTCAAAACCATGAGAAATATCTGATTTTCCATCTAAATGCAAATTATCAATACTGACCTACCAAAAAGTTAAAAATCTGAATGGATCTACTACCACAGTACAAATTGGTGCAGGGCACCAGGATCAGATGAATTTCCAGTTAAGTTCTATTTAATTTTAAAGGACAGAAAATTTGAAAATTATCACAATTATTTCAGACCAAAACTGGAAAGCCTTCAGATTTATTTTATGAAGGCAATATAACTTCAAAATCAGAACCTGACTAAAATAGAAAGAATAGAAAATAAAGACAGTCACATTTTGGAGGGTTTTATAACATTTTTGTTGAATCCCAAATATTATCATTTCAAAATGTAATCCACATCAGAATGATGAATAAGATATGTTATAGCCTTTTCTTCTTTATGAACTTTGAAATACAGTGTATTTCACAGTTACAGGACATCTCAATGCAAAAGTGAAATGAGATCATGTATATACAACCTCTATGGAGATGTCTTAAGATTTACATTTGTAAGAGAAGAGTAACATAGCCAAGTTGTCAAAACATACCTTAAAATGTTTCAATAACTGAATCAATTATCAGGTTTAGAGTTGAATTTACACTAGTTTGAAATGAATCAAATTTTTTAAAAGTCTCATCCTGTTTAATGTTGAATAGTATCCCGTTGTATAGATGGGTCACCATTTGTGTATCCAATCACCCTTTGAAGGACACTGGTGTCCAATCCAGCATTTAATGATTATAATTATGAACATAGTTGCTATAAGCATTTGCATTTTTTGTTTTTGTGAATGTAGGTTTTCACTTCTATAGACAAAATTATCTCAGAGGATAGTCTCACTTTTGATGAAAATATTCAAAATAAAATGAATAGAATTCAGCCAAAACATCAGGGCTAATGAGTTTTCTTCCATGATTGGCAGGGGTGGTTCAAAATCAAGATGCTAGAGTTACATAAATATTAAGTAACTTGACTAAGGTTCTCCAGTGAGTGAGAAATTAAACAATTTTAACCCTCACTTGTTGACTCAATAATAATAATAATAACAACGAATATGTTATCATGAAATAGCTAAGTTGTACTCAAACTATTCTGTAGCTGTTTTATTTCTTAGAAGTTAAAAGATTCATCTTGTAATTTTTCCTTTAGATATTGTAATGTGAGAAGAAAACAGGAATTGCCATATTAGAAGTGAAGGCATTTTTTGAGATTAAATGTAAAATAAAATATTTGCTTTTGCTATAGATGAGTAAGTGAGAAGAAAAAGAACAAAGAGAGACTTTTTAGATTTTTGGCTTGACTAAAACTAGGTAGGATACTCATGATCTACTCTCAGCAAAAATGATAGAGGAAGAAAATAGACAGGAAAAGGTTTCCCAAAAAGTCAAGGGCCAGGCTAAAGAGAAGCAGAAGTGGCAGTATTATGACTGTGGAAGATGAATGTAGTGGCACTTCTCATTTATTTAGTATTCAGGATTTCAACCTTAATTAGGATTCCTTTGTCACATCATTCATCAAATATACTTGAAGAAATGGAAATGAACCTCAAAGTTTCTGTCGCCTCAGGCGTGCTTTTAATACTTTTACTCATTTCAGCATATTGTGAAATACAGTGAGTTGACTAGGAAATGTTTTAGTCAGAATAAGTAACATCCAAATGAAGACATCACACATTATAAGCAATTCTGGCAGGAACATCAAAAAGCAACCATTTAAATGGTTACTAACTTGCATTTCTTTCAGCCAGTGCTAAGAACAATACCTTTTTTCTTTACCCCAAAATATTCTTCTTTGCCACCCAAAGATTTGTAACAGTCCTTTTTAAAAACTACTTTAAAAACGATTTCTGCTTATGAAATTCCACAGCGTTTGTTTTGTTAACAATGTGACTGTATTTACAAAGGAATTTGCATATTTATGATTATAACCTGCCAAGTCAGATATAGAAAATATAGGATTATTAATTCAATAAGCATGTTTAGCATGTGTAGAACTACTTTAGGCACCAAGATAATCCTTTTTCAACCTTCTCCTCTGCAAAACCTTTTCCTATATGTGATGTCCTTACCTTGTCCCTACCTGTATGTGATGCCGCCTTCTTTGGTAACTGTGCCCCAGGTAGAAAGGATTACTCTCTCCATTTAGCACCTGTAGCCCTTGGCACACACATCTTAAATGAATCATCCATGTGCATAAATGTATGATACATATATACTATATATGTCTCCATACAGAATATAAACATTTAAAAAGCAGGGATACTATTATATACATTTGGATTTCCAAAAACTAGAATTTGTCGATATTTAATATATTAGTCATCTTTTGATTTTACAAATAAATAAATGAATAAATATGATTAATTAATCATATAATTAATCATTATATAATTAATCATTATTAGATATAGTAATATCATACTTGTTTTATTGAGTAGTTGTGAGATCAAATGGTCTTTAAAGTCTTTTTAAAGTTGCATAGAAAGTGACATTTCGTTGTTGGTCTCATCATGGATGCTCTTGAATTTGTATCCTACTAGTGTAATTAATGCAATAGCTGTATTAGAATTAAGCACTAGCCTTAGAAAGTAGTCTGAGCCCATATTTTACTGTTCACCAGCTATAGTGTGACTTTGGCCATGTTTTTAAACTTTTCTATACTTCCTCATCTAACAATGTAAATAATAATGTGGGGTGTTTCACAGGGCTATTTGTTAAAATTAAATGAGGTAAATAAGTAACACACCTAAAAGAGTTTTAGATACATAACAAGTCTTCAGTAACTATTAGTTGTGACTATTATTAACATAGTTTGACATTTTTATAAGGACTTTGCTGATTCTGCTGCACAGAGCCTCCTTTTTTCTACCTATATTTTAAAATAAGAGACTGGATTCCTGATGCCTGAATTATAAAGGTTTCTCATACCATTTTAGAAAGCACTATGGACTCCCTTTGAATTCTTTACATTTTATCCCCAAATACTAATGTAATCATAAAGACAAAGAATTCCATTAATTTTCTTGAATGAGCTCTATGGGACGAAATAGTACTTTGCAAAATAGAATAAGAGCTCCCTATATGTGAATATCCAGGAGGAAAAAGCTTTGTGGGCTTTTTAAACCAACTTTGGCTAAAGAAACCCTGAGAATATTCTCGCTCCTCTGAGAATATGCTCTCTGTGTCTTATACTTCAGAGCTGTCAGTCAGTATTTTTGATCATTAGCCATCTGTGATTATTTTAATTTTTGCCAGCAGGAGAAGGAACTCTTTTCCACCCAGGAGCTCTGTTATTACAATATAATTTATATGTAAAGAGCTCATTTCATCAGTGAGAGAAACTTTTCTGCAGTTTTTTTAAGATTTGAAGGAAACTCATGGTATCTTGTTTGTTTGTTTGTTTCTTTCTTTTTTTTCCTTTCTCCACCTCTACACCACTGTTTCTCTGTCATACTTCACATTTATCCTGGCATCTCCCCATATAGAAATTCTCTAGTACCTAGTCAATAGTTTTAAGAACAGGATTAAGTTAAACTGATTTCTGTATGTTTTAAATGAAAACCCTCATATTTATTGTAGTTGCTGTTTTAAAATGTAAAGCTCATAGAGAAAAATATAATTTTACTTTGCACTGATGTTTAGTGTTGAAGAAGAAGCCTCTAGTTAAGATTTCCTTCTTAAAAGTTTATTAAAATGGCATGATGACATTTTAGCTATAACTATGTAATAAGGGCAAGTTTTGAGGGAGGGAAAAAAGGAATTTAAAAATAAAAAAAGTTGGCCTTTTCTATGTAATACCATGAGTTAGGATTTAGTCATGGAATCACATTCATACCTCATCTGACTTCTGCTTCTCATTTCAGTTTGACCTTCAGCAAGTCAAAAACTCCCCTCAATCACTTTCCCTATAATGTGGAATAATAATGTTTAACTGAATATGGTTATTGCAAAGATTAATGAGTTATTGGTCATAAAATGTAACTCATGTATTAAAAGTCTCTGCATGAAGAGAGGACTGAATCCCCGGGTCATTATTGCAGCGTAGTTTTGTGAAGTGAAGTAAATTATTGATCAACTACACAAAATTTTAGGTCTCGAACTTTATGAAGCAAGTTGCAAATCTCAGGATAGATACTACTAGAAATTAGTGCTTTTGGAGGTCCCATGCCATTTCTTGTGGAAACAGAAAGCATATTATTGCTTCCTTTCCTGGTGAAAGGGCACAGTATATTCTTGGCAGAGCTGACTTTTAAGGAAATTACTGATGATCTGAGGACACTCCTATATTTTTCTTCTTTGTTTTCCATCTATTTTTTCCTCTCCCATTTCCTAACTCTATTTCTCTGTTCGCTGTCACTGCTTTCTTTGAGAACATGAACTGAGAGTGCTTCCTCCCATAACTGAAGCAGAGAAAGCGAACAATCTCAGTGTAGCAACATAGTACTTCCTGTCTCTGGGCACTTAGATGCTTGTTTAAAAAATAATTGAAAAGTAACATCATGTGTTCATTCTGACAATTTTTACTGAGAAGTTTGGAAAAAAGGCCAAGAATAAATGTAAGATTTTCTGGTTTTTCATTTGTTTTTCTCTAGGAGTAAGGAATGCGGAGGATGATATAACACACACACACACACACACACACACACACACACACACACACACACACACACACACACACACACACACACACACACACACTTACTTCCTGAAACAGTGATCAGCTTGGTGAGGAAGCAGCAGCTTCTTCTGAGAAATAGCAGGGAATGTAGCCAAGTGCCCAAAGAACCCTGAGTCACTAGGTCCGGTCTCATTGAAAACTAACCTAATCTGTAACCAATTTAACATCTGAACTTAATTTGCTTGGCTCTAATCAACCCAGAGCATCTTCCCCCATAGAAGCCTTGAGATTAGTCATGATATCCAGAAATGTCAAGAGTAATGACAACTAACTGACACATATATACACCTTCATGCAACTTGCCTCTTAGAGGTGGTTTCTTAATTTTAAAAAGCTTCAAAATATGGCACTTTGTGATGCAGACAGAATCTGTTTCTTTATGCCAATCATTTGTTTTTTAAGAATCATGGAATGGGCTCAGCTCCCTTGTAGAGATAATTTTGCCCCAGTAGCAAAACTAAAAGAGTTACTGTTTAGATTTTTTTTTTAAGACAAATAAACTGTAGGTTACACTCCGGAGCTGCTGAGAGAATGAGACAGTTTTGCTAACTCTAACATGACTTTTCATGACTCAGTCCAGAGCTGCTAAAATCATGTGACTTGCATATATTGTGTAGCTATATAGACCAGGAAACAATGTGGTACATCTCTGTCCCTTAGCAACTTGGGTTTATGTCCTGGAAAGTAACTCCACCCACAGGCAGTGAGAATTATAAGAATAACTCAGTTATATCTGCCCTCCTAGCCAGAGGTGAGAGACAATCAGGTCAAATAACAAATAAGCTATAATTAAGCTTTGGAAAATTTTAAAAACAAAGGAGTTAATGATTTTATTTCTATGCAAATAACAAATCTTTGGGACAGATCAAATGCATTTTTTGCTTCCATATTGCTGAACTTTGATTTGATTGATTCTATATTTATCCCCCTGTGGCAGCTGGACCACTCACTTTAGAGGAAAACGTTCCTAATTCCAGTCTATCAAGGAAAATCTGCAAGTTAAAAACTCACTTTTATCAGCAGGCATTTAGAGAATGGCAGGTGACAAATAAAGCTCTTAGTGGATTATTCTAATTGCATTTTCTTTTACCTTCATAACTTAAAAAGTTGTAGGAAAAGGGAGAGGGCAACTTTCTATGGTTTTGACAGTTGTGCTTACATCTTTCTTGAATGAACACTGTGTTTGAAGTTTTCGCAGACTCTCTGTGTGAAGCTAGTTTGGGAGTGTCTATAACTTGTACAATGGATATATAGAGAAAAGGACTAAGAATAATCAGATGCATTAGATACATAAAAGTATTGACTAACATTGTTGCAAAATATTTGTAAGCCTTTCTCTAGTTTTGTTTATTTTCACAATTTTCCTTACACATTTATTACTTTATATTGATGACAGAAGAGTAAAACACAAAATAATAAAACATAAGAACTTAAATAAAGAATAAAAAACTAAAATGAGGTAAACTTAGGAGGTCTAAATGAAGCAACAATGGTATTAACTTGAATATTCCTTTAAAAACAAAATACATTTT
This sequence comes from Balaenoptera ricei, assembly GCF_028023285.1. Taxonomy (NCBI): domain Eukaryota; kingdom Metazoa; phylum Chordata; class Mammalia; order Artiodactyla; family Balaenopteridae; genus Balaenoptera; species Balaenoptera ricei. Next base: position 67,517,260 of record NC_082647.1, read on the forward strand.
ATTATAAATCAAAACCCCCTAAATCTCAGTTTAAATTGTTACTCTGGGATTTTTTATAATATTGATAGGAATTATAGTATAGAAAGGAATTATAATATAGAAAGGAATTGAGTTGTAATAGAGATAGGAATTATAATAAAGAAAGGAATTGCACAGATATTAATTAGTTAATGAGTATCTGAGTATTTCTGAGAACACAGTTTCAATATTGGGCAATGATAATGTTTTTGTTACAATTTCAATTTTTTTTAAACATTGGAAACAAACTTGAAATTTTATCTAAATGACAAATTTTATGCAAATATGCATGTATTATATATTCAGAAATAAGCAAGCACATACTTCCCTTTAGCTAGAAGAATTAGAAAGAGAAATGGATAATACGATTCAGATCAAAGTAAAAACTGGAATCCCAAGAAGAACATGTGCTTCTCAGTTGATTTTTCTGCCTACATCACATTGTATCATGACTTTATATATTTAACCTGTGCTCCCAAGATGAGTACTTTAAATTTGCTTATAGTTTAAGCATTCATTCTTCATCAGTAACCAAATGCCTATATTTGCAGATTTTCAGAATTTATCCTTTCCTCATAATCCTCACAGAAATTTCTCCAAAATAATATTACTTTTCTCAGTTACAGAGCAAAATTGCATCAATAGTGATAAATATGGCATGTAAGGGAAATATAAAAAAAGCTCCCACATCTGACTGAATGAGTTAAGAATAGCTTAAAGGAAGTTGCATTTTTGATGACACTTGACAGTATATTTAAAGGTTGACAGAAAGCCTCAGGTGGAAAATGTATAGAAAGATAAGTGAATATGAGGTTATGATATGTTCTGGGAACTACGAGTAGTTTTTTTATTATTATAGGGTTTAGTTTAAATTCTCTTTGTCTTCATTAAGTGTCTTGAGACATTGTGAAAGTGTGTAAAGAAGTTTATGGTTAGAGGTGAGACCGAAAATGTAGCAGAAACTAGATTTGAAAAACGCCTTGTATAATTTGTAAGGGGATTAGATTTATCTATTCTCATTTCAATCCCTTCTGTCTATCATGTCCGTCATGTTTAAAAACCAGCAATGTCTCATTCAAATGACTCAAAGTCTCACTCCTTCAACAAACCTTACCTTGTTAAATAAATATGTAAGTTATTGTACTACTGTGTCTGGCTTATTTCACATAGCATAATGTCCTCTAGGTTCATCCATGTCATTGGCCAATTACAGTGTTTTCTTCTGAATAATATTACATTGTTTACATATATGCCACATTTTCTTTATCTATTTGCTTGTTAATGGACATTTATGTTGCCTCTATATTTGGCTGTTGGGAATAATGCTGCAGTGAACACGGGAGTACAGATATCTCTTAGGGATCCAGATTTTAACTCCTTTGCATATATACCCAGAAGTGGGATTGCTAGATTATATAGTAGTTCTATTTTTAATTTTTGAGGAATCTCCATATTGTTTTCCATAATGGCTGTATCAGTTTACATTTCCACCAACAGTGTTCAAGGGTTCCATTTTCTCCACATCCTTATAAATAGTTGATTTTTTTTTTTTTTAATAGTAGCCATCCTAATAGGTATGGGGTGATATCATATTGCAAGTTTTAAAAAATGTTCTTTTTTTCCACATTGCGGTTTTGATTTGCATGTCCTTGATGATTAAGGATGTTGAACATGTTTTCATAGACCGGTTGGCCAGTTGTTTGTCTTTGGAGAAACGTCTATTCATTTCCTCTTCTCATTTTTTAATCAGATTGGTGTTTTGCTATTGAGTTGTAGGAGTTTTATATATATTTTGGTTATTAATCCCTTATCAGATATATGGCCTACAAATATTATTTTTCCATTCCATAGGTTATCCTTTCACTTTGTTGCTTGTTTGCTTTGCTGTGCAAAAGCTTTTTAGTTTTAGTAAAATTTATGTATATTTGCTTTTGTTGCCTGTGCTTTTGGTGTTATAGACGAGAAATCATTGCCAAGACTTTTTTTTTTGTCGAGGAACACTTTTCCTGTTTTCTTCTATGAGTTTTATGGTTTGAGTCTTTGAGTCTTTAATCTATTTTGAGTCTTTAATCTATTTTGAGTTAAAATTTTGTGTATGGTGTAAGGTAAGGGTCCACTTTCATTCTTTTGTATGTGGATAACAGGTTTTCCAACACTAATCATTAAAGAGACTATTGTTTGCCCATTTATGTGTTTTTAGTGCCCTTGTCAAAAGTTAGTTGGCCACATATGTGTGGATTTTTTGGGGGGCTCTCCATTTTGTTCAATTCGTCTATACATCTGTTTTTATGCCAATTCCATACCATTTTGATTAATATAGCTTGTGATATAGTTTGAAATCAGAAAGAATGATGCCTTGGGCTTTGTTCTTCTCTCTCAAAAGAAGATTTGGGGTCATTTGTAGTTCCATTTGGATTTTAGAATAGGTTTTTCTATTTCTAAAATGACACTGGAAGTTCAAAAGAGATATCATTGACTCTGTAGATCACTTTAGATATTATACACATTTAACAGTATTCTACCAATCTATAAGCATGGACGTCTTTCCATTTATTTATGTCTGCTTTAATTTTTGTCATTAGTGAATTACAGTTTCAGTGTAAAAGAATTTTACCTCCTTGGTTAAGTTTATTTCTACATAATTTATTCTTTTTGATGCTATAGTATATTATGTTGTTTTCTTAATTTCCTTTTTGCACAGTTTGTTGTTGGTTTATAGAAACTCAGCTGATTTATGTATACTGATTTGTATCCTGAAATTTTACTGAATTTGTTTATTCTAATAGGTGTGTGTATGTAGTCTTTCGGGTTTTCTACGTATAAGATCATGTCATCTACAAACAGAGATACTTTTACTTTTTTTCTAATTTAGATGACTTTTATTTCTTTTTCTTGCCTAATTGCTCTGGCCAAGACTTCCAGTACTATGTTGGATAGTGAGAGTGGACATCCTTGCCTTACTCCAGATCTTGGGGGAAAGCCTTTCAGTTTTTCACAATTGGGTATAATGTTAGCTGTGGGCTTGTCATATACAACCTTTGTTGTGTTGAGGTACTTTTCTTCTATACCAAATTTGTTGAGAGTTGTAATCATGAAAGGGTGATGTGTTTTGTTAAACATTTTTTCTGCATCTATTGAGATGATTATGTAGTTTTTAGCCTTCATTTTTTAATGCAGTGTATCATATTGATTGATTTACATATGCTAAACTAAACTTGAATCACAGGGACAAATTTTACTTTTTCCTGGTATATTATCTTTTTAATATACTGTTGAATTTGGTTTGCCAAAAGTTTACTTATATAAATACATTGTTAAAATATATTGTTTAATAATATATATAATGAATAATCATACATAAACTTCATGTAAAGTATATCTGAATTCATCCCCAAAGTTTATAAGATCAGAAAGGGGATGGAGTAGAAAAATAAACATACAAAACATCACTGACCATGGATTAACTCAAAATACAGACTAATGACAGATAAAATGCACAGAGAAAAATTAGGAAAATATTGCTAGGAAAAGAAGATAATCTTAGTCATGTCCCACAAACAGAGAACAAATTATGGTGATACAAAGGACATTATCAGCAGGGTATCAGGTTTGTGAGCAGATATCACTTTCCGTATATGGGAAAGGTGACTTGAAGGACTACCCTAGAGAACCTTAACCTTAGCCTTAACCAATCTCGCTCTCTGAGCCAGGAGGAGGGATGGGTGACTTATTTTCAAAGATATGGCTGGTAAGACTAATGACCACTTAAACCTGTGGCCCAGAAAAGTAAGAGGACACAATCTGACCCTTGCAAACAGGAGGCTATATCCCTAGAAGTAAGAAAAATATAAAAATGGACCAGTCTTGACTGAATCAGGAGATTTGTCTGCTATTATCTTCCTGAAAAAAGAAAATCAAATCCTCTGTGGAGTAATATAATGTTTTCCAGTGCCTTTACATATATTTTTATAGGTAGTGTCCAGTATTAAATAAAAAATTATCAGGCATGCCAGGAGCCAGGCCAAAATATCAAGAAATCAAGAGGAAGAAAGACCATAGAAACAGATCCAAATATGTTTTATATGGTGGGGTTTTCAGTCACTGACTTCAAATGAAATATGATTACAAGATGAAACTATGACAAGATATTGTAAAATATAATAAACTTTACTGAAGTTTCACCAAGGAAATGGAATGTATAAAAAAAAGTTCAAATAGAAGTTTTTAAAAACACAACAATAGTAAGTAAAAGAATAGACAGTGCATAAAAGAGAATTAGTGATCTGAAAGTTACATCAGTATAAAATAATTATTGAAATAGAGAAAAATTATGTTAAATATATGAGAACATAAAAGGAATATAAGTAAAACATATGCCATGCAATGAAGTCACTGACATATATGTATACTATTAAAGTAACTTGTAGAGCAAGGAGAGACACAGAGATAGATAAGAAGAAGAAGGGGAGGTGGAGGGGTAGGAAGAAGGAGGAAAGAGGAGGAAGGAAGATGGAGAAAGAGTGAGAGAGATAAAAGTGGAATAAGGAAAGGCAAGTAATATTTGAAGAGATAATATCTGAGAATTAAACTCAGTAAGGATGTCAAGCAAAAGATTCAAAATCTCTATAAATCTCAAGGACAAAAAATAAAACAACAAATAAAACATCATAGATAACCTGCTAAAATCAAAAACAAGGAGAAAATTTTAATAGTAGCCAGAGAGGAAAAAACATGCATCATCGTCAAATGAACAATCATAAAAGTTACAGAAAATTTCCCAACGTAAATGATGAAAGTCTGTAGACAATGGAATGGCACAATCAAAATGCTTAAAGAAAATAAGAACCAAGCTACTTTTCCATACCCAGTGAAAGTGCCCTTCAAACATTAAAATAACCATGTTTTAGGCAAGCAGAAAAGAGAACACTGGTCACCAGTGGACTCACCTGAAAAAGGTGCTAGAGGAAGGTTTGCAAATGGAAGAAGAATGTTTCTAGATGGAAGCAGAGTAATGCCTAAATCCCAAGAAAATATCCATAATTTTGTGGCTAAATGTAAAAAAAAAATTAACTATTAAATAAAATGATAAAACTATCTGTGTCCATCAGGAGACACATACCATGTGGTTATGACTGTGTTATTATAATAATTTAAAATATACAGTGTCATAATAACAAAAATAAAACTGGAGTATCTATAATAATTTCAGACAAAATACTATTTATGGATGAAACATTAGGGATCTGCAAATAACAATATAATTAATTTTCCAACTATGATGTCTAAAAATTACAATAACTCATGAAATTAATAACCCTAAAATTATATATCTATACCTGTATTTTATATGAGTCACCTAAAAAGAGAATGTGACAAGTCCACAACTTTAGTAACTCAAAAAGAAGCCAATATATCAGTAAGACCAGAAATTTGTAAATAGAAATTTGAGGATCACAAGCATAACTTTTATCTAATGATGGACAAAGATACTTGTGCCCCAATAAATAAATATACATTTATTTTTGTTAATACATGGACAATTTACAAAAATTGATCACATAATTTATACAGAGTATCCAAATAATTCAAGTATTTTATATCAACTAAAATTAATAACAACAAGAACAAATTCTCTCAACACAAATTTAAAAATCAACATATAGAAGCTAGTAAAATGCAGTAAAATGAATAAAAATAAAATTTCTTGAAAACTAAAAAAATGAAGTCTTAAGTTATTCATTTGTGAATAAGTTAGTCACAAAGGTCATTACAAATTTTAGAACTAAAATACAAAGAAATACCACATGTCAAGTCTTACAGAATGATACTAAATTGGTCCTCAGAGGTAAATGCATAACATTAGATGCACAAAAGAAGACAAAACCAGATATTTTCAACTCATGTAAAGATTAAGGGAATTGAGGGACGTTTACAAGATAAAGAATAACTTTGACAATTTTAAAGAAGGAAAGTAAGATGGAGAAACTATTTAACTAAATATCAAAATATATTTTAAGGCAGAGTGATTAAGACATTATGATATCGACATGGGTAGAAAATGCAAATTAGAACGAAAATTAGTTATTATTCAAGTTAGAGGATCAGATAAATGCCAAAAATCGATCATCCATTCAGTATGTCAATGGTCATTTATTAAAGAAAAAAAAGAAAAAGGGAAAGAACAAAAACTATGAAAACTAGAATAAAGGGAATTATCTTCACCAAATAATCAAAATAATTATAAACAAAATACAGATAATAATTTTTGCACATTAGCTCCAGTGTCTACAGTAAAGTAATGAGGATTTTTCACCATTTAGACTTGCAAGAATTGGAAAGCAGCTTACAAAATGGTCTTTATGTACTATGTCAGCCTGGATTCAGTTAGTAGATAAAAGTCACATGGGAATGCAATAAGAGATCACTATTATGTTGTTGAGGTAGCAAAAGCAGACACCAGTTACCACAATTAGGATTGAGGAACAAAAGAATGAAGTTTCTTTTTTTTTAATTTTAAATTTTAAATTGGCCTTAAACCTCTGTGAAAGGGTACTACTTAGCCGCTACTGTTTTTTCCTGAACTCAAAAGAGAGACCCTATGGGTGGACCAAGTTCTCTGAAAAGGGATCGGAAAGTGTTAGAAAATTGCAAATTAAAATCAACTGCTGCCACTGATAAGGATAACTGCTACTGTGGTGATGAAGCATTAATCTAGAGATAAAAGTAAAAACAGAAAATAAAATAAGAATAGTGAAGAGACACAAAAGAGTATGTCCCTTTTCTCTACACCAGTTACCCAGGCTCTGTCTAGCACTCTCTATTGGCAGAACCAAATTGGAAGTCAGGTACCAAAGAGAAATGTGGTTTTCAGAGTTTCACCTATATTATCACACAGCAGAATATAGTGGGTAGATTGGAAGCTGGCATACAGTAGCTTAATGATTAGAAGCTGGCATACAATAGCTTAACAACTGGACTATTTGCCAAACATACATACAAAGTCCAAAAGTATTAACAGATTTTTTAACTAAGGTAATTAAGAACAATGATGTAAGCACAATGCACAAAAATCAATAGCATCATGATAAGTGATATCCAACTAGGATATCTAAAAGACAGGACGTTCAGATTGTTTAGTAAATGACCATAAGCCTAATCATAACAGTAATATATAAAAATTGTATGATACATAATGGTAATAATATACATAATACATATTATAATTATATGTAACATATAACAGTAATATATATACATATATAGAGAGAGATCTATATCTTTGTTTCTGTTACATGTTCTAATGATAGATAAAAACTATATATAATTAATTATAAACCCTTTTAAGGGATATAAAGAATTTCTAATAAAGAGCAATAATATAGATTGGAAAGCTCAATATTAATAAAACTGTGAATTTTCTATAAATTGACCTAAAAATTTAATGTTACTGTAAAAAATTCTCAATAGATTTTTTAAAGAAATTTTTAAAAGCAGGTAACAAATTTATAAGATAAAGAAAACATTAAAAATTTTAAAGAAAAACAGGATGGAAAAACTTGCTTTACCAAATATCAAAATATGTTTTAAGGAAGAGTGATTAAGATATTATGATGTTGACAAATTGATAGACAAATAGACAAATAAATAGAGCAGAATGAAGAATCTAAAATCAGATCCATGCATATTTGGAAACTTGATATGTCAGAGGCAGTATTACAAATGAGGAGAGAAAAGATTTATTATGAAGTAAATGCTGTTAGGGAAACTGGTTATTCATATGGGGAAAAATTGAAATCGAGTCATAATGTTAGAGTGTACACAATGACTAATTTTAGGTGGAAGTGAAAAATTTTAAACTTTTAGGAGAAAATGTCACATGTTTTCAATGGCACCAGATTAGGTTATTTTAAGATAACAATTTATTACCACAAATTACCATTAAAAATGATAAAAGAAAATCTAAAGAGTTTTAGAAAATATTTGCAAAAAGTAATACTGGTGAAATGGTTAGTATCTTGAATATGAAAGAACCACAGAAGAAAAAATACCTAATTATTCAATAGGTAAATAGGCAAAATGTACTAACAAATTCACAGAGAAGGAAATAAAAATTTCTAGTGAACATGTGGAAAGATATTCAATAATTCTAATCCAATGAAATATACTTTTCTTTAAAAATTACCAAATTATATAGTGTTGAGCATGTGGAGCTTTGAAAACTCTTATACCCTCATGGTAAGATGGTAAATTACTGCATCAATCTTTGAAAGTAATTTCTTAATATCAAATAAAATTCAAGATATTCTTACTCTGCACCCAGAATTTCCAATTTCAGGAATCTAAATAAAATCTTGCAAACGTGAACAAGGTGATATCTACAAAAACAATCCTTACCATATTGTTTCTTAGCAAAAAATTGTAAACAACCTAAATAAATATGTATCAATTGGAGGATGGATAAATAAATTGCAGTAAATCAGTAAAATGAAATAGTCTGCATATATAAGCATGATTAAATATTACTTGTTGAGCAAAATAAATGAAAATTGCAGAATGACAGTGTAATATTACATACATTTAAATATGCAAAAATAGTAGTTTATAAATACATGCTTATATATAAAATATTTTTAAAATATTCACTAGATTGATAAAAACAGTTCAGAAGGATGATTACCTCACAGGGAATGGTATTATGGAAAAATAGTGGCCTCAACTTAATCTGTAAATGCATGTTTTTAGTAGATAAAGACTCTGAAACAAATATTGCATGATGTTAAGATATGTTAAATCTGGGGCTTCCCTTGTGGTGCAGTGGTTGAGAATCTGCCTGCCAATGCAGGGGACACGGGTTCGAGCCCTGGTCTGGGAGGATCCCACATGCCGCGGAGCAACTAGGCCCGTGAGCCACAACTACTGAGCCTGCGTGTCTGGAGCCTGTGCTCCACAACAAGAGAGGTCGCGATAATGAGAGGCCCGCGCACCGCGATGAAGAGTGGCCCCCACTTGCCGCAACTAGAGAAAGCCCTCACACAGAAACGAAGACCCAACACAGCCATAAATAAAATAAATTAATTAATTAAAAAAAAAAAAAGATATGTTAAATCTGGATTACAGGAATGCGGATTCAGTTATTTGTCATATATGCTTCTTCCTCTGTACATTTGAAATATTTAACTATACACCAATTCATTGTGATTTTAAAAATGCACCTGAACCCATATCTCATATTTTATACTCATATTAACTCAAAATGGATCACCTAAATGTAAAACCTAAAGGAGAAAATAGAAGAAAATGTTTATGACTTGGGGTCAAAGATTTCTTAGATATGAGACCAAAAAAATCATAAAAGAAAAAAATGGTAAAATGGACTACATAAAATTTTAAAACTGCTATCTAAAAGTTAATTACTGCCTGTGGGCAGCTGACGCGAACCTGCTCTCCTCAGGACCCGCTGGGGCTTTGGCTTCTGGAACACACAGGGCTGGGTCCATGCTGACAGCCTGGGGGCTTTGGGACAACATGGGGTCAAGTCCATGCTAATGGGAGCCAAATCTCCTCAGGACTTGCTGGTGCTTTGGCTTTGGGACATTGTGTGGTCTGGTTCACGCTGATGGGAGCCCTGTCTCCTCAGGACCTGCTGGGAGGTGGTGCAGCTGAAGGAAAAGGTAACCCACAGGACCCAAGACATGGTAGCTACTAATATACTCTTCCCACAGTACCTCTTAATACCTTGTGGGCACCTACAAGGGAAATAAGTATCACAACTTTGGTTGAACTTGGTTGGCCGTGTGACTGACAGGGTTTTGGTGCTCCAGCCAGGTGTCAGGCCTGTGCCTTTGAGGTGGGAGAGCCAAGTTCAGGACATTGGTCCACCAGAGACCTTCCGACTCTGTGTAATATCAAACGGCGAAAGCTCTCCCAGAAATCTCCATCTCAATGCTAAGGCCCATCTCCACTCAATGACCAGCAAGCTACAGTGCTGGACACCCTATGCCAAACAACTAGCAACACACGAACACAACCCCACCCATTAGCAGTGAGGCTGCCTAAAATCATAATAAGGTCACAGGCACCCCAAAACACACGACCAGACGTGGTCCTGCCCACCAGAAAGACAAGATCCAGCCTCATCCACCAGAACACAGGTACCAGGCCCTTCCACCAGGAAGCCTACACAAGCCACTGAACCACCCTTAGCCACTAGGGGCACACACCAAAACAACGAGAACTGCATACCTACAGCCTGTGAAAAGGAGACCCCAAACACAGTAAGTTAAGCAAAATGAGAAGACAGAGAAGCACACAACAGATGAAGGAACAAGGTAAAAGCCCATCAGACCAAACAAATGAAGAAGAAATAGGCAGTCAACCTGAAAAAGAATTCAGAGTAATGATAGTAAAGATGATACAAAATCTTGGAAATACAATGGTGAAAATACCAGAAGCATTTAACAACGACCTAGAAGAACTAAAGAGCAAACAAACAATGATGAACAACACAATAATTGAAATAAAAAATTCTCTAGAAGGAATCAATAGAAGAATAACCAAGGCAGAAGAACGGATAACTGACCTGGAAGATAAAATAGTGGAAATAACTCCCACAGAGCAGAATAAAGAAAAAAGAATGAAAAGAATTGAGGACAGTCTCAGAGACTTCTGGGACAATGTTAAATGCAACAACATTCGAATTATAGGGGTCCCAGAAGAAGAAGAGGAAAAGAAAGGGACTGAGAAACTATTTGAAGAGATTATAGTTGAAAACTTACCCAGTATGGGAAAGGAAATAGTCAATCAAGTCCAGGAAGCGCAGAGAGTCCCATACAGGATAAATACAAGGAGAAACATGCCAAGACACATATTAATAAAGCTATCAAAAATTAATTACAAAGAAAAAATATTAAAAGCAGCAAAGGAAAAACCACAAATAACATATAAGGGAACCCCCATAAGGTTAACAGCTGATCTTTCAGCAGAAACTCTGCAAGCCAGAAGGGAGTGGCAGGACATATTAAATGGATGAAAGGGAAAAACCTACAACCAAGATTACTTGACCCATCAAGGAGCTCATTCAGACTCAATGGAGAAATTAACACCTTTACAGACAAGCAAAAGCTAAGAGAATTCAGCACCACCCAACCAGCTCTACACCAAATGCTAAAGGAACTTCTGTAGGCAGGAAACACAAGAGAAGGAAAAGACCTACAATAACAAACCCAAAACAATTAAGAAAATGGTAATAGGAACATACATATCGATAATTACCTTAAATGTGAATGGATTAAATGCTCCAACCAGAAGACATAGACTGGCTAAATGGATATAAAAGCAAGACCCATATACATGCTGTCTACAAGAGACCCACTTCAGACCTAGGGACACATACAGACTGAAAGTGAGGAGTTGGAGAAAGATATTCCATGCAAATGGAAATCAAAAGACAGCTGGAGTAGCAATTCTCATATCAGACAAAATGAACTTTAAAATAAAGACAATTACAAGAGACAAAGAAGGAGGACACTACATAATGATCAAGGGATCAATCCAAGAAGAAGATATAACAATTGAAAATATTTATGCACCCAACATAGGAGCACCTCAATACATTAGGCAAATGCTAACAGCCATAAAAGGGGAAATCGACAGTAACATAATCATAGTAGGGGACTTTAACACCCCACTTTCACCAAGGGTCAGATTATCCAAAATGAAAACAAATAAGGAAACACAAGCTTTAAATGATACATTAAACAAGATGGACTTAATTGATATTTATACGATATTCCATCCCAAAACAACAGAATACACTTTCTTCTCAAGTGCTCATGGAACATTCTCCAGGATAGATCATATCTTGGGTCACAAATCAAGCCTTAGTAGATATAAGAAAATTGAAACTGTATCGAGTACCTTTTCTGACCACAACGTTATGAGAGTACATATCAATTACAGGAAAAAAAAACTGTAAAAAATACAAACACAAGGAGGCTAAACAATACACTATTAAAAAACCAAGAAATCACTGGAGAAATCAAAGAGGAAATCAAAAAATACCTACAAACAAATGATAATGAAAACACGATGATGCAAAACCTATGGGATGCAGCAAAAGCAGTTCTAAGAGGGAAGTTTATAGCAATACAATCCTACCTCAAGCAACAAGAAACATCTCAAATAAACAACCTAACCTTACACCTAAAGCAATTAGAGAAAGAAGAACAAAAAACCCACAAAGTTATCAGAAGGAAAGAAATCATAACGATCAGATCAGAAATAAATGAAAAAGAAATGAAACAAACAATAGCAAAGATCAGTAAAACTAAAAGCTGGTTCTTTGAGAAGATGAACAAAATTTATAAACCATTAGCCAGACTCATCAAGAAAAAAAAGGGAGAAGACAAATCAATAGAATTAGAAATGAAAAAGGAGAAGTAACAACTGACACTGCAGAAATACAAAGGATCATGAGACATTACTACAAGCAACTCTATGCCAATAAAATGGACAACCTGGAAGAAATGGACAAATTCTTAGAGAAGCACAACCTTCTGAGACTGAACCAGGAAGAAATAGAAAATATAAGCAGACCAGTCACAAGCACTGAAATTGAAACTGTCACTACAAATCTTCCAACAAACAAAAGCCCAGGACCAGATGGCGTCACAGGCGAATTCTATCAAACATTTCGAGAAGAGCTAACACTGATCCTTCTCAAAACCTTCCAAAATATAGCAGAGGGAGGAACACTCCCAATCTCATTCTACGAGGCCATCATCACCCTGATACTGAAACCAGACAAAGATGTCAGAAAGAAAGAAAACTACAGGCCAATATCACTGATGAACACAGATGCAAAAATCCTCAACAAAATACTAGCAAACAGAATCCAACAGCAAATTAATAGGATCATACACCATGATCAAGTGGGGTTTATCCCAGGAATGCAAGGATTCTTCAGTATATGCAAATTAAACAAGGTGATAAATCATATTAACAAATTGAAGGAGAAAAACCATGGGATCATCTCAATAGATGCACAAAAAGCTTTTGACAAAATTCAACACCGATTTATGACAAAAACCCTCCAGAAAATAGGCATAGAGGGAACTTACCTCAACATAATAAAGGCCAGATATGACAAACCCACAGCCAACATCATTCTCAATGGTGAAAGACTGAAACCATTTCCTCTAAGATCAGGAACAAGACAAGGTTGTCCACTCTCACCACTATTATTAAACAGAGTTTTGTCAGTCTTCACCACAGCAGTCAGAGAAGAAAAAGAAATAAAGGGAATCCACTTTTGAAAAGAAGAGGTAAAACTGTCACTGTTTGCAGATGACATGATACTATACATAGAGAATCCTAAAGATGCTACCAGAAAACTACTAGAGCTACTCAATGAATTTGGTAAAGTAGCAGGATACAAAATTAATGCACAGAAATCTCTTGCATTGTTATACACTAATGATGAAGAATCTGAAAGAGAAATTAAGGAAACGCTCACATTTACCATTGCAACAAAAAGAATAACATACCTAGGAATAAACCTACCTAAGGAGACAAAAGATATATATGCAGAAAAGTACAAGACACTGATGAAAGAAATTAAAGGTACAAACAGATAGAGAGATATACCATGTTCTTGGATTGGAAGAATCAACATTGTGAAAATGTGTATACTTCCCAAAGCAATCTACAAATTCAGTGCAATCCCTATCAAACCACCAATGGCATTTTTCACAGAAGTAGAACAAAAAATTTCACAATTTGTATGGAAACACAAAAGACCCCGAATAGCCAAAACAATCTTGAAAAAGAGAAACAGAGCTGGAGGAATCAGGCTCCCGGACTTCAGACTATACTACAAAGCTACAGTAATCAAGACAGTATGGTACTGGCACAAATACAGAAATATAGATCCATGGAACAGGATAGAAAGCCCAGAGATAAACCCATGCATATATGGTCACCTTATCTTTGATAAAGGAAGCAAGAATATACATTGGAGAAAAGACAACCTCTTCAATAAGTGGTGCTGGGAAAACTGGACAGCTACATGTAAAATAAGGAAATTAGAACACTCCCTAACACCATACACAAAAATAAACTCAAATTGGATTAAGGACCTAAATGTAAGGCCAGACACTATAAAACTTCTAGAGGAAAACATAGGCAGAACACTCTATGATATAAAGCACAGCAAGGTCCTTTCAGACACACCTCCTAGAGAAATGGAAATAATGATAAAAATAAACCAGTGGGACCTAATGCAACTTAACAGCTTTTGCACAGCAAAGGAGAACATAAAAAAGCTGAAAAGACAACCTTCAGAATGGGAAAAAATATTTGCAAATGAGGCAACTGACAAAGGATTAATCTCCAATATTTACAAGCAACTCATGCAGCTCAATATCAAAAAAAACAAACAACCCAATCCAAAAGTGGGCATAAGACCTAAATACGCATTTCTCCAAAGAAAATATACAGATTGCCAACAAACACATGAAACGATGCTCAGCATCACTAATCATTAGAGAAATGCAAATCAAAACTACAATGAGGTATCACCTCACACCGGTCAGAATGGCCATCATCAAAAAATCTACAAACAATAAATGCTGAGGATATGGAGAAAAGGAAACCCTCTTGCACTGTTGGTGGGAATGTAAATTGATACAGCCATTATGGAGAACAGTATGGAGGTTCCTTAAAAAACTAAAAATAGAACTACCATACGACCCAGCAATCCCACTACTGGGCATATACCCTGAGAAAACCATAATTCAAAAAGAGTCATGTACCACAATGTTCATTGCAGCTCTATTTACAAAAGCTATTACATGGAAGCAACCTAAGTGTCCATCCACAGATGAATGTATAAAGAAGATGTGGCACATATATACAATGGAATATTACTCAACCATAAAAAGAAACGAAATTGAGTTATTTGTAGTGAGGTGGATGGTCCTAGAGTCTGTCATACAGAGTGAAGTAAGTCAGAAAGAGACAAACAAATACCATATGCTAATACATATATATGGAATCTAAAAAAAAAAAAAAAATGTTCTGAAGAAACTAGGGGCAGTACAGGAATAAAGACGGAGGCATAGAGAATGGACTTGAGGACACGGGGAGGGGGATGGTTAAGCTGGGACAAAGTGAGAGAGTGGCATAGACATATATACATGACCAAATGTAAAATAGATAGCTAGGTAGAAGCAACCACATAGCACAGGGACATCAGCTCGGTGCTTTGAGACCACCTAGAGGGGTGGGATAGGGAGGGTGGGAGGGAGACGCAAGAGGGAGGACATATGGGGATATATGTATATGTATAGCTGATGCACTTTGTTATAAAGCAGAAACTAACACACCTTTGTAAAGCAATTATACTCCAATAAAGATGTTAAAATAAATAAATAAATAAAAGTTAATTACTAAGAGAATAAAAGGATGAGCCTTAGGTCAAAGAGAACATTTGCAAATCGCATAATGGAAAATAATTTTGTATCTAGAATATATGAAGAACTCGCAAAACTCAATAGTTAGGAAACAACACGATAATTATAGGCAGTAAATATGAAGAGACTCTTCAACAAAGCAGATTTACAGATGTTAAAAACATATGAAAAGATTCTCAATATCATTAGTCATTAGATAAATACAAATAAAATAACAATGAGGTACCACTACATACCTGCTAGAGAGCAAAGGACAATTGACAATGCGAAGTGGTTGCACAGATAGAGAACAGCTGGAACTGTCATACACTGTTGGTTGGCATGTAAAATGGTACAGCCAATATGGAAAAGGGTTTGGTAGTTTCTTATAAAGTTAAACATGATTATAATACGACATAGCAATCTCATCCCTAGGTACTTATCCACAAGAAATGAAAACATTTGTTTACACAAAGACTTATACAAGTATGTTTAGAGCAGTAATATTTTAACACCAAAGCTAGAAACAATTCAAATGTCCTTGAACAGATGTATTGATAAACACATTGTGATGCATACTTACAACGGAATATTACTCAGCTATTAAAAGGATTAACTGAAGACATGCAACAGCACACATGAACCTCAAAATTTTTATACTAGGTGAAAGAAGCCAGGCTCAAAAGGCTACATATGATTATGTAAGGCTACATAGCCTTTATGATTACCTTTATATAACATTATGGAAAAGACAAAATTATGGGAACAGAAAATGGATCATTGGTTGTCAGGGTCTGAGGCAAGAGAGGGCTTCATTAAAAAGGGCAGCACAATAGTTTTTTGAAGGGTGATGGACCTGTTCTGAATCTTGATTGTAGTGGGGTATGCCGTTGTCTAAACTCCTAGAAATGAGCACCAAAATGTGAGTGTTATTGTAGAGCTTAAGTAAAAAGTGAATAAACAAAAACCAGACATGTATTTCTGTTTGTGGGAGGGGGTGGGTGTGAGAGAGGGAGATACAGTGAGTTAGGATAAATGACAGATTCAGTGCTAGTCAGTTAAAGCTACAGAGGGAGACCTGTGCAATCAAAATAAAATAGCAAGGAAAAGACCAAATGTTAGATTTTCTTCTGGAAAACTAATGATAGAAAAGGGTTTTTCTCATCCTTAGGACTGCCGCATATAATTTGAAGGTTATAAACTGCATAATGTTTAGGGGAGACATTTGCATCATAATCTGTGAGATGGGCGTCCCATGAGCTATGAGGATGACAGCAATACAGTCTTTCATAGCAGCCCTGCACAAGACTACCTTACAGGTGTAGGTAATGTACCAAATGACATGCTCCAACATGATTTTGGATATAAAGAGATGTATGGTCAAAAAGAAAAACATATAGATATTAATAACTTGATTAAATCCTGTTTGAGTTTTCCTTATTGATCATCCATTAAATATTTTGGTTATCACTAACTAATTGTTTCCTTTGACCAGAAGCAAAGAATGTAATTTACTACCCGTATCTGTCTACATAAACATCCTAGGAGATATGCTTAATTGAATAGCGAGTCTGATATTGAATCAATTACAATAGATTGGAATTTTTTTCTGTCACTGACTTGCTGTGGTATCTTGGACATGTCACTTAAACCCACTGTCAAGAAATTTGGTTGAAATACATAGTTCCTAATTTTCCTTTCCATCCTAAATAAGCTAACGTTCTTCCTTCCTAAACATGATGCCCGTTTTAAGAAGGGTGAGTAGGCAAATTTCTGTTTGAAATAACTCTATTTAGCTTTTTTTTTTTAACGTCTTTATTGAAGTATAATTGCTTTACAATATTGTGTTAATTTCTGCTGTATAACAAAGTGAATTAGCGTACATATACATATATTCCCATATCCCCTCCCTCTTGCATTTCCCTCCCACCCTCCCTATCCCACTCCTCTAGGTGGTCACAAAACACCGAGCTGATCTCCCTGTGCTATGCAGCTGCTTCCCTCTAGCTATCTATTTTACATTTGGTAGTGTATATATGTCAATGTAACTCTCTCATTTCACCCCATCTTACACTTCCCCCTCCCTGTGTCCTCAAGTCCATTCTCTACATCTGCATCTTTATTCCTGTCCTGCCTGTAGGTTCATCAGAACCTTTTTGGTTTCTTTTAGATTCCATATATATGTGTTAGCATGCAATATTTGTTTTCCTCTTTCTGACTTACTTCAGTCTGTATCACAGACTCTAGGTCCATCCACCTCACTACAAATAACTCAGTTTTGTTTCTTTTTATGTCTGAGTAATATTCCATTGTATATATGTGCCCCATCTTCTTTATCCATTCATCTGTCGATGGACACTTAGGTTGCTTCCATGTCGTGGTTATTGTAAATAGTGCTGCAGTAAACATTGTGGTACATGTCTGTTTTTGAATTATGGTTTTCTCAGGGTATATGCCTAGTAGTGGGATTGCTGGGTCATGTGGTAGTTCTATTTTTAGTCTTTTAAGGAAGCTCCATGCTGTTCTCCATAGTGGCTGTATCAATTTACATTCCCACCAACAGGGCAAGAGGGTTTCCTTTTCTCCCCACCCTCTCCAGCATTTATTGTTTGTAGATTTTTTGATGATGGCCATTCTGACCAGTGTGAGGTGATACCTCATTGTAGTTTTGATTTGCATTTCTCTAATGATTAATGATGTTGAGCATAAATCACAGCAAGATCCTTTCTGACCCACCTCCTAGAGGAATGGAAATAAAAACAAAAATAAACAAATGGGACCTAATGAAACTTAAAAGCTTTTGCACAGCAAAGGAAACCATAAACAAGATGAAAAGACAACCCTGAGAATGGGAGAAAACATTTGCAAACAACGCAACTGACAAAGGATTAATCTCCAAAATATACAAGCAGCTCATGGAGCTCAGTATCAAAAAAAATAACTCTATTTAGCTTTAAACCCGTATCTTGTCAAAGATAATTTTTTTGTGCGGCTCTATACTCAGCGTGGCTTCTTCTGGCTCTATCTACATAGAAAAGCCCAGATAATGTGAAATTTGATTTAGTATTTTCAGTCATATCATAGGAGACCTCCTGTATTCTGAGTTACCGTATTATAAAGACAGTTATTCTGTGAGTTCAGAGAGGAGAATGGTGCTGGGAATAATTGCAATCTGGTGAAAAGTATTGGGATTAGCAGAAGACTTTCAGTAGAAAAAAAGAAAATAAAAGTTATACAATTTTCCATGTGATTCACTTGTCTTCATTCTACACTGTTTCTGAAGTACAGGTTTCCTTGGGACTCTAGGTCCAATGTTTTTAAGCGACCACCACAAAATCCTGAACATTTTTTTTGGAAGGTGTGGTGAAAGCAGAGTATGGCACTTAACCAAATGGCAGAAACTAAGCAAGCCACGGAGCAGATGAATGCTAAATGTTAATGAAGGACTGATATATGCATCCAGACACTTCTGTTTATATTAATTGATAAAGTTAATTAAGAGTAGATATAATACGATAATGAATTTCGAAAAAGAGCACTGTGCATATTTCTCTCTGTAACATTGCCCAGAATCTACTAACTTGGAAATAGTACTTTTTATTTGTGTTTTTTTTTAAAACAAATACTGTTTTTGATAGACGCTTGAGCATCTTTCAGGAAAGACAGAGGCCATTTCTTCATATGGAAACCTTCTAAAGGGAATTTGGAATAATTTTCTTGCTCTGCAGGAAGATGTTCCTTAGGGAAAGCATATTTAATAGAGGAAATGTGTTGATTTCAGTAATCACAGATGTTTAGTCCAGTCTATTTATATTTGACTTGACATTTTTATAACGTATAAATAAATTTCATAAAATTTGGTGCTAATGAGAGTGTGTGATGCTGATAATCCTGGCTACAGTTAGGGAAAGTGCATATGGCTGTTCTCCAGGTTTGCTCACACGTCTCTACCCACACACCTTCGTATAAAATCTGTAACACCCCTGCTGGGCAATTACTTGACATCTATTGTGCAAAGACTGCTAATGTTACTAAATTATTTAGTATATATAGAAGACATGTTTCTGTCAAGGAATAGCTTGAGATTGTAGTGCTTAAAACCTGTTACAAAGTTGTTTGCTTTTTTTGAAGGAAAAAAATGTGCCAGTGGCAAGCCTTGGTTACATACTAACATTGATCTACGTTAGATCTGCATATCCTAGGCTCTAAAAAATATTAGCTAGAGTTGCATATGTCCATTTTCAACCTTGAAATTTCTTAAGCAGCTAAGGTATACTTTTTGTAGAAATTTTGAAATGGAAACTCTGATGTTTATGAATATGTGTATAGTCACGTGTAATCACATACATTATAAACACATGTACACACACAAGTGCATATTTTATTTTTCATTGAAATATAGTTGATGTACAATATTATGTTAGTTACACATATTTTCTTAAAGTGGTACTGGCATAGGAGAAGATAGAGAAAAACTAGTATTTATTGAGCACCCATTTAGCAAGGTTCAAGGCTATCGTTATTTCCCTAAGCTTTATCTGATCATAAGAATTACCTAAGGCATATGTTTAAACACAAAATTGTGATCCTTACCTAAGACCTACTGAATCAGACTCTAGGAGTGGGTACCTAGAAATTTGTAATTTGGTCATTGCTGGAGGTGAGTCTTTGAATCAAGGAAGTTTGAGGAAAAACTGAAAAGATTTCATTTAAACTTCTACTACTCGTATAGATATTGTATCAAATATATCAATAAACTTGGCTAATATTAGTTAATAAGAGGTGAGAGCTAGGATGTGAAATAAATCTATGTAATTCAAAAGCCCACATTTCCTACCCTCACTGCAGTTGCTTTAAAAAAACAAAAACATCCACCCCTCAAAAAGACTCCAGCTCTATTGATTTATAATTTATATACCATAAAATTCACACTTTGAAATGGTACAGTTGGTTTTATTATATTCACAGAGCTGTGCAACCATCACCATCACATTTTGGAGCATTTTCATCACCCCAGAAAGAAACCCATGCCCATGAACAATTATTCACCATTGCCTCCTCCCCTCAGCCTTGGCAATTACTCATCTGCTTTATGGATTTGCCTAATTTAAACATTTTATATAAATGAAATCACACAATATGTGGCCTTTCGTTATTGGCTTCTTAAAATTATCATAATGTTTTCAAGCTCATCCATGTTGTAGCATGTGTCAGTATTTCATTGCTTTTAAAAAGTTTTTTCTTTTATATTGGAGCATCGTTGATTATGATGAAATAATTTTCTCTTTTATGGATATATCACATTCTGCTGTTCCATGCATCAATTGATGGGAATCTGGATTATTTCCACTTTTTGGCTAATATGAATTATATTGCCATGAATATTTGTGTAGAAGTTTTTGTGTGGACAGATATTTTCAATTCTCTTGAATGTCTAGGAGTAGAAATACTGGATAACATAGCTGTATATTTGAAGAATTCCCAACAATTTTCTGAAGTGTCTGCACCATTTTACAATCCCACCAGCGATGTATGAGGGTTCTAACTTCTTCCCATATCTGTCAACACTTGATATTTTTCTTTTTTGTTTTGCTATCCTAATGAGTGCAAATGGTATTTCATCGTGATTTTGATTTGTAACTTTTTAAACAGTTTTACTGAGGTATAATTGAGATACAGAACAAAAAACTGCACATGTTTAATGCAATTGATGAGTTTAGACATATGCATACGCCTGTGATATCATCACCATAATCAAGAAAACAAACATATCCACCACCAGTAAAAGTTTCCTTGTGTCCTTTTGTGTGTGTGTGTGTGTTTGTGTGTGTGTGTGTGTGGTAAGAATGCTTGACATGAGATTTACCTTCTTAGCAAATTTTTTAGATTTGAGATTTATTAATGAATAATGATGCTGAGCATTGTTTCTTGTGCTTATTGCCTATTTGTATATCTGCTTTGGAGAAATATCTATTTAAATCCTCTGCCCATTTTTTTTTAAAATTTTATTTATTTATTTATTTTTTGGCTGTGTTGGGTCTTCGTTTCTGTGCGAGGGCTTTCTCCAGTTGCGGCAAGTGGGGGCCACTCTTTTTTTTTTTTTTTTTTTAAGTAGACTTTAGAATGAATACTTTTTAAATTTATTTATTTATTTATTTTATGGCTGTGTTGGGTCTTCGTTTCTGCGCGAGGGCTCTCTCTAGTTGTGGCCACTCTTCATCGCGGTGCGCGGGCCTCTCACTGTCGCGGCCTCTCTTGTTGCGGAGCACAGGCTCCAGACGCGCAGGCTCAGTAGTTGTGGCTCACGGGCCTAGTTGCTCCGCGGCATGTGGGATCTTCCCAGACCGGGGCTCAAACCCGTGTCCCCTGCATTGGCAGGCAGATTCTCAAGCACTGCGCCACCAGGGAAGCCCTCTGCCTATTTTTAAATTGGGTTGTTTATATGTTATTCTTGTTTTAAGTATCCTTTATATATTCTAGATATAAGTCCCTTATCAGTTATGTGACTTGCAAATAATATTTTCTCCCATTCTATAGAATATCTTTTCACTTTGTTGATAATATCCTTTGAAGAACAACAGGTTTTTTTATTTTGATAAGATCAATTTTCTATTTTGTCACTGTGCTTTTGTTGTCCTTTCTAAGAAACCATTGCCTAATTTGAGGTTATAATGATTTACTTCAATATTTTCTTCTAAGAGTTTTATAGCTTTAACTCTTATGTTAAATCCCTGATCCGTTTTGAGTTATTTTTTGTTTATGGTGTGTGGTAGGGTCCAACATCATTCTTGTGTACGTGAATATCCAGTTGTTCCAGTATCATTTATTCAAAAGACTATTCTTTCCCCCATTGAATTACCTTGGCAATCTTGTCAAAAATAATTTGACCATAAATGTTAGTTTATTTCTGGACTTTCAACTCTATTCCATTGATTTATATGTGTATTTTTGTGGTAGTAGCACTCTGTCTTGGTTACTGTAGCTTTGTAGGTTTTGAATTTGGGAAGTATGAATTTTCTAACTTTGTTTTTCTTCTTCAGTACTATTTGGCTACCCCAGGTGTCTTGCATTGCTATATGAATTTATAATCATTTGTTAATTTCTACAAAATACATACATAGAATTTTAATGGAGATTGCCACCACAGTAATATTCAGTCATCCAATCAGTGAACCTGACTTGTCCCCACTACCCACTTCATTTCGTTTTACCTCTCTTGACTTTTTACACAGTATTGCTGTCTTTTTATCGCACCCAAGAATATTTGGTTTTCAGTTGTGTGATATGCAATTCATAATGTAACTATTACAAGGTCTCTGTAAAAGGTGTATAACACCTTTTGGACAAAGTGCCTTATAGTACAATAATAGTATCTGTATAAGGGACAGCAGAAGCATAACACAGGAAAAAATCTGTGCATAAAGCAGAAGAGCAAAACAATATAATTTTAAATCCAGAGCAGGAGCATTTACACTTGTAAGAAATATACTTTGTTTTCTATAATTTCTAGGTTATTAAGAACAAAATATTTCTAGGTTATTAAGAACATTTGAAGTTAAAACCATCATAATTTATAATAATAAAGACATTTTAAAAAATCCACTGTTCTTATGCATAGTATTTTGTCCTTTACTAATATTTATCTTTAATACCAACTACAAACCTCATTTTAAAGAGAAAAATTAGGCTGTGAGTGATGAAAGAGTGACCCAAATTATAAAATTATGCTATACAGATATAATATTTGAATGCAATTGTTGTTTAAAGATTCTACTCATTTCACTGTAATAACTAATAGTGAAATGAGCCAAGATTAAGAAACAAATATATGTTTTGTTCCATTCCTCAGCCACTGACTGGCAAATCATTTTTGTATCTTTAATTTAAAAATTTTACACATGTGAAATGAGACTAATAATACTTCACAGCCTAATTATATATGCTGTAGAAATGCAGGATTGGTTTAACATTCAAAATGTGGATAATGTAACTATCCACATTAATTAAATAGAGGAGAAAATCTTATATAACTTTCTAATGTGTTAAATAAAAGCATTTTCTTAAAGCCAATATCCTTTATGCAAAGCCTCATATTGAACTAGAAATAAACAGGAAATTTGATCTAAAAAAAAAAAGCTTTTTAAAGACTATATAATTAACATAATTAATGTTGAATAATTA
Organism: Balaenoptera ricei; assembly: GCF_028023285.1. Classification (NCBI taxonomy): domain Eukaryota; kingdom Metazoa; phylum Chordata; class Mammalia; order Artiodactyla; family Balaenopteridae; genus Balaenoptera; species Balaenoptera ricei. The sequence goes on from NC_082647.1 coordinate 67,540,908, forward strand.
AAATATTTACTTTGAGATTAAGTAAAAGGCAACAATACCTGGTCTTGTTACTTATATGCAAAATTTTACTGGAGATTCTACCCACTGCAATAAGGCAAGAAAAAAGAGGCAAATGGTAAAATAATTGAAAAAGAATAAATGGCAGTTTCTTCATTTCCATATGACATTATTATGTTCATATAAAATCCAAAAAATACCATCAGGTAAAGTAGTTAAATTGAGTGTATTTACCTTAATTGCTAGTTGCAAGTTCAGCATAAAAAGGTCAATGGCATTTTTATCTACTAGCAACAGAAATTTGCATTTAAAAAAGAAGACATCTGAAATAATTTGCAAATATATAATATATATGATAAATAAATTATACATAAACTCATGGATAAAAATATAAAATATTGAAATAAATTAAGGAAGATCCATAAAAGAGAATATACTATGTAGGTTTGAAAATTTAGTATTATCTTCTAACATTTTTTGAACTTCAATGAATTTAAAATATATATGAAAATTAAAATCACCCAGAGCCTCTAGAGGCTTTTGAACAAAAACAAAATGAGAGTTCTTGTTCTGCCTGATACCAAGACTTTTTATATGTACAATCATTAAGACAGTATAAGAGTAAAAAAAGAAATAGATCATAGAAATAGAAAAGAATCTAAAACCAGACCCCAGATATAAGTATCTTTGATTTGTAACGAAGGAAATATTGCAGATTAGTGGGTAAATGATGGTATTTTCAGTATATGTTACTGAGAAATTTGGATATTTACATGGAAAATATGAAGCATGATCTCTCCTTCATATCACAGAAAATTTAGTTCTAGTGAAACTGTTAACAACAGTGTAAAAGAAAGAACAATATACCTTCTAGAAAATGATATGATAAAGTCTTTATAAGCTTGGAAAATCTTTTTGAAACATGAAGCTAAAAACTCTAATCTCAAGGTCATGATTATAAATTTCTTTTCGTTAAAATCAAAAATTTCTGTTCACAACAGACACCATTAAAAGAATGAAAAGGCAAACAGCAAATAGAGTAAAGACGTTTCCAAAACATACACCCAGCAAAGTGTTTCTACTGAGAGGATTTACAGCCCACCTACAGATTAATGAGAAAGAGAGATTAGTCAAAATTAGAAAAATAGCAAAGGACTTGATTAGGCACTTCACAAAAGAGGATATCAATATGGACAAGAAACATATGGAAAGGTCTTTGACATCATTAGTTATCAGGGAAACCCTAAAGGCAGCAATAACAGAGACACCTGAATGATTACATTGATAGACCCGCAGTATCAGATATGGGCAAATAATCTAGCACAGACATAACTGTTCTAGCTTACTGGTGGGGTACACAGACTGGCACAACCACTCTGTAAAACTCATTTGGGCTTATCTGTTGCATTGAACATATACATTCTCTACACCCGAACAAATTTACTTCTAGGCATAAACAAAGAAAACGCGTATACATTGTACCCAAAGATAAGAAGGTTTAACACACCATTATTCACAATAATCAGACACTGGGAACAATTTTAATGCCCATTAATGGCATAATGGATAAAGAATTTGTGGTATAGGATATCCATACAAGAAATACAATGGAGCAATTCAAGTAAACAAACCATAGCTACATTAAATAACATGGCTATTTTTAAAAATTTTGAGTGAAAGAGGCCAAATACAAAATAATATATATTGTAAGATATCATGTATATAGAATGTAAAAAATAGAACTAAACAATAGTGCTTAGGAGTGTATATTTACATTCGTAAACCTATAATCTACAGTAAGTTGTACAATATTTCTTGATCTTGGTGGTGATTGAAATGTGTTCTCTTTGTAAAATTTATTGAGCGTACCTTTCATTGTGTGTCCTTTCATATAAAAGTATAAAGTATTTCACAATACTGTTTTACGGAAATAAAACTATACTTATCTCTGAAATAATAGAACTGAGAGAAAAATATTAAGCTGAAAACATTTTTTAAAAGTAAAATGAAACAAAATTTAAAATTACCTGTAATTGTCAGCTATAGACATTAAATAGAATCACAAAAAATATTTTATGTTTATTGAAAGGCAAAAGAAAAAGGAAAACAGCAAAAACAGCATTCAAATAGTAACTTCACATAGAAAATATAAGAAAGAAGAAAACTATTTAGCTTTTATAAAGAAATTATGTTAGCTGTGTTCTTCCCAACCTAATATAAATGCTGTGAAATTTTCATTGAAATGCTAAGAAATTTTGAAAGTTTAGTAAAAAGATGAGGACATTTCTCATTTCACTAATCAGATTCAGAAAGCAAAATTATATCAATTATTAGGAGTATAGATAATTGTGCTATAAGTTACCAAAACAGGACAAATATAGTTTTGACTTTCTCTGTAGCCAAATAATCCAATTTTATCTCCAATTACTGCTACCATCATAAGGAGTCAATTATATAAATTCTGATTCATTTACTGGTCTTAGTAATTTTTCTGAGATTAGTTATCCCAAATAATGCTCTTTAAACAATAGAATGTTTCAGTAGAGTGTTTGTCATTCTCAAATTGTTATCTGGTGTTCACTACCATCCAGTACTGGAATAGTTTTCAGAAAGTAAAATTATCTCTGCTATCAACTTGAATTTCCTTCTTTTAACTCTTAAAACAGAAAGTTAATCTGCCATTAAATTATGTAATGTGACACCTACAAATTCTCTTTGAATCCACTATATAAATATTTAGATATGATACTGGAATTAGATGAAACATAGTCAAGCATCAATTATCATTGCCATTTTAAGTAAACATGTCATCTTGGGTGAGCAAAGGATACATAGTCACCCCAAATGAGTTTTGGTGGTTTCTTCTTACTTTAGTTATGATAATGAGTCTATAAATCATAGAGAAAAATTCAATAAAATGACCTTTTAAAAATTACAATCTATTTCTAAAAGTGATAAATCAACCCTTCTAATCATAGTTTGGGGTAAAAGATTTTGTGGGCTTTTTATCATGGTGGAATGAAGTATGTTTCCAGGATTCTACCACTTATTCCTTACTGTAGCAGACTAACAATAACCAATCTTGTTATTCAGAAAAGCTCAGGAAGAGGTCAGCAGCCTTGGGTATCAAATCGACCTCATAATCTAATTCTTCTATTTTCACTTTAATCAGAAATAGAATTAAATCTCTGTCCATCTTTTGCAAAATACTCTTTTCCAAATTTCTTTTGAATATTTTTTTCTTTGCCCAGTTTTTTTCCCTCTATTTACACATAACATTGTAATTTGGTGAGTCCCTAAGAGAAAGTGAAATTGGAGTTACTGTAGAAAAAAGAAAATCTGCCCTAAAAGGCTTGTCTTCATTTGCCATCATGTGCCATAGCAGAAAATGTTTACAGTATAAACCACATGCTCTCTCAAATTTTCCTTTATCTGTGTTCTCAGCAGGACAACAGCTCAACAGTGTTTATGTTTTTTTCTGGTTTTTGTTTTTGTTTTTGCTTTTGTTTTTTTCCTCTTAATAGAGTACTCCCTTACTAGGCTGGACAAATGTCATGTCCCCTGGCCCTTTCCAGCACGTAATGAAAATAGACCTATTTCCAGCTACACCTTGCTGATTGCTTCCTACCCGCTGCTCAGGATAATTTGTTCAGTGTAAATGAAGACTTCAGCAGTTATTGAAGGAAAAAGGTACAAAAAGATACTGTTGTACAGCATCTACATGAAGCAGCTTGTATTAAAACAGTTCTGATTGAGCCAATGTATCTAAAGTGTATATGAGATCTTTAGTGTTTCACAATTCTAATTAGAGCAACCATCAAAACATAATCTAGACCCTCAACCGTATCTGACAAATTAAAATTCATTAGTTTGCCTGATTTAGGGCTAATGCATTTTGTGCATTTCCTTTCTTTATCAGGGAAACTAGAATGCGGTCCATTGTTGTAAAAACACTGTTGAAGTTTAATGCATTTGTTTTAAAAAATCATCCCTAACACGGACTTAACTTAAAACCATAAGAGGAATCATTGTGTTGATAAATTCTTGAAAATTTGTGAAAAAGAAACAGTGAAGTGATTCTAAAACTTTAAAGCTGTAAACAGCACAATATTATTTAGTCAGATCCCATTAGATGATCTGTATGTCATCATCAGAATCTCAGTGTGGAAGATAAGTGCTTTCTCTCTCTCCTTCTCCCACCCTTCCTTCCTCCCTTCCACCCTCCCTTCTCTTCTTTCTCTCACTCTCACTCTCACTCCCACTCTCACTCTCAGAAAGTAAATAATATAATTGCTGATAGGACAAGAACAGAAAACAAGGCATGATTCCAGTCCAGAAAATGTTTTACATTTCCAGCCCATAAAACACTACATAAAACAATATTGTTGAAAGAGAACATTTATGATTTTTATTTGGCTTTAATTTAATAATCAATATTATTTACTATATTAAAACCAACGTATTTTGAAAAATCATTTTTAAAAAGTCAATGTAATCAGAAAGCTCGAAAACAAATAGTATCTAGTTTAAAAGTGAATAACCTAAAGAAAGGATTCCTAGATCCTATATGGAGATATGCTATATGTATGACCCAATAAAAAGACGAAAGTGTCCTTAACCTAAATCCCCTGACCCTCACTGTGAGCTTGAAGACAGGAGGTGTCCCCCATTATGTATACATACTAAGCTTCCTACTTAATTTTCAGCATTTTTGATTTTGTGCAGGGATGTATATATAAGTACTTTTTGCCAATGGAGCTAAGAACTAGTAAATTTTTCTTACACTAAAAATATGTCTTTTCTGATAAAATTAGACTTTGTGCATCAATACAAGCACAATTGTGTTGTTTTGTGATGGTCTTTATTTGACTGTCTTGTAAGTCAGACATCAAATAACCTCACTCCCTTCCAGTTTCCCACTCCAGTCACTTCCCTAATTATTTAGAAGACGTAACTCAATTTTAAGATAACTAATGATTTTTTAGAAAAAAATTACCTTGTTTTCTGGCATTATTTAAAATGGTATGTCTCATAACTATAAAAATACACAATTCACCCAATTTTAAAATTGAAAAATGAGACCTAGTCTTTATCTTGTTTTAGGGTAGCTAACTCCATGCCTGTAAATGATGTTTTTAAAGACCATTGTTTATCTGCACTTTTTTTTTTTATATTTATATGCTTGTCATTGTTTTATTGTGAGTTTGGATGCCTGCAGATTTCCACATATAACTGGTCTCACTATTCTCCATTATGCATATATCTTTAGTTTCAAACCCGTGGTCTCATCCAACTACTTCATTTTGAATTAAACTAAAGGTTAAAAGAGTAAATCAATTGACCAAGGCCACACAGGTAGTGACAATGGCAGAAAAATACAAGTGGCTTAACTCCCCCCCAGTGTATGTAACATGTTATGGATAAAGAAGGAGATCAGAGGCAGGCACACGGTTGAGGAGACAAGGAGGAAGGAAGGGGAGGTCCTGTCCGTGTTGCTGCATCACCACAGCCTTCCCATTGCCCTTGGCTGATTGATTTCAGTATGTATCCATCTCTTCTCACTCTCCATCAAAAGAATAAACGAAGTCTAAATTTACCATAAGACGTGCGTTACTATGCTGTACACCTGAAACTTATATAAAATTGTCAATCAACTGTATCTCAATAAAGATGTAAATAAATAAATTTACATTAAGGCAATATTAAACTATTTCTAATTTGGAGAAAAGGGGGACTTAAATTTGAAATGGCATTAAAAGAACCATTGCTTAGAAGACTAATGTTTTTACGATTCTTCCCACTTTTATTAACCTACTTGAGAAGGAAATGAAAAAGGTAGGGTTAGTTGTTCATTGGTATGAAAAAGAAAATTGGATAACAAAATACAGAGTTGCCTTATCCAACAGCAAGAATCTAAGAGTCTTACTGTGCCATTCAATATTCTGGCCACTAGCCACATGTGGCTTTTTAATTTTTTTTTTTAAATTTATTTATTTTTATTTTTGGCTGTGTTGGATCTTCGTCTCTGCACGAGGGCTTTCTCCAGTTGCAGCGAGCGGGGGCCACTCCTCATTGCGATGCGCGGGCCCCCCACTGTCGTGGCCTCTCTTGTTGCGGAGCACAGGCTCCAGACGCGCAGGCTCAGTAGTTGTGGCTCACGGGCTCAGTTGCTCCGCAGCATGTGGGATCCTTCCAGACTAGGGCTCGAACCAGTGTCCCCTGCATTGGCAGGCAGATTCTCAACCACCGCGCCACCAGGGAAGCCCCTAAATTTTAAATAATTAAAATTCTAAAATATTTAAAGGGTTGATTTCTTAAGCACACTAGCCACATTTTAAGTGCTCAATAGCTCCATGCAGCTAGAGGATGCAATATTAGACAGAGCTGAAATAGTGGAACATTATTGCAGTGAGCCAGCTTAATTAAGGAAGGGAATGTGTACTTGTTTTTGTTTAGCACTGGTAATGCAGGTTCCCAAGAGCTTTACGATTCTTTTACCTTTACATGTACTGTGAGAGGTAGCAAATCAGCAACTACTGGAAAAGCCTTGTTCTGAGCCGAACTGTTCTTGCATTGGATTTTGTGGCATGTATGTCTTCCCCTCCATATGTTAATAGCCATGTTCACTTTTGATAATAGGTAACATATGAACCCAGTGTTCTTTTTCATTTTTATCTTCTTAAATTGTCCGTTGAAAACTCCTATGTATTTTTAAAACACTGACACTCATTTAGCTGAGATGTGCCTTTGCTTTGGTGGTTTTTATGTGCTACTGTTTTTTCAGCATAGGCTTCACCAACATGAGTTTAATTACAACATTAACTCTTCTGTGAGTTCAGTCTTCAAAATATCTGAAATACAAGCTTCACATTTATGAAACTTTCTGAAGTCATTCTGAATTAAGAAAATTCACCTTCCTTTGAATCTCTCATATCCTTCTCTCTCATTCAGTTGATGACACTGTATCTTGTTTTGTCAAAGGTATGTCAGGAAACTATTTCATCAAAGAAGGACATGTAATCTTGTTATTCTCACAAGAGTAAAATGATTGGCAAACTGGCGTAAATTATTAGAATATCTTCTATCGCAATGTATTCCTTTTCTCGTTCACCCTTCTAGGATTAAAGATGTAAACCAAGCAGTGTCAACCTTCCTGTTGAAAAAGGGTATACTAAAAAATATCTTACTAGATTAAATTAAATATAAATTAAAGTATATTTATAACTTAATGTAAATATGTTTATATATATAAGTATACAGTTGACCCTTGAACAACATAGTTTTAAACTACGTGGGTTCACTTAAATGTGGATTTTTTTCAATGGTAAATACCACAGGACTACACAATCTGCAGTTGGTTGAATCTTCAGATGTGGAAACACATGTAGGCAGGAACGAACTATATAGAGGAACCTCATATAGGGAGAGCCGATTATAAAGATTTATAAGTGGATTTCTGACTGCCAGGAGGGTTGACATCCCTAATCCCCTTATTGTTCAAGGGTGTCTGTATATTGTTTCAGTTCCAAAAAGTCTTGACCTATATAATATGCACTGTATCCTAACTAAATATTTCTGACATTATAAAACAACTTCATTGTTTTTCCTACTATATTCCTTTCCTATTTTTTAAAAAAATAGTTAAATTATCTATAACACAAGTCCCTAAGTTATTTTTTCAATTAACAAAAATGTTAAGAATTGTTCTTCATAGTCTCTTTCAAATTATTTGGGAAAGAAAACAATGGAGCTATTTCAGAAAAAGAGTTTAGTGGAAAAAATAATAGAAGTCAATATATACACCCCTATTGTGTAGCCTTAAATTGTCTGCAAAATGGAAATTTTATATGTGTGTGTACATACATACACATACACACACACACACACACACACACACATATATACATATTACCGTCCAAGGCTTTATGAGAATCAAGTGAAATAATTCAGGTAAAATAATTGTGAAGACTGTACAGATATAAAACATTGAAAATACTGAGGGAATATTTTTGTGAATTCAGGAGGTGTTCCTACATTGGGTTAAACATAGTATCGAGTTCCCAAAATTTAAAACATATGATCTTCACCCTCAAATTTAGGAACAGCGATTGAATGTTACTGGATGTGCATCAAACTTGGAAGTCAGCTAAGAACTCTGACATGGCACTGACATCCTAAACCTGCATTTCCTTTTGTATCAAGTCAACTGGATTTTATAGTCTCAACCTAGAAACAACAAATATAAATTCAACATCATTAGTTGTACTTAATTATTTTAACGGACTAGCTGAGAGAAAAATGTGACAATTCTACTCCCTTACTGGCAAAAGTGCATATATTAGTAAAGCTAAAATACCTGCTAAATTTAAATTGAAAGCCTACCTTTTTTCTGGGAATAATTATGAATCAAATATTAAATTCCCAGGTTTAATATCTTGATCTTCCAAGTGGCCATTAATGAGTCATTCTCCCTCACTATACCTAATTTTCTGTTTTCCAAAAACAGATATAAATACTCATGTAATCTATACCTTAAAATGTGAAAGAACTTTAAAAGCTATAAGTGTACTATTCTGTCTATGTACTCTGCACTAAAATAGATGAGAATTGATGACACACTTTTGACCTAAAATAATTATTGAATTTTGCTTAATGAACAACTAAAATTTATTATAATTTTCTAAATAAAATTTTAAAATAATGCTATATTGATTTCAAATAATTAAAACACAAATGTGCAAGTTGTTACATAAAATCATGGTCCAACTTTGTACCTAATTAAGAAAAAAATCCTCGTGTACTTTTAGCTTTAGAAAAGGATGGACCCTAAACTGTTTACTCACCTAAGTAATTCTAGACTATAAGATCTGGCCATCCAAAGGAGACATAAAGAAAGTTCAGGTCTCAGGTTAGGAAACAAAGATTCCTGGGACTAATGCTAACAAATGGGGGTGAAAAGAAGCTACCTATCCTTTAGGAGATTCAAAGTTAGTTGATTGAAATGTGTTCCGAGATCCTGACTGAAGATACTATCAAACAAAAGAATAGGGAAAAAAATATTTCAGAAGCCTAAAGAGTAATTGCTATCATTTAAAGCCAAGCCATTTAGAGCTAGACTTAACTGTTGCAACTACTAACCTAACAGGGCTGAACTTGCCCACATTTCCAAAGAGGCCTTGAATTGCTATGAAAGATTAGGAGAGGGAAATGGAGTTATTTCGGACAGCATTTGAAAATATCAACACAGTGGTGGTAAGAAAGAGCCTTGCAGAGCTTTGATGCACTCCTCATGTGTGAAGTCAGGGGGTACAAAGCTTAAGTTTGTTAAAATTTAAGTTAGCTTTCAAAGTTATGGTTGGCTACCTCTTCTTCATGTCCTGATCTGCTTTGCTCTACAGTTTCTCATGCTGATAAGATGGGGTTATAAAAAAATTTTTTTTTGCAGCAATATAGTCAGTACTTCTCTCCTTTCTATAAAATTCACGTACACATTTCTATGAAAAGACTACATTGTTATCTAAAATAAAAAGATGGTTCTTTTTATTCTAAAGCAGGGGCTTGTCTGTAAAGAGACAGGTGGTAAATATTTAGGCTTTTTGGTGACATTTGCTCTCTATTCCTTCTCCTTATCTACTTCCTCCTCTGGCTTTTCCTCCACCTCCTCCTCCTCCTTATTCTTTTTTACTTTAAAAATGTAAAAACATTATCTGCCAGCCTCTGTTTTAAAGCCTCGGTAAGGGTCTCTCAGGCTTATAGGCTGATTGTCTTCTGTCCACAATTGTTTTTAATACACTACTATGTAAGAATTACAATAGGTCCTGTATCCAGGGGTACAATGTACTCATTCATAAAGCCACTAGGCAGACTCTCATTTATGGGTATTTTATTTGTAATTAAGTCATACATATGTAGCAAAGATAAATATATATATAAGATGTTATGGAAAAACCCAAATGAAATTTTTGGCCAACGAGTGTATATAAATATTAGTCCACAAATTAAGCTATACCTGAAATAAAATATTTTAGTAATTTTGTGCATAGTCTCATCTGGGGTAACAGAATAGTTTAGAACAACGTGTACAGTGTCACAGAGCATGAGGAAAGGCTTTGGCTCTGTTAGGGAAAAAGAAAACACATGAGGTCAAGTGAAGAAAGTTATTTACCCATCAAAACTCCAGTCTGCCATTATTTCATAGGGAGACAGTGAGACCTGGACAGAGTGTGAATTTTGTTCCAAGTGGAACCCTCCACTTTTTTTTTTTTTTTTTTGGTTTAATGTTGTTTTTAATCAAGATTTTTCAGGACCTGAAGCTTACACAATTTTTTTCTATTGAAGTATAATTGATTTACAATATTACGTTAGGTTCAGGGGTATAACATCAATATTCAATATTTTTATAGATTATACTCCTTTTAAAGTTCTTACAAAATAGTGGCTATATTTCCTATGCTTTATAATATATATTTGTTGCTTATCTATTTTATACATAGTAGTTGGTATCTCTTACATACAGTATCTCTTAGAACTAGTTTGTTCTCTACATCTGTGAGTCTGTTTCTGTTTTGTTACATACATTTGTTTGCTTTATTTTATAGATTCCACATACAAGTGATACTATAGAGTGTTTGTCTTTCTCTGTCTGGCTTATTTTGCTTAGTATAATACTCTAGGTGCTATGAACGTTGGGGAGCATGTATCTTTTTGAATTAGTGTTTTTCTTTTCTTTGCATATATACCCAGGAGTGGTAATGCTGGATCATATGGTAGCCCTATTTTTAGTTTTTGAGAACTCTCCGTACTGTTTTCCATAGTGACTGCACAATTTACATTTCCACCAACAGTGTAGAAGTGTTCCCTTTTCTCCACATCCTTGCCAACATTTGTTATTTGTGGTCTATTTGATGATAACCATTCTGACAGATGTAAGGTGATATCTTACACCTGTCAGGTGGTTTCGATTTGCTTTCTTATAGCAATGGTGAGCATCTTTTCATGTACCTGTTGTCTATCTGTATGTCTTCTTTGGAAAAATCTCTATTCATGTCTTCTGCCCAATTTTTAGTCAGGTTGTTTGTTTTTTTGATGTTGAGTTGTATGAGCTATTTATATATTTTTTTGATATTAACCCTTTATTGGTCATATTAATTTGCAAGTATTTTCTCCATTTCTATAGGTTTTATTTTAGTTTTGTCAATGGTTTCCTTTGCTATGCAAAAGCTTTTAAGTTTTAAATTTTAAATTTAATTGGGTCCCATTTGTTTATTTTTGCTTTTATGTCTTTTGCCTTAAGAGATAGATCCAAAAAATATTGCTACAAGTTCTGTCAAAGTGTGTTCTGCCTATGTCATCTTCTAAAAGTTTTATGGTTTCAGGTCTCATATTTGACTCTTTAATCCATTTTGAGTTTATTTTTGTATATGATGTGACGAAATGTTCTAATCTCATTGTTTTACATGTAGCTGTCCAGTTTTCCCAGCACCACTTATTGAAGAGACTCTCTTTTCTCCATTGTATATTTTTGCTTCCTTTGTTATAGATTAATTGACCATAAGTGTGTGGGTTTATTTCTGGGCTCTCTATTTTGTTCCATGGAACCCTACATTTTTTGCTCTTTGTTTTTATAATGCAAGCGTGAGAACTACCTTGTTAGTGCAAGAACACTTGTTAGGTTGTTCACTGCCAGGTTTTTGGTGTCACCTAGTTATTAGAGTTATCTGGAAAAGTAAGTTTCTCTGTAATTTGAGGAATTTGGGAACATTGCAGCATATGGGCTTATATAGTCCCCCTTCCAGTAGATGAAATTCGTTGGTTCCATTGGAAGCTAAGGTGGAGTGCCATCCTTCCATATGGAAAAAAGGGGAGTCCCTCTCCCAGGTCCCCCTCTCAAACACTGTGCAGAACACATGGACTGACCCCAGGGTCACTGTCAAAAAATAATGATCTTTGCATAGCAAGAATTTTCTTTAAATCTGTTGAACTTGAAGTTCAAGCATCCTCATATGTTGGCAAAAAATTGATTTAATTTTCACTGAGGATTATTCTAAATAAAGTCGCAGGATACTCTGCAGTGCCAAAAAAGTAGGAAAGCCCTCTGGTGGTCAGTTGTTACTATTTGGTGACAGTCCAGTGAAATGTCTGTTGACACAGTCCAGTGTTTCTGCAGCAGTGTGCCCTGCCTCATTCATGGACTCTTAACCTAGGATCATCCTTCTTGGTTCATCACACCATTTGAGGTCTTGACAACTGGCCAACATTCTAAGGCAGAGTGAGATGTGCTCTCCTCTAATCATGGAACCCATTCTCTGAAAACTTTCTCTTGCTTCCTTCTCCAAGGGGTATTTTCTTATTACTCCTCCTCTGCGTCCCATACACACATCAGGTGACCATTTCCATGAGTTTAACCTTTTATAAAGTTAAAGTGTGTCTGTTTGAGAAATAGGCCCTGCAAAAAATCCACAAGGCAAAGAAGTACAAAAGGCAGAACTATCTAGAGAGAGCACATCCAGTGAGAAACCATTCACGGAGACAAGTACCAGGAAAGTCTGCATTGAGAGCCCCATCCAGTGCAGAACCAACTGCTCTTTCTTCTCCAAAGAAAATACAGCAATAGAGAAACTCTATGTAATAAAGGTGTATAGATAAAGAAGAATGCAATAAAAATGTTCATGGATTGCTAAAAAAGCAGATCTCTTCCCCAGGTGTATTTAGCTTAAATTGATTACGTAACTTGTACTGGGAATTTAGATCTAGAGCAAAATACACTTTTGAGTTTAATATGAACACCTTACAAACAGATGACTAAAATGCTAGTTTGCTCAGAACTGCCAGTTTACATGTGGGTGGATGAACAACATGAACACAAAAGCACACAAAATATTTTATTCACATTTCCTGCCTGCAAAGCTATTTTAACTAAGAAATATACTGTACAAAATGTAATTCCTATGGAGGGTGATATCTAATTAAATACTTAGATATGGAAGAGGATGCTTCAAAACAGAGGAAGGAAAGAGGGAGGGAAACGAAGAGAGGAAGGAATAAAATAACTGAAAAACAAGTAGTTATACAGATTGACTTGTCAAACTCTCTGTAAATGTGAGGGATGTTTTTATGTAATTTCTGAAAGTATGTAAACATAGAAAGGAGAGTGATAAAACTAAGAAAAAGACCTGTGTTTCCAAAAAAAAGTAGATAATCAAGGAAGCAAAAACATTAAAAAAAAAACTATTATATTCATCTTTCCACACAATTTAAAACAGATTAAATATTATAATAAAATATATACAGTATATGATTTTAGGATAGGGAGACCTTTGAGTAGAAATATTGCTAGAACAAGAAAATTAATCATAAGTTAAAATAATAATCATTTGCATGTATTTGTAGTTTCTTCCTTTCCAATGTCCATACTTTTTAACAGCTAAAAATAATCAAAATGAACCCACAAGTACAAACTCTAAACCTTCTTTGCTGTTCCATTTTTTTTAATGAGCTAATTTCTGTTCTTGGATGAGTTTTAGATATTCCCTCTAAAGTCAGTAGGGGTGATGAATGCCCAGCCAAAGACTTATTTGGCCTTCTGATTCTAGGGGGAAGCAGATGTCCATGTTAGCCTTTAAGAAAAATGATTACATTTGTTGAAAATATTGCAAAAATTACTGAAATTATATGACTAAATATACTAGTAAAAACATGTAGACGTAAAAATTATGTATAATATATTCATTGTAGAATCAATCAGACTCTACCTATTTTCAAACAACGAGAGAGAAATAATAACAGAAAATAAAATAAGCTAAGGGTCATAGGTTAGTGACATATGTGTGAAAGCCGTATTGGAAGCCAAGAAATTGAAATCAGTTGACATTAAAATAGTAGCAGAAAATATTTTTGTACAATTAAGTATTTAGCTACAATTGACAATTACATTGATTTCTAAAATGATTTTTCTAAACATGTATTATTCTATACCACAAGTTTCTACTAAAGTAAAAATGCCATAGTTTAGTGGTTGGAGAAGCAAAAAAACATGTATTAAGATATTTGAAGGACATATCACAAGCTCTTTCATAAATTAATCTCTTCTAAAATCTAATTACCATATACTGAAACATATATTTCTTCTGTCAATTTCTCCTGTCATTGTTGGAAATAGAGAACATCTGATTACTATGCACCAATTCATACTTAAATTAATTCAAGTAAGCGTTAAGTAAAAATACTTAAATTTAAGCATTTAAATGTTCTTATATCTTTTTTCCTACATGCTAAAATATATTTTAATAATAAAGTCAGTAATGTATAATTGGATCAGATTGATCTAATTAACTCAAATTTTGTAAGTGTAGAACTTTACAAAGCAACAAATACACCGAGGATTTATCTAGTATGATGTCAAATAAATTTTTAAATATTTATTATTAAGTTGACAGAAGATGCAAATAGAACAGTGATATAGGAGAAAATATAACTTGTGAGAAAATATGTAGAAAGGTGTTTAACCTTACTACAAATCAAAAGAATTTGAATTTTAAAAAAGTTACCCTTTTATGCTTATCACATGTGTCATATCCCTTCCCCTTTGTGTCAGTCTCAACTGGCTTTTATCCATTGGAATAAACACTTCCATGGTTTGCTGATAGGAAGTTTAAACTAATAAAATTCTTTTTAAATTCAATATAATATCATTTATCAAGAGACCCCAAAATGTTCATTACCACTAGTCCAATAATTCTTTTTCCAGTGCCTACTCTAAAGGAACTATCTTAGACAAACAAAAAATCTAAAACATACATTCTGGAAAATATTTGCCATCCCTCTCCTGGAGTCTGATATTCAGCTAGCTGTATCTATGTGTGTTGCCCCATAATGCAATGAGTAATAGGGAACATATACCTGCTACTTTTTCTGTTTCCATGAGTTTCCTCCAGTAAATGCTATTTCAGAAGACCTGGTGAATTCATTCTCAAATTATTTGAATCTTGACAGCTGGTGCAGCAAGCGGGGCATGTAGTCTATCACCAAAAAAGTTCTTTTAAAGGGGAACAAAAGACAATTTCTAGAATGGTAGAAGAAGGAACTCAGCAGGAACTCCTCTCTCCCAAAGGTAACAATGAAGAGTCAGACAACCATTTCAAGATTCTGGATGTTAATCAAAAGCATAGAACACATTGAGAAACATTTATATATCTACTGAACTTCACATAGTAACAAGGAATTCTGTGGTGTGTTAGCATGGGACCATTCCCATTCTCCCACCCCATTCACCATAGCTCTGTCAGGTGCAACAAGTTGCCTCCTACCAGATCAGGGCCAGCCATGAAAACTAGAGCATCACTGCTAGAGGGAGCTGAAATGAATTTGAAGAGCACGGAGAAACCCTACATCCCTGGGTGTAGTCAGAAGCAGCAGTGATCTCAGTGGCAAACAAACAGAGAAGTCCAACATAATAGCTAGCTGACATTGAAAACCTGGGTGGAGCAAACATCAAATCAGTACACTATTCAGAAATTTAACAAAGTTCTCTGGAAATGAGACCAACAAAGTTGGTCTTGTTAGCCTCCTAAATATCTCTAGTGGTCTGAAATGCTATATGTTACCCTCAGTAGAGAAAGTAGAGGGCCCTAGCTGTCCATACATCCCTGGCTAAATGTGACACCTTACGTATGTGCATATGAGACATGAAAAGGATCAATGGAAAAGGAAAGTTAGAAAAGACTTGTAAATTGCTTGAATTATGATTGTGTTCCTCAACTCACGCTCAGATTCATGAAGAAAGAGTAGATACCTTAATGACTCCAGGTATTTGAACACAGTGTCTGGCCAATAATAATCCGTATATTCAACACTAAGCTATGCTGACAGAGGAAAAAAATCCTGGGAATCTAGGTTTAAAATAAAAATGAGAATAAAAGATATACCATATAGAGCATTTAGGTGCTGCACCCAATAGAACACAAGAGATACTGACTTTCCAAAATGAGTCCAGACAATGTCCAGTAAACCAAACAAAGAACAGCAATAACAATCTATATGAGTAATTAGAATTCAGTACTGCTGCAATCTATTATATAAAATGTCTAGTTTTCAACAAAATATTACAAGTCCTGTTATCCATACTAAGAAAAAAAGCAAACGTTGAAATTGTCTCTGAACAGGTCCAGATGTTGGACTTAGAAAAGACTATATCATAATTTTTATAAATTGTTCAAGAACTAAAGGAAATCATTTGTAAAGAATTAAATGAAAGTATGTCAACAGTGAATCATGATTTAGAAAATCTCAAAAAAGAAGAGAAATTGTAAAATAAAGGCAAATGTAAAATCTTGAATTGAAAAGTAAAATAACTGAAACATAAAATTCACTAGGGAGACTTAAATATACTTACCATGGCAGAAATAATCAACAATCTTGAAGATATTTCAACAGAAATAATCTAACCTGAAAAAGAGCCATTTAAAAAAAATCTTTCAAATGAACAGACCCACAGAGATTTATGAGGTACCACCAGCACACCACCATATTCAAAAACAGTCTCAGAAAGGAGGGGAAAAAGGCCCATAAAATATTTGAAGATATAATGGTTGAAAATTTGCCACATTTTATGAAAAAACATTAATCTACGCATTCAAGAAACTAAATAAATAGGATAGGGGACTCAATAAGTAGAATAAACACAAAAACATCCACACGTAAATACATCATAGTCAAACTGTTGAAAGAAAAGACAGAAAAAATACTTTGAAAGCAGTAAGAAAACTGGTTGAACTTCTTGCCTAATGCAAGCCCCAATACAATAGTATCATGGAAGTTCTCATTTGCTCACAGCTAGTTCTTAATATTTGCACATGGTACAATTGCAGTGATGGGACACAGTCTTTTCCCTTTCATACTTCTTTTTTCTTTCCTCTGCCTTAACACATTTGGAAGTCTGGAAGTCCAGAACACTTTCTGTTAAGTGTGTAGATACAAACCTGGAGTTATTGCTGACCCCGGCTGGCTGTTACTGGTCAACCCAACCACTTAAGTTACTTTATCCAACCACGGTGACGCTGCACTTCTGTATCCAGGTGTCATGACAGTTACAACAGTGCTATTTATCGCAAGTCTGGGAAGGGTGCCAATGAATGCACTCCAACTGCACAGGACCATGGAGGGTGGGAGAGTATAGTAGGGATGGAACAACTTCAGGATCTCTGCCAAGGAGATAGTTCAGGGAATGGGCCAAATGATATGGCTATTTCTGGAAGAAGAAAGAAAGCCTATTCCCTTATAGGAAGGGAATATCTGAAACTATTGGAGGTGTAAGATGGGGGTACCTCATTATCTTAATATTGGATCCCTCAGAAGGATTATCACCCAGGTTTCTCTGAATTATTTAGTGGATCTCTCAGAGACAGTGGACTCGTTGGGAAATGTTTCAGGTGGCCAGAGCTGCCATTTAGTACTGGATGTCACATGAAGAAAGTTGTTAACCATCCCAGTGTGTCCTGTGGTACCACCCTGCTTGTGGTGCCTCTGGGCCTTCAGATGTACTCTGCTGGGTGACCATGCCAAGTTATCGACTCTATGACCTGTGGCTGAATAAGCCACACAGGACTTCTCTTTCTCTTTCCCCAGGCTCCCTGAACCTCCAGGGTTTCCAGTCTTTGGAAGAGGTTTGAGAGAAATGTTGCAGGTCCTGATTTTCCTTTTCTTGATCTCTGCTCTGGAGTTGTGTTGCCAGCCATGTCCAACTCCATACAATGCTTGTGTTCACCAGTGGGGAACTCAGCTGCCAGATAAAATATCCCTCTCAGACAGTTTCTCCTACCAGAACGGGCCATCTTCCCCTGTCTGCCTCAGATGAACATGAACGCACCCTGGAGTTGGTCACCTGACTGCTTTTCACTGCTCTCCAGTGCTTCCTGCTTCATTGTTAGGGACTAGCCTCACACCCCTTAATGTACGGGCTCGTTTTCTAACATAAAGTCATATGAGACTTAGAGGCCATCCTTTGAGATTAAGCCAATGAACTAACAAGTAACAGTTAATTTGACTGAACCCTAGTAATCAGGCCTCCCAGAGAAGAAGCTGGCCTCCTGCAGAACTCCATAATTACCAGCTTCAGCCTCAGGTTTAAGGTAATTGATTCTGGTTGAATGCTGCAGTGACAGATCAATCCACAGGTCTGCCAGGCCATGTAAATTACAAGTCTTGGACCCCAGTCTTCAAGTATTCCTGTAACCAAGAATGACGAGGTAGCAGAAAAGACTAGTGGCCAAACTTTCACCGTATCACAGTCCTTTGTCTGTAAGGATTGGCTCTCTATCCCCTGATAAAGCCATGGGAGGGACTCCCAGAAGTAAACATTGAGGTGGCAAAATAAAGCAGGAGTTGGGATGCAGTGGGATACAAAGACTTGTATTTATTCCTCCTTCTTTCTCCTCTCCAATGAGAGCTGAACGAGAGTGCCTGGTTTATGTCTGTTCATGCAACCTTGTCCGTGTAAACCTCATCATGTTAAGTAAGAAAACAAGGTACAATATTGGACATACAATATTTACTATGACTGTCCATGTCTCCCTTGCTGTGGTGGCCCTTAGTTGCTGAGGTAACACAAATGAAAACTAAGACCTTTGTCCAACAGAATCTCAGGACAGTTTAAGTACTATGCCTTGGAGGTTTCAAGAGTACTTCAGAGATGGATGGTTTCACAAAGCTTATACAAATCCTTATGTTGCAATACCTTCCTAAGTGTCTTCCCAGCTGTTCCATCTTAATAGACGTCAACCACTTTCAGTCAAATGACAAAGAGAAGAGAGTTTGAGTGGAGAAACATTGTCAGGAGAGATATCAACCTTCTTCTTTCATCCTAGGAGATCTCAGATCCTATCTACTCCTGTGAGTTCTTGGTGTTTTATGATTTTTCAAACTGTGCACTTTAATCTCAAAACCTCAAAAATTGAAAAATTAAATTGAAGATTTTTTTATAACATAGAGTAAAAAACCTGATTTTTCACTTTCCCACCAATTGACTTATTTGCATGGAGATTGATTGTAGTCTACTTCTGAAAGGCTGTCAGCCTGAAATGGTTTTATTCAAACAGAAAAATAAACTATAATCCACAAATATTCTAGCAGTAAATGGGGAAGGCAGCAAAATCTTAAATTTTTTTATACCCTCTGAGATCTCTGCTAAGCATAGTTAGTATTTGAGCTCTGTATGATTAAGAGACTATAACTCAATAATAAAATGTGCCTTTGGATGGTTAGAATGTAACTATGTAAAAATATTACAGGGAAAATACTTTGCATAGAAAGTAATTAATGAATTTAATATACAAAATTTTTGACAGTTATTTGGGGTGGTCAAATTATAGGCTAGCTTTCTTTATTGTATTTTTCTAAATTTTATAGAGTAAGTGTATAGTATTACTAATAAATTTTTTTGAACTTGAGAAACTTTATTTCCCAACTTCTTTATTATAGCCAAATATACTATTCCCTGCAATTAGCAAATGTCTAGAAAACCTGACAAATTATAAAACCTATGGAAGAGTCAGTTTACAAATCTTAATCTGCATATAGTGTTTTTAATGTCTTTATTATGTTTACAAAGTAATATTTCAAATTTCAACTTTATAACCATTTCACTGTCATCCCAGTGCTTTTTTCCCTTTTCTTTTTTTTTTCTTGTGTTTGCTTTTAGCAGAAATCTCATATAATGATATTTTTGAAGAAGTTTCATTTAACAACTTGTACTTGCCCTGCATTTAATTCTATCATGTTTAGGGCTTCTCTGGAAGGCATATATCTATTTAAGGAAAAAAAAAAAAAAGATAACCCATTTTACTACAGAGAGAGCGCGAAGGAAAATGTGTATAGCTACAAACAAACAAACAGAAAACCTCAAACAAACAAAACACCTGCAGCTTGTTTGGAGCATATATAGGTTCCGATTACTGAGGAATTCCCATAGTCCATTAGAAGAAATACTGCTCCAGGGCTGGTACTTACTACTAGGTTAGTGGTATGATGGCTATGTCTTTATTGTTTAGAATAGCTACATTTTACTTTTTCACCAAGAGGAAAGATTTAGCATGTGCTTTGCATTTAGCTTGTCCAGTGAGCCAAGTATAGTGCCTTACACAGTAGGAGCTCAATGAATGTTTAGAGTGATTGAATGGGGTCCAGAAGTAAGGACCAATGCTTTAGTGATAGAATTGAGAATCAAACAGTGTGAAAATGAAGCTCAAGTTCTAACTGAGAAGCCAAGTAAACACACTATTCTATGCTAAATACTATAAAAAGATGTGTATCAATTGTGCTGTGATAGAGGTATACAAGTAATATTATAGAAATACATTTAAAATAAGTTAATACCTTCTATATCACTAGAGCATGCTTCCTAGATGAGGCAATGCCAACCAAACCTAAAGAACAAACCAGAGTTAGCATGGGGAGAAGGAAGACCCACACAAAGGGAATGACATTTACAAAGGACCCCTGCTTTCATGCCCATAACTCCAAATTCTTTATCTTTTTACAATAAGCAAATCACATCTGTACCAAATTCCATTTCTTCAGGGCCACTGACTCTGCTACAATATGATCATTAAGCTAGACTTAAAAATAACGACCTATATCCCTTAACCATTCCCTCAACCAAATCCTGTGAGGTCAAAAATTTTAACCCAATTTCACAGATGATGAAACTGAGATTAGAAAAGATAAGTCAGAAGACTCTTATTTTCTAGAAGTCCCCTGTTGGAATTGTCCAGAGACTATAGATATATACTTTTAAATATTGATACTAGTATAAATATTTTTCTGGTATTTATTTTCAAAGTTTAATTTTCTTGAAAATTATTTAAAATTATATGCAAATGATAATCAATTTGATACATTTAGAATCACATGAAGAAAGTTTAGTTCAAAAATCATTAAATTTAAAGATTTTAACGAAGTGTGGTATACACTGATAAAAATGAGATAAAAGAATTTTGAAATGAAATATGTATAATCAACATACTTCAGAAAAATAAAATTTCAACATGTTATGTTTGGTGCTGCTGCACAAAATAATGCATTACCACCTTAAAGCAGCTGTCCTAAGACTAACACATTTATTTACTTCAGATATTTTATTATATATATGTACATATATAGGCATATATATATATATATGTAGGTATATATATTTTATATAGAGAGATATGTATGCATATATACACATATATAAACTTACTGGGAAATTATTATATATATACATGTATCCACATATTGAAATTATATTAAAAAATCAAAAGTGCATAGATCTATATAAGTGTATTTATATATGTGTGTTTTTATATATATATACAAAAGAAAGAGAAGATTGTGACTTTTATAAGTTAATTCTGCTCCAAGAGAAAAAAAAATTCTAGCTTTTGTTTGTCTAACACATCATTGTCATGTGTTTCACGCCAAGATGTACAAATTGACTTTTGTAGAAATTTTCTTGTTGCCTTATGGTATCTGAAAGGAACTTTCATTATTTAATTTATTTATTGTGTTTTAACCAAATAACATGGAAGTTAATTCCAAAGACCAGTTGCCCCTTCCCCTACAATTACGGAAGAACTACATTAGTGAGGTGTTAAGTCTGGGGCTGCAGAGTAGGGTAGATGGTCATCCTTTTTCTCCCAGAAATTCTTAAATGTGTCTAAGCTTTTCATTGAGAAACTCCTGTGGTCAAGAGGAATACAGGAGCAACCCCCAAGGTCTTGGGGAAGTAAACTGATGTGTCCTGGAGATAACCATTACATGTTTTTGAGCCTGTGTACTCTGTGTTAAACCTGATGTGATTTTGGCATTTTCTGCTTCACACATACACTGTGAGAAGGATTAGCCTCTTCTATTTTAACGCATATTGTCTTGAAAAACACTCTTAAAATCAGTGTATCAAATTAACTCAGATTTTAATTCCTCCTCCTCATATTCCCTTTAGCTGTGGTGAAAATTGGGCCCGGTTTTTTTCTCAGGACATTCCTGTTGTCCCAACACAATTATTAATAACACCCTTTATTCTCCAATCTGCCTTAGTGTGGATGGTCTCCCTGCTTTCAGCCCACTGAGGAAGAAGAGTCAGGGTAAGGAATTGTAGTGACAGGAGGTCTCCTGCTTCAGTGTCACCATGATGATGTAAACACCAGGGTCTGACTGGTCGCTCCAAAAAGATAGGCAGAGATGTCAATGTAGATTTTTCTGATGTCATCAATGGAGACTCTCAGAGGCCAGGCCATGTACTATTTCTCCTTTCTTATGGGCAACCATAGTTTGAGATCATGTTCACCAAATTTTTAAAAAGACAGATGAAAGACAGGGCAAAATTGCATAGAATCCAAACAGTTATTTATTATGAATTGACACAGGGCTGTCTCAGCCATGGAGAGAACTTCGACTTTATTGCTTACACATTATGCGTAAATTGAAAATAGGGTGTAGATTTATTTACCTGGTGTCCAATTACACGGATAAGAATTTGGCATTTGATGATGGTACTTCACTAATCCACTGAGGGCATCATGTCTGTGCTAATTTTAATTTGAAATAGAATTTTAAATCAATTACTAATTAATTTACCAATAAATTTTATTTTCTGATGCTTCAAGGATACATCCCATGTTTACACTGTGGATCTGCCTATGTTTTAGTACAATGTTGTATACTCCTGGGGAGGCACATATCCCAGGTTTACAATGCTTATTTTTAAAGTATTTAAACATTGATATATATGACCACTGTGCTGTTTTAATCCTCATTCTCAGGTCAGGGTTTTTGTTTTGTTTTGTTTTTTGTTTTTTGTTTTTTTCCTCAATCAAAATGCACCTTAAGTAGCACTGCTTTCCCCCACAAAGTCTTGTAGAAGTGGTGCTACTATTTTGGTGGAAGCCAAGACACTAATATGAAACTTGTTTCTCCCTCCAGAATATGACAATAGCTAGGAAGTGAAGGTAAAGAGATGCACATCTGGTCACCTTAGCTTTCTTAACAGTTGAACCAGTTTGTTAAAGATCTATTCCATTTTCACTGTCAGATTGAAGGATATTTCCCATATAGTTTGACCTTGACTCATAATCTGCATGTAAAAGCTGAGGGCCTCATAGCACTTGAATTGTCTTTCCTCTCTTTTCAACTCCAGTTGAACTTTCGTTGTATCTGTGCAGATTTAAGTGGGAGAACTTTTAGGCATTGTTCAAGGAAATTGCCAAAGCCAATAGACAGTTTGTGGGGGATTGGGTGTCAGCCAATTCTCTGAAAACATAGAAAAATTATTTAAAAAGAGCCAATTTTTGTGTGTTTTCCTGGCATAATATAGCTCAATTGGGTGAGAATCAGAAAGAAATGAGAATAGAAGGAGGAGCTACTTCAGTGAGTAAATGTGGACAGAATTAGCACAGAAAAGATGAAGTAGCATGTGAAGCCTTAAATAGTACATCAATCACCTTTCTGAAATAATTTCTCTAATTCTAAACTCTAGAACATGGGAAAGCCTTATTTGGGTGTGGTGGGAAGGAAAAGCATTGTGGGCACATTTAGTTAAATCTCTTTCTGTTTTGTGTTATGTTGTATTATTTTTCTGTAATTGATATTCTCAACAGAGTCCTTGCTTGATATCAGAAATGGGGTTCTTAGTGCTGGTTGTACCTAGAATGACTTCACATATTCTCCATGTCATATACATTAACAAAAAAGAAAGGCCTTTATGCTATTTTCATTATTTAAGAAAAAGTGAGATTGACAAGAAAATGTTAACTAAAAAAATATTAAAAATCTTAAAAGCCACACAATAAAATTTTTCTGGGGATATGATAAGCTAACTACAGAGAAACTAAAAAGAAGATGAAATGATTTATATTAGATTCTGAATATTCTCAATATTCTCAATATTATTCTTAATAACATATATTTTAGATAGTTTTAATGAAGGATAAAAAAGGAAATTAAGCATATATTTAACCTTAGTATCACAAATTATGTTTATCTGCTTGTTTCCTCAGTGTATTTACTTGAGCCATTAGATACTGTACTTGTAAATAATATTTTTAAACTTCTCCGTTACATTTCCTAATAGACTCCAGTATACATATTTCACAAAAATGCTGTCTAAAAATAGGCAGAAAAAAAGGTTGCTACTGAATTAGGGCAGAATTTTGCTCTCTTGCGGTTAACAGTTTATTAATTATTTTATTTAAAAAATAATAATTTCTAATTTATTTAAAAATATGAGTAATTATTTGTATTTTCAAGAATTTAAAATAAGCCATAATATATTTCAGATAAAAGAAAAACAAGATGTTTAAATTAAAACATTTTAATCCTCTTGGATTCTGTAATTCTTGAAAAATATGTTTGACAGATAAGAAAAAGTCTTTATTTCTTTGGGAACACAAGTAGTAACCTAAGGTACCTCAAGTGACTTAAACCTCATCAAATTTCAGGACCAAATTCTTTCAAAGGAAAAAGACCTTTATCTTTCTTATTCTACCCACAACTAGCTTTTAAGTAGGTGTGACATGGAAGCTAGTGCTATGGATACAAAGAAAATAAAAAAGATGAAAATGATGGGGTATTTAACTTCTAAAGAGAAATTGAACGTAAAAACATTTTGAAACTTGAATGTTCCTATACACATGAGTCATTCTTATTAAGAATAAGTCTACTAATCTGTTGTGTAGGTAAAATCTCGTAGAGCAAATGTGCACAATTAAACACAATACAAACTAGTATGTGGAAAGTGCTGCTAGAGTTAAAAAATATCAGGGGAAATTGAAGGAAAGAATAAGATGAGCAAAGGAAAATATTGATGAAGAGAAAGTTGTAAGAACAGAACATCTGAGAACATTTAATATAAGCTGGAGAAAATATAGAGTATGCGAAAGAGAGAAATGGTCTAAGTTATAAGTAAAGTAATGAGGTAATACACAGAGATATTTTGAGAGGAGTAGTTTTCAGTGAAAATAGAAAAAGTAGCCACATCAAGTTGCAGATAGATTTGGGAGGGTAATCGCTACATATTCATTTGCTGTTGTGTTTGGGAATTAAAAGCGTATTAGGACTCTAAGGAGAGTAAATTCAGTAGTTGGTTAGGGTATATCAAAGTGCAAAGCATTAATGAATAGACAAATAGTGACTAAATAAACATAGAGAATGTTAATATCTTTTTTAAAAAAATTGTATATTAAAAATAAAACAAGAGCCTTGACATAATGACACCCAGTTAATAGATTTGCAAATGAAATGTGTCAGTTCTGCACATTTTTCGTTTAAATCCGACAATGCTGAACAGGTTGTAATGAATTCCATATTACAAGCAGCAATGACATTGACTTCAACGTAAGTTTAAAAAAAAAAAAAAAAAAAAGACCGCAGGTTTCCCCATTCACATTACTGAATCATTTTAAGATATGATTTAAAAAGAAACTTTATCTTAACACATGTATATTAACTCATGCTAGTTTGCATTAATTTGCATCATATTTGCAATTGGCAGTAAATTTCTCCTATTTTACTTCGCAAATATTTTTAAACTAAAGCTATTATTTTTTAAAGAAAATCCTGTGGATTATTAGACAGTGATGAAATAGGGTACACTTGTACTAAATCCGAAACAAGACATGTCAAGTATTGCTAATTTAACTTTGCATGATACACCATTTTTTTTTCTGTGCAGCACCAGAAACAACACATCACAAGTCATGCCTAGCACTCATTTAAATGCGACCTCACAGTCACACTGCATGTTACAAATATCTGGGAGCTGTGTGATTAGTTAACATCTTATGCATAACGCTTAAAATTATCACAAGTTCTCTGGAGATAATTAGCTTACTCTGTTTCTCTAATAAAATGTACTATGTTTTAGCAATGACTCTCAGAAATAGTAGCAGGAAAATGCTTTTAAATCAGATAAATTAAAAAATCACAGCAGATAAAAATGGAAGAAAAACTTACTGTAACAGAATATTTTCTTTTCCTGATATAACCGGGCTCTAAGGTAGCAGAAAAATCTGCCTTCAAAAGAAAACTGAATAATAGGAAGCATGCCACTCACTGTCGCCCATGTATGCTTAACTCCCCTACGGTATCTTTTGCTCCAGAATGAGAAAGCTAAGAAATGTATGAGAGTTTAAATTCTTCTTCTCTCTGTTGAACTCAGTAAATGTTAGACTTCTGCATGGGAAAGAGACCTCAAGACTGAATGCTGCTTTAAGTTATAAAAGGGTCTGATTCCAATCAGAATGAAGTAGGATTTCCAGAGAAAACATGCTTCACCTTCACTCATTGCTACATCTTGAGAGCAAGGCAGAGATAGTGTATTCATCATAAGTGAAACAATACTTGAAAGGACGGAGAAGACAGTTGACTATTCACATATCATTCTTCTTGCCAACATCTTACATTGTTAGCTTGCGACCTCAAAATCTCATGACCCAGAAGACAGACACCACAACAACTATAATAAACGAAAACAAAAGCAAAGCTGGAGAAGATCTTTATGTCACATATTGTGCAGGTACATGTGAGAAGTTTGTGAGGCTATGGTGAAATATTTGTGCATATGTGCTTGAGTCTCATGACTCAAGAAGAAGTTGTGACTTTTTTTAACCCTCTGAAAAAAAGATAGGGTTTGACATAAAACATATGGATTAAAGTCTGAGTACCATGCTTTCTAGTTTGGTTTCTCATTTTTAAGTAACAAGAATTTCATCATGGTGTCTTTTAGCATTAGAAAGGTGAATACAATTCACACTTAATGGTATAACACACTTAATAGCACAACCTAATGTGAGGGTTCAAGTTACATCAGAATTCAAGCTACCGTACACTCTAATTGCACAACTCTCACTCAGAGGACAGAGTTCTCAGGACACTTAATTTCTAATCAGAACCGTGCTATTTATTTATTGTTCTCCCTCATCCTTCCACGGGATTTGGGACTACCTTGTCATTAAATATACATCCAATCTTTAAAGAAAGGAAACAGCTATTAGGAAGTATTTGAGGAATAAAATAGAACAGGGTTTCCAAACTAAGACCAAGAAAAGTTTTCGACTTGCAGTAAAAAATAATTTTAACCTCTTTAAAAATAAAGGCAAAAACTGACATTTGTCACCTAAGAAAAAATGTATTCCATTTCATTATTTCCTAACCCTGAGAGATATATGACAGAATTTAAAGAATGCTGAATGCCATGGTAGAAAGTGCACCTGATAATAATTTTATAATAGTGTACGAGGTTCTCTAATAATCAGTATAAGATAAAGACAAATAATTAAAGATAAGTTTAGTTAAGATAGTTCTGTAGCTGCCCAGAGTCGTACGTTCATACGCATAGCTTTCTGGTCATGAAGTTTAATAGAAAGGGAAGTATTTGAGAATTTTCAGCAGTAATTACCATACCTCTTGGTCTAATGGTTCTTCAAAATTGGTGAAGGAATTTTGTGTCTTTGTGATATTTTTAATCATCTACATCGTATGTTAAAAATAAGGGCAGTTTAGTGTTTTATCATAAGTCTAGTTCATTTAATTTACTATGATATCTTAGTTTAACACTATTATCTCAATTATTCACATTAAAATGTCTTTGCTGTTGTTGGATTGTGGTGATAGTATATCATAACTTTGTTTTTTTTTTTTGTCTTATTTGTTTTTAAATGTGTTTTCTTGGAAAAAGAACACTGATAATCTCATGTTTGTATCCCCTAATCCCCAATAATCTTTGAAATTTCATCATTACAGAAATCCCAGATTCTAGGAAAAACTTTAATGTGTTTCTCTTGAACCTAAACATATCAACCAGGCTTGTAGCAAACAGTAATTACTCAAAGAACAGATATTTTATGTTATTTACTGAAAGACAATTTGTATCCTCTGCACTTGAGAATTTTAGGCAGTAATAAAGTTTTTTTTTAATTGAGCAGATTGATTTGTACTTTTTAAACTAATAGTCCACCACTTTTACAAAAAGAAGAATCTTGTGTGACCTAATTTTCCTCGCTTTATTTCTGTTGAAGTGTTGTAATTAGGTCTCTGCTAAAACTCCAGAATTCAGTTGTATGGGGTATAAAAACAATCTTTGTCTTGATAAATATAAGGACTTTAAAAGAATGACTGAAAGCTGTCTTTAACATGGTTGCTATAAAATTCAATTTTGGACATAACTAAAAAAATAATAAATTCTCCATATCATAGAGGTAGATTTAAGTCATATAACTAAATGTGACAACTTGTTGAATAAGTTTGTTTAGTATATTTTTTCTGTACACTAGAATTTATTTTTCTAAAAGTGCTGTTTATAGGTTTAATAAAAGCAGTGTTTAATTCTCCTTTAAAATGGTTCCCCAGTATGTTCAGTTACTTCCTAAGGCTAATTTTGGAATGTGATTAGAACCACATGAAAAGATACTTGCTTCCTAGTTGCTACAGATATGCATGTAAATAATTGCATTAAGCTGGACAAGTACTGTTTAAACAGTTCAGAGAAAGGACTAGGATACTTCCTCTATCTGAAGATAATTCCTGACCATCATGATTCTTAGGGCAATAACGTAACAACAATTCTAAATCAATGTTCAAAGATGCAGATTAATATTGAGGTTCTACAACTGATCTTACATACAGTTCCTAGTTCAAAGATAAGATCAGTACAACAAATACAGCATGTCATCAAATTCTTGAATACATTTTTCATTATGTGATACAGACAACAACAAAGGAAAATGATGTTTAAAACAAAAATCTTATCCCTCATGTACGATACTTGATTAAAATTCTATAAAATTTAACTTAGATGAAGTTGGTGCTGAGTTTTGAAGAGTCAGATGAAAGATTGTTTCTGTAACTTAAAGTTAGTAAGGGCTGCTCTTTTGGCGGATGGGCCCAGCCTTTGGTTTCCATGTTGTGGACTTCTAAGGAACATGTAAGTGTTAAAGCGATTTTGAGAATACTGTATTTAAGCTTTGTGAATGCTGAGGTTACCCATAATGTCACCCACGATGGCTGCTGTCAAAATATCCTCTTTTTCCTTAATGATTTGCCCTATTTTTGAACAGTAGAAAAAATTTTTCCTAGAATTCAGGAGAATGGAGAATGTTAAATATCCCAGAATCATCTTCAGTAACAAAGAGTATATTCTCTCCAAGAGAAACTTTTAAACTCCTTAATCTACTCATGATCTACACAGGAAAAAGTAAGACAAATATAATCCCTTATAACTAGAGCACTAAATAATTTCTAGTTCAAAACAAACATTTTTCAGAATAAAAGGAGTCATGATAAATAATTTCCCAGGACAGCAGACAACAAACAGTGTTTTCCCAGCAAACCAGAAAGATGGGACAGTGCTTATACTCAATTTAAGATTAATGAGATGGAATTAAGCACAGAATTACTAATTATAACATAACAAATTACCCATTAATAACGATTTAGAAAAATTCATTGTTAATAAATTAACAATAATTAAATAAAATGGATAATTTTCCATGCATATGTTTCTTTTCAGGGTGATTATTCTAAGAGGTATGCTTCCTTAATAAAAACCTTTCCCCGACGCAGACATAGAGAATGTACCTGAGGACACGGGGAGGGGGAAGGGTAAGCTGGGACGAAGTGAGAGAATGGCATGGACATATATGCACTACCAAATGTAAAATAGATAGCTAGTGGGAAGCAGCCACATAGCACAGGGAGATCAGCTCCGTGCTTTGTGACCATCTAGAGGGGTGGGATAGGGAGGGTGGGGGGGAGACGCAAGAGGGAGGAGATACAGGGATGTATGTATATGTATAGCTGATTCACTTTGTTATAAAGCACAACGTAACACACCATTGTAAAACAATTATACTCCAATAAAGATGTTAAAAAAAAAATTAGTACTACCATATCTAAAACTTTGTTAGAGTATAAAAATAAATAAATAAATAAATAAATAAGAACCTTTCCCCAAAGAAAATCTTATGTAGTGTTTTAACAAGATCATTCCAAATCCTCACACTTATGACACCTGAACTGTGTCAGTCAGAAGGTATGCTGAATAATGTACAATAGCCCACAGATTGAGAAAATTAATAATAGCAGTTGCTTTTTTGTATGAAGCTGCAAATGGGGGAGGTCCAATTTACCCAACTTTTCTTTCCTCATTGTGAAATAGGTAAACATGGACAGGTAGGGTAGAATTTCAAAACATTAACTTTATTGCCCTTTATGGTTCCTTATTGCTTTTCCCATTTAGGAAGCTAGACTATGAGGCATGCACTGTCAGTGAAATATTGTTAGAGGTTAAAATACTAAAAGTGCTCCTGGTTGTCAGTAGCTAGCCTAGAACCCCCAGGGGGTACTCAAAATACTGAGAAAACATGGTAACTAAGATACCAGCCTAGATAAAAGCTAGTCAAAATGGGTGGAGGAAATACAGTCATACAGAATAAGGACTATTAAATCCGTGACCAAAGAGAGCTTGGATCGCATGCATGATATAGTAGGGATATGAGTTATTAAAAACCCAAGTAGGAGTAGATCTTAATGCCAAGATGACTTGGGCTCCAATTTTCTGAGGATAGCCCCCAAATTATCAAGACTTCAGAGCAGCAAAGGTCACCTGGTATGTATTGGCAGATGGACCTGAAACAGTCACAGGTAGTTTGCCCTACTCCAAACACGACATGAGAGCAGTGAAATAATGTTTAGCTTTGGAGAATATCACGTGGGCCCTCGTGATGCAGGACCAAGGGCCTGTTGATGCAGCATCACACAGGAACTTGTCTGACTCAGAGGATAAGATGTAGGTGCAAATTGAGAGAGACTTATCTAAAAGAGCCTGATGTAATTGGTACCTGTGTTTAAAGCCCAGACTGGAACAAGGACTTAGGGCCAGCAGTCACAGATGACAGACCCAGACCAGGTAGTCCTCCGCAGTGGCTTGGCACTAAGTTACTTTTCACCCACCTCGGAATACCCTTTGAGGAGATGTGGAGGACCTCTAAGTTTATTGAAATTGAATTTCAGCCCTATGGCAAAGTTGGGATTTATAATGAAAATTAGTGTCAGTTACAGAAAAAAATTCTTATAGTTTTATGGTATAAGATTCATTTCTACTGCCTAACAAATGTAAAATAAAAGCATGCGTATACAGAGAATGATGGTGGCATGCTGGCCAACTAATGGTCATATTTTACAATTAAGTTGGATGGAAGAAAAATAACCTACTCGTACAGTAAACCAAAGCTGCCCATAATGCATCAAATAGGGGAACCAGCAATACCAGCTATCAACTGAGTCTACAGATATTAAAATTTGGTATTTTTATTTTTCAACTATAACATTTTAATTCTAAAAGGGCTAAAAGACAACTATTCAAATTCCCACATTTATATGTAAGGAAAGCGAAGCTCAGAAATAAGGAAAATGATGACACATTAAAACTGACTTTCATAGTTTGTTATTCTAGGTAACTGACTCACTGTCTAGGTTGTTTCTTACAGCTTCTAACAATATCAGGCACTAACCGGGCTAAATTCAGCAACATTTATACCTATTGTTTGAAATGAAAAGGTAGTCTCTGGTGAGTGTTTAATGAGTAAGAAACACTACTAATTATACCCATACTAGTTGACAGAAGACGTGTATTTAATCCTCTTTCTACCATTTACTCTCTGTGTGCCTGTCTCTGACTCTTAACTCTCCTGTTAAAATGATGGAGCTCAGGAAGAGTTGGCATATGTCTCATTAGTTTCATTCTGAAAAGAATAGTAGAAGAATTCCCTAAGTGTTTTATTACATATGGGCATTCAATGTATCTCATATAGAACATTATATATCATATTTACTTAACACTTACTTGATAATCAACACTTTTTATTGACCAGTTATGCTGATTGATCTTTACCTTCCACCAAACATGGTTCATTGTTTGATGTATCAGGCCTATGTACTACCATTCTATATTAAGATATCACTATGTTGACATATGTATGGAATGCTCTAAAAATAGAAATAGTAACACATGGAGAAAAAAATTTAATAAGTGATATTTGGGCTTTTCCCTAGTATTCCAAGTTTTTAAGTTCAAGTTTGGTATATAGCCCTATTAAAATGCTTGGCTCATGTGGTTTAGAGTACTTTGCTACACTGTACCTCATAAATGATTTTATACACATAAAAATATTCTACTCATCAATATACATATTCTTATGGAACTAAGTTTTTTGGCAATAGAATTCATGTATTTGACCTATGGTTTTGTTTAAAAATACATATTTGTTATTTCCTTCTTATTATGGCTAATACTTTTTTTAAAGCCAGAGTCAAAAGTTCAGATACTTGGGAAATAATTTTTCTTCTCAGAACTCATACTTTAGAGAATATGACCTTAATCTCTTATTTTTTAAAACATTATTTAAAAGGATACTCATGACCAATATTTACTTTTACTTTATTCTTGTGAATTCTATTCCATGGAAAACTATATATAAAATTCTAGTGGACTTCCAATATAGATAAATATCATCAGAAAACAATGAAAATGCATAGACTTAGCTAAGCCACAAAAACAGACAAAACATTTATAGAGAAATATTCTTGTTTTAATTTCATCCTCATTTCATCAAAGAAACTTGGGTTCACAATTAATTAGAATGACTCAAGTCAATCACTTATTTAAAGAGAAGGCCCAATTTTTACACAGTCCAGTAAAATATAGGAGTCTTCTTTCCCCACTCCCTTAGCAAAACGAATATGGATTTCAGTTCTTCAGTCTAATGCACTCCAAGAGTTAACAATGAGTCAGTGCAGCTGGGGTAGTTTATCATTTCCTATGCAGACTTAGGAAAGACTTTTGGCAGAGATTACGCTTAGCAAAAAATGTCTGTTTTGCATTTCGGGAGTTTTTTGTTTACTTTTTAATAAGTGAGGCATAACTAAAATTTATTGTGCAAAAAAAAAAACCCAGATTACTTCCCTGTTTATTCTATCCCCGACTTCAAATTCCCCCTACCCCCAAACTGAGAGAGCTTTCAATCATAACATGTCCCAAAGTCCCTGATGGAAGAGGCTGGGGTTTTGCTAATTGCTGGAGTATCAATTTGCTAATTGATCGTATCTGGAAAGGAAGGCCAAGAGTTAAAAGGACAGGGCCTCTGAGGAGAGGAAGTGATGGGAAGATGGCAACATTCTTTCCAGGTAGAAGTTTGAGGAAGACTCATTTCTTGTATGGTCAGTTTCAATGCCTAGCAAGTAATAACCCTCTTTATGACACCCCACTTTTCTCTCATTCAGTCTGTGCAATTTGTATTTAATTATTGGGAATTTTGAGTAATTTTTCATTGGTGTTGCAAGTTCTTACATAAGTTCTATCCTCATGCAAGGAGAGCACCCCATTCCCAAGATCTCTGCTTTGTTCAAAGTCTGTGCTGAAATATTTTCATGTTTCATGTCACAGTGAAGGGTGAAGGGATCACTAGTGTGGTTCACCAAGCAGAACATGAGCTGTAAGGAAGATTGCTTTTCTCAAAAAGAGAATCATAGACCTTCCCTGAGTCCAAGGAACAGGTGTCAAGTTTCCGGGTCACATATGTAAATTATTTAATTCTCTCCCCTTAAACCTCCAACTTTCCCAATCATCAATTTTTCCCTAGTAAGTCATCAAGCTTCAAGATAGCCTTCACTTCCTTAACCTGCTATTACACATTATTTGGAAGCATTTCCATATGCTTTGCATCATTTCCATATGCTTTGCACCATATTCACAAACCCCAGGACAAATGTATCATTTTTCCATCTCGAAGTGGCCATAAGAAGAAAAATAGATTGACAGAATCTATTATGACCCGGAACAATACCAGACGGCAGGAGAAAGAGAGACACTGACCCTTGTAGTTAAAAAAACAAATCAAATTCATTAAGAAAAATAATATGAGAAAAGTACATACTACTCATAAGTAATATATTCATATATAAACATTATGCAAATGATTTACCAGTAAACAATGTCACTTCTATCACTGATCCTTTCATATTTCTTTCCTGTGAGTCTTGTCTGGGAAATGAATTTCAATCATTATGTCTTTGAATGTATTCCATCCTGTAATCATCTTCAATGAAGAAAGAAGTTGCCCTTTTGTCAGTTTCTGTCTTGTCCATGTGGCATGTCTCTACTAAGAGGCCTTTGCTAGAGAAAGTACAGGGTGCCCCTGTGTAATCAGAATCCCTTAGTACATTCCTAAAGCAAAGCAGAACTAACAAGAGGGAAATATCCATATATGATATTCCTAGGGAGGGATAAAAATGCATCAGCTTGTTTTCGAATACATCCTGATAAATTTGTGGTCAAGCCCATTTGAAGAAGCACCACTGATCTTTATTTTCTAGATCTACACACTCAGTCTAATGGCTTTTCATCACTCATTCTTTCACCTGCATTGAGAAAGTTGCTTAACTTTTGTCTTTTGATTTTTAACATGCATTAGTCATCTCCCATCTCCATTTTTACTCTTAACACATTTAAATAATATTCTTGTCTTCCTAACCAGGTACCTTTTGTTGTTATGTAAAGAAAATAGACTTTTGGAGGAATTAGAAAACTTTACCAAATCTGTCAACACAATTCTTAAACATTCAGATAAATATTACAGTAATACTTTGTGTTTGAGTATACATAGCTAAAATATCTGGGTAATTAATTTTTAAATTTTCACTGGAGAATGAGCTGTAGAGTTGTCTAGATTAAAAATTATATATGTTAATCTTTTGCCTTCTCCAATGTTCACATAGTCAATTAAACTAATACAAATGATTTACTTCCCTCAAATCATTGAAGAAAACAGGCCCAGAGATTTTATTCACCATGTAACAATAACAACAACAACAACAACAAAATTAACACTTGGCATTTACCTAGCATTTTCTATGTTTCAGACTGTGTGCTAAGTGTTTTCCTAAACTATCCCTTTTATTTCATTTAGCAATGGCTAAATTAATTAGATTCCATTCTTTACCCATTTTTCTGAAGAAAAAACAGATTACAGCTGTTAAATAATTTGTTGAACATTACAATAGTGATTAAAGATTTTTTCTAAATGGACTGGAACAAAATTTCCAGTCAGTGTATTTTGTGGAATAAAAGTGAAATAATTTAATGCATATTCAAATTAAAACCTTACAGGCAAAAAACAAACATTACACAAACACACATACTCACACAATAGAAATGCGTGGATGTTTGACACAAACAGATTAGAAAACAATGTAGCATTATTTTGTAAAGTTGAACAATGACACATACTATGATTGAGCAAATCCTCTGACAGGTATTTAGCTTAGAGAAATTCTTGTATTTGTGCATCAGGATATGTATAAAATGTTCATAGCAATCCTGGTCATAATAAAAAAAAATGATTAAAATATCTCAAACTTTCACCAAAAAAGAATGGAAAAATAAGCTGAAGCACATTCCCACAATGAAATGATATATAGCAGTAGAAATTAATAAACTCTATCTACATGCAATCACAAAGATTAATCTTAGGTATGTAATATTGATGAGAACCAGTCCAAGGGACTAATACATTATGATACCATTTTAAATATTCTCCCAAATAGTTATGTATTATTTATGTATACTATACACTAAATAAAGGGAACGATAGATACAAACTTTAAAATAGTGGTTACTTCTTAGCTGAAGGCAGAATAATGGGATTTGGGAAGACACATAGCACAGGGAGGTGCATTTTATCTCTAACTATCTAGCCCTTGGGACAAATCTTAAATTCAGGGTGATATATTTTTTCTGATTCATAATATTGTATCTGTTCTTTTTTAAATCATGTATGATATTGGGGGCTGAAGTAGGTGTGGATAAAGATCAAAAATTCTATAAATTTATATAAGGGAAATGTCAAGAAACCTGGGATTAAAAAAAAGGGGAAGACTTACCTCAACATAAGAAAGGGTATATATGACAAACCCACAGCCAACATCATTCTCAATGGTGAAAAACTGAAATCATTTCCTCTAAGATCAGGAACAAGACAAGGATGTCCACTCTCACCTCTATTATTCAGCATAGTTTTGGAAGGTTTAGCCATAGCGATCAGAGAAGAAAAAGAAATAAAAGGAATCCAAACCAGAAAGAGGAAGTAAAGCTGTCACTGTTTGCAGATGACGTGATACTATACATAGAGAATCCTAAAGATGCTACCAGAAAACTACTAGAGCTAATCAGTGAATTTGGTAAAGTAGCAGGATACAAAATTATTGCACAGAAATCTCTTGCATTCCTATACACCAATGATGAAAAATCTGAGAGAGATATTAAGGAAACACTCCCATTTAAAGTTGCAACAAAGAGAATAACATACCTAGGAATAAATCTACCTAAGGAGACAAAAGACCTGTATGCATAAAACTATAAGATACTGATGAAAGAAACTAAAGATGATACAAACAGATGGAGAGATATACCATGTTCTTGGATTGGAAGAATCAACATTGTGAAAATGGCTATACTACCCAAAGCAATCTACAGTGCAATCCCTATCAAACTACCAATGACATTTTTCACAAAACTAGACCAAAATATTTCACAATGTTTTTTATTTGTATGGAATTTGTATGGAAACACAAAAGACCCCGAATAGCCAAAGTAATCTTGAGAAAGAAAAACGGAGCTGGAGGAATCAGGCTCCTGGACTTCAGACTATATTACAAAGCTACAGTAATCAAACAGTACGGTACTGGCACAAAAACAGAAATATAGATCAATGGAACAGGGTAGAAAGCCGAGAGATAAACCCATGCACATATGGTCATCTTATTTTTGATAAAGGAGGCAAGAACATACAATGGAGAAAAGACAGCCTCTTCAGTAAGTGGTGCTGGGGAAACTGGACAGCTACATGTAAAAGAATGAAATTAGAACACTCCCTAACACCATACAGAAAAATAAACTCAAAATGGATTAAAGACCTAAATGTAAGGCCGAATACTATAAAACTCTTAAAGGAAAGCATAGGAAGAACACTCTTTGACATAAATCACAGCAAGATCCTTTTTTACCCACCTCCTAGAGAAATGGAAACAAAAACCAAAATAAACAAATGGGACCTAATGAAACTTAAAAGCTTTTGCACAGCGAAGGAAACCATAAACAAGACGAAAAGACAACCCTCAGAATGGGAGAAAATATTTGCAAATGAAGCAACTGACAAAAGATTAATCTCTAAAATTTACAAGCAGCTCGTGCAGCTCCATATCAAACAAACAAACAACCCAATCCCAAAATGGGCAAAAGAACTAAATGGACATTTCTCCAAAGATATACAGATTGCCAACAAACACATGAAAGGATGCTCAACATCACTAATCATTAGAGAAATGCAAATCAAAACTACAATGAGGTATCACCTCACACCAGTCAGAATGGCCATCATCAAAAAAATCTATAAATGCTGGGGAGGGTGTGGAGAAAAGGGAACCCTCTTGCACTGTTGGTGGGAATGTAAATTGATACAGCCACTATGGAGAACAGTATGGAGGTTCCTTAAAAAACTAAAAATAGAATTACCATACAACCCAGCGATCCCGCTACTGGGCATATACCCTGAGAAAACCATAATTCAAAAAGAATCATGTACCACAATGTTCATTGCAGCTCTATTTACAATAGCCAGGACATGGAAGCAATCTAAGTGTCCATCAACAGATGAATGGATAAAGAAGATGTGGCACATATATACAATGGAATATTACTCAGCCATAAAAAGAAACAAAATTAAGTTATTTGTAGTGAGGTGGATGGACCTAGCGTCTGTCATACAGAGTGAAGTAAGTCAGAAAGAGAAAAACAAATATCGTATGCTAACACATATATATGGAATCTAAAAAAAAATGGTTCTGACGAACCTAGGGGCAGGACAGGAATAAAGACACAGACATAGAGTATGGACCTGAGGACAAGGGGAGTGGGAAGGGCAAGCTGGATGAAGTGAGAGAGTGGCATGGACTTATATATACTACCAAATGTAAAATAGATAGCTAGTGGGAAGCAGCCACATGGCACAGGAAGATCAGCTCGTTGATTTGTGTCCACCTAGAGGGGTGGGATAGGGAGGGTGGGAGGGAGATGCAAGAGGGAGGAGATATGGGGATATATGTATATGTATAGCAGATTCACTTTGTTGTGAAGCAGAAACTAACACACCATTGTAAAGCAATTATACTCCAATAAAGATGTTAAAAAAAAAAAAGGAGGAAGAATAAAGAATGAGAGACTTGTTCTGCTGTGTATTAAAATATACTGGGTTGGCCAAAAAGTTCGTTCAGCTTTTTCAGTAAGATGTTACGGAAAACACAAACGAACTTTCTGGGCAACCCAATATTATAAAGCTTCTGAAATTCAAAGTTTATACTATTAGCAAATAAATAACAGATAAGAGACACAGGACAAGAGTTCAGAAACAGATACATGGGAATAAATCTAGTGATTTATGCATGGAATAAATGGTATTGAAAAACTGTCTGTCTACTTAAATGAATATAAAATTAGATCCCTACCTTTCATCATATTTTTTGAAAAATCCCAAATGGATTAAGCCTATAATGTTGAAATAGAAAATATAAAGCGTTGGAATAAAATAAAACAAAATAATACTTTCATAACCTCCATGTGGGGAAGTTCTAAGAAAGCTAGAAATTCAGCAGCTGTTAAGGAAGATAAAGGAATTAATCATGCAAACATTAAAAAAAATACTTATATTAAAAAAAGGAAAGACAGAAATACAGTAAAGAAGAGTTTAAATAAATATTTTTCGTTTTAGACCTTAAAACTAATAGCAGTAAATATTTCTACTGAAACATAAAAGTAATGGCTATTCAAGCTTAAGATTTTTATCTCTATTAATACATACATATGTATATTGATTTCATTAATTAAATGGAATTTTAATCCATAAAGTTGAGCATGTTTAGCATTGAGAGGGAGCATTTCTGAGTGTGAAAATTTTTGAAAATTAGAATATAGTTAGCTGAACTGTCAAAGACTTAATCAAGTGAGCCCTTAGAACAGTTTAAAAAAAGGCATAATGTACAAAAGATCCCAAACTGGGTGCCAAATGGTTATTTTAAACAAAGAGCCATTATGGAGGATGGGTAACTGAAGAATGGGTCATTCTTAAATGGACAATATTATAATGAATAATCACCTGCAATGTTAGCGAAAATACAGGAAAATGGGCAGGGGGGGTGCAGTCTGAGATCAGAGCTATAAGGCTGAAAATTTTCAGAATTGCTGCTTGATTTTGGAGGGGCAGCATAAAAACAAATAGTGTAGACATAGACAATGACACCATCAGTTCAAGCTGTGCTCTTACAAGGAATACTCAAATTTCTAACACCTTTTTCACAAGTCAGCTGTTTAAGAATTAAGATCGAAGTCTCTTACTTACAATGATTTTGCTGCTGTAAATTAATGATCAAAGTGATTTATTATTCAGTTGTTCAACTGCTGCTTTATTTCTGTTGATCTTTGTTTTTCTGCTTAATTTCTATAAATTACTGTACAGTTTCCCATAAGGTATAATTAAGCAGAATTGCTTAAGTTTTAATTATTGTGTATTATAGATGTTGAAAGCAACATTAGCACTTGGCTTTTAAAAATGTGATCGTATATTTATAAGAGAGCATTTATAAACACATTTACATATAGTTAAGATGAAAAAGGTATTTGAATTGTAGTCATTAGCATTTCTTCAAACATATGGCAGAGCAGCGGAGGCCATGGGCCATGCCTTCATTAACTGAACACTGTTTCATCAGTGTCTCGGCTTCCTGTTGTGCCACCCTGTGGCGTTCCCTTCTGTCCCCGAGGTTTCAGTGACAAGGGACAATATGTCCCCAAGGTGAAAATCTGGAAAATATAGCAGATTAGCCCTTAGAGAAGTTCTTATGATTATTTAATCATACTTAGAGAGGAAACACACAGCACCGTTAAACCGGTTTCACCGTTTTTCTGTCAGTCTCCATTTCTCCAATGCAGTGGTTGGGTCTGCCAGCCACGCACAGTGAACACAAGCAAGGTAAAATACGACATATTTTTGCTGCCATTAGAAGGCTGACTTGTTTCAAATTTGCCGGTATAATGGTCAAAGCCATCATAGATACCTACAAGTGTCATGGGTTAATTATAATTTGTTGGATATAATGTTTTTCAGATGATAGATAAAGAAAAAACTTTCCTTAATGATGTCACTTAGAAAACTTTCACTTTACTCCCTATAAAAAACTAGAAAATTAATAAAACACTTCCTGGTAACTGCCAGGGTCACATTTTATTTGTACATTTTCTCTGGTACATAAGGATGAGAGACAAAGGCATCTGACTCAAGGTATTAGCCATCTTTATATTACATCTGCCAAATACCTCACTTTAACATTGTAGTATATCTGATTTTAGAATATATGTGTGTGTGTGTATATATATGTATGTATATATAAAGATTATTAGCTTTTAATTTGAGATTAAAATTTTAATAATAAACTCCTGTGACACCTGAAAAAGATATATTTTAAACATGAATATTTGGGGTCATATTTTTATATTATGCAATTGTCATTAAGTGATTAAATAGTTGGGAACATGAAATCTTAGAAAATTTCCCTACTTAATGAATGACTGTGAATATTTCACTTGGGAGATTCTTGGGGGCATTGAAATAATAGCAACAAATGGAATAACTCAGAGGTATCCCAAAGACTGGAGCTATAAAAAAAATGGAGAAAGAAAGAAAAGAAACATTGATCCTCTACTTCTGATTATATAGGTCTTTAGGAAAGGAAATACTAGTAGCAATCTAGTCTTAAATTCAGGAAACTTTCCAAGGTTATTTAAATTAACAGTCCCATCAGCAATACTGCTAATGGCATGAACAGATTCCAAATGTATGCTAGATATGTGCAGATCTACAGTGAAATAATAATCCCTTACAAGACATTGTCTCATTATGAAAGGAATTATTGTCTTGTTACTTTCACCTTCTACTTTCACCTAAACATAATATTACCAAATTTTTAAAATTTTCCTTCATATCTATAAAATCTCTCTGTTTCTGTTATGGTCATCGTATTTAATTTATTTTTCAAGGTAGTATACTGTACTGTAGAGAGAACAAAAGAGAGAGAAAGAGAAATAATAAAGCACAACCCCTTTCTTCAAGGAGGTTATACTCTTCTATAAGACACAAAACCAAACAAGAGGGGATATATGTATATGTATAGCTAATTCATTTTGCTATACAGTAGAAACTAACACAATACTGTAAAGCAACTATATTCCAATAAAAATTAATTTAAAGAAAGGACACAAAACCAACTATACAAGTCTGATGGTTACAATTAACTACTCTGCCCTCCCTTTCAGGGATGGAGTCTTTGCTTTCTTGTCTCTAACCTAGTAGTTAGAGCACAGACGCTGGAGCCAAACTGCCTCAGTTTGAACCCAACTCCACCACAAATCAGGTCTGAGACCCTTAACAAGCTATTGAAGAGTTCTGTGCCTCAGTTTCCTTACAGAAACATTATTGGCTCCTACCTCACTTGGTTGTTCAGGGCATTAAATACATAAGTTAACTTAATGTGAAGTGTCCAGCAGAGTGCCGGGAGCATAGTCAATGCTTTATTATTATTTAAAGGTTCATTCTCCCACTAAAAGAAAATCTTCCTAGATCTTTCCCTCCTCTAGCCTCCCCGCTATGCACCCCAATTTTGACTGCATCTTTTTCTTCCTTTCCAAAACCAAAGGTTTTAACAGAGGCCACTTAGTGGCTGCAGGCAGTGTGAGGGAGAGGGAATGCAGTGAAAAGTGTAATCATTGATCTTCTGTCGGCAACAACAAATTGCAGAACATAGAGCCAAGTTGGAAGGTCATTCTAGACGCCTCAGATGAGAATTTTGTAAAAGTCTACTTTGACACTGCAAACTCCACCCACTCTCCTTCATTGCCATAATTGCTGGTGTTCTGTGTGAGAGTCCAAGTTGCTAGCACTAAGATTGTTCTATCTGCATATACTGAACAAAAGTGAGGACAAATACAATATAAACAACCAATGGGCTTATGATATTGTTAACTACCAGTATTGAAAAAGTATGTTTAATGGTACTCCTAATACTTGGCAGGATATGTTTAAGTAAAATATTAATTAAATGGGCTATATATCTCTTTATGATGAAGCAGTAAGATACAGTATCAAATCATATAAATATATTTGCTTTGGGGAATTCCCTTTTGGACACTTTTATTTTTCATCATCTCATAGCGTATCACAAGTCCCCAGAAATATGCCATGTTAATATTGCCAACTGAGTTCTTCCAAGCAGAGATGACATCAGCCATCTGTCACACGGTATTAATGCTGGGGAGCAGAGCCAACTATAGAGAAAATAAATACCTTTCATATAGATTAGCCAAATATTTATGTTGAGAATGAAATGATTAAAATCTCACTATTCAAGCTAATTACCTTAAGTGAATATTTGCCTCTGAATGAACAACGTACCAGCAATACACTTGCCCTGTTCTTTCCTAAACCAAATTTCACTGTGAACATGTTAGTACATGAGGGGCTTGTGCCAGACATTGCAAGGTGTTGTACTACACCACCATAGTGATCTTTCAGCCTGCAGGTATATCCTCTGCTGCCTTGGTAGATTCAATCTATACACCGAGCCTCACTGGTTTCCAGATGGCTGTTCTCTTGCTCTGTTTTAAGTTACTCAGTCTCTTTGAGTCTGGTACTTCGGAGTTGGTCATTGCAGGGTCACACAATTGGTGTTCGCTAATTCTGATTTGATGCCAAAGCATTTATTTTTCTAGAAGTGCTTATTTAAAGATAGGCTAAGTAGCTACCTGGCTTGATTATAATAGATGATTACATTATTTTCTAAATTGGGTAACCCTATTCAAAGACACGAGAAATTTTTCCAAAATCAGTTACTGCTATTGTGGTTACACTAAGTCATTCAGTGTCAACAGGGAAGACATTGACCGAACTGCTAATTCACCTTTTACAGATTACAGATGTATGTGTGGGCAGAAAGAATTTGTTATATATTACATCTAAGTCTATGGAGAAATTAGCTATTTCAAATAGAGTTATCGTATATTTTTCCTTCTGGGAAAGAAGTGAAATTCAGTGTTTTATAATTTGATTAAGTAGTCAAAGGTGCTTTGAGCTCTTTTCCAGGTGATTTAAAGGTCGCAGTATAGAATGCTTCTGTAAACTCAAGTATTTCCATTTAGTTTGGCTGGAAACAGCATCCTTTTCTAAAATAAATGAAACATGATGATACAAAAATATTTTGGGAAAGTCTGCAGCTTTATATAGTAACCAAAGTCAAAGGGTTATGTGACCAATGTAAAAGATCAATTACACTTAAGTCACTCTGGATCGCTTTTCTCTGTGGTTTCCAGGCGAGCCCAAAATACAATTGAATTGAACAAACACTTATTTCATCTACTGTTTCTTTCTAAATATTAACTTCTTCAGATATTTAAAGAATGTGAGTAAATGGATCACCTGCTTAGATATTTGTCCTGGGCACTGAAAATGTCAGAGGAAAATTTAAGGAAGACCTACCTAGGTATATTGTAAAAATCAACTTAACAAAACCACATATCATTTTGCCTAGGAGGGCACTAGTAATTTTCATAATAAGTGCATTAACCTATCATAAAATATATTTGAAAACTATACAGTTTTCACTTTATTACATTATTGTACGTTGTCTATTTATAACAAAGTAACATGTATTTCTGAACTAACTGAGAAAGAAAGCAATATTGCAATTGAGAAGCCAAATAATCACCATTTTTATTATTTTTGGAGAACATATCTTTTGTATACTGAACTACTGCCTTAGGCAAAACCACCATCACAGTCCTGGGAGCAAGGCCAGAGCTGGTCTCCCCACTTCTGCTCTCTTACCCCTCCCAGGGGCAGAATCTGCCTCTGGTGTGCAAATTGGCAAAGGGCCTGCTGCAAGTCAGCTGACTTCAAAGATGGAAATGCAAATTATCTGCTGAACAGACCCATTTATTCTTCAAATAACGTCCAGATACCTCCCCTGGGCAGAATGAGTAAGTAGGTGGCAAAAGGAGGGTCCCGCTATTTAAGCATGTCTACACAGAGGAAAGAGTGAAAATGGCCAATAAGCATTCTCTCCTGACATACTACTTTTCAAAATGTATTAATTATTTCCTCTTTTATATATAGATGGAATAATTTCCTCTTCCTTTAATTACCCAGTATAAAATTTCATGTGCATTTTCCCTCATTCTTCTTTAGGCAAATATAAATGTGTATT
Organism: Balaenoptera ricei; assembly: GCF_028023285.1. Taxonomy (NCBI): domain Eukaryota; kingdom Metazoa; phylum Chordata; class Mammalia; order Artiodactyla; family Balaenopteridae; genus Balaenoptera; species Balaenoptera ricei. The sequence goes on from NC_082647.1 coordinate 67,585,287, forward strand.
GTAGCAGTTATTTTTTGCTGCATAGCAGATAACATGAAAACTTAGTGGCTAAGTCAATAACAATGTATATGTTCATAATTCTGTGGATTAGTAGTTTGAATAGAACCTATCTGGATTACCTCCTCTGTGTACCACATGGTTCTGGCTGACCTCTGTCATGCAGTTTTGGTCAGCTGTAATGTCAGCTTGAGCTGGATTGTCCTTGATAGCCCCATGCACATGCCTGGTTGATTCCTGAGGCTCATAGTGTGGCTACCTTGGTTCTCCTCCATATGATTTCCCATCTTCCAGAGGTATAGCAAGCTTCTTTACATGATCATGGAAACATTCCAAGATGGTGAAAACAGACAACAGGAGAGAGAGAAAGGGAGACACAGAGAGAAGGAGAGAGCAAGAGGGAGGGGGAGAGGGAGATGGGTATATTGTTTAATATTTGAGATTGCAAACTCTGAAATCACACTGCTGAAATCTGAGTTTTAGCTCTGTTCCTTACTTGATGTATGATTTCTTAAACAAGTTATTTATCTTCTCTTATTCCATCATGAATTAAAATGAATTGACTAATAATTACACATATGAAAAAACATATGAAAGAAACTATTCATTATATTAACATTATACTTATATATTATACAAATAATAATATAATATATAACACAAGTAGAATATAAAATTATATATTATAGCATAAATGTTATATATTATAGTTATATCATTATATAATAATAAAATTGTAAATGAAAAGCAAAGAAGAGATGTACAAGTAATCAGAAAATGTGAAACTATAAAACTGTAAAATATAGAATATAATGAGCCAAAACAGAGTAGGTGATCATAAGAGGTGTAGAAGACCAAACTGAAGAGTTGAGAAAGTGAAACCAAAATAGAGAAGTAGAAAAGAAGTAAAAAGAGAAAAGATAAGCAAAATGACCCCCAAAATGTAAAATTTATTGTTTCCTGAATAAGAAAATTTATGTTCCTGAATAAGAAAATTTACATATAGGGAGGTTATACCTTACACTTGAGAAACTTGATCAAGGCAACTTGAGAAATATCTCAGTAGCATTAGGCTCCAAAAAAAAAAAAAAAATCCCCAATGCCTCTAGGCACAAAGACTAAGTCACTAACAAAGGAAAGAAAATCAATGTGATGTCAAGCATTTCTACAGCAACACTGAATCCAAAAAAAGAGTGAAGCAGTATTTATAAGATAGGCAACTGCCATGTCAGGATTTTCTGTCCAGCCAAACTGTCACCAAATGATCAAATCTATACACACACACTGATGAACATGTAAATTTCAAGGAATATTGTATGTTTGAGTATTTTCTAGGAATCTACCAGATGGTTCCTTCAGTAAGGAGATGATTGGGAATTTTTAGCAAAGGACTGATGGTAATTATTGGATAAATTTTAAAATAGATATATTAGTAAAACAAAGGTTGGATGAAGATGGAAAGTTTTTTTTGTTGTTGTTGACTCCCTAATGTGAAAATGTTGAGTCAAAGCTCTAAAACAATGTCTGTACATCTTCTGCATGTATGAAAATAAAGTGTTTTTTTGTAGACATATATGAATAAATAGACCAAGTTCATAGAACATAGAAGGTTTATTATGAGATTAGTGTTATTATAAAATTATATGTTAAGACAGAATATTTTACAATTAATTATAAAATGGTCAATGATTTAATAAAATCTTAGCTAATAGAAATTTTATAATGTTGAGCTTTAGTGGGCTGATAAACTCATAAGCTGCTGAATCACTTTACACCAGAAAGTAACACAACATTGTAAATCAACTATACTTCAATTAAAAAAAAATTTTAATGTCAAAAAAATTCGTAAGTTGCTAAAAATAAGCACAATGAGAGATTGATAGCAATTAATTTGTAAAAGCCTACAATGAAATCCTAGTCCCCATACTTCTTCAAAGGAACAAACTCTGTTAAAATGAGATAGATAGTAGGAAGAAATAGTTCAAAAGTTTTATAAATGCCATAGAGTAGAGCAATATAGAACAGCCTAATAATATAAAGTATTGCTCTTTTTTCCCTTTTTTGTGTTTTCCAATAATGCTCTACTCACATACAAAAGGATGTAAATAAAAACATTAAAATGTATAGCAGGTAAAAATGAAACACTAACTTGTAAAAGTTTTTATCTTTGGGTTATAAGATATAGTTCACTTTTCTTTTTCTTCTGTTGACTTACTCTAAGTTTACAGAATGAGCATGTTTTAATTTATAAAGAAAAAAATTATTCCTATGTTGATTACTTGAATTTTTCCAGCATCCAGTTTGTCCACGATAAAAACGTACTAAAATGAGCATTTTTCTTTTCTCTTTTTTACTTTTATTTTGTATTGGAGTATGGTTGATTAACAATGTTCTGTTAGTTTCAGCTGTACATAAAAGTGATTCAGTTATACATATACACATACCTTTTTTTTTTTTTTTTTGGCCATACCACACAGCATGTGGGATCTTAGTTCCCCAACCAGGGATCAAACCTGTGCACCCTGCAGTGGAAGCACGGGGTCTTAACCACTGGACCACCACGGAAGTCCCTGTATCTATTCTTTTTCAAGTTCTTTTTCCATTAAGGTTATTACAGAATATTGAGCAGAGCTCCCTGTGGTATAGAGTAGTCCTTGTTGGTTATCTGTTTTAAATATAGCAGTGTGTATATGTCAGTCCCAAACTCCCAATCTATCCCTCCCTCCCACCTCTTCCCCACTGGTATCCGTAAGTTCATTATCTAAGTGTGTGAGTCTGTTTCTGTTTTGTAGATAAGTTCATTTGTATAATTTTTTTAAAGGAAGTTGTCCATCTCTTTTTTTTTAATTAATTAATTTATTTATCTTTGGCTGTGTTAGTTCTTCGTTGCTGTGCGCAGGTTTTCTCTAGTTGCGGTGAGCAGGGGCTACTCTTTGTTGCGGTATGCAGGCTTCTGGTGGCTTCTCTTGTTGCGGAGCACGGGCTCTAGGTGAGCGGGCTTCAGTAGTTGTGACGCACGAGCTTAGTTGCTCCACAGCATGTGGGATCTTCCCGGACCAGGGCTCAAACCCATGTCCCCTGCATTGGCAGGTTAATTCTTAACCACTGCCCCACTAGGGAAGTCCCATTTGTATAACTTTTTAAAATTAGATTCTGCATATGAGTGATGTCATATGATATTTTTCTTTCTCCATCTGACTTACTTGACTTAGTATGATAATCTCCAGGTCCATCCATGTTGTTACGGATGGCATTATTTCATTGTTTTTAATGGCTGAGTAATATTCCATTGTATATATGTACCACATCTTCTTTATTCATTCATCTGTCGATGGACATTTAGGTTGCTTCCATGTCTTGGCTATTGTAAACAGCACTTCAGTGAACACTGGGGTGCATGTACCCTTTTGAATCATGTTCTTCTCCAGATACATGCCCAGGAGTGGGATTGCTGGATCATATGGTAGCTCTATTTTTATTTTTTTAAGGAACCTCCATACTGTCCTCCATAGTGGCTGCACCAATTTACATTCCCACCAACAGTGTAGGAGGGTTCCCTTTTCTCCACACCCTCTCCAGCATTTATTGTTTGAAGATTTTTTGATGTTAGCCATTCTGACCAGTGTGAAGTGATACCTCATTGTCGTTTTGATTTACATTTCTCTAATAATTAGTGATGTTAAGCATCTTTTCATGTGCTTTTTGGCCATCTGTATGTTCTTTGGAGAAATGTCTATTCAGTTCTATCCATTTTTTGATTGGGATGTTTGTTTGTTTGTTTTTTCTTGATTGAGCCACATGAGCTGTTGGTAATTTTGGAGTTTAATCCCTAGCTAGTCGTGTCATTTGCAAATATTTTCTCCCATTCTGTAGGTTGCCTTTTCATTTTTTTCATGGTTTCCTTTGCTTTGCAAAAGCTTTTGAGTTTAATTAGGTCTCCTTTGTTTATTTTTGTTTTTATTTCCATTACTCTAGGAGATGGCTCAAAAAAAGCTATTGCTGCAATTTATTTCAAAGAGAGTTCTGCCTATGTTTTTCTGTAAGAGTTTTATATTATCCGGTCTTACATTTAGCTCTTTAATTCAATTTGAGTTTATTTTTGTGTTCAATGTTAAAGAATCTTCTAATTTCATTGTTTTACATATAACTGTCAGGTTTCCCCACACCATTTACTGAAGAGACTGTCTTTACTCCAACGTGTAGTCTTGCCTCCTTTGTCATAGATTAACTGACCATGTGTGTGGCTTTATTTCTGGGGTTTCTATCCTGTTCCATTGATCCATATTTCTGTTTTTGTGCCAGTACCATACTGTTTTGATGACTGTAGCTTGGTAGTATAGTCTGATGTCAGGGAGCCTGATTCCTCCAGCTCCATTTTTCTTTCTCAAGATTGCTCTGGCTATTCGGCATCTTCTGTGTTTCCATACAAACTGTAAAATTTTTTGTTCTAAATTCTGTGAAAAATGCCATTGGTAATTTGATAGGGATTGCATTGAATCTGTAGATTGCCTTGGGTAGTATAGTCATTTTGACAATATTGATCCTTCCAACCCAAGGACATGGTGTATCTTTCCATCTGTTTGTGTCATCTTTGATTTCTTTCATCATCGTCCTGTAGTTTTCAGAGTACAGGTCTTTTGCGTCCTTAGGTAGGTTTATTCCTGGGTATTTTATTCTTTTTGATGTGACAGTAAATGGGATTATTTCTTTAATTTCTCTTTCTGATCTTTCATTGTTAGTGTATAGAAATGCAACAGATTTCTGTGTATTAATTTTATTTCCTGCAACTTTACTGAATTCATTGATAAGCTCTAGTGAATTTTCAATTCATTTGGAATGAACATTCTATTCATTTTGAAATAGGCCTGTAAGACAACATAGAATGTGGTCCAAAGGAAGTCAGGTAAGGATTTTTAAATTAACAAAGCAGGAAGAGACAGAGAGAGAGAGAGAGAGAGTGTGTCTCCTGGAATAAAAAAGAAAATGGTTCTGAAGAACTTAGGGGCAGGACAGGAATAAAGACGCAGATGTAGAGAATGGACTTGAGAACATGGAGGGGGAAAGGGTAAGCTGGGACGAAGTGAGAGAGTGGCATTGACATATATACACTACCAAATGTAAAATAGATAGCTAGTGGGAAGCAGCCACGTAGCACAGGGAGATCAGCTCGGTGCTTTGTGACCACCTAGAGGGGTGGGATAGGGAGGGTGGGAGGGAGATGCAAGAGGGAGGAGATATGGGGATATATGTATATGTATAGCTGATTCACTTTGTTATAAAGCAGAAACTAACCCACCATTGTAAGGCAATTATACTCCAATAAACATGTTAAAAAAAATTAAGCAAAACATAAACACCACCAAGAGCCTTCTTTTCTGTAATTACATAATAAACTTGGCTTCAGGAGCTAAAAGCTAAGGTAGTTAGAGATATATTGTCTTATTTAATTAATCTCAAGTAAGAATTATTAACCTTATAGGAGAAACAATCATGAACAACACATCCCACCAAGAAAATAGATATATAAAAACAAAGAACCACCATCTTACAAGTCTTGCATTGACCTGTGAAGACAGAGTGATAAGTACTGATGTAAACCTCATGACACTTCACTACTCTTTAGGGCACTAAGATAAAGTTTTAGACATTTACTTTCCAATAACTTAAGAATACAAAGAAAAATCTTGGAAAAGCCAGATAATTTTCCTATAGTATGTCTATGTCAACATTGCTTTAAGTCAATTATTGGATTATGATCTGTTTGTCACTGATTTATATTACAAGTAACCATAAAATACACAGTTTATTCTCTCTTGGTTAAAATGATTGCTGCATGTTTTAAATGTTATACGTGGCCTAGCTTTGACTCCAGGTTGCCATTGACAACCCTAAGCTAATAACATACTTTCACTGTGACTCTGCTTCCAACTCTATAAAATAGGGATCATTTATTCCTTCATTCCACACATATTTATTGATTATTACACCTGTCAGGATAGGGTGGGTTATGCTGTGGTAATAAACTCCCTAATACTCAGTGGCTACACACCAAAGTTTACTTCCCTGTCCTGAAAATCCACTCTGGGTTTGGGCAGTTCTCCAGAACAGCTGTCCACCATGTGTACACTCAGCATTCCAGACTGCTTCAATCTTTTGGCACCTCCATATGAACATGAGCTTCCAAGCTCTTCACACGAGGAGGAAAAAGAAGGCTGAAAATTCAAGAGTCAACAATTACAAGCAGCCACCTAGAAGTAACATTCAGCATTTTTACTCACATTTTTTTGGCAAAGCATATGTCTACCCCTAACTTCAGAATATTAGGAAAGAACCAATATTCCCCCATCTGACAGAAGAAGAATGGATTGACTCATTAGGCTGTAAAAGTGCTCACCACCATCAGCTTTAAGGTGTCAGATGCCGTTCTCAACTCAACAGACAGAACAGTGAACAGAAAAGTCCAAATCTTTGGACCTCATAAATCTTAAATTGTAGTAATAGTGGTGGGGGCAGGGCTAAACAGATAACAAAGAGCTATATAATAAATTACAGAGTGTTGATTGTTATGGGTAAATGGAAATTAGGCTAACTCGGATAGCAAATGAAAGGATGAAGGGCGGCAATAGGCGCTTAGGATTTTGAATTTTTTATGTAGTTGAAAGGCATGGAAGACTGTATCAATAAGGGGGTGTTTGAGTAGAGACCTAAAGTAAGTGAGGCAGCAAACTATGCAAATATTTGGAAGAGGGAACATCAAATGTAAAGGTCATGAGGTAGAAAATGGTGTAGCTTAGAATGTCAAGAAGCAAGTATGTAGCCAATGTGGCTAGAAACGAGTGAGCGGGAGAACAAAAAATGTGAAGAGGTCAGAGTGGCAGAGGCGGAGGTCAGCTCTTGTAAATCCTTGTAGGTCTTGGCAAGTGCATAGCTCTTGCTTTGAGTAAAATCAAGAATTTGGGCAGAGAAATGATATTATTTGGCTGAAATTTTAAAAGGATCACTTTTGCTGCATGGAGCACAGATTTTGGCAGCAAGAGTAGAAGGTGGGATAGGAAACTGTTGTAATAATTCAGTAAGAGGTGACGGTGACTCATTCCAAGATGAATGACAGAGGTGAGTGGTGGGCAGTGGACTATTTCTGAATGTGTTTACAAGCTGTTGACCACAGAATTTCCAGATGCATCAGGATGTTCAGGTGAGAGAGTAATGAAAAATGACGCCAAGTTTTGTGATAGGTAAGCTGAAAATATGGAGCTGTCTTTTATTGAGTTGGAGAAGACTACAAAAGTAGATTGGAAATGAACAGTTCATTTTTGGACACGTGCTGTTTGACATGTCGAATAGTATCTAAGTGAAGAGTTTGAGTAGGCTACTCGATTTATAAGTCTAAAGTTAACATGGAAGGTCTCTGCTAAAATAAATACATAGAATCACCTGCATTTCAGATAAATCTAAATCCATCAGACTGAATAAGATAACTTAGGAAGTGATTGAAAATTAGAGAAAATGTTTGCTAAGCAAGCCCTCATATACTACAAAGTATAGCGTTATAAGAAGAAATTAGCAAGGGAGTCAAGAGAGAGAAAGAGAACATGTTCCAGTAAGGAAGAAATGGAATGAACAAACAGGGATGTCTAGAATTCAAATGAAAAAAGTGCTTCAAGAAGGAGGTTGTGGTCACCTGTGCTAAATGCTGCTGGATAATGCAAATAAAGGCAAACAGAGCCATCACCAGTAATAACAATGACCAGTTTATAAATATTCTCGTGAGGATAAATGACATGATACGCAAATCAATAAGCCTAGTATTTAGTTCGTGGGAATACAATAAATGTTTATTAGTATTACTATTTTGAGGCTGGTGTTATTCTGTTATCAGAGTTCATTCATATGCTGTGATTAATCCTGATGACATTCAGTTGATAAGATTCATGGAACTCAACAACCAGTGTAAGAGACAGAAGAAACAGATAGAGGGGGAGTACCCATCACAGCCTGTCATTTCCAAAGGATGCAGGTACTCCTTACCTTGAAGGAAAAGAAAGTTATTCGTGTAATTTTAGACAGAGGAAAGATAATGAGCAAAGACATCGAAGGTAATAGAAGAGGACATATCATAAGATCTAATATTGTTATAATTAAAGGAAGAGGAAGGTATATAGTGATGATAGGAGAGGAAGCTAGAATGTTAGGCAGGGGCTATTTTATAAAGATTTTTATATGGTTTTCCCAAAAAGTTCTAAACTTGTCCTTAATGCAATGAGGACCACTGAAGGGTTTTAAGCCAGAAAAAATCATAACCTCTTTCAATGAATTACTAAAAATTTACTGTAGCAAAAAATGGAGAATGGATTTACAGTATGAAAAATGGAATCTAAAAGTTAAATATGATTTATTAATATAAGGTGAAAATATTTAGTATTGAATTAAGTTAATGACAACATGATTGAAAAAGACAGGAGGGATTTGAAAAATATTTAAGAGTTAAAGTCAATTATATTTGATAAATTGGATATAGATTGAATAAGAAAACATGAGGAATCTTAGATAATTTCCAAATTTCTGATAAATGTGTCTTGTTCAATAATAATTCTACTCACCAATATAAAAATACATCAGGAAAAACTGCAGATTTAGAAAGTGGATGAATTCTCTTTTTGATTGATTGACTTTAAAAGAGCCTGGAAAATGAACAGGACACTGTTGTGAATATAAATTATTTCAAGTCCAAGAAAAAAGATATGAATTTGATTATGGAATTAGAAGACATCAACATAAAAATGGTAGTTGAAGCCAATTTTTTTAAGGAACTTGCCCAGTACCCATAGAATGAAAATAGAATAATATCAGGGATGGACCCCATTGTTAAATCCTGTCTTAGACAGGCTATCTCATGTCAACTCCCATGTTACTTATTGATTAACCCAACATTATTCTAAGAAAAGTGTCAGTTTTTCTTAGGTGCTAGAAAAGTTACTTGATCAATAACTGAATATTCTAGTTAACTTAAGAATTGATGATCACAGGAAAGGTATTAAGAGTCAAGGGCTCAGTTAGTAAAATAATACTGGTATAGCGTGAAATTTAGGTTGAAAAATGAACTATCCAATACATGAATAGAGGGGTCTTATTCAAAATGATGTTTAAAACTTTGGGAATGCCTCCCAATGCAGCAATATTCATTTTGCTAAAATGTATCTCTGTAAGAAATCGGAGGGATAGTCATCTATTTTTAAAGACTTCTCTCTGGCATCGATAAGCTTATTCCATATGTCTAAAATTAGGTGTGTATTTTCTTGTTGGCTAAGGTAGGAAGATGCATATCCAATTTACTTCAAAATAATACTAAATACACAAGATATCACTGCTCTAGGAATGGCTATCTGGACTTGAAGAATAATGTGGAAATGGATGATATAAGTGTGACTTTAGCTCTTAATGTGATTATTTTTGCATTATATTGAACAGGGTCCCTTTTGAAAATGTACATTTGTAGAAGGGTTTATTAAAATGTTGGGTAATCCAAGGGGTGGAATGTGTTGGACAGTTTTCTCTCCACCCCCCACCCTGCCCCATAGACACACACATATGCACACATGCTCACACACTCCAAACCACTCAGAATATTAGTTGTCCAGAGGATAGAATATGCCACAATTTAGGCCAGCTGAACAACGTTTACCAAAATTAGGGCGGTGACGCAAAGGCAAAATAAATAATTCCCTTTCAGGCTGAGGTAAGTCTTTACAGACACAGGGTTCTCACCAAGTTATTTGTTCTATAAACTCACTGTTGTGGTTCATGCTGATTAAGCTTCCAGATGTCCATTATATTTTGACCATTTCTTAGCTTGGAGTTCAACTGGTTTTTGAGGCACCAATATCCTCCTAATAGGTTTCTTTTGCTTAAGTTAGTCAGTGTTACTTTCTGTTCCTGGAAATTGAGACTTATAGCTGAAATATTGCAAGACTAAACATTCAAGTTATTTGCTGCTCTATTGTAAATTTTAAATGATGCATAATCTAATATTAAAAATAAAACTTAAACAGAGGTACATTCCGAAAAATCACTGTCCACACTATTCCTTTCAACTCAGTTTGCTTCAGGATGAAAAAGGGGGGCATACCTTACTTTTTTCAATCTCAATATATATTGCTTGTTATTTTTACCATTTCAGAAACTAAATAGGTAATAAAGTAAGTGGGCCAGCCTTTACTATTCAGTTGTACAGAAGCTATGCTTTCAAAACCTGTATCCTGATATTAATTGTTATTTCTCTGTTCTCTGTGAAAATCTGCCTTATTTAGAATCAGTTGCATAGCTGAGGTTCTGATTGCGCTGGAGCATCAGCGGTTCCTTGGCTATTTACGAAAGTCTCAGAATGTTTACCTTTGGGAGCTAGGCAGATTTGGTAAAGAGAATGCATCTAAATCCAAATGATTTTCTAGAGACTTTTCTGAACTTTTCCTTTGGACAAGAATTTTTTCACCTCTTTTTGAAGCCAAATTGACCTACAAAGGAATTAAATGGTATTTCATTAGCTATCATTCACAGCAATTGGCTTTACATACTGAGAATTTTTTTTGTAGAGACACGTTATTCATTTAGTTTCCTGATGAGTCTCAGATTTATAAACTCCAAAGATATACTACATATTTCTATAGAGAAAAATAATATTTAGCTTAGTTGTCTAGAGAAACAATTTTTACCCATGTTTTTGAGCTTAAAACTTACTTCCTGGAGTTGGTTTTTGGGGGATGAGGATGGATTTTTGTTGTTTGTAATTAGAAGCATTTTTCATAATAAAGTGATTATATTTTTATCTCCAAGTACTGTATACACTATACCTATCAGAAAACATTTTTTAAATAAAATTATCTTACACAGCTTTGGTGACAGCATCAAAAAACTAATAACATCATATCTGCAAGTGAAGATGACTTCTTCATTTACTCATTATTCAAAAAATAAAACTTGTCATAGAGCACCTTTAGGTCTGTATTTTTTTGGAGAAGATAATTCATCTTAAGTGGAAAATAACACATGTATGTAGAATTCCTCTTTGCTGTGATGATCTGTTCTCAGTTTGGGCATCGTAGAGGATTTTAGCAAATCCCTGAGTAGTAAGGGCTGTACGTAGAGATTAAGTTTTGAGTCACACCATCTTTACTGATAATTCAGAATATTTTTTTTAAATTCCACCTTACATTACCTTTTACTCAAAAAAATATATTTGTCTTAACAAAAGACAAAACTACAATCTCTAAAAGGAACTTAAAATCAGTCTTTAAATGGTTCATCAAATTTGCTAACTTCTTGAAAAAAATAAATTTTACAACAGCCAAGCCTCTGTTCAAATCAGGGTAGCTAGCTGCCACAGTAATTAAACTCTGAAATCTCAGGGGCTCAGCTTCTCTCCTGAGATGAAGTCTGATATGGGCAGCTGGTCCTCCTCCTGCTTATAGCCATGACATCTGAAACCCATGGCCTCCTCAACTGAAGAAGAGCCTGGTGCAGGAAGCACAGTAGCCCTTAGTTGACTCATCCCAGAAGTAACACACATCCCTTCTCTACTCTTCATTGGTCAGAAGTACTTATATGGCCCCAAACTAACTCTAAGGTTAGCTGGGAAATACACATGAACACATGTAACTGATTATGAGAACATCAACATTGAAAAAGTCTCTCTCCCTCTCCAACAAAGCTCTACCTTCATTGAAAAGTTGTCATCGAAAAAGAATTTGGTACCTAACTCCACAAGTGCAATTAAACATTGGCAGTTATTGGGGCAAATAAGAGAGAGACAGAAGTATTGAATTCAATATTTTGAAAATACTGCATTCACTAGTTTTACCTTCATCTGCCTGGAAGAGTAATCTGTCAGTTCTTAAGTCAACACATGCATCATTTCATAAACACAATTTACATTACAAAGCTCACTAGAAAGCTTTTAGAATTTAACATGCTACTCAGTCAGTTCCAGGCACTCTGAAATAAAATAAGATTGGGAAACTAAAAAACAAACAAACAAAACAACACTTCAGAAAACTTGGCAAGTCTGTTTTTTGTGCATTTTTATTTTTCCCACTCAATAGAATTGTCTTCCGTTTGGGAGAAAAATATTTACTTAGGACCACTTAATGATATTGCAACTCAGGCTGAGAACAGTGATTTGCCCAAAGCAGGAATTCCATGATATTTGGGAATGTTGATTAATTTTAAAGATACTGTATAGATACAGTACTCTGTAGTTACCTCTAGATTCTCTAACCGCTCCTTATATTGAGTGGAGAGAGATCACAAATAAGTATGTCGAAGTCTTAATTTTCTCAAGGGAAGGGAAAAGCAAGCTAATATTTACCAGGGTTTTATATGCTGAGCACAAAACACAAGTCTCCTCACATGAACATCACAAAAAGTAGTACTATTCTTATTAGTGTTTTTTACTAAATGAGGAAATTGAGACTCAGATTGAGAACCCTGTCTTGAATTATTTAGTTGATAAATGAGAGAGCCTGAATTATTACCGCAGTTTGGCTCCAAAGTATCCGTTTTTCTACAATTACCTTAATTAGAAGTCTTTAAACTTTTTCATAGCACATGCACAATAGTAAAGAGAAAATGATAGTTTTGATCAAGAATGCCCAGTTATATTTTAACTTCTAAATTTGTATGTATTTCTGCAATACTTTATGTACATTATAAAATAAACACAAAAACAAGATTAGAATGGGTAAAGAAAAAGAAATAGAGGTTCTAATATTTTCTTCTTTTATGTCGATGGAATATTTTGTGTACTTTTCTATTAAAACAGTCTGGAAAACCGATTTTTTCTTAAACTTTTTATTTTGAAATAATTATAAATTCACAAGAAATTGCATAAAGCAGTAAAGAGAAGTTCCGTCCACCCTTCATCCAGTTTCTCCTAATAACATCTTACATAGCAAAACCAGGAAATGACACTGATACACTACAGTTGGCTAGAGACTACTCATTTTATCCCCCCAAAATACATATTTTATGAACAAAATGATCTCATCCTCCATTTGGAAAAATAATAAAATTACCCATGAAACATTAGGAATGTGCTTTTCAATTCACCAAAAGCTTTGCAGTTGACCAAGCCCTTAAAATATATAATCGACAGCCAAGTGAAAGTTAACAGGTCAGCCAGGGTGTCAGTACTTCTTATTGTCTAAGGACACATGCTCTGCTTAGTAGGAAACCAATATCGGCATTTCTTTTGTGCCTCAGTTTATTCATCTTTATAATGAAGCTAATAATAGTATTCATTCCATTGGATATTAACTATTATTAGTATTATTCTCCAAGTTAAAGATGAAGAAATGTACTCAGAGAGTTCAGTTCAATTACTCGAAGTCAAATTACTAATTATGGACAAAACTGGACTTAAATTTTGTTCTTTTCACCTGAGTGCTATTTCCACCATGTTATTCTCATACCCAGGCAGGGAGGAAGTATAGAATAGAAAATACTATAGCACAACTCTCATTTCACACAACTCTGAATATTTTAGACCTTTGATTCATAGTTTATTCCTTCTTTTTGTTAATTATCCCTACTGAACAACCACAAGATTTTGCCAAATATTCAAAGGTCAGTTTTAGTTAATTGTTAATAAATTACACTTGTAAATAGTGTCCTGGTGGTCTAAAAATCATATGTATTACAAAGTAATCAGATATTAACAATATTTTAATTTCTGGGACTAATTATATCCTCAGAAATCTGGTTTTCCGTTTAAGTAAAAGAGTCTGAATTGTAATTGTCATAAACATTTTCATTTAATTCTTTAAAAAAAATGTTTAATCTCTTAGAGACTTTCTGTAAGTCTTTAGCAACAACCATGAATCACACATACAAAAAAATTCATTATTATTTATCTAAGTTGTTGCTTAAGGCTGTCAGGGTAATAGTAGACAGTTCTAAGTTAAAGACGAATTGGTTGCTACAGATCAATATGTAAACCAGAACATTCAGCATCAATTTTTCTTGTCCAAACTTACTCAACCCCAGGTTTTAGGAAAACATCCATATTAAACAGAGACTTTTTCTGTTTAAAGCCACAGTATGAAACGACAGCCAATTTCAGTCCAAGATCATGTGTTGAATATTTTTTTCCAGTCATATGGGAAATTTTTATTTAATTTTCTAACATTTTCTCGAAGTAGTCCTCACATGTGTTTCAATAAATGTAAACATTAACTGTTGCTGTTATCCTAGTTTTATTTTAAAAGAATTATATTTACTATACCTACAAATAGTTCACACGAAGCAAGAAACCTAATATTTATATTTTACAATAAATATTATGAATATCTCTCTCAGGGCAAGAAACTGTTTAGATAATGTGCTTTTCACATAGAAAATCATGCTTCTAAATCTTAGAGACTATAGTTTTTCGTTTTAACTTTTTTCATATTAGAGACAGTTTTTACTGTAAAAGTAAAATAGTGCCTTTTAGCTATAGTTAAGAAACTTTTTTTTCTGCAAAGGGGGGAAATTATGGAAGCTGTAAATAAGTAATGATTGCCAAAGATCAGAGGAATTTTACATAAGACCAAAGCAATTTAATCTGGTGCTTTGATACAAGTTTGTAAATAATTCAGCATAATGATAATAATGACATCTTGAGAATTCCCAGCAACTGAACTGCCCTTGAAGGTATTAGAAGATGATTAGAAATTGAATAGTTTTAAGTCATGAATTAATTTTTGAATTTTTTTCGATGTGGGGTGAAGTGTATTCTTTTAAATAGTTGTTAACCAATCTCTTTAGTGTAAATACAAAAAATGTTAGTATACTGGTCCTCTGTGTAGTAGAATCCACTTAGCCAGAGGTAGAATAGCTGGCTATTTCCCTAAGAGTCAGGAATTCAAAATCAGTAGGGTTTTGTCTTGTTTTGTTTTTTTAATTTCTATTTCACACAGATTGTTTTCTTCACCTAATTTTTTCACATTTCTTTAGAAATATGCTTTCAGATGTGATTCAGAAGGGCCTGATTCTCCAACTAGAGTAAGCCAATCCCTGTCAGTGGGTCAGTTTTGCCTCTCTTCTAACTAGTTTAGTCTTAGGCAGGTTATTTTTTTTTTTTTTTCTAGGAGCGTAGATGTTCTCGTGGGGAAAATAAGGAAATTGGACTCTGTGATCTCAATAATCTCCTCCAGTTCTGAAATGCTCCGAGTGTATTGCTTTCTAAATAATTCCAAAAAAGAGAAGGCCCTTCATTACCAGCCCCTTCCTGTTTGTCCAGCCAGTCAGAGAATTACTGATGATTCTGTAGACCCCGGGCTGCTTCATAAGCCCAGGCTGATTCTTGCGTAAGTGGAAAGTCCTTTGTGCTTTACTTCCCAAAGGAAACATGTGCTCATCCTTCCGCACCTTAGTCTAGCCTTGCAGAGTTTATTATTTCCTACCTTCAACCATCACTTTTACTGATATATTTCTGTATTTTCACACCAATCATTCCAGATATTAATATACTTTTCATATCAATGTCCCCAAATAAATGATGATTTCTTTAAAGGTGAGAATCATATTTTGTTTCATAATTCCACAAGCAATGGATTATACAATATGAATAGTCAATAAATTCCTGGTAAATGAAGGACAATTAAACAGTTAATAAGGCAAGAGCATATTAATGAAAAGAAGACTGGGAGACATAAGATTGAGATTATGGCATCAGTTTTATTAATGATTACTTTTTAAAGTTTTTATTTATTTTGTATTAATTTTTGGGGGGGTATAGTTGTTTACAGTGTTGTGTTAGTTTCTACTGTACAGCAAAGTGAAGTAGAGTTCCCTGTGCTATACAGCAGGTTCTTATTAGTTATCTATTTTATACATATTAGTGTACATATGTCAATCTCAGTCTCCCAATTCATATCACCCCCACCCCCACCCCACTTTCCCCCCTTGGTGTCCATATGTTTGTTCTCTACACCTGTGTCTCTATTTCTGCCTTGCAAACCAGTTCATCTGTACCATTTTTCTAGATTCCACATATATGCGTTAATATTTGTTTTTCTCTTTCTGACTTACTTCACTCTGTATGACAGTCTCTAGGTCCAACCAGTCTCTAGGTCCATCTAGGTTTATTTTTGTGTATGGTGTTAGGGAGTGTTCTAATTTCATTCTTTTGCATGTAGCTATCCAGTTTTCCCAGCACCACTTATTAAAGAGACTGTCTTTTCTCCATTGTATATCCTTGCCTCCTTTGTCATAGATTAGTTGACCATAGGTGCATGGGTTTATCTCTGTGCTTTCTATCCTGTTCCATTGATCTCTATTACAGTTTTTGTGCCAGTACCATATTGTCTTTATTACTGTAGCTTTGTAGTATAGTCTGAAGTCAGGGAGTCTGATTCCTCCAGCTCTGTATTGTTTTTTCTCAAGATTGTTTTGGCTCTTCGGGGTCTTTTGTGTCTCTATATAAATTTTAAGATTTTTTTGTTCTAGTTCTATAAAAAATGCCATTGGTAATTTGATAGGGATTGCATTGAATCTGTAGATTGTTTTGCGTGGTATAGTCGTTTTCACAATATTGATTCTTCCAGTCTAAGGATATTAATGATTACTTTTGTGTCCTTATATAAATCACTTCAACTTTGGTCTGGTATCACTAATAATGCAAACATTGCCTATCTTGTTGGATTGGTTTTATGATTATGCTGTATAATAATTCAAATTAAATTACATAAGTAGATATGTTTTAAATTAAAAGTATATACATGTGTATTATATATGTGTGTGTATATATATATATTTGTGTGTGTGTGTGTATATATATATATATATATATATATATATATATATATATATAAATACTTTAAAACTACAAAGAGACAAACAATTTTAAGGGATTATTATTATATGTGGTCAACCACCACAACACAACAGTGAAAATTTCCTGCTCTTGTTCTATCAGTTACAGATTTTTTTCTTGAATCATCAAAAATGCCTTTTAAACAACTAGGTGGGAAGGCAAGATTCAAAGTTCCAGGTAACAAATGAGTCAATAGTAACTGAAAAGTAACCAAATATCCTCTAGAATGTACTTTCCAGCTGGGTTAGTTAACATTGTTCTTTATTAAGAAGACATCTTCTGCACAACATGAAATTGAGCTTTTGAAACATCTGATTTTATATCACTGATGAGCCACATGCCAGTGACTTTTTAGTTTGTTCTTTTTTAACTCCATTTTACGTATTTAACTCCAAAAAATAAATTCTGTATAGGAAGGTGATATTTTCTTCTTATTTTTATAAAATGCTGAAGAATAGAAAACTTGAGCATGGTTTGTTCAGTTGTCTCATACTGATTAATGGAAGATATACAACTCCACAAGAGCCCTTCTCATTAATAGCAAGCAGCACAAATGGTCAGAATGTCAATTGCCCAGGAGGTCCAGCCAGAAGACATCTGTATCTTCAGGTTCAAGACTCACTGTGCAGACTAATCATGCAATGTGTTTGCAATTAAAATACCACACTTAAACTCTGCCAGCGCGAGGTTCCCAATATTTCATATCAAACTAAAATTTAAAAGGTGAATATAGATATCATGAAATGAACCAGGTGATTTTAACACATGATTTTTTCTGAGTACCGTCTTCAAGATAATATTAATTACTTGAATAATAGAAACAACTAGGGAGTTACATAAATCTTTGTTTCCTCTTTGAAAAAATAAAATATAGGCAATTTGGAGGTAATAATTTTCCTCACCCAGATGCAGAACATTATGTGAATTTTAAAAATGCTTCACGAATGTGCTCAGTTTATATCTATGAGCAAAGCCATTTAAAAATGCTACTTAAAAGAAAACAAAATGCTTTCTAACAAAATTTGGAAATAATACTCCTTCAAAATTCAAGAACATTCCCTCTCTATGTTTGATTTGCACCCAGTTTCTTGGGTTCATTAAATGGCTCTTCATCATCTAAATATTTTGTATCTTTTTGATCACAGTGTTTCATTTATAATAAAGATCTTCCTCTGAAATTAAAAAAAAAATGCTACTTAAAATGAAAGTACAAAAAAAACTTAATAAATAACTTTCAAGTTAGCAAATATACTTATATATGTGCACAGGTATAGATATATATAGATAATAACTCTGAGTGTAGACTTAGATGTAGTTACTTAAATAAATACGGACATAGTATACAACCAGATATCTATTACTATATCAATATGTATCTTTAGAAATACTATTAAACAACTCCAAGCTCCATCTCTTGTAACGCTCTGCATATATTGTTATGCACCATGTGATTTTCCAGCAGTGCTTCCTTATCCATCCTGAGACCTCTGTTTTCATATCAACTGCGCAACTCCCATATAGACAACACTCTTTCTGATACCTTTGGGAATTCATTTTTTCTATTATTGTTAAACTAATGATGGGCTATGTATCAAGTTGCTCTTGACTCTGCCTGAAAGTCTACTCAACTTTTATTTCCTTCTCCTTGAAAATCTTACACATGGGGCAGATTTTCCTGGTGTCCCGACTTTGGTCCTAAAAATTACTGCGTGACTGTCTTACTCACTACTTAAGAAATATCATGTATCTGAGAGAAAATCAGTTTTTTTCATTTCTATTTCACTGAAGTGTTACAAGATCTAAATTAGAACCATAAATCACTTTAAGGTATTTTTCACCATGTACCAGCATTTCTGTTGATGGTCTGAGAAAATCCCAGCTTATTTATTTATTTATGTATTTATTTTTAATTAATTAATTTATTTATTTTTAATTAATTTATATTTATTTATTTATGGCTGTGTTGGGTCTTCGTTTCTGTGCGAGGGCTTTCTCTAGTTGTGGCAAGCGGGGGCCACTCTTCATCACGGTGAGCGGGCCTCTCACTATCGCAGCCTCTCTTGTTGCGGAGCACAGGCTCCAGACGCGCATGCTCAGTAATTATGGCTCACGGGCCTAGTTGCTCCGCGGCATGTGGGATCTTCCCAGACCAGGGCTCGAACCCGTGTCCCCTGCATTGGCAGGCTGATTCTCAACCATTGCGCCACCAGGGAAGCCCAGCTTATTTATTTTTAATTTACCTGAGGAGGACATATCAACACTTATTCTCATTTAATAATCACATATTTTAACCAGCAGCACTGTCTATCCTAAATTATTTAAGGGAATAAGAGCAGATAGTTATGAAACAGCAAACAAAAGTAGTAAATAAATGGAATTATATCTTTAGCTTTGAACTCAGTGTATTTTTTCATCAGATTTGTCTTCCCAGTTAGGAATTTCTTAGGTTAAAATCAAGCCTAATTCCTCCCTTGCAGAGGAATATACATAATAGGGGACAACTAATGAAATATACTCCACATATACTTTTTTTTAAAAAAATTATTATTTTTATTGAAGTATAGTTGATTTACAACCTTATATTTGTTTCAGGTGTACACATATATTTTCAAAGACGTTCTTTCTCCCATAATGTATGTATGTGTACACATGGGGTAATATATCAGGACTGTGCGCAACTAGGCATATAAACCACTCCAATTACATAAAGTTCACAAATAAAGATCCGTTAGTGTATGGTTGTGGGTCAGCTAAGGGCACTGAGCATTTCTTTTCCTCCTATGATGGTTCCCTCAACTTGGAGTGAATTCCCCTTGCTTAGTCTTCCAGGTCCTCTCAATCTCCTCACTTCCATCTCTCCAGGGGAGACTTGACTTAATCTGATTGGCTGGTTTTGAAGGAGTACCAAGGAGGACCAGCCTTGCCTTTTCTTTTCTACTCTTTGCAGGGAGGGCATATATTCTCCTCTGCTCTCCCATGCCATCAGTCTTACTGGGCCATCTCTGCTCCTGTGGTGCAGAGTCCATACAAGACTGAGTAAGTAAGTCTTTCTAGATCTAGGGCTTAGTATTAGGAAGCCCAGGCCCCTACAGATATAACCCAAGATTTCCCAAGGTCTAACTTGCCTTGAGAAGTAATTTGGCTTATTTCTTTCAGGTAGTTCAGAACTCAGATATGGAGATAAATGATGATAATTTTTGAACTCCCCAAGAATTGAAATGTGTGCTCTTATTAATTTTTTTAGGTAACTTGTTTGCATTTAGGAATAAATTTTAAAATTATTGAATCAAAAGTCTGATTTAATCAAAATACCTTTATATTTATTTAGATAACTGAAGAGCAATATATATTCTCCACAAATGTAACAGGTATAGTCAATGAAAATACTGAAGTCTTGAGGCTCTGAATTGTCATATTCTGCTTCAGTTTTTTAGTCTTGTTTCTCTTTTTTGCCAAACTTGAGTGTGAGCAAAAGACCTAAAGGTCTAAATCAGCTTGACTAAATTTTAGACAGTTTTCTTCATATCTCTAGGCTCTTGATCTCCCTTTTCTTAGAGCATTTATCTTAGAAAACTTGTAATTGCTCATTCTTTCTCTGCCCCTTTGAGATGTGAATCTTCTCACAGCCTCTTACCAGTTTTACAACACGGGAATATCTTTCTCTAGGACCTGGAATCCATTTCTTTGAACATAATTATTAAAGGTGATAGCACCCCTGTCTCCCAGTCTCTGTGAGAATGTGGGAGTCTGACTTCTCTAAGTGACAATTAGCAAACACAGAGTCTAATCATTTTGACCATCCTCCCCACTTAACATCCTCCAGTACTTTTCCACTGACTCACTCCAGGGCTTAAAATCTCTCCAGCCTTTTGTTTCAGCAGAGTTGAGTTCAATCCCTCTCCCCTATTTCAACAACCTTAAATACAGTCTTCCTTGCCCATTTAACTGGTCCTGTGCAATTTTTCTTCTACAAGTGCCAAAGCGAGTATTCTGCCTTCCAAAGAGGCTGACACGGAGCACTGTAGTGGACATTTATAGATATATTTCTTGAAGGTTTGCAGAAGCAGCCTACAAAATTTGCATGGCAAAAAAACAAATTTAGCCAACAAGAAGATGTTGTGAGATAACTACAGTTCCAGTATGGGGCCAGTGCACCCTCTGACCAGAGTAGGCAAATCCAGGAGCTCTGTTGAAATCATGATTCTAGGAGTTATTTGTTAAGCTGAGTTCATTTCAAGTAAGAATTGAAAGATCTCATAGGAAACTTGACTTTTCTTTTGCTTAGGAGAAAAATAGCTCTCAGAATATGGGAGAAAAATTCAGTGATATACACTGAGGGATTTATACCTGAACACAGACCTCCTTCATGTAAATGGTAGAATGGATTAGTGTTCCAACTCTTCACTCCCTCCTTGGTAATAGTATTACGCATCCATTCCTTTGAATATACATGCCTTTGAATGTAATACTGTATATCCTTACATTGCCACATAACTGTGAAGGGACCTGCCATTGTCAGTAGGGTATCTACTGGCAAGGTATCTCAACCCCTTGACTATGGGTCTGGCCATACAACATCTTTGTCCAATGCGTTTAACAGATGTGAAGCTAGTGGAGGCTTGAAGTATGCTTGTGTAGTCAGGCTTGTTCTCTCTCACCTCTGCCACCACCATAAGAGGAACACCCCTCTGGTAGACAGCTGGTAGGAAGACAATGGGAAGAACCTGGAACAGAGCTACTCACTTATGCCCATTAATCATCAGTGACAAGAACAGCTGCCCAATTGAGATCAGCGCAGATCAGTGAAGCCCCAGCCAACACAAATATTAATGACGATTAATAAACCCTACAAATTTGGGGGTTGACTATTATGCACATGGTATAATTATAACAATGACTTTCTAGCAAAACTCACTTCAGAGATCATTGTTTTAATAACTAAAAGAGCCTTCAGTTCTTTCCCAAGAGGACTATTGTTTACTCTACAGCTGACATTACCATGCTGGATCTCCATATTTTACACTGAAATGGAGACATTGTATGCTATCTACCTTTGTCAACATGACTGTATAAAATGAATACATTAATTCATGCCATACAGCTTGAAAAGCCATAAACAATTAAAGATTTAAAGAAAAATAATGAACTTAATCACAGTTTTTAGTGGCATTTGCAAATTAGAAATGAACAAAATAGGGAACATCAGATGGGGATGGAGAAATCATGTTTCCAGCGGTAATGTTGCTACAGAAATGGGACCTTGAATGACTCACCTAACCTCTCTAGACCTCTGTGAGTTCTATCACCATTTAATAACGTAATCCTAGGGAATTACAAATGAAGGATTATTAAATATTTTCTCATGTTTTGTCCAAACATGATGAGCAAAAAATATAAATATGTATGTATACATATGTATATAATATCTGGTGCAATATTTACTCATATTTTTCTAAATATATTAAACATTAGTATACACACACACACACACACACACACACACACACACACACATACACATATATGAGAGAGATTGAGAGAAGGAGAGAAAGAGACAGATACACAAACACAAATATATTCATTATGAATATAATGCCACAGTGGGTGTCCGAAGGCAAGTTGGCAGAACAGACAAAAAGGGTAAAATTATAGAGTTTTCAAAACTTACATTCTTGGTTCCATCACAGATGAGGTTTGTGACCTTGGCACATCTTAATCTCACCTTAATCTCAGTTTACTCTTTCATAAAAATGACAATAATGAGGACTGCTCAGACTATGTCATTGTCTGCCTTGAAAGTAAATGAGGCAACATTTGTTTATGTGCTTTGTAAATCAAAGGCAGTAAATTGGTGCTATTGTTTTTAATAATGGGAGTACAATCTAGCTCAGATATGAAATACCATTGGCAAAGTTTTCTGTAAGTCATTCTTTATTCAAGGGCAAAAATAAATCCTGCAAGAAATAGTTAAGAGGAAGATACTTCCCTTCTTAACAGATTTCTCTAAAGAATAGTACAGTAAACATATAATGTTGTAGTTAAGTCTTCCATCCTTGTAGCCACATTCAGTTAGGCTAAAAATAATTCAAGCCAAAATAAATATCTGGAGACTCCACGAACAAGACTATTATGAGTTATGAGATTTTTCTCTCAATTTAATCAGAATTCTACAGATTGCACTTTAAAATCCACAACCTTGTTTTCCAGTCAGAGCTACTAGTTATAAATATTTGCAAATGCTTTCATTAGAAATAATTCTCTGTTCATGGAGATGCTTATAATATAATCACTATCCAATTTGTAGAAGACCCGTGAATTCAAGGTACAAGCAAAAGGACTCTTTCACTGAGATGCTGCAGATAAATTTGGTCTATTCGCTAATCTTACATTTTCATTTTTACTCAGAATTAAGACATATTTAAAAGTTAAACTTTAAAAATTGATCTTTATTGACTGCCATATGAAATTTTTTCATTGCAAATTTACAACGAACATGTGGTTATGTAAGCATCTCCTCTGGAAATGCGTTTCGACAAAATCCTACATGACTTACAAGAGATTTAGATTATCACATAAACCTGTGATGCAACCACAGATTTCAGAGATAAACATGATTTCTTAGGTGGTTATTTTCACTGTGACATATTTTATATACATAAGTGGACAAATTCAACTTGTTTCCAGGAATCTATTAAGAATTATCCTGTGATATGTTTTAAAGTTTTAAACTAAGTTCACAATGGATTTAATATTTGGAATGGAGGATAAAAGAGATTAATTATACCAAAATCCAAAGTCTTGAATGGATATTTTTGAGAACTCGGTGCTAACACTTGTTATGATTTGCTAATACTTTAATAAAGCTGCTTTTTATTTTCCAATAGAAAGAGCAATCAGATTCCAGCTACTTAAACATTTATTTTATCTGTATTGAGGACTTACTAGATAGTTTGAATTTGTTTTTGTTTTTAACTGCTTATTAACAGCTTGTCTAGAGAAAAGACAGGAGGTGGACTGCAAGTCAATCAAATTTGTTTGAAAATTATCTGTCTGAGATATTCCTTGTTCACTGGTCACCCTGTTATTTTGGCTGTTTTAGCTGTCTCCCTCAATATTCTTTTTGAGTTGCTTTAACATTTACCTGCTCAGCCAAAAGACATGAGCTTTAAGATAGAAAAAGACAAGTTTTGATCAAAGCTTTAAAATTAGTTAGGTGCCTTATTGATACGAATATGGATCAGGGTGATTCTTCAGTACAACAGACGTTCTTATGGTATCGTGAGACTGCTCAAAAGAAGACACACTAAAAGTTTGCCATTATTAACACAACACCTACTTCAGGTTAGCCCTCTTTGACCAGTTCAAGCTTCAAACAGATCTCTTCAAACAACTACAATATCACATCCATGAGACTCCTAAATATACATTTTTGTGAGTAATCCCCAAATTAAGTGAGAACCAAAGTAAGCTTCCCACTTTTGGGGGGATAATAGGAATATCAATTAGACAAGAGAGAAAAAGAGACATCAAGGAAAGAAGAGGCAGATGCCAGGGTTTTTGATTGTTTGTTTTTCCTACCTGCCCCCTCTACTTCCCATACTGCCCCCGACCACTCCACAGGCCTGGAGCCAAGCTCCAGTCAGATAATAGGAGGTGTTTAGAACCATCCAGATAGTCCAAGCCAAGAAACTCTTACTTTCCCACACTTGAGGCTCTGGAAGGAGATTACCTTTTAGGCTGTCAGCCTGAGGTAAAACCTCATCTAAGATAACCTGGTGAATGGCATGGTGACAAAGGGAGGCTTCTTCGTGTAGTTTTACTTGGATTCCCTTAGTTCTGGTAAGCATGGGTCAGATCTAGACACAGCTAAGTGTGGCTGAGGAGATGGCCCAGGGCTATTTTTTGTAAGACTTAAGGTTTCTTTTGGTGAGAGGACACAGCATTCGGATAGATGGAAGGCAGAACTCTGTTATTTACAGCTCCAAACAAAAGAAGGCTGCGAGGCAGGACCATCTAGGGAGTTGTATCTGGGATAGGATAACAGCAAGCCAGAGTCTTTGGGAAGAGCTTATGTATGGCAGGGGGTGTGGAGGGGGAGGTTATCTAGGTTTCACAGGCTCCCAGTAGATTGTCTAATTTGTTGGGGTATTTTTTTTTTAACATCTTTATTGGAGTATAATTGCTTTACAATGGTGTGTTAGTTGCTGCTGTATAACAAAGTGAATCAACTATATGTATACATATATCCCCATATCTCCTCCCTCTTGTGTCTCCCTCACACCCTCCCTATCCCACCCTCCCTATCCCACCCTTCTAGGTGGACACAAAGCACGGAGCTGATCTCCCTTTGCTACATGGCTGCTTCCCACTAGCTATCTATTTTACATTTGGTAGTGTATATATGTCCATGCCACTCTCTCCCTTCGTCCCAACTTACTCTTCCCCCTCCCCATGTCCTCAGGTCCATTCTCTACGTTTGCATCTTTATTCCTGTCTTGCCCCTAGGATCTTCAGAACCATTTTTTTTTTTTTTTTAGATTCCATATATATGTGTTAGCATACGCTATTTGTTTTCTCTCCTTCTGACTTACTTCAGTCTGTATGTCAGTCTCTAGGACCATCCACCTCCCTACAAATAACTCAGTTTCGTTTCTTTTTATGGCTGAGTAATATTCCATTGTATATATCTGCCACATCTTCTTCATCCATTCATCTGTTGATGGACACTTAGGTTGCTTCCATGTCCTGGCTATTGTAAACAGTGCTGCAATGAACATTGTGGGACATGACTCTTTTTGAATTTTGGTTTCCTCAGGGTATATGCCCAGTAGTGGGATTGCTGGGTCGTATGGTAATTCTATTTTTAGCTTTTTAAGGAACCTCCATACTGTTCTCCATAGTGGCTGTATCAATTTACATTCCCACCAACAGTGCAAGAGGGTTCCCTTTTCTCCACACCTTCTCCAGCATTTACTGTTTGTAGATTTTTTGATGATGGCCATCCTGACTGATGTGACGTGATACCTCACTGTAGTTTTGATTTGAATTTCTCTAATGATTAGTGATGTTGAGCATCATTTCATGTGTTTGTTGGCAATCTGTATATCTTCTTTGGAGAAAAGTCAATTTAGGTCTTCTGCCCATTTTTGGATTGGGTTGTTTGTTTTTTTGCTATTGAGCTGCTTGAGCTGCTTGTATATTTCAGACATTAATCCTTTGTCAGTTGCTTCCTTTGCACGTATTTTCTCCCATTCTGAGGGTTGTCTTTTGTCTTGTTTATGGTTTCCTTTGCTGTTCAAAAGCAGTTAAGTTTCATTAGGTCCCACTTGTTTATTTTTATTTTTATTTCCATTTCTCTAAGAGGTGGATCCAAAAGGATCTTGCTGTGATTTATATCATAGAGTGTTCTGCCTATATTTTCCTCGAGAAGTATTATAGTGTCTGGCCTTACATTTAGGTCTTTAATCCAATTTGAGTTTATTTTTGTGTATGGTGTTAGGGAGTGTTCTAATTTCATTCTTTTACATGTAGCTGTCCAGTTTTCCCAGCACCACTTGTTGAAGAGTCTGTCTTTTCACCATTGTATATTCTTGCCTCCTTTATGAAAGGTAAGGTGACCATATGTGCGTGGGTTTATCTCTGGGTTTTCTCTCCTGTTCCATTGATCTGTGTTTCTGTTTTTGTGCCAGTACCATGCTGTCTTGATTATAGTAGCTTTGCAGTATAGTCTGAAGTCAGGGAGCCTGACTCCTCTAGCTCGGTTTTTCTTTCTCAAGATTGCTTTGGCTATTCAGGGTCTTTTATGTTTCCATACACACTGTGAAATTTTTTGTTCTAGTTCTGTTAAAAATGCCATTGAAAGTTTGATAGGGGTTGCACTGAATCTATAGATTGCTTTGGGTAGTATAGTCATTTTCACAATGTTGATTCTTGCAATCCAAGAACATGGTATATCTCTCCATCTGTTGGTATCATCTTTAATTTCTTTCATCACTGTCTGATAGTTTACTGCATACAGGTCTTTTGTTTCCTTAGGTGGGTTTATTTCTAGATATTTTATTCTTTTCGTTGCAGTGGTAAATGGGAGTGTTTCCTTAATTTCTCTCTCACATTTTTCATCATTAGTGTATAGGAATGCAAGAGATTTCTGTGCAATAATTTTGTATCCTGCTACTTTACCAAATTCATTGATTAGCTCTAGTACATTTCTGGTGGCATCTTTAGGATTCTCTATGTATAGTATCATGTCATCTGCAAACAGTGACAGTTTTACTTCTTCTTTTCTGATTTGGATTCCTTTTATTTCTTTTGCTTCTCTGATTGCTGTGGCTAAAACTTCCAAACCTATGTTGAATAATAGTGGTGAGAGTGGGCAACCTTGCCTTGTTCCTGATCATAGTGGAAATGGTTTCATTTTTTCACCATTGAGAATGATGTTGGCTGTGGGTTTGTCATATATGACCTTTATTATGTTGAGGTAAGTTCCGTCTATGCCTACTTTCTGGAGGGTATTTATCATAAATGGGTGTTGAATTGTGTTAAAAGTTTTTTCTGCATCTATTGAAATGATCATATGGTTTTTCTCCTTCAATTTGTTAATATGATATATCACCTTGATTGATTTGCATATACTGAAGAATCCTTGCATTCCTGGGATAAACCCCACTTGATCATGGTGTATGATCCTTTTAATATGCTGTTGGATTCTGCTTGCTAGTATTTTGTTGGGGATTTTTGCATCTACATTCATCAGTGATATTGGCCTGTAGTTTTCTTTTTGTGACATCTTTGTCTGGTTTTGGTATCGGGGTGATGGTGACCTCCTATAATGAGTTTGGGAGTGTTCCTCCCTCTGCTGTATTTTGGAAGCGTTTGAGAAGGATAGGTGTTAACTCTTCTCTAAATGTTTGTAGAATTCGCCTGTGAAGCCATCTGATCATGGGCTTTTGTTGTTGGAAGGTTTTTACTCTCAGTTTCAATTTCAGTGCTTGTGATTGGTCTGTTTATATTTTCTATTTCTTCCTGGTTCAGTCTTGGAAGGTTGTGCTTTTTTAAGAATTTGTCCATTTCTTCCAGGTTGTCTAGTTTATTGGTATATAGTTGCTTGTAGTAATCTCTCATGATCCTTTGTATTTCTGCAGTATCAGTTGTTACTTCTCCTTTTTCATTTCTAATTCTATTGGTTTGAGTCTTCTCTGTTTTTTTCTTGATGAATCTGGCTAGTGGTTTATCAATTTTGTTTACCTTCTCAAAGAACCAGCTTTTAGTTTTATTGATCTTTGCTATTGTTTCCTTCATTTCTTTTTCATTTATTTCTGATCTGATCTTTATGATTTCTTTCCTTCTGATAACTTTGTGGGTTTTTTGTTCTTCTCTCTCTAATTGCTTTAGGTGTAAGGTTAGGTTGTTTATTTGAGATGTTTCTTGATTCTTGACGTAGAATTGTATTGCTATAAACTTCCCTCTTAGAACTGCTTTCGTGACATTCCATAGGTTTTGAGTCATCGTGCTTTCATTGTCATTTGTTTCTAGGTATTTTTGATTTCCTCTTTGATTTCTTCAGTGATCTCTTGGTTATTTAGTAGTTTATTGTTTAGCCTCCATGTGTTTGTATTTTTTACTGTTTTTTTCCTGTAACTGATATCTAGTCTCATAACGTTGTGGTCAGAAAAGATACTCGATACAATTTCAATTTTCTTAAATTTACCAAGGCTTGATTTGTGACCCAGGATATGATCTATCCTGGAGAAACTTCCATGAGCACTGAGAAGAAAGTGTATTCTGTTGTTTTTGGATGGAATGTCTTGTAAATATCAATTAAGTCCATTTTGTTTAATGTATCACTTAAAGCTTGTGTTTCCTTATTTATTTTCATTTTGCATGATCTATCCATTGGTGAAAGTTGGGTGTTAAAATCCCCTACTATGATTGTTTTACTGTTGATTTCCCCTTTTATGGCTCTTAGCATTTGCCTTATGTATTGAGGTGCTCCTATGTTGGCTGCATAAATATTTACAATTGTTAAATCTTCTTGGATTGATCCCTTGATCATTATGTAGTGTCCTTCTCTGTCTCTTGTAATAGACTGCATATTAAAGTCTATTTTGTCTGATATGAGAATTGCTACTCCAGCTTTCTTTTGATTTCCATGTGCATGGAATATCTCTTTCCATCCCCTCATTTCAGTCTGTATGTGTCCCTAGGTCTGAAGTGGGTCTCTTGTAGACAGCATATATACGGGTTTTGTTTTTGTATCCATTCAGCCAGTCTATGTCTTTTGGTTGGAGCTTTTAATCCATTTATATTTAAGGTAATTATCGAAATGTGTGTTTCTATTACCATTTTCTTAATTGTTTTGTGTTTGTTTTTGTAGGTCTTTTCCTTCTCTTGTGTTTCCTGCCTAGAGAAGTTCCTTTCGCATTTGTTGTAAAGCTGCTTTGGTGGTGCTGAATTCTCTTAGCTTTTACTTGTCTGTAAAGGTTTTAATTTCTCCATTGAGTCTGAATGAGATCCTTGCTGGGTAGACTAATCTTGGTTGTAGATTCTTCCCTTTCATTACTCTAAGTATGTCCTTCCACACCTTTCTGGCTTGCAGAATTTCTGCTGAAAGATCAGCTCTTAACCTTATGGGGATTCTCTTGTATGTTATTTGCTGCTTTTCCCTTGCTGTTTTTAATATTTTTTCTTTGTATTTAATTTTTGAAAATTTAATTAGTATGTGTCTTGGCGTGTTTCTCCTTGGATTTATCCTGTATGGGACTCTCTGTGCTTCCTGGACTTGATTAACTATTTCCTTTCCCTTGTTAGGGGAAGTTTTCAGCTACAATCTCTTCAAATACTTTCTCAGTCCCTTTGCTTTTCTGTTCTTCTTCTGGGACCCCTATAATTCGAACGTTGGTGCGTTTAATGTTGTCCCAGAGGTCTCTGAGACTGTCCTCAATTTTTTTAATTCTTTTTACTTTTTTCTGCTCTGTGGTAGTTATTTCCATTATTTTATCTTCCAGGTCACTTATCTGTTCTCCTGCCTCAGTTATTCTGCTACTGATTCCTTCTAGAGAATATTTCACTTCATTTATTGTGTTGTTTATCATTGTTTGTTTGCTCTTTAGTTCTTCTCAGTCCTTGTTAAACCTTTCTTGTATTTTCTCCATTCTATTTCCAAGATTTTGGATCATCTTTACTATCATTACCCTGAATTCTTTTTCAGGTAGACTGCCTATTTCCTCTTCATTTGTTTGGTCTGGTGGGCTTTTACTTTGCTCCTTCATCTGCTGCATATTTTTCTGTCGTTTCATTTTGCTTAACATACTGTGTTTGTGGTCTCCTTTTCACAGGCTACAGGTTCGTAGTTCCCGTTGTTTTGGTGTCTGCCCAGTGGGTAAAGTTGGTTCAGTGGGTTGTGTAGGCTTCCTGATGGAGGGGACTGGTGCCTGTGTTCTGGTGGATGAGGGTGTATCTTTTCTTTCTGGTGTGCAGCACACCTTCCCCTTGTGTGTTTTGGGGTGTCTGCAAACTTATGATTTTAGGCATCCTCTCTGCTAATGAGTGGGTTGTGTTCCTGACTTGCTAGTTGTTTGGCATGGGGTGTCCAGCGCTGGAGCTTGCTGGTCATTGAGTGGAGCTGTGTCTTAGCATTGAGGTGGAGATCTCTGGGAGAGCTCTTGCTGACTCATATTACATGGGGCCAAGAGGTCTCTGGTGGACCAGTGTCCTGAACTCGCCTCTCCCACCTCAGTGGCTCAGGCCTGACACCTGGCTGGAGCACGAAGACCCTGTCAGCCACATGGCTCAGAAGAAAAGGGAGAAAAGAAAAAAGAAAGAAAGAAAAAATAAAATAAAATAAAGTTATTAAAATAAAAAGTTATTAAAACTTAAAAAATTAAAAAATAATTAAAAAAAGAGAGCTACCAAACCAATAAACAAATCCACCAATGATAACAACCACTAAAAACTATGTTAAAAAAAAAAAAGAAAAAATAGACAGAACCCTAGGACAAATGGTAAAAGCAAACCTATACAGACAAAATCACACAAAGAAGTGTACACATACACACACAAAAAGAGAAAAAGGAAAAAATGTATATACAAATAAAGGAAGAGAGCAACCAAATCAATAAACGAATATATCAATGATAATAAGCTCTAAATACTAAACTAACATAAACATAAAACCAGAAACAAATTAGATGCAGAAAGCAAACCCCAAGTCTACAGTTGATCCCAAAGTCCACCGTCTCAATTTGGGCATGATTCGTTGTCTATTCAGGTATTTCACA
The DNA here is from genome assembly GCF_028023285.1 of Balaenoptera ricei. Classification (NCBI taxonomy): domain Eukaryota; kingdom Metazoa; phylum Chordata; class Mammalia; order Artiodactyla; family Balaenopteridae; genus Balaenoptera; species Balaenoptera ricei. The sequence goes on from NC_082647.1 coordinate 67,616,409, forward strand.
GATGCAGCGTACATCAAGTTGATTGTAGAGATTTAACCCACTGCTCCTGAGGATGCTGGGAGCAATTTCCCTTTCTCTTCTTTGTTCGCACAGCTCCTGGGGTTCAGCTTTGGATTTGGCCCCGCCTCTGCATGTAGGTCGCCTGAGGGCACCTGTTCCCTGCCCAGACAGGATGGGGTTAAAGTAGCAGCTGATTTGGGGGCTCTGGCTCACTCAGGCTGGGGGGAAGGAGGGGTATGGAATGCAGGGCGAGCCTGTGGCAGCAGAGGATGGCGTGACGTTACAACAGCCTGAGGCACTCCGTATGTTCTCCCAGGGAGGTTGTCCCTAGAACACGGGACCCTGGCAGTGGAGGGCTGAACAGGCTCCCGGGAGGGGAGGTGTGGATAGTGACGTGGCTTGCACACAGGCTTCTTGGTGGCGGCAGCAGCAGCCTTAGTGTTTCATGCCCATCTCTGGTGTCTGTGCTGATAGCCACAGCTCGCGCCCGTCTCTGGAGCTCATTTAGGTGGTGCTCTGAATCCCCGCTCCTCACGCACCCCAAAACAATGGTCTCTTGGCTCTTAGGCAGTTCCCAGCTTTTTCCCAGACTCCCTTCCAGCTAGCTGTGGTGTACTGGCCCCCTTCAGGCTGTGTTCATGCAGCCAACCCCAGTCCTCTCCCTGGGATCTGACCTCTGAAGCCCGAGCCTCAGCTCCCAGGCCCCACCCGCCCCGGCGGGTGAGCAGACAAGCCTCTCAGGCTGGTGAGTGCTGGTTGGCACCGTACCTCTCTTTGGGAATCTCTCCACTTTGCCCTCTGCACCCCTGTTGCTGCACTCTCCTCCGTGGCTCTGACGCTTCCCCACCCGCCACCGTCCACACCTCGTCTCTGCCAGTGAAGGGTCTTCCTAATGTGTGGAAACTTTTCCTCCTTCACAGCTCCCTCCCAGAGGTGCAGGTCCCGTCCCTAGTTTTTTGCCTCTGTTTTATCTCTTTGCTTTTGCCCTACCCAGGTACGTAGGGAGTTTCTTGCCTTTTGGGAAGTCTGAGGTCTTCTGCCAGCATTCAATAGGTGTTCTGTAGGAACTGTTCCACGTGTAGATGTATTTTTGATGTATTTGTGGGGAGGAAGGTGATCTCCACGTCTTACTCCTCTGCCACCTTGAAGGTCCTCCCGTGTCTAATTTATTGTTGTTGTTTTGTTTCGTTTTGACTGCGCACCTTGCAGAATCTTAGTTTCCCAACCAGGGATTGAACCCGGGCCACAGCAGTGAAAGCGCCGAGTCCTAACCACCGGACTGCCAGTGAATTCCCTAGGTTGGCTAATTTGTGTAAGTGTTCACTCTCTAGGTTTTAGAGTTTGTTCCTGTTGTCTGGTGTCTGGTCCTGGGACAGTTAGGGCACTGCATAGTGACCTGGAGAGTGAGACTCAGGTAAGGGAAATGGTTGGGCTCTGGACTTAATCAGCTGCTCAAGACAGGGAACTGACTGGTCTCTAGCCACAGCATCAAAACTGGGTCAAGGCAGCATTAAGAAAAAGCTATATTACAGTTGGCCCCTTGATGTCTTAACATCACTTTTGAGTTTATTTAAAGTATTTGCATAGCTTAAAGAGTAGAGGAGACTTTTAGAGAGTAGGACATAAATTGCCCTCAATAGCATAGAAAACATTCTATTATGAGAATAAAAAGGAGAACAAGTATTAGGAGTCTTTGGAGGCTGGTCCCATAACCAAGTTCCCCATTTACATGCTATTAGCCAAGAAAAACATTGAAAATGTTCAGGGTCCCTAACAATATCATGGTGAAGTTGTAAAGTGTGTTAAAAGTATGAATTATATTTTTATGGCAATATCTTGGTGTATGCCTTGGATCAAGGTAGAAGATCCAGCAGTTACATTATTGGAGGTTATGAACTTATAGCTCAATAAAGTATATGTAATGGTTAGTGGTTTTTGTTTAAAACAAAGGGGAAAGGGTGATTGTGGAGGTCATGGTCACAGGCACAAGGCGGGTGGTCATGGTGGCAAGTGGGATGAGGCGAGTAGAAGGTACTAAAGAATGGGAAGTCCTGTCTCCAGGGATCAAGGGCTATACCAATATGAGGCAGTTGTCTCCTGGGGAAAGCAATAATCTGCATTAATTTTTAGAACAGCACAGATAATAGTAGTAATAATCTTTAAAGATTTCCCTTTAAACATGGAGTGTAGTGGTGTATGTTTTAGCAGAGAGCAAGGACCATACCAAGATCATGGGCTAAGCAAACAGCAAGCTCAGGAAACATAATCACTAACACTACAGGAAGAAAAAAAATAAATAAATGCCCCATGTCCAATTTGTCAGCACCTTAGAAGAAACAGCCCATGGATGTTGCTGGGACAGTGGTCTTGGCGTTGAGGTGAAGTCAACTCCAGTGCAAAGGATGAAGTCATCTCCAGTGGCAAGGTCTTGGGCTGGGGCTATGTTATTTGGGATGTGGGACTGAGGTATCCTTCCAAGTAAATATCCATTTGACTTGGTGTGGGGTTGTTTTTTGGCTCTGTGTTATTATAGAGCTGCTTGTGGAACTTGAGGGTAACATTGGGTCTGGGAGCTTGACTTAAAAGTACCTTTTATGTCAAGGGGGTTTATGAGTACACACCTGACAAAGGTGATACTTGCATCAGTGACACTGCCATAATTGAACAAATGTGCCAGAACCCAACTGGCATAATTAATGCCTTCATTAAGGGTGATCCAATCTAAAAGCTCCTAACAGTTCAAGGTTTTACCTCAATGAGTGATGAGGGGGGTTTGCTGGAATAGGTTTTAAATGAAACGGTCTGATTTGGATGCATGATATTAATAGGGTAGTGGGTTTGCCAATTAAAATGTCTATGGCTGTGCTCGGAGCTCCAGCATTTGTCTGTAGGCAGGTCCTCCAGTTTAGATAGTTTTTATAGGTTCTTTGCCTCAATTGTTGGTTCAGTTGGTGACAGGCAAGCAAGCAAGTTCTTTGGGCTCCTGGGCTTGCATTAGCCAAACTCCATGGCATGCAGTCCTCAGAATTTGCCATGTTTGATTGAAACAGTGGCTTATCTGGATGGTTTGAGCCTCTGTATTGCAAACCATTGAAAGAACCCAGACCCATAGTAAAAAAGCCAAGAGTCAGCAGAATGGTGTGTGGCTGCACTTGACAGACTTCGGTGCCTGATGCTGATTTTCCTCTGGCATATAGTATTATCAAGGGGGGAGTGTCTGGCTTCCTCATTATGGATAATGGTGTTGATTTCATTATTATCTTCAAATATGATTTTTATTTCCTAAGTGGAGTTTTCTATCTCCCTTCTTGGCAGGCTACACTGTCTGTAAAAATGGCCCTGGACTACTAATTTCAACTTAGTGGAGGAGATTAGAGGGAAAACCTAGATTAATTATTCACCCCTGCTAACTCAAACACTGAAGAAGGTCTTTTGGGTGGTGGAAGTTCAGGCTCAAATGGGTCCTATGCCAGATGTGCAGTTGCCTGATCCATGGGACAGTCTGTGGTTAATGGGTCCCAGGAGAGTAGATGTCATTGATTTAGCCTCTAGCCCTTATGAGATGGGGAAGAATCAAAGATCTATAAAGATATAGGAAGGCATTATTAAAAGGCTTCATATATAATGAATTTTCATATACGTGGACATGAGACATATCCTCCTTTAAATATAGGAAGGAGCCATAGGAAGGGGTTTTTGTTTTTGTTTTTTTTAGTTGGTTTGTGTTGTGAGTCAGCTAAGGGGCCTTGAATTAAGAGAGACTCAGGGGCTTCCCTGGTGGCACAGTGGTTAAGAATCCGCCTGCCAATGCAGGGGACAAGGGTTCGAGCCCTGGTCTGGGAAGATCCCACATGCCGCGGAGCAACTAAGCCCGTGCGCCACAACTACTGAGCCTGCGCTCTAGAGCCTGTGAGCCACAACTACTGAGCCCGCGTGCCACAACTACTGAAGCTCACGCGCCTAGAGCCTGAGCTCCGAAACAAGAGAAGCCACCGCAATGAGAAGCCCACGCACCACAACAAAGAGTAGCCCCCGCTCGCCACAACTAGAGAAAGCCCGCGCGCAGCAACAAAGACCCAACACAGCCAAAAAAACCAAAAAAAGTTAAATAACGAAGCCATAATCCTGGCAGTTAGAAACCATAGGTAACTTATCATAATAGCTGCCAAGTTTTGAGCGTTAACTATGTGCCACGCATTGCATGAGGCACCTTAATGAAATTAAAAATGATCATAACTAAAAAAAAAAAAAAAAAAAAAGAGAGACTCAGGCCTCAGGCAAGATGGACTTCCATTTAGGGGTCTCTTTGTCTTTTATAACTTAAATAGGAGTTTGTTGAGGAGTCCATTGGGCTCCCAAACTGGCTGCTGGGGGCCTATCCTAAAGATGAAAGTTCCATTGAATGACTTTTTCCAGAGCCCAGCATTGCGTATTCTGAGAAGTGAGATATGTGCCTTGAGGACTCTCAGTGGTATCTTGAACTCCAAAAGGAATATGGAGTGTCCTGGTTAGGCCTTATGTTGTAGCCTTAGTATATGTAGAGACATTGTGACCTTGATTTCCACTTTGCGTATCCATGAGGCAAGAGATTCCCAGGGTTCTTTACCCTGAAGGAGACAACTCTCAGGCAGTGGCCCAAGAGTTTGCACAAATGTGCAGTGGGGCCATTTCTTGGCCAGGGCCTTTGGTGCTAAGATGTCTGCCTGAGGTGTCACCACTTGTGCTGGGCCTGGTGTCCCACCTTTTATCAGGGACATCCTGGTTAAAGGATGGAAAGAGCAACATTCCACTGAGCTCTCTCACTTATGGATGTCGACACCATCCGTAGATCCATAGGGTCTACCGACTCCCATTACTCTCAGTTGACCCCAAGGGGCTCCCCAGGTAGCGAAGTTGTCTGGAAGAAGAGTGACTTCCTCTAACATCTTGACATCTGATGAGGGACTGAAGGTAGAGAAAGTCATACTTCCCTCCAGTAGAATCTGCTAAAGGCCCATCTTGTACCAAGGAGGCCTCAGTAGCTGAGTTTGTGGGCTATTGCTTCCATGATTCAAGGCGTAATGGGACCCTCCATGAGATTGGAGGGTTAGAGGCTCAGGGTGTGTGGGAGCCTCTGTTTGCAACAGACCCTAGCGTGTGGCCAGCAATTGCTGGGTGCGTAATTCAGGGCTGAGTACGACTTCCTTGCATCAGAAGCCCATGACCAATTTATGGCCATTATAGGTGGTCCAGAGACTCTAGAACGTGTAAGAGGAGGTGTGGCTAAAACCTCTGCTGTTGAAGGAGTCTCTGAGGATACTAACACGGCATCTGGTGATTTTAGTTTATATAGAGTTTAGAGGCTTTGGTTGCAGAGGGGCCCCATTTAAGGTGGGCTATTTGTAAGTAGCAGCATCTTTGAGATTAATTAATATTAGTGTATGAGGAGTATGCTGCCTCCAGGGTCCAAAAAGCACTAAAAGATGTGGGAATTGTATGTCCTTAATGAGTGTATCAAATGAATCTTTTCAGAGGAGGATGTCATCAATGTAATGTCATACCTGTGCTCCTGGAGAAGGAGGAATGCAGTGCAGTTACTGTCTTATCTGCAAAGACTATGTGCCGTGGCAGAGGTGTTGGGGTAACCCCACAGGTAGCCTAGTAAAAGTGGATTGTGTCCCTTCAGAGGTGAAGGCAAACTGCAGCTGAGAGGATGTTGACATAGGCACTGAATAAAACATGTCAGTCAAATATATCATAGCAAAGCATGCAGCAATTATACAATAACAAGACAGTTTCTGGTTACTGATTGGATGGAGCTAGTAATTTTAATGATATCGGGTATCAGGTATGGAGACCTTAATGGATGGGATCACAGCATTAAGGTTGCAGTAACTGACCCTGAGGCACCATCATTCTTTTCAGGCTTAAAAACAGCCAAAACTGGGCTATCAAGTGGAGATGCAGTGGGGATAATCTCCCGCTCATTAACTAGATCTTGTAGAATAAGTTTTAATCCTTGAAGGCCCTTTAGACCATATCAACTATTTTAACTGGGGGTCTGTGGGTTCACATTTTGTCAAGCCAATTTGGAAATGCAAACACCAAATAATTTTAATTTAATATTCAGTGTGTCAAAGCACCCATGCCCACTCTGGGATATTTTAGGGCAATGAGTACTATGACTATGGGAATGTTAGGCAAGGCTCTAAAGTGAGGCATACCTACTTTTCCTGTTCTATATTAAGTTATTCTCCTAAAATTGTAGGGGGTACCTTGTTTAAATTTAGTGGGAGCCTCAGGTATAACTGTAATTTGAGACCAAGTATTGATGTATTCATTACATCCATGGCCCTTTGACAGTTAGTGCGTTTAGTAAATGTTAATTTAGAACCTACATTGTAAAGGCACAAAAGCCAAGCAGTGTCCTTTGTATCTTTTCGTTATATAAATTCTTTTAGTAAATTTTGGATTTCCACTTGGATCAAATTATGTACCTTTGTTTCAACTTAATTTAACATGTATGTATGTGTTGTTGTTATTATTATTATTATTTTCTCCCCTCACATCCAGATTTCTTTGTTTTATTCCTCTCTCTGCTCTCCTCTACTGTATATATATCAGGAGAGGTTCCCTTCACCCTCATCTAATTTATAAATTTCTTCTTCCAGAGAGTCTTAAATCAGTGTTGTCAGGGTTGGTGACCTTCCCCATGGCAGTGATCGTATGGTGTAAGGACCCTAGGCAACTTGGGTTTGAATTTGCCTTTCACTGTGCTACCAAAGTACAACGGCTATTTCCCCTATCACCTTGAGGATAGAGGCTTTGTTGCAGTAAGGCCATAAGTCGCAGAGTTACGCAGCGCGAGCACGCTGGGCCCACCACCCAGAGGATTTGGAATTAGACCCATCTGCTATGGCTCTGCCTCCACTCCCGCACCCTTTTTTTTTTTTTTTCCCCCCCTGTTTTGGGTTTCTATCCTCCTAAAGCTTCTCTAGTGACTCATACTGTAAAACTTCTAGGCATTTATAGAGATAGAGGGTGAGGGGCCCCAGTGAGTGGCCTGCGTCCTGCACAGCCGTCTGTTTCCATAGCTTCCCAAAGTACCTCGTAGTGACTGGAGTTGGCGCTCAGAGAACCATAGCAGCCTCTCCTTCGGACCAGTTAGCGCCCAATCCAAAGTATCAGTCTCTTCACATGTTGATATGTGCCAGCAATTTATAATGGCCAGAGCATCCTGGCTGGGGGTCTTGTATTATTTAAGGAATTGGGTAACTTCAGCACATTTGGGGAGAGGAAGGGAATGAAGGGATGAAATATTCAGTCTTTTGTCCCACGGGCTCCCTTTGGATTAAATACTGGTCTACTGTCTGCAAGAGTGGATCTCACGGTACCCTGAGGGTCTGTGGGGCATGATGTTCGCTGGTGAGAGCAGCAAGCTACTCAACAGCAGTGAAGACAGGTGGGCCACTATCCGCATCTGAGCAAAGACCTGGGCACCATTTCTCTACCATGGGGGAGTCTGACCAACATCTTCCCCTATAGGATTGCCTGAAACACAGGGACAAACCAGGGTTCTGTGAAATAGGCTTCTGCCAGAGACTGTGCCTGGAAGCACACAGGAACGCCAGACTCCAGAAAGTGTGCCTCAAGTGGCCCAGCACTCCTATTACCATGAGGTGGGCCCCTACCTGGCCTAGGATCCAGCCCCCAAGTTTAGCCAATTAGCACTGTTCACTTTGAATATTCTGACAGCACGGAAATTGGGGTAAGGAGAAACGTGGTAACCACAGGCAGACACTGCAGCAAGCAACACCAGCTAAAGCACAGCAAGCTCACCGACGGCTGACAGCTCTGTCCCAGGTTATTCTCATGGTGGTTTGGAGCCAATCAGTGAGCCGAGAACAGGCCAGCACTAAGCTAACCACGAGTCAGTGGTCAGGGCCACACCGTACTACTCACAGTGCCAGTTGTTTCATAAGATTTAAGGATTCTTGGGGGCTTCCCTGGTGGCGCAGCGGTTGAGAATCTGCCTGCCAATGCAGGGCACATGGGTTCGAGCCCTGGTCTGGGAAGATCCCACATGCCGCGGAGCAACTAGGCCCGTGAGCCACAACGACTGAGCCTGCGCGTCTGGAGCCTGTGCTCCGCAACGAGAGGCCGCGATAGTGAGAGGCCCGCACATCGCGATGAAGAGTGGCCCCCGCTCGCCGCAACTAGAGAAAGCCCTCGCACAGAAACGAAGACCCAACACGGCCATAAATAAAATAAATAAATAAATAAAATTTAAAAAAAAAATTCTTTTGTGGGACGTATATTTTCACTATTGTATATATTTTAAGTTTATTTTTGTCATTGGTATAAAAAAAGTCAATTAATTTTTATGTTGCTCTTACATCTGACCTAATGTGTCAGATAAACTGTTATTACTTAGTTATTTTTCTGTAGATTCTTTTGAGTTATCTATTTAGACAATTGTTTCCCCTACAAATAATGATAGTTTTGTATTCACCTTTCCAGTACGTAACTTTTATCTTCCTTTCTTATTTTATTTAGCTGTCTGGGATGGTGTGTATAATGCTGAATAGAAGAACTGTTAATAAGCATTCTTAAAAACTTCATGATTTTACAGGGAATGCTTTAGACATTTCACCATTGACTATGTTTTTTTTTTATTAAACACCTTTTAATTTATATTTTAAGAGTTTTTTGGTTAATGAATGGCAAAATAATTGACAAATGAATTGACAGATGACAAATTGAATAGTGAACTGACAAAATAATATGGCTTTTCCCATTTAGTTAGATGAATTACATTATTATATTTTCTAACAATGTAACAATTTTGATTTCTGGATTAAACTCAACTTAATATTTTAACTTTATGTTTGATTTACTGAAAAATTCATATTGCAGATTGCTAATATTTAGAATTTTTTGCCATTAAATTCTTAAGTCACTTTATTTTTTCTCATATGATTTTAGTATCAAAGTTATCTTAAGCTCATAAAAGAAATTGGGGTATATTCTTTTTTTGCTACTTTGCATTGGTGCCTTAAGTATTTTATAGAATTTGCCCATAAAATTATTAGGACTTGATATTTACTTTGTGGGTAGATTTTAAATTTGTGATTCAGCTTCTTTACTGATTATAGGAAATTTCAGAGACGGTATTTCTTCATGAGTCAGGTTGATTATTTGTAATTTTCTGCAGTTTTTCTCTTTTAGCTAAATCTTTGCTTCTTTTAAATAATAGTATGCTATTTATATTTAATCTCATTTGCTACAGTAATATGTAACACCTTTGCCCCAAATCGCTCAACTTCCCTTCCCCCACCTCTTTTCTTTCATTTTTCTTGAACAAGTTTTATAGACTATTGTCAACTTAGTTATTTCAAAGAATCTTCTTTTGGTTTGTGGATTCTCAATTATATCTTTGTTTTTCATTTATTAGTTTCTGCTCTTATATTTATTTTTCCACCTACTTTATTCAGATTTATGAATAAGAATACTAAGCATGTGAATTATATTCACTTTATTATTTTGAGTTTATGCTAAGTATGCTTAACTCATTAGTTTTTCAGCCTTTCTTTTTATTCTAGTGTACATCATTTACTGTTATCAATTTTCCTCCACCCCACAAGTTATAAGTAATGTCTTTATTGTGATTTGAATCTAAGTGTTCTGATGTCTGTTATGATTTCTTAATTTTTTTCTTGAAACATGGTTGATGTACAATATTATATAAGTTATACAGGTGTACAGTATAGTGATTCACAACTTTTAAAGGTTATATTCTGTTTATAGTTATTATAAAATATTGTCTGTATTCCCTGTGTTATACAGTGTATCCTTGTAGCTTATTTTATACATAGTAATTTGTACCCCTACCCCAATGTTGCCCCTCCCCCCTTCCCTCTCCCCACTGGTAACCACTAATTTGTTCTCTATATCTGTGAATCTGTTCCTTTTTTGTTATATTCACTAGTTTGTTGTATTTTTTAGATTCCATATATAAGTGATATCATACAGTATTTGTCTTTCTCTGTCTGACTTATTTCACTTAGCATAATACACTCCAAGTCCATCCACGTTGTCGCAAATGGCAAAGTTTCATTCTTTTTTATGGCTGAGTAGTATTCTGTTGTGTATGTATACAACATTTTCTTCTTCATTCAGCTGTTGATGGACACTTAGGTTGCTTCCATATCTTGGCAATTGTAATTAATGCTGCTGTGAACATTGGGGTGCATGTATGTTTTTGAATTAGTATTTTTGTTTATTCAGATATATACCCAGGAGTGGAATTGCTGGGTCATATGGTTGTTCTATCTGTAATTTTTTCAGAAACCTCCATACTGTTTTCCACAGTGACTGCATCAATTTATATTCCCACCAACAGTGTACAAGGCTTCCCTTTTTTCCACATTCTCACCAACATTTGTTGTGTACTTTTTGATGGTAGCCATCCTGATAGTTGTGAGGTGATGTCTCATTGTGGTTTTGACTTGCATTTCCCTGATGATTAGCGATGTTGAGCATCTTTTTATGTGCCTGTTGGCCATGTGCATGTCCTCTTTGGAAAAATGTCTCTTCAGGTCTTCTATGCATTTTTAATTATATTCTTTGTTTTTTTGATGTTGAGTTGTATGAGCTGTTTATATATTTTGGATATTAACCCCTTATTGGTCATATCACTTGCAGATAATTTTTCCCATTCTGTAGGTTGGTATTTTGTTTTGTCGATGGTTTCCTTTGCTGTGAAAAAGCTTTTAAGTTTAATTAGGCCCCATTTGTTTACTTTTGCTTTTATTTCCTTGGCTTTAGGAGACAGAACCAAAAACATATTGCTACAGTTTATATGAAAGAGTATTCTGTCTATGTTTTCCTCTAAGAGTTTTATGGTTTCTGGTCTTACCTTAGGTCTTTAACCCATTTTGAGTTTAGTTTCATATATGGTGTTAGAGAATGTTCTAATTTCATTCTTTTACACGTAACTGTCCAGTTTTCCCAGTACCACTTATTAAAGAGACTGTCTTTTCTCCATTGTATATTCTTGCCTCCTTTGTTGTTGATTGACCATAACTTCTTAATTAAATTAACTTAGAGATGTGTTTTTAAATTTTTAAATGACATATTTATTATTATTTATTATTTTATTATTTATTATTGCATCAGGTTAGAGAGGTAGTGGCATCTCTGTGGGAGGACATAGGACTGATTCTTTAAAATGTTTTGAGACTTGTCTTTGGCTTAAAATATGATCAGTTCTTTGTAAATGACCCACGTGGGCTCAAAACAAATCTGTTTTTTTGATTTTGAGGTTTTGAAAACATAATTATTAGGTCAAGTTTTTTTCATTGTGGCTTTGAATATACTATATTCACAGTGACTGCATGATCTGTCAGTTACAGAGAGAAGGTTGTCAAGACTTTCTACCTTTTTGGACAAGAAGATAGGGGACCCAAAGATTTTTTAAGTTTCAAACATTCAGCGTCCTTTAATCCAGTTTGGTGACTCCTGCTAGTATAACTCTCTCAACAAACTTACATGACATTTTATCTGTTTGATTAGCTTCATATGCCAATGGCTTCATTCACAATTCTTTTCAAAATATATTTCTCCTTTTAAACTTCATTACAGGTACATTGAACATACAAGCATCCATAAAACAATTATACTTTTAATCTCCTATTCCTGAGCCATTTTTGGCAACTGAAAGAGTTTAATAGAGGCCAACATAACCCTTGCATAGATTTCAACAAAAAATTTGACAGACACATCTTGGTGTGATCTTCTTAATAGGCTGAGTCTTCTTTTTTTTTTTTTTTAAGATCTTTATTGGAGTATAATTGCTTTACAGTGTGGTGTTACTTTCTGCTGTATAACAAAGTGAATCAACTATATGCATATGTATTTCCCCTATCCCCTCCCTCTTACGTCTCCCTCACACCCTCCTTATCCCACCCCTCTAGGTGACTGCAAAGCACCAAGATCATCTCCCTCTGCTATGTGGCTGATTCCCATTAGCTACCTCTTTTACATTTGGTAGGGTATATGTGTCAATGCTACTCTCTCAGTTCATCCCAGCTTACCCTTACCCCTCCACGTGAGGACTCAAGTGCATTCTCTACAGCTGCATCTTTATTCCTGTCCTGCCCCTAGGTTCTTCAGAACCATTTTCTTTTTTTTTTTAGATTCCATATATATGTGTTAGCATACGGTATTTGTTTATCTCTTTCTGACTTACTTCACTCTGTATGACAGACTCTGGGTCCATCCACCTCTCTAAAAATAACTCAATTTCGTTTCTTTTTATGGCTGAGTAATATTCCATTGTATATATGTGCCACATCTTCTTTATCCATTCATCTGTCGATGGACACTTAGGTTGCTTCCAAGTCCTGGCTATTGTAAATAGAGCTGCATGAACATTGTGGTACATGATTCTTTTTGAATTATGGTTTTCTCACGGTATATGCCCAGTAGTGGGATTGCTGGGTTATATGGTAGTTCTATTTTTAGTTTTTTAAGGAACCTCCATCCTGTTCTCCATAGTGGCTGTGTCAAGTTACATTCCCACCAACAGTGCAAGAGAGTTCCCTTTTCTCCACACCCTCTCCAGCATTTATTGTTTGTAGATTTTTGATGATGGCCATTCTGACCAGTGTGAGGTGATACCTCATTGTAGTTTGAATTTCATTTCTCTAATGATTAGTGATGTTGAGAATCCTTTCATGTGTTTGTTGGCAATCTGTATATCTTCTTTGGAGAAAGGTCTCTTTAGTTCTTCTGCCCATTTTTGGATTGGGTTGTTTGTTTTTTTTGATATTGAGCTGCATGAGCTGCTTGTATACTTTGGAGATAATCCTTTGTCAGTTGCTTCATTTGCAAATATTTTCTCCCATTCTGAGGGTTGTCTTTTCATCTTGTTTATGGTTTCCTTTGCTGTACAAAAACTTTTAAGTTTCAGTAGGTCCCATTTGTTTATTTTTTTTATTTCCATTTCTCTCGGAGGTGGGTAAAAAAGTATATTGCTGTGATTTATGTCAAAGAGTGTTCTTCCTATGTTTTCCTCTAAGAGTTTTATAGTGTCTGGCCTTACACTAGTGTCTTTGATCCATTATGAGTTTATTTTTGTGTGTGGTTTTAGGAAGTGTTCTAATTTTATTCCTTTAAATGTAGTTGTCCAGTATTCCCGGCACCAATTATTGAAGAGGCTGTCTTTTCTCCGTTGTATATTCTTGCCTCCTTTATCAAAGATAAGGTGACCATATGTGCGTGGGTTAATGTCTGGGCTTTCTATCTTGTTCCATTGATCTATATTTCTGTTTTTGTGCCAGTACCATACTGTCTTGATTACGGTACCTTTGTAGTATAGTCTGAAGTCAGGGAGCATGATTCCTCCAGCTTCGTTTTTCATTCTCAAGATTGCTTTCACTATTCGGTGTCTTTTGTGTTTCCATATACACTGTGAAATTTTTTGTTCTAGTTCTGTGAAAAATGCCATTGGTAATTTGATAGGGATTGCATTGAATCTGTAGATTGCTTTGGGTAGTATAGTCATTTTCACAATGTTGATTCTTCCAATCCAAGAACATGGTATATCACTCCATCTGTTTGTACCATCTTTAATTTCTTTCATCACTGTCTCATAGTTTACTGTATGTATACAGGTCTTTTGTTTCCTTAGGTAGGTTTATTTCTAGGTATTTTATTCTTTTCATTGCAGTGGTAAATGGAAGTGTTTCCTTAATTTCTGTTTCAGATTTTTCGTCATTAGTGTATAGGAATGCAAGAGATTTCTGTACATTAATTTTGTATCCTGCTACTTTGCCAAATTCACTGATTAGCTCTAGTAGTTTTCTGGTAGCATCTTTAGGGTTCTCTATGTATAGTATCATGTCATCTGCAAACAGTGACAGCTTTACTTCCTCATTTCCGATTTGGATTCCCTTTATTTCTTTTTCTTCTCTGATTGCTGTGGTGAAAACTTCCAAAACTATGTTGAATAATAGTGGGGGGAGTAGACAACCTTGTCTTGTTCCTGATCTTAGAGCAAATGGTTTCAGTTTTTCACCATTGAGAATGATGTTGGCTGTGGGTTTGTCATATATGGGCTTTATTATGTTGAGGTAAGTTCACTCTATGCCTACTTTCTGGAGAGTTTTTATCATAAATGGGTGTTAAATTTTGTCAAAAGCTTTTTCTGCATCTACTGAGATGATCATATGATTTTTCTCCTTCAGTTTGTTAGTATGGTGTATCACATTGATTGATTTGCATATATTGAAGAATCCTTGCATTCCTGTGATAAACCCCACTTGATCATGGTGTATGATCCTTTTAATGTGCTGCTGGATTCTGTTTGCTAGTATTTTTTGAGGATTTTTGCATCTATGTTCAACAGTGATATTGGTCTGTAGTTTTCTTTTTCTGTGACATCTTTGTCTGTTTTGGTATGAGGGTGATGGTGGCCTCCTAGAATGAATTTGGGAGTGTTCCTCCCTCTGCTATATTTTGGAAGAGTTTGAGAAGGATCAGTGTTAGCTCTTCTCTAAATGTTTGATAGAATTCGCCTGTGAAGCCATCTGGTCCTGGGTTTTGTTTGTTGGAAGATTTTTAATCACAGTTTCAATTTCAGTTCTTGTGATTGGTCTCTTTATATTTTTTACTTCTTCCTGGTTCAGTCTCAGAAGGTTGTGCTATTCTAAGAATTTGTCCATTTCTTCCAGGTTGTTCTTTTTTTTGGCATATAGTTGATTGTAGTAATCTCTCATGATGCTTTGTATTTCTGCAGTGTCAGTTGTTACTTCTCCTTTTTCATTTCTAAATCTGTTGATTTGAGTCTTCTCCCTTTTTTTCTTGATGAGTCTGGCTAATGATTTATCAATTTTGTTTTTCATCTCAAAGAACCAGCTTTTAGTTTTATTGATCTTTGCTATTATTTCCTTTATTTCTTTTCATTTATTTCTGATCTGATCTTTATGATTGCTTTCCTTCTGCTAACTTTGGGGGTTTTTTGTTCTTCTTTCTCTAAGTGCTTTAGGTGTAAGGTTAGATTGTTTATTTGAGATGTTTCTTGTTTTTTGACGTAGGATTCTATTGCTATAAACTTCCCTCTTAGAAATGCTTTTGCTGCATCCCATAGGTTTTGGGTCATCATGTTTTCATTGTCATTTGTTTCTAGGTATTTTTGATTTCCTCTTTGATTTCTTCAGTGATCTCTTGGTTATTTAGTAGTTTATTGTTTAGCCTCCATGTGTTTGTATTTTTTACAGTTTTTTCCTGTAATTGACACCTAGTCTCATAGCGTTGTGGTCAGAAAAGACCCTTGATACGATTTCAATTTTCTTAAATTTACCAAGGCTTGATTTGTGACCCAAGATATGATCTATCCTGGAGAGTGTTCCATGAGCACTTGAGAAGAAATTGTAGTCTGTTGTTTTTGGATGGAATGTCCTATAAATATCAGTTAAGTCTATCTTGTTTAATGTATCATTTAAAGCTTGTGTTTCCTTATTTATTTTCATTTTGGATGATCTCTCCATTGGTGAAAGTGGGGTGTTAAAGTCCTCTACTATTACTATGTTACTGTCAACTTCCCCTTTTATGGTTGTTAGCATTTGCCTTATGTATTGAGGTGCTCCTCTGTTGCGTGCATAAATATTTACAGTTGTTATATCTTCTTCTTGGATTGATCTCAGACCCTTTCTTTTTCTCTTCTTCTTCTGGGACCCCTATAATTCAAATTTTGGTGCAGTTAATATTGTCCTAGAGGTCTCTGAGACTCTCCTCAATTCTTTTCTTTTTTTTTTCTTTATTATGCTCCCTGGCAGTTATTTCCACCATTTTATCTTCCAGCTCACTTATCCATTCTTCAGCCTCAGTTATTCTGTTTTTGATTCCTTCTAGAGTATTTTTTTTTTTTAATTTATTTATGGCTGTGTCAGGTCTTCATTTCTGTGCGAGGGCTTTCTCTAGTTGCGGCAAGTGGGGGCCACTCTTCATCGCGGTGCGCGGGCCTCTCATTATCGCGGCCTCTCTTGTTGCGGAGCACGGGCTCCAGATGCGCAGGCTCAGTAGTTGTGGCTCACGGGCCCAGTTGCTCCGCGGCATGTGGGATCTTCCCAGACCAGGGCTCGAACCCGTGTCCCCTGCATTGGCAGGCAGATTCTCAACCACTGCGCCACCAGGGAAGCCCTAGAGTATTTTTAATTTCAGTAGTTGTGTTGCTCATTATTTTTTGTTTGCTCTTTAGTTCTTCTAGGTCCTTGTTAAAATAGTTTTTATATTTTCTCCATTCTGTTTCCGAGATTTTGGATCATCTTTACTATCATTACTCTGAATTCTTTTTCAGGTAGGTTGCCTATTTCATTTTCAATTATTTGGTTTTGTAGGTTTTTACCTTGTTCCTTCATCTGTAACATATTTTTTTGTCATTTCATTTTTTTTTTTTTTTTTTGATCGGTGGTGCTGTATTCCTGTCTTACTGGTTGTTTGGCCTGAGACATCCAGTACTGGAGTTTTCAGGCAGTTACATAGAGCTGGGCCTTGGTACTGATATGAGGACCTCCAGGAGGCCTCACTCTGACTGATATTACCTGGTGTCTGAGGTTCTCTGTTAGTTCAGCAGTTTGGACTTAGAGCTCACACCACAGGAGCTTGGGCCTGACCTCCTGCCTGGGAATCAAGATCCCGCAAGCTTCGTTGCACAGTAAAAAGAAAAAAAAGAAAGAAAGAAAAAAAAGAAAAAGAAAAAAAGGAGCTGTACAATATTAAAGAATATAAAACAAAATAGAAGTAGAAAGTTAAAAATTATATTAGGAAAAATAAAACTATAATTGAAACAACTGCAACAAGGTAAAATAAAACCACAACAGAAAAAAGAAAAAAAAAAAAAAGTCATTGTGGGGCGGGGGGACAAGCCAAAAGGAGAGAACAATAACAAAGTATAAGGAATAAAAGAAAAATAAAAGATTTATTAGGAAAAATAAAAATAGAAAAGAATCAACAATGCATCAACAAGGTAAAACAGGACCCCAGTCTAAAAGAGTAAAAAATAAAAAAGGAAAAAAAAAAAAGCCCTTTGCTATGGGAGCAGAGTTTTTAGCTGGTGGTGGAACTTAGGCAGGGGTGGGGTTTAGGGTGGGCCGGGACCTAGGCGGGTGGTCGGGTGACATTTCAGTGTGGAGTGGGGCCTAGGCAGGGTGACAGTCAAGCGTGGGGCAAGGCCCCTTCTAGGACCTGCATGGAAGGGGATAGGCAGCACACTGAAAGGAGGGCCTCTGGAGTGTGGGGTTCTGGAGTTTGGAGGTAGGGCCCTGAGTGACGGTGTGTGGGTGGGGTTTAGGCCCAGCTTGTTGGAGGGAGTCTCCGAGTGTAGAGGTGGGGCCCTGGGTGGGGGTGTAGGGGTGGGGCTTGGGCTCTGCGGGGCAGGAGGGAGGCTCCTAGGGCAGAGGATTAGGCCCGGAAGCCCAACAGCCTTTCCCAGTGCCTAGTTGGACAGGGAAAGCACTGGCCCTGTTCCCTTTTGTTCTTTCGTGCCCCTCCCCTACTGTCTCCCCCAGGGTTTCCCCCATTGCCGCTGGACCCCTAACCATGGTTGCGTCCTGCTGGGTGTAGGAACTCCTCCCCTCCCCCAACCACCCCTCAGGGTTGCGATGCCCAGAGGTCCAGCCTTTACTTTTGCTCCCCCTCCCCTCCCTCCCACTCCCTCAGAACCCCCATGTCTGGAAGGGGCCTAGGTGGGCAGAGGATCAGGCCCAGGATCTCAGCAGGTTCCCAGGGACCCAAGTGAGCAGGGGAAGCCTGGCCATGCTCCCTTTTGATCCTCTGCCCTCCCAGTGGTTCCCCAGTTTCCCCCTTCGAGTGTGGGATCCCTTCCCCTCCCACAGCCGTCCCTCAGTGGCGCCAGTCCTGTCCCACCTCCACTTCTCCTCCTCCCTTCACTCCCCCTACACCCCACATCCTACCCGGTCACTGGGGGTTCCTCCCGTCCCCTTAGATGTCCGTGGTCCCCCACAGGTGCCTGGTAGGTGCCCTAGTTGTGAGGAGATGCAAATTCTGCATCATCCTAATACGCCATCTTGACTCCGCCCCTAGGCTGTCTTAATTAGCATTTGTGCTTAATGAATTTTTCAGGTTGGAAATGAGAAATAATTATATTTTTTCCCCAGAATTTCCAGATTCTTTGTTTTTCTCTTATCTATATTTTAAATCAGCCTATTATTTCTCCTTTTTGGGGGGCAAGGGGGGGCAGTACCTAGTCAAATGCAGGCAATAGCAACCAAAGTATGCCCATAGCATTCGGTTTCTCAAGTCTTCCCTTAAAGTCAATGTTAAAATGATCCATTTTCTCTCTGTTATTAAGAGAACCACTTTTAGCAAATGTTTTCCCCCAATCACAATAATTGTTTCCTCATCTCTAGCCACTGGCCCTGAAGTCAGTGCATGATAATTTAACTTTTATTATAATAGCATGTGTATTCATCAGCTTCAGCTGCCATAACAAAATATCACAGACTGGATGGCTTAAACAACAAAATTTCTTTTCCCACAGTCTGGAGTCTAGTAGTCCATGATCAAGGTCCTGGCAAATTCAGTTTCTTGTGAGGCCTCTCTTCCTTGTTTGTATATGGCTGCCTTTCACTGTGTCTTGCATGGCCTTTCCTCTTTGCACACAAGGAAAGAGAGGGAAATCTCTGGTGTCTCCTACTCTTTTTATAAGGACTCTTAATCCCATCACATTAAGGCCTGGTCCTCATGGACTCATGTAACCCTAATTACCTCCCAAAGGCCTCATCTACAAATAACATCACATTGAAGGTTAGAGCTTCAACATATGAATTTTGGGGGGACACAATTCAGTCAATAACAAAATCCCACTTCTAAATATCAATTTTTATATCAGTGATGTCTACAGTTTGTGTCATAATAACAACTCCCAAATCTTAGCTACCACATCAAAAATTTATTGCTCATTCATGTTACCTATTAACTACCAGTCAACTGTGGTTCTGCTACAAGGCTCTGCTCTGTATGTCAGTACCCTACCGGGGTCCACCCTAAAAGACTAATTCTTATGCCAGTGGGAAAAAGCAATGGTAGTATAACATGACTACTACTCTGGAAGCTTTGGCTCAGATGCCTATACTCCAATCACATTCAATTGGGCCAAGGAAGATAAGTTAGTGTGATGTCAAGTGGGTGAGAAATATATGCACAACCTTTGTGTGTCCTTATATTGACTGATATTCTTTGTATTTTAAGTAGAGTTTAGTTCATTTATATTGATTATGATGCTTGTATATTTGGATTAATTTTGGTCATTCTAGTATATTCTATTATTCCTAATATATTTTAATGTAGTTTTCTTTTTTTGTGAATTCTTTTGAGTTGAATATTTTCCCATTTCCTTTTCTTTCATTACATTTTTCTTCTGAGTGTATTTTTATTCTATCAGTAGCTTTGCTGAAATTGTTAACGTGAATGTTTAATCTAAATTTAATATTAATCAGTATTATACACTTTGTGATATAATCCAGGGACCTTAAAATGCTTTGATTGTGCTTATCTCCCTCCCAAATATAATGCTTTTCTGTACAGGATTTTAGTTTGATCTCGATTTTTTTTGTCATTAAAAATAAAGATCACTAAATATTACGGTTCTTGGTTAAAACAATCATTGTTTATTTAGGTTAGCTATCAAGTTTCAAGTTTATAATTATTTTTGCTAATATTCCTTTTTGCATCTCAGAACATTCTTTAGGTTCATTTTCAGTTTCCTGAAATACAAAATTTAGAAGGCTCTTCAGTTGATCTGTTAGTAATATATCCTTTAAATTTTGTTGTTCTGAAGAATCTTGATTTTCTGACATCATTCACAAAAAGTTATTTGACATGTTGTACAATTTTTCAATGACAGTTATTTTCCTCCTAGTTTCCAAACTCCTAATATGCATAGCTGTTGATAAAAATGCTTCTCAGTCTAATTTCCATCCCTCTGTTGGACATTTTTTGTCCTCAGATTGCTTTTAAGATCTTCTCTTTCTCTTAGGACTCCAGGAGTTTCATTATAATGTGTCTACGTGTGGGTTTCTTTTTAAACCTATCCTTTATTTATATATTTATATAATCTTCCCCTTCGTATTAACTATTCTTTACCTCTTGTGAAACATTCTAAACATTTCTCTTATGTCTCTTTCAGATCATTAAGTCTTCAGCTACATCTAACATGCTACATAGCTATCCTTTTTTTAAAAGTTTTCATTTATTATAGTTCTCATTACTGGCGGGCTTTATTCATTATTTTTCAAATCTACCTAGCCAATTCAGTATTAAATTGATAGTTGCAGGATTCTTTGCTTGAAATGTATTAAAAATGAGACAATTCATTATTCAATATTTTTTCGAGGCTAGAAAGACAGCCAAAGCATTAAAATAATCAAGGAAATAACAAGTAAAACCCTTTAAAAGTGGAGTTAATTAGTTAAAGTTGAATTAAATGATTCAGAGATATAGTTCCTAATTCTTAATCATATTTAATTCTTTGTAATGAAACTAACACATAACATCTGGTTCAAATCAATTGTTCCGTTTGTCTTTGTAAAGCGAGTATTTTTCACAAGCTCTACCTCTGAGGGTTGAGCAGAAAACAGCACATATAACAGGAGCTTTTTTATTTTCTATCTCCAAAACTTTCCTTGGTTCTTACATAATGACCATTTAAACAGCTGTATAGAGATTGATGATAAATCTACAAATAAAAACATTGGGTTACTTTGAAAGGCAAAGTGTACTGTTTCTCCCACTTATTGTACTACAATAACAGGGTCATTTGTCAAATGGATTAAGATTTTAAGTTAAGAATGCCAGATATTATTTTTAGTGTTAATTATTCAGTTAGAAGTATGGTTGAAATGGAAAACAAGAGTGCTAATTTCTCTATATGAACTGGGAAGACAATCATAATTTTAAAATATATTCCAAAAGAGGAGGGAACATGAGAGTATAGGAAATTACCATTTATTAAGTACACAATGTGTCCTTACATTGTGCTATTATTCTATATATATTATCTCATTTAATAAGTATATTTTTGGTTTACTATCAACAGTCGTTTAATATCATATGCATTTCTGAGGATGCTGTACCCATTCCACAGATTGGTATATTGAGTCAGTTATGGAATTTAGGAGACTGATGCAATACCCTTGCAGATATTTCAAGCAGTTGGAAATTTTAAGGTTACAAACATAGGTTTGATGGTAGTTATTCTTGCTGTTATTTATCTATTTTCCTTGTTTTTATATAGACATGATAGTTGAAAGCTTAAAAGTTGGTAAGATCCTTTTAGAAAAAGAATATATGCAGAATAGACATATGAATTGGAACACATTTGTGTAACTTTGTCCTCCTTTGTCCCAGTTACCAGATACACTTATCTATAGGTCCTTGGCCACTTACTAAAGGGAGAGTTCTTAGCCACTGCCATCAATGCCTCATTTCCTAATACCGCCTGCAGTTTTAGCCTCCCATAGTGTGAACACTGGCCTGTGGTACAGCATCACCTCAACCATCACGGATGGAACTGGAACAGGTCCAGGTGTGCAGGCTCAGCTTGACTAGACATATGGAAGTTTCCTCCATCACTTAGGGACTCATGTGAATCACAGCACCATTGCAGTGTGGGAGCTGGCTTACCCAGCATCTCCTAGGGAGAGCACAGCAGCATAAGCCAGAAATGTGGACAATTTAATGTTCTCATGGGAAAAAATTTACCAGTAAGAGACAAGAAACAGGACAGCACTCCTACATGTCTCTCCCTCTTCTCTGATGGTCTGCTCCAAGACACAGAAGTCCAATAAGGTCTTCACAGACATCTAAAATGGCTGAGTACCCAGCTATGTAACGCTGTGATCAGCTTGGTAAAACTCCCTGGTTTTACTTTCCCTCATTTAAACCTCATTTAATTTTTTCCTCTTACCCTTTTTGCTCTAGAATTGTACCCACCATTACTTTGAATGAAAGCTTTGTTTCAGATACTTTGTCCAGGGAATCCAGGAAATATTCATGTTAACGGGTTGGAGGAGGGAGTGGAGAGTGGATGGTGATTATCAAGAATGTTACGTGTAGCAGAAAGTCTTATAGGGATGGGTGGCAACAGGACATTTAATAAGTTGATTAAGAATTCTTTGGTGACATTTGAGAGGGCTATTTTAGTGTGTGTGATATCAAAAGAAGAAGTGATTCAATAATAAAGAATCTAAAGTTGCTTATATTTTTAAAAAATCTTATATTATTCAGGGAATTCATCTCTGTGCTACTGCTTTTTCTTAAATAGTAGAAAATTATATTATTTCACGAAAATGAGATTTACCAAATTTGAAAATCACTTATTGTCTTTGTATCTATATTTTATCTCCAAAGTAACTTTTATTTTGTTTAAACACACACACAAATAGAACTTTTTTCTGATTACACTCAACCAATATGTTTATACTATATACATAAATATATGCATATATATGTGAGTAACTAGCTCCTCTACAAACTAATGTTCATGTTCTCATCAAAAATAGAAAAATAAGCTTTTGCACAGCAAAGGAAACCATAAACAAGACGAAAAGACAACCCTCAGAATGGGAGAAAATATTTGCAAATGAATCAACGGACAAAGGATTAATCTCCAAAATATATAAACAGCTCATTCAGCTCAATATCAAAGAAACAAACACCCCAACCCAAAAATGGGCAGAAGACCTAAATAGACATTTCTCCAAAGAAGACATACAGATGGCCACGAAGCACATGAAAAGATGCTCAACATCACTAATTATTAGAGAAATGCAAATCAAAACTACAATGAGGTATCACCTCACTCCTGTTAGAATGGGCATCATCAGAAAATCTACAAACAACAAATGCTGG
This sequence comes from Balaenoptera ricei, assembly GCF_028023285.1. Lineage (NCBI taxonomy): Eukaryota > Metazoa > Chordata > Mammalia > Artiodactyla > Balaenopteridae > Balaenoptera > Balaenoptera ricei. The sequence continues at coordinate 67,639,320 of NC_082647.1, forward strand.
AGAGGGTGTGGTGAAAAGGGAACCCTCTTGCACTGTTGGTGGGAATGTAAATTGATACAGCCACTATGGAGAACAATATGGAGGTTCCTTAAAAAACTAAAAATAGAATTACCATATGACCCAGCAATCCCACTACTGGGCATATACCCAGAGAAAACCGTAATTCAAAAAGACACATGCACCCGAATGTTCATTGCAGCACTATTTACAATAGCCAGGTCATGGAAGCAACCTAAATGCCCATCAACAGACGAATGGCTAAAGAAGATGTGGTACATATATACAATGGAATATTACTCAGCCATAAAAAGGAACGAAATTGAGTCATTTGTTGAGACGTGGATGGATCTAGAGAGTGTCATACAGAGTGAAGTAAGTCAGAAAGAGAAAAACAAATATCGTATATTAATGCATGTATGCGGAACCTAGAAAAATGGTACAGATGAGCCAGTTTGCAGGGCAGAAGTTGAGACACAGATGTAGAGAATGGACATATGGACACCAAGGGGGGAAAACTGCGGTGGGGTGGGGATGGTGGTGTGCTGAATTGGGCGAATGGGATTGACATGTATACACTGATGTGTATAAAACTGATGCCTAATAAGAACCTGCAGTATAAAAAAACAAACAAAACAACTAATACTAAACTTTCATTGGGTTATTTGTATGGAAATATGTTAATATAAATGTTTCAGACATTACATGAAATTTCTAAAAATCTTATATTTGTATTTGTATGGAAATATGTATGGAAATATGTTAATATAAATGTTTCAGACATTACATGAAATTACTAAAAATCTTAAAAAAAAAAAAAAAAAAATAGAAAAATAGGGTTAAGCCACAAATTTATCTAAACAAGCAATACATTTCCTGATTCCCCCCAAAATGCTAACAGAAGTTGAATCATCCTTCAAGTATCATGTAAAATGTTCAATATTAAATGAAATCATTTTTTTAATATCATTGAAAATCATGTTGTTAGTGCCTAAGAAGAAACATGGGTATGTTCCTGTGATGCTTGCTAAGGGTAGAACTATGATGGTAAAGGCCAGTGCATGTGGCCTTGAGGAATTGACATGTGATGTATCCTCTCTTCCACATTGTGCATGTGGGTTTGCAGCTGCAACTGTTATTTGCAGAGCCTGGCACTATTTATGCCTCTGCCTTGTGTTCTCTTCAGAGCCCTTGTTCTCAGTCACCCATCACTGATTGCCAAATGCCAGGGTGAGCTATCTGCTGCTGCTGTTTTTCCTGGCCACTCACGTCCCTGCTCTGTCTTTGAAGTTGTACTTCAGTGTGTCTTTGAACAAATTCTCTCTGTAACCTCTTTTATGTCACGACACTTCAACTCATCATGCAGCAGTTACCAGTTAATCTTGCTATCATCTGTCTCCTACACTTGTCCTGCCCACACCCCTGGGCTAACTGCATATTATTTAATATTAAAAATGGAATAACTGCACTTTTCCTTCATATAGTATTTTATGCTGCACAAAGTACTTTCAAATATATTATCATTATTTTTAGTTTGAGCCTCACAAATGTGTAATGTGAATAGGGAATGATAAGTATTTAAACATTTATTGAATATGCAACTAGACACTGTGGTAGGTAATTTCTATTTTGTATATATCACATTGAATTTAGTTTTCCCGATGTATTATCTACCCCGTCCCTTACCTAGTAAGAAGCCAGGAGAATAACAAGACTTATCTAAGTTCACATAGTCTGGAGCTAGAACCCAGATATTCCATCACCAATTTCAGGGCTTCTCCATTGCTCCAGACCGCCTTCTGTGTCCTGCAGGTGATTTGCTTAAACAAGCCAGTTATAAAACTTAAATCACTGGGTTGCATAACAATTTACACGATTTTCCTGTAGTACTTATCACAATACACAATTTTTACTTTGGAGTAGACCTATGTCCTTCTTTGAGTTTAGGAGTATAGCATAATTATCTTTTATCTATAGCAAATAGAAAACACACAATAACTATCTGATGAGTAAATGAAAGGATGACTGTGACACAGAGAGCAACATGTAGTAACAATCTACTTACTCTAGTTGGGAAGGGAATTTAAAGTCACACTGACAATCCAATTTTATATATATTGGATTAGTATGAATCAAATAGGGACAGAGAAACCACCCAATAATTTGAAATTAGGAAAGTTTAATATAAAGAAGTATTGACGATAGCAGGCGATTAGAGTAATGAGAGATTGGCTAATAAGAAATAGGGAAAAATCTAAATAATACAGGAAGAGCTGATTATAAGAAGCAGACAGTATCCCTAGGAAGAAACCCCTCCCCACCCTGACCCAGGACCGAGATCAAGACCTTGATGCTGAGGACACAGGCATGACTCACTGGTGACAGAGAAGTCACTATGGTGCCACTCCGACAGGACTTGCTAGAAATCTGCCCATTGGAATATGCGGGGAAATCAGCTCTCTAGGGTACTGGGAAAATGTCCACAGCGGGCTGTCTCACCACAACAAAACCTTTTCAACAAGGTGACTAAGAAAACTTCTGGAATCTGGATATTGCTGGCTGCTGGGCACTGGGGAGGTTGCAGGAGCCTGAGGCTGCCGAACGCCCTCACACTGTAAGAGTCTGATGCTGGAGAAGCCCAATACTTCACAGCCTTCCTAGTGAGCACACCAGAACCAAAGAGAAAATCCTTTCCTTCTTCAGTGTCTCTCCATCGCCCACTACTGACAAAGCCTAGCATTGTGCAGCTGGCAATGGAAAAACAGTAAAATGGCCCAAATCCATTTTCACCGAGCAGGCAAAAAGGGTGAATTGGAGCTTAGGGGCAATACATTGATAATTAGTACAGTCTTCCTGATATCATCTTAAATTATTGTTACATTTTGTTGCCTTAATAGCAGAATTAAGTGGTGGCTTTTCTTACTATTAAAAAAAAATTTCCAATTTTTATATTAGTCCTGATACAGCTTATTCAATCAAATGATAAAAACAAAAGCTTATGTGATTTGGATTTAAGGAAACTTAGGTTCTTTTTTGACCACCATCTGCAGCATCTTTGACTTTGGCTCAATTAAATTCACTGAACCATACATCATTTGTATAATGAATAACAATTTCTTCATATTTTTCCCCATAGCTCATGGAGAGATTGAATTAAGAAATCTTTATAAAGTCTGTACCTAATCCCTGTCACATAATATTCACTTTCCAAAGTGGTTCATAATGATATTTCTAATGTGTTTAGAAGTGTAAGATGAGAGACCAAGTATTCTAGTTAGTTTCTCAAGGACTTTTTAAATCTACTTATGCTCTTTGTTATTCAGAGAAGTCAAAATATATTTATTACCAAATTTCTGTCTTATGGAAAAAAATAGATTAACTTAGGTTGGGTTAATTTAGACTTCCTTCATTCCCTTGTTAATGAAAAAGAGTCAGAGATATCTTGGGATCATGGCTACATCAGCCAAATCTGTTAGATAACTGGCAGGGTTTAGCATATCAATAAGCCCACATGCTCAGTGACTACACCTCTGAGGTTATGTTGTTCCTTACACCTTTGTTGTAATTGAAATAAAACATGCCTGTGATACCACTGTGTTCCCTAAAGTCATATCACAACTGCATCAACATTTGGTGACTTAACGCTACTTGGGAACTCTTCCAGAAGGGAGCACATTAAAATGTTTGCAACTAATCAAAAAGGATGTGCTACTATTTGCATATAGGTTGAGTCAGATAAACCTAATTTGGAGAAATGGATTTGGAACTGAACATGTAACTTTAGAAAATTTACTTACACATTCTGAGTTTTCTCATCTGTAAAAGAAGGAAAATAAGACTACCTCATAGTATTGATATGATATATATATGAAATAACTTACATGAGGCATTTGTAGATTGACTGTCAGACAGTGACAGTTCAGTAAATGGAATTTGTATGTGTTTTTTTCTCATCCTAGTTTTTTAAATGCTTAAACTCTCCCCCAGTGTATGTATGTGTGTATGTGTCTGTCTGTCTTTCTCTGTCTTTTTGTCTCTCTCTGTCTTCTGGCTCTGCCTTTCTGTATCTGTCTGTCTGTCTCTAAATGTATATTAGTATATAATCTATACATATAATTATATATTATATGTACAAGTATGTATATATGTGTATATATATATTATATATATTAAAATCTCATATAAACTGATCCCTGCCTACCTCTTCTTATCTCATCTCATTCAACACTCCTGATCACTCATTGTCTTCAGCCACCACACTGACCTCCTATTCATTCACATACTCAGTTCATTCTCCCTTCCAGGCATTTGCTCTTATTGATCCAACTTCTTGAATTGCTCACTCTCCGGATAATTCTATGGTTGGACCCTTTCTCATTATTTGGATCTAAACTTAGAGATGAGCTCTTCAAAAGCATCTCCCCTGACCGTGCTACCTTACCTAGCTCTCCCTCATTTGCCAGTTACCCTATGTTCAATGACTTCTATTTCCTTCATAGAAGTTACCACTATCTGAAGTTTTTATTTACATATTTTGTCACTGTTAAATGTAATGTCTCATTCATTGTTGTATTCACAGTGTCTAGAAAATATGTGGCATAAAATAGATGATAGTTAAAAATGTCTCAAATGAGTGGAGGATTCAGACATCCTTGAAATCTTGTAGAATTTCCCTCACAGTCCTTCTTAAAGAAAAAGTCCATTTACAAGTCTTAGAGAATTTATGGAGGGTTATCAGTTTATGGAAAAGATGAGATACATTTACTCACTGAAAGTTTTTAGTTTAAATAGCTGGAGATGTAAACCATCAAAAGTGAAGTGGCCACTTCTCTATTAGTTGTCTATTGCTGGCCAGCAAGCCTTCCCCAAATTTAGTGATTTTAAACAACAAAAAAAACATATTATTTCTCACAAGTCTGTGGGTCAGCTGGGCTCTAGTGCACGATCTCAGGATGCACATTACCTATGAAAACAAATTAAGCTTTCATCCTCAAGGAGCCTAGCCAGATTTCTTCATATGGCAGCTGGCAGTGATTTGATAGTGAGCCTCAACATGTAACCCTCAGCCTTCAGCACATTTGCTGATATCTCATTGGCCAAACAAGTCACATGACTGACTAAGCACAGTGTCCACAAGGATATGGATATCAGGAAGTGTGACTACAGGGCAGGGGAAAATGCATCCTATTGCACAGTAACTTCTCCTGGCCTCAGACCTAACATGGAGTACAGCTGCCATTGCTAGATAGGGTCTCATTGCATCTGGGAGCTAAATTCTTGCTTAGCCACTGCTTTTTTATTCTCAGAGTTATGTCACCATTCCAGAAAAATTTAGACTATATAATCTATGTGGTTCCATTTAAGGGAATCATTAAATAAATTAGGCTCTCCTAGTTCATGAAAGAAACATATCGCTAGTGAAACTGTATCTTCAGGGAGTCAGGGACAAAAGGATAGAAGGAAGAGCAGATTCAGCGTTCTACTGCCCTCGAACAAGGACTCTGTGTCTAGTTTTCAAACATCTGAAAAACCTGTTATCCACATTTATTTTTCATATGATTATAGTAAGTACATGGACTGCACATTGAAGATATAATTTGTATTGTTGCAGTTTGGCAGGTTTCCCATGATTGGAATGAAGAGTCATCTGCACAAATGATAAATGGAATATTGAAGATCATGAAAGTAGTTCTTTCAAGTTAAGATTTCCTTTTGGTCAATTCATTAGACAAGGTTGAGTGTCTAGTAGGTGTAGCAGGCATGATGAAACAAACAAACAAAAACAGCATTGGGTCTCAAGACCTCACATTCTACCTTCTTGGGCATAAGTGGGAAAGTGAGTTGAGAGGTTGGGATAAAATTAAAAAGGAGGACAGCTAGGCCTTGCAATGAACTGTACCAGGAAGAGGGAGTTATGGAGAGAGATAGTCTTCGCACAGTGTCAAAAATCAGCATTATTGCTCTTTGGTAGCAGATTTCATGGATTCCTCAGTTTATTGAAACTGTTTCCTGGAAACTTTACATTCCCTTCATTTTTCCCAAATGCAATGATCTTTCAATTCCCATCTTCTTTTATATGTTTGTAGCATTTAATCTTCCCTTTCATATGTAGACATAAGACTGTTAATTTTCCCATCCATCTTTAAAATAATTTTTTATTCCCATGTTTCTTTGAAAATGTGTACCTCTGTTTTTTAATTCCTTTCTGAGTAATACTCTTTTGACTTCTCTTGCTCCTGGCATCTCCCAATCAAATGTACCCAAGTTTAATCCTTATTCTTTTCTCCTTTATCTTTACTCTTATTTCCTTGATATATTCGGCTTATTATTGGTACTTATTAACATTCTACAGTATATAATCATAGTTACTATAATCTCACTTGGAGCAAGCATCGTAACACCCTGGATTTGTGAACACCTAGGGCAATTTCTTGGATACCTTGTTCTTTGGAAGAAACACACTTGGGAGATTTTTTAAAGGTTTCAGATCGATTCTCACATAGCCAAATGTTCCTGTAGCCATAAGCTCTCCAAACTCTTAATTTTCCTATCTGCTCAACTAGCTTCTACTGAGCTCCAAATACCTCATCCATAATAATCACTCAGTACATGTGGTATGAATGAATGAGCTCTATTTCTCTCCATGTTGCTCTTCCACTCAAGAACTGACAATGAGTCCCTAGCACTTACTTTTATGATAGCTTTATGACTTTAAAATTACTCTAGGATATAGTCTCAATATGCTTACTTTTCTTATCTATCTCAGTATAGTCCCTCTACTAGTTTTTGTGGGCTCTCTGCATGTTATAGATCCTATTCTCATTCTGCACTAACAGTTTTGCACATATAGTTTTTGCCACCTCCACTAACCTCTTTTTTCGTTATTCCTTACAAGGATAAAAATAAGCCTAATTTTTAAAGTTTTAACATTTGCCAGGTGCTATGCTAACTAAGAGTCTTAATGCCTCAGCACCTTTAATCCTTGAAACAACTTTATGAGGGTGGTATTTTATTTTTTTACTCTGTTGACCAGGAAATTGAGGCAAGGGAGGTCTGATGACTAGTCCAAGGTTACTCAGCATGGGGGTATCAGAGCCAGTGTGAACTTAGGCAAGAGTATCTCAAAACCCTTTAGTCTTCCCACTGTGCTACCAGCCTTCAAAGATCAACCCCAAACCCACCTTCCCATTGAACTTTAATCCAAAGAAGTTTGGCCTCTTTTTCATCTTCTTTCCCAGTGTCAAGGGGCTCTGTCTATCTCACAGCCTAAAAATAATCACCTACTTCCTGGGCTATTAATACAGTTCCACCAGAGGTGAGTCTAGCTTGATTCCTACAAGATTTATTGTGAGCCCAAATGTAAGTCTTTAAGAATCACCTCAAATTTGTGTAAAGGTTAACAAGAAAAGAGAGAGAAAGAAACCCTGTTTTGTTTGAACGTAATGTGCCTATTGACTGTCAGTACTGTTGGTTAGGATTAGTAATGCCAAAAAGGTAATATAAGGGTGAGAAGAGTCTTCTGTCACGAGGTCCCAATTGAGATGATTTTCTCATGGAGTCTCCATTGTTATTGTGACATACCATTGAAACATTCAGTATTGCACTCCCCTGTCAGTGGTCTGCAGTGAACTATAACATTAAAATGTTGTATAAATTCTATCTTTCCTTTCCTCCTTCTTTTTATCACCTGGTTGACTGACTCTGAGATTTATGAAATCTGTTTTCATGTACTTTTCCCATAGAGGCTTCCTCAGGCTGGCCTCTTATTTGCTTTGGGATGCTGTTCTGGGTCTCTTCCCAGCTTCCCCCTCTTTCTGTATGTGCCCTTCACTGCTAGCTGCTCGCTTTGAGCAGAGTTCTGGCATTTCCTCTAGCAGTGCAGGAACTTTGCTGGAAGAGCAAGCTCCGCTCATGTGAGAATCCTATCTCCCACAGATTTTCAAAGGAGTTTAAGCCGGAAAAGTTGGTTAACTTTGTAATCATTGTTACTACTTCAGGCATCTGTCTCCTAGAAGCTCCTTGAGAATAGGCAAAGATGCTTTATTTATTTACCTGGTTTCTCCATACCTCCTACGTAATAGATATTCAATAAATATGTGATGGTATGGAAAAATGTAGACTAAAAATTATTTGGCAATTATTTCATTAGCTCAACAGAAGATTTAAAAAGGAAAAAAAAAACTTACTTTTCTAAACCCTTGGTGGGGTTAGATTCTTTGGTCAGATGATCTTTGAGTCTCCTTGTATTGGAAGTTTTAGTGCCTGAGAAAGTGTCTTTTCTGTAGTAAATAAGTATTTTACGGTTAACCTATAAGTATTACCAAAAGTTGTAATTAAAGAATATTACCAAATACACAATTAAAATAATTTACAAAATATTCATTTAGACCAGTATAAAGTGAACAAAAACAGTTTTATCTCAAGAATAATTCTCATGTCCCTAAACTTTTCCCAAAGTGAGAGGTTAAAGAATATCATTGAAGAACCTGGGTTTTGGGAGTCAAAAGTTGGTTTAAATCCTGCCTCCTTTCCTTACTAAATATAAATTTGGCTGAGTTATAGGACCTTCCTGTGTCCCAGTTTCTGAATCAGAAATAGAGAAATAATAACATTCATCTGACAGGCTATTGTAAAGATTAAATCAGATAGTGTATGTAAAAAGCATTTAGCACAATCCCTGGCAAATAATAAGGATCTATTAATTTTTATTAGAATTATATTTTCTCAGAAATTTCCAAATAAACTAGCCTTTTGTAAATCCAGACACTGGAAGTTGACTTCTGATCTCAGCACCCTTTATTCTAATACTTTTTCTTTTCCATCCTGTTGTATAAGTAGTGTCTGAGGTCTACAAACTGACTCTGCTGTTGATAGTCAGGGCCTGTCCAGCATGCTTTTCCAGGAAGGAAACTGTATTTAGCTTTCATTCGTCTTTACATGCAAAATGGTGGCTTGAATGCTTCCTTCAAACCAAAGTGACTTTTTGATTTTTTAGTGTAAGTATGCATGTATGTGTGTATGTGTGTTCTGTTGTTATTGTTTAATTTCAGCTGGATAGGCAATCTTCTAAAAATATTCTATTACAATGGTAGATATGATTTGTCTCAATTAACTTTGGCACAATTATATGAGTGTTTCTCGGTACCTTTTCCTTTCCCTCTCCATGAGCATTATCAAATAAAAACTCTTCCTTTGAAGAAAAACCTTTACTTAGCCAAACAAGTGTTCTGCTCCCCCATCAACTAGGTTCTCTGGCATTGTGCAGGTATTCATCACAGGTCTGCAAACTTAATATTTTGGAAATCCTTTTAGAAGAAATAGAAGAAATGGAAGTATCATCCTTGCTTTCACTAAGGTCATGATCTACTTGAGGTGACAGCATTGATACAGAAGAGACAACTAACTCCCTGCATATGTGTAATAATTCTACTTTTAGAGTAATTATGTTCACTGATACTCTTCTTTGTCATCATTCTGGGGGATGTGTCTCTGCACCCCCAGATGCGGACTTTGGGTAGAAATACTTCTCAGATCTCACATTCCTGTTACACTTATATAAATGTATTCACATGTTTATTCAGAAAAATATTCACTAAACCTCGCTAGGGCTTGTCCCAGGAGGACCTTTGTGCCATATCACATGTCATGTTTTTTTATAACAACAGCAACCTGCACCTCTCCCAATGTCTGGGTTGGGTTTCCCACCTGTAAATTACAGCACTTGCCTCCAACACTTGATGGTAAATTCCACTCGTGTTATCTGTCTCCTTCACCAGACTTTAAAGTCATTAAGGGGAGTTTCTCTGCCTTTATGATCATTGTATTCCCAGTGCCTAGCACAGGGCCCGGGATGTAGTAAGCTTCCAGAAATGCCTGATACATTATACTAGGTGATGCCTTCGTCTTTCTAAAAGTAGATTCTGGATCAGGCACTAGATCAGAGGTAAGGCCAGCATTCATCTCAGCTGCATCTAAAGAGACTAAAAAGTTCAAAATGATGGAATCTGGCTGCATAAACCATATTTATGTCTTTGCATTCTAAGTTCACTTTACCGGTTTAAAGTTAATTCCTTGATTTTAAGCTGTGTTTTACTTTCTGCCTTTATACTCCTGCATATGTATGCCCCTGTGTGCTTCAATAACTTAAAGTGAGAGTGACACAAAACTCTTGTCTTTAGGCACTTGAAAGAAATGGTACTTTTCTTCCTTTCCTAAATCATAGTTGAGCTTTTCAAAGCTTTCACTAGAAATTTCCCTTTTTGCTTATTTGTTATTTTGGTCTTGCCAATGACTCGAGATGAAAAGCACACCTATTTTTTGTGTGACTGTGTCTGAGAAACCTGTAAACAGCCTTCACGCTAGCAATTGAATCAATGTTTTATTTTCAGTTTATACCCTTATATTAATTTTGATGATCTCACAAATCGTTAAGTGATAAATAAAGAGTGAAAATATTGGGGATGTTTGGAATAATCTCTGCTTTAAAGTTTGCAAATGCTGATCTCCTTGGGCCAGGAAAAAAAAAAACTCACTTCACTCAGACATTTTGCCACTGTTGTTAAGAACTCCGCCCCCCTTCTTTTTAATCCCAGAGATGCCAGGGAGACAAACTTTTTAGGACAAAAAGAAAAACTGACTTGTTTTCTCTGGGTTTTGGCTGTGACTTTAGCCGTTGCTTTGTTTTATTGTAATTGGATACATTGGCATGAAAGTTGAAGTAGATTCCAAGGAGTATATGCTGGGCTTTTTATTGGCATATCAAACAAGGAATCATTCAGGCCATACGTTAGCAAGCAGCCAAGTAATTAATAATAACACACGTGGAAGAAAATGAATGTTTTGGTTGAGAAGGAGAATGAGAAGTCAGACAAAGGCCTGGGCTTCGTGTCCTTGCCCTCAGCAGCAGCAAAAATAATGTTATGAATAGCATTTAACTTGAATTTGCAGCAAACTGCTGCTTTGATCATAAACAATTGCCAGATGGTATACATTATCTTTCTTTTTTCTTCTTTCACAAAAGCGGCATTAATTGCAGAGCAGCCCAGGGCTCCACTCAGCTCATCAGTGTGATAACACTTCATGACCCTGATTAGCCGTCAGTCTACTCAATTAAAAAGATCATTTAGACATTCACCCAATCATTTGCCTATCGAGCCACCTGGGCCTCAACCAGGGGCTCCATTTTTAACATTCTCCTGCCCTCTCTCATCTTGCCTGGCTTTTTTACATATCTCCAAAAGACGTAATTGAATTAAATAAAGCGTCTCAGGGGCAGCTGCAACATCTGCTGTTTGTGGTATGTCAAGCCTTCAGCATTAAAAACAGTTACATATGCTCCAAATTAGCAGGTCGCCAAGATGAAACAGTCGATGATAGTGTTTTTGTGCCAGCGTGAGAAGCAGCTCACAGCTGTGTGCAATTTACAATTAAAGGCTTTATCAGAGCTCAATTGTACTAGTGAATCAAGTGGTGAGAGGTCAGTTAGTGAATTAGGCCAATTAGAGCTTGTACAGTTAAATTATCTGTCTTATTACCTACTGATAAACAGCCTTGTCATATCTCTACTGGAAGGATGGAGCGGAATGAGTTTTATGAAGTGATAATACATGTTCACTATAGTGGAACTTTGTGGTTTGTGAATTTAAAATCTGTAGCAACCAAACGGCTTCATAAATCCTTTAAAACAGCAATAAAGCAGGAAACTTGGAATTGGTTAAAACACTTCAGATTAGGTTGGTTATATCTACTTGTGAATTCTTCTCCAAGGGCAAGCTTTTTAAAAAGATTTTACAGAAGAATGATATATGAATCCCCAAACTTTATTATTGAATATCTTTTTTTTTTTAATTTTAAGAATTAACTTCAGTGAGAAAGCAAAACTGGCTGGAAAATTTAATGACCATGCATTTCAAAACAGTCCATGAAAAGCAGAGAGTTTCATGGATGTAATAATTTATTTCTTTTGGAAGCACAAATTCATCAATCATCCTCATAATCAGAAAAAGTATGCATAGTTCAGAAGTTGCAAGCCTTATAAATAGAACAAGCCACACCCATTTTTATGTTTCTGTATAGTAAGTTGGGAATCAATGAATAAAAGACTGTGTTTAAATCTTCTATGGTAAAGTCATTGGTAAATTATTTTTATTATGACTTTTCACTTAAACAGTCTTGTGGCAAATAGTGGGAGGTTTTTGTTAATACAAGTATCATTGACAAGTGAGGTCACTTATATCAATCAGACTAAAAAAGCTAGACCCAGAATCCTTCTTGAATCAATGGTCAGAAAGTAGTCTGGAGAATACATCTTACATAGCACATATTTATGTCTCTTAGCATACTTTTTCCTAGAATAAAGATTTAAATTTTTAATATTGGAAAAAATTCATGAGAGACATTTTAAACAGTGTCTCTGAATTGATTCACTCTTTCCTTAACAATAACTTTTTAAAATTCTATGATTAATTTATTAATTTAACTTTATTTTTAGTAAAGGTACAGAAACAGTTATATTCCTCAAAAAATAATATAACCTTTTGCTTTATAACAGGTTTCTATTTGGGAAGAAAATTTATTAAATCCAGTATTAAGCATTATAATGAACATCTTACTATTCATCAGCTACATATGTATCCTTCTTTAAAGAAAAGTATTCCAAAGTTTAGTTAATAATGAAGACCCAATATCCTATTTATAAAATATGTTTATATTGAAGTGTGATCAATTCTCTCCTCTGAGAAGCCACAACCTTATAAAGATATTAATTTATCTCAAGTAAATCTATGACTATATTGCAATGTTAGTTAAAATCATCAAATTGTTTTACTGAAATGTAGTAGAGTAACTTTAAGATTTATTTAAAATGGGCACAGAGCATCAAATAAATTTCAAAAAGCGGAATTAGGAAAGGACATATTCTAACACCTCTCAGAATGAAAATAATATATACCTGGCATAGTCATAGGTACAGCAAAAGAATAAATTTTAAAAGTACAAATCAGATGCAATTTAAAGATTTTATTAGAAGAAAATGTGCTCTTTCAAATTCATGAGAAAATATAATTTTTAATATGGTATTATAACAATGATTGACAATTTTAAAAACAAAGTTAAAATATTTATACCACTAAAATATGATTTATCATACTTATATGATAAAAATACTAAAAAACTTTTAGGAGGATAAAGGCTTAAATATTAAATATTTAAAAAGAAATAATAAACTCACTAGAAGAAAATATAGAAGACTTTAAGTATCTTGGTTGTATTGGAGAGTTTCTTTCCAAGTATGACAGTAATGGTAGACAAAGCTGTCAGAAAACAGAATCAGATCTGGTGACATAAAATATACCCATGTTTCCACACAAAATTTTTTGATTATGTATAAAAACAAAGAGAATGGGAAATTATATTTAAGAAGCAGACATTTCAGTATAATTAACATACAGATATGCATTGTAAATCATATAAATTTACTATTGAAAAAATAAGCCAATGGAAAGAAAAAATCAATTTAAAAATAAATACATATATGAACACACAAAAATAAGTGTGTAAAATATTCTCATTAATAATCACAGAAATATTTATTAGAACAAAGAATAGGTGTCATATTTTAGATAACATAAAGCTCACTGTCTGGTTATATCATAATTCATCTCCTGAATTGTCAGAGAAAACCTACCACGACAGGACAAATATAAAAGGAAAATTTGTAGTAGAACTGAAAAAGAATAGCTAATTTTTATTGAAAATGATGCAAAGTACATGGCATGTATTTAAAAAACGAGATGGTAATAATTAGTCTCCATATTTTACAAATGAGAAAACTGAGGCTCTAAAAGGTTAAATGGTAGCTTGCCTAAGATTACAAGAGTAGCATGTATATATGTGTATGGGGATTTTATTTTCCATGTATATGTAAGTGTATGTGTGTATTGTTCTTGTTAGAAAATGGAGATAGTTCTCAGTTCATTATGCAAAGCAATATCTGACTGTGTTTCAAGAATGCTTCCACAGTGGTGATTTGGGGTATGCCACACGTGCTCCTTTTGCTAAAAAAATAGAGACATGTGTTTGCAAAATACTCATTTTGAAATAGCAAACAACTACCTAGTTGAAAAGATCTGAGCTTCCTTCCAATGTCTTTATTGCTTCCGTGAAAAACGTTGAGAAATAGACACTGTAAAGATAGAAGGTTGAATAAAGCACAATGTAGTGAACTACTCAAGAAGCAAACCAGTGTTCATGGGATGATTCTTTTGTGCTTATTGTCCCATTTGTTATAAATTTTTAAAAGTCATTGTTCTGAACCATTTTGATAATTTGACTTCAACCAGTAAATTATTTGAAATCAGATTTTTTTTAATCATTAGTTTTGCCTCCAAACTCTTCTCTGGCTTGGATAAATTCATTTGCTTCTTGGGAGGTACAAGATCAAAGATTCATATTGCACATAAAAAATTAATTCTTGGTCCATTATTATTTTCAGCCTGTGTTAATAATGTATTAGATGGGCTTATTGCATAGATATGGATGTATAGATGGGCATGCTTTGGGTTAGGCTGGTCAGATGTACTTCTGAGATCACTCTTATTCCAAACCAAATCTAATGCTTATTGGTTTAACATTTTAAGAAATATGACTCAGTTCATAAAAGAGGTTTATTGAAAGTGTACTTATCAAAACATTCTCCTTGTAGAGACTATATTTCTAATATTGATCAAGCCATCTTCCCGTGGTGTACAGATGATTAATTCACTCTTAAATCTTATGAGATGAGTAAGCCACAAAACAACTTTTCTAAAAAACTATAAAAGTACAAATACAGTTGCATAAAAAATACATAAAACCCTCATATACATCTTCCTATTATTATGCCTGTTTTTATAATACATAAAATAAATATATTTAAGATAGAAAATGTTGCACCCAAGTAATTATAACCAAGGATACATTTAGTATATCTATGATACACAAAAGTACTTCCAATTTTTTCAAGGAAATATAAATTTTTAATTCCAAGGAATAAAGCCATAGTTGAAAAATAAGTAAAATAAAAGTACAAGGAAACCTCTAAGCTCTTTAATAATAAACTTCGTACCCCTAAAATTTATTTTAAATAAATCACATGTAAAGAAGTATTTTACTTCTTCTACTGAGTTATTTTGTAATGTGATCAACCTGAAACACATGATAGTAAAATTATATTTCAAATTTAAGTGCTTCTGAAAATCACTTTTTAGAATTTTATAATGTAAACACTATTAGAACAAGTTTAAACCATTTGTGATAATAACTCTCTAATCCATATCTAGGCTTCTGAGTGTTGTGGAGAAAGTCATATATCTATGAGGATTAGTCCATCTCCATACTTGTTATCTCCAGGAGCCCTCCGCATTAACACAGCAGCCCCAAGCCCTCTCTATTCCCAACTGTACCTGTCTTCTTCCTTCCATACACACGGGCTATTTTAAACATATTACCCTCTCCTAAAATACTCAAGGCCCCTAAAACTATACTGCTCTCACAGTTTGGTCAATAAGTTTTTGTCTCTCACCTCCAGAAATTTACTCATGGTTTGTTTCTTACCATAGAGCACACTCTCTCTTATATGACCTTCAACTTCAAACTAATTTAACTTAGAAAGTCTTTAATTCACTTATTCATTCAACAACTAATTCCTGAGCACCTATCATATGCTAGGTATTGTAGTTTTTGGTCATACAGTGGTGATCAAAGTATCCACAACCTCTGCCCTCAATGAGCTTTATCATCTGCTTAAAGAATATAGCATTGTCCATATTTGCCAATATTGAGTTTTCTGGAAATACTATCTCATAAAACTTGAGCTGACTGTGGACTTCTTTGGTGGGGAACTCAACTTGCTAGTAACCAACAGAATAGTAGTAGGCATTTATGCCTTTGACTCTTGGTCCCTCCCTGTTGTCTCCTATTTTACCAACCATGACTATGTGTTCTTTCTACTGTCTTTGCTCTAACTTAAGAATCTCTTCTTCTGTGCAACTATGTCTATGACAACAGTTGGCTAGGGTATGGTATTATAAGTGGATGAGTACAAGATTTCCAAAGTAGAGGCTTTTCTGATTCTCCCATTAATCACAACTACTGTGTAATGGCCTTTTTGAACGGACCTGAGATTGCCAGTCAAGACCTCATCTTCCACTAAACTCTGCTTAGAAATTTACACTCCAGCAGCTTGGAGGCTTTTAATTCCCTGACATCACACATCTGACACAACGAGGTATCTAATTATGCCATCCCCACATCCTACAAAAACCTTTTTCTTCTTTGTTAACTTATGCCTCAAGACTAATATTGTGTTCGGGGATATTAAGTTCAACTCCAGCCTTGTATATTTTCTCATGGCCATTCTTTAAGGGTGTCTTTCGTGAGTCCTCCATTACAGAGCTGTTGTTCCTTGGAGGAGCCAAAGATTTTGTTTTAATACTTAAAGTACTGTAGTTAAATGACCCCTTTAGAAAGACTCCCCCAGGGCAAGAACATGGCATTATTTACCCCTGTATCCAAGGCCTAGAACAGTGGACACCCAATAGATACATGGTGAACTGAAATTACCATACATGACTAAAGCCAGCTTCACTGAGTTTTAATCACATAATAATGGGGTCAGTTTCTCTAATACATATATTTTATAGTTCTGTATTACATGGAGAGTTTATACTTCAAAAAGTAAATTTGGTGTGCCAGAATTTGAAATTATTCCCTTGATCAGATAATGTGTTAACTTTGTATAATCTAAAAGTAGTGGGGGGGGACCTTCAAGATGGTGGAGGAATAAGACGTGCAGATCACCTTCCTCCCCACAGATACATCAAAAATACATCTACATGTGGAACAACTCCTACAGAATACCTGCTGAACACTGGCAGAAGACCTCCGACTTCCCAAAAGTCAAGAAACTCCCCACATACCTGGGTAGGGCAAAAGAAAAAAGAAACAACAGAGACAAAAGAATAGGTACGGGACCTGCACCTCTGGGAGGGAGCTGTGAAGGAGGAAAAGTTTGCACACACTAGGAAGGCCCTTCACTGGTGGAGACGGGGGGTGGGGGAGGGGGAAGCTTTGGAGCCACGAAGGAGAGTGCAGCAACAGGGGTGCAGAGGGCAAAGCAGAGAGATTCCAGCACAGAGGATAGGTGCCAACCAGCAGTCACCAGCCTGAGAGGCTTGTCTGCTCACCCGCCAGGGCGGGTGGGGGCTGGGAGCTGAGGCTCGAGCTTCGGAGGTCAGATCCCAGGGAGAGGACTGGGGTTGACTGCGTGAACACAGCCTGAAGGGGGCTAGTGCGCCACGGATAGCCGGCAGAGAGTCCAGGAAAAAGTCTGCGCCTGCCTAAGAGGCAAGAGACCATTGCTTCAGGGTGCCCGAGGAGAGGGGATTCAGAGCACTGCCTGAACGAGCTCCAGAGACGGACACGAGCCGCGGCTATTAGCGTGGACACCAGGAATGGGCATGAAATGCTAACGCTGCTGCTGCAGCCACCAAGAAACCTGTGTGCAAGCACAGGTCACTATCCACACCTCCCCTCCTGGGAGTCTGTGCAGCCCGCCACTGCCAGGGTCCCGTGATCCAGAGACAACCGCCTTGGGAGAACATACAGTGCGCCTCAGGCTGTTCCAACATCACTTTGGCCTCTGCTGCCGCAGGCTTGCCCTGCATTCCATACTGCTCCCTCCCCATCCTGGCCTGAGTGAGCCAGAGCCCCCTAATCAGCTGCTACTTTAACCCTATTCTGTCTGGGCGGGGCAGACGTCCTCAGGCGACCTACATGCAGAGGCAGGGCCAAATCCAAAGCTGAACCCCAGGAGCTGTGCGAACAAAGAAGAGAAAGGGAAATTTCTCCCAGTAGCCACAGGAGCAGCGGATTAAATCTCCACAGTCAACTTGATGTATGCTGCATCTGTGGAATACCTGAATAGACAACGAATCATACCCAAATTGAGGCAGCAGACTTGGGCACAGCTGTAGACTTGGGGTTTGCCTTCTGCATCTAATTTGTTTCTGGTTTTATGTTTATGTTAGTTTAGTATTTAGAGCTTATTATCATTGGTAGATTTGTTTATTGATTTGGTTGCTGTCTTCCTTTTCTTTATATATATATATATTTCTCCTTTTTCTCTTTTTGTGTGTATCTTTCTTTGTGCGATTTTGTCTGTATAGCTTTGCTTTTACCATTTGTCCTAGGGTTCTGTCCTTTTTTTTTTTTTTTAAGTATAGTTTTCAGCACTTGTTATCATTGGTGGATTTGCTTATTGGTTTCATTGCTCTCTTCTTTCTTTCTTTCTTTCTTTTTAATACTTTTTTATTTTTTATTTTTAATAATTTTTTTATTTTAATAACTTTATTTTGTTTTATTTTATCTTTTCTTTCTTTCTTTTCTATTCTCCCTTTTCTTCTGAGCCATGTGGCTGACAGGGTCTGGGTGCTCTGGCCAGGTGTCAGGCCTGAGCCTCTTAGGTGGGAGGGCCGAGTTCAGGACATTGGACCACCAGAGTCCTCCCAGTCCCATGTAATCTCAAACGGCGAAAGCTCTCCCAGAGATCTCCGTCTCAATGCTAAGACCCAGCTCCACTCAGTGCTGGACACTCCATGCCAAACAACTAGCAAGACAGGAACACAACCTCACCCATTAGCAGAGAGGCTGCCTAATATCATAATAAGTTCACAGACACACCAAAACACATTACGGGACATGGTCCTGCCCACCAGAAAGACAAGATCCAGCCTCATGAACCAGAGCATAGGCACCAGTCCCCTCCACCAGGAAGCCTACACAACTCACTGAACCAACCTTACCCACTGGGGGCAGACACCAAAAACAACAGGAACTACAAACCTGCAGCCTGTGAAAAGGAGACCCCAAATGCAGTAAGTTAAGGAAAATGAGAAGACAGAGAAATACACAGCAGATGAAGGAGCAAAGTAAAAACCCACCTGACCAAACAAAAGAAGAGGAAATAGGCAGTCTACCTGAAAACTAATTCAGAGTAATGATAGTAAAGATGATCCAAAATCTTGGAAACAGATTGGAGAAAATACAAGAAACCTTTAACAAGGACATAGAAGAACTAAAGAGCAAACAAACAATGATGAACAGCACAATAAATGAAATTAAAAATTCTCTAGAAGGAATCAATAGCAGAATAACTGAAGCAGAATAATGGATATGTGACCTGGAAGATAAAAGAGTGGAAATAACTACCACAAAGCAGAATAAAGAAAAAAGAATGAAAAAAATTGAGGACAGTCTCAGAGACGTCTGGGACAACATTAAATGCACCAATATTCGAATTATAGGGGTCCCAGAAGAAGAGAAAAAGAAAGGGACTGAGAACATATTTGAAGAGATTATAGTTGAAAACTTCCCTAATATGGGAAAAGAAATAGTCAATTAAGTCCAGGAAGCACAGAGGGTCCCATACAGGATAAATCCAAGGAGAAACATGCCAAAACATATATTAATCAAACTATCAAAAATTCAATACAAAGAAAAAATATTAAAAGCAGCAAGAGAAAAGCAACATATAATGTACAAGGGAATCCCCATAACGTTAACAGCTGATCTTTCAGCAGAAACTCTGCAAGCCAGAAAGGTGTGGAAGGACATATTTAAAGTAATGAAAAGGAAAAACCTACAACCGAGATTACTCTACCCAGCAAAGATCTCATTCAGATTCGACGGAGAAGTTAAAACCTTTACAGACAAGCAAAAGCTAAGAGAATGCAGCACCACCAAACGAACTTTACAACAAATGCTAAAGGAACTTCTCTAGGCAGGAAACACAAGAGAAGGAAAAGACCTACAATAACAAACCCAAAACAATTAAGAAAATCGTAACAGGAACATACATATCGATAATTACCTTAAATGTAAATGGATTAAATGCTCTAACCAAAAGACATAGACTGGCTGAATGGATACAAAAACAAGACCCGTATATATGCTGCATACAAGAGACGTACTTCAGACCTAGGGCTGCATACAGACTGAAAGTGAGGGGGTGGAAATAGATATTCCATGCAAATGCAAATCAAAAGAAAGCTGGAGTAGCAATTCTCATATCAGATAAAATAGACTTTAAAATAAAGACTATTGCAAGAGACAAAGAAGGACACTACATAATGATCAAGGGATCAATCCAAGAAGAGGATATAACAATTGTAAATATTTATGCACCCAACAGAGGAGCACCTCAATATATAAGGCAAATGCTAACAGCCATAAAAGGGGAAATCAACAGTAACACAGTCACAGTAGGGGACATTAACACCCCACTTTCACCAATGCACAGATCATCCAAAATGAAAATAAATAAGGAAACACAAGCTTTAAATTATGCATTAAACAAGATGGACTTAATTGATATTTATGGGACATTCCATCCGAAACAACACAATACACTTTCTTCACAAGTGCTCATGTAATATTTTCCAGGATAGATCATATCTTGGGTCACAAATCAAGCCTTGTTAAATTTAAGAAAATTGAAATCGTATCAAGTATCTTTTCCGACCACAATGCTTTGAGACTAGATATCAGTTACAGGAAAAAAAATCTGTAAAAAATACAAACACATGGAAGCTAAACAATACGCTACTAAATAACCAAGAGATCACAGAAGAAATCAAAGAGGAAATCAAGAAATTCCTAGAGACAAATGACAATGAAAACATGATGACCCAAAACCTATGGGATGCAGCAAAAGCAGTACCAAGAGGGAAGTTGATGGCAATACAATCCTACCTCAAGAAACAGAAACAACTCAAATAAACAACCTAACGTTACACCTAAAGCAATTAGAGAAATAAGAACAAAAAAACCCCAAAGTTAGCAGAAGGAAAGCAATCATAAAGATCAAATCAGAAATAAGGGAAAAAGAAATGAAGGAAACGATAGCAAAGATCAATAAAACTAAAAGCTGGTTCTTTGAGAAGATAAACAAAATTGATAAACCATTAGCCAGACTCATCAAGAAAAAAAGGGAGAAGACTCAAATCAACGGAATTAGAAATGAAAAAGGAGACCTAACATGTGACACTGCAGAAATACAAAGCATCATGAGAGATTACTACAAGCAACAATATGCCAATAAAATGGACAGCCTGGAAGAAATGGACAAATTCTTAGAAAAGCACAACCTTCCGAGACTGAACCAGGAAGAAATAGAAAATATAAACAGACCAATCACAAGCAATGAAATTAAAACTGTGATTAAAAATCATCCAACAAACAAAAGCCCAGGACCAGATGGCTTCACAGGCGAATTCTATCAAACATTTAGAAAAGAGCTATCCCCTATCCTTCTCAAATTCTTCCAAAATATAGCAGAGGTAGGAACACTCCCAAACTCACTCTACGAGGCCACCATCACCCTGATACTAAAACCAGACAAAGATGTCACAAAAAAAGACTAGAGGCCAATATCTCTGTTAAACATAGATGCAAAAATCCTCAACAAAATACTAGCAAACCAGCAGCACATTAAAAGGATCATACACTATGATCAAGTGAGGTTTATCCCAGGAATGCAAGGATTCTTCAGTATACGCAAATCAATCCATGTGATACACCATATTAACAAATTGATGGAGAAAAACCATATGATCATCTGAATAGATGCAGAAAAATCTTTCAACACCCATTTACGATAAAAACCCTCCAGCAAGTGGGCATAGAGTGAACTTACCTCAACATAATAAAGGTCATATATGACAAAGCCACAGCCAACATTGTTCTCAATAGTGAAAAAATGAAACCATTTCCACTAAGATCAGGAACAAGGCAAGGTTGCCCTTGCTCACCACTATTATTCAACATAGTTTTGGAAGTTTTAGCCACAGCAATCAGAGAAGAAAAAGAAATAAAAGGAATCCAAATCAGAAAAGAAGAACTGAAACTGTCACAGTTTCCAGATGACATGATACTATACATAGAGAATCCTAAAGATGCTTTCAGAAAACTCCAAGAACTAATCATTGAATTTAGTAAAGCAGCAGGATACAAAATTAATGCACAGAAATCTCTTGCATTCCTATACACTAATGATGAAAAATCTGAAAGAGAAATTAAGGAAACACTCCCATTTACCATTGAAACAAAAAGAATAAATTACCTAGGAATAAACCTACCTAAGGAGACAAAAGACCTGTATGCAGAAAACTATAAGACACTGATGAAAGAAATTAAAGATGACACAAACAGTTGGAGAGATATACCATGTTCTTGGATTGCAAGAATCAACATTGTGAAAATGACTATACTACCCAAAGCAATCTATAGATTCAGTGCAACCCCTATCAAACTTCCAATGGCATTTTTCACAGAACTAGAACAAAAAATTTCACAGTGTGTATGGAAACACAAAAGACCCGAATAGCCAAAGCAATCTTGAGAAAGAAAAACCGAGCCGGAGGAATCAGGCTCCCTGTCTTCAGACTATACTACAAAACTACAGTGATCAAGACAGTATGGTACTGGCACAAAAATAGAAATATAGATCAAAGGAACAGGATAGAAAGCCCAGAGATAAACCCACACACCTATGGTCAACTGATCTATGACAAAGGAGGCAAGGATATACAATGGAGAAAAGACAGCCTCTTCCATAAGTGGTGCTGGGAAAACTGGACAGCTACATGTAAAAGAATGAAATTAGAACACTCCCTAACTCCATACATAAAAATAAATTCAAAATGGATTAAAGACCTAAATGTAAGGCTAGACAGTATAAAACTCTTAGAGGAAAATATAGGCAGAACACCCTATGACAAATCACAGTAAGATCCTTTTTGACCAGTCTCCTAGAGAAATAGAAATAAAAACAAAAATAAACAAATGGGACCTAATGAAACTTAAAGGCTTTTGCACAGCAAAGGAAACCATAAACAAGATGAAAAGACAACCCTCAGAATGGGAGAAAATATTTGCAAATGCAGCAACTGACAAAGGATTAATTTCCAAAGTATACAAGCAGCTCATACAGCTAAATATCGAAAAACAAAGAACCCAATCCAAAAATGGGCAGAAGACCTAAATAGACATTTCTTCAAAGAAGATATACAGATTGCCAACAAACACATGAAAGGATGCTCATCATCACTAATCATTAGAGAAATGCAAATCAAAACTACAATGAGGTATCACCGCACAGTGATCATAATGGCCATCATGAATAAATCTACAAACAATAAATGCTGGAGAGGGTGGGGAGAAAAGGGAACCTTCTTGCACTGTTGGTGGGAATGTAAATTGATACAGCCACTATGGAGAGCAGTATGGCAGTTCCTTAAAATCTAAAAGTAGAACCACCATATGACCCAGCAATCCCACTATTGGGCATATACCCTGAGAAAACCATAATTCAAAAAGAGTCTTGTATCACAATGTTCATTGCAGCAGTATTTACAATAGGCAGGACATGGAAGCACCTAAGTGTCCATCAACAGATGAATGGATAAAGAAGATATGGCACATATATACAATGGAATATTACTCAGCCATAAAAAGAAACAAAATTGAGTTATTTGTAGTGAGGTGGATGGATCTAGAGACCGTCATTCAGAGTGAAGTAAGTCAGAAAGAGAAAAACAAATACCGTATGCTAACACATATATATGGAATCTAAAAAAAAAAAAAAAAAATGGTTCTGATGAACCTAGGGGCAAGACAGGAATAAATACACAGACGTAGAGAATGGACTGAGGACACTGGGAGGGAGAGGGGTGGACTAGGATGAGGTGAGAGAGTGGTATGGACATATATACACTACCCTATGTAGAATAGATAGCTAGTGGGAAGCAGCCACATAGCACAGGGAGATCAGCTAGGTGCTTTGTGACCACCTAGAGGGGTGGGATAGGGAGGGTGGGAGGGAGACACAAGAGGGAGGAGATATGGGGATATGTGTATATGTATAGCTGATTCACTTTGTTATATAGCAGAAACTAACACACCATTGTAAAGCAATTATACTCCAATAAAGATGTTTAAAAAATAAATATTCAAAAAAAAAAATAAATTTAGTGGGCTTCCCAGGTGGTGCAGTGGTTAAGAATCTGCCTGCCAGTGCAGGGCACATGGGTTCAAACCCTGGTCCGGGAAGATCCCACATGCTGCGGAGCACCTAAGCCCGTTTGCCACAACTACCTATCCTGCACTCTAGAGCCCATGAGTCACAACTACTGAGCCCATGTGACACAATTACTGAAGCCCCCACGCCTAGAGCCCATGCTCCGCAACAAGAGAAGCCACTGCAACGAGAAGCCTGCGCACCACAACGAAGATTAGCCCCCACTCACCGCAACTGGAGAAAGCCTGCACACAGCAGTGATGACCCAATGCAGCCAAAACTAAATTAAAAACAAAAAATAAAAAACTAAAAGTAGTAACTCACTTCCTGGCAGGACTATAGGTTTTCCAAATGTAACTAAACAATTATCCTTTATCTAGACTATTGAATTTCTTACCTATCTCCTCACTCTGAGCCAATAGATGATGGAGTCATTCAAGACCAAAAATATGTCCTCTTCAGCAGATTTGCAGCAATTCTTAATGTGGTCATATCTGTTCTTTTCAGGAAGGGGGGTATATCCTGCTGAATCAGTCAGCTTTCACTGTATTCTCAGCACTGAGTACCTTAATTGTCAAAGTGTTCTATGGCACCTTTATGATAGGGTTGCCAACTTTTTTTTGGTTCTCAAGGACACAGGTTTGAGAGAAACAGTAGGCCTCTGTTTATCTCAATATCATTGTTTTGCACAATGGAATATGAAGGTCTAATTTCAGATGTTTGGCAAATCTAAATGACATTTTAGAAATGTAGAATTATAATTACCAATGAGTCTCTCTGTTGCCTTAGACAAAAAATAAATTTATTGAGAACTTTGTAACATTTTATAGCCAAGTGGAAGGTTAATGAATACTTCCTCTGTCATTAATTAACCAAAATAACTTAGTTGTAATTTTTGTAGAAAATGAAGCACCAACTCTAGGAAAATTAATTTGTTACTTTGTGTACTTATAGTCCAATGTCTTGTTAAGATTTCCTTGGATATGTTAAAATTCTAATTTGATCCAATATGACTTCAAAAATCACTACTTATCATTAGTCAATCTTTTAAAAACAAAAAACTGTTTTTTGACTCTTAAACTGTAAGCCAGGTTTTGTTCTGGACACTGAAGACCCATCAGTGAAAAAGTTCCTGCCTTCACAGAACTTGCATTCTAGTGCGGAAGCGACATTATATGCAAACATATAAATTTTTTTTTATACAGCAGGTTCTTATTAGTTATGTATTTTATACACATCAGTGTATACATGTCAATCCCAATCGCCCAATTCATCACACCACCACCCCTCCCCCCGCTACTTCCCCCCCTTGGTGTCTATACGTTTGTTCTCTGCATCTGTGTCTCAATTTCTGCCCTGCAAACCGGATCATCTGTACCATTTTTCTAGATTCCACATATATGCCTTTATATACGATATTTGTTTTTCTCTTTCTGACTTACTTCACTCTGTATGACGGTCTCTAGATCCATCCACGTCTCTACAAATGACCCAATTTCATTCCTTTTTGTGGCTGAGTAATATTCCATTGTATATATGTACCACATCTTCTTTATCCATTCCTCTGTTGATGGACATTTGGGTTGCTTCCATGTCCTGGCTATTGTAAATAGTGCTGCAATGAACATTGAGGTGCATGTGTCTTTTTGAATTATGGTTTTCTCTTGGTATATGCCCAGTAGTGGGATTGCTGGGTCATATGGTAATTCTATTTTTAGTTTTTTAAAGAACCTCCATACTGCTCTCCATAGTGGCTGTATCAATTTACATTCCCACCAACAGTGCAAGAGGGTTCCCTTTTCTCCACACCCTCTCCAGCATTTGTTGTTTGTAGATTTTGTGATGATGCCCATTCTAACTGGTGTGAGGTGATACCTCATTGTAGTTTTGATTTGCATTTCTCTACTAATTAGTAATGTTGAGCAGCTTTTCATGTGCTCCTTGGCCATCTGTATGTCTTCTTTGGAGAAATGTCTATTTAGGTCTTCTGCCCATTTTTGGACTGGGTTGTTTATTTTTTTAATATTGAGCTGCATGAGCTGTTTATATATTTTGGAGATTAATCCTTTGTCTGTTGATTCGTTTGCAAATATTTTCTCCCATTCTGAGGGTTGTCTTTTCGTCTTGTTTGTAGTTTCCTTTGCTGTGCAAAAACTTTTAAGTTTCATTAGGTCCTGTTTGTTTATTTTCGTTTTTATGGCCATTACTCTAGGAGGTGGATCAAAAAAGATCTTGCTCAGATTTATGTCAAAGAGTGTTCTTCCTGTGTTTTCCTCTAAGAGTTTTATAGTGTCTGGTCTTACATTTAGGTCTCTAATCCATTTTGAGTTTATTTTTGTGTATGGTGTTAGGGAGTGTTCTAATTTCATTCTTTTACATGTAGCTGTCCAGTTCTCCAAGCACCACTTATTGATTGAATAGACTGTCTTTTCTCCATTGTATATCCTTGCCTCCTTTGTCATAGATTAGTTGACCATAGGTGTGTGGGTTTATCTCTGGGCTTTCTATCCTGTTCCTTTGATCTATATTTCTATTTTTGTGCCAGTACCATATGTCTTGCTTACTGTAGCTTTGTAGTATAGTCTGAAGTCTGGGAGCCTGATTCCTCCAGCTTCATTTTTTTTTCCTCAAGACTGCTTTGGCTATTTGGAGTCTCTCGTGTCTCCATACAAATTTTTAGATTTTTTGTTCTAGTTCTCTAAAAACTGCCATTGGTAATTTGATAGGGATTGCAATGAATCTGTAGATTGCTTTGACTAGTATAGTCATTTTCACAGTATTGATTCTTCCAATGCAAGAACATTGTATATCTCTCCATCTGTTGGTATCATCTTTAATTTCTTTCATCAGTGTCTTATAGTTTTCTGCATACAGGTCTTTTGTCTCCTTAGGTAAGTTTATTCCTTGGTATTTTATTCTTTTTGTTTCAATGGTAAATGGGAGTGTTTCCTAAATTTCTCTTTCAGATTTTTCATCATTAGTGTATAGGAATGCAGGAGATTTTTGTGCATTAATTTTGTATCCTGCAACTTTACCAAATTCATTGATTAGCTCTAGTAGTTTTCTGGTGGCATCTTTAGGATTCTCTATGTATAGTATCATGTCATCTGCAAACAATGACTGTTTTACTCCTTCTTTTCCAATTTGTATTCCTTTTATTTCTTTTTCTTCTCTGATTGCCGTGGCTAGGACTTCCAAAACTATGTTGACTAATAGTGGTGAGAGTGGACATCCTTGTCTCATTCCTGATCTGAGAGGAAATGCTTTCAGTTTTTCACCATTGAGAATGATGTTTGCTGTGGGTTTCTCGTATATGGCCTTTATTATGTTGAGGTAGGTTCCCTCTATGCCCACTTTCTGGAGAGTTTTTGTCATAAATAGGTGTTGAATTTTGTCAAAAGCTTTTTCTGCATTTATTGAGATGATCATATCGTTTTTATTCTTCAGTTTATTAATATGATGTATCACTTTGATTGATTTGTGTATATTGAAGAATCCTTGCATCCCTGGGATAAATCCCACTTGATCGTGGTGTATGATTCTTTTAATGTGTTGTTGGATTCTGTTTGCTAGTAGTTTGTTGAGGATTTTTGCATCTATATTCATCAGTGATATTGGTCTATAATTTTCTTTTTTTTAGTATCTTTGTCTGGTTTTGGTATCAGGGAGATGGTGGCCTCATAGAATGGTTTTGGGAGTGTTCCTTCCTCTGCAGTTTTTTGGGAGAGTTTGAGAAGGGTGGGTGTTAGCTATTTTCTAAATGTTTGATAGAATTCATCTGTGAAGCCATCTGGTCCTGGACTTTTGTTTGTTGTAAGATTTTTAATCACAGTTAAAATTTCATTACTTGGGATTGGTCTGTTCATATTTTCTATTTCTTCCTGGTTCACTCTTGGAAGCTTATACCTTTATAAGAATTTGTCCATTTCTTCCAGGTTGTCCATGTTATTGGCATAGAGTTCCTTGTAGTAGTCTCTTAGGATGCTTTGTATTTCTGCAGTGTCTGTTGTAACTTCTCCTTTTTCATTTCTAATTTTAATGTTTTGAGTCCTCTCCCTCTTTTTCTTGATGAGTCTGGCTAATGGTTTATCAATTTTGTTTATCTTCTCAAAGAACCTGCTTTTAGTTTTATTGATCTTTGCTATTGTTTTCTTTCTTTCTATTTCATTTATTTCTGCTCCGATCTTTATGATTTCTTTGTTTCTACTAACTTTGGGTTTTGTTTGTTCTTCTTTCTCTAGTTCTTTTAGGTGTTAGGTTACATTGTTTATTTGAGATGTTTGTTGTTTCTTGAGGTAGGATTGTGTTGCTATAAACTTCCTCTTAGAACTGCTTTTGCTGCATCCCATAGGTTTTGGATCTTTATGTTTTCATTGTCATTTGTCTCTAGGTATTTTTTGATTTCTTCAGTGATCTCTTGTTTATTTGGTAACGTATTGTTTAGCCTCCATGTGTTTGTGTTTTTACGGTTTTTTTCCTGTAATTCATTTCTAATCTCATAGCATTGTGGTCAGAAAAGATGCTTGATATGATTTCAATTTTCTTAAATTTACTGAGGCTTGATTTGTGACCCAAGATGTGATCAGTCCTGGAGAATGTTCCATGTGCACTTGAGAAGAAAGTGTAATCTGCTGTCTGGGGATGGAATGTCCTATAAATATCAACTAAATCTATCTGGTCTGTTGTGTCATTTAAAGCTTGTGTTTCCTTATTAATGTTCTGTCTGGATGATCTGTCCATTGGTGTAAGTGAGGTGTTAAAGTCCCCCACTATTATTGTGTTTCTGTCGATTTCCTCTTTTAATAGCTGTTAGCAGTTGCCTTATGTATTGAGGTGCTTCTATATTGGGTGCCTTATGTATTAGGTTAGCAGTTGCCTTATGTATTGAGGTGCTTCTATATTGGGTGCATATAGATTTATAATTGTTAGATCTTTTTCTTGGATTGATCCTTTGATCATTATGCGGTGTCCTTTCTTGTCTCTTGTAACATTCTTTATTTTAAAATCTATTTTATCTGATATGAGTATTGCTACTCCAGCTTTCTTTTGATTTCCATGTGCATGGAATATCTTTTTTCATCCCCTCACTTTAGTCTGTATGTGTGCCTAGGTCTGAATTGGGTCTCTTGTAGACAGCATATATATGGGTCTTGTTTTTGTATCCATTCAGCAAGCCTGTGTCTTTTGGTTGGAGCATTTAATCCATTCATGTTTAAGGTAATTATCGATATGTATGTTCCTATTACCATTTTCTTAATTATTTTGGGTTTGTTTTTGTAGGTCCTTTTCTTCTCTTGTGTTTCCCACTTAGAGAAGTTCCTTTAGCATTTGTTGGAGAGCTGGTTTTGTGGTGCTGAATTCCCTTAGCTTTTGCTTGTCTGTAAAGCTTTTGATTTCTCCATCGAATCTGAATGAGATCCTTGCCTGGTAGAGTAATCTTGGTTGTACGTTCTTCCCTTTCATCACTTTAAATATGTCATGCCACTCCCTTCTGGCTTGTAGACTTTCTGCTGAGAAATCAGCTGTTAACCTTATGGGAGTTCCCTTGTATGTTATTTGTTGTTTTTCCCTTGCTGCTTTCAATAATTTTTCTTTGTCTTTAATTTTTGCCAATTTGATTACTATGTGTCTCGGTGTGTTTCTCCTTGGGTTTATCCTGTATGGGACTCTCTGCCCTTTCTGGACTTGGGTGGCTCTTTCCTTTCCCATGTTAGGGAAGTTTTAGACTGTCATCTCTTCATATATTTTCTCAGGTCCTTTCTCTGTCTTCTCCTTCTGGGACCCCTATAATGCGAATGTTGTTGCGTTTAAAGTTAGCCCAGAGGTCTCTTTGGCTGTCTTCATTTCCTTTCATTCTTTTTTCTTTATTCTGTTCTGCAGCAGTGAATTCCACCATTCTGTCTTCCAGGTCACTTATCCGTTCTTCTGCCTCAGTTATTCTGCTATTGATTCCTTCTAGTGTATTTTTCATTTCAGTTGTTGTTTTGTTCACCTCTGTTTGTTTGTTCTTTAATTTTTCCAAGTCTTTGTTAAACATTTCTTGCATCTTCTTGATCTTTGCCTCCATTCTTTTTCCCAGGTTCTGGATCATCTTCACTATCATTATTCTGATTTCTTTTTCTGGAAGATTGCCTATCTCCACTTCATTTAGCTGTTTTTCTGGGGTTTTATCTTGTTCCTTCATCTGGTACATACCCTCTGCCTTTTCATCTTGTCTGTCTTTCTGTGAATGTGGTTTTTTTCCACAGTTTGCAGGATTGTAGTTCTCCTTGCTTCTGCTGTCTGCCCTCTGGTGGATGAGGCTGTCTAAGAGGCTTGTGCAAGTTTCCTGATGGGAGGGACTGGTGGTGGGTAGAGCTGGGTGTTGCTCTCAACATATACATTTTTTAAAAATCAGTCTTGAGACAATGGCAAGTGCTGTGAAGGGAACACTGTTTAAGTGGATAAAGAAAAGCTATTGAAGAGGATGGTCAAAGCAGCTCCCTTTAAGCTGATGACATTTGAGCAGAGACGTGAATAGCAGCCAATAATTAGAATATCTTGGAAAACAAAACCCGGCAGAGAAAAATAGCAAATGGAAAGTCCCTGAGGAAGGAATGGGTTTGGTCTGCCAAAGGAACAGGGAGGAGGCCACTGTGGCTACATAGTGGGTGTGAAGGGCAGGATTAGAAACGAGGTCAGAGGGAGGGACAAAGATCATGTAGGAAGTTGTAAGCAATGGGAAAAAAATTTGGAATTAATGAAGTAAATTAAAAAACAGTTCGAGAATTTTAACCGAGGTCGTGCTGTGATGTGGTTTGTGCTTTAACTGATAACTTCGGTTGATTTACAGAAAAGGGCTCTAGCAGTTCAGGAGTTGAAAGAGGGATTTCAGGGAGGAGCCTATTCCAGTAGCTGGACAGTGATGAGAGGCCTCAGAATAGGGCGACAGTGACTTAGGTGCTGCGAAGTAACGTTTCCAATTATATATGACCACATGACTTTCTGATAACGTGAGGTGTTGAAAATAAGGACTAAAAGTGTACGCTTCTGTATACCTTTTCAGGTATGGCCTGAGAAACTGGATCAGTAATAATGATGGAAGAGGCTAAAGGAGAAAAAGATCTGGGGATGGGGGAAAGCAGGTTTGAGATTTCTGCTTTGAACATGTGAAATGTGCATAACATTGCCTTGAGCTAAAAGTTCATAAGATGTCGTCAGAGAGAAACTTCATTTTCCCACAACCACCTCCAACAAACATCTACCTGTTCAAACACACTCCACGGTTTCCTTTTACCCACTATAAAGCATGAGGGAAAACCATCCCCCCCCCAAATAAAACAAAATAATAAGAGAACAAAAGGCAGATTAAAAGATACGACATATGGAGAGTGGGTAAATGGGAACTTTGTACTTTCTGCTCAGTTTTCTGTGAAAGTAAAACTGCTCTAAAAAATAAAATCTATTAAATACATGTCTTTAAAAAAAAGTAGTGAGAAGTTTTTAAAACTTTGCTCGTCATTCTCAGATTTAAAAACGAATCCTCTGAGTACTTCGTACTTCACACACACACACACACACACGCACCAGGATAATAATCAAAACACTAAACTTCCTTCAAACTTATAACTTCTTTCCTCCCCCACATCAACCCAGCAATGGGAGAATGAATGTGTGGTTGCATTCTCTCTCGTCATCATTCACTCCTCTCCACCCTGGACTGGTTGTGTTTTCTGACATATTCAAGATTACAGAGAAACTGTTATAGCCTCCATCAACTCTCTTAAACACAATTTTCTCCAACCAACAAGCCAGCAAACCTCCTGACCTCTTTCACTTCACCTGATGTAAATCCTTTACGAGAGCAAGTTATTAGGAGACATAAAGCTGTTTTTTGGATACTTGTTTTGTCATCACATTGTTATTTATCACCTTGCTTGGCAGTGAGAGAGTAGTTGGTACCTATTTTCTTGGCAGTTCAATAAAACCAAAACTGAGTCTCGTTTTAACATCTTGTTACACCTTAGTAGAACTTCACATCTGGTATATGAACAGATAGAAGACAGAAGTAAAAGTGAGTTTTCTCTCATCATAACTACTCTCGTACTTTTCACAGTGCCTGTCTTCATCAAGTCTCACAACACAAACAGCTGGGAGACAAGAGATTAAGTGTCAGGACGTATGAGTGCTATTCTGGTTTCACCACTTCCTAGTACCATGACTTTGGACAGATTGTTTGACATTTCTGATCCAGTTTCCTTGTTGGTACTCTGGGCCAATAAGCCCTGCCTTCCTCAAAACCTTGTTCAGATCAAACAAGATTAAATGTGTGAAAGCACTTTATAACTATGAATTATTAATCAAATATAATCATGCTAAGTTCTTTGGTTTCTTTCACTCAAACAGAAACTCGGTATAAGAAGTAGCTTTACTCTTCTCTTTGCCTGTAAGTATGATTATATTTCATACTTTTCACCTAGATTCATGGCTGGCAACTAGTTTTTTATGGAATTCTCAAATCATGACCCTCACTATCACTTTCTTATAAGATCATTGAAATGGGATCCGTAATCATTCAAACAATTTAAATAAGATATTTCAGCAAAGGAATTACTGTATTTAATATGTTACCATATCTAATTACTTGATCTACTACAAATGAGAAAGGTACTTTGTTTCCTCCAAAGGGGCACAGTGAATGTTCAGTTGATAGTTACTATCTGCAAATGTTCAAATTCCATGATTTAATTACCTGATGATGTTAAGTTTGATAGATAACTTAGAAAATGAATAACCGCAAGATGAAACATACAATTGCACATATCTTAAGTCTAGTTGTATAAAGTTTCCTACTAGAAATTTTGATGATCATGTTTATTTTAGGTTAATATGCACGGTTTTATTCACAGACCCCCTTGAGGAGTCTGTGAATCATAGTTTCAAACCACTGACCAAGAGTTTTCTATTGCATCTCTTCCTCTATTTTTAAAATCTGGTTCATGTATATTTGGCCTTATTTTGTCACTTTCTCCTTTCTAGATTTCTTAAGACCATCTATAGATAGTTTGACATTTCATTTGACTGTCTTGTCGGAGAGAATTTCCGTATGCTAGAAGTTTACACAGTGCTTCTAAAGAATCTGCTTAAATGTAGTTCAAAATAGTGTGCTTAAATGCAAGACCCCATGATACCAACCACTGAATTCATACATTCAGAGTTCTTTACAAAGTTAACAAGCTACATTTTATAAATTCAATATTCATGTTCTTCTAACTACTTATACATATCATTGGTTTCAAAGGAAATAACATACAAAACCACAACTGATGTTCTTATGTAAGATTTTACTTAGGAGTATTTTTTTCTCTAACTCGAAGCCTCCTTTCTCTCATAAATCCTTTTTTTTAAAAATAAATTTATTTATTTTTGGTTGCTTTGGTTCTTCGTTGCTGTGCGTGGCTTCCTGTAGTTGCGGCAGGTGGGCGCTACTCTTCGTTGTGGTGCGTGGTCTTCTCATTGCGGTGGCTTCTCTTGTTGCAGAGCATGGGCTGTAGGCACGCGGGCTTCAATAGTTGTGGCACATGACTTTTCCATCCACACTGATCACTAGAGAGACTGAATTTATTGATTAAATGCTGCTTAATTTTCTGTGGTTAATGTTGACTCTACATTGTCTTAGTATCTGGAAAAATCTTGCTCTACTTTTTAAAAGTATTTTCAAGTTTGTAGAATAATAGGAAATAAAAGTAGGATTAGTTCATGTTGTCTTTACAAGCAGTGATTTAAATGAATGGCAAAGTTATATACCTTTTTTGCTGTTTCATTTTTATAGCACAAATACCAATGAATACATTTTTTCCTAACAATGTAAAATACATATAAAAATAAAATGATTTTTCCTTTGAATATTCCTGTCCTCACCCAAGAGGCAACCATACTCAGTATTTTGTCAAGTGTATCCTTGTATAGACCATATTTTTTTCAAAAATAGAATGCTTTGTGATTTTTTTCTTTTAACACTACGCATAAAAAAATTCATAACATTATATATACAGATCACTGTATCCTTCTTACTGATACTTAGATTTCTATGGCATATCATATAAAAATGCATTTTACTACTCTTGTATAGAGGGCTGTTTAAATTGATTCAATTTTTTTCATTAAAAATAATTTTGTACCATCCACTTAAACTATTTGGGGTTATTTTTACGTATTAGTTTAAGAGACATCTTTAAAAGCAGCATTAATTGATCAAAGGAATTAACATTTAAACGTTAGAAAATTCAACCAAAAAGTTTTCTAAAAATATTTCACCACTTTTTAGTTTCCTGCTATATGAAGAACTCTCATTTCCCTGAATTTTTGCTAATACTGGGAGTATAATTTTCTTAATCTTTTAGACAATCTCCTATGTGAAAAATAACTAATTGCTTTTAATTTGCATTTCTTTAATTGCTACTGAGGTTGAGTATAATTTCGATGTTTCTCAGAATTTTTTCCTTAATCTTCCTTTATATCCTTTGCCTATTTTTCCTATATAGTTAGTTGTCTTTTTAAAATTGTTTTTAAGAGCTCTTTAAGTATTTTGTTTATTAATTCTTTATTGTTTTATCCCAACATTTCAACTGAATTTTATATTTTTAATGATTTTTTAAAAGATTTTGTTTGTTTCTGTGTTTATAAAGGTTTGTTTTGTCTTATAAAGATACACTTGTCAATTTCCTTCTAAATTGAAATATCTCCCTCACAGCAAAAGAAAGAGAAAATTCTCATATTTTCTTTGAATATTTTTAAAGGCTATTTTAAAATAGTTTAAACCTATTTAAGAAATGTGTAGTAAATCTTTGTACATGACATGAGGTTGTCTATTCATGTAGCTGTCAAATTACTTTAGGTCACTTATTGAATAATCCATTCAATTCACTCTCAATTACAAAGCTAAATTTATCAAAAACTAAATTACACTGTACAAATAGAAGTTAGTTTCCATACACTTATTGATCTTTGACCTAACATTTTTACCTGTATCTAAAGTACACATTTTAATTGCTATTTCTATGTAATATGTTTGATATCTGATAGGATAAATTGTGATTCTCTTATAAATCTATATTTTTACATTACTGTACATTTTCTCCCTCTATTAGAGGGAGAAATTTAGAATTAGCTTTTAAATTTCTTATAAAATCCTCATTTTAATGCAGATCTTGTATGTTTCTTACTAGGCTGGTTGTCGTTGGTATATTAAAAAGCTGTTGCTTTTAAATTTTATTTTGTATGTAGCCAGGTTGTTGAATCATCTCAATAGTTTAAAATTTTTTAGAGTTGATTGCCCCAGGAGACAACTGTATTGTCTGCAAAGTGATAAAAATTGTGCCCTTTCTAGTATTTTCCATGTTTCATTAACCTTGGCAAGAACCTCCTGTATGATGTGATATAGTAACAGCAGTCTTAATTGTATATTATATTTAATAGGAATGGTTTTGATATTTTATCATGTAGTGTGATGTGTGATATCTAATCTATGTACTGTTAGATATTCTTTATCCAGGAAGGAATTTTCTAAAACTTTCTAGCTTCTTAAGGCCTTATATTTTATTTCATTGATGAATTAATAATTATTTCTTTAACTATTAAAATCACCATATTATTTTCCTCCTTAAACATTTTTAATTTAATTATACTATCATGTATCCTTATTTGTGCTATAATTAAATTACATGAATGACACTGGTGTTATTCTAATAATGCAAGCCATACTACTATTTCTGTAAACCACTGATTTTCATTTGGTAATATTTTATTTAGGATAATGCCTTTATATTTAGATGCAAGATTAGAAAGAAACTAATGTATACATAGTCTTTTTTTTTTTTATGGGTGTTATGCTAAGAGGATAAATGTGGAAGTGTGACATATTTTTCTATGTTCTAGATATTTATATATAAAAAATTTTTAATTTCTTGACATGTTTCTATAAAGAGTATGTAACATTGTTTCTTTTTCTTTAGGTTCTTTTAAAATTTATTCAACTAATCCAGTAACGTATTTATTATATTTTAGTTGTTTTTTTCTCTTCCTAACACAGTTTAGATAATTAGTATTTTGCAACATAATCCATATCATTTAGATTCTTAAATATATGCACATAAAATTATATGTTGAATTTTCTGATAATAATTTAAACATCTTCTCTATTTATAGTTATGTCTTCCTACTTTTTATTTCTGCTCTGTGCTTCTTGTTTAAATTGTAAGAATATATTAATTTTGTCATCTTATAAACATACGCTTTAATTTATTTTTTATTTTTTAACTTTCCCTGGATTAAT
The DNA here is from genome assembly GCF_028023285.1 of Balaenoptera ricei. Classification (NCBI taxonomy): domain Eukaryota; kingdom Metazoa; phylum Chordata; class Mammalia; order Artiodactyla; family Balaenopteridae; genus Balaenoptera; species Balaenoptera ricei. Next base: position 67,675,742 of record NC_082647.1, read on the forward strand.
TTTATTATTTTTTATCAACGATTATATGCTTTATTTATTTTGTGCCTTATTCCTGGTACAAAATAGACTTTGAATTGAAATTTTACTCTGAGTACAGGTCTGTTTGCATCTCACAATTTTCAAATTATAATATACTCTTATACTTTTCTAAATTACTTATGATTTTGATTTTAATATTATCCTAAATCTGAGTTTTATAAATGTGTTTCAATTTTTCAAGTAGACAGTTTTAGTTATTTTTCTTTTTAATCTTTAAAAATAATTTTTATTAACCTGAATATGGTCAAATAAAGTGATATGTTGTTTTCCAAATTTTTAAATCTATTGAAAAGCTTTTATCGTAATGCACAGTGTTAGTGACTCTTCTCTTTACATTTGATGAAGTGTATTGTTAGTATGTTAGACACAAAATTCTCTTTTTCATTCTCTCTCTCTTTCTCTCTCTCTCTCTTCTCTCTCCTTCCTCTTCTATTTCTCTCTCTGTAAACATACACACCTAAACCCACAAGCCCCCAACATATAACCACCACAAGCTAAGGTGTATATATCAAGCTTATCAATTGTGACATTCAAATTATCAGTACCTTTTTTTCTTTTAGCCTTTTATTTATTTATTTATTTTATATATTTTTTTTTTTGCTGGGGAATAGCATTTTTTTTATAACAGTAGGTCATTGTTGGTTATCTGTTTGAAATATAGCAGTGTGTACCTGTCAATCCCAAACTCCCAATCTGGCCTTTTTAATCTGTCCATTGCTGACAGAAGTGGAGGTTCCTTAAAAAGCTAAAAATAGAACTACCATATGACCCAGCAATCCCACTACTGGGCATATACCCTGAGAAAACCATAATTCAAAAAGGGACATGTACCACAATGTTCACTGCAGAACTATTTACAATAGCCCCCCCCCCAGGACATGGAAGCAACCTAAGTGTCCATCAATAGATGAATGGATAAAGAAGATGTGACACATGTATACAATGAAATATTACTGAGGCATAAAAAGAAACAAAATTGAGTTATTTGTAGTGAGATGGATGGACCTAGAGTCTGTCATACAGAGTGAAGTAAGTCAGAAAGAGAAAAACAAATACCGTATGCTAACACATATATATGGAATCTAAAAAAAAAAAAATGGTTCTGATGAACCTAGGGGCAAGACAGGAATCAAGACACAGATGTAGAGAATGGACTTGAGGACACAAGGTGGGGGAGGGGAAGCTGGGATGAAGTGAGAGAGTAGCATTGACATATATACACTATCAAATGTAAAATAGATATCTAGTGGGAAGCAGCTGCATAGCACAGGGAGATCAGCTCGGTGCTTTGTGACCTCATAGAGGGGTGGGATAGGGAGGGTGGGAGGGAGGCACAAGGGGGAGGGGATATGGAGATATATGTATGCATATAGCTGATTCAGTTTGTTACAGAGCAGAAACTAACACAACATTGTAAAGCAATTATACTCCAGTAAAGATGTAAAACAATAAAAAAGGAATGTCATTGTTTTTGTCTTTTTAAAATTAATTTATATCAGATTTTTATATAGTTCAAAATGTTATTGGGTACATTAAAGATTCTTGTCCATTTATATTCTTATTGAAGTACTTTTATCAAAATAAAGTACATATGAAATTTTTTTTTGCAATTTTTACAATATGTTTAAATGAAGTTGTTCTTTTTAGAAGTATATGATATTTTAGTCAGAATAATCATGTCTTTTCTTAATTCTTGAGAATTCTCAACCATTTTTCCATTGCAAAATTGCATCTCTATTTATCCTACTGTTGTCTTCTGATACTCCTATTAAAATGCATCAGAACCTTTTATCTCTCATGCCTAAAACAGTTTTTCATATATTTCATGTCACTTGTATTTCTGTTCTGTGTTTTATGTATTTCCTCGGATTTTTTTCTAGTTTACATGGTTTTTCTTCAACTCTACAGAGTACTCTATCTAATCAATGTTTTGAAATAACAATGACTATACTTTTCTTTTCTAGCATTCTAGTTTGCTCTTTTTCAAATTTACCTGTTCTTTTTTTATGCTGCTTATTATTTATCATGATTTCTAGTCTCTTTAATATACCTTTAAGACTTTTAAGAAAAAACATTTACTAATGTCTTTCTGAACTCTGTTTCCCCAGGATGTATACTACTTTTTGTTGGATTTTCAGAGTTTTTCTCATGGTGATAGAATTTATGACACAGTAATTTACTGTTGTGAACTCCTCCTCAGAAGAGATTATGAATATCTCTGTATGAAGAAAGTATGCTTTGGTGCTGAAGGAAACATCTGGGTTTCAATAGTCTTAAACTGGTGTTTAGTTTAATATCTTAGTTTGGAATCCTCTCCTCCTGTTAGTAAAGTACATTTTTACCCCACACCCATGCCTCACATTGTCTAGCTTGAAAGCAACATTTCTCCTCATGCAAAGCTGCAGACACATGCCCTTTTTCTTGGTCACTGAGAAGAATAGTTCTAATGTGCATCATACAATAGAAAGGGCAGCTCCTGGAGTCTCCTCAAGCGTCAGCTCCTGGAATCTCCTGGTCCATTCCATTCCCCTCCAGGCCTAAAATTCACAGAGGCTTCCAAAGTATCAGCTCAAGCTTGCCATTTTGGCTTTCATTATTGTCCTCAATTCTTTAACATGAAAGTTGCTTGTTTTTGTAAACTCACATAGCTATTTCTAAATTACTATATATTCTGTAATTTTCCTATGGAAGTGGGGGGGGGCATTCAAGATATGCTCATGTGAGTTAGCTAAGTCCTCTGTATTGCCAAATATTTTTTAAAAAGAGAATCCAGTAATCCTCAGAGTTGTACAATAATAAACTTGGACTATTACAAGATAATCTCACAAATTTAAGAATTAATAACTACTTTTCAAAAAATCTAATTTTATTCATGAGAGTTATTACTTTGTATTTTATTGTGTACTTGTTTTTTATGTGTTATTAAGTAAGTCACATTGAATCAAAAATCACTGCAAACCTCCCTTCCATTTAATCTGGGAAATACAGAGACATATGTTTTCTATTTCTATGACACATTTGGCCTCACTTTTATTCTCTTATAAGATTCAGCTTTTACAAAAGAAAGGTAGATAGATAGATATTGCAAATAGAAGAAAGTTATATTCTATTTCCACAAGGTTGGAAACATAAAAACCATATGAACTATAACAACTTTGGCTATAGCTCTCTTATTTAGAAGCAGAAAATGTCTTTAGCCCAATTTCAGAGTTTTGAAACCTAATGTGTATTGCAGCTGTAGAATATTGAAAGCTTACCATTCACAACTATACTAACAAATTTTAGGATATATCTTTGGCTGTAGCACCTTGTCATTAGGTGAGTCTGAGGGAAAGAGCAGAATGTCAGTAAGAGAAACAACTCCTCTGCTTGAGATTGGACTATATAAAGCATTTACTTTGATTAGAATGATTTATGTGTGAAACTGAGAAAAGTTAGATGCTAATTAAAGGATGGAAATAAATACATTCAACTTAAATAACTTGTGGTTCTATTCACTAGAAAAATCCCAGAATATTAATCTCCTATTTATCAAGTGTATATGTAAAAATGAAGGTAGTTATGCTTTATATCCAAAATTTTAATAGAAACCCCTTTCTCCATAATATTTTCTGGTTCTCTATATCAACTTAACTTCTGCTTTTTATGTACTCATTGAGTAACTTATTGATTACTCTGTTATTACATTCTCTATAGAGAATTTTCTCTGTGTATCCATCTTCCCCTCTAGACGTCCTTGACAATAATGAGTATACTTTGTTCACCTTTCCCTCTTTTGTAGTGTCTTCCAATTGTATGAACACAGTGAAAGCTCTTAATTGAATTAAAATACAATCTAATGTGATTTCATAATGTAACCTCATATTGTTTGAGGAATTGCAAAAACACATTGAGCCATTTTCTAAATTCTTGCCCAATACCCAGAGTTGAAGTAGAAGTCAGTGAGTAATACCTGGTTTTTACATCCTTGGAAACATGTATTTCAAAGCAAGAGAAAATGCAAAGCTCTTGACAAAAATGATACATTGAAAATAATCTACATACATTGACAATCCATGTATTCTCCCAGGAATCTACGGTGCTATAGAGAGAATACATTACTTCTTTACCAGTATCATCATGCAAGAAATTTACATTTTAATAAACGAAAGAAAATATACTAAAGTGGCCTTTTCTTCACAGATAAAATGTTCTTAAACTCACACACATATACTCACATACACACATAGCTTCTTTATGCAAATTTACGTCTCTTTTTGGCCATTGCAGTTCTAAAGGGTAGAGTGACTCTCAGAATCAGGATGAATAAAAGGGAAGTCCCTAGTAATGTATATTCTGTGGGAAATACACTAGGTACATGATGATGCTTTACTTCATTGGAAAACAAAAAATATTAAAAGCATGTGAAAGAGTTAGAAATAATTAGAATGCACTCTCAGTATTCCAACACCCAGTTTGATCCTTACTAGATGAATGAGTTAAGTACTATTAAAAATTATATATAAACCATTTATTTAGAAGTCATATAAAACCCAAAATATCTAGTCATTTTCTAGGTTCCTTAGGATTAGCAGTCTTGAGTGTTACTGATTTCTCCTGCAGATCCTTACAAAGATGTTGAGCACTCAAATATATTCTGCAAAGACTCTTCCCAGTTGGCATTTTATAGTTCAGATAAACTTTAATATGATTTGGCGGTTCAAACTAAAGTTAAAATACTCACTTAATATAACAATCTAATACATATTTCTACAGAAGAGAGAAGAAATAATTTTAAAATAAAGTTTTAAAAATGTAGCATCAGGAAAATTATTTTAAGTCTAAAAATGTTCTTCCAAAGTTCTAATAAAGTATATGAAACCATTTCATATACTGAACCTCATTTTGAAGCTTTTTTACCTCTTAGGAGATAACCAGAAATAGCGATTTTAATGTGACAGTTATTTATTCTAAGATAAATGTATATCCCAGCTACATTTCTGATAATAGAATATCTAAACAAAATAGTATGTCTAAAACTATCCTCAAATATCACATGTAGCCATCTTCTAACAGAAACTTCAAAGTGAACAGAATAGTGAAAAATCTAATAAATCAAGCGTATAATTTTGGTGCTTATCTCATCCTTATATTTATCAGTTTTTGCCATGGTTCTACAAGTAATTTTAAGAAATGTGTTGAAATATTCTTCCTTGACAGTGAATTTGTCTATTCCATTTTGTAATTCTTTCAATTTTTCTTTATATGTACTTGACGCTATTTTTATTTGATACTTCAAAGTTTAGCATTGTTATCATCTTAGTATATCAGACTCTTTTTATGTAGTGACCCTTTCTGTATATAGTTTTTAAGTTAAAATCTATTTTGTCTCACACTAATATCGTTAACACAGTTTTTTTTTTTAACATTAGTATTTACCTGGGACACCTTGTTAATCCTTTTTCATAGATGTTCATAATCCTTTTTCATCGATTAGTGAATCTAATATGAATATTCAGTCTACTTAAAATCACTCATTTTTCTAAACTGTTTCAAAGAAAATTGCCAACAACATATTTTGTCACTGAATTCTTTAATTTAGATTTGTAAAAAAATTTTCTTCCACAACAAAAAAATGAAACAAAACAAAACATTCAAAACATTATCACACCTGTGATAGGTTAATTTTTTGTCAATTTGGATAAGCTATGGTGCCCAGTTGTTTGGCCAACACTAGTCTAGGTGTGTGAAGACATTTTTTAGATATGACTCACATTTATATGTGCCTTTAAGTAAAGCAGATTATCCTCCATAGTGTGAATCGACCTTATCCAGTCAATTGAAGGCCTAAGAGCAAAGAGTGAGGTTTCCTTAATAAGAAGGAATTCTGCCTCCGAGACTATAACATAGAATCTTACCTGACTTCCAGCCTGTTGGCCCACCCTGCAGATTTCAGACTGAAAACTGTAATATCAACTCTTACAAAAATGTCCAGCATGTCAACCTTCCCTATGATCTAGATGTTACAGAAAACATCTTAACAAGTCAAACAGTTTTAGCAGAAATTTATGATAGCTAATGTCTAAAACTTTGAATTACATCATGTCAGGAGACATATATGTGTCCCAGCATTAGGTACCTAACTAGTTAGAGTAGTGACAGACTAATCTCTTTACGTAAAGTTACATTTTTCCTCTTGTAATCCAAAAATAATCCATGTGGTGTTATGGTGTTGATTTGGCACTATAGGTGTGTCCTATTCCCTTTCATACTTCTAACACTTTTAGCATAGTTATTAGCTTGATGTTCTTCTGTAAACTAGAACTTCTTCTCATTAGCTAGGGTTATATACTTATCCTGAAATATAATTTTAGTAAATTTACATTAATTATAATTAATGGGATATTTAAACATCTCTGTCATCATATTTTTATTTCTATTTCACTGATTTCTATGACTTTTTATTGCCTCTTCCAAGTTAGTTTTTCATTTTAGCTGCCCCATATGCATAATTATTTTGACTTATACCCTATTTCTATTATTTTAATAATTAGTTAACCTTGGATTTTATCAACTGTACTTAACTCAAGAAAGTCTGAAGTTATTGTCCTAAACCCCTTTCCAAACAATTCCAGTGCCTTAGAACATTTTAATAACATCATCCTGCCTCCCATGTACATGCTATCTTTGTCTAATTTTTTTTCTGTCTTCTGTTGTTGTAAAACAATGTATTAGAAACCATTATTATTTTATGCAGTTATTGTATGTTTAGATTTACAGGCCTATTTATGCCTTCACTCACCATTTCATCTTGAATTTCAGATCTTTTTCCTAAAATCATTTTATTTGTACCTAAAGAATATCCTTTAGAAATCCCTTAAATCTGTCATTGTTGGTAAGCTCTTAGTGTTGTGTTTGCCTGAACATTTATTTGTTTTATCCTCTTTTTTGAAAATTAGTTTTGCTGGACATGCAATTCTAAGTTGACAGTGATTTTCTCATAATGAAACTCATTCCATTTTTCTACTACTAGCTACTCTTTAAAAGTCTGTTGTTTATTTAAACATAGTTCCTTTGAAACTGATCTGTCTTTTAGCTCTAAACTGGCTAAAATCTTCTCTTTACATTAACATTTTATAGTTTTACTGAATTTTGTCTAGGGTGAATTTAATCTTTTTATTCTACCTTGTCTCCAATATCTACAGATTCTTATCTTTCACAAATTCTAGGAAATTGTCTGCTGTTTGCTCTTCAGATTTATCTCTTTATTTTCTCCATTCTCTGCTTTTGGTACCCTGGTTAGATATACAATGGAACTTCATATCTCTTTAAAGTCTTCTACTTTCCATCTATGTGTTTCTCTGTACTACTTTCTGGACCACTTCAGCTCTACCTTCCTGATAACTTATTCTCTCTTCAGCTATGTATAATCTGCTATTCAAGCCATTTATTGACACCTCTTCCCCCAAGGTAATGTATTTCATTTCCACTATTTCCATTTGGTTATTTTTTTCAAATTTGTCTTATACTTTTCATCATATCATTTACTTCTATTTGTGATTTTTTTCTTTAAGCATTTCATATATAATTATTTTATATTCTGTATCTGACATTTCAAATCTGCATTTTGGGGGAGTGAGGGTTTAATATTGTTTGGTTTTGCTTAGTCTCACTAATGTTGATTTTTTCCTTGATTGTTTGGTGATTTTTTTCATCAGTGGGAGTCTTGAGAGTTCACCTTAGAGAAACCTTCTTATGGAATTTATTTACATTTCCTTCTGCAAGGAACCATAAAGCATCTTGGCCTCTCTCAGGTTTACAATTTAATCTTGAAATTTCTGGTTTAGCCCTGCTCCTCCTCCTCTACAATAATCAGGTTACAGATTGGTATTGGACAGGCCTTCAAGAGAAATTGACATTGACAGAAGGTCCTGCTCTCATTGCTTTATTTTCAGTACATAACTTTCTCTGTGTCTTATTTTATGTGAGGAGAGAGAGGAGGCTCTTTTAAAATAATCTTGCCATCTATAAGCAACCCAGCAACACAATGTAAACTAAATTATATGTAGACACTAGTCATTTTGGTAAGGAACAAGTTGTTATAATATCAATCTACCACATTGCTAGTAGCCAAAACTAAATTAACATTTTGGTTAAAAATTATTTGAATATTGCAATCTCAAAATAAGAAACTTTGGTGTAAATTATTTATTTCCCCTAATATCTAAATGTGCTACAAATTATATTACCCTATTAAAGTTTATATGTTTCCTGATATTTTTATTAACTTTTTAACACTCTCTTCTCTCCTGTGGAATTATCAGTGGAAAAGTTATTTGTGGACAATTTAACAGTTGTGACAATTTGAAAAACCATGCATAGTAAAGGCAAGTGATCTTTAAATACCTAAACCTACATAGGCTCCTAAAAATTTCACTCCTAATTACTTCTTTTTCACTAGCAGCTCAATCTATGCTCATAAGCACTGCTTTTTAGAAAAAAAAAAAATGCCACTGATGATAGAAACAAATGCAATGAGCTCTTACTATGGAAACTCCTAAGGACATAAACCTTCTGTATCTCTCATTGTTTCACTGTTGAAATTGAGATGTAGTAAAGAGTTCTTTTTACTTACAGAAAGCAATTAAGATATTTTTTGGATCGTTAGTTATTTTTAGTTCTGCCAAATTAGTAAAGAATTAGCTCTTTGGCTATGAAAGAATTAGAGGCCCGTGAAAGGAAGTGAGTGTGTCCCCACCATCCATAGAATTAATTATATGGGATAAAAAGAGAAGCAGTGTCAGAGTTTGGGCTCTGTCATATTAATAGTCTGGAAATAAGAGTTAAGCAATACTGATTTCCTCTTAGTTAATTTTTGCACAGTGAAATTTCCGAGGGCAAAATCCTCTGGCCTTCACTTTTATTTCATTGCTACTTGACATGACTGAAGTATCTGAAATCTTCAGTGTTCTTGTCAAAGAAAATCTTAAATCATGCACATTTGAACAGATTTATTTAAAGGAAGGTATTTTTACCTCTTGCTAGAGTTATATTCCCAATTCAGTAACTGATGTTCAACAGATGACTAATGAAGGTCTTACAGCAGAAATTAGCCTCTACACTATCTTCTGGATTCTGTTGCCCCAGTGAGACTCTCTCAATCTGCCTTATCCATTCAACTGACTCCCCAGAGAAAGCCGGAACAGGTGCTAGGGATCTTGTCATTAATTCAGATCAACAATGTCAGTTAATTAAGTGGAAGTTCTTTAACACAGCCTCTAAAGGCAAAAACGGCTAAGGGTCCAGAATGTTAAAATAAAATATAGGCTTCTCTCCATCTCTCAAGTCAAATTTCTTTCTACTAATTATATTCCTTACATTTTTAAAGTCTTAACTCTTAAAAAATATAAATGTGGCCAATATAATGGGAAAAAAGTTAAGATACCTCTTAATCTACTTATATGTAGAATGTCATCAAAACAGTGCTTTTCAAAATAAATTCCACACGTCATCCCTTCCACAGGATGTGAATAGATGAATTTTGGACGGAAAAATAGTTATAAAGCAAAATAACATCAGACATAGTGGTTTATTAAAGATCTCTTTGTTGCAGAACTTTACCAAGCTGAAAATATACCATATAATGTGTATAACTTTGAATCATTGATGTGGTTACATTATATAGTGCATCACATATGTATGACATAAACATATACATACATATATATGCATATAACCATAGTATTATTTATTTAAATACAATCTTTCTATTTTTTTTAATTTTTGAGAATTTTCAGCAACAAAATTTTATAGAACTTAAGAAAACCCTGGATTGTTCTATTTTTGTCCAATACATATATTTTAACTCTTTATTTTTAAAAAGTGTCCCCTGATTACTCCTCTGTGAATGCCACATAAAAGTTGAAGGAATTTCAACGTCTACTTTTCCCTTGGTGCTAAAGTAAACTTCCTGATATGTGTGCTTGTCAAGGCTGAACTGTCCACTTTATTTTCTAATCTATTTCTCAAGTTTTTATCTAAAGCAAAAATACTAAGGCAAAAATAATAAAAGGAAAAATTTCCTCTAGCATTTAATTGAATACTATGAGATTCCTTTGAAGCGTAACCTGGGGGCCTATGTGAAAAATAGAAAGAGGCATCCCTTCCTCAAGACACTACCTCCAGCTGCTGAAATATGGTGATATATTAGAATATGAAAATTACTGCTATCTTCTGGAAAATTATCCTATGAAATAAATCATACAGTGTGAGTGAGGCCCCTAGGGTTGTGCAGTGCACAACCTGTACACCTCTACTCAGTGGCTCTCAAGCAAAATTAAAAGCATTTAAAAGGATGCACAATATTCTCCCAAAGACTGTGCATAAACCTATAGTTTCCTCAGCTGTAGCACAAAGAAAAAGCTACCTGATTTTTCAAATTCGTCATTTTTAGCTTTTATAGTTATCATTAACAACCAGTCTTTTCCATCTTTGGGCCTAATATTACTCACCCATTAAAAATACAAATCTTTTTACCTGTTGATTGGTGCTGTGTGATTTTCTTCACAAATGCCCACTCTCTAGAGTCTAGTAAAAGGAGGCTAAAATGTTATTAATTGCTTTCCTGGATGACTTGCTTTTGTTTTAGGCCTGAGGCTTATGCTAATTTACATTCCCATGGTCAATTTACCTATGCAAAATTATACTTTATAAAATTTTTTTAAAAGATAGTCAGTTGGATTTTCAAGATTTTTGATCATATCATACAGATAAGAATTGTTGTGGAATGACTGCATTTCATGCAAGAACCGGACTCAATGTAATCAGCTGGAATTTATCTAATCTAATTAACACAGATTGAGAAAGTGTTCACTGTCAATACATTGAGACCATGTGCTGCTGGTCTGGTCTAAATTATGGATGCTAAATACTGCTTTCTGCCAGAATCATATGGTATAGCTCTGTTTTGAGGGGTAGGAGAAAGAAATTCCCACAGTAATATTTGTTGTATGTTTTAACCTGAGTTGTGCAGCCCCAGAATGTTACCGTTTGCTGCTCTGAGTTGCCTCATATCTGTGCTTCCCCTTCCAATCTGTTATTTGCAAGATTCTTGTCTAATTTTTTGTTTACATTTCTTTCTTTCCCCATGGAACTCTGAACTTTTGAAAGCAGGAACTTTCTCATTTTTCTTAGTACCTCCTTAGAGAGGACATAAATGCATATTGAATGGATCACTGATAGGACAACAGTTCAAGGTGAGAGCACATCTTTAAAAGCAGAGTTCTAGATATATTCTAGATATATTTTAAGAATCCAGGGAAAATGAGGCCTCTGAAGTGAAATTAATAAAAAACTATTAATATAAATACTATTTTTGACAAACAGGAACATACAAAGTAATACATTTTGTTATATTTGCTTCACAAAAGCCACTGACAGAATTTTTTGAGAAATTCATGTGGAGTAATATCTGCTCAGTAATTTGAAATAAATCTGGAGAAATGCTTTATGATTGTGTTAGGTGAAATGATTTTGTTCTGTTTAAAATTATTCAGCAGTTGAAAAAATCAGTAACATTTACCCAGATGCCATACTGTCATCTGATCTCTTCTCAAAATTTTGAAAATCAGGTTTTCATGTTGCAACACAAATACCTATTTAAAACAGACTTGATTAAAAATAACTAAGTCCTTCACCTTCTCCTTATCATTTGTATGGAATCTCTTTGATGATTTACATTTCAGACAGATATTGATTTCTATCCTCTGCCTTTGCCCTATAAAGTCTACTCTATTTTCAGTCAAGTGTGATCTCATTAGGTCAGCACAAGGATGAGACAAATAAACCAAAATGACATGTTTAAGAAAGCAAAACAAGAGCATCTTCAAAGCACCCCCAATCTTCTGTATCGTGTCTTTTGTGGTACAAATAATGAAACTGCAAAATCCAGGCTCATGTACGGCTTACTTGTTTTTACATTTCTAGGAATTCTACATAATTTAATATGTTATGCTTTCTTTAGGCCCACTAAAATTTTTGTTTGTTCTTAAGTGTCATTTTTGAAGGGAGTATTCTGAGGACCAGTAATAATTTCCTAACATTCCAGAAAAAATAATACAGATTGTGGGGAGTAAGAGAAATTCGTTCCTAAAATTTCTTTTAAAATATTTTTAATCTGACCATGCTACATTATGCATGCTAAGATTTGATGTGCTTGCTGATCAAGTGAGAGCCAAAGCCATGGGCTCAGCACCCAGGTGTCATGGTCAAGCAATCTACTTAGCAACAAAGTTACAGCTCCTTTGTTACTGAAAAGTATGCAGTCTCTTTGAAGGAAGGAAGTGTACTGAAATAGTTATATGTGTTTTTGTGGAGTGCCTACATGAAGGTCATAACACTGCCTTAGGAAGAAGGAAAACATTAGATAAGTAACACAGAATAGGTTGACTAAGAGAAATCTGTAAGAAAAGAAACAGACCTCAGTCTTTCACAGCAAACTCATAGACCTATCAGATTACAAATGCAAGCTTTTTATTTTATTTCAGTAAGTGCTACTTAAATCAAGGTGTCAGTGGTAGGCAGAAGAATGGGCCCCAAGAAATATCTCATTCTGAACCCTAGAACCTGTGACTGAGTATGCTACCTTACAGGGCAAAGGGGAATTAAGGTTACAGGTGGAACTAAGGTTGTTAATCAATTGACCTTGAGATGGAGAGAGAGAGAGAGAGCGAGAGTATATCCTGGGTTACTCAGGTGTGATTACTGTAATCTCAAAGATCTCTCTAAATGCAGGGGGAAGACGGAAGAGAGAGAACCACAGAAATGGCCGCGAGTCTTGCTAGCTTTGAAGATAAAGAAATAGGGTCATGAGCCAAGGAATGCAGGCATCCTCTACAAAGAGGAAGAAGCAAGAAAACAGATTCTCCCCAAGAACCTCCAGAAAGGAATGCAGGCCTGGTATCCCATGGATTTTAGCACAGTGAAACTCATTTTAGACTTCTGATCTTCAGAATGGTAAGATAATAATGTTTGTGTTATTCTAAAATGCTAAGTTCGTGGCCGTTTGTTACAGCAGCAATAGGAAGCTAATATAATGTCTAATAGCAAAGTATCAGAACAGACATAGAGTAGGCCAGTCAAGGATAAATGAAATTATTCTCAATGAAATGTGCTATTATTCAATGAATCACCTTTCTCTTTTTCCTTAGTTTGATTAGATAGATCACTGGTTCTGTAAGGACTTGCTTATGTGATGCCAATATCTGGATCATACAAATAACTAAGAAGCTAACTCAATTGTCCTTTATCTCTTGGGTAAAAGGTCTCTAGAGTCAATACTTTCCCTCAGATACACCAGTACATTTTAAATTTCATTACTTGGTGAATAACAGGTGGCTAGGAGAGGCTTAAAAATGTTACTCATTAATATGGCTGAGTACGATGCTACTTTTGAAGAGAAAATAATTGTTTTATAGATGGATGATTGGTAAACATTATCTGCAAGAGTGTTTTGGAAGTATTATAATATAAAAGCTTTCATTGTTTAGGCATAACCATGTCTTGTATCTTCAGAACTGAGTAACTGGGACATATGTATAGTGTGGAATTAGAAAGCTGCAGAGAATTAAAGTCAGGGGTGTTTCCTGACTCTCCAAGAAGTTTCCTAAACTAACAAAAAAGAAAAGGAAAAAATCCTTTAATTTTAGTGGTTTGAGGACCTAACTGCTGACTCAATTGGAGCACGAAAAAAACAGCAGCAAAAGAGCAAAAGCAAGAGAGCAGAGATATGCTCCCTCCTGAGCATGCACCCTCCTTTTGTACTTCCGGTTGTGTTTTTCCAGAATGAAATCTGCACACACACACACACACACACACACACACACACACCCGCACCATGGATTTTACCCCCATTGTTTTCAGGTCTTTTTTTGGGAGTGAGGCTTTTGCTGTTTACCCTCTCTAAAAGTTCACTTCCCCGCTGTGACTTTCCATATCCCCTTTCCCAGTTTTAGTTGTTCTTTTTAGCACTTAGTACTATCCAACATAGTATTTGTCTCTTATTGGTTTTTTGTGCCTACTCGACATGTTCACTATTTGCTCTGCTCACTGGGGGCAGTAATACTGAATTCAGAGTCACACAACACAGCAGACTTTACCCAGCACCATGCCTATTTAGACTTTAGGAAAATAACTTACAGGCTAGGCAAATCACCATGTTCAGTAACAACAGAGGAAAGCTCTCTTGACTCTCAGGCTGTTTCCAAATGCCCTGTCATTCCCCACTTAGCATGTAAAGGGCCATGAGAGATGATACAGAATGGAGATGAACCACCTCAGCTCAGGGAAGCCATTGGCTCAGAGCCCTTTTCAGCTTTTGTTCCTTGCTAATGTCCTCTCAGGGGGGACCCGTTAGTTCCCATTCTCTGGGGAAGTTGTATGCATCAGAGATGATTAAATAAACCTGATCTTTACAGGGAGGTACTAATTGGGTGTCAGTGCATCGCATTTAACTTGGACCCTGTGTACGTGTAAAGATTCCTTGAATTAATGTTGCAAGGGAGGTTACACCAAAGATCATGTTCTGAAAATGGAAGAAAGACCACAGAATCAGCTTCCAGCATGTACTGTCTCATTGACTAAGGGGCTAATAACCTCAAACTCCATGGGCATTGGGCATTGGCAGTTCATCATTACCAGAAATATAGCAAGGATGTTTGAGACAACTTATTACACTGTATTTAAATAAAAGAATATACAGAAAGACCTATAAGTGACTCATTGGACCTTTCATAGGAATCCATCCCAATTTACCTAATAAAGGAGAGTCATTTTTAGGTATTTTTGTGTTAGTTCCATGTTGTAAACTTTAAGGAAAATATTTTTACCAATTTTTTTTTTTGGTTTTTGTTTTTTTTACCTCTAGGAAATATTTATAGTAAAACTTTTGCCCATAGAAATTAAATTATCCTCAGGGTTACAAAACTTTCCAAAATTTCACATACTTATTTCATGTATCTTACAATGTTTCCAGCTATTAGTTGTAATGGATTTTCCCCTGCTTTTAGAAATACTATTCTCAACTTAAGTATCATTTTGAAAAGAAAATTCTAAATGTTCTTTACTCTCTTTCCTCCTTCTGGGCACACAGGAAGACTTCATTTCCCATTCTCTCTAGCAGTAATTGTGCTGGTGTGTAACTGAGTTTTGGGAATGTGAGGGGAAATGATGTGTTACAACAAGTTGAAAACAATTAATAGCAGTGTGTTCCTACCACAGCTCTTTTCTGTGCATGTGATTGAAAGTGAAGGATCTTGTGATGACAGGGTTGCAAATTGGGTATCCTCGGTTCCTGGACTCTGATTGGAGGAGAGCTGTGCAAGCATCTCTCTGGTTGTGTAAAGGCACTGACGTTAATGGTGTTTGTATGTTTTGGCAGCTTGTGTTAATTACTCTGAACAGAGTAGCACAGGGGCCAGTTGATTGAGAGGTTTCAGAGAGAGAGAAGACATTAGTCATTGGATATTCAAAGAAACATTTAAAGGATTGCAACATTATTAATCATACTTAGTATAACTATGGCATCATTAAGGACATTGAAAGAAGTTTTTAAAAATCAGCTTTGTTAAGAAAATAAACACTTATTGCATGCCTACATACATACCTACAGTATAACTATATTAATTGTCATTTTTTGTACTTATTATATAATATATATTACATAACTAACAGAAATCTATGTAAGTAAATATGAATTAATTACTTCATAAAATCTTTAGAACCACAGTGTTTCATAGAGAATATAAAATTAAATCATAATTCATACCTTAGCCAAGATCACAGATAATTGGAGGGCTAGACCTATGATACTAACTTGAGTCTCTATAGTTTACAAAATCCTAATTTTCTCTAATGAGCTATTCTATTTCTAGCCACAAATATGTGTACACACACGCAAATGAAGGGGACATCAATTACTACTCTTGACTATGAATTCAGTGTATCAAGGATCACTATTTCTCATCGGATGTATTATGTTTATATGTTGAAATAACTTTTGGAGGGGATGTTAATAACCTGAGAATATATGAATGCTAGGAGATTTTCCTGTTGACTATTGCTATTATTTTATCATTACATACTCATACAGTTGTGGAAAAAACAGTTGATACTAGTATTTTATGTAGCAGGAAACAAATTTTCTGACCCGGTTGGGAGTGTGGGATAGATTGCATCAAGTTGTTGAAAAGACATTTTCATCAGGGCTGTGAACTGTTTCACAATGGAGTAAGATGGTAAGATTGAATAGATACCGATGGATACCAATGACAATGCCTTCATATTCTATGTCGTTTGGATTTGTGTTTTGTAGGGTAGGGTCTGCAAACTGTGGTCTGTGGGTTGGCCTCCTGTTCTGTAATTAAATTTTTATTAAAAAACACAGACACCTTATTCATGTATGTATTGCCTAAGCCACTGTTGTGTGACAGCGTGAAAGCTGAACACTAGTGGCAGAGCATGAGTGACAGAACAGTAGTGACAGAGCACTGGTGACAGAGTCCCTATGGCTCACAAGCCTCAGACCTTTACTCTCTGGCCCTTTAAGAAAGTTTGTCAACCTCCCTGTAGGTAAGAGGAATTTTCATCAAGTTTTTAGCAGAGTGATGGTAAAATAACAACTATGTTTCAAAAAGCAGACTTGGGGAATTATGAGAGCAGTGGAGGGAGACAGAGAAAAGAATTTAACATGCTAGCACAAGAGTCCAGGGGAAAGGTGATGGAAGGCCTGACCTTGGTATGGAAAAGAAAATATAAAAAAGAAAACAGCTTGATAGAATCAGGGGTGGGATGTATCAGGTCTGTCAGCTTCTCCCCTGATGGACATAATTAGGTTCTCCTGAGTGAGAGCACACCAGAGGGAGGTGCTGGTAGGAGAAGCCCAGCTAATCACCAGCTGTTCCTTCACCATCGCCTTTCAGCTTCCTGCTCTGGGCTGCATGGTCACATTCTCCTTGCCATGCTTCAGGCCTCATGACTATAGGCTCTAGGACGCTGCTCTTTTTTCAGTTAGCTCTTCCTCCGTAAGACAGCCTATTCCTCCAAATGTTCCTTTGGGGACAGAATTTTCCAGCGTCCTTGTGTGTGTGTGTGTGTGTGTCTCTGTCTCTCTCTCTGTCTCTCTCTCTCTTTTTCTCTCTGTCTCTGTCTGTCTCTCTCCTTTGCATTCTGTTGCACTCTGTTTGTCTCTCCTAATATCTCTCTGGTAGGCCCAGAATTGGAAATAATACTGACATAGGCTAAATTCACTTTGTTTATATAAATGTTGTTTTCTCCAATATTACAGATTTGACAAAAAACACATCCTTTTAGAATAGGCCAATAAAATTGCCGTGATCTCTCCCACTTCATCAATGTTATTCTATCTATTGGTACATTCTCATCAGCATAGAAGCATGCTGTCAACTAATGCAATTTATCCAATCGTAGACATACAGACAAAAATTTGGTTCCATCTCTCTCTCTCTGCTGTTCCAATTCTCTGTTCTGTTCTACAACAAAATTCCTCAAAATAGTTGATGATGCACCCTGATTCCATTATATTTCCTCCCGTTCTCTCCTGAATCCAATTCAGTCAGATTTAGCTTATGTAGAAAGAGCCCCTGCCAGGGCACCAGTGACCTCCACATGGCCCAGCCATGCTGTGGTCCCAGCCTCATGTGACTCAGCCTATCAGCGGCTGAGAGCGTGCTCTTTCTCCTTCCTTTCTGAAACACATTCTTCTTTCTGAAAACTCTGTGGTTCTACTCTAACCCATTCAGTTATCATTCTGACTCTTTACTAATTCCTTACAGCTCTCTGATTCTAAAACACGGGAATGTCACCCAGGTTCTTATTTTTCTTCCTCAGTCCAGCTCTAGATGATCACAACCAGTCTTTTGCCTTTAAATGTTACCTCTATGCTAAGGACTTTCACATTTTTATGTCTAGCCAGACAGTGGTGCTGAAGTCCATACTCGTAAATCCAACTACTTACTTGACATCACTTCCTGCATGCGGTTTTGTGCTGTGGCAACTCAGCTAAGCTAGTCCTATGCCTCTCAGAATTCTCTTACCCGTATGATTCCGGGTTAGGATTGGCCCCAAGAGAAACTGTGAGATTTGAAAGGTAGAAATGAATCAGTAGTCTCTGCACAAGAAAAGTCAGCGTGTGTTGCCAGGGCTGCTGCAGCCGGCTCCCCTACCTCCACCAGTCACCATCTAAGTCCTGGGCCAGGCAGCTGTGCATGGCCATGGGGGAAGCGTGCCACCTCCTTTTGCAGGTGACCCCGGTTGAAAGTACTGGGAGACAAACTCGGGTTCCGGTATGTTCTCATGGGTTCCTGTGTGTCTAAGGGATTTCAGTCTGTCCTTGCTCTCCTCTGCCTCATATCTAGATTTTCTTCCCAACTGCTAGCACTGAAGACCAATGGAGACTTTAGATCCTCCGCCAGACACAAAGGCAGTGTCCTTGAATAGATTCCTTACCAGCGTCACGATTTTGTAAGGTCAAGTATTTCAAGTTAGGTCCCTATAATAAGCCCCTTGCGTCTACATCATGCAGAGCAGTTTTCCTTCCTTGCTTGAACCCTAAAGGATATACTCTGCTTTATTTTTTTCTTTTAAGAGCCGGCACCACTTGACGTGGTAAATGCTCAATTGTCTATTTTCTGACTACAACCATTAGAAGATAAGCTTCATGGTGGTAGAGAGTTTGTTTTATTTGTGGTAATATCTATAGCATGTATGATTGTGCCCGGCCCATAGTAAGAATTCGATACATACCTGTTTAATGAAATAAATGAATGGATAAATAATAATTGTATATTTGGCAAGTGGTTTTTTTTGCTTAATCAGAATATCAGTATACCAAGAGTAACAATGATCAGGGATAAGTAAAATGCGTGAAATATGGTTTTGAAATATTAACATTATGAAAAGAAGCCAATCCAGAAGTGAAAGAGGGAAGGGATTTCTTTTCTCTACTAACAGGTTAAATAGTGAAGAGGCCAAACCTGTCCATTACCAGGCGCTTGTCATGACAACTGGGCAGGTTATTTTCTGAATGTGCAACCTACACAGTTTTGTCAACTCCTAAAGACTAATCAACACTGGTTCACAGTCAGTGACTAAAATCGCTAGAAAGGAAAAGAGCCATCAATTATGCAGTTATGTTTCACTTCAGGAATGTTCTATAGGTGCAAACAGACATTTGGCAAAAGAGTTGAACAAGAAATAGGACAAGCCATTACAAGCATATAATTTTTTTTCTTTTCTGTAAAACTATGGGTTCTGCCTGAAATTTGTTTTGTGAGATAAATCTTCTTCCCCAAGAGGCAATAGTGTTATTAATTAAACAAAGGAAGAGGCAACCGAGGTGGGATCCTGCTAAGCCAAAGTTGTTAAATGAATCTGAGCTCTCATACAGAAAACTTCCCCAGTGGTTATCTAAGCTGTCACCATTTTAGTGCATCTGAGGAAACATGCTCTAAGATTTGTGTTAGTGTTGGCAAAGAAACGAACTAATTTTAATTCTCAACTCCTAAATCTCACATCAATCCAGAAACTTTGCAGCTAAACTTATCTAAGTTTGCTGCCTAGCCAGCAATTACATTAAAAATATTAAATGAAAAGATAGCAGCCTACCCTGGTGTAAATAGTGAAAGTAAAATTTAGAAAAAAATTTATTTTGACTTTTAAAAATGTTCAAGTCTGTTAAAAGTTCTGATTCCTAGAAGGTCATAAAAGGACTCATAGAAGATTTGTTTTCTCCAGTTGCCTAGCTGGCTACAAAACTAGATTACTTCCTGCCACTTCTGCCAAAATAAATATTATTAAAATACGATATTCCCCAGCTGCCAGTCAGAACCAAATGTACATTAAAAAGATGGTGTTTATTTGTACATGTACACCTTTCCCACCACAGAACTCACTTAAATGTTGAAATGCTGGAGATAGTTTTAGCAAAGCTTTTTAGAGCTGGCTTTCTCACATCTTCCTTCTCGCTCATAATAGGTAAAACATTATTGACTTAAAATGAAAACCCTCAGCAAGTTATTAGAAATGAATTTTTCTTCTGCCCATGACTAAGTATTCAAGTTTTTTTAAAATCACTGTGATATTAAAGGTAAGATTAATTTCTGATTTCGGAAATGATGAGAGACTTAAAAATCTCAATTTTCTTAGAGAGGATTGCCTCAAAGAAGAGGATGCATGCTGGGAACAGGAAAAGAGCCAACTGATTTTCTGCTGAAAAGAGGGGTATGATTCAAGCAGATTTTGAGTGAGGGAGAAAAGATCCCATGCACTGCAATTTGGTGCTGGAAAGAAGCCCCAATTCACATATCATTAGCTTAAGTGATTTTTTTTTTTCTCAATACCTAGGTTTTAAAGGTATGTTTTAAATTCTAACTGTAAAAGAGTTTTTAAAACTTTTGATGGGGTTGCCTTGTGACCCAAGATGTTACTGTTGTTTTAAATGAACAAAAATAAATCTATCTGTTTTTATTGCTATCTTTTGGATTATGCCAGAACTTGAATTTGCCAATAGAGGGCAATAGTCAAACTAAGATAGACTGCATTTATCATTTTTGCAACTTCTAATGAGGTAAAAGGACACATAGAATCCTCATCTGCTTTTATGGATATTGCTGTGTAATTGCAGTGTAATTATGGCACGCACAGCTTTAGAAAATTATCTTTCAAGAAAACAGCTGGTTCTCTTTAACAAACCAGGATGAAATCTTGTCAATTAAAAAAAAAAATCCAAAGAAAATTTTCCACAAATACATGCCGATAATAAACAAGCAACAAAAAATGAAATAACATAAAAATTTCAAATGGATAAATCAGAGCTGCTGATATGAAAAATAAGACAAACGTACAAACATAAGAAAATTATAAAGGTAGGAGGTACTTCTGATGTATTGTTTTATATTACGGTGTAAACAGACTTCTTGGAAAGATTTCAAATATTTTTTTTTTCATTTTTCTCTTTTAATTTATTTGTGTAATTATGTAAATGCATGGGTATATCTACTCTAAATATGAGATGCACACACACAAATGCAGATCTAGAGGTTTATAAGAGTTTTTATAACCAGTGCTCCAGAAAAATTACAAAACAACATTGGGCATTTGATACTGTAAATTTGCAGGCTTATTAAACTTTTAGACATGCCAAAAATCCAATATCTGAGTGCCTCCTATAAAAACTCTATTATATACAAAAATTAGAAGATACTAAATAGGTCATTAAGAGAATGATTACTCATTCACTTTGACATATGACTTATCTCAGTCTTACCTTAAAAATCATTTAGAGTTACATAGAGATGATTGGATTTATAAAAAAAAATAAAAGTTACAAAGTCAGAAACATAAATAAAATTAAAATTTTCTCTTTCTCAACTTGATGAGATATTTTCAGGAGATCTGTTATATTTAGACTCTCATGTAAGCATGAAAAATAAGAATTGGTACTTTCTGTGCTCACAGAGTGGCATATCATGACAGTATCATAGCTTTGCCGGCAAGTATCCCTTATGAATCTTACATTTAGGAACTATTTTAATTAACAACAAACACTAACTGAGCTTATATTATTTACAGAATTGGACCCTGTGTGGTTAAAAATTTAAAAACTAAATATAATATATGATATTAAAACACAAGTACAGAGATATATACATGTGTATTGTATATGTATATGATATGTATTTGTGTGAATATTTATGAAACATAAGGAGGAAATAATAATAATATTTAAGCTTGTGTTTTTAATCGTGCAGAGTAAGTTGAATATCTAGCAATAATACTCATAGTCGGTAGTTCCCAAAGCGTAGTAGTACCTGGACAGTTACAGTCAGTATCCCCTGAGCACTTCTTAGTTCCCAGTCTGGCCCCATCTCAAACCTGCTGAACCACAAATTCTGGGATTGGGCTTCAGCGATCTGTGTTTAAACAAAGTTCCAGGTGATTCTGATGCATGTTAAAGTCTGAGAACCACTTTTCTTGGTAAATGTAAGTTACTTTCATGATTATTATAATTTGGACAGTATGAAACCTAGAAGATCTTCTCCTGTCTCTAGACTTGTTTTCAAACAAGTTCTGCGCTAAAGTGTATATAACCGAGGTATAGTTAACGTGTTTTATCAGATACATTGGTTCTTGACTATTATTGACTGAACCTTTTAAAAATTAGTCATGTAATCGAATCTTTATAGAAACTTTTTCTTCAATTAGCTCTGGAATTCCAGCTTTAGGAGTTCCTAAACATCATCTAACGTAAATAGAAAATTGGAAAACTAGGAACTGAAAGGATTAAAAATATTTGCCAAATATCAAAAGGTCAACTTGGCAATGAACTTGGTGTCAAATCCAAATCTTCTAACTTCTATATTAAACTTTAATCAGACTGGATTGTAGGTTATGGTTTTCCACTAATTTCCTGTATCAGTGGTAGGATAGTTGTCAAATAACTCATGAAAGACATTTGAGCAACTCAACACTTTAGCAGCGGCACAGCCTCGTAAGTATTTCCCAACAGTAGGAAAGGAAATATGCTTAACTATCAGCTATGCACCCTCCTCTTGCTTGTGTGGTGGGTGATCTCTTCTAAGAGATATTGTTGGGCCTTTCCAGGAGATATTTCTGTCATTACAGCCAGCCAGGAGAATGTGAAATTTAAATTACACTTGTAGATTTTCTCAGTTATTACCATATTCTTCTAAATCAGCTGTAATTGTATTGTTTTCCTCTGTCTGCTGGTCTCCATCTCTTCTGTAAACTTGTTGAATTCAAGAGTTAGTCTTTCTGTTTTGTTTTGGGGGGTATGTGTATTTCCTGTTCTGAGAGTTGACCACAGCACCTGGCACATGATAGGTGCCCAGCACTGGTGTCAAATAAATAAAATGACTGAGTGGAAACTCAATAATAGATACTCAGTTTTGCAGCTTTAACTCTAATGAAAATATAATCCTTTAGTGATAATGTAATAAAAGAAAGATATAATCTGTGCCTATTATTATAACTCATTTATAATAAAGTTTTCTCAATGCTTCTGACTGCATCTATAGTTCAGAAAAGTTCATTGCCGTTGTCAGTGAAATCAGTGTAGCTCTGGGCCACATAGGTTTATAGGGATTCAGGACCATGATGCAACTAATAGTTATAGTAGTTTAGCTCCTACTTTAACCCCTCAATTTCCAGCCATTGATTTCTAGGTGTCTTTCGTGTGCGTTCATGACCTAGTCCTCCAGGATACTATGTAATGTCAAATATTCTTCTCTTTTGCTCTGATTTTCAACCTACGGGATCCTGTATATTCACAATAAGTTTGCAAAGGCCACAGAATCAGATCCCTGAAACCACAAAGGAATATGGGCCACTTTGTCTTCAGAGGAGGCAGCTGAAATCAGCTCCATCTCAATCTGTTCATTGTCCTATTGAATTTGCATCGGACCCTGAAAAGCAATATACCCTCTGCTCCCATGGGCAGCATGGTTGGCTGTTTGATATTCTTCATCTTGACCATTGCTCCCCCAATTTTTCCATTAACACTTCCCTGCAAGCAGAGGCAAGTAACATACCTAAGATTTCTTTAGACTTTTGTTCTACCTTTAAAATCTATGCAAATGTTTATTCTAACACATAATGAAACAGTGTTTTACTATGAAACTAATGCTTTAAATGACTTTACATCAGGTGGAAACTTTTTATTCCAGGAAAGTGTATTACACGCCTTCTGTACTTTTTTCCATTACCATCAAGGACACACTTCAATAGTCTTGTGAGTACTCGTGGCCAGTTTGAGAAATTTAGCCTGGCTTGAATTTTAGTGGAAGAGCTCATTAATTTTTTTCTCACTGTTTATTGGGAACTACTGCATTAGAAGACAGTTATACATCAATGGAAGTTAAGTATGGGAAAATCTGACTAATAAACACATTTGTAATGTTCAAAATTACTCCTCCCCACCAATGATGAATGTTTATCCTTGGAAATAGCACTTGCTCTTTAATTAAGAGGCTAATTCCTTTGGGAGAGACCTTCAGACAGGCTTAATATGGACCCTCAGTATATACTGAGATTTGTTTGAATTTCAAAGTTGAATTAGACTCTTCAACAGGAATTCCGAAAATACCAAGATCACATTTGGAAGCTACCAACATTTCAGTCAAAGACACATCTAGACTTTGATTCTGAGTGTAGTACTCCATGAGTTTGGTCAGGCATTATACTTCTTGAATTTAAGTCTGTTCAGATAACAGACTTCTGATCATAAAGCAATAATCATCACAACATTCTTGTTTGGTTAACCTTAAAATTTTAATAGGACATATAATAGTTACCATTCCTTAAGACTGACAGAAATGTATTTCCAATGAATGCGTAACTAATTCCTTCTTAAAAGGTAATGTACATTTATTACATAAAATCTTTTCACACTTGAGTAACGAGTAACATGAGGATACGTTCAAACAAATGTACTATAATAAACCATTAAAAAACATATCAACATTAGTGAAATTTAATATATCAAATTATTATTAATGTAATAGTCTATACTATTCAGAAACTGCAAGGAATTGTTTAAATGACAGGATTTTATCAATATTAGATGGGCAAAAGAGCATGTTATCTATTATGACTCGTTGCCTAATACTGGAAAGTTTATGAGAGATTTCTGAGAAACAGGTAGGCGTTGCAATAACCTTACATATCCTTTCTGAGAATGCAAGTTAACAGAAATATTAAGTAGATAAATATTTAATTCTTGTCTAGGGGATAAGATAAATTAACTAGAATGATAGCCATATGAAAATGCACTTGGAATGATGCATAACAGTAGTTAATATCACATGAGGGAATATAGGCAAATGGTTTAATTGAACCAAAAAAATAAAATTGCATCAAAGTTCACAGTTCTAGAACGTCTAAACCAAAGTCAACTTTTATTGATATTTAAAGCAGTGAAACCACTTTCATCGATCTATTTTGTGCGGTAGGTGATGCACTATGAGAGAAACATCTATAATGTGCTGTGCAAAGAGTTTTAAGTATTGTTGGCAATAAATTAAAAGTAAGGTTGATGTTCCAAACAAGTTTTGACGGATAGTTAAATTTTGAAGCGGATGAATTAAGGTAGTTTCTGAACTTGTTTCACTGTGGATATCATATTAAAAGCAGAACTTGCACTCCTAAAAACTGACTCTGTTATTCTGTTAAAAAGTTCCTTTTGATGTAGAGTATTAGAAGTAATATTTGCCGGTACTTTGTGGACCAACCTTTAAGTTCCATCAGTGTTAAAAAACGGAATTATTTATTTTGAAGTATTAAACAAATACTCAACATAGTCTTGGATTCAATTTAAAAGGAAAGTTACAAGGTGCATGCACAAAAGAAATACATATATAATATTAGATGTAAATGCACACATTATACCTAAGCACATACATGTATGAATAAACACTAAAAATGTTGCTAATTGTTTTTCATCCTTTTTTTTTTAATTAGGAAAAGTAGCACTAAGCTATAATATTAGTTTTATAATGGGGAGAAATAAGGCATAGCCAGATTGTTTCTGTCAATTCATTTTATTCAAACTTCTATATAGTTAATAGATTGATATAATTTTGATTCAATTCAGAAAACATAAAATCACAAAATAAATTTTCCTTTCACCTTGAATCACAACTTCAAAAGCCTTACACTAAGAAACATGAGAATCCCCAAAAGAGAAGAAAAAATGCTAGAAAACTTGGTTGACTATTGTTAGCATTACTATTATTACTTCACTGAGGGTAATCCTACTTAAAATGGCAAAATGTAAAGATTTAGATTTTGGAGGACTGAGGTTTAGCATTTACCACAGCAACTTTAATCACTGTTTTAGCATGCTCTGTTTTATCACCTGTAGAGATTTGGTTTCTTCCTAAGACTCTGTTTCCAGTTTCCTGATTCAAGTGCTTTTGTGAAAGAATTTACTGTTTGCTTTCACTACTCTTCCTTCTTGAAGATAGTTTCCTAAAGAAAGAAATCAGCTTTAATCCAGCACTTAATTCAGGTTCTCATCTCTTATCTCTTCTTGCTGCCATTCTACAGCTTGTGTTAGTTTGGTCCAGGAGTTTCTTAAGTACCTCATATCAAACTTCTGCCTCTGTCATCTCCACAGGGTTCATCTCCTCAAGGCACCCATTCAAAAAGAATCACAAATCAAGTTCCAATTCCCTTTATTAAAAATATAAGCACTTACTGAAGTGTCTTGAACCGGAGGTCAGAGAATTATTTTGTGTAACATAAAGCAAATTTGCTAAAAGAAACAAAGAAAAAGGAGTAGGGAGAAGGAAAAAAACCCTGCAGATATCTGTATTAATTTTCACCTTTGTTATGTATTTCAATATTCCTTTGAACTAAGCTTGGCCCTATAGGTACCTTTTCTCAATTGTTCTGTTGTCAGACCTTCCGGACTCTTCCACCTCTCCTTCCTTCTTTTCTCTACTAATCTTTTCCTACCACTTACATTTTGTACAATTCACATGTAATCTAAGACCCCACTGCCATTTGAGAATGACTTTGAGGGCAGAGAAGATGTGTAGTTTAAGGGAAAGCAGCATACGGAAATGAAAAGACGGTGTGTGTCAGAGAACATAGGGCTATTGCATCTTATAAAGGCAGTGGGTTTATAGAATGCCTCTATACCTCTAGGATTTTCTTACAGAAAATCTCTATATAAGCACCTCTCTCCATCATTTCTTCAGGCTTTAACTCTGCAGATGGCCCAACTGGTGAAACATGCCATGTTGAATAACGTTTGCAATGTTGCTTCTCCCGGGTAGCGCATTTGAATTCTGACTTTTTCCCCCTGAAGACAATGAATGAATCTAATGGTTAGTACTTCAGTAGTTGAAGTGGGCCCATTGGAGGGGAAATTAGACTTTTTCCATCACTTCAAATTAGATTTTTATATAATTTCCTCTCATTCCAACCACAAGCATTCACAGTCACTGAGACGGTTGTGCCTACTGTATTCCAAGCACTGTCTCATGTGTTTACATAATTGTCACATTTAAACCTGAATTTGTGAAACTGCAGATATCACCAACCTTACTGTTTTGTCTTGCACTTTCAGATTTTCATCTGCCAGGAGATCACATTTGCCCCCCACTTCTACCTACATTTGCCCTCAACTTTTTTCCCCTGCAAATATCTCAGATTTGATTGGTGCTTTATAAAGTCAGTGATTTGTCTTCTCATTCAAAGTGGCATAACTATGGGATCTACTAAAAGCTCTTCTGTGGTAATTGATTTATCACTCTTATCATTTAATTCAATGCACACAGCTGTAATTTTGGTTTAATAGCTAAGTGCACTCAGGAGGATTTCCCAGATTAATGTAGGACTGTGGCAATTTCTTAAAGTTCTGAACTTATAAAACTGACAAAATGTAACTGCAGTCATTACATGGTGTGAGTTTTCTGGTGGAAATGTATTAATGAAAGATGATATATTAGGTCAGCTTTATTATACTTTGTAAATATCTACAAATGAAATAAAAACAGAAATGAATCACAAGAAATAACCTAGTTCTTAAGGTAGTAAAGAAATTTTTTGATTTTAGGAATATGTAAGGAAGATCTAGTGTCAAAAAAATGCCATCAAGAGTGAACAGGCATTTCAGCATAGACACAGTGAAACGTTCTCATCTAAGTATTTTAAAAACAGAAAATTCCTTTCATCTCTCTGTTCCTTGAACTGCATATGACCATAATACAGGGTAAAAACAATACTGGTAATTCAATCTTTAATAACAGATTATTGCATAGCTCTTTATGGGATTTTTCCTTTTTTTTTGGATTTGATATTATGGAATATGAACATTACCACCCATGTTTTAAAAAAATTGAACATCTCTCTTCCATTGTACAAGGGATTAGAAAAATTGTATGTCCTAGTTTGATAGAGCTACCTATTCACACTGTGTATTAAATATAATTATTTTAAAACATACTCTAATTAGACCTATTATTTTTAAACTAGTTATAAATTTGTTTGTAATGGTTTTCCATGTTGTATGTGTGACAGCTTATTATCTAGAGGGACTTTGGGGTGGACAGTATTATAGTATAGATAGCTCTACTATTGGCCTAAAAAGCAGGGTAAAAATGGAGAAATTTATACTCTTTTACTCTCCTGGTTCTGTTTTAGTACTTGTCAGTTATGTAACTGTTCTCTTCATTATTAGCATCTGGGTCACAGAAGAAAATCTGTGTACTGAGTGAGTTAATAGGTAAAAGTACAAAAACACAGCTTTGAAGCTTTACTCATAATATGTCACATATGATTGTTAAAGATCAAACTAGTTAGCTTTTCATATTTACAAAAATAATTTCTCAAAAAGGAATGTTCACTAACAAAAATGATTCTTTCAATAAGAGTTTCTTATTTTAGACAATTTTTTGAAAGTTTAACCTTACTGATCACAAGGTGAACAGTTTTTAAATTTAAAAAAATCAAAGTATTCCTTCAGATACATTTTAGTTACCAAACAAAGGAAACACCTTTTTTTATATTCTTAAATACCTGGATATATTGGAAGAATGCAAAATGATTTTAATATGCTTCTATTTGAATACAAAGAACCAATTCATAGTTTTGTTTTTGTGTTGCTAAAATATGGGTTGAAAGGTTAAGACGCATATAAGAGAATTTAACACATTTCCTTCATTTTTATAGCAGCATTGATTATAAGATGTGATAATTTAGTAGCAGTGGCTTAGAGAAAAATTACAATAAATGAACATATTATTGATGTATCTAGATTTCAGAATGTTAAATTATAAACATACATTATCCATAAATATAGATATATATGTACATGCATATGTGCATATATGTATGTGTATATATACATGTGTGAATACATACACATATATGTATATATGTATATATAGAGATACACTTTCTTCTACAGGAAGAGGAATATAATCAATGGTGTGTTGATGTGTGTGTGTGTGCATGTGAGACCACCAACACTAAGAAAAGGAGCCCTGATTTGTAGCATTTTTCCAGTTTCCATGGTGTAAATACTCGTACCACAGATCACTTCTAGCTACTGCTACTATTATGCACAAATGGGAAGAGCAAGAGATGTATATATACGTATACGTGTGTGTGTATTAAGTCTCCTAGAATCAATTGCTTGTTATTCTAGATTTGCGCCACATTAAGGAAGGAGGAGAAACACTGCTTAGTGTGAGAGTTCTGTGGGTGTGGTCTACACAGTTTCAAAAGTAAAGCACATAGAATGGAACTTAAGCACACTTGCTCTTTGAAAGAACACTGCTTAACATAATGATTAACATTAATTGCACGTTTTTATCTAGAAAAATAAATTTAATATACGGTATTAATGAAAAATTCTCAAATTGGCAGCTTTCTTTCTTTATCAGTGTGATCTTTGAATGTTCTTGTAAGTCATAGAAGTTTGTCTGCTTCTGTATGACCTCAAATGAGTTTTGTTTGTTTGTTTTTTAAATGGGCTTTTGATGTTTGTTCTGTAGCCATGGATGTCTTTACTCGCCTAGCTACATTTTTCGGTTGTTGTTGTTCCCAAAGATTCAGAGTCACATGTCTTTCTGAGCCTGAAACATTCCACAGTTGCTCTTCTTAGTGGAAGGAACTGGATGAAATCAGTGGGCTGGTTGTTGGATGGCTTCCCAACAGCTAGAGTTAAAGTAATATTCCCAACTAAGTGAGGCTGACAACTCTACCAAGATCTTTCCATTCAGGAGCAGAATTTCTCCTGCTTGCCATGGCTGCTATCATACCTTCTGTGACTAGCCAACTCAAAAAATTCCCTTCTGATTCACAGACTACTTATACTTTACATCACCATTTTTTTTTTTAACATCTTTATTGGAGTATAATTGCTTTACAATGGTGTGTTAGTTTCTGCTTTATAACAAAGTGAATCAGCTATACATATACATATATCCCCATATCTCCTCCGTCTTGCGTCTCCCTCCCACCCTCCCTATCCCACCCCTCTAGGCGGTCACAAAGCACCGAGCTGATCTCCCTGTGCCTTGCGGCTGCTTCCCACTAGCTAGCTATTTTACATTTGGTAGTACATCACCATTTTTTGTAAGTCTGAAGATTTTGCCTTCTGGATGTGCAGACCTAACAGAAGTTTTGAAAGGTTAGCTTTTTCAAGATTTTTGTACAAGTTGAATCTGAATAAACAAATAAACACAACCCCCGCTTGCAAAAACAGAAAACAATGAAATATTAAAATATGGCAGCCATTTATTTAACAGTGATTATGGTTTCCTCAAAAAATTAGAAAAGTTATGTCGTTACACAGAATTCATGTTCAGTGGATACTATTCCAATGTTTTCTATGGGATAATAGTAATCTAGCTTCTGAAACTTTAAATCTCCTTGAAAATATTTAAAGCTGAAAAGAGACAAAGCAAACAATCAGAAATCTAAACGCAAAAAATAATTTACAATGTGCCCCTATCTATAGAAGCTAATGGCTTCTATTACTTAAGAGCCAAGCAGAACGGATTAAGAAAATTAAAAGAATCTAAAGAAGGACTTGGCCATCTAGTGGGTGGGATGGGGGGGTGGGAGGGAGGTCCAAGAGGGAGGGGATATATGTATACATATAGCTGATTCACTTCATTGTACAGCAGAAACTAGCACAACATTGTAAAGCAATTATATGCCAATAAAAAAAAAAAAAGAATACAGTACTATAAACATGAAAAGAAAAAAAAAAAAAGAATGACTTGGCCATCTAGTTAAAAGTCCTTTAAAGAATGATTTGGCCATCTGGTATAATTTCTTCAGATGTTATACTAATTTTATTTTATTTTATTTCAAGATTTTTTTTGATGTGGACCATTTTTTAAAGTCTTTATTGAATTTATTACAATATTGGTTCTGTTTTACATTCTGGTTTTTTGGCCACAAGGCCTGTGGGATCTTAGCTCCATGACCAGGGGTCAAACCCACACCCCCTGCATTGGAAGGCGAAGTCTTAACCACTTGACTGCCAGGGAGGTCCCTAATTTTACTAATTTTAATTCAAGCCCAAAACATTAAATTGCACCTGATAAACTGTATAAATAAAAATTGTCTTTTAAATGATGGAAAATTCTTAATCATGTCAAGTTAAGTGTTTAGGTATCTCAGTTTGGGAGCTATGGCTTTATTACCTATATAATCCATTTGTGGATCTGGCTAAGCTACTAGTTCCAATAATATCCTTCATCAGGAAAGTTCTTGGGGTTAATTTTACTTTGTGAAAACCTATTTCTTCTCCTTGTTTTAAATTGTTGCCTTTCAATGTTGGTGGATACACTTTCTTCTATAGGGAGAGTGAAATAATCAGTGGTGTTTTGGGGGGGGTGTGTGTGTAACAACCAACTCTGTAAGAAAGGGAAGCCCTAATTTTTTTAGCATTTTTACAGGTTCCATGGCATAAATACTTGTACCACAGATAATTTCAAGTTACTGCTACTATTGTGCATAACTGACTAGAGATGTATACAGTTTGCTCTTGGGAGCTAGTACTTGCTAGCCTCCAGCACACCATTGGATCTAAATGATTGTTCTTTCCACATTATGAAAATATCAATACAAAAAAACTGAACTTGAGAATCTAAGAACTTTTATAAGTTAAAGATTTCCCAATTTTATAATCAAAATGTCTTAATACCTCATGCCTTTTTATTTTCATAGCACTTTTTAATAACTGAAATGAATTTTACTTACTGATGATTGTCTGCCAGCAACATTAAACTGAGGAACTCCAAGAAAATAAGGATCGGATCTGTCTGGTAGACATTGTGTTCCCAGAAACTACAAAAATACCTAGCACAAAATGGGCCCTCCATTAACATTGGTAAATAAGTGTCAACCTTTTAAAGTTAAGATGTTATATATTTCATTCCAAGTTAAATTAATTTTCAGTTAACAAGCCAGTAAGAATTTTACTTTATTAAAAAAATTGGTAATATAGATCTGGGTGAATATATAACTTGTTACTAATCTTTAATCCCCTCTTTTTATGTACATATCCCCTTTGTAAAGAATAGCTTTATATTGAATAAAAGAAAAAAACTTCTTTTATAAGCCACATATACCAATTTGTAAACATATTTTGGTACCTACCTAAATAATATTTTAACAATAATTAAACTCCTGCAGAAATCAAGCTGGACCATGTGACCTTGAAACACAGGAATATAGAAGGGAAAATAAAGATTGAAAATCATTTTTGTTGCCACTTCAGCATAAAATTAATTTGGGCTTATTTTTAAATTTCATCACATTTCACCTATCATAACCATAATAATTATGGTTAATTATTATAATATAATAATTATAATAACCATAATAAATTATGATATTTATTCCTTTTTTATAATTCATTTGAAATATTTAATTTAGCACTTACCATGTGTTAGTAACTGTTTAATGTGTTGGTCCCACAGTGAAAAACACAGCATAGCAATCTTAGAGTAAATATATTTTTTTTTTTTTTTTTTTTTTTTTTTTTTTTAAGATTTTTAGAAATTTCATGTAATGTCTGAAACATTTATATTAACATATTTCCATACATATTTCCATACAAATACAAATATGATTTTTAGAAATTTCATGTAATGTCTGAAACATTTATATTAACATATTTCCATACATATTTCCATACAAATACAAATATAAGATTTTTAGAAATTTCATGTAATGTCTGAAACATTTATATTAACATGTTTCCATACAAATAACCCAATGAAAGTTTAGTATTAGTTGTTTTGTTTGTTTTTTTATACTGCAGGTTCTTATTAGGCATCAGTTTTATACACATCAGTGTATACATGTCAATCCCAATCGCCCAATTCAGCACACCACCATCCCCACCCCACCGCAGTTTTCCCCCCTTGGTGTCCATATGTCCATTCTCTACATCTGTGTCTCAACTTCTGCCCTGCAAACTGGCTCATCTGTACCATTTTTCTAGGTTCCGCATACATGCATTAATATACGATATTTGTTTTTCTCTTTCTGACTTACTTCACTCTGTATGACAGTCTCTAGATCCATCCACGTCTCAACAAATGACTCAATTTCGTTCCTTTTTATGGCTGAGTAATATTCCATTGTATATATGTACCACATCTTCTTTATCCATTCGTCTGTTGATGGGCATTTAGGTTGCTTCCATGACCTGGCTATTGTAAATAGTGCTGCAATGAACATTCGGGTGCATGTGTCTTTTTGAATTACGGTTTTCTCTGGGTATATGCCCAGTAGTGGGATTGCTGGGTCATATGGTAATTCTATTTTTAGTTTTTTAAGGAACCTCCATATTGTTCTCCATAGTGGCTGTATCAATTTACATTCCCACCAACAGTGCAAGAGGGTTCCCTTTTCACCACACCCTCTCCAGCATTTGTTGTTTGTAGATTTTCTGATGATGCCCATTCTAACAGGAGTGAGGTGATACCTCATTGTAGTTTTGATTTGCATTTCTCTAATAATTAGTGATGTTGAGCATCTTTTCATGTGCTTCGTGGCCATCTGTATGTCTTCTTTGGAGAAATGTCTATTTAGGTCTTCTGCCCATTTTTGGATTGGGGTGTTTGTTTCTTTGATATTGAGCTGAATGAGCTGTTTATATATTTTGGAGATTAATCCTTTGTCCGTTGATTCATTTGCAAATATTTTCTCCCATTCTGAGGGTTGTCTTTTCGTCTTGTTTATGGTTTCCTTTGCTGTGCAGAAGCTTTGAAGTTTCATTAGGTCCCACTTGTTTATTTTTGTTTTTATTTCCATTACTCTAGGAGGTGGATCAAAAAAGATCTTGCTGTGATTTATGTCAAAGAGTGTTCTTCCTATGTTTTCCTCTAAGAGTTTTATAGTGTCCAGTCTTATATTTAGGTCTCTAATCCATTTTGAGTTTATTTTTGTGTATGGTGTTAGGGAGTATTCTAATTTCATTCTTTTACATGTAGCTGTCCAGTTTTCCCAGCACCACTTATTGAAGAGACTGTCTTTTCTCCATTGTATATCTTTGCCTCCTTTGTCATAGATTAGTTGACCATAGGTGCGTGGGTTAATGTCTGGGCTTTCTATCTTGTTCCATTGATCTATGTTTCTGTTTTTGTGCCAGTACCATATTGTCTTGATTACTGTAGCTTTGTAGTATAGTCTGAAGTCAGGGAGTCTGATTCCTCCAGCTCCATTTTTTTGCCTCAAGACTGCTTTGCCTATTCGGGGTCTTTTGTGTCTCCATACAAATTTTAAGATGATTTGTTCTAGCTCAGTAAAAAATGCCATTGGTAATTTGATAGGGATTGCATTGAATCTGTAGATTGCTTTGGGTAGTATACTCATTTTCACAATGTTGATTCTTCCAATCCAAGAACATGGTATATCTCTCCATCTGTTGGTATCATCTTTAATTTCTTTCATCAGTGTCTTATAGTTTTCTGCATACAGGTCTTTTGTCTCCCTAGGTAGGTTTATACCTAGGTATTTTATTCTTTTTGTTGCAATGGTAAATGGGAGTGTTTCCATAATTTCTCTTTCAGATTTTTCATCATTAGTGTATAGGAATGCAAGAGATTTCTGTGCATTAATTTTGTATCCTGCAACTTTACCATATTCATTAATTAGCTCTAGCAGTTTTCTGGTGGCAGTTTTAGGATTCTCTATGTATAGTATCATGTCATCCGCAAACAGTGACAGTTTTACTTCTTCTTTTCCAATTTGGATTCCTTTTATTTCTTTTTCTTCTCTGATTGCCGTGGCTAGGACTTCCAGAACTATGTTGAATAATAGTGGTGAGAGTGGACATCCTTGTCTCGTTCCTGATCTTAGAGGAAATGCTTTCAGTTTTTCACCATTGAGAATGATGTTTGCTGTGGGTTTGTCATATATGGCCTTTATTATGTTGAGGTAGGTTCCCTCTATGCCCACTTTCCGGAGAGTTTTTATCAGAAATGGGTGTTGAATTTTGTCAAAAGCTTTTTCTGCATCTATTGAGATGATCA
The DNA here is from genome assembly GCF_028023285.1 of Balaenoptera ricei. NCBI lineage: Eukaryota > Metazoa > Chordata > Mammalia > Artiodactyla > Balaenopteridae > Balaenoptera > Balaenoptera ricei. Next base: position 67,710,862 of record NC_082647.1, read on the forward strand.
TATGGTTTTTATTCTTCAATTTGTTAATATGGTGTATCACATTGATTGATTTGCGTATATTGAAGAATCCTTGCATCCCTGGGATAAATCCCACTTGATCGTGGTGTATGATCCTTTTAATGTGTTGTTGGATTCTGTTTGCTAGTATTTTGTTGAGGATTTTTGCATCTATATTCATCAGTGATATTGGTCTGTAATTTTCTTTTTTTGTAGTGTCTTTGTCTGGTTTTGGTATCAGGGTGATGGTGGCCTCATAGAATGAGTTTGGGAGTGTTCCTTCCTCTGCAATTTTTTGGAAGAGTTTGAGAAGGATGGGTGTTAGCTCTTCTCTAAATGTTTGATAGAATTCACCTGTGAAGCCATCTGGTCCTGGACTTTTGTTTGTTGGAAGATTTTTAATCACAGTTTCAATTTCATTACTTGTGATTGGTCTGTTCATATTTTCTGTTTCTTCCTGGTTCAGTCTTGGAAGGTTATACCTTTCTAAAAATGTGTCCATTTCTTCCAAGTTGTCCATTTTATCGGCATAAAGTTGCTTGTAGTAGTCTCTTAGGATGCTTTGTATTTCTGCGGTGTCTGTTGTAACTTCTCCTTTTTCATTTCTGATTTTATTGATTTGAGTCCTCTCCCTATTTTTCTTGAGGAGTCTGGCTAATGGCTTATCAATTTTGTTTATCTTCTCAAAGAACCAGCTTTTAGTTTTATTGATCTTTGCTATTGTTTTCTTTGTTTCTATTTCATTTATTTCTGCTCTGATCTTTATGATTTCTTTCCTTCTGCTAACTTTGGGTTTTGTTTGTTCTTCTTTCTCTAGTTTCTTTAGGTGTAAGGTTAGATTGTTTACTTGAGATTTTTCTTGTTTCTTGAGGTAGGCTTGTATAGCTATAAACTTCCCTCTTAGAACTGCTTTTGCTGCATCCCATAGGTTTTGGGTCATCGTGTTTTCATTGTCATTTGTCTCTAGGTATTTTTTTATTTCCTCTTTGATTTCTTCAGTGATCTCTTGGTTATTTAGTAACGTATTGTTTAGCCTCCATGTGTTTGTCCTTTTTACGTTTTTTTCCCTGTAATTCATTTCTAATCTCATAGCGTTGTGGTCAGAAAAGATGCTTGATATGATTTCAATTTTCTTAAATTTACTGAGGCTTGATTTGTGACCCAAGATGTGATCTATCTTGGAGAATGTTCCGTGCGCACTTGAGAAGAACGTGTAATCTGCTGTTTTTGGATGGAATGTCCGATATATATCAATTAAATCTATCTGGTCTATTGTGTCATTTAAAGCTTCTGTTTCCTTATTTATTTTCATTTTGGATGATCTGTCCATTGGTGTAAGTGAAGTGTTAAAGTCCCCCACTATTATTGTGTTACTGTCGATTTCCTCTTTTATAGCTGTTAGCAGTTGCCTTATGTATTGAGGTGCTCCTATGTTGGGTGCATATATATTTATAATTGTTATATCTTCTTCTTGGATTGATCCCTGGATCATTATGTAGTGTCCTTCCTTGTCTCTTGTAACATTCTTTATTTTAAAGTCTATTTTATCTGATATGAGTATAGCTACTCCAGCTTTCTTTTGATTTCCATTTGCATGGAATATCTTTTTCCATCCCCTCACTTTCAGTCTGTATGTGTCCCTAGGTCTAAAGTGGGTCTCTTGTAGACAGCATATATATGGGTCTTGTTTTTGTATCCATTCAGCCAGTCTATGTCTTTTGGTTGGGGCATTTAATCCATTCACGTTTAAGGTAATAATCGATATGTATGTTCCTATGACCATTTTCTTAATTGTTTTGGGTTTGTTTTTGTAGGTCCTTTTCTTCTCTTGTGTTTCCCACTTAGAGAAGTTCCTTTAGCATTTGTTGTAGAGCTGGTTTGGTGGTGCTGAATTCTCTTAGCTTTTGCTTGTCTGTAAAGCTTTTGATTTCTCCATCAAATCTAAATGAGATCCTTGCCGGGTAGAGTAATCTTGGTTGTAGGTTCTTCCCTTTCATCACTTTAAGTATATCATGCCACTCCCTTCTGGCTTGCAGAGTTTCTGCTGAGAAATCAGCTGTTAACCTTATGGGAGTTCCCTTGTATGTTATTTGTCGTTTTTCCCTTGCTGCTTTCAATAATTTTTCTTTGTCTTTAATGTTTGCCACTTTGATTACTATGTGTCTCGGCGTGTTTCTCCTTGGGTTTATCCTGTATGGGACTCTCTGCGCTTCCTGGACTTGGGTGGCTATTTCCTTTCCCATGTTAGGGAAGTTTTCGACTATAATCTCTTCAAATATTTTCTCTGGTCCTTTCTCTCTCTCTTCTCCTTCTGGGACCCCTATAATGCGAATGTTGTTGCGTTTAATGTTGTCCCAGAGGTCTCTTAGGCTGTCTTCATTTCTTTTCATTCTTTTTTCTTTAGTCTGTTCCGCAGCAGTGAATTCCATCATTCTGTCTTCCAGGTCACTTATCCGTTCTTCTGCCTCAGTTATTCTGCTATTGATTCCTTCTAGTGTAGTTTTCATTTCAGTTATTGTATTGGTCATCTCTGTTTGTTTGTTCTTTAATTCTTCTAGGTCTTTGTTAATCATTTCTTGCATCTTCTCAATCTTTGCCTCCATTCTTATTCCAAGGTCCTGGATCATCTTCACTATCATTATTCTGAATTCTTTTTCTGGAAGGTTGCCTATCTCCACTTCATTTAGTTGTTTTTCTGGGGTTTTATCTTGTTCCTTCATCTGGGACATAGCCCTCTGCCTTTTCATCTTCTCTATCTTTCTGTAACTGTGGTTTTTGGTCCACAGGCTGCAGGATTATAGTTTTTCTTGCTTCTGTTGTCTGCCCTCTGGTGGTTGAGGCTATCTAAGAGGCTTGATGGGAGGCTCTGGTGGTGGGTAGAGCTGACTGTTGCTGTGGCGGTCAGAGCTCAGTAAAACTTTAATCCACTTGACTGTTGATGGGTGGGGCTGGGTTCCCTCCCTGTTGCTGTGGCGGTCAGAGCTCAGTAAAACCTTAATCCACTTGACTGTTGATGGGTGGGGCTGGGTTCCCTCCCTGTTGGCTGTTTTGCCTGAGGCAACCCAACACTGGAGCCTACCCGTGCTCTTTGGTGGGGTTAATGGCAGACTCTGGGAGGGCTCACGCCAAGGAGAACTTCCCAGAACCTCTGCTGCCAGTGTCCTTATCCCCACGGTGAAACAGAGCCACCACTCGCCTCTGCAGGAGACCCCCCAACACCAGCAGGTAGGTCTGGTTCAGTCTCCCCCAGGCTCACTGCTCCTTCCCCTGGGTCCTGATGCACACATTACTTTGTGTGTGCCCTCCAAGAGTGGGATCTCTGTTTCCCCCAGTCCCGTCAAAGTCCTGCAATCCAATTCCCACTAGCCTTCAAAGTCTGATTCTCTAGGAATTCCTCCTCCCGTTGCCTGACCCCCAGGTTGGGAAGCCTGACGTGGGGCTCAGAACCTTTACTCCAGTGGGTGGACTTCTGTGGTATAAGTGTTCGCCAGTCTGTGAGTCACCCACCCAGCAGTTATGGGGTTTGATTTTACTCTGATTGCGCCCCTCCTACCGTCTCACTGTGGCTTCTCCTCTGTCCTTGGACGTGGGGTATCCTCCTTGGTGAAGTCCAGGGTCTTCCTGTCAATGATTGTCCAGCAGCCAGTTGTGATTCTGGTGCTCTCGCAAGAGGGAGTGACAGCACGTCCTTCTACTCCGCCATCTTGGTTAATCTCTCCAGAGTAAATATATTTTAATATGAGAGAATGTAAAGAAGAAAATCACAAAACAGTGATATGGGCCCTGAGGAAAATAAATGGGCTATAGTGAAAATCCCATATATTTTAGATTGGATGGTCAGGGAAGTTTTTCTAAAGAGTGATATTCCAGATGAGAACCAAAGAATATGAAGGAGTGGGAAGGCAAGTGGAGCTGCAGCTACGAATTTGGCTTGTTCAGGGAGCAGGATGAACCCAGTGTAGCTGGAGTAATGTAAGAGGGAAGGATGATGGAAATTGACACCAAAGAGTAGGCCTGGTGATTTCATTGAGACTGTGGGACATGTGTAGGAGCTTCAATTTTACTGTAAATGTGTTGGGGAAACTTAGGAGATTTGTAAAGAGAGGAGTGGTAAGATCTGAACTAGAACATTTCAAGATTTCTCTATGATGTGGAGAATAGATTGTAAGGAAACATGTAGAAGCTGATATATTATATTATATTAGGAAGCTCTTGCAGATGAGGGAGGATAAAGCTGTTGTCAGAAATAATCTTGAAAACAGAGTTACTAGAATTTGGTAATGGGTTATTATGAGATATGAAGGAAGAGAAGTCAAAAAAAATCTAAGTTTGGCCTAAATAACTAGAAGAGTTATAGTGTTGTTTACTGAACTGGCGAGACTAGAGATGGAGTGGGTTATGTCACATAGGTATTTATTGTATGAATCTGAAACTCAAGGCGGAACTCAGGGCTAAAGATATATTCAGCAGACTCACTGAGATGTGGATGGTATTTACATCCTTGAAGCTGGATGAGCTCACTAGTGAGTGAATGTAACTAGAGAAGAGGAGAATCCTAAGAACTGAGCACAGGACACTCTACCCTTTGGTGACCCAAGTTACTAGGAAGATCTAGCAAGAAGATGGAGAAGTTGAAGCTAATGAGGCTGGAGAAAATCAAGAGTATGCTTTTTCTAAAAAGCAAGCATAAAAAAAGGTTTCAAAGAGGGAACAACCAACTGCATCAGTTAGGTTGTGTAAGAGAAGGAACACAGACTGAGTTTCATAATTGGACTGGAGCAATTTCATTAGAGTTGTAGAGGAGAAAACCTAATTGGGATTGAACTAAAGGGAAAGGGAAGGGAAGTAAGTGGATAGAGGCAGTACGTAAAATGCTTCTAAGGAGCTTTGCTACAGAGGGGAGTAGATAAATGGGCCAGACCTGGAGAGGATTCAGATATATGGGTTCAGGAAAGTTTTTTGTTATTGTTGTTTTGTTTTTAGTAAAAAGATATATTGAAGCATATTTATATTTTGATGGAAATGATCTTAGTAGGACATGACAAAATAAAGAAAATGCATAAGGGAAATACTTGAGTAGTCAAGAGGATATTTAGTGTAGTACACAGTGGCCAGATGTAAAAGCAAAAAACATACATTCATTGTAACAAGAGGAATGGAAACTTGAACTGGAGGTAGAAAGAATAAGGTATGTCTCTCCTGGTTGCTACTGTTTTATCACTGAAATAAAGAGTGAAGCTATCATTTGACAATGGGCAGAATTGAGGCAGAAGGTTAGAGGAAGAAAGTGGAAAATAGTCAACTCAAGGATTTAAGAGTAATAATAAAAGAATTGCTATGGACATTTAAGGACAGCTTAAGATTTGCTTTCATGAATAAAAATGAGACCAGACAGCATAAGGATGCATGTGTGTGTATGTGTGTGCGCGCGTGTTCGCATGTGTGTATTTTGCCATTTTAAGTGCTCAGGTGAAATCAAGAATTTTGAAACACTAATAGAGATGAATCCTTTCTAAATAGTCATGGTGTGTTAAATGATTTGTTAAATATTTTGACTAGTACTTCTGGATACAGGCAAGCTATAGGTAAAAAGCATGTTAAACCTAGGTTTGGACTTTATTAGGAAGAGATGGCTGAGGTAGAAGTTCACAAATCTTTTAGACGTGAATAAAAGGACATGATTTTAGTAATGGACAATAAAATTTAAGCCCAAGAAAATAAGTGAGGAGATGAAGAAATAACAAATAGTGAAAAAAAAAAACAACTGTGGGTCAATAGGTGAAGTCCCCTATGGTGTCAGTCAATTTTTAGAATGGGATCAGTGTAGGTTGTTTGCAATATGGTCACAAAAATTATTTTCAGCTATGTGTGTATATTCCTTTGCAGTGGCTTTCCACTATACCCATGGAAAGTGGGATCTGTTTTCTCACCCCTTGAATCTGGGCTGTCCTTGTGGGAAGTTTTGACCAGTAGAATGCAGCGAAAATTATATTGTGTGACTTCTGAATTGAGGTTCAAGATATCTCATGGCTTCTGCATTTGCCCCCTTGAAACACTGCTGTCCCATGTAGAAAAGTTAGGGATGAGAGATCACATATAGAAAGAAACCAGCTGACAGCCATCATTAACTACTAAGACAGTTGCCAGCACACAGAATTATGAGCTAATAAATTGCTATTTGAAACTGTTACATCTTTGAATGCTTTTGTCACATAGCAATAAGCAACTCATACAGGGGCATTATTAGAGTATTTAAACTAGAAAACTAAAAGATAATAAGTTGTGTTAATTACTGCTCAAATTTAGTGATAGCTCATCTGAATACTCTGTTATATAAAGACAATAAGTTGTGTTAATTACTGCTCAAATTTAGTGATAGCTCATCTGAATACTCTGTTACATAAAGACTAAATATTGGGACTTCCCTGGTGGCACAGTGGTTAAGAATCCGCCTGCCAATGCAGGGGACACGGGTTCGGGCCCTGGTCCGGAAAGATCCCACATGCCGCGGAGCAACTAAGCCCGTGTGCCACAACTACTGAGCCTGCGCTCTAGAGCCCGTGAGCCACAACTACTGAGCCCACGTGCCTAGAGCCCGTGCTCTGCAACAAGAGAAGCCACCGCAATGAGAAGCATGTGCACCGCAACCAAGAGTAGCCCCCGCTCACCACAACTAGAGAAAGCCTGCGTGCAGCAACGAAGACCCAACACAGCCAAAAATAAATAAATAAATAGGGGCTTCCCTGGTGGCGCAGTGGTTGAGAATCTGCCTGCCAATGCAGGGGACACGGGTTCGAGCCCTGGTCTGGGAAGATCCCACATGCCGTGGAGCAACTGGGCCCGTGAGCCACAATTACTGAGCCTGCGCGTCTGGAGCCTGTGCTCCCCAACGAGAGAGGCCGCGATAGTGAGAGGCCCGCGCACCGCGATGAAGAGTGGCCCCCGCTTGCCACAGCTGGAGAAAGCCCTCGCACAGAAACGAAGACCCAACACAGCCATAAATAAAATAAATAAATAAAATTTTTAAAAATAAATAAATAAATAAATAACTTTTTAAAAAAAGACTAAATATTAACTTTCAATTTAACTTGTATAACATAAAAGGAAGAGATAGGAAAGAGAATATAGCTAATATATAGAATATAAACACAGATTAAAGACTGAAGCTTGATATTTTATTTTTGTAAACACTCAGAGAACTCAGAAGAAATCATTGCGTACCGTGGTCCTTGTATTCCTCAATACCATCGAACCTTCCAGAGCAGGAGCCATTCAATCCTCCCAAAGCTCCTGCAGCAGTTGGCACTTGTCCAAAGCTGATCACTATTAATTGTTGGTTTAGCTGTGCCATGGGTTACCAGCATCCCACTTCCCACTGATGAGGAGCTCAACCCACTTTCAAGTCCAAGCATATGACCAAACCTATCCCCAGATTCCATCCTTGAGTGGCTATTTTGGAGGGCCATTCCTCATACCAGTTTCTGTGTCATACACGTCCGGGAAGGAGACAGAAACCACACCAGTTATTTGAATAGAGAAAATTTAAGTAATTGTTCACTAGCTAAAAGGATAAAAAGAAATCTCTAAAATATAAATGGAGCAACTACAGGAAGCAGCTAACACCCCCAGAGTTGAAAGAACACAAGAAAGATACTGAATTCCTTTAAATTTAGAGGAAAGAGCCCTAACAAGCTAATACTCAGACCTCTGAGGAGTAGGTCCCGCTCAGCTGGTGTTGGTATTTCCAAGCTTGGGGGGTCTCATAAGCCTGGAATCTGACCTCTAAAAATAGGGCACCAAGTTAATCAGTGCTTGTCTCTCTGGGAGTGAGACACAATAAAGCTGGTTATTCAAGCTTTAGAGAAACTGCAAACCAGATTCAGCCGCTGGTATAGGAAGAAATTGTTCCTGCTTGGGTAAATAAACATTGCTCCATGACACAGGAATCACAAGCAGATAGGAAGCCCACAGGATGTGACAAAAAACAAACAGGAACAAGCAAGTCTTTCTTTCTCCTTCAGGCTTACAGTCTTTCTCCAGAGCAACTTTTTGGAAGAGCCAATCATTGAACCAGCTGGTAGAGAAGAAATGTGTTTCACAGATTTCCAGTTTAAGTATCACAAAATAGTACAGAAGGGGAAGTTTACAGCCAGTAACTTAATAACTTGAACAAAGCCTAGAGAAAAATAAGAAAGAAAGAAATTAAGGTGCTGAAGAGAAAAGTAAGAGTCCAGGTCCAATATTAGCAAGGGTTTAGTGGTATAACCCCTTCACTTTAGGTTGGTACCACATAGTGCTGCGGCCTAAGATGCGGAAATAGAAACAGCAACAAAAGAAAAGATTGATTATTATGGGGACTGCAGCCCAGGTTAGAAGCATCTCAATCTATAGAATTAAGTTGATTCCAGATTGTTATATCCCAAAGGCACCAATAAGAGACAAATATAAAATGTGTGTGTAGTATCATCATAGACATTGTCATTTCTACAAACAATTTTTAATATATTTTTCACACAGTAAAGATTAACCAGGATATGACTAAGATCTGGTAAGGCTATAAAAAGATTATAACTCAATAATGAAAAGGCAAACCACACACTTTTTAAAATCATATATGTATTGCCAATAAGAAGTCGTAAGAGTGTCCAACATAAACCACAATTGGATATTGCAGTGTATGCACAAGAAAAAGTTAAAAATAATGACTGAAGACAGCAAATGTTGGTGATGATATGAAGCAACCGGAATTCCTATACATTCTGGTAGGAAAGTAAAATAGTGCAACCTCTTCAGAAAATCTCTGGCAGTTTCTTACAAAACCAAAGCATACATTTCGAAGTCTAGATATTACCCAATAAAAATGATAACATATGTCTACAGAAACTTGCAGACAAATGATTACAGCAGTTCTATTCGTAACTTCCAAAAAACTGAAACAGCCCAAGATCTGTCAATAGGATAATGGAAAAGCCATCATATATTCATTTAATTGAATACTACTGAGTAATATAGGAATAAACTACTGATACATGTAAAAACATGAATGAAATTCAAAAACATTACCTGAGTGAATGAAGCCTTCTGAGACAAAATGCTGCATACGGTATTGTTCTATTAAAATGAAGTTCCCTAAAAGCCACAACAAATATTTGGTGGAATAAACTGGAACATATTTTTATCTCAGAAATGGGGACAGAGATTGACTTGGAAAAACTATGAGGGAACTTTTTGGGGTAAGAGTAATGTTGCATACTTTGATAGGGGGTTGAGTTACACAAAACATCCTTTCCCAAAACATCTTCAAGTGTACAAATCTATTTTATCATGTCATTTTTATACCCAAAATAAACATATATATAAATATTAAATTCTAGTTTTCATATGTATATCAAAAGTACTATGTAGAAGAGTTATGATATACTTAATATAGTTTGAAATAAATCCTAAAATAGATTGATAGATGTAAGCAGAATGTAGTGGGTAGATATGTGATAGTTGATCAAGCAATAAATTAAAATATTAGTAGTACAATGTAGGTGGCATGTATATGAGTATTCAAGGTAACAATCTTTGAACCTTGCTCTGTGTTGAAAATTTACATAGCAAAAATGTTTAAAAAATTTGTACAGAGGAGAAAAGTAAACAAGAACATCAACTAGCACAACAAACAAGTGATAAACACTGGCTTACAGGTTTCAAGACTGTGAAAGATCTTAAAGTGAAAGATCTTAAAGAGCTATGCTTAAAACATGCAAGGAAATAAACATGAAAACTAATAATTTTATCAGAGAACTGGAGGGTTTGGTTTTTTTTTTTTTAACATCTTTATTGGAGTATAATTGCTTTACAATGGTGTGTTAGCTTCTGGAGGGTTTTTTTAACTAGCATATTTGAAAGAAAACCAAATAGACATTCTAGACTGAATAAAAAACTCAGAAGATGGATTCAATGGCAGATTTGACTCAGCTGAAGGGGAAATAAGTGAATGGTAAGATATAAGAAAATTCTCTCTGAATTAAGTACAGAGGTAACTGTATGGGAAAAAAAATTCTAGGGAAAGAGAAGATCTAACCTATCACAAACTAAGAGGAGAAATTTGAGCAAAAACAATGTTTGAAAAAAACGAATAAATGGATGATAATTTTCCAAAATTGATGAAAGACATTAAGTTACACCTTCAAAGAAATCTTCTTCAAACCCCAAGGAAGATATGTGCAAAGAGAACTGCACTTAGGCACGTGTTACTAAAACTACTGAAAATGAAATACCAAGAGGATATGTTAAAATTAGAGGAAAACAAGGCAAATTGCCTTTAAAAGATACTTGACTCCCTTGAAAGGCAAGGAAATGATATCTTTGATAAAGGTTAAAGAAAACACATGCCAATGAGTGAATTAAAATAGCCATTTATAAGACAGCATTAGCACACTGAAAGAAAAATATAAATTTTTAGAAGGGAAATACATAACATATTCAGATATTTAAGTTGACAAATGACTGGTAAAATGTGTACCATGTAAAAGTAAACAAGAGAACTGAAGTAGCTATACTAATATTAAACAGAGTGGACTTTAAGGCAAAACCATTTCTTGAGATGAAAAAATGTTCCATAGTGATAAAACTTTCAATGAAACCTGGGTGATAAAGTGAATTACTCTTAAAATATATAAAGCAAAACTTAACATCAGAGAGCTAAGTCTATAATCACACTTGGGGATTTTCCAACATTTCTCTCAGTTAAAGGATATACAAAGTCAACAAGGCTATGAGAAATTTGAGCACCACTGAAAATCTGGACCAAATGGAGATACACAGAAAACTACACTCCACATCTAGAGAAAGCATATTTTTCCTAGTAGACATAGAACATTTATCAAAATTGATCCTATACGAGGCTAGTAAAGGAAACAAATTTCATATGATTTAAATTATATAGAATATGTTCTTTGACCCCAGACAAATTAAACTAGAAATCAGTAACAAAAAGAGCATTAGAAAATCAAAAGTAAACAATACACTGTTCAGTAATCTAAATCTAAATGAGTACTCAATGTCATTAATCATAGAGAAAATGCAAATTATATTTCTAATGACATACCACCACACCACATTAAAACTTCTATAATTAAGGACTGACAATATCTGATGAGGATATGCTTTTCAGCAAGTGAATCAGAATGGGGTGGGTGTAAATGAGTACAACTGTGATTAACAGGCCAATTGTTTGGCAGTATCCACTAATGCAGAATATACACATAGTTTTCACCCAACAATTCTATTTCTGGGTATATAAGACTGCATAAGTGCACCAAAAGACATATACAAGAATGTACATTGCAGCACAGCTCATAATAGCCAAAAAATTTAAACAACCCAAAATTATGATATATTCATACAATCACATAATATACATATACAATGAAACTGAACAAACTACAGCTATATACACAATGTAAATGAATCTTACAAACTTAAGGTTGAGCAAAACATGTCAGACATAAAGGAGTACATACAATGTGATTCCATTTGTGAAAATCTCAAAAGCAGTAAAAATTTGACTTAAGTGATAGAAGTCAAAATAAGGATTTCCATATGGGTGAAATGGGGGAGTTTGTTGGGGAAAGTAGGGTATGGGAGCAGCATGGAAGAGAGAGAACGTCCAGAGTACAGGATATTTTCTATTTTCAGATCTAGAGACTGACACATGGCTTTGTTTACTGTATAAAATTTCATCTATGTGACAGTTTTTTATGCATCTATATTTATGTTATAATTTATTTTCCTTTTTAAAAAAGTAAAGTTAGAGAGAAAGGAGTGCATATGTAGACCTACCATGGATGTATACAGCTTGATATAAAATTAGTTTTTCAAATTTACCATGTAGGAAATTCATCTCCCTTCAACCAGTCCTTCACCTGTAGTACATAGGCCATCTAACAGTTGCCAGACAACATTGGCGTATTCAAGAGTGCTTAAGTGACCGGTATTCCAAAAAAGCTAGGAGGTCAGGATAAAGGGATGGCATAGTCTGAGACATCTTGACTTTGAGGCTAGTGCTGAGAACCATAAGTTTCAGAAACAGATGGCAGCTCCATTCGGGTAATAATTCTCACCTGTCCTGTGAGCAGTGACCAGATTGGACTTAGGCCATAGAATAAACCTGTGATTCCCCATCACACCATCCTTACTTCCATAGCACCTAAGTTCTTGACCATAATAGTCTTTCAATAAGTGTTTGTTCATTTGAGTCGTGTATTTAAAAGAAATAACAGTTCTGACTAGAATTTTCAGGTCCTTCATGGTTGTCTTCTCAGACAATCAGGTGAAGTAAAGAAAGTTTAGATGAACAGACACTTTTCTTTCTAGGTGGTAAAGAGTCTAACAAAATATTTAATTGATTGGATGATGTGGTACTTTTGTATTGTAAATGTGCACACATGAAAACATTATAAGTATTATTTTACCTGTTTAAAAAATGTTATTTTCTATACTCTTAAAGACAATTAATTTTCATTTAAAATTATTTGTTAAGTCTTTTGAAATTATGTAGTTTCATTCTGGTGGTCTCCTGGCTGATATTCAAAGACTTTCCTGCCATTCTGGTCTTACCAGCCCCGAATGCCCGCTGCTTCAAACCCATGATTTCCGTGATAGTCGAAATTGTCTATGCTGTGTTACCCAGCAGTTCTCTGTTTCCCAGGCAGTATCTGCTGCTTGAAGACCTTCCCACTTGCTTCCCTTTTAGCTACCTATCGCCACATGTGCCTCTACAATCTGTCCTCATCCTTGCAGTGCTAGGTTAAATTCTGCCTGCCCCAGGAAGCTCCCTCATTCCTCAATCTTCTCTTCTACCTCACCTACTACAATCATAATTGATATCTTATTTCCACATGTTTCTCTAGGAACTTAATTGGTACATTATTATTAAATATTTTTCATAGCTTCTCTTTTATTAAAGTTACTTACGCAAGTTGTTTTCTGCATTTCTAAATCGTGAACTCCTAAGATTTACATTAGTTAACTTTCTATCTCCCCCTGCTCCAGAGTGCTTCTCAGGTGCACTTTAGCATAAAATTTGACTAAACTTTTTTGGCTTAACTCAGTTGAACTTCTTACAGTCCCAAACTTGTACATATTTTTGATTCTCAGGAAGCTATAATGCCTTATATCTACATCTGTCATTAAACATCTCTATTCGATTTCTTTCCCCATTTCTTTACTTGACAATGTTACAGTTGGCCAGGAGCCCAGTTACTGAGAGATCTTCTTTACCAACATATGGCTGTATCTGAATGATTGTGCTGGACTTGCGTGCGCTCATTTAAGTCTAATGAGGTCCGCAGAGGTGACTGTATGACTCATGACATGAGGTCATTTTTCCAATTAGCATTCTGACAAATGCATTAGAAGGAGAACCCTTTCAATAGATTTCCACAGCTGCTGAGGGGATCAGGTGTCAGAAGATTTTCAGCTTTGTTCTGCTGTTCTGTTCAAATAACTTATTTTTACCCAGACTGCCTCTTGATGCAGCTGGTGGTGATCATATATCATCTGAGTCTGAGCCCAGTTTAAAAATGGTCCTTGTTACAGTACTATGACTATAGAAATTTTTAAGAAGGATCAGCTATAACTTTTGACTGAGTCATTCACCTTTTTAAAAAAGTGAGATTATTTCCATATAGTATAATACAAAATAATTTTAAGAACTACCCCATTTCTGAGACAGTGTAAAATACATATTTGCAAGCATAATAAAAAGGCGTCAAGACACTTCTGTTATCCTGTAACAACACCTAATTCCACTTTGACCTTTCACCACCTTTGTATTTAAAGTCAGAACATATGTTCTCCTTCAGATAAAAGTGTCTCAAAATCAATAGCCCTTTTCCAAGCCAATCAAACATCACAGACTTATGGGAATTCTTCTGTGAGTGAAGCCCTGGGGTGCTGCAGAGAAGTGAAGGAGAATACCACTGAGGGAATGGTCTCAATTCTTCAGTGTTTACACTTAAGGATGTATATTGGTACCTTGGAGAAACTTGAATTACATACTTAAAAAGAGATGAATTCCTCTTTTGTTTATTCTTTTCTTTACTATATAAGTTTTAGATGTACAGCATTGTAATTTGACATCTGTATACACCACAAAGTGGTCCCCACCACAAGTCTCGTTACCATCCATCACCATACAGCTGACCCCTTCACCCATTCTGCCCAACCCCCTCCCCCTCTGGTAACCACTAATCTGTTCTCTGTATCTATGAAGTTGTTTTCGTTTTATTTTGTTTGTTCATTTGTTTGAGTTTTGTTTTGTTTTTTTAGACTCCACATATGAGTGAAATAATATGGTATTTCTGTTTCTCCCTCTGACTTACTTCACTTAGCCTACTACCGTCAAGGTCCATTCATGTTGTTACAAATGGCAGGATTTCATTTTTTATGGCTGGATTGCTGTGTGTGTGTGTGTGTGTGTGTGTGTGTGTGTGTGTGCATGTGTGTGTATGTGTGTGTATACACAGACATTTATATATCTCACATCTTCTTTATCCATTCATCTGTTGACAAATACTTAGGTTGTTTCCATATCTTGGCTATTGTAAATAATGCTGCAGTGAACATAGGGGTGCATATGTCTTTTTGGATTGTGTTTCTGTGTTCTTTGGATAAATATCCAGAAGTGGAATAGTGGAGTCATATGGTAGTCTTATTCTTAAATTTTTGAGGACTCTCCATACTACATTTTATAGTGGCTGCAGCGATTTACAGTCCCACAGCAGTGTATGAGGGTTCCTTCTTCTCTACGTCCTCTACAACATTTGTTATTTCTTGTCTTTTTAGTAGTAGCCATTCTAACAGGTGTGAGGTGATATCTATTGTGGTTTTGATTTGCATTTCCCTAATAATGAGTGATATTTAACATCTTTTCATGTGCCTATTGGCTATCTGCATGTATTCTTTGGAAAAATGTCTATTCAGATTCTTTATCTATTTTTTAACTGGATTGTTTGGTTTTTGTTGTTGAGTTGTATAAGTTCTTTATATATTTCGGATATTCACCCTTTATCGGATATATGATTTGCAAATATTTTCTTCTATAAAATAATTTCTGAATGTACAATTTCCTAACAATTAAAGACTTCTAAATTATCTGCAGCACTTTGAATATTATCCCTCAAGAAATTCCAAAAAATGAAAAATAATATTAATAAGTTTATCGGCATAAAAGATAAGCATAAATGCAAAAGATGGGGAATTAACCAACTTTTAGAAAGATGTGATCCTCCGAAACAAGCAGAATTTTATTTCCTTGAATCTCACTCAATAAGATAATGGCTTCCAGTGCACTTCTACAGAAGAATGCCCACATTAAATTTAATTCCACCACTGGTCATATCCTATAGGCATTTGTTTTCAGACATTTCAGGGTTTTGTTTGTTTTGTCACTAAAATCACATTTCAGGATATTTCATGATGATCTAGTGGTGAGAAAGAGTTGCCTGCATTATGTTCCCTTTCCCTAGGATTTTCTGCAATGCTATAGGCATTTATTGTTCCAATTATTCAAATACTACAGTGCCCATATGTAGAAAAGGGAAATCAAATTAATCAATATATTCTCTATGCACTAATATGTGTTCTCCAGAATTAAATATGGGATTTAAATTTAGAACTACTGTTTCCTATTAAAGATGTTAAAATGCACTTGACCCTTGAACAGCACAGGTTTGAGCTGCATGGGTCCACTAATAGGCAGATATTTTCAATAAGTACATATTGTAGCACTGCAGTATCTAAGGCTGGTTAAATCTGCAGATGCAAAACTGCAGATACAGAGAGCCGACTATAAAGTTATATGCAAATTTTCTACTGTGCAGATTGTCAGCCCTCCTATTCCTTGCGTTGTTCAAGGGTCAGCTGTACTATCTACTACGATCTTGCCTCCCCTAGAATAAAACAACTTAATCAATTTTTTAAAAATCTGTTTAAGAATAATTTAAGGATTATCATTCATCTGGTCCTATTATAAAGAAGATGATTAGTAATTCCACTGAGAACAGAAAAGAGGAAATATAATAAATATGTAGCTAAAAGAGTTTTCATTAAGGAAAGAATAGAGCATACTTTGAGCTCTATTTTTCAAAAGAGTATTCAGCTCAAGCTTCATTCTAGAAACAAAAGTATGGTTGTCATATTGCAATTCACATCTAAGACACATGGTTATTTCTTATCATAAGGCATCATTAATGAGCCAAGGGTTTTCTTGCCTTTTATGTAATCCAGACTGTATTCAGGTACAATGAAATACTATACCATTGAAGCTGTACTTGAAAGTATTGAAACATTTTCTGATAACAAAATCAGTACATCAAGATTGACAAACTATAACCCACAGACCATATCCAACCCATGCCTGTTTGTAAATAAAACTTTATTGGAACACAGACACACCCATTCCTTTAGGTACTGTATATGACTGCTTTCTTGAAACAAGGGCAAAACTGAGTAGTTGCACCAGAGATCGAATGGCCCATGAATCTGAAAATATTTACTACCTGGCTCTTTACAGAAAAAGTTTGCTAATGCTTGAAATACATCTTTGATTTGTCTAATTGCTGTGTTGTGAATAGAATTATCTTATTAAACTTAGTTAAACGTAATTATTAAAGGACTATGGCCACAATATCAAAAGTTACCATTCTGCCTGTGTAGGCACACACAAATAGCCAATTCATTCATACCATTTAAGACAAGTTGGAAAATATATCAAAAGGAAAGTTAAAAATAACATCTTGTTCACCATGGTTCTTATGAGAAAATTTGTAAATATCTTTCAATACTAAAGATAATAATGGAATATAAATTTTGAAATCTTTGAAATATTATGTAGGTTCCTTGAGGTTATTCAATTTTAGACATGTATGCATACATTTCATTACTTTTATGTGGTATTTACTCTTCTATAATGCTAGGTGTAGAACAAATTTTTGCACATATGAAAAATATGGTGGTTTGAAAAAATCACTGATAAGTTGAACATTTTCACTGAAAGAATGTTTTCAATGGTAGGGTAAACACTTGGATAAGGACTCACTGCCTAGAGAGAGATCACACTGAAGTAATAAACATCCATGTCTGTCTGTCACCCAAGATAGACCTGTAGGAACTCTCCCTTGACTAGATTTTAAAAGAAAAATTTACAGAACTTGCTTTTTCCTAAAGATGTAGAGAGCACAATATAACTTCAGGCCTCCAAGCCTGAATCAATCATCTGGTATCCTCTTTAGAGTAAACCTACTAGTAGCTTTAAATTTTATTTATTTACTTATTTATGGCTGTGTTGGGTCTTCGTTTCTGTGCGAGGGCTTTCTCTAGCTGCGGCGAGCGGGGGCCACTCTTCATCGCGGTGCGCGGGCCTCTCACTATCGCAGCCCCTCTCGTTGCGGAGCACAGGCTCCAGACGCGCAGGCTCAGCAATTGTGGCTCACGGGCCCAGCCGCTCCGCGGCATGTGGGATCCTCCCAGACCAGGGCTCGAACCCGTGTCCCCTGCACTAGCAGGCAGATTCTCAACCACTGCGCCACCAGGGAAGCCCTACTAGTAGCTTTAGACATTGTTTGAAATAGGAGCTGGAACGTCCCTGAGAAATTATTTCACAGGAGCCCAATCTTTGCAAGAAAGGGGGAAAATGTAAGCTTTCTTCCCAAAGTGTAGTCCTAGAAGTTAGTAAAAATGTAATTGGGTTATTGAAGTAGCAAAAAGGAGAACTCAATTTAGCCCATTTAAACACATGCATGCGCACACACACACACACCTATTTTTAATTCTGCCTAGAAGTGAGGTCTCATTACCCAGGGAAAATGAAGCTACTTCAGCTTATGTCTTATCACTGGCTCCCCTTCTCCCTGAAGCTGTCCCAGCAGAGGCAGAGAAGTGGCTTTAAATCTGAGTTTACTGGAGAGGGAAACCTGGGCAGTGCGGCTAAACTAGATGGATTTTAAGATGATCTTAAGATCATCTTTATCTTAAGATAAACTTGCTGGTTTATCTTATAAGTGATTCTCAGTAACATAGAACAGAAAAACATGTTCAAAATGAGCAAGACAAGATAATGAAATGTAAATTTAAAGACTTACAGTGCTCATTTTGTGTACTAATGTGTAGACACAAGACAAAATAAGGATAGAAAATGATTCTGGAGTAAATTTTTTGTATAAACCAGTTCAATTTAAAAAATAGGAATTGAATATTGCAGTGTTATAAATTAATTGGATCATAAGATTTTTGTTTCTTTTCACTAACACATGCACACAAAGAAGAATAACACGCTCTCCGTAGAATGTAGTAACTTTTAGATTTCTTTCTGATAAGAACCTTGACATTAAAAGAAAAGCTACTCTGGCTCCAGAAACTAGAACGATAAATGTGCTTCTGTTAACCACAAAGCAGTTTACTCTCATATTTCATACAGAAGAAAATGATACCTCCATTAAATATAACAGCAAAAAATTAAGAAGAAAATAATAAAACAGTTGATTAGAGCAGCAAACATCTACTATGTTCTGGAAGGTCCTAAGTGAAGGCTGGATGCTTTCCTCTGGCTCGGCATGTGGTGTAGACGCTTCCTTTTTATCACCTCAGTCCTGTCCACAACATTACATTAGGCCAGGCAGTAAGACTAGAATTATTGAGTGGTTTTATGTTTGGAATTCTGGTTGTTTCACTAAATGCTTTTTAACGAATACTTTAATGCACTTCTTAATCTATAGTTTCTCTATTTCGTGTTTTCCCCCACCTAGAGATTAATATTTAAGTAAGAAACAGTACAATTCTTTTAACTGCCAGGTTTTATTTTTAATTCCCTTAGTTAAATATTAATTTTTTAAATAATTATCCTTAGATTACTGTTAAAGCAATATTCTTATAGTCAACATTCCTATGAAAAGGATGACTTATTGGAGGAAGTGATGAAATTTACTAGTACATTAGAGCAGGTATGAATTTTGAAATGGGTTTTACTTATGTCAGGAATACAATGCAAATGCAAATATTCCCCTGTGTAAACTAATAGCAGATGAAAGGAAATGAACATAAACTACTGATTCGACTGATTGCAATCAATGCTAGTAATGATGTAGAAATAGATGGTTTAGAAATTTTCAAGAAAGTTAAATGATACTAATCCACTGTCTTGAGTTATTTAATATGTCTTCAGTAGATTCACATGCTGATGGACCTTTATTTATATCCTATAATTGATGTCCTGTTTAAAATACATGGTTTATTACTTCTAATATTGAAAAAAGTTAGTAGAACAATTGCAAAGTAATTTTTCAAACTTCTCATTTGTGTTTTAATTTTTGTGTATTCCGCTTTATTTCTGCAACCCCTCCTCTCACTTATCAAAGGTTGAAGTTGGCTTCTGAAAATTAGTAGAATAGCATACCTTGAACACATTTAGTTAATAGACTATTGTGTTCTTTAAAAAATTCTTCGTAGTTGCATGACATGTTTTACAATTACAGTATTAATAAGAAAAGGTAATACATTTTGGCTTGTATAATTACTATTGATTTGCTTTCACTTTTCAAATATACTTTCAAAGTAAGGCAGTGCTCTGGTGCTACTTCTTATCAGGTTTACAGTCATTTTTGCAAAGTGATTTTAATCTTAGTCATGACTGTTCAAATAAAATGGATTGATAATCAATAGAAGAAAATTCTACATGAATTATTTTGATCTATATATTGGTTTAAGTATTTGTCCTAATAGCACACTCTCAAAGAGCATATCTGAAGCCCATGTTTCATTTTTTAAAACTGTACATTAGGAAAGTAAGATAGAGTTTGTGATATATTTATGAGGTGCGTAACTTTATACTGACTTGTAAATATGGCTTGTGTCTGGCTTCAGAATTCCTTGCTTAATCATAATTAGATGCATTCTTAATGATGTACATATCCCAGATATTAACACATACACTAAAAAATAATGAAAAGAGGTTTTTTTTTTTTTTAATGTAATGAGCATTGGCAGATGGGTTTTGGGATGTGTGACCGAATGAGACCAGAAGAATTCTTAAACAATGGGAGATGACAAAAGAGGATAGGAAAATAATATTCTTTCCCCCAGTGAAATTTGACTGCAATCATTTAATGGATTTAAGCCATTGACAGTATAGGATTTGTATAAATTCCCCTCCTTCTGGGACCATTCATTAAAAGGAATTACAGCCTTATTTTTTTGTATGACATGGTTTACTTTTCTTAAGCATGTTCCAAATCACATTATTGCTACTGCTTAGATTACAGTAAAAAGTTTACCTTGCTTTGACCAAATATAGACAGTGGGATACATTTCTGAAATATTTCTGGGAGTGCTTTCCCCCTTGCACTTGGTCCCTAAAAATACAGTTTTGATCTCTCTAAAGGGCCCTACAAAAGGGCATCTAGTACAGGGGTCTGGGTGGGCTGAAATCCAGTCCATATACCCAGTACAGGCCGTGTGGGGCTCCACTGACTCAAAGGAAGGGAAACTTTTTCTCTACTAATAATCACTGTCCAATTACCAAGCATTGTATCCAGAGGACAAATCCACTGTAAGGTTTCTATTGCATCTACCCAGAGATGGTGCCTTTTTCTGAATTGCTCAAGTGTGACATAGAGATCATGGTTATCACAGATGACTCAAGTGACTAAGCAGTGTGCAATGCCAAAGGGAAAGATGGAAGGCACACAGGAACCCAGGGAGAAGTAAGAAGTTAAATGATTTGATTTTGGATTCAAAAATAATCTTTGAAATTCAAGAAAGATACTGTAGCTTTGAGAGCAAACACTTTGATTTTATGAGCCTAGTCTTTCTGAGTTTTAAAAGGCTAAGACCTGAAAGATCCAAAAAGAGATAGAAAATATATTAGATGGAAAGCTGAACTAACCGAGAAAAGAGGTAAATGTTCCCATGTTGAAAGAGAAAGGGCTACTTGAAGGGAAGAATAAAACTTAGACGCTAGTAGGGCCTTGATAAATTACTTCTAACTTGCCCTCCCCTCCAGGCTCTAGTTTTCAGACTGGATGAAAAATGGAATCCTAGGATATTTGGGAGTCCTAAAAAGAATGAAAACATGTGCCTTGACTTCCAGGGCAAGCATAGGGATATGACAAGCCTTGCAGAGTTCCGAGGACACCCAGATGCAATACAGCAGCTATAGAATTGACATGGTGATAATGTACCTCTTCACAGGTGAGTTTAGACTCCCTGCCTTCCTGCATCTACCAACAAACAGCTTTATAGAATATTCAAAATATTTTCTGTGGCTCTGAGGCGGGCATCAAAGGGGAAAAGAGGGAGAGCTGGTGGACATGAGGAGGTGTGAAAGACTATGAAAGAGGTTATAATCTCTGAGGGCTTAATGACAAGACACCAAACAGGTAATGCAAATAGCTTGACCAATTCTAGTTGGGTTAGAGCTCGAGTATAAAAACAACTCAGCAGATGCTTCCCGCACTAGTGCCTGGACTCTATTTTAGCCAAGAAGAATTGAGATGGGTATAGAGAAACCCATTCGACTGTGAAATTCTAAATCAATTACAAATTCCTCTATTTAGGCTTGGGATAGTCTTAAATTTTATTATGGATTTAAATGAAGATAGTTGCATTTTATATACATCCAAGTTTATGGACTATGAAAATCCATACTCTACAAAAGGATATAAAAAACATGGCAGAAGAGAGACCTATAGAGTATTACTTTTAAATTCACCATGTTGTTTTTAAACAGCCATTAAAATATGATTTTATTTTTCAAGGTTCCATTTACCTATAATATTGGGGGGGGCTCAGATTTTGTCACAGTTTATTCATTCATGATGGCAACTTGAGGGACTTTATCAATTAGCCGGGTATATCTTCACATATAAGGTGAGAAAGATGAATTGAAACAGATGAAGTGACTTGCTCAATTTGTGGGCTAGCAGGGCCAGAATTTAAGTCTCTAGATTAAGACCTAGTAATGCCCTTTCCAATTTTTTTTCACTTTCCATGTTAAGTGTCAAAACTCATCTTAAATTTCTAACAAATAGCCCTACCTTAATACAACTAGCAAGTAAAGACATTGGCAAAAATAAATCATTTGTCAGAAAACGAGAGCCATTGCTTTGGTTTACTAACATCAAAGAAACAGAAAGGGATTAACAACACATACTGGTTTATATATGGATATAATTATATGAATATTTATCTATATATTATAGGTATGTGAATAACAAATGCATTTTGGCAAACTCACAAGTATTTATATCTTTCAGTCAATGTTAGTAATATTTTTCAAGGTTAAGTGTTGGTTAAAAAAGCAAATGATCCTAATCTTTAATGAATCACACTATCACAGCACAGATAAAGATAAAGGGACCAAATTCTTGTATAGCACTGTCCCAATGTGTAAAATGAAACATGGCCTTAGGAATCATCACTGCATATTTTAGAAAATATAATCTTTTTTTCTTGAATGTATTTGGATAGTAAAATCATTTAATTATAATGTGTGAATGTGTATATACAGACTTCAGTGAGAACACAGAATCTCTCAGAAATTTCACCTAGAGTGAGATTGTCGATAAAATACAAGGCATTTTTATGCTGGGTGTGAAAAAGCTGACTAAAATATTTACGTATTAATATTCCATTGCAAAGATCACTGTTAGCTCATTGGCCTTAAATTATTCACTAGGTTCAATGGTTATTATTTTTGGCTGCTGCAGTCAGACCTTATAAATACATTTCTAAGGTCACACACACTACCTTTCATCTAAATCTTTCTCCTTCATCTCTCTTTTAAAACTGGGCATTAAATGAAATTACCTGACATTCAACCTTAGTGAGTCAAACACTTTTATAGACCACAAATGAAGCTACAAGGATATATTTTTTTATATTATTCCAAGGGTGATCTAGAAGTCAGGAAATTGGGGATTTTAGTATCAACTTTAATAAATATTATTTTTTAAATGGCAATCACAACAGTACTTCTTTTGTTTGAGAACAAAAATTATAATATCAAAACACAGTTTCCAAATAGATTTTTTTTAGATTACTCGGGGTTCATAAACTTAGATAGATCCTTTATCTTTCTGGTTAACACCTTTGCACAACAGATATTTTAAAGAATTCTGTCCATGTTTCTAGTTGGCTATTGACTGAGCTTCGGTGTACAGCTCTCTGGAATGTGGGACTCCCACATCACTGTGAAGCTGGAAAGATCTTTTTATTTTGCCCCACTCAAATTTTACTTTGCTTTGAATTCAAACACAGTAAAGGATACATTCTCTCACCGTCGGGGTGCAAGGACCTGCCGAGCATATCCTGATTCAGATCAAAAAGTCAATGTAGAATTTAGAAACAAGTGTCCCTTTGGCCTAAGAACAAGTTTGGGAGCCCAGGAGATGAAACTAAACTCTTGACCTGTGGTTGATCTTGGAAAAATCAGTTCCCGTTTATGTTTCAGTCAGGTTACCTGTAACGTCAAGTAACCTCGCATTACCAACCACAAGGGAATTTGGTCAATGAACTGTATTTCATCCTAGATAATGTGCAGTACACTTTTCAACTCTTGCTGATTTGGGCATTCTCTCTGAATCAAATGCTGTATCATTTTTCTCTGCTTCTTCATGCCTTTAAATGTTTATGCCTGATTATGATGCACTTTTTTTCCTGTTCAACCCTCCAATTCTTATTTAATCATTGATTCATTAGACAAGTATTTATGACTGCTCACTAGGTAGTAGGCATTATATTAACAATGCTTCTAAAGTCCTTTCCAGGCCCAGAACAAGGCCCTCAAACTTGTAGAAATGTTTGCTTCTCTGGTTCAATCTCATTTCTATTTTGAATGTAAAGGTCTGCTTTAGTGCCTCCATCCAGGCCTCACATTGACCTCCTGTCCTCTTGTTTTCAACTGCCCATGGCCACCCTCTCAAACTTCTTCCTTGGCTCATGAATCTCATTTCTGTTTTCTCTTTGGTTCTCTAAAGAGCCGTAAGACTCTGGCTACCAAATGAATAGGCTGCATTTTAAGGCATAACTTTAAAAGAATGAACACTTGGTGGATGAGAATAATTTATCCTAAAAAAGAAATTACTAACATGTATTTTGGAAAGCTGGTGGTAGACACAACATCTATACAAGTGACAGTGGTAGGGTGTCTAGAAGGCAAAGTAGTATTTTAGTTGATGTATATATAAAAGGTTACAACTGACCATCAGTGTTTGGTTCCCACTGGGAGAAAAGATGTGTTACTCAATGAAAAAGCAGTATAAGGGGAGACAAGACCAAATGGAATCTAGAAATCTAAAAATAGGAAGAAAAAAGAGGAAGAACATGGGAGTAAATTCAACAAATAGTAATGGAGCACCTACTTTATGCTAAGCCCTAAACTGTGTCCTGCAGATTCTTCTGTATCCAGGGAATTTAACTTCAACTTGAGTGTCAGAAAATGCTTAACCTTAAAGTTAAAAATTCTAAGTTAACACTTAGACACTTTAAAAGGATTGCAATGAATGGATTGATTTTCTCTATCAATAGATTTTCATGTATTCGTCCATATCTTGGATAAAATATCTCTCAATAATATCTAACTGCATTCACTCTGATTTTATGATTATCAAACAACCACATAATTCATAATTATCCTCCAAGATACCATAAATTGTGAAGCAGACACCTTGGACCACAACACAATTATTAGTAGAATTATATATTTTTATAGTTAATAAATTAACATGCTGACTTACGCATCATAACTTTTTGTTAGTTAGGCGAGAACCAGAAATCTGTGCTGCAGAGACAATATTCTATGCAGATCCCGAGGAGAACTGTCTGGGCAGCCAGCAGGGCTCACTTTCACTCTCTGCATTCTCTAATTTCACTATTGAATACTCTGGTGCCATAGAGACTGAGCACTCCTTTGACAGGTAACATATCTTGCAGGTAAAGAGAGCAGACTCTCATACCAGACCACTTGAGTTCTCATTCTTGTTGTACCATCTAAATGCTCTATCCCTAGGAAAATTAGTTGACCTTTCATTACTTCGGTTACCTCATCTGGGAAGGGGGATAAAACATTACTTAGGTCTTTGGGCTATTGAGAGGATTAAATGATGTAATATATGAATTATTTTAGAACATTCCTGTTTATAATATTCAATTATTGTTGGATTTATTTACTGCAAATGTGAGTTTTCAAGTCTCTCTCCCCAGTTTTCATATAACCAATTTTTATTTATCCTTTAATGCCTCAGGTTGTTTTGTGAGATATATAAGAAAGAGTGAATATTATACATTTATAGAGGTGAGCTCCTTAACATTGGTCTAGGCAATAGTTTTTGACACAAAAAGGAAAGACAACAGAAGCAAACATAAACAAGTAGGACTACACCAAACTAAAAAGCTCTGTTCACCAAAGGAAACCATCAACAAAATGAAAAGGTAACCTATAGAATGGAAGAAAATATTTGCAACCTATATATCTGATAAGTGGTTAATATCCAAAATGTACAAGGAACTCACACAACTCAATAACAAACAAAAACAACTGGTTTAAAAAAACAGGCAAAGGACCTGAATAGACATTGTTCCATAGAAGGCAGGCATTCAAATGGCCAACAGGTACATGAAAAGATGCTCAGCATCATAATCATTAGTGAAATGTAAATCAAAACCACAGTAGGATATCACCTCACATCTGTTGAAATGGCCGTCATTACAAAGACAAGAAATAACAAGTGCTGGTAAGGATGTGGAGTAAAGAGAATCCTTATAAACTCTTAATGGAAATGTAAATTGATACAGACTCTGTGGAAAACAGTATAGAGGTTTCTCAAAAAATTAAAAATAGAATTATCATATGATCCAGCCATCCCATTTCTGGGTGTATATCTAAAGGAAATGAAGCCATTATCTCAAAGAGATATCTATACTCCCATGTTCATTTCAGCATTATTCACAATAGCCAAGGTATGGAAGTAACCTAAGTGAAAAGATTTTCATCTTTGTCTAATCTACGCTTTAACCCATCCTTTCAGTTACTACAAAAATTATACTTTCTTTCCTACAAATTTGAATTCATTCATCTTCAAACCTACACGGTCATCTTATAAAGTGCCATTTTGCTTGTTCATTTTTGTGATTCCATCTTCTAGTTCTTTAGAGGTTTTCTTTAGACATTATTTTCTAAATTTGTTAATTTCATCACAAGAGATCTTTGGGGGTATAACTATTACTTCCCTCATTGTATATTTGATTATCGTTTTTAAAAGATTATTTTTAGAGCAGTTTTAGGTTCACAGCAAAATTGAGAGGAAGGGACAGATTTCCTTATACCCCCTGCTCCCACACACGCATAACCTCTTCCATCATAAATCCCCCTCCAAAGTGGTACAGGTGTTACGATTGAGTACATTGAAACATAGTACTCAAAGTCCATGGCTTACATTAGGGTTCACTCTTTATACATTCTATGGGTTTGAACAAATGTATAATGACATGTATCACCATTATAGTATCACACAGAGTAGTTTCACTGCTTTAAAAATCCTCTGTGCTCCTCCTATCCATCCCTCCCTACTTCTAACCCCTGGCAACCATTCATGTTTTTGTGTGTTTGTTGATATTTTAGTGTGAACTCTTATTTATTTATTTTAATCATTGGGAATTCTCAAGACCTAAACTGGGGATCCTTTCCTGCAGACAGAATTTGTGTTTACCTCTGTCGGGAACCAAAAGGATGCTGTCAACGTGGGAACCCTCTGGTTCTCTTCAAGGGCACTGGTTTGTGGGCATCTCGCTTCATCTCTTCCTTATTGCAATTGCATCAAGACTGATTCTCCATATTGCAGGGCTAATATGGGCTCTTTTCATCAGCTGCCCTGCTTTTCACATCTGCTCAAAGCTCTGTGTTATAGTTTCAATTCAGGATTTTGTTTAGTTGAGTTATCCTTGGAAATTTCCCTTAATTCTTTCAAGCCCGGCAGTTGGTTAAAAGTATGGTTTTCCAAGACTATGGTACTTTTTGGTTTAAAGTTCTATCCTAAGCATTTACTCAAATCCACTAAATTTTTCTTCAGCAGTGTCTAACCTACTTAACCCATCCATTGTGATTCTAACTTCAGTTATTATGTATTCCATTTGGGAGTGTTATAAATGGATCTCTTTAAAAACCTGATGGTTCACTTTTGATAATCACTTGTCTTCCCTAATAGTTTCAATGCTTTCTTTTATTTCTTTACTCATATGTAAAAAGATATTTACATTACATTCTGTATTTGATGTTGCAATTGTCTGTATACTTTGTGGGTTTGAACATGCAGTTTGAAGAGTTTGCTAATTCTCACTTATGTGGCTTGAGACCATATGCTTTGTGATTTTTTTAAGAATTGTGAACTCATGTTTCTGGGAGTTTTAACTGTAGGTAAACTTTGCCTCTTGATTTTGAATTACGTTTCTCCAGGGAGAATTTATGCTGAGTTCTTTTGGAAAATAGGGCCACTCTCAACCCAGGACTACTTTAAATTAAGGTTTTCACTAGATATTTATTGGGGCTCACAGGTAGGCAGAATTCTAGATCTGAATATGCTGAGTAGAAACTTGTGGTTAGAATTTTCTAGGGAGGCTGTTTTTGTTTTGTTCTGTTCTATTATGTTCTAACGTCTGCCAAAACCATTCTGCCCACTCTCTCTTTCTGTGGGAAAAGTTTTCCCAGAAATCCACCAAAGACAGGGACTGCTTATTTCTCTAGAATCATGTGTTCTTGTATCTGGCTTCAAAGGTTCAGACAAACATTTTAAAATATTTTCCTCTTAGTATTATATCCATGTTTTTAGTTTGCCATAAGTAAAACTCTTCTCTGCTACGTCTTTAGGAAAAACTTCCCTAAGCTCAAAACCAGGTAAGATTTCCCTGTTCACTCCACACTTTTCTTTAATGGTATATAGCACAATTTAGGCATAGTTGTCTTCCCTTAGAGATTAAGCTCACTGAGTGCATGTAGGACTTTCATTGTGGTTTTACTTATCTGATTAGTAAAATTCTCTTTATTCTCCAACACTCATTTCACATGTCATCATTTCCATGAATTCTCTTTTGAACCTCTCCAAACTCCTTTGAACCTCTGGGAATAATACATTTCAATAATTTTCCCCATGCAGACTCAATTCTTAGAGATACTGCCTCAGCAGAGCCCCCAAAGAGACAGTCCAAGTGATCACGCGACCTATTCTTTCATCACATTTGAATGTATCATTCAGTAGTGGACACATAACACTAGGCGATCAAACTCTGTTTCTGAGGGAAAATTTGGATGCAGAGATAGTCTTAAAATTGTGAAGAAGATAGTTGTAAAGATTTAGGAATGAGCTATCAGGTTTTTAAATGAAATTAACTTCTCTTTCTTCTCCATTTGCCTGACTAGTTATATTATTTTAAAAAGAAGTAAAAAAAACAAAAACAAAACAAAAAAAACAGTTGAGTGAGAGTCTAGTGATTAAGAGTATTGACCAAGAATAAGAACTTTGATCTAGTCTTACACTTACACCTTACACTTGTTTAGACTTTAGACAGGTTGTTTAACCTCTTGCCTTTGATTTACTCATTTGTATAATGGGGATAATGAATAGAAACTTCATCCATAGGATTGTGAGGATTAAATAAGCCAATACATAAAATACTTGGACAGCAGCTCACATATAAGCATTCAATAAATATAAGGTATATTGTTTTTTTTAGACCTAAGTGTCTAGAAGAGGATGTGGCTTGTAATTCATGGCTCATAGATACAAATTAGTTTCTCTATCTTTTCTATGAGCTACTTTTCATTTTGGTCATTGTACAATAATTTATATTTCTGTGCTTTTTTAAAGTACCAATTTTTGATTTCCTACACATAAGTTTACTTTCTCTTGTCATTGAAAACTTCCCTATCAAAAGCAAGTGAAAGACTTAACCAGACTGAGCAAAATAACTGATCTCATGAGTTCTGCATAGTTAACATTCTGTTCTTATAATTTCTAATATTGTCTATAACAATAGTATAGACAACAAGAGTAATAATGTTAAAAATATTATGACTGTGTAACAGATTTATGTAAGATAAGTGAGTATACTTCATTTTAGATTATAAAGTTGAATATTTCTCTGAGAATTACATATGGCTTTGTCCACATTAGCAAAGTGATTGGAATTTTTCTCCCTGGTAGACCAGAGAACCATGGAACAGAAATGGACAAAGTGGAAATAATGCATTTGGCACTAATTTAAACTAATTAAACATATAGTTTTCTAACTGGAGTAGAGTTTCCTACAATTAGATTATGTTATAGTTTATGTAAACAACTTTGTGGATCTACACATCTAGGACTCAAAATTTTGTAGGTCAATGAAAAGGTACCATAAAATGGAAATAGATCAATCTTAGGCAAGCTTCCTGTTGATAGATTTTGCTATACCTCTTAGATACAATAAAATTGTGAAATTTTTTTTTTTAAGTATTTATTTATTTATGGCTGTGTTGGGTCTTCGTTTCTGTGCGAGGGCTTTCTCTAGTTGCGGCAAGTGGGGGCCACTCTTCATCGCGGTGCGTGGGCCTCTCACTATCGCCGCCTCTCTTGTTGCAGAGCACAGGCTCCAGACGCGCAGGATCAGTAATTGTGGCTCACGGGCCTAGTTGCTCCGCGGCATGTGGGATCTTCCCAGACCAGGGCTCGAACCCGTGTCCCCTGCATTGGCAGGCAGATTCTCAACCACTGCGCCACCAGGGAAGCCCAAAATTGTGAAATTTTATTGTACTACTTTAATATGTTTTTTAGTATATATGTATTTTTCAACACCAGTAAATTAGTTTAGCATTCTTTCTGCCAAACTCTAGCTGAATTTCAGCAAGGCAGCAAAACACTGGGTGAGTATTGTACCTTTCATTAAGAAGGACTAAAGAGTACAGTGAGGGCTTCCCTGGTGGCACAGTGGTTAAGAATCCATCTGCCAAAGCAGGGGACATGGGTTCGAGCCTTGGTCCGGAAAGATCCCACATGCTGCGGAGCAATTAATCCCGTGCACCACAACTACTGAGCCTGCCCTCTAGAACCTGTGAGCCACAACTACAGAGCCCGTGTGCCACAACTACTGAAGCCCGCGTGCCTAGAGCCCATGCTCCGCAACAAGAGAAGCCACTGCAATGAGAAGCCCATGCACCACAACGAAGAGTAGCCCCCACTCGCCGCAACTAGAGAAAGCCCGCGCACGGCAATGAAGACCCAACGCAGCCAAAAATAAAATAAATTAATTTTTTAAAAAAAGGACAGTGAACTAACATAAATGCTTCAGGAACATTTTCTATCACTAGCCTCAGCTAACCTCTTCTGAGGCAGCATGGCTAATCTCTCCCTTAATCAGTCCAAATTTGGGTTCTTTGGAATACATAAAATTCCATGGTAACTGCTATGAAAAGAAAATTAATATCACCACAGAAATAATGTCATACAAAATTATGCAGCTCCTAGCATGTTTTAGTTCCTCAATATATACTAAACAAAGACAGAGGGTTTTTTTTTCTTGAGAAATTGAAAATAAAAATACCTAGCCAACGTTA
This sequence comes from Balaenoptera ricei, assembly GCF_028023285.1. NCBI lineage: Eukaryota > Metazoa > Chordata > Mammalia > Artiodactyla > Balaenopteridae > Balaenoptera > Balaenoptera ricei. Next base: position 67,741,487 of record NC_082647.1, read on the forward strand.
AATTTCTACTGTAAAATTTTAGTAGATCTTTACTCACTTGCAAAGAATATGCCATCAAATCCTTTGAATCTAAATATTGTTGCATTGTCAGTTAATACAAGAAACTAGAATCTGAAACCCACGTTTATATTATTCAGATATTCTGAGTAAGATTTTTTTTCCTAGACTAAAGATAGGATTTCTACTAAGCAAAAACTTATTTTCTCGTTCGATTTGGAAGGTACAGGTTTTGAATATGAATTGAAAAGCACAATTTGGAGACCTCTGGGACTCAGCTCTAAGACACTTTGTTGCACAGCAGCCATGGAGTGTCATTTAAATGTGTAAGTGGCATGATAAACCCCCCACTCTTCTAAGAATAGAGCTGTCACTGGACCCTGTTATCTCACAACCCCAAGGTACAATATGATAATGATACCACTTAACATCAGTGCCGAAGTAAGAGAAAAAGGGGGAAAGCTGCAAGCATTTTAACTAGAAAGAAAATCAAATTAAAATATTAATTTACTGATTAATATAACATTAGCTGACCTATTTTCTCCAGCTTGTTAAATAACAAAGACTCGTGAAGCTAAATTACTGCCTAAAAGATAAATGTTTTAAGAATTCCCAGGGAGATGTTTAGCTCCTTTTTAAACATCATTAAAGATATGCCTTGCATATATCAGGCAGCTTTATGCTTTCTGTGCTGAAACATCCTGTTTACATTTATTAATGCAGTCTAAAGAACTGGGATTTGCTTCGGAGTCCCCCCCACCTTGTTTCAAAACTAAGACCAACATATGTCAGTTTTCTTGCCCTTAGTGACTCACTGTAGAATTTACAGGAATGCAAATTCTTCCAAGAAAGTGAATCAGGTCACACTTGGAAATTTATTTTCTTAAACTGTTCATAAATTGAGATAATATTGATTTTAAAAATAGAAACCAGCAAGCTGCTGTCCACGTGCTTACAGCCCCAGGACCTCAGAAATTCAAGCTGGCCTTCAAAGAAATGTATTGAAAAGAAAGAGGGCTGGCTTTTCTTCTGAGAGAGCTGAGTTCCTAGTACAATTCTGTTCCTAATACGACACACTACTAAACCACATTTTCTTTGTAAAGTTCAAGGTTTTCAGGTTTTCAAGTTTTTTCTAAGTCTTTCTCGAATTCCAAAAATGTTAGCAGTCTGATCGACTGAGAAATAAAATAAAACTCACTTAGATTCAGTGCATTCTGATGCACCATCTGAAGAAACCTGAATGGTTTTCTTAAGCTAATCCAATATGAAATGTAAATGGTGATTGTGGGGTGTAGTCAATAAAGTATAGATGCTAAAGGCTTGCTAAGAAGATGAAGTAGGGTTACCCAAGTGATAGATTGTTGAGGCTAATGGAAAGACAAGGTCTAAAGGATATTCTTAGCCCTTCAGAATATTTTGTTGATTAATTACTCATTAACATAATTTGGGAGATAATGCTGACTTTTTGCTTAACATTTTTATTGCACCTATATCCTTTATCAAAAAGAATAATACGATTTTTAAAAAAAATTTTTTTAAGTACATATTTTTTTTAATTAATTAATTTATTAATTTTTGGCTGTGTTGGGTCTTCGCTTCTGTGCGAGGGCTTTCTCTAGTTGTGGCAAGTGGGGGCCACTCTTCATCGCGGTGCACGGGCCTCTCACTATCGCGGCCTCTCTTGTTGCGGAGCACAGCCTCCAGATGCACCGGCTCAGTAATTGTGGCTCACGGACCCAGTCGCTCCGCGGCATGTGGGATCTTCCCAGACCAGGGCTCGAACCCGTGTCCCCTGCATCGGCAGGCGGACTCTCAACCACTGCGTCACCAGGGAAGCCCCTAGTACGATTTTTTAAAATTCAGTTTTCAGTGTTAGGGTCTCTTCCAAATGTGTCCTCAAGGGTTAACGAAGGCTAAGAGTCCCTCTCTAAGTTTTAGTGACTGCATTAAACCTATGAAATCTACAGAGTTGTAAGTTTCCTCCCTTTTTTCATTTGGTCTAAGTTTCATTTCTATAACATAAGTTTTGAAGACAACATTTTTCTTTTTCTCAACTTCCATAACAGTTTGTTGCTTTTTTGGTAAACATTCCATCCAATTTCAGAGCCTTTGTTCTTTTGGTTCAATATATAGAACCCTCAAGTCTCTCTGAGATGCGAGGTTTTATATCAACCGTTAGGCTGTTTGCAATTGGAACTTCCTTTTCTTTCTTTCTTCTGTGCTCATGTTCCCTCTCACACACACACACACACACACACACACACACACACACACACACACATCTTTTGATAATTGGTTGGAATAGGTACCTGTTATGTATATTATATGCTCTGTTCAACTATTGTCCAAAAAATATCAACAACAGAGACAGGGGTAGAGTGATATGCTAGTAAATGTTTAACAACTTTCTCTGGATAGGAAAATAAAGCCCTGATATTTAATGTTTGCTGGTTTCCCTGGTGTAAATACTCTTACCGTGGCTGATTTCCAACAACTGAAGTGACTTCACTGAATGTGGGTTTGGCACAAGAAGTGCATAATTGGCTCTTGTGAATTGGTAGAGCTGGATGACTGTTCTTTGGCTTAGGCCTCTTCTCAAGGTTGTCCATGCAGCTGCCACCCTTAAGAAATATGTTAATAACTCCCTCCACCTCGCATCCCCTAACCAGGAGCGGGCTCGCTTACTGCTTAATAGAAAGGCATAGATTCCCCAAGATCAGTGTCCCTGAGCTGTGACAGATACCCACTGTGCATGTAGCATTTATCTGGGCCAAATCATGTTACATCATGTCTCTTTTCATAAGGAAAAGAGAGATAAATGCAAAGATGCTCATGGTCATATTGACTTCTGTGCCATGAGTAATAAAATCTTTATCTCTTAGAAGTCTCCTGTCTTTTGCCAGCATACATGAAACTGTTCAAATCTAGCTTACTATCTAGGTAAGTAGGGTAAAATCCGATTTCATACCTGATGGATATCCTATATGTTAAAACTGATGGAAACACATATATGTGAAAGTCTTTATGATTTTGCAAGAAATAGGAATTTGTTTCATTGATCAGAACTGTTAGTGTGAAATAATTTTACGAGTACAAAAAATTGTTGTTGAGAAACTTCAGATTCTCCTATACAGGTAAATTTTTCACTTTGAAACATTCATTGACCATCTATGTACTGAATTCCACTGGGCTTTTTTTTTTTTCTTTTTAATACCTGCTTTTACCTGCCTTATATTGCCATGATGTGTTTTTATAAAATTTAGCATCTTCCAACACTGATGCAGAGAATATTCAATTGGAGTCACAGTTTTAAGTCAAAATAGAAAGCTTTGACGATCAAAAAGTTTAAGTACTTACTCTGTTAATATATGTGAATACATTTCTACGGGGTTGAGGGCTTCTACCTATGATCTCCAGAGCCGTATTTGCAACACTAATGATTTGTTGGCAATATTCAGTTATTGTAGATACTGTTCCAGTTATAACAAATTCTGAGTCAAACTTCCTTGACTGAAATATACATATTCAAATGCAATAGAAAGGAGGATTAGATTAAATCAGTGCCAGAAGAGTGACCGTGCTTCCACTGCACTCCCAGGCTTTATCTGACCTGGTGCACCAGAGCATACCATTTTCTCCTTTGCTTCCCTGCCTCTTCCTTTCCTTCAGATTTTCTTCCTCAACAAATTATTATAGATCAGATTTAAGGTTTGAGATTTGGTTATTCTTCTTCTTTTTAATCACTACATACCCTTGAGTAAATAAATAAATCTTTGTTAAATTTTCAAAAGGTGTTACTATTCTGAGGGCGTTTCTAAAGACATTAAAATAAACTAGCATTTCTTTAATAGAGTATTAAATGTCAAGATCTTGATAAAACAGTGCAACATAGATACTTAATAAGCAATAGAAAATGTGCACATATTAAGTCCTAACTGCTGCTCAATTCATATTAACAAAAATTATTGTTAATCAAGTAATGTTAGTTAATGATACTGTGAAAAACCTTCATTTATCTCATATTACCAGATGTAAATAGAACTAATTTTATGAAAATAATACAATTTAAAATGTATTAATTGTAGAATATTAGCATTTTATCTAGTTTGCTTGGTATTGTCTAGTATCGTGATCAGAAGTAGTAATGTCATTTTAAGTGACACTACACCAAATAAGAAACGTAAAATGAAAAAAAATAATTGAGTGTGAATTAAAGATAAACAGTGATCTATTTTAAACTTTTTGATGAGTTCACAGAAAGTAAATTCTTCGTTTTGTTTCTTGGCTGACAACATCCTTCTCACCCACACTCAAAACCTACTTGAGTTTCATCCCAGTGCTATGAAAACATCTTGTGGTATTCTAATAGGGCCATGCCCTGTACCCATTAGAGATAGTGTATAGAGAAATGATGCCAAAAATGTGCCAAATAAAACTCTAATATTTATTTCAGTTGTTGTTCGTAATGCATCTGAAAAATGCTAGCTCTTAGTGTCCTTTTTATCAGGGTCTTTGTCCTAATACTCACTCACTCTAAGGCTAATTCACTCCTTTTTTTTTTTTTTTTTTTTTTTTTTTTTTTTTAACTCTGTCCAGTTCTATTTGAATCACCCTCCCACATGTCTTAATGGCAGTTAGCCTGATGATATCAAGTGCCATCAGATTCCATACACAAGCTGGGATCTACTATGGAGGGATTTTTTGTACCAGGATTTTAGGAATAAACTATAGCATGTGCCAGAAATTAATTTTGAGGAAATTATTCAAAAAGAGGAGTAATTCAGAAAACTGTCTTTCCATCATTTGAATATTTTCTTTGGCATTTTCACACTACTTCTTTTACTCTGCAGAACAATCCTGCAAGTTTGATATTGTTAATCCCATTTGAGACCTTAGGCTCAAGTTCACACAGTTCCAAAGTGATAGAGTGAGACCTTACTAATACTTTTTCCATATCTTTTTTTTCCATTATATTTTAACAAGATTTTTTAAATAGGTTGTTAAATTTGATACTTCTCAGACGTGGTGAATCACACTACATTGGAGAACAACATTTAAGGCAAGGTACGATCTGAGAGAAGTTCATCACTAAGCGAAAGCACCTACATTTTATATTTTTGCTTGCTTTTTTATCTTGTGGATAATAATAACATTTATCCATTTCTGTTTCATCTTAGAGCTGTTGTTTTATGTGTGCATTCTTAACTAAAATTCCAGATGTATGATCTAAATTTAATGTATAAATGTAATGTAACAAGTGTAATTACATTACAATTTGTAATGTAACAAGTAGAAATCTTGTATTTTCATTAACATTTTTCTATTTAAGGATCTGATCTGTATATGCAGCTTTATGTTGCCTTTCTGGAAGAATATATGAAAGATGTAAGTCCAAGCTCATTTTTGCAGCTAAACAGCTCTGTTCTCTTTCAGTTCTTTAGTTTTAAAATAGTCTTCAGTTTCAAAAGTGGAAAAACTTTCAACATGTAGTTTTAGCAAATAGAATGTGCACTTCTTATATAAGCACTTTATTTGAGATTATATGCTTCTATAGCAAATCTATTTTAACTTTTCTAAACCAATTGCGCAAAGTCAAACATTAAGAAGCTGGAGAGTCAGGTCTACTTACTGCATGTGGGTTTGTGAAGTTCATGGTTTCTCACCAAACTTTGGATCTAAAAATAAAACAGAATCCATACGGATTTTTCACATTTATAAAAAGGACTGAAACTGGAGGGTAGGATAATAGATGTGACACATTTTCATGGTAACTTCCTTACAAAACCAAAACAAAACCTTACAAAAGGGTAAATTTTGCAGACATCAAGACATATCAAGTAATTATACACAGAAAATGTCTTACAAGAACTAGGAAATATTCAGACGAATTTTTCTGTCATCATTAAAGTCATTTTTCATCAAGTTTTGTATGGAAATCAAATATAATTAATGCAGCTGCTTAGCAACAGAAAAGAGCGAGTTTGTGAAAAGAACAATGAGCAAAGGTGTTCACAACTCCCTTCTGCGATGCAAGCTAGGACGCCCCCTTCGTCCGGCTGCTTTTTTCTGTGAGCGCTCCTCCCCCTCCTCTTTCCCTTCCTCCTCCTCCTCCTCCACCTCCTCTTTCTTCACTCCCCCTTCTTTAATGCCTGTAGCTTTTTGTAAATATAACTTAGTTTTACAATAATAAAGTACTGTTTTGTAAAGTTCTGCTCATCACTTACCTATTTTGTCTCTATTAACATAATAACTTAAAGATATCATTTTCTTATTAGACGTTTTCTCATTAGCCTAAGATGCTAAAAATACTTATGAAACATTTTAAAACCATCTCAGGGACTAAATTTATGACATGTGACAAGAAGCAGTTGTATATCTATTTTAAATGTTATGTTGTGGATATTGTAACATGGCACCACAAAAAAATTCCCCTTTCATAATCAATGTGGTTAAAAAGACAAACTGTTAAATTCTTGGAATAATATTTTATATTCTTTATTATTCTATTAATCACTTTTCTATTAATAATTTATATTGTTATTATTTTTATAAATTTATTTATTTTATTTATTTATTTTTGGCTGTGTTGGGTCTTCGTTGCTGGGTGTGGGCTTTCTCTAGTTGCGGCGAGCAGGGGCTACTCTCCGTTGCGGTGCACGGGCTTCTCATTGCGGTGGCTCCTCTTGTTGCGGAGCACGGGCTCTAGGCACGCGGGCTTCAGTAGTTGTGGCCCGTGGGCTCTAGAGCGCAGGCTCAGTAGTTGTGGCACACGGGCTTAGTTGCTCCGCGGCATGTGGGATCTTCCTGGACCAGGGCTCGAACCCGTGTCCCCTGCATTGGCAGGAGGATTCTTAACCACTACGCCACCAAGGAAGCCCTATACTTTATATTATTAATTGTATAATATTGTCTGTTATTACTCCCTTATCCCCTTCTCTTTCCTCCTGTCCTATGCTTCCCCCCACCTTCAGAAGTTCTAAACGTTTATTAGGTATTTATTACTTGCCAATTATTTTATTAGGTAATTTATGTATGTTCCCACATATATTCCTTAAAATCATCTGATGAAGTTGACTTTATAATCTTCATTTTTAAGCTGAGAAGTGTGAGGCTCTAAGAGATTGAGCCATTAATATGGAGCTAGATGTCTCTTCACTCCACCACATTGAAGAATTAAAAAATGGAGATGTGCAAAGGAAATAAAAGCTTTCAAAACGACATCATTAGTATGACAGGCTATCAGAGACTTAAGTTCAAGGAACACATTTCTCTTGCATGTACCCCCAACGTAGTGTTCGTATTCCTGTTGAACGTGGCCATGGCTAAGGGGAGAGGCAGGTGGGGAAAGGTACTCAGCATTTTGTGCCAACATGCCAGAGAGGTATCTGAAATATGACTTAAAAAGGCAATAAAAAGACAGGGATAGAGATGAGAAGCGTATCCCCCTAGTACATCACCAAAGGAATTCCAAAATAATGTGTTCTGTTTAGTACTGATAAATATGTCAAAATTTTCAAATAGACTTTTTTTTTTTTTAATCTTTTAGACTTCCTAAAGGTTAGTAGGACTGAAACTAAAAAGATAAGGAAGGCAAGGAAAGGTGGTGCCTAGCTGTTTATGTAAATATAATACATGTCAATGATAAAACTAATATTTAGGTATCATAGTAATCATGCAAAAACAAAGGCCCATAATCTATACTTTTTGATAGGTTTCATTTTACAAGAGTCTTAGCCTGGAAATCAAATAAGTTATTCCCAGGTATACAGCAACCAACTCACAGGCGTGGCTAACTAGATCAAAGCAGTTGATATGTGTTTCTGTCAAACTGTAATGTTTGTCACAAGTAGAACTCTATAACTCCAGGTAACATCTAGAAAGTATCTGAATCATAGCATAGCTCCTGAACTGATTATTAATTGCCATAATTTAACCTGAATTAAAATCTGATTTTAAAAACATTATGAGACCCTGACTTAGTTAGATCCCTAAGTAACTCTTATTAATGGACCAAGTTTATGTGACTTTTTAAAATTTTGTGTTTCTTTTTAGGGAACTAACATGTCATTAAGCACAGGATTCAATGAATAATAAAGTGAGCACATCCATGTAATCACTACTCAGTAAGAGTAAAGCGCATTGATGAACACACCAGAACTCTACTTTAGGCCCCCTCCCAGTTACTCTCTTCTTTCCAACCCAAAAGTAAACACTCAGTTTTTAACATTATTAATTTTGCCAGTTTTTGAACTATATATAAAATGGAATCATGTTATAAACATTTGTCTAGCTCATTTCCTCAATATTATATTTCTAGAATTCATCCATTTTTTTAGTGTAGCTCTATAGTATTTCATTACTGCATAGTATTCTGTTATATAAATATATCACCATTTATTTACCTATGCTATAAATTGGACACTGGTTATTTAGTGTTTGGGGCTACTATAATAATGTTTCTATAAATACTCTCATACGTTACTTTCAGTGTCATGCCTACATATTTATGTTGAGTGAAATTGCTTTGATACTGTATCAATCTTGTCAACAAGGCAGAATTTCCTATAAAAGTATTTTAAGTATATTTTGATGGTAAATTGGTGATTCTTGATTATCACAAGTGATTCTTACATGTGGCAGGTCAAAGGTGGCATAAAGGATTGTCTTGAAGCTTGACTCATATAGCACTTTAAATGGAATTTAAAGAAAAAACTAAAATTGTCCCTTTCTCTGGTTACCAGGGGGAAAGGGTGGGGGGGAGGGTGTGGGGAGAGGATGGATTGGGAGTTTGGGATTGACATATACACACTACTATATTTAGAGTAGATAACTCACAGGGACCTACTGTAAAGCACAGGGAACTTGGCTCAATATTCTCTGATAGCCTGGCTGGGATGGGAATTTGAGAAAGAATGGATACTTGTATGGGTATGGCTGAGTCACTTTGCTGTGCACCTGTAACAAATATATTATTGCTAATTAACTATACTCCAATATAAAATAAAAATTTAAAAAACTTGTCCCTCTCCCGGAATCAAGTAAGACTGTTGGAAATTGGGGGGAAAGGGAGTGGGAGAGGCCCGTGCTATAGAGTACTTCCCATCAGCCAGGTAGACTAACACAGGTTCTGGAGATTTTGATACTGGATGTCACATGGACTCTGAAATTCTTTGCTTGTTTTTTTAAAACAGGTTTATTGAGATATAATCAATATATAATAAATTGCACATATTTAGTGTACAATTTGACATTTGACATGTACACACCCATGAAACTATCACTACAATCAAGATAATGAATATATCCATCACCGTCAAAGGAGTACTTGTGCCCATGTGTAATCCATCTATTCTGGCTCTTCCCAAACCCCCCTCTTTCTCCCTCCCCCGACCTTTCCCTGGGGATCCACTAATTTGCATTCTGTCACTAAAGAGAAGTTTGAATTTTCCAGAAATTTATACAAATAAAATCACAGAGTATGCATTCTCTTTTGGCAGGCTTTCTTTCAACGTGTTTATTTTAATATGCACTTATAAATCAAGAGTTCATTCCTTTTTATCTCTCAGTAGTATTTCATTGTACGGATATAACACAGTTTTTATTTGTTCATCTGTTGATGAGCATTTACATGTATTGAGATTATCTTTTTTCTTTATTGATGTTGTGAATCATATTAATTTTTGAATATTAAGCAAAATTTGCATTCCTGTCATAAAACTCACTTGGCCATGATGTATTATCCATCTTATATAATGGTGGATTTATTTGTTAGAATTTTGTGTAGAATTATTGCATATATGTTCAGAAGTTATTCAGCCGTGTTTTTCTTTTCTTATAGTGTTTTTGGTATGAGGGTAAGCTAGTTTCATGGGATGAGTGAGGAAATATTTCCTTCTGTCTAGTTTTCTAAAAGATTTTATACAGATTTAGTATTATTCTTTAAATGTTTGGTAGAATTTGTCAATTAAACCATTTAGGTGGTGAGTTCTCTTTGTGGGAAGGTTTTTAACCACAAATTTAATCTCTAATAGTTTTAAGGAAACTCAGGTTACCTATTTTATCTTGAATTAGCTATAGTCACTTGTGTCTTTCAAGCAATTTGCCCATTTCATCTAAGTAGAATTTATCGGCATAAAGTTTTTCATAATATTTTCTTATCCTTTCCACAACTATAGAATCTATAGTGATATTATAACCTTTCTCATTTTTGATATTGGTTAAGTTGCATCATCTTTTCCATTTTTTTTTCTTAGTAGTTGAGTAGAGGTGTATGAATTTTATTGATCTCCCCAAAGGACCAAACTTTGGTTTGATTGTTTCCCTCTATTGCTTTTCTGCTTTCTATTTCATTAATGTTTGTTCTTATATTTATTAATTTCTCTGCTCTCTTTACTTTGGTTTTGATTTGTTCTTTTTCTAGTTTTTCAAACTAGAGGCTGAGGTTATTGATTTGAGAGCTTCCTTTTCTAATATTGGCATTAAGTGCTTTGTTTTCCTATAAGTACTGGTTTAGCTACATTTCACAAATTTTGATGTGTTGTGATTTCATTTTCATTTATTTACAAATGCTAATTTTACTTCTTATTTTCACCCTTAACTTATAGGTTATTTAAAAATGTTTTTAGTTTCCAATACTTGTGACTTTCCAAATATCATTCTGTTTAGATTTCTGACTCCACTGTGACTAGAGAACATACTTTGGATGACTTGATTATTTGAAATATGAGACTTGTTTTATGGCTTAGAATACAGTTTATCTTGGTAAATTATCCATGTGCTCTTGACAGAAGTGGGTGTTCTGCTGTTGGGTAGACTGTTCTATAAATATCCATTAGGTCAAGTTGGTTGATGGTGTTGTTCAAAACTTACGTATCCTTACTGATTTTTTTTTTTTTTGCTTTTATCATTTATGAGAGAATGATATTAATTCTCCAACTATAATTGTGAATTTGTCTATTTTTCTTGCAGTTCTATCAGTATTTGTTTGATGTATTTTGAAGCACTTTTGCTAGATGCATAAATGCTTAGGATTTTTTTTTTTTTTGCTCCTTTGATTAATTGACCCCTTTATCATTATGAAATGACCCTTTGTTTCTGGTAATAATCTTTGCTCTAAATTTGACTTTGTCTAATATTATAGTCATTCTAGCTTTCTTTCTACTAGTGTTAGCTTGGTATTTGTTTTTTCATCCTTTTACTTTTGGCCTCTTTGTGTGTGTGTGTGTGTTCTACTAGTGTGTGTGTGTATGTATGTATGTATGTATATATATATATATATATATATATATATATATACATACACACTAGTAGAATATAAAGTATATATGTACACTTTCTAGGCAGCCTATGGTTGGATATTGCTTTTCCATCCAATCTGACAATCTTCACCTTTTAATTTGGGGAATTTAGACCATTTACATTTAATTTGATTATTGATATGTTTACTGTTAAATCTGTAATCTTGATATGTGTTTTATTTGTTGTTTGTCCTCTTTTTTCCTCTTTTTCTGATTTGTTTGGGGCTTATTGGTTTTTCTAATGATTCCTTTTTTTTCTCTTACATTTGCTTATTGACTATAGATGTTTGTTATTTTATTAGTTATTTTAAGATTTATAGTACATATCTTTAACTAATCACAGTCTGCTTTCAAGTGATTCCAAACCATTTCATGTCTGGTATAAGCACCTTAAAGCTATGTCCTTCCTCTTCTCCCCTCCCAATATATACAAGTTATAAACTCTACATTGTGATTATTTTTGTTTAAACAGTAAACTATCTACTAATAAGATTTAAATATTTTAATATTATATATTTTCCAATGTAATTACCATTTTGATGCTCTTTATTCCTTTTATTGATCCACATGTTCATTTTCTTTGTGCTTGAAGGACTTTCTTTGATATTTCTTAGGATACATTTCTACTGGTTATGAATTCTTTCAGCTTCTGTATATCTGAAGAATTCTTTCTTTTATCATTGTTTTTAAAGCTATTATTGCTGGATAACAAACTGTACATTCACGGGGTTTTTTTTTTTTTTTTTATAAACCACTTTATTGAGATAATATATCACAGAATTCTCCCATTTAAAGTACACAATTCAATGGTTTTTAGTATATTCACAGACTTGTACAACCAACACCAGAACCAATTTTAGAACATTTTCATCAACACAAGAGATAATCCCACCCCCGCATAACCAGTCATTCCTCATTCCTGTCACCCCAGTCCCTGGTCACCACTGCTCGGCTTTCTGTCTCCATGGATTTACCTCTTTGGGTCATTTCATAGAAATGGAATCATTCAATATGTGGCCTGTCATGTCTGGCTTCTTTCAGTGAGACCATGCTTTCAAGGTTCAGCCATGCTGTAGTGTGTGTCAGTATTTCATTCCTTTTTTTTTTTTTTTTTAGTATTAGTTGTTTATTTGTTTGTTTGTTTGTACTGCAGGTTCTTATCACAGGGTTTTGATGTGTTTGTTTTTAGGGCTTTTACAAATGTTCTTTTGTTGTTTCAATGAGAAGTTAGTTTTTTTCCTATGTAATGTTTCTTGTTTCTCTCTGTGGTTTTAAGATTTTTCTCTTTAATGTTTGTTTGGTGAAATTTGCTTATGATTTGTTTTGGGGTACTTCTTTTCATGTTTCTTGTGGTTAGGGTTCACTGAGCTTTTTGTATCTGTGTGTTTACAGATTTTATCAAATTCAGAAAGTTCTTGGCCATCACCACTTCAAATAGTTTCTGTCTTCCAGGGACTCCAATTACACGTATATTAAGCCACTCAGAACTGTCCCACAGCTCACTAATGAGCTTACTGTGTTTCCATTGTGTGTCATTTTAGATAGTTTCTATCATAATTTCTTATAATATTTTTTTTTTGCGAGATTCCCTCCATCGCTACTTTTTTTTTTTTAATTTATTTTTTTTTATTTATTTATTTATTGGCTGTGTTGGGTCTTCGTTTCTGTGCGAGGGCTTTCTCTCGTTGTGGCAAGTGGGGGCCACTCTTCACCGCGGTGCACGGGCCTCTCACTATCGCGGCCTCTCTTGTTGCGGAGCACAGGCTCCAGACGCGCAGGCTCAGTAGTTGTGGCACACAGGCTTAGTTGCTCCGCGGCATGTGGGATCCTCCCAGACCAGGGCTCGAACCCGTGTCCTCTGCATTGGCAGGCAGACTCTCAACCACTGCACCACCAGGGAAGCCCCATAATATTTTTTTATTTGAAAGACTGTTGATTATTTATTGGATATCAGCCATGGTGAATTTTACCTTGCTGATTGCTGGATAGTTTTAAATTTCTATAAATATTCTTCAACTAGTTACTTGAAAACAGTTGATCCTTTACTGGCTTGGTTTTAAGGTTCTTTTAAGTTAGCACAAGAGAATTAATTGATGGCTATTTATTACCCAACACTGAAGGAACCTTTGGGAACCTACCAAATGCTCCATGAATTATGACTCTTGAAGTCTTGTTCTTCTATATATTCAGTGAAGGCAGAATGCCTTATGGGATGGTTGGTGAGATTAAGATATTAAAAAAGAAGATTCTTTTACAAATTGAAAAATGTCTTACATAAATATGATATTTTCAGTCTTTGCCAGGTAGATGCTATTGTTTTGTTTTGTTTTGTCTTTTAGTTTTACTTTACTATGTGTTCCACTTTTCCCAAGTGAACAATTTGTGTATACCAAGTCTTTGAAGCAAGGCCCTTAAAAATAAACATTTGGATAGACTTTTAAAACTATACCTAACTCAAAAAATTTTCCAAACATCTTTTTTTAAAGTTTTTTTTTAATTTTTATTTTATATTGGAGCAGAGTTGATTAACAATGTTGTGTTAGTTAAGGGGAACATCAAAGTGATTCAGTTATACATATACATGTATCTAGTCTTTTTCAAATTCTTTTCCCATTTAGGTTGTTACATGATATTGAGCAGAGTTCCCTGTGCTATACAGGAGATCCTTGTTAATGGAGAGGCTGACTTTAAAAAAAGAAAAAAAAAAAAAAATCCTCGGACAAAAATGAAAAAAAAAAAAACAGAGAAAAAATTTTTATAAAGTCCCTATGGTAATTTACAAAAAAATAAGTTGATGGCATCACATATAATTACTATATAAATTATAGAAATATGTTTCCATATTATGTATATAATACATCCCATGTGTTGGGGTATTTAGGTTCATTATGCCAATGATACCCAATAATGTTTATACATGGCAGAGGAACTCTGCATTTTGTGGTGACCAAGACAGTTATGCTCCAGGAGACTTAATTCTGGTTCTAGAATATAATCACACAACCACAAAAGCACATGCTTATTTGAGGTATAGTCCCACTTGTGTTAGGAATACTTCACAATTAATTGTAGCCAGACAAAACTGCTGTGTAAATACCAGAAGCAAAGCTGCAGGTACAGCACTCCTTTAGACTGTCTATCAGAAATGTTAAATGTCATAGTGCATAACTGATCAATGCTAATAGCCCTCAGTACAGATCTGAGGGAATTAACCTATACAGGCGAACTATTTATCACATCACAATATATAAAAATGTACTTTTAATTAATAAATGGACGATCTATAGCCTTCATGGATGCAGCTGATCAATCCTTTTTTATCTTCTGCCTACAGTTTGGGTCCTTTTAATGGGTTTTAATGGGTTTTTCTGTACAATTGCACAGCCGAGTTTATGCACTTACTTCCTGGAACAGTTTCTATACTTTGTGGCATAATCTCACAGCCTCTTTGGTATTTTTCCACAGCGATATCAGCATGAAAATCATCATGCTTCTTGGTATTTTAAAATGGCATTCATGACTCTTGAACTGACCTCACTGGCACTAACCTGTCTGAAAGTCATAAAATTAGTATAATGCAGTTCCCATCAATATACTAAGTCTATAAAAGCCTGAGTTAATAGTTTACATGTGCAAAGATTTTTTAAAGTACAGTGGTGCACTAACTCATGAAAAGTCCAGCAAGAAAATAGAATAGGAAAACAGTTTTATGCAAATTTTACCAAAACATCTATGATATTACTTAACTTATTAAGGCAACTACTGAATTCAATTGTCTATTTATATTTGGCATCAAATCAGATTTAGTAAATTTGATGATACTGACTGATTGTCTCTTCCACATTTACAAACAGGATATGTATTTTCCAGGAGTTTGATTTTAAATTACAAATAGTTACATTATAAAATAAACAATTTTGAAATCATTGATGGTTTCAGCACTTTACAACTTGGACAATCACAAATATTCCTATCTGCAAATAAAAAATAAGTTAAAATAAACAAGAGAACACTCACTATGAGTTTTTTTTATATTCCTAACATTCTTTGAAACATGTTGTTTGACTCAGGATTTATACACTTTTGAAAAAATATTTTAAACATTTCCTTTTTTGTATATTGTAAGTTTTAATAAAAGACTGAATAATGAAATGGCAAGACTCTTCCACCCATAAGTAATTTTATTATAATCATTTAGTTTCATAAGGAGATTATTCATTCTCTTGATGCCCTGTCATGTCCTTATTTATGCCTTAATACTCCAGTTTTTAAATCCAAATACCAAGGAAGACAGAACATCTTACAATGAGCTCCATATTCCAGATTAATGCACCTGAGCAACATTTTTCCTTATTTAATATCCCTTACTCATTTCCTCTCCTGTTATAGGGATAGCACAGCTGTTTATCTGGCAATTATCTTTGAATCTATTAGTGAAAATGTCTAAATTAATCATAAAAAGGCAAGTGCATCACAGAGTGCCTGTGCTATGAATACAGGACCTCCTTGTATTCTTTCTGTCATTTTCATTTCACTGGTTCCATATAGCAGAGTTGGTTTCTTGATACTGTAAACTGTAAATATGCTTCAAGTACAGAAACCCATATAGGTTTATTAGGATCTACTACTTACTTCTAGTAAGCCTATCGTTTACCCCAACAATTCAAGTACTCTTAATTTTATCTACATAATACTTCTAAACAATCAACAAGAAGTTGCATATCTGGGAACTGTGGGCAATATACATAATCAA
This sequence comes from Balaenoptera ricei, assembly GCF_028023285.1. Taxonomy (NCBI): domain Eukaryota; kingdom Metazoa; phylum Chordata; class Mammalia; order Artiodactyla; family Balaenopteridae; genus Balaenoptera; species Balaenoptera ricei. The sequence continues at coordinate 67,757,534 of NC_082647.1, forward strand.
CTTAGGTAACATATCCAGAAGTTTGACAGATTGAATATGCAGGTCAGCGATAAGAAAATGAGTTTCATTCAATTTGATCAACACCTGATTGTTGCCTCTTGGTGCTATGGGCAATATGAAGATGAGGGAGGAAGATCAAGAGTGGAAACAGATGATAAGAGGATGAAATAAAAAGTAGAATATGAAGTATCCTAGAATAGAGGTGTATGTAAGTTCATGTCACTAATCCATCCATTCAGTTAAGGAATGTTAGAATTTACAAGATGAAATTTACACTGCATAACTTGTGCAAATATAGGTAAGACATGGCTTTTAAAAATAAATAGTTTCAGGGAATTTAGAGCCTACTAGGGGTGACAAATATAAAGGTATAAATTGTATATACAAGTATAAGTGATATAGTTGTTTCAAGATCAAAGTGCTATAGTAATGCAAAGTGAGGAACCCTTCTTAATTCCAGGCCAAGCTCCATAGACAGGGGACATTAAATCCTGTAGTGCAATTGATAAGATCATATGTGGATTAATATTAAAGAAAAAAAAAAACGTAACTCAAGAACTAACCCCCAGGAAGAAAAACCCCCAGCAAAATAAGCTCTTCAGGTGTGTTTAGTCGCATCTCACTAACAAAAATAAAGATTGAGTGGCCTTCAGGGTTGAAAACTCTTCTCTAGGCTCAACCCTTGCCTGATGTGAGCTGAGAAATGGTTACCATCTGTTGTGTGTATTCAGGATTTTAATGTTACAGAGAAAGTGGAGAAAATCCAACTATTCATAATTTTGCACACAGTATCATGATTTACTCTCTTTGCTTCTCATATTCCGTTCGTAATTGCTTTGTTTCTATGCATGCCTGACTTATAAATGTAATTGTGCCTGTATTGTTAGTGGGTAAGAGCAGTTTATTATAACACATGAATAGAGAAATGGTTTTACTGCCACACCAACGGGCAGTGCATGCCAGGAGCCCTATGCTGAGATGGAGTCTGAGGACATGCATTGTAACCAATTAGCAATGAGTGAAAGAAGAGAGTAGCCGTACAGGGGCCCCATGATTACTGGCTCTAGCTGTAGAACTATGAGTGAAGACTCAAGAGTGAGGCAGACTTGGATTTCAGTATGGACTGTGTCATTTACTAGTTGTATCTCTTAAGTTAACCTCATTAAACCACAGTTTCCTTTACTGTAAAATGGAACTATTAGCACCTACTTCATGTATGCTTATAGTAATAATTATACGACATAACGTAGGTAAAGCATTTACCAAAGTGCCTACCGCATATAACCATTCCATCAATATTAACTTACGTGATTGAATGAGGAACTGTTTGTAAAATGTTAGCATATTATAGAGCAAGATGATTAATAGCCTTAGTATTAATCTAGTGTTAAGCAGAAACTCTAAAACACAAAACATTCTTTTTCCAAAGAAAGACTTTGACATACAAGTCACTGGTATGATAGTAATTCACTCACTCACTCACACATTCATACTACAAATGCTTGCGCACCTACTATATTTTTATTCTAATCTTTATGGGTGAAATCATGTGACCAAACTTTTGCCCTTGTGGTGCTTCTATTCCTATTCTTGTTTTTTGTTGTTGTTGTTGTTGTTTTGTTGTGTTTTTTTTTTTTTGCTTCTATTCTTACAGACACAGTAGTAATCCCACAATTTAAACCAACCTACATATAATCCAATGCCGTTCCAATGCAGGAAAGAGTAAGTAGCTGTTGTATGTATTACCCTCCGATTGTCTCTGATCAATCCTGCTTCACCAGAGATACTTTCAAATCAGGAATAAGTGTCTTCAACCTTCTGAAATTCACCCCCACAGTAATCAATCAGTTGGTTCTTTGCTCAGAGGAAGAGTGAAACTTTTAATCTCTCCAATCTTCCAGGGGAACCTAGGGAACCACAGTGAACTGTTTCTGCAGTTAAAGCAGAGATCAGAAAGATTTGCTGCAGGAGGTGTTGCGGAAGTTCACAACTGGAATCTAAACTAGTTCCTCCACATGTATGTGCTCCTCTTTTTAGTGCATAATTCTGAAGGCTGCTAGAATTAGGATTTTCTAATGGCTTCAATGTGTATTCATCCATGTGAAGAGGGAGATGGGAGCTTGATTTTTTCTTCCCTCTAGGTGCACCTGATTCAGATAACCAATAGATGCATGGTTTTCTAGGAAGTGGGCTAATGAATTAGAACTTTATTTTAAATTTAACTTTACACTGAATCCCTAAAGCCAGCTGTATATCCTGGTCTTGAATACATGGAGGGCTAGATGCTTCTAAACCTTCACTGTAAATACATAATTTTTTAAAATTATGCTCACTTAATGGAAGATACACTAGTTTCAAGTTTTACAATTTTAGTCCTAGAAAAATAGCTGTTTTGATTTTCTCTAATTTGAAAAGGACCATTTCAGAAATAATCCCTACAGATGCTGCTTCTCCACAACTGATTATAACTAAGTATTGATATTGACTTTGTAAACTCTATTTATTAAGGAGTACTATTTGAGTTCTATCAAGAGAAAAATAATAGATTTTAAAATTTATTATGCACTGTTTGTAAAAGAATAAATTCAATTACTCAGAAGAAAATCGGGTACAAAGCAGAAAAGATTCATTTGAGTATGTTTCTAATAAAATTACAAATGCTTATATTATTAACTTCAAAGTGTGGATTAAGGCAACTGGATGAACCCTGACTTGTAAATCAATATCAATTAAAAATAATCATGATCAGACAACTAAACCAAAGTCTGTATTGCTGAAAAGAGGGTTTGCCCTAGCGACAGATCATTGCTACAACCTCTCACGCCATTGGGTGATGTTTACCATATGTCCCATGATTGATAGTCGGATTTAATGAATTCTTACAAGCAATTAAATAATCAAGGTTCCTGCTGTTACATGGCATAGCTTGATAGAACAGTGACAAATGAGAGAATATCTACAACCTAATCAAAGGGACATATTTCCTTGGGAACAAAATAATATTATCCACCAGTGCAATCAAAGGACAAAAGAACATAGAAAGGACACAAACAGAGTAAGATAAATTATGTCCTCTTTTCATTATTCTGACTGCACAGTTTTCCATTTATTGAACCCTATTAAATTAGAAGGAAAATTGGGCTTGTTAAATACGTTTCACTTATATATTGTTGGATGGTGTGTATGTATAAGTGTGTGTATATAAATATGTATATGTTTATACATTTATATGTACACACATCTCCTTAATCTTTCAAAAGATGCTATTGTTAAAAATCACTAACTAGCAGTGAAAGTATTATTCTTCAGCTCTCCTAAGAAAAATATTTCAAGAATAAAGACCAACAGGCTTGCCAAAAAGTGCAATCCTGCCTTAGGTGGTTTTCCTCAGGTCTTCAATGTTAAATGTTATTCTAGTGGCCCCCCTTGATGTTCAACCTAGATAAATGTAATACAATTTTGTTTTGGTCAGTTTATGAATAGGTGTAAAGTTACAGTAAAAGGATTCATTACCTTTGAGGATTCTCCATCTTAGTATTATTTCTCTATAGTAATTTCCTATACATTTCAAATAAAATGTCTCTGATGTAAATAGTATTTCATGATATAACTTCTTTTATTTCCCATATTTTTAGGAAAGTAGAAGGTTCCTATTCTATTAAATGCTGATGAACTATGAATTTTTAAGTCCATTCATGATTGCTAAATGATCTATAGCTTATACTCCCCATGCTTGCACTTTTAAAATTTAGGTAAATAAGTAAAATAATAAGAATAATAAAAAATGTTTATTATTAACTCTATGCTAGTGTGGAATATTTGCTTATTTATCTAAAAAAAAAAAAACCCATCACATGTATCCCCTTCCATTTTTGGCAGATTGAGACACAGCTTTGTAAAGGGGTCAAGTAAAGCCTTAATCTGACAAGAGGCAGAGTTAGAATTTGAATCCTTGCATCTTCAGTGTAGCTCTGTGGTAAAGACAAATGCTCTGGAATCAGATATGCCTGATGTTGAATCTGGCCTTGTCACTTACTGGCTGTTTGACTTTGGGAAATTTATTTATACTCTCTGAAACTCAGTTTCTTCAGCCAAAAAATATGAGATAACTCATAGAACATATGTAGCAAATTACTTCATCAATAAATAATATTATGTATTAACTTATTCAAGCATGTATTGGCTATTTAACATGGGTCAAGATCTATTCAAGGCAGTTCTAGCCCTCAGGAAATTCACAACTTAAATAAGGGGATGCATAAGTAAACAGCAGATTAGAATACAGATTGCCTATCTGTATTCTTTGATGAGAGTAGGCACAGTACAATCTGGGCAAACAAAATAAAAAATACAAGAAGCATGACTAGTCTGGGTTGGAAATAGGACTGTTAAGATGGGACCCCCTAGAAAAGCTGAATATCGAAAGAATCTGTAAACATGAGTCAGATAAAGAGTGAACTTAATGTTAGTTCATGCAAAAGGAATCAAAAAGACCTGAAGGTAAGTCAGAGTGTAGTAGATTCAGGGAAGTGAACATGACTTAGCTTGGCCTGGCACAGTACTCAGGGCAACTCTCTAGAAGCAGTGAATGCTTAAACTGAAGAAGAAAGTGAAAAGCAAATCATGTAAAGACATGCCAAGATGTTTGCTCTTTATTCTGAAGACTATGGGGAACAATTGAAAAATGTTAAGCAGTAGAATAAGGAGGAAGCCTAAAAGGGAGTTATCAATTAGAAGTGTGTGGCAGTAATCCCAGCTAGAGATGGCGATGAGCCACAAAAGCATAGTAGTAATGAGGATGGAGAGGGCTAGACAGATTCAGGAAATTTAAAAAACAAACCAGCAGACAAAACACTATCCCCGGGCTTCCCAGGTGGCGCAGTGGTTGAGAATCTGCCTGCCGATGCAGGGTACACGGGTTCAAGCCCTGGTCTGGGAAGATCCCACATGCTGCGGAGCAACTAGGCCCGTGAGCCACAACTACTGAGCCTGCGCGTCTGGAGCCTGTGCTCCGCAACAAGAGAGGCCACGATAGTGAGAAGCCCACGCACCGCGATGAAGAGTGGTCCCCACTCGCCGCAACTAGAGAAAGCCCTCGCACAGAAACAAAGACCCAACACAGCCAAAAATAAATAAATAAAATAAATTAAAAAAAAAACAAAAACAAAAAAAAACACTATCCCCACTACATGAAGATTAAATGGGGAAGGTGAAGATGGATGGTATGTTAAGAAATACAGGAGAAATGGTAGAATTCTGGGATGGGAGATTTGTTCAAACTTGAAAATGTTGAAATTCCTATGAAACATCCAGGTAGGAATGGAGAGTATGCCATGAGATACATGGGTCTGCAGCTCAGTAACAAGACCTGGGCATGAGATACATTTTGGAGCATTAAGCATATAGTTGTCAGTTGAAGGTATAAGTAGAAGAAATCATCAGAGAAAGTAGAAGTGAAAAGAGAAGATGACCAAGTATAGAAATCCAAACAATGTTTACGTGGTATGTAAAGGAAAATTCACGCACGTAAAAGATCCGCATTAAAGCTTGATAAGGAGTCCTCAAGAGATAAGAGCAGAGTCAAGAGAGATTGGTTTCCTAGAGGTCAGGGCAACCACGAATTTAAAAAACAGACAATGTTCGACCCCATCATAAAATGGCAGAGGGAACAAGGAAGATAATGTTCTACAATGAGTATTTATATCATCTGTTATGAATCACTTTAGATTCTTTTGGCCTCAAAACTGTATCTTGGACATTTGGCCATTTTTATCTGTCCCAGCCTAGGGCTAATCTGTTTCTCCATGACGTCTGAGCACCTTTCTTGTGGGTACAGACCTTGGAGCTTCCTAGTGACAATGAGGCATGGAACACCAAGTCCTGTGGAGCTCACATGTACACAATCAGGAAGTGCAGGGGAACTTAGTGCTTTGTGGGGCTCAACTTTCACCAGTGAGAGAAAAGAGCTAGTGAATATATTCTTATCTCTTCCTCTTTATGATGGACTGCCGTAAAAAGCAGTCACTTAAAAGACCTCTCAGGAGACAGTCTCAGGAGATTGAGCAATTTGTCCTTGATACCCAAGTGCTGGCCAGGTTGAAAACACATCCTCTTCTTGGCTCTCCCTCCTTCTCTGACACACTCTTTTTTTCTCTTATCCCTACTCCCAGGACTGCATTCCGTAATGGAGGAGTAGCACTTAATGCTTTGCTTAAGGCTCTGCTTTCTGGGGAAACCAGGCTAAGACAAGTATATACACCTGTTGTAGTCAGAAAAAAAATCTATTTTAAGTGTAGGTATTTCATGTGATTTAATACCACAAAATGGAAATAATTTCTTTTTCTCTTCTTCTTAACCTAGCATCTGGGATCCTATAGCTAAAAACAGAAATTAATGACTAGGTTGCCTTGAAACAAACAATACAAACTGCAATTAGAAAAAAATAATAATTAAAAAATATTAGGGTAAATTGAAAGTAAGAAAAAAATATTTAGCCAAAAGAGAACTAATGCCACATTTCAAGGAAATTCAGCATAAAAATTCAGTTGTTTGAATATGATAAAGGAGAAAGACGGAAATGAATTAGGGGATCATTTGGGAATATTAAGCCTAAGGTTTCCTCAAGAATTAAAGGCAGATAGCTTAGTCCAATTGACTTATTGTCTAGCTGTGTACTGATAGTTCTCAAAACGTGTTAGCCAGATGAACAGCATCAGCACCACTGAGAACCTGGTAGAACCTGATGGAAAAATTCCCAGAACCCACCCCAAAACTACTGAATAACAAATTCTGCAGGTAGAGCCCAGAGATCTGCCCTCTAGGGCTCCTGATGGATATTAAAGACTGAGAACCTATAAACAAGCAGGATCTATTTCATTTGGCGCAAAGAGTAGCTAAATTAAACAGTGATAGGCCACCTCCTCCATGAAGCATTATTGATTTCCTCAAATGGAAATAACATTTCCTGCCTCTGAATTCCCAGAGCCTTTATATATACATCTTTTCTTTGCATTTTTAAAACAAGGACAACTTTGGGGGAACAATTTGATAAAATATTCATGACATGTTCAAGTAGTCATTGTGAATCCTAACCTATCAGTTCCCAAAAGGAACCTCGGCAAATAAAGACATCCTTCATAATGGTCACCTGGCAAAGACTAGAATAACAGGCAAGATCACAGAATGCTGTTTTAGAAAATAAGGCAATCTAATTTCTGTAAGGAAAAATATGTCTAAGTAATATTGGAAAATTATACAATGGGACACATGGAGACTAAAGGGTAGATTTAACTTACTCTGAGGTTTAAAATGCCTTAGACAAGGTTCTACATAAAAGGCTATTGATCAGATTGAGTCAATAAGGGATAGAGGGGATGTTTGGTTATAGGTAGGAAACAAACATTAAAACCATCAACCCTCCATTAGGTATATGTGGGTTTCCTTGTCTGTTGGTCATGTATATGAAAGTATCAACTCTGGACTACTTATTCTAGTTTTAATTGATGGATCTCCAAGGAATTAAAGTAGGTATCAATATTCCAAATATCAATTTGGTATCAATAAACCAAAGGTCTTTAAATCTTTTAAGCACGGGAACAACTTTTCCTCTACCTTGATATTTTTCTTAAAATGAAAATTACCCATAATTGCTCTATGTAAAAATTAAAGCAGAATTGTTTTTGCCTTTGCCTTTAATTACCAGCAAAGATCTCTTCTCTTTCAGTAATTTTAGGGTTAGCAGGATGAGAAAACATACCATGCAGCCACTAACTATAATTCTGGGCAGCCTCTGAGTAGAATTTGAGCAGCCTTTCTTTGAATAATTTTATGAGTATATTAAAACTTGAACATTATCATTTTGCAAATATCTTAGTATTATCCTTGCATAATTCAAATAACATGTTATAAAATAAAGCAGACGCAACATTCTCTGGTTTGTGTTGGATAAATAGCCGTTAATACTGTGCTGTGGTTAGTCACACAATGTAGTGGTGTAAAACCGGTTTTCAAATTACATATAATATTTTTCCATACAATTTATTGAAATATTTCACCATGTCAGACCTTACACTACCAGAGCTAACAGAGAGTAGAGTCGGTCCTCTGCATCCGTGGGTTCCACATTTGCAGATTCAGGCAACCAGGAATCGAATTTTGATTCAACCTGCGATGCAGATCCCCCCATACGGAGAGCCGACTGTACTACCCCATTTTATATAAAGGACTTGAACATCCATGGACTTTAATATCTGCTTGGGCTCCTGGAACGAATCCCCCGTGAATAAAAAGGGACGTTGGAATACTAGTTCATTCTTGTGAATTGCATGCCCTCTTAAATGACTCAGAAGCTGTTTCAGTTTTCCAGAGCATAAAAATACTGTTGAGAGACAAGGTATGTGGTTCTTATACAGATAAATAAGACATACACAAAACTAGGAGTTCTTGATAATGCATCTCAAAAGAAGAAATTAACTGAACTATGAAATACCTGAATATAGAATATGAGGAATTTTAATAGGGAGAGGACCAGACTAAATTGTATATTCTTCCAAATACCTATTCCACGTACATTTAGAGAAAAAATAGTCAATGTATAATAAGAGCAGTGCAAAGAGATCAACAGCTAGCACTAAAATATTATTGTCTTTATACAAGATAAACGAAAGGTAAAAATACTAAAGTTCAGTACCACTAAAATCTTTGAATCTCTCAGAATCAATAAGTTCACAAAAATTACGCACCTCATTAAATTCTACACAGATTGCAAAGCTAGCTATAATGTGAAAACAGGCAGACAGTCTGTCTCAATATTATTACAGGAAGGGTTGGTTAAATTAATAGCTCCTCATTGATTAAAAAATCTTGCATTTTACATGTTCTTAAGTTGGTTCCCACCATTACCTTTCAATAACAGAATGAGTCTTTGGAGAAATGTGGTTATATTGAACTACTGAAATACAAAGGTAGGCAAAAGAAGATGTTTACAATATTCTATCATTGTTTCCTGTTATAAAATGCTCTCTATGTGAAAAGCATATCTGCATGCTTCCATATAGTCTTAGTGATTTTTTTATGCTTAAAATTTCCTGCTAAGAATATAATTAGTAATGATAACTAAGCACAAAATATTATTACTCCATCATAATATTCCTAGGTAAGACGTCATTTTGTCCAGGTAATATAGTATCTGACATTGCAAGTGATAATGCCACTGGGACTTTGTCCACTTGTAATCACTATACATTAGAAAATCATTTCTTACCACGTTACAAATCAACTGCGTTTTTCAAATATTGATTCAGCTCCTTTCCACTTTTGCTCATTTAACAAAACGTATTAGTTACATGACTTACTTAGAAAGTTTTTATTACAAATGTTAAATTCTTATTCAGCTTACATGTTGACTGGTGTCCAGTAGAAACCCATACTCTTTTTTTAATGCACATAAGCCTTTATTCTTAATGCAATCTGCTTCTTCCCTTGAAGGCTTCAATAGATAATTTACCTTGGGTATTGTCAAGAGTATAGAAACACATATATTTAATATGTACAGCTAAGTTCATTTATGTTTCTGAAGGTCTCTTCAATCAAAACTTAGTTGATGACATTGTTATTAGTACCTTTGGTCTCATTATTTAATCCCTTTCACTGATCTCTTCAGTTATATATGTGGCCATCTCAAAATCCATTTGTTGGCTCTGAAGCAACATTAAATTACACTTTCATTTACTAGCCCTATGTAATTTTTAAGTATCTTTTAATATGTATCATAAATTATAATACATAATTAATATAACATTATTCATATATATTCATATATTTAAACTCTTAGTAAGAGTAACTGAAAACACAAACACTTAAGTTGAGACACGTTTCAAATAAAATAATCTATTCCTTAGTCAGTAAGGAAATTTAGTTGTGAAAGATATATATGTATACATATATATGTGTATGTATATATATTTATGCATAAAGCTATGCAGTGCCACGCTACATGATATCCCACTATAAATCTGAGAGATTTAAATGCAGCAAAGTCAGTAAACAGAAAATATTTTGGTGTTTTTGAGGTTAGCTTGCTTATTCTTACATATAATTATGCTGTACATTTTAAAATGTATTTTATAAACTATTTTTAAGCACTTTAGAATTTTAGAAACTTTAGATTTTCAAAATATTTACCTGCACAGTGTCTGCACACTTATCCATAATCAATTATGATGACATTAAGTTTTCACATTTGGTGATTTTGGAAAAAAATCAACATCACTCCCTCTTTTTTTCTTAGCTAAAGGGAAAAAGATGCTTTATATAACAGGATGACCTATAACCTATGACATCAGTGCTTTACTGAGGTTGTTTATCATCTAATGTGCTGTTGTTTTGTTTCATGCTTTGAATAACGTTCACTCAAATTTATATAAGATTTGAGGATTTCTTAAGAATAGTCGTGTAGCAATCCAATAACATTTGGGTTTAATGACAATTATCACTGCTAACTGGTTAGAGCATATGTCAAATCCTTAATAACAACTAAAGACCATCGAGTTCATGGTGACCATGCCTTTTCACAATATAAATAGCTCTATGCATACTTGACATTGTTGTTATGGCAAATAAATGAAAATCTGGCAAGGTCACAGTGAGGTGAGGATGATTATTCCATCATGAAATTCAAGCCTATTTTGTGTTTGCTTACTTGGATATACCTGAACCTAAACTTTAAGATTGTGATCCCAGTGGTATGCTATTAAGTGATGACATTTTTTTACCTCTTAGTGGAAATTCAAAACACTCCTGAAATCTCAAAATATTTGAATCGTTAACGAGATTAATTTGGCAGACAATATTTATAAACTTAGGTCACTTAATAAAGATATAGTTAGACATTTTTGTTTGTTGTTTTAATAGAAATAGGAGAATAAAAAGTGAACCAAAGGTAAAAAGGCACAATTCTTAGGAATTATTTAATTTTTCAGCTTCCACTGAGGTCATCACTTTAATCACTAAAAATACCTACAAAAGATAAGAATCTAAGGGCTAAACAGAAAAAAAATCACCAATGCCAAATACATACATTTGTGTATAGTTTTTTCTCTTCAGAACACTACATATAGGTTACGTTAGAAAACTTTAGTAAATAGATTTAATTGGCAAATTAATTAGCAAAAACATACAAGATAAAATTATCTAATTGTCACCATTTGGGACAAATTTCTATTTCTTTGTAGTAAATAATCCTTTTTTGTGCTCTAGTGTTCAAGACAACTTCTGTGTATTGCTGTACAAGAAATAATTCCGTTAATTTGTAATGCAAATGACAAGTAAGAAAATAGTAAATGAGAAAAATGCTTGTCAAAGATTCTGCTGTGTATGCCATTACTGAGGCATCACAAATATTACTTTGGCATATTATTTGTGTTGGAATAATTTTTTAAAACTGTCACACATTCAATATTTGCTATGTTCAGACACCGGCTAAACACTTAAATACCATCAGTGTTAACCCCAACAAAACATATAACATGATATTCTGGTACCCAGTCTATATGGAGAGGGGGCATTGAGACCCAGAGACTATATAACATTCCCCCACATCACACAGCTAGTAAGTATAGGATCTGGGATTTGAATGCTGTTTTTACTCCAGATCAGTTTTTTAACCACTGCTCTGTAGAGAGGAGATTTTAAAAGGATGGTATAAGGTCTAGTTGGGACTTCCTAATGCCCTGTAAACTTTTGTTTACCAGACCTTTATTTAGTTCTTACAGCTCAGTGACACATAATTCCATAGCCCTCTACTCTTCACTTACTCAGAAGTGTTATCGACTATTAACACACTAAAATAAACTAATACTATGATTTACTAATATGATACATATTCATAAACGGACATTAGTGCTCTACTGGAGTTAACCGAGAAGTCCATTTCCACCTGATGAGGTAGGCACAGGCCCACAAGTAGGACTGCCAGATTTAGTGAACAAAAAATGCTCCTGTCATTTTGTGAGGCAACCTTAAACAACACTACAACGTTCCTCAGTGCATATAGATGGAATCCCTGCAATTTTCAGGAAAAATGCATTGTTACTTTTGCACCCTTTTTTATGTTATGAATTGGTTGCCATTTCCAATGATTGCCTTTCTTGCTTTTCAAAAAAATCTTTATTGAAGTATAATTGAAAAAGACTGAACTGCACGTATTTAAAGCATGCAGTTTGCTATGTTTTGATGTATGTATACACCCATGTACACATCAACACAATCAAGTCAACGAACATCACTCTCAAAAATCTCCTCACGCCCGTCGGTAATGCCTCTCTCGTGTCCCACTGCCCCAACCCCAGTACACAGGAAATGACTGATCTGCTTTTCACTAGAGATTATCTTATGTTTTCTAAAATTGTATAATAATGAAATCAAATAGTACATATCTTTTTTTGTCTGACTCCTTTCATAATTTTTATTTCAAGTGTCAATAGTTGATTTGTTTTTATTGATTTGTTTTTTTTTAATTGATATTTTTCCCCCATGGTAAGCTGTATTTTCCTTTTTTAAAACATTTGGTGTCAGACATTTTGAATTTTATCTTGTTGAGTGCTTTCTAATTTTGTTTTCCTCTAAATATCCTTGAACTTTTTTGTGTGATGGGGTTCTTATGAAGAAATACTTTGTTCTGGTTTTACTTTTTCTTTCTTTCTTTTTTTTTAAGGATGAACACAAACAGCATTTAGCTTAAGGTTAATTTTCCCCTATTACTGATACATGATCTTGCTGAGTACTGTACCCAGTACCCCCTAAATTAAAAAAATTTTTGGTTGGTTTGGCTGGTGGCAAAGGGTACTATTCCTAGTCCTACGTGAGCAATGCAGATTGCCCCTTCTAATCATTTTTGATTGCTTTACTTTCCAGATTAGCGTAGTTTCCTCTAAGGCATGTACTGATCAGCTTTCAGCTGAGTACTCAAGAGGACCCTCTATAAGTCTTCTGAGCTTTACTTCTGTGCAACACTTTCCTCTCTGGTATTCTGTCCCATAAACTGTAGTTATATCATCCTGCTGGAGTCTGAGCTCTGTCTCCACAGCTCAGGGAAACTCCTGGGCTCCTCCTTGGTTCTCCCTGCTTTTTCTGTGACCTGAAAACTTCCCCAAGCAGTAGTTTGAGCAGTCGTGGGAATCACCATATTTGTTGCCCATCTTGCAGGAATCATTGTCCTTCATTGCCTGAAGTCTAATAATTTGGAAACCATTATTACATATATTTAGTTCAGTTTTTAGTAGTTTGGAGTTTTTTGGTTTTTTGGCAGGAAAGAGGTGATTGCGCCCTACCTGAATATTGGAGTGGAAAGCCTGGTGAGACACTATAGACTAAAATGGAGGGCTAGGGGCACTAACGCAGGGATTGACTGGAGGGGAGCTTTGTGTGGTGATTTTCTCATATATACAGTATTAATGTAGGAGTGTGATGGGGAGAAAAGAAATGAGTAAATGCTGAGGTACATTTTTTGATGAGGCAAGGGGAAAAATGAAGATGATGGATCAGTAAACTTTCACTATAAATATCCAAATAGTAGATATTTGGGGATTTGTAGGCCATAAAATCTCTGTTGTATCACAAGTACTCAACTCTGCTGTTGTAGCATGAAAGCAGCCATAATACACAATGAATGAGCAGGGCTGTGTTCCAACCCATGTTTAATTACAGATATTGACATTTCAATTTCACATAATTTTCTATATCATAAAGTATTGTTCTCCTTTTGATTTTTAAAAGTATTTTGAAATGTAAAAGCAATTGTTAATTTATACATTGCACAGAAATAGGCAGGGGGAACTCCAGTTCCAGACAAGATGCAGTAAATACACTTCTCCCTATTCCACCTTTAGTTAAGGAGAGCTAAAAGCCCTGGACATCATACATAAAACAAACAAACATAAGAAGAGTCTGAAAATTGGAGAGAAGGCAGAAGACTGGCTAGGGAACTTGGGACCCAGGGAATGACATAGTAGTTCTCTAGATTTTCTTTTTGACCGTATATAATCTGAACTGGGTGTTCAAGAGGCTGGCAATTCAGAAACACTAACAGAGAAAAACAAAAAAGGAGGCCCAATAAAGCCTGATCTTTCTAGCCGAAGAACCAGGAAAGAGGCAGCTTAGCAAGATAGAATACTTTTTGACAAATACTGCCCTACTCTGGGCAACACCAGAGAAAAAACTAGCCCCCAACCCCATATCTGCCAGCAAAGGAGAAATGGAAATCCTAGACTTCTAACCTTCCTCAAATGTGGTGACGGACCTTTTGTTTTTGCCCGAAAAAAATGGTGTCAGAGAAGGCCAAGTGGAAAGATAGATCTTTTATCTCTGTCCGGCAGTAATGAGATCCCCCTTGCCAGTGGAGCCATGTGAGAAGTAGTAATGAAATGCCTCATTCCCCACATGGTATCAACAGAGGACAAGTGGGAGACCTGAATTTCCACTCCTATCTAGCAGTAATGAGGTGGCGCCTCCCTTCTTTCATTGGTGTAGTGTCAGAAGCATCGTAAACAGAAGACCCAAATTCTCCCAACAAGATAACCAAAATGCCCCCATGATACAATCAAAAATCAGTTATCACACCAAGAATCAGGAAAATTATAACTTGAGTAAGAAAAGACAATAATATATACCAATGTCATGATGACATAGATTTTTGGAATTATCTGACAAAGATTTTAACACAGCCATCATAAAAATACATTAATGAGCAATCAAACATCCACAAAACAACTGAGGAATGGAAAGTTTCAGCAAAGAAATTGGAGATGTAAAGAAGAACTAAACAGAAATTTTAGCATTGAAAAACACACACACACACACAAAACAAGAAACACAATGGATGACCTAAATAGCAGAATAAAGAGAATAGAGGAAAGGATTGGTAAACTTACAGAAAGGACAATAGAAATTACCCAACATGAACAATTAAGATAAAATAGTATGGGATGTCATTCACTTTTCCTACCCCCTTTCCTTTGAATAGTTCCTTCACTGAACTTATTCTTTGAAAATAAATAGGAAGATTAGCTCCCTGTAGGCAAATTTTCCTGAAGGTCTCGGTAAAACAATTTTCTCCCATTTCCATACGTCCACATACATAAACACAAAGCACACCAAGTCCCATCCCACCCTAACAGCCTCAATCAAAGAAACAAAAGATATAGCTACTTTCATGAAAGGAGTGGGGAATGGGGAAATGATTAAGGAAAAATATATCAAGACCAAAACAAAAGGTCATACAGCAATAAATTATTATGTCATGAAAAGGGATACGTGTTTGAGGAGCAACTTGTAGGCAACATGGAGGGAGCAAAAGAGTGCTAAGAAACAAGAAGTAAGAAAAAAGAAGACCACAAATAGGAGAGGGTTTAGGCAAATTGTAAAATTGACTCTCTTTGTTATTAGTATTCTAAATTGTTTAAGTCTTAGAATTTGGCATCCCTCCCTGGTTCCTGGCTTCCCTCCAACACCTCCAACACATTCTTTCGGGAAAGAATGAATAACAATGAAATGCCCTCTTTCCCAACACCCGAGAAACATACATTGATAAGCCTTGAGCAAAAGAATAGCATGCCAAAAATGATGCTGAACTAGATTCATGACATCTGTTTTCTAGTCAAACACAGACACTAACTAGTTATATCACTTAACCAAGTCTCTTCTTCCCTCTAGGGTTGAAATCCCTTAAGGATTTGGACATTTCTTACAACCTGAAACTTTTATAAATCTATGCATCTATTAGTGTGGTCTTTCAGACATCAAGTTTCTGGTTGAGGGACAACAATAATTTTGGAATGAGATTCCATGGTTCCCTTGACATCACATCCATATTGTGACTAGTCCATTTTACAGGAAGGCTGAGCACAGATTTAGGTGTTAACAGTAATAGAACTGATAACATCATAGTGTGAAGAAGAAAATACACAGGACAAAAATTTAGCTCTGATTTCTCCTATTGATGGGAATTAGTCAAAGCCTACCCAGTGCTGAAGACTTGGAATTCATTTTTCAAAAGAAAGTAGAAGAGATTATTACCATCAATATATGAATAAGAAAGAATGAGAATAATAACTATGATGTGTTAAGCATATATTGTGAGGCTTTATGCTAACTGCTTTACGTGAATTATCACATTAAATTTTGAGAGAACTCTATGGGACATTTCAAGTAATTTATCCATTTTTGGATGAGGAAACTGCAACTTAGAAAAGTTAAATATGTTGCCAAAGAATATGCATCTGGTAAAGAGTAAAGTCATAGAAGAAACTCAGGTCAGCTGATTCCAGAATCTGTGCTCTTAACAATAGCTTATTTCTTACGTAATAAAGTGTTCTCACTAGAATTTTGGCATTATCACAGTGAATAGAAAGAGAGCCATGGAATGGAAAAAGAGATATCTTCTCAGCCTTTTAAGGCAAGTAGAGCACCAAACTACTTGGAATCAGAGATATGTTTGCTCAGGAGCTGATGTGTTTATCAGGGTAGTCAGCAGCCCCACCTTTGCCACACCTTTTCTACCACTGATTCCACTTGAACTACAACTCCTATGGCATAGAACAAAACCATTTATTGTATGACTAGAACCACTATTATATAACATTGCTTTAAATTCAAGAGCCCCCAATATGTCTAACACATTGAATTACCTATCCTTTTTTTTTTTTTAATAGGGTTGATTTTTTTATTTATTTATTTATTGGCTGTACTGGGTCTTCGTTTCTGTGCGAGGGCTTTCTCTAGTTGCGGCAAGTGGGGGCCACTCTTCATCGCGGTGCGCGGGCCTCTCACTATTGCGGCCTCTCTTGTTGCGGAGCACAGGCTCCAGACGTGCAGGCTCAGTAGTTGTGGCTCACGGGCGTAGTTGCTCCGTGGCATGTGGGATCTTCCCAGACCAGGGCTCGAACCCGTGTCCCCTGCATTGGCAGGCAGATTCTCAACCACTGCGCCACCAGGGAAGCCCCCTATCCTTTTTTTGTGAATGGCAGGAGGGCTGCTTTCCAGAGAGGAGATTATGATGGATAATGAAGAACAAAAAGTGGACAGAGAGAGAGAGAAGGCTGTACTTCACAGTAGGAGAACTAGAATGAGAATTGGGGAACCCAGGTGTGCCCAAAATAAACTCAATATTGTTTGTAATTGAGCTCAGGGACAATCCAGTAAAGAGCAATTCCATTGTAAGAATCAAATTCAAAGGCAAAGTCAGTAAGAACTACATGTGCATTTTTTGGAACCATGATTATAAAGACCTTGGGAATAGATGTGTTGAATAGTTATTCAGACATGAGCAACAAAAGAATACTCTGTGAGCTTTTAGATATGCAGCCACTTGGTCATTTATTTCGAAATAACTTGCCAGAGAAAATTGTGATATTCTCTGGCTGTTTTTTGCAGTTATACCAGTCAGCAGGCCAAGGATAAAGACCACTTAAGTATTATTTGGAAATGAAGTGACTATCTAAAAGGATATAGTTGTATGTTAAAGAGATACTAAGCCATTTGGAGTCAACTAAGTTAGCTCTAGGGCCAAGAATAAATGAATATAAATGTGAAACACTATTCTGGTAGATACAGTACTTTCACAGAGTCTTGTATCTGAGAGTATGGAAAGGCCACTGAGGAGATAGTGAGCTGTCAAATCCCTGTGATAAATGTATATCTAAGTAGTATTTAAGTTGCTTGATACTGGAATACATCAAGTGAAAGATACCATCTTAGGGTCAAAAAAAAGCATGTGGAGTCTAATTGCTCAACACAAAGGAGAATGAAAAGAGAAAGAAAACAGTCAAAGCAGCAGGCTTAATCAAAATAGGGTCTTCAATTTTGCAGAGAGATGAAGACAGAGTTCAGAAAGATGAATGGGTTTGCCTATTCAAGTTAGAAAAATAAATTAGAGAAGGTGAAAGAGGGGGAAAAAAGAATACAGAAATCTATGACTTTGGTACATGAAAAGTGGCATGTACAATGGAAAAAAACAAGGCAATAAAACACCATTGATTATTAAAAATTTCCTTGCAGGAACAGCAATAAAATTTTAAAGCGCTTTTAGTAAATATTCTTTTAAGATTAATTTTCAATTACTGAAGTCACATCTTTGTAATCTGAGAGAACTTTTTCTTTGACTCACCATGCAATGGGCCATGGTTACCCATCTTATGTCTGCTAAATACTGATACCATGAGATTTCCCATTATATAGATAATGTTCCCCGGTTAAATAGGTGTGAAAATAATGCATTCTGCAGACTCACTTCGGAGATTTAACCTAAAAAGAATTAATTATAAAGGAATTTTAAAATCTGGCTTAATCCAGGGTTTCCCAAATGTACTTGGTCAAAGTTTCCATTGTGAAACATCTACTAAATCTCAAGAATCATTAGGATATTTCAATAATGCTAGGTTGGAAAAGTTCATTAAAAATTCTAATTGATCTATTCTTTTGAGGAAGCAGTTCTTGAAAAGTCAAAACCTTACTCCCAGGTAGTGAGGGATAACAGGTTTCCTGCCATAAACATCTAGAAAGCTATAAAAAGTTTTCAACACTTCAGAGTGTACAAAGGGCAGCATAGTATATGATCGCTAAGAAAAGGTAAACAAATGATGCAAGCCATATGCTCACCCCGGCTTTATGCATGGTGGCAATTTCTAAACTCCTGCTTAAAGATTGGAACCCAATCAGAGAAGAACACTCTTGAGTAGTTCAGGAGACATACTGTAGTTTGGACAGTGTTGGCTAGATTTGGGGACTAGAATTTTAAGAGCGGAATACCAAAGAGAGCACAACTAAACAGAGAAGAGTTCTAGAAACCTTTATGGGGTCTCATTAAATTTTTAATCAAATACCAAAATGAACATGCATAGGGTAAAATTCCACGATGCTAATTGATCAAACAATTTCTGTGGAAAGAACAATTACTGATGAGTCTTAGGCAACCAATTCCCAGAGTTACTTATGTGTCATTTAAATTTTCATCATCCAGCATCAAGGGACTTAGTTGAATACGAGGAACAATTAACACGTGCATATATGTGGGTTAGTATACATACGAATACATATCTCCCTCATCTGTCAGCTGAAAGGACCTAGAAGCAATGACACCCAGTAGCAAGAAGCACACCTAGTGCCCAGATCTTAATTTCTATTGCTATTCTTCAATTTAAAAAAATAGAACTTACTAGAAAAATAACTGATTCTAGGATTAGGATAGGAAATATACAGCATAAGCCAGAAAATAAGAAAGTGCTAAAAAATAAAAAATCAGAACCACAATTATGGGGATGTATCAAAGGGATACAGGAGCCAACTGAAAGAGCTATGAGTGGTCAAAAGTGGAACCATTTATCAACAAAATATATAAAGTAGTAGTAGATTATAGCCCAAAGTATGAAATATCTGTAAGTCCGTACTGATATAAATTATTGGATAAATAGTAAATGTAGAATAAGTATATGGGTGAGGCAAATTTTCCAGCAGAAGAATTTCATATAATCACCTTCAAGGAGGCGAAGCATAATTCCCCACTGCTGAAGTTTGGGTTGCGCATAGTGTTTTCCTTCTAAAGAGCACAGTATGGAGAGGAAGGAAAAAAAAGTAGCTTTACAGTGGAGACACCTGAAAAACACATCTCAAGTGTGGCAATCAAGGTTAACATCAACAGAAGTAAGTTATATTGATGCTATGAACTCTTGATATTATGTAATAAGAATGACACTTTATCTCTGGGGACTTTTCCCAAAAACATATTACCTCTTTCTAATTATGATAAAAATATTAGACACATCCCATTTGAAGCACATTGTGACAAAAGTACCATACTAATATATTAATAACAGGGTAACTAGATTTGAGTTATATGGGAACTCTGCTTTATCATCACAATACTTTTGTAAATCTAAAACTGTTCTAAAATTAAGTTTATTTAAAAGTATGACAGTGTCTTGTTGGGTTTATAAATACGAAGAAATAAAAGGTATGACAGCAATAGCACTAAGTATAGGAAGAAGGAAAAGGAAGTATGCTATAGTAATGTCCCTGTATTAAAAGTGAAGTTGTATGTCATTTAAAAAAATAACTCATCCAACAGACAAAGACAAACATGAAAAGTAAAAAAAGACCATATGTTTCCAAAAGTAAATAATAGCAAGATGGTAGTTTTAACCCAGGTATATCCATAATTACATTAAGTTAAAAGGATCTAAATGATTTAATAAAAGATAAAGATTTTCTTCTTAAAATTTTTTTCCAGGTTTATTGAGATATAACTGACATAACATTGTATAAGTTCAAGTTCTATAACGTAGTGATTTGATATCTGTATATACAGTGAATTGATTACCACAGTAAGTTTAGCTAACATCCATCACCTCACACAGTTACAAAATTTTTTTATCTTATGATGAGAATTTTTCAGATCTACTCTCATAGCAACCTTCAAATGTCCAAAAAAGTATTGTTAGCTATAGTCATCATGTTGTACATTACAAGCTTAGAACTTATTTATTATATTATGTACCTTTTAACCACCTTCACCGAATCTCCCCCAGCCCCCCATCACCCCCACTGCCTCTGGTGGCCACAAATTTGATCTCTGTTTCTGAGTTTGGTTTGTTTAGATTTCACATGTAAATGGGATCATGCCGTATTTGTGTTTCTCTGCCTAACAGCATAGCATAATGCCCTTAAGGTCCATCCTTGTCCTCGCAAATGGCAGGATTTCCTTATTTTTTTATGGCTAACAAGCTATTTGTGTGTGTCTGTGTGTGTGACATTTTCTTTCTTTATGCATCCAACGATGGACATTTAGGTTGTTTCCATGTCTTGGCTATTGTAAATAATGCCAGAATGAAAATGAAAGTGCAGATACCTCTTTGGTGTATTGATTTTGTTTCCTTCAGATATATAGTCACAAGTGGAACTTCTGGATCATATGGTAGTTCCATTTTTAAGTTTTTCAGAAACCTCCATACATCGTATTTCCATAGAGGCTGTACCAATATACATACCCACTAACGGTGCACAAGGGTTCCCTTTTCTCCACAACCTCACCAGCATTTGTTATTTCTTATCTTTTTAGTGATAGCAATTCTAAAAGTTGTGAGGCAATATCTCATCGTGCTTTTGATTTGCTTTTCCCTGATGATTAGTGATGTTGAACATCTTTACATGTATCTGTTGCCCATTTGGAAGTTTTCTTTGGAAAAATATCTATTCAGTTCCTCTAAACATTTTTAATTGGATTGTGTGGTTTTCTGATATTGAATTACATGAGTTTGTTTTATATTTTGGATATTAACCCCTTACCTGATATGTGGTTTGCAAATAATTTCTCCTATTTCACTGCTTGTCTTTTCATTTTGTTGACTTTATTCCTGTAAAGAAGCTTTTTAGTTTGACCCAATCTACATTTTTATTTTTGATTTTGTTGCTTTTGCTTTTGGTGTCATATCCAAGAATCATTTCTAAGACCCATGTCAAGGAACATTTTCTCTACATTTTCTTCTAGGAGTTTTAAATCTTTAATCCATTTCAAGTTAGTTTTTGTGAGTGGTGTAAGACAGGGCTGTCCAGTTTTCCCAACACCATTTATTGAAAATACTGTCCTTTCCACATTATATGTTCTTTGCTTCTTTGTCATAAATTAATTGTCCATATATGTGTGGGTTTATTTCTGGGCTCTCCATTCTGTTCCATTGATCTATGTGTCTGTTTTTCTGCCAATACATTGTTGTTTTGATTACTATAGCTTTGGTATAAGTTGAAATCAGGTAGTGTTCTTTTATTTCAGGATTGCTTTGGCTATCCTTCTATTTCAGGATTTTATTTCTGGATTCCTTTTATTTCTGGATTTCTGGTTTTATTTCAGGATTCCTTTGTGTTTCCATACAAATTTTATAATTATTTGTTCTATTTCTGTGGAAAATGTCATTGGCATTTTGAGAGGGATTGCATTGCATCTGTGGATTGTTTTAGGTAATATGTACTTTTTAACAATAGTTTTTATAATCAGTAAGCATGAAACATCTTTCTGTTTCTTTGTGTCTTCTTCAATTTCTTTCAACAATGTCTTATAACTTTTAGTATACAGGCTATTCACCTCCTTCGTTAAATGTATTCCTAGGTAGTTTATTCACTTTGCTGCAATTGAAAATGGGATGGTTTTCTTAATTTCTCTTTCTGCTTTTGTTGTTAGTGTATAGAAATGCAAAAGATTTTTGTACATCAATTTTTTACCCTGAAACTTTACTGTATTCACTTATTATTTCTAAGAGTTTTGAGTAAAGTCTTTAGGATTTTCTATGTATAATGTCATGTCATATACAAATCGTGACAGTTTATTTCTTCCTGTCCAATTTGGAAGCTTTTTATGTTTTTCTTGCCTAATTGCTCTGGCTAGGACTTCCAATACTATGTTGAATAAGAGTGGTGAGAGTGGGCATCCTTGTCTTGCTCCTGATCTTAGAGGGATAGCTTTCTTTTTTTCACTGTTGAGTATAATGTTAGCTGTGGGTTTGTCATATATGGCCATTATTATATTCCTTCTATATACATTTTATTGAAAGTTTTTTTTTATCTTAAATGTGTATTGAATCTTGTCAAATGCTTTTTCTGCATCTTTTGAGATGATTATATGATTTTTATCTTTTGTCTTATTAAGGTGGTGTATTATGTTGATTTTCAGATGATGAACCATACTTGCATCCCTGGATTAATCCCACTTGATCATGATTTATGGTGTTTATAATGTATTATTATATTTGGTCTGCTAAAATTTTGTTGCAGATTTTTGTATCTATTTTCATCGGAGATATTGGCCTGTAATTTCTTTTTTGTGTGTTTTCATTGTCTGGTTTTGGTATCATGGTAATGTTGGCCTTGTAAAATGAGTTAGGAAGGATTCCTTCCTCTTCAGTTTTTAGAAGGGTCTGAGAAGGGTAGGTACTAAATCTTCTTTGAATGTTTGGTAGAATTCACCTGTGAAGTTTTCTGGTCCTGAACTTCAGTTTTTGGAATATTTTTGATTACTGTTTTTAATTTTCCTTACTAGTGATCAGTCTGTTCAGATTTTCTATTTCTTCACAATTCAGTCTTGAAAGGTTGTATTATTCTAAGAATTTCCCATTTCTTCTAGATTGTCCAATTTATTGGTGTATAGCTGTTCACAGCATTCTCTTATAATTCCTTGTAAGAAATTTCATTGTAATTTCTCTTATTTCCTTTCTGATTTTACCTGAGCCTTCTCTCTTTTTTTTTCTTAGTGAGTCTAACTAAAGGTTTGTCCATTTTACTTTTTCAAAGAATGAGTTCTTAGTTTCATTGATCTTTTTCATTTTTTTTTTAGTCTGTATTTCATTTATTTCAACTCTGATTGTTTATTCTTTCTTTCCCTCTACTGACTTTGGGCTTCGTTTGTTCTTCTTTTTCTACTTCCTTGAGGTGTGAGATTAGATTGTTTATCTGAGATTTTTCTTGTTTTTTGAGGTGAGCCTGTACTGCTATAAACTTCCCTCTTAGTACTGCTTTGCTGCATCCCGTAGATTTTGGTATGTCATATTTCATTTTTGTTTTCTTCAGGTATTTTGGATTTCTCGTTTGATTTCTTTGTTGACCCAGTAGTTATTCAGTGACATATCTTTTAGTCTTCAGATATTTCTGATTTTTCCAGCTTTCTTCTTGTAGCTGATTTCTGTTTTCATACTATTATGATCAGAAAAGATGCTTGATATGATTTCAGTTTCCTTAAATTTATTGAGACTTATTTTGTACCCCAACATATGGTCTATCCTTAAAAATGTTCCATGCGCATTTGAGAAGAATGTGGATTCTGCGTTCAGATGAAATGTTCTATTTAAGTCTATTAAGTCCATTTGGTCTAATGTTTCATTTAAGGCCAGTGTTTCCTTGTTGACTTTCTGTCTGGATGACCTATTCATTGATGTAAGTGGGGGTTAAAGTCCCCTACTATTACTGTATTGTTGTCAATTTCTCCCTTTAGATCTTTTAATAATTGTTTTATATGTTTTGGTACTCCTAAGTTAGTGCATATATATTAATAAATGTTATGTCTTCCTGATGGATTTTCCCCTTTATCATTACATATTGTCTCTCTTTGCTCCTTACCTTTATTGCCTTGAAGTCTCTTTTGTCTGATATGACTATAGCTACACCCGATTTCTTTTGGCTTCTATTTGCTTGGAGTATCATCTTCCATCTCTTCACTTTTAGCCTATGTTTCTCTTTGGAGCTGAGTCTCCTGGAGGCAGCATATAATTAGGTCTTATCTTTTAATCCATTCAGCCACTCTGTCCTTTGATTGGTGAATCCACTCCATTTATATTTAGGATGATTATGGATAAATGAAGACTTAGTACTGCCATTGTGGTTGCTCTATATCTCTTTTGTTTCTTTTTCCTTGTGTTTCTGTCTGCCATTTTCGTTTATTGGTTTTCTCTGATGTTTTTCTTAATTTACTCTGTTATGTTTTTAGTCTCTGCTCTAGATTTATGTTTTGTGTATAAAACGTCTCACAGATAAAATTATCCTTTTTCTGCAGATAGCATCTTATCTTCATTTGCTTATATGGGTTCTATCTTATTCCTCTTCCCCTTTTATGTTTTTGTTGTCTCAAATTATCCCTATTTATGTTGTGAGTTTGTTACCAAATTAAAATATCAATAGCTATAGTTATTTTTACTGCTTTTTTCCTCTTTAACATTTATGCTATAACTGTTTAACAACCTATTCTGATATAGATTTGCAATTTTCTGATTCTTTTTGTCTATTTATCATCTTAAAGTTTTGTGTGTTTTTGCCTTTTCATTTCAGGTAGAAGAGCTTCTTTTAGTATTTCTTGTAAGGGAGATCTAGTGTTGACGAACTCCCTCAGCTTTTGTTTGTCTGGGAAAGCCTTTATTTCTCCTTCATATCTGCAAGATACCATTGCCAAATAGCGTGTTCTTGGCTGACATTTTTTATCTTTCAATATTTTGAGTAGTCATTTTACTCTCTCCTAACCTATAGAGTTTCTCCTGAGAAACCTGCTGATAGCCTAATGGGAGTTCCTTTGCAGGTTACTGTCTTTTTTCCCTCGGCCTGCCTTTAAAACAAAATTTTTTTTAAATAAAATTATTTATTTTTATTTATTTATTTTTGGCTGCGTTGGGTGTTCATTGCTGAGCATGGGCTTTCTCTAGCTGCGGTGAGCAGGGGCTACTCTTTGCTGGGGCGCTCGGGCTTCTCATTGCAGTGGCTTCTCTTGTTGCGGAGCACAGGCTCTAAGCGAGCAGGCTTCAACAGTTGTGGCGCATGGGCTTAATTGCTCTGCGGCATGTGGGATCTTCCCGGACCAGGGCTCAAACCCATGTCCCCTGCATTGGCAGGCGAATTCTTAACCACTGCCCCACTAGGGAAGTCCCATTTGTATAACTTTTTAAAATTAGATTCTGCATATGAGTGATATGATATTTTTCTTTCTCCATCTGATTTACTTGACTTAGTATGATAATCTCCAGGTCTGTCCATGTTGTTACAGATGGCATTATTTCATTCTTTTTAATGGCTGAGTAATATTCCATTGTATATATGTACCACATCTTCTTTATTCATTCGTCTGTCGATGGACAATTAGGTTGCTTCCATGTCTTGGCTATTGTAAACAGCACTTCAGTGAACACTGGGGTGCATGTATCCTTTTGAATCATGTTTTTCTCCAGATATATGCCCAGGAGTGGGATTGCTGGATCATATGGTAGCTCAATTTTTATTTTTTTAAGGAACCTCCATAGTGGCTGCACCAATTTACATTCCCACCAACAGTGTAGGAGGGTTCCCTTTTCTCCACACCCTCTCCAGCATTTAATGTTTGAAGATTTTTTGATGTTGGCCATTCTGACCAGTGTGAAGTGATACCTCATTGTCGTTTTGATTTGCATTTCTCTAATAATTAGTGATGTTAAGCATCTTTTCGTGTGCTTTTTGGCCATCTGTATGTCTTCTTTGGAGAAATGTCTATTCAGTTCTATCCATTTTTTGCTTGGGTTGTTTGAGCACGGGCTCTAGGTGCATGGGCTTCAGTAGTTGTGGCTCACGGGCTTAGTTGCTCCGCAGCATGTGGGATCTTCCCGGACTAGGGCTCAAACCCATGTCCCCTACATTGGCAGGAGGATTCTTAACCACTGCGCCACCAGGGAAGCCCCTAAAATTTTTTTGACACTTTTAATGTATCTTGGAGAAGGTTTTTTATGTTGAGATAATTAGCTGTTCTCTTAGCTTTGTTGAATTGTATATCCAATTCCTTCCCCTGGGAAGTTCTCAGCTATCATTTCTTTAAATAAACTCTCTGCTCCCTTTTCCTTCTCTTCTCCTTCTGGGATACCCATTGTCCCTATTTTGCCTTTCCTAATGGAGTTGAAGAGTTCTCATACATTCATTTTTTAAAAATTTTTAGTTCTCTCTCTTTTATCTGAATCATTTCTAGATTTATATCTTAGAGCTCACTAATTCTCTCTTCCATTTGGTCTGCTCTATTTACAATGTTTTCCAGTGTATTCTTCATCTCATTTATTGAGTTCTTCAGCTCCAGAATTTGTTTGTAAATTTTTAGAGTTTTAATCTCTTTGGTAAAGTATTCTTTCTGCTCATTAATTTTATTCTTGAGCACATTGAACTGCTTTTCTGAGTTTTCTTATAGCTTACTGAGTTTCTTCATAACAGCTATTTTGAATTCTCTATCAGTTAGATCATAATCTTCCGTGACTTTAAGTTTGGTTTCTGGAGAATTGCCATTTTCTTTTTGTGACACCATGTTATCATTGTTTTTCATGGTTCTTGGTGTGTCATTCCTCTACTGGCTCATTTGAAGTAGTGAACGTCTTTCTTATTTAGGTAAAGCTTTTTTTTTTTTTTTTTAACTTTCTTCTGACAATATAACAAGTTAGTAATTAGAGGCCTTTCTTTTGTTTTGCAGTAGGTGATGCTAGCTCTCATTGTCCCTGCTTGAACCTCCGGGGTCACTGGTGATTTGCTGTTGCCAGTGTTGCTGGCATCATTGTCAGGAGCACCAAGATGGCAGCATCTTCCAGTGTTGCCTGAATCACAGGCACAACCACCACGATAGGGGGTGCAGGGTGGAGCTAAGGTCACAGGCATTTCTGTTGCATCCAGGGTTATTAGATTTGCAGGTGTCACCACAGGCCAGGGTGGCCAGAGTTGTGGGTCCTGCTGCTACTGCTGCCTTGTTTCCTGAGGCTGCAGGCACCACTGTGGTTAAGAGACCAGAGTTGTGTGCACTTCCTCCCCTGCTGCTACTAGGTTATCTGGGGGTACAGGCTCAGGTACCACAGACAGGAAGCCAGGATCATGGGCACCACCTCTGCTGTCCCCCAGTTTGGCCTCCTTTATGTATTCCAATACACCCACCTTCTGATGTACAGGTGTGGATTTCTGCAGCATCCTGGTGTCTTTGACAGAGGAACTCTTCTTGAGTTATGGCTGTTTTACTAGTAGTTGATTGAAAGGGGGAGGTAGAGGAAGCATCTCACACTGCCTTGATGCTGATGTCAGTCTCTTTGCATACTGATTTTTTTTTTTTTATTGTGCAATTTTACAGAATTTGTTGATTAAATCTAACAGCTTTTTGGTGGAGTCTTTGGGATCTTCTATACATAAAAGTATAACAGCTGTAAATAGAGAAAATTTTACTTCTACTTTCCAATACTGATGGCTTTTATTTTACTTTCTCACCTGATTGCTCTGGCTAGGATTTTCAGTACTATGTTGAACAGGAGTGGCAAGAGTGGACGCCCTTGTCCAGCTCCTTTTCTTTGAGGGAAATCTTTCAATATTTTACAGTTTAGTATGATGTCAGCTGTGGGCTTGTCATAGATGGTCCTTGTTTATGTTGAGGCACATTCCTATACACCCAGTTTGTTCAGAGTTTTTATCATAAATGTTTTATCATGATGTTAAATTTTGTCAAATGCTTTTCCTGCATCTGTTGAGATGATCATATGATTTTTGTCTTTCATTCTATTACTGTGATGTGTTTATTGATTTGCATATGTTGAACCATTCTTGTATCCCAGGGATGCTTTTAACGTACACAATATTATATATAAAAAACCCTAAAGACTCCACTCTAAAACTCTTAGAAATAATAAATGAATACAGTAAAATTGCAGGGTACAAAATCAATATACAAAAATCTCTTTCATTTCTATACACTAACAACAAACTAGCAGAAAAAGAAATTAAGGAAACCATCCCATTTTCAATTGCAACAAGATGAATAAAATATCTAGGAATAAATTTAATAAATGTTATCATTTCAGTGTACTGGAGAATTCAGTTTGCTACTATTTTCTTGAGAGTTTTTGCATCTATATGCATCAGGGATATTGGCCTGTAGTTTTCCTGTAGTATCCTTATCTGGCTTTGGTATCAGGGTAATGTTGGCCTCATAAAATAAGTTTGGGAGTGATCCCTCCTCTTCAGTTTTTGAAAGAGTTTGAGAAGTATTTGTGTTAATTCTCTAAACACTTGGCAGAATTCACCAGTGAAAACTTCCAATCTGGAGCTCTTTTTCATTGGGAGGATTCTGATTACTGATTCAATCTCCTTACTCATTACTGCCCTGCATAGATTTTCTATTTCTCTCTGATTCATCCTTGGTATGTTATATGTTGCTAGGAATTTGTTTCTTCTAGATTGTCCAGTTTGTTGGCATATAGTTGTTTACAGTAGTCTCCTTTGATCCTTTGTATTTCTGTGGTATCAGTTGTAATGTCTCCTCTTTCATTTACAATTTTACTGATTTTAGTCTTCTTTCTTTGGTTAGTCTGGCTAAAGGTCTGTCAATTTTGTTTATCTTTTCAGAAAACCAAGTCTTAGTTTTGTGAATCTCTTCTATTGTTTTCCTATTCTCTAATTTATTTCTGCTCTAATCTTTATTATGTTCTTTCTTCTGTTAACTTTGGGCTTAGTTTCTTTTTCTTTTTCTAGTTCCTTTAGGTGTAAAGTTAGTTTATTTAAGATCTTTCCTTTTTTTTTAATTGAAGTATATTTGATTTACAAGGTATTAGTTTCAGGTATACAGCATACTGATTCAATATTTTATAGATTACACTCAATTTATAGTTATTGTAAAATATAGGCTCCATTCCCTGTGCTGTACATTGCATCCTTGTATCTTATTTTATACCTAGTAGTTTGTACCTCTTAATCCCCTTCTCATATCTTGCCACTCTCCCCACCCTTCTCCCCACTGGTAACCACTAGTTTGTTCTCTGTATCTATAAGTCTGTTTCTTTTCTGTTAGTTTATCACTTATTTTTTTATGTCTATTAGGTTAATTTGTTCTATATTGTTCAAATTTGATGTTTCCTTATTGTCTGGATGATATATCCATGGTTAAGAGTGAATTAAGTCTTCAATTATTATTGCATTGGTATATATTTTCTCTTTTGGTTTTATTTGTATTTGCTTTACCTATTTAGTTGCTCCAATGTTGGGTGCATTTACAGTTGTTATATCTTCTTTATGGATTGAGCCCTCTATCATTATATAGTGACTTTTTTGTCTTTTTTGAGCAATTTTAAAGACTATTTTGTATGGTATAAGTGTAGCTACTACTGCTTCCCTTTCTTTTCTTAGAGTAATCTTTTTCCATCCCTTCATTCTCAGTCCATGTGTGTCTTTAAATCTAAAGTGATTATCTTGTAGGCAGCATATCATTGGATCATTTTTTTTAAAATCCATTCAGCCATTCTGTGTCTTTTGATTGGAGAATTTAATCAATGTACATTTAAAGTAATTACTGATAATTAAGGATTTACTATTGTCATTTAATTGTTTCTGATTATTTTGTAGGTTCATTGTTCCTTGCTTCTCAGCTTGCTGCCTTCCTCTGTGATTTTATGACCTTTTGTATTTGCAGGCTTTGACTTCTTTATTATAATTGTTTAATTACCACAGGTTTTTCCTTTGTGGTTACCAAAGGCTTACATAAAATATGTTATATTTATAGCACCCTATTTTACTTCAATAGCATTAAGTTCTATAGCATTTTTAAACTTTACACTTTTATTTCTCTCCCTTCATATTTTAGGTTATTGATATCACAAATTACATATTTTTTATACTGTGTATCCAACAATGAATTTTTGTAGTTATGGTTATTTTTAATTCATTTGTTCTTTATCTTTTAACATAGAATTGTAGATAAGTTATACAGCACCAGTACCATATTAGAGAATCTAACTTTGACTTTGACATATTTACCATTACCAGTGAGTTTTTCACCAACCTTCAGATGCTTTTACAGTATTAACTACCATCCTTTTGTTTCCACTTGAAGAAATCTCTTTAGCATTTTTTGTAAGGCAGGTCTCGTGATGATAAACTCTCTCAGCTTTGTTTGAGAAAGTCTTTATCTCTCCTTCATTTCTTTTTTTTTTTTTTTTAATTAATTTATTTTATTTTATTTATTTTTGGCTGTGTTGGGTCTTCGTTTCTGT
Source organism: Balaenoptera ricei (assembly GCF_028023285.1). Classification (NCBI taxonomy): domain Eukaryota; kingdom Metazoa; phylum Chordata; class Mammalia; order Artiodactyla; family Balaenopteridae; genus Balaenoptera; species Balaenoptera ricei. The sequence continues at coordinate 67,788,076 of NC_082647.1, forward strand.
GCGAGGGCTTTCTCCAGTTGCGGCGAGCGGGGGCCACTCTTCATCGCGGTGCACGGGCCTCTCACTATCGCGGCCTCTCTAGTTGCGGAGCACAGGCTCCAGACGCGCAGGCTCAGTAGTTGTGGCTCACGGGCCTTGTTGCTCCGCGGCATGTGGGATCTTCCCAGACCAGGGCTCGAACCCGTGTCCCCTGCATTGGCAGGCAGATTCTCAACCACTGCGCCACCAGGGAAGCCCTCTCCTTCATTTCTGAAAGGCAGTTTTGTCATGCATAGTATTCTTGGTTGACAGGTTTTTTTCTTTCAGTATTTTGAATATATCATCATATTGTCTCCTGACCTGAAAAGTTTTTTTGAGAAATCAACAAGTAATAAATGGCCTGTAAAAAAAAAAAAAAAAAGCAGAGTGAAAGCAGCAACAAAAGAAGAGAGCTCCTTGGCAGCCAAAATGATGTGGTACTGAGTAATGTTCTAGGACAGCTCCATGAAGTTGTAAGAACAACACTACCCTCTACAGACAGAAAAGCATGCATCTCAACTTTGTGCAAAGTCTCAACTTTGTGTAGTCTTTAGGGTGTTGATGTTACATTTGGTTTGTCAACATCAGATGATGGATTGGTATAGCCTTGAGATTGGATCATGTCAACTAGGGACCACAGATCATCAAACCAGTGGGAAATGGGGAGATGGGACACAATTTTTTTTTTCTTATAATAACACAGTAGCACTCATCCCAAATCCTGGAAAGAAAGAAAGTGAGCACATTTGGTCACTGGAGGCAGCAGAAAGGGGAAATTTTAGCCTCTCTTCTCTCTCCACCCCCACAAGGAAAATGCAGTTCTCTGTATTTACTTTCTTCATCATCATAAGCTAGAAAACTCAGATTCCTTTTTGATTCTGCTTTTCTGATTAAACCCCATATCCAAACAGTTACTAGATACTAAGCTTTCTACAAAATGTCCTATCATTATTACCCTTGTCTTTGTTCCGGTCTTTATCATCTCTAACCTATATGAATATATTCCTTCATGCAATCACCCAGTATTTTTTGGTCACCTCTCTCGTTTGGACCCATGGTAGTCATGAGAGAAGCACTATGATGAAAAAAGATAGATGTGGTCTGTTCCCCATGATGATTGTGCGCTGTGGTTAATAGTGTCAAATGTTTAGGCAACAATGAGTACAGTGGTGAGAAAGAACAGAGACTTACAGCAGTCCCTAGAAGAGCCATCTATTCTAAATTTAGGATATCAGGCTTCTTAGAAGAATTGGTTCTAAACTAAAATCAGAAGGATACAGCACGAGTAAATTAGTCAGACAGAATGAAAATACCTGGATGTAAAAAATTGTGAAAAAGAGCAGCAAACTGAAAATTATTTTTGAGTATTTGTCAGAATAAAATGCTTAAAAATGAAATACAAAAATTAAATGGTATTTTTTTCTTCTAGGCTTGTGTGTGTGCACACAATACATATCACATATGTGTGTATGTATATCTCCACACACATATACATGATCAAATATATGTGTATATATGACTATATATAATTATAGTTATCTACCTCTTTAGAAACATATATATTTAGATGACTACTTACTGAATTTTACATAGCTGAAACATTCCTTTATATCTAGAAAGAATTTTGGAGGAAAATGAGGGCAAATTATCCACTTGCAGGGACAATTCAGAAGCATATGGAAAGTCAACAAGGTAAATATGGCAGAGTTCTTCCTGTGTTTGCTGACGAGTAACAGGGCAGCACCATATGCTTCCATGTATATTACCCCAGGAGGGCAGTGCCATATGTTCACACGTATGTCACCCTCGTTTGGCCTTCTGTATAAGGCAGTGTCCCAAGGGGTATGCTGAAAGGGGAAAGAGAAAGCAGCCACAACGTGAGTATGAGGATGTGGTGTGTTTCCTCTGCTGACAGATTTTGTTAGACCATCATTCAGTTGGCAAGCACCCAGAACAGCTGCTTTACCCTGGAGCAAAGGTCTTTGTGATATTACAAAATCTCCCCAATGAGTGAGACAGTGGAGTGAAGGTGATGCGCCCTTTGGAAGTGGACTTTTCCTCCCTAGTGTGACATGCAGAAAAGGCAATAACTACCATCTAAGACTTAACACTCACAGAATTTTGATCTCACTCTCTTTCCTTTGCCAGTAAGTTTTTATAAAATGGATGAACATCTATTTGCACGTAAGTGAAATCCTTCATATTTAAAAGGGGCAGAATAAGAGAATGAGGAATTTAAAGAACTCTGTTGTTGACAGTTTGTTTTATTATAATTTAGTAATTAAATATCTGTGTTGTTTAACTATCAAAATTGATGTCTGACTTCTTAGGTATATATATTAAGTCTGTATTATGTTATAGTTTGGGCCAGATTTATGTTCTGTCTTACCAGAAAGTGGCAAAAATGAGGGAAAGCATTTCACAAACTCCTAAGTGACTCATAATGATTCATAGGCTCTGTAGAGCCTGCTGAAAAGTTACATGGTTTTATTTATCTTGTATACAGGCATCAGGAATAGATGGAGAGCTTATTGTAAAGCCAATCTCAAAATGCCTTGGCCTCTTAGCTATATTTCCTTTATAGAATTTATAGATATATTAATTTATGTATATTTAATACTATATTTGGCTTTCTAAAATTAAGTCATTCAAATATATTTAAATAATTAATGAAATACTATTGAAGTTTATATTTACCAGTCGATACACATGGAGAAGATGTTAAAAGGTTCATAAATCCAGGTCGTACTATTACAATTAATGAAATATAATTAGGATCATTTTTTCAATGCTTTCTTCCACATTTCTGCTTCCATCAAAACAATATAAGGTTAAACCAGTAATAAAGTTAATAGCTCTGTTCAGTAATCGAATTCAAGTTTTGTGTCACAAGAGAAAAGTTTGAATCTCAAAGTAGAAGATTTTCCTCTGTTTTTTTTAGGGAAACATAATTTGAGATCTACATTTGGAAGAATCTTTCATTGTTGGAAAACTCTGAAGTAGCTATCTGGGTTTTACCAGTAAAAAAATAGGTATTATTATCCCTTATTTTAAATAGGTAAGTTAAAACTCTCAGGAAGGTTTTATAACTATTCTGTATAGCTAGTAAGCAGGCAGTACCAAGCTATAAACCCAGGTCCATTTCACTACAAAAGAGATTTATTTTCCCACCACACTCTGTTTTGTGTTATGTAAATGGATCAATGCTTCTTCATTTGTTTTCTCACGTAGACAGAGGGACAGCTGTGAGATGCATCTAAGACTCCTTAAAAAGTCCTGAGATATTGAGCCCAGTCATCCGTCCACCTTAATAATAAATTCTTGTGTTTCTTCCTCCTTCCTGTTTCACTCCCACCGTTCTTCACTACTATTATTTGTGATTACTTCTCACAGTACCTTCAAGGAAGCTGTAGTCTCTGGCTCTCCTGTCTTAGATACCTTCTCTTTCCTTTTTTACTCCTTATTTTCTTTCTGGAGCCTCTCAAATGATTTCCTTCCAAATCAACTACTTGCACATGAATCTTTTTCTCAGAGTCTTTCTGGAGAAAGCTTAAAGTAAGTACTTTTTAAAAACTCCCATTCTTTCATTTTTCTCCTTCTCTTCCAATCCCTTTTTTTTTTTTTAAATAAAAAAATTTATTTATTTATTTATTGTTGGCTGTGTTGGGTCTTCGTTGCTGCACGCAGGCTTTCTCTAGTTGCGGTGAGCGAGGGTTACTCTTCCTTGTGGCGCGCGGGCTTCTCATTGCGGTGGCTTCTCTTGTTGCGGAACACGGGCTCTAGGCAAGTGGGCTTCAGTAGTTGTGGCACGCAGGCTCAGTAGTTGTGGCGCACAGGCTTAGTTTCTCCACGGTATGTGGGATCTTCCCGGACCAGGGCCCGAACCCGTCTCCCTGGCACTGGCAGGCGGATTCTTAACCACTGCGCCACCAGGGAAGTACCCCCAATCCCATTTCTTATTGGAAGCCTTTCCCTTCTTAATAGGCACTCAGGGTCCTCATGGTCTCTCTATATTTGCTTTCTCTTAAAACGTGCCCTCACAAAAGGATATATTAATCTGATTTACTCTGGAGAGTAAATTATCAGTACTAATAAGACTTAGGGTCTTATGCCTCTTTGCAGCACTTGAACTTTAGCATAGGGGCCAGATTGTACCCAGTGTTCTAAAACTCTGATCATAGAATTTGTTATCTTTAATACTGGGGATAGAAGCTTGTAAAAGGTTGGTAATGAGGGACTTCCCTGGCGGTCCAGTGGTTAAGACTCCATGCTTCCACTGCAGGGGGCGTCAATTCCTGGTTGGGGAACTGGGATCCCGCATGCCCTGCAGCGTGGCCAAAAAACAAAAACACAAACAAAAAAAGTTGATGTGAGTAGGAGCTTGTCTAAAATCATAGCTAATAAATAGTCATCTATCTTCCTTCTTACAAAATTCTATGAAGTAACTGAAAATTATATTCATATAGCTTTCATCAACATACGTATTCCTACAGTTTCATTTTTTTTACATTCAAAAACAATTTATGAACTCAAAACATTATAAAATATATTTTTTCTTAAGCCCCAAAGCCATCTTTTCTCAGCCTACATGGTAATTTTGTTCTGAATGGTTATAGTTTTCACTAGGTAAAGTTAGTTTTTTCATGATACCTGACCAACTGTCTATCATAGCATTCTTTTTGAAAAGAATAATAAAAGTACCGCAAAAAGAAAAGCAACTCACTCAGGTGGACAAAAAAACAGACTCATTGGCATACTCAATATGATTAAATAGCAATAAAAAAAGATCGTTGCAATACACATGAAGAAGCTCAGATGGCCAATCTGATGCCACAATTTGCATGGTGTGTCACAACTCAAACTCTGAGTGGTAAACATGGCATCAGTTTAGCTATTGGCAAGAGTATGAGAACATGGGAGAAGCTGTTAGATCACACAGCCTGTGATGTTTCCCCACTGCAGTCTGACTCGCTCAGATATCACTGTGCCAGAGTAAACAGGAAATCACTCCAGACAAATATCATCAGAGCATCCTGTTCCTAAAATGCCTACCAGAGTTTAGTACATAGAAACAATACTTTGATAGGCTCCATCCATTGTAAGTCAAAAGGCTTTGACAGTCCCTCACTAATCTCTATCTGGTCTCTCAATAAACCAAATGGAAATCAATTTTCTAAGTTAGAATTTGGTCTCAGAGTTCAAGGAAATATGACACAGATGCTTAGAAAACAAGTTCAAAAGAGGAAAAGAGGATTTAAAATACCTTGAAGATCAACAGGTTCAATGCTTAAAGTAATCTGCTGTGGCAAATGTAAGTTTTTATAAAATTAAACCCACATATGGCAAATTTCAGAACATCTCCTGTATCCTTGCTCTGACTCTGACAAAGAAAAGAGACTTAAGAGAACCAACGATATTTTCTCAGTAATTGTTACAGCTTTTATTCTTAAAATGAAGTGCAGAAATTGATGTAAAAGAGTTGAATTCATCAACTTTAATTTGAGAATTCCTTAGTTTAAAGGAAAACTCCACCCAAAAAAGTTAAAAACTTATGTCAACACAAAAACCTGCCTTCTTGGTGAATGCATAAATAAACTGAGATGCATCCAGACAATGGGATGCTATTCAGTGCTAAAAACAAATGAGCTATCAAGCCATGAAAAGATATGCAGGCAACTTAAATACATAGTACTAAGTGAAAGAAGCCAATCTAAAAAGGTTAAACTGTGATTCCAACAACATGATATGGAAATGACAAAACTATGGAGACTTTAAAAGATCAGTGGTTGCCAGAGTGGAGGGAAGAGATGCATAGAATGAACACAGAGGATTTTTAGGGCAGTGAAAATTCTTTGTACAGTGTTAGAATGATGGATATATGTCATTGTACATTGTCCAAACCCACAGCATATGTAACACCAAGAGTGAACACTAAGGTAAACTGTTGACTTTGGTTGATGATGATGGGTCAATGAAGGGTCAACCTACTGAAAATTTACCATTCTGCTGATTGATTTGGTAATGGAGATGCTATGCATATGAGCGGGCAGGAAATATACTGGAAATCTTTCCCCCCCCCCCCCACCTCAGTTTTGTTGTAAACCTCAATCTGCTCTAATAAAATCTTCTAAAAATATTGAAAACTATTTGAATATTCAAAATATGCGAGGTGGATCAAAAAAGGTCTTGCTGCAATTTATGTCAAAGAGTGTTCTGCCTATGTTTTCCTCTAAGAGTTTTATAGTGTCTGGCCTTACATTTAGGTCTTTAATCCATTTTGAGTTTGTGTATGGTGTTAGGAAGTGTTCTAATTTCATACTTGTACATGTAGCTGTCCAGTTTTCCCAGCACCACTTACTGAAGAGACTGTCTTTTCTCCATTGTGTATGCTTGCCTCCTTTGTTGTAGATTAATTGACCATAGATGTGTGGGTTTATTTTGGGGCTTTCTATCCTGTTCCATTGATCTATATTTCTCTTTTTGTGCCAGTACCATACTGTTTTGGTCACTGTAGCTTTGTAGTATAGTCTGAAGTCAGGGAGCCTGATTCCTCCAGCTCAGTTTTTCTTTCTCAAGATTTCTTTGGCTATTCGGGGTCTTTTGTGTTTCCCTACAAATTGTAAAATTTTTTGTTCTAATTCTGTGAAAATGCCCTTGGTAATTTGATAGGGATTGCATTGAATCTGTAGATTGCTTTGGGTAGTATAGTCATTTTCACAATGTTGATTCTTCCAATCCAAGAACACGGTATATCTCTCCATATGTTTGTGTCGTCTTTGATTTCTTTCATCAGTATCAGTTTGATTAATTAAATACACTATCATCCACATAATGCAATGTAAATTTTGGCATTATCATTAAAATGATAATGAAGATGTACATTTGCTGGCCTAAAAATATGTTCTCTTAATAGTATAAAGGAAAAACTTATACAAAAACCATGCAGTACACAGTCCCATTTTTGTTTAAAATATGTGTGTGTGTGTCTAGGGAAAAAATATATATATGGTATTTCTATAGTACGGTTATAGGTTTTTTCAAATTTTTCAATAATATATACTTTTTGTGTTATCTGGATTTTTTATAATGCCATATTTATATTACAAAAGGTTATGTTTTTCTAGAATGACTGTAATTGGAAAAATAAACCTACTTTGATTTTTAATTCTTAAAATTAGTCATTCATGAGAGGGAAAAGAAAGAAAATGCCAGTTTTTGAACATTTGGAATAAATACTTTTTATTTATAAATTTTCTCTTTTTTTCCGATTCTTGAGATAAACATCAACTAATCAATACACAGTCACTGGGCTGCTTGAGTGCCTGGATTCATTTACAACCATTTCCGAGGTCTGTAAAGAGCCTGATCTTTTGGCTATCTCAACGAATGTCCTAGAGAAGGATGCTGATAAGTACAGTTTGGGTTATATATCCTCCTCTGGACCCATCAATTGTAGCCAGGGGGAATTGTACCATGAAAGAAACAAGACTGCTAAGAACTGAACACTTTAGGGAGAGGCAGGATGTTTTCAGAGTAAATGGTAGCAATTCACTTGTTGCCCAGGACAGTTATTAACTGCTTTTTTCTTGGCCCTGTATTTGTTACAATGGGGGATAAAGAATAGAACATAGTCTCTGTTTTACAGAAGCTTGTAATCCTGTTAGGGGGAGAATAACTTTAATATTATTAGAATTTTCACCTAAATAATCAGATTTCTATAAAGAGCTCTAAAAACAAACTTATGCAATAATTACCTGGTATTTTATCATGTGTAACAACTTCATTAGAATATTGAAATAGCAGATCTTACCATTTCCCTTATCAATAGTATTCAAGAAAATGTAGAAGGTTTTCCAAGTATAACTTTCTGCTTTTACTGGGATCTGCATAAAGAATTAGCTGTCTGATGAAATGAAATGGTTCTGATATTTGAAACTATAAAACTGCAAATATGTAAAGAGGGATTTAGTTTATGGCCTTCATATAAAATATGCTAAAGACTGAAGTAGTATGACCGCTTATTAATCAATTTCTTAGTCAGTGAAATAAAAATTTAATAACAGTATATACATCCTTTAATGTTTTCTTTGGTTTTGAGTTGGTAATCATTAGCCTTGACTACACATGTAATAAAAACTCCTGTATAATGTTACTTTGCAAATAATTTCAACTCTACTACAGCTTGTGATATCTGTCCTGTCAAAGGAAGAAAGGTGTCTGAAAGTGACTTCTAAAATTTCTGTCCTAAAGCTCAGTCATCATCTTACAGGATGGAAGTATCTGACATAGTTTAGGACTAGGCTAATCTAGGTTTTCCATACAGAACTGATTGTCTTTTACCACAATGAACTGTACATCAGTATCAATATACAAAGAAAGGCATCACCCTTCTCTCATAGTAGACTGGGAATATCTTGCCAGTTGGGTCTTTTTTTCTCTGTTAACCCCTGTGTCTGGCACATTAGCTGCCCAATATAGGTTAAAGAAATGATTGTTGAATTTTTGATAAAGTGGTGAGCATACACTCAATGAATGACAGTAATTTCTATTGGTGATTTTGTGAAATACCACCTTTAGTTACGCATTGATTCCATGTTTACTTATCTCCTTCCTTAGGATAAAAACATGAAGGAGGTGATAGCACATACTAGACAAAAAAATAAAAGCTATCATATTTACTTACTGCCTCTGCTTAGTAAAATTATAGCTCTGCAGATGAGAAATTAATACTGGGGAAAAAAATTAAAGAGAAACTAAGAAGGCATTGATTACTGGTGTCCAAAGATGTTTAGATGCATGCAAAGAACACGGCTGGTGAATTGGATTCACAATATGTATTTTACTTTATAATAATCTCCAGAAGAAATTTTAAGTTTTAATGTTTAATGTTTAAAATATAAAAAATATATTTTTAAAAATATTTTTTATTTTAAAAAATAAAAAATAAATAATACTAGATTAATTTGTGTTGATATATTCAAAATTGGTGAGGTACTTTAGGAATGAGTAAGCTGTTTCATTGGTCACCTATGGTATCATAATACTACTTTGTATATTCTAAGATTTTCTTCCATGAAGTTGAGACTCTTTTTTTAAAAACCAAAATTTCCCAGGCATAGTAAATAAGAACCATAAACCTATGTTCAGCTTGCTAATAATGAATTGTTCAATTTCAAATTGAATCACATTCAACTTAGTTCCAGCTTTTTTCCCCAATATCAGTGGATTGATATTGGATCAACTAATGGATTGATTATCTGTACCAATTAAATATGAAAATTTGATTGTGATCTTAATTGTAATAAACCAATGGTTTTTTGAAGCATAGCAGGTACATATTCTACTGCCATTTAAAGGATACTATGTTGTCACTTTCCTGAAGCATCAAGAAATGAACTATTTCATTGAATCATACAAATGTGTCTGTTCCCCAAAGAGGTAGCAATCATTTAAGATTAGCAGAGTTGAGAAAATAGGCAAATGAATTTTTAAGGACCTGAGATTCTAATAATGACCTAGTGATAATCTAATGAAATTCTAGTTATGAAATATGTTGAGGATGGTAAGGAGACTTTCCAGGTGCAATTTCCAGCTGGAAACAGGAAGAGCAAAGGAAACAGTCTTTTCTTGTAACTGCATCTGTTGCTAAATCCTCTGTTTCCCTTTTATAAATGCCCCCAAATCCCTTCCTCAAAATTCTTTGTTCATATTTTAATCCAGGCCATGATAATCTTTTAGTTTAAATGTTTAAATAGACTATCAGCAAAGTGAATCTTTGCTTTCAACCTGTCAAAGCAATTTTTGTGTCACTGTCAAAAGCCTGAAATAATGTATGATGAGAGTATACATCACACTTAGATACCCTCCTCTTTTTTAAGGCAAAGTTCAGGTCCATGGAATTTAGTGAGAGTAGTGATACCAACTGCCATCATTTTAACCTGCACTTTTACTGCCCCTGGTAGTACTGGTGATAAAATCCAATATGATTAACATAGCCTGGGGCTAAGAACCAGACTCTGGCATGAGGCCCTCAGGGTTAGAAGCTTGGCTCCTTCACTTATTAGCCATGCAAACTTGGACACATTTCCTAGGCTCTCAATTACTCAGTTTCTTTACAGGGATTAGATTATGTACTTTGTAAAGTTTCATTAGATTTAATAAATTAATCTACCTAAAGCACTTAAAACAGTACCAGTTATAGAGTTAAGTGTTACATAACTAAATGTTCAATAAAATAATTAGGATGTTATTTCCTCCCTAAAGTGTTAATATTTCTTAATATAATTTCTATAAAATAGCTGTAAAGTTCATTGATCATATGACTCTTAAATCAGTTTTTAGTCTTACAACTTGAAGTTTACATAATGAGCATTTCATCTGTGTTTCTAGATATTTCTGAATTTTCAAAAAATTGTTTTTGAAATTATAATTATGGCTCTGATGAACCCCAACAATAGTGTACTTTCTTGGATTTTTACTAAATTCAGTCATCACCTGAATTTGAATATCAGTATTCCTCACAATTTATTTGGGTAATTCTTTACTTGCTATTTAAGTTATGTATTACTGAGTAATTATATCTGAGTAACAAACCTCAAAATAACCATTTCATATTGCTTATGTTTAGATCTGGGCAGTTCTTCTGCTAGTCTCTTCTGGAATCATTCATAAAGCTGTAGGCATTTGACAGCTCAACTATGGTGGGTAGATCCCAGACGACCTCACTCGCATGTCTGGTGCTGCAAATGGGATTTCTAAAATGGCTGGAAGCTCCCAGCTTTTCTTTTCCTCTTTCTCTCTCTGTCTCTCTCTGTTTTACTTGCACCCTCCAGTTCTTCTTTTCCATGTGGTCGCTCATGTTCAAAGAACTTGACATCCAAGGTAGTCTCAGTCACTTCTGCAACACTGTCTCCATTAAAACAAGTCACAAGTCCAGCCCTAATTCAAGAGCAGGGGAAATAGGCTCTAGCTTCTGATAAGAATGGTAAAGTCATTTTGCAAAGGGGCATGGTAGGAATTATTACAGCTATTTAAAAAAATCTACCAATCTGCCTTTTGGGCACAGCAACTTGCTTCCTTCCCACTTGCAAAATACACTTTTTCCTTCCAACACAGTCTCCAATCACTTTGTATTCAATTATGACTCCAGGCTGGACATTCTTAGTCTCACGTTCTCAATCGGGTCTGAATGTGGATGAGAATCCTCAGGTACAGTTGCTCACTGTGGTTGCTCTTGATCTAGAGACCTGTGGGGTTAAAAGACAAGTGAGCTGACTCTCACACACCCAACATACAATGAGAGACAAAGAGAGTACGATCTCAGTAACGCTCCATTCCAAAGAGGAAGGAATAAGGAACACATAGCAACCAGAGGTCCATAGCAATTCCGACATCCAGACAGGCACATGCTTTCAGGTGTCTATATTTAAAGGCCACATTTTCTTTCTTGTGACCCAGGAAGCCTTTTCCAGCCACTAGGACACTCCACTTGTAGGTCCTTGTGCCTGCAGATCTCTTTGTCAAGATCTTCATGTGAGTGGCTACTATCCTTCCAATCTTGGGACAAAAGTCAGCTCTGCTTAGAGGTTGATCTTGACAACCCTACTTAACAGCTGTATCTCTCCCTCTCATATTTCCTTCATGGAATTTACAACATTCTGTAATTATCTTCAATATTGATGTATTTGCTCAAATACCATATAAATTATAGTTTACACTTAACTATATATTAAATACTAAATTCCATCCATAATAAAAACTCGTAAGAGCACAAACTCTGTTTCTTTCCTATTTACTAAATTACTCCCAGAGTTTAACACAGAGCCTAGTACTTCAGAGGTGATGAATAAATACCTAGTAAATGAGCAAATGAGATCTTACAACCACCCTACAAGACAGATGTTTCACTGTTTTAATGATGAGGAAACTGAGTGAGGCCTGCACAAGTTAAATAACTTGCCAAAGATCACACACATCTGGTCGAGGGCAGAAGCCAGCTTCCTGGCAGCAACAGGTTATTCCTACAATTTCCCAGTCTTTATAAATGGATAAGAAGTGCATGTCCTTATGAAGGCTGACGTTGTTTCAGAATCTTCCCTTCTTGCATCACTTCACCATTTCATGTAACATCAGGTCATACTATATCAGACAGCTCAAGAAGAATGCCAGGGACTTTCACCTTGTTCTCCCTTTCTGTCTATAACCTTTTTAGACACTATATTATTTAATAAGTGAGAAAATGGGAACTGGCAGATGAACCCACCCTACAGTGAAGGAAGAGACAGTGAGCACATGTCGTCTGCCTACTTTCCAGTGGATCGGAGTCAGCCTGTGGCCCCCTCTTGGAAAGAGTGTATGTTTCTTTATTTGTTCTCCTTATCCTTAGATAATGCTCACTCATCTCACATCTCAATTTTGATTTCCAACCCTACAATGTGTGAGAAATTTCAAATGTGAAAACCAAATTTTTATATTAGTCTTTCCTTAGAGATGCATCACTGTTTAAAAAAGAAGCAAGTACCGAAACACCATTAGTACAACTGCAAAGAGATTTTAGAAACTTTAGAAGCTAAAATCCCATCTTTCACGGATGAGCTGAAGTTTCAAAGGCAATAATAATCTCACCTGAACACACACAGACACACACACATTCCTGTGGATGCAAAAGGGGAGTGCAGATCTATTCAAATCTATTGTCATCATTAGTAAGTAAAATGATCCCGGTACTATTTTTGGTAATTCTTATTGTTTACTTAGCTTTGCAACAAATCTGTCAGATAGTTACCTGCATTCCTGTTTTAGAGGTGAGGACCCTGTGTCTCAAGGGCTAATAAATGTTAGTGATTCAAGTATTTTCTAAAGTTTTATCACACCATCCTAGGAAGTCTTGCTTTCATCCTATGATATGAAAACTAATGAGATAATACAATTTAAGGCAATAAAGGAAGATCAGAGCGCTGGTGTGCACCAGCTCTAGTTAATGAAGAAGATCAAAGCTTTGTTCTTTGCAATATGTTTTTTTTTTTTCTTCTTTTTCTGAAGAAGGGAGTGACAAAGTCCACTCTCCTAAAGGCATTTTTAGGGTAATTGCTCATTAGATAATAAAATTATTTAATAAATGCTTACTGTAAATACCACTACCTAATTTTTATTAGATCCACTAAACACTAAACATATAAATTAACAAAAATAACAGTATATTTTTCCCATTCAATCCAAGTAGGCATTTCCACCATTAACATAAACTGTGTAGTACCAGTTAGGATACTTTTAGCAGCAATTCACAAAATCATCAACACAAATTGCCTTTTTAAATGAAGGGAAATTCTCTATCACATATCAGAATGTCCAGAGGTTAGTCTGGTGATGAAGCCATAGGTACTGTATAAGCAGCTACTTTAAAATTTTATTAAAAACAACCAACAAATTATTTTGTTTTGACCCTCACTGAAATGTTATAATTTAGTTTGAATAATTTCTATGTGCCGTGACCATATATTTAGGAAGGACATATATTCTCAGTGGCATCACTGAGTATTTGTGTCATATTGGGTAATATGCATAAGCTTTCTGCCTATTAATTTCCTCATCTGCAAATACTAATGGTACACACCTTATAGATCCTTGTGAGTAATTAATAAGAAAATTCATGAAGAGTGTTTACCACAGATCCTGGCAAGCGGTAAGCAGTATATAAATGTGAGATACTATTATAATTGCTTCCAATTTGATTTTTTAAAGCAACTCTTTTGAGTTATATTTTACGCAAATATAATTCAACCATTTCAAGTGTGTGATTCACTGTTTTTAGTAAGTTTACTGAGTGGGTGCAACCATCATCACAACCCATTCATTTTTAATACTCTTATCTGAAAACTTCAGATTCACGTTAAAAATCTATAAAATGGAAAAATAGGATGGCTGCCACTATTAAATGAGGTTTAGTATAGAGATATGTGTATGCATATGTATATACAGTTAGCTCAATAGATAGAAAACGTACATAAATATTACCTAGAACTTAGAAGAATTAGGCAAAATTTTGTCTTTCTCCACTGTATCTAAATTGAATTTGTGAAATAATTAATAGTTTCTTCAATGATTTAAGAATTTCTTTATTCCATGAAATTATAAAATTACTTTTCACTAAGATATGTTCAAAATTGTGTGTGTGTGTGTGTGTGTGTGTGTTTGTATGCATGCGTGTATGGCAGCAACAACCAACATTTCTTTCCAAAATGAATGAATATATTTCATACAGGAGTAGCCAGAGTTTAGGTTGTGTCCCTTGCAGAAGATCCTGAATATATGTTTGTTACTCCATCCCGTTCCCCCCTCTTCACTTTCTATTAGTCAAAAAACATAAAGAATTTTGAGAAGTAGGCGTGGAAAAAACAGAGGAAGTTTAGGTGTTAAGTTTAATATACATACTTAGGATATATGTAGTCATCAATTACATATTATATATTAGTATTACTCTATACATTGTTTTATATGTAATATATAATAATTATTTGGAAAATGAAGCAAATGAGGTTGGAAAAGTATTCAGGACCCAAAATTTACCAAAAAAACTTTAAAAAATATAGCTGTTTACTTAGTTTTCCAAGGTTAATAATTCTATTTTATGAGACATAGTTGTTTTATACTATTATTACTGCTTTATTGGTACAAGAATATTGAAAAAAGAACATTCAGTGCCTTGTTTCCAAGAAATAATACAAAATATAAGTCCTGAAAAATACAAAATACAATAGTAAAAAATACAATAGTAAAACACCACCCCCTCCTCCACCAGACCCCATTACAGTTCAATTTCACTGCCTGTTTAAAGCTTTCTTTGCATTTTCTTTTGCTCCAAGTTTCTTCTGCTGCTGTGGTCAAAGTCACTAGTTATATTTAAGATTATCTTGCTCAGGCAGGGATTCTAATTATAACTTTGAGTATGTTAAGTAAATACCAACTACATATTAAGGGCCAAATTCTGGCCTTGAATTTAAACAAAGAATTTATACTTTCTTCAATTAAACCTGAACATTTAACACATTTATTACAAAAAGTCCTTAATGTTGAGGTTTGTACACACACATAATGATAAAGCTGTCTAGAGAAATGAAACATTCTGTTAAGTATGATTTAAACTGGGCATTAGGTGTGACCAAAAAATAGTCCATGAGCATCTTTCTATTTTACATTGAGCCTCTCAATACTAAAATTCCAAGGCTAATGGGATTGACTTATAGAGACCTAAATATCATAGGTGTCAAAACTTTTGGTTTTGGAATATTTTCCCCTTTTTTTCATGTCTTGGGATTCCTCTAGAAAGGGTGAAAGATTAATCTCATAGACAGAAAGGATAGGAAGCTTTTACCAAGAGAAGCTGGCCTTGTCACTGGGGATACTAGCAAACCATGTGGGGCTTAGGAGGGAACATCAGTAACAACAAATATCTTGAAACTCTAGCAAATAAGGTTTAAATATCTACCCATTGGTAATAATCTTCTAGTAGGATATTTATATAAGATGACACAGTTTTTGGTTTTTGTTTTAACATCTTTATTGGAGTATAATTGCTTTACAATAGTGTGTTAGTTTCTGCTTTATAACAAAGTGAATCAGTTATACATATACATATATCCCCATATCTCTTCCCTCTTGTGTCTCCCTCCCTCCCACCCTCCCTATCCCACCCCTCTACGAGGTCACAAAGCACCGAGCTGATCTCCCTGTGCTATGCGGCTGCTTCCTGCTAGCTATCTCTTTTACATTTGGTAGTGTATATATGTCCATGCCACTCTCTCACTTTGTCCCAGCTTACCCTTCCCCCTTCCTGTGTCCTCAAGTCCGTTCTCTAGTAGGTCTGCGTCTTTATTCCCGTCTTGCTCCTAGGTTCTTCAGGACCCTTTTTTTTTTTTTTAGATTCCATATATATGTGTTAGCATACGGTATTTCTTTTTCTCTTTCTGACTTACTTCACTCTGTATGACAGACTCTAGGTCCATCCACCTCACTACAAATAACTCAATTTCGTTTCTTTTTATGGCTGAGTAATATTCCATTGTATATATGTGCCACATCTTCTTTATCCATTCATCTGTTGATGGACACTTAGGTTGCTTCCATGTCCTGGCTATTGTAAATAGAGCTGCAATGAACACTGTGGGACATGACTCTTTTTGAATTATGGTTTTCTCAGGGTATATGCGCAGTAGTGGGATTGCTGGGTCGTATGGTAGTTCTATTTTTAGTTTTGTAAGGAACCTCCATACTGTTCTCCATAGTGGCTGTATCAATTTACATTCCCACCAACAGTGCAAGAGGGTTCCCTTTTCACAGTTTTAGTTTTCATACCCAGAAGTTTCAAATAGAATGAGAGATTCTCTTTTCACAGAGCTTAGACTTTAAGAGGAGAATGAGGCCCAAGAGAAGTGAAAACTTGTGTTCACACACACACAAACACCGTACACTAATGCTCATAGCCACACTATTCATAATAGTCAAAAGTTAGGGGAAAAAATGTTTATGAAACGATAAATGGATAAACCAAATGTGGCATACCCATAAAATGAAATACTATTAGGCTCTAAAAAAAATGAAGTACTGACCCATGCTACAGCATGGATGAACCTTGAAAACATGCTATGTGAAAGAAGCCAGTCACAAAAGACTACATATCATATTATTCCATTTATATGAAAGTTTGAATTGGGAAATATATAGAAACATAAAGTAGATTAGCAGATGCTTAGGACTGGTGGATGAAGTAGAAGATAATGTGTGATAACTAATGGGTGTAGGGTTTTTTTCAAGGTAATGAAAATACTCTGAAATTGGCCACGGTGACAATTGCATGTATGTGTGTATATACAAAAAATCATTGAATTGTATACTTTAAAGAGGTGAATTGCACATGATGTGAAATATATCCCAACAAAGCTTTTACAAAATAAAGAGAAATAAAAAAAGAGAAAGTTACCAAATAACAGTCTAATCTAAGTCTGATTTATAAGAATATCCCAGGACAATAAATGTAGCTCTAGTGTGTGTGTGTGTGTGTGTGTGTGTGTGTGTGTGTGTGTGTGTGTTTAGTTGTTATTTATGTTTTCCAGAAGTCTAATATGTTGAATTATTTTAATATAGAGTCTCCATGTTAGAGTCTTCTATTTTTAGACTAGAATCCACTGGAAAAAGAATGACTTTAGATGTTGAATTGCATAGAAATGACCTAAAATGCTTTTCATACATAAATATTTGTCAACATGTGCTTCATTCTATGTAGTAAATTATCCGAATTTAATGCTCTGATCAGTTACACCATACCAGGCTATTTAAAGCTTGAAGCCCAGCAGGGATTTTTTTTTTTAATTTAGTATAATTTTAAACATTACAAAAATAGCTCTCTTCCAGCTCCCCTGCTGTGTCTTAGATTGTTGCCAAGGCTTTTTGTAATACCTTATCACTAGAGTAACATCCTTCTATAAATACTGCATCCTTGATTCTAATGTCACCCCAAATAGCAGTGTGGTATAAAAGGATACAGAGAAAAGAAACTGAATTAATTTTATTTTTCTTTATTTTCTAATCATTACAACTTCCATATCACCATGCCTTCCCACTTTTCTGCATACCTTCTAAATGTGGAAGTCTCCCATGGGTTTTAGGTTATTTTTTTTTCAAGGCCAAAAGACTTTTTCTTAGAAAGTTAAGCTCAGTTGGATATCTGATGTGTCAACTGAAAAAAAATGCCATTGAACTTTGTGGAGCACTTAAAACCCTACTAACCAAGTCTCAGATGCTTGCAGATTTCTCATTTCAATGACCCATTCCACAAAGCAATTTCTTCACTGTACAAGTTTTAAAAACATAAACCAAGAATGTTTTGGATATAGTCTGAATCTTTACATGAATTCCATAGAGAATGGGACTGACATAGTTTGCCTTCCTTTTATTTTTTTACTCTGAAATTTTAATCCTTTATGTATTATGACAAAAATGTAGTCCACATGTGACTAATTGTCAATCATGCTTTATTCATCAAACTGTATTCTAAAAGTGCTACTTGAGGCTCTAACTCAAATAACTTTTGAAATCGACTTTGGAAATTGTTTTTTAATACGCTATTAAAATATTGCTCTTGAAAAACAGAAAGTCATTATTCTGAGCCCAGAGTAACAAAAAGACTCACTCAAGTTCAACGTGAAATATTAAACCCAAAGTGTTAATAATTCCTACATTTAATAAAACCAATTTGAGTTCCCATTCTAACAGGCTGCCTCTTTGGAACATTCCTAAACAAACGCACATGGTGGCCATGTTTTTTCCTTCTTTAATTAATTTATTTATTGGCTGCATTGGGTTTTAGTTGCAGCATGCCAGACCTTCATCGAGGCACGCGGGATCTTTCGTTGTGGCGTGCGGGTTTTTCTCTTCTCTAGTTGTGGTGTGCGGGTTCCAGAGCGCCTGGGCTCTGTAGTTTGCGGCACGCAGGCTTCTCTAGTTGAGGCGTGCGGGGTCAGTAGTTGTGGCGCGTGGGCTTAGTTGCCCCGCGGCATGTGGGGTCTTAGTTCCCTGATCAGGGATCGAACTCACGTACCCTGCATTGGAAGGCAGATTCTTTACCACTGGACCACCAGTGAAGTCCCGAGATGGGCATGTTAACTGCCAACTTTTGTATGACAAGAAGAAAGTGTTTCATGGAAACTACAGACTGAGTTTTAATCCTTGGGTAATAACCTACTGATTATGTCACCTTGATTAGGCAGCTATGTAGGACAAAAGTATTCTTCTCAAGATCTCATGGAGCCCCTAAGAACTCTTTTTGTGGAAGCCTGTAACAATTCATTAGCCAAGGTAACCCAAAAACTGCAGCCAGATAATTCATTCTTAGATGACACCATCATTCATTCATAACATTGTACTGAATCCTAGGAGCAACTGTATGCTTATTAGAAGCCCCATCACCACCATCCTCCTACACTTCCTGAAGAATAGTGATTTTTAAAGTACAGGAAACGAAGGCACAGTAGGCAGGGCAAAGTTAGGGGAGAGAAAGGAGAGTGCTGAAAATAACTTTGAGATTTAAAAAAAAACACTTCAACTGTAGGCATAAAAAGAATCTAGGCCTGCGAATTGTAGATACATTACACACTGGAGAATTTTTGAGAATTAATAACTTGCTTACAAATAGTAAGGAAGGATGTTTCTTGGTTATAGATATAACTGTCATCTCTGAAGGGTCCAATCTAGTTCATGAAAGCAGCAAACCCAGTTTCCTATACTTGCTTGTACCACACTCCCACTTTCTTGCCCAAGAGACAATTCCACGTACATCCTTAAGGATCTTAAGTCCCATGACACTCAAGTAGTTTTTTGGCTTATTTTTTCCCCTGACTTTTGGGCCCTTATTGTTTTTACAACTCATCTTCCACCATTTACTAACTTTAGCGACCTGGAACTCTCATCTCTGAACGTTTCTTGGTTTCTCTGCATAGCTGCACTCCAGGGAGCCCTGAGTGCAGAAGCACCTTGGTAACCCCACTGCATATGCAGGAGTGGATGTGATTTCTAAAATGCCTTCACCTTTCTATATTAGTATCAGTATCTCCAGGCTAAACCTCATTTCCAATACCTACCTTCAGCTCTTACTTTTGGAATTTTTTTTTTTTTTTTTTTTTTTTTTTACTTTTGGAATATTGAAATGAATGTCCAAAGTATGGGGAAACATATATACAATGGAATATTACTCAGCCATAAAAAGAAACGAAATTGAGTTATTTGTAGTGAGGTGGACGGACCTAGAGTCTGTCATACAGAGTGAAGTAAGTCAGAAAGAGAAAAACAAATACCGCATGCTAACACATATATATGGAATCTAAAAAAAAAAAAAAAAAAGGTCATGAAGAACCTAGTGGCAAGACGGGAATAAAGACACAGACCTACTAGAGAATGGACTTGAGGACACGGGGAGGGGGACGGGTAAGCTGGGACAAAGTGAGAGAGTGGTTGGTAGTGTATATATGGACATATATCCACTACCAAATGTAAAATAGCTAGCTAGTGGGAAGCAGCCGCATAGCACAGGGAGATCAGCTCGGTGCTTTGTGACCAGCTAGAACGGTGGGATAGGGAGGGTGGGAGGGAGGGAGATGCAAGAGGGAAGAGATGTGGGGATATATGTATATGTATAACTGATTCACTTTGTCATAAAGCAGAAACTAACACACCATTGTAAAGCAATTATACTCCAATAAAAATTAAAAAAAAAAAAATTATGGGGAAAAGAATACTGCTATTGAAATGAGGTTTCTGTTTCTTTACGTTCTTTGTGAAGAGGGACACTTGAGAAAAATATTTTGTGCTTAAGGAAACCATACCTCTCAGAGTTATTTTTTTATAGATGTGAAAGTGCTTGAAACTGCAAAATACGTTACAGAAATACATTTTGGATATGACTGTTCTTGTCTTCACGATATATGCAATTAGTGTCTTAGCTCAGGTTCCCCTCAAAAACTGAGCCTGAGACAAAATTCACATGCTGATATTTTATTGGGAAGTTGTAATCTCAGGGACACAAGGATGAAAAGGGCAATGAGGTAAAGCAAAAACAAAATGAAGTCTTACGGAGCTGACCAAAGTCTCCAGAGTGGGTTGCTGCATCACACTGATGTCTGTGGTGAAGCGGTATGGAAAGGCTGTTTCTCAGAATGTTCTGTTAGGGAAGAGAGTTGGGAGCATTTATTCCAGGCACGTTTCCATACTGGTCTTTCATTGGTCAAAATCATCACAGGGCTGTTAACTCCCCCCACCCTTCACCACTGTGTTACCTGGCCCCTTCGGGCTATGGAGACAACATCCCCTGAAAGCAGAGGTGCCATCTTCTTTACTGTGAGTCATAAAGATGCTGAGTGAGCCAGCATGTGGCCCTGAGCCAGTAACATTACTAACCTACCTGAAGCCTGCAGTTTGATGCAACAGAAAAGCACTGAGCCTAGAGGCAAGATGCTATGAGGTCATGACCTAGGTACCCAGAACAGCTGCTGTGGCAGGTCCAACAGACTGATGGGGTAGAAAACTGCAATATATGATGTCCTCCTTGAAGATAGAGATGTCCCTCAATGAACTTCTCTAACAAAGACCCGTACCTCCTCCTAAGAATTGTAAGAAGCTGGCTTGTCCCAGGTAACCTTCCTAGAAGGCCAAAAGTAGAATTAACAGAAAGAGATGGCCATGACAAATCTAGAAGGTGTTTGGGGAAAGACTTTAGGAATAAAATATGAGGAAAAATATTTCTAGAAGTTATTTTAAAGACTTTCAAATAAGAAAAAAATTTCTATTGACCATCCTATAAAACTGCCGCTTGATGACTTGCTACCCTCCACTGTCATCTGGCATTCCTAATCCTCATTTTCGTAGCTTCTCTGTTTGCCCTGACACTTATTACTTGTCATTGTATTATCAGATTGACTTTGTATCATGTGTGTTGTTTATTGCCTGCCTACCCCAGTATACTATAAAGTTCACAAAGGCATGGAATTCTGTTTCGTCCACTCAATAATCCAGGAAACTTAACTAGTCCCTTTAACAAAGCAAACATTCAATAAGTAATCATTAATAAGTTAATTAATGTGGAGAAGGAAAAAAATGTTCTATTAAAATCAGACATTTTCTGCTGAAAATAGAAGAAAACCCTACCTAGAATGCTTAAGGAAAGTAGGTATTAATTTGCTCATATAGCTGAAAAATCCAAAATAGGCCTGGTTTCATGTATAGCTTAAGGAGGACTCGCAAAGCTGTCACCAGGCTCTGTTTCTGTTAGAGTCTTGATTCTCCCTTTCCTCGATCTTTCATGGTCTAATGCCTGTAATAGCCCCTCACAACTTCCCAGATCCAACTCCACCATGAAAGATCAAATGCTTTTTTGGTAATGCTCACAAGTCCTAGGATTAGCTATGATTCCGGCTTACTCTAGCCTTGACCTTGCCTCTAGCTTGGATCTCTTGGGGCCAGGACAGTGTAGTCAGGTCGACGGGCAGAGGGCTTGGACACATGCCCCACGTGCCAGGGAGAGGCAGCATCGCCAGAAATGCATGGGTTAAGAGTGGTGCAGTGTATATTTGAAGTGTTTTAAATAAAATCATGATGAAGAACGTTAACAGTATAGGAAATGCCTCCCTAGTTAAAACAGGCTACCGTGTATTTCAGAGACTGAGGAGAAATACCACGGAGAACACTGTACAAACAGCAAGGCCTCAACCAGCCCAACCTCCCGTATCCTGGAAGCCTCACATTTAATAAGTAGTGTTATCTCATATATGTGTCTACAACAGTATTACGTAAAAGTATGACTATCAAAATGCAAAAGAAGTTGTAGAAGAACATAGGATTAGCGATTATAAATGAAAAAGAAAAAATTCTATTCAGCCCAGTATTCTGCCTGAGTATAAATATTTACTCCCAAATATGCTAATACTTATTGACATCAAGCTCTAAGGCCATCTGATAATTTGTCAATCTAGTGTTTATAAAAAAGAACTCCCAATTTAATTTTAAAATGTATGATAAATTCTTAATAAAAATATATAAATGATACATTTAATCCATTTACTATATTTACCTTTTCCTAATAAAAACTTTAAAACATTTTTGAACAAAGCAAGATTAAACAAATAGCATAGATAATGCTTAATTTCCTGATATGACTCACTATTCCTTCTGTTTTACCCCTTCTGAACATTGTAAGTGTGCACGCAAAGTTAGAATTTCACCCTATGGTATTCTATTTTAAGACAACATAACCAGGAACAGATTGCATCTAAATATAGAGAACAGTTCTATTATATTATCTTTAGTTTAGCTTTAAAACAATCAAATCAGAATTATGAATCAATTAATTTACCTGAAAGTAACGTCACATGTCAGCTAAAGAGTTTTTCCTATATAATTATCACATTATAATCAGTCAAATGAGTATTAATTATTTTGGTATTATCTCCCACAGTGAATACTTAAATATAAACCTGTGTTTAAACTCACTGCCCTTGTTAAAGGGTGGTTCTCTGTATATCTCATTCAGCACGTGAGCCCTGGAATGGACCCACAGATTATCTCACTGGAAATTATTCATTTGACATATAGATACGTTGTACTCACCTCTAACAGAACTAGAGCTAGAAGCCAATTCTTATAATCCAATGCAATTTCCAACAAACAATATTTCCTTCTATTCTTACATTCTATCACTATATAAATAAGTGTAAAACCTGTAGAATATGTTCAACACTATCCTTTTTATTGAAGTATAGTGAATTTACAATGTTGTGTTTCAGTTGTACAGCAAAGTGATTCAATTACATATATATATCTCTCTCTGAAAAAGATTCTTTTCGATTATAGATTATTACAAGATATTGAGTATAGTTCCCTGTGTTATACAGTGGGTCCTTTTGTTTACCTATTTTATATATAATAGTTTGTATATGTTAATCCCAAACTCCTAATTTCTCTCTCCCCTCCACTCCCTGCTATACCCTTTGGTAACCATGTTTGTTTTCTATGTCTGTGAGTTTATTTGTTTTGTAAGTAAGTTCATTTGTATCATTTTTTTAGATTCCATATATAAGCGATATCATATGATATTTGTCTTTCTTTGTCTGACTTACTTCACTTATTAATATGATAATCTCTAGGTCCATCCATGTTGCTGCAAATGGCATTATTTCGCTCTTTAAATTTGGTTAGGAGTTTAAAAACAAGAGGACCTACTTGACTGATATATAATCAAATGTAACTCAGAGTTTTCTAGGCCTTTCCAGACTGGGTATCCTAAAAGAGATGATGCTTCCAAGTGCGTAACAGAAGAATTCCACTTACTCTAAGATCTTAGTCAGCTATTTTTAGGGTTCCCTGGGGTGTCACATAAAGGTCACTGGGTGTTCCTATACCCACAGGGTGTGAGTATCACAGCATGAAGGCCACTGTGCTATATGACCACCTCCCCAACACACACACACAAACATACACTACATACTCCCCTACCTTGCTTTACTCTTAGCAGACTCAGAACTTTTGCTTGAATAAATATTGGAAGTTCCTTTTATTATGCATATGTTAATGTTACTCACACCTGACGCATGTAGTATATTGTGATGATACCTTTCTTGGATGAATTTACTTAAGAACAAAACTTTTAAAGTACTTTCTATTGAAGAATAATAGATACACAGCAAAGTACACACATTATAAGTGCTTATCTCAGTGAATTTTTACCAAGCAAACACATCTGAAAACACAGAACCTATATCAAGAAATATAGTATTACCAGCACCCAAGAAGACTCCTCATGTCCCCGCCCAGTCATCACCACCCCAGAAATGGTAATCAGTATCTTGACTTTTAACACCATTAATTAATTTTCCTATGTTTTTTACTTTATACAAATAAATTTATATAATAGGCACTCTTTTGTCTCTGGCTTTTTTTCTCTAAATATTACCTCTCTGAGTCCTGTTTGATGTAAATATACTATGTATTCCATCACAGACATCTACCACAATTTATTCATTCTACTGTTGATGAACATGTTAATTGTTTTCAGCTTTTGGCTATAGCAAGTAATGCTCTTCTGTTGGTTATATGCCTAGGATCAAAACCAAGGTAAGATGGTTGGTGTATGCTTGGCTTTACAAATACTATCAAACAGTTTTTAAGTGGCTGCACCAATTTAAACTCCATTTAGCAATGTATGAGAGTCTTAATTTCTCCACACCTTCACCAACTACTGTTGGTGTCTTCCTGGCTTCTTTTTTTAAATTTTTAAATACTTTTTATTGGAGTATAGTTGATTCACAATGTTGTGTTAGTTTCAGGTGTAAAGCAAAGTGAATCAGTTATACATATAAATATATCCTCTTTTTTTTTTAAGATACTTTTCCCATATAACTGGCTTCTTAATTT
Organism: Balaenoptera ricei; assembly: GCF_028023285.1. Taxonomy (NCBI): domain Eukaryota; kingdom Metazoa; phylum Chordata; class Mammalia; order Artiodactyla; family Balaenopteridae; genus Balaenoptera; species Balaenoptera ricei. The sequence continues at coordinate 67,813,045 of NC_082647.1, forward strand.
TATACATTCTGGTACATTTATATCTGTATCTAATTGTGGTGTTTTTTTTAACTGAAGTACAGTGGATGCATAATATTATATAAGTGACAGGTGTATATGAAATAGTGCTTCACAATTTTTAAAGGTTATATTCTATTTATAGTTATTGTAGAATATTGGCTGTATCCACCGTGTTGTACAATATATCCTTGCAGCTTATTTTATACATAATAGTTTGTACCTCTTAGTCCCCTACCCCTATATTGCCCCTCCCCCTTCCCTCTCCCCACTGGTATCCACTAGTTTGATCTCTATTATCTGTGAGTCTGCTTCTTGTTTGTTACATTCACTAGTTTGTTGTATTTTTAGATTCCACATACAAGTGATATCATACAGTATTTGTCTTTCTCTGACTTGTTTCACTTAGCGTAATACCCTCCAAGTCCATCCATGTTGTTACAAATGGCAAAATTTCATTCTTTTTTTTATGACTGAATGGTATTCCATTGTGTGTGTGTGTGTGTGTGTGTGTGTGTGTGTGTGTATACACACACACATCTTCTTTATCCACTCATCTGTTGATGGACACTTAGGTGGCTTCTGTATCTTGGCAATTATAATGAATGCTACTGTGAACATTCAGGAGTATGTACATTCTTGAATTAGTGGGGTTTTTTGTTTTGTTTTGTTTTTTCAGATATATACCCCGAAGTGGAATTGCTGGGTCATATGGTAGTTCTATTTTTAGTTTTTTGAGAAAACTCAAAAAACTAAAAATAGAAAACTACTGTTTTCCACAGTGGCTGCACAAATTTACATTCCCACTAAGACTATACTAGGGTTCCCTTTTTTCCACATCTTTGCCAACATCCGTTATTTGTGTTCTTTTTGATGATAGCCATTATGACAGGGCTGAGGTGAAATCTCATTGTGGTTTTGATTTACGTTTCCCTGATGATTAACAATGTTGCACATCTTTTCACGTGCCTGTTGGCCATCTGAATGTCCTCTTTAGAAAAAATGTCTATCCAGGTCTTCTGCCCATTTTTAAATCGCATTTTTTTGTTTTCTGGATTTTGAGTTGTATGAGCTGTTTATATATTTTGGATATTAATCCCTTATCGGTCTTAGCATTTGCAAACATTTTCTCCCATTCAGTTGGTTGTCTTTTCATTTCGTCAGTGGTTTCCTTTGTTGTGCAGAAGTTTTTAAGTTTAATTAAGTCCCATTTATTTTTGCTTTTATTTCCTTTGCTTTAGGAGACAGATCCAAAAAATATTGCTAAGAGTGTTCTGCTTATGCTTCTCCTAGGAGTTTTATGGCTACCGGTCTTATGTTAAGGTCTTTAGTCCACTTGGAGTTTATTTTTGTGTATGGTATTAGAGAATATTCTTATTCTTTTGCATGCAGCTGTCCAGTTTTCCCAGCACTGCTTATTGGAGAGACTAATTTTCTCCATTGTATATCCTTGCCTCCTTTGTCATAGATTAACTGACCATAAGTACCTGGATTTATTTCTGTGCTCTCCATTCTGTTCATTTGATCTATGTGTCTGTTTGTGTTCCAGTATCATACTGTTTTGATGACTATTGCTTTGTAGTATAGTATGAAGTCAAGGAGCACGATTCCTCCAGCTCTACTCTTTCTCAAGATTGTTTTGGCTATTTGAGGTCTTTTGTGTTTCCACACACATTTTAAAATTATTTGTTCTAGTTCTGTGAAAAATGCCATTGGTATTTTGATACGGATTGCATTGAATCTGTACATTGTCTTGGGTATTACGGTCAATTAATTCTTCCAGTCCAAGAACATGGTATATCTTCCTATCTGTTTGTACTGTCTTCAATTTCTTTCACCAGTGTCTTACAGTTTTCTGAGTACAGGTCTTTTACCTCCTTAGGTAGATGTTTTTCCTGTGTGTTTTATTCTTTTTGATGCGATGGTAAATGAGATTGTTTCCTTAATTTCTCTTTCGGATAGTTTATTAGTGTATAGAAATGCAACAGATTTCTGCATATTAATTTTGTGTCCTGCAACTTTACCAAATTCGTTGATGAGCTCGAATAGTTTTCTGGTGGCATCTTTAGGATTTCCTATGTATAGTATCATGTCATCTGCAAACAGTGACAGTTACCAGTAATAAAATTGAATCGGTAATTTAAAAACTCCCAACAAACAAAAGTCCAGGACCAGATGGCTTCACAAGTGAATTCTACCAAACATTTAGAGAAGATTTAACACCTATCCTTCTAAGCTATTCCCAAAAATTGCAGAGGAACACTTCTGAATTCATTCTATGAGGCCAGCATCACCCTGATAGCAAAACCAGGCAAAGATATCACAATAAAAGAAAATTACAGAAAATCAATATCACTGATGAACATAGACGCAAAAATCCTCAACAAAATATTAGCAAACTGAATCCAACAGTACATTAAAAGGATCACACGCTATGGGGATTTATCCCAGGGATGCAAGGATTTTTCAATATCTGCAAATCCGTCAATGTGATACACCACATTAACAACTGAAGAATAAAAACCATACGATTATCTCAATAGATGCCGAAAAAGCTTCTGACAAATTCAACAAACATTTATGATTTTAAAAAACTGTCTGGAAGGTGGACATAGAGAGACTATACCTCAACATAATAAAGGCCATACATGACAAACCCATAGCTAACATCATACTCAACAGTAAAAAGCTGAAAGCATTTCCTCTAAGGTCAGGAATAAGACAGGGATGCCCACTCTTGCCACATTTATTCAACACAGTACTGGAAGTCCTAGTCACAGCAATCAGACAAGAAAACGAAAGAAAAGGAATCTAAAATGGAAAGGAAGATGTAATTGTGGTGGTTTGGTTTTGTTTTCATGGAGCACGACGTTTTATTTATTTCAAACAATGGAATACAACACATCAAGGCAAATGTCTGTATGTCCTACAAAAATCAAGAACCTGAAACTACACACTAATGCTGAAATCAAGTGTTCTAAATATGGTGCCTATATAAGTTATTCAAACAGCGGAAAAAGTCCATAAACCAAGGTTATCCTTGATATTTATTATTCATACCCCCAAATTAGATCTTTTCTTACAACATAGTTATTACTGTGAATTTAGAAAAATATAATATGTAAACCAACCTGGAAAATTTATAAAATTTCCTTAGAAAGCACTGCAGTTAATTCTAGAAGCAGCAGTTCTGCCTACTGAATCAACAATAGAGAAATTTTAAAAAACCAAAAACCTATTATTTTTCAGATAAGTATACTGCAATTGTGATTTTAATGTGCATTGCCATGATGACAAAGTTGAACACCTTTTCATGTTTATTTGTGATTTGGTTATCGCCTTTTATGGAATGCCAGTTCAAGTACTTTGGACTTGAACAGGCAAAATCTAATGAATTTTCTATCTTTCTTTGTTGATTTAGAAAAGTTCTTTATATTTTCTATGTATGAGTTGTTAAACTATATGTATAGCAAATACCCCCCTCACTCTGAAGCACGTTGTTTTGCTCTTTCAGTAGTGTCTTGATAAACAAAAGTTCATATTTTAATTCAGTCCAATTTGTCAGTTTTTTTCTTTATGGTTCTTGCTATTGGTTTCTGATTTGAAAAGGTGTTTCCATATTCAAAGTTCAGATATCTTATGTTTTCTTCTAAACAGTTTATTGCTTTACCTTTTAACTTTACATTTCCATGTAAAATTGATTTTTCTTCGTGGTATGAGATAGTAATTAGGAATTCTTCCTTGTCTATGCCTATCTAATTAATATAGCAGTATTTATTAAACAGACCAGTTTTTCTCTCACTCTTTTCTCAATCAAGAGATGATTTAAGTATGGCTCTACTTCTGTTTCATTGGTTTATCTGTGTAGTCTGCTGTCCTGCATTTTCTTCATCATTATAGCTTCATAATAAGTTTTGACCGCTGACATTATATATCCTCCACCTTTCTTTTTCTTCTTCATGATTTTATTTATGCTTTTCATCTCTTTACAATTTTAAATCACCTTGGTAACTTCAAAAAGAAAGCCTTCTAAAATTTTTATCAGGATCGTATTGAAGCTAAGGATTGGTTTACATACTGACATCTTTTCGGTACTGAGCTGGCAATCCATGAAAATGGCATATTCTGACATTTATTTGTATAATCTTTAATTTTGCTCAGTATGTTTTATAGAGTTCTTGTGAATCTTCTAAATTTTTGAAGGTTTTAACATTTTTGTTGTTACTTGAATTTTTTATTTTCTACCTGTTTGTAGCTGGGATATAAATATAAACATGATTTATACTGATCTTCTAAATTAGCTTTAGTTTTAATAGTTGGTGCATAGGTTCTTTTGTACTTTCTATTTATACAATCACATTCATCTGCGAATAATGATGATTGCATTTGTTCCTTCTCATCTCTTACGCTTTTTCATTGTTTTTCGTTCCTAGTCCTAGCAATGACACCAGTACAGTGCTGAATAAAAGTGGCAAGAAAGGGCATCCATTTATTGCTCCCAGCATCAGGGGGAATTTTTTCAAAATTTTACTGTTAAGTGTGGTGTTTTCTATAGGATTTTGTAGCTACATTTTCAGATTAAAAGTATTTCCTTCTTTTCTAGTTTGCTAAGAATTTTTATCTTTAATGATGGTTGAAATTTATCAAGTGATTTTCTGTTTATATTGCTGTATGATTTTTCTACTTTGTTCTGTAAGTGTAGTGAATTACACTGATTTATGTTCAGATGTTAAACCAACCTTACATTCCTGAAATAGACTCACTCTGTTGTGATGTACTACCCTTTTGATGTATTACTGGATTCTAATAGTTATTTTGGCGGAGGGCGTCATGAGAGAAATTGTCAATCTCTGCATTTTTCATAATAAGCTAATTTAACATAAAATGCATATTTTTAAAACTTTTATTGATTCTGTAAGAAAGCCCTACCAGTCAACTGGTTTGCTTCTGCGATAAAAATTCTGTCTTAAAAGAACACAAAGGACTTTTAGCAATCCCAAAGTTACTTTTGCAAGCATAAAAAGATTGTAAAGATGAAAACTCTTATCAGTTTTAAAAAATTATCTCTTCTCACTAAGATTATAAGTTATTTTAACTCTTGGACACATCTGTTTTTGTTTGCAGTTGGTAAAACTAAGTATATTGAGGCATAATATAAGGTAGAATTCTTGTAAGATTTTTTTGCAAGGAATTTGGTATAAAAAAATTTTTAAGTTAAATTATGAACAGGAAGAGCTCCAAAAGCTAAAACCTTATAGGAAAGATTGATATTTAGTTTTTCACTAGAAATTGTTTTAAATGTTTTTGTGATAAAAAACAAAAAAATACCAGAATAAGTGTCAAAGACAAATTACACACTGGAATATTTCCAGTGTATGTGACAGAGAAAAGGAAAATATCACTCCTAAGGGATAAAACAGCTTTACAAATACATTCTAAAAATTAATCACATAAGTAGAAAAATGAACAGCTGAAATAAATTTGTTAAGACACAAAATAAGAAATTACATAGCTTATATATGTAGAAAATATATTTTTAACAATCAAAGAAATATAAACCAAGGAAAAGGAACACCATTTTCAGCTATCAGATTGAAAAAATTATGTGTCAAACTGTTGACAAGTAGAAAATAGAAGTGAACATGTTCACATTCTTCTGATAGAGATACAAAGTGTAAGAATATTTTTTTGGACCAATTGTGGAAATTTCCCTAGAAAACCCTAAATTTTTATGCATACACCTCTATGCAGTAATTTCAGTTAAAAAACTGATAAGAAAAAACCTCATTGAAACTTATAAAAGATGTTATAAAACCATTAACATAACATAGCAAAAGTATAGGTATTAAAGTAAAAAAATACAAATGCTGTATTATTGTGTTAAAAAATAAGATGCTATTTTTGTTTTCTATTGCTATGTAACAAATAGCACAAACTCAGCAGCTTAAAACAACGTCCATTTATTAGCTCACAGTTCTGTAGGTCACAAGTCTGGTATGGCAAGACTAGATTCTCTGCTCAAAGTTATCACAGGACGGCTATCAAAGTATTCGATGGAGGCTTTGGGGAAATAACTTCCAAGGCTCATTTTTGTAGATAACAGTTCCTTGTGACAGGAGTACTGAGTCCCTTGTTTCCTTGTTGTCTGTCAGCTGAGGAGTAGGAGACACTCCTGGCTCCCAGAAGGCACCTCCTCCAACTTCTAGACAACAATGGTGTGTCAACTTATTCTCATGCTTTGAATCTCTGACTTCCCCCACCTCTGATCTCTATATTCAGATTTTAAACCCAAAGGATTATGATAAACTCCCTATCTTAACTTCAACTGATTTGGAACCTTAATTACATCTGCAAATTCCCTTCACAGCAGTAGACAGACTAGTGTTTGATTTAACAACTGAGAAGTATGTCTACCACTGGCAGAAATCTTGAGGGCTATCCTAGAATTCTGCCTACCACAGATCCAAAATAGAATATATTATGACCTTACTTATATGTAAATGAAGGAATATATATAAATTTCCACATATGTGCATACTTTTAATAAAGACAGTTTTAACACTGTTAACAGTATTATATATATACACATAATTTACATATTTTAACATACGTATAAAATATACCATAATATGTACATATATGATATTTTAAAATGTGGTTTTAATGTTCACCTTCTAACTACCAGTTTGGGAATTTTAACATAATGGACAGTATTATAATTTTTTTAAGAAGTAAACATACTTTTGCACCCTGTCCAAAAGTTTATATTTCTAGAAATGAGAGAATGTTTTGTTAACATATCTACCTATCAAATGGTGTTACCAGTGTTATGCTTCCAAAACAGAGACCATATTGACAGTATCAGAACAAGCTTATATGGAGGCACAAAAATACACTTACAAATTTTGCAGTTTGAGCAGTTAAAATCCCATTTTGATGCATGCTCAATTGAGAATTAAAAGTTCAAATATTGATTTGCATAGGAAATTAGCAATTAAGTACCCATATAATTAACTTGCACCTGCCAATTGATGCACCAATTAAGTCTGCAGATACCGTAAAAGAAAATTCTTGAAAATAAAAGTTTCTGATATTTTTTGACAATAATCTGTTGTAGACATTTGAAAGTATACAATTCTACAGAAAAGTGTATGTGGTGGCCATGAGAATGTTACCAACTACTGGGAGTGTATGTCAGTGACCAAAAGCCCAGCTGCTGTGGTCTGAAACTCATCAGCACGTCGGCACAGAGGTCAGGTTTCCCACGGGCAGCTCACTGCCAATGACTAAATGCAATAGGGACACAAAGGCAGATCTGTGCTTGGGAGACCCAGGACTTCAACTGATGGCTCTGGCTCAAGGACTACGCAGAGGCACCTACACTTGGCAGAATTGTGTCCCCCCTAAAAAGAAATATGTTGAAGTCCTAACCTCCAGCACCTGTGACTATGACCTTCTTTAGAAATAGGGTCTTTGCAGATGTACTCAATTTAAAATGAGGTCATACCAGATTAGAGTGAGCCCTAAATGCAGTGACTGGTGTCCTTATAAGGAGAGAGATGTTCAGACACACACACACAGGAAAGATGGCCATGTGACAGAAATTACAGACAGATTAGAGTGATGCAGCTACAAACCAAAGAATGCCAAGGACTGCCAGCAACCCCCAGAAGCTAGGAAGAGGCAAGGAAGGATTCCCCCCTGCAGCCTTCAGAGAGACCAGGACCCTGCTGACACCTTCATTTTGAACTTCAAGCCTACAGAACTGTAAGAGAATAAATTTCTGTTTAACTGGGTGTTCACACCCAGTTTGTGGTAATTTGTTATCGCTAACCTAGGAAACTAGTACACCCTTTAACCTTCCTTTCTTCTCTATGTGACTCAGAATCAAATTTATATAGCAGTTTGACAACACTCCCAGCCTCACTCAGCCCCTGCCCCACTTTCTCTTACACAGGTTATTTCCCCTTACACCATCCTTACGTGTTTAATCTCACGGCATCCGTTTCTCAGAGATCCTAGACAAACACAGTCAGTGCACTACACAGAAAATGAAGCAAACAGTATTCAAATGTGTATTAAATAACACTTAATAACATGAATGTAGAACTACCTAATTGGATTTAAAAATTTTATTTGCATTTTCCTAATTCATACTGAGGTTAGGGACATCTACCTATGCTGGTGGGCCAGGAGTATGTGTATTAGTTGTATACAGAAGCGAGGAGCTTAAATCACGGTGGGGACTACCTGGAATGAGGAGTGGAGACACACCTACTTAATAGAAAACACTGCAGAACAGATAAAGAAAGAGAAATATCCTGAATTCTTCCTCTCTCTCCATCCTCAGTCTTCTGTCAGTGCCTGCAATTGGCCAATCTACCCAGAGCCCGATAAAAAGGAGCAACTTACATAGCTTGCAAGAATAGATCTGGTACAGAAAGGAAATAATCAGCAACTAGACCCTTTACCCATTTTTGTATGGAGTTACTGGTATTTTTTTTCCCTAACAGTTTGCATGAAATTCGTACATGTTTTGCCAAGGTTATATTACAAAGTTGCAAATGTCCTAGTCTCCATGATTTTTTTTTTTTTAGTTTTATTGAGATACAATTGATGTCTAGCACTGTATAAGTTTAAGTTGTACAGCACAATGACTTGCCTTACACATATGATGAAATAATTATCACAATAAGATTAGTTAACATCCATTACCTTATAAACTTAAAAAAAAAAAAGAAAAATGGGATTTTGTTTTTTGTTTTTTTGCTTGTGATGAGAACTTTTAGGTTCTTCTCTCTTAGCAACTTTCTTTTTTTTTTTTTTTTTAAATTCTTTTTTTTTTTTTTAAATATTAATTTATTTATTTTATTTATTTTGGTTGTGTTGGGTCTTCATTTCTGTGCAAGGGCTTTCTCTAGTTGTGGCAAGTGGGGGCCACTCTTCATCGCGGTGCGCGGGCCTCTCACTATCGCGGCCTCTCTTGTTGCGGAGCACAGGCTCCAGACGCGCAGGCTCAGTAGTTGTGGCTCACGGGCCCAGCCGCTCCGCGGCATGTGGGATCTTCCCAGACCGGGGCACGAACCCGTGTCCTCCGCATTGGCAGGCAGACTCCCAACCACTGCGCCACCAGGGAAGCCCCAGCAACTTTCAAATATACCATACGACAGTGTTACCTGTAGTCATCACAGTGATCACGTTATACTTTATATCCCCAGTAATTATATATCTTATTATTGGAAGTTTGTGCCTTTTGACCACCTTCATCCAGTTTCTCCAACCTCTACCTCTCGTAACCACAAATCCGATGGCTTCTTAGGAGTTCGGGTTGTTTGTTTATTTTAGATTTCATACATAAGTGAGGTCATACAGTACTTGTGTTTCTCTAACTTACTTAACTTAGCATTCTGCCCTCAAGGTCTATTCATGTCATTACAAATGGCAGCATTTCCTTCTTTTTAAGGCTGAATAATATTTCATTATATTATATTATTTCATTATATATGATATATATGTACACATATACATAAATCCTGCAATTAACAATGAACACAGGGATACATATGTCTCTTCCACATAGTGGTTTTATTTCTTTTGGATATATATTCAGAAGTGGAACTCCTGGATCATATAGTAGTTCTATTTTCAATTTTTTGAGAAACCTCCATACTATTTGCCATAGTGGCTTTACTATTTTGCAATCCCACCAACAGTGCACAAAGGACCTCTTTTCTCCACATCCTCTCCAGATTTTATGTCTTATCTTTTTGATGATAGCCATTCTAACAGGCATACGGTGATATCTTGTTGTTTTGATTTGCATCTCCCTAATGATTAGTGAGGTTGAGTACCTTTTAATGTAACTGTTGGCCATCTGTACATCTTCTTTGGAAAAATGTCTATTCAGGTCCTTTGCCAAATTTCTTACTGGATTGTTTGGTTTTTTCACTATTGAGTTGTATGAGTTCTTTATATGTTTTAGATATCAGTCCCTTATCAGATACATGATTTGCAAATAGTTTTACCATTCCATAGGTCATCACTTTGATCATTTCTTTTGTTGTGCAGAAGACTTTTTAGTTTGATGGTAGTCCCACTTGTTAATTTTTTATTTTGTTGCTTGTGCTTTAGATGCCATATCCAAAAAATCATTGCCAAGGCCTATGTCAAAGAGCTTTTTCCCCCATGTTTTCTTCTAGAACTTTTATGATTTCAGGTCTTACATATAAGTCTTTTTTTTTAATCAGAATTTTCTTTTTAATCTGTTATGATTGCTTATAAGGTTTTGAATGAAAAAAATGTTTCAGCACTAAACTAGATAAATAAACAAACAAATAATGAGTTTGAAAATTACAACTATAAAGCAGAATGAGATTAACAAGACCATGGTGGAGTTCTCCATTAAGGAGAAGTTACCCTTTTAGTGTTCATGGGACTTGAGGATATAAAAGTCAGGCCAGAACATGCCCCTCGTTTTCCAAGATGGGAAAGAGTACTGTAGATCAACGTCCAAATAACTTACTCTACAGATTAACAGACAAGATAAGATATACTGACTTGTTGAACACATTTGGCTAGGGGGCTAATCTCTGCTATGCTGTGCTCTATTGCTTTTGAATCATACGCTTACTGAGAGTTAATTGCACTTTTCCCAGGACCTATTACATCACTGCAATTGTCATCATAATTATGTAAGTTAAATATTGCATAAACAAATGAGTGAGTATATAGCATCTTTTCTATTAATGCTTTTTACATATAAGTCTTTAATCCATTTTGAGTTAGCTTTTGTGAGTGGTCTAAGATAGGGGTCTAGCTTCATTCTTTTACATGTGAATATCCAATTTTCCCACCACCATTTATTAAAGAGCCTATCTTATCTCCATTGACTTACCTTGGCTCCCTGTCAAATATTAGTTGACCATATATGCATGCATTTATTTCTGAGCCCTTGATTCTATTCCATTAGTTTGTGTGTCTGTTTTTATGCCAGTATCCTACTGGGTTTTTTCCTTCAGTTTTACTGAGATATAATTGACATACAGCACTGTATAAGTTCTAAGGTATACAGCATATTGATTTGATTTACATACGTCAAGAAGTGATTATCACAATAAGTTTAGTGAACATCCATCATCTCATGTACTTACAAAAAAAATATGTTTTTGCTTGTGATGAGAACTTCTCAGATTTTCCCTCTAAGCAATTTTCAAATATATCATACAGCAGTGTTAATTATATTTATGACGTTTTACATTATATCTCTAGTACTTGTTTATCTTATAACTGAAAGTTTGTACCTGTTGACCACTTTCATACAGTTCCCCCCTCCCCTCACACCCCCAGCCTCCGGTAACCACAAATCTGATCTCTTTTTCTGTGAGTTTGTTTGCTTTTAAACTATAATTGACCTATAATACTGTTAGTTCCCATTACACAGTATAGTGATTCGATATTTCTATACATTTCAAACTGATCACCATGAGAAGTCCAGTTAAGATATGTCACCATACAAAGATATCACATGGTTATTGACTATATTCCCCAAACTGCACATTTCATTCCTGTGACATTTATTTTCCACTGGAAATCTGGACCTCTTAATCTCCCTCACCTATTTCCTTCCTCCCTGCATCCCCCACCTATTTGTTCTCTGTATCTATAACTGTTTATATATATTTTTTTTAATTTTACAATTTTTAAAAAATTTTATTTATTTATTTATGGCTGTGTTGGGTCTTTGTTTCTGTGCGGCAAGCAGGGGCCACTCTTCATCGTGGTGCGCGGGCCTCTCACTATCGCGGCCTCTCTTGTTGTGGAGCACAGGCTCCAGATGCGCAGGCTGAGTAATTGTGGCTCACGGGCCTAGTTGCTCCACGGCATGTGGGATCTTCCCAGACCAGGGCTCGAACCCGTGTCCCCTGCATTAGCAGGCAGATTCTCAACCACTGCGCCACCAGGGAAGCCCTTGTGTTATTCATGTATTTTGTATCTTAGATTCCGTATATAAGTGAAATCATACTGTATTTGTCTTTTTCTGACTTGTTTCACTTAATACCATCTGGTCCATCCATGCTGTGGCAAATGGCAAGATTTCATTTTTTACAGCTGAGTAATATTCTATTGAATATATGTATCACATCTTCTTTATGCATTAATTCACCAATGGGCACTTGTTTCTATATCTTGGTTATTGCAAATAATGCTGAAATGAACATAGTGTACATATATCTTTTCTAATTAGTGTTTTTATTTTCTTCAGAAAAATACTCAGGAATGGTATTGCTGTATCATACGGTAGCTCTATCTTTATTTTTTAGGAATCTCAATGCTATTTTCCATATTGGCTGCACAGATTTACATTCCCACCAACAATGCACAAGGTTCTCATCTCTCCACATTCTTGCCAACGCTTGTTACTTGTGGTCTTTTTGATACTAGTCATTCTGACCAGTGTGATATCTTATTATGGTTTTGATTCGCACATCCCTGGTAAGTGATGTTGAGCGTCTTTTCATGTATCTGTTGGCCATCTGTATGTCTTCTTTGGAAAATGTCTACTCAGATCCTCTGCCCATTTTTCAATAGGCTTGTTTGTTTTTCTGATGTTGAGCTGTATGAATTCTTTGTATATTTTGTATATTAACCTCTTATCAGATATATCTTTTGCCAATATCTCCTCCCATTCAGTAGGTGGCCTTTTCATTTTGTTGATAGTTTCCTTTGCTTTGTAAAAGTGTTTTAGTTTGATTTACTCCCATTTGTTTATTTTCGCTTTTGTTTCCCTTGCCCAAGGAGACGTACATACCCCCCAAAATATTATGAAGACCAGTGTCAAAGAATGTACTGCCTATGTATTCTTCTACAAGCTTTATGGTTTCAGTTCTTACATTTAAGTCTTCAGTCCATTTTTGAATTTATTTTTGTGCATGATGTGAGAGAGTAGTCCCGTTTGATTGTTTTGCATGTATCTGTCCAGTTTTCCCAACACCATTTGTTGAAGAGGCTGTTTTTTTCCCATTGTATATTCTTGCCTCCTTTGTCAACAATTAATTGACCATAGATGTGTGGTTTTATTTCTGGGCTCTCCATTTGCTGTTCATTGATCGATATGTCTGTTTTTGTGCCAGTATCACACTGTTTTGATTACTTCAGCTTTGTAGTATTGTCTGAAGTCTGGAAGGCTTAGGCCTCCAGCTTTGTTCTTTTCCTTCAGGATTGCTTTGGCAATTCTGGGTCTTTTGTTGTTCAGTAAAAGTTTTAGGATCATTTCTTCTAGTTCTATGAAAAATATCATGGGTAATTTGATAGGGATTGCATTAAATTTGTAGATTGCTTTGGGTAATGTGGCCATTTTAATTATATTAAGTCCTCTAATCCAAGAGCATGGGATATCTTTCCAAATCAATTTCTCTTTCTGATAGTTCCTTTTTAGTGTACAGAAGTGCAACAGATTTCTGTATATTAATTTTGTATCCTGCAACTTTGCTGAATTCATTGATGAGCTCTAGTAGGTTTCTGGTGGTACCTTTAGGATTTTCTGTGTACAGTATCACAGCATCTGCAAACAGTGACAGTTTTACTTCTTCCTTTACAATTTAGAATCCTGTTATTTCTTTTTCTTCTCTGATTGCTATGACTAGGCTTCCAGTACCATGTTGAATAAAAGCGGTGAGACTGGGCACCCTGATTGGGCACCAAAACCAGACAAAGATATCATCAAAAAAAAAAAAAAAAAAAGAAAAGGAAATTACAGGCCAACATCACTGGTGACCATAGATGCAAAAATCCTCAACAGAATATTAGCAAACTAAATTCAACAATACATTAAAAGGATCATATACCATGATCAAGTGGATTTATCCCAGGGATGCAAGGATTTTTCAGTATCTGCAGATCAGTCAATGTGATATACCACATTAACAAAGTAAAGAATAAAAACCATATGACAATCTCAAGAGATGCAGAAAAAACTTTTGACAAAATTCAACTCCCATTTATGATAAAAACTCTCCAGAAAGGGTCTCAACATCATAAAGGCCATATATGACAAACCCACAGCTAACATCATTCTCAACAGTGAAAAGCTAAAAACATTTCCTCTAATATCGGGAACAAGTACCATACTATTTGATTGCTATAGCTTTATACAACAGCTTGAAATCAGGAAGTGTGATTCCTCCAGCTTTGTTGTTCTTTCTCAAGGTTGATTTGGCTATTCAGGTTCTTTTGTGATTACACATACGTTTTAGGATTGCTTTTTCATGTTTCTGTTAAAAAATGCAATTGGAATCTTGATATGGATTGCAGTGAGTCTGTAAATGGCTTTAGGTAGGATGGATATTTTAAGAATCTTAATTATTCCAATCCACGAACATGGGATAACTTTTCATCTCTGATTGTCTTTCATATAAACATTTTCATGAAATCCAAATTTCTACTTTACCTGACGATTTCCAGAGTTCATGTTTTACTTAAGAATGTTGTCCTGACATAAACAAGTTTTAAAATATTCTCCTCTGTTTACATATAGTTACTTCAATAGTTGATAGGTTTTGGTCCACTTGGATTTTAGTACCCACATGCATATTAGTAACCACATCCTACATACACACAAAGTTATTTTAAAGTTTAAAATAATTTAAACTTATTTCTTAAGAAGGATGGCTATAGCAGAGACAGTAGAGTTGTTAACTATTTCCTGTGCTCTCCTACACTTTCCATTCCCCACAAATTGAGTGTTGGCCAATGGATGATGATAGGAAGTGACCTGTATCATTTCTGGTCCCTGTGAGTTAGGACTAGGTACAATTCCTCTGTGCAGTTTTTTTTTTTTTTTCCCCCTATACAGGAACTTGTAAGTCATATGCTGGGAGAGTATCATCACAAGTTGGTGGAAGCCTGAATCCCAGAGGCAACAAGTCGAATTGAACTTCTGTCAAATCACATTGTACTTTATATAAATGAGTAATAATCTTTTGCTTTATTAGGTCATCCTAGGTCAGGTTCTTGAGAATCAGAGCCTATAAAGGGGATTCTTTTACAAGTGATTATTGAGTGAGTACTCTTGTGTAAAGCCTGTAAGGAAGTGAAGGAAGAGAAGTACCAGAGAAGAAGGTAAAACAAAGTGCAGTTACTTGACATCTAACTTCAGCCTAATCCATTAATGGCACCAAAGGGTTATACCACCCAAGTGCCCTCCACCTTCAGTTGAGAGCTGTTAGAAGCCAATACTAACAACAGCTGGGGTGAGTGCACCGTTAGTAAAGCAGAGCTATGCTATGTCTCTACAGAGTTTATTACAATCTCTAAAATACTGGGGTTGATTTTCTACCACATTGTAGCCTATCCTCTCCCATGCTGGGCAATAAAATTGCTAGCTGTCCTCAAGGCATTAATCTGACTTGAAATAGCACCATCAGTATATAGGAAATCTCACCTGTAAGTAACTGCTTCTCTGGGCTACCGATTTTTTGGTTATTGATCTTTTGCTTCTTTATTTGTCAAAATACATTGTTTTAATTACTGTATGTGTAGAATAAGTTTTTATATCTAGTGAGGTTTTATAAAATCATTAATCTTTCTCAAAAATTTATTGGGGATTAGTAGGCATTTTAACTTTTAAATAAATTTACTCAGACTGTGAAGTTGTATCAAAAATACCCATTGACATTGTATTGAATTTGTAAGTTAATCTGTACAGAAATCACATTCTTACTGTACTGAGTATCCCTATCCAGGAATGTATTCTATTTATTTAGGTCTTCCTTGTAACTTAGAGTTGTGTTATTACTTCCATATGGATCTATCAATTTCTGTTAACTTTCCCTTATTTTCTAGTGCTTATTACTATTCTTTATGGGACTAGTTGCCCAATTCTATTTTTAATTGGTTTTTTGCTAGGTAAAGGTAGCTCTCCAACTTGTACAGTGACACATCATAATCATGTGAAGTCCACAGTTTAAGGTAGGGTTAACTCTTGGTGTTATACAGTGTATGGCTTTGGACAAATGTATAATGACATGTTCCACTAGTCTAGTATCATACAGAGGACTTTCAACTGCCCTAAAATTCCTCTGTCCTCCACCTATTCAATCCCTGGAAAGTACTGATCTTTTTACTCTCTCCATAGTTAAGCTCTTTCCAGAATATCACATACTTGGAATCATACAGTATGTAGCCTTTTCACAATGGCTTCTTTCACTTAGTAATATGCATTTACACTTCCTCCATGTTGTTTCATGACTTATTTGATAGCTTATTTCTATTTAGTATAGAATAATATTTCATTGTCTGGATGTACCACAGTTTATGTATCCATTCACCTACTACTGAAGGATATCTTGGTTGCTTCCAAGTCTTGGCAATGATGAATAAAGCCACTAGAAGCATCCATGTGCTTTGTGTAGACATAAGTTTTCTGTTCCTTTGTGTCAACACCATGAAGCATAACTGCCAGATCATGTGGTAAAAGTATGTTTAGTTCTGTAAGAAACTACTAAACTGTCTTCCAAAGTGGCTATACCATTTTGCATTCGCACTAGCAATGAAGGAGAGTTTCAGTTATTCCACATTCTTGCCAGCATTCAGTGTTGTCAGTATCCTGAATTTTGGCCATTCTAATCGAAGTGAAGGGATATCTCATTGTTGCTTTACAGAGCATCTTTTCATATGCTTGTCATCTATATATCTTCTTGGGTAAGATGTCCATTAAGGTCTTTGGCTCATTTTCTAATTTTTTTTTTATTGTTGAGTTTTAAGAGTTGTATGTGTATTTTGGGTAACAGTCCTTTATCAGATGTACCTTTTGCAAATATTATCTCCCAGTCTGTCATTTTTCTTATTCATTTGACTGTGTCTTTTTTAGAACAGGAGTTTTTAATTTTAATGAAGTCCAGCTTATCAATTATTTCTCTCATGGATTGTGTCCTTGGTGTTGTATCTAAAAAGTCATTGCGAAACATAGTTATTTAGATGTTCTCCTATGTTATCGCTTCTAGGAGTTTTGTAGTTTTACATTGTACATTTAGGCCTGTGATCCATTTTGAGTTAATTTTTGTGAAGGGTGTAAGGTCCGTGTCTAGATTCTTTTGTTTGCATGTGATGTCCAGTTTGTTCCAGCATCTTTTGTTTAAAAGACTATCTTTGCTCTGCTGTATTGCCTCTTCCCCTTTGTCATAGATTTGTTGACTATATTTATGTGGGTCTATTTCAGGGCTCTGTACTGTTCCATTGATCTACTTGTCTGTTCTTTCACCAATACCACACTGTCTTGAATACTAGTTTTATAGTAAGTCTTGAAGCTGGGTAGTGTCTGCCTTCCACCTTTGTTCTCCTTCAGTTTTCTGTTGCCGATACTGGGTCATTTGTCTTTCCATACAAACTTTAGAATCAGTTTGTCAATATACACAAAATAAATTACTGGTATTTTGATTGGGATTTCCTCAGATCTATACATCCAGTTGCGAAGTACTGACATGTTGACAACTGATTGCATCTTCCTATTTATGAATATGGAATATCTCTCCATTTATGTTGTTGGGCTTTGATTTCTTTCATCAGAGTTTTGTAATTTTCCTCATACAGATCTTGTACACATTTTGTTAGACTTATATCTAAGTATTACATTTTGGGGGTGCTAATGAAAATGGTGTTTTTAATTTCTAATTTCACTTATTCATTGCTGGTATACAGAAAATGATTGACTTTTTAAAAACTTTATTTTATTTTATTTATTTATTTATGGCTGTGTTGGGTCTTCGTTTCTGTGCGAGGGCTTTCTCTAATTGCGGCAAGTGGGGGCCACTCTTCATCGCGGTGCACGGGCCTCTCACTGTCGCGGCCTCTCTTGTTGCGTAGCACAGGCTCCAGACGCGCAGGCTCAGTAGTTGTGGCTCACGGGCCTAGTTGCTCCACGGCACGTGGGATCTTCCCAGACCAGGGCTCGAACCCGTGTCCCCTGCATTGGCAGATTCTCAACCACTGCGCCACCAGGGAAGCCCGAAAATGACTGACTTTTGCATATTAGTCTTCTATCCTGCAACCTTGCTATAATTGCTTATTAGTTCCGGGGTTTTGTCACTGTTGTTGATTCTTTTGGGTTTTCTACATAAATGATCATGTCATCTGTGAACAAAGACAGTTTTGCTTTTTTATTACCAATCTGTATACCTTTTATTCCCTTTACTTGTCTTATTGTATTAGCTAGGGCTTACAGTATAATGTTCAAAAGAAGAGAGGGGGACATCCTTCTCTTGTACCTGATCTGAGTGGTAAAGCTTTGAGTTTCTCACCATTAAATATAATGTTAGCTGTAAGTTTTTTGTAGGTATCTGTTATCAAGTTAAGGATGTTCCCCTCTATTCCTACCTTACTGAGAGGTTCTTTCATTTGTTTAGTTTTGTTATCATATGCCTGATGGATTCTGTAAATTCTTTTTCTGCATCTATTCATATGATCATGTGGTTTTCTTTCTGGTCTGTTGATGTGATGGATTACATTAAGTGATTTTCAAATGTTAAACCCCAGCCTTGTGTGCCTGGGATAAATTCTATTTGGTACGTGGTATATAATTCTTTTTGTATATTGTTGGATTCAATTAGCTAATATTTTGTTGAGGATTTTTGCATCTATGTTAATGAGAGATATTTGTCTGTAATTTTTTTTTTTTAATTGTCTTAGCCTGGTTTTGGTATTAGTGTAATGCTGGGCTCATAGAATGAGTTCTGAAGTATTCCCTCTGCTTCTATCCTCTAAAAGAGAATTGGTATAATATCTTACTTAAATATTTAATAGAATTCACCAGTGAATATATCTGGGCCTGGTGCTCTCTGTTGTGGAAGGTTATTAATTATTGATTCAAAGACTTGACTTGAATAGATATAGGCCTATTCAGATTGCCTATTTCATCTTGTACAAAGTTTGGCAGATTATTTTTTCAAGGAACTGGTCCATTTCTGTCAATTTTGTGGCATAGAGTTGCCCATAATATTCCTTTATTATCCACTTATTGTCTTTGGGATCTGGAGTGATGTCCTCTCTTTCATTTCTGTATGAGTAATTTGTGTCCTCTCTCTTTTTTTCACACTTAGCCTGGGTAGAGGCTTATAAATTTTACTGCCCTTTTCAAAGAACAAGGTTTTGCTTTTGTTCACTTTCTCTACGGATTTCTTGGTTTCAATTTTATCCCTCTTTAAATCTTCTTTCTTTTCTTCTGCTTATTTTGGATTTAATTTGCTCTTTGCTAGTCTCCAAAGTTGGATACTTTAGATTATTGATTTTTAGATCTTTTTCGTTTCTAGTAAATATATGCACTTAATGCTACAAATTTCACCTCTAATCACTGCTTTCACATCACTCCACACATTTCTAAAAATTGTATTTTCATTTAGTTCAAAATATTTTTTAGTTTTTCTTGAGACTTCGCTTTTGACCTGTGTTGTGTAGAAAGTGTTATTTAATCTCCGCATACTTTGGAATTTTCCAGTTATCTCTGTTACTGATTTCTAGTTTAATTCCATTGTGGTCTCAAAGCAGACATCATACAATTTCTACTATTTTAAATTTGTTAAAATGTTTTGTGGCCCAGAATGTAGTCTATCTTGGTGAATGTTCTATGTGAACCTGAGAAGAGTGTATATTCTGTTGTCAGATGAAATAGTCTATAGATGTAGATTATATCCAGGTGATTGTTATTGTTGTTGAGTTCAGCCATGTCCATTACTGATTTTCTGCCTGCTGCATCTGTCCATTTCTGATAGAGATGTGTTGAAGCCTCTAACTAGGTAGTGAAAACATCTATTTCTCCTTGCAGTTCTCTCATTTTTTTTTTTTTTTTTCTGTATTTTGATGTTCTCTTGTTAGGCATATACATGTTGAGGATTATTATGTCTTCTTGGAGAACTGACCCTTTTATCATTATGTGATGCTCTTGTTTATCCATAATAACTTTCTTTGCTTTCAAGTCTGCCCTGTCTGTAATTAATATAGCTACTCCTGCTTTCTTTTGATAAGGTGTCCACATGGTATTTTTTATCAATTTACTTTTTTTTATTCAGAACATACTTTTTGAATGACTTCTTTTTAGGTGGCATAGGAGACACAATGGTGAATATGACTGACATAACTATTGTTTTCATGAGGCTAAGGACATAGTAGGAGAAAGCAATGATTTCAGGATTTGTATTGGCTTTTGAAGGAGCCCTGCAGTCAAGATAGCAAAATTTAGGAAAAATCTAGAATGAGAGAGACCTACGCCCAGTTACATTTTGTGAATGATATACACAAAACATCAGAGAGGAGATCTGAGACTGTTGTGATATTTTAACTTCATATGGAAACTGGACTAGACCCCAAGATGAGAATGTAACAGTTTGCGTAAAGGAAATTCATACGGATTAGTGATACTAATAAAACTAAAATCTATGAAAGACACTATTGCTCAGAGAAAGAATTTACACATTATATAATCTTTTTGCATGTTTTCTAGCCAAATATAGAAAAGTGCTTATGCACATTTTTGTGAATTATTTTCTTTTCAACTCATCTGCCTTGTCCCTTAGGTATATGGTCCCTTGCATTTTCCAGATGAATGCTGGCAGTGTCTTATGATAGCTAGAATATAGGACAAGAAATTATTTATAATGCAGTACATTTCAACAGCAGCAAGAACAGCAAATTTTCCTTTCTTTTAAATTTGAAAACTTTAGGTTTTAGTACATTTGTAAATTGTTGGAATCAATAATTTATTCTGCTTACATATGTTGATGGGCCACAGGAGGATTTTCCTCCTATAAGAAGAGAAATATGACTTTGATCATTGTTTATACAGCAGTAGTAAAAGATCGTCATGTGATAGAGGGCATACTTTAGTTTTCCCATTTTCTATTTCAATAACATTTTCAGAATCGCTGAAAACATAGTTCTTTAATTTTAGTTTCTCTTTTTTCTTAATTGAGGTATAATTGACGTAACATATCTTAGTTTCAGGTGTACAACATAATGATTTGATATTTGTATATATTGCAAAATGATCACCACAGTAAGTCCAGTTAATATCCATCACCATGCATACTTACAATTTTTTTTCCTTAGGATGAGAACTTTCAAAATTAACTCTCTTAGGTACTTTCAATTATGCAATACAGTATTATTAATTGTAGTCACCATGCTGTACATTAAACCCCTATAACTTACATTATAACTAGAAATTTGTACCTTTTGACCTTCTTCCCCCATTTCTCCCATCCACCACCTCTGTTCTCTAAATCTGTGAGCTCTAAGTTTGGGGTTTTGTTTGTTTCTTTGTTACGTTTCACATATAAATGAGATCATAGGGTATGTCTTTTTCCTGTCTGACTGACTTCACTTAGCTTAATGCTCTCAAGGTCCATCTCTGTTATTGCAAATGGCAAGATTCCATTCTTTTTTAATGGCTGAATAATACTGCGCCGTATATATACCACAGCTTTTTAACCCATTTATCTATCAGTGGACATTTAGGTTGTTTCCATGTCTTGACTGACTATTGTAAGTAACACTGCAATGAATATGGGATGTATATATCTTTTCAGATTAGTGTTTTTGTTTTCTTGGGATAAATACCCAGAAGTGGAATTGCTGGATTATATGGTAATTCTGTTGTTAATTTTTTGAGAAACCTCCAAGCTGTTTTCCAAAAGGGCTGTAACAGTTCCTTTTTTTTTTTTTTTTTTGTAATATCCCCTCAGCCCTTCCAGAAGGTATGAGGGGATATCTCATTGTGGTCTGATTTGCACATTATGTACTGGGTTAATGGAACTGCTATACATACGCCTTTAGTAATGTAATGGTAAGGTGTGAGGGGAGGGAAATCATAGCCCTGTGATTTGTGAGAAGTCTTTTAGTGAACCTATACCTCTGGACTGTGAACTTCACAAGAATTTCTCAGTTGTTTTTCTCCTCCCCATCTCAATGGGATGGGATAGCTAGAGTAGGCTGGAGTTGGCTGCCTCCCTTCTCTCAGGTGGAAGGCTCAAGCTCTGGGTAACTAGTTTCTCTGGAGGGCAGGCCTTGTTAAGAACAGAGTGCTCTGGCATATTCCAAATGGTTCTTTTTTCCATCCACCTGCTGGAAGCACGCAGGTCTTATCTCCGATGTTTATTATGAGGAGCCGCCTATGGCTGGGTCCCCCTGGAGTTTTTAACTCTCCTGCTTGTCTACGCCGAGCCTCAAGCAATTTGTCACAGTTCAGGTTTTCCTACACTTGCACTGGTTCCCAGGGAGGTTTCCACTTGTTAGTATCCGTTCTGTAAGCCTCAACTACAGTATTACCTGAGTCTTCCATCTTGGGGGCAGCAGTCTGCCCTGTGTCCTCCCCTCTCTTGTGGATCCAAAAAGAGTTGATTTTTTCAGTCTGTTGACCTTTTTCCTTACTGTTAGGATGAAGTGTAGACGTCCAAGCTCCTTACATGTGGAACTAGAAAACTGCAAGTTGTAATGCTTGTTTAGCAATTTACAATGGGCAAAGCTCCAATGCAATGAACTTCATGTTGGCTTGCCGGCCCACCTCCACAGTCTATCATCAATCACTTCCTACTTAAAAAAATCTCTTCAGTGCCCTCAAGGTAAAGTCCACTCCCTTTTAGAGGCTTTTTTATGCCATCATAAACTTATCACAGATGATTTTACAGCTTTATCTCCTACCATAAGCCTCCCTTCTACATACATTATAATCCAAGTTCCGTGAAGGAGCTGTGCATTTTAATACCTCTGGTTTTCTCATTGGCTGCTTTGTATGCCTAGAATTCTCTTTCCATTCCTCACTGTTAATAATCTTCCCATCTTTAAAGACCCAGTTGGAATATTTTCTCTTCAGAGCACTTTTCCCATAGCCCTTTGTAAATGTCTGCACCAAGAGAGATTTTGAAATGCATTATTATCCTTTATGCATCTATCTGTTCCACTAGCCTATGATCGTCTTATGGTGAGTCATTGTGTTTTCTCATCTTTTGGATCACCATTCTGACACGCTTAATGAATACCTGAATAGATGATGCTTACTCTTATGATCTGGATTTTGAAGTATAAGACGGAAGTGCGATTTGGCTTCTCAATCCATTACCACACCGTGAAGTCAAAGAACAGAGGCTACCTGAGTGTGTGCCCATTACCTGCCTAGGAGAAGCCTTCTACAACCCTGGTAACTTGGATGTTCCTGACATGGGAAGTACGACAGAAGGACAGATAATGATTGATAGGCATCAGATATGACTTCCTAAATGGTTCAGGCATCCTTTGGTCGGGAGGGAAGCAAATGTTCTTTATTTTATTTTTGGCTGCGTTGGGTCTTCGTTGCTGGGTGTGGGCTTTCTCTAGTGGCGGTGAGCGCGGCTCCTCTTTGTTGTGGTGCGCAGGCTTCTCATTACAGTGGCTTCTCTTGTTGCGGAGCACGGGCTTCAGTAGTTGTGGCGCACGGGCTTAGCTGCGCCGCGGCACGTGGGATCTTCCCGGACCAGGGCTTGAACCGTGTCCGCTGCACTGGCAGGCAGATTCTGAACCACTGCGCCACCAGGGAAGCCCACAAATGTTCTTTAGAAACAGAAGTTCCTAGTGAATTACTGGAGCTAGCCACGATTACCAATATTATTTGAATAAGAAACTACTTAGAAGAATACTGGTTCTCAAGTATTCTTACAATCCCCTTATTCTTGGAGAAGGAGAGAGTGTAACAGCCCATTTGCTTTTACTCATTTGCCTTCCAAATTGTGACTGACAGAACTCCGATGGAAAGCTTTCTCTGCCTACCCTGGGCTAAATGATCTCACGTCACTATGTAATCATGGTATTCCATTCACATTGCTGTAACTGTACTTACTACTTTGTATTTTGCCTATTGTTCACACACTGTGGATTTCTCAAAAGAGGTTGCGTTTCAGTCATCCTTTATTCCTACTTCCTAACACAGTTCCAGGCAAATTATCAGTATTCACTAATATGTGTTAGATGAAAGCATCAACCAATTAACCAATATTATAAAATTTAAGATCACAGACCAAGGATTATACAACCTACCTCGGTGCTTAAACAGTCATGAAAAATTTGCTGTATTCCTTTCTTATGTCTAGGATAAAATACAAACATTAAAAAATTTAGAATCCTCAATGTAAAAGTTAAACTTTCTACCCTCAGCCTTACACAAGCCTATTGTTTATCATTGGCTAGAGTGCTTAAACAGGGTTAAGATATTCTGCTGTTGGGAAACTAAATATTAGAGAATACATGGAGGAAAACAACAAATGCTGTATAAGCCACACTCTTTCCTCAAAAGCTGACACAAAGCCACCAACTCGGAAATATTTTTTACAGCTGCTACATCTTTGAATATTTGATGCACAGTTTAGTTTCTATTTTTATTTCTCTGTTTCTGTTTGTTTGCTTATAGTGTTTGTTTGTTGTTTATACTGTGGCCAGGTTGCCGAGCTCTGAGGAAACGTGGATGCAGCCCAGTGGTCGTGTGAAGAAGCCTTATCCATCAATCAGCCGCGCCCACGTGAAGAGCACACAGCAGCGACGGGTGAGTCTGAGGCCTGCTGGAGCCTCCACGCCCAGACTGGGGCTCCTCTTGGGAGCAGCAGCTAGCTCATGACCCTCAGACCCCGTTCTGGTTCCAAAGGCCCGATGCAATTGGCCTGTCACAGTGCACAAAGCCAGCGGGTGCTGGTCCAGTTGCAGTTTATGCAAAACTGAGGCAGTGAGCAGCCTCAGCGGCCCCACCTGGTGGTCCTGATCCGCATGAGGGGAGAATCTGAGTCAGCGGTCTCCAGGTTTAATATAAAGACATTCTTGTGGCCCCGAGATAAAAAAGAGAGTCTAAAATTATTTGGGGAGAACAAGTATCCTAGAACAGATACGCAGTTTCTATGAATAAGACGATCTGTTTTTAAATCTTGAGTATCCTTGAAAGAAGAAAATGGCCATGGATTTGATACCATTGCTTTCAGGCAGACCGCATAAAATAATAAAAGAAGTTTGTTCTTGTATGATCCTGTTGAAAGATAGACAGATATTTTAAAAGTAAGGATCTAGAATCCAAAGATGTGAGTGAAATACTGTGAGGGCTATGAAAACAAGATGCATTACTCTAAATTTCTTGGTAGCTATGACCGGAATATACAGAGTAAGGAACTACTATCTATCTATCTTTCAAACTTTCAAAGCTAAGAGGAACAAAAACCTCTTCCAGGACATTTCTGAGCCAGCTGATGAGTTTGGCAGGACACTTAGGTACACCTGTTCTCTGTAGTTCTTTTCCCCTCGGGCTCTTACCTAGCAAAAAATAAAATTTTCTCTTTACGGGTTAGTGCACTGTGATATATTTTGTCATCCTCCCTCCAGACCTAGTTAAATGTCATGCTTTGCATACAGGGAACACGCAACTTTGCTACCTTTATGAAGAAAAGGGTATAAAAGGTTCAGGTTTAAAAGGATTTGAACTGGATGGACTTAAGCCCCAGATCTAAAACTACTGAGCAGTTACTTTCAGGTGGTTGGAATAAAAGCACATATATTGTTAGCAAGTTTAAAATGATCGGAATGTTTATTTTTATAGACTTACTTACAAGGACGGTTAAATGGATTAATACTTGTAAAAAGTCATGCACCTAATTAACAGCAGTAGATTCTTGTTATTGTGGACATTCTAGAGAAAGCCTGTGCTAGTCACTTGGACCTCAGAGCAGAAATACAATTCCCGCAGGAGAGTTCTCTAGAAATGGAGATGAGAAGGACAGGGCCAAGTTCTTTCCTTGCATACCTGAGAGGTACTTGGTTCGCATTTCTGTAGGGCCCAGTAGTAGTCACTTGTGACTCTGATTTACTCTGACATCAATTTGGAAGCTGCCACTCTCAGCTTTCAAGTGGATGTGAAGTAGAGAGATGAATGGTTCTTTTAGTCATGAACAACTTTAAAGATACCTTTACACAGGATAAACTTATCAGGAGTAGCAAGCGATAAATGAGGGTTATAAAAATTTAGGGATCTTTTACTTACCCTAATTGATGGCTCTCACAAGAGGGCTCGTAACTTTTTTCTTAGTTGCCTCTTTACTTCAGTGCCTGAAGTCTTAAAATGGCAGAGAGTTTGGAGGGGGTTTTTGTAAAGTTAATTAATTGTGCCGTGAATTAGTTTAAGGAGTCTGCTGAGTGATGGACCCAGTGAAGGGGGTCGATACCATTTAATGTTCACTAGGGGCTAATGATCATAAAATGGTGCCAAAAGACCAGCATTAAGGCCGTGCAAGAGCTTGTCAGGAACAGCTCTAAAGATCAGTTGCTCGTGGCAATTAAAACAATTGAAAATGACCTGGTATTACATTATACATGCTGCAACACTGCCCCCAGTATGAACAAACTTTCTTTCCATTAGTGATTTTCAATCATCTCATACCGAGCACTGCCATTTATTTTTCTTAGTTACCTTACGATGGCTGTACTTCTAACAGGATATTATTAATATTTATCCTATTATCTCATACAACATTTCATGCTTAAAGCACTTTGCAATCTTAACTAATTAATCTTTATGTTCTGCCTAAAAGGAGAGTAAAAGGTTTCCCTTTTAGAGTTAGGGAAACTGAGTTGGGAGTGGTTAAGAATTGGCCATCAGGAAAACGATCTGATAAATTCCACAGTCTGGGTTTAGGGCTTTTTTTCCCCTAGGAAGTAAAATTAATGGAACTTTGGTCCTGAAGATCATACTTTGAAATCTAGATGACACTCCCTCCACCCACATAAAAAAGGTAACTGGAATGATTTTTTAATGGAATTTACTCTTTAGATTAGGCCCCAAGAAGGACTTCTTAAAAATATATCATAAATGAGGAAAGAGAACAGAAAAAAGTTTAGTGGGGTTTTTTTTTTTTTTAGTGTTAAAACTATTATCTATTTAGAGAAACTAGTAAACTAAATTTTACTCAATGCCCGTATCATTTTTTGAAAAATCTGCACATAGTTTGTTTTAGAGCACTAATTATAATATAAAGATTACCTGATAGATACCAGACAAATGTCAGGTACTTTACAAACATGATCACTCTATAGCAATAGTGTGGCAAATGTGGTATTTACCCACATTTACTGATAAACTCTTCCGAGTTTCAGTTGCTTTAAGTCACTTGCTAATGACCAGAGGGTAAAAGACAATTCTAGAATTCAAACCCAAATCTGTCTGTCCCCAGAGTCCTTAGTTTTTACACTACAAAAATGCTAGTTCTCAAGTATAATAGAAAATCTCCAGTTAACAAAATCTGTACTAGACTCAACAATGATCTGCTCTTTCTAATCCACTGGAACTCGAGACAGTCCTGAAGGCCACACTACACATCTTAAATGTGCCTTCTTTAGATTCGCCATTTCTACCCTGTAACAGAGATCCTAGCCCCCACCCCGACCCAGTCAGAACGCACACCTCCCTACATTCCTTCCCCAGAATCCTGAACTCATTACGGAGCCCTTGCTCCTGCAAATCTGATTTCATCACTGCCAAGGGAGGCCCACCCTAACCTGAATAGGTTTGTTACCTTCTGTCCCGTACTCTTACCATTACTTTCATGAGTAAAGCTGTCCAAATTTTAAACAGTGGACTTAAAATAAAAATTTGAAGATGATATACAGATCCAATTATGATGTCACTGCCCTCCTTATTCTCCATCTCATCATTCCAAGCTTTTAATGCATGACACAATAATAGGAAATGTTATTTTATATATTCAGAAGGATTCGATTAATTCAATTTTGTCTGGGTGACTGGTATTTATTCTAAAATGATTACTCTTTTGTATCCCCATTGGAAGTTTTAAATAATGCGAGGCACACTGGGGAAAGGCCCTGCTGCTAGTATGAGGATTTGTCATGGGGAGGCCATGTGTTGACAACACATATGCTTTACAGGGTAGACAGCTGACCCAGGTGAAAGTGGAGAACAAAATCCATGGTTAAGCTTACTGGTAAATGTCATGCTTGTCTTAATCAGCTCGGGCTGCCCTAACAAAATACCATATTCAGGAAGTATATGGTACTCACAGTTCTGGACGCCGAGAAGTCCAAGATCACGGTACTGGCCAATACTGTTCACAGATGAGGTCCATCTTCCTGGCTTGCAGGCAGTCATCTTCCCACTGTGTCCTCACAGAGTGGAAAGAGAGGAATCAAGTTTTCTTATGTCTCTTCTAATAGGGCACTGATCCCATCATAGCACACTAGCCCCACCCTCATGACCTCCTCGAAACCTAATTACCTACGGAAGGCCCAGCAGGGGAGGAAAATATTTTTCCCTGTATCCTTCTGAGTTCTTAGATGAGGCCCTTGTAAGAAAAGACAGATTAACAAGAGAAAAACAGAAGTTTATTAACATGGGAGATAAATGAATTACTCCCCAAGGTGGCCTAGAATTCAGAATTAAATATCATCAATAATAGGAAAAGGGGAGGGAGGATGTAGCCCTCTCAGGGGAGTGTACTGTCAATGGTTTCTAGGAAAGAGGAATAGGCCCTTGTAAGAATGGATGGGAGGTGTGATAGTTTGTGTGTGGTGTCAACACTCAGCCTTCCCTGGTTGATGGCCAGGGAGGGGATTTATGACGACAATTTCATTCCTTTTGGAAGATCTGTCTGTAGGCAGATAAGGGGAGTTGAGCAAAAGCCTCTCCTTGCATTTGCTGTTTTTCCAGGGCCTACAGCTGGAAATAATCAATATGCCAAAGTTGCATATATTTTGGGGTATAATGTTCTGCTGCCCTTGAGCCCCATCTCTAAATATCATCGCATCGGGGGCTAGAGCTCCAAAACATGAATTGTCGAAGGACACAAACATTTAGTCTATAATAATTCTATTTGAGACAATAAACACCACATTGAAACCTAAAACTACAAACAGTGATTCTAGTAATTAAGAGCCCCCACGTGACAGCTGAAGTCAGGAGCTACTGCAGAAATCCTGAAGAGCAACATACTTTCGATCCTCATGACACTTACCACATTTTTTTACACTCTTAAGGCGAATTCAAGAAAAATTAAAAGATTTAAATACATGTTTTAGTTTGGGGTCCTCGGGGTAGTGATCCAAATTTTTGAGTCACAGCTTATATACTTTCTGTGAGAAAATATATGTACATTCTCATATCTGTGCTCATGTTAAGAAAAATAATGAGTCTGATGTGAATGGCAGATATGCAACTATGTTTTGGATTTGGGTTTGCTCTTTTCACCTTCTAGGCTGCGGTAACAGGTTAAGTGCCACAGCATTCTGAAAGCTATGATAAATACCCCAGAGTTTTACACAGGTGAGTGAGTCCTGAAAAATATCAGGGCACTACTACTGGAGTATTAGAGTAACCATGTCAAAATGATTTTTCCTACTTTCTGGATATGTACTAAGAGGTGATTTTGAAGAGAGTGCTCAAAACCATTTTTGATCTAGTTCATGTTTTAAGACAGTAGTAAATGATGTATATGTAGAAATGCATGGCATAAAACACCTATTATTGAACCTAACATACTATATTATACCTGATATTAGTGAGGATGGGAGTTGGACATTGCTTACCTGGAACACTGTCAACTGTTATGAGAAGAAAAGTACATGTGCCATGGTTATCATCTATCAAGTCATGGTTTGGGCCTTGTGACACCATCAAAAATCATGCCAGCTAAAGAAAAAGAAGATAAGTCCCAAGAAATTTACTTATTTCTTTCCCCAGATCTTCCAGCTTATGTGTTATAGCAAATTATTCCCATATATTTCCTATCAATATTCCTTCCTTCATTCAAATTTCTTTTGTAATTCATATTAAGCTACTAGTGTCTATAGATAGGTTTATATTTGATTTCCTACAATCTACTAAAATAGTAGTTTTCTACTATTAGATATGTCGCTTATTCTAAAGTGCTGCTTGCTTGGAGAGAGAACCAAATAACTTAAAATTTTATCATAGAACGACCTGTAAATTACAGAGAACAAACTAGCAGAACTCATCTTCTGAGTGAATTTGGAGCTGGCTATTTGTTCCTTCAGCAATACCTAGTAATGCACAGACAGCTCTGTATTAGATTATTTGTCAATGTTATTTTATGAAGAAATTTAATAAAGTTTACTACTCTGCAATCCACTGAGCACTTCCTAACTTAATTGTCATATTCTGCATTTCCTGAGATTTACAATTAAAATTGTGACGAGCCAGACATACAAACTACCCCTTGTGTGACAAGACAGGTTATTTGTATTTTACCAAAATTATATGAGATATTCATTTATTTTATAAAAGTTCTATTAAAAATTGATTTACACATCTATAAGTACCTACATGAGATATATTTTAAGTCTGAATAGTTTTTCAGCCCAATTTTCTCTTAATGCCCACCACCACACAAAAGATAGTTCAATTTACTATTTATGCCCATGCCAGATCCAGTTAATAAAAAATAATGGCTCTGACATTTTATATTTTCCAAGGATGATCAAATAAGAAATGGTCTCCAGACCAGAATAAACATTTATTTTGATTAAGAAATGTTTAGTCTTCCTTACGTTGTCACTAGTCACCAATATTACTTCCTAAATTTCTAAAACTACATCAGGCAAGGTCTTAACATAATATTTTATGCCATCGTTTTTTTAAACCTAATTTTAATTGCTAGAAAGACCAATAATAGTATCGAGAGACCACATTTCCAGTATTATTGCTATTTTGTGTGCTAAGTATGTGGTTTGTAAACAGAAACAGTGTGTAACTAAAAAAATCAAAGATTTATTTTTACTATATAACTTTGAAGATACATTTATCTTTAAATACTCACTCATGATAATTTCACACTGGCTTTAAGAAAAATAAATTCCTTACTGAATATGGATCCAAAAATCCGTATTTCTTTGTGCTCATCCTCTTGTTTGTTCTTTCTTTCCAACATCCCGGGTGACTGCAGTAGGAATGAAGAATGTGGAATGATTAATGACTTTGTAAATGATTTCACGAGGCATTAAATTGAAAATCAACTTTAAGAACCATTTGTTTAGTCATTTCACTATACTTTCAACAAACACTTATTGAGTTTCAGGTATTGGGCTTGATGACAGGCTGATGAAGAAAATGATAGCGCTGATAACAACTAAGAAATTTGAGAAGGGGAGACCATTTGCAACTAATGTTGGTAACACGAAGTTTTATTTAAGTCTTTTTGACCAGTTTTAGACTTGCTTGGAGAAGTTTTAGACCTGTCTAAATATCTCTAGGCTTGACATCTGAATGATTTTTGCTTATATGACTTATTTTATGACTTGTAAAATTCACCACTTTGAGAGTAAGCATCCTAAACATAAAACAGAATTAATACCACATGCCTTATAGAGTACTGATATGGGGGAAAACAAGTATATACGTATATATATGAAGGTGCTTTGTCAACCACTGAGTTAGTTACACAAATGAAATACATTGCTATTAAGACACTTAACTGGAAATATCCAGAGGCCACTCATGGACATGAAACTTGAAGATATGGCACTGTACATTTATAAATTTCAGTTGTAAAACAAAAGTATTTTAATAGAAATCTTAGGAGCAATTGACCTCTCCTAGCTAAAAAGTGGGGAAAAGGGGCAGAAGCCAAAGACAGAATCTTAAAATATATGAACAACACTTACTTACAAGGTAGTAGAAAGAAAAAGAAAAATAGCACAGTGCAGTAGTAGAAGCCAGAGATATCAAACCTAACTGAGGTCAGGTTCACGATGGAAAACCACACACCTCCCTGATGGATCTGGAGGTGCTTCTTTATATTCAAGAGGTGGTTTTCAGCAGAATAATCATGAAGAAAGATTAAGAACTTCAGATGGAATAAGATGTGTTGTTTTTCAAAAGTCTCTCTCCTTTATCTCTAAATCCAATCAACTTGTTTCTATCTGAACAATTACCTCTTTAATCTACTCCCTCTTTTCCTCTCAATTGCCATGAGCACTTGAGAGGAGTGATACCTTAATGAATGCTCCCTGGTTTCTGATGCCTCAGACTTAGAAAACAGTATCCCTGGAAAAAGACAAAGGGGCAGTATGGAACTTGAAGACAAGAAGACTTTACTTCTAGGTCTGTATTAGTCTGCTCTGGCTGCCGTAAAAAAACAAAAACAAACAAACAAAAAAACCACACAGGTTGGGTATCTTAAACAACAGAAATGTATTTTCTCACAGTTTTGGAGGGTAGAGTCCAAGATCAAGGTGCCATCAGTGTTGGTTTCTGGTGAGACCTATCTTCCTACCTTGTAGACAGACAGCCTCCTTCCTGTTGTTTCCTCAGAAAGAGAAAGATCTCTGGTGTCTGTTTCTCATAAGGACACCAGTCCTGTTGGATTAGGGCCCCTCTTACAACCTTGTTTTAACCCTAATTACCTCTCTTAAGGACACATGGGAGTTCGGGGTTCAACATATGAATTTTCAGGGGGGACACAATCCAGTCAATAACAAGACCTGAGTATATCAAGGGTATATGGTGACTACTGATTAAGGAAAGTTGCTCTCATCTAACATTTAGGATGTTGGTTATAAGATACTGAATTAAAACTATTTCTCTGTGAAGGAAGCAATTCAAAACAAGATAAATACTTCTCTCCTACTAAAATGTCTAACTAGCATTTCTCCCATATTTTCTGTCTTTGACTTTCCAACCTGTCCTCTACATAGATATGAGTTACCTTCCTAAACTTTAAGTCAGACCTTTCTACTCCTCTGCTTGAAAAATCTTCAATGACTCCCCACTGCTTAATGCATAAAATTTAACATTTTAATTACTCATTCAGTTCTCAATAACCTGGCTCCAACTTGTATTTTGTGTCATCAATCACTCAACTCTTCAGCCACAGAGGACTACTCATTGCTACTTGGACTTTTCATGGTTTTTGATAACATTATGCATACGCTAACACTGTTTCTTCAGCCTGGAATGTCTTCTCCCTCAGGCGCACTTCTTTTTTTCTTTTTTTCTTTTTTTGGTATCTTTTAAAAATACCAGGCTTTATTTTTTAGAGCAGTTTTAGGTCTACAGAAAGACTGAGCAGAAATTATACAGAGCTCTCATTTAGCGCCTCTCCTCCTGCACAGTTTCCCCTATTATCTTTCATTATTTTTTTTTTAAGTTTTTAAATAAATAGGCTTTTTTTTTTTTTTAACATCTTTAGTGGAGTATAATTGCTTTACAATGTTGTGTTAGTTTCTGCTATGTAACAAAGTGAATCAGCTATATGTATACATATATCCCCATATCCCCTCCTTCTTGAAAGGCCCACTTCTACATTCCAGGGCTTCAGTGAAGCCTTCCTTGATCTCAGTAAGAAGAAATCACCCCCAAAACTCTTTGAGCATAAGTTAATTGCTTACAAAAATAAACTCAAAATGACTTAAAGACTTAAACATACGACATAACACCATAAAACTCCTAGAAGAGAGCATAGGCAAAACATTCTCTGACATAAATCATACCAATGTTTTTTTAGGTAAGACTGACAAGGCAATGGAAATAAAAACAAAAATAAACAAATGGGACCTAATCAAACTTACAAGCTTTGGCACAGCAAAGGAAAGGAAGGAAGGAAGGAAAGAAGAAAAGAGAACCTATGGAATGGGGGAAAATATCTGCAAACGATGTGACCGACAAGGGCTTGATCTCCAAAACATACAGACACCTCATACAACTCAACAAAAGTAAACAACCCAGTCAAAAAATGAGCAAAAGACCTTAACAGACATTTCTCCAAAGAAGACATACATATGGCCAGTAGGCACATGAAAAGATGCTGAACATCACTAATTCTTAGAGAAATGCAAATCAAAACTGCACTGAGGCACCACCTCACTGTGGTCAGAATGGCCATAATCAAAAAGTCTACAAACAATAAATGCTGGAGAGGGTGTGGAGAAAAGGGAAGCCTCCTACACTGTTGGTGGGAATGTAAAATTGGTACAACCATTATGGAGAACAGTATGGCAGAAAACTAAAAGTAAAAACTAGTTTTACAAAAATTAAAAATAGAGTTACTAAGAATATGATCCAGCAATCCCACTCCTAGACATAGAGCCAGACAAAGCTATAATTCAAAAAGATACATGCACCTCTATGTTCATAGCAGCACTATTCACAATAGCCAAAACATGGAAACAACCTAAATGTCCATCAACAGATGAATGGATAAAGAAGGTGTGGTACATACAAATGAACTTATTTACCAAACAGAAATCACAGATGTAGAAAACAAACCTATGGTTACCAAGGGGGAGAAGGGGGACGGGATAAATTGAGAGATTGGGATTGACATGTACACACTACTATACATAAAACAGATAACTAATAAGGATACACTGCATCACACAGGGAACTCTAGCCAGTACTCTGTAATGACCTAAACAGGAAAATAATCTAAAAAAGAATATATATATGTATATGTATAACAGATTCACTTTACTGTACACCTGAAACTAACACAACATTGTAAATTAACTATACTCCAATAAACATTTTTTTAAAATACATTAACTAATTTTTAAAAAGATGTAGTACATATATACAATGAAATATTACTCGGCCATAAAAAAAGAACGAAATAATGCTATTTGCAGTAACATGGATGCCACTAGACATTATCATACTAAGTGAAGTCAGTCAGAAAGAGAAAGACAAATACCATATGATATCACTTATATGTGGAATCTAAAATATGACACAAATGAGCCTATCTATGAAACAGAAACAGACTCACAGACATAGAGATCAGACTTGTGGTTGCCAAGGGGGAGGGGGGGAGGGAGAGGGATGAACTGGGAGTTCAGGGTTGGTAGATGCAAACTGTTACATTTAGAATGGATAAACAACAAGGTCCTGCTGTATAGCACAGGGAACTATATCCAAAATCCTGGGATAAACCATAATGGAAAAGAAAATAATAAAAGAATGTGTATATGTGTATAAATAACTGAGGCACTCTGCTGCACAGCAGAGATTGACACAACATTGTCAATCAACTCTCCTTCAATTAACAAAATAAATTTAAAAAATAAGTTAATTGCTTACATGTCTGTCTTTCCCAAAATACTATGAGCTTCTTAGGGCAGAGAATGTTTTATTTATATTTTAACCAGCATACCTTAAAAACAAAAACAAACCAAAAAAACCTGTCATATAGTAAGTGCTGAGTAACGGCTCAGTGACTGAGGAAATTGGAGAGGCTATGTAGAATAGTTATTAGAAGTGTCTGATAGGTAAAGAAAGGTAAAAAATAGAAAATAGAAAAAAAGTTTCAGTTTTTTTCTCCAAGAGAAGAAACTGTCTGTATTTTATAAAAAGAAGCTATGAACATGCTGCCAGGGATCATCTATACGGAGTGGCCTCAAAAATGAGAGACAAGCAGACTCTAATTCACTAGGCATTCCAAACTACAGCTTGAGTCCAAAAGATACATATATCCATTTTCCTGTTACAGCAGCAAGAATAACAACAAAAGAGGTAGATATAAGAGGAAAACACTTCAAATATGCCCTAAGTTCCTTGACCTCGTAAAGTAAAAGTTGCCATACCTCTCTTTATAACCCATGGAATTGAACAAAGTGTTCCATGGACCCATAGTCTATTGGGGGGAAAAAAACATGTTCTGAGTTCACACTGAATAGCTTTTCATAAGAAATTATACAGCAGCACAATTAAAATGAAATACTAATTGCAACAAGAAAAGATGGTGACTGCAGAATATAACTCAGTCTTAATAGATTTTCTAATGCCTCTCTTTATACCAAAGGGGAGTAGCCCTTTAGCCAATAAAGTAAATTTTCTGATCTCCAAATGGGTACTTTATCCTCATTCAGGCTGATACTGCAGCGACATCATGAATTTCTCAGACAGCTTTGTGAATCAGCAGAGTATTTCAGAGGAAAGCATTGACTGCTAAAAAGTCGTTATTTTTTAAACAGCCTTTAAACTAGCAGATGAAACATTTCATTTTGGGTCAAGGATGCATTTGCTCCAGCCACCTAGAGGAGCAGAGAAGGCTGAACCAGTTGGGAAGGAACAGAGTAATGTTACTGTGTCAGCCAAACCTCAAAGTATACCGTTTTGCAGGTCAAACATTTCTGACTTCTTCTTTTTAGTATCCAGGTCTATAATTCTTATTTCCAAAGAGCTTAAACATTAATATTCCATGAAATATCATCCTATATTTCTAAAGTATCTTTAGAAAGCCATTAACTAATTTGCTCATAATGAACTTTGAGGTCTAGAAAAAAAATGGTTTTCTTTCTCTTTAAATAACCTTAAGAAAGGAAATTCAGACAAGAAAAACGTACGCTTCCTAATACATCCATTCAGCAAATGTTCTGAGTGCTTCCATATGCTAGGCATTGTGTTAGGTGCTGGGAATACTAAAGCAGTATGACACAGTCCCTTTCCTCAATAATATGACAATACACAGTGTTTAGAGGTCAAATTAATTGGACTCAGGATATCCCCACCCTTCTCTTTTCTTTGTTCTGGTGAATTGATGAGTGTTTTTGATGCTTTCATAGGGTAAAATTGTGATTTAAGTCGACTCACAGTCTTAAATAGCTTAATATAGACTTAGTTTCATCAAATCTTTGGACATGTTTTACTTTGCACTTTTTATTGACGTAAATATATCTTATTTGGGGAGTCCTAGCTTCAAGCAAGCTCTTTAAAATGTTGTATTGCATAAAGAATAGGGTTGAGAGTAAAGCATAGAATATTTATAAAAATATGTAATGCTGAAATTATATGTTGAAGAAAAACCTTTTCTTACACAGAACAACCTGTATATTACTGGCAAGGACACTGATTGCCACTGTTATGTGTATCCTTCAGAATTATGTGAGTGCATTCTTGTGTCTATTGACTCTGATAGGTTTATGTGTGTGTGTATCTAGTATGGACAGTTTAACCCCGAGATTTCCTATGGCCACTGATAAGTCTCAGTCTTCAAATCATTCCATGCTTTTACTGTTGCCTACTGCCAATCTTTTAAACTAATATAAAATTGAGAGAGTTTACACTGCAGACCGTTTATTCTTAAAACAGGTTTCTCAGTTTAATTTTATTCATAATTTTCATATCTATGCATCACCTGTACCATTATTTGTATATGTCGTTTTCAGCTCACGTTTTAAATAAAAGAAGCCCCATTTCAAACAACCATAGTTTTAAATCAGTTTGGTATTATACATGTGTGTGTGTCATATATATATATGTGTGTGTGTATTATATATACATATGTGTGTGCACACATATACACACATATACTCTATTAAACAATAACATTAATGTACAACCATAAATATGTGACATTTAAGCCAAGGATCAACAAACTTTTTCTGTGAACAGCCAGGTAACGATTTAGTTTTTGCAGGGCATACAGTCTCTGTACGTCTCAACTCTGCTATTCCAGTGCAACAGCAGCCACAGACAGCAATGTAAACCAGTGGGCATGGTG
Source organism: Balaenoptera ricei (assembly GCF_028023285.1). Classification (NCBI taxonomy): domain Eukaryota; kingdom Metazoa; phylum Chordata; class Mammalia; order Artiodactyla; family Balaenopteridae; genus Balaenoptera; species Balaenoptera ricei. The sequence goes on from NC_082647.1 coordinate 67,850,550, forward strand.
GTGTTCAAATAAAACCATAGTTACAAAAACAGACAGCAGACCAGATATGACCCATGGCCTGAAGTCTTTTAGACTCCTAATCTAGACATATCCTACATCATCAATGATAGGCATATCATTCTATGTGAAACAATGCTTTAATATAATTCTTTGGAGTTATGAGGCTAATGTGTATCTGACTTTTTACTATTACTTGAGCAGCCATTCTTAGCCCCATAAGTATGGTGGGTTTTGGTCAAGTTTTGCACAACAGTGAGGAGGCTGAAAGGACCCATGCTGATATTTCTGGTTAGGAAGGGACAAAGCATGGTTTGCTGATTGGCATTTTGAAACTCTCCTAAGTGTTCCTGCTGGTACATTAAGAAAAAGTGGTGTGTTGATACAGAAAACAAATTTATGGTTAAGAAAGGGGAAAGGGGGATAAATTAGGAGTCTGGGATTAACAGATACACACTACTATATATAAAATAGATAAACAACAAGGACCTAGCTGGCCTACATTTCTTTAATTGTACCAAAATGTTTTTATAAATATTTTATCATAAATTACGTGAACGTCTGATATTTCTTTACAATGAGTTTTAATACTATGCATATATTTTGAGTTTTATGTATAACTGTCCACCCATTTGCACTTCCATCAGTGGTTCTATATTTAGAATTCTGAATGATGCATATCCCTTGCCTGAAAACGTGCGACTGTTGTTAATTAAGATCAGTAATATCTGGAACACAGCATCAGCATCATGCGACATAAGATAGTCCTTTTTGTCCCCCCTATTCGGCAAAGAATTAGACATCCGTCCACAAACAAAAATGTCTGTGTGGGAGTTGTGAGATCTAACACCACATGCCAAGGGACACAGAAAGAGTCTTGCCCTCTTGTGCATCTGGTAATAGGCAGACAGACCTTGGTACACACTGTAGAAAAAGCAGAGCAACACGCCTGTCCAATCCCCACTGACCTGGACAGAAAATTAGACCAGAGAGAAACAGAAGTCCAGCTTCCTAAAGGGGAATTCAAGTACACTGTTGGAGGCAAAAAGAAAAGCCCACAAATTTGGACATAGTGAACATCGTAAGAATTTTACCAGCAGCCCTCCCTCCCCTGCCCTCACCAAAGCAACACTGCATGCAGCTGTCTATGTGGGAGTGACAACCTCTCCCATAGGGGAAAAGGATAGCCATGAATGAGTGCCCTGGTACTACAGTGGTGCCAGATGCAGCTGGAGAAACCCACCTCTCTTCAGAAGAACTAAAGCACTGAGATGGGACACCCATGATTGGGGGGAGGGAGGAAAGCTAGAAAGAGGCAGATAAGAGTATCAAAGGGCATTACAGGGACACAGTTCCTGCTGACTACACTAAGCAGGAACTACACCCATGAGCCTCTGGCAGAACCACATACCAAGGGATCTCCCTAGTGGGACTACAAACACCCCAATGCCCCAAGTGCTAAACCCACACCTCTCCCCACTCTGTGGCCAGCTCCTGGTGTGCTCCAGCACTTTCAAGTGCCGCTGTGAAAACAAACTCTGATAGACAGGGAGTTAGCTCAGGAAACAGGCCAGGGTCTGTGCACTAATGACAAACTAAAAGCTTGAGCTATGTTACCACCTTCTGGGAAACAAAAAAGAGACGTTTCCAGTAGCCAGACTGGGAAGTTGTAAGAACGAGAGAACATGCAAGCTTAAAAATTCTGCCACAAAATGTATGGAGCAGGTGTATCCATACAAGTACCAGCTATAAACAAGACAAATGAAGACTATCTCCCACCAGAAGACAAGTAAAGATTTGAGGAGTCTACTGCTTCAAATGTGAAAACAGCAATGCAAAGCTCCAAGAACATGAAAAATTAAGGAAACATGTCATCACTAGAAGATAACAATCCTCCCCTCCAGTAACCAAATTCAAAAGCATGCAATTGGCGACTTAGCTGATAAAAAATAGCTTTTTTGAGAAAACATGCTGCAGGAAAACATAGAAAGCCAACAAAATCAGGAAAACAATTCATGAACAAAATGAGAAATTTAACAGAGACAGAAATCATGAAAAAGAACCAAACATATTCTAGACCTGAAGAATTCATTAAACAAAATGAAAAATGCGATAGAGAGCACCTACAGTAGAACAGAACAAACAGAAGATAGGATCAATGCTCAGAGGACAGGAACTTTGAAATAACCCAGTAGGAGGAGAAAAAAAAAAAAAAAGAGGGACTTCCCTGGTGGCACAGTGGTTAAGAATCTGCCTGCCGAGATAGCCTCATCCACCAGAGGGCAGACAGTAGAAGCAAAAAGAACGACAATCCTTCAGCCTGTGGAACAAAAACCACCTTCACAGAAAGATAGACAAGATGAAAAGGCAGAGGGCTATGTACCAGATGAAGGAGCAAGATAAAACCCCAGAAAAACAACTAAATGAAGTGGAGATAGGCAACCTTCCAGGAAAAGAATTCACAATGATGAGAGTGAAGATGATCCAGGACCTTGGAAAAGAATGGAGGCAAAGATCGAGAAGATGCAAGAAATGTTTAACAAAGATCTAGAAGAATTAAAGAACAAACAAACAGAGATGAACAATACAATAACTGAAATGAAAACTACACTAGAAGGAATCAATAGCAGAATAACTGAGGCAGAAGAACGGAAAAGTAACCTGGAAGACAGAATGGTGGAATTCACTGCCGCGAAACACAATAAAGAAAAAAGAATGAAAAGAAATGAAGACAGCCAAAGAGACCTCTGGGACAACATTAAACGCAACAACATTTGCATTATAGGGGTCCCAGAAGGAGAAGAGAAAGAGAAAGGACCCGAGAAAATATTTGAAGAGATTATAGTCGAAAACTTCCCTAACATGGGAAAGGAAATAGCCACCCAAGTCCAGGGGTCACAGAGAGTCCCATACAGAATAAACCCAAGGAGAAACACGCCGAGACACATAGTAATCAAATTGGCAAAACTTAAAGACAAAGAAAAATTATTGAAAGCAGCAAGGGAAAAATGACAAATAACATACAAGGGAACTCCCATTAGGTTAACAGCTGATTTCTCAACAGAAACCCTACAAGCCAGAAGGGAGTGGCATGATATACTTAAAGTGATGAAAGGGAAGAACCTACAACCAAGATTACTCTACCTGGCAAGGATCTCATTCAGAAATGATGGAGAAATCAAAAGCTTTACAGACAAGCCAAAGCTAAGAGAATTCAGCACCACCAAACCAGCTCTACAACAAATGCTAAAGGAACTTCTCTAAGTGGGAAACACAAGAGAAGAAAAGGACCTACAAAAACAAACCCAAAACAATTAAGAAAATGGTAATAGGAACATACATATCGATAATTACCTTAAACATGAATGGATTAAATGCTCCAACCAAAAGACACAGGCTTGCTGAATGGATACAAAAACAAGACCCATATATATGCTGTCTACAAGAGACCCACTTCTGACCTAGGGACACATACAGACTGAAAGTGAGGGGATGGAAAAAGATATTCCATGCAAAAGGAAATCAAAAGAAAGTTGGAGTAGCAATACTCATATCAGATAAAATAGACTTTAAAATAAAGAATGCTACAAGAGACAAGGAAGGACACTACATAATGATCAAGGGATCAATCCAAGAAGAAGACATAACAATTATAAATATATATGCACCCAACATAGGAACACCTAAATACATAAGGCAACTGCTAACAGCTATAAAAGAGGAAATTGACAGTAACACAATAATAGTGGGGGACTTTAACACCTCACTTATACCAATGGACAGATCATCCAAAATGAAAATAAATAAGGAAACAGAAGCTTTAAATGACACAATAGACCAGATAGATTTAATTGATATTTATAGGACATTCCATCCAGAAACAGCAGATTACACTTTCTTCTCAAGTGCGCAAGGAACATTCTCCAGGATAGATCACATCTTGGGTCACAAATCAAGCCTCAGTAAATTTAAGAAAACTGAAATCATACCAAGCATCTTTTCTGACCACAATGCTATAAGATTAGAAATGAATTACAGGGAAGAAAACATAAAAAACACAAACACATGGAGGCTAAACAATACGTTACTAAATAACCAAGAGATCACTGAAGAAATGAAAGAGGAAATCAAAAAATACCTAGAGACAAATGACAATGAAAACACGACGATCCAAAACCTATGGGATGCAGCAAAAGCAGTTCTAAAAGGAAAGTTTATAGCTATACAAGCCTACCTCAAGAAACAAGAAAAATCTCAAGTAAACAATCTAACCTTACACCTAAAGGAACTAGAGAAAGAAGAACAAACAAAACCCAAAGTTAGCAGAAGGAAAGAAATCATAAAGATCAGAGCAGAAATAAATGAAATAGAAACAAAGAAAACAATAGCAAAGATCAATAAAACTAAAAGCTGGTTCTTTGAGAAGATACACAAAATTGATAAACCTTTAGCCAGACTCATCAAGAAAAAGAGGGAGAGGACTCAAATCAATAAAATCAGAAATGAAAAAGGAGAAGTTACAACAGACACTGCAGAAATACAAAGCATCCTAAGAGACTACTACAAGCAACTCTATGCCAATAAAATGGACAACCTGGGAGAAATGGACAAATTCTTAGAAAGGTATAACCTTCCAAGACTGAACCAGGAAGAAATAGAAAATATGAACAGACCAATCACAAGTAATGAAATTGAAACTGTGATTAAAAATCTTCCAACAAACAAAAGTCCAGGACCAGATGGCTTCACAGGTGAATTCTATCAAACATTTAGAGAATAGCTAACAACCATCCTTCTCAAACTCTCCCAAAAAATTGCAGAGGAAGGAACACTCTCAAAACCATTCTATGAGGCCACCATCACCCTGATACCAAAACCAGACAAAGATACTACAAAAAAAAGAAAAATATAGACCAATATCACTGATCAATATAGATGCAAAAATCCTCAACAAAATACTAGCAAACAGAATCCAGCAACACATTAAAAGGATCATACACCATGATCAGGTTGGATTTATCCCAGGGATGCAAGGATTCTTCAATATACGCAAATCAATCAAGGTGATACACCATATTAACAAACTGAAGAAGAAAAACCATATGATCATCTCAATAGATGCAGAAAAAGCTTTTGACAAAATTCAACACCCATTTATGATAAAAACTCTCCAGAAAGTGGGCAAAGAGGGAACCTACCTCAACATCATAAAGGCCATATATGACAAACCCACAGCAAACATCATTCTCAATGGTGAAAAACTGAAAGCATTTCCTCTAAGATCAGGAACAAGACAAGGATGTCCACTCTCGCCACTATTATTCAACATAGTGTTGGAAGTCCTAGCCACAGCAATCAGAGAAGAAAAAGAAATAAAAGGAATACAAATTGGAAAAGAAGAAGTAAAACTGTCACTGTTTGCAGATGACATGATACTATACATAGAAAATCCTAAAGATGCCATCAGAAAACTACTAGAGCTAATCAATGAATTTGGTAAAGTAGCAGGATACAAAATCAATGCACAGAAATCTCTTGCATTCCTATACACTAATGATGAAAAATCTGAAAGAGAAATTAAGGAAACACTCCCATTTACCATTGCAACAGAAAGAATATAATACCTAGGAATAAACCTGCCTAAGGAGACAAAAGACCTGTATGCAGAAAACCATAGACACTGATGAAAGAAATTAAAGATGATACCAACAGATGGAGAGATATACCATGTCCTTGGATTGGAAGAATCAATATTGTGAAAATGACTATACTACCCAAAGCAGTCTACAGATTCAATGCAATCCCTATCAAATTACCAATGGCATTTTTTACAGAACTAGAACAAAAAATCTTAAGATTTGCTTGGAGATACAAAAGACCCCGTATAGGCAAAGCAGTCTTGAGGGAAAAAAACAGAGCTGGAGGAATCAGACTCCCTGACTTCAGACTATACTACAAAGCTACAGTAATTAAGACAGTATGGTACTGGCACATAAGCAGAAACACAGATCAATGGAACAAGATAGAAAGCCCAGAGATAAACCCACGCACCTATGGTCAACTAATCTATGACAGAGGAGGCAAGAATATATAATAGAAAAGACATCCTCTTCAATATGTGGTGCTGGAAAAACTGGACAGCTACATGTAAAAGAATGAAATTAGAACACTCTCTAACACCATACACAAAAATAAACTCAAAATGGATTAGAGACCTAAATGTAAGACCGGACACTATAAAACTCTTAGAGGAAAACATAGGAAGAACACTCTTTGACATTAATCACAGCAAGATCTTTTTTGATCCACTTCCTAGAGTAATGGAAATAAAAACAAAAATAAACAAATGTGACCTAATGAAACATGAAAGCTTTTGCACAGCAAAGGAAAACATAAACAAGACGAAAAGACAACCCTCAGAATGGGAGAAAATATTTGCAAACGAATCAACGGACAAAGGATTAATCTCCAAAATATATAAACAGCTCATGCAGCTCAATAGTAAAAGAACAAACAACCCAATCCAAAAATGGGCAGAAGACCTAAACAGACATTTCTCCAAAGAAGACATACAGATGACCAGGAAGTACATGAAAAGCTGCTCAACATCACTAATTATTAGAGAAATGCAAATCAAAACTACAATGAGGTATCACCTCACACCAGTTAGAATGGGCATCATCACAAAATCTACAAACAACAAATGCTGGAGAGGGTGTGGAGAAAAGGGAACCCTCTTGCACTGTTGGTGGGAATATAAATTGATACAGCCACTATGGAGAACAGTATGGAGGTTCCTTAAAAAACTAAACACAGAATTACCATATGACCCAGCAGTCCCACTACTGGGCATATACCCAGAGAAAACCATAATTCAAAAAGACACATGCACCCCAATGTTCATTGCAGCACTATTTACAATAGCCAGGTCATGGAAGCAACCTAAATACCCATCGACAGACGAATGGATAAAGAAGATGTGCTTGATATATACAATGGAATACTACTCAGCCATAAAAAGGAACAAAATTGGGTCATTTGTTCAGATGTGGATGGATCTAAAGACTGTCATACAGAGTGAAGTAAGTCAGAAAGGGAAAAACAAATATCGTATATTAACGCATATATGTGGAATCTAGAAAAATGGTACAGATGAGCCGGTTTGCAGGGCAGAAATTGAGACCCAGATGTAGAGAACAAACGTATGGACACCAAGGCGGGAAAGCAGCTGGGGGGGGGGCGGGATGGTGTGATGAATTGGGCGATTGGGATTGACATGTATACACTGATGTGTATAAAACTGATGACTGATAAGAGCCTGCTGTATAAAAATAAATAAATAAATAAATGAATAAATAAATAAAACAAAACAAAAGAATCCGCCTGCCAATGCAGGGGACACAGGTTCGACCCCTGGTCTGGGAAGATTCCCACATGCCACAGAGCAACTAAGCCTGTGTGCCACAACTACTGAGCCTGCACTCTAGAGCCCGTGAGCCACAACTACTGAGCCTCCGTGCCACAACTACTGAAGCTCGTGTGCCTAGAGCCCATGCTCTGTAACAAAAGAAGCCACCGCAATGAAAGGCCACTCACAGCAATGAGGAGTAGCCCCCGCTTGCTGCAACTAGAGAAAGCCTGTGTGCAGCAATGAAGACCCAACACAGTCAAAAATTTAAAAATAAAATAAAATGTTCAAAAAAGAAAAGAATGAAAAGGAGGTAAGACAGCCTACATGATCCACAGGACACTATCAAGTGTACAGATATTAGAATAATTGAATTTCCAGAAAGAGAAGAGAGGGAGAAAGGAGCAGAAAGTTTATTTAAAGAAATAATAGCTGAGAACATCCCCAATGTGGGGAGAGTTCGACATCCAAGTTTACAAAGCTAGTAGAAAGCTAGTAGATCACCCATTATCTTAATGTAGAAAGACCTTCTAAAACACATTATAATGACACTGTCATCATCAAAGATAAAATTAACTTAGAATAATCAAAGATCTAGTAATCGAAGATAAAGAATTCTAAAGTACCCAGGGATAAGAACATTATAACGTACAAAGTAACTCCCATTAGGCTATCATTGGATATCTCAACCCTGTAAGACCAGGACAGTGGGATGACATTCTTGAAGTGATTAAAAAAAAAAAACTGCCAGCCAAGAATATTCTATCAGGCAAAGATATATGTCAGATATGAAGGAGAAATAAAGAATTTTTCCAGACAAATAACAGTTGAAGGAGTTCATCACTGCTAGATCTGCCTTGGAAGAAGGGCTCAAAGGAGTTCTTCAAGATAAAATTAAAAACACTAATCAGTGAAATGAAAACATGGAAAAATATCCAACACTCTGGAAAGTAAATATATAGTAGTCAGACTTAGGAAACTAATTCTGTAATATGATGATAGGTTAACCACTTAACTATAGCATAAAAGTCAATGAAAAAGAGTATTAAAAATAATTATAGATACTATTATTTTTTAACAAGTATACAGTATGAAAAGAGGTAAATAATGATATCAAAAATACAAAAGGTGGGAAGTAAAATGGTGAACGTTTTGTAGATGATCAAAGTTGCTGTCAGCTTAAAGTGAACTGTTTTACCTATGAGGTATCTTACGTAAGCCTCACGGTAACTGTGAAGCAAAAACCTAGAGTAAATGCACAAAAAGTAAAGAAAGGGAGAAAAGAGCATGCCAACAGGGAAAACCACGAATTTACAAATGTAGGCAGAAACAGAGAGAAAAACAATTGAAATACAAAATAAACAGAAAACAATCATTATTAAGTCCTTACATAGAAATAATAACACTAAATGTAAATAGATGAATTCAAAAGGCACAGAATGTTTAGATGGATTTAAGAAAACAAGACCCACTTATCTGCTGTCTACAAGAGGCTCACTTCAGCTTTAAGGACACTCAGAGAGAAGTGATGGAAAAAGATATTTCATGCAAGTGCAAATAGAAAGAAACAGGGGGGTAGCTATACTTATTGGACAAAATAGACAATAACCCACAAATAGGTCAACAGAAAATGATAAAAGAGTCAATTATCAAGAGGATATAACAATCATGAAAATATATGGATCAACACTGGAGTACATAAATATATTAAGTAAATGCAAACAGATTTGAAGGGAGAAATAGACACCAATAATTAAAAAGGACTTCAATACCCGACTTTCAGCAATGGATAAATCATCCAGACAGAAAATCAACAAGGAAACACTGGACATGTACCAGGCATTAGACTAAATGGACCTAACGTACATTTATAGAACATTCCATCCAAAAGAAGGTGAATACACAGTCTTCTGAATTACACACAGAACATTCTCCAGGACAGACCATATGATAGTACAAAAAACAGGTCTTATCAAATTTAAGAACAATGAAATCATACCAAGTATTTTTTCTAACCACATGGTATGAAACTAGATATGAACAACAAGAGGAAAGCTGGAAAAATCTACAAATATGTAGAAATTAAACAACACGCTCCTAAACAACCAATGGGTCAAAGAAGAAATCAAAAGAGAGATCAAAAAAAAATATCTCAAAACTAATGAAAATGAAAGCACGGCACACCAAAACTTATGCAGTGCTGCAAGATCAGTTCTTAGAGGGAAGTTTATAGTGATAAATGCAAATATTAAGAAAATATTAAGCAAAGAAGCAACCTAAAACTAGAACTTGGGAATCAGAAAAAGATCAAACTAAGCCCAAAGTGAGGAGAGGAAAGGAAATAACAAAGATCAGAGTAGAAAAAATAATAAAATAAAATAAAATAAATGAGAAAAACAATAGGAAAAACACTTACAGCTAGTTTTTCAAACAGATGAACAAAATTTACAATACTCTAGCAAGACTAACCAAGAAGAAAAGACTCAAATATATAAAGTCAAAACTGAAGGTCAAAACTACAACTGATACTGTAGAAATACAAATGATCGTAAGAGACTACCATAACAATTATATGCCAATAAATTGGATAACATAGAAGAAATAGATAAATTCCTAGAGACATTCAACCTACCAAATCTGAATCTGGAAGAAAATCTAAACAGACCGGTAACAACTAAGGAGACTGAATCAGTAATCAAAACCACCCAACACAGAAAACCCAAGGACCAGACAGTTCCACTGGTGAATTCTACAAAAAAATTTAAAGACTTACACCAATACTTCTCAAAACCTTCCAAAAAATTGAAGAGGGAACCCTCCTAAATTCATTTTACAAGGCCACCATTACCCTGATATCAAAGTCATATAAGGATACTACAATAAAATTACAGACCAATATCCCTGATGAATACACATATAAAAAATCTCAACTATCAGCAAACCAAATTCAACAAAATACTAACAGGATTATACACAATAACCAAGTAGGATTTATTCTTGGAATGCAAGGATGGTTCAACATATACAAATCAATAAATGTGAAACACCACATTGACAGAATGATAAAAGTCATATAATCTGATTTTTGGTCACCATGATGGCAACATAGGTCATTCCTCACTTCACTCCCCCTCACAAGAAGAACAACTAAAAAGTATTCATGAACGAAACACGACTGAGGGAATTCTAGAATATGGGGGTGAGGCTGAGCAGTGCCCTCCCCCAGGCTGGTGCAGTACCACATAGAGGGGTCTCTTCTAAGTGTATGATTCCTCCAATGAGAAAAGAAAGCCTAGGGGTGATATCCAGCTCCCCCACCTTCTCAGGAGCCAGCACTCTTGTCTTGCCCCATGAGGACTGCAGGGGTATTTGCAGGACTCAACCACTAGGAATCTGACAGTGATGAAGAAGAGAGGAGGAGTCTGCAACAACAAGCACTCATTTCTTGGCAGACTGAGTTCCTACCTGCAGAGCCCAAGCAGTAACCCTAACCAGCAACTTTTCTCATCTGCAGAACTAAGTCAGTGGCACATTGTGACCAGGAAACTATAGGCTAGCACACTACTGAGTGTAACCCCAGCCCTGACTAGAAGGGCTGCAAGAACACCTGGAAGCTATGTAGCCCAACAACACTTGAGCACAGAGTCCAACAGGCAAAGTTGGTTACCCCCAGAGAAAAGCCAGTTCTGAGTGTGAAGGGTACCCTGCTATACCCAGGCAGGGAAGTTAATGCATAGCCCTACTCACTGCCTAAAATAGCTCCTCTCCCTGGGAGGTGCTTGGAGCTGGCCCATCCTGCCCAGGCAGGAAAGCTGAGTCACAGCCCCACCCACTGCTGAGTGAAGCTCCCAGCCATGCCCTACTATAAAGATTGGCCAAAATACCTAGAAAACTGTATAGTCCACCAGTGCTTGAACAGAGAGTCCAGCAAGCAGAGCAGATAATCTGCAGAGTAAAGCCAGTGGCCCTATTCAGCCAGGGAACTTGGGGCATGGGTCAGGTTGAGTCAAGACCACAAACAAAGAGCTTTACTGGTCTTGGAGATGGTTCTCCCACTGCACCACAGCAGGGTAACTAATTCACAGCCTCCCTCATTGCTGAAGACAGTCTTTAACCTGTCCAACCAGGGAACCTAACCAGAACACACAGGAAGCTGCATAGTACATTCAACAGCCCTGCTTACACTGGCGCTTGAACAGAGAGTACAGCCTGTGGTTTTCTACATCTGCGGAGCAAAACTGGTGACTTCACCTGGTCAGGGGAGTCAGTGCACACTCTTACCTGAGTTGGGTCTCCAGACAACAAACTGTGCAGGCCCCAGGCTCCTTCCCTCTGCCTTGCCAGGCACGGAAGCTAATTCATAGCCCCATTTACCACTGAGTATAGTACCAAGTCCCAACTGTCTAGAAAGCCTGACAAGAGAACCCAGGCAACCATGGAGCTTATCGTACAGCCTTGCTTGGGCAGGGAACTGGATAAGCAGTCCTATTCAACTGTCATCAGCCAGTGGCAGCCTCCCCAACATCAGAGTTCAGGTAGCAACCTTGCCGCTAAATACACCCTGGTAGCAAGCTCCATTTTCTAAATGACATTACCAACAGATATGCCTAGTTACTTAAACTGAGCTGACTGGTAAAGAACTGTCTCTGGGGCTTCCCTGGTGGTGCAGTGGTTGGGAATCTGCCTGCCAATGCAAGGGACACGGGTTCAAGCCCTGGCCTGGGAAGATCCCACATGCCGCAGAGCAACTAAGCTTGTGCGCCACAACTACTGAGCCTGTGCTCCAGAGCCCGCGAGCCACAACTACTGAGCCCACGTGCCACAACTGCTGAAGCCTGTGCACCTAGAGCCCGTGCTATGCAACAAGAGAAGCCACCGCAATGAGAAGCCTGCACACCACAACAAAGAGTAGCCCCCACTCGCCGCAACTAGAGAAAGCGTGCGCACAGCACCAAAGACCCAACACAGCCGAAAATAAATAAATAAATTTATTTAAAAAAAAAAAAAAAAAAAGAACTGTTTCTGTATCAAGCAATTCAAATTTTTCTTATATGTGTAAGAAAAATTTCTCTCCTTCTTGGGAGCACCTCCAGCACCACTAGTGGCATTTTGTATGGGTTCCATGTTGTTATTTAAGGTTTGTGGTATTGCACTAAATGCAATGAAAAGTATGCAGGAACTGTGAGAGAACACTCTTTGCTACTATATGCAACTTACTCGAGAGATGAACTCCTCAGACGGAGATGACTAGTGTCACGTGGTGCTTTAAGCGGATACTTGCAACACTTGAGTTTGCAGCAGGAGATGGCTATGAAATTATTACAGTAGTACAGTACATACTACAGTCAATTCTAGGCAGTTATGATTTAATACTGCATCTTTACATTTGATTACATTTCTCTCAGCTGAAGATGGTGCCGAGTGTGGTCTGTGTTTGTGTGTAAATTTTAATAAATTTTAACTTTTTATAATAGGTTTGGGTATATTCTATGGTATTAAATGACAAAATAAACTAGTAACTACAAAAAAAATAAATAAGAACTGTCTCTGCCAAAGCAAACCCATAAAGTCTGGAAGAGAGGACCACCTACTTGAATATGCAGATAAAAACATAAGGAATAAAGGATCATGAAAAATAAGGTACATGACCAAATGGTATACCACCAAAGGAAAGTAATAAGGCTCCAATAACTGACCCTAAAGAAACGAAGGTCTATGAACTGTCAGACAAAGAATTCATAATAATCTTCTTAAAGAAGTTTAGTGAACTACAAGAACACACAGACAAATAAAATTAGGAAAACAATGAATTTTAAAAAAAGAGAGAGAGAAGGTCAACAAAGAAATAGAAACCATCAAAAAAAAAAAAAACCCAAAAACAAAAAAACACACACACACATACAAACCACAAACACACACAAAAAGATGTCCTAGAGCTGAAAAGTACAGTGACTAAAGAATTCAATAGAGAGCTTCAAAAGCAGACTAGACCATGCAGAAGAAAGAATCAATGACCTAAAAGAGAGGACATTTGAAATTATCCAGAGTAGCAAAAAGGAAAAAGAATGAAAAAGAGTGAATAAAGTCCATGGAACTGATGGGACACGATAAAAAAAAAAAAATCAAAAAGAAACAATATCCACAATATGTATGGGAATTTCAGAAAGAGTAAAGAAAGAAATGCACAGAAAATATATTTAAATAACACTGGCTGAAAACGTCCTGAAGTTTCTTGGAAAAGAAGTGGACATCCAAATCTATGAGGCCCAAAGGACCCCAAAGAGTTGAACCTGAATAGGATCACACCAGACACACTGTAATCAATGTGTCAAAAGTCAAAGACAAAGAACTCTGAAACCCACAAGCCAAAAGAGAGAAGTTACATAGAAGGGAACCCCCATATGACTGGGCAAATTTCTCAACAGAGACTTTTCAGGCTAGGAGAGAATGGTTGATATATTCAAAATACTGAAAGAAAAAACTGTCAATCAAGCATTCTACACCCAGCAAAGCTGTCCTTCAGAAGAGAAGGACAGATACAGACTTTCCCAAACAAAAGCTTTCCCAAACTAGACCTGCCTTACAAGAAATGCTAAAGGGACTTCTCTGAGTAGAAGTAAAAGGACACTAATTAATATCATAAGATTCTAAGAAAGTAGCATAAAACTTACTGGTAATGGTAAATATATAGCCACAGTTAGATTCTGTAATGTGATAATGGTGATGCATAATCCACTTACAACTCTAGTTTAAAAGTTAAACAAAGGTAGGAAAAAAACCCCCACTATATTATAGTAATCTGTTATTAGTTACCCAATATAAAAATATGTACATTGCAACATCAGTAACCAAAAATGTGAGGGGGAGGAGAAGTAAAAGTGTAAGTTTAGGAATTCTATCCAAGTTATCAGTTTAAAATAAATTGTTATAATTTTATAATATTTAATGTAAGACTCATGGTATGCACAAGAGAAAAACCTACAGTGATTACAGCAAAGAACATGATAAAGAAGGCCCAGGGAGATGGAGAGAGGTGAGGGAACGGCCAGTCAGAACACACAACTTATTTATCAATTAAGTTCTATGTCTTATATGGGTGCACTTCGTGGTATCCTAAAACAATTACAACAGTTATGTCGAAGATCACTGATCACAGGTCACCATAAAAAATGTAATAATAATGAAAAAGTTTAAAATATTGGAAAAATTACCAAGACACACAAAGTGAGCAAATGCTTTTGGAAAAATGGCACCTATAGACTTGATGCAGGGTTGCCACAAACCTTCAAGTTGTATAATACACAATATCTGCAAAGTACAAAAAAGCAAAGCACGATAAAATGAGGTATGCCTGTATATATATTGAAAGGAATATTATTCAGCCAAAAAAAGGAAATAGTGCCACTTGTGACAACATGGATAGTCCTTGAGGGTATTATGCTAAGTGAAATAAGACAGAGAAAGAAAAATACTGTTATGATCTCACTTATAAGAAATCTAAATGCACAGAAATCGCTTGCATTTCTATACACTAATGACGAAAAATCTGAAAGTGAAATTAAGAAAACACTCCCGTTTACCATTGCAACAAAAAGAATAAGATATCTAGGAATAAACCTACCTAAGGAGACAAAAGACCTGTATGCAGAAAATTATAAGACACTGATGAAAGAAATTAAAGATGATACAAATAGATGGAGAGATATACCATGTTCCTGGATTGGAAGAATCAACATTGTGAAAATGACTCTACTACCCAAAGCAATCTACAGATTCAATGCAATCCCTATCAAACTACCACTGGCATTTTTCACAGAACTAGAACAAAAAATTTCACAATTTGTATGGAAACACAAAAGACCCCGAATAGCCAAAGCAATCTTGAGAACGAAAAATGGAGCTGGGGGAATCAGGCTCCCTGACTTCAGACTATACTACAAAGCTTCAGTAATCAAGACAGTTTGGTACTGGCACAAAAACAGAAATATTGATCAATGGAACAGGATAGAAAGCCCAGAGATAAACCCACACACATATGGTCACCTTATCTTTGATAAAGGAGGCAAGCATATACAGTGGAGAAAAGACAGCCTCTTCAATAAGTGGTGCTGGGAAAACTGGACAGGTACATGTAAAAGTATGAAATTAGAACACTCCCTGACACCATGCACAAAAATAAACTCCAAATGGATTAAAGACCTAAGTGTAAGGCCAGACACTATCAAACTCTTAGAGGAAAACATAGGCAGAACACTCTATGACATACATCACAGCAAGATTCTTTTGGACCCAGCTCCCAGAGAAATGGAAATAAGAACACAAATAAACAAATGGGACCTAATGAAACTTAAAAGCTTTTGCACAGCAAAGGAAACCATAAACAAGACCAAAAGACAACCCTTAGAATGGGAGAAAATATTTGCAAATGAAGCAACTGACAAAGGATTAATCTCCAAGATTTACAAGCAGCTCATGCAGCTCAATAACAAAAAAACGAACAACCCAATCCAAAAATGGGCAGAAGACCTAAATAGACATTTCTCCAAAGAAGATATACAGATGGCCTACAGACACATGAAAGAATGCTCAACATCATTAATCATTAGAGAAATGCAAATCAAAACTACAATGAGATATCATCTCACACCGGTCAGAATGGCCATCATCAAAAAATCTACAAACAATAAATGCTGGAGAGGATGTGGAGGAAAGGGAACACTCTTGCACTGTTGGTGGGAATGTAAATTGATACAGCCACTATGGAGAACAGTATGGAGGTTCCTTAAAAAACTACAAATAGAACTACCATACGACCCAGCAATCCCACTACTGGGCATATACCCTGAGAAAACCATAGGTCAAAAAGTGTCATGTACCACAATGTTCATTGCAGCTCTATTTACAATAGCCAGGACCTGGAAGCAACCTAAATGTCCATCGACAGATGAATGGATAAAGAAGATGTGGCACATATATACAATGGAATATTACTCAGCCATAAAAAGAAATGAAATGGAGGTATTTGTAATGAGGTGGATGGAGTTAGAGTCTGTCATACAGAGTGAAGTAAGTCAGAAAGAGAAAAACAAATACAGTATGCTAACACATATATACGGAATCTAAGGAAAAAAAAAAAAAAAAAAGGCCATGAAGAACCTAGTGGCAAGACGGGAATAAAGACACAGACCTACTAGAGAATGGACTTGAGGATATGGGGAGGGGGTGGGGTGAGATGTGACAGGGTAAGAGATTGTCATGGACATATATACACTACCAAATGTAAAATAGATAGCTAGTGGGAAGCAGCCGCATAGCACAGGGAGATCAGCTCGGTGCTTTGTGACCACCTAGAGGGGTGGGATGGGGAGGGTGGGAGGGAGGGAGATGCAAGAGGGAAGAGAAATGGGAACATATTGTATATGTATAACTGATTCACTTTGTTATAAAGCAGAAGCTAACACACTATTGTAAGGCAATTATACTTCAATAAAGATGTTTAAAAAAAAAAAAAAAAAAAAAAGAAAATGAAAAAAAAAAAAAAAAAAGAAATCTAAAAACAAAAACAAAAACAAAATTCATAGAAAAAAAGATCAGAATTGTGGTTGCCAGAGGTTGGAGTTGGGGTTAGGGGGAATTAGATAAGTGTGGTTACAAGGCACAAACATCCCATTATAATATAAATAAGTACTCAAGATATAATGTACAACATGATGACTATAGTTGACAATGCTGTACGCTATGTTTAAAAGTTAAGAGAATATAGGCTTCCCTGGTGGCGCAGTGGTTAAGAATCCACCTGCCAATGCAGGGGACACGGGTTCGAGCCCTGGTCCGGGAAGATCCCACATGCCGCGGAGCAACTAAGCCCGTGTGCCACAACTACTGAGCCTGCGCTCTAGAGCCCACGAGCCACAACTACTGAAGCCCGTGTGCCACAACTACTGAAGCCCGCGCGCCTAGAGCCTGTGCTCTGCAACAAGAGAAGCCACCACAATGAGAAGCCTGCACACCGCAACAAAGAGTAGCCCCCGCTCACTGCAACTGGAGAAAGCCCGTGTGCAGCAGCGAAGACCCAATGCAGCCAAAAATTAAATAAATGAATAAATAAATAAATTTATTTAAAAAAAAATTTTTTTAAAGTTAAGAGAATAAATCCTAAATGTTCTCATCACAAGAAAATATCTAGATACATATTTTGATATATATTTACCAGTTATAATGCTGGTAAATGTATTACAATCAACTCTCTGGGGAAACAGGAAACCCTTATTTGCAGTATTTCCTTTTTTCCATGGTGTGAACACTCTCATCATGGCCTACATTTTGTACAAAATGTTGGAAAGAGATGCTCACAGTTGGGTCCAACAGGAGCCATACCTAGCACATCACTGCTACTCACTAAACCACCAGCCAGGCTCAAAACTGAAGTTTAAAAACTTACAAGGTTTTTAAGGAATAAAAAAAGCTTGAGATCAACTGTTGCATTAGAAAGAATATTAGATGTTGAATCAGTTATATAATATTTCTCATAGAGCTTGTCTTAACATAAATGAAAATATACTTACTCCAGAAGGCAATTTATATTCTCTAACATCAAGTATCACCGTAGCTCTCAATATACTTATTTTCCCCCTTTCCTTTCCTGTAGGTTCATCTTATTTATAACTTCAAAAGTTCTTCACATTAAATATATTCTAATTTCCATTTAACCTGCTTTTATTTTGATGTTGTAAGTTGATTAAAAACATTTAGAATCTAATGCTATGAAATGTGATTAGCAATGTCATATTTCTTAAGCTTATTTTGTCAACACTTTGCATACTGAATTTTGATCAAGTTATAGATATTATCTTATTTACAAATGTGGGTCTATGGTAATTGTCATAAAAATATAGCTCTAGTTTAAATTAATAATTGATCTAGCAATTGGAGAAACAGCAGATCACTTCATTTGATTATATCCTTCCAAAAGAGCAGATGTGAGGAAATTTTTAAAATGCTGCTTCATACTTCAGGCAATTACAAGATACTTTAAATTTCACCTATTGATTTGCTACTAAAGGCTGATGGACCGGGGGAGGGTACCTTTAGTGTGAATCCTCTAAATAAAATGCTTACCTGTATTCTTTGAGAAATCCACCTATGGAAATAGACTATTCTATTCCTGCAATTCGTTTTTTTTTTTTTATAAGCAAGAGATTTGTTGTCACTAGGTCACTGCAGATTAAGATTGGTTACCTGTGTCAAACACTTTCCATGTTTGCAAAAAAAAGAAAAAAAATGTAAATCATTAGAGAGTAATTATTCTAAAAATTATCTTCTAAATTAGTCTGTACCAAAAGACACTCCAAGGCACTGCCAGTAAAAATGCAATCTTAGAATTAAGATCTCAAGTGTGTGGGTATAAAAACCTTTGTTAAGAACTGACAAAGATTTAGGTACCTCATTGAAACTTTCTTCTAGACAACAACTCTCAGTCCAACGTAGAGAGGGGCCTTTTTCAAAGAAATTTCCATCTCTTTTGTCTAATAGAATGGACTCTTTTTATACTCAGGAAGTCCACAAAGTCCCTAAGGGATTATACCAGCTTGTACTAAAAGGACCAGTGATCATTCCAAATTAAAACAGGCCTTTGAGACCCCCAACTTCCTGCAAGTAGGACACAGCCTGAGAAAGCTAGTCAGCTACACGTGGGATAGCTCTTAGGGGCAGGGATGACCCATCTGGGGGAGACGGGATCCCAGAAGGTAAAGGCAAGAGGCTGGAGAATCAATCCAAGAAAGCCAGAAGGAGCCCTAATCAAGGAACTGGCATGTGCTCAGCTAAATTTTAAGATTTCTATGGACCAGTGACTGCTCTTTGCCTCCCTGCTTTTTGAATGGAATGTCCATTCTAAGGTCCTTGTCTCAGCATTGCATATGGAGTTTGTGGGAGTCAGGTAACTTGTCTCCCAGTTTATAGCTCTTCATATCTAGAGGAGCCTGAAGAGCCTCATCTACACTGGGACTTGATTTAGATAAAAAGATGCTGGACTTTGAGCCTAATGCCGTAATGGGATGAGATCTGGGGGATCCTGGGGAGTGGTTAGGGTATTTTCCATGTCTGATGAATTTATGTATAATAATGTGTAGCTGGACTAAAGATGGCCAAACACTTTTTATTATTCTTCCCATCAATACATGGAGTTTATTTCCTTCCCACTTGAATCTGGGTTGGCCCTGTGACAGCTTAATAGAATGTAATGGAAGTGACAGTGTGCCAATCACAGATATACTTTTTATTTTATATTGGCACATAGTTTATTAACAGTGTTGTGATAGTTTCAGGTTACAGCAAAGTGATTCAGTTATACATATACATATCTCTATTCTTTTTCAAATTCTTTTCCCATTTAGGTTGTTACATAATATTGAACAGAGTTCCCTGTGTTATACAGTAGGTACCTGTTGGTTACCCGCAGATATACTTTTTAAAGAGAACTTATAGCATCTATTTCCTCCCTCTAGGATTTCTCACTCTTGGAACACTTCTTCCTGGATCTCAGCCACCATGCTGTGCAGAGACCAAGCCACATGTACAGGAAGCCTGTTGATGTTCAATTGACAGTCTCAGAACAACTTCTAGCCACCATCCAGCATCGAATGCCAGGCATGTGAACCATCTTGGCTCTCCAGCACAATTGAGCCCATATACGACGCAGCCAAAGCTGACATTATTGTACTAAGTGAGAAGGCCATGCAGCTTAGCCCAGTCAACACCAAGACTAGCGAGAAATAATAAAGTTGTTGTTGTTTTAAGCCACTAAATTTTGGAGTGGTTTGTTATACAACAATAGGCAATTGAAATAGGGGTCTCTGCTGTGTGAGAGGTAATGAAGCCATTAGAGTGGATGAGACTTAATAGGCAAGTATGTGACATGAAAGAAAAGAGGCTTAGAATAGAATCCTGAGAACTGCAAAACTGCTGGACAGAGGAACAGAAGACAGCAACAAAGTCTGTGCAATATGTTCATAAAGGTAGAAGGGAACAGAGGAGACTGTCCGTGACCTGTAAGCCAGTGGAAGAGGTCAGTGCTAATGAGAGATCAAATAAGATACAGCTGATAATTGCTTGTTACATTTAATGACAAGGAAGTCAAAGGTAGCCTTAGCAAAAATAGATTTGCAAACTGACAGGGAAGAAGCCAGATTATTAGAGGTAGAGCTAGGTGAAGAATGAACAGTAAACGAGTAGAGAGACAATACATGGAAAGATTTAAATTATCTTTAAATGCTGATAAGAAGAAAAAGAGTATAAACGTCACGGTAAGAGAAAATCATAGGTGAATAATATTTTACTCTTTCCAGAAAGGATCCTCAAACCACAGAACATCCATTTAGGCACTATCTACGTCCCTTGTCCAAACCAGTAACCTCAAAAGAACATTTACTACAAAGCAGACTTTGTAATAACTAGCTAGTATCACGGACCCAAAGGAAATTATTCACTGACATATCAAAATGACCTGTTAAAAATCATGTAATGAAATCTACGGTGGAGATTTAACCTTAAGATCTTATAGCTCAAAAGACTATCTTTTTTAACTTTAGGCAAATTCATTCTTCTAAGATGAACAGTGAAATTTATCTTTTGAGCAGACCATACCTTTTGGGGGGAAGAATGACTGGAGTAATATTCAAAACTGTGAAAAATGTCTACTTACTGGTATGAAAGAGAATATACAAAATTTTTTGCTTGATGGGCTTCTGAGGAAGATCGTGGGTACATAAGATTGTGGGTAAAGTTAGATGATGCTCTTCCCAAATGCATATCTGTGAACTTACACACATGCAGAAGAGTCTCCCGGGAGTAGAATGGCTTATACCCTGGTTCCTTCTCTAGGTGTTTCAAAGATGTGAAAACCCATCTGATAAAATGAGTTGCTGTATTCAGGTAAGGCTAAAGAATAGCAAAGAAAAATGGCACTGAAAGAGGATACCAGAAAGGGAAGATTCTAGACTACAGACTTGGGATCAACACTAGAATGGAATTTCCTGAGAACAGCATGTGACTTGATTCAAGAAGCAATCTTGATCCAGATACCCTACTAGGGGGGAGGGATCTTGGGGAAAGTAGTTTGAGGGTATGAAATAAAAGCTAACGTTATACTAAAGACCAGAAAGTTGTTCTTCAGGATGAAGGCAGTTTTCCTGGAGAAATCCTCACTGAAAAACATTTACCCTCCCTTGCTCCTTGAGATTCCTTGTAGTCTGAGGAAATCAGTGTGCTTGAACTTGGGAAGTTGGGTGAGTCAGGCCACTGACCCACTTTTTTGTTTTCTACGTCCCTCCCCTATTCTGACAGCCTAATTTACTCTTCTTCCCTTGGTCAGAATTTTCTTTGCCAACCCATTTTCTCCTTAAATAAGCCTTACAGGAAATTAACCAAACAGGGAATTTTCATCCTGTTCTCTTCCCTATTCCAGAACATGGAAGTTTCCATTTTCAGGAAACCATGAAGCATGGGATAAAATTCTAAGACCAGTTAACAAGACCATATAAGATTGTTTCTAAGATAATCTTATGAGGCAAAAGCACAAACCAGAGCAGAATCTTTCATAATGCGTAAGCAACACTTGCTCAATTCCACCTGCTGCAGTTGAAGAAAAGTAAGCAAAGGGAACATGGACAAAGTAATTCTTTCAAACAATCAAATGTCCTTTCTGATTTCTAGCCCCCCAAATTAGGAAGTTTCCATAAGCTCAAGGAGTCTCCAAAATATGCCTCTGTGCTGGCTCAACTCCTGCCAACTACCACCCTTTCCAAGCATCCTCAATATTTTGACAATAATCGTAGGTGCTTTCAAATTTTTAATACTGCATGCATCAAAAAATTATGTGCCATAATGCAATACTTGAACACTTTTCACTAAGTGCTAAAAGATTTTAGTTTTGTGTCCTAATTGTTAACATGGATCAAACACAACAGATTTAAAAAAAAACACAGCTGCAGTACCAAAAACGCCATCTGGTTTACTTAGCACCATATCACCAATAATGAGTGAAAATTTTAAAATATTAACCACCTTCAAATTAAAATTTAGCCAACCACATGAAAAGAGGTTCAACATCACTAATTATTAGAGAAATGCAAATCAAAACTATAATCAGGTATCACCTCACACCAGGCAGAATGGCCATCATCAAAAAATCTACAAACAATAAATGCTGGAGAGGGTGTGGAGAAAAGGGAACCCTCCTACACTGTTGGTGGGAATGTAAACTGGTACTACCATTATGGAGAACAGCATGGAGGTTCCTTAAAAAACTAAATACAGAACTACCATATGATCCAGCAATTCCACTCCTGGGCATATATCCGGAGAAAACCATAATTCGGAAAGATACATGCACCCCAATGTTCACTGCAGCACTATTTACAATAACCAAGACATGGAAGCAACCTAAATGTCCACTGACCGAGGAGTAGATAAAGAAGATGTGGTACATATATACAATGGAATATTACTCAGTCATAAAAAAGGACAAAATAATGCCATTTGCAGCAACATGGATGGACCTAAAGATTGTCATACGGAGTGAAGTAAGTCAGACAGAGAAAGACAACTACTGTAAGATATCGCTTATATGTGGAATCTTAAAAAATGGTACAAATGAACTTAATCACAAAACAGAAATAGAGTCACAGATGTAGAAAACAAACCTACGGTTACCAGGGGACAAAGGGGGAGAGGGATAAATTGGGAGACTGGTATTGACAACATGTACTATTATATATAAAATAGATAACTAATAAGGAAGGACCTACTGTATACCACAGGGAACTCTACCCAATACTCTGTAATGACCTATATGGGAAAAGAATCTAAAAAAGAGTGGACGCATGTATATATATAACTGATTCACTTCGCTGTACACCTGAAACTAACATAACATTGTAAATCAACTATACTCCAATAAAAAAAATTTTTTTTTTAAATGAAGCCAGCCAACTTCCCAATTGTAGAAGGTATATAATTAGAGCAAAATGGTTCTCACCTGGCAGGGATTTTGCCTCCCATGGGACAGCTGGCAATGTCTGAACACATTTTTGCTTGGCACAACTAGGGGGAGGGGTGCTACTGGCATCTACTGGGTAGAGACCCAGGGATGCTGCTAATATCCTCCAAGACACAGGCCAGTCTCCCATAACAAAGAATTATCAAAACATCAATGCTGCCAGATTTGAGAAATCCTGAATTAGAGTTATCATAAAGTCCAATTTCATCTTCTTTATTTATGAAGCCCCCTGTGCTTTGTGACAATAAAATCATAACATAGGCCTGTAGGAAGAAATATAGGTTCCAATCCATTACGGTTTTCAGGGAATGTAGAAGGAAATTACTATTGCTACATATAGGAAAACAATACCAGTTCATTAAGAATTTAAGGGGAAAGAGTATCCAACAGACTGGAATCTTTGTACAACTTTATCTATTAGGTAAATTTGAAGCTCAGCAATGCTCTGAAATATAAATAAGCTCTCTAGTATTCTGAGTTTCCAATGAACTTTCTAGAAGGTTCTAAGCATTTATTTTTCTCATGCAAATGCCATATAAGGTACTAAGGTACTTAGAAGCAAAGTGACCTTAGATTTCTATAAATGAGTCTAATATTACAATGGTTGTTTAAAGTTATGAAGAAAATTAACAAGTTTAAAGTAAAAGGCATACTAATTAAGTTAATTCAGTTAAACATTATCAGTCGGTACCCATTTCCATTAATTTTATTTTCCCCACCATTCAGACTTATATGCTAGCTTTCAGAAGCAGCAAAAATGAAGGATACAGGAACTCTTCACATCGTTTCTGTGGCAATGATCTCAAAAGGCCCAGTGGGAACAAGCAAATTTAAGGAGGTAAAGGAAGCAAATTGACTCTCTGGGAACTTTATTAGGTAACAGGCAGACAAGCTTGAAAAATGGCCCTGTGCTGAAGAGAAGAAAAATCTTCCCTGGCAACATTTTCTTTTCCTTTCCAAACATTTTATTTAAAACAAATGCCATGATTAAAATTTTGGGAACAATGTCTGTGACCTATATGTTTTATCATATGCAGACACCTACGTTAGGAATCCAAATGATAGGCTAAGGGTTAGTCTATACTGAGCTTTAGCAAGAGTGTAACCAGATTACAAAATTTCAATTATCTTTATATTTTTGAATTTTAACAACTCTACAGTGGATGAAGTCATTGTTTTGAAATACATTAAAATCTTCATTAACAGAGGTACATTTCTTCTGGTCAAAGCCCTATTCTTTCAATGTTATATTAAAGTAAAAACACTCAAAAATGTTTAACACATTGTTCTCCTAACAGCCATTAAAGTTGTAACTTGAATTAATTTATTCAGTCATTGCTAGTAATAGATTTCTAATTTACAGAGAGAGGGTAATGATTTTTAAACTAGGATGATGAATTGACCCAAAAGTTCCTTTCCTAAGGGGAATCCTTAGAATACTATATTCTTAAGTGGCCACATGGAAAAATAGGGTTCCTTAGAGGTTTGGAATATACTAGTTATGTTAATTCTTCTTTGATTTAAAGAAGCCTTTGAGAAGTACATATTAGAAGAGTAAAACCTTTGAGAAACCTAGTTAACTGTTCCTAGTAAGTTACAAATGTTTTGTTCAGTTACCCAGTGTGGTCTGTAACACCAATTAACATACTTTGGCATTAATGTCCTGAGTAAAATTTAGGAAATAGATGTCTAGGACATGAATAGTTGTGTTGGATGTATTAGCTATCCATTGCTGTGTAACAAACTTTATTTTATCCTAGTTTCCATGGGTCAGGGGTCAAGGAACAGCTTAGCTGGGTTTATTGTTCAGGGTCTCATAAGGCTGAAAACAAGACTGGACTAGGGCTTGGGTCATATCTGAAGCTCAAGAGCCTCTTTCAAGCTGAAGTGGTAGTTGACATAATTCGTTTCCTTGTCGCTATCGGACTCACAGTGGCTTGCTTCTTCAGGGCGAGTAGGAGAGGGAGAATCTGTGCTGCTTCAAGTCTCTGACCTCTAGTCCCTGCTTTAAAGCATTCCCCTGATTAGATCAGGCCCATCCAGAATCATCTCCCTTTTGATGAAACTAAATCAACTGATTAGGATCCTTAATTGCATCTACAAAATCACTTCACTTTTGCCACAACACATAATCTAATCAAGGAGTGAAGTCCCTTATATTAACAGGTCCCACCTACACTCAAGGGCAGGGTGATACAAACACTTGGATACCAGAAGATGGGAATCATGGGCCCATCTGCAGATCCAGTCTACCACATTGGGAAACTTTAAGAAAAGCAATAAACATAGTAGAGAGCCAAAGGAGAGGACAAAAGATCATAACAAGATCTTAGACCCACAATTAGCCTTGTTCCCAAAGGCATACCCATGGCCAGTGTTCCAATAGAAATAATTACCATGTCACAGACTGCATTCTTCAGACTGCTTCACTTAAAAGACAAAGTAGTTAGTTCTACTAAGACCAGTAGCAAAGGAGACCATATGTCTATGCAGGTACCTATTGCTGCCAGTTTTAAGCCAGGTCTAAAATAAACGTACAAGGAAATAGCAAATATTTTCTGGCACCTTTTCAAATTTCCTAAGATATTGTCCTTCTGGCATTTTCTCCTAATAAACACTTAGGCCCGTTAAATCACAACACAAAGGAGGAAAAATATATTGTGTCAAATCTGGCTGGTAATGAAAAGAATTATCATGCTTTTCTAAAGAAACAGAAAGATAGATCAACCGGTAGATAAGCCATAATGAAAGCCCAATAGAATTTGTCAGAATTAATTTCTAGTGACTAGAATTTAGATTTCTAAGGTCATATTTTGTCAGTTTATCTTCACTAAAAGACTGTAAATTCTTTTCTGATTATAATCACTTAAATATTTTTACTATCTTGATATTAAATAAGCCTTTTTAAACATTTGCCTAAACTTTACACTATATTCAAACTTAAAAGAAAGGAAACAAGTGAAAAAGTGAGGAGATAAAATATTTTATCATTAACTTTCTTAAATAAACATTTTTAATTCAGAAACACAAACCATAGAAAATAACATAGAGTGAAGTCTGTCTTTGTTGTTGTATTAAATCATACATAATATGCTTTATAAGTGAAAGTAGAGTCTCATTCCTGTATTTACAATCATGGTTTTTAGCCTATTGATTTAAAAAATATTTTGCTTCTCTCTTCAACAGGAAGTATGAGATCACTGATAAAGCTTAAGCCCATATGTCTTGATAGAGCACTGTTCTCTGTACCAGTTATACTCTGTACTTATTGCATATTTTAAATTATTTATATTTCAGAGGAAAAAGGGTTAGCTAGGTGATTTACGTACTAGTAGTAAAATCCCAGTCCAAAAAACTAGCTATACAGAAGACAACTGAAGCTTGCTTCTCAATATTTATAGCTATTTTTGAGAATTACATTATTATTCTAATTCTGCAACTAACAGTGAAAAGCAAGAAAAGTTCCTTTTGGAGAAACAGAACAACAGATCCAAGTTTCCAATCCCACTAGACTAGGACATAAATCAGGTAGAAAGATATAATTTCATACAGAGCTGATTCTCTATTAGAAAGGGGATGTGGGCTCTGGGAGGCATGCACTTAATTCTGACTTGTGCACACCACATTTTTGTCCATAGAATTGTACAAATCGCCCTGTGAAAAAGGTTAATCAAATGTGTAGCGTGAACAAAAAAAAAAAAAAAAAATGTGTAGTGTGACTTAGGAGAAAATGCCTGGGATGGCTGACCAATTCGATTCATAGCTGCTGGTGGAGATCCATAACGTCTCAATTCTTAATTATCTAGTCTTTTGTGCATTAAAAAAAATGGCCAATAAAATGTCAGCCAAGAAACACACTGTTCATTCCTTTCACGTTTATTTTAAACCTATTGCACTTAGGCTAGAGTTAAATTAATTTTCCATGAATATCTACCCCGGTAGATTGCACCTCAAGCCAGTTCAGCTCCCCAGAGAATTTTTAAAAAAGCGATTTATCAAGTAACAAGTAACACCTCAGGAAAAAGAAACAGGGTTTTTAATTGCTTTGTGGTTCCATAATTGAAGGCAGGCACCTTCTTGAGGCACTTGCTGCCAGGAGGAGTGAGACTCCAGTTGGCCCTGCCTAATTAATCCTGTGATACAAACCTTCTGGCTTCAATTTTCACATTTCTGTCTCTTTTTAGAGGTGATAATAAAACTAAAAATTTATGTTGGTTACTGTATGACTATAACTGTGCCAGCGGAACACAAATAAAACCATATGGGCTAAGGAGACCTTGTCTCCCCATTTTTGGTTTCTCCATGGTGTGAGGCACAGGGGCAAGCTTTGTGCTAACAAGACAAGGTAGGGGAAATTCAGGAGCTGGGCAGAAGGGCAGGTCAACTCCTTCTTGTGAGTTTGCTCTGTTAGGATGACTCATTGAAGCATATGCCTTTTTTATTGACAAAAAAAAATTTTTCTCAAAATAGAATTGTATGCTCTGAAAGCTCAACGGCTCAGTGACTACAAATCACAAAACTTCACAAAGCTTTTAATGAAAGACAAATTGGACAGCTTAGCCTTTAAAAAAGCTGTCAGGGCAACAAGCACACGGTCTTTTATCTTAATAGCTTACATATTAAAACTGGTATAAAACAGTGTCTGTGGGAACAGCAATGTCCTCAGTTGAGCTGTGATGCGTAATGCATCCCTCATCACAAATTGGCTCCATTTTTGACACAGGTCAAAATTATTTTGCTTTCATGGAGAACTTGATTTGTAATGTGACATTAGTGTTAAATGTCCTGTGGAATGATACTTATAGAAAGAGGAGGGGGTCATTAAAGATGCCCCATCAATAATACATAGTTAGTCCCAGGACAGAATCTGTAAACACAAAAGCATACGGATTTGTCCTTACATTAATTGTGAGACACGCCATGTGTGTAATTTAAAACATAATACGAAAATACTAAAGCCATTCTATTATTGACATTTTGAGTGATTTTTTCCTACATACTATTTATTCTTCCATCTTGAAATACTAACAACATGGTTATTTTCAAAAAGTGGAGTAAAAACCCGGAAAGTACACTGTATCATGCTGTTCATATATACGTCATACTTTTTTTTTTAAAGGGAGAGAGAAATTTCCAAAAGTTATGGAACTTCAATTATGTTTGTATGCTTAAGATGTTCACAGGTTATATCATTGTCTTTAACTGTATTCCTTTTAAATCTATGTTTATATACTTTGAATAGAATTTCCACTCTTTCTGCTGAATTTTTAAAAATATGGGAGCCATCTGGTGGTCAACAATTATATTTTTTTCTTAAAAATAAAAACAATTTTGTGTCTTGCAAAATAAAGTGTCATTCTATTTTCAAATTTAGTAAGCTTTTTTTTTTAGTAGAAGCGTTTTAACAAAGGCCCTAATTCTTCTCTCCCATACACCTAGTTAAATGGATTCTGAACGTGAAACTAATTTTTCAAATACTCCCTTTTCACTGGACATGCCATCTATTTTTTATAAATATCATATGATTATTATTTCCATATATTTCATGCATTTACACATAAGTGCTTTAAATTATGCAAGGGGCTGAGGAAAATACAAATATATTGTTAAAAGCTTTATAATATTTGGGTTTTCATCCTTTTTAAAATAACACAAGTGATTGTTACAGAATATTCTTCATAAAGGACTACTTAGGGACATAGGTTCAGGATTCCATAAATATGTACAGATGTGGAATAGAATTTTAAAAGGAAAGATTAAAATATAAAAACTATAAAGGTTCAAATTCTAGCTAGTGATATGGAAAACATCAAAAACAGAGCTGACGTTAATAGCATTTGTTGACATTCTACATGCCTTGTCCATACCGATTTAAGATAATCTGTTCATCTTTGAAAGTGGTATACTGAATATATATACAAGTATATACACACATACTGTATAAATATATATGTACACACATATATTATAAAATGAGGCCTGATGTGAACATGTTAATACATAATTCCACTCTGATCTCTAACTTATGACTAACTAGGGTTCTTTTTGTTATCATTAGACTTGGTTAGCTCTTTTGTTACTATTAACAGGCATTGAGTATTTACTATATGGCAAATTCTTGACTAAAAGCTTTTATAAATGATCTCATTGAATCCATGTAAAACACTACCTCATAGGTACTATATTCTCCCACTTAATGAGACATATGAGGTTCAGAGAAGTAATTTCAGTAAGAGTGAGTGGCTTTGACTTAACCTCAATTCTAATTCAAAATACTTATTTTTATCTATCATTCAAAACCAAAATGACAGCTAGACACCCTAATTACTTGCAGTTTTACTGTTTTCAATAACATAACTACGTCCTCAATCAGCTTTAACTAGTAGGAAAGGCACCTACCCTTAATCTAAATCTGTTCCTTATCTACCAAGTAACGTGGAAAGTAACTTGGTACCAAGGAATTAAAGAACGCCTGTGTAATGGCCACCTATTGTTTTAGTCCATCAGGCACTCTTTCTTCTTCCTGGTCTAGAACAAACTCCTCCCCTTTCATTCAGGCTCAGCTCTCTCTCTGCTCCATCTTAGGGAGTTTAGGGGAGGGTGCCAATCCTACTACTCTGGGAACTGGACGTGTAACCCAGGCCTGGCCACAGTGACACATTCAGGAGACAGCAGGGGACCCAGCCAGGACAAGCAGAGACATTCCCTGGGATATTTTTACCTTTGGATTGGGAATAAGGATGGTGAGAACTCCTTCCTCTTTCAAATCCCAAAACTGAGACGACATAGGCACAAAGCTATATATACTCACCCTTGCACCCCTTGCCAACCCCCTCCACACACACACACACACACACACACACACACACACGCTTCTGTACTTGAAGGCATAGAAGAGAATGAGGTAAACACACATGGAAATACAAAGAAAAGTAGAAAGCCTAGAGTAGATACAGCCTGCTTATCTACCCCTAAGATCCCCAAAGCAGTGTCATTCTTACAGGAGTTCCTTTAGTGTCTGAGCTACCTCAGAATCTTTCCAAGAAACCTGTACTGGTTGTTGAGTTTAGTTTTTGCTGCTGCTCTTTTGGCTTGAGCTAGTGTGAGTTGGGTTTTTGTCGCTTGAACACAAGAAGCCATTAGAATTGTACAACAATGACAAAATATTAAGTTCCCTATGGGAAAAAAACAGGGATAACCACTGTTTAGCCAATAGTGTCTCCTGAGTGTGTTTTAAAATAAACAATTTCCCTAGGAAAAGAGCCAATGTGCCTGCATATGGCAGGGAAGTGTGACACACAGCACCAGACTGGTTGCAGCAAACACAGGAATGAGCCAATTTCCAAAAGCTCAACAGTTTTAATCCCCACCAGCATGCAATTTTCGTTTTTATCTCACCCATATATATGCAAAACCGGACTCAAGATTTGCCCACCTAAGGAAGCACACAAACACACACACACCTTCCTGATTTCAACATGACCACATGCAGGCCCAGGAAGTAATTCCTCTTTGAACTCCATCTTCTTAGTCTACTGATAAATGGCAGACATATTGGAAAAAAATACTGTAAATTTGGAGGAAGTCAGAACTTAGCTATTGTGACTAGAGACACAGAATGAAGTAAGCCAAATAACATATGCTTTCAAGTTGTCCCAGCTTTGCACTTACCAGTTATGTAAATTGGTTAGTCTCCCTGAATGCCCATTTCCTTTTCAATACAAGACAGGAATACCACAGTCAATTTCAAGAATGGAGATAATCTCTGAAAAGAACCTAAAATAGATGCTCAATATATGGCAGGTGTTGCTGTGGTTATAGCTTTTCATTACTATTAGTATTATTAAGTCTGTGTATACTTTTGTTAACTAAAGCACTGGAAAAAAGAAAAAAGCTTAATTCTTTATTTACTAATTTTGCTTTTTCTGAATATTCACAATAAGTTTCTTCTAAAGGCACTAGTAATCAAAACTAATAGTTGAAAAATGTAATGCTGAAGTATAACAGTATTGTCAATTGCAAACATTAAATATTCTATTGCGATAGTTTTTTAGTGAATCTTATTGTTTAAGCTTATCGTGTTTTTCCAAATACTCCACTTATGTGCCTTTTGTTGTCTAAAATATGGTGGGAGAAATTTTAGTCTCACAACCCAGCCCCATGACACTCATTCATAAGATATACAGTCTCTACTCAATCATTGTTAGGTATATATTTGGACAGAATTATTAAATGAAAATATATAATCTGAGAAGGATTTATTTTAAACAGAGTGAAGCCAAGTTTGCAAGTGACGCCCATTATATATGATAAAATAGCTCAGTGGTTCCCAAATCTTTTTGCTCATTGCAATTACTGGGAAACTTGAAAAAGTACTGAGTTTCACTCCCCATCCACCTGCTAGATTTATCATTTAATTGTCTGGGGTGTGGCCTTAGCTTTGAAACAGTTAAAGACCACATGGTGATTGTATAATATGCAGCAAGTTTAGGAAACACTGGATTAGCTTCCCTACTACTCTCATCATTGCTTAAGTAGTTTCTGTTTCATTTATTTTTCTCTAGGTCCAAGCATTCATTAGAGAAACTTTCATTGAAAAAAAAAAATCATTTATTTAAATTATTGTTTCATTCTCCAATAATCAAAATACTCTGGTAGGGACTAAAGGGTAAGAAAAAAAGTACAAGAGGGCTTCCCTGGTGGCACAGTGGTTAAGAATCCGCCTGCCAATGCAGGGGACATGACGTCAACGTCGAGCCCTGGTCCGGGAAGATCCCACATGCCGCAGAGCAACTAAGTCCGTGCGCACAACAACTGAGCCTGTGCTCTAGAGCCTGCGTGCCACAACTACTGAGCCTGCGTGCCACAACTACTGAGCCTGCACTCTAGAGCCCGCGAGCCACAACTACTGAAGCCTGTGCGCCTAGAGCCCGTGCTCCACAACGAGAAGCCACCGCAATGAGAAGCCCACTCGCCACAACTAGAGAAAGCCGGCACGCAGCAACAAAGACCCAACACAGCCAAAAATAAACAAATAAATAAAAACTTGTTTAAAAAAAAAAAGTACAAGACACAAATTCTGCCATAAAATGTTTACAATACAGTTCACATAATAGAACAAAGACACATACAAATATTAAAAGTCTAAATGTCTCTTCAGGAATGATAATCATGAAAGGAATCAATCACTTAAAGACAGTGAAAATATTTTTTTAAAGGCAAGTGACTCCAGCCATCATAGAGGAACTCCCAGACAATTTTCCTTATACACACCAAAACTGTCTTTGGCAAATGTTATTAAAACTGAGACTGATATCTAGAAACTGCTTTGACTGATGTTCACCCATCTTGGAGGTGACCAGACAGCTACACACATGCAGCCTTTGATTCCTAACAATACTCTCTCGATTCTTTCAATCTGCTAGCCGGTCCCGCGTATGGACACATCAAATGCTTATGCTGAGACCCTGGTGGCCAAGAGGCATTATGATTCGATAGTATCCATATTCTTCATTATCATACAAAGAATGGAGGGAAAAGTCCACATGTACGCGCAGATTTCTTTACTGCTTTCTAAAAATCCCAACTACCACCACAGCTTAGCATTACTAGAAGATTTCCAAGTTTTATGTCCTGAGAATGCAATCTCTCCATCAGGACTATGATGAGGATTAAAGGTGATAACGTAAAAAGAGAGCACTTAGCACTGCGCCTGAGACATAATAGCCACTCAATAAATGTTTGTTTTCAAAACAAAGATAATGTCCAATTCCGCTAATAATTGTGTTAATTTAAAGTGTTCATAAAGTATTCCTTGAAGTCATTTATAAGAGAAACACTATCTCATTTCAATGAAATTAATGCCAACTACTCCCAAATTTACTGATTTTCTTTTTGAACGTGGGATGGGTTTCCCTTCATTGGAGTTCACTCTTTCAAAAATGAGTACGTGTAGACTCCTGGCCTGAGGATATCCAAACCTATTCTTGCCAAAACAGGTTGTGAAATGGATGCATAAATAATTGGAGGTAGAATAACTGTTTACTTTTCTGCCCTTTATTAGGCCTTCACTCTTTTCCCAGCCAAGATGGAGGAAACCAGAGTCACAGAACATCTGAACTCTGTCCAAACTTCAGTTGTATTTTAAAATTTCAGGTTAGGATGAATAATATATTAATGCTATACAACTTTATTGTGTTCACTTTAAAATTTATATTAAGTAGATTGCTACATTATGGTAATGTACTAAATTACCTAAAGCAAAGTAATACAATGATTAACTGACTATAAACATTGGTTTTATGGTCAGATTATAAAGTATTACAATGATTAACATTATGCATTTTCATAACACTAGAAAACTGCAGGATGAAGTATCCGTGGATTGCCTCAGTGCCATTAGGAATAATAAAACAGTGGTATAACTCAGTCTCAAGTTACATCTTGAGAGTAAACTTGGTTTTAAATCTCCTCTTTAAGTGGCTGAGAAATTCATTAATTTAAAATGCCCAAGGCTTGCCAAACACAAGGTAGAGAATGCAAGTATTCATGCAAATGTATGATATTGAGGAAAATAGGGATTAACGAATAGTTTTTTAAAGACTTTTTCTCTAATACTTTGCTATAGAACAACCAGAACACATCAACTTTATTATGTGTTCTTTCAATGATAAAATAAAATTGATATACTCAAGATTTATCTCACCTTCTTTCAAAAATAGATTTGAATTGGGTTACAACCTTAAAAAATACACTCTCAGATTTACAGAAGCCTAGTTCATCAGTTCTACCACATAATGTAACAAACTGATTCTTTGTGGAGAACAGACAACGCAGAGAAATAAAGACCTGCAGGAGAAGTTATGGATTTTATTGTTATTTGAAGGTAAAGGGTTGGAATGCAGGTAGGCACCAGCATAAAAGATTTGCGCATCGGGACAGAAGTCTATAGAAAAATCACAGTGATGGACTAATACTGGAGAATGCTGCAGCAGAACTGTCTGGGCTTGAGTTTTATGTTGCCACAAAACTGCTAGATAATCTTGGACAAATTACCTTAATTTCATTATCTGTAAAATGGGCATACCTCTCAGTTGTTGAATGAATTAAATAAAAAGTATAAAGTGACTGGCACCTAATAGACAATAAATCAGTTATTTTTATTAACATTATTATTAAAATTATTACCAGCTGATTACGACCTGTTGATTATTATTAGATTCTAATGAATAGTTTCAACAGGAAAAAGAGTAAAGCAAAACTGGGAAGGCCAGTTTAAGAATACTTGGCTTGATGAAACTGATATTGAGCTTGGGAAATTGTATTAAGCCCTAAAATACATATGCTGATCATTTTATATTACACAATGCTATTTGCCTACTCCTGGGAGAGGAAGTACAAGAGTTTGAGTCTTTTCTGAAACTGAACTTCTACTACAGATACAGCTTCTTCAGTGGTTAATCGCAATGCAATTACACATTTTTGTACACTTTTCCCTACAATACGAGCAGTTTTCAAACAGGGGGTCATATTTTCTATGATCCTGGCTCCCAACACAATTATAGGCTTTTAATAGATGCTCAATAAAGATGGGTTGAACTAACAAGAAATTTAATGAATGCCTAAGGAACAATAGAAAACTTTCAAATTAATGAAACTCATTGCTGGTGTATATTTAACTAATGTTTTAACATCCACTGGCATCCATATATCTATTTAGCTGCTTGTTTGAAAACCTCTCTCCTGCTTTATCCATTATCTAACATATTAAAAGCACGTATTAACTGAGCAGGTCTATCACACTTTTTCCATGCTGTGTTTCTCAGAATGCAGAAAACAGGCATAAACTGAGTAATATTAGACTTTTCAACAAGGCCACTAATAACATAATGTTGTAGAAAATAATAAAAGTCAAACTCACTGGTTCTTATTGCCTGCAAGAATGTCAATGTAATGCTCCTGGGTTGGGTGGGTTGTGTGACACGCAAAATGAAACAAAGCCATTCTGTATCTATAGAAAGAGGAATTTAATATTCCATGATAATAATGGACCTATATGGGCAAAGAGTTTAGTGTTTTTCTTTCTTTTAAAAAAAAATTTTTTTAGTTCCATGCCTCTCTATATGGTATCCAAATCCTTCTTGCTGAACTTAATTTTGTTCCATTTTTCTTATCCTTAAAAAATACGGAGAACAAATTTTTGATATCATTATCAATATATAAACTATTCCTAAAACAAAACTCTCTCAAACTGTGGTTTGTTGCCTATTTTTCTTCATTGGTCTGCATGAGATAAGTACAGAAATTTTAATCGCCCACACACTTTCAATGAGCAATGTATATCGGTTTTGTGACCCTCTTTCTTTTCTCTCTGTTATGTTTGCTCTGATCATATTTATGGAAATTCAATTTTGTGTCTTGTTGAATCTAATAAAAAACTGAGGCTTGAATTGTGTATGTACTGTTTTAAGTTTATTTTCTAAGTAATTCATCTTTATTGCATTTCATAGAAGTGTCATTCTGTGATAGATTGGGAAAAAGAAACTAGTCCTCTACCACAGATAGTTTGAAAAGCACTGTCCTAGAATATTATGGCCTTTTCCCCTACACAATTTAAAAAGAAAGAAAAAAAAAAAAACAAAAATAAGTACTTTTAACTTGTTAAATAATTTGTAGTACTTTTTTGTTTAATCTTCTCCAGGTGCTGCATTCCATTTGTTATTTATGTGGATGCGCTTTAACAAACCACAGAGTTGTCAAAATTGAGTTTAACAACAACAAAAATCTGATCATATTACCTCCTTCCTTAAAATGCTTCAGTGGCTTCTCCTTAACAAATATCTTTAATGCTTCTGAAGGCTTAAGAGATGCTCCAAGATCTGCTTCTGATTACTTTTTAGCTTCATCTTCTCTCCAGCCCCCATTCTCTTCCCCTCCCCTGCAGACCAAAGACATAGGCTCTCGTCGTCAGGCCTTTGAATGTAAGTTTACCCTCTCTCTGTAACCCTTCTCTCTCTCAAAATACACCCCCACCACACACACACACACACACACACATACACACGTGCATAGGTGCATACGCCTATGCACACTCGCTGATATTGTTCATACTTACTGTTTCTTCAGATGTCAGACTACAGGGAACTTTCTCCTGAGTCCTTGGCCTCTTACTGATACTGTTAGGTCTTTCCATTTTCCTTCCATAAAATTTACTACATATGTAAAATGTATTTAATAGCTATATTTTTCACTGGATCATGGCTCTGTAAGGGCAGGGAACTGATTTCTGTCTAGGTTTTTGCATTCCCAGAACCTAGCTCAGTATCTGACACATTGTGTGTTCTCAATATTTATTAAATGAATAATGCATAAAAATGATACAAGAGCTGATGATTTTAAATTACATATTCTCATAAATTCTTCGTTTGCTTCATATCGTTCTGCAATAACCCCCATAGCATTTCGAAGACACTATAATGTTAACTTATAGAAAGAATGCTATAACCTTTGTCTTTTTAAAAATCTTACTATTATGTAGGGACTTCCCTGGTGGTCCAGTGGTTAGGACTTCGCCTTCCAATGCAGGGGGTGCAGGTTCAATCCCTGGTCAGGGAGCTAAGGTCCCACATGCCTCACGGCCAAAAAACCAAAACATAAAACAGAAACAATACTGTAACAAATTCAGTAAAGACTTTAAAAATGTCCACATCAAAAAAAAAAAAAAAATCTTAAAATAAATAAATAAATATCTTACTGTTATGTAGATCTTCCCTCTACAGTATTTGCTGTACAAAGAAGTTTGTTGTCAAAAAATTCAGCTTGTCATCTGGCAGTTTATTTTTCCAACTTGTCAAGGGTATTTAAAGCTATAATCCTTTCCTTACTGTGATACAAAAACTTACTAAGGCAAACATTAACCTAGGAATAGGGGCGGGATAAAATCTCAGGAATTCAGTGTAGTTGATCTTGATTTGAAATTAGATTCTTTATAACTCCATTACTTCTGCTTAATTTACACTAACTTCATCTGTAGCTCAATCTTCAATGTATGCTTTTTCGTGCTTTGGTCTTTTAAAATAACCTATTTTCTTTACTTATAAATTAATTATTAATTTAAAAAGATTTGCTTCTTGCCCACCTACCAGGAGCCAGACACCATGATAAGGACTTTTACAAAGACTTCATACTCATTGACGCCTCTGAGACTGTTATTATTTCTGAGAAACTGAATACTAGAAAAATAAAGTGATCTGTATGAAATCAAGTAGCTAAACTCTCAGAGAGTCAAAATCCATACCCAAGCTGACTGACTCCACACCTAGTACTATTTCAAATACTCTTCTGACCGTCATCACTGGTATTTTCTAAAAATGTATATGGTTTCTCCAGCAGCTCTTAAGATTATAAAAATCTAAAATAATTGCCCTTGAAAGATGCAACCTAAAACACTTTCAGTACATTCGCTGAGCTAGTTGGAACCCATATGAAAGCAAAACATAAAGGAAAATGGTTGGCACACAGGGTGATTTTTGGTTCACAATAAGAAATAATGAGTGACTGAGTCCCATGTCATCATGGCTGGCTTGATGGCAAAGGGGCAATCATTCACCCTGTTCATAAGCCACTTGAGTTGGCTTGATGGCAACAGCAATGGGCAAAAGCATGTCTGTACAATTAAAATTCAAATTTATGGGCTTCCCTGGTGGCGCAGTGGTTGAGAATCTGCCTGCCAATGCAGGGGACACGGGTTCGAGCCCTGGTCTGGGAAGATCCCACATGCCGCGGAGCAACTAGGCCCGTGAGCCACAATTACTGAGCCTGCGCGTCTGGAGCCTGTGCTCCGCGACAAGAGGCCGCGATAGTGAGAGGCCCCGCGCACCGCGATGAAGTGTGGCCCCCGCTTGCCACAAATAGAGAAAGCCCTTGCACAGAAACGAAGACCCAACACAGACAAAAATAAAATAAATAAATAAATAAATAAATAATTTTAAAAACGGAATTCCTTTAAAAAAAAATTCAAATTTATTTGAATAATTTTCAAAGCAGGAAAATCTAGAAATCTGAGTATTCCTCCCAAGTATAAGAGCATATCAGATATGAAACAAAGATGGATTAACTTGGTTTATGTTCCTTTCCTAACTGATAATAATTGGCTTTATACCAGATTCATTAACTCTATTCACTGTTCTACTCAAGAATAAAGGCAGAGAAAGACACCTGTAGGGAACGTGCTTTCCTGTGAAACGCATTTCCAAAGAAAGACTCAGTCTTCTCCACAGATCATCACATTACTCACATTCCATGATCAAAGAATGTTGGTTGAGTTGCTTAGAACTTACTGCAAATGTGACCAGGCTAACTATCCAATCACTCAGCCATAGAGTGAGTTTTCTCTTACACACCATATAATGTGGCCAGCTGTGTCACCAAAGTTTGCTATTGATCACAAGTGGGATCAGATATGAGTCTAATTGGCTGCAAACGTAAGTTAAAATATATGACCTTCGGTTATGTGCCATTACACATGAAAGCAAATCTGATAACACATCTATAGAAACCCTAATAATTTAAGTCATCAGTTATGAGATAGTCTTTTAAACATGTACCTGTTGATTTCCTTATATATGTTTATATAAATAAATCACATTAGCCTTCATACCAAATGAAAACAATAATTTTAAAACAAAACACCCTTCAAACTAGCAAGTAGATGCTTAGTTTGGAATATGAGTTTTTTTGCTCTCACTGTATAGGTTTGCCTCCCTAAGAATAAAGAATCCTCTTATAAGAAAACCCCATGGTTTATAAACAGGCAACCAGAAATTTAAACCGAGCCATGCTGTAATAAGGAAGACTGGCTGCTAGAAAATGTACAAATGTCCTTCAGAATAGCATTCACTTGAAATGGGTTTTGATTGTTGCTTTGATCATAGGGTTAGAAGCAATGAAGGAGGAGATCTTATCCACTACATAAGCTGAGGGTGGAAACCTGTATTAAGCAATCTGAGAAGCCTGAGTACAGAATATTAAGTCTCTAGAAATGCCTTACACATACAACTGAAATGGCAGAAAACAGAAATCTTCGGCCTTGCATATATATATTTCCACTTTTCAATTTATAAGAGCAATTACTGTAGGGAAGGATATTTCATGGGGATTGATGACCACCTGAAGATAATGATTCCTGTCCTTTGGTTAGGCCATCAACTCCCTTCAGAGATGAAACCTAATCAATCTGTCATTATTGAGCTGATGTTTATAGGTACTTTAAAACAAAAACAAAAAAAACTGTCTCAGGCTTCCCTGGTGGCGCAGTGGTTAAGAACCCGCCTGCCAATGCAAGGGACGCGGGTTCGAGCCCTGGCCTGGGAAGATCCCACATGCTGCGGAGCAACTAAGCCCGTGCGCCACAACTACTGAGCCTGAGCTCTAGAGCCCGCAAGCCACAACTACTGAGCCCACGTGCCACAACTACTGAAGCCTGCACGCCTAGAGCCCGTGCTCCACAACAAGAGAAGCCACGACAATGAGAAGCCTGTGCACCGCAACGAAGAGTAGCCCCTGCTCACCGCAACTAAAGAAAGCCCGTGCGTAGCAACGAAGACCCAACACAGCCAAAAATAAATAAATAAATAAATTAATTAATTAATTAAAAAAAAAAAAAACTGTCTCATTTGATGCCAATAAACTCCTGAAGATAAAGGAACACAGCCCTCTTTAGCAGGACCATCCTGATTGACTTGTCCCAAAAATCTGCAGAGAAATGTAACAGTCTGACTATAAAGCTAAAATATTTGCCTATAGCCACATTCACAGTACATTCAATGAACATTATTTTGGGAGACAATTAAGAGCAGGCACTGTCATAGGAGCTGGAAATACAACTGTGACTAAGGCATAGAGAGTTCTACCCTCAAGGGATTTTTAGCCCATTGGGTAAGAAAGTCAAGTGATAAAGGAATTTCAAAAGACTGCAAACTCTACTACAGCTGGTGTCTGGTGGTGGAAGCATATAATGCAGTTCTCCATGAAAGGTGATTGGAAAAGTTTATCCATAGGAAATGACCCTGAAATAGCAAATAATCGGGCTAAAATGTGGATCTCCCAAGCAGAGGTTATAAAACAAGCAAATGCCTGGAGACGATTAAATAAAAAACAGCACACTCAAGCCACTGTAAGTTGTCACTGTTTGGCCCAATAATTCAGGGCCTGGGTGATGAGAGATGAGGCTAGAGAACTAAGGGGAGACAAAAGCTTAATGGTCCCTCCTGAACCACATTAGTAGGGCTTACCCTGAACGAAATGGCAAAGTCATTTGAGTTTAGAGTGAAGAGTTGACGTGGTCAGATTTTAGACGGTTAACTTTGGCCAGAGGGAAGGGTGGATCTGGGTGGAACTCAGC
This sequence comes from Balaenoptera ricei, assembly GCF_028023285.1. Lineage (NCBI taxonomy): Eukaryota > Metazoa > Chordata > Mammalia > Artiodactyla > Balaenopteridae > Balaenoptera > Balaenoptera ricei. Next base: position 67,891,413 of record NC_082647.1, read on the forward strand.
CTCAGCACTGCTGGCTGGAAAACCAGTTTTGCAATGCAGTCAAGAGATGATAGTAGCAGCAGAGAAAGAGAGACACTGATATTATAAAAAAATGAGGATGTAGGAGGTGACATTCCCTAAGAGAAGGTGAAAAGGAAAAATTCAAAGGGGTAGATAAGACTTTCCCTTTGGGACCAGTGAAGTTTTAGGGGACATCCAAGTTGAAATGTCTGTTAGACATGTGGATGCAAAGGTCTCATCCTGAGGAGAAAAAGCTGGGATAGAAATAAAGACTTAGTAAGTATCTGAACACACATGCTGATTAAAGCATTCAAAGGGGATCAGATAGCCTAAGGGGCACAGTGAGAAGAGAAGAGACCAGAAGAGAGATGAACTGAGAAGTCAGCTAAGTATTTGAAACCATATGAGTGATGAGAAGTGACAGAAGGTACACGAAGGCACAATGATGTAGATGAGATGCGAAAACATTAGAAAAGTGTGCTGTCATAAGGGCTCTAGCGGAATTTGCGTATTTTTATTCTCGGCATCCATTCCCTCTTTTTGAATGTATGATTTTTTTTTAATAAAACAATTCTGCTTCAGTGCAAATGTGTAGTCAAGGAAAAAAAAGAAAGAAAGGAAGAAGGGAGGAAGGAAGAGAGGAGAGAAAGGAAGGAAGGAAGGGAGGGAGGGAGGGAGAAAAAAGAAAAGAAAAGAGAAGAAAAGAAAAGAAGAGAAAAGAAATGAAAAGGTTTCATGTGACTTAGCAGGAACAGTTTCCACAGCCTTTCACACATTCCCTCTTTTTATGGGAAAGCTATCTTAACTTTGATTTGGGTAAACTCTTCATTCCATTCTCAGCCATGTTCTTCAGATGAAATACACATCACTCCTAGGATCCAGGAGTTGAATACATGAAATAAGCAAAACCAGTCAGCTTATTCCCTTCCTGTCTACAATGACTGGTTCAAGGAGAGGGCAGGGCACAAACCTCAAATCAAGTCAATCCAAGTCAATATGATTCAATGATAGCATTCTGAGTTACTTGGGAAATAGCTTCTTCTGTTGAATGGGTGTTGTGATTCTGTGAGGTTGAATCATATAACTTTTCTCCATAGAGTCTGAGAAGGGAGGCAACCCAAAGGTAGGCAAGGAAGATGGATCCTACTAACATCACAGGAGCTCTTAACCACAGGTATGTTATAGTTTGAAGTTCATTTTTTCCATCTTCCTACCAAGAGTCTCTGTCCCAAACAGTCCCATGTTTCCTAACTTTCCTATACTCAAGTCTATCCCAAACAGTCCCGTGTTTCCTAACTTTCCTATACTCAAGTCTATCCCAAACAGTCCCATGTTTCCTAACTTTCTTATACTCAAGTCTACCTTGAAACTGCTGCCATATTAACTTTCTTATTTTTGTTATTTTAAGCATTTTCTCCTGACTATAAAAAAATACAAAACCATGGGAAAATTGAATATTGGAGGAAATTACAATGAAGAGCATAAAAATTAGCACTAATCTCACTACTCAAGGATACCGTTTAAATTCCAACGTAAAATAGGGATTGTATATGATATAATGAAAGAAAAACTTCTATCAAAAAAAGAGAAACAGACCATAAGGAAACGTGTTAAAGTATCAATTTAGGCTACTTTGAATGGCAAGAATAAAGATGAATTTCTTCTTCTCCCTATGAGAGTTAGCATGGCATCTCTACCTATTATCTTAACATGAAGGAATTTCAGAGATGTTTTTCCTTCTTCCCAATTTACCAGAGGTTCAGCGCTCCCTACCATGGGCTGGAAGGATCCAGAAGTGAGACAGTCAGCATCTATAATTCTCCCTTTCTCCCTGAAGGGGTAAAAATTCTGTGGTTGAAGTTATGAAGACTTCAGAAGAGGTTAGTGTCATAAAAATAAAACAAGTACACTATATATAAAGTAAATATGCAACTGAACAATTCCATGCCATTATCAGGCGTGTGGGATGTGGAAATATGCAACAAAGGTTAGGTATAATTCCAGACCACGTGTTTTAAAATGTTGTTTTAAACTAGTAAGCGTGTATATATTTGACCACGTGTTTTAAAATGTTGTTTTAAACTAGTAAGTGTGTATATATTTGTTGACATTTGAATGGTAACATACAGAATTACCCATGTAATCTTGACAAAATTATCCTGGGACAGGAGTCTGCATCTCTGGGTTTAACCAGGAATCTAGCCCCAACCAACATGGGCAAGTAATTTTGTCCACTTTTGTAAAGTCACAAGTTTATTTTTCCTGTTGTCAAAATCAGGCAAGAATTTTTTTACAAAGCTTAAAATGAGCTCATTCTGTTTCAGGTGCTCAATATTTCCAGTAAGGGGGGATTTGTTTTCTTTTTTTTTTTACAAATCATGTTCTATAAAAATAATTTAAAAATTCATAAAAAATTACATTGAAAAAAAAAAAGCCCCAGTCTCTTATCGAGTAAGAAGTTGAATTGCTAAGCAGTGGCATCTTAATTTACATACAACTCTCCATGTAGTTGTCTGGAACTTAATAATGAAATAACATTTGAGCAATAAATAATATATCAAATGCTTTCTCTTCTGATGGGCCACACTTTAATATAGATTCAATGTGTGCTACCCCTGAAAGTCCAAGTGAGATTTAAAATGACTCCTAGATATTTTAATTCCATGATATAAATTAATGGCCTCAGCAAATATTCTAATGTTACATTTCTCCTTACAAGAGTTCTTTCAGCAGTTGATGAGTCCTAACCAGAGCTGTTATTAAACTCACGCTCTGGAGAAACATAATTTTAACCTGTCAAGTGGTTCAGACACTTTCCAAGGTAGAACAAGGATTAATTTTATTTAAGGCAATAAAATTTACTGCATAAACCAAAACTTTGTAGAAATTATACGAGATTCGCCCCCTAACTCTCGATTCAGAAATGCCCTTAGCATAAAGGGTTTGTATAACCTTCCTTTTCTGTCTACTCCAGTCCCTACCCACAATCTAGGGATGGGCTTTCTACTAACTAGATGTCTTAATATTTTCCCTCCTTAATGTGTAATGTGTATGCTTGCCTCCACAAACAAAAGAAAGCATTTGTTTTGCATTTTTATGAACAGATGACTAACAACTGTTAACTATTACTCAGCATGTATATTGTGAATTTCAAAACTCCCCAATAAAGAATTCACATTATGTCTTATGCTGCTGTGGATTAGCTCATTTCCAAAAAACGTGCCTCCTCTGCTTTAGATCTTGTGGGCTGAAGTATTGCCTGTGCAGTGGTGGTTTTTTTTTTTCTTGGGGGGGGGGGGCGGGTGGTGAGGGGGGAAGGGGAGGCTATGAATGATCCTAGGAAGATGGCTGAGATTTCTTACTTTTAGGGCTTCCTACCTCTTTAAAGCCTCTGGGTATTTTGGTCACATCAGGATTCAAATCATGGTGGGAGGTGGGGGAACAGAGAGGGAAGCAGGATGTATGTGAGTTCCTTTTACCCTATCAGAGTTATCCCGAAACTCTCTCCGGAATTTGACTCCTGTTTGAACTTAGGGAGCAATTAAAATGCAGTCATGCCCAACTCTCAGCCCTAGCCAAATGCTTTACACTTTTCTATTAAAGGAATGTTTGTCTCTGAAGCCAAGATTACAGTCTCTGTTTGTCCCTAGGCTGGAAAGAGTCTTCATTTACCCAGCTGCTTAGATTAATAAGCAGAGATAGGAGACTGGAGGCCTGACCTCTCACTCACCCTACACAGGAGCCTCTAAAGCACCTCTGTGAAACTTGGGGGCTACATGAAGCACAGAGTGAAAACCACTAGTGTAGAATGGTCTTTCAGAGTCCTTCCAGGTCCCAAATCCTTGGATTCTATATAACCCAAGACAATCAGTTTCTTTGGGTAACATATATCCTTCCTTATTTAGGATTTTAATACGGTCCCTCATATTCAAATACATAAGCAGTTACATTAGGGACCATATTTCCAGTACTTCCACCATGATTTAGGGACACAGCTGTGGAGCAGATAGTGACACTGCATCTCTAATCTATCAAAAATTCTAGTTATCTCCCAAGGGGTGGAGTAAAATACTATGATAATAAATGAATATAGGTCAAGTCAATAGCAAAAAAGGAAGCTTAAAGGCATTTTGTCTGTTGAATATGACAGAAAATTTACATGTTCTTTTAGATTAAGATCAAGATGTCCCCCACTGAGACATTGCGGTGCCCTGATACCAAGGTCTAGGACTGAATACTTAACTTTAATCCTGTAACTAGACCCAACATTATTTGTCTGGAGCTGATACTGCCCTCTGGCTGCCAATGTGAATTAAATCCTTACAGAAATAGATCTACAGCTCTTCATGAAGAAGCACCTTCATTTGAGGAACTGCAATTTTTTGACAGTATTCTCTGAGAGTCCCTCATCTGGGTCACGAAGTCAATACTCTCTTCATACTCTCCTAACAGTACTGCCCTTCTAAAGGGCTACGTCTCAGTTCTCTGTTTCAAGCATTTGATATTCCCAAGGAGAGGGAAGTTTTTCAAAAAATCACATTCTGCAAAAATAAAAATAAACAAACTTCATAGAAAATTACAATGAGACAAATCCTCTAACCAGCGTCTCTGGCTTTCACATGTTTTTGCATAATGAAAGGGCTAATATAACATAACAGATCCTAAACTGTTTTCACAAGGAGTGGAAAAAAGATGTGTAAAAGTATGCTCTGTCTTGCTTCCTTCTGTTCACAATGTATCTAAATAAAACAAATGGTGTTCTTGCTCTTTCTGTCTGTTTCCCAATCTGTTTGGATCGTAGCCACCATTCCGAAGCCAACCATAATATCTGACACTTCCTGACATCATGAAAGCCACCATCTGTCTATCACCAAAAACCCTGTACTTTTTAAAGACTACTTGGCTTGATCCTTAATGAAGCTTCACGTTGAATGCACAGATAAGTTTAGAAGGGATACAGGGAATAACTGACACAAGGAATCTGTATAAAATCACGTTTTCATTAGATTCCATCTGAAAACACAAAATGAAATATTAAGGTCCCTTTGCAGGCAGAAAAGGGTTGGTTTAGTTTCAACTGTGTTTCATTTCCGATTTGCCTGTGAAAGTTTAGACAGGGTTGGACACCAAGAATAAACCTCAACTAAAACCTAAGCTTTAAATCCAATATTTTCAGTCTTGTAAAATTAAACAGTTAGACATGACTTTGCAGTGTGTATATTTGAGCTATGGAAAAAAGAAGAAGAAAATCCATCAATTACTTTTCCAAGGCTTGAGGAAATCATACCATTTAAAACTGAATCAACTTCTTCTTTAACACCTGAGCGATTATCCAGGAAACAAAAGAAGGCTCTGTATGTCTTCACTTGTAAATGTCACAGGTGAACACAAACAACCGAGTGCTGGAAACGTCAAGTCACTCTTTGTTTTATTAAACTATTGTACCTCTACGTGTGCAACAAGGGACTATATTAACAAGGGAGACTGAGAAAGAATATTTTCCTAGGTGATATTTTCTTGCAGAAAAAGTAAAGTTTTCCAGGAAGAAGACAGAATAACAAGTTTCATATACAAATTTCATTACTGCACTCCATTGAGGAGTTGATTTTCCACTAATTCTTTTTCTCCTCTCTTCACCCCAATATTATTCCCATGGTTCCTTTAACAATCTCATAAATTCAAGTTGTGTGAAGTCATAGAATTTCCTCTAGCAATCAAAAAAAAGTATATATTATAAAATACACACACAGACTATATTTATATATACGTACAAACGTGTATGGTCTACATATAAATATATAGAGAGAGAAAGACAAAAAGGGAAAGATATTACATATTTTTATAGTCTCGAGAAGCTCAGTTTAAGTTTGAATCTTAAACTAGGGGAAAGCTACTTATGAAGGTGTATTTTAAGAATCCTTGTGGGAGTTGAAGTTGCATTTCTCCGGAAAATATCTTGGTAAAATAAGATTTATTAAGTGCTTATTCTATGCCAGCTATAAGGTCAAGCACTTCATACTTGTTATTGTGTTTGACTCTACGTTGGGCACTGTTATTATCCCATTTTGTTGAAGAGGAAATTGAGCTTTAGAGAAAGTAACTAACACTCCCAAGAGCCCCACAACTAGTAAATGCTGGATCCTAGATTCAGATCAAGATCTTCTGATTCAAAGTCTATGCTCTCTCCGGCCCTGATCCTACATTATCTCTTGGTTAGACGTATACCCTGATACATTCTAGCTATGACATTATAAAACTTGGAACAGCAGTGGGGGGAGGGTAGAAAAAATGGACGTCAAACTATTTTCATCCATATGAGTGACAGCCTTCAAAATCAGCACCATGAAAGTCTAAACACTTATTCCTGCAAGGATACTAATGCTCTGGAAGGGCTAATGACTCCACACCAGTGCATCCGCCTTAAAAGAAACGATCTTAGTGCATTTTGCCCCACCTTGTATATACAGAAAGAGCCCTGAGTTCATTAAAAAGCAGTCTCGTTTCTACTCTTTGCCTGTCCAACTCTTCATCAATGTCTTCAAATGGAGAGCGAAGAATGAATTATCCACTTGGAATAATAGGGAGGCAGAATGAGTCACTTGAGTAGCCAGTCTGTCCTAATACTTGACCCTTACTCTGCTTGAACAAAGACTGAAAACCAACAGATGCTCAGGGAGCTACATTCAACACGTCATCCCAGGTCCTTCCTAAATTGTCATGGAAATAGCTATAAATTTTTTTTTCTGAACAAACTCAGCATAAAGCACATATCTTCATATCACCGACTCTTCTACGTTTTGCTCATCAACATACCTACTGAAAAAAAACTTGAGAAGTAAAAATATAAAGCCTTGAGTTGAAACATGCACAAAACCAGCAGTTAGTCCTTTGACTGTGTGTGTCCTGAATAGTACGGTTGTGCAGGGACTCTCAATAGACATTTAATTTTACCCTTCAGTTTAGTAACATTTAATTCCTTCTCATCTGTAACGTACAAACACATATTTATTTCACATCACACTTCCCTCTACCAGGGAAATCAGGTTCATGTTTCTCAACCTGGAGATGGGACATTGTAGTTTCTAGAATAGAAACAATACAGGAGAAAAAAATGAAAGCAGACTGTTTAAATTAAAAAGTGAATAAATTATTCAGACCAGCTGTTTGGATTTGGAAAGAACTTTTCCGTGTTGATTAAAACCTCTTAATTTGTTTTGTGCTACTGTGAAAGAGCAGGGTGTAAATAGACCCATGCCTACCACCACTGAGCTTGCTTTTATTCTTAACTCTTATTATAAATATAATTGTGATAAAATGACTTTTTCTTACCAATGAGTCTCTAAGCATGACTATCTTTTCCATGGAACTGTATTAAAAATCTCTTGTTTACCTCCAATAACTCAATAACCTTTTAACACTACAAAATAAATACATTATTGAATGTAGTTATGATGGTGATGATTTTTATGGAATATGATCTGATAATTATAGAATATTATTTGGAATTTCTATTATACCTTAGTTCTTCAGAATTTAATATAGGAACCAGCATACAAAGTTAAAAAATGATAAAGGATTTAACTCAAATGTGGTCAAAAATTGAAAATCTCAAATATGTCCATGAACATATATAAAGTATCTGAAGTTGATTTTTTGAAAATGGTCTATTAAGTAGATTGAATATCAATGATTTTCAATACATGTATATGCAACAGGTGCTCGTGTTTTCAATATATAGCCAGTATTCTTAAAAAGATAAAGGATTTTTTTCCTAGTGCTATAACTCAAAATGCTGCATCTTGCAAAATGTATACCAAAACTGTAAGTGTCTACAATGTTTTATATTACTTGATTTAATCTTAAACAGTGAAGCACACGGAGGAACTTCCTCTCCAAATTTTATGTCTCCCAGGTTCCTCTAATACTGTTTCATTTTACAAAACAACTGCAATGTGGACATCTGCATGGAGACACCCTCGTTTGCAAGAAACTGCATTTACAAAAACAAAACACCAGGAAATGTAAGAGGGAAAAGAGCTGCCACCCAGAGTCCTGTAGGTATGCAACAACAGGATGTCTTCTCTTTGGGAGCCAAATTATCCTGTGGCCCCCTGGGAGCTGCAGGGCTCTCTAGGATTTTCATCATCTGCCTTTAACTTAAGCCATTTCTGGACTTTTTCACTTCAGGCAATCAACACTATCCTGTCAAGTTTATGGGGTACGGATTTCCATCTCAAAATTGGTCACAACAGTCCTCTCGGATGCTCCATTCTTTAACACATCACCTTATGGAATACGTGGTAGAACTGATACAATTAACATGAATCACAAATATAGGCATCCATGAAAGAGAGCAGCTACAACGAACAAGGATTTTTAATACAGAAGACGAGTTAACATTTGCTCTAAGTTTCAACGACATTTTTTCCACATGTAAATTTCCCAATATCAAACGTAAGGATATTTATACCTAAAATTATATAATTATATATCAGTGATAGAATTGCCTGTCGTGGCCCACCAACGAAACTATTCTCTAGGAGAAAACACCCTAAGCTAAACTCATTTTTTTTTTTTTTTTTTTTTAAATTCTGGAAAATACCTTTAGAAATGTATACATATGCCAGACACCTAGGACTTCTGGAACCTGGCAAACCACATTTTTTTTTAGGATCAATGCCATGTTAACAGATGGGTGATAGTGTAGGCATGCCAGGGAATCAAAATGTGCAACACATTCCACTACGAGGGGGCAGAATCTCATCCAGAAATACCCGTCTGTGCCACTGGCTAAAGGAATATTCCGTTTCAACCGCACCTCAGAGCCAGATCAGTTAAAACAGTTTGTAACTTCTAAAGTCACAAAACAGTTTTTTGTTGTGTGTGTGTTTTGGGGGGTTTTTCGTTTTACTGTTTTTTTGTTTTGGCTTTTGAGTGTAAGAATTCACATTCCACTGGGAAAAGTAGGACGGGAGCCATTGTAATGAAATTTTAAGCAGCAAAAATGCTATTATAGCCTATTTCATTTTTCAACTGAATGGCTCACCTAAACAGGAAAATCATTTTGTGGAAGCCAGCATATATGTTTGTTAAATAGAATCCCAGAGATCCTTCTGACTTAATTATTTTGAAGTATTTTTTTCCCTCCCTGAAACCTACAGAAACCCATCTTAATTTGGGAATGAACAGTTTCACCAGAACTGCCCTGCTGGGCAGAGTTGTATCAACAGCCATAATTGAACATGGTGCACAGAACTCATCCCTAGTTCAAGGATGTTCACCAACTGTAGTATTAAGGAGGCTCTTCACAGATTCTCTGGCTTTGACTAGAGTAAAGGAGAGATGTTCCCTGAAAGAATGGAAATTTTGAGCCTTTGTACTTTAGGTTCCTTATCTCTCTTGAGGTTATGACTTCATAACCCCTACCAAAGAATTCGTTCATTGATATCAGTAAATCATTCATGTGTAATGAGTTTTAATTCTCATCATGCTGCTGAAACTAAATGTTTTGGTCTTGGGTCATAATGGAAGAGTGGAACCAATATCCATTGCAGACAGACTTTTTTTTAAATTAGGCCTGAAAACAATTTTATCTTAAAATTTGCATTTTCTTGTATCTATATCTGCTTCCCCTACTAGTCAAGATATGCCAGCTACTAATATATTAAATTTGACTAGGTATGAAAAGTAACTATTTTCAATAAATTAAGAGGTCATTGATTAATATATTTCCTAATCATTACTATTAAGATAAATACAAATTTTTGTTTTCATTTAAGCATTTATAGTAAAATGTAAATTAAAGTCTTTTAGATACATGGGATCATAGAATATCAAGGAGCACTGTAATCTATATCAATTATCACAAGTCACAGAACCTTAAATGTGACTTTTTGCATTTGTGATTTTTTTATTAAACTTCTACAGGATTTTTTATTGTTATTGTTCTGAGTAATAATGTTCCTCATTAAAAATACAGTAACAGAGTTTAGGTAGAACACTCATCAGATACAATAAGTAATATAGTGCCCTAACTAATGAAACAATTATTAGCCAATATACTTGGTACATGTTATAATACTACATTTATAAGTTCAAGAGAAAATGAAATCTCATATTTAGAGATTCTCTGATTTTTAAATTAAGAGCAAATCAATGATTGTTGGTGAAACTCCTGAAATACCCCCCCATCAACCTAATTAGTAATTGTACATACTACAGAACTTTGAGAAGTGACATATTAAGTTGTATGAAGTATATAAAGGTATAACTCTACTTTTAAATATAAACAACCCAACTAAAGTTTTTCACAACATTAAGCATAAAAATCACCTGGAGATTAACAGCTGTAAAACAGGACATAATTTTTTCATCATTTCCCAAACTGGTAAACTACTGTGGAGAAAAAAAGGAAAAAAAAAGTGCAGCTCTCTCAAATACAAAGTTATCTTCCATTGGCCAAGAGAATTATGTAAACGTTACTTGCTTCCATTTGCTCTTCTCATCTGCAAATGAGAGTATGTCAAATGTGCCAAGTTGACTAGCCATTCTATTAAAATAAAGACTACCTTAGCCAAAGAAGAAATTGGACAGATTCTCAGCTTTGTCTGCAAACATGAAGAGGAAAAAATACACTAATGGAAGCAGCATGATTCTTCATTATGGACCCCTCCAGGTCTTGAAAATCATCCAAGGAGCTATCTCATCAAAAGTTGAACATCTTCCAAGGATCCCTTCACACACACCCTTTTTAAATGGTGAGTTCCTATCAAAGATTTTCTCCATTCAAAGAGTTGAGAGGGGCTTCTGCAATGATTCCCATTTTCTGAATCTTGTCCAAGATCTATCCAAGGAGTAATAAAGGATTCAGTATACCTCATTCAATTTTTAAGGATGGAATACCTCTAAGGGAGAAGAAACCTATCGCCATGATTTCCAAGGACATGTCTTGCTTATCATTTGATGGTGGAAATTGTCCAGTTGATTCTGTCTTTGCTTCTAAATATATATCTTCCTTCAGCCCAAGGGATGAAAGTATTCCAAGGTCTCTTTTAGTCAAGAATCTTCTCACACTTACACATATATTACACATATCCCCTTTTTTACTACTGAAATATTTTCAACTAGGAGCCGTAAAGTTGGGGAAAAGGTTTTAATTGAAAAGTAATTGCCAATCGTATCATTTTCATTTTGAAATAACACTTATGTTTCACATACTCTAAAGCATTTTATTTATTTATTTATTTTTATCCAAAGGAGAATTTTCTTTATTCCTCATTTACCAATAGCTTTTTTTTTTAACATCTTTATTGGAGTATAATTGCTTTACAATGGTGTGTTAGTTTCTGCTTTGTAACAAAGTGAATCAGCTATACATATACATATATCCCCATATCTCCTCCCTCTTGTGTCTCCCTCCCACCCTCTCTATCCCACCCTTCTAGGTGCTCACAAAGCACCGAGCTGATCTCCCTGTGTAAAGCATTTTAAAATACAGGATAAAAAATTATATAAGCATTTATCTATATATAGCAGAACTTTAGCAACAACCCATTATAATCTTTATATTTTATGTTTGTTTCTAACAGTTTTTACATATTTCTTCCTAATACTAAACAAAATTAAGCAAATAATATACAGGTTTCCCCAGATATTTAAAAGCAGAGCGTTCCCATGAAAGCTGAAAGGGTTTAAAGCGAAGCAGCAATTATCTTAGGACACATCTTGCTAATGGATGCACAAAATAAATTAAGATAAAGCACAGATGCTCACAGACCCAGTTCAAAGCTATGGTGGCTTGATGCTGAGATGCCGAGTGCAGTTCCTGGGGAAGGAGCTTGGCGGTGCCACTCTCCCTGCTCAGGAAGCACACTGCCTCTGTAAGAGCTTGCTTCAAAACAAATGCTGACCACTATTTTCCCTTTTTGCTTCTTTTCGTAAAAGTGAAAACCCTCTTCAGGTTTCTTTCAGTTAGTGAAAACAGGTACTAATGTAGGTATTTTGTAAAAGCAAAGTGGCATAAAGCAAACTTCAAAAAGTGGGGGGTACCTGTACCCCCAAAGTAAGAAGCTGAACGTGGGATGGAACCTCTGGATGCAAGAAGTGGAAATTTACAAGTGTCCTGAGAGTGTGGAGCTAGAAGTCAGACTTCAAACGGACCCCAAAGTGTGACTGTTAAGAATGCCAGAATGCGGAGGCTCTAGAAGAGAGTAAAGCCATGGCTGTTCCCTCAAGGTCACTTCCAGAACCACAGTGTGCTTTTTGATTTGACTGCCCTTTGCTGGCAGCAATATGCACTTTGGGTTCTTAATCGACAGTGGCACTTTGCATTTGCACAAGTTACTTTTGGCTCCACCTCTTCCTACGTGAATGTATACAGGTAACAAATTTTGAAGAGGGCTTTCAGAGTATTCAGCTGTGTACAGGTAAAATTAGTCAATTTTGTATGAGGTGACAGTTGGAAGCTGAGAGTATTTGTAACTGAAACAAATCCAGTACCCAACACTAAAGAATAAGTTACATCCTTAAAACACTTGCTAAAACTGTTTTTTTACTGAGATATAAATGAATGTATAGTATACTAGTTTCAGGTATACAATAATGAATATATATATATATATATATATATATATATATATATATATATATATCAAAATGATCACCACAATAACCACGTTGTGGTTAACACTCATTACCACACATAGTTACTTTTTTTTTCTTGAAATGAGAACTTTTAGGATGTACTCTCTCAGCAAGTTTCAAATATACAATACAGTATTGTTAACTATAGTCACCATGCTGTACATTACATCTTCAGCACTTATTTTATAATTGGAAGTCTCTCCCTTCTGACTACCTTCATCTATTTTGACTACTTCCCCAAATCAAATTTTTCAAAATTGTTTGATATAAACTCTTTTTTCATTAAAATCGGGGAAGTCGTGGTCAAATGTACTGTTTCCTTTAACATGGCTTAATTCACATCCCTGGTGGGTAAATTCAGTTATTTAGAGCTGCTCTTTTACTTTCAATGATTATTCAGAGTAAAGCTATAGAAATTTAGAAAACTGTGACAAAAAGAAAAAGAATGAGTCAGAATCTCATTGTCCTAGGATAATCGTTTTGATGTGTCTACTTTCATTAACATATTTTTTATTATTGTAATCAGACTGCGCAAATAGTGTTCTTGACATTTTTTCTACTTAATATCAAAAGCATTTTATATTTAGCTCATTTTTTACAATGAAATTTTTTAATGACTGCGTTATATGCCATTAAGTGAATATGCCACTGGAAATTTAATAATCATTTTCTCATATTTTTAAACATTTAGCTTGTTTCCAGTTATTCACTTTTAATTTTTATTTGTAAATTATTTTTGTAATGATTTGTAAAATTTTTTTGCCTTGTTCACTTTTTAAATAAACTTTTTCTTTGGGAATAATTTTAGATTTATAGAAAAGTTACAAAGATAGTACAGAGAGTGCCCATATATTCATCACAGCCTTCCATTTCTCATAATGTTATCACACTACACTGTCACGGTTTATTCATCAAAACTAAGAATACAATATTGGGACACTGCTGTTAACTAAATCCTAGACTTCATTAAGATTTCACCAATTTCTCCAAATAATGTTTTAATGATGCTGTACATTGATATGGAAAAATAAACAAGTAGACTATGGTTATGTAAGGCTATGAGAAGACCAAAAATGGTCTATCAGGTTCTCCTATTAGTTTTTGAGTTGTTTAACATGAAATCAGTTATCACCATTAATTTTTAAGGCCAGCAGATTTCTGCTCTAAAATCTAATAACAGTAAAAAGAAACAGACAATATTAATTAAACATTAAAAGTACAAACAGATATGTTCCTGTTCAAATTAGAATATCTAAAATGTTACTAAGGAGAATATATTCTAGCAATGTGTATATACATTTTCGTGTATGTTTGTGCAGATAGCCAACCTTTCTTGAACTCCAGATATGTGCTCAACCCTCTTCCAAGTGCTACAAAAGGAAAATGATATATCCCTAAAAGAGCTGACTCTCCCTTCAGAAGCTTAAAAATCCAACAGTCAAGTAAACAACAGTCAATTCATAAAATGGATGTGTAAACATCGTGGCAGTGGAGAGCACAGAAACAACCGCAGAAGTTTTCCTGACACATAATTCTAAGAGAAAATGAAAAGAAAAAACACAGACTAACAAAGTTGTAGGCAAAGTGTCTTGCGGGGGGGGGGGGGGGGGAAAGATTTTTACAGAATTTCTGGCACTCTCTTTGGAGTTACAACAATAGTTACTAATGATCACCAGTGCGACTGAGGCCTTATTATGTACCAAGAACTGCTGGGCAAGTCATTCATTCTCCAAACAAATGGAAGCACATAACCCCACAAAAGCAGCTAACTCAGACTCCCCAGTTTCATGAATTATAGGTCTCAATATAAACCTCTGGATCAGAATGAAACATTGTTTCTGGTGGGCCTCAGAAACATGTGTTGGACAAAACAGTATAATAATAACTAACATTTACTGACCACTGTTCTAGGCACACTTTTATACACTGTACATGGATTTACACACATAACCCTGACAACAACTCTTTGAAGCAAGATCTAGGGTTAGCTCCATTTGAAGTTGAAGAAACTGAGTCCCAGAAGGTCGCAGAGCATGTGAAAGAATGTTAAAGTAGGAAGCAGAGAAGTGTGTATTCAAACTCAGGCTGCCCCACAAGAGAGGAGAAACTGGGAGGCAGGGGGTTCTAGTGGGGAAGCCGGAAAGAGAAAGCGTTCCAAGTGGTAATCTTTCCTTTTGGTTTTTTAATTTTTTGGTTGCGCTGGGTCTTCATTGTGGCGCACAGTCTTCTCTAGTTGTTGCACATGGGCTTAGTTGCCCTGTAGCAGCATGTGGGTTCTTAGTTCCCCGACCAGGGATCAAACCCACGTCCCCTGCATTGGAAGGCAGATTCGTAACCACTGGGCCACCAGGGAAGTCCCTTTTCCTTTTGTTTTTAATGTGTCTTCTAGGCCACTCTAAGAATGCTCGTGTTTCAAACTCTGTCCATTTGGTCATAATCAAACTGGCCGTGCCCCACCCGGCACCCCCCAACAAACACACACACACACACTCACACACACACTTTGGGGCACGTTTCACCATGCAATTTTTCAGTGCCTGATACAGTGCTAGACCCTGCTATGGATCCACAAGGCAGGGAGTTAAAAGCATGATCTTATCACTGGCCCAGGATCAGCATAATTCTCCCCGACCCAGAGCAATTTTTAGGTTGGCAAATTCTTTCATGATCTAGAAACAAGAGAAACTTTAATACAAGGCTCTGTTATCAAGGCACTCAGTTCCTGCTCCTCCTCTTCTTCCTCCCCTTTGCCCTCATTATGCTAATTTCTTATGATTTTAAATTATGTTTAATATATTTCCTACTAAGTATGATTAAGAAGTTGAATACAAGATATTTTTATAACATCTGATGTTCAAACTTGGCCCAAATTTTACTCCCTGGCTCCATACTGTTCAGAAAGTAGAACACATCATTCCTTATGCCATGTAATCATCATCATCATTATTAAAGCTCACTGAGGGCTTCCCTGGTGGCGCAGTGGTTGAGAGTCTGCCTGCTAATGCAGGGGACGCGGGTTCGAGCCCTGGTCTGGGAAGATCCCACATGCCGCGGAGCAGCTGGGCCCGTGAGCCGCAACTGCTGAGCCTGCGCGTCTGGAGCCTGTGCTCCGCAACAGGAGAGGCCACGATAGTGAGAGGCCCGCGCACCGCGATGAAGAGTGGCCCCCGCTTGCCACAACTAGAGGAAGCCCTCGCACAGAAACGAAGACCCAACACAGTCAAATAAATAAATAAATAATAATTAAAAAAAAAAAAAAAAGCTCACTGAGAAGGTAACATATGTTTTACAGATACTAATATAATCCTCACAACAACCCTTTAGGTAACTGCTATTATTCCATTCTACACACTGGGCCATAAACTGAGGCACTGAAGCAAAATAAATTGCCCAAGATTACATATCTATTATGAATCTGCTGTGGTACCAGGATTCATCACAGACCTTGTGACTCCAGAGTTAAACACATGGAGTTGAACACATCATTACGATTTAACTCAATGTATAACAGAAAGAAGTTCCCTTACTAACAGAGTGATCATTGAAACAATTTACAGAAATATAATATACAAACAAAAAATTATGCACACATTCAGACACAGTGAGAGAGAACAACTTCTAAAAATAGGGGATGTTGAAACTAGTTTTGATTCAGAACCAATTTTATATTTTTTCAATTACCCCACTGTCTGTGATCATCTAGTATCCCTGTAAAACAACTACCACAGGTACCACTGTGAAAGATGTTATTCAAATGCTTGAGTGGGTACATAATGTTCTCAGTGTTTACTTAAGTATTTGATTCCATAATTACAATCTCCCCTGTTAATATTTCACCTTTAGTGTTCTTTATAGGGGCACATTTATTGCTTGAGTACTTCTAATGTTACTTAGGAAAAATATATATTGCATGTAACTCAAAGTGGCTTCCAACGTGCATATTGCTTCAGAAGCATCAAATGCCCGTATATGCTGGTGGGAAACACACCTGGGATTTATTGACAATTCATTATGTTCAGGTAACTGCAGTCCTATATGTGGTCTTTTTGTTGCTGATATATACTTTAAAGCTAAAATAAAATCTGTTTACTATTAACAACATGGTTAAATGAATGAATGAATATGATTTGTTGTATTTTCTAATAGAATCAACCAAGCCATTACAGATAAAAAAAGCAAAGACAATAATTGTTTCTAATGTTTGTAATCAGGTAGTAAAATACACCACTGTTACTGAAATAAAGTACAAAGATAACACATTTTTATCTCTAATATCTCTGTTGGCTACTCCATGACCAAATTAAAATTTCTGAATAGTTCCTACCTACATAAGAGGTGTTTGCTCTTGGCTTTTTCTTTTTCTTTGCTGTGTTTTGTTTCTAAACTTCCTAGTAATCTAGAGACAGGCAATACATAGGCGGCAGTAAAAGATTTCATAGTGAAAGATAATTGCCAGAGTTGAACTACCTAGAATACAGGAGTTGGGTTTGATTCCCATACTGGGTCTCTGGGGTCAGGAGTTCCACAGAATAGATTATCTAAAATAAAAGTCTCTAGAGCATTCTTGCCAGTGATAGTTTAACAACATGGCTTTGATAAGCCTTTGAAAGCCTTTTTTTTTTTGACTTTGAAAATACACAGTTCTAACAAATTGGGCAAGTTATCTAATTTGTTAAATCCTCAGACTTTTAAAATTTTTTTAGTTTTTTCATGTATACAATGGTAGTAAAATTGAAGGGCAGGTATAAGAATTAAATGAGATCATACATGTTAAACACCTAGCACATATCTTAGAAATTGGGGGTGGGGGGTGGTACTGTAGTGAAAACCTCAAGCCTTGGCTTTCAGTGTTTGAGCCCAAATTCTTGCTCTGGTCTTAACTACCTGTGTGACTTGAGGACTATATAGCACTTACAATGCTCAGTTGACACTCAACGGCATCATGACTTCTCCACATTCTACTCATGATCAACAATTTTATTCCACTTTTACTACTCTCCCCAACTCTTCCCTTGCTCTCCCTTTCCAGAAAAGTAACAAAAATATACAGGCTGATACCTGCGATATTGCCTTATTCCCCTTGAAACGGCCCAACCCTGGCAGTTGTGCCTTATCAACAGAAGTTGTGCAACTTTAATGTCTTCCAATTAGTTCTCCTCTAAATAGCCAGATGTTTTATTTGGCGTCACCACTGGACAGATCAACTGAAAACAGTAAATTCAATCCAAATTCATGGCCTAGGTAACATCACATGACTTTCAATTAGGAAACTAGTGCTAACTTATAAAGAAATGGCTAACTACTGAATACTGTTTGACAATCCATTTTTAAAAACAAATCCTTCCAAATCTATCCATTTCAGCTTCAGATTTTATTGTCAGAGACAATATTCTTACAGATAACCTCAAAAAGAAAAAACTAGCTCTGGTATCTATTTACTCAGAGAAGTGAAATGGTGCATGTAACATCTCTGTTACACAGAACCCAACAGTGACTGACGTTAGCCCTTAAATTCATCTGTCGTTCACTTTGACTGCAAAGTGACCTATGCTAATTTATGTTAGTTTATATCAGATAACACCCTTCAGTTTTCAACTAACACCGAAAAATGAACACATTCTGGTTAAACAAGGAAAACCCAAATTTTCCAAACACCAAAGCAAGAGTTAGTCCACAAATGTCCAGCGTTACATAAGTTTACAGAGAGCAAGACACCAAATGGCAACCCCTAGATTTCTCCATTACTTGGGCTCCCTTCCCTCATACTTAGTGGAAAAAGTATAAGCTTTGATTCAGTTCATATAAGCACAAATCCCAGCTCTATTACTTAATACTTGCTTAGTCTTTGGCAAAATAGTAAATGTCTTTGTACCTCAGATTCTTCATCTAACAAAATGGAAACGGCAATCATAGTAACCTCCTAAGATAATTGTTAAGAGAGGATTAAATACGATAATACATGTAACACTCTTTAAAGAATGATTGGGATACCGTAAGTGCTCAAGAGATTTTAGTTATTAATATCCTCAATAATAATAGTACTTTAAAAACTTCATGCATTCTACTCACCACAGAAACATCCCTAGCTGATAAGAATAAGAGTAATTTATTGGGGCTTCCCTGGTGGCGCAGTGGTTGAGAATCCACCTGCCAATGCAGGGGACACGGGTTCGTGCCCCGGTCCGGGAAGATCCCACATGCCGCGGAGCGGCTGGGCCCGTGAGCCACAATGACTGAGCCTGCGCGTCTGGAGCCTGTGCTCCGCAACGGGAGAGGCCGCGACGGTGAGAGGCCCGCCCCACGCGATGAAGAGTGGCCCCCGCTCGCCGCAACTAGAGAAAGCCCTCGCACAGAAACGAAGACCCAACACAACCAAAAATAAATAAATAAATAAAATTCAAAAAAAAAAAAAAAAGAGTAATTTATTAAACCACTGGTGTATATCAACAACTTAATTATTAGTATCACCTAACCAAGAGCCAGGTTTTATGTCTGTATCCTAAAATTGCAACAGAGGTCAAGAATTAAACGTGTGGCTCAGAAAGATCCCTCTGGCGATATCTGAACACCAAACTGAAATAAATCCAGATATGGGATTATGCCCAGAGTCAGAAGTAAGGGTGTTGAAGACCTACATACAGGCAGTAGCAGCTATTATATGAAGAATCGGAGAGCCATGAGATGTATGAAGAAGGTGGAACCTACACAAAAAGATCAGTGATGTAACATGGGTGGTACCAAATAAATTAAACCCTATCAAGCTTTTTCTTTTTAAGCTTCCTAGAGCAGGGACCCATTTATGTTTCTCTAGTATATATCTCATACAACAAGTATTATTAAGCCAAAATTCATCTCAACTTCAACTTTTTTAAAAATAATTATGTCTCATCGTAGAAGATAAGAAGAATGCATATAGCTGGTAAAATATGATTAGCTTCATTAATACGTCAGACTAAACGATCCATATGTTAATCAATATATTTATGTTAATTGCTAATTTTCATGTCTCGCAACAAAGGTGCAAATTGTGGCATCATCTGACCTTCAAAGAACACATGATACCAGGGGATTTTTTTTTTCTTACTAAGTTGTGCAACTGCTAAAATTAATTGCACCCCAGGGCTATTATATTATGCATGAATTGTCACCCAAATGAATGACAATGTTTGAGAGGGAGTGAAAGAATAGGGATTTACATGTGTTCTCAGTGAACGCTGCCAGCTACATGACAACTGACATGATACCCAATTACAACATCACTAATTAAGGCTATCAAACAAGTCCGTGCGTTTTTACCCATCACTACAATTTTCCATCTCGTCCTTTGAATTTTCTTTCAGTAAATGGGGAGAAAACTTTTTCAGAGTAGTTTTTTCTGGCTTTCTGAAACTAGGATTTATCCATTCTGATATGTCATAAAATATGGTAATTTTGCTGTGCCCAATTCTAACATGTAACAAAAGAGCAACAATATGGGTTGATGTTATTTTTCTTATCTCAGCACTCAAAAACAGCTAATAAAGTCAGGTCTAGGGTTCTCCTCTTAAGACTGAGCAATGCCAGTGAAATCTTAAGAGTTTCATTTCATGGGGAATGCAAGACATGTCAATAGAGAAGAGAGCCTTAAAGATATACAATTCATTATTTTCTTTATTGGAAAGGAATTTTAGCCAGTTAAAAGTATAGCTTATATCACTTCTTGTAACACTTCCTTATTCACAAATAAGATGAACGTGATGGCTCAAATTTCTCCATATATGAAGTGGAGCCACCTTTCATTCCACAAGGTAATCAATAAACGTCTTTATCTTTTCAATGAAATTCTTAGAAATGCATGTATATGTAGACATATACAATATTGTACTCATTTTATTATGTATTATTTATTTAATATGTATTAATTGTATTACTTTATTATGTATTATTTAATACATATACTAAAAATATATGCAGATATATGCATACTGTTTTGTATATATTTAGTGTTTATATGTATGCGTGTCTGTCTGTTCAAGGTTTAACCAAAGGGACATAAAAATTTGTTTAATATTACCTTGCACAATAAAAGTTAGCAACACTCACACTTAACACACGAAGGTGCACACATACTCACACACAGCACCTATTTAACATATTTAGGGAGTGATGTCAGCACCATGGGAGCGTAAGACATCCCTCCTTTTTGTCTCCACTTTTTAGCAACTAGTTTGGCATCCATTCATGAACAAGAGAAGCTCTGCGTGAGTTGTGGGAGCCAGTATCATACACCAAGGAAATCAGGAGGAGTCCCAATCACCTATGCAATGAGTAATAGGCAGACAGACATTGATACTGCTATGGAACCAGCAGGAGCTTGCAAACTGATCACAGCCCCTCTCAACCTCGGCCAGGAAAACCAGGAGAGTGCTGACTTGAGTAGACACCCACAGATGAGAGCAACTATGTAGAAGTCCAGCCTTCCTGAGGAGAGATTCCAGCATCCCACTTGAGGAAAAAGAAAAGAATACAAGTTTGGATGCACTGGAGAGGATTAGAGAAACTTGGCCACCACACTACTTCCCCTGATGCCTCAGCACAGCCCTGGACTGAACAAGCTGGTGGGGACCACACCTGAAGGAAAAAGAGACCAGTGAATGAGTACCTGGCTACCCACGTTGTGCAGGAAACTGGGCTGAAGAAGCCCATTTCTACCTGCAGTACCCAGAGTACTGATGCAGGACCTCCAGGACTGGGGGCAGGGAGATCAAACAGGAGGCAGATACAAATATCAAAGGGCATTAGAAGCATATAGTGCCTGCTGACTGCTTTCATGACTCCAGCAAAAATTTCACCCATGAGTCACTAGGAGAACCTCACTCAAGGATCCCCTCACCTGCCATACAGTTACCACCAATGCTCCAAGTGCCAAACTCACACCTCCCCACACTCTGCAGCTGGCTCCTGGTGTTCAATTCAGAGCGCAGCTGCAAGAGCAAGGTCCAGTAAACAAGGAGTCCCTTCAAAAAAAAAAAAAAAAAAAGGCTGGGAATTATGGGCAAGGGATAAACTATAGCCTTTAGCTGTAGCACCACATTCTAGTGAAAAAAAAAGAGGTTTCCAACAGAAAGACTGGTAAGTTGTAAGAAGCAGAAAAGACAGAAGATTAAGAATTCTGACACAAAAAGGAGTAAAAAGTGTAGAGCAGGTGCATCCACACAAGGTTGGAGAGAGTGCTAGATTTAAGCAGAACCAAAGAAGATTATCTCCCACCAGAAATCAACAAGTAAAGATCTGGGGAGGTGTCTGCTGCTTCATATGTGAAAACAGCAATGCAAAGCTTCAAGGAACATGAAGAATCAAGGAAACATGTCACCAGCAAAAGATAATAATAATCCTCCATAACGGAATTCAAAAGCATGCAATTTTGCAACATAGCTAATAAAAAATTCAAAATAGGTCTTTTGAAGAAACTCAATGAACTCTAAGAAAACACAGAAACACAGTACAATGAAATCAGGAAAATTTATGAAAAAAATGAGAAATTTAACAAAGAGATAAAAATCTTAAAAAAGAACCAACAGGAATTCTGAATCTGAAGAATTCAGTAAACAAAATGAAAAATGCAGTAGAGTACAGCTACAACAGAATAGATCAAACGGAAGACAGAATCAATGACCAGAGAATAAACAAGTACTTTGAAAAAACCCAGAGGTGAACAAAAAAAAGAATGAAAAAGAGTGAAGCCTATGTGATTAGGGGACATCATCAAGTGTGCAAACATTAGATTAATTGGGATTTGAAAAAGAGAAGGGGGGAGAAGGCAGAAAGTTTAAAAAATGATAGCTGAGAATGCACCAAACCTGGGGAGAGACTAGGACATCTGTGTTCACAAAGCGAATTGATCACCCTATTATCTTAATGAAAAAGACCTTCTCCAAGACACTTTAAAATGAAATTATCAAAAATCAGAGACAAATAAATAATCCTAAAAGCAGCAAAAGAAAAAAATGTGGTAACCTACAAAGGAACTTTCATTAGTTTATGAGCAAATTTCTCAGCAGAAACTCTATAGGCCAGGAAGGAGTAGAATGACATATTCAAAGTGTTGGAAAAAATTGCCAGCCAAGAAGAATACTCTATCTGGCAAAGTTATCCTTCAGTTATAAAGGAGAAAGAAAAACTTTCCTAGACAAACAGAAGGTGAGTGAGTTTATCACCACTAAACCTGCCTTGCAAGAAAACCTGGAAGGAGTTCTTCAAGCAGAAATGAAAAGGTGCTAATTAGTATCATGAAAACATACAAAAAAAAAAAAAAAAAAAAAACACAAACTGTAAAAGTAAATATACAGTCAGATTTAGAAAACTCTAATTCTGTAATATAAGTATGAATTAACCAGGTAACTATTGGTTGGTGGAAAAGAGTATTATAAAAATAACTATAGCCACAATAATTTGTTAATGAATACACAATATAAAGAGGTAAACTCTGACAACAAATACATTAAAGGGATAAAGTAAAAGGGTAGAGCTTTTGTATACAATCAAAGTTAAGTTGCTATCAGCATAAAATGGCCTGCTTTACCTATAAGATGTTTTATGTAAGCCTTATGTAACCACAAAGCAAAAACCTATAGCGGATTCCCAAAAGATAAAACAGGGGCATTAGAGCATATCACCATGAAAAATCACCCACTTACAAAGGTAGGAAGAAAGAGAGGATAAAAGAAACAGTGATAATGCAAAACAGCCAGAAAGCAATTATACAACAGCATTAGTAATTCTTTACATATCAATAATTACTCTCAATATAAATGGATTGAATTCACCAATCAAAAGACACAGAATGGCTACATAGACAAAAAAACAAAACCCAAATATATGCTGCCTACAAGAGACTCACTTCAGCTTTAAGGGCACATATAGGCTCAAAGCGAAGGGATGGAAAAGATAATCCATGCAAGTGTAAATCATAAAAGCAGGGCTAGCTATACTTAGACAAAATAAACTTTAAGCCCCAAATAGTAAAGAGACAAAGAAGGTTATTATACAATGATTAAGGGGTGACTTCATCAAGAAGATACAGCAATCATAAATATACATGTACCCAACATCAAAGCACTTGAATATATTAAGCAAATACTAACCAATCTCAAGGGAGAAATAGACCATAATACAATAATAGTGGGGGACCTCAATATCTCACTTTCAACAACTGACAGATAATCCAGACCCCAAATCCATGAGAAAACTTAAATTACACATTAGACCAGATGTACTTAACAGAAATTTACAGAAAATTATATCTAAGAGCAGCAGAAGACACATTCTTCTCAAGTATACATGAAACATTCTCCAGAAAAGATCATATGTTAGGCAACAGAACAAGTATCGAAGGACACAGCAAACATCGGAACGGAAACAAATAAAATTGAGACCATAAAAACAGTAAGACAAAAAAATTAAGAGCTGGATTTTTGAAAAGATACACATAATTGACAAACCTTTAGCTAGACTACCTAAGGAAAAAAGAAACAGAATAAAATAAATCAGAAATGAAAGAGAAGACATTATAACTCATACTACAGAAATACAAAGGGTCATAAGAGACTACTATGAATAATCATATGCCAACGAATTAAACAAACTAGGAGATATGCATAAACGCCTAGAAACATATAAACTACCAAGACTGAATCATTAAGATATAGGAAATCAGAACAAACCAATGAGTGACGAGATTTAATCAGCAATACAAACCTATCAATACAGCAAAGCCCAGTTCCAAATGGGCTTTTCACTAGTGAATTCCACCAAACTTTTAAGGAATAATGAATGCCAATCCTTCTCAAACTCTTTCAAAAAACTGAAGAGGAGGAAATACTCCCAAACTCATTTTACAAGGCCAATATTACACTGATAACAAAGCAAGATAATGAATACTACAAGAAAATGACAGACCAATATCCCTGATAAATAAAGATGCAAAATTTCAACAAAATGCTAACAAACCAAATTCAGCAGCACATTAAAAGGATCATATACCATAATCAAGTGAAATTTATCTCTGCGATGTAAGGGTGGTTAACATATGCAAATCAATAAATGTGATACACCACATTAACAGAATGAAAGATAAAAATCATATGATCATCTCAATAGATGCAGAAAAATAATTTGACAAAATACAACATCCTTTCATGATAAAAACCCTCAACAAATTGGGTATAGAAGGAATATAATTCATTATAATAAAGGCAATATACAACAAACCCACAGCTAATATCATACTCAATATCAATAGTGAAATGTCAAAAAACTGTCCTCTAAGATCAGGGAGAAGACAAGGGTGCCCACTCTGAGCACTCTTATTCAACATAGTACTGGAAGTCCTAACTAGAGCAATCAGGCAAGCAAAGGAAATAAAATGCATCCAAGTTGTAAACAAAGAAGTAAAATTGTCATTATCTGTAAATGACATGATCTTACATAGAGAAAACCCTAAGGACTTAACCAAAAAACTGTTGGAACTCATCAACGAATTCAGTTAAGTCACAGAAATTAAATTCAACATACAAAAGTTGGTTGTGTTTCTATACACTGACAATGAAATATCTGAAAAAGAAAAAAGGACTATCCCATTCATAACAGAATCAAAATCAGTAAGATACTTAAGAATAAACTTAACAAAGGAAGTGAGAGAGCTATTACAATGCAAACTACACCTCTTTGATGAAATAAATTAAGGAAGATACAAATGGAAAGATGTCTCATGTTCATGGATTAGAAGGATTAATATTATTTAAATGGCCATACCACCTAAAGCCATCTACAGATTCAATGTAGTCCCTCCCTATCAAGATTCCAATGGTATTTTTCACAGAAATAGAAAACAAAATCGTAACACTTGTACAGAACCACAAAAGACCTTACAGAGCCAAAACAATCATAAGAACAAAGCCAGAGGCATCACACTTCCCAATTTCAAACTATACTCCAAAGCTACAGTAATTAAAACAGTTTAGTATTAGCATAAAAACAGACACACAGACCATTGAAACAGAGAGTCCAGAAATAAATGCCTGCATTATACGATCAACTAGTTTTTGACAAGGGAACCAAGAATATACAATAAGGAAGGTCTCTTCAATAAATAGTGTTAGGAAAACTGTATAACCACATGCAGAAAAGTAAAATTGGACCCCTATCTTACACCACTCACAAAAATTAACTCAAAATGGACTTAAATATAAGATCTGCTACTATAAAACTCCTAGAAGAAAACATAGGAAAAAAGCTCTTTGATACAGCACTAATTTTTTAGGTATGATTCCAAAAGCACAAGCAACGAAAGCAAAATCAACAAATGGGACTACATGAAACTAAAAGCTTCTGCACAGCAAAACAAATAATCATGAAAAAATAACATAAAATAAAAAAAGAAGAAAAGGCAACCTATGAAATGGAAGAAAATATTTGCAAACCCTATATCAGATAAGTAGTTAATATCTAAAATTTAGAAAGAACTCATTCAACTCAATTACCAAAAACCCCAAACAATCCAATTAAAAAATAGACAAAGGATCTGAATTGACATATTCCAAAGACATACAAATGGCTAACAGGTACATGAAAAGATGCTCAACGTCACTAATCATCAGGGAAATTTAAATCAAAACACAATGAGTTATCACCTCACACCTGTTAGAATGGCTAGCATCAAGAAGACAAGAGATAACAAGTGTTGGTAAAAGTGTGGAGAAAAGGGAACTTTGGACAGTCTTGGTGGAAATCTAAATTAGTTCAGCCACTATGGGAAACAGTATGGAGGTTTCTCAAGAAATTAAAAATAGAACCACCATATGATCTAGCAGTCCCACTCCTGGATCTATATCCAAAGGAAATGAAGACAGGATATTGAAAAGATATCTGCATATCCTTGTTTACAGCAGCATTATTCACAATAGCCAAAATATGGAAACAACCCAAGTGTCCATCAACTGATGAATGGACAAAAAGATGGGATTATACATATAATTCAACCATGAGAAAGAACAACCTACCATTTGCAACAACATGGATGGACCTTGAGGGCTTTATGCTAAGGGAGATAACTTAGAAAAAGACAAATACCGTAGTGCTATCACTTACATGTGGAATTTTAAAACGTCAAACTCATAGAAACAGGGTAGAATGGTGGTTACTAATGGCTGGGGAATGGAAGAATTGGGAGGTGTTGTTTAAGGTTACAAACTTGCAATTACTAGATAAATAAGTTCTGGAGATCTAATGCACAGTACAGTGAGTATAGTCAACAATACTGTATTACAAATTTCACAGTTGTTAAGAGACTAGATCTTAACTATTCTCATCACAAAAAATGGATGATAGTTATGTGACGTGGTAGACGTGTTAGCTAACACTACAGTGGTAATCATATCGCAATAGATAAATGTACCAAATCAATACATTGTACACAATGTACTCCTTAAACTTACACAATACTATATGTCAATTATATCTCAAAAATAACTATATTGCTATATATAGTATTTTTCTGAATTTCATTGGAAAATGATAATCATATTTACCTCTAGGATTAGGTCTCATGTTCAAACCGGATTTGTACTTTGTTTCTCTAATTTAAAAATGGCATTCATTTTTCTTGCATTAATTCCATACATCTTAAACTAGAGCCCGGTGATTATTCAAAACAATGTAATTGGTATCTTTTAGTGGACTGCTAGGTCATTTCTTGCCCAGACTCCTTAAAATATGATGAGAGGAGGAGGAAAGTGGGTATGGAAAAGAGCAGAAATTCAAAGGTATAGAAAGGAGATGGACCGCTAGGGAAGCCCTGAACACCTGCATTACAACAGAGGATGGATTAACAGTTGTCTACCAATGACTTGCAAGCAATGCTGCTGTTAATGGTTGGATTCTTGCCTTGTTCTCCAAATAGACGACCCTGTTTTTGATTTTGGCACCCCAGCTCATGACAGAAATCAGCCACATTGCTTCAAACCAGACTAACTGCCTACCTGACCCACAAAATCGTGAGAAATAACAAATGTCTATTATAAGTCACTGAGTTTGGAGGTGGCTGGATAAGCAGCAGGTGATAACTGACACACTGCATTAATCCACTGCGATTATGAGTTGATTCAACAACTAGGTTTTCCTTTCCTGACAAATATGACCAGTAACACAACTGACTCAGCAGTGTCACACCCCATGGCTGAGAATTACCGGCCTAAGTGACAGGCAATTAAATACTATAACTGAAAGTACTGTTGGTAGATTTTAATTTCAGTGGTTTAAAAACTGTTCTGGGGACGTCCTGGTTTTCAGGAAAAGCTTCAAAGGCTGTCTTGAAAGAAAGGCCAGTATTTCGCTCTGGTTCTAGGGGACCACATGTGTTAAATATAGGGCTTTCGTTTCAGAAAAGTTTTCATTTCATAAAAAGGCCCACCTGAAAATAAACTTTCCTAAAAATGTGAAAGTCACTAAAATTGTCCAACTGCATTAGAATTATTAAGCCAACACCCAGAGAATAAGGTGGTTTGTTCAAGTTCATGAACTTGAAAGTAGGGCTGAGAGAGAAGGAATCCAAACTCCTTTCTCTACCCACCTGACCCAGGGTTTTGTCTCCTGCAACATCCTGAGACTTTTAGTTTGGAGGATGAGGCCTCTGCAGCCCCAGAGGGCCAAGAAATGTCTTAGCATCTGTGCTTTGATTTTTTTTTATATTCAAATATTTACTAAACAACAGTCACTGTCACCTACATGCAGTTCCTACCTTAGGCATGTTTCCCTCTGAAGGAGGAAGCCAACCTACAGTTATAAAATAGCAGGGCTGGGGCAGCATTTTTACAAAGCTCTAAGTCTCATTAGCTACTGTGTATTTAAAACTCGATTCTCTCTCCCTCTTTTTTTTTTCAAAAAAAAAATTCAATCCTTTAGATCTTATGTTACGTATATACACAGCTTTTAATATTGAGTGTTTGCTTTTGGGTAATCCAATAGAAAGATTAGGAACTTTAGCCCCAATATAAGCTATCATTCTATTGGATTGCCCACACACTAACGTACAGTTTGAGTATTGTAAATGAGTCCCATTCATTTTGCAAACCAAGAAGAAGTCAACAGTGTTTGCTTACAAGGTCAGGATTAATGAGCGCACTGTATTTTTCTCTTTCTTCCACTCCGCAGCAAGCAGTGAGCTCTCAGAATATGTGCAAGGAAATAACTCTTTAGTGTAGAGTAAAATCACATATATAAATAAAAAATCCTTCTTCTTGCATAAGGACACTTCTGTCTCAGGGTAAATCCCAAATGTGGTTTAACCAACATACATCTTTATCAAGCAGTCTTTACTAAAAGTTACCATGCCTGTTTCCCTAAGCAGGATAAATGAATATGCTTATGAATAGCAACTATTTACAAACAAGTTATCACATTTATCAAGTCAAAAGAAGCATAATAAAAAGCTTGCCAGAAACCATCATAGATAGAACTGGGCCAGCTTTTTAAGCGTCATACAATAAGTCCTTTGGCTACATCAGAATTGTTAATAAAAGAGCTCGCAATATTTTAGACACATTTTGGTCAGTATGTACCTCTTTGGTGCCGATGGGGACCTCACACATTTCACGCTTAATGAAACTGATGTAAAATTACAGCACAACTAAAAATAATCACATTCCTGTCTTGGAAGAAGAAATGGTAAAAAAAAAAAAAAAGGGTTATTGTTTTGATTCAGGTTCAAATACCATTGTGGGACCCATGTGCCGGGCACTTTCACTACATTTGATCACTTAATCCTCTGAGTAGCCTGACAAGGCAAACATTATCATCACCTCCTTTCCACGGAAAAGAAAACTGAGAGTCAAAAA
Organism: Balaenoptera ricei; assembly: GCF_028023285.1. Lineage (NCBI taxonomy): Eukaryota > Metazoa > Chordata > Mammalia > Artiodactyla > Balaenopteridae > Balaenoptera > Balaenoptera ricei. The sequence goes on from NC_082647.1 coordinate 67,920,926, forward strand.
TATATATGAAAAAATAGTAACTTTGTAATAGAGAAGATACTTGTAGATACTATCTATGACCTCCCCACCCCCAAAAGATATCTACATCCTAACCATTAGAACCTGTGAATATGTAATATTACATGGCAAAGGGGAATTAAGGTTGCTAATCAATTGATCTTAAAATAGATTATCCTAGATCAACCAATGGGCCTGATGTAATCACAAGTGTCCATTAAAAGAGGAAGGGAAAGTATTGATAGAAGAAGATGTCAGCCCAAGGGAGAGTTGAAGATGCTGATATGATGGCTCTGAAGACGGAGGAAGACAAACCAAGGAGTGCAGCAGCCTCTAGAAACTAGAAAAGGAGCAAGGAGGCAGACTCTTTTCTAAAGCCTCCAGAGAGAAAGGCAGCCCTGCCAAGAGCTTGATTTTAGCCCAGTGATGCCCATGTTGTACTTCTAACCTATACAGAACTGTCAGAAAATAAGCTCGTGTTGTTTTAAGGTTTTAAGACACTAAGTTTGTGCTAATTTGTTACAGCAGAAATAGGAAACTAATACACAACCATAACCAAGTGCCAAGTTTCACATCACCAGTGATGTCATGCTATGTCATGTGCCCCTGATACAACATGATGAGGAGGACATGTCATCACTGTCATATCCTTCCCCCAAACTCATCACCCCAGTCAAATCATGAAAAGACATCCAATAAACCCAAATGGAGGGACGTTCTAGAAAATACTTCAAGTGTACTCTTCAAACTGTTCAAGGTCGTGAAAAACTAGGAGAGACTGAGAAGCTGCAACAGACCTGAGGAGCGTAAGAAGACAAGATGACTAAATGCGATGTTGCATCCTTGACTGGATGTTGGAGCAGAGAAAGGTCATTTGTGGAAAAGGCAGTGAAATGTGAATAAAGTCTCTCGTTTAGTTAATAGTATTGTGGCAAAGTTAATTTCTTAGTTTTGACAATTTACCATGGTTAGGTTACCATTAGGAAAAGCAGGGTAAAAAGGAGGTGGGAACTCTGTACCTTGTAACATTCTGTAAACCAAAAATTATTCCAAACTAAAGTCGATTACAAATATAGTTATATTTTATACATGTATATTATAGATATTTATATATTATTTATGATATATTTATATATACACCATATATTACACACCAAAGACACATGCCTTACAGAATCAACTTCAGAATCCATATCTTCTAAGTTCTGTTTCCTCATTCCCTCCCCAAGTATCCTGTTCTGTCTTCAGTCTCAAAATCCACTCAGAGTGAACTCGCCTGACCTATCTATACCATTAATTCAGTTAAAGTCAAAATTATCTGGAATAAAGCACAGGGTTCAATTACTTGCTTACAATTAGGAAGTGAATGGTTAAAAAATAATCTTAGAATTTTGTGGATTAAGGAACGTCTCTACAACTAACTTTTTCTCAGTTTCTCACTTCTTTCCTGCTTAGTCACAACTATTTTTGTGGGATTTTATTTTGAATCGGGAATAATCTATCTAGTGTAGTTTCTGGTATTGATGTTGGCTTAAAACTCTAGGTGTCCTGAAGCAAGTGCTAATGATAAAGACATCTTATCACATCATTGGGATTAAGTGGGGAATGATAACCATAATAATAGTGAGCACTCACTGAGCTTACTAGGATCCAGCCTTTAAATGTATTTATCTCATTTAATCCACAAAACCTCATGATGTGGGGCTATCTTTACTCATTTCCAAATGAGGAAACTGAGAGACAGATCAATTAAGCAACTTGTTACATGCCCAATAAGTGGTGGAGGCGGATTTCAAACCTCACCAGTCTGATTCCAGAATTTAGTATCCGACAATAACTACACAGATTTGGGGGTGAAGAGTAGGGTTTAGTACATCCTTATTTTATATGATGATATTAAGAGCTAACATTTCTAACATTTATGAAAACATCACCTCATTTAAACCTCACAACCAAGCCTACGAGGGTGGTATGTACTATCACTGTCACAGAGCAGGTTCTTTGGGAAGTAAACTCAGAGAGAGATTAGAAGGCAGGAAGTTTATGGGCAAGGGTACCTCAGGGCTGTAGCGGAAGGGAAGGAAATGAGGTTGGGCACAGGAGGAGCGGGGCTGATACAGCCACAACACAGTTCTCAGCCATTCCTCCGGGGAGCTCTGGAGCTGAGATGGCCCTGCAGAGCTGTACAAACTGGGGCAAAGGGGCCAGGTGTTTAAACCCCCTCCGCGACCCGTCACTGGATGTGGGCTGCCCTTGGGAAGTGTTGAGGCCTCGGGTGAGAGCAGATGGCAAGTTCCAGAAGGGTGCTCGGCTATGAGTCATCAGCTCCAACACCCCTAGCAGCTAGAAAACAAGCACTTGAGTCCTGGAGTACAGGTGGAGTGCTAGGTGGTGTGCCAGATAGTTACAGATGAAAAGACTGAGGAATAGACAATAAATTAGTTACCTCAAGTCAAATAAATAGAAAGCAACATAGGTGAGGCGGGACCCCAGCTCTGTTGGACTCCTGCACAAGCCCTAACCAGTGTGCTATGCTGCCTCAAGGTACACAAGAACAACTGGGAACCAAAGAAAAGGTTAGCTGGAGTGTGGTAGCAACAAACACTTCCAGGTCAATACAACTCTAAGGGAGGCTACCTAATTCAGTCCAGGAACTCAGAGGCCAAGGTCAAATGCTCCCGGAGAAGTGACTGAATAAGGCAAGAATGAATTCAGTGTACATTTTTATTTTAGTTACAGTGATTGTTAGCTATCTTTCTAAAAGGATGAAACCAAATTTCTTTCTTAAAAAGAACAAAAAATTAAAATATTTTTTTAAAGTTTACATGCAAAAAACATGAAAGATTAAAAATGGAACTTCAGATGCATTAGTAGTATAAGAATGCAACTCCCATACCAGAAATCTCCAACTTTCTGGGAAATTAGGCTTTCTTCAACTAGAACTCACATATGTGTAACTAACTCTGCTCATAGAGGGCAAGGGAATAGAATTCTGTGTACAAACGCATTTGTGAAAATTGATATGGTGATACACTTTAATATATTTACTCCAGCTCAAATAATTTAATAGTTCACTGTCATGGACAACCCTCAGAAATGTTTCACGTTTTCAGCTAATTGAACAGTAACTGAATCAACTGTTCGATTAAACTTTTTTCAAAAGTACAGACCTTGTCTTATAATGCCTTTGCAAGGCTCTAATTTCCAATGTATCAAAGAGAGAATCTTATTCTTTCCATTCCGCACTTAACAAATGTGAGAAAATTGAGAAGAACTGAAGAGAAGTAACTCCAAACACACATGGGAGGGTAGCCAGAAGAATCAGAAGGAGCAAACTGAGAGGATGAAGGACTAGGTGGAGAAGGAAGAGGCAGAGATGGAGGAGCTTGTTTAAGGTTTGACTGTAGAAATAGTAAATAATCACGAGGTCATTAGAAATGGAAAAGATTTTAGAAACTCTGTGTTCAATGCTCGGATTCATTTATCTCCACAAAACTGCCAATAAGTCTCACTCTTCCCATAATTCTACTTTCATCTTGCCTTTAAACATAAAGACGAGAAACTGTCAAATGCCTTTCCTTTCCAAAATCAAGCTATAATACGTCTATAAGAGCATTCCTCCAGATTTTCCCATCCAATAAACATTGCCTAAAAAGGAAATGACTCTGGTCTGGCATTAGTTCCTAAAAAATGTATTCTATGATCACTGCATTCTTTTCTAAGGATTCACGAAATAACTGTTTATTAATCCATTTGAGCACTTGACCAGGGGTGGTGTCACGCTCACACATCAAATCTATACTTCAGAATCATCCTGCTCTTTGATGTTTGCAAGATTTCCGCCTTTGGCCCCAGGTTGTCAGTGGTTTCCAGTGGTAAACAGTCCCAATGATATACAATCATAAAAGCTATTTTTGAATGAATTTTTCACTATATTGTAATATGAGGATTATTCTCTCTAGTTGAAAAAGACATTTGCAAAATAGCAAAACTTCCATGCACAGAAGTGTTCAAGCAAACACTGGATGATTCCATGTCAGAGAGTTACGTGCTGCTACTTTCTTTCTGTCATCTATGGCTTCTACAGTCCTTCCAATGTGTTGGTACATCTACCACACAAATGTAATGCATTCATTCAACAAATGGTTACTGCGAAAAACGATTTGATTGTCATGTACTAAACACTGAGCTAAACACTGAGGAGACAAAGAAAAATTAGGCAAAATCTGAGCCTATAAAGTTTACATCCTTCTTAGTATCACCAAAACTCATTTAATTGGAAGACATTAAATAAAAATGTTTTCTGAAAAAATTATTTTTAAATTAAATCAGTAATTTAGAACCAAACAATGATATTCAGTATCACCATTAACACCAAGAACCATACAGATTCTACTACAGGACTTCTCAGCATCCTGAATATGCTAATACACATTGTGAATTTGTAGGAGCAGAAGAGAATATATAGTGTTTGCCAAAGTATGACCAGGGGTCCCTGTTTTCCCCTTGAGACCTCTTAAGGGAGCAGGGTTTAGCAGAAAGAAACATCCTTTCCAACCAGGGTGGGAAATAATGGCCCCGAGAACTGTATCTTTAGCACTGCACTGCCTGTTCCCATTCCACGTCATCACAAAGCAATTCAAAGGCAGTTTCAAGGCAACTAATGAATAAGTGCGTGACTGAGCAATGCAGACCATATGCGTGAGGGAACTGACATTATATAAAGATCTTGTAGGAGAAACAGAAATTTATTTTTTATTCTAAGTGAGTAGTTTCAGAATGTATTGTATACATATGTACATTGAGTCCCAAATTTAAAGAGTGCCTATGTACAAAATGAATGGAGAATTTCTGCATCTACATGGCCTAATTTTTCCATCATTCAGATGTTTTTTTTTCTTTAGGAAATCCTTTCGAACTCTTGGGATATACAGTAAAAAAAAAATTGTACATTTGTTAACCTTACCCCCCCCCCACGCAAAAAAAAAAAATCGCAATCTCTGGTTGTGGTATCCAAAAATCTATTTTTAAAAAATTCTAGTGATTCTTATGTGTGCCAAAACTGGAGAGGCACTGAACTAGAGTCCAATCTCTTCCTGCTCTTGTTCCCTAATTTGAAGAAGCATCTCCTTACAGTGCAACATTTTTAATCTCCAGGGCAATGGGATCAAGGGTCACTATAGGTTAACAGGAATCCACAGGGGAATAAGAAGCACTGTTGTGTCAAGGGTGGCAACCTTATTAAAATCCAAACCTTTCAATGGGGAAAACACAAGAAAAAAATAAAAATGGCTAGTTTGGGATTAATTTCCATCTCACTGCAAATTGGAAAAGCTAAGAAATCAGAGGAAGGCAGATAATAAGCTTGAAGACAATGAGATAATATATTTCTAAGCATTTATAATACATATTTATTTCTTATGAAGTTAAAATAAGTATCTAGAATAGAAAGAAGATTCTGGGAAAAATGACTGCCTAAGCTTACATTCCTGGCCTCCCTGTCTTCCCCTCAGCTTCCAGTCAAAGAGGCTTAACCAATAAATTAACCTTGATGATAAAAACTCCAGAAAAAAGCACAGTTAGGTATGTCATTGTTGGTAATGCCTGTGACATAATCAACAGACCAACAGAGCTTAAGGTTAAGGCTCTTGAACTAGGGTTTGGTATGAGACAGTGGTAGACTCTGGATTTGGGTAGGGAAGGGGGTTTCTGCTCTTCACTTTCTTCTGAAGGTGGCCTGTTTAGCTAGTAAAAGAAATCTAGAGGAAAATACACTCAAACTGAACCATCTGTGGTCCATCAGTCAAGAGATGCCATTTCTCTTCTGCTTGGTCCTCAAGAGGCCCAAACTGAGAAGCCCTTCTCCTTATTCCCCAGTAGAATACTCACAGTTTTTCCTGCCTGATCCTCGCACAGGTTCTCCAGGATTGCCACAGACCGAGGTCCCAAAATCTGTCTGTGCTGTACTGAAGTTACTTATACCTACGGGCACGCAAAGAAAAATTAACACACCATCAATGTACGCACCATAAAGGCATCCACTGGGAGAAAATATTTATATTCCATGCATAACAAATGTTCTACAAATATTTACATAAATAAATTCCATATATTTATCCCATAAATAACAAAGGTCTAGTATCTAAAATACTTACAAAGCATTACAAATCATAAAGGAAAAGTTAAATGACCCAACAGAAAACACGGTCAAAGAATATGAAAATGCCCTACAGAAACACTCATCCCGGAAAAACTCTTGCACATATATAAAAGGAGTCATGTACAGACATATGGATTTCAAAATTACAGAAAAATGGGAACAACCCATTTTTAAATTATTGTTTATTCGTATTCATGGTTATTCGCATAGCTGAATACAAAACTAAAATGAATTAAATAGAAAAAGATTTGCTTCCAAATGAAACAAATGTTTCATTTGTAAAACTAAAAAAAAAAAAAAAAAAAGCCAAAAATTATGATTTCAGTCATGTGTTCACAGATGATTATACTATTTTTTCTATTGTTCTAAATGCTGAAAATATGCTTTTTAACGCAAGAAGGATATAAAAAGATCTTAGCTTAGATGAGTAACAACTCAAGTTTTCAATTTAGAAGAAAATCACCAAATCCCTGTTATGATAAATAAAAGAGACACATATAGATAAAACTGATGAAATAACTAAGAATAAAGACAAAATTTTACAAGCTTTCAGACAAAGAATAGATGAAAACAAAAGAGAGTCAGACTAGAAACAGATTTCTAACCTTCAACTCTAGGCGGCAAAATCTATACATTTATAATCTGTTGTCAGGAAAGAACTGTGATTTCAAAATCCTATTCGTAGCAAAGATATAATTTTTATATGAAAACAAAAGAACTTCCGGTTTCCTGTTCCACAAATAAGGAGCCTGTAAGACGCCATTCTGTCCCAGCAAGTAAAAAGCTGAACACTTAAAAAACCAACAGCTCTTCTTAGACCCATAGAAGAGAAGAGGGCACAGGGCCAACCACTGGCCCCAAGACTGGAGAGAGAGACAGGGGGATACAGGGAGTCCAGGTCCACTGGGCAGAGACTCACCAGTGGAAACCACGCCAGGAACCAATGCTGGGAAGGAAAACTTGAACTCTGATGAATTGCTGGCAGTTCAGTGTGGACAACTCTGAGAGTTAAAAATTCCAGGGGAACTCAGTTATAAGGGGCCCCACAATATTGTGAGATTTACCTCCAGGAGCTTGACAAGCCTCCCACAGTAACCAGAGGAGAAAACTCCCCTCATGCATTGGGCAGGGGGAGGGGAAATGGAACCACTTTTAAATATGTCAGAACACGTTGTTCTTAACAAGGCCTGCACTCAGGAGAAACTAGTTAACCAGAGCCCGAGTTGCTGGCATTTAATCAGAGCCTAACTGACCTGGGAGAAGGGAATATCCAACACCAGCTCCCTTTAGCCTTCGGGTGGGGAGAAAGGAAATACCCAACTCCACCTACTCTAGCCATCCTGTCCCACCTAAGGAGAGAAAAAAACACTGAGAAGCACTGGTGAAGTTCACAGCTGAAAGGTACAGGCTCACTAAGAGTGACACCTGATCACAGGATTAGAGGACACTTCCCCTCTCCCCACACCCCACCGCCACATTACTAACAGCCTACTTAACAGCAGTCCCTTTTACCCAATACATCAGCTGCAGCTATCATGAAAGCAAAAGAAAGACATTTTCTGACATGCAGCAAATAATGTATATACCTTCTATAATCATCCATATACTCTTTGAGGAAAATACTAGACATGCTCCTACCAAACGAGAATTTAATGAGGACACCGTCAACAAAATAAAGGAAAACAAAATTCAATGAGTGGCAATAGGGCTTCCCTGGTGGCGCAGTGGTTGAGAATCTGCCTGCCAATGCAGGGGACACGGGTTCGAGCCCTGGTCTGGGAAGATCCCACATGCCGCGGAGCAACTAGGCCCATGAGCCACAACTACTGAGCCAGTGCGTCTGGAGCCTGTGCTCCGCAACAAGAGAGGCGGCGATAGTGAGAGGCCCGCACACCGCGATGAAGAGTGGCCCCCACTCGCCGCAACTAGAGAAAGCCCTCACACAGAAACGAAGATCCAACACAGCCAAAAATAAATAAATAAATAAATAAATAAATAAAATGAGTGGCAAGAAATGATTTTTAAATATATATATAAATATGTATGTAAATACTCAAACTTATGTGACTAGGTACTATGATTGAAGTATTAAGCAATGATTTTAAAAACAAAGATATGACTATAGTTCATAAATAAAAATTCTAAACTGCTTAAATCCAGCAGTTGGAGAAGTAAATGCATTCCAAACATTTTCTGCGGTAGAGATTTTGGGAAACCAGTTATGCGAAATGTTCTGTTCAGGTTTAGACATTATTTAATTTACTCTAATGTAGATATATCTTTACATAGATGGTTACAACAGGAATGTAAGCAGTAATAGGATAAGAAATGCAGTAGTACTGTATTTCCAATTTAAAGTAGGGAGTAAAAGAGGAACAGAAAGACATTTAATCAAGTCAGCATAGAAAAAACAAGTTGGAAATTGGGGGAAAGGAAACAAATGTACTCAATAATTAATATAAAGTATGGTGAAAATATTAACATTTATTTAATTACAATAAATATGAAGGATTGAAATTATTTATTCAAAGGCGAATACTATCAGACTGAATGAAATAAGGAACTCCAGTGACATGCCATTTACAAATGATACACGTAAAACAAAATCTCAAAGACAAAGTGAAAACAAAGGAATGACAAAATCACAGAATTACAAACAAAAGTAAAGTAGCATGGCTATACTAACATCGGATAGAGGGCAATTCAAGGTCAAAGGCAGGAAAAAAGACTAATCAAAATGGGTACTGCACACTTGCTATTTAGATTAAACCACAAAAAACTGTCATTTTTAGGGCACAAGTAGTCAAATATTGGCAATTTCAAGTGTCAACATATAACTATTAAAGGTCTTTAAAAAGTAATCAAACACATCACTTTATTATAATTCTAGTAAAGCAAAGATTATTCAACATTGTGAAATGTTTAAAATTGTCAAGAAAAAAAAAAGTAAACGCATAAGATTATACTGACAAATGCCAAAACATATTTGCTAAAGTTCTTCAACCATTGCTAACAAAGTTTCTAAGAAAAACAGGACTAGGAAAAAAAAAACACTTTAAAAATTAACATCAAATATTTATTAAACAATGAAATGATACAGTCCAAATAAAATCAGAAATACATGAGGATGACCACTATCACCATACTTATTCAACTTGCTTTTAATAATAAAGGGAAAACACTTTATTTAAATAGTATATGAAATTGAAAGAAACCAATATTTTTATTGTCTGATTATATGATTGGTATTAGAAAAGAAAATCCAAAAAATTCTTCTGACAAATTTTATATTTAATAAGAGAGATTTGCACTGTAGCTGAATACATTTGCAAACTCAACTGTATTTCTTTAGAATTTCACTGGGCAGTTAAAAATAGGAATAAAGAAGAAAATCACAATAATAACTGTTGACTACCAATTCACCGAAGGGACCATCAAAATAATTTTTTTATCAAGCACAGCCAAATTAATCGTTCTGTATTAAGGGAGAACACCACCTCCACAGACTCTTAGTAGAATCTTGGCAGGAGAGATATTTTTAAAGTTTGGGGGATTGGATTTAAGGTGCATCTTCCCACGCAGTGGGGAGGTCTTGATCGGGATGGAACAAAATTCATGATATAAGAGTTTAGGATTGATGGACATAGGGAAATGATAATTTTGAAGCAAGTCTTAAACAGTAAAGCGCAACTGACCAAACTAATTTTTCTGAGAAGGAAGCTGTTTATCCTGATGAGAGCAAGTTGAAAATGTTTTCTTTGAAAAAATGAAATGTCTGAAAATTCCTGAAACAAACATATACTTATGTCCAACTGTTATTATCCTGAACAAAAATTTCTTGGAATAATAATGTTCTGTTAATGCACATAATCAAATAGTAAAGTCACCTAGATGTAGAGTTTTATACTTAATCATATTAATCTGTGACTCTTAATGGTTTTGTATCTCATGACCAAAACTGTAAAATGCTGAGGACTAAATTTAATAAGATTAGGTTCAAAACATATAGAAACTTATAAAATATGATACAATGGAGACCTGGGTGAGAACACTTAAAATAATTAAACTGTGTTATTTTCTAATTATTACATAAATTTAATGCACTTCCAATCAAATTTTTAGAGAACTTGGTGGGGAGAAAGGATCCTAAAAATTGGTTTTAAGTTTCTTATAAACAGGTATTTTGTAAAAACTGCTTTAGAAGTTTTGGGAGAAAAATGAAAACTCTAGAAAAACTGTAGAGTGTGGTAAAGTTTATTACTCCTCTTTATTCAAAACTGTATGTAATTGACCCAAAAGCAAATAGCTAGATAAGTAAACAAACTGGAGAGTCTAGAAATAGATTTAAGTGTATTAGGGAGGTTAATATAAATGTGGCATTTTAATTGAATAAGAAAAAGATCTTTAATTTGCTGTACAGTTCTTGCACAGTAGCGATCCCCACAGTAGCTATTTTAATCTAGATGAAATAAAGTTCTAAGTGTTCAAGAAAAAAGTTAATTTAAAAGTAAAGAAAATTTTGGAAAATATTCCTGTAACCTTTAGGTGATAAACTCTTACCAGAAAAGAAACTCAAAACCAGAAGAGAAAAAGTTATGTATTTGACTGCTTTTTTTAAAAAATTATATTTAAAAAGACAATTATTAAAGTCAAAAGACAAGAGAGGCTGGAAGAAAACTGTTCTGCAATACATATGAAAACAAAAAAATAATTAATATTCATAATAAGATGAGGAAAAGCCAAACCACCCAAAAGAAAATAAACACAGGATATGGCAGGCATTTCACAAAAGAACGGCAAATAGCCAATGAACATGAAAGGATGCTTACTGTAACTAGTCGTCAGGAAAATGCAGTCAGATACCATTTTGCACACATCAAATTTGCAGAGACAGAAAGAAAATGCTCAATAGGCTACATGTGGAAATAGGCCCTCATATTCTGTGGCTAAGACTATAAATTTCCACAACTTTCTGAAAGTCTACCAAGTTAAAAAGATGCACTTTGAACCACCAAATCTCCTTTTGAGTATTTATCACACAGATAGAATGTACCAGTTTATAAGTGATTTTTAGGTGTATTTTAGTAATATCATACACTTACAACAAATTACTTATTTCATTTTCCTTACCAGTTTAAAATAATAGAGACACAAAGAGGATAGTCATCAAATAATGAACAGTTGATCACATTCTGGTACAGTCATTCTATAGAACATCAGAAAGCTATCATAGGAGAAGAAAAATTCTCCTCTGAGTGTCTGGCTGGCCCTGAGGATTAAACTGATTTAAGACAGATTAACAGAAAAGAAAACATACCAATTTTATTAAATTTTTACATGTTCGTAGGAGTCTTCGCAAGAGAGTGAAGACCCAGAGCAGGAAGCTTTTATACATTTTAGACAAAGATACAATAAAATTGTGAAAAACTGACAAGCCAAAGGGGTTTGGGCTATGGGTAGCAAATGGTGAAGAAGTAGGTAGAAAGATAAGACTTTTACAGAACAACTATATCATCCAAGAGAATGAGTGCCCCAGAAGCCCCCAATGCCAAAGTAAACCCTCAGCCTACCAGAGGAAAAAACTTGCCAGAAATATGATAGAATAGTGAAAAAAATAAGTCAATACATGTCATGATTTTAGTATTTTCTGTAATACAGTTTTCACCAAGATAGGAATTAAAAATAAAGGTAATATACATTTACAAAGCTATTCATAACCAACTTATCTGGTGATTATCTACAAGCATTTTTTTCACCTTGTCAAATGTCATTCTTTCCCTAAATGACATAATATCTAAACTATGAAAGTACTACGATAAATGAGCAGACGTTTGACAAAAAATAGCCCATGGATGTTCCTTTTTCAATCTTAAATTCCATGTATTCAAAGTCTGTTACCTTCTCACTAAAGTGTCTCCACTCTAACCACTCCAATTCTGTGAATCTTCTTAACCAAAAACCTGGAAAATCATCTCTAGTTCTTCACTTTATTTACATGCTAGCTGTTTCTAAGCCCCATTACTTTTTCATTTGAAAAATTTCTTGCATTTATCTCTTCCATTTCACTCTGATAGTCATCACTCTTATCAAAGTATTTATCACCTTACACCTCAATTATAGTTTATACCCAATCTCATGATTCTCTGTTTTGGCACCTCGTCTCCTCAAGTTCCTTTTCAAACCACACATCTACTGTCCTTTTCAAATGCCTACGCTCACCTCTTAATATAACAAATTCCAACAACTCATTCTGCCTGGCTCTTGAGTCATACGGTACACACTCACTCTCCCCTCTTAGGCTTGGTCTTTTACAATAGCAACCTTCCGCTTCCATCCAGAATAAGATCAAGAGCACAACATGGGCAGGGAGACTGTGGGTGCCCCAACCATGCCAGCAATTTAGTCATCTTTTAAAATAATAGATTTTGACTTCCATTTAGAGCAGAGCCAAGTACAGTTTGAGAGAAGGCAGGACAAAGACTCTCTATTGTCACAAGCAGCTTAGCTGTATCAAATTGACAATACCACCCCCCATAAACAAGCCCTGATGCTTGCCAAATCCGTCCTCCACAGAGCGAAATTTAACAATCATCCATATTAACTCCCGTCCTTATCAAAGTATTCTTTCCAGAATACAGAATATTCATTCTCTCCCAGAGAAATGATAGGAAACATAATTTTCGCCACCATGTTGTATTTCAGTAATGTTTTTCCTCCTCAGTGTTTTTTCAGTTCCACTTAGAGATAGGTACCAGGATGACTGTCTACAGCTTAATCTACCTTCATGCACGATTCTCTTTCACTCCATACTTCTGCTCTTTCACTCATGGAATGCTTCCCTCTTTCCTATCCACCTATGAAAATGCAATTGACTCACAAGGGCTGACTCCAATTTCACTCCTGCCTAAAGCCTTTTCTGATTAATCAGAATATATTTTTCCCCCTTTGGCAATTGTTGTTCTGTTACTGTCTCACCTATGTTCATTTTGTCTCCTGGTGGAGACTGCAAGTTACCAGTGATCAAGCACCCTATGTTTTCTTTCTTTCTTTTGTGTCTCTCTAATCACGTAGTACGTACTCAGTGATCAATAGGGATGTGTTAATCAATTAAAAACTGTAAGCCATAATAGCTTATTTGACAGATCAATGTAAAAACAAATTTAGACCAAAACTAAACTTAATTACTAAATAACATTTTACCTTCAATAATCTGTTACAATATCACAAGAAGTCCTCCCCAAACAATGTATAGATCAAGACACAATAGACTGTTCATTATTTATCAATATATTTGACAATATCAAAGTAAAGTGGAATATTATATACGGGAATCACATTTTCTGCCCCAGAGAGATTAATTCAAACAGTCTAAAATTCAAAATTTTTCAAGACGACGACTCTTCCTTTGTACCTGAGGACACCCAACAAACAATCATTGTGTTTCAGTTAAAATAAAATAATACAGCATGGGGAAATGCAGGAGTCTGAGAAATGCCCCATAAAAGAGGAAACAAGGGAAAGTTTCCATTAAGATCCTCTGCTGGAAATGTTTCTTATATTTTAGATATTCCTAGGAGTGCCGGAAGAGAGGAATTAGACATCAATGATGTTCATGAACACGACGACCTAGGGAATTCATAACAGAGCACACTGACATGCATGTTACATAACAGTTCTGAAAATCCTTCCAGATCTATTCATGTATTTGAGAACAGATGTTTCTTCTTCATGATTTTTTTTTTCTTTTCAACATTGAAAAACTGACTTTGAAGTTTGGGATCAATTTACAGATTTCCCATAATGTTAAGTCATTTTCTATAATGTTCTATTTGGAGTAAAATTCATGTTTATTTTTATAGCAATGGAAAAATCTCCCTTTGGAATATAAAATGGGACAGTCAGTATGATTAGGAAGTCAGTTAAACAATATATTTTGTTTGGAGACAATCTGTCTTGTTTTGAATTCTTAGAGAAAAAAGAAAAAAGTCAAATAGTAAAAATATCTGTTAAAATAGCACTAATTTAAAATTAATTCAGGTCCTTACTCAAAAAATTGTTTTAAATGTTTCATCAATTTCCCACAACTCTTCTAATTTGGCTATGCTTGAGTTAATTTTTAGAATCATGTTTCATGAGTGGGCCTCAAAACTTCAGGTTTAATGATTCAAAAATGGTGAATGTTGAATCTACTAGTTTATAAAAATAATGAAACCAAAATATTTTAGAACAGATACTAATACAAAAAAGCAGGAAATGAATGTAGAAAAGTAATGCAAATGAAATTTTAGCACAAAGTGGAACAAAGCCCACGTCGAATTACAAAATATGGATAGGACAGGTCCACAGTTTGGCTCCCAGTGAAGAGTTTATGTATTTACCAACACAAGTCAGCATTTTATTAAAGATTTTCCTAATAAATAGATGTAACAACGCAAGCAACACGATCTGTATTAAACAAGTTTTGTTTCTTTTCTACAGCAGAGCTCCTCCTTCCTTCCCTAGCACTGTGTTAAGTAAAACTTAAGTTAGAAATCTTTTGTAGTTTGTTTTTAGATATAAAATGTTATGATTATATATTTACTGTATTTTGCTCCCAGTAAGTGAAATCAGTTTTGTTGATTACTCCTCCTTGTGCATGAGACAAATACCTATTATAGCCATCAACCACTTAGGATTTTTTTTAAGATTTTGTTCATTTAATGACCACTGAATCACATTTTAGTTAAGAACTGTCCAAAGTTGAAGCTCAATCAAATGGAGCTTTTAGATTATTTTTAATAATAAATGTCATTAATTTTCCTTAATATTTTTATTTAGTTTTTTCTTTTAACAATATATATTTAATTTTGCAAAAGTAGTTCTAAAGGATACCAGGAAGGTGGAAATTTATGTCAGTCCTAACCACCTTTTAATAATGAAAATCCAGGAATTCGTGAGACTTTTTTTTGCAAAATTAAGCAACAGCTTCTACCTTTGGCTGCTAATTGATCACAACATGAGTGAGGGCAGAGTAAAGATCAATTATCACACAGTGGTACCCGTAATATAAGGAAAACTGCAATTAGGAGCCTTTAAAAAAACCAGATTCAGTCGGTGTATTTCTTCTCTCTTTTCAATGACTGAGAATGAAATCTTCCTTCTCAAACCATGTAAAATTAGTCTTAAAAAGTGACTCAAGTGAGGTGAGGCACTGTTTGAGTTTAACACATTTGCTTCAGAATCTAAAATTTGCTTCATTTTATTGCTAACTTCTCTGGTCCTTTGGAAACTTTACTTCCCTTTTCAACCACATAATCAAACCCATAACCAACCTTGAAGACAGATTTAAGAGAATATATTTCTCATATAATTTTTACAAACATTTTCTCATACAAATTTTTCTCACTATGTACCAGATTGTGACTCTGATAACTATTCCCTTGATCACAGCACAGTAATTCCATCTAGTCAGTAATTATACAGTTAAAAAAAAAAAACTTCACCAGGGGAAATATAAATGGTGACACAGGAACTCTAATTTACCCCATCCAACCACCCACCCACAAAATATGTAATACTCCTCTCACAGTTCTTATTACTTCAGAAAAAGTACTTACTGAAAGGCACTTGTTTATATTAACCAAAGGCTAATTTAGTGTTCTCACCTTTACATATAGAGAAACACATAGAAAATTAAATATAATTATATTCAAAGAATATGATTTAAGGGAAACACAAAGTTTTATTTTCAAATGCTAAGTGTCAAATCTATTATAACCAGTATTACAGAAAACAGTAATCTTGAGTAGCAATTATTTAGTATTTTTATGAAAAGTTTAATAGGAAGATATGCTCACATGATTTTTTTTTAATTTGAAAGAGTAACAACTAAAATGGAAAAATTGGAAACAAAAAAATTTAGAAAAAACCCAGGCAAGATACACTTTTCATAGAAATAAACATATTTCTGGTGATATAAACTGTAGTCATGTAATATGTCCCATATACTTCCAGATCTGGAAAACATGTTTGGGTTATGGATTGACAATGAGAATGAGCAAATGCCTTGAGTTTAGCTAAGACACAGGAATTGGGCATATATAAAGATATAGTTAGGCAAGAAGTAGTCAGCCAAAACAGGAGAAAACTACATGATTCAGTATGTCCATGCAGGTACAGAGGTCAAAAGATCAAAGAGTAAACCTGTGACTTCTGATTCTATTTCCCTTCTTGGAGTGGGCATTCCCTTGCCTAAAAGGAACTGGCCAGAAGCCTATAGTTCAACCCTGTCCCTCAGTGAGGCAGGATAGTGATACTTAGATTCATTTACATTCAACAATTATTTACTGAATGTCTATCAACTATATTTCTGGTACTCTGTGGGCCTGCTGTGTATACAATGGAGGGCAAAACATACATACATGATCCCGCCCTAAAGAGCTTATGATATAGTGACAAGGACAAACAATAATAATCAAAGACACACGTACACAAATAAAGGCTTGAATAGTGTAGTAAAGAAAAAATATAGAGTTCTGTCTTATGTCGGTTTCCTAGAAACAGAGCCTGAGATCAGGATTCTTGTTCAAGTGACTTATTGACGGAGTGTTCCCAGGAAGACTGGAGTAAGGGAAGCAGGATAAACAGGGAAGAAATTTAAGCAAGAATGTGGACTCAGCTGGAGACTAGTTTGGGCTTGACCCCAGAGGGATCTCTGGAGCATGAACCGCACCACCAAGCTGGTCTCACACTGAGGCAAGGAGGCACACTTTTTGTAGTCGTCAGTCATTGGGTGATGGCTATCAAGTAGAGTAGGGGTGGCGGGAGGGGTACACTTCTTTTGTGAAGATACCCAAGTTGAGATCAGAAGGTTATACAGTGTTTGCCTCAGAAAATAGAAGGACCTAGAATATGCAAGGTAGTGAAAGAGGTCAGCAATAACAGGGTATCACAAGATGATACCGGGAGAGAGGCAGACAGGAGGTAGATTATGAAGAATCATATAAAACATGTGAAAAATGTTATTTTTTATTCTAAGAGCAATGGACAACTTCCAAAGATTACAAGCAGATGAGGTACTTAATCAGGTACGTGTTTTTGAAAGATTTTTGGAGAAAAAGAATCAAGTGCAGGTCTTGGAATATCAGTCAGGTGATAATTGTAGGGATCTAGAAGAAAATAATCATGGTTTGAACTACAACAGTGATAGAGCACATGGATACGTATAATTGGATTAAAGAGTTAATTACCATGTTAAACTGACAGGACATGTTTATGAATAGGTACCACAAAGAATGCAATGAGGTATAACAATACCATACCAGTTCTCTATCTTGTGTTATTTTCTTTAGCTATGCTATACTACCCAGGGACTAGCACAGATAAATAGGTCAGTAAAGTTCAACCAGATTTGATTATTGCCTGGATGTAATGAAAAGGCAAAGTGATAAGAGAGGTTAGGTCATGGGTGAGAGAGTTACCAAAACAGTGGATCACAGAATTCAAACAGGACCAAGAGATAACGAAGAAACAATGGGGTTACAAGTATGGAGAGATGAGGCATGAACGAGCTGGAGATATGGACTGGGTAGCATAGAGATTTGTGCTGCCTACTATGTACAGTTAGTTCAACTGTTCTACTTGCGAAATTATCCAAGTTAAATAAATTAAATTTAATAGCAATAAGCCCCTGGAAGAATGCATAAAGGAAATTAAAGAAAATTTTACCAAGAGAAAAAATTCTGTTCATATATTACCAACGTAGAGATGATTCAACAATGTAATTCAATGGTACTCTAAGCAAATCCGTCACGATTAGATGGATTTCGAAGCGGTGTGGACTAGCTTGGTACTAGTTAGACAGTACATTCATCATGGTACTTATTAAGACTGTACAGTGAATTCTTCATTGCAACACTAAAGCAGATTAAGAGAAATTTGGAAAACCAGTGGAACCATACAAAAAGCAAAGTAAAAATAATCTTAAGATGGGCCAGGGGATAAATTCTGAGGTCACAATGATCTCACTGTTTGATCTGCTTGGATAATTTCTTCAGTTCTTTATTTTTGAATCTATACACACAATCTTTGTGAGTTTTGTGTAGATTTTGGAGTCCTTGAATTCCACTACTGTCAAGTAAATGGAAACAGGAGTGAAATCAGAAAGGGAAATCTGCAGTGTGCTCTCTGGAATGGTTTGGAACTGCCTGACAGGCTGCCCCAGTTGGCAGTGAGGATCTTGGATCCATGAAAAACACAGCTGTGTAGACCAGGCTGTAGATCAAAGGTTAGAATGCCTATTTTTATTTTAATGTTGTGAAAAATTCCCTGGTCCAAGAACCACACAGATTCTGACATAAAGGCTGCAAAGAGAGAAGTCAAAGGCCTTCAGTTCTGAAGTCCCTTGGAAGGATCATATATTAGTGAATAGGTGGAAATGAAAATGCTCAGATTAAAATAAAATCACGTAAAATTTCAGCATGAATTTTGGAAGTCTAAAAATACCCTTATTGCAAGCAGAATGCATTTTAAAAGCTTCTATACTAAACTTTTACTTCTGAAATTAAACAACACGCTGTTTACAGCAACAGTGAGCTGTTGTTCTGAGATTCTTAAAGGTGATTATAAATGAGTCAAGATGACATTTGGGGCTCCAGAAGCAGTGCTCATCTCATTATCAGAAACTTTTTTGGCTGAGCTGGGACTGCCTCTGTCTTAATTCTAGTAGAAAAATATGGTAAGGCTCTGATCTGTGCTATTTAAAAAATTCTTTAAGGTAGCAGGACTGAATTAACCATTCCATGTCCCTTTTCCCTAATATGGCATCACATCTCCTTCCCACACTGCCTCAAAGAGTCCAGTATTTGCCTCAAAATATATATATTTCTTGAAGCCAAGAAAATCGGCAAAACTGTTCCTGATAACCAGACACCTATTTATCTATATCTGAAACAGGGTCCACGGGATCGTTATCTCCTGCAACTGGATAAGCCCCCACTGCCCAATACCCTTCCAAGAGCTGTTGAGTTTTTGGTTTTTGGTTTTTTTTAACATCTTTATTGGAGTATAATTGCTTTACAATGTTGTGTTCGTTTCTGCTGTATAACAAAGTGAATCAGCTATACATATACATATATTCCCATATCTCCTCCCCCCTGCATCTCCCTCCCTCCCACCCCTCTAGGTGGTCACAAAGCACCAAGCTGATCTCCCTGTGCTATGTGGCTGCTTCCCACTAGCTATCTATTTTACATTAGGTAGTGTATGTAAGTCCATGCCACTCTCTCACTTCATCCCAGCTTACCCTTCCCCCTCCTCATGTCCTCAAGTCCATTCTCTACATCTGCGTCTTTATTCCTGTCCTCACCCTAGGTTCTTCATAACCTTTTTTTTTTTTTTTTGGTATTAAACTGTGATAGCAGAGATGCCCCAGTCAATACTGAAAGGAAGAACCTCCAACAACTGAATAAAAGAGAACTTCCTACTCCACAAGCAGTTCCCCAAGATTTGAGAGAGAGGGCCAGCAGTTCATAAAATCTACCTGAGTAGCTTTCTGTCTCATTTATTTTTATAGGTTCCTCACTTTCAGCAGGACTTTTTTTTTCCCACAGTGTTTTACATTCCTAGTAAATGCCAGTTCTCAAAAATACCTGGTAAAAAATAAAGAAGTGCAGGAAGATCAATGAAATCTTTTAAATAGTGTCTAAAAATGTCCTGGGTTGGTTTTTTTTTTTTCCTCTTTTGTAATCTATGGGATATTTGGGGAAGTCATTATAGCATTTGGACAGCATCTGTGACCTTAACGGGGGTGGACCTTTAATGCATTACAGACATATGTCTTAGTAACTTTAGTATATGCCATGCCTATAAACCGATGGGTGTATTATAAAAGCAATTGGCTTTCAATCTGAATACATTACTATCAGAGCAACGTATACTTAAAAGAGTTCTATCTATAGTTAATTATTTAGCTCAGAGATTTAAAGCCACGTGGTAAATGGGTTTCTCATTTTCTTAGCAGAAGGTTAGATCAATCTTTTAAATGCTATCACAAGTTGGCAGCCAGGAGATCTCTGGTTGGCCTCTATTCTTTCAATTTGTTAGATGCTACCTGCTATCAGTTTCAACATCCAGGTTTGCCAGCTGCCCTCGTGTGTTCTGGGTAGCATTAGGCAATGAAGCTGTTATGTACAATTACACAACCGTTCCCAACCACTTAAATCTAACATTACCCTAGAACAGCAAAGGCAAATAGGTCCAAACCTATTCCATTCCACGAGTGTACTAATGTGTCAAATGATTTTAATAAAGGTTTTATGTCAAATCTCTTAGGGGATTGTGAAGAAAATAAAACTTCACCCTGCCTAAAATCAGAATTGTCTGCCTCTCTCTCACGGTGGGAATATGAATATTCTGCTGAAAACTAGAGTGGCTGTTGCTTTCTGTTGCTCTCTGCTACTCCTGTTTTCCAGGCCTGGGAACAGATGGTGCGCCACCTGACTCGGAATAGTCTAATGTAAGATTCATTGTGCTTCACGGGAAATCAAAGATCAAGCAACATTACAGAAGGTGACGCAGCACCTCGGCAACCAGGAACCCAGTATGATACGGTGGAGTGGCGAAGGAGGAGGGGAGGAGAGCAAGAAATTCAAAGCAAAAACTGGAAAAGACAAAGAGAGAGAGAGTATAAAATCAGTCAACGTACTTGGAAAATAAAACCTTCAGTCCTTGAAGGCTAGCATTTGAAAATACTATCAAACTCCATCCCAAATATTTAGCCCAAAACAGTAATAACTCTCTCCAAAGGACTTTAGCTATCTCATCATTGTCAACACTATGAGATTATTCTATCATATCCTTCAAGATATGTCTTAAATTCAAATCACCTTTAAGGCACAACAGTAGAGGTTGATAGTGACAAGTGGAAATTAGTAACTTTACCAAAACTATGGAGAAGGGGCCTAGGACAGAATAACTTGGATTACGTGAGCTAAGGTGTCCTCAGAGCTATTTTAAAAGAATAGCAAGTGCAGTCCCAGCAATCCCACTACTGGGCATATACCCAGAGAAAACCATAATTCAAAAAGACACATGCACCCCAATGTTCATTGCAGCACTGTTTACAATAGCCAGGTCATGGGAGCAACCTAAATGCCCATCGACAGACGAATGGATAAAGAAGATGTGGTACATATATACAACAGAATATTACTCAGCCATAAAAAGGAACAAAATCAAGTCATTTGTAGAGACGTGGATGGATCTAGAGACTGTCATACAGAGTGAAGAAAGTCAGAAAGAGAAAAACAAATATTGTATATTAACGCATGTATGTGTAATCTAGAAAAATGGTACAGATGAACCAGTCTGCAGGGCAGAAATAGAGACACAGATGTAGAGAACAAACGTATGGACACCAAGGGGGGAAAGTGGCGGGGGGTGGTGGTGGTGGGATGAATTGGGAGACTGGGATTGACATGTATACACTAATATGTATAAAATAGATAACTAGTGAGAACCTGCTGTATAAAAAAATAAATAAAATAAAATTCAAATTAAAAGAAAAAAAAAAAGAATAGCAAGTGCAGTAGTGCAAGCATCTGCAAGCCCTCCTCCACTCAACCTAGAAAAGCAGTTAACAAACTATGGCCTGTGCACCAAATTTGGCCCACTCCCTGTGTTTTTAAATAAAGTTTTATTGGAATACAGCCACATCCATTCATTTGTTTATTGTCTATGGCTGCTTGCACATGACATTAGCAGAAATTGGTAGTTATGGCAGAGAACATATGGTCCACAAAGCCTGAAATATTTACTGTCTGACCCTATACAGAGAAAGTTTGCCGAGCTCTGGCCTAGAACCTATTTCCCGCTAATAATCTACACATGAACATGAACTTTCACCCAATCCAAGAAGTCCATGAAAACCCCTATAATAAGAGCATCCTATATATTTGACTCACTCTCTTTCTCTTTTAGAAAGAAACCAGTTCTCATGGATGTAAATGAGGCAATGCCTCCATCACTAGGAGGCAATGTTGTTTCTCTGGCTCCCCCACCCAGTACCACCCACCACCACCAGGAGTTCAAATCAGCATTAGCAGAAAAGATATTAAGATGGCCTCTCTATGCCTGAATGTCAGCCTCTGACTTCCTTATAAAAAGAATCCTTGTGTTGGGCTTCCCTGGTGGCACAGTGGTTAAGAATCCGCCTGCCAATGCAGGGGACACGGGTTCGAGCCCTGGTCCGGGAAGATCCCACATGCCACAGAGCAACTAAGCCTGTGCGCCACAACTACTGAGCCTGTGCTCTAGAGCCCACAAGCCACAACTACTGAGCCCTGTGCTACAATTACTGAAGCCCACACGCCTAGAGCCCACACTCCACAACAAGAGAAGCCACTGCAATGAGAAGCCCACGCACCGCAACGAAGAGTAGCTCCCGCTCGCCACAACTAGACAAAGCCCGCGTGCAGCAACGAAGACACAATGCAGCCAAAAATAAATAAAATAAATTTATTTTAAAAAAAAAAACAAAAAAACAAAGAACCCCTGTGTATAATGCCTTTGGGCAACTGTATGCTAATTTGTAGCTTTCTTACCCTTACGCTGCTAAATCTTGTTGAATCATTTGTTCCTGTCAGGCTGTCACAACACAAAAAAGTTTCAGGCCCTAGACAAATGCCACGTGAGGATGTATTCCTAACTTCGTTATCCCTGTTACTGGTTGTAACACAGACTCACCCACAGAGACAGAGTGGCATTAAAGTGCAGTCAAGACATTTACAAATAAATTACTGCCTGAAAAAATCATAATAAGTGAAGCAGCATTTCATCCACAAAGAGCACACTTGAAAATCCGTTATCAAAGTCAATTTGCTATTTCCACCCTACATTAGCCTAATACAATGCATACGAGGCACAGTCGGTGGTGTTCCAGCACAGGCTCTCCGAAAAATAAGCCTTTAAGGATTTCAAAATATCTGAGAAACTGCATTACTGGTCAAGATAATGGCATTTTTGTAACAAATGAAAAATAGCAGCTGAAATGCACAAGGGCATGAGATTAGGCATGAACAATCTGGTTCCAACACAATCCCACCATCTGCCACTTCATGCATCATTCTGAAGCAGGTCAGCGCTTTACCTATTTTATGTTTCAAATCAGTATCAGCCAGAGGGACAACCAGGAGACACAGGGATACCTTTTCTTACCGTCCTTCTCCAGTATTACATTGATAATGAGAACACCACCTTTTGTGCCGACAACCAATCTTCCTCCACCCCAACCCAAAGACACTTTTCTCTCAGAAGAGTGGGACCATAATGGACAGATGGGTGACTAGTTGGAAATACTGAGGACAATTTCATCCTACAGAAAAAACTTTTACACAGTAGGACAAAGAAAAACTTAAAAAAAATTAATTGACTCATTTGTAGTACATGTATATTCCTCTGCCAGTCAGCATTCACTCGTGTTAAGTAACAAGAACATCAAAGATCATAGAAGAAACGGCGAACCTCCTTGCTTTTCTCTTTGAGCTGTTACAGTAGATCCAAAAAAAGAAACTAAATCTAAAAAATCTATGTCACTGTACTGCCTCCATGGAATTAGGGCTGGTAATAAAGGGGTTTAGTTGCCAATGAGAATCACCCTGCCATGGATGGCAGTTTCAATAATATGCTCCACGACTTACATACATACATTACATGTAGTCTTTTGTGTTCTAAATATTTCATACTAAAAACAGGGAAAAGGCAAATTTTTAAAAACATACTTTGAAAGGCAATGATTTGACTCTTTTAACTCACTAACCTAGCTAAAATGGCAGGAACAAATCTGAGACAATTTTTTCAAGATTACTGTTCTTGCTCAAGTGGGCATAGTAACTATAAAGATTTTTGCTTTTCTTCTTGGAAGAATGATAGTCTATAAACTTTTCAGTCTATATGACCCAAGACCTTCAAGAGTATAATTCAAAGAGCAAACTTCTAAATAAGGTAAATCATAACTCAAATGCCCCATCAATATTGTCTTCTATAGTAAGAGAAGAAACTGCTGAACCTATCAATGCAATTGGGGATAAATCGAAAGAGTTACCAGTGTCTCCATGACTTTATGTCACTATCTCAATTTATAGATTATAATTTCATCTCAAGATTGAGCATACTAAAAATGCTATTAACTTGCCTAGCAAAACTAAGTAAAAACAATTTAAATTATAGCTTTCAGCAAGAATTTTATCTTTGATTCTCCAAATTTAAACAAACATATATATGTAATTTGTAATTTTATATGAATATTTTCTATTTACTCAAGTAACAGCATATGAAGCCAACATCTGATGCTATAAAGAGGAACTAATTTCACAAAGTTTGGGAAAACAATTATTCCAAGAGGAGAAAAGAGCTCAGTCTCACTTTCATAGTCCCACATGGAATAAATCAATGCAAGAATATTAATTTTACATTGAACTGAAAATCAGTATTAGTAGTTCTAATATTATGTTGACATGTTTTCAGATGGTCCACCACTTAGATCAACAAAACAAAGTGGAATAATTCCTTCAACAAACATTTACTGAATACTTGCTCTACCCTGTAGGGAACAGGAGATAGTTTGCAATGAAAGACTTCTTGAAGAAAATGACACCTAAGTGATTTCTTAGGAATTAGCTAGGTCAAGGATGGAAAAGGAGAGAGTCTTCTCAATAGTGACAGCAAAGACACAGGGGAGAGGAACCAAATGGTGTCAGACAAATATGCAAGCAGTTTGGCTTTGCTGAAGCAAAAAGTGTAAGACAATGCGTAGCCAGAGGTCTGACTGGAAATTAGGCAAGGACTAGATGAGAGAGCTTTTGCCCTGAATTATGAAGCTTGCAAGGTATCTTCTCAAGCATAAGAAGAAATTTAAAGGCTTTAAGCAGAGAGTGTTATATTGTTTAAACCTGCATTTCTGAAGGATCATTCTAGCAGCTGGATTGAAGATGGATTTGACTGGTACAAGAATGGATTTGACTGGTATAAGAATGGAGAAAGGAGGTCAATTAAGAAACTAATCAAGAGAAAGCAGCCAGATGAAAGATAATGAGGACCTGAACCAAGGGGATGACCAAAGGGATGGATTAGAAAAGATGGATTGGGATTTAAAAATCAGCAGTAAACGCACATATATGGAATCTTAAAAAACAGTACTGATGAACCTAGTGGCAGGGCAGGAATAAAGACGCAGACATAGAGAATGGACTTGAGGTCACAGGGAGGGAAGGGGAAGCTGGGACGAAATGAGGCAGTAGCAGTGACATATATACACTACCAAATGTAAAACAGATAGCTAGTGGGAAGCAGCAGCATAGCACAGGGAGGTCATCTCGATGCTTTGTGATGACCTAGAGGGATGGGATAGGGAGGATGGGAGGGAGGCTCCAGAGGGAGGGAATATGGGAATATATGTATACTTATAGCTGATTCACTTTGTTATACAGCAGAAACTAACACAACACTGTAAAGCAATTATACACCAATAAAGATATAAAAATAAATAAATAAATAAATAAAAATCAGCACTAATCAGGGAATTCCCTAGCGGTCCAGCGGTTAGAACTCTGCACTTTCACTGCCAAGGGATCCCTGGTCTGGGAACTAAGATCCCACAAGCTGTGTGGTGTGGTCAAAAAAAAAAAAAAAAAAATCAGCAGTAATCTATAATTAATTATATATGGATGGTGGATAAGGGGGAGGAGTAAATTACTTACAAATTTCTAAGCAAGTTTCCTGGCCATGATTCCATTCATGGAGCTAGAAAGTATGGGATGAGGAGAGAAATTTGGTAGGGAAAGACAAATTTGCTTTTTGACATATTACAGGTAAGTTTCCTATGCGTCATTGGACGGTACCCAGTAGGCTGTGGGAGATATAAGTCTAGGGAGAGGTTTAAACCATAGAGTTTGGAAGATGAAACTATGAGTAGATGAGACACTCCAATGAGCATGAGAAACTGATGTGGAAGAGGAGATGAATAAGAAGACAAAGCAGCAGCAGCAGTATCAATCAGGACAGTGCCTGATCACAAAAGCCCGAGGAATAGGTAACAGAAGGATCAACAGCAACAGATACGGCAGATAAAGTCAAAAAATAAACAGTAGGAAAGGCCTCAGTTACGAATTAGGAACAATCAGAAGCCATATTTGAGTGGATCCAGGACTAAATAGGAGGTGAATGTGCAGTATTATTGGGCAGATTCTCAAATACCAGTAAAAAGAAAACAAAACCATCATTTCTAGTTACTTTTGTCAGAGACCAGGTACTATGTTATAATTTTTCCAAACCTCTGAATCTGTGCTTAATGCACATTTGATTATAAGAAAATGAATTTTGAAAAACAGAGAGATACCAACTTTAGGAGTCAGATCACACTGCTACTTAAGAGAAGTGACACCTAGGAATAATGGCAGTGAAAAGGAACAATAAACAAGGTAAAACTGGAGCTTGGAGGGTGGCTAATGCCCACATTATACTCTCACAGAGGACCAATTTCTATCCATCCTTCACTTTAGCAGGAAGTGCTTTGTGTTTATACACTAAATGAAGGCCAGCACACTGCTTGCTTGGGGGACGTGTAACATTCTGAATGAAAACGGTAGTAGTTATCAAGACACATTACATTCTAAGCAAATGTGTCCTCTAAAATGTGACCGTAAGTTATGCATCACCATATTTTCTCCCCAATTCTATTTTTTATTGAACAGTAATACAGGAAAATAGTTTAAAATCTGATTTGTAGGCAAAAACTGCTTCCTTAGAAAAGAGCCAATTTCACAAAACCACTGATGAAGTTCAGACGATTCAATCATCAACCTCAACTTTAAAGTGAAACTCGTACTTTTCCCCTATTTTGGCCAGAATGTATTACTGCTGCGAAGCAATTTGCACTTCGCAACTTTAAAGAGAGCAGAAAGGACTAGACTTGCCAGAAGGCACTTGGGCAATTGTCACAGGCAAATTGTTTATTCTACCTAGAGGTTTATTATTATTTTCATAGTATTCTGCAAAGATCAAGCAAAACTGCTAACAGACTCTGGTGCCTTTTTTTAAGGTGGAGTTTAAAGTATTATAAAGCAATAAACCATCAAGTTGCTTGACAGGTTATACACATAGGTTGTTCATATAACTATATTAGCAGGGAATATACCTTATTTCCATTAATTCCAGAACTGCATGGCCTAACCAAAAGAACAATCTGAAGGAATTTTTAAAATTTTTTTCCAAATTTTTAGCATAGCTCTGCAAGTGATTCAGGGCTAGAATGCAGTAAATCCACAGCGTCTGAAACAGGAATCAATATTAGCACCAGAAATCATAATTCTGTCCATTTCCAACTTCAAATACAATTGACAAGAATAGTAAAAGTTCAATAATGAAAGCAGCAGTCTCAGAACTTAGGAGGGAGGCAGAAAAGAAAGAAGCTTCCTTTGTGATGACACATAATGGGAAGAAGTCAAGTTCAGATCATGTTTCTTACTATAAAGTAAAATTGGTCAAGCTGGGAACCAAAGAAGCATCTATATTAGGTTCCTGGGGCCTCTGAAACAAAATGGCACAAACTGGGTTGTTTAAGCCACCCAGAAATTTATTCTCTCACAGTTCTGGAGCCTAGAAGTCCAAGATCAAAGTGTTGGCAGGGTTAGCTCCTTCTGAGGAGCTGGGAGGGAGAATCTATTCCATGCCTCTCTGCTAGCTTCAGGTGGTTCGCTGCCAATCTTTGGTGACCCTTGGCTTGTAGACACGTCACCTCAACATCTGCCTTCACGTTCACATGGCATTCTCCCTGTGTGCATGTGTCTAAATTTCTCCTATTTATAAGGACTCCAATCATATCGGATTAGATGCCCACTCTACTCCAGTATGACCTCATCCTAACTAATTACATCCCATGACCCTGTTTGTAAATAAGATGACTTTCTGAGGTACTGCAGGTTAGGATTTCAACATATTAATTTGATGGTGGGCAGAGGGACACAATTCAACTCATAACTACATCCTAGATGTCTCTATCTTTCCACACACTGTTGTCCCAAAGTCCAGTTTCATCCATCTTCAATCTTCTCTTGTGTTTACCCCTTTCTCTCCAGCTCCACTGTTGCCCTTGCAGCATTATACTTTATCATCGTTGAACTGATTCCACAAAGGCAGGGCCCATGACCACTTTGGTCCTCAGGACATGCCCAGTGACTAGTCTCATGCCAGCCTGCTCTTAATATAGTATCTGTTTAATGAGTTTCAAGTGAAAGACTCCTCATTGATTATTAAAATTTATTTCTAATTAGACTTCCTGTTTTTAAACCTCATCTCCACTGCACAACATTTCTTTTACTGCTAACAGAAAAATCTTTGAAATATTTATACCATGCTCAAAAACTTTCAGTGGCTTACCAGGACTTACAAGATGAAACTCTCAACTCCTTAGCTGGCACATAAAGAACTTCATCCTTGCTTCAGCTCACTCCTTCAGTCTCATCTCCTCAACGTTCTCTCCTGTCCCTTATCCAATAAAAGCAGTAACTGGAGTTCCTTGAAAAATCTCATGCTCTCCCATGCCTCCATGTCTTTGTACATCTTCACTTTGCCTTTTCGTTATGTGTCTCATCCCATTGACTCAAACACATTCTCTTGTGTGACGTCTTCACCAACCCCTCTAGTTCACCTTTTACGTACATCTATGTTAGAAAAGATTGTATAGTGTCCATTTAAACACTTGTTTTTGCGGCTCACTTTCCACAAGACTCTGAACTCCCTCTGCTTCATGAGGACCAAATGCAAAACATTTTTTCATCTTTGTATTCTCAGCACATAATATGAGGCATGGGCAGGCACTGCATAAACATGTGTGGAGCAAACAAATGCATGGGAGAAAAACTATATGGTCCAACGTACATTTACAGAGCCTACTGGGGACACTTTTCGTGGGAAATCTGACTTGAAAGTGTTTGTCACTCTTCCAAATCAGGAGCCATTGTCAACAGAACACACACTTCAATAATAACCTCAATGTCACCATTCCACCTGTCAAATCTAGGCAAGCGAGCAAGGACAGAGAAGCTTAGAAGCTCCCTTTCTTAAGCCATGTTAATTCAGCAGGCAGTTACTGACTGACTCATAGCTCAGACAATAAAATCAAACCAAATCTAAAATTAAGAATGCAGGAAAAAGGTTGTGTGTGTGTGTGTCTGTCTGTCTGTCTGTCTGTGAAATAGCTATCCTACATAGCGTGATCATGGCCCATAGAGATTGTTCTGTTTAGTATCAATCTTCAGATGCAGAGGTTTGCGTTTATTAAGTGCTTCCTTCCATATGAAGGCAGCAGCGACATTAGCAAAAACTCTCCAAGGAGCTGTTTGATGCTTGAAGGTATGTAACTATGAGGCACAGGCATTGCTACCTTGGACATTTTCTCTTCTATTTCTAGCTTCTGTCATTCAGGCATCACTTAATTATGGGAGCTGGCAGATTAATTTTCCATGCCTCTGGGTATGCATGGTGCACGGTATATACAAGATGATACTGCAGGCACTGAAAATGAAAAGATGGCTTCTCTCCTCAAGAAGGTCGCAACCTTCTAAGGGAGGCACCTCTTCAAGTAACTCATTATGACAAAATATGTGTCAAAAAGTTTTGCGGAAGGTACACTGGGATCGTAGAAGAAGTCAATAACACTGTCTCCCGTGTCCTTAAAAAAAAAAGAAAGTAAATCAGAGTTCCAAGAGCCTTCCTCACTTCTGCACTGTATCACTGGCAACATCTCCCAGTGCTGAAGATGGGGGAAGGGCAGGGGAAACGGGTGTGCTTCTGTCTGAGCTGGGTCGAGGTGAAGTACTAGTGGGAAATCGGAGGGCAGAAGGAATTTAGAAGCCCAGTTACCTCTGTCCTTCTCTCACCGTCTGGGGCAGCATCTTCAGCGTGGCTAAGTGTCCTCCATAGCCCCACACAGGCCCAGCAGTCCAGCCACGCTTCCTGAATTCCACGTGCCTTGATCCTCCACTTCAGGGACGGCAGGAGCCTCCTGCCGGTACTGATCTCTGTGTTTTCTACCATCCTCTGGCTTCCTAGCTCTTTCATCAACTGTGTAACCCGTTCTGTATATTTAATTCCCTCTGTTTGGGATGTCCACTTTTCTGTTGGACTTTGATACACATAAAATAAAACAAACCAAACTAAGAATGGAAAATGGGAACTTCTCTCTCCAAATCTGGGATCTTCTAGGTGCAAAGAATTGAGCAGTTAGATATATGACTAATAATTATCTCAGTTCTTATTTCACTCTTTTATACGTTAAGATCAGCTTTGGAGTCCAAATTACTAATACATTTTTGAAAAATCAGTGCCAGAAATTCTGAGATTTTTTTTTTTTTTAATATGGGATGGAACAAGTTAGTCAAATAATTAAGATTCAAAGGCTATGGGCAAAACCCAGCACAGTTCCACAGCAGAAAATAAACAATATTCTAATCTTCATAAATAGAAAATGTTAGTAATTTTCCTTTTAATTTCAAATTTTGCTATAATTTTGATATTAATGACAATAATCTAATTACCCTAAGGAGAGGAACTAAATTTTCTTTATTACCCTGATTGAATAACAATAATACAGATAATATGAAATAAAAATTCAATGTTAATATCAATAATGATAAATGACTAAAAATATTAATGCCAATAATAATGACATAAAGCAAATACCTATGAGTTGCTTTTAGATGTTTATCTAACTACCTTTAAACATTTGGCAAAGACATCAACTCTTTGGGCTTCAGTTTTTTCCTGGGGAAACTGAAGAGTTTGGATTAGAATAGTTTTTCCCAACCATTGGTTCACAGGTCTAAAAGTACCCAAAATTCAAGATAATATTGATCTCTACTGAAATTTCCATTCTTTAAATAAAAAATAAAGTCATTGTTTAAGAAATGTTTCCTGTATAAAGGAACGCTTTCAGACCCTCCATGCGTCCTCAAGTGGGCATTTTCGGTGTTTGGAGGAGGTTAGGTGAGCTGGCTCATGACTCAGTCTTAATTTCTGACTCAGCTGATAATCTCAGCTAGTACATTAGTTTTAAACAGCACATTGCTTTTTTTTTAAATTCTCAGTCAAATATTGTTTAATTTATATCCATAATTAACCATTCATTAAAGGCAGGAAGCACAAGGCCCACTGATGTTGAAATGCAATAAGGAAACTAGGAGCATAATGATATAATTCTGCAAATTTTGTTCAATTTTCCCTTCATCAGATCAAAATTCTTGTGTATGTTTAGTACTTCAAAAATCAATTTGAAAAGCATAAGCTAATGTAATGAGTATTAAATATGGCTTAGCATCATGGGAAATAAAAAATCACACTGCGTACAACATGTTATTTGCAGACTTCAAATAACAGCTTAAATCTCATTTCTTATCTATTCAGTTAGAAACAAAATGTAAAAATTATAAAAATAAATCAGTTAATTTTTAAAGTAAAGGGCAAGAACTCTACATATCTGGTCACAATGGTACTTTTTTCTCATAACATGCATTAAAAATATTTTATATTTATTCACAAAACCAAATATGACGTACCCTTAGGTTGTTAAATTTACTTTTCATTAAATGACGGCCTTTAAATGAAATTAAAATAAAAAGCTTTTATTTTTAATGGACACGGTTGCAGTTTATATTTTTATGTATTATTTCTCTTCTTAAAAATAGCATTAAAATATTTTATATTTTTGGATAATGTATTAATCCAAAGCTATATATATATATATATTTATTTACTTAAAATATATTTATTATATGCCACTCAAAAGTTATTTTACAAATGAAAGCCCTACAGACTATGTGGAATTACACATCCCACTGAAGAATTTTTTCAAGTGAAAATGATTTTGAAAATGCTTATTTTGGCTAAACTCAGATCTTTCTAGTTAAGTCTTCATGAATCCAGTGGTTTTGATGATCCAAAGGAGATTATCTTCAAGGGAATCCTAATGTTGTTATTTAAGTCTATAAATGCTAAACTTAAAGATAAAACTGAAAGGAAGGAAAAGAATTATCTGTAAAAGAACCATCCATTAAAAACCTCTTTCAGATGCAAACTATTAGATAGAGAATGGACAAACTATGAGGTCCTACTGTACAGCACCGGGAACTATATTCAATATTCTGTAGTAAACCATAATGGAAAAGAAAGAAATAATTTTTTTTTTAAATCTCTTTCACTTTCTTCTCCCTCTCTCATCGTGTCCTCTTTCTGGGCTGTGGGATCCAGTTTTACACAGCCTGACACAAAATCAGGCCTTATGAAAACATTCATGTCATCCGAAATTTTTTTATAGAAACCTACTTTTTTTTTCACATTTGGAAGTTAAGGATTTCTGTTTGAGACATTTGAGAATCTGGTGCCTGGTATTCAGGGTGTCCATGTGCTCTCTTCTGCTTTCATTTCTAACTTTGCAAAACACAGAGACCAAAAGAAACTGAGTCCTAATCCTTAGTCATAATGGGCCTGAAGTAGGTAGAGGATGGCCTATACACAGATGTGAAGCGTTCTCGATTTGAATGTTTATGTGGAATCCATGAGGTGCATGAAGAGTTAAAAGGAGAGAATTCTCACAGGCAGTATGCTCATTCTTTGGATTCCAGCCATTGTGTTTAAATTATAGAAGAAATACCTATGAATGTATACTTGACAAATTTTCTGGTTTCCAACACCCTTCGCCTACTCTTCCCGGAAAACATTCAAATGAAAGTATATAATACTGGGCCTCTAGTGCTGAGAGCCTTTATGCCATGAGACCACAATTTAAATCATGACTCAGATGTAAAACTGTCACTCTTGGGGTTAAGTAAAGACTTGCTCTCGCCTTCTTGGGGAACAATGAAGAAAAGCAGCTCAGTTATCAGAAATATTGCCCATGTAGTAGAGACAGTAGTTTGGTTTAACAGCAGGTGTTTTGCACTTGATAATTACTGCCAGCATCTAATCTGATGCCTATCTTTTTTACTGAATAGAAATTAGAGTAATAATTCAAGAAACTGCTGGGAATAGAGTTTAGGTAGTTTTATGGACTGAATGTTTGTGTCCCCCCAAATTTAAATATTGAAGCCCTACTATCCAGTGTGATGGTATTTAGAGATGGGATCATTGGGAAGTAATTAGGTTGAGATGAGGTCATTATGGGGGTGCCCCATGATGGGCTCCGTGGCCTTATAAGAGGAGGAAGATACCAGAGCTCTCTCTTTCAGCCATGTGAGGACCCAAGAAGGCATGCAGCAGAAGTCAGAAAGAGGGCTCTCACCAGAACCTGACAATGCTGGAACCCTGATCTTGGACTTCCCAGCCTCCAGAACTATGAGAAATAAATATCTGTTCTTTAAGTCACCTAATCTATGGTATTTTGTTATAGCAGCCCAAGCTAAGACAGGCAGCATAGAGATGAATTACTTTTTTTTACAATGTGCCTCTTCATAGAACATATTAACACTCTTCTGATGAGTCTTATTAGTAAAATTTCAAGATGTATAAAAACACTGAGGGGCTTCCCTGGTGGCGCAGTGGTTGAGAATCTGCCTGCTAATGCAGGGGACACGGGTTCGAGCCCTGGTCTGGGAAGATCCCACATGCCGCGGAGCAACTAGGCCTGTGAGCCACAACTACTGAGCCTGTGCGTCTGGAGCCTGTGCTCCTCAACAAGAGAAGCCGCGATAGTGAGAGGCCTGCGCACTGCGATGAAGAGTGGCCCCCGCTTGCCGCAACTAGAGGAAGCCCTCGCACAGAAACAAAGACCCAACACAGCCAAAAAAAAAAAACAAAACAAAATAAAAATAAAATAATAATTAAAGGTGTTAATAATTAAAAAAAAAAAAAAAACACTGACACTATACAAGGAGATAGGGTTTTCTTGTTATACACATACCAAATTTACAAGGGCATGTATTCCATTAATGATGAAGTAAGATCAAAGTATCTGGATGAAATAAAATGCATTTAACACTAAAAATGTGTTGAACAACTTCTAAAACTTGCAGGTTCCAGAGTCATCATGAGCATATATAATACCACTCTATTGATGTACAAAGTTTATTGCATTTGTCATACCTGTTATTTGTCATGAAGAGAATATTTTTGTAGTGACTCTTTGATTAGTTCAATACCAAGTTATCCAAATATAGCTATAATTGGAGATAATAGATGAGTCAAATCCTACAATATAGCCAACATTTTTGCAGAGATATAGTTCTTTGGATACCTGAAATCCCTACATTCTTTCCATCTTTATACTTTAGCTTTACCTAACATTTAATGTATATCTACTGTAAACTAGGCAAAGCCATAGACTGATGTTTACATAAACATTACTTAATCTTCATAACACTCTTATAGCGTAGAAACCATAACCTTTTTTTTTTCAGAAACTTTAATATTCAGAATGTTTAAAAGCCACTCAAATTTCTAGCCCTATACTGTCCTTATTGCTGGCAATTTCATAGAAATGAGCATGTTTTATTTAGCAAGAGTTCCCTCTGATTTTCCAGAGATGACTCTAATCAATTTGCTTGGTATTAATATCCTTTCTTCAACCAATTGCTCTGTAAGAGGATGGCACACTCTCCCTGGACAAGCCTTGGTCTTTTGCTTATCCTTAGGCTGGAAGTTACGAGTGGGGATTGCCAGTCTACATAAATCACACGTACTAAGGAGAGGAAACGGATTTTTCCCACAGAGATTCTGAACAGTAGACCAAAATTGAAATATATTTTTATAATGTTCTGTTCCTTGATTGTCAGCATGCATGCAACTCTCCCCAAATAAACATTCAAAACTGCCTGGCCTTATATGATACCACTATCCCATATACAACCCAAAAAGGTCTCACTCCATCCCACCAGGAGGCAACTCAAAACTGCCCAATTATTACATCCTGATATCCAATAAACAAACCATGATACATGATTAATTTAACCATCCTCAACGTAATCAATATACCATGGTGGAGGGTAAACAGGATATCTTTGATAATGTCTGGAAAGAGGGCACAGGAAAACCATAATTAAAATCCAAGCACAGGCTTTGTCCTGAGAATGAGAAGAGCCCTTACTCTCTCCCTTGACAATGAGTAAGTTGCTCAATTAACTGGATTTCTCAGAATTCTTTTCTCTGATAAAATCTCCCTTGGCCTTTGTTTCTCTTGATGAAATATGAATTGTACAATGGAGGAAGATTTTCTTTCTGGGGGTTGGAGCCCTTCAAGCAGCCCAGATCCTGTTAAGATGGGTCATGACTTTTGCTTTAAATGCAGAGCAACAATGTGCTGTGTTTGTTTGTCAGTTTGGGAATTTCTCTCACAGTATAATTTCTCAACTCTTTAACTGTTTATATTCCAATTCCTTATAGGTGCTATTTATTTGGGCTTATCAATGACTGTCTTTAATTTGCTTACATTATTTTTTCAACTAACGATGAGAGAGATATAAAAATTTTAAGAGTTAAAATCGCCAAGTCTCAAATCCCTGCACGTAAGAATTTACAGAGAAAATGGGAAAATTTAGAAGTAATCACAGTCAGGATAGAGATCACAAGTGATAATACGATAAAAGTGACAATGCACTATTTTTGTTTTTCTTTTCATTTCAAGCCTTTGATTACAAGTCACTTATTAAACAAAATACTTGATATGGCAATTAGTTGTAGTGTTTTTTAAACCCCAAAATGAACCAAGCCATACTTCAGATCTATAATTAGGGGGTGAGAGACCATGTAGTGATCAGAATAGCAGAAAAAAGTCAGGGAACAAGTACATAATTTTTGGTAAATTATCTAAGCCCTCTGACTCTCTGTATTCTCAGGATAATAAAGATTGTGGTAATCTTTAGGACTTTCCAAATATAGTCTGACTTTCCTCTAAAGACACAGTAAGATTGTAATTCCCTGCCTCTTTTAAGTTAGGTGTGGCCACATTTAGCGAATGAAATGTGTCACGACTGAATGGACGATGGAAGAGTCAATGGAGAGTGACCTCACCGAGATGGTGGAGTAGGAGACCCCAGCCTCCATTCCGCGTAAAAGATCAACAATTAGACAGCTATCCATGAACAGAAACAGCTCTAGGAGAGCTCGGGAGTCCACCTAAGAAATTTCAGCAACCCAGTAAGACAAAAATCCTCTAAATAATCACACAAAAAGGGAAGGAAGAGTAGCTTCATTTTGCCTGCATCATCCCATCCTCCCAGCTGGCACTGCTCAGCACTAAGAGGGAACTCCCAGCTAGAAAGAGTTTCCCTGAATCGGAAAAGTAGACTGAGGTGAGCGACTTGTTTCCCCAGTCTTTCAAAACAGAACCCACTTCAGTTTCATTCCACCTAGAGACTGGCAAAGCTGAGACATACACAGAAAGCGAGGAATCAGGATGAATGGCAGGGACTACCAGTATCGGCTACAGGCGTGACCACAGTTCCCAATGATCTGCTCTGCAGAAGACCTCAGCCACTACTGCCGTTGAAGAAACCAATGGCCAGAATGGCTGCCATGGACCCACTGCAGATTTCACTAGATTTCACCCTACAGGTTATTGCATTTGCAGATGCCAGTCACCTGAGTCCCTCCCCACCCCCTCCATCCACTACCAGGGCCTAGGACCCCCAGCAGCTCTTTGGCTGCACCAGTGTAAGACACCAGTCTAGACCCGCATGGCTGCAGTCAACCACCATATCAGCTTGAGGTCAGCCCCTCCAGTTATGCACCTGCATGACCCCAGCCTAACGTGAAACACTGGCCTCCACTGCCACACTTGCCCCTGTGGCAAGACTGCAGCAACGGGAGTGTGCAACAGGAGTGTGCACTGACAGCCAAGGCACCCACAGCTGCTAGTGCACAGGCAGTCCAGCCCAGCCCTTGCTGCTGACCCTGGCCCCTCACCACCAAGGGAGCGTCTGTATTTGGTCCCTGTCACTACATAGACACCTATAGCTGGCCTCCACAGCCAAGTATGTCACACTGCTGGCCCAGGTACCCCTGCTGCCTGCCCTGGTCCCTAGCTGCTGGACTTGAGGGGCACTGCTGAGGACACCAACAGCCCTTGCAGGAACTCAAGTGGACCCCCAGAGAGCTCACCAAGAACCACACAGTTGTTGACCTCTATGGCCTGAGCTATGGACACACCACACACTCTTGAACTTGACACCCTGCACCACTGTGGCCATAGCATGCTCCAGCATGCCCCCACCAACAGATGACGGTAGTTAGTTCATAAAGTCTAGAAGAGATGACTGCTTCTTCAAATGTGCAGACACCTGTGCAAGGCTACTGGGATTGTGAAGAATCAGAGAAACAGGACACCGTCAAAGAAACCCAAGAAACTTCCAGTCACTGACCCTAAAGAAATGGAAATACATGAATTTCCTGACAAAGAATTCAAAATAATTGTTCTAAAGATGCTCAGAGAGCTACAAGAAAGCCCAGACAAACATTTATGAAGTCAGAAAAAACAATATAAAACAAAATGAGAAGTTCAAAGAGATAGAAAATGTAAAAAAGAACCAAATGGAAATATTGAGCTGAAAAATATGACTGAACCGAAGAATTCAATAGAGCTTCAACAGCAAAATGGCCAAAGTTAGCAGAAAGGAGTACATAACAAAGATTTGACCAGAAATAAATGAAAAAAATAGAAAAAATCAAAACACTAAGAGTTGATTTTTTGAAAAGATAAACAAAATTGACAAACCTTTAGCTAGACTACTACAGAAAAAAGGAGAAAAGATTTAAATAAAATTATAAATGAAAGAGGAGACAAAACACCTGAAACCACAGAAATGCAAAGAATCATAAGAGACTTCTGTGAATAATTATATACCAACAAATTGGATAACCTAGAAGAGATGGATAAATTATTTTAAAATACACAAACTACCAACACTGAATCATGAGGAAATAGAAAATCTGAACAGACCAGTTACCAGTAAGGAGACTGAATCCGTAATCAAAAAGCTCCCAACAAAGAAAATCCCAGGATCAGATGACTTCAGAGGTGAATTCTACCAAAATTTTAAAAAGAATTAACACCAATTCTTCTCAGACTTTTCCAAATATTTGAAGAGGAGGAAACACTCCCAAACTTATTTTACAATACCAGCATTACCCTGACACCAAAGCCAGATAAGAACACTACAAGAAAAGAAAACTACAGGCTAATATTCCTCATGAAAGTATATGTAAAATTTCTCAACAAAATACTAAAAAATGAAATTCAACAGCACATTAAAAGGATTATACACAATGGTCAAGTGGGATTCATCAATGAAATGCAAGGATGGTTCAATAAATGAAAATCAGTCAATGTGATACTTCACACTAAAAGAAAGACAAAAATCATACTATCATCTCAATAGATGCAGAGAAATCATAGGACAGAAGTCAACATCCATTTATAATAAAAAAGTCTTCAACAGGTTAAGTGAAATAAGTCAGACAAAGACTAATACAACATGATTTCACTTATATGTGCAATCTAACAAAGTTGAACTCAAAGAAACAGAATGGATTAATGGTTACCAGGAGCTGGAGTGTTGGGGAAATGGGAAGAGGCTGGTCAAAGGGCATAAACCATCAGTCGTAAGATGAATAAGTTCCAGTTATCTAATGCACAGCATGGTGACTATAGTTAACAATACCATATTGTATACTTGAAAGTTGCTATGAAAGAACACTTTAAATGTTCTCACCATGACAAGAACAACAAAAAAATGTGTTCTCTGTCCCTGTTTTGGTGATGTCAACGCTCTTGTAAAGCTCCTCCAGCAGTATGGGTCCCTGAATTGGTGCAAAGCATCCCTACTGACCCATGTCAAATATGCTGTGGAAACAAGAAACATCTTCTGTTGGGTTAAGCCACTGTGTTCCAGAAGTTGTTTGCTACAAGGATCAAATAACACAACATGTTTAGTTTTCATAGTGCATAACACATAATAGAAGCACATAAATATGTGTTTCCTTTACTCCGGTCACAAATATTTAATCTTATTCAAATGCTGTCTCAGTTTTTCCCATGTATAAAGTTGAAATAATAATTTCAGTTCAATAATAATTCAATTCAGATGTGTACCATGAAGCCCAATTAGCTGATTATTTCCATCAATTTAACTATTTTCATATTTATTCCTCTCCAGTCTGTTTCAGGGCCAGATACTGTCACTGAAAAAATGTTCTCTTCTGTGTGTTTTAGAAAAAGTGTCCTTTTTGACTTAGTAAAAATTACTGATTATTTTCAAAGAAATAAACCACTAAATTTGAATTGGCATCTTCTCAGTAACAAGAAGGTGGCTCCAAGGTCCCTGAAAGATGGCATATTCATCAACAAAATTAACTTCTAGAATGAGTCTGTTGAAGACAACAGTGGGAAAGGGATATGTAATGTCTAAGAACAAGAAATCATCCAGAGAGAACAGATTTCTTTAAAAATAAGAATGAAAAAAGGTAAAAGTATAATATACAAAGAAGTCTCATCCTTAGAAGGATAATTGATGTCTTTTTTATTTAAAGGTAGCCTACATTCACGAAGGGTTTAGCTTGTACTTCTAAACCCTATTTTTTTTCCTGGCCTTTGTTTGTCTTCATTGTTTCAGTGTATATCCTGGACTTATAAACATTCTGCAATGAGCTTTTAAAACTCCATTTCTGGCCTATAAATAGAGAGTTCTCTTCTATACCTGAAACTGTTGCCATTGTGAGAGAGTGTGGCAAGGCAGAGCCCAGCATAGAAAAAGATAGAACAATCACCTGAAAGCTGGTCAGAGACCATGGTTCCCAAAGAGCCACTATGGTGTACAGTCAGATAGGAGACACTACCATGGTTTTCCCAACAGCAGAATGTGATTTGTAATACGTTTTCAAGTTAATCTGTTTATCTCTTGTAAGGTTTTTCACATATTAGGCCATGAAACATCAGCTGTATGATCGTATTGCCTCTCTTAAGCTTCTATTCCGCTCTAGTTGCTCTGGCTTTTCTCACTGAAATTCCCTGTTTACAGGGACACAAAGAGCTGTTTTAAATTGGAAGCCAACACTTGGGTGCCAGACAGCATGCTGGTGCCACATCGCATTCATTCCATAGTGAAACTGCAAACCAAGACCTTTCTGTGCTAAATGCCACCGTATCTCCTCTCCTCCTTCATTGGAGAAGACTCCCTCCATGATGCCAGCTGCTTTTCTGGCACCAGACATGAAAACTCAGGCTGAATTATCCTCACTCAAACCATCGCTGGTGTCACTGTGCCAGACGCACCATTCAGACCTCTTTCACCACACTATGTTGGAAGGCACATCTCCTCTGGGGCTGTTTTAGATTTTTTCTAGTTTTCCCTGGATCTTGTACCCTTGTACCATTTTTGTGGGCACTGTGTCAGATAAACGAGCTGATTGTTGTTACTCACGAATGAATTTCACAGCTCTTCATGCAGAGGCTTGCTGCCTTTTCTTCATGACATTCCCTGTAATAAGAATGATATACTTCAAAGAATCACAAAGAAATAGGAATTAATAGTTTCTATTCAAAGTGAGACAAAAGTCACTGTGTGGTAGGGAATCTGCCTCTTTACCAAAGCGTAGCTCTGTGAGTGATTTTCAAACAGCCCTTGGTGTAAATTACTGGTGTACAGGCGTCACTTGTATTGTGTATTTTATAACCGTTTTTCCAGAAGTAGAAGTACTTCATAATGTCCACTTTTTTTTACATTTCAGCTTCACTGACATATAATTGACAAATAATAATAATGTTCACTTCTTTTTCCAGCTTAAAAATGTAATCCCCTTCGCCGTTCTACAATGTTAAGCTAATGGCAGACAGCAAGGATCACCTCCCTTCGCCAAAGCTGAGCCGCAGGAAAGGGTATTTGGGCACAGGTTCAAGCACTGCAAAGCAATCTGTGCTCATCTGAGTCTAAAAAAGGGGGGAAAGGACCATACTGTGTTTGGAAACCTGTCCTCACCTCACAAAGAACGCTATACAATAAGAAACAGAAAATAAAAATCAAACTGACTTAAGCAAAAAAGAGAATCTATTAGTGTATATACGTGGATGATGCAGAGGTAGATAGGGCTTCAGATCTGGGGTTGACTCAGCAGCTCAAGGATATCATTAAGACACCTCCTCTTCCCCATTTCTGCATCAAGTTCCTAGCATCAGGTTCGTTCTGAGCTGGTCTCAAATGCTGCCACAGTTTTAAGATCCATATCCACAAACCACACCATCCAGAAAGACAGTTGCTGCAGGCTGCAGCCAGCTCGCCTAGAAAGGTGAGGAGCTCTCTCCCCAGTGGCTTAACGTCCACCCATGTTTCCTGAGCCAGGCTCACCCGTTCCTAAACCAACTTAATTGACACAGGAATAGCATGGAAAGCTAGGCTTAAGGCGGAGCTCTCCGAAACAATCAGCGTAGCAGGAGGGAGGAGATTTTCGTGATGGGGTCAGTCAGGGCACAGCTGCAGGTGGGATGGGGTCAGGGTGCCTTCCACCCACCCCCCACTCTTTGCTCCTACACAGGGGGATGATGAGAGGGGAATATGAGACAATCACAAGATCCATATTCCTCGCAGTTACTAAAGGCTTTATCTTGCTCCCAAAAAGCTTTGCCCAGGGCTTCTTTAGGGGAATTTGCTTGAACTAAACAGTATGCATACTCCCCGACCATTATCACTGAGCTCTCTCAGAGCTGAGGAAGCTAAGCTTCTGTTCCACATTCAGGGTACTTTTTGAAATGAAATCACAAATTGCCCTAAAATATTTTACAGCCTTTAAAGTGCAAGAGCTCCTGAACAAGTTGACAAGCACAAAATTCCCTGCTTGAGGAACTATCTTGAGCAACTGATTTGATGAAAATTCAGACAGAAAATAAAAGACAGTATCACCTCTAGGATAGAAGAGTAAACTATGATCCTCTCTTTTTAAAAAAAAGTTGTTACCCAAGGAATATATAAAGATAAATATATATACATATATACACATGTATGTGTGTATATATGTGCATATATGTGTATATATACATATATATGTACTCACACATATATACATATTATACTTGTACTCACATATATGAGATATGATCTATGTAGATATGAATATAATATGTATATGCATATGTGTGAGTCCATATGTATCTGTGTATATAGATAGATATACATGTGCACACATACACTTTGATCACCAGATAAATTTTGCCTTCATTTATAAAGAAAAAAAAGGGAAATCTTAAAAGTCTCCTTTAACCATGT
Organism: Balaenoptera ricei; assembly: GCF_028023285.1. Classification (NCBI taxonomy): domain Eukaryota; kingdom Metazoa; phylum Chordata; class Mammalia; order Artiodactyla; family Balaenopteridae; genus Balaenoptera; species Balaenoptera ricei. The sequence goes on from NC_082647.1 coordinate 67,963,355, forward strand.
GATTCTCAACAGATTCTTGTCTCAGTGTAAGAGTGTCCATCAGGGATTATAACTGAATGTGGTCCACAGATACATCCTGTTGGAAGCCTAGACAGGTCATCCTCTCTCCACTTTGACCAAAGGCCACAACTTCCTGTCTTAGACCAGGTCCAATTCATAACTTACTGTTAGTCCAGCCTCCAAAGATATTAGAGCACCCTTATCAGAGATGTGGTCAAGATGGGATCACAGCCTGTCTTAATATAGGTATAAAAGTTAAATTAATAACCAGGCAACTCCTTGGTAAGCAAGAAAAAAGAAACACGATGGCACATTCAGGCCAAGGTGAGGACATTCAAAACTACCAGAGGTTTTGCTGGGCTTTTTTAAGTTTTCTTATAACAACATACTTATTTTTTTCTTTTACAGATAGGATCAAACAAAATCGAGTATGTAACAGCTTTAGCCATGCTAAGGCAGCCACCCAAGAACTTAGTCATGAAATTTGTTGTTAGTTGTTTCTAGACTCCTTAGTCACAGATTACGGCTTTAGTCCAGCTATTTCTATAGCTGACTGATCTCAGTTGTTTCATGACGATTGTGTCTAATTTCATTCTCAGAGGGAAACCTTAATCCTAAGAGCTCGGGTTACCTAGCATTACCTCCCAGGTACTAACTACAATCTTCATTATGGGTGTTAAAGTCAAGATTTAAAAATACTGGTCCAGCATCACAACGTGATATTAAATTGATACTGATGAATTCTTTTCGCTCTTTTAAACATTTTCCTAGTTTTCTCTCTCTGTAGGGTTGTTTTCTCTTTAGTTGAAGTATGATAACACATTTTTAAAGCATAGAATTTCCATACATCACACTCTGACAATCTTGGCATTAAACAATCAGTGTTGGGTACATACAGCATTTGAACCTGGCAGGTCATCCCTCACTTGCTAGGTTACATAAAGGGGGTTGATAAATTGCAAAAACTGACACACCTTTACAAGTTAAGTGATGGTATAAAATTTTGTGGACCAAAAAGGATGGAGCTACATTTCTTTAGGACACTGTCTTCTTCGGCATTTTCTTCCCAGCACCTAGAACAATGCCTGGCACATATATAAAGGGTTTGATATATATTTTTGAATGAACTAATTAACCATAAAAGTTAGAAAACAAGTCCAAAGAAAACATATTCTCCTGCTAAGTTATTTAGACTACAGGGAGATTTCTTACAGAGAATCTCACCCAATGAAGTAACAACTGATTCCTCCATTTGAACAACTATTACTTCCAAATTCTATTTATGGTCAATATAACTTGTCAAAATTCACAGGTAAAAATATTTGTTTTCTATGATTTGTTTTAAATAAAATCAGATACTTTTCTTTAAGGAGGACACATTGTTAGGAAAAGTTTTTTTGTAAACTCAGCTAGTAAAATAATACTTTACTTCCTAAAGAGACCCTTCTTAAGAGAAGAGGGACAGACCAGCAACAAAAGTAAAACATTTCTCAAAGTAGATATGGATGTTGAGATGTTACAAGGGTTATTTGAGCAGTTATTTTGATTTCTTTAGCTTTGGCATATATGCCAGGAGAGTACACTTTACTTATTTTAAGTAAAATTAAAATTAAATTAAAATCAAGGTTAATACTATTAGCTATAACCTGTTTAGATTATTTAGAAGTTTGGATCATAGACATGCTTCAATTCAAAATAATTATTAAAAGCACTACATCTTTTTCTGGGTGGTGGAAGTTAGGTGAACAATAATTAGATTAGAGCAACAGGAAAACAAGAGGACAGACCATCACCAATACCACCTGTAACTTTCCTTGGTCTAAGCAATTCAGAATACAACTTTATTTTACTTATAATTCCAGCTTGAGTCAAAGCATCTTCTACCCCAAGCATCAATGCTCTTCAATATCTAATTTCACAGTTTTCTTAACACGTATCTCATGTTCTTTATTATAGTCAGGGCCATCCCAACACCTTTGTCTATCCTTGCTACCTTTTAAATGATTTATCTGGCAAACCAACAATCACAAATCATGAAGCATATTTTAGTCCAAGTAAGATCAGTTAAGAAAGAAAACAAGGCTTGTGTGCCCTAATTGGAAACATTACTCACATCAATAAGTGATAAATGCTTGTTCTGGGAAAGATTTTTCCCTCAGATCTGTCTGTAATGTATAATATGGACAAGATTAAAATCTCCAATCACCTTCTAACTTGAGGCCATAAAGATATTGATAAAAACCACCCAAAGTTTTGTGAAAAGTTTCAAAAACTCAAATTAAGGTGCAGAAGATTGCTTTTATTAGCAAACAAGCAACAATATGTACTTTATTTATGACTTACTCTCTGGTTAAAACCAGAGCTGACAAACAACTTAAAAAAAAAAAAAGCCCAATCAACATATACAAATGTATTGCTGTGTTACAAAAGCCTTGATAAATCTGCTAACTTGGCTTTACTCTGAATGACATGTGCTGGAAGTTTTCAATCATCTCTTATTTGATACTTAAACTATTCAAAGAACTTGTAATGATAATATTATAAAACATATAATTCAGGATTTATTAACATTATATATAGTATTTTCTGTCTTATGGAGGATACCTTAAGTATATCCTAGTAAACATATTCTCAAAATAGGAAAAGTCCTAACGTTTCTTTCATAAAATTTTAATTTAAAGGACACAGATGTGCTCACTTACTCCATGAGGCCAATTTCACTACCACCACCACTTTACCCAGGTGAAGTTCATTTTCACGTTACAGGTCATTTATTATAACTGCAGCGCTGTCACAGGGATGGTTCACACAAATAATTTAACTTAGGTAAACACCATTTTCCAGTAATGATAGGACAAAACAAACTTTAGGAGCATTTATGAACAGTGACATCTTATTCTCAGTACACATTTGCCGAACGATCTCTGTTGTTTGCAAATGAATTAACGATGGCTTGAAAAATCATTACAGCCATCTGCTTTGATGGTAAAGAAGAACTGCCGTGATCATTTTATTATAGGAGCAGAGACTAGGTACTATTGTAGCGTATTTTTAGCATCATTTACCTTAAATTTCCCATGCTATCTCAAAAGTTACCAGGAGTATCCATCCTCTCACTGAGGCTCCTTGTAAATCCATTTACTGAGAAACCTCTTCGCATAGGTAACTGTGCAGTTTTTTAGAGATGTTGAACATGGGAAATATCTATTTTTCCCTCCAGTAAAACTGATCATTATGGCTTTTTCAGTATGTTTTAATCCCTCAAGTAAAAAACTGATGAAATTTAAATCAGCTTAACAAATTAGTTCCTCTGATTGTTTTTGAATATAAATGTGCGTTTGTTCAATATATTTCCCTGTTTAAACAATTTATGTGAATGTTATTTTCAATGCTACCAGAATTTGAATAGCAATCTTTCTCACTTGCTTAAAAAGTATCTATCTTTACTTTCCTATCAATCTTTGATTCAGGAACATGTCTGTAATGTAACTTTTAGTATTTGCTTGTATTTGGCAGGTATAAAAAGGGAGGAAGAGGGGAAAGAAAGTTCACTAGTGTTTATCTTTGACGGAAAATTCCCAATAATCACAGAGCTTAAATAATATTTGATACGTAATATTAAGATGCATGCTTTACCATAAAAATATCACTTTTCTTCTCTTACGGATGGTGGTGGTACAGAGATGACTGTAAAGGAGGACTTGTTCGTTTTTAAGTGCGTTGAATTTAGTTGAATTTCAAGAGCTAAGTATATGTTGAACATATATGGAAGAATGGATGGATGGATGGATATATGGATGGATGGATGGATAGAAAGATACATTTAAATGTATTCTATCTAAAGCTAAGTTAAAAGCTAAGAGAGAAAACAAAATCTGCCTATGTACTAAAAAGCAGTCCTCTTTAAACTCAGAAGAGCATCTTTTCTTATCTGGGTTTGCAGCTAACAAGGGAACAAACATATAGTTTTAAGCCATCAGATTAGCTGATTCAAAGTTCTGAATCTGTGGAGTGAGAAATATGCTAAATATATCTTCACTAAAACTGCATACAGAATTGTCTTTACCAATAGGATATAAAAAGGGATAAGCAGGTATATTTCACACAAGTTTCTCATAATTCTAAATAAAAGTAGCCAAATAGCAGTTACACTTTAGACAGTGAATATAAATGCATATATACTTTACAACTTAGGTTTGTGTATTCAAAATGAAATTTCACAATCTGGTAACTGATTTTGTTTTTATATTATTGAGAAAAACAGCATTACACTCTAGTGGAGGTTTAAGTCAGTGAAGCCAAGGGCTGGCCATAGGCTGCTAGTAAATACTGGCCACTTCCTCTGGCTGGGCAAGCAATCTGACAGAGAACAAGACAGAGGACCCCTGTCTTTTTGCCACTTAATCTTGAAACTAACACCCCATCACTTCTGTGATATTCTTTAGAAGCAAGTCACTAGGTTCCTGTCCACACTCAAAGGAAGGGAATTACAGAAGGGAGTAAAGATCAGGAAATGGGGATCACCGCCTACTACAGCTCCTTAAACCATGTCAGCCCCTTCTCCATTGCTTTATTCCAAGGTATTGCTCTGCTCTGAATTTCAATAATTTATTTTAAATTCAAACCTGATGACAATTAGCTTACCCATAGGTAAGCCATACTTTCCTTCTTCCCATAGATCTTGGAAAAAAGATCTGTTCTTGCACCGACCCTACAGGGTTACTGAAAATGTTAACCATGATAATGAATATCTAACACCTTCCAGAGCCCCTATCATATATAGTAGCCCTTATTGGGCCATCTTTATCACCAACATTGTTGCTCGGTGTTAGTTCCTAAACCTCTACTCTGGATGCCATTTCTGCAAGTTCTTACACCATTAAACACTCTCCTGCCTACTTCAACACCAGTAACAGACAATTTCAAGTCACTACCATTTTATTTATTTATTTATTTGTTTACATTGCAAATATTCCTTCCCATTTCCTTCATCTTTAGCAGCAACTGCCTTATCTATCTTCAAAGTCAAGTTTCTTAAAGAATAACAGGAACTGCTGAATGTACTTTCTGACTGCGTTGCACTCTAGTCCCCCAGGCCCACTATGATTCTCTGCTAAAGACTGACAGGGATCTTCCAACTGCCTAAACCAATGACTCTCAAAATGTGGTACCTCGATCAACAGCATCAGTGCCAACTGGGATCTTGTTGGAAATGCACATTTTGGGGCCTTTCCACAGACCTACTAAAAATCTGGGGCTGAGACCCAATAATCTCTGTTTTAACAAGCCCATTAGGCCATTCTGATGCCTGCTAACGTTTGAGAACCATTGGCTTAGACTACCATAAAAGAACCACTGGCCTAAACTAATGGACTCTCTTCAGTTTTTATCTTTCTTTCTGCAGCATTTAAAATAGACTCCTTTAAAGAAGATGTGGTACATATATACAATGCAATATTACTCAGCCATAAAAAAGAACGAAATAGGGGCTTCCCTGGTGGCGCAGTGGTTGAGAATCTGCCTGCCAATGCAGGGGACATGGGTTCGAGCCCTGGTCTGGGAAGATCCCACATGCCGCGGAGCAACTAGGCCCATGAGCCACAACTACTGAGCCTGCGCGTCTGGAGCCTGTGCTCCGCAACAAGAGAGGCCGTGACAGTGAGAGGCCCGCGCACCGTGATGAAGAGTAGCCCCCGCTTGCCACAACTAGAGAAAGCCCTCGCACAGAAACGAAGACCCAACACAGCCAAAAATAAATAAATAAATAAATAAATAAATGAGGGAAAAAAAAGAATGAAATAATATCATTTGCAGTGACATGGATGAACCTAGAGATTGTCATACTGAGTGAAGTAAGTCAGACACAGAAGGACAAATATCATATGATATCGCTTATATGTGGAATCTTAAAAAATGGTACAAATGAACCTATTCACAAAACAGAAAGAGAGTCACAGATGTAGAAAACAAACTTACGGTTACCAAGGGGGAAAGGGGGGAGGGATAAATTGGGAGATTGGGATTGACATATACACACTACTATATATAAAACAGATAACTAATAAGAACCTACTGTATAGCACAAGGAACTCTACTCAGTACTCTGTAATGACCTATATGGGAACAGAAACTAAAAAAGTGGATATAGGTGTAACTGATACACTTTGCTGTACAGCAGAAACTAACATAACATTGTAAATCAACTATACTCCAGTAAAAATTAATTTTAAAAAATAAATTAAATTAAAAAAATAAAAGACTTTGAAAGTCTCATCACAAACATTCATTCATTCTCCTCTCCACACATTGTCTTCTCTTTCGCAGAAACACTCTCTTCTCCTAAACATTTTCTCTTTCTTCCTCTGATAATTAATTCTTAGTGTTGTTTTTGCACTTGCCTCGCCCCACCTGTCCCTAGCAGGATGGACTGCTCCTCAGTTTTCCTCTTGTATCATGATACATGTTTTCCCTAGTTAATTGTGTCCATCCCATTAAATTATACATGGAGCTGCTAACACATATCAAACTCATATCCCCTGCCCAGACAAATCCCTCGGGTACAGACTTATATTTCCAACGTCCTAATCAAGGTCGTTAAATGTATGTCCCCCATAACTTCCAAATCAACATGTCCAAGACTAAAATTACCGTTTCCCCTCCCACAGTTTCCAAATCTGTTCCTCCTATATTCTTTATCATAATAAAATGTAACATGATTTTTAGAGTCATTACATTGAGAAAACTGGCATTCAACCCACGGAGCACCCTCTTCCCATACTTTCATAGAGTCAATCAGGACTTCCTTCAGATTATGTCTCCTCTTCTATGAGAATCCCCCTCTGGATCTTTACTGCCATTCCTGGAACTGGCGGTTTTCTTATTTTATCCTTTAAAAAAGTTTCTCTTCTTTTACAAATAACATATTTTTATGAAATATAACTATATTTTCCAACACAAACAGAAAAAAACAGTGAGAACAGTGCTGTTGTTTTAAATGTTTATGAATCTCTTTAATGTCTGGCTTAATAAAATATAACTGGATTCTCATATCTGCTCCTGCATTCAACCTGATACAATATGTTGTACTGATTGAAGTAAATGAAGAAAACCCCGAGTCATATTATTATATAATCAAACAGATGGAGAAGTATTTTAATAACTTTTGCATATAATTGTGAATATTCCTCTTTGATATCATAGTAAACTCACCAAGTAGCAGTTTCTTAAAGAATAGTTGCAATGTGGTATCTGAAATCATATCAATAAACTTTCTGTAATGTGTTACATTAAAATCCATTGGTTTACCATGCATTTTGAATGTATCTGTTATCACGTAACATCATGCATTGGCTGTTCGGAAAATCGTAATTTATTGAATTATGCAGATCTTCCAACTATTGACCCCGTTTATCACATAATATTTAAAAAATCATATTCATTAATATCACCATTAATCTCATCAGAAAAATCTCTAGTACTAGAAAGTAATGGATATGTTTCCCAGAATTCTAATTATCTCTTGAACACTTAAATTTTTTCACTGACATCAAACATTGTCAGCTGTCTTCCTTGAAGTGATAAGCTCACTTTTTTCATTTTCAAAAAAACGTGTCTACCATCCAAGTCTGAATGGCCACAGTTTTGTCTATGCACCATTCTTTCAAGTGCTCCTGAAAAAGATGGCTAGTTCAGCTTGCACCTGAAACAATCACCCAAGTGCTTTTGAAATAATTGTCCTACCTTAATATTTAGTAGACGTTCTTTGAGTACTTCTCATCTTTTCATACAAAATATTAAACAGACATGAACTCAAACCCTGAGATTGAATAAGATTAATATTTCCATGGCTTGCCCCCCTCAGTGAATGAATGGTGGTAAGGAACGCAATGACTGCTAGTACCATTTGGTGCCAAGGCCTTTAGTTGTGCTAAGATACCAGAAGTTTTGTCCACCATTGCTTTTGTACCATGAATGCAACTGTCAAGACAATGAAAATAAGTAAATAACTTCCTACTACTATTATTACAGGATTTTAACCTTGCAAACTCCTTAAAAAGATCTCAGGGACCACCCCAATCACCCTAAGGACACCCCAGACAATGCTTTGAGAATAGCTAATCTAAGCATTCTGCCTCCAGGGCCATGCCCCTAATTTTACACTCACTATCTGCCTCATCTGGAGAGTTATTACAGTAGAGGTCCCAGTTAAATGGTCTCTGAGGTCACAACGCTGAGATTTGAATCTGACTGTGCTATTAGCTGTGTAATTCTAAACTATAAATGTTACCTATAATTATTATTCCAGATAAAGAAATTACAGCTGAGGAAGTTGATAAACTAGGATTTAAATCCAGGTTTGCCAGCTGCTGCCTACATTTAAAATCTTACATCCTTTACGTGCCCTTCAGGACTCCCCATAATCAGGTTCTTGTCTCTAGTCTCCCTCTCTGCCTTCCTCTGGTCTCACTCTACTCCCAGACAGCCAAACCCCAGGAGCCCCAGCACTAAACTGCTTGCAGTCTTGACATTTACAAACATATCGGAAGATGTATTTCACATGTATTGACCTATGAATACTCTCTTGGTGGTCTTTCCATCTCTATTACTAATCCCAGTACTGAGGGCCTACATACTTTTATAAGAACATTAGTGCATTTTACTCCACTTAAATGTTTACATAACTGGTTTCCCTTTCTTGTGGGCAGGCATCTTCGTACAGTGGAATGGGTGAAATAATAATTGTTTTTATAACTTTTAAAGACTTCAAAACACAATGTAGGTTTAATTTAGAAGATATAAAAGAAGGGGATTTATTGCAAAGCACTCTCATAAATATGTTGGCTTTCAAAGGAAATTATGAGAAATTTTCTTGCAAAGGGCTGGAAATTTCCTCTTATCTAGAGATCAGTAAGTAAGTAGTCTTAAATGAAATCTGGCTTAATTACGGTATCTAAAGCTGGCAAAGAGTAAACTAAATTATCATGTATAAAGGAAAAATGTGCTGATGTAGAAGGGGTGGGGAGGTGGAGGGAGGCCTTAATTGAAGGACTAAACTTGTCAAGAACCCATGATGGATATCCTGGAACTGTAAGGGATATACTGTAACATGCGAACAGCGTTTTCTTTGGTTGGTGGAATATGCATCCATGATTTTATCCTCATATTTTTCTTTTTTCCCAAATTTTCTACATTGGAAAGATGACAAATTTATAATTTGAAAAAAATGTTATTTTGAAAACTATGTGAGGAAAAAACAATACAGAGTTGCCCAATCACAGTAGATAAAAGTGAAGTTCAGAAAAAAGAAAATAAAGGTCCAGAAAGGTTACCTGTTTAATCACAGAGCTGCAAAAACTATTTTGTGGAACACCAAAGACAGGAAGGGACATTCAATGACATTTAACATTAACTCTTACCAATCTTCACACACACACACACACACACACACACACACACGCACACACACACACGTTTTCAAGCACCCCCAATAATATTCCTTGAGATATTTGATCAAGGCTTGTATGTCACAACCACATCTGGTCTCTGTTAATATTTACTGCAAAATGATCCATGAAGTTGAGGGTAGAAAAAGTTAAAACATATTTATACCTGGGTTTTCCCATTAATAACGAGAAAGGGTTACTACTGCATCTATTGTATAGGGTTGCTGAAAAGGGCATATGACTTAATTCACAAAAAGCACCTAAAATAGTTTGGAAGTTCCCTGACCAATAAATGGTAGCACTTACTGTTACAACTATTATTGCTGTTGTTGTCATTGGTTTTTTAATTTGATACAAGCCGAGTTTTACCTGTATTTACAGAATGGGACAACAGTGATAACCACAGAAATACACATATCTTGGATGTTCATATTCAAAAATGTTCACTGATGGGTTTCACAATCAAAATTTTGGAGATCACTGACATACAGAAAAAAAAGACCCAACTAAATCTCACCTCAACCCAGAGTTTGCCTAAATTCAGCCAAGGTGACCTGCTGTTTCTATATCCATGTAAATGGAATTTCTCCTGCCTGGAATTCTCCTCCACCTCCTCTTATCTGCTTAGCAAATTCTTCAATCCTCAAGTTAACCAACTGTGAACCGTCCCATTCCTATTCTCCTTTACTTCCCGCTTCGTTCTTCTCCTTGCAATTTTTCTCTTGCTATATACATGTCTGTTTTATGACTCCTATCTTGTACTGTAATTGATTATGAATTTGTTTTTCCTACTTGATTATCAACCCCCTGAGGATAAAAATCGTCTTAGTGAACTTCATCTCTCTGGTAACTAACACAAAGCTGGCAGTCAACAATTATCTGTGAAATAAACATTGAATGATCTCCCTCTCTATGTTGATGTAGGGATGGGTCAATTTCTTTCCCTATTGAGTGGTACAGGAGAAACAAAACACACAAGAAAAATCTAAAAAGGGTAAATATTTATATATATTTAATGTGTATTTATATTATACTTTATGTATTATATATAAAATATTTATATATGTATATTATATATTTACTTACTCTTTAGATTTTTTCGTATTTTGTTTTGTGATATATATGTGTATATCTCACAGATCGCTTTTTCTTGGATTGTTAAAATCTGGTCAGAGGTTGATTCTGCGATATACATCTCCTTGGAGGTGAAGAACTCAGTTTTCCTTCACTTCTGTCTGACTTTGATGTTTGATCAATACCCTCAAACTGCTAACCTGGAGAAGGTTCCTAGGAAGAGCACCCTGTGGGAGAAGGGACTCACTGTCGAGCCATAAGAAAACCTCAGTTTGTATGTTGACTCTGCCACTTGGGAACAGGGTAACTTTGAGCAAGGTATGTAAGCTGTTCTGTCTGTCCATTATTTTATCAGTAAGTTTAAATTGTAAAGTTTAATTCATGGATTGCTTTTTTGTTTTTAATAGAATGTAAAATCCTAGACACTATCTGGCATAGGTGGGTTTCCATATACATGGTAGATATCACTACTGACACCCATGTAACACAATCACTCTCTCCTTCTAAAATGGGGCTGGTACTTTAAAATTATTTTTTAATGTTAGAGGATTGCTTCATTTCTTTAATATAGTAAACTCTTTGATGACAGACTCAATCTCTTCCTCTTCTTTACCATCTCTTCAATGCTAAGCCTGGGACAGAGTGCTTGCTGAAATCGGTATTTGTTTCTTGAATTGAACTGAACTAACTGGTGGTAAGATTTCCCTCCAGTTTTGGTTATTTTCAGTGTGTCCTAATGAAATAGATGATCCAGATACACGGTTCATGTGCCCTTGTTCAGTCTGCCAGGGTCTGATCACCAGCCAATTTTCAGCTGCAAGCCCACATTTTTTTTTATTCTGGGAAGTTATAAAAATAACAATTCTGCCATCACTTTTTAATTCACAAAGTGACTCCTGCTTTCTAATTCCTTTCATTTCTCCTTTATAGGCCTGCCAAAAGCCTTGGCCTTTGCTGGCCTTACATATTTAATCAGAGTTACCAATGCTGATGATTTTTACAGGGAATTAAGTTTGATTTGTTTTGAAACATTTATTTATTCCATATGGCATTCAAAGCGACTGAATTACTTTTGGTTTTGAAATGAGGTTGTGTGAACTAGATTCGAATTTTCTTAAAAAAAAGAAAAAATAAAAAACACAACCAAAAGCCCGGGAGTAATTTTGTTTAAAAAAATCCTGTGTAAAAGGAATTAACATACAACTGAGAGATCAGATCAGATCAGATCTGGCAAAATCACAAGATAATTGGCTGAAGCTAAGTCTTTAACATCAATTTCCTCAATCTCAGGCCAAGACTTGGTTCCACACTGTAGTAGACCCTGGGTTTTTTCCTCCCTACACGCACCAGGCCAGTGCCATGCTGCAGTACTCTGGTTTGGCTAGCATTGGCAGCGACACCCTGTCTCAGCTCAGGGAATGAGCAGAGAGGGCTAAGTGGCCTCATCCGTTCCATGAAACACCGTCACTCTTTTTTTTTTTTTTTAACACCGTCACTCTTGCACAGGTTCAGGGTAGTCAGGGGTCCAGGCCTAAGCCTCAGCATCGGGCACAGTGATTGGTGGTTGGGTCAGAGGTAGGGATGTGACCTAATTCTGTTCAATTAGTAAAGCCTACTCCTTTTTTTCAATAGTTGAGTAAAGATAAATTATTCCAGATCCTGTGGTTAGAGATATACATCCCAACACTTCTGCAGCCATTTTCCTACCATGACTAAACAAACAAACAAGAAACCACCTGAGAAAATTAGAGAAATACAGTCATCAAAAAAGAGATACTGTGCATCAAACACTGCCTAAGTCCTAACCTGGATGTGAACCAAAATATACAAAATATTGCCTTTATAGTTTAAGTCAATATGAGTTGTTGTAGCTTTTTTGCATTCAACCACAAAAGAAAATCCTGATACATAAGCAAAGATGCAGAAAAGCAAGTGTATAATTAGTAAATCCTTGTGCTCGGGTTCTTCTGCTGGGGCAAGTAGAACGTGGTATGTATTATTTCACACATTCCCTTACTGAAGTAAGATTGCCCTTCAGCCCTTAACCATGCTCAGGAGGAAAAGATTGTGCTGGGAAGACCACTGCTTCCAATGTATGTTACAAAGTTAGTGCTAATGTGCATTTTAAACCAGCTAAGTGCACCACTGCTGTTTCCCTTCTCTGGTGGTTAGAGGTGTGAGTCATGCTTCCTGTTAAGCCCAGGGATGGTGCCTCTGTTTGAGGTTTTATTATTTGGTAACAAAATGGAAAGCACGGGGGGAGCTGTGTCAGTGAGCTGAAAGCAATCAACATTTACTAGGCTTACACACATGAGAAACGCAAATATGTTTCATTTGCAGGGATATGGGTTGGTGGCTTGACTCAAACAGCTCATATCCCCAGGAAAAAGGAAGTTTAACCACTGGCTTATTCCCTGACTAAATCTTGAGGCATTTAGAACCACAAATTAGAAAATTAAAACCAAAATGTGTTCTGCCTTTCTAAAATCAAAGAGCTAAGCTCTTACTTTAAAGGCTGGTAAATCCCACCACCTTGGCCCATTTCACTTGATTCTTACCCACCGGTTTACTTTTATGGCCTCCTGCCAGCTCTCTAAGGCAGAGCTATGGAATCCTGACTCTCAGCTATGGAACCAGAGACTGGGTTGCAGTTGGGCTTGAGAGGGCACCAGAAGCTTCCAGTGAGAGTTAACTGCTGAATTTCTTGGGATAACCTTGGACTGTCTGGAAAAAAATATTAATCTGAAAACTCACAGCCTTCACAGTTGGTGTAAAAAGTGTGAATTATAAAGTTAAAGGTAGTTTCATTCCCGTAGAGATGATAGCGCCAAAAAAGGTAGAGAAGAGGTGCTACCTATGTCATTCAGTATACAAGGTTCTCAGCAAACAGGAGTTGATAGTGATGATACATTTACTTTAGGAAAGCAAGAAAAATAACAGTTCTTTGAATTCATCTTATATAGGCCTAATTTCATTCCACACACCAGGACAGTCGGGAATTTTTAAGAAAATTGCAACAATCTCTGAGAATTGTTAAGTTGAAACTCCTGATATGAAAAAATAATCCAGAGAACAAAGGTTGTTAATGATTCATTTAAAAAATGAACCACTTGCGAGAGCACAGAAATAAACACACGCAGGTACGGTCAGCTTATGCCTGATAAAGGAGCCAAGAAAACTCACTGGAGAAAAGACAGTCTTTCAATAAACGGCGCTGGGAAAAGTGGATATTCATTTGTAAAAGAATGAAACTAGACCCCTATCTTATACCACTCACAAAACTAACTTGAAATGAATTAAAGACCTAAATATAAGACCTGAAACCATAAAACTTCTAGAAGAAAACATAGAAAAAAAGCTCTTTGACACAGATATTGGCAATGATTTTTTGGATATGACCTAAAGCACAAGCAACAAAATCAAAAATAAACAAGTGGGACTACATCAAACTAAAAACCTTCTGCACAGCAAAAGAAACAATCAACAAAATGAAAAGACAGTCTACAGAATGGGAAAAAATATTTGCAAACCATATATCCTATAAGGGGTTAATATACAAAAGAACTCATATAACTCAATAGCAAAAAAGCAAACAACCCAATTAAAAAATCGGTAAAGGACCTGAATAGACATTTTTCCAAAGAAGATATACAGATGGCCAACAGGTACATGAAAAGGTGTTCAACCTCACTAATTGTAAGGAAATGCAAATCAAAACCACAATGAGATATCACTTCATACCTGTTAGAATGGCTATCATCAAAGAGACAAGAGATAACATGTTGGTAAGGATGTGGAGAAAAGGGAACGTTTGCGCACTGTTGGTAGGATTATAAATTTGTACAGCCACTATGGAATACAGTTTGGAGGTTCCTTAAAAAATTAAAAATACAACTAAGATATAATCCCGACAATCCCACTCCTGGGTATATATCCAAAGAATTAAAATCAGTATATGGAAGAGATATGTGCACCCCCATGTTCATAGCACCATTATTTACAATAGCCAAGATATGGAAACAACCTAAGTGTACACTGACATATGAATGGATAAAGAAGATGTGGTACATATATACAGTGGAATATTATTCAGCCATAAAAAAGGAAATCCTGCCATTTGCAACAACATGGAAGGAGCCTGAGGGCATTACATTAAATGAAATAAGTCAGACAGAGAAAGATAAATATTGTATGATCTCACCTATAAGTGGCATCTAAAAAAAACAAAACCTTACAGTAAAAGAAATCAGATTTGTGATTACCAGGACTGGGTGCAGGGGAAGAGGGGAAGCTGAATGCAGGTCGTCAAAAGGTATAAATGTCCAGTTATAAGATAAATAAGTACTAAGGATGTAATGTACAACACGATGACTATAGTTAACACTGATGTGTAAGTGTGAAGACTGTGAAGAAAGTAAATCCTAAAGAGTTCTTACTTCAAGGAAAAAAAACATTTTTTTCTTTTTCTTTTTTTTATATCTATATGAGATGATGGATGTTAACTAAACTTATTGTGGAAATCATTTCACAATATATGTAAGTCAAATCATTATGCTGTACACTTTAAATTTATATAGTGCTGTATGCCAACTATATCTCAATAAAACTGGGAAAAAAATGAATGATATGGAAAAATGGGATGGAGAAGTACATAACTAACTTTGAGAACCTACAACATATAAGTCACTTGACAAATTCCAGTATATTTAATGCTCACAATTAAAAAAAAAAAAAAATCAAAGTTTCTACTAATCAGAATTCCAGAGATGAAGCCATGTTAATCTGTGCTTCTACAATGATCCTGAGGTAAGCTAATAAATGTTGGGAAGAGTTGAAAGCAATATGTATTAATATCTTTCATTAATTCATTCCGTAACTATTTAATGAATACTAATATAATTGCAAAATATATAGAGCTATGGGGCTACAAAAGTGAATAAAATAAAATTGAAATTTCTGTCTTCAAAAAGGTCATCACCTAGCAGAAGAAAGGCATGGAGCTGTGTGCTCCTCTTTAGGATTTGGGATGCAAACTGTAACCCAGTTGTCAAGTTTGTAATCTGATTCTATTCCATTTAAAACTGGTATATTAGCCTATTTATGCTTCATAGACACCGGCAGAAGACAAGAGACTCCTGGTTTAGAAACCAAGGACTTGGGCTTCCCTGGTGGCGCAGTGGTTGAGAATCTGCCTGCTAATGCAGGGAACAGGGGTTCGAGCCCTGGTCTGGGAAGATCCCACATGCCGCAGTGCAACTAGGCCCGTGAGCCACAACTACTGAGCCTGCGCGTCTGGAGCCTGTGCTCCGCAACGAAAGGCCACGATAGTGAGGCCCGCGCACCGCGATGAAGAGTGGCCCCCACTTGCCGCAGCTAGAGGAAGCCCTCGCACAGAAACGAAGACCCAACACAGCCAAAAATAAATAAATAAATAAATAAATAATAATTAAAAAAAGAAAAAAACTTTAAAAAAAAAAAAGAAACCAAGGACTTTATTAATCATACATGACACAGCAAGCAGCATGAGCGTCAACATGATTGTGTTGATTCCTACTGCCCCACACCCAAGTCCTGGGGGCCGGGGGGGATGCAGAGGGCTCAGATAGATATCTGCACACTCAGTAGACTGTGTTATAGCAGAGGAACACTGAACTAGAGAATCTATTACTTTCATAGTAAGCAATAAGCAAGCCTGCTGCTCATCAAAGAGGGAGGCTTTACCTAATCTGTTAAAGCTGCTCTCTGTGAACACAACCCTGAGAAACAGCAGTCAGGGTCTTGCATTCTTGGTATACCAACAAGACATGCAGGAGTGCAAGGACTCTCACAACACCAGGCAAGATCCAGAGTTCAATACCATAAGTGCCATGTGTTGGTCAAAGCAGGAAATCCAATCTCTCTCCCTTCAACAAAAGCTACTTTCTACATTCTAAATGTGAAAGGTTGCAACACAGAAAATCATTGGGAGGATTGGGAGCTAAGGTCAGGGAAACTGCTGTCCTCAATCTCAACCTAAAGCACCGAAGTAGATGGTTCTCAATAACTCTGCAGGAAGCTGATAAAATTCTCAAGAATCTCCCGAATGCTTCCACTCAATATCTCAACTGCTGTAGACTGAATTGTGTCCCCTCCCAAATTCACATATTGAAGACTTAACAAACCCAATGTGATGGTATTTGGAGGCGGGGCCTTTGGGAGGTAATTAGGTCTAGATGAAGCTGTGAAGGTGGGGCTCTCATGATGGGATTAGTGCCCTGATACGAAGAGGAAGGGAGACCGGAGCTTACTGTCTACCATGCTCTACAACTCAGACCCACCCCACCCACCAACACCCACTCCCACCCCACCACCACTGCCACGTGAGGACACTGTGAAAAGACTGCTGTCTGCAAGACAGAAGAAATCTTTCACCAGAACCTGATCGTGCTGACTTCTGATCTTGGACTTCCCAGTCTCTAGAACTGTGAGAAATAAATTTCTATTGTTTAAGCCATGTCATCTATGGTATTTTGTTCTAGTAGTCCAAGAATTCTAAGACATCAACCTAGAGCAGCAAGGTGAATTGTGTCTGTCCACAGGTGTGGCTGCTTTTGCCTAAGAAAAATAATAGCTACTTCTATTCACATTTCAAATTGCATGCAAGGGATTCATGTGGAGAAACTCTAACCCAGGGACACGCAGTGAAGTAAATTCTGTGAAATATAGTTCCAGCCTCTTCTCTGTGATAAAGAGAGTAGTAATGATGCTGAGTGTATTAGAAATAATCAACCGAACTGGATTATTAAACAAGCCAATTAGGTAAGTGCCACATGGATATTATGAACTAAGTAATGAGTTTGACAGTGATATAGGAGATAAATGTAGTCCTGAACCACCCCAGAGTTGGGGTAAGCTATGACCACCTAGAGCAGAGGACACAATTCAAACTATGATTGACACCACTCACTAGGTTCTTCTCAGAGAAGGACAGCTTCCTGGGAAAAACTGGAGACTTTGCTGCAACCACAAAGATGGCAGAATCTTCCAGAGGACTCCCAGAAATATCAAGGGGCCAAGAGAGGATGAAAATTTCCAGAAATTGTGGGTCCTCTGTTATCAGGTGGTAGCATCAAAATAGTCTTTCAAAAATAAAACAATCAAGTTATATTTAATAATAGACTTAATGAACTGTATTTCCCAAAGAATAAAATAAAATGGAGTAAGGATATTCCTGTGGATGATGGGGAATTACGTTGAAACAATGGTTTGGATGGATTCAGAGAGGCCACTGAAGGCTACGAAAGATGAACTTTGGTCTGTAGGCAGGTAGGGAACAAGTGAAGATTTCTGAACAGAGGAATGATATGAACAAGGTAGTGTGCAAAATGGGTTGAAGAGTAGACAAACCTGAGGCAGAAAATAAGATAAAAATTAGGCCGTTGTATTATTTAAACTGATGATAATCAAATGTCACTATGTATCACTACAGTGATAGCCCTGAGGGATTCCTGGTCAACATTGTGAAGAAAGAATCAAAATAACCTAGTGACTTGAAAGAATCTTTTCTTTAAAACCTGATAATGTCCTTCACCTAATCTTAGAGACCTGTATTCACTGAAACCAGTCCAGTGCCTTTTATAGCCGCCTCATTGATCTTCAATTTTAAATCCTCTCAACCATGATCTTGGCTTCATTTTTAAGAGGATTCATCTTTAAACACAAGTTGGAAACAGAATAGGCATTTAGCGTTTCTGTCTTCTCACTCATGTTATCTCTGCCTGAATCCTGAGCCTATTCTTGATCTTCTCTAGATCTGAATAGGATTGATAAATTCTTTTGCATCTCCCCTAATATTTTTTTTCTCAAATTACATTTGTTCATCTATTCGTTCTTTAGAGAGTGGCTACTATATGCCAGATACTGTACTAGATGTCAGATATATAAATATTAGTAAGGTGTAGCCATGCCCTCAAGGGGCTCACGTCCTACAGCTAGGCACACAAGTATGCCGCATAACATAATACACAATATTTTTAAAGTGTACCGTTAGCACAAAGGAGAGATTAGTGACATGGGCTAAGGGATAGGCAGTTTGCAAAGGCTTCTTAACACAGGAAGTTTTTCTTAAACCGTACCTTAAGGATTGGTCAGGTAGACAAGATCAAAGGAAGGGAAATCCAAGCAGCTACAAGGCAAAGAGAAAAAAAGGACCATGGCTTTGGATGTAAAGCATTTATCTGCACATCTGATACTTCACACGCTTCTTGCATACACCACTCTAATTTTCAGAAGTAGGTTGACCATTTTCAAATTAACTGCAGTAAAAAAAAAACCTACATGTTTTTGAATGAATCTATATTTTTATGAATTGTTTAAAACACCTACATATTAGGATGTGTCTATTACTTGGAACCACATGGAAACACAGTAAATTTGTTTGAGTCTGTTGCAGAGGACGGGCACCCTGATGCTGTATTCCATTACTGGGAAAAGTGAGAGTTCAGCTGAGATGCGAGAGGCAACAATAATAGACTATTTCAATAGAAAGCAATTTTAGCTATTTTTTAATCAGGCAATTTATGGTTGTAGATCTAAACTACAGCTCTAGTGTATTTTCTTCTTTGGATGCCATTTACAGAATGCTACATTTGGATGTCATTTTAACTTTGAGAAGTTTACATTAAATCCAATCTGCACTTACTTAGCTTTGGTCTTTAGTTGTATGTAACTACCTCTTCCCAGGTCACCATCACCAAGCCACCAAGTTTAAACCACCTTGTTAATCACGAATTCACTTATCTGTATAGATTTACTCTGGTTTTACACATCCCTGCTTTCATTCTTCATGGATGTCCTGTTAAAATCAGATGTCATCAGACATCTCACTTTTCAACTTTTTTTTTTTTTTTTTTTGGTCTCTTCCTCCTTAGAAAGTTGTTTTATTTGGAGTCTCTTGTCCCTCTTCATTGTATTATATTTTGGATTCTCTATTCATGGCATCGTAACATCTTTTTCCTGAGAGTTTCTCCATCTGTATCACAGTATTAGTTTGTTAGGGCTGCCATAACAAAGTGCCACAAACTGGGTGGCTTAAAACAAAAGAAATTTATTGTCTCACACTTGTGAAGGCCAGAAGTCCAAGATCAAGGTGCTGGCAGGATGGAGTTTCATGTTTTCTCTGAAACCTATAGGGGAATACTTCCTTGCCTTTTCTAGCTTCTCTTGGTTTGCTAGTAATCTTTGGCGCTCCCTGGCTTGCAGCTGTATAAATAAAATCTCTGCCTTCTTTGTCACATAGGGTTCTCCTGGTGTGTCTCTCTCTTTCCACAGCCGTCTTCTTATAAGGACACCAGGCATATCAGATCAGGGGCCCACCCAACTCCAGTATGACCTAACTTAATAAATTACATCTGCCACAACCCTAAATCCAAATAAAGTCACATGCTATAGTTAAGACTTCAACACATCTGTTTTTAAGAGACACAATTCAAACTCATAACAATTACTGATACTGAGAAACAATCACAGTGACGCTCACCAGTAGGGGCTTTGGAATGAAAAAGCTCTGGTTTCAAAACCTTGCCCTACCACTAACTGTGACCTGAGTCAATTTATTTAATCTTCCTAAAAAGACTTAGTTTTCATGTATAAAGTAGGATTAATGGCAATACCTTGGAAGTTTTTGAGGATTAGATAAAATATCAATACATTAAGGTGATTAGCTCAGTACCTGGCTAGGAATAATGACAATACCTTGGAAGTTTTTGAGGATTAGATAAAATATCAATACATTAAGGTGATTAGCTCAGTACCTGGCTTACAACAAATGCATATAAGTAAATGGCACATAGTAAATATTAGCAATTGATATTATCTTAAAGTATATCAACTATTTCTAAATATATTCAGTTATCCCTATTGTGAATACTATAAAGGGTAAAATAGTAAGGAAGGGCAAAGGAGTCACCAGCTTTAGCCTAAACTGTGTCATCTGTTGGAGTTCAGATATTCTGATAATACCTGTAAAAAGGATGAAGAGGAACTAGAAAGAGAACTATTTGCATGGGGAACTGGGAAGTCTCCAGGGCGTGAACTCTTTCCAAGGAAAAAGAGAGCTTTCAAGGACCAACTTGATTACCTACAAGATGTTTGTTTTCAGAAGGGAAAAGTGATTCTCATGTCAGGCTGTCACTGGCCCACCACCATGGATTTCTATCTGGGTCCTAACGGAGAGACAGGACTCCAAGTTTAAAACAAAAGGACAATTTCAGTGAAAACTTTAAAACTGTGGAGCACAATGTGTACTTTTTTGGCATGCCTCTAACAAATTTTAAAGCAAAATGGTGCCACCCTATTCTAAACTGCTACAAATAGCTGTGAAACTTTGGAACTTTGAGGACCTTTGTAATGCCTGGTGGTCACAAATGTATGTAGTAAAGGGTCAGCATGGATGACAGAAACTGTAATAATCCCTGGAAGACACCAATAGGGAAGCAATACAATAGCACAGATGGAGTGAGAATCAGGAGCAGTGGTGCTTGTAATGCTTAACATATTTAGTTGGTCCTAGCAACCACCCTAGTAGAGAAGGATTATTATTATACCCATTTTATACACGAGGAAAACTCACAGTTGAAGAGTGGCAACATCTAGTCCAAGACTACAAGGTTAGTAGTCAGAAGAAAAAGTATTTTAACCCAAGCAGTCAAATTTCCAGAGCTGAGAATTCTCTAAAACATATGTTAAGTTTGGAGGTTCCTCAAAAAACTAAAAATAGAATTGCCCTATGATCCCACAATCCCACTCCTGGGCATACATCCAGAAAAAACTCTAATTTGAAAAGATACATACACCCCAATGTTCACAGCAGCACTATTTACAACAGCCAAGACATGGAAACAACCTAAATGCCCACCGACAGATGAATGGATAAAGAAGATGTGGTACGTATATACAATGGAATATTACTCAGTCATAAAAAAGAACAAAATAATGCCATTTGCAGCAACATGGATGGACCCAGAGATTGTCATACGGAGTGAAGTAAGTCAGACAGAGAAAGACAAATACCATATGATATCACTTATATGGGGAATCTAAAATATGACACAAATGAACTTTTATGAAACAGAAACAGACTCACAGACATAGAGAACAGACTTGTGGTTGCCAAGGGGGCGGTGGGAGAGGGTTGGATTATGAGTTTGGAACTAGCAGATGCAAATTATTATATATGGAATGGATAAACAACAAGGTCCTACTGTATAGCACAGGGAACTATATTCAATATTCTGTGATAAACCATAATGGCAAAGAATATTAAACAAGAATGCATATATAGTACAACTGAATTGCTTTGCTATACAGCAGAAATTAACAACACTGTAAATCAACTATATTTCAATTAAAAAAATACGTAGGCCAAAAAATGCATTTTAAGCATCCTTTAGTGCAGAGGTCAGAGATCTTTTTCTGTAAAAGGTGAAATAGTAAGTATTTTCAGCCTTGGGGGCTTAATGATCTCTGTTGCAACTATTTAACTTGGCCATTGTAGTGAAAAAGCAACCGTAGACAATATGTATACAATGGCCATGGCTATGTCCCAATAAACGCTTATTTCCAAATACAGAAGTCAGCCAGATTTGGCCCACAGGCCACAGTTTGCTGACCCCTGCCTCCTTTTAACTGCTGTGGCAAACGATTTGTTCAGTCATGAGAACACGCATATAGAAACAGCATTTAAGCCTACATCACCTCTTCTCCTCCTTTACCCTTAACCCCTTTAAAACGGTTAGATGTGAGTAATCAGCACTGATTAGTTTCACTTAGTGAGAATAGTCCCCTTCGGTAACAGAGCTAGAAACAGACCCTTGATGTGAATTTTCCATAATAAATCATTAATCTTTGCACCTCTCTTGCTGCACCTGTTCATCGCCTAGATGCTGCTTACTTAGATTTTTACACTCCTCTTTTTCTACACCTGTACGAGCCCATCTCCTCTTTTCCTTTTATTTCTCAGCTAGCTTTTACTTATGTTTCTGAAATTTCACTTGGTTTCTGAAGAACTTTTATTATTTCCTTCAAATCTCTGACTTTTTTCCACTTGCTAGCTGGGATTGCAACACATTTACTTACAGCATTTGCGTCTCTGGACACCATGTAAATTCTATGAGCACTTCAAATGATGAGCGGATTAGCAGTGGGTGGGCAACCTCCCTCTTAAAATTCAAGGTTATTCAAAGGTTTAACTATGTTAATACAGCCTAAAAACACTGAGAAAGAGATACAGGATGAAACAAAAAGCATCTAAAGCGAAGGTAAACTCACCACATTCCTTAAGGAGAGGGTTTATTACAGCTGAAAGGAACAGAACTACCAATACATCCACCACTTTCTTTCTAAGAAAAAAACCAAAATCGAGAAACTTGGAGAAATTAACCAATCTGGTTATGTAGTTTACTGCAAAGCTGACTCAAATTCAAGTCTGCCGACTGACCAGCGACAGGTGTTTCTACCCATGTAAGACCTGAACGGGTGGAAAGAGAAAGAACATTTCTAAAATGTTTTGCCTTCTATAAATCTAACCTATTGCATCATTATTCCTGGTTCTAAGCCCTCAGGCAAAATGACAGGGGCTTCTTCCCTCATCTACAAATATAAGGGCCAGAGTTGCTTACATCTTTAAAGAAAGTTCAGTTTTAAATAATCTCAAGTCAAGCAACCTTCTCTTCTTCCTTGCTGACTTCCACCTGCAAAAAATTTCGGGGCCAGCTAAATCTGTCAGTCTTCCTACCTATGATGTGACATGAGTTTTCCTAAAGCACAATTCTGAAAGCGCTGCTGGGCTGCCCACTCCAGAAATACTGGAGGCTTCTCACTGCTTCCTCAGACGACAAGTATTTCCTGATCTTCAAATTTTGCTATTTTTTCCCCCTGTGTCTACTACCAAAACAAACCAAAAAAATCTCTCTCTCTCATTATTCTGGTCAAAACCCTTGTGTTAGTTTGCCAGGGCTGCCGTAACAAAGTGCCACAGACTGGGGGACCTAAACGATGGTAAAATATTGTCTCACAGTGTTCTGGAGGCTAAAAGTCCGAAATCAAGCTTAGCAAATTTCTAGGAGTCTATTTGAAAGGGCTGGTTCCTTCTGAGGGCAGGGAGGGAGAATCTGTTCGAGTCTCTCCCCTAGCTCCTGGTGGTTCGCTGACAACCTTTAGCCTTCCTTGGCAACATAAATCCAACCTTCACATGGCGTTCTCCCTGTGTCTCTGTGTCCAAATTTTCCCTTTTTATAAGGACACAAATCAGATTAGGACCCACCTTAACGACCTCATCTGAACTCGGCTACTTCAGCAAAAACCCTGTTTCCAAATAACATCACGTTGTGAAGTACTGGGAGTTAGGACTTCAAGACATGAATTTGGGGGTAGGGAGCAAAGTTAAACTCCTAACCACCCGATTTGTGTTTCCAGGCCTATGCAAAAGCAATCTCTCTCATTAAACATTCCCCTGACTCCAGGCTCAGGGAGTATTTTCCCCTGCTGAGTCCCTCAGTGACAATTCCCTCTCCCTACTTCATGACAAGATTCTTGAAATCAGGGATTGTATTTTTCTTAGTTTGCTATTTTATCCCCGAAGTCTATCATGCTGTGTAACATGTAGTAGACCTCCCCAAAATGCTTACTGAATTGAAAAGGTTTCTCCCCTTAAGGGGGGGGCAGGGATTTTTCTGCGGTTGGGAGCCAGGCAAGGGCTTGCCAGCTTCCAGTCACATTTACACCATCGTACTGAGAGACAGCATAATACTGTGGTTAAGAGGTTGGACGAGGCTCAGATACCGCCTTTGTCACTTACGTATGTATGTAACCTGATGTTTCGTAATTTCTCACAAATTTCTCTCAAATGGCATTTATAAAGCATGACCTATAGCCCATACCTTGAAGAATCTGACTGAAAGTTGATTAAGATAACACGTGCAACGTTCTCAACAATGGTAGCTAATAATACTATGGTACAGGATGGCTTCAAGCTTAAAAGTGCTAACACGATTCTGCAAGACTTGTTAGAAGTTCTGTGGGTTTTTCTCCCAAAACACTTAAGAGGTTTTATTGAAAACAATAAAATACAGAAACACCATATTCTCATTTTAAAGTAAAATAGCATCTTCCACAACTTTCCTAGTACTCCACCATTCTTATCACTATTAAAAAACAAAAC
The DNA here is from genome assembly GCF_028023285.1 of Balaenoptera ricei. Taxonomy (NCBI): domain Eukaryota; kingdom Metazoa; phylum Chordata; class Mammalia; order Artiodactyla; family Balaenopteridae; genus Balaenoptera; species Balaenoptera ricei. Next base: position 67,988,069 of record NC_082647.1, read on the forward strand.
CAAATTCCAGATCCAAAATAATTAATGAACCTGCTGATAAACATTTTTCTCATGGGTCTAGCCTCCACTCATTTTGTAAATTTTACATTTGCACCTTTTCAAGAATGAGTAGCAATTTTTATTTGATTAATATCTGTGAGAACTGGACTTAACTTTCTGCATGTTAATTAAAAAACAAAACAAGGGCTTCCTTGGTGGTGCAGTGGTTAAGAATCCTTCTGCCAATACAGGGGACACGGGCTCGAGCCCTGGTCCGGGAAGATCCCACGTGCTGCGGAGGAACTAAGCGCATGCGCCACAACTACTGAAGCCCACGTGCCTAGAGCCCGTGCAACAAGAGAAGCCACCCAATGAGAAGCCCGGGCACCGCAACGAAGAGTAGCCCCCGCTTGCAGCAACTAGAGAAAGCCCGCGCACAGCACCAAAGACCCAGTGCAGCCAAAAATAAATAAATAAATTTATTAAAACAAAAGAAAACAAAACCACACAGACCCTAATCAAACTCAGAGAAAATACACATTTGTTCATTAAAGCTCACCTGCTTTAATTTTTTCTCTTCACACATTAGCATAGTAAGCCAATGTTTGATCCATGCTGCAAAAGCTGTACAAAATGACAAGACCTGTTAATTCCCTAGGGAAACCTTAAGGCAAAAGCAAAAGCCTCACTCTACAAAAGAAAAACAAAGCAGAGGCATGGGGACTATGAAGATGGCTCAGATGCATAGGCACCACAAGGATGGCTGCGTTGGGTCTTTGTTGCCGCATGGGGGCTTTTCTCTAGTTGCGGCGAGCGGGGGCTACTCTCCGTTGCTGTGCGCGGGCTTCCCATTGGGTGGCTTCTCTTGTTGCAGAGCACGGACTCTAGTCATGCGGGCTCAGTAGTTGTGGCTCGTGGGCTCTAGAGCGCAGGCTCAGTAGTTGTGGCGCACAGGCTTAGTTGCTCCGCGGCATGTGGGATCTTCCCAGACCAGGGCTCGAACCCGTGTCCCCTGCATGGGCAGGCGGATTCTTAACCACTGCGCCACCAGGGAAGCCCCGGATGAAGACAATTTTTGTACAAACATATGCAAGATAAAGTTTAAAAAGGAGCATCGAACATCCGGTTTCCTGCAGAAATAATGATCATGTCAGATAAAATGACTCCTGAAACAAGTTCTGCTTGGATCTTAATTCACAGAATCTTGTTAGTTCTCTCCTACATATACCCGTGGTATCAGAGCCTTGTTTCAGAGCCCTTCTTTCCTCCTGTTCACTGTACAGACCTGGATCCCAGGCCTGCCCAACAAGCCCTATAGAAGACAATGTTAGTGTGTTTGGGTCTTTCTTTGAAAAGCGGTCACCTCTCCTGCACCTGAACACTGGGACTAACTCCAAATTCCAGGCAGTCACTTCATGTTTTTGAGCTGTAGCAGAACAAACTTTTTAGCATGGAGATTTCTTTAAGGCGACAAACTTTTACAAGTTGGTCCCATTAACAATGACCTAGAGGCAGGAGTTCTTTAAACGGCATGAATCAAACACTTAAAACTTGCTAGAAGTTTTTAAAGAATTTAGCGTGGCTATAGATCACAGAGTGGCCGCCATACACACATAGAAAAACCTTCTGAGCCAGATTCATGGAGAGGTTTAAAAAAAAAAAAAAAAAAAAAAAGGGATACTTTGTATGACATTAAGGAAACAGTAGTCACTACTGCTCAAGGAGAAGAGACAGCGACTGTACAGAAGTAAGCTCCAGAGCCTACCTTTGACTTTTTAGTCCTGCCACACAATTATCCAGAGGAGATGTTTTCAAATATCAAGGGCAATACACATAGAGTTACCATCATCACTCACTCTTCAAAGCAGTGACCTTTACTTTGGGCTAGTTTCTTTGGCAAGGAAGTTTGGCATGAAACTACTAAAGTAACATTAAACAGCAAAACTCTGTTCTTGCAACTCAGCTCTCTTAATGGCAATGGAACAAAACACCTAACTTCGGGCTCCGAGGCAAAACTTCTTACGATAACCCACCTGAGACTCCCAGGCAGCATATTTATCAAAACAAGTTAAAATCACCTTCTGAGTAATTGCTGTGGAGGTGTTTCAGCACAGCAGACAGGCACATTTTCCGTGGGTTGAGCGATTGATCACTCAGTTCTAGTAACAAGTGCATCTTGATTCTGGGGTCTTGAAACATGACAGCCTGTAGAAAGACTATTAAAATCGCTTTGCTAACAAAGAAAAATCAATTGTTCTCCACAAGGAGGTGCCCTCAGGCACAATCAATATACAATAGCACAAGGCTGGGCTGTAAAGCCTGGGAACAAACAGATTGAAGCTTTTGATAAGGTAAAAGTAAAAAGAGTAGCCGTTTTTCATCTCTCTGATGGACTGAGAGAGATAAACATGTATTTTGCTGCAAGTTGCATTTGGTTTTCCTTCATGCTAAAGGACAACATGCTAAAGGACAGTTTTTTTCTTTCGAGTGTAATCCTTTCTAAAGTATCATTTTACCTGTGTTCAGTTCAAAGTATGTGGGAGAGAGCCAGAGTTGATAAGGGACCTACTTATGAGACTAGTTGAAGAATCAAAATGGAGAGACACATGGGAGCCGTGACACCATCAACTGTTAAGTGCTCTGGTTGAAAAGTATACAGTATTTGTGATTTCTCTGCTAAATGTAAGAGATACATGAGTGGAGATGTGGGTGAGGTCGGTACTTTTTGTGCATTTTTCTACCAACAAATCAATAATCATCTGTCATTTATAGACATATGTTTCAAGAGTAGAAAAGTGGCATTTTCATGGCATTTACAACCTCCATGTATTTTCATAAAGCTTTACCTGTGTGCCAATAATCTTTGAAGCAGGTACAAAATTCAAAATAAAACTCAATTCAGGCTGTTCAGATGTGTAAAAGGCACACTCTCAGTAACAAAACTTTATGCTGAGAACATGAAATGCTTTTTTACTCAAAGGAATGTTATAGTTGAATAGTGCAGACAAAACCCATTGAACAACTGTCAGTAACTTTTCAGACTTAGCTAGAATGTGTATACATTAACAAATTTGAAATTCAATGTCAAAAAATATTAAATGGTCTTGATTTTATACAATCAGCAACATACATAATTCAGTTTTTCATGGAAAATTAACTATATGAATTGACTGAGCGTAAAACAAAAAGATATTTTGTAATTTACATGGTATTGGGAAGTACAGATAAATCAGGAGGTAATTTTTATTCAACGTATATCAGCTAGTAAGTATCGTTCAGTAAAACTTCCAGCCTCATGAGTTTGAGTTTAACCAGATTAATCTTGTCCCTGTATGGATGTTTTGGCCATAGAGAAGTCAGGTAGATTGCCCGACAGAATGCAATGTGGTTCGCAGTCTATGTATCCAAAATAAAGATCTGGAAGTTTGACAGTTAGTGTTAGGAACTGCGGCCAAAATTCTAAGACAGAAGAGTGCTGTAGAGTCAAAAACCAGGAGAGGTCTATGAGATTGTTTGCTCTAACAGCCACCTACATACTACTGCCAACTTTTCAACTGAAATGAATTAGACACAGCTGTAAGTTATCCCCGATCTGCATCTCCAGAAAAGGGCTACGTTCATCTCTGATCAGACACCGCCATTGTCCACATGTTTTGCTCAGTAAATTCTAAAGGGAGTTTATCAGGCAGATGAAACTGATAAAAGAGGGAAGCATAAAATTGAAGAAAAAGTATTTGAAAGAGCAATGTATTTGGAAATCCATAAGCAAACTTAAATAGTTATTGACAGTATAAAAGAAATACAATGTTTTAAGTTTAAAACATATACTGTTCTAAGATCATTATATTGTCTGGAAAATAGTAAAGGTATTCATTTATATTTGACTTTAATCAGTCAAAAAAGTGTGTTGTAATCTCTAGGGCGGATGTTAATACGTCAAGGAATGTTGTAACAGTAAAAATAGTACAAGAATGTATAACTAACAAGCTAATGGGTATGGAATTTAACAATTAAATACAAACAAAAGAAGACTTAGAGAAAACAAGGTACATAGGACAGATAGAAGAAATAGAAAACAAATAGGATGGTAGATTTAAACACCAATATATAAGTAAAAACATTAAATGTAAATGAACTAAAATTACAAGATGAAGATTTAAATACTTGAAAACAACTAAACTCAAATAAATGCTGCTTGTAAGAGATACTTTCAATTTTAAAATTCAGAAAAGTTAAAAATAAAAGAATGATAAAAGAATTATAGAGCAACATAAAAGGAAGTTTTTAAAACCACACTAATATTAAACAAAGCATACTCTAAGGAAAGATACACTATTACAGATCAAAGATACATTTCACAATGATAAAAGGGTAAAACCACTATAAAACTAGAATAATTCTAAATATGTACACACATATTAGCATAGTCTCAAAATAGTGAAAAATTTCACAGTTCTACAAGAAGAAACAGTCAATTTCACAGTTATATTGAAAGACTTTAAAACAACTCTCTCAGTGACTGATAGGACAAGCAGATAAATCAGTAAGGATAAAAGACTTGAACAACGTAATTAACCAATTTGACATAATTGACAAATATAGAATATCCAAACCAACAACTACATACTATAAACTAGTTTAAGCTAAAACTAAAGGGAATCTGTTGATTTATTATAATTTATTATAACTAGGAAGTCTGTGCTTGGATCTTCAGGTTTCAGGCATCACTGAACCAGGGACTGAAAATACGTTATGGATGTTTCTGCATTTTTTTTCCTAGCTCAGTTCTGCTTAATTTTACATGTTTGATCTCATTATTTCCTGCTGCAAATAAGCTGTCTTTTTGGGACCTAGTAACATTGACCCAAGCAATTCTAAATCTGTATTATTCTAGCATTGAAATTCCAAAGGCAAGAGACAGTCATCCATAGTACTACTTGCTCAAAAAATATGGGGAGTACACTGATTGACCTGGATTTGGTCTCATGCTAATCCCTGAATTAAACACTGAGGGCTGGAAGATGGGTTAAGTATCTAGTTCTGTAGCAGCCCCATTAAAATCCCATGGAGCAGAAGAGGAGTTTGCCAATTAAACATGTTTCATGTGACTGGATAAGAAGTTCTAAACTTCCATCTTCCAGTACTGTGACCCCAAAGACAGTCTTTGATGCTGGACCATAATAGAAAAGTTATAAGAAAAGTTATGATTGGTCCATTTTGAGTTACAAATTCATCCTTGAATAACTAAAGCCATCCTTTAATAACTTCAGGGAATAGAAAGTATTCTTATTTTCTCCTCTTTCAACTTCTTATTTGGAAATAACTTCAAATTTCCATAAAGGTTACAGTAACATTATAATTAACTCCTTTATTTCCTTCATCCAAATTTACTAACTTTTAACATTTGGTCACATTTTAAAATTTATCACAATGTTCATAATGTGTGTGTGCACGCTTATGTTTCTAAGCCATCTCAAAGTATGTTGCAAACTTCATGGCCTTCACCCTTCTCAGCACTCATGTTTTAAGTACAAGGACATTCTTTTATACATTATAGCATAATTATCAAAATCAAGAAATTTAATGTCAATAAAATTCTATTACATAATATATAGCCCATATTCAAATTTGATCAATCATCTCAATGTATTTAACCACTTTCCAATGTTGGATATTTAGGTTCCTCTTTTCTATCCAAACTAATTTTGATCCTATACTTTCTGAACCCCTGTATACCATGGTAGATTATCTACCTTCTGTGTCTCCTTTGTCTTGTTGCCTTCTGCTATTTTCTTCTCTCATTCCTTCTCTGTGTTGCGTCTTTTGAGATCCATACATACAGTTGGTGTTTCCATCTGTCTCCTGCTATATATAGCTACACCACTGTGTTTATCCCCTTTTGATGTCAACAGCTATGCCTAGGTCTGCATGTACTTTGGGATTCTATGGTTCTATGGCCATATTATTCACTACAAGAAAAAAATTTTTTTCTTCAGAAAGAAATAGGAGACGATGTTCCTAGGTCTTTACCAATGCTCCTCCTAAGCCCAGAGTATATTTACATCTCCCTGTACCTAATCAATTACTCTAATATTCAATAAACTACCCTGAACTTCCAGTCACTTATCTTAACTGAAAAAATTGCATTGATTTGTTTTTGCATGGTCACCTTTTATTCAGGAATATGGCTTTGTTATTTTCTCAAAAATGACCTTGACACAGATTTCCTGCTGGTTGATTAAAACTTCAGCAAAAGTTAAAATAATGCTACAACAGCATATCCTGTGATCCAGTGCTTTCACTCCTAAGAAATTTACAACAACAACAAAACTCTAAGATAAAAATACGAAGATAAATCTATCTAAAATTTATAACAATACAAAAACGCCCTAGAAGCAACTAAGTGTCCAAATTTGAAAACTGGTTAAATAAATCGTAGAACACCTATACATAACTTTAAAGAGTCACAATGTACAGTTATACTCAAGAACACAGAAAGTCATCCAGGTCAATAAATCAGGTTATAAACTGATGATTCTAGAATTATTCCCAGATTTAGTAGCAAAAGTTGAGATTAGATAGAATTCTTACTCTGGAGACAAAAGGAAAACAGAGCCAGAAGCAAAAACTAAAAATGTTCTTGAAGGAAACTGTAGATAAAATACCTGAAACCCAAAAGAGTTTTCTGGGTCAAAATCAGTCTTAATACAGTGTCTTCCATATATACTAATACCCACCAGTAACACTGTACATTTGTAAGAAGAGCTCCCTCAAGACCACTTGACTGTCAGATTTAGAGCATCCCCATATTCAGCCTCTGTGCCTGTCACGGAAGGACTCAATCCAGTATCTTACAGAGCTCAGCGGGAGAGCCAGACTCTCTCAGCAGTGTGTACAGTTTGTATTCCTCTTCTCTAACCCATCACTCTCTTAAGCATGTTAGCCCTCCGGCCTAAGTATAGTGGCGAAACAAAAAATATCAATATAACACAACTATTCCTTTCCCTTCCTCCAACCCGTAGGCAAGGTTGGGATATTTCTTATGCCAGAACCAAAATGACTGGGTTCTCCTGAAGCAGGAAACAGTGGACACATTATAGGCTCTGCAAGTCAGGTCTGACACACCCAGTCAACACAGTCCGGGATAATTTCGCACGTGATCTTTATGGCTTTTATCTTCTGCTTCTAGAGGACAGACACAGAGGATAGTGCCCTACTGTGCCACATACAGGGGTAAAGATCGGCTCTAGACTGCCCAGCCATTAATATCCCTGGTCATCTTCATGTCTGTGCACATAAGATATTTGGAATTCCATTGCCCCACTGTCCCTGCTGTGTTTAACAAATTAGCAATAGGACACAATTATTCAATGTTTGCTTACTATTTTATTAAAATACGTGTCACACAAGGTCACATTTAAACAACTTATTATTTCAATTAGTTATGAGACACTAATACAAAATACAGATAGAATAAGCAAGGAGATACAGTTGGAGGGTGAGTTGTAGAAGACTTTCCAGAGTAAATGCTTATAGGGTGAGGTGTGGGACCAGTGCAGGGAAACAAAGGGCCTGTGAGAGGATAATTGTTGGGTTCGGTTTGGGACACAATACATTTGAGAGTCTTGTGGAACACCCAGATGTCCAGCAGGAAATCTGAAATCGGGATGTGGAGCTGGGGTTAAGAATTAGATTTTTAGAATACATCAAAATAAGTGGTGATAGAAACCACAGGCTTCAAAGAGATAATCCAGGGAGAATCCATGAACTGAGACTAGAAAAGGGCCAAGGATGGCCAGCAGAGAAAGAAGAACACACACAGGGGCTGACAAGAGTGACTAAAAAGGCAGGACAGAGCAATATCGGGAAGTCTCTTAAAGACAGAAAAAGCGGCCAAGTGTTACTAAAAGGTTGTATTTGTCTCTAAGTCCCCCACAAATCAACCTAGAACTCAAATTTCTCTAAGTATTTTCATTATAACCCACCCTCTCCGTGCACAGGAGAAACTGCCCCTTCTGATCAGAAGCATCTAGTGCTCGATAAGAAGGTTCCTTCTAGTTTTCCTTGGTGTGGTCTACCTACGTGTGTTGACTGGCTGTACTCAACTTTTAGGTCCTGTTAAGATCCTTCCTGATGCACTGGCTCCTGCTCACCTTGATGATGGGCCTTGGCCAGATACTCCTTTTGCTTTGTTCCATTCCTTGTCCAGCCCCCATCCACTCCTGTTCATGCTGTGATGCTACCAGACCAGAGTCTACCTCTTATCTGGTTTCTGTTGGCATCAAAAGTTTTCAGCTACCCTGTTTCTCAGTGCCAATTATTCTAATAGGCCCTAAGTGATGGATGCCGGAACTATATAGGGCTATTTTTGCTCTTTTAACTTCCTGATTTCAATCTTTCGCTCTTTAGGACCTAAAACAGGAAGCATCGGTAACAGAGCCAGGTTGATTCACTAGCCTAAATACATATACGTGTGTGTGTGTGTGTATTCAACTACATTCAAAGACACTCTACTCAATAATGCTTTAAAGGCCATCTTCCTCAAGCTGGAAGCCCCAAAACCTCAACCCTGGAATTCTTTTTTTATTAGGATGAGTTGATGGATCATGATAGGTAGAGAATAAAGACATACATGCAAACTCCAATCTTCAGGCTCACACAGTATTCTGCAATGAATGCCAACACTGAATAATTGTTCAAACAGACCTGTTCCTGTAGTCTCTTCTATAATTTATAAATGAGCCACAATGCTACTACTGAGCTGCAATCTGGGGCAGAATTTCAAAGACCCTCCAACCAACTTGTTTCAGGTGCGGGTATTATGCCGGCCTCCCTAGAATCATTGGCAATGTATTTAAAAGCAGTCTCTCCACACCAGGGTACCACTGTTCTTATCCAGACCAAGCCTGCGCTCAGAACCTTCCCACACACCCTTTCTTTCTTGGTTTATTCCTTTCCATCACGTAGAATGTCAGATTTTAAGCTTCTTGAGAACAGATGTGAAGACGATAGCTTTGTATTCTCCACAATTTCCTTGTGCTTTTAACATGGAAAGCAGACACTACTGTTGGGTAGGGGAAAGGGAGGAGCATAAACCCAGGGTCCTTCTCTTAGGCTCTTCCCAGAGGAAGTCACAATTTCTAGAAAATGAGGCTCCAGGGTCTAATTATGATCCTCATCCATCTCTTGCTGTAACTAATTGCATTCTAATTGATGAGCTTGTCTCCACTCCAGAGCCCCGAATATACCCTTCACACATCTACAAAAGAACATTTTTTTAAACAAAAATATCATTCTTCATACTTATGCTTAATAGACTTTGATGGCTCACCTTGGCCAAAAGCTGAGTTTCTAAAACTTGCTTTATATTAAGAATCAGTTGAGCCATTTTATTTTATGAATTAAATTACATACAGTAAAACTATTTTTTTCCTACTGGTTTGCAATCCTATGAATTTTATGCAATTCTATGCCTGCATGTTGCAGTAGGCAGAATAGTGGATCCCCATATTTACAGGCCGCATGAACCCATTATCTTCTTTTTTTCCGGTTTTAGTGTTTTTGTTTTTTTTCAGTTTTTATTGGAGTATAGTTGCTTTACAATATTGTGTTAGTTTCTACTGTACAGCATAGCGAATCAGCTGTACATATACATATATCCCCTCTTTTTTGGATTTCCTTCCCAAACTGAGTAGAGTTCCCTGTGCTGTACAGTAGGTTCTCATTAGTTATCTACTTTATACATAGTATCAATAGTGTACATGTCAATCCCAATCTCCCAATTCATCCGACCCCCCCTTCGCCCCTGGTATCTACACGTTTGTTCTCTATGTCTGTGTCTCTGTTTCTGTTTGAACCCCTTATCTTTCCACAGAAGAATTTCAAGCTCTAGTTTCAGCCTCTCCCAATAACCTCAACCCCAGGCATATTTCCTCATATCCTGTATCCCACATAAGTGAGGTTGGTGGATCACTTATAGTAGAATCACATGGGATTAGGATTCCTGGGCCCTATCTCAGGCCTACTGAATCTGAAACTCAGGAATCTTTATTTTAAAACAAAACCCCAAGTGATTCCAATGTTAAAGAACCCAGCTGGGTGGGTTGTTGATCTACTGGAGAGCAGTTCAAAGCATGGAGTGGTGGTGGTGATGATTTTCGTAAGGGTTGTGCATGCATCAGAATCACCTTGGAAGTTTTATCAGAATGAGCATGTCTCCTGCTTTTTTCTGTTGTGTCATGGGGAGTTGGGGGATGGGGATGCATAGCTTAAGAAAGGTTCCCAGAAGATTCTGACAATCCCAGATTTTCTCTCTCTCTCTCCTCACTTGCCAGTCTCTATTATCTACCTGAAATTCTCCACCAAATTTATGTGCTTGGGCCCTACATCATTTCATCTATAGAGATGTCTCCATATCCACATTCAAGAAAGATGAACTGCTCGCATAACTGTACTCAGATATTTATTAGATATTTGTAATACGAAATGTCACACATTGAATTACAGACAGTGATCTCTGTGTCTTTCTTGCCTCTGACACTGACTTCCTCAAAAGAAGCTGTGTCTTCTTTTTGTCATTTTCAGAGCTTATTCAATAAATATGTTGAAGTAATTAAGAGTTACTTGTTTTATAAACACAACAATACACATATCACAGTAACAGGAGTAAGGAAGTCAGTGAGACAAGTTCTGGTGTGGTAATTTTGACCCTCTCATCTCTAGAAAACTCTGCATGGCCAGATGCAAAGCAGTTCTGTTCCATGTTTCCCTAAAATTTTTACTATGAATATTGGTGTAGCAACCATCACCTTGTTTAAAGGTGTCATTTCCACTATGGGAAATTTTATGATGAATTCCAACGTTATTTTCCTTGAAATTCAAAAAGAATATTAAGAGCCAAAGACGGTTTGTTTACTCATATTAAATGCCCCTCCCAGCAGAAAAGTTGTATATCCCCATTCTCTGGAACTCAAGCATGGGCAAGTGACACTCTTCGGCCAATGAGTATGAACAGAAGTGCTAGTGTAACTTCAGAGCAGAAGCTGGTTACCATGTTATTTTTCCCTATGCCACAACAACCATCAATGTTCTGCCTTAAGACTGCACCATCAAAACAAAGTCTGAGACAGGACTGCAGCTGACCTATGGTGGATATGTAGACAGAAAAATAAACTTTGTTTTTGTAAGCCACTTAGCACAAGCTAATGTATCCTGACTGATACAAGGTTCTTGTGACACCAACCCTTGAATTCCCCAAGCAGGTATGACAATAAATCTAAATATGGAAACCTTAGTTAATGAGCTTGCTATGGTGAGTGTGCTTAAAACTTTTCTGAACTTTTCTGGGGTAGAGGGTGACATTAGGGGAACTTAGAAATGTGTGCGTGTAAGGGTTTGACTGTTATCGTTGCTGGAGGACCTACTGGCATGTAGTGTCTGGGGGTTGCAGATGCCATACATCCTATAATGCACGGGAGTCTTGCTCAAGAATTGTCTGGCCCAAATGCCCACTGTTCTGGTTGAGAAACAGGGTAGCACACAAACCACTTAAAAACATGCAGGTTAATCATACCAAAAGAGAGAGGGAGAGAGAGAGAAAAAAAGGGGGGGGGGAGAGAGAAAGAGAGAGAGAAAGAGAGAGGGTGGGAGAGAGGGAGGGAGGAAAAAGAAAAGAAAGTAAGGAAAGAAAGAGAAAGGGGGAGGGAGGGAGGGTGGAAGGGAGGAAAGAAAGAAAGGAAGGAAGGAAGGAAGAAAGAAAGAGGGGGAGGAAGGGAGAGAGAAAGGGAGAAAGGAAGGAAGGAAGGGAGGGAGGAAAGAAGGGAGAAAGGGAGATAGGGAGAAGAAGGGAGGGAAGGAAGGAAGGAGGGGAGGGACGGAGGAAGGAAGGGAGGGAGGAAGGGAGGGAGGGAGGGAGGGAGGAAGGAAGAGACATGCAGATCCAATAGTTATGGTCATAATGGATATATGAAAAATGTGTATTGGAATTTGAATTTTTATTCAAATAAGTTATTGAATCTCTCAGTTTGTCAAGAAAATTCTTAAGTTCTTGGCAAACCCTTGTTCAGAAAGCCATTGCATTTCTCTACGGTAATCAAAACAGCGTGCTATTGGCACAAAAACAGACATATGGATCAATGTAAAAGAATAGAGAGCCCAGAAATACACCCACACACCTACGGTCAATTAATCTTCAACAAAAGAGACAAGAATATACAATGTAGAGAAAACACTGTCTTCAGCAAGTGGTGTTGAGAAAGTTGGACAGCCGCATGTAAATCAATAAAGTTAGAACACTCCCTCTCACCATACACAAAAATTAACTCAAAATGGCTTAAAGACTTATAAGACATGACACCATAATAAGATATGACACCATATAACTCCTAGAAGACAACACAGGCAAAACATACTCTGACATAAATCATACCAATGTTTTCTTAGGTCAGTCGCCCAAGGCAATAGAAATAAAAAAACTTTTTTAGCATCTTTATTGGAATATAATTGCTTTACAATGTTGTGTTTCTGCTGTACAGTGAAGTGAATCAGCTACACGTATACATATATCCCCATATCCCTTCCCTCTTGCGTCTCCCTCCCACCCTTCCTATCCCACCCTTCTAGGTGGTCACAAAGCACAGAGCTGATCTCCCTGTGCTATGCAGCTGCTTCCCACTATCTATTTTACATTTGGTAGTGTATATATGCCCATGCCACTCTGTCACTTTGTCCCAGCTTACCCTTCCCCCTCCCTGTGTCCTCAAGTCCATTCTCTACGTCTGCATCTTTATTCCTGTCCTGCCCCTAGGTTCTTCAGAACCATTTATTTTTTTAGATTCCATATATATGTATTAGCATATGGTATTTATTTTTCTCTTTCTGACTTACTTCACTCTGTATGACAGACTCTAGGTCATCCACCTCACTACAAATAACTCCATTTCATTTCTTTTTATGGCTGAGTAATATTCCATTGTATATATGTGCCACATCTTCTTTATCCATTCATCTGTTGATGGACACTTAGGTTGCTTCCATGTCCTGGCTATTGTAAATAGAGCTGCAATGAACATTGTGGTATGTGACTCTTTTTGAATTATGGTTTTCTCAGGGTATATGCCCAGTAGTGGGATTGCTGGGTCATATGGTAGTTCTATTTTTAGTTTTTTAAGGAACCTCCATACTGTTCTCCATAGTGGCTGTATCAATTTACATTCCCACCAACAGTGCAAGAGGGTTCCCTTTTCTCCACACCCTCTTCAGCATTTATTGTTTGTAGATTTTTTGGTGATGGCCATTCTGACCAGTGTGAGGTGATACCTCATTGTAGTTTTGATTTGCAAGAAATAAAAATTAAAATAAACAAATGGGACCTAACCAAACTTACAAGCTTTTGCACAGCAAAGGAAACCATACACAAAACAAAAAGACAACCTACAAAATGGGAAAAATATTTGCAAATGATGAGACTGACAAGGGCTTAATTTCCAAAATGTACAAACAACTCATACAACTCAACAACAAAAAAACAAACAACCCAATCGAAAAATGGGCAGAAGATCTAAACAGACATTTCTCCAAAGAAATACAAATGGACAATAGGCACATGAAAAAATGGTCAACATCAATAATTATTAGAGAAATGCAAATCAAAACTACCTCACACCAGTCAGAATGGCCATCATTAAAAAGTCTACAAACAATAAATGCTGGAGAGAGTGTGGAGAAAAGGGAACCCTCCTGCACTGTTGGTGGGAATGTAAATTGATACAGTCACTATGGAGAACAGTATGGAGGTTCCTTAGAAAACTAAAAATAGAGCTACCATGTGACCCAGCAATCCCACTCTTGTGCATATATCCAGACAAAACTCTAATCCAAAAAGATACATGAACCCCTGTGTTCATAGCAGCACTATTCACAATAGCCAAGACATGGAAACAACCTAAATGTCAGTCGGCAGATGAATGGATAAAGAAGATGTGGTACATATATACAATGGAATACTACTCAGCTATAAAAAAAGAAGGAAATAAATGCCATTTGTAGCAACATGGGTGCAACTAGAGATTATTATACTAAGTGAAGTAAGTCAGAAGGACAAATACCATATGATATCATTTATATGTGGAATCTAAAATATAACACAAATGAACCTATCTGTGAGACAGAAACAGAATCAAGGACATAAAGAACAGACTTGTGATTGTCAAGGGGGAGGGGGTTTGGGAAGGGATGGAGTGGGAGGTTGGGATCAGCAGATGTAAACTATTATATAGTGAATGGATAAACAACAAGGTCCTACTATATAGCACAGAAAACAATATTCAGTATCCTATGATAAACCGTAATGGAAAAGAATATGAAAAAAAGAATGTATGTATATTTATATATGTATAACTGAATCGCTCTGCTATACAGCAGAAGTTAACACAACATTGTAAATCAACTATACTTCAACAAAAAAAGTTGATAACCAAAAAGAAAGCCATTGCATTTCTAACTTTTTGGCATATTCAAGTCAATTATTTAATCAAAGGGTGAAATTTGAAGACTTTCTCAGATATATAGTGTCTCCCCTTCTCAAGATTTTAATTTTTTATTAATGTGGTTATAAATTTATTCTCAGTTTTTTCAACTGTTTTCTTGCTCTTTAGAAAATACTGATTCTCTTTTGCTACTCATCTTAACAGATATTATACATCTGCAGATTAACTGTGTAATTCCTTTTCCTTTCACCAATACTACACACATTTTGGTCTTTCATTGTGAGACTATCCTGCCACTTCATAATCATTTTTTGTTGCTATGCTCTGATTTCCCTCTGTACCTTTTTGTTATTCTGGAAAAGGATGTTTCCAAAGGGAATAAACTCAGTCTTCCAGAAGGGACTTAAGCATGATATTAGAAACTGATGAATCTTTTTCAAACTCATCTAATAGATCAAACATTCTGCTACATCTCTTGGGTGATATCTGACATTGTAAACTCACATGCAAGTTACTGTTTCCTGTCGCCTCCGGCATTTCTGCTGAATGTTTTTCTCCTTTCCAAGCGACTCTTGCGCTATGCATTTGACTTACACATCTCTCAGCTGTGCCAGGACACCAGCTGTAATTTTACTGGTCTCACTGCTTTTAGCAGCACCTCCCAATTTAGCTATCAACTGCGAATTTCATTGGAATGCTTCTACTCCTTCCTATTTACTTAATTAGGTATCCTTTTAACTTGCACCTTGAGGGCGGTATCTAACGTGAAGTCCACACACGGTGGTGGGATTTAAGTCTCCTGAACGCTAAAAAGTCGGGCAACCGAGAGAGCTTGTATTATCTTCTTCATTGATCTTTAGCATAAGGCCAGGCAGACTTATACTAAAGTACAGTATGACTTACCCTACGTAAGACTATGGATGATGTAAAAAACTGGCTCATCTTGAGACACAGAAAAGGGATCAAATAATAGCATCACGACAAAACCTTGGAGCATTAAGTGAATTAAATGATCCAGTGATATAAATAACTATTTTTAAAGGCATCAAAAACATTTGAGGCTAAGTCTATTTTCTCCTTCCCCCAAATCTGGATTGACTGTACATACGACCTGAAATCCTGGGGTGCATTCTGAATCCTTTATTCCATTTCTTTTTATCAAGGCTGACAAAGCTGTATGAATGTTAATATGGACTGAATAAATCCTGTGATCGCTGTAGTACCTATAATGATGTGTTCCCAGGCTGCCATATCATGGTAGATTATGACTTCTTTCTCTTTGCAAGCCTTCATTTAATTTCTATTCCTTACCTCAGTGTTAATATTCCTGACTCTTTGAATTCATTTCAGAGTTCATGAGACGCTGTATCAAATGTTTTGCTAAAATCCAAATGTATTACATCTCCCACTTTGCATTCATCCACTAATCTTGTAATTCAATAAAAAAAGCAATCAGGTTTGTTTGGCATGATTTGTTCTGTGTAAACCCAGGCTGCTTATTGCTCAATGGTGCTTAAATTGTAAGTAGTGCTCAACGCAAATTTCCTCATCTAACTTCTCATTTTAGCCTAGAAAAGTTTATAGTGTTTTTGTTCATAGATTTTTCTCCTAGCACATAGCAAGTTTCTAGGTCTTAAAAACCAGAGAACAGAAACAACATACTAATTTTTTTAGGGTACCACTTTTTCTTCTTTTGCTTTCGTATTACTTATTTTTCCCATTTATCATCCCTACAGTTTCGTTTCTTTTTTTTTTTTTTTGCCTGCACCTTGCAGCATGTGGGATCTTAAGTTCCCGACCAGGGCCCGAACCTGCACCTCCTGCATTGGAAGCACAGAGTCTTAACCACTGGATCGCCAGGGAAGTCCCCCTACAATTTCTTATTAGATTTTCATTTTATTATGTGAGTAATCCCTTTACTTCTATTCTCCTATAACATTTTTTTAAGGAAAAGTGTTCATTGGTAGAGGGACAAGAGGACGATGAAAATCAAATTTATTGAACATCTTCACTGAAAATAAAGGGCAATGCCTTTGATATATTTATGCAATATCTTTATCCACATTAGTCATGTAATATAAAAAAGATACAGTTGTAATTTCTCTCTTAAGCTTAAATCTCACATGTAATGGATAATAATTTCATTTTAATGGATTCTTTCACTTTCGCTTGACCATAACTTGCTACGGGTTGAATTGTGTTCTCCCCCAAAAAGAAACCTGAAGTCCTAACTGCAACAGGTCTGAAAGTGACCGTACTTGGAGACGAGGTTGCTACCGAGCCAGGTTCGTCTTACCTGTCAAGTCAAAGCGCTGAGACACCGAGGTTTGCAGAGAAGAGACGGTTTACTCGCAAGGCAGTCCAGCGAGGAGCAGAAGAACGAATCCCAAAGCCGCCTTCCGCCTTCCCTGAAGGCAAGGGGCTCAGGGTGCCGATGGGATAACAAATAAGAAAGCAGGGCGGTTTGAGGCCTGGGGAGCATGGGGAAAGGTGATTGGAGGAAGGTGTGTGGTTCTGCGCAGGCGTAACTAAGCTACCGGCCTCTGCCAGTTCAGGTCACGGAGAGGACGCTAGCGCATGCCCAGTTGGAGGGTTGGCGGTCCTAACCAGTCTTCGATTCAGATTGATTTAGAGGCAGCTGACACCAAGTTCCTAGAAAACAACTCAGGCAAACAACTTATCCTTTAGGCTACCTGCGGCCTGGAGGGCATGCACATCTTAAAATGGCCTTGATTAGTAAAGGCAGGTGAAATGGATTTAACCATGGTTTCAGGGTCTTTACAGAGGTAAGTTAAAGTGAGGTCATTAGGGTGAGCCCTAACCCAATATGACCAGTATCCTGAAAAGGAGAAAGTGAACACAGAGGCAGATGCAGGGGAAAGACAATATGAAGAGAAATGGGAAAAAGAAGAACAGCTAGAAGCCAAGGAGAGGGACCTGCAACAGATTGAGCCCCATAGAAGATACCAACCCTGCCAAAACCTTGATTTTGGAGGTCTAGCCTCAGAACTTGAGATAATACATTTCTGCTGTTCAAACCACCCTGCTGGTGCTACTTTGTTAGGGCAGCCCCAGTGAACTAATATAGTACCTATCCTTTATGCATATTGGTTTGTTCTCATCGTTATTCCTCTTAGATTATACTCTTCTAGAACTTGGTAAATACATCCATAGTTCTCTAAGCGTGGGTTAGATTCACGTGGGTTAGCCTTATGTAGTTTGAGGGCGGGAATCGCTTTTATAAATCTACTACATCTTCCACAGAGTCTACTTATGGGGTGGGGTAACTTAATTTGGATGCAGTAAGCACACAATCAACTGATTTTATAGCAATGTTTAAGACCAATTTGTAGAAGATTTATAATTGGGGATTTTTGAGGGATGAAATCAATGGATTTCCCAACACGGAACAAATTGAAATGAATAATCCAAAATCTGTTCTAATATGAGTGGATTAATACTCACTCAATGAATAAATTAGTGAGCAATGTATTTCTCCTTTGAGATCTAAATTATCCAAATATTTATTTTCATATTTCTCCTTGTTTTGAAAAACTGCCTCAGGATTTCTACATGATCACAAATTTTTATGAAAATAACTAAACAGTAAATTCTAGGGAAGAATTCTTTTTTCGGTTGATGGTTTCATAACTTTTTAAAAAGATTTATTTATTTTTGGCTGCATCGGGTCTTAGTTGCGGTGCACGGGCTCTTCATTGTGGTGCGTGGGCTTCTCTCTAGTTTGGCCTGAGGATTTTCTCTTCTCTAGTTGTGGTGCGCAGGCTCCAGGGCACGTGGGCTCTGTAGTTTGCAGCACGTGGGCTCTCGTTGAGGCGTGTGAGTTGTGGTGCATGGGCTTAGTTGCCCCGCAGCATGTGGGATCTTAGTTTCCTGACCAGGGATCGAACCTGGTCCCCTGCATTGTAAGGTGGCTTCTTTACCACCGGACCACCAGGGAAGTCCTTCATAATTTTCGTGATGGTGAGTTTCGAAGGTTGGCATGTGAAATAATTAAAATGGCAATCTTATGGGTTATTTGTTACACCTGCAAAGCAAGCTCTTCATGAAACAAACAAAAATCAACAAACAAATTTGGAATGTTATCACATTTGGGCCTGGTATTATATATCTGAGGAAAAAATAAATAACAGACTCTTATCTCTTCAGATGCTCTGCTTTCAGTAATAAACCAAAATTTACTCTGTAAGTGAATGATTATAAACAAGTCACCTTGTGATTAAGCACCATATTTCAGGGGACAGATTTTGAAAGGAATATATGAGATTTGAAAAGTCACAGAAAAATATTCAATTTCTGTTTTAATTTAGCAAGTTCTTAGTGTTTGGTGAGGGGGTGGTGGCGTGATGCCCAATGTATCTTGTTAACCTGATTTCACATTAATTCAGTACTTTTATTAAATCTCACATGTTTCTGTTTGGGAATTTTTTCCTAAAAAAAAAGTTACCTGAAATTATCACTGTATTAAAGAGCATAACTTCAGTATGTTTGTGTCTTTATGATATGTTAATCAAATCTGTCCATTCAAACTAAAGAAACAAGAGTGCAAAAGATCAGTTCTCTGTTTGATGTAGTTTGTTTTAAGGTTCTGGGCTGTTTTTATTTGTTAACACAGATGTAAATAACTGAGTTATTTTCAAAACATCCAGTAAGCTCCTTATCTAAATGAACTTTTTTTCCCTGCAATCATTGGGACTTTGTAGAAATAGTGTTTGTACATAAAGTTCTTTTTTTTTCTTTAATAACGCTATTAAACTACAGTATGAAATCAAGGCCAACCTATTAATAAAGGACCTACAAGTAATGTGAATTATTAGAAAGCATAAGGTTGCATTTTTTACATTTCTAATTCTAATATATAACAAAGTATCTCCTATAGTATTTTTTTAAAATACTTTAAGAATAAAATAATCTAAATGGATTGGAAATACTAGTGGTGATGGTTGCACAACACTGAGAATGTAATTAATGCCACTGAAGCGGACACTTAAAAATGGTTAAAATGGCAAGTTTTATGTTACATATATTTTACTACAACTTTTTTAAATAGAAAAAATTTAAAGAATTTAATACTTTAAAATATCAAGTAAAATATTTCTCAAGTATTAAAAGTAGGAGAGCATTTTGCAGTTTTAAGATGTAATGTCGGGACTTCCCTGTTGGTCCAGTGGTAAAGAATCCGCCTTCCAATGCAGGGGGACGCAGGTTCGATCCCTGGTCGGAGAACTAAGATCCCACATGCCGTGGGCCAACTAAGCCCATGCCACAACTACTGAGCTCACGCCTCAGCGAGAGAGCCCACATACTGCAGACTACAGAGCCCACACGCCCTGGAGCCAGAACAACACAACTAGAGAGAAGCCTGCACGCCACAACAAAAGATCCCACGTGCCGCAGCTAAGACCCGACACAGCCAAAAAAATAAATAATAAATAAAAATTTTAAAAAATGTAATGCCACATGCATTATCTTATTTTCTCCCCATCTTTTTGTGCCATATTTGTCTTCTGTCAATTAAATTTTCTATAGGACAAACAGTTTTACTGGCTGTTCAGAAAATTTAAACGTACATAAGATGTCATAGTCCCCTCTAAAACAATGTGATAGTTTTTAAAAATTAAGATTTCTTTGGAAAATAGTTGCTGTGATTTCAGTTCTACTTTCTACGTTAAAAATTCATTTGTTGCTTCTTCTGAATCACGTGACTTCAAATCTACCATGCTTTAAAAGTTTTCTGGGCAATCTATTACTTTCAGAAGCCATGTCTAATAGCGCAAGTCATGGGGGCAGTGTTTACAACATTCTGAAGACGTTGATCTGTCTCTTTGGGGATCATTAAGCTGTATCCTTCTCCAGTGGAAAAACCAAAGTGGTACTTCAATCATTTTGATTTCTAAATGCTTAAAGACTCAAAAAAAAATTCATGTCATGATATTGCTATTGTTTAAGTAGTACTTGATTTCTTTTTCAGATTTTTCTATAAAGACTAATCAAAGATGTTTAAAGAAATACATTTTAAATAAGACTGTGTTTCAGCAACATGTGAGTCACTGTTACATACATTTTTTTTTTTTAGTAGCTAAGTTTTATTTTCTGCAGTAATAAACATTGAAGCATCCCACTTCTCAAGCTGCAGGGAAACAAAACAAGTGAACCAAGAGATACCAAGGGCCAGTAGAGGCAAAAAATTAAACCCAAATAACAAAGCGGCAATTACTCTAAGTTTGAATTCCCTCTGCCTTGCCTAGTAGGGGACACAAGGTTAGGCCTCAGCCCCCTTTTCCTCCGCCTAGCCTTTGGGGAGGCGGGGGCCCAAAGCGCCAAATATTCCGAATCACCAGGGAAAGCTGATCCAGGAAGGAGTTGATGGAAATCAGGAAGAGGACAAGGTCTTCAGCAGTCCATCTAATAGCCAGGGCACTGCCATTCACTGTATATTCCTTATGAATCACGCCTTGGTGGCGTTAGGCATCTGGGATCAGAGATCTGCGGGGCATGTCTGCCCCCACCCCCGGGGGGCGGGGGGGGGGCGGGTCGGAAAGGCACTGAGTGTGAACACCAGCAGTCCACTTCCAGGCCCTACAGCCGCGGGTGCTGCATCTCCACCACGTCCTAGGGCACGTGGTGCCCGCTCACCCTTGGGGCCAGCGGCAGCTGCTTCCATCACTGCTCCTCTGCCAGGCCCACCCCGGCCTTCTGGGCCCCGGTGACCACCCTCGCCTCCAGGGCTACCTGAACTACTCTGGCGATCAGGAGTTCCAGAGCTTCGCTGGCCAACTCCGCCCCCTGCCCCTCCAGGGCTGTCCCCTGGGGCGTGCATGGCCACCGCGTCCCTCTCAGAGCTGAGGAGAGACTTACATACATTTTTAAGTTATTTAAAATTTAAATCAAGAAAGTAGCTAGGTCCAGGTTACCAAAAAAAAAAAAAAAAAAAAAAAAAAAAAAAAAAGCAGCGTTTATGAATTTGCCTGTGACCACATGACATTTTGAACACAATGACATTCTGGTTTTGTCTTTAGCCTCAGCTTCTCCGCAAAGCCAATCAGTGATGGAAGCAGTAACATCTGTCAAGCATGCACGCTGGCTGGCACATGGGAGTCACTGAAATAATTTAGATAGTTCCTTTCCCCAAATTTCTTCCTGATATAGTTGCTGAACAGATTAAGTGAAACAATGTATTTAAAGAGATTAGAACACAGTACTAGAAAAATAGTTATCAGGTGTCCTGGGACCTAAATTACCAGAAAAAGAATAACACGTGGGAAGTGACAGGAGGGCAAAACACTACTCAAGTACACTGGTCATAAATTAAATGATTAAAATGATTCAGAGCAAGTCAACAACTTAGATGATATTTATCAGTTTTACATGTGCCACCTCCCAGAGTGATCACAATAGTGCAATATTTTCAGTTTCTGGGCTTTTATTTTAAATTTTGAGCATATTTATTTGCTATAATCACATAAACTTCATGGAATGTTTTCTCAAACCGTAAGTATAATTTTAATACATCCAAGTGAATTAAAAATTTCTTCTCCATAGAAACATAATTTTAGGATGGAACTAAATAAGAATATTGGAGTCTATATGCAAAAAGAAAAAGAAAAAAAACAACCCTATCTTACATATGAGTTTATAAACCACAGCTATTCTATGTATACTTTTAATGGAACATTCTAAAATCGTCAATATTTTTCAGTAAAGGCATCCACTACTCTGATCAAATTCTCCTCTTAAACTATATTTTTCCATAAAAAATTTTTTTAATAAATAAATCTTTCTAAAGGAGTCTCATATATTAAAAAAAAGAAAAAAGAAAAAAAGCTAAGGCCTAAAAGTATGTACTAGTTGAGTTCTGAGTAAACTGAGCCAAATTCTTCAGTATCATGTCCAACACTGATGTCTTATGGAAACTTGGCTTTTATGTAATTCTTATCACAATTGCTCAATATGTTCGTTTGCCTTCTTTAACTTCCTTCTATTATTTTTACCCATCTTTATTTTTTTCTTACAATTCTATTTTTCCCCTTCCTCATATCAAACTGCAACTGGAAAATAGCTCACTCATTTCTTATTTTCAAATTTCAGTTTTTCTCTTTTAAGATACCAAGTAAGAAACATTCAAATGGTCTTCCCCTCTGTAATGTTTTGTCATTATAGGCTCTGAAAATGCTGCCTGATAGAACATTCATTTTAGAAGCACCTATGATCTGGCCAAATGCTAAAACATCTGGTAATAGATTTCTTTCCTTGTCATATAAACATAAGTTGACTCATCTTTTAAAATTGCTCTTTTGAGTAACAAACATATTCTATATATCATTCTTTCTTAAACAGTAATAAACTTGTAGATGTTAAGGTTGTATAGTAACAACTCATACTAGCACCAAAAGAAATTTATATTAAAAAAAATAATCTGACTTGGATAACATAATTAACTATGCTATAACTCTGTAATTATCACACTATTTCTTTCTCTCATTACATAATTTTTACATGTGGGGGAATTAAATAATCTAAAAGCTCTATGTGATTATCAGATGCTTTAGTGGAGTAGGTGAACTTTAACACAGAATGCTTTCATTACCTTTTATGCAGAGTAAAGTGAGACCATCTCAATGGTAAACAAAAATGTTCTTCAGTAATTTCTCACCCTAGATCCATCAATAGAACATTTTTGTCCATACGTAAGTCAATCGGTATTTTTAATACACAGTGTCTCATGTGTGTGGTAAGCTGAATAACAGCCACCCCTTTTCCTCCATTCCCCTTACCTGTGTCCTGATCCCTGTGAATGATAACTTACCTGGCAAAAGGGACGTCAAAGATGTGATTAAGTTAAAGATCTTGAGATGGGGAGATTATCCTGGGTTATCTGGGTAGACCCTAAATGTAATCACAGATATCCTTATAAGAGATAGGCCGAGGAAGATTTGACTACAGTAGAGGAAAAAGAGATGTGACCACAGAAGCAGAGATTGGAGTGAGGAAGCCAGGAGCCAGGAGACAGAAATGACAATAGCTTCTAAAAGTAGAAGTAAGGATGGGATTCTTCCCTCCAGAAGGAACCAGCCCTACAGACACCTTGATTTTAGCCCCTTTAGACTCATTTTGGACTTCTGATCTCTAGAACTAAAATAGGATAAATCTGTGTTGCTTTAAGTTATTAAATTTGTGGTAATTTGTTATAGCATCTGCAGGAAACTGATAAAAATCTATAAAAAGGAGTCTCAATTAAGTGACCCCCAAGAA
Source organism: Balaenoptera ricei (assembly GCF_028023285.1). Taxonomy (NCBI): domain Eukaryota; kingdom Metazoa; phylum Chordata; class Mammalia; order Artiodactyla; family Balaenopteridae; genus Balaenoptera; species Balaenoptera ricei. The sequence continues at coordinate 68,011,804 of NC_082647.1, forward strand.
CTTTCTATAATTTGAGAAAACTGCTCTGCACTGTCAGCTGTGTGAATTTTTATTTTTAAGCATTTTTATAGGCATAACTTAAAGAAAATCATCTTTCATTAGTTATTGGAGAGGTGACATTCTTTGTTGTAATTAGTCTGTTGGGTATTAGCATCAAAAGGCAGCAAACATGAGGGGAGATAATTCTTTTAGTTTCCTTTACCAAGTTGAAGGAAGATGTTATGTTGTTGATTTCTATGTCTGAATAGCCAATTCAATTAGAAATTCAAAACACAAGAATCTTGCAGAAATCAGCTGCCAGATTTATTAATCTATCTGAAAATAAAAATACAACCAAACAAAAAGTAGAATAAGAACAGAACCCCCCCAAAAAAAATTTAGATACATTTCCCAAGAGCTTATAATGCAATGTCTTGAACCCTTCTGTATGAGAAATATACTTAATGTTGGCCAATTACTTACTTCATTCAGTGAGTTACTACCGTAAACAGCAAAATATATAATTTGTCCTTAAATATTATATAATCAATACCAATTCTTCCTTGATTCCTTAAAATAACTCATAGCCCAATTCTTTCTCACTGTCAAACTAGAACTAGAATTTTTAAAAGAATAAAAGAAAAAGAGAGAAAAAAAAGAATACTCAATATAATTTTCATTTAGATCATATTTTAAGGACCCACTTTCAATTTCTCCAAATGTGTCAATTCTCTTTCCAGTAAAACTTTAGCTGAATATTTTAAAATCTGTTTTATTCTAAGTGCTGTAAATGGCCACATGAGCAAAGTGGGGGGGAAAAGTTCTGATTTTTAAGGCATATTTATTAGCCCATAATGGGCCTAATGCTATATAATGTAAATGTAGAACAAGCATTAAAATCACAGGTTACATAGATATGTTGAAATTAGAATATGGTTTTTTTTTTTTTTTTGTAGGATTAAATGTGAGTAGTATTGATTATGGTATGTGGGTTTCCCAATAACTGTTCAATTTAAAGACATGAGTTGTGATCCATGTCATGCTGGAAAATGGGTAGCCAGGAGATCATCTTTCAACAATTTTTCCTGTGTTCATCATGAAAAGCTTTTATAAGTCGATTCTGGCTTTGTGTTTAGGAGTTTTTTTAAATTTTGCTATTGACTCTAAAAATTTTTGTTCCTCTGGGATATTGATGGATTGAACAAAATTCGTGTTTCTTTCTTGAATCATTTTAGCAAGCTCTTCAGAGATACTGTAACACCATTTACTTATGGTTTTGTTATACCCTGCTTTCAGTATTTTCTCCAAATGCAAAACAAAACCAAAACAAAAACCTTTGAAACTTTAAATCTTTAAATCTTCTTTCAAACAATCCAATCACATTTACACGAGTGTCCAAAACAAGATGATGGATAGTACCAGTGCCAGCACTATGTCATACAGCAACTTCCTCATATTCTTTGACAGTTTGTAAATAATTTTCCATTTCACCAAAAGTTACAAAAGTTTCCACAGTTTCCCTTAGCAAGCTGAAGCTTACTCTTCATTTTGTCAATGTGCATAAAAGCTGCTTACAGCATAGCATGGCATAAGCTATTTTTAAAGCAATAAATGGTTCGAGTCATCTATTTTGTCCTGAAATACTATCTGTAGTTAACTGCATTGCTTATAAATGGTCATAGTAAATTCAGCATGAAAGAGAATATTACAGAAAAGACAGCAGCAGAAGCATTAGCATTATCTAATATTTATATATGTTTCAACATAACACAGCAGTAAAAGGTTTAAATGCATATCAATGGGTACCATGTCTAAAAATTACTATAGTACCTATTTAGTGTATTGGATATTTTTCTTAAGGAGTGCTTGCTGTATCTAGAACAGCATATTACGTGATTTAGTACAGTTAATTCTTATTGATTAAATAATGTTTTTATGTACTGAAGGAAGCAAAAGGAGATAAGATATTTTTTGCTTCATTGTGATCCCAGATTTAACATTTAAATGAAGATCTCAAAGGACCATGAAAAATATCATTATTTAACTGAAATGAGCTTCAAAATACTTTAACAACAGTATGATTTGTACCTAAAGAGCAAGGTGGCACCAGATACGTATACTGCTACTGGCCTGTGACTCAGTTTGGAGCCAGAGTCCAAAATTGTGCCCCTCATTTACAGTCATGGTGATTACTCAACTTCAGAGAGAATTACCCATTTTATGGTTATCCTCTATGAGTCATATATAAAGCAAAACGAAACAAAAAGCAGCAAATGCAATCTCTAGATACCTTTTTACAAGAGGTGCAAAAACAGTCATTTCTAACAATTAAACTGCCTTTTACAGTAGTTTTTCTTTGTACACCTTGCAGAGACTCAGAAATGATAGGGGAAAATGCCCAAGGCAAATAGTCTCCAAGTGGATATTTACACAATGTGAATTAACTGTGTACTATAGACACCCAGAGGAAATGAACATTTTCTAGGTTGTTATGAAATCAAATCAACATGATATAGCTTCATCATACTTAAAACCTGTAGGACCCCATCCCAAGCCTAAGTAAAAAGTAATCCCCCAATCCCCCCTCCCATTCACCCATTACCTTCCTGTTACACAGAATAAATGTTTAGATTACTCCCACCCACCCTCAAATAAAGTGCACAGTCCATGGCAGACCATAGAATAATGCAACAGGAAAAGCCCCTTTTTGTGTATTATTATTTAAAAATAAAATACAAACAACAAAAATCAGACAAAGATTGAAGAGAATGCGGAGATTCTCTGCATCTTGCAAAAGAGGAGAAGCGCGAGAAGGCCCTTGACTGTCACTTGTGTTAATACACGTAGCCTTCGTTATAGGGGTGAGGGTTGCAGCAGCCCCCTTCTGGCATATAGGCCATGCTCTCGTCAAAGTGGGACAGAGGCACCGTGTCCTCTTCGTTGATATGACGCTCCATGTCTGTCTTCAGCAGTGGGCGCTGATTATCTGGAAAGGCCATGGAGAAGAGGGCTTCTGGATCACATACAAATTTGTAGACGTATCTCTCTCCAGCCACCTAAGGGAAACATGGAAGAGAAATCCCATCCTTACGTGCAGTGCCGGATGGTAACTAGACTCAGTGTGGTGAGCATTTCGCAAGAGATACAAATATCCAATCGTGTTGTACACCTGAAACTAATGTGAGGTTGTTATGTCAACTACATCTCAGCTTAAAAAAAAACCAACAACTCATCTTCACCATCCCAGACTGGAAGGGCAGAGAAAGAAATAAACAAAAAACATGATTTAATACTCCAGAAAGGATGAATAACAAAAGAAGAAGCAGTTAAGTATTAACAGATAGAAAAATAATCCTCACTTTGTGGGATAAACTACGGTTCAATCGAGGGAAATGCAAAATGTTGATCTTGAGTAATAATTACATTCATTCCAGATATATTCTAGAAAGCTTAGCAGTTTGCTTGTTTTCATGTAAGTGTAAACTTACATTGCTATTTGGGGGAAAAAAAAAAATCAATGATTTCATGCAGGCATCTTCACATTACAATTTTTTCCCCTCTGTTTGAAAAGGTAATATCTATAGTACTTATAAAATAACCAGGCCTTTAAAGTGTAGTGCCTCCCTCCTAACATTATATTTCTGAAACTGTAGAAAAACTAAACTTCCAAACCTTAGAAGAAAAATGTATTGTGTTCCTAATAAGACTAGACTAGTGATTCACTGATTCGCAGGGTGAACTGTTCTTTTTTTATTTATTTATTTTTCTTTTGCACTGTATATTCTCACCTGAAAAAAAAGATACATAGCCTCATTTAAATGAAAGATGGATCAAGAGGGCAGCATTATCCTGGGTACATCACTTTTAAAAATGAAAGCAAGATGCCTTAGACAGAAGTTAAGGATGTATATAAAGTGTCAAATTGAAGTAAGAGGTGTAAAAAAGTGAAAGGCATTTAAAATACACAATGCATAGGGAGGAAATGAAAAAAAGAAATGTGACAGCTGCCTGAAATAAAGGAGAAGTGGCCTAATTTGTAGGAAATAACATGTCCCAAACTTAAATTTTGAAGAGTAATGCTTCTCTAGGAAATTATAAACAATTGAGTGGAACAAATACGGCCCTGCCGCTGCTGCCATTAATAGACAATGCTGAGCTTCTCAAAAATCCAGGGGGGTTGGGCGGGGCAGGAGTGGATGAATACAGTTCTTTGTATTAAGTTTGGCAGTAACTTTTTGTGTCTATGTAGAGTTCAGTAATTTTAGAAAGGTGAAAATTACTCAACTCCTCTGCTACTTGCTGTGTGATGTGGGGATATGGTGAGTTCATAGTTTATAAACTATCTGTGCATGTTTGGGAAGAAAAAAAAAAATTACCAAAGAGCACTGCTGTTCTGGACTCAGATTTAGAATGTTTTTTTGCCCTGGATTTTTTTTACCCTGTAAGAGGAATCAATTTAGAGAATTCAAATACTCTGAATATCCTTAGGCTTGAAAATAGCCAAGACTTAGTTTTTATGAATTTGGACATGTTTCTTAAACTGCCCCCAGTTCCCCTTTTTTTTGTGAAATGGAGTCAGGAATGGCTTCTTGGAAAGCCTGTTGCAAGACTAAGATGGAAGTCTCTAGCACAGGGCATGGCAAACAGAGGAGTCTGGCACAAATTTATTCACTTTAGTCCTTTATAAAAAGGAAATTAAGTTCCTAAAGGTGAAATGGTGAAACTGCCATAAAAGTAAAAATAGACCATATCAGAAACAAAGCTTAACTATACTAAATCCTCGTTTCCCTTTTTTCTTTGCTCAAAGCACTTTGAGAATAAAAATAAAATAAATGGCCTGCATACCTCAGAGCATTTAATAACCTGCTTTGTTTTGTCTGCAGCCGCTGAGAAGGAGGCATTTGCTTTAGGATACTGGAAGTTTTTTTGTACAATCTGTTGCTATTGGTTATAATTAGAAATGATTCGATAAATCACTGTGGGGAATTAAAATGTATAATACGCAATCAAGATTATAAAACCTCTTAAGGACTCTGCCTTGACTCACTGTTTTATTTTCCTTACAGTAAACATATTTAGGGCTACTACTATAATTATTGGACTATGTTAAATGCCACAAAGTTTAGAACAAGGGCTGATAACCAACCAAGGGACAGAACGTCTTCTGTTATTCAGTTACAATATGGAAAATGCTATATACATTCAGTATACACAAATTGCAATGCTTAGATAGATAAAACATGAATTTTGAAAGACTAGCTATTTAAATTATGTGTTAACTTTTTTTGTGTGTGTGTGTGTTAACTTTTAAAATTTCAGAAGTAATACAGGGATATTGGAAGAAAATTTTAAATTACAGATTAAGCCAAAAGAAATAATAATCTGATTATATCAACCAGAAATAACCAATGCTTAAATGTTTGTATATACTTTTCCCATCATTTCTAAATTTTGAAATTCATACATGTACTGTCTATAAGGTATAATGATCATTACTTCATTTCTTATTTCTTTCATGACTACTAAAATAATCAGGGTTTCTTTGATGTTTAGATCCACTTGGGTTTTACTTTATTCTCTAATCTTTCCATTTAATTTTCTTTTACATACACCACATACACACAGAGTTTTAAGTTCATGAACAACCGTGGTCAGATAAACATTTTCCCCATACATTAAAATATATAATTCTACATCAGAGTTTTTTTTTTTTTTTAAAGGACTGCATAATTTTCCTCTGAATGACTATGCTAGAACTTACTTAACCATTATGTTAACAGGTAAAGGTAAGAAGGCAGGACATTCTAAAAAGAGTGAAGCAATGAGAGAGTCACAGGTGTGTCAGAGAGTAGCAAGTAGACCGGCTCAACACGTGCAAGGAAGAATAAGTGTGTATGTGTGTAAAAATTGTCAAAAGTCTTGATTGTTGTGCTAGTAATAAGTAGACTTCAACTTTTGCATTTTTCACCTCTAAACGACCTGTTTTTCCTTATATCATATGCAATACCCCAAAAGGCCTGTGATGTACAACATTTTGCTCTCCTATATTAGCTGACAAATAAATAGTTGCTAATAGTTTCCTTTGGCAATTACAGCCTAATAGAAAAAACGTGAGGAGCCATAACATTTTTCTTTGTTTTTTCAACATCTATGCTGTCATTTGATTATTTGATAGCATCTTGCCTTATTCATTTATTAAAGTAAGAGGTAAGTAAATAGGATATGTGATAACTGGATAAATAAATAGGAACATGGAAGTGATGGTATCAGTAATAAGCGTAAGTTTGAACACCTTTGAGAGTATTTAAGACCAGACATGTCATCCTGCAGATACCCCCTCGAACACTGTGTCTAAAACCTGAGGTATGATTAGACATTTTATGATACTTTTTAGCTCTCTGTGACTGCTCCATTTAGTAAGGGACTTAACTGGTCAAGACACACAAGCTAAATATGCCTTGGCTTCGGGGTGTGAGATGCATTCACAGCTACCATTTGTTGAAGACTTTTGCGCCAGGTACAATGCAAGTGTCTCAAGTACATTATTTCATTTAATAATCACAGCAGCTTCACGAGGTAAGAATACCACTGCTTAGTAGCAGAAGAATCTGTTCAAAAAAGGTGACCTAATGAGAAGATAACATGCAAACCAAAGTCATGACTGCATTTTGTGTAACACTGCCCAGGGGACCTGCAGAGCACCTACTGTGCCATCCCACTCGATGTGCCCAATTAGGAAGATGGTGATGAAAATGAAAAGAATGGGATGTATCTGAAAGGGGTTGGCTGCAAATGGGAGTGGTGGATGAGAGAAAGGGAGGAATTAAAAACGACTCCAGGGTTGAGATGGAAAAGACAGAGCAGATAGGAACTGGTTTTACATTTTGAAGGTGAGATTCAGGGAAATAGGAAGCAATTAAGAATCTAATTCAGCCTTATCTTTTAAGGATCTTCGAAGTTCGAACTTCCAGGCTGGCCAACTCCAGAGCACAGATTCCCTTTGGTCTAGAAAACTCAATGATGCCGTTTCCCTGTCTTCTAGTAAGTTTCATGGGCCAACTGGTCTAGTTTTTCTTGGCAGAACCATGGTGACATAAAACTATGCCACAATCTGTAATATTCGTCTGTGTCCCCCCAAATGAACCAAGGATGCATAATAAAACTATAATGTAATATTCACGATGAATAAATCCTAAACGTTGTTCACAGTCAAGACTATCAGACTGAATATGCATGCAAGGCTGAAGGATGTAACACTAACAAATACCCAAATGTTTTATCTTTATTTATTCATTTATTCATTACCTTCTTCAAAAATTTTATATTTTGTTCTAGGTGTAATTCATTTGTTTTATCTCACACCTTTTAAAAAAGCTACCTGGAAATATTAAGAGACACTCATTTGAAATAAAATAAATTTAACTTCATTATACCAATGAAATAAGATCAAATACTTATTTTTAATCAATGGTTTAAGATGTTAAGCTGTCAAGTCATGAAATCAGCCAAGAAAAAATGTTTTTCAGAATGAGAACAAGCAATGTTCTGAATGTTTTAAGAATCAGAACAAGAGGGAAAAGGTAACAATTCGGTTAGTATTCAAAATTATATACTTGTGGAGAATGTAGCAAAATATCAACAACTTCTGGGGATATATGCTTGCCATATTAGTACTAAAACAACATTTTTTCTACCAAACACAGGAAAGTGGGGACTTCCAGAAAGTCTACTACTTTGTATATGATATTATTACACATTTGTCTACAATGCCCATGAATTTATAAACAGAAAGGCTTGTAATAGCAAAACCAACAGCTAAGCATACGTTAAAGTGGGCGAAAACCTTGCTTCAGCAGTGTAATGATACGTGGCTTTAAAGTATGACATGCAGATGAATGTGCAACATTTCAGTGAATTTTAATGCTGTATTAGCTGCTCACCTTTTGCATGATTCCTTTCTCATAATAATAGCGGAGTGAACGGCTAAGTTTATCATAGTTCATAGCTGGCCTGTTTTTCTGAATGCCCCAACGCCGGGCCACCTGCCACCAAAACAGAATGACATTGTAGTGTTAAGTATTAACGTATCAACATATCTCATAAAAATTAGTTAATTCATTAATTACTTCCAAACACTCTAAAACACATCCAAATCAAAAACATAAGTAAAGATACAAAAGCTATCATGATCTGCATATCCTGTGTCCTGGTTTGCTTTTTAAACCAGGCCTTCAGTGATCATTCTGAAGCATCACAATAGAATTCTTTGTCACTACTGTTTTAGATACAAAATTAAATGGAAATAAGGGAATGTATTTACAATGGTAATGGACAGGCTGCAATTCACCAAAATGAGGCATGCTTCGCATTCTGAGGTACCCTGTCTGTTTTTTCCTTCTTATTTTTTCTTTTCAGATAAAAACTATAGATCAAGAGCAGCTTCGCGATCTCTTTGTAAAGGTGTTTTTGAGGTTATGATAAACCAAAGGAAAACAGATCTCCTGCATGACACTGAATAAAAGAGTGAACAAGTGGCACAGTGTGTACAGCAGAGGAAACAGTATACAAGTTAGTAAGCTGAACTGCAAATAATTTTTATTGCCTGAAGCAGCATCAGAATAAAATTGTAGCCAATACTACACTGGGGAATTAAGCATTCATTTAAAGAACAGTAATCAGAGGCTAAAAATAAGAAGGTCACCATGTATATGAGTCCACAGACGAAAATCTCTAAAGCAGAATATCCACTTTTGTTGTTTAGTGAACAATCTCCGAGCTTTTTATAATGTGGCTTTGGAGGAGCAACTTTTCTGGCAAAGAGGGGGAATTCTTCAACAGAGCTTCAGCAAAACCTCCTTCCTCAACATATCTGCATCCCCTACCTCACCACTACCCTGGCTAGCTGCAGCATTATCCAGAACAGGGTGGCCTGCTTCTGTGACCCCAGCTGAAGTCACCTTCGCATTAATTTCCACTTTTGCTTCATCTGAGCAGACATTGCAGCCGCCATGCGTACCTAAGTAACCCTGAGAGAGCATTTTTAAATAGGGTTAGAGTTTTCCTTCATGTTCACAGAATTCCAAGTTGTTGCTATGTGTAATATACTAAAACAGAATGCTTTGCAAAGAGATCATTCTGTCTCTCTCTACTTCATTAGCAATAACCTTTCTCCAGGGTTTTTTTTTTTTTCTTCTCTTTTAAAAACACTGATCCTTGCTATTTTCTCTCTCACTAATTTCTACTTCCTGAATGAAGATACCATGTAATTTAGTCACATATATCAGTATAATTTTTTAAGAGCAGAGAGACGTAACCTCACAGGGACATGACTATATATCAAAACAGAGAGTCACTGTGACAGGTACATCTTAATGTTCCAAAGATAAACTTCATTTTAATGTAAATGTTCTAAGCAATAGCAAAATGGGCGGATGGCAATAAGAAGTGAAAGCAATAATTTCTAAATAAAATATCTTTTAAAAAGCTAACAATGGACATCAGTGAGCCTTTAATAGACATGACAACTGAACGGCCTGCGAACCTGGAGGGGATGTGAAAATAAATTATTAGTATCTCCTTAAATTGAACAACAATTTCTGAACACTTATGCATTTGTAAATGATACTTTTCTAGAGGCTCACCAGGAGGCACCTAGAAAGTAAAATACCTGCAACAAACTTCAAGACAACACAGTGGAAGCCTTTGGGGAAAGAAAGATGTTTTTTTAATACCATAAGCAGAGTTTGACTTTTAGGATGCCAGTTAATTCTCAGCACCATGGGTATCAGTAGACATTTTAAAACAATCAAATTTATTCTTAGAGCTGTCTCAATATCACATTCATTACAAAGTTGAGGGAAATGGGTCATACTCATATGCCTGGGAGATGCAGACAAGCTGTGCAAGATGAAGGAATAAGATACAGAAATCTGTTGTACAACACTGTTCCTATAGTTAATGATACTGGATTGAATGCGTAAAAATTTGATAAGAAGATAGATCCCATGTTGTGTTCCTATCATGATAAAAATTTTTTAAAAGATTGAAACTTAAAATTAACAGGTAACATAAATAATTTCCAGGATAGGTTAGACCATCCAACAACTAAGAAAGTCCATTCAGCCCTCACATATGACCCATCAATCACCGCTATATCCAGCGCCACTGAAAGCCAAGGTACCAAATGTAGAACAGATAGCTAGTGGGAAGCAGCTGCATAGCACAGGGAGATCAGCTCGGTGCTTTCTAGGTGGTGACCACCTAGAGGGGTGGGATGGGGGTGGTGGTGGGAGGGAGACGCAAGAGGGAGGGGATATGGGGATATATGTATATGTATAGCTGATTCACTTTGTTATACAGCAGAAACTAATGCACCATTGTAAAGCAATTATACTCCAATAAAGATGTTAAAAAAAAAAAGCCAAGGTACCATCTTCAACATGGAGTAGGTACGATGGTGGCAATACCTCCAGTAACTTCCTTTTAACACTCTTTCAAAGGAAAACTTCGGCTGTTAATGAGGAGAGTGAAAAGATCTCTATAACACTCTAGCATTTACCCTTATTACCAAATGAATTAAACAGGAAAACGCAATCGTTCAATTATTATTCAATTTATTTTTTAAAATCACGCTTGAATATGCAACAGTAAAGCTAGAAACCACAATCAGGGCCTGGCTATCAGACTTCTCGATAACTCTTCCAGCTCAACAAGCTTGAATATTATCAGAAGACTTCTACTCTGCATCCTACAGATGCTTCGCTATGTCAATAACTGTTCCCTGGAACAATTCCCCAGAACCCATGATTAATTAAAAAATAACATCTCGTTATCTCAAATATCTCAAAAAGAGAGATGTTAAAGATTATGTGCTTGCTAAAGTTATCCAAACACACTGAGCAGATAATCAGCGCAAGACTGCAGTCTCACTCAGTATCATTTTAAACTGCAAGAGGAAATATAAAAAGTGGAACTCATGAGTAATTCCAACAAGGATGGCTTCAGAGCCACCTTTCCTGAGCTGTGCTGTCACAGACCCTCAATTAACTGCTGTGTAGTTGAAAGAAGAGGGTGACCATGGGCCACAGAGACTAAAGAAATTTCACAAACATTTTCCAAAGAAGAAATTTAAACATAAACAGCACAGTCATTGCCTGATGGAAGCAATTGTAGCAGTGAGCAATGCAGCAATCAGAAATGGAATGTTTCATTTTGAACAAAGGGCCTTAGGAGACGTTGAGTGCTTATTGCACAATTGCCAGGGAGTTAGGCTGACTCTGAATTCCCCAGTCCTTTTTTACTTTCTGAGTCTGATACAGAAAAGGTGTCTAAATGTTGGTTTGTTGTATGGAACAGAAGTAATTGTATTCCTTCCCGGCATTTAAAAAAAAAAAAAATCACAGAAATTCATAATTTGATGTAACTTAATGGTCCCCTGGTCAAGTCTCCTATTCTACTTGTTCAAACATGATCAGCTTAAAAATCAACAATTGCTACATAAAGAACTTAATCACGTGCCTAAGTATTTTTACACTTCTGAGTGGATCAATAATCACTGACATAATTCAGTCATTTCCCCTATCTTAACAGATAGATGGCAAAAATAAAAATTCTGTTTCTGCTCGCTTTATTTTAATCACAGATGGACGGAAGTAATTGATATAAACCCCTGTTGAATGTCCTCAGTTCTAGCATGAACCAACTCTTGCAGAGATTATTAACATCTTTCATGAGGTGAAGAGCACACATTCACATCACGTTAAAGGGCTTTCAAATTACTTTACGTTAAGTGTTTCTAGTCTCAATTTTTAGTGCTTCACATTTTTGCGGTTCTTTCACTTACATCATTTAAGTACACCTACATAAAAAACGAATTTCTTTTGACAGCCAAATTAAGTTTTAGATGCAGTACAAAATTCAAACACCCAAACATTTAGCCTATACTCAATAATGGATACTTTGAATTTCTGATTTGACTTGAGCCCTCGAATGCTACCAGCGTATTGACGTAACCCGGAGTACACTTAATTGTGCTAACCATCTCCTCTGATTTCATACTTTATTTAATACATATTCGAATCGGATAATCTCTTAAATCTTAATAAGTAATGTCACCTTATCTTCTGGATATCAAATTAGGACACGTTATCTGATTATGATTAAATACATGGTCTCATAGAGCAGAAAATGCAAGATGTATAGGCCCATTAGCCTAGTCTAGCTTGTAGATGTCTAGTCTACGTGAAACTAATCACTTTGAGTTAAAAAATAGCTGGATATCTCTCTGAATTTTTCGACTTTTCTGAGGTGTTCAGATCCTATAGCCAATATGATCAGTCATAGGCATGTTAGCTAAAAGTCTTCCATCGCCTTCTCAGCTAACGTAAACTGAAGTCAATTTTAACAGTAGCAGAGAAAGCATCTTTAATAAGACACAAACATTTCATATAAAAGTCACCTTTCTTTTGAGGTCCAAAATGCTATTCAGTAGGTTATGTTGTAATAATAATAGTAGGCTTGGGACTTCCCCGGTGGTCCAGTGGTAAGGAATCTGCCTGCCAATGAAGGGGACGCGGGTTCGATCCCTGGTTGGGGAACTAAGATCCCACACGCCGTGGGGCAACTAAGCCCGTGTGCCACAACTACTGAGCTCACGCACCTCAACGAGAGAGAGAAAACCTGCATGCCACAACTAGAGAGAAGCCCGAGCACGGCAACGAAGAGACCGCCCCATAATGAAAAGATCCTCCATGCCTCAACAAAGATCCCATGGGCCGCAACCAAAAAAAAATAGTAGGCTTAAGCCTAAAGTTAGCCCTGGGAAGAATAAAAGTTGAACTGAGAGGTTTTTCAGGAAAACACTCCATTGGTATGTGCATGGGGGAGCATTGGAGTAAGTAAGACAGCTGAACAGAATGAAAGGTGTTCCATTTACCTGTATTATCTCTATCCAGTCTTCTTAGGTATTATGGTGACATTTTAAACTTTATTCCTACCTTCCAAAGGAGTGTACACAGCCCAGCTGATTCAAAACAGATGTCACCAATAATCAAAGGAAAACAATGGTCGTACAGGTCTGTGTCTCCTAAGAAACACTTAAGGAGTGAGAATTCCCCACTGTGGCCCTTGTGTGCCTTTATCGCCCACAGCTGTGTCTCCCCTACACCCTCTTACACATGACTTTGTTCTCTAAATGTTCCTCTCTAACCCTCTTGACAAAAATCAAGATTGTCCAAATAATAACTGCTAATTCTCAAGAACAATTCCTCCATACCCAAAACTAGTTGAACTTTGATAGACATCTCCTCTCTTCCTCAAAGACCATCAAACATGCCCAACTTAGATGCACCTTTAGAGACTTCCCAAGCCCTGCTCTCTTAAATAAAGGATTATGCTAATAATCTGGTTGATTTCCTTCAATTCCTGTAGGATGGTATTCAACTGGAAAAAGCCTGCAACATATTCATGTCTTATTTTAAATATATCCCTGCTTATTTTTTTTTTTTTGGCCCACCTTTTAATTCAAAATGTTTCCCTATAGTTTTAAAATTAAAAAATACTTTTTTGGCATATTAATCAAGTATATGTTTCTTTATATTAGAACATATCTGATCTTCCTAACTAGAATCTACTAAACTCACCTCTTCAGGCTCAATCAATTTAAATTCCATGCCTCTCCCAGTCCAGGCAATGAAATGGGAATTTGAAGGGTCGTCCAGAAGAGCTACCAAAAACTGCCAGAGCTGAAGTGATCCCCGCCGCTGGTACGTGGGTCCTTCCCGATACATTCCTGGCTCTTGTTTTATATCTCCTAAATTAAAAACATTTTAAGTTTCTATGATTAGCAATGATATTTACATAAAATTTATATTAAACCAATCACGAAAATGGTTACACCACAACCAATTTAAGGGTTTCTATGAAATATACTGTTACCATTAAATAGGGATTTAAAATAGGTAAAAGCGTGAATATAACCCAGGAATCTACAAATTTACACACAACTGTATATATAAAGGTTACTATAAATGCACAAAGGGCAGAATAAATCCATGGATGTCATTTACTTATAAAAATGCTGTACAACTTTTTTTTCTTTAGATACTATTTTAAAAACTATAGTATCCGATCATACTTCTTTCCTTCATTGTTAATGCTATTACTTACTGCTCTAAGTAACAATGCAGAGGGAGTAATCAATTTTAAGCTCTGTGCATTTTATTTGCACAAATTAAATTTTGCAATTTGTAAATACCTCATTGACCTGCACATGACAAACTAGTGAAAATTTTAGTGCAAATACTTCAAAGCAAAGTTAACAGCATCTTAGACTCTGTGATTTACATAAAAACTAGGACAATGTCATGGGTAATTCAGGGCATACTGGATTACCGGTATACCATCTTTCTTCCACACCTTCACTGGCACTCTGCTTTCTCAACTGGCAGCAAATGAAAATTCTCTCATTTTTCCTTTTCTCTTCTTTGTATTGCACTTATTTGAGTTTAGCTTGCTATTCTTTTTCTAAAAGTCCAATTTTATAATGTATATACACACACAAAAAAGAATACACCAGAGTTTTCTGTTATCTATATTTTTAAACAAGAAAGGTTTGTTTGTGCTACATTTATTTGTTATTCATACAAAGTGTAAAAAACTCTATTAAATAGATTACAGTAGCAAAGGTGTTAGTTTCCAATTCTTTGGAATATCTGGCCAGATATTTTGATTTTACCAAAAAACAAACAAACCAAAAAAAAAACCACAACTCAGTTTCATGACTACTGATTATTTACTTCTATCTCCAGCAAACTGTCTCAAAAATATGTGGAATTAGTCACATTGGGGATTGAATGTCTAGGGCTCTACAAGCATATCACTTAATATTAATGCATGAATTTCTCTCCTTCACTAAAGAAACAATTCAGACGGAATATATTCGAGCCGATCTTCTGACATTAAGTGTGAATTACAAACCAGACCAAATCACAAGCTTTTTAAAAATTTCCTTTGGTCAAGAGACAGAAATACACCTCTTAAAATAATTACAGAAAGAACACTTTAAAAACCTAAACCAAAATAAAATTATTCACTCAACAGCTGCTAAAAATCGTTATGTTGTTTTGGTCTAAGCTATAAAATATAGAAGTGTCTCTTCATACTGATTTCAATGACAGGTTTATTTATCTCAGTTTTTCCTTCTGAGATTTAGAAATTTTCATGGGGGTAACTGAGCAATTATGCAGATAGAGTGAAACACTGTCAGATTTTCTAACCTTTAGATTGCTTCTGCCTATAAGTGTGACTGATCATACTGGCCTTGTACAATGAAAAAATAACCCTTTGTTCTTCTTTCTTTTGTTCTCTATTCCTTATAAAATGTAAGCCCAATACTATCTTCCCAAAAATATTTTCTTAGTATAAAATTGAGGAGTATTTAAAAGCCAAAGGGAAAAAATAATCAAGACAGTCAGCTTCCTCAAACATGTAAGTGACTTCGACTTTGCCCTGTTAGATTATATCATAATCCTGTCTACAGTTTTGAGCTATTTTCCTTCCTTACATGCCCATACTAATTATCGAGATTTCTTAAAATGTTAAGCTCACTAAGAGTGAAAGAAACTGATGAAGGTCATGCCAAAAAGTAGACTTTATGCTTTATCTCAAGAGAAAAAGCTGGATTTTAAGGATTTTGATGCTCTGCGAATGATGCTGAATCAAATAACACAGATCACACCTCTGAAACTCAAAGGTTAAAACTAACATCTATTATAGAGTAAGGCTGAAAAAGTGATCTGTATTGGAGTTTAACCCTGTGACCTTGGCATGAATTTAGCAATTTAAAGGGAGGCTAAGGAAACAGATCTTCCCAAGACTTATACCACCCCTTCTGAAAAGTCTACCTGTAGCGAAAGCCTGGGGAACACAGTAGACCTCAAGCAACTAATTAGAGACTGAGGAGCAATCTGCGCATACACTTTGCTGTTTAAATAATGACAATTAAAAACTCCTGAGAGCTACCAGGTCATTACAGCCATGATCCCCAAAGTTTGTGCAATCAGCTAATCAGAGGGCCCCTGCTCGTTTCCTGTTAAACAATCAAAGCAGGAAATATGGAGACCACTCTGAAGAACCACTAAGTCAATCAACTGTTCACTTTTTACCCAAGCCTCTGTGTAGATGCTGACTGCTGCCACGTTTGTCAAGAAAAGAAGATTCTAACTTGACACCCCTTTCTAACGTGTTGGGGGGGGGTGATATTTTCATTTTCATTGCCACAGCGAGTGATATTAAAAGGGTGATGCTTTCCTAACTCCATCTGAAGCAATTACAAAGTAACGTCACATTAGTAATGAACATCGTCCCAGGGAAAAAACAAAAAAGGAGGACTCACAATCACTAACTAAATGGGCAGCTGTATGGTTCCTGTGTTCCATAATGCATCTTTTCATGAACAATAAAAGGCAAGAGCCTCTGCATTAGTCATCCATGCATCCACAGTAGCATGCCTTCTCCTCTGCTTTGTTAATTACGGGATCAGCTTTCAATAAATCTCGAGCAACAAGCTGCATGTTCTCAGCCGGGCAATGGAAAGGGCCCTCTTATTCTACATAAAGCTCAGCAAGAATGATACTCTGTCTAACTCTAAAAATGGGATCTCTCATAGGACAAAAGAAAAAAGCTTCTTAATGGGCAAAGGAAAGGGAATTTATAAGAGGCAAAGTTTAGCGAGACTTGAGTGCATCGTAAGTGATGGGCATAAAAATCATTAAGTAGCGATGTTGACTGCTTTCAGGAGAGGCGAAGGTGATCTCTCCACGCCCTCTTACAGAAATCAAAACTTGATACACAATGAAAAACCTACCATCGAATTTCTCTGGGACAACACAGGTGTCATCATAAAACTGCCTGGGGCCCTTTTCAAACATGCAGCCTGTGGGGGTAAATGAAATACATTTATTCATGACAGAAATAACACTCACAAATAAATCAAAATATAACCATTAATGCAAAAATGGAGGTAGAAAAGGACTCTTCTACTTTTCTACTCCGTGACCTTGGACACATGATTTAACCTCTGTGCCTCAGTCTCCTCATCTATAAAATGGGAATGATAATAAAGCATCTACCTTATAGGGTTGTTGTGAGGATTAAATGATTTAATATATGCAACTTTAGAACACTGCCTAGCACATGGTAATACATGAGAGTTAGCAATTTATATTATTACTAACAGAAGCATAGAGCTTACGTAAACACTGGCAAACCTGGGATGTATAACGTATCAGTTCCTTTTCCATTTTCTTCCAAGTTTTGTTATTCAACCAGATGAGAGGGAAATCAGAGTGAATTACTGCCATGTACCTTGCATTATGACCCTGATGAACTGAAACAGGTACGGTTTACCCCCTTACTTCTTTGGAGGAATATTTAGCTAGGTTAACCTTCTCATGTTTTCATCTTCAATAGCCAAGGCAGTTAAAAAAAAACTTTCCTTTTTTGCTGTAACATAACTAAGTCCATAGGAAAAATGCGAAATAAATTGACAGCTTTTCACAATCATTTTCTCCCCCAAATATCCTTGACTGTGGGACCTTCATTTAATTGCTGTTATCTTTCATCACCAGGAAGAAATTTCCCATAGTTTAGTCACAGTTCTTTTTCTCAAAAGTATTGGTCTCTGTGGTAGGTACATAATACTAAAAATAGCAAAAATAATTACATTGCATTTGTGCAAAATTTTTGGTCTCCTATTTTCTGGATTTACCATCTCATAATACTATCCTTTAAACATGGGGATTTACTTCTATTAATGTTATTTAAACAAAACAACCAATATTGGACTCAACCTAGAAGGATGGATGTAAGTCATTCACTGAAGATACATAGTGTTGACATCAAGGACCATGCACATAATTCCAGAAATACTTTAAAGGGGAGTCTACCGAGATAAAATCATTTTCATTCATTACTTTGCAGGTATCATGCCCATTAGAACAAAACTTTCCCCCCACGGTTACCATAATACATCCACAATAGAAACTCCTTTTCTAAGTCTCTTATGTGAAAGTCCATTCTTAACAATTACTTGTCCCAAAATGTAAAATCTAGGATATTTAAAGGTGAATGTATTTAAATCAACGGTGCTTTATTTCAAAACAATGACTTAGGTCTCTAAAGCAAAACTGAAAATTCCTCAAAGATACATTTCAGTAGAAAGCAGTAAGGTAAGGTGATCTTATAAAAGCACATGTTCTCTTTCAAAAGGATGTAGTTCTTGGCAAAAAAGAACAGAGAAGTCCACTTTTCAGCTGTTTATATGCACATGACTCATGCTAACAACCAAATATAAGAGATCATGACCTGAAAAATCTTCCTTTTACTTTAAAAAGAAAAGTTTTAAAATAATGGTTTAGTGGACATAAGTGATTTTTCCCATGTAATATAATGATAATCTGACAGCATCCTTAGGATGTCCAATTCTGTTGACAGGTATTTACAAGAATTTCAATAGTGGAAAACTTAACTTCTGTTCTGCTGGGATGAGCCAGGAAGCCTTCTTGCCTCATATAAATGGAGTGGCAGCTAGGCACTTCTGCAAGAGGAAACAACATCGGTCAAAGATGTCTGGAGCTGAAAATGTGCTGTTATCAGTGGACAGAGTGCAGAAAGGAAAGTAACAGAAACTGACACGAGTCTCTTGAGGGGAACTTGTCAACACATAGTTAACATTTCAGGCAGGGCCCACACAAGAAACGTAAGGTTGAGAAGCATATCATGGTGAATACTGTTTCTCCTGAACAGGCAGGTGAATTCAAAGTTTTACCCACACCAACCTTACTAAAGTAAAGGTGGCTCTACCAGCAACCCTGCATAAATGTGATTGTGCCCTCAAACAGTGTCATGAGTTAATCAGGACATGTATGGAATAACTTTGTATACTCAATGTCCTCCAAAGCAAAGATCAATAAAAGACTCATTCATAGTTTATTTCATGAACACTGGCTAGAAATTATTATGAGAAGACGAAATTGTTGTATCTCTTAAAATTACTCCAGCCTATTAAGGTGACTGCTATTTTTTCTTCAGATAGAAACATGACTGGCTTTTCATTTTGTTAAGCCCACAGGTCAGATTCAAAACCAGTGAGGCTATAAAAGAGAAAGCCAACAACTTCATAGCAAACACCATTGTTACCTTAAGAGTGAGGCCTTGCCTGTGTGACCAAGTTAACTCATCCCTGAGGAAATAAACTTGGTTAATGGTTAAACTTGAGTCATAGTGATGGCTGTGTATCTAATGTGTTTAGTAGCTTTAGATATGGAGAAAAGGAAAGATATATAGATTAAGAGACAAAAGATTAAAATTCAAGTCTTTCATTTACTACTAATAAAGCTACATGACTTTAGATAAGCCATTTTGTGTCTAAGTTTATATAAAACAAAGGGTTGGGTGAGATGTTATCTGAGTCTATTATCGTCCCTAGTTATTTAACTCTGAATATAGAAGTTCACTCACATAACCAGAGGTCTATTCATGGTGAAGACAGTGAAGTTTCAACCTCAAGACCCTCTACTTGCAAGAGCCCTACTGAAATCCTATGCCTAATTTTGTATATGTCATTTCATTTTCTTTTTCTTTCAGAGGGTTCCCCAAATTTTATAAGTTTTAGGTACCAAAAACCTGGGCCCAACCCCACATACAACATATATAGGTTCCACAGGAATATATACACATGTGATTAAGTTGATGCTATCTTCTGTATGTATTACTTAAGTTTTTAAAACAACGTGTACAAAAATAAATGTATAAAATATATATGACAAGTGTGCTATTTAATATAAGAATATATCTTCCTTTCCACCACTTGTAGTAAGCACTTAACTTCTGAACAAGTAATAATAACATTTAAATGAATGGGAATCCAAAGGCCCTTATCTCTCTTTAACTATCCATCTATAGACTTTCATGCTGTAATAGATAATGAGCACTATTTAGCCCAGATGTCATTCTTTCTTGGTCTGGAATGTTCCATTTTTGAAGTCTACCTGATGTTCTAAAATTTTTTCTAGTGATAAATATCAACCAAAATATGAGATATTATTTCACAGAAAAAAGCTTATCTTATGTGGTTTTAGTCAAAAATAGCTTAATGGCGATCCCTAATAGCAGTAATACTGAAAAGTATGTAGCAATCAATAGCTTACAAGCCGAAAACAGTGTAAAACTCATTTTCAAACACTTTATTACACTGCGCCTTCTTTATATAAAGTATTATGTAGTATATAATTCTGACCCTACAGGGTTAAACCTTGCTTTCTGATATCAGTGCTTACAATAGGGTTGCAGTGGAGTTGATCTTCTGGGTTACCAAATGATTAGCAATGCATTTTATCCCAACTCTTTAACCAATGGTACTTCAAGTTAATTTTTAATGTTATTTTGATTTATTACCAAGGCGTAAGTTCCCTCATGCAGCTGGGCCTGGAAGGGAGAGTGTTAATGACTCTGCCATCAGCTCCCCAGCTGCTTAGAGGCAAGCATTTTGTTGTACCAATGTTGACACCCTGCCACAAAATACTTTTACTGACTGCTGCCCAGCTGGAGTGTGGCTGTAAAAACAGCTGGCTGGCTCTGGAGGCAGCTAGGAAATGTATAGGTTAAACTCTATTATATATTAAGTGTGACTAAATGTAGTTTCCTCCCCAAAGGGGGAGAAAAAGCGGAAGAAAGAAAATGCAAGCGTTTCTGAGAAACCCACTATTCAAAGTTGAAGGGTCGGCTTATAAAAGTGCCCCAACATCATACGAAATCATCATAATCCTGGAAAACTAGACATTTGACATCAAAGATAGGATTTGATGGATAATTTCACTAATACTCATCTATTGAACTAGCTGATTTATTGGTGTTTGTTGTACTTACTCTGTAATATTCTTCATAAATTCTACTTATTATTCTATGATATTTAAATTATCCTGATTTAAAATTCATCATAAATTCATGACATAAAATATGGCTAATGCCGGAACCTCCATTACATTTCCAAAGGCTCAACTTGTGGTCTAAGTTCTAAACAAAAAAGCACTGAACAGCAATTTAGAAAAAAATGCATACATGAGAATATATTTGTGATTATGCCAGTTCTTAATACTATTTATTACACCCCAGAGTAAATAAAATTAACATCTAGCTCTTGAAATTGAGACACTTGGCCAGCATTGTTTAAGTCCAGTCTATCTTTAAAATCGGTGTCCTCTATATGGTCCAGAGAAGCCTGAAAAAAATATGGCTAGGAGAAGTTTATTCCCCTAAAGTAACTAAAGTCATGTTATCCTAAAGCGATATCAGTTAATTTATGACCATCAGAGTGGGTCAGACTCTAATCAAATTGTAGAAACATTTCCAAAGTGATTATTCAATCAAATGACTAACATGGTTAATTAGGAGCCATAAACATTGCTCTGAAGTTCATCAAAGTAATGACTTGCCCAGAAAAATTACTGCTAATTAAATTGCCTGCTGCTTTCATTTCTACCTTATCTAATAAAAAATCCAACCAATGAAGTTTGGCATTACATTTTAACTTTTGCTAAATGCTCAACTCAGATCCAAACTAGCTAAGTGGCGACTTCAAAGGGAAATGTTTTGTAGCAGGGAACGGAGGCATTTCATACGTATTCGTTTATGTTTATCCATGAAATAAAACTTACATAATTCAGTGACAATAATAAGCTGCAGTTTATCCTATTCACAAACGTTAAGATGACAGCATATTTACACTGTCTTAATATGCATCCATAATTATAATCTTAGGATCATTAGTACAGCAGTGATTACAAACATTCACCTTGTCATCTAAGAGACCTGGTTTTGAATCTCAGTTCTGATATTTTATGGGAGTATAACATTTTGTTAGTTATTTAACACCTCTTAACTCTCAACCTCCACATCTGTAAAATGGGAATAACAATGATTTCCTTCAAAGGGTTTTTGGAAGACCGTATGGAGTAAGCCACGGGCAACATTCTGCCCACTTTCTGCTAACACTAAGGATTCAATATAAGGTACTTATTATTAACAGAATCTATTTTTAAGTGAACCTCACAAGTATTTAAACTGTGTGAGTCACCGTACTTAAAACTAGAAATAATTACATATCAAAATTATTTTTGTAACTTAATTTGCTATTCTTAAATCATGTATCTATTGAGATGGTTGACACTGCTTATTCGTGTACTTATTCAGTAGTATTCTTCATAAATCTATTAACCTATGATATTTCAAATAAATTGATTTTAAATTCATTATAAATTTATGATTTATAAGGTTTAAGTGAGAAGCTCCATTATATTTTCAAAATATTTGGAGGTACCTCTTTTGAGCTTCTTTTTACAGTATTACTCCCTGATATTTGATGCTAAATGGCTTTAGTCTAAAAAGTTTTAAATTCAATCTGTAAATTGAATTATGTATATTTAATTTAGGGTAAAGGATTTTTTTTATTATTTGGAAACTTATGGATCAAAGAGCTCTTAAGCATGACCTTAGGACGGGGCCAAATCAGCTTGCAGAAACTAAACTGCCTATAATTTGTCACAGATGAGTTCATGGTGATGAAAGCTGATCTAATATGCTGCAAAAATTCAAAGCAGCAAAACACTGTTGTCATTTTAATGCGCTAGCCATAGTCACTGTGGCGGAAGTTAAGAAGAAGTAAACTAACACACTAAACTAACTGATTTGATTAGTCTTCACCTTTAGTAACGCAGTTAAAATTTCCTTTAACTTAAGATAAGCAAGTATGAAACTAAAAAGCTGTTTCTTGACTTGCATTTTAAAACTGTATTGAGAAACATAATACTGATTTGGGAAGCTTTACCAAAGGTCTGCCCACAAAGTGCAGTTTTGAATTTGCTAGGCACCTTTCTGATTTGCATATGCGTTACCCCATAGTACAGGATGAAGTTTCTTCTTCAAGGCATGGTCTGCCTAAAGTTTCTAGGAGCTGTAACAGGCCGGATCAGAGAGAAACTATTAGCCACAGTTGTATGAGACATCCCTATAATCTGCTGAAATTGTTTGTTATCAAATAGTGTACAAAGCTGAAAACACTTCAGATTGTAAACTCTAAATAAGAGGGAAGAAGCACCTTGCTTTCATTTGATGCTTCTAGTTAAATTCCTGGAGAAACAATCAGTGTGATAACTTAATTAAGCATTCAAATCTCTGAGAGTAAATGAGAAATCCCAGTAAAATAGAAATAAGTTCGATGTTGTATTTTAATGTGATTTTTTTTTTTTTTTTTTTTTTTTAATGTCTGAAACATTTATATTAACATGTTTCCATACAAATAACCCAATGAAAGTTTAGTATTAGTTGTTTTGTTTGTTTTTTTATACTGCAGGTTCTTATTAGGCATCAGTTTTATACACATTAGTGTATACATGTCAATCCCAATCGCCCAATTCAGCACACCACCATCCCCACCCCACCGCAGTTTTCCCCCCTTGGTGTCCATATGTCCATTCTCTACATCTGTGTCTCAACTTCTGCCCTGCAAACTGGCTCATCTGTACCATTTTTCTAGGTTCCGCATACATGCATTAATATACGATATTTGTTTTTCTCTTTCTGACTTACTTCACTCTGTATGACAGTCTCTAGATCCATCCACGTCTCAACAAATGACTCAATTTCGTTCCTTTTTATGGCTGAGTAATATTCCATTGTATATATGTACCACATCTTCTTTATCCATTTGTCTGTTGATGGGCATTTAGGTTGCTTCCATGACCTGGCTATTGTAAATAGTGCTGCAATGAACATTCGGGTGCATGTGTCTTTTTGAATTACGGTTTTCTCTGGGTATATGCCCAGTAGTGGGATTGCTGGGTCATATGGTAATTCTATTTTTAGTTTTTTAAGGAACCTCCATATTGTTCTCCATAGTGGCTGTATCAATTTACATTCCCACCAACAGTGCAAGAGGGTTCCCTTTTCACCACACCCTCTCCAGCATTTGTTGTTTGTAGATTTTCTGATGATGCCCATTCTAACAGGAGTGAGGTGATACCTCATTGTAGTTTTGATTTGCATTTCTCTAATAATTAGTGATGTTGAGCATCTTTTCATGTGCTTCGTGGCCGTCTGTATGTCTTCTTTGGAGAAATGTCTATTTAGGTCTTCTGCCCATTTTTTAATGTGATTTTGCTTTCATGTGAGTGTGCACTGCAGAGATGGATTGATTACACACTTAACTAACTCCTTGAGGAGGTGATGTAACAAGATCAAGTCCACCTAAACATGTTTATGGTATAATGATGATGGTGGAAATTAAAACTCCAGGGCCAAAATGTGTGTGTCAACATACATCTGAAATTAACAGGTACTTGGTGAGAAATGTGTTTGTGTGTGTGTGTGTATTTCAATGTAAACACAGGAGTGTAAACAAGTTTTCAAAGACATTTATTTATCATCTAAACAAATACTGAGCTGTACCAAGAACTAAAGGAATCAATCTCATTCAAGAAAGAAGAGCATTATGACAGATCTTGCCTAAGTTTTGTCTTTCTTAAACTTAAGTTTGTTGTTTCTTCTCATTTCCTGGCAAACTCAGTTTAATGTTTAAAATCCAAAGGTTTTCCAGAGTGCGTAAATAAATGAGCTTCATAACGATGCATTTAAATGCACAGGTCTTCACATACATACTAGTGTAGCATCCTTGTACTCTGCATTTCCACTTGCCACGTGAAGAGATTTCGTGTTGCTAATCAAGAAAATATATTTTTATAAAGTGTTCTAAAAAGGATGCTAACCTGAGGATTTTTTTTTACACCCAAATCTATTTATAGAACAAACCTGAAAGTAATTAACTCTAACAAATAAGGCCCGGTATTAATATGTCTGAATTCAAGTGTGAAGGCTTTAAGTCAAGTTTTATAAGATCTACCCGTTGTCAGTCACAAAAGCTCTATGCGAATATAACAGCTTAGTCACTGAAACTCATGTGAAGAAGGCAGAAAAGTTGGAGGTGGCTGAAATCTTAAGAGAGTGATGCATTTGGTATTACTTCATTCACACTTAGATGGGAGCTCTGTCATTAGGATTTTTAGTAAACTGTGAATATAAGTAATGTAAAATCTGCAGAGATATTTCTTTTGCCACAGATCAGATGTACTGAATCTACTGTTGACAGACTTTGAGGACAGAAAGAGAACTATGTCAGTCTTTGTATGCCTAGAACAGTGCTTGCAAAACCTTAAAAAAAAAAAAAAAAGTAACACAGTTATCTGCATTCAGATGTTTTTAAAACTTAAAGGCTACATAACCTAAAATAACAGCATAGAATTTTACCTAAGAAACCACAAACTTCTCTTGTAAGCATCTGGGTTTTTTTGCTTTTTTTTTTTTGCAGGGGACAGTATCCTACACAAATAACCACCACATTCAAAGAGGATTAGCTTATTATGATCTAGTTGGCTCACAGTTTTACAAGTTTTACAAGCCTGTGAAGGTTTCAGTAAGCTAGAGTTGAAAATAAAGTTGAAATGATAGGAAACACAATTGCACAAAATAAGCACAATTTTAACTTTGACTACTTATTAGATATTATTGCACTCTGACAATTAACGGAAGTTTAAAAAAATATATGAGAAAAGATGCCATTAGTTGCCAAAACAGGCCACAAAAAAAATTCTGAAGTGGGGGAATTTTTCACGATGAGCTTCAAAACTGAATTGTTCCCTTTCTGGAACCTACACAATTTGAAACAAATACATCATGAATTGCTTTGTCCTCTCACTCATTTCTCCTTGGATCACCTCAATATTCAGATGATTTAGCCTACTTGCTTTGAACATGAATAACACTAGCAGTAAGTTCAGTATGATTGTTTCACTACGTCAGAAACAGCATAATTGTACACTATCTTGTTGGCCATGCACAATATGATTGTTTTAACATAAGAATATCTCTCTTATTTTGTCTTATCCTTTAGCACCAAAGTGTATTTATAAATATTAGAAATAATAGTGGCATCTCATTCAAGAACTAGCAACAGTCTGAGGAAATCTCTAGAAGTTAAGATAAAATCATATCAACAGAAATCCTTATTCTAATTGCCTGGACCCCTAACACTATATTAGCAATTTTACAAACATAGTCATATTTAATCCTTACAAAAACACAAAAGGTATAGGAATTATTTTCCCCTTTCCATGAATGAGGAAACTGAGGACAAAAGAGGTAACAAAACATGCTCAAAATGACATTAGTAGTAAAGAGGTAACAGGTCCAGGATTCAGTATAATGTTTCCAGTGTCATACCAAGTGGGTGGTTTTATTTTTTAATGCTAAGAATAACAAAAACATGTGGATGAAAACAGTGAACTGTGAGGGCCCACACACTGAAAAGAAGGGTTAGCAGAATGGAATGTTCAAAGATACTTTTCTAAACTTAAGAGAATAGTAAATAAATCATAATGACTTACGCGTGTCATTCTTTCAGTTTTGCCTCGCTTTGTTTTTCACATGTGTTTTTGAATAGCTATCTTTGTAAAATTTTCAAGAGTGTATTAGAAGCAATTAAATAGAAAATTTACACACATGTACACACATGATAAAAACAATAATCTATTTAATCTGAAAAAAATTCCTTGAAAAGATTTCAATTAAGTTATGCCTATGTTAGGTAAAAATATTTTATGAAATAAAAAGTCTCCCTTTTCTCTAAACTATTAAATAGTTAAGTCACTTAAGTATAGAGATCCTTTAAGTGTAAAATATTCTATAACAATATTCTAAACCTAAACATATATACTCAGATATATACTTGTAAAAAATAAATATTTATCTTCCCTCTCTTGTTCACATTTATGAAACACACACACAGAGGGAGAAATCCAAATGCGCATCCTTAAACTGTCTCATTTAATTGCAAATCTTAGTTGCACATATGAAAACAGTTGTATGCTCATCTCACCCACTCACAATAAGCAGTTCTGGGCCTAAGCATCCTGGTTGTTTTCTTTAAAAAGAAACTAAAAATCCCACACTAAAAAAGTACACCCCCCCTCCCTGTTCTAATTCCCTTTTTTCATGCTCGTTCAACTCACAAGCAGATTATCCCTCCCTTCCCCCTTTCCTGCCTGTAAAATCCAAGTTAGACAAACACTGTGTGGCTGAAATGACATATTTGAATGGAATTCAGACCCACCAGTTCCTGTTTATGTTTCTGATTTGAGAATGTTGTCTTCTCATTCACTATACATTAGGAACACTGCAAGGCCATAAATAGTGTCAGGTTACATGCAGGCAGGACCAATGAGCATTAATCATTACTTCCAGTCAACCGGCAAAAGCAGCAGCTGATGGAACACTATACCCTTCAGCTGTGTATAAATGGACATTCCAGAGAGTAAGAGTGTGTGTGTGAGTGTGTGTGTGTGTGTTTCCTTTCAGTCTCCATTTTATGAATGAAACTCCAGGCTCTACAGAGTCCATTCATGTAAGAGAAATGCTTACAGGGCTCTGCCCCTAGGGATCAATCAGTCATGGGTAAAACTGATATGACTGGTTTAAGACAGCCTTCAGCCTTCCATTACTGACTTAAAATACAGTCCCTGTCCGTTTGACCTGTGTTAATGCATAAAGAGTACATCCAGACCATAGTCTCAATTCTCAAATCAAATCACTAGCCAATGCCACTTACTGTAACTGTAGATTTAGAGCATACTGAAGTATTTCTTAGAAAAACTGATATAGTGGACCAAAGTACTGTTTGGGGAGATTTGCTATTTTAGCCCAGAGCTGAATGAGGAAAACTCATATGAGATCTGCTAAGCAATAAAAAGCAAAGTCAAATTGTGAGCTCTATTATAATAACAAAATCAATTAGGAAGGCATCACCATCACTTTTCACTATTTAAGCACCTAAAAATCAGAGATTAAGTGATCTACTAGCCCACAAATCACACACTGAGAAAAAGAAAATTATATTTGGATGCTAGAGAAACAGGTAAGATGTTAATTTTTTCTGAAGGATCAATAGCTCATTCCTTTAAATTCCCAAGTGATTCTCCACTTGAAATTCTTGGAGCAATGGTTTCAAAGTAAGGAGGGAAAAAAATCAGCTGCCATGTTTTAGGAGAAAATGTGGCCATAAGCAAATGACGCTTAGTAATGGAGTAGGGCCAAGGCTTGGCCTTTGGGAGTGTTAAATATCAGGTACAAAAAGCCAAAGTTCATGGAACCATAATCATCGCTGTGCTGGAAATTACTAAAGATGGTAATGCTTAAAAATATCTAGAGTAAAGAGTAAAGAGTCAGTTCAATACCAAACACTGTTAAAACATATAATGGGTTTTATCACCCATCTGTAACTTGGTCCCTGACTCCAGAGGGAAGAAAATACTTTTCTCTTCCAGTGACCTGAAGCCATATTGGGAAATGGTTGCAGTCAACAATCCCTGAATATATCTCTAACTGATTTCTCATAGGATCTTTGCTATGCCTATAGAAGAAGGAATGAGGAGAAACATGAAAAATTCATGGTCTTTGGTTTTAAATGTGTGCAAGATTTTCTACTATGGTGTCATAATTTAATATTTATCTTCCAATTTCTAATATCTGGCTAATAAAATGATAGAGAATAAATCAAGTTACCACCATATTTAACTTTAAACTAAAATTAAACTAAAATTAAAATACTTGACACAGCCAGGAGGGGAGATGATAAGGAATCCTATAATCTATCATCCAGAGAAAACATGGAACAGAGAAAGACCACTGAAGAGTCAACGTACATTCAATTATTAATTCTTAAATAACATTCTCTTTTTTTGGCTTTAAAAAATTCCAGTATTCTTTTAAGAATTAGTTTTTAAGGTGGTTCAAAGATACGTAAGTAAAAGTGATGAAGTAAAGCTTAATATTTCTAAATGTTTTTATTTCATATTTTTAAAAATTAAAGTTATAATTATCAATCATGGGGCCTTCCATTTCAGAAATGAAGAAGCTAGTTTATAGCAAGCCTGGAAGTTCAAAATAAATATCAGTAGCCTCTACTTCTATTCTCTCTGTTCCATCCAACTTTAATGAGCATTTTTCAACAGTTTCCTTTTCTCATCACTGCATTCCTTGTACTTCTTGAACAATATTTTTGGTTGTTTACTTATGTATAACTCAATTGTTCAGAAAACATGTAAAAACATTTATTATAAAATATATATGAGGTTAGTTTCCCTAAAATATATATCTCCTCTTAAAAAGTAAATAATAAGAAATCATTAAAAAATAATATATCCTGATGACAGAATTGATGAGATATTACTACAGTAGTAGTAGAAACAATCATAATAGTAACAGTTTAGAAATAAACTACTGAGTACATTTTGCCTTCTGAATTTTGGTGTCTTTTGGTTTTTGTTTTTTGTTTTTTTGTAATTTTGTGCAAGTTGAGCCAGTTGATTGAGGCCCTGACAAATCATCTCCAAACACATAAAGCACTATTTACTCATATTTCTATGTGGCTGCAGAAAACAATTATGTTTTTCTTGCTCTGTTATCTACTGATTTCATCCTATAACTTTAACCTTAAAACCATATTCTAAACTCTGCAAGGGGAATCCCAAGCAATGCTCACTAAGAGCAGCATTAGGAATTACTTCACTATTTTCTCTGCTATTTAAGATGAGTACCCATCAACACAGCAAAACACAGAATAACATTTACAACATAAAAATCTTCTCTCGCCATTTCAGAAACGCAAAACTATTTAACTCTTATGACTACAGTGCCAGCTTGGACCTATGTGAGTACCAGATATATTTGTCAGCTCTCACAGATGAAAGTTAAATGTATTCCTAGTTTTAACATATTTAACATGAGCTAAGTATTGTGCATTTATTTTATCATTTCTCTGCCTACATATAATTTTTCTACATGCTAAGTACAGATAATTACTCTCTAAATTTGAAGGTTTGTCTATTGGCCTTCATCCAAGTCCTAAGGTAATGAAGTATATGGAGAACTTGGGAAGGGTTGCTAGGATTTAAAAATGAAAGATAGAAAAAGCCCGTCTTATTTTTCCAAATGTAAGCTTTCCTTATATGTTCTTTTGTTTGTTTTGTTTTTTAATTTTTTGGCCATGCCACACAGTATGTGGGATCTTAGTTCCCCAACCAGGGATCGAACCCTCTCCCTCTGCAGTGGAAGCGTGGAGTTCCAACCACTGGACCGCCAGGGAAGTCCTGTATCTGTTTTAGATACCGCAGTCCTTCAAAAGCTTTCTGCTGAAAAATAGATTCATCTGACAAAAGTTTGAAAATGACTCTAACAGTTAAATTTTAAGCCGTCAAGCTATCAAGTGTTTTAACAAAGAGTGAAGTCCAGTAAGAAAGAAGGCTCAGACAAACTCCAAGTTTATATAATCAATCAAAGAATTTTAGAGCTGGCTAGGCCATCAATTTGCTACTTTTCCTTCTAATTATTGTTCAGCCTTTTCCAGAAGAACTATTAGGAAAAGTTACTTCTCTGACAATCTCAATTTTTGATAATGTTTATGGTATATTTTTAAAAAGGAAATAAAACGCATTTTAATCTGAAATATGATTTGAAGTTTTATATTTTCCTATCTTACAGCAGTGAGCACCTAACAGTTAGAATAAAATTTGGGGACTGTCTAATGTGAAACAAATACCCCCACATTAGGAGAAGCACACCTTAAGTTTTAAGGCAAATGCTTTCTTTGTCCTGGGTCACATAGAGCTTTTAAAAAACATACGCAAATACTCATTCTAAAAATTAGAGAAAAGGATAAATAATATATTGTTAGATATACTGTACTTTATTTTGGACAATTATATAGAAAGATAGGCTGTGGACTGTACACTAAACTAAGAATAAGAAAACCTTGGTTCTGGTTTTGGCTGTTTCACACAACACCTGTGTAACTGATGGTAAGTTAACTTGAATGAGCCTTGGACATTTTATCTGTACAATAGGGCGTAAAGAACGAATGTGAATTAGGTGATACCCCAGAGCTTTCATGAGTTTAAAGATTTATGATTCTATGAAACAGCTATTTGCGTCAATTCCCCAATTGAAAATAACGCTAACATTTACTACCACATACATGCGACATGCCTCCAAACTGAAAGAAGGCCTCATCAGTACCAGGACTCATGGCCCTGAAAAACACAATTAAAAAACACAGAAACTTTTTCTTCAGAAAACATGATGTCAGCTTTCTCCCCTACCCTCTACAACTACTTCCTCCTCTCCCGAAGCTCCAAGCACACGCTTTCCCCCTTTTTCTTATTTCAGAAACCTTATTCTGTCCCTGAAAGTTCTCTTTCCCCTCTTCCTTCCCAGCTCCTAGCTTAAACTGCTCCACCACAGGGCTGGGAGGTATCTTTTAAACTAATTAAAGTAATAGAATAGGCGCTGAGTGTTAAAAACACCTTATTAATGTATCACCCCCTCCAATCAACTCCTTGGTTAAGATTTTTAAGACACCCCAAAAATGCAAAGGAACGTAATAGCATTAAATGATGGGACTGCAAGGACAGTGCAGGGATGAACCTGAAACCCACCAAGTAGCACATTCATTCTCTTCCCTCTCTAAGGCAGTCCTGGAAACAAACGAATAGAAAGTCTGGTTTGCAATGAATGCGACTATGTCATCCTTAACTTAGCATCCTTTTCACTTATAGGACTGATGGGATTAATTTGGACACTTTTTTTCTTCAACTCTAAATTGGTTGATACTTTAAAATATAATATGTACTCTGTCTGATTAGGAAAGCAGTACGTAAGCACTATTGAAAGACAAAGCACTTTACAGACAAAATAAATATTGCCTATAATAGCACCACGCATATATAACCACATTATTTCTGTCCTGAGTCTTATTTTGCATGAGTCGGGCTTTACACGTATAATTTTTTTTATTCAATAGTCTGATTTCACTAATTATTTTTTAAAAACCTGACTTCTAATGGCTGCATAATATTTGTTATTGATAGCCGTAACTTACATTACCATTCAATTACTCTGTAATATTCCTCCCCCCACTAAACATTCATCCTGCGTCTCCCCTTCCTTAAGATAATTTTCTGAGAGTGAAAATACCTACTAATCAAAGCACGTGAACATTGTGTGCTGATATTTTCTTGAGTCAAACCTTAGTTTCATGTGCCCACCACCTTCCTAAAAATACTACCCGAAGCTATGCAAAACCAAAACCAAAACAAAAGACGAATCAACGAACATGTACAACTCTAATAAAATATGTTGTTGTGAGTATCTAAAATATTTACCTCATTGGGCATTTTGAATCTGCAAAACCTCACATGCGAGCATGAAAATGGGAAAATAGCCACGATTTTATGAAAATGGAGCACTGCATCCATATGAAGCGCACAATGCTTATTCAACGCTTTTTACGTAGTCACTTGGCCATAGGGGCAAAAGAGGGGAATCAGGTTGGATTCAAGAAAAAACAACCAACCAACAAAAAACCTGTGTCTTGCTTTATGCAGCACCATTAGGCTAGAGAAACAGAGGAGGAAAACAACAATAATAGATGCAATCGGACTGTTGAGAACTTAGTATCATATAATCATGATCACACTGTACTGGTTCACCAAATTGGCCCTAAATATCAATTTTTTTTATCTCCTCAGTGTCTTCTGATCCAAGATGGGTCCCTTTTCCTGAATAAAAATTTCTACCCTACTAACATAATATTTTGCAATTTTTTAGCTTAAATACTCAGCAGTTGAAATTGCATTCCTGTAATTATAATTATAACTAATAGACCTTCCATTTCCCATATCGTAATTAATGTCAGGCTTTATTAGAGCATAATCATGCTACCTTTTCACTTACAAAGCTTCTTTTATTTTCACAACACTTATGTTATATTGAATTAAGCAAGAACGAGCTCTAGAGGCCTTCTTAAAGGACAGCCTTTGGATCACAGATGCTGAGCAAATGGACTATGAAATGTTTTTTGCATTGTCTTTAAATCACATAAAGTACTTTCTAATGTGCTACTTGTTCAACATCAATAAGTGAACAAGGAACTTAATGATTCAGTGATAAATACATTCGATTTCCTAAAAAGGTTATTTAATATTCTGTCAGCAAGGATGAAAGAACTAATGACAACAAAACAAAACATCTGGAGATCGTACTTGTTGACGGCAATGTATGACGTATACAGATGCGTCAACTTAATTGCAGCAATTTGGTGGCCAGTAAAACATATTTTGAAACACACAGGTTAATTTTTCATCTGCCCTGGTTACACAGTAACTACAGTTCTTCAGACCACATCCATCCAGAAGATACAACTTTACTATTTAACTATTCAAGCGAAACTGAAGTGTATCTTATTGGCAATATGGAAATTAGAATTCAAAGGTGTTGTCCAACTTTAGCAATCTGAAATATAATTTACAGGGGAGAAAGTAACATAAATTAACAGCTTCTCAAATATTAAACAAACAAAAAAAAATTAAACAAATATTCCACAAAGTCATTTGCAAGGTTTATGGCAACTTACAAAAGAGATGTCCTATGTACCTTTAAAATAGGATACTGGACTGTTATAGACTGAATGATCGTGTCCCCCATAATTCATTGTGAAGCCCTAATGCCAAAAGTGATGGTATTTGGAGGGGGGCGGGGGCTTTGAGAGGTAATTAGAATAAGACTAGGTCATGAGGGTAGGGCCCCCATGGTGGAATTAGTGTCCTTATAACAGAAGAGGAAGAGAGACCAGAGCCCTCTCTCTGCTGCATGGGGACACAGTGAGTAAGTAGCTATCTGCAAAGCCAGGAAGAGAGGCCTCACCAGGAAATGAATCTTCTGGCACCTTGATCTTGGACTTCCCAGCCTGCAGAACTGTGAAAGTTAAATGTCTGTTACTTCAGCTTTCCCAATGATGGTATTTTATTATAGCAGATTGAGCTAATGAATGGACTATCCTTCTTTAGGTTAGAAGTGACTGAATCTGTGCTTTTGAGGGTCAGACCGTGGCTGACTCTGAAATTCATATTATATATGGTCCACAAATAATGCAATTGAACCTCACAGCCCCAGTTCCTATTTTTTTGCCCTCGATGGATTATTTAAATCTTTTTCTTGTTTGGTTCACATCTTCTTAAGAAAAGTTACACGTCTTCAACATCATGTTATATATAATTGTATATACAATATAAATATAAGGAAAATATATATATATACGTGTGTATATGTATATATATATATATATGTATGGAAAACCACAGAATCAAGAAAATGATTTCAATGATAATCTTTCTGAGATTATACATATAAAAACATTTCTAAAAAACACCAAGAAATTTCTAAAAATGCTATGCCTTACAAGTCCTTTTGAATCAATTATTTGGGCTATTTTAACTGATTTCCATGCAAAGTTTCTTGAAATCACGATGAATTCAAAAAACTGTGCAGCAAATTAAAATTTGGTTTGGAGAGTAAGGATAACATCAGTTAACAGGACTAGAAACTTGCAGAGAGAAATGAATCGTATCTATAATAAAGCCCATTGTAGTGCAGGGTTCTTAATTATGCCCGTAAATCATGGACAAACATAAAAGGTTCTAAAGTGTAAACACTATGGTACATTCTAGGACTGCCTCCAAATTACAGGGCCTGGGACAAGCACTCAAGTACAGTCCCTCACACCACATGTTTAAATTTTTAAACTATAAACCAGCCAAACAAACCGATAAATAAATATGTTCTCTCCTCCTATTCCTTGAACCTATAACAAAATAACAACTTGGAAGGCCAGGCCAAACCTAGAATTTGGGAAAATCTCTAGGATTAGTGCTGAACAAGGATGATTATGGAGCCAGTTTTCAGTCTTCAGACCCCAAGCCCACCCCACCCCCTTCCTGCCTCTCTTCCTATCCCTCATCCCCACATTGTTCCACACCATGGGGGCCTCACACACCAAACATATGGGCACAACCAAGCTTCATCCGCATCCTCCCACAAACAGCTGTCCCTTGGCCACCTCCTTGGACCTAGAGGTACACACAGGAACAGTGTGATCTGCCTTCAGAAAACTAGGCATGGGATAGACTTGCTCAGGCCCTGGAAGTGGACTCATGGCTGGCTGGGCAGGGAATTCATGGGTCCTGGGTAGCTGGGGTACCTTCCAGAAGTAGAGGTAGAGCCTCTCAGTGGGCAATTCCCCTTAGTCCTTTTCAACTTCTTGCCCAATGAGGAAGGGTGGCCAGAGGGAGACTCTCAGTGGTAGGGCTTCTTCTTGCTGAGCTTTACGACCAGTTTAAAATAAAACAGGTAACTTTACGCAAGTTGGAAACTTAAGACCAGGAGACAATTTTCTTTCGTCAAGTAGAACCGATAGAAAAACTCAGCAGAGTTATGCCTAGAGAAGCAAGAGTTCTTTCACAAAGAACATCCATAACTTTGCATCCAGATGAAAGGAGGTCACATTGTTTTCAAATATTTTTAAGTCCACAACCATCTATTGACCACGCTTACAATAACGTTAGTAATATTTTGCCTGGTGCCCTTCTTAGAAGCATTAGCTTTTATTTCATACTTTTTCCCCAAATTCCTGAGATTTCTGAAAGGCAGGTGTCCTGATTTTGAGATTATAACAAGAGAAATGAGCACAGAATAGTTAAGTAATTTTTCTGAGTTCTTAAGGTCAAATATTGGCAAAGTTGGTGGTAACATTAACAATAGACATAAGTGCTTTTTACTTTTGGGAAACCCCAATTCTCCATCTTGATGTACTACTTAGTGAGATCTTTCAGGCTCAGTGAGACTAGAGCTAAGTTTATTATTGCTATTTTTGCTATTCCTCTCCCAATATGGAAGAATCCTTACTTCTGGACCCTTGGAATCTTGCCACAAGAATAAAGAAACAAACAAACAGTTATAAGCAATAAGTTACTCAGTACAGAAGAATACTGCTTTCTGTAAATATTGCTATTAAACAGTGCAGCAGGAGCAAATGGAAAGAAAGCCCAGAATCAAGAAAAGAATGATCATGTTACTCTCTTGGGCTGAGAGTGTACGTAATTTTACAAATTGTACTCTTCTTTGGACAGGTTTCATTTCTAGACGCTATTTCACCCATCGGCTCATACCGAAATGATTTGACAGTCCAACCCTTCACATAGAGAGAAAGATTCAAAGAAGGAATAAATCAGAAAGATTCCACCAAAAAAATGGTCAGGAGCCACCCAATCTGTGGCCAACACTAATGAAACTGACAAGCAATTGAAAAGATATCTTAAACATAACTTAAAGCACAGGCCTACCTGAATCATATGCAAAATCTCTGGGCTCCTGTTTGATCATCAGAGGAGGGGGGAAGCTTTGGCTGGCCGCACCACCAACCATGGTACTGTGTTCATACACTGGGTCGTGGTACTCCTGCTTAAAGCCTTGAGGTGGGAAGGGAATGTTTGGCTCAGACATCTGCCGTTGGTACATGGGACGTCCTTCCCTTGGCATTGTCGGCAAAGGAGGAAAGGAATTACAGGGTTCAGAAAGTTGGCGGCGAAATCTGGGAAATAAGAGAGCATGTTTCAAATAAAATAGTAACAAGGAATACCCTTTAAAAATACTGGCACGATTTTTAACTGCTTAGTTAATGAACATGACACCAGCT
Organism: Balaenoptera ricei; assembly: GCF_028023285.1. Lineage (NCBI taxonomy): Eukaryota > Metazoa > Chordata > Mammalia > Artiodactyla > Balaenopteridae > Balaenoptera > Balaenoptera ricei. Next base: position 68,048,471 of record NC_082647.1, read on the forward strand.
GACCCGAAGTGTAAATCTTTAACAAAGACTAGATATCTCCTTCCTGGGTCAGTAGCACTGTGCTTTCTTATCATAATACATCTTGTGTTCCCCTTCTAATTAGTTCCATTCAGCACCATTTCAGTACACGAGAAAAAGTTAATGATGTGCTTCGAGGAAGGCTAGGAGAGCACTGTAGTGTTTGCAAGAAATACACACTCTAACAGTTAAAATGCCCAACTAGAAATCAACTGGATCATTTGCCAGATTTCCTTATTAAGAGGGTCTCAAATTAATTATAGACAAGAAAAACAAAACAAAACAAAACAGGGGAACCAGAAAGAATCTGATTTCAAACTGCAGCCTCCAACTTTTAATTCTGTTATCAAACTAACCAACCAACCAACAAACAAAATCAACCAAATAAAAACTTCCTTATTGGTTTTCCTTCCCTTACCATCAGTTATCAAGGGAGCAAGAAGGGAATGACTTTCTTCTCAAGTGTGCAGGACTCTTACCTCTTCAACAATGTCCTAAATAACTCTGTATTCTAGTGAGAAATTAAACTGCGAAATATTATAGAGACCGAAATCCAAGCTAGTTTTAAAAGACTACTTCTTTACTGTCAAACAGCAACACAGAACTCACTGGCTTCCAAGAGCTTCAAACAAAATATCAGGTTGATAAAAAATAAACATAAAATACTGCAGCAGACCTCCAATGATGGAAGGAACACGCATGCATCACATAGCTTTGGGACAGGTCGTGCTGTTAGGTCATAAGGAAGTTCTGAGGCCTTGGCAGAAGGCTGAGAGTGAGTCTCTACGCTCCTTCCTTCTTGGTTATCCTGTGTACTGATTGGCTAATCACTTCCTCGTTCAGTTCTGTGTTTCTCATCCTAATATCATTGACCCACCGCAAAGATGTGGATTAAAGATTTAACAGCTCTAAAAATGCCCAGGAGTGCTTAAAAATAACCTACCCAACATCTCTATGAGCAAATGTAAGCCTATTAACTCCCCCGCCCCCGCCCCCAAAAGCATTCCTCAGACTTTAATTTGGAAAGTTAACATTTAATTTTGGTAACGTTAAATGAAAACAAGGTAAAAGCGAAAGAATGGCAAGGCAATTGCTTTAGCATTTCTAAGAACACTCCACCCTGTGATTTAACTCTAGCCTCTCTGGCTGCCATGGAAAGCACTGAAATTCCACCTACACCTGCAGAAAATAAACTTAGAAACTCAGATCTAGCAAAATGGGCTGACTGGCACTGCATTCACTTCCCTTCTCTTGCTTATTTCATTAGCCAAAAAAAGAAACAAATTATCATTAAGAACTGTCAAGGAATGAATCCGAAAACTGTAAGTTGAAGTTAAAAAAAGAATCCAGCTCACTTGGGAAGCCTTCAAAGGAAGATTAATAAGACTTCTACTAAAAGCTTTGTTGAAAAATCAAGCCATTTGTTTTCACAAGTCAACATGATTCCAGTTGGTACTCACTGAGGACCACGAATATATCAAACACACGTGCTTCATAAGAAACTACAAGTTTGTGGTATCATTCTTATGACCAATTGTAAAGAGAAAGCGACTCCGGAAGCTTTCTGGAGAGAGTTCATGGGTAAGGAGAGCGTGCTGATGAACTCCTGGGTAAAGAAAAACAGTGTCTTAAGTGGTGGGAAACATTGAGAAAAAGAGACAGGGCTCCTGCACAGTGGGTTCAGGAAAAAGTGCCAAAGGGCTGGCCCAAGGAGCAGAACGAGGCTGAGGAAAGGAAGCGGGGTGCTGCCCAGCTGGTCATGACACATTCCCAGAGTGAGGTGGGGTGCCTCGGCTGGATGGGGCTATTTGGGGGAAAGGATCTGTTCCCAGAGCAAATTTGCCAATTATAACTGAGGGACTGTCATTTGTTGGCGAGAGCTCTCCAAGAAATCCTCCTCAGAAGCATACGGCTTCAGAGATTTTCCTGGGATCGGCCAGCTGGTGCTGTCCTCAACACTCAGTGGGGGGCAGTGGGAAAAGACCCTGAGCTTCCCTCTCCTAGTTCCGGGCCGGCTGTTCTCAGTCTCAAATATTTGACTTCAAGTAGAGGAACTAAAATGGATTTGGCTACAGCATTTCAAGCTAGGTCACCTAAAAACAGCCATACTGCTTGTTCAGCAATCACCTTCCATAGGAAAGAACTATTCTGCACAGAGCACCCGACTATGCAATCTCTAATTCTGGCCCTCATCTGAGGTGTGAGACGAGCGATCAAGAACTCTGGGAAGTCACCAGAAGTAGACAAAACAAAACTTGCTTTTCTTTGACGTCCTCTTTTTCCCTTTCAGCCCTGCACAATGTGCATCTGTTGAATGGCCCACCCGGCAATAAGATGTCTTTCATCTGTATTTACAAAACTGTTTACACAGATGCACATACCATTACACTCGGACAAAGTCTCAAGTCCACAGGGTGAGAAGGGAAAGATAATGGGAAGCATTTCATAACTAAAGCACAAGAGGACTCAGGGATGGAAACCAAGGTAGGAAAGTTATTACTTGGTCTCACATTGGAAAGAATGCTTTCATCTTACCTTCATATCAAAAGAGTTACTGAACTTGAGACTGAGTCCCATTAAATAACCTATAAAAAGCAGATCTGAGTATTCCCTTATTTTCAGAAAGTTGCCAGTGGCACATCTTCTGGTTTCCTCTGCTGATCTGGGAGATTCCTCTGGCTGAGCTATTTTTATAATGGTGTGTCAGAGCCAATTTGCACGGGCTTATTGTTAAATTTTCAGGAATTCTGGGAGCCAACTCTTAGACACAGCCATTGTTAACAAATTATGTAAATTTATAATTATTTAAAAATTATATTTAAAACAAAGGCAGAAAACACTCATCACTTCCTAATTCTTTTACTACATTTTACTGCTAATTATACTAATTATGCTCTAGAGGTTATGTCTATTGTATCTGTTTGGTAGAAATACTGTTTCATGGCATGTTACTACACATCTCTTTGCAATTCCACATTCAGGGTTATCACAGTGATAGCCTGGAGTCTGCCATGGGGGCAATATTTACATCCAGACTCATCAAATGCTATAGATCAAGGTCTTTGGGTTTTCTCTCATAAAGAGAATGCTATAGATCAAGGTCCTTGGGTTTTCTCCCAGAGAGCCCGTTGTTAACCATTTACCAGCACACCACTCACTCTATATAAGTACAAGGTAGAAGGGGAAGAAAGGATGCTATACATAATTGACTTGTGTTTTAAGTTGTATTATTAAGGTCTCTAAAGGTCCTCCAATATTTTATTTCAATACGAATTTTTTTCATCTCTAGGAGTCGAGAATTACCCACCGTAACATTCTCTCTAGCTCTATGTTCCTTTCTAAGTAATACTAGTTCAGTCTCTACCTCTTTATATTCTCAGTGTTCAGGGTCATGCCTCTACTGACATTAAATATTCATCACTTGGAAAGGAGGAAAGATAGTTCTATCAAATAAGTTTTCTTCTGCAAAACTATGTACAGCTAAACCACTCATCTAAGGTAAAGAACCTAATTCTGTAAGCCACCTACTAAAATTAGTCTCCTAACTTTATAGAAAAAGTACACACATATGCTCATAAAAATGGGATGATCTGATTTAAAGTTTAAGTGAAGCAATTTAATTCAAGCAAAGCGAAAGGGAAATGTTCAAATGTCAGTATATAGATTAATTTTCCATTTTAGCAACCAATTTAAATGTTTATAAAGGAATGTTTATAAATGACCTTCTCCACAAATTATTTATAGCTAAAGATAGAGCAAGCTCTTCCTAAAAATATTTTGCACAGATGTGCAAAATTAATACACTCCCCTTGAATTTACTATAGGTCTTAGAAATTGGTAGTAATAGGAATTTCTTCCAAGAATGCTAAAAACAGTTGTTTTTTTGGTTTGTTTTTTGCTTTTTTAAATGGTACTTGCAGTTACCAGAGGGTAAGGGTGGGAGAAGGGATAAACTGGGAGACTGGGATTAACACATACACACTACTACATATAAAATAGATAACTGATAAGGACCTACTGTATAACACAGGGAAATCTACCCAGTACTCTGTAATGGCCTATATGGGAAAAGAATCTAAAAAAACAGTGGATATATGTATATGTATAACTTAACCACTTTGCTGTACAGCAGAAACTAACACAACATTGTAAATCAACTATACTCCAACCAAAATTTTTTTTAAAATGGTACTTGCAGTTACCTGTGGTCCATGGGGTAGCTGCTGTCTTGAATGGGCTGCGATGGAGGGAGGTGAGCTGGGAAGGCGCGGTCAGGTTTCGAAGTGTGAGCTGAGTTGGGAGACGCATGGTGCAGGGGGGACACTGGGGTGCTGGATGGTGTTGGGGGGTTGGAGGGCCTCATTCCCACTTGTGGCTTCTGATCATAGGCACTACCCAAGGAATGAAAGAAAAGAGAACATGTGCTTCTTGGGAGCAATTAAAACTTTTCTTTCCCCCAACCCAAGGGAAGAAAAAATATTTTTGGCTGAAGTCTTAAGGAAGTTGGAATTTCGTATTTTTTGGTTTCCATAGCTCTAGAACATGTAATCTTTGAAACTGTCACACACTTAAAAAGAAAATAGGATAATGAATGTATAACTTGGCAACAGCATAAATATAAAACATCTATTTTTAATACACATACAAACAACACAGTATAAGGAACATCTCTGTCAATGAAAGCAGTAGCATATTATTTCCATCTATTCTTTTTTTTTAATTATTATTATTTTTTATACAGCAGGTTCTTATTAGTCATCAATTTTATACACATCAGTGTATACATGTCAATCCCAATCGCCCAGTTCAGCATCCATCTATTCTTGATATGTCTCCTTAAGCAAGTTTCATAGATCTTTTCTAGATCATTAAATATTTCTGATATTATAATCCTTCTATATATATATATTTTTAAAGTATTTGCTTATTTATTTATTTATGGCTGCGTTGGGTCTTCGTTTCTGTGCGAGGGCTTTCTCTAGTTGTGGCGAGCGGGGGCCACTCTTCATCGCGGTGCGCGGGCCTCTCACTATCGTGGCCTCTCTTGTTGCGGAGCACAGGCTCCAGACGCGCAGGCTCAGTAGTTGTGGCTCACGGGCCCAGTTGCTCCGCGGCATGTGGGATCTTCCCAGACCAGGGCTCGAACCCGTGTCCCCTGCATTGGCAGGCAGATTCTCAACCACTGCGCCACCAGGGAAGCCCAATCCTTCTATATTAAATAAGATTTTAGAATAAGAACTAACAGTTTAACGAGATGCGGATCATACCTGGCTCGCCTTTATTTGTGGTAGAACTCTAAGAAGGCCATGCTTCTGCCTTACTGTCATTTTTTTTAATGTAAAATAAATGACGCCTGGCATTAATTTCCTCACATAGGATAATAAAGGTTTATGAGGCAAATTAATAAAGATTTATGTCTCTGATATCTTTAAACTTTCTTGGAGTATAAGAATAGGTACAGGGGGCTTCCCTGGTGGTGCAGTGGTTGAGAATCTGCCTGCCAATGCAGGGGACATGGGTTCGAGCCCTGGTCTGGGAAGATCCCACATGCCGCAGAGCAACTGGGCCCGTGAGCCACAACTACTGAGCCTGCGCGTCTGGAGCCTGTGCTCCGCAACAAGAGAGGCCGCGATAGAGAGAGGCCCGCGCACCGCGATGAAGAGTGGCCCCCGCTCGCCACAACTAGAGAAAGCCCTCGCGCAGAAACGAAGACCCAACACAGCCAAAAATAGAAAAATAAATTAATTAATTAATTAAAAAAAAAAAGAATAGGTACAAAATAATGTTCTTAAGAGTAAAATCCTGTTATCATCGTCTAACTTCTGAACACAATTACAAAATAATAAAATGAGTAAGCTTGTTTTTATATACATTATGAATTTAAGTTGCTTTCTTTAGCGTAGCTCTCAGGAATATGATTTAACTAATTTTTGTAATCTAAAAAATACTTTATTGAAAACAAATTTTACTTAAATTTCTGAACAAAAAAAGATGTTCTAGATTAAAATACTGTATTTCATTTTAAAATAAAAAGCATTCATTAATATGTATTTTTCTTTAAAAAAGAAACTTTAAAAAAAAACTGACTTACGTAATAATTTACCCTGTTGCACCATCTACACAACAGAATAACATCCAAGTGCAAAAATACTTTATAGAAGTGAAGGAGTATGTGCTGCATAAGTCTTGCTTGCTTTAAAGCAAAGTCAGTGGAACTCATATTATGTTTGGTTCTACCTATTTCCCTTACCAATATTTCTGAATGTGAACCCACTTCTTTTATAAAATGGTTCACCTGTCTCATTCCCACATAAAAAGAAAAAAATGATACATCTCCTGTCCTAGAATATTACTTTTTTCCCTTATGAAATGCTGTATTGAGTCACACTGTTTGTATAGAAATGGAAATAACAAAATTTAATCCATATATCACTGTGGGAATTATTGGTCCCCAAGAAGAACCTCAAAATATTCAGGTAATTCTTCTACCGTTAATTTATGAAAGTCCGATATGTCTTTCTTCTTTATACGTCCATAAAGCAGCAGTTATTTCATAGTCACACTTCCGATCAATGCTAAAATGCAATGGCAATTCTATACCTATTTGGTTTATTAATTAAAAATTCCTCCATATGTTAAATAATTACTCTGAGAATACACAGTACTCTTAAGGAGAAAATGCAAAAATTAAAAACACGATAAAAATAAAACTCAGATTGATCAATATTGTTTTATCTGAACTCAGTATGTTTTAATAGTTGGCTTCTACAAGAGATCTGTTTTATAAAGGCTTTGCAGTTCAATTGAACTGCCTCACCATTTCAGGCTCTGGTGAACCTCCTAGGAAAGCAGATATAAAAGACAACTTTGCAAGGACAAATAGTAATAGAATATCCAAGCACTGGTCAGGTACTGTGAGACTGCACAAATCGAAGTTTCTCAAATCTTAAATATCTTGGACAACAAACTAGTGAATATAACAAAAAGGAAGCAGACTCACAGATATAAAGAACAAACGAGTGGTTACCAGTGGGGAGAGTGAAGTTGAGAGGGACAACACAGGGGTAGGAGATTAAGAGGTACAAACTACTAGGCATAAAATAAGCTACAAGGACATACTGTACAATACAGGGAATATAGCCAATATTTTATAATAACTATTAATGGAGTATAACCTTTAAATGTTATGAATCACTATCTTGTACACCTCTATCTTATATAATATGGTACATCAACTATACTTCAATTTAAATAAAAAGAAAAAAAAATTATTCCACAAAAAGAAAAAAGAATATATGTAAAAAAAATCTGAGGAAATAGAAGACTCCTTTGGATTATAATGTATTATGAACTTGAGTCAACATAATTTATAAGACCACAAATATTTGCAATCATTTTTATAAGTTTCTAAACTAACTCCTTTAAAGAACTACGTACGTCTCTACTATAATTGAGAGTAATAACATACAATATACAGAGCCAACTTTTTCCGTACGCAATTAGAGACCGATATGAAAAGCAGTAGAATGCAATTTACTATGAAGGGTTTTTAATGAACATACATGTTATCAAATTTTCCAACAAATGAGCAATGCACTTCTACTGCTCCACCCTTTATTATCATCCGAAGGAACAACTGGCTTTTTAATAGATAATAGCCTCTGCTAAGCCTTATAAAATTCTAACTTTACTGCAGTTGTCCATGAATGCATCTTATAGATCATCTGCAAAACCTGTCAGATAACTAATGTACTGCTTAGACCTGCCAAATGGTTCATTTTTTCCTACACACTCTATCTAAAGTGCATAATGCTTTCTTTCTAATGAGAACTTTCAGTAGCTATTCATGCATGCAAAGTAAGAACCTCTCTCTCTCTTTTTTTTTTAAGTGAAGATAGACACAGGAAGCACCTTTCTCTTGTACTTGTTTATTTATTTATTTGGGCACACCGCACAGCATGTAAGATCTTAGTTCTCCCACCAGGGATTGAACCAGTGCCCCCTGCAGTGGAAGTACGGATTCTTAATCACTGGACAGCCAGGGAAGTCCCCAGACCCTCTTTTCAATCCCATAGTGCACCACTACAGTAGAAAAGCAACTCATGATTTGGATAAAAATGACTGCTTTAAAATGATTCTGGGGACTTCCCTGATGGCGCGGTGGTTAAGAATCTGCCTGCCAATGTAGGGGACATGGATTCGAGCCCTGGTCCGGGAAGATCCCACATGCCGCAGAGCAACTAAGCCCGTGCGCCACAACTACTGAGTCCGCATGCCACAACTACTGAAGCCTGCACGCCTAGAGCCCGTGCTCCGCAACAAGAGAAGCCACTGCAATGAGAAGCCTGCACAACCCAACGAAGAGTAGCCCCCACTTGCAGCAACTAGAGAAAGCCCGCGCACAGCAACAAAGACCACCCCCCCCAAAAAAAAGATAGGTCTCTGACTTGACCTTTAATTAAAATGATTCTGAAAGTATGTAATCAGACAGTAAATGGTCCTTCCGAGTTCTGCTAAACACATAACCTAATTAGCTTGTTATATGCTGAAGATGTAACTCATAAAATATGACTTGAGATTTTATATTATGCTGGAATTGTGTTTCAATAAGAACCATCAGGCCTTCTCTATACACCTGATTGCTTTACCTGACATTGTACAGGCACTTTTCTCCATAGCTGAATTTAAAGGGCTGTTCTTGACTGCAGGCAGAGCCAAGTTCTGAACATGGACTGTGGGGTTCTTTCTTGATTTTCAGTGGGAGGCCGTGAAAAGCCACTAGAAAACAAAACACAAATACCCACAAAAATGAAATACAGTTAGGAATTAAGTACACTAATCTGTTCTACTCCTCTTGGTTAAAATGTCACTAACATTTCATATTAACTTTCATACATAAGAAAAATCACATTGGATGAATTTCATGCAAGAAAAGATTCTGGAGAATCTCCATATACTCATTGTTTGCTTTTATTGCATAACGAAATGCATGCTTCAACTCTCTCTCATTACTTAAAGTCAAATGAACTACTTGTAATTGGCTTAGCTGATATTGACAACACTAGAAGCTCAGTTTTCAGAAAGTAAGCTTGAAAACGTTTCAGAAAGGTTTCCAATGACTAAAGCAGAAAAAATACAACTGATTATCCAAGAATTAACTGAAGACAGGAACATCATTTTAAGTATTATTGAAAGGAAAATATCTCAAATGCACCCATAGTAATGGTTTAATGGAATAACAACTGGATATGGGAAAGAAAATCCAGATGCATGCAGTTCTCAGGGTAACTAATGATACTTTGGACAAAAGGACAAAAAACTCGACCTCTTTTTAGGCCAGCGCTCATATATAAAAATACAGATAAAACTATTTGCCTAACTACTTACCAGAAGTGTGAAGATACATTGTGAGAAATATGTTAAAGTTATTTTTCATATATAATCTACCACAAAACAATTATTCTATATGAAATGATGTTTCCTCCTTTTTCATATGACTTAGTGTCATATGTCATTATTGTTCAATATAATATAAAGACAATATCATAAAATATGAAGAAATATGTATATTTGGGGTGGAATCATAGCTTTCAAACCAATAAATAAATAAGATTATATATTTTTATTCTTCTATATGAAACTGAAAAAATGCATATTAGAGATCCTCAGAATAACTGATGTTTTAGTATAAATGGAAAATGAATAGAAAGATAAGGGGGAAATAGACATGAGAATGAATTTTATTTTCATACAATTTGCACAGGTATGAATTACCAAGGATAAACACAAGAAGGACACACTGTGAATAGCTACTCCAAGTCCTATAAAACCTGGGATTAAAACAAAATATTAAGTGTACATACTATAAAGGAAGATACTACAAGAGAAACTTTGTGGCTTATGATGCCATTCAATCTTGATTATGATATTGCAGCATTATGAACTTGTACTAACTTGAAAGTCATATATAATTTTAGTATAAGAAATTGATATCAAGAGCTACCAAGCTCCAGGAAAATAAATGCTATTTGTTTATATAAGCACATAATTTTGACAAAAATGTTCTCTGGTACTCAAGAGACATCTGTAACACTGTAGAAAACAGAAGTAAACAAATTTCACCTAAATTAGTTGCCTAAGGAACACTTAATAAATAATAATACAATTATTTCGCTGAGTGGTCTATTTCAAAGTATTTTTTTCTAATTGAATGTGTGTTTAATATGCCTACTCAAAGTAGAGAGTTAGAGGAATAGAAACAAAGGGGAAATTACATGTCTCTTCATATTCAAAGGGTACGTATGTTCATTAACTTTACCAAGTCAGAAAGTTATAATTTATAAAACGTTAAGATAGAAGAGGCTTAAGAACCTCAAGAATCAATTGTAACGTGAGGACTTGTTTGGATTCTGACTTGAACAAACCAACTGAAAGAGACACCTTTCCAACAAATAAGATATATTTCAATGTGGACTAGGTATCAGATGTTTAAGAAATTATTGTTAATTTTGTTGGATGTGATAATGAAATGGCAGTTGTACCAAAAAGAAAGGTTTAAAGCTAAAGCTTCATAAAATATTTACAGATAAAAAATAAGCTCTGGGATTTCCTTTAAAATACTCTAGAAAAAAATGTATGAGGGAAGAATCAAATAGAAAAATGTTGATAAATGTTAAAAGCTGACTGATGGATAGGTGGGAGTTTATTACATTATTTACTTTTACCTGAATTTGCAAGATGAAATGTGGGGGAAAAAAATCACAAAATATTTAAAGTAGTATTCTATAAGAAAATTCTCTCCCTCTGTGTGTGTGTGTGCTACTTCTTAGAATGACAAATATTGCATCATGCAATCTTGTAATATCTTAACCAGGCATCTGTTGCTTTCTTAACAAATAGTTTTCCACTGTTTATTACTTGCTTGAACATATACAACAAAATGTATATACCTTAATTCAGCACTTTAGATTAAGTAGTAGGTTTTATATTTTCCTAAGAAAAAGCAGTAGCAACATCAAAGGAACTCACTTTGCCATTCAACTAAGTAACAAATCATTATACCTGAGAAATGAGATCTAAATTATATGAATGAAAATGGATAAGAACTTAAAAGCTAATAAATTGCTAGTATGATGCAAAGTTTATCATATTTATCAAAATATCAAACATACCAGAGACTGCCATATTCAACATTACTATATTTTAAAAGTCTTTGGGACCATAGAGTAGGAAAAGATTAGTAAACAGGATGCAAAAGGCATTAACCATAAAAGAAAATAATCTACAAATTAGGCTTCATTGAAATTAAGAACTTCTCTTCATCAAGACACTAAGCTACAGACACCAAGAGGATACTTGCTATAGAAAGATCTGACAAAGAAATCATATTCAACATAATAAGAATTGCTACAAATTAATAAGAGAAAACAAGAGACCCAATTAAAAACGGGCAAAAGACTCAAACGGGCAGTTCATAAAAGAAGATACCCAAATGACAAAACAAACAAATGAGCAACAAAGCAAGCATATATGAAAAAGTATTCAGCATTTTTACTCATCAGGAAACTGCAAATAAAATCACATGAGGTTTTCACTATACACCCACTAGAACGGCTAAACTGAAAAAGACTGGCATTACCAAGATATGAAGAAGACCTAAAGCAATAAGAACTGCTTATATATGCTGCTAAGAGTATAAGCTGACAAAAACACTTTGGAAAACTTTTTGAAGTATCTACCAAGTCTCCATATAAATCTCCCCTATGATCCAGTAACTATACTCTGAGGTAGATATCAAAGAGAAAGGATTGAATATGTTTACCAAAGTACATGTTCATAGCAGCTTTATTCATAATACCAAAAACTGGAAATATTCCAACGTTCATTAGCAGAAAAATGGATAAGCAAAATATGGCTTATTCATACAATGGAATACTCCACAAGAATTAACAAGGAACACATTGATGACACACGCAGAAACGTGGATGGTCTCACAGATGGTAAGTTGAGTAAAAGAAGACAAACACAAAAGAGTATACAAAGAGTACACAGTATATGAATTTCAAGTACAGACCAAACTAATGGATAGTGAACGAATCTCCTTCTGTTGGTGGACGGGAGTGTTCATGACTGAGAAAGGGCACTAGTAACCTACTACAGAGCTGTAATTATTTTATATCTTGCTCTTGGCGGTGTATATATGAGTATATACCTATGTAAAATTCATCAAGTTATACACTTAAGATTTTTGCATTGTAATGAATGGGTATCTCCATAAAAAGATTTAAAAGTATGAGAAGCATCAAGCAATGCTATACAAATTAAGATGTTTGAAAATGTCTAGTGGCCTCCTCTTCCAGCACAGACATCTGATAATGTGCTTCAACTTCACATAATAAATAATTCCAGATGACTCACGGGAGGAATGACAAGTCTGGGGTACCATTGGGAATGGTTGCTAGCAGGACAGTAGCCTCCTATCAAAATGTCCATTAATATCAACCTAGAAGCAAAAGGCATGACCCATCCTTGTAGATACACCATCTGGAGCTCTAGTGCTTTCAGACTGGCCCCATGAGTTTCCCGAAGTGACTTTCGAAGAAAGAACATAAGGATTCCCAAAGTGCTATCAGAGGCAAGTAGATCCCTAAACAGGGGACCCCCAAATTTGGCCAATCATCAGATTACCGAGGGAAATTTTGAAAAAAACCCCAAAAAACAGGCATTCCCATACTCCATGTGTTACAGGTTCAGTTGTGTCCCCTCCAAATTTTATCTTGAAGTCCTAACCCCACCTCAGAATGTGACCTTATTTGGAAAATTAGTTAAGATGGGGTCATTAGGGTGGGATCTAATCTAGTATTACTGGTGTCCTCGTACAAAAGGGGAATTAGGACACTGAGACACACAGAACACCATGTGAAGATTAAGGCAGAGATTAGAGTGATGCTTCTACAAGCCAAGAATCGCCAAAAATTACCTGCAAACCATCACAATCTAGGGGAGAGGCATAGAACAGATTCTCTCTCACAGCCCTCAGAACCCTGCCAACACTTTCATCTCAGACTTCTAGCCTCCAGCTGTGAGACAATAAATTTCCATTTTTTAAGCCACCCAGTTTGTGGTACCTCGTTATGGCAGCCCTAGCAAACTCATACCCTGTTCCCAGAAACTGATTCACTAAAGCTGGTATATAGATCAGGATTCTGTATCTTATAAAATTTTCTAGGTGATTCTCATAACCGGGCAAATTTCAAATCCACTATGATGCTTGGCAACACCTGGATCCAGTGGGTGCTGCACTGAAACAGGTCCAGTACTTGAAAAGACGTTTTCAAAACAACTAACAATGACTTCCTTTTTCTTAGATACTAACACTCAAGGATTCTCACAGGTTCTCCAAGAAGTTTAGGGCTCCCCTACTCTCTCCATGTGTGGGCCTCTTAATCACTGTGTGCCCTTGAAATCATGACTTTTTTTTTCTAATCGTAAGCCAAATGCTAGGATTTTTTTTTTAATTGCTGTGTTGAGGGGAAAAAAGAAGCCAACCTAAGAGTGTCAATCTTTTGCACAAGAACCAGAGCTACTTTATTTTCCTCATTTTCACTTTTCTGCTTCCTCGAGATTTTTAGACCACAAAAATGACTTCTCTTATTTATTATTCTTCAGTAAGGGTAGTACAGAGACTCCCACCAGAGAGGGCTGAGCTGAGACCGTGTTGGGTATTTCATCACAGGGCTGAGAGCCTGAGCGTCTGTGAACAGGCAGTTTTCCAGCTCACTGGCACAGTCACAAGTGGAAGCAGCACATTCATTTTGTGCAATTTGCTTTACCTTCCCACATGGAGTTGGTGCATGTAAAAGGCTGTTAAGTACTAAATTATTCCTTATCAAATCACCATCATCTGGAGTCATGATCAACACTAATTAAATTACTTTCGCTGAACATGGCTCCAGCCTGCTGCCAAGGCTGCTTAGGTACATTTCATCTCGCTTACTGTCCCGTCCTGGCTGGCTCTGGAACCAGGGCTACAGGCATCGGCATTGTTTGTAGTTTTAATTAAAGTGAATCTTTCCTTCTTCAAGTGTATCAAATCAAGTGAGTTAACTCCTTCATTTCATTTACAAAGAAGTGATGGTTCCCAGTGATATTATAATATATCCTTATCCCTGACTTCAGACAGTTCACATCATTTATCTACGAAATCTGCCGTCTTCCTCAAACACGTTGTTACCATGCAAACTTTTATGACCTGCAACTCCTCTGGACAATCAGATTTTTAGGAGGAGAAGCCAAGAGAACTCTCAAGAGATGCATCTTGCATTTTTTCTTTGATGGAGGCTTGACCTTTAAAACCACATCTTAAGGCTGACTCACAATGACTGAGTTCCTCTAATGGTTAAATGTAAGCGCTCCAAAGTACCAGGACATTAAAAAATGCACTTCCAAAATAAACTTAACCACTTCTTAATTCACACAGTTTACTTGGGGTTATGGTATTCATCGTAAAGTATCTGTTAGATTAGGGATTGTTTTCATTTTAGAACTATGAGGCATCATCTTGGCTTCCATTTTTTTCTGCCCACATTTTTGACCAGAGGCCCACTCTTGTCATCATTCCCCTGGAGCACAGCAATGCCCTTGGCTTTGCAAATGCAACAGTGCTGGTATACAACCAAGTCTTTGGCTCAGGGTAGACATATAAGTCATACGTGAACACCTACAATATTAGAGACGGAGATAATGAATTTAAAAATTTGCTCATAGGAGAATAATTTCCTAAACAATCATGACCCTGGAGTATTTTTTGGTACCACTAAATTGAAAACAGACCATGTTATGACTTACTGGTTCATGTTAGTCCGGAGAATAAACAATGAAACTTATGAACTGAGTTTCTGTTTATATTTCTATAGTGAACATGATATAAATTTAAGAAAGATAATATGCTAAACTGTAGGTGTTAACATACTGAACTCTGGTTGAGTTTGGAATTAGTGCTAGAAAACACCAGCTATAATGCTTTTTTTAAAAAAAGACTCAAATTTACATAGTATTATAAAGTTTTCAAAGAATCTTCACCAACTCTCGATTCTCCTCATTCAAGATAAGGACATTAGCATTCCAATTTTGCAAAAAAAATTTTTAAAGGCATGTAGAAGCTAAGCTTCATGTCCAACTAAAGACCTAGGACTAACTTATAACAGGCTAGGAATTAAAGCCATGGGCTTTGGGCAGCAACTCTTGAACCCTTGAGCATACAATTCAAATGTATTTTTGAATAAGCACACTTAAGATCTCCTTCATGCATGAGCACCACTACAACATTATATCAGATGTTTCTTTATCCATTTACTTCTTCATTAATTCATTCATTTACTACAGCGCAGACATTATGCCAGTTGCTAAGGGGCAGGGAATGTGGAGCTATAGAAGAAGCTGAACAGTAAGGCACAGTCCTAACCATCAAGAGCTCACAGAAGTCCAATTAGAGCTTTATTTCATTGTTTTTTTAAGAAAAGTTCTAATAAATATATTAGCCAGTCTTCTTTAAGTTGGATCAATTCATGTGTATGCTATGCATATTTCTGCATACATGACCTTAATAATATATTCTTGCACTTGTATCTAAATGAAAACAGAGCATTCATGCTTGCTTTTAGGCATTCTGCCTTCTTTCAATTTATTGCTGGGGCCAAAGGCATTTAAAAATTCACACCACTCATATTCCACTGAAGGAAAAACATTGCTATCCAACATCTAAAGCTTCCCCTTGATTCTGATAACCAAAATGTCACAAGTGATGGGTCCCCTTCTCTATGTGGACCGTGAACGTAAAAAACAGTGATAAGTTGTCTTAGCTCTGACCTTTCACTCTGCTTTCTTCCCAACTCTTATCCTAAGAGTGAAATAGAGCAGTAATTTCTGTGCGTACAAAACAATTACCCTGCAAAGAGAAGCACGTCACATTTTTAACCACTTCTTCTGTAAACAAAACTATGTCTTTGAATCTCATCTGTAGTTTTTGAATCAATATTAGCTGGGAATTTACAGCCTTGATAAGAGTCTCCTGGGTTTGATGTTGCGATTTCTAGTCTGCTCAAAAAGTCTGTTTTAGAATAGTCTACTGTACAGTATTCTAGAACAAGGGTTAGCAAATTGCAGCCCATGGGTCAAATCCAGCTTCCCACCTGTTTGGAAAATAAAGTTTTATTGGAACACCGTTCTACCCATTCATTTAGGTAGTCTAGGACTACTTTGAGTAACAATGGGATATTTGTGACAGAAACACTTTGACCCACAAAGCCTAAAATATTTACTATATGACCCTTCACAGAAAAAAATGTCTGCTGATCCCTAGTCTAGATTATGGTCTGCAATGAGAAAGGAGAAAGATCTGGCACAGTGACCCCTGCTAGTGATAGGGAACAGCTAAACTAGTTAACAACGGATATTTAATTTTGCTTCACTAACCCTGTGTTTACTCTGACTGCCAGGATCAAGCGTACAGCCCTGTGTAGCCAATTTAAAGGGATATACACAAAAAAGATGGTGAAAAAAATGACATGATATTGAGGCTCTAAAACACTAGAAATTTATGTGTTTTGAGGTATTTCAAGGCATTTACTTAGACCATGGTTATGTATAATGCAGAGAGTTTTTTACACTTGTCTACAAAATATAGCTGAGGAAGTCAAAACAAATCATTCTGTGGACACAAAACTGTTTGTAAAATAATTTCACTTGGCTATAGCAGCAAATTAAAAAAAACTCTGTAAAAAGGGGAAAAAGTAAATGGTATACATAAATTAGGTTATTTAAGACCAGATACAAGTATGGCATGAAAAATGCATGTAGCCTTTTATACAAATATATATAGTTGGGAATACACTCACTAGATGAAAAGCATTCACTTTAAGTTAACATCACTTCAATTTCAGGTGATAAATGGGTGGCAATGACCTCAATTAGTACCAGGTTAAATTCCAGAAGCAAAGGGGAAGGCTTGTGTACAAATAAAGACAATAGTGTCACATGCTCCGTAAATCCATCTTCCAAGTCTTACAGAAAATCGGCAGGCACTTCTGCTGTATCTGAGCCTCTCAAAGATTCTTTTCCAGTACATTTACTTCTTCCAAGCCCTCCCCACCCCCACTGTGTACACATACCACTCACACATACACACACCGACATCCATTACTAAAGGGCCTAATCTCAGCTATCAGCAGAGTGCCTTTATGGGGCCATTAAACCATTTCTCTTGTTTACAGTGCCCGAAGAAAGATGTGAATTATGTCTGTGACAAAACAAGCGATAACATTTCTAAACTGCTATCAAAATGCAAACTGAAACACATTTAAGGACAGAGACCCTGATTCCACTTTCCATGATTTTCCATTATTTGCAGCATCTGGAAATAGATTCACCTACAATATTTCCGAGACAAAAATTTAGACCACTGCACGGCAAGTTGATATATATTTTTTCTGAAAGAATATTCTATGAGTAGAGCAGTTATCAAAAAAGATGATACAATGTTCTTTAAAGGAATATTATCAGTGGGGATAGATCCCATACCTAGTTGGTCCTTTGATGTTATTTTGGCAACAGAACGCTGCTCCGTAGTAATCACAAAGGTAAAGTAAGGGAGACTCTCACCTCTTGTTATCAATCTCAGAATTTTTAAATTGAAAACATTAGATATGATCAAGTTTTAGGGATTGAGCCGGCGTTTGTACTCAGAAACCTCTGTGCTAAAGGAATCATTAAGTGGATGCCCTATGGGTAAAAATATAAACAAGAGGAGCTACTTTAATTGGAGGAAGGCAAACAGTCATCAAACTGCCCCTGCACTGCTCCCAGAAGTAAATGCTCAGCACATGCAAGGAACTTCCTGGGCAGTTTGGAAACCAGAACTGAATCTCAGAGAAGCCACACTTTTCTCAGAAGGGCATATCAAACTTTTTTTCCTAATACCAAACTCCTCCTATCAGTAACAGGGATTGCACGCTCCATTGCAGGGATTCCTGAATGGTCCTGCCAGGGGTGTACATACCCGAACAAAAGAGGGGATGGAGCTTGAAAAAGTCCCGGAGGTCATCCTGCACCTCACAGCCCCATCCAGAATCTGGTGTGGTGTCTACAGACGTGGAAACCAGTGCTGAGGACAGAGCCAAAATCAGAAGCCAGGAATCCTCACAGTCTACAGAGTAAAGCCTCACGCAAGACAGTTATTTCTTAAAAGTACACTTCATAATTCAACTTTCTCTACTTCGCAGACTACCATTATGCCATCTTAATAGACAGAATAGAATGGACAAGTATTCTGGATTTGGAACCCTCCCTCTTCAAAAACCAGTGGTGATAGCGAGATGCAACCAACTCTCATTCATCTGAAGGTCACTTATCTAGCAGTCCTGATGGTCTAAACCAGAGGTTGCCAGTGTTTCTGTTTGATTCACATAGTGGCTTCAAATAATTTCAATTAGTTGTGATCATTTAAAATCAGCTGAAAAATCTTTTTCTGGTTTAAAAATCCAAAATTCTGGCTTCTCTAGGAAAAAAACACAATATCCAGCAACACTGAATCCACTTTCCAGCCTGAAAAATAGGACAGCAGTTGACTGAGCCCTATATCAGCTTCCCCTTTGGCCACAACCCGTGTTTTCCTATTTGTCACAGTTCCCACCATCGCTACCACTCCACACCCCATTATCTCTGGCACTAAATTCACTTCCCTCATTTCTATGCTTGGCATGAGAGTTTTCTACACCTCATCAAACACATAGCTAAGAAATCATTAGTCAGTGTGTTTCCACATGTGGATGTGGATGTGCATGTGTCCAGACACACACACACACACACACACACACACACACACACATTACCTCTAATCAGCAAAAATAACTATTACAAAACTCATAACACGCTCTGGCTTAGGTACTCAAGTACTCGTTCTCAGGCAATAGGGCAGAGCAGTGAAGGTAACAAGTACTTAAATCTGCCTGGCTTCAAATTTTGCCACTGTTACTTACCAGTTGTAAGACTGGGCAAGCCTCTGTGTACTTCACTTTCCTCTTCTATAAAATGGGCATGATAATAGCACCTGCCTCGTGGAGTTGCTGTTAAGATTAAAAGGGACGCTACGTGTAAAGTACATAAGTGCTCAATAATATTAGCTATTGGCATTGTTATGATTCAAACCCAGAATATTTAGACATGACAGCTAAAAGAGAACACGTAGATCACCCAGAAACATAACAGCAGTGGCTAAGAGCGTGGAGATGAAATTTGGCTTTGCTACTTACTAGCTTAAGGACTTCTGGTCAACTAGGTAGCTGCTACAGGATTCAGTTTCTCCCTGTGTAATATGGGGCTTATCATAGACCTTCCTCATGGGGTTTGTGTGAGAATTAAATGAGGTAATGCACAGGAGAACTTTGAATAGTACCTGGCATGTGGTAAGAACTCAGGAAACGTTAGTTATTACCATTATTACTCCAAGCACTTCCTTTCACAGAAGATAAACTGAAACTCAAGAAAGTAAAGTGACCAATGATAGGAACGGGACTTCAACCATTAGAGTGTTACCATACTAAGTTTTCTATTTCATCTTGTTTCAGTTTCACATGGAAACTTCACACATACTACACATACTACTTCACAGTAGTATGTCAAGTCAACTACTCACTCAAGAACAAAAAATGTACACATGGAGAAGAATCTATAAGGAAGGTACCTTGACACAAGGAAAAAGCAAACAGTGTGGCCTGGCAGAATGAGCATTGGATAAGGAGTCAAGTAATCTGTACCTAGTTCCTACCCCACTGCTAACCAGCTGTGTGACCTCAGGCATAGTGTGCAACCTCTCTGGGCTTCTGTTCCTCATCTCCAAAACGAAAGCATCAGACTAAGCAATCTTGTAGTTCTAAAATGTAACTCTGGGTGTAAGTACCTGCTTACTGATGTCAAAGAAAAATGTAAAAATCTGATGCAAGAATTCAGAGGGCATAACATTCTGAGGCCACACAGCTCTAAGCACCTCAATAATCCCTGAGGGCATTACTGCATTTTAGCAAATGGTGGTCACTGAAATTCATAATGAGACTTAATCACCAAGAAAAGGCAAAATTGGGTGTAATCTACTATATTCAAGAAAGGAGGGTGCATAATGCACATTAGAAAGGTGTACATATGGTTAACATTTTAAAACACTTGATGCTTTAAAAGGCATTTCATGGACCACCTTCTTTCCAGCTGATGATGAAAAGTAATGTTATTATGTTGACAAAATAAAAAGCAGACTCAAAAGACAAAAAGTTATATTCCTAGTTTAAAAGCATCACAAGCACCATTAATTTAAAAATAGAGAGACCTCGGACAGTGTTGATTCATTCCTCTAAATTTTAAAGCCTAATCCTACTATAACAGTACTTCAGCAGTAGTGGTGCTAAATGATCCTCACCTTCACAATTTAACTGCCAGGAGAAAGTGTCCTGGTGGGAAACTGGTTCTTCCATCTGGAAAAGGGTAAGAACAGGGAAAAGAAGACCTAATGTAAAAACAATCCAAATCTAATCAGTTTTGCATTCTGCACTGGCTTCAAATCAGATCTTCCTTCCCCTACTGGTCCAGTAGATGGAAAGCAGCACGACACTATTTTTTTGGAAAGAGATTCTGTACAGCGAGCCCAAACAGAGAGTACTTCATATCCAGCTGGCAGGAATCAAACCTGAACAAGCTGCAGCTATTTGAGAAACAGATCTAATAAACTGAAATGAAGTTCTGAATCAAGATGCCCACCCAAACCCACACCCCTCAAAAACTGCCCTACTTCATCAATTGCCTACTTACGACCTTTTATAAATACAGAAGATACCTCTTCTGCAGAAATTGTTCCATTGTGCTTTGATATGGATACTCGTTGAGACCTATACAGTTACAAAAATTAATATTACTTCTCTACCTTGTAATTCTGTAATTTCTTTCAAATAATGGACAATACTGTCTTGGAAAAGGCTGACCAGTATCTATTATTATTCCTAGCTGACTTGGAAGATGCCAACAATACCTGGTGTTTCTCAGTCTAGCATGAAGAAGTTCTGAAGAAGGCCATGACAGATGGGCCCTGCAGAATACCCAGACACCAAGAGTGCTCTGTCCTCGATACTGTGTGACCATGAAGACAGGTCCTTCCCATAGGAAGGACGTGTAAAAGGTGGGCTTCTTCTATCCTGCACCCCCCTGCCTCGTCCAGCTCTCCAGAACAAACCTCAGAGTACCACCCTCTGCAAACTATCTGTATAGATCTCTAACAAGTGGTTCAGAAAAAAGGTGGTAAATATATTCTTTGAAATCTATTGATAAAAAAAAAACAAAGTAGACAACAGACAGTAGAGAAGAACCAAGGCAGATAGTAGCATCTAAGGATATTTTTACTTAGAATTAGCAAACGATAAATGTAATCTTTAATTTTCCTTTTTTATTAAATCACAAATATGAAGCTCCAACCTAAAATTCTACATTAATTACTCTATAGACCATAGTAACATAAAAAACAAAATTAAGATGATATTTCATTGCCAAAGAAGACTGCCAATTACTAACATGCCTGTCATCACTTTGGAATAATAATTAGTAAAAAGACCAGCAGTTTTCTATGATTTGTAAGTCTTACTCACTAAGAACAAGTAGTCAAATAAATAAGTTTTTATGAAATAAAGTATAACCACTTTCTCCAGTATTATTTTCAAAGCAATGAAATAAGTAATTAGTGATGCAAAGACCTCCTTAAATGAATTTGGTGGTCTTCAGAACTAGAGCAGTATAATTCTAAATTTAGAATTCATCTCACATGTAATGGCTTGAACTAGAAAAGTCTTTAAATAAGCCCAGAGGTAAGAGAAATGGTACATGGGCGACAGAGTGAATACCACCACCAAGACAACTGAAATTCCAAATGTATATGTCACACTCCCAAGTCTAACAAAATTCTATTATAGCACCATTTCTTCAATGTTTGGGCTTTACTTCTTTTAATATTCACCTCTTGAAAAGAATCTTTCAATTCTGATTTGGCGACCCGGTACTGCTTGAAAGATTCTATTTTCTTTCAAAATAGTGAATCCTCACTTTCGATTCATAATTTCAACATACCTTTCCTCCAGGCTGTATGTGAAAGAGGCTGTAATTTGCATGGTCTTAAATTGACCACTTTAGTACCAAAATGATACACCGGATAAGTAGGATACAACACTCAAATGGCTGAAGTACACCTGCAGTATTCTGATGTCACTCTCCTGAAGACATGATTGAGAACAATTCAGACATTATTAGCCACTTGGCTCCTTGTTCAAAAAGACACCATCGGTAGACAAAGTTGAAAATATGTTGTGAATACCAGAGCTAGAAAAGTTTACCCCAAAAAGAAAGGCAGCTGGCTAGAGCCAAAAAAAGTACCTTTCAGTAAATGCCAATAAAACTTTACAGGCTGCCAAAATAACAAAGAGTAATTACAAAGGAAACTTTGTAATTTTCCTGACAATAAACACCTTCTTAAAAAAGAAATTATCTGTCACTTGGCCTCAATTGTTACAGCTGTTAATACTAATGAGGATAAATCCCACAAACACATCTTACTTAAACCAACTACTAATTTGGTACAAAATTTTTAGAATTTCTTCCCCAAGATAAATTTGGGGATTTTCTTTAAATATGCCCTGTAATATTTAATTCAATGTACACTAGAGCATTTTCCATGAGAAATTACCATTCTTAAAGAAAAGCTTTTATCCAAACTATTTTGCCCATCTTGAAAAATGGTTATTTAACTGTACCAGATTAAGAACTCTCTCCAAGAAAAGGGAGATTCATGAAATACAAAAGTAAATACTATGACTTGGGAGCCACATTTTTAACCCCAAAATAGCCTTTATGAAGAAAAAAATGTTTCATTATTATGTAGAAACATTTAGAAAAGTGCAGGTTATTTTTCATACAGCAGATAATATTGCTGACCAAACTTCCTTATGAAAAACCATAAGATTTTCTTAAAAAATGAGACTCATAGCTAAGTAGAGTGTTTGCTTCCTAAACTGTGACAATACCATCAGCACCTCCAGACGCCAATCAAGCCCTTTTGTCATTTCTTAACAATAAATATTAACTTAAAAAATCTATAGCACGAGTGATATCAGTGTAACTATAAAAAGTCTCTACTGACACAGGCCCAGCCTTCATAAGTAAAATAAGCAAACAAGCCAAAGGATGATAAAGAAAACCAACCAAGAGAGCTTTGGATAGGCTTAACCATGGCCATGAAATAAACAGTCAAGAGATACCACATAAGCTACAGTATATAAGGAGCTGATTTTACTTTGCAAATGTTTCAGAAAGCAAATGTAAACAATCAGTGTATACACAGATCGCATTTCCACAGCTAAAGGATATCATCCCAAGAAAACTGTTATTGGGATGAAGAGTTTCAGAATTACACTAGCATTGTGTTAAGTGGTTTCTGTGATTTCTTAACATACTTATTTTTAATAGATTGCCTCCAGGGCTTCCCTGGTGGTGCAGTGGTTAAGAATCCGCCTGCCAGTGCAGGGGACATGGGCTCGAGCCCCGGTCTGGGAAGATCCCACATGCCGCGGAGCAACTAAACCCGTGCGCCACAACTACTGAGCCTGTGCTCTAGGGCCCACAAGCCACAACTATTGAGCCCACGTGCCACAACTACTGAAGCCCGCGCGCCTAGAGCCCTTGTTCCGCAACAAGAGAAGCCACCGCAATGAGAAGCCCGCTCGCTGCAACTAGAGAAAGCCCACGCACAGCAACGAAGACCGAACGCAGCCAAAAATAAATAAATAAATAAATTTATTTAAAAATAGATTGCTTCCTTTGAATATAAGTTTTTTAAAAAAATGTATTATAGATTAAATTAATTTTTTTCTACAGGAAGACAACTCTAATTTTTAATTGGCATAACAGTTGAGAGTTATGAATCACAAATGAACCAAGTCAGTTTATGGTATTACATAGAGTTTAAGAGACTACTCTTGTCCACTTTCACAATCTTCACAATGAACAGTTGTTGAGAAAGACTTTAACCATGGATATACAACTTTTTAAATATGATTTTTATACCCTGCAGCCCAATTTATCTCAAGACATATTTATATAAATTTACAATTATATGTGACTTAGTTGCTATGATCTAGGGATATATAATCATGAGAATAGCTGAAAATATGAAATCAAGTATTATACAACTATTCATTAATTACACACACTGATAACCTTAGAAATTTCCTTAATTTTCACCCTATTCACAGTATTGCAGAAGGGCTTCTTAAATGTGTAGAAAATTATCCCCAAATTTTTATTACACTTCATAGAGTTGTTGATGTAACTTCGCAGCTGCTAGTTCAAAGGAAGTCTGTTCCTTTTTTCCCCTACTCTAGAGCCTTCCTACTGCATGATCTCACAAGTGCATCCTTGAGGTTACATTACAGGGGAAAACGCCATGTAATAAGATCATTCTGCTTGGTCCTTCAGGAACCAGCCCTGTCTGATAGGAACCAAGACTTCTCACCAGTTACTAAATTTGGCTCCAGAGCAATAGTGTCATGGCAACTTTCCAATGTACATTTTTTACTTTGACTTGCTAATTGCAAATAAGGGGAAATTAGATTACCACATTAAACATAAAATGTAGAGAATAACTAGGTAGCAGTATTGTACAGGTGTTTTTGGAAATAGAAAATCACAGCACGGAGGCAATAATATTTGTATATTACAAATCTTTTTACTTCTACTTTGGACAAAGCGTTTTGTGGTAACATCAAGATACATATCAAATCATACTAATCTTTGCACAATGCAAGTCTTTATGTTATTCATAATATATAGATGCACTAACTGGGAAATAAATTCTGCACTAGATTATATTTTCACATAAATTTCACTTAAATAAATATTAGTTACTAATAATCCTTGTGGATTTTAAAAATTAAAGATGTAAGGTATATATAAATGGATCTCCATGCTCAAATGAGGTGGTATATCCAAACAATCAATGTATTCTCATGTTTAGCTGCTTTCTTTTAAAACTGTCAAAACTATATTTACTGCTGTGTCAACCTAAAGCACCTATTTAAAATTTGCCTCTTGAGACGCTTAGATGTTAACAGCAAGCCCATGTGAATAAATGGATATTATAATGCCTACTGTAGATCACAAATTATACAGGAGTAATCATTTTTCTACAACTTAGTGATCAAAGAGGATGACAGACAATGAAAACAAACAGCGTTTTTTCAAGCCGCTTAATGTTTTACCGACGTAACACAGTGTAGGAAACTCATGAGTAGAATGGACTTTTTTATGTTTCTTTTTTATGTTGTATTCTGAAATATAATCTCATTCTTTAGAACACAGAGCCCTACCAATGCATCTGCTATAACTGCAGGTGTAAAGTCAGTATTAAGTGTGTCAAATACTGTAGCCAGCTGATACGTTCGGCAGCTTATATTAGCACTTAAACCACACAAAGGAGATTTATACAGCCCTCCTTTGTAATTGACATTTCCAAGAAACTAGAAAAATATGAAGATGAAAGAGGACTCGGCTCTCCTTCCGTGTGTGCAAATGGAAAAGATGAACTTTGTAGAAACACATGGATACCACCCGCAAAACAAGTGTATGATCACAAACAAAACAGGCCTGGTTTGCATTCTCCACCTCGCTCCTTTGAAGTTAACAGAAGCTTTGTAAATTGAGGGTGTGCATAGGGATAAATATTAAGTCAGATAAAGCTTGATTCCCCTCTCCCTTTATAATTGCATGCATATAAATTCTTAGCCACTGCACATTTCTTCAATTTACCACATTAGATTCTATTGACATAATTGTAACATTTCTGACACAGGTGCATTACTTAGTATGTATCTCTTTTAAATATGGTTAACTACAGTGTGCTTATATGCTGAAATATATGTACAAAAAATATATATATTATGCGCCTTTGTTTTTTTCTCTCCGCTTTCTCTTCCTCAATAACATGGCATCTGATTTCATGTTTAGACATTTCCAGGCTGGCCTGTTTGTCCTTAGGAATAAATCCCAAATGTACCTGATTGACTTTTGCTGACTCACAAATGTTGACTGTGACCTATCAAACTTCATCTTCCCACTATCCAAGGCCCACCTGATCTCCAAATACTGCTGCCTTTCTCCCCAAAGGACAGAAAATGCTCAGGCCTTCTTCAGAGAAATTAACACCTGGCCTTCATCTCACCTAACGGGCCCTCCCATCATGACTGGGGAAATCACACAAGTCATGAAGAGTCAGTTGAGGTGGCAGATGCACAGAAGTATTGCAAATTAGGCGCTAAGAAGGATTAAGTGCCTAACTTCTTGGGCACTAAGTACTGGTCACCTTGAGCAAATTGTTTTCCCTCACCAACCTTAGTTTTGGCACAAAACTCTATCTGGAACAGCATAGGATAGTGGTTATGGGTGTAAACTCTAGAGTCAGACCTGCAACTTGGTCGCTGTGTGATCAGAAACAATCCACTCAACCACTCTGTGCCTCAATCTTTCCACCTGAAAAAAAGGAACTAATCGTTTGCAGTACACAAGGTTGTTGTCAAGATTGGATGATGCATGAAGATATATATAAAATGCTTAGAAAAGTACCCAGCACACAGGGACCACTAAGCAAGTATTCACTACTACTGCCCATGAAGGGTGGATAATCTCTAGGTTCATTTCATTTCATGGATCCTTTCACTCCATGAATCTGGGTTTCTAGTTCCAGGTCATGTTTCATGTGCTTCATGAAGCCATTCTCAACTACTCCAATTTACATTAATCTCTTAAAAAAGCTACAGAACTTATGTAACATTTATTTAATTTGTTAGTCATGCAGGACTTTTATTATTAATTTTATAATAGTAATGGTGTCAATAATTATGAATGCCCTGATTAGTTGCATGCTTGTTCCCTTATTCCACATCTATAGCATCCTTACCATTGAGAGCCTTTTTGTAAGCTGAGGAAATGGAAGTATTGGGAGATTAAGTGACTTACCAAGATCACTGAACGTGAAAGTAGTAGATCAAGGCATGAGCCTAACTAGTAGGACCCCAGAACCTGTACTCTTAGCTGCTATGTTAACTCCTCTCTCTACTGTATCTTAACAATCCCAGGCATATTTCACCCTCTTCTTCCAAACTTCCCACTATGTTATTTGAATTCAAGGATCATGGTTTTGGTTTTTAACATATTTTTATGCACAAGAACTGTATTCCATGTAAATAAAGACTTAAATATTTGTCTATCTTTATCTTGGCACTACATCTATGCAAATAATTCACACAATTTCTAAAATGGAATGACTCTTAACCATGGTTTAAAAATGGCTGGGTCTCAGAATTCTAAATTGTTGATATACTTTTTTTCCTCCACTAGAAATAAACTGAGGGAAAAAGATATTCCACGCAAATGGAAATCAAAAGAAAGCTGGAGTAGCAATACCCACATCAGATAAAATAGACTTTAAAATAAAGAATGTTACAAGAGACAAGGAAGGACACTACATAATGATCAAGGGATCAATCTAAGAAGATATCACAATTATAAATAGATGTGCACCCAATATAGGAGCACCTCAATACGTAAGGTAACTGCTAACAGCTATAAAAGAGGAAATCGACAGTAGCACAATAATAGTCGGGGACTTTAACACCTCACTTACACCAATGGACAGATCATCCAGACAGAAAATTAATAAGGAAACACAAGCTTTAAATGACACAATAGACCAGATAGATTTAATTGATATTTATAGGACATTCCATCCAAAAACAGCAGATTACACTTCTCAAGTGTGCATGGAACATGCTCCAGGATAGATCACATCTTGGATCACAAATCAAGCTTCAGTAAATTTAAGAAAATTGAAATCATATCAAGCATCTTTTCTGACCACAACACTGTGAGATTAGAAATCAATTACAGGGAAAAAAACGTAAAAAACACACAAACACATGTAGGCTAAACAATACGTTACTAAATAACCAAGAGATCACTGAAGAAATCAAAGAGGAAATCAAAAAATACCTAGAGACAAATGACAATGAAAACACAACGATCCAAAACCTATGGGATGCAGCAAAAGCAGTTCTAAGAGGGAACTTTATAGCAATACAAGCCTACCTCAAGAAACAAGAAAAATCTCAAATAAACAATCTAACCTTACACCTAAAGGAACTAACTAGAGAAAGAAGAACAAACAAAACCCAAAGTTAGCAGAAGGAAAGAAATCATAAAGATCAGAGCAGAAATAAATGAAATAAAAACAAAGAAAACAATAGCAAAGATCAATAAAACTAAAAGCTGGTTCTTTGAGAAGATAAATAAAATTGATAAACCATTAGCCAGACTCATCAAGAAAAAGAGGGAGAGGACTCACATCAATAAAGTTAGAAATGAAAAAGAAGTTACAACAGACACCTCAGAAATACAAAGCATCCTAAGAGACTACTACAAGCAACTCTATGCCAATAAAATGGACAACCTGGAAGAAATGGACAAACCCTTAGAAAGGTATAACCTGCCAAGACTGAACCAGGAAGAAATAGAAAATATGAACAGACCAATCACAAGTAATGAAATTCAAACTGTGATTAAAAATCTTCCAACAAACAAAAGTCCAGGAACAGATGGCTTCACAGGTGAATTCTATCAAACATATAGAGAAGAGCTAACATCCATCCTTCTCAAACTCTTCCAAAATATTGCAGAGGAAGGAACACTCCCAAACTCATTCTATGAGGCCACCATCACCCTGACACCAAAACCAGACAACGATACTACAAAAAAAGAAAATTACAGACCAATAACACTGATGAATATAGATGCAAAAATCCTCAACAAAATACTAGTAAACAGAATCCAACAACACATTAAAAGGATCATACACCATGATCAAGTGGGATTTATCCTGGGGATGCAAGGATTCTTCAATATATGCAAATCAATCAATGTGATACACCATATTAACAAACGGAAGAAGAAAAACCATATGATCATCTCAATAGATGCAGAAAAAGCTTTTGACAAAATTCAACACTGATTTATAATAAAAACTCTCCAGAAAGTGGGCATAGAGGGAACCTACCTCAACATAATAAAGGCCATATAGGACAAATCCACAGCAAACGTCATTCTCAATAGTGAAAAACTGAAAGCATTTCCTCTAAGAACAGGAACAAGACAAGGATGTCCACTCTCACCACTATTATTCAATATAGTTTTGGAAGTCCTAGCCACGGCAGTCAGAGAAGAAAAAGAAATAAAAGGAATACAAACTGGAAAAGAAGAAGTAAAACTGTCACTGTTTGCAATGACATGATACTATACATAGAAAATCCTAAAGATGCCACCAGAAAACTACTAGAGCTAATCAATGAATTTGGTAAAGTTGCAGGATACAAAATTAACTCACAGAAATCTCTTGCATTCCTATACACTAATGATGAAAAATCTGAAAGAGAAATTAAGGAAACACTCCCAATTACTACTGCAACAAAAAGAATAAAATACATAAGAATAAACCTGCCTAGGGAGGCAAAAGATCTGTATGCAGAAAACTATAAGACACTGATGAAAGAAATTAAAGATGATAAAAACAGATGGAGAGATATACCATGTTCTTGGATTGGAAGAATCAATATTGTGAAAATTACTATGCTACCCAAAGCAATCTACAGATTCAATGCAATCCCTATCAAATTACCAATGGCATTTTTTACAGAACTAGAACAAAAAAACTTAAAATTTGTATGGAGACACAAAAGACCCCGAATAGCCAAAGCAGGCTTCAGGGAAAAAAACGGAGCTACAGGAATCAGACTCCCTGACTTCAGACTATACTACAAAGCTACAGTAATTAAGACAGTATAGTACTGGCACAAAAACAGAAATATAGATCAATGGAACAGGATAGAAAGCCCAGAGATAAACCCACGCACCTGTGGTCAACTAATCTATGACAAAGGAGGCAAGGATATAAAATGGAGAAAAGACAGTCTCTTCAATAAGTGGCGCTGGGAAAACTGGACAGCTACATGTAAAAGAATGAAATTAGAACACTCCCTAACACCGTACACAAAAATAAACTCAAGATGGATTAAAGACCTAAATGTAAGACCGGGCACTATAAAACTCTTAGAGGAAAACAGAGGAAGAACACTCTCTGACATAAATCACAGCAAAATCTTTTTTGACCCACCTCCTAGAGTAATGGAAATAAAAACAAAAATAAACAAATGGGACCTAATGAAACTTAAAAGCTTTTGCACAGCAAAGGAAACTACAAACAAGATGAAAAGACAACCCTCAGAATGGGAAAAAATATTTGCAAACGAATCAACGGACAAAGGATTAATCTCCAAAATATATAAACAGCTCATGCAGCTCAATATTAAAAAAACAAAGAACCCAATCCAAAAATGGGCAGAAGACCTAAATAGACATTTCTCCAAAGAAGACATACAGATGGCCAAGAAGCACATGAAAAGATGCTCAACATCACTAATTATTAGAGAAATGCAAATCAAAACTACAATGAGGTATCACCTCACACCAGGCAAAATGGGCATCATCAGAAAATCTACAAACAACAAATGCTGGAGAAGGTGTGGAGAAAAGGGAACCCTCTTGCACTGTTGGTGGGAATGTAAATTGATACAGCCACTATGGAGAACAGTATGGAGGTTCTTTAAAAAACTAAAAATAGAATTACCATATGACCCAGCAATCCCACTACTGGGCATATACCCAGAGAAAACCATAATTCAAAAAGACACATGCACCCCAATGTTCATTGCAGCACTATTTACAATAGCCAGGTCATGGAAGCAACCTAAATGCCCATTGACAGACGAATGGATAAAGAAGATGCGGTACATATATACAATGGAATATTACTCAGCCATGAAAAGGAACAAAATTGGGTCATTTGTAGAGACGTGGATGAATCTAGAGACTGTCATACAGAGTGAAGTAAGTCAGAAAGAGAAAAACAACTATGGTATATTAATGCATATATGTGGAACCTAGAAAAATGGTACAGATGAACTGGTTTGCAGGGCAGAAATTGAGACCCAGATGTAGAGAACAAACGTATGGACACCAAAGGGGGAAGCAGCGGGGGATGGTGGTGGTGGTGTGATGAACTGAGAGATTGGGATTGACATATATACACTAATCTGTATTAAATGGATAACTAATAAGAACCTGCTGTATAAAAAAATAAATAAAATTCAAAAATTAAAAAAAAAACAATAAATAAACTGAGTTCCTCATGGGAATGAAATAGAGAATTAAGAAATGTAAAGTACTTTAAAATACACTATTGTGCCATGAACTGTATTTTGTCACTGAGATTCTTCTGTCATTGTGTGATTTTGGAGAGGGTTGGGTTCTTTTTACATGCATTGTTTTCCCCCCTGTTCTCCAGGGAGCTTGTAGTACTTAAAACTGTGCTGAATAATAGATAGTATAATCACTGTAAATTAAATGTGCCTCTGTCAAAAAAAATAAAATAAAATAAATAAAAATGGTTGGGTCTGTCAAACCACCTTTTTTTTTTTTTCCAATTGTGAGTCACGAATACAGTGTTTATCTTTCCTACAGGAAAAACTTCAAGCACTGGGCAGAGACAACCTACCACACCAACTAGAGAAAGAGCAGGATCTTCCACAATTTTGTAATGTATACGCTGCTACAGCTGTAGTGTTTCTTCCTTATGGGTTGGTAATGGAGCATAATGGAAAGGAGGGTTAGGTCTACTCTTTAAAGAACAATCTATTCATTATCTCTATCTAGAGTAGGTATATTACCAACAGGTGGTTAGGTAGCAGGAATGACAACACAAACCAAACTTCTTCACCGCTAGGTCAATCAAATGCAGTCATTTTCAATTGTCTTTAACTGTATTATTAGCATTACTATTCTGAAACTGTCACTGTAGCTTATGAAATCCTCTGGCCTCAAAAGAGTATAGACATCGATAATGTCTTACCTCTATAGAGTTACTGAGTTATCAAATACTAACATGCATGCCAAAATCCTGACATAAAATATCTCATTTAATCATTACACCAATCCATTTATTTTCTCCTCTTACTTACAAGGGTTAAACAAGTAATTAGCCCAAGATCACAAATATGGTAAATTGTGGAACTTAAGATTTGAACCTAAAGCCAACGTGTTGCCTTGTGAGATTATAGCTACTTTAAGATCTTTATTTACTTCAGTGCTGAACAAGCATCCAACGTTAGTAATTCCAGTTCTGTTTTAGGTACAGCTAGAATCAACTTTTCTTAAATTTAGCATGCAGAGTCCAATTCTTAGGTCGAACACAACTGGTCTGGTAGAAGCCCAGCCACTGCCTAACTAATTCATTCATCCTATTTGATAAGGATGATCTTCGGTCACTCACAACTTAAGCAACCAATTACTTTTAAATGGGCTTCCAGACGCCACATCTAAAGCTGAATACCCTTTCATTGCACGTAGTGTTACAGCAAAGGTCCTGGGGATTAATTTTTATTATTTAAATAAGAGAGGATCATAAAATTAGCACCCTTCTAATATAGTTCTCATCTTGATTATTGCTATTTAACTGGTGAAATGTTTTCTTCAGGCTGAGTGAACACTATAATTATTATCACTTTGCATTGTAAAGGTTGCATCTTAATTGAAAAGTCAACACTTTTTTTCCCTTTCAATGAATACATCAACTTCAAAGTCAACAAAAACATTGAAGATGCAGGCAATTTTGCTAGACCCACAAATCAGGGTGTCCTTGATCAACCAGAATGCATAACCCATAATCTTAAACGTAAGATGTTAACTGATCCTATAACCAGGTCTGTTTTTCAAGTACCGAATGTTTCTAGGTCAACTTTCTGTTTATGAATCCTTAGAGTCAAAATGACAGTAGGTCTGAACAAACAACACTTCTGAGTGCCTTCTGACAGTATCACTGTGGATATGCACTGAACTGCTTAGTGTGACCAACAGTAAAAGGTCAAATTGTTCTTATACTATTTTACAATATGTGTAGATAAGCCTGTAAGTTGGGAGGTATAGATAATTTCTGAATATGGCAAAAGCAAACAAATAAACAAACAAAAACAACACAGAAAAGTAAGTTGATCAAAATAAATGCATTTGTGAAATATAATATGAATTATATATTTTGTGTATTTCATATATATTTGTGTATATATAGAATAAAAGCTTATATGGTGTTTTCTATGTGCCAGACATATACAGTTGTTGCCTAGGCATCCTCAGGGTATTAGTTCTAGGATCTGTTCCCACACATGGATATCAAAATCCCAATGCTCAACTCCTTATTTAAAATGGCATAGTAGTTTATTACTCACTGTTTATTACTTACATATTTTATATAAACATACACAAGTGACCCTAAGGGATGGGAACATTATTATTCAGGTTTTAAACAGGAGGAAACTGAGGCACAATAATCTTAAGTTGCTTATACAAAGCCACACACCTAGTAAATAGAGATTTCAACTCAAGCATCCTAGGTCCAATGCCTTGCTCTTATGTAGTACACTGCCCTTGGTCCCCTGAAAGGATCGCATGTTTATATTACATGGCTTTAGCATTAATACTATGAAACAGCATGAATAGACATAAAAAAGTTGTACCAGACAAAATGTCAAATATAATGTTCAATTAATTTCTGCACAATATTAGGAAATATTTCTGGCCAAATTATACAATGCCCAAAGAGAAATAGTGTTCCAAACCAAAATTTAAAAATTCTCTTTTGAGAGCTTCATTATTTTGTTAATCAAACATTCAGGATTCCTGAAGCTGAAGCCTTATGTATACACAGGACTTAACCATATCTCTACAATTCAAAGTATGAGCATGATTTTCATAGAGTAATAGGGAACTTAAAGGGCTGTCTACTCCACCCGTGCTTTCCATATATGCTATTTTGTACACTGTTATAAATTAGAAGAAATCTATAAACAGTAAGAAACTTTTGGATGTTTTCCATTTTTCCTTTAATTTATTATATTATACAAACATAAATTTATATATGTACACATGCAAATGGAAAAAATACTTATGTTTTTTATTCACTTGTCTAGTCTTAGCATTTCAAGGAATGACGGGTTAACACATTCTGCTCAGATGCGTATAAGAGAAAATGCTACAAGATGAGTCTTGGTTCTGACATTCACTATCTATGAGACTCTGGAAATCTCACTAAACCTGTATGACGTTGTCTGCTCTGCCTACATCCCAGGACCACTGCGAGGTACAAATGAGACGTGGGTGTGAAAATGATCTATGAATTCTAAATTGCTAAACAAATAGAGGTTAGTATTATCACAAATATTGTTTTTAAATTTCATTCTATAGCACCTAGCATAATGCCTGGCACTATGAATATTTGTTGGCAAAACTTACTTTTCATTATGGAAAAAAAAAAGCAATGGTAGGAACTCAACCAAAAGAGCAAGCTTCGATTTACCAAAATAAAGAAGCGAAATCTTAAGATTCTTAAACTATTATCTATTTAACTACATAATTAATATGAAAATAAGAGTATTCTTTTTCTGATTTCACAATCACAGCATTTGAACCTTTTTCTACTATGTGTGCAATTATTGAAAATTCACTTTAGGGGTTTAGAAGACATCTTAATACCAGTCTTCACAAAAATAGGTTTTATATATTTAGAGAGATAGGGAGAGAGACACTTACTGATCAAAATTTGAAAAAAAAAAATTTAAGAAAAGTGAGAACGATATTTTAAATAAAATACAGTGAAAGACATTTTTATATGTGGATCTGCTTCTGTGTACATCACACACACATAAACTCATATGACTACCTCTCAATATACATAAGAGGATTGGGCTATACGTTCCATAAGCACATTCTCCAAACCTTCAGAAACTGCCATTTAAAGGCTAAGGGCCTAAATTTCCACTTTGATCAATGAAACAGTCTTATCACAAGATGGGATGACTGAAGTTTATTGATTAGCTGATAACCTTCTGATGCACCAGCCTTTAATCTGCAATAAAACGGTGAATGAACGTAGAGCTTTCAGAAAGGAAAATAAGGTTCGATGACCCTAGAAGCAAACAAGAATGTGGAGAGACTGAGGAAGGCAAAAA
The DNA here is from genome assembly GCF_028023285.1 of Balaenoptera ricei. Lineage (NCBI taxonomy): Eukaryota > Metazoa > Chordata > Mammalia > Artiodactyla > Balaenopteridae > Balaenoptera > Balaenoptera ricei. The sequence goes on from NC_082647.1 coordinate 68,083,729, forward strand.
CATTCAGAAAAAAGGGAGCAATGACATCCAGTTACTTGGCTCTCCCTGCAGCTCTGTCAGCTGAGACAACTGAGTCACCTGACATTCCAGCCCCAGTGCCATGGACTAGAGAATCAAATCAAATCAACATAATAAGGCTGTTGTGTCCACGAGGATGCAGGAAAACAACCTCAAACAGCATTAAGAGCTCACTTCCCAGCATGACCTCCATTTCAAAGGGAAAGCTAACACTATTGAAGGGTCTGCTTCAATATTATCCATACATCTTGAGAGGAAAGAGCCACTTTTAACCGAGTCCAGTTGCCTTGAGAGTATCTGACACAGCTTTTCCGGCAGCTCTATAGCTGCAAGACAATCTAAGAAGAGCATATTATGGTTTAGGATTAAATGTCAGTGTTGAAAAGTTCAGAGGGAAAAGTGGACAGAGCAGGGTATATATTTCTTTCTGATCAAAGTGTACCCAGAATTTTATAGCAGTTTATAGATTTTGATCATACTTAATGTGAAAAACCTAAATAATAGTAAACTACGAATTATGTACAGGCACACTAAAACTGGTAAAGCAGATAAACAAAAGCCTACCATAAAGATGTCTTGAATTAAATTCATTCCTCTATCTGAAAAATACAGATTTGTGCTAATAAGGTTGCAGAGTTTAAAAGTACCTTCTTTAATGAGAAAATGGTTGAGAAAAATATTTTTTATTCCAGGGTTACAAACAGAAAATTTGATAAAGAAAAGGTCACATATAAGTGAAAGCGTCTAGGTTCATATAATTTTTATTTGCTGTTCTACCTACACACAAGTGAGAGCATATACTCTTTTTAAAATCAGAGACAGCCCAATAATATTTCTGGATTTCAGTTTTTCATCTTTAAAATAAGACTGTTGATATCACTAATCTATAATGTCTCTTCTGCAGCTTCGGGTTTTTCATGAATATTTACTACTAGTTTGGCAATTCCATGAACACTACTACTGTCATAATTACCCAAACTATTCTTCTCCCTCCACCTCCTGTGAGGAAAATATGCCAGGTCTGAAACATTTCTGAAGTCAAAACCTGCACATAAACATTAAAATATATAGTGTTGTCATAAACCTCTCAAATGCTGGAAAAGTAAGATAAAATATTTGAGGAAGAGGAAAAAAAGCACTGTAGCCTAGATAAGAATTGGCAATAGTCCCTGAATACCAAGTCCTCCCATCTTGCTTTCCTGTAGGTAATTAGCTCATATCAGTTCACAGAATATCTTTCTTGGGACAAACACCTGGCTCTCTTGGTCTCTGTAAATTTATCACACCTTGATAAGAAGAATTTTCAAACAATTTTGATGTCCCATATGAAGAACATTCTTTTTTAGCAATGTAGGTTTTTTCCCAAGGGTAATAACAGTTTTGAAATCTTTACAAGTGGGCTAAGGAAGGGCTCTCAGGGAAGGAAGATTTCCACAGAGAAAGCAAGTAGGAGTTGGGGTCTGACCTCTGTCATATCAGTCATCACATGCTTTACCTACTGAATTATTTCACATCCTAGGTTTCCCTCTGTATAAAATTGGAACAATACCAAGCTACTTCAGAGTATTCGTGCTAAATAGAGATTACTGAGAAATGTGAGATATGAGTCTTAAATAATACTTATCAGAGAGCCCTAATCTGATAACTGAGACTTAACTCTAATGTTACACAAATGCAAACAGCTTTCCATTATCCTTCAAATAAAAATGAAACATGGAAAATGAAAGACGATATCTGCGTTAGATTTCAAACAACTTAAGCCACCTGTGCATGAATATGTTTTTAAAAAAGAGTCTAAGCACCCAAGAAGCTATTCATTCAATTCAATACTCATTCAATCCCCACAACATGTGAATCATACAAGGATGAGTAGGATATGATCCATCCTCTACAAGCCAATTGAAATAGTGTTTAAATTGAGATGCACACAAAGCATTTATGGGCACACAGAAGTCATTAATCCTAAGATAATTAAGGAATAAATGACATATGAACTGAATCTTAAAGAACGAGTATGATCTCAAAATGTAGAGGTTAATACACTGTATATAGTAATATACAACGTATAGTATTGGGTTGGCCAGAAAGTTCGTTCGGCTTTTTCCATACGATGTTACGCGAACTTCCTGGCCAACCCAATATTAACATGAAAGTACATAATTTTTAAAAAGCTGTGACATATTCTTCTTAGTCAACCATCACAGGAATTTAGGCTTAGGCTAAAGAGGTATGAACACAGAGAGTCATCCACTGGGAAATCCAGTGGCTACACCTTTAAGCAGAGTGCTTTCTGTGGAAATAAACATAAAATTTGAAAAAAACACCTAAGTACATTTTCTTCAGAACATAATAGATCAGAGTCTGAACAGACAATGACTATGAATACACACTGACCCCGATACAATTTCACATCCCTCAACATGGGATGAATAAGACTTTACCAGTTACATGCAATAAGAACAAAAGCTTCATGAGAGCAGAGATATTTTTCTAGTTTGCCCACCACTGTATCAGCAATACCTAGAACAAAGCATGGCATATAATAGGCTCAAAACACATTCGCTGAATGAATAAACTTTTAGTGTCTTATAAACTAACTTAGCATCCTTAGTATACAACTGTATAGACGTACGTATCAGTAAATAAGTTAAATTAAAATCTCATAAGTAAAATAAAAATGTTTATACTACTAAGATTTATTATTCATATTTTAAATAATAAAAATGAAGATAATGGATATGGCTCACATTTGTAAGCATACATAGCACTCCAATTTTGCAAACAGAAATATGAATATAATATTTCCCTATAAAACATAAAGAAACAATCACAATTCAAACCTCTTCCATGGGATCTAAAAATCGCTCTTAAAAGCACTGTAAACTCAACAACTAGGAGTGATTATGAAACAAACCTGAACGGTTTAACAATGTAGCATCCATGGCAAAATGAACTCTGCTAACCTTAGATTTAAATAAGATTTAAAGATGGCATACAAAATCATTAGCACACAAAAGTAGTTTTTCTTAAACTTTAATCAGACATTATATAAGTAGGATTTTTAATCTAGCCACTCCTGATAAATTGTCGATAAATACATTCTTGAGTTAACAAAAGCCTCAGCTAATGCCAAAGCAAAGTAGTGCTTGTTGGGGCACAATTCATTAGATTTAAAAATCAACCACATCAAACCAACCATTTTTACTTAGTGAGACACAGCACAAACTCTCATTGGGAGAAAATTCATTAACAGACAGAAGCAAATATGCACTATGCATATTAAGTAGACGTTTAATGTTATAAAAGGGAAAGAATGGAAAAAAAGAATGATATAAATAAAACCCCATAAGAACACTAAACATACAATTATAACATAAAGATTCTCATGTACTAGTTTAGCTCAGATTATCGCTTCATCTGTCCTTTATATCTGATTTCATGAATTTACATAAATTTGGTGGCCCCAAAATGTACTCATTTTCATGACTGCTTTGGCTTTATTTGCAAATACTAATAAATGTTGTTTTTGCTTTTTTTATTCATCAATATATATATGTATCTGTGTATATATTAAAAATACTAGAACAAAGAACATAACTTTGGTTCTGCAAATACTTTTCCACCTTCATCCCTTACCTAAATTTTCCAGTAAATACTGTTTGGCTTTCAGACTAATAAATCCAGTTACTGCATAATGATATACTTATTTAATATTGAGTAACGTTCAACCAAAGAAGGCACAGATCACTTTTCATTATTTCATTTTTGTTAATAATTATATTAACAAAAATAATTTGTTACTAATTATAGGCAGGCTAAGTGGAAAGCATTTGTTGACGTACTCCCTTTGAGCATGTTTCTGAAGTTAATTTCTAGGATAATTTGTTATACTAAAGGCAAAATCAAAGAACGATAAATACGAAACAAAAAGCTAAAATCTTGGGTTGAGATACATAATTTTAGCTTTCAGCTATAAGGAAACAACAAACTCCAATTTTTTTGGAAGGTGGGGTTGTTTTCCTTTGTCTTTTGGTTTTCACTTTGGCACTGAGTCTGAACTATCTACCTTATGAAGAATAAACCGGTAGAACCAAAATTTGTGAAAGGGATCTATCTCCTAGAGCAGATCTTAATAAAATTGATCCAACTGTTTACTTATAAGTACATAGTAATTTATTGTCATTTCTATTTATACATTTCCCCATTAATTATGTTTTTTCTAAAGTCCACTTTCAAATTCAAGCAAGCATTTACCATATTTAGATGTTACCCTTCCTTTTTTCCCTTGAGCGTGGAAAAAGAGTCACAATCACAACGTGGCCTGGGTCTGAGAGATTATTTCTTTGTCATTTTACGGATAAGTAAATACAGATTAAGAAAACAGGCCCAAGGTGTATAATTTAGATTTTCTTTCTTCTCTAAAACTTCGTGGATTCCTGGGAGGTTATCTAAAATGAAAATTATTGCAAGATGCAGCTTATTTTTCACTGGGTTTCTATTTTGGTTTGAAAACTACGTTCCTTGTGAAACAATCAAGCACCAAATTAAATTTTTTTTGCTGAAAATGTGGCTGCTGGACTCAAAACTGGCATAGATAGGGCAGATGTGCACTACCAATGGAAGAGTAGCCTATCTAATAATAAGAATCCCTAATGAATGTACATGGAAAAGGATGGGGCCCCCAATGCTTGGTTCTCTCTAACCAGATTGGGAAAATTCACAATTTACTAGGTAGCCTTCTAAAGTAGAATTGATTCAAGGATGACAGGGATCTACAATCAGCCATGACTTTCTTATAGCTAAAGGTAAGAGAAAATAAGTAGAAAATAGTCTTTGCAATTGGAAAACACAAATAACTCAAGTAAAAATGATAAAAATGAAGAAACCACTTCAACAGTATCATTTTTATATAGATTTAATTCCCTAGTATATTTCAATAAGATGGCAATATATTACTTAATAACATCTTCAGAAACTGTATCTATTACATAATGAATTGTGTATGAATAGCCAAGTCCATTTTACAACTTAATTGCAAAAAATTGATGCTGCTATCTTTATTCTACAAATAAGTAAATAACAGGATAGTAAAATGTCTAACGTTGTGTTCCTTGGAAGGCCTGCATCAGAATCACCTAACAGCTCGTTAGAAATTACAGGGCCCAATTCCAGACCTAAATGGTCAAACTCTCACAGATAGGGACCATAAAGCTGCATTTGAATATGCTTCCCAAATAATTCATATTCAGACTCAAGTGTGAATAAGATTACTGGATTCATGTAAAAATACATAGCTGGTGACTTTCAGGAAAATAATTTAAACTTACCCAAAATGATTATCTATCTGAACAGGACAACAAAAAAAACCTAAAACTGATAAATCAATAAGTTGCAGTACAATTACATTATTTAGTATGTGAGCCAACTACAAAGGAAAAAAAAATGGTTGCCTCTAGAGAAGAGAACTGTGAAAAATGGGGAATGATCTTACTTGTGTTTTCCTACTCTATCAATATATTGCTTTGATAAAATATTTAAACTGTAAAAAAAAAAAAAAGAAAAAGAAAAAACAAAGCAACAAACAGACCAAAAACAACCAAAACCACAACAAAAACCATACACAAAGGAATCAACCTTCAAGGGCTGGCAATGGCTGAGATCGTAGACATACGTATGATCCCAGGTGAGAAAGGCAGAAGACACTTCATCCTTGAAATGGATAGTTTAAGTCTGCTGACAGTGACATGCTTAAATTTACCTCCAAAAATGTTTAAAAAGAAGACAAAACACAGTAACAAACTCATTTCCTCAAATCTCAGAAACGGAATTCCTCTGTGAATGTGTGCTCACCTTCTGGTAAAAGCAGTTAGAGAAATAAAAGACAAAATCTTCCTGACCAGTCACATCCAAAACATGAATCAGGTAAGAAAGGTTTCAAAATTAGTAACAAAAAGTAAATTTTATAAAGTACTCACTGTCTGTGTAGAAAGGAACAGAATGCAGGAAGGTAGCTTAGTAGAAAGAAAAAAAATTAAGAAACACAAACCCTAACTGGAACTTTCCAACCCAGGACAAACGCATGTTAATATAAAAGGAATTATTCAGTCAGGGTCTGCATAGACCTAACTTCAGCTTTTTTCAGAAGCAGGTTTGTAACATGAATCTGTTAAGGTATTTTTTTTTTTTCTCCACTTCACTGCAAAAAGCACCCCAAGTGCTATTCTTTTTAAAAAAAATTCCTAAGAAGATGAAGTGCAGCTATGACTTTCATTTACATAGACAACGTACCACCCGTGTAATAATGGCTTTAAACAGTTCGAGTCCGCACACACTGGTTTGTCTTGATTACTTTCAGAATGGGTCACTAGCATTGTGTTACAAACTTCAGTTAAAGTAGAGAAATTTGCAAACTTTTTATATTTACTTTCAAAAATATATCAGAGAAGAGTCAAGGTTATTATTCCTTTAATGACATCATTCTAATTGATTTGCCTTCCAGTGTTCTTTCTCGGGTGTGAAAGAAACGTGTAGAGTTACAAGGATCTATCCTACTGGGAATTTTGCATAACCCTGGCTAAACCCCTGGGAATGTTCTGGGAGAATGTAAAATGTAAATGTGAATATCATCTATCATGTGAATCACTGTAGAGGAAACATGGAAAGGAACTAATGTAATCAAATGGAAACGAACAAGTTAGAAAAATAGTAACACACAACTTTGTAAATGAAGAAAATGAGGGATGGTAGATTTTAAAAGACTAGTGGTATAACTAAATTTAAAGTATATGATTTAAAATATAAGATTATTGATGTATTGAATTTAAAACACATGATTTACAAAAACTCAGTCTATATACAAATTTGTATCTACTTTAGAAAAATAAGGCTCATCTATTATTCTAAATACTCTTTTAATTCTCTTTTCTGAAGAGATATAATTCTACTTCCTCTGGACTAAAGCGTATCCTAAAGTTATTCTATTTTTTTCCACAGTGTCTGAATTCTGAAAAGATTCATTTCTAAGAAACAGTTTGTTTGAGCCACATAATTGTTTTCCTAGCCTCCATTCAATTCCTAGGATGTGCTTGTATGATGTTTTTGTTTGTTTTCATTTGTTTTTAATGTCTATACATGCTTCAAACGTCAGCATCCTTCAAAGGTTACCAAACTATATAGCATGACATCATTAAGATTCCAGGTTTCCAACATAAAAACTTTATAAATAAAAACAAGAAAAGCTCAGGAAAATTTTTAGGAAATACCCCAGTGTTATGGTTTAATTTCATTTTTCAGATTTTTTTGAATGCTCTGTTCACCACTCTTCTACGTATGTTTATACACGTTACAGTCGAATGTATGTTCTGTAATACAGCGCTGGGCAGAAACTTGCCATTCATTCTCCTAACCTACATTTACCAAAGGGCTAAAGCAATAAAAGCAAAACCAGAAGCATTTTATTTGATTGAGGTATGTAAGGAAATCTGATTATTCCCATTGGAAAAAAATAGCCCCATAGAAGTTCTAGACGGGCCACACAGAGGGGATGGAGTTTCTTTCTATTCCTAGAGATAGGATCCCTATGCCCCACTAAGCTTTTCCAGACAGACAAGTAACAAACATTTGTAAAGGGCATTTAGGAGACAAGATAGCCTTTCAATTCCAATATTTGATAACCTTCTCCATCCAGAAATGCTCTTTAGACTCTAATCCATATGCCCTATTCCTCTTTTTAAATTATTTCCCTCTTGTTCCATCCTCAGTGAAGATTGAAATTAGCTGGTCACCATCATCTGAACAATAGTCCTTTAAGTCAGTGAAACTTAAAATAAATCACACCTCCACTTTCTTCTTATTAGACTATTTCAGATTTATTTTTACGTGTATTCATAGGTTTCCCTTTATAATTAGGTGTTTTATTCACAAGTCCCAGAGCCATATTTGTTAAACTGTAAATATTCACTAATTGAAGTAAAATAAAATTTCAGCATTCTGAAAGTGCTTGGCTAAACATTCATGGTTTTAGCGTGTTTTTCCAGAAGGACACTATATATAATGCTTTAAGGCATGATCAGACGTTTCTACCTTAAGAAGGGAATTAGAACTTCGAAAATACTTAGGGGAAAATCAGCACTAAGAAGCTGATCACGGTTATGACAACAACTTTACTTATTGTGCTTCTGAAACATGCCAGGCATACTGACTATGACATGCTCCTAATCCTCAAGAAGTTCACAGCCTTACTGACATGTATCTAAAATATTATAATAAACAGAAGATACAAGATGCTATAGAGTCTAACTCTGCAGGGTAAGGATGCAAAGAAAGGTCAAGAAAGACCTCAGTGTGGTGAACTCGCTGCTGAGTCTGGAGTTGGAGGTACACCAGACTGCAAAGCAAAATTTAAAAAAATTTTAAAGCAAAATGAACACGTACAAAGGGAAAGAGGCATAAGAGAGCTCACTCTGTTCGGCGAACTGAAAAATTAGAAAGGCTCAAGTTTAGAGAACGGAGAGACACAGGGTGCTGGGATAGCAAGAGTTAAAACTGAAAAGACAGCCAAGGCCCAGGTTATAGAACAATGTCCGTACAGCTAAAGAATTAGGACTTTGTCCTGAAAGAAGTTTAAAGAGAAAATTAACAAGGTCACATGGCTGTGTGTTAGTATCATTGCAGAGAGCAGACTGGAAGGAGGGAAACCTGAAGGCACGAACACCAACAGAAAGGCTGATTCACAAGTTCCGTGGAGGCAGAAAGTGGGTGTGAACTACGGCAGTGAAATATTAGAAATGGAATCGAAGCCATGAAATTAAGATACTTTTGAGACGTAGAATTAACAACTTGGTAGGCAAAGGGAGGTTAATGGTAAAGAACTGGGACGGACTGAAGATAAATTAAAGGTTTTCAGCTTGGATTGGTGATGCCATCAACTTAGAAAGTCAACAGAAGTTGAAGAGAGATGCTGGGCAGAAAAAAAGTAAAGATTTCACCACTGGCCTCGCTGAGAGTGAACTGTCAGTGGAGCATCACGTTGAAAACTGGGGAGAGCTTCCCTGGTGGCGCAGTGGTTGAGAATCTGCCTGCCAATGCAGGGGACACGGGTTCGAGCCCTGGTTTGGGAAGATCCCACATGCCGCGGAGCAACTAAGCCCGTGAGCCACAATTACTGAGCCTGCGCGTCTGCAGCCTGTGCTCCGCAACAAGAGAGGCCGCGATAGTGAGAGGCCCGCGCACCACGATGAAGAGTGGCCCCCACTTGCCGCAACTGGAGAAAGCCCTCGCACAAAAACGAAGACCCAACACAGCCAAAAATAAATACATAAATAAATAAATTAATTTTTTTAAAAAAAGCTTCTTTCCTTCTGCCCCATTTAAAAAAAAAAAAGAAAACTGGGGGTGCTATGTAAATGGTATTTTATGCTGATGCTCAGCTGAGGGCGGGGGGGGGGGGCGAGTCCCGAGGGGCTGCGTTTTTCTTATTTGCACAAGGACCCCAGTGGTGGATCAGGGACATTAGATGTTCAGTAGACAGGGACAGACTGGAGACCCGCACGAGAGAAAACGACGTAGGAGACATAGCTCGACAGATGCATGCTGACCACAGTAGCCGATAGCCACATGTGTTCACATAAATTTAAAGTCATAAAAATGAAATAAATTAAAAATTAATTTCTTCCGTCCCATTAGCCACAGTTCAACTGCTCAATGAGGAATGTGGTTAGTGGCTCCTATGCTGAACGGTACAGACATAGATTATTCCCATCATCGCAGAAAGTTCTGTGGGACTGTGCTGGCATGGCACAAGAAAAAGAAGAGGAAAGGTCTGGGGACAGAACCCTGGGAAAGAGAGGGAAAGTAGATGAGTGACTTGAGAAGCGGAGTAATCAAAGGAATAAAGAAAGAAAGAAAAAATCATAGGCTGTGAACCTAGAAAAGTGAGTTCAAGGAGACGAATTAATCAAGAATACGAAAAAACAAAAAGAGGGCAAATAAGAAAAGGAGTAAAAAAATACCTTTAGGCATTTGGTAGAGTATTAAAATCATTACCAATTTCTTCAGATATAAAATGACTCCATGAGACTAACTCTCCCACTTTTAGAAAAAACTCCAGTGCCTCACAGGAAGGGACATGTGGAAATGTGACCATTCTCTTCCCACACTTTACTGAAGAAAGGGAGACCTTGCCCAGCTGTCATCCTTAGCCATCATCCTTCCGGGAATTTCTAAGAGTCTCTAATTAAGGTCTAAACCTTAGCTGAACAGGTTTCTTGAAATCCTATGTCTAATAAATACATCAAACAGTACAGAAAATTCTCTTCTCAGATCAAAAATCAAGCTGATACAACAGCAGTTACCAGGTGCTGGGGGCAGGGTAAGTGGGGAGTTACTTTTTAGTAAGTACAGACTTTCAGTAGGGATGATAAGAAAGTTCTGGAAATGGATGGTGTTGATGTTTGCACAACAATGTGACTGCCATCGAACTGCACACTTAAAAATGATTCAAATGATAAATTTTCTGTAATATATATTTTACCACAAATGAAAAACAAATTTTAATGACGCCGAACTAAAATATGTAACATGGGAGAGAATCTGGAAGAAACCTCTTACAACCCTTGACACCTGGGAAATGTAAGACACCAAACATAAAAGTTGAAAACATTGCACACGAACATCTGTTACTCAAAGTAACGTAGGTATTTGTGTTAGATTTATGATATTAGGTGTGAAAATATGGGTTGGATAAGTTGTAAGGTATTAAGCATCTGTTGTTGCTGTTGCTACCGCCTCCTGTGAAACCCTCAATAGCTTGGAAAAATGAAACAAGTTAGAGCTTTAATTGGTGCTAAAAGAACAAAAATGTATTAGGTCAGTTTGATAATCAGGATGGCATTTATACCCTTTTCTTTACTATTCACACCTCAGGTCAATAGCTGCAGTTTGCTGATAGAGGCAAACCATAAATATGGGAAGTAAACCCCGAAGCAACCATGTTGATACAGGCAAAATGCTCATTCTGCGATTAGAGGAGGGGAGAACCCCTGAATCACTCCTCTCGCATGCTATGACAGGCCCTGGAGCAAGGCTCCGGGAAAGAAACACAGAAGGGATCCTAAGAGAAGCCAATGGCTACTTGCATTTGTGTGACTGCAACCAGGAAGCAGATAATGAGGCTAAAAATCAAATCCAAGCATGTGAAAGTTCATGAGTGTAAAATAATACAATAAGCCAGAGGATGCGTGGTCTAAGATTTTTATGTTATACAATAAATCTCATAAGGATTTGAACTACTGACCGTCTCCCATCAGCACACACACTTCTTCCTGCTGAACATACTGAAAAGCTGGAAGTAAACACTTGCACGTTCATGGATCACACCCTGTTTCTTCTCCAAGGATATCAACGAAATAGAGAACAGAACCCTCTTTCAATCCAATCAGTTTTCCTAAGCTCTGCTCAGATCCTACAGGGGTTCTACTGATGTCACAACCTGACAAATACAATCACCTCATGACTGTAAGCTAAAAAGGCACGGACACAATGCAAGAAAAGACACTGGAAGTGGAGACCAACCAAAGAGAAAGGATAAAAGCAGGAAACAAAGACAAAGAAAAGTTCAAGAGATGAGTCATACTATACTTACAACTTTCAGCCTGATAGTCTGGCACAAACTGCTCGTCATTGTCAGGTACCTGAGCTGAAGAAAAAAAGAAATGAAAACAAAATTAAGAGAGAAACTGCCAAGGCATAAAGAATGTCAAGTAAGATCTCTCATGGAAGAGCTTTTTAGACTGAGACCAAACCTATGATTATTTGCCAATGAGCTCCTATTTAAAATGGCATTGACAGCAATATTTGGGAGGAGAAATAGAAGCCATCATCAATATCAAGCAGAAAACACATATGTCAGAAATAAAATGGTGGCAGTTGTAATCCCTGTGAATTTCACCTGCCACATGGAAATAAAAGAAACATGCAAAATAAAAGAAGCTATAGGAATTCCATTAGATGCAGTGGGTTTTTGTTTGGTTTTTGTTTTTTGTTTTTGCAAGAATGGAGTAAGAAGTATTTCAATTCACCTACTGCCGGTGCTTAAGCGACCCATTTAAATTAACCACACAATTCTTTCAAATGATGTGTAATTACTACACATATCCCTCTGCTTTTTAGAAACGTCTGCTTTTGATATGTTCGGTCTACTGCCAGTTAGACTACCATAATTAAAAACGTTTGCCCTAAATTTGGCCAAAATATGTGACAAAGTTTTTTACATGAAAAGATTATCATTGATTTTGGTCATATATAATAAAATATTATATCTCAATGATTATGGTCACAATAATAAAAATAATAAATAATAAAAACAAACTCCATCTTTTCATGCAAAATATTTTCCAGCTGACTATTTAGCACTAACAAAAGAATATCACTATTTCATCAGTCCTAATGTCAAATGACTACCCTATTTTTAGGAAAGGAAAAAAATTCTGAAGAGCAAGTACTTAATGTATTCGGCAATCGAAACACAAGTATATTTTTCACTTCTAGAATATTTTCATCACAGTTAATTTAGACGTCATATAACGTCAATAACCTATTCCAAATTGACATATTACAAAAATGAGTTTTCATCTGCACACACAAATATGCACACTTACACACATACAAACTATATAAAAGCTGGGTTTATAATGAGTTATCATCCTAATTAACTTTAGCTATAACCTGATTAGCTAGTATTACTTTACTAGTACTATCTAATAGTGAAACTTTTTATCCAATCAAGTCATACTAAAACAGATGTCAATTAATTTTTTTAAAAGTGCCTATTCTGTATGGGGAATTCTTATTAACATAATCAGTCTTTGCTGAAAAAGTTTTGTGTTGGTAATTGAGTTAGGAAAAAAAATTCATATAAAAAGAAATTCTACATTTTAAAAATTCTATATAAAAAAGGAACACAACATACATAGAATTAAAATGTCTGTTGTATCAGCTTATTTAATAGGATTTAAAAAAACAAATATTTGGTTGAATAAAATTTATGTTATATTATTAAGAGCGGAACAAATGATAATCTTGGCTATTACCAAGACATATGCAGTTTGACATTCAATTATTTTCTAACAACTTTCTTCTGTACACCAATACTTAAGTTTATTGAAGACAAATTCCATCCTCTGCCACTTAAGGAAACCAAACAAATTAAGCACTTTTTTCCAAATTAGACCTGATACCTATTTGATCAGCCTGTACTGGAGGAAGAGGTGCTTTTTTCTTCCGATTCCACTAATACCTGATACCAAGGTTAACTAAAGGCCAACAAACTTCAAATCATTGTTCTATGTTATGCTGTGTAAACTGCGTAACATTATTTAACCTCTTTGAACTCCATTTTACTCATCAGTTTAATAGTGATAATATAGGTTTTTCATGAGGATTAAATGGAATAGTCTAAACACAACGCCAGACACAATATCAGATACTCAAGAAACGTTACCTATATTCTTCTTTCCAAACCTCCACCACCCATCCCTTTTTTTCAATTCACACACGAAGTACTACTCAAATCATTACAATGCAAGTTTATTATCATTACTTCTAATGAATTATATTGGAGACGGATCAAAATCGCAGCTAAAATTTGTACATTAGCATTCTCTTAGCTATAAACATTTTTTTGACAGTACAGTAAACCTGATTTTTCTCAAAGACTCACAAATTATAAGTGGAGGAGTATCCATTAAAATAAGTCTTTTCACCAAAAAAATTACAAAAATGTTTTTAATATCTATTTAATAAATAACAGCGGGCAGACAGAATCAAATCTTACACATTTTTCCCACCATATCCACAGGTTTTGGTTTTCCTTTGAAATTAACAGCTAAACCCAGATAACTACTGAGATGCAAAATTATCAACCACAGCAATCACTATGCTTTTAAAAAGCCAACATTTACAAGAATCTAATAAAAACGTAATATCCCTTTACAGGAATAGTTAAAAATAGCGGGTGAGTAACAAAAATGTATTTGTAACAGAATATGCTGGTATGACTGTCCCAAAGGCCAGACTTTTTTTTTCTTACTATCATAAGACAAAGTTGCAATTCAATGATATACATCACTGCAAGAAAGGCGTAAAAATCGATGATGGATAAGCAGTGTATGTTGGGAGATGGGAGTTGGGGAGGCAAAACTTCAGAAGGAGAAGAAACCAGAAGTTATACCTCACAAATACAGAAAATAGCTACATACCAACAATTTTGTAAAAAAGAATAAGAACTGCTATTTCTGTTCTAACTCCTTAACATACTGAATAAATACTTCACACTTATGCCTGAACATATTCCAGAATTTTAACAAAAAACATATGACTCACATTTTCACAGAAGCTAATCTTAAGAAACTGAATAGACCAAATGAAGCAGCATGCTACTTAAATAGACAAAAGCTGAAGTCTACCTCTAACTTCAAGTTAGAGTCAAAGGAAAGCAGCTAACGAAAAACACAAGTTGGATCTGGGCAAGGAAAATATGACAAAGTATTGCCACACTCGTATCGTACATTTCCTTTTTTTTCCTCCATTCACGGGGAATTCTGTGAAGTAGCAAACTACAGCTTCCTGAAAATTTGCGGCAAGCCACACCAACTCCAAAGTGGAAAATTAACAATAGAGGCCAACCTAAAAATAAATTAGTTTTTTCACTGCTATCTATAATAAACTCTGCTTGGAATAATCACCTTTGGGGAATGAAAATGTTTCCCCACACTCTGTAATTAAAGAGGAAGGGGAAGGAGTACGAAAGGAGAAGAGAAAGTATATACCAAAAGACCAATAAAAGGCTTTCAAGAAGATGAAGCATGTGGATTTTACTGGTAATAGCTGGAGCGCTTCTATCAGTTCATCACACATTAATAGACAAGTTGCCATCAAGTCTCAGGACTTCGCCTTTAAAAGGGAAGTATTTGCACTCTCAGCTATTTACCTAGATTATTATCCAAAGTTGTTTCTCCTCTCTCTCTCTCTCTTTCTCTCTCGTTCTACTACATCGCAATACATATTATGAGAAAGAAACCCATGAAAATATTAATCACAATCTTGATGTCACAGAATCACTAACCCTTATTTTGAATGTTAATATACTTTCTTAAGTAACATTTCTTGGGCGGGGCTGGGATGGGGAGTGGACAATTTTTAAACAAGAGTTTGTCTGTCTTTTGTGCTTATTTTAAACCTTCAAATAAAGTAATAATCATTACTTAAGGAAAGGTGAGTGTTGAAATATTTTCTAAGTTTGGCTGCAAACAAGTAAAAACCCCCTTTTTCTTACAAACCAGGCGCCTGTCAGGTTTTCTTTTAAAGCTAGGGAAAAAGTGGAAAAATTACAACTGAAACAAATGTCAAGTTGAAAAGGGGTTAATATTTAATTAAAACCAGTTCTATCCACTGTAACAATGACCTGGAGCCAAACAAGGCGGAAGATGTATGAGTCATTCTTTCTGCCCGTGAATGAGACAGCTGATCTCCTCAGCAATTCCTCCAGACGAGCAGGCAGAACTGGAGTTCCGCCTCCATTCACAAAAACACAGTCCAGCATGAGCCATGGGGCCCAACCGCAATCTTTTCATGTCACACCCTTCCAGAGAGCTAAAGCAAGGCAACTTGAACTTGCAGTATAAACATACCAGTTTTATTGCTCTGTCTCAAATACAGCTCAAATCCATTAAGGTACACGTTTAAATAAATGACAAAGTTAAATCCATATATGTATTTACATATGTTTAACCCATCCTGCTTTATAGGGTAATTTGTCACAGAAACTTGAATGTATAAAACTAAGAAGGAAAAAAGAAAAGAGGTAAAGATAGACGGATGGATGGATGGATGGACGGATGGATGGAAGGAAGGAAGGAAAGAAGGGGGAAAAAAAGTCAAACCGTTAAAGAAATACCTTATTTTTCTTGCTTATTATTCAAATGCTCTTTTTATCTTAAGATTGTAATAGTTTATTGCTGAACTTAGTAGCATTTCACTCTCACAGGGTTAAGAAACAAGTTTCTCTAAAGAAATTTAAATTTTCTTTTAAATAAAAGTAAAACAACAAGAAAATCAACCTTCACACAGTCGTATTTTGTTTAATCCTAAAATGAAGCTTCAGGCCATGGAAGAAAATAATCATGAGGCCACTAAGCCTGCTTTTATACCACATCGCTTTTAACATTAAAATGATTGTACCAATGTATAAGCATTAATTAATGCAGAAGTATAAATACATTTAAACAGATGAAAAAAGGGGGCATTTTCCCCATGACAAAAACATCTTTAATATTGATAAAGGCATTCTTTCTGTATGCTCTAAAAGAAAGAAAATAGTAAGTTTTAGTTGTCTTTAGTCTCAAATCAACTTCAATTTCCTAACTCTAACCTATAGAGAGGCTTGAAAACTTAAGTGTAGCTCAGAGCTGTTGTTATTACCCATATATTTTCTCTAATGCTACTGAGGTCTGACTTCTATTACTATTATCATTATTATTATTATTATTTTAATTACAATGTTGTGCACAGATCAAAGGAAATAAAGTTATATTATGAAATTCAAGAAATTATACATTTTCTGTAACTGAATTAGAAAAGCTCAGCAATATTTCATTAACATGTATTAGGACCCTCTGGAAAACCGATATCTAGGCTACACCAAATCCGAATTCTATTTTTAACAAATTTTTCTATTTTGCAAATAGACCCTAGATGAAAATGCATTTATATACTTCCAATAAATGTTGAGAAATAGAATACATCTACTCTACCTGCTAACCTTTAATCAAGTCCAAACAAGAAGTCTTTGTTTCATAGTTTAGAGTATTTCCTGGTACAAGAAAAAGATGGATAGTAGCTCCCCCCTCCCCCCATACAATGACTCTTGCTCAAGTCTAAGAAATAGTATGAACTTCTGTAATTTAATGCCTAATTCTCAATTCCTTTTTTATTTAAACCACACAAAATAATGTAGTTTTTAAAGCCTTTTCTCCTTACTGCCTCACATTTAAAAAAAAAATCATGAGTACATACCCAATTTATGTTCCGTTTCAAAAAGAAACAGTCTAGTTTTTAAAAAATAAAAATGAGTACATTATGACTACTGTGTATTATGGGTGGCATTATGTATATTGAGTAACAAGAGCACATATTATTTGAGGAAATTCATAATAAATGATTTTGATTATAAATTTAGTGTCAGCCACTAAAGTGAACTGAGGAGATAGAATGACATCTCTACTTTTCAGCAAACCTGACTATTAATAGAAGGTCACATATAACAAAAGGAAAAAAGCTTATCGGCATGAGGGCATGAGGTAAGAATAATCTTTAGTGCAGAAAGGTTATTCTTGGAGGCACAACTTTGACTCAAGTGTCCTGGCAGCATGAAACTTGACTTACAACACAATTGAAAAACATTCTACCCTGATGGCAGCGAACCACTGTCGACAATTTTCCTTAATATTACTGATGAAAAGAAACCTCAAGGACATCTAGACCAACATCAAAGATAACACTCAAAAGTTGCTATGTATTTATATTAGATACATATGAAATGTATTATTTTTCTTTAAGTTGTGTTAAAGGTAAACTTTAACAAGCAACTTTAAAAGAATGTGATCCTCTTTTAACTCAATTTTACATCCTTCTATTTCTGTCCCCCCCCACACACACACAAAAGGTTCCATTTTAACTACGAATTTCTAGGACGCCCTTCCTTAAAGCACCACTTAAAAAAACAGGACGTTACCAGGATGTTGATAGAATTGATATTTGAACTCATTATTTCATGGGATCAAATAATTGGAATTGCCTTTCTGTCAGTGGCAATCTAATTCAAAAGTCAAAGAATCAATAAAGAGTTGTACACAGTAAAATGACAATATACAGTGGCTATGGCAAAATTTAAAATAAGCACATTCTTCACTTTTTTAACTGCTACTGTGGTCACTGAAAACATTACGTTTTCAATTTTTTTCAGAATATGATGTGATTATTTTAAATCGTGGCGTATATGTTAAAAAACCTTAAAATTGCAGTGTTAGTACTTCAAAAGTGATACTAATATAAAGTTATATTCTTCAAAAACATATTTTTGACCCCTGTTTAGAAATTTGGTGGAAGAATGGAAGCATATTTTTTGGAGAGGACTTTAGTGAACTGAAAATACTGGTTCCAACCCCACCCTCAAATAAGTCCTGCCTTATCTATCCAAATTTTTCCTTGGACATAAAACACATTTCATAATCCATAATAATTTACCTATGAGCAATCCATGTTACACTTCGGGTCTACCTTATAAAAATCTTTACAGGAAAAAAATAAATTAAACCTGAAACAATATATTATTTCCCAAGTATTTAGGGACTTTGATAATTTTTTAAAAATTCATATGACACATTACGACTACCTTGACTCTCCTGCCTAGTAACATTTTTAGACCTGTTTAACTTCCCAGTGGGATTCTTATGGGAGAAACTTGGTTAATTGCCAATGGTCTTTTTAAAAAGGGTCAAGATGGCTTAAAATTCCATGGTCCCTTTCTTGGCGATAAAGAATTATGAAAAGAAATATGTAAACCGTTTATAGTCTGCCAGTTTGGCAATGTTTTAATTTCTGGATGACCAGAAGAACATAAATGAACAGATCTAGCTACAAATAAACTAGTATAATTTTGAGATCTCTTCTTAGCTAATATTGTTCAAGATGTGGGATAAGTTAAAATGCTAATGCAAATAGCATAATTATATAAAATTGCTAAAAATAAATGTGCAGTCCATTAACAGACAATTTTAAAAACCCACCTCTCTTCTTACTCTTAGATTTTTAAAAATAAAATTAATGTTATGCTTATATTATGATAGGATAAATTTGTAAAGTATTCTGGAAAAATGTTTAAATTATCCTAAAATGCAATCTTACTCATGGTTTGTAAATAGGAGCCCACCTGGGTATTCAATAAAACACTCCGAGGATTAATTCCTGAACTTATTTAAGCTTATAAATTCTTTTCTAAGTAAAAGTCCATGTTCTTTCAAATACATCAATCATTTTCTAGGTTTATTTTATATAAAGCTAAATCTTCAGATCTGATTTACAGGTTAAGTTAATTATCATGGGTAAGAATATTCAGTGCAGCGTTTTAAAATAAACTTGGATGAATTACCAAATCACTTATCTGAGGGACAAAGAAACAAAACAAGTCAAAAGTAAAACACTGCACTGAAACTGATTATAAAATGGTAAGAGTCTGTCACAGATTCCACATTTTTAAATTCCAGGAACAGAGTTGCTGTGCACATTCAAAATCTGCCAGCAAGTGCACTGACTTGGAATCAATGAGACTTCAACATCTTAAGAACCAACAAACCTTCCAGAACAATTAAAATAGATATCTGAAGGTATTCTGGATAAGCGAATAAATTCCCTCATAAACATAATGTTCTCACAACATTTAACTTTGCAAAACTAACAGATAAAATTCATGCAAGAGCCTCTGTGCAGATTTTTCTTGAGAAAGTTACATTTGAATATATGGCTTATGTTGCAATAAGTAATCTACTGCAATAAGTTTCATTTACAGTGACAAGCAAAATGACCTTTAAATGTAACTAAAACTTTCATTAATACTTACCTTTCATTAACATACAAATACAATCACCCTTGCAAAGGGATACTGGAAAAGCTATTTAACTTAAAAGCTTTATAAAGATTGCAGAAGCCCTTTGGAAGAACTAGAATATCAGCAAAACAAAGAAACTTATTTTACATGCTAACAGCAACTTGATCAACTGCAAGCAAGACCACTAGAAAAAACACAGCAGTCTGCCTCAAAGTAGCAACAGCAATGCTTGGGTTCCATTTAAAGAGACCCTCTCTCTTCTTTGAACCATCTTAAAAATCTGTTCCAAAAATTGCATGTTTCCCATGTAATGCAAAGACAGAAATAACACAACTATACTCAATACCTAAATATCTATAATTTTCTCTTTGTATTTCCCACAAAACACATCGTAGGATAAAATTATTATTTCACATTTAGTATAACAAATCCAAAAGAAAAATTTCAAATTATAGATGCCAACAAAAGTCCCTCAACATTAGACATTTCTCAAGTTGTATAAAGCTGTACTGAAGCAATATTTCCTTGTTCCTATAAAATAAAGTTTCACAATAAAAGATACAATAGACTGCAACACAAATTTTATCAAAAAGCAATCAAAAATAAAAGTAATGCCTTTAAATATCTCCTTGCTATATTAAATAAATCCTAATAAAAGTGTTATAATAGCAAAGGTCAATTTCAACAAACATCACATCATAGTAACAAACAGAAAACATTTTTAAAATCCTCCAATCCCCCCAAGATTTATTTTAAAGCCATGGATTTCCTTAGCATTGGATACACACCTAACGTTCTGTGTTGTGAACAAGGTGGAAAGAAGACACTTGCACTTAAATCTTGAAGCATCCCGTCCTGATGAACCCAGAGAAACTAATTTCTGCCATCAGAAAAGTCCTCCACCAGAACACCAAATAATGATATGCGCTGTTCTAAAGGAAACAGCAAGCCGAGTTCTGGCTCTAGGAGGTCTCTCGAGGTACAATAATATAAACCTGATCAATTGCAATTAAAATCTGAACAGAGGCTTAGAACTTGAAGTCTTGGTGCATTAGTTCTTGCCAAAAGCAGATGTGATTGTGAGCTGGAAGCAATTTCTCCTGGTAATTTGTGATGACACTGGGTAGTGCAGTCCCAGATTCCCCGAAGACAAACTCATCAGAGGCTCTAATGTATGCATGACACATGAGGTGGCTCTTTTAGAGCTCAATTAATTGGGCTGAACATTAAGACAGCAAGTTCAGGACTTTTTTTTTTCCCCTTCTAGAGTTGCTTTTCCCCTCCTTTGAAAGCAATTTTTTGCCTTACCTTCTGCAAGCCATGTTTCCTGTAATTGACTTAGATCTTGAAAGAGTTCTAAAAAAACAAGTCAAAGACATAAACAAAAGATTGGCAAACCTTTAGCCTACATTAAATGGAAATGTTTGTCATGAAATTAGTACTACAGATCAATTTAATTTGAGGAGGGGCGTCAATATAAAAAGAAATCAGGATTTATAACTTAATTATATCAATAATCCTGCCCATTTTGATGCCTATTAAGCAATACTTCTCAATATCTTTTTTTCCCCCCTTTTTAACAGTTAGCTTAATAAATAAGCTTAGGGACCTCAAACAACACGCATACACTAGAACTCAAAAAGGCTGAGGTAAAAGGCATGTCCATCCACAGAAACCTTTCTTAAATATATTCAACGACTGCTAAAACAGTAGTAGGGGAAAAATCAGAACGACTGAAAAACGTTTTATTTCTATCTTCCGAATCTTATATAAAATATGTAGCAGTACATTGTATAATTCTCAAAGTTCTATATGTTTTGAAGTTCAATGCCTCAAAACTAAAAGGGACAACTCTTAAATACAAGATTTTAGAAGAAAATTTCTACAGTAATAGGTTTACAAAAGTCAGAGAGATAATTCTCTGGTACCTGTTTATTATCAAGTCCAAAACTGTGTATTCTGTCATAGTGGGGAGGGAGAGGCATGTGTAACTTATTTATACTTATATGAAGATTTGAGGATGTTTCAGAATTCAATATACCTAATCTAAATGGCAAACTGAACTTTGGTAATTAAATCTAAGTATGGTAAGTTTATTATGAATGCCTGCATAGGGCTGGAATAATTTATAATATATTGACCTCCTACCAACAGTTCATAAAAAGAATCTGTAATCCAATTTCCCAAATAGGTATTATAATTACTAATTAGGCCTTGATTATGATTCATTGAACATTTTAAGGCCTCACCATGTGGTCATCAAAATCATCAATGAAAAGTTTGATAACAGTATATGGTTTTAGTGTAAGGGGATGGGAAATCAAACAATCACTTATATTGCTCAACTTCTAATAGAGGAGAAAAGAGAAATTAAGCAGTGTGCACAGCTGCCTAATTTGCCCCACTGTGTTGGATATTTCAAAATTGTTACCTTAGTGTATGGGATTACTTGTATGCCATATGGACAGAGGTATTTAAACACAAAAGAATGATTAAAAGAAGGATGTCACTGTTAAGTTTTTATTTCCTTCTTGCATTAGTTTGTGACAGAGCCATAAAATATCCCTCAATGCAAACTGTCACATCATGTTAATTGCTCCAAATAAAAGTCTTGGTTAAACGCAGTAATTTGAAAGTGTATTATTCTTAAGGTAAGACTGAAGTGCTTCTCTTCTTTATGAGGGTGGGAAGTATAGGTTAAGAGGGGGGATTCAGCCCAAAATCAAACCTCACCTTCTGAATCATGAGCCAGATCTCTGTTAATGAATTTTCTTTTCCTGACATTTGTTGGTTTCTCGTTACAATTTCTCCCACGCTGATTCTACAAAGGGAAAGATAAAATCCTTTAAAAGAATGTAAACCTCACATGTCACACACACATAGAAATACACATGCATACAAAAGTCTACTGGATCTTCTCCCTAAATAGCAAAATAAAAGTCCATCGTATCAATTCCAATAATCATTTTCTGTGTTCATTTGACAGTGAAAGCTTATGCTGAGAACTCAACAGCCAGGGAGAGTTGCTTCCCTGTGCCGATGGTAATACACTATTTATCAGTCATATATTCATGGTATCTCAACATCAAAACAACATTAAGCAATTACACTTAAAGTCGTTTTAGGCTGGATCAAAGCTAGATTAAAACACAGTGAATTTTATTCTCTCTGATACCCCCCTAAAAAAAGAACAAAAACAGAGTGGTGAAATGAAAAATATAAAAGAGACAATGAAAAAAAAAAACCCCATATAAACAAAAAGTGTCAGCATTTGTCTCAACTTCATTCTTTTCAATGTGGCAGACAAACCCAGCCAAAAACTTTGAGAGCAGCAGCTGCTGCTGCCCTCCATCTCCTCTTCCACTCATCTTGAGCACTTTAATCAGAAAAAGGAGTCTTAAAAACAAAACTATGCCTTATCCAAATCATTGAAAGGTAAGCTCATTTTGAAGATTGGGCTTCTAGAAGCAGAGTCGCCCTACAGTGGCAACAAAGCAGATAAAGTATCTGCAGTCCCAGCCCCCTTGCCCCCTCCCTTCTCATTCTCTCCCTCCTCCCCACCCCACCCCCTCCGTCGGAGTCAAGTTTATAAACAGCAACTTTCGAACTGATCACTCACATTGGTGACCATGTAAGGCACTTGCTGGTCATAAAATCCATCCATTCTGCTGCTCTTCGCAAATCTCGGCTCAGTGTTTTATATTTTGAGCATTTAGCTGGAGATTTCCTCGGGATCTGGACTTCTATCAACCTAGAGGGGAACAAGATGGCTTTTAGGCTAAAAAAAAAAAAAAAAAAAAAAAAAAATCATGAATGAAGCTCTTGAATTTGCATAGCTAATTACCCTCCGACAGTCCCATTCACAAAAATAACCCTCCCTACACCGCCTCCTTCACCTGGATCCAAAGAGAGCCAAGAGAGTTCACAATTTACATATTTTCGGCAGTAGCAAAAATCCGAACCAGAGGCGATGTATTTATTTACACTCTCGATGTTTCCCTGCGCGGTCGGTGTACCCCGGGCAGCTCTGATTCGCAAACGTGTGCAAAACTAGCAATGGCGATCAACGAGACTTGCTTTGCACCTAACGGGACTAAAGAGACGAAGACACCTCTTTCATAAGGATAGTTTTTGCAACCCACAACCATGCAATTATCTGGAGAGACATAAAAAGTTGTTGGATAGACCCACCTGAAGGCCACGCTAGGCGAACGGCTGCAAAAAATTCCCTCCAATTTTAATAAAAACATTAATTATTGCCCAGCACTTCCCCCTTGGAAGCCGAAAGCGCCTCTGACAGAGCTCAATTCGGTGGTTTTTCCTCTACTTCTCCTCCAGGGGCCTCCAATCCAAACTGATGGATCGCTGCCTCCCATTGGCTCCGCGTCTCTTTCACAAGATCGGATTTCGGGCTGTCAATCAGGAGGCTTGCTGCCCCTGCTCGTGAATCTCCCGCGCCCCTCTGCCCGTACCCGTGCTCCGCCGGCTGGCGCGGTGACCACTGCCTGGAAACGCCACAGAGCAAATCGACTGCCGTCCTAACCAGCTGCTTATTGTTAAGGCGCTCGGGGACACCGAAGCCATGTGTTTCGAGTCGCCAGTTCTCCTTACTGGTGTGTTTGGTCCACTAATTGGGCTGATTTCCTAAAGCACATTCGTTCGGGTCAGATATATACTCCGAAGCGCGATCCACCAAGACCGTGCCTCCTTAGTCTCCCACCACCCCTCCCTCAAGATCTCCAGCCCCTCTACTTTGAACCTGATAAGGAGCCCACCTCACACTATAGCCTCGTTCCCACTAAGTTTTTGGCCCAGGTTCTCTTCCCATTTTTCAACACCCACCATAACCATTATGGCGCATCAAAAACATTATTTTTTTTAACGTCACCCTCAAGTAAATCTTTCATGGGACAGTAAAATCTATGGGGAAAGCACCTGGGAGAAGCAGAGGAATTGCTTCAGGAGTGGTTGCGTTGGAAGGGAGAACTACAGAGCGATCTAGGTGAGGGAAAGTATTTAAATAAAATTTGTCTCACGTGTGCACTGGGACAAGGTGTTTCCAGTCCCTGGTGGAGGTGGGGAGGAGCAGGGATAGGTTGGGGTGGCTCTGATATCCTAGCGACCCGCACGTTTCCTGAGCTTTTGTTATGTATACACGGAGGCGGAGGGTGTCACTTACTGTACTTGACGCTTTCACTTCCTCTCCAGCTTTTAAACAGCCAGAGCCGGGAGTTGGGGGAGAGAGGCGAGGGGCGTCGGGTTTCAAGGACAATGACTAGGACGTTAAAAAGTGAGGGCTGCAATTCTGAAACCACTTGCCCTGACCCTCCTACGGGCCTTAGAGATGAAAAGAGTCACTTAAGAAGCCTCGGCCCAACCGGGGATGAGAGGCCTCGGGGATGGGACCAGGGACTCAGTGGTGTTGAAATTCATTTGTGATCCTGGTGGCGACCAGAGCTAGAGACCAAACGATGTTTCCGGCAGCTGTTCAGCCCTTTGGGAAACGTGCTGCAGTTCTTAATTTCTAATTGAAAGTTTCCTTCCTTAAATGGAACGTTATGGAGCCGTGTTAAACCGGAGTGTGAGCGCACAAGGCTCAATTCCGGACCCATGGAGGTCATGGGTCAAAACAATTTTAATATTTAAAAAAAAAACGTATTACTGGGGAAACACCCAATAACTGTGGACAGCAAGGACACACACCGTGCGTTCCCTGAAAGTAATAAATCAGAGTCAGCCTGTCCTAAGGCGCGCACCTACAAGCATTTTGAGCGGGAACTGCACATTTACACGAGCCGGGGAGGGGTTCGGGCGCAGCCTGGCCTCGAGGCTGGCATCGTGAGGCTCTAGGGTACTTTCTGAGGGTGCAGTCAGGCGGCAAGGGTGTCCCGCCGCCTAGCACTCCCGGGATAACCCAGCCCCCGTAACCTGAGCAACAGTTTCCAAAGACCTTCTCTGCTGCCGGAGCCTGACGGGTAACGATGGTAACCGGGAGGGGGCGGAGCTTCAGACTCAGCCCCCGCGAGGTTCTCTCGGCAGCCAATAATTTACCGTCTGTTCCCAGCCCACTGTTGTTTATTGCTGACCCCGCAGCGCTCCGCTAGGGGATTGGCCGCTTTAGGAAAAGAGGCGGAGCCTCTCCCGCCCCTGCAGCCACCTTTCGGCTCCATTCACAAAATTCCGGCCTTTCTTGGTCACGTGGTTGGGGGCGTGGCGGGGCAAGGGAAATGACACAATAAAGGCCCAAGTTTTCCAAACCACAAAACTTTTTCTGCCTCGCTACCTCCTCTCTGTTCCGTCAACGAACAAATACTAGAAGATGAGGAAAAGGAGGCTTAGGTCTGGGAGCAACAAAGAGGGGGGAAAAAAATAAGTCCGAAATTAAAGGAAGACTCACAGGGAGATAATTACGGGGTACATACACTGCATATGAGAAAAGCTGCGAAAGAGGAAAGGAAGAGAATAAAGGAGTGGGGAGAAAGCCTTAAGGACAAGCTAGGAACTTAGGCTTGCTGCTTCAAGTCATTGCTTTTAGACTGTCAAAGAGTAAATGGATTTCAGTTTTCTCACAACTCTAATTTTCATTCCTACCTTAGATTTATCCCATAGTTTAACTTTTTAAAGCTTCTTTCAGGCACGCTGCAGGTTTCACTGGCTGACAGTTTTAGTTTCCATTTGCCAAGACTTCACTCTTTCACAGGCCCCCAAAAGCACTACCCCTACTTCCCACCTACGCTGGACTGACCAACAGAAGCTGAGCCTTAATCCTCGGATTTGACTACGTATTGCAGGGGCTCCATATTTTCCCTTTGGATTCTTTAAACGAACTCAGCTTTTCTAACTATTTGATCTTAACAGTAATTGAATACGATGATATGTGACTAAGCAGACAAGCCAGTCTCGCTACAGCTCAGTTTTGTTGAAACAGCACACAGTTTCGAGATTAATGTTTCCCTCTAGCAAGTGGACTGTGGGACCATGCTCCCTCCTCCCTCCCACTTTCTCTTCTGCCCTTTCTCTTTCTGTCCTTTTTGTGCCGTGATACTTAGACACTAGCTTTTAGTTTGGCTGCTGTTTATCTTCTCTGCTTGGCGCCGGGAAAAACCAGTAGACCTAGTGGCTGAAAGCATTGGAAGGGCTAAAAATTCGTTTTTCAGAAATTGTTACCATTGTGGAAAATGTCTACAGAGGCAGCTGTTCTATCCGCAGAGAGGAACATCAAAAGTTGCACAGAGTTTCCACTACTTTTGAAAGTGAGTCTTTAAAAATCAGCTTAGTAAACGCTAGTCCTTCTTGAATGGAAAATTTCATTTTGGCAGGATTTCAGGCATAGAATGGCAGAGCAGAGGCCAAGAGGCTTTGACATTTATTTACTTGTATTTTGAAATTCCATTTGGGTTTTGAAATTAGAGCTCTTGAGAGAAAGCCCACCTTCCCCCCTCCGCCCCCCATAAAAATCCATTTCTGAGTTTGGAAAGTTTTTAGATTGCATAAAAAGCTATTTAAATCTTTACAGTTCCTTTGCTGTTATTTAATAAAATAAAATTCATTAGTGTCTTTTCTGCAGTTAACTTATTATAGCATTATACTGAAAATGCCTGATGTTAAAGCACATTTCTAAAAGCAGCAGAAAGAAACTAAAATGGTACTGATAGTTTGAAATGGTTAATATGATTAAAATTAAATGAAATTTGTTCAAATTGGGTTGATTATTAAGTAAAATAGTAACCTGTATAATTTTTTTAATTCTTTATAAGCAAACTGTTAATGGCCTAGTTTGCACAGAGCTACATCAAATAGATAAGGAAAAGACAGACCATTAAATAGACAAGTGGGCATAGGAATGAACAGGTGAATATAATTTTACAGGAAAACTTAGAAACCTGCCAGAATAGTGAAAGATAATGAGTGGCTATAGTGGGCTCCCTGTGGGAAGAGAAGCAGGGATTTGAGAGGAGGGTAGACCCTAGGAAGAAGGTAAGGGTATCAAGAAAATTGACACTGTGTACAAGGTGTTAGCTCCCACTCTAACCCTGCCATTCTCAGCAGGAGAATACCTCCAATATTCCCTTGTAGAGGAAATGTGATTTAAAAAATTGTTAACTGCATTGGAAGTCAAGACATTATTCATTAAAAAAAATTAAAAACATCTTTATCCCATCAAGTTGGAAAAAAATTCTAATGTCCAGGGATGTTAGCGTTGGGATAAGGGCACTCACATGTATTGCTGGTTGGAATGTGACTTTCTGTAACCTTTATAAAGCAAGTATCTACTAGACCCTAAAATGTCTAAAGTAAGTATGAAGTCAGTATCTACTAGACCCTAAAATGTACAGTATCTATTAGACCTTAATTAGACCCAATAATCCTGATTTGGGAAATCTATTCTATAAAAATAAAAGCAATGTGCATAAGGACATTTACTGAAGTATTATGTATAGAGGGGGAAATTTAGAAGCAACTTCAATACCCACCAATAAGGACATGGTTTTTAACATAGTATGATCATTTCATACTTTGGAATTCAATTATGGTGCTTATATAGCTGTTAAAAAGTATGCTGTGTTCTTGGTTCTCAAACTTGAGATTACTTAAGAAACTCCTTGTTAAAAACTCAGATTCCTGGGTGGACCCATAGAGTTTCCGATTCAGTAGACCTGAACTTGGGCCCAGCAAGCACATCACATGAAAATTCTGTTGCAGAGGATTTTGTTGTAGTTGGCCTCTGAATCTTTCTGGGGAAACCCTGGGTTGGACCTCTACCAGAAATCCAAAGGGAGACCTGCAATGTTTACTAGTTTGGACATGTTTTGCTTGACCCACATAATGCTGACATGCTTGGACATTTCATCATCAACACGTAAAATTTCGATTTCCACTACTGCTTGACAAATCAGAGAATATGATAACACTGAGACCAAATTCCCAAATAGCAACCATCAGCTGGAGCTTGTGAAGCTCTTGTGAAGGAGCATGGGTTTCAGTTTTGCCATGGTCCACACTCTTCCCTAATCCCTGTTTTTCTTATTTATGTTATGTTATTTATGTTACCCACCTGACCCCTGTAAGCATTTGCATGTGTCAATCCCGAATTACATGTGACATAGCATGTTAATAAAAGCAAGGGAAAGAATATAGAGTATCATATATTCTCTTTTTGTTCAAAAGAAAAAATAGTGTGCATAAAGGTGCCTGTATACACATATAGGAGACATATGTGTATATATACCTATACACCAGTGTTTCTCAACATTTTTTCATTACTGCCCCCCAAAGAGCCTTTGTGGACATTTTTTATTTCTGATTGTCCCCCTCCCATTAAATTTTAATACTACAGATATACTGTATACCTGTTTATATCCTGTAATCCTTTGGAAGGTCACAAATTAGTGTAATATCTAACATCTATCCCTCCAAGAACCAATTTTCAACACTTGGGGGCAATATCACCCCCACTGAGAATGTATAATATATACCTTTATTTTTCTCTTTCTATAGGTAGTGTATTTAGCTAAAAATATTGATTTTTATCATTCCAAAAGAATACACATCCATCTCTTATTATTAGTTACAGGTACCTCTAGTAGGTCTGATTGGAGGTATGAGGTAAAAGATAATCATAGGGGGCTTCCCTGGTGGCGCAGTGGTTAAGAATCTGCCTGCCAATGCAAGGGACATGGGTTCGAGCCCTGGCCCGGGAAGATCCCACATGCCACAGAGCAACTAAGCCCGTGTGCCACAACTACTGAGCCTGTGCTCTAGAGCCCGCAAGCCACAACTACTGAGCCCACGTGCCACAACTACTGAAGCCTGCGTGCCTACAGCCCGTGCTCCACAACAAGAGAAGCCACTGCAATGAAGAGTAGCCGCTGCTCACCGCAACTAGACAAAAGCCCACGCGCAGCAACGAAGACCCAACGGAGCCAAAAAAAAAACAAAAAACACCAAATAAAGAAATTTATAAAAAAAGATAATCATATTTTTTTAGCACGTGGAATGGTTTGTTGCAACATGCATGTATCATAGTCATTTTTTAATCCATTTAAGGGGTGAACACATGTGTTAACTCTTTTAATCCATTTAAGGGGTGAACACATGTGTTAACTCTAACACAGTTTAGAGTTAATTTTGTAAGAACCATAGAAATTTTCATTTATAGAATAACAATATATCTAGATAGTCATGGATCTTAACTTTGAGTGATTTGTAAATTTTAGAATAAACAATGAACAAGGAACAAAACAAATCTTTTACCTTTCTTTGGAAAGAGGACTACTTGCATTTGAAGGCATGGCATTGGTAACATTAAACAGTAAGACATCAGTGGAGTTCACCAATCTCTACCCTTGTAGTTGTTTTCTGGACCACTGTGAGAGATGCAGGTTTGGTGGAGGTGCTTTCCTCATGTAAAAGACAGGTTAGTAACAAAGGGAAAAAATGATTCTAAAAGTCCACTTTAGAAATGGAATTTTATTCTCCTGGAACACAACTTGATTTAGAACAATCTAAATCACTAACAATAAAGTTAATCTTTTATGTGTATTACACATTGCGAGGACTATTTCCAGGCTGGCTTCCCAAAGTACCTCCTCTGGGTGGTCCTCCTGGAAATAGTTTGTTTTCCTCAGTTCTGAATCCCAAGGTAGCTTTAGAAGAATTTCTTCTTGTGGCTTCTCAGAGCTGGCATTTTTTCATAGCTCTAAATTCTGTGTAAATGTTAATAACTGTCCTTCATTCAATACTTAGGACCTGATTACAAGTATCTTAGCCACTGGCATATAGAAGGTGTTTAATGCTTGTTGTAGGATGAATGAATCAGTGAATGGATAGCCTACTACTGAACTGCCTCACTCTACAAATATAAACACATTTCAAATATTAACTAAGCAATGTTGTAGGCAATGACTGTTCTGAAAACAAATAAAAATTTGCTGGACAACTGAAAAGGGCCGATTTACCTGAGTACAAATGGCTTTTTGATAAAAGTTTGCTCTTAAATTATTATCGAAAGAAAATTAAAAGCCGCATTGAGCTAAATATATTTCTCCTATGTATAGGTTTCTTTCATTTTTTTTGACACAGAAAAACATTCTTTGTGATTTCTAAGGATCTGATATTTGTGACCGACAGCAAAGTATCTGAAGTATATAATTCAGAATCATAACTTGTACCAATGTAACCTTTCTTTCTTTTTTAAATGTATTACATGAAGGGTTTGTAATAGATGCCCTTGAGATCCCTTATGAAAGAAGTCCCCTGATCTTATTTTTAGTCAATGGCTGTGTTAAAGTCACTCAGAAGAAAAAAAACAGTGGTGTAGTGGAAAGAGGATTTGGTATCAGACGGTCATGGATTTGAATGCCGGTCCAACACAGGCTAAATTGTGTCATGTCTCTGAGTCTCAGTTTCCACATCTATATAATGGATATAAAACCTCTTTTCCAAAATTGCTGTGAGGAAGAAATGAGCTAAAGTATGTAAATTGCCTCGCAGAGTTGGTACTCATAGAAGTTGCCTTTCTTGTCCTGTGTGTTAGAGCTTTTCTCTGACATAAGACAAAAGATTTCTCCTCTCTGGGTCAGTCCTCCTTGGCCTGATGTCACAGATATATCCCTGTGACCTTCCAGATGACTTTTAGAACTGTCCTTAATACCTAAGAACCGTCAGCCTGACTTCCTGCCCATGTTTAAAATAATTTTCTAGCTTCCCATCAATGTGGATGTCAATTCCTGGTCTCCAATACTTATCCTGCTCAGGCAGGGGACTGACACATCAGATTCCTCTCCCTGGTCTCTAGTGATCAGCCAAAGTGACGCCTGACACCACATGCCAATTATCTTGCAGTTAAGGTCTCCTTGCTGAGTTCAAAAACTCTAGCATAGTAGTTGAAGGAGAGAGAAAATGTTGCTTGACGGCAGTGCACAGCAGAGGAATTAGTCTCAAGAAAGTAAAACAGAAAAGTTGTCCAAACAGAGCAGTTTCTGCAAAGGGGGCAAAAGAACAGCCTCGTATCCATCACTTCCTTAATACCTAGAAAGTCTTCCCTGAATGAGGGTCACCAATGATCCTTAAGTCAGTTTCTTGGTATTTGAAGAACAATGTGTCTTTGAACTTTGTAATAGTGATTTCACTTCTTTGTGATCTTCCTGAATTCTCTTTTATATTTAAAATGTTCCTTTTGTCCTGAATTTCTTCTCAAGTTTAAAAATAGCCCTTTGACTACAGGCATTTCATGTGAGCACATCAAAGAAAGCTACAAATCTTCTTTGGATCTGTATGACACACTCTAAATACAACTCAGGTTTTTATTCTTGGTTCACTTTTGTATTCTAAATTGAAATTACTCCCTGTTTCTCTTGTGTCAAATAATATCAATGCTCATAAGTTTATCAAATATATCTTTGAGCAACATGGTCCATCCAGAAAAATAAGTTATTTATGATGAGAGTCTTACCTTTGTTAGGAAAGATTTGTATCTGACACTCTTGACATCATTTGAGTCCATAAAGGAAGGCATTATCAGAAAGGCATTCAGGAAGCAGGTATGTATATGGATGAGACCTAAAAATAATTTTGCATTCAGAGTTAAAACAAAGATATTCTTTCCTATACATATACATATTCTCACACCCACTCCTACTGAAATATCAGAATTCTTAAAATAATAAGTGTTATCAGTTAAAACAGAGGAAAAGGCCATGACATTCATTATCAATAGCTCTTGCTATTTGACTCATTCGTGATGTAATGCGAGATATCCGTTCTTGGTTTCTAGATAATTCAGTCTTAGAGCTCAAAGGGGCATCAGTAGCTCATCAAGTTTGTCATCAATGCCATCACTACTCTTCTTATTTTCCAACACATAGAGCCATACTTATTTAGAGCTTATTGATTCTTACTTAAGCCTTCCATATCTGATCACTGATCAAGAACACTCTAGATCACTGTCTCTCAAATTATCTGCAGTGAAAGACCAGCATTAGTGATCCATCACTGAGTTACAAACTATCTCCAAATTTAACGGCTTAAGTTAATCCACATTTATTATCTCACTATTTCTGTGAATCACGAATCTAAGAGAAACCTAGCTGGGTGTTTCTGGCTCAGGGTGTCTCCCGGGGCTGTAGTCAAGCTGCGATTTGGAGCTAGGAATTCTGCTGCCAAGCTCACTTATGTGGTGGCTGGTGGTCTCAGTTCCTTGGGACTATTGGCCACATAGCTCAGTTTTTCACCATGTGTGTTTCTCCATAGGGCTGCAGATGACAAGGCTTTCAAGTACCAATAATCCACGAGAGACAGCTCAAGATGGAAATCAGTCTTTTACCACCTAATCTCGGAAGTGACAAACCATCAGTTCTGCCATAGACTATTGGTCATACAGACTAATACAATGTGAGAGGGAGACGGCACAAAGGTGTGACTACTAGGAAGCTGGGATCACTGGTGACAATCTTAGAGGCTGACTATAAGAACTCTTTTCTTTTCAAATGTCCAATCTATCACAGATTGAACACAGATTTACTTGCCATTCTAATTTATGCAAAATGCTTTCCACAATTAGACCCAAGACTCCAAGAGAACAGGGACTTCGTCTTACTCATGGCTGTATTCCTATCACCTCAGTCATCTCTGAGGGATGACTGTTAAAAGACTTATTAAACACATCCTGTTGTTAAAGATGCGTGTATGGACTGACTGTTTCCGTCCCCCCTCCCCAAATTCTTATGTTGAAGCTCTAACCCCCAATCTGATGGTATTGGGAGGTAATTAGGGTTAGATTAGTTCATGAGGGTAGGGCCCTCACGATGGGTTTAGTGGCCTCATAAGAAGAAGAAGAAGGAAAAGAGGAACTCTCATTCTCTCTCTCTCTCTCTCAAATCCCTTCCCTCCCTCCCCCTTCCTCCTACCCTCCTTCTCTCCCCCTCCCTCCCTCCCTCCCTCTCCACTCACAGCTTCTTGAGCACATAGTGAAAAGCCAAGCCAGGAAGAGAGCTCTCACCAGAACATGACCACGCTGGCACCCAGATCCTGGATTTCCAATCTTCACAACTGTGAGAAAATAAATTTCCATTGTTAAGCCAGTCTGTGGTATTTTGTTGTGGCAGCCCGAGAAAACCAAGAGCCAAAGGAAATCAAGAACTTGAAATTACAACACCATTTAGGGATTTAACGCTTCAGGATTGGGATATGCTTAGTAATAGCTAAACTAAATCCCTTATGCTGAAGTGGAAACTTATTTCCTCTTATTAAATTCTCTGTTCAGTAAATGGAGAAGTGCAGCTGCTACGGGCAGGTCTCAGCACTCATCATCACAGCATAGCAGGCACTGTGTTATATGAGGAAGACACAAACAACATAGCACCCCCAATAGATGAAAAGCATAAGCTAGAAGGAGAGATATCCCAGCCAAGCAGCCTTTTAGAGGGGCCCTCCGTGACTCACCCCATGTTTCCCCTAACTCACTGTTTCTCCGGCATATTAATCTGCTTTATTCATCATAGGAGTTAGCTTGTTTAAAATATTCCCACTTGTTTACATATATGCCCTGGTTTCTGTTTGTTCCCTGACTCTTCCTTCCCCACTACAAGATGTAAGCTCCAGGAAAGTTGGGTGGATCCTGGTGGTCTTGTTGATTATTTTATTTACAAGCCTGCCTGGAATTGGACTTAGCTCAAACGAAGCATTCACCAAATACACACTGAATGAATACAGTTAACTAGAGGTACATTCAAGGCAAGATGGAATCTATTACGCTTTTCTATAAATCCTGTCTCAACTGTCCATGACAAGGCCTAAAATTCTACTTTGTTCGTTTACGCTTTCACCTAAGTTCCGGCCTTTCAATTTTTTTTTTTTTTTTAATAATTTTATTTTATTTATTTATTTATGGCTGTGTTGGGTCTTCGTTTCTGTGCGAGGAATTTCTCTAGTTGTGGCAAGTGGGGGCCACTCTTCATCGCGGTGCGCGGGCCTCTCACTATCGCGGCCTCTCTTGTTGCGGAGCACAGGCTCCAGATGCGCAGGCTCAGTAATTGTGGCTCACGGGCCCAGTTGCTCCACGGCATGTGGGATCTTCCCAGACCAGGGCTCGAACCCGTGGTCCCTGCATTGGCAGGCAGACTCTCAACCACTGCGCCACCAGGGAAGCCCACCTTTCAATATTTTGATCATTGTTTTTTCCCTCCACTGCGTCCTCTTCTTCCGGCTTTTTAAGCTGTGGAGCCACAGTACAAGCACAATATTCCTGTGTCTGTTCAGTGATTCTACTTCATCTTTGGATCACCTAATTTAGTTTGGAATGAAGTGACATCAATGGGAGTTTTGCATGAATAAGGGCTGAAGATGAATCTGTTCAAATTAAATGGAAATTAAAGAGATGTTTTCAAGGGCATTTGTTCTAAAAATTGATCTGCTTTATAATTAGTCTCATGTAAAATTATTTTTCAGTAGTCATGGAAATTGCCAGGTAGCCCACTAACGCAAGATGAGTAAATTTACCATTACCTAGGAACTTATAAAACTGGGATGGGAAAGGATTTTTTTTAATCAGAATTTTTTTTGGTTAATATTTAACTGTTTATTTGTGAAAAAAAACATTGAGTTCTGCTCTGTGCTAAGCTATGCACTGGGCATATTATATACTGCATGATTTCTCTCACTAGATCTTCAGAACAATACTGCAACAGTGGTACTGGTGTCCCATTTTACAGTCTAGGAAACTGATAAAAAAAAAAGTAAAAGGAATCACCCGAAGTCACAGAGCCATCAAGTGGAGGAACAGAGCTGCAAACTTCAGCTCATATGACTCCCAGGCACCTCAAGACCATGAATAATTGGCTGCTGAATAATTGCTCAAGTCTAGTTTGAAGCACTTTCTAATGTGTAGTCGGGACAAATGTGACTATACAATAAACAGAACAGAGTTTCCCAAAGTTTTTCTTGAGGGAAGGACTTGATCTTGAAATACTAATAGATATCTGGATAGGAAAAAGTTGCCAGGGTAGGTTTGAAAGTTTGAGAAATGCTGAGGGGAACACAATTAAATCAATTTAAGACAAAACAAAAGAACGCAAATAACCCTTTGGCACTTATCAGAACCTTCAACGCACTAATGCTCTGGGTGAATTAAATCTCCATGGTGGTGGTTTAGAGCCTCCTAGAGATGGGGAAGGTGGGGACCTGGATTGAGACAGTACAATACAATTTCCAGAAGTAGTTGATCATCTAACATTTTTCCCTCTTAGAACATTTTTAGGACTAAAGCCCTATGGGTTACAGTTTGTAAAATACTTGTTTAAATTATTAGAGCCAAAAAAAAGCATCAATTCTGAAGGAGTTTACAATGAGGGCTGCTAATTATACTGATTCAATATTACCACGTGAACACAAAAGATGCCCTTTTCGAATGCTCCTACACTGTTGGTGGGAATGTAAATTGGTACAGCCACTATGGAGAACAGTATGGAGGTTCCTTAAAAAACTAAAAATAGAGCTACCATATGATCCAGCAATCCTACTCCTGGGCATACATCCAGAGAAAAACATGGTTCAAAAGGATACATGCACCCCAATGTTCACTGCATTGTTTACAATCGCCAAGACATGGAAGCAACCTAAATGTCCATCAACAGAAGAATGGATAAAGAAGATGTGGTACATATATACAAGGGAATATTACTCAGCCACTAAAAAGAATGAAATAATGACATTTGCAGCAACATGGATGGACCTGGAGGTCATCATACTAAGTGAAGTAAGTCAGACAGACAAAGACAAATATCACTGATATCACTTACATGCAGAATCTAAAATTTAAAAAATGGTACAAATGAACTTATTTATGAAAGAGAAACAGGCTCACACATTTAGAGAGTGAACTTGTTTGACTTGAGTCCTAGGCTTTGTGAAATTGACCTCAGCTACCTTTTATCGTGTCTACTTTTCCTTGTGATTGTCAGTATGGGTTTAAAAGTAATAAGTGATATTTGCATGAAAAGGATGATTCTTATTTCTTAGTTTGTTTTGGCTGGGAAAAGATAATGGCATGCCATTGCCTGGGAAATATGAAGGATGCTAAATAATAGGCAGATAATTATTGGGGAAAGTTATTTCTACAACAAAACTTAAGAGTGTTTGACTGTGAACTTTATTTTTTAATGAGAGACAGCATAGCACAATGGTTAAGAACATGGCTAGATTTGACTTCTGTGAACCCTGAATATCTTTGCTTTCATGGGCTCCTTCCTCCATTAAAAATTAATAGTAAAACTATATAATTATATTGTTATATTTTAAGACTGTCTTGGCATAAGAAATCTGAAATTATATATTCAGTGTTATGATATTAGTTACATTATACACTCGATATTATACTTATTATCTACTTGTTATTATTAAATTCATTTTTTGCTTCTGATTTTAAAAGAAACTTAAATTGAAACATTTTTTATGGTCCTCTAAAATATGGTAGGCCCTTGGCTCTATGTCTATGTGCCTAATGAGAAGTCAGCCCTGCTTAAGAATGTAGGTTCTGAAGCCAGACTGCCATGTTGCAAATCCTAGCTTTTCTACTTAGCAGCTGTGTGACCTTGGGCAAGTTATTTTACTTTTCTGTGCCTTTATTTGTTCTTCTGCAAAATGGGGATAATTAAATACCTCCATCACAGAGTCGATAAAAGGAATTATCTCTTGTCAAGCGCTTAGATCAATGCTTGGCACATTCACTTTCTAGTAGATTATACCAATTTATTTTATCAAATTAAAAATAGCTGATACTGGAGTTGAAGCTCTTCTGAATAGAAACAGGCTTCTCCTTGCCCAGGAAGACAAATAATAATAAAGAAATGTGTTGCATTCAGCTGAGAGAAGATGGGAGAGGAGGTGGACACTGAGAAGGATGAATTCCTGGGGCTACGTTGCCTGATTCCAAACTTGCTTCAACCATTTAATAGCTGTGTGATCCTGGGCAGGTTGCTTAATCTCTCTAAGCCCTGTTTCTACATTTTTGAAATGCGGATAAAGATAGCATCCAGTTTATAAGGTTTTTGTTAATTGAAATGACCAGTTTATGATACACTTATAATAACAGCTACATACTATCAACAATTATTTTTATTTCTTAACTTCCTACCAGCTGTTTTGCACTTTAGTTCTCCTTTATTACTACCACCTTTCCTTGGAATCCAGAGTGTTGGCCTCAACTCTATGGAGTGACAGCTGTAGCTGTAGTTGGGGAGCCCAGAGTAGCCTCCTTGATCCGAAGTGTGTAAGGAACTATGAAACTAAGGAAATCCTACAGTATAAGTACACATTTTTTATCATTAAAAAATTCTTTCTCTCCATTTTCTCACCGATCTCCACAAGCACAAATAGTTTCTTGATTTGTATTATCAATTTAGCCATTACTAAAATACAAAAGTGATGGAGTGTGGGGAATGAGGATGTAAGAGGGAAATATTAAGTGTAACTTCCAATGACACTTGCTGTATACATCATTGGTTCTAAAGAAAATCTCTGATATATGATCATTACCAAGAATGGCTGAAATGACGTTTAAATGCAAGCTAATCAATCTTTTCAGGGCAAAATTATATTTGGGGACAAAAATACATGTGATGGCCTATGTAAGTGTGGGACCCTTGTCAAGTTTGAGTCCCCTCTTGTCTAAGGACAGAACTACTTGGATGCTTCATAAGTCTCTTCTATTCCCTTCTATTCTCCCACACTTTTAAGAATGAAATGGCGTAGGACGCGTATGGATATTTGGTATTCATAACCTCATTCTAATGGTTGGCTTATGTTCAACAAAAGTCTTTAATTCAATGAAATGGCATATCTTTAATGGAAGAATAACAAAGAAGGGCAATTTGCATTTCCTGTTTGGTAAAGTGAATGCAATATATAGAATTTAGGAAGTGACTGCTAATATTGTCAGGAGGTAGTTATATACTATTACAAAAGATTTGTTTTCCAAATAATATCATACATACAGACATAATTTTTAAGTCTTTAAAAAAAAGAGTTGTGAAGTTTACTTATTTTTTTTTAAATTTTTTGACGTGGACCATTTTTAAAGTCCTTATTGAATTTGTGACAATATTGCTTCTGTTTCATGTTTTGTTTTTTTGACCCCAAGGCATGTGGGATCTTAGCTCCCCAACCAGGGATCGAACCTTCACCCCTGCATTGGAAGGCGAAGTCTTAACCACTGGACTGCCAGGGCAGTCCCCATGAGGTGAGAATTTTAAATCAGAGATTGAAAATATGGGTACTTTAGGGTAAGTCTATGTGTGCATAGATAAATATATAAATATAAAGACATTTTTTAAATATGGGGAGAAAGAAAAATATTTGTGACATTTGTCTATTCATACAAGTTTCTACAATTTGACTGCTTATTTTCTGTGGGTTAAAGAAACCAAAGATATGATTTCTTTGCTGTTTAGATGTAAAAATTTTATAGACACTTCACAAGACAGACTGCATTCCCCCCACCCCACCCCCGTATTATCTATTTTGTGTTAGTTATTCGTATAATTTTCCTTTAGGGAATGGGCAAAAACTCATCTTATTGGCTAAATATTCTTGTACTTCAGTAAGTACAAAGTATAGCCAGAAAGTTTTACTGCGAGACTTAATCTAACTTTATTTCTTTTCATCCAATGGAAGATAAATGGCTTACGATTCTTTTTTTTTTTTTAATGGAAGTACTGTTGCTGTACAACATTTTTGTGGATTTTCCATTGAAAATTTCAGCAGTTCTGTTGA
Organism: Balaenoptera ricei; assembly: GCF_028023285.1. NCBI lineage: Eukaryota > Metazoa > Chordata > Mammalia > Artiodactyla > Balaenopteridae > Balaenoptera > Balaenoptera ricei. The sequence continues at coordinate 68,123,174 of NC_082647.1, forward strand.
TGTCACATGCTAACTGAAGTCCACATTGATTGCTCTTGATTTCTCGGAGTCTTATATTTTGGTCCTGATACATGAAAGGGGCTCCAGAATGTCTTAATGGGAGGATTTGAGACAACAACCAGACAATAATCTTTCCTGGCTGAGAGGAAGGGCAGTGGAACATGCAGCTGCATTTGCCTCACAAGCTTACTGTTCTTACATAGATTTTATTTAAGGTGTCTTGGGACACTGATCTTCTACTCAGATAGAAAGACAAGAAAAAAAAGGCCATAGTCAATATCAGAGCTATGTTAATTTAAATGTCTTTATTAGTTATATATTTTTCAAAAAAATGACTCGCTGGGTAGCTATTAAGGTACTAGAACTGATAAATGTGTACAGGGTCCTTTTGCAATAAAACTGCCTATGACTTGAAAAAAAATTCTTTATGTTCTAGATTTAACATCACCTCCTCCATAACTTTTGGAACTCAATTATGCCTCTGCTTCAGTTTTCCCAACTATAAAATGGAATTACTACCTTTCTCTGCTTTCTTTCCTGCCCTCAAATCCTGTGGACTCCTCTGAGTATTGAGTTCAAATGAATGCCCTTGTTTTAGTCTCGTTAAAGTATTGCAAACAATTCCCATTGATAAAGGCTAATGTACAAAAAATATGTATGCATATTGTGATTGTGTCATTATTGAGCTGATTTCCAGCAAACATTCTAGACCTTTCAATTCAAAAGAATGCTGGCGCTTTGATATTTTGGCTCTTTGGTTAGCAGTGGGCACATGCCTAACAGATGCTTCTAGAAAAGGGCATTTCTTGAAGAAAATCGTAAATAAGGCAAATATACATTCCTTATATTTAGTGAATTGAATACAATATATAGACTAAAGGATGATGTTTATTTCAAAGACACCGCCATCACCTAAAACACTTTCAGATTTCATTTTTTGTTGCTGGTATCAATGCTAGCAGCATATTCTTATTGAATAATTTTAACATAAGGGAATCTTTGAGTATGGATTTTCTTTGAAACAACTAAAACCTTTTGGAGGGCATCTTGTGAATAAAACGAAGTGGGTAATGTTGCTTTGGTTCAAACACTGATGTGAGTTTAACGTACTAGTATTGAGACTCACTCTGTTGTGTAACTCAGATGGACTCAGAAGACAATAAGAAAAGGGAATTCCAAAAGTGTTAGCTGATGAGAGAATCACTGTAGTGACTCCTTTAACTTTCAACATTAATACATGAATGGCAGTTAAGATGGCAGTTCTTAGGATATTTGGCTAAAGGCCAGGGAAACAAAGTATTTGGAAAAAATTACCATTATAATAGAAAATTCGAGTTGGCTGAAGCTTTGGAGCCTCTCATCACAATCTTTTTCACTTACAGAGGATACTTTTGAGAATCAGAAGAGTTAAGCAATTTAACCAAGTCCACAGATGTAAAATCAGAAACTGGGACTAGAGTTAGGATACTTGACACACAGTAGAGTTTTTTTCGCACCACTGCATCATGAATGGTGACAAGTTCACTGGGCTGTCTCTCAAAATAACAAAGCTTTGTAGAGGCAAATCTCTTGAATGTGTAGTGATGTACACAGATAAGGGCTAAAGAATGCTGTATTTTTTTTATGTTAGGTCTCACCCCTTGAGTTTGTAAAAACAAATTTGAGAGCTTTAAATTTTTCTGTGCATTGAAGAGTCCTAGAGAGTTTTTACCTACAAGGATGCATTCTAACAAACAGAACACTACTTTCATTCTATTGGAACATATATGTTTATTTGATATATATAGTTTGAACTTTGCCTTTTGATGTTTGTAGCAGAGGAAAATAATTCTAATTTAATTATTCAGAGTCATGTTTATAGTTAATCTTCAAAGGAATTTTTATTGCTCAATACTTGCAGCCATTATAATTTTCAGTTTCTAAGTACATGAGCAAGAAATGTCACATTATCTTTCTTGTCGTTAAATCAAATTGCATCTGACTCCAAGCCTCTCCTTGTTTGGCTGGTAAGAGATCTAAATTCAGTCATTTTGGCAACATCCATCTGCCTCTCTAGGACCACACAGAAATCCACGTATTTAACAGGAAGACTGGAACATGGAAGAAGGCCTCAGTTCTTTAGTCAAATATAACTTTAGTGATATGCTCAATATCCAAGCCCAGTTTTTTTCCTAAAAAATAAATTATATTTTAATTTAATTTAATTAATTTATTTTTTAAAATCTCTCCAATTGTGTATTTTATGGAAGCATTAGTTGTTAAGCTGGTTCTTTATTTTTTTTATTTTTTAAAAATTTATTTTATTTATTTATTTTTGGCTGTGTTGGGTCTTCGTTTCTGTGCGAGGGCTTTCTCCAGTTGCAGCGAGCGGGGGGTCACTCTTCATCGCGGTGCGCGGGCCTCTCACTATCGCGGCCTCTCTAGTTGCGGAGCACGGGCTCCAGATGCACAGGCTCAGTAGTTGTGGCTCATGGGCCTAGTTGCTCCGCGGCATGTGGGATCTTCCCAGACCAGGGCTTGAACCCGTGTCCCCTGCATTGGCAGGCAGATTCTCAACCACTGCGCCACCAGGGAAGCCCTAATTTTATTTTTTAGTCAATTTATTTAAACTAAAAACAAACAAACAGTTCTTTCATTTATCCCACCCCCATCCCCAGCTCTGGCAACCACTACTCTGTTTTTGGACCTGTAAACTTAGTTTTAGGTTTATTCTTTTTTATGCACTCACACACACACACATATATAGTATTTGTCTTTCTCTATCTGACTTATTTCACTTAGCATAAGGTCTTTGAGTTCCATCTATGTTGTTGCAAATAGCATGATTTCATTGTATTTTAGGGCTGAGTAATATTCCACTGTGTGTGTGTGTGTGTGTGTGTGTGTGTACACACACCACCTCTTCTTTACTCATTCATCCATTGATGGACACTTAAGTTGCTTCTATATCTGAGCTATTGTAAATAATGCTTCAATGAACATGAGGCTACATATATCTTTCTGAAGTAGTGTTTTTGTGTTCTTTAAATAAATGACCAGCAGTAGAATTGCTGGATCATATAGTAGTCCTATTTTTAATTTTTGAGATAGCGTTTTCCATAGTAGCTGCACCAATTTACATTTCCACCAGCAATACACAATGGTTCCCTTCTTCTCACATCCTCGCCAACACTTGTTACTTCTAGTCTTTTTTATAATATCCATTCTAACAAGTACGAAGTTGTATCTCATTGTGGTTTTGATTTGCATTTCCTTGATGATTAATGACGTTGAGCATCTTTTCATGTACCTGTTGGCTATCTGTATGTCTTCTATGGAAAAAAGTCTGTTCATTTTTTCTGCTATTTTTTAAATTGTTTTTGTTTTTGTTTCCTTGAGTTGTATGAGTTCTTTATATATTTTGCACACTAGTCCCTTATCAGATACATGATTTGCAAATATTTTCTCTCAGTAGGTTGCCTTTTCATTTTGTTGATAGTTTCCTTTGCTGTGCAGAGCTTTTTAGTTTGATGTAGTCCCACTTGTTTATTTTTGCTTTTGTTGCTTTTGCTGCTTTTGCTTTTGGTGTCAGATTCAAAAATCATCAACAAGACCTATGTCAAGGAGTTTACTGCCTATGTTTCCTACTAGGAGTTTTATGGTTTCAGGTCTTACATTCTGTAAGTCTTTAATCCATTTTGAGTTAGTTCTTGTATATAGTATAAGATAGTATTCCAGTGTCATTCTTTTGCTTGTGGCTGTCCAATTTTCCCAATATCACACGTTGAAAAGACTCTCCTTTGCCCATTGTTTATTCTTGGCTCCTTGTCATAAATTAATTGACCATATATGTATGGGTTTATTCTGTTCCATTGATCTATGTGTCTGCTTTTATGCCAATACCATACTGTTTTAATTACTATACCTTTGTAATACTTTGAAATCAGGTAGCATGATGCCTCCAGCCTTGCTCTTTTTTTTTCAGGATTGCTTTGGCTATTTGGGGTCTTTTATGATTCCACACAAATTTTAAGATTTTTTTGTTCTAGTTCTGTGAAAAAAGGCATTGGAATTTTGACAGGGATTGCATTGAATCTGTATATTGCTTTGGGTAGTATGGGCATTTTAATAATATTAATTCTTCCAATCCATGAGCATGGAATATCTTTCCATTTATTTGGTCTTCTTTAATTTTTTTTCACTAATGTCTTATAATTTTTAATATAGAGGTCTTTCACTTCTTTAATTAAATTTATTCCTAGGTATTTTGTTCTTTTTGATGCAGTTATAAATGGCACTGTTTTCTTAATTTCCTTGATTGTTCATTATTAGTGTATAGAAACACAACAGATTTGTGTACTGATTTTATAACTACAACTTTACTAAATTTTTTATTAGTTCTAACAGGTTTTTAATGGAGCCTCTCAAGTTTTTTAATATATAACATCAGGTCACCTGCAGATAGTGACACTTTTCCTTCTTTCTTTCCATGGGTGAGTTATTTTTTTCCTGCCTAATCTTTCTGGCTAGGACTTCTAAAACTATGTTGAATAAAAGTGGCAAGAGTGCACATCTTTGTGTTATTCCTGATCTCAGAGGAATAGCTTTCAGCTTGTAACCACTGAGTATGATGTTAGCTGTGGGCTTGTCATACATGGCCTTTATTATGTTGAGGTATGTTCTCTCTCTACTCACTTTGTTGAGAGCTTTGATCACAAATGGATATTGAACCTTGTCAAATGCTTTTTATGCACCTACTGAGAGGATCCAATGACTTTTATTCTTCGATTTGTTAATGTGGTGTATCACATTGACTGATTTGTGGATGTTGGATTATTCTTTTTTTTTTTTTTTTTTTAAATTTATTTATTTATTTATTTATTTTTGGCTGTGTTGGGTCTTCGTTTCTGTGCGAGGGCTTTCTCTAGTCGCGGCGAGCGGGGGCCACTCTTCATCGCGGTGCGCGGGCCTCTCACTATCGCGGCCTCTCTTGTTGCGGAGCACAGGCTCCAGATGCGCAGGCTCAGTAGTTGTGGCTCACAGGCCCAGTTGCTCTGCGGTATGTGGGATCTTCCCAGACCAGGGCTCGAACCCGTGTCCCCTGCATTGGCAGGCAGATTCTCAACCACTGCGCCACCAGGGAAGCCCGTTGGATTATTCTTGCATCCCTGGAATAAATCTCACTTGATTGCGGTGGCGTATGATCCTTTTAACGTATTTTTGAATTCACTTTGCTAATATTTTGTTGAGGATTTTTGCATCTGTGTTCCTCAGGGGTATTGGTCTGTAATTTTTTTTCTTGTGATGTGTTTGGTTTTGGTATCAGGGTCACGCTGGCCTTGTAAAACGAGTTGGAAGAGCTCCTTCCACTTCAGTTTTTCTTGGAATAGTTCTGAAGGATTGGTATTAATTCTTTGAATGTTTAGTAAAATTTAGCAGTGAAGCAGTCTGGTCCTGGATTTTTGTTTGTTGGGAGGTTTTTGATTACTGATTCAATCTTCTTACTAATAATCAACATCTGTTCAGATTTTCTATTTTATCATGATTCAGTGTTGGTAGGTTGTAAGTTTCTAGGAATTTATCCATTTCTTTAGGTTGTCCAATTTGTAAGTGATTATTCATGGTAGTCTCTTATGATCCTTTGTGTTTCTGTGGTATCAGTTATAATATCTCCTCTTTCATTTTTGATTTTTTTAATTTGAGTCTTTTTAATGGTGAGTCTAGCTAAAGGTTTGTCAATTTTGTTTATCTTTTCAAAGAACCAGCTCTTAGTTTCATTGATCTTTTCTATTTTCTTTTTAGTCTCTAAATTCATTTATTTCTGCTCTGACCTTTTATTTCTTTCCTTCCACTAACTTTGGGTTTTCTTCTTCTTTTTCTAGTTCCTTGAGTAGTAACGTTAGGTTGTTTATTTGAGACCTTTCTGGTTTCTTGAGGTAGGCATTTATCTTTATGAACTTCCCTCCTGGAACTGCTTTTGCTGCATGCCATAAATGTTGGTATGTTACTTTTCTATTTCCATTTGTCTCAGGGTATTCTTTGATTTCTTCTTTGACCCATTGGTTGTTCGGTAGCATGTTGCTTAATCTCCACATACTTATGAATTTTCCAATTTTCCTTGTGTAATTAATTTCTAGTTTCATAACACTGTGGTCAGAAATGATGCTTAATATTATCTCAATCCTCTTAAATTTACTAAGACTTGTTTTATGGCCTAACATATGATCTATCTTGGAAAAATTTCCATGTGCACTTGAGAAGAACATATACAACTGACCCTTGAACAACACAGTGGTTAGGGGTGCTGACCCCTTGGTGCAGCCAAAAATTCCTGTACAACTTTTGACTTTCCAAAAACTTAACTAATAACCTACAGTTGATCAGAAGCTTTACTGATAACATAAACAAATGATTGACCTGTATTTTGTATATCTACATTTTTATTCATTCATAACATACTTTTTTCTGATTTTTTTGGTATTTCTAGGCTATGCAGTTCACCTGTGAGTTTTTCAAATTGTTTCAAATCTCCAAAAGATTTTCCAATATCTTTATTAAAAAGAATCTATATATAAGTGGATCCAAGCAGTTCAACTCATGTTGTGTAAGGATCAACTGTATTCTCTTGGTTTTGTATGGAATGTTCTGTAAGTACCTGTTAGGTCTATATCATTTAAGGCTGATGTTTCTTTATTGATTTTCTGTCTGGATGATCTATCCATTGATGTAAGTGGGATATTACAGTCCCCTACTTTTACTGTATTGCTGTCTAGTTCTTTCTTTAGGTCTGTTAATATTTGCTCTATATATTTAGTTGCTACTATGTTGGGTGAATAAATATTTACAAATGTTATATCTTCCTGGTGGATTGACCCCTTTATCATTATGTAATGCTCTTCTTTGTCTCTTATTATAGTATTTGTTTGAAAATGTAGTTTGTCTGATTAAATATGGCTATGCCAGCTTTCTTTTGGTTTCCAGTTGTATGGAATAACTTTTTTCCATCTCTTCACTTTCAGTCTGTGTGTTTCCTTACATCTAAAGTGAGTCACTTGTAGGCAGCATATAGATGGGTTTTGCTTTTGTTTTTGTTTTAAATCCATTCAGCCACTCTGTGGCTTTTGATTGGAGAATTTCATCTATTTACATTTGAAATAATTATTGATCAATTTATGCTTACTGCCATTTTGTTAATTGTTTCTGGCTGTTTTTGAAGTTCCTCTCTGTTCCTTTCTTCTTCTCTTGCTTTCTTCTTTTATGATTTAGTGACCAAGTCCACTTCTTCTTGAAGGTAGGTAGTGCCAGTGAAAGGAATCTTTGTTAAGTCCTTCAAGAGCAACCTCCCTAGAAGTCCCGTGTACTCAACCAACCTCCCCCAGGTTCTTCCGTACTCTTGGGGTTTCTGCAAGGCCTGAGGCCTGGATCCCTATAAATCAAGGGTTCGGTTGTCTTCCATCCCCTTCCTTTGATGCTTCCTCTACCCTGCATCTTCCTCCATTCCTCTCTCTCTCCCTCTCTCTCTCTGTCTCTCCAATCTCTAGTATAACCCCTCAATACACTGAAAACAAAAGCTGGGGAGTGAGTTTATCTTCAGGTAACAAAAGGAACACAAATTCTGGTCACTTACTGGAATGAGGATGGGAATGTAATAGAGATGTCAAAGTAAAAATAATTCTTGTTCTTTCTGATCCTTACATAGCAGTGAAAATGAAACACAAATTAATATTTCAATTAATTATCCTATCACACGTTCTGCCATGAATGTACATTGTATTCTGATCAAACACTGGTATATAAAAATAATGGCTAAGCACAATTCTTTACTACTCCAGTATCCTATCATCAGAAGGGACTCTGAAGCTGATACAGTATCAATTCCCCATTTTATAGGAAATGAAACTAAGATCCAGAGTGAGACGTCTTCATTCTTACCATTGTATACTTTGGTGAAGTTAGTATTAACTCCCGGTGCAGCGACTTTGTATTAGAGAAATTCAAACACTTTTCCTTATCAATGGGAATAAATGACTCCAATGAAAACCAAAGAATTTCTTAAAGCACCAACACTGCCAAACTTGACAATAGTTTCAGAGTAATTTGCACATAGCTCTTCCCTGATATAGACTTAAACTCTAGTTAAAATCAATCAATAAAACATTGAATAAATGCATAGAAATAGACAATTAGTTTTCATTACAAATTACTTCAAATCAGAACATTCTTCCTGCCTCTCCACCCCACCTTATAGAGACAGCAGAAAATCAACATGGATAGGCATGAATAAATGAATTTTTTGTGTTTGTTTCCTCTTTTTTTTGAAAGAGAAAGCATCTTTTAATTGAAACAAATATTCATACAGTATAGGTCACAAAAATCCAGGTCTTTCAAAAAATACAGATAGGAATAGAAAATAACCACTTTTACACTGTCATCTAGTAAATCCCTTTACTGCAGCTGAATTATGAACACATTTATAGGTAGCACCGGTGGTTGTGTTTCCTCTTTAATGATGTAATGATAGTTTGGGGGCCCCACTTTCTTATGGAATCTACCTTACCTTTTCTCTAACCATGGCAACTGGGGGCAAATAACATACTTGATGGGTTACCCTCTTCAGAATTCCTTAAAAAAAAGAGAGAGAGAGAGAGAGAGAGAGAACAACAATTATTAAACTGTGGGGAAAAAAGAAGTCAGAATTGTTAGGCCCATTTTGACATGAAATTTCTAATAAAACTGGGCAAAGGATTTTTGGGTTGGATAGCCAACCCAAACAAATATAAAATAACTGAGAGTTAGAGAAATTTCAGTATTGAATTTTTAAGTTACAGTAACACCATTTAAACAACTTTATATTTTCAGTTTTCAGACCCCAGGTCTTCAGTGTGAGTGTTGTACGATAGTTACTAGTTGCATATTAATTTCCTAGGGGAAAAAAACCAGTTAACTAATCCCTAAATTCTCATTATTTTGAGCTTTCTAAAACTGTTCCACTTTGTATATAAGGGATTTAAAAGGAATTTAAGGGTTTGACCATCTCAGTATTATTAATGAAGAATATAGCTAAATGCATAGTGATAGATCTTACTAAGTATCATGGCAAAGTAGTAGGAATTTTGAAATAAAATTGTATGATATATAGTATTTTGCTTCTCATATAATATTTTGATTAGACTATAGGCAATCACTAGCAATCACTCAGAGAGGCAAAGTTTTAGTAAAATTAATAAATGCTGGATATTTTGTTTAATGATGCATTTTCATATGGAAGTCTATTTAAATGTGTAAAATATTCTGGAGTGTATCTATATAAACATGATTCATGAGGTTTCCCTTTTAAGGAAGGGTTGACTGAAACTGATTTTGGGTAACGTATATCAGAATTAACCTGAGTAATTGTTAAAAGTTCAGATCTTAAGCAATTTTCTCATGAATTTTATTACTGCAGATTAAAAATTGTACCTTTTCATTTTTCTGTTTGGTGCAAACGGAAAACAAAATCCAAATCCCTCAATATTTTAAAACATAGTTTTACCCATTTAAGTTGCTAGCATTTAAATGAAGTCATTGTAATTTCTCACACCAGAAGAAATATGAGTAATCAAGAATAATCAGTATAGGCCAGTCATATAAACATTTTATCAAGTATGAAGACAAAACTGAATATATATATATTTTTCAGTTTCATAATGGAGATACAGAAACTAAATTTCTGTATTGGTTAATTTTCATTTATTTTCTTACAAGTTAGCCTTGTTACAAGGAATATCTAGAATTGTATCTTTAGAAGTAAACCATTTTGACATATATACATATTTCAGATATTAAATATAAATGTAAACATAATAAAAATTACTTCCTTTGGCCAATGGAATGTGGGCAGAAATGATAGTTTGACAAATCAGGAAAAAAGCAAAACAGCATGCCCTAGGTAGCTGCTGCCCCTTTTGTTTCTCATCAGAAAGAAGACACATCATGGACATATATACACTACCAAATGTAAAATAGATAGCTAGTGGGAAGCAGCCGCATAGCACAGGGAGATCAGCTCGGTGCTTTGTGACCACCTAGAGGGGTGGGATGGGGAGGGTGGGAGGGAGGGAGATGCAAGAGGGAAGAGAAATGGGAACATATTGTATATGTATAACTGATTCACTTTGTTATAAAGCAGAAGCTAACACACCATTGTAAGGCAATTATACTTCAATAAAGATGTTAAAAAAAAAAAAAAGAAAGAAAGAAGACACATGAAGAAAACCTGAACCCAACCGTCAGTCTGTAGCTAAGCCCAGCTGAATTGTAGCCTAATGCAGAATTCAGTGTAGTTCAGCTGAAGACGAGTGGACATCAGTCTCCTAAACATGAGGATCAATGCTTCTTGTTGTATGCCAGTAGACCTCTGATGATTATACAGCATTGTTGAAACAATAGAATAAGCTTATACAGGACACTTATAGAAATGTGAAAAATAAATACACTAATGTATAAATGTACATATATACAAATGAAATAAGTGTATAAATCATCTGAACAGAGAATTAGTCCAATATACTTCTGGATCCAGTGTCATCCTTAACAGTATGATTTGGGCAAGTCATTGTGTTACTCATATTTCTCAACTGTAGTGCTAGTGTTGGATGGGGTAGTTTTTAAGGTCCATGTACAGTCGATAAAGCAAGAACACCCTTGCATTCCAAGAGTAACTAAAAGTGCCAAAGATAAATATTTCATACGTTGAGAGTCTCTAGAAAACTATTATTGCAAGTTACATGTTACGATCATTAATTCATTCAGTGGTTCCTTTGAAACAACCATCCTGAGTCCAGTATTTATGCCAAGCACAACAAGGGACGAAGAGAAAGAGATGATGATGTGTTTTTTTGTCTGTAAGAAGTGAAAAACTTAATAGGTGACATAATACAAAAAAGAAAAATCTAAGTGTTATAAGAGTATTACAAACTAAGGGTTTTAAGAAGGTAATCTCTTGCAGCTGAAGAGATTAGGAAAAGCTCTTGGGAGGAAGTGCCATTCACACTGGATCTTGGTGGACATGATTTCAACGGGAAGAAATTTTAAGTCATTTGTTGACTGAAGGAAGGGCACTGAAACAGGGCAGAACTATTTATTTGAAATGCTGAGGGTTTTTTTTCTTTCTCTTTTCTTTCAGTGGAGTATACTGTGTCAGGGACAGGGTAGATATATGGCTGAAAAGAGAGGTAGGGGCTATATTTTGAGGATTTTGATTTCTATGTTCAGAAGCTTAGACTTTATCATGTAGAGGATGATTAACAACTAAAAATTTTGAAGTGTGCATAGTGAGTGCTAGAAAGTTCCAACGGGTTATATGCAGGAAGAAAAGAGATGAGGAAGACTCAAGGGGAGTTGGAAGCAGTTTTCAATGGGTCTGAGCTAAGGTGAGGGGGGGAGGGAACAGGCATTTTAATTTAATTTAATTTTTTCCTCCAGTTTTACTGAGATATAATTGACTACAGCTCTGTGTAAGTTTAAGGTGTAGGCAGACTTTTCGTTTTGTTCACTGTGCAATAGCTTTTTAGTTTGATGTCCCATTTGTTTGTTTAGTTTATTTAATCCCATTTTTTTATTTTTGCTTTTTTTTCTTGTCTGAGGAGATAAATCCAAAAACATATTACTGTTACTGATGTCAGAGAAGTTACTACGTATGTTTTCTTCTAGAATTTTTATGGTTTCAGGTCTTATATTTAAGTCTTTAATCTATTTTGAATTGATTTTTGTGCATGGTGTGAGAAAGTAGTCCTGTTTGATTCTTTTGCACAGCTGTCCAGTTTTCCCAGCACCATTTATTGAAGAGGCTGTCTTTTCCCCATTATATATTCTTGCCACTTTTCTCCTAGATTAATTGCCCATATAAGCATGGGTTCATTCTGGCCTCTTTACTCTGTTTCCTTGATATATATATATATATCTGTTTTTGTCCTAGTACAGTACTGTTTTGATTATTGTAGCTTTGTAGTATAGTTTGAAATCAGGGTGCTTGATACCTCCAGCTTTGTTGTTCTTTATCAAGATCATTTTGGCTATTCAGGGAAGGGGGCATTTTAAATACAAACCCCAGCAATGTGCATTTATTTTCTTTCAGGAAGAAAGCATATTGATAAGATAAAATGGAGTTACTAAAGAGTGACTTTAAACTACTGCCAGATGATAAGAAAACAGCATTTTTAAAAAGGAAATTCAAGTATTAAAGTAATGTTTCTCAAACTTTAATAGAAGAAGTAAAACTATCGCTGTTTGCAGATGACATGATACTATACATAGAAAATATGACACTATCAGTAAACTACTAGAGCTCATCAGTGAATTGGGTAAAGTTGCAGGATAAAAAATTAATACACAGAAATCTGTTGCATTTCTATACACTAACAACAAAAGATCAGAAAGTGAAATTAAGGAAACAATCTCATTTACTGTCACCTCAAAAAGAATAAAATACCAAGGAATAAACCTACCTAAGGAGGCAAAAGATTTGTACCATGAAAAGTCTAAGATGCTAATGAAAAAAACTGAAGACCACACAAACAGATGGAAAGATATACCATGTTTTGGATTGAAAGAATCAATACTGTTAAAATAACTAAAATGCCCAAGGCAATCTACCAATTCAATGCAATTCCTATCAAATTACCAATGACATTTTTCACAGAACTAGGACAAAAAAATTTTTAATTTGTATGGAAACACAAAAGACCCCAAATAGCCAAAGCAATCCTGAGAAAGAAAAAGGAGTTGGAGGAATCAGGCTCCCTGGCTTCAGACTATACTACAAAGCTACAGTAATGAAAACAGTATGGTACTGGCACAAAAACAGAAATATAGATCAATGGAACAGGATAGAAATCCCAGAAATAAACCCATGCACCTATGGTCAATTAATCTATGAAAAAGGTGGCAAGAATATACAATGGAGAAAAGACAGTCTCTTCAATAGTGGTGCTGGGAAAACTAGACAGCTACATGTAAAAGAACGAAATTAAAACATTCTCTAACACCATACACAAAAATAAACTCAAAATATATTAAATCCCTAAATGTAAGGCCAGACACTATAAAACTCTTAGAAGAAAACATAGGCAGAACACTCTGCAATAAATTGCACCAATATCTTTTTGGATCTACCTCCTAGAGTAATAAAAAAACAACAAAAATAAACAAATGGAACCTAATTAAACTTAAACTCTTTTGCACAGCAAAGGAAACCATAAACAAAACAAAAAGACAACCTACTGACTGGAAGAAAATATTTGCAAATGAAGCAACCTACAAGAGATTATTCTCCCAAATATACAAATAGCTCATGCAGCTCTATATCAAAAAAAAACAAACAAACAACGTAATCAAAAAATGAGCAGAAGATCTAAATAGACATTTCTCCAAAGAAGACATACAGATGGCCAAAAAGCACATGAAAAGGTGCTCCACATCACTAATTATTGGAGAAATGCCAATCAAAACTATAATGAGTTATCACCTCACACCAGTAAGAAGAGCCATCATCGAAGTCTACAAAGAATAAATGCTAGGAAGGGTTTGGAGAAAAGGGAAGCCTCCTGCACTGTTGGTGGGAATGTAAATTGGTAAAATCATTATGGAGAACAGTAGGGAGGTTCCTTACAAAACTAAAAATAGAAATACCATATGATCCAGCAATCTCACTCCTGGACATATATTCAGAGAAAAGCATCATTCAAAAAGATACATGCACCCCGATGTTCATTGCAGCACTATTTACAACAGCCAAGACATGGAAGCAACCTAAATGTGCATTGACAGAGGATTGGATAAAGAAGATGTGGTACATATATACGATGGAATATTACTCAACCATACAAAAAGAACAAAATAATGCCATTTGCAGCAACATGGACGGACCTAGAGATTATCATACTAAGTGAAATAAGTCCGAGAAAGACAAATATCATATATCACTCATATGTGGAATCTAATTTAAAAAATAATACAAATGAACTTATTTACAAAACTGAGACAGACTCACAGATTTTGAAAACAAACTTTTGGTTACCAAAGGGGAAACATGGCGGGGAGGGATAAATTATGAGTTTGGGATTAACATATACACACTACTATATATAAAATATATAACCAACAAGGACCTACTATATAGCACAGGAAACACTACTCAATATTCTATAATAACCTATATGGGAAAAGAATTTGAAAAAGAATGAATATATGTGTATGTATAAATGAATCACTCTGCCATACACCTGAAACTAACACAACATTGTAAATCAACTATATGCCAATAAAACTTAAGTAAAAGAAAATATACATAAACATCAATGTTCATAGCAGCACTATTTACAATAACCAAGACATGGAAGCAACCTAAATGTCCATTGACAGAGGAATGGATAAAGAAGATGTGGTACATATACACAATAGGATACTACTCAGCCATAAAAAGTAATGAAATAATGTCATTTGTAGCAACATGGGTGGACCTAGAGATTATCATACTAAGTGAAGTAAGCCAGACAGAGAAAGACACATATAATATGCTATCGCTTGTATGTGCAATCCAAAAAAAAAAAAAAAGATATTTACAAACAGATATAGATTCACAGACATAGAAAACAAACTTATGGTTACCAAAGGGGAAATGAGGGGAGGGAGGGATAAATTAGGAGGCTGGGATTAACATATGCACATTGCTATACATAAAAGAGATAACCAACAAGGACCTACTGTATAGCACAGAGAACTATACTCAATATTTTGTAATAACCTGTAAGGGAAAAGAATCTGAAAAAGAACAGATGTGTGTGTGTGTGTGTGTATACATATATATATACACACACATTATACATATATATATGTATAATTGAATCACTAGGCTGTACCCCTGAAACTAACATAACACTGTAACTCAACTATACTTCAATTTTTAAAATCGAAAAAAAACTGATTAAAATTGGAAAAAAAAGTTTTAATATGCATAAGAATCACCTGGGGGTTCTTGTGAAAAATGCAGATTTCCGGGTCTCAGCCCTAGAGATCTTGAAACAGTTGGTGCTGAGAGAGACCCAGCATTTGTAGTTTAATAAGTACCTCAAGAGATAACAATGCAGGTGGTTTGCAAATCATTCTTTGACACTGTTTGGAATATATAACAGTAACAATAAAAGGAAACACTTATTGCCCACTTGGCTAAATGCATGTATACAGTATCTCATTTTACCCTTTTAGGAAGCCTAAAATGTAGCTATTAATATTAATTCTCCAAGTCACAGAAAACCAAGAATTAGAGGGGTTTTACAGCACTTTAAAAGTCATAGAGTTAATAAGTGATGAATTCAGAATAAAAGTCAAAGACTGTCCAACTTCAGAACTCACATTGGATAAGTTCATGTTATTAAAGACTGTAGCTTTTGTCTCTCTTCTTATACTTTCTCTTTTCGAAACTTTCAACTGATTGGGACGAGTGCCACATTTAACAGGATTTTCTGATTAAATTTACTCCAGTAAAAAATTTCATTCCTAAGTAGAGAAAGACCAGCTGGAACATAATCAGTCATCATAGTGGGATGCCCTAGATATGAAGATGCCCATCCTACCAAGAATAATACATATGTGCATAGCAGTAATTCTAAAATAAATATAGGAAATTTCTGCAGCATGTGTTATTGTAACTATTTAAGCAAACACATAAGAACTTTAAAGTAGGACGTTATCATTGCCTAGAACATTTTTCTCTCATTTTTCTTTCCATCTTAAAACTGACAGCTCAAAATAAATCCATCATCTAGAAGTCGAAGCATTAATTGTTGAAAGGAATGGTCCACAATAAAACATGCTAAAAGTCAGATTTAACTTTATTCTTCTTAACTATGTCTTGACCTAAGCTACTTTTTTTTTTTTTTTAAAGACTGAAGGGCCAGTCATTTATCTACATTTCTTATGATAATGGAAGCAGTAGTAGCTTATGGTGCTTGAAGTAAAGGAAATGAGTTAAATATGTTATGTGCCACTCTTTGAAGTCCAATCAACCCAGAACAGACTTTACAAACGCACTGAGAAAAAGGCCTAAAGTGGGAATCATTAATAGATTCTTTCCTCCAAAAATTTAAGGAGAAATGAACTCAAAAATTTTCCAGAGTTGGAGCAGCAATTGATATGTTATCAGCTGTAATTTTCCAATTTCAAACCCAACAACTGTTCATTGTTATTTGTTCTTGAAGATGGTGACTGAGAAAAAGGTGATGGTAGTATGTTGTCACTTTAAACTGATAACAGAATTTTTATTTGCTTTTCTTATCAATGATATTCTTTCCGGTAGTTCCCTTGCTCCGCAAGTGAAGAAGATAGTGTTAGAAAAATTTCCTTTTAACTTCACACTTACTAATCAAGGTCCATTTACAAAGTTTTCATTGTTTTTTCTAGGCCATGTAGAGGGAGCTTCTTTTATTTTTTTCTAATAAATCTTTATTGGAGTATATTTGCTTGACAATATTGTGTTAGTTTCTGTTGCACAACAAAGCAAAGCAGCCATATGCATACACATGTCCCCATATCCCCTCCCCCTTGAGCCTCCCTCACATCCTCCCTATCCCACCCCTTGAGGTCATCACAAAGCACTGGGCGGATCTCCCTGTGCTATGCTGCTGCTTCCCACGAGCCAACTATTCTACATTCGGTGGTATATATACCTCGATGCTACGCTCACTTCGTCCCAGCTTCGCCCTCCCACCCCATGTCATCAAGTCCATTCTCTATGTCTACCTCTCTATTCCTGCCCTGCAACTACGTTCATCAGTACCTTTTTTTTTTTTTAAAGATTCCTTTTTTTTTTTTTCACATCTTTATTGGACTATAATTGCTTTACAATGGTGTGTTAGTTTCTGCTTTATAACAAACCGAATCAGCTATACATATACATATATCCCCATATCCCCTCACTCTTGCATCTCCCTCCCACCCTCCTTATCCCACCCCTCTAGGTAGTCACAAAGCACCAAGCTGATCTCCCTGTGCTATGCAGCTGCTTCCCACTAGCTATCTATTTTACATTTGATAGTGTATATATGTCCATGCCACTCTCTCACTTCATCCCAGCTTACCCTTCTCCCTCCCTGTGTCCTCAAGTCCATTCTCTACATCTGCATCTTCATTACTGTCCTGCCCCTAGGTTCTTCAGAACCATTTTACTTTTTAGATTCCGTGTATATGTGTTAGCATATGGTATTTATTTTTCTCTTTCTGACTTACTTCACTCTGTATGACAGACTCTAGGTCCATCCACCTCACTACAAATAACTCAATTTTGTTTCTTTTTATGGCTGAGTAATATTCCATTGTATATATGTCACATCTTCTTTATTCATTCATCTGTTGATGGACACTTAGGTTGCTTCCATGTCCTGGCTATTGTAAATAGAGCTGCAATGAACATTGTGGTACATGACTATTTTTGAATTATGGTTCTCTCAGGGTATATGCCCAGTAGTGGGATTGCTGGCTCATATGGTAGTTCTATTTTTAGTTTTTTAAGGAACCTCCATACTGTTCTCCATAGTGGCTGTATCAATTTACATTCCCACCAACAGTACAAGAGGGTTCCCTTTTCTCCACACCCTCTCTAGCATTTATTGTTTGTAGATTTTTTGATGATGGCCATTCTGACTGGTGTGAGGTGATACCTCATAGTAGTTTTGATTTGCATTTCTCTAAATTAGTGATGTTGAGAATCCTTTCGTTTGCTGGCAATCTGTATATCTTCTTTGGAGAAATGTCTGTTTAGGTCTTCTGCCCATTTTTGGATTGGTTTGTTTTTTTGATATTGAGCTGCTTGTAAATTTTGGAGATTTAATCCTTTGTCGGTTGCCTCATTTGCAAATATTTTCTCCCATTCTGAGGGTTGTCTTTTTGTCTTGTTTATGATTTCCTTTGCTGTGCAAAAGCTTTTAAGTTTCATTAGGTCCCATTTGTTTATTTGTGTTTTTATTTCCATTTCTCTAGGAGCTGGGTCAAAAAGGATCTTGCTGTGATTTATGTCATAGAGTGTTCTGCCTATGTTTTCCTCTAAGAGTTTTATAGTGTCGGCCTTACATTTAGGTCTTTAATCCATTTTGAGTTTATTTTTGTGTATGGTGTTAGGGAGTGTTCTAATTTCATTCTTTTACATGTAGCTGTCCAGTTTTCCCAGCACAACTTATTGAAGAGGCTGTCTTTTCTCCATTATATGTTCTTGCCTTCTGTGTCGTAAATTAGGTGCCCATATGTGCATGGGTTTGTCTCTGGGCATTCTACCCTGTACCATTGATCTATATTTCTGTTTTTGTGCCAGTACCATACTCTCTTGATTACTGTAGCTTTTTGGTATAGTTTGAAGTCAGAGAGCCTGATTCCTCCAGCTCCGTTTTTCTTTCTCAAGATTACTTTGACTGTTCAGGGTCTTTTGTGTTTCCATATGAATTGTAAGATTTTTTGTTCTAATTCTGTGAAGAATGCCATTGGTAGTTTGATAGGCATTGCATTGAATCTGTAGATGCTTTGGGCAGTATAGTCATTTTCACAGTGTTGATTCTTCCAATCCAAGAACATGGTATATTTCTCCATCTGTTTATGTCATGTTTGATTTCTTTCATCAGTGTTTTATAGTTTTCTGAGTACAAGTCTTTCACCTCCTTAGGCAGGTTTATTCCTAGGTATTTTATTCTTTTTGTTGCAACGGTAAATGGGAGTGTTTCCTTAATTTCTCTTTCAGGTTTTTCATCATTAGTGTACAGAAATGCAAGAGATTTCTGTGCATTAATTTTGTATCCTGCAACCTTACCAAATTCATTGATTAGTTCTAGTAGTTTTCTGGTGGCATCTTTAGGATTCTCTATGTATAGTATCATGTCATCTGCAAACAGTGACAGCTTTACATCTTCTTTTCCAGTTTGTATTCCTTTTATTTCTTTTTCTCCCCTGATTGCCATGGCTTGGACTTCCAAAACTATGTTGAATAAGAGTGGCTGGAGTGGACATCCTTGTCTTGTTCCTGATCCTAGTGAAAATGCTTTCAGTTTTTCACCATTGAGTATGATGCTTGCTGTGGGTTTGTCATATATGGCCTTTATTATGTTGAGGTAGGTTCCCTCTATGCCCATTTTCTGGAGAGTTTTTACCATAAATGGGTGTTGAATTTTTTCAAAAGCTTTTTCTGCATCTATTGAGATGATCATATGGTTTTTATTCCTTAATTTGTTAATGTGGTGTATCCCATTGATTGATTTGCATATACTGAAGAATCCTTGCATCCCTGGGATAAATCCCACTTGATGATGGTGGATGATCAGTTTAATGTGCTGTTGGATTCTGTTTGCTAGTATTTTGTTGAGGGTTTTTGCATCTATGTTCATCAGTGATATTGGTCTATAATTTTCTTATTTTTTGTGATATCGTTTTCTGGTTTTGGTATTTGGGTGATGGTGGCTTCGTAGAATGAATTTGGGAGTATTTCTCCATCTGCAGTTTTTTGAAAGATTTTGAGAAGGATTGGTGTTAGCTCTTCTCTAAATGTTTGATAGAATTCACTTGTGAAGCCACCTGGTCCTGGACTTTTGTTTGTTGGAAGATTTTTAATCACAGTTTCAATTTCATTACTTGTGATTGGTCTGTCTACGTTTTCTAATTCTTCCTGGTTCAGCCTTGAAAAATTGTACCTTTCCGAGAATTTGTCCATTTCTTCCTGGTTGTCCATTTTATTGGCATATGGTTGTTTGTACTAGTCTCTTATTATCCTTTGTATTTCTGCAGTGTTAGTTGTGATTTCTCCTTTTTCATTTCTAATTTTATTGATTTGCGTTCTCTCCCTTTTTTTCTTGATGAGTCTGGCTAAGGGTTTATCAACTTTATCTTCTCAAAGAACCAGCTTTTAGTTTTATTGATCTTTGCTATTGTTTTCTTCATTTCTATTTCATTTATTTCTTCTCTGATCTTTATGATTTCTTTCCTTCTACTGACTTTGGGTTTTCTTTGTTCTTATTTCTCTAGTTGTTTTAAGTGTAGTGTAGATTGTTTGAGATTTTTCTTGTTTCTTGAGGTGAGATTGAATTGCTATAAATTTCCCTCTTAGAACTGCTTTTGCTGTGTCCCCTAGGTTTTGGGTTGTCGTGTGTTCGTTGTCATTTGTTTCTGTGTATTTTTTTATTTCTTCTTTGATTTCTTCAGTGATCTCTTGGTTATTTAGTAGCACACTGTTTAGCCTCCATGTATTTGTTTTTTTTTACAGTTTTTTTTTTCTGTAATTGATTTCCAGTCTCATAGTATTGTCATCAGAAAAATGCTTGATACGATTTCAATTTTCTTAAATTTTCTGAGGCTTGATTTGTGACCCAAGATGTGATCTATCCTGGAGACTGTTCCATGTGCAGTTGAGAAGAAAGTGTATTCTGCCACTTTTGGGTGGCATGTTCTATAAATATCAATTACATCTATCTGGTCTATTGTGTCATTTAAAGCTTGTGTTTCCTTATTTATTTTCTGTTTGGATGATCTGTCCTTTGGTGTGAGGTGTTAAAAGTCCCCTACTATTATTGTGTTACTGTCAATTTCTCCTTTCATGTTTGTTAGCATTTGCCTATGTATTGAGATGCTCCTATGTTGGGTGCATAAACATTTATAATTGTTATATCTTCTTCTTGGATTGATCCTTGATCATTATGTAGTGTCCCTCCTTATCTCTTGTAACAGTCTTTATTTTAAATTCTATTTTATCTGATACAACTATTGCTACTTCAGCTTTCTTTTGATTTCCATTTCTGTGGAATATGTTTTACCATCCCTTCACTTTCAGTCCGTATGTGTCCCTAGGTCTGAAGTGGGTCTCTTGTAGACAGCATATATATGGGTCTTGTTTTTGTATCCATTCAACCAGTCTGTGTCTTTTGGTTGGGGCATTTAATCCATTTACATTCAAGGTTATTATCGATATACATGTTCCTATTACCATTTTCTTAATTGTTTTCGGTTTGTTTTTGTGGGTCTTTTTCTTCTCTAGTGTTTCCTGCTTAGAGAAGTTTCTTTAGCATTTGTTGTAAAGCTGGTTTGGTGGTGCTGTATTCTCTTAGCTTTTGTTTGTCTGAAAAGCTTTTGACTTCTCCATCAAATCTGAATGAGATCCTTGCTGGGTAGAGTAATCTTGGTTGTAGGTTTTTCTCTTTCATCACTTTAAGTATATCCTGCCACTTCCTTCTGGCCTGCAGAGTTTGCACTGAAAAATTAGCCGATAACCTTATGGGGACTCCTTTGTATGTTATTTTTTGTTTTTCCCTTGCTGCTTTTAATATTTTTTCTTTGAATTTAATTTTTGTTAGTTTGATTAATATGTGTCTTGGTGTGTTTTTCCTAGGGTCTATCCTGTATGGGACTCTCTGTGGTTCCTGGACTTGGGTGGCTATTTCCTTTCCCATGTTAGGGAAGTTTTCCACTATAATCTCTTCAAATATTTTCTCAGAACCTTTCTTTTTCTCTTCCTCTTCTGAGACCCCTGTAATTCGAATGTTGGTGCATTTAGTATTGTCCCAGAGGTCTCTGAGATTTCCTGCAATTCTTTTCATTCTTTTTTCTTTATTCTGCTCCTCAGCAGTTATTTCCACCATTTTGTCTTCCAGCTCACTTATTCGTTCTTCTGTCTCCATTATTGTTATTGATTCCTTCTAGTGTATTTTTCATTTCAGTTATTGTGTTGTTCATCTCTGTTTGTTTGTTCTTTAGTTCTTCTAGATCTTTGTTAAACATTTCTTGTATTTTCTCAATCCGTGTTTCCATTCTATTTCCGAGATTCTGGGTCATCTTTATTATCTTTACTCTGAGTTCTTTTTCAAGTAGATTGCCTATTTCCTCTTCATTTATTTGGTCTTGTAGGTTTTTACCTTGCTCCTTCATCTGTGACATATTAATTATCATCTCTCTCTTTTTTTTTTTTTTTTTTTATGAGTGGGATTGTGTTCCTGTTTTACTGGTTGTTTGGCCTGAGGCTTCCAACACTGAAGTTTGTAGGCTATTTTGTAGAGCTGGGTCTTGGTGCTGAGATGAGGAGCTCCATGAGACCTCACTCCGATGAATATTCCCTGGGGTCTGAGGTTCTCTGTTAACTCAGTGGTTCGGAATTGGAGCTCCCACTGCAGGAGCTACTGCCCAACCCCAGGCTCATGAATCAAGATCCTGCCAGCCATGTGGGGCAGCAAGAAAAAAAAAAGAGAGAATAACAAAGTAAAAAATAAAATTAGACTAGGAAGCAGATATGTTAGAAAGAATGTAAAAATAAAAATATAGACGAATCAACAACCGGAAGGTACATCAGTACCACAATAGTAAAAAAGAGGAGGAGGGAAAAGACAAAAAAAAAAAGGTGGGGGTGGGGCAGGAAAGGCCTTGGCTGTGGTGAGCGGGGCTAAGCAACAGCAAAGTTTGTGTGGTTTGCGGGGCCAATGCTCAGGACCCACAGGGCTGGAAAACGCCCTGGGAACTGTGGGGGATGAGGCTTAGGCTCAAGGAACAGAAGGGGTCCAGGCGTGCCCCCCACCTCTTGTCTCAGAGGGCAGGGGACCTCACCTGGGAGACCAGCAGGCTTCCTGGGCTCATGTGGGTGGGGTAAACACCCTCCTCTCCTCTCCTGCTCCTCTGGTCTGGGGTCTGGGAAGTCCCCTCCCACCTGCCTCTTCTGATCTCCCAGGCCACGCTCCTATGCCCCCAGGACCAATGCGGGCGGGGGGGAGAAGGGGGAGCCTTGGAGGGCAGGGGACCGGCCTGGGAGCTCAGCAGGCTCCCTGGGCCCCAGTGGGCAAGGCAATCGCCCTCCGCTCCTCTCCCGCTCCTCCTGGATGGCTCCTCCCACCTGCCACTCCTGATCTCCCCGGCCTCCCTCCTGTGCCCCCAGGACCGACACTGCCTGGATGGGGCTTTGGAGGTGGGGGAACCGGCTTGGGAGCTCAGCAAGCTACCCCGTCCGAGTGGGCCAGGCGATCACCCTCTGCTCCTCTCCCGCTCTTCCTGGAAAGTCCCTCCCACCTGCCTCTCCTGATCTCCCCAAGTTCAGGGATACCGATCTTGTCTGGCCTCCACTTCTCCTCCCCCCCTCGGTCCCCCTATGTCCTACCAGTTCATTCTGGGGTTCCTCCTGTCTCCTTGGGGGTCAGAGTTCCCCACCAGCGGCCAGCAGGCACCCTAGTTGTGGGGAGATGCTAACTCTGCATTTTCCCACACCGACATCTTGACTCCTCGGGAGATTTTATTTAAAGTTTATTCAGAACCAACTATGTCCCAGACACTGTGCTAAACTATATGCAAAGCCCTGGTGGGTACTGATTTCTCTGCTTTCCTTTCCATTTGTATCCAGCTTGCTGTGTATCTTCTTTTATCCTCCAGGAACTTATTAACCCTTCAAGCATAAGGGAAAAATTAAAGTCTACTCAGTACCATGAACAGAAATTTTGATATGTGACAAAGTATGTGTATTCGAAAAATCTATCAAATGAGAGTGGCTGAATTTCTTTAATTCCTTTAAAAGAATCATTCATCAGAGGTGCTAGATATTTGGGGCTGACAGAAGATGTATCAGATAGTCCTTCAAGATCCCATTTTACATATGTCCTCTGGTTTATACTTCAGTATAAACTTTTTGATTACTTGATAATGTGGAGAGAGCCTGGCAGTAGTTCTAGAAACGGAAGACTGACAACAGGGTGCCACAGTTTTTTACTTAGGATATGATTTTATTTATTGTGAGACCAGAGAATCAACTGAAACTGTTTAAAACCAATGTATAAATATGAAAAGCAGATACAAAATGAATACCTCTAAATCAATATTCTTACATTTATCAAAAAAATACATCAATGATAAAAAGAATATCCCACTCCTAACAAAAAAATACAAAGTAATAAACCTAAAAAATGGACAGAACTTATATGAAAAATCTCTAGAAAATTCTCTCTTTATGTAACATTTGCATAAATGAAGAGATAGCAGATGTGAATACTCAATATTGCAAAGATGTTGATCCATTCCAAGTGAATCCTATAAATTTAGCACAATTCCACTCAATATCCCCATTAGATTTTTCTTATAAAAATAAATAAGTGCATTTTCTTTTTGATGGAATGACTTTCTATCTCCAACTTTTGTTTCATTTTCTGGCAGCAACTTATATTCTTTAACTGAATTATCAGCCTGCAATACTCGTTTTATTTTTTTCAATTTAGAAAAATCTCTCTCATCCTCACGTATTCCGCAAGCTACCATTTGTTTCCCCTTTCTCTTTACAGCAGTACTCCACCAAAGATTTGTCTATATTTTTAAAGTTTCCCTCTATCTAGTCTTTCTTCAATTCACCCTAACTCTCCACCAGAATGCTTTTATCAAGGTCACCAAGCAACATGACATCCAACATCCATATTACTAAAACTAATTGTCCTTTCCCAGTCCTTATTGTATTTGACCTGTCAGCCTCCTTAAACACAGCGAGTTCAAGCATGTTTTTCTCTTGACCTCCAGGATACCACACTCTCCTAGTCTTCCTATTTCCTTACAGTCTTCTTCCTCTCAGGCTCCTTCTTATGGATCCTCCTCAGCTCCCTGATCTCTAAATTTTGGGGTGACTCCCAGTTTGGTCCTTAGATCTTTTTTCTGTTGATATATAAGTTCTAGGTGGTCTTATCCAAACTCAAGTCTTTAAATACCACCTACAGGTATTCTGAACATTCCCAGATTCATGTTTGCGATTGAGCCCTTTCCCTTGATTATCTGACTCATACATTCAATTGATGACTTGAAGCTTCACTTGGACGTGCATTAGGCGTAGTCAATGGACAGTCGTCAAACTCAGCTCCTATATCCATCACCTCCAAACCTGCTTCTCTCACAGCATTTCCCCATCTCTGTAGATGGCAGATCCATCTTGCCAGATACTTTGGAGACGTTCTTGACATTTTTCTTTCTGTTTCACCCCCTCCATCTATTCCATCAGCAAAGTCTTTTGGCTTTTTCTTTAAATGTATCAGATTCTGATCACTTCTTAACACATCCACTGCTGTCACCCTAGATTAAGCCTGCATCTTCTCACTTGAACTAGAGCAAGCAAAAGCCTCTTACAACTTTGCCATGGACTGCATGTTTGTGCCCCCTCAATTCATATGTTGAAACCTAGTGCCCAATATAATGATATTAGGAGGTGGTGTCTTTGAGAGGTGCTTAGGACACGAGAGTGGAGCCCTTAAGAAAGGTATTAGGGCTCTTATAAAAGAGGTCCTGGGGGCTTCCCTGGTGGCGCAGTGGTTGAGAATCTGTCTGCCAATGCAGGGGACACGGGTTCGAGCCCTGGTCTGGGAAGATCCCACATGCCGCGGAGCAACTAGGCCCGTGAGCCACAACTACTGAGCCTGCGCGTCTGGAGCCTGTGCTCCGCAACAAGAGAGGCCACGATAGTGAGAGGCCCGCACACCGCGATGAAGAGTGGCCCCCGCTTGCCACAACTAGAGAAAGCCCTCGCACAGAAACGAAGACCCAACACAGCCATAAATAAATAAATAAATAAATAAATAAATAAATAAATATATTAAAAAAAAAAAAAAAAAGAGGCCCTGCCCAACTCTGTAGATCCTTCTAGCATGTGAAGATACAACAAGAACTCAGCAGTCTACAACCTGGAAGAAGAGGGTTCTCACCAGAACCCACTATGCTGGTACCCTCATTTACACTTAAAGCCTCCAGAATTGTGAGCAATATATTTCTGCTGTTTATAGGCCACCTAATTTATGATGTTTTTGTCATAGCAGCCTGAAAGTACTAAGATATTCTTCTTCTTGCTTATATCCTTATTCCCCTAAAATTACTGCCAGTAGAGCGGCAAGCAGAATCCTTTCAAAATGTAAGTCATCACAGCTCCGCCCAAAATTTTGCAAGAGCTTTTCATCTCACCCAGAGAGATAAAAAGTCACCACAATGGCCTACAGGATCTTAAATGATATATTAGTCATCTATGGCTATATAACAACTTACCCCAAAACTTAGAGGCTTAAGACAAGAAATGCTTATAAATCACAATTTTTGTAGGTCAGGAATCTGGGGGCAACTTAGTTGGTTCCTCCGGCTCAGGGTCTCTTAGAAAGTTGTAATCAAGGTATCAGCCAGGGCTGTTGTCTCATAGAAAGGGTCCACTGTGGAAGACCCTCTTCTAGTCTCACTCAGGTGGTTGTTGGAAGGTTTCAGTTCCTTGCTGACTGTTGGATGGAGGTCTCCCCTAGTTTTGTCACAGGCCTCTCCTTAGGTCAGTTCACAACATGGCAGCTGGCTTCCATCAGATCAAGCAAGCAAGAAAGTAAGAGAAGTCAAGCAAATTTAGAACCAGAGTCTTTTTACACTTAACCTTGGAGGTGATATCCCAGGATTTCTGTTTTATTTTCTTTACCAGAAACAAGTCACTAGGTCCAGCTCACACTAAATCGTTGGTAATGAAACATGAGCATGAATGCCAGCAGGTGGGCAACATTGGGAGCCAACTTAAAAGCGGCCCACAGCAAATGACTGCCCCTCTTCCATTACACATTGTGGCTTTTTCTCTTGCCATTTTCATCTTGGCCGCTCTGCTTTAATTACATTGGCTCCATGGATATCCCATGTGTGAGCTATACCCACTCAGGCCATTTGAGCTAGACAGGTTGAAGAGATTTTTGATTTTTAAACGTTGCACCCAAATCCTAAGAAGTTGTCTGGAGGAACAAGGATAGTAGTTATCTCATCTCAGCTTCATAGGAATCCACCGTTGTCCTGAAATCAGGAGCATGTTTAGTATCTTGCTGCTGAGAGTAGGCTATGTGAAGTATTACCATGAATTCACAGCATCGTGCATGATGGAAAGCATCTCAGAAATCATATGAAGCTGGCCTTGTGAACTGCAGGATTCTCTTGACCCGTTATGATTTTATCAGCAGGTAGGAAGTGAATCTCAATTATCCCAGAGCTTGTTCATTAGTTAAGATAAGAATGTCATGGTGGCTGCAATGTTCAGAATGATCAACAGCAACAAACAAACAAAAAACCAAGAGGAAAACAAAACTATTATAAAAGTTTACCAGGTTGAGCTTCACAGGACTTGAAGCAAAGGCTACAGACAACCTAGAAAGCCTGTGAATGAACTGAAAAGTGAATATGATAGGATAGGGGTAAAATATACCATTATTATAGAAGCAAGGTCAGAGATGTGTACCTAAATTGTGACTGTGAAATAGTACACATCATTAATCTGTTCTGATGGAACCATGAGAGGAAGCGAGAAAGTCTAAAGGACAATAGTATTATAAGAACTCCATTTTGATACAATATCTTGCCTTTGTTCCACCAGCTCTTCCATTAGTAACTCCTTATAAAGGTTGGCTACATTAGCAGATACTCCTTCAGACAAAGATCAGGCTTTGTGGGTTTCCATGGAACTTTACTGATGATTAATAAGTATTAAATAATTAATTTCAACTCAGCAAACAATGACAGGATCTTCAACAATAGCACTACATTTTCCCATTACATTATCTACAGATAAACAAATTAAAAAAAAAACAATAGTATGATTATTTCGAGTGTATCTTTTTCACTAAGTTCCCATCTCCTATAAAACATTTATAGTGTATTTATTATGAACTCATATTTTCTATTTAAATATCAGGTAAAATTTGAGTATTATAATTACCAGTGTAAGTATCAAACACTAAGAAAGAATACTTAAAAGAGAAGTAATTTTACCATAGTATTAAAAGTTCTAGACCTTTTAAAATTCTTATTCTGTAAAAAGTTCACTGTAAGTTAGATTACTAAGGCAAACATTCCCAGTTGCTCTATAGCACATAAACAGTAAGGTTTTTAATATTATATGGTAATGGAAAGGGGTCATGGTTTAGATTAAATGTTTCTAATGCTAGCTAATCATATTCAGAGTTCTCTTTACCTAACATTGTTTACCTGACATATAAAAATGGGAAGAAATGCATCTAAATCTATACTACACGTTTGAAATTGATAGTTTATATTTGGTATAAAAGGGATAAAATTTATAGTCCTGAGTGACAATTTTATGTAACAAGGCATGAGAATGTAAAATTCCATTCAAATTCCCCTCTTATCACTATTCATGAAAACAGCATTTCTCAGCTGGGAAAGCTAACAGCGATATTACATGGTGACATTATTTCAGAAGAGTTGTCTACGATGCAGAATATCTAATTTTTTCACACATGAGTAAGGACTATGTAAAATTTAGCATTTAAGTTGCATTCTGTATACAATATTTTAAAGGGCAAGGGTAAGTACTTTTTGAAATAATATAATAACCTAAATTAATTTCAAAACAAAACCTAATATTCATGTACTTCTTTTCTTTCAAGTCTTTCCAAACAGCTTTTCCAAAAAGAATAGTATATCTTGATATACTAAAAATACAAACACTATTATTGCTGCTTTAGTAAAAAGGAAACTGGAGCATGGAATTGCATAAATGATTTTTCAAAGGGAACCCAAATAAAGTATAGGGGTAGAAGAATCATAATATAGCCACAGTATTCCTCATTTTAGTGCTTGATGCTTTTCTTTTAAATATGAAAACCAGTAAAACAGCCTAATAACATCATGTGCAAGCAAGGAGGATGTTAACTGCCCTGTTTTCACAACCTTATGGAATCACAGCTGATGCAAGACCATGCAATTTAATCCCCTGTATTTATGGACAAGGAAATTTAAATTTAGAGGCATTGTGACTTGCTCAAGACCATAGAGTATGTAAATAGCACATACAAGAATCAAACTCAGGTGTCCTTTATCCCTTGTATAGTGCTGTGTCCACTATGATTAAAATGAAAGAATTTATTCGGGTTGCCAGATATCAATACTTTGATCCTTTATGTAATTAGATTAATGGTATACAGAGTTTTGCTTTTGACTTTAGTATGTTCCAAATATAGTCTGCACATGAGGCATTATACTGCACCTGCCTTTTATATTTAAGAGGTAACATAAGTTTAATAATCATTTTTACCTAATTCAGAAATAACAAGAAAATATTTGCTACTCTTCACAGCTGATTTTCCACTTATTTATTTTTTAACAAAATAGCCACCAACTCTTATATTGCTGCAACTTAGCCATCTAAAGCAGGTGTCAACAATCTTCTTCTGTAAAGAGCCAGGCAGTAAATGTTTTTGTAATTACACAATTCTGGTGTAACCCCCAGGGTTTGTAGCATGAAAGCAGCCACAGACAATAGGCGACTGAACGGA
Organism: Balaenoptera ricei; assembly: GCF_028023285.1. Taxonomy (NCBI): domain Eukaryota; kingdom Metazoa; phylum Chordata; class Mammalia; order Artiodactyla; family Balaenopteridae; genus Balaenoptera; species Balaenoptera ricei. Next base: position 68,152,456 of record NC_082647.1, read on the forward strand.
AGTAGCCATGTTTCAATAAAACTTTATTCACAAAAACAGATCATTGGCCCATGGGCTGTAGTTTGTTGACCCTATCTAAAGCATGGTGATTGCAGAATGAAGGACCAAGATGGTGATATGCTATGGCATTTCAGTTCAGGAGTATTTCAAGTTCTGTAATAAGAGCACCATCAAAGTCTGAGAGTTCTGGTTTTCCTAAGTGATATCTAGAGAACTGCTGAGTTGGCATAACTTTTAAAAAATAAAATATCTTAACCTTTCTCAGATTTCTTTTTTTTAATAGTTATCTTAGTGTTATCACTGGCATCCTATTTTTAGGAGAGAATTAGACAATATACAGAGTTTAAACTTTTTTTTTTTGGCCATTTTGCACGGCTCGTGGGATCTTAGTTCCCCGACCAGGGATGGAACCTGCGCCCTTGGCAGTGAAAGCGTGGAGTCCCAACCACTGGACCACCAGAGAATTCCCTACAGAGTTTAAATAACACATTATATTCTATCTTAATTTGAACCTTTCCAAACCTTTGACCCTCACACCCATTTGTCTCATCACTCATTTTTGTCTCTTCAGAATCCCAGTGAAACGCCAATAAAAGAATTGAAAACAAACTAGTGAAAGTAACAAAAAAGAAGCAGACTCACGGATATAGACAACAAACTAGTGGTTACCAGTGAGGAGAGGGAAGGGGGGAGGGGCAATATAGGAGGAGGGAATGAAGAGGTGCAAACTATTAGGTACAAAATAAGCTACAAAGACACATTATACAGCACAGGGGATATAGTCAATGTTTTATAATAACTATAAATGGAGTATAACCTGTAAAAATCGTGATTCACTCTACTGTACACCTGAAACTTAAATAATATTGCACAGCAACTATACTTCAGTGTTATATAAAGAATTTAAAAAGGTATAAATTCACAAGGTTACTGAGAACCGGAGGAGTAAAATGATGGGCCAAAATTCTAAGCCCATTTTTGGAAGAAGGGAACCAGAGGGAGTGGTGTTGAGCCAGATTAGTGGAGGAAGCTCAGGGTAAAGTACCTGCAGGGGAGAGGGCTGATCCCAGCTTCAGGGTGCAAAGTACCGGGAGACTCAGCACTTGAAGGCAAGTATCAGGGCAAGTTGACAAGGAAGTTAAGATGTGAGGCATGGAAGCAAAGATTGGATTAGAGTTTGCATATAAAAAGTGTAGTTGCCTTTTTCCCACTCCCAGGGTCCAACTGTCTCACAGCCTTATGTCCCTTCAATGGCTCCATAATTAGTAGGTACTGGACATTTACTTGGAAGTAACTGAGCCAGAGAAGCTCAGGGCTCAGGGACATCCAGTCTGATGGGGAGCTGGAGAGGAATGGGACAGAAAGCAAGGAGATCAAGCTCCAGTCAGCACAGTGAATTCGAGACCCTCTAGGCTTCCTTGTACCTTGTTCCCAGAACACCAGCCATAAAGCCCAAGGAGACTTCTCCTGAGAAACTAATAGTCCTGGAGAAGGAAAGAGGAAACAAAAAAGCCTCACTAAAGGACTTCCCTGGTGGCGCAGTGGTTGACAGTCTGCCTGACAATGCAGGGGGCCCGGGTTCGAGCCCTGGTCTGGCAGGATCCCACATGCCGTGGAGCAACTAAGCCCATGCGCCACAACTACTGAGCCTGTGCTCTAGAGCTCACGAGCCATAACTACTGAAGCCTGCACACCTAGAGCCCGTGCTCCACAGCGAGAGAAGGCCCTGCAACGAGAAGCCCGCACACCGCAACAAAGAGTAGCCCCCGCTCGCCACAACTAGAGAGAGCCCATGTGCAGCAACGAAGACCCAATGCAGCCACAAATAAATTAATTAATTTTTAAAAAACCCCACTATGTCTTAACATATGAGGGTCTCAGTTATTCACCCTAAATTCTCAAACCTCAGACTAAGGGCAAGTGGATTATGACATACTGGAATGATACGGTGAGAATAAAACATCAAACAATGAAAAATCTGGGTCCTAGAGCTCAGGATGAAGATCATTAAAATTGGAAAAGAAGAATATAATTATTCAATACTAATTAAACACAATGCATCAAGTGGTAAGACAAGCATTTGAAACATGTACATACTGATTTATTCTCAATGACAATCTTGTGGAATGATTATCGTTATCTTCAATTAATCAATTATTAAACTGAGGCCAAAAAATACAGGCGAGTTGCTACTGTTATAAAAGTAATTTTTACAGGTTGTATATTGTTCCCATCTCCTTTCCAGTAGAAGGATTATATATGTCTGCTCCTTGCTGTATCATTTGCAATGCCTCCCTGAGGAAGGAATATACATTTGCAGATCATGAGCATCATACTTGTTTATATGACTTACTCTAGACATATACGTAAGCTATGTTCAATTAGAAACTTCAAGAACAATCACATGAATTTGTTATTGTTCTTTTCCTTTTTCCAGAAGATAGGATTTTCTCCTTCAGCCTGGCTCCAGTATAAATAAAGCATGTGAAACAGAGTAGAATACATATGACATAAAATATAAGCAAGGAAGTAAAATGTTGTATTGTAAACAAAGTTCTCAAACCTCACTTCCCTGTCTCTCCTTTCCAATCTCTCCTCCCCACCCCAGCTCCTCTCAGCTTTTCAGCATTTTATTATTATATGTGGTTTGTCAGCTAAAGATCACCAGTTACTGCAAGAAAGTCTGACACAAAAGAAAAAGACACCAAATAAAACAAAAAAGAAAACTCCAGAATAGGAACCTAGAGGAAACAGACCTAACACAGGAAATAGAAGGATACTTACATTTAATAGCGTCAGAGGTATAAGAATATTTATTACATCTCCAAAATGAGAATGGAATGCTATAATAAAGGAACAATGATAGAATAAAAGGAAATCTCTTAAAATTAAAAGTATGACAGTGACTATAAATCAAAGGTAGAAAGATAAAAAGAGAAAATCTCATAAATTAGAACAATGAAGCAAGAAGTGAAAAATAAAGAAAAAATAAAATCAAAGGATTGATCCCAAGTGACAAACATCCAACAAAGAGAGTTTTCTGGAAAGACACAAAAGAGAAGGGAGTTAAATTACCAAAGAAGCAGCAAAAGAAAAATTTTGAGAAATTATAAATACTTAAAAAAAAAATCATAAAGTATTGAGCATATTTTAACATTTTCTAGTCTATAGTACTTTTATATATAAAGAATGGGTATAATAGAGATCAGAAAATGTGATACTATAAAATTTAGAGCAATTTTGAAACATTGACAAATGAAATGAATTATGTATAATGTAGGAGAGGCTAACTTTGATCTATTCTGCTTTAGTCAGATTGGAAATGGGAATACTGTATTCTGTATCATACTTTCAAGGGATGGATACTCCAAGGATGGAGTAATGGAATGAGTAATGGGCAATTTACTGTATCAGTTATTTATTGGTAGGTAGATTTGAAACCAAATCTTTGTGGTTTCAAACAACAATCATTTCGTTTGTTCATGATTCTGGAAATCAGCAATTTGAGCTGGGCTCAGCCAGGCAGATCTTCTGCTGGTCTTGTCGGGGGTCATTCATGCAACTATAGTCATCTGGTCACTAAACTAGGACTGGAGACCTCCTTTATGTGTCTAACAATTTGTGATGGCTAACAGCTGAGCCACTCTCATCCTCCGGGAGACCAGCCCAGGCGTCTTCACACGGATGTCTCAGATTCCAAGAAAGTGAGACTAGAGGCAACAAGACCTCTTTAGGTTTATATTCAAGCCTCTCATAACTTCACTTCTACCGTATTTTATTGGTCAAAGCAAGCTGCAAGGCCAACCCGGATTCAAAGCGGTGGAGCAACTCTTATCTCTCACTTCTTCTGACAAGCTACAAAGGCACGCGCGTACAGGGATGGGAAGAAGCTGTAACCATTATTTTGCAATCTGCTATATTTACTCCATACCATGTCACGTGAAGAATGCTTGAAAAAATTAGGCATGACAGTATTAGGAGCAGTACAGTACAGGAGCTATGGTCATTATTTTTGACATTTGAAGTGTTGTAATGTGGAGGGGACATTACTCTTATTTTTTATGGATGCTACAGATCAAATGAAATACGTATACAGAAGTTTCAGAGAGTCAATTTCCGTCAAATACAAGAAAGAACTCTTTAAAACTTGTGAAATGCTCTATCAACAGGAAGGAGTCAGGTGTATGTGGGATGTAGGTGTTCTTTGGGATGTGGCAGAAGGGATTTGTTATAGGATGACAGCTACATGGCTTTTAGTGTCTCTTCCAATAGTAGACTCTAACCTGTCTTTACAATTTTTAGAGAGTATAATAGCCAGGACTAAATATTGTATTTGGGAGTAGACTGTGAATAAATGACTCACTTCAGTAACCTACGTTTATAAACAGAGAGAAGAGCCAAAGAGAGGCAGAACAGAACATTGGGTGATACTGAAACTCTAGGGAGAGGAAAGAGAAGCAGTGCCAAACAAAGGAGTAGCAGAGGAAACTGAAAAAAAAGATCAGCATCACTGATTTAACAAAGTATGTTACCTCAGCACTTATCTTCACACGTAAAATTTTGTGCTGTATTCAGAATATCTATTTCACCTCATTCCTCTATGATACATAAATCTTTTTCACCTGAAATTCCTATTTGTGAAGTTATTACTCGGTTTCAGAGTTACCCAGAATCAAATGGCTCCCTCCCCTCAGAGTTTTCCATTTATAATAGCATCCTAACTAGCATATCTTTCCTGGGAGGATAAATTACCACAGCTGTGGGTTGAAAAATCTGTGGTTACCTTCCAACCTCCTGCATTTTTAACTGAGTTTATATTTGGCCTCTTCTGAGAGAAACACAACTAAACAACTAGGAGAAGGTTGCATTACCTAATCCAGCTGTACATTCGTTGCAGGATAAAAACAAACTCTAGCCCCAATAAGCAAGGTAGACAATTTCCTGGAGACTTTTGTGTTTCCTACTTCTCTATTTAGCTCTTACCTCGGACTGACTCTAGTATGATAATGGTGATACAGAGACACCTACATTCTTATGAATCCCTCCCTACTCATATAGCAGCAAGACCTTTATAAATTTAGTAGCTGAAAGACCACAGAAAGAATAAAAGCAAAGCTGTCGATAAAAGATTAATTATGAGAAAGTTTTCAAATAGAATCATGAAGACTGCAGGTATATTGGAGCAACGTAAAAGAGAGGAACTTAGTATATGCAGTAGACATTATGCTCAAAGTAAGAATGGGATTCCTTCCAGACTTCGAGTTAGCCCTGGATGTCATTTGATGTGGGTGTGTCCCTTTACTGAGGCGGCTTAAGGAATGAGGAGGGAACTGCTGGGCTGGAAGAATCCATGGATTCGCCCTGTGCTTTCCTCCAGCCTCGCTGGAGAGCAGACCATGATCAAGCAATGTGAATGTATGCTTTCCTGTCTGGGTTTTCCTATCTGGAAATCCCCTGGCTGGCACAATTGGCACTCATTTCCTTGCGGTATTTCTAGCAATGCAGGTGTGTGTCCTACTACACCCATCATTAATTTTTTTCTACATTGTCTAAACTGGACTATGTCTGGGAAATTCATATTCTTCCTTCCAAATTCTTCTGGATTTTACTATGGCAATCTTTTACGACTAGGTAACCCACATAGTGCCCTTTTACCCAGCTTTCTAAATGAATCTCAAATTTGGACATTTATATTTATATAAATTTTACTTAAATATATGTTGTATATAAGAAAAAATTTATATGTATTATATATAAACATTGATTTAGAGACATAAATATATGCCCATATATATTTTCATATATATGCATAATTATTTCCAATTTCTCTTTCTATATCTTATGAGGTTTTAAAAAATCAAAATAAGGTTTTTAGGATACTTTAAGTAGTTTCCTTCCTGGCAGATGTTAGCTTTGGCATTTGTCCTCAGTTACCAACAACAAAAATGCCCAGCATTTTACTTATATGCCCAAAGCAGAAAAAAAAAAAAAATACTGGGATTAAAGTAATATGCTCACATTTCAATAACTTCAGCTCCTAATATATTTCTTTTTCCCATAGTTAAGCAATCCTTGCTTAAAACACTTATTGCATATTCCTCAGAATCAGCAAGAACACCCCTCACTTACCTGAGAAATCACTAATTATTATTTTTGTTGATCCATGTTTTTATGTATTATTACTGATTCATATTCACATCACATTTGCGGGAAATAGGTCACGTAAGAGGAGAAAATTCCCTACACTTTTCCTCTAACCCCAAGTCTCAAAGGCCATTCCTGTTAACTATTTTATGTCCACCAGAATTCCCAGCTCCCACCACTCTGTTCTTTTATTCCTGTCATTAACTGGCATCGTGCCATATGTTTTGATTTTGATAATTATATATCACTGACGTTGTTCCAGATCAACATACATAGCTTTCTCATTAATCTTAATAGCTTACAGAATATTCCTCTATTTTATTTATTGATTTCTTCATTGACAGACATGTAGGATTTTTTTTTTTTTTTACCCTATTACAATCAATGGTGCAATGAACATAAACACAGAGGCACAAACTTACATTTTTTTTTTTTTTTTTACTATAGAGCATAATTTTTTAAGTGGAATTATTGAGTAATAAGAAACAAATTTACCTGCTAAAAAAGACTATCAAAATTTTTACTCTCATCAACACTTTTTGAGAGTATCTTTTCTTCAGTAATCCATGCCAAAATATTTTTAAATTTTTTAACTATGATGGGTAAAAAATGTTAAATTGGTACTTTCTTAATTTTTAGTGGGAATAACGATTGCTACACAACCTTTGCCCATTTTTGAGTTGGGCCATCTTTTTTTGCATTGATTTTGTATCTAATGATTTGGCAAATTTTATATCTCTATATTTATGTCTCAACAGTAGATCTGTTATATTTGTTGCAAATGTTTTTCACCTGCCTATTATTTTTCCATTCATTTTTCTTTTTTTCTCACATCTTTATTGGAATATAATTGCTTTACAATGGTGTGTTAGTTTCTGCTTTATAACAAAGTGAATCAGCTATGCATATACATATATCCCCATATCTCCTCCCTCTTGCGTCTCCCTCCCACCCTCCCTATCCCACCCCTCTAGTGGACAGAAAGCACCCAGCTGATCTCCCTGTGCTATGCGGCTGCTTCCCACTAGCTATCTATTTTACATTTGGTAATGTATATATGTCCATGCCACTCTCTCTTTGTTCCAGCTTACCCTTCCACCTCCCCGTGTCCTCAAGTCCATTCTCTACATCTGCGTCTTTATTCCTGTCCTGCCCCTAGGTTCTTCAGAACAATTTTTTTGATTTTTAGATTCCATGTACATATGTTAGCATATGGCATTTGTTTTTCTCTTTCTGACTTACTTCACTCTGTATGACAGACTCCAGGCCCATCCACCTCACTACAAATAACTCAATTTCGTTTCTTTTTATGGCTGAGTAATATTCCATTGTATATTTGTGCCAAATTTCTTTATCCATTCATCTGTCGATGGACACTTAGGTTGCTTCCATGTCCTGGCTATTGTAAATAGAGCTGCAATGAGCATTGTGGTACATGACTCTTTTTGAATTACAGTTTTCTCAGGGTATATGCCCAGTAGTGGAATTGTTGGGTCATATGGTCGTTTTTCTCATGAAAGAACTCTGTGTGCTGTTTCCTAATCACATCCTCTTACCTGTTCCCACTCGACAGAGATAATAATTGTCTAGAAATTTCTTTTCTCATTTCTTGCTCTTTTTCATAAAATATAATTTTAGCACATATGTATGTATTCCTAGACAACATGGTGCTGAATTTTGTTTTTGAACTCTAAAAACATGGACTTGTACTGTTTATATTCTTCTGTATCTTGCTTTTTTCACTCAATGATATATTTCCAAAATTGAATTCATGTTGATATTTGTAGCTGAGTTCATTTCTTTTCAGGTATTACTCTTATGTTCAAAAAACTGGCTAAACCCTATTTTTAATTATAATAGATGATCCATGTACTTTGTTGTGTTTTCTATGTGGGCGATCATAACACCATTAAGTAATGACTGTTTTATTTCTTCCACCCCAACTGCTATCTCATTCGTTTTTCTTCTTTAACTGATCTTACCCAGCCCTCTCTACTAGGTCATGTTTTGACAAACCAGATCCCTCCTACTGAGCCCCACTTTCCCCCTACCCTCTACTCTGAAATCCTTGATTTGTAGTATTTGCCAGTTTCAGTAATGCAAATAACCATAGCCATTTTCAAGCTACCAATAGTATCTTGGAGATGGGAAGAGGAAGAAGGCGTACCTAAAGGACTCTCTTTGAGCCTGTACTAGCAGGGTCCATGAGCCCATCATACTGTAGGCACTTTAGTCTGGCCCCTAACTTCTTTTTGTCATTGAATCAGATGATTGCTGTAAGTTTTTTTATTCTTGTGGGGTTTTTTTTTTTAATAGATACCTTTGATAGGTTAGACCATTCTTTTCTATTTCAAGTTTGCTAAGAGTTCTCATCATAGGTTTTTAATATTCCAGCAGGTTTTCTGCACCTAGGGAGATGATTTTTTTTCCTTCCTCCTTTATCTGTTAATATGTAAATGAAATTTAGAAATTTTCTTGTGCTGATACCATTTATTCCCTTGGTAACCTAACTTGGTGATTATCTATTATCTTCTTTACATAATGTTAGATGTAGTTTGCTAGTATTTTCTTAGGGATGTTGTATCTGTGTACAAGTGGTAGTTTAACTTTATACATACCATTTGGCAATATAATACCCTTAGTTAGTCTTAATGTAGTTTGGGAAACTTTTCTTCTTTATCTGGGTGAGTCTATACATGTTCTCAATTATCTGTTCCAGAAATATTTGGTAGAATTTTCCTAAAAAGCTGGTTGAGACTGGTGCCTTCTTTGTGAGAAGATATTTAATTAATGAATATAGGAAATTTCAGGGTTTTTCTCCATAAGTTTTAATCACTTTTGATAAGATTTTTTTTCTAGGAATTTTCCATTTTTTGTATACTTTTAATATTAATGAAGTATTTCATAGTGTTTACTACCATTTATCCTTTATTTTATCCCTAATTATGTTCCATTTCTAAATTGTCTTTTTCTTTTTTTCTTTATTAGTCTTATTAGAAGATTGTACATTACATAGTTTTCTTCAAAGAACAAATTTTGTTGTTCTTGGTTGAGCCTCTATTGTCAATTTGTTTTTATTTTATTAAGTTCTGCTTGTATCTTTATTATTTCTTCTATGTTCTTTAGTTTTTACCTACTTTTTAATAAATTTATTCATGGTGTATTTTAACATACCCAAGGTAATAAAAGTGGTATCAGATATTTTCTTCCAGTACTTTTATCATTTCTTTGTTGTTGCTACTTATGTATTAAATCCAGTTGGGATTTACTTTTGTTATGGGGTATGTTATTTTTCTCCCAAACTGACAGTTAATTGTCCCATCAAGGTTTAATAAATGCTTTCAAAGTTTGATATCCTCCTTTGAAAACCATATATTAAATTCCCCTCTCTGTCTGGATTCTTCATTCCATGCTACCTAGCTAGTTATTTATTTGTCTTGTGGTAATATGCTGTTTTAATGATAATAGCTTTATAGATTATTTTAACATTTAATAATAAAGTCCCCTCTAATAATTTTTGTCATTTTCCTACAATTTTCTTAGCTATTTTTGCACACTTATGTTTCTTGATGAACTTTATTCCTTTTAGGATTTGGTAATATGTACATGTGTTACAAAATTTACAAAAGGAAATACAGAGAAAAGCCTCTTTGTACACCTCTCTGCCAGCTCCTTTAACCTCTTATTGGAGACAATTCCTCTTATTAGAGACATTCTATGTAATTAAAAAAAAAACACATAATATATTTTCCTTTTATTCTCATAAAATAATAGCATTTGTGATGTACTTTGCCCTTATTCACTTACTATCTTGGCCATTTTCTCAACATCAGACATAAGGGTTCATGTCTGATGAACTTCAGAAACAATTTGGCAAATTTTCAACCAAGTCTATATGTTCTCTCAAACATATGACCAAATGCCATTTTCAAATGCTATTTCTAGCAACCTAAATCAAAGAAAGTAATATTTTATCATGTCATATGAGGTCAATTTTTCAATTCAATCAAATAACAAATTATATCAATTTGTGGATAATATTCTTTAAAAGATGAAATATACCAGCTTTCCTGTTATCACATTGTACTGAGGCAGGAAATGCTAACTTAAATATAAACTTATATATATATATATATATATATATATATATATATATATATACACATATACATACATATGTATACATATACATATTTTTCATAAATTTGGGCAAAGTACTTATTCTCTCTATGCTTCAATTTCCTCATCTTTTACAGCAAGTATGAATAACTGAGACCTCTTTCAGCTCTAAAAGTCTACTATTTTATTATATTCTCAAAGTAATTACTTCCTGTTAGCTCAAACACAGCAATGTATTGGAAGGATAATGTAATACATCATTGCCTTTTCTGGAAGAGGTGAATCGTTGATATTTTAAAAGCTTTGTGATCATAGCAGCATCAGTGGCCTCAGCAGTAGCCAGCCATGGGCTGCGTAGCAAAGTATTGCCATTGATATGATTCAGCCTTCTAAACTTCCCTTTTCCCTGTCTCTGGGTTCAAAATTGCATGTTCTTAGGATGGAGTATCTGGACTAGCTTGACTTGACTTGAGTCTCCAGCCACCTCTGGAACAAGAGGCCAAAAGGAGCAAGAATTGGAGCATTTCACGTGAATTGAAGCTTTTCTGAAAAGAGGACAACATTGTTATGACTTTGGTAGCTGTATCAAGAGGTGTTTATTCATCCAATATGAACGGTACTCTGAGTATAATTCTGTATACTAGGCATATTATAGTTTTTGTAATACATTAGGGAAAGAGTACTGAACACCATTATTAAGTACATATTTTGATTTCACAAGGGCAATTCAATTGTAAACACTAAATTTGCACTGCTTTATTTCTGTATACATAAAAATTCTTGAATTTTCTTTTCAGTTTATCAAAGATTTCTTATTATCTTACCTAATTTCTAAGATAATACATTCATGTTTGTTATTATATAGCTATTTATTTAATGGATATGGCAGTAGACTGAAAATCAAGGCATGTTACTTTATCTACGAATGAGGACTAATAATTTTGACCTATGGAAAAAGAGACTGTGAGGGTTAAGTAATGTATTTAGAGGAATTTGGGAATAAAAGAAGTTGAAAAGGTGACATTGTAAAGGTTTATTCATGGTCTAGCTTTTCCTCAATAGCTTTACCAGACGATTGTTAGTTTGTGAGCTCTCTAAGGGCTGGAATCAAATCCTTATCACTTATTATTCCTAGAAATTATGGCAAATGATCAATGCCTCTGTATTTGATAGAAGGAAAGTGGTACTAGGGGAAAATACAAATGGAATTACAATACAAAATATACTTAAAATGAGACTAATAAAGCCATCATTGTGAAGGTAAACTGGCATAGAAGCTCGACAGGAATGCACACACAGAGGAAACAGAATCAGGGAAAATGGAGGTCATAGCCCAGCTGGGCCAGACAACAGGCACACACAGGAGGATGTGGCCAGCCCTCAAACTCTACTACCCTAGGTAACTGTTGATCATCTTCTTGTCCTTGCGCCAGCCTGTCACTCTCCTCTGATTCTTTGAAACCATACAGATTCTGAAGCCATCCAAGGAATATTTCTCTTTTATGGCTTTGAATCTTTAAATCATATTCGGTTGATATTTGACATACTTGTTGACAGCCTAAATGGATTTTTTAATAGTGTAGCTTAGATAAATCTCTCTTCTATTGTAGGGGAGCCAAAAATGTTTTTATGGCTAACTCTAGCTTAAGAAGCAGCCAGAGCTTTAAAAAAATTCAACCATTTAATTTTTAATATGGATTAGTTCCTTTTGGTAATTAAAAACAAACATTTTGTAAAACTGCCAACATATTAATCAAAACAATATAGGGTTATGTACATCAGGCACTTAAATATGGTTTAAACCTTTCTGAGGTGGAACTATGAAATAAAATTAAAATAGATGGAAACAAGGCCCTTTATTGCTTATTCCCAGTATAGACCAAAGGTCATATATAAAGTTCAGTTATGGCCATAATAAACTTTAGTAGATTCTAAAGTTTGCTTGGGGTAATACATATCTAAATGTTGTGTCACTGTATTAACATGTAGGACCAGGAAATAAAAGAACTATATAGCACCTTGGTTATGCAAGCCTCAGAGTTTTTGCCACTAGTCAAGGCTGATCAACGATGATCCAAATCTCTTACATTTTTCTTATTAGCAGCAGCGAATATGCTGCTCTTGGGTGAGGATAACAATGTAGCTACAACTTTTTTTGGAAACGTAAAGCTAGAAACTCTCTATTTTAGCCGGAGACCAAATTTAAAAAGCCCCAAAAGAGATGTTTCTTTCTTTTTTTTTCTGCCTAGAAAGCTAAGTAATTAGTATGCTCCCAGACATAAGGATTATCAAGTATAATTATTTCAAGGGCTTGAAATGGTTGTGCTTTGTGTAGTTCTATGCAGTGTGCTGGCATTTCATTCACTTCTATTATTTCTGTACTGCCGGGGGTGTTCTAGAATTTTTTTTTGCCATCTAACTGTTATTACATCAGTAAAAAAGAAATCAAATACTAGTTATCTTACATTGGTTTGTAATAAAAGTCAATATGTTAACACTTTTATCTTAATATTAACACCATGTGTCTTACTCTTTGGCTAATATCTTACTAACTTTCCAACATCAAATCCTGATATATATGTATGTGTATAATATTCCATTATGCCATCCTTGCAGTTCTCTTGGTTTAATCAGATTCTTAGATTATTGGAATATTAAGAATGATCACACAGCATATGGAACCACAGAAGATCCTGAATAGCCAAAGCAATCATGATAAAGAAAAGCTGGAGGCACCACAATTTCTGATTTCAAACTATATTACAAAGTTATAGTAATCAAAATAAGATGGTTTCGCCATAAAAACAGACATGTAGATCAATGCAACAGAATAGACAGCCCAGAAATAAATATGTGTGATTAATTTTCAACAAAGGAGCGAAGAATATACAATGGAGAAAGGAGAGTCTTTTTGATAAATGGTGCTGCGAAAACTGGATATCCACATGCAAAATAATGAAACTGACCCCCATCTTACACCATACAGAAAAGTCAACTCAAAATGTTTGATTAAAGATTTGAACATAAGATCTAAAACCTTAGAAGTCCTAGAAGTAAACATAGAGGTTAAGCTCTTTGACATTGGTCTTAGCAATGATTTTTGTGGATTTGATGCCAAAACCAAAGGCAACAAAAGCAAAAATAAACAAATGGGACTACATCAAACTAAAAAGCTTCTGCCCAGCAAGGGAAACCATCAACAAAAAGACAACTTATCGAATGGGAGAAAATATTTGCAAACCACATGTCTGATAAGAGGTTAATATGCAAAATATACAAGGAGCGCATGCAACTCGATAGCAAAAAACCCAAATAATCCAATTTAAAAATGGGCAGAGAATCTGAATAGACCTTTTTTTCAAGGAAGACATACAAATGGCCAACAGGTACATGAGAAAACAACATCACTAATTATCAGGGAAATTCAAATCAAAACCACAATGAGATATCACTTTACACCTTCAAAAGGCTACACCTTCAAAAAGACAAGAGATAACAAATACTGGTGAAGATGTGGAGAAAAGGCAATCCTGGTACACTGTTGGTGGGAATGTAAACTGGTACAGTCACTGTGGGAAATAGTATGGAGGTTCCTCAAAAAATTAAAAACAGAACTACCACATGACCCAGTAGGTCCACTTCTTGGAGAACCTAGGGGCAGGACAGGAATAAAGATGCAGACATAGAGAATGGATTTGAGGACACAGGGAGGGGTAGGGGTAAGCTGGGACAAAGTGAGAGCTTTTACCATATATATATGGTGAAATCACAATCTCAAAGAGATAATCTGTAGTCCCATATTCATTGCAATATTATTCACAAAGGTATGGAAACAACCTAAGTTTCTGTCGATGGATGAACTAATAATGAAAAAGTGATGTATTTATGAATATGAATATGGATATTATTGGCCTGCCATTTGTGGATGAAACTGGAGTGCATTATGCTAAGTGAAATAAGCCAGACAGAAAAAGACAAATACTGCATGTTTTCACTATAGGTGGCATCAGAAAAAAATAAAAAATAAAAATAGAGACAGAGATTAGACTGGTGGTTGCCAGGAGCTGGGGGTGAGGGAAATAAGGAGAGGCTGTTAAAAAGTACAAACTTTTAGTTATAAGATGAATTGGGGCGGATGATCTAATGCATAGCATGGTGACTACAGTTGACAACATTGTATTGTATAATTAAAATTTGCTAAGAGTTGAACTTAAGAGCTCTCAAAAAACAAACAAAAAACACATAAATATGTGAGTTAGTGGATGTATTAATTAACTCGGTGGGAATCACTTCACAAAGTACACTATCATTTCATTGGTCAATTATACCTCGATAAAGCTGCAGAAAAAAAAAGAATGATCAGACAGATTTGTCAATTCCACCCTTTCAAAAGGTTGAGCTGAGAAGGTCATAAAGTTCTTACTTCTGAACTTAATTCTGAGAAGGTCATAAAGTTCTTAATTCTGAACTTAATGTTTCTCAGTAAATAAAGCTAGTTTAATAGTAAGTGATCATCAATTAAAGGAACTCAGTGTAGTTAGTTCAACACACTGAATTCAAGAGAACATTCCCTCTGCTCAAAGACAATGCAGCATCATTAATTTTCAGAGAACTGATAAGTTCCAAGTGCTAACAGTTTGGCCTATATAATATTTACAAGTTTTAAGCACTTTGAAATAATGTGAAGATGCAGATGGAGTTTGGAATGAAACTTGAACTACCATATAGATCTGTCTGCTTCCTCCTGATTGTTAGTTTTTCCATGTACTTTTGCAGAACTATGAAGGTGAAGATCACTAGACTCTCATTTTCTTTATGTTGATGGAACCACTGAAAGCCCCAAATCACCACAAAGTCAGGAAATGTGAACTGTGGTCGCTTTCCACAACCTATTATGAAATAAAACTGCTTAGTCTTCTTACCTTATGTGAGGTCTCAGATATTGATCTGGAGCATACATCATCAACAAGCAAACAAATGAATGTGGCCCTCTTCCCCCCTTTAGTCTCCATAATAATCAGCCTGATATTATAGCCAGCTACAAACTTCTTTCTGCCCCCCAAAAGATTAGCATAGGCGCGCTATGAAAAAAGTGTTTTTTATTATTATATATCATTAATGTGCAGTTTATTTTTGCAATGAGACTCTAAAATTACCTTTTTTTATAAGAAGATTTCCTATAGCTCTGTGTTTGGGAAATACAAGTATAAACAGTAAGAAATGCTCCACCTGAAATACAATATACTGAATTTTGGCCGTTGGAATGTAAGGTCATTTTATAGATGCCACCATTTCAGTTCATTCACCGAACTGAAATGGTCTTTATTCACTGACCAAAAGATAAGATATATTTTGCCAGTTAATACAGCTCTCCAAGTAAAAACGTGTAGGTTGAGATAAGCTTCCATTTAAAATAATTTTTTGCCACAGTATCATTAAATATGTTCTTTAAACTTTTCATGTTTTCTTAAGAAATAACTTTATCAACTTTCCCCTGAAATAATCAGCCTCATTTGCAGCTGTGAACTAAGATTATTTATTAAGAGACAATTTGAAAATTCTTAAGAGTTTCTCTAAGGCCCCCAAAAGTCTGTAATGCAAAATACTATAGGAATTAAATGTGTTCTTTGTTTTAGTATCACTCTCCGCCATTACAAAAAGTAACACAAATGCAAGCCAAAATCCAAAACTAAAAACCCAAAACAAATTCTGTCATTACAATATAGTTGTGGAACATGGAGAATTTGGAACCTGGTAAACTCAGGTTTGAATCTCAGCTTTCCTGTATTACCTTCAACAAAATATTAGCTTTTCTAAATTTTCAATTTATATGTAAAATTCTGGGCAATAATAGTGTCAATCTTGTGAGATTCTTGGAAAGATTCCATGATATAGTCTGTTTAGCAGAGCAGCTGCCTCACAGGAGACAGTGGTTTTCAGGCAAATGCTTGTTGGCTCTTATCAGACTTTATCTATGTTATGAGCTGATTTATGTTCCCCCGAAAGTCCTATGTTGAAGTCCTAATGCTCAGTAACTCAGAATGTGACTGTATTTGGAAATAGGGCCTTTAAGGAGGCGATTAAAGTAAAATGAGGTCATATGGGTGGGCCCTAATCCAATATGAATGATGTTCCCTCAAAAGAAGAGATTTTGACACAGATGTGTGAGCACACAGAGTAGAGAGAAGTCATCTACTCACCAGCCAAGGAAAGAGGCCGCAGAAGCAATCGACCATGATGGCACCTTGATATTGGACATCTGGCTTGTATATCTATGAGGAATTAAATGTCTGTTATTAAAGCCTGTGCTGTTTTGTTATGGCAGTCCTATATATCTCCCCAAATTTCTCCTCTTGTTTCAGACTTACTGTGTTGGACAAAAGGGTTGAGCTTATGACTAGGCTAGGTTGTGACCCTAGCACCTTATAACAGCCATAGTCCTCAGGTACCCAGAGAGAAGTAAAGGTGAGAGGCAGAGAGAGAGAGTCCCAGAGCTGCCCTTTGATTCAGCAACTCTCTTTAATTTTGTGAGCTTCCCTCCAAATTTTTTTTCTTTTTAAGTAGGGTTGCAGTTACTTTTAGCTAAAAGAATACTGACTATTCTTTTGACTGTTGTTATAAAATTGAACATATGGTTCCATGAGGAAAAAAGCATTCTTACATCAACAGAATTGACATGTTATGGGTTAAATTGTATATTCTTAGTCCAAAAAATAAGATATATTCTTAGTCCAAAAAATAAGATATGTTGAAGTTCTAACTCCCAGTACCTCAGAATGTGACTTTATTTGCAAATAGAGATTTTGCAGATATAGTGAGTTAAGATTAGGTCATACTGTAGTAGGATAGGCCCCTAATCCAATATAACTGGTGTTTTTGTAAAAAGATCACCATATGAAGAAGCAGAGACACACAGGGAGAATGGTTTTTAAAGGCAGGCATCATTTCACATTTTTTAATAATACCAATGGCCTTCAATACAGCAGGTTTTCAAAAACTACTTGTTGAAGTTATTTTCGTATGAGGGTTCAGTTCCATGAGCAGTATGTCTTGTTTCAAACCTTGGATCACTACACTACTGGGTATCAGAAGAGTGTCTACCTCTTAAATTGTTGATTCTGAAGTTAGTCTTTACTTTTTCTGCTATTACGTTATGTTATTTCGCTTTCTTATCTTTTTTCATGTTATATTTTCAGTTTCGACATGCTATAATATTAATTGTATGAACTATCCAAATGAATGAGCACATTTCAGGTCTGTACTGCAACAGGTTTTTCTATCTGGGAATATTGTAGTACTGTCAAAAATTACAAACATTTCCATAATTCTCTCAGATTCATAGCAGATAAGTTATATCTAATTAAGTAATGGAATAGTCTCTTACGGAATCCTTTTGGCTAATCATTATAACTTTGTTCTTTATGGACAAAAGAAAATCATAATATACTAGGTTTTGATATCATATAGATGACAAGTAATGATCACTTATCAGAGAAGAAAGAATATACATAATTTCACTGAAATGTTTATCATTTGGGAAAATATTTTAGAAAATCTTTTACATAATGGGAACATAAAAGTCCCTGGACTGAATTTCCGAAAACCAGATTGAGGTTTAACTGCATAGTAATTGTGATTTAGAACCAAATGACTTAAATTCTTAGCATCTCAGCTTCCTTTCTTATATATTATCTTCAAAGCATCTCATCAAGGTAAATAAATGGGAAGCCTCATTTTTCTCTTCTTTTAACAAGGTCTTATTCATATTTGTGTGTGAAGGTTCAGCCCTTTCTTTAAAATAAAAAATTCATGGCACAACTAGTCCTAAGATGAACAGTTAAGCAGACATGCAACTAATATGCAGTAGGGAATCTAGGCTATGGTTTCCTCAGCTAAACATTATGTCCTAGTCATGCCATGTAGGTTGAAAAACTGAGACATTTTTGCTTCCTTTCAAACTGGCCACTCAACTAGCATTCAGAGTTTTGCATTTGAGTCAAACAGATGCTAAAGGGTTGGGAAGAAAGAAAAGGAAGGAATCAAATCTACATCCACTGCAAAAGGAATCTAAAAGACTAAATGACTTGTTGGAAGATATTCTAAATTGCAGCTATTACAAGAACGACATTTTAAAATGAAATTCTACATCAGGGGTTCCTAACCTCACATCCACTAACCCCTGGATCCATAAACAAATTTCAAGGGCTGTGTGAACTTGTATGAGGAAAAATTACACCTTTATTTTCATTATCCTCCAACTGAAATTTACATTTCCTTCAATTATAAATGCAGGCAACCAAAGTAGCACTACATATAATTTAATCATCAATAGAAATCAGAGATATTTAAAATCATATTACAGTTGTTGGTGATATCACCAGCTATTGTTTATGCTCACACTGTTTTGACAGTGATTTTACATATTGCTAAGTTATTTAATGTGTTAATAGAGTCACACCATTAAAAAAAATTAAAAAGCTGCGTTTTAATATAATTGGCTTTGTTTTTTTAATAATCCTATATGCTTTGTTTTATGCATTACAAAACATCATTCTTAGAACTTAGTCAATAAGTGAATACCAAAAAGGTCCATGGCACAAAAAAAGGTTAAGAATCTCTGATAGGTTGATATTCTGTATTAAATTTGTATAATCTGCTAAGATTTGTGTTTTAAACCAATTTCAAGGACAAAATAAAAAGAATTGGGGGAAATTTTCCTTAAAATTATCAAAATGGTATAATAATGTCAATATTAAAAAAGCAATATTGAAAAGAATATAAATTAAACTTATAAGTTTATATGTATTATTAAATGGTGGGAGGGTAAATATCTTCCAATAAAGCATACTAATACAATCCTAAAATGCTGACCCTGTGCCAGAAAAGGAAAGCTTTCTTATCTCTCACACACAATTTCTGTAGTATGAATATGTGTCTGCCAGAGAAAAGACAACACTCACTTTCCATTACTTTGACATTGCCTTTGAAGAGACATGTGTGAAAATTCTCTCACAGAGCTTTTGATATATTTAACATCAACTTCCGTATTGTTTGCACATTTTTGTTGAGAAATTTTCTAGACACTATTGTCCTTGTGACGGAAATATACCAAAAAAACAGGTGTCTTTTTGTAAACCTAAAAGAAAAAAAACCTTTAAATGTAACATTGGATTTGGATCCCCAAGAATAAGATTTCCATCAATCTTTACTCTTAAGAGCATCTCAACTTCTAGAAAGAGATAACTGAAATTTTTCCATTTTCTTTTTTAATTTCTGAGGAATTATTGAGGTGTTGTTTTTTTCCTTGAGTTTTGCTTTTTTAAGTGGACATAAAATGTCTTTTATGTTACCATAGCATTTGAAAAAACTCTATAGGCAGTGAGAAATCACCAGATTGGTTCCGAAGATGAAAAGGAAGCATACTGACAAACAAAAATAAGCCCCAACATAAATAACAAATTGATTGTGAGGTCAAGGCATTACAAACCTAATTCAAAAAAATACTGGGCTTGAAAATAGGGTAAATAAATATTATTTATTTTAGGAAAGCCATACTCTGTTACATAGTCATTTGCGTATTAGTCACGATTTGTACATGAACATGACCCTAATATCCTCTAATTTCTTTTTCTCTGTATCTGTCTTTCTTGAACTTGTGGGGTGAAGTGAAGGAGTGAGGAAGAATGATAACGAGATATTTTAATCTTGCTTGAAAAGTTAATGGTACAGTGCATACCAGCTCTTCTAACCATAATCTAACCATAATACACCAAAATAGATATTATGACAACCTTTAATCTCTCCATTGGGATTGTTTTCAAGGTGTGTTTTATGAGAGGTTAAACCAGAAATATTCCTTTTTTAAAAAATGGGGTAAATTAATTCAGAAATTATGAAACTAGAGCCACAGGTATTCAACAACCATCTAGTTTATATTTATTTTTCCACTTTGGAAAACAACATATGAGCCACAAACTGACAATAAAATATAGAGAGTTGAACAACATGCGGTACCTTCTACGTACCATGAAAAAGATGTCACTTTTTGAAGTGTTACTAGTTAACTCCTTTTCACCATGTCTCTTATTACCAAATAGAAAGGAGTCTTGAAATTGAAGGCTACCCAGTATTCCAGAAAAAACTGACTCATAACTTAAATCTTTCAGAAGTTTTATAGTTGGTCCTTCTATCTATAGAGAGAAGCAGGTTTAAAACAGTAAAGTTACAAGAAAGAACGACTAAATTGATCAATTTTTTAGACCTTGAGTGAACAAAAGGTTAAAATCTCCCTCCGTTTTTATGATCAGAAAGCCTTTTCTCTCTCTCACCTAGGGAAATTTAACTCGTTCATTAACTTGTTAGTTATTCTCTGAGGATGCATCGTAAATTCCAACACAAATAAGGCGAGAACTGTAACTTTTGCTTTTCTTACTTTCTCTAAAACATCTCACAATAATAATGATCCTTGATGTTTGTATGAATCGATTCTTAACAAATGTAAGCTCTCCCTCATACATTATTTTATTCAATTCTTACTAAAACTCAGGAGTAGATACAGCAGTGTTCTGGGGCCAGCCTGTCTCAGCTCCTGAGAACCAACTGCTAAATTTTCAGAAATAAGTTTAATAAAATTAAATATTAAGCTATATAGCTTATAATCACATAAATTATACTTGAAACAAAGGTACTAAATACTCAAGACTCATCATTTCCTAATTACTTTACCACAAATTCTATCAATCAGGGATTTTTTTCCTCTACTAAGTAGCTATTATTAGCCTAACTTTATTAATGGGAAAACTGAATCTTGCAGAGTGGAGAAAGTAAGTGACTTACTTAACACAATAGGGACTGGAGTAGGGCTTCTAACCCCTATCTTCTCACTCTCGTTTTAATTTTTTTGTGTCAGTTCCATAAGCCAAAAATAGTGAGCACTAATCAATAAGTGAAAAGCATTATAACTGGAAATTTACAGGGAAATCCCAACACCACCTCCATCCTTACTCTCAGATGATGACTTTGCTCTCCACTCCATCAAGAACATAGAAAGTCTCAGGAGAGAACTTACTCAAGCTCCCTCAGCCACGTGTGATCTATCTCCTTGCGTCTGCCCCTCATCTTAGGTGAGTTATTTGCATCATTTGATGGTGAGGACTGCTCTTCTCTGAAACACTTCCTTCTCTGGGATTCCAGGATATCACTGTGGGCTAGTTTTTCTCCCTACCTTTCTGACTGCAGTGTCTCACTTGCTTTCCTTCTCATCTCACTGACCTCCAAGGGTTGGGCTGTGACTAGGGAAGCTCACCATGTCTTATGGTTTTATAGTCTGTACATCTGTCTATTTATCCACTTTCTGACTATCTATCAGATTTATATATCTCCAGTCCAGAAAGCTCCCCAGAACTCCAGATCCCTATCTCTCACTGACCTATTTGACATTTCCACTCAGATTTGACGTCTTAAATTTAACATGCCTTAAGCTTAAGACTGAGTTCCTGATATACCTGCCTGCTACCTAGTGCTATATCAGCTCTTCCTACAGTCTTCCCATTTCAGGACCCAAATCTTGATTCTTTTTTTTCCTCACCCCCCCAAATCCACCTAAGAGCCAATTCTTTCAGTAATATTTTCAAATTATACGTAGAATTTGGTTGCTTCCCAACACCCCCGTTGCCACCGCCCTGGTCTAAAGTGACCGTTCAGCTCTCATCTCAACTATAGCAAAGGCCGCTTAACTCACCTTTCTCTCTTCCCTTAGGTACCTATTGTCTGTCACAGTAACCAAAGTGACGCTCTTAAAACTTGTCAGAACATGCCACTTCTCTACTCAGAACTTCCAATAACCCACCTCACCTGGAATAAAAGCCAAAATCTGTGCTGGGACGGAAAAGGCTCATCGTGATCTGTGGTTCTACGTCTCACTCCCTCCTGGTCTCACCTCCTCATGCCCAAGGCTCTCTGACCTCATCTCCTAACATTCTTCCCCTTGTTTATTCTGCTAGTCTTTGAAACACCTGGCACTAGGCCTCTGTGTTTGTTTTCCCCTCTGTCTGCCTAGGATTTTCCAAGTGTGCTCATAGTAATGCTCTTATTTACTTAAAGTCTTTACTCAAAAGTAATGGTCTCCCTGTGGTCTATTCTGGCCACTTTCAAATTCAACACCCCGCCTTCCCTACTTCAGTGTTTCATATCCCCTTCCTTTGTCTTATTTTCTGTTTTTCTTAGCATTATCACTATCTTATAAAGTATGTTTAACTTATTCATCTTCTTTACGGAATATCACTTTCTGTAACATAATTTTCAGGAGATCAGGAATTTATTTTTGTCTTTTTTTGTTCAACACCTTATCCTAAAACTTAAAACAGTGCCTAATGTTACTCAACAAATGTTTGTTGAATAAAAGATTAAATGACAAGACAAAAAATATGGAAATTAGAGCCGCAAACTATCCAGTTATGCTTATATTGATATAAAGAAGGGAAGTTCAGCCAAGCTTCTCCAAGTTACGAGGTTGTGATTGTGGGTATATATACCAGGAAGTCAGGAATTCTGAGGTTTATTACCAGGTAATTCCAAGTCAGTTCAGGGGACAGGGGCTGTAAGAATTTGTGAATCCTCACTTAAGCACTGAACCATTAACTTGATTCAGCAATTCTGGGCAGGTCTCACCATTTTTTCTCCCATCCTGCTAACCTACTTTCAGACAATGTATTCTTTTCTGCACTGTAGAGTTTTATTCTCTCATGCCTTTGGCTTGAACATAGCCCATGTCCACGCCCACCCCACTTCTGGTTTTATATATCAGGAACTTTCAGCTTCACTGCTGTTTACTTTTCTCTCTTACATGTAAATCGTAAGAGATATAATCCTCTAGTGGATATTTTTACAATTTAGGTAACTGGTCAGTCTAAGAATTGGCTGTCTTTGTTTCAGACACACTCTTAGAATATCATCTGGTACAATGGCAGTCAGTGTCTTATTTTACAAAATGGTTTCCTAGGGACGAACCCTTTTTTAAAAAAATATGTTTAACATGTCAATTTTAATTGGAGACAAAATAATATTCCATTGACTCTCTCAACAAATCTCTATTTCAGGATTAATGGCTACTATCAGTAATTTGGATTTAACATTTTCCTCACATCTTTCAGAAAATAATGTCAGAAATACCGCTATCTCATCTCATGCATTAAGTATAATAATTTTAGGTTAATTCATGCAGTGGAAAATATTTACCAGTATTTATGCAAGAAAATGGAATATACAGAAAACCAAGACTGAGTCTTAAGGACTAACTCTTTAGCAGAGGCTATCAACAAGGAATGGTTGGCATCAAGACCGATGTATTCAGTAAAATGTAATGGCATAAGAAACATCATTATCATGTTAAAAATAGAACAATTATCACAATGCATGCTAGAGTGGTCAGTCATTCAACACATATTTATGAAGCAATTTTTATCTCCATACACTGTTCTAGGCACTATGCCATAGTGGTAAACAAAATCCATAAGGTCCTTGCTTGTATGATACTTAATGCTGGAGGACAAGATGGACATAAACAAGTAAATAGAAGAATTTCTGACGGCAATGACTGCATTGAAGAGAAGTAAAGTGCTGGTTGTTATTCTAGATTGGGAAAGAAAGTCTCTCAGGGATAGGTATTAAGCTAAGATGTAAATGACAAAATGATACCAGTCATGTGAATATTGGGGAGGGCACAATATTGCAGGTCAGTGTAATAAACTTGGTAAATTTGAGGAAATTTAATGATAGTGTGACTAGAGCATAATGGTTGAGATGTAGAGCCCAGACATTTTAAATTGAGGATTTTGGATTATACTCTAGGTGGGATAGGAAACCACAGAAAGTTCTTAAGAAGAGCAGCAGCATGATCTCATTTACTAAGATCAGTTTGGTTGCATATGTTGTAGGCAGACACAAGTGGAATATGGGCTACAAATCAGTAGACTCTCACAATTAGCAATCATCCAGGTGAGAAATGGAGGCCTAGACAACGAAGGTGTCAGTGGAGATGGCAAAAAGCGGGGAGGCTTAGCATAGTTTTAGGGATTAAGTTGATGGACCGTGCTGATGAATTGTATTTACTAAATTAGAACGACTGGGGAGTAAGAAGTTTGGTTGCACCTAAATATTATGTATTGTCTCACAATCAACTCTACACTTTTAAATTGTTCTGTTTTGCAATGACTGAAAACATGGAACCAACAGTACTCCAACTCACTTTTCAGCAGGTACTGATTTCAGGTTTGCCAGTGAGGGATTCTTGTGTGTGGTTTGGAAGGCGGACAAGGAGGAGGCATCGTTAATTTTCGGTGGGAGCTGTAAGCAGCTGCATGGCCGTTGGAAACAGCAGGTACAGAACTTTCCCAGTGACTTTCAGCTTCCTGGGCAGCTAAGATTGGTAACAGTAGTTTCCTGCTTACTTTAATTTCATCCCTCCTTGGGGCTTCCCCAGACTTGGTAATGGTTGTATAGTTCTCTAGTTGCCTGAATTAAGTCATTTCCTGTATGAAATGCTTAGAGTGGTTAATATTTTCCTGAACAAACTCTGACTAATATAGGGAGAACAATCAAGAGTTCTACTTTCTGGATTTCAAGAGAAAAAGATCAGAGCTGGAGATATAGATTTTGGAGTCACTGGTGTTTAGATAATGAACATGGGACAGGACGAGCTTCCTTAGTAGATAAAAGAAATAGGGCAGGGCTTCCCTGGTGGCGCAGTGGCTGAGAATCTGCCTGCTAATGCAGGGGACACAGGTTCGAGCCCTGGTCTGGGAAGATCCCACATGCCGCGGAGCAACTAGGCCCGTAAGCCACAACTACTAAGCCTGCGCGTCTGGAGCCTGTGCTCCGCAACAAGAGAGGCCATGATAGTGAGAGGCCTGCGCACCGCGATGAAGAGTGGCCCCCACTTGCCGCAACTAGAGAAAGCCCTTGCGCAGAAACAAAGACCCAACACAGCCAAAAATAAAAAAATAAATAAATAAAATTAAAAAGAAAAAAAAAAAAAAAGAAATAGGGCAGGAAAGCATCCCATGGGTTCACATCTGCTGGCATCAAATAAAACAGAAGTCAGAAAAGAATACCGAGCAGGAGAGGTCAGTCAATCAAAAGGATACTCAGATGGGCATGGCATTATAAATGCCAAGCGAAGAAGATGTTTCAACGAGGAGGGAGGTTACTGAAGTCTAGAATGGTCAGGGAAGGTTTAGTAGGAAAGGAAGGGCCTTGAAAGGTAAATCTATTTTGAATTAGAAGGAACAATTTTTAGCTACTTACTGAGGACAGGTAGAAGAGTTTGATCATGGGAGCAGAAATGCTAGTGTATACAGGGTCTTTGTGGATGGAGTAGGGTGTAAGAAACATGACAGCCAGTAGAGCTGGGGAAAGTTATAGGTGGGGCAGGCTGTTGAAAAAAATAAGGTGAAATAAGCAAGAGGCTTTTCAATAGAAAACATTTAGTAGGTCTTGATGGCATTGATCACTGACATAAAATAGCTTGTTGGCAGTTTTAAGTTGGACTGATTAAGAGTAGGATAATATTATTGACAAAGAGGGAAGTTAGGAGAAGGAACTGATCCTGCCTTATCTGTAAAAGTGGCAATATTTTTTTAACAGAGAATAATTGTCATTCAACAGAATCAGAGTTAAAATTCATTGAATAAAAATTTTACTTGGAAATAAATTGCTTTTCTCTTTTGCTCTCTTATTATAGAAGTTCCAAACTTACCACAAAGTAGAAAGACTAATCTGATAAATCTCTGTGTTTCTAAAATCCACTTCAACAAGAATCAACACATGCCCCATCTTGTTTCATTAAACTTCCCCTTCAGCCCCCAGATTATACTGATTATACTCCTAGTCATGGTATCATTTAACCTATAAATATTTTATGATGTAACTCTAGAACTCGAAAAAAATCATAACCACGCACAACTAAAATATTAACAAAAAATCCCTTAATGTCAGTCCGATGTTTGGAGTTCAGATTTCCCCGATTTTCTCATATTTCTTTGGTTTGTTTGAATTAGTATCCAAATCATGTGGACAATTCTCTTTGGAAAAAACATGATGTGATGTTAATACCCACAGAAGAATATACATATAACACATAGGAAAGATACAAAGCAGATAATACAACACTCTTAACCCCAAATCCCAACGCAAGAACTAGAATTTATCAACACTGATGAAACTATCTGTTCTCCTCTCCACTGTTCAAACCCTGTGCCACTGTATCAAAAAGTAGCACTATGTTCGATTTTATATTTATCATTTCCTTGCTTTACTCCTCTTTAAAAAAATAGTTTTACCCCATATATATGTGTTCTTAAACAATATGTTGTCTAGTTTTACTAGTTTTTAAGCTGTAAGAAAATATTGCATACTGTAGTTTTCTTTTCATGCAACATAATATTTCTAAGTTTCGTCCGTATTGTTTTGCGTAGCTGCAATTAATTCATTTTCACTGCTGTGTAATCCTACATAGAATGACTATCATGGTTCATTTATCCACTCTCCTGTTTATGAACATTTTGTTTCTGTCTAGTTTTTTTCCTATTATTAACTATGTGTCTCCTATTACACATGTAGAAGAGTGTCTATAATATTAACCAAAGAATGACATTGCTAGATCATAGGTTATCATCACATTCAACTGTGCAAAATAATGCCAAAGTGTTTATCAAAGTGATTATACCAATTAATACTCCCACTAGCAGTTTATTAGAATTCCCATTGTAGCACATCTTTACCAAAGCAAGAACTTTTAGAGTTCTTAAATTTTGCCTGTGTAGTTAGTAAAACCAACATCATCTTGATTTTAATATGTGTTTTCCTGAGTACTAGTGCGGTTGAAAACTTTCCGTATTATTTATTGTGAAACTTCTCTGTGAAGTATCAATAGTAGATCATCTATTTTTGTCCCTTTTCATGGGTTGACTTTTTAAAATTATTAATGTAAATCTTTAATCTGGTTAACTATAATCCTTTACTATTAGCATGATTTGAAACACTTTCTGCGAGGTTGTGGATTCTATTTTCACTTTCTTTGTGGTATTTCTTGATGAACAGACATTCTTACTTCAGAATCATTTTAGTGTTAGTGATTTTGGAGTTGTTAGTAAGAAATTTTTCTTACCTCAAGTTTATAAAAATTATTTTCTGTTTTCTTATAAAATTGTAGTTTTACTTTTCGCATTTACATTTTTATTTTAGCCAACTTTTGTTTGGATAATTCTGGAATAAATCAATATTACTTTCTTTTAAAGTGTTTCATATAAAACTTTACTGATTATAAAATAAGTACCGTGGGCTAGACTCCCTGGGAAAGACTCTGAGTTTTTTTGACAAGAGGTTAATTTGGTGAAGAACATCTGGGAGGGGTGAGAGTAGCTGAAGTGGGCAAAGGGAGAGGCTGAACGGTGAGGAAATCACAACAGAGGTCTCGGTGACTCCAAGGAGGCACTCTGGAAGCCAGGCCATGCAGACTAGTCCCAGTTGGGTTAAGGACCAGGGCTTTGTTCTGCCACATCAACCAGCCACCAGTGCAGCGGCTAGAGGGGCTATAACTTTAAAAAGGCAGCCTCCTTACACCAAAAGCAGTTCCCAGAGAGGGACTGAGGTCTGGGCCTTCAGGGGGCGAAAACCCCTGGCAGCTGAGGGAATGATCACCCTGAGGGGCATATGAGCAGCACACAAGAACGTAAAAACTTTAATGAGTTTACAAAATAGGGTAGAAGATTATGTTCCCTGCTTTATCTCCAGTAAAAACACGGTGTCAGAAACAGAGAGGACATCCAATAAATGTTGAGGGAATGAATGTAACGTGAAGTAGACACAATGGGAAAATATTTCTATTCCCTCTAAGCTGTTTTTATGTATTTGATGTATTAAATAATTGAGTATGCCACACTGAATAGACTTTGTTGAAGTCTACACTCTGATCATCTTAACTGGGAATTGTTGTGTTCAGTCGGACCCTTTGGTTGCACACAATGGAAGCTCAACTTGAAATAGATGATTGCCTGCCCTGCATCCCAACTTATTCACCTACCTAATCTGCCTCTTACCATGTGCCTTCCACTGAACTGACCTTTTACTTTATCATTCAGTTAAATAGCTGTAAGATTTTGGTTGGAGTCTTTTTCCTTTCTACTGAAATGATATGATAATGATCATTAAGATAATTATTACTATCTTAAATGATTATTGATAATTATCATTAAGATAATTTTGGAATATTTCATTTTCAGTAGTTCCATCAGGCCATGAATGTTGGTTTGCTCAAATACATGCCTCTCAATTGATGTATATGGAACACAATACTTGCCTGAGATGTTTCCTCTTCTTTATATGTGAAATTGATGTAGCTGGGGGAATTTTTGCCATGTCATTTTTTAGTTTTTCAGGTAGCAGTCTACCTTCTATCACCTTAGAGTCTATACTGAGAAGTCATGGTAAAGGTTCTTCTACAGTTGCTAACGAAGTTCTGTATTAGAATTTGAGATAAGTTGGACATATATGGCTAGATAGAACTTTTTTATTTTCCAAAGGAAAAAAAGGGACTTACTGAACTAGTGAGCCTTATGCATTATGTTACAGAGGAAAATACTTCTCTCTTAAGAGAACTAGCTGCTTTAAACGCGTGATAAATTTTTCAGTAATCTGAATTATACCTTCATTATAAAGCATCTAATTTTAGTCTTAGACAGGTATTGTTCAATTTAGCTTGCTTCTTTGCCATCCTCATTTTAAATTATTTTCTACCTACTAGAGAAAAATATCTACATTATTTGCTTAAGCTTGTTGTGTGTTCAGAAATGATTATATGTATCTTTTAAAAACAGTCAAGAATTCAAGTTTTATAGTAGTTGAATAGGCTTTCTCCAATTTCTTTGAACTCAGAATTTTTTTTTAATGCCATTCTTTTTTGTGTGTGGGAGGATATGGTAGAAAAGAAGTGATATACTTAGAAGAGTAATTACCAGAGGGTTTTTTTTTTTTTTTAGAATATTTTTATCCAAGACAATCAGAATTTTTTGATCAAGTGAGCATAAGGGGATGAGGACAGGTAGGTGTGATTTTCCAGGTGTCTGATTTCCCTCCATGAGACTGATGGCCAATACTCCCTACTTTCGAAAATTACCTTCTATCCTCATACGTATGGTTACGGGGAGAGTGGGTGAGCAGTTTGAGATAGTCTCTCTCTGTACCCCTTGTCATAGTTTATCCATCCAAAAATGGGCATCTGACTTAAGTCTGGTTCTCCAGAACCCTGTCTCGGGATTTTCAGCATTGTCATCCAGAATA
The DNA here is from genome assembly GCF_028023285.1 of Balaenoptera ricei. Lineage (NCBI taxonomy): Eukaryota > Metazoa > Chordata > Mammalia > Artiodactyla > Balaenopteridae > Balaenoptera > Balaenoptera ricei. Next base: position 68,182,054 of record NC_082647.1, read on the forward strand.
CTGTTTGTCTCTTTCTAATGACAACTGTAACATGTAAAGTGTGAGCTCTATTTTGGCTGATCTGAAGAAGAGTGAAGAATAAAGCTAACAGAAGGAGAGCAGAGTTGAGAGATGCTGAGAATATCCTGTGACATTTGCATCCCTGTATCTAGTGGTTCCTCTCACCCGGGCACGTTCTTGTTCTTGAGTTCATGAGACATAGTATCTTATATTAACGATCTTTTTTGTTAGTTATGAGAGACGAAATATTGTTTATGTCACATGCAACCAAAAGACTCCGGCCCAGTATAATTACTGTTTTCCCAGCAGGCTCTAGATAGTAGTCAACAGGTTTCATTTTGAATTCCAACTGTGGTCCCTATTGGAACTAGCTGCCTGGGATATTGGGTTGAGAGGGAATTTGAGGTATATATACTTGATTGATTGAGAGAGAGAGAGGAGAGAGAGAGAGAGAGAAGGGGGCATGATCATGTAGAACAGGGCTTCTCGACCTCACACAACTGACATTTAGTGGTGAAAATTTTTTGTTGTCGGCTGTGGGCTGCTGTTCTATGCATTGTAGGATGTTTAGGAGAATCTTTGGCCTCTACTCTCCACCCAGTTGTGACAACTAAAAATGTCTCCAAACATTGTTATATATCCCCTAGGAAGCAAAACTGCCCTTGGTTGAGAACCACTGGTATAGAGATATTTGCAAAGGATGGCACAGTAGCAATAAGTAAACCAAATGTTTTCTAAACCAATTTAGATCACATAAAGTGTGCATCCATTTTATCAAAGGGAAATTAATAATGGGTATTTATTTATTTGTAAATTAGCTGCCCTTTCAGTTAAAAAGATAATCACATGTTTACATATAAGCTAAAGAAATCCACAGAAAGAAAAGAACATAAGCAAAACCAAATTTTACACTTCTGTTGCTTTTACTTGGGCAGCTTGACATTTGTCCTCCTTGACATTTCTGTCACTCCTGCGGGCAGCAATCACAGCCTGAAACTGCTCTGACACTCTTTTAAAAACGATAGAAGTCGAGAGTAGTGAGGGCCCTCATGTAGAGAAAAACTATAGAGGATGAAGCCAACACAGAGGAAAGCTGACCTGAGAAATGGGTAACACCATTTGAGTCTGGAATCCAGCAGGAACTGAAGTCAGTATTTTTCAGATACTTGAGATAACAAATCTCCCTCTCTGACTTAGACTGATTTCAGTTGTTTCCTTCTTTCACAACTCTAAAGATCCTCAGCAATGCAGAAAGGTACATCAAAGAAAGATCAGGATATAATTCTTTCATTATAAATTAACTTTCTTAGATTTATTTTGATGTTTGCATACCACAAAGAGAAGTTATAAAAGCACTGAAGATGGTGTAGTGAAAATGTTTTATGAGGTAGGAAAATGAATTTTATGAATATGATTTGTAAAATATCTGGAGGAAATAAAATATAAAAGTGCTTAGATATGGTTGACTGCTTTCTAGGAAAATTTTGCCATGTATATAATATATATACACCAAATTTAATAGCGATATCATCAATCATTATGTCTCTCAGTATGTGGCTCCTCCCCTTGCAATTGATGGGGAATTATTTCTCTATGACTCCTGCTGAAGCCTTTCCTGGGAGCCATGGTTTATACCATGTGACCCAATCCCCAGGTGCAGAACCTATTAGACTAGGAATGGTCTCGAGGACAGTTGATCTGTATGCTTAATGATGTCTGGAGCAAAACAATGAACTTTGCTAAACAGATTCCCTCTTTTAAGGACTTGGACACTAGGTCCTGGTAGAATACACCTGTTAGAAATGTAAGTTGAAGCAGAAATGTCTCACACAGAAAGCAGTTAGAGAGACTATGATGAACACATACAAGTTACAATGATAAAGAAGGAACCCAAGAAAGAGGAGAGAAGGGTAGATTTAAGAGAGAGATCTTGAGACAAGACTTACAGTCAGGAGAAACCAAAAAAAGGAACGGGTCCCTAATTGCAGACTTGATTGCTTATGATTTTCTAGTGTCAGTTATAGGTTCATTCCATTCACAATCGTGCCACTTATCACTTGAGTGCCTCTCAGCTCCAAATTCACCCTTCAGTACCTGCTCTGCAATAATGGATTTGACGTCAAGCATTTCTCCCTTACAGGAACACATAATAGACTGTCAGTAGAGGACACAGGAGAGGCATGGGGGGAGGAAGAAGGCTGCTGACTCTGGGGTGCTGCCCGTTATTTTGTATTTTATTTTTGGCTCCTGCTGTATGTTCTGTCAGTGGTGGATGTGTAGGGATATCCACTGATACTGTCCCAGTTGCACCCCCAGAACTCAGTGACTCAGGTCCCTCAGTGACCACGCAGCCATGGCTCTCTGGTGACCATCTAGGTGGCCTTCTCTCCTGGAACACACCATGTACTTAATGTTCCCTGCTCTGTGTGCTTGCCCACTGGCCTGCACCTTGGACAGTTTTTCCCACAGCCCTGCCTATGAACACCAAGCACTTCAGGACTCACGGCAGCCCTCAAGCACTCTGTGCACCTACTCCAGTATCAGCTTGTCTGCACACCTGGAAAAGCTGCTTCCCAGGGCCCTGTCTACGCAGACACCACAGGCTCTAATTCTCCAGTGAAAGCTGCCCCCATTCCCTCTGTATACCCTCACTTAGGAATCTTGGCTAGCTGTGACCTTATATCTTTCTGGACCAGCCGCTGTGGGAGACTATCTCTGACCTAAGTAACCTCACAAACTTTCCAGGAGGCTGCAACCACAACTTCTCCAACAAGATTCAACGCCTACCTTGGAATCCCCTTGTCCAACCTTGTCCTTCACTGCATACTTTTTCTCTGCCCTTAATTAACCCATAGAGTTCTCTGTATATCCTTGTAGTTTCTCCCTTATCTTAATTTAATCATTCATTATACTAAAATTTGTACACACTCAAACTGCTGTGACTTTTTTCTCCTTATTGGACTCAGATGGATTCACCTTCTTTATAGTAAATTCCATTTCTCTCGGGCTAACTTCAATCCATTTCTATATCTTGTGATCACAAGAGCTGGATTCAAACGGCCAGGACACACCACTTAATTCACTCTGAGATTCAGATGCTTCTGCCCTTTTCTTTGACTCCCACGGAATTTCATGAAACTGACCTCAAGGCCTAGATCTGACTGTACATGCCAAGGTATAGAACACTTAGATCAGTTTTGATGAACACAAGGTTTGACATATTTGTCAATAGTACCAGGAAGAGTTTTGCATACTATAATATTTAACAACCACAGGAGAAGGGCAAACCAATATAATTAAGGTTAAGGGTATGTGGAATAACTGACTGAGAGAAGCTTAGTGTGTCCTTATTTCTATTTTAACTCTGTTCAGGTTCATGAATCAATGAGCTAAAGCAAAGACATACAGAAAGAATAAATATTCAAACAGGATTTGCTCAAGTTTCGCCAGATGAATTGTTAGTCATGCAGGTTAATGTATCCTTTGAGAAAGCAAGTAATTTTCCTGATATACCCATATGCTGTGGGGCTGCAGGTCAATTCTTTCATTTAAGAAAAAAAATGACAAAATACCTTCAATAATTATCAATGATTGATCTCATTAAGAAGTATACCCAACAAATTTCTGCAAAATTAGATTCATAGACGTTGGTCCACTTTGGCACAGAAAACTTTAAAAGGTGGTGATTTGGAACAAAGCTCCTATAACATATCAACCCTTTCTATTTTTAAATATGCTTAGTCATTAATTACATCAACTAACAAGCTAAAAATTTGCTATACAATTTGTTCTTTTTAAAATTAGCACTGATATAAAAATATTCAATCGTTTTAGGAAAAATGGATATAACACAATATTTGGGGGATTTTTATATAATATTTTTAAGTGATATAGTTTATACTAACAAGGGAGAATTAAAAGTAGTCCGACAATCAATAATTATGTAATAATACTGGAAAGAGCAAAGTACAGTGATTTTCAGTATAGCTGACTCTTTAATTACAGGTAAAACATCTTATAGAATATGAAAAGATGAAGAGCATTTCTGCTTAGAAAATCTGATTAAACATTATAGTGTGCGATCGATATGATATTTGCAGCACATCAAAAATTAGTACCGAAATATTAACTACCTCAAAGAAAATTATGGCTAGGTCATGCCATATTAGGGAGTGACCTTGAAAGAACTCATGAAAAATGTTTTTCTGCATAATTTACTTTTTCATAGTAAAATGTAAGGAAAAAGTTTTTAAAGTGCCTTAAAAAATATTGTTGAAATAACATTTAACTGAGATCAACACTTGTACTATCTCAAGATAAAAAGAATAAAGGCATGAGCATTTTTGTTGAGAAGTGGAGTACCAATCTGGATTATCAGAGAAATTATTTCTCCTGAATTAAGCACACAGATATTATTTAACTATATATTTTAAGAACGTACGGAATAATACATTTCTAATGCAAGTACTCTTGCTCTGAAGAACACGCAGTATTTTATGGGGATATTTCTTAACTTAAACATACTACTTACAAGTAGAATTACATACTTTGGGTATAAATCAAAGGTGTTCAGAAATTTTAAGTGTTCAACAAAATTTAAATTAAAAAGATTGAAAGAAAACTCCCCGAAAAGTAAGAACTACAGATTTTTAGTGAAAAATACTTGAATGCAAAAAGAAAAAAAAGATATTAGGGGAAAATATTAAATGTCTAACTCAGGCTCTAGATAAAAATAAACTTGTGGAAAGAACAAAATGAAAATATATACAGAAAAGTGAAACCCTTATGCCCTGTTTTTTTATAATTGAATTTCTGGAGAACATAGTTCAAGAGCTAATAGATGACTTTTGGAAAAAGAACTCAATTATTCCTTAGAGATACTGAGCCAAAATTGAAATAGTCAACATATGAGTCCAAATGTTGTCCATTCCTGCTCTTTTGAAAACTCTAAAAGCTTTTTATTTCCACAGGACTCTGGAAGGGTAACATCACATGTTGGTTAAGCGTACAGTTCCACTCAGCTCCACACCTTATTACCTGGCTGAACTTGGATAATTTTCTTAGCTCTCTGTACCTTAGCTGCCACCTGCAAAATGGGAAAATAATACCTGTCTTGTAAGGTGATGTGAGTATCAAATAAGTGCATATAAAGTGGTTAGAACAGTGTATAACTCATAGTAGCCACTCAATATTATTAGAATACATCTGATTTATTTGTTTTTTGTTTTTTATCCTGCTCCACGCAGCATGTGGGATCTTAATTCCCCAACCAGGGATCAAACCCATGCCCCCTGCGTTAGAAGTACAGAGTCTTAACCACTGGACTGCCAGGGAAGTCCCTACAGTCTGATTTATTTAGTACCCTTTCAACAGCATTGATTTTTATTCACACATGACACAGTGATAATTAAAGATCATAATTATCGATTCAATCAGCCTATTCATTCCTTCCAGAAGAGTCTTATTTAATTTTTCATCATTCTATTTCACTGTTCAACAACTAATAATGCTTCCCTACTGCATAGGACAACAGAGCTAAGTTCTATTTGGATTCTAAAACTTCTGTAATTGAAGCCCATTTTACTTATTTGAGCTCCTTTCCTTTTTACCCCACATTACATCGCATCTGTTGCACTTGAGATTACCCATTCTTTCCTACAAGTAACATGGATTTGTTGATCTGTTCCATTGGCCTAAATCAGCTTTCTCTTTTCCATTCTTTCAGAAACAGTTCCAAAGCATTTCACTGAGTCTTTGTGCTTGGAATTCCCTTCCTCCTCATTCTTTAACCAGGAACATTTGAATACCTAACCTTTGCAAGGCCCTGCTAGGTATAGCAGGGAGTTAGCCAGCATGGTCCAATGATCTTTAGTGACGACCTGTATAGGAGACACACAACGAAATAAGCAACCAGACCATAATCGATCTGCCTAGATTGTTCTTGCCCAAGCTCTTCACAAGACCTGTTCCTTCTTATCTTGGCCTTAGCTCCAATGGTACCTTCTCTAAGATGGCTTTTTTTTTTTGACCATCCTGTCTAAAAACGGCACCTGTCTTACCTACAGTCAGTATCTGTCCCATTATCTGTTGAATAATTTTTATAGCATTTACATTATCTTAAAATGTCATTTCCACAGATGGATTTACTTGTCAAGAAGAGAGTTGCACTGTCCCCCAGCCCAAACCCGCAATTATCCATTAACAATAGTGATGTTGTTGCTTGGCACTGATATTCCTCAGCTCCAGTGTGGGTCCTGATGGCCACAAATTCAACAGAATAATTTCTCCACCCTTGCCAGAGTAAATGGTTCAGGAAAGGTCAGTAACCCAGACCTAAGCTATTCAGTGCAAGACATCCTCCTGGCCACAACTGTACAGCTCAGAGTCAAATGTTTGGAAAGGGAAGGGAAGAAAAGATTTCTCTTTTGCTCTGGACGGTATGGTATACACATAAGAAGTCTGGAATTGCTGCAGCCATTTGGCTGCAAATAGGGCAGTTTTATTTTTTCATTTCCAAACTGTGTGCCTTCTATTTTCTTTTCTTATCCTACTACGGTAACTATATCTTCCAGTAATATGTTGAATATGAGTGATGAGAGTGGATATTCTTTCCTTCTTCCTGATCTTAAGAGAAAATGATCCAGTCTTTCACCATTAGGTACTGTGATGTTGGCTATAAGTTATTGTATAGACGCTTGTTAGCAATTCAGGGGACTATTTTTTTTTTTTTTAATTTTTAAAATTTATTTATTTGTTTATGGCTGTGTTGGGTCTTCGTTTCTGTGCGAGGGCTTTCTCTAGTTGTGGCAAGCGGGGGCCACTCTTCATCGCGGTGCGCGGGCCTCTCACTGTCGCGGCCTCTCTTGTTGCGGAGCTCAGGCTCCAGACGTGCAGGCTCAGTAATTGTGGCTCATGGGCCCAGTTGCTCCGCGGCATGTGGGATCTTCCCAGACCAGGGCTCGAACCCGTGTCCCCTGCATTGGCAGGCAGATTCTCAACCACTGCGCCACCAGGGAAGCCCTCAGGGGACTATCTTTTACTCCTAGTTTGCTGAAATTTTTTTCCTGAATTGGTGTTGGATTTTGTTAAATTCTTCTTCTGGGCCAATTGATATGATCCACATGATTTCCTTTTCAAACTATTGATATTAATCTCGGGTGGCCTCGGCCTGCAGCAGCTTGAAGCAGGGTTTCAGTTCCCAGCCAGTGACTGAGGTTGGGTCGCAGCGGTGAGAGCACTGAATCTTAGCCACTAGACCAGTGGTCAGTGACAAGGCCCTGGCCCTGCGGCTTTGCATAAAGGAATTCCCACAAAGACAGAAAGTAGTGAAATAAGTAAAGTATTTATTATGGAAAAAAGAAGTACACTACGTGTGGATAGACACATGGGCAAGCTCATAGAGAGAGTCACACCCTCATGGAAGTTTAAATCACTTATATGGGGTATTTCTTCTGGGTTTCCTTTGGCCAATCATTTTGATTTGCCTGGTTCAAAGTCCGTTTTTGGTATAGCTCAGGATTTTCCCATGTGTGCACGCACATCTCTTAGCCAAGATGGATTCTAAGGAAGAGGCCTATGGGTAGGTTTAGTCACTTGGCATCATTCCCCTTTTGACCTCCAAGGAGGCTTTCTGCACCATGTGTAGTCAGGGAGGTCTCCTGACTTTGAGAATGAGGAATATGTGGTCTCTTTATCTTCTATCTGGGCAGGGCCCAGCCTCCTCTCTCTATTGTCCTGTTATTCACATCTCGGAGTATTGGTCCACAGGGAACGAACTCAAACAGTTTGCCCAGGGGCCCATCTGTCTCCTGCCTCAGTATGATGGATTATACTGATTGATAGTCAAATATTTAACTAGCCTTGTATATTCAGAGTAGTTACCACATGGTCATGGAAAAAGTTCTTTTAATACTTGGTTGGGTAAGTTTCACTAATGTTGGTATTGAGGATTTTTATGTAGAAAGTCTTGAGAGACACTGGTCTGTCATTTTTTAGTACTGTCTGACTTTGGTATCAGAATAATTCTCTCATTCACAAAATAGGTTGGGAAGTGTCCTTTCCTCTTCTATTTCTGACACAGATAGTGTAAAATTTGTAAAATTGGTGTTAATTTTTCTTGAAGTGTTGGTAGAATTTTCCAGTGAAACCAGATGGTGCTGGTGATTTCCACTTTCCACTTTGGGAGATTTTAAAATATGGATTCAATTTCTTTAATAGTTATAGGACTATTCAGATGATCTATTTCACCTCAGTTCAGTTTAGGTAGTTTGCCGTTTTCCAGGAATTGGTACATTTCTTCTAAGTTGTCAAATTCATGAGCATAAAGTTGTTTGTCCTATTTCCTTAATATTCTTTTAATGGCTACAGGATCTAAGGTGACATTCCCTATTTCATTCTGGACATTAGTGATTTGTGTCCTTTTGTTTTTATTGTTGTCAGTCTTGCTAGAGGTTTGTCAATTTTATAGATTTCTTTTGAAGACCAACTTTTGTTTAATTGATTTTCTCTATTGTTCCCTTGTTTTTAGTTTATTGATTTCTGCTCTTTTCTTTATTTCCCTCCTTCTCCTTTCTTTGGGTTCCTTTTGCTCTTTCCTTTTTTTCTAGATTCTCCATGTGGGAACCTAGAAAATTGATCTGAGACCTTTCCTAATTTCTAAAGTAAGCGTTTAGTGCTATATATATTTTTCTCACATGGTTGTTGCTGCATCCAACATATTTTGCTATATTTTAATTTTCCTTCAGTTCTATGTATTTAAAAAAACTTTCCTTTGAGCCTTCCTCTTTCATTCATGAATTTTTTAAAGAAGTTTGTTGTTTAATTTCCACATGCTTAGAGATTTTCCTGTTGTCTTTCTGTTATTGATTTCTAGTTAAACTTACAGTCAGGCAACATACTCTGTATGATATCAACTCTTTTAAATTTGTTAAGGTTTTTTTTTATGGCCCATCTTGATGAATTTCCCATGGGTATTTGAAAAACATGTGCATTGTGCTCATTTGGAACGTTCTATATGCATGAATTGAACCTTCTTCGTTGATTGCGCTGTTCAGTTCTTCTATATCCTTGCTGATTTTCTGCCTAGTAGTTCTATTAGTTGCTAAGAGGAGGGTGCTCAAGTCCGCAGCTATAATTGTGGGTCTATGTCTCCTTTCAGCTTAATTAGCTTTTTGCCTCATGTATTCTGAGACTCGGTTTTTTGGTGCATATACATTTAGGACCATACATCTTCCTGGTAGATTGATTTTTAAAAAAATCATTAGATCTCATCCTTCTTTGACTTTAGTAATTTTCTTTGTTCTGATGTCCATATTACTGGATATTTACATATCCACTTCTTTTTGTTTGTTTGGTAAATGTTTGCACAGTATATCTTCCTCCATGCTTTTAGTTTCAACCCAGCTATGTAACTGAACTTGAGATGATGAGATTCTGTAAACAATAGGCTATTTTTTTTGAATTTTATTTTATTATATTTTATACAGCAGGTTCTTATTAGTTATCTATTTTATACATATTAGTGTATACATGTCAATCCCAATCTCCCAGTTCATCCCCCAACCGCCCCCCCTGCCGCTTTCTCCCCTTGGTGTCCATACATTTGTTCTCTACATCTGTGCCTCTATTTCTGCCCTGCAAACCGGTTCATCTGTACCATTTTTCTAGATTCCACATGTATGTGTTAATATATGATATTTGTTTTTCTCTTTCTGACTTACTGCACTCTTTATGTCAGTCTTTACGCCCATCCACGTTGCTACAAATGATCCAATTTCATTCTGTTTTATGGCTGAGTACTGTTCCATTGTATATATGTGCCACATCTTCTTTATCCATTTGTCTGTCAATGGGCATTTAGCTTGCTTCCATGACCTGGCTATTGTAAATAGTGCTGCAATAAACATTGGGGTGCATGTGTCCTTTTGAATTATGGTTTTCTCTAGGTACATACCCAGTAGTGGGATTGCTGGGTCATATGGTAATTCTATTTTTAGTTTTTTAAGGAACCTCCATACTGTTCTCCATAGTGGCTGTATCAATTTACATTCCCACAAACAGTGCAAGAGGGTTCCCTTTTCTCCACACCCTCTCCAGCATTTGTTTTTGTAGATTTTCTGATGATGCCTATTCTAACCAGTGTAAAGTGATACCTCATTGCAGTTTTGATTTGCATTTATCTAATAATTAGTGATGCTGAGCAGCTTTTTTTTCTTTTATGTTCAGATAATTTTACTTGGTTTTGACACTGTAATAACCAGGATTTTAAAAAACATTAGTGAAATACACATACAGAGAAGTGCATATATCTTTTTTTTTGTTTTGTTTATAATAGATTTTACTTTTTAGAACAGTTTTATGTTCACAGCAATATTGAGCAGAAAGTACAGAGATTTCCTATATTCTCCCTGTCCCACATATTCATAGCCACTGCCACTCCCCTGCCCCAGTGAACATCCTCCAGAGTGGTATGTTTGTTACAATTGGTGAACCTGCATTCACACATCATTATCACCCAAAGTCCATAGCTTACCTTAGGGTTCACTCTTGGTGTTGTACATTCCATGGATTTGAAGCAATGTATAATAACATGTATCCATCATTATAGGAACATACAATGTATTTTCACTGCCCTAAAGATTCTCTCTACTCCACCTATTCATCCTTCCCTCCCACTATAACCCCTGGCAACTACTGATATACTTACTGTTCCCAAAGTTTTGCCTTTTCCAGAATGTCACAGAGTTAGACTCATACAGTATGTAGCCTTTTCAGATTGGCTTTTTTTCACTTAGTAATACGCATTTAAGTTTCCTCCATGTCTTTTCATGGCTTCATAGCTCTATTTTATTTTTAGCATTGCATAATATTCCATTTTCTGGATGTACCACAGTTTATTTATTCATTCGCCTACTGAAGAACATCTTGTTAGCTTCCAAGTTTTGACAATTATGAATAAAGCTGCTATAAATAACCATGTACAGGTTTTTGTGCAGACATAAGTTTTCAACTCCTTTGGGTAAATACTGAGGGCTAGTCCTGAAGTGTATTAAGTTTTGTCAGAGATTGACAAACTGTCTTCCAAATAGGCTGTACCATTTGCATTCCCACAAGCAATGAATAAGAGTCTCCACTGCTCCACTTCCACTCCAGCATTTGGTGTTGTCAGTGTTCTGGATTTTGGCCATTCTGATAGATGTGAAGTGGTATCTCATTGCTGTTTCAATTTGCACTTTCCTGATGACATATGATGTACAGTTTGCTCCAACCCTAACTAGATGAAGCAAAATGAGAATTGCTCAAACAACTGAAAAATCCAAGGGTAAATCTGACTTTAGGCACAGTTGGACCCAAGGGCTCAAACAAAGCCATCCAAATCTAGCTCCTCTCTCTGCATCTCTGCATAGATATTGATATGGCTCTCCCACAGTGGTCTCAAGATAGCTCCATGGAGGTCCCACGACTGCAACTTTCCTCATTCACGTCCAGTAGCAAAGAGTGAGAATTCTTGTCCCAGCATTCCCCCCTAACCAAGAATTCATTGTGTCTCCTCTTCTCCAATCTGATCTCATGACTTTCTCTGAACAAATCACTGTAACCAGGAAATGTGATATACTAATTGGCTCAGACCCAAGTACATGCTTAATCCGAGATGGACATTGAAACAATACTACCTCGTGGGCTGCTAGTGTTGGAGGGTCTCCTGCAGAGGCACGGGGTGGATGTGTCTCACCGTGAGGACAAGGATCTGAGCAGCTTTTCATGTGTCTCTTGGTCATCTGTATGTCTTCTTTGGAGAAATGTCTGTTTAGGTCTTCTGCCCATTTTTGGATTGGGTTGTTTGTTTCTTTAATATTGAGCTGCATGAGCTGTTTATATATTTTGGAGATTAGTCCTTTGTCTGTTGATTCGTTTTCAAATATTTTCTCCCATTCTGAGGGTTGTCTTTTCATCTTGTTTATAGTTTCCTTTGCTGTACAAAAGCTTTGAAGTTTCATTAGGCCCCATTTGTTTATTTTTGTTTTTATTTCCATTACTCTAGGAGGTGGGTCAAAAAAGATCTTGCTGTGATTTATGCCAGAGAGTGTTCTTCCTATGTTTTCCTCTAAGAGTTTTATAGTGTCCGGTCTTACATTTAGGTCTTTAATCCATTTTGAGTTTATTTTTGTGTATGGTGTTAGGGAGTGTTCTAATTTCATTCTTTTACATGTAGCTGTCCAGTTTTCCCAGCACCACTTATTGAAGAGACTGTCTTTTCTCCATTGTATATCCTTGCCTTGCTTGTCATAGATTAGCTGACCATAGGTGTGTGGGTTAATCTCTGGGCTTTCTATCCTCTTCCATTGATCTATGTTTCTGTTTTTGTGCCAGTACCATATTGTCTTGATTACTGTAGCTTTGTAGTATAGTCTGAAGTCAGGGAGTCTGATTCCTCCAGCTCCATTTTTATCCCTCAAGACTGCTTTGGATATTCGGGGTCTTTTGTGTCTCCATACAAATTTTAAGATTTTTTGTTTTAGTTCTGTAAAAAAATGCCATTGGTAATTTGATAGGGTTTGCATTGAATCTGTAGATTGCTTTGGGTAGTGTAGTCATTTTCACAATATTGATTCTTCCAATCCAAGAACATGGTATATCTCTCCATCTGTTTGTGTCATCTTTGATTTATTTCATCAGTGTCTTATAGTTTTCTGAGTAAAGGTCTTTTACCTCCTTAGGTAGGTTTATTCCTAGGTATTTTATTCTTTTTGTTGCAATGGTGAATGGGATTGTTTCCTTAATTTCTCTTTCTTATCTTTCATTGTTAGTGGATAGGAATGCAAGAGATTTCTGTGCCTTAATTTTGTATCCTGCAACTTTACCAAATTCATTGATTAGCTTTAGTAGTTTTCTGGTGGCATCTTTAGGATTTTCTACGTATAGTATCATGTCATCTGCAAACTGACAGTTTTACTTCTTCTTTTCCGATTTGTATTCCTTTTATTTCTTTTTCTTCTCTGATTGCTGTGGCTAAAACTTCCAAAACTATGTTGAATAAAAGTGGAGAGAGTGGGCAACCTTATATTGTTCCTGATCTTAGTGGAAATGGTTTCAGTTTTTCACCATTGAGAACGATGTTGGCTGTGGGTTTGTCATATATGGCCTTTATTATGTTGAGATAAGTTCCCTCTATGCCTACTTTCTGGAGAGCTTTTATCATAAATGGGTGTTGAATTTTGTCCAAAGCTTTTCCTGCATCTATTGAGATGATCATATGGTTTTTATTCTTTGGTTTGTTAATATGGTGTATCACATTGATTGATTTGTGAATACTGAAGAATCCTTGCATCCCTGGGATAAATCCCACTTGGTCATGGTGCATGATCCTTTTAATGTGTTGTTGGATTCTGTTTGCTAGTATTTTGTTGAGGATTTCTGCATCTATATTCATCAGTGATATTGGTCTCTAATTTTCTTTTTTTGTAGTATCTTTGTCTGGTTTTGGTATCAGGGTGATGGTGGCCTCATAGAATGAGTTTGGGAGTGCTCCTTCCTCTGCAAATTTTTGGAAGAGTTTGAGAAGGATGGGCATTAGCTCTTCTCTAAATGTTTGATAGAATTCACCTGTGAAGCCATCTGGTCCTGCACTTTTGTTTGTTGGGAGAGTTTTGTTTTTTCTTTTAAACATCTTTACTGGAGCACAACTGCTCTACAATGGTGCGTTAGCCTCCGCTTTACAACAAAGTGAATCAGCCATACATACACATACATCCTCACATCTCCTCCCTCACGTGCCCCTCCATCCCCCTGCCATCCCACCCCTCCAGGCGGTTACAAAGCACCGAGCTGATCTTGTTGGGAGATTTTTAATCACAGTTTCAAATTCAGTGCTTGTGATTAGTCTGTTCATATTTTCTATTTCTTCCTGGTTCAGTCTTGGAAGGTTATACCTTTCTGAGAATTTGTCCATTTCTTCCAGGTTGTCCATTTTATTGGCATAGAATTGCTTGTAGTAGTCTCTTATGATACTTTGTATTTCTGTGGTGTCCGTTGTAACTTCTATTTTCTAATTTTATTGATTTGAGTCCTCTCCCTCATTTTCTTGATGAGTCTGGCTAAAGGTTTATCAATTTTGTTTATCTTCTCAAAGAACTAGCTTTTAGTTTTATTGATCTTAGCTATTGTTTTGTTTCTATTTCATTTATTTCTGCTCTGACCTTTATGATTTCTTTCCTTCTACTAACTTTGGGTTTTGTTTGTTCTTCTTTCTCTAGTTCTTTTAGGTGTAAGGTTAGATTGTTTGTTAGAGATTTTTCTTATTTCTTGAGGTAGGCTTGTACTGCTATAAACTTCCGTCTGAGAACTGCTTTTGCTGCATCCCATAGGTTTTGGATCGTCGTGTTTTCACTGTTATTTCTCTCTAGGTATTTTTTGATTCCTCCTTGATTTCTTCAGTGATCTCTTGGTTATTTAGTAACGTATTGTTTAGCCTCCATGTGTTTGTGTTTTTTATACTTTTTTCCCTGTAATTTATTTCTAATCTCATAGCATTGTGGTCAGAAAAGATGCTTGATACGATTTCAATTTTCTTAAATTTACCGAGGCTTGTTCTGTGACCCACAATGTGATCTATCCTGGAGAATGTTCTGTGTGCACTTGAGAAGAAAGTCTAATCTGGTTAAACAGGCTATTTTAAAAATCTTTTCTGGACTTCCCTAGTGGTGCGGTGGTTAAGAATCTGCCTGCCAATGCAAGGGACACGGGTTCAATCCTGGTCCAGGAAGATCCCACATACCGTGGAGCAACTAAGCCCATGTGCCACAACTACTGAACCTGCGCTCTAGAGCCCATGAGCCACAACTACTGAGCCCGTGTGCCACAACTACTGAAGTCCATGCTCCACAACAAGAGAAGCCACCACAATGAGAAGCCCGCACACTGCAACGAAAAGCAGCCCCTGCTCACTACAACTAGAGAAAGCCCGCGCATAGCAATGAAGACCCAGTGCAGCCAAATAATTAATTAAATAAAATTATTAAATAAATAAATAAAAATAAAAATCTTTTCTACCAAACTATCGTTTGATTGACCTTTAGGATAATTATATGTTAGGGCTTAAGTCTTTCCTTCTATTGTTTGTTTTCTGTTTCTCATTTCTCTATTTCTCTTTTTCTTCCTTTCTATGGATTACTTGAACACTTTTTAGTGTTTTACCTTATTTATACGTTTTTAAAATTGTTCTTTTGGTATAGCTTTCATGGTGGTTGTTCTGGGTATTATAATATATAAATGTTATTTAACACAGTCTACTAGTATAAATATTTTACCACTTATCTTGAAGTGTGGGATCTTCACTTCCTCTTAGGTCCCTTTACTTTCCTTACTTTAAATATCACTGCCTAGAGTACTGGATGGTATCACAATTTTTGCTTCAATAATCAAATATAACTTATAAAACTCATGAGGAAAGGCTAATCTATTTTATGTACCCATATTTTTGCTCTTTCTATTGTTCTTTCTTCAATCCTAACCCTTCAAGATGTTCTCTTTTATCACTTCATATCTGTTTGAAGGACTTTCTTTAGACAACCTTAAAGTAGATATGCTGGTGAAAATTTTCTTTAGTTTTCTTTCTCCTGAGAAAAATCTCTATTTCCCTTTCCTTCCTGAAGGATAATTTTGCTAGATATATAATTCATAGTTAACAGTTATTTTCTCTCAGCACTTGAAAAATATTGTGTCACTTACTTCTGGCCTTCAGGGATATAGATCAGAAACCATTTGAACTGATGTTGCCTTGAATGTAACATGTTGTCTCTCTCTGGTTGTTTTTAGAAGTAAATTATAATTTACCTTGGTGTGGATTTCTTTGGGTTTATCCTGTATGAGATTCATCTGATTTCTTAGATCTGTAGGTTTGTGTCTTTTACCAAGTTTGGAAAGTTTTCAGTCATTATTTCACTGAACACTCTTTTAGTCTATCTCTTCTTGTTCTTGGACTCCAATGATATTAATATTGGATATTTGTTATTGTCACACAGGTCCCTGAAGCTCTGATCAATTTTTTTCAGTCTATTTTTCTGACTGTTATTAAGATTGGGTATATTCTATTAATTGTCCTTATGTTCACTGATTTTACCCTCTGTCACCTCTAGTCTAGTATTGAACTGATCCAGCAAGATTTTTATTTCTGTTACTGAAATTTTCAGTTCTATATTTTCCATTTTCTTCCACTGGTTCTTTTTTTTATAACTTCCTTTCTTTCCTGAGTTTTCTATTTTCATTTGTTTCAAGAGAATTTATAATTGATCTTGACGTATTTTTATGAACTGCTTTAAACTGAATACTGGCAATTCCAACATCTGATTTATCTCAGTGATGACATAAGTTGATTGTCTTTTTTCCATTCTAGTTTTTATTTTCCTAGTTCTTACTACGATAAGTGATTTTTGCTTATACCATATAAGTTTTGCTTGTACCCTATAAGTTTTTCCATTGTGTCAGGAGGCTCTGGTTCCAATCAGATCTTTAAATCTTCTATTTTAGCAATCATTCACTCTGTTTAGCATGCAGATTTAAGCCTAGTTTTGTTCCATTGACAGTTTAATTTTGTGGTGTTTTTTGTTTTGTTTGGTTTGGTTTTTTTGCCTTCATGGTTTTATTTTGGTCTTCTTGGTTCATCTTATGCTACTGGGGCTCTCACTGCTTCTTGCTGGTATTGCAGGGGGGGAATGGATGGGATAGGGATTTAACCAAAGCAGTCTCCTTTGTGTCGCTCAGTACGAAAGTCTCAGGCCCACAGGTTCCTGCTTGTGACATTCTACCACTATGGAAATGAAATCCCTAATGGATTCTTGTCCCCCACCCAACTATAATTATACTGTAATAAAGGGACTCTTACTAGGAAAACACTATAAGTGACTTTTGCTGTGAGAACCATAGGAAAATGTAAAAGCAGCTATCACAGATCTTGTTTCCCAGCTTCCTCATAAGGGACTTTAACATAATAAAAGGAGACAGCTATTCAGAGCATAATTACATGGAAGTCTTGAGATGGTTAATTATAAATGGTATGTAAAAGGAGAAAATTGGCAGTGTGTTCACCAAAAGCTTGGTGGAATTTTATAGGAAATTTAGGAACTTACAACTCTCTAACCTCGAAATTTCTAGGATATAAAAACCTCAAGGCATATACGCTCAGTCTGAGCTTAGACCAATAACTAAGAAAAGTTCTGATGAGGCTCCAGTATTGGTTGTCAAAATGTCCTCTTTCAACATTAAGTTTGTAATATAAGAAGAAAATTGACATGAACGTCAGGGTCCCTTGACCCAATCTCCAATAAGTTACCCCAATAACTTGGGTGCAATGGTTTGAAGGCTGAATAAAAATCTTTAAGCCTATTAGATAAAGGAATACAGTGTATAGTACTGCCTAGACCTCCTAGTAAGCCTCTTCCAGGTGTAGAATTAATGTATGGGGATATGGAGATACTACAGTAGTTGGGAAAAATAAATGTCTGGTTAAATTTTGGAATGTATGATAAAAAAATGTATGTCCTGGTGGCATCTGCATTACTTGAGTGGATAATTGGTATAGATATAATATCTGAATGAAAATTCCTCCTAACCAGGTACACATGAAAAGACATCTGCCCTTTGTCAAATGCTAATTAGACAAGCAAAATTGATTCAGAATTACCCAAGCCAACTCAAATCAGAAAACATCAGATTCAGGTATATTAGTGCTCAAAAACTGATTGTATAATAGCCTGGTGTGGACAATGAGGCAAGCCAATGGAATTAAGACACCAACAATAAATTATAAGAGACTCAACAACTCAGTATTCTCAATATCCTCACTTTGTGAGATGATATACACTATTCAACTGATGAATATTTGAACTCTCCCTTATACTGTCACAATCTAATGAGGTGGGACCAAGTCTAATGCAACTGGCAAAATTATAATACACTATACTGATGATATTATAATTATTTCTGAAATTGAGGATCAAACTCAAAGCAACCTTACTATGGTCATAAATCACATGATAATCAGGGATTACTGATTAACCCCACAAAAATCCAGAACCCCACATAGGCTGTGAGGCTCTTAAGGATTACTTGGATGGGAGTAACCTATGGCTTATCACAGATCACTAAAAATAAATCGTTTTCACTGCCTGTATCTCAGTATGAACCACGCCTATTGGAATTTCTTGACTTTTGGAGAATTCATACTCCTTGCCTTGGGATACTGTTGGCTAAAATCCTTAAAACCGTTGAAAGAAAGTTCATATTTAACTGGGAGCTTGAGCAAAAACAAGTGTTCTTAGAACAGCAGACGGTTGTAAATCAAGCTATTTCTTTATGACTACATAGCCCTAATGTTGAGATGACATTAACAAGTGTTGGCCACCTACACTCATGCCAACTGGAGCCTCTCACAAAAGTCTATACCTACTACTACTACTTAATGGCAACCTATCTAGTCTTCTGGACTAGAAAATTATCAGATGAGGTTCTCTGGCGTACTCCCTTTGAAAGACAGTTACTGACTTGTTATTGAGCACCTTTGCAGACAGCCAAAATAAGTAAATGCTTGAGATTGTATTAAGACCTGAAGTACCTATAACCATAGGTGATAGCAGGAAAGCATTCCAACAGAGGGCAACACCTAAAGAAGCTCCCTCATAAGATGGAATGCAAATGGTATGTACAAGAACATGCTTTTTTTTTCTTCTGCAAGAAATAGTCACTGCATTCATAAGCAAGTAGTCTCATTTCTCCTATAACCTACGGTAGAGCTGCCTGAGGACTTACTGATAGCTACTGCTTAATGGGCATGCTTTTGACCGGGTGCCTAAAGATGCCAGGCAATTGGTCTGGTTTAGAGAGTGCAATTCCAGAACCATGGCTGGGCCATGACTCAGTGTAAAAATCAGCTACCCTGCAAACACCAAACAGTAAAATCCTCATGTAAGAGCTGAATTACAGGCTCTGTTCCTTGCAATGATAAAAGAACTGGAAAAAAAAAAATAAAAGCCCTACTATTTGGGTATACTGATTCTTGGGCTTGCAATTTGTTCTGCAAAATGGACAAAATGGGTCATGAAAAGGACCTTTATAAGGGATATTACTTTTTGAAAATCTCTATGGAAATTCTGAGATAAAATCAAAGTAAGGTATGCTGAGACTTAACCAAAACAACCCTATGCCAGGATCTGAAGATGATCACAGTCAAGAAGTTGACACTCTAGTTTGATCTCTTGAAGTGACAGCTTAGGTCCGTGAGAGGAACAGATGTAAGGGAACTCAAGTCATGCAACCATGTGCCAAATGGTGATATGTACTGGTAGCCCCCACCAAAGTCAAACGTTTAACAACCAGAAAAGGCAAAGTCTAAAGTTTACCCTTGCCAGCACATAGTGGGCTAGTATATTACTTTCGCTTTTTACTTATGGCTGAGGGTAGGGAAGTGTACTTAAATGGACACTGACAGGACTTGATTCATGTTTCGGGTTTGGATTTCCATACCCAGTAAACTGAAGCCAATGCTGTTAATACTATTAAAAGACTGGGGCAAAAAGGAGTCACTGATAATACTATAAAAAGACTAGGACAAAAAAATACTGTACCAGTTTGGCCTTCCCAGTTACATTTCATCAGATCAAGGCATTCACTTCTCTATCCACCTAATGCAACAGTGGGTATAGAAACATCACTCTCAATGAACATTTCATATTCTTTATATAATAACTGACATGGTCAATTAAAATACCTGTTTAAAATGATTGATGGTGACAAAAGATTAAAGGGCTAGTCTACAAACTTCCGGCCTTATATTTTGCAATTTAATATCAAGAGGTCTAATTATGGGTGTTCATTTGCTAACTTGTTATGCATTTGTGGTGAAATTGGGGAAAAGGGAATGAGGGAGGATACAGGAGCTTATATTCAAGACTTATATTTAAGCACAATTTTTTTCAACGCCAGTCTTAGTAGTTCCTAGACTAGAGCTACTGTCCCAGAGCGTGAAATGCCCAAAATGAGAAATTATATCTACTAATCTGAACCTATCTAAAAAAATTCCAAAGGGATGGGTGGGATGGATTATTTCTTCTCCATACCTTGCCAAGTTGGGGCTGATGGCTGTAAATGTTTTGTTGCCTAGTGAATGTGATAGTCTCATTCGGAGTATTTGTTCAATCTGACCCTCCGTAGGCAGAAATGGAATAAAGGAGATGTTTCATCTAGCTACCAGCAATATGAAGGGTCAGTGCCTGAACCTATCTCAGCAGAAAAGGTTTAGATGAAAATTAATGATAAATGAAAGAAAAAAGAGATTGTAAACTGAGGGAGAAGGAGTCAGTGAACTCATATAACAAAAGGGAAATGCTAATATAATTTTGGTGCCTTGAGAGAAACTTGGAGAAAAATAATAGCTCCCTTAGATTTGACTCATATGCACTTGGAGGGAAGCACTCTGTTGAAACTTCCTCCTCAAGTAAAGAACTAAGTAGTGAGCTGGATGATAGCCATTCTAATATACACACATTCAGGAGTTGTCTGTGTGCTCAAAATGGATAAAATGATAGGAGCTCTGACTATGATCATATGAAATAATATTAATATGGTTATGTATCTTGATTCTCATTTTCCGGGATGTGTCTATTACCAAAGAGACATGAAAGGAGGAAACTTACAGGGAATATTTACTCAGTGCAATCTGGAGAACAAAAATTCATAATAATCTGAATAAACACTGTGTGGCCATTAATTGTGAGGGTAAAAGTTTAAAAAGGTGCTGAGATTTGCTCATGTAAGATTATCTGCTGCATGTCCCAACTGTCATAATATTATATATAAAAATAGGTAATTGCCCTGTTTTTGTGGGTAGAAATTAATACTGTAAAATTTAATAAAACTTAAGATAAAACTGATATTAATGCAACTAAACAACAACAAAAACATGTAACCCAATTTTAAGATTAACAAAGGACCAGAACAGACACTTCTCCAAAGAAGATATACAAATGGCCATCAAATATATGCAAAGACACTAAAATCTAATCATTAGAGAAATGCAAATCAAATCCACAATGAGATATCACTTCACACCCATTAGGATGATCACTATAAAACAACAACAACAACAAGTGTTCATGAAGATGTGGAGAAATTGGAATGGTGGTGCACAGTTGGTGGGAATGCAAAATGTTGCAGCCACTATGAAAAATAGTATGGAGGTGCCTCAAAGCATTAAAGATAGAACTACCACATGATCCTGCAATTCCACTTCTAGGTATACACATATATACAGAAGAGTTGAAAGCAGAATATCAAAGAGATATCTGTACACTCATGTTCATTGCAGCATTATTCATGATAGCCAAGAACTGGAAGAAGCCCAAATATCCATGGACAGATGAATGAATAAAGAAAATGTGGTATATACATACAATGCAATATTATTCAGCCTTGAAAAAGAAAGAAATACTGTCACATGCTACAATATCATTGAAATTTGAAGACGTTATTCTGAGTTGAATGAGCCAGTAACAAAAGGACTATTACCATATGATTCCACTATATGAGATACCTAGAGTAGTCAAAATCATGAATACAGAAAGTGGAAAGGTGGTTTCTGGGGGATGGGCAATGAGGGGGAAATCGGTATACAGTTTTAGTTTTGCCAGATGAAAAAGTTCTAGAGATCTATAACAATTAAATACAGTTAACACTACTGAACTGTACACTTAAAAATGGTTAAGAGGGTGAATTTTATATTTTTCTTTTTGCCACAATTAAAAATTTTTTAAAAACCACTGATATTGATGTCAAATGCATGGGTAGATTAAATGAAAACCTCCCCAGGTCTTTACACCTATGGAGGAGAATTGCCCTGAAGAAGATTCAGATTTGACTACTGATATATTTTTTTAGACTTATTATAGTTGTTAATCACTCAGTAAATGTGTACCATAAAGTACAGATAGCTGAAGATCAGAGATGCAAAAGAATTGTAAAGTTAGTACAAAACTACAAGAAAGTTTGTGCTAATGTTATGGGAAGATTCAGCTGTCTGTTTAAATCCATACCAACTATTACAAAAGTACAAAATGTAATCTGTAGGACATCTTAATTGTGTATTTAATTATGCAGTGTTGTCAGACAAGGGAACAGTTAATGACTAATGGAATCACTATCACTCCTGAATCTATTATTTCACCATAATACATGCACATTTGACCCAAATTGTATACTTTGTTTCCTACTACTAGTAGGTTTTGTGAAATGACATATACACAGGAATAATTGTCATTTGTGGCCTGTCTTCCTATACCAAAGAGATTTCTACTTTTTAGTTCTATTCTTCTTCTAAAGAATAGTACATGCTGATAGATTTTTTAAAAATTTGTTAGATTTTAAGGAATATAGAGGAAAGGTCAATTCCTTTATTCATACTAAATGATTAAAACTGGTATAACAGTTATTTTAAAATCTGATACTTCTTCCATTTATTATATAATTTTTATGACATCAACTGTGGAGTTACAGTATTCAATTATTATTGTCTTTTCTACAGTTACACTGAAGGACTTGTCTGTTCAGTTTATCTTAATGGTTTTGAGACCTTTATCCCAAGTTGGAATAGTTAGTACCATATTGGATAATAAATATTAACTATAACATATTTTTTAAAATGCTTTTTGGTAAGATGCTTATTGAGCACATTGGGGATTTTCAGAACAGTTTTGAGGAAAAAAAGAACTGTTGAGTAAAGAGTGATGTAAATATTTTTACCAGCTATCTTACCACATATATAATTATTTGGCTATTTTTAAGGAAATAACACACACATACATATAGATTTCCAGAAGTGAAGCTATAGATAGTTGTCTATAGTCATTAACAACTCTTTTCCTCAAAAATGGCACATTTTATAAATGTCTCTGCAAATTCTCTATTAATTTAAATGATGTTATAAATTTGGTGCTTTCCTGTATTTCTTTCTATTTTTGTGTACTTTCTTCAGTTCTCTACTTGGTCCATTTGAATAACCATAAAACTTAAAGTTAGGAGAAACTGTCAAAATTCTCTCATGGGTTAGCTGTGAATTAGCCTCTGGGAAAGCTCTTCATCTCTAGGTTTCCTTTTTGTTTGTTTGTTTGTTTTTAGACTCCAGAGTGAGACACTGATAATGTCAATGACTTCAATTTTTTTTTTTTTTAAGGTCCTGGAAAGTTCTTTCAAGTCAAATCTTACAAAGAAACAATATGCAAAAACAGATGAAAGTCAAGCTTCTCTGATCATGATAAGGCCTAGAGGAACCCTGCTTACTTCTATTATCCACATTTCCCCACCCTTGTTTCCATTAAATCCCCACCCAAAGAGACTCTTTGAAATTACCGGAAATCCACTTACCTCAATTTGAAAAACCTACGGATTCAACTATTTTCAATTTCATTTATTGACTTAAAATCCCAAGTACAAAACCTAATTTACATGTAAATGATTCACCTAAAATCAGTCTAATATTTTAGCAAATTTCTAATTATTTAAAGGAATTAAATGTCATTTCTAATTTGTCCCTGCAAGGTTTCAGGACAAAGTAACATAAAAATACAGCAAAGTGATATTTTATATTTCTGTAGTGAGGGGGTCAGAGTTTGAGATACAGTAGCCTAGAGCCTCATAAATTAAAGTAGATCCCATTTTTTTGTGAGACAGCCAAGAGAAAGTATGAGATTCCTAAATCTCATACTCAAATCGTATTTAGTTCAAGTCAAAACAAGACTAGATACACAAAAGAAATATGTTGTCTTATTAAAATTCAGAACTCAGTTTAAGAACCCCAGTTTTATCAAAGCATTTAAATTTTAAATAATTGTTGAAAGGACATTGTTACTTATTTTGTGTCAATGGTAATTCAGCAATATAGAGGAAAAAAGCACTTAGCCCAAGAAAGGTAAAATAAATGCAAAGGTGAAATAAGGTACAGGGATGCTTTGGGCAACCGTGCCATGAGTATTCTGATGCTCAGTTTTCATTTCCTTCATTAGACCCAGATGGTGCAGTTTCTCAACATACCTAGTAAAAAGGCAACAACAAGATGTTTACAAACTATCAGGCTTCCAGCGATGAAAATGTGACTGTTAATTGCAAAGTTCTAGTTCCAGATGTTCAGATAGCTGAGTGCTTTTCAAACAGCAGAAAAAGATTCACAGAATAACTCCAAGAAAGTAAAGTAAGGCAAGAGATTAAAAAAAAAAAAAAAAAACACTACTGAAGTTTGAGAAATATGAACCCACCATAAAGGAGTGGATATTCAAAAAATCTTGGTGATGGGAACATCTGGAAGATATGTAGAAGATGCACTAGGAAATAGAACAACCAGTTTAGGCTCACTTCATGAAAGATAAAGCTCATCATAATTTATTTAACTTGAATAGTAAGAAACATAATATACTTCTTTTACTAGGCCATCAGTTGTGAACACCAAGAATTCAACAAGAAGAAAACTAGTATATTGGTTACTTGTTTTAATAAGTAAAATGATTCTCAGAAAAAGGAATATGATTCTTATCTTCTTTTTTTAAAGTGTTCCTATAGTTCATCATTCTTTCAAGAAAAAAATTCTTCCAATGCAGAACATTGCTATATCTTTATTTAAGGACAGCTGCAAATTTCTGTGGATATATATGTCCTATAAAATCAGATTCTATGTATGTATCAAAATTTTTCAGCAAAGACCATTGAAAAGCTTAATTTCTTCTGGATTAGATTTGTGAACATGCTAAGAAGTCAAATATGGGTGGTTTTTGGAGCAGTGTAACAGGATAATTTTCATAAACTGATCTCTAAACACTGCTGATCACATATCAATATTAGTGAAACATTTTAATGTATGTACACCCTGTATATGTGTATTAATTTTGGTAATAAAGAATAAACCTGTACTTTTATTCTAGCATTCAAACTACATTATAAAATATATGTAAAATATATATTATATATAATTTATATCTATATTTTAAAGGATTAAGGATATTTTAAAGGATTAAGTGGTTTCTGTGTTGGATGTAATATATCGTGGTACATATAACAACTAAACTTAAAAAGGATATCATAAAGAAAACTAATTTTGAGAACATCAGAGTACTCTGGATTAGCAAAGACTAAGTGAAATAAAATTCCAGAAATGAAAGGGTTCTCTGAGAGAGCTCCAGACCTCTAGCTGTTTCCTTTCCTGGGAGTATTTGCCAAATATTAGTATGAGCTGAGGTTAGCTTGGTTTAGGGAGAGGGTCCCTACTGGGGGGAAAGGGAAACCAGCAGAGCTTTAAACAACTGTACATTTTAAAATTATGGATTGATATTTGAGGAATCTCAAACGCATGACTGGCTTTCATCCTGGGATATTTGCTGACTTCTATGGTGGTGTGGGAAGCTGGGGACTGAGAAACATTTTAAAGGCAGAGTGAAATATTCTGTAGCTTTGTGGTGCTTAAGAGAAAGTTCTCCTAGAGGGACTGCTTCAAATTCACAGCCATCTCTGTCTCTAGATATATGTCATATTTTGAACCTCCACAGGGTAGAAGTTTAAAAAGCTTTTCTCAAAACCTAATAATGGTGGAAATTAATCCCTCCCAGTGTTTCAGGACCAAGGAAGCAGAGATCTGCCCGGCTCTCAATCGAAAACCCAGATGAAGGTCTGACTGAAGGTCAAACTCATCCAGACCCAGCCTTTCTTTTTCTTTCAACACTAAATAATTTACTCCACTCATTTCTTGCTTGCATGGTTTCTGAAGAGATGTATGATGTAATTCTTAACCTCTGCCTGCATAGGTCAAGAGTTTCTGTTTGTCTTTGGTTTCTGCAGCTTGAACATGATGTCCCTAGGTGTAGATTTTTTGGTGTTTATCTTGTTTGATATTCTTTAAGCTTCTTAGATCTGTGGTTTGGTGTCTGTGATTGAGTTTGAAAAATTTTTAGCTCATATTACTTCAAGTATTTTTTCTGATTTTTTTTCTCTCTTTTCCTTCTGTTATTCTCATATGTGTGTATTACACCTTTGTAATTGTCCCAGTTTTTGGATCTTCTTTTTTTTGTTGTTGTTGTTTTTCTTTTTGCCTCTTTGCTTTTCAGTTAGACAAATTTTATTGACATATCTTCAAGCTCACTGATTCACTCCTCTGCTGTGTTCAGTCTACTAAACAGGCCATCAAATGCATTCTTCATTTCTGTTACAGTGATTTTGATTTCTAGCATTCCATTTTGATTCTTCCTTAGTGTGTCTATTTCTCTGCTTATATCACCCATCTGTTTTTGCATATTGTCAATTATTTTTTCCATTAGAGCATTTAACGTATTAATCCTGTTTTAAATTCCCAGCCTGATAATTCCAAAATCTCTGCCATGTCTGCATCTGGTTCTAATGCTTGCTTTGTCCCTCTAGACTGTGTTTTCTCTAGCTTTAAGCATGCCTTGCAATTTTTTTGTTTAAAGCCAGACAAGATATATCAGGTAACAGGAACTGAGATAAATAGGCCTTTACTCTGAGGTTTTATGTTTATCTTCTAGTGTTCTTGTTATTACCTTTGGGCTTCCATAGAAACACCATCTTAAAGTCGGTGTCTTTCACCTCTCTTAGTTGTAATCTACTGTTATTGTCTTAGGGTGTGTTGATGTGTTGGTAGGCATTGGGGAGATGAAGTATTCTACAATATTTTGCTTAAATCTCGGGTTTTTTAAAGAGGCCTTAATTTCTGGTATATGACTTTCAGAAGAGTTTCTTAACCATTTTTTCCCTTCCTTTATGTAGACAGGAAGGCTAGCATGGCTGGAGTTGTCTAATAGCTCTCGCCCTAGGCTAGATAAGGCTTTGCCAAGGTTGTTTGCCTTGAGGATCCGCCTTCAATATGGAGACCTGAAGGCTCTAGTCATATTTTGAAATGGTTACTTTCCTCCTTTTGCCATTCTGGAGCACAAGGGGTCTTTCTCTGATCTTTACCATGAGAATCTGGTGAGGATCCTGAAGGTAAAACTCATAAAAAAATGTGGGCAATCCCCCTAAGACTGTACCCTTTTAAAATACATTAACTTTTTCATATTTAATAATGATTATACAGTGAAATTGTCCATTATAGAACTGAAACCAACATGTTTAGAATAAAATATAAAAATCCTCTCTTGGTCCCCACCAATTGCCATCTTCTCCTCAAAATTAACCATGTATCAGAGTTTGATGTGCCTTAGATTTCAAAGAAGGCAATCATATGTTTTGCAGTTTTATCTCTTACTTTCTAACATTTATACTCCTTGTATTACACACATCTTACGTGAGGCTTTAGATCCTCTTTCACTCACCTATCTCTAGTCTTGCCGAGGCTCCCACTGTTCACCCCAGCCACAGACTTCAGTACTTCCTTCTTAATAATGAAGGTATGAAACCCTACTGAGTCTCAAGTATTTAAAAACAAAAAGTTTGGGTGTGTTAGCTCCCTATGGGAGACCAAAGGGTCATAGAAGTCATTGGCTAAATCTTTAGCTTAATTTTCCTCCCAGACGAGACTTTTTAAAGATAGTTCTATGAGACAGAGCAACTAATTGTGCTTGACACCAAGTGATGGTCAGCTCAGGAATTGTACTGGTTGTTTTTTATTTCCTAACTCACTCCTGCTTCCTTATGATTTTTTTCTTACTCTATTACATTGGCCAGGACCTCCAAAAACATGTTAAAGAAAGATGATGATTATATAGATTTCATGTCTGTGAATTTTTCTTTTTTCATTTTCATTTGACTTCCTGCTTGTGATGAGAAGCCTGAGGTTGATTTCTTATTTTCCTTTTTTCTTCTTTTTTGAAGGAATCACACACTATTAATTTTTAAAAGATTTTAGAACTCCTCTTTTTTACACATGATTGGTTTGGTCTAGGACCTGGGAGTTTCTTAAGTGGCCTTAGATCTTTGTATCACCTCCTACAGAGGGCTACCAGTGCCTTCCCAGGACCTGTTGTGTGGCTACAATAAATAGTTAAGATCTCTGTTTCCTTCCATGAAATGGGATGGTTATAGTAGTTAAGTGATTTGAATAAGGAACTACATCAGAGGTGCTTTATCCTTACCTGGAACTGATCTAGATGAGATTATGGATCCTGGAGCTTATATACTTTTTTGGGATGAGAATTTGAGGGATCTTGGGAGGGGATGAGAATATTTTGCCTGTGGAAGTGTTGTGAATTTTGGATGTCAGAGGGTGAACTGTAATAAATAGCCTCTAAGATATTCTATGCTTTTTATTCTGAACTTCCATGTAGTATGTATCTATATATGTTTTTTTCCTTATATTTCAATTTTGTCTTTGATATTTCCTTTCCATTTTAAGACTTGAGTCTTTTCTTCATCTTGGGAAAATGGTTTTTAGCTGTTCTCTCTCTCATTTTCTTTCCTTCTTTTCAAATTTCTTCCTTTGCATTCTGTTCCTTCTAACCCTCTGGGGATGAGATGCTGTATTTTCTGAAAACATTATGTCTTTCGACTTGATACCTAAACTTTTTTTGGTTTCACTCTGTAGTCCAGAAATTTGATTTTATCTTGTATAGTACTATTTATTCTTCATCTATTTATGATTTTACTCTAGTAAATTTTTATTTTGGCAATGACATTTTAACTGTTTCTTGTTCATACATTGAATCTTTCCTACAATCCCATTTTCTCTTTTTTATTTTTCTAGGTACAGTAACTTCCAAACACTCTGAAAATATTATAATTCTTAAATTCTTTTACTTCTTGTATTATGTTCCTTTCTGTGGGCTTAACTGTTCTATTCATTCACTTTGGTCTTTCTCTTTTCTGTTGTCAATTTTCCATGACAGATAAATCTTAATCATCTATTTTTGCTTAAGAAATAAATGGAATATATTGACTTTCATAAATGAAATGTCTAGGAATCAGCAAGATCTCTCTCTTCCATTTCTAATCTCCATTTCTTATAGGTTCTTTTTTATTTTCAGGCAACAGTCTCCCAGTAGAGAGATGGCTACAACAACTCCAGGTTAATAATACCACCTTCAGTCCCAAAACACTAGCTTTACTTTTGAAAACTTCAGCAAATGCCCCAGAAAATAATTTGTTTAGCCTGATTTAGATCATATATCTTAAGTCTATTTTTGAAGAATTACCAAGGAAATACATGTTAGTTATAACACATTTCAGTCTAAACATAATATTCTTTTTAAAAATAGACCTCTTGCTCTTATTTCAAACTATAATATATATATATATTTTCAAAGCTTTGGGTTATATGAAGTCAATTACTTTTTCTAATGACATTTGAAAGGCAAATTCTTCACTTTAAAATTGCTCTTTCCCATGTAACTAAAGGCTTCAAAATTCTGCCTTCTGATACACAATACTATGAAATCATAAGGAAGATTTTCATTCTATTAGAATAAATACCAATAGATTGGACAGCTGTCTTGGTAGAACACAAATGAAAGGGTGAGGCCCTGTGAAAATGTAAAATGTTACTTTTTTTTTTACATCTTCGAAATTTGGGAGTTCATTTCTGAACATATATGGAATATTAGCACAAATATAGAATGTAAAATCTAAGAAGCAATTATTTTTACTGTGATTGTTTCATAAGCTCAAATTTATTATAGTGTTTAGCTTGAGTCCTGTAAATTTTAAAAGACTGCATATAAGCTCAAATTTATTATAGTGTTTTGTTTGAGTCCTGTAAATTTTAAAAGATTGCATATAACTTATGTCCTCAAGGAAAGGTTATTCTGCACAATCTCTTCCATGTACTACCAAATCTATAAATTATCCAAAACACCAATAGTTATAGATTAAATTGTACTGACATGAAGAGGAGGACTTGCCTGTTGGAAAGAGAAATATCTTAAGTACAAAGAGATCACTACCAACCAGTAAGAAGTAGAATAAAGAACCATAAAGATCAGCAGGAACCTGGGACAACTGCATTGAAGACATGTAATCTAGAGATAAAAAAGCCTATTTCAGAAAAGGATCAAAGCCCTAAGAACAGAGAGAAAAACCGCAAAAGGAAAATTTGGGGAGGTGATCATGGAAATAAGCTCTCTCCTGGGTTTTGGCACCAAATGCTCAGAAATTAAAGTTTTACAAAAAGTGGAAAAAAAAAAAAAAGAAATAAGCTCTCTCCTATTGGAATGAACTTGCTGAAATTTTGTTGCCTCATTCCAAAAATACTTTGAATACATCACAGAAGGGTTTCTTCAGAGACTCAATCTATCTAACAGCTAAAAGTTCTTTAGTTGAAAGAGGGAGAAAAAAGGAGTTTGTTATGTAATGTGCCATGCTTGACTTGAAAAACTTTACAGGTCTTGAAATATCTACTGTGTATATATATATAGGTTCAGAAAGGGGGAGACGTTCAAGATGGTGGAGGAGTAAGACGTGGAGATCACCTTCCTCCCCACAAATACATCAGAAATACATCTACATGGGGAACAACTCCTACAGAACACCTATTGAATGCTGACAGAAAACCTCAGACTTCCCAAAAGGCAAGAAACTCCCCACGTGCCTGGGTAGGGCAAAAGAAAAAAGAAAAAACAGAGACAAAAGAACAGGGACGGGACCTACACCACTGGGAGGGAGCTGCGAAGGAGGAAAAGTTTCCACACACTACGAAGCCCCTTCACTGGCAGAGACAGGGAGTGGCAGGGGGGAAGCTTCAGAGCCACGGAGGAGAGCGCAGCAACAGGAGTGCGGAGGGCAAAGCAGAGAGATTCCCGCACAGAGGCTCGGCGCCGACCAGCACTCAGCAGCCCGAGAGGCTTGTCTGCTCACCCGCAGGGGCGGGCGGGGGCTGGGAGCTGAGGCTCGGGCTTCGGTTGGATCGCAGGGAGAGGACTGGGGTTGGCGGGATGAACACAGCCTGAAGGGGGCTAGTGCACCACAGCTAGCGGGGAGGGAGTCTGGGGAAAAGTCTGGACCTGCCTAAGAGGCAAGAGACCATTGTTTTGGGGTGTGCAAGGAGAGGGGATTAAGAGCGCCACTTAAAGGAGCTCCAGAGACGGGCGCGAGCTGCGGCGATCAGCGCGGACCCCAGAGACAGGCGTGAGACGCTAAGGCTGCTGCTGCCACCACCAAACAGCCTGTGTGCGAGCACAGGTCACTGTCCACACCGCCCCTCCTGGGAGCCTGTGCAGCCCACCACTGCCAGGGTCCCGTGATCCAGGGACAACTTCCCCGGGAGAACACACGGCACGCCTCAGGCTGGTGCAACGTCATGCTGGCCTCTGCCGCCACAGGCTCGCCCTGCATCCGTACCCCTCCCTCCCCCAGCCTGAGTGAGCCAGAGCCCCCTAATCAGCTGCTGCTTTAAACCCGTCCTGTCTGGGTGGGGAAGGTACGCTCTCAGGCGACCTACATGCAG
Organism: Balaenoptera ricei; assembly: GCF_028023285.1. Taxonomy (NCBI): domain Eukaryota; kingdom Metazoa; phylum Chordata; class Mammalia; order Artiodactyla; family Balaenopteridae; genus Balaenoptera; species Balaenoptera ricei. Next base: position 68,213,465 of record NC_082647.1, read on the forward strand.
AGGTGGGGCCAAATCAAAAGCTGAACCCCAGGAGCTGTGTGAACAAAGAAGAGAAAGGGATATCTCTCCCAGCAGCCTCAGGAGCAGCGGATTAAATCTCCACAGTCAACTTGATGTACCCTGCATCTGTGGAATACCTGAATAGACAACGAATCATACCAAAATTGAGGCAGTGGACTTTGGGAGCAACTGTAGACTTGTGGTTTGTTGTATGCGACTGACTGGTTTCTGGTTTTATGTTTATCTTAGTTTAGTATTTAGAGTTTATTAGCATTGGCAGATTTGTTTATTGATTTGGTTGCTCTCTTCCTTTTCTTTTTTATATACAGATATATATATATATATTTTTTCCTTTTTCTCTTTTTGTGAGTGTGTATGTGTATGCTTCTTTGTGTGATTTTGTCTGTATAGCTTTGCTTTTACCATTTGTCCTAGGGTTCTGTGTGTCCGTTTTTCTTTTTTTTTTTTTAATATAGTTTTTAGTGCTTGTTATCACTGGTGGATTTGTTTTTGGTTTGGTTGTTCCCTTCTTTCTTTTTTTCTCTCTTTTCTTCTGAGCCGTGTGGCTGACAGGGTCTTGGTGCTCCAGCCGGGTGTCAGGCCTGTGCCTCTGAGGTGGGAGAGCCGAGTTCAGGACATTGGTCCACCAGAGACCTCCCAGCTCCACATAATAACAAATGGCAAAAGCTCTCCCGGAGATCTCCATCTCAACGCTAAGATGCAGCTCCACTCAACAGCCAGCAAGCTACAGTGCTGGATACCCTATGCTAAACAACTAGCAAGACAGGAACACAACCCCACCCATTAGCAGAGAGGTTGCCTAAAATCATAATAAGGTCACAGACACCCCAAAACACACTACCAGACGTGCTCCTGCCCAACAGAAAGACAAGATCCAGCCTCATCCACCAGAACACAGGCACTAGTCCCCTCCACCAGGAAGCCTACACAACCCACTGAACCAACCTTAGCCACTGGGGACAGACACCAAAAACAACGAACTTGCCACCTGCAAAAAGGAGACCCCAAACACAGTAAGTTAAGCAAAATGAGAAGACAGAGAAACACACAGCAGATGAAGGAGCAAGGTAAATACCCACCAGACCAAACAAATGAAGAGGAAATAGGCATTCTACCTAAAAAAGAATTCAGAGTAATGATAGTAAAGATGATCCAAAATCTTGGAAATAGAATGGAGAAAATACAAGAAACGTTTAACAAGGACCTAGAAGAACTAAAGAACAAACAAACAATGATGAACAACACAATAAATGAAATTAAAAATTCTCTAGAAGGAATCAACAGCAGAATAACTGAGGCAGAAGAAGAGGTAAGTGACCTAGAAGATAAAATAGTGGAAATAACTACCAAAGAGCAGAATAAAGAAAAAAGAACGAAAAGAATTGAGGACAGTCTTAGAGACCTCTGGGACAACATTAAATGCACCAACATTCAAATTATAGGGGTCCCAGAAGAAGAGAAAAAGAAAGGGACTGAGAAAATATTTGAAGAGATTATAGTTGAAAACTTCCCTAACATGGGAAAGGAAACAGTGAGTCAAGTCCAAGAAGTGCAGAGAGTCCCATACAGGATAAATCCAAGGAGAAACATGCCAAGACATATATTAATCAAACTATCAAAAGTTAAATACAAAGAAAAAATATTAAAAGCAGCAAGGGAAAAACAACAAATAACATACAAGGGAATCCCCATAAGGTTAACAGCTGATCTTTCAGCAGAAACTCTTCAAGCCAGTAGGGACTGGCAGGACATATTTAAAGTGATGAAAGGGAAAAACCTACAACCAAGATTATTCTACCCAACAAGGATCTCATTCAGATTCGACAGAGAAATTAAAACCTTTACAGACAAGCAAAAGCTGAGAGAATTCAGCACCACCAAACTAGCTTTACAACTAATGCTAAAGGAACTTCTCTAGGCAGGAAACACAAGAGAAGGAAAAGACTTACAAAAAAAAAGCCAAAATTAAGAAAACGGTAACAGGAACATACATATCGATAATTACCTTAAATGTAAATGGATTAAGTGCTCCAACCAAAAGACACAGACTGGCTGAATGGACACAAAAAAAAGATCCATATATATGCTGTCCACAAGAGACCCAGTTCAGACCCAGGGACACATAAATACTGAAAGTGAGGGGATGGAAAAAGATATTCCATGCAAATGGAAATCAAAAGAAAGCTAGAGTAGCAATTCTCATATCAGAAAAAATAGACTTTAAAATAAAGAATGTTACAAGAGACAAGGAAGGACACTACATAATGATCAAGGGATCCATCCAAAAAGAAGATATAACAATTGTAAATATTTATGAACCCAACGTAGGAACACCTCAATACATAAGGCAAAGGCTAACAACCATAAAAGGGGAAATCGACAGTAACACAATCATAGTAGGGGACTTTAACACTCCACTTTCGCCAATGGACAGATCGTCCAAAATGAAAATAAATAAGGAAACACAAGCTTTAAACGATACATTAAAAAAGATGGACTTAATTGTTATTTATAGGACATTCCATTCAAAAAGAACAGAATAAACTTTCTTCTCAAGTGCTCATGGAACATTCTCCAGGATAGACCATATCGTGGGTCACAAATCAAGCCTTGGTAAATTTAAGAGAACTGAAATAGTATCAAGTATCGTTTCCAACCACAATGCTATGAGACTAGATATCAATTATAGGGAAAAATCTGTAAAAAAATACAAACACATGGAGGCTAAATAATACACTACTTAATAACCAAGAGATCACTGAGGAAATCAAAAAATACCTAGGATCCAATGACAATGAAAACACGATGACTCAAAACCTATGGAATGCAGCAAAAGCAGTTCTAAGAGGGAAGTTTATAGCAATACAATCCTACCTCATAAAACAACAAACATCTCAAATAAACAACCTAACCTTACACCAAAAGCAATTAGAGAAAAAAGAACAAAAAAACCCCCAAAGTTAGCAAAAGGAAAGAAATCATAAAGATGAGATCAGAAATAAATGAAAAAGAAATGAAGGAAACGATAGCAAAGATCAATAAAACTAAAAGCTGGTTCTTTGAGAAGATAAACAAAATTGATAAACCATTAGCCAGACTCATCAAGAAAAAAAGGGAGAAGACTCAAATCAACAGAATTAGAAGTGACAAAGGAGAAGTAACCACTGACACTGCAGAAATACAAAGGATCATGAGAGATTACTACAAGCAACTCTATGCCAATAAAATGGACAACCTGGAAGAAATGGACAAATTCTTAGAAATGCACAACCTTCCAAGACTGAACCAGGAAGAAATAGAAAATATAAACAGACCAATCATAAGCACTGAAATTGAGACTGTGATTAAAAATCTTCCAACAAACAGAAGCCCAGGACCAGATGGCTTCACAGGTGAATTCTATGAAACATTAAGAGAAGAGCTAACACCTATCCTTCTCAAACTCTTCCAAAATATAACAGAGGGAAGAACAGTCCCAAACTCATTCTACAAGGCCACCATAACCCTAATACCAAAACCAGACAAAGATGTCACAAAGAAAGAAAACTACAGGCCAATATCACTGATGAACATAGATGCAAAAATCCTCAACAAAATAGTAGCAAACAGAATCCAACAGCACATTAAAAGGATCATAAACCATGATCAAGTGTGGTTCATCCCAGGAATGCAAGAATTCTTCAATATACACAAATCAATCAACGTGATACACCATATTAACAAATTGAAGGAGAAAAACCGTATGATAATCTCAATAGATGCAGAAAAAGCTTTTGACCAAATTCAATACCCATTTATGATAAAAACCCTCCAGAAAGTAGGCACAGAGGGAACTTACCTAAACATAATAAATGCCATATATGACAAACTCACAGCCAACATCGTTCTCAATGGTGAAAAACTGAAACCATCTCCACTAAGATTAGGAACAAGACAAAGTTGCCCACTCTCACCACTATTATTCAACATAGTTTTGGAAGTTTTAGCCACAGCAATCAGAGAAGACAAAGAAATAAAAGGAATCCAAATTGGAAAAGAAGAAGTAAAGCTCTCACTGTTTGCAGATGACATGATACTATACATAGAGAATCCTAAAGATGCTACCAGAAAACTACAAGAGCTAATCATTGAATTTGGTAAAGTAGCAGGATACAAAATTAATGCACAGAAATCTCTTGCATTCCTATACACTAATGATGAAAAATCTGAAAGAGAAATTAAGGAAACACTCCCATTTACCATTGCAACAAAAAAGAATAACATACCTAGGAATAAACTTACCTAAGGAGACAAAAGACCTGTATGCAGAAAACTATAAGACACTGATGAAAGAAATTAAAGATGATACAAACAGATGGAGAGATATACCATGTTCTTGGATTGGAAGAATCAACACTGTGAAAATGACTCTACTACCCAAAGCAATCTACAGAGTCAATGCAATCCCTATCATACTACCACTGGCATTTTTCACAGAACTAGAACAAAAAATTTCACAATTTGTATGGAAACACAAAAGACCCTGAATAGCCAAAGCAATCTTGAGAAAGAAAACTGGAGCTGGAGGAATCAGGCTCCTGGAATTCAGACTATACTACAAAGCTACAGTAATCAAGACAGTATGGTACTGGCACAAAAACAGAAATATAGAACAATGGAACAGGATAGAAAGTCCAGAGATAAACCCACACACATATGGTCACCTTATTTTTGATAAAGGAGGCAAAAATATACAATGGATAATAGACAGTCTCTTCAATAAGTGGTGCTGGGAAAACTGGACAGCTACATGTAAAAGAATGAAATTAGAATACTCCCTAACACCACACACAAAAATAAACTCAAAATGGATTAAAGACCTAAATGTAAGGCCAGACACTATAAAACTCTTAGAGGAAAACATAGGCAGAACACTCTATGACATAAATCACAACAAGATCCTTTTCGATGCACTTAAAAGCTTTTGCACAGCAAAGGAAACCATAAACAAGATGAAAAGACAACCCTCAGAATGGGAGAAAATATTTATAAATGAAGCAACTGACAAAGGATTAATCTCCAAAATTTACAAGCAGCTCATGCAGCTTAATATCAAAAAAACAAACAACCCAATCCAAAAATGGGCAGAAGATCTAAATAGACATTTCTCCAAAGAAGATATACAGATTGCCAACAAACACGTGAAAGGATGCTCAACATCATTAATCATTAGAGAAATGCAAATCAAAACTACAATGAGGTATCACCTCACACCCGTCAGAATGGCCATCATCAAAAAATCTACAAACCATAAATGCTGGAGAGGGTGTGGAGAAAAGGGAACCCTCTTGTACTGTTGGTGGGAATGTAAATTGATACAGCCACTATGGAGAACAGGATGGAGGTTCCTTAAAAAGCTAAAACTAGAACTACCATACCACCCAGCAATCCCACTACTGGGCATATACCCTGAGAAAACCATAATTCAAAAAGAGTCATGTACCACAATGTTCATTGCAGCACTATTTACAATAGCCAGGACATGGAAGCAACCTAAGTGTCCATCAACAGATGAATGGATAAAGAAGATGTGGCACATATAGACAATGGAATATTACTCAGCCATAAAAAGAAATGAAATTGAGTTATTTTTAGTGAGGTGGATGGACTTTGAGTCTGTCATACAGAGTGAAGTAAGTCAGAAAGAGAAAAATAAATACCGTATGCTAACACCTGTATATGGAATTTAAAAGAAAAAAAATGGTTTTGTAGAACTTAGGGGCAGGACAGGAATAAAGATGCAGATGTAGAGAATGGACTTGAGGACATGGGGAGGGGGAAGGGTAAGCTGGGATGAAGTGAGAGAGTGGCATGGACTTATATATACTACCAAAAGTAAAATAGATAGCTAGTGGGAAGCAGCCGCATAGCACAGGAAGATCAGCTCAGTCCTTTGTGACCACCTAGAGGGATAGGATAGGGAGGGTGGGAGGGAGACCCAAGAGGGAGGAGCTATGGTCATATATGTATATGTATAGCTGATTCACTTTGTTATAAAGCAGAAAGTAATACACCGTTGTAAAGCAATTTTACTCCAAAAAAGATGTTAAAAAAAAAAAAAAAAAAAAAGAAAGGTGCACAGGGACACACTTTACGTAATCAAACTTAATGCTAATTCAGTCTCCACTTGTGAAATGGGGAAAACACTGCACTCTGAGGTACAGGCTAGAAGATGGATGTAGTAAGAGTAAAAGATATCTTGACATGATACATTTAACACACTGCTTTAGATTCCTGAGTCATTGTACACATCTGTTTTATATAGCAATATTTACTTTTGCTAATTGTGAGAGTGACTTACAGCCCAAGGCTGATGGACAGAAATGAACTTCAGCTAGTGAGTGAGATGACCACTGAGCACCCACATTCACTGTAGATTTGAGTTCTTGTCTAACATTTATAGTTTATAAAATCCTAACGAAGTGCTATAAAACTGTGTTTTATTGTGCAAAATGACTCTGGAAAGAAATCCAGCTGCTAGTGGCAGATATTCATTAAAAGTATTAACCTTTTTATCCATAAATTAACATTTTGGATAAATTCAAAGTGGATTGTCATCTTATATGTTGGCTTGGAAATCTGAAGTTTTCAAGCCCACCATAAGTTCTACATGAAAACAAGAATAAGTGATTTGTGAATCTAATTCAGCAAATGTTCTAAATAGTCCAAAATTTGTTCTTATTGTGAAAGATAAAACTTTAGTAAAATCTGAAAAAGCAATTAACTCCTAGTAAGAAACATGTAACTTCAGAAGGAAACCTGCTTTTGGAGACACGTATTTTAATAGCTGTATAAACAAACAGTAGTCCCATATAACACGTGCATGAAAAGTCCAAAGATATCATTGGCATTTTTCAGTTATATGCCATTGCATTTGAAAGAATATATGCTTAGAGCTGAGTTCTCAAATTTGAGAAAGTCTCAGAAAGCACTTTACCAGAATATGAAGGCTCTACTGTATTTCACTCATAATTATCAGGAAGAATTCATGGTGTAGTGGAAATAAAACATGATCCAAGAAATCTGGATTCTAGCCTTGATATTGGTACCAGATAGATGTGCCATTTTGTTCAGGGCACTTGTTCTTTCCTGGGTTTGGATCCTTTCTCTCTTAACTGTAGGGGTGAAGGGTGGAGTAGTAAACTCAAGTGGGTCCCTTCTAACTCTAGGCTGCCATGCTTCCTCTGATGTTCTTTGTCTAAACACTAAGTACCAAGGTCCCCAAGTATCTGCAGATGATTATAAGTCATTTCAGCTGCTCCTCACTTTACATGCTGGCAGCACTACAACTAAAAAAAGCCTTTCTGTCACGAGATGAGTAAGCAATTGGGATCCATCTACTCTGCGAGCAGCCTGGCTCCTCTTCCCTGCCACACGCCCTCAGAGTGGGATGTGCCTGCCAAGCCAAACACCATGAAACTGTGGATTTGAACATTAGCCTAAAACACAGGAAAAGTTAAATGCTATGACAACTGTCTATGATTCCATCTACGCTTTAACTATGTATTCAATGATAGTATTGTCATTTAAATCCATTTTTATATTCAAATATTTCTATAGTGTTCCCCCCTGCCGCCTCAGCATTTTATCCTTGAGAATAATGTTTGTGGCATTTCATCTGTGAAGAAGTATAAGGAGGGGGAAGTAATGGGTTTCCTCATACAAATCACTGAGGCTCTGTACTCATCTGTGACTTTTGTGACAGGGAATTAAAGAGGAGCAAGGCATCTGAAGCTGGTGTGAACCCCATATGGCTTCACCTAAAATTGCAAGAGAGATGCTAAGGTCAAGTTCCATGACACATTTAATTTTAAAGGGCAGAGATTTTTACCATGTTCCTTGAGAGCTAAGATGTGTCATCACTGAAATAGGCTGGGGCTTGTAGTCAGGCTTCAGGTTCTGTCCACACGGGACCCCCTCTGAGCCTTGCTTGCCTCCCCTGAGCAGACTCCACCACTCTCTATGCCCAGTCTCCATGGTGAACACGCACCTTAGCACCCATCACTTCTTGACGCAATCTACCTCCTTAGATGTTTGCAAATACGATGGAGCAGTCCTAGAGCAAAGACTTGTCCATTTTTTCTACTTTAGCAACTAGGAGCCACCTGGCACCTAGGAGGCTGTTACTAAATGCTTGTTGGCTTGACCTATGAGTAATGTTCCCCAGATACTAGTTACATCCTCTGGAATTTCTTTGCTACAAGTTCTGCAACAGATGATGGCAGAACTTGGCCCAAGAAATTAATGGCCCAAATTTAAGAGGAAGTGAGGTCGCTTTTTTGAAAATGATAGAGAAAAATTTTATTCTAGCTAATATCTATTGTAGCTAATATTCAGGTAGAGTTTAATTCGTGCCAAGCTATGTCCTAAATTCTTTACATATATTAACTAATTTAGTCCTTACTCAACCATAGGTGAAAGATGTCATTATTATTCCCATTTACAGATGAAGAAACTGAGGCACAGAGAGGCTAAGTAACTTCAGCAAAGTCATACAGACGTTGGCAGAGCTGGGAATCAAAGCCACACACACAGACCTTTTACAATGTTCCTCTTCTTAAACATTTATGCTATGGTTCTCTGGAGCTATATTCCATTGTCAGTCAGGTGGAACGGTGATTTTTTTATATAAGTTATTTATTTATTTATTTATTTTTGGCTGCGTTGAGTCTTCGTTGCTGAACACGGGCTTTCTCTAGTTGCAGCAAGTGGGGGCTACTCTTCGTTGCGGTGCGCAGGCTTCTCATTGCGGTGGCTTCTCTTGTTGTGGAGCACGGGCTCTAGGCACACAGACTTCAGTAGTTGTGGCTCACAGGCTCAGTAGTTGTGGCTCACGGGCTTAGTTGCTCCGTGGCATGTGGGATCTTCCCTGGTCAGGGATCGAACCCGTGTCCCCTGCATTGGCAGGCAGATTCTTAATCACTGCGCCACCAGGGAAGTCCCAGAACCATAATTTTTGAATTAATAAAGCTGATTTAGTTCATTAGAATTGGAATACATCATTCAGAGGAATTCTTAATCAGCTATACTGGTTAAAAATATTCCCTTTGGTGTTGTCTTTATTATTTAAAAAGAAATAACTCTATAGGATAAATGTAAAGGATTGTCCCATTTAGAAAGAGGATTGATTTTGCAAAAAATCTTTTGCCATCGACTTTGGCTTGCAAATCTGAGAAAGTGTAGTTACTTAGCTCTCCCACATAGTTCTAATGTAGCTAAAAGTTTGTTAAACCAATGAGCAAACTCAAGAAAGCTTTACATATTCTCACATGGCTGGCCACTTGTGATTTTTTACTTTTCGCATTGCCTTACTGACCTTCCAAAACCATATTGGCTGCCTGATGATCCTTGTCAAAATGAGAATAGAAGTATGATAATGTAGACTTCTGTGGTCCAAAAATTGAAAATAATCTAGACAGTCTTAAAAAGCTAGTATCTGGGACTCCCTGCAACCCACACAAACAGCTTGCTGCCTTGCGTTTCAGCAGTGGAATAAATATATTATGAATCTAAGGTTGCCTTAAGAAATAGAAAAGAAGGGGGAAAAAAGATTAAAAAGTAGACACATACTTAGCATCAAGCCCTATATTGTAAAAACAAATTTTGAATCTGCTGGGTCCGTAAGTCATTATAGTACTGAACAAATAATAAATATGCATTTGTAGGGAAAAAAATAGTAGTGTTAATAAAGCTGTCAGACTTGAGAGAGGCATTTCCTAAATTGTCAAAGCATTTCCTGCTGCTTCAAATTCAGCTTCTCTTTGGTAACTGATTATTGTAAAAGAGTATCTGAGGATCTGACAGGATCTATAGCAGTTTTAAGTTAAATTCCTTTTCCCATATAAGTTACATTTTCATTAATTTCTGTGGGTTTTTTTTTTTTTTTTGCCTTTGAAAAAATAGTCACTTAAGGTATATTTACTATACGTATAATAATTTATTAGGAAATGGAAATTTGAATTACTAATCCAGAAAGTTTCACACGAAATTCCCATAGATATTGTATTTCATGCAGAAACTGTGCTGCATAATGATTATGTGTGATGGGTTATTTTACTTTACAAATTATTTCTCCACTATTGATGAGTATTTGGAGTTTACTTTAAAAAATTGAACTAGTACCTGTACTGAAAATGGCATTTGCAGAGGGTGATGTATTTTTAAATTGCTATACTTAAATATATTATCTGATAATAGTGTTATTTAAATTACTATATCTGATACAATCTTTTAAAAATAGATTAGGCATACATTGATGAAATTAAGATATATTTGAGTGTAGTAGAATGATTTTCAGAAAACCTGAAAATCCAGTAGAGTCTCATTCCAGAAAATTTTGGGCAACTACAGAAGTAGGAACTATATGTGTCCCATGTCACACAAATCAATTAACACTTTTGAACCTTCTTGCTTATTTACCTGTTGGCATTTTTTTACCTTATTGATTTATCTCTCCCTCTTGTTGTATGACTCTTATAATACAGATCCCTAGTTGTTTTTCTCTTATTTCTCTGGCTGTTTCTTCTGAGTCTTCTTTGCTTTCCCCTTCTACTCAACCTGCAAATGTTGATGTTCTTCTATATCCACAGCACAGACATCTCTCCTGAACTTTTTTGCAGATATTTAATGAAACATCTCCATCTCCATTTGAATAATTAATTTGTCCTTTTCCTCTTTCAGAAACAAAAACAGACCATGATACCTATGCTCCTGGGGCCATGTTTCCTATATTTGATGATTACACCAATAGTCATTCCATTGTTTAAACCAGAAATGAGGGAGTCATCCTTTTTTATTTCTTTTATCTCTTCTACTCAATCACCAATAACTGTATTTTACCCTTCCAATATTCTTGCATTTGTCTTATTTCTTTTCTCTGCATTCTCCCCTCATGCCAGGAGCAGCTTCCTTAAAGAAGAATCCAGAATAATACTAAGAATATCGCTTATAATACTTAACAGTCCTATAATTGCATCATACTTTCTATCTCTGCTCATCCCGGTCACGACCAGATGTGGGAGCTTTCCAGGTATTACCATTCTACTTTCCTCTCCATGCTTGGTATCCATTCATCTGACCCAAGCACCCACACAGTCTTCTTCACAAAAACCTCACAACTACCAGTTCGCCCACTGTGATTACAAAGCTCCCTAGTACCTTTAACCTCCTCTTGGAATTTTCTTCTCTTCTCCTTGCCTCATGTAAACGCCAGATATCTACTGGAGTAACTTCTTCCTATTCTTCACTTGAGGTTGTTTCCTTTCTCCTCTTTCCAATATTCCTTGCAATCCATTACTTCAGCTTCATTTTTTTCAGATTTATTCCTCTGGATAAATTACTTCATCCTTCTCATTCACACTGTCATCTAATAGTCTTCCTTTCACCCAGCTCATTCATTGAACGCTAGAACTTAGCTAATAATTTTTCTCCCTACTCATGTCACTTTTCTTTCCAACTTCAATATGTACAAATCCTCTCCCCTGGTCTTTCAGTTTTCTGCCATTCTCTTTTCCAAAGACTTTTCCATCCATTTTAGTTCTGCCATTACCTCTTATGATAATATGAATAAACCTTGTTATCACTAGAAACTTTAAAAATAGACTTAAAGTAATCCACTGTGAGGTCAACAACTTCATTTTTATAGCTTTTCTATCAAATATTTCTATGGCTACAAATATCTGACCTCATTGAGACCTCCGATATGTTAACTTCATCACTTTTTTCAATATCCATCTGCTTCCTAGATCAGCTTGGTTTCTATGGTCCATAAATAACATCTCCCTTTTGCAAATATTCTCAATTGGTTGTGTGGCTTTCCCTCTATTTTTCTCAACTAGTAGGTCTGGATGAGCCCTAACAGCTCTCTTTTCTGTATGTGAACTGAACTGCAGAATAGCTATCGAGGAAATCACCCACCTGAGCCAAGGAGATTTTGCTGCACACTTTTGACATTCACATTTACAAATTTAACATGGTTCATTTAAGATTTTTTGATTTGCACTCAGTGTGGCCCAACAATCATATTACATCTCAAATAGACTTATTGCCCCACTACCTGAAATTATTTTATACCGCTATCTTGGGGCAAAAATTGGTTCACTTCTCCCCAAATCATTTTGGTTTTCTCCAGGACTCACAAGCTCCCCTTGCCTCCTTTGCAGCTGGAAGTAGTCATGTTCCTGAGTTCTGGGCAATGGAATGTAGGCAGAAGATATATCCATCACTTTGGGACCTGGCCCATAAATATCTTCTACATACAATCCTTCTCTTTCTGCGGGCTGAATGGAAGAGCACAGTGAGGGCCTAGAAGATGGTGAAGTCACAAGTTGGAAAGAACCTGGGTCATGAGTGACTACAAAAAAGATAACTTGTCTATCAGGAATATTCACATTGGTTTTGCATACACAATAAATAGGTGGGTTTTTTTGTTGTTTTCAGCTGCTGAGAAGTTGGGATTTGTTTTGTTATAATAACTAGTATTTTTATTCTAATAGAATATTATTTCTTCCTAGTGTATTGTCAGGTAATATACAATTCATTAAGAAAAATTGAAACCACCAGAAGCAAATTCTCTCCATTTTCCATCCCTAAACAACCTGCTTATATTAGTACCCATTTTCTCCTTCTTCTCTTTTGTTACAGTGGAATGATTAGCCCTCCTTGTTTCCAAGGACAATCACTCTGCTAACGTTCTGGGTTCCATCCTTTATAACCTCTTCAAGGAACATGGCCCCTCACTTAATTATCTCCATCTCACCCACAGCATCTATTTCTAGCTACATAGGATCTTTCACATCAGCATAGAAACATGCTCTAATCCTCTAATAAAAACCCTGCCTTAAGTCCACATTTCCTTTCAATTATAGCATTTTCTCTGACTTAACCAAACCTTTTGAAATACTTTCTTACATTTACTCATTTTACCACTTTCCTTACATGCATGTTTTATAATTTTTTGACAGTAAAGTGGGGTGAGGGGATTCAGAACACAGCAGAAAAAAAAACACAAAGAAGAAAATAATCATTCACATGTCTACCACGCTTAACGCTGATAACATTATGAAATTTATTATTTTACTTTTTAAAATAACTTTGTTTTTCAAAGTGATAAATACAAGTTATAAAGTTTAAGTTTTGCAGAGAAATTATAAAGATGAAAGATTTGGAAAAAATCTCCAAATACATCTCCAAATATACCTGAAATTACCTTCATTTATACTAAGCAAATGCATATATCATTCAATACATGTAAAAATGAATGATTGATATTTTTTATAGAAATGGAATCATATTGTACATATTATTTTAAATAAGATACTTCATTTGAATTTTGCTATTAATATTTTATATTCTGCAAACCTATGACTTACTTCTTTTATAAAAATAATTATTCTCAATGTTGTTTACAATTGGATTTCTGTGGGTTTTTTTTTTTTTTTTGGTTTAATGTTTACCACTAATTATTTTATGCTTTTGTCTTCATTTTCATCCTTCTCTTAATTTTCTGAATTTCTTTGTCAAACATTGTTTCCCTCCAAGAAGGGTGTTTAGCTTGTGTATTCCGTGATATTTTTCACAGCTGAGAATATATCCCTGTTGCCTTTATACTTGACTGATACTTTGGGCATAATATTGTTGGGTCACCCTTTTCTAAGACTGTTGTGGAAACTACTTCATTGTCTTCTGGCTTTGCAGTTTGCTCAGGAGAATTTTGATGTGAGCCTGATTTTCTCCTGTTGTAGATGAGTTGATTTTTAAGTCTAGATGCTCTAAAAAGACTTCTTTAAAATACCACTTAAATAGCTGACTTATAATATACGTTGGTCTTGAGATTTCTATATCAAATCCTTGAAGAGGGTTCTCTTTCAATTATCAGATTTAATTATTTCTTTATCTCAGGGAACTCCTCTTGTATTAAATTTAAAAATAATATTCTGTTCTAATGTTGAGTTTTTCAACATTAAGAGAAAAATTATACTTAATGTCAGCTTATCTTGCTCTATCATCCGTATCCAATTGTTTCATTCTGTTTCTTTAAGCTTTTTTTTTAAATCTGTGATTATTTCAAACACTTCCTCTATGTCAGCAATTTTATTTTTAGTTTTGTCATATTTGTTCTTTGTTTCTAATTAATTTATTAATTCTATTATGATGCTTTAATCCTCATTCCCCCTTACATTTGCAATTCTTTTCAAACTATTTTTTATCTTATCATTTCCTCTTGGAGCTTTTTTATAGAAACCACATTTCTTAATTTATTCTACAACGTGAAGCAGTTAGGAAGAATTTCATTTTGTTCTTCAAGTAATGATTTCCTATTGGATGAGCTCTTTTTCTTTCTTCCCATGCTTTCTTTCTTAAGTTGTTTGCCATAGTGTATTTGCTTAGATGCCATGACAGTTAATTTTTTCTTTCTTATTCCTGGTTGTGCCTATCTAGTCACTACATTTGCTTGCCTAATTGTGAAAGTAACTTAGCTATTTTCCTGCAGTATCGAGGCCAGCACTGCTTTATTTTCTCCCTGAGATACGGTGTGAAGGCTGAATAATTGTCTCTATCCAATTTCTGTGGGACAGGGAACAGTCAAGAGGGTAGAGATGGTGGTGTTACTTCTAACAGAACCTCTGCTTTTTCCTTTATGAATTTTTTATGTACACTACCAAGGTTTCCTCTTGTTAGTTATAGGCAAGGGTAAACTGACGTTTAGTGAGCTTATACAAATTTTAGGGCCCTTGTTAAGGAACATAAGGCAAAATTATGAAAATAAAATTAGGTTCAAGGCCTTAAAAGGGACTCACGTAAGTGAGGGAAACCTGAAGCTTAAGCTTTATTATCCTATAGTAAATCTGCCTTAACTAGGTGCTGCATTAATTCTGTACCCATGTGATTCAAGATTATTTTTCTTATGCAATGTATAGTCCTGATGCCTTTCTCTCTATCAGACTCATCTTCTGTTTTCTTTCCCCACTTATGTAACTCTACAGCACTTTCCAGATGTTGTTTCCTTTGTTTCATGACCACAAGAAGAAAAAGAGAGTGTACCACCTTTGGTGGCTTCACTCAAGATTTTGCCATATTGCTCGGGATTGTCTGTGCAAATGTCAGCATGTCTAAGTCAGGGTTCTCCAGAGAAACATAACCAGTAAGATACCTATATTGATAATATACATATGAGGAGATATATTTTAGGAATTGGCTCACGTCATCATGGAAAATGAGAAGTCCTAAGATCTGCTGTCTGTAAGCTGGAGAAAAAGGAAAGCCAGTGATATAATTCAGTCTGAGTACAGAGGCCTGAGAAACGGAGAGGCCACTGGTATACCCAGAGTCTGGAGGCCCAAGAACCAGGAGCTCCCATGTCTAAGGGCAGGAGAAGATGGACTTCCCTGCTGGAGAAGAGAAAGACAATTTGCCCCTCCTTTGACTTTTTGTTCTATTCGGCCCTCAGTGGATTGGATGAGGTCCACCCACATTGGTGAAAGCCATCTTCTCTACTCAATCTACTGATTCAAATACTAACCTGTTCCAGAAACACCCTCACAGACACACCCAGAAATAATGTTTTACCAGTCCGCTGGGTACCCCTTAGCCCAGTCAAGTTGAAACATAAAATCAACCATCACAGGGAGGGACAGGATCAGTACCATGCTCTCTCTTTCTACTCTGGTATAGAGTCCTATACTTTTTCCTTTTCCCAGTTTACTAATTTAGGTTATTATTGCTTGTTTGACTACTATTTATAAATTTTATCATGGGCTTTACTCTAGGAGACAAGACGTAGATTTTGTGAGGAATTTCTTAGGGTAAAATTCTCTATTCACTCCTAATCCTTCCGAACTGCTCCCATCACTCCTCTGCTTGCATCGGGGGTACAGTAATCTCCTTGTGGAAAAAACAAGCAATTCTTTGAATGTGTCTTTCTTGATCTCCCAACATAATTTACTAAGACTGTCCACTGGCTTTTTAAAAAAAACATATTCCCCTCTGGGCTTGCCTGAAACAAACTGCTCTTAATTCACTGGCAGGGATTTTGCTGTCTTTTGGCTGGATGCTTCTCCTTGTCTTCTGAAGGGAAGTTGACTTCAGGCTACAGTCTTGAGCCATCTTCATTTCCTCTGCACTCGTTCATTCCTGGCTACGTACCTATTACCGGAGCTAAGATTTCCAAACTGTTATCTGCAGCATGAACTTCTACTTGGAGCTCCAGAAAATGAATGTCTGTCTGTGCTTAGATAGTTCACAACTATCTGCAACTTAAGTAAACAAAACAGAAGTTTACTTTTGTCTCAGATCTCTACCTTGCATTCCATGTGATTGTGCATTTTAGCAAACATGAAAAATAAATCATAATCTTGCTCATCTATTTACTGTTGAAAATAAAACAGATGTACAAAAGATATATAGGTACATAATATATGTACAATTTAATGACTATTAACAAAGTGAATACATAGGTACATGCTACTGACCCTAAGAAATAGATTAATATTAGGAACTTTGACGTTCTTTGCATGACCCTCTCAGATGCATCTCCTACCCAACTCTCCCATGTAATCACAATCCTGACTGCTCTCAATTTTTCTTATGGTTATTGCATGTATTTAGGTGTCTGAATATAACTATATATGTATATGTTTATATACATATACTCATATATATATACACCTTATTTTAGAAAAATTAACCAATGAAAATTCAATAGTGAGTTCTGAAGCTAACACCTATATGAAAATATGATATATAACAAAGATGGTATTAAGAGATCATTGGGACAAAACTATGGAATAAATGGCACTGGGACAATTATGCGTATGGAAAAAGCTAAATTGGATTTCTGTATCACTCTGCTCATACAAAAATCACTGTTTATTTAAAACAAACACATAAATACCACAAGGTTTGGGAAACAGGGGTGGCACCCATTAGAACAGAAAGATCAAAAAAAGATGCCATCCTCTTACACATGATGGCCATTCTCTTCACTGTTCAGCTATGATCAAGATAAGTCATAAAAATAAAAGTAAGGAATGGGTAACTTTAAGAAGGAAATATGGTTAATAAAAGGAAGGGAAAACGTTCAACCAGTATTAAAGCAAAATTTTAAACCTAACAATTGATTTAATGAGAAAGAGATAACCAAAAAGTAAGACCAGAGACTAAAATTTGGAAAACTATAAGACTAAGAATTTGTAAGTTAGAATAAAATAATACTCAAAATGAGGAAAATTTTAAAAGTCAGGGAGATTTTTTTTTAAGTGGTAAAGTTGAGATACATCTGATAGCCAAAAGATAAAAGATAAAATTGATAAATTCTTAACAATTTGAAAAAACAGAGTTGAGAGTTAACAGAAGAGAAGAAAAAAAAAGTAAAAAAGCATTAGAAGGAGACAGGCATTGTGTATTATGGAAAGATTTTTTTAAAATATTTATTTATTTAATTTATTTATTTGGCTGCACCGGGTCTTAGTTGCGGCACTCGGGATCTTGGTTGCGGCCTGTGGGATCTTTTAGTTGCGGCATGAGAACTCTTAGTTGTGGCATGCATGTGGAATCTAGTTCCCTGACCAGGGATCCATCCCTGACCCCCTGCACTGGGAGCATGGAATCTTAATCACTGTGCCACCAGGGAAGTCCATTATGGAAAGATTTTTGAGGGCTCTCCAACTTCTTTGGGAATATCGTATTCTACTATGTATTTCATTTTCTCCACATTCTTTTTGGAAAGGTGAGAAATAGAATCATTGATTGTCACTCCTTTTTATTTTATTTTTCATTCTACAGCACATCACAGAAATTTTTTATTTCTGGTACACTCTCATGCTTATATTGCCATTTTACTCTTTTTTTTTTTTTCCTTTCGTTTAGAAGGGAAACCTCAGTTTGTCCATTTCAAGTCACCAAAGTTTTAACATTGTTTTTTGTACAAACAAACCGATGTACAAATAAAACTCAGACAGCAAACTTTTGCCAGGTACTAAGCATAATTTATGTATTTAATAGGTATTTGCTCCACACTCAAGAGCAAGAAGTACCATTATGGTTATCTAAAAGCAAATTGAGGTCTGGGAGGATTAACCAAGATGGTGGAGTAGAAGGACGTGCTCTCACTCCCTCTTGCGAGAGCACCAGAATCACAACTGGCTGCTGGACAATCATTGACAGGAAGACCCTGGACTTCACCAAGGAGGATACCCCACGTCCAAGGACAGAGGAGAAGCCACAGTGAGATGGTAGGAGGGGTGCAATCAGAGTAAAATCTAATCCCGTAACTGCTGGGTGGGTGACTCACAGACTGGCGAACACTTATACCACAGAAGTCCACCCACTGGAGTGAAGGTTCTGAGCCCCACGTCAGGCTTCCCAACCTGGGGGTCCGGCAACGGGAGGAGGAATTCCTAGAGAATCAGACTTTGAAGCCTAGTGGGAATTGATTGCAGGACTTCGACAAGACTGGGGGAAACAGAGACCCCACTCTTGTAGGGCACACACAAAGTAGTGTGCGCATCGGGACCCAGGGGAAGGAGCAGTGACCCTGGGGGAGACTGAACCAGACCTACCTGCTGGTGTTGGGGGGTCTCCTGCAGAGGCGGGGGGTGGCTCTGTTTCATTGTGGGGACAAGGACTCTGGCAGCGGAGGTTCTGGGAAGTGCTCCTTGGCGTGAGCCCTCCCAGAGTCTGCCATTAACCCCACCAAAGAGCCCAGGTAGGCTCCAGTGTTGGGTTGCCTCAGGCAAAACAACCAACAGGGAGGGAACCCAGCCCCACCCATCAACAGTCAAGTGGATTAAAGTTTTACTGAGCTCTGACCGCCACAGCAACAGTCAGCTCTATCCACCACCAGAACCTCCCATCAAGCTTCTTAGATAGCCTCAACCACCAGAGGGCAGACAGCAGAAGCAAGAAAAACTACAATCCTGCAGCCTGTGGACCAAAAACCACAGTTACAGAAAGATAGACAAGATGAAAAGGCAGAGGGCTGTGTACCAGATGAAGGAACAAGAAAAAACCCCAGAAAAACAACTAAATTCAGAATAATGATAGTGAAGATGATCCAGGACCTCAGAATAAGAATGGAAGCAAAGATTGAGAAGATGCAAGAAATGATTAACAAAGACCTAGAAGAATTAAAGAACAAACAAACAGAGATGACCAATACAATAACTGAAATGAAAACTACACTAGAAGGAATCAATAGCAGAATAACTGAGGCAGAAGAACGGATAAGTGACGTGGAAGACAGAATGGTGGAATTCACTGCTGCGGAACAGACTAAAGAAAAAAGAATGCAAAGAAATGAAGACAGCCTAAGAGACCTCTGGGACAACATTAAACACAACAACATTCGCATTATAGGGGTCCCAGAAGGAGAAGAGAGAGAGAAAGGACCAGAGAAAATATTTGAAGAGATTATAGTCGAAAACTTCCCTAACATGGGAAAGGAAATAGCCACCCAAGTCCAGGAAGCGCAGAGAGTCCCATACAGGATAAACCCAAGGAGAAACACACCAAGACACATAGTAAACAAAGTGGCAAAAATTAAAGACAAAGAAAAATTATTGAAAGCAGCAAGGGAAAAACGACAAATAACATACAAGGGAACTCCCATAAGGTTAACAGCTGATTTCTCAGCAGAAACTCTGCAAGCCAGAAGGGAGTGGCATGATATGCTTAAAGTGATGAAAGGGAAGAACCTACAAGCAAGATTACTCTACCCGGCAAGGATCTCATTTAGATTTGATGGAGAAATCAAAAGCTTTACAGACAAGCAAAAGCTAAGAGAATTCAGCACCACCAAACCAGCTCTACAACAAATGCTAAAGGAACTTCTCTAAGTGGGAAACACAAGAGAAGAAAAGGACCTACAAAAACAAACCCAAAACAATTAAGAAAATGGTCATAGGAACATACATATCGATAATTACCTTAAACGTGAATGGATTAAATGCCCCAACCAAAAGACATAGACTGGCTGAATGGATACAAAAACAAGACCCATATATATGCTGTCTACAAGAGACCCACTTTAGACCTAGGGACACATACAGACTGAAAGTGAGGGGATGGAAAAAGATATTCCATGCAAATGGAAATCAAAAGAAAGCTGGAGTAGCTATACTCATATCAGATAAAATAGACTTTAAAATAAAGAATGTTACAAGAGACAAGGAAGGACACTACATAATGATCCAGGGATCAATCCAAGAAGAAGATATAACAATTATAAATATATATGCACCCAACATAGGAGCACCTCAATACATAAGGCAACTGCTAACAGCTATAAAAGAGGAAATTGACAGTAACACAATCATAGTGGGGGACTTTAACACCTCACTTACACCAATGGACAGATCATCCAAAATGAAAATAAATAAGGAAACAGAAGCTTTAAATGACACAATAGACCAGATAGATTTAATTGATATATATAGGACATTCCATCCAAAAACAGCAGATTACACGTTCTTCTCAAGTGCGCACGGAACATTCTCCAGGATAGATCACATCTTGGGTCACAAATCAAGCCTCAGTAAATTTAAGAAAACTGAAATCGTATCAAGCATCTTTTCTGACCACAACGCTATGAGATTAGAAATGAATTACAGGGAAAAAAACGTAAAAAAGACAAACACATGGAGGCTAAACAATACGTTACTAAATAACCAAGAGATCACTGAAGAAATCAAAGAGGAAATCAAAAAATACCTAGAGACAAATGACAATGAACACACGACGACCCAAAACCTATGGGATGCAGTGAAAGCAGTTCTAAGAGGGAAGTTTATAGCTATACAAGCCTACCTAAAGAAACAAGAAAAATCTCAAGTAAACAATCTAACCTTACACCTAAAGAAACTAGAGAAAGAAGAACAAACAAAACCCAAAGTTAGCAGAAGGAAAGAAATCATAAAGATCAGAGCAGAAATAAATGAAATAGAAACAAAGAAAACAATAGCAAAGATCAATAAAACTAAAAGTTGGTTCTTTGAGAAGATAAACAAAATTGATAAGCCATTGCCAGACTCATCAAGAAAAAGAGGGAGAGGACTCAAATCAATAAAATCAGAAATGAAAAAGGAGAAGTTACAACAGACACCGCAGAAATACAAAGCATCCTAAGAGACTACTACAAGCAACTTTATGCCAATAAAATGGACAACCTGGAAGAAATGGACAAATTTTTAGAAAGGTATAACCTTCCAAGACTGAACCAGGAAGAAATAGAAAATATGAACAGACCAATCACAAGGAATGAAATTGAAACTGTGATTAAAAATCTTCCAACAAACAAAAGTCCAGGACCAGATGGCTTCACAGGTGAATTCTATCAAACATTTAGAGAACAGCTAACACCCATCCTTCTCAAACTCTTCCAAAAAATTGCAGAGGAAGGAACACTCCCAAACTCATTCTATGAGGCCACCATCACCCTGATACCAAAACCAGACAAAGACACTACAAAAAAAGAAAATTACAGACCAATATCACTGATGAATATAGATGCAAAAATCCTCAACAAAATACTAGCAAACAGAATCCAACAACACATTAAAAGGATCATACACCACGATCAAGTGGGATTTATCCCAGGGATGCAAGGATTCTTCAATATACGCAAATCAATCAATGTGATACACCATATTAACAAATTGAAGAATAAAAACCATATGATCATCTCAATAGATGCAGAAAAAGCTTTTGACAAAATTCAACACCCATTTATGATAAAAACTCTCCAGAAAGTGGGCATAGAGGGAACCTACCTCAACATAATAAAGGCCATATATGACAAACCCACAGCAAACATCATTCTCAATGGTGAAAAACTGAAAGCATTTCCTCTAAGATCAGGAACGAGACAAGGATGTCCACTCTCACCACTATTATTCAACATAGTTCTAGAAGTCCTAGCCACGGCAATCAGAGAAGAAAAAGAAATAAAAGGAATACAAATTGGAAAAGAAGAAGTAAAACTGTCACTGTTTGCGGATGACATGATACTATACATAGAGAATCCTAAAACTGCCACCAGAAAACTGCTAGAGCTCATTAATGAATATGGTAAAGTTGCAGGATACAAAATGAATGCACAGAAATCTCTTGCATTCCTATACACTAATGATGAAAAATCTGAAAGAGAAATTATGGAAACACTCCCATTTACCATTGCAACAAAAAGAATAAAATACCTAGGAATAAACCTACCTAGGGAGACAAAAGACCTGTATGCAGAAAACTATAAGACACTGATGAAAGAAATTAAAGATGATACCAACAGATGGAGAGATATACCATGTTCTTGGATTGGAAGAATCAACATTGTGAAAATGACTATACTACCCAAAGCAATCTACAGAGTCAATGCAATCCCTATCAAATTACCAATGGCATTTTTTACGGAGCTAGAACAAATCATCTTAAAATTTGTATGGAGACACAAAAGACCCCGAATAGCCAAAGCAGTCTTGAGGGAAAAAAATGGAGCTGGAGGAATCAGACTCCCTGACTTCAGACTATACTACAAAGTTACAGTAATCAAGACAATATGGTACTGGCACAAAAACAGAAACATAGATCAATGGAACAAGATAGAAAGCCCAGAGATTAACCCACGCACCTATGGTCAACTAATCTATGACAAAGGAGGCAAAGATATACAATGGAGAAAAGACAGTCTCTTCAATAAGTGGTGCTGGGAAAACTGGACAGCTACATGTAAAAGAATGAAATTAGAATACTCCCTAACACCATACACAAAAATAAACTCAAAATGGATTAGAGACCTAAATATAAGACTGGACACTATAAAACTCTTAGAGGAAAACATAGGAAGAACACTCTTTGACATAAATCCCAGCAAGATCTTTTTTGATCCACCTCCTAGAGTAATGGAAATAAAAACAAAAATAAACAAATGGGACCTAATGAAACTTCAAAGCTTTTGCAAAGCAAAGGAAACCATAAACAAGACGAAAAGACAACCCTCAGAATGGGAGAAAATATTTGCAAACGAATCAACGGACAAAGGATTAATCTCCAAAATATATAAACAGCTCATTCAGCTCAATATTAAAGAAACAAACACCCCAATCCAAAAATGGGCAGAAGACCTAAATAGACATTTCTCCAAAGAAGACATACAGACGGCCACGAAGCACATGAAAAGATGCTCAACATCACTAATTATTAGAGAAATGCAAATCAAAACTACAATGAGGTATCACCTCACTCCTGTTAGAATGGGCATCATCAGAAAATCTACAAACAACAAATGCTGGAGAGGGTGTGGAGAAAAGGGAACCCTCTTGCACTGTTGGTGGGAATGTAAATTGATACAGCCACTATGGAGAACAATATGGAGGTTCCTTAAAAAACTAAAAATAGAATTACCATATGATCCAGCAATCCCACTACTGGGCATATACCCAGAGAAAACCGTAATTCAAAAAGACACATGCACCCGAATGTTCACTGCAGCACTATTTACAATAGCCAGGTCATGGAAGCAACCTAAATGCCCATCAACAGACGAATGGATAAAGAAGAGGTGGTACATATATACAATGGAATATTACTCAGCCATAAAAAGGAACGAAATTGAGTCATTTGTTGAGAAGTGGATGGATCTAGAGACTGTCATACAGAGTGAAGTAAGTCAGAAAGAGAAAAACAAATATCGTATATTAATGCATGTATGTGGAACCTAGAAAAATGGTACAGATGAGCCGGTTTGCAGGGCAGAAGTTGAGACACAAGTGTAGAGAATGGACATATGGACACCAAGGGGGGAAAACTGCGGTGGGGTGGGGATGGTGGTGTGCTGAATTGGGCGATTGGGACTGATATGTATACACTGATGTGTATAAAATTGATGCCTAATAAGAACCTGCAGTATAAAAAAACAAACAAAACAACTAATACTAAACTTTCATTGGGTTATTTGTATGGAAATATGTTAATATAAATGTTTCAGACATTACATGAAATTTCTAAAAATCTTATATTTGTATTTGTATGGAAATATTTATGAAAATATGTTAATATAAATGTTTCAGACATTATATGAAATTTCTAAAAATCTTATATTTGTATGGAAATATGTATGGAAATATGTTAATATAAATGTTTCAGACATTACATGAAATTTCTACAAATCTTATATGTTCTGGTATAATGTTATAAGTAATAATCCTAGTTATTACTTTAAAATGTATATCTCAGAATAAACTAATTTTCTTGTCAACTGCATTATTATGAACTTTCATCAAGTCTTTAACAGTGGTCATTTTTAAGTCTTTTGTCATTTACAGACAGTTCTGGGTGTACTCTGATGCTTTTGCAAATATGTTCCTATAAAAGGCTTTCATCTTCAAGAAATTCATGGAAAAGACTCTGACAAGTACAGGTTTCTGGTAACTGACTGTACTGCTGAACTGAATGAATAAGCATTTTCAGAACTCTAATGAAAAACTGATGAACTCATAAAAGTGCTAACAAAAGATCAAGATGAAAAAAAAAATCAATTACATGGGACTGAGTGAACTGATGAGGATGAGTATAATTTTTGTGACTTTCTGTCTGAATTAAAAAAAAAAAAAAATCCCACAAGGACTCAGAGGCAAAGAATATACAAATCAATTTTCACTGCAAAGTAAAGGAGCTGTTACAGTGGAGGATTGCTGGACTGAATGTCAATATTATGACATAGTATGAGTGTGTTTCATGTTTGGTAATTGCAATCATTGTTGCTTTTGTTGTGGTCATCCATGTACAATGCTTGGTGTCAGTCTATTTATCTCTTGTAAAAAAAAATAAAAAAATAAAAAATAATAAAATAAAAAAAAAATAAAAGCAAATTGAGATTCCCAGTATGAGAAGTTTGGATCTCTCTGCCACCCTACAGCAGAATCTTTGAGGTTCACAAGGTGCTTGGAACATGGGAGGATTTGTTCCTTAAATCACGGTAAATCCCATCATTGCTGTTTCTCCTTCCAATCACAACTAATGAACACCTTCTCTTCCTATTTCTGTCAAGCAATGATGCCTCTGAGAGGCTCAAAGACGAATCTCACTCCTAGCAGACTTAGCCATAAAGAAACCTGCTGCTGCTCTGCAGGGCTCATGTCTGGGATCCCGGCTTCCCAAGCATCCTGCCTCCACCCCGCCTCCTGCCTGCCGAGAACAAACAGGGGCCCTACATCATCACTGAGAAAACTACACGAACTTCACCAAAACCTCTTCCCTTCCTAGTCAAGGAAGATGAAAAGTGCTGCCTTTCGGGTCCACCACCTATGCTCAATAGCATCTGCTCACTTCCATTCCCTTCCTACACAGACACAGACACACACACACACACACACACACACACACACACGTATAAACTATATATTTAAATCCAGATGATGGAATAATATTGTTTTAGAGGTGGAAGATCTCCGCTCTCGACCCCTAAAACAATTGAGTCCTAAGGAAAGAGGGTAAAACACACACACACACACACACACACACACACACACACACACACACACACCCCCCTTTCATTCTTTCAATCCCTTACTGTGGTGAAATCAACATCTTAAGGAAGAATTTCTGTGTAAACACGGTAGTCTTATCTGAATCCCTTTTGCACTGTGTCCCCTTCTTTTGCACTATTGGTCCCACGTCTGTGACTCTCAGTGCCAATGTTCCACAACCGTTTATTTCTGCAATTTCTCAGACTTTGTCACCTATATTTCTATGGTTCTAGCCACTCTGGATTCTACTGGTATTAGTGACGCCATCTGCGCCTGCATTGTCTACTCTGCTAAAAATTCTCCTGACTTTGACCCTTGGAAAGTATAAGGTCCTTTCTCTTTGTCTGACTGTATCTTTACTTTGAATATTTTCTTTGCTCTCTTCTATACTCTTCTCCTACTCAGAAAAACTGGGAGGAATAGTATGGTCCAGGCTGTCTTTTAGATGAAAGAAAGAAGCTTTCAGATCGCCTTTGACCCTCAGCCTTCTTTGATACGTCTGGAATTGAAGCTTCAAACAGCATCTCCATCCTCTACTCCACCTGAAATGGCACAAAATTTTACAGCCTAACTCTTTCCTGCCCACCGCCCTGTAGGCTACGTCAAGAGATTCTAGTGTGCTTCCATATTCAGTCAAATCATGAAAAGATTTTAATTAGAACTTAGGCTCATCAAGGAAAGCTTCCATTTTATCAGCTGACTTTCTTCTCTTTATGAAAAAAGAAATGGTAGCAATGTCTCCTATTAGCAACAAACTCTGCCGTTACCTAGTCTGATAAAACTCAGAGAGGGCTTCTCTTGTCTTTCCTAAATCACCTATTCTTAGGTTTTTCTTTCTTCCATGTTAGAAAAAAGATTGGGCAGAAGGAAAAAAACAATGGTAATTAGCTCTTTGGGATTCACGAATTACCTAAGATTTTGAAATTTTTGTTTTTATGCTAGAATAATTTCCTGGGTGACTAAATTATGTAATTTAGGTAGGCTTTTCTCTCAGAATTTTGCACTATCTAAAATGCATCTTCTGGCAAATGTTCAAATTTAAACTCAGTGATATATTCCTACAATAGTCTGCTCTAGCCCTTTGCTCAAAAATGCTACTATTCTTTTATTGTTTAGAAACATTTGAATGAAAATTTTCAATTTCCCCACAATTGTCTTAAAATCTAGAGCCCTAAAAGAGAGGATGAGTCTAAAAATCCATTAGCAGTTGGTAATTTCTTTTCCTTAAGTATCAAAACTGTCTATGATATTAAACTATCTTGTATTAGAAGGCACTCTGCTATAATACAAGTTAGCACTGCTTTCTTGCTCACAGGTCATTCCTATTCTTGTAAATTGCATAGAATAAACACTGACAATCATGTTGCTTTTCAACAACTGGGATTGAAGTTCTTTATCATCGGAAACCACTGAAAAATTCTTCGAATGCAAGTTGGGATGAGGATATCTACTTTATAACTATGGGAAAATTACTCAGCTGTCTGGATGTATACTAAATGCAGACATTCTTGGATAGCACCTTTCTGTTATTTCTTATTCTATTAGTACTATTTTTGACGTTTCTGACCTTCAGTATCAGAGAAAGTTCTCGTGATGCCAGTATTTGATCCATGTGCACTGAAATTCAGATGGAAATACAACATAAACCTAGCTTGAGAGAAGCAAAGCTATTTATAGGTTTGAAAAGTTTTGCTGGTCTTGGCTAAACATTTTAGCTTTCAAAACCTAATTTACTAGAAATTAAATATGAAATATGTTAATACGTATAGTAGTTATATAAGTATTTTCTACTGCTTTAGTATGGCTCACCTATGATATTCTATGAAACTCCGAAGTGATATTCAGAGAATGGCTCTCTCAACCCCCCACCTCTGCTCACTGTATAAACTTTACCCCCTTATCTCAAACAAGACATGACATGACATCATCTCTTTGCCTAAGACAACAATGTATCCTTTTGTTATAGAGAGGTTCAAAAAGTTAGCCACGCTAAATATGATTCTGGTTTTTATTATGTAACAAATGCCACAACCTGCACTGAAGACAGAGTAACATCTCTCTACTGCAGATAGAAAATGAGAGGATTGGAACTTGCTGTGCTAAACTGCTGAGATCACCATCATGCATTATTAATTGAAATAAATAAGAAATAAAAGAAAAAATGACTTTTGCTCCTGCTATTTGAAAGGTCTGTAGTGCATTATCTAGTCATCAGTTCAGTTTCTTTTTACCACATCATGCTTCCAGACTTAAACGATGTGGGTGACAAAAATTCTTTCTGACTTTGTCACTTTAAGTTTTTTCCCCCACCCCAGTATCTGTCTCATAGTCATTAGAAACTCGCTTCCTTGAATCTTGTATTCACAATCACAGAGCCTTGGGAAAAAAGTAAAGCTGCTGTCATTGACAGGTTATTTCAAAATAACTAAAAATAATATGAGTGAATCTGTCACTTGGAAAACTTAGAGTGAGTTCCACATTCTGCTGGGTGACCTTGGAAAGAACACGTAAGTTATACCAACTAGATTTCCAAACAGACAACTGAGGTGGCCAACTGAGCAAAATAGCAGATTTTAGAAAAGAGAGGAGGAGCTGAGGAGAAAGAAAGAAAGAAGGAAAGAAAGAAAGAAAGAAGGAAAGAAAGAAAGAAAGAGAGAAAGAAAGAAAGAAAGAAAGAAAGATCAATTTATTGAAAAAGCCAATTATGTTTTAGTAAATTTACTAGCTTTTAGACTAAAGTAATCAGTCTTTTAAGTAAAAAAATGAGGAAATTTTAATCTCCCAAATAATCTTTGGTTATTTAAAAATATTTCTGCAAATTCACTGACATTCCTTTCTTCAAAAGGAGTCTAACTTCCCTACCCTAGGATGTGGGCTGGACTTGTGAACCATTTTTAATAAACAGAATGTGGTGAAAACCAAGGCTAGGCCTCAAAAAGGACAAATATTTTGGTATCACTTCTAGAGGAAACCAGTTGTTATAATATGAGGATACTCAAGCAGCCCTGAGGAAGGTTTATGCAGAGATCTGAGGCCTCTCAGCGACAGCCAGCACCAGCTTGCCAATCATATAAGGGAGCCACCTTGGAACTGGATATTTCTGACAGAGTCAAAGACACCAGATAACTTCTCACTTGACCAATATCTAACTACAATATCATGAGAAACATCAAGCCAGAACTGCCCATCCAAGCTGCTCCTGAATTCATGACCCATATAAGCTATGAGAGTTTAAAAGTGTGTTGCTTTTTTGAGACTAAAGTTTTGGGGAACCAGACAAGGACATTGCAAGGAAAGAAAATTACAGGCCAATGTCTTTGATGAACATAGACGCAAAAATCCTCAACAAAATATTGGTAAATTGAATTCAACAGTACATTAAAGGTATCACACACCACAATCAACTGGGATTTACCCAAGGGATGGAAGGATGGTTCAACATCTGCAAATCAATTGATGTGATACAACACATTAACAAAATGAAGGATAAAAAGCATATGATCATCTCAATAGATGCAGAGGAAACATTTCACAAAATTCAACATCCTTTCATGATAAAAATCCTCAACAAAATTGGTATAGAGGGAACATATCTCAACATGATAAAGGCCATATATGACAAGCCCATAGCTAACATCATACTCAATGGTGAAAATTTGAAAACTTTTCCTCTAAGATCAGGAACAAGACAAGGCCCATTCTCACCATGTTTATTCAACTTAGTATTGGAAGTCCTAGTAACAGCAATAGATAATACTTAGCCATGATATATTTTCATTCTTTAGCATCTACCCTTTGAGTTAATGATGGAGATAAATGTATATATATATATATATATATATATATATATATATATATATATACACACATATATATATTCTACTATGAACTTGGTTCTTATATTTCTCTGCTTAAATTGCAAAAGATAAATAATGTAATAGAAACAAATATGAATTCCTATTAAAGATGGCTTTAATATGATGGAATAAATAGTCTTAAGGATAGTGCTAATTTCTCTCTTTTTCTTTTTTGCAGCTAATTCATTCAACAGACATTTATTGAAGTCCAGCTCTGTGCCTGGTAGTGGGAACATAGCAGTGAATACTATAGACACTAAGGACTTTACAGAGAAGTTAATCTGTATCGTATAAAATTAATTTATGCTATAATATGAAGAATTGGCGTGATTCAGCATATTCACATTGTAGCTAGCAGAAAGGCCCTCCACATTTAATCTCTTTGCCTGTGCTACTCAAAATTCTTGTCTATGAGGAGGTACATGAGTGTGCCTGAATGGAAATCAACACACTGTTGCCTTCATTGCAAAAGTCTTACTAAGAAAAAAATAGCAACTGAAGTTAAGAGTGTGCCTCATGATATAGGTAACTTATATTCTGGTACAAGCTCCTTATCTCATCACGCACATTCTACCAAGGTCCTTATCTTGCTGCAGACTAGCAAGAAACAGTTTGCAGATGGGCCGCCGGTCTTCTGACCTCACGTTGGATTGCACTGCTCTAGACTATATTCCAGCCTTATTAAGAGTTATCAACTGTAGCTCAGTTCACAAAAGCTGTAATTTGACTGCATGCATAAGGAAAGACTAAATCTTAGTATAAAAGGTCCCTAAAAAATCCCATTGAAGAGTATACTCTGGGGGCCTAGTGCTTGTTTGTTTCATACCAGTCATGTGTGGTAGATGAAGGCTAAAATTTTACAACTATAATTTTTAGAGAAATGGTTTCTTTTTTAAATTTAATGTTTACCATTTTTCCCTTTCATCTGTATCATCCATTATTCCTTTTATCTTTCTGTTCTAAGATTTATATTGGTTACATATATAATAGGAAATTAGTTATAATGTTGATCATTAAATATCATGGAAATGGTTAGGAGAGAGAAATATCTAGGAAAATGTTTTCCTTTGCCTGGGGTTAGGGAAAGATAATAAATTTTACTCTTTTTGTTCTGTATTGGTATTTATGTTACATTTCCCACTTGCTTTCTATAAGAAAAACAATGCTTATTTAATATTATTTATTGAGAGTTCCAATTTTAAACTATATAAACAATTTTCAAATAGTTTAAAGCAGAGTAGTATAAAGGAAAGTTATTACAGTGAAACATTTTAAAATTATTTTCCTTGTCAGTAGGTTAAGACACAAATTTTAGAGCCAGGATCTTAGGATTTACCTGGTCTGACCCTCTCAGTTTATACTGTATATATTTTTCCTATCGAAAAATCAAAGCCCAACGAGATTGGGCAAAAAGTGGGGGAAATGATGCTAGAACTCATCTAGTAGAGGTTTTTCCCACTTCTTTATCGTCTTGCTGCTTGTTTTAGACATACTTTTATCAGCGTGCCAAATTTACATTTGATATCATAGTTACTATTTTATTCTCAAAATCTTATATGGTTTTCTTACTTTCCATCTGACTACCGAAAGGAACATGCTTTTCTCTATCATAAAAACACCATGAAGCTAGAGAACTAGAAATGGTTCAGAAAGACCAGAGGCTGTTCTGACTCTGCGCCCTCGAATCCATCACCTGGGTCACTAGTGCATAGTTGCAGGTGAATAATTGATGCAATCGAACTGTGCTCTGGTTCAGTAGTACCTGCATGTGTACCCGTTATTTCTCTTCTACACCTATTTTCTTGAATGTATAATCAAGTTACTAAAGAATGGACTATGAAAACTTTTTAACTGCTTGTTCCACCGACAATAGGTCATCAGCGAAATCCCTCATATTCTTCACTTTTTTTGCAGAAGTTGAAATCTGCCTACCCTGGAATCGTTTCAAGTGGCATAGGTTTGCTTCTTCACAGACTGCATGTTCCTCTCCCGGAGGTACAATCAGCCACTTTCCTGCTCCTTATTCTTGAAAAAATCCAGTTTTTACACCCATGATTCCATGTTATGAGACTATCCTATCAAGTATCCTTCCTTGCTGCAGTTGGTGTTTGGTTCTCTCATCACTTTCTTTCATTCCTGGAAAATTTTAGTTCCTGGTTCATGGTCACTCTCTCCACCACTACTTCTGCCACACTTGTAAAGAATTTCAGTATCCACTTAGATGGTCCTTTCAACATCTTTGCCTAGAGTTCTTTGACATCCTTCCCTCCAATGATGCCTGTGTCTCCAGCTATTCACTTTCAAGGTCCACTCCCTAAAGCTTGTCATAGCCAGGAACTACAGTCCCTCCACATTCCATTCACAAGCATTCTTTTTTCCCCCAGCGACCACATCCTATCTTTCCAGTTCACTTAGTCTAAAATTCCAACACCAACAATCCCTTTAACTCATGGGTCTATAACCAATTGACTCCACCACCTTTGATTATCCCTCACCCATCCTCATATTTCTACTTCTCTCCTGATTCTGCTTAAATTCCATGTTCAGTCACTATAACCACTCCCTGACCTCCACCCTTAGCTACCTTGCCTTTCACTCATTTTCTCTGCTCTCTTGACAAAGCCTATATGCATCTGTTTACATCCAACTTGTCTCATTTTCCAGTCCTGCCCAGACACGTACAGCTGAACACACTGGAGAAAAACATGCCACATGTCTTTAAATATGACTACCAATGAGTTTTTCATGATGCCTGGAATTAACATTGTATTTCCCCAATCTAGTGTCTCTTCCATTTTCCTAGATAACTATTTCAAATCGTCTTCTCTCTCCTCAAATCTCCAGCACCTACTCTTTTATGCACATTCTTAGTCCATGACATAGCATGCTGTTTTTCTGAGACTAATGAAGCAACAGAAGAGAATTTCAAAAAGCCCCAACAAATACATATGCCTACTATCTGTCCTTGTGCCTATGAACTGTGTCTATTGCTATAAACTGTTTGTACTCCAAGCAGTGATCAACCTTTCCACATACGTGCTGGTTTCTACTCAACCACTCCAGCACATTGCTTCGGCCAATCTTCTCCCTCTGCCCCATCATTGTTTCTTCTCTGAGATTTTTCTCATAAACACAAAATATTCTCTATTAACTCTCACCTTAAAACAATTTTCCTTGGAGCGCTCTTCTTTCTTTAGATACTACATCAGATTTTTCCATTACTTTACAGAAAAACTTCTCAGAATACTCATCCTCAGTAGCACTCTCTAAATTCTCTTCCTTTCTTCTACCTTGAACTCACCTCATTCAGGTTTTCATGCTTCCAATGCCACTGAAATGACTCTTGTCAGTGTCACCAATAACCTCTGCATTGCTTCTATTCTTAGTCCCCATCTACTGGACTATCAACAGCATTTGACAGAGTTAATGGGTCTCTCATCCTTAAAACACTGTCTTAACTTGGCTTCCAGTTGTCATGGAGTTTCTCCTGTGTAACAGGTTGCTCTTCTTGTAAGCTTTTTTACGCTGGGCTCTCCTCTCTTTGCCTATCTGTAAACTTAGAGTGTTCCAGGGCTCAATCTTTGGACCACTTCTCTTTTTAACCAACATATTTTTTTTCATAAATCTCAACCTTAAGATCATTTAAATCTTGACGAATTCTAAGTGAACATCTTCAGCCTAGACCTCATCCCTCAACTCCCAACTTGAACAACAAACTGTCTACTTGACATTTTCACCTGAATGTCTAATGGGAGTCATCAAGTTAACATATTATAAAATGAACTCCTTAGGTTCTAACCTTCCACAGCGCATTTCCCTGCGATCTTTATCATCATTTAAACACATTCTTCCAGTTGCTCATGCCAAATATCTTCGGAATCATCCTCTGACCTCCTCATTCTGTCAGTAACTTCTTTTGGCTTTACTTTCAAAACATATCCAGAATTTAACCACCTCTCACCACCACTTTTTTTTTTAAACCTCTCTAGTCCAAGCCTCCATTATTATTCACTCAAATTAATGCTCAAACCTTCTTATGCATTACCCAGAATCTGCCACGGGCCTTCTTACTCTGTTTTTATCCCAACTGTTAGAATGCTTCTTCTTTTTTTTAAAAAAATTATTTATTTATTTATGGCTGTGTTGGGTCTTCGTTTCTGTGTGAGGACTGTCTCTAGTTGCGGCAAGTGGGGGACACTCTTCATCGCGGTGCGCGGGCCTCTCATTATCGCAGCCCCTCCCGTTGCGGAGCACAGGCTCCAGACGCGCAGGCTCAGTAATTGTGGCTCACGGGCCTAGTTGCTCCGCGGCATGTGGGATCTTCCCAGACCAGGGCTCAAACCCGTGTCCCCTGCATTGGCAGGCAGATTCTCAACCACTGCGCCACCAGGGAAGCCCCTAGAATGCTTCTTATAAGATGTAAATCAGATCAGATCAACCTTCTGCTCCTGATTCTTCAGAGGCTTCCCATCTCATTCCATGTACAAGCCAAGTCATTGGAAAAGATCTGGCCTTCTGTTAAAACCTCTGGGCTCACCTGTTACAATCTCTCACTTTATTTAAGCCGTATTAACCTCCTTTCTCTCCCTGAGACAAATCACACATGCTGCCACATGAGGGCCTTTCTTCTTGCTGTTTCCTCTGATGGCGATGTTCTTCTTAGGGACCCATATGTCACTTTTTACCTCCACCAGATCTTGGCTCATATGTCACCTTCCCCAGGAAGACTTTTTGCAACTCTATTTAAAATAGTACCTTCCATGGGCAGAAGACCTAAATAGACGTTTCTCCAAAGGAGACATACAGATGGCCACAAAGCACATGAAAAGCTGCTCAACATCACTAATTATTAGAGAAATGCAAATCAAAACTACAATGAGGTATCACCTCACACCAGTTAGAATGGGCATCATCACAAAATCTACAAACAACAAATGCTGGAGAGGGTGTGGAGAAAAGGGAACCCTCTTGCACTGTTGGTGGGAATGTAAATTGATACAGCCACTATGGAGAACAGGATGGAGGTTCCTTAAAAAACTAAAAATAGAATTACCATATGACCCAGCAATCCCACTACTGGGCATATACCCAGAGAGAACCGTAGTTCAAAAAGACACATGCACCCGAATGTTCATTGCAGCACTATTTACAATAGCCAGGTCATGGAAACAACCTAAATGCCCATCAACAGATGAATGGATAAAGAAGAGGTGGTACATATATACAATGGAATATTACTCAGCCATAAAAAGGAACGAAATTGAGTCATTTGTTGAGAAGTGGATGGATCTAGAGACTGTCATACAGAGTGAAGTAAGTCAGAAAGAGAAAAACAAATATCGTATATTAACGCATGTATGTGGAACCTAGAAAAATGGTACAGATGAACCGGGTTGCAGGGCAGAAGTTGAGACACAGGTGTAGAGAACAAACGTATGGACACCAAGGGGGGAAAACTGTGGGGGGGTGGGGATGGTGGTGTGCTGAATTGGGCGATTGGGATTGACATGTATAAAGTGATATGTATAAAATTGATGACTGGGTTTCCCTGGTGGCGCAGTGGTTGAGAATCTGCCTGCCAATGCAGGGGACGCGGGTTCGAGCCCTGGTCTGGGAAGATCCCACATGCCGCGGAGCAACTGGGCCCGTGAGCCACAACTACTGAGCCTGCGCATCTGGAGCCCGTGCTCCGCAGCAAGAGAGGCCTCGATAGTGAGAGGCCCGCGCACTGCGATGAAGAGTGGCCCCCGCTTGCCGCAATTAGAGAAAGCCCTCGCACAGAAACGAAGACCCAACACAGCCATAAATAAATAAATAAATAAATTTAAAATGCATTTAAAAAAAAAATTTAAAAAAAAATTGATGACTGATTTAAAATATATATAAATAAATAAATAAATAAATAA
The DNA here is from genome assembly GCF_028023285.1 of Balaenoptera ricei. Taxonomy (NCBI): domain Eukaryota; kingdom Metazoa; phylum Chordata; class Mammalia; order Artiodactyla; family Balaenopteridae; genus Balaenoptera; species Balaenoptera ricei. The sequence goes on from NC_082647.1 coordinate 68,248,802, forward strand.
AATAAAATAGTACCTTCCATGCACTCCCTACAATTCTTTCATTTTTTCCAGTAGCACCATCTAATATACTACGTATTTCATATACTTTACTTACAATCTGCATTCACTCACTAATAAACTAAAAGCCCTGTGAAAGTATGGATTCTGCTTTGTTCACAGCTATATTTCTAGCATCTAGAATAGAGCCTGATGCAGAATATAAATATTAGTGGTATCTATGTTAATTATATTACACAAAGTAATGTTATAAAATGAATGAATTAATGTTGCAAAATTTTTTTTTTTTTTTAACATTCATGATGGTATGAGCAACATATACTAAAAGTGTGTTCCTTTTATTCCTTTAGAGGTGTTTTGCATTGGGTGGTTCAATACAGAAATGATTAAGAATGGAGATACAGTGTCTTCTAAGACTGGATAGATATGGCAGGCCAGGATGAAAATGGTTAGAAGGGGAAACATGAGGACAATTAGGACAGGAAAGGAATATTTTCTGTGGCTTCAGAGTTAAAGTGGAGAGTGAATAAATTCAGGTACTCACGTGGTGGGAAGATCAAGGTACGGAAGATAATTTTATGAGCTACCCATGTATCCAGTAATTCAGACCAAGAAAAATGCACAGTTTTATCAACACTTATAAAGTAGCAGGAGCCAGCATTCACCTTTTCAATAAGGTGCTAAGGACTAGCAATCACTGATGGGGGCATAGCTCTTTACTAATTTCAAACATATTTTCACGTGTTCCCTTATTTGACTTGGAAAAAGGCAAAGAGTCATTTCAACTACAGAAATGAAGTTTAGAAGTTATGTGCCATAGGGGCAGGATAGGAATAAAGATGCAGATGTAGAGAATGGACTTGAGGACACAGGGAGGGGGAAGGGTAAGCTGGGACGAAGTGAGAGAGTGGCATGGACATATATACACTACCAAATGTAAAATAGATAGCTAGTGGGAAGCAGCCGCATAACACAGGGAGATCAACTCAGTGCTTTGTGACCACCTAGAGGGGTGGGGTAGGGAGGGTGGGAGGGAGATGCAAGAGGGAGGGGATATGAGGATATATGTGTACATATAGCTGATTCACTTTGTTATACAGCAGAAACTAACACAACATTGTAATGTAAAGCAATTATACTCCAATAAAGATGTTAAAAAAAAAAAAAGTTATGTGCCATAGCTAATGTCATATGGCTTTAAATGAGTAGAACTGGTATCTTTGCCAGTCTCTCAGTTCAAAACACTTCGCTTTGCATCATTCCCAGCAACAAGTCAGGCATCCTGATTGGGCTGAATCTACACAGAGCGGAGGAGGCTTTCATCTCTAGGGCACAAAGTTGCTGCAGAGCCACTGGCATGGGACATTCTCTTCCAAGGTGCCAAAAGCTCTTTAGCGTGGCTCGATCCTTATGGAAGCAGGATCCGTAACTGCTTCAACATAGGGTATTGCTGCTATATTAGCCATCTACTGTACATAACAATTTATCTCCAAACATAATGGCTTAGAAAAATAAACATTTATCATCTTTCCGTTTCTTTATTTCATGGATTTGGGAGCATCATGACTGGGTGGTTTTGGCTTTAAGTCTCTCATGAGGTTACAGTCAAGATATCTGCCATCATCTGAAGGCATAACTGTGGCTGGAGGATCTCCTAAGGTTGTTCTCCCACGTAGCTGGCAAGTTGTTCTTGACTCTTGGCAAGAGGCCTCCTTTCCTGGTGACACTTCTTCTCCACAAGGCTACTTGAGTATCCTTCTCTAACAACACCTGGCTTCTCTGTAATCGAGTGATCCAAGAGAACAAGGTGGAAGTCGCAATGTCTTTTGTTACCTAGCTTTAGACACCACATTCCATCATTTTTGCAGTAGCCTGTTGATTGCACATGTCAGCCCCACTTAATATGGGAGGGCCCAATAAAAGTGTGTGTTTATCAGGAGATGAGGACCCTCAGAGACCATTTTGGAGGCTGGCTCCCACAGCTGCCCATGGGAGAACCAGGTCTCTTATTTCTAGCAAGAGCATTCTATTTTTGAGAGGATGGGTCTAAATGCTGACGCCTGGATAAATGGACTTTTCTAATGTTAGAAAAATATTTAACTTAGCTGTTTATGTTTAAAAAATAGTTTTCAATTCATACTTCCCTGCCTGCATTCAAAATATATCTCAACATTCAATTCTTCAGGAAGCTTGGCCACATCAATCAGAGTAAGAGCAAAACAGTGACAAGACTGAATCTCTCTGCTCACATCATAATAAAACATCTATTACTGGCACTCTAAGAGTAGTCATGGGTGCGTAATTCTCATTCATTTCACATAAAATGTCCAGCAAGCATTACCTCATCATATAGGTCCTGTTGCTATAGCACTATCACTTCAACTGTTTTCTAATCAATTTAAATGTATTTTTGAGCAGAAATAGTGGTGTAACCCAAGTAATCTGTAGATTTATAACGTAATTTTTAGGTTGGAGGAAAAAACACACACGATCCAATTGAACTGGATTGATTAAACTGAGAATTTCATAACTCTCAGGGAGTTAGTATTGTTTTTTACTTATTAACAGATAAGAACATGATTATCCACATTAATAAAACAATTTGCTCAAGATCTAACAAGAAAAATACAGAATAATCACAATTTTAAGGCATCATGTAAAGTTCAAAATAACCTAGTCCAACATAAGTAACAGGTAGTCATCTAGACTAGCACTCAGCCAACTATTTCTGTAAAGGGTCTGATACTAAGTATTTTAGATCTGAGGACAAGACATTCTTCCACAAGTACTCAAAGAGCCATGGGCAATCCATAAATTAATGAGCATGGCTGTGTTCCAGTACAACTGTATTTACAAAAACAGGCAGATACCTGGATTTGACCCATGAGCCATAGTTTTCCAACCCCTGATTTAGACTATGGATCATACACCGGCAACCCAGGCCTACATGAAAACAATAGTAGTTTCCTTCGATTACTATCGAGTTCATGTGTGTTTTTTGTTTGTTTTGTTTTTAAGAATGAAATCCATTAAGCAAACATGTTCTTGGAAACACAGCCATCTTACACTCTGTTGTTTCAAACTCAGTCAACTTTTAAACAATTGTTGATTGCCCACGTCCAAGTGCATTTGAGTCCAGTTCACATTTGGCTCAAAGGCCCTCTGTATTTGGGATCTCAGTATCTCTTGAGGTAACTCATTAACGGATTGATTGTATTTAAATGAATTAATCACTACATCCTCAGCTCTCCCTTAGTATATTGCATTACTTTATCACATTTGATTAATTTTAATAGTATAGATACTAGTCTCTTCTGCCTTGATTGAAACCTCCTTGAGACGTGATATTTTGTCTCATGTACTTTTTTACCTCTGCATCAGGCGCATTGTTCAGCATATAATAAACGCTTCAATGTTTTTTTGTTGCTGTTGAATTTATGTGAAAGTTTATCTTCCCCTTTGAACTTCCTTCCACGGGCCTCTCCTGCCATTGGGAGACTAATATTCTAGTATCACTTCCAAATCCAAACCGTGTAGTCATGGCACACCACTATGCCACTCCCTTCATGTTTTCTCTCAGGCTAAATAAATTCATTTTTTCCAATGACTCATCCCAGGGCATGGCCTTTGGACCGTTCATTACCTTCATCGTCCATCACTGGATGCGCTCCCACTTGCTGGCATCCTTAAGATGCAATGCCCACAGTAGCACTCTACTGTGCAGTAAGTCTTTATTTAGCACTTACTGCATGCCAAGGCACTGGGCAAGGCACTAGTAAGCCCTGTGCTCTACCAGGGCAAGTATAAGTGGTGCTTTATCTTTTTCTTTGTTTTTTTTCCTTTCCCTTGTAAGTGTTCACAGATTATTTTAAATATTCTGAAATTTAGCTCAAGATGGAGGATAAGCCCCTTGGTCTACCAGCACTGTTTCTGCACAGTTTTCACCCTTTGGCCTCTCCACTGGTCATCATACTGCCTCCAATATAATGATAGGGGCTCTAGGAGATTGATTAGAACCCTTGGATATTACGTTTCTGGACCAGAGATAAAACTTTATTTTGCAGTTTTATTGAGATATAATTTACGTAACACTATGCAAATTTAAAGGGCACAATGTGTTGATTTGATACATTTCTACTGAAAAATGATGACCCCCACAGTGCTAGCCACTACCTCCATCGTGTCACGTGATCACCATTTCTTTTTTTGTGATGAGAACATTTGAGATCTACTCGCTTAGCAGTTTTCAAATATACAGTACAGTATTGTTAACTATAATCACGATGCTGTACATTAGATCCTCAAAACTTACTCATTTTATAACTGGAAGTTTGAACCCTTTTGACCAACAAGAGATAAAACTTGAAACAGTCACTGCCCTCTTTTAGGCTCATTATCTATTTTTGACTTAAATTCAGCCTGGCAAGTAAAGAGTTTGTTAGATGCTACTGGGACTCTTTCGGAATACTAATGAAGTAAGATTCCTTCATCTGTAACACACGTGACTGACAGAATATATTAAAATTCTACAGATCCATAGAAAGGAACTAACAATCAGACTGACAGGCAATGATAAGACGATACCATTCACAGAAGAGGAAATGTGCATAGCCAGTGAACCTCCTCAATGATCAGGGAAGCCCTGTAATACATATGTGGACACATGTAGTTACTTTTCACGTGTATCTTATTTCCATTCCCTGGGTATTCATGTACATTAAGAATCTGAAGCTAAAATTTGTGTTCCTTTCACTTGTCAGTTTTTTTCTGTACTGGCTACTCTATTTTCTTTTTCTATGTATTTCTTTTTCTGTGAATTTTAACCTAAGCCATCAAATTTTATTTCAATCTTTTCCCTAATCATAAACACACACACACACACACACACACACACACACACACACAGAGTCATCTCTAATTTCTTTATTTCCTTTCCAATCCCCTTATTTCTCCTAACGAAAAGTTCAAAAGCACCAGCAGTGCCCAGGAGACTTCCCATGTCTTATTACAAAGATATGTAAGTTATGTTTCAGCTCTCTTCTAGAAACATTCCAACCTTCAGCATTATAGAAACTCAATAAATATTTGCTACATTGCATTAAAATGCATGATGTATATAGTCTGTCTTCATATGAAGTCATAAAAAAGGTAGCAGTGAGTAGAGTTGATATATACCACAGGGTAGAGGGATACTTTCTTACTAGCCCAGCTACACTTGACTCTTGAGTACCATTCACCAATGGGTATTTTGACAAGTTCTCTGACTAAAATGAGAATTCTTCCCCTCTCCCGTCCCCTAAGAATCATCCTTTCCACTTGGTTTCTCCTTCTTCCCAAGGCCTGGATCACTGTTTTACAAACTAATACTAATGAATCAGGAAATCAGTTTACAATTAACATTTCTTAAATCAAGTGATACCTTAGCCGGAGTCCCTCCCATGCCTCTCTCCCCCAAAAGTAGAAGTTGAGTCTTGAGTATATGTGCAAGTGCTTTATTTGGGGTTTGATCCCAAGAAATAGTAGTCGGGGACTTAAGAGTTGGGAAACCAAGAAGAGAAAAACCAACCCCCAGGTGTGTTGTCTTGGTCATTACTACAGGTACCAGGGGCTAGAGCCCACCGGAGTGACTCTGAAAAGCCATGAGTCATGTGCCTCAGGAGAGGCATGGAAGAGAGATGGTTTTCCACCGACTCCCGTCCCCTCACAATCAAAGATACTCCAAAAATGAATTAATTACCTCACACTTTTAGTATCATGCATCAGAATAGTTGATGGCGTTCTCATCTAGTTCTAAGCAGAGGTGGTTGAGAAGCCCCAGGGCAGAAAGCAAGAAATACCTGATGCAACCAAGGAAAATACTAGCTTCTGGATGCACAGCAAAGACCATAGTAAATAGGTGGAGAATATTAAGTCGCTCCAACACAAGTAAACAGAATAGAATAGGATGGGATGAGATGACATGGGTTAGGATAGGTCAGAAAATACCAGGTATGTCACAGGTAATAATGGCAAGTGTTATTTCATTAAGGTGGTATTTCAGTTCTTCCTCACATGTGTGTGCATGTGACTGTGTGTGTGTTACTGGATAATGAAGTAAAAAATATATTTCTTGGCTTTGGTCTGTGGTCCAAGTTTGAAAGCCACTTGGGCCATGCTCTTCTACTCTTGCACGTATTGATACCCTGACTTTCCTCTCTAGAACCCAGATTTTTTTTTCTTACTTCTTCTGTGATCATTTTATATTGAACCATCATAATGTCTAATAAACAGAACCATACAGAGCACTTCCTACATTGTTCATCCTCTACCATTTATGACTGAGTATTAATTTGTAGTTTAAGCATCTTGAATCATGTACAGAAAGCATTTGGACTGGACTGTGGTTTCCCCAGGAAGTTAGGCAAAAGTTTTATATTGTACTTTGTTTATAGCTGAGGAACAATGGCTGTACCTGGGAATCTACTTATGAGAAAATCAATCAAATAAAATGTGGGCAATGCATTGAATTTAAAAAGAATTAAACTTCTGGAGTTTGAAACTGACCTCTATAAAATGCATCTCATTTTATGCATTTGCTTGATGCCCAAGGAGAGAGAAAAACTAAATAATATTTGGAGGTCTACAAATAAGGTGCCATCTTTTTTAAAAAAAATTCAGAGATTTGATTATTAGATGATCTTCCCCGATTTCCTCCTTCATGCAAGGGTTTTAGCTATTGTTAGGATATTTTCAAGAAGTACAATGTTTGAGCACAGATGAAAGCACTGAGTTGGATCTTTCACCTATTATGGCATTTATGTTGAAAGACTGTATTAAGGCATGTGAATTGACAGCTTTGGATAAATTATTCAAAACCCCCTCTATTTTTTGGATGATCAGGAGCAGAGCCTTTTCCTGCAAGGTGTTCTTCAAGGCCTTCCTCAGGGAAATGTTGTAGAGTTTAGGGAAGTGTGTAGCCTGGGATGGAAGTTTCTATTTCGTGCTTAACATATTTGATCTTATTGGTAATTCAATCTCTGTCAAGTAGGCTAAGAAAAGGTCATTTACGACTTAAGTTTTTTCAGTCTTATAGAATAAAAATAAATGTATATACATTTCAGTGATCGCCTCATCTTTGTTTGGTTTGGAGCATCTGCTTTGAAAATCTTGTATTAGTGATGTCTAGGTATATAAACATTTAAACTATCATCTCAAGCACTTGAAGTCCAATTGAATTTTCTGCTTTGGATTTTGACAAGCATGTTTCATTAGTGTGACATTTTCTTACTTAATCCTTGGCCATCCCTAGCTTTTAAATAAAATAATACTTTTTCAATTTCCATTTTCTACTAGCTTTAATGGCTTGAATGCTATTAAAGAAGAGCGGCCACTTCTTTGAAATGTGTGTTTCTGTTCTTGAAATCATTGACAGCATTACTCATAGACAGCTAACCAGTTTCATTCTAACTTTGGGTGTGTTGGTACTTCATCTGGTCTAATATTAAGTCAACTCATCAGAGAAAAGAGCCAGAAGAAGTTTTGATAATGATACAATTCTCTCTGCTGGGAAAGAAATAATAATTTGGAGCTAGATAGACACATGAAAGGGAAGCAGAGGTGGTGGGGCGTGGGGAGGGGGATGAAACATGTTTTCTTTTTTTTTTTTTTTTTACTTAATTTATTTTTGGCTGCGTTGGGTCTTCGTTTCTGTGCGAGGGCTTTCTCTAGTTGCAGCGAGCGGGGGCCACTCTTCATCGCGGTGCGCGGGCCTCTCACCGTCGCGGACTCTCATGTTGCGGAGCACAGGCTCCAGACGCGCAGGCTCCAGACGCGCAGGCTCAGTAGTTGTGGCTCACGGGCCCAGTTGCTCCGCGGCATGTGGGATCCTCCCAGACCAGGGCTCGAACCCGTGTCCCCTGCACCAGCAGTCGGATTCTCAACCGCTGCGCCACCAGGGAAGCCCTAAACATGTTTTCTTAAAGTCAGTAATGAGAATCCCCAGCTCCTGATTTTCAGTGGCTCCCTGTGTTGCTACAGGCCCCCAGGAGGAGCACATTTATGTAGTAGAGAATGCTGCCAATAGCTCCAAATCCCTAGCTGGTGGTGCATGTTCATAAAGTAGGCTGGACCTTGTGAGAACTAAGAAAAATCCTTTTGCTTCTTTAAGGCTCAGATTAAGTCAAACTCATACAGTCTACCATGATTTTCCTCCCAAGCTTATATCTGAAGGTTGACTCCCTTCATATGGTAAGAAACCATGGAAGATTCAACTCACAGAAAAAGAATATCTCCCTCCCTCAAAAACTTGTGTGCACAGGCTGCACCTCACCTCCTTTGTGGCTCCAAACCCCACCCCATCCTGCTCAACTTTCCAAAGGCAGAGAATCAGGTCTATGCTTACCTTCCTAGACTCTCCACTTGGAAAGAAACAGAGGAGACGGGGAATGCTGTCCAAATCCATAAAATTAATGATCAACATTTTTTTGGATCTTACCACATGCCAAGTACTGTCCTAGGCTATTTACATTTAATATTTTATTTTTATAACCTAAGAACTACTAGTATTCTCATTTTATAGATTAAAAACCGAGAGTGCTAAGATTTGAGTAGAAGTCCAATGTCAAACAGCTTGTAAGTGGTGGAGCTGGCATTCAAAAGAGAAGCGTGAGGAGGTATCAAAGAAAGACAATGCTTTGTTCACCTCCCTCTTCCCACCTCAAGCCGTGCACCCCATCCTGCATACCACACACCCACCTTTCCTCCTTAGGGCAGGGTAGGGACGGCTGGGAATTTGACTCACAGTAAGCAAGTCTTTAAATGTCATCATTTATTTAACTCTTGGTCTCTATTACTAATAGTCTTTCCTATGACAGAGTCCCTCTAGATTTCCAAGGAGAGAAAGTCCTAAGTCTTTGAAAATGGAATCTGTTGCCTTATGTGTATTTACTGAGGTGGTTCTGCAAACATTTCACTCCTGTTTGATACCAGTGTCAAAACATCCTGGCATCATGCACAGCTCACCATCTAAAATATGTATTCAGAGCCTGTGCCCTTGAGAATTAGTGCCCTATGGGATCACCTTACTTAGGATGCAATTTTAAAGAGGAGAGATATTTTTACCAACTTTGTTTTTACATTTGGTTCACTCTCCTGATGAACTTGCTATTCCAAATATTCTCTAAGGACAGGAGAAATTAATAGTAATGAGCTCATTTGGAAAGCAGTGGGCTCATGATCATTTTGGCTTTGTTTACTCTGCTAAATGGCTCCTGCTCATTTTATTTGAAGGAATTTTGCTTAGGCAAGATGCTGAGCGCAGCGAGGTGGTTTTCACTAAAATAAACTTATTGAATTTTGGTGAGCCTCTGGGACAAAAAAGGAAAGACAATTGCCTACAAAATGTGGAAGTGTTATCTTTGGGTGAAGAAGAACAGTAGGTATACGCAGCATCTAAGTGACAAACATGTACATTCCTAACTTCATTTGTACACCTGCCAAATTTCCCCAGCAGCTGCCTGCATTACAGCCATCTGAGCACAAATAGAACAAATCCAAAATTTCCCCGACAACATGCATCAAAACTAAACTTGAAAATGGTTTTTCTATCATCAGTTGGAAAGTTTGACAGTATGTATAATATATTTTAGAGTGTAAAGTTTGTGGAGATTTTTATTCCTTTCGTTTTATGTAAACATTATGGTTTCCAAAGACAGCACATTTAATACATGGGGATTAAGATGGCAACAGTTTCTTTCATGAAGCAAACTACCTGATACTGTTACAGAGACATTGGGTAGTAACAGTAACTTGACCCAACAATGTCAAGGAAATGAAATGATCACATATCACAGCTTCCTATTCTCCATTCACACAGTTTTGAATACCTGGTTTTTTATTTGCTTGTTGGAAAAATTTGGGGATATGGAAATGAGAAAATACCCCCTGTTGCTTGAGGAGATTCTCCAAGGTGATGTTCCTAAGCTCACGTGTGAGTATCTCGGGAGTTGGCTTACCCAATGTAAGCCTTGGAAGGTAGACTGTGGAAGCATCCCTGCTAGTTCTGGCTTGTATTCCTGAACCTTCTCTTATTTATTCTGTTGCTTTATTTGTTTTGGCTTTCTGAGTTTACCCATTTGAAAAATAGGGATGAGGACCAGCGTCTATTGTATTCAGTTATTCTAGCTGTTAGACAGTATAATGTGTGCAAAGTGCTTAGCATATTACTTGGAACATATTCCTAAAGAAAGGCAATTGATCTTCTCATTCATGTGAAAGCTGGAGAAATTTCTTTATGAATTGATTTTCAATGTTCAGAAACTAGGACTCACTTTCAAAGGGCTTATGAAGGGGCTGAGAAAGTGTCCTGAGAGCTCTAATGGGACACCCTGAAAATGGCAGGAGGTCAGGTGTTGTTGTATAGTGAGGCATGATTCTTGTCATACAAAGAAAGCTTTGTCTTTCATGAAGGAAATGAGGCAGATGACTCTGTGTCTGTGTGTGTGCGTGTGTGTGTGCAGTGTTTGCTTTTGGCATTTGAGGGGAAAAGAGAATTCAAAAGCATGTGAAGTTATAGCAGACAGAAATTCCAAAATTCTAAGTCTGACCTCAAAATTTACAGCACAGGGGAGTTGGGAACAACATTCAGAAATTGACTCTCAGTCTGTTGTACATTGATGTTGGATGACACATTGGGATGGAATTTGATGTGCTTCTAAACAATGTTTGTTTTTCTACTAGAGGAGTACATAGTTCTCTTTTAGCTTTTAAGTTACATGATCTTTTGGGTTTTGAAGTCACCTGATAGACTAGAAAATTGATAGACTTCAAAGCAGGCACAGCTAAATTTGAATTCAGCTTCTCTTATATCACTATGGAGTTTTAGTTAAGTCAATTGCTTTGAACTGAGTGTCCATGATAAGACATTGGGGGGCTTTATACCTATCTTATAGGATTTTTGAGAGAATCAAAGTGAATAATCTATGAAACACCTAGGACCACGCTTGCCTCATTGTAGATGTTTGAGAGAGATTGTGTTAGTCTCTTTCCCTTTCATAATGGAGTTCTTGATGTTAACTGTGGGTTGTGGTAGCTAAAGAGTTTATGGACATGAACAAGAAAAGATGTTTCATGTAAAAGAGCAATTGAATCAGATAATCTTAGGGGATGATGATTCAGTAAAGCCATTCACTTAGTAACACTAACTGAAACCAAAACAGGTACTAGGTTAGTTTCTGACATCCATCCTGACTGCCAGTCTGCACAAAAGCCCTCAAATAATAGGAAACATCTTATAAACAAGCAAACAATCTTAGAGACAGTTGGCAGTGGTGCTTATTGTTCTTGTTACATGTAGGAGATAAAACGCAGGTACAACCCCCCCATACACAAGTAATAAGCTCTAGCTCATTTTTAAAAACTATTATTTTCTAATCTGACTTAAAATGGAAGAGAAAAAAGAATTTTCTATATTTTGGTTTCAAGTAAGACATTTAAATTACTGACAAAGTTAGATGTTCTTTTGAAGTACTTTTTTTTTTTTTTTTTATAATGACACCTTACTATTAGTACCTTAAACTTATCTGTGGTACATATTTGTAAAAGGTTTAGAACTTCACAAACTTCCTAAGAGGCAGTAGAGAGGCCAAAGCAGACCACCACAATCTTGGGTTTTCATTCCAAACCTGCTGCAATTTAACTTTCTAACTTTGGCAAAGTGCAAACTTTTTGAACCTCTCTTTACATGATCATTGAAATGAAAGTATGACTTGATTTTCTGTTACATCTCTTCTCCTTCAAAAAGCATTTCAAGGTCATATAAATAAAACAAACAAACCATTTGAAATGACTGCTCTTTGACATAAGGAAATCACTACAGTATAGTAGCAAAATGTTTCCCACTACTGTGAAGAATCTGCTGTGTCATTTTTCAAAACAAGCTGAAGTGAATATTTAAGATTATTCATGGGACAATGTTGTAAGAAATACTCAATTAAAATTGTAATTTTATTCTTTCAAGTGTTGCAGGTTGGTTATATACACATTGACTCAAAATACATGTAAATTTAATTCTTTTATTTTAGACGCCACGGTTGAATAGCTTATCAATAAAACCTTTTCCAAATCAATCCATGTTGAGTTTTCATATCCTTCTTTGTTTTGGTCACATTAAATGTAGATTTTCCTATATGACTTGCATATAGTACGAAAATTATATTGTCATTACTAATAATACGTATAAGAACTATTCTATAATCAATCCACTTTGGTTATTGGATTTATTCTTCTACCCCTTGCCAGAAGTAAGCTTACAGCTGGCATTGTAAGATTTTTGTCTAACATTAGAGGGCAAGTGCAATGGTTTCAGAGTTTGGTTATATGAGGGAAACATTAACAAAGAAAATCAACGTGATTTGGGGCTTTCTAGCACTTAGTGGCAAAGTTCACTTTGAACTCTAAATTATTTATGGCACAGAAGGAGACACTCGGTAAATAACAGGAAAAGCTTAGAAATCAAATGCAGATTGTGGTATTTGCTAACATTAACACTTGGGTTCCCAAAACCCAAGCCTAGCGATAATTTATTTACTCTGAATTACTTCCCAAAGAACAGTTACATTTCTGGTGGAAAAAAAGTAGGACATTAGCAAATGACTGAAAAAAAACTTCACAAGGGAAAAGAAAAATCATTCTTCTGATTTGATGTTAAAACAAATTGTACAAAGATTCCAGGAATCTGAAGATATTTTTTCTTAAAACTGATGAATGCTTGACAAATAGTCTATCTTTTTTCAGTATAAATTAACATGGCATGTGTCCATGAAATGCAATATACCACTACCAGGGCAGCAAACAAATACTCACAAGAAAGTTGGAAGTTTAGGTGTGTGTATAAATTGTTACATAGATGTAAGTAAGTACATTTTATATGTGTGTGTGTATATATATGTATGTATGTATATAATTTGAGAAAGGTATTGACTAAAGAAACAAAACCCAACAATGAAATCCGAACACTTTGTGTCAACTACCATGAATTAGAGTCTACCTATTCCAAACCAAGTTAGAGTTATAGAAAAATTGATCTCTTGAATTATCTTTTTCACTTAATGCATTTCAGTATCCCCTATGGTATGCAAGTAATTACCCTTAGTTTTAAAGCATTTTCTTTTAATACTTCTATAATTTTTATTTAAATTGGCTTCTACTTGTGGATTTCGTTTGACACCATGAGCTTGAATCCTAAGGACTTGATCAACCTCCTTTTTCATGGAAGGAAACGGTCACAGATGATGCTTCCTTTTATTAAATTCAGTAGTGAACATTTTCATTGGCATCTGCTCCTGATGACATCTGGTTTATTTGTTATGTAACAAGGATTTTTTTTGTTAAAGTTGAAGTCATCATACTTTTTTCCTGGCATTTCCCTTAAAGTTTCACTATGCATACCTTCTTAAAAATTCAGTATTTATTATTTATACTGCTCAAGTTCATGGCAAACTCCCTTTAAATATAAATACCACATTATTCATTTTAGTTTCCAAGTGGTAGAGTCCAAATACAGTTAATAACTAGAGCATGAGTGCAGCTTTTCCTTTTCTCATTCATCTTTGGGCTCTTACTCGGTTCCTTATTTTCCTTCTCTCATTATTTTATTTTTCTTAGGAATTTGGAGTTGAGTCAAGCTGACTGAAAACCCAGTAAACTTTCTGCTACGCAAGGCTGTTTCTCAAAGGAAGCACTTTATAAAAACTAAATCCCTAAATATCTAAAGATGTGGTTATAAACAGTCCCTACAGACATGGATTGTGTTATCAATTTCTTGATCCCAGTGGCAAGTAAGATCTGTTTCAGTGGGAAACACTACACATTTTTGGTAGAATGCAACCATTTATAGTTGGGATTGGCAAGGGGACCCTTAAAGAAGATGACAAACATTGAAGGAAGGTAAACTCTGCTGAATTTGAAATTTTGACCAAGGCCAGATCAGTATACACATGCCAGAATAAAAGGTGCTTGATCAGGCAGCATTTATGATTGCATCTATGCATGTGTGTAGGTATGTATGTATGGCTTCTCCAAAAAGAGCTGCAGATAAGTAGATATGCATTATGGAATTGTGAAAGGGAGGAGCTAAGAGAGCAGGAACCCTACAAAATGGTAGGATAGAACCTCTTGTGACTTCATCATGACGGATTTCCTGAGGTTCCTCACCGGTGACAGGAAAAAAGAAGGAAGCAATAGGTATAATTGTGGGAGAGTAGAAATCTTGACCCCCTGGCTCCCTTAAATTTAAAGGTAAAGAGACCCGAGTAGAACAGGATGTTTTCAGAAAGACCTACTGGCAGGGAAAGTAAACTTCACTCCTAAAAGAAAATAGCTGTGAGGAAAGGTAAAATCTAAGCTGGTGTTTAGATTAAGACAAAGATCTAAGCAGTCTTGAAGAAGAGTTGGTGTGAACACAACTTTCACTTGGAGGAGGAAGCATACCCCGGCAGAGCAAACGTTGCATGGCGTTATGTTTTATATTTGGGGAAATGGCCAAACATTGTGAGTAAAGGAAAGGAAGCACAACTTTAGAACCTGTGCTTGGGGTGCAGTCACTCTTATAGCGCTCAGGAATGGGCACCAGCATAGGCATCACCTTCAGGAGTTTGTGGACACCCTTTAGCGGTGTCACCTAGTGGCTGAAACAAACAATGGCACAATTGCAGGCATCAAGGCTCATCTTGGCCTCTCTCTGTGCCATCCTCCCATGCCTCCTTCTCTTCATACTACAGGATACTGGTGATTCCTGCACCAGAAGGAGGTATGACTTGGTTTTCATGTGAACAGGATATGTGAAAACATGAGCAATCAATTATAAAAATAAATGCTATGTGACTATATCTGAATCCTGAGTTGATGGAGAAGGTCAAAGATTGAACACATACCCCTTTTCTTCTCTGTCTGCCAGAGACTCTGTTAATCCACTGAAAGGGCATGAGCAAGTGATCCAGACACCATCAGCAGAAGAGAAACAGACTAAGAATGCATGTCCATGTAAGCATAGGCTATGGTGGAAGAGAAGGAGACACTTTCCTGTCATTTCCATGCAACCAAAGGTTGATAACAAGCCTTGGGAGTGACTTTGACCTTAATTTAAAATCCATGTTAAGTTGGTAGAGATAAGCTAAAAGTGAGTGCATATACTACAAAATATATATGAGGTATTTACTCTTTAAAGTGTTGAACTAAGGACTCTGTTTTATTGGTAAAATTGCTTCAAATCAGTTTTTAAAGAAATACGTTTTTAAAGTTAAAATAAAGGAAGAAAAGTATGCTCTTCTCTAATCTAAAAATCAAATAATGTTATAACTTTGCTCTTACCATTATGATTAGATAACATCATACCTGGCTGTAGTGATTCTTAACCAATTTTTCTAAACCAAAAGAAAAAAAAAAATTCTTGAAAGAATCTGGAAGTCTAAACTTTTAAAATAACAAATAATCAATACTTAATATAAGTATATGCATGATTAGATTCTCTTATTGTTGTTGTTATTCTTAGTTATTTCAATTATAACTTTCAATTACCTACCTGATTTGGGGTTTTGCATTTTACCCAAGACATATTAAAACTCTGAAAAACCTTGCCAACTCCTGTCAACCCCACTCCTCAATTATCCCTATTATCAGGCATTGTTTATTCAGGAGAAGTAAATTTTAATATTTGCCTAATAAAACATAATTATGCAAATTGCCTCTAAAATTAAATATTCTCTAAAGCCAAATATTTTGGAAATAACTATTCTACCATATACTTTTATTGGAGAATTCAGATTTAACTGAAAATCCTTCTATTTTAAAAGTCTCATAGTTTTTTTTTTTTTTTTTTTTTTTTTTTTTTAACCATTTTGAACTGTTTATGGAGATGGGAGTAGTTTTGGAATAGGTGGGTGTTTTATTCCTAGTTAACTGTGAGAATGTACCCGAAGAACTTAAGCTATGCAGGCATAATTTTTCAAGGTGTGTTTAATGAGGTCTTCTTACCGCCCTAAATATCTGCTTCTAAAACGTGCAAAGTATTACTGGGACTAATTTAGAGAAATTAACAATATGATAGAAATTAAATGATACTTTTGACAAGATAAAGACATCAGAGAATGAGAATTCTGTTCACATATCTGAAGTACAAATCCCAAGACTTAGAAAAGGAATACATAATTTAAAAACTAAAATGAGTTATTAAAAATTGTTTTTCAAATTTGAAAAAGTCAAATTCCAAAATAGCTCAAAAATGAAATGGAAATTTCCAACAATTTAAGAGTTATAAAATTAGATGTTATTATGCTTTTTAAAAAATATACGGACTAGAAACCAATGGAAGGTTGAGTTTTAGCAAGGAATATTGATTTGATGTTATTGTTTTCTATTTTCAAATGCCTATTACCCCTTCTTTAAAGTCAACAGAGGTTTCCATTGTAGGAGCATTTATAAACTAGGAGAATAAAATCAACATAAAATCAAAAGAGTTAAGAATTTATTCTTGAATTTATAAATGTTATTGTTCTTAAATGTCAATACTATGTGTTTAGCAGCAAAGTTATTTGAAACCAAAGGATCATTTAGAAACCTTAACTTAGGCATTTGTTAAGCAATAGCACTTTTTTTTCTTTTTTTAAAACCAAAGATCACCACTGATCTTCCAGCTGCATGAACAAAAGGGAACCTCTATTTGGCCTATTTGTTGTCTTATATGAAAATAAACTAACAATTGAATGAGCATTTTCCAATAACATTCAAAATTCCTTTCTGCAATATAAAGTTTAATGCCTTGAAATTAATATAGGCTATACCTGACTCCCCCATTGTTCAATTAGATTTACTCTGCCAAATTGTGCGTGAGGTGGCACGTGTTACGTGTGTGAATAAATGAGAGGTAGACAAAACTTTTGTCTTTCTCTCAGAAGCTCTCTAAAAGGTAGAAGACACATACTGAGAACAAGAAAAAAATATCTATGCTGCAACAACTTTAAAAGAAATGCCAGATATTTAGAGCTGCATACATTAAGGTAATCTAAAATATTACAAGCCAAAACCCAACAGAGCTCCCAGCAAGCAGTTACTAGAGAACATAGAAAAAGTTACAAATATGTATAAACATTTTGAAAATATTATTTTGCCCCTCTGCAGCTCTTTATAGATGCTAAGTGCTTTAAACTCCTATTTTATCCATTATTTCTTGCACCGATTGCATTATAAGTCACAATTCGTTTAATGACTGGAGGCAGGGAAACAAGTTTGGAATACATCAATGAATTCTCTAATAAATAATAAGATAGTAAAAGCCCTGAATTTTCTAAGATTGCAAGGATGTTAGAGGGTAAAGGAAATATGAGGGTCGAGGCCTTGGAATTCCTTGGAGAGCTCCGAGTTGTTGAGAAGACTCCTAGAAGTCTTCTAGGTCAGCTATTATTCAACGCTTTCCTATCTATGTGGTGGTTAAAGTCCCCTCATCACTATCACACACCTAACTCGGCTCTGCATTGTGATTTTGATGAGATGATTGCTGCATATTTCTTTTATTCTTGTTCTTTCCTCCTTCAGTCAAACTAGCTTATTCTAATTCTAGCGAGTAAAGGCATTATCATTTAAGAATTTTGAAAGCTATTCATATTTATATGAAAAATAACTTCATTTTATTCAGTATATAGTCATTTTTCAGTATGTTATTAGTAGTGTATCCGTAATATATTGGTGTTTTAGAAAAAACCCTTGATCGTGTGGTAGGATCATTGAAAGCAGAACAAAGCGAAAGCACATAGATCAGTTAGGTAATTATTGAAAAAAGTTCACATGAGAGGTAAGGACCAAAAGTTAGACAACAGCAGGGGGAATAGAAAAGTAGAAGATGAAGGAAAAGATGCGAAATAAACCAAATAGAAAACCTGGGGTGACTGCTTAGATATGGAAGAGTGGGTCATGTCATTTCCATTAAGTGAAAAAGCAGATACAGGCAGGGGAGAAGGCTGTCACGTGAGAATGTGGAGGAGGCAAGTTTCGGGCACAGTGAGTCTGCGATACCCGGGGAACGTCCAAGTAGAATTACCAGGAGGTCGCTGCATACCGGACTGCAACTTAGAAATGAGATCGGGCTGTTCATCAAGATTTGAGTATAGGGTGGTGCTTTCCCCAAAGCATCTTCCAAAGTTCTGGCTACATAAACCAGGGAACTTGGGGGACTATTTGAAATGACCTATTGCAAACCTTAAGTTTCACTTTAATATTTGTTCCGTTTTAAACATGTATATGGATTTGTGTTGGATTTTACAGAAAAAAATTTTTTTTTCCAAATCTTAGGTAAATGTGTGAATCCCAAAGATGCTCATTCTTTGGCACATTGTTACTACCCTACCTTAAAAGGCATGTATACATTGAGTCATGAAAAGTACTTTGTAGTGATTTAACCCTATACTCAATTCCTAGTTTTCAGCTATATGACCATAAGGAGGTTATCTTCAGTAATTAAAAATAGCAACATCACGTAATGTAAACAAAACATCTACCATATTGATTTTTTTTGTCCCTTTGCTTTCAGTATGTAAACCCCTTTCAGTAAAAGTCCTGAGTGAAAATATGAGTCAATAAAAATTGACTGGGAAAATTGAGTAAAGAATGAAAAATTTCCTAAACCTAATAATAATATAATATGTAAGTTACTACTTCTGCTGTAAAATACTTGCTTATAAACTTCCCTAATACAGCCTCATGAAAGTTTCTCATCACAACTTTTAGATATTGCCATTTCAAATGGCTTACAGAGATGGCTTAAGGGTCCCATCAGCTAGAATATAACCCACATGAGGGCAACGGCCTTTATTTTAGTCACGGATGTTTCCTGAGCTCACAGGCATCTTGTAAACAGGTACTAGACTTGTTAAAGGAATCAGTAAGAGACAGACGTCATCTTTGTCTCAGTATTTCGGCATATTTCATCTCGGTTGAAACAATTCATGTAAACAATGATCCAGACTTCTTAGCAGAGAAAGGGAGAGTGGTAGGACAGTCGTGAGTCTCATCATTACCAAGCAGACAAGTAGTTCTCCTTCTGACTGCAGAAGTGACATTTTACAGAGGAAAAGATTCTTCAATAAAAGGTAGTGAGTACCTTTCAGAGCCCACGAGCCGAACAAAATTCACACAAGTGTTTGTGCTTATCTGTTAGCCACACAGCATTTTAAAATTAAGACTTCATACAAAAATCTTAGTTTGCCACTTCTCTTGGCAAGTGGAAGAAATGGCGATGCCGGTGTACAATACCTTTCTCATTTGGTAAAAATCTGCTTGCCCCGAGTGGCTCCAGCCCCTATAAACCACGTGTGAGTGGGCTAGTTCCAACAAAATGCTCACTGTTATCCGATGCCCACTCATGAGGTTTACCCAGTGGGCTACACTCCTTATGTTACCCTTGTTTAAAAAACAACACAACAGGCCCCAAATGGAGCTGCTTATGCTAAGCTTCACATCACCAAACCGAGACTTAAATGTAGTTCCGGCTCTCGCAGAAATGGAATCTTAAACCAGTCAGTCAGGAATCTCCCAATCAGCAGTAGTTAGGTAACTGCATAATAGATCCCTACCATTCACTCAAGGAAAGGAACCTGCAATAACCACTGAGCTTTTTTGCCTGGAATTACTTTTTTGTTCCTGCTCCCTTCTGCCTATGAAAGGCTTTCCTTTTGTACAGATCCTTAGAACTCCTTTCTACCTGCTAAATTAGATGCTGCCTGATTCTAATGGATTTTTGCTCAAATAAACTCAACATTTTTAACATGCTCAGTTTATCTTTTAACGCCCTTAGTCATTTGATTTGCCACCTTTCCCTTCACATTTGATATCTAGTTCTCTTTACAAGAATGGCGGGCTTAGGTGGGACATTAATGCTGTCTTTGTGCTCAAAAAAGCTCCCTCAAAACAAGGTTCCCTCCAAAGCAGAGCCTGAGGTTGGGTGTTAGTTGTTCATCTGGAAGATAATGCCAGGAAAAACAAGTGAGAAACAGGGAAAATTAAGAGACCCAAGACAAGCTCATAAAGGAGGCTACTGCTGTGTGGGCAAATGGGACTCAGTCCCACTGGGAACCCTCTAAGAAACCACACCTCTGAATTGTCAGACCTAAAAGGACAAGGGAGGCTGGGACACTTATCAGGGGACTTCCATCCCTGATTGGATGAAAGTTGAGTTGGTGGATATTATTGGGCAGCACACACTTCTGGGTAGAGCCCCCCAGGATGTTTGCTTCCTTGCAGGAGAGTGTTCTCTGGCAGCGAATGATCAGCGTGTAGCGAACTTTCCAGAGCTGCAGGTAAACTCAGGTAGGATCTGGGGGATATGGCGCTTTTACAACCGCCTGTATTATGGAATTGCAAATGATCAATGTCTTAAATCTTTGCATGGGCAATAACACTTCTTTCTACATTCTGATTTTTTCAAATTATTTTTTGATTGTATTTAATCTACATCAGTAGGAATACAAGGTGAATTTCCATAGGGAATATTATTTTATAGGGCTGGAACTTGGAGACAGTCCTTAGACTGGTAATATGCTGCCTATATTATACCAATTTTCCATTATACCAAAGACTAATGTTAAAGAAAAAATTATTCACTGACACTTGCTAAAGCCTGCTAAGGAAGACTTTACTGGGGGAGGGGCTGGGGGATAGGTACAGGAACTGTAACGGAGCAGGACCCTATGACCCTTCCTGGGACAGACCTCCCCCACCCATGGCCTCCAGCTGCCACTTGTTTGTAGAAAAACCTTAGCTTCCTAGGCCTCCTCCAAGTTGCAAAGGATAAATTTAATCAGAGAAGTGACAAAATGCAGAAACAAAGGAAAACAGTCAAGCAAGACAAAATAATAATAATTTAGCCATTAACAAAGCCAAGGACATTTACTGCCTCCTCAAGGGCTCTAGATAATATGCTGAGCCATATACTTTGAGCTGCTTTGCAGATACTGAAACCTCCACCAGGTGTAAGAAGTTAATTGCATGTTGCCCACAAGCACATAGACCCCAGACTGGTTGGAACCAGAAGGTTCATGATTTTTTTAATAAACTTATTTATTTTTGGCTGTGTTGGGTCCTCGTTGCTGTGCACGGGCTTTCTCTAGTTTTGGTGAGTGGGGGGCTACTCTTTGTTGCGGTGCATGGGCTTCTCATTGCAGTGGCTTCTCTTGTTGCAGAGCACGGGCCCTGGGCGCACAGACTTCAGTAGTCGTGGCTCGCGGGCTCTAGAGCGCAGGCTCAGCAGTTGTGGCGCACGGGCTTAGCTGCTCCACGGCATGTGGGATCTTCCCGGACCAGGGCTTGAACCCGTGTCCCCTGCACTGGCAGGCGGATTCTTAACCACTGCACCACCAGGGAAGTCCCCATGATGTTGACTCCCAATTTCCTCACCAGCAACCAGTCAGAACAATGTCCACAAGCTGGTCACACACCTGGTAACTCTGCCTTACCCTGTCATTAAAAACCCTTCCCTGAAAGCCATCAGGGAATTCAGGCCTTTTGCCCACTAGCTGCCTTGACCCCTTACTTGGTGCCCTGCAGTAAAACCTGCACTTTCCTTCACCACAAACCAGTGTTAGTACTGATAGATTGGCTTTACTGTGCAAGCCTGCGGACCCAAGTTTGGTTCGGTAACAGAAAAACTGCAGTGGAATTATACAATAGGGGAGAGAGATTGGACTCAATTGTAAATACAGCATGGGCAAGTGGGAATTTATACCTAAGGAGCAGGGTTAGTGGATGGAAAATTACTCAGAGGCGCCATCCAGGGCAAGGGGGCATTCTTGTTGAAGGCAGGCAGGGTAAACAAGTATCACCTGGGCAGTAGTGGGGGATGAGAAACATGATTAGCTATCGAGTGATCAGCTATGGAGTTTGGGGAATCTGGCCAAACTGACTTAGCAAGATTCTTGCTAAAACTGGACAATGCAGAGACAAAGAAGTCCAAAAGTTCAGGCCTAGTTGGAAAAGCATTCAGGGGAGCCTGAAGTTCAAGGAGGGAGTTTTTGTCACTAAAATGTACTGAGAAGACCACCGAATTTATTAATTTCTCCCAGCTGTGTGGCTGGCAATAGCGATGTGTGAAACTCACAATAATAAAGACTCTGGAATAGGAAAAGCACTCAAGTTAAAGATATGCTAAGTTTTCATCTGGCTGGCAACCTTCTTTGACTTGGGAAACTCTCATCTATGAATAAGAGGCCTGGAACGTCTTTTACGCTGTAAAATATTTGCAAAGTACCTTAATTTTCCCCTCAAAACACCTAATAATTTTCATATGAACCAGTTTAAATTCATTAGCATTTGCCAAGCACACTCTTCAAAAGCTTCAAACTGGGACAGCAAACCAAAAGCGAACGTAAGGCTCTGACCCAGCAGGTAGGGGCGGCTTCATTAGCAGACTCTGTTCAGCTATTGCTCCCGCAGCAGCTGAATTTGCAAAGTGAGTGTGCAGGAAAACGTGGGGCAGACATAACATAAATAATTTAACTTGAGAGGAGTACTCTAAACCTCTCATTTACAGTCACCTTTTATTATTTCTTATTCCTACCGGCCAAAGTAGAAAGTGTCTTAGGTGTCCAGAGAAGGAGAAAAAATAATTATTATATTGCAGGCTTCCACAAAACTAAAACCAGGATCAAGCGTATCACCAGAAAGAAAGAAATTACTGATATCATTGTCTTCAGCAAAATAGGTCTCATCACAGCAGACGCTTCTATTTTTTTCACTTTTTCCTTGCTAGAGTGGCATCACTCAAAAACAAATGAACTAAGAAATAACATTGCTCTCCCCTTCTTCCCCTTCCCCACCCCCCCCATCAATTTATATGCATAGGGTCCAAGGTGAGACTTGTGTACTGGATTCTGGTAATCCAAATGCATTTAAGTGAGGATTAAGCAATTCAGATGTATCAAGGATTAAAGTGAGAGAACTTTTACTCTATTTTAAAAGGCATCAACTTGTAGCAACAGCTCTGAACATGATTATTCTACTTGCCTACCTCCTTATGTTAGTTTCCTCTTGCTGCTGGAACAAATTACCACTAATTTAGTGGCTTACAACATCACAAATTTATTATCTCACAGTGCTGCAAATCAGAGGTCCAAAATGGGTCTCACTGGACTAAAATCAAAGTGTTATGTTCCTTCTAGAGGCTACAGATAACAATCCGTTTCCTTACCTTTTGCAGCATCTAGAGGCCTCCGCACTCCTCAGCTTGTGATCTCCATCCTGCTGTGGATTCGGACGCAGCACTACAGCACCTTCAAATCCCTTTTTGACTCTGACCTCCGACCTCTTCTACTTTAAAGGACCCTTAGGATTACATTACAGGCACCTGGATAGTTCAGAACACTCTATCTTAAAGTCAGCTGATTGGCATTCTCGACTCTATCTGAAACCGTAATTCCCTGCTGCTGTGTAACATAATATAGTCACAGGTTCCAAAGATTAGGGGGCCATTATTCTGCCTATCAGCTCCTCACCATTCCCTGGAGAACAGAAGGCAGCTACACTAAATACAGACTATTTTTTCCTTCCTTTTTATATATTTTCTTCTGAAACAAGCAATGCATTTTATAGTGACTTGGGACTTGTTTCAGTGGCTGTTATTTACTCATTCAAAGATTATTGGTTATATGATATGGGATGGCCCCAGTAGTGATGAGGACCCAAGACTGGCTTTCAAAGGACTCACAAGTTTAATGAGAGAATCAGATAAGTAACCATTTAAAATACAAGCAAAAGAACTTTAGCATAGGTGTCAGAGTCTTAAAGGAGCACAAACAAGACTCACCAGAAAAACGCATTCTAATGCATTCGAGACCAGGGTGGTTCCAGAAATCCTTCCGAATGGAGGTGAACAAACCCTTGAGGAAGGGAATGTGCCAATGATTATAAAATCTTACAAGGTGCATAGTCATGGAAGAACATGGCATATCTAGTGAATAAGTAGAACAGTGTAGCTGGGACTACGTTTTGCACATGGGGATGAGAGGGAAGAGGATACAGGAAAGGTTGACAAGGTCCAGCTTATGAAAGCCCTTGTGTACATGAGGGTTTTGAGCTTCTATCATGTAAAAAAAGGGTGACCCAATAAGGAATATCATCTATTTCTAGAAAAATACAGTTGGCATTGTAGATGAAGGATTGAAGTAGGGACAAAGAGGATTTTCCTGCCGTTGCTACTACTACTACTACAATTAATACTATTACATTTCCATTGAAGGTGAAAAGTAATTTGAATGTTTGCCAATAGAAAATGATTTTGAAAATTATCTCTACTTAATCCTCACAGTAACCCTGAAACAGGTCTTATGTTTATCCCTATTTTAAAGGTGAGAAAACTGAGGCTTAGAGAGATTTTTTCTCCTGAAACATATTCTGTAAAACAAGCAGCTGGGATCAAAATTTATACCTCTGTGCCCAGAACCCTCTTACAGTTCCCAAAGGCAGACTTATCTTGAAGTTCTCACGCTGAATCTTCTGGTTATCTTACTGGCATGGGCCCATCCCAAAACTTGAGGAATAGAGGGAGGAAGCAGCAACCTGCTCAGTCACATGGCAGAGTCACAGAGCGCTGCTTCACTCTGGGGACCACCACACCCACCAGGACACAAGACAACACCCTGTGTAGCCTAGGGGAGCATCCACAATCTTGACCTCAAGTAAAATGAACCCCAAGAGATGCTGCTCTACTCCAAGCTTAGAGGCCATTTTCACCTTGGCCTACTGGCCTCTGGGTCCTATGAGGACCTGAATGAGCTAGACCACGACTTGTGGGGTCAAAGGGCTGGAATTCTCTGAGAAACCACCTGGGATGATATCGCTAATATGGAGAATCTAAAACAAAAATGATACAAATGAACTTATTTACAAAACAGAAACAGACTCACAGACTTAGAGAACGAACTTATGGGTACCAGGGGGGAAGGGTGGGGGGGAGGGATAAATTGGGAGTTTGGGATTGACATGTACACACTGCTATATTTAAAATGGATAACCAATGAGGACCTACTGTATAGTACGGGGAACTCTGCTCAATATACTGTAACAACCTAAATGGGAAAAGAATTTGAAAAATAGATACATGCGTATGTATCACTGAATCACTTTGCTGTACACCTGAAACTAACACAACATTGTTAATCAACTATGCTCCAATATAAAATAAAAATTAAAAAAATTAATTCAACCACCCAAAGAAGTTACTTTGGAGAAATTACATTGGAACATTATCAATGGGAGTTAGGAAGCCAAAATAAATTTTGAAACAATAAATTAAAAAACTTATTCAACCATCCTAGAGAAAAGATTGAGTTATCTTTCTATTTGCTCTGTGAAAAATGTTACAAAACTGTTTATCTACAAGGAGAGGACCAAAGAGGATGCAGCCAAAAAGTGGAGGGAAAAATAGGGAAGTGGAATGGGCAATTAATTCTCTTTCTAAAAAGATATTTTGCTTTGTAATTTTGTATTTTTTTTTTTTTTTAATGAGATGTCACTAAATTTTATGAGCTTTAGGACACAAAGGACCTGGATCGACCCTGAACTACAATTATAATTTAGGTAGGAAATGAGGATCTGGACAAAGACCATAGGGATGATGAGTAGGGAACGGACTTGATAAGTATTAGGTGGTAGAGGGGATGGGACTGAGGAGACGGGTAGGAGTGGTATTTAGGAATGGTTGAGCCTTTCCCTCAATTCTCACTTCAGAGACCAAACTGGTGCAATTCGCCTAGAAATTTGTACAGCAGGTGGGAAAAGATTTGTATTATTTTGGAGATTTTTAGTTCGATATGCCTGTGGGGTACTCAAGAAAAGTAAATAGGCAGCAAAAATATAAACTGAGTTCAAAAACAGTTGAATTAGAGATACAGAATAGCGAGTCGTAGGTGTATAGGGATATTTAAAACCATAAATTTAGGTGATGTTTATCCAGTAAATATAAGGAAACATATATAATGAGTAAAACAGGGTTGGGGAAGGCAATGATAGATGGAGAGAGAGAAGCCAATGAGGCAGGGCTGAAATTAAAAATATTTAATAGCCTATATAAAAGTATGAGTGGATCAAAATATTTTAAAATTCCCTTTAATTTTTCAAAGAAAATATCTAATTCTCCGAAGATTTCTATCTTTGTATCTAATATCTATCTACTCCTCTAATGGAATACATTTTGGTGCAAGTAATCTATCAAATTTTGCCAATGATTTTCAAGTCACTTGTTTCATCTGATGTAGCTGTTGCTAGTTGAATAACTCTGGCCCTTGAGCTGTGCTCTGACATGGGAACAACATCAAACCCTTCCAACAACTCCTTTATACATTTGTAGTCATTAGTCGACCCTGAATGTGTTTTCTCTTAGAGCAACTGACTCAATGTGTTTTCTGAGATCAACTGGATATCTGGATAGAAAAATGGAGTAAGGGAGAGAGACTTTTGAACCTGCTATGACTCTGCTTCCATTTGTAAGATGTTAGACTATATTATTCTACTAGGATTTTTCTCTATTATTCTAGTCTATTATTATATTATGAATTTTTAACTTGTATTATTTTATATGGGGTTTCTATTTAATTTTTATACATTTAGCATTAACACATTTTACAACTAATATTCTCTATTACTTTAGTTTTCTGTAAGTTTTAGAGAGTTTATAAAATTACTTACATTATTTTAACAAAACTCTCTGAAAATGTAGAATGGCCAGATATTGCTTTGAGGCTTTCTAAGTCAGACTTGGTAGTTGTTGTTGTTTTGTCTCTCTTCCAGAATGAAAATTAATTGACAGTCACTTAATCCTAATTTGGGGTTTTGCCTCATTCTCTCTCCTTCATTACTTCCCTTCTTTATTTTTTTCCCTGCTTCCCCCTTTTTCATCCTCTTCTCTTGCTCCTTCCTAATAATTTAAAATAAACCCACTATTCAAATGCCTGATTTATGAACTCCCTAAATTTTTAATGAATTGAGGCAATGAAGCACCCAGGACCTGGTTTCTATCCCTATGCCCTCACTCACCTTCTCTGATTCAGGAGCTCCTTCTTTCTCCTTCTCTCTTCATGTAAAAGTCTAGTTACCCTGAAGAGCCATTTACAGATTTACCTTCTCTAGAGGATTTTAAAAAATTCCTTCAACAAATCATCTTTCCTCATTTGAATACGTATCATATTTTGCTTACCTTGGTTCTTACCTTGGTCAGTAATTTACTTAACTCTTCCAATAGACGGAAAGACACTTAAAGAAGAGATTGTATCATTAAAAAAATTCTTTAATTTCTTCAGCTCCTTTGTAAAATACCGTGTACCTAGTCAGTGCCCATAAGATATTTGCTGAAGTCAGTTACACAAAATAAAATCAGAAATCAATTTCATCCAGAAAATTCAATGTAAGCCCTTACAGAACCCCCAGCCTAGTCTTTCAGTCCCCATAATTCTATCATCTGGTTTGCTGGCATTCCTGGAATCTCCGAAATTGGTGGAATAATGTTCACAGCAGCATCTTGGGGCCAAAGCACCACAAAGTAGAATGGTTTGATTCTTAATGACAACAAATTCAGCCCCCAAAGACCCAGACTCCTTTCTCTCTGACAAAAGACAGGTGGTCTGTCTGGTACCCCCAGTGGTTATTCACTGGGGTAGACTGACTGTCAATTTCTTGGAGAGTTCATTTACGGAAAAAATCAGGGCAAAATGGAGGTAAGGAATGACACAATTGAATGGTTAACATTTTTATTTCAAAAAAGCAGGATACTGTATATAACACTTTCTGAGAAAATAATTAAGATAGTATAATGAAATGAATTCCATGTTTTTAAGCACAATACGGATGTATAGAATCTTTAAATGTGAGTTTATTCAAACTTTAAATAGAATGCACTTTAATTGAGAGATTTAAGGGGTGATTTCTGCATTTCACAAAATAAAAGCTCTTCTGCAAGTTTGTTTGTTTATTTATTTATTTAAATTTTACATCCTCAACATATATTACAAGGGCTTAATATTTTAATTTAGAACATACGTAGTGTATTTGAATAGCTCTTTGGACTAATACGTGCCAAGAAAGGTACACTGTCCTTTTTATAACCAATTAAAAACAAACTAACTTTGACACAAAAAGGAATGGGGTCATAAGTTTCGTCTTATTCAAGTAGAATACAGTCTGACATTCAAAACAGATTCTTCCTTGAAAACTGCAGTTGTTTCCCATCCTCCTAAATAAGGGAAAAAAAACAAAATGCAAAAAAAATATGTCATTCATTAATTCTCATTGGATTTAAATTTCCCCCTGCAGTAGAATACACTAAATATCTGAGTCTTTTGCTTTATTCTTGGCTATAATCACATAACCTGTTTAAAAAATAAAAACTTTTAAAATTCTGTTTTCTTCACTTCCTACCAGATATCTTCTCCTGCCACAATAAATTGACCATCACTCTTAGCATCAGATACACATGGTATACACATGTAAGTGGAGAAATACATTTACGTCCTTTAAAATTCCTGGATCTACACAGACACCTCCTTTCCTGTTAGAAGCATAGATATCCAGGTTTATTCTGGAATCTCTATTTATCTCCTCAGTGTATGGCAATGTTTAGCAAAGTGCATATCTCTTTTCCCCTTTTCCTCTGACCCCCTGCGATCCCAGTCTAATTTTTACTCAAGAGCTTCATCCACTTAAAACTTTGTACAACTATATCTACTGTATTTAAAAGAGGTTGACTCAACAACGCAAACACTCACACACACACGTAAGAAAAGTTTCCATCTTACAAAGCTAACATTATTTAATATTCCTATATACGATGGAGCTTTCAGTTTGGAGTTTTTCTTAAAATATATATCCTTCTCTTGAAGCTGTCATAAAAATGGGGAGAACACCTTCTCTGATTTCAAAACCATCAAAGTAGGTTTTTAAAAACTACTTTCCAAACCCCAGGAGTAGTGTACTCGAAGGGCAAGCTCATCAGTATCTTTAGAAAATGAGTTGGGAAAAGTAAAATTTGATTCCTATTTGAACATTTATTATTGGTACCAATGAATCCTACTGACTGAAAATGTAACTACGATTATCACTAATTATAATATAGCTACAATGAAGTAAAGCTGCATCCCATTATTTCAACTATTGAAGTCTTATAGGCCGGTTGTTTGATTTCTCTCATCCCACTGTCTATTCAACAGCTTTTCATTGCACAGATTGTTAAAAATGATTCACAAACTGTTGTTGCCTTCAAACTATATACTATAAAAGGTAGCCAAGAAATAACTGTATGTTGTACTGAACATAAAATAATTTGTGGCTTCAGAATATGTTTTTGACACAAAGCCTGCCTGCCCATTGTAGAAAATTTTGTCAATTTATGTGAAAATATTTATTACCTGTAACCATAGATACACAAAATCAGTGTGTGTGTTATGTAACATTACATCAGTAATGCATTTGTTACTGCTTTGAGATTTCTTCTGGTCTTGATTACAGCTCTGCCAAATAACTTTTTTTTTTATTATACTAGGGCAAGTGATTGCTGTGCTACATTTGCAATTGTAATGATAATTTTCCTGAGAATGTTAAATTATGTCTTAATTTATTCAAAAGCTTTTATTTTCAAAGCAATTAAACTTATTGTTGATTGATATTTACCATCCAATGTTCCTGGAATACTAAAAGAATACATTTTATACATAATCTTCCATTATAGCACAATGCTTGAGGGTAGCTCTTCTATATAACAGCATTCAGTTGAGTCTTCACATCAAAGAACAAAAATTATAGCAATTTCACTTGAAATCCATAAATCCATGCTCAGGATTATGTTCAACAGAATCACTAAATGCTATTTGTAATTCAAAGATGAATGAATCAATAGAAAAAGAGAACTGATAAATCATTAGTACTTTAATGCAGAGTGTAGAGAGAAACTAATAAATCATGCACTTCAAGCACTTGTTTTCCTTATGGCATGTTTGAAAACATAAAACATACAATGATAAGATGCAGGTCAATATGAATGAACAATACCAAATCTGCTCAGAATAGCATCTCATTTTATATCATAGGCTTAATGAAACAGTATTAAAAAATACTATTCCATAATTTTTTCAAACAATCAGAGAATCCACCCATGCCATGAAATGCTTTAACAACAATCTAGGCCGTTATTTCCAAATAAATATTTGAAATGTCACAGAGATGGGAGTAGAGTAGGTGAGGGGCAGGGCGCAAATGCATGCATGATTACCTTCAATGAGCTCAATATTATTACAGGTATCAATTTATACTAGAAAGGAACTTATACAATCATTTACTTTCTCAAGTGTACTTAACTGATCCATTAAAAATTACAGACGTCTATACTTATAAATGACCAAAAAACCAAGAAATCAGCCACTGAGCTTTGACTGTGTTGTACGGCTTATTGTCTGTGAAAAGTGAGAATTTTAATTATAATTAATGGGTAATTCACTCTCTTCCAGAGTTTTAGTCATCACAAAATTGCACATTAGAACCATAGATTTTCTCCACAATGCTTAATTAATTATGCATTAACCCATTTCTCTCGAAGCATCTTTTTCTGAATCTTTGGCGGGAAACACAGTTTATTAGGCACATAGTTTCAAACATCTATTTGGTTACTGTTGTGATTAAGAATTTTCTTCTAAATTCACATGCAGAAGGGAATAAGGCTTGCCATGTTAACACACTTTACTGCCAAGTAACATGTTTTCACTTATGTCTGGAATTAAAAACAAAACCAAACAAACTAAAAACCACTTCCTACTTTTTAGCACAAGAATACTTTATACCTGATATCTTAAATTCCACTCAGAAGCATCAAGATGTCGAAGAAAAACTATTTAGATACAGCAAGTAGACAACTATTTAACAAAACCTTTCAATTAAAAGCTTCTCCTCAACTCACAGGTCAAAGATCATTGATATACTGTTTGATTCTAAAGGGAAAAGTATAGCAATCTGCAATTATGATTATTGTAGCATTATTAAGTAGTGCTTATTAATAACTGGAATCACATTTCCCGTGATATTTCCTTTTTTTGTTGTACAGATTTTTTTTACAGGTTAGTAGATGGAAATTGGAGAAGGAATGGGTAGGAGACAAAAAAATTTATGGGAATGCATGCAACAAAAATAGGCAGTATCACTTCATGTAAACTTCTGCTTTCTCCATGCAAAGATGCTTATAAAAACTGAGACATTAAATTTTCTAATAGCTGAATTTTACATTAGCTCAGTAACAAAAACTGTTAAACCAATTCCATGATTTTGCATGAGCAGGAGACTTAAAATTGTTCAACGATTTCCAGCGTAAGTGTTCCATGGCCCAATTATGTTAATTAAATCTCTAAGAATGAAAAGATACAGGATTATTCCTTGCTTCGGTTTCTTGTTCTTTTGATGAGGGAGCAGAACAACCCAGTTTTTGGAGGAGGGCCCATCAGCATTGGGGCTTGGTTCTTGTGCATAATTTTTATCTAGGGGAAAAAAAGAGAAAGAGGGTAGAGTAATCTCCAGATACAACACCAATTTCTGAGAATCTCTGCTAAGGTTAATAATATCCCCTGAATTACTGAAACAGCACAAGTGTAAAATGTATTTTCAGAGTTTCTATTATTTCAAAAATATTTTTAATGAAGATAAGGTACGTATTTAAACTATATTCCAATGTTCAGGGTGCTACCAAGAAATTAAATTTAATTGCAATTACATTTTAAATATCATATTACTTCTAACCTCACTTGTAATAACACCCCCAAATTCCTTGTTTATGCCACATGATTATCTAGTATAATTTACTGACCATTAGTTATGTATTATTTACTTAAGATAGGAAAGGTTGCACCATTATAGTATTCAGAATCCCAGTTATAGCCCAACATCAAGATGTACTTGATATCAAGGCAAGTCTTATTCACTCTGCTAATCAGATTGTTTCTCTCTTTCAATATGAACTGCAAGGCTTAATTTCAAAACAATCATTACGAATGAAAGTCAAAAGTTAGCGTGCAAAAAAGGTCAGAAATGATGAACTAGCTTTCTAATTTGTTAATTAATTGGTAATAGAATAGAATCAAATATTGAAAAGCCTGCTTAAAACATTCTGAGAGACTGTTCTAGAGCTACTCTTTTTGATTTCTTTGAAATAAAACTACGAATCACCTTAAATGAGACAACCTTAAAGTAGATGATGTCTGCAATTTTCTCTAATTCAAGTCTAAATTAGAGAAGACATTTTATGAATATATGCTATGCTCAAAGCTAATTGAAAGCAATTATCAAAGTGGCATTTTGTCTGTGACTTTAAGATACATTGTAAGATAATAAATGATTCTCATTATGTAATAAAAAGGTCACATCTTGCCTTTGGGCTAGTGACGCTAAGAGTTTTTCAAAAGCAATCTGAGACATTTTCTTTAGAGAACTGCCACTAAGATAAGAACCATCGCTTATTAAATATCAGTTGTCACCGGCACAGCACCCGCATCAGAGATGAGCATTTCTTTCAAAAAGAAACACCACCTCATTAAAAGCTGCAAAAATATAGCTCTTAAAGTGCATAGCTGACATTTTCAAGTTAAAATGAATATCCTTCACTTGTCATTGACTAATAGCAATGAAACAAAAAAAAAAAGTGGATGTCACGTGGACAGGATCATTAAAATCGGCACTGGGGCTGTTGGGAAATGGAGATTTCCTTCACAGTCCAGAAAGACAGAACTATGTTAAAAATCAGGATAAATGAACAACTCTTTATTTAACTCTGTTGGAATCAGGTTATTCTGGGAAGATTCAGTGTTCTTTGTACTGTAAAAATAAATTGCACCTGTAAAAGGCCACCAGGCTAAACCAGCCTCAAACTCTCTGGATATCTGATTTCATTTTATTTTATTTTTCTTATCTTATGAATTGGGGAATCAATAGCCAGATAGCTAAGATGCTACAATGCACCTATCTACGTAGCTTGAAAAAGATCTCTACCAGATTTTCTCTCCTAATAATTCACTTTTAGATTACGCCCTACCTTATGCCATTGATTTTACACTCCTCTAGAGTATAAAACCTAATACACCATCATTCACTCATTTATTCATTTCACAAAATGTATCAAGCCCCTACTATGCCTCAGACACTGTACCATGAACCTCTAATAAACAAAGCACCATTTCTACTCCCAGTAAATTACAGTCAAGTAAGAAAGAGAAATTTAACAAGCACGTTCAATAGTGTTATAGAGGCTGAAATACGAGGCTAAGCAGAAAGGCACTATTTTTTTTTTAATGCTGAAAATAAAAATGAATCTTTTTATACAAAAATGTCAGTTTAAAATGAGTACCTGACGATGCAGTTAACACATATTACTTATGTAATAACCTTAGATTCAAAGAGAACGTAAGTAGCTAAGGTAAGAAAATAAAGATTTCTGATTCACAGTTGCTGGACTAAATCCTTTAGAGGGTATGATACTATTAGGGCCTTTTGGAAAACAAGATCATTATTAACAAATTATTATTGTTAAGATGTTGGAAGAAATATATCATTCTAGTCACTTACAAAAGATTAGCATCAATTTATGACAAAGCATAGCCAAAATACCGCAACTTATTGTGTATGAGATTTTGTTTGCCCTTTGTATTTTTAAAGTTATTTGGATTTTGTTTGACCATAGCTATCTTTTTATTAATAATCCCTTTTAAAAGAAATCACATGTTGCTATTCCTTTGAAAAATAGCATAGTATCTCATTCAGTGCTCTTGACACAGTGGGACCCTTAATCCATGCTATTGACTAATTCGAATTCTAGGTTATAGTTTCAAAGCAGGATAATGGTCCTATTTTTAAAATTATCTGTAATCTATCTTCTTGGTTGTTTAAGTACTCCTATGGTCAAGGTACACAACTCTTTCTTTAATTTAACATTATTTCCGTACAAAATGCAATCTACATCTTTCTGTCTGTCATTCATAAAAATGAGAAACAATTGGCTGTTTTCCTCTTAGGGGAGATTACATGGAGGAAACTCGCACTCATGAGATGTCTAGTATGTATCCAGGCTCTGTGCATACATTACCTCATCAGATAATTATAGGTCTTTGTATATTTGAGCAGAGCAAAAACTACTGCATTAAGGATGAGAAAAATTCTAGTCCAGGTGAACTGTTGGTACTGTAGTCACAGAAAGTCCAGGTGAGGTTTCAGGAAGCTGTAGAGACTTAAGTGTAATTTAGGTTCAGATGGCCCGTGCTGGGGGAACCTGGTTAAGGGTGCCTCACCAGGCACGGGATAATGACTCAGACGCCTGTTTCAACTCCACATCCTTATATTTTTATTACTACTCTTTTTGAGAACCTGTTATCTACAAGAAAAACAATGCGGAGTAAGGAGCAGATTTTATCCCCCAAAGATTCTATTATATTAAGTCTCAGCAATCTGAAAACATGAACCAAACATTAGGTTCTCTTTGAGTGTTTCCATTTTTTTAAGAGTCAGGTAGTTACTTCTTAGTTGTTTCTCAATACATCAAATATTTATGGAGCACCAGCTATGGGCAAGGCAGTTGGCAAGACTGTTTAGTTTGGAAGAGAACCTGAGATTATAATTGAGAGAGAATTGTGGGCACTCATAAGCAATGGTGATGGGGCTCCTAGGAGCTGGAATGGCTGTACGAAGGTCAAAGAGCATTGCTAAAAATGCAAGATAGATATTGTCAGAATTAGAATGATGTTCTATTAAAAACTCTTCATTTCTACTTATCATCTATTCCTTTGGAAAACAACAGCAGCAAAAGTCTCATGACTCTTTCTACTTCTATCTTCCTATTTCAAATTAAGATTGGACACATCTAAAAATATAAACAGAAAAAAAATGATTTCAGTTTCAGTTTTATAATTATTCAATATGAAAAAAAAAATTCACATATAGAAACCAGATGAAGGATTATAAGGTACAGTTTTCTTGTTTCTATGACATTGTCAGGGGTGCATGGTGTGATAGACAGCTCCACCTCGTAATTGTAATATGACCAATAATAACAAGAATACAAGTAACAAGATTTGGCTTTTACTGTGTGCTGAGTATTATGCTAAGTGCTTTACAGACGTTATTCACATGCTACCTGTTTCATCCACCTCTTTGAGGTGCTCTTGACAAAAGTCTACTCCCATAAAAGTAATACTATCAAAGAACATAGAATTGAAAAACGATGTCCTAAAAGGGACAGAAGAGAGGTTTATATCTTACAGTACACGGTGAACAGTGTCTAGTCCCACTAGACTTTTGTGTTCTCTCTGAAGACTTTTAGTTCAACTAAAATTGAGGAAGACTGGAAGGTCTTCCTGCACTCATTCTCCAAGCAGTATTTGGCCCAGCTCATTGCTATTTTCTTTCCTAGCTCCCTGTCTCTCAGCATCAAATATTCCTAATACTCTTCATTGTGAAGAGTAGTTATTTTTCTTCCTCATGTGATAGGAACACCCTACTTAACACCCAGTCCCTGAATGCCACATCTACCGAAGCAAGTGCTCATCAAAGCATCCTGATAAGATCGGAATAAAGGTGGATCTATTCTATCTTCAAGGAATTCTCATACCTAATATCAAAAGAATATTTTTTTCATAATTTTTTAAATATATTATCTAATTTTACTCTCTCAACAACCCTGGGAGGTAGGTGTCAACACCCTTATTTTACAATACAGGACAGGAACTTAGGTTCTGTAACTTGCACTACACCACTAAAGTTGGTAAGGGCAAGAGCTAGGTTTTGAAAGCTGACTCTCAAATCTCCCAAGCACTCCTTGTTAATTCCCACCTCTGCACTTTTGTGTCAATTAGTGCTTTGGAGAACCTTCCCTCAAACTTTGACCCCTGTCCTGCCCAGCTCAAATAACACATTATTTTGAGATTTCAAAGCATAGTGAGATAAAGAAGATTCTAAATGCCCTCTGAGAGGAAAAACAGGTCACTTACAGAAAAATAAAAATCAGCATGGCATTAAGCTTCTCAAAAACATGAGTGGTAGAAGAAAATGGAGAAACACCTTCACACCCCAGAAGAAAAGTTAATTTTATCTTAGAATTCTATACTTAGTCAATGGATTGATTAAATGCAAGGGTACAATGACAATATTTTCATTCATAAAAGGATCTAGAGAGTTTACCATTTATATGTCCCTTAAAACATATTTGAGGGTGTTCTCCAGCAGAACAGATGCGTGAGCTAAGAAAGGTTAAAAAAACAGAGGGTCACATTGACAACACCAAACGCTGGTGAGGATGTGGAGCAACAGGAACTCCCATGCATAGGTGCTGGGAATGCAAAAGGGCACAGCCACTTTGGAAAACAGTATGGAGGTTTCTTACAAAACTAAATATACTCTTATCATATGATCCAGTGTTTGCACTCTTGGGATTTAACCAAAAAAGCTGAAAACTTATGTCTGCACAAAAACCTGTACACAGATGTCTGCAGCAGCTTTTTTCATAACTGCCAAAACTTGGAAGCAACCAAGAGGCCCGTCAGTAGGTGAACGGATATATAAACTGTGGTATATCCAGACAAAGGAATATTATTCAGTACTAAAAAGAAATGACCTATCAAGCCATGAAAAGACATGGAGGAAACTTAAATGCATATTATTAAGTGAAAGACGTCAATGTGAGAAGGCTGCATCCTGTATGATTCCAATTATATGACATTCTAGAGAAGGGAAAACTATGGGGACAGTAAAAAGATAAGTGGTTGCCAGGGTTTATGGGGGAGAGTGATGAATAGATGAAGCACAGAGGATTTTTAGGGCAGTGAAAATATTCTTTAGGATGTTATAATGATGGATACAAGACATTACACATTTGTCCAAGCCCATAGAATGAACAACACCAAGAGTGAACCCTAGTGCAAACTATAGACTTTGGATGATTATGATGTGTCAATGTAGGTTCATTGATTATAACAAAGATACCATTTCGGTGGGGAATTCTGCTAGTGGGGAGGCTATGTGTGTCGGGTGGTGGGAGGTATATGGGGAATCTCTGTACCTTCATCTCAATTTTATGGCAAACCTAAAAGTGCTGTAAAAATTAAGTTTATTAAAAACAACAATAACAACAAAAAGAGTATCCAACTGAGACCCAGGATGAGAGATCTACAAGAAACCTAGCAAGAAATCTGCAGGGAAGGGCTTCTGCCATATAAAGAAGGGAGTGGGGATAATAGATTAATTGATACCATGTAGTTTTTAAAAAATGAGAATTATTATAATGATGACTTTACAAACAAAGAAAAAAGAGATTATAAAAGCTTTATAGGAAAGAAAATGTAATTGTGTGTCAGTACTTGGTTCTACAGTGGACAACATTTTCATAATCTCAATCATTACATGTTTTATATTGATTTAAATAAAATTTTTCTTCAGAAGCAGAACAGCATACTGGTTAAAAATCAGACTGCCAGGGTCCACCACTTCCTATCTGGAGACTTTGGGCAGATGACTATAATTCATTTCCCTCATCAATACTGTAGAGACTTTGGGCTTCCCTGGTGGCACAGTGGTTAAGAATCTGCCTGCCAATGCAGGGGACAGGGGTTCAAGCCCTGGCCCGGGAAGAGCCCACATGCCACGGAGCAACTAAGCCCATGTGCCACAACTTCTGAGCCTGTGCTCTAGAGCCCATGAGCCACAACTACTGAGCCCGCATGCCACAACTACTGAAGCCCATGTGCCTAGAGCCCATGCTCTGCAACAAGAGAAGCCACTGCAATGAGAAGTTCGTGCACCACAACAAAGAGTAGCCCCCGCTCGCCACAACTAAAGCCCATGCACAGCAACAAAGACCCAATGCAGCCAAAAATAAATAAATAAATAAATAAAATAAAGTTCCATTAAAAAAAAATACTATAGAGACTTTAATATAGTGTCCATTTCATTGGTTTCTTGTAAGGACTAAATGAATCAATGTACACAAAATGCTTAGAATGTTACCTGGCACATAAAAATCACTCAGTACATATTAACTATTAGTAAGAGTTAAATGGAGTAATGTAAGAGTATTAAAAACCACTTTCTATAGCATAAATTAAGTAGAATATACCTAAAACTATTAAGTCAAAAAAAATTACAGCAAAGCACATTGTTTACAGACATGCAGTAAACAATCAGAAGAGACAGCCAAAGAATCAAAGAGTGGACTTGGTGACACAGAAATGATGGGAGAGAGGCTAGCCATTTTTCTTGGAATGCTATACATTCTGGTTTTCTTAATGTGCACATATTATTTTGATATGAGTGTTAAAAAAATTAACAATGAGGGGACCTTCAAGATGGCAGAGGAGTAAGACGTGGAGATCACCATCATCCCCACAAATACATCAAAAATACATCTACATGCGGAACAACTCCTACAGAACACCTACTGAATGCTGGCAGAAGACCTCAGACTTCCCAAAAGGCAAGAAAATACCCACGTACCTGGGTAGGGCAAAAGAAAAAAGAAAAAACAGAGACAAAAGAATAGGGATGTGACCTGAACCTCTGGGAGGGAGCTGTGAAGGAGGAAAAATTTCCACACACTAGGAAGCCCCTTCACCGGCGGAGACCGGGGGTGGGCAGGGGGGAAGCCGTGGAGCCATGGAGGAGAGCGCAGCAACAGGGGTGCGGAGGGCAAAGCTGAGATATTTCCGCACAGAGGATCAGTGTTGAGCAGCACTCACCAGCCTGAGATGCTTGTCTGCTCACCCACTGGGGCGGGTGGGGGCTGGGAGCTGAGGCTCAGGCTTCGGAGGTCAGATCCCAGGGAGAGGACTGGGGTTGGCTGCGTGAACACAGCCTGAAGGGGGCTAGTGCGCCACGGCTAGCCAGGAGGGAGTCTGGAAAAAAGTCTGGACCTGCCTAAGAGGCAAGAGACCATTGTTTCAGGGTGTGCGAGGAGAGGGGATTTACAGCACTGCCTAAACAAGCTTTGCAGACAGGCGTGAGCCGCGGCTATCAGCTCGGACCCCAGACATGGGCATGAAACGCTACGGCTGCTGCTGCAGCCACCAATAAGCCTGTGTGCAAGCACAGGTCACTATCCACACCCCCCCCTCCCGGGAGCCTGTGCAGCCCTCCACTGCCAGGGTCCCATAAACTAGGGACAACTTCCCCGGGAGAACACAGGGCACACCCCAGGCTGTTGCAACATCAGACTGGCCTCTGCCACCACAGGCTCGCCCTGTATTCCAATTATGACTACCGTACCCCTCCCTCCCCATGAAGTGAATGACCAAGAGCCCCCTAATCAGCCGTTGCATTAACCCCTTCCTGTCTGGGTGGGGAACAGATGCCTGAGGGCGACCTACACACAGAAGCGGGGCCAAATCCAAAGCTGAACCCTAGGAGCCGTGCGAACAAAGAAGAGAAAGGGAAATCTCTCCCAGCAGCCACAGGAGCAGCAGATTAAATATCCACAATCAACTTGATGTACCCTGCATCTGTGGAACACCTGAATAGACAACAAATCATCCCAAAATTGTGGCAGTGGACTTTGGGAGAAACTGTAGACTTGGGGTTTGCTGTCTGCGACTGACTTGTTTCTGATTTTTATGTTTATCTTAGTTTAGTGTTTAGCGCTTGTTATCATTGGTGGATTTCTTTATTGGTTTTGTGGCTCTCTTTTTAAAAATTATTATTATTTTTTATTTACAAAATTTTTTTTTCTTTTTTAAATTAATTTCTTTTTTTCTTTTTTTTTTTTTTTCTTTTGTTCTCCCTTTTCTTCTGAGCTGTGTCGCTGACAGGGTCTTGGTGCTCCAGCTTGGTGTCAGGCCAGAGCCTCTGAGGTTGGAGAGCCAAGTTCAGGACGCTGGACCACCAGAGAACTCCCAGCACCATGTAATATCAATCTGCGAGAGCTCTCCCAGAGATCTCTGTCTCAATGCTAATACCCAGCTCCACCCAACAGCCAGAAAACTCCACTGCTGGACACTCCATACCAAACAACTAGCAAGACACCGCACCCATTAGAAGAGAGTCTGCATAAAATCATAACTTCACAGAAACCCCAAACACACCACCGGACATGGCCCTGCCCATCAGAAAGATAAGATCCAGCCCCACCCACCAGAACACAGGCACCAGTCCCCTCTACCAGGAAGCCTACACAAGCCACTGAACCAACCTCACCCACAAGGGGCAGACACCAAAAACAATGGGAACTATGAACATGCAGCCTGTGAAAAGGAGACCCCAAACACAGTAAGTTAAACAAAATGAGAAGACAGAGAAATATGCAGCAGATGAAGGAGCAAGGTAAAAACCCACCAGACCAAACAAATGAAGAGGAAATAGGCAGTCTACCTGAAGAAGAATTCAGAATAATGATAGTAAAGATGATCCATAATCTTGGAAATAGAATGGAGAAAATACAAGAAATACTTAACAAGGACCTAGACGAACTAAAGAGCAAACAAACAAGGATGAAGAACACAATAAATGAAATTTAAAATTCTCTAGAAGGAATCAACAGCAGAATAACTGAGGCAGAAGAACAGATAAGTGACCTGGAAGATAAAATACTGGAAATAACTACCTCAGAGCAGAATAAAGAAAAAAGAATGAAAAGAATTGAGGACAGTCTCAGAGACCTCTGGGACAACATTAAATGCACCAACATTTGAATAATAGGGGTCCCAGAAGAAGAAGAGAAAAAGAAAGGGTCTGAGAAAATATTTGAAGAGCTTTTAGTTGAAAACTTCCCTAACATGGGAAAGGAAACAGTCAATCAAGTCCAGGAAGTGCAGAGAGTCCCATACAGAAAAAATCCAAGGAGAAACACGCCAAGACACATATGAATCAAACTATCAAAAATTAAATACACAGAAAAAATATTAAAAGCAGCAAATAACATACAAGGGAATCCCCATAAGGTTAACAGCTAACCTTTCAGCAGAAACTCTGCAAGCGAGAAGGGAGTGGCAGAACATATTTAAAGTAATAAAAGGGAAAAACCTACAACCAACATTACTCTATCCAGCAAGGATCTCATTCAGATGCTATGGAGAAATTAAAACCTTTACAGACAAGCAAAAGCTAAGAGAATTCAGCACCACCAAATCTGCATTACAATAAACAATAAAGGAACTTCTCTAGGAAGGAAACACAAGAGAAGGAAAAGACCTACTATAACAAACCCAAAACAGTAAAGAAAATGGTAATAGGAACATACATATCATAATTACCTTAAATGTAAATGGATTAAATGCTCCAACCAAAGGACACAGACTGGTTGAATGGATACAAAAACAAGACCTATATATATGCTGTCTACAAGAGACCCACTTCAGACCTAGAGACACACACAGACTGAAAGTGAGGGGATGGAAAAATATAGTCCATGCAAATGGAAATCAAAAGAAAGCTAGAGTAGCAATTCTCATATCAGACAAAACAGACTTTAAAATAAAGATTACTACAAGAGACAAAGAAGGACACTACATAGTGATCAAGGGATCAATCCAAGAAGAAAATAGAACAATTGTAAATATTTATGCACCCAACATAGGAGCACCTCAATATATAAGGCAAATGCTAACAGCAATAATAGGGGAAATTGACAGTAACACAATCATAGTAGGGGACTTTAACACCCCACTTTCACCAACGGACAGATAATCCAATATGAGAATAAATAAGGAAACACAAGCTTTAAATGACACAATAGACCAGATAGATCTAATTGATATTTATAGGACATTCCATCCAAAAACAACAGAATACACTTTCTTCTCAAGTGCACATGGAACATTCTCCAGGATAGATCATATCTTGGGTCACAAATCAAGCCTTGGTAAATTTAAGAAAACTGAAATCATATCAAGTATCTTTTCTGACCACGATGCTATGAGACTAGATATCAATTACAGGAAAAAAATCTGTAAAAAATTCAAACACATGGAAGTCAAACAATACGCTACTAAATAACCAAGAGATCACTGAAGAAATCAAAGAGGAAATCAAAAAAAACCTAGAAACAAATGACAATGAAAACACAATGACCCAAAGCCTATGGAATGCAGCAAAAGCAGTCCTAAGAGGGAAGTTTATAGCAATACAATCCTACCTCAAGAAACAAGAAAACTCTCAAATAAACAACCTAACCTTACACCTAAAGCAATTAGAGAAAGAGGAACAAAAAAACCCCAAAGTAAGCAGAAGGAAAGAATCATAAAGATCAGATCAGAAATAAATGAGAAAGAAATGAAGGAAACGATAGCAAGGATCAATAAAACTAAAAGCTGGTTCTTTGAGAAGATAAACAAAACTGAAAAACCATTAGCCAGACTCATCAAGAAAAAAAGGGAGAAGACTCAAATTAGTAGAATTAGAAATGAAAAAGGAGAAGTAACAACTGACACTGCAGAAATACAGAGGATCATGAGAGATTACCGCAAGCAACTATATGCCAATAAAATGGACAACCTGGAAGAAATGGATAAATTCTTAGAAAAGCACAACCTTCCTGGTTCTTCCTGAACCAGGAAGAAATAGAAAATATAAACAGACCAATCACAAGCACTGAAATTGACACTGTGATTAAAAATCTTCCAACAAACAAAAGCCCAGGGCTTCACAGGTGAATTCTATCAAACATTTAGAGAAGAGCTAGCACCTATCCTTCTCAAACTCTTCCAAAATATAGCAGAGGGAAAACCACTCTTAAACTTATTCTTCAGGCCACCATCACCCTGATACCAACACCAGATAAAGATGTCACAAAAAAAGAAAACTACAGGCCAATATCACTGATGAACATAGATGCAAAAATCCTCAACAAAATACTAGCAAACAGAATCCAAGAGTACATTAAAAGGATCATACACCATGATCAAGTGGGGTTTATCCCAGGAATGCAAGAATTCTTCAATATACGCAAATCAATCAATGTGATACACCATATTAACAAACTGAAGGATAAAAACCATATGACAATCTCAATAGATGCAGAAAAAGCTTTTGACAAAATTCAACACCTATTTATGATAAAAACTCTCCAGAAAGTAGGCTTAGAGGGAACCTACCTTAACATAATAAAGGCCATATATGACAAACCCACAGCCAACATCGTTCTCTATGGTGAGAAACTGTAACCATTTCCACTAAGATGAGGAACAAGATGAGGTTTCCCACTCTCACTGCTAGTATTCAACATAGTTTTGGAAGTTTTAGCCACAGCAATCAGAGAAGGAAAAGAAATAAAAGGAATCCCAATCGGAAAAGAAGAAGTAAAACTGTCAGTTTGCAGATGACATGATACTATACATAGAGAATCCTAAAGATGCTACCAGAAAACTACTAGGGCTAATCAATGAATTCGGTTGAGTAGCAGGATACAAAATTAATGTACAGAAATTTCTTGCGTTCCTATACACTAATGATGAAAAATCTGAAAGAGAAATTAAGGAAACACTCCCATTCACCAATGCAACAAAAAGAATAAAATACCTAGGAATAAACCTGCCTAAGGAGACAGAAGACCTGTATG
Organism: Balaenoptera ricei; assembly: GCF_028023285.1. Taxonomy (NCBI): domain Eukaryota; kingdom Metazoa; phylum Chordata; class Mammalia; order Artiodactyla; family Balaenopteridae; genus Balaenoptera; species Balaenoptera ricei. The sequence continues at coordinate 68,292,360 of NC_082647.1, forward strand.
CAGAAAACTCTAAGACACTGATGAAAGAAATTAAAGATGATACAAACAGATGGAGAGATATACCATGTTCTTGGATTGGAAGAATCAACATTGTGAAAATGACTCTACTACCCAAAGCAATCTACAGATTCAATGCAATCCCTGTCAAACTACCAATGGCATTCTTCACAGAACTAGGACAAAAAATTTCACAGTTTGTATGGAAACACAAAAGACCCCGAATAGTGAAAGCAATCTTGAGAAAGAAAAACGGAGCTGGAGGAATCACTCTCCATGACTTCAGACTATACTACAAAGCTACAATAATCACGACAGTATGGTACTGGCACAAAAACAGAAATATAGATCAATGGAACAGGATACAAAGTCCAGAGATAAACCCAAGCACATATGGTCACCTTATCTTTGATAGAGGAGGCAAGAATATACAATGGAGAAAAGACAGCCTCTTTAATAACTGGTCCTGGGAAAACTGGACAGCTACATGTAAAAGAATGAAATTAGAACACTTCCTAACACCATACACAAACATAAACTCAAAATGGATTAAAGACCTAAATCTAAGGACAGACACTACAAATCTCTTAGTGGAAAACATAGGTAGAACACTCTATGACATAAATCACAGCAAGATCCTTTTTGACCCACCCCCTAGAGAAATGGAAATAAAAACAAAAATAAACAAATAGGACCTAATGAAACTTAAAAGCTTTTGAACAGCAAAGGAAATCATAAACAAGACAAAAAGACAACCCTCAGAATGGGAGAAAACATTTGCAAACGAAGCAACTGACAAAGGATTAATCTCCAAAATATACAAGCAGCTCATGCAGCTCAATATCAAAAAAACAGACAACCCAATCCAAAAATGGGCAGAAGACCTAAATAGACATTTCTCCAAAGAAGATATACAGATGGCCAAGAAACACATGAAAGGATGCTCAACGTCATTAATCATTAGAGAAATGCAAATGAAAACTACAATGAGGTATCACCTCACACAGGTAAGAATGGCCATCATCAAAAAAATCTACAAACAAAAAAGGCTGGAGAGGGTGTGGAGAAAAGGGAACCCTCCTGCACTGTTGGTGGGAATGTAAGTTGATACAGCCACTATGGAGAACAGGATGGAGGTTCCTTAAAAAACTAAAAATAGGGCTTCCCTGGTGGCGCAGTGGTTGAGAATCTGCCTGCCAATGCAGGGGACACGAGTTCGAGCCCTGGTCTGGGAAGATCCCACATGCCGCGGAGCAGCTAGGCCTGTGAGCCACAATTACTGAGCCTGCGTGTCTGGAGCCTGTGCTCCACAACAAGAGAGGCTGCAATAATGAGAGGCCTGCGCACTGCGATGAAGAGTGGCCCCCACTTGCCGCAACTAGAGAAAGCCCTCGCACAGAAACGAAGACCCAACACAGCCATAAAGAAAGAAAGAAAGAAAGAAAGAAAGAGAGAATCCTGGTCAAAAAAGGTGATGATTTACTTTAAAAAACAAAAACAAAAACAAAACTAAAAATAGAACTACCCTATGACCCAGCAACCCCACTACTGGGCATATACCCTGAGAAACCCATAATTCAAAAAGAGTCATGTACCACAATGTTCATTGCAGCTCTATTTACAATAGCCAGGACATGGTAGCATCCTAAGTGTCCATCCACAGATGAATGGATAAAGAAGATGTGGCACATATATACAATGGAATATTACTCAGCCATAAAAATAAACGAAATTGAGTTATTTGTAGTGAGGTGGATGGACCTAGAGTCTGTCATACAGAGTGAAGTAAGTCAGAAAGAGAAAAAGAATTACCGTATGCTAACACATATATATGGGATCTAAAAAAAAAATGGTTCTCATGAACCTAGGGGCAGGACAGGAATAAAGATGCAGATGTACAGAATGGACCTGAGGACACGGGGAGGGGGAAAGGTAAACTGGGACAAAGTGAGAGAGTAGCATTGACATACATACACTACCAAATGTAAAACAGGTATCAGTGGGAAGCAGCCGCATAGCACAGGGAGATCAGCTCAGTGCTTTGTGACCACCTGCAGGGGTGGGATAGGGAGGGTGGGAGGGAGACGCAAGAGGGAGGGGATATGGGGATATGTGTATACATACAGGTGATTCACTATGTTTTACAGCAGTAACTAACACAACATTGTAATGTAAAGCAATTATACTCCAATAAAGATGTTAAAAATAAAAATTAAAAAATTGAAAAGGAAGAAAAAATAGAGCCACAGACAATAAAAAAAAAAAAAAAAATTAACAACAGCAAAAGCAAAAATCCCTCTGCAGTGAACTGTCTTCCTCTCTAATGCTTTGGTTCTCCTAATGTGGTTCATAAACCAGGAACACTGACTTCATTGTTAGAAATGAAGACTTCCAGCCCCACCCCAGACCTGAATCAGATTCTACTTTGCAACAAGATCCCTAGGTGATTCACATGCATGCTTAAATTTGGGAAGCCCTGGTCTATTTGTCATTTACTTCTCTTTCTAAGGGGTAAGACCTATCAGAATCTGACTGACTGACTAGAGGAATGACCAGCACCTTCTTATACTCACCCCCCAAACATATGGCTGAAAGCTAATATCAATGGAACCAAATAACCTAATTTAACTCAGGTTTAATTAGCCTTATTGTTAATCTACTAGGTACCAGCTTATTTCAGCTTAGTACTGGCGATTCCAAGTTGAACAGATACTTTTTAAAACATAACTGAGGTGCACCTAGTCAAATGATGGTAACATATGCAGTGGTAGGATGTAACACGCATTGTGCTATGGAGGTATTCTCAGAGTGCAATGCGAGCACAAAACAATGCCATTTAGATCATGGGGGAAGAAGAGGACGTAATTAAACTGAGTCTTAGCAGCATTACTCTGGAAGTGTAGCTTAGGGGCTGTGTGCCATAACAGAGACAGGGAGATCAGATGGGAGGTGAATGAAATAATCTAGAAAGAAGTAAAATGGATTTTACTTGCAGCAGTGGCAATGGGGATAGAATACAGGGCAGACTTGAGAGATAGCAAGGAGGTACAATCTGCAGGACATGATGGATATGTGGAGTATTGGAAAAGACAAAGATTCTAGTATGACTTTCATGCTTTTAGCTTTGTTTGCTATGTGTGTGTGGTGGTGGTTTTTTATAGAAAGAGATGTATTTTTGGCAGGAGTGAGAACCAGGAAGTTAGTGAACTCTGTTGAGTGTGACATTCTAAAGGAGCTGCTTAGTGTCTTCGGGATATGAAAGTCTGGTGTTCAGAAGGGAGAACAGGTCTCGAGACAGATTTGGGTGTAACAATCCTATAAATAACATCATCCATTGAAAAGAGATTACTAAAGGACAAATGTGTATCAAATGTGAATATCATACATTAGACTGCATAACGGGGGAACATGGACATATAATAGTGAAGTAGGAGTGAGATACTATGAAAGAATATGCAGACAAGTAGCCAGGGAGGTAGGAGAAAAAAAAAGGAAAGAAGTACCATCATACAAACATTTCCAATCAATCTTCAGAGAGGCCTATTCTTCTTCTATTAATGAGGGTGAGACCTTCAAATTACATGTATCTAGGCTAGGCATGCCTCCATTTGTCACAATCGTTTGCATATAAGTGATGTAAACTACTAAACTGTTTATATTAATTCTAAATCTAGAAATCACATTTGAGAGTTATATACTATAGGATGTTTATGCAATTTAGGGGTTGGCAAGCATTTTCTGTAAAGGTCTATATGGTAAATATTTTAGGTTTTGTGGTTTATGAGGTCTCTACCACTGTAGCACAAAAGTATCCACAGACTAAATGTAAATAAATGGATGTGACTGTGTTCCAGTAAAACCTTATGTATGGAAACTAAAATCTGAATTTCATGTAATTTTAACATTATGAACTGTTATTATTCTTTTGATTTTTTTCAACCATTTAGAAATGCAAAAATATATTCTTAAGTCTTTGACTATGCAAAAACAGGTAGCTGTGCAGATCTGGCCCAAAGATCATTACCTGCTGACCTCTGATGCAATTACAGTCAAATACTGAAAATTGCATCTAGAATTATGAGGCATAAGGTGGAAGAAAGCAATTTTAATTTAAAATTATGACTTAATTGGTCAATAGCTAAAAGATGAATAAAAAGTGGAAATAGTTTCAAATGGCATGTCTTTGCTATACTGAGTGCCACCATTGAGAATTCCTTCTGTGAAAATTCTGAATTAGAACATATACTAGCTTTCCCAATTTTGGTAACATATCAACTGATCAAATTTGGCTTAAATGTTTAATCCCTTTATTGCTTTGCACCAGGGTGGGCTTAATAATATGGTGTTTCTTAGAAAGTACATCAGCAGGTAGCATTTTCCTTTTTAAATATTCTCCCCATATCTAGCCAAAATTTTCTTTCCCTGATTCACCTCTTTAAGAGTTTATTATCACTGGATTTATTCAGCTACCTTAAAAATGAATGGGGTTTTCAGAGCAAAATAAATGCCATAAAATATCTGTGGGGAAGGAAAGCTTAATTTAGCAATTACCTGGAACATTAAAAGTTACCTAGCTTGATTCTGGAGTAAGACTGTCTCTTTCCAATAATGGAAACCATTTTGAATGCATGCATGTAGCTGAGCCATATGACAGCAGGAATAAAGAGCACGCTAAAATTTTCAGGTCCATAACTGCCAAAAAGCAAAGCAATGAAACATAACAATTTTCTAAAATCCCTGTGCCAGCTTCTTTATGATTCCAGCCATTATTTTCTGGAATGATAGTAATTTCCAAGTTTAATGTCAAAGTCTTTGATCTAACATCAGATTCAAAGAAATCATTGTGAAGATGTACAATAAAATCTCTAACAAATGGGTTTGAGAGGTTTACTTGCTGATTAAATTCACAGGAATTTTAAATAGGTATGGTAATGAGAAAAGAGAAACTTTCTCCTGAAAGTGATGGGCTATTTGACCACACTGCACGGGAAATATTCATACCTGGATTTGAAATCTCTTTTAAGATATAAATTTGGTTCTCCTTTTATTTTATGGTTGTAAGTTGGTTACCAGGGAAGGTCAATGACATTTTTTAAAATGTTTTTATAATTTTCATGTCTTTACAGAAAAATTATATCCACAACTTTAACACAGTAACTATTTTTCTTTGCCTAGGGTCTCTCCAAATATTTTGTCATGTGGGAAAAAAAGAAACAAAAACTTTAAAAAAGAAGAAAACAATAAAAAAATTCTCCTCTTTGACTACAACCAGAGAATATTAGCAATATATTCACAACTTGTGATTCTACTTCTTCATAATATTTCATATATCCTTTTTTTCATGTTTTTTTCACATAGCATTGGGGTTAAGATTATGGATTCAGGACATGAGGCAAGGGTTTGAGTACCAGCTTGGCCACTGGCCAAAGGATCTAACATTTTTGAGCCTCAGTCTCTATTTACTAAATGAGGATAATGATACACCTACTTAAAAAGACCACTACAAGTACCAAAAGAGGCTATGCCTGTCATTTATGTGCTTAATAACTGTTACCTCTTATTTTTAACATAATTATGTTTGGTCCAATGGAAAACACATTCTGCTAACCTCTCTCCCGTCTGAGACAACAAGGCTTTTGGGATTCCTTGGGTGACACTGAGAGATGACATTTATGGCCAACTGCCTTCTCTCTGAGGAGGCCAGAAGCACCTGGTAGGATTTCAGTCACATGCCAGGCTCCAGGTCTACCCAAAGGAAAGACTAGAAAAAAATCCATGTCAGACAGGAAAAAAATCCAACCCACAGAAAGTACGGGTGTTTTAAACCAAGGGAGACCAAAAGCCCATACTGATAAACTGTGAGAAGAAACTTCTTTAATGACCCAATTTCCACTCTCGGCTATATCCTTCATTATTTGGAGCATCACAGCATTGACCGAAAGACTTTCTCATCAACGTTAAACTATTTCATGGTAATCTAGTCAACATGTTGACATGTTACTCATAAAAAATTGCAATCCCATAATGCAATGATAATTGATATTCCTAATCATGTGCCTAAGATATTGATTAGGGAGCATAATTATTTGAATTAAATTGGAGTAGAGAGGACATAACCTGATTACTTCCCAAATTCTCCTATTTCAGATAACTGTTCCATCATTTATTCACTTGTTCAAGCCAGAAATATGGATCATGCCTGGCATCTCCCTTTTACCTCCTATAGCCAATCTATTACAAAGTCTGATCAATTTTATCCCTCAAATATTTTCTGTATCTCTTGACTTTTTTTTTTGGGTCTTTCTATCACCACCATTCTAAGGCCTGAACAATTGCAGAAATCCCCTAACTGGTTGTCTTCCCTTCCAATCTATTCCCCACCTACAATGATCTTATCACCATGCCAATCTGATCACATCACCTTCCTGCTTAAACTCTCTTTAGTTCCACCTGACTCTTAAACTAAAGCTAAAAATTCTTCCTGTGTGATTGAAGGTCCTGCAGCTCAGATTCCCATGGAATCACCTGCCTTACCCCACACCTCCCTTCCTTCTGTTCCACAGCCATCATGCCATCTTTCGAATCCTTGTACACATCATGCCCTCTCCCACCCATGTTGTTCCCTCTGCATCGAACACTCTTCCCTCTGTTATGCCTAATCATATGCTTCTCATCCCATAGTTCTCAGGTTTATTTTGAGTTTCTTTGAAAGTCTTCTTGGATCTCCTCTGACAAGGTCAAATCTCTCTACTGCACCCTCTCTTATTACCATAGTTCCATAGTGTCACAGTTCACAGTACCATGAACCTTTCATTCACGGACCTTACATCTTTCTTGAATTTTTATATTTGTGTGATCCTTTGAGTAATGAATACCTGAAAAGAGTTCAGAGATCATGTCTTTGTTTTGTTTTCTCTCCATTATGACACTCTAGGACAAAATTCAGCACGTTTATAAAGAAGAAATCCAGTAAGAATTTGCTGAAGGAATGGAGAAATCAATCACTGATGTGCCTGACTTGGATTAAATAGTTGTACTCTTATTTACTGATTTCAGAATCACATTTAATGGTAAATATCTGTTTGTTTACCCCATGAAATTGTGACAAGGATAAAGCAATGTATAGGCATACCTCCTTTTATTGCACTTCACTTTATTGTGCTTTGCAGATATTGCTTTTTGTTTTTCTCTCTACAAATTGAAAGCTTGTGGCAACCCTCTATCAAGCAAGTCTGTGCACACCATTTTTCCAACAGCTTTCATTCACTTCATGTATCTGTGTCACATTTTGGCAATTGTCACAATGTTTCAAGCTTTTTCATTATTATTCTATTTGCTGTGGTGATCTGTGCTCAGTTACCTCTGATGTTACTATTGTAATTGTTTTGGGGCAACATGAACTGTGCCCATATAAGGTGGCAAACTTAATAGATAAATTTTGTGTGTTTTAACTGTTCCAACGACTGGCCATTCCCCCATCTCTCTCCTGCTCCTCGGGCCTCCCTATCCCCTAAGACACAACAATATTGAAATTTGGCCAGTTAATGACCCTACAATGGCCTCTAAATGTTCAAATGAAAGGAAGAGTCACATATCTTTCACTTTAAATCAAAAGCTAGAAATGATTAAGCTTTGAGGAAGGCATGTCAAAAGCTGAGACAAGCCAAAAGCTAGGCCTCTTGTGCAAAACAGCCAAGTTGTGAATGCAACGAAAAAGTTCATGAAGGAAACCAAAAGTGTTACTCCAGTCGACACATGAATAATAAGAAAGCAAAACAGCCTTATTGTTGAGATGGAGAAAGTTTTAGCGGTCTGACAGAAGATAATCAGCTACAACATTCCCTTAAGCCAAAGCCTGACCCAGAGCAAGGCCCTAACTCTCCTCATTTCTATGGAGGCTGAGAGAGGTGAGGAAGCTGCAGGAGAAAAGCTTGAAGCTAGCAGAGGTTGGTTCATGAGGTTTAGGGAAAGAAGCCATCTCCATTACAAAAAAGTACAAGGTGAAGCAGCAAATGCTGATGTAGAAGCTGCAGCAAATTATCCAAAAGATCTAGCTAAGATAGTTAATGAAGGTAGCAATACTAAACAACAAATTTTCAATGTCGACAAAACAGCCTTACACTGGAAGATGCCATCTGGGGTTTTTATAGCTGTAGAGGAGAAGTGAACGCCTGGCTTCAAAGTTTCAAAGGACAGGCTGACTGTCCCTTGTTAGGGGCTAACGCAGCTGGTGACTTTAAGTTGAAGCCAATGCTCATTTACCATTCTGAAAATGTTAGGCCCCTTAAAAATTATGCTAAATCTACTCTGCTTGTGTTCTCTAAATGGAACAACAAAGCCTGGATGACAGCACATCTGTTTATAACATGGTTTGCAGAATAGTTTAAGCCCAGTGTTGAGACCTAATGCCCAGAAAAAAAGGTTCCTTTCAAAATATTACTGCTCATCGACAATGTACCTGGTCATCCAAGGGCTCTGATGGAGATGTACAAGGAGATTACTGTTGTTTTCATGCCTGCGAACACAACATCCATTCTGCAGTCCATAGATCGAGAAGTAATGTTGACCTTCAAGTCTTATTGTTTAAGAAACACATCTTGTAAGGTTATAGCTGCCACAGATAGTGGTTCCTCTGATGGATCTGGGCAAAGTAAACTGAAAACCTTCTGGGAAGGATTTACCATTCTAGATGCCAATAAGAACATACCTGATTGATGGGAAGAGGTCAAAATATCAACATTGATAGGAGTTTGGAAGAAGTGGATCCAACCTTCATATATGCCTTTGAGGGGTTCGAGACTTCAGTGGAGGAAGTAACTATAGATGTGGTGAAAATAGCAATAGAACTAGAAGAACTAGAATTAGAAATGGAGCCTGAAGAGGTGACTGAATTGCTGCAATCTCATGATAAAGCTTTCACAGATGAGGAGTAGCTTCTTAAGGATGAGCAAAGAAAATGGTTTCTTGAGATGGAATCTACTCCTGGTGAAGATTCTGTGAACACTGTTGAAATGACAACAAAGGGCTTAGAATATTACATAAATTTAGTTGATAAAGCAGCGGCAGGGTTTGAGAGGATTGACCCCAGTTTTGAAACAAGTTCTCTTGTAGGTAGAATGCTATCAAACAGTATTGATGCTACAGAGAAATTGACTGTGAAAGGAAGAGTCCACCAATGCAGCAAACTTCATCGCTGTCTTATTTTAAGAAACTGCCAAAACCACCATAACCTTCAGCAACCACCACCCTGATCAGTCAGCAGCCATCAACATCCAGGCCAGATCCTCCTCCAGCAAGAAGATTATGACTCACTGAAGGATCAAGTGATAGTTAGCATTTTTTAACAAGAAAGTATTTTTAAATTTAGGTTTGTACGTTCTATTTTAGAAACAGTGCTATTGTATACTTAATAGACTACAGTATACTATAAACATAACTTATAGGCACTGGGAAACCAAAAAAATTCATGTGACTTGCTTTTCTGCAATATTTGCTTTATTGTAGTGGTCTGGAACTGAACCTGCAATATCTCCGAGGTATGTCTGTAATATGTTAAAATCCTCTCATTTTTTAAAAGTCTTCTCAAATAAGACATGTGCAACTGTGTTCTGACTATTCAAGGAAATAAAAAAATAAATTATTAAATTCTATTCAGTGTATTTTTATTAAGTTTTTTTCATTCAAATTCTGATTTGAAATTGGTAACCCATCCTGGGAATATCTCTATGAAACACTGTGCTCTGATAGTGGATAAGAAGGCTTACTCTTTAAAACTTTCAGGGCTTCCCTGGTGGCGGAGTGGTTGACAATCTGCCTGCCAATGCAGGGGACACAGGTTCGAGCCCTGGTCTGGGAAGATCCCACATGCCACGGAGCAACTGGGCCCATGAGCCACAACTACTGAGCCTGCGCGTCTGGAGCCTGTGCTCCGCAACAAGAGAGGTCGCGACAGTGAGAGGCCCGCGCACCGCGATAAAGAGTGGCCCCCAGCTGCCGCAACTAGAGAAAGCCCTCGCACAGAAACGAAGACCCGACACAGCCATAAATAAATTAATTAATAAATTAATTAAAAAAAAAATTCAACAATACAGTATGTTGCCTTTTGAGGAAAAGCTTAGAATATGTTAGCCATATTTTCTAATTATAATACACAAAATCAGAAGAAATGAAGAGCTAGATAAGGTCTTCCACAAGGCAGACTGTGGGAGAAAAGTCAGGCTCAGGCCTTACGATTCTACAGTTTGTAGCCACCAGAAGAGAGACCTCTAACTGCTCTGGAGAGAAATCAAATCTACATACTAGTACGATGATGCACATCAACTAAGAGACTATTAACTTTACGCATTCTAGAGAAATATATTCAATTTTTAACCAGATGTAAATATAAATAAAATAGCTATTGGTATTCTAGAAAGCTAATGACATAATTCTGTTAAGTGCATATAATTTTATCACTTTTAGTGTGTTTAGCAGTCCTGGATCACATCAGTATAAATGCATAAGGTATTATATACTTAGTAAATTTCTCATTTCAATTTTTGCCCTTTCATGTCTTTGGACATTGTGTCCACTTTGGGTTAGGAGTTCCTATCAAAGAACATATCTATGAGAGATGCTATTTTCTTTGAGCTAAACTGAAATGAACTTTTCTAAATTAAAACTGAGTAGATTAATTCAGGTTTCACAATGAAAACAAGAGAACAATGTAGGTTTATTTCATAATATTTAAATAGAATGTATTAAAGAAAAGAGCTATAAAAAGGTAAGTATAATTGTAAACATAACCTGTTTGGGATAACTTTTAAAATATAATACAGTAAGAAAAAATTCTTTAAAATATTTTTGTGTAAAATGCAATCAAATCTAATCAGTTTGGCATTAATTAAGCTCTAATAACATACTTCAGTATCTCTCCTAAGTAGTGTGATCCGTTTCCCCTTCATCCAGGTCGATTTGTGCACATTATGGTGTCATGATAATTTTAAAACATACTGAGAAAATGACAGAGCTGCAAAATTAAAATAAATGATTAATGGTATTTTTTTTCATGTTTTGTACTAATAGGTATTACTGAGTCTTTAAATTAATAGAGCTGTCAAGCTCATGGGTGTTAACAGATCCAGCAATGAACCAAAATGGAAATTATATATTCCAAAGACACCTAAAGATGACACTTTGGAATATTTTAAATTTTAATTAGTAGGTGCAATTGTTTTGTTCCCTGTAACCACTGCAGATTAATTGGAAATTAGTCACAACCAATCCTTTTTTTTAACAGTCTGAGATGAAGAGGTTGGTGCTTTACACCTTAACATTCCTGTTTGGGGGCCAGAAAGCGCATATGCAGTAAAGTGCATTGTCAATTACAAAACAAAAACAAAAACAAAAACAAAAAACAAAAAAACCCCAACTGTTGTGAAATTAGGAAAAAATTATGCACAGGTAAACAAAACTAATTAATGCATAAGTAACAGGGGAACGGAACACACAAACTAATGCCACTAAACACTAAAGTGCCAGTCTTTGGGGAAAAAAGGCTTAGAAATGCAAAATTATGTAAGAGTATTTACCAATGAAGTCTTAGGTAACAGGACGCTTTTACTTTATGTTCTATTTAACTGCTTTTGGAGTCTCACTACCACTCACACCTTAAAAAGTATACCCACCAGAACAGCAATCTGATTATCCAAATATGTCTCAAGATGACAGAAGACTGTTAGTTAATTTTCTGTTCCTCAAAATGTCAAGATTTAGACTCATGGAATAACAAATGGCAGTATTTTCTTAAGATTTATTCTTATTTTGTATTTAAATATTAGGCAAAATTCAATTTCCAGGCATATCAAGAAAATACTCACTGTCTACACCTACCTATTAACAATTTTCCTACTGATAATTTATGGGTTACTCTTTTTCTTTTATCACTAAAAATACACGTTACCTTGCCTGCTTTTTTCCCCCTCTAAAGTAAGCCATCAAAGCGGCTTATGATTCTTTAAAAATGATGTGTCTGTCATCCACAGGCGCCATGACAGTTCTGGAGGCCAACCATAAAAGGCCAAAAAGTGGGCAGTGTCCAATTCCTGGAAATCCCCACCCCTTCCCCAAAATAGTTGGAATAATCCTCCTACTCTTTAGCCTAAGAAATTACCCAGCCCATAAAAACTAACCACCCCATATTTCAGGGCTGCTCTCGCCTTTTGAGACAGACCGCATTCTGTCTGTGGAATTTGTATCTCTCTAAATAAATCTACTTCTTACCTAAAAAAAAAAAAAGAGTGCCAATTTTCTCTGATTTCAATGACTTAAGCAAGTACTACTAGTTCAATGGTATAACTTACTTTGAAAATGCAACAATAACTCAATAGGAATTTCTTATTAATTTATTAATAAATATCTATTGAGGGTTAAAAAATATGGCGTGTCTGCAAAGGCAGCAAGTGTCATGTTTCAATAGCTGTGTAACTTTTAATGAGAAAATAATATTCTTATAAAATTTTCAAAATAAGACTAATTTCCAGGAAATCAACCTGTTACATTAGCTATTATTTAATATTATTTAAACTTAATAGACTTAATGCAAGGGTCTTGGGAGATTCAAGAGTTAGGTAACCTGCAGGTTTCATGCACTATTCTATTCTGCATGAGTTTTAATATAATTTTCCTTTTAGATAATTACTAAAGAAGTTAAATATTATGGTGAAATGATATCTTTTTCCAGTACGAGTTTATCTGTGATTATAGGAAAACAGTAAAAGTCACTGCTACATTTTCTATAGTACTTTGGTTAAATCTCAAATAGATGTCAAATATTATCCCAACATAAAGTAACATGAGTTTAACTATTTTTTTCCTGTATGATTCAGGATAACAAGAAAGTCTAAACAATGAAAAAGAAGAAAATTCAGGTGCATTATAAAATATAACAATACTTAATATACACCACAAAATAATTAATACTTTCTCAGTGTTGATACATGTGATGCAAAGTAATTTTCAACAACCCTTCAATACTCTCTTGTGAGTTGTAGGTAGCTGGTTTTAGGAATAAGGAAATAGTTCCAAGATTAAGTAATTCTCTGAAGTCCAGAGGTCACTGATACAACAAATATGAGACACTGGATTCTGGCCTTTATTTCTGTTTTCTACCCATTGGGATCTAGTTATTTTGCACAGTACTATTACTAAGCAGTTTTTTCCTCCCCTTCATATAGAAATCCCATAAAACACTGTTTTCAAGGAGTGAAAAATATTTTTAACCTCAGACTACTTTGAATTGCTGCTAATGGGCTAGAGAAGTGGACCATTTTAGTTGTGGATGCCAGCTTGCTCAAACTAACTTCTAAAATATTAAAACCTAGAATGGGTTTCAAATAAAAAGCTGACATACAGAAACTGTAATAAAATGGTTGAGATTCTATAATTAAAGAGTGGTAAGGTTTTGTAATTTCTAACCTGTTTTCAGTTCCCAGGTCTGTGATCAGTTAATCCAGGTAGTAGGTATAAGGAGACCCACCTGCCATAAAGATAAGCAAATTCTAGCTATTTTCCTACTTCTTAAATTTCCCATTCTCCCCATAAATCTTTTAATGTTCTGTTTATATTTAGGATTTAGTAGCTTCTTTTCAGGAAACGTTGTTCTAGCCACAATTTGCCTTTAAAAGTATTTACTGTATCTTTAGTAATCAAGAGAGATGTAAGCATATAAACTACGGAAACAAGTAATCTGTCTGATATCCTTGTACTTCCCAATATAATATCATGGGAAATTCTCATTCAAATGGTATTCCCAAGCAGAAAGAATTTTCATGATATTCAGCTTTACAAGTGAGTTGAAAGGGCTGTTAAAACAATCTCTTTCTTAAAATTGCTTAATTTGCTTCTCAACTGTAAGTGCCCTATGCTTGGTTTGCTGTGGTTAGAGCTGCCCGAGAAAGTCTCACTGCCTGGCTGCCTGTTTTACGCTCACTGCTATGCATCACAGAAAATTTCAGAGACCTTGTATTTTCTTCTCTCTCAACTTTTCATCCTTAGGCAAATAAGCCTAATGAACTGATGACAGGTTTGGGAGTAGAAAAACAAGTTAGAAACAGTCCCAGTTTTATAACTCTTTGCTTCATGACCTTGAACGTTCACCTAACCTCACCTCCACAGTCTAAAAGCCTCCCATATAATCACATAACTTACTTGCAATACTCTTAAAATGTTTGCCTACAGACAAAGTAATCTAAAAAAACATCTCGTGTGGTCATCCACATCATTACTGCCTAGAGAAATACATAAAACTTAACTTTATCTTTATAGGTGAGTAGAGAATCTCTGCCTTTTTGGTCAATTATTTTCACTCAAATAACAAGGTAAATGTAGTCTCAACTGCCTAAATGCAGGACACAAAAATGGGAAAAAATTAATGAAGTTTTCTCAAAATGGATAAGATTTATAATTCAAGGTTTAGAGCAGTTCTCAGACTTATTTAGAATTTCTGTAAAATATATGTAAATGGGGACTGTACTGTGAAATCTGTAAGTTGGCAGATAAGTACTTCTGGCTAATAATATACCAATCTGATGGGGACTATTCATGCAGATCTCAAAATGGCCATATACAAAATCTAAGGAGAGTGGTGGTGTTTTCAGTTCTAGTCAAGAAGAAGTAAGCACATGCTACCCTGTCTCTCCCGCTGAAGGCAACTACCAACCCGGCACAGAATGCACGGAGCAGCTAACTGAGGATTGGTGAAAAGCAAATGACAGCACGTAGATTGGGGAAGGAAACCAGAGCATGAAGTGCCACTGAGCCAGTGATGACCTTCCTGTTTTTTCTCCCTTCTCATATTCCCCAGTCTGGAATTAAAGGCAGCTCAAAACCTGGAACAGTACACCAAGTACAGATGGAAAGCTCCAAGAAAAGCCCTGTGTGTCTGGGGTAGGAAATGAAGGACATACAGGGAGAGGTCAGAGAGCGTGAGAGAAGTATCTTGTGTCATCTCCCCCTCCCCCCGCCACCCCAACCTCTCCCATCCCGGTCCCCTGGCAATTCCATAGCAGTGGCAGGTGCCTACAACTCCCCTGAAGGAAAGCCCTTCTCTCTGGTCAGTGAAACTACGGTCCCAAAAGCATGGGCAAATACCTGCTGATTTTTTTCTCTCTTCATCCCCTTACCACAGGGCCCTGGAAGCAGATACTATATGAAGAAGTACATGGTAGTTCAGAGAAATGAAAGCCTTCTGTTTCTAGTCAGAGGAGCCCTGGGAGTCAAAAAACATCAGGGAGATCCTAGAGTGGAGAGGGCCTCAAAAAGACTATCTCTTAAAGTTGTATGTGATCTCCTGAGTTTACCCCTGAGCAGTGTATGCACAGATTTGACTTTATGAAGCATACTGACAATGTAGAGAACTGAATTAGGGGGTAGACCACCACCCAGGTTCCAGATAAGCCTGTGGATCTTGTACATGTAGCATAAATCTAAATAACACTGCAAAAACTTTGAAAATTGAACTGACATTAGAACCACAGCTCACAGGCAGCAGATCTGGATTTGTGGCCTGAAACTAACTGGGTCAGTTACCTGCTGAAATAGCAACAATAATAAATCAACATTCCCCACAAGAATTAAACAACACCTAGAGTCTAATAACATGATTGTATCATTTTTAGGATACAATCCAACATTTTTCAATACATGATGATCCAGGAAAAATCTCAAAAACTCCCAAGGGGAAAGACAGCCAGTGATGCAACCTCTGAGATGATAAAAGTGTTGGAATTACCAGACAAGAAATCTACAGCGGCAACTACAACCATGCTCCAAGAAGTAATGGCACACACTCTTGAAATGAAAGGTAAGATAGAGACGGTCAGCTGAGAAATAGAGGATATGAAAAAAAAAAGGAACCAACTGAAAATTTTACAACGGAAAAACTCAACGACCAAAATAAAAGTTAACTGCATGGGCTCAAGAACAGCATGGAGATAAGAGAGGAAAAAGTCAGCGAGCTTGAATATAGATGAATAGATATTATCCAATATGAGCAATAGAAAGAACAAAGAGGAAAGAAAAAATTAACTGAGACTCAGATATTGGGATACTACAGAGATATCTAAAACATGTCATCAGAGTTTAGAAGGAAAGGAGAAAGACTGTGGTGCTTAAATCAGTATTTGAAGAAATAATGGCTGAAAACTTCCCAATTGGGCAAAAGACATAAACCTACAGATTCATGAAGTTCAGAGAAACTAAAACAGAATAAGCTTAAAGAAATCCATGCCCACTCATCAAAATCAAAGTACTGAAAAGTAAAGACAGAGGGAAACATTCCTGAAAGCAGCCTGAGAAAAATGATGCATTACATATTGCAGAGCAATGATTCACATGTGGACTTCTCATCTGAAACCGTATTATGTAAAAGACACTATGTGAGGTATGATGAGGAATTAAGGATGAAATCATAAAATGTTTACAATTAAGTCAGAAGAGCTGGACACATACATGCATTGCTGAAATACAAAGCTGTGCACTGGGATGGCATTAAGAAGATATTAACAGAGAGTCACAGGAGTACAAAGGATCAGGCAGTTATTTCACACAGATGGGGAGTTAAAAGGTTTTGTGAGGAAATTGTTGCTAAGCTTGGCATTGAAGGAAGGGATTTTATTTTATTTTTAGTATATATGTATTTATATCCCATCACTTTCCAGAAAGATTTTGAAGTAACTTATAAATATATATATATATCCCAACAGCACAGGATAATTAATTCAGGCAAAATAATAAACCGTAGGTAAGATTAAATGAAAGAAATGCAAACCATGGGTCCTACAGAACTGCTGGAAGAAACCACAGATTTCCTGGGAGCCTGCTTGAAGGCCAGAAAAATGTGTCTATTTCTAAACCACAAAATAGGGGATGGAGATTGCAGGTACATAATTAAGCAGTATGAGTAGAAAGCCTTTGGAGAGTGGTCCCTATGAAGCATGGTTGGCTGATGGAAGCCTTGGGAGAATGATTTAATGCCATGACAAGGATATTGAACTCTATGCTGTGTGAAATGAGGAGGCAATGAACTTTGAGATCAGGGAGTTGGCTGATCATAGTTATGTTGTTCAGTAGTAATTCTGGCAATGTGATGGATGGCTTTGGCTATACTGGGAAGGAAAATATAATGTATTAAGTAAAGAGAAAAAATGTAAATAAGGTGAAAAAGAACTGAATTCTGTTATAACTGATAGAGTTGTAACTGATTACGAGTACAAGCCACTGAGTGAGGCAACAAAGCATCATAATTAAGGGAAAAGGCATTAGAGCCCACTGACTACCTCTAACTGTGTGGCCTTGGTCAAGATGCTTGGCTTATCTGCTTCAAGGTTGTTTTTTTTTTTAATTTATGATACGGGAGTCATAACTTTACTGACTTCTTAGGGTTGTTTTGAGGATTAAATAAAAATAAATATGAATATACAGAAAAGAAACTGGTATATCATGAATGATGCTAAATATTGTTAAGCATTATTACCATGGTTTCTTCCAAACATCTCAACGACATCTCAGTGTTTTGTAAATTCAGTTAGCCTTCATCTACATATCACTAAATTCCTGGGACTGGAAGATCTTACATTTATAAAATGTTTATTTTCTATCTTAATGTCCTGAGATTAAATTGTATTTCAGCAAATGATTTAAGATTAAATAACACTTTACAATTATGATTATTTTAAATGATTACAACAAACACATAAGTAAAAATTTAATAGGCCCTGAAACACTGTTCCTCTTTTGAAAGAGCTTACATTTTAAAGCTGTGCTGAATATATTCGCTTTGCAAAAACGAGCGTCAAAATGAAGATAAACTCCAAGTAACTGCAGTGTCTAGGGCCATGGGAAAAAGATCCAGCCTTCCTAAGAGAGGGTACGAGCAAAAGCTAGGCAACTAGCCGATGTCTGAATCAACTAGAAGCTAGAGCCAGAGAAGGAAAGTGGCATGCAAGTCAGAAAGCAGCATCTTATAGAATGGTCCACTCAGTGGAAATGGGGACTGAAGGAGGCAGTGGCTCTTAGGGCACTAAACGACCAAGTATCTGTCCCAAGAATACTAGGGATCACACTTAAAGCAGTAAGACTACCAGGCTTGGCGGGGATTGGCTAATTACCAGCTCAGGGCTGAGTTGAGTGTTGAAGGTATTTAATACTAGAGGCTGAGACTGGGCAAGTGGGTCAGAGTCCTGAGAAGTATTATACCAAGGAAGGTATTTAAAACAGGCAAAGAGAGACCAAAACACATGTATATGCCTTCCAGAAGTTGTCTTGACTTCAGCTATCACTTTCATATTTTACCTGTGGTCATTTCACCATTTAGCTTATGATCTGTTCATGACTTCCCTCCCATTCTCTACCACATGGAAGAAAGTTTCAGGAATCTTTTCTGACTTAATCATAGACAAAGCACCCAGAGTGATATTGCATTACAACCTGTTTGGCATTACTTTTCATAAAAGTAACACAAGTAACAACTAGTACATGACTATTTCAATGTATTAACAGAATGTAGCCTATACAATGTGTAAAATGAATACATAATTGATAATGCAGAGGGAAGTGGCCCAAAAGTTTAATCGTCCTATTTCAGGAAACAGAGAGATTAAATCTTTTAATGTTGAGAAAGTATTTCTTCTCCGATACATTCAAAATTCTTTGCTTTGAGAATGTAATGAATAAAGATAACTCAAAATAACTTTTACATGTATGTATATATGAAAAATATGTGAATGAATTGCTAGCCAACCTACATTATGTTCAGTGAAAGATTTAGTAGAAAGCATTTTTTAAAATTATTATACTACCCCAAGAATTATTTAAGAAACTCACAAATTCAAAATGCACATGGTGTTGGCAGCCTAACGATGTGCGAGGCACAGTGCTATGCTCTGCAGGTACAGGGATGGCTAAAATCATAGTGCCTGACCTTAATAAGCTTACGTCTACCCAGAAGCTAGTCAGAAAAGCCGATAACTTCAATTTAACGTAGTTAGTTCTTTGATAAAGCTATGAAGCACTGGGGCTGAGCTTTTAGACTAGTTGGGGTCAGGGACGGGATAGAGTGAAGGGAGGGGTGATATTCAAAACAGAATTTATGGAGGAGTGGCAGCATGAAATGAGTCTCAAAAGATGAGTTGTGTAACTCAACTAAAGAAGGAGAAAGGTTTATTTGGGCAAGAGGAAACTATATGAAAATATGAAAAAGAAGTAAGCGATGATAGCAGTGAAACAGGAAGCCCGATTCAAACTATATTTCATCAGATAGAAAGAAATTAAGTGTTTTAATTGGAAGAGTGTCGTGGTGAGATTAGCATTTTATAGTGAGCATTTTGGTAGAAGAGTGAAGGATGGATCTAAATAGAAAAAAAAAAAATGGGGATGGGGAAAGATTGATGTGGCTATTGCTGAGAGTGAGGAGAAATGAAATGGGCCAAATCTAGGACAATGGTGGTAGGGATTAAAAGAAAAGAGTCCAGAAATATGACATATTATCAACTGGGCACAGTTAGTGAATTTTAGGGTATGGAGAGAAGTATAGGATGGCTCTCAGATTTCTAGCTTGGGAAACACTGGGCTCCACTAACTCAATATGGTAAAGGGAGGAGCAGGAATTTTGGAATGTAAGAAAAAGTCATTATATGGTGGGTAGAGAGGAGATGGAAGGAGGTACATGATGCGTTCATTTTGGTTACACTGAATTTGAGGCTTAGTATGGTCACTCCTCACTTAACGAAACTTTACTAGACACCCATCACTCAGAATAAATTGGGGTGGGAGGGCTGGGTGTGCAGATACAAAATGAAATCCGACCTAGTGTATGACCTCCCATATATTACTGCTCTTCCTTGTCTCCTCCCTAAGCTGCTCAGTTTTTTCTCCCCACAATGGGAACATACGGACAGCAGAGTCAGTATGTTCGAAGTGGTCAGGAGGAAAGAATGGGGAGGAAGATAGGAAGGGGAATAGAGTTAGGCTCTGGAGTTCACCCTAAAGAAAGGCTCTTCATGAACTGTTTCAATATAATGTCTTCTAGAATTAATTGTGTCTTTAGTTTGTTATGCTTATTAACATTGCTAATTGTTAAATGGTTAAAATCCATTCTCTGTTAACTCAGTGACTATTACAAAACTGTGAACAGAGGAGTATCTAACAAGTTTCTGTTGACTACTTTATAGTGAGATAATTGAAAAGGTCATAAAAATAATTACAACATGTGAAGAGACAGTTTTAAGCTTTTTGGTTTTTGTTTTTCCTGGTAATTGGAACTTAGGATTAGTGAAATTTGTAAGTAAATATTACCTTAATTTTTTTTCAATTACTTTTTTTATTGTGATAAAATATATGTAACATAGAATTTACCATTTTCACCATTTTTAAGTATACAGTTCAATGGCATAAGTACATTCACACTGTCATGCAACCATCAACACACCTATCTTCAGAATTTATATTACTCTGATTCTTAAACAAATATTAATTGATGTAAGAATCAAGACCCACTTATCACGTGCTTTTCTATTTTATATATTCCACTTAAAGAAAAGCAGAACTTCTGCTGTGCTCTAAAATTATATCTAGAGCAATTTCTTCATAAATTGAGTATCAGCTTATGGATATTTAAATTCAGCGAAGAATTTTAACATTCTACCATTTTTATGTTCTGTAAGAGAAACGTGTTATTCAGTTGAAGCAAAGAACACTCTTAAGTTCAACCATACCAACGCTATGAATACTAAATATTCTCTTTAGTTAAAGTGAAATTTAAAGTTCAGATCTCCATGTGGTTCTAGGAAAAGAAGAGTATGCCAGAATGTGAAATAACAATAATGAGCCAGAGTCTAGTACAGTTCTTGGTCCACTGTGTTGACTGCAATAAATGTTTTAAATGAATAAGAGAGTTTACACGGAGAGAAAACTAAATAGTCGTTATATAAAAATTATTAATTTCACAATTGTTTAGATCATGATAATTAATAGGTGAAATGAATATCCTGTTACTCGCTGAGAGAAAAGTTAACGAAAGAGTCATCAGAAGAGCTTGTGTGAAATAAGCTACAAGTATTATAATGCACTAATTACGTTTTAATAGATACAGACTTTTTAAAGCTAGGGAGAGGCAGTAAGTGATTTATCAAAGGTCATACTCTGGAGCGGAGGGTCACAGGGATGGCCTGGGGCCTTCTCAGGTGGAGAGCCAGGGTGGGGAGTAGCCATGAAGAGTGCAGACAGTGGAGCCCGGTTACCTGCGTTTCAAGTTCTACCCTGCCACTTACTATCTGGTTGGAATCAGGCAAACTATTTAACCTTTGTCTGCCTTTATCCACAAAATGAAGCTTATTATAGGATTTCTGTGAGAATTAAATTTGTCAATACAGGTCAAAGTGTCTCAAACTATGTGGCACAAACTAAAAGCTTAATAAATATTCGATATTTTTATTGCCATGAATCCTTCTTGATTTAAAACATGGCACAGGGGCTAAATTTCCCTTCTCCCTGAGAAGAGTGTTTAAATCTTTCAATAGTTTCCTATTGCACTTAGAATCAGATGCTAATTCTTTACCATCATTTTTTCTACTTGATCTGTCCCCTGCCCATCTTTTCTACTTTACCTCTTACACTCTCACCCAACCTCTAAAAACTTTGGTTCCATCATCCTTCTTACTGTATAACATACTGAGCTTTTGACCCTTCTTTCAAAAAGGCCTCCCAGACTCACTCATCTAAAGTAGTACTCTTCATACTCCACCCAGTTCCTCTCTGTCATTTTTCATAACTCTAGTAATCAAAAGTTATATTGATTATGCATGTTTGTTTATATTTATTAATTTATTTAATCTCTTATTATCAGAATGTAAGTTCCTTGAGGACAATTATATTATGGAATACATTCTATTCCATGTTCTATTATTCCAATGTTTTATTATTGATCAGGTTTCTATTCTTAGTGCCAAGAGAAGTGCCTAGCATATTACTGAAATGCAATAAAATGTTCACTATACAAATGAAATTTAGGGAGATCTAAATGTCTGAGTTAAATAATATCTCGTTATGCAGAGAACAACTACAGTGGTAGCTTTTCTATAGAGAAGGAAGACCTCAAATCCCCAAATGGAGGCAAAAGAACAGATGGGTAATAAATTCAGGGAGAATTATGTTTGAAGATCCCATAAATACTTTTCCTATAAGGCGTTCTGAAATAAGTACAAGAAAGGTTAAGAGAAACTTTATCAATCTTGTTTAGTTCCAGAGTTTATAATTGATCTACGGTATCCAAAGATTATACTTTTGCTAACACAAACATTCAAATACTAATCATTGCCAAGGGCATATAATGCCTAAAACCTGAACGCATTGGCTCTGTCACATTAAAAAAAAAAAAAAAAAAAAACGGTACTGGGTGATAGGTCCAAAGCTTAGGTATTGTGATTATTTACTTATAGGAGTATGTGATTAGTTAGTTATGGGAATATATAGTATCTGGGAAGCAACATTGAAAGTGACATAGCATTTTAATTACTCTGTACTCACGGTGCATGGGGTCTGCATCCATGGTTCCCCATCGATCTGCATTGGCAGAGACTTGCTAGTCCTGGGGAAAAATATTTCATTTTAAGTTTAACATGGAAATACTTGATACAACAGACTATATGTCCCATAAAAAATTATGAGACCAGGGAATGCAAATATGGTAATAGCTGGGCTCTGCTCTCAAGTTATCTCTTTGAAAGGAACTTCAACTTTTTTTTTTTTTGCCACACCACGTGGCATGTGGGACTATAGTTCCCCAACCAGGGATCAAACCCGCACCCCCTGCATCGGAAGATCGGAGTCTTAACCACTGGACCACCAGGGAAGTCCTGGAACTTCAACTCTTGATATTAATGAATACTTTGAAAGGTATCTTAGTTACAGGAATGTTAAGAGCTTCCTGGTAACTGTCGTGATATAAACAAAAATTCTGGATGCCAAAAGACAAATGTAGGGTTTATGTTTAATGCCACAATCAGAATTCCTACAGCCAAAAGGGCTTCCCTTGTTTTCATGCAAATCCACATTGCAAACTTGGAGAAAAAGTGTTTGACACCTCAGATTTTCCAGTATCAACTTTCATATATATAACACCAATTATATCTGTGCTATAATCTGTGGTTTCACGTTAGGGTAAAAATAGACCTTTTCTCTACAGGTAAAATTTTGAAAAAAATTTTTTTTAAAGATTTAAATGTAATACACATATAAAATCCTACTTTATAATAATCCATTATTTAATTTATAGAAGCAATGGTAGACTTTAGTCCATGAAAGAATGTAAGTTAACGGTGCGTCAACAGTGTTTTCATTGGGTAATTTGCCCAGTAGATATTTTGATGCTTCAGTAAATTAAACGGAGTGTGAGCCAGATTAGAGGGGTTAGAATTTGTATGTTAGAATTGTATTCACGGTCTCAACAAAAGAGAATCCAATTCCAATGGACATGGTAAGTAATAGTGAACCAAAACTTTGTAAATACTGTCCATTTTCATTATTTTGAAATATATCAGCATTAATCACTGATAACTTGAGGCACAGATAAAACAAACATGGTTATCAGAGTCTTGTATGGCTTTAATTAATTTGTAGTTATGCCATGTCAACCTCCTTTCTCAATTATAGAGAAAGAGCTACCTGATGACCACAGAGGAGCACTGAGCCAGCCGCCGCCCAGCACTTTTCAGTCCTGTGTATATTTGCCCCATCTCCATGGCTCCTTCCAAGCCAACCACCTCCAGCAGCTGATCACTCAGATCTGAAAGAAAACAGAAACCTTGTAAATTACAGTGCCTATGCATATGTGCACAATTTCATGTCATTGGGTGTTATGGAAATGAAAAATGAAAGCTACTTCACAAAGAAAGCTTCTCTGTCTTGGATACTCTACTAAAAGTAACGAAAAGATGGCCTACTTTTGAAACTCTCAGTTTAACCAGACCCTGAGGTGCTGTGGAAAAAGATGTGCTGTCAGCTTATTCTAAAACAGAACGGGAAGAATGGATTCTGAGCCAAATAATGCCAAAAAATATACCAGTAGTTTTTAACATCAACAAACTTAACGTTATTCCACATGTATATATGGAACATTTTACATCCCACATCAGACATTTGGCAGCAAATACACATTTCAATACTATAAATAAAGTATGAGGATATGCTGTCAAACATGATTTTGTTAAATTACTCGAAAAAAAGACCTTAGAGATCATGGAATTAAAGTTTCTCAACTTAAAGATAAGACTTGAGGCCCTAAATCATTGAGTGAATTGTCCAAAGTCGTAAGTAAACTTGAGCAGGATGTCAAGTTTTTCTTGAACTTGAAAACAGAAATTTTTTTTTTTAATGATAAGGAATGTGCTACCACATTCTACTTGGGAGTAGGTTAGATAATTAGCACAATACAATCATAATTTTTTTTTTTTACCAGAGTACAGTAAAAAGAGGCTAATAGCATTACATATTGCTTGTCGAGTGTTTCCTAAGTGCCTGTCACTGGACTAGTCACTCTCTGTATATCACCTCCCTTGCTCCCCCCCGCAAAACCAGTTGAAGACAAATATGATTATTAGAATTTACAGATAGAGAAGCTAAAAATTAGAGAAGCTAATTTATTCATATTAACATACATAGGAAGTGACAGAGCCAAAATTTGAATCCAATCACTCTGAGGCATAACCACAATGCTGTATTTGATAAACGAGCCACACCAAAGACAGATACTTTTAAAACTTATAGAAATATTTCTTATTTTGGGAGTAAGAGTGTTCTGTGTGAGCTCCAAAGTCCCTTTTCAACCTGAACACTTTCACTCAGCAGGAAAGCAGAGCAAGTACTCACGTCAGTAAACGCCGACAGAGCGCAGTCTCAGCACACAGCCCGTTCGCTTACTTATCTGGCTCAGAATGCCTGAACCTTTGATTTGAAGGTAAAATTCTAGGTGCACATATATGGTCCTTTTCTATACTGATATTTTCACGTAATCCCATGTATTTTCAAATGTCAATAAATTGTTTAATATTGTTTTAGTAGCAACAAAAGCTGGAGGGGGTGGCATAGAGCGGCATAGGGTAGGGCATGATGATTATACAGATAACCATGTAATAGCTAGTCGTAGCTGAGGGTGCACTTGAAGAAAAACCAGCATGTGTGTGTTGTATGTACTCCATTTTGTACAGAAAGCCCTCATTCCCCGCTAATGAATCCATTTTAGCACGAAGTTCAGAAAAATAAACGATATATTTTCAGCGTTGTTCAAATGCGTGGTGAACAGCACTTTGAAATCTCAAAGTTTGCTAGGCCCATGATCTTTGGCAAATTTTATATAGGCCCTGAAAACAAAAAGTGTAACCAATCCACTGTATGTTTTTTGAAGAGAACTGATTTTAGAAAAACTATTATTTTTTAAACTTTAAGCTCTAGCTGCAGCATGAGATTTCTTCACGTGGACACGATCAGCCAGCTACCAGATCAAATGTTAACAAGTCCTAATAACCGAGAACATTCACCTTGCTGTTCTAAACCCTATTTAGACTTATTTCTCATGAAACTTATTCTGTGTTTCTAGTTTAAATTTATGTTGCCAAGAACAGATGGACAAGGAATGGAAACATATTCTTTCAGCTGTAGCCGGCACTAAAATGTGCTTGGCTCTATAGCCTGGGTGTTAATATACGCATTTTTTAGATACATGTCAACCGGCAAACTGCACTGTGGCAAGCGCTAAAACCCCAGATGTGTGTCTGGTGATATTTATAAAACAACAACCACCACAAAAGTGAAGTTCATATTTAGTATTACATATCTTCCACTGCTTGATTCTTAAATAGGTGAAATGTTATGCTGATTTCTGTAAGGATCTGGGTGATGGAAACTATTCTACAAGAAACGAAATACTTTCTCACAAGAGAGTTAATCTGTATAAGCCTTAACTTCTCCATGAATCACAGGGATTGTCTACACCCACACCATATTGCTACTGTCTACCACCCTCCTTCTGATTTTTTTCTTTCTTTTAATTTGTCTTTGTTTTTCTCCCTGCAAAAATGCCATGAAAATCAATTCTACCATTAATAATTGGTAATGAAGACATTTCTTACAGATTTAGAAGACCTAGGCTTTCAAACTTTCATGTTCTTGCTAACACAAAGAACCGTAGAGAAATGGTCGTCTATTTACTAGCTCTGGTCAAAGTAAATAAATACCATATTCTTTCTAATTAAGTATTCAGAAAAAAAAAGAAATTCTAATTTGTGCTGCATAAATTTGCTCCCATAAACACTTCGACATTTTTTTATACAGAAGCCTGCAATGTCTGTATACAATTGCTGCCTCTTACATATTGTCTTTGAGGTCAGGGTCCTGACTGATTTCAGACAAAGATAATTTCTATACAATTTTGAATTCTGTTTCTACATGTGGTATCATCTAGAAACATCAAAGACTTCCTCACGTCACATTCTAGCTAAAATTTACTTTAAGTGCAGGTCCCTTAGGATGTCATAACCAACCAGATTCACCTCCTTAATTGGTCTGTTACCTGGCTATTGCTTTCCTACTTAAAAGTAGGAGTAGTGAACTACAGCCCATGAACCGAATCCAGCCCACTGTCTGTTTTTGTATGGCTTGCAAGTTAAGAATGGTTTTTACATGTTTACAGATAGAAAAAAAATTTTAAATGACATATTGTGACATCTGAAGATATATTAAATTCAAATGTCACCAATCACAAATTAGTTTTTATTGGGACACAGTCACTCACTCATTCGTTTAGGTTTTGTCTATGTCTGCTTTCACACTACAATGGCGGAAGAGAGTGGCTGCAGCAGAAATCACATGGCCCAGAAAACCTGCAATATTTATTATTTGGACCTTTAGACAGAAAGTGCCAAACTCTGCCTAAGAGAAACATTAACTATTTTGGGCCACTGACTTTTTCACTTTAGTACTGCCACTATAAATCCTAATGGCATCACAGTGGCCTGAAAGACATAATGTCCGAGCACTCATTCCTCAGTGTGTGTATTGGTGCGTAAAAGAGCTGCTCTCAACCATGGCATCTCACCACACTCATGTACTGTGGGGTTTCTTATAATCAGTTTGTTATCAATCATGTAATACCAAAGTTTCTAAGTAACTTGGTTACAAAAGAAACTAGAGCAGCTGAACATTCAGCATTATGCTCAGTCATTGCATCTGGTTGGCTTTCTTGCGTGTGAAAGAAGAATCATAGGTAGGAAGGCAGAAGTTGCATCTGGGCCAGGAGATGCAGGTGAGAGCTCCCCCTGGGGGAGTCATGCGCTGAGCACTGAGAAAGCCTGACCTCCTGATATTGGGAAGTGTGTCTATTCCAAGGAAGACAGTGCTTTTGATTAATTAATGATATGAGATATACTTCTGAAGGGGAAAAATAGTACGTTTCTGAAAGAGTTAGCATATCTTTCCAAATTGCTCCAGGGGTACAACAGAGGCAAGAGAATCTGCCAAATTTGGTATTTTCATATTTAAAATAGAGAGTCTAGAAGAGGTACTTCAGAGGGAAGAAACTTAATGAAATAACCAAAACTGGCATATAGTAGAGCAAGATTCTTAACACGGGGCAGTGACTCTGAATGCAGAAGAATGTAACTTTTTCACTAACATGTAATTGAAATTAAGCACTTCTTTCAATTATAAATTTAGGCAATAAACCACAGTCATAGTAGAAATATCTCTGACTTTGTCACTGACCGATATCATAGATATTTCCATATCACATTACAGTTGTTGCAATATTTCAAAATTCTATTTATACTAATCTTTACTGATACCTTAATAATTATTGAGCCCCTCCTAGATTTCTAAAGGTAATTTATTAATATGGGAAAAGAATCTAAAAAAGAGTGGATATATGTGTATGTATAACTGATTCACTTTGCTGTATACCACTGTAAATCAACTATACTCCAATAAAAATATTTTGAAAAGAAGCACATATATTACTAAATCAAAACCTTAACAACATTTCAATATAATTGATTTCCTTTGTAATCCTGCATATTTTTTTGTGAATTTTAAAACATTACTCTGAGAAGAGTCAGTAGATTTCACCAGACTGGCAAAGAGGACCGCAACTCAAAAATGATAAGAAACTCCACTTTAGAGTTTAATTTGCCTTATGACTTTGGATATCTTTTCCTGAGCATTGTAAGTGCTGCATTAGTGTTACACAGGGAATCAGGGGTATGAACGTAAAATCTGAAAGTCACGGGTGCAGTACAGATTTGAGAACACAGGAGCAGAACAGCTAATAAATGGATAATATTTATTCATAGCTTAGGCTCTTCATTTTTGACAGTTATACCCTGATAATATGTCTCATTATATAATTGTTTCAGACTGCCATATGTAGGGAACAGAAGAGGATGCATTACAAACACAGACTGAATGTGGGTTGTAGCATTTTGGCATTTCGTTGAATATAGTGTGTACTGAAGGGAGAGGAATGGGGTGGAGGCAGGGCAGGACATCCTCCTTCATGCATGGAGTCCAGCAACACGCTGCAACACAGGGGGCAGCTATGTCCTGGGGCACAGTCATTGACTGACTCAGCAAGGACATTTTGTCATCACCTAAATTGCTAATTATATCACCAACAATGAAGTCCTTATTTGGCCAGGGCGAGACGAAGCTAGCTATAGAGTTGTACCTTCTGATTGTGGGAAGATTACATGCCTTCCAGTGATGCTTGTTTTATCTAGCAGACATTTGAAACATGCCTGAGGATCCAGAATAAACTTTTAAAAAGCCAAGGGATGTATGAAATTCCTCCACCAAAGCAAATGCTTCAAGGATTCTTTTCTAACATGTCCAACTATTGCCCGTTGATTTTTTTTTTTAATAAATTTATTTATTTATTTTTGGCTGCGTTGGGTCTTCGTCGCTGGGCGCGGGCTTTCTCTAGTTGCGGTGAGTGGGGTCTGCTCTTCGTTGCGGTGCGCGGGCTTCTCATCGCGGTGGCTTCTCTTGCTGCAGAGCACGGGCTCTAGGCGTGCGGGCTTCAGCAGCTACGGCTCGCGGGCTCTAGAGTGCAGGACCAGCAGCTGTGGCGCATGGGCCCAGCTGCTCCACGATCTTCCCGGACCAGGGCTCGAACCCATGTCCCCTGCGTTGGCAGCCGGACTCCCAACCACTGCACCACCGGGGAAGCCCTGCCCATTGATTCTTAATTTAGATGTACTCCCCATGAACATAAATAGCTGTTTTCTCCTACCTCCATAAGTTAGAAAATGAAATTAGCAAAGGGCCCGAGTGGACAGAGCTAAGCAGAAATGTATTAATAGGAACTCTGTGTTTCACAGTACAAGTATATTTAAAACAAAATTTTAGCACCTCAGGGAACCTACTATACAATTACAGGTCTATCAAGAAAATGGAGATTATATATATGGTACGCCTACCGTGAGCAGGCTCTCTGCTAAGGGATTTACAGGCATTTTTTCCATTTAAGACTCCCAACAATTCCTTGAGGCTGGTATTATTCTCCCCATTTTATTGATGAGGAAACTATGCTACCTGTTCAAGTCTTCACACATAGTTGAAAATCTGGTTGTCCAGCTAGGTTGCTTGACTCCAAAATCCATGTTATTGTACATATTGACATCAGTAAGAACTAACCAATTAAATGTTATCAGTAATTGAAAGAAAAAATACTACAAAGAAATATATGATACTTTAAAATGGTACCATTAATAATCCCACCAGTAAATCATTTCAGATGCTGTCACCAAATTATAATACAGTATAAAACTCACATTCACAATGACTACTCCAGGTCATGTGTATGAATTATACTCTGAAGAGTCTATAAGAAGGCTGAGAAACACAAAATACTTTTTGAAAGGACTTCTATCCAAACTAGTCAGAAAATAAAAACAAAAAAGTTTAGAATGTAGTACAAATGGATTAAGGAGAGTTATTTGGAAAATCCAGCAGTGTGAAATATCCCATTCTTTGCTGAAATCTGAAAAATAAAGAGTATATACATAAATATATATACAGCGGAATCACATGCCTGACTTTAAAAATGACTTTTAAAGAATAGATTTCATCATCTCTTTTAAAGCCATCTGTTTTTTAAAAACAACCAGCTAGAGCTGACTATAACTTCATGTATTTTCATTCTAAAATTCTGAACTTCCCTAAATGGATCCAAAAAAAAAGTAAAGACCAGAAATCATAGTGTGGCATACTGTCAACACCTCTCTATTGTGACCAAAGTAGTTCAGGGCCTGCAATCACTTTGTTATGGCATACTTGAAAGATGACCTTCACCTCAGGACACACAACCCAAGAAATCGTACGCATTTCATTCACAAGGCTATAAAGAGCCAGCTTAAAGACTTCCCACAGCAGTCCATTAAAACTGGCAACGTGTATTATCAGTAAATGTAAGCAGAGAGTTTATGAGCACAAGCTAGCAGTGACTCTGAACACTGCTGCTTCTGGGATCTTGAGTCAGTTTGCTCTCGTTAAGCTTTGTGGAGGGAGTGAAGGCTGTCGCTTGTTTTCTGTGTGAATGAGCCATTAGTGTGTGAGGGGATGTTTTCACAGCACCATGCCTCCCCTGCCCTCTTCCATAAACCAAGCTACTTCACGTGTCTCCTCATATTAGTGCCATCACTAAACAAAGCTTGTGCTCATGAATGAAGGCTGATGTCAGCAAATTCTGAGTAACTTCTAGAGGGGCATCCTGCATCATAACACTGATGCCTGCTAAGGGGCTAAAGTCACAACCAATCCTTACTCTCCTAAGAATTAAGCAGTTCCAGGGCTTCCCTGGTGGTGCAGTGGTTAGAAATCTGCCTGCCAATGCAGGGGACACGGGTTCGAGCCCTGGTCCAGGAGGATCCCACATGCCGCGGAGCAACTAGGCCCGTGCGCCACAACTGCTGAGTCTGCGCTCTGGAGCCCGCGAGCCACAACTACTGAGCCCATGTGCCCCAACTGCTGAAGCCTGCGCGCCTGGAGCCCTTGCTCTGCAGCAGGAGAAGCCACTGCAATGAGAAGCCTGCGCATTGCAATGAAGGGTGGGCCCCGCTCGCCACAACTAGAGAAAGCCTGCGCACAGCAAAGAAGACCCAAAGCAGCCAATAAATAAATAAATAAATAAATAAAATTAAAAAAAAAAAAAAGAATTGGCTACCATCTTTAAAAAAAAAAAAAGAATTAAGCAGTTCCAACAATTAAAAAAAACAACTTAAAATCCAATTTAATAGAGGGCAGTGCCAATATTATTTTACATATGGCTATGTATGTGATCTTTGTATTCAACTTCCAGAAGCACTATGAAAACCAGTTTTTTCTTGAAATGTATTACAGAATATAATAGTATAGATTTACTGTCTCCTTATTTTAATTTCAACAAAATATGAAACACCCTTGTGAAAAGGTAAAATTTTTAAAACATGGTAATACATTTGAACTCATTTATAAACTTAAGGCTATAAATTAAAGACAAAATATAATTGTGAAGAATAGTGATTTATACTAAAACTCGTCCTGTATAAAAGAGCTGGTTTTGATATCCAATTATGCCTGGTAACATATATATATTATACCCCTAGCAAGAGACTGAGGAACTCTAATATACTGGGGTTACTGTGCTTTCTCAGGCCATTTGCATAAAAGCACTGCTGGTCAGAAGTAAATCCTACTCTTCTGGCAGTCTGTCTTCAGAAAAGAGGTTACATGACTAGACAGAATGAAATCCAAGTAATCTTCTTTGGAACTTTTTGATAGCGGTTAAAATATAGGATTATATCCTGAAATCTGGTGTCCTGCCAGAGAGCCCTTGAAAACCTGCTGAGTTCAAGGCTCTGCACAACAGGAGTGCCAGTTTCTGATGAGAACAGTGTGGGTTTAAGGAGTTTTAATGTTATGCAGGAGCAAGGACTCCACCCCAATCCCCACAACTGTGGACAGGGCACGAGGGCAGGACTGAGACAGGAAGTGTGATGGCCTCGGGCACTAAAACACACTTAACATCGTCATTGCCTCGCCGCTTAAAGATGAACGCTTCTTAACTCATTCAAGTCAGAGAAGACACTACTTCATTTGGCTTTTCATTCTTTTAGGCTTATGGTAGATTATAGACAGATGGGCCAACATCTCTAACAGGCTACCTGTTAACAAGTTAGTATAGATTTAAACACACCTGAATTCTTCTGTTTTGTACATATCCTCCCTCTTTTCTTTCTCATGCTGTAAGAGAATTCTGTTTCATGACTTTATAGCTACAGAAGAAGAATTATATTACATCTTGGATTACTAAATTGAATTAATGTTGACATAACTAGTTTTATTTGGATGGCATTTTAAAATTAATCCCATTTGTAAATACCT
This sequence comes from Balaenoptera ricei, assembly GCF_028023285.1. Lineage (NCBI taxonomy): Eukaryota > Metazoa > Chordata > Mammalia > Artiodactyla > Balaenopteridae > Balaenoptera > Balaenoptera ricei. Next base: position 68,324,799 of record NC_082647.1, read on the forward strand.
ATAAGAAATACAATATCCTTTGTCATGTCAATTACGAAGTTAGCAGAGAAATCCATTCCACACATGAAATCACTCAGAAGAGAGAACTTGTAACCTACTACTGCGTAGATTTTCAGTGTCTATTCACCTCATGACGCTTATTAATCATGTACTGACAAGTTTCCAAAGAGCCTGAATTTTTAAAAAATAAAGAATAAGCCCTTGTTTGTAGACATGTTGAAGGATTCAAATAAGTACAAAAGGTCTCTGTGAAAAAGTTTTTCTTTACATTTTAAAAAGCATGTCATTTTATCTTTATAAAAGAACTACACTGATACTAATTCATCTTTTAGGAAATACAGCAACAACATTCATGACTAATAGTAACATGAAAAGCAGAAATGGAACATTCAAAGTATGTTCATCCCTAACAACACTTGAGAACGTAAGAGAAGTTCAAATGAAAACTTTCAGATTTCCAAACTGAGAAACTCAGGACTTTATCTCCCCTTTCAAGGAGTGCCTTTGGGGGTGGTGGAAGCCAAAACCTCTTTCACAGTACAAAATTTACGAATATAACTCATTCTTCTCCTACCTCCTCATGTAAGAGATATATCCTTTTTAAAAAATAGTTTAAAGTACTACTGTGTTGATACTCTTGGTACAAAGAAAATTTATTCTATTTAGTAGTATACTTTTAAAAGTTATTTATTTAAAAGGGCTTCACTGTATTGGTCTTGTAGCCCTTCGTACAACTGAACAAAAGCAGTTCTATGAAAGAAGTCTAAACTTGGACAAATCATAAAAAAAAAGCAAAGTTCCTCTCTGTTTTTATCAAATTTGATTGCTGCAGCTGTTCCCAGTTTCTGTATTTTAAAAATAGCCTTATTCAGTGCCTTGTTGGCTAAAGGCCAGAGTGCCATTAGAACATGCTGTACGGAAAACCTCTATTCAGTTACAGATACAGAAATATATTTAAGATCAGTGGGGGTCATCTGCAGCAAACACTTGGAAAGGAAAATAGAATTTTAATGTGTTTGGACCAATTGCCACTTTTACCTGATAGTTTAAAGCTCCTGTGCAGAAACTTCCTATTCATTTTTTTTCTCTTAGTTGGGTAAAAATGCAGAGTGAGTATCAATTTCACTGGAAAAATATTATTAGAAAGTTCTACTCCTCAAATAGTATTTGTATAGCTGAGATTCACATTTCAAAGAATACCTACTAGTGGCTTCTGTTGGACAAGTTGGTAGGTATGCATCCATCCAGTGGAAAGGTACATATTACTGAGCAAACGTTACAAAAGTATTCGCAACTTCTCTCTGATGTAGGCTACCTAACTAAGGTCACTAGGTGTGAAACAGACCAATGTATGCAAGGGAAATGAGCCCAGGGACTCATTCGGGACTGACAAATTCATACTCTTGGGCTTGAAGTATGTGGGGATCAGGTCAAAGAGTTGAATTATTTGGTAGAATCTCAGAGCTGTACTCAGATATTCAGTTCTTTCCTTATTTTTTTTTTTTTTTTCTTTTAGCAAAGGATTCAATAAAACTAGCATTTGGGACTAAACAGATTCACAATGGAATGTTAATTTAAGTTGCAAGTAAAAAGACTCTGTTCTGCAAGGATCATCAATAAAAAGAAGAAATTTCTGAAGCCAAGGAATGAGAATAATAAGGAAGAATTAGAGAGCAGGTGTCTAGAGAGAACCCACGTGAGAGGAGGACTCTTCATTACGGAATGCTCATCACTGACAAGAAGTGAAGCACCCAAGATTTACCTTTCTTGAAAGCTAACATGTTAGCTTTCCACAATTTGGGAGAGTCTGGCAGAAAACATGAATTTCTGGAGTCAGAGATCCAAGACTTTATTACCCACAACACTGCTGTCAGTCCCCTGAACCTCAGTTTCCAAAAGGTGAAGCAAAGAGCATTTCCACCTTAGAGTCAAAGGGGGACAGAGAAACTAGGTCAGCATTCTGCAGGCTTCTTGGGATAGGATTGGGCTCACTGTAAACCCAGGGGCAGAAGTAAAACCCAGACTCGTGTTATTTCCACAAGGAATGAGGATGAAGAGATGATGCCCCGATGTTTCTGGTGCAAGACACATAGAACCAAAAATTCAGTGGGATTGAACTGGTTTGTAGAACAAAGCTGTACCATAACTGGGTTAGGGGCAGTCTACTGTAAAGAATATCTTAAAAAAAAAAAAAATCTTTATTACTCTATTAAGTTAATACAATAATTTAACTGTTATTCTTTATGATTTTTGAAATAAAAATAGTAGTGATGACAAAGTATACAATAAAGTATACAATATCTTAGATCTCTGGGTAGAATATTAGAAAATAAGACATTTGTTATTTACCACATGCTTATTATAATCTCAGGAATAACAAAAACAAAAATGTCAAAACAAAAAATGTCAAGGAAAAATTAAAATCATACATATCAGTTGCTAAGCTGGGTGCTAAGGATACAGTGGGTGAGCGAAACAGAAACAAAGACTGAATACAATCTTTGGAAAGCAGAAGCTCACATTTCAGTGTAGGTTCAAAAATGAACCTAAGTCTGGAACTCCTAGAGGGCAACTTGCCACTACATGGGAGGAGCCATTCTGGTTAATAAATTGTTTGAGCACTTAGATTCAGCCATTCCTGAACCTTGCCATTGATTTTTTTTTTTTTTTTGGCTATATGAGCAAATATATACACTTTGCAACTTTCAAAATCATTTCAAACATTTAAAATAAAAACAGTCTAGTATTTTTTCTTTAATAGATCTCTGTTGGAGTATAACTGCTTCACAATACTGTGTTAGTTTCTGTTGTACACCAAAGTGAATCAGCCATATGCATACATATAGCCCCATATCCCCTCCGTCTTGAGCCTCCCTCCCATCCTCCCTGTGCCACCCCTCTAGGTCATCGCAAAGCACCGAGCTGATCTCCCTGTGCTATGCTGCTGCTTCCCACTAGCTAACTATTTTACATTCGGTAGTGTTATTTAGCCAGTTGAATTGGGTTTCCCTCACTTACAACTGAATGGCACCTGAGTGTCATGACTTCCGGTTCTTAGCATTGCCAGATTCACCCTCCTCAGTGTACTCTGGTGGTATCATTCTCCTTCCCTGACACATTTCATTGATTTGTATTCACTAAAGTGCAAGAACCCTGGCATTCAGCTAGCCATAATCTTAACTTTATTTTCAATGTTCCTCTATGCAAATTTTCACACCTTGTTCAAACTACTATTTTTCTGTTCCCTAAAATAGGTCCCATTGCTACTACTCTGCTCCTCAACATTAAGGGAAGCTTTTTCCTCTCTTATGTAAACTCTGTTAGTCCTTTAAGGTTCAGTTTAATAACACCTCTTCTGTAATGCTTTCTTTTATGTCACCAACCCGCTGCTAAATGTTATAAAAACACTCTATCTTTATGATCCTTTTGACACTCAACCCACACTGTGAGGCAGCAAACACAGTAGCAAAGATTCACGTAAGGTGGACCTGGAGTGCAAGACCTAGCAGTTAAAAAATGACACATGTCACTTTTCACTTTGGTCATCTCATTGCCTAATGGACTATATGAGAGCTCCTAACTGTTGAGCATAATCATTACCAATATTTTAGTCCAATTATGATTCCCCTGCACTACTCACAAAAGTAATCCCAATTTTTACATAGCTATTATGAATTTCTGATGATCTCATTTTGTTCCATCCTGATTAGGAATTTTGGCAAGAATTTTTATTTTCCTGGTTTAAATTTCATCTCTGTATTTTGTTATATCATACATATTGTTTCAGAATAACTAACATTCATTGTTCATTTATCCATTCATTTCATACTACAAAATTACACTGAATACCAAATAGATTCTCAGTAGATCAATATATGTCAGGTACTGTGGAAAGCAACTGAGACTGATGTGAATGATGTTACAGTTCCTAACTTCAAACAGGTTAGTATCCTTAAGAGAAAGGATAAAAAGAGTAAAAAAAAAAAAAAAAAAAACCAACAAAAACAAAAAACTGTAACGTAGTATATTTAGCGCTACAAAAGACACATATTCTATGTATACATTGACAAAAATGTTGACTGTTTAATTCTACGGATGGTAGCTGGGGTGGGGAGAATTTGGACAGGAGAAGTTTAGGGGAAGTCTTTCTGGACTGATGATATTGATGGTAAATTTTAGTTTTCTGACGCTGGGTTAAGTGAAGCTCTTCCAGGATAAGAAAAGAGTATGGAAACACAATGGCATTTAAAATGACACGGTATGTTCAGTGCGTTGTAAAAGTCTCCATGTTCCTGGATTGTTAGTAGCACGAGGAAGAGTTGTGAGAAATGAGGTAATGAGGACTCAGTCATGCAGGGCCTTATAAACCTTGACTGGATCCTTGGTCTTCCCTGCATTTGACTGAGGGCCAGTTAAGATTTCTAAACTAAGTAGAGAAGTGATTACATTTAAAATTAAAAGTAACATTTAGGGAGTGATGTGGAAGATAGACTATAAAGAAAGGAGGTGAGAAGCACAGTGGTCAGTTAGAGCACTGCTGAAATAACCCTGGTGAGGGATGACAAAGACTTAAATAAGGCCATGACCATGTGCATGGAAGGGAAAGTTGCATAGAAGGTAGCCCTGGCAGTGTCATGAACTGGGAGAGGGGGAGTGTTGGAAGGGACAATGATGCCCAGGTTCATACTCGTGACGCAAGCCGACGGCAATGCCATCAACCAAGATGAGGAAAGCTGGGGGAAAGGCAGTGGGAAAGCAGAGAACGTGGTGAGTTTGGCTTAGGATATGCTGATATCATGGTCTCTGTGGGACATTCACAAAGAGCCCTCTGAAAATCCAGAGAGGACTGCTTGGAGAAAACATATCTATAGATATGAACACTTATCTCTAAATTAACTTAAAATCTTTAAGGTTGAGAATCATACACTGTGTTGTTTTGGAGTTTGCTGTTGTTTTGTTCTGTTTTTAGATCCCCAAATGTACAACCTGGCACACAGCAGACAATCAATAAGCATATGTTAAATTAGTAAAAATGTACTGTATTAAGTACACTTGAAGCTTTTCTGATAGTCCTCTATAAGTCCTCCAATAGAAAGACAGACTCACCTTTGAACTTGTTTTATAAGGAGTACTCGCTGGGAAAAAAAAGGCTCATGATTTTAGAGAAACATTCTTGAAGTGACAACATACTGTTTTTGATTAAAGATAAATATTCATAGATTATCTTTTATGTAATAGTTCTTTCTTACATGTACCTGGCTCTGTTATGTTTCCCACATTTTTTCATGATTTAATATACTCATAGTATTTAAGAACTATGCTTAAGCCATTGTTAGATGAATTTTTTTAAACTTGCAATGGAAGATTTCTTACTGATACAATTTTATAGAGGAAGAAAAGTCACAGAAGATAAATTAGGGTGTCTAGGGTTCTTCTCAGGATATTACATTTCCACCCTGCATCTCAAGGATACTGATGGAAAGATTCTTTGGAATCTTTGGATAACTGTCAGTTAATAATGTCAAGGTAATTTTCAAAGACAAAAGCTCTTGTTATCTAGCCATTTTGTTTTTGGAAACTCCTTTGTCATTACTAATTCTTCTCAACCTTCATCATGATTCAAAATATTGATAACTTCATTATTTTTACTGACTACTGTAAAGATTGAAATCAATTGGCCACTTTCTTTGATATATGTTAAATAGCATAAGTAAATTAGGATTAAGTCTATAACAATACAATAAAGTGTTATATAACTGCCAACTAAATGTTTTGTTTTCAAATATTTCCAAAAATGATTATAATTTTTTTTAATATCTTTATTAGAGTATAATTGCTTTACAATGGTGTGTCAGTTTCTGCTCTATAACAAAGTAAATCAGTTATACATATACATATGTCCCCATAACTTTTCCCTCTTGCATCTCCCTCCCTCCCACCCTCCCTATCCCACCCTTCTAGGTGGTCACAAAGCACCGAGCTGATCTCCCTGTGCTATGCAGCTGCTTCCCACTAGTTATCTATTTTACATTTGGTAGTGTATATATGTCCATGCCACTCTCTCACTTTGTCCCAGCTTACCCTTCCCCCTCCCCATATCCTCAAGTCCATTCGCTAGTAGGTCTGCATCTTTATTCCCGTCTTGCCCCTAGGTTCTTCTGATCATTTTCTTTTTATTTTAGATTCCATATATATGTGTTAGCATACGGTATTTGTTTTTCTCTTTCTGACTTACTTCACTCTGTATGACAGTCTCTAGGTCCATCCACCTCCCTACAAATAACTCAGTTTCATTCCTTTTTATGGCTGAGTAATATTCTATTGTATATATGTGCCACATCTTCTTTATCCATTCATCTGTCGATGGACACTTAGGTTGCTTCCATGTCCTGGCTATTGTAAATAGAGCTGCAATGAACATTGTGGTACATGACTTTTTTCGAATTATGGTTTTCTCAGGGTATATGCCCAGTAGTGGGATTGCTGGGTCATATGGTAGTTCTATTTTTAGTTTTTTAAGGAACCTCCATCCTATTCTCCATAATGGCTGTATCAATTTACATTCCCACCAACAGTGCAAGAGAGCTCCCTTTTCTCCACACCCTCTCCAGCATTTATTGTTTGTAGATTTTTTGATGATGGCCATTCTGACAGGTGTGAGATGATATCTTATTGTAGTTTTGATTTGCATTTCTCTAATGATTAATGATGTTGAGCATTCTTTCATGTGTTTGTTGGCAATCTGTATATCTTCTTTGGAGAAATGTCTATTTAGGTCTTCTGCCCATTTTTGGATTGTGTTGTTTGTTTTTTTGATATTGAGCTCTATGAGTTGCCTGTATGTTTTGGAGATTAATCCTTTGTCAGTTGCTTCATTTGAAAATATTTTCTTCCATTCTGAGGGTTGTCTTTTCATCTTGTTTATGGTTTCCTTTGCTATGCAAAAGCTTTTAAGTTTCATTAGGTCCCATTTGTTTATTTTTGTTTTAATTTCCATTTCTTTAGGAGGTGGGCCAAAAAGGATCTTGCTGCGATTTATGTCATAGAGTGTTCTGCCTATGCTTTCCTCTAAGAGTTTGATGGTGTCTGGCCTTACATTTAGGTCTTTAATCCATTTTGAGTTTATGTTTGTGTATGGTGTTAGGGAGTGTTCTAATTTCATTCTTGTACATGTAGCTGTCCAGTTTTCCCAGCACCACTTATTGAAGAGGCTGTCTCTTCTCCACTGTATATTCTTGCCTCCTTTATCAAAGATAAGGTGACCATATGTGCATGGGTTTATCTCTGGGCTTTCTATCCTGTTCCATTGATCCATATTTCGGTTTTTGTGCCAGTACCATACTCTCTTGATTACTGTAGCTTTGTAGTATAGACTGAAGTCAGGGAGCCTGATTCCCCCAGCTCTGTTTTTCTTTCTCAAGATTGGTTTGGCTATTCAGGGTCTTTTGTGTTTCCATACAAATTGTGAAATTTTTTGTTCTAGTTCTGTGAAAAATGCCATTGGTAGTTTGATAGGGATTGCACTGAATCCGTAGATTGCTTTGGGTAGTAGAGTCATTTTCACAATGTTGATTCTTCCAATCCAAGAACATGGTATATCTCTCCATCTATTTGTATCATCTTTAACTTCTTTCATCAGTGTCTTAGAGTTTTCTGCATACAGGTCTTTTGTCTCCTTAGGTAGGTTTATTCCCAGCTATTTTATTCTTTTTGTTGCAATGGTAAATGGGAGTGTTTCCTTAATTTCTCTTTCAGATTTTTCATCATTAGTGTATAGGAATGCAAGAGATTTCTGTGCATTAATTTTGTATCCAGCTACTTTACCAAATTCATTGATTAGCTCTAGCAGTTTTCTGGTGGCATCTTTAGGATTCTCTATGTATAGTATCATGTCATCTGAAAACAGTGACAGCTTTACTTCTTCTTTTCCAATTTGGATTCCTTTTATTTCTTTTTCTTCTCTGATTGCTGTGGCTAAAACTTCCAAAACTATGTTGAATAATAGTGGTGACAGTGGACAACCTTGTCTTGATCTTGATCTCGGGGGAAATGGTTTCAGTTTGTCACCATTGAGAATGATGTTGGCTGTGGGTTTGTCATATATGGCCTTTATTATGTTGAGGTAAGTTCCCTCTATGCCTACTTTCTGGAGGGTTTTTATCATAAATGGGTGTTGAATTTTGTCAAAAGTTTTTTCTGCATCTACTGAGATGATCATATGGTTTTTATCCTTCAATTTGTTAATATGGTGTATCACATTGATTGATTTGTATATACTGAAGAATCCTTGCCTTCCTGGGATAAACCCCACCTGATCACAGTGTATGATCCTTTTAATGTGCTGTTGGATTCTGTTTGCTAGTATTTTGTTGAGGATTGTTGCATCTATGTTCATCAGTGATATTGGCCTGTAATTTTCTTTCTTTGTGACATCTTTGTCTGGTTTTGGTATCAGGGTGATGGTGGCCTCGTAGAATGAGTTTGGGAGTTTTCCTCCCTCTGCTGTATCTTGGAAGAGATTGAGAAAGATAGGTGTTAGCTCTTCTCTAAATGTTTGATAGAATTCGCCTGTGAAGCCATCTGGTCCTGGGCTTTGTTTGTTGGAAAATTTTTCATCACAGTTTCAATTTCAGTGCTTGTGATTGGTCTGTTCATATTTTCTGTTTCTTCCTAGTTCAGTCTTGGAAGGTTGTGCATTTCTAAGAATTTGTCCATTTCTTCAAGGTTGTCCATTTTATTGGCATATAGTTGCTTGTAGTAATCTCTCATGATCCTTTGTATTTCTGCAGTGTCAGTTGTTACTTCTCCTTTTTCATTTCTAGTTCTACTGATTTGAGTCTTCTCCCTTTTTTTCCTGATAAGTGTGGCTAATGGTTTATCAATTTTTTTTATCTCCTCAAAGAATCAGCTTTTAGTTTTACTGATCTTTGCTATCGTTTCCTTCGTTTCTTTTTCATTTATTTCTGATCTGATCTTTATGATTGCTTTCCTTCTGCTAACTTTGGGATTTTTTTGTTCTTCTCTCTCTAATTGCTTTAGGTGTAAGGTTAGGTTGTTTATTTGAGATGTTTCTTGTTTCTTAAGGTAGGCTTGTATAGCTATAAACTTCCCTCTTAGAACTGCTTTTGCTGCATCCCATAGGATTTGGGTTGTTGCGTTTTCACTGTCATTTGTTTCTAGGTATTTTTTGGTTTCCTCTTTGATTTCTTCAGTGATCTCTTAGTTATTAAGTAGTGTGTTGTTTAGTCTCCATGTGTTTGAATTTCTTACAGATTTTTTCCTGTAATTGATATCTAGTCTCATAGTGTTGCGTTCGGAAAAGATACTTGATACGATTTCAATTTTCTTAAATTTACCAAGGCTTGATTTGTGACCCAAGATATGATCTATCCTGGAGAATGTTCCATGAGCACTTGAGAAAAATGTGTATTCTGTTGTTTTTGGATGGAATGTCCTATAAATATCAATTAAGTCCATCTTATTTAATGTATCATTTAAAGCTTGTATTCCCTTATTTATTTTCATATTGGATGATCTGTTCCTTGGTGAAAGTGGGGTGTTAAAGTCCCCTACTATGATTGTGTTACTGTCGATTTCCCCTTTTATGGCTGTTAGTATTTGCCTTATGTATGGAGGTGCTCCTATGTTGGGTGCATAAATATTTACAATTGTTATACCTTCTTCTTGGATTGATCCTTTGATCATTATGTAGTGTCCTTCTTTGTCTCTTGTAATAGTCTTTGTTTTAAAGTCTATTTTGTCTGATATGAGAATTGCTACTCCAGCTTTCTTTTGATTTCCATTTGCATGGAATATCTTTTTCCATCCCCTCATTTTCAGTCTGTATGTGTCCCTAGGTCTGAAGTGGGTCTCTTGTAGACAGCATCTATACAGGTCTTGTTTTTGGATCCATTCAGCCAGTCTATGTCTTTTGGTTGGAGCATTTAATCCATTTACATTCAAGGTAATTATTGATATGTATGTTCCTATTACCATTTTCATAATTGATTGGGGTTTATTATTGTAGGTCTTTTCCTTCTCTTGTGTTTCCTGCCTAGAGAAGTTCCTTTAGCATTTGTTGCAAAGCTGGTTTGGTGGTGCTGAATTCTCTTAGCTTTTGCTTGTCTCTAAAGCTTTTAATTTCTCTGTCAAATCTGAATGAGATCCTTGCTGGGTAGAGTAATCTTGGTTGTAGGTTTTTCTCTTTCATCACTTTAAATATGTCCTGCCAGTCCCTTCTGGATTGCAGAGTTTCTGCTGAAAGATCAGCTGTTAACCTTATGGGGATTCCCTTATGTGTTACTTGTTGTTTTTCCCTTGCTGCTTTTAACATTTGTTCTTTGTATTTAATTTTTGATTAATATGTTTCTTGGTATGTTTCTCCTTGGATTTTTCCTGTATGGGACTCTCTGTGCTTCCTGGACTTGATTAACTATTTCCTTTCCCATATTAGTGATGTTTTCAACTATAGTCTCTTCAAATATTTTCTCAGTCCCTTTCTTTTTCTCTTCTTCTTCTGGGACCCCTATAATTTGAATGTTGGTGCGTTTAATGTTGTCCCAGAGGTGTCTGAGACTGTCCTCAGTTCTTTTCATTCTTTTTTCTTTATTCTGCTCTGCAGTAGTTATTTCCACTATTTTATCTTCCAGGTCACTTATCCGTTCTTCTGCCTCAGTTATTCTGCTATTGATCCCTTCTAGAGAATTTTTAATTTCATTTATTGTGTTGTTCTTCGTTTGTTTGCTCTTTAGTTCTTCTAGGTCCTTGTTCAACATTTCTTGTATTTTCTCCATTCTATTTCCAAGATTTTGGATCATCTTTACTGTCATTATTCTGAGTTCTTTTTCAGGTAGACTGCCTATTTCCTCTTCATTTGTTAGATCTGGTGGGTTTTTTGCCTTGCTCTGTCATCTGCTGTGTGTTCCTCTGTCTTCTCATTTTGCTTAACTTACTGTGTTTGGGGTCTCCTTTTCGCAGGCTGCAGGTTCATAGTCCCCGTTGTTTTTGGTGTCTGTCCCCAGTGGCTAAGGTTGGTTCAGTGGGTTGTGTAGGCTTCCTGGTGGAGGGGACTAGTGCCTGTGTTCTGGTGGATGAGGCTGGATCTTGTCTTTCTGGTGGGCAGGTCCACGTCTGGTGGTGTGTTTTGGGGTGTCTGTGGCCTTATTATGATTTATGCAGCCTCTTTGCTAATGGATGGGGTTGTGTTCCTGTGTTGCTAGTTTTTTGGCATGGGGTGTCCAGCACTGTCGCTTGCTGGTCATTGAGTGGAGCTGGGTATTGTCGTTGAGGTGGAAATCTCTGGGAGATTTTCACTGTTTGATATTATGTGGAGCTGGGAGGCCTCTTGCGGACCAGTGCCCTGAACTTGGCTCTCCCACCTCAGTGGCACAGCCCTGACGCCTGGCTGGAGCTCCAAAAGCCTGTCCTCCACACAGCTCAGAATAAAAGGGAGGAAAAAAAAGAAAGAAGGAAAGAAGAAGATAAAATAAAATAAAATAAATTAAAATAAAATAGTTATTAAAATAAAAAATAAAAATAATTGTTAAGAATAAAAATTTTAAGTAATAAAAACAACAACAACAACAAAACGAACAGACAGAACCCTAGGACAAATGGTAAAAGCAAAGCTATACAGACAAAATCACACAAAGAAGCATACACATACACACTCACAAAAAGAGAAAAAGGAAAAAAATATATACATATATATAGAAAGGAAGAGAACAACCAAATCAGTAAACAAATCTACCAATGATAATAAGCTCTAAATACTAAACTAAGATAAACATAAAACCAGAAACAAATTAGATGCAGAAAGCAAACCCCAAGTCTACAGTTTCTCCCAAAGTCCACTGCCTCAATTTTGGGATGATTCGTTGTCTATTCAGGTATTCCACAGATGCAGGGTACATCAAGTTGATTGTGGAGATTTAATCAGCTGCTCCTGAGGCTACTGGGAGAGATTTCCCTTTCTCTTCTTTGTTTGCACAGCTCCTAGGGTTCAGCTTTGGATTTGGCCCCGCCTCTGCATGTAGGTCACCTGAGGGCGTGTGTTCTCTGCCCAGACAGGATGGGGTTAAAGGAGCAGCTGATCTGGGGGCTCTGGCTCACTCATGCTGGGGGGAGGGAGGGGTACGGATGCGGGGCGAGCCTGCGGCAGCAGAGGCCGGCATGATGTTGCAACAGCCTGAGGCGCTCCGTGTGTTCTCCAGGGGAAGTTGTCCGTGGATCATGGGACCCTGGCAGTGGCGGGCTGCACAGGCTCCCGGGAGGGGAGGTGTGGAGAGTGACCTGTGCTCGCACACAGGCTTCTTGGTGGCGGCAGCAGCAGCCTTAGCATCCCATGCCCATCTCTGGGGTCTGCGCTGATAGCCGCGGCTTGCGCCCGTCTCGGGAGCTCCTTTAAGCAGTGCTCTTAATCCCCTCTCCTCATGCACCAGGAAACAAAGAGGCAAGAAAAAGTCTTTTGTCTGTTCGGCAGCTCCAGACTGTTTCCCGGACTCCCTCCCAGCTAGCTGTGGCACACTAGCCCCCTTCAGGCTGTGTTCACGCCGCCAACCCCAGTCCTCTCCCTGCAATCCGACTGAAGCTGGAGCCTCAGCTCCCAGCCCCACGCCCGCCCCGGCGGGTGAGCAGACAAGACTCTCGGGCTGCTGAGTGCTGGTCGGCACCGATCCTCTGTGCGGGAATCTCTCCGCTTTGCCCTCTGCACCCGTTGCTGTACTCTCCTCTGCGGCTCCGAAGCTTACCCCCTCCGCCACTCGCAGTCTCCGCCCACGAAGGGGCTTCCTAGTGTGTGGAAACCTTTCCTCCTTCACAGCTCCCTCCCAGTGGTCCAGGTCCCGTCCCTATTCTTTTGTCTCTGTTTTTTCTTTTTTCTTTTGCCCTACCCAGGTACGTGGGGAGTTTCTTGCCTTTTGGGAGGTCTGAGGTCTTCTGCCAGCGTTCAGTAGGTGTTCTGTAGGAGTTGTTCCACATGTAGATGTATTTCTGATGTATCTGTGGGGAGGAAGGTGATCTCCACATCTTACTTTTCTGCCATCTTGAAGCTCCTCCAAAAATGATTATAATTTGATAACATTTTTAAAGTTTAAAAATTCTTTCTTTAAATTAGAAATAGGTACTTGTCATTATAAGATGCTAATCATATCCTTATATTGTTAGTTGTTAGAAGTATTTTATGAATTTTGAATTCTATTAAATGATGATTTATTTTTTCCAGATAAGTCACCATGCAAGAGGCACTTACTTATTACACATGTTTTTCAGCATATGTTGCAAGTTTATTTTAATGCTGAAGAGGCACATTATGATCAAAGCAGTATTCTGCCCAATTTAAACTGTTCCAAGCTATTTTCATACATTCACTCATGTAATACTGTAAGATTTACATTAAAATGAATGCTCCTCTACAATTAAGTGATTCAGTCAACATTAAAAAAAAGGTGCAAATGTGTGCAACGTGAAAAGAAAAACCAACAGATGTGCGAATAATCTCTTCTTGGGGCCAGTATCAGAAAGAACAGTAGCCAAAAAAAAAAAAAAAAAAGTTCCAACTTTTATTCTTTCTATACTCTAAAGTTTTCTGTACCACATTAGAGGACACACACAAAAACATTCTCAGGATTTTCCCTAATACTGATAACTGGATTAGCCAATAATAAATTGGAATGAGGAGCAAATAATAAACTATAAAATCAATAATAGCACTTAGAGATGGATATATATTTTGATTTTATCTCATTCTTATACTCCTCTATTCTGATAATGAATAAATTCCAAGGGCAGCAAATGACTCATCCATGTTTAGAGAAGTTTCATATGTATAAACCAGAATATTTAGCATTAAAGCATTTAAATTGGAGTGAGCCAGCCACGATACAGTAACAAAAAGAAAAGCTTCTGATCCTAGAGGTCACTAAAGGTGTAGGCCAGTGCGTGCAGCAGTCCAGGTTGTATACCACATCTCTCTAGGGTGACCATTCACATCCCTGTCAAGTGAATGGCATCTCCTCAGATTTTACAGAGCACATCCTATACTATCATAAACACTTGGGCGCTGGAAAATGTCGTGAAGCTGTAGGAAATGTGAAGAGGTTTATTTAGATGGAATAAATGAGGTGCAAGTGCTTCATATGGAAACTTGTATACGGAGGCCTAATATATGCAAGCATGTTCAACTCTGACATGACATAAGGCTTAACTGTTCTGATTTATTGCAGCTCTTCTACACATATCTACAAGTAGCCTCGGTAAACTGAACATTCTAAGTGTGTCTTGTGTGTGTGTGTCTATCTAGACAAATACGAGTGAGGAAGAGATTAGCCTGAGGTTTCTGGTTAAGTCACTGACCATACTTCAGTCCATTACATGAGACCCATTCACCACACACATTTTAAATTGGGAAATATAAAACTGCTGAGAAAATATACGGTTTACAATTTGGTGAAGAGTTAATATGATCTAAATTGTCTCATAAAAATCTTCATTGGCTCTTTGCCCATGAGAACTAAAAGGTTCAAGTTCTTAATGAACTGGCTAAAGGGAGATTGTGTTTTTGAAACGTCATGAGATAGCCAGTTCCCTTGTTATAACAAAAGGGTAGCGATTATTATCCACACAAAAAAGGATATTAAAAGCAGGGTCATGGGTATGGAAGGGGAACATATGCTCAAGTGGATCGATTCAAGGAGAAAAAGAAATATGTCACGTGAATTGTTTCTGTTCTTTATCTCTGGTAGTTATTTTCATGTAACTCTTTGAAATTAGGGGATGTAGTTTTATTTGGAAAAATTTTAATCATTTGAATAAAGCATTCTGTCTGTGTATATATGTGTGTGTATCAGCCCATGTCAGGTGTTCAACAAAAATATCATAGTCTTTATTTCCTGTTAATCAACTTAATTCTGTCTCCATTTTTCCATTACTCCATCTTCTCTGTAAATTTCATCTCAGGTATTTTAAAGAACAATTTCCTCTTTAAAGGTTGTAGAATAGCCAGGAAAATTTGAAAACAGCCTCTCATTCCTAGTGTCATCTTGCCACTGTTATTCACAGTGTACAAGTTTGCATTCTGATGCCATGAACATGTGGGACTGAGGAAACTTGTGGAGACTTGTTCTGGGGCTTTTTCCCAGCTCTTCCATCTGAGGACATCTTACCACCTTCTCAGGACTCTTCCAGGGAGCCGACTGTGGTGCTATACTGTTCTTAGGACCCACCCACAGCAACCCTTTCCCCTGGCTGGCCTAGCAGAACCTCTCCTTTCTCTTTCCTTTCCCCTAAAAGTTCCTCATTCTTTGGAACATCTCATATTATCTCTTCAGAGAGCAAAAGTCACAAACTGTTGGCCAGAAGGCTGAATCTGCTACACAGACTTGTTTGACTCGTACTATAACATGTTCTAAAATTTTTAATTGTTGCTAACATCTTTTATTAATCTCTCAAATTTTTCTTTTCTTTTTTTTTTTTAAACCACTCAGTTGAGGTATAATTGACATATGGAAGCTGTATATACTTAATGTATACAATTTGATGAGTATGGAAATAAGTATACACCCATGGAACCATCTCCACAATCTATGCCACAAACATCCATCAGTTCCAAAAGTTTCCTCCCCTCTTTTTTGGTGATAAGAACACTTAAGATCTATTCTCTTAGCAAACTTGTAAAGTATACAGTACAGTGTAGTTAACTATAGGCTCTATGCTGTACACTAGATCTCTAGGAGTTATTCTTCTGGTACATCTGAAACTTTGCACCCTTTGAACAACATCTACCTGTTTCCCTTCCCCTCCAGCCCCTGGTAACCCCATTTCTATGCTCTACTTCTATGAATTTGACTATTTTAGATTCCTCATATAAGTGGGATCATGCAGTATTTGTTCTTCTTTGTGTGGCTTATTTCCCTTAGCATAAAGTCTTCCATTCCAACCATACTGTCACAAATAGCAGAATTTCCTTCCTTTTTAAGGTCGAATAATATTCCATTGTATGTATATACCACATTTTCTTAATCCATTCATCCATTAATAAACACTTAGGTTGCTTCCATGTCTTGCCTATCGTGAATAAGGCTGCAATGAACATGAGAATACAGATACTGCTTCAAGATTCCGATTTCAGTTCCTGTAGAAATACACCCAAAAGTGGAATTGCTGGATCATATGGTAGTTCTATTAATTTTTGAGGAACTTCCATACTGTTTTCCATAGTGGCTGCACCAATTTTTATATTTCCATCAACAGTTTACAAGGGCTGCCTTTTCTCCACATCTTCACCGACACTTTTTTCTTTCTTTTTTTTAAAGAATAGCCATCCTAACAGGTGCGAGGTGATATCTCATTGTGGTTTTGATTCATATCTCCCTGATGATCAGTGATGTTGAACACCTTTTCATATACCTATTCTTCATTTGTATGCTTTCATGGGAGAAATGCCTATTGTATTTTTGTTCTGTTTTTGCTAATGAGTTGTGGGAGTTCCTTCTACATTTTGGATATTTACTCTTAATCAGACACATAGTTTGCAAATATTTTTCTTCCATTCTGGTTAACATTTAAAAAAAAATAAGTAGAGTCCACATAAACATGTAATTCTCAGATTCTCGAAAGATTGGAAGATCCGGCAACACTGGGCTGACTTGCCCTCCTTGCAACTCTCCTTGTCTAGTTCAATCAAGTTCCTGCCCAGAGTGTTTCACTTCTGGCCCCACTTGCCATTTGTGTCTTTGCCTTCTGAGCTTAGAATACTAATTGCAAAAAGTCCCAGGCTGGAATGTGGAAGAGTCTTACTATATCCGTTAAACTGGGAATGGCAAAATACAGGCAGACAAGTCAAATAATAATATATTGTGTATAAATTTTACAGAATGCAGACAGAAAGATGAATAGGCAGATAAATGTAAGCAAGAAAAACTATAGACTTTGAATAAGGTAATTCTTGCTATTTTATACTAACCAGGTGATAATTAATTTAATAATGCACATATTCAAAAGAAAAATGTGTGTACTAAATAAAAGCTGTCAATTCCTTAAAGAGTTGGCATTTCTGAGATGAATTAGAAAGGCATGGTATATGTCCTCATAGAGATTCCAGCCTAATAAAGAGAGGAGGTGGTGTGGGGAATCCATATAGGCAAACAGTTCATTAAAACACCAAATGAAAAAAGGTGACAGGGATTAAGACAGGGCTAATTAGGTAGCTTGTCGGAAGGGAAATCCTTAAGGGAAGATTTCCCAGAGGAAGTCACGTGTCAGCAACAACCTGAGAATGAGACTCAGTCAGGCAAACAGGTAGGCAATGGTGGTCTCAGGCAGAGCCACAGCATGTGTAAAGGCACAAACAAAGGTGAGATAAATCCTGATGCTTAAAATGACTCAGAAATTGTTCAGTATGGCTGCAGCATGGAATTTCAAGGGTTACGAGGGAAAAGGCAAATTAGGTTCAGAAAGTAAGCAAGTGCTGGGCACATGGTTTTATAAACTATCTTAAAAAGCTTGAATTTATGTTGAAGGGCTGTTGGCCCTCCATTGAAATATTTTATGTAGCAAAGCATAATCAGGTTTTTGGCACTGAGACCCCTCTTGAAATCCAATTTCTTCAATCCGTAAAGTGGAAATAATGTCATTTAACATGCTTGCCTTATTGGATTATTGCAAAGATCAAATAATATAATACATGTTAAAGTTCAGCAAACTCTAAGATACAAGTAAACCTCATACTGAATAAAATTCATTTCTTTCAACTATTTTTGTAGCAAGATCTCTGATGGGTAACTAAATTTTATTATTAGACAACAGTAGTAAAGTACAACTTATAGCAGTTACTAGCAAATACTCAACTAAGAGAAAGACAGATATTTACAGAAAACATAAATATTAGGGTAAAAAAGTATGAGATGGAGATTAAAGGTGTTGACAAGAGCTTTTAATTAACCTTTTCTCTTATATTGTTTCTCTTATTGGGTGCTGAAGACATTCGTTATGCTCTTTTGTTCCTACCACTTTTAAAGTAATCTCCCTATGTTTCGGGAATATAAAATCTGCCTTTAGAAGACAGCAGAAGCTCACTTGCCCTGCCTTCTTTGGAGTCAGCATATGATTCATTAGCACGTAACCCACCAGCACATGACTGATCTGCATGTGACCCATCGCAATGTGATCCACCAGAACGTGATCCACCAGCCTGTGACAAGGGCTTCGCCAGTCAGGTGCACCAATGTGAGGCTTTTGTTCGGAATGCAGTGGCTTGAAGAAGGAGGTGCCAGGCAGAAATGACTCTGGCCAGGATGGCATGGAGATAGTGTTTCCTGTGGGAGGAGTGTCAGAGTGTAGCATCCTGCGTCCTTCATCTCTATGGTAAGGTATTGTACTCCCACACAGAAGCAGAGACAGTCAAGTTCCCTGTGGAAAAGTTAGGTGATGTACTTTGCCTCTGGTTCCTGGCAGTACAGCTTTTAGGCCTGATTCTCTGTCCTTCTGAGAGACTCTGGGGCTACTAATACCATTAAATAAATTCCTTCTTTCTTGCACAAGTTAGACTGAATCCTGTTGTTTGCAACTGAAAATCCTGATATATACGTCAAAGTAAAACTATGATTTTTATCCTGCGATGGCAACTTTTTAGTGCTACTGTATTATTGTACTTGGGAACTAGGGTGAGAGTGTAAATGTGGAACAAAAGGAGAAAAAAATGCATCCCAACACTACATCCTCAAAGTAAAGTAAAATATATTTTTAAAAATTAGTGTTGTCGGGCTTCCCTGGTGGCGCAGTGGTTAAGAATCCGCCTGCCAATGCAGGGGACACGGGTTCGAGCCCTGGTCCGGGAAGATCCCACATGCCGCGGAGCAACTAAACCCACGCGCCACAATTACTGAGCCTGCACTCTAGAGCCCACGAGCCACAAGTACTGAAGCCCATGCACCTAGAGCCCGAGCTGCACAATGAAGAGTAGCCCCCACTTGATGCAACTAGAGAAAGCCGCACGCAGCAACAAAGACCCAATGCAGCCAAAAATAAATAATAAATAAATTTATTAAAAAAAAAATTAGTGTTGTCAAAATTTCAACATGACTTATCAACACAATTTCTCATGTGATCCTTGAATACGTCTACAGAATTTTGTTTGTCTTCTCAGTAAAGTTTTTTTAGTGATTAAACATTCAAACCTTGTGAGATCTGAGACCACACTGCTGCTCCTTAAGTTACTAATTGTGTGACTTCGAAAAAAATACTTAATCTTTGCAGGCACCTGTCCCTTGTTCGTAAAATGAAATAAAAATACCTATAAGGGAGTATATTCAGAAAAGCACCATGCTTGGTACAAGACAGGTCTTCAATAGTTTTTAGTATCATTAGCAATAAAAACATTTCATTTAGCTAGGAAAGCATTCCAAGGGTTGAACAGGAATAGTGAGTACTAGTACTTTAGATTCTAGACTGGGAGTGCAGTATTAGAAGGCCTTAAAAAAGTCAAAAGGCACAAAGACTAGTCTAGGATAAAGAAGTACAATACATTCTATTTTATCCTCATTTTTGAAGTAGGAGGCAGGAAGGATTAATGGAGGTTCAAGCTCTACTTCAAGCATCTCCCATCCATTTTACTGGATGACAGCGACTGCCAGAGAGCCCTGATTTCTTCCTCTTTATACATCTTCTTCTTCTTTCTTTCTTCTAAGTTATGGATTCATGTTTCTTTCTGCCTGTGTGTACACATATGCCAGCATTTTTGTATTGAATCAAAGAGTTCTAAATGGAAATAGTGCACTAATTTTAGAATATTTTGGAAACTGGCTTTTACTGCTTTCTTCTTCATTTTTCTGCATTCTAGCTTTATGTCTTTAATTTTGGAATACAGCACTACTAGGTAACCTCTGCAGCCAGCCTGATTCTCTACCTATTCACTGAATACACTGCTAGTGTTTGTTCAATCCTATCCTAGTGCTCCAAGAGTTGTCAGAAATAAACAAAAGGACATTCACAGCCTTCTGGATATGACTAGTTTTAATTTTTTTCATTTACTTTCTTTTGCTTCTTCATTCTTCCTTTTGGATTCTCCTCTTCTTTCCACTTCACCCCTTAATTAGCTGGCTTCTTGATAGCCTCTATATTCTGCACAATGAATTCCTGAATTACCAGGGTAATATAATGGAATGCATTGCTTCCCTTTTTCTCTGTGGGCGCATGTATAAATCTCAGACAGAATATAATTGTGGCCATATGCAGAGTGGGAAGTAAGCAGGACATGAATATAAACCTGGGAAACTATTACTACTGATGAAAAAAACTTTAAAAACCATCACCACTCATCAATTTTTAAAATGTAGCTCATGTTTAAACATTTATTTGTTTCAAATGAATAATGAAAGGCAGTTCCATCTCCCCCTAAACCAAAATTAAGTAGCATTGAAATTCCTTTTCATGGAGAGATATTTCAAAATTAGGTATTTGGAAGGATACAGACACAGCTTGCAACTATAAAAACAAGATCAAAACATTCTGATGCCCTTTCCCTACTTCAGTAGGACAGCAACTACACAAGTCTGTTCTCTAGAGTAATGATCTTGCCTCCCTCCAAAGGTTTTGTTTTTATCCCATATTCAGGAGGTCATAGCCAGTCTCCAGCTGCACAGAGCCCCACTCCTGTTAATTTAAAATGGGGGCTTCAGAGGTTCACATACAGGAAAATCCGTTCCTGAAGAGGTAAGCTCTACCAATCTCCCATTTGAAGAAAAAAACGGAGAATTTAGCTTTGAACAAAATAATCTATTTATATAATCTATCTTCACTAATCAGAAATAAAAGCTTCAAAAAGTTAATAAAATATCTTTGCTTAAACATAGTTCAGTTTACTTCCATCTCTTAGTGACGTTTTTACTTTATTATTTTTTTAGGAGGGGAGGGATCTGGTATTGTTATTTTTATCATCATTATCATCATCATCATCATCATTTTGTTACGTTATCTGGCAGATACAGAAGGTTATTCACCCTATAGCTGTCTCATTTTTTAAAAAATGTTGAGCATTCATTGAAAAGAATGAAAGAAATCTGGTTGAAGATGCAGGTGCACTAATAAATGGGTGGTCTTTGGATTACAGTATTTATGTGTACTATGGCAAAGCTGAACAGAAACCTAAATGTTATACATACAAAGTGGTACAACAAGAACATCTGTGTTGGGGGGATTGAACTGGCATGGCTAACACCTCCAGTGCCAGGTGCAAAGGAAATTTCAATACAGCTTGAGTAATCTTGACTGCTAGCATCTGCCTGCATCAGATTATCTCCTGTGTTCCTGGTCCACCACTATCCGTTACAGTATTTATGTGATACATCTGGTGGTGCAATGGCCAAGCACAAAGTAGAGATGCCTCCATTACTGGGGGGCAAATGCCTGACTCTTTAACTCAACACAAAGGCAGACAGGAATTTCTTTTTAGGATCAAGGGCAGCCAGCCAATTCTACGATACTGATTAGCAGACAGCACTCCAGAAAGATGGATGCTTCTGGCCTTTCAGCTTAGTTAGATATGTATCCATGTGCATAATCTGGAGAAGGTTAACTCTTCAGTTTAAATTTCTGTCTCTAAATATTATTGCCAGGAAAAGAACAGAATTTTAATGTGTCGTGAGAATCGTAAGAGAGTTTTAATGTGACTTGGCTCGATGCAGAGTCTCTACATACAACTCATTTCAGAATCAATCAGTACGGCAGGGTGAGGATGGTGGAGATCCTCCATCCAACAGTCTCCACAGCACGGAGCTTCACACAGATTATGTCCCTCTCTTCAAGTCTTCAAATCTCACCTACCCTCAAGAAATGACCATGCCACCTACTGCTGAGAAACTAGAAGTCACTAGAGGGGCACTGCTTCAACATTCCACCATTTTAGAGCCTACACAAACCAGCACCCACCCTTTCCCGTTTGTTTCCTGTTACAATAGATTTGTGGGCTCTTTATCTTTATAGAACAAGCCCATTTACACCTGCATTATATCCTCACCTTGACTTGAATTTTCATGCACGCACTCTCTCTCTCTCTCCACTGGATTCCTTGCCATCTGAATTTTAACCCACTCAGGATTCTCTTCTTAAAAGAAACCTCTATAGATGCTTGTTCCTCTATAATGGTCACCTTTCACCATTGCTCTCCTCTTTTTCAACTAAACATTTTTATAAGTTTCCTCACCTTGTTCCCCTCCTACTCACCTCTCAAACCATTCAACTCTGGCTGTTTTCCTTAACATTTCATTAACATTCATCATGTTGATTTCATAAGTAACTCTTTATGCTGCTAAAAATCAAAGGACTTCATCATCCTAATAGAGACATTGCAGCGTTTGACATATATGACTACTATTTCTCAGGCAGTCACCTAGCCTCTGCTTTGTAACACACTCTCATATTTTGTTTTGTTTCCTACATCCCTGGCCACTTAGTCCTAGTTGCCTTTTCTCTCCCTGTTTCCTCTAACTATTAAAGGAGGGAATTCTGCAAGGTTTTGTCTTGAGTCCTCTTTTCACTATACTCTTTCTTTAGAGATTCTCATTCACCAACATGGCTTCAGTTACCACCATTTTGTAGCTGACCTACTCATTTTATTTATTTATTTATTTTTGGCTGTGTTGGGTCTTCATTTCTGTGCGAGGGCTTTCTCTAGTTGTGGCAGGCGGGGGCCACTCTTCATCGCGGTGCGCAGGCCTCTCACTATCGCGGCCTCTCTTGTTGTGGAGCACAGGCTCCAGACGCGCAGGCTCAGTAATTGTGGCTCACGGGCCTAGTTGCTCCGTGGCATGTGGGATCTTCCCAGACCAGGGCTCAAACCCATGTCCCCTGCATTGGCAGGCAGATTCTCAACCACTGCACCACCAGGGAAGCCCTGACCTACTCATTTTAATTTCCAGTTTTCTAAAATTCAGGCCCTAACAACAAACTAGTCATTCAACATCTGAATTTGAATGACTCATAAGTATTCCAAACCCAACACTTCTGAAGTTAACTCATCATTCCCATTACCCCCCAAATACTTACTTCTTTTCTAAACTCTTCAATTCTTCCAAATTTCACTACCATCCACCCAATTAATTAAGCTAGATAACTTAGGCCATTTTTGACACCTGTCTTTCTCCTTCCCAAAATCTAACAATTACCAAGACTTGTCAGCTAACTTTCATAAATTAAACAAGTTATACATGAATATGTACTTTATAAAAAATGGCAAAAATGTCCATTCTCCATTACTTCCAATATTTGTCCATCTTTTTCTTTATCTAAAGTAAAACTGTATGAATTTGGTGTATATTCATCCAAATCTTCTGTCTATTCTTACATGTATTCATGTATGTACCAGTTCAATTTCAAATATATGATTAGTTTGTATGTCAGTTTTTTACAAAAAAAAAATTGTAACATACTCTGTAATTTGATTTTTTCAGAGAAAAACACGTCCTGTGGAGTTACTTTTGTATATAAAAATTTGTCTCACTTTAGTTAATGCACAAAATATCGCAGTATAAATGTCCCACTGTTAGACCTTCTTCCGTCTAAACTTAGGCTTTCTCCTTTTTCAATTATAATGCTGCAATGAGTATCATTGTACATGACTCCTTATATGAGTGTTTCTCAAGGTTGAAGAATAGAGATAATACTCCCAAGTAGTGTTGGGAGACAATTCTTTTCGGATTTCCCAATTTCTGTTTTGTTCTGCGCTATCTTTTCAAGCATAAATAGTGAACATTCTTGGAAGATAACATGTCTCCCTCCAGAGCAAAAGGAAGGCATGCTTACCCTACAGTATAATAATGCTTTCCCTAAGCGCAGAGTTCTTCCCTATAACTTAACTCATTGCATGGGCAAATGTTATCTGGCTTTCTCTGAGTTGTCCTGTGGGAATTAGGACTTGGGAAACCAATGCAAAGCTGCTGATGTTCTGGCTACTCTATTGTTATGAGTATAAAACTATACTTCATCTGTAATTCAGGATTCTTGTGTCTTCCATCAGCATTTTAATAAAACTGTGGCAATGGGTATATAGTTTATATTCTCATCATAAGGGTATGGAGAATACAATCTTCCCCATATTGTAGCCAATGATTTATAGCTTATAGTTTATTTCCAAACAGGAGAAAAATGGTGTCTCACTGTTTTAGTTTGCGTTTCCTTGGTTATTAGTATAGTGAGGTTGTACATGTTTCTCTCTCCCTCTCTCTTTCCATTTGCTCCTTCCCAATTACTCCTCATACTATTTTTACTTTCGTTCTCTGATACCACCATCCTAGTCCAAAGTAACTGTAATAGCTTCCTAACTGGTAGCCTCGCATCATTCGGTCTCCCTCAAATACAGAATGCAGATCTGATCACATCGCTTCCCTGCTTAGGCACACTTAGTCTTTCTGATTATCCTTAGGACAAAACTCCAAACACTTGACAGGGCCAACATGGCCTCATATTTTCTTCTCCCAGCTCACCTCTCTAGCTCTATCTGTTGCCATTCTTGTCATCATTTTCTACAGCAAACATAGCTTTTCACTTTCTCGAATATGTCAGTGTTGTTTGGGGGATGTTCATCCATTTACAAAATCAAATGCAATATGCTATTTCAAATTCATGTTTTCAAAGAAATTTATTATGATTTCATGTTTTGGAAATAAGAAATAAAAAATGTGTTTTGGTTGTACATTTAATACAAACAAAAAAAGAAGTACAGGAAGAACACACATGGAAATGCTACATGGCAGTTATTTCTGGGTAGTAGGATCAATACATATTTCTTATTTTATCAATAGTTATTTTAATATCTGTATTCTTCCCTTTTCTGCAACAAACACATTTTACTCTATTAGTTAGAAATATTTTTCTCAAAATCTGTTTTTTCCCCTCTATTTTGTGCTCTTCTATCACATCATTGCAACAAAACAGTGAAATTTCAAATGTGGTACATGGTTCTACCTGCAAGAACGTAGCACAAATCTGAAAATACCAAGAGAAGATTAAGTGTAAGAACTGCTTCTTTATCCTCACCCAAACTAACTTTAAATTCGTAAGAACTAAGGAAACACAGCACGAAGTTGAGAGAAAATTCTGTCGACTGCTTCACAGGTTTTAGCGCCACATAGTACTGTCTTGGCTTCCATTTATGTCTCCCACCCCCTTGCTCGCACTCCTTTGCTCTTCCTCCCACTCAACACTTAATAATCACTATCCCAGTGCAAGAATGCTGCTAATCCAGTCGAAGGAGTTCATGGTGAAATGGAGGAGTTGATCTATAAACACCTACCCTCACTATGATGGCAAATGATAAAACAAAAACATGAAGGCAATGATTATGATGAGAGGTACTAGTTGAGTGGAGTCTTGAGGAAAATGTGGACACTTGTTTGGTGGCTGAGGGATGCAGTGAGATTTTTCATACAGGGAAAACAAGAATACTGCAGGTTAGAGCAAATAAAAACAACTTCGTAAGAGAGGAACGTGTAGTATCAGTATGCATGCGTGACAAGTTGGTTAGTGACAATCCTGGGAGAAAATTAAAGTTCTGAGACATTTTTCTCAAGAGTAAAATATGGATAATATATTAAAAGCACCTCACAAAGTGCAGGCCCATGATAAGCATAAATGTTAGTATTCTTTCTCTTCCATCTCCTATATGCACATCTCCTTTCTCTCAAATTTCACAGCAGTCTGTGCATGCAGATGAGCCCACAATAATAAGGATGGTAATGATAACAATATAATCATTACTATTTACAACATTTAATAAGTGCAACTGTTTTATATGTTTTATCTCATTTAATCCTCAAATAGTCCTGTAAGGAGGGTACTAGTATCTCCATTTTACAGATGAGAAAACTGAGATAGAGTTAATTAACTGGCCTAGTTAATTAATGGTGGAGCTGGGATTTGCAAGCAGGCATTCTGATTTTGGATTTGAGGTCTTATCTAATACGATTAGTACTAATGTTACTTCTCTGTATACTGAAATCATATATATATATATATATATATATATATGAAAAAAATACTTGGAAGGCCTATATTTTATTCACAAAAGTCAAACATTTTCAAACATATTTGTTTATACAATGCTAAACTTGTTTTCTCTATAAGTGTGCCACTGTGTACATATGGCCTGGATATTATTTCTTTAAGCAGACTGATTTGCAGATTCACTCACAAATCGTTACCAAGCTCTTACTATGTGTCAAGCCTTGTGCTAGGACTTTAAATGGTTGAAAACAATTAGATACCATTCCTGCCTTCCGGGGGTTTACTGTCTAATGAGGATAACAGATTATAATCAATACTATGAAGGAAATGAACAATATGCAATGATGGGAAAGAATAATAAGGGGACAATTTTGATGTTTTTCCTTTACCTTTTTAATCAGGTTGGAAGTTGAAGGTAAGGAATGTGTTTAGGAAAAAATAGAATGACATTGGTAAAATATGGTGAATATTACTCAAATCTCAGCCATGCCTGATACATTTTGGACTTTAAGCTTATGCTAGTGTATTGGTTATGTCATGAGTGATAACTTTTGTTTAAAATATTATTATAAACACAAATTATAGAATGGAAAAGGTGGTTATGAAATTACAGACAGTATGTTACCACTTTCATCAATGAGCATGTGGGGGAGGGGTCTGGGGAGGGAGGTGCATGTTCAGAAAATAATTTGAAGGATTTGTACCAATGTTTTGGTCACGGTTACCTTCGAAAGATGGAATTATGAATGATATTTTGTTACTTTTCAAAACTACATATTTTCTATACATTTTATCAATTTTAAATATTACATTTAATTTAAAAAATCACACAATGTATTATATAAAAAAATTCTTCTGAACCTCTAACCTAGATTCTTATTTCATCTTGCCCACTGAATGAGAACTTGAAGGGGTTGAGGAAGTCATTTTTCTCTTTACATTCCAACATATGCATCAAACAACAAGAGAAAAGGCTAGAGGGTCTCTAAGGCAACTTACAGATACAAAGCACATTGTATTTCTAAAGGATATACGTGAGGATTCTAAAGTACTACTTGGATATTAAATTTTAAAAAGTGAGAATAATTCAAAGTTTTATTTATAAATAATATCATCTTTTCCAGTAATAATTTTAATAATTGTGAGCAACTGTCTACTGATTTTCTCTACCTTAATTAAATTTAATGCTTGGATTTTTGTTTGCTTCCTGGTAATATGGATTTTTTTCTAGACACCAAATCTCTGAAGCTTGTACTCCAGTTGCAATCTCTACAATTTTACTTTTCCCATTTTCATTAACCTATGAGGAAAGCAATATCACAAATATTCTTTGTTGTTAATCTGGACTAGCAGTCTAAAGTAATGACAAATCTTTTGTGACCACTATCAACTTCTGAAATGATTAAACATACCAGGTTTATATAAAAGTCTATGATGGGAGTATCAGAGTGAGAAGAAGGGTGCCAGGAGTCAAGAAATTCAGGTGCCTCAAGAACCTAGAAAAGATCTATTTTTACATGCAGCACTGAAAAATTTATCAACACACAGTACTCTGCTGAGCTGGAAAAGAGTGGTAAAGATGGCGGAGTAGGAAGATCATGAGCTCACCTCATCCCACTGGAACACCAAAATTACAACTATTTGCAGAGTAACTATTGATGAGAAAGACTTGAAAAGCAGAAAAGACCTTCTACAACTAAAGATATAAAGAAGGAAGCACAGCGAGATGAGTAGGAGAAGGAGATATGGTAAAGTCAAGACCCATACCTGGGGGTGGGCAACCCACAAATGGGAGGATAATTATAACTGCACAGGTTCTCCCCAAGGAGCAAGGGGTCTGAGCCCCACACTGGGCTCCCCAGCCCAGGGGTTCTCCACTGGGAAGAAAAGACCCCAGAATGTTTGGCTTTGAAGGCCAGTGGGGTGTACTTTTTGGGAGAGCTAGAGGTCTGTAGGAAATAGAGACTCCATTCTTAAAGGATGCACACAAAATCTCACATGCTCCAAGATCCAGGACAAAAGCAGTAATGTGAAAATAGCCTGGGTCAGATCTACCTGCTGATCTTAGAAAGCCTCTAGGAAAGGCAGGAGGCAAGTGAAGCTCATCTTGGGGACACAGACCATGATGGCAGCTGTTTTGAGGAGCTTGTTCTACCATGAAGACAATGGAGCTAGCAAGTTCCATTTTAAAATCCTCTTTTAGCTTATGAGTACTGGGCCTGGGCCCCACCCACCAGCCTTTCTACACCAGTACTGGGACAACTCAGGCCAAGCAGCTAGCTGGATGAGAACACAGGCCCACCTACCATCAAGCCAGGACGAACCCGGGACCCCAGAGCCCAGGCCCTACACACCAGCAGGCCAACATCAGCTGTGAGACACCTTGGACCCTGTTCCAGGTCCAGGATCTGGCCTCACTCACCAGTGGGCCAATACCAGCTTTGGGACAACCTGGACCCTGCAGCCAGCCATGTCGGGAACTGGCCTGCTAACCAGCAGGCCGTCACTAGATCTGGGACATCCAGCTCTGCAACCACCCACCTCAGGACCCAGTTGCACCCACTAGTGTGCCAGCACTAGCCCCAGGAACCCCTTGGGCTCCACAGACTTCCTCACCCACCAGTGGCCAGACAGCCTCCACACAAGGTAGGGTATGGCAACCACCCAAACCAGGGGCCAGCCATGCCTATCTGACTGACCACAGTAGTCAGACTGCTATAACAGAAGGGCCCATGCAGCCCACATAGGTGGCACTCCTAGAGCATACAGCTCTGGTGACAAGAGGGGAATGCACTGCTGGGATGCAAAAGACATATCCTACAAAAGTCCACTTCTCCAAGATCAGGAAACATAACCAAATTACCAAATGCATAGAAATAAAAACAGTAAATCAAGCAAAATGAGGTAACAGGGGACTATATTCCAAGTTAAGGAACAAGATAAAAGTACAGAAGAACTAAGTGAAGTGGAGATAAGCAGTCTACCCAAAGAAGAGTTCAAGGTAATTATGATAAAGATGCTCAAAGAGCTTGGGAGAAGAATGGCTGAACAGAGTAAGAAGTTAGAAGTTTTTAACAAAGAGTTAGAAAATATAAAGAAGAACCAAACAGAGCTGAAGAATACAGTAACTGAAATACAAAATACACTAGAAGGAATCAAGAGTAGATTAGATGATACAGAGGAATGGATCAGGGAACTGGAAGCATAATAGTGGAAATCACTAAAGCTGAAGAGATTTTTCAATCTGCAAATCAATCAACGTGATAGAGGATATTAACAAGTTGAAGAATAAAAACCATATAATCATCTCAATAAATGTGGGAAAAACTTTTGACAAAATTTAAGGTCCATTTATGATAAAGCCTCTCAACAACAACAACAAAAAAAAGCCTCTCAACAAAGTGGGTGGGGGGGGAACATACCTCAATATGGTAAAGGCCATATATGGCAAGCCCACAGCTAACATTATACTCAGCGGTGAAAAGCTGAAAGTATTTTGTCTAAGATTAGTAACAAGACAAGAATACCTATTTTCACTACTTTTATTCAACAGAGTATTGGAAATTCTAGCCACAGCAACCAGACAAGAAAAACAAATAACAAAAATCCAAACTGGAAAGGCAGAACTACAACTGTCACTGTTTGCAGATGATATGATACCATACACAGTAAATCCCAAAGACACCACCAAAAAAACTACTAGAACTCATCAACGAATTTGGTAAAGTTGCAGGATACAAAATTAATACAAAGAAATCTGTTGCATTTCTATATATTAACAATGCACTATCAGAAAGAGAAATTAAGAAAACAATTCCATTTGTAATCGTATCAAAAAGAATAAAATACCTAGGAATAAATCTAACTATGGAAGCAAAAGAACTGTACTTGGAAAACTATAAGACACTGATGAAAGACATTAAAGAGAACATAAACAGATGGAAAGATATACTGTGCTCATGAGCTGGAAGAATTAATACTGTTAAAATAATCATACTACCCAGGACAATCCACAGATTCAGTGCAATCCTTATCAAAATACCAATGGCATTTTTCCACTGAACTAGAACAAATAATTCTAAAATTTGTACAGAAACACAAAAGAACCTGAACATAGCCAAAACAATCTCGATAAAGAAGAACAAAGCTGATTTTAGACTATACTACAAAACTATGGTATTCAAAACAATACAGTACTGGCACAAAAACAGACACGTAGATCAATGGAATAGAATAGAGAGCCCAGAAATGAACCCACACTTATAAGAGCCACTAATCTACAACAAAGGAGGCAAGAATATACAACGGGAAAAAGACAGCCTATTCAATAAATGGTGTTGGGGAAACTTGACAGATATATGCAAAAGAATCAAACTGGACTTCTCTTTCATACCATGAACAAAAATATATTCAAAATGGATTAAAGACTTATATGTAAGACCTGAAATCATAAAACTTCTAGAAGAAAACAGACCATTTGCTCTTTGACACTGGGCTTAGTAATACGTTTTTGGACATGTCTCCTCTGCCAAGGGAAACAAAAGCAAAAATAAACAAGTGGGACTACATCAAACTAAAAAGCTTTTGCACAGTGAGGGGCATTATCAACAAAATGAAAAGGCTGCCTACTAACTGAGAGAAGATATTTGCTAACAATATATCAGATAAGGGGTTAATATCCAAAATATACAAAGAACTTATATAACTCAATAATGAAAAAAACCAACCTGATTAAAAAAGGGCAGAGGATCTGAATAGACGTTTTTCCAATGAAGATATACAGATGGCCAACAGATATATGAAAAGAGGCTTAACATCACTAGTTATCAGGGAAATACAAATCAAAACCAAAATGAGATTATCACCTGACACCTATCAGAGTGGCTACTATCAAAAAGACAACAAATAACAAGTCTTGGCCAGGATGTGGAGAGAAGGGAAACTTCACATATTGTTGGTGGGAATGTAAATTGGTGCAGCCACTAGGGAAAACAGTATGGAAATTCCAAAAAAAATTAAAAATAGAACTATTATATGAGCCAGCAATTCCACTCCCAGATATTTATTCAAAGAAATTGAGAATGCTAATTAGAAAAGATATGTGCACCATTATGTTCACTGTAGCATTATTTACAATAGCCAAGATATGGAAACAACCTAAGTGCCCATCTGTAGATGAATAGATAAAGAAGAGGTGGTATATATATACAACGGACTATTACTCAGCCATAAAAAAGAATGAAATCTTGCCATTTGCAGCAACATGGATAGACCTACAGGGAATTATGCTAAGTGAAATAAGTCAGACAGAGAAAGACAAATACTGTATCGTTTCACTTACACATGGAATCTGAAAACCAAAACAAATGAACAAATATGACAAAACAGAAACAGACTCATAGATACAAAGGACAAACAGCTAGTTGCCAGAGGGGCTGGGAGTGGGGGAGGAAGAGAAATATGTGAGCAAAATAAAGAGATACAAACTTCTAGTTGCAAAATAAATGTCATGAGTATGAAATATACAGTGTGGGGAATATAGCCAGTACTTATGTATTATCTTTGTAGGTTGACGGATGGTAACTAGACTTATCCTGGTGCTCATTTTGAAATGTATAGAAATACCAAATCACTATGTAACAGGAACTAACATAGTGTTGTAGTAAATTGTACTTCAAAAACAAACAACTCAAAGAGATCAGATTCACTGTTACCAGAGGTAGTGGGTCGGGGGAGGGGGAATTGGATGATACAGTTATAAAATAAATAAATACTACAGATGTAATGTACAATATGATAAAGGTAATTAACACTGCTGTATGTTATATATCAATATGAAAGTTAAGGGACTGAACCCTAAGAGGTCTCATCACAAGGAAAAAAAATTTTCCTATTTCTTTAATTTTTATCTATATGAGATATGTTCACTGAACTTGCTGTGATAATCATTTCATGATGTAAATCAAATCATTATGCTGTACACCTTAAACCTGTCAAGTGCTACATGTCAAATATATCTCAGTAAAACTGGAAGAAAAAAAGTCTATGATGAGGTCATAGGGGAAATTCCAAAAGATCTGGCTAGAACATAAATGGAAAACAGCAAAACAGATCTCAAAATAAGCTAAAAGAAATGTATACACAAGTCTTTAAAAATGGCATCATTCCTCCGTGTATAGACGTATGAAAATTTCCATTTACAGCTGAAGCTATCAATTTCCTTCTTTCCTTATGAAGTCACCACAAGTTTGCCAGGTGGACTGACTGAGCCTTGACAGAAAGTTATGCTCCTCTCAAGGCAGCTGATTCTCCATCATTCTTTTTCCCACTTTCCTTTTCCTTTTTCCTCCCTTTATCCATTGAGGTCTAAGTGGTAACAACTTCACTGCATCTGATCTCATAGTCCTACCCATAGTACTTCTGTAATAAGTCCTTTGTGAATAAACCCACCTCAAGGTATCCTTACTTGAGTGTTTAATCTGTCTCCTGTTAGGACCCTTACTAATGTGCAAATGTTAGATTTCATTTGACTTTGAAATAAGTTTTATTTGGTAGGGTAGATTCATATAAACACAGATATACCTATCAGACATGGCTTCGTGTTGCTAAGACTGCAGTCTTCAAAGAGAATTTGAGCAAAAAGAAAAATCATTTTCAATATGAGGTATTTAATATTTATGTGTTCAAAATAGAAAACAGAAAAAGGAATGTATTGGGTTACTGAGAGGAAATGGAGAAAGAATTTGAAATCTTTTCCAAATAGATAATAAATTTGAGCTCTGGCCTAACTTAGCTATAACACTTGAAATCATATTTACAAGGTTAGAGTTTTAAAAAGTTATAAATCTTGACCAAGATTATGTGTCTCAACATTGAAATCATTTTGAAAAAGCACTCAATAGTTACATAAAAATATCACCCTAAGAAAAAAATTGTGAAAACCACAATGATATTTGCTCAACCTCGTAGGTGTATTTGTTGGTGGTCTAAAGCTGTCTGCCAAAGAAAGCTCTTTTTGTGCTGTAAATTGACCAAAGGCCAAATGCTAATGGGAATGAAGACCTGATCTGCTTTGGAAGTGGCTCTTGCCCATAATGAATCAGAGATGGCTTGAAGGAAGATAAGGGAAGCTGATCATACTTTTGTCCATTTATGGAGATCCTACACAAAAATATTACATTACATCCTTTGAGAAAGTATTTAAACCACCATTCCTGGGACAGAGACTTTTTTTTGTACAGCTTTATTGAAATATAATTCACATACCATACAATTCACCCATTTAAAAGAAGTTTGTGCTTTTCTAAGAATTTGTCCATTTCTTCCAGGTTGTCCATTTTATTGGCATATAGTTGCCTGTAGTAATCTCTCATGATCCTCTGTATTTCTGCAGTGTCAGTTGTTACTTCTCCTTTTAAATTTCTAATTCTATTGATTTGAGTCTTCTCCTTTTTTTTCTTGATGAGTCTGGCTAATGGTTTATCCATATTGTTTATCTTCTCAAAGAACCAGGTTTTAGTTTTATTGATCTTTGCTATTGCTTCTTTCATTTCTTTTTCATTTATTTCTGATCTGATCTTTATGATTTCTTTCCTTCTGCTAACTTTGGGTTTTTTTTCTTTTTTTGTCCTTCTTTCTCTAATTGCTTTAGGTGTAAGGTTAGGTTGTTTATTTGAGATGTTTGTTCTTTCTTGAGGTAGGAATGTATTGCTATAAACTTCCCTCTTAGAACTGCTTTTGCTGCATCCCATAGGTTTTGGGTCGTCGTCTTTTCACTGTCATTTGTTTCTAGGTATTTTTTGATTTCCTCTTTGATTTCTTCAGTAATCTCTTGGTTATTTAGTAGTGTATGGTTTAGCCTCTATGTGTTTGTATTGCTTACAGATTTTTTCCTGTAATTGATATCTAGTCTCATAGCGTCGTGGTTGGAAAACATACTTGATACAATTTTAATTTTCTTAAATTTACCAAGGCTTGATTTGTGACTCAAGATATGATCTATCCTGGAGAATGTTCCATGAGCACTTGAGAAGAATGTGTATTCTGTTGTTTTTGGATGGAATGTCCTATAAATATCAATTAAGTCCATCTTGTTTAATGTATCATTTAAAGCTTGTGTTTCCTTATTTATTTTCATTTTGGATGATCTGTCCATTGGGGAAAGTGGGGTGTTAAAGCCCCCTACTATGATTGTGTTACTGTCGGTTTCCCCTTTTATGGATGTTAGCATTTGCTGTATGTATTGAATTGCTCCTATGTTGGGTGCCTAAATATTTACAATTGTTATATCTTCTTCTTGGATTGATCCCTTGATCATTATGTAGTGTCCTTCTTTGTCTCTTGTAATCGTCTTTATTTTAAAGTCTATTTTTTCTGATCTGAGAATTGCTACTCCAGCTTTCTTTTGATTTCCATTTGCATGGAATATCTTTTTCCATCCCCTCACTTTCAGTCTGTATGTGTCCCTAGGTCTGAAGTGGGTCTCTTGTAGACAGCATATGTACAGGTCTTGTTTTTGGATCCATTCAGCCAGTCTATGTCTTTTGGTTAGAGCATATAACCCATTTACATGTAAGGTAATTATCGATATGTATGTTCCTATTACCATTTTCTTAATTGTTTTGGGTTTGTTATTGTAGGTCTTTTCCTTCTCTTGTGTTTCCTGCCTAGAGAAGTTCCTTTAGCATTTGTTGTAAAGCTGGTTTGGTGGTGCTGAATTCTCTTAGCTTTTGCTTGTTTGTAAAGGTTTTAATTTCTCTGTTGACTCTGACTGAGATCCTTGCTGGGTGGAGTAATCTCGGTTGTAGGTTTTTCCCTTTCATCACTTTAAATATGTTCTGCCAGTCCCTTCTGGCTTGCCAAGTTTCTGCTGAAAGATCAGCTGTTAACCTTATGGGGATTCCCTTGTATGTTATTTGTTGTTTTTCCCTTGCTGCTTTTAATATTTCTTCTTTGTATTTAATTTTTGATAGTTTGATGGATATGTGTCTTGGTGTGATTCTCCTTGGATTTATTCTGTATGGGACTCTCTGCGCTTCCTGGACTTGATTAACCATTTCCTTTCTCATATTAGGGAAGTTTTCAACTATAATCTCTTCAAATATTTTCTCAGTCCCTTTCTCTCTTCTTCTTCTGGGACCCGTATAATTCGTAGGTTGATGCCTTTAATATTTTCCCAGAGGTGTCTCAGATTGTCCTCAATTCTTTTCATTCTTTTTTCTTTATTCTGCTCTGCAGTAGTTATTTCCAGTATTTTATCTTCCAGGTCACTTATCCATTCTTCTGCCTCATTTATTCTGCTATTGATTCCTTCTAAAGAATTTTTTATTTCATTTATTGTGTTGTTCATCATTGTTTGCTCTTTAGTTCTTCTAGGTCTTTGTTAAACATTTCTTGTATTTTCTCCATTCTATTTCCAAGATTTTGGATCATCTTTACTATCATTACTCTGAATTCTTTTTCAGGTATACTGCCTATTTCCTCTTCATTTGTTTGGTCTGGTGGGTTTTTACCTTGCTCTTTCATCTGCTGTGTGTTTCTCTGTCTTCTCATTTTGCTTAACTTACTGTGTTTGGGGTCTCCTTTTCGTAGGTTGCAGGTTTGTAGTTCCCGTTGTTTTTGGTGTCTGCCCTCAGTGGCTAAGGTTGGTTTAGTGGGTTGTGTAGGCTTCCCCTTGGAGGAGACTGGTGCCTCTGTTCTGGTGGATGAGGCTGGATATTGTCCTTCTGGTGGGCAGGATCACGTCTAGTGGTGTGTTTTGGGGTGTCTGTGTACTTATTATGATTTTAGGCAGCCTCTCTGCTAGTGGGTGGGGTTGTGCTCCTGTCTTAATAGTTGTTTGGCATAGGGTGTACAGCACTGTAGCTTGATGGTCGTTGAGTGGAGCTGGGTCTTAGCATTGAGACTGAGATCTCTGGGAGAGCTTTCGTCATTTGATATTATGTGGAGCCGGGAGGTCTCTGGTGGACCAATGTCCTGAACTCAGCTCTCCCACCTCAGAGGCACAGGCCTGACAACTGGCTGAAGCACCAAGACCCTGTCAGCCACGTGGCTCAGAAGAAAGTGGAGAAAACAAGAAAGAAAGAAAGAAAGAAAAAGACAAAATAAAATAAAGTTATTAAAAAATAAAAAATATTATTAAAAATTAAAAAATTAAAAATTAAAAATAAAAAGAAAGAAAGAAAAGAGGAACCAAACCAAAAAACAAATCCAGCAATGATAACAAGCGCTAAATACTATACTAAAAAAAACAAAAACAAAAAAAGAAACAAAAAAAAAACCCAGACAGACAGAACCCTAGGACAAATGTTAAAAGCAAAGCTATACAGAGAAAATCACACAAAGTCCACTGCCTCAATTTTGGGGTGATTTGTTGTCTATTCAGGTATTCCACAGATGCAGGGCACATCAAGTTGATTGTAGAGATTTAACCTGCTGCTCCTGAGGCTGCTGGTTGAAATTTCCCTTTCTCTTCTTTGTTCGCACAGCTCCTGGGGTTC
Organism: Balaenoptera ricei; assembly: GCF_028023285.1. Lineage (NCBI taxonomy): Eukaryota > Metazoa > Chordata > Mammalia > Artiodactyla > Balaenopteridae > Balaenoptera > Balaenoptera ricei. The sequence goes on from NC_082647.1 coordinate 68,361,290, forward strand.
AGCGTTGGATGTGGCCCCGCCTATGCGTAGGTCACCTGAGGGCGTCTGTTCTTCATGCCCGTCTCTGGTGTCCATGCTGATTGCGGCGGCTTGCGCCTGTCTCTGGAGCTTGTTTAGGCGGTGCTCTGAATCCCCTCTCCTCGTGCACCCCGATACAATGGTCTCTTGCCTCTTAGGCAGCTCCAGACTTTCCTGGACTCCCTCATGGCTAGATGTGGTGCACCAGCCCCCTTCAGGCTGTGGTCACGCAGCCAACCCCAGTCCTCTCCCTGGGATCTGACCTCTGAAGCCCTAGCCTCAGCCCCCAGCCCTCGCGTGCCCCGGCGGGTGAGCAGACAAGCCTCTCAGTCTGATGAGTGCTGGTCAGCACTGATCATCTGTGCAGGAATCTCTCCACTTTGCCCTCTGTACCCCTATTGCTGCTGCGCTCTCCTCTGTGGCTCCGAAGCTTCCCCCCCACCACTCCCCAACTCCGCCAGTGAAGGGGCTTCCTAGTGTGTGGAAACCTTTCCTCCTTCATAGCTCCCTCCCAGAGGTGCACGTCCCGTCCCTATTCTTTTGTCCCTGTTTTTTCTTTTTTCTTTTGCCCTACCCAGGGACGTGGGAAGTTTCTTGCCTTTTGGGAAGTCTGAGGTCTTCTGCCAGCGTTCAATAAGTGATCTGTAGGAGTTGTTCCACATATAGATGTATTTCTGATGTATTTGTGGGGAGGAAGGTGATCTCCATGTCTTACTCCTCCGCCATCTTGAAGTTCTCCTACTGCTGTCTTATATAAGAATTCAGTGCCAAATTAAGAAACCAAGATCTACCCCTATGTATTCTCCAGAGAAGTTTATAGTTTTAGATCTTATATTCAGGTCTTTGACTCAAGTTAATTTTGGTATATGGTATAAGGTAAGGTTCCAATTTCATTCTTTATATGTGGTGGCTTGTCCAGTTGTTGCAGCACTATCTGTTCAAAAGACTCATTTCCCCATTTAATGGTCTTGGTGCCCTTGTCAAAATCAGTTGACCAGAGACACATGGGTTTCTAATTTCTATTCCATTGATCTATATGTCTATCCTTATCCAAGTGCCACACTGTCTTGATTACTTAGTGCTTTATACTAAGTTTGGAAATTGGGAAGTGTGAGTATTCCAAATTTGTTCATCTTTTTCATGATTGTTTTGGCTGTCCTGGATCCTGTGCAATTCCATAAGAATTTTAGAATCAGCTTGTCAATTTCTACAAAGATGCCAGCTGTGCTCTGACAGTGATCACGCTGAGTCTATAGATTAATTTGGGGAGCATTACCTTCTTAACAATTTAAAATTTTTCGATCTATGAACATGAAATATTTAATTTAGAGTTTCTTTAATTTCTTTCAACAATGTTTTGTAGTTTTCAGAGTATTAGTTGAGGTGTGAATTTTGTTTAATTCCTAGTATTTTATGATGCTATTATTATATAAATGAAATTGTTTCCTTCATTTCATTTTTGTGATTCTTAATTGCAAATGTTAGAAATACAACTGATTTTTATATGTTGTAGTATCTGACAAGCATGCTCATTTATGAGTTCTAATAGTATTTTAGTAGATTTATAAAAATTCATAAATACAAGATCATGTTATGTAAGAATAGAGATAATTTTACTACTTTCTTCCCCAACTGGGTGCCTTTTATTTATTTTTCTTTCCTAACTGCCCTAGCTGGAACCCCTAGTACAATGTTGTATAGAAATAATGAAAGTGGACATCCTTGTTTTATCGTTCCTAGGGGGAAAAGTATCTAGTCTTTCACCATTACATATGATATTAGCTGTCGATTTTTTTAAACAGATGCCCTTTATCATGTTGAAAATTTTTATACTAGTTTGTTGAATGTTTTTAATCATGAAAAGATATTAGAATTTGCTGAATGGTCTTTTCTGTGTCTGTTGAGAATATCATGTGATTTTTGGTTTTACTCTAGTGATATGATGTATTACTTTAATTGATTTTCAGTTGTTAAACCAACTTACATTCTTAGGATAAATAACACTTAGTCATGGTGTATAATTCATTGTATATGTTGCTGGATTTGCTTTGCTAGTTTTTTGTTGAGGATTTTTATATCTATATTCATAAAAGATACTGGTTTGTAGTTTTCTTTTCTTGTTCTGTCTTTGTGTGGGGTTTTGGTGTCATGGTAATACTGACCTCACAGAATGAGTTAGGAAGTACTCCCTCCTCTTTTATTTTTTGGAACAGTTTGTGAATAATTAATACTAATTCATTAACTGTTGGATAGAATTCACTAATGCAGCCATCTGGGCCTGCACTTTTCTTTGTTTGTAGATTTTGAACACTATTTTAATTTCTTTATTTATCAATTCAGATTATCTATTTCTTTATGAGTCAATTTCTGTAGTTTGTGTCTTTCTACAAATTTATCCACTCCATCTAGTTCATCTAATTTATTGGCAAATAATTTTTCATAGTATTCTTTTATAGTCTTTTTTTTTTCTGTATGGAAAGTACTAATATCCCTTCCTTCATTTCTGAGTCTAGTAATTTGAATCTTCTCTTTTTCTTGGTCAGTCTAAAGGTTTATTAATTTTGTTGATTAATTAAAGAACCAGGTCTTGGTTTCCTTGATTTTCTATTCTGTATTTCGCTAATTTCTGCTTTAACATTTATTTTTTTCCCCTTCCTTTAGTTTGCTTTAAATTTACTTTGCTCTTTTTTTTCCCACTGTCTTAAGATGGAAGGTGAGTTTATTGATTTGAGATCTTTCCCCCTTTTAAAAAATACATATTCAACGTTATTACTTTTCCATTTTTTTCTAAGCACTGCAACCTATAAATTTGGAAATTTTGTCTTTATTTTCATTCATCTCAATTTCCCTTTTGATTTTTTTCTTTGACCTATTGGTTATTTTGGAGTATGTTGTTTAATCCATATATTAGTGGGGTTTTCAAATGTCTATTGTTATCAATTTCTAATTTTGTTCCATTGTAGTCAGAAATCATACTTCAAATTATTTCTGCCTTTTAAATTTTACTGAGGTTTGTTTTATGGCCTAGCATATGGTCTATCCTGGAGAACGTTCCTTGTGCTCTTGAGAAGAATGTATAGTCTCTTGTTGTTAGATGGAGTGTTGTACATATATTATATAGATTTTTTCTTTATAGGTGTTTGTTCAGATGTTATATAGTAGTTCATAGCGTTGTTCAAATGTTCTATTTCCTTGTTGAGCTTCTACCTGGCTGTTCAACCATTACTGAAAGTAGAGTACAGATGTATCTGACTATTTTTGAATGGTCTATTTCCCCCTTAATTTCTGTCAGTTTTTGTTTCACATATTTTGGTACACTATGTTATGTGCATATATGTTTATAATAATTATATCCTACTGATGGGTTGATCCTTTATCATTATAAAATGTCCCTCTGTATCTCTAATAAACAGTCTTTTTGTAAAGTCTGTTTTTCTTTGTGATATTAGTATAGTCACTCCAGCTGTCTTGTGATTGCTGTTTGTATATCTTCTCCCAGTCTTCTATTTTCAATCTATTTTTATCTTTGAATCTAAAGTATATCTTCTATAGTAGTATAGAGTTGGATTATGGTTTTTTAGTTTGTTTGTTTTTCTTTTCTGACAATCTCTGTCTTTTGATTAGGCTTTTAATCCATTCACATTTAATATCTTTTTTATATAGTTGGATTTATGTTTGCCAGCTTACTTTTTTGTTTTTGTTTTTTTGGTATGTCTCATATCTTTTTTGTACCTCTTTACTGCTTTTTTGCAAGTGAATATTTTCTAATATAGTATTTCAATTAATTTAATGATTTAATTACTTCAATGACTTTTTCACTATATTTTCTTGAGTGATGTCAGTATTTGCCCTAAGGCCTACCACATACATCTTTATTTATAAGAATCAGCTTCAAATTTAGTTTAACTCAATTCCAGTGAGCCATAAAAGTATTACTCTTGTAACTCTATTCCCTTTTCTAACCTTTTGTGATATTATTTTCATATTATTTATATTATATATCTATAAATGTTAATAATATTTTAACATTACATTTAAAATTATTACATTATATAATTTACTGTCTTTTAAAGAAGTTGAGAGAAAAAAGGAGAGCAAATAAGTATAGCTTTTGCTAATTAACCTTATTTATAATTTCTGGATCTCTTCATTTGTTCCTGTGGATCAAGCTACTATTTGGAATTAACTTCCTAGCCAAAACAGCTTAGATTACTCACCTCTGTTGTATTATTTTGCCAAATGTATCACATATGTATATGTTATAGGTCAAACAATACATTACACGTATAATGTTTTATACAATAGCTTTTAAAATCAGTTAAGAAAGGAGGAGAAATATATAAATATGCTAATATTATATAGTTACATTATTATCTTTATTATTGTTTTTCATATGTTCATGTGAACTCAAGTTACTGTCTGGGGTCAACTGCTTTCAACCTAAAGATTTTCTTTTAGTATTTCATATCATGTGGGTTTGTTAGCAACAAATCCTCATGCTTTTATTTGGGAATATGCTTATTTTGCCTTCATTTATAAATCACAGTTTTGCTCAATACAGAATTCTTAGTGACATTTTTTTCTTTGGGCACTTTTAGTATGTTATCCCCCCCCTTTTTTTGGCTTCCACTGTTCTGATGGAGAGTCACCTATTAATCTTACTGGAATTCCATTGTAAATTAGAGTGGTTTTTCTTCTTGCTGATTCCAAGATTTTCTCCTTATCTTTGGATTCAATATTTATACTGTGATGTGTCTGACTGTGGATCTGTTTGTGTTTATACTCCTTGGAATCTGTTGAGTTTCCTAGATGTGTAGATTAATGTTTTCAATAAATTTGGTAAGTTTTTAGCCATCATTTTTTTAAAATAGTTTTTATGCTTCTTTCTCCTTTCCTTCTGGTACTCCTATTATGCTTATTTTGGTGTACTTGATAATGTCTCATTATTTTTCTCTGCATTGCATTTTTCTTAATTTTTTTCTTTATTCTTCAGATTGCATAATCTTCATCAATTTTCAAGTCACTAATGTAGTTCAAATCTACTGAATTTTTCACTTCAGCTACTGCATCTTTTAGCCCCAGTATTTAAATTCGGTTCTTTTAAAAAAACTAATTTCTACCTCTTATAGACATTGTCTGTGTGGACAAAGAATGTCGCCTGCCATATAGGTAAACAAAGGGTGTTCTGGCCATCAAGTCATCAGTCACTGCAGCCGCCCTGACTGTGCACCCTGAAGGGATTCAGGATGGAAAGAAACAGGACAGTTAAGGTGCATATCAAAGAAATGATTTCAGTGAGCCCAGAAACTTGCATATTCCCATACATAGAAAAGTGCTAAATTCATCAGCTTGAGACATCTGGTATTTCTTTAGTTAACAGTAATCTTTTGATGTTCTGCCTACCTGGTTTTTGTTGCAGAGACTCCTATATATCCCTTACCTCTTTGAAACAGTCCCTCAGAGCTATCTGAAATTCTGTCTCCCAGGCTTAAGTCCTCAGTAAGTCCGCTGAATAAAATGTAATATTCAACTTTTAGGTTGTCCATTTTTTTAAATAGACGTCTTTATGATGTAACATTGTCATCATACCTTTACTTCTTTTATCATGATTTCTTTACTTATTTGAATATATTTATAATGGTTACTTTGAAGATTCTGTCTGTTGAATCTAACATTTGGTTGCAATCACAGGCAGTTTCTGTTGTCCGCTTTTCCCCCCTTGTGTATGGATCATACTTTCTGGCTTCTCTGCAGTTCTAGTTTTGTTTTTTTTTTTAACTGGAAACTTGACACTTTAGATAATATGCTTCGGCAACTCTGGGTACTTCCCTCTTACCCTAGGGGCTTGTTATTGTTATTTGCTTATTTATTTGTTTAGTGATTATTTCAGTGAAGTCAATTTTCCCACTACTACCAACCCCCCACTCCCACCCTCTAGCATGCAGCCTCTGATGTTGTTCCTCAGAGAACACAACCTTGGATACACCTATAAACACTCTGGGATGACAATGATTTTTGCAGGGTTCTCTTTGTCTCCTTCCATTCCCACAACAAGGTCTAATACTTGGTAAGCTTATTTGTGCTTTTATTTTCCCTGAGGCATGAACTGCTTGATGGACTGATCCAATCAAACTTGGGACCATCCAGAAAGACACTTCCTGAGATTCCTGTTTGAAATCTGTTCTGATCCAAGGAGGGTACTTCCCAGATGCATCTATGCCTGATTCTCCCCAGCAAAGTACCCAACTTAAAGTTTAGTCTATATCCCCAATGAAGCTATCAGTCTCCTCCCAACTGCCTTTTATCATAACCACCACTGTTTCTGAGACCATCCTTCACTCTAAACTTCTCCACATTATATTGCAAATGAAGTCAGTTCCTGTGGGAAGAGATGTGGAGCTCTCTATTTTATAACGTGTTTTTTTTTTTCCTACTGCAAAATCTCTGAGCTACAGCTCTGAAGCAGAAGTGGGGACAATAGGATACTTCTCTCTGAGTAACACCTCCACTTTGTGACCTGAATGTTCAATTGATGGGGCAGGGCACAGTAGTTCTAGCAGATTTTGTGGAGTGTTTCTTAATTTGTTCATTAAATGACCTGTGTTTGCCTTCCTTAGAACCACTTCAGAGACTCTGAATGTTCCCCTAGGATCATCTCTGGAGACTTAATTTTTTAAAAACAATTTTTATCAGTTTCACTAGGGAGTGAGTCCACAGAGCTTTCTGTGCTATCATGTCAAAAGTGAAACTTTCATTTTTTCTTTTTTTTTTGGTTGAGATTTGGGACTGGATTTACATAATCCAGCCACATTTATTACTTGAAATGTTTGTCCTTTTTTATAGCTTGGATGCAGTCAAGCCACAGAACCAGATAATTATTATATATAGACATTAAAAACAGAGTGACCAGTAGAATATTGTGATGAATTAGTTTTGATCAGGTTAGCTAAAGACAAAGACAATCACATGATCTATTAAGAGGAGGTGATAGAAATCAAGACAATAATAAAAATGAGTTAACTAAGAGTACATATTTCTGTTTTCCCTACAAAAAAGGCCTAAATTTATTCTCTGAAGTCAGCCAGGTTTATGCCTATGAAATGTGCTATTGTTATATGAAGGGAATTTATTTTTTTAGCAGAAGAATTCAGGCCATTTAATTTTATAATTAGTTTCTCTGAAATGAATTAGAAAAATATTACTCTCCTCCATACTTAATAGAATTTCTATTTATTTTTCCCTCCCCATGAGTCACTGATTTTCTAGTTTCTAGACTAGTCACTGAGTTTTGGTTTGAAATATCTGAAGGTCAAATTATTACTTGGCTATAGTGATCCAAGGATTGAAAAAATGTCTAATCACAACATAAATAACCTTTCAGAATCCAAACAAAGTATAATAGAAATGAAATAAGTAAAAATAAACCCCCCCACACAGACAGAGGCATATCAAGAATTATTACAAATGGTTGAATTTCAGGGAAAAATGCTATTACAAATATGTAATCCCTAGTTTCTTATTTTCCCCCAGATTCTTAGATTTAAAGCCAGATTCCTTCATTATTTCTGACCTGATATGAAACACCATCTGGCATGTGAATGTTAAGAGGATCATATGTAAGCAAAATAGATATTTTCTCTCCTTCTGATTCTAAGACTTTTTACAGGCATGTAGATTATTTAGGTTTGAAATGTGAATTACAACCAAATTGATAAAGAGATAGGATAGTTTTTAGTATCAATTTTTTAAAGTAATTACACATTTAAATATTTTAATTGGCATTCTGTAATTCTCTTTTAAATTTTAGCCTTATGACTATTTTCCTTGAAGAAAGATTTAAAATCAAGCCCTCACAAAGCAAATAATAATGTAAATATTTTTATAATTATTTTATGATGTATACACATGTCAAACTGAATCCATAGTTCACCAAATCTACGTTGGCCAAATTTTCCAGATAATTAGCAAATATTTATCAATATCCAGTAGTTTTACTTATAATACATGAGCTGAATCATATGTGAAAAACACATTATGGCATTGGAATTAATTTCTATGATTACTTTTTAGATGAGGAATTTCTGCTGTTTTTAACATTTACTTAGAATCATAAACTTTCAAAGCTGGTAGCTAATAGGTCATGTGGTTAAAATATTTAACTTTAAAGACAAGAAAGCTGAGGTCTACAGTTTACATAATTTATCTAAAGACCTACAGCTATTTAGTGAGGCAACCAGGGTTAGACTACAGGTTGCCAAAGTCTTGGTCCATTCTACTTTGAACCCTACTATGCTTCTTTCATAACCTTGATGAACTCCTGTCCAGAAAATCTCACTTTGGAGGGTTTGAGATATATATGGTTGCTTCATTCTCACTTACACCACACTGGAAACTGAAACTAGATTTACACGTTAAAAAAGATTCCCTTTTCTTAAATTTTTACTCAATCACAATGGCTGTTTGAGTTTCAAAACAATTTCGATATGTGCAAGCTACTAGAGAAATCTATGAGCAAATAGCCAAGCAAAACTAGCCAATTTAAATTTAAAAAAATAGACTACAATAAAAATAAACAAAAATGTTTTTTTAAGGTCAATTCACCAGGAAATAAGAGTCAACTGAGTTTCCATTTCAAGTATGGAATAACTAAGGCTCACTGGGTTCTACCCTGATAAAATTACACAAGAAGGAGAGGAGAAAAGGAAGGAGAAAGAAGGGAGAGAGAGAATCAGTAATCTTGTTTGTTGTTCCAGTCCTTTATGCTGGACTCCATGAAAAAAATATTCAAATACCAAATGCATGGAACAAGCGTGTATGATTTATATACATCTCATATAAACATACGTAATATTTATTCATCATTTCATTAAAACAGAAAACCACAGGAAAAACAATGGGACACTTAAAACTTGAAGTTCTGTCAAAGTTTGATCTACTCTTTTTCACCTCTTGCATAGAAGATCACATCTGTCTTCAGAGTTCTGGACAACTATGTGTGCTACTGAAAAATATTAAATAATTTAGCAAATTTCATTTGTTGTTGCTAGTTGTGTCTGCCAAGAATATCATCAGTTAAGACAGCATTGGGCTTCCCTGGTGGCGCAGTGGTTGAGAATCTGCCTGCTAATGCAGGGGACACGGGTTCAAGCCCTGGTCTGGGAAGATCCCACATGCTGCGGAGCAACTAGGCCCGTGAGCCACAACTACTGAGCCTGCGCGTCTGCAGCCTGTGCTCCACAACAAGAGACGCTGTGATAAGTGAGAGGCCTGTGCACCGCGATGAAGAGTGGCCCCTGCTTGCCACAACTAGAAAAAGCCCTCGCACAGAAACGAAGACCCAACACAGCCAAAAAAAAAGACAGCATTTATCAAGCCACCGTCTATGCTGATTAGCTACTGTAAAGAGTGATTTAACCACTCATATTCTTTAGGCTCAGAACTCTCAATGTCAGCATCATAGAGAATTTCTGGCTTTGAAGACTAAGGTTATTATGTCATGAGCTTCTGTGGCTCACTAATTCCTCTGAACAACAGGGTTCTTTGTAATTTATTTTTATTTTATTTTATAACTGATGCCTGTTTGCCTAGCGACCACAGGATAGAAACAGCTAGAGTGCATGCTACTGATTATTTCCTCAATTTGAAGGAAATAAATATAGAGGCTGACAACACTGAAGGACAACGACTAAGTTGTTAGTGGACATACTCTGGTACACAGTCCACTTCCCATTGCTAAGTTGTTCTAAGTTGATGTAGAAAATGTACTTATTACTATTTTAATACTTCAACCTTCTGAAGTGGCCTGTCTCTTGTGACTGGGAGTTTCATCTCATTATGTTTTTGTAAAACTGCAGACTCTAATTTGAATAGACACTAAATTTAGTATGGGTAGTCCAAAAACATCTTTAGAGCTATGTTGATAGCACGCTCACATAAGTGCATGCACACGCACGTGCACACACACACAATGTATAATACTACACTGACTGCATCATGATGATGGTTGTCCAAACAGCACTACCCACAATGAAAAGTAGCCTTACTCGTAACAGTAGATCTGAGCAGAAGTATAATGGTCAGATGCTTTTGTCTTTTGTGGCAATCAGAGAAATCATAAGAGAAAAATGACAGTAAGGTTTCCCGGGACAAATGAACATTCAACCTCTGCCATTGTATAGAACATATTAAAAATTAAAAAAAATTTTCTATTTCAAAACTCATTACTTCCGTTACTTACAAAGAACATTAAAGCTTAAAACCACCTGACATCAGTTTTTTCTTTCTTTTTTGTTTGTGTGTATGTGTGTTTTCAAATATTTTCCAATGAATAGTGGCAATGAATTAAGAAGAAAAGCATTTAGGATAACTTATAGTAAGTTTGACCACACAAATTTCATTAAGAAATTGAGAAAATGATCAGTTGGTACTGAAATTATATATATATATATATATACACACACACATACATATATACACACATATATATGTGTGTATATATGTATGTGTGTGTGTATATGTATATATGTGAAATTATACATATATATACACACACGCACATATAATTTTTTTAGTATAATAATGAAGATTTTAAAGGAAGTTTAGACATAATGTAGTCTGGTTCCTACATTTTATAAAGGAGAAAATCAAGGTATATATGTGTAAAAGTATAATTTTATACTGTATATTGCACAAAACAGCAGTATAACACATTTTATATTTATCCCAAAAAAATTTAGTTATTTTCTATATTAAAATCAGCAGATTTTATTATTTATTTGTTAAAGATGTTTTCTAATTTTAATCATTCTACATTATTTTACTTGTTCATAAAATTTTCTCATCATTACTGATATATACATATATAATATATATATGGATATATATATACATATTTATGCATATATCATTCATTTATTTTATTCTATGAAATTTACACCATGGTAGAAATGCAAGAAAACTAAATCATCCAAGGAGAAGACTCTCTGGGTTAATTTTTACGGACTATTGCTTTATCAATAACTACAAGGTATATTTATCTTTTGTTCAATGACTGTCATTCATTCCCAAGAAGTCTGTTGCTAAGTGAAAAGTTCTTAAATAATTTTAAAAAATTAATTGTAGTGAGATAAATTATGCTGTATTCCATCCTAAGCCAAGATAAACAAATAATTTTCACTATTAGAAAAATATATGAACTGAATAATAGAAAGAAGTGTATATGTAATTAATGATAATTCAAAAGTAAATAAACATTAGTTTGTGCATAAACTACAATGTAATGAAATTTAATTTTCTTTGCCAAAAAAAGAGTAACTTTATAGTGAGAGATGGTTGGTGGAGGAGGTATGAAAAAGTTAGTTCTTGGAAAGTTCATTCTTACTGCACCATTTTCTTCCACCATATATATACTTTTAACTCATACGGGCTCATGCTTCTCCTGTACTAAAACTAACTTAAAATAAACTCACAGAGGTTGGGGATTTTTGTTTCCATATATAAGGAGCTAAGATGTCAACCACTCTGTCCTAACAACAAGTAAAAACATGAACAGACTGAAAAAGTCAACTCTTCTTGGATCCCTAAGTGAGAGGAGAACACAGAGCAAATCGGTCTCCAAGACTGGAGAGACAGGCAAATGTAGGGAGTCTAGGCTTATTGGGGCAGAACTTAACTCACAAGCAAAAACTGCTGTGGGAAACAGTGCTGGGGTAGCAAAAGCTAAATGGTAAATGATGAATTGCTGGAGGCTCAGTGAGAAAAACTCAGAAAGTTAAAAATTCCAGGGGCCTCCAGTCACAGAGAGTCCTCTGAATATTGTAAGATTTACCTCCAAGAACTTCACCAGATTCCCACAGTAAATATCAGAGAAAAATCCCGTTGAGCTCTGCGCATGCAGGGGGTAAAAGGAACCATTTAAAAATATACCAGAGGATTTTATTCTTTTTTTTTTTTTTAACATCTTTATTGGAGTATAATTGCTTTACAATGGTGTGTTAGTTTCTGCTTTATAACAAAGTCAATCAGTTATACGTATACATATGTCCCCATACCTCTTCACTCTTGCATCTCCCTCCCTCCCACCCTCCCTATCCTACCCCTCTAGGTGGTCACAAAGCACCGAGCTGATCTCCCTGTGCTATGTGGCTGCTTCCCACTAGCTATTTATTTTACGTTTGGTAGTGTATATATGTCCATGCCACTCTCTCACTTTGCCCCAGCTTACCCTTCCCCCTCCCGATATCCTCAAGGCCATTCACTAGTAGGTCTGCATCTTTATTCCCGTCTTGCCCCTAGGTTCTTCATGACTTTTTTTTTTTTTTTAGATTCCATATATATGTGTTAGCATATGGTATTTGTTTATCTCTTTCTGACTTACTTCACTCTGTATGACAGTCTCTAGTTCCATCCATGTCACTACAAATAACTCAGTTTCGTTCCTTTTCATGGCTGAGTAATATTCCATTGTATATATGTGCCACATCTTCTGTATCCATTCATCTGTTGATGGACACTTAGGTTGCTTCCACGTCCTGGCTATTGTAAATAGTGCTGCAATGAACATCGTGGTACATGACTTTTTTTGAATTATGGTTTTCTCAGGGTATATGCCCAGTAGTGGGATTGCTGGGTCGTATGGTAGTTCTAGTTTTAGCTTTTTAAGGAACCTCCATCCTGTTCTCCATAGTGGCTGTATCAATTTACATTCCCACCAACAGTGCAATAGTGTACCCTTTTCTCCACACCCTCTCCAGCATTTATTGTTTGTAGATTTTTTGATGATGGCCATTCTGACTGGTGTGAGATGATATCTCATTGTAGTTTTGATTTGCATTTCTCTAATGATTAATGATGTTGAGCATTCTTTCATGTCTCTGTTGGCAATCTGTATATCTTCTTTGGAGAAATGTCTATTTAGGTCTTCTGCCCATTTTTGGATTGGGTTTTTTTTTTTGTTAATATGGAGCTGCATGAGCTGCTTGTAAATTTTGGAGATTAATCCTTTGTCAGTTGCTTCATTTGCAAATATCTTCTCGCATTCTGAGGGTTGTCTTTTCATCTTGTTTATGGTTTCCTTTGCTGTGCAAAAGCTTTTAAGTTTCATTAGGTCCCACTTGTTTATTTTTGCTTTTATTTCCATTTCTCTAGGAGGTGGGTCAAAAAGGATCTTGCTGTGATTTATGTCATAGAGTGTTCTGCCTATGTTTTCCTCTAAGAGTTTTAGAGTGTCTGGCCTTACATTTAGGTCTTTAATCCATTTTGAGTTTATTTCTGTGTATGGTGTTAGGGAGTGTTCTAATTTCATTCTTTTACATGTAGCTGTCCAGTTTTCCCAGCACCACTTATCCAAGAGGCTGTCTTTTCTCCGCTGTATATTCTGGCCTCCTTTATCAAAGATGAGGTGACCATATGTGCGTGGGTTTATCTCTGGGCTCTCTATCCTGTTCCATTGATCTATATTTCTGTTTCTGTGCCAGTACCGTACTGTCTTCATTACTGTAGCTTTGTAGTATAGTCTGAAGTCAGGGAGCCTGATACCTCCAGCTCCGTTTTTCTTTCTCAAGATTGCTTTGGCTATTTGGGGTCTTTTGTGTTTCCATACAAATTGTGACATTTTTTGTTCTAGTTCTGTGAAAAATGCCATTGGTAGTTTGATAGGGATTGCACTGAATCCGTAGATTGCTTTGGGTAGTAGAGTCATTTTCACAATGTTGATTCTTCCAATCCAAGAACATGGTATATCTCTCCATCTATTTGTATCATCTTTAATTTCTTTCATCAGTGTCTTATAATTTTCTGCATACATGTCTTTTGTTTCCTTAGGTAGGTTTATTCCTAGATATTTTATTCTTTTTGTTGCAGTGGTAAATGGGAGTGTTTTCTTAATTTCACTTTCAGATTTTTCATCATTAGTGTATAGGAATGCAAGAGATTTCTGTGGAGTGTTTTGTTCTTTTTAACAAAACCTGTCTTGGGAAGAGGGGATGGACTAATTAGTCACAGCTTAACCTGCTGCAGTACTATTAGAGCTTAACCGGCCAGCAAAAGGGAAATACCCAACTCCAGCCCATTGTAGCCATCCTGAACCACCCAAGAAGGGAGAAAAAAGCAAAAATACTTCTAAAGTTCACAGTCAAGAGAACTAAAAGACTGAGACCTAATGTAGGACCATAGAGTGCTCCCTTCCCCTTACAACTCACTACCACATTACTACAAGCCAATTTATAGCCATTCCTTTTACTTGGTACATCACATCCCACTATCAAGAAAATTTTACAAGGCATAGAAAAAGGCAAAAAGCAAAATCTGACGAGAAAGAGCAAGCATCAGAACCAGATAGAGCAGGGATGTTGGAATTTTCCAACCAGGAATTTTAAACAACTGTGATTAATATGCTAGTGCTCTAATGAGGACAGTATGCAAGACCAGAGAACATAAGCAGAGAGATGGGAATCCTAATAAAGAACTCCCAAGGAAATTCTAGATGTTAAAAACAAAACAAAACACTGTAACAAAAATTTTAAATATGCTTTTTATGGGCTTAACTGAACATAATTGAGGAAAGAATCTGAATGAAGACTGAAAAACACAGAACAGAATATCCAAGGACTGTAGGACAACTACAAAAGGTGTAAGATACATGTAATGGGAATATCAGGAGAAGAAAGAGAGAAAGGAAGAGAAGAAATATTTGAAACAATCATGACTGACAATTTTCCCAAATTAATGTCAGACATCAAACCACAGATCCAGGAAGCACAGAGAACACCAAGCAAGATAAATGCCCAGAAAAAACCTATATCCAAGCATATCATTTTCAAATTAGAGAAAATCAAAGACAAAGAAAAAAATCCTGAAAGAAGGCAGAGGAAAAAAAACACCTTAAACCTATAGAGGAACAAAAATAAGAATCACATCCAACTTCTCCTGAGAAATCATGCAAGTAAGAAGAGAGTGGATAAAACACCTAAATTGCTGGGAAAAAAAAACCCCATCTACCTAGAATTCTGTACCCAGAAAAATTACTCTTCAAAAGTGAGGAGGAAATAAAGACTTTCTTGGACAAACAAAAATAGAGGAAATATATTGCCTGTACACTTGCCTTGTAAGAAATGTCAAAAGGAGTTCCTTAGAGAGAAGGAAAATAATACGGGCCAGAAACTCAGATCTACACAGAGAAAGGGCTGACCAACAAGAAGAAATAAGTGAAGGTAAAAGAAAAACTTTTATTTTTCCAATT
Source organism: Balaenoptera ricei (assembly GCF_028023285.1). Taxonomy (NCBI): domain Eukaryota; kingdom Metazoa; phylum Chordata; class Mammalia; order Artiodactyla; family Balaenopteridae; genus Balaenoptera; species Balaenoptera ricei. Next base: position 68,376,546 of record NC_082647.1, read on the forward strand.
CATAATCAATCTAACAGATAACAGTTTATTCAAAATAATTGCCACAATGTATTCATATATATGCTTATGTGTGCTTATATATGTAAAATAAATGACAGCAATGATAAAAGGGATGAGGGGAAGGAATTAGAATTATTTTGTTATTGTAAGGTACCCACACTATGCGTGAAGTGGTATGGTTTCATTTGAAAGTGGACTTTTAATAACCACTAGAGAAAGTTAGAAAAAAAACACAACTATAACTGATACACTAAGGAGAGAAAATGGAATCATATGAAATGCTCGATTAAAATCACAGAAAGCAGAAAAAGAGTGGAAGACAAAAACAGGAACAAAGAACAAGGGCAACAAATAGAAAACAGTAATTAATATTGTACTTGTTAATCCAACTGTATCAATAATCACTTTGAATGTCAAGGGTCTAAATGCCCTAATTAAAAGACAGAGCTTGCCAGAGAGGATCAAAAACCACAACCCAACTGTATGTTGTCTATGAGAAAACCACTTTGAATATAAGGACACATAGATTAAAAGTAAATAGATGAAGAAAAATATACCATGTTAACACTAATCAAAAGAAAGCAGAAGTAGTTATATTAATATCAGACAGAGCAGACTTCAAAGCACAGAAATTTTTCAGAGATAAAGAAGTGTACTACATAATCATAAAGGCATCAATTCTCCAAGAAGATAAAACAATTCTTAATGTGTATGTGCCTAATAACAGAGTGTCAAATGACATGAGGCAAAAAATGATAGAACTGCAAGAAAAAATAGATGAATCCACTATCATAGTTGGAGACTTCAACATCTCCTTCTCAGAAGCAGACAGATCCTGCAGGCAGATAATCGGTAAGGACATAGCTGAACTCAACACTACCATCAATCAACTGAATATAATTGACACCTACAGACTACTATGTCATTGAACAATAGAAGAATACACATTTTTCTCAAGATCACAGGGAACATCACCAAAGTAGACTACATTCTGTGCAATAAAACACACTTTAATTTAAAAAAAATCTTATTCATACAACATCTGCTCTCAGATCATAATGCAATTAAATCAGTAACAGAAAGATAACTGGAAAATTCCAAAGTACATGGAAAATGAACAATACACTTCTAAATAATACATGGGTCAAAGAATTAAATAAAAATGAAAACACAACTTATTTCTGGGATTCAGCAAAACCTGTGCTTAGAGGGACATTTACTGCATTGAATGCATACACTACAACAGAAGATCTAAAATCAATAACGTAACTTTTCATCTTAAGAACTAGAAAAAGAAGAACAAATTAAATTCGAAGTAAGTAGAAGAAAACAAAAATAACTAGAGCAGAAACTAATGAAACGGAAAACAGGAAATCAGTATAGAAAAATCTATGAAACCAAAAGCTGGTTTTTTGAAAAGGTCAATAAAATCAACGAGCCAGGCTAACTAGGAAAAAGGAGACAGGGTGCTAATTACTAATATCAGAAAATGAAGGAACGGATATCACTACAGATGCCACAGAAATTTAAAGGATAATAGAGGAATATTATGAACACTTCTGTGCTCACAAATTTGAAAACATCAATGAAATGGACCAATTCCTCAAAAGACACAATCTGCCAAAACTCACACAAGAAGAAATAGATGATCTTCCGAAACAGAAAGTACCAGGCCCACATGGGTTCAACCGTGAATTTTACCAAACATTTAAGAAAGAAACTATACCAATTCTATATTATTTCTTTGATGCAGAGGGAATACTTCCTAACTCATTCTATGAGACTAGTGTTACTGTAATACCAAAACTGAACAGTGACATTATAAGAAAACTATCACCATCTCTCATAAACTTAGATGAAAAAATCCTCAACAAAATACTAGCAAATTGAGTCCAAAAAGGTATTAAAAGTATTATACACCATGACCAAGTAGGATTTATCCCAGTTATGCAAGACTGGTTTAACATGGGAAAATCAACTATGTCTTGCATCACATCAACAGACAAAAATCCAACACCCATTCTTAATAAAAATTCTCGGTAAACTAAGAACAGAGGAGAGCTTTCTCAAGTTGATAAAGACTATCTACAGGAAACGTACAGCTAACATCATATATTAATAGTGAGAAACTCAAAACTTTCTCGCTAAGATCAGGTATAAAGATGTCCCCTCTTATCACTCCTTGTCAACATCATACTGGAAGTCTTTGCTAATTCAATAAAGCAGGAAAAGGAAAAGAAATGGTGCACAGATAGGGAAAAAAGACATAAAATTGTCTTTGTTATCAGATGACATGATCATCTACAGAGAAAATCTGAAAAAAATGGCAAAAAACCCCCATGAACTCCTGGAGCTAATAAGCAATTAGAGCAAAGTTGCAGAACACAATGTTAACATACAATATCAGTTGCTTTCCTATATAAAAACAATATACAAGTGAAATTTGAAATTAAAAACAAAATACCATTTACATTTGCATCTCCAAAATTAAACACTTAGGTATAAATCTAACAAAATATATACATGATCTATATGAGGAATACTACAAAACTTCAATAAACAAAGCTGACCAACTAAATAAATGGAGAGATATTCCATGTTCATGGATAGGAAAACTCAATATTGTCAAAGTATCAATTCTTCCCTAATTGATCTATATAGTCAATGCAATTCCAACCAATTCCCAGCAAACTGTTTTATGGATATTGACAAACTGAGTCTAAAGTTTATATGGAGAGGCAAAAGACTCAGAATAGCCAACACAATATCGAAGGAGAAGGAACGACTGAAGTTAGAAAACTAATGTTACCTGACTTCAGGACTTGCTATAAATCTACAGCGATCAAGACAGTGTGATATTAGTGAAATAACAGAAAAATAAATCAGTGGAACAGAATAGAGAACCCAGAAAGAGACCCTCATAAATACAGTCCATTCATCTTTGGCAAAGGAGCAAAGGCAATACAATGGGGCAAAGGTGGTCTTTTAAACAAATGGCATTGGAAAAACTGGACATCCACATGAAGAAAAAATGAATCTAGACAGAGACCTTACACTCGTCACAAAAATTAACTAAAAATGGATCACAGTCCTCTCATCACAAGATGAGAGGACCTAGATGACTTTGGGAATGCCTTTTTTAGGCACAATACTGAAGGCACGATCCATAAAAGAACAGTTGATAAGCTCTACTCCATTAAAATTAGAAACTTTTGCTCTGAAAAAGACCACATCAAAAGAATTAGAGGAACCACAGACAAGAGGAAAATATTTGCAAAGGACACATCTGATAAAAGACGGTTAAAAATGTACAAAGAACTCTTAAAAATCAACAGTAAAAAACCAAATAACCCAATTAAAAAATGGGCCAAAGACCTTAACAGACACCTCATCAAAATGATATACAGATGAAAAATAAGCATATGAAAAGATGCTTCACATTATATATCATCAGGCAAATGCAAATTAAACAAACGATGAGATACCACTACACACCTGTCAGAATGGCCAAAATCCAGAACACTGACAACACCAAATGCTGACAAGTATGTGGAGCAATGAGAACTGTCATACATTGCTGGTGGGAATGCAAAATGGTACAGCTACTTTGAAAGAGTGTTAGGAGGTTTCTTATAAAACTAAACATACTCTTACCATACAATCCAGCAATCATGCTCTTTGGTATTAATCCAAAGGAGTCTAAAACTTAGGTCTGCACAAAAATATGAACATGAATGTCTATAGCAACTTTATTCATAACTGCTAAAACTTGGAAGCCACCAAGATGTCCTTAATCAGGTGAATGGGTATATTAACTATGGTAATCCAGACAGTGGAATATTATTCAGTAGCAAAAAGAAACGAGCTATCAAGCCATGAAAAAACATGGAGGAAACTTAAATGCATATTACTAAGTGAAAAAAGCCAATCTGTAAAAAGGCCAGTGGTTGCCAGATACTAGTGCGGAGGTACAAACAAATAGGTGGAGCGCAAAGGATTTTTAGGGCCATGAAAATACTCTGTATGAGACTATAATGTTGACTACATGTTATTATACATTTGTTTAAATGCACAGAATGTACAATACCAAGATGAACCCTAATGTAAATTATGAACTTTGGGTAATTATTATGTCTCAATGGAGGTTCACCGATTTTAACAAGTGTACCACTCTGGTGTGGGATACTGATAACGAGAGACCCTCTGCATGTGTGGGAAGCAGGGGTGATATGGGAGATCTCTGTATCTTCCTCTCAATTTTTCTGTAAATCTAAAATTGCACTAAAAATATGTTTAAAAAATAAAGTTATAGAACAGGAGCCAGAAAACATTGGGACAAAAAAATGTTTAACGTAAGTTTGCCTCAAAACAGGAGGATTAGCTCAAAGTATTGTAAAAGATTCTTTCTCTTCAATCCCTCACTTGGCAAATTCACACAATTCAAATTTATTTTGCATGATTTATTTTATTAGAAAATGTGACTTCCCACAAATTGATGAATGCATTTTTGCCTAAAACACTAATGTCAATACAAAACTTCTTATGGTCTAGTCACATAGTATATTCTTGGGGAAAAAGTCATTTCACTATGATAAAAGAGAAATCTAGTCTGAAAAATGTTATATATTTTCAAAAGCTGTTGTGGAAAGTCATTAATTGAAGAATTATTATGTGAGGTAATCTGTAAAGTCAAATATCTTCCACAAATTAAGAAAAAGGAGAAATTAATGACACCAAGATAAGACAGAACAATAAACTATTTCAATTGAAAAACTGGTATAACCAGAAAATTACTGTAACAGTAACAACTTTGCCACATTTCATATAGCAACATCGATTCACAAGTATTTTAAAATGTTAACTAAAACTTCAGAACAAACTTGCTAGATTAGTAGACCATCCTCACTAGTCTTCTCCCTTTTCATTCTCTTTGATGTTTACTTTCTTTATTTCAGTTCCTATTAAGAACTAGCCTCCTCTACGCAGTGTAGCTCTCATACATGTTATTATATCTGTCTGGAAAATGACCTTCTCCCTATTTCCTGCTAAGTCCAAATACTTCAGGGCAGTCTTCCTTCCTCTGCTACCAGATGAGACATGTCCCTAACGTGCAGATCTATTATAAACATCTTTATAACAATTAATTACTATGTAATTATTTTTATCTTCGTTATTATGCTGTAATCCTCCTGGAGGACATGTATCAAAAGTCTCTGTGATGTTCATTTTTGGATGACAGATTGGATTAAACAAGAATGTACTTTTTAAGGACTATTCAGGTGATGCCATATTTTTAAATACTATTCTATAAAATAAAACTATTCCATAAAAAAGTAATTTATTAGCATTTTAAAGAACTGACTATATCAGAAATTAATGAATTAACATCTACAAAAGAATACTTTGGCATATTGAAAATTAATTAAATATTATGTGTATATATGTTTGTGTGTATTTGCACATATATGCTATATCTGTGTGTATATACATATATGGGTATATATACATATATGTGTGTGTTGTACATATATATGTTTATATATATAGTCTCTTGGTATGGAATGGAAGATAATTTTCTGCTATTCGGGAAAAATATTGCTTTAAACTAATTACTGTGTTATATTCTCTGACAATGCCTTCAGGTTCACTATACCGTAATTTTGATGACAGAAAAACATGGTTACTGGTTTTCAAAAGGAAAAAGAAAAACTTAGTTGATGTGCATTTCTAAGGAGAAAAGTACATACTATTGAAAGTATATCAATAATACTATTCAGTGGGCTTCCCTGGTGGCGCAGTGGTTAAGAATCTGCCTGCCAATGCAGGGGACATGGGTTCAAGCCCTGGGCCAGGAAGATCCCACATGCCACGGAGCAACTAAGCCCATGTGCCACAACTACTGAGCCTGTGCTCTAGAGCCCGTGAGCCACAACTACTGAGCTCATGTGCCACAACTACTGAAGCCCGCGTGCCTAGAGCCCGTGCTCCACAACACGAGAAGCCACTGCAATAAGAAACCCGCACACCACAACGAACAATAGTCCCCGCTCGCTGCAACTAGAGAAAGCCTGTGCGCAGCAATGAAGACCCAACGCAGCCAAAATAAATAAAATAAATAAATAAATAATTTTATTAAAAAATATTATTCAAATATCCCGAAGTTATCAAGTCTGTCTTATAATGTTCAATTTGGCTGAAGCCCCATCTTCTGAGTTGGAGAGAAGTTGATGAGGTTTTACTGAATTTTCCTATTAATATTCTTAAGAGTTCTTAGGAATGCTTTCATGCCACACAAATCTGCCAGGTGCTTAGCTCCTGGTAACCACTGCCCAGATTTTTCTGCTGGTCCACTCAAGCTAGCTCTGAACCACTTGTTCAGATTGCTGTATTCCTTCTGCATCCTTCTGCCTCTCCTTTAATTCCCCTCCCATCTATGATACAATTAAATAAAGATTTAAGAGAAGGGAATTAAATGAAGAAAAGTAAAAGGTTAAAGTGGATATTAAATATCCCCTCTTCCTCCCCAGGAAGTCCAACCTCTGGGCCCTCTTTATCCTCAATCCTTCAGTGCTTGGAAGTTTCAGAAGCCACGTGTCTTCAGTAGACAAATGACTGCTCAAAATCCCTTCCCTTCACAGTCCAGGGAAGTTTGGGAGAGAAAAAGAAAGTTCTTTCCCTCAGGAGCCCAATGTTGCCTCCCTCTCTCTCTCTCTCTCTCTGTGTGTGTGTGTGTGTGTGTGTGTGTGTGTATGAAGCTGGTAAGATTAACAGTGTGACTATGCATTTACTATAGGAGAAAATTCCCATCCCACCATACAGGGTGATCCAGACTCTGGAGACAAAGGTAAGTGAATCTTTAAAGAAGACCAATTGCTTCTCAAAATCTGTGTAATTCAGTCTTCTTCTACCTGGCATGTAGCATGCACTAAGACAGGATGAGCTCAAATTCCTAATTTGGAAAGCAAAACAGTAACCCTTTAAGGGCATAGTCCTGCTAAGGAAGCACCCAAAATACATTAAGAAAACTTAATAGTTACTGTGAATTGTCTGATCATTTTACTAGTTCAAGGTTTATCTCAAAGCCATGAAAAGGTACTTGTATGACTAAAAAGTGCTCTGTGAAGTGCAGCTCCCAGAATGATGAGCACAACCGCTTTAAGGACAAATTCCAGGCTCCACTTGACAAGCAAAAATTCTTCACGAGACCTAAGACGTCAGTTTCCAAGCTCCCAACAATTTTAAGATCTAGACTACATCCAGAGCAACAGGAAGAATCTGCTGGCCATTTAAAAACAGCATTTTGTCCTTGCCACACACAGACAACTCAAGCTTATTATCCATGCTTGATATTTTGCTTTAGTGGTCTAAAAATGGAAGAATGATTTCTTGAGGTGTCTTGGCTAGAGTTGGAAGACAGAGGGGAACACAGGAAGGGAACTCAAGACAATGGGAGCCTATGTATAAAACAGGCTTGCCTTAAGCTATGAGCAGGCAAAGAAAGAAGAAAAGGAACATAGAAAGGAAGTAGTGGGAGAATGATTTTTTCAGACAATTCTCCACCCTAGTCTGGTTAGCCAATGACAAGTTGGACTATCTGAAGCGACTGAGTGAAGAGCAGTGTAAAAGTCTCTCTGTCTTTCTTTTTCTTTGTACTTTACATCTTAGCCAAGGGAGGATGCTCGTATTTGCTGTTTTGTAAAGAATTCATGCCAAGGTCTCTTCTTTCCCATACACTGAGTCCCAGAATCTCCTTTTTGATGTTCCTTTGAGTCCCAGGCCTCATTTTTCACCACTTTAAGTTGCAAACTTAACAAGATAAATGTACTCACTTGCTCCTTGTGTCCTTTTGTCTTTGTCTACTTAGCAAGTGTGAGAGAGTGTGATTGGGGAAAAATCCTTCCTCATCAGAGGTTCATAAGGCTCAGAGGGAGTAATAACTGTTCTTAGTCAGAGAGTCTGAAAATAAATCCCTGAGGTAAAGGTAATAACGTAGACATGCATTCCATCTGCTAAAATAATGTAGATATGCATGGTATCCACTGAAATAAATATTCTATGCTCCTCTATAAATTGCTTAAAGATGATGATCATCATCTAAGAATACGAAGTATAAGCTATACGGAGCTGGGAGAGGGGCAGGTAGTCCCCGAGGAAAATTGCCTATATAATTAAGAACCAAACGTCAAGAAATAGGAACCAGAGTAGAGGGAGAGTTTGTGAGGTGCATCCCTAGGTAGATGGAGAGAAGAGTGCCCCCTACCTCTCTCCCTGCCATCCCTGCTCCTACCCCCAGAAAGGGAAAGAAAGCAGGAAATAAAGCTTCTGTTTGTCACTCCCCACATCACAACTGCACTCAACTAGACGAAAGGCCTGGCAAGGGCAATTTTAACTGTGATCCTCCGAGTGAGAAGTACACCTAGTTTGGGTTCAAAAAAGGAACCCAACATGCCTAGAAGGCATGGTATCTTCAAAGTACTCTTTGTCAGGCAAGTAACAGCCCTTGTGAGCTACAAACCTCTGCCTGTATGTTCGTTCTTCTACCTTTCCTTGGGATGAAACTTTCCATCCTGGAGGAAAAGTAGGGAACTTTGTGATAGACTTTGAAATTCAACATATTACATAAACGGTAAAGAAAAAAAAAAATCCTCTATTCCCCCTCACAAACACAGTCACATACATACTTGTCATTGTTAGGTAACTGGGGAATTAAGGATAAGGTGTTAACCACAGATTTAAAAGGAAAATAAATTTCATATACTATTCTCCAAAAGTAAGTATGATTTCTTGAAATTTGCAAATACACATATGTATTTTTTTTGGTTCTTAGACTATTTGGAACTATCTTAGCAATATCTCCCCAATAAAATATTCCTCTTCTTGAAAACGTGACTCACACAATGCTAAGTGAAATACTTACTACAAACATTTTTCCAGTGTTTTAAATGCTCCAAATGCCAAATAAATTACTAGAAAAAAAGATAATGTTGTTTTGGAAAAATTTTCATGTGAATGGATTGTTTATACATAGATTTAATATCTGAAACAAAACAATAAAATTCAGTTTAAAATAGCCTCATTATATTACACCACCCTATCCAGATTTTATCAATACTTACACCCTTGGAAAGTTACTTCCTATTGATACTTTTCCACTGGCAACAGTAAAATCCCAAAGAAGACAGAAAAGGTGATGGAGGGGGTGTATTCCTAGTCTTATATCATTGCAGTATTCACTTTAAAGCAATGTAATCCTTTTCTGTTTCTGCCCCAACATTTCATAATTATGTCATTTTACAAGAATTGTGTAATTTACATAACCACCTAAATTGTCGTAATTGCTAGAAAGTGCTGAAAAAGCATACGTTAGGCATTTCAGATTCATTTCTGCTCTCTGTTTTAAATGCACTTGAAATGCCTTTTGCATAAAAATTCTTTTGGTCAACAAAAAAGTAACTTGGGTTTGATTTTGAAGGAGCCATCCCTCTGCTCAAGCTGACTCCTCCTCCTCTTCCTCCAGGAAGCCTTTGCCAGGTGGATGCTGAGGTTCCACCTAAGTAAATAACTCTCTCATCTTGATTTTTATGGAAGAGGAAACTGAGAGGCACAGAGATCAACTGACTCCATCTGAGTCTCACAGGTCATCTTCGCAGAGTCAAGGCTAGAACTCACTTTTTTTTGACTTGCATATTTTGTTTACTGTCCCATACTTTTATCCACTGCATTTAGAAAGAGGAAAAAGGAAAGACAGAAGAATGGAATGGTCTCCCCACAGTTTTCTCAGCATGCCATTTCCATTATAATTATCTTAACCATCTGTTTTGCTTGGAACAGGCAAAAGAATTTGATATTAAGAAACTAAACTGTCATTCTGTACAACAAAAGAAAGGCTTCAGAGATGGGACCCTATTTCAGGATGCGGGAGTGAATGTCAATTTTATCAGGGGTTTTATCAACATCAGTGAAGTACAATGCCAGTATTTGATCACTACTCCTTGGAAAACCAGGGGCTCATAATTTCATTAATAAAATTTTATAATTAAACATCATTGCAGTATATGGTGGTTGCTAAAAGTGTAATCAGGAAACCGTCTAAAAAGCTAATCTATTCTTGCATACTTAAAAACAATGTATTAATGTTTAGCTTCCTGAAGCTAATTTGGATGTTATGCGAATCTATAAAATTTTGTGGCAATATAAGTGATGTGCATTAACAGCAAACCACATTTCTGGAGTGTTTACCCCTTGCATGTGCACACATATATGAACACATGCAGTGCACACAACATATAAACATATGCAACTTATGATACTACTAAGTCAGGATGAGTTCTGAAATAAAATAAATAAAAATGAGCTCGTTTACTTATTTGATACTTTTTTCAAATGTTACTGCAAAATATGCATTTTAATTCTGATTTTAAAATAGAATTTAAAGAGTGATGTAACTATTTTGCAGTTACTGACTTTTCAAATTATAGATATCATTTGAAGAACCAATAATACTTCATAATCATCATTTAAAATGAATTATAATTGTTACAATTTAACCAAGCATCAGAACAAGTAACTATCAACAAAAAAGGCAGCTTATCACTTCCCAAATAAGTAGGGAAGGCACAGCAATTTTCTTAGAAAAGTGAAGAGAGTATTCAGTACAATTAAGGACGAAAAGTAATAACAAACTATTATTTCTGCTAAAAAACTGGGAAAACATTAGCAAAGCTAAGAGGAACCAGAGACCCTTTGAACAATCATTATTGTTCCAGAACATATAATTTACCATAATGTCACTGACGAAGAAAAAAGGAAAAAAATAAAACAATATATATTGTGATAAAAGGACAATTCTGGCTGTTAAATAAAAATCAAATTGAGAATCTAATTTCACGTAGCTGATAAATGTAACACAGTTCCTGTAATTTTAATGAAGTGATTTTAGAAATAGTGGGAAATCTTTATCTGAAAAAAAAAGTTCATAAAATTTTCTAAAAATCAAAGCAATTAAACTTTTCCCAACTATGAACTATGTACGAGAAAGAAGTAATGTAATTCCAGATTTCTCTTTTCTGACATAGTTATTAGCAAAAGATTTATCAACCTTAACTTATCAACTCAACACACTTAAGCCAATTTAGTTCTTACACCAGCAATACTAACAGCTTGATGAAATCTCAAAAACTGAAACTAAATGGAAAAAAGTTTTAACGAAAATAAGCATGTGGGTCACTAAACATTTTCAGGGTATTATGTCTTATTTTTTTTCCCTCCTGGTCACTTTTCTTATTTCCTTTCTTAAGTCTTAATGTAATATTTACCCTCCACTTTCTGAACTTTTTCTCAGCATGGTAGAAGACCAATAAATCAATCTGGTATACTAACCCTAGTAATCAGTTTGGGGTATAGAGAAACATCTTTCTGAGATTTCTTACATTTATTCTCTTCTTGTAAATAAGGTTTATTTTTAAAGCCATAGGTAACATCCTGCAGTCCAGCATTACACTTGCCTAACATTTTTCTACACTAATTACTCATAATAACCTGCTACTCTTTTAAAAATATGTACAGATATAAAATATCTATCTATGTGTATATATTACTTATGTATAAATATAAACAATAAAGTTGAAATTGACTCCAGTGGAACAAGGAACATGGACATGAACGTTATACTCAATTTGTCCATGCTTTCCTCCTTCCCTCTGTCCCTTCTTTCCTTCCCATTATTTTTCATTACTTCCTGGTTTGTATATTGTTTTTTCTTCCTCCAATGTGACCGGCTGCGAAAAACGCTAATAAATGAGGCACTTACTCTTTAAGGTAGTATGGTCAGTCCACTAATGTGCCTGTGTAGCCACCAAATAGTCACTAATGTGAGAAAATATTGTCTTGAGTAAGTATAAATAATATATACTTGATTTTTTCTAATATTTTATAATTATTCAAAAGATAACTTCTTAAAATGCCATTTGAATTTCAATTCATATAAGGTTCATGCAGTTTACCCAAGATATTTTGAATAAGAATCAGAAACAGGTCTGACAGCAATGCAATAGTTTATATGAAGGAATCAACAATGTGATTACCTGAGATGTGGTACAAGCCATCAAAATACATCATTAATTTGGCAACAAAGATTAGAAATTATCATCAAGTTCACCTTTTAAAGATGATATAAAGGTTTTTTAATTTCATGTATTTTTTTTTATAATCATTGTAGTGTTTAGTGAATGTTAATCATTCATTCAATACTAAACACAAACATAGTCAATAATTCTGTGGTCCCTAAGAGTTTATAATTATTAAAAGCTATTTGTTATTACTATGTATGCCATTGAAACCTAACAAAATAATTTATATTTTGAATATATCTATTAAATCGGTTGGTATCCTCTATATATACAATCATATAATAAATATCTCTCAGAGGTTGGTGAAAGAAAAAAGTTTCTTTTAAACCCATGAACTTCCTTTTATCAGAAATAAAAATTAGTGAAAACTGTTATTTTTGCCTTGGTTTCCATGAATCCCAGGGCTAAATTTCAGGCTCAACTATAATAACCTTTCTTGGAGTGTATTTTCTGATTTAATAAGAACAAAACTCAGCAATGCTTATAGCAAATAACCATTCTCAAAAGAGTATAGGACAAAAGGTTCAAGTTTTTATCTTCCGAAGGGAGCAGAGAAGTGGAATAGAACCTGAACTCAGGCAGAGAAGTTAAAGGCAACATTCTCTATGTTGGGTGTCTGGGTGGTGGTGGGTTGGTCCTTGAGTCCTCAGAGCCTTCTGGCCCAATCTCCCTGGATTAGGCTGGTGGGCAGGAACATTCTTGGCATCACCGCTACTGGCCTGGAAGTTGCAGTGAGCTACAAGACCTGTACTATCCCTGCTGATATTTTAAACCAGAGGAGACAACTGTCTCCAGGTACCAAACCCGACTGAAATACAGAGAGATAAGGATGATGTACCCACACCTGTGGTTTCCCAGATGGGTAGCTGTATAGAAGCAACCAAAGCGACTTAATTAACTTCACAATGACACAATGCTGCATTTTATGCAGTTGGATTCATCACATTATGGCAGGAGTTTACAGAAGTTTTTCTCCTTCTCAACTCTCTACCATTTTAATAAACTCTACCACAGAATAGGTGAACTCAGTTAATCAAAACAGGTAATTCCTAGTAAAAACATATGTCAAAGCAGTAGCTGGGTACTATTTGAGGAAAATATCAAAATAGATGATAACTACATATTATACCTATGTAAAAATGGTGAGTAACTTTCAAATGCTTGTTGAAGTACCATAGGAATAACAGCCTAAGAAAGTTAGCATGCTTTGTCTTAGGTCTTAAAATTTTTTTCTTTCTTTTCTTTTTTTTAACTTGTCAAAAGAAGATAGAGGCATATAGAGCAATGATTATATTACAGTGAAGAGGGATTTTGTTCTGTCAGCAATAGAGCTTCTTCCAAGGGAGACAGATGAATGCCCACTCCCAAAGCCTAACTTTGTAACTGCTTTTGCTGTTTGTTTCCTCTCATTCATCTTGCATCCATATTAGGCTTGCATCTGTTTATGTACTTGTCTATTATTCATCTACAGGATAACTGCTCAGCAGTCGTTACTTCCTTTCATATCTTTTCTGCATCTTTTGTTTCCATGGGTTGTTTTGGCAATAAAACTAAGAAAAGGGTACAAAGCTTATAAAAAAGTGCAGTTGGAACATCATGTTTTTACAGCTCTAGGAACGTTATTGCTGATTTCAAAAAGTTTAAAAAAAATGTTAAAATGCATTCAGCAAAGTTTAAAGCTCATAGGTATGATAAATTTGAAAATTTGAGAGAAACGAATTTAAAAAGTGCTTTCTAAAACAGCTCACTATTGTTTGATCTTGACACGGCAGACTGCCTTGTGCAATTTTCTGTTGACTGTACATTTTCATATCAAAATCTCAAGCAATACAGTCACAGTAATTCCTTACATTCATATAGCATTTCATAATTTTATTATGTGTTTATTCATCCATTATGTCCTCTGAACTTTCTAGGTAGATAATTAGCATCTTCATATTAAGGCAAAAAAGGAGAGTAAGTATGTTAAATTATGTGCTAAGGTCAAAAGGTCAATGAATCGTTGAGCCTAGACTAGAATCTACATTTACCTGACACCCATCCAGCCTGGTGTGGGCCAGGAGAATCCTCACAGTAAAGTTGCCACAGGCTTCTTGTGTGCCAGTGGGAGTGAAATATAACTTGGAACTCTTAGATTATGTAAGCATAGTCCTTTGTGTGATTTTAAATTATTATTGTGTTCCCAAATTCAATAAGACTCTATTGGTAATTAAAGTCCATTATCCCAGAACACAAAAATTTTACCTTTTATATCAGAGGGATAATGGATTCTCTGAAGCCCTTCCATTCACCCCAGAATAAAAACTTCAACTCTGTATGATTAATTTGGTCTTCTCAAACTATACTGTTTCTTAAGAATCTGATTCAACATGCTAGGTTGAGCCCAACATAATGTTAGGTTATTTACAGAAAAAAAAATTGAAGGTACATAAAACCAATTAAAATAATCAAAAGCAAGACATCTGTATAAACTCATGCATTCAGAATATGCTTAACACTTGTTTCTTTGTGAAAACTTCATATGTTTACATGAGATGATCTGCAGATTATTAGGAGTAATTGCTATTTTCCTTATTCAGATACTTGTTAATCTGTTCAATAAGCCTTCATAACTATGGAGAACATGAAGAACTATTCAAAGGTAACTGCAATGTTATTCCTTCAAATGCAAGGCCCGTTAGTCGTGACAATATTAAATTCCTTAAATTTTGATAAGCACAATAAAAGAAACAATGAAAATCATGATAAAGTCCTTGTGTACTATTTAGGCTTGGTTGAGTTAAAAATGTTGAAAAAGACACACATAATTGGATCTAACTAGGGCAGGAATTTTATCCGAATGATGCAAAATATTCCATGGTTTGGGAAGCCTAAAGGACTTCTCAAACTGAAAACAGTGCTAATTCTTTCATTAAATTCCAAAGACTTCCACTGGAGCCTATTAAGATAGGTTGTGATTTCTAAAACAATGCTGAGGGCTTCCCTGGTGTCACAGTGGTTAAGAATCTGCCTGTCAACGCAGGGGACACGGGTTCGAGCCCTGGTCTGGGAAGATCCCACATGCCGCGGAGCAACTGGGCCTGTGCACCACAACTACTGAAGCCCGCGTGCCTAGAGCCTGTGCTCCGCAACGTGAGAAGCCACTGCAATGAGAACTCTGCACACCGCAACGAAGAGTAGCCCCTGCTCGCCGCAACTAGAGAAAAGCCCATGCGCAGCAATGGACACCCAACGTAGCCATAACTAAATAAATAATTAAATTAAAAATAAATAAATAAATAAATAAAACAATGCTGAGTTGGGGTCATTGGTGATGAGACCATCCCTCCAATTGGCCTGATTATTATGAGATTGAAATTTAGTTGGTATAGGGGATTAATATGAGATTGGAGTTTAAAGTTAAATCTATAGAGATATATGCATTTTACCATATTACAGTTTATAGACCCTACAGGAGGAACACATTTAATGTTGACGGGAGATATAATTTTAAAATAATGTGATTACCTGACCAGCCACCATACATAAGTTGTGTTTAAAACATTAATGGAAAGGGAAAAGTGAGGAAGGGGAGAAGACAGCACAGCAGAGGTACACAAGTGTTCTATATGCCCCCTCATCAATTATGTATGCTAATATACTGCCATTATTCAGAAAACACTTCTATGCTTAGGAGATTTCATTATTAACTCTCTGTTAAATTATTTCAACCTTCTACATCCCGTAGCTGCAAGAAAATAACAAAGCAATCCTGTAAAGCCAAGGTTCAGTTTAAAAGAATTTTTCTTTGGTAACTAGTAGCACTTGTGAAAAAATCACAGAATTTTAACAAGCCATTTGTATTGCATCCAAAATAACCAAGAAATGTCAACGTTTATATAGCTGTTTAATTATTTAAAAAGTTATTAACTTTGGAGTGGTTAATCTATCATTAAGTGATAAGTGGCAAAATGATTTTATTTTGGCCCGTGATATCCAGGATTCTCCTCAGAAACCTACGTTCATGCTTCCTTATTGTTATCAGTGCTGTCACTGTGGCACAAGATGACTCGTAAGAAAAAATAAACTACTTCCCTCTTTCAGTGCCCTCAACCAGAAATGTCAGAAAGTGCCCCTTACCTTTTGTTCCCTCCCAAAAGAAAGATCCTTGGTGAAAGGGCTTAACTTCTGCCATTTGGGTCTCCTATTTACTTTCAGCAAAAAAGAGACAAAAAGCAAGTGGTGAGAAGAAGCTGCCTTTGCCCTGCCATCTTGCTCTTCTTTGTTGTCTTTCAGTCGCTCAGTAATTAACTCTTGATAAGCTAAGTGACATCTTCAGTTAATGGTTACAATTTAGAAGGATTAATAGAGGTGCTATTTTTTAAAAAAAACTTAATAAGCCAAAGAAGTCCCTGGAAATTTTTATATGTGCCTCTTAGTGAACTTGTAGAATCTGTGAGTTAATCATTTCACAAACCTTTGAGGGAGGGTCTCTTCAAGTCTCTTTCAAGTAGCTATGACCACAGATATGGCCTTTAACGTCTATGTGACTTTTGTCCTCTTTTTTTGACTCTTGGTAATAAATGCCTACTAGTGGTTAGAAACTCAAGCGCCATAAGGAAATCGTCCGAAGTGACTTAACTGCATTCTGACTTAGATCATTAATTAAATGTATGGATCTTTCTTCTTCTAAGCTCACTTCATGGGCATCTAATTAAAGTAAATGCTCATTATTATTATTGTTATAAATTATAACATTAATAATTCCTATGCATACTGTATGTCAGATAAAAGCTCATAATATAAAAACAATCAGGAGCCTGATTTTCACTTAGTAGGTCAAACATATAATTTTTCCTACCTAAGATTTTTACCTTAGTGTTTTCTTCCATGGTGTTCCATTATTCTATAAAGGCTACCAAAATCCTGAATAACTTTGACCACATGAAGAGGAGTCCTACATAAATCCTAATATATTAAAATTACGTATGTGAATGTTATGTTCCTAAACCCAACTCATTCCACTTATGAAAAATGACATATAAGTAACATCCTGTAACACTTATTATGCATGCCCTAAAATTGTCCTTAAGAAATAAGCTGACTTTTAAGCAGCTTATGCGCACTTCAACAAGAAACAGTGCAAATTAAAAGGCTTCAAAAATTTAATTTAATTAAAAATGTTTTGTTTTAGCTAGTTGACTTTTACCTGAAAGTAGAAAAGCAAAATAAAATGAATGAGTAAAAGTGATTTGCCTGAACTCCAGGGAACTTATAAATATATCATGAGAACATTTATGCAGACATAAGAACAGAAAGAAGGAGAGTATTAGAGATATAACCTGTGAACTCCAGGAGAAAATCTTACAAAAGAAACAAATTTCACAAATATTATAAAATGACTGCAAATTAATGATTAAATAATAAAGTATAAAGAAAATTCCTTGCAATAAATTATTTTTAGAAGTAACAAATATAAAATAGCTAGTTGGGATAATAGGACAAATTGCATTAGGTTGCTGACCTGCAGTAATATATGTATTTCAATACATCTATACAAAAAGGCCAACATGAAGCAAATCAACATTCTCTGGTCCATATTTATTAGGCAGATGATGCCTGACGAACAAGAAAACCTAAGCTGATTTCATTTGATTCCATGAGTCCCTGACCTGCCTGCAGGCTGACATAATTTTCCTTCACAGAAACCAGTCTCTGGTGGTTACCAGACTTGATCTCATCCAGTGGAGGATGAGTTCTCTTTGAATTACTGGAGCGGGGTGTACCCTAGGATGGATAAATCAGCCAAACAGAAAGGCCTAACAGGGCAAAGAAGCAGTAGGGCACCTATCCTTACATTGTCCTGAAAATGACCTCAAGAATGACTTTCCACGAGGTAAGAGGTAATTCTGTCTCCACTTTGGTGTAGCTTATATCACTCACAGTAAAGGTCACAAATCATGACAGTTTTCTGTGCTTGAGAATCAGATTACTGTTTGTCTGAGAAGGAGCGGAGAGCTGTGAGGCCTGCTTCTCTTAGGAATCTAGGTCAGAATTCATCCAGTAATGCCACCCAAGCCCTTCAAAGCAATATCTTACATTGTGGAAATACTTTGAGCAAATCCTGACGGTTGTTCATAAATTATATTACAACCTGAAGGAAGAAAAAGTTATTCTGTTCTTTTTTTGACTCCAGCTTTTCATAAGGTAAGTTATAAAATTTAATTGGTGACCTTGGAGAAAGGTCATAGTTCTTAAATTCAACTATACCCTTCATAACTTCCAAGTCAATAATAATAACTGAAGATGATGTGTTTCTAAATTCAATAGAAGTGTCAGCAGCAGTAAATATACAAGAACCACATCCAAATATATGAAGGCTTTATATATATATATATATATATATATACACACACACACACACACACACACACACACACACATATATATATGAAGCTTTCTGGGTGTTCCTGAAATACTACAAATGTTCAGAATTTGCACTGCATGCAAATAGGAAGCAGACACATATTCCTTAATAAAGGTGACAATGTGAAGATTGGCGATCGTAAGAGGATACAATGGAGAAAGAATTGCAGCGATAGAATAATCTTTTTAAAAAAATGTAGTTTCAGACGTTAAATGCAAATAAATGAGAAAGTCCATGAGCATTAAACCTATTTTTAGGCAATTTACCTTTTCTTAGACAAAGAAAAAAAGAGATGGAAAAGAAGAAACTAAAATGGCAAAGGAGAGACTTCGAGAGAAATTTACATGTTGCTCTGAGGCTGTACAAATGTTGCCAAAGCTGTGCCCAGCACCTACTAATGTGTGGGAAACGGAATTGGCACTTAAGAAAGTGTTGTGCGCTGTGACTCCAAACTCTGGAAACCTATTGCTCCTGTGGACAGAACAGAACTTTTAGTTCCCTCAAGGCACAGGCAAATCAAAGGAGGTGATGGACTGCTGATGAGAAACAAGCAATACGGAGACATTTAAAAATTCCCAGAGCTAGATGGATGTTTTTTATTTGCTTTAAATATCAAGTAACTAACACAGATATCCTGATTTTTATCTTTAGAAGTCAAGTTCATATGCTGAAATCACCAGCAATTCATCCACCTAAGACTTACTCAAAGTAGGGGAAGCACACTTTTAGCTCCTGATATGGCATTTCGGTTTCCAAAACAAACAGATTAAGGAATGTCTTTTGAAGCATTAGCACATCAAAGCACACTGCTATTCAAATACTTCATTTAGACAGAAAATATTCAAGTTGGATTATTTCCTTAGCACACTGCATCTGATAAATAAAAATCTCCCCTCTTAATATTACTACTGTCCTCCCAATAAAACTGAGACTACAATCACCTTTGACTGTAGCTTCTTCCTGAAATTAGCCCATAATACTGTCAATTCTTTCAAAATGGCGCTTACTTTTTCCTTTTTATTTCTACAGGCATTGCCATAATCTGAACCTAAACTGAGAGTCATAATAACTGATTTCTAGTCCCATCTTTGATACTGGTCAAATCTTCTAACTTTACTCTTTATTTATTAAATGGAGGAGTTGAAGATTGCTAAATCTAAATTTCTATTATTGATATTTTCCTTCTACATGCATAAGGTATGATGAGAGATTTTGTGGGTGATAGGGGAGCAGAGATCTACTTTACAAGTGCTTATTATTACATAAAGAGAATAAGGTGACTTCTGGCAAAATGAGAAAGACTGCGGAAGACATAAAGAGGAAACAGAACATGACCCAGGTCTGAATAATGAGAAGAATGTTAAAAAGCTAGAGAAGGAAGTAAGAATGAATTTACCCACCATCATTGTGCTTGTTAATAGTTTTCTCAAAATTATGTTTTCATAAAATCTTTGAGCACAGTGTCACTAAATACCAACCACTCATTTTTCCACAACTTTCATTACCTTTACTCACCTGTAGAGAAAGAGATGTAGGGAGCAATTTTTGAATGGAGGGAGGAATGAGATTCATGGAAATGTCATAGATGAGTCTTCCCAAAATTTGAAACTAATTTATCCATCGGATTTATTTATACGAGGGAAATACACACACACACACACACACACACACACACACACACCATGATAATCTTTGGTAATAATAAAAGAAAAGGCTATCTGCTACAGTAAATATCCTACTGAAAACTTTGCTGAAGCCCCAAACTTTAATTATAATTATTTAGGGATAAGGTCTGGTAAAGAAGATTGAAATTTGACTGAAATTGATTAAGTAAAAACAACAACAACAAAATTACATGTTTAATTACATCACACCCTTTGGGGAAAAATCTCACAAACTAAAAGAAAGGAGGTGAATAAGCCAGGTAAGCATAGGGAAAGGGGAATCCTAGAAGCCGGTGCTGGCCAAAAGGTGAGGAGACTATCCAACCGGCCTCCAATGTTCAAACATTATGGTTTTCTTGGCAAGACCAGTGGTTTAATGAGTAAGAGTGCTTCAAGCTATTTTAACTAAGGAACAAGTTTGCCAACAAAAATTATAATAATTTTACTCTCCATTTAATATGTCTTCGTGAAGAAAATGTACTGGCTAGATCAGAGTGAAAACAGATTTATTTGACAATTATATCTCATCCTAAATAAGAACTGACATTCTGGTTATAAATTGGCTTTCCATATATCAGAAGAAAGAGGACTTCTTAAGGGACATTTCTTAGCTGGTTTGCCTGCAATGTTCACAACGGCTTCAATCAGCCCAGGGATCTATATGTAACACTGCTTGAATTTTTAAAAATATCAGTACCTGTTAGATGTTAGAAAAATTAAATCTAAGTGTAATGGCTAATGTTTATTGGGTGATGATTATTTGCCAGGTACTGCTCTAAGTACTTCACATCTAATCTTGAAAATGGCTTTATGTTATGAATTTAAAACCAATCTCATTTTATGGATGAGGGGACTGAAGGACAGAAACGTTAAGAATCTTGCCCACCATCACACAGGTGGTAAGTGGAGGAGCCAGAATTCAGAAGCAGCTAATCAAGCTTCTGTAGGCACATTCATAACCACTGTATCAAACTGCTTATCAGACTACCGAAAATGCCTAAATTCATCTTCTGTGCTAATGGCATATAATTTACTATAAAACTATGTAACAAATTATAATTCAAAAGAATACATTCAGTAGCTTTTAAAATCAAGTTCTATGTTTTTGTTTTTTGTTTTTATTTTGTTTTGGGCTAAGGAACTGGGAGTAACTTTAAGAAGTGTGGCACAGAGATCAGCCCCGTGAGTTTTGGGCCTATACCCTCCTCTGGGTCCCAGCTGTCTGGCCCTGGCTACCAGCACTGGATTATCTAACATTTCCTTGAAGGCCCATATTATCTACTCGTAATAATTGATTATTAACCACTGAAATAGCTACAGCTCCCTATTTCTCTATCCTTAATGCTCTTATGTCTGAAGTCTCTCTGGCAACCAATTTTTTTTTCCCCTCCTGCCGGATTAGAGTTTTGAACACGGTAATGAGGACAATGTGATGAAGTCTAAGTGTGGTGTCAAACCAATTAAATTCGTCTTCTCTTAAAGCTGTTCCCCATTGCTGGGCTAAGAATTATTTTCAATCAACAAACTTGAAAAAGTCTTGTTGAAAGATATAAACGTTGCAACAAAGATGAAAACATTCCCATATTAAGCCTTGAAAAAATAAAATAATTTAATTGGAGGTGTTTTAATGATTAAAATATTTTAATATTAATCACTCTCCTACTGCTACTACACATAATGCAATCAGGAGAGTCAATACATGTATACTCTTATGATGACAAAAACCAAGACACAGAATTCAGTTAAAGACATATCACTCTACTCGAAGCATCTCCCTTGGTCCCTAACTAAGTGGGAAGAAAAAAAAAAAGCATAAAAAGGTCTTGAAATATTTTCAGAGACCTGTAAAGAGGAAGCATAGCCAGAGGTTACTTGGAGACCTCTCTGCTGTTGTGAAGGTAAGAGTGAAAAACAAGGCTAAAATAATGCCCTTTCCAAAGACTTTCACACACAAAATAACAGTATGGGTACCAACTTCTAGCTCCCAAACTTACCTCTCTCTACTAATCCCTTCACTGTAGTTTGTGAAAAAGCTCTGCTTCTTTATTGCATTATCCTCCCAGCTTTTTTTCCTTCTCTTCCCTTCATAGCTAAGCTTTTAGCACAGTGACTTGTGCTTTATTTTCTACACTTCCTCACCTGCCATTCACCCTTCTGTAATTGCATTCAAGCTTTGATCATGTGCTCTGACCCCACTGAATCTGTGCCTGCAAAGGTCACGGAGGTCCTACTAAGTGCGAGACATAATGCACATATATTTCAGTCCCTCTTCTCTTGACCTTTTGGAGGCTTGTGAACAACTATGTTCCAAAAATTCTCTTGTTTCAATCTCTTTATCATAATGTCCTCTTATGATTCTCCTTCCTTATTTATCATTCCTTTTAAATCTTAGCAGAGTTTTTTCCATTATATTACACTTTCAAAGGACCAGTTTGTTTTATTTGCTTAGCTATTAAATCTTTGTTTTCTATTAAATCAATTTTTACTCTTACCTTTTATATTATTTCACCCTTTCGTGTTTTTTTGCATTTATTCTATTTTCCTAACCTTCTAAGTTGATTTATTAGCTCATTATTTTCAATCTTTCTTCATTCCTAGTACTTACATTATAGCTAGATAATTTTCCCTCTACTACTTGAGCTGACACTCAAATTTAATCTATAGCATTTTATATTTAATTTCATTCTAGTATTTTAATTTCATTTTGATGTTTTAAATTTTCCAAATTATGGATATTTCAAGTGTAACTTTTAAATTTTTTTAAAAAAGATTTTAAGTGGGAGAATAAAATGATCTGCTTTATGTGTTTTAAGATAACTCTGGCTTTTGTGGTGATAGTGGATAGTGGCCAGAGTGGATGTTGGGAGGTAAACTGGAGGTTATTTCAGTAGTTTGAGAAAGAATGATATTTTTATAAGGATATACATAGTGAAGATAGAGAAGGAGTGGACAGATACAAAATAAAATTGAAATTACAACAGACAAGGTAAGCAGCGGCATCATGAAAAACATTAAGAAAAAAGTGTGTAAAGGGTAAGCAAGGGCCAGGAGCAAGTACTTTATTTGAGTCCTGCTCTCTGCGTTCTCAATATGAGTCCTTTCTAATTAAATAATAAGAGTAACTCATATTGGGTCTAAGGTTTAAGTTATCTGAGCCTGCACTAATGATTTCCACTTTTAACAAAAACACAGATGATATATTTTTTATTATCTTAGTAAACAGACCTTAAGTGATGTCAATATAAAATAATGACATTCTTTATTTGAAAGTCTCTGAGTAGGAAAAATAAAATAAACCAAAGGACCATGATGAGTATAAGCTGACATGCATAAGAGTAAGAGAACTTTGTGAAAAGTCTTTATATTAATAAATCCTGTTCAACATTCACGTTTTTGAAAACCAGTAAGATTTTGTGTTAGATATCATTTCCTTGATATACTTGGTTGAGGTTAATTTTTAATGGGCACCCAGAATAAGAAGACTGCGTGTTTGTGTTAGGGATAGGAAGACCGTGCTCGGCGAAGGTACTTTGGATAAGAAGAGGAATACAGATTCTTTTTGTTGGTGTCTTAAGATTTTTTTCATAGTCAAGAATTAATAAAAAGTCTGAATTAAATACTTTTTAGACTTGTTGCCCAGAGGAATAACTAAAGATATATTTTCAAAGACAACAGATACAATTTACAGACTGCTGAAATTAGGGTGAAATGCAACAGGACACTTTGTCCTATAGCTTCCTTGCATAATCCAAGAACATTTAATCAGTTCAAATTTGCCTGAATGGAAGAGAACAAAAATTGCTGGAGGGTGAAAGAGATGGGAGGGGACAAACCAGAGATGGCAACTGCAGCTGTAGCTCTCCAATAGCAGCAAGTGTTGTGGAAATACACATAAGCACAATCAAGTCTATGTACAGCAGAAACTTGGTCTTTGGTACAAAGAGGAACAGACTTTTCACAGTTGATTTAATTTCCCCTTGTTACAAAATGGAATAATGACCCTATAAGGAATGAAAAAAGGATCCCTAGCTCTAGGGTGTGTTGCTTCAACCAGGATCCACCTCTCTAGAAAACATGTGATTAGCCCTAGGAAAATCTGCAGCTTTTAAATTATTATCGGGAGGCATTTATTTTAAACCAAGAAATTTTTGATTCTTAAAGCCTGATTCCAGTCCTGCTAATCTGTAACGTAGATGTCTTATGTATTTGTCTATGACATTTGTTCAACAGGTTTGAAGCAACTATGCTATAGCACAACTTTTTTTTTCCTTGAACTCTATACCATTCCCTGTTGAATGTGGTTTAAGAAATCCCTTGGACACCCTTCCTACCTTGAGAAATCCCCTGGACATCTCCTTCCTACCATGAGTAGAGTACAGATTCACTAATGTGCATTGACGGTCTCTGTCCTACCTAATGAAAATTTTCATTGAAAGGAAAAAGTTAATGCAAATTCAAAAGAGAAAAGTACAGCTATGTTCAGTAATCTTTGACATATAAGGGCTATTTTATATATTTATCAACAAGAATTATTTTTAAAAAAATGCAATATTGGCAATGTAACAAGTTCTGTTAAGTTAATCCCAATGAGATATTTTTGTTATTTGTTCAAAATACAGTCAATGTTCATTTAGTTAAGTGAATATATTTAAACTGTTCATTGTCATTGCATTTGCCTTATAACTCTGGAGCACCTAATACTGTCAATGGAAAGCTATGGGTTTCTCTCTTTTGGTAAGTAATAGGAATTTCTGATATTGTCACTGAAACATTAATATTAAAGAAATTTTAAGTTGTTTCCTCCTATTTCTCTTTTCACCTTTGATCTAATGTTAAATGGTGTGCCTTAATTTCACAAGAATTTTATTATGTAAAATAAATACATTTTAAATTGTTGAGCACTTATATTTTCTTGGTTGGCAAATATGCATGTCCTGACTTTGAAACTTTATTGCAGATTAAAAACAGATTAAAACACACACACACACACACACACAACCTTGAATTTGCTTAGGAAAGAAATCCATCAAAATAAATAATTCATGTTGGGATGGACTGAAATCTAGTCTTTTAGGAGGTGCCAACAGATGGTTTACATTTATAGAACGCACACTTGCTGACTTCCAAACAGAAATTAAAATTCATAAAGTATATCATTAGTACTCCTTATAAGCAGCATTATGTTTATGATATGAATTTGGATTTTCCCAGGTGAACAGTTTTCCATCATAATTTTACTAAGAAAAAAATGAAACAAACTGCTTTCTAGTTACTATTTTGTGTTAGCAAGTTTAAAATTAAACCTTGCTGGTGATCATCCAGCAACACAAGCCAATGGGCTCAGAGCTAGACGAGGCTGTTGTTTTCATGACATTCAAGATTTCATAAGAACTCTTAGACATTTTTCATCATTCAAACAATAGGCATTATTACAAATAATAAAATAAGGCAGCTTCTCTAGCTTTCAATTCTTATCTCATCAGTTAGGTTAGGAACTTCCAACCAATATAATTAAAAGTGAGACTTCAGCTTATTAAAGGTCAGGCAACTAGGCATTTTTAGTTAATTTTAGCAACTCTTCGGTCTAAGTGTGGCCACATAATACCATGGAATTACAGTAACATTTCATTTTTGTGAACCTGACTACTAACCAAAATGTTAACATTTAACTCAGGTAAGGTTATGATTAAAACTTGTTTTAAGCCCACAAAAAGAGATGTTTTATCGCTCATTAAGATTTTGTCTACCCAACAGAAAGGGGAATATTGTCAACTATACATTTAATGCAATCAAAAGTCAAGAAAACCATTATAAAAAAAATAGGTCTGGGACTTTATTCACTAAGTGAAGCTAATGGCTTACTTGATTAAATTAACTAAATAAATGACAAAGCTTCTTCAGAATGATTGTATTTACACGTGCAGAATGTAAGAAAACTAACTAAATGAACCGGGCAGTTGCTAGATGATTTTAACCATGTTTTAACTGCTTTAAATTATGCAAGGAATTGTTTTCATTCTCTTGTTCAACATGTTGGGTTGCTCGATGCCAAAATAATTTAGATAAATATTTATTTACAGTGGCGAAAACCTGTCATTTCAGTAAAAAAAAAGTCAAATATAAATGTTTTGGTATCATAGAAATAAAGCAACTAGTGCTTAGGCTGGATTTGTTACTTTTCAAGCAATGTTTTCAAAATGTATAGCTAGCGCCTTCATATTTTTATGCAGACATAACTAAGTGCTAGCATGAATTATTTGAAGCAATGTAATATTCTCCCTTTGTAAACTTTAGATATTATATGCTCAATGGTGAAGGATGAGGGACCGAAGTTTGGGACACATCTATTCAAAACCACCTAGAGTTGAGTTGATATTTTTGCTTTTTTAATAATTTGACTTGATATGCTCTTTAGGAATTAAAATACACATTATATTTAGATTCTACTAGTCCATAATAAATTTAACATGTAGTATATACACGATCAAATATAAAATAAGATTGAGCAAGGTCCTCTTTCTTAAAATGGATGTAAGAAGAAACCAAAACATATTTTATAAAGCTATATTTTATTCTAACATAGAATATAACTTTTGATGTTTTAAAAAGGGATACAATAATCTGGTGGTATCTTTTAAATTTTAAGTACCAGGATTCTTTTTTAACTGTCTGTCTGATTTTTTTTCAACTAGACATGTAGTTGAAAAGCTTATATACTATATTCTATATTATATTATAATTATATTCTATATTCTGTATAGAATACTATATTCTATAGTATATTATACTATATTCTTTTTTGAAAAGCAATTGGCATTAAATGTCCTTAGAACACAAAGCAGAAATAAATTCTTCCCTGTAAAGCTTCTTAATTAAACAACTTAAGAACAAACTGTGAGAATAAGATTATGCTTAGTGAAACTGTGCTTTATATGTTACAGAAGACTTTGAATAAATCCTGAGTTTTGTGGTGAACAATTAATAACAGGGATTTATCTTCTCTGGCCTTAGGTTAAGAGAGCTGTAGTGAGGGCAGAGGGAGCCCTCTGGAGAGTAACAGCTCCCCAGATGATAACACAGAATTTGAATTTTCAGCTTCACAAAATAAACTTAATATCCAATGGTGTTGAGTGGAAAGAGCTCTCTCTCTTACCTTGCAGCATGGATGGAACCCACATGTATACACTGTCCCTGGAGGAATGGCCGGGAACCCTTCTGGGCTCAGGGTCAGAAACCTACTACAGGGCTATTGCAAAGTATAGTTCAAGCAGATACGAGGTGAAACACCCAGATAGGGACTGGATATGAGATGATGGACTCGGAATTCTGGCCAAACCAGCTCCTACTACTCAGACCGCATTAAACTGAATCAAACTATAGCTCAGAACACCAGCTGGGCAAGCAGCAATGAACCTGACAAGGGTTACTGCCCTCAGACCCAAGGGAGCTAGAAGACACTTTATCCAACAAGTCAAACTTTCCCTTACCATCATAAGGTGAGTTAGGCCGCACCCCTCCCTTCACACGTCCAGATGAGGTCTTGGAAATCTGAGGAAGGGGCCAGGTGGCTAAGAACTCTGAGGGGCTGCACATTTTATCTTAGAATAACTGAACATTAGGTAAAGAGATTCATTAAGTGGCATAACAAGTACAGTTTAAAATAGATAGGACTATATGTTTTCTTTCCTGCTACTTGGCAGATGGCAGTAAATTAGACTTGATTAATTACTGGTAAAATAAACTAAATGTCTTTTACATACCTGAGTAAACTGTGAGTTTGCAACCGTACAAAAGCAGGCAGTATTGTTATGACTATCATGTTCTTTATTTTGCAATGACGTATCCTACAACTAGGTGAAGGAGGAAACCATGAAAAGACCAACTTTTTAGTATTCATATATTTTAACAGAAATCTCTCTGAAATAGCCATAACGAATATTCTCAGTTCAGACTTTCTACATTAATGAAGCCCAAAGACAAATGAAAACACCTGCTTCTAGGGACCTCAGTAGGACATCTAGGGATGCTCCTGTTGCTTTGTTTTCCAGGCAGGAATCCTAAAAAGATGTTCCTAAGTCCTGATCGTAATTAAGCTTCTCACTCAGAGTATAGGCTCAACTATACTTGTGAGTGGCAGAGATCATCAAAGAACAGGGCCCAACCCTTAAAAAAGCCAAGTAGCTACTGTCTTTGCACTTTTGGGAACTCTGACGCGCCATATAAGAAATCTGGCTATTCTTATGGACTGACTTTTAGAGAGGTCATGTGGAGAATGAGAGTCTCAGGACTACATGGAAAGAAAGAGAGGCCAAGCTGTCCAAGTGTCCCAGCAGAGGTACAGGTGTGAGTGAGCCGAGCCATCTCGGACGTTTCAGCCCATTTGTGCACCTAGATGATCATAGCCCCAGCCGACATCACCAGGAGCAGAAAAACTGCCAAGCTGAGCCCAGTAAACGCACAGAATCATGAGGAAAAAAAATGGTTGTTGTTTTAAGCCACTCAAATTTGGGTTGGTTTATCATACAGCAATACGTAATAAAGCTGAAACTTTACCAGAAGTAGGGTTTTGCTGAAACACAAACCAAAAATATGTGGCATTGTCTTTGTGATGGGGACTGGGCAGAATCTGGAAGGACTTTGAGAAGACTGTTATGAGAGCTGGAAGGCGGCTTCTTTCAGCTTTCCATCCCCAACTCCCATTATGCGGCAGCAACTTCATCTTCCTGTCTCTGGTCCATTTTTTACCCCCAAGCCAGAGTTCATTCTAAAAATAAATCTGATGACGTCAGATTTAAAACCTTTCAAAGTAACTTCATTAGGAATTGGATACAATTTTTCATTTTCATACCTGGTACTTCATGATTGTGCTTATTTCTCTGGTCCTAATCATAAGCACACACTTTCTGGCTTTAGGAACTTTTCTCTATGTTTGGAATGCTTCCCTTTCTCTTGCATTCTCCTATTTTTTTCTTTCCGCTGTAGTTTCAGTTCAGATGTTATTCATCTTAGTACTTAAACTTCCGTACTTCTCTGCTACCCACCCCATACTGTGTTAATTGCTCCAGCTAACACAACTCTTCTAACCTCCTGATATTCATATTCCTTTCATATTGTGCCTTCCAAATCCTTTCCTTGACTGAGCTAATTCCCAAATGTTCTTCTGGTACTTCATTTTGGAAATCTCTCCCCACTTTTCCAAAATTGAGTTAGGATCCTATGATATCCCATCCTTGCCCCAGTAACTGCATTTTTAAACTGTCTGTTTTATATGTATATTTCCCCTTAGATTCCCACTAAATTGAAGGCAAGAGCTATGTCTATTTCTCTCTACCCCCAAGGTTGAGAATAGTATCTGGCACACAGTAGGGTCTTTAAATAAATATATTCTGAATAAATGAATAAGTAAAAATGAATAAATGATCAAGCCAACTACTTTTGTACTTTTTCCTAAATATAATTTTCTTTCTGGCAAAGTAAACATACATAAAACATCTTCCAATCTGGGATGTTTATATGAGCTTTAGTGTGCTTCTTGCTTTTACTGCAAGGGGATTATATAGTGAGAATGGTGGTTAAAATAGGGGAGTTTGGGTTGTTGTTGAAGTACCCTCTTGCCCTTGGCCAAGATTAAGTAGGTAAATACTACTGAGTGCATGTTAGTGCTACATAAAAGGCAACCTTTTCTATGGTGGTCTATTCTCTGTGCTCATTCAATTGTTATTTTTACAAAGCAAATAGCTATCAGTGTGTAGAGAAGCCATCAAGTTCTTATAGATGGTTTTAAAATACTGTTTTTAGTTTGTATGCCTTCAAATTGCGCTTAAATAACACAGTTATTTTTGACTGATTGATTCTAAGAATTTTGCTATTACAGCCAAACTATGACATTTTTCATCATATATTTTTAGCATTTTTAAAGAATGAAATGCTTTTCTATTTTTTAAAATGATTTTTCATTTTGAGTTTCAGCCAAATATCTCAAAAATCCATAGCTCCTAGAACTCAGAGAAAATTAGCAAGGCCAAATAAAATATATGTGGCTTACTGCTGCAGCTGTATATTTTAAAGAAAGCTAATATATCGACTGGTTCTTAGAAGCGCATTCATAAATTGCTGTCTTTGAAAAATGTTTGTAGCTATAAAGGCTAGAGATGATGTCATTTTGCTGCTACAGGTAAAGAGGTTTCTGTGTGTTCGACCTTTTAAGTATTTCTATTGAGATTCTAAATACCAATGTACCAAAATATATCCACCATTATTTATCCAACATGTTCAAAATAAAATGACAAATTCCACTGTATCAATTTATATCTTTATATATTTTTACCCTCTGATTATTTTAATGGTTCAGTTGCCTTTTAATACACAAAGAAATATACATTGGTTTAACTAAATGGACAATGCTATTCATTTTAATATAGCCTAATAATTTAAAATCATCATTGTCTAATCAATTTCCTTGATATTAATGATCACCAGCGGCATTACAACACACCTGCACTTAAGCAAGCTGATGTGCTTCAGTGTAACTGAAGTTTTTGTGTTTTAATTTCTTTGTCATATGAACATTACCTTATATTTTAAAGCCAATTTCACTTGAAATATAGATTATGAACAAGTTGGTTTCCCTCTAGAGATATCTGTTGTATATGAGATATACTGGTGCATAAGCGGATGTCTTTGTGTGTCTTCCAGGGTGTGGCAGATTAAAGATGCCACAATTCTTTGATGTTTTTCCTATCAAGTCTTAGAAGGTTCTGTGACTGTTTAAACTAAAAGACAACAGCAGAAGTGATACTGTGCCAATTCCTGGGCCAGCCCTTAGGAAAAACTGGCAACTTCCACCTCCTGTCTCTTGGAACTACATGGACCATTAGATGGACCCACATCTACTCAGGCTTTCAGCCCTCTATGCTAAGGTGCCAAACTGAAGCCCAGCAAGTGAGCCTGGTCATGCCACAGGGAGCAGAAGAATTACCCACCAAATTACTGACCCACAAAACCATGAGTTTTAATAAATGGTTGCTGTTTTAAGCCACTAAGCTTTGAGTGTTTGTTATAGAACAATAAACAATCAGAACATAGGGTAAATGGTGTGATTCTCTGGGCTGACACTCCATTTTGTGATTCTCTTTCATGAAACTATTTCAGAACTATTCTACTAACTAGGCTACAATAGGCCAAACATCTAAATATCAGAAAATAACTCACTCCAAGAATATATAGAAATATTGAAATAATTAAGTCCATAATTCCAGGGCTAAAGAAAAAAAATCAGGGTTTCCAACCAAGTATTACCCGGTTTTTCTATTTGTTTTGGAGATAAGTCAGGTCTGTTAGTTTCTAGCCTGCTGATCTAACCACTGAATAGAACTATCTGACTTGTAGATTTTAAATGTCTATCTTAAACATTAAAATAACACACACAAACACACACACACTCCAAATACTTCTTTCATATCACCAGATTATAAAGTGTTTTGCAAGTAATCTTGTAAAGATTCTGTGAACTAAGCAGTGAATTCACCCACCACCCACAGGCAGCTGCTTCTGGGGAGGAATTAATCTTCAACAGCAATAAATAAATAAATAAAACAATGGAATGAAAAACAACATGCACATTTTAGTACTCATATATATGTATATAAATACAAAGAGATGCTTCAGGCATATGCAAGGTTACTGGTTTAGAATTCAAAATGAAGAGGTGCCCAAAGAATTCTCAGAATAACAACGTAAAAACACGTGAAGAAATTCTTCTTCTACTTGGTTTCTTTTAAAATTTAAAAATGAAGCTAGCACAATTTAAGAAATAAAATAAAATGTTAGAGGACGTAGAATCTTTGGGAATTCCTAGTATTACTAATCAGTTTTGGAGAAAGTTAATTTTGCTTTTCCTTTAAGAAAAACATGCAAATCTTCCAGTGGTTGAACAATTTAAAAGTATAACATTCACAAAGTATACAAAGTATAACATATTTAGAACACACACTGAACATTTGGAAAATATGTTACTTCATGTATCACTTCTGATAGGGAAGGGGTTATTGAAAAACAATCTGAATATCAGAACATTAAGTATCTTTGAGTTTGATGGTCTCTCTGTAGGCTGTAAGGGTAACGTACTAGTTACCTATTGTAGCAGCTTAAACTGCAAGCATGTATAAACTCAAGAGTTTCTGTTGGTCAGGAATCTGGGAGTGGCTTAACAGGATGAGTCTGGCTTAGAGTTTCTCATGAGGTTGCAGCCAAGCTGTCATCAAGCATCTGAAGATTTACCAGGCTGATCTGCTTCTGTGATGGCTCACTCAAATGGCCATTGGCTGGGTGCCTCGGTCCCTCACTGGCTGTGGGCAGAGGCCTTAGTCCCTTGCCCGGTAGATCTCTCCATAGGGCTACTTCAGGGGCCTCATGACACGGCAGAGGGAGGGATCAGAGAGAACGATCAGGGGCTTTCTCTGAATTCACCATTTCTCCAGCTCCACCACTGAGTGTCACAAAAATCAAACATACTCTCTCGAAATGCAACTTCACATTCTGGCAGTGTGGGAGCAATCCAGGTCAAGGTACTAGCTAGATCAGAGGAAAACAACCAGCACTGAATTGTAGTTCATAGATTTAGAAACTTTTTGTTTAGATGCAATCCATTTTTCTTCTTTGTTTTACTTGTTAGGGAAATTTGGTTTTACTCCTGAGAAATATCGGGATGTGAGTTGAATCTAAAATACATCTTAGAATTAACTACATAGAGAAGGTTTTACGACACTTCTTAAGATAGGTCGCAAATATTTAATTATCTGTATTAAAATTTCTGTAACGTTTCATAAGATAATTAATAGGTAGGCATTGTGGAAAGATGGAAATATACTGACTTTTCTAATCAGGGGTCAAGGAATCCTACGCCTTTAACTAAGTTTATTATAAGGCTTTTATTGTTGCTGTTACAAGAGAAGGATATCCATCAATTTACCTCATGGGAGAGGGGTTTAATTTTCAAGATGTACGTGGATAAGAGAGGAAACAGAAAAGTATAGCCGTCAAAAGTGATGCAGCTCCAGTGTCGGGCTACTCTGTCTCTCTCTCACAGGCTGCACACTCTGTCTCTCATGGCATTTTCACTTTTTACTGCACATACGCTACATTTTCATCTCTTTCTCCCTCCTAACTAGGCTCTTCTGCTTAATCATAGTTTCTATTCCCTCCCAACTTTAGCTGGCCGCTGGTATCCTGGCTGCTCTCACCCCTCTGTAAACCATGCATTTCAGCTGTTAAGGCACTCCTCAGCCTAGCTTCTATGTTGTGTAATTTGGGTCAGGACCCCACCCATCCTTTCAATCAGTCAGCTCTGACTGGGGCACACGTGGGCACAGGGGTTGCAAAATGCTGCCTCTTTAGGAAGAGACCTGGAAAATTTGCTCCTCTCAGTAGGGGTTTTTTGGTAATAAAGGCATTCATTCTGAGGCCTTGCCCAAGTAGTACAATGCTAAATAAATAGGTGAATAAATGAACACAATATTTTAGTCCTATCTCTTCTACTAATTTCCTATATGACCTTAAGAAAATATTTTTATACATGTTTTATCTGTCAAAGAGAAATTAATTTTTTTAACTAAATAGACATACTGAAGGCTTATTTCTGTGAAGCTATGACTAAAACTTGTGGAGTCTTGAAAGATGCTTAAGAAGTTTGTTTACCTTCAAAAGTGATTAATAGGAGGGATGAAGCATGTAAACAAATAAATATGAGGTAGAAAGCGATTTTTTAAAAGAGAGAGAATTTAAATCTATAGCTATTAGGGTTCAGATTAGAAGTAGATAAATCATAGATAATATCTTCCTTAACTCCTTTATAGAAAATATAATATTTCAACTGACATAAAATGGGTACAAGCTTGAAGGGAAAGGACTGAAGGGACAAGTTTTGAAAAGAATAGATTCCTATGGCAACACAGGCTCTCTTATGAGTAAACAGTAATTTAGGAATTGATGACTGACCAAAAATTTTTTAAAAGCTGCCTCGACCTTTGAAAAATATTTTATAAGCCTCTCAGACCTTTTTTTAAAAAAAAGTCTATGGTCAAATTTAAATTCATTTTCTTAATACTTTAACAGATATCAGAACTTCCATTCAAAGGGAAAATAATATGAGAAACAGAATATGCCATGGTCCAAGCTACGCTGCTTGCTGTTTTTATGTTCTTGTACAAGTCTTTTAATTTCCAAGGCCTCAGTCTTCCTTAAAAACATGAAATGACTAGACCAAAGAATTTGAAGATCCGTGTACCTCTGTGATTCTATTGAATCTGATGCAATTAGTCAAACAGTTAACTGTCATTACAGAGGCTGTGGTGTGTACATTTTAGCACCATACCACAATTTAATAACAGGGCACAGAAGCCACAATGCCTCCTATTCTGTTCCATCGCTAATTTATCAGGGGCTAAAAGCAACCGAACTAAGGGTCCCAGGCAGACAATGGTGCCTTTGAGGGGCAAGGGAAGCACCGTTTAAAGGGAAAGCATTACCATTCTAAAATAATGGTAGAGCACATGGCCTGAGTACTGTGAAAGACAGCACTACAGAAAAGGTATTCTCTGCTTAAATGCCCCAAACACAAAAGCTTTTAGTTGGGATTTATAAGGAAAAAAGAAAACAGCTTCCAATAAATTGGTTTCCTTTTGTTATGTATGCTGGTGCTGAGCAGGTGAGGATATAGGCAAACTATCATTTGCCAAAAATCTAACAACACTATGTTTCTTATTTAGAAGAAAACCTTAACATTTTGCTAATGAAGATAAAGAAAGCAGAAGAGACATTTTGGTGCTCCTGCCTGTTTTGGTGATTGAAAGATCATGCATACAACCATACCCCTTCAGTGTGTTAGGTTACATGTCTTTTGGCCTCTACTTTCCTTGACACTTTGATTTAAAACAAGTAAACAAGCATACAGTACTATACGTGCAGATGTGATTTAATTTAATCTGATTTGAAGGGCAGCAATGAGACTAAAAAGCTAATAACTCTTGTTAATTATGTCATTTATATATTACCTTTCACAAACAACACATGATGACAGTATATTTATTTGGAGAATTAGATGAATTAATGGTCTGTCAATTTAAAGAAATATAAAAGATATATGTGAAAGTAACCTTTTAATATCCAAATCAGGTTGGCACATATAAAAGATATATGTGAAAGTAACCTTTTAATATCCCAATCTGTTCACAGATTCTCAGTACTAAATTTCTTTAATTATAAAAAAATTCTATACAAATGCCAGGCATTATTACTGCCATATACATATATGCAAATTTATTAGTTGGAAGAAAAATCTCATATGATAAAAAAGGAATGTGTTTTCTAAATCTATATAGATGACCATAAACTATGAAAGAACTTTTAAAGATTTAGAACAGAAAAACATATTTTCCAATCACTTTTTGTTGAGATTTATGTCTTTGAAGAAGCTATGCACATCGTAGGTTGAAGATTACATTGTACAGTAGTTTCTTTATCTGCCACATTGTTAGAACCTCCTTCATTATGCCCATTTTCACTCTACTTTTATTGTTTAAACAAGATGTTATCCACGACTGAAAACGTTTTTTTCTCTGACCCCTTAGCATCTCCATATAACAAAATAAATCACATAAGAACCAGGAGATGTTCATAGTGCACAATGTTGACATTTAACAATTTTTATCTTCTACTAATGGCTGCTGCCCTAGCATTCTTAAATGAAAGATTCCAACTGCAAATTCCTTGTGAATAATAAAAGATTTAAAAGGGAAAGAAGAATATAGTTTGTAGATGGTAGTATTGAGACTAGGCAGCCTATTTTGGGAGGTAGATAGATGAATGAATGGATGTTTCCGATAATAAGATATTTGGTATAGCAGAACCAGGAGATGAAGATAATGCAAGCCAATATGTTTGTCCCCCTATTAGTCTAAATTCATAACAAGGATCACAATTTTCCTCAATAGGAGATGTGATGATATTCCGGCAATCTCGTTTCAGATGAGATTCAATAATAGAGTAAGGCCATGAAACTGATGTGCATGTGTAGTTTATGGATTCAGGTTGACTGCTTGATCCTCGTAGCCAGTATGTTTCTATCAAGCACTGTGAGCTCTCTGGTTTATCACATCGTGCTTATAATGACAGCAAGGCTAGAGTGCTGGGTTTGGGGTTGATTAGGATCTTACCGTTCTGGTTAGCATAGTATAATATTATAATGGTGGGTCTTCATGTAATATGGCATAGAGAACAGATTTTAATTGACTGACAACTCTACGTACAAATGCTGTGTATAAATTTTCATGGTAAAATTCATTTCTCTTGTTCTGAAAAGGCATGTTCCAAAATTGTACAGACATGATATTACTCATTTGTTACTAGTAAGTGGTCCTACCTTCCTCTCCTTCCTTCCTTCCTTCCTTTCTTCCTTCCTTCCTTCCTCCCTCCTTCCCTCCTTCCTTCCTTTGTTCATGTTGGGGAGAGTGTGTGTACATTTGTATAAAGATATATCTGCATATTAGTAATTTCTTTTTGCACCCACAGATAAGCCATAGGATAATATATGGAGTTAATTATTTTAAAATTTTACTTGCAGAGTGATCTTTAGAGGAATTTAAATTATTGGAAGCATATTTATATTTCATCGTATTGTGGAAGACTGCCCTAGATTTGAGCATTTGTGTCCCTTTCCGAGGGCTTGAGCAATGTACTTGGGAGGGGCTTTGGCTAATATGAGAGTATCATGACTTGCCTGCTTGGGTGCAGGAACAGTCCAGGATTTGAAGTGAGAGGTACCTGCCTGTGTGGTCACTGACTGCCCGCTTGCTCCAGAGTAGCTCCCCCCGAAATCTGACAGTCCCATGCTTCACTTTCTTCCTTTGGATTTTGGCGCTGTATCCAGATGGTTCCTTGCAGGTAATATGCAATGATCTGTTGTTGGCAATAGCCTCCAAATTTTGCCTTACCTTTTCTCTTGTAATAACTAATCCTACCTTCTTATACCTGGCCAGAGTTTTTTTTTACTAAGATGCATACCTCCACTAATCTATAAAAGATCTTCAGTGATTTCTAGTTACCCCAATTCAGATTTGTTGGTACAGCAAAAAAGACCCTTTATGAACTGACTGCTCCCTACCTGACTTTATATTGTTTTTATCACTTGATACTTTTTCTCGTTAACATCAGACTTCCAGTTTCTCACGCTGTGCTGTTTCTGCCTGCGTGTGTGTGTTACAAATGCAGCTTCTTCTACTTTGAATGGCCTTCTCCATTGCCTTAGATACATTTCTCTTCTTTGTTTAAAATTCAGATTAAGCAATCACTGCCTCTGAAACTTCCCTCTACCACCTTTGGGCAGAAGTAATTAACACTTTTTACGTTACCATGGCTTTGAATATACTTAACTTCCATAGTTTTGCTTTGTTTTATTCTGTTTTTAAATGTGCATATCTTCTTGAATCTTGAGGCAGACACCACAGCTCATATATCTTTGTAGTCCCAACTCCTACCACACACCCTGACACAGAGTTGTTAATCAATAAAAAGTCTTCATATGAAAACTTGGTGAACTAACATTTAATTATAAGCTTTCTTTTCCCAGCGACAGAACACAAGGTACTTGGTTATAATTCAGCATGAGCCTATTTCTTCAGCTAAACCAGGCTTACGCTTAAATCTTTCCACATTTTTTCCCTTTAATTGCTTTTCATTCAGAGAGAGGAGAGCAGCATTTAACAAGCACTTAATTGCAGCATGTATAGAA
This sequence comes from Balaenoptera ricei, assembly GCF_028023285.1. Taxonomy (NCBI): domain Eukaryota; kingdom Metazoa; phylum Chordata; class Mammalia; order Artiodactyla; family Balaenopteridae; genus Balaenoptera; species Balaenoptera ricei. The sequence continues at coordinate 68,414,529 of NC_082647.1, forward strand.
TGAGTCAAATGAACTCCATGTGTGTAAATTTTAATAGTTTCAATTCATACAGGGTTTCTGCCTCTGGAACAGCCATACTGTCTCTGCCTTGGACATCTGACAGAAGATAAGAAACAACTAAGAAAAAATAGAGTTTCTTAACAAAATCAACTAGCAATTCTTAATAGCCCTTACCAAATCCACAATGTCAACGATGTCCTGCCAGTAAAGATTAGAAGAATTCCAGAAGTTTGGATACACATCTCCAAAGTTAGTTCATCATGATGATGAAGCTAATCAAATTTTAGGACAATGCCAATTGTAAGTAACAAACTAAACTGTCATTTAATCATGTCTTTTAAAGTGAGTACTTATCTAATTCTTCATTCATAAAGAGAAATTTCTTTATTCTTTATGAATATGAATGCAAGAAGTTCTGAAATCTCATTCATAATTTTAGTTGCTAGCCAGAATTCTATACTATAGTACTAGACCTATTAGTATACAGAAAATATTTTGTTCTTTTTTTTAATACTTAAAATTCAGAATGTATTAAGTTCATGTTTTAGTGTGATGTAGTAGTTGAAGCTTTATTGTTTCCTCACTTAGCACAGTTACATCTGCCTCCACTAAGAACTATAGGCTATTTAGTGACAGAAATTTTTTTCATCAATGATACCACACAGCTCCCTATTCCCTATAATAAAGGTAAGTAAACCTGTTTATCATTCTTGCTGAATTGTAGAACTACATATATTTTTATATCCTATCTCCTCCCCTCAAACTTCTTTCAATAGGTAAGGATTTCTTGACAATCCACTTTTTTCCAAAAAGCATTTTTTTAGTTAATAAAGACATGATAAAACATAAGTTAAATTACAGTAGATCTACATGATAGAATATTAAACACCACTGAAATTCTATTAAAATATATTTATGGTATAAAGTAGATGCCCAGGGTACATTTTAACTGAAAATTAAAATGGTGCTGACACAGGACCTTCTAGAACTTGGTGCCAAGTTGTTATATCATATTTCATTAACATGCTTTTTTAGATCTAAGGCATTTTAATAATTTTATTTTAATAGAAGGGCATCCTGGCCTCACAGAAGCTACTGTGAAGTATATCTGAAAGGTGAGAATTTTAAACACAATTTGATCCCATGGCATTGCCTCATTTGCACCTTGGTTCTTTTGGGGTACACTGGAATATATAATGGGAAGGAAATGGCAGAGGCAGCTGAGGCTGTGACACTTCAGGAATGATAGAAGGTTTCTTTGCAAATTTTCTTAAGATTCTTATGATTCTAATGTTATCAGGATCAGAAATGGAGAAAATGGCAAATACTATGTCTGAGCCAAGAAGATCATGTTTGCAGGTATATGAGAAATCATACCTTGAACTTCCTGAACTGGTTGGGAAGAATCTGAAGGTGTTAGAATTCTTGACATTCTATAAGTGAGGCCTCTATCTGAGTTTTTACTGTTATAGTCCTAGATGGCTTTGGCCTGAGAGAGAAAGATTATAATACATTTATTTTTGCAATAATTTTTAGTGCCATGTTTGTGGTATATTTCATGCATTGAATTAATATACTAAGTTCAAATTCCTAATTTGAAAAGAACTCACTCAAGAACTGATTGTAAGAATATATTTTAGTAGTTAGGCCTAATTGACAATTGCTATTATTTACTTCTGACCAACTATATATTTTCCCAGGAATAAAGTGCCCCTTGCACTTTTAACCATTATCCTCTCCTATTTTCTTCCTTGCAACTTTTCTCCTGCTTTTCTGTGTTTCCCTCTTAACCGTCCACCTTATTTACACCCTCTTTCTACTCTCTTTACCTTCATTATTTTATCCTTGTAGAGCAGCCAAAGTCAGCCTTTGCTTGTTAGTCAGTCTCCATGGGCAAGTCCCTCAATGTTTTCACTGTTTACATGAAAGCATCCAAATGTATAGCCAATAGACCAGCTGGAAACCTCCCCACAGACAGACGCATCCAAACAGGAGGTTCCTTGATGTGTTGCGGTGGGTCAGGCTGGTTCTGCTACCAGAAAGAACAGCCCACACCCATATGCACTGCTGCTCCTGAATGCAAGGCTTGCGAGAGCATCCACACGGGCTGGGTCTCAGCCAACACTTAGCCCTTAGCACATACAGTGATACAGAAAGATGTGACGACGACAGAGTTTTGGAGTACTGTTTGTAGCATGCTGTTCTTTGGCATAGTTCTTCAGAATTGAAGAACATATTTCTCCTAATTTCCCAAGACACATAGTTTATTATAGAATCAGTCTTTAAAAATGTCTATAGATTTGGAGGCAACTGATCGATTGAATATTAAACTCAATACTTATTGTAGATGTCTTAGAAATTGTTTTGAAATGTTGCAACAGAGACTCCTGCTTGAACAAACCACCTAATTTTTAGTTTTTTTTCAGAGTGGGGAAAGAGGAATATTAATGAGACAAATATAATGATCTTTGTCTCTAATTGAAAAAATGTGAACATTTATCAACAAATGTAAAATATACTTAAAAACTGAAGCAAATATATTTGAATGCATTTTACAACACAGGCAATTTCTGAACAAAACTAATATAGTTGCATAAGTATGCATTTATATTACATACCATACTAAAATCCTGTTTAAAAATTAAACACTTTCGGCCATTTACACATTCTATTTTGAATATTATAGATACGGGCTAATAACACACATTTAATCAGTAACTATTTTGTTAAAAGTGATTTGAAAGATTAATCATTCACAAATTTTTATCTAAGTCATGGTAACATGCCATAACAAAAAAAGGATAATACCATTAAAAAACACTCTCTTAGGTTTAGTTTTTAAAAATACCCCTTTCTTTATTTATCACTATACTTTAAAAATAAAAGAAAAATAAATAAGAAAAATTCCAAAAAATAAATCTCTAATAAATAAGAGTAGTGTGGTTAGAGACACATATCTTTAGACTCTTCTAAGCAAATGCCTTGATAAGATAGAAGTGGGGCTTTGCAAATCTGTATGATTATTATCAAGGAAAACCCAGCTGTATTTTTCTGTCCTTTATATTTGTTACTCTAGGGTGGTCAACCTGAACTACAAACTCATTAATTGACATTTCAGAAATGTACAAAATCAAATGCTATAACCCAATCCAAAGTGTATGTAGCACTTTTATAAATCTGGCATACATTACAACCAACATGGAACCACATGTATGGAAGGATGCTCACAGACACAGTGAAGGAAAGGGAGACTCTGGCTTGACCCCAAAGCCCAACACAGGCACTGGGTGAAAAGCTGTATTCCTTATTCCAAGCAACCTCAGATTTTCAAGGCACTGCATTCCAAGAAAGTGATTTGGAAAATGTAAGAGTGAGCATTACATCTCTTATCCCTCTTTGTGAAAGATATGAAATTGAATTCCAGAGACTGAAAGTTAATTATTTTGTCTTCTACAATTTGAACATCTTGTATAAGAATGACTTCTTGGACTTCACTTTTGGCCCTGGAAAACCTACAAACTCTGAGAGATGAATGCTGTACCAGTCAAGAAAGGCTAGGTTATCCTGTTGCACAAAGAACCTAAGGTCTTGGTGACTTACAACCAAAACGTTTTATTTTTTATTCATGCTACACATCCAAGATGAATTTGTAAGTTGGCTGCATATTTCCTTCAATCTACCTGGAACACTGCTAGTTGTTGCAACGGCGGGGGAGAAAGGACATGTTAACTATACACTGGTTCTTAGAGGTTCTGCCCAGAGACACCAACTATTTTTGCTCATATGCTATTCAGCAGTGACAGTCTCAGGTCACACCGGAAGTCAAGAAGTTATATGAGCAAATGTAACACTTTCTTCTATCAGGGGAAAGTCTGTGAACAATAATACAGTTTACCACAGATGGCATCAGGCAACGTAATTTCCAGGAGTGAGATAGAGGAATTGCCTGCCATGGTGGACTAAATCAGGGAATGTTAGACACTTGGATGGACTGTAATTCTGTGGTCAAGGAAAATGATCACAAATAACGGATCCATTGTGCCCCCCACCCTAAAATATTAGGGAGGAAGTGCCAAAATATCACACTATCTAAAAGTAGACAAATGCTGTTCATTGTTAAACACAGAGAGATAAAATATTAATTTCCTAACTTGTAAATTCAAAGAATTTCTTTATTATTGGCCCAGGTACATGAAAGAATTTCATTTATGTCTCAAGTAGACACGAGCTTGAAGTGAAATGGGTCCTAAAATGTCTTCTCAGACTTTGGCTCTTTCCTTGGTAATCCCAATTTTTTTGGGTTCAGGAATCTTAAATCCTCCTTAGAGTAAATTCTCCAACCAGTCTTATAGGAATCTATAGTTTTTGGTACTTGAAGACCTAGACCTAATGGAAGCTTGAAACTGTTTCTCTCTACCAGTTTTTAAAAAAAAAAAATTATTTATTTACTTATTTAGGCTGTGCCAGGTCATAGTTGTGGCATGTGAGACCTTTAGTTGTGGCAATGCGGACTTCTTAGTTGTGGCATGCGGACTCTTAGTTGCAGCATGCATGCAGGATCTAGTTCCCTGACCAGGGATCGAACCCAGGCCCCCTGCATTGGGAGCGTGGAGTCTTACTCACCGTACCACCAGGGAAGCCCTTACCATTTTTGTTTTGATGAGAAAAATTTTCAGTGTAATTCCTTTTATGTGACCCAGATAAAAGTCCCAATTTTAAAATTTCATTCTCAGAAATTTTTATAGATTTCTAAATAGTAAATAGTAAACGGCAGGAATACATCCAGGTAAATTATTCAATGTAAGCAGAAAATTTTGCCATTACTAGTAAAAAAATCACAAACCCTATAAGTAGGCAACAAACATCTTGTTGCACTAAACGTTTTGCTTCTGTAAGCAGCAGACCACAATGTGATTTTAGACAACAAAGCAAACATTGGCATAGAGAGCCAAGAGCTAATCTCAGGAGTTTTAGATAGACTAACTTCTGGAAATTGCTAGTAACATCTACTATTTACCTTCTTTTCAATTTCTTCACAAAAGAGGCACAATCTCTGAGGGACAAATGCTCACTTTTGAAGTTTGAATGTTATATTTATCAATGCAGTGGAAACAGTAGAAATTATGACAACTTATTCATTCTGTTCGTGAAAGGTCACTTTGGTCTAATATTTTTGGTTCTAAAAAGTAATTGTGAATGTCTTTTGGGAAGATATTAATTATAATGTTAAAGTTCAAAAGTCCTTCTCTATGAGAAGTTCTCTCTTTCACTGCATTTTCGTCTATGGTGGATATGACATGATTCACGTATGTTGCCTTCTCTTTCTGCTGCTGGATCTTCCCTTGCAAAATGGCGCGGCACCGTCAGCACTGACTAAGAATGCAGAACAGGGTAAGCCTGTCTTTCTCACAGTATTTTAAGTGTATTCAAGCTGTGAAAAGTGTCACAGCAATATTCCCATTCTCTGTCAGCTGAACTCTGTTTGCTCATATTCATATCTTGGATTGACTACAATTCAAACCTGGTTGTTTTTTTTTTAATAAATTGTCCCAAAATAAAAGGTATATTTCAGCAGTGTTTTGGAACTCCTAAACAGGGAACCAGTTTTTGGACAGATCTATACCATTCTTTCTCTAGGAGTATCAATACTTAAACCAGCAGGTGAAAAGCACATTTTATTAAATGGCTCATTCAATTCAGATCCTGGGTGGTCTTACTTAATGGATGAATTGTACTGCCACCCTAAGAAAACTATTTAACCTATCTGCACTTGGAGAGAACCTCTGCATACCTTCTATCTGATTTCAAATGATGGGATGAGAGGTTTCTGGTTTTGAAATCAGGTTTCTCAGAGGTGCTGGTGTTGACAGTGGCTCCTACTTCATTAAAGAACATATAAGATAAGTATGCAGAGCTTTGGCCACTACTGGTTTCATTTTGGGCCATCTCTGCATGATGCAAAATGCCAGATCAAAAATTAGTGAACTAGTGTTCTGGGCTTTCTGGATGGCCGAATCAAAGACTGAGAAAGTTCAAATGATTGTGTGTAAATCATTCTTTTGTTTTTGAACTAGAATTTATTGGTAATTTTTAAAAAATTTATTTTAATTTTACTTTTTGGCAGCACTGTGTGGCAAATGGGATTTTAGTTCCCCGACCAGGGATCGAACCCGTGCCCCCTGCATTGTGAGCACGGAGTCTTAACCACGGCACTGCCAGGGAAGCCTCATGTAAATCATTCTTTGGATGAGAGAATAAAAGAAAAAAAGAAAAAAGTTCAGTAGACACCTACTGACGTGTCCCTTTGAATATATATGTTTAAAAAATAATTTTCTTTATATTTAAATTAGAGATATTGTTATTTATTGAATATGCACATTACTAGTTTAGTACATACATTAAGCTTAGAAACAGCAATCATTGAATAGTCTGGAAATAAAGGTTCTTTTATAAATTTGCTCACATAAAAATATAAAAACTCCTGAGAAATCATGTCAAGAAAAACAGTTTACCTGAGTTTGCAGGTGCATGATAAAAATATCTCAGTGCCCAACTTCTATTTGTACCTGCCAAGATGAAGGGAAACAGGGAAAACCATAAAATCTTCCCATGGTTTCTGTATTTCATTCCATTGTGCGTTACCCAACGTCATCTTCTTTTCTCTTCACAGGATAGGAACTAATATCTCATATCTGTGGCTGATTTATTCTCCATGTCCTATGCCATATATTGCTATTTTTTTAAGAGTACTTAATGTAAAATGTGCTCAATAAAGAAACTTGTAAAACAGAAAGAAAAAAATAAAAAAGAAAACATATGAATCACCTGACCTGTCACCATTCAAAATAGGTAATAGTAACAAATGGTTTGGCTTTCTAGTACTTTTTTCTTTGTCTACTCCTCATCTCTTCCTGGGCTTCCTTCTCTTTTCTATTTGCCTGTTTTTCTACGTGATATCCTTCTGGCTTGCCTATAATCCATCCTCCACAGAACAGACTGAGTTTACTTTCTAAAACTCTCTAGTTTAAAACCCTCCATGGTTTCCTACTTCACTCTGAATAACTTTCAAAGTCCTTATATGCTGTTCTTGCTGAATCTTTTACAACTTTCCTCTCTGACTTTGTACAGTCTGTTTTTCTGACTCTCCTCCCCTTTATTAGCGTTCTATTGCTGCAACAAATTAGCACAAACTCAGTGGCAAAGACAAATTTTTAATCTTTCAGTTCTGGAGGGCAAAAGTCCAAAATGGCTCTCTCCTTTTTGGGGGCTCTAGGGGAGAATCCATTCCCTTGCCTTTTGCAGCTTCTAGACACCATTTGCATTGCTTGGCTCCTTGGCCCCCTTCGAAGCCAGCAACCTTCAGCTGGGTCTTTCTCATGCTACCATCTCCCTGGTTCTCACTCTTCTACTTCCTTCTTCCAATTATAAGGAAACTTGGGATTACACTGGGCCCAACCAGACAATCCAGTATAATCTCTTTATTTTAAAGTCAGTTGATCAGCAGCCTTAATTCCTTCTGCAACCTTCCTCTCTTTTGCTATGTAACAACGTAATTCACAGATTCCAAAAATGAGGATGTGGGCATCTTGGGGAGTGGGAAGCATTATTCTGTTTACTACACTCTCAAGCATTTCTTGGAAAGTCAAAACCGGCTACCCACTACCCTCGATAGCATCAAGCATGCAGACCCTGTGGTTGCCCACGGACAGCCACTCCGATGTGAAGAGTGCCATATTGTGCCTAACGAATAACTTGAAAAGTTGGAAATGTTGGAATACTGCAAATGGAAAGTGGTGAAAGATGAGAAGAACATCAGGATGAGGGTAAGGTTATTCAGCCAAAGTTTATGAGAGATAATAAAAATACTTGTTTTGTTGTACTGATATCTGTTTATTGTGATTTATCAAATAGAGACTTTTCTTTTTATATAATTTATTTGGAAATCAGTGATGTGTTTTATTGCAACTTGTGTTTTGGTGGCTTTCAGCCATTCACAGATGATTGAAAAACCTATTATCGGATGGCTTTGGGTATACAGTAGGGAATAGGATCCAGGATTGGCTTTCAAGTGACTCACCAGTTCAATGAGAGAAAAAGATAGCGTAAGAAGAACTTAAGCTTAGGTTTCAAAGAATCTTACGGGAGCTCAAAAGAGACTAACCAGAAAGAGTCACCTAACCACTAAACCAGGGAAGTTTCAGAAATTTTTCCAAATGGAGCAGACCAGCTGTTGAGGGAGGGGATTTGTCAATGGTTATATTTCTTTCTTTGTTGTCTTTTTCCTCCCAAGAACTTCGTGAGAGAAAAAAATCTTACTTCTCTTGATCATAAGTGTTTCCTCAGCAGTAGGCTAGTTCCTGGCCCACAGTAAGTTCTGTATAAATAGTTAATGAAAATAAGTATAATTATATGTATAGCAAATGGACAATTTTTCATTATGAAAAAGGCACTGTACTGGATGAACTATTTGGTAACATATTTTGCTTTCAGTTAGCAAATATGTCACCATGATTGTCTGATGGCATTTTGGCTAAGATTCAACCCAAGTAACTGTTTCGTTAACCAGGCCTTTTAAATTAGATTTATTTATTTATAATTATGGAATAAAAACATATAATTTCCTTTTATTTTTTTTTAATGCTTTTTTTAAAACATCTTTATTGGAGTATAATTGCTTTACAATGTTGTGTTAGTTTCTGCTGTAAAACAAAGTGAATCAGCTGTATGTATACATATATCCCCATATCCTCTCCCTCTTGCGTCTCCCTCCCACCCTCCCTATCCCACCCATCTAGGTGGACACAAAGCACGGAGCTGATCTCCCTGTGCTATGGGGCTGCTTCCCACTAGCTATCTGTTTTACATTTGGTAGTGTATATATGCCAATGCCACTCTCTCACTTCGTCCCAGCTTACCCTTCCCCCTCCCTGTGTCCTCAAGTCCATTCCCTATGTTTGTATCTTTATTCCTGTCCTGCCCCTAGGTTCTTCAGAACCATTTTTTTTTAGATTCCATATATATGTGTTAGCATACAATATTTGTTTTTCTCTTTCTGACTTACTTCACTCTGTATGACAGACTCTAGGTCCATCCACCTCACTACAAATAACTCAATTTCATTTCTTTTTATGGCTGAGTAATATTCCATTGTATGTATGTGCCACATCTTCTTTAGCCATTCATCTGTCGATGGACACTTAGGTTGCTTCCATGTCCTGGCTACTGTAAATAGAGCTGCAATGAACATTGTGGTACATGACTCTTTTTGAATTATGGTTTTCTCAGAGTATATGCCCAGTAGTGGGATTGCTGGGTTGTATGGTAGTTCTATTTTAAGTTTTTTAAGGAAACTCCATACTGTCTCCATAGTGGCTGTATCAATTTACATTCCCACCAACAGTGCAAGAGGGTTCCCTTTCCTCCATACCCTCTCCAGCATTTATTGTTTGTGGATTGTTTGATGATGGCCATTCTGACAAGTGTGAGGTGAAACCTCACTGTAGTTTTGATTAGCAATTCTCTAATGATTAGTGATGTTGAGCACCCTTACATGTGTTTCCTGGCCATCTGTATATCTTCTTTGGAGAAATGTCTATTTAGGTCTTCTGCCCATTTTTGGATTGGATTGTTTGTTTTTTTGATATTGAGCTGCATGAGCTGCTTGTAAATTTTGGAGGTTAATCCTTTGTCAGTTGCTTCATTTGCAAATATTTTTTTCCCATTCTGGGAGTTGTCTTTTCGTCTTGTTTATGGTTTCCTTTGCTGTGCAAAAGCTTTTAAGTTTCATTAGGTCCCATTTGTTTATTTTTGTTTTTATTTCCATTTCTCTAGGAGGTGAGTCAAAAAGGATCTTCCTGTGATTTATGTCATAGAGTGTTCTGCCTATGATTTCCTCTAAGAGCTTTATAGTGTCTGGCCTTAGATTTAGGTCTTTAATCCATTTTGAGTTTATTTTTGTGTATGGTGTTAGGGAGTGTTCAAATTTCATTCTTTTATATGTAGCTGTCCAGTTTTCCTGGCACCACTTATTGAAGAAGACGCTGTCTTTTCTCTACTGTATATTTTTGCCCCCTTTATCAAAAATAAGGTGCCCTTTTGGTGTGGGTTTATCTCTGGGCTTTCTATCCTGTTCCATTTATCTATATTTCTGTTTTTTGTGCCAGTACCATACTGTCTTGATTACTGTAGCTTTGTAGTATAGTCTGAAGTCATGGAGAGTGATTCCTCCAGCTCCGTTTTTCTTTCTCAAGATTGCTTTGGCTATTTGGGGTCTTTTGTGTTTCCATACAAATTGTGAAATATTTTGTTCTAGTTGTGTGAAAAATGCCAGTGGTAGTTTGACAGGGATTGCATTGAATCTGTAGACTGATTTTTGTAGTATAGTCATTTTCACAATGTTGATTCTTCCAATCCAAGAACATGGTGTATCTCTCCATATGTTTGTATCATCTTTAATTTCTTTCATCAGCGTTTTATAGTTTTCTGCATACAGGTCTTTTGTCTCCTTAGGTAGGTTTATTCATAGGTATTTTATTCTTTTTGTTGCAATGGTGAATGGGGGTGTTTCATTAATTTTGCTTTCAGATTTTTCATCATCAGTGAATAGGAATAGAAGAGATTTCTGTGCATTAATTTTGTACCCTGCTACTTTACCAAATTCATTGATTAGCTCTAGCAGTTTTCTGGTAGCATTTTTAGGATTCTCTATGTATAGTATCATGTCATCTGCAAACAGTGACAGCTTTACTTCTTCTTTCCTTATTTGGATTCCTTTTATTTCTTTTTCTTCTCTGATTGCTGTGGCTAAAACTTCCAAAACTATGTTGACTAATAGTGGTGACAGTGGACAACCTTGTCTTGTTCTTGATCTTAGTGGAAATGGTTTCAGTTTTTCACCATTGAGGACAATGTTGGCTGTGGGTTTGTCATATATGGCTTTTTTAATGTTGAGGTAAGTTCCCTCTATGCCTACTTTCTGGAGGGTTTTTATCATAAATTGGTGTTGAATTTGTCAAAAGCTTTTTCTGCATCTACTGAGATGATCATATGGTTTTTATCTTCAGTTTATTAATATGGTGTATCACACTGACTGATTTGCATGTATTGAAGAATCCTTTCATTCCTGGGATAAACCCCACTTGATCATGGTGTATGATCCTTTTCATGTGCCATTGAATTCTGTTTGCTAGTATTTTGTTGAGGATTTTTGCAACAATGTTCATCAGTGATATTGGCCTGTAGTTTTCTTTCTTTGTGACATCTTTGTCTGGTTTTGGTATCAGGGTGGTGGTGGCCTCGTAGAATGAGTTTGGGAGTACTCCTCCCTCTGCTATATTTTGGAAGAGTTTGAGTAGGATAGGTGTTAGCTCTTCTCTAAATGTTTGATAGAATTCGCCTGTGAAGCCATCTGGTCCTGGGCTTCTGTTTGTTGGAAGATTTTTCATCACAGTTTCAATTTCAGTGCTTGGGACTGGTCTGTTTATATTTTCTATTTCTTCCTGGTGCAGTCTCAGAAAGTTGTAGTTTTCTAAGAATTTGTCCATTTCTTCCAGGTTATCCATTTTATTGGCATAGAGTTGCCTGTAGTAATCTCTCATGATCCTCTGTATTTCTGCAGTGTCAGTTTTTACTTCTCCTTTTTCACTTCTAATTCTATTGATTTGAACCTTCTCCCTTTTTTTCTTGATGAGCCTGGCTAATGGTTTATCAATTTTGTTTATCTTCTCAAAGAACCAGCTTTTAGTTTTATTGATCTTTGCTATCATTTCCTTCAATTCTTTTTATTTCTGATCTGATCTTTATGATTGCTTTCCTTCTGCTAACTTTGGGGGTTTTTTGTTCCTCATTCTCTAATTGCTTTAGGTGAAAGGTTAGGTTGTTTATGTGAGAGTTTTCTTGTTTCTTGAGGTAGGATTGTATTGCTATAAATCTCCCTCTTAGAACTGCTTTTGCTGCATCCCATAGGTTTTGGGTCGTCATGTTTTCACTGTCATTTGTTTCTAGGTATTTTCTGATTTCCTCAGTGATCTCTTGGTTATTTAGTGGTGCATTGTTTAGCATCCATGTGTCTGTATTTTTTACAGTTTTTTTCCTGTAATTGATACCTAGTCTCATAACATTGTGGTCGGAAAACATACTTGATACAATTTCAATTTCCTTAAATTTACCAAGGCTTGATTTGTGACCCAAGATATGATCTATCCTGGAGAATGTTCCATGAGCCCTTGAGAAAAAGTGTATTCTGTTGTTTTTGGATGGAATGTCCTATAAATATCAATTAAGTCCATATTGTTTAATGGGTCATTTAAAGCTTGTGTCTCCTTACTTATTTTCATTTTGGATGATCTGTCCATTGGTGAAAGTGAGGTGTTAAAGCCCCCTACTATGATTGTGTTACTGTGATTTCCCCTTTATGGCTGTTAGCATTTGCCTTATGTAATGAGGTGCTCCTATGTTGGGTGCATAAATATTTACAATTGTTATACCTTCTTCTTGGATTGATCCCTTGATCATTATGTAGTGTCCTTTGTCTCTTGTAATAGTCTTTACTTTAAAGTCTATATTGTCTGATATGAGAATTGCTACTCCAGCTTTCTTTTGATTTCCATTTGCATGGAATATCTTTTTCCATCCCCTCTCTTTCAGTCTGTATGTGTCCCTAGGTCTGAAGTGGGTCTCTTGTAGATAGCAATATATACGGGTCTTGTTTTTGTATCCATTCAGCCAGTCTATTTCTTTTGGATGGAGCGTTTAAGCCATTTACCTTTCAGGTAATTATCAGTATGTATGTTCCTATTACCATTTTCTTAATTGTTTTGGGCTAGTGTTTGCAGGTCTTTTACATCTCTTCTGTTTCCTGCCTAGAGAAGTTCCTTTAGCATTTGTTGTAAAGCTGGTTTGGTGGTGCTGCATTCTCTTAGCTTTTGCTTGTCTGTAAAGGTTTTAATTTCTCCATCAAATCTGAATGAGATCCTTGCTGGGTAGAGTAATCTTGGTTGTAGGTTTTTCTCCTTCATCACTTTAAGTATATCCTGCCACTCCCTTCTGGCTTGCAGAGTTTCTGCTGAAACATCAGCTGTTAACCTTATGGGGATTCCCTTGTATGCTATTTGTTGCTTTTCCCTTGCTGCTTTTAATATTTTTTGTGTTTAATTTTTGATAGTTTGATTAATTTGTCTTGGCACGTTTCTCCTTGGATTTATCGTGTATGGGACTCTCTGCACTTCCTTGACTTGATTATTTCCTTTCCCATATTAGTGACGTATTCAAATATCTTCTCAGTCCCTTTCTTTTTCTCTTCTTCTTCTGGGACTCCTATTATTCAAATGTTGATGCCTTTAAAGTTGCCCCAGAGGTCTCTGAGACTGTCCTCAATTCTTTTGATTCTTTTTTCTTTATTCTGCTCTGCGGTAGTTATTTCCATTATTTTATGTTCTAGGTTACTTATCCGTTCTTCTGTCTCAGTTATTCTGCTATTGATTCCTTCCTGAGAAATTTTAATTTCATTTATTGTGTTGTTCATCATTGTTTGTTTGCTCTTTAGTTCTTCTAGGTCCTTGTTAAACGTGTCCTGTATTTTCTCCATTCTATTTCCAAGATTTTGAATCATCTTTACTATCATTACTCTGAATTCTTTTTCAGGTGGATTGCCTATTTCCTCTTCATTTATTTGGTCTGGTGGGTTTTTACTTTTTACTCTGCTCCTTCATCTGCTGCATATTTCTCTGTCTTCTCATTTTGTCTTACTTACTGTGTTTGGGGTCTCCTTTTCTCAGGCTGCAGGTATACAGTTCCCGTTGTTTTTGGTGTCTGCCCACAGTGGGTAAGGTTGGTTCAGTGGCTTGTGTAGGCTTCCTGGTGGAGGGGACTGGTGCCTGTGTTCTGGTCCATGGGGCTGGATCTTGTCTTTCTGGTGGGCAGGACTGCGTCCAGTTGTGTGTTTTGGGGGTGTCTATGAACTTATTGTGATTTTAGGCAGCCTCTATGCTAATGGGTGCAGTTGTGTTCCTGTCTTGCTAGTTGTTTGGCATGGGGTGTCCAGCACTGTAGCTTGCTGGTCGTTGAGTGGAGCTGGGTCTTAGCGTTGACACGGAGATCTCTGGGAGAGCTCTCGCTGACTGATATTACATGGGGCTGGGAGGTCTCTGGTGATCCAGTGTCCTGAACTTGGCTCTCCCACCTCAGAGGCTCAGGATTGACACCAGGCCGCAGCACCAAGACCCTGTCAGCCACTCGGTCAGGAATGTGGGGAGTTTCTTGCCTTTTGGGAAGTCTGAGGTCTTCTTCCAGCGTTCAGTAGGTGTTCTGTAGGAGTTGTTCCACATATAGATGTATTTTTGATGTATTTGTGGGGAGGAAGGTGATCTCCATGTCTCACTCCTCCGCCACCTTGAAGGTCCTTCTCCTTTTATTTCTTAAATGTGTTTCAGGGTCCAAAAATGTGTTTGAATTATAATTTTCCAAAGCCCAAAACTGCATGTAGCTAACAGGAATCTGTTAAAAGGCCTGTGTGCTTTAGATTTTTACTTATCTTCATTTTCTGTCTGCGTTCAGGGTTATGGGACCTGCAACTTCACTTATTTTTTTTCTTGGACATGGTTTTCTGCAGTAGTTTATTTTCAATACATGCTCTCAAAAACATAGAGCCTACTCTTCCTTCCCAGTAAATAAGTATCTGAATCTTTAACCCTCCCTCTACCTTGTTTCATGAGCTTTATGTTCTTTTCTATAATTGGTTATTTTCTAACCAATCCTCATAATTTTAATTTATATCTAAATTTATAAATTTTAATTTATATCCAAAGTTAGTGGAGGCGCTGGCTATGGAAGTAGAGTATTGGAGGAAAGGTAGGTAGTAGCAGGTAGAAAAAGTAAAGGGACATTTTATAGTAGTTCCAGACTGGCTACAATGTACAGTTTCCAGGGAGAAAAGTAGAGGAAAAAAGCCCCATGTAGAAAAGCCTAAATAAATGTAGAATTACATTTCTATAACAAGTCATTTGACCAATGTATCATAATCTTCTGGAGTAGTTTTTGATTCATTTTAAGGACTCAATACTAAAAGGGTGAATGAATAAATTACAGAATATATTAACCAAAGTTTTGGGGAAAAAGCCAGATTAGTTTCAATACAGAAAGCTAAATAAAGTTAACAAAACTACTAATGTGCTTCATTTAGACAACAACAACTGCAAAGCGTTATCCGCATTTTCAACTCATCATTCATTCTCATATTTTCTCTCTCCCTCTCCCTTCCTCCTTCTCTCTCTCTGTCTCTCTCTCTCCACACCCACACCCCCACACCATGTTATACCCATGGTGATAATATTTTATGAATCAAAAACTGAGTCACATGGTTTGACTAAATGGATAGGAGAGTATATGAGGGGTTTTGGGAAAGACAGAAAAGGGGCCACAGTTATAAACTCACTTGGGGTTTATTTTTACACTTGCTACCTCTCTTATATTGTGTTACTACAGGTCTCAATGGGGCATACCCTCCACTCTTCACTCCTGAGAAGTATTGTCTATAGAGCTATTGTTAATAATTTGTGTTATAATTATTAGTATTACTGAGCCAAAACAGAAACAAAACATCCCCCAAAATCCCTGCATTTACAACCATAGGAAGAATATATTTTAAAATGGCATGATCCCCTATAATACAGGACCATAAGGTCACGATAATCGTATACTAACTACTTCCAAACTCACAGAGAAGAACATAATTGCACTTTTATGATTGCCAAAAGAAATCTACCAAGAATTATAAAATATCTCTAGTGTAATTTCCAAAGTCCACCAATATTTTCAAATCTCATGTGATGTACATATTTCCTAATAAAATTAACTCAAGAAATGTTTGTTTCTATTTTAGATGTCACCATTGTTTTAAATATGATAGCAAAGTACACCTTATTTGTCCTGTTTCACTTCTTTCTCCACTAATCATTATTATGATATTTCTTAAATGGTCAATGATATGATTCACAGATTGATACATACAATGATACTGTTACAGTTACCCAGTGTATCACTTACTCCACATTTAAAAGCCTTTTGTGAAAATGATCATTTATTTTATTAGTAATTAGTAATTATAAACTTACCCGATAAAGTTAACTCTTCTATATATCTCTCAATACTTCCAGTCAAATTTAAAATTTTCTCTTGACTTTATATTTCTTTCCTATATTAGACGTTTCTTTTGTTTTTTAATACTTGTCCTTCTTGCCTTTAATCCTGACTTTCTTAGACATCCAGAATCCAGTTTTAACAAATATATCATTCATAGAAATGTCTCCTCTATGGCTGTACTCTTTTTTAATTTCCTGGTTTTGAATAGTTTTATTTCTAGTCTCAACAATGAACTTTCAGGTACCTCATTTCAACTAAAGCAAATGGTTGTTGAATTCAATGACTCACTCAGCAGAGAAACTCATTAGACAATAGTTTATCAAAGACTACATTTGTTTTGAGCCAGATGGGTTTTCTTAAGGAAATCCTTTAACTGGATGCAGATTTGATTGGATTTTAGCTTTCCTACACTATTAGGCATCAGAGTTTCATATAACACACGCAGCCTGCAATATATTTGTATATACTTGATATGATTTTAATAGCCAAGGTTTTAAAAATAAAAGATTGTACTACTCTTTCTTTAGTTTATCTGTTTGTGGTATTTGAAATTTTATTTGTTTTAACACATGTATCATCTTATAAATATATTTCCAAAACCTAAAATCTGAGAATATATTTTAAAAATACAATGTTAAAGAATAACACCAAAGAAGATAATCTCATTTGACTAAGATACCTAGTTGCAGTGGAATAGGAATAGTTGATCCTAGAAACAATTTTCGCTTGGCAGTCAAGCTCTTTAAAACCTCTATTTCCCATATCATACGTATCCTAAAAATTGGCAAGTCCTGAGATTTCTACGTAAAGAAAAAAAATCTCTCTCCACAGCTATCATATCCAGCCAAAGACATCTTCATCTATTGCACAAACAACAGCATAACTGGTCTAGTTTATATCCTGTCTTCAACTCTTACCACTTAAATAAATCCATTCTCCTTAAGGCAGTCAGTATTTTTTTTAAAATACAAATTAGGGAGACTTTACTTATTGTAATAAGAACTAGGTAACTTGGGCCAATCCTACAAAGAGAACAACTAGTGCTGTTGTATACATATGCATGCATATACATAAACATATTCATGTACATATACACGAACAGATATATGTGTATGTGTGTGCATGTGTGTGTATATGTATATATCCATCTACTTGAAGGCTCAGAAAGCTAATAAGAGAGTAAAGAAACTGGGCCACCATCTGACTATGGATGGAGATCCCCAGGGTGGGTGGACGACTTTTGCCCTGTGGGCTTTCATTCATTCCAGGAGGGGTGGCTGATAGAGTAAAGAGTGTTTCTGTCACACTCATGGGACTGAGTTCCAGGCCAGGAAAGTAGGTGGCTTGGGAAACACTCTTTTTCTTCATTTGGGACCCCAAATGGCAGTACTCTAGCAATAAGAGCCAACTGGAATTAAGCAGACTCTCACAGGGACTCCAGTTCTGTTTTAATTCTCTCAGTCTCTGTAATACTTCATAGCAACAAATATGAACAAACTAAAGCCAGAGACAACAAAACAAGCAAATTTCACAAATATAATCTCGAATAAATAAATGTAGATATAGAAGAATAAAAATAACTGAATTTATTTCAACATGCAAATTAAACTATAATGTTTAGAGTTGCATTCTTAGGTATTAAAACTACATAGAAGGGCTTCCCTGGTGGCGCAGTGGTTGAGAATCTGCCTGCCAATGCAGGGGACACGGGTTGGAGCCCTGGTCTGGGAAGATCCCACATGCTGCGGAGCAACTGGGCCCGTGAGCCACAACTACTGAGCCTGCGTGTCTGGAGCCTGTGCTCTGCAACAAGAGAGGCTGCGATAGTGAAGAGGCCCACGCACCACGATGAAGAGTGGCCCCGCTTGCCACAACTAGAGAAAGCCCTCACACAGAAACGAAGACCCAACACAGCCAAAAATAAATATAAAATAAATAAATAAATAAATAAAAGATTATTATAAAACTACATGGAAAATCAAGAAAGCATTTACAATCAAAGTCAGGATAATGGTCTCTAATGCGGTGAGCAGAGGCTTGCAATTGAAGAGAGGACATAAGGAAATTTTCTGGGACGCTGCCGCATGTTCTATTTTTTGGTGATGTTTACACAGGCGATCACTCTGTGACAAATCACTGAAGTGTATTTTTTGTTGACACTTGTGTACATACATGAGTGCTACATTTTATCCCAAGACTATTAAAGTGTTTATTAGATCATGTTGTTCCCTACTGAAAACCTTCCAATAATCTGCCATTGTCTGTCTCCTACTCTCACCTGGAAATAGCCTGCTTTCCCCCTGCTCATCACTCTAGGCAAACAGAGTTCCTTGCTCTTGCTCAAAGAGACAAAAAAATTTTACCCACATCAGTCTCTGCACTTGAACCTCCTTCTCTTCCAGCAATACACTTTTATTGGCTTGTCACATAACCGTTTCCTCGTTTTTCAGCTTAAAATTAATTGTAGCTTTCTTAGAATGCATTCCTTGACCACTCATTCTAAATGCAAAGCCACCCACCAATTACTCTATATCACCTTGTTTATTTCCCTCATATTAGAAAGCTCCATATGATGACACTGAATTTAGAAGTGTTTGTATATATTTTTTATCTTTTACTTACTGCAAAATCTTTGCTATAATTTAAGATCTATGATGGCAGGTATTCTTTTGGTCTTTATTCTCAACACGGAATGAATCTTTGGCCAAGAAAAAATATCTTTAAGATCTTGAGATTAGGGACTTCCCTGGTGGTCCAGTGGGTAAGACTCCATGCTCCCAATGCAGGGGGCCTGAGTTCCATCCCTGGTCAGGGAACTAGATCCTGCATGCATGCTGCAACTGAGAGTCCCACAAGCTGCAACTAAAGATCCTGCATGCTGCAACTAAACACGCCACAATGAAGATTCCACGTGCCACAACTAAGACTCGGTGCAGCCTAAATAAATAAATATTAAAAAAAAAAAAAGATTCTTGAGATTAGTCTACTAGACTACGGAAGTTAGGAGAAGCCTAACATCTCATTATATAATTTGGTTATCATAGATATACTGCAAGGCAAAAAAGATATTTATTTATCCCAGCTATTTATCACCTGAGGACTGAAAAATCTATCAAGTATTAGAGGGGATATGCTATCATACACACAAATAATTTAATGTTGTAATGAAATCCTAACTTAGAAAATGAGCTTCTTCATTCTTATTTTATTTTTTATGTTATATGTCTGTAGTCTATACAGCTTCCTCTTGTAGAATTAGCATCTCACACACACACACCACACACACACACACACACACACTCATACATACACAAACCTTAAGTAAAGAAGGAGGTTGCAAATTTTCTTTTTCAAAAATAACAAATCAACCTGTAATTCTTCACGTTAAAGGTAAGGTTTATGCATTTGCTTCAAGTTAAAATGACTAACTTTTGGATGAATTATCTTTTTTAGATTTTATTTATTTTTTTGAGATCTGCCTAGGCTGTCAGGGTTCTACATTTGGCATCATTACACCCAGTTAATGTAAGATAGCTTATTTTTATAGTGTGGTGTTTTATAGATTTTTTTATTGCACCATTAAAAGCATTTTGATTTCTGCAATATTACCAGATTTTCTTGTCATAATACATAACATTTCACTGTCTCACTTTGTGCTAAGCCTCATAGCATTCACTTACATCCAGTTTTCTGCCTCAGAAGGCCAGGTAATGAGATGAGCTTCGAGAAAAGAAATTGCTGGTTTAGTTTTTTACATTAGAGTCCAAGCAGATTGTTTTCTCTTCAAATGTTAGCCAAAGCTCAGTTCACAGATACTTCCCCTGGTAAGCAATCACTGCTAGTTTAGTGTCCAGCAGTGAGTTCATAAATGTAATTTGACTTTTGATTTTTAAAATGAGAAATAAAATGTCTATTTTAATATACTGTGAATTTTAATGGAAAATTTGTGGAGTTTTTCAACTTCTCGATAAAGTAAAAATTTGTCCATTTATGACACGGTAGGCCTACTTTAAGCCTAGTGAAAACCACTAAGGAATTTAGATTATTGACACTGGTTAGCTTTGGCAATACTACAGAATTATTTCAAAGATAGAAGCAGCCTCCAGTTTTGAAATTTATACAGGTTATTACTGTATTATCTGTGACTATTCACTCAAAGTACATACATATCGCAAAAATACTACTTTAGATTCTGAACTCATTTCTTTTTTTGTTGTTGTTATTAGCTGTTATTATTTAGTTAACTTAATCTACTTGCACAATATTTTTCTTTTATCTGCTTGTTTGGTGTTTTTTTTTACCTCATTTCTAATGATATTAAGTAGAGGTCTAATCTCTGGTAGTTAGGTGTGAGGTTGACATGGGGGACAGTAATGCAGTCATGATTAGAATGAACTGATTTTAAAGACAGTGACCTCTCTCATGTATGTGGACATAGAGGATATGTTCAGAATCACTGTTCAAATGTTGAAATTCAAAGCTTTCTGAACACGTTTAACGACAGCATTCATTTATAGATCTAGTGGTTTGTGATCCATCAAATGGCACAGTTGCCACTAGCTTCAGGGACTAGAAGGTCTTCTTGGCAGTGTCCCAACACGTTGCGTCAGTGTAATTTCAAGATCCTGATTTGCTAACAATCTTACCATAGTACTTATCATTATAGTCTTTTCAGGTTTCTTATTTTAAAAGACAAATATTAGGGGCTTCCCTGGTGGCGCAGTGGTTGAGAATCTGCCTGCCAATGCAGGGGACACGGGTTCGAGCCCTGGTCTGGGAAGATCCCACATGCCGTGGAGCAACTAGGCCCGTGAGCCACAACCACTGAGCCTGCGTGTCTGGAGTCTGTGCTCCGCAACAAGAGAGGCCGCGATAGTGAGAGGCCTGCGCACCGCGATGAAGAGTGGCCCCCGCTTGCCGCAACTAGAGAAAGCCCTTGCACAGAAACGAAGACCCAACACAGCCAAAAATAAATTAAAAAAAAAAAAGACAAATATTAGAAAGCAGAAGACTCCATAGTAATTTCCACAGCATGACAAGATGACTAGATTGCCAGTCTGTTTGACTTTATTTTTTCAGACATTCATGTTTAAACTTTTACCTAAATGATTAATGTCAGTTTGTATGAGAAAAGCAGAGAGCAAAAGCAGATGAACTTTCGAGGGTTAAAATGAATGGATAAGACCTAGCTTAATTCTAGGACTTAAATTTGAAGATTAGATTTATTCATCTAGTTGGCCTGAAATCTAAGTGATATTTTTTTTCTTTTTCCCTTAGAGGTGACAGTCCCAAGTAGGATTTAATTCATTTTAAAGCAGTTAAATTTTTTGAGAAACTATTTACTTATTTGGAATCATTCAGTTTTATCCCAGTGGCATTGAGTCAGTCAGAGTCGCTCTCTCTCTCTGCCCCCCCATATATATATATATACTATATATGTATTATATTGTCAGTAAAACAAGATAAAGAAGTTAAACAGACTAGAATCAACAAAAAGCTTAATAATGTATAAGACTAAAATAAAGTGAGCAAAAAGGGAATAAAAGATATTAGGTGAAAAGCAAAATAGTGGAGAAATTAATGATTCTACATTTGGCTTCTAAGAAGGGGTTGTTAATTAACGGAGCAAGAATTTAGCTGTGATTTGAACAGTGATTTTTTATTTTGGCCAATATTTATAAGAATAAAATAGATATTGATATTGGTTATTATATGTTTATATTTCGGCTTTCATCAAGTGAAGTGATTTTTTTTCTCAGAATTTTTGGCTGGCTGGGTTGATAGAGCAGAGAACTAAAGTGAAATGTTCCCTGGATCCGTTGGCTCCATACTTCAGGACTAGGTCTGTGTTTTTGCTTTTGTTTTCTAAGAGTTATCATGTATATTGGAAACTACATTGGCTTTGGATAGAATTGAGTTCTTAACCTCACTTCACTATATAGCCACTTTATAAGTTTGAAGTTTGAGCACTATTTTAAAAGCTGCGTCAGTTGCATCACCTGTAAGGTTAACATTGAAGTATCCTGTGATGTGCACAAAGTTTGTCCTCAGCTTCATGGGTTTCCAGTTCTCCCCTGGTTCCGCTGTTTTGTTTTGTTTTTTTCCCCACAAATAATCATTGGGTTACTAACTGTGTACCAGGAACCAAGCTCAGTCCTGGGGAATACAAAAGGAAACAAAAGAGATATATTCCCTGCCCTCATAATTTTTACGGTTTAGTAGGAGAGAAAGGAACACAGTCCAAGTAATCAGGCCAATAATTAGCTAATTCTATTGTGACTTCTTGCTGAATGTCTTTAGCTCTTCAAATGTGTCCTCTTGCCCCACCAGAAACCTAGAATAATACAAACATTTCTCTCCCTCTTTGGGTACCTAATTCATTCTCATTCTTCAAGTCTCAGCTTAGTATCATGTATTTTCTAACTTCCCTAATCTCTTCCACAAGCTTTGGAGCTCCTAGTATATATTTGTATCACCAGTACTCACCCCTATATACATATAAAATATGCTTTTAATGGCTATGCCATGATTAATATAACATTTTCCCTAAATTTGGACATTTACATAATTTCTCTTTATGAAATGAATGTATTTAGATACAAATCATTTCTCTGCTTATTAGCTTGTAATAGATTTCTCTAATAATGTTTATTAAAGGACCTAAATATTTTTTTATAGTATATTGTTAATATTAACATGCTATTTAATGGTATAAAAATATATGTTCAGAGAATAGCCAACATAGAAATGTAATTTCTCTTTTAATCACAAACATCTTTGTTGAGTCTTGTAATAAAAGAGAAAGTAATATTGAGGTCTAAGCATCTTTTTTAACATGTATGAGGTGAGGATATGGAATTAGTTACAAGATGACAAACATTAAACAGTAGTTTAAAAACTATCAGGTAAACCTAGAAACAAGCGTGAAACTGTAAATCTTAATGTAGATAGAGGGGAAATGTATGGGCTACGTGAGGGAGGAACAAGGGAATATTAAACCTGATGGGAAACTTAAGGGGAGAAAACCCTTAGAGGCTGTGCCAGGGTAGAATGAGGTCTCGTTTCTAGAATAAGCTAAAAATATGGGACACATTTTTCTCAGTTCCACAAGTAGGTCTCTAACAGTCTCTATGCTCTCTATTCTACTATAGATAAATGATTTGAGTTTCTTCATCTTAAAAATTGGCAAAACACTGCTTTCTTTGTAGGACTGTTGTTAGGATTAAACGAAATGATCTGCTAGAGGCAGAGCACTCTCTCTCTTGTTCATCATGTATACTCAGGGGCTAGCATGTAGTTAAATCTTGCATACAATTTTTTTAATGGCTTAAATGAAAGCAAATACCATACTGATTAATCACCAATTCCAGGCAAAAAGTGAAAGCCAGAGGGCTTCTTTTGCAAGATTTAAGGAGATCTAACCTTCTGTAGCCAGAGAGCAAGGAGAGCAAAGGACCAGGCCTGGCACTCAGTCATGAAAGCATCGGACTTCAGAGAAGTTTGGTCTCCTATTCCATGATCAGAACCCTGAGACTTGCAATAGTGATATACGGTTACCTGGACAGATGCAATGCAGAAATTAGATCTCCTAGATTCTCTCTGGGCTTGTAAAAAGTGGCTCTATGTCTCTTTTTACTAGATACTACTCTCCACACCCCAACTTGAAGATCATGTAGAGACCTGAGAAGAGGCAGGTTTCTTATAAAGAATCCTGTCTTCCCTCAGGATTTGCTGACATTAGTCCCCCTGACAACCAGACAAACGTTAATGGTCAAATACCAGCACAACCAGAACAGAGATGCTATGGGGCTGCCGAGAGAGAAGAGGGGCTATCGCTGAAACTGCTGAAGGATCTGCAGGAGCTGGGAGAGTATGCACAGCATGGGTCCTGCGGTCCTTGTCAACAGGTGATAAAATCTACATTTAGATACAGTAGTTAATTGATATGAGAGCACTCTCCTGTGATACAGAATTTAAAACCCTGGCACATATCCTAGGAGATGGTGTTAACAGCTGCCAGGATGGTTCTTGTAAGTCTGGAAAAATTTATGACCTATGCTAAGTGGGTGGAAATTCCAGAACTGCCATGGGAGATGAAGGAGGAAGAGATCAAAAGACACAGTGCATTGGGCATGCCTGAGAAAAACTATATACGTAAGGCTAGAAACCCCACCAGCTAACTAGAATCTACAGGATAGCCCATCAGACACTCCATTTACCAAACAGTAATGAATGTGCTATGGAGAGGGACACATCAGTATCACTGAGAAGCTCAGTGATAGCTGTCTTCTGTAGGCAGGGTAGGAAATGACATTGCAAAATTGGGATTCCTCATAAAAATGGGAATGACAGAATCTCTAAACAATAAATACCAAGAAGTGGCTCTTAATGGCCAGGAGAAAGGCAGGTGCAATCATTGCAATGAACAGGAACATAGGAGTGACAAACCTGGGATATAACCTTAAGAAAAAAGATATAGTAAATAAATAGAATATGGAGCCCCTAAATCAAGATAGATGGGCAGGGTGTTGCTCAATTTATACAATGAAAATAAATCCTTTCTCTGTTCCTCCCTCTATCCTGCTCCTGCTCCCCAATCACTATCTCTTGCCCAGTTTGTAGATCTGAGTTGAGTCTCAGACTTTTGTTTGAAGACTATTTACTGAAGGACGGCAGATCTCTAAGACAGAGTACCTAGCAATACCATGAGAGCATGGGGCAGTAATTCCCCCAGTCCTTTCTGAAAGATACTAAAGGCCATTTACTCAAGTGACTATGCACTAGGTAAAGAGAAATATCCAGAACTTTTGAGGACTGTTAATTCAGAGTCAAAATTAAAACTGATACACTGAGGCCCAAACTGATCCAACAGTCCTCCTAATAGAAAGAAAGCACATGGAAGGGAGCCAGATAATAAATGGAATTCTGGCCTGCAGCTGGCACATGGTAGTCCACAGACCCATCAGGTGGTCTTTTCCAAGACCTCCAAATGTATTTTTGGATTGCACACCCTTGCAAACTGGCAGATCCTTCACATTGGTTTCTTGTCCTGTATATAAGAACTATCAATTAATACCATCCACAAAGATTTAAAGAAAGCAGAGATAGTAGTCTCTGGCATATTCTCATTTATGACACCAGTCTAGACTTATTAAAAATAAGGGATGGATTATGGCATATGACAGTGGAAAACTAAACTTGACCAAATAGTAATCTCAACTGCATTTGCTTTACAAGATACAGTATTTTTCTGGAGCAGAGTAACACAGCCTTCAGAGTGAGGTATGGAAAATGTATTCATTTCTATCTCTTTCAGAAAGAAGAATCAAAATAAGTTTAGATCCATGTGGAACAGACAACAGTAAACTACAGAGTCTTAGTCTGGGGCCCTGTTAACTCTCTTGACCTCTGTCATAATGCATATGGAAGGACCCACTGAGTCATAAGCTCAGAAACCCATTGCAAGATAGAAGTAGTACACCTGGATCAGACACGAGTAGGGTCAGAAAGTATGGAAAGTTGCATGAAAAGGAGGCTCGTCTCTACCACTGCTGGACCAGCACCTCTCCTTCAGCTCCCTCCTATAACTCGTAGGACTAGATGTCAAAGAAGGAAAAGGTTTAAGCAGGTTTCATATATGGTTTGTCTTGTTATGTTAGTATGCATCAAAATGGGCTGCTGTTCTACTAAAATGCCTCTTAAGGATGGAGGTAAAGGGAAATTCTCCCAATGAGCAGAGTTCTGGGAAGCGTACCTAGTCATCCTGTGTGTGGAAAGAGGAGTTGTGGAAGGCTAGAATTTACATGGACTCATGTATATCTGGACAAGGAGTTCCAAAGATGCTTCTGCATAGATTTAAAGGAATGGGAACAAAGTCTGAAGATCTCTGTATCATAGATGAACACCCACCATAGAGGTTCCTCTACAATATAACCAGATAGACAGAATGACTCTGCTAGCTGATAGGGGAAACTAATCACATTGCCAAGGGACCCCTCTTTCAGCAAAGAAGTAGAGCAGAGGGAATATTATTGTGGAATACACTAGTCCAGTTACTTCAGCTACCAAGAAAATGCTGAACTGATAGAAAAATAGAATGCTATTTGAAGACTCAGCCAAAGTACCAATCAGGAGATGATACCCTGCAAGGATGAAGTGTCACCCTCTAGACACAGTATATATCCTAAATTAATAACTACTGTATGGTGCTTTGCTCCCAATACTTAGAATGCATGGATCTGGGAACAAAAGAAAGAAAGCACAAGTGGTCTTATTTACCATGCTTCCTAATGACCCACGCTGGGAATCTGTGCTTCTCATCCTTGCAGCTTCAGGCTCTATGGATCTAGAGACCCTGGTATCCAAGGGGAAAATGGATGCTGCTACACAAAGGGAGCAGGGAACAATATGTCTGATGTTTAGGTTACTACGGGATTGTATCTTGATGCTTCCGTGACCCGATTTAATGAAAAAGGGATAAGTACGGCAGCCATAGCCCAGGAAAGATGAGGATCTGAGCAAATCCATCAGATAAGCTGCCTAGTTCAGCAGAGGTACTAGCTGAGCGAGAGGGCGCTAGAATGGTGGTGGTGGAGGAGGAGGATAAGAATTATTGTGGCCTTGAGATCAACTGCTGCAGCAGACAATTTGTTAATCTCATTAACACATCTCTTGTAAGTTCCCCAGGAACTAAAGTCTGCCTTGAATCCTGGAGAAGTTGCCCGTAAGTGGGGCAAACTATAAGAAGCAATTTGAATGAGTGGTTCAATAGGTAAATTAGATATTCTGTTGTTCCATGCAAATCTGCCTTATGTCATGACCAAAGCACCCAGCTCCCATCTTCTAGGAATAATGGCTGCTAGCCACTTCATAGCTGCACCCCCATCCTGGGATTTGTCATCTATCCCAGGGAACTGACTCAATGATATCTACTCTCCCTTTCAGGAGGCATGTATTCAGAAGGAGGTTGATGGAAATATTCAAAAGCCCAACCGTCAATCCAGGACAACTCAAAATGGCTGTCCCAGCTCCTGGAGGATCACTCTGAGGTCTCAGTTGCAATACATTGTGGATCTGCTTTTCTGTCTTCCCAAACCTGACTTCCTCACTTCTTACATGTGTCACTCCTGAGACTTTTCTCCAGTAAACTTTTTGCATGAAACTCTCTGCCTCAAAGTCACAGTTTCCAAAGAATCCAAGACATTGGTACACCTGCATTAAACAAAATATATAGGGAGATTGATAATAGAATAATATTTAAGGGGATTGAAAATATATGTATAATTAAAATGTGACAAAAATATCACACAAATCAGGTGCGTCAAAAATTTTGTCTTTTTGAGAAAACAAACTTAATTGCATGCTGCTCATAACAGACATACCTTAAAATTATATAAAAATGTTGAGAATAAAGGATAGAAATGGATTTGCCATGCAAAGATAACCAAATAAAGCTGTTTTTATCTATGTTAATATAAGGCAAAATCGTTCTAAGGTAAGAAGTATATTTACAATAGGCGAAGAGGGATACATCATAGTGATGAAAAGAGTAAACCAACAAACAATAAGAACAATGAAACCTTCTAAATATGCATGTCCAAAATATGTATGAACCCAAAACATAGCACTGACATGAGTAAAAACCAATTGACAAAACTGTAAGGAAAATACATCAGAACATCATCATAGTGAGAAAATACCTCAATCCATAGCTGATAGGAATAGTAGATCAAAATCAATATAATTTTTAAAAGCTTTGATGAACACATGTATGTGAAATATGTGCCCAAGCTGATCATGCGGTGGGTCATAAAGCAAGTCTGGTCACATTTCAAAAGACTGAAATCTTTGACAGTATATTCCTGACCATAGTGATATCAAGCTAGAAGTCAACAATAAACAAACAAAAATTCTCAAAGCTATTAGAAATAAAGCAATGAGGCATGAAGTGACCATGGGTCAAAGAAAAAATGAAATTAGAATTAGATAACAGGATAATAATAAAATATCAAAATCTACAGAATCCCACTAGAGCCATGCTTAGGAGGCAATGCAGAGCCGTCAATGCATATATTTGAAAAGAAGAAAAACTAAAATCAATCAGCTAAGAAATCAACTAAGAATGTCAGAAAAAGAACGGCAAACTAAAACCAAAGAAAGTAGGAGAAAGAAAAAGATATTACACATGTGAGTAATGAAAAGTTGTGTCATTAAAGATAATATAAAGATGAAAAAGAAAATAAAGGGATATCTGGAAAAACATTATAGCAAGATATTTGTAAATGCAGATGGCATCGACAAATTCCAAGGGAAAGAAAAAGTTCCCAAACTGACAAAAGAGGAAATATGGAAAATTTATATAACGTTATATATATTTTTAAGATAATTACATTTTTAAACATCATAAGAAAAACTTTGGGTGCAGATGGCTTCAAGAGAATACAGTAAGATAATATACTCCTTAACGTGTATTACAAGGCTGGCATAATACTTTAAACTAGTTAACCTAGCTAACTAGCTCAATCTGGTTAACCTTGTTAATTCAACCTAAATAATAACATTATAAGAAAGTAAGTAGTGATGATTTTCATGAACATAGATGAAAAATTCTAAATCTATTAGTAGTAAATTCAATACAGTGCTACGCAGAGAAAATAACACATCATGCCAAGTTAGATTTATTTACGGAATACACGGTTGCTTTAAAATTTGAAGATTAAAGTGATTCACAGAATGAAAAACAAAATTTGTATGATTTTCTCAATACATACAGAACCAGAATTTGATAAAATTCAATACCCATTTATAGTAGAAACTTAGTAACCTAGAAATAAAGGGGAAATCTTTAGTCTAAGATGTATTTATAGAAGTATACAGCAAACATCAGATAAATGGTGAAATACTGAAATCCACCTCTTCACCCTCCAAAATCAATATCCATTATCACCACCCGTATTCTGTGTTGTACTGTCAACCTTAAGCAGGGAACTAAGAAGAGGAAAATGAAAAGGTCTAAGAGTAGAAAAAGAAGAAATAAAACTGTCATCACTTATATCTGACATGATTACAGATATTTAAAATCCAACAGAATCTATGCATATACTATCAGAACTGATAAGTGGCTTCAGAAAGTTTTGTATCTGTATACAGTGACAATTAGAAAGTAAATATTAGAAAAGATACTATTTAGAATAGCATACCCAAACATTAAATATCCAGGCATAAGACTACTACATCAAAAATTATAAATCATTATTATGAGAAAGTTTTTTAAAAAGCTAAATCAATGGAAAGAGATAGTATGTTCATGAATTGGAAGGCACAGATTTGTAAAGGTATTAATTTTCCCTAAATTCACCAATGCAATTCCAATCACAGTCCCCGCAGTTATTTATTTATTTACTTACTTATTTTTAGATTGGAGGAACTAACATGCTGATTCTAAAATGTGTAAGAAAAATGTAAAGGAAATGTTCTTCTTGAAAAATAAGACATTAATTAGGACAGTGTAGTATTGACATAAACATTGTCAAATAGACCGGTGGTGTAGAACAAGTGTCAGCAAACTGTAGCTGTGAGTCAAATCTGGCTTGCTGCCTGTTTTTGTAAGTAGTTTTATTGTAACACAGCCATGTCCATTCATTTATGTATTGTCTTTGACTGCTTTTGTGCTACTGTGATAGAGTTGTGTAGGTGCGACAGAGAGCATCTGACCCAAAAATTTAAAATATTTACTATCTGACACTAGAGAAGTTTGCCTATTTTTAGTGTAGAATATAGAGTCCAGAAATAAATCAATACATAAATGGAACCTGGAATCAAGATTATGTTACCACCAAGCAATGGGGTAGGAGCCTTTTCAACAAATAGTGCTATGTAAATTGAATAATGACATGCAAGAAAAAATTATTCCTGACTTCAATCTTAAACCATGCACAAAAACCAATTTCATTTAAAAGTCAAACAAATAAAGCTTCTTCAAAATAACACAGATGTTAAAAAGACTTTTAAAAAACTAACTGCTGATAAAAAGTAATAATCAAAAAGGAATAAATTAATACACTAAACCTCAATAAAATCAAATCAAGATGTTCTGATTTTCAAAAGACATCATTAATAGAGAGGTAAGCCATACAGTGGGAAAATATATTTGCAACCTATAGAACCAACAAAAGACTCTAGTTCTTTCAAATACAAATACACAGTGAGCTAGCTAGACTGACCCAGTAAGAAATAGGCAAGAGACTAGAGGATATCCAAATAACCTGGTCACATAAAATGGTGTTCCACATCATTAGTCAATCAGTAATATGCATATTTAAAACACAATAAACCAGAATGGCTAGATTAAAAAGACTCATCATACAAAGTGTTGGTGAGGATACAGAGCCAATTGGAAGCCTTGCCTGCTGACTGGAGTGTAAATTGGCAAAACCACTTTTAACAGTATCTACGAAAGCTGAATATACACATACCCTATGATCCAGCAATTTTCATTTCTTAGTCTATACCCAGAAGAAATACATATCCACATCAAAGACCTGTACAATAATGTTCATAGCATTAGGGTTTATAATAGCTCCACACTGGAAAAAAGCTGTATACTAATATAATGAATACGCTTGAATAAAGAAAATAGAAATTAAAGAGCTAGACATAGATGAATATATGCTACATGATTCTATTTATATAAAATTTAAAAACAGGCAAAACTTATTGTTTTAGAAGCCAGGATATTGAGGAGGACATGGGCTTGTTGGGTAGAGTTCTGTGGGGTTGGTAATACTCTATTTCTTGATCTGGAAGAGTAGCTACATAGATGTGTTCACTTGTCAAAATTCACCAACTGTACAACTATGATGTTTACAATTCTCTGTACAAACGTTATAGTTCAATAAAGTGTTCAGAGTTTTAAAAAGGATAACACATAGTAAGGCAGGGAGTAGGGAGTGGGAGGGGATGGCATGACATTTTAGATATGTGGTCAGGGAAACCCATTCCCAGGGGAGCATATTTTATCAGTAATCTGAAAGAAGTGAGGAAGAAGCCACGTGAAACTATGTGAAGATCTAAGGTAAGAATATTCCAGGCAGGGCTTCCCTGGTGGCGCAGTGGTTGAGAATCTGCCTGCCAATGCAGGGGACACGGGTTCGAGCCCTGGTCTGGGAAGATCCCACATGCCACGGAGCGACTAGGCCCGTGAGCCACAATTGCTGAGCCTGCGCGTCTGGAGCCTGTGCTCCGCAACAAGAGAGGCTGCGATAGTGAGAGGTCCGTGCACCGCGATGAAGAGTGGCCCCCACTTGCCGCAACTAGAGAAAGCCCTCGCACAGAAACGAAGACCCAACACACCCAAAAATAAATAAATAAATAAATAAATAAATAAAATTAAAAAAAAAAAAAGAAGAATATTCCAGGCAGAGGGAGTATCAGTGCCAAGGCTCTGAGATGGTACCATGCTTGCTATATGCGATGAGCACCAAAAAGGTCAATTTGGCTTGAGCGGAGGAAGTGAGAAAGAGATAGTCACAAATCAGATTGGCTGGGCACATATTAAACTACTGAATGAGTAACTTATGTGCATATTGACACTTCTGGTCTTAACATGATTGTTCTTTGTTATCTGTCCATTAAATATACAGAGCACATTGTAAAATGATTTAAAAAACCCTATCTACTAACCTTAGAAAAACAGATTCAAAATGAGGGTAATAAATGTGCTCAATTTAAGAGCTTATTCCTGTTTCATTCAATCTTTAAAGTTTTGTCCATCCTACACAATTCCTAATGAAGACAGAAACCATCAGTTAATCAAGAAAATAGCTAGACTGAGAAAAAGTGTTGATAAAAGCATAATCTGTTCATTCACTGATCATTTATGGAAAAAAGGATTATATGCACATTTTATACATACATATGAAGGGTTGATATAGAGATAATGCTAGATTTAAGACCCGACACCAGCAATAATGGAAACAGAAAAACAGAAAATCATTCTTTAAAGGGACATATTATTCTTAAAGACAATTTATACTAGGGTAGTCCAGGAATATCAGGCAATGACATTTGAGACAACTGAAACTTATTCTGAGGGCAAAAGAATGTGAACAACGATTATACTTTCTACATTTTATGAGAACCTACACATCCCACACTCCAACTCTGTAAGAATTTTTCCTTTTTAATTTAAAAATACTAGTGTCAACATTACCAACAACAGTAAAACAACACATGCAAGAACAACAAAATAAAAATTCAAAGTCTTGAGACCATACAAAGAGCTTCCCTGAGAATTGTGAATGGCCTGCAATGAGATTATACCCCTTCTGCCTAGAAAGAGTTGCTCACAAGCAGGAGGCTTTAAAGAAAATCACAAAACTCCGACCTTCCCCTTCTTACTGAGTCTATGTTAAAGGGCCGTAAAACTTGTCAGTTCTTGCCACATCTATTGGCACACAGTACTGGCTTGACAAGAGTTTTGCAGCCTAGCTGGGGCCCATGACCTGTCCCCTGTACTCTCTTAGAATTTATTTTCACCCCAGCAGGCAGCACCTCACAACATCGGTAATTTGTCAGGCAGCTTGTACTCTCCAGTACAGCCTACTTAACAGAGCGCTCTTATAAACATCTCTGTGAATCACGAGTAATGCCGCCAGGAGGGAAACCGAAATTTCAGAGCAGTGAGTACAATCTGAATTGATGGCTCAGGTGACTTGGTCTTGGCTGCAAAATCAATGGGGAGTGGTCGTGGGGGAATTTGCTAATTTGGTTCCCAGGGAATCAGTACCGTGGCCACCACAATCTTAAGATCTTTGTGAGAAAGTGAGAGAGGGAAGGTGTGCAACCAAAGGGAGTGCAGAAAGCAAACAATGTCTTCCATGATTCACCATGAGGAAGAGAGGAAAGAATGGGCATATGAGACACCAAGAAACTAAGCAGCATAAACAAAATATTTCAATCATCCCAACACCTGGAAAGAGTGAACTGTATTTTAATCAACTTTCATTGGCACTAATATTTTAATAGGAATTGCCCCTTTCTTGGGAAAGGATGATAAATAACCGTTTTAATTCAAAGTTGGATCAGAATGCAGTCAGTATTATATTCCTCATCAGATCTCATTTAAAGATTTCAAGTACTGAGAATTCTACAATTTAATCATAAAATAGTTTCCCAGGAAAGGAAAAATTTGTCATAATCTGAAGTAAGAGTCCTATTTATTTTTATAATTCTGTGGAGTCAGGATTAATTCTTAGAAGGGCTATTTTTTCCATACCTGGAGAATGACCCCTTAACCTTTGCCTCCTCTCTCGCAAATGTGGGCCAAATGTTAGAAGTGCTTCATATATTCTAGTGTGATAGCTTTGTGAATATCCTTAAGTTGATGAAATAAATATGACACCTTCCATTTCTATAGTAAATTATAATGAAATGTGTTAAGATCCACAAATCACTCCATAAGTTAAAAAAAAAATTCTGAAAAGATTATTTTCACTTATATACAGGTTAGGAAACAGACTTTGCCAAGTTAATACTTGGTCTGAGGTCACAGACTTCTTTCTCTTTTCACCATAGAACTTATTATAACCATATTCTTAGAGTCCAGAAAACTAAAAACTAAAGCCTATCTCTAAGAAATCCACTGGCCTACAATGTCCACGTCAAAAGTCTTTTCCCTCAGGGGCTGCTGACTTGAAAAGAAAGTAGGAGGAAGACAGCCTGGATTGGGAGAGAATTCTGTGTAAGACAATTGGTGTGATATTATTTTGCTTGGTTTTTTTCTTGCCATGGAATATAACTTCTTTTTATCATACACCTCATGGGAAGACATAAAACCAAAAAAGAAAAAAGTCAATACAGTATAGTCAACAACATGGTACTATGAACTTCAAAGTTGCTAAGAAACTAGATCTTAATTATTCTTAACACAAAAAAGAAATGATAATTGTGTGACATGATAGAGGTTTAGCTAACACCATGGTGGTGATCATACTGCAAAATATAAATGCATCAAATCAACACATTGTACAACTTAAATTTACACAATGTTTTATGTCAATTATATCTCAACTTTAAAAATGAGAAAAAGAGGGCTTCCCTGGTGGCGCAGTGGTTGAGAATCTGCCTGCCAATGCAGGCGACACGGGTTCGAGCCCTGGTCTGGGAAGATCCCACATGCTGCGGAGCAACTAGGCCCGTGAGCCACAACTGCTGAGCCTGCGCGTCTGGAGCCTGTGCTCCGCAACAAGAGAGGCCGTGATAATGAGAGGCCCGCGCACCGCGATGAAGAGTGGCCCCCACTTGCCGCAACTAGAGAAAGCCCTCGCACAGAAACGAAGACCCAACACAGCCATAAATAAATAAATAAATAAATAAAAATTTAAAAAAAAAAATGAGAAAAAGAAATGTCAATACTGTTTTGGTACACAATTTTCCTACAGACCTCCAGAAGCTACTGTCTTCTGATCCATAAGTAGGTGTAAATGTGCTATAAGGATCGATCAAGAGTGAGCTGCTTTAGCAGGGTCACTCTGGGATGGGCCTTCTCATCTGAAGGAGGAAGAGTAACGGAATCTGAAGAAAGCATTATTCCCAAAGGATGACACGCAGTGGAAAAAAAGGAAAGGAAGTCAGAATGAAGAACTCCCTTCTACCTATTTTCATCTCTTTTTTCCCTTGAAAAATGGGATAATGATTTGTATTTTAGAGAATACTTTGTTCTATCACACTTCTCTCTACTGCTATTAAAACAAAAATAAAATTCCCCTTCCTTTCCTAAAACAATGCTTGGGTACCCCTGGTTTTCTTTCTGATTGGGACTTTCCAGAATAAATTGTGTTTAAGTGATGCTTTGCTTCCATGCATCATTTTGATATCTGCATGTCCGTATGTTTTTCCCCATAAGTGAAGTCAGTACATATACACACCTGCACAGATACACACTCACACACACAAACTCTGTCACAGCATATACATGATCAAGGCATTTTATCTGAGTACTCACTAATAAATACACTCTTCTATAAAGTCTGCCAGAGGTATTTAAAATGTCAGATTTTAAAAAAAATTTAATTCAATTTTTATGCCTAAACTAACACATTTATTTCATTTTTTTGGTTTGCAATTTTGGATAACTTAATTTCTTGGCTTGCAATGAAAGTTACATTTCAGTATCTACCATAAACAAAATATTCATTCCCTTCCTCAAGAATGAAAACACCTATTATAATTCCTTGTTAATTCCTAACTGTTGGATGAACATTTGGATGAAGAGTTTACAAAGATTACATATATAAGATATGCAGAAACCAAACAGCAAAAATAAAAATGAAGCCAAAAAAAGCAATAGAAATCTAAAATAGTCTATCTTAACAAAACAAAAAAGATGAAGACCTATATAATCCCTCTAGAAGAAACAGGTTTCATTAATAAAAAGGACAGAAAATATATTAATGAAGAATTGTAAAATAATACCTAACTACAAAATTGTACAAAACCTCATATTCAACCTTTGACTCAAAATAGCATTGTTAATATGTCAGCATATTTTAGTTACATACGTTTAAAGTGAGACATACAGATTAACTCATTTCCTAGCTCTGAGAGTTCTTCAAATCCTACACATGTTTAAAATTGCTATTTAAATTTGACTCAATTACTATCTTTAAAAAATCAAACAGCATCTTTCATACTTTTATACTGAATAAAAGATGCACTGACTCTTTGCTTCTCACTAAGCTCACTAGATATCCTGTACTTCAGTCTTAGTGAGTTGGCCTGGATGATGTTAAAAGACAACATAAGAACTCTTTGGAAGAAAGTGTTTATCATCAAGTATAGAAGGCTTGGCAAAACCATCCAAGATTAATATATTATTTTATCACTGCTCAATTACTTACCAGACAGATTTAAGATGAGTTAAGGTATTTACTTGCATATGACCGTGGGTAGGCTTATTTCACAGCACCAACATGTTCAAATATGAGGTGATATAGCTTAGACCTATTTTCTATTGAAGTCACATTTTTGTGCATATGAATTTGCTTTTAATTTTGAAACGACATTTAGTCACAAATCCCATGAACCTTTCTTGCAGTAAATTTAAAAATGGAATGTTCTTTGATATTGGTTGATTTTCTACCTCTTACTATTCTAAAAAGATATTCTGAAAATGTGAATGACACTTAGTAAGAAAATGTACGATGTAATATTTTGGATGAAGAAGTATGTATTTTCAAACATCAGTAGGGAAAAAGTCAGTATGCTAAGGGCTTTAACTATCCGAAGAGACATGGATTTAAATCATTGTACATAAAAGGATTATTAAATACTTTTTGTTATTTGATATTAAAAAAATGTTTGTTTCATTCACAGAAATTGAGTTCTACAAATAGCAGCTGATTCTTTCATTAAATCAGAACCAAACTGCTAATTTCATTATTAATGGTTAGCTTTGACATGTTTAAAAAGGGTAGAAGATACTTAATAGACTTGTCTTCGACCTTGAAATGAACAACTGTTCAGGGAAATGGAATTGTTCAAAGATACATTTTCTTTCTGCCAATCTGTGAAATATAATTATTCTCTTAATGAATCTCTCAATGAGTAGCAATCGTTCAGAACTTGAACAGGTAAAATATAATGATAATGGGAACAGCTTTATAAATAAAAGGATAAAATGAGGTTGTTATTTTATACCATATTACGGGGTGATTAGAATAACAGTGCAGCATTCATCAGGCATTTGAACTTTCTCAAAAAAGCTCCCTGGGGGCTCATTTAAATTAGTTATGTTTATCCATAGAGATTTTTAGTCTTATTTCAAATGACTGTCACCTTACAACACTCAAGCCTCAATCTTTAGCTTACTCTAATTAATAGCTCTACTGTACAGTAGCCAATAGACACTGCCTAAAACAGACACTAACCCCCCCCCCCCCCAGTTTATAAATCTCCAATTTATCAAAGGAAGAGCAATATAACTATTTTTATTAAACCAGGGGAATAATTATTCAGTTTGGAGGGAATGGTGGTCTATATGAATCTCTATCAATTTCCACAAGAACAGAGTTGGCTGGATACTGTCCAAGAAGCTATAATTTCTACGTTAACTAGCTCTATACAATAAAAGACTGTATGTGTAAATACTAAATTCATGGCAATGGAACTCTAGTGGTTAGTTGTTTTGGTTAACTCAAAGGCACATACAGCTCAAAGATAATTAAGTAGATGGTGGGATTTGATTTTTTCAAGAAAAAAGTCTCTTTGCTCTCTGCTGGACGCACCTGGAAGCCTTTGGTAGTAAGACAAATGAGTGCAAGGAGTACCAGGTGCTAGACTGTGGTGTTTTCATTACATCCATTAAGGTAACCAGAAAAAAAAAAGACATAAATAAAGAGGGGTAAAATAAAAGTTCAATATCTCTCCTGGCATGACATGAAATCTCTAAATAAGAAATCACTCCAAAAGATGGTGCAATTAAAGTTTCATTCTCAATAAGATTATAGTTTTTCTTGGCTATTTTCTATCTTGATGGAAAAGAAAACATGGTTTTTAATACAAATAGGAAAAAATAGAATCATGACTTATATTTAACAATTTATGTAGCTGATTTCATGTCTTTTTGATAGTTCTTTCATGTTTACTCTTTTAAAAAAAATCCTCCCTAAATTATTTTCATATGTCCTGATTGTAGGAAAATTATTTTAACTTCCCTGGGACACACCTACTACCTGAGTTCCAAACCATCACCCTCAATTGACAAAGTTACTACAGGGCTTTATATTTAGGACACTTCTGTGATAGCCCTCATATTTGGAAACTTTATGTGAGTACTATTTGAAAGATGCTCTACAAGTGCATAGTTGATGCCTATATAATCAGCCAATATTTATTTAACTTGGAAATATGTTTTATATTTCTACCATGCGTAGGTTAAATTTACTAAAAATTATAATGCAGTTTTAGCCTGTGTAAATGACCTGCCATTATCTTCGAAAGACTCAGGACTGGATATTACGTTGGATTGGATATTACAGAAACAAGTAAGATGGTTGTTTTATCACTGATATTAGACATCAGCATCATAGAGAAAATGACCCATTAAAGCATTTATATTTTACATCTTTCTCTGAAGTTACAATTAAAATCAATAGTTACAAATGTAGGAGAGTCTCAGAATAGTATTAGCATTTTGAAAATAAAGAAGGTATTCTGCCTCAGAAGTCAGAGAAGGTTAACAGATGAGCCTTAATTTAAAACCTCAAGTAAACAAATTCCTTTCCTTCTTCCCTTGCATCTATTAAATCGATTGCCAAAGCATATATTTTTCAAAATGCAACTGCTACTAAAAACTCATTTATTTTTTCAAGTTTTCCCAGATTCATTAGGTGAAAGCAAGCGGCTCCTTGTTCTGCCATTCCTACCTACCTGTTTTTTGAACTTTTCTCCATTTTCCTAACTTCAATTTGCTTTCAGGAATAAACTTTTAATTTCAATGATCTCATTCACATATTAGAAAACACCACTTTCCTGTTTAAATGATTACTTACTTACTATATTATATCCAAAATGATCTCTTGGCCTTACCAATTTCACTATAAGAAGTCAAGAATTGTACTGCATGTCAGATTTTGTTTCTAGAATTATACTGTATGTCAGATTTTGAAAATCTGACTGTTGAACATGGGGTATTTGTCAATAATCCTAGCCACAGAATGGTATTCTATATAGCTCCAGAAGGAATATAAGAATATTCTAAAGACTGTCATCTGTTTTGTTACAAAAATATTAATTTATTCATATTTATGGTTTCTGTTTTCAAATCTCTAGGAGGCTAGCAGTTTCTGTGAAGTCTTTATAGTGTCATGACAAATAGAAATTTCATAAATGCTTCATCAAAATATATATGGTTTTATAGGACAGCTAGGCCAAATATAAGAGTACATGATCTTATATTTTGAAAATATATTTTTATTTTTACATACAAGAAATATGTCTTGTATTTTCTAATTTCTTTTTACTGCTGTTTTATAAACTTTAAAGGCATGCCTTTTGTAAAAAAAAAAAAAAGAGCGAGAGCTATCACATTAAGATATTCAGGTTATGATGCAATCTTCAAACGCAAACAGAAATTTTGATATTTAGATAGCTTTAACAAGTACTTGCTATTATTTGCATTATCCAGTCCTGGAAAATTTCAAGGAAGGTAGTTTAAAAACATACAATTAGAAATTCATTTTGAGATATCTCCTTAAAGGTTACTAGATAACAAATGTTTGGATCTATGTATTTTCCACTAATGAAATTATCACGGTATTAGTATATGCATACATTTCTGTAAAATGCAACATCTCAAATGCCATGATCTTTTTTCAACAATTTTAACTTCCAGGTATAATAATGTAACATGAAATCCTTTTCTTGCTTCTAAATTTAATTGATTTAATCACTGAATTTTAATGCTTGGAAATTGTTCTGCTTGCTGGTGTCTGAATGCCAAATACATTATCTACAGTTCTAAGATGAATGTTGCAGTTATATTTAGACAACTTAAAACACTGCCTTCTAAATTACCCTAAATAACCCACAGAAATGTCTAGAAAAATTGATAATAGTGCATGACAAATGTCCATTACCACCAACTTTCAGGTAAGTATAACTTTTACAAGGAGTAGAAAGTGTTAGACTCTTACTATTTAAATGCTCTTTGTGCAATTTTCCAGCCAACAGAATGGACAGCACACATAAGTTAATCTCAACTCTTCCAGAACTCACAATCTCCATTTTAAAGATGAAGACCTTGAAGCCAATAACCTGATTTTTCTTCAGCGGCAAAAGACATTCATCTTTGGCCAAGCTTTCATAGACATCAACTCATTTGTTCTCTTTGATCAGTTTGGCTTGGATTGACCTTTTTTTTCTTCCTACTTCTTCAGAGTTTTCAAAACAATAAAGTCATGTGATATAGACAGAGTCCTTGACAGTCAATCAGATCTATAGTCTCTCCCCCCTAGCTCCTAAAAAGAATCAGGATTTTAGTCTTCCCCAGTACAGAGCACAGACATCAAATAAGGTGGGGTAGGGGTATGTGCAGTGTAAGTTTATTTGGGGGGAACTTATACATAGTACATTTTATGCAAGATAATGAAGAATAAAAATAATGTGTTCACTAAGTATTCAAAATTGGGGCTATGCAAATTATACAAAGTGGTGGAATCTGTACTATTAGCCTAATGGAGTTTTCTATACTTTAGCCTTTCTGGTCCCACTGTCACAATGTTTTCCATATCCATGTACTCCTCTATTATTTTTTAATTTTGGCTTTTACTCTCTTTTTACTTAAATAAATTTATTTCAAAAATAAAATTATTTAAAATTACAAACTAAGAAAAAAGCA
The DNA here is from genome assembly GCF_028023285.1 of Balaenoptera ricei. Classification (NCBI taxonomy): domain Eukaryota; kingdom Metazoa; phylum Chordata; class Mammalia; order Artiodactyla; family Balaenopteridae; genus Balaenoptera; species Balaenoptera ricei. The sequence continues at coordinate 68,455,063 of NC_082647.1, forward strand.
TTCCTTACCATAAAGAGAAAACAACTGCAATAGTACATAAAAAAACTGTCACACTTTAAAATATTCATCTGTGTATTGCTTAAAGTAGCTCAATTTTCCATCAGTGGAGTGTATACTACACTTTGAGAAATTCTGCCCAAAGAAAAGAATTTGCATTGGTAAATGGGAATGAAATCACTGAAAATTTCATGGACAATATCATATGTTAATTAGTTTTTAAAATAAACTTTTCTATCTGTATCTGTATGTGGAGTAGACGTTCACCTAGTTAATGTGGTTTCAAGCAGGAAGTCCAGCTGTTCCCGACTGTACCTCCCTTAGCTTCTGGCAAATGTTTGAAATTCTACATCTTGAATGTAATTACTTTTGCTCAGTGGTTTTCAAACTTTTTAAAGCAGTCAACCTTTTCTGTTTTTCAAATGAAGCAATATTTTTAAAACCAGTAAATTAAAGAGAAAATTAGAATTTTATTTGTGCAAATATATTTTAGACGTTTAAATTGCTAACACTTGTGATATAGTCAATCTATCAGAATAACAGAGTTATTTTGATGAGGATAGTTGTAGTGTTATAGGCAGCCTATTTTTCAACGATCTCTGCAGTTTGTTTTTATTGTATGATATTGGGAATATCCTGATCCAGACAGCTATGTAATCATAAATGATACGAACTTTTTACATCTCACTTGGCAGTCCTGCACCATTCTGCATTCATTACTGGAAAATGGTATAGTTGGACTTGTATCATCAAAGCTTAAAACCATTAGAATGCCTAAAAACTGCTCGTATTACTTGAGAGATCCTCGCTGTCAAAAAGCACATTCACAGGTGTACTTTTAATATAGTTTTTCAACTTTGTCAATACAAATTTACTTGCTGGTTGCCTCAGATGTTAACTAGAAGTTTCAATTTACCTTGTTCTGCATATTTAGCTGAAACTTTGTTTCAATTTTATCACTGGTTCTTTACCAGGAGTTGTGCGCGTGTTTATATCCTACATCTCTGTTAAAAGTGCATTTGATATACAAACTAGTACAAGCCTGTTATTTTGGGGAGCTAGTTAACTGATGCAATTTTTTATGGGCAAAAACTTTTCTAAGGAGTGATTTCCATTTTCATAACAAATATTAGTATTGTCACCTTGTTTTCACTTCCATTGATTGTTATGCACTCTTTACTGCTTGTGTCAAACAAAAGTACCTGAGCTTGCAGGCCTTTTAATTCCTTGTGATTCACATACGCTGTGGTGGTAATGTTCCCCTTGGTACATCATGAGATATACAAAGATGTATTTTAAAATGACCACTGCAGAGCTACAGACTTTCCAATTAATGTCATAGTTATTGAGTTGTTTGTTTATTTAGATGTGTATATGCTTACAAACATATGTGTGGAAAGGTATAACTATCATTTTCTCCATCTATATATGGATCAATCCACCCATCAGGAAGAAGAAGAGGAGGTGGAACAGGAGGAGGGAAGGAAGTTATTTTTGTCTGGTAACACAATTGGATGATTCGGGAATTGTCAATATGACAAAATGTTTTTATAGAACACACTTTACAGTGTTTTTCTTATAGGTTTTTACGTTATTGTTCCAAAATATGACAGAAATGAATCTGAACCAAGTTTTTACAGAAACTCTGAAGAACTGCAGTTATAGCTCAATGGAACACAGTTTGAAAAATAATGGTTTATCTGAAGGCTTTTATTTCTTTTAAAATGCAAATACCTCTACTTTCATCTGCAATCAGTCATTTATATATTTATGTGACTAAATTTATTAGATATCTTTCTGAGACTTGGATTTAATGCAGAAGAGGAGGCAAAGATTAACTGAGCAACTGAAAGAAATGGGAAAGACTGAATATTAAGGCTAAGAGCACTGAAGATCTAATTTGCCTACTTTACAATTTTGCTTAAAGACCATGACATCTACATATGATACACTCATTTGTATTTCCAAAAGAAGTAAAACAAAACAGACAACAACAAAAACAAAAGAAAAAGACAAACCCACAAAGAAAGTGTCTGAATTAGATGAATTTGAGTATGCGTATGTTTCAGAACTGCATCTGTTTTAGAGTATTTTGCTAGAACAATAATGTAATTAAATTAATTACTTATAATTTTGATCAACTCGAATTAAATCAACTGTAAAATTTCCAACCAGTGAATTTATTAATTGAAGATACTCTGATTTTATGCTGTGAATGTCCTCAAAGACCGCAAGCAAAAAAATTGTGCAGGAGTTCCAGTTTATGTAGGGTGAAGTATAAATGAGTATGTAATGCTCCAAACCTGATCTTGTACCTTTGATCTATGACATTTTAAAAATTAAAACAAACTTGTAAACTTTTTCTTAATTTAAATCCTTCTACTAAATTAAAAAAATTATCTTTACTTCAAGAATCTATAGTTAGGTATGCTTTCCCCACTCTCCCCACCACCAAAAGCTTTCTAAAGTTTATGGAAACAAGCATCCATTCTAATATAGTAAACATTCAGTTTAAACTTCAAATTTTTACAGAGCTATATCAGAAAAGTTGCTAGTTAATATTTCAAGAAAGTGCAACTTAAAGAGAAGAAATTTACATTATTAATTTGTTCATTTATTTACTTATATTTTTCCAAGAGTGAAGTTATTAATTTGAATCTGGGTTAAGAAAACTTGTTGGACTAGCATTACAGTTCCTGTTATTTCATTCTAAAGGCCATACCTGTAACCATTCAGTGTAAATTTGAAAATATATTTAGATTTAAAATACTGATTGACCCTTACATTTAATACTATTGTCTTTGTGTCAAGAAATTGAAAACAAGATCAAATGATAGAAACATTTACCCATTTCGGGAAGGGATACATGCAGATATTTTAAATAGTAAATTTCTTTCATTTCTGATTATTAAGTGTAACATTTAAGAATTAACAGAATAAATGTGATATCAAAACTTTGAAGCATTTTGAGATACTTTTAGCTATTTTGTTGTAAAATACATCAAAATGAAAAAAATCTTGATAAAATTAATAAAAGACTGATTAATATAGAAGTCTTTTTAAAATATTCAGCTGATAAAGTCATTTTAAGCATTCAATTATACTGATCTTGAAATAAAACTAAACCCAAACTTACAAGCATAGTTGGTTTAGAGAGGGAAAGAAAAGTTAAGCCAAGTCAATTATAAAGCATGCTTTTGTTATTACTCATACAATGACCTTCAAAAACTCTGATTTCTAATGTTTTTCCCAATCTTTGTACTGACAAAAATGTATCCCTAAGTCACAAACCCTATAGGTTCTCACTTCCTTCCTTCTTCTTTCCCAAGTTTATGGAAACTTGGTCCCAATAGTTTCATAGTACAAAGCAAGAAGACAGAATGGGAAGAGAGACCTTTTCCTAGGGTTACGGGCACTGACAGTCTATACAATACTTGGGGCTGATTTGTGTGTGCTTCATTCCAAACGTGTATTCCTCAGCTTACAAAGGGGGATGAGTGAGGCCAACAGACAGCATGTCTGCAGTAGCTCCATAGTATGCAGACACTTTTCCTGGTGGAGCACAGCCATGAGTTTTACAAACTTTAACATCTCATTGGGCGAACATAGTTGGCAGCTGAGCACCGAGAATCAATTCAGATACATATCTGAAATGTCTACATGCAAAGGACATGCCAAGTATTAATAGGTAGTGACCAAACAGAAAAATAAACCTAGAAATTATCATTTTATATATATAATATATGTAAAACTATTTAACTATATGGACTATATTACTATATGTACTCATTGCTTCCCTAGGGACAGAAGCAGAGATTTTTAGGTTTCGTCTTAGTATGGTCCTTGAACTAATTTTTAAACTTAGAAATTTTTCAGGAATCTTTTTAGAAATCTGCATTTACATTTAAATATAAATGCATTATTAATGTCAATAAATCCTAGAAATTAGTAATTATACCTAATTCCTCTCATTTTAAAATTCATATAGCACAAACCTACTCATTTTTTCTATATACTTCTCCTTCAAAAAACCATTTTCCTCCATGTTTTCATACAGCTATATTTGTTCTGAATAGAAAGCATCTTAATTAATTTGGTATAACTTTCTTGCATTAAATTACACAACTCTTCAGGATTTGCCTCTTTAGGATCACCCATACATTTAGTGGGCATCAAAACCTTCTGTTATTGGCAGGCTGTAGTAAGCACTTCTTTCAAGTGGATACTTAGTACTCCCTCTGTCAATCTTTTTTCACCTTCATGGTCACCAAGTTCCATCTAACAGAAGTCACTGCCTGCTACTGAAACTTAAATCAGATACCTTCAGATACCTGAAGACACCAAAACATAAAGCTATTTCCTACCACCGCCAAGCCTATCAACCATCCTCACATTTTATTTTATTTAAAAAAATATTTATTTTTATTGAGCCCATAAGGTTGTGATCTCTTCATATTTTGCCTTTGCAACACTGAGCTGAGCCAATACGTTTTCTTGGCCATCTGAATGCCATCAAAGGTATTAGATAGATTCTGGAAGGTTAAAAAAAATAGTATGGATACTATAAATTGGGGCATGATCAATTATTATAATACCAAAAGATTATATTACCAATTTGGTATCTTTGTACAATCTATCAACAAGAATTAGTTGTCATGTCCCAATGTGAAGTATAATTCAATGGAGTTGAAAATTGATCCATAGTTATTCTACCCTATTTTGTTAGTCCTTTGCTCTTTGTTTCCCAGGTATTCTACTTTTTACTAAATTTCTGGAAAAAATAGAAGCAGATAACCAAAACTGATCGTGAGATATTTTAAAATGCCATTATATATAATATTTAGGACAACAGTTTCATGTAAGATAGCTTCCTAATCATAGCCTGACTGAAGAAAGCCAAAAATAAAACTTGCAACACACCTCAGAAAAGCCTTAACTAGGCCCTTGTTATAGCAACTCAAACATCTGACCAAGATGATCACATTCCAGAATTTAATGTACAATACATCCTATATTATTATCCACTAAATACCCATGTATATTTTATTTTCTGTGTAAAGAGCTATACCCACAAAAAAGAGAATAAAGGAGAAAAAAATCCATGAAAATATAGCCAGTTTATATATGATTTTAGAATCTATTATAATATTAATTTAATCACACTTAAATATCTGATATAAAAAATACAACTGCATAAATATATAGAGCAGAGTGCAATGGAAAACTCTTTCATTTAAAGTAGTCTTCAAGAGCCGATTAAGAAGCAACAAATAAATGTTAGAAAACTTACCTTGACTTGCAAACTTCAACTCTTTGGCATCTGTGAGCGTGGTCCTTTTGTCAGACCCTTTTTTCTCTGTTCGGCGATGGCTTCGTCTTTTCTTAGACTCTCCCCAAAGATTGGACCCTCCATGCATGCTTGGTATATTCAAAATAGCAATTCCTTCCAGAGAGATGTTTATTAAATCAATCTGTACTCCATCACACTGATTAGAAAAATGAAAAGAACAGAAACAATTTGATTTCATCTTTTGTATTTCCTTATCTTTTAATAAGAATTTTAAAATCTATAATCTTGTACTTTCTAAATAAACCTTTCAAGAACACTTAAATAGTTACCCTAAAGGTCAATATAAAAAATAAAGCAGCCAATAACATTTACCAGGCATCATAAATAGTCTTTAAAAATGATCAAATTAAGGGCTTCCCTGGTGGTACAGTGGTTGAGAATCCACCTGCCGATGCAGGGGACACGGGTTCGAGCCCTGGTCTGGGAAGATCCCACATGCCGCGGAGCAACTGGGCCCGTGAGCCACAACTACTGAGCCTGCGCGTCTGGAGCCTGTGCTCCGCAACAAGAGAGGCCGCGATAGTGAGAGGCCCGCGCACCGCGATGAAGAGTGGCCCCCACTTGCCGCAACTAGAGAAAGCCCTCGCACAGAAACGAAGACCCAACACAGCCAAAAATAAATAAATTAATTTAAAAAAATGATCAAATTAAATCATCAGTGTATCTTTGTTTACAGAAAACCTTTGGAAGGGGCACAATTTAGTCTCTGCATATATAACCAGCTGCAAATTTCCAATGTGTTACAAAGAGGTTGATTCTGGGAAGTTTTGTCAAATTTCAGGCAGAAATTTTAATGACTGCTCCTATTCAGAACACACTGCAAGGTACTATTGGGGGAAAATAAAGAAACAGAATTCATAATTAGGGTCTCATTTTTGGGAAGCAGAGAAAGAAATGGCTTAAGAGACTTTTGAAAAAAGAAAAACAGCAATTCAGAGAGATCTGAATTACAATAAAGTGGCCAAGGATGGTTTCTTGGACTAGATTAAGTTCCAAGCACAGTGTCAAAGGCAATGAGAGGCATGGTTATCTACATGAACATGGAGAACCAGGCCGGCTGAGTGAAGGAAATGCCAAGAGCAGCGGCAGTAAAAGGAATCTCCAACCCATCATGACTTTATAGCTGCTTCAACGAAAAAATGAAAAGTAAAATCAGTCAGCCAGATTTTTTTGTTTGCCTGGTGACAAGACACGCTTTGACTATGCAAAATATGGAACACTCTACCAGACAATGCTTTGCAATACTCAGAGTGATCACTTTTTACTTTTTTGAATTTTCCATACATTTCTACTGATGCGCATGTGTGGAAAGTGACAAGGCCATACTGTATTTTTGTAATTATGATTTATTCATTTGCTTTGAGTTTTCTAAAATGGTACTTATTATAAATATAGCCCAGATACTGTCCTCCCATTTTCAGTTAGATGTCAATATGAGCAGAGATGTCAATATGTAACACTATGCTTTACAAACAAACTTTGTTAGGGATATGCATTTCATCAATTAAAGTATATCTGCCGTGGGATTGTTTTATTTGCTGTATGTTTTATTACAGTAAAAAAAAAAAAAAAAAGGTGGATACAATTTCATCATTCTCTTTCTCACCGTAATCATGATTTTTGAAACTGGAAGAGATAATCCTTCACCAAAATTATAAAAACAAAAAACCCTCTCTTTTTCTACATTTTCCTCATCATACTGAATCTAATACTGTATCTTGTTCACTAAAATATAAAAACTGTGAAATAAAGCAACACATCTTGAGCCTACTTGGCAGGGCTAGAAACAAATTCTAGAGAAGGTGCCAAGTTTTCATTCAATTTATTTCAACGAGGGTGAAACCAAGGTCTGGATGATGCCTTTTTCCCCCCTAGAAACAACTGATTTTTTTCCCCTTCTTTTCATGTATTAAATTAAGATGACTTCTTTTTACTAAAGAATTCTGCTCATGTGTATACTCACTTACTGCTATATATTCTAGATAAACAGATATTAATTTCATAATTAAAAGTAATCTTGTGTAAATACCCTGCAGGCCTCAATGAATCAAACACATACTGTGTGTCAGGCCTCCCACTGTCTTCAAGTGGAATGTACTGGCTGGATAATTAGATAGTACATATTTTTTAACCTTATTTGCATGCATATTATATCTTTTGCACACTGACAAGCAGCAGTAACAACAAAAGTCAGATTACCACAGGGAATTCCCACAAAGAAGTCTTCATTCCTTATAATTTGCAGCCTAAATTAAAATAATTTGATCTTTGACAAGGATGAAATGTCAAGCAGAAGGGGGTCCTCTACAAGCCACGGCCTGTGGCTTCTGAAATCTGCCTAATTTATGTCAGTCACTTCTTAATACATATTTAAGTATTACACGAAAAAGACGATAAATATGCAATCTGACACCTTTGGTATTTCCCTGCTGTTAATTTATAAAGGTCTGGCTTCCCCCAAACTGACTAAAATCATTTAAATAACAGAAGAATTGTGAAATAAGCTGGAGTTGGGGCCTGGCTTCCATTTTCACTCAATATTGAACACAGCAGGTAGTACACTAAGACAATTATTTGACTAGGCCTTCGAACCCCACTGTGACAAGTTACTTTCAGAATTAGTGAAGGAGTATTCCTTTGTTCATCTGCAAAAAAGGAGAGCATGTTGCAAATAGGCTTTTTTTTTTTTTTAAACTGAATTAGGGGAATCACATGTGACAACTGAAAAACATCAGTGCATACTATTATTCATGTTTTCACTCTTCAGAGTCTTGGCACGTGTAGTTTTAAGGAAACAGTAAGCAGCTCTGTGAAAAGTGAAAAAAATCCTTAAGAAATTCCAAAGAAGAAGGACCAATGAAGAACACTGAAGTTCCCGTGAAAGGAGGACAGTGTACTTACATAAATACCTACTTATTAATAATTTGTTTCCACTAGTTTTTGACCCCAGGCTACCTTCCTCTGTTTGCTTTAACGTTATGTTCGTTAGTCTGGAAATTTCCAGTGCTGGTTCTGATGAAGACCAGGAGTTGTAGCACACCAGTTGAGTGCATGGAAATAAAAGCTGAGGTGAAGGCTATGAAATATAAACAAGTTATAACACTGTGTCAGATAATATTTTCATCCACTTTGAAGATTTATGATTTTTAAAAAGGTAGCTACAGAGGAAAAGAATATAAAAGCTTAAAAGCTAACAGCCTTGGTTAGTCAATAAATCCTGAATATTTTTATTATGTTGAAGAGAAGTCGTTTACGTATACTACTATGGGAGCTATTTTCAGAGTGCAATGTTGTGAGGCCATTGTCCACTCTTTTCAGTTTTGAAATGGAAGATCTTATTCTAGAGACAAATTTACCTAAAAGAATATGGTTTAAATTTTTCTTCCAATATATTTTAATCCTAGTTTATAAATATACCCTGCACCACATTATACAGAAGTGTTAAAGACAAACTTTTATATGTGAATTTAGTGTTTTAGATTCAGTTAACATATCACTTGACAGAAATATTTAAAACATGTGAAGAACTTTGGAGAGCCATAAAAGTGTGGATAATAAATCTGATGAGATATGATTAATGATAAACTGTAAATATTTTTTCATAGTGAGTCTAATTCTATGCCCAGGTCAGATAAAAATTATTCATAATTTTACTTAATGAAACATAAAAACATTGCTTTGTTCATTGTTTAAAATGGTATGGTGTAAAATGACTGAAATATACCTGCTTTTAGAAGAGTTTCTGCAAATTCATATGTAATTCATAGGATAAAATTATTTATGTTTTGCAGAAAACTACAGCAGCAAACCTACAAATTAAAACGTACATATAAATGGCTTAATGGGATCTCTTCTGCTATTAGAAGGCTGTGGTACTCTATATTTTCCCAGTGATTAAGCTCCGTGTTTTCCGAAATGCATTTGAAAAGTATTATCCACAAAACACAGTGTGATATAGGGACTCAGAACATGCCTTTTAGGTGATTTTACTGTTAGCTGGCAGTCCAGTGATGGTGACAAAAGTGCTGATTGCAGATAATCGCAAGATTTTTTTTAGAGTGGAATGGGAGATAACTGGTAAAGGAGAGGAAGATGGAAGCACACCTGGAAAACAGGAATATTTGAAACTGGTACCATGTATGCACACACACAGTTGCTGAACATGTTGATAGCAACAATAACACTGCTGGTTCAAGATATCAAGCATTTGCCGTAAGTATCAGCAGAAAAGCACTTTAATTTTACATGTTTCTCTCTTTCAGGAGATTCTGTGAAAGCCAGAAATTATTGCTGGAATATTAAATTTCTTACCAAAAGTTATCTCATTAAAAATAACTTGTGGTAACTATAGAAGAGAAATTTCACCTTTGGTCACCTTTCATCTGTCTCATTTCTTCCTCACTCTCCTCAGTAAGAAAAATTATAATGTATTTATCTTAATGAAATGGTAACAGTACCGCAACCCCACATTTCTTGTACTTTCCTGGAACAGGGAGGTATTTTTTTTGCTTTGGACTTAATGAGTCCAATTTTTGTTTACTAGGACCATCTTTGTTGAGATCCACACCTTTAATGTCTCCCTTCATCATTGTTTCTAGAATTTCATTGCAAAAAAAAAGAAATCACCTGGGAAGCTTTAGAAGAGAGGGAAGATCTTTTGACTGTTCTTATCACACATGCGCGCGCACACACAGAAAGAGGGCAGGGAGATACTTTTGGAGGTGACAAAATGTTGATGGCTTTGATAATGATGATAGTTTCATGGGTATATTCTTTTCTCCAAACTCATTAAGTTGTCTACATTAAATATGTACAGCTTTTTGTAGGTCAACCCTCAATAAAGGGTTTAAAAAAGAAATGTTCATTCACACGTTTCATTTCTACTACTCCAAGATGGTGTTTTGGTAGGGGTAAGGATGGGCTAAGGTTCTCTAAATACATACTGAGAGATCATCCAGGATGATTTTGATATAGGTGGAGCACAGACTAAGCTGTGAAAATCTGTCCTACTGCCTTTAATAACTCTGTGCTTTCCAGGTTACTGGGCAATCAGAATCTTATCTTTCAAATTCTGCCAATTTATTTTGTGTCCCTGACACTCTTCTTGCAATTTGTTAATTCTTGAGCTCATTTAGGTTTTGTAGAAATACTTAATCATTAAGACAAAGGTCAGTATCTGAGGATGGAAATTCCTGGCCTTAAAATATACCACCCTCCCAAGTCTTACCGAATACCAAAAGACTCAAATACTTTGGAGAATGGGCCATTTTATTCTCTCATGAACTTTGCCTGGTACATGGAACAAATTAAAAACTCATGAACTTTGTAAGCTTCAATCCCAGATGTTGACCTGAGATTCTCAGGTACATATCCATGCCCCAGGTAGTTTAATACAAACTTTGCTTTTAATATATTATCTTGTAAATTTAAAGCTTTTCATTTTATCTTTTTCTTTCTTTTTTTTTTTTTTTTTAAATTTTATTTATTTATTTATGGCTGTGTTGGGTCTTCGTTTCTGTGCGAGGGCTTTCTCTAGTTGCGGCAAGCGGGGGCCACTCTTCATCGCGGTGCGTGGGTCTCTCACTATCGCGGCCTCTCTTGTTGCGGAGCACAGGCTCCAGACGCGCAGGCTCAGTAGTTGTGGCTCACGGGCCTAGTCGCTCCACGGCATGTGGGATCTTCCCAGACCAGGGCTCGAACCCGTGTCCCCTGCACTGGCAGGCAGATTCTCAACCACTGCGCCACCAGGGAAGCCCTATCTTTTTATTTCTTTATCTTTTGTTACAAAGTTAAAAGATAACTGAAATTCTTAAAACTAAAAATTTCACCTTTGTTAATCTCTCTATGTATATATTTATATTTCCATTCTCTAGTCGATTTGTTTCCTTAAACATTTTGGCAGCAAGCAACACAATTCTTGTTTTTTTTTTTTTAAATCATGAAAGAAAATGCTCATATGTGTGTCTCTGCAATAGAGATGCAACAGAATCTCTCTAAATCATAGGATTTTGAGGAAGACTAAGTCAGGTAATGGATGTGCATTGCTTAGCACCAAGCATGAGGTATATTTAATAGTAGATAAATCTTAGCTATTATTTTCATCAACTATTAGCCCGTGATATTAATATTATTCCAAATATACACCTTTTTCAGAAAAAAGCTTCCTAAATGAAAGAGAGGTATTAAGTAAAGGGTCACACAGCAAATGCTTTGTTTGGAAGAAGCTGTCATTAAAACATATATCCATTACTTGAGGTACTCTTGTACTGAAGTGGTTTTATTCTCTCATATATTTTCAAACCATGGTTGGTATAATTTTAGGCCAGGAAGCAACAGCAAACAGAATCAAATTTCCAAACTGCTGTTTTTATTATATTTAATTATGAAGTAACCTTGAGGGTAGAAAGGCATATTCTGCTAATATGATAGACTGGATTCATTAAAAAGTGAGTAGAGAAGCAGATTTTACATTACCATCCATCCATCCACACACACACACACACAAAACAAGCTTTAGAATTAAGATAAATTCATAAAATTATAACAGTATTTCAAGATATGAAACAATAGAATGGGGAGTGCACAGTGCTGTCTCTGATTTATAAATGCCACTCCAGTGGTGCATAGAATAAGGCAGTAAATGCAGAGCTGGGAAGCCAGACTTAGAGGGCATGTAGAAACATGACCCAAAAGAGTTTTTCTCAAGACGTAAAGCTCAGTGGAACAAAATCACCGAATTTTATCACTTGTAATGTTAAAATCAATGTTTTCCATATCTAGTTTTATCACACGTCTTTTGCTATATGACAAAAACTTTTCCTTGGACATTTTTCACTTTGTGACATACATAATATTATACTATAGATCGATGTTTGTTTTTTGTAAATTGAGACTTTACTTTTTAGAGCAGTTTAAAGCTCATGGCAAAATTGAGGGGAAGGTACAGAGATTTCCTGTATACCCCGTCCCCACACATACACAGCCTCTCCCATTATCAACAGCCCCACCAGAGTGGTACATTTGTTCCAACTGATGGACCTACATTAACACATCATAATCACCCAAAGTTTATAGTGTCCATTAGGGTTCACTCTTGGTATACATTCTATGGCTTTGAACAACTGTATAATGACCTGTAGCCACCACCATTGCATCACATGGAGTATTTTTATTGCCCTAAAAATCCTCTGTGCTTTGCCTATTCCTTCCTCTGTCCCCCTTAATTGGCAACCACTGATCTTTTTACTGCCTTCATAGTTTTACCTTTTCCAGAATGCCATATGTTCACATCATACAGTATGTAGCCTTTTCACATTGCTTTCTTTCACTTAGGAAAATGTATTTAAGGTTGCTCCATGTCTTTTCACAGCTTGGTAGCTTTTCAGCACTGAATAATATTCCATTGTCTGGATATACCACAACTTATTTTCCCATTCATCTACTAAAGGACCTCTTGTTTGCCTCCAAGTTTTGGCAATTATTAAATAAGTTGTTACTAACATCCATGTGCATGTTTTTGTGTTAACATACGTTTTCAACTCCTTTAGGTATATACCAAGGACTATGATTGCTGGATCATACTGTAAGGGTATGTTTAGCTTTGTAAGAAACTTCCAAACTGTCTTCCAAAGTGGCTGTACCATTCTGCATTCCCACCAGCCGTGAATCAGACTTCCTATTGCTCCACATCCTCACCAGCTTTTAGGGTTTTCAATACCCTAACAGGTGTGTAGTGGTATTTCACTGCTGTTTTAATTTGCATTTCCCTGATGAAATATGATATGGAGTGTCATTTCAGCTGCTTATTTGCCATCTGTATAGCTCCTTGGGTGAGGTATCAGTTAAAGTCTTTGGCCCAGTTTTCAAGACGGTTGTTTATTTTCTCTTTGTTGAGTTGTAGGAGTTCTTTGTATATTTTGAATATACAAAGTCCTTTATCAGGTATGTCTTTTGCAAATATTTTCTCTTAGTCTGTGGCCTGTTTTCTCATTCTCCTGACATTGTCTTTCAAAGAGCAGACATTTTTAATTTCAGTGAAGTCCAACTTATCAATTATTTCTTTCATGGATTGTGCCTTTGGTGTTGTATCTAAAAAGCATCACTATATCCAAGGCCATCTAGGTTTCCTCCTATGTTATCTTCTAGAAGTTTTAAAGTTTTGCATTTTACATTTAGCTCTGTGATCCATTTTGAGTTCATTTTTGTTAAGGGTGAAGAAATGTGAATAGATTTTTTTTTTTTGCCTGTGGATGTCCAGTCATCACAGCACCATTTGTTTAAAAAACCTTCTTTGCTCCATTGTATTGCCTTTCATCCTTTGTCAAAGAAGAGCAGACTGTATTTATGGGAATCTATTTCTTGGCTCTATATTCTGTTTCATCGATTTGTCTGTTCCTTCACCCATATCACATTGTTTTGACTACTTTACAGTAAGTCTTGAAGTCAGGTAGTGTCAGTCCTCCAACTTTGTTCTTCTCCTTCAATATTGTGTTCGCTATTCTCAGTCTTTTGACTCTCAGGATAAACTTTAGAATCAGTTTGTTGATATTCACAGAATAATTTACTGGAATTTTGGGATTATACTAAATCTTCAGCTGAAGTTGAGAAGAACTAACATCACAACAATGTTGAGTTTACCTATCCATGAACATGAAATACCTCTCTTAGATAATTTGTTTTCAATCTACGTTCAGTGGTAGGCGAAAGTAAGGAGAGGTGCAAGAGGCTTCAGGGTATCCACCCTATATTCAACCAGAAGCCATACCTTAAATTTTTTTCATTTTTGTCTTTTGCTGCAGATTTTCTTCAAGCATCGGTTTCTGAGGGCAGAAATGCTCAAAATCTACTATATAATGATTTCTTAAAAAATGAGCTTTGAAGGTAAAGGGAGATCTTAGATGATTTTTATAAATATATATGTACATATAGCTGTATAAGTATATATATACTTATATATATAAATAACATACACATATTTATCATCACAAATAGCAATCACAGTAAGTGCCTATGGAGCCCAAATCCTTCACCTTTTGTGATTATATCCCTTTTCAGGGTTATGATCTGATTCAGTCATGAAGGGCTTTTTCCGTTCCATGACAATCAATTCTACCCCTAATACTTCAATTTATTTGTCAATCATGATGAGGAAAAAGTCCAAAAAGATTACATTCTGAAATACTACCACTTTTGCTGTTATTATCATTAACAGTAAGTTAGAAAGCTGGGATAATGAAGAACCTAGCCAGTCCATTATTATGATTCTCTGTGGTCCATAACTACTTTTGTCTACCAAACTTATTACCCTAATATTTGCCACTAATGACTTAGGTCTCAGTAGACAAGTTATTTATTTCTTTTTAAAAAGAAAAGTGTTAGAGCCAGTATTTCTCAATTCATATCAGCTAGTCATTAGATGTCCTTGTTTCATAATTCTGTTCCTTTGATTTGTCTTTACAACTTAACAAAATATAACTTTTCCTTTTTCTTTAACCCCTAAAAATCTCTCAATAAAACTAACTCATTTTCTATTATAACTTGTCTCCAAAATTTTTAGTCCTACAATGTCTATATTTTTGGTAGACGTATTTGCTCTAAATCTTTTTAAAGTGTATCTTCTCTTGCTATCTTTGCTCTCTTTCTTGGCTTTTCCACTTCCTACAAATGTAATGGGGAAACGGCAACCTCAGGAACTGAGAAAAAACCTAGTTAATGAATGGGAATGGGAATGGAAAAGTATATTTTTAAAACTTTATTCATAAAAGTAAGCACAATTTTAGTGAACTGTGTTTTAAAGGTTATAAGATATTGAGACCTGAAAATAATAAGTTTTAAAAAATGTATTTTGCAACTTTTTTTCTTTCCCTTCAAGTACTTTCATCGTACATTTTTCTGTCCATACTATGCCCATTGATTTCTAAAGTTGTGTTCCACCTCTCATTCTTTTATGCTGTATTAAACAACTCATATTCAAACTTAACTTTATATTAGTATTTCAGATGTGCTAGATTCTCAATGAGTGACAGAAATGATGTTTTAGAATCTTGGGTAAAGCTATATGAGTCACTAAAATTCTAACTCCTTCCATGGGCTAGCACAACATATTAATAATCAAACTCAAGCCATTTCATAGTATTATAAAGATAATTCATTTTCTTACTTCTATTTCTACAGATTCATGTAGCTTCTTGCAGGTGGCTGAGAAAGTTTCAGATGTGCCAAACTCAAAATACCAAAATTTGTTCTTCATTCTGAAAAAGGAAAGGAAGAAGCAACTTAGGCAATTATCAATAACAGAAGGGATTTTTAAAAATGGGGTAGGCCTGTCTTGTATTATAAGTGATAGAAAAGGTTTGAGGACACGTACCATCCATTATGTAATAGATGGTCACATAATTTTCAGAGTTTAACTGTTAGCATCAAATTATATGATTGTCCCGGAGGGGATTATAGGAATGTATTGATCTGACAGATTCAAGTTTATCTTTGCCTTTTCTATAATATTGGTTGCTCAGATTTTGAAACATGGTTTTAGTGCTTATGATTCTTAGCTTGTTCTTAGACAACTTGATTTTAGAACAGCCACTCTGTAATCATAAAGAGAGAGAAAAAAAAGAAAAGTCTAGGCTTTTCATGAGGAAAAGGAGACCAAACTTAAATATGCTCAATTTTTCTAGATGTCTATGCATTCATTAGAAATTATCATTATTGGAAAGTATATTAAAAAGAAAAAATAGTAGTTATCCATAAAGATAAAATTTAGTAATTTTTGGATAACTATTAATTATTTTTTAAAGATACTGTCCTCTGTTATATGAACAATAGTGGGAAATTATGATACAGCGTGAAAGAACTAAAGAAGTAATATATTTTATCAACATGCAGTTACAAAGAAAATATAGTTTAAATTATTTCAGTATTTAATCTGGAAGTAAGATGCTCAAAATTAATTTTCTCCCACAACTCAATGACTGTATCTTTGTTTCTTTGTACCAGATAATTAAATTAATGATCATTTAATGTAATTTTACAAAGGCTGACTAGATTTTTATATTAGCCAGTAGTGGATTTAAAAATTCATTCTCACGAAAAGCTGCAGTTTTTAATTATACATAGTCTAACAAGCTATCACGCCCTCAATTAGAAGAAAATACAGGTAAAATGGGACACATGCTTTCTCACATGAAGGCAAAACAAAAAGAAATTTTTATAATGATATTCAAATATCTCTCTCACAACAAATTATTTTTTCCTTATAAACATGGATATGTACTTTTCACATTAGAATGTAAAACATTTCAACAATTAAAAAAGACACTTGGCAAGGACCTTACTGTTTAATGCAGCCCTCTTACTTGTTATGTAAAATGACATGGAACCTAATACAGTGCTTATTATTAAGCTGTGTTGTATAGAGTTCTCTGATATAAAATTACAAACTATAGAAGTAATCTTATCTATCTAGACATACCCAGTAATATTTAGCCTCATACAAGGTTTTATTTGCTTACAAAATTTTCACTAGCCCTTCTTGCATTAATCACCATATTAAGGCCAATAATCTGAAAACCAAGATAAGTTTTATAGGACTCTAGCACCATGAATCATTATTCTTTTCTGGAGAATATCTCCTTGGATTATGGCCTGATTTAATATATCTGAGTAGACAGAAATAGATGATAGCTAGTTAGATAGAACAGGGCAAACATTTAACAGTAAGATCTGTGGGCCTGAGTTTACATGTAAGTTTATATTAAATTAATGCAAATAATGTACTTTATAGAATAAATGTAGTTTTACAAATTTATACAATGGCTGAAGTTAATGGAAAATTTAGTTTATGGAAAATTAAAAATATTTTCCTATTGATTCATCATTATCATGAAAAATATATCATTCAATAAATTGAGAGGAAAATATTGTTCTGTGTGAAATGGTCTCCAGACAATCAGAATAATACATAGTATATGTTTTATGACTGTTTGAAATTGTCTTTCTACATTCAACAAGTTTTCTAATATTTTTCTGTTGGCCTTTTATCCAGACCTTCCTGGATTCATTTATTCATCCAGTCATTCATTCAACAAATGTTTAGTGAGAACATTCACTTCCATATGCTGTGTTTAGTTATAAAGATACAAATATGAACATGATTATCTTTGTCTCTAAGGAGCTCAGAATGGTTAAGATTATGGGCATATAAAATCATTGAAAAGTTAATTCTCTAAATTAAATATGAGCAAAATATTGTGAAAAAACACTTCAGTGAATCACCTGCTTTTACCTCGAGAGGTCCAGAAAGCTTTAGAAGAGACGATAGCATTATAATGGATAAGTAGAAGGCAAACAGGAGGAAGGCGAGACAAGTTCTGGTGTTTTTAGGAGTGCAGTGTGACTTAACAGATTTCCTAAGTACGGGCTAACTAGGGTCTTTTTCAGAATGGGTATGCCAAGTTAAGGGGTTTGGACTTGATATTATAGATTTGTAGGATGTCTGAAAGAAGTCTGTTAGCAGTGAAGCGACATAGCCAGCTTTGTTGGATAAATAAAACTCATAGAAATGAATAATTGGGCTGGAATGGCGAAATGTTGGTGCTGTGGACAGAAATGTGGCTGTTGGAATAGTACAAATGAAATAGAATTCAAGGCCTAAACCAAGGGGCAAGGAAAATGGAAAGGAGAGGCTGAATTTAAGAGACATAAATGAGGGAGAATCAATAGGAACTGGTGGTATTAGATTATACTGATTTCTGCCATACCTAGGTTATCTCTAGAGGTATATGCGGGAATATCAAAGCATTACTCCAGCAAAGAAAGGGCTATGAGTTTACATTTTGACAGGTTCTGTGACGTAATGATGTAATGTACACTGTATTACAGTTTGAAAATTATATATATACATACACACACACACACACACACACACACACATATGGCTTCCAACTACATGTAAATGGTTACTCCCTATTTTTTTTTTCCATTCTGTCCATCAAAGTTCTTCATAGCTTAACCAGGATGATGAGGAGCTTGTATCAGCTAACCAAGATATACTCATTTTAGCAAACACATCACAAGAAACAGAAATTCTGAGAATTTACATTCAGTCTTTATTCACCATATTAGTTAGCATTACTGCTCATGTGCAAAAGCTGCTTTAAATTCTCCATTATTACAACCATTTTATGTTTCACTTAGATAAATATATGGAGGTAATAAAAAGCACATAGAATCAGATTCCACATGACAAATTAAAAGCTGTTAAATTTTATTTTTTTTCAACCAAACTGGTCTTTAGGTTGTAGCAATGCAAAAAAGCACATTTAAGCATGTATGCTATTTATTTTTATGGCTCACATTAGAAAATGATCCAAATAATTCAAACTCAGATTTGTCAGAGAAAACATATAGCTGTGGATTTTAAGAACAAGGTAACTGGACATTTAACCCACTATGAAATGTTCACACCAGAGTCAAATTTATTTTGTTCTTATACAGGTTTTGTGATTACAGGTATGATGACAAATGTGCTACAAAAAAAGTTATTCATACTGTTATAATTTTAAGTCATTAATATACTAAACCGTATTTCAATGAATTTAATTTTAAGTCTACAGGCTTCAGTTTAATATGTAAAGTGCTTGGCTACCAGATGGTCAGGGAAAAATAAAATTAGCTCCCATTTACCAGGCATTTTCTAACTACCAGTAATTCCGCTTCTTTTATATATCCTCAGGAAAATGTGGTCAGAGATATTGCTCAGGTAAAAAAATTATTCTTGTCATAATGAAATTTAGTTAATATTTAGTTCTACAAGTTCTGTTCAAATAGGCATTTTAATTTCTAGCAATATATTTTCCTTGGAACTTTTCTTCCTGGTTTACAAAGGTTTTTTGTTTTTTTTTTAAACTTTGTCTGCTAAGTAATATTAATGCAGCAAACATAAAACAAAACAAACAAACAAAACATGAATTGCCAGTGCATTTACCAAAAATAATACCAAAGAACCTAATTAGATATGACGCTCACTCCTAACAAAGATGCAACATAAAAAGGGTGAAATTGCCTCATTTACCTTACTGTAGAAAACTCTAAAGTCATAAACACACAGAAAGTTTTAATGCAATGAAATTACTCTTAAATTAAATGTCAACTTTTTCTCACAGGTGTGCTTCTTTTGTTATTTTCATGTATTTACTGGTGATATAGCAGCTATTGGAAGACCATTTATATGTGTATAAAACTGAACTCTTCTAATAGACACCTGAATCCCTTTTCAAGCATCCTTAACTGATTCTATCTATACTGTATGAATAACACGCTCATCAGATAATAAAGTCCTCTGACCTTTGCTTATTATTTATTTTTTTATAAATTTATTTTTTTATTTATTTTTGGCTGCGTTGGGTTTTCGATGCTGCGTGTGGGCTTTCTCTAGTTGCGGCGAGAGGGGGCTACTCCTCATCGCGGTGCACAGGCTTCTCATTGCTGTGGATTCTCTTGTTGCGGAGCATGGGCTCTAGGAGTGTGGGCTTCAGTAGTTGTGGCACATGGGCTCAGTAGTTGTGGCTCACAGGCTCTAGAGCGCAGGCTCAGTAGTTGTGGCACACGGGCTTAGTTGTTCTGCGGCATGTGGGATCTTCCCGGGCCAGGGCTCAAACCCATGTCCCCTGCGTTGGCAGGCGGATCCTTAACCACTGAGCCACCAGGGAAGCCCTGACCTTTGCTTTTATTTTATTTTTAAAATTTATTTATTTTTTAAAATTTATTTTATTTTTGGCTGCGTTGGGTCTTCATTGCTGCGAGCGGGCTTTCTCTAGTTGCGGTGAGTGGGTTTCTCATTGCGGGGGTGTCTCTTGTTGCGGAGCACCGGCTCTAGGTGTGTGGGCTTCAGTAGTTGTGGTTCGCAGGCTCTAGAGTGCAGGCTCAGTAGTTGCAGCGCACGGGCTTAGTTGCTCCACGGCATGTGGGATCTTCCCAGACCAGGGATCGAACCCATGTCCCTTGCATTGGCAGGCGGATTCTTAACCACTGTGCCACCAGGGAAGCCCCAACCTTTGCTTTTAAAATGAAAGCAAAAACATAATGTCCTAAGTAGCTTAGTTAAAATGGACTTTAAATGAATATTTTTTACTCATTAAAGATGTTTCAAAAATCTCATCATTTACATTAGTTTGCTTTCATTTTTGTCCTGTTATGAAAGCGTTTCAACAGTCATTTCAAAACTGGTTTTAAAATTATTTTCTCATGGAGAACAATGTTTCTAACAATTCAATAACTTTATTTTAATACAAAATTTAGTCTTACAATTTGATGGAATATTCTAGAAACACAGCAGGAATTTTGAATTTGGCTAACAATAGTGGTGATGAGAGATGTGTCACTGTTGACTTACAGCAATAGGGTAAGTGTTTAAAATGGTACATTTATGGGCTTCCCTGGTGGCGCAGTGGTTGAGAGTCTGCCTGCCAATGCAGGGGACACGGGTTCGAGCCCCGGCCTTGGGGGATCCCACATGCTGCGGAGCGACTGGGCCCGTGAGCCACAATTACTGAGCCTGCGCTCCGCAACAAGAGAGGCCGCGATAATGAGAGGCCCGCGCACCGTGATAAGGAGTGGCCCCCACTTGCCGCAACTAGAGAAAGCCCTCGCACAGAAACGAAGACCAAACACAGCCATAAATAAATAAATAAAATTAAAAAATAAAAATAAAAAAAAAATAAAATGGTACATTTATGTCATAGAACTCAATTCAGTTTTGTTTTTCATTGCCAAGAGACGTTACACCAGACATTGGTTATAGGGTTACTCATTTATTCCTAAATGTAATGAGGTATTACTCTTAATATGATTATATTTTATAAAAAGAACTACATTTTATTGAAACCCTCAAATCTATGTTTTTTTAAAATAACAATTTATACTCTCTCATAGCAAAAGAATAATGTTGATAACATTATTTCATAAGGAAGGAACATGGCTGTAATGACTACAGTGGAGACATTTTATATTCACACCGAAGACAGCAAACATTTTTCATGTTTGCACACAACAGGTAAAGATATATTTTTTTAAATGACATATAAAAATGCTTGTATCTAATGTTCATTCTTAAGGTATGCTTGTTAAGCCCTCAAGAGACAATGAAACAGGCTACAGAAACTTCAGACAGAATCATAAAATATTCCATCTTAGTATGTAAAAAGAGATGGATAGTCTTATGGAAAAGTACAAAAGCAGTACTAATGCCATATTGCAGAGTCTAAAGAAGTATACATACATAGTAAGTCCCCAAAGAACAATGATAAATTAATAATTATATGAAATATAAAACTAAACCTATAAAATGTTTAAACAGTGTCCAAGATGTTTAGACCTGAATATCTTTCAATAATAATTAGATCTCTATTATTAAAATAAGTATTTCATAATCATAAAAAGTTATTTAAGAAAACTGTTAGGGAGATTAAATGAAATTTGTGATAGCCATGTTTTCTGTTGTTACTGAGCATGGCACTGTCACAGGTGAACCCAATGAGGTTTAGAAGTCACTCACCCAACATCATATGAGAAGTAGCAAAATGTAACTCAGAAATTCTAGCTTTTTTCCCATACTGTCTCTCATTAAATATAATAATGAATGCAGCATCACATGAAACTTTTCTCTAAGCCATAAGGGAAATGTTATAGGTCAGATAGGTGATCATCATTAAATGGTTCTTTTGTTCATATTTCTACTTTAGAAGTATTTTTAATTCCCCTCACCTGAAATAAGTCAACTAAGGATGACAATGTAATCTAGCGCTGACAAACAGGACCTGAGAGATTTTCCATTCTGAAACAGAGACATGTACAATGGGAAAGCTAGGTCCATTCTTTCCCCTGTTTTTCAATGTTGTCAAGGAAGGAGATTCTAATTGGAAATGGAGCAGCCATCTTACCACCATGAAAGGAAAGGCAAGGGATACCCAGAGATGCTGACCCAGACTCCTGAAGAGAGTTGAACTTCCTAATCAGTCAATTCCGAAACAGTCCATTTCTGGATCTCTACTCATGTGAGATTTATAAATGGACTCATTATTTATTTTGTGTATTCTGTTTCTTGCAGCCAAAAGCACACTGACAGCACTGTCCATTATAGTTCTAAGAGAATTTTCACATATATTATTATCAATGAGATATTTGGAAAATCCAAATGAGGTGATATATTTGTTATACAATACTATTTTTCTAGATGTGAAATTTGGTGGTAACTGAAATAAAGGAGTTAAGGTAGAGAATTTCTGTTCAGCATAATTCCCTGTGCTTATCTTGTGACTAGATATGCAAATATCACCGAATATGCTTTCCTCATCTGACTTGCTATCGCCTGAATTTTTAAAGAATTATTTCCATGTTTATATACTTGAAATAATCTTGGGAAAAAACTCACAAAACATCCCTTTTTGAAGTGTCCCAAATTTGCAACTGATGCTTGTATCAGAGTCACATACTAGTTAGCAGTTGGTAAGTTCATACTTCTCACCTTCCCCTGTTCCATATCCAAAAACTTAGAAATAGAGTCAGTAGGTGATATTTGAATTAATAAAATATACCATGATGTCTGAGATGATGTACAGAAATACTTAAGGTAGAGTATTTCTCACTAATATAAATAGACACATGTAGAACCTAGCCAAAATGATAGTGAAAATGTAATGAAGGTTTGTATGCATCAATATAAAATAAAACTCTACTTCTTTTAAATGGATTATTGTATTCATAAATAGAAAACATCCACAACACAAAAACTGTCTTCAGTATGTATAAAAACAAAAAGAGGAAGGCACCACAAATGCAGGAATTAGCAAGTCTCCATGCCTAACTCTGAACATCAGGGGAAACTAGACTGTTCTCCTCTCTAGTGGTAAAAAAATCATTTATCCAACGTTCTGAGCACCTACTCTAGACATGGTACTGTGATAGGCAACGGAATTACATTTGTACATAGGACAGAAGAAGTCTCTGCTCACATTACACTTAATTTTTAGTCAGGAAAACATATACGAAATGATTTAATATCAATTGTGATAAGTTCTAAAAAAGGAGGTTTATAGGATGCTGTTAAGAGTGAACACAATAAAAGGAAACAGCAAAATTTCTTTAAGGAAGGAAATTGGCCAGATTTTTCAAAGAGTCTAGGTAACAGAGTTCCTTAACCCATCCTCCTTCCTTTGCTCTAATTCCACAGTTACCAAGCAATGTGGAGTTAATTTTGCTTTCCATGGATTTTGGTATGATGTCCTGAACTATGGAATTGTGGGCATTCTACTCTCTGGAAAGGAATCACCACCACTTTCCCCCCATTTTAAGTGGTATATATAGATTTTACTATTTGGTAACTTGAGCAAGTGATTAAGAGCCTGATCACTTCTGGGTGCCATGATGCAATGATGTTTTTCCATTTACTAAAAATGAGGACGAGACTGGACTATGTTCACACACTCAACATACTGCTCCCTAGGATGACAGCTGGAAGGGCTTCACAGGCAGCTGGGACAACTAGCTGGATAATAAATTGAATATGCTGACCTAGACTGTGAAAGTATTGCTTGAGACATCCCCTCTTTTTCTACCATTTACCAATTGACTTTCTTGGTTATATTTGTCTCTCTCTGTCTCTGTCTCCCTCTTTCTCTGTCTTTTTTATTTGCTTTTACTGAATGTACTAAACCAATCAATTATTTAAGCACCAGATATAAGAATATAAAGGTTCTTTAGTGTTAATATATAGTCTGACAGATATTTAAGGAGCACCTACTTAGTTTCAGGGAAGTTAATTAAATGTAATAGTTCAGGTACACTTAGAGGAAAAACAGCTCCAGTTTTCTGACCTGACCCATGGACAACTCTTTACAACTAGAATATGAATTAACTGGTGACTTTCTGCATTTGACTATGAGAAGGAGTCAACATTATTAAACAAGTAACTCTGTCTATCGGCATTTGCTTTGCATGTTAAAATATTAATGACATCTGAAATCACTACACAAAGCGGTTTCAAACACAAGGAATTCAACATGTGAAAAAGGAGATTATACAAATAGTTTTGAAAAACACATCTACTTTTCATCACTGAAAGGCCAATTAATTCTTTTCTATTACTACCCTCAGTGTCATAGAATAATTTAAAATCAATAATTATGAATCATTAGAACATATTATACCTTGCGGCATTTTAAGTGTTTCTCCTAACCAAATTTTAGATGTTATGTTTTGTAAAACTTACAAAAATAAAGAAAAAAATTACACCTCTCTAGCTACTTCACACATCATTTTCCTGACCTATATTCTGTGACGACTAACACAGCTTCACAACTTAAAAAAAAAAAACTTCTAATAAAACTTGTTTCTATTCTTTGAAAATTAGTTAAGTGTTTTACCTTTTGTTTTTCTTCACACATCAGCAGTCCTTTTCCAATTTTGTAACAAGAACCACAACTTTGCATTTTGAAAATGCTGTTCACCTTAAAACTTCTCTCACACTAGAACTAAAAAATGGGGCAATCCTCCTTTTCCCAATCTACAGAGGAGTGGTTTTACACACACATTAATTATCTTGTATAAAAACGATAAGGATAACAATCAGACTACTTGAGTTATTTTGAAAATATTGATATTTTTAATCAAACTGAAGTATTATATAGTCTAACATACGAATCAGTAAAGCCATTATTATTTAGATTGCATTTTTTGTCACTGATTTATATCCTGAGGGACCCAGATGACTCCCTGAAATATCATGATCTGTTTTTGTTTCCAGTCAAGATGCTATAATTTATATAAAATATTCAGGCTGACTTGTATATAAACTAATTGACAGATGTAGGCATTATTATTTGGAGATTAATCATTGTGCTGGTACACTCAAGTACATGTTGGGTAATTCTAAGAAACATTTCCTTTCCTTTTCTCTCTAGTATTATTTATTTTTTATTTTAAAAATATGCCTAGCCCATATACTATTTTCTCCTGTTTGAAATTATGCCCAAATAAGCAGATGATAAATGGAGATGAATTATAGTTGAAGATGTTTTATAAGAGAAAACCTTTATCAATTTGCATGACCATCAACAAATCAATAAACCAACATTTTTTGCTATATTAATATACTTAGCAACACGTTTCATCGCTTTCCAGAATTTAAATAAAAAGTCATCTGTATTTTTCACTTGAGGAAGAACAAAATGATACTCTTGTTCAAGAAAGTAGTATATAATCTGAACCTAGATACAGTATCGAAGTCATTTCATCCAAAATATTATTGGATATTTACAGTCGCTCATTTAGGTTAGTGACTCAGAGATGTTTCCTATTATGAACAGATTATAGAGACTGCAGAGGATAACTCCTTGTTATTTTTATCTATCAGTACGAAAACAAAATCTCTTGGAGGCTCTTTTTAGTAAGTCATCAAATGTAAAATAATCATAAGATTACTCATACCTACATAATATGTTTCAGTGTTGCTAAATCTTGCCAGAGTTCATTATTATGGATTCATGGAAATACGTATGTGAGCAAGAACACTACTTTTCATTCAGCTATTTCCCCCCAAAATTTAGAACCTCATCATTTGAGACAGATGAAAACAAAAAGCGACTTCCTTAGGAACATAAAAGGGGAGACCAAAGAAAGGGATGCCTATTATTTTTGCTCATTCATTCATTCAACAAATATTTACTGAATACCTCTTATGTGACAGGCACCGTTCTAGTTGCTGGCAATTCATTAGTGAGTAAGTTCCTGCTCTTATACTGCTAATAGCTTTTATTTGTTTAAATGTGAGATTAGATTGCCTATTATCACTTAGAACTGATGAACCACTCTCTCTCCATTTCTTCTCATTCTTAGAGCAAAGCATATATAAAATAAAAATCCAAACAAATACAAAAAATTATAAAACATTTATACCAGCCAATTCCTGGACTAGTTTTCAAAACTAAATTATAATTGCATTTATAATTAATTAAATTATTATTGAATACAGCGGTAGATTGTTTAAATGGACACAAATTCTTCCCAATCCTGTATGCAAGCCATTATGAAACGGGACTATGCCACATCTCCCTTCCAGAGGCAGATCTCTTTCTTCACCCCCCTGCATCTGGACTATCCTTAGTGACTCTGACCAACAGAACGTAACAGAAGTGATGTTGTGCAAGTTCCACAGCCTAGGCCTCAATGGCCTTGTAAATGCCACTTTCCCTCTCTTGGAGCACCGTCCTGAGAACTCCTTGTTGTGAGACATCCAGAGTGGAAAATGACGTGAAGAGGAAGATCTAATATCCTAGTTGAGCCCAGGTCCAGCTCATCCACTAACTTATTGCATATGAAGAGCTGCCTAGTTCACCCAAAGAAGTAAGAAAAATAATAAACTGCTGTCATTTTCAGGCGAAAAGTTTTGGTGTGGTGTGCTGTGTAAAAATGGATGAAAGACACACAAATTTATTATGTGTCTTGCAACATGCTAACCACAACATATACAGAAGTCAGCAAAAGCTTCATCAATTCTGCCTTATAGACTCTGCCCTACAGTGTAGTGGGAAAGATAGTAATTCCTCAAGCACACAAATATTGTGAAATTGCTATGGTACCATGGGAAGGAGGAAAAGTGGAAATATTTCATGAGAGGTTATAATTCCTGGGAGGGAAGCACATTTCTGGCACAGGCGACTGTCAGCACAAAGGCCCTGTGGCAGGAAACATACCTAAAGCCATGTTAAGGAGGCCAAAGAACCTAGAATAGAGAGAATGTTAGCTCAGTGTGAGTAAGTGCTGCTAGATTAGGGCCAAACACTTCATTGCAGAGCATGTCTGTCTTATGATGAATACTGGTAGTAGCAGTGCTTATACTGAATTTGTATTTCTTTATCTATGTGTATTATTTCTTTTTGATGCAACAATTTGCTGCATGAGCATTCAGGAAATGGCAACACAATATGTTCCTAAAAGATCAGCAGAGCAATGTTTGAAGTTTATTGTTAAAACTCCTTGCATATCTAAAGCCTCAGAGCTGAAACTAAGTAACCTAAATAAATTTAATGATGGAAATGAATTAGAGAGAAAAGAGCTCTGGTAATTGTGGTTGTATTCATCTTTCAATTGAACAATTTAGACTTTCACATAGAAGAAAAGGAATATGATAGGTCAATTAAGTACGGTAATAACCAGGCAAATCAACAAGTCTCTGTTGTACAAGTTGACTCTGTACTATGTGGTCATCAATTTTATTAATTCAGTATAATATAAAGAGTATGCAAAGTTCTGAAGGGGAGATAAAAATTCTCAAACTCTTATTGTTCACATAAAAGGAAAGTGTCAAGTGAAAAAGTAACAGTCAATTATTTCCAATCAGATAAAACTACTGAAATATTTCTGTTGGGAACAAAGTCTTGCTTTCCTCTCAGCTCAAAAAATACAGACATAGCAAATTAATATTCCTGGAGTTCCCCTCCTTTGCTTATTAGACTCACAATAATACTGCTCAGAAGGATGAGGAGGCATTTGGGGAGATTATTGGTTTAAGCAATAAGCCCTTAAAGCAAGGCAAGCAAAAAGAAAAAAGAAAGAAAAGAAAAAAATCTGAATTCTTTTTGTTACATTCAATCGTCACAATAGAGTAATTTTGTCTCATCATCTATAAATCTATCATCCTGCTAATACTTCGGTAAAATCATTTCATTGTAGCACATAATATATATTAATAAGCTACTAGACTTTTTCTAATAATCTACTTTCCTTTCCACTTTAGATTTAACAATCATATAATAATCACTGTTCTGCTTGCGAATGAATCATATGCAATAGTAAGGAAATAGCTAAGAGGGAGATGCAGCCCGTGAGAGATTTAATCATAGGAAATGGCTGACTTTTTATTTCCAATAACCATCTGCACTCGTGGTAAATCAGGTGCTAATGAAGCTCAGGCCCAGGCTGCACGGGAGCATAAATCTCAAGAACCAAAAGTCATGGAGCAACAGACTTCAGAAAAACAGAATTTTCTATGGAAATGTACCAAGATTATCACATAGAAGGTCACCATCTGCAAATGTGTCACATAAATGAAAATATTTGGTAGTCCTAATACCACTTTATGACACTGGCTATAAACATCAAATATATACATTTCTTTTGAAACTTGACCACTCTAAACTATTATGTTCATTTATGGTTCCCTCCTAGAGAGTCACCATTTTAAGGATTGGAGTTCCCCATGCTAATTTCATTTTAATCTTCTTCAAAGTGACTTAGAAGTACTCAATACTTAGAAAATCAATGATGGAAATAAACTGATTAATTGTGGAATCCCACTTTTAGAGCAGAAAAGTACTACAGATTTTTTTTCCCAGTGAATGAGGAAGCCAGATCTAAACTGGGTAGAATTTGTGCCAGACATAGGATTAGACTCAAGTCTTTTGAGAATTAACCAATATGACAATATCTTCTAAGACTTTCTGTTTCTGTCATCATAATCCTCCACTTCATGCCTCACTCAACCACTGTTGGGGTAATATCCACAATATGGATCAAGACAGAAATAGAGGGGCAAGGACAGCTCACCATCTACAGAATCAATCAAATTCTGTCACAAAAAAAGGATTCAAGTCTTCAGCACTTGACAAAATATTGACCTTTTTCTACATGTTAGTGTAAAACACGGATCATATCTATCCCCATGATTATTAATGATTATATTCTTAACCCTTTGCAAATAATAACAAAAGGACCTGGAATCACAGGTAAAAATGAGGTGTGGGATTTCTAGTAACACTTGCGTCAACCTGAATTCCCTACCATCCCCAGCGTAACATGGCTTCATCATTCTCCACTTGTTACCACGTATGCAGGAATTCTAGTGAAGTGCTAAAAAGTCTTTTCTCTCACTTTTGTAAAAATAAATTAGAAAGCACTAAAAAGAAATCTAGACACAACAGCCAATTAGTCTGTAACTAGCTTTATGAATTACTGGGGTGGATACAAAGAGCAATGGTTCTTAATTATCTGTGGGTCATGGATACCTTAAGAATCTGATGAGTCATGAACCTTTTCTGAAATACACACATGACACATATGTAAACATTATGCCTAAAATTTCAGAAGTTTTACAGTCTTCCTGAATTCTACTCACAGTGCCCAGAATTATGTAAATTCAAGTTAAAAGTTATAACTATGGTCATATTTGCAACCTTGAGAACTGACAAAAATCTTAAGTAGTATGTATTATAAATGACAGACCTTAAATGTAAATTTTTTTTTTTTTTTTTTTGGCTGTGCCGCACAGCTTGTGGGATCTTAGTTCCCTGACCAGGGACTGAACCCCGGGCCAAGGCAGTGAAAGCGCCAAGTCCTAACCACTGGACTGCCAAGGAATTCCTTGTAAATTATTTTAAATTTCTTATTCAAAGTTATTTGGTAACAGCATGTTAGATCACAAATGCAGTTTTCAAACTGTGTTTTCCCATTATCTACATGAAATAAATTGATAGTTGTTTTCATTTAAAATTGAGAAGACAGGCACATTTTACTATTTGGTAGATTTGAGGACATCATATTAGATATGTAGTTATATAGTGTTTTACTATTCTAACAAGAAGTCACAAAATTAGAATTGATTTCATTTTATGAGTGGGTTTTAACCCTCAGTCTGTAATTGTGTCTCACTCAAATTTACATTGCTGTATCCCAAATACATTGGCATTTGACTTATTAGAACCTAATGTGCTGTTAGAGAGGAGCATTGTAAACATATCGTATTATTTCCACTTTGATCTGTCTTTTTCTCTCATTTATTTTAATACATAGCAAAGAACTGACTAATAATCTTTGTTTCATATTACAAATTATTATACCTGAAGCCAAATCCTAGTCTAGTCTCAATTCCACAAATAATACGAAGTGCAAAGCAATTTTATGGCATCTAATGTTGTAATTAGGAACATTTTAAAAATAATCAATTATTATTAAAGAGAGATGATAGTAAAAGCTAAATATTAGTTTTGAACTTAAAGTTTTCTTCAAAGATTTCCTCTAGAAAGAAATATACTTTTATAATTATATCCCTGATTGTGTTAAAAATATTAGAAATTCTTTAAAGCAAAATGTGAAGGAACATAGAGTTGGTGATACAGCCTATAATGCAAGTACATCAGAACTTGTGGCAACAAGAAGCAGAGAGTTCACAAACATGCCAAAACACTGCAGTCAGAAATATTTGCATCCTTGTTACTTTGCTTCTACTTGTTTTGTGATATCTTTACCATTAGAGCAATGTATATATAGGAAGAATTAAAGATAATGACAATTTCCTAAGGCATTTCTTAGAGCAATTAGAAGGTAACAAAATAAGTTATGAATCTATTACTTTACATACTCACATTGTTTTAGGTGCTTATATACTACCTTAGACAAAATATAAATGGTAAATATGTTTTAAAAATTATGGCTCTAGAAGAATTTATTCAAGTATATCCTTCAAATCTGGCCATTTAAATTTTATTTCTATTACTTTAAGTCATTATCATCAATTGCCTTATTTCATCACACAATTTGATAAATATTTTTCCTTTTGGGAACAAGTTGTAATTATACTTCCTGGCCCCTTTATGGTGGGATGGGGCCATGTGGTGACTTCTGACTAATGAGATGTTAATGAACACGATGTAGGTCATTTCAGGACTGGAACATTTAATTGCCAAAGTAAGCTCCTCTGGAACTCTCTTCCCTTTTTTGCACATTGAATGACAAAGTACAAATACATGGCTGTGCTATCAACTTCGATCCTTGACTGAATAGAGTAAACAAAGCTCCCCTGTCCCTGCAAAGAACTTGGAACGTGATGGAGAGGAATCTTTTGTGGTTTTCAGTCACCCTTAGTTTGGGGTTATTATCTTAGCATAATACTTCCTAACATGTTCAAAACATGCTCTAACATATATTTTCAAACATGTTGTTCTACTCCCAAACTATTCTCCAAAAAGTAGCCATGTTTTTGCTCATTTGTTTCAATTTGTGAAACAGTAAACTGTTATATTGAATTAAAATGATTAAAGTGATGTTATCACAAAAATTAATTTCTGAAATTTGTCTTTAAATTTATTCTATAATTAGTTCTTTACTCAAAATAAAGTTTTACTTCATTAATTAAAATGCTGGTTTCATCAAGACTCCTAACTTAAAGTGGAAATTTCTTCCCAGCCATAGCTAGTGGCTGGTGTAAGCAGAATGCCTATGGTAAGGGAAGGGGAGGCAAATTCTTCACTCCTTTCTGACCTAGGACTTATTCTCTTCCTGCCCTATCTTACTACTCCGTTCTCTGGCCTTTCTGATTTACAGCATGGAGCAGGGGAAGA
Organism: Balaenoptera ricei; assembly: GCF_028023285.1. Lineage (NCBI taxonomy): Eukaryota > Metazoa > Chordata > Mammalia > Artiodactyla > Balaenopteridae > Balaenoptera > Balaenoptera ricei. The sequence continues at coordinate 68,486,797 of NC_082647.1, forward strand.
GGTAAGGAGCGTAAGATAGTTATTAGTTGATTTGTACCACAGTGGGAAAACTTCCACTAGTGCTTTCTAGTTCTGTCATAGTTTAAAAATTCGCTTCTCCCTTCGGCCCTTGCTTTCATTCTTCAGAGATTTCCCCCAGCCCTGCCTTCTACCCCTTCCCCCCAACCCTGGAGATATTTCGACCACAGTCCCCTGACATGGTCAAGTGCATTTCCACTCCAGCTCATCTTGCCCTCCTCCACATCCTCTGGATGGCTGTCCATCTAACTTCCATTTCCTTGTGCCGACGCCACTGTGTCCTTTTTGAAGGATCTAAAACAATCCCAAAGCAGCTTCTGTTCTCCCCTCTGCGACCCCTCCTCCTGTCCTCACACAGCGCACATATCTCGCCCTCAGGCTGCACGTTTGGCCCTGGCGGACTCGGAGACCACAACGCTTCTCACACTGCAGCCCTCTGCTCTGCTATCCGTAGCCCCTTCCGTCAGTCTCCTGCCCTTTACCTCTCTCAGACACGAATCACACACACCACGGCCTACAAGGAGGCAGAGACACAGAGGGATCTCCAAGGAAGCTCCTGAAACCTACTCTCCCGACGCTAGGTTAGGTGGGTTTTGCAGGGGCTGACTTCACGAGGAGGGTAAAGAGATCCTGACAGCGTATCTTCCTCCAGAGAAGGAAATCCACCTCAAAAATCTTCCAGTTTATACCCACTGGCTCTTTTATACTTCGGTGTGGTAGACTATTTTTAACAATTCACTAGTTGGTTCTGTATCAGCACCTCTCTTTGGACTGAATGTGCCTCAGCTGAAACTCCCATTATAATAATCTGTTCTGAATATAAGTCGAGTTTTGCCAAATCCACCTGCTCCTCCACAACCTCATCCCATCCCCACCCCCCAAATACTGACTAAACTCCTTCAGTGACTTCATCTGAATTTAGGATACAATCTAGTTAAGCCTATAAAGTCCTGCGTGACTGCTTGTCTTAACCACGCTGTGATAATAAGAGCTAGTCATAGGGGGCTTCTTTTATTCTTACATGAGAGCACTTTCTTGCCCTACAGCAGCGTAAGGGCCAGATCATTCTTTGTTGTGGGGATTGTCCTGTGTGTTGCAGAATGTTTAGCAGCAACCTTGGCCTCTACCTATTATATGCCAGTAGCATTTCCCCCTTGTGGCCGTCAAAAATGTCTCCAGACACGGCTAAATGTTGCCTGACGAAGGGACACACGTCTACCCATTGCCTTAGAAACTTCACATAGGATACTTTCTTTGCCAAGGTTTCTTCTTTTCATTCTTCACCTAGAAAATTCTTACTCATCTTAGACTTGGCTGACCCAAACTAAATCAGCTCTTCTTGTTATAAAGCATCCCGTGCTTCATTTTTCCTTTGTGACTAGATTGGTTTTGTTTTTTTTTATTTAAATAATCTCCTCCCCTTCCTGGACACTTTTCAAAGGTTGGTATGTGGCATACACCACACACCAAGGTGAGAACAACAAAATGAGGCCATTGCTAATGCAACTGAAGGCTGAGGAGGAAGCCAAGACTCTGCTGGGAGAGCCTTCCAGGCCAGTGTAACAGTCTTAATTTTCTTTTAGATACGCAATTTGCTGAATCCAAAGCTTTCACTAATGTTTCCTTTTGAAGTGGGATAGATGAAACTGAGTAAGCAATAATAGTAAGAGCTAGCATTTATTGAACATACACTATGCGTCTTATGTAAAATGATACATTCAGTTCTCACAGTGATACTGCTAATGGTATTACCTTTATTTTACAAAAGACAAAATTGAGACACAGAGAATAAATTATTAGTTCAAGGTCAGGCATTGGTTTCATTGTTGAACTTTGCTCAGGCCAGGCAGAGACTTTTCTTCGTTCTTTATACTCGCTGTTCCCTCTCCCTGAATTTTCTTCCCCCGAACAACCACATGCCTTCCAGGTCTCTATTCAAATGCCACCTTCTTAGAGAGAACTTCTTGGCTGCTCTGTTTAAAATTATAATCCCTGACCCTAAACTGGTATTCTCTGTCTTGCTTTCTTCTATAGAACTTCCTACCTTCTGAAATACTGATGTTGTACTTGTTGATTATCTGCCTCCCCAAATAGACTAGAAGTTCTTTGAGGAAAATGATTTTGTTTCATGACTATATCCTCAGTGCCTACAACATGTCTCACGTTTGTTAAGTTCTCCATAAATATTTATTGAATAAATACACAAATACATTTCCAGTTCAACATGGGGGGTCTTAGTATTTGAACCAGACCAGACAGCACAGAGACGTGGGTTAAAATATTGGTTCAGACTTGTTTCAAGAATGACTTCCTTTCAATTTTCTACAAATCAGGATACCGGCTGTACAAATATTATACAGAAAATCTAGGATGGGAGAGAGAAGAAGTGGCTCTCTTCTACCTCTCTCGTTTCTGCCCAGGGAGCTAGGCTCCTAGGCAGAAAGCAGGTGGGTACCGGGCTTGCCCTTGTGGAAGGCTGCCGCTTGAGGTGGGTCTCAACTGACACAGAAAATCCAAGACAGCTGTGGCTGAAATTGGAGGTGGACAGAGAGAATTCTTCATAAGGCACCAAAGTCACTTACTATGATAATGCACCATAATAACCATTCATATTTCTCAAAACTCTCTTTAATTTCATAGGTAACCTAATCCATCATGCAGTATTTTAAATATATTTTCTATCTTCCCTGTCACAAAGATTATGAAAACAGATGTATACTTTCATCACAAAAATAACCTTACATCGGATGAAGATTTTACCAGTACCCCCCTCAATTTAACAAAGTTACTAACTATGCAATTTTTCATTTTAAATTAAATCATAGGAATAATTTTCCTTTCTCCCTAAACCCATTAAAAGTCCAATACTTTATAGCAGAGATAACACTGAATGATTCACAAATTAATGAAACCATTGTTAACAGTGCTCTAAACTTTAGGAAATAGAATTATAAAAGCCTTATAAAAACCAAGACTGTCCCTGCCCCTTTCAGCAGTATGTGTGTTGCTTATTCAAATCTAAACTTATGAAGACTTTTGTGCTAAATAATTTTCTAAGGTGATAAAGAAATACCCAGATATTTCCATGCAGGCAGATTGGTGAGAGGGTGATCGAATACTCAAATTGTAATGTTTCTTAAAGCAGAAGTGGTCTTTCTATAAATGACCAAACTTGGAAGAGAAAACTGCAGTTGGTATGATAGTCTGGGGCCTCTTCCTGGCCCCCAAAGCCATGGGGAAAATTTCCAGGAGACCCATGGCACAAGGCCGCCCATGGCCTCTGTAACTTAAGCCAATATTTAGGAAGCCTAAGTGCATGATTGTCTGCATTTTGCAGGTTCAAGTAATGATGCTATAGCACTTGGGTTACAGTATAGGGGGTTCTGAACCACGAGAACCCCTAAATTTGAGACAATTTTGTGCCATGATATTCTGAGTTCTCTCTCAAGGGGTTTTTTATCCTTTGACCCACTGTACAGAATTGTTTCCTAATTAGGCTCTTTCAAAGCTAAAAGGGACAAAAATAGGGCCGAGCAGCCAGCAGCCAAATGTACCTTTTATAAATCTATCTCTAAACTTGTAGAGAACTCTAACAATGGTTTCATTAATTTAGCAATCACTCAATGTCATATCTATTATAATGTACTAAGCTCTTAAGAGAGAAAGAAAAAAGAAAATTGTTTTATTCCCATGATTTAATTTAAAATGAAAGATGAAAAATTGCAATGATGGTAGTCTTTTAAACTTTTTTGATTTGCTTGATGATTTAAAGTAGGGACTTGCTTTTCTTGAGGGCCATGCTTTTGTCTTCCTCAGTTTATAGTCTAATCTTTCTAAGAACAGGTATGAAAACACTTAAGTGACTTTAAAAAAACCTAGTAATATGTATTTCAAACTTGGGAACAAATGCAGCCCCAAATGATGCATATAATAACAGTGCATATCAAAACAACACACCTAACCAGGACCCTAAGTTGTGGTAACAACGAAGCACCTTGTCTCCCATCAATAATCATGTACCTTACATTGGCTGGGCCCCTCTCCCGGATCCCTGGGATCTTCCGGAGATTCTTGCCAAATCCAGTTCCCAGCTCCCATGGTAGGTTGTGCTCCCCTTGCCATGTGCAAAACTGTTCACAGCCAGGGATTTTCCCTCTGAAGTGTCTCTGTAGATAGTACAATACTTTTCCTTCTTCACAGTGCTCCTTGCATGATGTCCTAAAATTTCTGTCTTTTCAATCCACAAAGGGCTTTCCTGAATGGAAATGTATTGGATCTGCCAGACTACTCAGTGCCTCCTGTGATTCTGCAGTGCAGCTGAAGAATCTCAAAGTTATTCAGTCAGACAGTCTCAAGATAGTTTAGATTTTGCTCAGAATGGCCCAGCCAAAATTGTGTAAATTGTGTAGCTGCACAGGAGAAAGGCTTCTACTGAAAGCAGAAAATAATGAAAGACAAATGAATTTAATTTGACACTCATGACACCCCTTTTCCTCCCTACTAATTTTGAAGCTGACCTCTTTATGAACACTGATTCTCTTTGGAGATTCAGTCATTTCTAGGGGAAGAGAAGGACATTCTAATCCATTTGCATATATAAACACAGTAAAAAAAATATAGTAATGTTAATTTCTCAGTTTTGGATGTTTATTTCTTATTTTGGCAAATGTATTATGACTACCTAAGATGTTAACTTTAGGGGAAAGTGGGTAGAAGGTATATAGAAATTCTCTATGCCATCTTTGCAACCTTTCTGTAAATCAAAACTTTTTCCAAAATAAATATTTTACTTAAAAAATTATTTAGTGATAAAAGTGATCTCCAGTAATTCAAAAAGTCAAATACACACTAGGGAATGATGCAATCGGTCCATATAAAGGACAGAAAATTATCTAATACCTATCCTAGATATACTGACTGTTTTCATTAGAGACTAACATCAAAATCCTCAACGGAAATATTTCTGTATAACACACTCAAGAGATCCAGGGGAATGCATGCAGTGGGATACGGACTGAAAACTTAAAAACTCAAAAGGACCAAAACCAACTCTTATTTTAAATAAACTGTGTACTTGAAAACATTTACCTACTTATTTTCTTCAGACCTCCTTTTTACTAAGTGATTATGCAAACAGAATTAAGAAGGGGAGGAAAAAAAAAAAACCCTGTATTTGTTCTTGCCCATTGTAAATATTTACACATTTTGGTGAAGTAGAAAAACAGTTGTTAGCAAAGTTGGCTTGAAAGAATAGGAGGAAATGTTGGTTAAAAATAAAGCATAATGACATTGAGGAAAATGTCATCTGAGGAAGAATTTTTTTTAATTTTTATTTTTTACCAACATCCTTTTTGGAGAGTACTGGAGACAATTATGCCACATACACATTTTAAGACTTTTTTTCCCATTACAATAGATATCTTCATTTTCTAAATTTGTTATTTGTAAGTCAAATTCATTTCATTGGCTTCACTTTCTTGTCTCATTAAGCCAAATTCAGTGAGTGTTTGTTTTGAGCCCTCTTTAAATAAGAGCTCTTATTTCTTTTCATCATCTGTAAGTCCTCCATGTACAAAATCACTTTCTTCGCACCAACTTTCCTATTCATACACCACAGTCACTAGAAAGTCTAAGATGAAATCCATCATTAGGTGCCTCAAAGAAATTATGGAGTTGTTTTTTTCCCCACTTTCATTTCTTGCCCATACTTGGAAACTTGATGATTCAGGGAAAGAGGAAAGAGAGTGGGGGGAGTCCTGACTGATGTCAAGTGTCTGGCTAGTTGATGACTTCAGTTGGCTTTAAGCAATTGATTTTAGTACAATAATTCCTCTTTTAATCTCTTCCCAAATAGACCTATGCCTACCTCTAGAGACTGGACACTCCCCTCTCCTGATGACAGAATATGCAGTGTGCACCCTTAGGCTCAAGGGTTGTCCAAGGGGATGCCGTGTACAGGAGGTATGTGCAGACTGAGGTGTCCTGTAGATGAAAGCTAAGCTCCTTATAATGCACCATGGAGCTGGGCGTGGGAAAAGAAGAGGAAAGGCCATTGCTGAGAGCTGCGGCCAGGGCCTCATTCTCTCTGCACTGTCATCTCCAGGTGAGAAACGTCAAAGAGTTGGAACCTGGCCCTCTGTATTGTTGTACCAAGGTAATCAGATACAGCCTAGTTTACTTAACATCCATAAACAAGTTGATGTTAAATAAAATAGATTAGATTGATTAGATTGGTTGGATTGATTTAAAACTTTTAAATATTTAGATATACGTATGGTATGTGGACCTCCATTTTACTTTTCTTCCAGGTCCTAAAAACCTCAGGTACAACCCTGAGAATAATAATTCCAGCGACTAAGACTTACTGAATGGCTTCTATGTGTCAGACACTATGTAAAAAGTTCTACGTGTACTATTTTAATTCAGATAACAACCCACTGAGATAGGAACAATTTGTACACACATTTTAGAGATGAGAAAAATGGAAGTTATAGGAGTAGAAATCTATCTTACGAACAGATTTTCCTTTTTTTTTTTTTTCAGATTTTCCTTTCAGTCACAGTTTGTAGGAATGCTTCTTTTTTTGGCATTCAGGAAGTGGATGTCCTCCTCAATTTCTTCCTGTATTTAGACATGGCCTAATCACAAACTTTTTCCCAAAATATATTGGTCTTAGAGGATTGGTGATGATGTTTGCCAGTTTCAATTTCTTCTGTGCTTGAAGTGGGAGAGCATCCAAACTCAAGCAATCTTTAGCTTTAGTTACTGATTCTGCCAACTCTTTGTAATAATGCAATCTTTCCATTTTATCAGTGTGATATCTTTCTGGATCCTGAAGTATGTGTTTCACATGGGTTCAAATTCAGCCATCTTTCTTCTCCAACTAATTTTTACAAGACAATTTAGTCTTAGACTGCAAACAGCCTTCATATCAGATTTCACCTCTGATAGTCTGGTAGCAGCTGCCTGAATGGCTCTACAGACAAGGACAATGGAGTTGCACATGGATGCAGTAGGAAAGCGCAATTTAGAAAACGAGTGTTGGAGTACACTGTCTACGATTTTCTTATCCACAATTAATACAGTTCTCGCGCACAGATACACAGAAGGTAGCATTTTTGTCCACCAAAGTGTTATTCAGTGAGGCAAATACAACATATAGAGAGGAATATGCCTCTTATTCATTCATATATACTTTCCTTTTACTTTCTCATCAACCATCCCCAATGATCTTTTAAGTACTTGTGTGTACATATGCACACACGCACTCACACACACATAAACACACACATCCTAAAACATAAAGTATAGGTGGACTTATGCGAGAAAAAGGTCTGATCCTGTTCACAAAAGTAATTTCTATACGTTCTATTGATAGGTATGATCAGTTAAGAAACACTTACTAAGGGAGTATTAAAACCAGAAAAACAACTCTTAGGAGATTAAGCATTTGAGAGGACCCAAAGGTATTTTTTAAAAGAAGAGTGTTTACAGTAGGAAGGATCATAAAGCTTATGAGTTTTTATTGCCACAGGCTTTCCTCTGTAGTTAGAGATTGAGGAGAAATAACAGAAGGTGCCTGGGGGTTCTGGGACATGTTTCTGCGTCTGAATGGACAACGGTGGCGACTCTCAGCTAGGTGGCTTGTGCAGCAGCCACAGGGCCCAGTGGGCAGTGACTGTGGAATGGGCAGTGACTGTGGAACGGACAGTGAAGAAGAGCCAAGAGGGGAGCCTTCAGGAAATTTAAATTATGAAAAATATAATAACAATGTGCTGGTCACACAAGAAACTGAATAATCTCATTCCTGTTCTGACTGCCAATTTGGTAACATTTTGGTAGTTCTTGGCAAAAAGAACTTCCTTCTCCTTTTCTTTTAGAGTAGCCTGAAGAGTAAGCTCTGTGGTAGAAACAAAACTCAACAGCAAAGTTTTTTTTCAGTAACAGTTCCTATTTATAATGGCTTATTTCACTCTCGGGGAAGAACATCTCTGGAGAACACAGGGTTTCTAAATATCATTTCATGTCTCCTTACCTCTTTTCTTTTGGGACTGATGCCCAGGTAGTTTATCTGAGGTATACCAGTTCCTAAAGTACTCAGGAAGTCAGAATTTCACACAATCATCAAATGAATATTAGAATCATTTTCAAACTTATGACTAATTCAATCAAGTATGATATTTTAGAGCACATAATATAAAACCCCAAACCACATCAGTTTAGAAAGACAGGATTTTGTTCATTTTTCATGTAGCAGACATCAGGAGGTACATAGTCTTTTGTGCTGGCTTCTCAGTGCCAGCAGGGACCCAGATTTCTATCTTTTTGCTCAGCCATCATCAATGTGTGGTTTCTATGCCCATTGTCCAGCATGGCCTCTATTGCTCTAGCCCTCATATCAACATACCAGGCCAGGAGAATGAAGATGCCAAGAAGAGCAAAAAGAGGCTCCTTGCTAGTCAACGTTTTTTGCATCCTTCCTGAATGTCCCATACAACATATCTGTGCATGTCTCATAGGCCATAACTTAAGTCACACAGTCAATGAAATTGCAGAAGAGGCTGAGAAATATAATCTTTTAGCTGAATGCATTACCACCCTGAATTAAACTCAGGGTTCTAATTCTAAGGAGAAAGGGGAACACGGCTATGGAGTGGTATCCTTTAACATAGCCTGTTTATAGAGGACATGCTAATTGGCTTTCATACTGATGTTTTAATAAAGCATGTAGTTTGTTTATAAGAACCAAGATTGACTATACTGTGTGGCAGTCTTTGGTTACCATCAATCATGGACTGAGAGGCTTTTAAAGATGAGGTATGCACTGCCTAGCATTTCTGTAACAACCCACTTACTCATCTCCACCTTACTTTCAAGCACTAGATACCTAAATGTTAACAAATCTGTGAGGAATAGGCCAAACTGATCCATTAATTTATGTAAATAAACTTTTAGATAAGACACAGTGTCAATTTTGAAAATTAGTGTGACTGAATTATTAGTTGAATGTATATCAAATACATAACAGTTTCTTAAAAAGCATCTTTCCTTATTCTAGACCTAAAATTAATAATAGTATTTAAAGGAAGGGTGAGAAATATATGTTGCTGGCCAAATTTGGCTTACCATGTTTTTGTGTAAATAAAGTTTTACTGGAACACTCTCAAATGTTTACATATTGTCTGTGGTTACTTTCACTGTATGATGGCAGAACTGAGCAGCTGTGCCAGACAGTCTGACCCACAAGGCCTGAAATATTTACTGTTAGACTGATATAGAAAGAAGTGTGCTAATCCTGGTAAAGGCATAACAAAATAAATAACAGGACGTACTGAATTTTCCTCACACTTAGAAGAGCCCACAGAACTCTCTTGAAAAACTGCTTATATAGCTGTATCATTTAATTATATAGCAGATTCATCAGTTTTTACCTTGACTCTCACTTGCTCTTAAAGAATGACAAATTCCTTCCTCTTAAAAACGTTTACTCCAGTGGTTCTCAAATGGGGGCAATTTTGCCCACCAGGAGACATCTGGCAATATCTGGAGATGTTTTTATTTGTCACAACTGGGGCAGGGAAGGGTGTAAGAAGCTGCCACTGGCGTCTAGTGAGTGGAGGCCAGGGGTGCTGCTAAACATCCTGCAACGCACAGGACACGGCAGCCCACCATAACTCTCTGGCCCTACCTGTCAGTAGTGCTAATGTTGAGAAACCCGGTGGCAAGTGAGAATGTGAACACGTGGTTGCCAATTAGCAATCACGTCCCTTAAAAGAAAGTGTCCTGTGGTAGTCTATCTCAGTGGCGGTAGCTTTGCTATGTTCCCTCATCTTTTTTTTTTTTCTCTCTGAACTAAAACACCATTTTTACTTGCACTTATCAACTCAATGTTTTCCATTCATCACTTAAAACGTTCTGACACAATGTTTCTCACAAAGGGTATCGTGTTAAGTGCTAGCTCCTAAGTTCTGTTCTGAAAGAGAAAAGGATTCCATGGCCAAAAGAACTGGGGGAAGGATGCTAATAATATCACAATATCACCACCTTGGAGATTCACCACATACAAGGAAAAGGCTCTGAGAAGTCCGGTGGTGAAGAAACCTATGAACTTTGGGCATGTGGATCCTGTTGAGGCAGCCAGTTATGGACAGAGCTCTAGAATAAATACAGTAGATCAGTGGAGCAAAGGGCATGCCAGAATTTTCTAAACAGAGTTCCCAGGATGACTCATTCCAACTTGGTCATCAGTGGGAAAAATAAGGATTCCTAAATAAATAAGTTTGGAGATTACTAGGTTAGACACAGTTTAATAAGTTTATTTATATTATAGCAATGGTTTTAACCATTTTTATGTGACAAATCCTTTTGACAGTCATAGATCCCTTCTCAGAATAATGTTATTAAATACATAAAACAAAATGTATAGGGCTTCAAAGGAAATGAATTGTATCGAAGTACAATTATCAAAATATAAAAATAAATGTGTGGCATATTAATGCAAGTATTTCTTTATTAACACATCAAATAAGACCTAGTAGTAGGTCTAATAACTATGAACATTTTGAAATAGGCTTGAGTATAAACAACTTTTCATAATAGTTACAACAACTATAATTTGATATGAAAACATCTGTGATTTTTAATTGGAGACAAAGTCTCAGGTATGGCTGTTACTACTGGAGTTTTTTGTCTTCATGCGAATTGAAGGAAATATTTAATTTCAGTGAGAAGTAAAAACTAAGATATAAAACATCACAGAGCCTTTAAAATGTTATGTTGATTGTGAATTTCCAAGAGTGAGGGTTGTAGGACTTATGTGAACTTGTATATGAATACAACAATATGGGAACTATTAATTTATTTCAAAAACACAGTTCCACATGGCATGTAGGAAATTCTGCTCTGAACCTGGAAGCTTCTAATGTCATAATGCAGTACTGCATTTACAATCATTGTTTTAAACTAGCATTTTCAAATCCAGTTCAACTCCATGATAACAGCTGTTGTTTTCTTTACTATTTCACTTTCAGAAATAAATTTTTAAAAATTTCTTTGAGCTTCACAGTTGTTCGTATGAAGTATCTCCATTTAAACTCCCAGGATAAAAGGAAAAATGAGTTGTTTCACACCTCTACATTTAGGGATTCTAGGCTGATTGTGACCTTTTGCCCCAACACATGACTATGTATCAAAGATGATTCCTTTCTAATTCAGTAACCTCATTCGTCAAGAAAGATCTGTGGTGAGAAGGTATTTTTTTGGCACACGAATTGTGACACAACTATGGGCCATTTGCTGAAACAGTTGCACAGATTTTAGTAAAAAGCAAAAGATAAGTGAGAAAGAAAGTGTAAATTGTCAGTCCGTGAATTACTGCTGCCCCTGGTCTACAGTAATTACAGCAAAGTGGTAGCTGACTGTCCCTCTGGTGAACTCCAGCAAGCATGGTTTTTTCAAGCTTATCAGCTTGACATGTATAGCTCCTCTCCCAGGAGGCCCAGTATCTTTTAAATGATCAAATATTTTGATGGAGGAAATAAAGGACAAAAGGGCAGGGGGAGAGAAACAAAAAGATTATGAACATTAATTAGATTTTTGCAATTGTTATATTTAAAAGGTCTATCTAATAGGAGGCTTCTATTTTTTTCATTTCTCTAACTGGTGCTTGCCATTTTAATGACAACTGATAGATATAACAGAAAACAGGCAGGGAGCTAAATTTTATACTGTGAAATCAAAATAAATAAAAAAATCAGAGAAAACAGTTTTTAAGCTACAAACTCAAATGACTGATCACCACTGTTATGACGTTTTAAAATATTTTCACCCTCTCAAAAATCTCACGCGGTATGTTTTCTGCTATTATTCCCATTTTACAAGTTATTATTGTCAGATGGAGAAGTGTCCTTTTCAAACACGCACCGCTAGAAAACGGTGGAACTATTATTTGAAGGAAAATTCTTTTACAGATTATATAAAATGCTCTTGAAATAATGTTGTGAAACAATATGCAGTTTTTCCAAATTTTTGTTTTTAATATTAAGCAAATATACATAAAAACCTAGCTCCCCCCCTCCAAAAAAAAAGACTGAAAGGGAAAATACTAAAAAGACAACAGTGCTTATTCCAGGCTGAAGGAATTATGGGTGATCTTTTTAATACTTAAAATTTTATGTATTACCTAAATTTTCTACAACATGTAAATATGGTTTTATTGTCAGAAAAAGAAAACATTATAAAGATAATTGTATATCTTTGAAAATTATAAGAATAAGTAGATTGATGAATGCAAAGTTCTCAACTGATTTTTTTACTGATAATATGATTTTTTAAATTCTTTCAGTAAGGTGGGGAAAAAAGAATCACTGACAACTTTCCCAAACAGCACCATTTCAAAAAATTTAAAAGACAATGGATATGGTGATGACAACTAAGAAGAGCACAGAGATGAAATCTGAAGCTTATTCAACTCTTTTCTCCCTCTGCTGCCAACACAGAATAGAGAATTTTACATAGAATTTCAACTGTTGTCCTTTACCCCTTTGTTAACTCATTCTAAACATGAAGGCAAGCACTCTTGGGAAGATCATTTAAAACACTAACTGCCTTTTCATTACAGCGTTGTCACACCTTGCCAGAGTGAACAGCAAGTCACAAACAATTTTTTGTTGTTATTGTTGAAGCATGTCTTTCAATATTACTACTGATTTAAGAGTTGACATCTTTTTTAAAAGTCAGACTAACATGGTAGCATTTGGGATGAGCCCTCTTTTGTGTGTCTGCTTCATTCCTTTGTTAGAGTTCCACATTTTCTGTGTGTGGGATTGAAGAATCATGGAAAATTGCCACTTGTGTGATAAATTACTGTTTTCACCCATCAAACTTTGAAAATGCTCCATACGAGCCTTGCACACCATTATGTTGTCCCATCTAGGACCCTTTGAAAGTCAGCAGGGTGCATCTGGCTGAAATTCAGTCAGGCGATTAAATTTATTCAAGCTTGGTGAACTTGAGAGCTTTCAAAAGGAGAGTAGCTGAAGGGATGAGATTATAGTCTTGACAGCGCTCTGGAAAGGTGTCTGACATCTGACTGCTCATAGTGAGGCATGATACCTGTTTCCATTGATTTGCAACAAAGTCTTTCTCAATAAGCATTTCCACTTAACATTTCCTCTCAGGGAACCCATGCAGTTGAAGATATTTACGAGTTGCTTTCAGCTTAAAAATAAATCACCTCTAATTCCTCTAAGCAAAATCAATCAAAAACCTGTAAAAAATGGACTGGTTGTTTGGTCGATTCAGGCAGAAAAGTAAACAGCACTTCAGCTTTTCTCCGCCATTAAGGCCTAAATGGCCTAGAAAGTAAATCAATATTTCCAGTCAGCCTTCTGGCATTGTTTAGCCAGTAGATATGGATTTGCTCTGGCTTACTGCTCTCCTTCGGGACTAACCTATAATCCTCGGAGAGGACTAATAAGTTCGTTATCTAGTTCAGCTCTCTGTTGTACATTTAAATGGACCACATCCATCAATGGCCCTTGTTAAAGTTAAAAGATGAGGCATGCCATTCAAGCCCCTTTACAGTGAAACACTTCCAACATATATAGGGGGACATTATAACTGGTTGGCAAATGACCTCCAAACCCTAAGTGGGGTGCAGGTAGCAATTTGAGTGTGAGGAGACATATATCACAGCTGTTGCCAGAGAGAAAACACTACGTACCCATTTCTGAGTAAACTATGATATACACATAAAGCTATATGGTAACAGAATCTTTCACTATGCCTACTAATGTTTCTTCAATATTTCTATTTAAATACTGGTGTGATTCCAAATGGTAAGAGCTATTCAGAACTTCCTTCCCGGCTGATGCTGCAACCCAAACTAGCTCCCTGTCTTCATGTCAGCAAATGAAAATCTCTCATACTTTTATTAATTTCACTTTAATAATTTGTTTTAATAGCTTGATAATAAAGTTCTTGAGGATTCTAGAAGAGGAGAATCTTGGGGAAAAGAGATTTCCTTGAAGAAATTAATTTTTACTTGTCGTTTTCAGCTTGATAAACTAAAATTCTCCTTTAAGTGCCATCCATGGCTTAACCTGAGAAAGTTATAATGAAGGAATAATTTTTCTCTGAACTATTTTATACACTTAATTCTTATGTCATTGTGTTGATTTCTTGATAAGAACCACAAAGAAAAACATGAATTATAATCATTTGAAATTTCAAACATAGATATTTAGAGTGCACAAGACATTTCTTCAACAAAATGACAGCCACAACAACAAAACAGAAAAAATTCGGGGTTATTTTTCATGCATCCAAGAGTCACAGGTATCTTTCATTATATCTTGGTCTACATTTCATTTAGACATCTCTTCCACAATTTTATTTAAGTAAAATTATCACAACAGAATTGAGAAGGGGAAATACAATTATTTGAGTAAAATATTGCAGAAGAATTTAGAAGATGGAATAAGCATGGAAAATATACTCATTTAGGAGAGAAAGTGTACCAATTAATCGGTATCGATTTAGAGGAGGTAAAATGACTCACTCTGAGGAGAGGTCTTTGCTGTTTCCTTCTTTAAGAACACACCTCTTCAATTTCTGGAATGTTTGTTTTAGCTTCAAATAAATTATATCTTAAATTAGACAAAATATTTAAGTCTTTAGAAATTTGTTTTTAGTAAAAATTAATTCAAGAAAAATCAACATAAAACCAGTGTATATTCAGTTTGACATATTTATTATCTCTACTTGCTAGTTAGAGGTATTTCTGTGATTAAAACATTAAATTTAGTAACAATATCACATTAATTCACTTCTAAGAATTGACAAAATTAATTTTGCATGGAAATGTATAATTTTATCTATTTTGTTTTTTGCTGTGTTTTGTAAGTCTATGGTAAGAGTCTGACTGAAATGTTGCCACTTGAAAGTTGAGCCCACTTTCTCTCCCCACAACCTTTCATATTCTCCATCCCACTTGAGCAATGATGTTCTAAGGATAGAAGAAGGTAAGTTGAAAGATAATGAAAAATGGCTGTTTTGTGTCTTTCAGACATGACATATGGATACCTAAAATTCATACTTCTAATTCTTTAGTAATATACATATGCTAAAGATAAAATGATTGAAAAATTCTAACTATGTTCTCATTGCAACATTGTATTGGAAAGATATAATACTGAGAAACTCTAGTAAACATATGAATGAGAATTAGACAAATAATTGATTTAGAAAATTGAGTTGATTTTTATCTCTAACTGTACTTGAACATCTCTGTTAAAATAGAGTTATATTAAAAACGTTTGAAAATATACATAAGAGCAATACCTCCTAGTACATTTTTAATATAAATTTCATGTGCTTCCTCAAAGAATATGGTATGAATAGCCTGACAGCGCCAAAGGGTACCTGACCACATTTTGTTTGTCAAGAAAGTTTTCTCTATACTTTTGATATTAACTGATTTAGAAATTTTAAAGCATGTAAATTTTCTACTTTTATTTGCTTCCTTTTATTCTGATGTCTGAAAAACTAATTTATATAGAAAATACTGCTATATTAACATGGTTGAATATGTCAGGCAAAACTTTTTAAGATTATACGATTGTAACCTTTATCTGGGAACTGTGAATACTAGAGAACAGTGCTATAAAAAGGTAGCAAGGGTCTAGTTTACTCTGTTATGTAGTTAATATCATGATGTAATCACTCGTCTAACAAAAATATTCACAAAATATCTGTGTCCTGATAATTACCAGTGAGTGGGACATTCTATGTATTCAACGTGACTGTTGAAGAATATATAAATAATTAATAAGTAAATTAATGTATATAAATGTAAATTAACAATTATTTTGTTTCCGTAACAGAAGCTTAGGCCATTTATCCATGGACCCCTTGGGTTTCACTTGGGCATCAAGAGACACTGAGTGAATTCAGCAAGTGAAACAGATGTGGTGCTCTTGTCTGCACTCAGGGAGTGAAGAGTAGTTGAAAATAAATGATTTGGGTCAAATTCTATTGGACATTCCAAAACACATTGGCAAAAAGTGGTTCCGATACACAATTACAACTAAAAAAAATAAGAATTCAAGGATATTTGATCACATTTAATTGACCAGAAAAACCTCTATTCTACACTTTAGGTACAGATCTACTTTGGAGTACAAATATAGATATTTTAGATAACTTTGGGCTAAGAATTTACCTAATTTTCCTATATAGGAGATAAAACTTCTACAGATATAGCTCTACCCTGTAAGTATTTTAATAAAGGTCTTGGCAAATTTTGGCTTACAGATCAAAACAAATCTGTTTCTGTATAGCCTGTACATTTGCAATTGATTTGATGACAAGGAACACATAATTTGAACCCCAATAAAGCAAAATGTTACTCCCTCAAAAGAGAAAATCCATTCTTTTCAGTAGTAAACATGTATTACCAATATAGCACTCAATAAATATTATATTTTAATGTTATCAATAAAAATGTATGAAAATTTGTTTTCTTTCTTGCTACTTAATAATGTATATAAAATCCTTAATTTTGCATCTTGGCCTGAAACCCCTAAGTATTTACCATTTGGCCTTTACAGAAAAAGTTTGCCTACCCTTTTTTCAGGATACTGCTCTACTCCCTAAAGATCATAAAATATTTACATTGCTATTTTACCTGATACAACATCTTTGGGCCTTCATGTTTTCTGCGTTTCCTTCACCATTTATTTACCTGTCTTATTGGTCTACCAGTTGCTTATGGAGCAGCCAAGGATAATGTTTTTATAGTTTCTAATGACTTATTTGTTTCTAAATCAAGACAGGAAACTGTGACTACTATTCTGTTACAGAAAAACTATAAGCAAGCTCTCTGAAGTGATTTATATAATATGAATCTTGTGTATACCACCTCAGAGCCACATGACTAAGAACAATATGAGTCCAATGACACAGGCCAAAAGGAGATTATAGACACAGCTCTATGCTGAATCTTTTAAAAATGTAAGCACTTGTAAGTTCAGTTCATTTCTTTTTATCTTAAATAGCAAAATTAACCGTTTTTCATTTAATTCATAGTAGTATCTAGAAATCAGTGATGGAAAAGAAGATCAATTAGGTCATTTAGTTCCCTTCCAAGGTTCCAATTTTCTCATTCAGCATAATAACTTTGGCCTGTCCAAATTTATGTGACTGAAGAGATAGGTTTCCACAACTTAACTTGGGAGATATTTCTAAATCAAATTCATCTGTACCAAAGCATCATTAAAGACTTTGCTATTAGAATTATACTAAATTGTTCTATGCTTAATTGCATCTCATTTTTCCTTTATTCCCCTTGGCTACACAAAGCAAACTATTATTTTTTCTTTGACTATATTTTACACCAGCTAAGTCCACATATATTATTGATAAAGAATGTATCAGTAATGGTTTCTGTTTATTGTGTTGTTGCATAAACATCTGTGTCCCTTTGCTCAAACTACTGCAAAAGGGAGACCCCTTTGTATTAAAAATTACCACATTTCATAGGAAAATTTCTTAAATTCAGCAAGCATTCCAGGGGCTTATATACAACCTTTTCTAGCTTTATTTTTCAACACGTCAAACCATGAACACCTATGTAACTTGCACTTTCTTATACATGTGCACTTTCCTCCTGCTATCCATTTCCCCATCAATGCTCACGTTTTGATTTTCTGAAACCTCAATCACATTAAGTGTTTCTTTTTCTGCAGTAAAGCACAGCCCCTCTACCCTTCATTGACTAAGTCTAACTCAAGAAATTCTGAGGATGCTAGGTTCCCCAGCATATCGTTCTCTTCTTCCTGCCCAATTGATGGATATCCTGTAACACAACCTTGAATCCAAAAATTAGCTGATTAAAGAAGTATTAAGAAGATCCATATATATGACTAAGTCAATCCATCAGTGTTTTGTTCAGTAGGATCACCTTTTTCTCTATAAAATACCACTGAGAAAATACCCCTGCCAGGAGATAGTAATGAACTATGACCTCTGAGAGTGTTGCAACAGGAACTAATAACAAGGAAACATTTGCTATTAGAGCAAATAGACTCCTAATCAACATATTATCGATTCTTCATTTTTGTCAAGGTCATTTTGTGCTTTAAAAAATGATCCTACAGTAAGGCTTTAATAGGAAAAGTGGACTAATTTGATTTAAACAGTAAATGCTATTAATTATGAAAGACAGTCAATAAAAAGCTTGTTCTTCTAAACATAAAGGCAAATCTTACAGTGCCTTTGATTTATGGTAATGAACACAATGATTTTCACTAGCACCTCTTACTCACTCCCATCCCACCATTTGCTCTTTTCCGTGCTCACACATTAGAAAAATCTTTAATCTTTGTAATTCAAAGGAAATTTTGGTTAAAATTATTTCTTCATAATTTTATTACTACGCTTTTTTATTTACAATAGATAAATCTATTATTTAATAATTTGATAATGTTTCTGGAGTAAATGTAAGAAAATTTAAAAATCTGATTTTATAAAGATCTAGGTAAAGTTTTTAAAGTAGCTAATTATAAAATGTTGATGTTTGAATTTACCATGTAAGATTTAAACAAGAATTGCAGCACTCTGAAATCCAGATTAAAACATTTTAGAGAACCATCGTGTCTAAATAATATCTTACCATATGTACAAATATGTACCTTACCATATGTATAAATATGTACAAATTCCAAATATGCAATATTTTAGATACTTGGATCTATTAAAGTCATTTTTAGGTTTAATTAATTTATTATTCACATTATCTGAAAGAAACCAATATATAAATTATTTAACTGATAATAAACTCAGTGAATTTAAGATAAGTAAAGTCCTTGAACATTTAGGCCTAAACTATTGAATTTCTCCAAGAAAAAGGGTAAATATTTCCCCCTAAAAATGACTTCACTGTAAGCAATACAAGCTACTCTATATATCACTTCAATAACATGAAATTTCTTGGTTATAAAATATGCATTTGAAGAACTACCTTCAATATAAGTTTTCCCATTGTGAGTCAGCAATATATGAAAGTTTGCTCTCCTAGACTGTAATTATGTGACTATGTCACCAAAGGTAGAGCAGGTCAACCTTACATATCTGTAAGGATGCTATTTTCTTCTTTATATGAAGAGTAAGTTTACTGTTTAGGAAATAATATATTTAAAATATAATAACTAAATGAAAGTAAAAACAAATTCCCAGAGTCTAGTCTGATTGCAAAATGTTACCTGAGAAATCCCAAATGTTATTCTAAATTTTACTGAAGATTTATTTATTTGAAAAAAAACAATTAGTGTCAAGGTGAAAATACAATAGCATATCTTATAGGAAATAAGAGGCAGAGAAGTCTAGCTCTGCATGGTGTATAAGTGATCAAAACTTTACACAGAACAAATATTTTACGCCATTTTTCTCAATTATTAAAAGATGATCTTTTCTAAGTAAAGTATGTCGGCTTACCATTAGGAATCTCATTAGTTATGGATTCAGAGGCATTATTAGTTAAACCTTACATACCGGGATCTAGTACAAAGACAATACTCAAGCTCACCCCAAAGCAGGAAGAACCCCAGCTCTATGTTGTTATGGGCCAAAAGGCTGTTATGAGCTTTTGTTTGTTGATTGGGATTTTTCAAATAGCATAATATTTAACAACATTGATGACATGTAGGTCAAAGCAGAGAGCACATTTAAAAAGAATCAGTATTTTATTTTCAAAATGCTGTACGAACTGTGCTTCATAGTGCTTCTTGGTGCATTTCATCCTAGGGTGACAATATGCTTTAATTCACACCCAGCTCTTCCATAGCGGAAGCTGCCATGCTATGCAAATATCTACTAAGTTGATAGAGTAAGAGAACACTGAAGACCAAGGAAAGAATAAAACCATACAGGTTTTTCACTGAATAAAAGAGGCAGAATATGTTGCCCTGTTTTCTACATCTGACTGACTCAGAGCAGGGAGAATTCCCAACTCTGAACTGGGTTGAGAAATTGTCTACTAATCAATCCCCAAGCTTTTTATTGTAAAAATTATGCCACATGAAAATATTGGAGGAATATAATATTCTGTACAAGGAACTTTTCAAGTTTTCTGAGTTTTATATTTATTTACACAAACTGGGGGACAGAAATCTCCATAAGAATTATATGTTTTCTTTCAATTTTGCATAGGTAGTCAGAACATGACTTAAACTTTCTTGATGACAGAAGATTACCTTACTAGCATTAATACTTGTATATAAGTATTATCCCCTGAAGAGGGGATAAGAACTGCCAGTGCGTTAGCTGTGGATGTTTGCTGCCCTCAGACTGTTTAACCATAGTGGTTGGCCTACTTTTAACATGTAGACTATTTGGGGGGCACAGAAGTTCTTGCACATTTACATCTTTCCCCCTTTCCATTACCCAGTCATTAGAAATAATCTATGGGTGTATCTTCAGGTTCTAATGTGGTTAGTTAGCTCTTTGCTCCTTTTCTCCTTTTAAGGTAGCTCACCTCTAGGCTATGCTTTCCTTGAGTTCTGGAGTCCAGAACCACTGTTGCCTTCTACCAACAAAGCTGCTTTTCCTACTGTGCCTCTTCATGGTTCATTTTCTTCAGCATTACAGTCTCATTCACCACTTCCATCACTATCATTGACCTGCATCATTACCACGATGGTCCAATGGACACTTCTTTGCTGTGTGTCCTCCCTTTTCACTACACATTTTCACTTTTATTTGGGTATGTTTTGTTTAATGCTGCTACTATTTTGCTTCTTAGCTTTCATGTGAAAAAAGTGGATTGTTCTCATCAGCTAATCAAAGTATTTACTATTTGGCTGCTTTCTTATATCATGTGTAATCTTTGAGTGTTCCACTTCTTTTAGATAACTTTAATTGTTCCTAGTTGCCCAACAATTAGACTTTGTTTTCAAGGAATTGGAAGCCTCATGTATTTATGTTCTTTCAAGATGAATGGGGGAACAAGAATTCTGGTTACAGATAGCCAAAATTTGACTGCAATCTCTGAACACTTAGCATTGATATAAATATTGGATTCACTTCAAAGAATGCTTTATGCATTGCAGAAAATGTGACATTAGCACCATAAATTGCTCACATACTGCATGCAACTACCTAAATATCTACTTTGATCTCATCCTCTTGAATGATTTTGATAAATGATAATGACTGGTTGAAAGCTTAAAGATGGTAAAAAGAAGAAATGCCCAGTTTTATGGTATCCATTGTGAAACATTATGCTAAACGGCATTTACCAATAAATAGTCTCTTATGTTTCCTA
Organism: Balaenoptera ricei; assembly: GCF_028023285.1. Lineage (NCBI taxonomy): Eukaryota > Metazoa > Chordata > Mammalia > Artiodactyla > Balaenopteridae > Balaenoptera > Balaenoptera ricei. Next base: position 68,508,137 of record NC_082647.1, read on the forward strand.
TGAGCTGAGGCTTTGAAAATGTCCTTACAAATACAAAATGTGTAATTAGGAAAATAGAAAGACACCTTATAATAAACATCAGTATGATTGGTACATGGTTCTAAAGGTATAATTCATTCAAAGGATGAGCAACTGACAATCAACGCTTTGAGCACAAATTCACATTTATGATTTTGACAAATTCACACTATCATTTTGAAAATGAACAGTGAGGCAGAGCTACGACTACTTTCATAAAAAGAAAAACTAACTGGCATGTGTGAAGGCAAAACCTTGGACTCTGTTTTTATTACCATTTTGTTCTTCTCAAATAAGAAAATCATCTACCGAAGTAAAAGACTTAGTAGTAATTTATCTCTGATGAGCTAGAATGAGGGTGCAGACAGAATAGTGGTTAGAAACACATCATGGGAATGGAATTAGAATGAACACACGTTGACATTTATTATCTGGAATCATCTATGAAGTAATGTGAGCTTAGATTCTAACCCATAGCCTATGACTAAAAAAATGCAAGAACAAAAGATAATGGTCTCTGAAAGGCCTTGATTTTGAAAGTCATTTAGGTTTCTAAGCTGGTTGTCAGTGGTGGGCCCAGTCTGAGGCTAGGTAAGATCTAGGGACTATTTCAGTACAACTTTAGCAAGTCGTCCTGAAACATGCCTGCAAATCCTGCAGATCCAGGAATCCTACTCCCATTTACACCTGGTGGACACAGAAGAAAGGTATGATGAAATTAGTAAGAAATTTTGAATCAAGAAATATGAATCTAATGAGTTTGCCCTGCAATTTATAAAACATATAAATCTAAACCAATATTTTAACTTCTTTAAGCCTCATTTTCTCACTGGTAAAATGGGAATACCACTGTTATCATCACCAACATTACTACTCCTGAAACAAAAGTAGTCTCTAGCTTTTGAGAATATATTTGAAAGCACTTTAGTACATAAAACAGTATATTAGTATCTATTATTATAAATACATAAGAAAAATTATATATCCACCATGTTTTTGGATATGGATCTAACTATGGATAAAAAAAAGAATCCAGCACTCCACTTGAGTGTTCAGTTCTTCAATAATTATCTATAGCTCCATTTTATGCCATCAACCTAAATGTTAGACAGAAGTATTTATGATATTAGTAAATCCAGAATAATTATATTTTATCATTAACACTTAAGATTACTGAGTACCTCAATTTTAAAAAAAAGGATATTTCTATAATGGAAACAAAAATGAACATTTAGACTCCATATTGAACCACACTGTAACCTTTAACTAATTCCACAGCCAAGCACTAAGGTTAGAGAAAACAAGTAGATTGATTACCATGATTGTACAGTGATTGTACAGTGACTGTCCTATACATTTACTCCCATGAAAAAGTGAGCTTTGATTTTGGCTGAAGAAAAGAGAAAACTTAAAGGTGACAGTACTTTAACTGAGACAGACTATGGAGTGACATTCAAAGTATGTGTTTCTAGAATGGCAAAGAAAATCTGCTTCAACATGGTGTTCTTTGAAAAATCCATTTCTCTTGAAGTTCTCAAAGAGAGACAGAACACGAAACATTATTTTGAAGCCTTTGTATTTAAGAAAATGAAAAACTTTTTAACAATGCTCAGACTGCCAATTTTTTTTTCCCTTTTAATAGGAGAGACACACGATGACAATATTAACAAAAAATTTAGATTATTATGAAAACAACCATGAATTCTAACAAGAATACTAGAATTTCTTTTCAATCTATTTTAAGGGAAGGGCTACACAAATATTTAACAGACTATCAAAAAAAAAAGCATTTGTACACTACAGTGTGTATAATAATAGTTTTCTAAAAATCCATTTTGAAATACCATATAAATCTCTTCAATTAAGTTGTAAATCTAAGATAAAAACACCCTTTATGGTCTCCCTCAGAGTCAGGATCATGATTTTACTTCCTTCCAACTGTCAGTAATGCCAAACATAATGCATATTCAGTAAACAGTCAGAATAACCCACAGATTTCCTTGCATTATGTTTAATAATTTGTGACTCTCAGAGAAGTAAAGCAGTGATTCCTTAGAGAAATCACCCAACTAATCCAGTCAAAATTTGAGTACTTCAGGCCTCTTCTGCTGTTTCTACACTGGCCAAGTACAAGCGTCTACTCTGGCTTTTGGACAAATACTGGTGCCTGTACAGAAAGCACCATATTCTCCAGATATCTGGCAAGTAACAGACTTCATCTTGCCAGTGTAGAAATAGCATTAGAGCAAGACTAATTGCTGGAAAGCCTGTTCAGAAAGATTTGTCATTCAGGATGGTAAAAATAATCTCACTTTTCAGAGTACATTCAAACTTTTTTCTTAATTATCCAGTATTTAATAGAGATCAAAACATTTCCATTTCTACAAGTGAATGCACTTTATGTAATACAGTTACTTCCTTTGATTTGAGTTCAAGCAGGGAAGCTAAAATGAAAAAAAAAATTGTCTAGACTTACCATGTTTGTTCCTTGTGTAAGATGAAATTTATTAAGCCTGAAATGTGTTCCATAAATATCTTATTGAAAAGTTGCAATGCCAAGAGGGAGAGATATTTTAGATATACACTTGAAAATACAGTAGAGTATAAACAGGTTAGACTGAAGTGATGGCTCTAGAGATGCACAGTAAAGGGAGTTTCAGGGAACCTATGTGGCAGGCCATCCTTGACCACTTCTTAACTCAATTTGCTGCCCTGTACTAGAATGTGATATCTTGTTACAAAAATTGCCACCAAAAATGCCTGCTTGTATCAGCAGTAGCCAGCACCTCTCCTGACTTTGGTAACCTGATTCTGCCAGTGGCCACATCTCTAACAAAACCCATTGCCTCTGATTATTTTACTTGTGGGTTCAAATTTCTGATTTTTAAAAAAATGTTCTCCCCTAGAGTTACAATCATAATCCAAAATGTCTTCCATTGTGCTGGGTCAAACTACCATAGTCTTATCAAAACAAAGTCCAGATTAAGCCAGTTTCTTTACTCTTAACCTTTAATGGTGATATGAATATAGTTGTTGGATTTCCAGCATTTAATATCCTTATCTACCATCCCATGAACCTAAGAAAGCATATCTCTGATTTGTAACACAAGAGAGCCAACGTAACCACAGTAAATAAAAGAGAAACATGTTATGATGTTAAGCCATGTGCACTGCTTGGCATTCATTCAGTTCACTGTAGCTGAAAAAATAACTGTGAGGCTCCATATCCCATTAACACAGTGTTAATTATTGTCATTGTCTCATCAGTGGTTTGTTTATGACAGCTCTGGCTGACAGGAATAGTGGGATGTTCTGTCAAGGCCATCACCTGATGAGATTTTTATTGGCAAAAGATCTTTCTTTCCTTTACTCAACTACATTAGGGGAATCAGTGCTTCATTAACTCCAAACATAATCGCTTGCATTAGGCCAGTTTTAAAATGTTTTAAATAATTGGTATAATAGTTTCTTTCTAGCATCATAGTTAACCAATTCACTCTCTAAAAATGGAGAGACTCTTCAAACTTTCTCAGCTCAAAAAAATTCAACTCCATGGCAGTGAAAGGGAAACACTGCCTCACTGGGGGAGACTTTTTAAATACTGATCAAACTTTTTCTCCCTTTATGTATGACACCTGTGACTAAGAGCAGTTCCATAGGGGGAAAAAACCTATCTCAAGTGGGAAAAAACCCAATAATTTATATACACACACACATACACACATCCTGTTCAACTAATATGAATCACTGCCCTTTTTCTTTTTAATTGTGGTGAAAAAACTTTTAAATCTCCCTCAATGGGAGGGGGATTTCAGATTCCTTTGCAGGGACTGATAATTGCCACTTTCTCTTTAATTCTCTCTCTCTCTTCTTCTCTTTAGATATAGGTTATCTGAGAGAAGTAGATCTATTTCGTTTCTTGTATGATTTTAATGTTTTTCAAAAGAATAAAGGACAGTATCATTCTCATCGTCAAAATTGTTTTATCACAGTTTACCAGTTTCTGTAAGTGAAAATATTTCAAGCTAAACTGAAGTTGCTTACAAATCAAATACATAGAATAATTTTAATTTAATGATAAAGATGACACTCCTATCCACATCAAATAACACCTAATTTTAATTCCAAGAACATATTTTCTTACTAACAATTTTTTTATTGGCTGCTAATTATATTCTTTATGACACTGGATGTGAACTTCAATATAAAGTTTAAGAATTTTATGTTTTTAATGATTCTGGTTCCTTATTTGTGTCAATGGAGTCAAATTTGCTTCCCTGCTTAACTTGCAATAATGTTGTCAGAATATGAAATGTATGACTGTGATAGTATGTAAAAATAGTTATCAAAATGTGAGAGGTTATTATCCATAGCACAGACCTGGGCCATAAGTAGGTACAGTAAGTGTGCTAGTTAATTTTATATGTCAAGTGGGCCAGTCTATGATACTCAGTCAAACAGCAGTTTACATGCTGTTGTAAAGGTATTTTTTAGATTGACATTTAAACCAGGTGACTTGGAATAAAGTAGATAACCTTCCATAATGTGGGTGGGCCTTATCCAATCAGTTGAAGGCATTAAGAGAAAAGACAAAGGTCTCTGTGCAGGAAGGGATTCTGCTCTCCAGATTGCAACACAAATACTGCCTGAGTTTCCAGTCTTTGGATTCATGACTGCAATGCCAACTTTAGCCAAAATTTCCAGCTTGCTAGCGTGCCTTGTGAATTTTGTCAGCCCTCACAATCCAACTGCTTGAGTTAATTCCTTAAAATAAATCTCTTTCTTTCTCTCATATATATACACATACATACATATATATAATGTACATATATGTAATGTTTTTATGTATTTTATTACATATGTTACATATATATTATAATATACATCCATCCTACTGGTTCTATTTCTCTAGAGAACTCTGACCTCTCTTATAAACTGAGTTCAGAATCTCTTCCTTGATAAGAAAATGTCTGACATTTTGGAGTAAGGTCTCTCATTGTGTCACCATCATTTCCTGCTCCTAGAGAGGAGGACATTTCTGCCAACAGATACCACGTCCTCCTTCCTCTAGCCTTATGCAAGCATGAAAGTAATTAATTCTCATGCCTACTTGAGTTTGGCTTGGCTTCGGCACAGCATGCTTTCCCTAGCAAACCATAATTGTTTCTGAATAATTGATCAGTGACGAACATTCAGTTTTCTTTATCTTCTCTTCCTCTCATTCTCCTATGATATATTTTCATTGGGGAACCATTTTCCACTTCAAAAAAAAAGCCCCAAATGTAAGGCCTTTTAGTGATCAAATCAATTTATGATGCTTTCTGCCAATTCACATCAACTCCAATGCAACTCCTCTTGGAGAACTCTTAGGGAACACTAATTAGTGTCCCATAGTATCCATTAGTTTTCAATAAGGAAGTAAACTCATGTAAAGACCTTGGAAACTATTTACATATGACTGCTTTGCCATCTATCTAATCACCATAGTGACTTGCTCTTTTCAAATATCCTTTGATAAAGATTGTTATTTAAACCACTAAACCCTACATGAATCACGGAATCTGTCAGGATAAAGACACCTCAAATCAGGACCAGTGACACTCATCTAAGCTTTGTTAATTTGCTTAGTGATTATATTCTTTACTTTTCTCTTATGTAAAAGTAAGATTACATTATAGTAGCACCCCACTTATCTAATTATTTTAATTCTTTAGCCAGGAGAATGAGACCTCCTTTTAAGAAAGAAGTAAGAGATTCCTTTGAGGAAGATAGTTTTCAGAAAGTTCATCCATTTTATCATGTCAGAAAGAAGAGGGTGGCTTTTTGGCCAAAGGCATGCTTATTGTGATATGCAAAGCTGATTTACAAAGGTTAAATATCTAATTTCCTCTTAGAGTCAAACGCAGATATTAGACCAAAAGTAAGAGTAGAATAGGCTAGAAACTGCTGAATGCTGATACTGTGAGATGCATCCACACGCACTCTCAGATATCTCCATTTAACCTACTGTTTCCTTCAGATGCAATGCCCTTCCTTCCTCCTCAAACATCTGAAACAAAAATGTTACCATTCCCTTTTCTTTATTGAATGCTATGCTATGTCATCCATATCTTTCCAATGTGCTGTAACCAAGTGTTTAAAAGAGCAAATCCACAAATGGACTTTATTTCATTATTCATTCTCCCTAAGAGCAAATTAGCATATGTACTCAATTGCTCACTCTGCTATAAATTATTCCTCAAATCAAATTGTAACTCAATATTCAAGGCAATCTTTGCTGTGTGAAATTAACATTTACTGGGTAGTCTCTATATGCCAGAAACTGAGCCCAGTGATGAAAACAGAGGTGCAGCCTCATTTCATTAACAAACTTCCCAATGCAGTGGTTAAGATGGGACATAAAGGAGAAAAAGCTCTCCATGAAAAAAGACATTCTACATCAGAGCAATAAGAAGGACAAAGAAACTGTGGCAGTAAAGAAATTGCTATCTTTTAGGAATAGATGCAACTACAAACTGGGACTGGCGAGGCAATGCAAGATTAGCAAGAGCAGTTGTCTCTACTACCTCTAACCTGCAGGGACAAAAAGGAGACACAGGATGACCAGAGCCCAGGCAAAGGTTCACTCTCACCATAAGATGGAATCTGAGGTGGTCTGCCAAAGGAAGCTGGAGTCAGTGAGGAAAGCCACTTGCTAGGGATGCTGACTCAGAAAGCGGGAAGGAGAGAGAGCTTTAAAACTCCCCTTCACCCCTTCCTCCATTATCCCATTATCAATAAAGTCTCCATTATCAATGACTTGCAGTGGCTGAACCAAATCAGATGCCAGGTGACACAATATACCTTAACAATTCAGCCCCCGATACACCAGTAGAAAAAGCAAAGGACAAGGAACTGATCTGAGAACATGTTGGGCCAGAAGTGGCATAAGATTCTCCAGGTCATTAAGGCTCACCTCATTTAATACTTTGGGAAAAGGACCTTACTGTGAAGGGAAAGAGGATGGATCTGGAAATATTACATTTTAAAGAAAAATACTGCCTATCCCTGATATAAGAAATTGGGAAACTCAGACAAAAGACTGGGGTCTGTGAGTTGGTATACTCCTGGTCAAGACCACACTTACAGGCCCTATCTGGCTGACTTCCAGAAAGATGAAAAACTAGAAATAAATTTTGATGGTGACGTTTATTTCTTTAAAAGAAAAACAAGCTCTTAGGGTGCAGACGACTGGCCCACTTTGGGACTGTCTAAACCATTTCACTCTGGTAAATGCACAGAGTGAGAGAAAACTCCAGAAGATGCTAAACTTTCTGCTATTAAGCTAAGTGACATCTTGAATAATTCATCTATATGATATGAGATATCACCATATTTGCATCTCATTTTGTGGAATTATTTAAGTTACATACAATTTCCCAAGTGTTATATTACTAGGCTGCATGAAGAAGTAAAGAGGATAAATTGTGGCTTGATCTATGTTTGCAGTTTTCAGGAAAGATATGTAGCAAATGAAAGAGGAACAGATTGCTTGAGGATATAGTCAAGTGAGTGACTATGGGTTCGGTACTGAACAGAAAATTTAGTTCAAGGAGATGCTGATAGTTTTGGGAGAAAATGCAGGAGTCAAGTACATGAGGTATTTACGAGGTCAAAGAGCAGTTAAGAAGGAGTGCAGGAGGGAGAGAGCTGAAAGGATAAGAAAAAGAAGTCGGAGAGTGAGGGCAATGATATAGTTTACTGTATGAATATGACAGGGAGTAGATGAACACCATAGAAAGGAGAGTTCTTCTAGTTCATAGGTTTCAGAAACTATAATCTTAGGGAGCTAAAAAGTTGAATCCAAATGGATTTGGATTCATCAAATGTATTACGTGTTTATAATGTCTGATTACTAAACAATCTCAAAAGTCTCACTGGTATATAATAAACATTTTGTCTTAAGCCCATGGGTCTTCAGTTTGACTGTATTTAGTTGATCAAGGCTGGGCTCACCTGGGCTGCTCTGCTGCAAGGTGCCTGTGTGCTGGGGCTTTGCTCCAGTATCTAGGTCTCCTCCATGTTGTTCATTCAAGAGGCCAGGCTGATGGAAAAGAAGCTACCTGGGCATGCTCTTCCCATTTTGGGTGACAGGAGCACAAGAGGCAAGCCTAACCATACAAACAAATTAAAGCCTTAACTCAATTAATATATGCTAACATTCCACTGGCCAAAATAAACTGCATGACTCAAACTGAAATTAATGAGGTGGAGAAAAATAATCCACTTTTTCTAATGAGTTGTATTACAAACTGATAAGGCAAAATCTGTGATTAAAGACAGTGAGTGAAGAATTCAAACGATGATGCAATAAGAATGAAGACAAATACTATAAATCAGGTGCCTTGATGGTTCCTTGAGACTAAAGGGAAGTGAATGAGAGGTCAACACACACCACCACCAAGGAGAGATAGAATAAATAGAATTAGGTAGTAAATTTCAAAGATTACCCCTTCTCACCCTCCTCTAAAAGAAAACAGAAGAATAACAGTCTAGATAGAACAATAAGGCAATGTTAAGAATAGAAGCTCCCATCCTCTGGGAGGCAGCCAGAGGGTGTGTGTGACTAACTTTGTGTTAACTTTGTCCTCTGTATTTTCCTCGCAGGTATATAAACAGTATATGATCAATAGTATATACTTATTGAAAAGGATGGGTATTGACACAGGTAGATGTTAGAGGGGAGAAAATCATCAACTCTAAAGTAATTTTGCACTGAACACAAAATCCAACAAGTCTGGAAGACATCACTTTTCAAGTCTTGGAGTCCATATTGATAATTATTAGTAACCAGGAGCTAACACTGTATAACACATACTCTAAGAAGGCAGAACACATTTTAGCACATAAAGTTGTGAAGAAAGAATACAGTGGTTCTTGACAAAGTAAACATATCCCTCACCCAGAGTGCAGTGATCATTTGAAGTTTTGGTCTCTGAAGGTATGAGTGTTAGAGGAACTATGATTGGTTGGGACTTTGTAGAGCTAGGCATTATTAATAACCTCTGGGTGTCAGAAGCATCCGGGGACAAGTCAATTATCATGGGAGTACTCTGAATTTTATCTCGGGGAGAGTAAGCACAGATATAAAGAAATTTTTCAAAGCAATAAGCAAATAATTATATATTTATTTACTACTATATGACCAGTATGGTTTAGTTACAATAGGGAATATGGAAGGATTATAAAACAAAGCATTCACATTCACAGGTTACATCAGAGTGAAGTTGATGACATCATTAAAGTTACCAGGCATTTAGGTGAACAGGAAACATTTAGATTATTATACTGAGGGGAGGGCAAAATACTTTGGGGAGGTACACCTAATAACCTTCAAAATTTATGGAACAATTGCCATTTCTAACTTATTTTATAATCCTATTCTTCTAGTTCACTGCATTTTTTTAGTTTTAATTTTTAAACATTTTGCATTTTTGTTGTTCATTATTGCAATAGTCATTGAATTTCAACAAACACTATGATACTACAATGAACAAAATCCCATCCATATGCAAATCCTTAGCTATTCTTCCATCAATTTTTCTGACATTTTAATCACACCAGGGCTGTTTACATATATATATATATATATGTATACATATATACACATATACATATATATACTTTTTGAAAATAATCTTTCAGCAGAATCTTTTAACAGATTTAAAAATGTATAATAGCTGTATATTTTTACAAAGTCTGGTTATGGGTAACTTTCTATTCATTTTGTTCCAAATTCATTTCATGTGTACATTCATTCTATTTCCAAAATCTTTTGCTATTCCTATCTCTAAGACATTTTTACTCAGCAAGACACATCTAAAATAAATTTCATCTACATTCGCTTATATAACCAACCATATTTATAAAAGCACATTTCTTTCAAGAATTATTTAACCTTTATCCATCATCAAAATGTTTTCAAAAGTCAAATCTTGAATATGATAGAAGCATAGTTTTAAATTATTTGGCTAAACAAAAGAGTAAAAATGACTGCAACATTAAAAGTACACACACACGCGCACACATATACTACATAAACAAAATTAAAATTGACAAAATAGGAAAATACTTGCAATATATGAGGTACACAGTTAATGCCCTTAATATAGAAAGAGCTTTGAAGAATGAATCATATTAAAAAAATATACCAATAAAAATGATAAAAGACTAGACAACTCAGAGAAAGATACAAATATACTGAACCTCACTTGCTTGCATTCAAACATACAATGATGTACTAAAAATAAATTCATATATCTTTAAATGGAAAAAATATATTTCCTTAGTAACAACAGAAAGAGCAATAGTAATGAGAGCACAGATACAGAAATAGAGAAGTATAGATTAATACAAATTCTCTGAGGGCATGACGATAAACATCAAGAAGTTTAAAATGAGTATAGCCTATTATTAATAAGTCTTAGTGTAATCAGACAGTCTAGGACTCAAATTGTTGGTCTGCCATTTGCTTGTTATATAATCACAGTAACGTACTTTGTGCCATGAGTTTTAACTTACCTTTCTGTGTAATGGGGATCATAATAACACCTTACAGGATGGTTGTCAAATAAACAATAAACATATAGATCTGACAAACAATAATTACTCTTCAGGTAAAAACTGCTAGTATCTCATTATTCTCCTCTATCTCCTTATTTTCCTCTGGAACTAATTACAAACAGAGCTTAATATACAAAGATGTTAACCAAGTTATTATCTCTAACAGTAAAATAAGAGGATGTTGATTTAATACATCTTGTTGCATTCATATGGTGGGATAATACACAGCCACTTCAGTATTACTACAGAAAAAATAATAAAATTATTTAGTAAAAATAGGCCATATTGGTATAACAAAAATATCAGATTGTATAAATAATATGTTTTATTATCACAATTTTGTCTACGTGTGTATGGGATATGGGTTAGAGCAGGCATTTATGTGTGTAGGTCGTGTTTGGACATGATATGATGTGTATGCATATGTCACAGTGTGTATGTATAAGCACAGAGAAAAACCAGATGTCTATAAACATTCATTTATCCAAAAATATATAATGATACCACACTAATTTCTGGTGATAAAATTCTCAGAAAAGACAAACACAAACACAAACTTGTATAACAGCAAACAATATATTGAGAAGACAGATATTGTTAGAATAATCTCATGAAAAGATTTCAAATTGTAACTAGAATAATGCTACAAAGACATATAGAAAAGCATGTAACAGGGACATTGACTTCTAAAAGGAAGTCAGATCAGGCTTCCCTACTAAAGACAGAATGAAACTGAAATCTGAAGGAAGAACAGGATATACACAGTAAAAACTGGATGAAAGATAGCTCAGAGAATGCCCCGAGCTGGAAAAATGCAAGGGACTTCAGCGTGGTTTTAATAGATAAGCATGGTATCCAGTGAGGCTGGAGGGTCAGGTGAGTGACAGATCCCACAGGGCTTATAGGCCGTTATTAAGATTTAAGGAGGTGTTCATATAGATGAAATGATCAAAGATCTGTTTGAAAAACATTACTCTGGCTACACATTGAAGGTGAGCAAGTCAGTGAAGAGAACTGTGAAGTTATCTGAGTAATGCAAGGAAGAGATTACAGGACCCTAGATCAGGAAGGGGTTGGTAGAAATAGAATGAAGTGATGGATCTAGAAGTCACTTATAAGGCAAAACTAAAATTATATAGCAATGGACTGGATACGGAGAGTACAGAGGAAAGAAAATTATAATATCTTCCTTCTGGAGTTACGAGAAATAAAAAACAATAAGTCACTTAAGTGCTCAGTACAGGGCCAGGCACAGAAAGGGACTGATTCTGAGTGTGAAGGAGCCCATGAAGGTGGTTTATAGGACCCTAACTTGCATAATGAGAACAGTGCTACCATTCACGAGCTGGGAAATGTTGGAAGAGCATCAAGTTTCAGTAGGAAAATTATTAATTCAGTTTTACATATCCTGACCTTGAATTACCTTCAAAATATGCAAGAGCAGATGCCAATGAGGCAGCTGGATAAATTAGCCTCGTTCTGAGGAGATATCTGGATTGTACATAGATTTGGGAATTACATAAGGGGTCAATAAAGTAAAGTTAAAAGGGCCTAGTAACAAGTCTTGAGCTATTCCAGATAAAAGGAGAACAATCTTGAAGAAGTGATAGAGCAGAAGTGGCTAGAGATATGGTATCATAGTAGCCAAGTGAAAAAAGAAGTGTTTCTAGAAGTATCCAACTGTAATGAATCCTGCAGAGAGCTCATGTAAGAGGCAGTTAAAAGAAATCTCACTGAAGAAAGTGACTTGAAGGTCACTGGCACCCAGAGCAAGAGAGATCCATGTAGACAAGATTGGATGAGACTTGACTAGTTAAAACAGAAAATGTAGAAAACACCTTCAGCATTTTAGCTATAAAGATGAGAGGCAATAAAGAATATTAGCTAGAAGGGCACACGCTATGCAAAGAAAAGAATTTGTTTTTTAATGACAGAGATTTGGGCATATTAAGAATGGAGATTTGCTCTTAGAAGTTAAAGGCTAAATTTACAGTAATCCAGACCAGAAATAAGCTCCTTTGTCGTCAATTACTCTACGATGAAGGAGCAAGAAGTGCAATGGAGAAAAGACAGTCTCTACAATAAGTGATGCTGGGAACACTGGGCAGCCACTTGCAAAACAATGAAATCAGAACATTCTCTAACATCAGATACAAAAATAAACTCAAAATGGATTAAAGACCTAAATGTAAGACCAGGTCCTATAAAACTCCTACGGGAAAACATAGGCAGAACAGTCTTTGACAAAAATTGCAACAAGAGGGCTTCCCTGGTGGTGCAGGGGTTAAGAATCCGCCTGCCAATGCACAGGTTCAAGCCCTGATCCGGGAAGATCCCACATACCACGGAGCAGCTAAGCCTGTGCACCACAATTACTGAGCCTGCGCTCTAGAGCCCAAGCTCTGCAACAAGAGAAGCCATCGCAATGAGAAGCCTGCACACCACAACAAAGAGTAGCCCCTGCTCGCCGCAACTAAAGAAAGCCCGCACGCAGCAACGAGGACCCAACGCAGCCAAAAATAAATAAATTGAGAAAAAAAATCACAACAATATATTTTTGTATCCATCACGAAGAAAACAAAAGCAAAAATAAACAAACGGGACCTAGTTAAGCTTAAAAGCTTTCGCACTGCAAAGGAAACCATTGACAAAACCAAAAGACAACCTACTGAATGGGAGAAGATATTTGCAAATGATATGACCAATAAGGGGTTAATATTCAACATATATAAACAGCTCATACAACTCAACATCAAAAAAACAAACAAACCTATTAAAAATGGGCAGAAGAACTGAATCAACAGTATTCATACTGTTTGAAATAGATTGTACATATTTTAGTTTACAGGGTTAAAATCTTTCACAGGTAATTCAAGAAAAAAAATTAAATAAATTCTAGTGAAAGATATTTCAATACCTAACAATAAAAAGATGAAGTAGATGAATATTAAGGACTAATGTGTATCCTTTCCAAATGTCTAGAGCTTGGAAAGTGAAAGCTCACTGTAAGAGACTGAGATGGGACAGGTCAGAGATAAGTTGAGTATAAGGAGTATGAAGGGGGTTAAGCAAAGTTTATTTACCCTCTGAAAGAAGAACAGAGCAGACTTTGGAAAGATTTTTAAATGTATTCGAACAATTAAAAGACAGATGAAAAGAATCCCATGATATCAAGAAGGCAGTTTCACTACTATGTGACATCCAAATTGTTCTGGAGATGGTACAGTATGGTACAGCTAAACACACCCCCCCCCCCAAAAGTCAGGTACAAGGGTTTGCTCTGGTCTCTGCCAACAATAATGAGGGGCATTTGTTTGTCATTTAATTAATCTAAGCTTTAGTTTCTTTACATGTATAATTAAAGAATTTTCCTGTATTATCTGCCTCTTACAACATTAAAATTCTTTACTTCTGCTACCAAAAGAAGAGTAAAGGTATGCTGCAAGAAAACAAAACAAAACAAAAACAAAAAAACACCGGCGTAACCTTAAGGATCTGTATAGCATGATATTATCAGAACTTTTTATTGTAGGTCCCTGTGTAACTGGGAATAAAAGCTCCACACATTCCTTGACTTAATTCTGAATAGAGGTGTGAAATGACATTCTCCAGACTTAGGGATGTGTGAAGGGCACTTCACATTTCTGACAAGCTGAGTCATTTGACTTTATCCCTTGTGTAACTTTATCCATTAAAATCCTATCTCTTGTGCACATAATTTTACAACTACATACAATTTAAATACTCTGAATAAGACAGCTAGTCATTTTTTTAAAAAAATTTTTTAATGCTATTCTTGTCTGCTTACGTTCTTTTTATTTATGTATGTATGTATGTACGTATGGCTGTGTTGGGTCTTCGTTTCTGTGCGAGGGCTTTCTCTAGTTTTGGCAAGCGGGGGCCACTCTTCATCGCGGTGCGCGGGCCTCTCACTATCGCGGCCTCTCTTGTTGCGGAGCACAGGCTCCAGACGCGCAGGCTCAGTAATTGTGGCTCACGGGCCGAGTTGCTCCGCGGCATGTGGGATCTTCCCAGACCAGGGCTTGAACCCGCGTCCCCTGCATTGGCAGGCAGATTCTCAACCACTGCACCACCAGGGAAGCCCCAGATAGTCATTTTAAGACTTTTTTAATGTGATCTATGTTTAAACCAACAAAACGCTACAACAGAGTATCAGTAAATAATGAATTTTAAAAGCTAACACATGTATTTCTTGAAGTAAACATGTTAAAATAAGCATGTAAAAAATACTGAATGGATGACATATAAAGTAATTATGAGTAAATACATCTATTCGTCTTTGGAATTTTTATTTTCTAGTAAGTATTAAAACTGGTTTGGCTTTATGCATGAAATAATGATTAACTTTGAGAGTCACATTATATTTATGTATTTTTAAATAGGGCTTTACTTTGATTTCATTATATATAAATGAATAAAATTCTGTGGTGCTTCTTCTCAGCTATGTTTCATAGAACTGGGTAAATTCTGAAATTTTGGAAGAGGAATCCACTTCCATTCTTAACAATTATCTCGTAACTTTGTAAACTATATACTGTTTGAAAGTATATACTTTAAAATTTTCTTAAGATTATGTATCAGGACCAGAATCTTGCTCTTAGCCTTAAATTCGTTCTTGAAGAGTTTAAATTAGTTCACTTCTATAGCTCCAAGTAAATTTACTCAACATTTCCTCTGGTGACCCACTGAAAACTTTTCTAAGCTGCAACTCATGCCTTTAGTGGTCAAGGCTATGCTCTGCTCACCAGGCATCACTCATGGGATGACTTTCTTCCTTCATGCTAAGTATCCGATACTATTGCACTGTAACAGTTACTATGCATATCATTGATACGAAAGGTACATATATCTAATGGAAAGGACTAGGATCATAGGAACAGATATTATATTTTAGTTTTTCCAATAAAGCACTCTATGACCTTGGGGAAGACATTTAAGTTCTCTGCTCCCCTACTGTTTTTAGTAAAGATTAAGTGTTTTCTGAAATCCCATTCCCTCTAAAGTTATAGGATTCTACATTTTTTGAGTATATTATATTTATGATGATTAATTCCATAATATCAAAGATTTCCTTGTTTACACGTATTTTGATGTTGTTATATGTAGACACTGTACTAGAATAAAACAAAAACTGTGAAATAACCAGCAACTTCAATATTCACATACAACACTTCAGGTAACATAACAAAACATACAGTTATCTTGGTTCAGTGAGATAAGCTATGAAATTTTTGAGTGGTAAGAGCCATTGGAATTAGGAGGTATCTACTAATTCAGAATATAAAAATTTTGATATAGTTTCTGAATGTTTTCCTTGTTTACTTCACTTGGGAAACATTATTTTTGAACTTCAACAAAGAGGTTTGATAAATAACATTTACAATGATTAAAAATCATTCACCATACAAATGAATTTATTTACAAAATGGAAGTAGAGTCACAGATGTAGAAAGCAAACTTACGGTTACCAGGGATAAGGGGAAAGGGATAAACTGGTAGGTTGGGACTGACATATACACACTACTGTATATAAAATAGATAACTAATGAGAATCTGCTATATAGCACAGGGAACTTACTCAGTACTCTGTAACGGCCTATGTGAGAAAGGAATCTAAAAAAAAGAGTGGATATATGTATAAGCATAACTGATTCACTTTGCTGTACACCTGAAGCTACCACAACATTGTAAATCAACTATACTCCAATAAAAATTTTTAAAAAATCATTCACTCAATTTAAGGAACTTTATAATGATCTACAGTTCAATTTTGCTGAAAATTCTGCATCGGCATATGACAATTGGGACTTATAATAAATTTTTCTGGTAATTATTTTACTTTTTTATGTGCATACTATACATTTATCCTGCCAAGAATGCTAGGAAGAAATTCAAAGTAAACGTCAGTAAAGCTATCTTCTCCAGAATTTTGGATGAGTAGGATGGTTTGGATAGCTGTGTCTTCTGGATATTTGAGGGTATATAACATTCAGCAACAAAGGAAAGAAAACAAAAAACTTTTAACCTAGTTTGAATACAAACATTGAATATATTATGTACTCATTTGATGTTTTTTGAAAAATCAGGGAGTTACAAACATTAAGTAAACTTGGGCTTGATTATGCCAAGTCATCTTTGTTTATGAATGAATGTAGCTTTCTGCAGCACAGTGGTGTTTGTAGCACCCCGTGTAGGTCTCTATGTCTCCGCATTAAGTACAGACTATAATGCTTCCAGATGTTTCCTTAAAATATGTCTAAATTATATATATATATACACATATAAATGTACATATACATGTATGTGTGTGTGTGTGTGTGTGTGTGTGTGTGTGAATATACATGGGTAGGGGGGACGGGGCAGGGAGGGAAAGATCTCTATGTTTCCTTTATGGCAGGGTATATAATCTCAATTCCCTCTAATTAAAATAATAAAGCATACAGTGCAAAGCGAAACAGTGTCTGATACACAGCAACTACTTTATAATTGTTGGTTATCATTATTACTATTAAATAACTATGGAAAGTTTATATCAATCCACTCATTTATTTTTAATCTATTGTTCTGCTGTAAATACAAATAAACACACAAACAACTCTGAACTATGTTGAAGATGATTAGTTTTGGAGTAAAAAAAATCCTGGGTTTAATGCTGGGTATGTTAATTACTAGCTGTGTTAGATTCATTATCCTTGTTATCCCTCTGAACTTCTGTTAGATATCAAGTAGGAACAATAATATTTACCTCACAGATTTATAAGAAATAAATAAAAAATCAATGTGATAAAAATACATGAAATGGTCTAATAACATAGAAGGCATTCAATAACAGCTAGCTGAACCTGAAATCAGGAAATAAGGTTGTTTCTTGAACTACAAACATCTGTAAACATTCACAACATTCCAGGTCATATGTTCTGCATAGCTCATCGCAGAGACAGGGCCCACCTCCATTAAGAAGCCCATAATTGAATCTGATTACTGTAACTGAGACAGCAGAGGGAGGAGTATATTAGAATCTACTCTGGGGCAAGAGACTGTCTTTACTATTCTAAAAAATCATTTACATTATTATAATAAATAATTTTGCTTGAAAAAATAAATTCATTATATCTAATAAAAAATAAACCTCTGCAAAATTCTCTCTCCTATGGAAAATAAAAAGAAAATAGAGTGAAACAGTAGCCTGAGTAAACTCTACAGTTAATATGATAGACAAAACATTTCTTAGTTCAGAACCTACTGAAAAGGTGAATAAACTTATATCGCAATTGCTGGGAAAGCTGGACAGCCCCATGTAAATCAATGAAGTTAGAATACTACCTCATACCATACACAAAAATAAACTCAAAATGGCCAAAGGACTTAAATATAAGACATTACACCATAAAACCCCTAAAAGAGAACATATGCAAAACATTCTCTGACATAAATCATAGCAATATTTTCTTAGGTCAGTCTCCCAGGGCAACAGAAATAAAAGCAAAAATAAATAAATGGGATCTAATCAAACGTAGAAGCCTTTGCACAGAAAAGAAACCATAAACAAAATGAAAGACAACCTATGGATTAGGAGAAAATAGTTGCAAATGGTGCAATCAACAAGGGCTTAATTTCTAAAATATACAAACAGCTCATACAACTCAATATCAAAAAAAACTAATCAACCCAATCAAAAATGGTCAGAAGACCTAAACAGATATTTCTACAAAGAAGACATACAGATGGCCAAGAGGCACATGAAAAGATGCTCAACATCTCTAATTATTAGAGAAATGCAAATCAAAACTACAAAGAGGTGTCACCTCACACTAATAAGAATGGCCATCATCAAAAAGTCTACGAATGAATAATAAATGCTGGAGAGGGTGTGGAGAAAAGGAAACCCACTCTCCTACACTGTTGGTGGGAATGTAAATTGGTGCAGCCACTATGGACAACAGTATAAATGTTCCTTAAAAAACTAATAATAGAGCTACCATATGATCCAGCAATCCCATTCCTGGGCATATATCTGGAGAAAATTCTAATTCAAAAAGATAACATGCACCCCAAAGTTCACAGCAGCGCTGTTTACAACAGCCAAGACATGGAAGCAACCTAAAAGTCCATTGACAGATGAATGGATAAAGAAGATGCGGTGTGTATACACACAACACACACACACACACACACACACACACACACACACACACACACACACACAATGGAATATTACTCAGCCATCAAAATGAATAAAATAATGCTATTTGCAGCAACATGGGTTGACCTATAAATTATCATACTAAGTAAGTCAAACAAAGACGAATATCACATATCATTTATATGTGGAATCTAAAAAATGATACAAATGAACTTATTCACAAAATAGGAAAAGACTCACAGACATAGAAAACAAACTTATGGTTACCAGAGGGGAAAGGGCAGGAGGGGAGGGGAGGATAAATTAGGAGGTTGGGATTATCAGATACAAACTACTATATACAAAATAGATAAACTACAAGGTCCTACTATAAAGCACAGGGAACTATGTTCAATATCTTATAATAAACTATAATGGAAAATTATGAAAAAAGAATATACATATAGTTATAAATATGTATAACTGAATCACTTTGCTATAAACCAGAAAGTAATACAACATTGTAAATCAACTATACTTCAATAAAAAAAATAAAAATTAAAAAATGACAAAAATGAAAAAAAAACTTTAGGAATATATACGTAGACATTCTACAATATTTTTTATCTAGTTCTTGTCAACTATAAAAGTACTGAGTTTGGGAGACACAAACTTCGGTTTGGCAAAAGCTCAGATCATAATTCCTTTTTGGCTTTTAGTCGTGATGAAGGAGACTGTAATCATCTATTTGTTGATACTTGCTATGTGACCAAAGACAAAATGAAAAAAATGTTATTTGGTTTGGGCTTGGTGATCATCACTAAACTGGATGTTCTCTTTGAAACTGTGTTGAAATTATTCAAAGGAAAGATATTTAATTTGAAAACAACATTGGAGAAGCACTGATGGTGTTCTACAAATTTTAATGAAACCATGACCAGGAAGTGGTTCACTAACAACTGAATTAGATTTAGAGGCTCCTAATTAGCTCTAAAAAATGGCCCTCTCCCTATCAAGATACAAAGTATGTGAAAAAAGAGTGCCAAATATCAAATAACAGTCCAAAAAGTCCTCCCTGTGCTCCATAACTGTGGTCTATGTGTTGCCAAAGAGATACATACTTGGCCAGATCAAAAAATGAAATGGACATTCTACATGGTACTTGGAACATGAGGTGGGGGTGAGGGAGGAGATCATGTGACTTCTTAAGTAATGTCGTGTTCTGCAGCACTTTTACTTGACAGATACATTTTACACTTTAAATATATCCACACTGAAACTTCAAGGGACAACCATCAATATTTTTGCTTATTTTATATATTAAAAAAATTTGAACTAAAATGCAGCCCTAGGCACAGAAAACTGGTGTTTAAAAAAAGGTTCATATTCTAGACTTGCTAAATGAGAGTAAAGCTCCTAAAAATGATTTCATGGGAGAAAAAAAAATATATTATCTACTCTATATCAAAGATGAATTTAGGTGGCAATATTTTCATTGTGATATGACTAAAAAATATATTTTGAATCTTGTGAAGAATCCTTTTCTCACTGACCTTCACTCTTTCAAAGATAATATGCAGGAGGGTTTTCAGATTTCAGTTTCAATTCATTTGCCAATATATATTCTAGAAAATCACTTTAGAGAGAATCTAGGTAAAATACCTGTCTGCTTACTATAAATTCAGTGAGCAGGCTTTTGGGGTCTCTGTCTCATTTATACCAATACAGCTTTCAGAATGTTTTTTCTCTGTATTTCTGAAATGAAAAATGAATCACCCCAGTAGATTTGAATGTGAAAGTGACTGCACTGTCCTTAATGTTCTACCTCATCCATGATATAAATTCAGAAGCCTCAGGTAGAAATTCTCAAAGACATTGCATACTGCACACAATTTCATTTACCTTAAACTTTAAATTTAGGCTTCAACTACATATGGCTAAGATGTTGATTTATTTCAATTCAGATATTAAGTAACTAAATCCTTATCTAGCTGATGAGAAAGAAGCCAATCACTCATACTTTACAAATGTATATGCTTGTTTTAATTTTTAAATTAGTGTCTCAGAATTTACTTGTTCAGTCACTGAAAAGTTTCATGGTATTTTGGAAAAGTTAATACAACTCTAAAGAACAGGGACTCTGATATTCAAATGGCTTTAAATAGTGAAGCCTTGTATCTGGTAGTTACTAGCTGTTTCGCCATAAACAAATGACTTTTATAGATAGATAGATAGACAGGTAGATAGATCGACAGAATGATAAAGATAACACATTAAACAGGAATTTGTTCAGGCTTAATAAAATAATTTATGTTAAAAGTACTTAGTAAACTGTAAACTATTACATAATTTATCAGTTGTTATTGACCTTTTTTTTTTTTTCCAGTCAGATAAAGTAGAAAGTAGATATTTGTTCTAAAATAAGTTATTCAAACGTCTTGGGTCAAATGTCTCTAGAATTTCTGTTTAAAAAAGAAGGAAACATTTTGCCTTTCAATCTTTATCAATGGAAAACATTTCACTCAATCTCAAAATATAATTTCCACAGATATTTTATTGGGTAGAGTATATTTTAAAAGCTCTAAAATAAGAATATTGTTGTAATGGAAAACAATGTTTAGTATCAACATTGAATAGGCAAAAGCATACTCCTGTAATCAGACATACTTAGACATGCAGCTAAAGAAAATATACCTCTGGGAGAAACTGTGACTGCTGTTACTATTCTCAAACAAATATGGAACTCAAAAGTACCTATTTCAGTGCTGATATTAAATGTCTCACCATGTTCCCATTATAAACCCTTCTTTTAGGAGTTTATAATGGGCCATAAAAATTCACTTCAGGCACTACTACTTAGCATCCAAAAAAGCTATTACAGCCTCCTGGGAAAATAGTAAGAATATTTATAGAATGTATACATATAAATATTGATATATTATGTTTACTTATTTTTAAAAATGCACTCGTGACAACTAATCTCCTTTATCAATTTGCTGAATCATATTACCTTCTTCAGTTCCATTAACCTAAAAGGAAAAATACGATTAAATTCAGTGTCCTTTCAATTGTTTCTAAATATGATTAATCTAGTGTCAACAAAGTACTACTTCAGAATTTGCTTTCTGGCCTCTAGAAAAATCAAGAGAAGGACCAATCCCCTTCAATGGGAATAAACTCATATATTTTTTTGAAGTTTATTTATTTATTTTTTTTTTTGAAGTTTATTTTTGTGTCGTTATTGTTGAGCACTGCCGTTGCAAAACTTGTATGCAAACAGAAACTCTGTTATTCTATTAAATAAATGAAGAGACATAATAGGAAATATATATATTGTCTTTAGATGATTACTTTAGAATCAGAAAAACTTGAAATTCATAAACATTTTATTCAGGTAAAAGACCATCCAATTTTCCCACAGTCACTCACATACAGCACCAAGGTAACAAAGAGAACTCCCAGGCTTTATTTATTTCAAATATCAAAGGACCCTCTTGAAAAGAAAATGCCTTTGTTGTATTTTATTTGATAGTACAGTTTTAAGATTCTATTTCTCTCACAGAATATTTTTAATCTTAACTGCTAAAAAGTTCTCCCATTAAGACATTTTTAGTGCTTAATGCCGTGTTATTCATGTATGAGTTTGGGCCATTAAAAATTCTATGGATAGAATAGAATCTTCAAAATCTAATAATAATGATGATGATGATTAATAACAATACAAGGAATACTAATAGCAAGCACCTTTTATTGAGTACTTTCTATATCTCTGGTACAGTGTTAAAGTTCTTTATATTCATTATCTCATTAAATTACCAAAATAACTCTATGAGGTCAATGCATATTTTGATGGGAAAACGGGGCTCTAGGGTACAAAATGACTGATACAGTATTGTATAGCTAAACACTGGAAAATGCTGGGACTCAAATTTTATTCTGAGGATAAAGCCTGTATTTCATGATCATGCTCTACCTATCTCTCTTCTAGAAGAACACCATTATGATTTGGTAAATTAAAGGTCCTAACAATAGGAACAGTACAGCTGATCCAAGTAATAGATGGATAGCTAGATGACAAGATAGCCAGATGGCCAGACAGTAAATAATACAATATCTCTTTGTGATTTTCAAATTCATAATATATTTTTGTCATTCTAGAAATCAGTCTTTAAGTTTATTACACACCTTTGTATTCCAGTCTGAAAGGTAAGATGAAAAAAAATGGCCTATCTTTAAAATAACTGTCGAAAAGAATAACGCTATTTACCTTTTGAAATCAGCAATGGAATATTAATTACATGAACACTAATAAAATTATCTGACATTTAAGAAGTTTTAAATGGCTTCATAACTCTTACACTTTTAGTCTTTACCAAATAGGTGCTCAAATATCATCTGGTCCATAATTAGTATATAAAAGCCAATGAATCTAGTTATGCATAAATTTTTTATTTAACTGTATAATTACTCCTTAGTAGTTCATTAAATTGGTTTGGAAATATTTTGAAAGAATTAGTAATAGGTTTGCATCTTTCAACTCACAAGAATGTTATTCCATATAAAGCTGAACTAAAATTCAGAAAGGAGAATTTCTGAAAAAAGTTAACTGAAATCGTTGACATTTCACACAATGATGATTACATCTAAACCACTGACATACATTTAACATTTATAACTGCTCCAATCTTTGAATCTGGTACATGGAAATAAAT
The DNA here is from genome assembly GCF_028023285.1 of Balaenoptera ricei. Classification (NCBI taxonomy): domain Eukaryota; kingdom Metazoa; phylum Chordata; class Mammalia; order Artiodactyla; family Balaenopteridae; genus Balaenoptera; species Balaenoptera ricei. Next base: position 68,531,612 of record NC_082647.1, read on the forward strand.
TGAAAATAAAACTCTTGATCTCTTCCTCATCAATCTGGTTCTCCTATAATATTCTCCCCTTAATAAATGGTTCCTCTACTCTTCTAGTTGTTCAGGCCTAAATTTTAAAATTTACTACTATTTCTCTTTCATACCCCACATATAATCAATCAGTGAATCCCATTAATATCACCTTCAAAACATATCCAGAATCCAGCCTCATCTCATCCCCTTCACTCACCACCATCACAGCTTACTCCAACCAGCATCACTCCCTACCTAGACTCGGTGACAGTCTCCTAACCGGTCTTGCCACTTAAATCCTTACTCCCATTCAGTCATCATTCCATGCAGAAACCAGAGTTGACCTGGTACAACCTGCCAAACCCCACCAATCAGTAAAACCTAATCCTCATCACTGTCTATGAGGCCGTAAGTGGCCTGGATATCTGCTCTTCTGTCCTCATTCTCCCCACCCCCATTTTTCCTTTTGCTCACTCTGTTCCTACCTCATTGCCTCCTTGCCTTGAATATACCAAGCCTGGATTTGTTCCTGGACCTTCATACCAGTTCTCCTCGCTGCTCAAAATACTCTTCCCTCCAGATCTTCTGTATGTCACATCCCCTTCCTTTTTCTAAGTTTCTGCCCAAATGCCATTTAGCAAAAAGCCTTCTTTGACCTCCCTTACATAAAAGAGTTAAGCTCCATCAACTCTCTATCTGGAAGCTTTATTATATTAATATTCCAGGCACTCTGCTAAATGTATTATTTACACTATCTCATAATGTTCAGAACAATTCGAAGAAGTAGGTTTTATTCTTTCTCTTTCAACCAGAAGACTGGAGAACTTAAGTAACTTTCTAAAATTTACACAATAATCTAGACATGCGGCTAAGATTCAAACTGGGTCTCCAGATTCTTCAGCCCTTGCTCTTTATCAACTACCCAATTCTGTTTATTCTTCAGAATTCTCCCAGTTTTACAAAGAGGGGCATGACGGTGAGGAGTTTAAGGTAATTGGTCAAGATCACACAGCAAGTAGATGGTAGAAAAGGGATTCAAACCCAGGTTGAACAAACCTGGCAATTACTCCCCTGCATCACACTGCCTTCTTAAGGAAAAGGAGACTTTGTCACTACTGGCAATCAACATCTAAAGATAAAATGTGTTCACTCTGCACGTTTTCTGGGCTTTTTAACTTACTTACCCAAGTCTCATGTAAGTAAATGATTATTTCAGTTCTATGGTTTGGTTGGGGTAGAAATGTAAGAAAAGTATTCATATTATAAAGAACATTACTAATACTGACTTTATCCCAGAAATTATTTAGAGTTGAGACTTACGATTCCCATTGGTTTTTCCTTCTTTTATTGGCTAATTCATTCTACCCTCTGAATAACATAACTGCTAAACTTCTCATTTTTCAATGTCCATACTGGGCAACTGAATTAAAATTTCTCTAAAATAAAAACTAGGAAACCCTTTAAATACACCTTTAACCATAATATAAAGCATATTCTTTTAGAATCTTTGTAATGTACCACCGGCATTAAGGCCATAACACAAATTATCTTTTATTGCTTGTATATTTAGTGAAAGATAAAGATCAATTGTGCCACACATTTGTTTTATACATAAACCAGCCTTTATATATTTCATTGAATTTAATAATTATCATGGGTGAAAAATCCCATTTATACACTAGAATCAAACATAATCTAACAGAAAGGGCATACATTTATAAATTTATACAAAGATATACTGAGATGTACCTGGTCCATCTACATCCAACACACAGAACCAATCAGCTACAAACAATAATCTGATAGTCCCTATTACATATAAAGTCATTAAACTAGAACTTGGTTACAAGATTAGTTATCTCCTGCTTTCTCAACATTTATCCAATAGCAGGAGAAAGAAGACAAGCTGTCTTGTGACAACATTCTGCAGTGTGTCATTAACATTATGCTGTAATCAGACTTGCATTAAAGATGATTACAAGTGTCTTTGGTGCCTAATAAGTATAGTCCCATATCAGCACACAAAAAGGAATATTTTACATCATTTTAAGTTAGTATTAGTAATAATAATTTTACTCCATTCCTCTCAAAGCCATCCCAAATAACAACATTTTCATCTAAATTTTTCTGCAATAGTTTGAAAAAAAAATACTACAAGTATTTAGGATTACTGAAATTGGACTTTTATCTTAACCTCAAACTCCTTTTGTTGTTGTTTTTTAAATCTAGATTTAAGCCACCATTGTGGACATATTTATATAAATAGAAAAAGGAATATTTGATTCAAGAGGGAAGGTACCAATACCAGTTTCATGTGTAGTCCTCATATGTAGTTTCATGAATTACCTAACCCAAATTACCTGTAGGCATTTGAGAAGGTTGTTCAGTCTACTTTTGGCAATACAAGCTCATTGCAATAGAAATTTGCTATTTGTGTATTAAAGGGTAAAACTGGACTTAGAAATCTGTATACTAGCTGAATGATTTGAAGCCATGCAATCTGCATGTGAGATATATGAAATCAAAATCTGATGCTTTACTGTATAAATAAACTTCCCCTAGAATACAGTAGGAGGTCAATAAATGTTTGTTAAATGAATGTATGAATGGATGGCATGACTTCATCACATAAGAAAGCCATCCATCACAATAATTAAGGGCACAGAGGGAAATAATAAGCCTTTGCAAAATGACTTGACTAAAAGATCTTACACCTTACCCCATCACCCCTCTGCCCTGCCTCAGATTTAAGTGATTTCTTGGTAATGAAGTATTCCAGTCATTTCTCCTCAAACTATGAGTAAAGACAAACTATTAAGCAGATTACAGATCCTCATGAAAGCTATCACCGAGCCTTGAGTTTAAAGTTTGCTGAATCTAGTACAATTACTTCTACCAACTCTGTATTAAGCGATACTACTATTGAAACTTTATTTTTACTTAAGGACAGTCATACCTCTAAATCCGTTTGTTTCATCATTGTTTTATTGTTTAATGACTGAAAAATTACCTGATCTTTTTTATAAAAAAGTGATTTGAAACAAATCTATCTGCAGAAAGAAAAAAAAAATGTAAGGATTCAAGGCCTGAAATAATTAAATATTTCTTATATCACTAAAAGGTATCATTTAAGAGGCTTCCCAACTTAAGGTATTTAAGCCTTTTCCTTATTCTTTATTTATTTTACTTTAATTCGATCTATTCAAGTTTCCATTCTCTTGCATTTGTTTCGGCTTGAATTGTTTTATAATATTTTATTTCTGTTCGACAGTTTAGTTTGAATAACTCACATATCTCCAATGTGAAAATTAAAACTGACCATAATGTTCATATAAACACTAAAACAATGGTTAATATAAATCGGTGACCACTTTGCTGTTTCTAATGATAAAGTTGTCCCTATGAATTATTTTATTATGCATATTTACATGAATCTTGACATCTTAGATCCAATTCTTCTCAATAAGGATTGATTAAATGCAGCTGGCTAAGACAAAGGAACTAAGTACTTTCATTTCTCAAAAGCACTTATTTGAACAACTTTCTTGAAGTCTCTGTATGAAGACTTTTCTGACTTGCTTATGATTTCAACTAAAATTTTAACTAAGATAAATTAAAATAGTTAAGCTTATAATAAATTACTTTATATACTATAATAAATAATAATAAATGTACTTCATATATTATTAAATAAATTTAAACACCTATATTTCCTCATTATTTAAATAAAATTGTTAAAGAGAAACAAGTGACCCAAAATGGAGTCACTTATGCTTAGCCCCATCAAGACTTAATACCTAACCTAACTGCAGTTTTGTTTTAGCCTCTCCCAGTAGAATTTTAAACCTATCAGTCTGGAATTTCCTGATCCATATTAGTGAAATAATCTGCCTGATAAGACCCCTGTACTTCCTGTTCCCTAAGGGAAGGTGATCTTGTCTGAAACAATCTGTTCTTTTACTTTTGCTAATACCCCTCTTGTCTCACCCTGTTTCTGCCTATAAAAGCCTTCCATTTTGTACAGCACCTCCCAGTGCCCTTCTACTTGCTAGATAGGATGCTGCCTGATTCATGAATTGCTGAATAAAGCTGATTAGATCTTCAAATTCACTCAGCTGAATTTTCTTAAACAAAATCTATTAACTTTTCAGCTTCTATTTGTTTTTATTTACATTTTCATTTGTTTTATAAATAATATTTATAGAATTTAATTATCAGTCTTATTAAATTACTTGTATGCAACTTGTAGTTCTTTCATTATAGTATGGTTAGGAATGTTTTTTGCATGTTCAAAAATATTTGTGTCCAAGCAACATTTTAGCTGGTTAAAAATTTGGGGGCTCACTCTTTACATATTTAAGAATTTTGTAGGTAAATTTTCCTACTATCTTCTAAAAATGAATACTTTTTGTGACAAGTCTGAGACCAACCAAAAATCTTTAGGATCAACTTGAAATTTTTGGCCCAGATACTCCAGAGAGTCTTTTTCTGTATTTCAAACCTAATGTAATATGATATGTTTTAGTGTTGGTCATTTCATTTTAAACTGTCTTTAAACACATTTGGCCCTTTAAAACTATAAATTCAAATTTACATTCATTTCTGGAAACTTTTTAAAGTATATATTTGTATTAATTTTTTTTTTAATGTATGCAGTTGTTTTCTTTCAGGACATCAATTTTGTATTGGTTTATTCATTTGTTCAACTGGCAATTAGCAATAATAAGGACTTACTGTTGTTGTGCACTAGGCACTGACTGTTCTAGACTCTGTTTTATAACCTTTTCTGTGTATGTATGTATGTGTGTGTGTATGTGTATATATATATGTGTATATATATATATATATATATATATATATATATATACACACACATATATATATATATATACATGATGGAAAAACTTTTCACTACAGTCTTATTCAGTTCCACTTTTATTTCATTTCAGTTTGCTTTGCTTAATCAGTTCTGTTCTCTGCATCCCTTACTCCTTCCATCAGTGCCTTTTTGTGCTACTCTCATTTTGGCTTCATTTCTGTAATTGTTTTATATACATCTTTCATGCCTTTCTTAATTTCCCTCTTCCAGTTCAGATTTTATCTTTGTACATCCTGAGATATTGAATTTTTCCCTTGACTTGTTGCACTGAGGCTTTTGATAGGCCTGGGTGAGTGGATGTTTCATGATAATAAGACAGATGTGATTACTTTCTGCTCATGCAATATTTTCCTGCTGGGTTTTCTCAGCCTGTATTTTTCTCCCTTTTTCTATTCCTGTATCATTGTATAGTCTGTACTGGTACATTTTCTTCATTATTCATCTTAAATGAAGTATTTACTTCATTTGGACCATGGGGATGAGTTGCAGATTCTACTGCAGAAGAGCAGAGACCTTTTTGTCCTGATTTAGAGAAAGCTTGTTAGGGCAGAAATAGATATTTATGTAAGCGTGTGCATGTATGCATTTGTGTATTACATTATAAACCCCCTCCTCCTTTAATCTTGATAGTTACTGATTCAGATTAAGGGAAGACCTGAGAGCAAAAGAAATTGAGCCTTGTAGCCAGAGACCTTCAGAGAATTAATAACCAGGACAGTTGTCTTGGGAAGGAAAAAATCTATTTTGATAGGAAAAATAGGAATTTTTGTGTTATTAATGATAGTAATTTATGAATGCTATGGATGTCTTTAATCCTTGTCACATGTAATAAATATCTTAAAGATATTTAATATACATATTAAAGACATTTAATAACCTACACTTCACCCTGGGACTTTTCTACTTTCTGATGGGTTCTAGAGTACATAAGAAAACCTATTTGGGGGAAATAACGGCAAGCCTACTAGTTTTAACACATATTGTTCTGGCTTCCCTTAGTAAGCCATTGGTTTTACTCATTCTTTGCCTTTTCTACACTTCTTACTTTCATTCTTTCATTGTTGGGTTGGCTTAGACTGTATTTTGTTGTTAAAGTATGCGAAGTCCTTTTTTTGGCTGATTTTGGCCCCTGGCAGGATGATGGTTAGCTTGCACTTCCACATATCAATGGCACCTTTCTGAGAAAAATGAAGTAAGACTCAGAACAAGACCTACGCCTTTATATCCTAATATACACTAGTCTTTTAAAAATATTTCACATTCCTACCACTTCTATTTAACATAGTATCAAAAGTCCTACATAGCTATCAGGCAAAACACAAATAAAAGGCATCAAAACTGGAAGGGAAGAAGTAAAAGTGTCACTATTTGCAGATGACATCATACCATATATAGAAAACCCTAATGTCTCCACCAAAAGACTATTAGAACTGATAAATGAATTCAGTAAAGTTGCAGAATATAAGATTAATAAACAGAAATCTGTTGCTGTTCTATTCACTAATAATGAACTATCTGAGAGAGAAAGACAAAGAAACAATCCAGTTTAAAATTGCATCAAAAACTAAAAAACCCAGGAATAAACTTAACCAAGGAGGTGAAAGAAAGACCTGTACTCTGAAAAACTATGAAAAACTATAAAACACTGATGAAGGAAACTGCAGATATAAAGAAATGGAAAGATATCCCATTTTCAAGGACTGGAAAAACTAGTATTTTAAAATGTCCATACTACCCAAAGAAATATATACATTTAATGCAATCCCTAACAAAATAGCCACGAAATTTTCCACAAAACTAGAATGATCCTAAAATTTATATGGAACCACAAAAGATCCTGAATAGCCAAAGCAATTTTGAGAAAAAAGAAAGTTGAAGGTGTTACACTTCCTTACTTCAGACTATGCTACAAAGCTATAGTACTGGCACAAAAACAGACACATAGATCAATGGAACAGAACAGAGAGCTCAGAAATAAACCCATGCACTTATGGTCAATTAATCTACAACAAAGGAAGCAAGCATATACAATGGGGAAAAGACACTCTCTTCAGTAAGTGGTGGTGGGAAAATTGGACAGCTGCATGTAAAAGAATGAAGTTAGTACATTTTCTCATACCATATACAAAAATGAACTCAAAATGGATTAAAGACCTAAACGTAAGACTGGAAACCATAAAACTCCTAGAAGAAAATGTAAGCAGAACACTCTGTGATATAAATTGCAGGAATATTTTTTTGGCTCTGTCTCCTTAATCAAAGGAAACAAAAATAAAAATAAACAAATGGGACCTAATTAAATATAAATGCTTTTTGCACAGCGAAGGAAACCACTGACAAAACGAATACACAACCTACTGAATGGGAGAAAATATTTGCATAGGATATGACCTATGACCAATAAGGGGTTAATACCCAAAATACATAAACAGATCATAGAACTCAATATCAAACAAACAACTCAATTAAAAAATGGGCAGCAGACCTGAATAGACATTTTTCCAAAGAAGACATACAAATGGCCAACAAGCAAATAAAAAGATGCTGAACACAACTAATCATCAGAGAAATGCAAATCAAAATGACAATGAGATATCATCTCACACCTGTCAGAACGGCTATCATCAAAATGAACACAAATAACAAGTGTTGGTGAGGACATGGAAAAAAGAGAACCTTAGTACAGTTGTGGTGGGAATGTAAATTGGTGCAACCACAGTGGAAAATAGCATGGCCATTCCTCAAAAAACTAAAAACAGAACTACCATATGATTCAGCAATTCCACTCCTGAGTATACATCCAAAGAAAAGAAAATACTAATTCTAAAAGATGTATGCAGCCCAATGTTCATAACAGCATTATTTACAATAGCCAAGATATGGGTGTGACCTACGTGTCCATCAACAGATGAATGGATAAAGATGATGTGGTAAATATACACAATGGAATACAACTCAGCCATAAAAAAGAATGAAAATTTGCCATTTGCAACATGGATGGACCAGATGGTACTGTGCCTAGTGAAATAAGTCAGAGAGAGAAAGACAAATACTGTATACTATCACTTATATGTGGAATATAAAAAATACATGAATGCAGACGTCCCCTGCAGTCCAGAGGTTAACACTCCATGCTACTCTCAATGCAGGTGGCACAGGTTCGATCCCTGGTTGGGGAACTAAGATCCAACATGCTGCACAGTGTGACCAAAAAAACAACAAAAAAGAAATCTTTGGTATGGCCAAAAAATTAAGTAAAATAAATGAATGAATATAACAAAACAGAAATAGATTCACAGATACAGAGAACGAACTAGTGGTTACCAGTGGGGAGAGGGGAAGGGGAAGGGGCAATGTAGAGACAGGAGATTAAGAGATACAAACTTCCATACGTAAAATAAATAAGCTACAAGGATACATTGTACAGTACAGGGAATATAGTCAGTATTTTATAATAACTTTAAATGGAATATAATCTATAAAAGTATTGAATCATTATGTTGTAATTAAAAAGTGAAAAAGTGGCTGAATAACAGGAATTTAATTGGATCAACCTAATCTTCAGGATAGATGTAAACTGTGCTGCTGAAAGTGTTTGGAAATTCAAACTACTCTACTTCAACTCTCTGAAACCATTTCATGAACTAAAAGGAACAATCTGATAGCTCTTACATGGTAGACTTTTACATTATCTTCAGATAACATTAAGTACTTACTTTCTTTAAGGCAATGCTGTAGCAGCCTTAATCGTTAAGCTTTATCTATAATTATTAACCACAAATTTTCTGACAATATTTTAAATAGTTTTATACTTAATCCAATAATTAAATTGATTAAGTTATACATATATTACTAAAGTATTGATAAATTCTTGAGGAAAAAGATGTATATATTGATTTATATGAGATTGCTCATAAAAATTATACTGAAGCAAAAATAATTTATATGTATGTAATCATGGGAAGGCCACATGAATACATGGTATGAGAGATCATGTCTTTATTATGCTCTTCACTTGCACATTTATATTACTACTTATAAGTGTACATTTTGCAATGTCTTGACATTTGTTAACTGTGAAAGGCTATGCCAGATATGCTTCAGTGGAAAATGCAAGTGCTTGCCCAGAAATATAAAAATGATGATGTCTCTTCTCCTAATAGTTACATATTTTTATTTCTGTTGATAAAAACAGACTTCAATATGCTTTCATATATGCATGCAAAATTCCCAGTTTGCAAAATCCGTTGCAATTATTGGTTTCTCGCTAGTAGGTAAAGAAATTGCTACCATTAAATCAGAAATATTTCCCTTTGTAACTTTCTGTCCTTGTTGTTGCACTATGGCTCCTATAAAAGGTTCTCTTTGTCACTTTGACTATGAATTGATACAATTTTCAAAAGAGAAAGCAATGAGAAGTCCATATAATAACCCTTCCTTGAGTCATGTACTTATGTACCACCACCACGTCCTTTCAGTGAAAAATCGGGCTGCAAACACTACCAATGTGTGTGGCAGTCTTTTCCAAATGTCTTTGCTCTTTCAGGAAATACTTGTAAATTGATTCAGCCCCAAACTGTTTCCAGCTCTTCTCTGTTTCTTATTCGTGATTCGACTACGTCCCCAGGTTTGGTCTGTGGCTCTCATGTCCCGAAAGATTTTCAATTCCCCTTCATGGCCTTTGGCTTTAATTCTACCCACTAGATTTCTTGGCTTGCTACTACTTTTAAAAGGTATATACAGAAATTGACCTCTATGAGCCAGTCAATTAACCATAATCACCCAAAGAAGGAATTTCAGGAGTGGTTCCCATGTGCTTCCACCCACTGCCAAAGTTTTGATTTCTTTAGCCTTGCTCTGATTTCATTTCCTCCATTTCCCTCACCTCATACTTCCCTTTCCATCTCTCCTCCTCCTTCCTTTACTACAGTCTGCTCCAGAGCCATTTTTCTTTCTCAAGTGACACATTCCAGATGTGCCATCTAGGAGGTATAAGGAAATATGAAGCCCAGAAACCAGTCCTAGAGAAGAAAATCAAATGCAGCGAATGGAAGGAACTCCAATAAGCACAGATAGAAAGAGCACATGAGTACAGTGGATGTTTTGGTGATCTTCCCAGTTCCCACCTTTGAAGACTAAAGTTTTCATTCCTTTTTTTTTTTTTCAACTTTAACCATTACCTTCTTTCATGTATTTATTTTTATTTTTTTTAAACATCTTTATTGGAGTACAATTGCTTTACAATGTTGTCCTAGTTTCTGCTGTATAGCGGCTGGAAATACTGACAGCTGACAACAGCTGGGCAGGGAAGAACCTCTTAGGCCTACATCATAGCTTCTCCCAGGGAAGAAGATAACTGGTCAATCCAAGACAAAAAAGTTTCACCCTTTGCTTTAAGAATGATTCTCATGGGCCATTCCTGCTGTAGAGCTCTCCATGGGATCAGCTGAAGCCTTTTTGAGATTTAATTAAAATTCAATTCTTCCCAATCCAATTTCTTTTGTTCCCCCACCAATGTTGATACCAATGCATTTCCTGTAAACAAATCTCCATTTCAGAATTTTTTTTCCTAGGGAACTTGACTTGAAACTATAGGCTTTGGGGTCAGAGAAATCTGGGTTTGAAACCAAGCACTTTTAACTTGCTCTGTGACCTTGGGCTTTTTAGTTTCCTCAGCTTCTATCAACAAAAAATGGTAACATGAATGCAATGGTATTGTATTTTATGAGAATGACGTCATGGACTTGTGTAACCTGACTATCTGAAAAAAATGACTTAAGTGAAAAATTAAATAATATATTTAAAACACATCATTTTGCAGAAGCGATCCTCAATAATTAAAAAAAAAAATCCCTTTCTAACTTTAGAGAGGTTGAAGAAAATCAGAGGGCAATCAAACACATATATTGATAGTTAATTAAAAACAACTAATTACAATTTTTGGAATATAAGATAAGATAGTCATCTCAGAATCAAAAAGATCTTCAGTTACTTTAACTGGACCAATAAACTAAAGCTAGACAAGCAGTTTGACACTGCTGAGTTATCTTTATTTTGACCAGGAAAGCTTACTCTTTGTATCAGGCAGAATAACCCCTACCTTCCCCAAAGTTGTACAATCTTTTTATGTCCTCACCCCCTGAATCTATGAATTTGTGACTCTACTTAATGAAAAGAGCTTTGCAGATATGATTAAATTTAGGACTTTGAGATGGGGAGATTATTCTGGGTATCTGGGTGAGTTCACTATGATCACAACAGTTCTTAAAAGTAGGAGGCAGAAGAACATCAAAGGGATATGTGACACTACAAAAGAGATTAGAAGATGTGATGTGAGAAGAACTCAGCCTGTCGTTGATGGATTTGAAGATGGAGAAAGGGGGTTATGCTGGAAAAGTCATGGAAATGGATTCTTCTCTAGAGCCTACAGAAAGGAATGCAGCCCTGCCAATACCTTGTCCTTAACACAATGTGTCAAAAATGTCTGACCTAGAGAACTGCAAAATAATAAATAATAAAGCTTTGTGTTGTTTTAAGCCTCTAGGTTTGAGGTAATTTATACAGTAGCAAGAGAAAACTAATACAACCTTCACGACTCACGGTAAGATTCTCAAGAAGTAAACCAGGTCTAGGTCTGTATGTAGGGACTAAGGTTGGGAAAACAGTGAAAGAACAACATAAATGACTGGACTAAAATATATTTGTTCTACGCCAATGGTTGAATAAAATCTGCATCGTACTTTTCCCACTCTAAGCTTGTTTGGCCAGTTCCATTCTCTTGCCCTTCCAATGTGCCCTCTTCTCCCCACCTCCCTTTAAATTCACACATACACCAGAAAAGTGATGTTGTTCCCAGTCTATAAAACTATCACATGGAGGAACATCAGAAAAGTTTACTTCCCTACTTTTGTTTGTTACTTTACTTATTTTTGGGGGGGCTTAATATCAGCACCCAGTTAATTCAAATTAGCTCTTGATCTAGATTTTTAGCTCTTATCAACCCCTACCTAAGTTAACGTTTCTCTTCATATTTCTCCAGAAATAAGCATTGTTCTCACTTCCTTTTTGTTGTTGCTTATTCGTATCACAAAGAAAAACTATAATCTTAACTAACCACCTGTTGATCAATCACAATTAAAGAAATCTCTACGTTTGTATGTGATGTGAACATAAGACAAAGTTCTGGATAAGGAGGCAATATGCATAGGACTAAGTGAAGTCAGACAGACCTAAGTTCAGTTTTTGCTCCCCTGTTTGGTCAGTATCTGATGTCCAGAAGTTTATTTCAATGTCTAAGTCACAATTATCTCTTCTGAAAAGCAGGATGCACTGACCCAACAGGGTGATTTTGAGTACAGTGAATGCAATTAAAGCACTGTGGCAACTAAATAGAAAAATAAACTTATAGTTTATTAATAAATGATTTTTAATTATTTTTTATTATAAGAATCAATGACATTAATAAATAATGCCTTGACAATGCTCCCAACATGATACTGAATGTCATATTGTCTTCAATGGTTTATTTGCTCATGTCCACATATTTTTCTAATTTATGCTATTTCCCTTGTGCAAGAAAAAAAGTGAAATTACTTGCTTTTATCAATTGGAACATTTAATTATGTTTGAAAATAATATTCAATTTTCTATTGTAAATCACGACAGAAAGCAAGTTTTGTGAATTTACTTATGAGAGCAATCTCTGAAAATGTATTCCAAGCTCCCAAGAATAAGGTATAGTTGTAAATTTTTGGCACATATTGTACTAATATTTCTTTTCTGGAAATACAGGGCAAATGAGTATTGTTATTGATTATGATTTAGAAAAATATCAAAGAAAAGATCAACAGAAATTATCAGTGTTCTTCAGGCAGAGAGTATTTCAACTGGAATTTAATGCCTAACTGTCCCCATTACATGTATTAGCATATTATTTAGAAATTGCAGAATTTAAAATATTAATTCCCAATACCAATCATTATTTCCTATTTATTTTTAATAGTACTGAATGTTTAACTCTGAGCAAAGACCATTATAAAATAAATAGAAGCTAAAAATGAAATTCATCAAACTAATATTTATTACAATAGTTGGATTTATTTAGCAACAGAATGGATATCACACCTCCTGTTTGGCTGAGGACTAAGAATTCTTGCTCCCTGTCTTCATAGGCATTTCTGACTCCTTGGATAGTTACATTGGCATGTCATCCACTTGGGGAAAGGGTGCCATAAAGCCCTGACCGCTCTCTAGCCTTCTGTCAGAGAGGCCACCCTTTTTAAAAAAATACAGTGTTTTGTTTTTAAACTAAGTTTTTCATTTCACTCAGTGACTTCCTAGTGATTCATCTGCAAGTTGCATACCTATTTCTACAATAAAATTCATTTAAGGTAGTCTTGCCTTAGCTCAAACTCTAGGAGGCTGACCTTTGTTTTAAGTAGAGGGTTTGCAGTATTATATTATAAAAAGTACTGGAAAACAAAAAAGCGAGCATAATCTTTGAAAATATTTAATGGAATCTCAGAGTGAAATTACTTAAGTGAACTATTAACAACTACATCATTGTTAAAATGCTTTCACAGAATTTACTAAGACAACTAATTTCACCTTCCTTGATGAACTTAACTCAATTTGCATGTAGGCTTTTCTATCTCTTTTCTGATTTTCTTTTTGCTTATTTGTGTGTTTCTGCAGTAAAGAACTGCAACCTCAGCAAACCATAAATTTCACTTTTATACACAAAACACTTTTCTGGGAACCAAGACACTATGATTTATGGAGATGCATTTCATTTTTAAATATACAAGGGAGCTGAAACGATAACAACAGAAAAAAAAAACCCTTATATTAAGACCCAGAAAAAGTGATTGTAATTAAAAATTAAGCTGGATTGATTGATTCAGTAACCAAATCCATGAGAGTAGAGAATCAATTTTTACATTACTCAAGTATTGCAGAATTAACATAATGACTTTGATAATCCTAAAACTATTCATACTGTAAAAAAAAAATAGTAAAAAAACTATTTTATACTGATTTCGAGTTCTCTCCACATTTACTGGTTTCTGGATTAGAAAAGTAAAATTTAGTTTAAGCTGAGGAGCAATATTGACTCTACAGAAAATATGTTCCACTCTTAAAAGTATGCTAAACATCTTCCTTAAAGTTTCTCATTAGAAATTATTTACTTAGCAAATGTGACTGCACATGCCAGCTTTCTTTAACTGATTTATTATTTTGATTGCGTATCTCCCAAATACGTTTTCAACTAAGATAATTATGTTAATTGGCATCTTTAAAGGGAATCTTCAAGACAGAATTGTCTTTAAGGTAATCTCTGGGGAGTTAAGATATTTTCAACAATTTATCATGAGATTTTCAAAAGTTAATTCCCAACTTACTCTATAACCCCCCAAATTGCTCCTAGCATTCTCCTTTAAGCCCTTCTTAGGAAATAAGAAGATTGTGCCTTAGAGAATTCTAGGGAAAGCATTTTAAAGGCAGAATTTATTGGCCTTTAAGTAACTGAAAAATAAGACAAAGAAATTGAAGCTAAGAGTTTAATATTTTCCCCTCAGCATAGGAAAGATGAAATTACAAAATTAAATCTTTTATTGCAAGATACCAAAATGACTAAAACCATTAATACGTGATAGTACCTAGATGGCAAAGCCTTATTATCAAGCCTGAAGTTTGTGAAGTTCTTAAGTATTTTATTCTTTAAGTATGTACCTAAATGAAATAGAAACTCAGGGATACTAGGACAAATTAATTCAAACTTGACAGATTGCTGATCCAACTTGTCAGTCTAACACTAGAAGAGCCAGGATTAAGAAAACGGGGCTCAAGCTCTCTGCCTTGGTATCAGGTTGTACCCTGTCATTGCTGCTTAGTGAGCCTGATGGAGTCACATTAGTAAGTCAAGAGAGCAAAGGCAGTCTTTTTTTTTTTTTTAAACAGTCTAACCAAACATGTGACATTTGGAAGAGGACTTAGTAGAGAAACCATCAAAACAGTGTGTTATTTTTGTATTAATGTTTTAAAAAGCAAAAAAAATGTAAATGCAGACTCTCTTATTAAAGGGATACTATCAAGGGATACTATTAAAGGGATACTATCAACGGATACTATCAAAGGGATACTATCAAGCTAGACTTATGTGTTACTGAGAACAATTTACTACCCAAACCCATTATACAGTTAACATAGTAATTTAGATAAAAACCAAAGTGTAGTGAATCTTGCTTCCTGGAGTGACAGAGGTTGGGGCATGCGTGAGATTTCAATGAACTACGCTTAGAAGTGGCCATGAATTATAGATGACAGCATAGTTAGATGCATTATTTTATCTCAAATTAGAGCTGACATTGTGAAGCAAGATGTCCTTCTAGCAATCTAAGTAAGTGTTGGCAGCAAGAATAGGTTTCAATCTAGAAATATATTCCTTAAAGAAACAGACAATTAAGTATCACCTAATTATCTTCTCTATAGCTTTTGAAAGGTTAACACTTCCATGTTCTAAAATCTAAGTAATGAGAAAAAAATACAGTGACCTGAATATACTCTCTAACCTTTAACAATTTCTAGGATTTTTAAAACATTTCAAATCCTATAATGATGAAGAAATTACATAATAGTAGGGAAAGCCTTACTATTTTTTTTTTTTAATCCAGGCTCTTTCCAAGGCAAGAGTGCCTTATATTTCACTGAAAACATAGCCAGATGAGACTTCTCCCACTAAAGTGTGTTTAAGGGAAACAAATATGAAAGGGGGGGGGGTGTGGTTTTCCTAAGGTAGGCTTGCTTTTATTACATGTACTTATATCCAAACTGCCTCTTTATATTTATTCTTCATAACACTCATTCCTGGTATAAGCTGATGTACTGTTAATATTACTCCTACTTCAGTAGAGAAGAAAATGAGGTTTTTACGGCATTTGCAAATGTTTGTTAAAGAAGAATTTCAATATAAAGGCAATAAATATTTTTATTTCTATTGAAAGATTATCACAGAATATTTCAGATATAAAATGATAAATGAAAATAATATGAAAATACCTGTGTTCTCCTCACATAGTTCCCCTCGTCTCTCCACAAAGACAACCACTTTCTTTAGTTTGACATTTGTCATTTCCATGAATTATGCTATCTCTATACATGTATGAATCTCTAAAACATACAAAAAATTTTGCAAGTTTTAAAACTTTTCTGAAAATGTTATCAGAGATATGTATTTTTCTGTACTTTGCTATTTTAAATCCAGCACTGGGGTTTGTGAGATATATTCAGGTTGATAGATGTAACTCAAATTCTTTCATTATCATTGCTGAATGATATTCCATTGTTCGAATTTGTTACCACAGCTTACTTATTGACCTACTGTTAATGGCACAGTAGGATGACTCGAATTTATCTTGCAAGTATAAACAATGCAAAGAGTGACATTTTAAAACAAGTCTCATGGTATACATATGTGAGAATTTCTCTAGAAAACATAGCTAGGAACAGAAGTGCTGGGTCTTAGCATATGCACATCTTTAACTTTATATCTAACTGAAAAACTGCTCTTCAAAGTGTTTCTATCAACAAAAACATGATAGGCAGTGTTTAAGATTTGCCTTTGCTCCTCATGCATGCCAACACTTGGTATTGTCAGACTTTTAATTATTCTGATAGCTATAAAATGGTAGCTTTTCATTTCCTTTTTCTTAATTGAAATCAATTGAATAGTTTTTCTTGTGTTTACTGGTATTCATTTTTCCTCTTTTAGAAATGCTGTTTTCATATCTTCTGCTCATTTTAATTAAAAAAACTCACTTTTCTGTTTATAACCACAGAAAGCCTCTTCATATTCTAAATAATAATCCTTTGTCAGTTATAGACATTACAATTATTTTCTCCCTAGATGCAGCTTATCTTTTGAAGATATTTCATATACAGAAGTTTTCAACTTTTATGAAGTCAATTTTATTAACTTTAAACTTTTTAAAAGTTTTGTGATATGAAAGAGAGATCTGATTTACTTTTTTTTGAAATAGATTAAAAATCTCAAAATACAATTTAAATAATCTCCTCTGATTTACAGTGCTATTTCTGTCATATATCATGCTTTCCTATGGAGGGGGCGTGTTTCCAGGCACTCCTTTCTAATAGTATTTTTCTATGCTTGCATCAATGCCACATTCTGTATTGCCTTAATTATCATAGCTTCATCATACATATTGGTATTTGGTAAGAAAAACTCTCGAACTCTGTCTTGATTGTTTTTAAACATTTGCCTTCCACATACATTTTAAGATAAGCTTGCCCAGTTCCTTTCAAAAAATACTCTTTTAGGATTATAAATGAATTAAAAATTGAGGAGAACTGACATTTTGATGATAGTGTTCTTATTAATGAATAGGGTTTTAACACCTTTCCATAAATGCATCATTGTTTTGTTCTTGAAGGTCTTATGCAACTTTGTTAGATTTATTCCAATGTAATTTGTATTTTCTGGCATATTTGTAAATAGGACCTAATTCTCTTTCCTTTCAATTATATATGATAACTACCTGTTAAATATCAGATGGCTCATATTATTTCTAATAATTTGAATGTAGACTATTTAATGTTTTCCAGAGTCATGTATATGACAGATGACAAATAAGGACATTCTAGTTTCTTCTTTCCCAGTCATAATAAATTTTGTTTTGTTTTACTTCATGTTTTTGACTTACTGATCTACTGATAAGTTCCAGTACAGTGTTCTACAGAAATAATTAGACTGTAAGCATCTTTGTATCATTCCTCAATCATAAGGATATACCTTCAATTTTCATCATTATGTATCAGGCTTGTTAAATTTTCTAATATTTATTCTTCATCTTTTACTCCCAGTTGCTAAGAATTTTAATTAGTAGATACTTAATTTTATTTACTGCCTTTCTTTTTTCATTTTAATGAGCTATTTAATAAATTATTTTAAAACATGTTCACTTTTGATATATGTCTACTATAATATCCTAATTTTGAACTGTTCTTGTATTCTTGGGATAATGCAACTTGATTATGATGTAGTTGATATTTTAAAACATATTTGTTTTAGGACTTGATTTCCATGTATTTTCTTAGAATTTTACATCTATGTTAATATTTGAAATTAGATTTAATTTTGCTTTCTCATCCTGTCTTAGATTATGTTTATCAATATGTTCAAACATAAAGTGAATGGGTAAGAGTTTCCTCTCATATACCCTCTAGTTGGTATGCATGCTATTTAAATTAACACTTCCTTGAGCATTTATTCAGTTGTTTTAAAAAACATCAGTGAATGAAGGGTGTATTAATTTTTAACTACTGATTTAATTTCTTTATTTTATGTCTAATAAATTTTCTTTGGTTAACAGTTTCAAAAATTGTATTATTCTTGCAAATTGTTCTTTTCTTCAAATGCACTGTAATAAAGTTCTTTACTATAATATTATTTTATATTTATTATTTTTATTTCTGCATTTTAATTCTCTTATAAAATTCCTGAAATTCTTTATTATTTCTTTTTTAAAAAAAATTAGTTAATTAATTTATTTATTTTTGGGTGTGTTGGGTCTTTGTTTCTGTGCGAGGGCTTTCTCTAGTTGCGGCGAGCGGGGGGGCCACTCTTCATCGTGGTGCATGGGCCTCTCTCACTGTCGCGGCCTCTCTTGCTGTGGAGCACAGGCTCCAGACGTGCAGGCTCAGTAGTTATGGCTCACGGGCCTAGTTGCTCCGCGGCATGTGGGATCTTCCCAGACCAGGGCTCGAACCCGTGTCCCCTGCATTGGCAGGCAGATTCTCAACCACTGCGCCACCAGGGAAGCCCTCTTTATTATTTCTGTGTGACCTATCTTGCTAGAATTTTTGTCTTTTCCATAAGCAAATATTTAACTTTTTTTTGAATTTAGGTTTTGTTCTATATCTTTAATACCATCTCTTACAAATATTTTAAGATATCTTCAAATTTATTTGAGTGTATTCTAACTTTTTAAGTTAAATGATTGGCTCATTAATTTTTTGCCTTTTTTTCCCCTAAAATAAGCATTTACAGCTCTAACTTTCCTTTAATTACACAGTAACTCTAGCACAAAAGTTTTAATATATATTTTCATTATGCTTCATTTCTAAATATTTTCTACTGTCCATATGACTACTTTCTTTGATCTATAATTTATGCGTAAGTTTGAATTTCTAAATAAGGGTTTTACATATTTTCTTTCTGTTCTATATGGTAATTGATTTCGATGATTAACTTTTTGTATGAAAATAGTTTACATGATAATGATTCTTGAAAACATAGCATCATTTACATATTGGTCAATTTGATAAACACAAATTACCAATCCCTGTTTTGTATCTGTCAAATTTAAAATGATATGTTGGATACGCCTTTGTGTCTTCTATTTTTATCGCCTTTTCTAGGGATCTTTTACAAATCCTGTTACCTTCCTTTGCTTTACTTGACATTTATTTCCTTATTTTTTCCTTTACTGGTTTGGAAGTAGGGTTCTACTTCTAAAGCATACGGTAAACTTAGAACCTTTAAATCCCATCATTTCTCTCTCAACTCACACGTTTGAATTATACTTTGTTGTCTACCTCTCTGTTAGACATTACTGATTTATTCATCCAATGCTTATTTAGATGTGTCTACTTTTATACAAATTTCTTTTCTTCTCATATGCTAAATCTTTTATTCTGAGAATAAATTAAATTGAGAACTTCCTGAAATGAAAGTTTATGCAGATAAGCTCTCTTATCTTTTGTAGAAACATGTTTTCATGTGCTTTCTGGTGCCAAAATGTTAAGTCAGCTGATTTTCAAATCATGGGTTGACGATTACTTTCTCAGAAATGTGAAGACATTCTGCAGTACTCTGGCTTTTACTGTTGATGTTGAATAATCAAGTGTCCCTTGTGTGGTGTTCTTTTGAAGATAATTTGTCCTTTCTCTCAGGCACTTTTAAGGTTCTCTCATTCTCTCTGTTTCTCTTTCTCTGGTACTCTGTAGTTTTAACTAAGATGAATCTGGAAGTTTTGTTTCTTTCTTTGTTTTTGTGTTGTCATTATCCTGCGAAGAATTTATTATGATTTCTGGATTCAGAATTTATGTTCTTTGTTAATTCCACAAAATGTTTTTGCACTATCAATACCAATATTAGTTCTCTCACCTCTTTATTATCTACTTCTAGAATCCAATCACATGCTTCTCTAGTTAACATTTAATTATCTCTCATTTTTAAAATCTGTTTCCCCGTGTGTTGTTCTATCTTCCATTTCACTAATACTATCTTCAGCTGTGTTCTAATATGCTTATTAATCCTCCATTGAGAATTCTTTTTCAAATTTCAATAATCATATTTTACATTTATAGACATTGCATTTAGTTTGTTTTCCAGATTGATTGGTATTTTTTTAAATAATCATGTTTCTTTCTCAAGTTTTTATTTTTTTTAATTGTTAACCTTTAAAAAATACTTTTAATTTCTGCTAATTTTAGTATTATACCTTTTGGGAGTTTTTTTTTCTTTTGGTATAAATCTGCTTCGTTCTGTTTCTTCTGTCTTTTGTTCATGACAATTTATATTCTCAACCACTTTTAAATTTTCTATTGTGACTTCTTATTCATTGAGGCTTCTTCTTATTTTATGTGTGGGAACTGTACAAGTCCTACGTTGAGAGTTAATGTCTCCAGGTAGAATTTGCTTTTGGCTCTGCAAGGTAACCAGTGGTGATATCAACACAGAATTACTTTAAATTCTCACCTTGGGTTTTTTTCATACCTCCAGAGATAGCAGAAACTTCAGTTCCAAATTTGCAGGAAGTTCAGTCTGTGGTTTTTACTTCTACATGAATTTTTACTGTACCAACTTTGCGTCCAGGCTGAAACAAGTATCTTTTATCATTTCTTCTTGCCGAGGATGGATTTTTCTTTCAACTCTGTCTTTTCATTCAGTTTAGAGCATTTCAAATGCTTAGCTTTGTGTGAAGGTAACCTTCTAACACCAAATTAAAGGGGCTGAGGATCTTGTCTTATGACCCCAATGGAACAGATAAAACGAAATATTTGAGAAAACTAAATTCTGAAGACATGCCCAAAGCAGCTTTGCTTCCAGTTAAACTTAGATCACCAATTTTCGTCTCTCAGTTTTTTTTTGTTTTTAAACAATGGACTTTAAGGCTTTATCTGGTGTTATTTTATAAATTTTTATTTATTTATTTATGGCTGTGTTGGGTCTTTCGTTTCTGTGCGAGGGCTTTCTCTAGTTGTGGCAAGCGGGGGCAACTCTTCATCGCGGTATGCGGGCCTTTCACCGTCGCGGCCTCTCTTGTTGCAGAGCACAGGCTCCAGATGCGCAGGCTCAGTAATTGTGGCTCACGGGCCCAGTTGCCCCGTGGCATGTGGGATCTTCCCAGACCAGGGCTCGAACCCGTGTCCCCTGCATTGGCAGGCAGATTCTCAACCACTGCGCCACCAGGGAAGCCCCCTCTCTCAGTTTTTGAACGCTGAGAAATTCCCTCTTACTTGCAACATAGCCATGCATTTATATTTTGCATTTTATCATAGTTAGGCATTTATATTTTACCCAGCATTTTTAAGTGTTTGGTTTGAGGGTTTTCAGGACATCTATCCACCACAATGCCAAGAAATAAAAGACTATATTTAATTATTTGCATTTTTGACTTTGGAAAAGAAGTTTATAAACATTGGCTATTATATCATTATTAAAATAA
Organism: Balaenoptera ricei; assembly: GCF_028023285.1. Classification (NCBI taxonomy): domain Eukaryota; kingdom Metazoa; phylum Chordata; class Mammalia; order Artiodactyla; family Balaenopteridae; genus Balaenoptera; species Balaenoptera ricei. The sequence goes on from NC_082647.1 coordinate 68,553,242, forward strand.
TAATTATTATAAATAATAATTATTATATTATTAAAATAATTATAAAATAATTATACTTTATACATATAATTAAAAATCACCTCGTTCACTGCAAATACTCTCGTTTATATGCATATATGTTAGATGATGATGTCAACAATTTTGGTTATCATACTGCCAAATTTTATAAATCCTTTTTATAGCTACAACTGTAGCAATTTGATAATAATGGTTCTCAACAATATTCATAATGATTACTCATCTGTAAGATGTAATAAAGTCACATGAGATTTTTAGATTTTCCATCCCCAAAATTTCTAAATTTTTGTGTCAGATTTTGATATTGTATATGGTAGTTATAATTTTTAGTATTATTCAGTTGGAATGTATTAGTACTATTTTTTTCTTACTGATAATTTTATACTATTTTTCTTAGTAAAACTTAAATGTTATAGCAATATCATGTGTGACAAAAAGATAAGGTATGTGTTCATTAACAACATTATAGCATGGTTGCCAAATGCATACACTTTGAAGATGGATAGACTTTAAAGATGGATAGATAAGAATTCAGATGTTGTATCCAACAATACAAGTTTTACAACTTACCCGACCTCTCTTACCTTCAGTTCCTAATCTGGAAAATTTGGACAGTAAGTATTGTAGCATTAAGTGCTAAAGTAACAACAACAATAACAACAACAACAACAAAATAGATAACACTGGACATTTACTGAACACTGCACTATTTGATATTGATCAGACATTTTCATCTTCACAGGAGACTACAAAGGAGGTCCTATTGTTACTCCCACTTTACAAATATATATGATGCATGTAAAGCCCTTAGCCTAATACTTACTACATTATAAATGCCCCAACAAATAATATTTGTTATTCTTATGTATTATTATAGCTAGTATTACTAAGTTTAAATCTCTACAATTTCCAGATAAACTCATGAATACTGTGTTCTTAGGAGTGCTATTTAAAAAGGCATAAACATAATAAATAATATATTATCATATCTGAAATGCCCTAAACCACCACTGAATATACCTGTTTATTCCCTGTAGCAAATTCATTTGAGAAATACAATAATTAACTCTTTGGTTACTAAATTAAAAATGCTTCTTTTCTAATTAATGAGTGATAGAGACATGGCATTAATCCTTAATCTATTTCAGACTATCTATCAGTACTACTATTGTCTCCCACACCTCTGTCATTTGTATACTTTTAATTGTTCCTTTACTAGCCATCATGATGGTTGCTTTCTCTGCCTATAAGATCCAAGACTAATTTCTTTTCTGATCATTATGGTTACCTGATACCAATTCCTAGGTTTTCTTACACTAACAAAAAAATGAATAGCAGAGTATATTTTGAAGGTCAAAATAATAAAAATCAAGGAGAGAAGTTAAGGCTAATCTTATTTTTCTAAAGGATAGGGTCTATAAATTAGGATGATTTTTATAAAAAGTATCATCTCATATTTTCCATGTTATAAATGAAAAAGGACTGTATTTATTGTTTTTCCTTCACTGAATGAGTTTAAAATACTATAAAAGATATCAAAACAAATACATATCTATTGGTTATAAAATGAAGGTATTTAAATTACAAAACATGGAAGACAAAAGAAAATAAAATTTTAATTAGAAAGATTGACTAATACATAGGATCACACATGTGAAGAATTTAAAAACTTATCATAGAAAACAAAGCAACTATCAACAGTCCCTCACAATGTTAATCCTTGAATGATTCCTTACTTTAAGATCATATAATCATATAAACTACACTGGATCTTCATCAAGAGGACTATTTTCAGGGAATTGTCCAAAGATAAATGAGCATTTAGAATGCTCATCAGAAGTTATTATGGCCAATTTAATAAAAAATTCATTAAACATTTCCAGGAAAAATTTGTGAGGGCAAATTTTAGCAACATCTTTTAGCAGGTGACTATTCTGTACAGACATTTAATAGGAAAGAAAATTGGGAAAAAGTTTCCAAGTACTAATGCCCCAGTTGTACAAAAACTCTGTTTAACATCAACTCATTACCTACTGTAAAATCATTTCAGAGAAAATAGTTCTTAAAAATTTGAACTAATCTTTTCCCTAGCTTGTTTCTTAATTCTTGCTGTTTTTCTTTGTGGTACCTTGTCATGATGTGTCTTTTAAAACCTGCATGTCGGGCTTCCCTGGTGGCACAGTGGTTAAGAGCCTGCCTGCCAACGCAGGGGACACGGGTTCGAGCCCTGGTCTGGGAAGATCCCACATGCCTTGGAGCAACTAAGCCCGTGTGCCACAACTACTGAGCCTGCGCTCTAGAGCCCGCGAGCCACAACTACTGAAGCCCGTGCGCCTACAGCCCGTGCTCTGCAACAAGATAAGCCACCACAATGAGAAGCCCACACGCTGCAACGAAGAGTAACCTCCGCTTACTGCAAGTAGAGAAAGCCAGCGCGCAGCAGCAAAGACCCAACGCAGCCAAAAATAAATAAATAAATTAAAAAACAAAAAAAACCCTGCATGTCTTCTAGGATGACAAACTGTTAAGAAAATAAAGAAGTAAATCCTCTGATCTCTTAACTTCCTGTATCTTCACAATATATTTTGGATACACTGTCTCAAAGACGGCCCACATTCCATTGCATTATTATGTGCAAGGTGAAATTAGTAATCATTATTAAAGCAAAAGTTGATCTATATTGAAAAAAAAAAATCCAAGTAGAAATATCCCGATTTTGCTATAGTCTTTTTTCTTAATTTGTCAACCATATTTCTTTTTATTTTTCCAAATTATTTAACGATGTTTTACTAGGACACACAAAATTCAGAAATATACTTAAATAAGAAGAACCAGCACAAAGGAAATAATGGAGAGAAGGCCATAATAATGGAGCCCAAAATGAGGTTAAAATGCATGAATTTTGGCTTTAATTAACTGTGATTACAAGACTAGATAAATCATTTTTTATCTTAAAAGGTGGAACCTGTTTCTAAGGATCATAAAGAGAACCCTGCATCTTAAAAGGTAAAGTATCCCTAATGACATATATACATTAAACACAGCCACAAGTTTCATGTTTCTTATAAACCAAGGCATCTATCAAAATGCTATTTTTTTTTGGTTAGAATTGTGATTTTCCAAAAAAGCAAGTCCTAAAAGTAATGCCTTCTGTGAAACTCAACTACTTTTTGCTGCAGAAATTCCCTACAGTTCAAAGTCCTATCAGAAGAGGATGTCTACACTGAATTGTTGAGGCTTTTTTTCTTTTTACTTTTAAGTTAAACTTCAATCACCATAATTTGTAACATGAGGAAAAGCCATGTTTCACTGACTTCCTTGGCTGTTTAGTCTGTCTTTTATACACATCACAACCAAAATTGTCTCCAAACACTTCTAGCAATCTCCTGTTTAGTAAAGGTATAGGGTCTCTCCATACTTCATGAAAGGATTCCCTTTGAAGTCAGTTTGTGCTCTAAAAGGCATGGAGAATATCCTGTCAACAGTGGACCCAAGAGCGATACGCACTTTTTGTGTTTTGAAAAGCTCAACTAATGTTCCACTCAAACAAAATGTGTTCTTTTCTAGGACAGTTATTTGTACATCCTTAAACCCACTTCTAAGATCCTCATCAAACCTTCCTGAGAACTTAGGTAAATTGGTTTACTTAGTTTTCTATCAGCTGCTCTATTAACTCCTTAAGAGTGATACAATAGGGAAAAGAGGTATAGTTTTCTTTAATAGAAACTTGCTTTGTTAGCTTTTACACACTCCACATATTACTTTAACACATGGCATGCAGCCAGAAACTGAGTGTTATCATGAATGCCAATTTAAAAAACAATTCAACTAAACATTGACAAATGATCAGATCTTTGACTAATGCTATATACAATAAATTATGATAAAACACCAACTTCTATTCCATGTGTTCTAAGAGCTTTCTACATTTCTCTCTTACCCAGCTTACCATTTGCTCAATTTGTATCTAAGGACCCATGGGAAGTCCCTCCTCCAGGGTTCTGGGTAAGAATTTGTCCAAGGACATGTAGAGGGTCAAATAAAAACAAGCTCATAGATATCATCTCACAAAGGTCAGAATGGCCATCACCAAAAAGTCTACAAACAATAAATGTTGGAGAGGTTGCAGAGAAAAGGGAACCTTCCTACACTGTTGGTGGGAACGCAAATTGGTGCAGCCACTATGGAAAACAGTATGGAGGTTCCTTCAAAAACTAAAAACAGAGCCACCATATGATCCAGCAATCCCACTCCTGGGCATATATCCAGAGAAAATTCTAATTAAAAAAGATACATGCACCCCCCAATGTTCATAGCAGCACTATTACAATAGCCAAGACATGGAAGCAACCTAAGTGTTCATCGACAGATGAGTGGATAAAGATGTGGTATATTTATACAAGGGAATATTGTTCAGTCATAGAAAAGAATGTTGCAGCAACATGGACGGACCTAGAGATTATCATACTAAATGAAGTCAGACACAGAAAGACAAATATATGGTATCACTTATATGTGGAATCTAACAAAATGATACAAATGAGCTTATTTACAAAACAGAAACAGACTCATGGACATAGAAAACAAACTTATGGTTACCAAAGGGGAAAAGTTGGGGGAAGGATAAATTAAGAGTTTGGGATTAGCAGATACACACTACTATGTATAAAATAGATAAGTAACAAGGATCTACTGTACAACAAGGGAACTATATTTAATACCTTGTAATAAACTATAATGGAAAAGAATCTGAAATATACATGTGTATTGATGTATATAAAACTGAATCACTTTGCTGTACACCAGAAACTAATGAGATGGAGCAGGACCCTGTAAGGGCCCTCCCTGGTACAAATTCTGTCCATGTCCCCTGTTTCTTGTCTGTAGAAAATAGCCTTCATTCAGCCCCCTTGACCTTTCCTGCATTCTAAAGGGCAGATTCAAACAGTTGCTAATCAGGGAAGGGAGGAAATGCAGAAAGAAAGGAGGAGCAGTCAATTACAGCCTTGGGGCAGGGTCCTAGTTCCTCCTGAAGGAATATACATAAGGTTATCTTTGAGCTCTTCTGTAGGAACTAAGGCCCCCACCCTGGTGGAAGATGGTAACTGCAAGCTGAACACAGTGAACACAAGATTCCTGGAACACCACCCTGTTACCTCACCACCAGCCAATCAGAAGAAAGTCACACACCCTGCAGCCCTCACACCAAATTTTGCCATAAGAAACTTCTCCCTGAAAACCATAAGGGAGTTCAGGGTTTTTGAGCACAAGACACCTATTCTCCTTGCTTGGCCCTGCAATAAACCTTTCTCTGCTCCAAGCTCCAACGTTTTGGTTTGTTTGGCCTCACTGTGTGGGGCACACAAACTTGGGTTCAGTAACACTAACACAACATTGTAAATCAACTATACTTAAATTAAAAAAAAAAAGAAAAAAAAAGCTCATAAATTTGGCCTCATTAATGCCAGGCTCAATTCTAAAAGCTTCCAAAATGTGGATCATGGGTCGGGTACATCAATATATTACAATGGGTCTGAAAATTCACATATGCAGGAAAAACAACTGTAGAAATACTATGTTGCACCTATATACACTGATAATTTTCAGAGATATTTATTTTAATTAGAGTATAAGATGCACTCATTTTAAAGCATTGGTATATTTATGTTACTTTGTATAACTTTATATTTTCTCAGTCACTGGGTACTAAAAGTACAACTACCAACACATCCAGTTCTCAGACTTGAAATATTGAAAACTCTTCTAGATATGAACAGACCTGTGCTGATAATCATGCAATGGCTACCACAGCTGCTTCTGTCATAGCACACCCACTGGCATTCTAGAAGATAAAACCCATTAGCTGTTTCTAAGCTTCTATGTGTATTAGAACATTTCCCTGACTTTGGTCATCTCAAGCAACACTAATTCTGTGCCTTCACTGGAAATTTTAAACTATGTATCTGATTTTTAGTAGGCTCTTGACTAAAGAGATATTATCTAAAGCCTGACAGAGTGACACTGAAATTCCAAGAAACTTAGACCATCTAATCTCTTTAAAACACAAGAAATCCCTTTGTTGGATACTCCAATTTATGCATGCATTTACTTGTGTGCTTATTCATTTCCTCATTCACCATATACTTAGGAGCACCTTTTGGGTGCAAGGATATACACTAAGTGTTGATGCTATGCTCTTTAAGAATTTAGCACCTTAGCTGGAGAGATACTATGAATTACAGAAACAACTTAGTAACAACTTAATGTTTTTATATGTGTAGTTTAGGCTATTAGTGTTGGAGGAATTTGGAAGGGGAAGATCACATAGGAAGAGTGTGAAAAAGAAAACCATTATACAGGAGATGGGTTAAAGGAGACATGTGAATGTTGTGCCTGATGTAATATATAGCTTGTGGGTGGATATGGGTGTAGTATTGGAATGCTGATCAGCATCCTAGTTTGAGGAAGCTACAGGTTAAAAGGTGCAAGCAAGAAAATACAAAAGGAATGGAATACTGACACTAGAATGCTTGCCTGTGGAAACAAGGTTGGTTAAGACAGGAAAATCAAACACAGTTGAAAAGACCTTGAATGCCTTACTAAGAATTCTGAACTTTCTGTTATGCAACAGGGAGTCCTAAAGTTTTCTGAGCATGATCATGACCTTTAGCTAAACACTTACAGTACACTTGTGAGGTGTCCAGCATTGTTTAAAATCGTTTGCAAATAATAACACATGTATTCTTCACAATGAAACCGAGTAGGACCCTGGGCACAGAAGCCTTTTTCTGTGTGTCCCCCGTTTCTTGTTTGTAGAAAATAGGCTTCAGCCTCCATGATCTTCCCTGAGTTCCAAAGGGCAGGTTCAAACAGTTGCTAATCAGGGAAGGGAGGGGATGGAGAGACAATGGAGGAGCAGTCAAGAAACAACAGTGCAGCCTTGGGGCAGGGTCCCGGTTCCTCTGCAAGGAATATACATAACAATACCTTTGAGCTCTTCCACAGAACTAAAACCCCCAACAAATGGAAGACATTAACTACTTGATGAAGCCTTCTTCATTCCAGAGAGAAGGTCACACTTTGATAACCCTGAAAGTCACAGAAGCTCCTCAGGAGACAACCCGAGTCCAGATTAGACGAATGCAGGCCCTGAACACACCCTGATCCTTATGAGCAACCCTGCCCTCCAGCCACTGCTATAAAACTCCTCACCAAATCGCCCCCAGGTTGGGACACACAGTTTTTGACGGCACAAGCCCTCTGCGTCCCCCTTTGCCTGGCAAAGCAATAAACGTATTCTTTTATACTTCACTCGAAACTCTGTCTCCGAGATTTGATTCGGCACTGGGGCACGGAGGCCGAGTTTTCCGCATCAATAACAACTCTGGGGCTTCCCTGGTGGTGCAGTGGTTGAGAATCTGCCTGCCAATGCAGGGGACACGGGTTCGAGCCCTGGTCTGGGAAGATCCCACATGCCGCGGAGCAGCTGGGCCCGTGAGCCACAACTACTGAGCCTGCGCGTCTGGAGCCTGTGCTCCGCAACAAGAGAGGCCGCGATAGTGAGAGGCCCGCGCACCGCGATGAAGAGTGGCCCCCGCTCGCCGCAACTAGAGAAAGCCCTCGCACAGAAACGAAGACCCAACACAGCCAAAAATACATAAATTAATTAAATTAAAAAAAAAACTCTGTAAGGTAACTAATTTTATCATCCATGTATTTGATACATAGTTAGAGAGCTAAGAAACTGAGAAGTTAAGTAAGTTGCCCAAGGTCCCAACTAGGAGAGGCAGGACTGGGACTCAACCAGGTTCTGTGTTCTCACCCATGACTCTATCAAGTGAATGAGCACAACAAATCTTTAAGAAAATCAATCTGAGGGCAACATAAAGGTGTCTTTAAAGAACTGGAAAGGCTGGGAATGGACTTCAGTTAGAAGAATTTTCAGCAGTACCTGCATGGGGTAATGTGATTTAAACCAGAACAGGGGCTGTAAGTAATGGCTGAATGGGATAAATTCAAGAGTCCTTATGAACTCAAAAAACTGAATATAATGACTATATGATACGGTAAACCATGTCATTTCTCAAAGAATCTATGTGTACAAATATACATAAAAATATTGGAAGTTAATAATCATATCTTTTAAATGCTTGATAAAATCTGTTCTTTTAAAACTCAAACTCAGAAGTAGTTTTAGTATGGCTTTCCTAATTAGGAAATTATTTTTTGTTGAAAAGCAATAGCCAAGTGTTAAATGTGAAAATATTGACCACGGTTTGCTAGGTTCTATTTTACGTGGCATTAACTTTCTGTTTGTGTAACTCTGCATTTTACTGATTCCTTACGGCCGAAACTGTGTCTTTGTGAATTGTCTGTACGCTTTGTGGGATATAAATTCCAGGTTATTTTGAAGTTATGCCTGTTTGTATCATTCGCCCACTCAAGATATCACACATTCTTCCAACCACCCCCTACACTTGGAACAGGCACTCAATTAATATACGCCAGGCAGGCAGGCCACCTTGCTCTTCTCCTTCAAAAACTCCTAAAAAACCATCTGTTCTGGGAGGCATTCCAGCTAAAATAACCACCTACTACTTTCAGTTGCCTGTAATCTCTACATCCACTTTCTTGAGCACAGCTGACATATTTTACCATTACAAAATCCCCAAGACAAGATATTTTCTAAATATCTTATAGTGGTATTTAACCTCCCCTCAAACATCTACATTCCCTTAATGCATATTCTTGCAAGCTTTTCTTTCACAACAGATTAAGGAAATATCAGCTTCAGAAGAGTAAGAGAATTAACTTTGAATTTGTGTGTGGCTCTTGGATCAAAATGTTTAGCCAACCCAGTTAGTTATTCTGATCTCGGTGTTGTGCCAAACTCTCATGGAGAACACTCAGTGCAACTATCTAATTGGATGCTTCATGGACATACTATATAGCGTAGAAAGTAAACAATGTAGTAAATTGTTTAATTAAATCAGTGGACTTCGATTTTCAAAGTTCAGTATGGTTTACTTTCTAGGCAACAACAACTAATTGTGACCTTATGATATTTTTGATAAACAGTTTCATAGAATAAAAAATAAAAATTTGATAAGAGCACATTTTATGATTATGCAAAAGAGATACAACAGAGAATTTCTTCTAATTTTTGAAATATGAAATTCATGTATTGTCATGCTGGCTAATAACAAAATCCTGAATGCCTGTGAATCCCTACTGCTTATGTAAATATGCATAACTTTGTGGGGATGGCATTATCCAGGTAATAATCTAATCTAAAGACATGTATTTTTGACTTTTGCAAAAATCAGGCCTAGCTGAAAGATAAAGGGCCTTCTTTGTATTTCCACAGCTGGGATTTACAGATCAAGAGACAGGTGCCAGAAAACTGAGAAGAATTAATGCATGGAAGCTATAGAATAAGGATACACAGTGGGGATTTCTGCTAAAATAGAAGGGCAAAGCCCTGGTATTGCTGGGTGATAGTGATGGGTGACAAGATGGGAGCCAAAATGCTGGTAATGGAAAGACAAGAGATTAGATGTAAGTGTTGGCCCCCTCATTCTTCAGGTCAACCCCTCAGAGTAGAAAAGGAAAATACCTAAGTAGGACGAGACAAACAAAGAACCTAAGAATAACCTTGGGATATCCTACCTGTGGGTGGAAAGAACAATGTTTTCATAATTCTGTGCCCTACATGGCATAGGCTCAGTGAAGTAGCAATGGTGAAGGAGGTGTCCAGTCAAATGGATCTGGAGAAAGCCCCTGAGGGTCACAGAGACCTTATTATGGTGAATAAGCATCTTGGAATTATAAAACCCTTCCACAACGTGGACTCCAAAGTGTTAAGAGGATGAAGGAGGAGGAGCCACAGATTTAGGACAAGTTGGTGGTTGAGTGTGGACCACTGAGAAAGAAGGCACTTACACAGTCCACAGTCATGAGGAGCAGGTATCAGCCAGATGTCTAAACTACCAAGTGGGTCTCCACAGAGGATACCAGGGGAAGATGCCCAAGGACCGCCTGACTTCTGCTACACTTCATCAGAGATAGAGATCGCCTGATAGAGAGCAGAGAGAGAGATTTTTCCTATGTTAACAGGAAATGTATTATGCCCTTTGCATCCAAATATCGTTCTGGGAAGGTAAACAGGCAGGGCAAAGCCAGTGAATAGAGAATGATACCTAGAAAAACTGGGTTGTTAAATGAAAGAGAAAAAAATTTTAAATCAGAAAAGACAAGCATTTTAATTGACAGAACCAATTGCTTATTCCATCAGTGAGAATGGGGACTCAAAAACAAGATGAGATCAATAATAGAAATTAAAGAAAGGCACTCTTTTGCACATGTAGTTTATGATCGCTTTATATTTTACTGCTTGTATTAATATGGCTATTGCCAAGGCTTGTAATTTTTATATAATAATGTGAAATTAACTTAGCTATTCTTACCATTACCTCTAGCCCACAAATATTTAGAGATCATTAAAACTTCCACTGAAAGATAACAAGAGAAGTTTAAAATGTGTATCATTTAATACCCGTTGAATATCTACTGTGTGTTAGGCACCTGATAAGCAGAGAAGATACAAAGATGAATAAAGCATGATTCATCTTTAAAAATTTAACATAGTAATTATTTCTAACAATATTCCTAATTTGAAGACTTTAAAGACAATTTCTAGTTTTTTAAAGTTCTTTTTGAAGTCTTTCAACAAGTTTGTTTTGCAATTTATTTGGATTTATTTGGAAAGGTACACCTGTTTTCTGACTGTTTAGAAAATATTAATTATCACCATCAATATGCTTGCAATATTTCCTGCCAAATAGAAAAGAGCATTCATGGCATACATCTCTGTGCTTAAACATCTCAAGATCACATAAAATAATGCATAAAAAGCAAATTTAAAACTGTAAATCAGTAGGCACATGTGTTTTATTATTTAAACAATAACGATAACGGTCAAAAAATTTTCTTAGAACACAAAAAACAAGCAGATAATTACTTAGGATATGTTAACAACTTTATTCTCATATGAATTCCAAACTATTCAACTATGCATTACAAGATAATATTTATTTTGAAATTAAGGAAAAACCTGTGACCCTTGATCTGCAAATTGTGTCCTTTAGTACAAAAGTATTTATGCTTCACTTCATTTATCAAGGCCCCAAAGAAATATTTATATAGCAACTAACATTTGGATAACTATTGTTTGCAAATCATTTTATAATACACTTCCTTAACTGAAATTTTTAGATAAGAGTCCATTTGTCCAAACAGATATATCTATCTGAAGGTAAATTTAAATCAGAGCCCTATGAAGACAAAAAAAACGGACCAAATGAGACTGACTGAATTCACACTACACAATGAAAATCATAAATAGTAAATAAAAATGAAACAGCTAACATAAACTAATATATGCATGTGCACAGAAATGGAAGTAGTAATGGTTCATGCATATCATGGTTACTACATGCCAGTCACTGTTCTCTGAGTTTTACATTAACTTACATACTCCTTTCTACTCTCCAGGGTAGGAACTACTGTCATGCTTTTTTTTTTACAGAGAAGGAAACTGAGGCACAGAGAGGGCTAAGCTGTTTGCCCAGGGTCACCCAACTCGTAAGCAAAGAAGCCTGGATTTAGATTTAGGCTGTCACGTTCCAAAGTGTGTCCCTGTCACCACTATAGCCATTTCAAAGATCAAATTAAATGGTTCTGGTATATACTGCTTTTCCTAACAAACAAATAAACAAAGCTGACACAGATACGGACTGAACACTCAGGATTATCTATTTCACATATTGTCCTAGTTCACAATTTTGTGTAACACACATAGATCTGAACTAGAACGTGTCACTTTTTGCAGAGAATCTCAGTTTCTCCACAATTGCTCAAATTTCACACACTACTTAAGATGAGAAGTCTACTTAAATTCCTCATCCACTGTACAAGTAGCCCCCACTTTTTGAAAGTTTGCTTTATGTCACTTCGCTTTTGCAAAAGACCTATATGAGTACCTGTTTTCCCTAACCTAAAGAAAGACTAAGAGGATTTTCACTTTTCCAAAAAAAAGACAAAAGCAAAAATAGCATTCAGGTTTGTTTTGCAGCAAGAAGCAGGCACCCTAGCAGCAGAGTAACACCTCCAAGCTCCTTCCCTGGGAACTGAACTCAGCATCAAGTCAGTATCAAGTCACCATAGCTTTGAACTGTGTGCGTGAGCAGCTGTGCTTTATCTTGAATTATTTTGTGCATCCACTAGCAAGCCTCTTCGCTTTACACTATTCTGGCTTACAAAAGATTTCATACAAATGGTCTACTTTTGGATATCGAGGGGAACCTTTATTTCTCAATTATATCTATTGTTTATGTCCCTATGTTCTAGAACTTGAGATTTCCCCTCCTTTCATACGCTCTGATATCTGTCCACACTCTTTTGAACATTTTCTCCATAGTTACAGTTTTCCATATATTCCAGCGGGTAAATTTCTTCTGTAAAGGACCAGATAGTAAATATTTAGGCTATGAGGATCACGTGGTCTCTGTCACAATTCAACTCCGCCCTTGTGGTTTGAACACAGATATAGAGAGCAGGAAAACCCATGAGCTTGGCTGTGTTCCAACAAAACTTTTTTCACAAAGCAAGCAGAGGACTGGAATTGGTGTGTGTACCATAGTTTTCTGATCCCTGATCTATCTTGCTATGCTACATTGGGAAGTGTTTATATCTTGTGCTGCCTTTTGGGAGGGAAGTATAATTTGAAAATGCTCTCCCATCTAGAGAAGCCACTTAATTCTAAGCATTCCCTGTATGTCTCTATCAAATTTATCTTCTCTTTTGACCATGATTTTTACTGGAAAATCATCTTGGGCCAGTTCTTGGATAGCCTGTGTTTTCACAAACATTATCACACTGGATAGCTACAATAACCCTGTGAGGTGCCTGACCAAAATCATTCCAATTTACAGAGGAGTTTACTCCCACAATCAGGAATAATAATATAGCTTCTTAATCTAAAGTCTCCGCTCTTGTTACTATAGAACATACTTTTTGCATTACATAGAAAAATCGTATGTGATTATTATCAGATACTTGCTACCTCTTAAATACTAAAGTGGTGTTCAAAAACTTCCTACTCCATTTTCCACTTTCTACAAATCACTTAGTATTTGACCTGCCTTCCTAAATTCCTAAAGAATTATTGGCCCCTGTAATGAGGACATCATTGTTCCTCATGCACTTCATTCAAATGATAGTTTTGACAGTACCTTCTGATGGGGATAAAAAGGAAAGAAAATGGTATTACTTTAGCTATAGCCTATGCATTATTCAATTTAATGTTATCTTATAACAACCCTGAGAACTAGGAATTCTGTTGTTATTCTGGAAATGCTTCTGTTGTTACAGGTGATAAAATGGAGGTAATTCTAAATAATTTGCACAAAGTTTCAGAGCTGGTAAGAAGCAGAATCAGAATTCACACATTGTGTGCACTTTGTATGACATCATGACATACCAGTTCCCAACTTCCAAATCATCAATATACTTTTTCTTATGTAAACTCTGCTTAGAATTCTCTATATTTCTTAATGAGGACCAGGAAAACTTGCTTGTGTCATTTAAACAATAAAGTTAAAAATCACAGAAATAACTTCAATATGAGTTTTATTACTGTTTATGAGCTAAAGAGCTTGAAACATTCTGAATGAAATTAAAATGCATTTCACTGGTGTGGAATCATGAACATTTGTCAAGTTGTTTTGTACAAAACTCTAGGTTTTCACAGCTATATAAAAGCTCCCTCAGAGAAATAATTGCAGAATGAATAAAAACAGATGTGGCATTTTTGCATATTATCAACAAAAGTATCTTTTTATTTTATCTTGCCAATGTCTTACCATAACTGCATTTATGTCGTAATTCTGTACCTAACACGTACAAAGAAAGTACATGACATTTGCAGTACATGTAATGGTCTCCAACAAGGTTTTCTGGTTACTTACAGTGTTCTAGAGATTACCTTTGCACAGGAACTAATTCTGTATGTTTCCTAACTAAAACCCCACCTTTCATGCTGTGCACTCAAAGCTACACCAAACATTCTCCACTCTATTAAAAGTAATCGAATCAGAACGTTTAAAGGTATTTTAAATGAATGTGCACCGAACAGTCTCCAACTTGGTTCAGGAAATAGATTTAGGAAAGTTTTTAATACCCTGCAAATTTTAAGAGGAAATTACCTTTCGTTATTTAAAGCTAGAGAAAATTGGGCTTTAGAACTTTAAGACAATGTGCTATCATCAAGCCTAAGGCAATGAAAAGAGTCTTTCTTTTAAAAAAGTCACTTAGTGTTTTGCTTTTGTAAATTGTGTTTTCACTGTTGGAAATTCAAACACCATATAGTATTTTTTAGACTCTTACCTGTGGGAATGAGTTAATTTTGTGTAATATAAAGCTAAACTTGAAATGTAATCATTTGTAGTATCTGACAGCAATTTAAGCCCTCAACAATATTAGAAATTGAGGCTGCTAATATACATGCACAAACTGATTCTATGTGACTTCTGAAAGATTAAACTGCACACCCTTTGTGGACAGAGCAAGAAATTAAATTAGGATATGAATGAGTGCAGTTTTACTACGTAGATGTTCCAGCAAAGCCTAATACTATTGCTTTACTTGAAAAGTTAATCACCTCTCACATTATTTTTTCAATTGCTAACCTTCCAATGAATCATGCTAGCTTAAAATTAACTTGGTATATTAGCTGTATTCACCTGAAAGTTCACATAGAAAAATATTTTACAGCTTTTAACTGTTTCAAGTTTATATAAAGGATTAAATATATTTTAACAAGCATCTACATAACTGACACGATTATTTTACTCTAATCTGAAAACCTAATTATCACCTTATTATGGAGGACAAGGAACAGCTTTAGAGGCAAATTAATGTATCCTATCAGTGGGACAGTTTGTCACTTTATTAAATAATCATCATCTTGGCAAATAAAATTGTTATAAGCTTCATCAAACGAAGAAAAGAGACGGGACCCCCTCACGCTATTAAACATTAAAATTAACTTCCCACAGGTCTCTAAACAGTTTACTACACTTTCACTGTGTTGGATCATAAAGTAGAAATGACAGCATTAAGTTCTCTTTATAACATACAAAGCAAACATATTTCACAACAGCTTTTAAAAGTAAACAGATTTCAGACACTACACAGATATATCACATATTTAATTGTACACAGTTTAAAAGTATGCTGCATGTTACAATAACAAGAAATCATCATGTACTAGTTAAGATGGCATGTAAAAGGGCCTGCATCATTAAAAACTAATTGATATTATTAAGCAATTACCTAAAATACACAGTTGCCAATAATTTCCGTACATTAAAAAGCTTCTATGTGCTTAACAAATAACTGTTTTCCTTATTTTCTTATCTAAATGGAAAATTTAAGAAAATTATAATAATAAATATATGTAAAATAAGAGATTTGCTAAAATACATTCTGAAGAAATATAGTATTACTTTTTAAAATATTTATAAAATGAAATTTTTGCAAGATCATTAAATATTCTAAACCAAAGAGGTATGTTGAAAAAGTCTTATAAATAATGTATTATATCATAGTAATGTTATTATTCCTAGCTTTAATTATCTAAGAATTTTTTTTAAATAAGAATTTTTTCTTAGAATGCCCTCAGTTCCAATAAGAAAACTGTTACAGACATTTTGGCTTTTATTTAATTAGTAATGCTACAATTAAGAAAGTATCAAAACTCTGACTTTTAGTTTGACTTAAGTAATGTCTTTCCCATATCAAATTAAAACTGGTCTTGTCTGTCAAATGTGATCAAAACCTCCTTAATTAGTTAGCAGGACTATGGTACACAAATGGCCTTTGACCTCTCAACACAGATTGCTCAGATTTTGGCTTTTTGTAACAAACTCTCAAGTGTGTTGGCCGGCATTCAAATACAACTCAAATTACACTTTGCTAAAAGAGATGCGTATTTACACAAGAGAAGGGCTACTGGTATAAATATCTACCTTCTGCCATTAATGCAACACTCAGCAAAACAATTACTTCGCCAGTGTGCTTATTAAGAAAGGACTTCCTGCCTTGTCTTGATCTCAAGGATTGCTGCAATGACTGAGTGCATGTAGGCCATCGCCCTCTGCTGGTTGGATTCTTCAACTTCTTTAAAGTACTGAGAGAATCTTTTCAAGACTTGCTTATAATGATGTCCTAAAGCTTCTTTCTTTCTGTAATTAAGGATCTATGGAAACTATATAAGAATTTGAACTTTAAACTTAATTCCAAGAATTCTAATAAAAGGAAGCTTTCTGTGAGGGTCACAATAAAGGTAGATTCTTACATTCCTTATCTTAAAAGTTAAAGAAACAATTTAATAAGTTAATATGCCTAAATAATAAATAAATGCTTCTGACAAAACAGTCTAAATAAGCAAATAAATAAAACAATCTAAATAAATGCTAAATAAATGCCTCTGATAAAACTATTAATAATAATATATGCAATTACATATATTACTATAATTATATGTAATATAATTTTATCTCATAATATATGAAAATATAATTCACCAATGACTTAAGTCAGTGTCTTCAAAAAGCATAGCTGATTATAACAAGTATAGTTCAAAATAACCAAACCCAGTTTTCACTAACCTGGATTTTACCAATGCTCCAGTTTACAGATGATGGAGCAAAAAAGACTCTTTTTATTTCACTAGCTCTTCATCTCAATCCCAGACATCCCACGTAATGCCACGTGCCAGTAAAAAGGATCTACTGTCTATGGAACTGACCTGGATATTCCACAGATAGATACCTCACATTCGACAAGCACAGCATCAAATTCATAATCTTCTGCCCACATACCACCTCTTCTTCCTACATTCACCTCTTGGTTGGTGTTGCTACCATTCTGCTTTCATTCACCATTCCCTTCACATCCACATTCACAGCCATATCAATTACTAAATTTTATAACAGTAGTCACTTTTCTCTTCTAAAAACCCATTTCCTTAGTCTTATGTCCTTGTTTTAAACCCTACAGTTGTTTCATATTACCTCAAGGGATATAAGTCCCAGTTTCCAATGGGACTATTCAAGTTCTCTGTGATCTGAGTATGATCAACAAATCCCCTTCAATTTTCCATTTCTTACATTTCAAACACTATCTATCTATCTATCTATCTATCTATCATCTCTCTATCCATCTATCCATCCATCCATCCATCCACCTACCTACCTACCTACCTACCTGGAACTATTTATGGTTCCCACCACATACTGGTATGTTTTATGCTGCTTTACCTTAATACATGACATTGTTTCTATTAACTCCACAGTCACTTGTAAAGCACCTAATCATCTTTTAGAACCATGCTCAGGAATTACGTTTTCTACAAAGCTTTCCCTCGCACCACCACACCACCACCACATGAAAATTATTCTCTCCTTTGTATCCTTAGGTATGATATTCTGGTTACTGCATTCATCTCACAGTACTACACGTATTGTTTGCATGTATCTTTCCCCTACTAAGCCACAAACTCTAAGAGGCTGGAATGGTATCGAACTCATCTGTTACCCTGAACAATAAAAATATTTTCTGGTTAGTAGATATATATTAAATGACTGTTCATCTGGACAGAATGGTTAGCAACTTGCTGCATAGGTAACCTAGAGAAGTTCCTTAAAATTCTAACTCTGTTTTCTAATCTACAGAGTGGGAATAATAATAGTAACCATCTCCTAGGGTTGTATATGACTTAAATAATACAAGAAAACAATTTGGTAGAGTATCTGGAACATAGTGCAGCCTTTAAAACATATTAGTGATGAGTTTTATTATAGTACATTGTTAGAAAAGACAACTATTAGATTTATAACTACTAGGCTACAAGAATTCATAATGAAAATAAGATGGGTACTAACTATCGTGACATTATTTTAAGGGGTCATGGTAACCCAAAGTTTTTTCCTTAATGAAATAATTTTTCTCATAAAGATTGATAAGATTAACAGATAAAGAGAAAGCAATAGAGTTTTCATTAGACTTTGCATTCTTTCCCTCATATAATAGTTTCAGTTAGTTTATGTATATTTGAATATAGTTTAGATCATTAAGCAAACAAAAAACAGGCTAAAACATCTAGTTTGAAATGTAAAAAAGCTGATAATGTAAAATAATTGAGTATGAATGTAAATATATTTCATATTAATAAATTCACAGATTACATGAATTACAGGACATGAATGTTTCTGTACCTTAGAAGTTACAGAAATTACAAATGACCTTTGAATGTCTTAAAAATTAAAGCAGAATGAATTAAATAAGAAAAAAGTGAATGAAAATAAATATGCAAAAAACACATGTAAAGAATTGATTAGGTCTGTGTGTAAAAACAAAACAAATTATGCCATAACAGTGAATAATAAACTTATCAGCAAGTTAGAAGGGTGGCGTAAGTGGCATGTGCCCTGCCTAGAAATAAATGGACATATAAAGATTTAAAGTTACAAAGGTGATAAATGTGGGACTGACTGCTTGCATTACAAACAGGTTTTATTATATAACGTTTTCTCATAGTACCTGTAAGTATTTTTACTACATTAAACAGATGCAATAGAAGATGAGGACCACAGAAATTTAGATGTAAGTGGCTTCCTAAACCCAAGAGAGTGAACTAAGAATCCTAAAGTCTATGAACAGCCCAACTCACTTTCACAGTACGTGACTATTTTGGCAGAGACTGCTGATCAACTTCCATTTTCCTTTCTTTCTGTGTATACTAGAGCCTCCCAGGCTTTAGGTGGGCCCATGACCCCACAGTGGGAGACCACATTTTCCTGAGCTCTTGCCTTTCAGGATGGCTGCTTCACTAAGTCATAACATGAGCAGAAGTGACATGTGTGACTTTCAGTGGAGGAACTTGGTGACGATGCTGTAAGCAGTGGACATGGGTATGAGAAGACTATCTTTTTGGGGGGATAGCCTCTTTCCTTCTCACCTCAGACAGAAATAGACACGTCCTCCTGGTAGCACAATGTACTTAATTTTGCACTTAACTTCAGTGATAGTTTTTACCACATTTTATTGTGATTACATGTTTGGTTTGTCTTCCCCACTGGCCTGAAGGTTTTCAAGGGCAGGAAGGATATTTAATTATTAACCTTATTTATCTTCCAAGCACTTTTACATTATAGGCCTGCCTGCAGTAAATATTTCTCTCATGTTACACGCTAAAAATAACGGAAAAATTTTGAAATTGTGTTAAGGGTTTTTGTGTTAAAGTTGTGGGGTTCTTTTGTTTTTCAAAATCTGGTAGTAATCATTTTGTTTTTATAAGTAAAAGGATATAATTGTGTAAAACTTTAACTCTTTACTGAATAAATAATATATTAGTATTCTTAGAATATTAAAACATTGGGCCATAAACTAAGAATTGCTTAATTTTCTGAGGTCAATATTTGCCTAAGAAAATGATACATATTTGATGTGTATGCCTGAAACATTTCTATTTTGGTTATATGGTAAATCTATTTGATGATTAAACAGTTTCTTGAATACTTATACTCAAGTTTCCCTCAGCACTTAGAAAGATTTTCAGAGAAGAGCAGAGCAGAAACCTACTTTTAAAAGATGTGTTACACAGCAAGTCAAATAAATATTAAAATAAAATATAAGCTATAAACAAAAATCAGTGTTGAATAAATACTTCTTTTTCTGTTCCACATCAAAGACAGAGAGGAGAGACAGAGAGAGAAACAGAAAGAGAGATCAGGAAAAAAAATCAAACCCAAAGAATACACATTTACTTAATTATTTGAAGATCCACATTACTTAATTATTTGCGGATCCAGGTATGCTAGACCCTATCCAATGCCTTTTATAGAATAAAATTATTTTAATGTAGATCGTAACTGCTTTTAAATTTTCAGAAAGTTTACAAGTACTTTTATAAATGAGCTTAGGACTTGGACAGATATTTATATACCAATATTCATAGTAGCATTATTCACATTAGCTAAAAGGTGAAAAGAACCCAAATGTCCATCAACAGATGAATGAATAAACAAAATGTAGTATATACATACAACAGAATATTATTCAGCCTTAAAAAGGAAAGAAATTCTGACTACAATACACTACAAAATGCTACAATATGGACTAACCTTGAAGACATTATGCTAAGTGAAAGAAGGGACAAATTTGAATGACAAATATTGTATGGTTCCACTTACATGAGGTAGTCAGATCACAGAGACAGAAAGTAGAATGGTGGTTGCCAGGGACAACTGGAGGTGGGGGGGGAGAAAGGGGAGTTATTTGTTTAAAGGGTACAGAGCTTTAGTTTGGAAAGAAATAAAAGTTCTGGAGATGGGTGGTGGTAATGGCTACACAGCAATGTGAATGTACCAAATGCCACTAAACTGTACACATAAAAGTAGTTAAAGTGGTACATTTTTTGTTATATATATTTTACCACAATTAAAAACAAATAGTTAAAATACAAAATATCAATCAAATTTTGAAAAAAATTCCCTAAAACAAAATAAACATCTGGCTTCATTCCTATGGCTTTAATAAAAGCCATATAAATGTGTCTACATAAATAAAAAGAGTTTTTATTCTGCATAAAGAATTCTACAAAGTTGTTAGGTTTTGTATATGATGAAGCTTACATTAAAAAACAGAAGTTTGAAAACTTTGAAAATTTGGAATTCTGAAACAACCATAATCAGATTTAAAAAGTAAAAATAGAAAATTCTAACAACTAGAGAGAACATTGGAAATAGCAATCAGTAAGATCTTCTTTTATTTTTAATGTTTTTATGGCCTAACGCAGTTGGCATTCTTCCCTGTGCACCACCAACTCCAACATTAGTTTCCTGTTTAAGTACTTTGCTCTTTATTGCCAAATTCCTTTGAAGGGTCATAAAAAATACATACATTTTTTAAATAAAGCTTTTCTATTGTTTGAGATCACTTCAGAGACTCTGTAATATGAGAATTATGATTATAACATAAATTTCATGCCCTGAGTCCTTCAGGCCTCCACTTTTGATATTCACAAGCCAGAATTATGAAATTTTCAAATCTACTCTCAAACTTTTGTCTCTGACGTGAATTTCAAGTCTTTTGAAATTTAATAACTGAGAATTGTGATCCCTTCCTTTTTAACCCTATCATGAAGTAGTAGTTGCATTAAAATACAGTTTGGGAAAAGGAAAGGCCAGGAAGTTAAACCAAAATTCTTCAAGGAGGATTCCCCTGCTGGCGCAGTGGTTAAGAATCCGCCTGCCAGTGCAGGGGACATGGGTTCGAGCCCTGGTCTGGGAAGATCCCACATGCCGTGGAGCAACTAAGCCCATGCACCACAACTACTGAGCCTGTGTGCTACAACTACTGAGACTGTGTGCCACAACTACTGAAGTCCGCATGCCTAGAGCCCGTGCTCCGCAACAAGAGAAGCCACTGCAATGAGAAGCCTGCACGCCGCAACGAAGACCCAACACAGCCAAAAATAAATAAATAAATAAATTTATAATAAAAATTTTTTTTCTAAGGATAGCGAACGATCCTTAGGAAGCAGCAATTTAGTGGATTCATTCTAATGAATAGAAAGAGCCAATCTAAAACTCAGGGAAGGGCAGAAACGGCAAAGGACAGAGAAAAGGTCAAAAGTCAGGCCAGGAACCAGATCTTAGATCGCCCTGTAAACTACTAAAGTTTGAGAAATTAATGAGTTTGATAAAGGAAGGTAGGTTAGCTTTATTAAAAAGATCACTCTCAAAGAAATTGCAAGAGACTAGAGAAGAGAGTGTACACTCTTAGAATTCTGAGGATCGCTAACAATTACGGCTTGGTTAGACAGCAGAAGCAGCCATAGATAAAACTAAAAACTTAGTAGGAGTAGGTAAGATGGTGTGTTTTATGGATTAAGACAACACAAGGTTTAGAAAGAGAGTAACTGACAAATTCAAAGTCAATTTCTGTAGAGGTAAAAAAAAAAAAAAAATCTATATATTGGATATAGTAACTTAGAGATCTTCTGTGACCTTAATGGGAACAGTTTCCCTTCAAATGGAAAGAGAATCCACATCAAATTGGTTTTCATAAGGGAATGAATGGACAATGGGAAAGTGTATAAAACTTATCAAAAGAGTTTGGTTATAAAGAGATTAAGCTGGATCAGGTATAGCTGGAAAAAAAAGGAAGATCAGGAGACTGATTTTTTTCTCTCTCTCTTTTTTTTTAAATATAAAGAGAAAAGCTAGGTAGAACTTGATGGGAAGATGTTAGGAAAGAGCTTGAAATAGTAGGATATAAAAGATCTGGGAGAGAGGAATAAAGTATGCTTCAAGGTATAGAGAAAGAGAAGATGGTGGTGGTATGGAAGAGATATGGCTCACAAGAGGTAGGGGTTGGCCCTAGGTTAATGGATGGCTAACTTATCTGTTACGTTAGAAAGGATGAGGGAAAGATGGATGTTGATGTAGATAGACTATTGGTTTGTGATTTGGGAGTTGGGTTAATCACTGTTTAACTTGTGGTTTCTATTTCTATCAATATTTTTTTCATTGCAGTATAAATCAGAATCATTACCAGGAGGAAAGGTCTGTATAGAGTGAGTAATGTTGGAAATGGGTGGTGGTGTGGAGATGGAGAGAAGGAACTGGATAAGCAAATAGATGTAGGATTACCATTCAGTACTGAACACTCAGATAAGTTTGGTCTTGTTTTGTGATTTTCTGCAGTAAAGTTCAACATCCCAATGAGTTATGGGGAAGGGAGTCAACTGGGTAAATAAAGAGCTAAGCTTTCACCAATGGAAGTCAGCAGAAGAGGAAATAAGTTTAGCTTATTGGCAACAGTGGTTGAAATAATAAACATGTAAGAACAGCATCAGGTATTTTCTAGTGAATGACACTTTCAGACCAGACTCTGTAAGGTAGTATTAAGATTTATGTACAAAAGAACAGGTTTAGAAAAAGTCAAAAAGAAAGTAAAAATGCTGTAACATAAGGATCCAAGTTTAGTAACTGATGATTATAATTGCTTATTAGTATGTACAGTGAACACAGCAGCATCTATTTCCCAATCCCCAATCACTCTGTTTCCATCTAGAGATCTGCATGGTTCTAAGGAAGTGATTTCCATCCTCTGGTGAAAGTGACCGGTCCAGCGGCAGGCATGCAACAACAGATGCAGAGCCAATAAGGGTGACAATCAGAACTTCCTTTCTCTCTTTCTCTCTAGACAGTGTGGGTTTGTAGGTGTAAATCTTGGAAATATTTGACTACTATAACCTAAGTCCATCTGAGGACTAAGTTAACATATGAAGCAGGGCAAAGATCAGAAAATAAAAGAAAAATGAAATTAGGACCTAACAGTTTTATCTATCTTTGGATCAAACTTGGCCTGAAGTTCAGGTAACTGAACACAGACACTAAGAGGTGCCGAGCATACGTGTTGCAGGGGTCCAGGTCTGGCTTCATTAGAGGCCATATTCCTTGCCATTCACCAGGAATAGAAGTCTGCAAGAAAGGCCTTGAAGGTAAATTCAGACTCTCTAAGAACAATCAGAGAGGCGAGGTGAAGAAAGTGTGAGAGAGAGCGCTGACGTGTCCTGTGGGAGTTGTAGGCAGTGAGTGAAAAGGTCATGAATCATAACTGCTCATACTTATCAGGAACTTGGTATTCACTAGTCACTTTCAAAGTGCTCTTCATCCACTGTTTCTTACCTAGAAACAACCCCCCACAACCAGTACTATTAGTATCAATCCTCGTTACGTGATGAGAAATTTGGGGCACAGAATGATGAGCAGTCTTTCAGAAGTCACACAACTGATGTTTGAACGGGAAGAGCCAAGATCTGAAGCCAGGAAGACAGGCTCCAGAGCTCTAACTAGCACACATATATGTCTGTCTGGGGGAGAAAAGAATTCAGTCAAGGAGATCCACGTATGGCTTTTCATTAAGATTCCCTGCTTATTAGTTCTAAGTGCATGGTGAAATACGGCTCACTGCTTCATATGATATATAAAGAGTGCCACTCCTAGCTGTTCGCATACACCACAAATATTAAGACTTTATATGAGACATTATCCACGGGATTTTCATGAGTTGGAAACAGACGTTTGGATGTTCACACAAGCTGGCCTAAGGACAGAACTGAGCCATCAACTGGGAGAAGACCATGAATGAATGCACAAGGTGGCCTCAGGAACCCTGAGGTCGATCTTTTCCATATAGCTCTCCTTTAGATCTTACGGGTTTGGAGAGCTTAAGTACCATTTCCAAAGAAATATTCTGAATAAACAAGGTATTATTATTTAAATTTTAATTATTTCAGCTCCAAAGCTACTTCCAGGGACCATAAACCCAAGGGAATTTAAACCAGGCAGGAGTTGTCAGTGGTTAGGTGGACAAAGAATAGGAATGAGAAAATCAAACTGGTTTCATCTGTCAGTAAGTCAGTCAAAACATATTGCCAAGTTCTGATCCAGTGCCTACTCTGGATATAGCAGGTATCCATACAGCTGAGGTCCAAACTTTCAAACAGCTAATACCACATACGACGGTGTTTATGCACAGAAGCTGGATAAATTCTGCTTGGTACATTATTGCTGTGATCAAGCTAATTTATTTTGAACAGTCGAGCTACAGAAGTTTCTAAGGAGTAATCTAAAGTTGTGTTCCTTAAAGAGTAGCTCTTAGACCATGTCTTTCACAATTTCTAGATTTATTTATCAAAAATGAAGACTTCTGGACAGTATCTTAAACCTGTTAAATAAAAATATAAAAGGACAAAAACTTGTATGTAAGTATACTATATATTTACCTATTTATATCTTATAATTATTATATACAGATCTATATAAACTTAAAAATTTATTATATGCTTGTTTTTGACAAATATATATTTATTTTTAATTTTTATTTATTTTTTATTATCTATATATGATTTATTATAACAATGTTTATTTAGATAAAATATAAGTAATATATAAACATATGTATACATTTGTATTTATATAAAATATAATGTATATTTTTACCCCAGATGATAAGACAAAATGGCACCAATGGCCACAATTTACATGACAGAGTCATGCTGGTGGAACATCTGACAAAACAGGATTAGCACTGATGTGGAGGAGAGTTGTTCAGTTTCTGGAAAGACTCTATGCCTAGGATCACTGAAGTAGTTGTTCCTTCTTCAGAAGGTCTGAGATGAAAGTCATTAACCCAATACAGTTGGGGATAAAGTGCCAGTAATTGCCCCAAAATAAGAAGTTGTTTTTAAAATTTAAGTTGTCCTTTAAGTTACAGTAGCCTGTTTTCCAAACCAGATCATTTCAGTTCTGTCTATAGAGATGAATCAGTTTCTATGTCATTTATATCATCTATCTAAAGATGATTATACATAAAATCTAGCATTCCATTTGCCACCCTCACCAATCCTTAGCAAATTATAGGCACCCTATGATCAGGCCTAGCACGGTGAGGATATGGGTGCACAGGACAGGTCTCAAGGTCAGCATCAGTGTTTAGCAGTAGCTGGTGTTAGTGAAATGCAACCAGCATTAAGATTACTTAAATGCTACCAGATGCAGAGGGACCCAGAAAATGAAGAAGACAACTGGGAATTCCAACAGAAGCTTTAAGTCAAGAACCAAAAGAAAGTAAGTGCCATAGGAACAACGGCAGGACATGGAGAAACAAGGAGACATTGCAGAGGCACAGTTTACTCCTGACTGTGCATATGTATTAAGAGCAAGAGCTTCTGGTTTCCCTACTATGAAGTATTATGTGGACAGTATTCACCTCCATAAAATGAAAATAGCAATTGTTACAGAGTAGACTTACTTTGAGGATTAAAGAAGACATCATATGATAAGAATGATTTAATGATGTGGAAGTGTTATTCCTAAATAAATAGTAGCCTTTATTACAATTGTATGTTGCAATATTATTGCCATTAAACTCTAAGCTCCTTTGAAACAGGAACCTAGTATTATTCATCATTGAATCCCCTCTGTGAACGTTACAGAACATGTTTTAACAGTCCTCCGATTGAAAAGTGATATCTATGTCCCCTCCCTTTGAATCTGAGGGAGCTTTTGACCACTTCAATCAATAAAAAGTATAGTGAATATGAAACTCTGTGACTTCCAAAGCTAAGTGAAGAAAATGCCATAGAACTTTTTTCCCTGTTCTCTCAGGATACTAACTTTTGGAGGCCTGAGCTGCCATGTCAGAAGTCTGGCTATCCTAGGCCACCACACTTTGAAAATGCCTAGGCCACATGGAGAAGCCATTTTGTAGGGACTTGTGATAGTTGATTTTACGTGACAATTTGGCCACAGGGTGCTCAAATTAAACCTTATTTCTAGGTGTGTTTGTGAGAGTGTTTCTGGATGAGATTAGCATTTGAATTGTTGGACTCAGTAAATTACCCTCCCCAGTGTGGGTAGGCATCACCCGTGCTGTGAAGGGTCTGAATAGAATAAAAGGCAGATGAAGGAGGAATCTGCCCCCTTTCCCCCTGCCTCACTGACTGAACTGGGACATCTCAATCATCTTCTCTGACCTTCCAACTGAGATGAACACCATTTGCTCCCCTGGTTCTTAGGCCTTTGGACTCAGACTGAATTACACCACTGCTTTCCTGGGTCTCCAGATTGCAGAAGGCAGATTCTTGGACTTTTTAGTCCAGCACCAGCCACCAGACATGAGAGTAACCAAGATTCCATCCGCTAGCTATCAGATCACTTCCAACCAGTGAGTCTTCCCAGTTGAAGGCCCAGACATGATGAAGCAAAGACAAGCCATCCTTGCTTCACCCTGTTTGAACTGCTGACCCAGAGAAGCTATGCATGTAATAAAATGATCGTCTTACATCGCCAAGCCCTCAAGTAGTTTATTATTTAGCAATAGTAAGCAAAAGAGATTTTGATATGTGGAAGTGAATGGCCGCCACAACAAAAACAGAAAACATGTGACATTTGCTTTGGAACTGAAGGGTGAGAAGAACCTGGAAGAGACAGGAGGATACTGACAAGCCTTAGCATACTGCTAGCGAGGGCTTGAACAACATAGGAACAATGTTATGGGGGAGGGGAAGAAACTGAACTCATTATATGGCGGCAAAAAGCTTGTTATGGAGCAATAGTAAAGGGAATACCCTGGCAATTAGCATATTTTTGGCCCCTTATAAGTGTGTGTCAAATAAAATCTTTAAAAATACAATAAAGTTATAGCATGTCTGCTATTTTTCTTGCTAGAAGCTGAGGTGGGGAGGAAGAGATTTTTAAGATATGAAAATTAAAAATTCATAATAAATCAAGATTTTGTATTTCTACTTTCTAAGTCTCCTCAGAAATTTACCCATTAAGGAAATAGTTTCTTCATATTTTAGGGCTACTACATAGAATTATGAGGGTGGCTTAAATAAGATTCCCTACTTTGTGAAAACATTGCTCATGTAGAAATACAAAGCAGAAAATACAAACTCCAAAATGCTGCATATTCAAGAATATTACCTTTCTCTTCAAAGAAAACTATATGTGAGGAAGCCTGTTTATAAAAAGTAAACCTACCATTCAAGGTTAATATTTTAGAATTATTATATTCAGTCAGAAAATAATGCTGAACATATCCTTATAAGAAAATGTATCCTAAAAGGAAAAGCATGAGTAACTAAGGCTTAGGTGGAGCAAGAAGCAATGGAGAGCACCTAATTAGTTCCAATTAGCCATGACAGAGGATGACTTTCCAGGTAAAATTACCTTATAATGAGGTGATTAACCTCTTTGGAAAGAGTTCAAGATAGACTTATACTTAATATATCCTATATAGAAGTGATATAACAAGGGTCCTCAAGGTTCCATGCCAGGGATAATTTCTAACAAGAATCAATAGATTTTATTCTAGAAGAACCCAAAATACTTACATTATTGATGGACTAAATCGTAAAGCATCTAGAGACTATAAATTAGGCATTTAAACTTCATATCAAATTAACTAACTTATATGGAACTAACTTTATACTAAAGAATGTAACAATTGAACTCTAACAAATTACAAATGCTAGCCTCTACATTATCTACGAACATCAAAGGAAAAAACATTCCTGTTGTTCACACAGGTCAGTGTTACAGGCTCATTCCCCAAAGTCAGCTGTCCACTGTCTAATTACTTTAGTGGATCCCCTCAGCCCCCAGAGCACACCTGGCTCTTGTTAGAGTTAGAGAGACTAATGCTAAGCCAGGGAGTAGGCCTGAACACAAAGGAAACAGAAGCTTCAGTGTTTTCAACACAAAAACACTTGGTAAATTGAGGATAGGCTTCTTAGAAACAGCAGCTTTAACTGCTGGCTAAGTTTATCTTTGGCTTTTCCCTTAAAAATGATAATTCATTAAGGACTACTTGAAATTATACATCTATAATATGTATAAATTTATATATTATATATATATTTGCTGTCAGCTTATAATAAACAAGAAATAATTTACTTTTAATTTGATAATTATTTCCTGTAAGTTTCCATGTAGGCATAGGACCTATAATAATGAGCAGAAATTTTTTTCTTAAACTGCCTTCTGTTTAGTACTCTTCCCTATAAGAAAACACTCTAGATCTTGGATTATTCCGTTGTGATTTTTCGGACATTTCTGAATTAACTACTGTTACTTCACAAATCTTGTTTCTTAATTTGGTATCCTAGGAAGTGAGTGTGTATGTGTTTGTGTATGTGTATAAAATTTTTGCATAAAACACTTGCAAATTCATGTAAAGCAAAAACACAAATCCTGGGAATACAAAGGCAAAATCAAGGAAGAAAAAATTTAGAATATTTGCCTGGAGATGATACTAATAAAATGTAAGTATCTTGCAAACAAAAACTAGAAATAAATGTTTCTTCTTCGGCTAAATCAGAGAATATATAAGCAACCCTTACTTCAACATATACCCTTTAGAGCTCAATGCTCACCTTAACTTAGGAGTTCCAGAAAATATCCATCTGTACAGTTACAATGTAGACTTTTCTTCCAGTTTACATTCTTCTGCAGAACCTATAACCATCTAAGGTTTCTATGTAACCCCAAATTCACTTTCCTCATTTGCCTTAGAGAGTCAAAAAATACAGTGTCTAGCTGGATGCCCATCATATAAAAAGAACTCCTTATTAAATGTCTGCAGAATAATCAGCCAAATCAATAGCAGATAGCAATGTTTTATCCAAATTTCAGGACCTTCATTGATCCTTTTGTTACTCCCCTGCAGTGTCAAAAATGAAGGAAAGAAAACAAGAGAGCAGGAATAAAAAATCTGGAGAGAATGAAGAAAAGACAGAGTGAGAGGCAAAGAAGGAAGAAAAGTTACTGAATCTCTTCCTAATTTATCCTCCAGTTCTCACGCACTCTATTCCAAAAGAGTTATCTTACAAACATGATTTTGAACAGCTCGGACTTAAAAGTGAGCATTATGGTTTAATGACACCAGGAAATAATGCAGAAAGATTCAGGTGAATTGAATCCCTTGCATCAATGTGCGCACAGCTCTAACTCACTTAACCATATTTTCATCTGCTCAGATCAGACATATTTAAATGAGTCTCAACATACAAATGAAACTATATGGAGAGAATAGCATAGTTAGTAAATTATTTTAAAGGTCTTATATTAGAACTATATTGTAGCAAGAATACATATAATTATGAAAAGCTTACATAAATATAATATGAAAAGCTGAAACTCACAGAAAATATATGTAGCATATACATACACAAATAAATAAATCTATGCATCACAAATATATGTATGTACACACATGTATAAATCTATATATTATCTACCCATCTATCTACACACTATATGGCTTATATGATGATAATAGTTTCGTCATCTGGAAAAGCTGACTTAATAATGCTTACACAAAAAAATTCAAGAAACGTTATTTAAAAGATATAATTGAGTAGTCATGCTAAGTGATAATGAAAAATGAGTAAGTTTCATTTTTAAAAATAGACCAAAGTTGGGTAGGTACACAGAAAATAAAGAAATAAAAAATGCTTTAGCTCATGGGAGTCTCATGAGTATATATAATTTTGTCCAAAAGGTCCCTGTACAATGTGAAACAATTCTAATGAATATAGATTTTATTCCAAATACTAAAAATGACAGATGTTTAAACTCTTAATATCAACAGTGCCATTTCCCTAGTTGGTTTATAAAAGATGGTACCATTTACAAATGTGGAAGTTTACAATGAAGCATAATTTACATTTTTAAATAGAAAAAAATGCTTCACTATACAATAATGAAGTTGTCTTGACTGATGGATGCAAAAGTGAGGTCAAATGCCTAAAATCAAACACCACACAGAATTTCAACACTGCTTGTGAAGCTTTGAACATTTATTTTGTTGAATTCTAAGAATATATTGCGACCTGTTTTGACTAATAATTCATAATTGTTAAGAATTATTGCTAACCTATAAAGTTGATAATACAAGTGCTAAAACAAATCTGTAAGTAAGCATTCATTAGCAAGGCATTCACAGAGCTCAGGGATTTATATTGTAAAGTTTTTGTTTGTTAACACTGCTGGCTGGGGTCCTTGGATATTAAATACAAGAATATCAAAAAAACTTTTAGTACCTAAAAGAATAGTTATTTAGAATCAAGAGTCATTCTAGGCATATTTCAACTCTCTTTCTATTATCTTTTTTGGCACTATAAAAAGCACAAACTATAAAAGTAGTAAGATATTTCGAAAACAGATATACCACTTACTAATAAATAATTTAATGAATACATTTAGCAAGTATCTATTGAGTGCTCATTATATTCCATGCACTGTGTAGATACTAACGTCCCAAAGAGAGTCTCATTCCATAATCTCTTAAAGCCTATTGTCAGAAATAAAAAAATCAAGAATCATTCCACAGAATGAGTGTGATCTTAAAGGCATAGGCAAATTTTCTAAATTCATGTAGACTACTAATTTCTTGAGTAATGCGCAGAGCACAGAATCTTTTCAAAATTAGGTTTTATTAATATAGTAACATCAAATTAACAGTCTGGAACACCAATTTTTCAGTTTTGTTTCTTCTCACACATTTAGAAGGCAAGGCCCTCTGTCATATCTTCTATCACTACCTAGATTCTGAGTTAAACTGCCTTATTTAAATTTACATATCCATTTCAGTTTTCTAGTTGTAGATGTCTTCACAAAAAAGCAGAAAGTAGTACAGAAATAAGGCACATACCTCTTGAACAGGGGGCTAAGAAAACGATCTTTGTTTCGTTCAGGGAGTTAGAGACCAGATAGTTTTAAGTGATCAATGTGACAATGAAATAGTATCTTTGTGCAGTATTGCTAGCCCTCAGTGTTTGCTAGCAGGTGTATTAAGTGTTGTGTATTAAGAATTTGAACTGGTTCTTTAAAAACAAGCTATGACTACGATATTAAGAAATCTTTGTAAACCACTGATACTTTTTCTATAGTTAGTTCCATTTTGCATATTACCTGTAAGTCCTTGTCAGTGTTACACAGATTTACACATGGAATTCAACCATTTTGCATTTTTTCCAAAATTATTATAACCCTTCATAATTATCATGTTAATAGATAGATATTATAGTGTGTTTATGTACAATTGTTAATATCTTTTTTTTTAAAAAGCAAGAACTTAAAATGCTTTTACTAAATAAAACCCGGAAAGGTGTAATATATTTGAATTATGAGCATCAGTATGATGGTAAATAGTAATAGTCAAGTTATGTAAATATTTTAAACACCAGTATTATATAATAAATGGTTTTAAATAATACTAGCATAGATACTTTAAGAATTATTTTTTTCCAGCTTAAAACAACAGAAATGTTTATTTAAATTCAGTTTGAAGACTATCTTAAAGTTTAGAAAGTTGAATAGCATATTTCCTTTTAACAGTTAACTTAGATTTAAGTAGAAATTTGGAAAAGAATATGATATAAACCTCTCAACTAGCACTCTCTTAAGCACCACCGGAAAAATCATTATCTTTCCCAGTTCTTTCAATTTCTGTCATAAGAAGCATAGAGAGCAGAACTATATATTTTGGTAATTAATTTCCTTAAGATAATGTTAGAAACATCATGCTCTTTAAAATATAAATGAATTTCAAGGTGAGCATGCTAGAGGATAATATTAATGGTGTGTGATTTATTGTGACAAGAGATCTGATCTGAAACACCATTATTCGGAGTACTTAAAAAAATCCATTTGCAAATTCCTGAAAATATGAAAGTGCTATAGCTGAACCTGTCTCAATGTTGAAATCTGGAAATCTGTCCTTGTAAGTATGAAACTGCTTGTGCACAATATCTGGCATGTCTTCCTCATAGAAATTTATTAGAACATTTTCATAATCTGAATATGTTGTATTGCAGTTCAGAGAATTACCTAAATGCTTGTAGCTCTGAGTGAAGACAACCTACAAAAGTACAGACTGAAATGTATATGGATAATTAACTTGGTGATGTGTATAATTTTAGGGCTGATTGTTATCTTAAAAAACAGTTGGCAATAATTCACTGAGCATCTACTGATATACCTGGCATTCTTTGAACTCACAACAGAAACATGTGACCTGTAACAATCTAGAAGGTGTTTTCTATGTTATCACTGTTCCAAATGAAATATCCCCTTTAAACTATGTAAGCAAGATCTACTTGTGACTTAAATTTACAAGTAAGTTTCACTAAGATGTAATTTTACGTCTTATAAATTCATCGGGGTATATAAACACATTGTAGTAAATGGCATCTAACCACATGTTGGGCAGTGAGCAATGTCATAAATTAGTACTGCAATTGATAATAAAAACTTAAATAGATATATGTAAATAACAGAAGTCTTATTAAAAAGAATTAAAATTATTCTGGAGAACAGAACTGATTACCTTTTATACTTGAGGGAGGATCATAAGTATTGGCATTCTTAAATATAGGCTGTCAAATTTGAGAAACACCTAAACATACTGATACACTACTCTATATTTTTAATTCTCCTTTCTCCCTTCCCCCTCCCCCATGTCTCTCTTTCTCTCTGTTTCCCTGGTTTTCTCCCCTCCCTCCTTCTCTCTTCTCTCCTCCCTCTGCTGAATAAGTTTGGGACAAAAATTTTCCCCCTTAAGCATTTCTTAATTCCTTTAATGGGCTTTTAAACTGTAAAACTCCTGGTGGGGCACACTGCATGCAGCATTTTTCAAATAGCATTTTTTTTTTGCTAGAAACCTATTTTAATATATGAATATCAACACATGAATGCTTCACAGAATGGCAGTGGGGTAAGCATAGGATAGCTGATTCTATAATATGGCTTTAGGTGCATTAATAAATATGTTCATTTCCAGAACATTCAAGGTGGGTGGGTCATCAAGTGCTGAAATATACTACAAAGTGAATATAATTTCATTGTTACGTCAATTTTTTTCATAGATTTCATGAAATAAAATTAAATCTTGTAAAACGAAAGTGTCTATTCTAGATATAAAGAAAACAGGTGCAAAATTTTAATGAAATTACTTTTGACTTAATTTTGTAATATACATGGCATAAAATTCAAACAGTACAATAAAAATTCAGTATCCATCCCAACCACTTGGTTCTCTTTTCCAGAAGAAACCAAAGTTAAATGATTTTTGTGAATCCTTCTCAAGATATTATGTGCACATACACATATTCATTATACACTTTTTCCATTTTCCTTAAAACAAAAATCATAGATGTCTGAACTATGAAAGAAAGAGCAAACCATAGCATCATGATTTATCATTAAGGCAACACCTAAGGCACATGTTACAAATAAGTTTTCATATGTCTTGCTAAAACATTTAAATAGATCAATATAATGAAAAATCAGATAGGGTCTCACTAACCATGAAACTATTTAATATGATGATTCTTGTATAAAGTAGTACACTAAAGTCTATAGTTAAGAAAAATCTAAAACAGATTTAAAAATACATTTTAACAGCATTTATTTATTATGAAACTACATGGAAGAAAACTATGTCAATCTACTAGTGTATGACAAAACTGAAATAAACATAAGAATTTCCAGGAGCAGTTGTCTTATGTGTTCTGTAACATTTATGGTACAATGTCAATCTAGCCAAATACAGAGACCACAGGGCCTTTGACTTTGAACATTAATATATAAAGCACTTAAATAACTGTATATAAATGCTGATTATGATTTTGTACCTCTGTGAAATGAACAGAGTACAAATGGGTATAACTGAAGCAAAAGATGATTCACTGCTTCTGCCCAATTTTTCCTGGGTAGTGGGGTGGAGAGAGCCATATTTCCTTCTAGAAATGGGGAAGATAACAAAGCCAAAGCTTTCTCTACTTCCCTGAATATCAGAAAAAAGTCAACATCTACATTTTAGAGGAAATAATTTCTGCATATTTTGGTTTTCAAGGCTTTTTCACTGTGAAGAAAAAGTCATTAAAAGTAGTTTTTGTCAGCATTGATATTTCTCTGGTTTATTTTCCATTTAGCTGAGGCCAATATAGGACTGACAGTACAAAGATGAGAGGTCTTGTATGATACCTACGTAATGTACAGTTACTCAGCATGATCCAATCAGAGCCTCGTGTTTTTCCTTGGGATTTAGGATGATCACTCCTCACATATTTAGCCATGTAAAGACTTCCAGTATATCTTAATAAGGTACTATTTTCACCTTACACTTGAAATCTTTCTTCTCATCACATAAGAATGGGCTTAGATATGACCACACTGTATTCCGCATTATAACCTCACTAAAACCTAACAAGAAAAATCAAATTCGTTTACACTGTTGTCTTAATACTTACACATACACCAAGCCTTATTCAGTCATTATACGTAAAATTCTTTATACCATATAGTGATCCTTCTTATGACATAGTTCATCAACAGCAACCATAATTATAATATGTTATCTTACCTACTATTGAATTTTTCTGGGTGTTTTTCTCTCATGATGTGGAATCTGTGGGCAATGGAAGCATCCTAAGAAGAGAAACAGAAACAAAAAACAAGACAGTTTATGATCCTATTATCTTGTGGAAATAACGATTAAAAGAGAAAAAAATTGAAGAATAATATTTTAAATCAACTTTTCCTAAACAATGTCATTGCAAAGATATTCTACAATTACGCAGAAATGTGTAATCCACATAAATTCCGTGCAAGTGTGATTTAGTCACCATTGGTTATTTTTCATATTTACTTCTAGGAATTGATTTCTATTTAATTTATATATCTCCTTTAATAACTGGTTTTGGCCTCATGCTTAAAGTATGTTTAAGATAGTTCATATGAACATAAATGTCAAAAAGTAGTTGAAAATACTGTTACACAAAAACTAGAAGAATGGCTTAAGTGGAGAAATGATCAGGTGGAGAAGCTCCTAGTCCTTTGAGATTAATTATGGGTAAAAATATAATTTGAGGGTGCATATCTAGTGAAGGTAAGTATAATACGTGGCTTCAAAGTTGGCTAAGAGTGTACTGGATGTGTAATTATTAACTGTTTATTCCACAAGCCACTTTCTGACATATCTTGCTTAATGGAGAAAAACAACAAAGGGAAAAATTTATTTTTGGAGAATTGGGGACAAGTGTAACTGAACTCTGAGACCTCAAATGCACCAGTTCTGCACCCTAATGGATGTTTCTCCCTTTTAGGAAATTCATTCAGAGTTTCTATGATACAGAATCACACAACATGTGAGATTGGTAGAATACTTTGATTCAAGCTTTTCAAGTACAGACTGTTCTTGCTGACTTTTAATAGTTGGCCCTGTTATTCCAAGCAAGGAGATAATTTCCCATTCTTCATCTACACATGATTAATCACTCCAATGAGAAACTAATATATTTACCAGTAATCTCAAAGGAAATGGGGCTATTTTAGCGATTAACGGTTAATTTCGTTTCATAGTAGAGACAAAAGAAAAAGAAAAACCAAACACAAAGGAAATAAAGAAGTTGTGTATTTGAGAGAATCCTGAAAACACTAATCAAGGATTAAAAGTCTAATGACTGAAATGAAAAGGCTAATGTGCTTACTCATGCATAACAAAGCATGAGGCACAACAAGAGAGGGACCAATGCCCGCCGCAGATGGCAGACCGGGAGCTGCTTTTCCCTGCAAGATAGAGCTGTGGTAGAACTCTAGTGTTTTCTGTACAATTTTATCCTCTAAAAATTGTTGAGTAATTGAATTAATCCACGTGTAAAGGACACAAAGGTATAGATAGGTGCGTACTGAAACAACACTTGTAAAATAAAAAAGTTATTTAAAAATTCTATGGTTTGATATCCTAAGATATAACTCTGTTATATATGTGTGGTCAATTTCCTGGTTTGCTAAGTAAGAATATCAAGGTGTTCACCTTTATTGGTTCAATAGCTCTCAAACCCAGTCACAGAGTTTCTTCCTTTTTAAAAAATTCTCACTAATAAGTCATAAATATACTTTTTTGAGAATGTGCAGTTGTCTTACTGTGGTATGAAATTATAGAAAAAATCTGAGTATGGTATATTATGTGGCATTATCATTAATTTTAAAAATCACTTATTTTGACTTTATCCCTAATCTGGTTCAAAATCAATCTGGAATACCTTATAATTAAATGCATACATCCAACAGACCAGTTAAACAAAAGTAAAGAAATATGAATCAAGTACTAAGAATGAATGATCAATATTAGTTATCCACAGGGAGACTATCATTGAATTTACCTCTGCTTGAATTATTTGTTTCTGTAAGTTATAGCACTGAAACTTTTAAAAGTAGATTGTGTCGGATAATTTGCTTTATAAGCATACACTTTTGCAATAACAGATCTCTTCCTTTCCAAAGCAACACAAATAGTACAGAGAGAGGGAGAAAGGAAAAGAGAGGAGGAAGGAGGAAAGAGAGAGTATCAAAAGAAGACCATTTATGTAGACTGGACTATAATTGCCTAAATTCCTAGAAATACAGAACACCAAATAGCCAAAGATAAACTTAACCTTAGCTCCTCTATCTCCAAGATACTCCAGCAAAGAATCACGTAGGAAAGAGAGGGGAAAAATAAAAACTAGTGAGGAACACTGGTATGCCTTTTCCTTGTGTTGAATGGGTCCCACCACAAAGAGAGAGCTGGCCTTGCTGACTACAGAATGGATAAGGAACAATGACAGCAGGTGTTCATTTGGATGAAAATTCAGACCAAATTCCCATGGGACCCTGTCCTTTTGGCATAACCCCAAGAGGCTTGAAAGAGAACTGCCAAACCCTGCAAACTTATCCAGCAGCCATATTTCAGGGGCACTAACGGGTCTCTAAAAAGAGACCAAATAAGAAAAAGCTAAAGTAATGTTGGTTTTTTACATAAACTTTGCCCTTTCAGTCTCTATGCATTGCGGTTTGTAGGAAACAGAAATTAAATTGGCATCACTTTCATATCCTAGAACGGATAAACTTTGAATTCGGACAGACTTTCACTTCCAAGACTTGTGATTGTGAGCAAATTGCTTATTTACCATGAGTCACAGCTTCCTTATCTTTAAAAGAGGATACTGATACCCCTTTATAGTATTGTAGTGAGATTTTCTGAGATTATTCTGTATAGCAATTGCAGTAGTGTTCTGTTATAGCTGGGGTGTTCATATATTCTATATCCATACTAGAATGTTATTTAAAGTAAAAAGAGGGTGCTAAAAAATAGTTGAATTGCATAAATTTGAAAGATGTATTTACTGACTCTCAATTTGGTTTTATTATTTCCTGAATTTATACTTTCATTTTAATTTAAAAAATAAAATCAGATCGAAGAACTAAAGCATATCCATCTTTATTAAAGCAAAAAAAAATAAATCCCATTATGCTCATTTTCAAAGTAGTCTGTGTAGTAATTTGTATGTTAATTTATATATATGCAAATATGTATGTATGTGTGTGTGTATACACACACACACACACACACACACACACACACACACACAGTATACATATATCAGAGAATCAGCCTCTTAGCCGCATCTGCCTTTAATACTCTGCACTGGTATTTTTCTAAAGACTGATTTTTTTCTTTTCCTGTAAGGGCTTATCATAAACTTACCCTAAATCCCCAAAGTTGCATTTTAAGTTATTAATTTGAAAAACTTTATTATTTTCTGTGGATCATAACATTTTAAATTGAGAAAATAAAAGTGCTGAGATACCTATATACAGTGATTTCTACTAAGAGGAGGACATTATCAATACTAATCTTTTTCTTGAAATGTAAAATATATTTGCCTAAATATGTCATAGGTACTATATTTTTTAATCCATTTAAAGAAACTTTCTCTGACAAATATTTTTACAAAACTTGCCAAATAATTTGTATTTCTGGAAACTGCACTGTTATTATACCAAATTAAATATCTTCTCAATTCATTCCATTTTAGGATAGAATATAAATCTAGCTAATTACAAATAAGTGTTATCAAGAATTATTCCAAAATGCAATTATGGAATTTAAAATTAAACCTTGTATGCTAGACGAATGAATTTTCATTGATTTCTTGAAATAGTTCAGTTCCTCCTTACTTTTGGATGGATAAACCACAATGTCTTCCTGTGTGTGAGCTTTTTTTCCTTTAATAATTGCAATTTGCTAAAGAGCTTCAAAAGCTGAAGTTTGTGGTGTTTTATTTGTTGAATATTTTTAAAGATTTCCAACTGAATTTTTGAGGTATTATTTACATACAATAAAGCAATTTTAAGTGTACAATTAAATGTTTGACAGAGGTATCAATAACAACTTTCATAATCATGATACAGAAAATTTCCATCACCCCCAAAAGTTCCCTAAGGCCCTTTGCATTTATATACACACAGACACAAACACACACACACACACACACACACACGTATGTGTATATGCATGCATGTGTGTGTATATATATACACACACAAACACTCCTCCACCCTTAAAAATCATTGATCTGCTGTCATTATAGTTTGCCTTTTCTAATATTTCCTATAAATGGAATTTAAAAGTATTCTCTTATGTCTGGCTTCTTTCACTTACTATAATGCTTTTGAGATTCAGCCATTTGTTCCAGTGTCAGTGGTTTGTCCCTTTTTATTGCTAAGTAGTATTCTATTAAATAAGTATACCACAATCTGTTTATTCATTAGTTGCTGACATTTGGCTTTTATGTATAAAGCTGCTATGAACT
Source organism: Balaenoptera ricei (assembly GCF_028023285.1). Taxonomy (NCBI): domain Eukaryota; kingdom Metazoa; phylum Chordata; class Mammalia; order Artiodactyla; family Balaenopteridae; genus Balaenoptera; species Balaenoptera ricei. The sequence goes on from NC_082647.1 coordinate 68,592,600, forward strand.
TTTCAGCACAATTCTTTTTGTAGACATGTGTGATTATGTCTTTTGGGTAAACACTTAGGAAGGAGACCGCTGAGTTATATGGTATGTGTATATTGAACTTTATAAGAAACTGCCACATTATTTTTCAAAGTACTTGTACCATTTGCATTCCTACTAGTAAAGTATGAGAGTTCCAGTTACTCCACATCTTTACCAACACTCCACATCTACTCCAACTCTTGACAGTCTTTTTAATTTTACCATCCTAATAAATATGCAGTGGTATCCTTTCTTGGAACCTTAACCCTTATGAGCCAGCACCATCTGCTTCGGCAGAGAGGTCTGCCAATTCTGATGAAACTATACGATTTGAAAGTTCTGGTACAGACAATAAATGTTCCCAGCTCCATCCCAATTGATTCCTCCTCACAGCTTTTAGTATATTTTCTCAGTTATGCTGTCCAATAATTCCAAAATAGCAATGAGCAGTTTCTGGAAATCCATTTGTGCATTCAACCCCACACTCACCCCACGCACAACCTCAAGGGTTTCAAGGAATTTTTTTTTCTATTAAACTCCTCCGAAAGGTATTCAGAGAATATGCGCTTAGGGTCTCCCTTGAAGAACTCTGAGCTCTCAAATTGATTATGATCTTTTTCTTTGGTTAAACTATACTTTAAATAAAAGTAATGTTAAAAAAAATTCAATATATATAAAAGTATATGAAATGAAAAGCGAGTCTCACATTTCCCCAATTTTAATTCCTAGAGATAATAACCAAGATCCTTTCTCATCCATCATTTTGAAAACTGTCTATATATAAAGTATACATGTATGAAAATATATATGCACATATGTATATTTACAAAAATAGGTTTATATTATACAAACTGTGCTGAAACTGGGGGTTTTTTCACTTATAAGTAAAGCTCAGACATCTTGTTATATCAGTAAACAGGTATTTTCCTGTAGTTTTTAATGTCAGCAACCTCTTCTCTTTAATGGATGTGCCATTATTTAGGTAGCTATTTTCCTACCGGTAGTGGTTTGGGTTTAATATTTTGCTACCAAATTTGATGTTGTTTAATATTGTGATACCAAATTCTATACAACCTTTATGCAGCTCTGTGAATATTTCTTTACAACAAATACTCAAGTGGAATTCCTGGCTAAAAGTGTATGTAAATATTACATTTCATTATAGAGTGAAAAATTATTCTCCAAAAAGTTAACATATTCCCACTAGTAGTGTGTAAGATGACTGGTTATCATTAAGTTTATCAGTTTCTGAATTTGATGGGCTAAAAGGTTGTCACAATTGTTTAAATAAATTTTCATTATTGTTGATTGAAATTGACTATCTTTTCATATGCTTTTGTTCATATTTATTCTTATGTGGACTACCTATTCAAGTACATTATCCATTTTGTCTGTGTACCTTAAGGAAACATTTATTTATATTAATAACCATAATGATAACAATGAATAATAATTAAATATTTACTACTGTTAAAGCACTGTTTTAAAAGCTTTACATGTAGTATTTCATTTAACCTCATACAAAATTTTATGAGATGTCTATTGTTACATATGTGTTATGAATGAGAAATCTGAGGATTATGGATCTTAGAATCATTCTAGACTATACAGGAAGAGGTTGTGGAATTAACAGTTCAATACAGGAAACTGCCTCTAGAACCCAGGCATTTTATGCTTTTTACTAGTGTAGACAAAGTCATGCATTGCAAATATTTTACAAGTTTGTTTTTTGACTTTGTTTTACCTTGTAGAGTTTAAAATGTTTATATTTCAGATATATCAACATTTTCTTTCTGAGTTTTGAGTCATGCTTAGAAACATCTTTCTTTTCTCCAGAATTAGGAATATTACTACTTTTTGTATGTTTGGCCTTTATGACTTCATATTTTACAGTGTAATATTTGAATCATTTTGTATTATTTTGGCATAAAAGTAGAAATCTTGCCTAATTTTTGCCAAAATACATATTATGTATATTAATAGGAGTTTTTGAATAATTTACCTGTCCCTCTTTGTTTGAAAGACACAATTTATTACATAATAAATTTTCATCTCTGCATCTCTGTTACTCTGAACCAGTATACTAAACTATTTTAAATGTAGTTTTGTAATCAATTTTCATATCTGGATGGGCAAGAGTCACATTCCCCATTTATTTCACTCTTTTACAAAGTTTTATGGTTATATAGAAGATTTGTACTTTCTGGTAAAATTTGACATCGTTTTTATTCAAATTACCTTGCTATGAATACCCAGGCAAAATCCTTTGGTACTGCAATTAGATCTGATTTGATAGATAAATTTTGGGAGAACTGGGATATTTTATAGTATCAGGTCCTATCTTTTAAAACATATATTTTCCTGCTTATTACGTTTTCTCATATGATTCTTAGTGGGCGCCAAAGTTTCCTTCATATTAAGTCCAATGTATTTATTTATGTTAATTTCATACATATTTATCTTACTTTTGTATTTACTGTAATATACCCCTCTTTTATTTTATCTTTTTAACTGGCTATGTTTCATATAGAAAACATTTTGATTATTATTAATCTTTTAAACCTTATAATTCTGTTATTTTATGGTTCCTTTCAATTGATTCATTTTTTTCTGGGAATACAGTCCTATCATCTATAAATAATGATACATGCTCTGGCTCCATTCAAACATTTCCATCTCTAAGTCTTTTTTTCTTATCTAATTGCTTTATATAGTACATCCAGAACAATACCAAATGGAAATGCTGGTACACTTTTGCAGATTTAATTTAATGAGACTGTATGCAGTATATTATTATTAATCAAAATGCTGTCTTTACTTTTGAGAAATTAAGTTTTTATCAGGCTTGGAAATGATTCATCCAGTTATATTTTATTAAGAGTTCATCTCCCTTTCTTGATATATTTTTCCGTATCAATTACCATCTTAACATACAGCATGTTAACACAATCTGGCATGCTATGTATTTTTCTTTTGCAGCTTTTTAATCATCTTCTCCTCTTAAGCTTTGTGTAAGGTTATGTAAGCTCTATGAGGACATGACATGTTTTATTCATTTCCATATCACAGAACTAGATATCATGTCATTTCACTAGCCTAGGAAAGACCAAGCACTCAAGTTGTGATTGACTGAATGAATGGACAAACGATTAAAATGACCACCAGATACTGACTGACAATGTGCATAGCAGAGAGGTTAAGAACTTGGACTCTGGAGTTAAAATGTCTGGGTTCAAGACCTGGCTCTAAAATTAACTGGATCTTTGACCTTGAAAAGTTGTTCAGGCTATCAGTGTTTCTAATTTCCTATCTTTAAAATAGGAGTGAAACTAATAGTACCTGCTTTATTATGAAGACGTGATGTTCTAATACCGGGAAGATAGCTAAAACAGCATCTGGCATGTATAAAGCAAGGAAATAAATGTTAGCTCTTATTATTATAGAAATATAGTTATCATTTTGAGATTCACATGATTTTCTCTTTTGGTTTATTGATATAGTAAATTAAATAAATTCCTATGTGCATTGGATGAAGTACCTAGAGACAGCTGTGCTTTGCTATTTAAAACTTTGGGGACTTTAAAAAGGCTATACTGTGCATATGTGACACATTAAATAACAAACCCAGAGGGAACAACACACTGTAAAATTCACATATTTCTGTACTAGTACATACGAATACTGACTTAAAGAAAGATAAATAAACGCTACAAAGAACATGTCAGTTCTGGTTATATATCTCACCAAATAAATAATGGGAAAAAATTGGTTTTCCGAGGTTTGTTAGATTTTGAAATTTTAAATATGAGATTAGAGCCCCATAATATATTTCCCATCTGCAATAAACAATCTTTGCTCTCCTGACAATCTTTACCTGAATGTCCGAATTACATAATGTCCTCTCTGTTAATATATTATTTAAGAAAATTACACCAATAGCTACAAATGGGATTGTTTCATAGGCAGATTTTGTCAGATATTGATATTTATTGTGTTGGCTTAATAAAGGGAATCAGAAGGTTTCCATTTTTATGGTTCAGAATAGTTAATAATGCATAGGATTTGTTCTTTGAAGGTTTTAAAGAATCATTTGTGAATTGCTGGCCCGGTGGTTTTTGGAAGCAACATTATGACCATTTTTAAAAATTTCTATGATTTATTTAGGTTTTCTCTTTATATGTAAGTTAATATTTTTCATGATGTCATCTGCAGTGGGCTGAATGGTGGCCCACAAAGGTATCAAAACCTAATCCTTGGAACCTTGTAAAGTTCTTGCAGATGTGATCAAGTCAAGTATTCATATTGCTTGGGGCCGGTGAATCCTTTCTATCTTACTCTTTCTTTCTTTTAGAGTAGGAATGTCTAACTGTTATACTATGCTTGTTTCATCACTGTTTAAAGCAGATAACTTGTTTTCTAGTTTTACAAGTTCACAGTGAATAATTTTTCCTCGGAATGTATAATACTGAGTCTCACCTATAACTGATTTTGATGATTGAGAAGATAGGATTTGGGACTCTGAGGTGATGACATTCAGATAAGACTTTTGACCTGAGTTGATGACATAACAGATTGAGACACTGGAGATACTCAGATGATGTGAAAATATTTTGCAAGTGGGACAGAACTGAATCTTTTGGGGGTCAGAGCGCAGACTGTAGTGGGATGAATGGTAACCCCTAAATATATCTGTCACTAATCCTTGGAACCTAGAAATGTTACCTTATATGGTAAACTGTTTGCAAATGTGATTCAACTAAGGATCACGAAATGAGGAGATTATTCTGAATTATCCAGGTGGGACCTAAATGCCCTTACAAGTGTTCTTGTAAGACAGAGACAGAGGGAGATTTTACAGACAGAAGAGGATGAGGCAGAGACTGGAGTGATACAAGCACAAGTCAAGGAATGCTGGCAGCTACCAGAAGCTGCAAGTGGCAAGCAATGTATTCTCCCCTACAGCCTCCAAAAGGAGCACAAAGCTGTTGACACCTTGATTTCTGCCCAAGCATACTAAATTTGGACTTCTAGTCTCTTGAACTGTGAGAGAATAAATATCTGTTGTTTTAAGCCACAAGTCTGTGGTAATTTGTTACAGCAGGCATAGGAAACTAATACATCGTCTATTCCTACAGGTTTTTTGAGAAAAGGATTATCTTACAATATTTTAATTTTGTCTGAATCCAGTTATTTTTATTCTCTCAATTCTAATTGCATTATTTTTTGTATTTAACATGATGTTTGGAACCTGTAATTTAGCAAAAAGGCATATGAGAAGATTCAAATAGGCATAACAAATTCTGTATGTCAAATACATACAGTGGGATGAAACAGTCAAACAGAAAAATCTTAGAAAAGCAGAATCTCTTGCTTGGACAAGAAAGAATTCAACCTTAGAAAACCCTGATTAGTACTTATTAACATTGCATTGGAGGTCTTTAGAAATGCAATAGGTCAAGGAAAAAATAAGAAAAGGTGTATGTATTACGAAGAAAGAGAAAAACTATAATTATTTATAGATGACATAATGCCCTATATAGAAAATCCAAAGGACTTATTTGAAAGCCACATAAGTTAAGAGTTTAAAGAGTTATCCACATATACGAATAGCATGTAAAATTAGTAGAACTGACTACATTAAAACAAAGTAAGGGAAAATTATCCCGTTCAAGACAACAACAATTACAAATATCAAGGGGAAAAGAAACCTACCACTGCAAGTCCCACAGAAGAAAATGAGAAGTACTGAAGGAAACAGAAGAACAATCAATGGAAATGCATACCATCCTGAGTTGCAATGACTTAAGGAGCTGGGGTTCAAAGATGTGAGGGGTGGTAAGTTTCTTCTGAACTTGAGTATCAATGGAAACAGGTGGACTTTTCTCTATTAGATTGCATTTACTGTCTTGGAACTGGTTTTTAGTATGTAGGTGTGTGCATGTGCATATGTGTATGTGATTCCAAAGGAACTCAGAGGCATCAAGTTGTGTATCTGCAACTTATCCTGCTGTGAGTACTTTAGATGGAACCCATTGTGGACCTCTGTTAGTTAGCTTTGGATTACATTCCTGGGACAACCAGGGCATTTTTCTAGAATTAAAAACTCAGACTTAGAGATATACATGACTGAGAGCAAGAAGAAAGGTCTTAGAATAAAGTCAGTCCTTGGGGTAGGATACAGGATTTGCTAAGTGGTAGACACAGATTCAAAAGCAGAGTTTTCAAGGGGAGACTTCTGCAAAAAGTCTTCACTTTGAGCTGGCTTCTCGTGAATTACTTAATTTTTTAAATTAAGAAATTTCTTTAAATTACTTTCTCTTGGATGATGACAAATGTTAAATTTAGCATTTAGCTTAAATTATTGCATTCAAATTTTATAATACTCTTTAGTTTAGTTTTCTTTTTTTTCCCCAATCATTTAATGAAGTTGGAGAGAGTCATGCCACTTTAGGTGACCCTGTTGCAGAGGGAGGTGAGACTTGGAATTATAAGTGAGATGAGGCCCGTTCCCACTTCAGCGTCTTTCCACTCTGTCTCCCATTTATGAAGAGACCCTTGGGGAAATGGCAGCTTTACAACGAAAGAAAGTGCATCATCAGCATTCCATCAAAAAAGAGATGATACACACTAATCTGACAAGGTACATTTATCCTAAATGAAGGAAAGTTTATTCTCATTAAATGATTACCAAAAAGTCTTTGGAAAACTAACAGTCTCATGCAGAATACTGGGATAAGTAAATGGAAGCTGTTACCACACCTAAGTCCTTCAGAAAATGTGAGGAGGCAGTTACCAGACCCAGAAGAAGAGAGTTACCTGGAGAAGATGGCCTTGAAAGAAAAAGACATCCAGTTGCAGGTGAGTTTTCATTGAGGTAAGCAAGAATATAAATACCCTAACCGTATTTTCCTCCCATCCATCTCTCCCTGGGGCTTGCAACTGGCCAAGCGAATCAGAAGGAAGAGGGCAAAAGGAATCTGATGTCTATATAGGATACTGCTCAAGCAGAAAGAAAGATGGAGAAAGGCAGAGAGAGAATCTAGAGAGGCACACAGAAGCAGTCCAGAATGGAGGACTTAGTCCTAAAGATTCAATGCTTATAGCAGAATGGAAAACTATGTGTAAGAACATAGAAGTCTAAGAAGCATAAGCACCAAATATATAAAAAATAATTGACAACTAAGATGTCCATTGGACTACAGAGTATAAATTGTGTCTATATATGTATGTATATAATATACATATAATTACAAAATGATATATAAAATTTTGGGTTAATTAAATAAAATAGTATTACATGGTACCTGAAAATAAACACTAAACTTTCTTATTTTAAAAAGTCACATGCCTGGCTTTATCAAATTTTCCTGGCTTTATCAAAGAATGATGTATTCCACATAAATATATTACCACCATATGTTATACACTAGACTTTTAAATTTTATTAATTTGGGATAAAAAGTATTTTATGAAATATATAAATTTAACTTATAGATTAATTTAATATTTTATCTCATTGAAATTGATATATAGCATCACCTTTAAGCTACTCCTAATGGCTAGGGTCACCCTATTAAATATCACAGACCTTGGGTGAAGGGCTGTTCACTCTACACTGAATGACTCCAGACTGCTATGTTGTGGTATTTCCTAGTTTTCTTAGGATTTTTCATTCCTTTCCTCTTCTATCATGTTAAACTATTATCTTTCACTCTTTGACCCAAAAAACATGCCTGTCCCTAGCAGTTTCCTTCTGTTTCATAATCTCAATTTTCATATTTTGAGAAGAAATAGAACCTTAGAATTTTAAATATAGAATTAACCTTAAATACTGCTCATAGCCTAGATGAGCAAAGTAGATTAAACAAAGCCAATACAGGTCTGGAATATGGTCAATAAGGATAAAAGGTGGTAGAAGAGTCTATAGTGTTCTCCTATAAGTGAATTTCAGGAATTCTGTGCATGAAATTACAGTTCATTATTATAACTATTCCTAAGCATTTTATTATACTCAACTTCCTAGATTGCCATTTTATTCCAAAAAGCCAAAGCTATTTAAAATTATCTTTGATAAACATTACTGGAATGTAAGTATTATATTTTTCATCTCCTATAAATAAAAATCTGTTAAAATTGTAATAGATTTTGACAAGAGTGAAAGAAAAAGTACAAATGATTAGTCTGAGTTTAAATTCCAAAACAGAACACCCATACCTAAAATTATGTAGTAAAATAAGAAGATTTCATCTAAATTTTAACAATCTTACTGAAAATTCCTCTTGTTTACATGTATTTAATACAGAAGAGCTCATGAAACCAGACAGACTAGATCAGGTTACTGGAAAGAAGATCTGACTCTAGGGAATCTAGAGAGACATGCCAAGAAGAGAACTTAAATCACAAGTCCTGATCCTGCTCTTTGTCACACACAATACATGGGATTAGCAGTGCCAGAAAACTTCTAGAACAGTTTACATTAACCTAAAATTCTGTGAACAAATTTGTAGAAAGAATAATAAACTTACTATACACTTACTAGTATCACAACTGTATGATTTCTATGGTCAAAATGTTCCCTTATATATAATTTTGTTTTACTTCGCCAATTCCTGACTGGTTTTTAACTCCAATTCCTGACTGGTTTTTAACTGAAAGAAAAAAACCGAAATTTCTCTCAAAGTGCTTCTTTCGATTAAAAATTCCTAAGTTTGAAGGCCAAGAAATCTCAAATTTAGTAAACAGTATAGATAACATAATGGTGACTGAAGTGTAATCCAAATGATTGCTTTTATAATTTCAGTTTGATTCCTAACAGGAAATGATATAAGGAGATCTTGAAAAATCCACGAAAACCATAATTCGAAAAGATACATGCACCCCCAATGTTCACTACAGCACTATTTACAACACCCAAGACATGAAAGCATCTAAATGTCCATCGACAGATGAATGAGTAAAGAAGATATGGTATATTTATACAATGGAATATTACTCAGCCATCAAAAAGAATTAAATAATGCCATCTGTAGCAACGTGGATAGACCCAGAGATTATCTTACTGAGTGAAGTAAGTCAGACAGAGAAAGACAAATATCATATGATATTGCTTACATATGGAATCTAAAAAAATGATGCAAATGACCTTATATACAAAACAGACATAGACCCACAGACAGAGAAAACAAACTTATCATTACCAAAGGGGAAAGGAGGCAGGGATAAATTAGGAGTTTGGGATTAACATACACACACTACTATATATAAAATAGATAACCAACAAGGACCTACTGTATAGTACAATAGTTCGTAATAACCTATAAGGGAAAAGAATCTGTAAAAGAATATATATATTATATATATGTATATATATATATTTTATATATAATATATATATAACTGAATCACTTTGCTGTACACCCGAAACTAACACAACATTGTAAATCAACTATACTTCAATAAAAATCCATGAAAGCCCAATTAATAACAGTTTTAGTAACAGTTAATCATTAGATCAGGAGCTCTCTTTCTATAGAGCCTAAGATGAGAACTAAAGAAAGAGTGTGCAGTTTATATAATAAGGACACAGAAGTTGATACCTAAGTAGCACAGGAATATTTAAATCAACTTTCGTAGTTTTGGTGATGCCCTGATTAAATTACTCTAGTAGAGAAAATCAACGTGCCTAAAACCTGATGTAAACCTGAACTTCTCAAGAGGTACTGTAGTGTTATAGAGCCATCCTGGAAAGGGAAACCCTAGATATTCCCTTTCAGAGCGTTCAGATGGAGTCAGAGGGGACTACAGAGGGGAATATGAGTTAGTATAATAGGAAGATACCCTCCCCATGACTGACAAGAAATAAGTCAACCCTTGTTTCACAGTTAAGGTGTAGGATAGGACCAGAGTCAATGAAAGCAGGCCAGGACTCCAGGGCATGAGAACCTGGAATACTGCACATGATGTTACAACATAAGGACACAAGACAGGGACCATTTCCATAATATCTCAAATAAGGAATAATTCTTGCATTTGCAAAATAAATCTAATTTGACACCTGGTGTATGATTACCAGTAATGAAACTGAACGTGAGAATGACCAAGCTGATATGAGCACAACAAGAAAACTGGAGTGAGATGGGGGTGAAGGAAGATGGAGTGAAATGGGCAGGAGAAGGAGCTGAGGTGGACACGAAGGAAGAGGGGAATTGAAATTTAGAAAACAACAGGATTTTTATTTACTGTCTGTAAGTAGGGAAGAGAGTAGTTGTCAGAGGTGAGGGTGGAAGTAAGCCTGCATGTAAAACAGGAGGTGGGGGGAGTCCCCCGGAGGACAACACTGATGCTGGGAGATAAGTAGTTTAACAAAACCAAAAAGAGAACTAGGATGATTTTCATGGGAAAAGTATAAAAGTAAGGCTCTCTATAAAACATTCATAAAGTCAATGAATGCCAATAGTCCCCGTGATGCACCAAGCATTAAGTACAAGGTGCAATTATATAGTCTTTATCCCATTTAAATCTATAAGGTAAATACTATGATAAAAAAAATACTGAAGGGTTCATCAGTTTGTATAACCTATCATAAGTCATCAAGTTGGAGTAGCCATACATACATATATACATACATATACAAACACAAACACACACACACATACATATAAATAGTTTATAGTCATGTAGTCCACTGTCTCTAAAGGCCAATTGCTTCCAAAATCATGCTAGCTTTATTACAGGAATGATTTCCAAATAAGATTATATTCTTTATATCTGAAAAATGATGATACTAATAGTTGGTTGATTTCAATAAGGTATTTGAAAGTGACAGCATATGTTTTTATTTGGTCTATCTCAGGGGAAAAACTCATTGAAGAGTATTGCACTACATTTCATTCTTTTCCTCTTTCCCACTCCTGTCCCTCCACCTTCTCCTTCCTATCTATCTGTCATCACATAGGAAAGTTCCTTAGATAGATTTCATCTTTTTTTCTGTAAAATATTCCTTTCCTAGAACTGTATACCTACCCAAGGGATTTTGGTTCTAACAGGGTAAAACTGGGCTGTGGCAGATGCTGCTTGTTGCCTTCCCAATATCTATTTCCCTCCTCTTTTTAACCAACAGAACTCTTATTTCATCTGGCCAGCCATATACCCAGCTAATAAACAAGTAAGCAAGTAAGCAAACAAACAAACCCTAAGTCCTCAGGGCTCCTCTTTATAGCAAAGAATGGTGATATAGATATAGTTCCTATCTACCCACCATCATCACCACCACCACCAATTTACTTGCAGGAAAGTGGATGTAATTCCTAAGAGGTATAAGCAGATACCTTAAGGATAAAGGCGACTGCTGAAAACTGCAAGGGAAAAAATAAGGAGCCTGGTCCTTTAAAACATCTTGATGGCCACAGTAGCTCTGAAGTGACTTCCTCCAGTTGTCCTCCCGAGAAAAGGATCCCCTAACTTGTAATTTTGTTATTGCTCCATGAAGCCAAACACAAAATAATGAAAAAATAGGTGATAACTTCCCTAGCAACTCATTCCTCTGAAAACACAAAGTCAGGGAGTCTGCAGATTCTGTAATGGTGATTTCTGGGAAATATTTCACTCAATAATTTTTCCTTATGCTTAAAATTACAATGTTATATTTATACAGAGACATGATTTCTAAAGGATTTCTGGAAAAATTTCTGTTTTCACCTGATTACTTTTGCTAAATTAGATATTTGGATTTTTTGACAGAAAGAGACAGATATTTATATCTTTATTTCAAAATGAAAAGATCTGTCTGGGTTTAATGGACTTTCCTGAGGTTATGCAGCTCTCCAGAAGGGCAATCCGTGGCTCAGGGTGTGACTCCCTTATTTAACCCAGCAATATGGATATTCACTTAATGTTCCTTTTGATCACGTTCTTGTCAAGAGGTGTTTCAACATTAGCTGCTGTTCATGCCATTAGCATATCATATTTCCTAAAAAAACTAATATTATTCAGAAAATCAGGAGAAGCTGCTTGCATCCATAATTCTATTTGTAATCTAATAGTAGGTTTCATTTAATTAATGATGTATTTCCTAGGTGATGTTGGGAAACAAAATGATGTTGACTGGTAATTGTTAAATAAATACATCTGTCCTTATTATTTGTCCTCAAGAACAAATATAACGTTAACTGTCCTTTCTTGTAATCATATTTTCTCGAAGAGAATAAAAACTCATATTTTCTCCTTGAAGAGAATAAAATCAGTAAGTCAGTAGCTTGAGACCATAATCAGAGGCTCCTAATTTATCTAACTTAAGTTAGAAGAACTTGACTCCAAAATCACTCAGCAAAACTACCTCAAGCCTTGATGCTACAAAGAACATCCTACAAAGTGACTACAGAACTCCCACATCAGTAAACCAGTACTTTAAAGAGGATAAAGGGCTATATACATCACGCTATATACATCACCCTTATGAATGAATAATATCGGTAAGTGAATTTGCAAAAGATTTCAGAGATAAAATTACTTTCCTTCTAATGTAATATACAAATTAAAGTCTACTCAGTATCTTGAAAAAATTAAAATTATGAGGGAAAGTAATTCCTGTCTGTCTGCTTTTTACAACTCCAAAAGAGGGCTGTAAATAGTCTATTAAGGGCCTTGTGGTGGGCAGCAGAGAAAGGGGCAATCTTTTCAACAGGTTTTATTTACTGAAGGAAGGAGCAATCCTACTGGGAAGGAGGGGGGAGCTAGAGTCTGGGGCAGAGATGATAGCTCTAGTTGAAAGCACCAAAGGAAAATCCATAAATAAAAATAAAAGAACACATATCAGAATTGCTTCAGTAACATTTAAACTATTTGGTCATGCTTTTCCAACCTAAAAGTAAAGGCCTAATCCTTATGCAAGGGAAAGTATCTTGCATTTTGGCTTGTTTGAAGATAAGTAAACACAGTTGTCACATTTATTAGTGTATTACAGATTACACAGATGTATAGAATTAATGAATATTAGAGACATTACTTTAATCTCTGCCTTGCACAAATCATGAACCCCTGTGAAGTATTCCTGGGATGTCCATAAGAAGAGAGGTAGTAAAATCTCAAACTCCTAAATATCTTCCACATGCCATTCCTGAGCAGTTATTACACACGATTCAGTACTGTGTGTCCTACAAGATTTATCATAGTGGCAAATAAAGACATATAACCCTTAAATGTTATAATGTATACAACACTATTTGTGATAGAACACAAACTGTTAACACACAAGGACTCACAACTTCCTCCTCTGCTGTTTGCGCACTGATTTTTTTTCCCTCTTCCCCTATCTACTGCAAAAAGAAAGTTCAGATGCTTCTTAAATTGACTTTATGGAGAAAAGCACTATAAAAAAAATAATTAAATTTCTTATGAGATATCTAAAAGAGTCAACATCATAGAATCAAACAGTGGAATGGTTGTTGGCAGGGGCTGGGGAGAGGAAAAAACAGTTATTAATTAAAGGGTATAAAGCTTCAGTCAAACAAGATGAATACACTTTAGAGATCTGCTGTACAACACTGTACCTGAGTCAATAATATATTGGACACTTAAAATTTTGTTAAGAGGCTGGATCTCAGTGTTCTTTCCACAATAAAATAAAATAATAACATAAAAATAATTACTATCTCCAGAGGGGGAATACAATACATCTGAATGGGAATATAACACATCTGAAAGGGAATATAATACATCTGATGCACACCTTGTGGGGGTGTGTCATCAAAAAGAGTGAAAAGATCAAGAGAAGGCAACATAATGGAAGGGAAACCAGTGAATGCTGTTGGAATTGGAGAGTTTAGAGGTGCTGGAGAATGGGAGTGGACCAACAATGTTCATATGAGTTGTGTTCAAGGGAAATGTGAATATAGATGAAAGATTCTGTTTGGGTCATCCTTTAAATTAAACTTTGCTCCAAAATAAGCTAGTTGGTCAATAGTGTTTCACACACAGACTTTGACTTTTTGGACATATTAGACTTTCTCACTCTTTTTACACCTGTGAAGGTGGCCTCACCTCCATCACAAACACAAACACAAACACACACAAACAAACACACACACACACACAGCTAACCAAAGGAACTTTCCAAACATACCTGGTTCTCCTTCCCTCTGTTACATCACAGGTCCCCTTCCTCCATTCCAAGACCAGTCCCCTGACCCGTGCTTGGATCCTATCCCTTATCCATCTCTTAGGAATCACAATACATTAGGAGTTTATATCCTTTCTCTCCAGTACTTCATCCTCTGCTTCTTTATAGGCTCTTTTTCCATACCATTAAGATTCTTCAGGTATCTATAATGTAAACAAAAATCCCTTAACCTTCTGTGCCTGCAAAATATTGGCACTCTCCTTTTTATCTTTCACCCAAACTTCTTAAAACTACTGACTAGAATTTCTGACTTCACTTCCTCACTCCCTCTGACCCTACTGAAGTCTGGCTTTCTACATCACAGCTTAAAATTTTCAACTATGATTTCTCTCTTTGCTTTCTCTACTAACTTGTACTCCTTATCCTACTGCCATCTAGAGTGTAATTTATCACTCCATTATAACTGATATCCTCGATCCTGAGGCAAATTTGACTCTAATTTGTTTCCCTCCTTTCTTTAACACTCTCTTTCCTTGACTAGGATCAGACCAACTCCTAGTTTTCCTCCTATTTTCCAGGCCATTTCATCTCGGTTTACTTGGTTACTCTCCTGCCTATCTCTTCAATAATGGCTTTCCTTGGAATTCTGTCCTCATACTTTTTTTTTCTAACTCTACACAAGTGGGTCTGAAAAGGAAAGGCTACTCATGTTAGGGAGATGAGACTTGATTCTAAAAACAAGAAACTACAGAAATGTTTTAAACAGTGCATCTTATTTGCATTTTAGAACAATCACTTGGACACTGTATGAATGATTTTTTTGGTGGGCTCAATGTTAGGAAGATATAAAATAACTGCTGAATTAGAACAGTAGTAGTGTGGATGGAAAGGAATATTCATGACATATTTAAGAGATAAATACTGGCCTTGATGATTGATTGGGCATTGACTGATTGAGTGCTAAGCAGGAGGAAAGTATTAGAAATGACTCGCTGGTTTTGGGTTTGAGTAATTTGATTGATATGGTGCCTCCAAGTGAGATAGAATAAGAACTGGAAGTTCATCAGAGATGACAAAGTCTTCTTTGGTCACATTGAAGCTTTTTGCTCAACTTTTCAGTGAAATTTAACACCTAGTTTAAAAAAGTGTATACAATGAATAAATGGACACAACTGTGTAACCAACATCCAGATTGAAAAAAAAAAATAGCACATTTGTGTGGTCTCCAAAAGTCCAGTACCATCATAAGAAGTTGAGTTTTAGTCCTATAACATTTTCTAGTGAGTCTTGACTCAAGTGTAGATCATACATAAAAATTACACACACACACACACACACACACACACACAAACACAAAGAATAACAGCCTTGCCTAAATATTATGGTAAAATATGAGATTTGACTAGAGTCACTGCCTATGTCTTTGAAAGGCTGAATGGCTAAAAGCCTATTTAAAGTTATTTCTGGCATTCATGAACTTATGTGCAATTATAATTATGTGATGGTGTGTGTTAATAACTTTTAAATAATGAAACAAACAGTGGACTAGATCGATGGTTAATGAGAATATTTAGAGAGTCTGTGTTAACTAGATAATATTAAGAAGAATATTAGAATCTCAAATCAAAACTTATGTGATATGTTGCTATGATATTAACAAAGTGATTTCTTTCTAGAATTTATCTTCCTTTTGAAAATTGGCAATCATCAATATTTAGATAAAAATTTAAAATAAAATATGTGAATAAATTTATGGAATGTTTATATGTATATGATTATGAATAATTCAGATTTTGCTACTTCATTATTCCAACAGTGTTTATTCTTATATTATTTGATATAGGTTAAATAGAAAATCATCCAATTTTTCACTGGGAAAAAAAAAATCAAACATGATTTGGAATAAGATAATTCTTACTTTAAACCTTTTCTCTGCCATTTACTAGCAGTGGAATCCCGGGGAAATTGTTTCTACTCTTTGAAGTTATGGTAAGCAATAACATCTTATAGAAAAACCCGAACGAACTTT
Source organism: Balaenoptera ricei (assembly GCF_028023285.1). Classification (NCBI taxonomy): domain Eukaryota; kingdom Metazoa; phylum Chordata; class Mammalia; order Artiodactyla; family Balaenopteridae; genus Balaenoptera; species Balaenoptera ricei. The sequence goes on from NC_082647.1 coordinate 68,608,763, forward strand.
TTGGCCAACCCAATAGTTTGGTGAAAGAATCAAGCTAATACCTGCAATACAGAAAGTACTCGATAAGGATAATTATTTTCTTTATTCATCATATTTCGATTTGCTAATGTAAAAGTGGTTACTGGAAATTATAAGAAAAGTGTAAGATTTCTAACTTCATAAGATTTTTAAATACATACATGTATTATTATCTTTTAAATATATCAATTAAAAATACTCTTCACTTGCATGTTGTATACGATATATGGATCTAAATTTAAAAAAATAAAATGTTTCCTTTAGAAAAGTAACTTCATACACGAAAAGTTGATACAATTATTGGATTGTCCCTGGATCTTCCTTATCTTTCCACAAATTCTTAAAATTTAAGCATTTAAAAATATGCCACATATTTGTTTCAAGAACTTTGTTGAGTGACACTGAGACATATTTCAATGACAGTTGTGATGAGAGATCAAAGTTATTAGAAAGTTCACACAACATGAGAAAATAACCCCAAGTCACTGAACTCCAAAGCCTTTTTCAGGAATGTTCTCCTGATCCCTGCAACACTGCCTTCTACTTCTTCCAAATTCATAGTCTGAAAATCTCCCCACCTTTGGTTACACACTTTTCTACAGCTTTCAACTATTCTGATAAAATCTAGTTCAATATCTGCAGCCTTGACTGCTCTCTTGCTATTCAGTTCCATGTTTCCAAATCCATATTTTATTCTGTCACGCAGGTGTCATGCTGAAAATTCAAATCTAACATCATCTTTTCCCCAAAAATGGATCCAGTTCAAACTGTTATTTCCATCACTGATGTCCTCATCCTACCCCTAGCTACCCGGGTTCAGAGTTCAAGATATTTCGGATTTTTCCCTTTTCTTCCACTTCTAAACAATAACCCGTGCTGTCAATCTACCTGAAGCTTTTCATTTCTATTGTCCTCATCTTAGTCCAGGTTTGATCACATCCCACATAAACTACTACAAGCGTGCTCCAAATGGTTTTTCCTGCTAATAAGATGACACACTAATACAATCCATCCTAAGCACCAGTACACATTCAAACGTGATAATTACTCTATGCCCTCAAAGTTCCACATCTGAGGCTTAGTTTTCAAGGCCGTTCATCCTCTGCCCACTCTAACATTTAAAACTTTAGCCTCTAGGAATCTATTCAATATTTACAAATATTTAAATATAATCTGTAAGGACTTCTCTGGTGGCGCAGCAGTTAAGAATCCGCCTACCAATGCAGGGGACACGGGTTCAAGCCCTGGTCCGGGAAGATCCCACATGCCACGGAGCAACTAAGCCCGTGCACCACAACTACTGAGCCTGCGCTCTAGACCCCGTGAGCCACAACTACCGAGCCCAAGTGCCACAAAAACTGAAGCCTGCACGCCTAGAGCCCATGCTCCACAACAAGAGAAGCCACTGCAATGAGAAGCCTGCGCACCGCAACGAAGAGTAGCCCCCGCTCACCGCAACTAGAGAAAGCCTGTGTGCAGCAACGAAGACCCAACGTAGCCAAAAATAAATAAAAATAAATAAATAAGTTTGGAAAAATAAATAAATAAATAAATATAATCTGTACACTTCTACTTCCACAACTCCTCTGTTTGCAATTAACAAGTACTTATATCATTATGCCATTATAAAGTAACTTCACGAACACAAAACTGTTTTGAATACCCCATGTAATTATTGACCCTGCAAAATGAAGAAACATGGGTCACCTCAAAAAGAAATAGGTGACAAGAAATTTAAATCACCTGGATATTTCACATTCAATAGCAATAAAAATCATAACAATTCTATATTCATAGTACATGGAAATAAACTTGAGTTGAAAAAGTAAAAAAATGTTAATTATATTCTTTGTATGTTTAATGAATAGTAATAACCACAGTCAAATTTTGCAGAAGTAAAACTATCACATATACAGACATAACCATTTTCAATACATCTACTTTGAATGCTTAACCTATGCAAACACTTTTAGAGACATATTTGCTTAGTTTGCTACTTCTGATAAAATCGTTTTGTATCAATGTGTTTAGCAAAATGGTTCTATGATTAAACAGACAAATAAATGTTCAATTATGTTTATTTGAATAAATTATGGATTAAAAATGAGTTTCATGTTCCACATTGCTGTTTGAAAACTAAAAAGAACTTTCTATGTCTCTGGACCTATTCACCATGAAAAGTTCCACATATAAAACTATCACTTTTAACTCTACGTACAAAAAAAATCATCACAGAATTACATATTGTGGCTATTTACTCATCAGGGCAAATAAACAGAAATGTGATCTTAATCAAATGCCATAATCCAATACAAGATCTATAAATACATGAATGGGCAAAAAGTTCCATAGTATTTTGGCACCAACATATTAGTGTCAATCTTTTAAGGGCTTTGAAGGTTCAAACATATAAAAATGTTCTTCAACTAAAATTATATATTCTCCCTGCTTAGAGAAGATGTATGACTAAAATGTACTGTCTTATAAAAGTTTTCCTTTAAAGAATGAATTTTCTACTACATTCAGTATTTTATCTCATTTAGTATTTACCATTTAATCTTATATGGTAATGTGGCATTTTAGTTTATTTAGTGCTTTATAAAATGACAAGATTTTTGATGTCTCACTCAAAATGTATGCACAGCTTAAGACAAACCATATTTAATACTTCAAATGCGATAATTTTTTTCCTGCTTTGTGCTGATCTTAATTCAGGACCCCACTATCTAAAAGAGGTACAAAATTTCTCAGTTTTTGCCAATATAAGAATATAAATTCAATCTAAACTTTGTTCACCTCTTTTCAAATAAATGTTTATAAAAATGGTTTTCAATTAAGAATTATTACCACTTAAAATTAGTCTCATAAACAAAATATTATGGGGCACCTTGGACTGAAATGTTTTGCTAGGCATAACATCACTGACTCTCTGACATCAAATATGCAAAGTGAACAGAAGAATGAAAGCGCGTATGACTTTCTAAAGATATTCAAAATTATACATTTGTAAAATAGTACTTTGCTTCCATGATTTAGTTAAATCATTTTCTGTATGTCAAATTATACGCTATTCTTTCGCTCTAATGTGAAATGAAAAAAAAATACAGACACTAAGCCAGTATCTAGTACTACTAGCGTTTGCAAGCCTAGTGGATGTATGTGATATGGCTTCATGATAAACCGTTATCTTCCCATAATTAGCAATACTGGTTCAACAAACAAACAAAAAACAGCTCTTGAGAAAGGCAAAGGTATTAAGAGGTAGTTTAAGTCAAATTTGGTATTATTCTTGATATCTACCACAATCAAATTATTTATCTTTGTTGTTTAAATGAAAAGTCCAAATACATTCCTATTATATTTCAAGTTGACCTGTGAACATCTAGATGCAGTTGCCACTAATTAGTGGCACCACAGAATTCAGAAACAAGTCTTTCCTGATACACACAATGGAAAAGACTTTAATAAGTGAATACCTAAGAATCTATAATACCATTACACAAAGAGAACTATAATAATAGTCAACAAATGGCTTTTTAAAAATGTACTATTTGTCGCTAAATACACTGCCATTATAACAAAAAACCTTTTGTGCTTTAAAAGGGTATGTTTCTCTCAGTAAAATATTTATGCTTTTATAAATTACCAGACTATATAGCTCATCCACAACAATTTCACTGTTATTGCATAAAATAGTAAATTATTTCTTTTAAATTATTAATTCAATAGAAAAAAGAATTTTTCAGGCTTATAGTCTTTTGAAAGGACAGAAAAATAGATGAAACAAAACCAAAATGACAATTTCAGCATTTAAAATTTACAAATGATAATTCAAACAAATGTTATGACATTTAAGATAATGAAACCCTTCATTTATTCTGCTATCTGGTATGAGTTTTATTTCACATATAAGGAGTCAGAACAGATGTCCAAATATTGTAATGCCAAAAGAGAGTTAGGGCATATCTTGATTAATACCCTCAGAGCAGCCTGTGGTGTCTCTTTAAAACTGGCATGCATTACCTCAAAACAACTATTTAAATCCATTCTAGGAAATATAGCTAGACAAAGCATTCCCGAGACAAAAAGAAAACAACAAAGCTCAGTATAATCCTTTTAGCAATGTGAGTTGCATATTACTGACAGACCATTCACTGCAATCAGCAAATGATTAATTGCAAATTTGTTGCTAAATTGACCACACTCAAAAAAAGAGACAAGCTTCAGGCTACTGTTAAAGAGGAAAAACTTATGTTAAAAATGATTGGAGACTTTTTGCAGGGAATTAATTCTAATCAATATGCTTGTTGACTACACAGTAGAATAATGACTTCCTTAAATAGGAGAGGTACCCATTATTGTAGACATTGAAATTAATATTTAACCCACTGACTTGCAATTTTTAAAAATTTATTGAAGTAGCATTTTCTTGCTTTACCTTTAATAAATAGTTCATGTTTTATCAAACATGTGCAAAAGATTTGTTTTCCTATTTCAAATGTAGATTGCAGACGTAATGCCCATATGGTCAAACTTATAATAACTGCCTGAAGCAATTTGTTCTTGGATTTTTAAAGATAAACCTCAGTGGCATATTAAAAATATAAACGGGGATAAGATAGTACGATGGATGAGTATTTGTCTCTCAGTTACAAATGGCTTTTATTTCTTTACAAACAGAGCACCTTTCGGGTTCTTTTATTCAAATCAGAGTGTTTCAGGCAAAAAAAGAATGGTGCAGTGGTATATTATTATAGATATTTTGTTCAAAATGACCATTTTCATAAAACTAACTTTCAAAGTCATTTCTTGAATAAATATTTATTGAGCACGTACTACTGGCCAAACATTGTGCTTGGTTCCAAGTTGACAACATTAAATACACTTAGACCTGTGCTTAGGAAAATCACAAAAGTTGTAAATCTCTACTTCCCTGTCTTATTTTTCTTTGAGCCTCACTGGGGATGCAACAGTGACAAGGAGGCAGGAACAATACTCTGAAGTTCTTGGGAACAGGAGAAGCAGTATTTTTTGCAATAAAACTGAAAAAAGAAGATGAGCAGAGTTGCTTCAGATATTTACAGAAGTTCAATTACTACTAAAATTATGTCGGTGATTATGCAATTCTATTTTCAGGTAAGGTATCAAAAATCAATATACCTAACAGGAATGTATTTCTAAAAATGTGTGAGGGTGCTTCAAGATATAGACTGTACAAGGCAGGAGAGTGGTATGAAAAGTGAAAATCTTTAGTTTTCAACACTAGCCCTCCATGTTGACATTACATTATTCTTTTGGGAAAACTACACCAAACTCTGAATTGCATTCCCCACAATACAGAGAATGTCTTCTTTGGTCAACACTATGCTCCTGGGTTCTTCAAACAGGGCAAATTAACACAATTTGTCACTATATTCCCTAGTACACATCTAGACAGGTACAAGTGAGCTTAAAGAGCCTCTGCTACAATAAGAGAACACCAAATGACCCAGAGCTTATAGGCAAGAATTGGAACTTGGCAGGATCACTGAGAATAATAACCAGAGAAAACCATAATTCAAAAAGATACATGCACCCCAATGTTCACTGCAGCACTATTTACAATAGCCAGGACATGGAAGCAACCTAAATGTCCATCAACAGAGGAATGGATAAAGAAGATGTGGTACCTATATACAAGGGAATATTACTCAGCCATAAAAAGGAATTAAATAATACTGTCTGCAGTAACATGGATGGACACAGACATTGCCATACTGAGTGAAGTAAGTCAGAGACAAATATCATATGATATTGCTTATATGTGGAAGCTAAAAAAAAAAATGGTACAAATGAACGTATTTACAAAACAGAAATAGAGTCACAGATGTAGAAAACAAACTTATGGTTACCAAGGAGGTAAGGGGAGGGAAGGGATAAATTGGGAGATTGGGATTGACATATACATCCTACTATATGTAAAATAAATAATAAGAACCTACTATATAGCACAGGAAACTCTACTCAATACTCTGTAATGACCTATATGGGAAAATAATCTAAAAAAGAGTAGATATATGTATACGTATAACTGATTCACTTTGCTGGACACCTGAAACTAACCCAACATTGAAAATCAACTGTACTCCAATAAAAATTAATTCAAAAATAAGAATAAAAAAATAATCTACTGAAGGTATCGAAAGTTGGATATTACTATACATATAGTTGAGCAAACTGACGTTCAACAATGCTGGGTACATCATGCAATGTTGCAAAATCAGTATCTGGTTTCAAATGGTATTCAAACTCAGCTCTCTTCTAGGAGATGGCTGGTTATCTTATTTACACAATATCACTGAGCGCTGAAAGAACTGCTATCACCAAATGCCACTGAAGGAAGGACAACTGACGTTCTATCACTACTAAACCTCAAAGCAAAAGTTTGGTTGTACATTTAACTTTATTAATAAAAACATATATTTTTACTTATTTTAGATTTTTACATCCCATTTGTACTGAATTAAATTCTTATACTTTTAAAATACATGGGAGAATAATCACGTTTTACTCTATTTGAAGGGTTTAGGTCAGTACAGGAATATTTTCTATCAAAAGGCATGTAATTTATATCTATTCCTCAATTTGTGAAAATTATCTTTTAAAGCAAATAAACATTGTCTTGGCAAAGCAAATTTGCTGCCTTACGCATTCTCCTTCATAGCATTTGTTGAAGATGCTTACCTTGCTTAAATGTCTTTAAAGCTCATTAAAATACATTCACAAATATAAGTGTTCCATTTTTAAAAACTGCTCTACTAATGATGCATTAATATAGCTAACTTAATTAACACACAGTTTTATAAAATTATAGAGATACAAATTGAAAAGAAAAACAGCACAGGTAATAAGCCATTGAATTCTAAAAACTTGAAGAGTTTTAAGAGATTCAAACTCAGAGATTCAGAGAGTAAAATAACCTGTCTAAATGTTAGTGCTGAACCAGGAGTACAACAAAAGTCTTCTAAATTAAAATGCAGGCATTCTTTCTATTTTACATTAAATCATCTGAATTAGTCATTTAATGTAACTTCAGGGAATTATCAATTTGTTGTGTTTTGGGGTTTTTTTTGCCTCAAAAAGTGTAAAATTCTATCAACGAGTACTAGGATTTATCCGTAAGCACCTGTCAGCTTTTTGCTAGCAAGGACACACAGGACCAAACTAATTTGGACTGTACAATGAGAAAACATTCACCCCAACAGACTGAAAACGTCCAAACTACTAATTACTTTAAATAGTGATATATCTATTTACTTGCCTTAATTAATACTTAAATGTATTCATTGCTCCCATGTGGGGAACAAATTATAATTGATAGGGAAGGAGAGGAATCACTTGGAGATGAAGCTAGAAAAAAACTGGATTTTGAAGAGAAAGAAAAGACATTTGTGTAAACATGAAAGGCTTTGACAATGTGAAGGTAGAGTTTTAATTTGATTTGATTGATGATTGAGTCCTCATCATAATTTCTTGAACAGAGGGAGGGAAAATGTATATCTTAGAGATGCGCCTCAACCTAAAAAGACAGCTGTGATTCTGTTTTGGAAAGCTTACCTTATTACTACACGAATAAAAGGTTTTTACACGTTCTGAAGCGGCAACATGTAGCAAATAATGCTCCAAATGTATTTATGCTCAAACTCATTTTCTGTCCTTTTTACTGGTTTTTGCCCAGCAATATAACTCAGTTTGATCTGAGATGGCATGAAGTAGTTGTCTGAGGCAGAGCATTACCAGCTTTGGTGGGACGCAAGGCTTCATCTGATTACAATAATATATGGTTCCATCATGATTTTTACTGGTTATCAATATCAGTTCTGAAAGATTCATTTTTGGTTTGACTCCTCTGTCTTCTGGTCCAAGTCTTCTTGAATACCAAAAATGAAATTAAGATATCCCAGATCAGGGATAGATTAACTGAATCATAAAGATGTAATCTCACAGAACATCTTGTTTGAGAATTTCTTTTACAAGCAAGAAAACTGAGGGAAATGCCCTGAATGGAATGATTTACAAATAGTTAATGAGCTGTGGCAGAGATAACTGTCTCTTGATTCCTAGTGTACACCCTTATACTACATAATCTAACTTTAATGCCTAGTAGTAAATAAATAAATCAAATACCTTCTGAAAAGTGAGTGGCAGAAGTTGCTCAAAGCACGGCTGAGTGCAGTTAAGATAAAGGATAGAACAATTAAATACTTTTCCACATACTGAAAACAGATAACCTAAGAACTGTCAAAGTGGATCAGACACCCAGCTCATCGCAGTATTTTCTTTCTGGCCATGGCAATAAGAAGAGGACACATTTCTTCTCCCACAGGTCAATCTCAAAATTGGAAAATAAGTTGAATTGAGACTATAACTCAACAGCCTGTCTGCCCCTGGGGAGTTATTATTCATGAATTTGTTCTAGCTTTTTTGGATATTTTTATATATTTTTGTTTCTCAATTTTATATGCTCCTATAAATATTCTTGACTGTTTATTTGCTATAAGTCAATGTTAACTTTTAAGACTCAAACAATGGCTTATTTTCTTGTATTTTTAGTTTGATTAACATCTTTGCCCTTAAAACTTTACCGACCTAGACTACAAGTTATCTTAAACTTCATCTTTTTGGATAAAAAGTTCTTAAGACTTTCATATTTTTATTGATCAACCTTTCAAATAAAATTATTTTACCTTTCTCTGCATTTAAAAATTGCTCATTTTTTACTATTAATTCACTTATTCATTTAATTTTTAATAAATGTTTGGTACCAGAGTAAGGGCTTGAGATAAGAAAACAGACATGATTAAAAAGCTCCTTGCTTTCCTGTTGCTATCATAACTTTCCTAAAGTGGAATAATCAGAAGTACAAGAAGTAACTCTAGTAGCATTTCTGCATACTTTGTAAAATCTCAACTCCACCCTTTTGATTTTATTATTGTTAACAATAATATAAATTAAAACTAAATGATATATACTACTCCTAAACATAAGCAACCTAGAGGTATTGTAAGCACTTTGCCTGGAAGTGTTGGTCTGGGGACCGGCTGATGGGCAGACGCTCAAAGGACATCAGAGAGTCTACTGGTGGGGATTTGAATACAGTGCGGAAAATTTTACTGGGAACTGCAGAAAAGAGGACCTGTGTTGCAGAGCAGTAAAATGTCTAGCAACATTTCTCCTTCTTGTTACATGTAAGATAGGAATGGTATCTAATAAACTCATGAATACAGCTGCGAAAATTTCTAGGCAAAATGTAAAAAACAATTTCACATCTTCTAGCTGCCTATAGTAAAATGCAAGACACAGAGAGAGAGAGAGAGAGAGAGAGAGAGAACGAGAGGGAGGGAGGGAGGGAGGGAGGGAAAGATGGATCAAATAACAAAGGAACTTAAGTTTTAAAGCAAAATTTAAAGAAAAAAATTAAGGAGCCAGGACTTGATGGGTTTGAAAAAACTGTTTCTCATTTTCAGCCCCTCCCATCAAAAGATTCTCAAGAACTGGCTTCAGAGCAGAGAGAAGATAGAATCCAGGCACTACAAATAATACGTGAACTCAGGCTTAAGATCACCAAGTTGTTACTAAGATTGTTTGTTAAGATCTAAAAAATTTTAAGGTCTTGCTTAGTGGATCTTCTAAAGAGTATGCTTTATAGACTTTCAGTTAATAGGGTTTTTAAGAATCTTAAGGGAATCCTCCCACAGCAGGCTCTTAGGCAACCCAAGTTAGAAAAAAGTCTATCAGGAAGATATATAGGGGTATGGTCTGTTGTCTAGTGGAGAGGATTTATAATTTGACACACAGGAAGCATGAAAAGTTTTTAAAGGAACTCTTCCAATCGGACTGATGGGGACAGAGACAGTACAAAATGAAAAGAAGTTGTTGAAGCGCCAACGTACTATGGGAAGGTAGCAGGCTGAGAAAACTGTTTAACAGAAAACGTGGGCTATTTTTTTCTGGAAAAGACATAGTGTCTCAGACAGCGGAACTAAGAGTTAAGAGAATCATCTCCAGGAAGCTGAACTAGGTAGTAAACAAGAAACTGACAATATGTGCTCTGCTGAATTTCAGAATTATTAAGAACCAGTAACTGGTATGTATTTTGCATTTCCTTACTTTTTGAATGGAAGTGTCTATGGCCTATTACCCCATGCCATTGTATGTTGGGCGTGTATAGAGCATAGACATAATTTGTCTCTTTAGTTAATAGATCTTTATTTCAAGATAAATCATACTCAAGGAGCTGTACTAGGGGAAGTGCACTCAGGAACCTCACCTATGCCTGCACCTGATTTAAATAACAAGCTTCTGGAATTTGAGCTGATGTCATAGTCGATGAGGTCTTTGAGGGTGTTGGGAGATAGTATATTTTGTGTGTGATATGGCCATAAATTTGGGGGGGGGGGGAGAGGGTGAATGCTGCAGCTTCTCTCAATAGCAGTCGTCAATAAATTCTATTCCTATCTGATCACACGTCATACCCCAATGAAAGGTACAGTCTATTTCCATCTTTCTGAACCTGGGCCTAACTGACAGAATGCAGTGGAAGTGACAATCTAGGCCTTGCAGCTTCCACCTTTGTCTCTTGGAAAGCTGTTTCTGAAATGTGTGCTTTGCAGGGGACCCACTCTGCAAAGGACCCAAAGGAAGAAGTTCAACTAACCTGAGACCTCCATGATGTGAGAAGTGAGAGAAGAGGCCTTCCCACCCTGAAGGGAGAGAGATAAGTCAAGCATCCTGGAGGGAGAGAGAAAAGTCAAGTACCAAGGTACCAGACATGTGGGTGAAGAAACTGTTTTGTAATTGGATCCTCCAGCCCCAGCTGCCAGAGCTAATGTCCATGAATCGGAGATAAATCACCCACTGATCACTTTCCAAATCCCTGCCCTACAAAACTGTGAGCAAGATAAAATCGTCGTTTTAAGTCCTTACAGTTTGAAGTAGTGTGTGACACAACAATAAATAACTCAAGCCAAACACACCTATAGTATTCATGTATGATTCTGAAATACTTTTGGTAATAGTTGTTTTTTCGGGCACTAAAATGTAATTTATAAAAGTTGGAGCCTTAAATGCAGTTGACAGAAATAAAAAATCATAAAATTTGACATTAGATTGACAACTTAATTCAAAGTTTGGTTTCGATTGTCTTGGGTTTTATAATTGCAGTTAAAATGCCAATACACAGTCCTTGAAAATACGATACGACCTATACCACTACTCCCATCACAGTGCGTCCCAACTGCAAAAACCCTCTTGGTGCCTGTACTTATCATTCAAAGCCCAGCACGATTCCTACCATCTTTGAAAAACCTTACCTAGTATTCTGACTCTCAGACTTCCTTTCTCCTTCACTTAAGAACTTTCTACTACCCTCAGCTTGAACTCCTCCAATCTTCCCTTCAAGGATCAGTTTACTTATAGAAAACGAGAATCAATGAGAGCACCACTAGACAGCTTAAGATTTCAAAGGGCTTGTGCTGTTCTTTTGATTTTTTACTTTCACTCCAGCAATTAAGTTCCTGTCTTTTTTTCCCTTGTGATTTTGTGCCTCTCCAGGATTTAATTTATGTAAGTGACTGTATGTTGTTGTTAGTCCTTGCTTTAGAAACATCTGCATGCTTGCACAAACTCCATATTTGTGTGACTATCTCCTCCAGGAACTGATCAATCCTTATATACTGTGTTACCCTTAAGAGGAGATGAACAAACCTCTTTCTCTCTACTGTAACACTGCATGGATTACTTACATATACTGATTTTTCACATACTTTGAACTTACGATCTATATTTTGACTCGTTTTTATTTAAGTAAAAGTGTTAATCATCTTATTAAATTGGGAGTACATTTTAAGCAAGAATTACCTGTGGTATTCTTATTATAGAGTGATTTTCAAAGACTAATATAAATAAGATCAACTCCTAGACTTATTCAGGAGATCTGGAATGGGGTTAAAATCTGCACTCCAGATGTTTCTGGTCCACAGACTATACTATAAACACTGTTCTGTGCAATGAGGATGAGAGTCAAGACAATTTCCTAATAGTAACATAAAGCGGTGAGAGACTAGAGAGCAGGTCCAGTTAGAAAACCTTTGCAAAAGTGCAAAGGAGAGCCACCAGAAGCCTGATCTAGACAGTGGAACTGGGGATAGAAAGGAGGGGACAGATGGAAGCTAAACTAGCTATTAATACGTTCCTGCAACTGTTTTCTATTAAAGCTGCCTTAAAAAAATGAAAATGCACTGTGGTAAGCACTAAAGCAAACACAACCAAAAAGATGTTTTCTTAACTGGGAAATTATGATGTGCAGTTATGTTTGGTATCTAAATACAAATTCTGCATGTAGGCTGCATTTATGGAAGAACCAAAAACAACCACAATATACTGTATCGTCGCAGAAACAAAACAAACTAGCTGTACTTGGCATAGTAATGATAAGCCCTTTAAATTAAATCTTTATGCAGATTCTATTTCATACTCCAAACTTTTCATGGAGCCTGTGTAATTCTGATATGTAAACCAACAAATAGATATGCTCTGTGTATTGAGTAGCCGGTTTGGGTACCAGCTGGCTTGGCTGTATGCCTTTCTAATGGTAATGAAGTCACACAGCTGCTAGGACAATCAGCTGGAGTTCAGATTATCTCCAGCTAAATGGATATCCATTGACTAGCTTCTTATCCGGACTCATTAAAGTTCAGTATTGACAAATGAAGAGTGCTTAGAGGTTTATAGCTAAGAGGTATCTAGGAATGAACTTGTTGACTTTTTTTCCCTATAGCTTTCTCCTTGTGATTCACAGGGTATCACTCATCTATTTGAGATGTGTGATTACTAATGTACTATAAAATTTTAAGTACTCTTCCATTACTGTTTTTAAAGTGAACAAATATTCCAAAGCGAGAAGTCACATGCATCAATAAGAAGTTGTCAGTATATGAAAACAAAAGCATCACCCAAAAGTACTGTTTTTCTTTAAACCAAACAGAGAAAGACATGATTCTCAGAAAAAGTTTACAGTTGAACTGAAATTGATTTTTATTTAAAGACTCTTCCTTGCAAGTATTGTAGTGAATAATTTCCAAGATTTGACTGTAGCTACACTAGTTTACATGTCACTGCAAACTAAATTTCTTTCAACCTAACAAACTAGATAAAGTGTATCAGTGTAAGTTAGTTAATTCTGTATGTAATCATCCCTTGAACATGCTAAAACTTTTTCAAATCCTCAAGGTAACAAGAACTTGAATTCAATACCTGTTACTCTCTAAAGATCAGAGGCAGAAAACAAGCCTTCACATTACAGTAAAGCTCTCCAATGTTCTTCCTTTACCCCCTGCTGCAGTCAAGGCATAGAGCTCAGAAATAATATCCTATGTTTTGAACTGGTCAACTATTTATTTCATGCACTCAATTTTTTTGTTGCATTGTTTCAGGATTGCCTAACCTTATTTCCCACACTCATCCTCATCCTCCCTTATCCTGTAGACTACCTTCTACTTGCCACAGGTTCACTGCCTTTGTGAAGATGTTAAAAATGCTTAGTCCATGTTTTCCAACTTCCACCTCCAAAAACCAGTTTAAAATTGCCTCCTAAAAGTATATGTATATAATTATTTGCTTTGGAGTTTGATTAAATGTCCTTTAGACTCTTCCTCTTCTTGAAACAGAAAACAAATCTTTAGCAGACCTTCCTCAAGATATGGAAATAGAAAAGTGCTGGTGAAGTACAAATGTGAATGAAGCTCAAAACCCCAGTTTATTTGCTGCTTTACAATGTCCTCATATAAATTCTCTATCCTCTCTCTGATCTGCAGTGTACTTGTTTAATTTCTAGATCTCTTTACTGCTGATTCTAAAGACAGAGCAACATTCTTCCCCTGCCAGTAGTGTGACTTAAAATGCTTTCGCTTTTAGCTACAGCCAGATACTTCTGTAGGTCTGCATCATATTTTCAAGTGTAAGTGCTACAAGGCAGGACCTATGGCATTATTAAATGCATATTCTCTAGCTTACAGTGTGCACTAACACTATGACCAACCACACTTCCTGGTAACTCGGAATAAAGATTTTGGCAGAATCCTCTTATTAGGGAAGAACAAAATTCCAGGCCTTCCCCAAACCAATAAATGTAAACTCACCACAGGACGGATGTTGTCCTGATGCCACAGAGCATGCTCAGAGCAAGTCCAGACCTCCACACAAAGTACATTTTGGGGAGGCAAAACGGCAAACTCCTACAGTCAACAACTACTTCTTAATTGTCTTTAAACTTATTAAAGGTAACAAGTATGTCCTCTAGTCTCAAAACATTTACGCAAAAAAAAAAAAAGGTAGAAAATATGCAAATAAAGTGTCCCTATATTGGCACAGCGTGACACCGGGAGTCAGAAGATCTGCTTAAGTCTGGGAATTTATGAGAATCACTTAATCGCTTTTGATTACTAAAATAGGAGTTCAGATTTCATTCATTCACAAAACAAAGATATGCCAAAGGCTGTGCAAGGCACTGGAAACGCAGAATTAGAAGTCCAATACACAGACCTCTGAGGAGATCACACCTGGGATGCCTAGGGTACCTGAAAATTTAAGATTCTGTTAGTAGGTGAATGGGTAGGAACATCATTACTCCCTTGGATTTTCTACACAAAAAAGATTTACTGCTGACATCCTCTGCTATAGAAGTGGCTGTTGATATTCCTTGATACTCTGTTCTCTTTTGTGTTTCCTAGCAGCTTAACCATTGACTAGTTCTGGCCAGTAGATGGTAACTGGAGGAAACAGGGGTAATAAGTATCACCTGTAGCCAGGAGTAGTTACCTGTCCAGGATTCCTTCTTTTTGCCCTGTTTCCCACTCCATCTGTAGGCCAGATGATGCCAAGGTGACACTGTACTTACGATATAGCACAGGTACTTGCTGCAAGTACCTGGGCTATTTAGAGGACAACTACCTAACCCACGGACAAGATATAACTTCTATTGGGTTAAGCCATAGAGATTTAAAGGCTTGTTTTTTTGTTGCAGCATAACCTAGCATAACATGCTTAATTCAAACAATTATATAATAAAATTCTCACTCACGGACATAAAAAATTAAGATCAGTCAGTGCTCTTCATGACAATTCCAAAACCTAACATCTTATTCTCTGGCCCTCAAAACGTAAGCATTTAAGTTCTGACATTTTCTCCAAGGAATATTGCAATTTTAATGGAATACATAACTCTCCTGAGCATACTGTCAGAGATGCTCCTGAAATATTAAATGTGCCATGTAAAATCCTTAATGGTCTATTACTAATCAGCATTTTCATGGAGAATCCACATATGACTTAATGTTAAATATGTCAAGCCATAAGGTGTGTGAGGATGTTTTCGTTTTGTACTTGCATAGAGATTTTCACAGTGTTCTTATCTTTGTTGCCATTTGGGAGTATCTGTGGATTCCATGTCTTTGTTCACCCTTTCTCCTCAGGTATCCATGGAAGGCCGTATGTTGAACCAACGTGGTACCCCCTGAAGTAAGTTTTCCTCTTTAAAATGCTACATTTTGCAGCATTCTACGTACCATCTATCTACATTCCATTATGTTGGCACAGGTCTGACCAACTTGCAAGCAGGCAGAATGCCAAACACACAGATGGTATGGGGGGAAAGAGCCAAAAAAAACATGTGAATCAACTGTGGGTACTGATGGCATAATTCCCAGACATGAAAGTCCAAACACTTGTCCATCCTAAGCTTACAGTACATACTTACAGACACGCAGATTTGTCAACAATAATCTAGCACTGACAGATTAATTTTATAAAATATTTTTTAAAGCCACCTTTGGCTGCTGAAGATAGCTACAAGGCAATAACTCCACAAAGCTTGGTGTTCAATCTTTTGTCATTGCCCAGGTGACTCTTCAAAAGACAAATAGGCAAGACGTTTAAAAAAAAAACCTGTTTCTAACTAAATCATTTTTAAATAAATGGAAAAAGTGTATCTTGGCTTTATTCATAGATACTGTGCAATAAAAACAGAAGACAAATGTCAATAAACTATATGCTAGGACCAAAGACTGCACAGCAGGCTTCAAATTGTGGCTGTTGAATACTCATCTTTGACCCTTATGTCTGTGTGATCAAAACTGTATTGTTTTAAAACCAGTAAACTTTATTATCAGGATTGGACCTGAGAGCACAAGAAATGGACAGTACATGATTTGAGGATCTTTAAGTGGATCATCCACTTAAAGAATGTCTTCCCTGCTGTCTTGGCAGTTTGCCTGAAATTTCTTAAATTATTGCCACTTAGTTAGGTTAAGTTATTTTATCTCCTGAAGGTGCCTATTAGAAGGAAAATGTTTTATTAGGGAAAGCAGAACAGAAGACTTTGGATTTGGGGGATAGATGAGGTGTAATTATTGCAGCAAAGGCCCTCAGGACCTAGTGGGAAAGACCCCCAGAATCCCTTCACCTTACTCATAAGCTATACTAAGGACAATTCCTATTAAATTGGTTTTAGAGAGAACATCTATTAAATAAGTTGATACTGAACTTCTTGAGGTTGAAAATACTTAGAAAATTAATTCAGGACCTAGATAACCTATTTAATATGTTCAAAGTGAGTGAGTAATATATTTAACTCAGGTCTCTTGAGCCCAAATCCAGTGCTATTGTTATTATCCTATCATCCTGCCATTTTACAGAGTTGAACTAGTTCATTTATTTAACTTTTAGAGTTTAAGATGTGAATAGGAATATTACATTCAATTTTCAAGAGACCATTTATTAAATGACTACTAGCATATAAGTGCAAGATTTCAAACGAGCATGGAGAAAATAAACTGTCCTTTCTAAGTGGCTGGTTAAATCATGTTACATTTCCGTAATTTTCTTAAATTCCATAGCATATAGTACGCACAGACATTTAGTCTCTTCTATGATTAGACATCTCACTACCGTTTTAATCTTGATTCCAGGTCAATTTATGTCCATCGTCTATAGATGTATTTTGTTTACCAAATAATGAATACATACTTCCAGTGCAACATATTCATGTTTGCAGAACATCAAACATAGTCATAGAAACTGGTGTTTGAGAAGTCTACTTTAATCCTTATTTTCCTACAAGATGGAATTATTTGGCTACATTTGATTACCAAAGAGGATTTGTATAAGTGACATATATTCAGAGCCTATCCAGAAAGTAAAATTTTCGCAATCATAACTTTGTTTTTTCTTAAAAGATACTAAAATGTTAAGAAATAGGTTTACTCTTGAAGTTTACTTGGATATGAGACAGGATTAGAATGCCCTAAGATTGCTTGAATCTTCTACAATTTCACCCTGAAAACTCAGTTTCTTTTATTTTTAATTTGTCTTAAAACATTCCTATGTTTTAAGCTCAGATTTTTGAAAGTGGCTTACAGCCATTCCTCAAACAAAGAAGCTAGTAGAGTACTTTACAGATTTCTCAAATTATAATTAAGGTATACAACTGGTAAAAACTTACTGTTTCATCAATTTTCCCTACTAAATGTAATTAAGAGACTCCCTGTCCATTAATATATTGCAGAACTCAATTATAACACAGCTAACCATTACAGAGGTTCTGAAAGACCACAAATCATAAAATCTCCCTGACAGCAGAAGTTTACACACCAAAACCTGAAAACAGTTTATTTGAACTAAACAAAGAGATTTTGCTCTGTGACAATTCATTTATTCTCTTTTTTCTTCCTTCCATCATTCAATCATACGGCCATTTATGCATTCACCAAGTAACTGTTGAGCATTTATTACATGTCAAGAACTGGGGCAGTTATTGAATACAAAGAAAATACAGTACGTAGTCAAAAGAAAATTCCTTTGGTACAAGATTCAGAATTGAAAAGATTATATAACTTCTGCAATGAATACATGAAAGGAGATGAGATTTTCATTCAAGGTAGAAAATGCCATCCATTACAAAAGTGCTATTAATAACAGACCTTTAATATTTAATAGAGCAGAGTGATTAAGACAGAATCCATACTTTATTATTCTATCTTCTACATGTATTAAGTAGGTTTGACCACATTTGGGGGTATTACATGTAATTAAGAATAAAACTAAAAAACATTTTTTTAAATCTCTATAGGACATAGCAGATGTCTGTGTCCATTTAGAGCAATCATATTTATGTCAACAGCTTATTCTGCTTTTATTGAATGCAAATTTGTTGTGTAATTTTCACTTTCTCACTAAAAAAATAACAAAATAAATTAGCTCTGTGAGCATGAGGGGACTTTTTTGAGAATTTATTCACTTTTAAGACACAGTCACACAGTCTAATTCTGGAAGCAGTTAAGACAAATAATTATTACCTGTATTTTCCTATAATACCAACACAATGGTTTTACTAAAACAAGATTTTTTCAACATACATACTGGATTTTAAACACTATAGTTGAAGGCCAATTTTTTATCATGAGTGTTGTCAAAATTTTATATTGAAATACATTTTTTTACTAGCTTGTAACTGTTTTTACAGGTAGAACTACATGTTGTTCATCTTTGTATACTCCTTGGGACATAGCATAATGTTTCATTTAATAAAAGAGTGTTAGAATGAAATTAAAATGGTGAACATATGGATGATTTTCTAAATATAAAAGTCCTCTATGCAGTTACTATGTTCCACTGATTACTAGTGGTTAAAATGTTCTACCTGCTATTTTGTGCCTACATTTGTTGGTTCTGCTTTTGGGCTACAGACATTTCTAGGCAGTTAATTACCAAAAAGTAATCTGATTCTTGTTTTAAAGTTTCATTTCTTTACAAGGCAAATTAAAATCTTTAAACTCATGAGATAAATTAAAAATGTTAAATGTATAAAAGTGCCAATGAAAACCCTACTAATTAACATGAGAACTGATTATATTTCAGATGCTATTTAAATCACAACGCTTTTATAGTTCTAGCCAATGAAATACTCCTATAACATCTTTCTAAATTGTGATGTAAATAATAAACCAAACTTTGATCTTCTTTTTAAATTATGCAGCTATCCCTCCCACCGTAAAAAAAAAAGCTGTTTTCCAAAATTCAAAAATTTTAGTTCAGAATTGACAAATGAAAATATATAAGGATCACATTCCCACCTGAAAATAACTTAAAAAATAGGACATTAACTTGACTTTCTTAAAAGCTATACACAAGTAGAACTATCAACTGCATTATTTGAACAATGTATGGACATTTCCAACTATTACTTGCACTCCACAGAATCTGATTATAACTGCAAGTAATCTTTTATTTAAATATCTGAATATAAAATGTATTATGGATTGGTAATCTAATTATAAAACAAGTAATTAAATATTTATGAGCAAAACGTGCTTATCAGAATCTCAAAGATATTAACATATTGAGCTATTATTTTTAATCAAATGAACCTATTTTTAATTTTACCCTGTATCAAGTATAGTAATAAAAAGAATGCACTGAATTAATTTTTACTACAACTTTACAAGAAAGGTGCTACTAACTTCCCACTCAGAGGTGGGACATTCCCTCAACAATAAAGATTTCTTAACTAATGGTTCTCATGTTTAGAGCATTATAAAGTCAGTTAAAATATAAAAATCAGGTAACAAAAATAAAAAATGGGAACACTCATTATGACATGAATATATTGTTTCATTTTTTTCTATTTCATTAGCAATTTCAGGAAAATTATTCAACATCTCTGAGGACATTGATTATAGCAGATTCTGTGACTATTTGCCAGGAAAATAATGAAATCAGCAGTGGCAGTGTTCAAGATCTCAAAATACGGAAGGGAGTTGTTTGCTTTGAGATGGACTGTCTCATAGGTGCTCCTGACGGGCAGATCAGACACTCCCCCCCACCCCACCCCCATTATTATGAACAAATCAGAAACTGATTCAAACAAGCTAACATGTTTAATAATTTAAATTTATTAAACTATCATTTCATTAGTCTATTAACTAGAATATCACTGTTTTCCAAAAGAACTTAGGCACTTTATCAAAAAATGTATGAATGCGGGAGAGGGAAAAATCTATAAATTTCACATTTCAAGTGTCTAATACCAAAGTATTCACACAGCATTGCTACAATCTGGGCAACATCTCAACCTTCTGCCTTTTCATCTAGAAATAAGAACTTTATCACTAAATTCTTTGAATAATTACCGTGGCTATTTTTCTTAAAGCTACTTAGATTATAAATAAATGACATGGTTACTGCAGAAATGTAAGAAGATTTCTCATTTCAAATTGCTACCACAGAGGTCCTATTTTTTTAAAGGCAAAAACAATTGTTTTACAACACAAGTAAAAAACAATCTATCCACTCTAGGAATAAGTAAACTATTATTGAGATTCCTGGGACATAAAACAAAAAGTAATCCCCCCCCAAAGAGTACATAATTTGAACAAAGTCATTGAACTAACTGAAAATACAGCTATAAAATCAAACTCTACATATTCTTCCAGAACCATTATAACAGTACTATCTTAAAAATACTTTCTTGCATACTTGAAGAATTCAATGTACTTTCCAAAATCTGTAATTTGCACTCAAGTAGTTTGGGGTTTAATTGAAGATTAAGAGTAAACAAATTAGACCCAAATAGGCCATGCAGATAATGAAGATGCATGAAGAAAGCTGTGTGGGACAGACGCACACTGAAGAGCCCATTTTGTCTCAAGGGATACACAGAATCTGCTCCAGCTCAATACTCCATGTAGGGAAGACCAGACGAGTACTGCCTCATCTTGTGATTTTCCAAGAGAAACATGAAATTTAGAATTTTATATGTAATACTTCTGTTTAAAAAATGTTTGCCTATTCAACATTTAAAAAAAAACAACAACTAAAAATAGCATTTGGGTTGCAGGGACTCAGGAGATACGAAATGTTTCCGAAAGAGAGAGACAACCACACTACTATTGGAATAGGAAGGTATGTGGCTCCCAAATTTTAGCATGTAGCAGAATCACCTAGAAGTCTTGTTAAAAACACAGATTGCTGCATCCGTTGCCCAAAGTTTCTGATTCAGTAGGTCTGGGGTAAGGTCTGGTAATTTGCATTTCCAACAAGTCCCCAGGTGATGGTGCTGCTGCTGCTACACTGATGTACATTGTCCTATCTTCTTTTTTAATGAAAAGTAACAAATCATAAGACTCCGTTAAAATTTTTAAATGTTACTGAAGTAAATATAAATACAAGTATTTACATGGACATAACTTTCCATTTCTCTTGAATGAATTAAATTTTTAAGAAACTGCCTAACTTATGGAAAGTGGCTGTTTCACATAACCCATCAGAAATTAATGAGGGTTTCAGGTTTTGCATATTCCCTCCATCACTTAGTATTATCTGGCTTTTGATTGCAGACTTCCTAGTGGGTATGCAGCAGTATATTACTGGAATTTTACTTTGCATTTTCCTATGATTAATCATGTTGTGTTCTTCATCTGCTTATTAGCTTTTTGAAATAGCTTTTTTGGTGAAATGTCTATTCAAGTCATTTGTCCCTTTTATAAATGGAGTTGTCTTATTATTCTTGGATGATAGTTATTTATATTATATGGATAAAAGTCATTTATCAGACATATGATTTGCAAATATTTTCCCCACTATAGCTTGTCTTTTTATTTTCTTAATGGTGTCTTTTAAAGCGCAAGCATTTTTAATTTTATTGGACTCCAATTTATCAATTTTTAGTTTATGGGTCATGCTTTCACTACTGTGTCTAAGTACATTTTGCCTAACCCAAAGTCACAAAGATGTTCACCAGTTTTCCTCTATAAGAATATATTTTTAGTTATTATTCTGGATTTTGGTAACTTGTATCTTTCCTCATATTTTCTTGGTCTAGCTAGATTTCATCAGTTTTGTTCATTTTATCAGAGAATAAACCTTTGATTGGTTTCACTGATTTTTTTCTATTACTTTTCTATCTTCTATTTCATTGATTTCTGCTCTAATATTTATTATGTCATTCCTTCTGTTTGCTTTGGATTTAGTTTGGTTTCTTATGGTGGAAACTTATGTTATTGATTTGAGACATTTCTTCTCTTCTAATATAGGCATTTAAATCTATAAATTCCCTTCTAAACACTGCTTTGGCTACATCCTATAAGTTTTCATATGCTGGGGTTTTATTTTCATTCAGTTAAAAATATTTTTAATTTTCTTTGTGATTTTTTCCTTTGATCATGTATGATTAGAAGTGTCTCATTTAATTTCCACTATTTGGGGTTTTCCCAGATTTCCTTCTGTTGTGGATTTTTAATATAATTTTGCTGTGGTCAAAGCAACGCCTTGTATGTCAATATTTTTACATTCATTGAGACTTGTTTTGCAGAACAGCAAACTGTTTCTACTGTAAAATGTTCTGTGAGTGTGTGAGTGAGTGAACAGAATGTGTATTCTGCAGTCATTTGGTGGAGTGTTCTCTATATGCCAATTTAACATAGTTGGTTGACAGTGTTGTTGAAGACTCCTATATCGTTGCTATTTTCTGTCTAGTTTTCCTATAAATTATGAAGAGTGGAGTATCGAAAAATCCAGGCAAATGTTGTTAAAGTTTTCATTTCTTCTTTTAATCTTTCAGTTCTTGCTTCATATATATAGGGGTTCTACACATTTAGAAGTGCATGTACCTTTACATCCTATATTCCAAGGGTGCATGTACATTTGTAAGTTTTAAATAGTCCTGATGTACTGCCATTTGTCATCTTTAACACTCCAGTTCTCTTATGGTTACTGTTTGCATGGTATTTCTTTTACTGTTCTTTTACTTATAGCCTATTTGTGCATTTGAATTTAATGTGAGTCTCTTATATATAACATATAGACAATTGGATTTTTAAAAACTTTATTTATTTAATTTATTTTTGGCTGCGTTGGCTCTTCGTTGCTGCACGCAGGCTTTCTCTAGTTGCAGTGTGCGGGGTTCTCATTGCAGTGGCTTCTCTTGTTGTGGAGCATGGGCTCTAGGTGTGCGGGCTTCAGTAGTTGTGCCTTGCAGGCTCTAGGGCTCAGGCTCAGGAGTTGTGGCTCACAGGCTTAGCTGCTCCACTGCATGTGGGATCTTCCCAGACCAGGGCTCGAACCCATGTCCCCTGCATTGGCAGGCGGATTCTTAACCACTGCGCCACCAGGGAAGCCCTATATAATTGGATTTTTAAAATCCAGTCTAACAATCTCTACTTTTTGATTTGGGTATTTAGTCCATTCCCATTTAATGTAAGTATTAATAAGGCTGAATTTATGTCTGCTATTTTGTTACTGTTTCTTCTTGTCTCATGACATTTTACTCTTTTGTTTCTCATTTACTGCCTTATTTTGTGACAAATATTTTCAGTGTATCAGTTTAGTCTCTCTGATTTAAAAAATGTTACTTTTCTCAGTGGTTTTGCTAGCGATAACAATATGTATCTAAGCTTATCAAAATCTAATTCAACTTAATTCTGCTAAAATACAGAAATTTTGCACCAATATATCTCCTTTTCCCCCTCTCCATTTTATGTTATTATTGCCATATATATTTTTATGTTATAATCAATATATTACAATCTCTATATAATAATGCCATATTATAATAATTGCTTTATGCCATATTATGTATTTTAACGTAATTAACAGAAGAAACAAGAAAAAAACAAATTTATAGAATCTTTTATATTTACTCATATATTTATCATTTCCAGCAGTCTTAACTTCTTCCTGTAAATGAGTTATTCACTGGTGTCACTTTCTCTCACCGTGAAAGGCTTCTTGTAGTACTTTTCGTATGTCAAGAAATCCTATATGAAATCTTTCAGTCTTTGTTTATCTGGAAAGATCTTTATTCACATTTATTACTAAAGGATAATACTGCTCAATATATTACTCTTGTTGACGGTTTTTTTTTTCTTGCAGTAGTCTGAATACATTATTCCACTCTTTTCATCTTCATTGTTTCTGGTCAGATGTCAGCCATTTTCTGTAGTCATTCCCCTGTATGAGTTGTTTCTCTCTTGTTACTTTCAAGATTTTCACTGTCTTCTAACAGTGTGACATATGGCATGTCTCAGTTTGATTCACTTAGTATTTATCTTATTTGCTTATTTGTTGATTTCCAGGATCTGTAGATTACTCTTTTTCATCAAGTTTCGGGACTTTTCAACCACTGTATCTCAAATTACCCCCGCCCCTCTTTCCTCTCCTTCTAGGACTCTCATTACCTGTATATTGGTATGTGTAATATTGTCGCAAAAGTTTCATACTCTGTTCATTTATCTTCAGTCTTTTTGTGTATTCAGATTAGAAGATTATTATTCATCTGTTTGCATGTTCACTGGTTCTTTTTTCCTTCTCTTTTTACATAGATCTGCTATTGAGCCCTTCTAGTCAATTTTTCATCTTTGTTATTGTACTATTCCACAATTCCCACTGCTTTTTTAATAATTTTTTTCTCCTTTGATATAATCTATTCACTGAGTCATTATTTTCATATATATTTTAATTCTTTAAATAAAGTTTATTTTATTTTTTAACATATTTATAATAGCTACTTCAAAAACTTGGTCTACTATTTTCAACATCTGGGAAAATTCAGGCACTTTCTACTGACTTTTTTTTCCCTAAGAATGGGTCACATTTTATTTCTTTGCACATCTCATAATTTTGTTGAATACTGAACTTTTTAGATAATAAAACAATCATGGATTACGCCTTTCCGTCCTTAAGGCTATTGTTATTGTTGTTTTGCTAGTTTGTTTAACTAACTTGCCTGGACTAAATCTGTGAATTCTATCTTTCCAGCAATGCCTGATGTCCTATAATGTACCTTTCAGTTTGTTTGTTTGTTTATTTTAAACCTGGCATTGTAATAGTCACCTTTGTGATCATATATCTCAGTGTTCCAATGAAGCTTGGTCAAAGTTTGTCCTCACCTACCTCGACCATTAAGTTTTTTATTTTTTGCTGATGGATCTATTTGTGACCCAGATAGGACATTTAAACTTTAGACTGTGTTTACAAGTTTGTCCAGGGTTTTACTTCTTATAAGGCTCTTAGACATTTCTGCCACACAGACAGAGGCTCTACAGGCCAGACTGTGGGTCACTTAGGACTATTCTGTTAAGAGTATGCACTTAAGTTTTTGTCAACTTGTGATACATAGCAAGTTTACCAAGCCCTTTACGTCTGTCCCTCTCATACTTCTCTGTCAAGTTTTTGGACAGTCTACTGGCCCTGCATATGCCATACGGGCTTGCACACTAAGTCTTAGAAAAGTACTAAATCATCCCTGTTCATTTGCTACTGAGCACTTTAACTGACAACACTTCAAATTAAATGAGCCACATTTGGCAGTGGCAGCAAGGCAGGCCCCTCCTGATTTAACTACCAGATTGATACAGCTGGGGAAGGGAGTGATAGCATATCCAGGCAATAATATGATAGACTTGAATTTTTCTTGCCTGAAGTTCAAATTTTTCATGAATCAGCACCCTTCGCTTTATATTTTTGGTTTAATCCTAGAGCAAAGAACTGTTTGCTATTAGGTTCATCCAGCCTTATACTTGTTTTGGGGGTGAAAAGATTTGCTGACCCCTCACTTGGTCATGCCATCCATTGACTTTTGATTGATTTATACAGGATTACTAAAAAATAAAATAAGTTTTTAAGATCAAGAAACTGACCTCTTTTTGTGCAGAAGAAGAAATTGAGACCAAAAAAAGTATAAAACTGACCAGATCTGAACTAAAAGTTTTTGACCAAGTTGAATCTAAACCCAACTTTGATTTACAGCCCCATACCATCTATCTCATTATGCTTCCTGAGCCAAAGGAGTCAGAACTATTATAGTCGATAGCTGTTGATGCTAAAATAAAAGATAACCTTCAATAATAGGAAGCTGTGAATCCAGATCAAATGGATAACATCCTTTCCCCTCTTTGCTAAATAATAAATTCTCTTTAAAAACATATTTGAAAGTAAAAACTAAGTTATCAGTCACAAGTTCTCTAAAAATCACTTAATTTTGATAACATCTCCTTTGACAGAAGGTATCATGGAAACCATCTGAGAAGAGAGACTTCCATTTCCCTTGTTCATGAAAGTTGTTTAAACTGAAGAGATTAGTCTTTCTAATAGCTGGTACAAGACATTCCACATGCATGTTTGTCACAGGTACAGCCTTCTTGATGGACAAAAAATAGGTTATTCCTCTGTTCTGAAGAACTGTTTCCTTTATACAGTTAACAGTCCAGAAGGTAGACTGACTTACAGTAAGCTCAGGATCCCTGAGAATATCTGTGTTAAAACTACACTCCAAATCAAGGCTACATACAAAATATAAATGTTTATATATTAGAACATAGTGTAATATGAATAATATCAATAAAACAGTCATATGCCATCTTGTTTGGATATAATTATTACATACAAATGTTCTCTGCAAATAATTATGAGTCATAAGATATCAAACTGCTGCTGAATATGTTTCATATGAAACACTGCATACTGTAGTAGAAAGACCTTGAGTTTCAGAGTCAGACTTATCAGCGTTTGAATCCCAATTCTACTACCTATTAGCTGGGTGATTTAGCCCTTCTCTGTTTTAGATTCCTCATCGTATTAACAAGGATTGCAATATTATCTATACTGTATTTCTCTAATAACTAAATGATATACTACACTATATAGAGATATTTATTAAAGTATCTGACATATAGACCAGAGGTAATAACTGCCCTTCTCTCTACATCCCCCAGCTCTGAATGGAGGCATGTAGGCATACTGAATAAATCGATTGTTTTGTACCTCCTCAAATAGCCATTTTGGAAATATCTCACACTGATTTAATAAGAGCTGAGAAATGATTGTCTATTAAATTTTTGTACTGTATATTTATTGTGTTATATTCAAAATATAAGATGCATTTCACATTCCAAAATAGTTTCTTAGGAAATAAACAAGCAGTTTAAATTTAAGTTTGAAAAAAAAAAAAAAAAAAACCAATGTTCTTGGGAAATAGCATTCCCAGTGAATTGGTTATAATTCCTTTCTCTGAGTGTAGGTAACTGTTCTCACTCCTTTCTGAATTCCAGACAAGGGAATTGTAAAAACAACACTCTTTTCCCAAACATGAGCCAGGCTATTTGTTACTTGTGAAATCCCCAGATCCCACCTACATATTTCACAATAGTTCATTCATTAAACTCTACTTTCAATTACTCCAATTTGAATGGTGCCATCTGTTTCCTATTAGGATTGTTAAAATATTAAGGAATTATTGTTAATTTTGTTAGATATGATAAATGTATGGTAACTGTATAATAATGCCTTTAGCAGTTAGAGACACATACTAAAATATTTACAGGTAAAATAAAGATTGGCAAGACTTTGATAATTATTGAGGCTGCTTAAATGTACATAACCTTTATTATACTTTTCTCTCCATTTTCTGGTATAGTTGAACGTTTCCAGAGTAAAAAGTTAAATTTTTTTTTTTTTCCCTATGGCTACTTTGTTTTTCTTTTTCCTTTTTTTGGTAACTATTGTTTCTTTGAATCCCTTTGATAACATAGTTTTAACATCATCTCTGGTTTGGTGGTCCTGCCATGAATACAAACAGAACAACCATTTCTAAGACAAGTAGGTTAGTAATTTCCTCTTTTGTCCACTCTGTAACCCTGATATTGGTAACTTTCTCCCACTCCAGTTAAAAATTTCTTTGTGTCTGATTCCAAACTTCATATTCATTTGTTTCAGGGCAGCTCTAAGGTTCATTTGTGACCTTAGAACAAGATGAAAAAAAAAAAAGACATTCCGAGCAGTTTAAAAGTTAGACTCTTCTGGAAACAAGAATGACTGTTCTGGAAATTAAACTCTTTTGCTACATTTCTACCATGTCTCGAAAAGAGTGTTATCAAGTTGTCTCCCTTAAGCAGCATAGGAAAAATCATTCTGCCCAACAAGGAACTCTCTCTCATTTGGAAACTCTCTCTCATTTTAATGATTGGGTACATACCCTTGGCAGGTCACTTAAGTGACCTGGTCTATTGACCTTTAAATTTTTTAAGCCATAACATTGTTCACAGAAGGCAAGACTTGATGATCCAATTGCTGTAATGGATGTAGAGACATTGACAACTTGAAGGAAATAATCAGTAGGCAGAGTAAAATAGTTTTATATGTGTAATAGTAAAAATATTTCAATCTTATTTATCATTTACCATGTTAACTACCTAACTCAACATACTTTCCAGGAGTTACTATCTCTATTATAGCATCATAACAATTAGGTACACAGTTTGGTTATGAAGGAAGTATTTGAAGAAAATTAGCATTAAGAAGGGAAAATTTTAGAATTTTTATGTCATTTAAAATAATGATTTAGTATAGCTTTTTACATATGCTAAAAAGTATCTGCCCACTTCCAAAAAGCTAGGCAGACTAATTTTTACTTTACATTTTATGTAATATTTTTTCAAACTCAATTTCATGTAATTTTTCTTTCATCTGTGTTTGTTTTAAATAATTCTGAGCAAAAAAAAAAATCTGCTAAAATTCCATAAGATTAATTATAAATTTTAAGATAAATGTACTCATTCCTTTAAAGCAGGGCTTTCCAACCCCGGGACTATGGAATTAGGGCTGAGTAATTCTTCATTATAGAGGGCTGTCTACAGCCCTCTACAATGAAGATACTGTAGATATTGTATTGTTGGATATTTAGGAACATCCATGGTTTCTACTTAATAGATGTCAGTAATATCCCTCCTACCAAGTCTATGATAACCAAAAATGTCTCCAGACATTGCCAGATGTCCCTGGGGAGACAAAATTACCCGCTGTTGAGAACCAATGCTTTAAGGTGCATATTGCTTTGCATCTACCTAAATTCTAATTACTACCAAAGGATTATAAGTCAGAAAATAGCAAGAGTTAAACAAGAATAAGAAATGAAGAATTTTGAGAAAGGCGTTGTGATAAGAAATAGCTTTTCAACTAAAAACATTTCTAAACAAAATAATTTCAAGTAATGTGTACTGAATGTGACGATCTGTAAGAGAGCGCCACAATGAGCTGTTGCTTGAGAGTCTAAGTTGCTTACAAAGCCCGGGAAATAGTAGGATGGCAAGCAATGCATTTTTCATCAATTTGCTTTGATATACCTTCATCTAGAACAGTTCATCACAGAAAAGGAATGAATTTTAAACCTTCATACATAAAAGCCAAAATTGGTCACCGGTAAATACACAAACACACTTTGATATGAGTAAACTGACTTTTTACTTACCTAGCATTTCACCTGTTTCTCCCACCATCCTTTTTAAAATATCAAGTGATAATGTTAAATATGGTTACTTGAAGAGCTAACTGAACTTACTCTTATGTATTTATGAAGCCTACAAGTAATAACATATTCAATTCATTTATTTGGCTTTTGAGGATCTTTATCTTATTCTAAATATACTCAACATTTATGTTCAAAGATAGCCTTGAACTACCTTGAATATGCTTGCATATCTTAGCGTTGATCTCTGGTTGATTTATTTCATCTCTACAACTACACAGGAAGCTCGTTTTGTTAGCATTGTCCACTGTATAAAGAAAAGCACTGGGAATAGAATAAAGCCTGAGTAAATACTTAAGACTTAAATTGAGGAACATTTTTCCTGTTTTGTAGTCATCTTAGCTTTTAGCGTCTCCATGAAAGAAACGCCAAAATTAAAAAATAGTAAAAGTAAATATCCACAACTGCTGGTGAAATAGCAACTTTTGGCACCAGCAAATTAAGGTTAGAACAGATTTCAACTCAAAGTTTTCCTGGAATTTTTATACATGCCTGACTCTGTCTGAATTACTTTTGGGAGTTTCAAAGAAAGTGCAGGACAATATTACCGTAAATGTTATAAGTTTGGTTCGGTTTAAGATATAGTTTTCCCTGTTAACACCAATAATGCCAATTTCTTTTAATCAAACATGACTGTAATTAAAATAAACATGTAGAAAATAAAGCATTACAGAATTAAAAGAATTACATAGTTCAGTAGGAAATTCAACCATGTAAAGCTATTTTTAAAGCATCAACTTTTATTTAACTCTCAAAGTGGAAAATTATCAATTCTTGCCATGCAACAACTCAATAAAAAGAAAATGTGCTAACTATGATCTTTTGCTGAGTGCCAGGTGCTGGCACTTAAAACTTCTTGCTATAAGAAAGTGAGATGGAAATTTTTAGTGTGTGAACCTTGTACTGTGTAATTTAAAATGGTCTATTAGTAGCCTCCCAAAAAGCATCTTTGGGTAAAATGAAAAGAGATACTTTAGCAAAAATGCCTTGCTGAAAAGAACAAACTGATGGACTACAAAAATTTCAACAGTTAATATAAACTCTGGATTTTCTCTTTCTGTACATATTTGTATTTATTATCCATGTCAAAAATCTCAAAAAGCAGTCACCACTACTTTACTTTAATAGGCTTTTCTACTGCACTGCCACCTGCTCTTGCCTTTACAACATGGCCCACTCGCTCAGGCAGTTCTTCCCCAACGCAGCCTGCAGTGACCTTTCCATGCCTGAGTCATAAATCGCTAAACATAGGGGATGAAATCACTGACATGCTGCCTTACATATGCTGGTGTGAATGCACTACAATAATTGCTCTGTAATTACATGGTAATTACTGGCCATTTAAGTACATTTAAGAACAGGGTGAGTACTATGTAATCAAAGACTAATTATCTGATTATTTCTGTCTTTTAAACTGTAGGCTTACAAGATATAAAAATTGCAAGTAACATGATGATTAGTCATTGAGCTACATGCTAACCTGAAGTATAATTATGAAGTAATCTGTAGAAATTGTATTTGCATTGTGGTTCTCAACAGTAATTGCAGAATACCTATATTGTAATATACATTCTATAAAGTGATGACAGAAAAAAATCAATACTTTATACTAATAGAGCATAAATATGGGTAACCAAAAATATTACACAACTCATTAGAAAAACATGTGAATGGGGATATATATTTTACAAGATAGGTAATCAGTCTCTGAAATAGGAATTGTTATGGTTTACCTATAAAATACAGAATACTATTGTATCTTTTAATAGTCATTTTTTTAACATCTTTATTGGAGTATAATTTCTTTACATTGTCGTGTTAGTTTCTGCTGTATAACAAAGTGAATCAGCTATACGTATACTTATATTCCCATATCTCCTCCCTCTTGCGTCTCCCTCCCATCCTCCCTATCCCACCCCTCTAGGTGGTCACAAAGCACCGAGCTAATTCCCTGTGCTATGTGACTGCTTCTTTGCACACTACTTCAAAAAAATGTGATAGGGCAAATAATTGAGACAGGTATAGAGAAGTGGAATGAATACTATTAAGGTCAAAGGAGACAGTTAAGAAATTGATCATTTGCACTGGGGTTTAGTGGCTTAATCCAAATGAAGAGTGTAGCTTAAATTCATTACTAACTGGTAGGACCCAAGTTGGAATCATTTATACATCCTCACTGTCTTCTCTTCCTGAAATTACTAAGTGACATGAGAACTGTCTGGATAACTATTTAAAATAGTACTGAAACACACTAAAGGTATTTACTTAAAATTATTTTCAAAGCTTCAACTTTAAGTTTGGAAAGGGAATAATAAAGGATCCTCTCCTGAAAATTTGTCTGATATAGGCTGAACTCAGAAACCTAAACAAATACAAAAACTGTGGAGTGGCAAGGATATATACCAGGAGAAGGATTTCATGGAATATGGTTTACATATGTGTTTGCTGAGGGTGAAGATCAACTATTTCGCTGAGGAATGGTGCTAAAAATTAATAATCTGTAAAACCATTTAAGTAACTATTTCTTCTTTAGTAATATGATTAAAAACCCAATAATATGAGCCCTGAAATAAAGATCATGTTGATTCCATTACAAAGTAATTATGATGACATTTTGTATGTAATGTTGGCACGGAGCTCTGGAATGTGTTAATACCATCATTTGCCATGAAAAAATGTCTTTCAGCAATAGATAAAAATTCCTTCTCTAAAGGAGAAGGGTGAGTTGACAGCATCCAAAGAAATGATAATGCTATCAAAATGGAGCTTGGTTACTTTCAAATTCTTTGCTAAATTTTTCAACATAGTCTTAATGCTACTATTTTTTAGTATTTTTCTATTTTCTGCCACAGCCCCATGAAATACAATATATACCTTCAAGTATTTTTGTGTGGTTTATTTTAGATTAAGCCTTGATTTATATTCTTTTGCCTGCTATGTTGCTACTCCAAGGAATTCTACACTACAATAAACTGCAATCTGAAGTACTTTCAAATACTGTCTTGTATAGTTAGCCAGATACAAATGCATAGTCAAGTGAAATGCTATTAGTAGTCACTTATGAACTTGTTAATCTTTTGACCTGAGCAGCTAATCATAAAGTGAAATCCAAAATGGACTGGGGTAGATTTATTTGATCAGCATCGATTAATTCTCATATCATTAATGAAGTATTTTCTTTGATTGAGATCTCATTAAAGGTTTCTGTCTTATATAAAAACGTCAATAATCCTTCAAAGACAGGAATGCCATTTTACTGAGGCTATATTTTCTCATGTTGTAACCAAAACTTATTTATAATTGCTTTTCCAAAGTGAATCGTTCCACTATTAATTTTTAAAATAAATTACTATACACTGTTTCATGAAGCATAAAAAATTGGGAGGTAATAAATAAAGATCATGCATTGGGTAATGCTATTGGTTAGGCTGAGGAAGGGAGTTAGTAAGCAATTAACATGGCTAGCCATTCTGTGTACACAATAACTCATATCAAGTCGCCTTCTTCCTTGATCACTTGTCAACTGATACAGCCTACAATTTAAAATTCCTGTCTCCTTTATGAGAAAGGAAAGTTGAAAAGTGAATGGCATATATAAAATATGAAAAGATGCTTTAAGTGAGTTTACCATACAGTACTGGGCGTCTCATGAACACATCCATGAGATCAAGCTACCCACTACATTAAGTTCCTGAGAAGAAATGTGCCATCATACAAAAGACAGCAAAGGTGGCTCAAACTGACTTCTTAACAATCGCACCATGAATCATTTATGTAATTTACCATTAGACTAAACCTCTTCTTTGTTTTCATTTTCCCCTACTAATTCATTGCTCTAGTACAGGATGGCGTTTCTCAGAAAACAAAGAAGCTAGCAGAAAATGTCATAAATGGATACAAAGTTTTCCAGCTCATTTTATCTAGGCTGTTTCCCCTATAAAGTATCTTAAGAAAATATATAGTAGAGCTAAAGAATCTAAATCTAAAGCAAACCATATAAAAACCTGCTATATAATATGAAATAAAAAGAAAGTAATTTTAGTCTGTTTAATAATATTATCAAATATTGTCAAAAAAATGCTGCAATTATTTCTACATTTTTATATTGGCAAACACATATAAAGGAAAGTTTACGTCCTCAAATACACTTGAATCCATCCCTTGAAAAATTGCTACACTAAATGGAATATCCACTTTCACCACTTATATTCAAACATTCCACTGGAGTTTATAGCTAGAGCAATAAAGAAAAGAATTAAAAACATCCAAATTGGAAAGAAGAATGGAAAACTATATTTTCTTTGCAGATAATGCAATCCTGTATATAGAAAATTCCAATCCAACAAGCCCAACAAACAATTACTAAAACAAGATGCAAAAATCAATCTAGAAAAATCAACTCTATTTCTATATACTAGTAATGAACAATCTTAAAGTAAAATTAAGAAAATAATTTTATTTATAATAGTTCCTAAGACTAAATTCTCAAAAATACATTTAATAAAAAGGGGAAAACCTGTACAAAATATTGCTAAGAGAATTGAAGAAAGTAAATAAAGTGAGAGATAGTTTACGTTCATGGATTGGAAAACTGAGTATTGTCAAGATAGCAATTTTACAGAAATGTCCTATAAATTTAATGAAATTCTTATCAAAATGCCAGTAGGTTATTTTGGAGAAATTGACAAGATGATCCTATAACCTATGTGGAAATAAAAAGAACCCAGGATAGTCAAAACAATTTTTAAAAAGGAGAAAATTGAAAGACTTAACACTATCTGATTTCAGAGCTTACTAAAAAGCTATAGCAATGGGGAGTATGGTATTGGTATAAGGATAGGCATATAGACCAATAGAACACATTTAAGAGTCCCAAAATAAACCCTTACATTTATAGTCAATAGAATTTTGACAAAGACATCAAATTAGTTCAAATGGGGTAGAGGACAGAATTTTTAGCAAATGGCCGTGGGATAACTGGATAACAAAATGCAAAAAAAAAAAAAAAAAAAAAAGAACTTAGGCTTTTCATTCAAAGCATATACAAAAATTAACTGAAAATGGATCCCACATCTGAATAGATGAGTTAAAACTACCGAACTTCTGGAAGAAAATATAGGAGAAAATCTTCATGGCCTTTGGGTTGGACAAAGAGTTCTTAGACATGACACCAAAAAAACAATGATCCACCAAAAAATTTTAAAATTGGACTTCATTAAAATTAAAACTGTTGTACATCAAAAGATACCATTCAGAAATGGAAGACAAGTCACAGAATGGAAGAAAATATTCAAACATATATCTGATGGGATTATATCCAGAATACATAAAGACCTCTTATAATCAACAGTAAAGACCCAAGTTTTAAAAATGGAACAAAGATTTGAGTAGATTTTTTATCAAAAAATATATATCAATGGCTAACATGCATGTGAATAAATGATCATCATCATTCGTCATTAGGAAAATACAAATTAAAATCATAATGAGATACCACTACACACCTACCACAATGGCTCAAAAAACGACTATATCAAGAGTTAGTGATGATATGGAGAAACTGAATTGTTCATGTAAGCAGGGAATGTAAAATGGCACACAGAGCCCCTTTGAAAAACAGTTTCACAGTTTCTTAAACTGTTCAACAGGTACTTGCCAAACAACTAAGCAATTCTACTCTTAGGAATCTATCTAATAGCAATGAAGATATATGTCTACACAAAGGAATGCATGTGAATGCAGCATTATTTATGATACTAACAGCCCAAACTGGGAATAATCCAAATACACATTAATTAATGAAAGGATGTATACTACTTGATATAACTATATAGTAGAACACCATTCAATATTTAAAAAAAAATAAACTACTGATGTATGCTGTAATATTAATGAACTTAAAACATTATGCTAAATGAAAGAAACCAGATGCAAAAGACTGCATATTTATGATTCTAATTTTATAAATGTTTATACACATTTTTCCAAACTAGACATATAGGTGGCCAACAAGCACATGAAAAGATGTTCAACTTCACTAATCAGCAAGGAAATGCCAATCAAAACCACAATGAGATATCACCTCACACCTGTCAGAATGGCTATTATCAAAAAGACAACAAATAACAAGTGTTGGCAAGGATGTGGAGAAAAGGGAAACTTCTTGATCTACTGGTGGAATGTAAATTGGTACAGTCACTATGGAAAATAGTATGGAGATTCCTCAAAAAATTAAATATGGAACCACCATAAAATACAGCACTTCCACTCCTGAGTATTTATCCAAAGAAAACGAAAACACCAATTAGAAAGGATGTGCACCCTTATGTTCCCTGCAGCATTATTTACAATAGCCAAAATACAGAATCAAGCTAAGTGTTCATCCATAGACAAATGGATAAAGATGTGGTGTGTGTATATAATTTATATACATATATACACATAAAAATATACGCATATATATAATAGAATATTACTCAGCCACACAAAAGATGAAATCTTGCCCTGTGCAACAACATGAATGTACCTAGAGGGTATTATGCTAAGTAAAATAAGTCAGACAGAGAAAGACAAATACTGTAGGATTTCACTTACATATGGAATCTAAACAACACAGAAAATGAACAAATACAACAAAATAGAAACACAGTCAGATACAGAGAATAAACAGGTGGTTGCCTGAGGGGAGGGGTGGAGAGAGGAGAGAAATGGGTGAGGGAGATTAAGAGGTACAAACTTCCAGTTGACAAAATAAATGAGTCATGCTATAAAATGTACAGTGTGGGAAAAATAGTCAATAATTATGTAATATCTTTGTATGGTGACAGATGGTAACTAGACTTATTGTGGTGATAATTTTGAAATGTATAGAAATATCAAATCACTATATTGTTTACCAGGAACTACCATATTGTTGTAGATCAATTATACTTCAAAAACAAACAAACCAACAAAGTCATAGAAAAAGAGATCGGGCTTGTGGTTACCAGAGGTGGGTGTGGGGAGAGTGGGAATTAGATGAAGGCAGTCCAAAGGTATGAACTTCCAGTTAAAAGATAAGTAAGTACTAGGAATGTACAACATGATAATTAACACTGCTGTATGTTATATATGAAAGTTGTTGAGAGTAAATCTGAAGAACTCAGCACAGGGAAGAATTTTTTTTCTCCGTCTTTAACTTTATATCCATATGAGATAATGGATGTTCACTAAACTTACTGTGGTCACCATTTCATGATGTATATTATTCAAATCATTATGCTGTATGCCTTAAACGTACACAGTGCTGGATGTCAATTATATCTCAATAAAATGTCTAGAAAAGACAAATTTATAGAGACAGAAAGTATATCAGTGATAGTCTGTGACTGAAGATGGGAGTTGGTAGTAACTTCAAATGAACACTAAGAAACCACTGAACTGGGCACTTAAAAAAACTGAATCTCAGACCATGTAAATTATACATCAATTGCTATTAAAAAAACATTAGAGGAATAAAAATGATACGGAACAGAAATTTGTTAAAATCCAAAAAAAAAAAAAGAGCAGTAAACGAGGAACAAAGGAACAAAATTTCATGAGACCTACAGAAAATAAAGACAAAATGGCAGATGTGAAAACAACCAATCAGTAATTATAGAAATACGAAAGGACTATCACTTGCATCAAAAAGTAGAGATGGTCAGTCTGGATACAAAACAAGATCCAACTATATTCTGTCTACAAGAAACAGGCTTTAGATTCGAAGACACAAATAGGTTGGAAGCAAAGGGGTGACAAACAGTTATACCATGTAAATAATAACCACAAGAGAGCTGGAGTCAACATAGTAATATGTAAGAAAATAAACTTTAAAACATGAAATATTGTTAGAGGCCAAGAAAATGAGGTGTCACATTGATAAACCGTCAAACATAAGGAAGATACAATAATCATAAAGTATGCACACATAACAATAGATCCCAAGATACATAAAATAAAAAGCGACAAAATTGAAAGAAAAACAGACAATTTAACAATTATATTTGGAGAGTCAAATACCCCACTCTTAATATTAGGTAAAACAATTCAAAAATAGAGGGCTAAAACAACACTACCAACCATATCGACTAAGCTGACATTTCTTGAATACTATACCCAACAGAAGCTACAGATTCTTTTCAAGTGCACAAGGAGTATTATCCAAGATAAACTATACATTAAACCAGTAAAAAGTATCAACAATTTTAAATTTACTGTAATGGACCAAAGGATGCACTTCCATTACAACGACGTGAAACCGGAAATCAACCACATGGAAAAAAAAGGGAAATCCCCAAACATTTGTTAAACACCACACTTCTAAATACCCACTGAGCTAAAAGGAAATCAAGACGGAAACTAGAAAATTTCTGAACTGAACACATATCAAAACATTAAAAACAAAGTATGGGTCGCAGGTAAAGTAGTGCACAGAGGGAAACTGGTATCTAAAACTATCATTTCTATAGATACAGAAAAATCATTTGATAAAATGCAATAAAACTCATCAGGATAAAAATCTATCAACAATCTAGCATTAACAAGGAACTTCCTCAGCTTTCGAAAAGACACTGGAATTTAACTGCTAAACTCAAATTTAATTGCCAAGGACTGGGTGTCTCTTCCTTAATATTGTAAACAAGGAAAGTATACCTACTCACTGGATTCTAGCCAATGCAATAAAGTAAGAAACAAAAGAGAGAGAAAGGAGACTCATGGCTGCCTAAGGTTGGAGGTGGGAGCAGAGACTGACCGCAAGAACACGAGGAACTTTGGGGGATGACAGAAATGTTTTACTACTGTTTTATGCATATGGTTGCACAATTATATAAATTTAATAAAAATCACTGAACTTTACCCTTAAATGGGCTAATTCTATGGTGTGTAAATTATATATCCTAAATGTTTTTAAAATATTGCTGAGATATGAAACTTGAGTAAATTACTTACAACTATTATCCACAAGAATTTTTAAATTTTTCATTTTTAATTTCAAAAAGACTCATGTAATGCTCATTCTTCTTGACAGCAATAGTAATTCAGTAATAAAAAGCTCAATCCTGGAGTTGCTATCCAATTCCTCAAACAGCACACTAAAACGGTTTATACTTAGGACATGTCTTTCGGTCACCTTCAAATTACTGATTTGCTTCTACACTTAATCAAGATCCAGAGATGTATATTTGACCATTAAATAGTCACAGTATGTGGATTGATTGTCTTTCAGGGTTAACCCCTTCAGGGTGTAATACTTAGGCTTTGAAATTATTGATCACAATATACTTTTAATTCTCTGTAATAATTTGTAAAATAATTTTGAATAATCTCCTATAGCATGAATTTTCATGTGATAAGCAGAAAAAAACATCGAGCCCGTTTCCCTTATCACATCATTGGCATCACTTAAGTGAAATATTTGATAATATACAAAAACCCTGGGTTTGCTCTTGCAAGGTGTAGGCCAATGACATTATGCCACAGTCAACAGTATCATTTGATAAAGGAATTTTCCCATACATCATTTTTGGGGTATAAAATTTACTAACCTTGCAGATGTTGTTATAATACTCTCAGCAACCATGTGACATATTTACTATGAAAATGTGACTTTAATGATGCCTTTGAAATGTTGGTCTTTTCCTTGCCTTTGGCAAAAGTAATAGTAATCAATTTTGTAAACACTGTATTATGATTGTTCTGAAATAACTCAATTGGTTTACCAGAGAGGTTATTGTGTTTTGTTTGAAAATTAAGCAAAAGTTCATACCCCCAATTGTCAGAGACATCTGACCTAAAAAGCTCTAGGGTGAGCTAAAAAAAAATCATTAATACAATAAAATCTAATTTTAAAAGATTTTTATCTTCATAATTCCTATCATACCATTTTCTGTTTTGGCTACTTGTGCAAAGTCATCACACTTGTTAATTTGCTTCCCTGACAATATTCAGTTTTACCTTCTACACCTGTAAGAGTCTGGTTCACAGTTTGAGTTACAACTTCATGACTGATTTCATCATATTTATATTCGAATGGTTTATTTTGAAGCTTTGATTAATTTCCAATGAATTGTGGATAAAACTCAATGTAACTGTAAAAATGACAAATGCATATTTAAAACACACAAGCAATAAATGCAAATAATATGAAAATATTAGGTGAAAGGAAATTTACCCTGTTATCCGAACATGTTCTAGGATAAACTGATCAACACTGTCCTTTTAGCATGCATATACCCTTTCAAATGCAACTATTTTTAGTAGTATAATAGGGTATCTATGAAAATAGTAATTAATCTTATTTTCAAATTTGTGCAATACGTGTGAAAAAAACTTCACTGTGGTTTCATCGAAGCCACCAGACACCTGGTTGACATTTGATAGGTTATAAAGATCCACTAGTGGTCCATGGTTTACACTTTGAAAAATACGGCATTAAAAATGTTGTGTCTCTTTTCTTCCAGGTAGACTCATATTACAAGCAATAACCTGTCCAAAGATTTGTGATATTCCTTCATTCATGGGAACAGACAATAACTTAAGTAAAGAGCAATTTACTTGAGAATTATGAAAACGATGATTCTATGTTAATGAACATTGAAATAAAAATGATTCACAAACATAGGTCAGTTATAGTACTATTTCACTTGTGAGGCACAGTGAATTGCTTCCAAACTGGATTAGAAGATTTGGCAGTGCCTTGGAAAATGTAAATGTGGAACTGTAGGAAATATAACTTGCTACTTGTTAAACATAACAAATGAAGCAAGAATGAACTGAGCCCACTGAGGGTAAACAAGTAATAAAAGATAAAATATCACTGATATTTCCCCATGAATACATGTATGGAATAAGTAATTATTTGTGTTTTAGAGTTCTTATATTAAGAAACAATAGACTGATACTTAAAGAGAGCTATACAGAAGCAACCTAAAGATTTAAAAATTTCCCAAAGTACGTAAATGACTTATTGTCTGTCGTAGGCCACTTTCTTTTACATTCTATAGGATTTTCCCAATCACATCCACATTAATCTACTCCCAAATTTTTACCACCACATCCTCTTTTGCGTTACAGACCTGAATTTCCAACTCAATCAGTACCAGAGTGCTTCTGAGGTCAAAACATTTTTACTAGCCATGTCAACCTCAATTCAGATCCATCACCAAAACTTCTCAATTGTTCCTGCGGTCCTTAGCACAGTCTGATTTCTAATATTCCCATTCTAAAAATCCTGTTCTGTTTCATCACATCATCATTGCATACCATGGAAACTGCTAGCCTCTGAACTCATTATTGGCCTCCCTGCCAGAGCTTTTAAATACATTTTATTGGCTGAAGTCAGATTATTCTTCCTAAAATACCATTCCTTTCAAATGTTTTTCCAAAATCTTCTAATGGTTCTTTATAGACTATATCTTAACTTCCAAACTCCTTATCAATTTTTTCATGGTGAACCAGACTGCCGTTTTTGAACCCTCGTATGATCATCTACCTGCAAACACCTGTCAAGTCACGGTGGTCACTCTCCCCTAAACATCGTTCATGCTACCTAAATTCCCCACTTCATAACTTTGCTCACATCATTCTTCTTGTCCAGGAAACTCTTGCATACTTTATTTTCCTATTTAATTCCTACACGCCCTTGAATAATCCAGGAGAAGGTTTTCCATAAAATTTTACCAGTTTTGCATTTCACTACTTTGCTTGGTCACCTGAACCAAGCTGTAGCTGCCTCTCTCTTGCAGAGGCAAAAGATTCAGATATTCAAATATGAATATAACACTTCTGCCTGCCAGTGGTCCAGGCACACAATTGGAGGATTTTCTGTTGGGGAAGATTCTGCCTGGGACTATCTTCCTGAGACGTCAATCACGCCTCTCCTCCCCTCCCATCCCCTCCCCCAGCAGACTGCCAGCTAAGTTACCATTGAGGTCAAGGTACTTCAGGAGATTCCTGTGCGCAAATAAAATGCCGTCCCTACAGCTAAACTGCTCCCAAATCTGTGTTTATCTGACTTTGCTGTGATGGCTTCGAAAAAAGTGTGGATAGGTCCACTGGAACTATTTAAGGAATCTGAGATAAAGATTTATTTGCACAGTTTCATGCTATGGGCCACAACACGTTACAGGTCCACATCATGTTTTATTCTGTCTTAAAAAGGTCAGAAATTAAAATAATTTCTAAATACACAATGATGAACAAATTTCCGTTTTATCAAGGCTACGGTACTTAAAAAGGGTTTGTTTACAAAGAAATAACTAACTTTAGAGTTCATGGAGTCAGAAAACCTACCTGAAAGAATGGGAAAAAAAGACTGAATTTTGATATTGCCCTCCCCCTTACCAGCTGCATGAAGATGGGAAAATTGACCTCCCTGGACCTCAGTTTTCTCATCAGCAGGAACGAGACGGGAGTAGTAGTGACTAGCTCACAGTGATGTGGAGATAATTAAATGAAGTAAAATTTGTAAAGCATCTAGTACCAAGTACGCTCACATATAGTAGCAGCTCAATAAACAACAGCTCATTATTATGGCAATAAATTTAAAACTCAAGATATCGCTAGCTCAGAAGGTAATGACTGGTTGTACATGCTAGAGAGAAAGCTCCACAAATTCTTTCTGGACACAACTGCATATACCTCAGGGATCCCAAAAGGACACAAAGAACATTTTAAGTGTAGGACACCATAAGCATTTTTTTAAAATTCCATCTTGATAAAAAAATAAAGATATTAACTAAAATTTCTTTTTTAATATATTATTAAACACATTACATTGCTTTCAGGATAGAATTTTTACTTCTCTATAATCTAGCCATTAATTCTGAAATTTCAAATGACCTTGAGATAATTAAAAAATATTCAAGTTACAGTTATAAGATAACCATCAGATATGTAATCACATATATTTAGGAAATTTCAGCAGAACATCAGAAGAAAGTCTTTGTGTTGGTACAGGTTATAACAATGAAAGAAAAAAATTCCCTCTATTTAGGTGCAGTCACTGAGAGTATTAACTGACTAACCTCATCTAATAAAAATTACACAATATAAATTTTTATAATTTTGTATTTATAAATATTTAGCTGGTGGAAATGTAAATTGGTGTGGTCACTATGGAAAACAATATGGAGATTCCTTAAGAAATTAAAAGTAGAACTGCCATATGATCCAGCAAACCCATTTCTGGGTATATATGTCACGTAAATAAAAACAGGATCTTGAAGAGACATCTGCACTGCCATACTTACTGCAGCATTATTCACAATAGTCAAGATACAGAAACAGTCTAAATGTCCATCTAAAGAAGATATGGTGTGTGTGTGTATGTATATATATATATATATATATATATATATATATATATATATATATAAAATGGAATATTATTCAGCCATGAGAAAGGCCATTCTGCTGTTTGTGACATGGTTGGACATGGAAGGCATTACACTAAGTGAAATAAATCAGGGAAAGACAAATACTGTATGATATCACTTATATATAAAATCTAAAAAAGCCAAACTCATAGAAACAGAAACTAGAATGGTAGTTACCAGCGGCTGAAGGGTGGGGGAAATGGAGAGACATTTTTCAAATAGTACAAATTTCCAGCTATAAGATGAATTAAGTCCTGGGGATCTAATGTAGAACATGGTCATTATAGTTAATAACCCTGTTTTATATACTGAAAGTTGCTAAGAGAGTAGATCTTAAATGTTCTCACCACAAAAAGAAATAGTAATTATGTGACATGGTGCAGGTGTTAGTTAACACTATGGTGGTAATCATTTTGTACTATATAAGTGTATCAAATAAACATGCTGTACATCTTTAACTCTGACAATGTGATATCATTTATATCTCAGTAAAGTTGGAAAAATTTATATAATTTTGTATTTGTAAATGTTTAGTAGAACAGCAGTGGTTTTCATAAGACTTGAAGGTATTTGTCAAGTGATATATGCTTATAAAACAAAGTGAATAAACCTAACATACAGAATCATTTAAACAATACAAAAATCTTCATGATAGGAATTTAAAATTCATTAACACGTTTGGAGTCACTCATTTTTGTGTATAAAAAATGTCAATAACATCTTTTATCCTCATGGACCCCTAACATAGCTGATACGCAAGCCAAATTTTTGTGTCTAATGGAAAACAATTCAGGTTAGTTTTCAAAGAATATCCAGATTATCTGGCACATTTATTATTTGGATTATACAGATAGTCAAAAATACTGGGGCATGAAAATAGTAATGATGAAACTTCACACACTGTTTTTGATGGGAAAATTCTTCTAGGACAAGGGTGTTAATAAATTCCTCAGTAGTGGCTTTTTCTCTTTTATAGAACTCCATTTTTGCTTTTCAGGCCTATCACACTATTTTTTCCCCCTATAAGTCAGTTCTTTCTTTGCT
Organism: Balaenoptera ricei; assembly: GCF_028023285.1. Lineage (NCBI taxonomy): Eukaryota > Metazoa > Chordata > Mammalia > Artiodactyla > Balaenopteridae > Balaenoptera > Balaenoptera ricei. The sequence continues at coordinate 68,652,611 of NC_082647.1, forward strand.
TTCTAGGCTTGCTCCCAAATGTCAATTTTCCCTTTCATTCACTCCCACTTGTATTTCTACTGTCAGATGCTTCTTCATGTTCATGCCAAGATATGTATTTTTTTTTCAATTCAGCTTTTGAACATTTCCCATTTCCTTTATACCTGCTATTCTACCCTTTCTATCACAATCTCTTCTAACTCCCTCTATTGCTAAATGTTTTATCTCTTTCACAGATTCTCCTTAAACTGCATTTACTTCTACTCCTCTTTATGCATTCGTGCTAGGATAGTCATTAGGACTGTTTATCCATATTTCAGTCTCCTTTCTCTGGGCACTATCAGAAATTAGCAGTGGACACGTGACTTGCTACAGGAAAAAAAAAATAGTAAGTGAACCAAAGTGATACATATCACTGTCAGTCAGATCCCTTGAAGAGCCTGTGTGTAATTCACTCTATCTCTTTTTTGCTGCCAAGGCAACCATCAACTTTCCAAGTTGTGGAGACAACATTCAATTATGGTCCATGAATGAGGATGATATGCATCAGAGAATCCTGGCAACATATGCTGGACACACAGCTTGAATGAAAAATAAACTGTTTTTAATCCACTGAGATTTGGAGGGCTTTTTGTTACCACACTGTAACAGAAATTGTTATCTTATGGAGGATGTTATCATGATTTTTTAAGTAAAGAAAAAAAAAACCACATATGACATTGGCTTAGCCGTTAGGCGTAGGATGCTATGTAGTGAGGAAACTATTATCAGAGGTAGTAGGAAACAAGGTGATGATTCATATTATACTTTGGTGAAAGTGAAGTGGATCATGTACTAAATATCTTGAGCTACAGGAGAAAAATTTTAAAAAAATATGTAAGTACTGTGTGTCAGTTGCCACTGCTGGTATTTGGCAAGGTATTTCAAGGAAGAAATGAGCACAAAAAAGAACTGGAGCTTTTCCAATGAAGAATAAAAGAATATAAAGAGAGAATTCATTAGGGCAGGAAGAGGAAACTTCTCAAACAGTACAAGATAAAACTGAGACAGCTTTAGAGACACAAAAGCAGATTAAAACTCAGCTTTTGTAAAGAAAAAAATATGGATTTATAGCTATTATTAAAAACTTTCAATTTATTAAACTGGCTCAGGATAAAGATGTGATTCAAGTTATTGTCTTCATCCACATTTTTAGGACCTCTGAAAGATTAACATTCATTAGAGAAAAGTTAGGCTAATGTGTGTGGCACATAGTAAATTCTTTTAATTGCAAAAGATGGCTCGAGGAAAAAAAGATTAAGGTTGAATGTCTATAGCTGAAGTTTATATAAATAAAGTACCTCCAATTAAAGGGAACTGTGGGTGTAGGTAGTACACCATGTTGCTGACTGGAATCGAACAGCTAGTCAACTAAGTAGTCAAAATATTTTAAAAAGCATGAACTAAAGGAGATAAGTCTAGAAGATTGAGATGACCCATGAGGCCCCAACAATCTATGAGTAGAATCTGTGCTGAGAAAACATATCATCTCTCAAGAGAGACCAGTTTCCAAATGCCTATCCCAGGTGTAGACAAATAGGACAACGAAAAAGACTAAAGCAAAGGGAATGTGAACAATGGACAACGGGGGTCCCCAGAAAGCAGAAAAAAGGTTTAATTAGGTTCCATTACACATTCCCAGGGTTGGAATCCTCACAGTTATATGCTCAGCAACCTTTAAGAAATGCTAAAATCAGGCTCAGTTGGGTGATTTCCATTCTTTCCCTTTCTGGGAGCATGTACTGTGGTTATCCTGTTCCTGATTCACCATAGATCAGGTGAGAAAGAGGGCAAACAATTGTTATTTTTAATTCTACGCTTCTAACTCAAGAGAGGTCACTCAAAGAACTGAGGTAGACTACTTTCTCACCTCCTGAAGAAAAGTACGATTAGGCAGAGATGGTGGGCTCCGACCGGTTTGGACATGCCTGACCAGGAGTATAGGGTTGGCATCCTTGATCAGGGCACGAGTGTACTGGGTGTGGGGCAGAGATTAAACTGAGTATTTTCTAACCAAAAGACCTGATTCTGATAATCACTGGACATATCCCTCAATATTCTTGTTCTTCTAATGGGTTACGGTAAAAATAAACTCCCCTGCCCCCTTGTAGTTACCTGTGGCTGCATACTTCCCTTAGTAATAAAATGTAAAGCTCTTCTGTGCCAGCTTTGGGTAAAAGCCTTTAAAATCCAATACTGAATTTACCATCTCCCCCTGTCATAGTGAAAGGAGATGTTCCGGAAGGGGAAGACTCTATCAGCCTGAGTCCCCTGAATTAGCAGATCCATAATACAGTGCCTTCTGGACCATGAGGGATATATAACACATTAGCAAGAAACAAACCTTTGATTTTTTTTTTTTTTTAAGCTCCTAGATTTTGAGGGTTTGTTTGCTCAGCATAACCTAGTCTATCTTGGCAAATACACATATTACTTTTATTTAACTTGTTACTCTGCTTTTACCTAGTAACTGCATCTGTAAAAAATTAAAGTCAGGGCTTCCCTGGTGGCGCAGTGGTTGAGAATCTGCCTGCTAATGCAGGGGACACGGGTTCGAGCCCTGGTCTGGGAAGATCCCACATGCCGCGGGGCAACTAGGCCCGTGAGCCACAACTACTGAGGCTGCGCGTCTGGAGCTTGTGCTCCGCAACAAGAGAGGCCACAATAGTGAGGCCTGCGCACCACGATGAAGAGTGGCCCCGCTCGCCGCAACTAGAGAAAGCCCTTGCACAGAAACAAAGACCCAACACAGCCAAAAATAAATAAATAAAATTTAAAAAAAAATACTAAAGCCACATTGAAGGGGGCATATGAAATTAATTGTAATGGTATATTTAAAAAAAAAAAAAAGAAAGAAAGAAAAATTAAAGTCAAAAATAACAACTCAATTTTTTCATAGTTTTTCAAATCTTCTCAGCTATATTGCAATGTTCTTTAGAGGAAATATCACTTATTTTGGTACTTAAGTAATATTCTTACCAACTAGGACAATTACTTGCATGTATATAGAAACCAAGGATTTGAATTAATTTTTACTTGAATTAATCTTTCAGTTTCCTTCTTAAGTGACTTCCCAAGTTCTTAATGACTTCTGGTGAGCATATATCTGGCTTTGCCTATCAAATATCCCTTCCTTCTTTTTCAGAATAAAATCTCTCTTTATAATGGACAACTTATTCCTTGTGACTCAAGTAGAAATAAACTCATCACCATCAGGACTACCCTTCTTTGATGCAATAGTACCTCAGGACACAGTGATTCCTTTAGGAATGAGTCTATGCAGGGCTGGGCTTCAGGGGCATAGGACTTGTGTAATCAAAAGGAGCCTCACCAGCAGGACGGCCTTTCAATAGGTCCTACTGCTTCATTCTTGAAACTCTTTAACTTTTGAACAAGTTAAGCTCTTTCGTTTCATTTTACACTGGGCCTTACAAATTATGTAGCCCATCTTCAATGTATGTCCAAAACTTTTCCAGTCAAATACTTCCCTAGGGTTTGCTGCTGGAACTGTGAGGTAAGACTACATCTTTCTACTATGGATGTAGAATTTCAGGAAGTGATTTCTTCCACTAGATGGGACGAGTCTGAAGTAAGCAGACCCGAAAACAGAGAAACTGAATCCAGACAATACTGTTTGGACCCAAGCTAGAAAATAAATCAAAGATCAACTGAGCCAAGGGACAGAATAAGTAATATGGTATTGATGACTGTGTTGAGCCTCCAAACCCAGCTTGAAGCCTGAAACACTCCTGGATCAGTTATGTGAGTCAACATGTTCCCATTTTAGCTTAAACTAGCATGACTGGGGTTTTGGCCATGTGAATCCCAAGCAGTCCTTAGAAAACATGTTTTATTTCTGTGTTGAGTCTCCTTTGTTTTCCTAATTTGCTAAAATGGTCTTGGAAAAGCACTATACTTTGCATAAAGTAAGCTCTTTCCTGGTTAACTGATATCCATAACAATCACTGAATGCCTGAACTTGTTATAGATTCAGGGCTCAATATGGAATGATACGTATGGAATAAAAATCTGGTTATGGGTTTGAAAAGTCAGTAATTCCTTACTTTATTTCTTTGAATTTTTCTTACACGTACTCAGTGCAGACTGAATACCATACCTCTGCTTTAATATTTATTGTATATATCTCCACATTCTCAAATAATCCAAAATAGACCTGATGCATGGAGTGCAAGTGAGAACTAACCTAATCACAAGAAATCAGGCTTTATCTTCAATTTATTCATTTCTGTACATACAATATAAAGAATAGACATCTACTCCTGCCTTTCAAACAGAAACGGTAAATGGAATAAAATGCAAATGTATGACAATTATATTATGATAATATGACTAAAGTATTAAGATGGATTGTTAATCATTACTTAGCAAATTACCACTTTCGTATGGAGAAAATAATACCTTACATATATAATGAATAACATTACACTTGGACTAATATGGTTGTAAGTTAATTATAGACTACACAGCTGATTTAGTTTCATTTACCTAAGGAGCTGTTCTGACCCTGCTGCAGATTAATTACATCTTCAAGAATACACTCTCATTTATCATTGTCACTTACAGCATTATAGCTCTTAGCAAGTGTGTAGGGCTTTTTTTTTTAATATTAAAAAAAATTCCTTAGCTATGATACATTTTGCAAGTTTAGTCATTAAAAGCACATGACAGCTAAAACCAGGTGAGATTAAATTAGTTATGGAACATTAGGAAAGTCCATGTCCCAGAAATTAAATGACTGTAAAAAAAAAAATAAAATAAAAATTCTGTTAAAAATCATTCAAGTCAGACAAAGGCCTCTCCTACGTTTATAGCTTTTTTGAGAAGATCCCAAGCTTTGAAATATACGTACAGAAAACGTACAGCACATTATGAATTCCTTTATGCACATTAAGCAGCTTTTCAATATTCCTATTTTCTAAAATTGTTAGAAATAGTCAAAAGAATAACATGCTAACCTTTCTACACATATAGAAAATTTTGTTTAAATTATGATGGAAATTTTATAATGCTTGCTTTTCTCTAACAATGAGAATGTTCTTAATTAAATACGAGCGAGAAGAGGAACCAAAGAGATCTGTGTGTAGCCTGGAAGAGAGTGGAACATTTATTCATTCACAGTAAATGATCATTTAATTATCTATTGGGAAATGCTGTATGCTAATGTATGTGCAGAGTAGGCACACTTGAATAACTTATATTCCTGATCTCAAGGTGCTCAGATTCTAGGGAAAGAAAGACAAACAGATGACTATAAAAACATGAAAATGTGATTAATGTTAAATAAAGATCTGTGAAGAGTAACATGAGGTACCAAAAAAGAGTGGCAAACCCACTTTGATAGCTCAGGAAATACTTTTTAAGGGAAAAATAGCCTGAGTTGATTATTCACAAATGGACAGCTGCTGACCTTATAATTTGCTAACTAGAAAAGGGTGGATATATTTGTGAGAAGTTAGTGGTCGGGGCCGGGGGAGGGATGAAGGGGATTGGTTTCATCCAGACAGACTTGATGACATGAGTAAAACTACAGATCACGAAGAAGCATTTTAGAAACTACTGGCAGTTTCCAAAATGGAGATGAGGCTGAAGGTGTGTCAGGGCCAGAACATGATAAGGAGCTTGGAATTCATCTGTATGAAATAGTGGGCCACTAGAGGCGTGGCTGTTTAAGCAGAGCATGGACCTGAAGAATTAGGACTGGAGGCAGAGAAGAACCACAAGCAAGCACTGCAATAGTGAAAATTAGAGGTGATAAGGGTTTGAGCTCCTTCGGGGCTAAAAAAAAGAAAAGAAAATACTTAGAGAATATTCAGATACAGAATCATCAGAAGTCCTCCATTAGGTATGGAGATTTGTGAAACTCCAAGATGAGATCTATGTGAGTGGTACAGAGAATGCTGGCCTATTTTCCGATGATGTTTGAAATCATGGGGAGGAATGAAATAACCCAGGCAGATATGGAGAGGAAAAGAGCAGAACTGAAAAACAGTCCTGGTAATCATTCACAATTAAAGGGCAGATGAAGTCAGAAAAGCACGTGAAGGTGACACATATTCAGCAAGGTGGTCAGAAAAGAATTACAAGTTTCGAGAGGGTATGGGGTTGAGGAAGCCAAAGGAAGTGAGAAAAGAAATTCAAGAAATAGAAAGTGATTCAAGGTTAAATGAAGCAAAATATTGAGCAAGATAGTGTTACTGAACTGGTAAATTTGAAGGTCAAGGGTAACAACAGAAGAAGTTTCAGGAACGTTAGTATGTGAGACAGTAAGTAGCAAGATACAAAGCCAGCTTGCATTGGTTCAGCAAATGCGAGATGAAGTGGGGACAACTGAAATTAATTGTTTTGGACTCAGAAATTATCTAGGAATAAATATTTCCTTTTTTAAATGTAATGTGGGTTTTGCACTTTCTTCTTCCCCCAAATATTTTATATTTTAATTAAATATTTTAAATTAAACACTGCATTGTATCATCTTCAGAGATCAAAAATTTGCGTCAATAATCAAAACCCACTATAAACTTTCTTGAGTGATAAAGAAAGTACAGGAAAAGTAACTCAAAAGTATTTAAGTCTGCACATTAAAAAAAAAAAAAAAAAAGAAAAAAAAAACCCCAGAATATCTGGTGGGGAAAAAAAAAGACAATTGGAAAATATAGCAATCAGTTGCTTAATGAAAGAGCAATACTTGAAAATTTATTAATAAAACATGAACAATTTCGTTTCAGCTTCAGATTCAAATTTCTAGTTTGGGGTTTTTGGTTTTGGGGGTAAAATCAAATGATAGTATTCATTATCGGTTTTTATATGACGGATCTGTTTTGAAAAAATTCTCAATATTTTGCTTGATCCTTAATGAATAACTTATTTATCATTCAGTAAAGAGTAAGTTCATTATTTTTTAAATAATTTACTGAAGAGTTTAATGTGGCCTAGCCAATAAAAGAGAAACACTATGTAATCGTAAGAAAATGGTTAGAACTGAATTTACATTAAAATTTTGGAGGTAAAATAAACTGCTGTGAGGTCAAATTATCAAGTATTTGAGATTAGTAATCTTTTGGTGATTGACAATTTATTCAAATACCGTGAATCTTTCTTAAGATAAATAACCTATTTCAGAAACAAATGTCCTATGAAACAGAATCTTCCAATAAAAGTATGAAGTAGACTATCCAGGAAAAACATATTATCCAATACAGAATTAATGTCATTATAAATTTCTTCTTGTCATAAAATGGGAAAAATACATTTGAAAACAATGTCTTTCTATAATGAGAATTATAGGCTTTCCTTGATTGTTTTCAATTTCTCAAATGTATAATCCAAGTTCCTCACTTAGGAAAACACATAAATTATTGTTGGCTTAATAACAGAATTATCTTTAGACCAACAGAATTTGGCCAAAACATATTTAAAGTTAAGTAATAAAAGGGTGGTAGCTTAAAAATTATATGTTTATAATAAAAACGTAGATGAAGTGGATACAGAAAAGGAAATGAGATTTAAAAAAATAGATTTGATCATGTCCAGAGTCTAATTTTATTGATTTCAGGACCAGACCAAACACTCTATGTTCTTAACCAGTCTGTGATCATAACTAAATTTATACGGTTAAGATACTTCCTTTGTATTTTCAGTAAAGGCACAGGGAAATAAGTAATGTAAGAAAGGGCTAATAACTAAAGGAATTCTGATTGCTAACTATTCCACTAACTTGAAATTTATAGTTATGAGAATTCAGTAGTCACATTTTTCCTACACCGGAGGAGTAAGAGGCTTTTAGTGACTGACTAAGGCTGAAGGATATTAAATCGTAGCTGTGCAAATATCTTTTTAATAGGACATTTGGGTGGTAATATAAATGGTGCACTAGAAGTCCACTAGTCTTTGTCAGGTTTCTTCCAGACTCAGAGAGTAAATCCACAGACAGCACAGACCCATTTCCAATTTCAGAAGTACTAATATGGAAAAGGTTTTAAATTTCATGTTGGCTTTCGCTTTCTACACAGCGTGCGATACTAACTTGTTTCTGGATATGTTCTACAAAAAATTGAGGACCTTTCCAGAAGCCTTTGAAATTCTTATTGCCTTGCTTGTTTCTGCTCACAGTGCTGACGTCTGTGTTGAAGAGTATCCAAATTGGAACTTACTGGGATGATTAACAGCTGCTACAAAATCAATACTCTATGTAGGGAAAACAGAATTGGGCTAAGACAATCTTACATGAGCACTATTCTGTGGCCGAATATCTATCGATGTCAGCAAGCCAGATATAATTTATGTTAGTAGAAGCATTTCCATGGATATAATCCATGGGCTTTTCAGAGTCAGTCTCAGAGACCTAGGGGGTGGGGATTCATAGGTTTTAATTATGCATCATTATGCATATTCTCAGTTGCAAAGATGATCACTGATATACTTAGTGAGAAATAGGTTTACTTAAATCTTTTATTATTTTCACATTTATTATGGTTGAAATACTATGTCACACTACTGCTACTGCAGTCTGACTCAAAATGAGTCTTAAAATTTTTTCTCCACAAATTTAACTGAAAGGTAATACAGATGTTTGTGTATTTGGTTTATTATACACGGATGCCCCAATTAACAGTAAGGTAATGGCTGACATACATCCTAAAAATCCTTTATATATATTCTTCTAAGGATAAGTGTTCTTTATAATAATTATGCTCTTTATAATAACTTAATATCATAAATTTAAAATAACAAGATAAATATGCTGACAGTTTAAAGGGACAAAAATTAATTCCCTGAAACGTTACTTATTTGTACCTCTTCTAGCCACATTTAAGGGAAGATGCATGTGTGTAATCTTTTACGTCCAATATGCTGGAATTCACACTTCTTTCTGGCATGATGTTAATCTTTGTATCCACTCTTAACGCTTATCCAGGAATTACAGCAGGCACTGAATAAGTATTTGTGGAATAATCTAATAAATGAACTCTTCTGTGACTAAAATACTAATCTGAACTAGAGTACTAAATGACCACGATGACTCAATATTTTAGAATTTTTTATATTAATGTAAGTACAGTATACACCATCAGAAGCTAACAAATATTTATTCAACAATGCCATTTATAAATCCTGGTAAATGGCCCATAAGAGGAATATTTCGCTGTTCTGTTAAACTGGATCCTCCACTAGGAGTACCTTTGTGTACTAACACTCTTCCTTCCCTGACATTACACATTCATACTCTCCTTATTGCAATATGGCATGTGTTGCTTGGGTGGGTGATTACTCACAGGACAGGAAAAAGTTAATGGTTAAACGAACTTAAAATGATCCTTTGTGTATGTGAGGCAGCTATTATTAATTTGAACTATACCCTTTGCATTTTAAATATATAATCTCTCTTGCTTTCTGTACTGGTGAGAAAAGTGAATGTTTTTCAACAGGGAACTCTCATAGAGCCTGGGTTCTACAGTTCCCAGATGTTCAAGTTTCCCATCAGTATCTTTTCCAGAAATTGACTCTCCAGCTCAAAGCCACAAGGACAATAACATGAGAAGTCAGGGTCAGTGTAGTTATGGACTGGGAAAGTCACAGTTATCAACAAAACCAGAAAGGTGAAAAATAAAATTAATGAGCCAGTGGTCTTAAGGCTAACAATGAGGGCCTTGATACCTTTGGGATGCATAAGGCCAAATCGGCAAAGGGGAGATGGCCAAATCGGCAAAGGGGAGATAGCCAAAGAGAAAGTGGAGCTGTTGCAAATGGAGAAAACACTAATTTGAAAAGATACATGCGCCTCCAAGTTCATTCGTGCACTGTTTACAATAACCAAGATATCGAAACAACCTAAGTTGAACTGACGGATGAATGGATAAAGGAGATGTGGTATACGTGCACAATGGAATATTAGCCATAAAAAGAATGAAATCTTGTCATTTGCGACAACACGGATGGACCTTGAGAACACTACGCTAAGTGAGATTAAGTTAGACAGAGAAAGACAAATACTGTATGATCTCACTTGTATGTGGAATCTAAAAAAATAATAGAAACAAAACCAAGCTCATAGATACAGAAAACAGACTGGTGGATGCCAGGAGAGGGGATGCAAAACGGGTGAAGGGGGTCAAAAGGTATAAACTGCCAGCTATAAAATAACTGTCATGGGAGTGTAATGTACAGCATGGTGGCTACAGTCAGTAACACCACACTGCGTATTTCAAAGGTACTAAGTAAGAAAGTAGGTCTTAAAAGTTCTCATCACAAGAAAAAAAAAAGAAAAAAGTTGTGTAATTGTGTATGGTAATGGATGTTTACTAGACTTACTGCCATGTTCATTTTGCAGTGTATACAAATATTGAATCACATCGTACACCTGAAACAAACGTAATGCTATATGTCAATTATACCTCAAGAAAAAAAGAAAGAAAGAAAAGAAGAGGAAGCAAATGCAACAACACTTGAAACAGAAGCATTTGTTATGGTCTGGTACAGGGAGCCCAGTACAGATGAAATCACTGTGCAAAGTGCACCAAATAATATCATACAAAACAAAAAATATTTTTCATCCAGCAGTGAAATAAAGACCATGCACACTCTTAGTCACTTTCTATCATAGTACCTTGCATCTTTTCCTTCATAACACTTACCACTACTTCAAATTCATTTGTTTGTCTCACCTGCCATGAAAATGCAGACTGAATAAGAACTGAAGTTGTGTCTGCTCTATTCTCCAATACTGATTTTCACTATAGTACCCAATGTTTAAAGAATGTCCAGCACACAGTGAACATAAAGAAATTAAAGGAAAAGATGAGAATGTATGAAACAAGAACCAACAGAATAGCAAGTATAATTTAGTAAAGTCTATCCACTTAAAATAAGCAAATAAAACCACATCAAATCTCAAATCATTATTAAAACAATTTTTATAAGAGGCAGGGATATAGAACTGGTCAGAGTGAATATCTGAAGGAGAATTTAAGCATCATGGTAGCAGGTTTAGAGACTTAGATACATTTGAATAATCCTGTGAAATTTTAAAGATTACCCATGGTCTTACAACATTTTGAATCATATTAAGAAGAGAAAGTTTCATTTCCCTTTCCAAATCCCTACATAAGAATGTTAATATTGTTAACATTTTGGCATATATGTTTGCTGACTCTTTTGTATGTTCTTAGAGACAAAGCTACATAAAAAACCATTCATATTTTATCACCATCATCATTCTTAACATTTATTAAGCATCAGCACTAGATACTGTTGTAAGAGTTTTAAGAGTCCCTAACTCAACCCTCAATACTTCCTTAAGATAGCTATTATCCTCATTCTCTAAAGAATAGGAGAAAGAGTGCTTAATTACGGACAATTTGCTTTTGTGATTTACCATTATAATTTTGAGACCTCTTTTCCTGTTCAAATTGATAAACTTTTAGGTTGTTCCCAATTGTATGTCACTAAATATAATTGGTACAGTTTAGGCTTTTGTATTATTTACTTCTGCAGAATGGATTCTTAGAAATGGGACTGATGGCTCAAAGGGTATTCACATTTTAACAGATACGATCAAATTACTCTCCAAAAGATTAAATTTATAGACCCATCACACAATTATGAATGTGCCTATTTCTGCATACACTCATTGACATTAGATACTACCACTCTTTGTAATTTTCAATAATCTGAAACAAGATAACCCATTGTATAATTTTTCATTTCCTTATAAATTAATAACAGGAATCTTTTTATCTGGCTATTCATTGTAATTTTCATAGTCTTAGTCTACTTTTCTATTAGATGCTTTTTATTAAGAATTCCATATTTTAGTTTATTAACACCATGTTTATTACTTGTGTTGGAAATATTTTCTTTGACTTTTGTTAATGAGTTTTCATATACTTTTTTAAATGAAAGATTATGAAAAGTAATTTTAATTTCCTTTTCTTTTATGGGTTCTAAGTTTCTGGTTTGCCTCACACAGGTTTCTCCTACCCTAAGCAATATACTTTGATATTTTCTTCTAATATCTTATAAATGTATTACTTATAAGATATTATTATATTAACATTATCTTATACTATATATTAATTTATAAGATATAATTTGCATTTTAAATCTAGTGGATGTATATTTCACATGGATATGAATGCAAATATAAGTTTATTTTCATTCAAAAGAGTAACCAATTCTGTCACCTAATTTATTGTGCACTTCATTTTTATCCAATGATCTGAAATTTCAACATTTTACAAATACTAAATTCTCTGCATATATTTGTCATCTTTTCGGTCTAATTTTACATTCTTTTCTATTTATCTATTTTTGTACTATCATATTTTAGTTATATTAACTTGATAGCATTCTGCACATGGCAAGGAAGCGGACCATTAAAGGATATTAATTATCTCAAAAATATAAAGGCATTTTTGTATAATTGTAAATTATCATTTATCAAAACAACTACCAGTAATCCTACTAGAATTCTCAGTAGCAATGGACTAAATTTATAAATTAATTCGAGGAGTCTTGATTTCTTCCCATATAGGAACATGAGACAACTTATTCAGGTTTTATTTTATAACTTTGTATTAAATTAATTTTCTCCCTATAAGCTCGGTGTCTTTCTTACTAGATGTAAACCTTGATACTTCATAGTTTTCTGATATCATTAACTAAATTTATATTCATATTAACAGGTAATTTTATAAAGGAAGACTTCAGGGTCATTTTTCTGTATACTTATCTAGTATTTGGCACCTTAAGTAGATTTACTAGTTTCATTTTTAGTTGATGCATATTTACTATATACGTCATCATATCATCTTCAAATAACAATAAGCTTGTCTCTTGTCAATATTTATGACATTTAAATTTTTATTATTATTAGCTCACTTTTCTAAAAGTGATAACTAGAGTGGTGATAGAAAAATCCCTGTATTCTTCCTGATTTTATTTGGGATGCCTCTAGTATGCCACTATTACTATAATATTAACTATTAATTTGCAGAAAATGTTTTACACATTTTCAGTAGTTTTTAATTATAAAAAATAGCAAACCTATTTTTTATTTAAATAATTATACTAACATTGACCCATTTTGACTTTGTTGAAATAAACCCTACACAGTCAATAGGTTTTAGTCCTTAAATAGAATACCTGAATTTATTTGCTAATTTTGATGTTTGCAACTGTTGTATTTATATACACATATGTATGCTCTTTTTTGGGGTTGTGCTTGAGGTATTGATGCTGAGGTTTGCCAGCTATGTAAAAAGAATGGGAAAACATTCCATCTTAACCTATATTCTGGAAAAAATTTTAATATATAAGAATTATTTGTTCTATGAAAGATCATTTGAAATGATAATAGTTCTTTTACTACATTTTTACCTCTTCCTCTTTGGCTATGTGCTTAGAGAAATGGTTCTCAAAGTATGACCATGGATAGGAAATATTGAGATCACCTGGGAGCTTGTTAGAACTACAAATTCCTGGACCACAGTTCAGACCTACTGAAAGCCTGGGTTTGAGGATCATCAATCTGCATTTTAACAAGCCCTTCAAGTGATTCTGATACATGCTTAAGTTTGAGAACTACTGCCTTAGATTTCCTACCCCTTCCTCTTCAGCATATTTCAACTTTCTTCAGCTTTGGCAGACAATACTCAAATTTCTTCCACATGATAAAGTTTACTAGCACAGATGCACAGGATATACACTTATAATTATTTAAATATTTTCCATAGCTGTGGTTATATTTTCAAATTTATTATGCTCTGTGTTTCTTTTTGTTTAAAAAAGAAAATTCTTGGAGGGACAAGTCAGCAAGATGGCGGAAGAGGCGTTTTCAGCCATCACACCTCCCCCACCCCCTCCTAAACGAACATAGATTTTGACAACCACTAACGAATAGATAGTAATACCTTTGTTGGGAGTCAGGGAGTCCAGCGGAGAAGTTCCAGCACACCACTTGAGCAAAAAATCCGAGATCAGACCCACTGAAGCGGGTAAGAACACTTTTCCCTTTACCTGCATGGCCTCTCCCCCAGAGTGGCATAGCTCAGTGCCAAGAGAGGCTCCACTAAGCCCGAGATTCCCCCCGGGGGTGGGGAAAGTGGGCGCGTTGGGAGTGAGTGTTCAGCTTCCCACGCCTCCAGGACGCTGCCCCAAAGGCCACTTCTTTCTTGCCTCACCGGGAATAACGAGGGTCTCAGCACAGCTGGGGTGTCGGGAGAGGCTGGGAGCAGGTAGGTGAGAGGACGACTCTCAGCCACAAGGGCTTGGACCTCAACAAGGGGCGCTGGAGCCTTCAGAGCCTACAGACCAATGCACGGACTTCTTCAGGAGGCTGGCCCACAAGCGGCTCTGGAAGCTTCAGCTGATGATTTCAGCCTCTAGCCCACCTGGCGCCTGCAACGCTCTGCGTGCCTCAGCCCTCCCCGCCTCCTGGCTGACGCGCCACGCGTGCGCTATGCGTGTGTGCCCCGTGGGAGGCCAAGCCCTTGCGGACTGCTGGTGAGCACGCGCAGACGGCTGGCTCAGCTCCGCGGGATTGTCCGAAGTTCCCCGGATTTGCGCATTTCAGGGCTCTGCCCTAAGGAAAACACACAGAAGGCTTTCAGCACCCACCTTGGCTTTGGGGGATGGAGAGAAAGCAAACGATGTTAAGAATGCCTCCCCCCACCTTCCCAAAGAGGGAACAAGAGGTGGGGAGTGCGTGCATCTATAGAAAAAGTCTGATAGAGCCTCAGAATCCTTAGCTGCGCTGACAAGGTGTTTTTATGCCCGGGCGGGTCAGTAAAGACTGGAAAAGGTGACTGCTTTGTAAAATGCATACTATGGATCTTGAAGCACCCGTGTAACCTGGCCTCAGTCCTTCTTAGCAGTGGTCCCAGTGATCCTGTCTCCTCAGGGGCCCAGAGGGAGACATGCCCACCTACATCCTTCCTATTGCCCACTGTGGATATTGAAGCAGCCTCTAACTCAGTTCCAGCCCCTCTCAGCTACTACATCTGGCAGTGTTTCCACATTTTGAGGTTTACACTTACCAACAGTCATTTGTGTTGTTCCCAACACTGTTTATGCCAGTTTTAGTCTTTATTATATCATTTAATTACCTATTATATAAATGGAAAATATGATTGCAAAAAGAAAGTATTTTATATGAAAACAAAGATGATTTGGGAAGATGTGATATAAATGCAATTCTAAAACTGCTATAGAATTATATATTCTTTGTTATAAAATCATATGTAAGAAAAATCATAAAAGATTTTTTAAACTATTATAGAAATCTAGAAGGATTTTATACTGATTGCTTCACAAGTATCTTTTGAATTTTTGTTCCACTTAAAAGAAACTAAAAATGGAAATCACAGATGGTTTATTATGGAATGTGATTTATACAAGCAAACTTTGTACAACCCCAGGCGATGATGCACATTCAAAGAAAGGACATGAGCTGGACCTATAAGAAAAAATTCGTCAATTCAATTATATTTATAGGTTTTAGGTTAAATGAAATATCCAAAGCTATATGTATCTTTTTTATGACACTTGTTTTACCTTTTAATTAATGTCTAACTATTACCTCTGGTAGACGAACTCCTGCTGTACATAAATTGGACTTCATTTCCTGATTATGTTCATTGAATCATTCAGTGGCCTCTCTTAAAAGACAAACACCACACCTTGGCTTCCAAGTCTTCAAGACATGGCAGCAGCCACTTCTACTACTGCCTTTTTTGTCATTCATTCCCACGTTCTATCTTTATGTTCCAGGCACACTGACCTTATAGGTCTTTGAACACAACGGGCCTTTTCTCTCCTTGAGCTTTTCACATACAGTTATACCTGCATGGTATGCTCTTTCCATCTCATTGGTGTCCACCTGACTTACGTGTATTCCATAGATCCTCTCTTAAATGTATCTTCTTTATATAGGCCTTCCTTGACCATGAGACCTAAAGTTGTTGTCCCTTATTCTAGCTCATGGCAACTTTTGTTTTCTTTCACAGTGTACATCATAATTTTCCAAAAAACTTGTATTTGTGCATTTGTTTTTCAATGCTTTTTCTACCATTAAACTCCAAGTTCTAATAATGAGGCGATCTCTTTTATTCACTTCTATAACTCCAGGGCCTGACCAAAAAAAAAGGTACTTAGTTTTTTTGTTTATTAAGCAAATGAATGAAGAATCAACAGTGAGGATAAAACTAATGGGCATGTATGAATTTGATGGTGATGCAATGGGTGAACAATTTTCTAACTGTGATTTTTGAGATTATCTATAGTTATTAAAGTGCAAAATCAGAATGAAAGGTAGAACGTAGCAGTTTTTCTTATTAATTTCTATAATCTATATTTCTAACATCCAGCTGTTAAGTCTCTCATGAGAATTCTCTCTCACCTCACAATAATATAAGTTTAGTGATTACATAGACTTTTTCTCTCTTGTTCACTGCCAACCCTCAAATGGTATCTGGCACATAGAAGGTAATAAATAAATGTGCTTTTATTTAAGGATCACCGCTGTAGATGAATACCTATTCTCAGATTTAATTATGATTTCAGAATTATTTCCAATTGTTCTGGCTAAAAGTGAAAGGCATTACAAAAAGAAATTAGCAGAAACTGGCTAGTTATTCACCAATTTCCCTTCTCTTCTTGGGCAGACAGAATTTCTTTCCCAGCTTCCTTACAATTAAGTGCAGCTAATTGATTCGGATATGGCCAATGGGTTACAAGCTGAACATCTTACAGGCCTGGTCTATTAAAAAAAACAAAAACAAAAAAACAAACAAAAAAACACAAATGCCAATACTTCACCCTCTTTTGTTGCCCAACTGTTGAATAGAGAGGGCTCTGTGTATCAAGAAGAGGGTGGAGCCACAAGATGGAAGGACCCTAGGTCAATGACTGACCAAATGGAGCAGAGCCTGTCCTCAGAAGTCAACCCCTGCTGTCCTAACATGTGAGGGAAGAACTAATTTTTAGTTGTTGTCAGACCACTAATATTTTGAGGTTTGCCTCACAGGTTCTCTAAAAATTTGAAGGTTTCATGTACACTGTAAATCACTTACAGTCAGTATACAAAAGGCAATCATTGAAATAATGAAAACAACACTGACAGTAGAGTCAAGTTTTGAGACCACCTTGTAACTAGGAGGTAGGAGGGTTCCTAGAGATAATTTCAAGTACAAATTATGTGCCATCTTAAGCTTTCTCATGCTGGTGATAGCAAAAAGTTGAAATGTCCCCCTTATTCTTTCAATGCTCCAGTTCTACTGTTTCTAATATATTCAGGAAGAGCTTGAGGTACACAATTCATTTCTTTTTGTTGTTTGCTGGATTCACTCATTTATAAGTTGCTAAATAGAAGATGGCCTGGCTGAGTGACAGCCAAAGCTTGAACTCTCTATAAGGTCTACCAGTCTGATTGTGACCCTGAGCGTTGATCCTCTGTCTTGCTGGGACAGAGGCAAATATTTCAGGGAATGATGCTCTCCCTCTCTTCACACCTCTCCTTCCCATGTCAAACTCAGTGAAAGAGGCTCCAAGTTAAATGGAACAGGACCCTTCTAAAGAAATGCAATCAAAATCTACCTTATTTAGTTCTGTTCTACCTTAAAATCATAAATGAATGCTATTACATGTTCTTGAATTACGTCCTAAACCTTGCATTTCAAATTTAGTACTTCAATATATCTAGTAATTGCCTACCTAATGTAGAGTTCTAACAAAATTTTCTCCCCCTAGGAAGGTAGTTTTTGAACACTTATCAACTAAGCACCATTATTTTTCCAATGAGATTTTGGGCCACATCTATACTGAGTTTCGATATGTGTCTCTCTACTTCTCCACTGAGTTCTTCCTCTATTCATTCATTGCACTATTTTATTATAATTATCCAATTCATTTGTAACATGTCTTATTTGGTAAAACAGTTCTCCATTTCTTTTTATTAAAATTGACTGAGCTACTTTGTTATATATATTTTGGAAAAAGTTTTTCAAATTTGTCATAAAATCCAACTCTAATTTTGATTACTTACAGGTTAAAGGTATACATTAATTTGCATATTACAGATTATTAAGCTATCCCATCTAAGAATAGAAAATGTCCCTATTTATTCTGATCTTTTATGTCTTTGTAGAGAGTTTTAATGTTTCCGTTTTTAGGTCTTGTATATTCTTTATTAATTTCTGGATAGTTCTAATTTTTTGGTTGCTGTTTTTGTAAATGTATAGATTATTGCTTATATAATGGAATAATATTGAATAAGTTGATTTTATATTTAGTAACTTTGCTACACTTCCTTATTTAGCCCTAATATATTTTCAGTTGGGATATTATGTTTTGTCTTTATGGGGGGGTTTTTGGTCTTTTTTCACTCTATATTATTTATTTACAATTCTCTTTACAATATTTGTATAAAATCAATTTTGCAGTAGATTCGATTAATTACTTTCAATAATCCAGTTTTTGGTTTCACTAACATACTCAATTTTTTTTGCTCTTGTTATTCTTTGCTGTATGTCCTGTCTTATTTCTATTACAGCTTTCCTTTTCTTCATGTGTTAGCTATTTCCCCTTTTCCAACATCTTGAGTTTTGTAATTAATATTGGTTTGTTGATATCAGGTTTCTCACCCTCAGTCCTATTGACATTTTGAGCTATGTAATTCTTCCTTGTGTGTTTGGGGGGCTATTCTATGAACTGGGAGTGTTTATCAGCATCCCTATCCTCTACCCACTAGCTTCCAGTAGGAATCCTCTCTTAGCCATGGCTATCAAATGTGTGTCCAAACACTGCCAAATGTCTCCTGTGATGGAAAGGAAATAACTTCTGTTGAGGACCACTGAAAATTTATCAAAGGCACATAACAAACTGAGAACTATTTATTCAAGAAAAACTACTGAAACTAAGAGAAGAACACTGGCAATTTGTGATGTTTCAACCTTGAGCTGCTACCTTACCCTCCACCTCCATCAGTACTATAGATCTACCAGGGCAGGGCAAGTTATGAAAGCAAGCAACTTTACTGTCGGGGGAGCTAACATGACTTGGAGTGGAAGCTGGAAAAACTCCATGACCCAGAGTTATCCAAAATAATAGTAATCTCAGTGGCAAACGTAGCAGCTTGCCTCAGTTTGTGAAAATGATTAAGGCAAGCAACTAACCAGACAACTAGCCAGATATTCAAGGAGATCTTGAGAATGAGACAGCCATAATGGGCCTTGATAAGTTGTCACATATTCCTGGCTGTCTGAAAGGCTATATGCATGTGCAAGGTCGCACATATGTTCAGGAAAGTCCAAAGAGGGCCATAGTTATTTATACATCTTTGGCTAAGTGACAGGCCTTCTACATGAGCAGAAGAGACAAAAAGGCCAGCAGATATTAAAAGCTGAATCTGATTAATAATTGCCTGCAGTTTGTATGTGTTCCCCCATGAACATACAGATTCAGTGGCAAAGGGGTGCACTGCCTCAAGGTGTTTAAGCACAAACTTTGGTCGATCATGCTGACACAGGAATGATCCCTAGAAGCCAGGATTAATATAAAAGCAAGAAGAAAAAACAAAAACAAAAATACTGAGGCATCAGTATATCCATACACTACAGGGGAGAAAGTCTCCATATAATTAGTGGAGGGAAATCCCTAAACAAACACAGGAACAACCATAACCCCCATGGGAGAATGCAAATCCACAGTTGTTACAATATATTATATAAAATCTCTTGTTTCCAACAAAAAATTAGCAAACATGCAGAGGAATGGGAAAGTGTTTCACATACTTTGGAAAAAGCAAACCATGTCTCTGATGGACTCTAGATATTGGACTTAGCAGACAAAGACTTCAAAACAGCTATTATAAATTGATCAAAAAAAACTAATGTAAACTATGCTTAAACAATAAGGGAAAGTATAAGAACAATGACTATTCAAATAGAAAATATCAATTAAAGGCCTAGAAATATAAAAAAGAACCAAATAGAAATTCTTGAGTCAAAAAGTACAGTAACCAAAATAAAAAATTAACTATAGGGACTCAAGACAGTGGCATTATTCATACTATCCAAAGACCAGAAGCAATCTAAATGTACATCAACCCATGAAGAGATAAACAATATATGATATAGCCACACAACGGGATACTTACTACTCAGCAATAAAAGGAATACAGTATTCATGTAGTTCATATAAGTGAACTTCAAAACATTATGCGAAGTGAAAGAAGCTAGATGCAAAAGACGATATATTGTATTATTTCTTTTATATGAACTATCCATAAAAGGCAAATCTTAGAGGTAGAAAGATTAGAGCTTTGCTTGGAACTGGGGGAAGGACCCAGAATTGACTAGAAGTGGGCATGAGGGTTCTTGTCTTGGTGATGAAAATGCTCTAATATGGGATAGATTTATTAAATCATTAAAAGGTTTACTTAAAATGAGTGAATTAGGTTGTGTGTAAGTTATTTGCCAATAAAGCTGTTAAAATATTGTTATTCATATCAAATATAAATAGAATTTTAATGGATCAAATGCATTACATTTTTCTTGCAAATAATAATAATCATTATCATAGTATTAGTAAAGATTGTATATTTAGCCTTCATTATGCATCATTATATGAGGCTCTTTAAATGTATAATCACATTATTTACAACTATGAGAGAGAAAATAATAACTACCATGATACAGGCAAATGAATGCACACTAAGAAGAAAAAAATTGCTAAAGGTAGCTTGACTCCTAAGTTCATGGACTCAACCAATGCTTTTTATAGTTTGCTAGCTGTGTCGGTGTGTGTATGTGTGCACATGCACATGCATAAGAGAGAAATGAGACGTGATGTAAGATTAATATTGGGCAAATATGTTCAATGGAATGTAATGCTGTAGATAATATATTTTAAGACTTCATAATTACTGGGTAATATATATAAATACAAGTAAAATTACTGTTAAAATTATTAATTTCTTAGGGATTGAAATTTCAATAACTCTTTAAATTGCCAAATGATATTTTAATTTCGGTCTCAAATTTTTCAAGAAAGTGAAAAATTAACCTTTTGACTTATTAACCACTTGAGAATACTAGCAGCATTTTTCTTAGACTTTACACTAAACCATAAATTTTAAAATAATGTCTGTAAATAAAAACCTAATAGGTTATGATATTATAATGTAGATTTCAAAATAAGAAAAAATTTGATGCGTTGTTTTCACATTTTTAGTAATGTGAAACTGTAGCTTATACTCTAAAACTTATAACTACCTTATAAACCATTCTAAGCTTCATTTTATTAACACAAATGGTCAAGCCAATTACATAAAATATAGTTTCTTTCCTTTGTTTAACACATGAAAAATTCATCACTGATTCTCTGACTTTAAATAAATTCATAAGCTTTACTATTACCCATTAGAAGAGGTGTTTTGCTGACACAAAGATAAAATAAATTATTTATAATCAGTAAATCTTCATAGTATAAGAGTTTACATCAGTGATTATCCAGAACTGGTAAAAAAAGAATGGTTAGTGGAAAATCTTACCACGCCAATGGAAAAGTAATTATTGATGATACTGTAAGGCACTGGGTCTCCCTTCTCATCTTTGTCATTAGGTATGACTTCAAACTTCCACCTGTCCAACATGATTTCTGTGCTGTTTTCAATGTCTTTTAAGATTTTCATCAGATTCTCACCTTCATAACCTAATGAAAAAAAAATTATCTTGAGAAAAAAATAACCAAATAACAAAAGCTCTAATTATATACGTTTAAGCGTGTGAATATGTGTGTATCATTCTAAAGCTAAATAATGCATTTTAAAGCAAATTCTAATACAGGTTGAAGAATTAACTATAATCTTATTATACTCATACCAATATTTTATCTTTAGCTTTAATTTGTAACTCATATTTTGCTCCTGTGGGACAAATTCTCAGTAGAGCCAACTGCCAAATGAACATCTCCAATGCATACCCCTCACAAAACTTTTTATCAATGTATTTATTCAAAGTGGAATTAATGATGGGCTTTGTTATTATCCTCCTGTGAACTCTCCCTCCGAAAGACAGTTGACTTTCCCCTCCACCCAGCTGCTATAGTAAAAAGCCTGGATGCCACGTTAGACTTGTCCCTTGTTTCTACTCCCTCTGCAGGCTTTATATTTGATAACACTTTTTTCCAGAAGCCACCATCCCAAAATAATAGATTCTGTACAGTACCACAGCACACAGTTCTCAAAACTAGCCCTACCACAGAGCTAGCATGGTGCACTATAGTTATTTTCATTTTTCTCCCCACAAGTTCCTTTTACCAGGTGTGCCCTACAGTAAATGTCCAACAAATCCATTTTTAAATAAATCTACTATAGATAGTCACCATGGCCAGAAAAGAAACTTGTTGCTTAATATTATACTTTCTCTTAAATGTACCTTTAGTATCTAACATTATAGTTAATTAGGGCTGTAGCCTAATCCTGGCTGTGTTATTTACTTCAGTGTCTGCTTTTAACATTCTAAACAGTTTCTTCCTCTGTAAAAACTTAGGTTTGGTGTGAGAATTAAGTGAGAAAAAAAATGAGAAAAGGCATAAAAGGTCTTAGTATATAAGGCAAAAGAATAGAAAGTTTTCAACAATATAATAATACTGACGATGACATTAGAATTTGAAATGTTATACTAAGTTAAATAATCTTTCTAACTCTATACACATTCTTACAATGATATTTTGAGTAGCAACAATATTTTCATAGATTTTTTTCTGTGTCCAACTTCATTCTATATTTTAATAATTTATTTGTTGAACAAGAAAATGCCAGAGGCTATGAGTCCTCGTTAGATGTGTTAGCACACATAACTCTGGAAAAACTGATTGCATTAAAAGAAAAGGGAATAGGCACTGTAATATGCCAACATTAAATTACATTTATGGTGTATTTGTTGAATTAACTATCAGAGGGGCAAAGCAGCCAGAAACCAGGAATACGTATCTTGGAGCCTACCATCTCTTCTTACATTACACAGGTCTAAAAACTAATTATACACCATTCAATACACAGAGCAAAGAGTACAACAAACAATGATTACACAGATATAAACATTAAAAGTATTAAAAATCATTTCAGTAAATGTCATACCATATTTTATAGCATAATTCAAAAATTATGAACTTACATAATATACATATAATTGTACTCAGTGATAAAACACTGAATTGTTTAAACTACAAGACTATAGTAATTACGCGTACTTATTTTTCAGGTGTTTCTTAATAGTTCCACCCTCATTCCCAATGTTTATTTTCTTTTTAATTTTTAATTTCTTTTAACGCCTCCAAATAAATTATATATATATATGTTTCCCTATTGCATTGAAGTAAAAACAGTTAAATATATTCACCTATTCTCCAAATTCTACTCTTGTTTGAAAATAAGTATGATGGTTTTAGATATAAATGAATTTATATACATTAAACTAATATTGTATAATATAGTATGAAAATATAGTATATTTAATATATAGTATTATATACAAACCCACTCAGCAGAAATATGAGTAAATGATAATGCTCTAAAACAAACATTGAGCTTGTCCTCAGCTACATCTCAGGTTAACAGAAGCACTGTTCAGCATAACACTAGAAAAATGTAGGAATGGCAACCGACCAGGAGACAACATAATAGAATTGAATTTAATGAAAGAATTAATACAGCTAGATTAAGTAGGGTCAATTAACTTAAATTCTTTAGCACTGGATAGGTTCTCAAAGTTTTTAATGGCTAAGTATGAAAAAGGCTGGTATCAATCAGTCTTCTAGCCAAGTAAAAATGGAAAGAGAGAGGCAATAAATCTATTTGGAGAATCATATCTGCAGTTCAGTGCTAATTTGCAAAGGTGAAGAATTCCAAATTGTAGTTCCCCATTTAACAAATATCTATGCCCTACTTGTTTAGATTTATCTGTGCTCAAGCTTGTTTAATAATGATCCATAACTATAAATAGGATTCCTGAACTCAATAAGATTATATTTTTTAAAAAAAGATAAATTAAACTTATTAAATATGCAAACAAAGCTTGTTCCAGAAAAGAATGATGCTATTTTGCTTCCATTATTTTGATTTAAAGCCTATAATCACTCTAGGCTAAGAAACCAAATGAAAACGTAATTAGTATTTATCTTCGCTTTAATGATATGATGTTATCATAATGACTGATTCTATCTAAAATGTCATAGAAATTTTTACAAATTTAAAATCACATAAAGAAAAGCAACAACATATATTTGTAAGAGTGTGCTCCATGTAAAATTCTGCCTCCTACCCCCTTACTCTTCACAAAACAACATTTTTCTTACAATAAACTTCAGAATTTTGTTTGAGAGATTAATCATTGCCAGAAAAATTGCAAAGAGAATGTAAATTAAGTATTTTTTTCAAATGCCCTACAACATCTTATATTTGTACAGTGTTATGTTTTCCAAAATATGTAAATATACTCATAAAAATTAAGCTTCCAGTCAATAGATTCCAGTGATATTACGTGAACAAAATGATTATTGGTTGAATAAAGTAATTTCTTTCCCAAATGTTAAGCATAATGATAATTACTATAATTACAGGAAGGACTCAGCCCAGACACTGGGGAAACAACTTGATAGTTGGGTGTAAGAACCTCCAAGGCAGATACCATTATTTTCTTCAAGTTCTGATGAGGAGTCTGAAGCACACAGTTGTTAAGCAACTTGCTCAAAGTTAGACACCTGACAAGAAATAATCCCACCCCAGAGCATGTTTCTTTATTAGTAAACTCTAGCAGATCGTACCTCCATTTTCCTAATTGCTCACCTTGGGCATCTTGCAGTCCCCCTTGATACCTCACTTTCCCCAAAGTCCCTACCCAATCCATTGGCAAGTTGTATCAGTCTATCCCTGAAAATGTCAGTCTGTGCACTTGTCTCATTTGTACTACCACCGCCCTAGCCCAGCCCATTTATCCTCTAAATACAATGGTAATCCAAATCCTCTTTTCAAAAACTATGCTTCCCCACATTGCCACATTTTCTTAACAGTCTTTTATGCCCCCAAATTAACCTATTTTGAAAACACAAATGTCACTGTGCCACTCTGCTTCTGAAACTCTTCCAAAGTTTCACTGTGTGCTTCAAAGTCAATCACATAAAATTTTTACCATGACCATTAAGACCTGCATAATCTGGCTCCTGATTATCTCTCCAATGTCATCCTATTCACCTCCATGAGGCCATACCTACCCACTGCCCCCATGACCTCTTAGAGTTACATCAGCCTTCCTTCAGTCCTTTCAGTACAAAGAGCTCGCTCTTTCTTCCTCATATTTTAAATCCAGCTTAAATGTTACTTCCTCAGAGAGGTCTTCTTGACCATATAGCTGAATAGTTCCCCTCGGTTATTCTCTGAAAATACACTCTGATTCTTTCATATCCTTGACCTTATTTTGTAATTATATATTTCATTATTCAGTGATTTATTGTCTGTGTACTCAATGAAAATGTAACCTCCAAAAGGGTAAGAACCCTTTATTTATTTTCTCATTTAATATCCACCACCTAGAACAGTGCCAGCACATGCTAGACATGCACAAAGAGTTCATCATCAATATACACTTTGACATATACTATAATCCATGTGTCTTTGGCCACTGATAAGAATATCTTTAAAACTGTTTATAAGGAAATAATTAGAGGATGCCCTGAATGGAACTTCTATATCAATTTTGAGATTTAAGTCACTTGCCAGCTTGAAACCAAAATAAAATTATTAATTTTCAAATATCAAAAATATTTCCAGAGGAATACGTAAGAAGCTGCATGCATGATTCTCTTCCTTTTAATCAATACACATATATTAACATTGGCAAATATGAGCATCTCTTTGCACTTTTTTTTTTTTTTTTTTTTTTTTTTAAATTATTATTTATTTATTTATTCATTCTTGGCTGTGTTGGGTCTTCGTTTCTGTGCGAGGGCTTTCTCCAGTTGTGGCGAGAGGGGCCACTCTTCATCGCGGTGCGCGGGCCTCTCACTGTCGTGGCCTCTCTTGTTGCGGAGCACAGGCTCCAGACGCGCAGGCTCAGTAGCTGTGGCTCACGGGCCTAGTTGCTCCGTGGCATGTGGGATCTTCCCAGACCAGGGCTCGAACCCTTGTCCCCTGCATCGGCAGGCAGGTTCTCAACCACTGCGCCACCAGGGAAGCCCAGCATCTCTTAAGCAATGGTTCATTCTATCTATCTATCTATCTATCTATCTATCTATCTATCTATCTATCTATATCTATCCTTAGATTCTATACAATTTAACTCAGTATTTTATAATATTCGTCTACTAAGTTATATCTTTAATGAAAGTTACAAATATATCATATACCATGTTTTTAACTTGGTTTCAAATTCTGTCAAATACACAAATACATGTATATACATCTTAGAGTTCACAAGTTGCCCAGGTATTCATGGAACAATTCTTCTCAAATTTTGTTGTAAATCAAGTTACTTAGGGAGTTTGCTTAAAAAAAAAATATCAACTGCCCGGGCCCCATCTCTAGAGATTTCCATTTAGCATATTTGAAGTAAGGTCAGTCCACTATATTTTTAACAAGCTCCCCAAGGGCTTCTGATTTACACTGTCTTAGTAGACACTTTTCAAACTTCTCTGAGTTTAGATGTTAAAAATATTTAGGATTAGGTTCTTGTTTCTTTAGCAAAATATGGTTTTCTTTTCTTTGATATCTTCAGGTAAGTTTAGCCTGTTAATGACACTTCAAATTATTTTAAGATCTCATCTTGAAATATTCTCCCCTTACTCACCTGTTCCATCTACACTATTCCATTTTCAGTTCCTTCAGTATGTCAAATGCCTTTGTATCTCTGGGCCTTTGGACTTGATGTTCCCTCTGCCTATAACATCCGCCCCCAGTTCTATATGGCTCTGTCATTATCCACCTATTAGGATTCTTCTTATGTCACCTTGTCAATTCCTAGGTGAGGTCGTTCATTATGTTGATTATCATCTTACTTGTCAGTAGGAAGTCTCACAATTTACACATGACTTCATGTTCCACTAGAATTTAAGGCCCCTTTGAAAGCAGATATTGTTTTCTTTCTATTCTTAACCCTGTACCCCAAGTGCAGAACAGACCACCTGGTGCAGAGTGGGTCTTAGAAAATGTGTTACCTCTTGTACTTATTCCTGGACAAGTCATTTGTTAGCCTTTCAATTTTTTTCCTTTGTTTGTGATTTTCTCACACACTCAGAGATTACAAATCTGAACATTATTTTAGAGTTAACC
Source organism: Balaenoptera ricei (assembly GCF_028023285.1). Lineage (NCBI taxonomy): Eukaryota > Metazoa > Chordata > Mammalia > Artiodactyla > Balaenopteridae > Balaenoptera > Balaenoptera ricei. The sequence goes on from NC_082647.1 coordinate 68,679,969, forward strand.
CATGCTTATCTCATTTCTTAAATTGGAAACCCCAAAACCAAAGAGGGTTGGAAGCTTGCCTGCCCCATCAAGTATATAATCAGCACTCAGTCTAACTCTTGGTCCACTATTTGTTTCTCTACCCTAGACTATTGTTCAAAATTATACTACATATTTGACAGCAATTACGTTTGCTGAAATCACATGGCAGCTGTCATGCAGTGAAGAAATGCTGGATTTAGTTTTTTGGGGAAGGGTGCTCTGTACTATATCTCTGTTTTTTAAGATTTTTTTTGTTGTTTTAGCTATTTTACCTCCTCCCCATCGCAGGCATCTTGCTAGATCATTGCCGGTCCCGAGAGGCAGAATAGCCACTGGAGGATGCTTGACTACATTTGCCTTTTCTGTAGAATTGAAAAATTGAAATAAAATAAATTTTTGATCACAGACAGAACAACAATGAAAAAAACACAGCTTGGCATGGAAGGCATTCCACCAGGTACTTATAAACATAAAACGTTCTATTTTATAGTTATATACAATTATAAATTGATTAATTTGTATGTATTTCTAGCAATTTATAAAACAAATAAATACCAAAATTCACAGTGACAGGAATTTTCAAGATTTATGCATGAGGAAAGCCTTTTAAATATGTTAATTCAGTTAAAAATTGTAGCAAGTCTGAATTAACTCCTTTGAAATTCTCAAGGATGCAGTTATATGCAACACAGGAATATTCATACAAGGACATAAGCAGAGTGGAGAAGTAGCTTCCTTTAAAAAGTCCCTTGCAACATCAACTCGAGGTACACTTTAAGGAATAAAATATTTTGAAAATAGTGGAATTCTAAAAGTTACTAAAACGCTAACAATGGTTGTGCTGTTCTGTGTCAGAGTCAACGACGTAAAAGGTTACCAGGTTTTGTTTGAGGTTCAACATTATACAACATAGTGTTTGAGTCCAGTAAATATATTTGCCACTGAAATTCCACATGCTTTTGTTTGAATCACTGAGCAAATCTCACAAACATATATTACTTTTCTTTATTTTTCTCCCTTCTCAGCCCTTCAAAGTAAGCATATGTGGGTGTGTAGGAATGGGGAGGGAATAGATTATGTAGGGATGTGCCACAGTGTACTAACCAAGGCTTAGATTTTGAGGGCTAATGCAAACCAACAATATCCTCCTGTTTTCACTAAAATTCTTACAAGTTCTCAGACATTGTTCAAGCAACTCCTTAATTTTTGCAGTTCTTGAACTCTGGTTTTCTCCTTAAATATATTAATACTACTGACATTGTTTATTGGAAGGCCAAAGAATACAATTCTCCCTGTTTTTCCTTTTTTAAAAATATGTTAGATTAAAGTCATTCTATGCTTACCAAAAGTGTGCTGACAATATGTATTCATTTTTAATTTGAATATTTTTGAGGGTATGAAAAGGTAGAATATTCTCAACTGCATTGACTAAATAAAAGTTTGCTTCAATATATATAGATAGTAAAACTTCTTTTGAATCAATCTTTCCTTTTTATGAAGAGGCCTATTTTTAAAAAAGATTGGTCAATGCAGATCCAGAAATATTTGAGGGCTTATTAAATGCCAAGAGAAATGAATGAGAAAAGAAGGATTTCTCGTTACTTGTAAATTTTTTTGTCAGTTAAAAATTTCAAATATAGAAGAATAAATTAAGCCAGTAAACAGTGTGTAACATTCCAGATGTCTAAGTGTATCACTATGTATTTTGTTTATTTAATGCATCCACATCCAAAGATATGGATGCATTAAATAAACAAACAAAATACACAGAATTTAAGGTTACCACTCTCACCCCAGCTACGTTAAATGTGTGTCTTCATTACCTATGCAGTCCAAAATCCACCCCACAGTTCCATCTCCACCGCAGGCTAACACTCTGAAATCAGGAACATCACGGAAAAAGTTTAACCTGAAAAATAAGCATGTTATGGCACATGATTGATATTTCAAAATTAGGACATTTTTAGTTTTGTATATTTAGCATTTCATCTAATGAAAGATTTTGATTTTATTGAAAAACATTAAATTCTTATGTAGAATGAAATTCTAAAATAAAAGTATTAACATGTCCTAAGTTAAACATTGTCATTATAAACTCTATATTCTATAATAAATATATTTTTTCTTTTATCAACTCTAAAGTTAAAAAAATAAAGTTAATAAATTATAATAATTTTCACTAAGATATACTCCCATATGCGGTATGCATATATATAATGCAGAGTGACATATACAAAATTGTTTCATTTACTAATTTTTATTGATAAACAATTCTTTTGAATAATTACATAAATGTGACCAATAGGTCAGTAAATAATGTCTTTTGAGAGTTTTCTGCCTTCTCCATTACTGGGAGAAATTGATCAGGCTGCATATGAGGTTTTAGCCAACTGTATTCAGTGTTTCCTTCTGACTGAATCTGCAACTAGAAGCCAGGCTTCCCCCTGTCTTTTGACCTGGTTGGCAGTGTTTGCCACCCAGGAATACTCAAGACTAATTGCGGGGTCAGCTGTGATAAATGTCCACTGCTTCTGCTGCTACTGCATGCAGTGTGCTTATTAATGCAACCTACCTTGGGGAAAATTACAAAGGCAGGTAATGCACCCAGTTATACAATCATACATGCCTATTTTCTTGCAAAAAAAAAAAAAAAAAAAAGAATTGAAATAGGACAGAATATTTAGAATGTGTCTCTTCACCTTTCTTGCCCCAATGGTAACAGTATAATACAGTTGGCCCTCCCTATCTACAAGTTCCACATCTGCAGATTCAACCAACCAGGGATCGAAAATCTTAAAAAAAAATCCAGAAAGTTTCAAAAAGCAAAACTCGAATTTGGTGAGCCGCAACTATATATTTACAAAGCAATTTATATTGTATTTACACCTATTTACATAGTATTTACGTTTTATTACATACTGTAGTAACCTAAAGACGATTTAAAGTATGCGCAAACACTATGCCTTTTTATATAAGGGACTTAGATCATCTGTGGACTTTGGTATCTGGAGAGTCCTGGAACCCATCCCCTGCGAATACCACAAGAAAATTTTCTATAGGATTACATATATAAATGTACACATGTAAATTTTATCGCACACATTTTTAACATAAATGGGATTATGCTATACATCCTTTTAATTTATCCGTGTGCATTTTTTGACTTAAAAATGTCAGAGATCTTTCTGTGTCAGTGTATATATAAAGATTTATTATAAGTGACTGTATTAAATAGGGTGTATATTCTATGATTAAGTAAGTAATTTCATGTACTTTTAAACTCTTTAGTGTTTCACTATCACAAAAAAACAGGTTTTGTAGTTAACATTATTTGAATACATTTATGTGAACAAGTGCATTATGTTCTGAAGGCTAATCTTCTATAAGGGAAATATTCCACTACAACATTATGATACCCTCTGAATGGCGCCCACTGTAGAAAATGTAAGGGCCCACTTCCTTGAAACTCCAAAACACTACATATAAACAACTTTATGATGTTTCTTTAATAAGTGAAAAATACCATGGTGCTGTTATTGCATAATCACATGCCTGTTTACTAGTGGGTTGAACATATTTTTGTAGGTTTACAGATGTGTGACCTCCTTTGTGAACTGCATCTTTAAAGCCTTGTCCTTCTTTTCCATAAGTTGTATTTTATTATCTTATAAACTCTAAGTATTATGAGTGATATTCTTATTTAAATTAGCATCATTAGAAAAAAACATTTGGTTAATGTAATACAAACAGTGTGCAAATATAATAGAAATGTAAACAAATCAACTAAAATCCCATCCCCTGATACTAAGAGCCACAAATATTTAGAACATGAAATTTTCCTGTATTTCCTCATGCATTGTATTGTGGGCATTTACCTTTCGTTAGACATGTTGAAATATTTTCTTCCAGACTATCACTGGTTAGTTTGCTGTTATATAAGCAATATAATAAACACCTATATACCAGTTGCCCAACCCAGAGAGTAGAATATTCCTAATAACTTACATATACTTGCGTTCTTTCCCTATAGCACCCCCTTCCTCGTTAACAAAGGTGACCACTATTCTGAATTTCAGGTTATCATGTGTATGCCATAAACAACACATTGTTTGTATGTTGCTTTTTCATCTCAGCATTGTTACTAACATTCCTCCATGTAGCAGGTGAATTTCCATCCACGTGTAATTGAAGAGTTATTTTATTTCTACTGCTGTGTTTAATACCATTTATGTGGATATGCTTTTTAAAATCCATACAATGGATATTTGGATTGATTAGCTTTATGTTCTCATAAAAAATGCATTACTGGACATATTTTCTAGTGCTCATGGACAGTGACCACTTCTGCAACTTTACAAGATCATGCCAAACTGTTTCCTATAGAAGTTGTACCAAAGTATGTATGCAAAACAAGGTGGAGGGCTTCCCTGGTGGCGCAGTGGTTAAGAATCCGCCTGTCAATGCAGGGGACACGGGTTCGAGCCCTGGTCTGGGAAGATCCCACATGCCGCGGAGCAACTAAGCCCGTGAGCCACAACTACTGAGCCTGCGCGTCTGGAGCCTGTGCTCTGCAACAAGAGAGGCCGCGACAGTGAGAGGCCCGCGCGCCGCGATGAAGAGTGGCTTCTGCTTGCCACAACTAGAGAAAGCCCTCGCACAGAAACGGAGAACCAACACAGCCAAAAATAAATTTAAAAAAAAAGGTGGAAAAAAACTGTGCTGAGCCCATCCTAACACTTGTAATGTCATACTTGTTAATTTTATGTGTTTCCTCGTTTGTGAAATGCCTTTTCATATCTTTTCTCTACTCCTTTTTTACTTGTTGATTTGTAAAAATTCTTTACTTCTTGATTTTAATCCTTTTGGGTTTTTTTTATTTCTTTTTTTTGGCAAATATTTCCTATAGGTTTAAAGTTTTTTTCTTTTACTTTCCTTAATGTATATTTTAACAAGTAACATTTTAGTTTTAATGTATTCAAGTTTATCAATCTTTTGATAAATGGCTAGCACTTTAGCCTGCTTTGTGTAAGAAACAATGTTTCCTCAGTGGACAGAAGAAAATTCACATTTACTCTCCTAAAATTTCAGTTTTAATTTAAAAAAAAAATTATTTATTTTATTTTTGGCTGCGTTGGGTCTTCGTTGCTGCACGCGGGCTTCTCTAGTTGCGGCGAGCAGGGGCTACTCTTCGTTGCGGTGCATGGGCTTCTCATTGCGGCAGCTTCTCTTGTTGCAGAGCATGGGCTCTAGGCATGCGGACTTCAGTAGGTGTGGCACATGGGCTCAGTAGTTGTGGCTCGCGGGTTCTAGAGTGCAGGCTCAGTAGTTGTGGTGCACGGGCTTAGTTGCTCTGCGGCATGTGGGATCTTCCCAGACCAGGGCTTGAACCCGTGTCCCCTGCATTGGCAGGCAGAATCTTAACCACTGTGTCACCAGGGAAGCCCCTTAGTTTTAATTTTGACATAGAAATTTTATGTGGTGATGTAAGGTAGGATGGTGTGAGTTATTGGAATAGAATAGAATATATAATATATATAAAATATCCACAATATTCTAGAGTGGTACTGTCTAGTAGTGATCCCTTTCTTCTTTTCCCTTCTTCACTGCCTTCTTTCATCCCTCTGCCCTCCCTTTCTCTTTCTCCATTCCTCCCTTTCTTGTCTCCTTTTGGGTGTTGTGCAACAATTTTTCTTTTCATTTTTAAATCCATCTTTTCATGTTTTGGATAATTCAGTTTTCTATCATGCAAATCCATTATAAATCAAATTTCCATATGTGGGTATTTTTCTTTTTAGACTCTGTTCTATTTTATTCATGAATTTGTCCATCTCTGAATCAGTACCACACTCTTACAACACTATAGCTTTATAGTTAATCTATGTCTCATTGAACATGAGATCTTAGCTATTATTTTTTTCTTTGCTTTACTGTATACATATTAAATTTAACTTGTCATATCCCATAAGGGTGAAAATAAAAACACACACAAAAAAATAATAAATGTTTAAAAAAATTGCAGTACATGAAGTCTATTGATCAATTTTAGGAGAAATAACATCTATATGGTGTTAATTCCTCATCCATGAATATAGGATTTTTCAATCAGCTTAGATATTCTTTAATATCCTTAAATAAATTACAACATTTTTTTGCTTGCAGGTCATTGTTAAATATATTCTTGGTTGTTTTAAAGTTTATGTTGGTATCTTAAATTTTTAAATTGTTTATTAAAATTAATGTTTTTGTTGCTGGTATATATAAATATATTTGACTTTTATATATTGATCTTACAAACAGCCACATTACTCCTCTTTTCTATTGCCTATATTATGTTTGTACATTCATTTGGATTTCTATGTAAACAACTGTATCATATGCTAATAACAATGGTACTATTAGTGATCTTCAATCCTTATAATTGTTATTTCTCTCCCTGTCTTATTGTGCCGGCCAGAGCGTCAATACTTTATTGAATTAGAGTATTTATACAGAATATCCATATCTTGTCCCGGAATTTAAATGAAATACTTCCAGAATTTCCCAACTTAGGATGATGTTTGTTGTACGGATTTTCTTTTCTTTTTCTTTTTTGAGTGACACCTTTCATACAGTTAATAAAGTTTTCTTCTATTTCTGTTATATAGAATTTTTATTATGAATCAATGTTAATATTCTCTGCACCTTGTGAGATATTGAGATGATTTCATTTCATTGGTAATGTGGGCATATACACTTACATATTTCTGCATTATTAAAATACTCTTATAATACTTTCATATACCCAAACTGGACACTGTTTATTAATACTGTTATAGAGAATTGGTTTTGCTTTGCTAACATTTTGTTTAGAAGTTTTTCATCTACATTCATGAACACAATAGACTTACTATTTTTCTTCTTCATACCACCTGTCTAACTTTTTATCAAAATTTTTCTGTCTCATAAAATGAATTGTAGAATATGCCCTTATTTTCCAGTTTTTGGAGGCATCTATATAATTTTGGAAGTTCCTTAAAACTGGTAGCACTTGCGTATCAACTATCCAATTTCTAGTGAGTCTTTGATTTCTTTTTTTTTAAATTAAGAGGTATTAAATAATTGTTTCAATTCCTTTAGTTATTACTGAAAAAGATCCTATTTTCTAATTCTTTCTAAATCAGTTTTTACCAATTACATTTCGGCTTTAATTTGTCTATCTCCTAAGTTTTCAAAGACCTTGTCACTGAAACCTACAAAAGCTTTTCAAATTATGCCAGTAGCTGAAAAGTTTACCATAGTTGTTTCTGGTGAAAGCCTAACCATCCACATGACTCACCATTGCTCTTCCATCCATGATGATGTTTCATCTGTTTTCTTTTAAAATTGTCATCTTTGGTTCTTCAGCAGCATCCTAACCCCAAACATAAACCCCATGTGACTGTCAGATCAGCTTACTCTCTGTAAGTTGATTGCTAAATGGATTGAAAAATGGACTTCTCTATCTTAACTTCTTAATCCACTGCATCCATGCAGTTTTCCCTGGAGAGTCATTCATTCCTTATTTCATTCATTCCTTGAATAGTAGCCTTGGATAATTATTTAATCATTATGAGCTTCAGTTTCCTTATCTTTAAAATTAAATTAATACCACCTACTTTGTTGGGCTGTTTTAAGGAATAAACAAAGGGTGTACGTAAATTGCATTGTACTATCCAGAGGTTATTATTAATTTAATGATTTTATCTTTATTAAAAGTAGTAAACATATTTCATAGGTCAGATTGCCACTCCTCTATTTTACCACCTCTCCCACCCACAGCATTCTGGCAAAATAGTCAGCAAGAGAATTTTCTAGCAAGCAAAGCTGGATGGGCAGTGATGAGAGTTCTACCTCCAAGCTGATACTATTAGGAGACCTATTTATGGCACTGGGGACAGTAAGTTCAGAGGAAAACAGCTCTGATTGAGAACAAACAAACGCAAGAGACGTGGAAAGAGTCAAAATGCAGGGCTTTATGTGACCATTGACTTTTCATTCATTAAGCTGCAAAGACCAGCAGATGTGAGGCTCCCACTTCATAAGTCGTCCTAACTATGGGGAAGATGAAGGCATGTGGAGTGTCTGAAAAGACTCCCCTTTGCGGAAACTTTAGTACTGTATACTATACGTTTCACCTAACAATTTCAACATTTCACTTAAAGAACTAGTAGGTATGAACATTTTGTAATGAAATAATCATTCATGGCTCCTGAATTTATTTTTGCCATTTTACGGAAATTTTAAAAAATTAAAACGATTGTTAAAGCAGATAATGATTCTTGAGTCTTCAGTGTTTGTAATTATAGCACTGGTTCTCCTAGAGAGTTTTTTAATTTATCCATGATAGCTAAATTTGAAAAAAGAACCTATGTTAATGTGTGTTTAGTAGCTCTGTGTCCAATGCCTTCTTATCACATATGCTCAACAGCCACCACTATAGCACACACTAAAAAAGAGTGGGTGGTAAGATTATAATGCTTAATACCACTAAAAGCAAATCAAAATATTTCATCTAAGATTCAGAAGTCTACTTTCCATTTTAAATAAGTTTTAGGATAAAACTGATACAGAAAAATTAGTGCCTGACAATAGTATCTAACAAGCACGCTAGAGCAACTCGTTAAGACAGAAGAAAAACTGCAGTACTGATTCCATTATCTTGGAAAGTCTCTTATAACGACATTTCTTAAATGACAATGTGTAGGAATTTCTTTTTATTCCAATAGCACATTTTATTATTCAAGGAAAATAAGTGATACCTGCCATTTATATCTAATTTTGATGTATCAGATTGAGCATATAAATATAATAAATGTATGGCTACTAAAGAGTGTACATATTGTACATTATATGTTATAAAGTTATATTCTTTGATACTTAAAGGAAACCAATGTGCGATTGATAAATACTGTTAGCATAATACTCCAGAGTGAATGCTCATTTAATTGTACATATTCATTCATTTGTATTAAAGAAACACAAGGTTGAAGGATCAAAAATGATTTTATCATATGTCATCAACTCTCTTCCTCTTCTTCTTCCTCCTCTTTGTTTAGAAATAATAGTTTACTTAAAGAGCTTGCCTTAAGAAAGGTCTGCATTTTGATTTAAACATTTTGAGCCAGATACAGCATACTTATCTCTTATTATTCAGCTCAATTCATAGTCATACCTGTATGTACACAGTTATATATTATTCTTACAGTTATAGGATTAGATGGCTTCACAACTGTCTCACTAAAATCAGGCAGAATTTTCTGGTCTGTGATGTTGCTATTGTTTTATAAACTTTTTTTTTTTTTGGTCTAGAAAATCAATTCTTAATACCTTCCAACTCGTTTTCTAATACCCAAACTGTGTCTATACATACCTTGGTGTCATTGATATTATTACTGCTGCTGCAGCCAATCTGACAAAATCTATGCATGAAGCAACTATGTCCCTCAAAGTCTCTCTATGCTATATATTTAAAAGGGGGGGGGGTATATGCCATCTTTTTCTGTGGATTTTGATAATGTCAGCTTCAAAGTGACAACTCATCAACTGTAATGTACCTTCCCCATCATTTCAGCTTAAAGTAAAACTAATTATAACTATGTCCTGCCATCTCGTATCTATTTTACCAATAAATTACAAAGTTTAGGTAAATAAGGAAGTTCACCTGTTTCAACAAATTTGGCTAGTCTTTTGAGGATATTGTATGAAAGATGAATTTATACTGTTTTGGGGGGGCATTTAATGTAAACAAGTGGAATGGTTATAAACAAAATGTTATTTGGACTCATCATTATGAACCCAATAAAATTTAATGCTGTTCTCATCATATTCAGAAAAACTTTCAGAGTATTTGAGAAAATATATATCCCAATGAGCCATTAATAATTGAAACATTAATTTCATTATCTCTGGAAATCTCAAAAACATCTCGTACGCGTATGTGTATTTTAGAAGAAAAATGGAGAGAGGCAGAGAAAAATGACAAAAGATGAGAGACAGAAAATGAGTGAATGTTTACTCCTGGGAAACCTATGATGTTATGTCATTAAATAACTTCAATATTCTCCCTAGTGTAATACAAAATAGAAAGAAGTCAGTAAATAAGCTCTGTAAAGTAATCCAAATATGTGTTCCTTTTTTGACTGGTGCACGTAATTATTGGAAAAATAATGTGTTAAAATGAGTATCAAATGCTTTCAAGTCATTTTTGAGTGAATATAAACAAAGGAATACTTAGTGAGTTTTATTTTATATGCATCAGATCATTCCACCAAGTTAACTTTAGAATGTGAAGTAAGAAGTTATTTTGAATTAGGAAATACATCTACACATCTATTAAAAAAAAATTACTTTGACTAGAATCAAATACAAAAAAAATAGCTATGCCTAAGAAAGAGAGATACATTTCATGGAAAATCCATATACCTAGAAAAGTAATTTTATGAATGGTATAGCACCTGCATCAATTCACTTACTTAATACGCATTTATTAACTACAACTGTGTATCAGGAACTGCGTTAGAGTCCAGAGACTCAAAAGCAAGATAAGAGTCCTTGCCATCAAGTATCTTAATTGAGAAGGCAGACAAGAAAACATCTGATTCACATTGCTATGGGATGTTTTGAAACAGTTAATGCAGTTAATGCAGAATAACTAGAGGAGAATAAATGCATTGTCAGAGGGGATGGGAAAGTGAATGGTCTTTCCATTCATCAAGTTAGTGAATAAAGCTAGTGAACAGGTTTAGAAAAGGGTGAGAAAATGAGTTTAGTATTAGAATGTGAAATTTGAGATACCTATGGGACGTTAACATGGAAATGTAGACTAAGTAGTCAAATAAACCTACATGGACAGAGAAATCTGAGATGGAAGAAGATGGTCGGAAGCAATCCGTGTACACTTGATGATCAAAATCATGAAAAGAGAATAAGAAGAAGGAACATAGAGTTGTGTTGCAGCAAAGGAAACCATAAGGTTCCTTAAACAACTAAAAACAGGGCTACTATATGATCCAGCAATCCCACTCCTGGGCATATATCCAGAGAAAACCATAATTTGGAAAGATACCTGCATCCCAGTGTTCACTGCGCAATATTTACAATAGCCAAGACATGAAAGCAACCTAAATGTCCATTGACAGAGGAATAGATAAAGAAGATATGGTACATATATACAATAGAATATTACTCAGCCATAAAGAAGAATGAAATAATGACTTTTGCAGCAACATGGATGGACCTAGAGATTATCATACTAAGTGAAGTAAGTCAGACAAAGACAAATATCATATGGTATTACTTATATGCGGAATCTAAAATAAATGATATGAATAAACTTACTTGTAAAACAGAAACAGACTCACAGACTTAGAAAACAAACTTATGGTTACCAAAGGGGAAAGGTGTGGGGGGATGGATAAATTAGGAGGTTGAGATTAATATATACACACTACTATATATAAAATAGATAATCAACAAGGACCTACTGTATAGCACAGGGAACTCTACTCAATACTCTGTAATAACCTATATGGGAAAAGAATCTGAAAAAGAATAGATATATGTATATGTATAACTGAAGCACTTTGTTGTACATTTGAAACTAACACAACATTGTAAAAAAACTACACTCCAATATAAAACAAAAATGCTGGAGAGAGAGTGGAGAAAAGGGAACCCTCCTACACTGTTGGTGGGAATGTAAAGTGGTACAGCCACTGTGGAAAACAGTATGCAAGTACCTCAAAAAACTAAAAATAGAATTGCCATATGATCTAGCAATCCCACTCCTGGGCATATATCTGGACAAAACTATAATTTGAAAAGATACATGCACCCCTATGTTTATAGCAGCACTATTTACAATAGCCAAGACATGGAAACAACCTAAAGGTGCATCGACGGAGGAATGCATAAAGAAGATGTGGTACATATATACAATGGAATACTACTCCACCATAAAAAAGAATGAGATAATGTCATTCGCAGCAACATGGATGCGCCTACAGATTCTCATACTAAATGAGATAAGTCAGAAAGAGAAAGACGAATACCATATGATATCACTTATATGTGGAATCTAAATTATAACACAAATGAACTTACCTATGAAACAGAAACAGACTCACAGACATAGAGAACAGACTTGTGGTTGCCAAGGGGGAGGGAGAGGGATTGATTGGGGAGTTTGGGATTAGCAAATGCAAACTATATATATATATATATATATATATATATATATATATATATATATATATATATATATATAACTGAATCACTTTGCTGTACACCAGAAACTAACACAACATTGTAAATCAACTGTTCTTCAATAATTTAAATTAAGAAAAAAACGATCATGTTGCAGTACAACAGACATGGATTTGCTCTTTTATGAGACTAAAACCTTGAGCAAATCTTAAGCTCCCTGATCATGAGTTTGCTTATTGGCAAATGGAGAAAATGCTTAACTCATAAAGTGATAGTATTTTGCATATTCCCTAGCATACAACCAACAAATCACTATTATTATTATAAAATTAAGAAAGCATATATACATGAAATGAACGAAGTTGAGTGTGAAATTCTAAGAAAAAATGATATTAAAAGAAGTGACTAAGGAGAATGTATCCAGATGTATAATAAGCAGCACCTTAGAGATAGGAGACATTGATTTTCTAATAGCCAAGGGAGATGAGACTTTTAAGGTAGGTGAAAACAGCTAAAACTACGTGACTTAACACTTAGCAATTTATCAGTGACAATAGCAATGTCAGTGGAGAGTAAAGTCAAAACCCCAACTGCACTGAAGAGGAGATGGAAAAGTGAAAGAATAGTCCATTTTATTAAGAATGTAGTTGTGAAGAGACAAAAGAGTTGAGAAGGTAAGTAGCTATACATTTCCATAGAGATTTTTCAAATTAAAAATGAGAGTATCCTCAATTTCACATGTTGCTCATGTTTTTGCAACTCCACAATGACCTGGGAATTGTTTTTCTGTTTTCCTTTTGGTCTTGAACCTCTATCCTTTATCCATTCCTGTTGTAATTTGTGATTATTATAACACTTTCATCATCGCACATGTTTTCATAAACTAATCCAAGTCATTTTAATACAGAGTAGTCATATGTTAAAAAGGGATTACATACTTGAGCTAAAAAGCCAGTAGAATAGGAACAGCTCAAGATGTAATAATAAGAGGGTGGGAATAATAAATTAAGTATCAAAGAACCAAGAGGAACAGGGACCCAGAACAGAAGTTGAATACACCTTATTTAGGAGGAGAGATGCCTCATCCAGTGAGAGGGAAGGAAGTCAGAATGGGTATGAATATCAATGTGTTCGTAAGGGTAGGAGTAAGGAAAATAAGTTAAGATAATTTACTTGCCATGGCCTCTGACTGATAAATTAGGATCAGGGATGAATATTGATTTTGTGGAATGTGATGTTTAGAAAAATCTGAAACCTTCTTTAGGAAAAAATATGTAAAAAATGTATATAAATTTAGGTTTAGATAAATTATATATAAATATATAAATGTAATATATGAATATATACATAAATAGTTATTTAAAATAAGAAATCACAGCAAACTGAAAATTTAAGATAGCTCACAGATACGACATCATATGATCTAGAATAAAAACATAATAATTAATTAGCTTGATATACTTAAAAATTTTCCATTTATTGGCTTTTCATATGAACAATTCTGAATAACATATTTATGAAGAGATAAAAAGATGAGATCAAATTGTAGATTTCTGTAAACTGATTGCCTCTATATCAAATTGCCTTAAACTTTCATGCTTCTTGAGTTTTAGAGTTTTAAATGGAAGAGCAGGGCATAATTTGAAAAAGTCTAGCTGGTATAGTATTATCCATAGAAATGTTAAAGACTTCATTACTTCAGTGACCTAAGACTTGAGTCTTACTTTTTTTTCCCCCAAAAGGTCCCTTAGCACCTGTAGGATCAATAAGAGAATGACTGAATAATTTGTGAATGTGTGTGTGTGCATGTGCACATGCATACAACTTGACAATTAAGGCCTTCATTGTAATTCATAGACTATTAAAGTGTCTTTGAAAGCAATTATGATTTATGTGCATACTAAAACCAATGTAAAGCATGTATTTTTATCTGTATGTTTCTTACTTTAGTAAAACACATATTTTGGTCATGATGATGTGCTCCACCAAACTCTGTATTCCAATTATCACCATAGGAACAAATAATTGAATCTTAAGCGCTGAACTTTTTAACTGAGTCTGTGATAACATGATCAATAATGTCCAATGCTTTACCATCATCCAAGTGAACTTCCAAAAACTTGACTGGGGGTCCACAAGTTGCATGCACTCAAATCATTATTGCAATAAATGAATTTTCTATTTAAAACATTCTGATCACTCTAATGTAAAAATGGCATTACTTGATCTTTTTAAAGTTCTTCTTTTGCTAGTGGACCAAAATCTTAACAGCTATTACTTCACTTACAACACACATAAGAAAACTTGAAATTGAAAATGTACATTAATGTAAAAGTCACATTTGATCTAAATGAAAAATCATGCTTAAAAGAGTGTTATACGAAGGGATTTTCTGCAGTTTAAATGACTGCCTTCAAGCAGAGAATTCACTATTAATTTGAGGCAGATACTGATGCTTCTTTAGCATTTTTGTGTTTCTGGTTTCCACATGGTCAGTGATATCACTAGAGTTCCCATCGCTGATGGTAAAGATTGATAAATATTTCATAGAAGTTATGTATTCATCATCAACACTTTTTAAAACAAAAATTCATAGAAATTCAGAACTTAATTTTTCGTTTAATAGGCATTTTCAGTTTTGAGATATATTTGCTGAAAAGTTTTATTGCAAAATAAAAATGCATAATATAACACAATATTTATAAACTACATGTTTAATTTGTAAGACACCAAGGAAGAGTATTCAAACTTCATTAAACGTTCTTGGCAGGACTTCTCATCTTCTCTTCCTCACATACATTTCATGTACATCTAACCCGTGATTTCCCACATCTCCACTGACAATGCTGATTGCTATATTTGTTCCCATTTGCATCTCACAAGGAGAGGAGAAGCACAGGCCACAGCATAATGGACTGGCATAACAAGTATACCAGTTGGCCAACAAGGTCTTTCAGTGAACATTTATTTTTGTCTTTGAATTCTCTGTATACTGTATTTCAGAAGAAGTTGTTGCTTGTATGTGGGAAGGATTGGGAAGAGAAAGTTGTTTTGCTTTTTTAGATGAAATGATTATAGGTTAAAGTGAGAACTGTGCTCACTGGACATGTGTGTGTCTTACATCTGACTAGAGGATAACAGCAGAAGCGGGAGGTGCAAATTAGCTCTCAAACCCCTCAAGTTTATTATAATGTACCCATTAATAATAATAGTTAAACTAAAAATACAAAATTCTTATGCTAATACTAAATTGAGTTGGATGCTGGGACACCAGGAATAAACCAGAAGAGTCCTGGGTAAACTTAATTATTATGGTCACAGTAGTTGTAAGACGCTATGTGATTTGGCCCGCCAGTACTATTCTAATATGCTATCTCTATCCACTCTGCTCCAGCCACGCTGGTCTTCTTGCTAATGCTCCCCAATTGTGTCAAATATTCTCCCATCATGATGCTTTTAGTCTTGTTCCTCCCTCTGCTTTAAATGTTATTCTATGTGATGACCAAATGGCCTGCTTGCTTCCTCATCTCCTTCATGTCTATACTCAGTGAGTCTTTCCCTGCTCAACCTATTTAAAATAACCATCACAGAACACTCACTACCAATGTACACTCTGTTTACCTTCCTTGCTGACATGTGTATATTTTATTAGTTTAATGTGTGCCTTCCTCCACTAAGACCATGAGAGCAGAAAGTGATGTTTCTTTTGTTCATAGTGGATTGGCAGTGCTAAGACTTTTTCCTGGCACCTGGTAGCCACTGAATTAATATATGCTGAATCAATTTATATTACTAATACTATTATATATATTTACTGCTGTTGTTATTGTTAAACTACCATTTCACTTTTTACTTAGTTGTTGAATCATTATTCTGTTTGAGTGTGGACTACATTCAATAGCCCACTGTTATTATTTCTAGTTAAATTATAGGAGTAGGTTACTACATTATCATTAATAAAGGATTCTGAGATAATCATCTGCTATGAGTTTTCTTATTTTCACTCATTAGTAAGATGCTGTTAGTTGAATCCCTGGAGTTGGTGGTAAAGTTGTGCCAGGGAGCTTGCTGGACAGGCTTAGATAATAATAGCAAACTGAGGATAGCCAAATAAAATAGTTTATGATACTTATTAGAAACTTGACTTTTGTAGAATAAAATAAGAAACAGGTAGAAGGATATACACAAATGCGTTGGTTATTTCCAATAGCCAACTTAGGAGAAAATGTTATTTTTCTAGAGTGTTCAAGGAATTTGGATAAACAATCACCTCTAAACAATAACACATGGATCTATAGTTTGTTATTGAGCTGTTCTTTTCTCTGTGAAATGAGTAACAAAAGTTCAGATTTTTCAACATCTTTAAAGTAATAATCGATTTGTTGATGTTTGTGGAAAGTGACTATAGACTTGTAATGCCCAAAATTCTTTCGCGAGGCTAGAAGTTATAGGACTATTAACTGTAGGAGCATGTTACATTTTGTTACTTGTATTTAACATGTTGATCTTTAATACAGACGCATATATCGTTTCTCAAACTCAGTCACTCTGTTGATCAAGGCAGAGACAAAATTATGCTCACACATTTAATTGGGGGGGATTGCAAAATCATCTGCATCATATTTTATGATTAATCATTAGGATTGAAAGGGTCAATTGAGTGCTTTGTTTTTACATTAGCAAAGCAACGATTTTTTTTTTCCTGGAAATTTGCAGTAGAGCTGGATTGAATTTTGATGAACATTTTCTTAGCATTTTGAGGATTTTGTTCAGCTCTCTGACACAACAAGATTTCATAACAAGAGACATATGTAATATGTCATAGTTCTGATTCAAGAGGGTTCTTATTTAAGTAAAATATGGTAGAAACTTTGTTATATAAAATGATATTTTAAATTAAGAAAGTAATGAAATCTGTGGAATGTGTTATGTGTTTTCTAAATTACAAATTTATTTTAACAGGAGAATGTATTCCAAGGCTTTACTATGGAAATATGTGTGATACTTGGAATATGTGAATCTGTATGTTGACTGTTAAATTTTATTTTTTAAATTATATATGTTTTACATTTAGTTCAGGTAGATGAAATCAAAGATTTTTTTTAAAGCACCTATTTCACAAACAATTCATTGTTGTGATTGTTCACTATGCTGAACAATCTGGAAAATAATTTTAAAATATTTATCTTATATATTTTTTCAATTCAATAAATACTTGTTATTTTTTACTTAAATATTTTAGGGATGATATGAGAAAAAGCCATCTGTACTTTCATGAAGCTGATAGAAGGGAACAACCAACATCACGAGTATACAAAAAACTTGATATTAACTTTTCATAAGTCACATTAGCATATGCAGTTGGTATAACAGCTAGAGATGTGCATATTTATTTTAATGTTGTGAAGGAAAAAAAATCTCATTCTGTGAAGACCAGTGAGCGATATATGTTTTATACTTCATTTTTGCAACTAATTTATACCTCAAAATCATTCATTCAATTATATCATAATATGCTTCATCAGGAAGAAACAACTTACATGATACAGACTCTAGTTTCAGATATCTTTAAATAGTCATTATCAGAGTGAGAGAATTTATGTAAAGAGATACAATAAAGACAAACAAATAAACATCTATTTCTATCTTGAAAACAAAGATAAAAAGGGAAGTGACTGGAGAGTTTTGGTATTTACTAGATAATTTACACTAGGGATTAGCAGAGTTTCGATACATCAACAAAAGTCTCTAAACAAAATGTTAGAAAAGAAGAAATAAATAAAGATAGGATGAGAGAAGAGAGGCATATGAAAAGATCTAAAAATTTGGTATGGTAAAGAGGAACAATGGGGAAAAAAAGGAAATTAAAAGAATGAATAACTGCAGGCTCAGGGTGGCAGATAAAATATTTATTTTTTAAAAAGTGTATCTATAGTAGCATTGGAAAAGTAAAAAACGAGGAATAGAAATGAAATTAAATCACAAATTAGAGTAGTAAAGAGACCTTACAGAATAGAACAACTCAGAAAGCAATACATTGAAAGGGAACTGCTGCAAAAGGCACCCTCTGCCCCCATGGCTGACCCAGGATCAGGGATGGCACAGCTAGAAACAGGGATGGGAAGAGTTACGACACGTGAGGCCAGCTATGGGATTAAGTGAAGGATTACAGCATAGCCTGGCCAGGGTCCCATTTCAGAAGAGCTACCTGGGGCGTTTGCCTCCTGGCTAACAACTGAGGAACGGTTCTCTAACAGAAGTGCACGTCTACCACTGGGCATGCAGCCTGGGCACTGGCATCAGATATAAAACAGGGCATTCTCATAGTTATCGAGATGAAAGTAGAAATTCAATACAATTCCATTCAAACTCATACTTTAAAAACTCAAGACAATAACAACACATTGAAGAGAGTAAATGTCATTAAATTTTGAGAGAATAATTAGGGAGTTACAGTATATAAAACAGTCTCCAGTGAGAATCAACAAATAGATCCATGAAGCAAAGGAAAGGGCAGCAACAGTCTAACATATACATTATTTCACCATATATGAAGTATGTCAAATCAGTGGTGAAACAGTGAACAAATGAACAGCTTTCATTGGGACAGCTAGATTTCAATCTGAAGGAAAAAAATGTTCCATGCCTACCTCATCCTAGTCTGTCAATGCACCTCTAAGAAAAATGTAACCTTTAAAGATTAAAGGTTAGAAATTGAAAACAAAATGAAAAATTAATAAAAGATATAAAAATATTTCAGTAATTTTGGCTTGAGGAAAGGTTTTTCTAAAATATAAAGTTGAGAAATCATTCAGTGTAGAATTAGCAATGAAAATTTTATATATTTATATGGACAAGAAAAAGAACAAAATATACAAACTGAAAGCACACAGAAAAAATGAGAAGAAAACACTTGCAATATATATAAAATGATGATAATATTTATACAATAAGATTTAAAAATGAACACAAAAAAGATAAATCAAAAGGAAAATAGGCAAATAAAAGAGCATACGTGTAAAACCGATAGCTAGTGGGAAGCAGCCGCATAGCACAGGGAGATTAGCTGGGTGCTTTGTGACCACCTAGAGGGGTGGGATAGGGAGGGTGAGCGGGAGATGCAAGAGGGAAGAGATATGGGGGTATATGTATATGTATAGCTGATTCGCTTTGTTATAAAGAGGAAACTAACACACCATTGTAAAGCAATTATACTCCAATAAAGATGTTAAAAAAAAAAAAGAGCATACGCTTTACATAAGAAATCAAAAGTTTAGTATATATAAGACAAAATGCTTGTTTGGAGCATCTGTTGGTTTTGCCTTATTTGACTGTGGGCAAACATGCTGCTGAATACAGTTTTGGTATGTCTATCAAACAAGGAAACCAACTGCATTGACCCAAACAATGCGGTAGGCACGTGGCCAAACCTAGGCCTATGAGACACTTCTTTTCTAAATTTGAAAAACGTGAAACACAAAGATCATGATAGGTTGCTGGTGCAAAAAACTAATGCTTGTCTAAGAATTTAAAGTAATTATTATAAATTTAATGGGGAAGTTACCCTAATTGTAGCATATCAATATGGCCTATAATACCTATTACATAGTAATTAATCTACTAAATCAGTGGTTCTCCATGCTGTCTCCACATAATCAGCTGGGGAGCTTTTAAGAAATTGAAGTGCCTAGGTCCACCACTCAGATATTCTGAATCTGGCTATACTCCCAACCCCTCCTTCCACCCATACCTATGCCCTCATAGGGAGTTCTCCATTTTCACTGTTTAAGGATAAAAAAACGGATTTACCAGTGCCTCTCCATGATATATCAGAAGTAGCTGGTGGTAGGCTGCTATGGCAGTACAAATAAACTGGGAATAATTTGAGGACAGAAAAGAATGCCATTTGACCTCTGGGCAGTATCTCAAACAATAAAATGTCCTGTTTACCTTTTCTGGACAGAGAGATGTTTAGAGTTTAGGAAACATACCAATTCAATAGTACTGACTAACAAATATTTCTCACACTATTAAGGACTCGGAAAGGATAACAATGGAGAATTAGTGATGGAAGCAAAATTTATATAAATGAATTTCTCAGAATGGACCCATAATTGGGAGTATAATTGCTCCAAAGAAATGCCAGTTAGCATGTTTTCTTAGTCACTCCCAGTGAGTGTTCAAAACACTCATGTTCATGTTGGTAGGGTTGGAAGCTTTGGAAGGGATAAACAACATGAATTTATCTTCAACAAGAAGAATAGGTACTGACTCTGGAGTACTCAACTGTCATCAAATGAACCAATTAGTGAATTCCAATATGTTGCTATACCTCAAGGGAACCTAAGCCAGCTACTTAAGGGTAGCCTAAAATCCCTGGACCCTTTCCATAATGCAACTGCAGCCATTTGTCCTCACTAACTAGACATTTGTTCTAGCAATTGGATTTACTTTTCTTTCCCATTATGCCTGTGTCAATGGTCATAGCAAATGACTTACTGAATGGCTTAACCACTATCATAGTGTCTCACATATTGCTGTCTCCTTTCAAGGAATACCGTTCACAGAGAAGGAAGAAAGACAGTGGGCTGATGCCCCTGTGACATAAAGGCCTTCTTATATGTTTTATCAGGGAGAAACAGTTGTCCATAGAACACTGAAATAATCTACTAGAGACTCAGTCACTGAATAGTGGGAGCACTTAAATGGTGTATGATCAAACAGCTGTATCATGTGCTCTGAACTATACGATGCTGCTTTACCCAATTCAGAAAACATGGTTCTGGAACCCAAATGTAAAGCTTGGTGATGAAACTTACAATTACACTTAATACTCACTGTGAATCTTAAATTTATGTGTCAAATTGGCTGGGCCACGGATGCCCAGAAAGTTGATCAAGCATTATTTTGAGTGTTTCTGCGAGGGTATTTTTAGGTGAGATTTAACATTTAAATCAGTAGACTTCATAAAGCAGACTGCCCTCGCTAATGGGTGACCCCCATCTAATCAGCTGAAGGCCTGATAGAACAAAAGGCAGACCCTAACCGAAGAAAGAGAGAATTCTCCAGCCTGATCACCTTTGAACTGGGATGCTGATTCTTCCTAGTTCTACAGCAGCTTGCCAGCCTTTGGACTCAAACTGGAACATCAAATTACAGATTTGGATTTGTCAGCCTCAATTAGCATGTGAGCCAATTCCTTATAATAAATTTCTCTCTATACATATATACTATTGGTCTGTTTTACTAAAAGAACACTGACTAATACATTCACTTTCAAATATTTTGCTTCACATTCCCTTGGTTTTGAACCCTTATGGTTGAGATGTGTTAACACCAAAGAGGAATGCTAGCATATGAGACAGTAAAATTTTCATTGAATTGAAGCTAACACTTGGACATTTTGAGGCTCCTCATACCACTAGACTAACAGGCAAAAAGACAGATAGGATGTTGACTGGTATAACTGACTCTGATTCCCAAGGAGAAATTAGGTTTCCTGCTATATAATGGGAAAAGGGAGTACTAATAGGACCTCTACTCCGATCATTGGTTTAGTTGTAAGGGCTAGGTTACATACAGTCACAAACAACCCAAAATCTTCGTGGCATAATCTTACAGAGGCTTCTTTATTATCCATTCTACAGGGACGTGGGATAAGCGGGGCTGGGGGTAGGGGCTCTCTCGCGCTGTTTTCACTCTGGCATCCAAGCTAACCAACAGGCCAATATAGAATACTGCTGGTCACTGTGGTAGAGGAAAAGAAAGAGTGGAAAATTTACTTTCTGCTCACAGTTTATTGTAAGAGAAAGCCATATAGCCACTCTTAGTACCTAAGGTGAAAGGACTGAAATCAAGATCACGTGCCTGGCAGAAGGCCTGGAAATATTTGATAAACAGTACTAATACTGTCAGGTACTACCATGCCTGTCATTCAAGGCACACGAGAAACAAATTCAGCCCTATACAAGCAGTACTACCAAAATCTCAGACCTATCAGGTAAAAATATTTGAGTCACTACGCTGGGGAAACATTTCCAAGAAGCTGACAAATGTTTTATGTTTCAGCTACAGTTTTCAATCAGTAGTAAAACCAGGACTATAGACTTTACATATGTTTTATTCTTTGTATTATTAAGAATATCATTTAATGAAATTCATATTTATAGTTAAATATGTAATTTTCTCATTACATTTCTGTATACTGAGACCAAATGGATGAAGGGAAAGGAGAAAATAGTCATCTCCAGAGATGTTTTAGAGAACCAGGACTTGAAGCTGGATATAGAAACAATATGAGACTTGGAGTTGTCTACATTTTAGGAGGATGTGTATTTTTGGCTACATATTTAGCAGTAGCAATATGTTGATTGGTATTTTTTTTTTCAACTTTTATGTTCGGAAAAGAAGAGCTATTGGATAACTCAATGGTTGGACCGTGGTGAACACCTATTGTTTATTCCCACCAAGAATTCATCTTTCATCCTCAGGTTATATAGCACCCTCATTTGGCTTTGAGGAGACAAACAATTTAGATAATAGTCTTGACAGGACTTTAGTCAAGATGCTCCGTCCCAAAGTAGCCAAGGCTGTGGCATGGGAAACAAGAGAGGCTAATAAATATGCTTCTCCTGGGGATATAAATTTTGAATATAGAAGCAAGAATACCAGCAGCAATTGGAATCAATTTCTCTTAGTAGTAACTCCTACGGACTCTGTCCTTTTAGTCATAATTTCCTCAAATTGTCCTGATTCCTATCCTTTCTGAAACATAGTTCTTCATCTTTCCATTAATTATATGAGCTACTTCATAATTTTCCAATAAACTCTATTTGGGATCATAAGGCAGATTATATTTCTGTTGTTTATAGAAAAGTCAATCTAACTAATGCCATATTCAACTTTATAATTGATTAGCCATGCAAATAAAAATGATATATTTTCACCTAGTACATTTAACAATAATAAAAATTACTGACGATAGCCAATTTAAAGGAGGGCATGGGAAATAAAACATTATATATTGCTGCTGGGATTATAATTTGATACAAACTTTTTGTATAGTAATTTGGCAGAACCTGAGAAATAAAATTGAAAATATTTGAATATGCTTCTAAAAACAGATAAATTGATAGACATTAACTTAAATTATGCCAATTATTTAAAAGTGCAGGCAATATAAATATTTCCCAATAACAGAATAGTTAACAAAACTATGGAATACTGTGCAGCTCTTAAAAACATTTAAACTGACCAATATCTACTGAACTCAAACAATATCCACCATATGCTTGAGTAAAAGGAAGCAAGTTGCAGAGCAATAAAAAAACTACAGTCTAAGTTATATTAAAAAATCTATTTATCTATGCAACACATATATGTGTATCTATATATGAATACATTGTATATATGTGAATACATTCTATACATACAGTAGTTTTTATATTTATAGAAGTTCTTGAAGGATACGCACAAACAATTCACAATAATATCCTTGAGAGGTGGTAGTGCTTAAAGTGGGGCCCCTAACTTAATTTCTAAATAATATTCATTGTAGCGTGGAATTATACAAGTACACTTATTACTTTTATTTTTCAGTATATTAAACTAGAGAAGATAATAGGATGGCTAACAGTTAAAGAGTAAAAGGAAACATGTAATACATATTTAAAGTGGAGTAGGAAAAAAAATGAAATGAAATGAGAAAACAAGGCTAAAATCAAGGTTATTGCAATAAATTTACAGAGCCACAAAGTGATTATGTTATTGATTATTAATTAATAAATGATATTGATAACAAATAACAGTCATTGAGGACACATTATGTGGTAAGCACATTTTTATATGCTTCATGGGTAACACCCAACTTAGTTTTATAACTAGCCTATGAGGCAGGTACTATTCCTTCATTTCACGGAAAAGACCATGACGACACAGGGTGTTTAAATGATAAGGTTTAAAATGAGCAGAGTCATTAGGTATTTAGTTTAACTATAAAAATACAAGCAAATCCTGGATTTACTTGGTCTGGTGGAGCTACAGAGGTCTTGGAGTAGCTAAACTTCTTAATGCAAAATTCCTTAATCCTGCAGATTAAGAGCTACTTCTTTGAAGTTCAGAGAATATTAAAGAACAAGAAAAAGAGGCATCTTGACTGAGCTTCTGTGTGAATATCAAGACTTTACTTTTTCTTGTCTTTATCTAGACTGGAACTTCCAGCATGTGGCTCACCTAGCCAATAATCTGATCATGATCCTCTACCTGGTGGAGTCTGGAGTTTGACAAAGGCAGTGTTCTGAACTAAATTCCTGTGGTGAGCCTGCCTTCTACAGCAAGGATGTTCCACACATCATGGCTCAGCATTTGGGAACTGGCCCTGCACAACAGGTAGCAGGCAATGGAAGAAAAAGATGAGTATAATTGTGGGAGCCTGTGCTAATTAATTGCATATTATTTACATTTATCTAACATGAGATACGATGGCATAAATTTTATGCTGAGCATTTAAAAGACAATTTTAACATTTGGTTTCTCATTTCTGAGAATAACCTAGAAGACTTATTTTAATCATACTGATTTTTTTTTAAAGAAGTTTATTTTTAGAGCTTTTCTCTACTTCATCTGGTCTAATGTTTACTATCATGTTCATAGAGAGAAATCAGATCAGTGGAAGAAAATGACATTAATTAGTTAACTAGGCCAAATTAACAATGAATTATTTCAGTGCGTACTTGTGATATCAAAAGTATATGGTATCTGTTGAAAAATAATTGTATTTCACTACATCTTGCCTATTAATAAAGTATCTTATAAAAGAGTGATATGTATTAGAGTTTGTAAGTAGTAAATGAAAAAATCATTATGATTTCCATTCTTTGTCAACCAGAAGAATTAAAAATTAAAAAAAAAATTTTTTTATTCTGTAGTAGACCCATGTCCTATATTTAACAAACGGAAGGAGAGCAGTTCTTCTAACACATAGATGGTTCAGTAATTTAAGGACCCAGCTAATATATGTGTATGTTTGTGGTGTGATTATTCTTATTAACATTATTACTAGCAGTATGAGAATTACTTCACAATATTTAGAAAGGAGGAAAATCTTACTGAAACAGGCCATTTTGAAAAACAGCACCTGCATTAGTTTCTCTTATGTAGTTGATATTCAATGTTGTTTTGTATACTAATCTGGCTGCTGTATTTGAATAACATTACTTCTAGGTTTGCCTGGCTGCTTATTTAATTAATCAGTATTAAATGAATTAATGGTAATAATATATATAGGCTTACCCTGGCATTGGTCCATGTCCAGCAAGACTGTAAACCTGACGAGGATTTAGTAGATATTGGAATTTTCTGTAAATTCTATAAAGATGAAAATATGGAAGGAAAAAATAAAATTTAGTGATATCTCCAAATTTTTATTCTAAATATGCACATGCATTTAGAACACTCTCTATCCTGCTTTTGAATATTATTTAGCTAATAAGATTTCAAATAAATATTTTAAAATATCAGTATACAATTAGTTAAATATCTTCTCTTAATAGATCCTTGGGAAATTTACAGATTATTGGGCCAATCTAACAGAGATGAAAGTTAGTTATCCCATATATAAAATGGGATTGGACACTGTATGCATGAAAGTAAAGACTGTGACTTCAGTTGCTTAATTATTTCACATAAACAATCATCTTGATGAGCTAGATCACAAAATTGCTAAACTATTTCTACAGGCACATATTAAACATTTCATTTTTTTCTGAAAGAACTCGATCTTTGCATAACAAATGCAACAGAAATGTTTCTAAGTACACACACATCCCATATCAGAATTCTGAGACAAAATATTAAAAGTGAAGGAATATATTTAGTTTTTAAAATTAGTTTTTATATATACATGTGAAAATATTACTATATATCTTAACATATTCATATTATGTGTACTGAAACTCTCCAAATATCTACTTATATCCTTCCACTTTCTTGTGCAATACCCTCACATTCTAGATCTTGAATAATGATATCACCTACCGTCTCAAGAATGATCTTAGAGTCATTCTCAGTACTTCCTTTTCCCCAGCACCTGAAATCAAGGACAATCCTGTACCCTCTAACTGGGTAATGTCTATCATACCTGGTTATTCTCACTGCCTTACAAGTTCTCTCACCAGCTCTGTAAAAGTCTTGCCTATTCAGCCTTCTTCTGTACTTCTGTTTAAGTACAGTCACGTTGTTTCCATGATGAAAAGTTCCTGCCAGTGGCAAGTTACTTATAAAATATTTTATTATATTTAAAATAGTTTATCTCGTCTTTCTCCTCCTTCCTCTTAAACTTCAACCTCGCTGAATATCTCCTGGTTCCCTACCAAAACACCACACCCCCTTCCACACATCTGTCTTTTTTCTTCCTTCACCTGGCAAACATCTACTTATATCAGAACCAACTCAAAAGCTAGACTTCTGAGTCTTCAGACAATCATTTCTTCCTCTGAACTTCCATAGCACTTTTATTTTAAACATTCCTAGCTTAGCTTTTGCCTTGGGGTTGCTGTAGTAAATCTGTTTATGTGTCTGCCTCCCTGTATGACTGTGTCTTCTGTCTCATCCCCAGTTCCTAGTAGAGACTGGATTCCCTCAGGTGTTGCTGTCTGAATGATGTGTGAACATTTTCACACCTGTTGACTGGTATGGGAAACTATGTGTGAATATACAATTCTGTTACCTTTTTCTGCTTATCTAATACATCAAAGAAGAAAACCTACATATTTTGAAAGGAAAACCCTGAATAGAATTCCATTATTTGTGAAAGATGCTTCTTATGCATTCAGGAGAATTTATGACTGCATTAATAATAGATCTCCTTTAAACATATTTACAATTCTTTTGACTTTGAATGGTCCCTGTTAGTGTATAAAGGACAAAGCATAAGTGGGTGTGCATATAGGAGCACTCAAATATCCTCCCTCCCCCCCATTAAATTTAATTTACTGATGACTTCAGTGTATCTATCTGTAGATATATATTTTTTAATTTAAAGAAAATTATTTTTATGTACTGGGAGAAGAGGGAGGCAGATATTCAATTAAGGGTCATTCTACATGATTAACTTTATCTTAATTTGAGGGGAATGTTTCCATTTGAAATATATTTTTTTTCACTTGATACTTCATTTGTTTCTAATTTCCAACATGAATTTAAGTCTCATCTAATGCTTTGTGAAGAGTTTACTTCTTTTTCAAGATATCCATAATATATACAACTAACAAACTGTGAGTAGGAAAGGAGAAAATAATTTTAGCATCATTATTTAATTATTATTTTATATACCTAAAAGTGAGGCAACTATTCTCTTTAATAAAGCATTGTAAATAGTTTATATTATTAAGTCACTAGTTATTTAAAATAACTTGTCTTGTTTAGCAGAGTTAAAAGTATAACTATACGGTGATAAAAGGGAAAACTTTTTAAGCAGAAATAATATTTTGTTGAATGGAAAATGACCATTCTTCATTTAATTGAAATGAAGCTGGAAAGTTAAACGGTAGGAAAGGAAATTACTTTTCAAAATTCCTTTATTCATGGAAACATTTCAATTTCATTATTTGGTGAAACCACAATGTAAATTTCTATTTTTATTATCATAGCGTCTGTGTGAGTGCTTTTATCTGATTGCTCATTTTTTGGCTGGAATTAGTTAAGAGTTCTAGAAATTATTAAGACAGGTACAACTGCATTTCTGTTTCTGACACTCCTTAGAAGGACATAAGATTTACTCTTCAATGTGGTGACTTTCAGATTTTTATTAAATATTATGATTTAATCGTTAATTTTACAAAAAGGAAAATTTTTTGTTGTCCACATGAATACTGAGATACCTGATAATGCAGCTCATTATTATTCTGATTAAATATACTGTGCTTCTCCAGGATATATGGCATCATGTTCTCCAAATGAACATGCAGAAAATCATTGTAATATATTTTGTCTAGAAGCTGGATATAAATTCTGTTTCTAACTACTGGGCAATCATTTACCTGAAGTCACCTTGTTGACCATTTAGAGAACCACTTTTCATTCAACAGTATTTATGGAGCCGTGTTGTATGCAAAGCTCTTTGTTAATGGCTAGGGGTGATAGGCAGGGTAGAGAGAATTCAGACACCTGAGATATGATAATAAAAATATTTACAAAAGGCCATTATTATATTAAAATTTCAACTGTAAAAACAAGGAGAGCATACCAATATACATTGTTATATAGAGATGATAGCACCACTTATTTCACATTAAAATTAGTGAACCATGAGGGATAATATTTTTAGATGTTTTTATACTATAAATTTAGTTTATCTTTTTACAGATATATAACATAGTAAATAAATGTGATTTTTAAAAACATACCGTTCTCCTTGCTTCCCACCACTTTTGGGGTTCACAAAAACTAAAAGTGGATGAGTACCAGGAACAGGAGTGATCTAGAAGAAAAGTTGAATATGTGGACAAATTATTTATATTAGATATAAAGAGAACCCCCTGTTATTTCTAAGTCATGAAATGCCAATTAGCAAATTCAAGAATATGGTTCTTTTGTTCTGTAATGTGGAGAGATAGAGGATAGATAACAGATCTAATTAGCAACATAATTAAATCCTGTGCTTTGACTCCATATATATCAAAATAAATACCCACTCCACTAAGAGAGGTGATTTTCTAGCTAGGAATAGGGCAGAGGGGAAGGCAGCTATGAAAAGGGAATAACCTCTCAATAGCTATGAGATGAAAACAATAGGTACAATTCGTGGGATCGTGAGTAAACCATCCAGAATAGAGCAGATTATGGTGGTAAAAAAGATTAGAAAAGAAAGGGATCAAAGTATAAGTGAGCCCTACTCTTACAGACAATCCCTACTTTAGAGCTTTATAGCACATTTGGAATCCATCTTCCCAACCACTTGTGAACTAGAATCTAAATAAGATGGTTTGAGGCCACTTTCGGTCAGAGTCCCCATCTATACAATGTTTCCTCCATGCTTTCTTTTCCTGCTTGAGAAGAGATGCCAGTTAATCCAGTCTATTTGCTAAACAGGAATCCATTAAATTGATTGTGTCCCTATATGCCATGCCCTGCTTTCATCACTATATATTCTCGATTTAACCAAAAAAAGTGCTGTCCTAGTGGAGCTTATATTCTGGTGGAGAAACAGACAAGAAACAAACAAATAGGGACTTCCCTAGTAGTCCCGTGATTAAGAATCCACCTTCCAATGCAGGGGACACAGGTTCAATCCCTGGTCAGGGAACTATGATCCCACATGCCGCAGGGAAGCCCACGTGCCACAACTAGAGAGAAGCCCGTGCTGCAGGGAAAGACCCCACATGCTGCAGCGAAGATCCCACGTGCTGCAACTAAAACCTGACGCAGCCAAATAAATAAAAATTTTTTAAAAAGAGAAACAAACAAATAAATATACATTTAGTAGTGAAAAGTATCACCAGAAATAAAGCAGGTAAGGTGCTAGCACTTCATCGGTCAGGGGCAGAAATTGTTTTTGATAGAGTGGCAAAGGAGAACACTTGTATTTTACTTGAATTCAATGTTAAGAGGTAAGCTGTTTTAAATAAGAGTATTCCTATTCAGTGTATACCTATGTAACTCCCATCTAAACACAGTTTGATAAAACAATATTTTAATAACAAAAATATGCAACCAATGCAGTCCTCTAAATACTAAGTTGAAAAGTTTTAGATCAGTTTACTTTTTGAAAGTAGAGTCAAAGTGTCCTTCATTGCTCTGGTATTTTTCCCTTAGAAAGTACCTGAAATATTTAATGAGAAGACTAAAAACAACCATTTCACCATATCATGTTCTTCCTTTTGTTTAAACAATATAAGTTAAAATACCTTACCAACATATTTTCCTCCAATTCTTGTGAAATGCCATTTTTCTAATGAGTATAGGCACTGGGAAATTGTTGAAATCTTCACACTATATGAGAAGGTTGAGTAAAATATTCTCAATTCTTATACTCTTACCTACCTTGTTCCCATTACAATCTATTCTTTCTGACTCTGTTTTACTTCCTCTTGTAAAGAGGACACATGGGTTTTGTGCCTGATTTGTCTCTCATTCAGTTGGGAGATGAGATGGATGAGCTGGATCTGTAGTAACTTCTCAGCTCTTCTCCCCAGAACTCCATGTGCTCAATCAGTTACTGGACAGAAAGTACCTACTAGCTTAAGACATTGTGCTATAAACTTGCAATGTGACTTCCCCCTCCTCCCATTAAAATAAACACCAAAACACACCTCTGACTACTAGTGTTCAGTTTCCTTTACTTCTCATTCTATTACAAAATCAGAGAGAACTCCTAAAGTTTTCACATGCAAAAAGTAAGACTAACAAACGTGGATTTTAGTTGATTTTTGCATTTAATTTGAATTGTTATTCCTTATTTTTAAAGAGAGGTGAGATTCTCAAGGTAAATAAAATATTTTAGAAAAACATAACATCTGAATCCAAATACTAATTAGGATGATCATCCCAAAATTCAATATTCAGCTTACCATTACATGAGATTACATTAAGTTCATTTGGGCAAATTTTCATATTCATTTGAAAATATATTTTGGAGTAACTTTCAGAAATATTTATTAATTGAAATATTTAAAGGCATAATTATGATTTATCAAATAAAGGACAGTACCACGCTATAGAAAATTGTGTTCTGAGGAAACACTAGTACAAACAAATAAAGATCCCACTAGACTATATTATAGTCTGTAGAGGACCTGAAAATATAAAAACCTAGATGTCATTTTTAGGGCTGAGTAGATGGATAATTAGATCAAATGGATTAGAAAAATAGGAGGGAATCTAGATAAAGAATTTAGGATAACGATGATACTCTACAAGTGATAAAAGTCAAGAACCCAAAATGGAAGTACAGGAAATAATAAAATCAAATTAGCAAACTTTTCCTCACTTATCCCCTTAACATAAATTATGCTTGTAAAATAAGACTGTATAAAAATTAAAAATTGCAAACTTTAGATATTTATTTGTAAGTTATCAGGGACTGTGGAATAGCGCCCCTTTGACAATGATTCTAACAGATAAAACACCTGACCTAATGTAGCCTCCATTTAAGGAGTAGTATGTGATTCAATATCAAAACCACTAAAACTCTGGTGTTAGGGGATCATTTAATGGTGGTATTTATACAAGAAATGTCAAGGTTTCAGGCAAATCGGCATCTTTTTCAGTGCTCATTCAAAAAGCTTTTAAATTCTGCTAAACTTTGTTACTATAAAAAGAAGGTCAATCTAGCAGAGTAAATTTAGGTGCCAGGAGACCAAAGGCAGCATGTTTTAGATTTGAGAGCCAAAGACCTACAGTACTGCATAGCCATTTTCAAATCTACAAGTTAAAAATAAACAGCTTCTGTGTTCACTAATAGTCCTGAAATAAGAAGCAGCATCTTAGTGGTAGAGACTGCAATTTGTCACTTAATTCTCATATTCCTCTTCATCCTTAGTAAAAGAACCCTGAGTTTTAGGATTGTCTACATATGAGTACATTCTCTTATGTAAACATAGCAGGACCACCAAAATAGAGAACTTAACACGATTCTGGACTAGCTTCTTTTGTCATAAAAGCCATTATTGAGACAACTGGTGAAACTTGAATGGGATCTAAGGATTAGATAGCACTAATGTATCAATTTTATATTCAAGTTCACTAATTCTCTTTTGAACTGTATCTAATATAGTCTTTAACAGGACAAATTTTGTTTTTTTACTTTCATACAATAATTCTGAAATAAGATGTAAAACTCAGTTATTTTGGAAAGTGATGTACTGTCATCCTAAAATGTCATATGCATTTTGTTAGCGATTTTAGTGGGATGGGAAGCAGTTAGACAAAAATACAAGTATTTTTAAAATTCTGTTAGCCTAAAACTATTTGATCTTGGAAGTAAATATTTTTATAGCACTTGAAGTAATTTCACGTGGAACAGTATATAAAACAGATGAAAAGCAAATTACTATGTCTGAAGTGTGAAAGAACCCTGAACCTGTTCTCAGCTTCCCATCACCCCACTCTTGTGCTTGAGGCATCTCTACAGAGTCCTGGGCTTCTGAAAACAGTTTTTTTAAAAAAAACATCGGGATAGGGTAATACAGTATAACAAAGAAAATACTGACGGTGGGAGAAAGTGTTCAGGAATATTTTACAGCATGTGTGGTACTTGAAATCTCGCAGAATGGTTGTAAATTAGGTGTGAAGGACACTGCAATAGCAAACGCAATGGATTCTTCTCTATAAAGAATAGAGCTAATCACGTGAGATTGTATTTACTCACATAAAGGGGCAGTTTCAATCATATACAGTAAACATTGAAGAATAGGACTTTAGGTTCAGACTGGTTTGGGATCCCAGTTCAACCATTCGTTTCTACAGATACGCTCTCCCTTAGTGCCATCAATACGCCTTTCACTCCCAAATTCATATCTGTCCTCACCCCTGAATTCTAGATTCACATATTTGTCTGCCTGCTTGACATTTCCATTTGGATATCTAACAGCATCAGAAATTTCGCTCCAAACTTTATTCATCCAGACCCTTTTCCATCTCAGTCAATGGCAACTTCATCATTTCAGTTCCATGGGCCAAAGTTCTTGGAGATGTCCCTACTCTTCACTTCTTAATGAGGCCTAATCCCACTATCTGACTTAAAATTATAGACAACTCCAACTCTCAGCCCTGACACATCTTATCTTATTCAGTTCCATTTTTTTCATTCCATTTATAACCTAGCACATTATATGTATGGAGACATGGACTCATTTTAGAGGTTGTTACATACTCAAAGTACAGAATAGTAATTCTGGACTTAGAGACGGAGTTAAAATGACAGTGAAGAGCTGATTATAAGAATCAACAGGCCTGAGGATTCCAAGTGGGCATACACACACACACACATATCATCAAAGAAAAGGAGTTAATTTTATACACACTCTATATATTTCTCTATAGTGCGTATATGTATGTTTACAGTATTGGGAACTATAAGAATGAGATATTACAAATAATAAAGACAGTAGGGATAGAGAAAAGCAGTTGTGGTGGCGAAAACACTAGTTCAGTTTTAGATATTTCAGTATAAAAGTTCCCCTTTTTATCTTTTGCTAAGAGTATTACAAACTAGACTTTTTGGTTTGCAAGTGATGCTTATGCTTGGAAACTTTTTTCAAAGAATTAGGGACAAGGTAACGTCGGCTTAATACAGTTTAAACAACAGTTCTGTTTTTTTACTTATTTGTTCACATGTGGATAACCATCTGTATTTTCACATCTATTGCACGTTAAGGAATTGTAGTTTCAATTACATTTGATCATATGTATTAAGTGTAAACCTATGGTATGAGCGATGACAAAGACGGAGTACCTAACCACCTCTATTTGAAGTCCCCTAGGACTCGGGTTAATTAATGAGACTCATCCTAAGGTTATACATGATCTATTACTTCCTCTAATTAGAAATAATAATCCTGATCATTATGCTGGTTAGCTGGAAAGAAGTAAGATGAATGTGCTTAACTATGATTAATAGTCTTTAAGTAGTGTAGATCTCTTCTGTCACTGAGTTATATGCAAACTGGGCTGCAACTCAATGCTTTTTTATGATATATATAATTTTTAAAACTTGCAGAAAAAATTAATTTTCTGTAAGATCTTTTTACCTTTTATGATAAAGAATAAGCATTTTATTATTTTAAAATTGATTACCACAACAAAAATTACTTATTTTTCCATTTTGTATGAAATGGCTATCCAATAATTTTATTCTCTTACCTTTTAAATATTTTCTCCCAAATTATGTGAATACCTATGTGCATCATATTTTAGTCCATTCTGCTGAGGTGAAACAGACCACTGCATGTGATTATATACCAATTTTTTTTAATTTAAAAATGTTAATGATGATGATTACAGTACTTACTTACTGCTGTTTTATAAGGGCTGACGTCTTCCCTTTGCTAACTGACAACTTTATCTGACACTTTTATATGTCAAAGAAAGCTATGAAAAGTTATTATCTGGTTAGAGAAATGAAACACATCCACAGAGAAAGTTAATCACCTATTGTTTTTGATGTGACTAATTTAGTTGTAACAAGATTGAAAATTTTGGATCCTTTTTGAATAAAAAAGAAAACACAACTTACCTTGCTATGTCAGTTTAAAGTCTTTAGAACACTCTGCATGCAACATTTAATTTTGGTTCTGATGTCTGAGTAAAGTCAGATGTAACTATACAAATCTTAGGAAACTGAGACTAAAGCAGTTATAATTCTAGTTCATTCATGGTTTTTATTTCAATGTAATAGTACATGGAAGAGCAAGGTGGTCAGAAATTTAGTATTTCTAGACCTGTTAAAATTTGTTAACCAAGGAGATAGGGATCTTAGGAGTAAAACACACAAACCCTGAGTCAGATGGTCCTCATTCACACCTCACTAACTGTGAGGCCCTAGGAATAATTTGACTTCAGAACGTCAATATGCTCATTTTTAAAGTGGTAATAATAATATTTATCATGTGTTGGAGAGTTAAGAATTCATAATTATCTCATATGTTCATTGAGAGGTGTCACTTAATACACATAAAATATTATCACAGTGCCTAGCGTATACTGTTTAACAAATGATGCGTGTTTCCCTTCCATGTTGAGAAGTATGTGTCGAGCCATATGTAAAATATACCTGAATTTTAAAATTAGGTTTCCCTTTTGTTATTTTCATTGCAGGAACCCAGAGCGACTAAAGATTTAAACTAATCGATATTGTCAATTGACTTATTAAAACTACAAACGCTGATTATTTTCCACTAAAAATTTCACAGGATCATTTAACAAACTAAAAGCTTTTGCTATCAAAATTATGAATAGATTTCATATTTGGGGCTTTCAATGAGATTGCTTAACACCCAAGTATGCCTTTCAAAAGGTGTGGACACTGATTTTCTCTTTCGATAATTAACTTCTACACTCTCTAACCAATGTAAAAAAATTTATTGTTCCAAATTTCCTCTTTCTACATTTGAGTTTAATAATTAATAATACTCTATTCACAATGTGTTTTATTACATCAAAACAAAGCAGTAACCTGGTTATTAATATTTAAGCAATAATTATTAAATTTTCAATGAGATATTCAAAACAATGAAGAAGCAAGCATTTAGGCAACTACTGTGTGCACTCAACTGTGCTTGTAAATTAAGAAATATAAAAGACATAATAACCCACAGAATCACAGACACAATAATAAATGAAAAAAAGATATAAAATCATGTATACTGAACACAAGTATGTGACATAATATATCTTTGTGTGGTAAGAAGTTGGTAAATTTTCTTGGAGAACATGAAACTTGAAGCATATTCTTAAGGAAAGGAATTAAAAATTGGAAGAGAGAAACGTATAGGTAGGAAAACAAAACAAAACAAAAGAACTTAATCCATAGATTATGCCAAATTCTTTGATTGTGTTCACGTTTGAGTGAGAAACAGAGGCAAATAATTACAATAGATTCAATCTGTAGGATGTCTTAAAATACAGATGGAAAGAAATGTTACTTTTGATGTCAGAGACCCTAGGGGTAATTTAGAGGTTTTTAAAGTACTCAAAACATGATTTTGAGCTACCTGTGTTAACTTAAACAAGAAATATACATGGAGTTTCAACTTCAACTTAAAATATTGGAAAATATGGATAAATTATAATAGATTTTTTTAAATAAACTTTCTTTTTAAAAAAATTAATTTATTTATGGCTGTGTTGGGTCTTCGTTGCTGTGCGCGGGCTTTCTCTAGCTGTGGTGAGTGGGGGCTACTCTTCGTTGTGGAGCATGGGCTCTAGGCGTGTGGGCTTCAGTAGTTGTGGCACTCGGGCTCAGTAGTTGTGGCTCGTGGGCTCTATAGCGCAGGCTCAATAGTTGTGGCACGTGGGCTTAGTTGCTCCGAGGCATGTGCGATCTTCCCGGACCAGGGCTCGAACCCATGTCCCCTGCATTGGCAGGCGGATTCTTAACCACTGTGTCACCAGGGAAGCCCAGATTCTTTATTTTTATTATTGATTTAGAAAAAAATTCCACACAAGTAGAGTTGATTTTATTATTTTCTGAAGACATTTTGTGAGTCAAAATCACTTCCAAATAGATATAATAATATGTACGGAGAACGTACACTTGGAAATAAATAATGCATATGTATATAATAAA
This sequence comes from Balaenoptera ricei, assembly GCF_028023285.1. Classification (NCBI taxonomy): domain Eukaryota; kingdom Metazoa; phylum Chordata; class Mammalia; order Artiodactyla; family Balaenopteridae; genus Balaenoptera; species Balaenoptera ricei. Next base: position 68,716,495 of record NC_082647.1, read on the forward strand.
GGTGTATATTTAGTAATAATTTGCAAAAACTTCAGATTGACACAAGATCTCTTACCAAGTTGAGTTTAAATGGAGATAACATCGTAAATGATTAATCCAATCAGAATGTCACTCTGTCAATCAACTATAAAATTGACATCTTGATAAATTAATAAAAATGTTTCTGAAATTGTCAACTGAACAAATTTGCACATTAAATAAACATGTTGATAGCTGGACATATGCCCTTCTAAGAGCATGGAAGTAACAAATATGAACGCTACAAACATTTGGATTAAAAAAATCATACCTGTAGGCCTTGTCCATCCATAGTAACGGAGTTGGCTCTTTGCATTTTGTTCTTGTCAATCACTTTGTTTGGCTGCTGGGAACCACCCTTTTCCTTTTTCACTGTTGCTTGTCTTTCCTGTAAGGAAAAAATCTTTTATAAAAATACTGAATTGTTTCACTACAATGGGCAACATAGAGAAGAATTTCATGGCTACAAACTTGGGCCCAGGTTCCAAATTTGGCGTTTCTAGTGAATAATATGACAGCTAATGTCTTCTACTGGCTCAAAATATATGATAGATGTATGATCAAAATATCAGTTAAAGAAAGGATGTGAAAGAAAACCAAACTGTATTATCCCTAGGTACCCAATTATGACTATGTTAAAAGTTATTAAAGAACACTAAAGCTAATCATTTTCATAAACAATGGTGCAGATAATAATACAGGATTGTAATGTAAAGGATTTGGTACTGAGCACTGAAAATAATGCTTAAAAATACATGCAATATTGAAAATGAATACATGATGGACCCTTAAGCTACTATTGATTATCAAGAATGGCACATAACTTAAAACACACATTCCATCCCAGCTAATTGCTATGCTCGCCATAATAGAAAAATTTTTTATAGTGGTCTTCTTCCTGTTTCTATTTCCTCTCTTTTCACTCTTTTCAACACAACCCAATAAACTTTTATCACCATTAATCCACTAAATCAGCTTTTATTAAAATCACCAATGACCTGCTCATTTGCGCCTCACCTGTTGGTCAGTCTTCATCTTCTCAATTTTTAAGCAGTGTTTGACAGAATTGACATCTACCCTCTAGAAAACATGCCTCAGCTGGGTTCTGGGACACTTCTTTCTCTTAGCTCTCCTCTTACTTGACTAACTGCTCCCTTATAGTCTTTTTTGTTGATTTCTCCTCCAGCTTTATAATCTGTAACGTTTAACACTTGGCCTCTCCCTTGGACCGCTCATCTCCACAATCTATACTCACTCCCTAGGTAACTTCATTTAAAACCAAGGCTTTCAATTTCACTTTGATAATGAAGACTTGCCTACCCACCTTAAAAATAAATCCCAAACTAGACGATTATTCACCACATCCATCATTACATGGTTTAAGCACCCGTCATCTTATTTGCCTTAATTATCGTAGCCATCACCTTAATGGACCAAACAGCTTCCATCTTTTGTCTCCCTACGGTCAATTTTCTATATAACAGCCACACTTATCCCTTTTTACTCCACTCCAGCTACAACTACCTCACCTTTGTTTCTTGATCACAACATTTGTGCTCTTAACACAAAGATCTTGCAACCACTCTGAACTCTGCTGGACTGTTCCTCTTGCTCCTGGTCAAATGTTACACAGGTTACTCTATTCCTCTGTGTGTGTGTGTGTGTGTGTGTGTGTGTGTGTACTGTTTCACGTCAGATCCTACCTAGGTCAGTGCCTGATAAAATCACCATAAATGAATGCGGAAATAAATTAATCTTAACACTAAAAAATCAAAAATTTTAAAGTGCCTGAAATATTGTGTTGAGAAGGACTCCTGGGGCATGTCTACGTTTGTTGTGAAAAATTGTCCTGATCAATTAGCAATGTCTGCCATGTGTGCTTAAAAGTTTGAGTGCCACCTATTTCCTATCACTTATTCAGATATATATACATTTCTGTTCCTATATTTACATGTATCTTGTCGATTACTTTTCAATTACTGTAATTTAGGAAAATATTTTTAAGTGGAAATATTTGAAAAGTAAAGCTCTTTTAAAATATATTAGGGCCAGATGGAACAGAAAACGTCTCAGACCAAAATAAATGCTAATCAGTATAGTCCTTTTATAGTCCTTGCAATTTCATGGTGCAAAAATACTGAATATATTTTTTGTGTGGCTGAAAATGGATGGTGTAATAGGATTCCTGAAATTCAAATTCTTTGGAAAATGATGTACTTTCATATAAGCATAATTTCTGGCAAAAATATTGATATTTTAAAAAATAGATCATTTTTTCTAAGCTTGCAAATAACATTTTGTCCATAGATAGTTAAGGGTATAATGCATAAATGAGTGAATTATAGGATGAGGTTTGGAATCAGACATCCCAAGTGGAATCCCATCTCTGCTACTTAAATACTATGTAGACTTAGAGAACGTACTCTTATTCAAAATGGAGTTAGTAATACCTATTTCTCAAAGTTGTGTATGGCTTGACAGAAAATGTATAAAGTTCTAATATTGTGCCTATATTAGTGTATGTGCTCAATAAATGAAAGTTATTGTGAATTATGTAAAATAGGTATGGTTCTCCCATTAGGGTGCTCATTAATGTCACCATTATGCAAAATGTTTGTTATATTTCCAAATACATATATATGAAAAAATCCACTAGTTACAACAGGCATATGTTTAAATAAGTAAAGCTCAATGTTTATATTAGAAAATCCATAGCAGCTTGTGCTGAGTGCAAGCATGTGACACTGTTGGTGGGTATGGGAATAATTTTTTTCTGGGTTCTAGCATGGAGGTAAATAAAATAAAACATGGGAACAATGTTCTATAAAAATCTACATTTTTTATAGAAGGAAAAATTTTATAGAAAATTTTATAGAAAAATCTACAATCTATAACTATAGAAAGTTATAACTTAGCTTATATGTCTTATATTCTGCCATGTAATCCAACAATTGTTATTTAGTATTTAATTCCTAAATGCTTAGGTTATAAGAACTAAATAAAATTTAAGTTCTTAGGTTATAAGAACTCAAATAAAATTTTAGTCACATTGGAACTTGGTATTTTTGACCAGACTGTTTATAAATGTAATTCTGGAAATTTAAGACATGTAAGTATATGTCTGTAAAGAGTTACCAAATTATCTATTAATATTATTTTATTCTTAGCTATGCAGATGGCTAGGGAGACTCCTGTGTGGTGAGAATCTCCAGCTAGCAGATAGCACTTGATTAAGTGGTTTCATGTCTCTCCAGGGAGTCATCCCTCTGAGTAAATTGTGGATTAAACTAAAGTAATGCTTTCTAGTAGCAACTGTGAAATATAAAAAGAAATTTTAAAACTCTAAATTGTGTTTTCAATTGATAAGATTTTCTTTTTGAAATCTAGACTCATAAGAGGTATATACCAAGTTAATAAAAAAATCTTCAGTCTATCCATTGGCAGGTGAATTTTATTATATAATCTGGATAATACTAAAACTTACATTTATTTAAACACACACACACACACACACACACACACACACAATCAAGAAAAGCAAGTGGTTTCTTTGTTTGAGGGAAATATGCTTAGCGGGTAGAATTTGTGGAATTAATCAAGGCTGACAATTTAAAAACAGGAGAGACTCATAATCATTTAATTTTTCCCATGGTTTTCTTTTTATTATACTCATTTGTTTTATGTTTATTTCCAAATTGTATGGAAGTCTCTCTGAGCTATTCACTATTTTACTTAAGCAGCATAAGCTAACAGGAGGGTAGTTGGATACTTTTTCCTATTTCCACTAAGAAAATCTTTACTTCTTTCCTATTTTATATGAGGGACAGGAAGGGTGAAGCAATTGCATCTTTGAAAAATCTGATGTTCACAAAAATTTCACTGGCCTCTTCTGGGGGTTAATTCACCCTGACTGACTGAGTTCTATGATGATATTTAAGAAAGTTACTTCCTATGTTGAAGTTATTGAAAAGTTTCAGGAAGAGCTCACCAGCATTATTTTGCACCTTTATTCAGGATAAAATTGATCTCTGATAATAGGGGGCAGTGCTTATCACATCACCGTCAGTTCTTTTCTCTAAGTTTTTGGGCTCTAAATCACAAAATAAATTACTTTGTTATAATTAAGGCAAATTTTCTTCTGCTAGATAAATTATCCCAAATATAAAGAGTTGGAAAATGATTGCTTTAATCAATAGAAATTATTCAAACACTGAAAAGGGTTACTCTAACAAAAAAATCATGAAAGAATATAGAACATATAACAACAAAATATAAAATACAGTTATTGATATTTCAGCATTTTCAAATATCAACCATTTGTGTTTGCTATGCAGACATTTAAAATACAGAATTCAATGTTTTGTGATCCTTAGACTCTACAAGTAGCACAACAGATCTTAACTGGGGAATATATTGTATTAGAATTCCAAAAGAATAATCATCATAATGAACAGAGAAGAAAAGCTGAAAGGCCATTCACAGAAAACAGAAAGATGAAATAAATGAAATAAAAAGATGGCACTTTAAATATGTGCTCTAAAAAAAGTCTTTTTCTATATCATGCTGATTCTCAGAAGTAGAGTATTTGTAAGTTGTTGAAAACTGCTTTCACAAAAGGGATGCTTACCACGATACTTAAGCCTGCTGTTATCGATCACTCACAAACGACAAGCAGCAAGTCATGATTACCTCAAGCACAGGGTTTTCTTCTTTTTGTCCAACCTCAGCATGAGAGATGGGCAGCAGCAAAGCACCTCTATTGGTACAAAGCCACAAAGGGTGGGGGCAGGCGGTGCTTGGCTGCCACGAGCATCCTTTACTGGAACCCTGGAACTTGCTTTTTCTGCTACTGCACCGCTTGCCCGAATGGAGACTTAGCCCATTCAGCCACTGGAACTAGGCCCCAAGAATTTCCCAGGAACCCTAGAATTTCCCAGGAACCTAGTAACCTGAGGAACACTTGGATATTCACGATATAAAAGATCTTCCTGAAGCAGGAGTGTTACCATGTTCATCTGGGCTTATACAAGTTACGAGCTCCAAGAAACCAACTTAGTGACAGCTGCACCTTTAATTATCGTAACCTTATTATGGGATTTGAACATTTTCCTGCTGAGAAACATTAATTCATTTCAAAAATGGCAAAGGCTCTAAATTTACTAGAAATCCTTAGAAGTTGCAGCGACACATGGCTGAGTAGCAAAGTAGTCTTGATTTTTAGAAATACTTTTATAGAGTTTTAAACATAACTGTAATAAATGATATAAAGATTTCCATTTCTTTTTAATCAGTTAAATAAGTACTTATTCAAAAACAAAAACAAAAATTACTTTGGGCAGAGACAAAAATATGGGCTTGGAGGCCGAATTCTAGCTTTGTCTCTGTAAAGACTTGGGCATGTTATTTACTATCTCTAAGCCATCATTTAATTAACCTATAAAATGGGAGGGTTCATGTGATGACAAATTGAGAAAATGTCGATGAAGGTACCAGAATAAATTAGGCACTCAGGAAATGGCAGTAATTTTTAAAATATAAAAGAAATTGGTATATTTTATCATTAAGTTTAACAGGTACACTGCTTGGATTATAGTAAAGATAGGTGTTGTGAAGAAGTACTCTATAGTATTTTATTTGTTTGTCCACTATGTCACCATAACTTGGGATAACTGTTGTGATAATCTGAGTCTTCTGTAGGAGGATAGAAGACAACAAACTAGACAGAGTCAATCCTAGTCTTAAAGTACTTGCAGGTGCTACTCACCAACTCAGCCTGAAGGTATACTTTATATCTTGATCCACAGCCCTGGTTTTCATACATCACACATGATGTGCATATTCTCTCCTAGGATAATTTCATACTGAGTGTGAACCACTTACAAGATTTCTGTTCAAGAAATCCTGATTGGAAGAAATGAAATTTAGGAATGGGAAGGTCCATGTCAAAATCATTTATTTGGGCTGTGTTTACTAGCACATGGTTGGGCCACTATAAAATTACGCGTGAGTGTATGGACCTCAACCTTACTCACTCTCCATTCCCTTTGTAAACCATAATAATTGATGGCCACAATAAGCCGAAGCTTAAAAGCCAAGAGGCATCCCTCTTGTATATTCATACTCATCATCTCTTTCTGCCAGTTGAGTTAAATGCTTAACCTAGTGATTTCTATGTAGTCCCCAATCTGTTTATGCAAGTTCTAAGTAGAATTTATTTTATTATTGGTACTGTGTAATTTAATTAGCACTCAAACTACTGAGTTTTAAATGTAAAATAAGTTGTTTCCATGAAAAATTACTTGCATCCTTGGGAAAGGCACAATAAAACAAGATGTGTGTGTGTGTGTGTGTGTGTGTGTGTGTAGGAAGAGCAGTCAAGTTGGGCTGGACACATGACACATGACTAAAAGATTTGAGAATTAATAACAGAAACTGAGAGATATTTTTTTTACATTCAAATTGCTTTGCAGATGCCTGTGAGTTTTTCTTATACTTTAAAACAATTGAAAGTAATTGAAAGCAATTACTTTCATTAATAAACAAATATCTTTTCACAAAATAAGGAATGCTTTTGTTATACTTTAAAACAATTGATAATTGAAACTTATCAAGGGTGTTAAGGCTGTGCTATATGCAAGAAAGGGTATAGCCATTTCCAAATAATAGATGTATCCACATAGAAAAGCCCTTGATCCTATGTGAAAAGTTTAGCCAATGAACATACATTTACATATTTTAAGTAAAATGTTTAAGGTATATACATATTTTTCTATAAGTTCCCCCACATACACTTTAACCACATTTTCAATTAACCAAAAAGCAATTGTTCTTGATGGTGGTATATAAGGCTTCTTGCGTGCGTGTGTGTGTGTGTGTGTGTGTGTGTGTGTGTATTCACACAGTCACCCATGCATATATCTATACATGTGCTTAAAGAAATTTTTGGAACAACATAGTTGAAAAAAGCTTATATAATGATTTCGGACATGGTAGAAAGTTTAAGTTAATGTAAACCAATACACCTTGCCAAAACAAAACAAAACAAACAAACAAAAAACAGTATAGGAAGACTTTTAAAAACTTTATAGCAGACAAAAAAAAAGGTTTTTTTGATAAATAAAAAAAGCATGTTTTGAAAACAGCAGTTTTGTTCTATTTATTCAATCTATAATAATACAAATTATTTAACTAAATATGGGAGACATTTTGAGATTAACAAGTCTAAAGAGAAAACTTTAAATCTCTCAGTTAATCATTTGATGAGCTATGATAGGGGCAAAAATAAACTCAAGGATCTTAACATATAAAGTTAATTCTCTGACACTTAAATAATTAGCCTAAATAATAAACTTTCCTAATACATTTGTCACCTGAGTGTGTAATTTAACATGTCTACTTTATAATAATTATGATAATAATGGTATCAACTGACTTAAAGAATATAAAAACAGTTTAATATCTCTCTTAGAGTAGAAACATTATATTTCAAGCATAGCTCCTAGTATATTTGTAAGTATATCTATGGTTACAAAATGAAATTTTAAAAAATTTTAATGAGGCAGTCTACACTGATTAGGAAACGTTTTAGGGGGAAGGAAGAGAGGTTATTACATTTTTGTGCAATTATGCTATCCTCTAAATAAATCATACTCATATAGTATTCTGATATTATGAGTAATATTTTCTAAGCAAGCAGATTCAAATTATAACTTCAAGCGAAACAATACCATCTGAGGATATCCTTTAGAGATAACAGCAACTGAATGGGATATTGTCACAGAACAATGTGGAGGCTTTGCTTCATTAATTAAAAGGTAAAGTTAACACTTTACTGAAAATAAATGTTGCGGCAATGCCTACATTTATTTTCAAAATCAAAGTCATTTACTTTGTGACTATATTTTATTTTTTTTATTTTATATATTCCAATGACTTTCTATGCAATGTCATATGCTAAGTGATTAATGTAGATGTACTCTTTTAAAAGTGATGAGGACTTCAAAGTGAGCAAGAGTTTCTCAATTTACTATCATGGAAAGCTACATTTTAATGGCTTAGAGGAGTGAACTGTTTGGGTTTTCTGCAAGGTTTAAATGTGACAAAGAGGAATAATGCTATTCTTATACACTGGTCAAAACTCTGCAAAGTAACCTTTATTTTTTCCTGCATACTTTGTGCCATTTAACTTCTTGTTTCCCTAATGCTTGTCACAAATGTTGATTATAAAGGCTGCAAGTCTATCCCATCATGAAAATACAAAGATTCCAATTCCAAATATCAAAATATGAGAAAAAATAAAGCATACAAATTAATATTAGTATGTCACTGATACAGCCCAAAATGTTCTTTATAACAATACAAGATATACAAATGACCTATAATTGCAAGTGTGAAAACCTTTGCTTACGCACCTCAGGGACTGAAACTCCTGAAGTGGGCAGAGTCTGCTGAAAAAAGAGAAGTTCATATTAAAGCTGAAAAAAAAAAAAGTCAAACTGAAAACAAGTACCAGTGAAGGTTCTTATATCACTACACACGTATGAAATAAATGAATACATTACAAATACATTTCCTTGTCATAATTTTTCTGCTTACTTTCATTAATAAACCAAAATCCTTTCATGAAATAAGGAACACTCTAATGCAGAGGGGATTAGACTGTAGAATTACTTATCCAAAATACAATTTCATATACTTAAAGTAGACTAATCTTTGGCCAGCTTCACAGACCTCTCTACAATAATACTGATGTATTACATTCGTATTTTGGAATGAGAACTCATCTCCAAGTTCCATTATCCTTCATAAACTATTCTTACTAATTTTTTAAGTTGCCCATTTACACAGCCCACTATTTCACTTTCTAGTCCAACTTTCAATCCTTTCTACAAATACTCAGTGTCTTTTGATGTAGACATAGCTTATGGTGCTGATTTTATTTTGTGATATTCTAGAAATAAAAAAATATATATTCCATTAATAGCAGTAAAAAATAAAAAGATAATTAAATAAGTAGCAAAATTCTACTTGAGAGTATTATTATTAAAAGATTAGGTTAAATACACTAAAACCAGTCTTCATGACAGCATGTCTTCAATTCCCCACCACCCTTCCTTTTCTAAGTCACATTGGGAAAGTTTTTTTCTGGCAAGAAGCAGAGAAAAGGTTACCAAACTCCAAAAGCCTGTGTCCTGTGGGACTTCATAACATAAAACACAAATTTGGAAGAATAGGTGATAAATCACACTCAATACTAGATAAAGATTTTCCTTGGTTGCGGGGAGTAGGAAAGGTGGAGGGGAAGCTAGTCCTTAGATATTGTGTGTCTCTAGAAAGAAGAGAGCAGTCAGTATATTTGAGTTTCCTCTCCTGGACCAAGCTATGTGTGTGAGACTCCCAAAATGAGAATGAAAGATCTGAGAGCACAGTTATTAGTTTACTCCCTTACCCAGTAGAACTCCAGGGAAGGGAACAAAACCCAAAAGAATAAATAGCTCCATGTGAGGCTTCATGGCTGCTTGTACAGAGATGGAGTAAAAGGATCCAATGCACCCAAAAGTGGAACAGACCCTAGAGAAAATTAGTGTCCAGGAATACAACTCCATTTAGAATATATTTCCATAATATAGTAAAAAATACTGCAGCAACAGATTTTTAGTAAAAAAAATCATGAAGTCTGGGAGGATGAACCTGAGTCAACTATCCCATTAACAGGAGAAGCCTATGAGGGCCATTGCTGTTGTTTCTCAGATGCACTGACAACAGGTTTGGTGGAACTTTCGTTGAAAGCTTCTGATGTCAGTAATATTCTCGACTTCTGAGTCCAAGCCAGTCTATACAACACCTGGGGCAAAGGGTGGTGGGGGAAATGTCTGCGTTTGCTTCAGTGGGGACCAGCTCAAAGCTGGTCAGCCTTCTTTCTTTCTTATTTCTTGGTTGAAGTTTAGACCTAAATAAACATTTAAAGACATGAATGTAGCCCTTCCATCTTTATCATAATACACAAATATTTGATCTCCTCACATCCAGATTAAGTGCCTTATCCTATCCTATGCCATTGACCAGGGACTCTCAAGCAATCAAACTAAGATGCCCATCAGGCAGTTTCTAGGGCATGAGTCTCAGATGCCTTCTACCTTGGGAAGCGTCAACGCTCACTGTGCATATGTCTGTACAGAGCAAGTCAATAGAAAGCCAAGTGAAAAGACTATAGTTACCACATTATTCAGACTAACAACCAATTGTGGTGCAAGAATTTCAAATAGCTCCTGTCCACCCCACCACTACCACCAAAAAATAAAATAAAATAAATCAATAAAGGATACTTTTGAGCTAATTATGGGCATATGAATATAGAAAGAATAACTACTGATATTGTGGAATAGTTAATATTTTCAGGTGTGATAATAGTATTGTAAATGTATAGAAAATTGTTCTTATAATGTGCCTGCTGATGTGTCTTACTACCTGCAATTTACTTTCAAAAGGTCCAACTTAATAAATTATATATTATGTGTATATTGTAAAAATGTATATACATGCATACATAGTCATATATATATACATATATATAAAGAATGATTGAAAAATAATAATTACTTCATATAGGTTCGGGATATACTGTATTCACTGTATTTTGTTTGAGAATTTTTGTAATGAAATTTGGGAGAAAAACTGATCTCCCTTTCTAACTTTTTTATACATCCACTTATTCCTAAAAGAGTGCAAAAATGTTTCTACAACGAAATAAAATATGTGTGTGTGTGTGTGTGTGTGCGTATTGGGCTGGCCAAAAACGTTGTTCGGGTTTTTCCGTAACATCTTATAAAGAAATATAGGTAAGCATCTAGGTTGCTGGGAAAAAGAAGCAGAGAGAGACAGAGAGGGACCATTTCAAGATAAACGATAAAAGGGGTTCCTTAAAAAAATAATGTTTCAGATGAGGCAGAAGATCATATAGTCAGGTATCAGCCTTTTCCAAATCTGTTCATTTTGAGGGAGTGTCTAATGATGGAAAAAGAGTTCTGAGTTTGTATTCACAGGGGTTTCAAATGCAAAAATGTACAGGGGCCAAGACGGTAATACAAATGGGCCCAATGCCACAAAAGGCAAAGACTGTGCCAAGTTGGATAATAAAAATCCCACTGTAAGGCATCCCCCACAGAAACACGATGGGATGAAATTGAAGCCTGGCTGCCATTTTGCTACCACTTTCATAGAGAATCTGTAATTTACAGATATTCATGTTTGCAGGCTTCGTTTTTCTCAGAGTAGTGGTGATATGAGTTATCTACGGAGAGAGCGCGAAATTGGCAGAGAGGTAGCAAGATGAAGAAAGTAAGAAAATAGTAGCGATTTTGTCACTACTTCTCTGAGAATGGGAAAGCAGCTGATGAGTAACAGGATCAAGTGAAATTAAGGGCTCAGCTGGAACTAGAAGTAATAAATATGTAAGAGAGAAAGCCACCAGCTCTGAGAATTTCTCCAGTAATCCTCAGCCGTCTGAGAGCAACACGAGAAATTCATTCCAAGAATAAGGGGGATGAGAAGAACATATATATGAGCTCACTTTCAATCAACATATGTAGGCAAAGAGTATACATTAAATTAACCTGCTCTTCAGTAGCCTAACCCTGAGTTACAATACGAAAACCACGGCATCTGGGCAAAAGAAAAAGAAGCAGGTTGACAGAAAACAAATTCAGAAATTACATACTTCTTTTTCATTCTTCCGTGTATAATTTTTAAATATCAAGGATGAACAGAGTAAATGTTTCAGTTTTTTGAAAATTATCACGAGTGTGTAATTCTAAATGTAATGTATTTTTAATCAGAATTAACATAGGAAGTGTGTATTTTTTTATTTAATCAAATGTGAGGTGTGACTACAGAGGAATGTGATTGATTTTATTTAATCAGTATCATTTTAATATTAAATAGAATACACAGTACAGATAATTAGTTTAAAAGATGCATTTGCCTTCAGGGCACTTATTAAGTTTAACCTAATATCAAGAATTTTTAAAAGTCCTATTATTCTTAAGTATTGAGATATCTCTTGTCTTCATATTTCCTAACATGTAATCATTTTAAATTGACAATTTAATTCAAATTGTCATAGGACAAAGAAAAAAATCTTTGATGGAGAGATTATTAGAGGTTTGACTTAGTTTAACTATAATACGAGTATAGTACTCACATTAAAAGGCTCATCAGTTATTTCAAGAAAAATTAACAGAATTATACCTTCTACCTATATAAAGATGTTCATATTTTTAAAAAATTGCTTTCATGTTTATGGTCTCATTTAATCCTCCCAGTAAAACAAGAAATCCCATTTTCCAGATTGGAAAACTGAGAATCAGAAAGTTTAGATGACTAGCCAAGAAAATTAAGTTAGTGGCAGAATCCAAATCTATTGCTTCCTTTTGCAGGCTTCATTTATTAAAAGAACAGCAGGGTTCAACAAGAACTTTTTTTTAAAAGTTTCTTTTCAGCCATGTCTCATTTTTTAAGCAAGTTGGAAATAAAATTAGTTTAAATGTTGATGAACACTCTAAATATTTAAAAACCACAAAGTATTACCTGTTCTGACAGGCTTGGATATCAGTATGGAGTAGCTGAAGACAATAACTTCCAGTGTCATGATAAACATAAACTGGTCAAATAAAACTATTTAAAGCAGCTTCTTTTCCTTATATAACTGGATATCCCTGGCATTAAAAAAAGTGAGAGACAGAAAAGCAGGTTTGGGAAAAGAACAACTGTCTTCCTAAAATGGTGCACTGCCTCAGTCTAAGAGGGGAAGCTGTTTCTTCCTCACACGTGATAATAAAATGTATCCAGGACATCTCTAGGTATAGAAACTAAATACATATTTGGTTTCCATGAATTTTATTTTTACATTGAAGCTTCATAATTTCTTTAACCTTTTATGATTTCACACATCCTTAAGTGTGTACAGTCACACATCTGAACACAATACAAATTTTAAAAGGAAATGGATCAGAAGTGATTTTTATACTATTATTGCATTTATTAACATCTTTAATCAAAGGTTATTTCAGTGTATGACAAGTGTATCAATTAGAAGAAACATAAATTGTTTTTCTTTTCAACTGGTCCTTGACATATCTAATAAATATGTGCGGGGAGGGTTGGATTGGGAGTTTGGGACTAGCAGATGCAAACTATTATATATAGAATAGATAAAAAGCAAGATCCTATTGTACAGCACAGGGAGCTATATTCAATATCCTGCAATAGATTGCCAACAAACACACGAAAGGATGCTCAACATTTCTAATCATTAGAGAAATGCAAATCGAAACTACAATGAGGTTATCACCTCACACTGGTCAGAATGGCCATCATCAAAAAATCTACAAACAATAAATGCTGGAGAGGGTGTGGAGAAAAGGGAACCCTCTTGCACTGTTGGTGGGAATGTAAATTGATACAGCCACCGTGGAGAACAGTATGAAGGTTCCTTAAAAAACTAAAAATAGAACTACCATACGACCCAGCAATCCCACTACTGGGCATATACCCTGAGAAAACCACAATTCAATAAGAGACGTGTATCACAATGTTCATTGCAGCACTATTTACAATAGCCAGGACATGGAAGCAACCTAAGTGTCCATCAACAGATGAATGGATACAGAAAATGTGGCACATATATACAATGGAATATTACTTAGCCATAAAAAGAAACGAAATTGAGTTATCTGTAGTGAGGTGGATGGACCTACAGTCTGTCATACAGAGTGAAGTAAGTCAGAAAGGGAAAAACAAATACCGTATGCTAACACATATGTATGGAATCTAAAAAAAAACATGTTTCTGATGAACCTAGGGGCAGGACAGGAATAAAGATGAAGACGTAGAGAATGGACTTGAGGACACGGGGAGGGGGAAGGGTAAGCTGGGACGAAGTGAGAGAGTGGCATGGACATATATACACTACCAAATGTAAAATAGATAGCTAGTGGGAAGCACCTGCATAGCACAGGGAGATCAGCTCGGTGCTCTGTGACCACCTAGAGGGGTGGGATAGGGAGGAGATATGGGGATATATGTGTACATATAGCTGATTCACTTCGTTATACAACAGAAACTAACACAACATTGTAAAGCAATTATACTACAATAAAGATGTTAAAAAAATAATAAAATGGAAAAAAATTAAGAAATAAAAATGCTATTTTAGGACTTTAAAACAAAATCCTGCAATAAACCATAAGGGAAAAGCATATGAAAAAGAATACATATATTGAATATATATATTCATTATACATAATGAATATATATAACTGAATAAATATATATATATATATATATATATATATATATATATATATATATATATATATAACTGAATCACGTTGCTATACACCAGAAACTAAAACAGCATTGTAAATCAACTATACTTCAATAAAAAATTGTTTTAGAAAACACACATATTGTAATCTTATCCAGCATCCTTTGCCTAACCACTTCTCACTGGAGCCAAATTTTGAAGCTTGCACCGACATAAATTTAAAGATAAAAAACATTTTTAACTGAGATGATTTTGCTACTCTTATAACTGCTCACAAAAATGTTCTATTCTTACTCTTGTTAATGTGATTGTTTATGCATATTTGCAGAGTTTTGTTCAGGAGATACTGAAGAGAAAAGGGCGTGTGAGGCTCCCTCCTTTAATAGCTCCCTCAACATTCACGCCTCTGTCCAGAAAGAAAGCACATTGAACCGTCAGGGAAAGTACAGTGGACATTTGGAGACTTAAGTGGTGCCAAATGTTTTCAATAAAAATGTTAAAAATATGTCTAATAGCGATATTAAAATCATTTCAAACACAGATTTCTACATATAAAAGCAATCAGCAAGAATAATGTTATTGTCTTGCCTACTTGATTATCTAGTGAAATAAAGCCATTAGAAATGTTATCCTACTTGGTTAGGTCTCGTAAAATTATCAGAAGCCAATATGGTTACGGAAGTGTTCTTCAATTTCTTTCTGGCTGTGATCCACAATAAATATTTGTATATTTACACACTTGTAAAATAATTTCACAAAGACAACTTACGCAGTGCACGCCACTCTCTGATCTATTATTCTCTTTTTTCATTTCCATTCTCCTCTACTTTACTTCATTATTTTTCTTCCCATTCCTTTTTTGAAGGTCTAGATCCCCTAAATTTATTTCATACCTCACCAATTTTGGTGGGGGGGTGGCAGCACAAACATAAAAGATAAGTTTAAAGCATGGGATTCAGTGTAAGGCAGGTATTGCTTCTGACACTTGCAGGTTGTGTGACTCTAGGTAAATTTCTTAATCTCTCTAAGCTTTTTACTCTCTTCAAATGTAGAGGCAGTATCATAATTATACCCACCTTTAGAATTAAAAGGATGTCTAGCAAATAAGTTCTCAATAAATGGTAATTGTTTTATTAACTGTAGAACCCAAATATTTCCACTGCCTGCTTAGGGCTCATCAAGAAAGGACTGACTGCACTTTCTTCATCTGAAAATATTTTTGTTGCTAATAAGGAGGGACCCAGCAGATTTATCTTTTAATGAAAGCATCTATGTGAGGGCTATTAGAAGAGACAGAAGGAAGGAAAGGGAGGGGGTGGGGAGAAGAGATCAAAGCCAGAAAGCAATGAACCAAAAGGAGAGGGGGAGCGGAGAGGCTTAGAAGAGAAGAGGGTTGGAAGAAGACAGTGTCCTTAATCTTAGAGACCGTCTCTTCCAAAATCTGAGCAAAGGAAACAACGAGTAAAGGAAGGATGGGAGTCAATATTTAGACCATGGCTTTAGTTTTGTGTTTGAAGTACTGCAAAATTCTTAAATATCAGATTCAAATAATTCCAAAATGCATTTCAAAATGAAACATACATGTCTTATTATTTTTTCAGATTATTCTTTGGAACTCTTACTTTACAAATAGATAATTAAGAGTTACCTATTTATGGGTATGTGTGTGTATATATAATTGTTTGTGAATTTTGGGCACAGGAGTCCAAATGCAGTGGGTGGTTTGAAAAAAAAAGCACCCTAATAGAATAGATTAGTACCTACTGAATTTACATTCATAAAATGAATCAATAATACTCCCTGCTATGCCTATTTTTTCTCTCAACAAATATACGAACCTGTTCTAGAAATGTACCATTGTATCGTTAGTGTACCACTGCTTTCTAAAATACAGAAAAATCACTGAAGGTAATGAAAGAATATTAAAAATAATATTTAGAATTAAAGTATTATGCTGCTAAGTTTTCATTTTCATCAATCTTGGAAAAGACCTTGAATTTAAAAACTAATAAGTTATAATGAGATTTGTTCTCATCCTTCGCCCCTCTAAATATCCACTGATCTCACACCAAAGCATTTTCTAACCGGGTTAAAGTCCAATTCTGTACTCACATTAGGCTTAGATTCAATTGAGTTAAAATTTTACACTGACTGCCAGTCAACCTTATCATGAACTTTCATTATGTGTATGTAATTAATTGGGTCCAACGAACAGTATCAGTACTGAGTTATAGACTCTTTTCCCCCGACCATATAATTAGAATATAATTACCCACAGGATATCAGAATGATGCAAAACCTTTCCTCTAAATGCGCCCTCATTAGGAAACAAGTCTCAATGTACATTTATTCAATCAGTGTGAATTAATTAAAATGTTACTGAAATAAAAGAGGGCAGCGATAAAGAGTATCTGATATCTATTAAGAGACTATCACTTGAGATCTGCATGCACAGTTTATATTTAAACCCATTTAGCTCAAGTAGGAACTTTGCCATGTAATGTTACATATATCCAGTATGCTAGGAAATCTGAGTAAATGAGTCAGTGTGTGCCATTGTTTTTGAAGAGAACATAATACACAATGAATACAAACATCTTAAAGAATCTGGGTAAAATTCCAAAGGCCCCACCACTCCCTGATGAATCTACAAATTTGTTACCATCAAATGGAACATATTTGGTGGACAAAAGTCATTTTTACTTGAAGTATTCAGGTAATTAGTTGTTCATCTCATACCTTTTTATTACAAGTCTGACCTATTTATTCTGATCTGGCTTAGGACATGATGGTTGGGAAAGTCTAGACTTACCAAAGCACTAACTACTTTTTTTTTTATAATTGAGAAAATAGCCTCAATTACTCAGGCTAGATCAAGTTATTTCAATCGCATATTTTCTTTAAGCAGAAGATTCCTATGCACCTAAGAATATATTCTTTTTAACAGTATGCATGGTATCATACCACACATTCCAATTACACAAAACATGGAAAAAATAGTAAATGCATAAGGAAGCCATAGGATATATGATCCATGTCCCATGGGAAGCTGCTGATTCACATAAAATCATTCTTCCTAAAAGCTATTTATCTTGGTTTCTTTAAACCTGTCATATTGTCATATGCAATAACATTTTATTGAATAAATTAATAAATAACCATAATACAAAGGAATACTCAGCATTATTCAAGAGCAATATCATAAACAGTAGCAAAAAATTTTAAAGCTATGTAGCATCTCTGTATAGTAAGATATACAGAGAATTTCAAACCTTCTGTGTTGTTGCATAATTCTTCAGACATCTTTAGCTTTAGAAGTAGGTTTTATAGAACTTTATTCTGGTAATCAAAATTTGGTATTCATACTTATAAATAAATATGCAGTGGAAATTTTGAATGAGCTCTAAGATAAATTAAGCCATCTACAAATTGCTCTTTTTAATATATGCTTTAGAAGCAAACTCCAACCAATCTGTCAATTATTGCTAAGTTTTGCTTGTTTTTTTAAGAAATTTTAACTCCATAAAATTGTATATTCTTAAACGTTCTGAATGTATGTTATATTTACAAAATGGTATAATGTTTCATTCAGATATTAGATTGGTCTTAGGCAAGACCAAAAACTGAAGAAATAATGAACTCACTCTTGCTAAGCAAGAAGGGAGATTATTGCAGACAGGTCTGATTTATTTTGAACATGAAAAGTTTTTTTAGAACTTCAGTAACAAAGACATGCAACTATAGTTGCTTGCTGAAAATGCTGTGATCTGAGTAACATTAACTAAAACACCACATTTACTAATGGTAATCACCACAAGAAGAACAAAAAAATTTCTAATATAATACCAACAGTTTTAAAATTGCATCTTGTAGTAAACATCAGTTTTCATTTTCTGAGAATTAAGAGAATATTTATAATATTTCACATGGACTACTGTATTACTTAAGCTATATTCTTAAAAATCTGATTTTAAATATAATTTAATATCCAGAGGAAAATGTCTTAATTCTCCCCAGAATTTTGAACTGTTCATTTAAACTCTCTACCTGCAATATCACTTTATTTTAAATATTAGGCATTTTACAGTACCATCTATTGGATACTTTATATTACTGCAACAACATAACAATCACAAGCTTTTCAAAATTTAGTAATAAGTATAAAATACTTCAAATGCTACTCCAGAAACTAAACACAATGCTAATTTGACATTCATTAATATTATCTCATCATTATACACTTTAAACTCAATTTTATTAGCCTATAACAATAAAATTCAATTATCATGGGTTATCAATGATTTTAAAAAAATAAGCTTCCCTGTTGCATATTCATTTTGATTTGTATTTAATATTTATATCACTGTCTGATGTATTTTCTTCTTGACTCAGGAAAAAGAGTGATGACTGTTGGGAGTAAAAGAGCTGACTAAATGTTATTCATGAACTCAGGAAACATTTGTTGAGCACCTACTACATGTCAAGTTGAATTAGGTGCTAGAGATAAAGAGATACCCCATTTTAGTGTGAGTGATAGGAATGACAGTGGTATTATTCCATGAGCACAGGGAACAGTTCAACAAGAAACAGGTTCAGTACAGTTCCTGGTATGTTGGCTTTCAGATCTCTGTTGGATACCCAAGAGGAAATTTACAACATGATGCTGAGTATTCGGATCTAGAGGGTGTAAGGGAGAACAAGCTTAGATATATTCAAAGGTGGTAGTTGTAGTCATGAAATTGGATAAGGTAATTTATACAGAGCATAATGACATTAGAATAGAGTTAAAAGATGGAAACCTAAACATATTTAAGAACAGAAATAGGACTAGGAATTTAGCAATATGGATAGTGTGGCCAAAGAGGTAGAAGAAAAGCTAGTAGAAATGTCTTAGATGACAGACATATGAGGCCAGACATTTCAAATACTGTCAAATGCTGCAGGGGATTCAAAAAAGATCATTCTTGGAAAGGGTGTCTAGTAGATGCTGCTGGTAGTCCAAAGCAGATCCTTAGTTACCTGGCCAGGGAATCTACCCTCAGCTGCTCTGAGTGTCGAGTGCTGAGAACTCCCATCTGTCCCATTTTCTGCAGAATTAGCCTTTGTTCACTGCAGCAGGCTCTCCAGGGAGCACCACCTATCCTGCAGGAGGCCACGGCTAATAAATGACTGATACGGGTTACAAAATGCCAGCCCCTTGTTTTAAGTTAAGAAAAATCCTATGGTATGATTTTGTGCCAGAGCCCCCAAGGTTTAGGCCAAGGCTTAAACTCTCTCCATGACCACTTCTTTGCTCAAAGCCTGCCTCTTTCCTCTTCTGCTTCCTCCTCCCTTAAAGATTTTCTTTTTTTAATAAAGAAACATTCCTCTCTTTATATATCGCACATAACTAAATCCCCGGTTCACGTTCTACTCCTTGGGAATCCAACTAAAAAGAGTGCCGTTGGATTTAGGATGGATGGCCAGAATAGTTTTAGACTCATTTTACAGTCAGAAATTAGAATAATGTGGGTTGAAGAGGAAGGAAGAAATTTGACACAGTGAAGGTATCTTTACACCTGCATATACTTATGGCTACATTAAGAGGCAGGCAAAGACCACATCATACACAAATATGGAAAATAACACTGTACAGGAGAAAGAACAATTCTTCCTCTGGTATGGGTTCTTTGACAGACAAGTAACTAAGGGTATAAATAGAGAAGTTCAAGCACTGGACTCAAATTATAGTGCTGTCAAATGCTACCTAATATGAGCATGTTGGACTATACCTTGTTTGAGTTTTTTCAATTGGAAGCTCACAGATCAGTATATTATTAGATTGTGACTAATGCCATAAAGGGAGAAAAATGGGGAGTTCTAGGAGAGAGAGGGGCAGAAAATGCTCAGATGAAAGAAATTGGAGGAATTTAGGCCTTGGATGACTCAAGGATGTTGGAGAACTGGTAACCAAATGAAATAATTTGAGAATATTGGTGGTTGGGATGAAATAGGAGTAACGTCATAGGGAATAGAACACTAGGTGATCAGCTGTATTCCTCCAGAATTTGGGTTTCCTTGGGCAAATGAGAAGGAATTGGTGAAAGCTCCTATGAGTATTAGGAACAGAATTTAAAATGATAGATTTTATCATCTAGACTGGATAGCAAGGAGTGGGCATGGAGGTCTCCCACAGAACTAAACTATCCTTATTCCATATAAAGGGAAAACAGGTTGAACTAAGGAATGAACACAGGATTGAGTCAAAAATCACTGCACTATGCATGAAACTGCTGTATGGACAAAAAGTTATATATATATCAATTCTGGCTCAGGTTTCAAGTGAAACTTGAGAATAGACAAGTTATATTTAATAGTAAAACAGAGGAAAGCATGTATCTAAATACTTCATGAGCACCACCATTTCATATGGAATCATTAAAACCACAAAGGTTACCTTTGCAAGGTAGAATTTATTCTTAAATGTCTAGTGGTGAAGGGACTCATTTTTACTGAACTCAAAATTTAAAACTTAGAAGATGTGAATGATATAAAGCATTTATTTCTACTGTAATGAAACCAGATCTGGATATTTGCCCTGCACTAACCCCAATCTTTCTTTGCGGGGTATAAGCAGAAATACCAACACAAAGGTATACTTGGGAGTTTTTATGACAGTTTGGGGCCATTTGGTCTTACCAATGTTTAATGAGAATAGCCGATTTTGTACATCCTTGCCAACACTGAGTATTACCATTTAAAAAATCTTTGCCAAAATGGATGGAAAAAGTTTATTTCATTTTTCAGTTTGATAGTCTTGAATATTTTTAAGCTTTAAGTTTTAAAACTATTTTTTAGTTATTTGCATTAATATTATAAAACAGGGCTTTTTTGTTATAATGCTTATGTTTATCTTGATTTGTAAAGTTTGGTCTTTACCATTTTCTAAAGAAATTTTTGATTGACCAAGGCTGTCAACCTTTTATTTCTCTTTTTTAGGAAGAAAGATAAAAAGGCCTTCTAAAGGCAAAAATTAAATCTTCAATCCATGTTTGATTTATTTTGGAATAGGTATAAAGCAGAATTTATCTTAATCTAGTTTCCCATATGGTTATACAGTAATCTCAACACCCCTAATCTCCACTAGCCCTTACCAGATTTGATATGCGACCTTCATCATATACCATACTATTACATAGAGTTCAATATGTTTTAGACTTTCTACCAGTTCTTTGTATCTCCTAGAGCCACTATTACATCATTTTGATCACTGTAGCTTTAGTAAACATATTCTTAAGATTTGTTAAAACAGGTCTTTTCTTACTACTCTTCTTTCTCAGAATTTACATTTGTGCACATTTATTCTTCCAGGCAAACTTTGGAATCATTTTGTCAAGGAAAAAATATTACATGGAAATTGAATTAAGTGATGAGTGAATGTGAAGAAATGTAGGTTCTTTTTAGTGCAACTTGATTTTCTTCAATATACTTAGACTTAAGAGAATACTTCTACTTTTTTGTTTAGGGGTAGCAAGGTCTCTTTCCACCTTGTTGTCATTCTCCTTTGCACTGTAGGAGATTTTCTTAACCTTCTCCTCCAAATACTGATTCAGTTGTTCTCAATGCTGATTTTTCCCTATGCAGATACTGATACATTTTAGTTTCTGATAAGGCTTTACTTTTTTCTCTACATATTTTCTTAACCTTCTAGATGTCCCTTTCAAATCAGTATACTGTGAAAGAGATGTTTTCTTTAGTATTCTTGGTCATGTAAATTTATTAACATTTTCATCTGCTTGCTGCAATGAATCTTCATGTATGACATCCTTCTAACTTTTAACTGCTATGCATGTTTCTTTGTTTTCTTCTTGCAGAATTATTTCTATTTTATTTTGGCAATAGGTATGTATTTACACTAAAATGCACTTTGGGCATAAGCCATCAGTCTGCATGACAGTTGTTATAAAAAAGCAAAACCAAAGGAACAAATACTATACCAGTTATAGCAATATTATTGAAGTGTAGTCCCGTACCAATACAATTTCACATGGAAAAAATTAATCTTGGGTCTTAGTAATAACAGTAACAAGAAAAAAGTGTTCCTCTAAGTGAATGGTTTGTTTTTAAGTTGTGAGTCTTCACAACTTAAAACAATTGTCAAGCCAATATTTCCCCCCTTTTCCAAAGGCTACTAAGAAACTCAGGGACAAATTTGCAAAGCACCTCTGTCAACTTTTTAGGATACTGTGATATGAATTTCTAAGTCTAACTTAATTTTGGCACAAACTTATTATGTTTTATATTGCTGCTTATTGTATATTCACATAAGCTGCCTTGAAAATTGTTGGTAATAAGTTGTAGAATAACTCACTAATAGATAATCTTGCATCCTCACTTTTGAATCAGACACATATATGATATTCTTTATTTTGTTTGAGTCTATTTCATAGATTTTAAATTTTGAATATTTTTAATCCTTCTTTCGATAATGCTTATTTGTGTCTACATGTTTTAGATCTCTATCAGATTTTCACTTAGCTGAACTTCCAGTTTATGTCATATTAGCCTTTTGTTTTTGACCTTCTGTAAATCATGACAAAACCAAGAAAGTACATGTTTGTTTCCTTAAAAAATTATTATAACTTGCTCTGGATACAGCAACATTTTAAGCATAAAATATCACAGAAACTTGTAGGAATATTTTTTTAGCCCTATTAAAAAATAAACTAAAACTTCTACTTAGAGTCCTAAAAATAGAATTCTACCATATTCATTAGGTAAAAAGTATCATTAACCATGATATATGAACTTTTTCTTTTATATTAGACCCTGCTTATGGGTATACATATTCTATATAATATAGCCTAGGTTAGCATAAAGATGGGTTATAAACCAATAAAACCAATCTAATTAAGACAATGTAACAGATAAATGGTTCATCTCACAATGCAGATGATGGAATCATCACTTAGTGATGCTGGGGTGTTTTCAGATTTCTTTCACTATGTGCCTTTAAAGTATATGTACATGGAAGACTATGCCCAACCTAAATGGATCTACACATATTTTATAAACATTATCGCTCTCTAGTGCTGAATATATCCTTCACTGGATTTTTGAAGCAGAAAATCATAGGCAAAGAAATAGAAGAACACTCAGAATTTAATTCTACATACTTAAAAAAATAAATAAAAAGCAGGTATCCTTTATGTATAATACCATGAAATTGAGTCTGAGTTAGAGTTTCAAAATATGGGGAAAAAATGAGATTCTTTCTTGCCTATCATTACTCTGATGACAATTATGAATTGATCTATAATGAATATTAATTAAATGAATATTAAGTAATGACATTGATGAAACATTATTGAGCACTGACAATGTGCTTTATCCCACTCTTTAGACAAAAAAGAAAATTGCATAGGCACAAACCCATGGTACCATACATAAAGAATTTTCAAGAAAATAGATGACTTCAGTTACTGTGGTTAAGGTTAAAGAGGTAAATGGAAAAGAAGGGTGAAGCAGCTGAAATGGATGTTAAATAAAACCTGAAGCTCAGTGCAGCAAGTCACAACCTTAGCCAACTGTTCACACCTCTCCACCAGGCTCTCCTCACTTCTGGGAGCTCTCTAACTAGTTCAGGAAATAAGGTTACTGAGAATTCAATATCCAACTTTCAGAATTACAGAGAATTCGAATATCTCCCTCCCTCTTTTAATTAGCTGATGTTTGGTATTGAAGTTGTCATTATTAACTGTTGCTCGGTAGGGGTAAGTGAAAGATAAGACAGGAAGAGGCCATAATCCTTGGACCGTGAGAAAGAAACGCATGCTATACTTCCACTCCCTAACAGGCCCCTGACATCACTGAGGAGTAAACACATGCTCGAAGGAAAGATTTAACATACTCTATGCTATTTAAGACTTACCATATCTACAATGCATAATTTAGTAGAATTCTTATAATAGTGGAAGAGCAAGCAAGATTGGAAGAAGAGGAAAAGTTAATGTAGACATATGGTTCTCTGAGGGTGTTATACCTAGAGATACATAGATTGCTGCTTCAGCAACACCATCACTTGGCCAAGTTTACAGAGTTACAGTAAAGAAGAGAGAGAGGTAGAAATGGAACCATTTGAATCAGATCTAAAGACTATGCTTAAAATTTATATTTTCTCAATAGTTTTGTTTTCCTTTCTCTGAGCTAACAAGTTTTATCATTTGTCTTGCTGGCATTCTTAAAGGTTAATTTAAGGTAATATAGGGTATTATAATAAGAGAAAGTATTCCAGGAAGAACACACCACAATTGGTCCAAAAGAAGCACAATGCTGAACATATTCTTTGTTTTATATCACTTCCTGCCAATGAACACTATATTTACTGTATATTCTGATAATATTATGTCTGTTTAAAAGTAAGATAAAATAATCCACCAAATTAGTTTTTTAAATGGTTAAATAATTAATAGTTTATTGTAAAACTAACTTTTGGCTTTAGGATTCATTTCAAGCACTGTGTTCCTGATTCGGAGATGTGTTTATAGTACAGAAAGAACTAAACAACTGTGAAATCTGACTCATTTGAACAACCAAATAAGTACATTTTGGGAAAAAATGATACTTTCCAGTATAGATTAGAGAGTAACTTGGGGAAGCCACTCCTCATAAAGATGTTCACTAAGGTGTTACTTATGAGATCAAAATAAGGAATTGCAAACATGCTAAATATAAACACTGTTTCAGCTGAATTATAATATCTTCAACTAATGAGATATTATGCAGCCATTAATAGTGATGTTACATAGTATATAGAAATACATAAGCACTTAATGATATCAGTTTAAATGTAAAAATAGGGTGTCACATGATATGTCAAGTTTAATTACAAAAATGACAAAATATACATTTAAAAATCAAGAGGTAAGCTTTAATAGTGGTTCTATTTATACATTAATAATGGTTCCTATATAACTGTTTTACAGATTGAAAATTTTTTTCCTTTTCATTTTATATTGTTTCTATAAATTTTATTTAATAAATGCAAAGTTCTCTTTTAATAAAGGGTTAAAATTCACTTTCTGGTTCAACATAATGCTTATACTAGTAGTAATATTAGATGATATCGACTGAGAACTTACTATATTTAGGCACAGTTCTAAGAAATTTTCATGAATTAATTCACTTAATTCCATTTTCCAAATGGAATGCATAGGGACAAAATGTTAATAACTTGCTTCATGTCATAAAACTAGTGAAAAAGCCAGGACTCAGAAACAGACAGTATACTGCTAGCATTAATTGGGTTGAACCAATTCACTCTCACACTTGCAAAGTATGAACAATCTGATTGCTTCGTGTCCTTTCCAAACTTAGGATTTTTAATTATCTTAATCATCCTGATGGGTGTGTAGTGTTATCTCTTGAGATTTAAATATGCACTAGTCTTTACTGACTAGTAAAGATGGTGAGCATATATTCATATGTTTATAGGTGATTTGTATATGTATATTTTATTCAAATGTTTCTTTAGATCTTTTGCCCTTTTGGATTAGATTGTTTGTTGCTTATCATTGGTTTATATAAATTATCTTTATATTCTGGACACAAATCATTTGTCACCAGGCTGTAACCACTTGAAATAACTTGCCTACAAATCTAGAGTTCATGTTAGAAACTTAAGTTTCTGGTCTTCTATCCTTTCTGGCTCTCACCATCCCATGCTTACTTCTGCTTTCTTTCTCTTCAATTGATCTTCCATACTTCATTTCTAAAACTTTTCACTGGGGTCTCTGGAAACTTTGCTCAAAATAAACAAATTATCCTCTTTCTTTCTAAGTCACTGCCACTACCCCTATACCACTTCCGAGGTTGCTCATTCTCTCAAACATTACTTGTTCTATTTTTTTGATCGTTTTGTGTTTGCTTGTTTTTGTTTTGTTTTTTATGGACTAGCTTGGCTTTGCATTAAAATCATCATTCTTCCAGCCCCAAAGTAGAAATTCTTATCATTTGAAACTCATGGAATCTAATAGTTCTCTCCTCTACTCTTATTCATTACTGTGATACAGAACCTTTCCACTAAGACCCTGTAATTATCCCAGGTGGTTTTATGGACAAGATAAAATAGATCATGCCCAGAGTTCCTTGACCTCCTAACACCTAGTGACCCTCCTCTCTGCAACCAGCTGAACCACCCAGATCCACGGCTGCATAATGGACTTTACCATCCTCTGGAACTAATCTATTCTGAAATCACATCAAACCCTAATATTCTGCTCTCTGCTACAATCTTCTCTCCTGTTTCCCTCATTTTCTTCCTCTGTTGGTGTTTTCTGATTACTTGCCTCACAACCCACTGATTATATTCTCATATCTCCTCTGCTCCCTGCTTTAAATTTATTGTAATTCACACTGCTAGCCGAATTATCTTTCTAAAACACAAATCTGATCAGGTAGTCTCTTATTTATACTGGATAAAGCCCAAATCCTTGACAAGAAAGGTCAGGCTTTTCACCATCTCAGACCTTTTCTTGCCTGTCTCTCCACACCTCACCTTTACTCATAAGACTTAATAAACATTTTGCCGCTTCAAGATCTCACTCTGTACTCTTATTTTGGAGACTATTCATATAAAGTTCACTTTGTATTTGCTGGCCAAATCCTTGTTTTATTCAAGATTCAGCGCAGGCATCATATCTTCAAGAAAGTTTTCATTTACTCTTTGAATTACCCTCAGGATAGATGAAGATTCTCTTCACTAAAGCCTCAGTAAGTTAATATTTACTTCACCATAATATGTAACCTGCCTGACTGTCTTGCCCAACAGACTCTAAATTACAGTAAATAAAAGAACTGTTCTTATCTGAATTTTTAGCTCCAATACAATGAAAGGAAGGAAGAAAGAAAGAAAGAAGGAAAGAGAAGAAAAAAACAGAAGGAAACTGGCACTGCAGATATTGTAAATAAAAATAATGTACATTGATTATCAGTAATGATCTTAAAAATTCTTTAAAGGCATAGTCATAACAGTTATATGAAGAGTGGATACTTAAATGTAAAAAACCCAAGTTTAAAGTAATCAACATTACATGATCCCTGTATTTTATCAACTTTACTAATATATATTGATGTAGAAAATTATTAATAATTAACCCCTTGTTTACAGAATAGAACCTTGCTTTTAAATTATAATGTAAAATAATTATTTTATAAAAAGAAAACTAAATCACAGAGCTAAATATAATAGAAATGATTTTAATGATGATCTGCTTTTGCTGTTCAAATATAAAATTTAAAAAGCTACTTCTTCATGAGACATCTCAAGTATTCATTCGTTGACAGTAGCAGAATTAATTGAATAAAAGCCTAACCCAAATTGAAGAATCAGTATAAAAACATGTGTAATCACAGAGACCCAGTTAGCCTGATAATTAAAAAAATACATAAAATTTATAATGAATGTAAGACTACACCATAGCTCTAGAGAAGTTGATCAAATATACAGCTTCCACTATAAAATGATTCTGAGAATCAGAGGGACTCTATCTAGCTTATTCCATTGATTTCTGGAAACTAAAAAAATTATGTACTGACAAAAATAGTTTTAAAGTACTAAATGAGGCTAAATTTTTCTTATAGTGAAGAAAAATTTATGAAAAGGACAACAATAGACTTATAGATTAGCACACAGAAATAAACACACATCCCATCATCATGTTCAAATGTCAGTATAAATTGAACTCTACTCTTCTTAAGGATAGAAGATAAAACATGATAGTAATAAGGCTCATAGGGTTCGAAAGATAACAAACCATGATAAACAGAGCAGAGAGGGACTTCTGTTAGGTAATGAAGGCATCTCCAAAAACATACCTTTTTTGTTACAATGAGGGAATTTCATATAATTTTTTTTAAAGCCTTTCAGGGCAGGTTGATGACATAATGGTGAGTCCAAATTTAATTAAAGCAAATCTGTGAGGGATTAACACAACATGGACCAAGTCTGTCTTGAGTTAGGGGTAAAACTTGGAACATAAAGAAGTGGGCAAACTGCATGCTCATCAGGTCATGTTTTGTATGAAATTGTTACAATTTTTTGCATTGACATTTGATTGGGATTGGACAGCAGAGATTTCTGGGTGTGATCCAAAACAAGAATCAGGAATGCATTTTTGATGGAGTCCATCAAAGGCAGAACATCTGTTTTGACAATCAATTGGTAAAGGTTAATGGCCTTTTCTGGAAATTAAGTTGTTGATCAAGAGTCCTGACTGATTGCATTAGATTCACTTTCCACTTGTTTGGAGGTGGGATGAGCTATGCAATACCTTTGTAAACAGATCTGAATTATCTTCAATATGGCAGTAAATAGACTGTGGTTCCAATCATTTTTTGCTGGAAAATTCTCAAAGAAAGCATTATAAGTACCTAAACATGGTCACAAAGAATCTTGATAGATTTTAAGCAATGAAGCTTTTTGTGATAGTATTCTCAAAATATACTAGAAGCCAAATGCAACTCCAGAAATCCGTGATTATATTTGATGTATGGAGTCACTGATTATATTTCTATTTTAATTTCAGAGTAGTTGGTTTTAATCCATTTTTATGGCTATAAGCACCATCGAGACAAATTATTTGTGGAATCCTATTTAATTATTTGTGGAATCCTATTTTAGTGCATGCTTATAAAAGCATGTCATCAGTGCAAAGAAGATGCTGACCTTGCTAATCTTCATAACAGGTGAGCACGTACGTATTGAATCATTAACTTAAAGTTAATAAGTGTTGAGGAGGGATTGAGGGCTGAAAAGAGAGGTACAGAAATTTTAAACAATAAATAAATAAAAATAATACCTGAAGAGATGTTCTAAAATATAAGAAGGCTGCTGCTATGGACCTCGACCTTGAAGTGTGTCATTAAAATGCTTCAACCAGCAAAAGGGATCTTTAATGAGTTTATATTGCTCATTGAATAACCAATTCCTGACCACAGGGTCAAAAGCAAGGGATAAAAAACTTCAATAAAATCTTATGTCTTAAGTTCTTCATTTCATATTTTCTAGAATGAGCTAGAAATGATATTGATGACCACTTTGCAATAATTGAGTTTGAAACTCACCTGCTCTTCTTAGAGAACATGATCATGAAAAACTCATATTATTTGTGAGGACTAACGATTTTCTTTCAATGAAATTTTAAAAATTTACAGCAGGTGATACAGTGTGAAATCATTCCTGGGAAGTTAATGAGAGTTCACAAATTGAAAAGCCTCCGAGCCCATCAGTTGTAGCATATTAAGCAATTTTGTGTGCAGAACAACTTTATTAATTTGTTTAAAGTTTTAGTATTTAAACAGTTAATGAGTTTAAGAGTCAATGTACTTATTCCATGATTGGAAAGTAAACTTTAATTTCTACTTAGCAAGGCAGCAAGGTAAAGTGATTTAGGTTAATTTATTGACATGTGCAAAACCACAGGACTTCAAAGAGCAGGTGTACTTAGAGAATTACAAGCAGTTCAAATACTTGATTCTAGTGTGTAAGGTGATGTGTGAGGGATTAGGCGGGTTGATCCAGTTAAAGAGCCTTGTTTACCATGCTGGAGAGTTTGGCATTGCTTTAAAATACTTTAAATATTTAAGAAGGAAAATATTTTATTGTATTTTTGAAAGTGGATCCAGGGAGTAGTATCGAGAATGCAAAGAAAAGAAGAAGTTCAGAGATTATACTATTAGTACTAGGAGAATTCTGGAGAACAATTTTTGGGTGACATATGAGACAGTTACAGTTGGGCTGAAGAAAAGAGAAAGAAGTAAGAACAAAAAAAAAAAAAAAAGAAGTAAGAACATCAGAATAGGTTGTCTAATGATTAATTTGATATTCAAGATGAGGCACCAATTATAATTCTTAGGTTTCTGGCTTGGGAAAGTTGGGGAATGAAGGTTCTAGATAAGGCAAATAGGAGAAGGCCTATATCGGGATTTGGAGAAAGGGTAGAAATGATGAGCTCAGGGTATAAGCTCTGGAATGATCGTTCTTGGATTCCAGTCCTGAATTGTCACTTCATAGCCATGTGACATAGAAAATTACTTATCTGTTTCTCAGTTTCCTCATAGGTAAAATAGAGATAGTTACAATATTTACCTTATGGTGCCGCTGTGATTATTAAATTAATTCATACAAATCATTACCAATAACTGCAAACCCTTCATAATCTCAATTGTTTGTTACCTCACTCATTCTTGTAACCTGACACCAATAACCTTGATTCCAACAATCTTTGATTCCATTGTAATCCACAATGTATTTTCCTAACATCCCTTACTGTACTTCACTCTTCATGTCCTTACTTCCTTGTTTCCCAGCTTAAATTCCATGGCCAATCCCTATAATTACTCCCTTGCTCATACTCTCAACTCCTTTGCTTCTCTCTCATTTCATCATATTGGGCAAAACACAGTCTCATTAAGGCTGGCCCATGCCTATTCTACTCCTGGGCCTAGAATGTAACTGGAGAAATATGACTGAATATGACCAGAGAAATATACCCATCAAAGCTTACTGATCTTGTCCTAAATCCACAGTTATTAACAGGAAGAGACTTTTCATTATTCCCTGGCAATCATATGGTATTTCTTGATCCACGTAGCTCCCACTCCCCCAGGTGACTCGTGTGTAACTTATTCCTGATCCTCAAAACTCTCATACCATCTTTGCTCTTAGCAATGACCCACCTTCCTACTTTTCTAAGAAAATCTAAGTGTCATATCTTTTTTCCATTGTTACCCCCTGAACACACTAGTTAGATTGATTGTTCTTTTAAACATGTAAGTCAGATCACTCTCTCTTTTGGCCAAAAGCCTCTAATGGCTTCCAACTTCTTTTACAAGAAAAGCTAAAAACCTTAGAATAGCCTAAATTGTCCTATACATATGAAAATCTTAAGACATATTTCACCTTCTCTACTAGTATTCCCCCTGCAGAATGAAACCCAGTCACTAATTTCTTTGATGCACTTCAGACATGTCAGGCTTCTCCTGCCTCTGAGTCTTTGCTTGTCCTTCTTTGGTGACTCCTCTGTCTACAAAGTTCTGTCCCCAGAGAGCCACATCGATGACTCCCTCACATTCCTCAACTCGTTACTCAATTATTTCTTTGGTGAACTCTTAACTACTTCTTTTATAATTGTAGTTCCAGCATTTCTTCTCTTCTTTTCCTACTTTAATTTTGTCCTTTAAGCTTTACATACCACCAGTAATTTAATATAACCAGGTACTAAATACTGTCCTTATTGCTTTGTTTATTGCCTATTTCACTCCACTGGAATGAAGACTCTATGAAGGCAAAGATTTGATTTGGGTTTTTACTGTTTTTCCTTCTACTGTTAATACTATTGGGTACATACTAGACATTCAATAAATACTTTTTGAATGGATTAGTATATTTAGCATAGTAGCTGGTATAGTATATGTGCTCAGTAAATAAGTTACTGTGATTACTTATAATAATGATAACATATCAGGCATGTAAACAACATGGAACCTCCAGGTTGCAGCACTTGAGATTCAGAAGAGGAGGATGAACTTAATATAAATTAATACGGTAATGAAATAAATAAATAAACAAACAAGATCCCGCTGGGAAAAATGTTAAGAGCAGAAAGCTGTGGCATGTGAGGGCAGGGCGTACGGATGAGCCAACATGAGGCAGGTTGAAATCTTGAAAGCTAGGAAAGATATTAAAAGGAAGTATCCAGAGAAACAGAAGAAGAGTAAGGAGACTATGGTATAATGGGTGTCAAAGTAAGGTAGACACTCATGAAAGATGAGGTGGTTAACAGTGCCTAATACTTCAGAGTATATAGTACCAAGGAAATGATAACGTAACAAAAGTCGAAATACAAATCATGATAAATACTGTAGGAAGATTTAATGAGTGAAAATAAATCTTCAGAATCAAAAGTATCTACCAAAGCAATGAAAGAGTTTGCAAGATTGTTAGAGACAAGACTATTCATTTAACCCATGTTCTTTACCTTTGATTCTCTCAAAGAAAGAAAGGATGGAATAATAAAAGAATGTATCTCGTGTTTGAACTTATAAGACCAGAGGTTGATATAAGTAGGCCAAAGAAGTAGTCTCATTGAATTGAATAGGGCTTTATACCCAGATAGCTGGATAACAGAATGACATAATAGATTTCTTCTTATAGTTAAAATCTGAGCTCAAGGATGCATCTAAACCAGTAAAATTACTACACTTCTTAAAGAGAATGCAAATATATAAAAATTTTATAAGTTCTTTCTCTTTCAGAAAACACTACAAAAGAACATAATACCAAAATTCATCTAAAGTGTATTTTAATATGGCTCTCATTATTTTTAATTAATCTTACATGCTACAGGATGTATAATAAATCTTACATGAAGAAAGGAAATTTAGAATTAGTTACTGCTCTCCTCAACCCCATGGAGGTATTTACTTCTGCTTTATATTTGCAGTTTGAGAAGAGAGTTTTAATTTTTTTAAATAAAGGAATTTAAATACAACCAGCATTTTGCAGATAATTACAAAATGAATCATAAGTGGGTGCAAATTGAGTAATTTGATTAATTTCTAAGTTGACCTTTAGAAAAGTATTTGTCTAACATTTCTTACTTGTTGTATTTTTATTATATCAAACTGAAGTTCCAGCTAGTTAACTTCCATGTTGTTTTAAAAAAATGAGAACTGCGTTATAGATATGATAGTTTGTTTTGTAAAATAACTGTTTCACTTTAGAAACAATTTGGATTTTGAAATGTAATATGAATATTATCTATGAATAGCTGCTTCTCTTTCTATCAAGATTTGTTCTTTTCAGGATTACCTCACTTACACATTTTTCCCTTGTATATTTATTAAATCAAGGAATTATTTTGCAGGTAAATTTATTGTTCACTAATAAAAGATAAAATACACCTAATGGCAGTGCGTAACTCTCTTCAAGGTGTGTGTTCTCATACTAAGTAGCCTCTGACTTAGGTGAATAACTTCATTATTCTGGGAAGCCAGATCTATAAAACATGTAAAATGTGGAAGTGTTCTGCCCATACAATTTCTGGTAACTACAGCATGACTAAGTGATAAACCCTGAGTCAGCTTCGGTTACAGCATACCTTACTAAGACGTTTATTGTGCCATGAAGGATAAAGGAAATATAATGGGCAAAGGGGTATTTTCTGAAGCCATGAGGTATTTTAGGTCTATTGAGTTCTGCCTTGATCAATGGAAAAATGATCTCTGGAAGCATTGAGTGGTAGAGTGTACCAGTTAGTCACAGACACCCCAAGTTACAGCAGAATGATGAGAAGGAAAAACTCACCAGTACCACTGGACAAATTGTTGTAGGTGGTAAAATATGGTCCTTCAAAGGTCCGCAGTCACATTCAGGTTTCAGATGAGAAGCACATTTATTATGCAGCTAGGAAAGGAGAAAGAGGACACTATCAAATTTTGCATGGCAACAGCAAACATGAAGCAGATTATATTTCGCCCGAGATACAGCAAATATATTTAAAGAACTACAAGAACAAACCAACAGGATCATAAAGGGATTCATATTACATTTGCCCTTATATATATTCTACCTTAAATAAACTGTTTAGCAACTTCCGTGACCCAGCCTATATATTTTCCAATTCTCAGAAATGTTTATATTAGAAATGTGCTTTAGGGTTTCTACCAAAAAGCCTGATTTCTTTGACAAACACACATTATTGTTCATTACAGTCCTTCCTTTGCTTATCTGTTAGCATAATCTTGAAACTACTATGCACTGTGGATGCTTTTTTTTTTTTGACCCTCCTGTTTTCTCAAAGTCATTCCAAAGTGCACAGCTCAGTATGGGGCATAATTGATCCCATCATTAGTTTTAAATTTCTAATTCAATATGTAAATGTAACCAGAGATTCATCTCAGTAGGAGCAGGATATAAATATAAGAAGACGATTATGATTATAAAAATTTCTTTATATTATATTTATCAGCTCTACATTAAGTATGTGTATAATCATGTAACATATTATTTCCTTTTCTACATGTAAGAATCTAAGCTGATGTTTTTATCAACCTTGTCACAAGTTTAAATTAAGGTGTTATAACATAGTACATTAAATACTAATTTTTTAAAAATTGAGATGATAATTCTTATTGGAACCATACAGAATTGCTAAAGTAGTAGTTGTTTAAAGGCATCTACGGGTATATCTGCCCCCTACTCCCTATCAGTTTAATATGAAATATCCATACTTTAGAACAATGGTACATATTAATAAAATGTCTTGTTCAAAACCAAAAAGGAGCTGCTTCATTTTTCAGTTTTGAACCAAAAGCCACTCCGTTTATGTCATGATTACATTAATTTCCGCAACAAACCTACCTTTGTAACAGTTAATTAACAACCAACCATAGAAGTCTAATGGGGTTGATCTGCTGTTAGCGATAGTATAGCTCACCACTACTGAAGGGTTATTTCTGTTGTCCTTGAATCTAAAACATCTATCACATCCTGCCTTGGAGTTAAGGCTACTTGCACAGTAATTAACTCACACTAGGCCACATTACATGAAATAAAAGTATCTTTACACATTCATCAATAATTAGCAGTTCTGCTTCTCCGTGGCATGGAAACTACTTTTAAAACAGTGGTTTAATCTTATCAGGCATTGCTGATCTTTGTCATGAGGCAGGAGGTATTGAAGATAAAGAAGCAGTTGAAGTCACATGCAAAATAGGAATAAATTAACAGACACTCATTTGGCAAATGCAAATGCATAGTTTCCTTGATAGAAAATCAGTGACTGGTTTAAATATATTAATTTATTGGACTTAATTTTCTTAGAATAAATCATGGCCCTGAAATTTTGGATTTAAACAAATAGATTACCAAGTGTTGTAGATTAAATTGGTCTTTCCCCAATTGATTTCCTAAATCCTAGTACCTGTGAATATGAACTCATTTGGAAATATCTTTGTAGACGTGTTCAAGTTCAGTTGAAGTTATACTGAATTAGGTTGGGTCCTAATCCAATGACTGGTGTCCTTATAAGAAAAGAGAAATCTGGACATAAGGAGACATATATGAAGGGAAGAAAGCCATGTGACAATGGAGGCAGAGATTTGGTGATGGAGCCACAGGCCAAGGGACACCAAGGATAGCGGGCCACTAACAGAATCAGGAAGAGGCGAGGGAGGATTCTTGCTTACAGCCTTCGGAGGGAGCCTGACCCTGCTGACATCTTTATCTCGGGTTTCTAGCCTCCAGAACTATGAGAGAATAAATTTCTTTTCTTATTTTGTGGTATTTTATTATGGCAGCCCTAGGAAACGAATATACCAGTCATTATGAAAACTGAACCCAAACCCAAAGACAGGCTGTGTGTCTGAAGACTCTTTTGTAATGTGGTGTCACAGAGAAAAAGCTTCTGCTTTTTGATCCTGTACCACCTATTTAAAACTGACAATGCAAGGCTCTACGAAGCCTCTACAAATAGAGAGATGTAAGAAAAAAATTCTGTGTGTACACATTGAGAAAGTACTGATTTTCACTCTTGACTGCAGTTAGTGAAGCTTTACATGCGACTCTGAAGGACAGAGATGCAGGGCACTGACCACAGGTACATAAGCTGAGGGCCTCAGCCTCCTCCATGCCTCCATACCATGCGTTTCTAACAATCTGCAACTGATATGATAGGGGATGACTAACCTCTCTATACAGTTACTTGAGGGTTACCAGATGTAAGAAAGGATAACAAAGATAAAATGAATTTAATGACAGCTTTTTGGCATTTAGGCTAGTTTCCCAGGTGGGGGGAAAAAAAAAGGAACTGAGGACTCAGGTAGAATCACACAGTTGATAAGCCGAACAGAATGTGTGTGTAAAGGGTAACTCTTCGTATTGAGGTTTGAGGGTTTCAGAGCATAGGTACCAGCAAATGGTCCTATGAAATACTGCTCTCTGCAGAGCTAAATAAAACCAGCATGGCACTGTCCAGTTTGATTGTCATGGGGTCCATATTCCTGAGCTTTGTCTAGGCAGCTGCAAGGCAGTCTCGTAAGAACATAGGCATATAGCAGGGTCTACAAGGAGGTCAGTAACCATATCATCATCAGTGAAACAGGGAGACGCAGTGCAAAATAATTCTCCTCCCCAAGAAGCCTGTATTAACTAATAATGTGCAAGGTACCTTATACTTTTATGAAGACTGGAATCTGGCAGCTGCTAAATATAGTTGGATGTCCATCAACATCATGAGATTATTTGTAACCAGGAGTGTCAAACCAGAGGACACCATGTTGGAAAATACTGATCATTCTACAATGTGTATAGCAGGTCTAGTGCATTTATCATACTGCTCAGAGACATACTTGAGGACAAAATATAAAATGTGAAAGCCAATGAGAAAATGCTTATAGTTCCCAGGACTATTTATCAAGATTAATAGTGAACCTCATTTTTGCTGTGAAACTAAAACTTCTGCATAAAGCCTCTTTTTTAAAAAAAGAGCAAATATCAACAAAATAGAAACCATATAATAGAATTTAAAAGGCACTTTCCCCCAAAACGGGTTATGTTCTGTTTCTTGATTAGGTGGTGCCTACACAGGTTACTCATTTGTGGAAAACTCATTGAGCTCTACCCTTAAGATATTTATTCTTTTCTGCATGTATGTTATTTTTCAATAAAACTGTAAAAAGGAAAAAAAAAGTGAATATAATCAGCAATAAAAACAAGTTGCTTAAACTCGTCACCATGACATTTTACAGAAAAAGACACAGCACAGTTGAGTCCTTCTCAGTGTCAATAAGATACTGAAGTCTGACAATTGTCTTAAAGATAACCCAGATCCCAAATCAGCAAAACAGAAAAAGCCTCATCAAGAAGAGAAATAAACTAGAACACTGATGAATCCTGACTCTTAAATGAAATGGCCAATGAAGCCCCAGAGAAAGGAAATCGTTACCTTTTTAAAAGTGTTTTTATTTTTGTTCACAGTTACCTCTGCATTTTTAAAGAGTAAGGCATAAAAATACTCAGGTCGTTATTTTATTGTATGTACAGAAACGTCCATTCATGTTAAGGGAATCAGTCCCTTATCTAGGAAATTCATAAAATATAAACCAGCTATTCCTGGAAGTGAATTAAACACTTGGAAATAATTTCAGAGTTTATGACAATTTCCAATAGCACCTAATTTAGAGCCAGGTCTATGTTTATTGAAAACAGCTGTCTCAATTTAGGAAGAAAAAGAAAATGTGTGAATGAGTGTGTGTGTGTGTGTGTTTAATGGATGGAGTTGAGAAAAGAGTGAAGGCATTGTATTGAGAAGAAAGCAATGTAATCTAAGAAGTCAAAAGGGAGAAAAATAGAAAAAAATTTTTCATAAGAATTTGGAGTCAAAAAGAAATAATTCATTTTCCTACAGAAAAATGAAGTGACCAGATTTAGAGGAACATTTGCTGGTTTATATATATTTTTTCTCTCTAACATTTTGCCATTTCAGGGTGCTGCCTTAATGCTGGCATTGGCCAAAGCATGAACCTTTCTATTTTAAAGGCATCGGAAACCTTTAAACATTATTGTTAGGAGTTATTATTTTTTTATTTTTTTGGGGGGGTATTCGCCTCACTTTATTTTTTATTTTTTAACATCTCTATTGGAGTATAATAGCTTTACAATGGTGTGTTAGTTTCTGCTGTATAACAAAGTGAATCAGCTATATGTACACATATATCCCCATATCTCCTCTCTCTTGTGTCTCCCTCCCTCCCACCCTCCCTATCCCACCCCCCCAGCTGGTCACAAAGCACCAAGCTGATCTCCTTGTGCTATGCGGCTGCTTCCCACTAGCTATCTATTTTACATTTCGTAGTGTATATATGTCCATGCCACTCTCTCACTTTGTCCCAGCTTACCCTTCCCCCTCCCCGTGTCCTCAAGTCCATTCTCTAGTAGGTCTCCGTCTTTATTCTGTCATACAGAGGGAAGTCAGAAAGAGAAAAACAAATACCGTATGCTAACACATATAATATGGAATCTAAAAAAAAAAAAAGAAAAAAAAAATGGTCATGAAGAACCTAGGGGCAAGACGGGAATAGAAATAAGGAGTTACTATTTTAAAAGAAGTAGGAACCCTACATGATACCAAAAGTCAATAATCCATAGTCATCGTATAAGCTTTCGTTTGCGAAGCTCAAATGACATGTATCATCCTCCTACCCTGTGAGTCCTGCCTGACCGCGGGTATTTTACCGCAACCGGCGCAAATGACAACATGGTTTAAATACAGGTTTTCCATGTCAAGAAAATATGTTCATGGCAGAAATGAACAGGTATAAACAGTGCAATCTTAACAATCAGAGAATGTAAGCAAGAGGAGGAGGAGAGAAGCAATGACGACATTCAGCCCAGCTGATTGAATTATAAAGCCCAGGGGAAATGGTTGCCCAATGTTAGAAGGTAGTTTATACTGCTTTCTTAGGATTTTTCTATTTTTTAAGTGGTTAGATTTACAAAAGGAGATAAAACCCAGTTCTAAGAGCCTAACATTCTATCTACATAATGGCAAATAGTATTATATCAAGAAGCCACAGGTTCTGAATAAAAAAGGGGTGCTAAAATGGATTTTTTTTTATCTTTAAGCATTTGTTTACACTTGTATATTTGATGCAGATTTGAGTATTACAGGATGATTTTTTAAAAAATTTAAATCATGCAGTTAAAATTCACTATTTAGCACTAAGAAGAACAGTGTTACCAGTCGTGAAGGTGAATTATCGAGGACCTCCTCTAAACTCAGCACTCCATCAAGATTCAGGGTTATTAGAAGAAAAATGTGTATACTGGACCCGGAGCTGGATGAGATTGTAGTCTAACAGTGTAGACAACGTTAGCATGCAGATGTGACACTGCTGGACAGCATTTCAGTCTTTCCTTTGGTGTGGAATAAAAGTCTAGAAAGTGTTTAGAAAATGGCAAACATTATTATCAAGGAAAATTTCAAGGAAAATATGGAACTTAGTTTGATTCCTGAGGTATAGTCAGTCAAAATTTGAGGTGGGTGCATTCAGGGCAATAATAGAGTAAGCAAAATAGGGGGGAAGCATGGCTTTCCCAGAGGCCTGTCAACAGACATGCTCGGCTGCAGCAGGGACTGGGCATACGGGGGCTATTATATATGTCATGTGCTTAGGTTTGGGTCAGATATTTGGAGAAGTGAAAACCAGGTTGAGGTAGGAAGAGGTGAGAGCTGCATTTATTATCACAGAACTATTATAGATTGCTGAAGGTGGCATATGATAACAAACTAGTATTTTCAGAAGATGACTCTGGAGGTGGTTTGCAGCCTGTGTTATAGGAAAAGTACCTTCTGCTAGGGAGATAAGCCAAGATTTCTGACTCT
Source organism: Balaenoptera ricei (assembly GCF_028023285.1). NCBI lineage: Eukaryota > Metazoa > Chordata > Mammalia > Artiodactyla > Balaenopteridae > Balaenoptera > Balaenoptera ricei. Next base: position 68,756,260 of record NC_082647.1, read on the forward strand.
AATCTAGTTAAGAGGTGCTAAGAGCCTGCACGCGGGCTGTGAATGGTGAAGACAAAAAACTCAAATCTGAGAGAGATATTTTAAGGGGAAAACTTAAAGTCTCAGTGATAGGTTGAATATATGAAATAGGGGTGAAAGACAAGGATAAAAGAGATTGACTTCTATTTCCATGATTGCAAGCATGATGTTACCATGTCTGATAGAATACAGTTGGAAGAGCTGTTCTTTGTGAATACAAATAAATCAGTTTAGTCTAGGATTGAGTGATATTCAGGACCACATGGTTCTGGGTGCTTTTAGAATATGCAGGTGCTATTCTTAGACTGGGAAACTACAGATCCTTCCAGAAGTGAGTAAGAGATGGCAGGAGTAACATCCATGGAGTGCCCTCTGTGAGCCACGGGATGGGTTTTGTGTCCTCACATGACATTTTAGCTAGTTTTCACTATGATAATAATTGTCCTTCCATAAGCACTAGTATGTATGGGGCCTTCCCTAAACACATTGACATAGATTTTTTTTAAAAATTCATTTAATTCTTATAAAACTCTTACAAGATAGGTATCATTAAGTCCATTTTACAAATTAGGAAGCTGGCCAAAGCTTTTCACATACTTGGCCCAAGATTGTACAACTACTATCTTACTGGTTGGACAGAGACATTCTTAAGAATCTGGTCAGTCTAACTTATGACCAAGTTAAAACTCAAGCCATTTCCAAAAGTCATATGTACAAAGGAAGTGATGGCATTTGGAAAACCACTGAAATGAAGCCAGGTTTTGTTCTCTTTGTTTTTCTCTGCAATCTATTCCTCACGGACTCCGTTTAGATGGGCCTTACTAAAGCTGAGCTTTGATGGTGCCATATCCCATCACGACTTCTGCTAGTTCTTTGCTATATTAATAGCACTTTCTGGGAAGCATTAAGACATAAGAAAGTAGATTCAGTTTGTTTAAAGGCAATCAGTAGTGTAAGTGTCAGTCAAAAGCAGATCAACTTCATACTAAAATTTTCATACAATAGTTCAGGAAGAAAGTAGAGATTATACTAAATACATAAATGTTTGGAGGTAAATATCCTCTGTTTAACCTAGGCAAAAAATCTATAAATTAATAGATATAGTCTTATAATTGCTTAACATTAAAAACCAAAAGAGCACAGAGGCTGAAGTTATTTTTAAGAAGGCTATATATATTCTTCTGGATACATGAGGACTTATTTAAAAATATCAAGTTTTGTTTCATGAACCAAACACCCACAGGAACCCCGGAGATCATGGTTTACAGCAAATCAGGCTGAAGTTAGCCAGAAGCCTCGGGTCTTGGGAGAGCTTAGTGAGAGGGCAGCCACTTTTCCCTGACTCTGCCTTAAACCCTTCAGTGGTCCCCGGTTTGCCTGTGTCCTGAGTAGAACTCGGGATTTAAATACATTTACAGCTTATATTGTGCTTTGCTGTAGTGACCAAACAGTCATCTTCATGTACACTCTGATCTTTTGTTAAGAATAAGACGTTAGGGACATGCTGTCTGAACTGAATTAGATATGAAATCCTTAGATTTTAAAAAGCAGAGCTTATTCAGAGGTAGCACCTTCTTTCCTATGAAAGGAAAGGCCTAATTTCTTACAACACTAGGACCAGGATCAAGACCAAATATAAATATGTAACTGGAGAGTGCTTGGGCTAGAAATACAGATTTTGGAGTCACACGTGAGAGGAACCACTAAAACAAAAGAAAGAAAACAAGAAAAACAAAATGGAATATAAAACAAGAAAAACATTTCAAGATGCCTTGATTATCAGTAAGACCGTTAGCAATGGTAACTTTGAGGAGAATGGTTCCCATAGAATGAAAAGGGCAGAAGATATACCTCATAGAGATTAAATGGGGGAAGGAGAAGAGGAGTCAAATAAAGAAACTTAAAATCTCTAAAAGCTTTTGTATTAGGAAAGGTAGCAGTGCATATTTTTATTTATTTTTCTTTAAATTTATTTATTTTTATTTTTGGTTGTGTTGGGTCTTCGTTGCTGCGCATGGGCTTTCTCTAGTTGCGGCGAGCAGGGGCTACTCTTCGTTGCAGTGCGCGGGCCTCTCATTGTCGTGGCTTCTCTTGTTGCGGAGCATGGGCTCTAGGTGCACGGGCTTCAGTAGTTGTGGTGTGCAGGTTTCAGTAGTTGTGGCTCGCGGGCTCTAGAGCACAGGCTCAGTAGTTGTAGCACACAGGCTTTGTTGCTCTGCGGCATGTGGGATCTTCCTGGGCCAGGGATCGAACCCATGGCTTCTGCATCGGCAGGCAGATTCTTTTTTTTTTTTCTAAATTTATTTATTTTATTTATTTATTTTTTGGCTGCGTTAGGTCTTCATTGTTGCACGCAGGCATCCTCTAGTTGTGGCGAGCTGGGGCTACTCTTCGTTGTGGTGTGCAGGCGTCCCATTGTGGTGGCTTCTCTTGTTGTGGAGCATGGGCTCTAGGCCCACAGGCTCAGTAGTTGTGGCTCGCAGGCTCTAGAGGGCAGGCTCAGTGGTTGTGGCGCACGGGCTCAGTAGTTGTGGCTTGTGGGCTCTAGAGCGCAGGCTCAGAAGTTGTGGTGCACGGCCTCAGTAGTTGTGGCTCACAGGCTCTAGAGCACAGTCTTCAGTAGTTGTGGCTCACAGGCTCTAGAGCGCAGGCTCAGGAGTTGTGGTGCACAGGCTTAGTTGCTCCACGGCATGTGAGATCTTCCCAGACCAGGGCTCGAACCCGTGTCCCCTGCATTGTCAGGCGGATTCTTAACCACTGCACCACCAGGGAAGCCCTGGCAGGCAGATTCTTAACCACTGCGCCACCGGGAAAGCCCAGCAATGCATATTTTTAGAGCGTTCAAACTTTAAACACATTGGTTTTTTTTCAAGAAATAAAAATAGGAAAGAAAAGAACAGATCTAAAACATTACACCTGAAATGTATGAAGGATGGCAAAATAACTTGAAATACAATGAAGAAATAAATTCTGATATTCTCTAACTTCAGTTTATATTAAAGATATAACTAATGAAAGATGCACTTTATGGGGAAAGTAAGAGGAACGGGCTCAGAAAAAAAACCGAAATATTTTTACAGATGCTTAGCAAGAAAAAAAAAAGAAAACTAATATTTTTTAATGGTCCAAATTTTTAAAAAAATGAAATAGTTGTGGTCTTCTTAAAACTGAGAACTCAACATGTTTAAGTAATTTCTATGTGTAATTTAAATCATTGTTAGACATTTTATTACAATAACCAAACACTTTAAAAAAATAAAACTGTCTTTCATAATTGAGGAAATTTCAAATGTAAATATAATTTAACCGAGTAATAGCTGAAAATGATTGAAGAAAATGCATTCATTTTAAAAGAGTACTTAATTGTACTTTTGAAATGCAAGTCACAGTTTGTTTTTCTCATTATCCTGTGTGTATGTGTGTGTGTGTGTTTAAGAAAAATTTTTAAATGGCGTGTGTGTTGGGGAGGGGTGTTGAGGGGCAGTACAGAGAAACATATCTGCTTAACTGAAACAACGCTCCCTACTGTTTTATTCCCACAAAAGCAAGAATAATTTGTCCTATAACAAGATGACTCATACACTAGCTGTAAAAAGAAAACAAAACCGATGGGGGAAAAAACCCAGCCCCATAAACATTTTTGTACCAAATTGTAAAAAATGGCTATTCTTAAAAATGTGCGTTCTAATTAATTTCCAGAACTACAACATGAAACACTAGAGGTACCATTTAACAACTGCATTTATTCCAGAAGTTACTTGAAGCAGCTTTGACAATTAAGCAAACTAGGTAGAGTGCTAAGATTTCCTGGGAAAGACCAAGTGCCCTCTTCTTTCTCGATTGTCAATACCATTAATGACTAGCATTTACATCCGTATCTGTTATCCCTCAATTTATGATTTAACTAAAGGAGCAAGGCAACACCATGTTATAAAGAAGGGTTAAGTGAGTTCTTAGAAGCATCAAGAACTAAAATATGGACCCACCTGCATCTCTGCCTAGTCATGTGGTCATTGATGATTTACATAGATTTTTCTTGGTCTTAGTGTCCTCACTATAAAATTAAGTCTTTGTACCACATTATTCATTGTTCTACCCTTTTTAAGACCATAGATTCTATGACTGGAATAAATTTAGAACATGTAGAATAGTAAATTTTACCAGAATAGTGTTTCCGGGCAGAGGGATAGCTGAGCTCTACCCAGTCAGTATCCCAGGCTCAAGGCCCACCCACAGCCATGGTGTCTGGTTACCTTCCTGGCAGCTCCTAGAACTCCATGAAACACAGATTGAACACCTTATGACAGTATTATCTCTAAGGTTGTCACTAGCTCTAAAATTTTCGATTCTATGAGGACAAATCTGACCTTGACATTTATCCCTTTGGGAGCCACACATGATATAAGAGGCCCCCATGAATTTACGCTAACTTGGACTTAGTCTAAAATTCAGGATGGCCTTCCAGGATAGGACTCATCAGAGAACATGGGATATACCATCTTCATCGTGAGTGAATGCTAGAGATTTATCCTCCGATGTTACTCACTGTGATCTGACACCAAACACAATGCAGTCCTGTCAAGCCCTGGTAACATTTAACCGTTTTGTGGCACTTATCACACTTGGTTGGGCAGTTGCCTTCAACCCAGTAATGATGCATCACCTAGAACACAACAAAAGCACTGTGGTAAGAGGAAGCATCCATAAACACCATCCTCAAAAATCAAGCATGGCCACACACTTACATCAGTGTTCTTCTTGGACTTTACGTAAGTCTTGATGCAAGAAGGAGGTGCTCTAGCCACGCAGCGCTCATGGACTGTGTACTTGCAAACTGAAAGGAAACATGTACACAAATTCAGAGCTAATCCTGGCCCTGATTGCAATTTTATACAGAAAGAATGACATTAACAGAAGCTCGTTTCATAGCCACTGCTCCCTAATCAATCCAATCAGCCACATCAAGGAAAAGTCCAACTCGACTGTTTTTACCATGGAATACAAAAGGCCAATTAGTACAGGAAATATTATGCATGTTGAAGAACCAAGACTCCTCTATCATGGCAATAGCAGGAAATGCTTAATTAAATCAGGCCTCACTCAAATTTTTCACAATAATTCCCAGATGACAAACATACTAAAGACAAATTGATGACTGCCAAATGGCTTGGTGTCATTTGCTAGAAGGAAGAGATCTATATTTTACAAAGTATAGGCATGAGAGCAGCTGGCGGGCATGGGAATAAAAGCCCATGAGTTTATGCTATTTTGTCTATTGATTTATCTAAACCTTAAATGGCTGATTAGTCTATTTCCAGAGAATAGATTTCATCATACATGCCAGGCCTTCAGTTACACTTCATCCCTCATTGCCATCATGGCACTGTTTGTCCAAAAGGAACAACCTTTGTTGGGCAGCATATTGTATATATATATACGCAAAATTTTATATGTATCTGCAAATATGTATAGAAACACATGTACAAACATATATACGTGTGTGTATATAAAATGTATAATGTATATAACAAAACCAACACGTACACTTTATTGGCATCTTTAAATTACTTCATGGCTTGATTCTCAATATAACTCAGGGTCATATACAGATATTCTTTAATAAAACGCTAGTTTCAAATTAAGAATTCTAAATGCATAAATACATAGAAAAAAAATTAAGTAAAAAACAACCAGGTAGCTCTCTCAATATAACAAACAAAAATTAACCACTGCATGAAGTTAGAATGAAAATATAATATTTATATGGTAAAACTATTCCCAAATATCCACATCTGCGATTTCCTTGGCAACACTGAGGAAGAAAACACAGTTTCTCTTCTCTTCCATATTGGCAATAATGTTGAGTATTACATTTGCCACACTAATCAGTTAAAATTTGTGAGCAAGATTCTCACTCTTATATGATATTGCCCATATTATATGAGAATTACCATTTTGTTTCATAAGCTCCCATCAATAGAAAGTACCGTGAAAAATTATTTTCCTTAAAAATAATAAAACTTTGAAAACAAATTACTTCCTTTGTACATGGAGAATGTTCTGGTATAAATAGCCTTTTAAATGTGGCCACCAGAAACTGCCCTCTAAAGTGGCACGAGGTAATTTTATGTAACTTTATTAAAATCCTTAAACACGTAAGAAATCACTTAAAAGTGTACCTACAATATGGTTTTTAATGTGAAATAAAACATCTGAGAGAAAGTCAACTCCCAAATATGTTATCAAAAAAGATGTTAGCTAAAAATAATATCTGAAAATTATGTATTATATGGAAGCCAGCTAAAAAATTAGATTTAATATAAATGCACGAAAATGGGATGTGTCTAATAAACTTGACAATTTCAGTAACTCCATACACTGCAGAAAAGGGTGTGGATGGACCACGTGCTGGACCAAGACAAAGTCACACTTTAGTAAGGAGGACTCAATATTCCCTCTGTTTTAACAGAGGCATCAGGGAATGCAAAAGTTCCTCAGGCACACATGTTGTTTATTTAAAACTTCTTAAGTGCCTTTTATAAATTAATTGTTACATATACTACCAGAAAGTATGCCATAGAATAAAATAGATATTGTAAAGATAAGTGTACCGAAATAAAAATAATGGCCACAATTCATGAACTGGCCACACTTTGGGTTCTAATATCCATTAACCATATATTAGATTTTCTTCGTGATAGAATTAAGAATCATGTGCCTGAGGTATAAGATTAGTTTGTATTCCTTGTGATTTCTTAGTTTGAATGGAAACTGATAATCAATTAATTATTTTTAAAAGACTGAAAGGAATTAGCTCATTATAGGAAGACAATGTGAATAAAGCGATTACTTAGGGAGGGAAAAAAGACAAATATGCATAAGATATAAACATGAGAGACCAATGGATATTTTCATAATACTCCCAGAAGAAATGGGAATCATGAATAAATTAAACTACAGTGGAAAGAAAATGGCTAGTGAATTGGGAAATGTCCTTACTTCTTTTCCAAGGAGAAGGTTTTCCAAAACTGAAGAAAGTTAAAACTAGAGTGATCTAAACCTTCAGAAACATACTTCAGGGAAAGATAAATCATAGGTACGGGAAGGGTCAGGTTATTTCTTAACTCCGTCTACAAATAGGACTATTCCGCGAAATCAACCCCTCCTCACCAGAGGTGATGACATCCGGGCAAAGCAAACATACTCACAGGAGCAGCAGAGGCCCTGCTTCCCCACGCCGATCAGCATGTTCAAGCAAAGATTGCAGTAGGCAGGTTTGTTAAAGTGCTTGAGTCGCCACACATGCTGTCCGTCATCCTTCACATTCTGCACGGGACGCAAGAGAAAAAGATTTCACTTAATGAAGTAAACAGTGGAATATGTAAGTGCCAATAAAATTCAGAGCTGGACTGAAGCATTTGAAGACAATCTGTTATTTCATCCCTGACTTTCTCCAAGATTGCCACAGAGTCTAGAAAACCACATGTGCTCTAGTGGAATGAGATCCTGCTAACAAATATCAGATGCTATAGCAACCCACAAATTCTTGCCTAATATCAGCAGTTCAACGGCAGGTCCCAACCATCATAACCGTCCGCCAAACCGAGCACTCCTCAGAACAGAGGCGCGTTTGCCTCACCTCTGTATACTTTACTCCTAGCACAATTCCATAAGCAAATAAGTGAATAAAGGAAGAGAAAATACTCTTGGGTGGAAGATTCTGAGAGATGAAAACCTTGGCAGAATATGTTAACCCTTGCTTAATAGTAGGAATATGCAAATTTCATGATGGTGGTTAGCTCTTATAAGGAGGTAGAAGGGTGGGATGGGATGGGAAAGAATGACACTTAAAAGTAAGTTATTCATGATATTCTAAGGCTTCAGTTGGGGGATTCCTTATATGTTATAATTGACATTAATATATTTTTGTATGTCTCAAATAGAAAATTTAAAAAAATAAACTTTTATAAGGCTCTAATTACATTATTATTTTCTTTACTTCTCTTTTACAAAATATGAATCATTTTAATCTCATGGAAAGATGGCAAAAATATTAAAACTATATTACTGTATTTACTTATAACAGTCTCTACCATTATTTGCCACAATAAAACCTTGAGTTCAATTAATTCACATTTTAGCAAAACAACTGTAATTATTATTTATTCTTCTAAGTAAAACTCTATATAATATTATAATAGCTATTCTCTATTAGATACATTGTTTAAGATTGAAGTAAAATGAAATAATATGATGCTTAAGATTCCTTACAAGGAGGTGAAGGTATTAAATGAAGTTATTATACATCATTACTTTTATTACCATCATTTCCTGTATTAACATGTAGTCCTTGTACATCATGTACCAAACTATATCAAACTCAGATTAATTTTAGACATCATTTATTGGTATTCTATAGAAACCGCTGCAGGTCATGGTTTTTCAGGTTAGTCAAGTTGCCATACTTCTTAGAACACATTGAGCTAATACTTTTTTGAGCACCTATTATGTGCTGGGGCACTAATACAAATTCTGTGGTAGTGAGACAGTATAAACATGTCCAGATCATCTTGTTTCTCTGGATAATAAAATATTAATAATAATGTTTCCTAACTACTTTTTCCTATTCCCAATCAAGAGATAAACCACCAGATTTGAAGTACCCAATTAAATCCACAGTAACTAATTCCTACATTAGAACCAGAGATGTCAAATTTGCATCATAATATGAAACATTAATGAAAATGCTTTCTGGGAGATAATTCTCCATGGGTCTCTTGAATTTCTGCACATTTTGTAAGCAGAAGAACTGTCCTTTTCTCCAGGTTATCTTTTCAAAGGCGTTTGAATAACATACAGCCTTGCACAACAGAGATGTGCAGAGGGCAGGTTTCCTTACTGTCCGGTATAATAAAGATAATTTCTCCCTTCTAAGCAAAGGTTTAGCAAGTTTGTTTACTGCGTATTATAAAAGATTTAGTTTCCCCAAGCCAGAGGTTCTGAGCTCTGATGCTGTGCAAGGCAATTACTTGGACCTCTTTCCATCACCCCTAAAGAGACTTCATGGGCCAGGAGAACTAGCTCAGATGTGAAGCTCCTATCGCTTCTTTGCTGTGAGTAAACAAGTTTTTGTTTCTGACCCAGGCACTCACGTCCTCTGCCAGCACCCATGGAACTGTGGCAAGCTCACTTGTTCACTTGCAAGTAGGGTAACTCTCAGACCCTTCATGGTTCTTGACAATGCTCAGCTTCATTTTCCTGACAAAGAACTAACAAGTTCTCAGCAAAAGCACTTCTGCAGGAGGTGCCACGGAGGGGACATCAGAAGACAATGGTGTTTCAGGTTTTTTCCCCAAAGCTTAAGAAATAGATTTTATAGTACTTTCTGAATCCAGTTCTGGTCTGCTCAAGTCATATGATTTCTACTGTCTTTATTATGTGAATGGAATGCTTTATATATTTGTTTAATTTTGCTATAGCTTCCAAACTACCTATGTTTTAAAATTTCTATTCCTTCAAATAAGAATAAGATACCCTGATGTTAAAAGTTAAAGAGGTTAATTTTTTAAAAATATATTGATAAAGTTAGCATTAAGCGTTAGTTTAAATAATTAGATTAATGCTTAAAAAGACATTTTTAAGTAAAAAGGAGAAAAGAAAATTTAATTTTCATATGTATTACTGTTCTCATAAGCCTTGTCATTTTATTTTGAAATGAGTGTCCATTACATGTGAATAAGCCTCCTCCTGTTGAAGAGCACATATGGACTAAGTTAGCTGGCATTTTCCTTATCAAAAAATAAACAAGTCTGAACGTGGGTGTTCTGTCAATCAGAACACTTAGCCATGTTACAGGCTGCCACTGATGCACAAATCCATTACCCCGACATAAAATGCTCTACCAAAAAACAAATTAAATCGCTTTATAGCTCTTAGCCGCATACATTGCCAGAATATTCAGAGGATGAAATATGTATGTGACTTCAAGAGAAGAAATTGAAACCAGGAGCCAACTACTTCTAAGCAGCGCAAATTAAACGCCGACGCTATGTATTTTCATGTCTTGTCTTGTTTGTCTTATTTAGATGGTAAACTTACTGGGGAAGGGGGAGACACTGTGCCTTACTATATTCTATCAGCCAGTAGAGCATACACCTCTTAGTACTTCCATTGCAAATAAATATTTATTGTCATAGAGAGGAATTCATTTTTATAAAAAAGCAATGAAGAGGGAATCTGGAAGGCTTGATTCCTGGCCTCTGATGAAAATGTGGATAAGCCATTTCACCTTTCTTATCTTCCTCTCTAATAAAATGAAATAAAATGAAAGTAACCACTTTCCTCACCCGGGCCATGGTGTGAGGTTTCATTATACAATACCTGTGAAGTCAATTTAGCTCCTCAGAAGACTGGTGTTATATAAACAGCAAATATTATTACCATCATTGGGTTGAGTTGTGTAACATCCCAGTGTTTCAGCCAAAAGATCTGAGAAGGATGTTTGTAGGTTTATGATACTTTATTTCATAAAAGTTGTGTTCTCCTGGTTTTTTCATTACCAGACATTACTCTTAATAAAAATTTATTCCTGATATTTAGTAAACACTGTATTTATAATGAAGCAGTTCAGTTCTGTGCATGTGTCAGAGAAATGTTTAATGAAACACAGGCAAATTAACACAGAGAGGGAGTGCCAGGGTCGTCCTCGCCTACTAATCCCCTTTAAGTCAAAAGGAGGCTTTGAAGGGAAGAATGCTCTTTGGAAAATATTGAAAACGATTTCATTATCTTAGTGGTTTCTAAAGTTTTAGTTTTTTCCGTAAATACCTCCAAGATTGCAGACAGTGTTCAAGTGAACTAGGGCTGTTATAAATAATATCATTTTTTTCAAAAAACCTCAAGGAGAAATTTCACTGATGTCCCAGCCAAAATGCTCCCATCCCCCTACCTAGCCAGGTCCCTGTTTCAACTGACTTCACTTATGACACATAGAAGAGCTAAGGTCGCAAATGGATTCCAACTCAAGAAATAATAAGTGCCATTAAATTACCATACTCTTCTGTTCAAGGTCTCCAAAAAATTATAATGATATGAAAGAAACTGTTCTTTTAGACAAAAAGATGAACTATATCAGGCCTGAGAAAAGAGAATGCAGAGAGAAGTTTTAAAATTCTGAATGGAGCTGCAATCAACTGCCCATCTCCAGATCCCACTTTCTGAAGTCAGGCTCAGACCCTAATAGTCTTAAGGTTCAAATGCCATTTCAACTGTCAGTAACATCACATGGTTATTTTCCTTGAGTGACCCAGTGTGGAATCTCAAGAATTGTTGCATTTATCCAGCTTCATAACTCTTTTCTAGATTGTGCAAACAGCAGAACAACATCTTAACCAAATTAAATTAAAAAAAATAGAGTGTGAAACATTAGTTTTCCAAATATAGCTTAGTCTATTAAGAATACATCATCTTCTGCTTTCCATCATACTCATCAAGGGACACATTTCATCAGAAATCAGGAAGCAAACCAAAGAATTACTTCTACTTTATTGAATCAGGCAAAAAAATGTATCCTAAAACATTTCAATCAATGGCAAAGTTTAAACTATATATAGGGATTAAAGACCAGGACTCTGAGAACATATAGTGAAATCAACATACATAACCTTTCAAAAATCATACAGGCCAGATTTGGGCCCAACAATCCAAGACTAAGAAGTGAAGGTATCCTTATTTTAAGCCAGGCTCCTATTTAAATGTGTATGTATTCCTGTTTTTATGATAATATGAATTCAGGAATTTTCCTTGAAAAACCTAATAATGATGCAAGATTACAGATTTCAGGAATTGGAGCATTACTAATTATCCTGTTCATCGAGGAAAACAAATGTTTGAACTGAGAGAATTTCAGAAAAGGAAAGGGATATTCCTGACTAATTTCTTTGTACATGTCCAGATAAGATGACTGGCAAAAAATGACCTAGTTAGTTAGTAACCAAGCCAGGGTGAAGGCCAGTTTGATAACGCTCGCTGCCACTCTACTATCTCTTCATTAGTCCTTATGTCTTGCTGGGGTGGTCTAATTGAGCTAAATTAAAAAAAAAAAAAATCAGATTTCTCTTTCCAAGATAATTTTAAAACAGTTAACACTCATTCTGTTTGTATGACAAATTAATGATAGAATAACTTGGGAGTCAGCAAAACTATGGCCCTTGGGTCAAACATGGCCAGCAAGCTGTTTTTGTAAATAAAGTTTTATTGGAACACAGCCCTGCTCTGTCATTTAGGTGCTGTCTGTGGTGGCTTTTGCACTGCAGCGGCAGAGTCCAGCAGTTGCAACAGAGACCTTATGACCCACAAAGCCTAAACTATTAACTATCTGCCCTTTTACAGGCAAAGTTTGCCAATCACTAGAGCAGACTTTATTGCTAGATACAGTTATTTAAAAAAGAAAAACATTTTCATTCAAAATACGGTTTTTTTAATAAGCAATTCTTCACTGAGATGAATGCTGAAGGAAGAATGAGCAAGTCTCAGGCATAAATTTTTAACTGTAATCAAAATCACATATGCCACCCAAATACTCGATTTTACTTCAGATGTAAGAGACTATACCATTTCATACTGGGTCTCATGAAGTTTGAAGGACTTCTTGTAAGAGAAAGGAGATGACTTCTACTCCCTAGCATTTGATGAAGAATCAGGTTCTGATAAACTACAATTCTGATCCTGGCACCACAATGGGTATTAGGTAAAATAGAGTACTTTAAAAAATTCTGTTGATGGAGAAAAATGAACCACAATAAAATCACAACTGCTCTACCTTACATGTCACGTGAAGACTGCTCTCCCGGGGCAATATTCTTATCTGGGTAATTGGGCTAATACACCACGGTCACTTTCAAATACACTGTGGTATTTAACATGCACTATCAATTAGCATCTACTCCCTGAGCTCATAATTTACAATAGACAAGAATATATAGGACAACATAACAAGACAGGCCTCACAATAAATGGCTGAATTCAACCTAAAGCTTCTAGATTTCCAACCTCATAAGCAAAAGTGGGGGGCGGAGTAGGAGGGAATGGCACCATGCATCAAATTCTCTACAGGTAATAACAAAACACATTTACTGCCACAGAAAAGGAAATAAATCTCAATTACTAAAAAAGGCCCTCATCACTCAGTTGTCATTGTGTCATTACTAGTTTGTAAAACACTTACCATGCCTGGGAATTAAAAAGCTGTTTTTAACAAATAGATGCTCTGATTTGTGATCATAATTACATAGCTTTTCCATTTTATTAAAAGCCAATTTTAAAGACATTATTGACGTATTCTTTTTTTAAGAAGTGAAGAAAATACTCTCAGAATTGTTCTTCACAGGGGAACCATCCAATCTCATATTCAAGTTGATCTACAAATGTTAAACAATGTAGCCCTGCCATCTAGTGGCCATCACTGGGAACACAACTTTGGAACACAGCTTGGGTTTCTTTGAAACCCTGAATCGATTTCTCCTATTAAGCTCCAAAAAAAAAAAAATCTTTTAACGAAAAACATAAAATATAAATCTAAGAATATGAATATAAAGTAAATTATGTATCATTAACCTGATGGACATTAATGGCAAAGAATTGTCATTCCGTTGAAATAAAGTTAATGCTACACTAGAAACTGATGAGGTATATTCTATTTGTTTAAAATATTTTTAGTTAAATCCACATAGATTTGTGGACTATATTTACCAATGTTATTTTCATAATTTCACAAATATCTGTATTTATGAATAAAACTAAAGAATTTCTAAGCAATATTTTCCAAAAGAAAACATTATTTCAAAATCTTTCTGTGATATTAAAAATATAGATGACTATATCTCCATTTCTGTACTTTCCTGTCCAACCCTCAACTACCAAATGATTTACTTACTTCTTTCATTCTCTCATACAAGAATTTCCATAAATATTTAGAATAAAAACATTTTAGCTTGAAAAATATAAAATTCCCTTTGGGAACCATTATCAATAGAATTGAATAGTCATTTGTCAACTATTTTTCAGTATAGAATATACACCAAACCTTACAAAGTTAACATTTAGTCAGTTTTCTTTCTGTTTTCTCCCAACAGTCTGATTTACATATGCTTTTGACAGAAGGTATATTAAACAATAATTACATATTTATGATACAGAGATATATAGTAAGTTATTACAAAACATATTAGGTTATGTATAGTATAAGAACATCAGATACAAGAAGTATTGCTTCATTAATTTGCAAAATGTAGAAATATGTATCTATTAACAATAAGGTCTATATTAACTTTGTTTTAATAAATTATTTACTTTAAGGGTAATTTCCTATTTATCATCTATTGGTAATTTTTCTTTTCCTTCCTCTGACCATGTCTAAAATCCCATGGGCCTCATGAAGGCTAAGATTAACCTGAATCTAAACGAATTTGAAGATCCAGGTGAACTGGAGACAAATTGTACCATCTGAAACCCATTTATATATTCCCAAACCCATATGTAAATATGTACAAACCTATTTTTATATACTCTCACATGTTTTACAAACACAGACTGCAAGATCTCTTGAGAACTGTCTTGAAAAAAATTGGTATCTTGAGTAACTGTGGCATAGTTTTGAATCTGAAAAATCGTTATTGCTGGTAACAGGAAGTATGAAGAATGTGGAGGTCAGCAGCAAAGTGGTGGACATTACATTCTTGCATCTCAAGACTCTAAATATTCTATGTGTCAGGGTGCTTTCCATCAGTAATGCTCTTTGAATCTAAGTATAAATTTTACTATACTCATGTTATAGTTAATTCTTATTTATTAAGCTAAGTATAAAAATCTAGCATTGACTCATTGGATTTTTAAATGAACTATTACTAAAATTCACACCAAGCCGGGGCAGCAAGATTTGGACTCAAAGTCACCATCATATCACATTCTGATCTTATGTTGATCTACTTTATTCCCCAAACCACCAGTTTTAATTACCACTGGAGGCACTGATATAAGAAAACTTCGACAGGCTTGGAAGGAATAACTTTGACAGACTGTTGATATGTAAGGAAAACATTTACACACACACACACACACACACACATGCATATATACTCAACCACCTCTATATATAATTGGCTCCTCCAAGTATGGGTTTGGTTATCAATAAAACAGATCATCTTCATGGGGAGGGGGAGTACAGAATGGGATGGAGCACCGCAGGAACCACAGAATGCAATAACACTGGGGTGTTTCTTGCATTAGATAAAATAAGGTCAATTTTTTTTTAACAAGATTGCACTTTAAATAGTGGAAAAAAAGAGAGAGATTATGTATTAAATAATACAGTAATACCTAAAATGAATTAATATTTTCGTGGTAAGTATTACTATACAAGGAGTTATTGTTAACTTGTACTGTGACATACGTATTTAGAAGAAGTAGGCACTCACTATATACTTAATGGTAGAAAATAGCCAGATGAATTTATAATCAAAATGTATAAGAGAGAACCCCACTGACTTACCACCAGGCCACCCCCTCTGTGTAAATGCTTACATTTTCTAAGCCCAGGAGCACAAGAAGTGGAATGGTTGTCATGCCTCCTTGAATCCATTCCTCCAGAGAGACTGTTCCATCATGATCATAGTCAATTTCTTCCATCATTTCATGAAGGATCTGGAGAAGAGGAGATGAGGAAAAACTTGAAATAAGTCAATAAAATAAATTTCATATGACACAACAAAGTATTGCACTGAATTAGTTATAATAAACTGTGACTAGCAACTAAGTAGAGAGATGAGGTAAATATCTAAATAACTCGGTACAATGTTAATCCTATTATTGAGCATACAGTAGCTTTGCTATGATTTCGAGAACCTGATTACTTACACTGATCAACTTTTATAAATAAATGCTTAACATTTAAATATTTTGTCACTGGATGGTACAGCTTAAACAAGAAGGTATCTCTAAGCATGAAAGTGATCTTTAATTGCTATCTCTAGATTATTTTTTTAAATTCAAATATATGCCAGATAATGACAGACCAAATTAACTTCACGGCAAAGAGCTGAAATAATTCTTTGCTAAGTGGTGTGGGGTGGAGGAATTAAGTTGCTTTTAATTGCCTATCAGAACTTAATGGAGCCAAGAAGTTAAACAATCAAATAATTTTTTGATTAGATTTCTTTTCTAAGGAAGACTTACACAGAGTGTCCTAAAATGTTCTCCGTAGTGTCTGTTTGTAATATATTTATCTCTCGGCTGCATAGTGCTAATATTAGTTGTTAATTCGAAGGGTTGTTGTGAGGTCAAATGTGCTAATACATTATAAGTATCTTTGAAGAGTATCTAGCATATATAGTAAGTGTAATATAGGTGTTGTTAGTGTTATATTAGCAGAAATTATATTTGCTAATATATATTACCCAAATATATTACCCTTGGCTGCTGGGAAGGCAAAGTACCTCCCATCTAATGGCACCAAAGTGACAAACATGGTAGAATCCCGTGAAGGAAGCAACTCACCACCTTTATCTAATATGGAACTTTTAATCAATTTGAAAAAAGAAAGAAATACAGAGAGCATTAGAAGAAAAATTTGAAAAGGTGCAATAAATGGAATAACTTGATATGTGGACAGAAGTATTATTTGTCTCAACACCCCTGAACTTAGTGGATTGGTGTCTTTCCTCAGGAAGTTTCTGAAAATCAGATTATTTCCCTTCATTGAAACAAACTTATCTATAGGTAGCGGAAAGAGACTCTTTGGAACAAAGTGATGTTGAAATAATTATTTCATTACACTCAAAATGAAAGACAAGGGAAATCATTTAGAATTGGGCAAAATGGCATAAGGTCTCATTAAAAGGCCCTCCCCCTTGAAGACACTCTGATGAACTAGTAGAAATGAACAAATGAGGAGACAAGTAAAACACAGAGCGTTTGTTTCAGAGGACTGATACTTTCATATTGTACTTAATAAATCTAATGGTAGAACCTGGGTTAGTTTTTAAAAACTCCCTTCAAGGGCATCTCAGTCTACCCTGAGCCATCAACCTGAAATGTACAATTCTCTTTAGTTATTATGCAAACTTACCAGGAATCAGACAATGTGTACAAATGTACACACGTGTTTAAAATGGGGAGAGCTGCTGAATCATCAGGCAGAATGAGGCAGTTACTATGACAGCAAATAGCCAAGTCTTTTATCTTTACTGTCTATACTGACCACAGAAAGGGCAGACTTGTCAGTATGTGTCACAAATGACGAATAATGCTATATAGCTTTTTATTTGTATTTTCCAGTAGGTATTTGTCCTAATTAGACTGCCCGACCACTAACTGTTCCTTCTTTAGAGCATCCAGATCCCTCTTTCCTCAAACCCCCCACCGCCAAATACGGTGATGTGGTGGTGCCTCCTTCTGCTTTCAAAGCTGATTGAAAAAGACCCCCTTCCCTCTATTACTCCCGTGAGGACAAGAGCCTTGATTGATAGGTGAATTATATGCACATGCACATAGGGGTGCATGTGTCTTTTACATTTACAATGTTGTGTTTTACATTAACATAACCAGAAAAGGCAGCAGAACTTATGAGTCCTTTGATTTCAGTGAAAATAGTATTAAGATGAATCAAGCGGTATTCTTAGAATTAAATACGTTACCATCTACTTTATTATTCCATATGCAAACTGCAATTTTGTTAATGATACCCGCCACTCATCATGTGCACAGCATGTGCATTTCCATGCTCAAAAATAAAAAAAGGGAAAAGAAAAATCAGCTGAGTTAAAACTTGGAAAACCCTAATCCCAGTAAGAACGGTGCTCTCCCTCCCTTTCCATGACATTGCGTTGACTTTGTTGTACTTTAACCGCATTAGTTTGCAAAGCAAGGGAAAAGCTATCAGACCGCTCCTATCACATAATCATGCCATTACCATGCTGTTGACTGCATAAATGTGAATTTATGTGGTTAAATAGGTTCTTTGAATTCATACAAAATGTAAACCATTTACATAAAATTGATTTGTATTTACTTAATTAATGTACAATATGCTAAACTTAGTTGGTTTCAAAGAGAAACTAAAATCAATAACATTCTCCCCCTAATATCCCTGTGGCCAAAGTAAAAGTTTCGAATCATGTTTGTTTTAATACACATTTGAATAATGTTGTAACTTTGGTATAAATCTATTGAAAATAAGAGGTTTTTAATGCTCTTATAGGCATTGTTAGATACTATTTCTTGAAACAATTTGATTAAAGTTTCCTAGCTCGATCTTTAACTAGATGCAGAGTTTTGGGCAAGTAACTAACATTTTGGGGTCTCCCAGCAATCCCACTCCTGGGCATATATCCAGACAAAACTATAACTCTAAAAGATATATGCACCCCTATGTTCATAGCAGCACTATTTACAATAGCCAGGACATGGAAGCGACCTAAGTGTCCACCAACAGATGAATGGATAAAGAAGATGTGGTACATATATACAATGGAATATTACTCAGCCAAAAAAAGAATGAAATAATGCCATTTGCAGCAACATGGATGGACCTAGAGATTATCATACTAAGCGAAGTAAGCCCGACAAAGAGACAAATACCATATGATATCACATATGTGGAATCTAAAATATGACACAAATGAACTTATCTACAAAACAGAAACAGACTCACAGACATAGAGAACAGACTTGTGGTTGCCAAGGAGGAGGTGGGTGGGGAGGGATGGATTGGGAGTTTGGGGTTAGTAGATACAAACTATTATATATAGAATGGATAAACAACAAGGTCCCACTGTATAGCACAGGGGACTATATTCAATATCCTGTGAAAAACCAGAATGGAAAAGAATATGAAAAAGAATGTATATATATATATATATATATATATATATATATATATATATAACTGAATCACTTTGCTGTACAGTAGAAATTAACACAACATCGTAAAGCAACGATACTTTAATAAAATAAATTAAAAAATATTGGGGGTCTCAATTTCCTCATCTGTAAAATGAATAAAATAGTAGTATCTACCTTGTAGAGTTATGAGCCTTAAATAACACATATGCAAAGATAACAGTGCACTGTGCATAGTAAACCATCATTATCGTCTTCTTAATCGCCTTCATCCTCTTTTAGATTGAATATTTTAGCTATTTCCATATAAGGAAAATCATGGCGATCATAAAAAACATGTCAGTTCTGACTTTTTTTGTGGCATGGTATGACCTTGGCAGTGCCATCAGCAGCTTCTGTTCACCTACACCTATATTAGACTACCATTCAAATTAATTTCCATGAGGAAGAAAAGCAAAAGTTATTATTACTAAGGGCTTCAGAAAACGACATATACTTTTTCTAGTTCAGAATCCACTTTGGCTATTGATTAGAAATAGTAACTTAGAGTTATCAAAAGACATATACACACTATTATATATAAAATAGAAAACTAATAAGGACCTACTGTAGAGCACAGGGAACTCTACTCAATACTCTGTAATGACCTATATGGGAAAATAATCTAACAAAGAGTGGGTACATGTATACGTATAACTGATTCACTTTGCTGTACACCTGAAACTAACACAACATTGTAAATCAACTATACTCCAATAAAAATTTTTTAAAAATCAAATGCCAGTAATATATTAGGATTGCAAAACAGATGAAAGAGAAGGGGGTCTTCTAGAATGTAGCCAACAGTTAAATCATTCCTATACCTACTGGATTAAGTTCAGTGACGTCCCATTCAAGGTACTCTGCCACATGCATCATCTGACTGATGATATTTTCTAGTTCCTGGAGGAGAGGGAGGGGGAGAGGAGGGAGGGAAGGAAGGAGAGGGAAAATGAATACAAGGTCTTAGTAAGTTCTTCAACTTTGACTTACAGGAATTGATTTGTTCAACATGTAGCTCAAAAACTAAAGGAGTGAGATGATTAATTTTATATAAAAAGTAAACATATACCTCTTCATTTTAAAGGTCTAATTAACTATACATAAAAGAAGAGCCTAAATATACATTCCTTTTGTACTTTGTCTAGAAACCTTCACCAGGAGAGGGCACAACTATACAAAGAAAGGTTTTCTTCCAGGAGAAGATTTTTAAGAAAATTTTTGTTTGGAAAGCAGCATCTGATGAAAGTAGGAGCCTGCATATTTTCCAAAAAGCTGTGATTTTTAAGTACTGAGTATCCTGACCCCACAGCTTAAAAACAGGTGTGGAAGGGTGGGAGGAAGGGTTTGAGGGCAGCTGAGAGTTTTATTTTTATTCTGATACACTGAGAACGTATACTGACGGTTCTAGCCATTTACTGGTAAAATTTGCTCTGCTAGAGGTGTGTTCAGGTCAAGGTTTGGAGGCTAAGTGCATGCAGAGTTTATTTTACGAGGGGATAGAATTTTAGTCTGAATTTTCACATTCTTCTGCTCAACGTCAGCTCTTTGAAGAACTGCTGGTTAATATATGTGCCTTGGTTAAATAAATTATAACATTTTTTCATACCGATTTATTTAATGTTTTAATTTTTCTGTATCTTCAGAAAAGATTAAACATACTTTGTGAATGCTAATAATTTTAAGGGTAGTCCGTGCATGACAATTAAAAGTGGTATTTCATAGTATGATAATTTAAAATATAAGAAGTATAAAGAATAAGGCTTGAAAGTATATTAATAAAATTTATTCTACTAAAACCTCTCATCTAATGTACGTGGTTAATATGCATAAAATGAAGAAGAAAATATAGTAAAAGAGGGTTTTTTTTTTGGGGGGGGGGATTCATGGATCCCTCTGAGAAGCTGAAGAAAGCTACACTCTCTCTCTCCAAAAATATATATATGGAATCATGAAAATGTTATATAACACAGGTCATCCCAGAAACAATGCAAATATAAATGTGTTTATTTATTACAGATGAGAAAAAATTTAAACACTAATCCGTTGCAATTAGAGGCTAGAATTGTGTGTGTGTGTGTGTGTGTGTGTGTGTGTGTGTGTGTAACTAATTTTCCAGTTATTTTATCTTTGCTTATATACGCCTTAATGGTTTGGAACCGTTAAAGTCTCTGGATGTGTTTGGAGGAATAGAAAATATTTTTGGTGGACTATTGTGTACATATGTAGTACTAGATAAGTCATTTAACCTCTCTAAGACTCAGTTTCCTCAACAGTAAAATGGGTATTCTAATAGTACCTAGTTCATAGAGTTGCTACCAAGATTAAATATGCTGTTATATGAAATACACTTATCTTATCTGGCACAAGTGATCAATAAACATTAACTAGCATTATTAGATATACTGGTCATTTCTCAAAGTATTAATTTTCTTCTGTTTTGTCTCCAGTACATGAACATAGCCTTTAAATTTCAAAGACAAATGATATCAGAAGGTGCACTTCCTACCTGACAGTGAAGGAAATATCCTGGGGCAGTAAATTGTATGGAGAAAATCATAGAAATTAAATCCAGATCTTTATTTTAAAAAAGACTAATTTAATCATATACAAACGTATTTATCCTCGGCTCATTGTTTAATATTGGGAATATAGCTATAAATATTGCTAGTAATCTACTATATGTTAACCAAAAAATGGCCAGAGACCAAGAAAAGCATTTGACTGAATTTTCTAATCAGCTGCCAACCCATGGCTAAGAGCCTAGTAAAGAAACATTGTTTTAATTTAATTAAAAAGAAAAAGAAAACAAATCTGCATTAAAAATATAATTTGCATTAGTGTAGTCAGAAATGCTACAATAAGCATATTGACATATGTAGAAGAAATCTAAACTTCTAGTCGTGAAATGCCACCAGAAAATGAGCAAATGTATCATGTTGCTTAACATTCCTAAGTGGAAAACTGAACACTACTAGGCACTTAAAAATAACAGCATTTGAAAAATTAGAAAGACCCTAACATAAGAAATCCCACAATCACAGCATCAATTCAGATTGGTGGTCATTTCCTAGAGTAGGAATTATATATTTTTATCTCTCTCTGGAGAAACTAATGCACCATTATCCTACTCAGTGTTACATAAATATGTCTCCAACTTCACTGCTTTGCTTGTAAAGTCTGTTTGAGTTCTGCCATAGAGAGGTACATCAGATGATGAGAGAAACTCATTATCAGAAATAACGTTTATTTTAATCAATATTAAATATATCAAAACATTTGTTTTTACATGCACGTATGTACTTCAAAATTTCCATAATTTGACACTTATTCTTCTGTTAATATTCTTATATTTCCTTCATAGAACAAGACATGATATAATATACAAAATGTTAAATAGAAAATACATCTTTGGTGGAAACTGAGATGGATATACTCAGGAGGCCCTGATTTGAGAACTAAGAGTCTAACTTCTCTGAAAACTGTCAATGATTTGCATATATTACAAATAAAATAAACATTTAATTATTACTTTCTGTGAGACGGTATTTTTCTTCTATTGATTTTTATGAGTAAAACTATAGATAGAGTGCAAGTTGGATTTAAAATCGGATGAGAAGGGAAGTTTGCCAAAGCAGTTTTAAATATAATTACCCATTTCATCAACATATGTGAGTAACAGTACTTAAAAAGTGGGAAAATAATAAAATGATTGAATCAACTTCATAATTCCTTTAAATTCTACCTGTATTCTTGATATTTTCCTAAGTGTCAAATCTCATTGATATATATATATGTATATATGTATATATACATATATATATACACAGACATTTTTTTTCTTTTTAGATCAATGGTCTCATCTTTCTCTTATATTTTATTCAGACAGGGTTGAAGTCTTTTTTATCTTTCTGTATATAAAAAGTCACTTTTTTGTAGTAAAATTATTCAGTAGAACAACTGTAATCCTAACAGTTTCCTCAGATCACTTGCTTTCAGAAAGTCAGATGATAAAAATGCTGTGTGAGTGCATGGAAATTATATTGTGTCTTCTGTGGTAATAGCTATAAATTTATTCATTGCATTTTTCAGAACAAACTACTTTGAAATTTTCACAGAAAATTTGAAGAAAAAAATTACCGAGCTGTCCAGGAAGCCATTTCCATCCGTGTCATAGAGGCGAAACATAACTAGAAATAAAAGAGGTGTTGAAAAAAAGATTATAGGCGAGTAAGATCAATGCTAGAATAAGGCATATTCTTTAAAATTTATTTTCTGTCAAAAACAAATACTACTAAATCCCTCCCCTCCTCAAAGCAATTGATTTTGGGATCATTTCTCAAGCTTAAAGATGAATTAATCATTAATAAAAATACTGGATATCAGATATAAATTCTACCAATTTTTGTTATATAGCTAGAAAACACTAAAAAGTGCTATTGTTTGTTCAAATTTGTATTACAAGATCATTAAATGGAAATTCGAAAATAACAGAAGAGAAGGAATTCAGACATTCAGAGTCTGAATATTAAAGGACAAAGTGGATAAGAAGAAATAATTAATTCAGAGGTCTGGAAATCAATTATAATTTGGAATCTACCATCCACTGTTATGTGAGCTTAGTCAAACGCTGTTTTCTTATCTATAAAATGAGGATAATCACCCTGTCATAAGACACACATCTGTTAGGGATAGGGGTTAAGAGGTACAAACTACTATGCATAAAATAAGCTATAAGGATATACCGTACAAGACAGGAAATATAGCCAATATTTTATAATAATTATAAATGGCGTATAATCTTTAAAAACTGTGAATCACTATGTTGTACATCTGAAACTTACATAATGTTGTAAATCAGCTGGATATGTATATGCATAAGTGATTCACTTTTCTGTACACCTGAAACTAACACAACATTGTAAATCAACTATACTCCAATGCAAATTAAAAAAAAAAAGACACATTTGTTGTGAAAGTGAGATGATACACACAAAGGTGTATCAAAAGCTGTAGGTCACTACACAAATATAAGCCATTGTTTTGATTAATCCTTAAGCAGTATGGGAAAGAAAAAATTAGTGCAAAATAAGGGAATTTTCCTGATAGGGGATGCAAAGACATAAATGGCATTATTATCATGGGTATAATGGTGTATTTGTTTAAATCGGAGATGTAGTTTCATAGGGTAACCACTCTTTGAACTAATCAAATGAGGAAAAAGACACTATTGGCTCTGTGCTAGGGAGCTCAGGAAAGCAGGATGGCAGAGGTCCATGCCTGGCCTGAGGATTCCCTTGTATAATTCACACACCACCAGGAGACTACAGAAGAGGCTGCAGGTGCCGTTTTGAGATAAACAGAGAAGAATGACACAGCTGTAAAAATAGAGGAGTGGAAATGAGGGTTTGTGTTGGGTTTGTATAATTTCCTGGAGAGTCTTGATGTCTGAGGTCTATAATATTAACCAAAGACATTGACAACTAGGAGACATAATTATGCAGTGACCTTAATCTGTAACTCATTATTATTTTTATATTTAAAAATAAGTATTATATTTCAAAAATCCTAAGATATTTATAAGATGCAAAACTAGTCTGCACATCACTAAAAGGAAAAAAATGCCGCCAATCTAGCTAACGTGTTCTATTCACTGTAAAATGGAAACAGACTTTAAAGATGTTGAAATGTAAGGGGAAATGTATACCTATTGAATTAAAGGATAGAATGTTAGGCTTGGTAAAGAATGTAAATATCTTGATTTGCAAACCATGATAATTGTTCTCTGTCATATACTAAATGAGAATAAAATTCAGAAAGAAAGAAACAAACAAAAAAACTTACCACAACATGGATACTAAGCATTTCAAGATTTTCTAGTATAGCATAAAATGGTAAAAATACCTTTTTAAGTGGCAAGAATTCATACACCATTCAGGGAAGGGTTAAGTACCAGGAACAAGGCAAGGACTTCCAAAACCTAACTATATTTTAGAATGAGGGACGCTTGTGACTCTGTTAATCCTTATTGGAGTAAATGACTGCTAAACCATTTCATACAGCTCAGGTATATGGACAGTTACCTATGTCTACTGGTAAATGTTGTTGGAAACATGAGCTCAAAGACGTACACACAAGTGGGGTGGGTGTGTGGGTACCTGTCATTCATTTTGGGCAGCATCTGAAACATCTTCCTAAATTCTGAAAGCCAGACTTTATAAAGCACAATAACAGATGAAAAGCCAGATACCTTCCTTTACTAGCCTGACTTGAAAATAGAGTTTGCACATGACCCAGCCTCTACCAATCGGAAGCACAAGCCCAGATGATCAATCAGATGCTAGTGACCCAAGAAGAAAGGGGCTTCACAGAATCCATGGTGATGAGAGGCAGCAGCAACAGCAGTAATTGAAGAAAGGGGTATGTGACAGGGCTGGTAGCACTGAAAGCTGCTCTGTCTGTCCACAAAGAAGCAGTGATGGGTTGTCATATGTATAAGAAAAGAGTTATTAAAACTATCTTTACTTACAAATGATATGTTTGTACATTTAGAAAATTCTATTGAATCATCAAAAAGAATTGGAACGTATATATATATACATATTTCATATATATATAAGAATTTACATAATGTATATATGTATTAGAACATATGTAACTGATATGTTATCTATATCTTATTATTAGAACATATATGATATGTATTATATCTTATATTAGAACTTATATAACTATATAATTAGATCTTATATAACTTATATAGGTTATATGTTTTATATTAGAAATTATATAATGTATAAATATTAAGACATGTTTATATATAAATATACATAAGTATATGTATTTAGTGATAGGGTAGGATTAAAAAGTCAATTGCAGTTTTACATACTTGCGAAGAACAATTAGAAAATGAAACAAAAAACATATCATTTACAATAACATCCAAAAACCTAAATACGTAAGATAAATTTATCAAGAGTTGGACAAGACCTCTGTGCAAAAAATATAAAACTGCACCAAGAAAAATTATGGAAAACCTACATAAATGAACAGATATATTATGTTCATGAATTGGAAGATTCAATATCATTAAAATGTAAATTCTCCACAGATTGTTCTATATAACAGATACAATCTCAATAAAAATACCAGTAGCTTTGTTTTAAATATTAACATGGCTGATTCTAAAACTTACATAAAAATAAAAAAGACTTACAATACCCCAAACAACCTTGAAAAGGGAGAACAAATCAGAAGGATTTACATGACCTGACTTCAAGAGTTGCTAAAGATCAAGTGAATCAAGATAGTGACATGCTGACTAAGGGCTACACAACAGAACAATGGGAAATACAGAATATAGATAGAGATCCACACATTTATGGTCAACAGGGACCAAATCAATTCAATGAGATAAGAAAAGTCTTTTCAAAAAATGATAATGGAACAGCTGGATGGATATTCATATAAGACAAAGTACCTTGACCCTTATTTCACACCAAACATGAACATTAGGTCTAACTGAATTTTAACTTTAAAACTAAATTTTTTTGAAACTAAACTTTAACATTAAAGCAGAGCTATAAAGCTTCTAAAAGAAAATACAGGACAATATCTTCATGACCTCAACATAAGCCAATATTAACCATCAAAGATTTTTTTAAAATAGGTAAATTAAACTTCATCAAAATTGGAACTTCTGCTCATCAAAAAGAAGGAAAAAAAGACTATTAAGAAAATAAATAAACCAGCTGCAGATTTGAAAAAAAATTTTCAGAACACATATATCTAACAAAGGACTTGTTTCTACAATATATGAGCAAACCCTAGCTCAGTAATAAAATAGCAAACAACCCAATTAGGAAAGAGGCAAAAAATCGAACAGATGCTTCAAAAATGGAAGAGACGTGAGTAGTCACTCATAACAAAGTACTCAACATCATCAATCATAAAGAAAATGGAAATTTAAACCACAATTAGAGACCATCATATGCCTGCTAGAAAGACTCCAGAATTCAAGTTTTTTCCCCAAGACCAGTCTACCAAAGCTGCTTACCTTCTCAGACTCTCAGTTGTCTAAGAATTTACAGTTTTAAAATAGTGGCAAAAGCCTGGCTCCCCGCTCCCAGAAATTTAACCCACAAATCCAACTTGCCTTGATAATTTCCTAAAATTTACAAACAGATTTTTTTTTAAAAAATATTGAGTTTAAATGTTCTAGTTGTTTCTAGCAGAAAAGTTGGTCTGAGAACACTTTACTGTTGTATGAAGTAGAAGTCCTAGTATATTTTTATATTAATTTCTACACACATTAACAGGAGTTAATGGCTGTCTATAAATCCTGTCTAATTCACCAAGGAACAAAGTTGGAGAACTGTATGTTTTAGTTAATAATTATAGCAATAATAAAAACAGTATATATATATTGAGCACTAAGTAACTTGTAGTCTAAATCTCACCAATTATAAATCAAAGATAAAAGTTTCCTTTGATTCTGATGAGAGAGAGGAATTCTAGGACTTCAATTTTCAGAGGTAAGTCTACTTTCCTAATTTAAAATTGTAGTGGGGTCATGCAAAACAAGAAATATTGAACACACATATTTACACTGCCTTTCTATTGAAGGTCCACTACAGTAACAGTAAGGGATGAAATAGGCATAAACACACAAGTACAAAGAAAACGTGAGAGGAGACAAGAAAAATAAAATTTTAGAGGCTGGAAAACACATGGTGACTGATGTAGAAACCTGAGAAATATAGATGTAAGCTGGTGGTGAATAGGAGGCACAGATTCACACAGAAAAGCAAACATAATCTTCATGAAAAGAAATTACACCTTTAAACACTACCCCTCACAACTTGCACCTGAGGGTATGCCAGCCCTCTACCTTAAAGAAGACTGGATCTTTGAGCTTTATGGCAGTCAAGCCACAGGGACTCTGTGTTCAGGGTGCTCAGGAATTCTGATGGTAGGGGTCCAATACCAAAGAGTGTAATCATGTGAAAATGTATATACTGAACATTGACAAATGTAAGTCCCCTTCCTCATCTCTAATGAGTCAGACTTAAACCTCCTCTACCCACCCACCTACCCACAACCACCAAGTAGTTGTTTCAAAACAAAGTAATTTGGAAGAAACCAGCAAAGGGAGAGGGGAACCTTATAAATAAGAAGAAAGTTTCAATCCATAAAATAAGAATAATAGCAAATAAGGATGGTGCTGAAAACAAAACGGATTCTCTGTGAAGTGAAAATTATGCTAGAAAGAGTAAAAAAAAAAAAAAAAAAAGTCATCCTAGATGTAGAAGATGTCCCAGATGTCAAATGAAAGGCATAAAAGAAAAGAAGTTGGAAAACAGGAAAATTAAAAAATATAATAATTCAAAGTTCTGTCATGGAGTTTCAACATCTAAAAATAGTGATTTCAGAAAGACTGAACAAGTAAAATAAAGGAGAAGGTAACTAACAATGAAAAGATGAAGGAACAGATGGAGAGCACAAGTTTCCAAACCAGAATTTGTGGTGGAGGATTTAGGAATTAGTTATATAGGAATAGAGAAACTAATCAAATAAAGAGAAAAAAAGGCAGTTATTAACACCACAGAAAATAAAAATTGTTTGGCTTGGTAAGCCTATAGAACCTTTCCCTTGTAAAAGCATACCTGAATAATACTGATAAAATTAATAGTGATCCTCAAACATTATAATAAGACTATTTTTTCCTTAGAATTTAAAAGTAAAGTTAGTCTCCAAGGTCAAGTGAATCATTGAACAAAGAGGTTTTATTTTTAAAACCAACATATAAGGATATAGATTTTTAGGTGCAAAAATAATTTAAGCCCAATATTAAAATTATTCTGTCAACATGATAGCTTCCAAAGGTGGGTGCCTCTTACAAAGTTACAAACCAGTTTAACCCACTTTTTTTCTATTTTTATGCTCATGCAATTATACTTTATATAGAAACAATTATGTGCCCACACATGAATTTGGTTAAAAGCTCAAAGGAAAGGCACATTACGCAATATGAGGGTAATTCTTTATATCTAGAATTTGTTTCTTTTCCAAAAGACTTGCAAGTTTTTAATCTATTTTCCCATAGAATATGTTTTTGTACTTTGCATAATATGTTATTGATATGAAAATATTATTATGGAAATTGTTTTTAAAGATTAGAAAGTATATGTTTTAAAAGGCATTTAAGCCAGAATTCATTTAACTCACAATTTTTTACTGTTTTATGTAGTTCAAGACCTATTTAATAAACCACAAGGGCAGAGGTGAAAATCATTTGCTTGGAGTTTTTGACATCTAATATTATTATACTTTGTTATACTTTCTTCTTTTCTCCACAAAAGAAACAATAATCTAAACAAAGAAAGGCAGCTTTTCAAAATAAAAAGAGCACCTATACAGCAGGTCAGAAATCATACATTTCAGTCACAGATAGCTAAACTGGTGGTATAATTAATAACCAGTCTCTCTGGGCTTTAATTTTTTCATTGACAATGTAGGAAGGTTAACTAGATGATATTTGAGGACTTTTCAATATTAAATTTCAGTGGTTCTAAGATTAATACTAGACAGAGCAGTGACTTTAACATACAGGGTAGTCCTCATTATCTGCATGTCAATTATGTATTTTTCTGGACATTTTCCTACTGATTTCTTTTTAGTGATATATTTTCAGTAACTGTAAGCTAACTTAAAGTTATTCTAGCTAAGTCATTAATAATTTGATAAACACTAACCCAAATGTGAATGCCACATTTATACTTTAAAATAAAAGTATAAATTTAGTACTATTTGATGCCTTCAATAATTCACATTATCTTCCTCTTGTCAAGTACCCATAGACTTCAATACAGTTCCATTTAACTAGCATTTATTGAGCATCTATCTTTTGAAAAACACACATATATAAGTGGTAGGTGCTAGAGTGGGAAGTTTATACACAGTGCAATGGTACAAGGAAGGAGAGTAAAATAATCTGATTAGAGATGGCAAGAGGACTCATGATGTGACCTAGGTTTCAAGTGTAGACTGGACTGGATCTGATATACACTGGGAAAGATATACACCCCTAGCAAATGCACATTATAAGCAAAGGCATGAAGGTAGAAAAGTTCAGGGTTTGTCTGATGATTAAAAAGTAGATTCATATGACTGGGACTTTTTTGTGCAGGTCATAGACAAATGCAAGACTGGCCAAGTAGGTTGGGGTCAAATTGTGGAGCCAGATGAGTTTATGGATGCTAAGTTAAGGGCTTACTTTGATGTATTATTCAGTAGGGAACTACCAAAGGGACACATTCTTCCTGAGTCAGAAGAAGAGGAAAAAACAGGTATAGAAGTTGACAAGTTTTAGGTAACATGAGAGGAAGTTACAAGAATTTACAGCTAATGAGTGAGATGATGATTAATTAGGTAGGTGTTTGAAGCAACAAAGCATCTGAATGAACTTTTAAATAGGAGAAGTCAATGACCAGAGAAACACTGAAGGCACTGAAGGCCAGCTGAGGTTTTGAGAAGAGTTCTAATCCACAGAATTATATTATTATTTCATAAAATTTCTGGCAGCTCAGTATATGAGCAAATAAACTGGATGTTCAAAACTAAGTGAGAAGGAATGATTGACCTCACGAATTATGGGGTCAGTCTACATTTGAAGGGGTGGGAGGCCCAAAAGCAGCAAGCAAGTTCAGGAGGAAGTGAAGCGGTCAAGGGGCAAGAATTCTTAACTTACTTTTATTTCATTTAACAGTCACATAAATGTGAAGCAATTTATGTGAGCAAATATTGGTTCATTTAATTCTCATAGCAAACATACAAGATAGACATTATTATGATCCCAATTTTACAGCTGGGGAAGCTGAGGCCTGAGAGGTTTTAAAAATGTGCCTGGGTCACTCAGATAGTAAGGGTCAAAGCTAAGATTCATTCAATTAGTGAAATGAAGAGTCCAGGCTCTCGAGTACTGTGCTATGCTATATTTAAATTCAAAGTAGGAAACTAAGAAGTTAAGTGAGCATAGGCTGTGGTCAAAGTAAACTACTAGAATTTAAATTTATAGAATAAGAGCGGTCTTTGGGAATTAAAAGACTTGGGGTATTGCAACAAAAGTGGGTGACTGAATTAGAATGGAGTTGAGGTCACAGAATTTGAGGAATCTAAGGAGACTCAAAGAGGGATGTATTGAATGACTCTCACTAAAGTACTGTAGTGGGCTTAAGGTGAAGAGGGCAAACCAGACCTGGTACAGTGTTCTTATCTATGCACCTCGATGGTTGGTAACTTCCACCAGCAAGGAGACATAAAAATAGAATTCCTCCACAACTTCAGGACACACACACATGCGTGCACACATACTTTCCAAGGGTTTGTGGGAACAGGTAAATAAATACCTTCTACTTGACGGGGCCTCAGAACTGGCAAAGACCACAGAGAGGCATTAGGATTGAGTCAAAGATTGAGTGAAGGAAAGCAAGTTGAAGAAATGGCATATAATCAGTGGAAAGTTCAAAAGCTTTTGTTTGTTAGTTTCCTTTCAATGAAAAAAAAAAAAAAAAAGCTTTATTCTAAACATTTTGTAAATGCCTGGCAGAAAAGAGAGGTGGGGGAAATTAGAAGTGGCAGTAAGCACTGAATAGATTTATAAAACATTGTTTTTTTGGGAAAAAACATTTAAAACATGTCATTAATTTATCTAATAACCCAGGTAAAAGAACGTATCAAATAATGCCACCATCAATTCCAAGACCAATTGTAGTTTCAGATGAATTATGTGTGTGTGTGTGTTTTCATTGGACTGAAGGAATTGCATAAACCAATGCTTCTCAAAATGTGGTCCCTGCAACACCAGCATGACCTGAAATGAAAACTCTGAAGTCCCATTCCAGGCTTGCTGAATCACATATACTCAAGTTGGGGCAGAGCAAGCTGTGTGTTCATAAGCCCTGCAGGTGATTCTTATGTGCGATAAAGTTCAAGAACCTCTGGCCTAAGACAACATGTCTGTACTCCTTTCTGCTTAGCTGCTTAGAAACTGAGATTCAAAAACATCGCTCACCTGCAAAAGTTAACTATATTAGGTGCTTGATTATATCTACTTCTGTGTTAATTTTAATTATTTTCTTCTTTTCTTTCCTCTAGTATATATTATGTTTAATAAGTCATAACCATCTTGGAAATATATATTAAATTAACAATCATTAAATTTCTTTTAAGACATTGAAAAAATTTTTAGAATCTATAACTATAATATACTGTATGAATGTTAGGAATTTGGAAATGTGCAATTGTAGAAGGGAAAAATGTATAAGTACATGGCTAAGAAAGTGGGCGAAAGAAATGGATTCTGATTTAACTGATGTAGGAAAAAGCCAGGCACTGGCATTTAAAAAATAAACAAACAAACAAAAAAACAAAAAAACACAAGCTCCAGATGAGTAAGGAAAAAGCCAGGCACTGGCATTTAAAAAACAAACCAACAAACACAAGCTCCAGATGAGTAAGGACCAGTTTAAGGTCCTCCAAACTTGAGGATAGTAGAGAAGAAAACTAGAACATAGCTAGAACCTTAATGAGTTTCTGAAATTGAAATGCATTTTCTTTCAAGAGTCTGGTGAAAATCACAGAAGTAATGCCAGATGGTAACAAGTCTGTCTATGAGGAAAGTCTAAAGAAATGGTTGAGAAAAAAGAAAATGCAACTGAATGGTATAAGCTTGAAAAAGAGCTGGAAAACTTAAAGAACCGAGGGAAGGGGATTGATAACACTAGAGAGAGGTAAGTGGCAGGTAAGGTTCAACTTGATTCATCAAGTGTTTCTGAATCACTCGTGGGTTAACATTCTGCCTGGCAACTGTGGACAAAGACTGCTGAGACACAGATTCAAATTGAGAACTTACAACATTACCTCTTAGGAATTCTACCTTAGAAACAAAATATTTGCAGTTGACCTAAAAATAATTAAACTGGATCACAAAGACCATGTTGGGGAGAAGTAATGGTGCCTTTATTTATTCTCAGACCTGGAACAGAATCTTTATATTTTTAAAATCATCCCAAACACAGTCCTAATAACACCTGAGAAAACTTTCTCTCTGGCCATTACTTCAATAGAAATTCACTAAACATTAATATTTATTTTGGAATGAGAGAGATTTCTGTAGGTTCTTAGGAATACAAATAATTCTTGAAATGCAAATATTCAACATTTAGAACTAATAAATATGTATTTAAAGAATGATGTTAATATGGTTTATTCATAACTTAAGCAGGTGTTACTATTAAATAATCATATTATATTAAATTCTTTATTAGTAAGAGAAATATTATTGAAAGTTACTGTTAAACTAAACATGCTACCCAATCATAGTTCTGAGGTGTCACAATATTCTACATTTACTTTAGAAATGTCAAATTTAGGATTCATTATCTTTACTATCATTTCAGTAGCAAAAAAATTTAATTCATTTTAATGATATCTAATACAATCAGGTTAATCAGCTTATTGAACAAACCACCAGCTCTGTATTTAGCAAGGGCTTTGGAGATAGAATAGATTATTAAATGATTGGGTTTTCAGTAAAGGTTTGAAAAGTATTTTCTTGCCTTGCAATGAGTACAGTTTGCCACCAGAGAGAGCTCAGTCACTGTATGTTATTAAAGAGCACTTATTTCCTTTCAACTAGATTGAAATTCTCTATCTGAAATGCCTGCTACATGGTAAAAGAAAAAAAAGCTATTGTTTAATTATTTATAATATTCAGAGTCAACTTCTAGAAATGAAACTCTCATGCTTGGCATTTAAGAAATTATTTGTCCCTGGCAACGAAAGTCAGTGCAGAAGGTTTCAAGGAAGATTTCCAGAGAGAAAGGCTCAGGTTGCCTATGGATAATGAACCCTTTTTCTGCCTAATGGGAAGACCTCCTACACACTAGAAATAAGTGTATTTTCAAAACAACACAAAGGATACTATTCAATATTGACTGGCTACCAAACTGAGCAAATTCAAAAAAAAAACCCATCAATTGATAAACATGCTCAAGAAATACTCAGTAATAAATGGACCTTGATCAATAATAACCTAAAATTGATAGATTCTTAATACCTTTTGTCTGATTTTCAACTGGAGGATTTTTTATTATTATTAACCAAGGTCACTTTATTTAATAAGAATTTAAACAACCATAGTATATACAATTTTAAGTTTGTCAATATCCAGTCCTATCCCCCACCCCAACCATGATAAGTAAACTAAATGAAGAAACACGTACACTCCAGTTTATCCTCAGGTCTTCCTCTTTCAAGGAGAGACAGGTAACAGACAATATCCTTCAGGTGGATTACTTCTGGGGAACACGTATTTGCTGGAGAAGTACGGGGAGAGGTGATGGCACCTTTATTCATTCTCAGACCTGGAAAAAAAGATCTGTCTTCATATACTTAAAAATATTCACAGTGCTCTCAAACAAAAACCAGCAAAGGAAATAGAGAGATAATGCCTAGACCATGTAGAGAAGCTGTATATTTCTTAGGCGTAAAATAACCAAATTCTCCGGTCTCTAGTATAACAGAGACAGACATTCTATGATTCTTTTAAGTAATGGGGAGTTCTTTGGGATTTGGGGACATAGCGACTGCTCCGACTACTCACTGGATGGTGTTTGGGCCAGAATTCTATTGCCCAGCGTTAGTTGGTAGACAGATTTCAAAGCATGAAGAACTACTTTCCTATTCTACTTTTCTCTGCCTTAGGCAGTGACAGCTGTAAATCAGCTGGGAAGACTGAAAAATGGTCTTTCACAAAAAACTGAAGAAATGTGAGTCTGTCACAATGTGATTTATATATTGATGGTCAGGAATCATTCATACATAAAAACATGTATTTATGTCAAACAGTTGCCAGCACCATGAATAAGACATCCTTTTTGCCATCAAGGAATTTGCCCAGGAATAAGAGAGAAAGAGAACATAAACAAAAATCTGGATAAACATGACAGATTTAATTAGAGAGGTAAGAACATACAACTGTAGTTTGGTTTTAATATGGTCCATACTTTATTTATTACATCCATTCATTGTGTCTATTCCAAGACAAGGGTAGAGAACTTGAATATCTGTTCACAACAGCTGATGACTGCAGATTATCTGGCTGATGATAATCAAAGCGAAACTCTTTCACAATAAATAGTTCCATCTTACAGAGAAGTCTCTGAAACCAGATCATATGTATCTGACAAGACCTCAAGGTAAACCCCAATTATCCTCTGAGGTCTATTTGGCCGTATAAAAGGTATGTGGGTGAGATGGCTAATGGGCTGAATGGCTACTTGATTCCTAATCAACCAGGAGTTACTGGAATGTAGGGAATAATCTTAACCAAATACAGTTTGACAAGCCTGTCATTCATCTGTCATTCATCAGCATACCTCCACCTGACCACATCTCTTGCTCTGGTCTATCTCTTTCCATGTATAACTTTGATTGAACACCTGTGATTTCCTTCAGCCATTTCAAGATATCCAGGAGTATAATTTAATGCATTCTGAAAAGTCAGCAGTTAATTAGTTTAGTAGTCACAATGTTACTACTAATAAAATATACCATTTATTGAATGTACACTATGTGGCAGGAACCGTGCTGGGCACTTGAACATGTATCATTTCACTTAATTCTCCCATTAACCCTATGAGGGGAGATTGCATTAATCCCATTTTACAGATGAGAAACAGGCTTAGTGAGATTAACTGCCCAGAGTTTCATAACTAGCAACTTTATCCTTTTTATTCTACACTAACAGCTTATAGAGTATTTTTGTTCAAGGCCAATAGTAAGGAAAAGTAAGAAAAACAGTTTACATCTTAATCCAGCACAAATAACACACACACATACACACACACAAGTAGGTTTCATAACTGTGCCAATGTTTTCTGTGTTAACCTATTCTCTTCTTTTCTATTCCATTCTTAAAATTCTGTCAAAGACCCCTTAAACTGAATTCATTACCCACCATGGGCCACAATTCACAGTTTGAAAAACAATGCTTTACATCTTTCATTTTTTTACCAAAGTCTTCTTTATTTCAAATGCATCTCTGTGCTTCACATTAATTCCACTTCTGTTTATAGTTATTGAAAAAGATATATATATATATATATATATATATATATATATATATATATATACACACACATATTATAAATGGATTTCCTCCCTTAGCAAAAGTGTCACTGTATATCTGATACAAACTAACACAGTCACTTTTATAAACCAAAGGCAGAGAACAGAAGACAATCCTGAGCTTTGAAAAGAAAATACCTGACTAATTCTAACTAATCATCTAAAGCCTAGCCAGCTGCAGAAATAAGCAGTTTCAACTTGTGATAAAAGACATTTTGGCACTGATCCTTCACATGACCATAACTTCCAGACTTGGAGAACACAGCCCTTGAATTATGGTTGGATAAACTATGACCTAACTCATCCTGCCTGATGAGCTAATCCTCTCTTCTATGCTCCCCGCTTATGGTACTGAAATGATTTAATCAGCTTGATTTAACTCTTTTATACAAAAACTCAGCATAAAACAAGAATAAAAAGCATGTATCATCACATTCATTTGGAAGAATGCCAAAAGGTATACGTTTTCACTTATATATGTTCACTTATGATCATTTGTATATATAAAATGAAGGTTATGGTATTTCATTGTCAATTTTCATAATACTAAACACAAACATTTGGAAAATATGAGTATCATAATTTTCTGTTTGCCTTTCCTGTATGTAATGTACATATTGAATATGAACATTAATGTATTATTTCAACTTAACACTACTTTTAAACAAGAAACATGTTACTATACTAAAATTATTTTGTTTGATAAAATGAGTTGACTATTTGCCATTTTCTGTTCATGATACGTTGTAAACAAAAAGTTGTATCATGCATTGAATTGTGTCATAGTTTAACATTTAAAAGAATTTAAAGGTTATTTAAAAAAGGAATTATGGGCATATATGACAACACACAATGAAAAACTAATCAGTTTTTCCTTAAGTCCAATTTCAGCTAAATTTGAGAGGTAAAACACATACTTTTCGCAATGATTTATAGGGTGCATCAGAGGAAAAAAAAAAAATGTCAATGACCTTTTCCACAATTACTTTACAACAAAAAAATTATAGAGCTGGACCACTAAATCTTGACGTGTTACATTGAAAAAGCTCATAGGTTTGTTCCTGCTCCTAACCCCCTACCCTAGATCAGCCCACTTTCTCTTAAGTGGTGAAAATGTTTCCTTATATTTTCATTTAATATTTTGAAAGCAGGCCCTAGGGCCTCAATCTGTCTTCACAGAGGTTGTTTTTACACCCTATTCTACCCTTTCGCAATTTTTTTTTTTCCCTGTCCCTAAACTTGGCTGTAGCTCTTTCCCAGTATTTATCTCCCTCTAGGAAAGTTCACTTCCCTGAAGAAAAGTCCTTTTCCTTTTAAGCGGTTTGTGCTAAGGCTTATACAGGACACACACGAGACCATGCAAATGGCAAACAGGACATAGCAAGCCTGGTTTCTTGGTTGCAGCTCCTCAAGGAAACGAGATGGTAAATGGAATCCTACACTTCTCTTTAGCAATAATAGCCTCTGAAGAAGAGGTTCAAAAGTCTACTTCCCTTGGGACTTCCCTGGTGGTGCAGTGGTTAAGAATCCATCTGCCAATGCAGGGGACACGGGTTCGAGCCCTGGTCCGGGCAGATCCTACATGCCCCAGAGCAACTAAATCCATGTGCCACAACTACTGAGCCTGTGCTCTAGAGCCTGCAAGCCACAACTACTGAGCCCACATGCTGCAAACACTTAAGCCTGCGTGTCTAGATCCCATGCTCCGCAACAAGAGAAGCCACCGCAATGAGAAGCCCACGCACTGGAATGAAACGTAGCCCACGCTCGCCACAACTAGAGGAAGCCCCTGCACAGCAACGAAGACCCAACACAGCCATAAATAAATAAATAAATAAATAATAAATTAATTAATTAATTTAAAGAAAAAGTCTACTTCCCTTTAACAAACTCCATTTTAACCCATCCAAGCATCGGTGAAACTCTCTCTTTAGAATTGGAACTGCACATGAAGCTAGGTAAAACACAATGTGGTTTTTCTTTGCCTCAAGTGGTCAATATTTAGCTCTGAAGATCATGTGACTGACATCCAAATTTGCAGGTTCTCTGACTTGCCCAAGGCTATGCTTCTTTAAATATTTCCCCACAAAAGTGATGCATATATACCTATACACATATAATATATATTACAAGGTACAACAAAGTACAAAACAAAGTGAAAAATAGGCAAAGTAATTAGAGTCTATTAGTTTTATTAGGAATAATTATCTTGTACTTCGATGGCATTTTTCTGTTTTTATGATGATTATATATATGTATATACACATATATATATAAACATTATTCTCTTCAAAGTTTTAACTACAAAAAGACTTAGCGTTAGTCAAACTGAATATTGCCTACGATTATCATATTCTTCAAGCACACGATTTTCATTGTATTCCAATACAGACACTCCATTTCTTAAAACAATGACCTAAAAAGTTTTATTCTAATAGATACTTTTAATTCTAGTCTCAAGGTTCAATTGTTAGCAAATCAGTTCTGGGTACATGTTCAATTACTGCCTCTGCTCCAGTTTATTTTATTTTCAAACACTTGCATTCCAGATAATGAAAATGGTAGCGTTATCTCCATCATTTCCCTTCATCTATTAAAATGAAATATTCAAAACTGTTATTATTATTATGAAATAATGACATGAATTAAAATTCTAAACTTATAAGGCAATAAAACACTCTGGTAATTTGGTTTTTCCATTTTTTTTATACTGGTTCAATTTGCAGAAATTTAACAGGCTTATGAAGCAATTTGTCACATAGTGTAGTCACATATCATACTTCCAATATTCATATTAATAGTCATGATGAGTAGCACAGATAACCAAGAATAACAACAGTTGCTTCATATTATCACACATTTCATGATTTTTAGACTTAACCTTCTAACTATGTTTGTCTTAAAATAATATAATTAAAATAAAAATTTTTTATGCTTACACAAACCTGCAGCAAGATGAGATAGACTGCGTAAACTAGATTGTGATTCCTCATAAAATGCGGACAGGCAATGGATACAGTCCTTGACAAGAGACTAGGGTCAGCAAAATCCCTCTAAGAACATCATATGGGTTTCATCTTTTTGGCCCCTGGCAAAAACCTGAAACAAGCAATTATAAGGAACAGGGTTTGAAGCAGGTCTTTGGGGGTGATGTCCTAGGAGCAGAACAAACTCTGCAAAAGAGCAAGGATAACATTCCTGGCTGTGTGCACTGACCCTGCAATTCCATTTGTGAGAGAAAAGGGTGGAAAGTCAGAGAGTAAACTACTGATAGTCACATAGCAATCCCAGGAGTTAAGAGTTGAAGACAGGTCATCTAACTCCAATCTTTGAGCTCTTTTCAAAAGCAGTAAAAACAAGACTTGCTCTATCAGTCCTGTCCAGTAGAATATTCTTCA
Source organism: Balaenoptera ricei (assembly GCF_028023285.1). NCBI lineage: Eukaryota > Metazoa > Chordata > Mammalia > Artiodactyla > Balaenopteridae > Balaenoptera > Balaenoptera ricei. The sequence continues at coordinate 68,795,799 of NC_082647.1, forward strand.
ATGATAGAAACGTTCTATGTACACATTGTTCAATATAGTAGTATTAACCACATATGGTTGTTGAACACGTGAAATGTGGCTGGCGTTTGACTGGAGAACTGAATTGTTTTAATTGATTGTTAACTAACTTAAATTTAGATTTCAAAGTTACATTGGGCTGGTGGCAACCATAATGCAGGTGAAACACTGTCTACAGGCAGAGAATTGAGAGTTGGTTGAATTACTCTGTTTCGTGACTATACCTAAGCATGGGAATTAAACCACCACATATGAAAAGAAGACATGCTACCAAAATTTCTATATTTGTTACATTAAAAAGAAATCCCAATAATACTCCTTAAATTTGACTGTACTCTTTCAGGATGTATGGCATCTTAGTGGAAAAAAAAAACTATATTGAATTTGACCTTTATCCTGTGTTTGCAAACTAAAACACAGGAAAATGATCTGTTTAATTAATAATGGGGGGGGACTAGAAGAAGATGGCGGAAGAGTAAGACGCGAAGATCACCTTCCTTCCCACAGATACATTAGAAATACATCTACACGTGAAACTGCTCCTACAGAACACCCACTGAACGCTGGCAGAAAACGTCACACCTCCCAAAAGCCGTGTGGATGAAAGGCTCTTGGTGCTCCAGCCAGGCATCAGGGCTGTGCTTCTGAGGTGGGAGAGCCAACTTCAGGACACTGGTCCACAAGAGACCTCCCAGCTCCACATAATACCAAACGGCGAAAATCTCTCAGAGATCTCCATCTCAACATCAAGACCCAGCTTCACTCAACGACCAGCAAGCTACAGTGCTGGACACCCTATGCCAAACAACTAGCAAGACAGGAACACAGCCCCATCCATTAGCATAGAGGCTGCCTAAAATCATAATAAGGCCACAGACACCCCAAAACACACCACCAGACGTGGACGTGCCCACCAGAAAGACAAGATCCAGCCTCATCCACCAGAACACAGGCACTAGTCCCCTCCACCAGGAAGCCTACACAACCCACTGAACCAACCTTAGCCACTGGGGACAGATACCAAAAACAACGGGAACTACGAACCTTCAGCCTATGAAAAGGAGACCCCAAACACAGTAAGATAAGCAAAATGAGATCACAGAAAAACACACAGCAGATGAAGGAGCAGGGTCAAAACACACCAGACCTAACAAATGAAGAGGAAATAGGTAGTCTACCTGAAAAAGAATTCAGAATAATGATAGTAAGGATGATCCAAAATCTTGGAAATAGAATAGACAAAATGCAAGAAACATTTAACAAGGACGTAGAAGAACTAAAGAGGAACCAAGCAACGATGAAAAACACAATAAATGAAATAAAAAATATTCTAGATGGGATCAATAGCAGAATAACTGAGGCAGAAGAAAGGATAAGTGACCTGGAAGATAAAATGGTGGAAATAACTACTGCAGAGCAGGATAAAGAAAAAAGAATGAAAAGAACTGAGGACAGTCTCAGAGACCTCTGGGACAACATTAAACGCACCAACATTCGAATTATAGGGGTCCCAGAAGAAGAAGAGAAAAAGAAAGGGACTGAGAAAATATTTGAAGAGATTATAGTTGAAAACTTCCCTAATATGGGAAAGGAAATAGTTAATCAAGTCCTGGAAGCACAGAGAGTCCCATACAGGATAAATCCAAGGAGAAACACGCCAAGACACATATTAAACAAACTGTCAAAAATTAAATATAAAGAAAACATATTAAAAGCAGCAAGGGAAAAACAACAAATAACACACAAGGGAATCCCCATAAGGGTAACAGCTGATCTTTCAGCAGAAACTCTGCAAGCCAGAAGGGAGTGGCAGGATATACTTAAAGTGATGAAGGAGAAAAACCTACAACCAAGATTAATCTACCCAGCAAGGATCTCATTCAGATTTGATGGAGAAATTAAAACCTTTACAGACAAGCAAAAGCTGAGAGAGTTCAGCACCACCAAACCAGCTTTACAACAAATGCTAAAGGAACTTCTCTAGGCAAGAAACACAAGAGAAGGAAAAGACCTACAATAACAAACCCAAAACATTTTAGAAAATGGGAATAGGAACATACATATCGATAATTACCTTACATGTAAATGGGTTATATGCTCTAACCAAAAGACATAGACTGGCTGAATAGATCCCAAAACAAGACCTGTACATATGCTGTCTACAAGAGACCCACTTCAGACCTAGGGACACATACAGACTGAAAGTGAGGGGATGGAAAAAGATATTCCATGCAAATGGAAATCAAAAGAAAGCTGGAGTAGCAATTCTCCTATCAGACGACATAGACTTTAAAATAAAGACTATTAAAAGAGACAAAGGACACTATATAATGATCAAGGGATCAATCCAAGAGGAAGGTATAACAATTGTAAATATTTATGCACCCAACATAGGAGCACCTCAATACATAAGGCAAATACTAACAGCCATAAAAGAGGAAATCGACAGCAACACAATCATAGTAGGGGACTTTAACACACCACTTTCACCAATGGACAGATCATCCAAGATGAAAATAAATAAGGAAACACAAGCTTTAAATGATACATTAAACAAGATGGACTTAATTGATATTTATAGGACATTCCACCCAAAAACGGCAGAATACACATTTTTCTCAAGTGCTCATGGAACATTCTCCAGGATATATCATATCTTGGGTCACAAATCAAGCCTTGGTAAATTTAAGAAAATTGAAATTGATCAAGTATCTTTTCCGACCACAATGCTATGAGACTAGATATCAATTACAGGAAAAGATTTGTAAAAAATACAAACACATAGAGGCTACACAATACACTACTTAATAACAAAGTGATCACTGAAGAAATCAAAGGGGAAATCAAAAAATACCTAGAAACAAATGACAATGGAGACACGACGACCCAAAACCTATGGGACGCAGCAAAAGCAGTGCTAAGAGGGAAGTTTATAGCAATACAAGCCTACCTCAAGAAACAGGAAACATCTCGAATAAACAACCTAACCTTGCACCTGAAGCAATTAGAGAAAGAAGAACAAAAAAACCCCAAAGCTAGCAGAAGGAAAGAAATCATAAAGATCAGGTCAGAAATAAATGAAAAAGAAATGAAGGAAACAATAGCAAAAATCAAACTAAAAGCTGGTTCTTTGAGAAGGTAAACAAAATTGATAAAACATTAGCCAGACTCATCAAGAGAAAAAGGGAGAAGACTCAAATCAATAGAATTAGAACTGAAAAAGGAGAAGTAACCACTGACACTGCAGAAACACAAATGATCATGAGAGATTACTACAAGCAACTCTATGCCAATAAAATGGACAACCTGGAAGAAATGGACAGATTCTTAGAAATGCACAACCTGCCGAGACTGAAACAGGAAGAAATAGAAATTATGAACAGACCAATCACAAGCACTGAAATTAAAACTGCGATTAAAAATCTTCCAACAAACAAAAGCCCAGGACCACATGGCTTCACAGGCGAATTCTATCAAACATTTAGAGAAGAGCTAACACCTATCCTTCTCAAACTCTTCCAAAATATTGCAGAGGGAGGAACACTCCCAAACTCATTCTACGAGGCCACCATCACCCTGATACCAAAACCAGACAAAGATGTCACAAAGAAAGAAAACTACAGGCCAATATCACTGATGAACCTAGACGCAAAAATCCTCAACAAAATACTAGCAAACAGAATCCAACAGCACATTAAAAGGATCATACACCATGATCAAGTGGGGTTTATCCCAGGAATGCAAGGATTCTTCAATATACGCAAATCAATCAACGTGATACACCATATTAACAAATTGAAGGAGAAAAACCATATGATCATCTCAATAGATGCAGAGAAAGCTTTCGACAAAATTCAACACCCATTTATGATAAAAGCCCTGCAGAAAGTAGGCATAGAGGGAACTTTCTTCAACATAATAAAGGCCATATATGACAAACCCACAGCCAACATTGTCCTCAATGGTGAAAAACTGAAACCATTTCCACTAAGATCAGGAACAAGACAAGGTTGCCCACTCTCACCACTATTATTCAACATAGTTTTGGAAGTGTTAGTCACAGCAATCAGAGAAAAAAAAGAAATAAAAGGAATCCAAATCGGAAAAGAAGAAGTAAAGCTGTCACTGTTTGCAGATGACATGATACTATACATAGAGAATCCTAAAGATGCTACCAGAAAACTACTAGAGCTAATCAATGCATTTGGTAAAGTAGCAGGATACAAAATTAATGCACAGAAATCTCTTGCATTTCTATACACTAATGACGAAAAATGTGAAAGTGAAATTAAGAAAACACTCCCATTTACCATTGCAACAAAAAGAATAAAATATCTAGGAATAAACCTACCTAAGGAGACAAAAGACCTATATGCAGAAAATTATAAGACACTGATGAAAGAAATTAAAGATGATACAAATAGATGGAGAGATATACCATGTTCTTGGATTGGAAGAATCAACATTGTGAAAGTGACTCTACTACCCAAAGCAATCTACAGATTCAATGCAATCCCTATCAAACTACCACTGGCATTTTTCACAGAACTAGAACAAAAAATTTCACAATTTGTATGGAAACACAAAAGACCCTGAATAGCCAAAGCAATCTTGAGAACGAAAAATGGAGCTGGAGGAATCAGGCGCCCTGACTTCAGAATATATTACAAAGCTACAGTAATCAAGACAGTTTGGTACTGGCACAAAAACAGAAATAGAGATCAATGGAACAGGATAGAAAGCCCAGAGATAAACCCACGCACATATGGTCACCTTATCTTTGATAAAGGAGGCAAGCATATACAGTGGAGAAAAGACAGTCTCTTCAATAAGTGGTGCTGGGAAAATTGGACAGGTACATGTAAAAGTATGAAATTAGAACACTCCCTGACACCATACATAAAAATAAACTCAAAATGGATTAAAGACCTAAGTGTAAGGCCAGACACTATCAAACTCTTAGAGGAAAACATAGGCAGAACACTCTATGACATAAATCACAGCAGGATTCTTTTTGACCCAGCTCCTAGAGAAATGGAAATAAAAACACAAATAAACAAATGGGACCTAATGAAACTTAAAAGCTTTTGCACAGCAAAGGAAACCATAAGCAAGACCAAAAGACAACCCTCAGAATGGGAGAAAATATTTGCAAATGAAGCAACTGACAAAGGATTAATCTCCAAGATTTACAAGCAGCTCATGCAGCTCAATAACAAAAAAGCAAACAACCCAATCCAAAAATGGGCAGAAGACCTAAATAGACATTTCTCCAAAGAAGATATATAGATTGCCAACAGACACATGAAAGAATGCTCAACATCATTAATCATTAGAGAAATGCAAATCAAAACTACAATGAGATATCATCTCACACCGGTCAGAATGGCCATCATCAAAAAATCTACAAACAATAAATGCTGGAGAGGGTGTGGAGGAAAGGGAACACTCTTGCACTGTTGGTGGGAATGTGAATTGATACAGCCACTATGGAGAACAGTATGGAAGTTCCTTAAAAAACTACAAATAGAACTACCATACGACCCAGCAATCCCACTACTGGGCATATACCCTGAGAAAACCATAGTTCAAAAAGAGTCATGTACCAAAATGTTCATTGCAGCTCTATTTACAATAGCCAGGACATGGAAGCAACCTAAGTGTCCATCATCGGATGAATGGATAAAGAAGATGTGGCACATATATAAAATGGAATATTACTCAGCCATAAAAAGAAATGAAATGGAGGTATTTGTAATGAGGTGGATGGAGTTAGAGTCTGTCATACAGAGTGAAGTAAGTCAGAAAGAGAAAAACAAATACAGTATGCTAACACATATATATGGAATCTAAGGGAAAAAAAAAAGGCCATGAAGAACCTAGTGGCAAGATGGGAATAAAGACACAGACCTCCGAGAGAATGGACTTGAGGATAAGGGGAGGGGGAAGGGTAAGCTGTGACAAAGTGAGAGAGTGGCATGGACATATATACACTACCAAATGTAAAATAGATAGCTAGTGGGAAGCAGCCGCATAGCACAGGGAGATCAGCTCGGTGCTTTGTGACCACCTAGAGGGGTGGGATGGGGAGGGTGGGAGGGAGGGAGATGCAAGAGGGAAGAGATATGGGAACATATGTATATGTATAACTGATTGACTTTGTTATAAAGCAGAAACTAACACACCATTGTAAAGCAATTATACTTCAATTAACATGTTTAAAAAAATAAATAAATAAAATAATGGTAAAAGTTGGCATTCCTAAGGTACCTAATACATTATGTTTTTGAGTCCCACAATACCCAGTAAGATCGATATACTTCTTATCTCCATTTCGCTTTCAAGAAAACAAAGACCAGTTGTGCATCCACAATTCAAAAGGCAGCCTGATGTGGGATTTCATGCTTTAAGTATAATTTTGTGGGGCTACAGAGAGAAAAATAAAGCAGAGAAATCTGTCTCCTGCCTCTCAATAAATGACCTTTTGTTTTAAGGGTCTGGTTTTCAAGACTCTTGAGAGTGCATACATTATTTCATAAACCTTTGGAAGGAAATTAGAAATCCTAGCCATGGCTGAGAGCTCTAAATTCATCTTCCATTCAGATCAGTCCTTGGGCCATCCACTTAATACATGTTTGTGAGAAGCCTGTGGATGTGCTTGCTTGCATGTGTAAACATGCAAACACGAAAATACATATTTACCAAATCTTTACCTGCATTTTCTTATGGGAAATGGATTATGAATGATTTTTCTTTTTGCTTAACTGTGTTTTTTCATAGGTATACAACTAACATATCCTTTATAAACATAAACTTAAATAAATATTAAGGTCCTTTAATATTAGTCATGTGAAACCAGGTTCCAGGCATGTAAAACCAGGTTCCAGGCATTGGAGATAAAGTACTGAACAAAGCAGATGAAAAATCCCATTTTCATAGGGTTTTTGTTCTAGCAGATCAAAGCAAATGCTCAATACCATAGCACATTTTCTAGCTTGCTACTAAGTATTTTTAGAGCATAACACAAATTAAATAATATTATGATTGATTTGAGACTGTAAAGTACTAAATATCATATTGCCCTCATAAGGATCTCAAAAACTGTAAATAAGTATTTGTGAACATATTATGCAACAATCTTAAGATAACACTATCATTTAATATGTAATTATTAAGATGCAATTCAAAATACAAAACCCCTTTATTTTGGGTCAATAAATTTAATAGCAAAAATGAACAGTTTGAAAACCAAAATTTTACTTAGCATATTCAGATAGAAGAACAAAGAAAGCTATATAATCAAGTTCAGTATATTCAAACCCATTTAATAATTAAAGAGGAGATTTGGGAGAAACTTTTCTTTTACCGACAGTAATTTTATCATCAGTGGGGCCTTGAAGTTACGAAGTTTTCCCTGGTTTTAGGGAAGGACTTTTAGGGCTTTCAGTGTTTCAGGATAAAAAATTAATTGGAGTAAAATAATTTGTAGATTACTACTACTAATAATAATGATTAGAAGTCTGAATTTGGTACTATAGAGGCATTAAAAAATGTAAATGGCTGACATACATAAATGCTTATTGGCCAACAGATAGAAATTCTTGTATCTTTATTTCTAGGGCACTTGTATGTAGGTATATAAGCTGCACAGACTATAATTGTTATTATCAATAAAGCATATCAACAGCGATAAAAGCACAAATATATTTGAAATGGCCTACTGTGTGCCAAGAATCTCCGCATCTCATAGTTACATAAGTCTTGTACTCTGTTCAGTTTGTGTTTTTTGGGACCTGGCCTGCCCTTGTTTGTATGGTGGAAACTGAAGTAGCTTATTAGACACAAAAGGCCTATAAAGCTACTTTACACTACACACACACACACACACACACACACACATTTTTAATATCCTTAAGACAGTACTGATAAGAGTAATACTTTCTTCTCAGCACAGTTAATGAAGTGTGTCTTCTGGCAAGAACACTCAGTAAGGTCATTTGGCAAAAGAACATTTTCCCAAAGGTTTAAGTACTTCATTGCACAATTTTCTGTTCTTAACTTGATTAACTTCCTTATGGACAAAAAGGCATTGTTTCTCCTTTTCTGTCTAAAAAAAGCCATTGTGGTATGACTCTCTGGTTGTACAGACAACATGAAAAGAGCTAAATACCATTACTGATATTGTAGCTTCACATCACAAATTCACTAACCATTGCCACATCAAATGAGCAATGAGAGGGGACCCAAGATAAAGTACCTGAACTTTTTCAGAGATAGTTTTTATTATTCTCAATCTTAAATATCTTTGGAACTTTTTTATATCTTTAGCCTCATCTGCCTTCATGATAGCTGCCACACCACTGACAGTGTAATAGTTTTCTGGCTTACATCCTTTCCATGGCTCTCCAATTTCTTCTGGATAAAATTCAAAACATAGCATGATGGACAACACTCTCCACCATGGGGTCCTGGCTACCCACCTCATCTCTCCTCCAGTCATGTCATCTGTCCCTGCCCAACTGAGTCAAGGCACAGCCCCAGATCTCTCAGGACTCCCCAAAAGTCTACCTTCCTCCACTCTCCGAAGGCAGTCAGGACTCCAATCCTGCCAGGACTGCTCCCCCAACTCTACCTCCAGGCTGTGCCCAATACTTCCAAGGTCATGCCTACTATCTACTCTGGGACCATCAAAAATGACCTCCTTATGACCCTCATCCCAGTTTCAGTTCGTCATGAGAAACCTAGGACTTTCAGTCATCCTCAGCCTTGACCCGCACTTTCTATCTGATTCATTTTTGCCAACAGCATTCATTCCATTTGACGTGCCATAAAATTTTATTTTTAGTAGTCTTTCTCTCACCACTAGAATGAAAATGACTATGGGAGGGGTAGCTCTATTTTGCTCACTGATGTACACCCAGTAATTTGAATAGTATCTGGCACATTGTAAGTGATCAATAAATACTTTTGAATGCATAAATATTGAATGTCTTAAAGTTTGTGCACTGTCCTTTGATGGGACATGATTTTAATATTTAAACAGAAATTGTATATGTTGCTTTCTCTTCTTGGAACTCCCTTCTAATCCACTCCCACCCATCCCTCCCCCTACCTCTACCTGGATAATTTCAATTTATGGTTAAAATTTCAGTCACATGCTCCTGACACATAGAGCACAGCACTAATTTTATTCTAATAATATTGATCACCTATCTGTTTTTTTCCCTGACTCTAAAGGATCCTCACTTTTCTTGTGGAATTCCTGGCACATAATGTGTTTTTAAAAATGAATGGTTGGATGCATAAATTAAGGAAATATTAAAATGAATAATTAAATGGTACGACTGGTCAATTCACTACATGATCTGATTTAAACGGTGCTAGGAAAATCTTCTCTTTGTGTGCTATAAAACAACTAATAAGAAATAACAAAAACTCTTACACTGACCTATGGCTAATAAAGGATGCTTCCTATTATAAAGTCAATGTTTTGGACACTGGGGAGCCCAACAGGAATATATAGTATGAGTGTCTGAACCAGTTAATAAATCACATCACATTCTCTTCTAATTGCCATATTCTTAGAGAAAGTAATTGTTATTAATAACTGCTGTTAATTGCTATCCTATACAAAATGAAAGACAATTTAGCTGAAGAGGGTTAATTCCAGGAGTTTCTGTGTGACAGCTGTCAAAGGTGGGATTTGGAGAGAGGCAGGGATGTCCCAGCTAATCTACAAGAGGCAGATGGTGGGCCTTTAACAAGGGTCACAGGGTTGCTTCCCAGCTACACTCTCTAGGTATCCCATCTCACTGATCACTGCATCCCTAGCATGGAACACAGCACATGCTCTTGAATTAAAATGAAGCATTAGCTGAGACCTGAAGGAGCTGGGTTTTGCTGTGAAATAAGGGCAGAGGGAACATCACGCAGAAAAGCCCAGAGTCCTGAGTAAGCACAGCAGGTTTTAAGTCGCAGCAAACAGATGGATATGAAAAGAATCTGGGTGCATGGGGCAAGGAGACAGAGAATGAGGACGGTAGGCAGACTCTATAAGCTGCATGGCATGGGCTTAATGCTATGGAACTCAGATTTTATCATCTTCTTAACTGCACTGCCCAGGCCCTGGAGTCTCTGTAAGGTCACTTCAGGAGGGGGTGTCTCCAGAGGCAGGGGGAAGGCAGAGTTACTAGGACGCCCTGCACTCCGACCTCTCCTGCACCACCCCCAGAGCAAAGTAACTCTGCTTTAATCGGCTTCAAATATCAAGGATTTACGTTTACTTGGGAAATAAAGATTTAAAAAAACATTCCACAAGGTGATCGTGAAAGTCTGCACTTGGGAACCCACGAATAATATCATCAGGCTTCTGTGTCAGAAAGAACATTTTGCAGATGGGAGGGCAGGGCCTGGCTGGGAGTCATGCTAATTGATAGTCTATGACACAAACAATGATGTATCAAACTGACACTGGCAGAATGTTTGAGAAGAAGTTACAACGAGTAATAGAGAGCATTTTGTGATTAACTAAACCTAAGTAGTGAGGCAGTGAAGGGTAGGAAGGGACCAAGATATCAGGGTAGGGAAATTGAGAAATACTCAGGTTCCTTTCAACCAGAAAGAAGATAGGAATAGAAGCAGATTTGGGTAGAATATAATTATTTGATTTTCCAAACCACTTAGTTTGATTCCTTATGGAACGCTCACTCAGATGAAGGGCTCCATCTGGAATATAGTAATATGTATTCTCTGTGAGCTGAAGAAACCGTTTTGGGTTGTGTGGGAAACAATTGAGCATTTTATTTTAGACAGCACCTGTTTTTTTGTATGATGTGAAAAAAAAAAGTCATCTGTTGAGAGTGAGGGGAAAGATATGAATAAACTAAAGGAGGTTTAAAAAGTTTAACCTGATTGATCTAGGAGACAGTATCAAGAATAAATACTTTTCAGAATAGATTTTTTTTAAAGCTGAAGAGGTGTTAAGGCCATGTTAATACTGGGTGTTAGGAATGTGTAGTGGCAACAACCTGCATGCATATTTATGAGATTTCTCCCTGGTTATGCTCAGTGTGCAAATAGCAGGGACTGAAATATGGGCTCATAATAGTGATCCATGGTTGAGGGTTTGTGAGCCACTTGCGGAAAAAAAAAAAAAAAAGGATTCCAAATAATTAAACATTTCTGTAAAGATAATAGTTCAAGTGATAGATTCTAGGGATGAAGGTAAGATCAGAAATTGGTCGTTGGAATAGCAGAGAGGTTTAGGATTAGGGATTTGGGATTTACAATGAAGCAGAAGAGGTTCTAAGAAAGCTGGAAAGATGGTATATTGGGGATATATTTCAAAACTAAAAGTCCAACATGGGAACAGCAGAATTAATCATCTTATATTTAAATAGGGGATAAGAGGCACTTAACGGAAACAAAATGTTCCAAAACAATACATCATCCACTACATGAAATGCCAGATGGAGCATTAGGTTCAACACAACACAACTACATACACACAACTTTTATACCTATTTATAATTATTTTTAAATGTTTTATTCTATAAAAACTAAATGCTTTACTTTTACCAAATATGTGATCACTGTTTATTAACAAGAATAACATTTTTTTCCTTTTAAAAAGTTTGTCCTCATATTGAGAAGCCTTTACTGTTCAGTTGATATACAGAATCAAGAATGGCTACCATATTCCTGACGGCAATGTGGTAATGAAATATGTGAACTCTCAGAGCAGATAAACAAAGCAGATTATATAGCACCTCTTTATTCAAAAATAATTTGTGATTTTTCAACTACAAATACACCTCGCGTAGATAACTTAGATTATTGCAAAGCGAGTTTCTAGGAATAAAAATCTATTAATCTTTCAGTTTCTGAGTCAAGGCTACCCCAGGCCTTGAAAATTTTATTACTGTCCAGGGTTCCTTATTTCCCAGAAAAAGAAACCACTATCAAAGGTAATTCTGAAAATACATAGGATGAGAAACAGTCCTACAAAGGACACTATGCACCTATGTCTTAAAATGTGGAGGCCACACTTTGAAAAGGCATCACAGTTTAATTTATTATTGCTGCATGAGGGTTACGCAGCCTATCTTACAATTCCTTTCAAGTAGGTCGATGCAGGATGTGTGATTGTCCCAAAAGAAGTACAAGCTGTTATTCCTTTTTTTTTTTTTTCCCATTTTGAAACATGGTTTGATCTCTACTCCTTGTAAATTTGGTATCTTCTATGTAGTACTTACTATGTGCTATCTTGAAGAAAAGAGGGTTTGAGGTTTGAATTTCTTATAAAACTACCAAAGTAATTAGATTGTCTCCTTCCTCCAGGTATGACACAATTAGTCTGAGTCTGTTGACTCAGAGACACAACATATCAACAAATGTTCCCCCTTCTTTCTCAAAGAAGACAGTATTTCCCAAGGACAGTATTGCTTCATGTAAATTTAAATAAGGGACAACTTTGTTATTTCTAAGGAATACGCAATCCATTTATAGCATGAAACGGAGAACACAGAAGTTTCAATTTCTAGATCCAAGTAAAAACCTGTCTCATATAAAAATTTTCAGCCCAGAACACTGGTAAGCTCTGAAACCACACTTTAGGACAAACTAAACGGAACTCATTCAGAGAAAACAGCAAGTGTGGGGAGCCCTCTCAGTTCATGGTATAAGGGGAAATATTTCAGGAACAAAAATATTTGATGGGTAGTTAAAGATTATAAGCATATTAATTGTTCTATATTTTGAAGGGATCAAAATATAGCATATGGAAGGTGTACATCTGTTAAAAAGCTTGAACCAACATGTGATGGCTGGCGGAAAAATATTTTACTTCATTAACAGAAAGGGAAGCAGCACAACATAAGGCTTAATAGTGTGGACTCTTCATCAGATTGCCCAAGTTTTGTTTATGGCTCAATCGCCTATTTCTTGATTATATGTTTTAAGCTTTTTATTTATTAGAGTGCTAATTAGTAAAATTCTCCTCACCTCTTTACCCACACTTCGATATTCTATGTTGTGATGCTTGGACAGGAAGTCTCGACCAGTGGCTCCCATAGGATACTTAATCCCCTCTCAGGGGATCTGTAAGGTCAAAATGCTACCAGTGATGATTCTGAGATATCATTTGCTTTTTTCACTCTCATTCTCTCATGGGTGTACAGTGGAGTTTTCAAGGGGCTACCTGACATGATATGGCAACACAGCAGTGGATGTGGTTATTCAGCTGTCTTCTATGAAGTTGGATGTTAGTCATTTGCAACAGTGTGAAATAATGTCAATCTTCTCACTAATTTTTTTTTGTTTTTGAAAATAGTCATTTTTCATAAAGATGTTATTTTTGTCAACATCTGAGGGGCCGATCATTGTATTTCTAGAATGTGTCATCTTTAATATGGTAAATAGAAATAAATATCACCCATATAAACAAGAGCATTTTGGGGTCCTCAATAATTTTCAAGAGCCTAAAAGAGTCCTGAGATCAAAGAGTTTGGGAAACACTGCTGTAGACTACATTTCTCCATTGCCAGATGGAAACCTGTTGGGTTCACAGGGGGCACTAGGGAGACAAGAGAAGGGAGGAGGGAGAAGGGACTAGTTCCTGCTGGTCTACCTGCACTTATCTGTTAGATCTCTCCAGCATCTCACTGTCCCAGCACCTGGGTCCAGTAGCAAGGCGCTCTAGACTCCAGCTTACTGCCACACCAAGAAGGCGCAGTGAGCTCCTGCAATTCAGTCCTGCACAGACCATGGTGATGCTGTAAGAGGTTTGACTTCCAGGGCTGCACAAACCTCCCTGAGCTCCTGAGCTATCACAGCCAGTCAGGAAGGGTTCCCTCCACAGGAGTCTTGACAGCGAGACCTGCCAGGCAACACCCACCCCTCAACTCTGCCTCCCAGCCCCAAGAGGTCCTCCTTCCAAGCTTCTGGGTTTTGATGACTCCAACCCAGGGGACACATCTGCTTCCTATGGTTCTACCTCAGTGTGTCTCAGTGTTCATCTTCACCTTTTCAACTCTCCAACACGGTTTAACCAGTTTCCTATTGCACATTTTCTAAAGTAATAGAGTGAGATTTCTATTTTCCTGACTGTGTGGAGAGTGATACAATTAGTGACAGGTAGTAATGCATCAGACATCTCTAAAAAGCTACACCTAATGAGAGAACCAACCATCTCTATGGTGACAAACTGAATTAAGTATCTAAGAGAAAAATTAAAACTCTGTTCTGAGCTTACAAATCTAAAAATGTGAAAGTATATTGGTAATTTGAACAATTGATATTAAATACTATGTTTTTACATAACTGCCTTGTGACTACATATATTTATATATATATATATATATATATATTCCAGTCATTTAAAAGAGCACTTTCCTATATTTGATGGAAGTATCTCTTAAAATTATTACCTAAACATAGACTTCTAAGACACTGAAATGACAAGTGATGAATAATGATAAAGTATATTTTCTCTAATGTTTAGTTGCACAGTCTTAATATAAAAGGATAAATCCTGCAAAAAAGGTAATTTTTAAACAAATCATCTCATCTTATAGAGAACTTATAATGATTTTTCCCTTTGAGGTTTTTGCATTACATACATTTTTAAAGTAAATAATTAAACTTACCACCTGAGAGGAGAGCAGGCTTACTTTTTACCATTGGACTAGAATGAGGAAACTTGTTGCTAAATGACATGAAAAGGTGTGTTGTGAAATCATCAGGAAGCTCGGCTTCCAGGAATGTCTTCATAAATAGCTTGAAACCTTCAAAATCTATCGTCTGAAAAAAAATTTAAACATATATTTTAAGACTCGGCCAATGTTAAGATTTTGTGCTATGCTCAAAATCATTAGTAGTAGACACGACCTCAAACATTCTTAAATCCAAGTCTACAAAAGGAAGGTAACTATTTGAGAACTAAATCGGGCAGTCAGTCCTAGGTTGACACTGGTGATTAGATTTGTATGTCTTACCTGCAATAATGGAGCAGGAAAAGCAGGAGCTTTTCACTCAGACATCTCTATTTCCACAGTATCTATGTGGCCTTAAAAATTTTACTCTCTGAAACTTAATTTCCTCCTCTGTAAATTGAGTGTAATATTCCCAATCCCGTAAAGTTGTTATGATGATTAAATCAGACAATTATGTGAAGATGCCAATGCAGAATCATGAACACAGCATGAATACTCAGAAAGAAAGGTATTTCTCTCATCTCCTTTCTTTGTCTCTAATGGTGAATATTGTTTTCGACAATTGGAGAAAGTGGTTGACATGAAAGTTTCACCCTAACACCAAGATGAATGGATATAAAATTCTAAAGTGAAATTCTAAATCTTCCTATGCAGATTTTCAAAGAAATCTACTTCAAGATCCATGCCCACTCTTACTCATTGCAGGACTATAAAAGTGTCGACATTTACATGCAAAGAACCATTGCTACTTTGAGAATCTCCTTGTCTACTTGGGGAAATGGTGATGGGAGCCACCTTCTATCCTCAAGTTAATGAGAGGATTTCACAGGAGCTACTAGGAGAGCTTGCTTTCTCCAAGCAGATGAGGACAGTGGGCCAGGATCTGACTCCTGCCTGGGAAACTGAGGACAAGGATACAGGTACTCGGGACAAAGACAAGAAAATGGTATTGTACTGGGCTTGGCCAACCCTCCTTGTGACTGCAGTGACAATGACGCATAAATGTTGCCTGGGAAATAGCTGTAGACCTCATGGAAGAGAAGGCCCCTGGACCTGTGTTGGATACTATCCAGTAGGCCATTTGAAGGGACTAGGAAACCTACAGAGAAGAAACTGAGATAAAGCCACATCTGTCCAGATCAAGAGACTGCAAGGGCTATAGGCCTCATAGGAAGCCCTTGAAGGGCATTTTTTTATTACCCAGTTTAACGTAACTGAGATGAAACTAAAAATAAGGAAAAAATAAAACTTGGCAGATTAATGCTCCTAAGTTTTTAAGAATCCTGGCAGAGGAGAATAAAATTAATTCCATAAACTGCTATTTTGGATACAAAAAGTCTATTTTTCCTATGTAAAAGTATTGGGATAAGGTGGTACAGAACAACCAATTTTATTATTGTACTGTTTTGAATAAACCCAAAAGGGAATCAGACATACAGGGGTATCATTATGAGAAAGTAAAGTTTTGCAGATTAGATCGCATGCCCTTTAAGTATATGTACTGTGTATGCTTTTGTACCTAACATAACCTCAAGCTAATACAAGACAAAGCCAAAAACTTCACCTTATTTATGAATGGTTCCAAGACTCTGTCTACAACTTAATCTGACATTTTTGGTTAAACTTAACTTAGTCTTGCTTTGCTTATTAATTCTCAGAAGGGCACTTCAGATGTTTATATTGGTGGCGGTAAAAAGGCTTCATTTCCTTCCATATTTAATGAATCACCTCCACCACAGAATATTGTAAATTCTACTAGTGGATTGAACCACAAAACTAAAAACTGTGAAAAATATGAATATATAAAGAATAGCATCAATTAGCAGAAGTACTTTCAAAAAGCAATTTGCCACAATGAATGAAGCCAAGGTTTCAAAATACACAGATGAGGTCAGCAGCCAGACTAGTATATCCAAATAAGTTGCCTTGAGCAGGGCACCTCTTCTTACTAATAGGATTCCTCAGGATGGCCTATCAAAAGAGAAGTAATCCACACTCAGCTGGATGAGTGACCAACACTTGTCAATAATCTTCAACATGTAAGAAGGGCTATGGGGAACGCAGGAGTTAATTTTATATGCAAAGTTATAGGAAATTTGTATGGTAAACATTCACAAGCATTGTGATTAAAATCAAAGTTACTTATAGTTGCTTTTCTTCCTGTAACCTTTTGTAGTCAGCACTGTGTTTGGAAACATAACAGATGACAGAGCATGGTTTTGAAGTCAGACTACCTGGATCAAATCTCAGATCCAACACTTTCCAACTGTGCGACAGTGGGCAATTTATTAAGTTCTCTGTGCCTCAAATTCTTCATCTATAATACCAACCTCTTGATTTGTTAGGAAGAATTCCAAATCGTATTTGATGAATGAGCCTTAAAACCATATTAACTTAAATGTTTCCATTTGCATTTAACGAATCATTACATGGTTCATTGTTTTTTGGTGGGTGTTTTTAAAAATTGTTGTTGTTTACTTGTTTTTCATTTGTTTTTGGGTTTTTTTTTGAGAAACCAGGTAAAAAAATGTGAACAAAAGACTATAATTGCTGAAATTTTTTTCTCTGAATCTTCCTTCACAATAAGATTATATTTTAAAACAGAATTATTTCAAGCCAAGGGTTTGATGTGGTAACACAGGAAAACAACAACAACCAACCAACCAACCAACAAAAACAAAAACAAAAACAAGGACTTCAGAATAAAATGATTTTGTTTCATATTCCAATACCTCCACTCACCACCTGAGTGATTTGGGGCAAGAAACGTATCTGCTCTTTTTAAGGAAAAATCTGCCACATCCCAAGTGTGATAACCCACATAGGACCTCCTTGAAATCGGTGCTTGTGGTTTAATGATGAAAACCAGAAAAATATCCAACCAAAAGGAAGAAGTGAACTTAATGTATGACATCCCTCTCAATAAGGAATACATTTCTCCTTGGTCCCTCTTTTTTCAGATCTCAGGAAAACTTTCTGAATTTTCTCCAGTGTTGTAGCTCTCCCTTGCTCAGCAATCAAAAAATATCTTAGTCTTATTATCTGACATCTCTACACCTTAATTTCCTCCATATAAGATCAACTGTTCAGCATTGCTGCCTAAACGTAATAATAAATTGATGTAAAGCACTTAACGCACCCTTGGACACATAGGATGTAAAAGAAATAAAATAGTAAAAAAAAAAAAAAAAAGGGAATAAGTAAAAAGAAGCACTTGTTTGAGGTTAGATGGGTTTTTTCATTATCTTAATTTGCCCACCTCTTTATTGGTCCAGGAAATTAGAATTTCATTGCATTATTCCCAATCTAACCCTCTGTTTTTTGGGTCTTAGATATTTTGATGTAATTTTTCTGTGTCAGGCAACATTGGCAAATTACTGCCTTCAGAAAGCAAGCCTTTAAAAATAGATTATCTTACTTTAAAAAAAAATAAAAACTTATCGTAGACATAAGAATAAAATAAAGATTTCCTTAGTTCTTAAATGATTTCCATGAGATGATGTCATCCTATTTATGACTAAAGTTTTACTGATGTCAACTTTTTCCTCCAACTTCTTTACATTATTGGTGGCAGCAAACTTCCTTTCTCTTACATTTCCTGTCATTACACACAGCTTACAATGCTGTAAAACCCAAACTTCTTCAGAGCCAAAAGGCAGCTGCTTCAGTGTTTCAGATTCACTGAGGAATTAATCTTCAATGCCTTTCCTGGTTAACCCATTTCTTTCTTATTAGCAAAAGATTTTCCAATCTTTTCTAAAATTCTATGTTGTCCAAAGTACCAAACATTTCTGTAAGTGGATAATGTCCTCAATCTATACATTTTCCTTATCTCATGATTTAGCAGAATATCTTGAAATTTAAGTATCTTGTTTTCTACTGCTGTCATCTAGCAGCATTAGCATTGGTTTTTGAAGATTGTGACCTTTAAATAGAATGAGATCATTTATATGCAGAGCAATAGAAACACTAATGAAAAAAGTAGGGTCAGGCAATTGAATGAGTGTTCAAAAATCGAACTGGCTGTAAGCTCAAAGACAGATACACCAAATGATGTTTAAAATTTTGAAAACTGCTTTTTCATTTTTTTTTTTTTTCCCGAAGGAACAGGCACAGACTATTCAGGGAGATAACACAGAGAATCTGTAAAGAATACAAACTTGGGAAGCTGCTCAGATGTTGCTGCCAAGTTGGCATAAATCCAAAAACACACTTCTATATGCCTTTCATTACTATATCTGACCATCTGGTTTCTTGGTGTTTAAATCCCTGCTAATACTAAAGAAATAACTCTAGCATTCATCCAAGTAGATTCAAAGTGAATGAAAATAAATGTCGTCATTCTATCATTACTTTAATTTATTTTGGCAGTCTTGGGATGAAGATTTTCTCATAATCAGCAAACGTTCATTATGCATACATCCACTTTGTACTGGGCTCTGTTCTCGGTGGTGTGGTAAAGATGTTACTGATATATGCAAAACTCCTTCCACCAGGAGGCTTATCTTCTAATGAAGGGAATAAGAAAAACACCAAAATAAACAGGATAAATGTACAGTGTCTGAAGGTATTAAATGTTGTCTAAAAAAATAAAGAAGGAAAAAGGTTTATATATGGGGGAGTGGTGCTTACAGTTTTAAATCTGATGACTAGGAAATGAGAATCGGTTCTGTGAATAAAGATTTAAATGAGATGAGGGAGAGAGCTTCGTACATATTTGGAGAAAGAACATTGCAGATCAAACAGGTGGTGCGAATATCCTGAGGTATTAAGATGCTCCTGTTTTAGAGGATGTGCTGTAGGAGCTAGTGAGGAGGAGGAGTAGTCCAGAGCAGGACTGAGGGAGGACTCGAGTCACAGACAGGAAGTACAAGACAGGATCTTTGGTGGTGTGTGGATGAGGGCTGATCCTGTAACATACACTAGACCGTCAATAAAGCATTATGCTTTTAAGGTAGAGTGAGAGGAACAGTTACTGGAGGGATTGCAGCAGGAGATCACATGATCTAACACATCTTAACAGGATCATATGACGATAATAGGATCATAAGACTCTTTTATATAATAGGATCATTTTATATAATAGGATCTTATAACTTTTATATCACACAAAAGATGGTCCAATTTTCACATTTTCTAACAAACTTGTATACATAGCTGATTAATAAGTGATCTTTAAAAGAAAAAAGGGGGGGCTTCCCTGGTGGCACAGTGGTTAAGAATCCGCCTGCCAATGCAGGGGACACGGGTTCGAGCCCTGGTCTGGGAAGATCCCACATGCCGCGGAGCAACTGGGCCCGTAAGCCACAATTACTGAGCCTGCGCGTCTGGAGCCTGTGCTCCGCAACAAGAGAGGCCGTGATAGTGAGAGGCCCGCGCACCGCGATGAAGAGTGGCCCCCACTTGCCACAACGAGAGAAAGCCCTCACACAGAAACGAAGACACAACACAGCCATAAATAAATAAAATAAAATAAAATTTAAAGAAAAAGAAAAAGGGAATCATTGAACTATTATAGATTAGATTAAGGTACTAGCTAAAACCATTAACAAAGAAATGACTTTAATTCATTTACCAGCAAGTATGGACTGAGTACCTGCTATGTGTATAATACTGTTGGCTACTGGGCAAAAGAACTCTGATCAAATGAGGTAGGCAGTAACTTAAATTAGAGGCTTTCTTTCACTATTTCCATTTCCATTCTGCTGTCTAATTTATATCATTAACTAATTATATTAAATTGAACATTGACGTAAAGGTCATGGAACCAAAGTATATAAATTAATATGTAGCATGGTTAACTTCCTGAGATTTCAAATACATATTTTTTTATATTAAAATACTTTCAGAAGAAAAATGTGCACTTTAAATGTCTCATTGTTTATGCTTATTTTGTATTGCAATTTATTGTTCATTACTTCAAATTTCAGAGAGCTCCTTGATAGTCTCATAAAACTGCCATGGAGAAACTTCTGTTAAAGATAAAGAGTGAAAGTGAAAGTGTGAATTTCACACTGGATTTTTAAAACTTAGTTTTGGCAAATGAAATTATTTGTACTACCTCAGAGGTGCATAATTTATTAGTTGTACTTGTCTTTACCTAAAACTAACATTTATTAAGTCTCAGTAAAGAGAAAATTAGAAACATGTTTTTCAGTAAGACGATAAATGGCAAGAATAACAAACAATGCTACTCCAAGTTATTTTAGTAATTATGAAATACAAATAATGGATTGGAAGAATTTTAAGCAGATTATTTTTATCGTGATTTTCAGTATATCTTGTGATCAAGAGTCTGTATCCAGGGCTTCCCTAGTGGTGCAGTGGTTGAGAAGCTGCCTGCCAATGCAGGGGACATGGGTTCGAGCCCTGGTCTGGGAAGATCCCACATGCTGCGGAGCAACTAGGCCCGTGAGCCACAACTACTGAGCCTGCACGTTTGGAGACTGTGCCCCGCAACAAGAGAGGCCACGACAGTGAGAGGCCCACGCACCGCGATGAAGAGTGGCCCCCGCTTGCCCCAACTAGAGAAAGCCCTCACATGAAACGGAGACCCAACACAGCCAAAAATAAAAAAATAAATTAAAAAAGAAAAATCCTTCCCTCTACTTTAAAGAAAAAAAAGAGTCTGTATCCAACTACATTTTGTACTTAGCAGGAATCCACTTGCACGGAGTAGGACGTTGTCTTGCCTATGTTTCAGTGCTGTCACTAGAACTGCTGTGAGTTGTTACTGAGGCACACACCAAATGCTCTAAAAGTTATTTCTCCTCAAAAAATAAAACTCAATAAAGATTTTGGGAACAACTATGCATATATAATTTTCATTAATAATGTCAGTTTTTAATGATTGCTTACTTGCATCTTTACTTTGAAAGAAAATTTCCAAAGGGGGTTCACTTAATGAAGGTATGTGTGCAGGCAGAATTACAAGTATCTCTTCTTCCCTGCTAGACTATAAGATGCAACACAACACTGCATCACATAGTGCTTAAAACAGTGTCTTTTACATTGTAAGTCCTCCTATATATTTGAAGTATGGACACTGGAATAGCAAAAAAAGAAAAAAAAAATAGCACAGTTTCACTCAGTTACCTCTTTGTAGGAAATCTAGCAACAAAGAAAATTGATTCAGGTAGGATGGTAAGAATTTGTGAAATATAATAAATAGAAAAAGCTTCTGAGCAGGAATATACTGTTTCACTTAAATCTCAAACGAGATTATTTTAAAGTATAATAGCATATGGCTATATATTTAATATTGTAGCAGATTAAAATAAAATAAAATCAACAAAACTAATGATAACAAAATAACCAAAAATTTGGAATGGTTTCAAATATATACTATCCTATAAATTCTATTCTTTCTAATCCATCAAGGTCCAAATATACCAGGGTTATTATTGGGAGAAATATCAAGATGGGAAGGTGTAGAAGACAGACTAGGAAATACTCAGCCAGCATGTGAGAGTGAGGGATTGACACTTTACAACTGGGTAAAGGCTTAAGAATTCAGGGCTTAAGAATTCCCTGAGTTGAAGCATTTTGTCAGCAATTTGAAAATATATTTAATAGTTTGACACTTTTTGATAGCAAAGATCATCTTGACCATTTCTATTTCTCCCACATATCCAGATACAATATCCAGTATATAATATACATGCAAGAAATGCATTTGGGATGCAACCCAATTATTTTTGTTCCAAGTGCTTTTCTCACTTTCTGTATATTTATCTCTCACCAGTGCATGCTTTTATGCCAAACTCTTTCTTAAAGCCTCCAATATCTCCTTTTAATCTTCATAGTTAGTGATACACTCTATTATCCATAAGTGGAAAAATAAAATTAGGTGTTTGCTTAATATGTTGGTTGCATATAATGGAAACTCTCTAAACGTTATTGTGTTCCAGGAACTGCACTAAATATTAATATGTTACATGTATGCTATACTTCAATCCTCACGATAACCCCTTAAGTAAATGCTACTATCACTCCTATTTTATAGACAGAAAGCTGAGGCTCAGAAAAGTCAAGCAAATTGCCCAAAGCCAAAAGCTCCTAGTTAGTGCCAAGGACCTAAATATTTCTGACTTCAAAGGCTACTATGTTATAGTTAATCAAAGTATAATTCTATAGACAGATTTTGATTTTTCAATATTCATACCTAGTACAACTGGTTTATCACCGTCAAATGTATTGACTAGTGTATCAATAAACTAGCCATTAGAGAAAAAAGGGAAATAAAATAAAGTATAAAAATAAAAAGTAATGGCATAACTATCTCTACTCAGTTCCACAATCTTGAAAACTCTGAGTTGACTGTAACTCTTTTTGACATACTAAGTGTAACCTATTACTTTTGACCATATATCTGCAATGTGTTCTAACTCTGCCCCCGACCTCTATTACAACCCCAACTGCCCTCCCAGTTTTCATCATTTGATTGGACTGCTTCAATAACTCATACCTGGTCTTCTCTTTAACTCAAGCCTGTTTGTTGTTCACATTGGTTCAGAAGTATTTTCCTAAGTGGAAAATTTAACTCGTTGATCTCAGGAATATCATTCATGATTTCCTTTACCTATTAAAAAAAACCTTAAAATCCTTAGACACTCTAGGCCTTTCTACACAAATCTCTAGATTTATTTTCCCCTAATATCCTTAAATGTACTTCTGCTCAAAAAAACTATTCCTGTTGATGAAAACACACAAACAAAAACAACATACAAACCTTAAGATAAGTTTTAGTTGTAGCAAGCACCTAAAGAGTTTGCTCTACTTGTCCCTGAAGAAGTGAAAAAGATCACCTGAAGATCCCAGCATCACTTTTTCTCTAACCTGATTTTTAACTCATATAAATTATTTAATAAATGTTATGAAAGAAATGAAAGAGCAACCTACACAGAATGTTTAAATACTGCATATCAAAGTTAGCTGTTATGATTAAACTCAGGAGAGTTACTAGTTTATTTTTCAAATTATTTAACCTTGTTTTTAAAACTCATCTGTAGAGAAAGCAATTGGAAGCAATTAGTATAATTGTATTTTATATACCCTAAATATTTACCTATTGTTAAATTTCTGTATATTTATTACAGAACGTTAAGGGAGAAATGGATCAACTGTGACATATCAACTGTAACAGATATCACCTAGCCACTTGAAGCAGTCAAATCATTAATCCAAGCTTTCAATTTTGGATGGATGTAGCAGATGGTCCGTTCTCAAATTCAAGATGTTTTCATGGATATAAAATAGTTTGTTTTTTTTTGTAAATGTTGAGATTTGATCCTCAATGCAATTAAAAGAAACCTGCAAGAAGTTATTCAACTTGATTTGTTTAATTATGACATAACTAATTAATCCCACAAGTAGCCATGCAAATATTTTCTCAGATTGTTGGATGTGGTTCCATTCTATACAAGAGCAATTCTCTGAGTATCAAGGCATAAAAACTGAAGCAACATGGCGAAATAAAAGTTACTATGTATTTCAACAATAAGTAATACACAGTCAAAACTGGGTTAACAACAATTGTAGTAGGCATTTTATTCTTCAATTTGCTGGTATGTTTTCAAAACTGTGTTCTGGTTGTAGCTTTGATAAGAGGAGGAAGATGACTGAAATTGTGCTGATAGTAATAGGGAAGAGAAGCAGAAATACTGGTTAACATGTTACATCCATTCCTTGCTAACTAACTGTCCTGGCATTTATGCAGTTGTGAGAGGTGGAGCAAATACAACAGACACAATAACTCGCGCCAGGACAGCACTCTGGATTGCAACGAGGCCTGGTAGGGGAAGCAAATCACATGTCATGTCCTCCACTCATACCTCACGGTAGAAGGAAATTAATTTAGTGTTGGGAAAGACATCAGAGTGACAGCGTTATATTTACTACTTTATAGATGAGGAAAGTGAGGCTCTGAGAAAATCAAGGTTACAGGATTGGTTGGAGTGTCTCAGATATTCTCCCTATCACCTTTCATAAATTTTCCAGAACTTTCATATGAAATCATGGTGCTCCTTACAGTGTGATCCACAGCCACTGCCTCAAAACATCAATGAAACACCTGGCAGACAGAGACTTAAATATTTTGCATATACTTTAGGATTTAACCCTTTTAACAACTCAGTAGAGCCAATACTCTCTTCATTTTATAGGTGAACAAACTCAGGCTAGGAGAGATGAAGTAACTTGTCCAAGACCTGCTCATATGTGGCAGATATGGATTTGAATTCAGTTCAGTTGGAAACCTAAGACCATGTTTACTCTGTTATACTTTCCAGGTGCTTTCTTTCATGGCAAAGGTTGAATTTGGTTCTGGAAGTACAATTATAGCTTACAATACAAGGGTGTTTATATCATTGCTAATAATTATAATAGTGTCAATATCCTTGTTAAAGACATTTCAAATATACATTAGGCAGCAGCACTACAAAATGTAGGTTCTGAAATCCCAGGTTTCTTATTAAGGGGTTGAAGCAACTCACTTGTCTGAATAACACAAACCCAGTACAGAGTACTGAGTACAAAGATAGAGTACGCCCAGGGAGCTATGAAAATTTAACTCAGCCTTAGGCCAAGAATCATCTACTGACAGGAAATGTAAAAAGAAAACCCTACACTCACAGAACACTGATAAACAAAGAACACACATAGAGTAATAAGTATGCATGCCCTCATTCTTTTTCCTTTTGGCTACCCTCAGCTTTCCGCATTCTTTCTACTCTGCAACTGAAATTGCTTCCCTACTAAACAACTGCATATGGAACAAAGGCTGAGCCAGGAAAAGGAAGGAAGAAGCTCATTCTACTGACCCCAAGAAAAGACGCTCATTTGCCACCAGTTTTCAAACAGCCTGGAGCAGGGATGAAGGTTGTGCAGAATGGTGTGTTTGTTGAGTAAGGTGTTCAACAAATGCCCTTTAAAAGTTAGGCCCTGCTTAATAAAAGCAAATGTTTACTCTGAGGAGTTGCCTCCTAATAACATAAAGCTCATGTAGACTGTCTTTGGGGGAGCTAGTAGGTTTCCACAGAGGTCAGGGATGAGATCAGGGAAAGGTCATCCTGTGAAAGGGGCTGGTAAAAATCATCACCGTCAATGAGTTGCCATTTCAGTTGTGCTTCATCCTAGGAGACTGTAGTATGTAGGACCAGTGTCTAAGTCAGTCAAGATCATTCTGATGTAATCAATTGTACTGGGACATGTTGGGGATGAAACTGCAGTGCTTGTTGTCATTGAAACAACAGGGAAACTTGTGAATAAGAAGCAACTAGTACATATCCAGTATTGTCCAAGGGAGACAATGTCATGGTTTTAGACAGCTCATGCATTTTAGTAAGATATATTCCCAGTAGGATATAAACATCCATTTAGAGAACTCAAAAATGTATTGTAATTCTAGGTATCCAACAGAACTATGGACCTAAAACTTCCTTGACAAAATGGACTTTACTAGGAGAGAGTGGTTGAAACAACAGTTGGATTGCTCTTTTTCCCAGGAGGGCTAAAATCAAGAGCTTTTCACTCATATTTTCTTCACAGATTCTAACAGCACTGTAGACCAATTAAAAAGTCCTTATCCATCTCATTTAAAAGCAATTATTAAATCTCCCACTGTAAAATAGTAATTTAAGACTTTCATTAAATAGATCATTTTACCAGAGCCTGATTATATTTCAGTGAAATTAGAAAATTAAGTTCAAGAGTCTACAAAACTGAAGCCTGCACTCTGGACCCTTTTTGATTCTACTGAGGTATCAGCTCCTCCATTTGAATCTTTAATTTAAACAAATATCAGTCACTTATAACTTTATAAGTACTACAGTTAATATTGTATATTATATGAATCTTATTGGTACAGAAGTATAGCTCAGTGATATGGATAAGAAATTCATAGCTCACATCAGAATAAAGAAAGAAAAGACAGATTTTAGTAGAAAAGAAAATGTCTTACTTGTTTAAGAATGTCTTGTTTCTGCGCATGCAAGGAAAGAAAAGAATACATGCGTTAAGGTAAGATAATTTATACTTATCATCTCATATTGCTGATAATTTAACTAAAAAGTCAAGTTTACAGATTAATTTTAAAGCATACCCTAGATCCATGGGTCTAAAAATGTGGTTCCAAAATAGCAGCTTCGCATCAGCTGGGAAACTGATAAAAATAGAAAATTTTGAGCCCCATTCCAGAAACTAAGGTGAGGAGGCAACAACCTCTGTTTTAAGAAGACCCCCCATTTGATTCTGATGCCAGCTAAAATTTGAGAATCATTGAATCAATCAATCTTAGAATGTAATAAGCAAACAGTTCTAGTTGACATGAGATAAATATAATGAATAACACACACAGTATAATTAAAACCTTCCAGAGAAGAATGTGAAAATATAACAGCATATATAAAGATATATTCGATTGTACTTATTCCCCACTCCTATTTCCTTCTATTAGAATAACATACCTAGCCTCTCTCCACCCCTTTATAGACAAATATCTTTCCATACATAAGCCACTGCTTAATTTCTTCCCATCTCTTTAGAGGTCAATGAAATACTTTGGTGTGGAATTTGAAATCCAGGGAAAAAATATTTATATATGCAATGCCAAACTGATTCTTTCTCATAGTATAAAATTCTATGACTCTCATGAATCAGTTATATCTGAGATGTTCTGAGTGTGTTTTACTATGAAGGTTCATGGCCTTCATAGTATGAAGGTTCATGGCCTTCACAGTGGCCTGGATGGCCACTACAATCTACCTGTAATCATACTCTTTATATTGTCCACATAAGATTAGGTGGAAACTAAGGCATCTCTTACCTTGTTGGGCATGAGTCAGTAATAATTATGTGCAATGGAACATGTTATGCTCATTACAGAAGCAATGTAATGCTTGCAATGACATGCAATGTCATTCAGTCCATGTGAAATACCTTTCCCTTCCCCTTATCCTTCTCATCTCCTCAGGTCTTCCCTCTCATTCTAATGGCCTAGCCAATTAAGTGAAGAGGAAATGTCCTAAACTGGGATCTGAGACAACCAGATTTTAACTACGGTTATTGTCACAAACCTAGATGGTTAATCTTGGGAAAGTCATTTTACTTTTCTTAAGATGAGTTTCTTTACTTAAAAACTTTATAATCATATTTGTTTGGTTATCTCAACACCTTTCTCAAGTTTTTATTCTTAAAGAGTCTTTAAAGCCATTGTTTAAATTTATATTTTATGATTCTGTCATTTATTTCCTCACAGGAATTAAAAATAAATGAGTCATCCATATATTACACATTTCTCCTCTATTCAAATAGACTTAAACAGGTCACATTTTCATTGGATTAAGCTTTTATACACAGAGCTTTTATAATTCAGTAGTTCTAGTGAATCATAAGAAAAATAATGCATCTACTATTTAAGCAGCTTTACTATGTAAAGGGGAGAAGCAATTTAAGAGATATTTAGGTTGTTTTCTCTTTGCAAATACATTTTATATGGATGATACAGGCCATCTCCATTTTAGAAAACAAAGTATTTGTCATTTACTCTAAAGCAAGACTAGATTAATCACTTTTCTAATTTTTCTTGTGCAACTGAACATCAATTAGGTAGTCAGTCATCTATGCCTTTAAAATTTGAGAGTGGTTTCACTCTTAAATTAGAAATACTTTTGGGTCTTAATGAGATCTAACTTTTTTTGTTTTTCAACTGTTCATTATTTTAATAATGCATTTCAAGAGCAGATCTGTGCACTTATGGAGAGGTATTACATTATTGAAAAGGCTGACATCATATGTGTGTCTAACAATGAGTCTAGTAATTACCTCAATAAATCCAGTACATGGTGACTGATAATCCTCATGAAACATATAATATCAGTAAGACTAATTCTTGAGAGTCCTTTAAATAAGAAATAATTGAAGCAAAAAGTCTACTTTGCAAACAAGATCACATTCCAACTGAATTTACAGCCAACAGCTATCTTTAGGGGGAAAAAACTGTTTTTCTCTCTGTATGTAGATTAGATAACATGCATGTTTTCAACTATGATTGGAAAATGTAAATATTAATGAATTTTTGGGGTCTTACAGCAATTCAGTAAAGCTGTCATCTTGACCTTTCCAACCCTGCTTTCTTGGTCTTTGAGATTTTCAGTTCTACCAATTTATCTGCCAACATTCTTTCTCTCACTCTAAAGCATCTAGGAAAATAAAATGTGAGGAAAATGTAGGCCAGATGTCTGCTTTTTTCCCTCATGATATAGGCAAATGGGAGTAGCTTTAAATTGTCTATTTTCTGCATCATTTGTAGGCACTAAACATTAACTTTATTTTTAAAAAAGAAAATAAATCTTAGGTTAAAGAGTTTTAAAAGGTATAATTATGTATCAGAATGTAGACAGAATAAAAATATGGAAGGAAAAATAGTAAATATTGGAGTAAGAATAGTACGTATTGGAAACACTAAAAGGAAATTATAAAACAATATGAACATTTTGAGGTCAGAATTTAGAGATTCGGTTTTGACTAAAATATTAGTTCTATGAATCCCAGAGAAGTTAAATATTAAGGATAGCCAAGAACTGTGCTTTTGTAAACATTCAAAACCACAAAGATAACGAAAACAAAAAACAGATCACATTTTAATCAGCAAACAAATCTATCTGACGAATGGCTAGATAATATATCCAGGCAAAAGAGTCTTCTACAAAGGGCAGTTTCTTTTAGCTCCCATACAACCCAACTGTCACTTGGTGAAGCTGCAAAAGAACTTAACAGCAATGATGATCAAACATTCAATATGTAACATTTCTCAGCTAACCTTGTCTTAAAGACAAGGTTATTAACAAATAATTAGGGAGGGAAAGACATTCATTCAAGCAAGGTGTTTCAAAGCAATTGACAGGACATCAAGTTTTTATAGGGAAAGATTCATAAGCTTATTGGTAACAGGCTAAAACAAGATAAGGAGAAAAAAAACATTCCTCTCTTTGTATCCAAGCCTGCTCTTTAAAGTAAGAGACCAGTTATATCCATCACAGAATCTTTCTTCAGTCAAGGGAATACTGCCTGCCCCATGCCAATGTTCATTTGGGGTTAACATCTGTAGGTCATAGAGTGAGAGTCAGCACACTTTCTCTCCCGTTCTATCTAAAACTGTTTCCTGACTTTTAGGAAAAGAACCTAGCATGTATTATAAATAATCTATACACTTCCAGGCACACAATATAGAAATGTTCTTTTCATTAGCAAAATGTTTTTGGATGAAAAAAGTAGCACACCATTTAATGTATCTTCCAGAATAGCATTTCATTATGAATTTCATTTTGTATATGAATATCTATTTCCAAGAACTCTTTATTAAGAAATCCCTCCTCCAAACATCTATATGAAACTTAAATAAAGAAAAAAAGGTTTTACCCCTTCAGGATTATACTTTGCAAGCACACCATTACCATGGAATTCTTCAAGAACGTCTTTTAATTTCTTTGTAGAATCTATAAGAAATAGAAAACACACAAATTATTTATATATGCTACTGTGGTTATATAATCCAGTCCAGAAACAAAAACTTCTTAAAATATAAATAAATATCACCAGGTATTAAATTTTAAGACAAACATGCAAAGTGTTCTTTACCATTTTTGAAGGGCTATCTAACTGGAAAAGGCAATCACAAAAAAAGAAACAGGGGAATTCCCTGGCAGTCCAGTGGTTAGGACTCGGTGCTTTCACTGCCCGGGCCCAGGTTCAATCCCTGATCAGGGAACTAAAATCTCGCAAGCTGCACTGCAGGGCCAAAAAAAAAAAAAAAAAAAAAACAGGAAAAAGTATGTTTTGACCAAGAATGGGGACACTGCCTATGTATTATACGAACTAATGTGCAAATAAATGAATAGGTAGTATGCTTTTTCCCTTTTTCTTTTGATAACATAACTTCTAAATTAATGAAATAGTCTTAGTTTAAAAAAAAAAAAAAGGTATTCTTTGTTGAACTTAACAATACACAGTGCATTTTTCGTGAATCAGTCTATTAACTAATAATAGCCCTGCTGAATAAATAAGAAAAATGGAATCCATTCAGAGGCAAACTATAGATCTCAGTATTTTGCAGGCATTTTTAGAGAGAATTTTCTAAACATACATAAAGCTCAACTTATTTTATATCAATTAAGAAAAAAGTTTAGATATGTTATGAAAAGTATTTTAAATTATGTTTTTTCAAAATTTTTATAATTTTCAGGAGTTTCATCATATTAAGATGGTAACAAAAGAATCTTGAATTAATGCATGAAATAATGTCATGGAAGAACACAAATATTATGAGACTTAAAAATTATATATAAATATAATAAAATATATGTATTCAATCTACTAACATAATGTTCTCATAGTTATCAAAATATAGTTTTGACTAAGAAATCTCAGAATTATAATATATTTAAATGAGAGGAAAACAACACCTAACAAATACTGTTGTCATTTAAATATTCAATCAGTTTAAATAACAGTGATAAAAAGAGCTTGAAATTAAAATGTGGGAAATAATCAAAAGATTTGTAGTTTCCTATTAGGGAACGGGGCATGGATATTATTTCCTAGCATTTAAATATAATCTTTCCTGCCTACCCCCAAGACTCAGTGATTTTTGAATCATCATAAAACATGTTCCAGTTCCCAAAAAACTAATTTACAAATGAGCTTTTGAAACACTCTTTAAAAATTCACTCTTAGATGCCCATCAAATGTATCATGCCTATATTTTATAAATTATAGTTTCATTTGTATTTATAAATTTGTTTCTTTATACCATAAATTCTGTTTAGTTTTATATGTATGTGACTGTATTTTTTTATTGTGATAAAATTCACACAACATAAATTTACCACTTTAATAACCATTTTAAAGTATACAATTCAGTGGTTTATTAGTATATTCACAATGCTGTGCAACCATCACCACTATCTACTTCCAGAACATTTTCTTCATCCCCAAAAGAAACCCCAAAACCCTGGACTTTTCATACAAATGGAATTATATAATGTATTGTCTTTGTGTTTGACTTCTTTCACTTAGCATAAAGCCTTCAAGGTTAATGTATGTTGTAGCATGTGTCAGTAGTTCATTCCTCTTTACAGGTAAAAAATATTCCATTTTATGAATATACCACATTTTGCTTATTCATTCATCAGCTGATGTGCATTTGAGTTGCTTCCATGAATAATGATGCTATGAACATTAACGTATACGTGTTTTTGTTCAAATATATGCTTCAGTTCTCTTGGGTATGTGCCTAAGAGGAGAATTGCTGGGTCATATGTTAATTCTATGTTTAACGTTTTGAGGAACTGCCAAACAGATTTTCACATGGCTGTCCTATTTTACGTTACTACCAGCAACGTATGAGGGTTCCAGTTTTTCTGTATCTTTGCCAATACTTGTTATTTTTTAGTTTTTTAATTAAAGCCATCCTATGGATATAAAATGGTTTTGATTTGCACTTGAGTAGTCATTTACTAATGACTAATGATCTTGAACACCTCTTCATGTGCTTATTGGCCATTTGACCATTTTTTAAGTGGGTTGTTTGTCTTTTTGTTGAGATTCTCTGGGTGCGTGTGCATGTGCATGTGTGTGTGTGTGCGCACTATAACGTGCTTGAAGCCCGTACAGATTCCTATGTATAAATATTTTCCATTATATATCTTGCCAGCGCTTTCAATACTGTGATCAAGGTTAATTTGTTATTCTGTGTCCCTTGCTAAATTGAAGGTTTCCCTACGGAAGAAAATGCACATTTTCATTTTTGCACAGCATTCAATTTATTACAAAGCTGAAACAATAGAATTGCAATAAATATTGGGATTGAAATAATCACAGCTATTCCTAAAATACAACAAATTACAGTAATTGCTTTGATGTGCACCTTGGCAGAAGCTTATACTACTTCAGAGACCAGGTGCTATATTAAAAAGAGACATGAAACTGACTCCTTACTCTCAAATCCTTCTCTGTGGATGATAAAGCACTATTCTAAGTTAGCAGAACACCTTTTACTTCCTCTTGTTTATAGATGTAGATTCAGACCCTTCTGTACATACCTACAGAGACATACATATATAGACGTGTAAATCCTGGAATAATATATCCCAATAGACTATTTTAACCATAGCTTGGCTCCATGATAAAACTGAAGGGGAAGAAGAAAAATTTGGTTTCTTATACACAGGACTTCCACAGAACCTCAGAGATACCACCTGAAGATGGGCTTTTCATTTCACATATGCATAGGAATACACAATCAGTAATCATTTATAAATGCCCTGGAGAAAGCAAGAGCCTTCAAAATTATTCACGTCACTTTTTAACAGTTTACTGGTCATAGTTTACACTGGAATATTCTTAGTGGGAGACCGCTAGGAATAAATTAATGAATTAAGAGCCAAAATCTCTATTTCTGTGACTGCATTTTCCATGAACTGAGGCTCAGTGATGATCTTGGTCTGGGACAATTTAAGAAGCTCTGATTCATATTCAGATGAATCACCATCAACTCAACTTGCTCGTTTTCCAATTCTCAAGTTCCATTTTTAACATCTTGACATCTGAAGTTTACCCACAATCCAATTCCCACTTCACAATCTAGTTTAGAACCTGGAGCCTTATCTTGCTCTTCTATTCATGGCCCAGTAAACTTTTTGGGTCCAACCTCCCTGAGACTAAAGTCTTGAGTTTTCCAGCCAATCTTCTATAGATGGAGATTGTGCATGGAACATCAGAAGATTCCAGATATCTTGCCTTAACCCTGTATTATTTAAACAGAATCTCCTTATGTAAACTGTCTACATATCTGCTTGGATTCCCAAATTGCACTGGATTGTGAAATACCTACTGCTGTGTTCTATGTATCTTTATAGGAACACACACTTACTTATTTTGTAACTCAGTTGCTTTTCTGGATTTGTTCCTATTACCTATCATCATAAACATTCCTAACTTTTGATTATAATCAACTGTCTGTCCAAAACAACATTGGACGGGAATTCCCAGCAGCCCAGTGGGTGGAACATTGTGCTTCCACTGCAGGGGGCAAGGATTTGATCTTTGGTAGGGGAACTAAGGTCCCGCAAACCACATGGCACGGCCAAAAAACAAAAGCAAAAATACACTGGGGTAGCAAAGAGAAGAAAGGATGCATAACTATGTCCAACCTACCCTCTAGTACAAGACACACCAAGGAAGTGACACCTAGATGAATAGATAGTAGTTGGGTGAAAGACATAGTTTCAGTCATATTTGAGCTAATATTGGAACTTCAAGTATGAGAGCACAGTGACAGATTCTGGGCTGAGAAATCCAGGCAGGAAGCCAGACAGTCAGGCAGCTGTGAACTGGGAGATCAATTCACAGTTAATATGTATTTGTAATGGGACAAAGGTCCGGCTTCCAAAAAGATTGGCAACTGAAATGCCAGGCAGCCAGGTTAAAACAGCTGCTTTAACCCTTGGGATAAGGGATTAGGACAGATGCTCAGCACAAAATATTGTGTCTCCTAGAAAGCAAAGGAGGATCATGACTTGAGGCAATTCTGAAATAGAGGGCTAATTCCAGAGTCAACGATGCTTGCCTTGGCTACGAGGGCAGAAAACTTAGAGAAGAACACTGGATACCAATTGCTGCCTTCTGACTAGCATATCCATCTTTGAGGAAGTAATTTAATGTTATTAACCACAACAAAGAGAACGGGGTCATTTTAGGTTGTCTTTTCCATCACTCTCAGCATCATCTGAAAAGTAAGGTGGTACTAAGCCTAAAAGCAGGAGTCATTTTTTTGAGCAAGCACTTCTGATATATGCTGAAATGGAGGAAATCTACCTGGGGACTGACAGAGGAGATTTTGTCTTGTCTTTCTAGCACCTGCTCTAGTGCATGAGTTGTTCCAGACGTCCTCTAAAGTACTCACTCCCTGTGAATCATCTCATGTTTGGCTGAGTCACATAATATCCAATGCCATGAGAGTTAGAGTAGCTACATTTCAGAAATGTTCAGTTAGGAATATTCTGAATGTGTACATGATTTTCAAGGAAAATTTAAATCCTTTCATATAATTCTGACATAAAAATAAATTGAAAAGTGTATTTGGCAATGATTAGAAAATAGAAGAATCAAGCTAATGGGTCCTAAAAAATGCTACATAAAAAAATAGAACACTTTTAGTTTACTTCCTATCTCTTTAGGTGTCTGTTGCATCTTGAATAAGCTTCCCTTGTGATTTTACTGCCTCTTTGCTTCTTTATTCCAAAAAACTCAACATGTGTTTGTCAGATTAATTGCAAAGACCCCATGGAGTAATGGAAAGATTTAAAGCCAGATAAATTTGGATTTGAGTCTTGGCTCCAGAACTCTTGGCTGAATGTCCCTGGGCATATATTTAACCTCTCTGTGGCTCAGTTTTCTAATACTTAAAATTGGAGTAATGATACAGACCTTGAAATACTGTGTCTAGCAAAGTGTCTAGTGCCCAGTAGATTCCTGTTCCTTTGCTCCATCCTAAACAGACTTCAAACACATCATCATCATTCAATATTTCCTTTTGTCTTTGAATTGAAGCACAAGCTCCTCCTATTGGCATCATAGATGTCTCAAAATATGATCCAAACGTACCTACAGATATTTATTTTCTGTGCCTTCCATATTTACAATTCAATATATAGACATCCAATTCCCACGGTATCTCATGATTCCAGAGTCCTTCCTTTTCTCATGATGTTCTTTTTGCCCAGCATTCCCTTTAATGTCAAATGAAGTTCGAGCATAATATATGCCATAGTTTACCTGCCACCTTGTCTGCAAAACTTCTCAGGGCCACCTTCAACTACAGCAGACAGCAATTTGCCCTGTGTGGAACTCCTCATAATAATTCTCTTAGAATCTATACCGGATTTATGTATTGAGTACTATTAACACTATGAATTAAAGTTTGCATGTGTAGAGTGTTTTGGAGATTGCAAAGTGTTTTACCTTCTTATGTCATTTAAAACTCAAAATTACCTTATGACTCCATCAAACTTTCTCCCCATTTAAAACATACAATCAAGGTTAAAGGAGTCATTATTTATTCAAAAATCACACAGATAAGAGATTAAGGTAGTGATCCAAATTCTTGTATATGACATAAATCTGGTCTCTTTATGTTAGAAAAAGAACTAATAGAATTTTCCATTACAGCCAAGTCTTCTTCTCTGGAGTCCATGACTTTTGTTAAGTTAGTTCAGAGGATTTTATTACTTATTTTTCTAGTACATGGAAATATTCTATTGCTTTTTTACCAACTTAAATTAACAGATGAAGGATATATCTTCTATGTATACACGAAATATAACAGGAGGGGTCAAGATAGCGGAGAGAAAGATTCTGAGCTCATCGCCTCCCATGGGCACAGCAAAATTACAACTATTTACAGAGCAACTATAATGAGAATGACCTGAAGAATAGCAGAAAAGATCTTCTACAACTAAAGATATAAAGAAGGAACCACAAAACTGTGGGAGGGATGGAAATGTGGTACAGTCAAGAACAACAAACTGGAAGACAATCACAGTTGCAGAGGTCCCCCCCAAGGAGTGAGGGGTCCCACAACAAGCTCCCCAGCCCAAGAGCCCTGCAGCAGAAAGTCGAACATCTGGCTTTGAAGGCTAGAGGGACTGGCATTCAGGAGAATAGAAGGGCTTTAGGAAACAGAGACGCTGCTCTTAAAGGGCAAAAGCAAAATATTCACATGCTCTGAGACCCAGGGCAGAGGCAGTAATTTGAGAGGAGCCTGGATCGGACCCATCTACTGATCTTGAAGAGCCCTTTGGAAAGGCAAGTCCCCAGTGCCACCCATGATGGTGGCAGCCAGTAGTTTTACCACCCAAATAACAGTCATAGCCACTATGAGAAGACTATTCTATTCCACTGGTTAACAACAAGACTATCAGACTTATAAAATTCATTTGTCATTTTTAACAATAACAAGTTTTTAAAGAACTGACAGTAAATTAATAATCTTGTCCTTTATTTGCCAAAGTAAACAGTGCCATGGGTCCCTGTTTCAGTGAGGACATTGGGTTTCCTGGGAAAACTGAGAGCTTTGACAACTTGAGAGAGGCTACCAATGCCTTTAATCTTCATGTTACATGGGACCATGGAAAAGTCATCTTTTACTACTCTTAACTGAGTGATTTCAAAAGTTTCCTTCAAAATCTAGACTTCCTAGCAGAGATTTTTTCCCCCTTATCACAAAGGATATTTGTGGCCTAGAAATCTTTCCTGTGCCCCGTCAGAAGCATCTTTGCAGTGGCTGTTTTAACCCTGTAGTAGTAGGGTTGTGTTAGCTGCAACTGTTTTAAAGAAGAGACTTTTCTAATATAAATATTGAACTAGCATTCATGTGCATAACATATTAGCACAGATCTTCCTCAACTTACGATGGGGTAACGTCCTAATAAACCCAACATAAGCTGAAAATACCATAACTCAAAAACGCATTGAATACACCCAACCTAGCAAACATCATAAAATAGCATAGCCTAATGAAGATGTGCTCAGAACATTTACATTAACGTACGACTGGGCAAAATCATCCAACGCAAAAACAATTTTATAGTAAAGTATTGAATATCTCATGGAATTTGCCTAATATTTACCGAAAGTGAAAAACAGAATGGTTGTATGCGTAGAGAATGGTTCTAAGTACATGGGTTGTTAACCCCTGCAATCCCATGGCTGACTGGGAGTTACAGCTTAATGCTGTTGCCTGGCATCATGAGAGAGTAACGTACTACATATGGCTGGCCTGGAAAGAGATCAAAATCCAAAATTCAAAGTACAGTTTCTATTGAATATATATTTCTTTTGCACCACCATAAAGTCAAAAAATCATTAAATTAACCCATCGTAAGTTGAGAACCATCTGTAAATGACACAAAATTAAATTTGATAATTAACATTTCCCTTAGCTATATATAGTACTTAAAATTAGCAAAAGAGCTTTATCTTTGTCTAACCAAAACAGTTTTGTTTTTAAACCAGCGGTACTCAAACCTGGATCCATCTTACGATCACCTGAGTAATTTTTAAAATATACTGATGCCTGGGCCCAAAACACAGTGATACAGATTGCATTGATCTGGGGTGGATCTCAGACATAAGGATTTTTAAAAAGCTTCTCACATGATTCTCATATTCAGGTAAGGTTGAATTAATCACTGCTCTGATTCTTAAAAAGATACACAAAGAAACTGAGGGTTAATCAGCAATTTTTTCCTGCTATATTTTCCTATATATGTATATATATTTTGTCTGGTTGTTGCTCAATGGGCTTCTATCAGGGAAACAAAAACTTACTAGAACATTTTATATAAAAATTTGTCTACTCTCACCTCCGGTCACAATGGCAAAAAATAGTATTTTGAAATTCCAGAAGTTGACATTGCTATTAATGCACTTCCTCAGGTGATACAGAAGATGTTCTACTTAAATTGTAGTCAGCAGCAGAAAAGAAACACCTACAGCAGTATAGAATAAGATATTTGGAGAAGTAGTCATCAGTTCTCTCATCAGAGACAGAAGTTCACATCTACTTGTGTGAAAATTTTAATAAAACTACCAAGAGATTGAAAAAAAAATGTGTAACTATTGTTAAAAATAGTCACACTGTAGCACTTTATATGCTAGTTGAAATCTATACACTTGGATTTTAAAATACATCCTAAGAAGAATATTCTAATGATACAGCTACACTAGGAAGAGATGTAAAATAAGCTCTTAAGGTGTTCTTATTATAAGTTTCCTCTCCACATGTTCTTGCAAATTCTTGGGATTATTGTTAACTTGAAAAGACAATGGCCATAATATCTTCCAGAAAAGGGCTATACACATGGCAGTAGCTAGGTCTATTTACCTGGAAAGACAACTACTTCATTCCAGAATAACTTGATCTGAGACCATGAAGAAAATCTCCTTTCTCCTTTTAATATTCATTATTTGCTGATAATACTCTTAAACGACTAGTCCTTAAAACACTTTTATGCGTTTGCTATTATTTTTTCCCTTCCTCATCTACCTATACTTAACCTTTTGATATGTGCATCTACTGCAATGTCTTGGACAAAATATCTGTAGGAGTGAATCTTAGATAAACAAAATATCTGAGAATTTTGTTAGTAAGCCTAAGCCAGCTGGACACTGTCCTAAGAACCCATGAAATAATTTATATTGCATACATATTTTACTGTATAGGAAATTCATCAGGAAAATATATGCTTTCATTTGAGCCACTCATCTATACAATAACAAGAAGTTGATATGGAGAACAATTTTATTTATTATTTATTTTTGGCTGTGTTGGGTCTTCGCTTCTATGCGAGGGCTTTCTCCAGTTGCGGCAAGCGGGGGCCACTCTTCATCGTGGCGCGCGGGCCCCTCACTATCGCGGCCTCTCTTGTTGCGGAGCACAGGCTCCAGACGCGCAGGCTCAGTAATTGTGGCTCACGGGCCCAGTTGCTCCGCGGCATGTGGGATCCTCCCAGACCAGGGCTCGAACCCGTGTCCCCTGCATTAGCAGGCAGACTCCCAACCACTGCGCCACCAGGAAAGCCCCGAGAGCAATTTTAATTAAGAATTTTAGGACTTGCCTGATGGTGAAGTGGTTAAGAATCTGCCTGCCAATGCAGGGGACATGGGTTCAAGCCCTGGTCTGGGAAGATCCCACATGCCGCCGAGTAACTAAGCCCGAGCGCCACAACTACTGAGCCTGCGCTCTAGAGCCCGCGAGCCACAACTACTGAGCCTGTGTGCCACAACTACTGAAGCCCATGCACCTAGAGCCCGTGCTCCACAACAAGAGAAGCCACCGCAATGAGAAGCCTGTGCACTGCAACGAAGAGTAGTCCCCTCTCACCGCAACTAGAGAAAGCCCGCACGCAGCAACAAAGACCCAACACAGCCAAAAATAAATAAATTAATTAATTCAAGAAAAAGAATTTTAATTGGTGGCTGAATTGACTGGTTAGATTCAGTGGAGTGCTGGCAAATGTTTAACAACTGCTGAGGGTACACAGTGCTGACTTGAAATGTTTGCTGAATTAGCTCTTATAAATATTCCCATCATGGCCATTTCAAGCCTTCAATATGACATCATGAATGTGGAGTTGGGAAGAGATGATAACATTGGACTCGTATGAGCAGTAGTTAATGAACTAATAAACATAAAATTTTATATACTTTAAGGACAAAGAAGAGGTCTTTCAAAACAAATAAAGATAAAGAGCAGAAACAAAAGCCCCAGTTGCAAGTGTGCAATTATTCTTTCAAATATTTGAGAGGCATGCATTGAGTTTAAAACAAGTATTATTCTAAGTACCTGGAATATATCATTGCACAAAACCAAAAATATTCTGGGTCACATGGTTTATAGTCTAGTGCAAGAAGATAGAAAATAAACATAACACATAAATGTTAAAAGATGCCAACTATTATGGAAAAATAGTACAAGGTAAAAGGGATTATCAGCTTGCAGGACAGTTTGTGATTTTAAATAACAAGGTTAGAGTAGACTTTTGTGAAAAGGCGAGATTTGGGCAAAACACTGAATCTAATTTATGTTTTAAAAGAAGCACTCTGTTCACATAAAACTAATGAAATCTGAATAAGCTTTGTGCATTATACCAGTGTTTTGATAGAATTTTATAAACCGTATTTATGTAAGATGTAACCATCTGCAACTGGTACATGGGGCCTCCTGTACATATTTTTTGGTAAGTTTCTGTGAATCTATTATTACTTCAAAATATTTTTTTTAAAGGAGCACTCTACTATATTGAATACAGACTGCAGAAGACAAGGATAAAAGCCGGAAAATAATTATGGAATTATTATATTAATCCAGTCTAGAGATATGACTTTGCTTGAAGGTATTAGTGATGGAGCAGGAATGATGGATTATTTTTTTTTATCATTATTTATTTTTATTTATTTATTAATTTATTTTTGGCTGCGTTGGGTCTTCATTGCTGTGCCTGGGCATTCTCTAGTTGCAGCGAGCGGGGGCTACTCTTCGTTGTGGTGCACGGGCTTCTCATTGCGGTGGCTTCTCTTGTTGAGGAGCATGGGTTCTAGGCTCACAGGCTTCAGTAGTTGCAGCCTGCGGGCTCAGTAGTTGTGGCTCATGGGCTCTAGAGCGCAGGCTCAGTAGTTGTGGCTCACGGGCTTAGTTGCTCCACAGCATGTGGGATCTTCCCGGACCAAGGATCAAACCCATGTCCCCTGCATTGGCAGGCAGATTCTTAACCACTGTGCCACCAGGGAAGTCCCCTTCCTTTTTTTTTTTTTTAATTTTTTTTTTATTTTGACAGATTATTTTGAAAGCAGAGCCAAAGGGATTTCCTGATGGATTGGATATGGGTTGTGAAAGTGAAGGGTCAAGAGGATCCCAAGGTTTTATGTTTGAAGAACTGGATAAAGAGGAATGGGGAACACTACAGAGGGAGCAGGCTTGGGATGGAGAGTTCTCAACTTTACTTTTAGGGATTTTACATTTGAGAAATCTATTAGACATCCAAGTGTAGCAATCAAGGAAGCAATTTTACATAAGTGTGGAATTCAGAAGAGGGTCTGAGCTAAAAAACTAACTTTGAGTGTTATTTGTATAAATGATGTTTAAATCCAGAGCTGGATGATATCACATAGAGAATAAATGTAGAAAAGATACCAAGGACTGAGACATGGAACACTCTGAATTTCAGACGTCAGGAAAAGAGGGGGAACACGCAAGGAGACTAAGAATGAGTACTGAGTGAAATAGCAAGAAAAACCAGGAGAAGCAAGTGGCATGAATTCAGTGTCACATAATGTCAAGTAAGACAAGGAGCAGAAATTGATCACTGGATTTAGCAAGAAGAAAGTCACTCGTGTCCTGTCAAGAACTGTTTCAGTTTAGTGTTGAGACAAAAGCTCTATCACAGTGAGTTAAGAGAAAATAAGATGGGAGTGGTGGGAGGCAGCAAACAGAGGCAACTCATTCAAAAAGATTTGCTACAAGTGGAAGCGAAGAATTTGAGCAGTAGCTGGAGTGCAGGAAGTGGACTCAAGATAATTTTTTAAGAGGAGAAAAAGGAAAACAGCATGCTGATAGAAACGATCCAGTAGACAGGGAACAACTGAAAATGAAGGGAAAAGAAGGGAAAGCCACTAAAATGGTGTCCTTAAGTGGATAAGAAAGAACACAATCTCATTCACAGCAGAAAGTCAGAAGGTCTGGCGTAGGGTGCGGGGCATGGACAGTTTACCTAAGTGAGATGGGACAGTATATGGATTCATGTGATGGGAGAGGTAGATGTCCAGTTGGTGTATATAAAGTTTTCCTCTGATTACTTTAGTCAATGGAGGAGAAAGAAAGGCCATGAGCTGAGCAAAGAGGACAAAGGAAAAGATGGTGATTTGAGGAGAGGCGTGAGGTGTTGAAAAGTCACCCAGAAGGACAGCAGAAGTGAATGGACAAGGGAAATGGGGCATGACTGTCAGGACACATGGAAGGCTAGTCAGCTATAAAGTAGGGGGAGAGTTAAAATTAACTAGGGTTATGGTTTGTCCATCCAAGGGCTATGGAGTGAGAGGGGCAAGAGAGCTACGGGGGGAAACAAGGAGACTATTTCAATGACTTCTCATGGGGCACTGCCCTCGGGTTTTAGATCATTACTTCAAGTCAGGAAGAGTCCCCTGTGACTCTGCTGGTCATCCTCTTCGGTCTGAGAGAACAATTTGGGGCAGTTACTGTGCTTTTCAGAGCTTTATGCCCTCTACTCAGACGCCAACCTCCTTTGCACCAGCCATAATGGGATATGAAAGAGAGAAATTGGTACTTCAG
Organism: Balaenoptera ricei; assembly: GCF_028023285.1. NCBI lineage: Eukaryota > Metazoa > Chordata > Mammalia > Artiodactyla > Balaenopteridae > Balaenoptera > Balaenoptera ricei. Next base: position 68,838,432 of record NC_082647.1, read on the forward strand.
GTTGCTTTCTATGTGTGTTTCCCCAGAGCTAACAGTACCTCGGTGGTTCTTGTCTATCTTTTTGTCCCCTTTCCTTCACTTTTTCTCCATTCTGTTAAGTGGCCAATTATGCTTGGACACATAACGTTCTGTTTAATAATTGTCTTTTCAGCCTTCCCCCTTGTCCAGAGGATAAAATAGAAAGCCCAAGTAGTTAAGCTCTATGTAGACCCATCATGTTAGTAATGAAAAGGGTTATTTCTCTAGAGAGGCATAAGCCTCTTGTCTTCTTTTCCACCACCCCTGCTCTTCCCTTCCTGTCCGACGACGCTACCCATGCCTGCACACACTCACTCAATTCATTTTGGAGAGGCCGAAAAATAACAGGGAGATAATTCTTGACACTTTCTGTTCCTTGAGAACACTTTATAACTTGTATGGTTGAAGTTACATATTTTTTCCCCACTCCTTGAACTTAAAGTCTGCTCTTTTATTCCCTATAATTTTTTCTTTCTTTTTAAAAGTTATTTTGAGTCATTTATTAGATTCAGTGAGGGTAGGTTTTACAAATTGAATTCACTGTGTTTTTCCAGAGAGATAGACTAGATTTATATATATGTATATATATACATATACATATATATAGTTGCAAGAAATGATCACTTCATGCAGTACTGTTCAAGTAGTTCCTTCACAAATATCATGTGGCATCTTCAAACTAATGAGCTCATTTTCAACTAAATATCAAGATTTTTAGATTCGCTAGTGCTAATTAACCACCATTCACTATTTGTGATGACAATATTGCTATTAGTAAATGGGGATGATAATAATAATATCTTCCTTGTGCTTCTGCTGAGATTAGTACCTGGTGCACATTAAGCATTATTATATTAACTGTGAGCCCTTATCATCATCTCTGCTGTCAGATTTATACTAAGCTCTGGGAATTTTTTTTTAACCATAAACTTAATTTCAGATTATTATCAATTTTCATTTACTTTTGCATTTTCACTAGATGCTTTAAACTTCCTATCTGCAACAACAACCAGGATACAATGTAAAATGATTTCAATTAAAGTTATATTTAAATTATCAATTTTAACCTTGTTAAGGGAAATTCACTCTCATAGGCAATAGAATTAAGTGCAGTCATTATATGTGTTTCAATCAAAATATTTAATGAAATGCAAATATGAGTTACAATTTTAAATCTGTACACCATTAAAAATTTTGAAACCCACACTAGCTCAGAAGATGCAAGTTTTGTTTTACTTTTTAAGTTCTTTTGTGGATTGCAAAACATTTACTGAGGAATCAGACATTCTGGAAACAATAGTATATTCTGTAGTTGCAATGATAATAATATCCTGTTTTAAGACAATACAAAATTACCAAAATTTCTAAATAGTTTCTGACCATAAAAATTGCCAGCTCTCTGTACATTTACCAACAAACACAATATTATGCAACCTGGAAAAATCGAAGACTATTTACTTTGCTGGCATACATATTTCAAAGAATATAATTTGCTCACATACATATTTTAAAGAAGGTAAAACTCCAAAAGACTGTGCCCAAGTTTTAAATTCAAAATAGAACTCAAGGAAAGGGACCATATTTATCTTGTGGCTTTCTGTACCCACTCATCCATACCATGCCTCTGGAGGCTGTGAAAGCTTTAATGTGAAAAGGAGGGCTGTAACTATACATGGAATTATTCTAGACCCTGCTTCTCAGATGATCTGTAGGATAGTCCTCTCATAAAACAGACCTCCATTTTCTCCCTCTAACACTGAGAAATTAGAAGACACAATATTTTAGGACTCTTCCAGCCACAATAGTCTATGATTCATAATTTAAAACATCTCCAGATACCCTAGAAGGATACTCAGCTCCACACCCCCTAAATATTCCCCTCCTAATATTCCCATCTCTACTTTTTACTTCTCTTAAATCTTATCCAACTTCTGAACAGAAAGTTCAGATTGAGGAACTTGGAGATGTCTAATCCCACTACCAGATAAACTGAAAAAAGGAGAAAGAAGCAAGAATTCCAGTTGACAATTTCAAGCTCCAATTGACAATTTTAAGCTGAGGAATTTACCTACCATGTGACAATCAATCTTTATATGTTTACAAGTTATCAGAGAGCAGACTGGAGATGAAACACTGTGTTTGGATACTGTTGCTTGCTTTTCTGAATATCCCTATCAGGCAGTGTTTGGAAGGGAAATTTATGGTGGTGGTGGTTTTTTTAATGGTATCTTTCACAGTCTACATCTTACATTGGTATATTTGCTATAACACTTCCAATAAACTTTGCCATAATTTGTGATCAAATTTTTAAAAACCTGCTAAAATGCTAATAAATGAGCTGGCTATTCTAAGTGAGAGGATTTCTGATGCAATTTAGCTATATTCCAGCCATTTACCTATTAGGATAAAGGCTTCTCCCACATTGTTTAAATATTTCTGGAGATCTAACAAAAAGAAGGGAATGATTAAGGGTGATGATTTTGTAAAGGAATTTAGTTACAAAGCAGTCAGAGATGGTTTAAGGACTGTGCACCATTGCACAAGTTAAGAATCAGAAATGAGAAGATGAATGAGGCTGTAGCAGCCACCCCAGGGTATTGCAGGAATCCACTGATCAATGTGCTTCTATCTACTACAGAGAAAATTCTTGGTCATTTTGGGGGAGAAAAAAAAAAAAAACCTGCCAGGAACACAAAAGCTGTTGAAAGTAAGCTAACACTGTTTGTAAGTTTCTTAGGCTGCTGTAAAAAATTACCACAAACTTGGTGCCTTAAAACAACAGAAATTTATTTTCTCATAGTTCTGGAGGCCAGAGATCTGATATTAAGGTATCTTCAAGGATGGTTTCTTCTGGAGGCTTTGAGGAAGAATCCGTCTCATGCCTCTCCCTTAGCTTCCGGTGGCTGCTGGAAATCCTTGGAAATCTTGGCCTTGTTGACCCATCACATTGATCTCTGTCCCTGTCAGAACATGGCCTTCTCCATTTCTCTGTGTCCTCTCCTCTTCTGCCTTTTATTTATTTATTTATTTTAAATACAACTTTATTGGGGTATAATTGCTTCACAATACTGTGTTAGTTTCTGTTGCACAACAAAGCGAATCAGCCATATGCATACACATGTCACCATATCCCCTCCCTCTTGAGCCTCCCTCCCATCCTCCCTATTCGACCCCTCTAGGTCATCGCAAAGCACCGAGCCCATCTCCCTGTGCTATGCTGCTGCTTTCAACCAGCCAACTTTTTTACATCCGGTAGTATATATATGTCGATCCTACTCTCACTTCTCCCCAGCTTTGCCCTCCCACCCCATGTCCTCAAGTCCATTCTCTATCTCTACTTCTTTATTCCTGCCCTGCAACTAGGTTCATCAAAAACTTTTTTTTTTTTTTTTTAGATTCCATATATATGTGTTAGCATACTGTATTTGTTTTTCTCTTTCTGACTTACTTCACTCTGTATGACAGACTCTAGGTCCATCCATCTCACTACAAATAACTCAATTTTGTTTCTTTTTATGGCTGAGTAATATTCCATTGTACATATGTGCCACAGCTTCTTTATCCATTCATCTGTTGATGGACACTTAGGTTGCTTCCATGTCCTGGCTATTGTAAATAGAGCTGCAATGAACATTTTGGTACATGACTCTTTTTGAATTATGGTTTTCTTAGGGTATAACCTCAGTAGTGGGATTGCTGGTTCATATGGTAGTTCTATTTTTTAGTTTTTTAAGGAATCTCCATACTGTTCTCCATAGTGGCTGTATCAATTTCCATTCCCACCAACAGTGTAAGAGGGTTCCCTTTTCACCACTCCCTTTCTAGCATTTATTGTTTCTAGCTTTTTTGAAATGGCCATTCTGACCGGTGTAAGGTGATACCTCATTGTAGTTTTGACTTGAGTTTCTCTAATAATAAGTGATGTTGACCATCTTTTCATGTGTTTGTTCACAATCTGTATACCTTCTTTGGAGAAATGTCTATTTAGGTATTCTGCCCATTTTTGGATTGGGTTGTTTGTTTTTTTTGATACTGAGCTCCATGAGCTGTTTGTATATTCTGGAGATTAATCCTTTGTCTGTTGGTTCATTTGCAAATATTTTCTCCCATTCTGAGGGTTGTCTTTTCATCTTGTTTATAGTTTCCTTTGCTGTGCAAAAGCTTTTAAGTTTCATTAGGTCCCATTTGTTTATTTATTTTTTATTATTTCCATCAGTCTAGGAGGGGTACCCAAAAGAACTTGCTGTGGTTTATGTCAAAGAGTGTTTTTCCTATGTTTTCCTCCAAGAGTTTTACAGTGTCTGGTCTTACATTTAAGTCTTTAATCCATGTGGAGTTTAATTTTGTGTTAAATGTTATGTAGTGTTCTAATTTCATTCTTTGACATGTAGCTGTCCAGTTTTCCCAACACCACTTATTGAAGAGGCTGTCTTTTATCCATTGTATATTCTTGCATCCTTTGTCATAAATTAGGTGTCCATAAGTGTGTGGGTTTATCTCTGGGCATTCTATCCTGTACCTATGATCTATATTTCTGTTTTCATGTCAGTACCATACTGTCTTGATTACTGTAGCTTTGTGGTATAGTTTGAACCCAGGGAGCCTGATTCCTCAAATTACATTTTTGTTTCTCAAGATTGCTTTGGCTATTCGGGGTCTTATGTGTTTCCATACGAATTGTAAAATTTTTTGTTCTAATTCTGTAAAGAATGCCATTGGTATTTTGATAGGGATTGCATTGAATGTGTAGATTGCTTTGGGTAGTATAGTCATTTTCACAATATTGATTTTTCCAATCCAACAACATGGTATATTTTTCCATCTGTTTATGTCATCTTTGATTTCTTTCATCAGTGTTTTATAGTTTTCTGAGTACAAGTCTTTAGCCTCCTTAGGCAGTTTTATTCCTAGGTATTTTATTCTTTTTGTTGCAGTGGTAAATGGGAGTGTTTACTTAATTTCTCTTTCTGATTTCTCCTTGTTGGTGTATAGGAATGCCAGAAATTTCTGTGCATTAATTTTTTAACCTGCAACCTTACCAAATTCATTGCTTAGTTCTACTAGTTTTCTGGTGGCATCTTTAGGATCTTCTGTGTATGGTATCACGTCATGGGCAAACAGTGACAGTTTTACTTCTTCTTTTCCAGTTTGTATTCCTTTTATTTCTTTTTCATCTCTGATTGCCATGGCTAGGACTTACAAAACTATGTTAAATAGGAGTGGCGAGAGTGGACATCTTTGTCTTGTTCCTGATCTTAGTGGAAATGCTTTCAGTTTTTCACCATTGAGTATGATGCTTGCTGTGGGTTTGTCATATATGGCCATTATTATGTTGAGGTAAGTTCCCTCTACGCCCACTTTCTGGAGAGTTTTTATCATAAATGGGTGTTGAATTCTGTCAAAAGATTTTTCTTCACTGGTTCCAGGGGTTAGAATTTGGACATAACTTTTGTGGGGGGGGGCAGGGTGGGGGCAGGCACTATTCAACTCACTACACACTAGATTTGGGTAGAAACTTTAAAGGTGATGTTCAGCCAAAGCATTGCTTTGAAAACCCAGGATTCTTAATGGAATTTTGTAAAGTTATTTTTTATTAAAAGGTATGTTAGTTCAGGGCTTCCCTGGTGGCGCAGTGGTTGAGAATCTGCCTGCCAATGCCGGGTACACGGGTTCGAGCCCTGGTCTGGGAAGATCCCACATGCCACGGAGCAACTCGGCCCGTGAGGCACAACTACTGAGCCTGTGCATCTGGAGCGAGTGCTCTGCAACAAGAGGGGTCGCGATAGTGAGAGGCCCACGCACCGCAATGAAGAGTGGCCCCCGTTCGCCACAACTAGAGAAAGCCCTCGCACAGAAACGAAGACCCAACACAGCCAAAAATAAATAAATTAATTAATTAATTTAAAAAAAAAGATATGTTAGTTCAGATTCTCTGAGACGTTCATGAAAGACACTGGAGAGACATCTGCAAAAAATAAAAGGGAGTGGGAGTAGGCAGAGAGAGCCTTTAGACTCTAAAGCAGGTCTAGCACTTGGGAAAGGAGACCAGAAGATGAAAACTGGGTAGGCAGGCCTCAGAAGTGATGAAGCTCTGAGAAAGTGGTGAGCACCTGGTTGGCCACCAGGCCAACACCACTGTGCTTGGTCACTGCCTGGGAGCAATCCAGGGAGAGCATGGCCTCAGCATCAATACTGTAGTAAGTCCAAAGTGTAATGCTGAATGATGAAGAGGTAGTCAAACGTCAGTGAAAAGCTTTCTGTCACCATTCATCAAAAGTTTCAAGAAGAATTCAAGAAGAAGGAAAATTCTGCAAACAGCTCTTTTGATATATCTAGAGCATGTCCTGCTCAAGGACATCCTTCTAGGATTGTTGATTTTCAGATAATGTACAAGTGATCTTTATATCTCCCATTACCACTGTTACTGTTCCAGCCAGGGCTACTGACAACCTTGAAAGCATATTATATGATATGAGTGATGCATTATCTGGAGTGAGGTGCTACTGGAGGTGCTAATGGAGATGACTCTGCTCTAACAAACGATTAGTTAAATGGTCCTGAGAGCAAGAAGGTACTCATATTAATCAATTGGGCTTCAAAATAGACCTCATGCCTAACAATAAAGTATGGAAAAACACACTGTTCTATACTTTTTTGGTAAACTTCCGAAAGTTTTATGAAGAGAACTAACCAAACACACATCTTGGGTCTACTGTAGAGGCCAGATTTACTACTGTGAACAGTGAAAATGTTGCAGAATTGGTTTGTATGCAATAGCAAGAAATTACAGTAAGAAATTCATTCAATGTAATTATTATTGTGAATTGAAAGAAAATATAAATACCTGACGCAAATCTCTAAATAAATTTTAGATCATGCAGATAAAAATAATTTGGCAAAATATCTGAATACACATAGTCTGTCAATTATTCTTTCAACTAAAAATGGTATCCTACGAGAAAGGTGAATAATTCAACTTGCACCTCCAATAATCAAAGCAAGTGCTTTTCCTTGGGACAACATATTTCTGTGTCAATCAGAATTACTTATGCACACTTCCTATTTTATTACATAGAACATTAAAAAGATGCACTCAACAGCAATGATTTAATTAAACTGACTATGTGTAATGTTTCTTCAAGGACATTCTTAAATAAATAAACAAATAAATAAATTTTAAAAACAATTGGACAAGTGCATGTGATCATGAGAGGAATATGAGCGTCTCATATTGTCATATTATCACCAGTTTTATTGACACAAGCAAAGGGAATGGAAACAGATGTGGAATTTGAGTTTTAAGCCTCCTATTATTGTGGTCTCTGGCATCAGCTGGTAGTTTACAACCATCCATTTCTAGAGTTAAAAAAGCCAACAGGACAAAACTGTCCACTGGTTCCATGTACTTGGACATGGCCTTATTCTTGGACATGGTCAAACCTCAGGCATTTATTCCTGCCTCTCTCACTGCTTCACCAGCCCCCATCTACTCATCCTCCCCCTTCAGCAAGCAGCAGCTTTAACTACATCTTCCACCCCACTTTCCACTTCAATCAAGAAGTCTGCAAGAGTTTAATTTAAAAATCTACTTCGTTTCTTTGTTGTTTTTGTTTTAAGGGTTATTTTTATTTACTGCCTCTGTAACTTAATCATTCTTCAAGTTTCTGCTTAGAAGGAAAAGGTAATTCGTAGCTAATACTTTACACAGCAGTATCATTATATACTACACACATATACACTAACAAGCTCAAAAAGTGCTAAATAATTAGGTGTTAAATGATTAAGTAATTGGTGCATTAGTGCTTTATATTATGCAAAAGTCTGTTGAGTTTTTTATAGGTGCTACAGTATTTATTACTACTTTGGAAGATTTGGTTCGGTGTTTTTATAGGCTGGGAATGCATGTTAACTTTCCTATTAAAAATAATGGCATAGAAGCTTCTACTATTTAAAAAAATCAAGAGTCAACACATTTTCAATAATGGATTTGATTCAGATAATGAGGGATGAATACATTACACCTACTAAGTAGAAATAGAATGTATAAAGTCAGTGAATTCAAAGTAACTGAAGAATAACCAAGAAGTTAATGAGGAAGAGACCACAAGTGTGAGAAAAGCCAAGAACAGCATTGGAATATAACCCAGCCAATTGGAGGATCCAAATAAACCCGTTCTAAGTAATCAATAACGAGGAACAGAGAAATGCATAAACAAACCATCTATACCATAGAAAATTTCAGGAAATGAGTATGAGAGGGCTTTTGCAGTGGGCAAAGATGAGATCACCAGGAGGTATAAATGAACCTTAAGTAAAAATGACTATACTGTCCAATAACTGTGGGAAATTCTTTTGTGTTGCAACCTGTCAAACATCATGATAAAATCATGTTTATATTAGACAGTGACGTTTTCATAAACCTATACTGCCTCACAAAATTTTTGTAGTGTCCACTGCAAAGGAGAAAAAAAAAGGACAGTAAGCTCATTTTCCTGACAGTGTGACTTTTATAAACTGGCTTGAGTTACTAGAATGTGTGACAGCCAGATGCTTTGTTAGTTTTTTGGCCCTGACTTGCTTTAGTGTTATCTGCTCTCACCTACAGAATTGGGAGGAGTATAAGGACAAGTTACAGGTCTGAATGTGCATAAGAGATTTATAAGCTGTGGAGAAATCATCTTGATGTTGTTTTTTTGATAGTAAGAACCTGAGAAAGACTGGGAAAATATCTCCTCCAAAGTTAAAGTTAAATAAAGAGAATTCCAAGAAATTAAAATAAACTTCAATTATTACCTAGTAAGAGCTTTACCTAAGGCACATTATTCTAGCATATACACAACTATAAAGAAAATTCTAAATTGTTTGGATATTTCTTTCAGTTAAAATCTGAAATTATGGAAAAGCTGAGAAGACGCCGTGTGAAGTGGAAAGTGTGAAAGATTTTAGGTTTTCTCTTATTCATATATTACTATTATTGTCATTTTGCTATGGCATACCTACTGGTTTTGCTTGAATGTTACTCTGAATGAGGTTATCAGATTACCTTTTCACCAACTGTCGCTTTGCAACTGTTATTTAACTCTTAATCAGATTATAGTTGAATATCAATTACGCTTTTTTTTTTTAATTTAAGAATATAAGGAGAGGGGTCTGGGCAAGATGGCGGAAGAGTAAGACGCGGAGATCACCTTCCTTCCCACAGATACATTAGAAATACATCTCCACGTGGAACTGCTCCTACAGAACACCCATTGAACGCTGGCAGAAGACGTCAGACCTCCCAAAAGGCAAGAAACTCCCCACGTTCCTGGGTAGGGCAAAACAAAAAAGAAATAACAGAGACAAAAGAATAGGGATGGGACCTGCACCAGTGGGAGGGAGCTGTGAAGGAGGAAAGGTTTCCACACGCTAGGAAGCCCCTTCACGGGCAGAGACTACAGGTGGCAGAGGGGGAAGCTTCGGAACCGTGGAGGAGAGCGCAGCCACAGGGGTGCGGAGGGCAAAGCGGAGAGATTCCCACACAGAGGATCGGTGCCGACCAGCACTCACCAGCCCGAGAGGCTTGTCTGCTTACCCGCCGGGGCGGGCGGGGGCTGGGAGCTGAGGCTTGGGCTTCGGTCAGATCGCAGGGAGAGGACTGGGGTTGGCGGCGTGAACACAGCCTGAAGGGGCTAGTGCGCCACAGTTAGCTGGGAGGGAGTCCAGGAAAAAGTCTGCAGCTGCCGAAGAGGCAAGAGACTTTTTCTTGCCTCTTTGTTTCGCGGTGCGCAAGGAGAGGGGATTCACAGTGCCGTGCCGCCTAAACGAGCTCCAGAGACGGGCGCGAGCCGCGGCTATCAGCGCGGAACCCAGAGACGGGCATGAGACGCTAATGCTGCTGCTGCAGCCACCAGGAAGCCTGTGTGCGAGCACAAGTCACTCTCCACACCACCCCTCCAGGGAGCCTGTGCAGCCCGCCACTGCCAGGCTCCCGTGATCCGGGGACAACCTCCCCGGGAGAACGCATGGCGCACCTCAGGCTGCTGCAATGTCACGCCGGCTGCTGCCGCCGCAGCAGACTCACCCCGCCTCCTCCATACCCCTCCCTCCCCCCGGCCTGAGTGAGCCAGAGCCCCCGAAGCAGCTGCTCCTTTAACCCCGTCCTGTGTGAGCGAAGAACAGATGCCCTCAGGCGACCTACATGCAGAGGCGGGTCCAAATCCAAAGCTGAACCCCAGGAGCGGTGCGAACAAAGAAGAGAAAGGGAAATTTCTCCCTGCAGCCTCAGAAGCAGCGGATTAAAGCTCCACAAACAACTTGATGTGCCTGCATCTGTTGAATAACTGAATAGACAACGAATCATCCCAAATTCAGGAGGTGGACTTTGGGAGCAGGATATATTAATCTCTCCTCTTTTCCTTTTTTTGTGAGTGTGTATGTGTATGCTTCTGGGTGAGATTTTGTCTGTATAGCTTTGCTGGCACCATTTGTCCTAGGGTTTGGTTTGTCCGTTTTTTGTTTTTTTTTTTTACTTAAAAAAATTTTTTTAAATAAATTTTTCTTAATAATTTTTTCCTTATTTTTTATTTTAAAAAATTTAAAAAAGTTTTTCTTATTTTTTATTTTAAAAAATGAAAAATTTTTTTCTTAATAAAATTTTTTCTTAATTTTTTCTTATTTATTATAAAAAATTAATAACTTTATTTTAAAAAATTAAAAAAAATTTTCTTAATAAATTATTTCTTAATAATTTTTTTCTTTTTTATTATAATACATTTATTTTATTTTATTTTATCCTCTTCCTTTCTATTTTTTCTCACTTTTATTCTGAGCCGTGTGGATGAAAGGCTCCTGGTGCTCCAGCCAGGCATCAGGGCTGTGCCTCTGAGGTGGGAGAGCCAACTTCAGGACACTGGTCCACAAGAGACCTCCCAGCTTCACGTAATATCAAATGGCAAATATCTCTCAGAGATCTCCATCTCAACATCAAGATCCAGCTTCACTCAACGACCAACAAGCTACAGTGCTGGACAACCTATGCCAAACAACTAGCAAGACAGGAACACAGCCCCATCCATTAGCAGAGAGGCTGCCTAAAATCATAATAAGGCCACAGACATCCCAAAACACACCACCAGACGTGGACGTGCCCACCAGAAAGACAAGATCCAGCCTCATCCACCAGAACACAGGCACTAGTCCCCTCCACCAGGAAGCCTACACAACCCACTGAACCAACCTTAGCCACTGAGGGCAGATACCAAAAACCACGGGAACTACGAACCTGCAGCCTGTGAAAAGGAGACCCCAAACACAGTAAGATAAGCAAAATGAGATGACAGAAAAACACACAGCAGATGAAGGAGCAGGGTCAAAACACACCAGACCTAACAAATGAAGAGGAAATAGGCAGTCTACCTGAAAAAGAATTCAGAATAATGATAGTAAAGATGATCCAAAATCTTGGAAATACAATAGACAAAATGCAAGAAACATTTAACAAGGACGTAGAAGAACTAAAGAGGAACCAAGAAACGATGAACAACACAATAAATGAAATTTAAAATCCTCTAGAAGGGATCAATAGCAGAATAACTGAGGCAGAAGAACGGGTAAGTGACCAGGAAAATAAAATGGTGGAAATAACTACTGCAGAGCAGGATAAAGAAAAAAGAATGAAAAGAACTGAGGACAGTCTCAGAGACCTCTGGGACAACATTAAATGCACCAACATTCGAATTATAGGGGTCCCAGAAGAAGAAGAGAAAAAGAAAGGTACTGAGAAAATATTTAAAGAGATTATAGTTGAAAACTTCCCTAATATGGGAAAGGAAATACTTAATCAAGTCCTGGAAGCACAGAGAGTCCCATACAGGATAAATCCAAGGAGAAACACGCCAAGACACATATTAAACAAACTGTCAAAAATTAAATATAAAGAAAACATATTAAAAGCAGCAAGGGTAAAACAACAAATAACACACAAGGGAATCCCCATAAGGTTAACAGCTGATCTTTCAGCAGAAACTCTGCAAGCCAGAAGGGAGTGGCAGGATATACTTAAAGTGATGAAGGAGAAAAACCTACAACCATGATTAATCTACCCAGCAAGGATCTCATTCAGATTTGATGGAGAAATTAAAACCTTTACAGACAAGCAAAAGCTGAGAGAGTTCAGCACCATCAAACTAGCTTTACAACAAATGCTAAAGGAACTTCTCTAAGCAAGAAACACAAGAGAAGGAAAACACCTACAATAACAAACCCAAAACATTTAAGAAAATGGGAATAGGAACATACATATCGATAATTACCTTAAATGTAAATGAATTAAATGCTCCCACCAAAAGACACAGACTGGCTGAATGGATACAAAAACAAGACCCATATATATGCAGTCTACAAGAGACCCACTTCAGACCTAGGGACACATACAGACTGAAAGTGAGGGGACGGAAAAAGATATTCCATGCAAATGGAAATCAAAAGATAGCTGGAGTAGCAATTCTCATATCAGACAAAATAGACTTTAAAATAAAGACTATTACAAGAGACAAAGAAGGACACTATATAATGATCAAGGGATCAATCCAAGAAGAAGGTATAACAATTGTAAATATTTATGCACCCAACATAGGAGCACCTCAATACATAAGGCAAATACTAACAGCCATAAAAGGGGAAATCGACAGTAACACAATCATAGCAGGGGACTTTAACACCCCACTTTCACCAATGGACAGATCATCCAAAATGAAAATAAATAAGGAAACACAAGCTTTAAATGATACATTAAACAAGATGGACTTAATTGATATTTATAGGACATTCCACCCAAAAACAGCAGAATACACATTTTTCTCAAGTGCTCATGGAACATTCTCCAGCATAGATCATATCTTGGGTCACAAATCAAGCCTTGGTAAATTTAAGAAAATTGAGATCGTATCAATTATCTTTTCTGACCACAACGCTATGAGACTAGATATCAATTACAGGAAAAGATCTGTAAAAAATACAAACACATGGAGGCTACACAATACACTACTTAATAACGAAGTGATCACTGAAGAAATCAAAGGGGAAATCAAAAAATACCTAGAAACAAATGACAATGGAGACACGACGACCCAAAACCTATGGGGTGCAGCAAAAGCAGTTCTAAGAGGGAAATTTATAGCAATACAAGCCTACATCAAGAAACAGGAAACATCTCGAATAAACAACCTAACCTTGCAACTAAAGTAATTAGAGAAAGAGGAACAAAAAAACCCCAAAGCTAGCAGAAGGAAAGAAATCATAAAGATCAGATCACAAATAAATGAAAAAGAAATGAAGGAGACAATAGCAAAGATAAATAAAACTAAAAGCTGGTTCTTTGAGAAGATAAACAAAATTGATAAACCATTAGCCAGACTCATCAAGCGAAAAAGGGAGAAGACTCAAATCAATAGAATTAGAAATGAAAAAGGAGAAATAACCACTGACACTGCAGAAACACAAACGATCATGAGACATTACTACAAGCAACTCTATGCCAATAAAATGGACAACCTGGAAGAAATGGACAGATTCTTAGAAATGTACAACCTGCCGAGACTGAACCAGGAAGAAATAGAAAATATGCACAGGCCAATCACAAGCACTGAAATTGAAACTGTGATTAAAAATCTTCCAACAAACAAAAGACCAGGACCACATGGCTTCACAGGCGAATTCTATCAAACATTTAGAGAAGAGCTAAAACCTATCCTTCTCAAACCTATCCTTCCAAAATATTGCAGAGGGAGGAACACTCCCCAACTCATTCTACGAGGCCACCATCACCCTGATACCAAAACCAGACAAAGATGTCACAAAGAAAGAAAACTACAGGCCAATATCACTGATGAACATAGATGCAAAAATTCTCAACAAAAAACTAGCAAACAGAATCCAACAGCACATCAAAAGGATCATACACCATGATCAAGTGGGGTTTACTCCAGGAATGCAAGGATTCTTCAATATATGCAAATCAATCAACGTGATACATCATATTAACAAATTGAAGGAGAAAAACCATATGATCATCTCAATAGATGCAAAGAAAGCTTTCGACAAAATTCAACACCCATTTATGATAAAAGCCCTGCAGAAAGTAGGCATAGAGGGAACCTTCCTCAACATAATAAAGGCCATATATGACAAACCCACAGCCAACATTGTCCTCAATGGTGAAAAACTGAAACCATTTCCACTAAGATCAGGAACAAGACAAGGTTGCCCACTCTCACCACTATTATTCAACACAGTTTTGGAAGTGTTAGTCACAGCAATCAGAGAAGAAAAAGAAATAAAAGGAATACAAATTGGAAGAGAAGTAAAGCTGTCACTGTTTGCAGATGACATGATACTATACATAGAGAATCCTAAAGATGCTACCAGAAAACTACTAGAGCTAATCAATGAATTGGGTAAAGTAGCAGGATACAAAATTAATGCACAGAAATCTCTTGCATTCGTATACACTAATGATGAAAAATCTGAACATGAAATGAAGAAAACACTCCCGTTTACCACTGCAACAAAAAGAATAAAATATCTAGGAATAAACCTACCTAAGGAGACAAAAGACCTATATGCAGAAAATTATAAGACACTGATGAAAGAAATTAAAGATGATACAAATAGATGGAGAGATATACCATGTTATTGGATTGGAGGAATCAACATTGTGAAAATGACTCTACTACCCAAAGCAATCTACAGATTCAATGCAATCCCTATCAAACTACCACTGGCATTTTTCACAGAACTAGAACAAAAAATTTCACAATTTGTATGGAAACACAAAAGACCCCGAATAGCCAAAGCTACCTTGAGAACGAAAAATGGAGCTGGAGGAATCAGGCTTCCTGACTTCAGACTATATTACAAAGCTACAGTAATCAAGACAGTTTGGTACTGGCACAAAAACAGAAACATAGGTCAATGGAACAGGATAGAAAGCCCAGAGATAAACCCACACACATATGGTCACCTTATCTTTGATAAAGGAGGCAAGCATATACAGTGGAGAAAAGACAGCCTCTTCAATAAGTGGTGCTGGGAAAACTGGACAGGTACATGTAAAAGTATGAAATTACAACACTCCCTGACACCATACACAAAAATAAAGTCAAAATGGATTAAAAACCTAAATGTAAGGCCAGACACTATCAAACTCTTAGAGCAAAACATAGGCAGAACACTCTATGACATAAATCACAGCAAGATCCTTTTTGACCCAACTCCTAGAGAAATGGAAATAAAAACACAAATAAACAAATGGGACCTAATGAAACTTAAAAGCTTTTGCACAGCAAAGGAAACCATAAACAAGACCAAAAGACAACCCTCAGAATGGGAGAAAATATTTGCAAGTGAAGCAACTGACAAAGGATTAATCTCCAAGATTTACAAGCAGCTCATGCAGCTCAATAACAAAAAAACAAACAACCCAATCCAAAAATGGGCAGAAGACCTAAATAGACATTTCTCCAAAGAAGATATACAGATTGCCAACAGACACATGAAAGAATGCTCAACATCATTAATCATTAGAGAAATGCAAATCAAAACTACAATGAGATATCACCTCACACCGGTCAGAATGGCCATCATCAAAAAATCTAGAAACAATAAATGCTGGAGAGGGTGTGGAGAAAGGGGAACACTCTTGCACTGTTGGTGGGAATGTAAATTGATACAGCCACTATGGAGAACAGTATGGAGGTTCCTTAAAAAACTACAAATAGAACTACCATACGACCCAGCAATCCCACTACTGGGCATATACCCTGAGAAAACCATAATTCAAAAGGAGTCATGTACCAAAATGTTCATGGCAGCTCTATTTACAATAGCCAGGACATGGAAGCAACCTAAGTGTCCATCATCGGATGAATGGATAAAGAAGATGTGGCACATATATACAATGGAATATTACTCAGCCATAAAAAGAAATGAAATGGAGTTATTTGTAGTGAGGTGGATCGAGTTAGAGTCTGTCATACAGAGTGAAGTAAGTCAGAAAGAGAAAAACAAATACAGTATGCCAACACATATATATGGAATCAAAGGAAAAAAAAAAAAGGTCATGAAGAACCTAGTGGCAAGACGGGAATAAAGACACAGACCTACTAGAGAATGGACTTGAAGATATGGGGACGGGGAGGGGTAAGATATGACAGGGTGAGAGAGTGGCAATGGACATATATACACTACCAAATGTAAAACAGATAGCTAGTGGGAAGCAGCCACATAGCACAGGGAGATCAGCTCGGTGCTTTGTGACCACCTAGAGGGGTGGGATAGGGAGGGTGGGAGGGAGGGCGACGCAAGAGGGAAGAGATATGGGAACATATGTATATGTATAACTGATTCACTTTGTTATAAAGCAGAAACTAACACACCATTGTAAATCAATTATACTCCAATAAAAATGTTGTAAAAAAAAAAAAGAATCTATGTAGTCATATGCAACAATCTTTTCCAAATTATTAGATTTTCTAAGAAAGTCTGAATTAACCAAGACAGATGGCCAATTACATGAAATTGGCAGCAAATTTATCCAAATTCATAATATTAAAAACAATAATTTGTTACTGTCTTAGAATTCTGCAATTCCTTTCCTCCCTTTCTGTCACAGATTACTTTACATGCCCTGGCTCTCACTGCCCTGGATGATATCATATTAAGTGCCATGTGTCCCTTTGCCATTAAGATTTTCATGTATAAAGGCAAGATTACTGTATTTTTTATGTATAGCTAATAATGCCATTAAAAAAAAACAGAATGCACTTAAATACAAAAAGATATAACCATCTATAATGCCTCTATCTGCAAATGACTACTATTATCATTGTGATATCCTTCTGGAATATTTTCAATATGCATATATAAATACATATTTATAAAACTGGCATCAGAAGTTATGAAAAATGGGATTACAGGTTACATGGCATTTTCAAGGTGCTTTTATATTTAATGTATTTTAAATATTTTTTCATGTTAATAAACATATATCCAAACCATTAGTATCACTAGTATTGGCTGAACAGTGTGTCCTTGTTTGGCTGTGTTTCATTTACTAATCTCTTATATTTAAGCACTGAAATTATTTTAAATTTACATTAATATTAACAGTATAGGGTTTCCCTGGTGGTGCAGTGGTTAGGAATCCGCCTGCCAACGCAGGGGAGCCCTGGTCTGGGAGGATCCCACACGCCACGGAGCAACTGGACCCGTGTGCCACAACTACTGAGCCTGCGCATCTGGAGCGTGTGCTCCACAACAAGAGAGGCCGCGACAGTGAGAGGCCCGCGCACCGCGATGAAGAGCGGCCCCCGCTCGCTGCAGCTAGAGAAAGCCCTCACACAGAAACGAAGACCCAACACAGCTAAAAAAAAATAAAAAGAAACAAATTTTTTAAAAAAAGAAATATAAGCGTTGTAAAATCAGAAATTAAAAAAAAAAAGTATAATAAACATGACATATACACGTATCATTACACCATATTTGGTTCCATCTTTAGGATAAATTCCTGAAGGACACATACATGGGTCAAAGTTTTTATATATTTTAAGGTTTTTTTTACATCACGCTGATTTGCTCTTCAGCAAGTTTGTACCAATTTAATTTGTCATAACAATGTGTAAGTAGAAGATGTTTGTTAATGTGTATAGAATCTGGACATGATTCAAATGTGGTGCAACTCTACTTGCATTCTAACTACATTAATCACGTGCTGAAGTAAAAATGACACATTAATTTCAGATTCCATATTGCTATGAATAATTAAGTAGACGTAGGTATTACTAGTATATAAATTCTCTATTTTTTCTTGCACTGTAGGAGAGTGATTACTGAGCATCATGCTCTTAAAGATTATCAAGATAAAGGCACTGAAGAATAAAAGTGCTCTCAAGTGGAATGAGCATAACATTCAGAGTTAGGAGACCTGTACTACTAGGGCAAATATATTCCTTGGGCCTAATTTTTCTTATCTGTACATAAAGATGATAGACTGTGCAATTTCTAAGCCTTTTCCACTTGTAAAACACTCTGTATATGCTACATTGCAAGCTGCATTAAGCTAATGACCATGACTTACTTTCTTATTTTTTTCCATAGCACCTGGCACATAAAGTACTTCCATAAAAGTCATTTTTATATGCTACACAGATTACATTAAAACCTCTTTGTAAATGAGTATGCTAGCTGCTTATTAACCAAATCTCAATTTCATAGGATTGTATCAAAATAAACTAAGAATTGATTTTACAGTATTAATTACTCTATAACTCTTTGCAGATGGAACCATTCTTATAAGTTGCTTGATTTTTTTCTAGAAAGTAAAGAGAAAAAGGTTGAGGTCCCATGTAACATTTACTGATACAAAATATTCAGTCAACTAAGAAAGCATTTGTTTTTATATTTCTCGCCTTCAGCTAAAAGAGAGAATTGAAGAAGGAATTGGCCTTTAACCTCTACTCTTGTATAGATAGCTCTGCATTTTCAAGGTATGTATTGCTTCATTTTTGTGACTTTTAAATATATTATGAATTAGTAGAAAGAAGAAAACATTTGTTCTTATTTTTATGTCAATTGCTTAAATTAACAAAGGGAACTTGAAAGGTTTAATTAAGAGACATAGCTGCCCTGTTTTAACATTATTCTATTATTCTATTTTTAATTATGGAAGTAGTATGATTATAATCATCATTTAAGAGTAATATGGTTAAAGTAACTTGATTAAAATATTCGATCAGTACCACAGGGTATAAAATAAAAGGCTCACCCAAACCCCAGAATTAACTATTTTCACCATTTCTGTTCTGCTTAGTGATTTCTGTTTCTTGTCACAATATCTATTTATTACCTGATATAAAAGAGCTATGTTTTATATACACCTCCCCCAAAACACAGAGATCTATTCAAAATTTTACTGGTTATATGACTAGTTTTAGTTCTCCTGATTGACATTTTATAACTGATAACTGCAAATAATTCACTAAAACTCTATTTCTTGATCCTTCAATTTCAAAGTATCTGTTGTCTGCTCTCTATGAAGTCTGGGGAAATCGTTTGGCCTACAATCTATTTCTCTATTCCTTTTTCCAACTTTTCTCAACCATACCTTTATGTTTGCATTTTTATTCTGTGATGGAGATTCCTCCTCTATAATTAAATTTGTAGTTGGGCGTATGGCCAACTTAGATGTAAAAATGGTGCATGGAATGCAAGAAAGTCATCTGTACGAATTCCAAATTGGGACAATTAAATAGTGATACACATTCATCATGCTTTGTCATCCCTGTTTTTGCCACCTGGAAAATGAACAGGACCTACTCCCAGACTAAATGGCAAGGCCACAAGATAAAAGTAAATGACTCTGTGATGTAGAACCACCCACGGATCTGGAACATTCCCCACGTATTTTGTGCAGGAAGGATATAAACTTCCTTGTTCTTTAAATCTCAGAAAGTTTGGTCTCTCTGTTCTAGCATCTTAGCCCACTGTATCAAACACACTTCAATATTTTGCCTGGTTTTTGATTCTAAAATTATCTCACTTGAAAAAGAATGTTTCAAGCATCAAGTAGGTTCCATTTTCTTATATTCAATCAACAGCTCAAACCATGCCATACCTTTCAGTTTGCATAGTATTTTGAACATGATATTTTTATTTATCAATATTTTTTCAAAATTCCTTAATGCCTTTCTTTATTCTGAGTTTTTACTAAATGAATACTAGACCTTATATCTCTCTGTTATTTTGCCCTTTGTGCAAACTGGATCCACTATTTACAGTCAGAGGATTAAGGTCTTCTTCAAATATATATTGGATTACTCAACATTTTTTTAACGTTGGCATCATAATTTTAATTTTAGAGACGTCTTGCTAATCTTTGTTTCTATTTCATCATAAATTTTCCTGTTTTGTGATGCAACATTCTCTTAAATCTCACTAACAATAATACTTACAAATGCTTTTTTATAATATTAATTAAACCTATAGCTTAATTAGTGGAAAATTAATATTTTCTCAATATTGGGTCTTCCTAGGATGAATATGAAATATTATTCCTTTTATTTATGTCTGCTTTAATAAGTTTTCATAAAACTTTCTAACTTTCTCCATTAGGCATTATACATATTTTGTTAGATTTATTTTTAGGTACAGTATATTTTTGTTGTTATTTTGAATGACATCTTTTTTTTAAATTATATTTTCTGGTTGCTATTTATGGAATATAGAGCTTTTTTCTGTATTTATCTTACATCCAGCACCTGGTTACTTCAATTATTAATTCTCAAAATGTGTTTATAAAAACTTTGCATTTTTGCCTTTATCACTAATATTATTTTTTAAATTACAAAAGCTGTACAAACTAGTTGGAAATAAATATACAAAAGCAATAAGAAAGTGAAAGCAGAAATTTTCTCCACCCTCCCTTGGGTTAATGTATATATTTTTACCTTTCTTCCAGTTTTATTGATATAATTGACTTACAGCACTATATAAGTTTAAGATGTACAGCGTAATGATTTGGCTTATATACATCATGGTGACCACAATAAGTTTAGTAAACATCCGTCATCTCATACAGATACAAAATTAAATAAAGAGAAGAATTGTTTTGCTTGTGATGAGAACCCTTAAAATTCACTCTCTTAACAACATTCACATATAACATACAAAAGGGTTAATTATATTTATCGTGCTGTACATTACAGCCCTAGTACTTATTTATCCTATAACTGGAAGTTTGTACCTTTTGGCTGCCTTCCTTGAATTTCCCCTCCCCCTTACCCCTGCTTCTGGTAACCCCAGATCTCATCTCTTTTTCTATGAGTTTGTTTGTTTATTTGTCTGTTTGTTTTTGAAGTATAATTACCCTGCAACACTACTGTAATTCCTTTCACACAATTAGGTGATTAGTATTTCCATACATTTCAAAATGATCAACACTATAAGTCTAGTTACCATGAATTTTAAATATAGATAACCATATCATCCATATACTATGATAATTTGCTCCTATTCCAACCCTTATATCTTTTGTTTCTTTTCTTATTTTACTGACAACAACCTCCATTATAATGTTCAACATAAGTAGTGACAATGGACATCCTTGTTGAGTTCCAGACTTTAGAGGGAATACCTGTACTGTTTTGCCATTCAAGATGATACTTATATTGTTCTGTTAAATACTTTTAATCAAGTTGAAGACATTTTTTGTTTTTCTGGCTTATAAAGAATTTTTAATCATGAATATCTATTGAGTTTTATTAAATGCTTTTAACGTTTCTTTTTCAACACGAATCTCTTATTGTAAATTGAAATTAACTGCATTTTAAGTGTCAAAAACTCTTTCATTCCTGGAGTAAATGTAGTGAGATTAGGATATACTGTATTTTTTTCAATTATCACGATCTATTGACTTGTCCTCCTCAGCCCACATTCTTTTTTTAAATTTATTATTATTTTTTTGCCTGCATTGAGTCTTCGTTGCTGCATGTGGGCTTTCTCTAGCTGTGCCAAGCCGGAGCTACTCTTCGTTACGGTGCGCGGGCTTCTCATTGTGGAGGCTTCGCTTGTGTGGAGCACGGAGTCTAGGCACATGGGCTTCAGTAGTTGTGGCATGCGGGCTCAGTAGTTGTGGCTTGCGGGCTTAGTTGCTCCGCAGCATGTGGGATCTTCCCGGACCAGGGCTCGAACCCATGTCCCCTGCATTGGCAGGCAGATTCTTAACCACTGCACCACCAGGGAAGCCCCCCCCCCACATTCTTTTTTGTACCCTTCTGCTTTGTATGTTGTATCCTGAAATATATTCTTTGAATGGTTACACTTGAGATAAGACTATACATACTTATATTAGAAAAGTCTAATTTTAATATAAAATCTGAACAATAAGAGAGCCACTGAACACTTTAAACATATTCACCTCCCTTCCAAATTATATGCTATATCGATTAGAGTTTTAGTTATATATTTATTAGTCATCATAAGAAATTATCATGATTATTTATACACTTAACATTGGTTTAACTTTCTGGTATTAATCTTTTTCCCAGTGCAACTTGGCTTCTTTATTCTATTACCCATCTTATGCCAGATTTTTTTTTTTTTTCTTTTTTGGACTTTGGGAATTTTCCACGCTTTTTGTGAGTTCAATAACAATATATTTTAATGCATGCTTACTTTTTAAAGACTTCTCAATATGGCTAGACTGCCACACTGATGAAAGAGTCTCTCATTCTTTTACTAGAGTACAGTTGTCATCAACTAAGGTTCTGGCTGTGTTACAGTAACATGTCCTACATCCCTAGGTAGTGTGAGATGAAGGTACCAATGTAATTTCTATGAAAAAGAGCAAGAAAAAGTCATCTAAATATTCTGAGTGACTTTCATGTCTATTTTGCATTTTCCCTTGGCAGTTTACACTTACTTTATCATATGATTATCATATCAAAGTCTCAGAAAAATATACAGTAAAAAGTAATAGGATATAAAAATACGATACTTCAAAGATTTAGAAACAGCTAATTGGCTTTTTAAAATCATTTTCAGGTACCTTATTCTTAGTATCTCAAGAAAAGTATAGAAAATGGCAAAATTTACTAACTCTGGGAAATGGTTTTGGTCTTGCCTTTTCTAACCTTGCCTTGTCATTTGATTTATTTTTAAATAAAATATTTTGGTTCTAATACTGACTCATTCGATCTAGTTAGTTCATTAAAATCATATATGTATATATATGTGTGTGTATGTATGTGTGTGTGTGTATATATATATATATATATATATATATATGACATAAATATGTAATAGAGAACTAAACTAGAAATCCAAGGCCACCTGCATCAAAAACTTGTGAGAAAGAGCACATAACAGGAAGAGTGTGACACAAAGAAAGTTAAGCCCACTTTTCCAAGCTAAAATTCTGAAATAGAAAATCAAATATTGAATCATAATCTCAAAATATACAGACACCGTACATTCAAAAAATCATAAATAAGATTATTTCTGAAATACCAGATTAAGGTAAATATTTATCTTACTTTCCAAAATTTGAGGTAACTCAAATTTATCTGAATAGTATTGGAAAGTGTAATATTCAGATATGAAAGGAAGAAGAATTTTTCTTTTTCGCTACAGCTGAAAGATCTATGGATAAAAGAAAGGTATATTACAACTTTTTGTCCCATAAGCTCAAAGAATTATTTACGAAATAGTTTTTGAACTCTTTGGCAGAAAATCATCTGGGAGAGTCATCTGTCTTTTTTTTTGCTCTTCATGACATTTGTAAGCAATGGTACAGAGATCTCCTGTGTTACAAACTTCATAGGACGCAAAGGTCAGAAAAATTTTCAGGAATACACACACACACACACACACACACACACACACACACACATACCCTTACAGGATTACAGATTGTGAAAAATCTGTAATCTTCATGGCTAAGACTGAGGCTGGAGCAGAACAAAGACACACCCCAGACCCCAGGGACACTGCACGGAGTAACAAGTCACAGTAGGACACTGCTGGGAAAGGGAAGGATAGCCCTCCTGTACCCTGATCCCAAGCAAAAGCTTGCTGCTGTTGGAGAAGGAGCAGGAAAAGCTCTAACGCCCTTTAGAACTTTGCCCGGATACTAAGCAGAGGTATGTTGCCTTTGGGGGAAGGCCAGGAAAATTTGGAACCTTACAAGCCCTGAGGATCAGGTATACAGAATCTTTCTCAGTCCGAGGACACAGCAGATGATAGGAAACCCTCTGCTGTCATCCCCATCCCACCTAAAGCCATGTATATTAATCGTGTCTTTGGTTTTCTGTATTCTGGTGCTTTGATATCTTAGGGCCTTGCTGAACCTGGAGGGATGGTTCCTTTCAGGGTTAGCTAATTCCTAGAGAGAGCAGAAGTCTTGCCTGTGAGTGCAGCTTTCATCTCAATCCAGAGCTTGTAGCCCAACTACATCCTTAATCAGGCTCTCACTCTGGACCACAATCCATCTGCTCTGATTACCACAGAGCCAAGTACCAGACAGCTAGGGACAGGCCCAATGACAGCCTGCTGAAATTATTCAAATTAATCAATCCTAAACTGGCTCACACTGCCTCACCCATTCTTTCCCACAGAAATCACAATAAAGGCTCTCACTCAAGTTTTCTCCTCACTCCCCCTGCCTCCTGATTGACCCTGCTGCTTCCCCAAGTGGCCCCTTGTCACAGGGCATGCCCCCCTTCTCTTAGGATCTGTGAGTGCAACAAACTATCTTCTCAATTGCAATCATTCCCTGATCTGTTGGCCTTGCCACACCTAATAATAATATAATCTATTTTTTTACATTAATTTTCATCAGAGTATGGTTGCTTTACAAGGTTGTGTTAGCCCCCACTGCACTACAAAATGAATCAGCCATACACATACAGATATCCCCTCCCTTTTTGGACTTCCCTCCCATTTAGGATACGACAGTGCATTAGGTAGAGTTCCCTGTGCTATACAGTACGTTCCCATCAGTTGTCTAATATAATATATTTTTAGAAACACCTTACACCAAGTGACACACGACAGCAGTCTACATCTGATGAGTGGGAGGCAGCAGAAAGTTTCATCTGTGCCACAGGTACTGAGCGTCTGCTGAAAGATGGCAATGGAGCAAGGACACTGAGAAAACAACCTCAGCATTCCAGACCTGACCTTCAGCAAAATAAAGCTGCAGTTTACTACTGGGGAAATTTTTTAAATTCAACATTTAAATTTGAGATAATGGTAGGTGTATATGTAGTTGTAACAAATAAGGCAGAGAGATCTCATGTGTTCTTTTCCTACTTTTTCCTCAGTGGTAATATCTTGCCATTTTCCAATTCCCTCTACATCCCACCTGCTTCTTAGTCCCTGACAAGCACTCATCTGTTCCTGTTTTTATAATTCTGTCACTTCAAAATACAATATACATGGAATCATACAGTATGTAATATTTTTGGATGGCTTTTTTCTATCAGCATAATTTCCTGGAGATTCACCCAGGCTGTTGCATGTGTCAACATTCGGTTCATTTTTATTGTCGAGTACTATTCCGTGGTATGGAGCTCCCACAGTTTGTTCAACCATTCACCAGCTAAAGGACAACTGGATTGTCTCCAGACTTTGGTGATTATAAATAATGCTGTTATAAAGATGTATGTACATATTTTTATGTGAACATATTTTCACTTCTCTCAGATAAATGCCCAGAATGGCACTGCTGGGTTATATGGTAGCTGCATGTTTAGTTTACTAAGAAACTGCCAAATTATTTTCTAGAGTAACTATATCATTTTGAATTCCAACCAGCAAAGCATGAGCAGTTTCTCCGATCCTCTCAGCATGTCGTGTTGCCACTAGTTTTTTGTTTAGCTAATCTAATAGGTGAGTAGTGATGTCTCATCTTAGTTCTGACTTGCATTTCCCCAAGGGGTAATGATGCTGACAGCTTTTCACATGCTTATTTACCATCTGCATATCCTTTTGAGAGATATGTCTGTTCAGGTGTTCTGCCTATGCTCTAACTGGAATGTTTCTTCTGTTTTTTACTGTTGAGTTTTTTTTTTTTTTTAATAATACATCTTTATTGGAGTATAATTGCTTCACAATACCGTGTTAGTTTCTGTTGCAAAACAAAGCGAATCAGCCGTATGCATACACATGTCCCCATATACCCTCCCTCTGGAATCTCCCTCCCATTCTCCCTATCCCACCCCTCTAGGTCATCGCAAAGCACCGAGCCGATCTCTCTGTGCTATGCTGCTGCTTCCCAGTAGCCGACTAGTTTACATTAGGTAGTGTGTATATGTCGATGCTACTCTCACTTCGCCCCAGCTTCGCCCTCCCACCCCGTGTCCTCAAGTCCATTCTCTATCTCTACCTCTTTATTGCTGCCCTGCAACTAAGTTCATCAGTACCATTTTTTTTCCCTAAGATTCCATATATATGTTAGCATAAGGTATTTGTTTTTCTCTTTCTGACTTACTTCACTCTGTATGACAGACTCTAGGTCCATCCACCTCACTAAAAATAAATCAATTTCATTTCTTTTTATGGCTGAGTAATATTCCATGGTATACAGGTACCACATCTTCTTTATCCATTCACCTGTCAATGGACATTTAGGTTGGTTCCATGTCCTAGATATTGTAAATAGTGCTGCAATGAACATTGTGGTGCATATCTCTTTTTGAATTATGGTTTTCTCTGGGTATATGCCCAGTAGTGGGAATGCTGGTTCATGTGGTAGTTCTATTTTTAGTATTTTATGGAACCTCCATATTGTTTTCCATAGTGGTTGTATCAATTTACATTCCCACCAACAGTGTAGGAGGGCTCCCTTTTCACCACTCCCTTTCCAGCATTCACTGTTTCTAGCTTTTTTGATAATGGCCATTCTGACTGGCATAAGATGACACCTCACTGTAGTTCTGATTTGCATTTCTCTAATAATTAGTGATGTTGAGCATCTTTTCATGTGTTTCTTGGCCATCTGTATGTCTTCCTTTGTGAAACGTCTATTTAGGTCTTCCGCACATTTTTGGATTGGGTTGTTTCTTTTTTTGATATTGAGCTGCATGAGCTGTTTGTATATTTTGGAGATTAATCCTTTGTCTGTTGGTTCATTTGCAAATATTTTCTCCCATTCTGAAGGCTGTCTTTTCATCTTGTTTATGGTTTCCTTTGCTGTGCAAAAGCTTTTAAGTTTCATTAGGTCCCATTTGTTTATTTATGTTTTTATTTCCATTACTCTAGGAGGGGGGTCAAAAAAGATATTGCTGTGGTTTATGTGAGTGTTTTTCCTATATTTTCCTCTAAGAGTTTTATAGTATCTGGTCTTACATTTAAGTCTTTAATCCATTTGGAGTTTATTTTTGTGTATGGTGTTAGGTAATGTTCTAATTTCATTCTTTTCCATGTAGCTTTCCAGTTTTCCCAACACCACTGATTGAAGAGGTTGTCTTTTCTTCATTGTATGTTCTTGCCTACTTTGTCATAAGTTAGGTGCCCATATGTTCGTGGGTTTATCTCTGGGCACTCTATCCCGACCATTGATCTATATTTCTGTTTTTCTGACAGTACTGTACTGTCTTGTTACTGTAGCCTTGTAGTATAGTCTGAAGTCAGGGAGCCCGATTCCTGCAGCTCCGTTTTACTTTCTCAAGATTGCTTTGGCTATTCGGGGTCTTTTGTGTTTCCATATGAATTGTAAGATTTTTTGTTCTAATTCTGTGAAGAATGCCATTGGTACTTTGATAAGGATTGCACTGAATCTGTAGATTGCTTTGGGTAGTATAGTCATTTTCAGAATATTGATTCTTCCAATCCAAGAGCATGGTATATTTCTCCATCTGTTTATGTCGTCTTTGATTTCTTTCATCAGTGTTTTATAGTTTTCTGAGTACAAGTTTTTAGCCTCCTTAGGCAGGTTTATTCCTATGTATTTTATTCTTTTTGTTGCAATAGTAATGGGGAGTGTTTCCTTAATTTCTCTTTCTGATTTCTCCTTGTTGGTGTATAGGAATGCCAGAGATTTCTGTGCATTAATTTTGTATCCTGTAACCTTACCAAATTCAATGCTTAGTTCTAGTAGTTTTCTGGTGGCATCTTTAGAATTTACTATGTATAGTATCATGTCATGGGCAAACAGTGACAGTTTTACTTCTTATTTTCCAATTTGTATTCCTTTTATTTCTTTTTCTTCCCTGATTGCTGTGGCTAGGACTTCCAAAACTATGTTGAATAAGAGCGGCGAGAGTGGACATCTTGCCTTGTTTCTGATCCTAGGGGAAATGCTTTCAGTTTTTCACCATTGAGTATGATGCTTGCTGTGGATTTGACATATATGACCTTTATTATTATATTGAGGTAGGTTCCCTCCATGCCCATTTTCTGGAGGGTTTTCATCATAAATTGTTGTTGAATTTTGTCAAAAGATTTGTCTGCAACTATTGAGATGATCATATGGTTTTTATTCCTTAATTTGTTAATGTGGTGTATCACATTGGTTTGCATATATTGAAGAATCCTTGCATCCCTGGGATTAATCCCACTTGATCATAGTGTATGATCCTTTTAATGTGCTGTTGGATTCTGTTTCCTAGTATTTTGTTCAGGATTTTTGTATCTAGGTTCATCAGTGATATTGGTCTATAATTTTCTTTTTTTGTGATGTCTTTTCCTGGTATCAGGGTGATGGTGGCTTCGTAGAATGAATTTGGGAGTGTTTCTCCCTCTGCAATTTTTTGGAAGAGTTTGATAGAATTCACCTGTGAAGCCGCCTGGTCCTGGACTTTTGTTTGTTGGAAGATTTTTAATTACGGTTTCAATTTCATTATTTTTGATAGGTCTGTTTATATTTTCTAATACTTCCTGGTTCAGTCTTGGAAAATTGTACCTTTCCAAGAATTTGTCCATTTCTTCCTGGTTGTTCATTTTATTGGCAGTAGTCTCTTATAATCCTTTGTATTTCTGCAGTGCCAGTTGTGATTTCTCCTTTTTCATTTCTAATTTTATTGATTTGCATCCTCTCCCTTTTTTTCTTGATGAGTCAGGCTAAGGGTTTATCAGTTTTGTTAATCTTCTCAAAGAACCAGCTTTTAGTTTTATTGATCTTTGCTATTGTTTCCTTCATTTCTATTTCATTCGTTTCTGCTCTGATCTTTATGATTTCTTTCCTTCTACTGACTTTGGGTTTTCTTTGTTCCTCTTTCTCTAGTTGTTTTAAAGTGTAGGGACAGATTGTTTGAGATTTTTCTTCTTTCTTGAGGTGGCATTGAATTGCTATAAACCTCCCTCTTAGAACTGCTTTGCTGCATCCCATAGGTTGTGGGTTGTCGTGTTTTCATTGTCATTTGTTTCTATGTATTTTTTTATTTCTTCTTTGATTTCTTCAGTGATCTCTTGGTTCTTTAGTAGTGCACTGTTTAGCCTCCATGTATTTGTGGTTTTTACACTTTTTTTTTCCTGTAATTGGTTTCCAATCTCATAGTGTTGTGGTCAGAAAAGATGCTTGATATGATTTCAACTTTCTTAAATTTTCCGAGGCTTGATTTGTGACTCAAGATGTGAGCTATCCTGTAGAATGTTCCATGTGCACTTGAGAAGAAAGTGTATTCTGCCACTTTCGGGTGGAATGTTCTATAAATATCAATTAAATCTGTCTGGTCTATTGTGTCATTTAAAGCTTGTGTTTCCTTATTTATTTTCTGTTTGGACGGTCTGTCCATTGGTGTAAGTGGGGTGTTAAAGTCCCCTACTATTATTGTGTTACGTCGATTTCTCCTTTCATGGTTGTTAGCATTTGCCTTATGTATTGAGGTGCTCCTATGTTGGGTGCATAAACATTAATAAATGTTACGTCTTCTTCTTGGTTGATCCTTTGATCATTATGTAATGTCCCTCCTTATCTCTTGTAATAGTATTTATTTTAAAGTCTATTTTACCTGATATAAGTATTGCTACTCCAGGTTTCTTTTGATTTCCATTTGCATGGAATATCATTTTCCATCCCTTCACTTTCAGTCTGGAAGTGTCCCTAGGTCTGAAGTGGGTCTCTTGTAGACAGCATATATATGGGTCATGTTTTTGTATCCATTCTGCCAGTCTGTACCTTTTGGCTGGGGCATTTAATCCATTTATATTCAAGGTTATTATTGATATGTATGTTCCTATTACCATTTTCTTAATTGTTTTGGGTTTGTTTTTGTGGGTCTTTTTCTTCTCTTGTGTTTCCTGGCTTAGAGAAGTATCTTTTGCATTTGTTGTAAAGCTGGTTTGGTGGTGCTGAAATCTCTTAGCTTTTTTTTGTCTGAAAAGCTTTTGACTTCTCCATCCAGTCTGAATGAGATCCTTGCTGGGGAGAGTAATCTTGGTTGTAGGTTTTTGTCTTTCATCACTTTAAGTATATCCTGCCACTTCCTTCTGGCCTGCAGAGTTTCCACTGAAAAATCAGCTGATAACCTTATGGGGATTCATTTGTATGTTATTTTTTGTTTTTTGCTTGTTGCTTTTAATTTTTTTTTTGAATTTAATTTTTGTTAGTTTGATTAATATGTGTCTTCATGTGTTTTTCCTAGGGTTTGTCCTGTATGGGACTCTCTGTGCTTCCTGGACTTGGGTGACTATTTTCTTTCCCATTTTAGGGAAGTTTTCAAGTATAATCTCTTCAAATATTTTCTCAGACCCTTTCTTTTTCTCTTCTTCTTCTGGGACCCCTATAATTCGAATGTTGGTGCATGTAGTGTTGTCCCAGAGGTCTCTGAGATTGTCTTCAATTCTTTTCATTCTTTTTTCTTTATTCTGCTCCTCGGCAGTTATTTCCAACGTTTTGTCTTCCAGCTCACTTATTCGTTCTTCTGCCTCTGTTATTCTGTTATTGATTCCTTCTAGTGTATTTTTCATTTCAGTTATTGTGTTGTTCATCTCTGTTTGTTCTTTAGTTCTTCTAGATCTTTGTTAAACATTTCTTGTATTTTCTCAATCCGTGCCTCCATTCTACTTCCGAGATTCTGGATCATCTTTACTATCATTACTCTGAATTCTTTTCCAGGTAGATTGTGTATTTCGTTTTCTTTATTTGGTCTTGTAAGTTTTTACCTTGCTCCTTCATCTGTGACATGTTTTTTTGCCATCTCATTTTTTTTTTTATGAGTGGGGTTGTGTTCCTGTTTTACTGGTAATTTGGCCTGAGGCTTCCAGCACTGGAGTTTGTAGGCTATTGGGTAGTGCTGGGTCTTGGTGCTGAGATGAGGAAGTCATCGGAGACCTCACTCCGATGAATATTCCCTGGGGTCTGAGGTTCTCTGTTAGTCCAGAGGTTCGGACTTGGAGCTCCCACCATAGGAGCTTCCGCCTGAACCCATGCTCACAAATCAAGATTCCGCAAGCCCCGTGGGGTGGCAAAAAAAAAAAAAAAAAAAAGAGAACAATAACAAATTAAAAACTAAAATTAGACTAGGAAACTAACAGATATGTTAGAAAGAATATAAAACTAAAAATATAGATGAATCAATAACTGGAAGGTACATCAGTACCACAATAGTAATAAAGAGGAGGGAAAAGGAAAACAAAAAGGACGGGGGAGAAGGCCTTGTCTGTGGAGAGCGGGGCCTAAGCAAGAGAGAGATATGGGCGGTGGGCGAGGCCAATGCTCAGGACCCACAGTGCTGCAAAAGGCCCTGGGTCCTGTGGGGGGTGGAGCTTAGGCTCAAGGAACAGAAGGGGCCCAGGTGTGGCCCCCATCCCTGATCTCAGAGCGCAGGGGACTTCACCTGGGAGCCCAGCCGGCTCCCCGTGTCTGAGTGGGTGGGACAATCGCCCTCCACTCCTCTCCTGCTCCTCCTCGAGGACCCCTCCCACCTGCCTCTCCTGATCTCCTCAGCCTCCCTCCTGTGCCCCCAAGAACCCATGCAACCTGGAGGATGCTAGAAGGCAGGGGATCCGCCTGGGCACTTAGCAGGGTCCCTGAGCCCGAGTGGGCAGGGCAAACGCCCTCTTCTCCTCTCTTGCTCCTCCTGCAGTGCCCCTCCTACCTATCTCTCCTGACCTCCCCAGCCTCCCTCCTATGCCCCCAGGACCCATGCAGGCTGGATGGGGCTTTGGAGGGGGGAGAACCGGACTGGGAGCTCAGCAGACTCCCCAGCCCACGTGGGCCAGGCGATCACCCTCCATTCCTCTCCTGCTCTTCCTGGAGAGTCCCTCCCACCTGCCTCTCATGATCTCCCTGGCCTCAGGGGCACCAATCTTGTCTGGCTTCCACTTCTCCCCCTCCCTTGGTCCCCCTACATCCTACAGGTTCACTGTGGGGTTCCTCCTGTCTCCTTGGGGGTTAGCATCCCCCACTAGTGGCTGGCAGGCACTCTAGCTGTGGGGAGACGCTAACTCCACATCTTCCCACATCACTGTCTTGACTCCTCCCCTGCTGTTGAGTTTTGAGAGTTCATTATATATTTTAGATAGTGGTCCTTTTTCTCAGATGTTTTGCAAGTATTTTTCCCAATGTGTAGCTTGTCCTTTCTTCCTTATAACAAAGTACTGTACAACACAAGTTTTTTATTTTGATGAAATCCATTTTATCTATTTTTCCTTTTATGCACTGTGTTTTTAGTGTCAAGTCTAAGAAATTTTTGCCTAGCACTAGATCCCTAAGATTTTCTTCTATTTGCTTTTTTCCTAAAGGTTTTATATCTAAAATATAAGGCTGTGATTTGTTTTGAGTTAATTTTTTAATAAAATTTAAAATTTAGGCTCATTTGTATGTTGGTTTCTTTATATAAAGGATGCCCAATCGCTTAAGCACTTTTTGAAAAGCTCTTTTCTCCACTGAGTTTTGAACCTTTGTCAAAAATTAGCTAGACGGGGCTTCCCTGGTGGCGCAGTGGTTGAGAATCTGCCTGCCAATGCAGGGGACACGGGTTCGAGCCCTGGTCTGGGAAGATCCCACATGCCGCGGAGCGACTGGGCCCGTGAGCCACAATTACTGAGCCTGCAAGTCTGGAGCCTGTGCTCCGCAACAAGAGAGGCCGCGATAGAGAGAGGCCCGCGCACCGCGATGAAGAGTGGCCCCCACTTGCCGCAACTAGAGAAAGCCCTCGCACAGAAACGAAGACCCAACACAAGCCATAAATAAATAAATAAATAAAATTTAAAAAAAAAATTAGCTAGACATATTTTTTGTGGGTATATTTCAGTGTTCTCTGTCTCCATTAATCAGGTCTCTAACCTGAAAATACTACACAGTCTTGATGACTGTGGCGATACAATAAAATCTTGAAAGTGAGTAGTTTAATTCCTCCCACTTTATTCTTTTTCTAAATTGTTCTGGCTATTCTAGTTCCTTTACCTTTTTCATATAAATTTTAGAATAATATTGTCTATATCTACTAAAAAAATCTTGCTGGGGTTTTGATAGTAATTGCATTCAATCTGTATATTATGATAGGGATAATTTCTATCTTTGCTATGTTAAGACTACCAAACCATGAACATATCCGTCCATTTATTTAGATTTTCTTAGATTTCCTTCATCTGAATTTTTACTTCTGAGCACATAAGTCTTGTGCATATTTTGTTAGAATTATATCTAAGTATATTTTTGAGTAATTATAAAGGATATTGTTTTGAATTTCAGTGTCCATATGTTCTTTTCTAATTCACAGAATTATAATCGACATTTAAATGTTTATCTTTTATCCTGAAAACATTATAAACCCCTTAGTAATTTTAAAAGTTTTTAAAAATGATTTCTGAGGATTTTCAACAAAGACAACTATGTCATCTGCAAATATGCTTTTTAATTTACTTCCTTCCCTTATTGCACTGGCTAGAAATTCAAACACTATTTGAATTAGAATGGTGAAAGTAAACATACTTCCCTTGTTCCCAATCTTGGGGAAAAAAATTAGTCTTTCAACATTAAGTAGAATGTTAGTTGTATCTTTTTTGTAGATGTTCTTTATCAAGATGAGAATATTCCTTTTTATTCCTGTTTTTCTGAAAGCTTTTCTTTATCATACACATTTAATTTTATCAAATGACTTTTGTGCATTGATTGATAGAATTATGAGATTTTCATTCTTTAGCCTGTCAATATGGTATACTGAACTGTTTGATTTTCTTAATATTGAACCAATCTGATATCCCTGGAATATAGCCAAACTTGACTATAGTGCATCATTTTACATATTTTGTTTGCTGATATTTTGTTAAGATATTTTGCATCATATTTATGATGGATGTTGGTCTATAGTTTTCTGATTTTGTACTGTCTTCATCTGGTTCTGGGATAAGGGTAATAGTAGCTTCATAAACAAACTGCTATTTCCTTCCTTCCTATTTAATGGAAGAGTATGTGTAGAATTGGTGTTATTTCTTCTTTAAATATTTGATAGAATTCTCCAATGAAATCATCTGGGTCCAAGGATTTCTTTTAGGGGCGTTATTAAATCATGAATTCAATTTCCTTGATAGTTATAGGGCTATTCAAACTATCCACTTCATATTATGGAAGTTATGATAGTTTCTGGTTTTGGAAGAGTTCACCTAAATTGTCAAACTTATGTGTGTAGAGTTGTTCATGGTATTCCCTACTTATCCCTTTGATGTGTGCAGGATCTATAGTGGTATCCTCTGCTTCATTCCTGATATTGTCAATCTGTGTCTTCTCTCTCTTTATTTTGTCACTCTTCCCAGAGATTTGTGAATTTTTATTGATCTTTTCAAAGAACCAGCTCTTGTTTCATTTATTTTCTTTATTTTTTTTTTTTTTGTTTTGTTTTCAATTCCATTGACTTCTGCTATCTTTATTATTTCATCCTCCATCCTTGCTTTGGATTTAGTTTGGTCTTGTTTTTCTAGGTTCTTGAAGTGAGAGATTAGAATATTGCTTTGAATTTTTCCTCTTTTCTAATATATGCATTTAGTGCTGTGAATTTCCCTCTCAGTCTTCATTAGCTGTGTCCCACAAATACTGATATTTGCATTTTCATTAAGTTCAATCTAAATTTTTATTTCCTGTAGAAGTTCCTCTTTGACCCACTGTTTATTTAAAAACATGTTGTTTGGTTTCCATGTGTTTTGAGATTTCCTATCAGTTTCCTGTTATGGATCTCTAGTTTGATTCCATTGTGGCCAGGGAATAGAATTTCAATTCTTTTAGATGTGTTAAATTTTGTTTTATGGCCCAGGATATGGTCTATCTTGTTGCATGTTCTATGGGTACTTGAAAAGTGCCATGTAAGTATTCTGCTACTGTTGCATGGAAAGTTCAATAAAAAAATGATTGTATCCTATTGGTTGATGGTGTGGTTAAGTTTTTTATATCCTTGCTTTTTTATGTCTAGTTGTTCTATCAATTTTTGAAAAAGAAGTTTTGATGTTCCAACTCTAACCATAGATTTGAATATTTCTACTTACAGTTCTTTCAGTTTTGCTTTATGCATTGTGAAGCTAATTGTTTGCTGTAAATACATAAGGACTGCTCTGTCTTCTCAGTAGATTATTCCTTTTATTTTTATATGATGTGCCTCTCTACTTATGGAAATATTCTTTGCTCTGAGGTCTACATTTTCTGATATTAATTTTTCCATTCTTATTTTATTTTGATTAATATTTGCATTATATATATATTTTATTTTCATCTTTTTACTTTCAATCTGCCTATATCCTTATATTCGAATTGAGTTCTTTGTGGACAGCATACAGTTGGTCATGATTTTTAATCTACTCTGGCACTATGTATGTTTTAATTGACTCACTTAGAATATTTATATTTAATGTGATTATTTATATATTAGGGCTTAAGTCTGCCTTTTTGTTTTGTTTTCTCTGTTTTTGTTTCTCCCTTTTCTTTCTCTTGTCTTCTCTTGGGTTACTTGAACATCTTTTAGAATTCCATTACGATTTCTCTTTAGTGTTTGCGAGTGTATCCCTTCAATAGGTTTTAGTAGTTGCTCTAGGAATTATACTACACGCATATAAGTTATCATAATCAACTGGTGGCACCATTTTGTCAGTTAAGTGAAATGTAGGAAACTGACCCTCTTCTACATGCCTTTACCTCCCCTGTTAATAATATAATTGTTTTAAATATTTCTTCTACATACATTTAGTTTGTCAAGAAAAAGGAAAATATTTAGAAATAAAAAGACTTGTACTCAAATGTTCAAAGCAGGATTATCCTTAATTGCTGAAAACTGATAACATTCAATTCACAAGTAAACTCATCAACAAATTGTGGTACATCAATACAGTGAAATATAGCAGCAGAAATAAGAGTCAACTACTGATGCAAGCAATGAGGATGTATTTAAAAGCATTATGCTGAGTGAAAGGAGAAAAGAAACCAACAACAAAACGAGAACAATATAACTATATGACTCCATTTTTACGACATACTTAAAGACAAAACTATAAAGACAGGAATCAAGTTAGTGGTACCACGGGCTGCATGTGGTAGGTGTGAACTGACTTAAAGTGGGCTGCAGGGAAGGAACTCTGTGAGATGATGGAAATTGCAAATTTAAAATTCAAAGCAGTTAAAATCATATATTACTACATGTCTAAAGTACTTTGCAAAATGATTTCATACATTATCTCACGTAATCGTCATATGAACTTTTCTACATAGCTCATGCTATCCTTTTGTTATTTAAACCTAATGAGACTGCAGCTCAGAGAGAACCTACAATTTTCCTAAGGTCACTAATCTTGGGAAAGTTAGTAGAGGCAGTAAAGCAGCAATTGGACTGACTAATCATATCCTATATTCCTTACATGAATATACTATGCTATGCTAGTATATGATTTTTAAAACTTTACACCTCAAGCAGAATAAGTGTTGCATGTAAGTAAAAAAAATCCAACAATATGTTTTAAAGGCAGACATTCATGGGCATGGTCATGAGAGCAAGAAGGTTAAAGAGTAAAACTGAGGGACCTAAGAAAATGTAAACCAGTCCTTGAAGAGAGACAATAGAAGCACAGGAAAAGCAGAATAATCAGCTTTATTTTGCTGATATCTATAAATATGTTATAAATAAAAAGAAAAACTATTTGGTGCACCTTAAAATTGTCTTTAATCTGCTTTTCTGAAAGGTTCATAGAGGTTGTTTTCAGCTCTAACATAAAGCATCCAACAGTTTCCATCAGAAATTAAATATGAGCACATCTGTCTCCTTATTGGCTATTCCTCTGTCAAATGTTCCAAAGCAATAAAAAATGGACAATCAGATGAATCACAGATCAGAGGGCAACTTGCTAGTTTAAACTGTCTGAAGAATTTTTTGACATTTTCAGTACTGTATTACTTAAAATAGCCAAGTAGGTGGGTGTGGTGGTTATTACTGTTCCAGGAATAGATTTGCTTACAAGTGGCAGGAAACCTTGACAGAATTCTGATTGATAGTTGTACAGTCATTCACCTTGTTTCAGACCTATCATTTGCTTTGCCTTCCCAGAGCAAAATGTTCTAACAGTCACCATATATGAGAATGAACAAGTGCCGAGCTTATTCATGCCACTCTAATCCCCAAATCCAATTAGCATTCAACCTTGTCACGTAGCTACCCTTCTAATGCTTTTTCAGCTACATGCAGTTCTGTGGCTCTGATTAAAAACAGTGGGTGGCCTTGATCACTTAAGATGCTTCTTATAAAATCATTAAGAGCCCAGCAGAGAAAGAGAATGAGACCAAATAGAAAGATGGAGACTACATAACAGTCCACAAGAAATCCACATTGATATATACCAAGAAAGACATTTTCATCTTAAACCATTCAATGACAAGATTAGATGAGGAAGATGGAAAAGCAGACAATACTCATATTTTTGCAATATGAACTTGAATAATACAAGAGAGAGAAGAAAGAAAACATAAGTTTCTACTATATGTCTACTATATGGCTACTACATGCCATATACTCTTCAGATTCATATTAATTATTTCATTTATCCTCATCATGATCTTCTGAGATACATATTATATTCTCCATTTTAAAAAGGAGGTAAATAAAGATCAGAGATGCTAAACAACTTATCTGTGTCCATGGATTCAATAAGTGGCAGAGAAGACTTCCAATCCAGGTGTCTCTGATCCTAATGACTAAGCTATATTTTAGGGGTTTTTTGGGTCTCCCAAACCTATCATTATATAATTCCACTTTTTAATTTATCAATTAACTTCCTGGCTTCTCAATAACTACATTCTCTTTTAATCATATTACTGTATCTTTGAGATATCTATTTTAAATGACTTTCTCTCTATAATTAGGTATAAGTACAAGATGAATTTGATAACTGCCAGGAGTGAAAGAAGGATCCTGCCCAATTACTAAAACAAATGTATATAGCTTTGGGGATCACGGGAAAAGGACTGTTAGAGAAGAAAACTTCATTAGGTAATAAAGAATACAATGTAACTATAAAGAAACAGAGTAAAAGCTCTTTCTATACTGCTAGTTTATTTTCCTCCTCTATCATTACATTGGTTTGGATCTCTCAATACCAGGATACAGCTTTCTTTATTTTTATTAATGCTTTTGCTTTTTTCTTTTATCTAACATTGCTATACTAGCTAATTGTGTGAGTGAGTTTATGTGCAAGGAGTGATTATAACTTACCTAAATAACTCCTGCCATTATTTTAACTTCACTCTGTCTTGTTTGTTTCTCATTTCCTTGCTTTTGGTTGATTTTAAAACATCAAATGGCTTTCTTTTTCTTCAAATTTGTTAGACACCACCTCTTCTTCATGACTGAGTTAATCTGTTTGAATTTATTATGACTGCTTTTTAATTAAATTTATTTCTATCAACTGGTGTATGGGAGTGTGTGTAGTACGTGTGTGTATGTTTTATATATCGTGATTTTTCTTTGCTTTATATCTTTAGAAAACTAGATACCACTTTTTAACTTGATTACTCTTACATGTTTAATACAAATAATCAATATAATTTTTCTAACAATGTCTAAAATCGTTCAATTTCTCTATTACTTTTCCAAAAGAACGTTAGCATATTTCAGTCACAAGTGAAGATGTCCCTTATTTTCCTTGTAACTACTGTCTAGAATATTAATACTTTCTTTTGAAACTTAAAAAAAATTACTAATTATTAATTATTCCGCTCAATAGTGCATTAGATTTACCTCTTGTATTGTTTCTTTACATTGAGTTCACTTTTTGTTTTTGGTGTTTTTGTTAGTAGTTCTTTCATTCAGGGACTTTTTGTGCAAAACTTTGAGACTGAGTATTTTATTTGCCTCTACTCTTGAAGCAATGAATATCAATTTATAAAATTATTATTATAGTTTTACAGTTAATTTTCTTGAGCATTTTAAATTATTTTTTCATTGTGTTGTGATATCTCTCATTGAAGAGGATGTCAGCCCCTAGTCATTTTAAAAATAAAGTCAGGCATAGCTTTGTTTTAGATAAACTATCATTTTGTTTTCAATTTTTGAAATACCTAATTTATCAACACTAGTAAGCTTTTGTAACAAAAGGGTGTGAACTTATAATTCCATCTTGATAAGTATTCCAAGGAAATGATCCCTATGCTTCATTTTGGTTCTCACAATTTTTAAGCCTGTAACTTCCTTCCAAAGTAATTTTACTAAGAATTCATAGAACTTGAATCTCAAGTATATTTATATCTTTTTAATTAAAATATATCTTATATTTGTAATTATGTTTTAAAAGAGCTAACTTTTTAATTCAAAGTGAGGTTCAGAAAGATCAAAAAATGTTCTTTAACCAATTTATATCTGAATAATTCTAACTAATATTCTTTCACATATGTATAAGGGATTATTGCCTAGCATTGTACTATATTTACTGATCATATGGCTATAGATCCTATATTAAAGTTCCTGAAAAGAATCTGGATCTTATACATGTATAAATTAAAATGCAGTGACGGTCATGACACAATACCCTGTTCTTCATAACTAGTTCTGTAAATATGTGATTCTAAATAAAAGGAAAAGTAAACACAAACAGGCAACTTATAATTATTCTCTGCTTTATAAAAGCCATATGAATGGCACCTACAGTGCTACAGTTTGTAAGAGGGAAAATTTTAAATATGACATTGTACTCATGTTCTTAATTCACATGGCATTTCCTTGGTTGACGTATAGTGTTCCTCCTATGCTTTCCCAGGGTACCTTGTAATTGTCCCATCTTATTTTCTGTAATGAATGGCTGTCATATTTGCCTACTTGGTATTCATAGGCTGCCCTCTCTTTACTGGTAACACACCAATTTCCTTTAAGAATCCGCATTGCTCCTACTCTCAGACTGTGTTGTTCCAGAAGCCCTCCCTATTCCTCAGCTACAGGAATAACACTATAATCGAGGCCCAGACAATCAAAGCCACAGCACTCCTGGCGATGAGCAAGTGAGCTGAGACACCATTTAGCATCATCAGCTCTAGGATTTCCCTGAACAATCAGAAACAATGACAGCTCTTTCTGCCAGATTTGTAACCCAGTAAAGTATTCATCAATCACTGCTCGAGTCATCCTGCTACCAGAAGAAGAGACAAGGATGCTTTTTGGAGAGAAAAATCAGCACTGACAGATGGAGGCACATTCCTGAGGGCATGAAGCTATGCCCAAAGCTCTAACGGTCCTGCAATTTTTCAGTTAATTAGGTAAATTCTCTCTCTTTCTCTCATTCTCTCTTTTGTAGTAGACAAATAGAGTTTAGTTTCTCTGTAACTGCAGAAGTTTTACCTCACAGATCATATAATTGCCTGTTCTCTCCTCTGTATCACCCACTATATTATGTCTCTTGAGAACAGAGATGATGGCTTGTTAACCATTTTATGTTCAGTTTCTATCATAGTGTCCAACTCAAATAATTAAAAAAGAACAAATGAATAAGCATTCATTTTTGTAGTTATAATACTAGTTAGTATTAATTTAAAATAATTGATAATTTTATCTATAATCCCGAGTTAAACATCTTGAATTGGCACCAAATAAATATTATTTTCCTTCTACACTGCCCCATGGGGGATTATTATGAACAACTGGATTATCAGATTAGAAAAATAGTTATCAACTATGGTGTCAAATCACACTGATGAGGTAAGATCAGTATTGATGTGTATCAGAAATGAGATAAGTGATATAGAAAGGGATGGTGTTGAAAGTCCTGTAAATGCCTCATAACACACATCCTCACAGAGCTCCTGCATTCCAGAATTATATTATCCAACAAATACGGTAAGAAACGTTTGGGTATCACTGCTTTAGAGAATCTTCTTCGAACAACAGTCCTTTTTTGGTTTTGGTTTTGTTTATGAAATATTTCACAGTATGAAAAACATACCCTCAAACTAGCTTCAGTAATTGTAGTATTTTGTCATATTTGTTTATCTGTCATTTATCTGTGTATTTACGTATTTTGGTGTTACTTTATAGTAAGTTATAGACATAATGACACCTCACTTATACATTCTTCATCATGCAACTCCTAGGAATGAGGATAATGACAAAGTCACAATGCCACTATGACACCTAAAATAACTGACAATTCATATCTAGTATCTAAACCATATTCAAATATCCCCATTTGTCACAAAAATGCCCTTTAGAGCTTCCTTTTTTAAACTAGATTCATGCATTGCAAATGGTTATTCAGTCTCTTTATTGTAGACTAATGGGATTTCTGTTGAGTAACGTTTCTATGAATGAATAGATCAGATTATCCTTTCCTGAACGTTCCCCAAAATACTATTTCCAAAAAATGTTAATGTTTACAGCACAGAAAATATTACTATGAAACAAATAAGTTCTTAAAGAAGAAGAGTTCTATACAAAAGTAATAAATAATTAACAATACGAAGAGGGCACACGGGTTAACAAGCTGGGATAGCTGTAAAAAAAGATTCTGAACTATTCAAGTCATGCATAAATACTACTAAATGTTCATCACCCTCCATTAAAACGCTGAAGAGTTCAAAAGAAATGTAGTAAGACTGAATTTTAAGAAAAGAGAAAGAGAGATTGCAACCCTAAATGATTTCAAGGACAGTATAAGGACATTGAGCTGGAATCAGTAGCCAGTGAAGGAGTTTTGTACAGGATGAAAACTTGATGAAGATAATAACTGGGGAAAAAAATGAACATAGCACAAGAGATTACAAAAATGAAGTAAAGCATGGGCATAGGCTGTTACAGCAACCCAGGTGAAAACTGACAAGGGTAGAATGTTTGCTTTTAATTCATAGGCTTCATTTTGCCAGGAAAGGCCAAGAGACTCTTCAGAAACGGTGGAAATAACTATACTAAGATACAGGTATTCCAGGTCCTTACCCAAGACATGTCACTAATTAGCTGTGTGGCCTTGTATAACTCAGGAAAAGTACCTAGACGTCAAAGTTCTCACCTGAAATCTAAGGGGGCAAAATAGATGACAACTAAGGTAACAGCTCCAAGTCCCTCTTACTTCAGGAATGAGTGGCTCTGCCATATCAAACATCCTTCATACACACTCAAAGTTTCTTAAAGTTTTCAAATGATGTGGATATAAAAGCACTTATTTTTTAATGGGAGTTAAAGAGAACTTTAGAAACAAAACTTGAGAAAGTGATAACTTTAATATAGGCCAAGTTTTCTCCTAGCATCCTCTTTATAGCTATTGTGGAAAAGTGTAATAAAACTAAGAGACAAATATAAATCAGAATATCTCATAAGAAAGTCTATATAGAAATTTAAGTACTTTTACTAAATTATTTATAAATAACTGTTTATATGTAAATATTTCTTTGTATGTGCAATTCAATTGTGATTTAATTTACAACAGTATTAACTATTCACCCATAAGCACGAGGTTTCTTGCTATAGGCGAGGGGTTAATATCTGATATTTCATGTCAAATACTAACAGAGGCCATATTTTCAAGGCCATATCAAAAGGAGTGAGTGAAGCATCAAGTTTAAGATTTCAAGTTCAACTGAAGCTAGGGCCAAGGAGTATGTGAATTATATGGGATGTGTCTTCATCCCCAGGAACATGGAGGTCTTATTTTACCTTCCACCCAAGTAAGCAATGTAGGGTTTTTGACAACAAATATTCTAACACATCTGGGATCCCCTCATAAGTGTTCATTAGTAAAGAATGCATAACAGTAGGCATTTTTTTTTTTTTTTGCCAAAAAGTATTTCGTTCCTAGGTTTTAGAAAATATGTTTTACAAAATCAGCTTGAATATATGCCTGACAAATAGATATCAAATAAAAATATATAGTAATTTAGAGCCAATTATGCAGCAGAGTTTTAGGCTGCAAAAGGATAGGGAATGAGGAACATTAAAAACAGTAAATGTAGTTCTTTCCTCAAGAAAATTCTGATCTTGTTCCTTTAGATTACATGTATGAAAGTGAGCAACAGATCCTTTACTCAGCATCCCCTGTCATATTTTAGCAATATCAGGGTGCTGCATTAACAGGAACAACATGTCTACGTAGATTTCCAACATGAAACTTCTAGGATTGTGCTTACTTTCCTGTTTTCCACTAACTCTGGCGCACAAGCAAATCACTGTTAAGTAACTTAGGATCTTGTGTTAACTCCTTTAGATGACTGAATTCCACTTTTTTTAGTCCTTTATTTAAGTTTTTCCTAGAGAAGTGAAAGAACGTATCCATACTGAAAACATGAATGACTTACTGTACTTAGAAACTTGCCTGAAACTAGGAAAAATGATTCTCCAAGGCTGTATTCAGAGATCAGTGGCAGAAGCTCCCATATTGCCACTCTCAAAAAAATGGCAATGACTATGGAACAAGACAAGTAAGCTATGCTCTGGTTTCTGATACTCTAGTGAAACCTAGTCACTCCTGACAATTAATCTCTATCCTGAGTGAATATGTCTCATCCTGAACTGGTTTTCTCATTGTGATGCTCGGCTATGTTTAGGTTATAACATTCTAGGATAGCACTTGCTGTCATCTAAATATAACGCAAGACACAAAGGTGTGCCACAAAAGTTAGTTAAAACTTTGTAGTAGCCACACTAAAAAAAAAGTAAAAAGAAATAGGTAAAATTAGTTTTAATAACTTAAGTAATTCAATATTTCCAAAATATTAACATTTC
Organism: Balaenoptera ricei; assembly: GCF_028023285.1. Taxonomy (NCBI): domain Eukaryota; kingdom Metazoa; phylum Chordata; class Mammalia; order Artiodactyla; family Balaenopteridae; genus Balaenoptera; species Balaenoptera ricei. The sequence continues at coordinate 68,882,093 of NC_082647.1, forward strand.
AACATGCAATTGATATATTAAAATATGAATGAATACCTTTATCTTACTAAGTCTTTGAAATGTAGTGTTCATTTCATTTATGAGCAATTAGAGTAATGATATTTCACACGCTCAATAGCCACACGTGGCCGGCAGCTACTGTATTAGACAATATAGTTCTGGAATGTTAAGGTTTCAAATGCTTTAAAAACAGTGCCAAGCAGAGTGCCACGAGCTTGAAGATTTTTAAAATGCTCTTTGATTATCATGGTATAACTAAAAGCTGGAGCTCTGGAGGCCCAGAAGAGACCTATTTGAAATATGCCGTATTTCTCACTCTCTATTAATACAATCCTTGTAAAGTTGTGTTGCTTTAAAACCAAATAGTAAGGGATAAATTAGGTGTTTGGTATTAACATACACACACTACTCTATATAAAATAGATAACCAACAAGGACCTACTGTATAGCACAGGAAATTCTACTCAATATTTTATAACAACTTATAAGGGAAAAGAATCTGAAAAAAAGATAGATATTGATACATATGTATGTATAACCGAATCACTTTGCTGTACACCTGAAACTAACACAACATTTTAAATCAACTATACTTCTATTAAAAAAAAAAAATAGTAAGGGTAATTTCAATAATATTTAAATTGTTCTCAGTGTTTAATTGTAAAGAATTATAACTAAGAGTTATACAGTAAGAACAGTACATACTTTTAAATATTGGCTCTTCTAAAACAAAATCCATGCTTCTCATAAAGTTTTTATTAGTCAGATACAAAGTCCTTTTAATTGTTTTTCTTATTTATTCTATATTTATAAAAGTGGAAATGGAGAATGAATAAATCCTATCTACTCTGAATGAAAGAATATTCAAATTAGCTATGTAATTTGTTAAAACAGCCTAAAATCACAATTTCCTAAGTTGATCATTTTCATCCCATCACTTAAAGTTTCTAAAACTGGGGCTTCACTGTTTTTTATTGTGGTAAAATACACATAACATAAAATTTACCGCTGTAACCATTTTTAAGTGTATAGTTCTGTGAATTAAGTACACTCACATTGTTCTGCAAGCATCACCAGCAACCATCTCCAGACCTTTTTCATTCCTCCCCCAAGGACATGACATGTTCTACCCATTAAATATTAACTCTCCATTCCCCTCTCCTCCCAGCCCCTGGAAATTATCATTCTACTCTCTGTTCCTAGGACTTCGACTACTCTAGGTACCTCATATAAGTGGAATCATACAAGAGATGTCTCTGAGACTGACGTGTTTCACTCAGCATAAGGTCTTCAAGGTACATCAAAGTAATAGCAGGTGTCAGAACTTCCTTCTTTTTAAGGCTAATATTTCTTTCTATATACAAAACACATTTTGTTTATATATGCATCATTTGATGGACACCTGGGTTGCTTCTACCTTTTAGTTTTGTGAAAAATGCTGCTATGAACTTGAGTGTACAAATATCTGAGTCCTGGGCTTTTACTTTTATTACCTGTCCTAAGTTTGTGGACCACTTATCTTTCCTATTTTTCTTTCATTAAGATGGTGGCAGATATTTCTTTCACTTTAAAATAAGATAAGGGACTTCCCTAGCACTCCAGTGGTTAGGACTCCGCGCTTCCACTGCAGGGGCACGGGTTCCATCCCTGGTCGGGAAACTAAGATCCTGCAAGCCGCATGGAGGGGCCAAAAAAAAAAAAAAAAAAAAAAAGGGTAGTAAAAAAAATAAATAAATAAAATCTCTCCTCTTTGTGCTGGTAACATACACAGTATTTTTTCTAACAGAACAGATAAATTTACTACCCTGAAAACTTAAATTTTGTCTGCCCCTTATTCCCTAGTTCTCATTCTACTATATTCTTTTAAGGTCCTCATGCTTTAATATTAAGTCACTGCACATGTAGAAATATTAGCATAATGAATTCTGAAAATTAAAAATATCTGCAGAATACTCTAACCTACAGCTCCCTGGTTCCCAGATAAATTATCCCAGTTTCACATTTTGGTTGGAATTTATCTTGTCACATACTCTAGGCTTCAATCTTTCAACTCTCTTCACTCTATTAGTTCTCTCAGCTCCCACATGTGAACTATTCTTGGTATTAAAAACTCATTTTTAAAGCAATACAATTCCAACAACTAAAATACCATGTGTGCTTGGTTAGGTTAAATTTAGCCTTGTGAAATTGCACCTTAGCAATTCTGCAGCATCAGTAAGTGCTTCTCCTATCACCAGTTCCTTTTTATCCCCAATCCACAACTCTGATTTGATTGTAATCTCTTCCCCTCTAGTAAATACAGCTTTGAGGACGTATGATCCAAACCTTGGAGAAAAATAAACAGAGTCATGTACCAAGTATGATCTAAAAATAAGAAAACAAAGCTCATGAAATCTTGAGAACTGATGCTCAAAGCAAAAGCAGACTGTTCTCTTACTTTTGCGATGCCATATTTAAAGTGTTCAAAGATTTGTGAGAAGCATATGATAATCTTATTAATAACCAGAACTATTCCAAGGAACTTGACTTCCTGAATTTCTAACACATTCAGTAGTCCTTACTTCCAGCTATTTCTTTTAGCAAGCCTTAGTAGGAGAGGAAGGGAAATATAGTTGAACAGATGTAAATAATGCAACATTTAATTTTTGCCTCAACTGCAACAGAAAACTACTCTCATATTTAGTACACCTATCAGGCATATTTCCTCAACTTTCCCAGCCAGGATTGCTCTTGGGAACATCAAGCTACCACATAAATGAAAAGCAGTGAGAGAGAGAGAGATGACATGGAAAAAATATAGGCATACATGTATTATAGCCACTTTGAGCCAGGATTTTTATTATTGTGGCTGAAAATACTCTCGACAGTAAGAATTTCTTCAAGTAATACTATTTTGATTAATAAAGGACTAACTGATTTCAAGATCACAAAATCTTATATAAACGTTTGGGTATTGGTCTCTGTTGTATTCATTTATGAATGGAACTGCGGTTGGGTTTAGAATTTTGGAGTCATTTTCCACTCAACATTTAACTAATGTAACTTTATTTTCTTCTGAAAATTGGTTAAGAGAGAAATCTGAAACTAGAACAAATGTCCTTACTTAGAAATCACCTGCTTAAGTGCTTATAAATGTTTTCTTTATCCTTCAAGTTCAAAAATATTATGAGAGTATTCTAGGTAAATGTTTCTTTTCATTAGCTCTATTAACCTCCTTGGTCAGCAGACTTATGTCCTTCATCAGCTCAGAAAGGCATATTCTAACAAATAATTAATTAATGTTTATGATCAATTTCTTCTGCTCTTTTCTTCTGGCATTTCAATTACATACAGTATTTTATAATTTCTCTAGTCTTCATATTTACTATTTTCCTGGTGTTCTACATTATTTAAAATAAAACATTATGAATTATACATGAAATATTATGAACTACAAATAAATACAAAGGGTTATAATCAGAAAAAGGAGGAATTAGGCAGGAGGGGATCCATTTTTGTTTTGTTTGTTTGCTTCTTTGTTGCTTTCTTGTTTACATCTTGACTGCTGCTGCCTATCTGACTAGGGCTGCTGGTTGTCATTCACTGCAGGGCAGGCATGCAGGGCCCACAGTTTCCTGTGCAGGTATGAAATCATCATTCAGGGCCTCCCACTGCACATTCTTCTGACACTGGAAACCTGCCTCCAGCTCATCCTCTCCTCCCACCCTAAGCTAGTCAAGTTCCTCTTCCAAGGTCTCCTTACCAGGAGGCCTCCCTCTAGGGTATGGCACTTCCAAGATAATTCAAGCCTGGCCAGCTTTCACTAAATCCACTTAACCAAAGGGAAACTCACATGTCCCTGCCATGCCAAAAGATGAGGTATAGGTTGCCCCTTGTCTGCCTCACTTCTTCCAGCCACTCATTTCACATGATTATTTTTCCTCTTGCGTAGGCAGGTGTCTGGCACATGAACAAACCTACTGCCTAAGACAGGATCCTAACAGAGAGAAGCATGTCTTAATCTCTTCTTCCACCATTCTGATCTCTAGGAGTGGTTCTCTTGGACGCCCAGTCCCCTGGCTTTAATCTTGGGGGTCGAAGGACTTCAAACCACAGAACTACCCACCAGCTAGGCTCTACACTCTTTCCTGCTCCCCTTCCTCATCTCCTTCTATCAACAGCAACAAAAAGGAGTCATGAGATCACAGACTGTGTACAATCACGAAAATAAAGGAAGCAGTTGAGAAAATATTGTGAGAGACAAATCCCTGGACCAGACTTACTGGACACCAGAAAATGGATAAAATATAACCTTGGGCTAAACTGAAGAAGAAAGGTGCAGATTTTAAATATAAAAGGCTTACACTGCAGGCTGTTATAATATACTTTTACTGTCTATCTGTAGAGAATAGCAACAGAGTCCCTCTGCATGCTTATTAGGCATTATCTTTATGTTCCTTTTCATTCCCCACCAGCTTACCATTTTGCCCCAAGTTTTTCTGATTTCTTAACCATGTTGATGGTTGGAAGTTACTGAACCTATCACTGATGATTGTTTTTTCGTGTCCATTTGTTGTAAGGCAGAAGGAACGGTGAGCACTAGTCAGAATAGCAAGTGAAAAAGAGGGTGGGCTATGTAATCACAGACCCAAGTTCCATTTCTGACTACGTGGTAAAGCATGCCACCTCTCTAAACCTTAATCTTATTAGTCTGAAAAACAGTATAAATAATATCTCCTAGGTTTAATGTAAAGATTAAATAAAATAGTGCAAGCAAAGGACGTAGAACACTGTTTTACATATGGATGTATGGTATTATAGGATGATACCTACATTCACTGTGAATGCTTTTATTGTAACAGCAAAGACAAACACACAAACAAAAAACAAACAAAAGAAACCTCTGAACCAACATTGTTTATAATAATAATGTTTGCAAAAAACAAACAAACAAAAAACCTCTGAACCAAAAATGCCCTCTAGGTAACCCGACATATTATGCGAATATCATTCAGGGACGAACTCCTGATGAGAAGTATGACTTTATGTTCTACGCTGCTGATGGGACACACTTAATACAGAAAAGCTCATGGACTTTTGACACAGTTTTCTGTCTGTAATGTGCTCCATTTCATATTATGCATCAATATTTGCCTTTTTATTTTCCTCATTTCAAATCCTTGCTAAAGTTCAGACCTAATTCCAATTTTTCAGATTTCAAGAAATACCTAAGGGCTAAGAGTATTATGAAGTTCACCTCCAAGTTACTTTAGTTTGATTATAATCCCTCTCAGGGATGGAGATCTTCACTTCTGAGGATATTGGTTTACAGCTGTATCTACCACACACACATATATAAGACTAAATGCCACTGAGATACTTTAAGTCATCTGTCCCACTAAGAATGCATCTCATAGTCTAGAAAATGTTGCAAGTTTCAATTTTTCAGTCACAATATATGTCTAGCTACATTAGAATAAGAATTTAATTACAAAAAGCACAGGTACAATATTTGACTTTAGTTAAAAAAGGATGAAATCTAGTCAGATATTATTACTATATTTTTTAAAAAATCAAACAACCATATATAAGTAAAAACATGAAAGATTCTAAGGGATTAACTACAACAAAAATGATCAAGGAGAAATTAGTAATAAAAAAACTGAGTAAATATTAGATTTTGGTTTGCAAAGTTTTAAAAAATTTTCTTTTTTGAGGTGTCTAATATCTATACTTCTACAATAATATACTGATTTTAGAATTTGAATCAGAAGTAGATATGTTAATTAACATACTTTTTTTCCTTTTTACTAGGGAAATACATGTTTTCATCTAAAATAAGCACAAATGACACAATGTTTAGATTATATTGTCAAAACCAGTTGTCTACTTAGTGTCTATTCCCATATCCCTGCCACAGATATTGACAATAATGATATAGTACAAAGTAAAGTCTATTTTTAATCAATTCCCAGTAAAATATAATAATACAAATGTACATGTGCATGCAGAAGCACACAGATTATGGCATGATGCTGATAGCAAGAATCAATTCTGGTAACAACAACAATAAAAAAATCAGTAGGCATTACGTGTATCTGCCAAGTCTAATTCTGAATTGCTCTACTATGTGCTAATATAAAAGAAAGCAACCCAGATACCAACTGGGAAAAACTCCAGATTTTCTCTTGGGTATACAAATCATGACTTCTGCTAGGAAACTGTGATAATACCAATGTTCCAGAAGATCCGAACATGAATTCTTAAGAGCCTGAAACCTCTATAGGCTCACTGAAAGGCAGCCCTTAACAACTAAACACATTTGTTTCAAAAATATCAAGGGAAATTGGGCCATTGTCACAATCCTCCTACAAGGGACTGTTGAAAGTTATTTTCCAGAAATAAAAATAAAATGGCTAAATCAGGGGTGGTCCAATTTCTATTCTTTATTAATTCTGCCCCCTCTAACTCATGCAGTTCTAGAATCTTGAACCAGCAGGCTATGATGAGAATGCCAACCAACGTACATCAAAGGAGAGCAATAAAGAGCCAAGCGGGGTGGCCTCCTATGCTCCCCAGCAGCGTGGAGAGACTTAGCCCATTAGAACCCTGCAGGTGCCCCCTTCCATTCTGCCTCCTGCCCTCTTGCCACAGTGTTGGAAAACTTCTGGGTAAGGCTGTGGGTAGAGAATGTGAAGAAAGGAATTATAAAATAGCTGCAACATGAGGGAAACAGAAGCAGAGGCAATGGCTGGCTGGCGAAGAAAAAGAACTAAAGAATACAATTGTCTCCAGTCCAATTATTATATCAGTCAGGATTCTAAATCCAACTTTTAGTTGTCAAGTGGAAGTTTCCACTTTGCACGCGAGGAGAAGGGAATGATGATAAAGACAATAGCATGTAAATGTTGTTGAAACCATATTTGGACTACTGTATGCTCAAAATCTATGTAGTAGGGATGGTACTATTTGAGGCACAGAGAAAATAACTATAGATGATGGTACTGTAATGATGTGCAGAAATAAAAAGTCAGACAAATGTGCCTATTACAAAAACAGGCATAGTTCTACTGCAGTTTAAAAATGAATATAACGTAGCAAATATTAAATTATTCATTAAAAGAACTGATTGCATCTAATCATTAGGATATTTGCTCTTTCCTTTATTCTACTCCTCTGTCCACTTTTCTCTTCCTTTTGGTTTCCCTTATTCCATTCCCTATCATTTCCAGATGCAAATGATTCATTCACTTTCCATATTTGATTTCTTTTGACCAATATCTTCCATTTTTGTAATACATACAGAGTACCTAGTGTATATGATACAAAAGGGGGATAAATGGACATAGAGGCATTGACTTCCAGTTATATGTATTCTATGTGGATAAACTAATTGGTTTATTGACCAATAACAATAAGTGGTAAAAATTATATTTACTAGCCCTATGTCCCTATGACATATATACTATAATTATCCACATTTTACAGATGAGGAAGCTGAGGAACAGAAATGAAGCAATTTGCCCAAAGCTGCTTAGTTTGTAAATCAAAATTCAAACCTAAGCAGTATAATTCTAAGACCACATTCTTAACCACTGTATCATATGCCTTAAGAGTTAAAAAAAAAAAAAGTACATAAACATTAGGTTAAGTCATTATATGAAGAGTGAAATGAATGGTATAACCAATATATGTAATAAATTCTGAAAAGACAGAGATTAGGACAGGTTGAAATATTCAGCGAGAAAACCCTCCTCCCTCACCTGAGGTAATGTTTGGAGATCTTGTGAGGAGGAGAGAAAGGTAGAAAAAGAAGAAAGAGAAGGTAGGAAGAAGAGAGGAAGAAGTTACCAAATTTTTTCCCACCCTTTCATCGCACTGCCCTATGCCAGTTCATTATAGAAATTACCTAGTAGCCTTCAATCATCCATCCTCTAATGATTCTCTATGCTTTATGCAATGCTTGGTCACCTTCTATATAAACAACAGAGATTCTGGATCAACAAAAAACCTTTTAAACCCAGTTTAAATTTGCCCTTTTTTTATACACCATCCAGAAAATCCTACCCCTTTAGTATAATAATATGCAGGCAATCTTGTATTTTTTTTTAATCTTAGAATTTTATTTATTTTTTATACAGCAGGTTCTTATTAGTTATCCATTTTATACATATTAGTGTATATATGGCAATCTTGTATTATATAACATTGGGATACAGTAGTGTTTCATTGTTTTCCAAATTGCTTATACCACACTTTATTTCAACTTAGAGTTGACTGTCTCTATAATCTAGTCCAGTAAGTGCTAAAATCCTAAAACAAAACAAAATCAAAACAACTTGGCAGTGGTATTTTGCAATGCCTGATATTATAACACTTGGAAAAATTCCCTTGGGTTGGGCGTTTTAAAGCATTTCAAAAAAAAAGTTTTTAACTGCACATATAATCAGCAAATAGTGATTATCATTTATGGTTTCCAATTAGCTAAAGTCTTATATTAAATAAGCTTGTTGAAAAATTCAAATTATTTCATTGCAAAGACAAGCACAAGAAAGAAGCAAACATTCTTAATGAACTTAGAGTTGATCATTGGGTGGACAGTTGGAGAATTTTTAATGTGAGTGGATTGTGCATGAAATGTTATGGGGGATAGTGCTCTTTCCTTGATATGACTTTTCTATTGGGTTTAAGGCAAGAAACTCTAACAAAGTTAATCTAAAATTATCAAAGAGATTTATCTCAGAACTAGAACTTTGAAAAGTCTAGAACAAAGTATGGCTCTGTTGTTAAGTCAAGCTAGACCTGGAAAATTGCAGTGAATCCACTGAATACTTTTTGACCCAAATCTCATGACGATAACCTCAGACTAGGCATTTTAGAAACATCTCATGTATTTGCAATAAGTATGCTAAGCTCTCTGTACTCTCTGTGAACATATTCAACCAGATTCCAGAAAGGTCCACCTACAGACACTTAATTACTCGGAGATTTTTAAAAGAAGAAAAATAAAAAAGGTCTATTCACATTCTTCACATCTAAGTCAATAACATACCCATGACTAGGAAGAGGGGAATCTTAAAATCAGAAAAGTTTATTTTTGTATCAAAGGTTTACTTTTGTTTATTTTCGAGCACCCTATCATGTCCCTTTCTATATATACAGTCTAGAACAATTTTCTCTATCTTAAGTTTAATTAATTAATTAGATTCATATTTATTGAGTGCCCATTGTGTGTTAAATGTTATGTTCACAAGTTGGATATATATCTGTGAATTCTAAAGTTATGGAATGATAATAGCACAAATTCAAAATGCAACAACCTAATGGAGTAACAGAATTGTGTTTTAATTTTTGTTTTATTTTGATGGAACAGAAGGGAATCAAGAATTCAATTTTAGATCTGTTAAATGTGAAATGTCAAGGAGACATCCCATTGAGGTTGTCAACTAGACAGCTGCATATTTAGAGCTGAAGTTGAGAGGAGAGGATTGGGTTAGAAATATACATCTGGAAGCCATTATCACACACATTTCATTTAGAGGAAATGAAAGTTGAGTTTTAGAAGGTAAGTGAATAGGAACAAAATATATGCCTCTTTGGCCTAGTGATTATTTTAAACTGGCTGTTTTTAAGAAACAGTAGACACAAGTGAAGCTCTGAAAACTAAGTACAAGTTACTTTTTTGTAACAAAAAGAAATTACATTTATAAGAGAAACCTCCACTTGTGAGGGTGTTTCCCTCACTGTACCAGGAAGAGGAGGATGACCAAATCTCTAGAAACTATTACAATGGAGAAGGCATCAACTTAAATCTGCAAACCAACCTTACCCGTGTTTACTGTGTTTTTCCCAGTACACCTCCCATAACTGAGTCCCCACTCCCAACATCTTTTCTCTTTAGCTGAAGATGCTATTTAAGGTGATGGCTTCAGCCATTTCAGAGATTTACTCAGCTTTCCTGGGTGCCTCCCACATATATAGAAGGTGACCATGTTATTAAAATTTTGTTTGCTTTTCTCCCATTAATCTGTCTTATATCAAGTTAATTATTACATGAGCCAAAGAATCTAAAAGGGAAGATGGGAAACGTTTTCATCCTTAAGCTGGCAACCCACAAAGGGACCTTTACTGTCCAGACACTGCTTGCTCCAAGACTACTGCAGCTGAGCGATCCTGGGACCTCTGACAAAAGCCAGAAAAGGTAAGAATTCTTATGATGTCAGTTTCACAAATCTCAGCCTACAGGGTCTGATGAAAGTGGGAGTCCTTTCCTTTTTCTAAATTTAGATTAGCAGGAGAAAACACTTGTGAAACTAATTATTTGTGTATATCGACTTTGGTAATAATTTCTTATGAGTACTCTTGTTTGCTATTGATGGCCCAGAGATGGTCATTGTTTGGTGTGTCATTGGTGTAAGGAGGAAAACCACAGGTCTAATGAGGTTTCCCTTTCATCTTGTTCTGTGTCCTGAGAGATTGGCTTTGTTTCCAGTGAGAATATTCTCTCTGGTCTCCAACAACTGGAGGATGCACGTACTGGCATGCATTTGGTGGATGGCCGAATAGGCCATGGATCCAGTAAGCAGCATTCTCTTTGTCCAGCCATGACAGCTGTCAGGGGAGTTTGTCATAAGGGGGTTCCAGCCCATAATGGGCCTTTGTCATTTCCACCTTTGTTGTTTTGTTAGTCCTGGAAAAGCACCATTCAGGTAGCACCTGTACAATGTCACAGATTAGTGGGTCTGTTGCTGGAGGTATCTCACATTCTCCTGGGAACCTGGAGATACGGTTTGCACTACACCATTCTTAACCGCCCGTGACAAGGAAAGTCCTTGCTTTCTGAGGCTAACTTTGCGAGTGAACTTTCTGAATCTTGGGAGGGCTGCACTCTTCTTGTGCTTTGCCTCTTACACCCTTAGTCAAGCCACAAAAAGGCATATTAGTTTGAATCACTATTGATATTAATAGATCTTACTCATCAATGGGCAGACAATGGATCTTTTGGATAGGACTATTTTTAAAAGGTTTTTAGAGTGTTCTCATCCTGCACAATTCTTTTACTGGTACCTACAGAAAGATCAAATTGGAAAGAGGACATAAAGAATTATAACAGCTGGCCTTAGGAGTTCCTTAATAGAATGAAACAATAAAAATTGGACTTAGAACAAAAAGTAAGGCCAACATCCAATGTAAATTCCCTTCTCAAAATCTCACCCCATCTGCCTGTTTTAACTTCCCTTTTCTTACAAGATTTATAGAAAGCACTCCAGCCTGATCTCCATGACCTGGGTACACAGGTTAGTCATGTAAATACTGAAAGCCAGGAGATAAATTTAGCAAAAGCACCTGGGACAGGCAGTAGGGCTCACTTTACTGTTTCTTACCACTCTTCCTGAAAGGAGCAGGACCCTGTGGGACCCTCCCAGGTACAAATTCTTTCCATGTCCCCTGTCTCTTGTGTGTAGGAAATAAGCCTCATTTAGCCTCCCTAACCTTCCCAGGGTTCCAAAGGGCAGATTCAAACAGTTGCTAATCAGGAAAGGGAGGGAATGCAGAAACAAAGGAGGAGCAGTCAAGAAACAAACAGTGCAGCCTTGGGGCAGGGTTCTGGTTCCTCCTCAAGGAATATACATACCAATATCTTTGAGTTCTTCTTAAAACTAAGGAACTAAGGAACTAATGCCCCCACACAGGTGGAGGATGGTAACTTCAGGTTGAACACAGGATTTCTGGAGCACCATCCTGTTACCTCACCACCAACAATCAGAAGAAAGTCTGCACACAGTGGAAGTTAATGAAGACTCTGACCCCCTCCCCAAATGACTTTCCCTTTAAAAAGTTTTCATGGTCGAGCAAAAGCCTCAGAGTTGGTTTTTGGACATGAGTCCACCTTCTCCCCAGGTTGCTGGCCTCTTGAATAAAGCAATCCTTCCTTTTCACCCAACACTTGCCTCTTGAGTATTGGCTTTTGAGCTGCAAGCAGCCAAACCTGAGTTCAGTAACACTCTTACTTCCCAGGCCTCTGTAATCAGGCTCTGCCAGCTTCAGACATTTCTATACAATGTCCTCTGCAGATGTATCCTGAATCCCCACTGCAAATAATTCAGGTTCCCTGGACAGCTGCAGATCTTCAAAACACTACTGAAACCAGAGGGTGTAGTGTGAAGGAATCGTTTCATTTTGTAGATCAGTATCATCAGCTTCCTGAGGAACCTTTATTGAAATGGATTATGAGGGTGCAGTTGATCCTTGAACAACGCAGAGTTTAGGGGCACCAACACCTCACACGGTTGAAAATCCATGTATAATTTTACTGTCATCCCTCAGTATTTGTGGTTCTGCTTTCATGGATTCAATCTACTACAGATTTTGTAGTACTATTGTACATATTTATTGAAAAAAATCTGCAATAAGTGGACCCATGCAGTTCAAACCAGTGTTGTTCAAGGATCAGCTGTTGTTACCGAGTCCAAGCTCGCTCTGCTTGCCGCGTGGCAGGCCGATGAATTGGAGACGAGGTGCTGAGGCAAGGAACACGACTTTATTCGGAAAGCTGGCAGACCTCGAAGACTGCAGACTAGTTATCTCCGATAAACCATCTTATCTGGGTCTGGATGCCAGTTTCTTTATAGAATCGGAGAGGGAGAGGAGGTAAGGAAGTAAAGTAAAAGGGCCATCAGTCTTGCAAAACATCTGGAATGACCAGCTTTGGTGAGGGAATGTGTTAGTCTCTTTTGTCTTGCAGCCATTTGCTGGTGGGCAGGGTTCCCTGAGGCAGGCCTTTATGTATGATTATAATAACAAAAGCAACGAAAAGTCAAAGAAACAGATCCATTGTGGAGTCCAATTTAGCTCTTCCCTGTTACACTGTCACTTGTTTGGGAGCCCTTTAGCTTTGAGCGCTGCAGAGCAGAAGAGCACGTTTAGGTTGATACAGAGCAGAGACCTCACTACTCGGGTCACATAGTAAATGCTGTAATTAAGAGGTCCCTTTCACAGGAGCACCTGATATAATCTTATTGATGCAAAACGGAAAAACAGTTTGGGAAACCTTATTAAACTTGCTGTCTCAGCTTCCCCTCATGGGTCTTACAGATGCTAATAAAAACATTAAGTTAATTAACAAGAGAATGAGAAGAGGCCAAGGGGAGAGGAAAGGGACTCTTCCCAACACTGGACATTTTAAAATGATAATTAAAGAATAGAGTGAATAAATTGAATATTGATTGGGGCAAAACAAAGAGGAAACAGAAAGGGGAGAATATGAGGACTCATCCCAGCAGGGTAGACATCTTTAGATGGTTATTAAGAATTGGATAAATAAAATGGACATTGATGGGGTTAAAACAAAGGTTTTGATACAACACAATCAAAGGTTGAGTAGGCCAATAGGGACCTCCTGCTGGTCCCCCAACATTAAAGGGCCCCAAACTAGTCTACTCTATTTACCCCAGCTTGAAGAAATTTAAAAACTGGAAGGCAGAAAGCAACCATTTGGGTCAGTAGTTAGGCAGGTGAGTCAAGTTAAGACTGACAAAAGGGCTAAGGTCCCTTGGCTCAATTCCTTTCTGAGTACCCAAAGCTTTTTACACAGGAGTGAGTAAAATGGCCATGAGGTGAAGAAAAAAAAGTTTCCAGGACTCTACAGGAGACTCATGCGCTGTGGCACAAAAGCCATTGGTGAATGTGGGTAACAAATGGATTGAAAGACTATAGAAATGCAAGGGTTGATAGGATCCAAAAAAACTGTAATGTTTAAACAGGCTTTATGTAAAGAATTTGTGTCAACTTTACCTGAATGCTTTATGGGAATGGATATCATGTCTGGCCAGGAGCACTTCTCCTACTCAGTATTGTGACACCAAAACATGTTGATGTAGTCCTAACTATATTCCTATAGATAGGATGTAAGAGTTGATGGAATGAAGGTCAAAGTTTGTAGTGTGAAATAAAATTCATATTTTACGGCAAAACATGAAAAAATTAAACACAAAACATTATTCTCTGCCCTTTGGCCTCCTCTCTCCTGTCTATTGTGCATTGTGTATCTGCATTATGCATCGACCAAACCTCCCCATCAGCAGAAATACCTGCTCAACCATAAAGAGCAACATTCTCCTGGCGCCAACAAGACAACTCCTTAAAAGATAACATTCCCTCTTGATCTTGTAAGGGGTCACGATGACTCACCACTTTGCACTGGCAGATCTGCATTGTGTAAACTGTCAATAATATGTCATCTAATGTGTAGCCCTCTGTTTCAAAACACTTATATAACTGCTTTGACTTCTAACTGGTGGAACAGTTCTGGGAGCATTCTGAGATCCTGCTGCATGGTTATAATCCTCAATTTGGCTCAAACAAAATTTTCCACTTCTTTCTTAGACCGACTGATTAACTTTTCAGGGACAGTAGGAAAAATGGTCTATTTGAACAAGCTTTATGTGAAGTGGTTGTGTCTCTTCTACCTGACTGCATTATGGGGATGAACACTGTAGCTCATTGCAGAATGTATCCTCTACCTAATATTGTAAAATAGAAGGCATGTAAATCTAAGCAATATTAACTGGACATGTTAAAGGGAATCAACAAAACTGCCTGAGACCACATAGTGTGGTATAGATGCTGCAGGCTGATATTCAAGGCTTGATAGAAGCCATATTAGAGGCTTTTCCCCCTAAAGTGAACTGGTCTAAGATTGAATTATGCACTCAGAAAAAGAACACCCACAGGCCTTTGTTAGAATGTTTTATCCAGACTTTACAAAGGCATAAATCTTTTGGTTTCCATCTTAGCTGGAAGTCTTCTACACGATATAATAAAGAAAATTGAAGATAATTCAGTTGGGTGAGTCAGCCCTTGATATTCAGTCTGCAGTCCAATTTTTTGAGAATTTGGAAGTAACCATCCTGTCTGTCAAAACTCCACAAGGCCAAAGGTGTGGCTCCACAGGCAATTCAAAGCACTACCAAGACCCAAACCTCCCCTACTCATCCCAAAATGCCTGTAGGTATTGGGAGATTAGAAACAGAATTGTTCTGCACTTGAGGAAAAAAAAAAAAAACTTAAATGGTAAGTATTCTAGACCTCTGATAATAGGGAAATATGCCCCAAAACTCCATCATGGAAAAAAAAAAAAAAAAAACCTGGATACTTTCTCTGTGCTTTTCTGATGTAGATTTTTCTACCCCCTCCTGTTCTCTAGGACCATTCCTTGAAATGCAAATTTTAGGGAGCTGTTTCTCATCAAAAAATAAATAAATAAATAAAAGGAGGAGGACATTTGGAAACTGGGCAAGTGAAAAATCTTTTCCACAAATAATAGTAACTATACAAGGTCTCTGTGTCTGTCTATAAGATTATTTGTTTCTATATATGTATACTGTAGATATGTGTTATTTTTCTACAACTGGATGGTATTGCCAACATTAATTTGTAAAAGAGCTCTATTTAGTTGGGTTGAAGGCAAGCATTTATAAGGACTGGGGTATTCTAAAATTCTCAGTAATATAGAAACTAACTGAAATGTTTCTCAAGTTCATATGATGTGGGATAATCTTCGATAAATAAAAGCTAGTTGAAGTTTGTTGGCTTAATTAAAATAGGCATGTCTCAGATTTATAAGTATTAAATACAATGCATACATCTTTTATTTTGCCTGAGTTTACTAGTCAAATAAATTCATCTTTTACAAAATTTGTCAATGAGAAAATTAGCTTGAGATGATGGCTTTGTCTAATGTCTCATGAAGTTTTAACGAGTAATCTAAACACAACTGTTGGAAGCAAGTGATTTAGATAGATGTAAGTAGGATAAGAGTTTTTAGGTAAACCTTTTGCAATAAATATGTTTTAGGGTAGGTGTACTTAAAAATAGCTTCCAAATATTTTTGGTAACTTGAAACTTTAGAGTTTTGCTAACTTAAATGATGGAACTTTACTAACATCTAAAAAACATTTCCAAAAAGATACACAGGAACACTGAGTAACTCTCCAAAATGACCCAAGCCACCACCTTAAATACCATTTCAAGTTAAAGACAAAAGAAAGATGTTGAAGTAGGGGAGGCCAGTTATGGGAGATTACTAGGAAAAGCACAGTAAAGCAGGGTATATTTCTTATTCAGATTTAAATTGGTGCTTTCTCCATTGACAAGAGTTGCTAGAGATTTGGTCATCCTTCTCTTCCTGGTACAAAGAGAGAGATGCCTTTACAAACGAATATTTCTCTTATAAATGTGAATCTTTCCTACAAAAGGATAACTTTAACTTGGTTTTCAGAGCTTCTCCTTTATCTGCAGTTTCTTAAAAATAACCATCTCAAAATCATACTTATGTTGAAGAGGTATATTTGGGTATGGCATTTCTGTTCCCCTTCATAGTTAAAGAATAATTAAATAGGTGAGGGACTACAGAAGGGTAAGGGAGCTCATGAAAGGATAAGTATAAACTACCAAATGACAGATACTAGTATTAGAGCATTCTACCATTGTTCTTACAAGCTCAAAACCACAAATTAAAGACTTGAAGTTCTGATTATGAAGGTTTATTTCTAGGAAGATTTTTCTTTCATCTCAGAAATCAGGGATGTCTTCAACTATAATATTTTTCTACTCAATATTTTAAGTATAGTTGGATGATGTAATCTATTCTCAGCTGAATTCACCAAGGATTTAAGCCAATTTATATATTTTTATTGTGTGAAATAAAATTCATATTTTATGGCAAAACACAAAAAATTGAAACATAAAAAATTTTTCTTTGCCCTTTAACCTCCTCTCTCCCCACTACTGTGCATTGTGCATCTGCATTATGCATTGACCAAACCTCCCCATCGGCAGAAATACCTGCGCAACCATAAAGAACAATATTCTCCTAGCATCAACAAGACAACTCCTTAAAAGATAACATTCTGGGACTTCCCTTGTGGTGCAGTGATTAAGAATCCACCTGCCAATGCAGGGGACATGGGTTCGAGCCCTGGTCCGGGAATATCCCACAGGCCGCAGAGCAACTAAGCCCATGCACCACAACTACTGAGCTTGTTCTAGAGCCCGTGTGCCACAACTACTGAGCCTGCGCTCTAGAGACCGTGTACCGCAACTACTGAAGCCCATGCTCCGCAAAAAGAGAAACCGCCGCAATGAGAAGCCCATGCACTGCAACAAAGAGTAGCCCCTGCTCGCCATAACTAGAGAGAGTCCGTGTGCAGCAATGAAGACCCAAGGCAGCCAAAAATTTTTAAAATTAAAAAAAAGAAGATAACATTCCTTCTTGATCTTGGTGGGTCATGATGACCCACCACTTTATACTTGCAGATCTGGATTGTGTAAACTGTCAATAATACATCATTTAATGTACAGCCCTCTTTTTCAAAAAACTTATATAACTGTGCTTTGACTTCTAACAGGCAGAACAGTTCTCAGAGCTTTCTGAGATGCTGCTGGGTTATAATCCTCAATTTCGCTCAGATAATATTTTCCATTTCTTCCTTAGATCAACTGATTCATTTTTTTGTGGACAATTGTGAACAATTCATCTCATAATTTAAGAATTAAATTTATGTCTACTTATGTCATTTCATACAAGTATAAAGAGCCTAAAATATCTTTGTACATTAAAAGAAAACTAAGTGAAAAAAAAACAAAACTGTTCAGAAACTATAATTGAGGAAGCAATGCAATCTCAGTACAAACTAAACTTAAATTAGGTAGGACAAAGAAATAATTAAATTAAGGGATAGAATATTGAAATATGTAGATAAGCTGCAAGATTTAATTTTTAATTGGTTCTCATTTCTTATATCCTCAATTATAAATTTTTATTCCTAAACCAGCAGATTTTTAAAGTGTATTCTCAAAAAAAATTTATCTCTGTGGTATACTGAATATATATGTCATTACATATATATAAAATACATTATATATATATATTACATGTAACACATTATATATATATATAGAGAGAGAGAGAGAGAGAGAGAGAGAGAGAAAGAATACTTTTGTTGCATCAGAAATTAACCTTTGGGGGGAAAAACACAGTTATTATAGCATCTTACTAAAGGTTAAAAAAAACACAAGGACACAAGATTTTATATTTTAGTTAATTTCAACTGAGAAAATGTAAAAAGTTGACAATACTTTACAATGTCAGAGATAAATTTTAAAATTTATGATTATTTTCTTAACTGAGAAAAAATAGCGATGTTTAAAATCAATTACCCCCAAACAACTCTCACAAAAATAACTAGATTAACAATCAAGAAGGAAGTGAAACTAAAGGTATTAAAATTTTCCCTGTTTCTCCATATTTTGCAGATTACCTGCAAAGAATATATATGGCCTTTAAAAATGAATTTTAATTCCTTTAATTGCTCTTACTCCCCAGTCTATATTAGCATAACCTGTAACCACACTGACTTTTCTTTTAGTTGCATAATCTTTTTCTCCTCATTTTTTTTCTCCCTAAATAAACAGCAAGTGATAAATGAAGTAAGATTCCATGTCTGAGAATATAATAATTTTGGATTTGCCAATTAAGGTACTAATTTTTCTCTAGGATACTAATTTTCTCTCTCAGGATTATGATAAAGAAAAACAGTGATTGAGGGAAGAAAATAGGAATGAAATAGAATGAAGAGGGAATACAGACTGAGAAAAAGGGAGGGTGAGAGATGGATCAAATTTAGTTATTTTGGAGAAGAAAATTAGCAGCAAAATATCTTCATTACTGATCAGAATTCAGATATTACATTATATAGCTAAAAAAATTATTAAGATCCTCGAAAGTTTCTTCATTAGCCTAGACTTGGAGAAATTTGTATATATGGTTTGATGTGTAATTACCAAGGCAAGTTTACATCAGAGATTAGAAGACATATTAAGTTTCTTTACACCTACTATTTTTTAAATTACTAAATTGATCAAGCCTTTGTCATTTAAGATCACATTAAACTTATATACAATATTACTTAGGACTCTATTTTTATTGATTATAAAAATCAAAATTTTAGGCTTTTCAATTCTCATGATAAATGACCTGTTCCATACGGATCAGTCCCAAGAGAAACAGCTTGTTTGATGGACGTATAAATTGGAGACAAACTAAGAAAACTATGTACAGGTGAGCAGAGATACTACAGAACAGTCATTCAGCTGTTGTTCTGCATGTGTTCCTGGGTGGTGGGAAATACATGGCACCCAACAGGCATGAACTGAAGAGCTCCTCTCTAGAGCAGGATGGTGTTTCAGATATACTAGACTGTTCACTGGCTGCCGCCTAATAAGGCACTGCCCCCACCCTCCAAAAATACTTTTTCAAAGGTTCACAAGTTAAACAAATGAACCAGGCAATTTCTTCTTTCCTTAAAATTAACGCTCTATTTGAAACAAAAGTAAAATCGAATTCCTACCTTTTGAAAACAAAAACATAACTGAATTCTTACCTCTACATTACAGCAACAAATCTAGACTGTGAGGTGGAGGACTGAAGGAACACAAATACAGAGCTGTCCTGGGCTTCCTGACTAAATCATTTCACTTTTGTCAATTGCATTAACTCTCCAATTGCAAACTTCCCTTTGCCCACTTACTGGATTATACCTTCAACATTTCTTGTAACTACCGTTGCCTGAGGCAGCCTATTTGATTTTGCCTACCCTGCTCAGGGGCTTGCACAGAGCTGTAGTGTTAAACTTGCAATAAAAAGGAGCCAAGCCTTTAAATGCATACTTAAACAACTTTGGCGGACCTCTTCAAATTTCTCCCTACTAAAGCCTAGAAATGGATTCTGCCAAGGAAAAATGTACCTTCTCCATCGAAGCTTCTGCCCACAATCTCTGATTTTTTCATGAGTCTCTTACTGCTTTCAAAGTGACTCCAACTCCCGGCCCATCGGAACTATCTCAAGGCTGCCTTAAAAGGTGTACTGAAAACACTTGGAAAATGATCCATTTCTCAGCCCAGCAGCCTCCAGGAAATATCAACTTTATATTTTGTCTTCTTAGCCATAGCAAACATGTGCATCCTTTATGAATAATTTGAACTTCCTAGTCCCTTTATTCACTTTTCCCCTTCCTATTCTCATTCCTGTTGGAGAGCAATTTTGTTTGTTTACACTTTGTTTTTAAACTAATGATCACCCAAAGGATAACATAAAGAATCAGTACAGCAGAGTGATTAAATGCATGGATCCAAGACACAGTCCACCTGATTTGAGCCATGGCTCTATAATTTAATACCTCTATGACCTTAGGCAAGTTATTTAATTTCTCAGAGCTTCGATTTCCTCATCTGTAAAATGGAGATAATCATAATAATTGCTGGCCTCATAGAGTTGCCATGGGGATTAAATATGTTAAAGCATAGGTACTTAGAAAAATGTGACCAAAATGAACTCATGATAATCTCTTTATAAGTATTAGATAGTATATTGTATTTGCCATCCGAGATGTGTTCTGAGTAATAATAAATGTCAGCACGCAAACATTTGGCTTGCTTTAAAAGTGCACCATTCTGAATACTCTAAAATAGACCCAAGGTCTGCAATGAGCTATCTTTTGTCCTCGTGGGATGAAGCCATGAATAATAGCTGATGGTGACTACATAGGACACCAAAATAATGGTCTTGCCAGCTTTGATCCTGTGCAACTAAGGCAGGATGGAGCCAAGACACTACAAAGGGCTACAAAAAGAAGAAGCAAAACAGAAGAAAGGGCAGAATAGTTGAATAAATGTTTTGTCTCCTTCTTTGTACTCTAGGTGTATTTTTGATCAGATACTAGTGGTATGACATTCTTTGTGAAACATGGACTGTTCCCGAACACCCTTTAAACATTGTATGGAGTAATAGCATGGGTACAGTTGGAGAAGGCGTTGCCCAGGATTTTTAACCTGTGGGACGGCTACACCTACATCAAGCATCCTATAGAAAGTTTCAGAAGCTTCCACTGTGGCATTTAAACTGACAGTAGAGAGACATAGAGCATTTTAAGAGAAAAGTACTGACAACATGGAGACATCTTGGACTCTGCAGTGAACCTGAAGAAGAAACATAGGCTTTGAAAATGCTGTTTCCACTCCAAAGTTAGGAGCAAGCTATATTATGTGGAGGATATGTGTGTGTGTGTGTGTGTGTGTGTATGGATATGTATATATGGAGGAGAATCTGGAGAAATCTTGAGAAAGTGGCAGCATCTCTGTATATTGAGCTCTGTGCTATCAGTAGTTTAGAAAGCAAATTTTCATTAAATTAGGAAATGTTGAGATACATATGCTAAGTTCTTAATCACCTGGGCAAGAGAAGATAAAATATAGGCAATTCTGTGATACACTAGAAAGTTTTTACAAAATATGCTAGAGAGGACGGTTTAGGAAAAGAAAGCCAGTTAAGACTCAAACAAGACCTGGTAGGAGCAATCACATGGCCCAGAGCTAAGCTCTGCCAGCGATCAATCTCTCTAAGATGTCTGGATATCTCTGTGGTTTTTATTAATTCAAAGGGATCAAGAAAAGTCAGAGGTTATGGAGAACCAGGAAAAAAACAGAAATAGTTGATTGAGGAGGGATCATATATCAACCCATAAGATATGGCTAATTGAGAGCTGAGATGTTAGTGGACACGTTAGGTGGCTGAAATAAAAACTTCCAAACCTCACCTCATGAGTAGAGGTGACACCATGGGCAAGCTATGGGATCCACTTCAAAAGGACACCAAACCTACTGCTACCAGTGCAATCGGGAGGAATGCAGAGCACAGGCTGGTAAATTATGTTTTGAACGGATTCTTTCCTAGAGCTGGACAAAATGCCATCCTATTGGATCTGACTGGGATTCCTGTAATAGAGTCCTATTGGTGCCTCTGACTTGCAAGACCCTGAGAAAAGTGTGAAGAGTCCAAGGTGTCTGCACTAACAGAGGAAGAATTCTGGACAGAGTCTCAGGGGACTATTATTATTTAGTTCATCTCTGGGCATTACTGTCCACATTTCCCTAGAAAGACTATGGACATAACTCTCAGTGGTCTAAATGTACAAGGTTCTGTGCACCTGGGCTGACTGCACTGAGAAGTCCCTGTTGCTGCCAGAGGATAAAGAAGGGGTCAGAAAAATGGTGCACGTGGACCCAGCACCTGTTAAGCAGACTAATGTTGCTAACTAAGGTCAATTCCAACTTCTTTTAGGTATTGCCCTATTCTTTACCTCTTACAGGACAGACTGACTGGCATCTTCTCATGCTCTCCTTACATACCTTTGTGCCAACTTGTATGGTCAGTTAGAGGTCAAAAATATCATGAGAGCAGTTCCAAATATTTCAGCCTATAGACTGCAGTGAAAAGGAGCCAAACACAAAGTACAAACTTTTTTTGATACTGAAAGTTTTCAGATACCCAAGGAACTGAAAGAGTACATGAAAGGGAAACTACAAAGTAGGAGAAAGAGTTCTTTCATTTAATGTGGAATTTGGACTCAGAAACACTGAAGCAACATACAATTTCAGGACACATGGAATTTTATCAGTGATCAATTTACGAATGTCTGTTTCTCCAAGATGGATTCTTTGAGGGATTACATTAAGGAACTCTTAAGTTAATGGTACTGTTTTTTACTTCTCAACTCTATGCTTTTTAGATCAGACTGGGAGATAAGGTAATACAAGGAAAATTAGCAGAAAACTCAATATAATGGTGATGGCAGCCAATAGTGGAATAAGAAGGAAGAATTCTGAAAGGTTCCCTTCACCAGAAAGCAACTTTGGAAATGGCAGAAATTATCATTAAATGGAGCTGTACCATATAATAGTGCCTCATAAATGACCTATGGAAGCAGTCACTGCTGCTTCAGAAATACTTCCCAGAGACGCTGAGAGCAACACCTGATGTCTTTGACACCCAAGAAGAGAAAAGAGACTGGAGATCACTAGAGTACAAGTTTTCTGACCCCAAAGAGCCCAAAATGTTTAAGACGTTTAATTTTTTAAAATTCTGCCACCCGTGAAGTGAATACGAGGGGAGTGGAAGGGAAAATGTGCCCTCCCAGAAAGGTTTATTTAAAATAATTCAGGCTCAAAAGTTAAAAAAAATGTATGCAGTATTTTTTCCCATCACAACCAGTTAATTTGATATTGGTAACAGGGTATTTCAGTAATCACATCAAATCATATCCCACCAATAATCAGAATATATCCTTTGTTCTATGCTTTCTTTGGGATTCCTTTCTTTACAGGCTACCTCCTTGAATATCTTCTAACTAAAGCAGAGCTTTTATGAGTAAATCTCTAGAGAAAGACTTCCATTTGGCAAAATTTTTAAAATACCACTACTGGGCTTCCCTGGTGGCGTAGTGGTTGAGAGTCTGCCTGACAGTGCAGGGGACACGGGTTCAAGCCCTGGTCTGGGAAGATCCCACATGCCGCGGAGCAACTGGGCCCGTGAGCCACAATTACTGAGCCTGCGTGTCTGGAGCCTGTGCTCCGCAACAAGAGAGGCCGCGATAGTGAGGGGCCCGCGCACCGCGATGAGGGGTGGCCCCTGCTTGCCGCAACTAGAGAAGGCCCCCCGCTTGCCGCAAATAGAGAAAGCCCTCGCACAGAAACGAAGACCCAACGCAGCCATAGATAAATAAGTAAATAAATAAAAATTTAAAAAAAAAATACCACTACTAATCTCTGATATCCATAGGGAAACTATAAACGAGAAAGATTTGGCAGAATTGTGTAAACATCTGGAGGACTCTCCTGTCCAAGTCAAAGCTGTGGCTACCAGCATTTTACTCTTTTCCTGATTTTTTTTTTTTTTTTCATTTGAGAGGTTTGATTTCCCACTGTATTCAGTTTGGGGGCAGGTTTCACGGGACAGTGGATTATCCTAATCTAGCAAGAAACTAAGCCTTAAAAAGGTCTAGAAGTCATTTATCATTTGGCAGCTGTAGAAGCTCAAACAGTAACACATTCTGCTCCAAAGGCACTTATGACATGGGGCAGGACCCTCAACGTTCATTCAGTTGCAAGGAGTTCTCAAAGCATTCAGCAAAAGGGGAGACTTTGCCTGGAGTGGAGCTATTTGTCCCTTTCTCCCAGATCCTTCCTTTCTATGTTCATTCTATAATATAAAGCACTGAAAAATAAATTAATGGTGATTATTACTTGTAAGAAAAAGGTGTGTGTGTGTGTGTGTGTGTGTGTCTGTGTGTAAATGTGTTTTTTTTTTTTTAAACATCCTTATTGAAGTATAATTGCCTTACAATGGTGTGTTAGCTTCTGCTTTATAACAAAGTGAATCAGTTATACATATACAATATGTTCCCATTTCTCTTCCCTCTTGCATCTCCCTCCCTCCCACCCTCCCCACCCCACCCCTCTAGGTGGTCACAAAGCACCGAGCTGATATCCCTGTGCTATGTGGCTGCTTCCCACTAGCTATCTATTTTACATTTGGTAGTGGATATATGTCCATGACACTCTCTTACCCTGTCACATCTCACCCCACCCCCTCCCCATATCCTCAAGTCCATTCTCTAGTAGGTCTGTGTCTTTATTCCCGTCTTGCCACTAGGTTCTTCATGGCCTTTTTTTTTTTTTTCCTTAGATTCCGTATATATGTGTTAGCATACTGTATTTGTTTTTCTCTTTCTGACTTACTTCACTCTGTATGACAGACTCTAACTCCATCCACCTCATTACAAATACCTCCATTTCATTTCTTTTTATGGCTGAGTAATGTTCCATTGTATATATGTGCCACATCTTCTTTATCCATTCATCTGTCGATGGACATTTAGGTTGCGTCCATGTCCTGGCTATTGTAAATAGAGCTGCAATGAACATTTTGGTACATGACTCTTTTTGACCTATGGTTTTCTCAGGGTATATGCCCAGTAGTGGGATTGCTGGGTCGTATGGTAGTTCTATTTGTAGTTTTTTAAGGAACCTCCATACTGTTCTCCATAGTGGCTGTATCAATTTACATTCCCACCAACAGTGCAAGAGTGTTCCCTTTCCTCCACACCCTCTCCAGCATTTATTGTTTCTACATTTTTTGATGATGGCCATTCTGACCGGTGTGAGATGATATCTCATTGTAGTTTTGATTTGCATTTCTCTAATGATTAATGATGTTGAGCATTCTTTCATGTGTCTGTAGGCCATCTGTATATCTTCTTTGGAGAAATGTCTATTTAGGTCTTCTGCCCATTTTTGGATTGGGTTGTTCGTTTTTTTGTTATTGAGCTGCATGAGCTGCTTGTAAATCTTGGAGATTAATCCTTTGTCAGTTGCTTCATTTGCAAATATTTTCTCCCATTCTGATGGTTGTCTTTTGGTCTTGTTTATGGTTTCCTTTGCTGTGCAAAAGCTTTTAAGTTTCATTAGGTCCCATTTGTTTATTTGTGTTCTTATTTCCATTTCTCTGGGAGCTGGGTCAAAAAGAATCTTGCTGTGATGTATGTCATAGAGTGTTCTGCCTATGTTTTCCTCTAAGAGTTTGATAGTGTCTGCCCTTACACTTAGGTCTTTAATCCATTTTGAGTTTATTTTTGTGCATGGTGTCAGGGAGTGTTCTAATTTCATACTTTTACATGTACCTGTCCAATTTTCCCAGCACCACTTATTGAAGAGGCTGTCTTTTCTCCACTGTATATGCTTGCCTCCTTTATCAAAGATAAGGTGACCATATGTGTGTGGGTTTATCTCTGGGCTTTCTATCCTGTTCCATTGATCTATATTTCTGTTTTTGTGCCAGTACCAAACTGTCTTGATTACTGAAGCTTTGTAATATAGTCTGAAGTCAGGGAGCCTGATTCCCCCAGCTCCATTTTTCGTTCTCAAGATTGCTTTGGCTATTTGGGGTCTTTTGTGTTTCCATACAAATTGTGAAATTTTTTGTTCGTAAATGTGTTTTAAGAAACTAACTTTTTAAAATAAAATTTAAGAATTAAGCCTATTTTTCACAGTAGACTCTAAAATACCTGTAAGTAAATGGATTCCCCTTCATCCTCCCTGGATGAATATAGAAAAGTAGGTGAGTCTCCCTAGCTTGAAAAGTAGGGCACAAATAGGATGGATCTGAAAACCCACTGGTAGGGCACAGGGAGAAAAGAGGGATCAGATGAGATGAGGAGACTTCCAAGATGAGGAGACTTCTGGGCACAAATCTGAGGCTGCCTTTATACGGAATGAAAGGCAACCTGGTGGGAAAATACGTGTTTTCATCAACTTCTGGGCTACTGATTATGGTGGTAAAGACTATTATAAGCTTATATTCTTTGGGAGACAATTCTCAATGTTTCTTTCATGTTTCTGCAGCTTTTACAAGCAGGGGCACAGACTACTTTTTTTCCTCCAAACTATCATTTCAAGGATGTTTTTGGAGTGAAAAACCTTGAGAGACACTGATTGTGACCCTCTCTTGAGCAAAAGGAAGGTTTGTTTACTGTCTATTAAAAAACATTCAGGTTCCCTAAACTTGGAGTTCTCCTATGACTCAACCCACTGCTTGTGCAAAGCTTACCTGGCCCTTTTCATCTTTCCCTGTGAAAACTAAAGTAGGGAGCCAATAAAAGCACGAGGTACATGATGTTTTCTGTGACATGATAAACAAAGTCCTCTTTCTCTGCCCCAGGAGTCTTGCATCTTCTTCTAGCATCATGACGCCTCAGCAAGCTAACTTCTTACACTGTAAGTAGGGTAAGATCTCAGACTGCTACGGTCTTGGCAATGTTCTTCCTTATAAAATACATTTTTGGGTATGAGAAAATAATCCTTGCACCTGACGATGCCTAGGCACGGCTCTGAAAGAGGCTGCAGGATTTGAAAAGAAACTGGAAAACTGGGCCACAAGAAGTAGGAATGTATTTCTTACATAATCTCATAGAAGCAAACCGTAAAATTCAATAAATAATAAAATTAGAAATGTGTATTTGGGAGAAGCAGAGATACTGAACTACAGAAAAAGAAAAGAAATAGTAGAAAGATAACTCAGAACATTCTAATGATAATAACAATGAAAGTAACAGTTAACTTACATATGGTAGTTTGCATTTTACAAAGCATTTCCACACATATTATTTTGAGTCTTACAACATTCTTGTGAGTAGGTTTTATTATTTTCTTAATTACACAGTAGAAAAAATTGAACTTTAGAAAGGTTATGTAACTTGCTAGCGGCCAAACCTAATACATTAAGTAAATAAACAGTAGAGAAGTACTTAAGAAAACTGAATAAAACCAAAACAAAAATCTAGATTTGGCCATAAGCTCAGAATCTTTCAGCACCAAGTTTTTCCCTTTATATGCTGCCTCCCTTGTTCCCTATAAACATGTCTTTTTCTCCTATGTGAAAGAACAAAATCCCTCTTTTTATTCTATTAACTTTAGATGTGATCCTTCCTCTTTTTTTTTTTTTTTTCACGGCTAAGATTCTATCATGAGTAGCTTATGTATTCTCTCTGCCTCTCTTCCTTTCCACTCAGTTAATATCTTTACTTTCTCCCAATGACTGTATGTCGATAGACAATGTTTTACTAATGCCATTCACAGATCCATATTTTATGACTGTTGCTGAATTCTTCAATCTTGCCCTCAGTGTTTATACACATGTCCATGTGCACACATACATGCTCAGACACAAATACGTACCTACACCAACACATCCTTCCAATTCTTCCCTAATGTGTCACTTTCTTTCATGCCTCAGCACATGCTCTGCTATCTAATTGGAGTTTCTCTGCTTTTTTAAACCCCATTCAATACTTTCAATTAAAATTACAATTCCACTCCCCTTTCAATACCTATCCACACGAAGAAGAGTTAAAAGCTCTTGGAGAGTCTTTCATAGATTTTGGTTCAAGATAGTGACATAGGAGGCTCCTGAACTCACCTCCTCCAGTGGACACACCAAATCTACAGCTACATATGGAATAATTCGCTCTGAAAGAACTCCATAAACTAGGTGAACGTGAACGACCCCTACGCATAGGGCAAACAAGAAAAAACCCACATCAAAATAGGTAGGAGAGGCTGAGGCACAAGCTTGCCATGAACCCCGCCCCTACTGTGGTGACACACAACCAGGAGGGAACTCACAACTCCCAGCTTCTCCCTGAGGAGCCAGGGGTTTGAACCCCACATATGGTGCCCCAACTTTGAATACTTCCACCTGAGAGATGGGCCCCGAAAACATCTAGCTTTGAAAGCCAGTGGGGCTTGTGTCTAAGAGACCCACAAGGCTATAGGGAACTGAGAAACTGTTCTTCACAGGCTCAGGCGGACTCCCTGTGGCTAAGCCCCCAGGTCCAGTGCAGAGGAAGCAGGTTAAAATCTGTAATGCTCAAATTTCTAAATGAGAATATATTATGTATTGCTTATCAGATGTCTGTACATAGAGAGATATAGATACAGGTATACATTAATGTGATCAACACCACAGGGAGGACATCATGGAGTGATACAGAATTTTAAATGAGTAAAATGGTTTCTTCCAGGAGAAAGTATGCAACATTTTGGGTAGGAGAGA
This sequence comes from Balaenoptera ricei, assembly GCF_028023285.1. Classification (NCBI taxonomy): domain Eukaryota; kingdom Metazoa; phylum Chordata; class Mammalia; order Artiodactyla; family Balaenopteridae; genus Balaenoptera; species Balaenoptera ricei. The sequence continues at coordinate 68,910,576 of NC_082647.1, forward strand.
TGTCCAGTCTTTCCATTAAAAAGGACTATTTGCTTATCTTAAAGGCTGTGGCCTGAGGAGCAAGTACCTAATTTAATACACCTCTAGGGGCTGACTGCAATACTCTCCAGAGGCAGGCACCACGTTTTTGCTCTCTCTCTCCCTGCCTCACTCCAGGTTGCTTTAATATACCAGAAAGGAGCTTACACAGAGGTCTGGTGCCCCAGCTTTTGCAGCTGGGCCCAGGGGATGCATCCCTTGATTAATTGGCTCTGGTGGCCAGTGGGGTTTATGTTCTGGGGTCCCACAAGCCTGTAACAGAGAATCCGTTCTTAACTGTCTGATCCCCAGGGCACAGCGCAGAGGCTACAGACTGAAACACCCAGTGTCTCAGAGGAAGATGCCTATTTGCATATCATGTACCAACAGGTACCTGAAAGGGTGCTCTACATCACTCATCATCAAGAAAATGCCAGTCAAAATCACAATAGGGGACTTCCCTGGTGGCGCAGTGGTTAAGAATCCGCCTGCCAATGCAGGGCACATGGGTTCGAGCCCTGGTCCGGGAAGATCCCACATGCCGCCGAGCAACTAAGCCCATGTGCCATAACTACTGAGTCTGCACTCTAGAGCCCACGAGCCACAGCTACTGAAGCCCACGAGCCTAGAGCCCACGCTCCGCAACAAGAGAAGCCTCCGCAATGAGACGCCGCACACCGCAACAAAGAGTAGCCCCCGCTCGCTGCAACTAGAGAAAGCCCATGTGCAGCAACAAAGATCCAATGCAGCCAAAAATAAAATAAATAAATAAATAAATAAAAATTTTAAAAAATCACGATAACACTTCACACCTGTCAGAATGGCTATCCTCAAAAAGATAAAAGATAACAAGTATTGGCAAGGATATGTACAAGAACCTTGTACACTGCCGATGGAAATGTAAATTGGTGCAGCCACTATGGAAAACAGTATGGAGGGTTTTCCAAAATTTAAAAATAGAACTACCATATTTTCCAGCAATTCCACTTCTGGGTATATACCTGAAAGAAATAAAATCAATATCCTGAAGAGATATCTGCACCTTCATTTTCATTGCGGCATTTTTTACAGTAGCCAAGACATGGAAACAACCTAAGTGTCTGTAGACAAATAAATGGTAAAAATAATGGTAAAGACAGATAAATGGTATATAATTTACATATTTTATATATAATTTTCTTTACCACTTATTTGTATATATATATAATCTACCCATTAGAAAGAAGGACATCCTGCCATTTGTGACAACAACATGGGTAGACCTTGAGGGCATTATGTTAAGTGAAATAAGTCAGAAAACAGAAAGACAAATACTGTAAAATCTCACTTACATGGGGAATCTTACAAAATTTAACTTACAACGAACAAAATGGTGGTTTCCCAAGGCAAGGGGCAGGGGGTGAAATGGGTAAAGGTGTTCCAAAGGTACAAACCTCCAGTATAAGTATAGCAGAACACAGTGACTATAGTTAACAATGCTGTATTGTATATTTGAAAGTTGCTAAGAGAGTGCATCTTAAAAGTTCTCATCTCAAGAAAAAAAATTTTACCTGTGTGGTGATGGATGTTAATTAAATTTATTGTGGTAATCATTTGCAATACATATCAAATCATTATGTTGTACACCTAAAACAACGTTTTCTGTCAATTGTACCTCAATTAAAAAGAATCTTGCATATATAATATCCGGAGTAAGTATTTCACTGCTTTCTCATCGTTTGCCATGATATTTGTCTCTCTGAATAGACTAAGCTCTTTGATTGAAAGAACTATGATATTCATTTCTGTATTATCTAGAACCAAGCATAATGCCTAAGAGTGAAAGGTACTCAATACTGTTGGGTGAATAATGACCAGCGAGTAAAATTAAGTCCGTCTAAGTCTGCATACTCATATTTGTGTGTGTGTGTGTGTGTGTGTGTGGATATGTGTGTGTGTGGCACGTCCTGCTATAATGTGGGTGGTGGTATCTAAGGAAACTTCTAGCAAATAACAACCTTTAATCTACAGCTGAATTAAGGATGAAGTACATAATTTAATCTGTATGAATCTTTGTGATAACTTTTGTTACAACTTGTCATACTAATATTAGTAATAAAAACAAGAGTAATTATTTATAGGTGGGGAGCACTATCCTCATTTTGTAAGATGAAGAAACAAGCTTAAAGGGATTGTGATGACTTGCTTAATGTTCCAAGGTAAATAGTAGGTTATATTTTATTTGTGTGATACTGTCCACATTAGTAGTTTTCACCAAATAGTTCAGTCTCCCCTGATGCTGGACAGACAGAAGGAATGCATTTCTCTACTCCCTTGAAGTTAGATGTGGTCATGTGGATTGCTTTGGCCAAAGAAGCGTAAGCAAAACATTATCAGGGAGAAGCCTTAAGAGCTAGCACCCAATGCACAAAGTCTATTTCTCTCTGTCACAGCATCTGCCAATTTTAAAGTTGATGACTGCTCCATCAGACTGGGACTTGATCAAGGATAATGTGAAATTAAACCATTTGCTGATTCAGATTTGGAAATGTAATAGGAGCAAGAAATAAACTTCTGTTTTGTTAAGCCACTGAGATTTTGTGAATTTTTCAATCATAGTCTAATTTGGTCCACTTTGACCAAAATACTTCACAGAAGTCCTAACTTCACTACTAAAGTTTGTTTGACCATAAATCTTAATTTAAGGTTTTGGGGCAAGTTTGAAACGTTGAAAAAGATGTTTAAAAATCATTGAAAATGATATATTTTTAGGATACTAAAATAACGGAAACTTAGACATTCATAGTTATTACTTTCTTTTACTACTGCAGATTTAGGTATTGAAAAACTTAAGGTATATGGACCCAGAGAAGCCACCAACAGGAAATTCAGTCTGAAGCAGTACAACAAATAGAAACTGGAGCCAGAGATGAGGCGAAAGAGATTATGCAGCCAACATACATTCCAGAAATAAAATCTGGGTCACAGCCAGGAACTGCTGAGCTAATCAGTGTGAAATCAGAAGAAACAGGGTCGGAAATGACAGACATGTATTATCTAAAATAGAGTCACAGATCCTGATTTCAGACAAGTGTCAGGGCAAAGTCAAGACATTCCACATAAGTAGTATAACTGAGTAGTCATAAATCAAAGAACAAAAAGTCCTCATTTGATATTAAACCACCACAGTCACCACCATCATGAGCCTCATCAAAACAATAATTGAGTCCTGAGCACTTTACAGGCCTTTTCACACTTCATCATCATTGCAATCCTAGGACAATGGTGAAGAAAACGAGGTGCACATCACAGCACTGGAACTCAAACCCAGTCTAATCTAACAACAAATTAGGTGTTCTCAGCCGCTATGTTAATTGACTCTGTGCCATTTATTCTTCTGTCTTGTACAAAGAGAGTAATTAAGTGGCTTGGCCTTCCAAAATAGAGTCAATGTACAATAACAAAGGGCCTAGAACAAACGTAAGCGCTAATCCCAGTGGGACAAATTAGAAAGAGGGCTAATATGTGATCTAAATTTGCTTAACAATAAATTGAATATGCACAGGGGAGGAGGTCTAGTCTCTCCCTCCAGTTTCCTTAACCCATCATGTATGGATCAAGCAAAAAATACATCTCCAAGACACAGATCATCATGCTAGAGGGTGGGGTTTCCTGGGAGAGGAAAGCTACTTAAAATGGCCAAGCACTTTACCAAATTTTTTATTATAATTGCTTCCTGAGTTTATTCTCCTCTCTTTTCCCTCCTATGTTTTTCAAAAGGAAGAGTGAAGGAGGGTCCAGAGACGGGAGAAAAGCAGCGTGGGTAGAATGATGAAAACTGCTCACGGAGGTTGACACAGCATCCCCGCCATGTAGCAGGATAAGGGAGCAGAAAGGTGTTCTGGGGCCAAAGCCATAGTTAGAAGCTTTGTTTCTTTGCTTTGTCCTGTGTACAAAAGCCCTTTGAGAGATGGCTGTGGCTGATGGAGATAAGAGGACCTGAATCCTGGGTTCCAGATTCCCCTATTTTAGAAACATGATTAACAATCTGTTTATTAACAAAGTGATCTCTGTAAGAAATATAAATGAATTACTACTGTTTTGATCTTTGTTATTGCTTATTGTGCCATAGCAATAGGCCAGGCAATCTGCCTGACGGAGATCATCTGCCACCTCTAAGGCTGATTGTGAGTATTCAATGAATTAATATTTGTATATTATTTAGAATAGGGTACTAGAAATTGATTATTTATGATAATGATGATTACTGTCTCATTAAATCCTACAACACTGTGAGGTGGAATTCTACTTTACAAGGTGAGGAAGCTGAGGCACAGGTAGTACATGTAACCTTCCCAAGGTCCCAAGGCTAGTAAGTTGAATTTGGGGCTGCGGTTCAACACTGTCGAATATTAGTTTGCTTACAAAGCCTGTGCTCTTTCCACTAAGCCACATCACATGCCTCGCTTCAATGGAAGAAACTGTACACTAGGTCCAAATATTAGGCATGCTGGTCCTTACCGAAAAGAACAAGTCATCAAATAATTCTGCAACTCTCTACAATGCCAGCTGCTATAAACAGTATGAAATTTATGAGAGTTTGGAAGTGTTCCCACCGTAATAACACAGTATTTTTCAAAAATAATGTACACGCTATATAACACGCTTTGTATATAGCAAATAAAAAGCTAATCCTAAGTGACAATACATGGGCAGATAATGAATCGCTTGGAAATACTGTGTAGATTTTACATAGAAAATATTGTTATCCATGAAAAGATTCCAGGAAGCAACGACAAACTAATAATGTGATAAGCTCAATTCTCTACACGGCAGGAGAGAGAGCTGTCCATCTTATCACAACAGTTTGGATGACTTTTTATGAAGAGTGGAAAAGAAAAGTATACCCCTCTCCCACATATCAATGGAAATGCTCCCCACAGAGTGACTCAGCCTGAAACCCTAAACAGGAGCATGGGCTCAGCATGCTGTAGGCAGCCACAGCAGGCTTCACATTAGCTGCCTTCAGCATCTGTGGGGACAACACAGATCCCAGGCTGCCAACAGCACCAGAAGCTTCTACCTTGTGGGAAGAATGTGGTCTTACAGCAGAGAAAAAGACATTGGCTCTTAATGCTCTAAAATGCAGCACTTTTTAACTTGATCATCAACAATATATTCGAACAGCCAACATAACACACTCACTCCCTCTCTATTAAAATAATAATCGTAAACAGTTATATAACTTGCAACTCACCAGGCACTGTTCTCATTACTTGACATGTATTAACTCATTCAATTTAATCCTTACAACATTCGACATATTTATTATTTTTCCCATTTTACAAGTATGAAAATGGGGACACAGAGAGGTTATATAACTTTTGAAAGTCAGACATCTAAAATATGGTAGGACCAGGATTTGAACACAGCTGTTTGATGTGCTAGCTGCCTAGCCAGGAATGCTGTGCCAACGTCACTATTTTTTCCCCCAATTAATTATGAGGAAAGCCTAGAAACTGAAACAACATGTATAGTTACAGGGTGTAATGGACTAAAATTTGTGTCTCCCCTAATGCATATGTTGAAACCTTACCTCACAATATGAGGGATCTTTGAGAGGTAAATAGAATTAGATGAGGTTCTTAGGGTAGAACCCTGATGAACTGAATTAGTGCCCTTATAAGAATCCCAGGAGAGCTTGCTGCTCTTCTCTTGTTCCTTCCACCATGTGAGAATACAAGAAGTTGGCAGTTTGCAGCCCAGAAGAGGACCTTTACCAGAATCCATGCTCGCACCCTAATCTCAAACTTCCAGCCTCCAGAACTATGAGAAATAATTTTCTGTTGTTTATAAATCACCCAGTCTATGGTACTTCGTTATAGCAGCCTAAACAGAATACGACACGATATATTGTGGCAATCGTGGAGAGAACTCAACATCAGATAACTTGAGAAAAAGATCTTTATGGTATCATCGATGTCCAACATTGAATGATTTGGTTTTGTGGGGCAGGGGTTTCATGAACTCATTCATCTCAACCAAGAATTCGACGACCCCACCCCATTCCCCAAAAGCGTATAGAACACTTATTTGAAATATATCACATATAATCTTAGCATGCTGCAAATTTAAACTTAAATTAATAACTTTTTAAAAATTTAGTCATTTAATACATATAAACAATTTCTTATTGAAAGTTACAAAACAATTAAAATCTGATATATCACTTTTCTAATAGACTACAGAGGGATGTCACTTTGCCAACACTGCGTTGAAACATGAAAAATCTGATCCTTAAATGCTGCTGATAAACTGATCACATGTACTGAATAGCATGGAAAATATACCACTTTTATAATCTTCAGGATAATAAGTTTGTCTCCTGTTATGTTTTGACAATGGCAATTTATTATACAAAGATCCATCCTAATCATAATATTCTTTGCTATTTAATTATACAGGAAACTTCTTAGAGGATTCAGTCTAACACTCTTCATTGTTGTCTTGGTTATTTAAAAAAGAGTAGCAAGTCTAATGATCATGGAATCAGCACTATTTATTTCCTTCACAGTTAATATGTCTTCTCATAAGATCCATTTTAATAATGTTCTTATACTCACTGTGTCACTACTCACTACCAATTTTTTGAATGCCCATTAATCTTTGTCTCAAGAGGTTAGAACTTTTACATTTATGACAATTTTTATTACCACTTGTCTTAGGTATTTCTGCAAATCTATTACTAAATCAAGCATTTTGATGATATAATTAAATGTACCTCCATATTCCTTAGCCAATAAAATAAAAGTAGCAGCCTGTAATAATATATTTATTACTTTAGTACTAAATTGTTTATCAGTTCAAATACAATTTGAATATCTGAGCAAAAGTTATTGCAAATAATAATTTAGCTATCATGGCAATAATTTATCTGTTTTATACTAGTGCCTCCACAGGCATGTTTCCTGTAAGTACCTAAACACTGGAAAATATATTTTAATAATCCAGCTAAATTCAGCATAATCTAAACCAAACCATTATGTTTCTTTTACTTGGGAGATTATGTCACCAAATTCCCCTGTCCTCCAAGTCAAATTTTTAGAGCTAAATTTTAGAACTCTGTCTCTTTCTGCCTCTCTCTCTCTCTCTCTCTCTCTCTCTCTCTCAATTCTTGTATTTTATTATTGCCCAAGTTCTTTTCCACTAGTTTTAATGATGTAATATTTGAATCTATGCTTTTCTGGTCATCTTTCTCCATCCACGTTTTTTAGTCTATTCCAGTAGCCCACTGGCCTAATTTCAATCTCTTTGCCACATATACTATTTTCGTATTTGTAAATTAAGCTTCTTGGAGCATAGCATTGTTCATGACGCCTTACGCTTAACATTCTACAATTACTCTTCACTGCCTAACTCAAGTTGAGCATTGTATATTTAAATTCCACCTCATTTTTATAGCCTTACCTCCACTTACTCCCTTAATTTGTAGTGTGGCTAAATGTAGCTCATCTCACTTCCTCAAATATATGCTAAATTTTTCTTTTAATTTATATCATTTTTTCTGCATTTACCATGAATCTATTTTTAAGATTCATTTCAAATTCTACTTCTTCCATGAAGCCTTCCCTTTTTCCATCTCTAGCTGCATACTATTGCCCTACAGATCCCTAAACTTTGCTTGTAGCGCTTAGATATTTCACCTAGATATCGTTTATCCTAGAGTTGTTTATCCATTAGTTTCTAGCCTTCATTAAACTGTAAATTCCAAAAAGGGAGGGTCCGTATCTGTTCATATTTGCATCTCCTACAGTGCCAAGCAGAATACTCTCCCTAAAGAAGATGTTCAGAAATATTTACTTAATTATTGGATATATCACAACAGTAAAGAGCATACAGAAATTACAAAACATAGGTAAATCATTTTTTAGTCAGTTTAGAAATCACTGAGTATAAACATGCAGACAAGAATTCAGCCATTCTGGGATAAACTGTCTTCATGTGATAAGTAGATGAATTGTGCTTTCAGTGGCTCAAAACAGTTTTTCAGTATAAGCACCACATTTTGATGTCAACAATTTCTGATCCTCCCCTCCATTTGATAGTTGCTGTATTTTTATCATTATTGATGGAGAAAACTTACAGGTTACATGGGTTTGCATCTTCCTTACAAATACCCACCAGCACTCTGATAACCTCACCCAGAACACTTCAGCTCTCCAGTTAGGAAAAGTCTGGAAAACCTATGAAATTGGCCTCTTCAGATGATATACATTGTTTACTAATGTTCCTGACTTATACTATGTACCCCGTAAATGTGAGTGTTATTATTCACTCACATATCTATTTCTTATTATTCCAATCCTCCATTTGAGTTTAATCCTTTTCTCTGCCTCTTCATAATATGATTCAATTCACTCCTGACACTTCTCTCCTACATGCCCCAATTCTCTGCATAAGCATCTCCAGCTGTTCCAGTTTTTGCCTCTTTCACTATTGCGTGCTATTGGTTCTTTTTTTGCTTTCCGCTTCTTGCATTTTATTCTCTAACACTCACCATTCTTATTACATTCCCTGCATATTATTTTTTCTCTACTCATCGTGCTCCCAGCCTTTTGCTCCCTCCTATTTATTTGTTGCTTCATTTTCTCTCTTCAATACCTTGACACAGTTGCTACCCATATTTATTGCTGAAACTCAATTTGTGACACGGATGTATTTTTGAAAATCCATGGTAAGAACAATAAATAAATACAATTTTACTGTTTATGTGTAAAGAAGCTTACCATATTTAAAAATTGCATACTATAAAGTGAATCACCATGGCCTATCTTTTGTATCAATACACACACTAAACAACATGGTGTAAGATCCTACACCTTCTTTCTTTTACAACCTCTAATTTCAATGCCATGATGTATCTATGACTCCCTACTCCCAATCTTTTTGAAATGTTATGCAGGAAAAAAAAAAAATCTCACTTTTCCCCTTACTTCTGCTTATCCTTCTTCTTGGTTACAGACTCACCAGTCTCCATTCTCCCAAACTATCTTATCCTTTGCTTCACATCTCTTACAGCCAGAGAGTTTCCAAGTTCACTTTTGCATCTAAAGTTCTAGTTCTTTTTCTTCGAGATCTAATGTTCGATTTAAGTTTACCTTTTCCTTTTTCTCATGCCAAACTGGTAGTCTCAAGTTCACTTACTTGAAAACACAAAAGACACACCTGTATTTATCCCAATGCTGAACGGGATTTATAATCTGTTTTGGTAAGTAAATAATAACGTTGTTTAGCGCAAATACCAAGTCAAATCATATTATCAATATGAATACTTACATTCAGCATATTTCTGAAGCTGGGAAAATTCTGAGGGGCTGAGATGGGCCCATTTTTCCTGGTTTGTCATGGTGGTGGTGAGGAGATCTCTTACATACCAGGTGAGAAATTCTTTATTCAGATGTTTGGCAGAATTTATGCTTCAAAGTTTCCACATGGCATGTTTCATTATAAAATATCTCAAGCTTTCAAAATATGCAGTCTGTCAACATGAGACCACTGTGGATATGGGTTTGTAGTTTCAATAAGGTATTAAAGCACTGCAGAAAGAAAAAGAAAGATTGAAAGATTAGTATCATTAAACAAAGAAAAGAATTGACAAGTTATAGAATGTTAAAGATTTTTAATCCCTAAATAATATATTTCAGTTATTCTATTTTGCATAATAATCTTTAATTGCTCACTCCAATGGCATTTTATACACATTTTCTAACACCAAATCATAGAAGAAATATGATTAAAAATACAGTGTGAAGAAAATTTTATAAGGTCTAGTTTCATACAAGTAGACTTTTACTTTGTTCGGTTTTTTAAACTCCACATTCCAAGAGCAAAGAAGGGTGTCATTTTTATCAATCTAAACTTAACAATTTTTTAATATCTAAACAAATGTTATATTTAGACCCAGATTATTAAATGAAGCTAAATAAGCTCTAAAGTTCCTTAAATATGCAGTCTGGGGCTTCCCTGGTGGCGCAGTGGTTGAGAATCCTCCTGCCAATGCAGGGGACACGGGTTCGAGCCCTGGTCTGGGAAGATCCCACATGCCGCGGACCAACTGGGCCCGTGAGCCACAACTACTGAGCCTGCGCGTCTGGAGCCTGTGCTCCGCAATGAGAGGCCGCGACAGTGAGAGGCCGGCGCACTGCGATGAAGAGTGGCCCCCACTTGCCACAACTAGAGAAAGCCCTCGCACAGAAACGAAGACCCAACACAGCCATAAATAAATAAATAAATAAATAAATAAATAAATAAATAAATAAATAAAAAAAATACAGTCTGCTAGTCTACTAGCTTTCCAACAATGGTTTGGAATGGTCATCAGTGGTAGCACATATATTTGCAATTATGCAAATAAATTTGGGCAGATTATATAAATTGGTTTTTTTTCCCTAACAATTAAAAAAACAATAATTTTAATTTTACCATCTGTAAAAATCTCAATAAAATTTACCAAATTAAAGCAATTCCAAATGTCTGACAGACTTTCATAATGATAGTAGATGGAACTACTGTGAATCATGCTTAAAAATAAACCCCTAGGTTGTCATGGACCTACATTCACTGCTACATCTATAAAGGCAAACAAAATGAAAAACCGTCTGGTTTCAACTTTTTATCAGAGACAGTAATCAATTGCTCAGTAACCAAGCAGACTGGCACTGTAATCATCATAGAAACTAAAATATTTAGAAACAATTACTTAGATAATTTATGAAATTAAATGACTGGAAGGATTATGTATATAGATGTCATTACCTAAAGGCACGGTACCTGTATTTGGCATTAGTGCCTAACCTTTTTTCGACATCTATTTACTGTTCTCTATCAATCCCACAACCTCACTGTCATATTCTGTCATCTTATCCTTAAGAAAAAAAAACAAAAAAACTCTTCTTGTTGGTCTCATCTCTTCAGGGTTCCTGCAATCAGTTTTACAAGGTGGTAGTTGGCTTTTAAAATGGAAAAAAATGCAGATACTGATGCATTAACAGAGGCTAAATTGCTAGGTGTTTTTTCCTCCCAGGGGATGCTCTTACATCACAACCATGACTTTGTGGAAGCAACACAAACTAAAAGGAATAAGAACATGTGATGGATATTTCTTTGTGCTTTCCACCCAGTTTCTTCCTGCTGATTTCATCCTTCACATGGATTTCATCCTAATTCTTTGCTTCTCTCCAGTTACATGCCATTTTGGTGGGACTATAAAACAAGGTGTTCCGTTCTCTCCTATCCAAAGGGAGACAGATGATTCGGTCACATTTTGATCATTAGACTCCATCTCATGGGGCTTTAAATGTTGAGTGGAGTTATTCAAGCACAGTGTGAAAATAGCTCTGGTCTAAACGATTACAGCAATAATAGGATACCTGTCCCTGTCTGAGCCTGACTCTCCAGGTATCTTGTCACTTCTAGAAGTAACTACCGTTATTTTAATAAGGGATTAAGTGGGCCAGAATCAGTTTCTGTTGCCTGCTATCTAAAAATCTAAACTGATGATAATGGCGCTTCATTTATTCATTCAAAAAAAAAGTGTCTATTGATCTCCTATGTGTTAGAAAGCATTCTAGGCACTGGAAATACAACAAAGATCAAAACACACAAAAGATGAAAATAAGGCTAATTCCAACATGTGTCAGTTTTACTGAGAGCTTACAGTATGCATGGCAGTGTCCTAACAGCATTCGTGTGTTGGATCATTCAATCTTCACCGAACAACTCTGTGAGGTGCTAACAGTCTCCCATTTTAACAAATGAAGAAACTGACACTGGGTGATTAAAATCTGATAGATATGACAGAGACTGCTAGAAACCCACCCAATATCCATTCTTTCTTTCTTCCTTGGTAACAGAACCCTAATTTTATTAAATGAAAATATATCCATCTAAACAACTATATTCCTCAGGTTCTTTGCATGAAGTGGCCAGTGAGATGTAAGTGGATGTTGGGTGAGATATATAGGAAGGTTCTATTTGAGGAAAGAGCTAGCAAGGGCTCTTTTAATCTTTTTTCTCTTCCTCCAACTTCTTACCTGGAATGTTGACATACTGGCTGTGAATTCAGCAGTTTCTGACACTAGTGAGATAACTTTTAGAATGGAAGCTATGTGCTAAGAATGGGAGAGTCCCATAAAGTAGACCAGGGGTAGGCAAACAGCTGACTGCAGTAAACATTGGCCCACAATCTATTTTTGTAAATAAAGTTTTATTGGAATACAGACACACCTATTAGAGAAACCAGTAAGAAGCCAATTTTTGAAAGGATTTCAATGTCAAACAAAGAGGTTTGGGCACTATTCTAAAGGTAGTAAGGAGCAATGAAAGAACACAAAAAAGACCAGAAACCGGATTACTTTGGGAAAACGTCATTTTGGAAAAATATCAGTGTCTTCATTCAGATTCTTTCTCTTTCACTTGGATTGTGATAGCTTCTTAACCGGCCCCCTGAGCTCTCTCCTTTCCTTAATATGGCCTATCCCTTACCGCCCATGGGTAGTCATGAACTGAGATGATTCCAGAGGTCTGTCTGATAAATTACCAACAAGTTAATTAATAAATTAGAATAGTAATTCATTACTTAATTAATTATAGTTTTCCACCTGGATACCTGTGCTGAAATTTATTAAAATTCCCCAGTTAATTTAGCGTAAGAAACTCAAATTTAAAATGACTGGTTAACTGACATCCTTCAGATCTTTAGATGAATGCTATCTTCTCAGTAAAGTCTCCCCTGGTCATTCAATTTAAAATTTAACATTCCTACACACCATCCCTCCATCACACTTTTATTTGTTTTGAATATAACATCTTATTATCAAATATTTAAGTTATTTATATTATTTAATATTTGTCTCCTCACACTAGAATTAGGGGTAACGTAAGTGGTTTTAAGCCCTGATGTGATTCCACAAAGAGAACAAAACAACTAAAAATACGTATTGAGTTTGCCCTTGATATTCATCTGAACGTATGTGTTAGATTTTGTGCCACCATCCTCTCCTGGGCTCTAAGATAGACATCCCATGAGAGGAGGGATTTTTATCTGTTTGTTCAGTGTTATTTCCCAGTGCTTGGAAGAGTGCTTGGTATATATGAATATTTATAGAATGAATTCACTTAAAGGCTTTTTTCATAATGAAAAACATGGGTAGGAGAGTTAGAAGGAGCCCCTGAGGTTGATAAAGAGAAAATGGCTCATAAGGAAGGAGTCAGGAACAGAAGTCACTATGGGTTTCACTTTCCTGAGAGGCCTCACCCCTTCCCTTCAACTGAATGGACATAAAAGAAGTTGTGCTTAGAGATACAAAGCTTTTACAGCTGAAAAAGTAAAAAGCTTTATTTCACAGAGTTTTTATGTTGGGTTGTGAAATATAACGCACTTTGTATAAATGAGAATCATTCCCAAGGAATGCCATAATTGAGATGTCAGTTACGCAATTTATAATAACACTTACACATGAGCATCAGGACAATATTTAAATTATTTGTAAATATTTAACAAAAACACTACTTAGCTTTCCTTTATTTAGCGTGATCTTGTCGACATAGGTCTTTACTTTTTGTATCAAGAACAGCATTTCTGGATTGATCTAATGCATTTGCATTCTAGCAAGAGGTATTTAGAGAGTAATGGCATCCCTGAACCACGCACAGTAAATTCTCTGGTTCTTAGATTTGGTTAATTCCAACACCCATATGCTTTGAATACAACTTCTTCTCATCCTTCTCCTAATGGGTGCCTGGAAGCCTTTGGTTTCTCACAATTCTGGCAGTTCCAACTCTCATCATATGACATGCAGCCAGAAAAGAAAAAAATTAAGGGTGGGGTACAAATGGAGAAGGTTCTCCTAATCAAATCTTTTAAACTAGTTGAACTAACATATCATAAGTCTGTAAAGAGAAATGTTGCATGTGTAATATTAAATCAAGAGGCACAGCTATTTTCTATGCCTCAGAAGGAGATAGGAATGATGGCAACATTTCCTTATAGTCTCTGCCTCTTTATAAATGTATAGAAAGAAAATGACAGTATTCAGTTGAGATTCCCTATGATGCTTTCACAGACTTCCTGTTCCTCTGCAAGGGGCTTTCTTTAGGCAGATAAAATGAAAGCCAAGAAGAATCCACTTTGCTGGCTGTTGGAATGCATTCTCATCTAGTGAATGGGTGTGCCACTTCAGTTAGTTGGTGGCAGGAAATAATTATATTGGAGGAGTTGGAGAAGGCTCTTTGGCCTATTGTACCTGGACTAAAACACAGTCTCCATAGTTAGTAAAGGAAATCAATTTCCTCACGAATAAGGTACAAGCAATGTCTAGATAAATGGATCTGAGTGGTTAGATGCACTGTATGTTAGTCACATTAAGTGTAGATTTCTAAATATTTATTCAAAGTCAGCATGTGATGACTCCAATCATTGAATAAAGTTAATACACACTAAAGCACACTGAAGACTCTATGTATATGAATTTAAGGTATTATGATGACTGAAAATATTTACTGGGTCTCAAGGGTCATAAATCCCAAAATATAAGGTAACCCATGGAAAAATCACAGAAGTGAAAAAGGATGAGACCCAAAATATCAATCATAGAACCTCTGAAAGAAAAATAGGATGAAATTAAATGGAATATTACTGTTATCACTTGATTTATAATTATCTGTTCATTTATCCATGAAAAGAAGTCTAAATTGAGACCCAATGACATGCTAGGGACTCAGCCAAATGCTGGTGATGTAGTTATAAGTAAGACATTTCCTGGATCTTGTTTGGGGGAAAGATCCACATTAAACAAACCAACTACACAAATAAATAATTATAAACTGTGATAAGTTATACGAAATACAGGTAATGGAATTCTATGAGAGTACAAAAGACAGGCCTGATTTAGATTAAGAGGTTCAAAGTGCAATCCACAGAAAAGTTTTATTTAAATTAAATCATAAAAGTTGAGTAATAGTTATAAACTTGAGTGAGAGGAACATTCTGAGCAGAACCCGGAAGTGAGGAAACAAACAAACAGACAAAAAAATAGAAATACTACAAGACCTCCAGAGAAGGCACGTGTGACTGGAGCCTGGTGA
Organism: Balaenoptera ricei; assembly: GCF_028023285.1. Classification (NCBI taxonomy): domain Eukaryota; kingdom Metazoa; phylum Chordata; class Mammalia; order Artiodactyla; family Balaenopteridae; genus Balaenoptera; species Balaenoptera ricei. The sequence goes on from NC_082647.1 coordinate 68,925,717, forward strand.
GCAAGAGGGAAAGAGGCACATGATTAGACCACAGAAACAGGTAAAAGCCACATAATGGACATTCTTAGAGGCCATATTGAGGATTTATCTTAAGTAAATTATGAAGCCATTGACAATTCTGAGGAGGAGATAAACATGGTCCACATATATTTTAAGAAGTTTTTTTCTAATCAGTGGATTGGAAGGTGACAGGAATGGAAGTGGGAAGGCCAAATAGGAGGCTATTCCAGTAACTGGATGAGAGCTGGTAGTGGCTTTAACTAGGAAAGTCATAGTAAAGATGAAGGTAAAAAGCCAAACTCAAGATACATTTCTGTAGCCAGATCTGATAACGAATAGGATACGTTGTATGCGGGATGAGAGGATCAAGAATGACTCCTATACTTTTGGCTTGAGCACAGGGTACAAGAAAGGTGGAGTTTAAAGTTCCTAAATACTAGAACAGTATCAGGTGTGAGAAGAATAGAAAAATCAGTATATTTGTTTTGGGATGCACTAAATTCATGAAAAGACATCTAAGTTTAAAGGATTAGTAGACAGTGACATAGGCCTAGGGCTAACAAAAGAGAGACAAAGGTATGATATTGTGAGTTGTCTGATACAGACGATGTTTAAAGATGTGGAAGAAATACATAAGTTTGCCTGATATGGCAGCCATGAAGCTGTGCTACTAAGCTCTGACTTCAAGAAAGAACTTGCATTCAGCTGCAAAGAGTACAGTTAACTGACAGCCTCGAGCTCTTTCTCCTTTAGAATATATTCAGCTTTTGAACCAAGGTCATACTCTTCACAGGTAGAGGTCAATAATTAAAGATGATGGATGCATGAGGGTCATGCTACTTTTGTCCAATGGGGGAATCCTTTAATGATCTATATTTGCTCCAGAACACCCCAATGGACTGGCTGAGACTCTGTCATGTCTGCATTATAATCTGAAGCTTTTCATAACCAACCCTGCATCTCCCACCTTCTTTCTTTTCCCAGATATTAGTTCTGCCTCGTTTGAAGGCTCTTTTTGCCTGATCCTGCTTTTCTTCCTTTTTATCTTTCACAGGAATAATTTCTGGATAAGCCTTTGTATCTGTAACTCCACCTAAGTCTTTCTTTCCTGGTGAAGGATCCCATGTGTCAGGATCCCAACAGGAAACAGACGGTACCCTTAAAATGAATAAGTAGGAGTTTAATGAAAGGATTATTTAGGAAGTGTGGACAGAGGTTAAAAGAGCTAATAGAAGCTGGTGCAGTATCCTGATCTAGCAAAAGCTGGGAACTTAGTGACCCTAAGCCTGAAGGGACTAGGGATGTTGCAGCTAAGAAACCCCAGAGTATACAAGATCATTTGATAGGAGCCATGGACTTAGGTAGCAGGATGTATCCCTCCTTGAATGACTTAGCTGGGCAAGAGATGGGGAAATAATTTCCCTCATCCTGTCATCTTCCAACTCTCCAATATCCTTCAGTGCCTCTCACTGACCAAACCCAATCATAAGCCAGAGGGCAAAGACAGCCGTTGGTGCAGTCTATATAAAATTGCCCCATGAGTCACAGAGCAAAATGGGAAGAGGATAAAGAGGGAATCTGAAGGGACAAATATGAAATATTAAGCACATCTGCAGAAAGTGTGTGGTATGAGAAAGTGTGCCCAGGACAAAGCTCCAAGGAATTCCCATATTAGCAATTAGAAGTGGAAAAACACTGGAAAAAAAAAAAAAAAGAAGAAGAATATGGTGTCAAATAGACTACAGAAGAGAAAGAAAAGAATCCTTTAAAGAGAAGATAGAAGGCACTTTTCAAAAGTTGCTGAGTACTTAAATGAGAAGAGAATTGAAATATCCAAAAGCAACACGCTGGTCACTGGTGACCTTAGCAAAACAATTTCTCTGAGGCCGAGCAAGCCAAATTGGAATGGGTTGCATGGTAGAATTGAGTCTGGGAAGACTGTGAATATCATCAACTCCTTGATAAGTGTGATTGAGAGGGGGAGTGGAGAGCTAAAAGTAGCAATGGAGAGAAGAATATGGAACCAATAGATTTCACTTGTTTGTTTCTTTGCAGGAATCATTGGAAAAATTTGTAAATTGAAGAGAAGAATTTATAGTAGGAATGGTTCAAGCTTCAGGAGAGAGAAACTAACTGCTGTTTCAAAGACCTTAAAAAATAAAAAGGACTTTAAAAGTCCTTTAAAAGTCCTTAATAGAAAGAGAAGTTCCATAAAATATCTGAAGGCCAAAATTAATCTTACCAATGTGTACAGATGCAAGTGGTTTTATAGATTTGGTGCTTAGAAAATGGAAGATTTCTGGTTGATGACTTAGGTTTTCACAATTTTTATATCTCTGTATATGTTATTAGCTGACAGATTAGTTAGGCAATGATGGGGGAGGAGGAAAGTAACGGTGGGAAGATATGAAAAAATTACATACAAATGTCGTAAAGTGAGCTCACGAAAGGCATACAGTAAAAAGAGCAGGCAGAGTTAAAAGCTAATGTGATATTGCTATCTATTTATTTAAAACTATAACAGCCTGATTTTAAATGATTAGTTTATAGACTAAGGCAACTAAAGGACAATTAATCACATTCTTAACCTACCACTTCTGAATCCGATAGATCTGTATCCTCATTCAAGTTCTGAGCTGTCTTTCCTAGGTAAAGCAATTCACTTAACCTACCTAATTCCTTTTTCATGAAAAGTGGATAATGCCGCCCACCTCCCAGAGATATTAACATTTAATGAAATAACATGTGCACGATGCATAATAAATAAAAGATTCTCAGTAGAGGTTATTTTCTCCTTGCTTTTGTAATTAAGGATTTAAGATATATATATAGTATTTAATTTGAACATATATATAGTATGCATATGGGGGAAATAGATTAGAAGTCTACAAACCTTTCAGAAGGTTATGGGGTGGCTTAATATAAGATTCATAATTGTGTTATTTTTGAACTCTGCTGACACTCCTAAGGGAAAGCTTTCATAGTGCAAAACAGGGAAATATATCTATCAAGCTTTGTATTGTCTACATTTTGTAGTCCTGGTTTTTAATTTGGATTATTATTTTATTTTATTCTTCTTAAGAAAATTACTTTAAGTGAATTTTCTCTTTCTTTCCACACATGGTTTTAAGGAGGACACCTCTTAGAATAAAGAACAGAAGGTTAGGGGAAAATGGTGATTATGTACTAGGTAGAACTTCTCTCAGTATGAAATATTGAGTGTAAAGTGCCCTTCTAGAAACTTGCTGTACTCTTCCACAGGTGATGTCTGTTTCCTCCCCATGTACTTGTGAGTACCTTTATGACTACCTTTTAATCAACAGATTACAGTAGAAGTGATACCCTATGACTTTCTAGAAGAAAGCCCGAACTAGTCATGTGAAGAGACCACTTGGAGACACCATGCGTAGGTGCACAAGCCAACAGTCTAGTGAAGTCTCAGTCAACAGCCAGTATCATCCCTCAAGTATGTGAGTGAAGATGCCTTCAGATGATCCCACCCCAAGCTATCAAGTAGCCCCCTTCTCCAAGCTGGTAGTCTCCCCAGATGAGGCACGAAGTAGAGTGGAACAGAAACAAGCCAACCCATTAAGCCCATTCTAAAAGCCTGACCCACTAAATCCATGAGCACAATAAATGGTTGTTTTAAAGCACAGAGTATTTTGTGGTTTGTTATGGGATAATGAAAAGAACAAGTAACTTAGAGCAATATTTGACACATATAAAAAGTACAAAAAATTGTTATTCTACTAGAATGATGATGATTACATTTTCATGTATGCTCAAATATGAAAAATGTATGTGAGTGTATGTGTGTTTAACTTTTAATTTACCATTCTTACATTATATGGTCAAGTTCATATTGCTATGTATTTTCCATCTCCCTCTGAAGAGAGGAATAGAGCCTTTGGGAGTTGAGTATAAATAACATAGGTTTTCTTCTAACTTTGGACTTTACAGCAATGGATTGCTGAAAGACTGAGAATGTTGGAGCAAAAAATAAAAACCTAGCAGAATATACTGGAAAAAGGCAAAGATCCTGAACCCAGAAAGAGAAAAGATCCATTTCGTATGCCATTTTTTTGGTGTTATATTTTGACAGGGAAGAAGGCCTGTTTGTATCTTCTATAAAGATTTTCCAAATACAAATTTAACCCCAAATAAAGAGGAGAAAATGAAAAAGGATAACCCTTTCCTTCCACCCCCAAGACGGGATACTGATTAAGGAAGAAGGTCATTAAATGGCTTTTTTCAATCTATTTGGCCTGGGACTTTTTCAACAGGAACAGACACTTCCTAAAATGTTGATTATTATAAGTTGATAAATTTATCTTTACTGTTTTCCATGCCTAACTTAAGAAAGCAGAAAATCACTAAAAATAATTCTCCAAATATTAATTGTTTTCCTGAAGAGCCTCTGATATAATACATTCAGATTTTGTATTGAATTAAATATGCATGTGTTTACAATCTTCTTCTATTAATTAAAAAAATAATAAATTCAGTCTCAGGTACTTCCTGGAAATTGATGATTGCTGATAAGGAACTAATATCTTTTCACGCCTTTAATCCCTAGAAAATAATCAACTCTAAAGATGTTATTCAACTTCAAGTTACAGTATACAACTGCCTAAGGAAAATCATTATTGAAGTACACTAGGGGCCTTTTTACTAAATGAAATTTGATGTCTGCTCTGAGAAACAAGTAATGCTTGCAGTAAATCCACAGTATAAAAACACAGAGCTGGACTCAATTTACAGACACGGAGATAGATGACAGCCATAGAAGAATATTAAACATCTTTTAAAATTAGCGATTTTTTTTTTTACCATAAACTACAGAAACTTTTAGAAGTGAGCTTGAGAAACTTTTGGAATATAACCACTTTTCTCTAAAATTTATGTAAAAAATGGTGATTAGTTTAAATTTCACATGATATTCTATAAGCAAAATATACACTGTCTCCATCCCTCTGGTCACTGCATTATGAAACACCTATATGCCATTTTCCCTCATTCATTTGTGCTAGGCCTTCTTTATTCCATTATCAGCACTGCAATCAAGGTACCCTTTCTAAAAATCCATCAGCATTTGTGACTCCTACATCTGACATCCTTTAATGGTTCTTTATTACCTATAGGATAATGTCCAATTTTCATTGTTAAACATATATAATTCAACTATAAATTCTAAACTGGCTAAGAGAACACTATTTTAGTAAGGTAACTTTGAAGCTATATTTGCCCTAAAACTGTCAATTTGAACAATATTTAATTTCATTATATCCTATTCACATCTTGGGCAAAATGATAATACAAATAATCTCAGGAGGGTTAAATATGTTGTGGAAGGGCACCATGCTTATTATAGTGGATGACTGAAAGAATAAGAAGGATTTATTTATTTATTTATTTATTTTTTACAAGTTAAGCTTTTACTCTTAGCCTGTAGAAAGTTTTTTTCAGAATTACAAAAGAACAAATCGACTAATGAAATTAGGCTATGGTCTATGTTACTTGTCCTAAAGGAAAAAAATGTGAAAATTTTTATAACCAAAGAAAAGTAAAAAAAATGATTCAAATTCTAAACTAGAATAATTCCTTGGTAGAAGCATGATGTAGTATAATGCATTCAAGAGAGCCTGTAGGACATCCTTCAAAAACCAGAAACAGTGACAACCTGAACCATATTACAAAGGTTTTAATGTGGGTTTCTAAAAAAAGAGACTGAAATTAAATTACTCTTTCTGAGAAGAATTCAAGGTGTGAAATGAGGTTGTAATATTTTAAATCAGGTCTATCTCAAAAAAGATGGAGAAACAGTAGCAGCTGTTTGGAGATCAGCAAAGAAATAGCACACCTCAGCCTCTCCTGGTTAGAATGGCCTAAATATAGCAGCACTTGTAAATCCAGGGAGAGCTTAAATCAGCCACGAGATCTATTTCCAACTAATAGATTCCATCTTCAAAGTTCTTTCAGAAAGAAGATATATATTCCTCCCACTTAGGCACATAGTTTTGATCTTGAGATATTTGTTACAATTATGTTTCTATGACATACTTGAAAAGGAGGAAGACCTGGAAAGTTGATTCTGTAAATCTGTATTTCCATTGACCAACAGACATAGCTGACTCTCAACAGAATTAAACACACACACACATACACTCACATACACAAACACACACGTACACATTTTGTCAGAGACTAACTGAGCATTTTGCTTTCCTGAGCTATATAAGTCATTAAACTCTTTAAGTAAAGTCTCAGATATTTACCCAAAGTTTTTCTGAATACAATGTTTTTGGAAAGATCAGATTCTTTCCATACTTAATTCACTGTTCTCATTTTCATTTCTAAATATTAACACCCTATTTAATTTTGATTGGATATGACTTTTGACAAAATTTTCTTTCTTTTCTTTTGAAGAGCGTCTCATGTGTACTTTAAAAGATATTTATCCTGAGAACAGGGAATAAGTAATAAAAACGTGAATTTTAATGTAAAATATGAAGAAGACAATATATAAAAATATCATTTTATAGAAATATGATGGTATTTAGTGTCAATGTGCTAATTTAGATGATGTAATGAATACTAGTAATTAAACTTTTCCTGAACCTATAGTACAACTGAATCTCTGAAGCACATATGTCTATCAGTTTTAATGATAGAAATAATACCATAATCAAATATGAAATCTGATAGCATTCAAGATACTTTATACAAGGGAACTCATAAACAAACAAATTTCAATTAATAAACTCTGCCTTATTAGCTTCCAGAGGCTTAATTTCTAAGAACTGAAAAATCCCAGATTAAATTTTAAAAACTGTCTCATCAGAATATAACACATAGATCCCAAGATGTCCTTTGAAACAATTTTCTCATTGAAATACAAATATAAAAGTTCACAGTTACAACTGATCGTTTTTCTAATTGGTAAGCATATATTTTTTTCAATCACACAAACTCACTCACATCTTTTAAAGTCCAGATGTTAACGCTGCCGTGTATTATTTCTAGCTTCCTTTATTCTTTTACTGTGTTTGTAACATCAGTGTGTGTGTGTGTGTGTGTATATATATACATATACATATCTGTGTGTGTATATGTATATATAATGAACACTGTATAAGTACCATTTTATATGTTTTGTTACTTTATATAATTTTTATCACATTATCTTTTTCTGTAACTTGCATTTTTTCACTAAATTCTTCCATAAATAAATACATATATGAATATGTAGCTCTGATTCATTCATTTTTACTGCTGTGGAGCAAAAGTATTCATTGTACATTGCATCAAAAAGAATAAAACACCTAGGAATAAATCTACCTAAGGAGGCAAAAGACCTGTACTCTGAAAACTATAAGATGCTGATGAAATTGAAGGAGACACAAACAGATGGAAAGATATACCATGTTCTTGGATTAAAGAATCAATACTGTTAAAAATGACCATACTACCCAAGGCAATCTATACGTTCAACGCAAGTTCTATCAAATTACCAGTGGCATTTTTCATAGAACTAGAACAAAAACTTTTTAATTTGTATGGAAACACAAAAGACCCGAAATAGCCAAAGCAATCTTGAGAAAGAAGAAGAGAGCTGGAGGAATCAGGCTCGCTGACTTCAACCTATGCTACAAAGCTACAGTCAGCAAAACAGTATGCTACTAGCACAAAAACAGACATATAGATCAACAGAACAGGATAGAAAACTCAGAAATAAACCCATGCGCGTATGATCAATTAATCTATGACAAAAGAAGCAAGAATACACACGAGGAGAAAAGACAGTCTCTTCAACAAGTGGTACTGGGAAAATTGGACAGCTACATGTAAAAGAATGAAATTAGAACATTCTCTAACAGCACATACAAAAATAAACTAAAAATGAAGTAAAGACCTAAAAGTAAAACCGGATACTATAAAACTCCTAGAGGAAAATACAGACAGAACACTCTTTGATATAAATCGTAGCAGTATTTTTTTGGATCTGGATCCTAGAGCAATGGAAATGAAAACAAAAATAATCAATTGGGACCTAATCAACCTTACAAGCTTTTGCACAGCAAAGGAAATCATAAACTAAACAAAAAGACAACCTACAGATTGCAAACTATGTGACCACCAAGGGCTTAATTTCCAAGATATACAAACAGCTCATATAACTCAGTATCAAAAAAAAGAACAACCCAATCAAAAAAATGGGCCAAAGACCTAAACAGACTTTTCTCCGAAGAAGACATACAGATGTCCAACAGGCACATGAAAAGATGCTCAACGTTGCTAATTATTAGAGAAATGCAAATCAAAACTACAATGAGGTATCACCTCACTCTGGTGAGAATGGCCATCATCAAAAAGTCTACAAATAATAAATGTTGGAGAGGGTGTGGAGAAAAAGGAACCCTCCTACACTGTTGGTAGGAATGTAAAATGGTGCAGCCGCTAGGGAGAACAGTATGGAGGTTCCTTACAAAACTAAAAATAGAGTTACCATATGATCCTGCAATCCCAATTCTGAGCATATATCCAGAGAAAACTATAATTCAAAAAGATATATGCACCCCAATGTTTATAGCAGCACTATTTACAATACCAATACATGGGAGCAACCTGAGTGTCCATCAACAGACGAATAGATAAAGAGGATGTGGTATATATACAAAATGGAATATTATTCAGCCATAAAAAATGAATGAAATATGCCATTTTCAGCAACATGGATGGACCTACAGATTATCGTACTAAGTGAAGTAAGTCAGACAAAGACATATATCATATGAGATCACTTATACGTGGAATCTAAAAAAATGATACAAATGAACTTATTTACAAAATAGCAATAGACTCACAGACATATAAAACAAACTTATGGTTACCAAAGGGGAAATGGGATAGGGAGGGATAAATTATGAGGCATTAAAATAGACACACTACTACATATAAAATAGATAACCAACAAGGACCTACTGTATAGCACAGTGGAAAAGAATCTAAAAAAGTGTATATATATATATATATATATATACATGGAATCACTTTGCTGTACACCAGAAACTAACACATTATAAATCAATTATATTTCAATAAATTTTTTAAAAAGTATTCACTGTATGAATGTACCAAATTTATTCATCTAGTCTATTTATAGAATTTATATTTTATGCCTAATTTTTTATTATTAAAAAAAATAATGCAATTGGACATTTTTGCACGTATTCTCCGGGCACATAACTATACATGTTATATAACTATATATATACATAACTATACATGCAGTTGCTGGACTGTAGAGTACACTTCACTATATGATGCCAAATTCCTCTTCACAATGAACTTACTTTAGTGAGCTTATTAAGTTTTTGCCCATGAGTGTGAGAGATACACTGGAGGGTGAACCCCAATGGGTCACGCCCTTAGATCATCCCCTCCCCTTAAATCTTGGTGGGAACTGTGACTTACTTTTAGCCAATGGAATATGGCGATGGTCACTCCCTTGATTAGGTTTCATTACATGCCAAGAGGTTCTATAGATTGCAGAAGTCCCTAATCAGCTGTTCATCAAAAGGAAGATCATCCTGAGTGGACTCAAACTAGTCAGGTGAGCAAGCCCTTTGAAAGAGGGTCTAGAAGTCAGAGACTTGAAGCAGCAGAGTCTCTCTTTCTCTCTCTGTTCCTGGCTTTGAAGAAGCAAGCTTCCATGAATTCTACAGCCTCACAAAAAGAAATTCTGCCAACAACCTGAGGCAACACAAAAGTAGATCCTTCACTAGTCAAACCTCCAGGTGAGAACGTAGCCCTGACAACACCTTGATTTCAGCCTTGTGAGACCCTGAGCAGAGAATTTAGTTAAGTTATGAATCAGGATCAGGAATCTGGGCACAACTAAGAGATACTAAATGGATGTTATCTGAAGCTGCAAAATTTGTAGTAATCTGTTAAGGAGGTATATAAAAGTAATACAATGGTTATAAGATGGCCCATTATTTTTGTTTTAGTTTACATATTTCAGATTCTAGAACACTTAGCACCTTCTCATGTGTTCCTTGGCCAGTTAGATATCCTTTCCAATAAGCTACTTATTTACATCATTTTTCCATGTTTCTACTGGGTTATTTTCATTTTTCTTTTTCATATATAGGAGTGTTCATATATGAATTTATTGCTTTAAGTATATCTCAGTTTTTGATGGCAACTTTATCATCAGGATTTTAAATTTTAATAAGTGTACATATTTTTATTTTATAATTTATTATACATTTTTAGTACCACATGCAATTCTAAATATCTCAAGAGACAGAAGTCTAGAAAGTATAAATGTCCAAAGCGAATGAATCTTCTGTTGTATGGGTAATTTCTTACTTGACCTGTGACCTCTTAAAATTAATACTCAAAAGATACGAGCTCTCAGTTATAATTAAGGTTCATACTCTAGGGATCTATAATAGCATTTTTTCAACATAATGCAAATGAATATTCAAGATGTGGTAAGAATTGGGACTATGAAGTAAAACTGTTTTCTAATATTGGCCTACAACACTATAAAAAAAAAATACCCAAGAACCATGCTTTAGGTTCTTTTGTTTCTAATGTATCTTTTGTTTCCAACTGCCTCCATAAGATGCTGCTCCAGAGATCATTCACAGCAGATCCCTATGTTCAAAAATAACTACAGTTAAAAGGACTTTGAAGACCAACAGTAATATAGTCAAAGAACTAGCATGATTACACTCTTCTCATGTTCGTTTTAGGATATGAATGTATATCTCCTGAGGAAAGTAAAAATAGAAAGTATGTGTATACAGAGATAGGAATAGAGGTAAAAGCAATGGAAGACATAAGTAAAAGTGGACAATCAACTACATTAGATTAAGATCCTGCCCTATGGAACACAAACAAAATTTGTTAAATGAGGTGGCAGCTTTGAAGGGAGTATAATTACTTGGCCTGCAAAATGTGTGTTATAATTAGGTGGCAGAGCACCATGAGGGATATTAAGTTGTCATGGTGTCAGATGGCAACAGATCAAGGAGTGAGAGAAAAGAGAAAGACCCACTAGAATAGCAGTAAGCCAAGAGATATGAATAGGAACCTCAGTTAACGACCAAGATACAGTTAATGACCAAGGTAGATCATCAAGGGAGTTGATAAAAACTAGCCAGAGTAGATAAGGTGCAGATTTTCAAATCACACAGTCATCAAGTGACAAGTGCATGTCACTGTCATGGGTTCTGGGGAAATTAAACATGATTAGGCAGTGTTCTTGGATCTCAGTGACCTCACAGTCTATTTGGAAAGACAAACGTAAACACACTCACCTTTATATGAGGCACCCTGGTGAATAACCGTGCTTTGGAAGCACAAAGGTGGGAGTGATTCTGACTGAGAAGATTAAGGAGAGCTACAAAGAGGAAGTGCAGAGTCCAAGTTTGACCTTGAATTACATGTTTACCAGGAGAGAGAGAACATGACAGAGGGCTTTCCAGGCAGCAGAAACATTGTGATCAGCAATCAAGAGATGATACAGGCAGAGAGGATGGTTGTGGGGTATGTCAGGAAGAGAAACCAGAATCTGGGCAAAAAAGAGATTGGTGCCTGGACAAGACATCTGAATACCAAGAAAAGAAGAAGGTAAAGTGGGGCAGTGTCAGAGCTGGGTCTCCTTGTTAGTCTTGGTAATAAGATCTGATTCCTCAGTCATATGTGAAAATACATCCTCGGACGGGGAGGGGGGCGTGTCCTGGAACCAATCCCCAGTGGATATCCAGGGACAAGTGTATACTGTCATTACTTTATTAAATATATATTTGTTCAGAGTCAGAAACAGACTTATAAGTGAGCCAGAAAAAAGATAGGAAAGCTTGACTTCAAAGGATGAACCAAGAGAGCTGAAGTACAGAGACCACTGCTTTTTATCTTCAGACTATACAAGAGTGGAGAAGGAGGTAACGAGTGGGGTATGATGCTGGGAAAGACATCTTTGGTTTTGTTTTTTTTTTTCATTATTGTTTTAAGAGTTCACAAATTTCCTTCTCCAATCTCCTCCTACCAAACCACTAAAGATTACTGCTCCGTTAATTGTGGAATCTCTGTGTTGTTTAATAAATATCTTCGTTTCTCACCTCCTTTCCTGACTAAATGCAAACACCTGAAACAGATTAAATGCACATCTCGCAATAGCTGTGTTAGATCCAAGGATCCCATTTATGTTATAATGTCACTTACAATACACTCTAAGGGCACCCAAAGAGATGCAACATACAGCCAAAGTTGTAACAAAGGCCTAGTAGCAGAAATTTAGGTGATTTCAATAAACAGCCACATTATCAGAAAATTGTACCAAGAAATAAGAAATAATTTGATGACATCTTATTGTTTTGATGACATCTTACTCATTTTCACCGTCACAAACAAAATGACAACAAGAAACAATTTCATTAACTATAGATATATGGAAAAAGCAGCTTTATATTTTCATGCTTAAATGATATACTCTAACAACAATGAGCCAGGTATTTCCTTCTTTGACTATAAAGGACAGCATAATAAATACTTTAAATATCATCTATCATTTCTGTCATTTTAGAAATTGTGAAATTTTCTAACTTAAAGCACTTAGTTAAAAATGTTTCACGTTTTAGATCTCTAAGGGAGTAAATATTTTCTCACCAAACACAAATGTCATTCATTCTTGATAATTCATTGCCTCTTTTGCAACATAACTGCTTTTTGGACAAAATCTGAACTCTGATAACAATCATATACATCTATACTTATCTCCCATTACTTATTTCTTTTATATGTGTGTATAATGCCTAATAATTTGGTACTCAGGAAATTACCCCGTGAAGGGCAGACAAAAACTGAGGTAAGTCAGGAAGAAAAAGAAAATGATTTTTAAATGGTATTTTGGCATCATTTTCTAAAGACAAATATTCTATTCTTTTTATTACACTGTAAAATTGGATGATAGGTAAATCCTAAGGGATGAGTATTTCAGTGAAACAACATTAATCTAGAGAAGTGTTTAATTGGATGCTTTTACTGTTACTTATTTGTCAGTTTTATAGTTTCAAATGGCATAGTTAAATGTTATTTACATTTAGAGGATCACATAAAATTATCTCCTTCCTTGAGTTTTTCCCCTCAGGGTATTAAATTGTTCATGGACAGTGTCAGGGAATCTTTGAACACCCTGTTAATATGTGCAATATTGTGTGACTATGTGTACAAACTTAGAAAAGAAAATTCATAGATTTTGTGACATTCTTTAAAGGTTCTAAGATTCTAAATATTGACATCACCTGGGAATTTTAAATGATGCCATATACTTCCTTCATAAACAGTGAATGATACATTACATCCCTATATTAACTGTATCCTGGTAAGAAAATGATTCTTAGCAGTGATGAAGGACATCATTGCAGGGGAAATTCAAACTCAGAATTCAAATTCAGGATGGTTTTCCCACAATTTCATTTTATTTCAAGGTAGCTGGCATATGTATATAATTATAGGCCACTGAAATTCTTTGGCCACAATATCTAGTATATGACTCATATAAACGTACTGGGTTTTTCACTGTTTGTATTTTTTATATGTTATATTTCTCAGACTCTGAGGCAGCCAATAAAATGTACAAAAATATTTCTGCTCAGTTATACTTTCAAATAAGTGTATTAAATAGATTTTATAAGAATATATGCTTAGGGGCTTCCCTGGTGGCGCAGTGGTTAAGAATCTGCCTGCCAATGCAGGGGACACAGGTTCGAGCCCTGGTCTGGGAAGATCCCACATGCCGCGGAGCAACTAAGCCCGTGAGCCACAACTACTGAGCCTGCGCGTCTGGAGCCTGTGCTCCGCAACGGGAGAGGCCACGATAGTGAGAGGCCCGCGCACTGCAATGAAGAGTGGCCTCCGCTTGCCACAACTGGAGAAAGCCCTCGCACAGAAATGACGACCCAACACAGCCAAAAATAAATAAATAAATAAATTTATAAAAAAAAAAAAAAAAAAGAATATATGCTTAAATGTTTAACTTTCAGCATAATCCACATTTAAGAAATTTGTGATATGGTTTAGAAAATAAATACAGTAAATGATCAATAAATAGAAAAATATAAAAATAGCTAACCATCATGAAATGCTCTCTATAACCTAGGTACATGTTTAACACTTTATATTTATTTAGTGGTTATAACAACTTTCTGGTGAGATAATATTATTTCCATATTTCATATAAGAAAACTGAGATGAAGAGTTTTAAGTTATTTGCCTCGAGTCACACAGTTAATGAGTGATGGAGCCAGAATTCAAAGGTATGGGGACCAATGGAGGAACCTCCTCTCAGCCAACTGTAACCACTAAATTTTATTGTTACCTTATTTATAGACTAAATATTTTTGTAAAGTATTTGTTTATTTATTTATTTATGGCTGTGTTGGGTCTTCGTTTCTGTGCGAGGGCTTTCTCTAGTTGCGGCAAGCGGGGGCCACTCTTCATCGCGGCGCGCGGGCCTCTCACTATCGCGGCCTCTCTTGTTGCGGAGCACAGGCTCCAGACGCGCAGGCTCAGCAGTTGTGGCTCACAGGCCCAGCTGCTCCGCAGCACGTGGGATCTTCCCAGACCAGGGCTTGAACCCGTGTGCCCTGAATTGGCAGGCAGATTCTCAACCACTGCGCCACCAGGGAAGCCCTTGACTAAATATTTTATTTTATATTTAAAAGTCTGGGATTCAATGGGGAAAGAAAGCAAAAGTAATAACTAATGGGCCCGCATCACTTCTCTTTACAAATTCGTCTTTTTTTTTTTTTTTAACATATAGTGCAGTTGTATCTCCTCACTCACCTTTACAATTTTCATATATTTGTGTTTTATTTCAACCACTTTAGTTCTATTGCCTTAAATGGATTACACAGGTCACAAAACTCATTAAATTTACTTTTGTTTTTTTACTGTGCTTTCCCTCAGGGAAGATTATTTAAAATAATTTTCAATAGAACTCATTTTCTATTAGACACTACAAGAGGTGATGATAAGAGCAATAGCACAGAGTCAGGAAATGCAAACCTGCTCATGGCACTGAGCCCTAAGGCAATGCTTAAATTATTTTAATAAAATTATTCTTTATTTTTATTTGATGGTCCAGAAATGGTAAACCACTTTAAATTACACTTTTAGTTTTAGTGAAGTTGTGAAACTTTTAATATTTATTAGACATTTGTAATTTTTTGTACATATATGAATTGGCTCTTCTTTTTCACTTTGTCCATTTTCCCACAGGGATGCTGTTTTCTTAATATTTTATACTAGGTATTAACCATTTGTGTCTCATGTGTTGTAAGTATTTCTCTCATTTAAATTTCAAAAATACTGGATATAGTTTGCAATTATAGTAAAAGGAAAAGAACTAGATCATTCCGTGGCTGGGTTCTATGGTCTGGGAACATAAGGACCTAAGGGAGCCACCTGACAGACTTTGGGGAGGCTTTGTTGGCATTTGGGGAGACAGCTGAGCAATGGGTGCTGAAAGGACAGCTCCTACCTGCCCCACTGCAGTGGTACAGCACCTCTTTGGGGAGTCTCCCTCGAACCCTCACCCTGAGTGGACCACCTTCCAGGCTGAAGGGGATGCTAAAGGATATAAAGTCAAGGTGAAGGATGAACCACAGAGAAGATGTGTAAGGTTATCTGCTAAACCTGCTCCTTCAAAGCCAGAGCCCAAGCCTCAAAAAATAAATAAATAAATAAAACAAAAACAAAACTAATATTATCTCTATTAAAGTTACATATTTTAGAATTAAATATAAAACTAAAATTTCACAACATACTATTTAATATGAGAAAATGGGAAAATCACTTCAAACCCAAGAGGATTGATATTTACTACATACTTATGGTTGTATAAAAACTTTAAGAGGGCTTCCCTGGTGGCGCAGTGGTTAAGATTCTGCCTGCCAATGCAGGGGACACGGGTTCGAGCCCTGGTCCGGGAAGAGCCCACATGCCCGGAGCAACTAAGCCCATGCACCACAACTACTGAGCCTGCGATCTAGAGCCTGCGAGCCACAACTACTGAAGCCTGTGTGCCTAGAGCCCGAGCTCCGCAACAAGAGAAGCCACCGCAATGAGAAGCCCGCGCACCGCAACGAAGAGTAGCCCCTGCTTGCCGCAACTAGAGAAAGCCTGCGCGCAGCAACGAAGACCCAACGCAGCCAAAAATAAAATAAATAATAAAAATAAATACATTAAAAAAAAAAACAAACAGTAATCTTTAAAAAAAACAAACAAAAAAACTTTAAGAATATTATAATATGAATCAAAATATAATTTTAAAGTTTGAGATAGCATATGTTAAAATTAAAAAGATACTAAATTAAAAGTGGGACATTGACTTTGCAAAATTAAAGTTATTTAAGAATTTTTATCTTAGTTTAATTTGGCTACAGAAGTTATTTTATAATCATCTTTATTTTATATAATAGATATGTTTCTGTAGGTATTCCTACTTGTTCTTAAATCACTTAAATGACAGAGCGTATATATATATATATATATATATATATATATATATATATATATATATATATAAATTCTTAAAATGCAAGGAGATAAAATACAAATAGAGTTATGTATGCCTGGTCATTAGAGAAAAGGTTTCACAAAAAATGAGGTATTTGAGCAGAATCCTTAGAGAAGCACTAGGAACTAGCCAGGCTGAAGGAACGATATATATAAAGACAGAAAAACACGTGTATTATCTAAGGGTGTTATAAGCCAGTTAACAGGACTAAAGAGAGGCTATGCACAAAGCGGTGATAGATGATAATGGGGGGAAAAAAAGAGTCAGAAACCGGGCAGAGGCCTTAAGATGTTATTCTTCGGGCAATCGGTAACTATTGTAAAAATATAAGTAGGAGAATTTCATGGTTTTATTCGTATTCCAGACAGAATGGTGCTGGCAATGAAAATAGAAAGGTGAGCTAGAGGCAGAGCTGCTGGTGAGGTGGCTTTGCAGGGGTACAAGTAGAGCTATGTTAGGGATAGACACAAAAGTCATTGTGGTGGGGATGAAGAGGAAATGGCGAATTCTAAAGGTATTCTAGAGCTAGATCTGTAAAGAATTGATGACCTATAGATGAACTAAAAGATGATCACAAACAACCCAGGTGAATAGTAATTCCATTAACGGGACTCTGGAAAAGCAATGGATTTGTGTTATGGTCAATAAAATGACTTTAATGAAATAATGTTATATTTTTGAGACCTGTGAGTTCCCGTCTTTGCTTATTTCCAGTCCCTGTTTCTCCTGCTAGAGTTCCTGGCTCTCTTGCTATCTGAGTTTAGCAAACCATGACATAATTCCCATTCAGAAACCACCTCACACAAGAAAGGCAGAAAAATGAGTTTCAATTAAGTTTAGAATACAGATGGCACCTAATTTTTTAGTTATATTTGAATTTATTGGGCTCTCCCTTAGATATAATAAGTCCATTTCTAAAAAGTAAAATGAGGGGCTTCCCTGGTGGCACAGTGGTTAAGAATCCGCCTGCCAATGCAGGGGACACAGGTTCAAGCCCTGGTCCGGGAAGATCCCACATGCCATGGAGCAACTAAGCCCGTGCGCCACAACTACTGAGCCTGCACTCTAGAGCCCGCGTGCCACAGCTACTGAATCCTGCACACCTAGAACCCATGCTCTGCAACAAGAGAAGTCACCGCAGTGAGAAGCCCGCGCACCACAACGAAGAGTAGCCCCTGCTCACCACAACGAGAGAAAGCCCGCGCGCAGCAACAAAGACCCAATGCAGCCAAAAATAAATAAATAAATAAATAAATTTTAAAATAAAATAAAATAAAAAGTAAAATGAGTAGTTGTCAAAGAAATTGACAGTCATCAAAATAAATCCAGTCACATGCAGAATGTTCCACAAATATTATTTTAAGTCTTCTGGAGAGCATCCTCAAAGAAAACAACTTTCATTCACTCATTCATTAGTAGCAAATAATCTTCTTGATTGACAGAGATGGAGACTGTCATGCTAGTACTAACTTTTGAGCTACAACATTATACAAAGCTTGTGGAAAGTAAGCACAAATAGGAAGTCTAAATTATTTTGTAATAATTATGAATAATATAAGTATTAAGCCTTAAAATCATGTATGAAAGTAGCTCAAATGGAGTTCAATGATGATTTTGATAGGGCAATAGTTCTCAACCTGTGACAATTTTGCCCCTAGGAGATAACTGGCAATGTCTGGAGAGAGTTCAGATTAAGACTGTGGGGTGGGTGTGGGGACACTATTGGCATCTAGTGGGTAAAGGCCAGGGATGCTACTACACACCCAGCGTTGCACATGACAAGTCCCAAAGAATTATCTGGCCCCCAATTTTTTATATATATATATATATAGGTTAGGAACTTTTCCTATCCTTCCTTTTTTAAAAAAAAATTATTTATTATTTATTTATTTATATTTGGCCATCTTGGGTTCGTTGCTGCTCACGGGCTTCCTCTAGTTGCGGCGAGCAGGGGCTACTCCGCTGCAGTGTGTGGGCTTCTCATTGCGGTGGCTTGTCTCTGTTGAGGAGAACGGGCTCTAGGTACATTGTCTTCAGTAGTTGTGGCACGTGCCCTCAGTAGTTGTGGCTTGCAGGCTCTAGGGCACAGGCTCAGTAGTTGTGGCTCATGGGCTTAGTTGCTCCGCGGCATGTGGGATCCTCCGGGACCAGGGCTTGAACCCATGTTCCCTGCATTGGCAGGCCGATTCTCAACCACTGAGCCACCAGGGAAGTCCTGGCCCCAGATGTTACTAGTAGCAAGGTTGAGAAATACTGTTATAAAGCACTGCAATGTAAGCTGGTGCTTTTTACCTATTGATATGCATAATCCTAGGTGAATTACTATTTTTATGATGCTGGTGACTATTTTATAGGCCACTTAATTATTTGAAGACAGTGGTCCTGTTTCTTAACGCAGTCACATAAATTTATGAAATACTTTCAGAAAATACCCATTTGCTACTTAAACTGTTTTTCTGAAATGTCATGTATCTTGGGTTTCAAGCACTTTAAGAACTAATTTCCAGCAGCATAAAGAATATATTAAGGCCAATATTTTTTGGCTTACATTTAAAAAAAAATAATACATTCTTGAAATGTGTTTTATTTTATATGATGGTACTTGCTAAATTACTCTTTAAATTTAAAAAGTGACTTTGTGCTTTCTGAAATTGGAACACTAATTTTTCAAAGTCATTTGCTTAACAGTGTTTGTGAAAAACAATAATAAAGCTCTGAATATTTATAAATTATTAAAAGCAAATGTAATTAACTTAGATAAATAACTGAAATGAATAATATTTTCTCCTTTACTTTTAATAGAATGTGAAACTAACTTAGGCTTCTGTTTACTCCTTTGAGAATCATCCTTATTAATAATACCGGCAGAAAATAAATAAATAAATAAATAAAACAAAATAATACCAGCAGAGATGAGGAAATACAGTTTCTTAGAATATACATGCAAGAAGCACTAGCACTGAGTCCTTGACTGATGTCTAATTCTGAGATATCTGCCAAAACAATCAAATCAGCTATCCAGATATCGTTAACAGAATAATAAGTAAGGTATCATCAACAAAGGATACTGCAGCGTTTCTGAGGTGTTACCCCTTGGATTTATAGCTGATTTCAAATTGTACGCAACGTCATGTAGTAACAAATTATGAGATTTGGAATCAGACAGGCCTGTATTGAATTCTGTCTTTAACATCTCTGCATCTCCGTTTCATCATCAACATGTAATCTCCATGTCACTGGACTTCATTCTGGCTCTAATCTGACCAAGAACCCTCCTGAGGTCAGTCTTTCACTGACAATATGTGGACTATATGGAAGGTTTTGTGATAAAATACAGAAGAACCTACTGCACACATTTTCCTTTAACTTCCCCTTGGCCACTGCTCCTTCTGTAGCTCTCCATGCTTACCGGTCCCCTCTGCGATGGATTCTCACTTTAGAGACCTTCTAGGCACAGCAGCTCTGGCTCTGCTCCCACTCTCATGCCTTCCTCCCGTCTTCCTTTAACTCTCCACTTTACCTTTATGAACCATTTCTCTTCCCTTCAACTTCTCTATTTTTCCATTTTCCAGTCTCCCTCTTTAGTAGTGGGAAAGAGGGTAAATCCTCCCTTATATGTGATATGAGAAAACAGTACCTACCGCAAGAGATTCTTGTGAAATTAAAGTGAAACCCTAAGAATCTACCATAGTCTCTGCTGCATATTCAGCACTCAGTCAATGTTAGTAAATTGTTAGCTCCTTGCTTCCTTGCACAAATGCAAATTCCAGATACCTTAAGCAAGATGAAGACATAAAACAATTCCATGAAGACACTGAAAAAAGAAATCCTCTGTGTCTTAGAGGTAAAGATAGAACATTTTTATCAAACTGCAAGGACAGTCCTTCTAGATATTATAATCTAAACATTGTCAGAATTCTTCATAACTTAATGTTATAAATCCTTGCGATGGCAATCACTAAAATAACCAAACCCACAGAGATGAGAAATGGCATCTTGTCAAAGGGAATATTATATACAAAGAAAAAACAATCATGTTCCTCATCAAAACAAGTAATGAAAAACTAAAAACAGCCCATGTAATTATTGGAAAATGCAATTAATAATTCAGTCCTGGTTTTTATTTCACATTAGGGCCCACCTTAGAGACTTTGAGACTTTATTATGTTTTGACAATTAAATACTTAAGGCTTAACTGGGTTCATAATTTCCTGTGCATTTTAAAATTTAAAGGTTTTTTTTTCTTTTTTTTTTACTAACTCATTTTATCACAATTTTGTAATTGAGCATACATTCCTCCCAAAAGAAAACATTCTTTCCTCTTGTAGGAAAATGTTTAAGCTGCAATGCTATTTCATAGTGTTGTTATCAATGCCCATTCTTAAATGAATCAATCAATTCATATCAATTAAGTACTTCACTCTGAAAAAATATAATCAATCATCTCAATAAAAGCTTTTCTGAAAGTTTATTCTCATTGAATTATATAGAAGTAGTTTATTAATAGCAAAGAATATATACATGCATTTACTGTACATGGGCATTTCTCTGTTCTATGCCTAATTTATCTTTGAAACAATTATATACACAAAATATATTCATATTTTAAATTAATTATGCTTTGCATTTATAATAATTTACTTGTATCTAGTCACTATCAATGGATCATGACACAGCAATAAACAAACAAGAGTTAACCCACTAATGCTCATGCTATGTCAGATCTAGTTTATGATTTGGGAGACAATATTAAATAATGTTTTATAATCTGGCACTTACATTACACACTCTTTGACTGTTCTTCCACCTCTCTATTTTCTAATTTCCTTTATCAACTTTTCTCCCTTTATGTAACACCTTGACCCAGAGTTGTATCTTGGGGGTCTTGGCTTTACATACTTTTTCCCTGAGTGACCTCACTCACGTCTATGGATCCACTGGCACCTATACAAAAAAGCCTTCTAAACTTATCTGAACCCCTAATTCTCACCTGACATCCAAGCCCACAGAGGCATATATTAAATTGAGATTTTCATCTAGGTATCCCACAGGTAACTTATACGAAGTGCTCTCTCCACTCCCCTGTTTAATCCCATCTTGCAGCTTCCTATAACCTGCACTGTAGGTACACAAGCAATTTTGTGGGCATTGAATAAATGAGTGAAGTGAAATAAACACACGAAATGATGAGTTAATTCTTTAGAAAATACTTCGGCCTTCTATTGAGAATATTTTCCCTACTGTCTTTGAAAAAAATCTTTTCCCATTTTCTCTAATTATGGAAATCCTGACATAGACTAATTTAAGTCTGACCTTCTTGAGAAAATTTGTCTCTAGGTTCCAAGATTAACCTTATTCTGATTGACTATCCTTAAGGTCAGTCCCATACAGCTTATTATTTGTTTATAAAATGCTTGCTGTTCTCTGCTTTTGGTAATGTTAATATGCCTAAACGCCTGGTATGCTAATACTGTCTAGAATTTGGACTCAGAAGGACTAGGCTTCTTGTTTTTTATAAAACATGCTTAGTACAGTGCTGAAAAAAATTCTTGGAACACACAGATCACCCATCTATCAAATAACAAGCATTCAGTGAGCCTTTACTAAGTGCCCAGCACTGTTTAGATTTTGTGATAATATTAACATATTTATTTTAATTGCTACGTATGAGGAGATATAAAGATGGATGGCATGGTGCAGACAACAGCTGATCATTATCAAAATGAATTTTAATGTTTACCCATTTAGTTTCTGTACTTTTATCTTAAATGACCTTTAGAAGTTTGAAATGTTAACATTCTCTAACGCTTTTTGCTAAAACTTCTATCATGGATATGGCACTTTGCCAAAAATAAGCTATCATCAAGACAGGACTGAGATTCTCAAGAACATTCACCTCCCTAAGTTCTTTGCGAAGCAAAGGGCAAATGGTGATTCATTAGATCTAAAAATAAACATGAGTTTGCAAAGGATGAAGAGTTGAGCATCATAAGTCATTTCTGCAGTTTAATATAAGAACTATCATTTATTAATCTGCTCATATTGTTCATTACACAAATATGCTACCTATAAAGTATACCTATTTTTTCCAATGAAATGCTGATTCTAAATAAGAAAATGGTAGAACCGGGGTAACAAATACATGATATACCTGCTACCACTAGACACTCAAACAGCCAAGATAATAAATAAATAATTAAAATATTTTACTGTTGAGCCAAGAGGCAGGCTCAGACATTTCCTCTGTACAAAGCACTGGAGGCAAATACTACCAGTTGATTAATGTTGGCATATGTAATGAAAACTATTGCTTAGCTGCTCTAAAATCACAGAATTTACAGGAAGTAGCTAGACAAAGTATCTGTCATATATTGTATTATACTCCAAATGCCCAGTACAGTTACTGATTTAGGGTAGGTACTAGATAAATGTTAGTTGAATTAGTAATATAATTACCGGTGAATATTTCTATAGTAGTGACATCATCATCACTGTTTAAAGAACCCAAGTGGCTCCAAAAATTCTGAAAATGAACTTTGCGTGTTTTGCTGCCATTAGTTATTTTCAGAATTGTGCCCTCTGTAGGTGCCTTTTCTCTAAGACTATTCCAGCCTCACTCTTAGCTCCCAGCAAAGAAACCTGCTTATTAAAATATTCACGTTATAAATAATACATATTTCTCTGAGAAGCTTCTTCAACTTTGAAATAGCCAATATGAAAGGCATTAAGAATTCAACATTTTATTTGATAATCAACAGAATAGGAATACAACTATTTAGTGACAATCATAACACACTAAAATGCAATCCCTTGCCTCTAATGCCAAAATGTAAGTTCAAAAAAGTAATCAAAGAGTAGAATCAACTACAAGAATTGACTCACGTAATGGAAAATTCAAATCACCCTCAAAGAAAAGTACCCTGGCTCAGCAATAGAACTTTCTAAAATCTCTGTTAAACTTCTTAGGAATAAAATATTATCTTTAGGAAGTTCTTGTTTTGGAAATTACTTTTTGGCACATAAGGTCAACACAGCCAGCACCTCTTTCTATTACGCCTCTGCAGTCTTCCATTCAAATATGCACTCACTCAATTTAGCCATCTTTACTTGTCTGGTACAAAGGACAAATAAAAATTTTCACATTTTGTTCTTAATCATGAAAGTATCCTGCTTAGTAGTACCATAATTAACATCTTAAAATATTTAATGTATTAACACCCTATACTCTGATCACGATGACAAAGTAAATATATAAGGCAGGAAGATAATAAAGCTGCTATAAATTTAGAACATTACTCAAGTACAGCAAATAGTAAAAGTTAAAATACATTACTTTTTTTTTTTAACAATATACCTATGATTTTGGTGGGAAATGATTCAAATGGAAAGAACAAATACAAATATCACCAATCTAGTATCAACTGTCCCAATCCACTTTTTATATATATTCTTCATATATACACATATGCACATGCTTATATATACACACAAATGCATACACACGTTTATATATACATACATATGCATACGCACATGCTTTTCCATGACATGTACGTGTACAACAACATAGTTGATTTTGAGCTCCACTATTTCTAGGCAAAGTTACCCTTACAGTCCAAAATTATAGATTATTACTGAAGATCTCTGAATTGAGTGAAAATTATTTAAAAGTCATTAGGTTTCTTTAAAGAAATATAATTGGTAGAATTCAGTAATGGCAGTATTTATGTATTCTATTAGTAAGTTAATTATAAATTATTACATAGGTGGTTAAAACACAGATATAGGGCTTCCCTGGTGGTGCAGTGGTTGAGAATCTGCCTGCCAATGCAGGGGACACGGGTTCGAGCCCTGGTCTGGGAAGATCCCACATGCCGCGGAGCGACTGGGCCCGTGAGCCACAACTACTGAGCCTGCGCGTCTGGAGCCTGTGCTCCGCAACAAGAGAGGCCGCGATAGTGAGAGGCCCGCGCACCGCGATGAAGAGTGGCCCCCGCTCGCCACAACTAGAGAAAGCCCTCGCACAGAAACGAAGACCCAACACAGCCAAATAAATAAATAAATAAATAAATAATTAAAAAAAAATAAAAAAGAGATGTATCCAGTTACCCTGCCATATGCATGCACACACACACACACACACACGTTTGTCCTTGAGAAATCTGTTTTGAAAATGCTCAAAAAATAAGGATCTGAGTTCCTCTGCTCTATCTCTTTAGTTGCCTCATCCACTTCTCTTTAATCAGGATTTATTTTATCACAACTGAACTCATGGGTCATTTCAGTGGACATGCATTCACTATGACGCAATTTTTGCGGAGAAAAGTTAGTTGATACAGCTTAGCACTGGAAACAGGATATATTTTCCAAGTTTCAAATTCAATCCATTAAGGTAAACAATATAAACATACTGTTTTCATTCATTTGTCTTACTATATCAGATGTGATTAATGTATGAGAATTCCAATTTTCTTATCTACAAAATCTCACCATGAGATTACAATGAGGAAAAATACTACACTACTTTAAAGTGCAGTAAATAATATAATATTAATATATCATACTAAATATTAACATATAATATATGATACTATGTACACATACATGATTTTTAAAAAGTAGGAGAGTATTGCTACAAAAGATAGCAGTCATCTGAAATATGGCTTTTTTCAGTAAAAACTGAAAAAAAGTAACAATTGCAACAAAATTTACTGTACCCTGAGCTTGGAGGCATTATTCGTAATCAAACCCCCCACATAGATTTATTATTAGATACAATAAAAAACTTAGATCACACAGTCCCCTGCATGTAAATTTTCAAGTTGTTCCTCTAAAATAAGTATGAGGAAAAAATAGCTCTGCAATATCTTCCCTTCCCAAACTCTTTTTTCATCTTGCTAGATTAAGGAAAAATAATTAAACAATTAGATATTTTGCATAATTCCATAAGAATCTTTGCATGGTAAGGGATCTTTCTTCTGTTTGGGAAAATAACACTCATTATCTACAGAGGAGTTCAATGTGTCATTAAGAATTTCAGTGTGATGGGGTCAAAATTAATTCCCCTGAAATCCAGGACAGCATACAAAGAATAAGATAATTTAACAGCAGTTCAATTAATGTTGTATTACTAGAAGTGATTATAAAGAAATGAAGCTGTCTCTACAAGCCACAGACAAAATAAGTCCGTTCCTCTAAAACTATTTATCATCTAGGACCTTCTATTCTTTTTCAGACATCCTCATTGAATGCCACATGCTATTTCTTTTATTTTGGAAGGGAAATTCTGCTTCCTGTATCTGTTTGTACCTTAAAATCTAGGAATACTTTATTCACTTTTTAGAAGTCATCATGCTTTTTTTTTTTTTATTAAACCAAAGATAACTCAACAGTATATATTTGAACTATACCAATTTGCACCCCTCTGTAAAATAAAAAAGCTTTTGGTAACTACTGGTCGGTATAATGTCTTATGTTTTCACATTTACTTATCTGTAAAAATAAATAACGCAAAACCATCAAGACCACCATTAACCTTGTTGCTCAATAATTGTCAATAAAGGTCATTATGAAATTTATGTGAATTAATATGTGCATACATGCTAACTGTTAGATTCTGCACACACATACTATATCCTTATCTCAAAATGACCTGTATTAGGATAGAAAGAAGTGATCCTTCTTAATACACTATTAAGCATCATTCAAGTAAATAATAAGACCTTTATAACTATCATGGCTACATTTTTGGCTTGAGTACTAAGAAGAGTCAAGCTAGAACTCAACCAACTTCCTAAACCGTTTTTCTTCTATTTCTTAGGTTTTCATGCTTATTTACATCAGTGCTACCAAATCAGTTTTATATTGTTGTTTTTTTAAATTATAAGTTGTAACAAATTCAACTCAATATAACTTACTTGCATTTCTGGACTTGTCTTCTGTGTACAACTGATATTCAAATTGAACTATATGATGCTCTATAGTGTCATTCGATGACATGAGCATGTCTCCTTAACAGTCAGGCTACATACATATTCTGTATTTCAAGTCCACTATGCTTAGCACTACTATAGTACATTCGATGTAAATATCTGTAATCAATTGAATCAAATCATAAATAAAATTTTAATCTATATCTCAAACTACTTTTCTCACATGCTGTGTATTATTTAACGAAGATTAGTGACATCCACCAAATTCTGTTTTCGAAAATAAAAACTAGTCAATGTCTGCCGTTTCAAGATCGCCATGATTTTTTTGTGCTTAGAACTGTGCTTAGTGCTGGAAAGATAATAAGAAGACATTAATATTTTTAGATTTGCATGTGAAAAAAGTATACTCAAAGGACTTACATGACCACATTTAATTAAGAGGTTTTTTTTTCTTATGAAACAATGCTGGGGATGCTAGGGGAAGTTTCATAACTACTGAATATTGTCACTGCAGTCTCTGAGAACTCACATATATGATTTACCCTCTACAATATTATTGCTGAAATTTGGCCAAATTTTTTGGTCTCATTCCTACTTAAATATTCTTTTGAAAAATTCTGTTTTGGGCAATCACTCTGGCATTGCATTTCCATCACCCTTGTGCACAGCTTGTGCTGGTCTGCATGTGTCAGTGGCTTATAACTTATATATAACTTCTTTTGCTTTGGAATGTTTTCCAGAAAAAAATCAAGCGTATGATAGATGCTTAATGTTTATTTACTAAGGTAACTTCAAATTTAAAAAATTTCCCACAGGATAATTAAATAACTCTCCACAGTGCAGAGTTCTACAAATAACAGCCCCTTGAAGCTTTTGAAAATATGCTGATTTGTTATGAGGAAAAATCGCATACAGGAGAATTAAATCAAAGCCCAGCTTTGAGGGACTGATTATCATTTTATGACTTTTTGTATCTCTAGTGCCTAGTTTATATAAGTATGTGTTCAAAAAAGAATTCATACTTGTGCCAATTTTTACAGAAGGGCAAAAATAGACTTTTCATTTAGTTTAACTTACAGTGACTTTGGAATTGTCCAATAAGAGGGGAAAACCGCCAATAATATTTTATCAGTGAAATATGCACATATACAAATACAGTCTGTCAACAAAAATTCTTTATGTCTGACTGTTAAACATATAAATATATAAATCAAGCTAACCAGAAAAAATTCATGTCAATAATAATCCAGAAGTTAACACTTCCACCTTTTTCTTTATTTTATCTGCATTTATAAATAGTAGTGCAGAGTAAAACTTGTACCAATTGTTCTTTCTTTTTTCCAATTGCTCTAATATCCCTGCACTGAAGCTTTAAATGATGTCAGCAACTAGGTTAGTTATATGAGTACACATTTTACTGCATAGTTTATAAGTTGGTGGAAAGGCCTTATAAACTACACTTTGGGTGTAAAAAACTCAGAGATAGATATTATTTATATTATGTGATCTATTAAAATATCTTACAAACTAATTTTGCTTTCCTCTTATTGAATTCATTTTGTACCTTGCATATATTTTAGCTTAGGAGCTGTAGGTCATAAGATTCCTCCCAGGCCATTCAACTTCATATCAAATGCCCACAACTATTTAAACATCACCATCACCAAAATAAAACCTATAGCTGTATAAATCATTCTATTTTAGGGCTCAAAAATCCATGCTTTCTTTGATAAGAATAAATGATATACTCACGGTCTCACGTTACCAGACAGAATAATGTATCATACAGATTCCTGATATATTTGTTTTTATTAAGGAAGTGTTGTGTATCAAGGCTCACAGCTCAAGGTAATGTAACTCTTTCCAAATAATGACAAATAAAAATGATCTATATTAATGTGTTTCAAAATATTCATGACCTGAGGTAAAGGATATTATCCTGTTTAGATACCTGATTTGTCTATGGTTAGCTAGCCAGGCCTATCTAATGAGACAATGTAACATGATAAGCTTCCACTCTTTGCATTCAGTAAATGACTGTGGTCAGATATTTCACTTGAAAGAGAGACTGTTTCTATCACTTCAGATGGGAGTTCACCCCCTAAGTATAAAACACTTAACTCTTTTCCAAGTTATTTGGATAGCTTATACTTCATCTTGTCAGAACGTCTAAAATAATGCTTTCATTCTAAGTATTTATGTCTTTAGAAGGTTCTAATACAAATGGCCAAAACTTTTTTTTTTTTAATCTGAAATGACCTAGGGCTATAAAGTCCAAAGAATATGCCTATGATCTTGAATATTTATGTTAGTAAACAAACTTGTAAAACTCCTTTCTTTTATCCAACAAAAATGTTTACAATAACCACCTTATAGCTGGGACTAAAAATCAAGCAAGGGCATTCATTCTTCTCCAAGGTAAATTAACCCTATGTTGAAATAATCCTGCCACATGAGACTTTTGTATGACAAGTCAAAATTCTTTCTAAGTGAAACAATCCAGAAACTATCAATGTAAGTAATAAATGACAATTGTACGCCTGATCCTTGTTTTCTCTCATAATAGGATCCTACTTTTTAATAATTACATTTAATGAATATTTATCTAGTTCATCTTGCACAGCATGCTTAAAATCTTCGTATCAGCAATTCTGAGCTTCATAAGATGTCAATTTGGTTTCTACTAAAAAACTACATTCTTCAGAATCCTTATGAGAGTTCATGACTGGGGGACATAATCTCTATTGAAGGATCAAAGTGACAATTGTAGGCAAGTGACATTTAAACTAAATCAGCCAAACAAATTTTGGGAAATGTGGTTCCAGCCAGAGTGTATGGTAGTAAATAGGAAGCCTTTAAGGTAAGAAAGAATTACACTTTTTCAAAATAAACTAAAAACTAGCTATTGTTCCTAAATGAAGTTAAGGAGTGCTAGAGTTGCTCAAGGTGAAGCTGGAGCAGAACTGAATCACAAAGGACTTACAGACTGGGGTAAGAAGTTTGGATTGCATTCTAATGCCATAAGAAGCCCCTTGAAAGATAAAATTATATGTATAATAATAAAATTATTGTTCTTTTAAATAAAATGCTACAAGTATCAAAATTAAAAAGGTCTTTAGGAGCCTCATATCAATCTCATAACCTTAATCTAACCATGGTAAAGCTTTGTGTATACCTTTTCTTTGCTGATACAACCTCATCATAAATAGGGAATATTGCTTTTCTAGTAGTTGTTTTTTATTTTTTAAAGATATGATCTTTATGTAAGTCAAATCATTACACTGTACACCTCAAACTTATACAATGCAATATGTCAATTATATCTCAATAAAACTGGAAGAAAAAAAGATTTGATCACAGGCTACACATTCTACAATTTACCATTTTTACTTTAAAAGTAGAATAGACATACAGGTGATTCTAACTCATTCTTTATGATATCCACAGAATATTACACAGTATGGAAGTATAATTTACTCAGTAATATCTCTACTGATGCTTATTTGCTCTTATTTCCAGTTTTATACTATAATAGATAATGCTGCAATAAAAAATCCCTGCAATATTTTATATCCAAGTATCTTTGCTGAATAAAAACTAATGGAGCTGTTGGGCCAAAAATGATGAGAAATTTGAATTTTAATAAGTTATGGCAAAATGATTTCCAAATTCTCCACAGTATTTACAGAATTGCTGATAAATTGCTCATAAGAGAGCAATTTCATTACACCCTTGTCAATACTGGATGTATTTAAATGTTGTTAAATTTCTCCAATCTAATGGGTGAATTCTGGACTATATTACTGTTGTTGGTAGTTGTATGGTCATCATTTTGTTTCTGTGACAATTGAGATTGGGTATCTTTTCACAGGCTTAAGATATCAGAATCACTTTTATAAATTGATTGTTCTTATCCTGTTGAATCATTTTTATGGCTCTGTAACTTTTTTAAAGTTGTTTTTTGTACAGCATTGAATATTAGAGAATTTAACACTTTCCCCATTATATGAATAAAATGTATTTTCTCCCAACAAATCATTCATTTTTAAAATTTTAATTGATACTTTTTTTCATAAAGGTGAATTTCTATATAATAAAACTGTCAAACTAACATTTTGCAGTTTCCTAGAGAAAATATTAGGAGTTAAGAGTGTACACAGAACTATTAAATCATACACTTGTGTCTACATTTGGAAACAGGTAAAAGGATTACTAGGTGTCATTTCAGTATAGTGGCTGGGTGTTGTGTACCAGACACACCTTAACTGGAGATTTTCTGACTTTCTAGGGTTGTGTACCTTTGTTCAACTTCCTATTTATTATTGATCAGGATATGCTGCAACTACCTATGAGTAAAGGTTAACTTGTAGAACTGACTGAAATGCTGATGACCCTTCTTTGAGAAAATTTTAAATGGTTTCTGTCCAAGAGAAATGCAAATGACTTCTATACCAAAACTCAACTGTTACTATTTATTTTCTTGTATGACTTTAACCACATTTGTATCATTTGTTAAATTCATTTCTTCATTCCTTTAAGTGACCAACTCTGTAAACCTCACATCGTCTAATTCTCTTTTGAATCAGTCCAGGCATTTTACAAGTTTGTTCATTAATTGATGACTTGAATAAAATCTTTGGAATGTGTTCATTTTGTATTTTTATGAAAGTCATATTTTTAACAGAAGTTTCCTAAGCAAGACACTTTGGTGGTCTCAAATAGAGTGATGAAAATAAAGAGTAGTGGATTTTGCAGGTTAAAAAAAATATATATGAATATATTTGAGAGTATAAGGGAGAAAGAGGAATGAAGGGTGAGAGAGAGAGAGAGAAAGAATGAGAGTGAATAAGTGATGGAAGGCAGCCCACAAGAAGGGGAGAGTGTTTAACAGAGCATAGACTAAGACCTGAGATTCCACAGGAGGACCAAATCTTCCTCTCTCATACTAGCAGAAAGAAGGAGGGGTGGGGATGGAATCATGTTATAATTTGGTAGGCAGTGATTTCCTGTTTTAATGTTTGAATTTCTGTTGTATGTTTCTACATGAAATATGAGTCATGACAATCTGAGAGTTGGATGAAAAGTAACGGTTGAAATTTTAAGAAGAATGGAAAAGTTAAGCATCATTTTTAAGCATATAAAAACAAGCTTTCCAGAAAAAAATTAATAGGATTATTAGAATGAAGTACTTAGTGTGTATATATATATATATATATATATATATATATATATATATACTTGATGTCCTTATTTATTCAACTAATACTACATTGTTGTACAAAAGACAAAAGGCTCAGGGTGGTCAAAATTACAAAGATATTGAAATTATTATCTAGAGGTGAAGAAAGACAAGTGTTGCAACCAGCAGACCAAGAGGTGACAAAATGAGGTGAGCCAGGTGGCCATGGAGAAGCCACGCCCTCCCTAAGGGACAACTGCTCCTCTTCAGTAGGTCACTGCTTCAAGAAGGGAGTACACACACCCAGAATATCCAAATCTGCTTTCTCAAAGGATGACAGACATGCAGATTTCCTGATTTATACATATCAGAAACTCAATGTTTTAGGAACTTCAGGTTTGAATCTCTGAGGTTAGAAGTCAGGCAAGTGCTTTTCCTTGAAGAGTGGGGATGACCAGGAGGGGACACCTGGGGGACTGCTGGGAACTTTCTGTTTCTTGATCTGGGTTGGTTACATGGGTGTGTGTAGCTTGTGAGTATTTCATGCAGCCATACACTTAAGATTTGTGCCTCTCCTCTCAGATAAAAAGGTAAAAAGAGGAAAGCTATACATATGTGTATGTGTGTATGTGTGTGAGTGTGTGTGCGTGTGTGTATATATATATATATATATATATATATATATATATATACAATTCGTTTGCAGTGTATTAAATTTATCCTCTCCAATTACGAAGGCTTGATGAAGTTGGGAGCTATGCCTTTTTGCTCCCCTTTAGTACCTATCACAGTGCTAATATTTGATTAGATGATTACTAATGAGTGCTTGTAAACAATACATAACTAGAATACACAATATGTAGATGTAAGAAATATTAATAAAATTTCTAGTTTCTTTGAATAAATATTTAAGATGGAGGAATACACACACGCAGATAGAGATGTTAGAGACAGAGATGAGAGAGACAGAGATGGAAAGAGAGACAGAGGTACAGGTAGAGATAGAGATAATCTGCAGGGCTTTTCTAGGAGTCTGTACTCAAAGATTTGGGGTTTCATATTAACCACTGTGACCATTTGTACTTTTGAACAAACTGGAGAATCACTTTTTGGAAACCTCTTATTAGAAGAGGTGACCTGAACCTAGATGTTTAATTGGCATTTTGCTCACACCAGTAGACTGAGTAACTCTGCAAATAATACCTAACTCTGTGATATCTAATTAAGCCCCTAATCAATGCTTTAGCTGGATGAGGCAGATGTAAATTTACTGTCTTTTCACTTTTAGCCCTATTCTAAACCCAATTATACCCAACAAACCAATGAATCAGTAGAATAAGATACCAATAATAAATAGATGCTCTCATCACAAGTCTGTCTTTTGTCACAATTAGAGCAAGCTTTCTATTCACGTCATTATAGAAAACAGAATAGAAATGTCCTTTTAGGACAAAGTTTCCTTCTAGGCCAATCTTTTTCTTAAAGGATCAGCAAGCAACTACTTAGGCTTTGAAGGCCGAAAGGTCTCTGTTGCAGCTACATAACTGCTGTTGGAGTACGAAAGACGCCACAAACAGTACGTCAACAAATGACTTCAGCCATGTTCCAATACATTCTGTTTAAAAAAACAGGCAGACCTCTGCTTTAGGAAAACCTAGGAGAGTATTTTTTAATATAATTATTTATTTCTCTTATATCATGGTATCTATTCTTGAAACAGAAAGAGGCATAACCATTTAACTAGCAAGTCTTCCTCAGCATTGCAGTACTGCAGGGGAAAAAAATGTTCATCTTTGAATAATCATAGATTTCAGATTATTCTTTATGCCCAGGCAGCCCATAAATTATAAATAAAATGGACATAAAGCCATGTCAGGCTGACCTTCTCCTTTACCTTAGAAAGTTCTCACACAGGTTTTTAAAAGGTCTGTACTTTTCCTGGTCTGCTTCCCAAACGTGGAGGTAAATACATTCCCTGACAGCCTGACTTTTTCTAAGGCAGCACTCAATGTATCACTCTCCTAGAGCACATTTTCCAAAACCTGAAAGAAACATCCCTGAAACCTTCAGAGGGGAAAAATAAACCCTCATCTCAGGCTGTGCAAATTACCACCAAGTATAGCCATGAATAAAATAGGAATCAATCCTGATTCATGTTTTTGGAACATCCTAAAAAACGGCAGCTCCAGCTCCAAAGGCCAGTGCTCAGCAGAACTTAGACCACAGGAAATTAGGCAGGAAACAGAAAAGATGTTAAATATTCTTTTCTTATGACACTTTTTTCTTTTTTGAAAGAAGCCAATTATTGGAGATCTCTGAGTGGAACAGTATTAAGCTTGGTGCTTGGCTACTTCTCCTAAGACTGCTTCCTTCAAATTATGTATAACTGAGGGAAAAAACACCCCAAAATCTCCAGACTAATGACCTGGAACACAAAAGCAGGGCCACTGTTGCCAAAAGGGCTTAGTTAAATGTACTCAGTTCCTGAAAGCACAGGAAAGTACATTAGCAATGATTGGTTTAGAAGATTGGTGACTTGAAAGCTCCTATCCTTAAAGAAAAAGATCTGGGACAGGTAACTTTATGTTTCTTGATGGGGAGTAGAGCCAAAACCAGTCTGCATGAGAAGAAAAAAAGAGAATATGTACAGGTGGCTGAAGGAATTGCCCACTTACGTTGTAGTCACTTGTTCACAAATATTGGAAGCACTATGGATACTCTACAAATAAATTTCCTATGTTCAAGGACCACTGTGTGGTTAATATAAGAAAGCAACATGGAGGACTACAGACAAGGAGCTGATGAGATATATGTCGAAGTACACAAAAATGTGGCGGAACAGAACCTGGGGTTGGGGAGGGGGAAGGGCTGAGTAAGAAAGGAATGTTTACTACAGAGAGAGATTAGAACTGGTCCTTGAAGAGATGAAAGAATTTAGACAGGAGGAAATTCTGTGGTGGGGGGGAGTCTTCAAAAAGAAGAAGGAGAACGCATTTTATGGGGAAGCATGCGAGAAGGCTAATGTGGCACCTAACAGAAACAAAAGGTGTGCTCTGAAGTGGTTAAACGTGCCTCCGTACATACAGGGGGCATAGTGGGAGGCTCACAGAATCATCACAGAAGCTGTTTTAACTGATTGCCAGCTTTGTGCCAGGGGCTGTGCTAACAGAATTTCATGAATTTTGACTTTAAAACAACCATGTAAATGAGTTGCTTTTATTAACCCCATTTGTAAAATAGAAAATTGTAACTAAACAACTCAACCCAAATCACACAACTGGTAAGTGCTAAAGTCAGGATTTAAACCAGGCAGTTCCTAAGGACTGTCTTATACAGTGTGGCAGGTTAAGGAGTACTAACAGATTTTATTTTTTTTTAGCCTGAATGCCAGCCCAAGGTGAACCTACAGCTTATTTAGAAGGAAAAGGGGAGACACTGAATTATTTTGAGCAAGGACACGAGAAAATCAGAATCTTATACAGAAAAATTGATACTGAGGATTAAAAAAGAAGTATAAAGCAAGGAATGGATTGAACATGAAGAGACCACATAGCAGGTTAAGAGTACAGGTGAGTGAAATTTAAGAGTCCGAAATTGCCTGGTAGGGGGAAAAATGGCAAAGAAGGAAGAAATGTGAGATAGAAGACGGGAAAGATCAAGAGATGGAACTGAGTCAGCTGATATGGAAGCTGAGAGGGTACTAGGAAGAGGGGACACTTCAATATGACTGAGTCTGGGATCACGGGAAGGAGAAAGCTGGGAGAATGAAAATAAACTCAGTTTTAATAATATTCTTGAGTAGTCAGTGGGATAATAGACAGAAAATTCTAGTAGGCAGATGAAAATGGCCCACAAAAATAACAGCAAACCCATGGAACCCTGCTCCAATTTTCTCTCAACTGGTGCCAAGGCACTGCTTCTCTATGACAAATGCCAGAAGCTTAGAGGTCATCTTGGACTTCTCTACCTCATTTCCTCATGTACTCATATCCAGATTGTCATAAGCACTATTCACTTCATAAATGCCACTCATATTTATCTTTCTCTCCACTTACACTGTTACTGCTGTAATCTAGGCTAAAATAATCACTAACCTTTATTACCACAATGGCTTGCTAATGGGCTACTCAACGTCCATCTGGTCAACCTGCAATTCATCCTATACACACTACAGCTAGAGTAACCTCATCAAAACAGATAATGTTGTCCACGTATCTACACCTCCCTTAAATCAGTTATGTCCAGTGCTCTAAGGTTAAAGACAAAACAGCCTTGTACCATCGGTCTCCTCTTTAAACCCATACATACCCACTCCAAACTGCATGGACTTCTTTCAGCCCTCAAGTTTGCCATACAATACAGCCTTCTTATATGCTTCTTATATGCTTTTCTACTTTTGCCTTATTATCTAGTTAATACCTTCAGACCTCACTTTATTATCGCTTCATAAAACCTTTCAAACCCTCTTGACTAGCTCAAATAATACTGTTATATTTGGACCACTCATTTCATGTGCAATTTCCAACTTATTTGTACTGGTGTTTAATTTGTTTTCTCTGTACTTTAACACCAACCACTCACATGTTAATCTGCTTCAGTCTGACTTTTGCTCCATCACTTCCCTGAAACTGCCCTTTGCAAGGTCAACCAAGATCTCTCTTTTCCAATCCTGTAGTCAATCTACAGCCATCTCACTGGTCTTCTCAGTAGCAACTGACACATTTCAATAGCCTCTTCTTATTGAAACACTTTCTTATGTGGCATCCTGGGAAGTACATTCTCCTGGCTTTCTCCTGCTGCCCCTTCTCACTTACCTTTGCAGATTCCTCCACCTCTTCTCTACCCCATGAAATGCTGGTTTACCCCAAGCCTCAGCACTGGACTTTCTCTACCTACATTCAGTCTCTACATGACCTCTGTTGGTTCCAGTTCTATACACGAAGTTCACTTTTTTTTTTTAATTGAGGTAACTCTGATTTATAACATTATATAAGTTTCATGTGTACAACACTATATTTCTATTTCTGTGTACCCTGTACCATGATCATGACCAACAATTTAGTTTGCACCCATCATGGTTGATCCCCTTTACCCATTTCTCCCTCCCTTCCAATCCTCCCCCTTTGGTAACCAGTACACTCTGTTCTCTCTAGCTCTGTTTTTGTTCAGTTTGGTTTGCTCATTTACTTTGTTGACAGTGACATTTTCGTCTCCAACAACTTCCCTTAATTTCAGCCTTGTTTATCCAACTGCCTACTTAATAGCACCTATTGGGTACATTAAAAACATTTCAACAAACTATTATATACAAAATAGATAAACAACAAGGTCCTACTGTATAGCACAGGGAACTATATTCAATATCCTGTGATACATCATAATGGAAAAGGTCATGAAAAAGAATATATATATATATATATATATATACACACACACATATATATACATAACTGAAACACTTTGCTGTACACCTGAAACTAACACAACATTGTGAATCAACTATACTTCAATTAAAGAAAACATTTCAAATGTAATATGTACACAGAAGAATGAGACATTTTAAAAATAAATATAAAATAGTACGTTATTTAAGTTAGCACCCATTCTCTATCACTTTCCACTTGCCCTGGCTTACCTTTCTTCATGACACTCATATATAAAATTATATTACATATTTAATTTTTACTTTCTGTCTCCTCCAAGAAAATGTAAGTTTTTGAATGGACTATTTTTACACTGCATTTCTGATGCCTAGAATAGAAACTAGCACCAAGTAGGTGCTCATTATTCTCAACACCTGGGTCCCCTACACTGTCCATGCCAGTGTTGATATTTCCTGCACCATTAAATCAACTAGGACTCTAATGCCTCTTTTCCCCACACTTAACCAGTCCTCTTTCCAAATGGCATCTTAAATCTGAAAGAACTGACCATCTTCATTTTTATCTTTGTGTGAATAAAGAGCCATGCATCTGAAAGTTAGGAGATTAGGTCATTGCTTAGAATGCAGAACACTGCTATAAAGTTAAGCTTCAAAGTTGGCTGCATGTAGGTAGTGTTTGAGCCCTCTTATTTAAATACTGAAATTAGGAAGTATAAGTAAATAAGGGTTGGTAACTGTAATGTCTACTGGCTTGTCAGAATTTTTTTAAAGTTAATGATGTCTGTAACATTTAACAAGACTATATAGCTTGCACTCTAGGGGATATGATATGGATAAAGAGGAACACGATGGAACAGCAAGCGCCAGGAAGTGCTGATGTTATACAGGAAGTGTCAAGGAATCTATGTCTAGCCCAGTAAAGATCTTTTGTATCATTGACTCTTATCTGGTCAAAAGAAAAAAATCTGGTTCAGATTCTAGCATTGGCAAGAATTAGCACCACGACTCAGCTACATTTGGCTTTCACTTCGATTTACAATTACACTAGCAAATAATCCTTGCAGAGAATAAACACAGGATTAAGAATGCAGGTAAGTAGATGCTCCCTGAGGCTTTGTGTTATTCCGCACAAGGGCAGTCAAAGTTCAAAACTACCCGAATGCCGTGCAGAGGGCGGAATCCTCCCAGTTAACACAGTGCAGGACCTGGGATTTTGGTCTTTTATCACCATCTGGGTAGGGGGCCCACGTCAGCACTAAAATGCCAGCCCTCTTCATTTTAGTGGCATTCTTGCTGCACCACAGATAGATACTTCTGTCTTCTCTTTCTGGTGCTTCATCAGGCCAACCAAACGTAAAGTTCAGCAGGCCTGGCTCCAGCCTACCACAAACCCGGCTTGGAAAATCGCCTCCAGCCGCAAAATAGATGGGAGAGGAAAGGAAGCTCATCTCACAAATTAAATAGGTACTCAGTTTAAGAAACAGAATTGCATATTAGCTAACAGACAATGAACATCCTTGGGTAGTAACAGACCACCAACATTTTGCTCAGTGTATAAGAAAGAACAAGTCTTCAGAGGCATCAGTGGATAGTTTGTAATTAATCCCTTGGCAATATAAAGTGGAAAGTGAAAGAAAAAGACTCTTAAAATAAGAAAATAAAATCCCACCCCCAACCAACAAAAACAAAAACGGTGGAATGAGCAGAATCTGGACAAGTAAGACAGAGGGAACCTTGACCTCTACCACCTTCAACTCAGGCCTAACAAGGAATTCATTTTTCAAAACCGAAAATTAGTTTTTCATTTTTTTTCCTGTTTGGCCTAGAATAAATATTACACAAATACATTAACCTCTTTCAGTGATGTATAAATCCAATAAAAAAGAGAAAAAAATCTAGCATATGCATTAACGATGTATCAGCTTACCAGAATTTACCTAATCCTAAAATCTAATAGTTTCCCAGTTTGAAAGGCTTCTCTTTCCACACAGTTTTCACTTCCTTGTGAAGTTACACCTTTTTCAAATCCCACAAATAAAATTAATGACGGCACATACCATATTGTGTTCTAAGCAAAATGACTAACTGTACTTTTTTTAGGTCACAGCTAATCTTATTTATTTATATTGCTTAGGCAAAAGTACACAGAAAAGCAATACTAGAAATTCAAAAATTTTTTCAGGGACAACCTCAGTCTATGATTTCTGAAGCTACACGTAAGTGAAAAATCCACACTTGCAAAGTAGACTAGTGTACTGCTATGAATAAATTCATTTAAAGTTAAAGTTGACATGAATAATGTTTCCCCCCAAAAATGCCTTCATGTATCTTCTTAGTTGATATCTGCTTCTACGGAAAGAATGGAGGGAGGACAGGGTTATGGGAAAGCAAGAATCTGAACAAGTGACCACTCACTCATAAATTGCACCTAGAAAATCAAAATGAAAGCTTTCTCTAAGAATTTTCCCACATTTCTTATAATAAGTATTTGATGTGGCTGAGAAAAATATTTTCGTTCTGTCACTGGCACATCATCATTTAAATGAGGCTCTGAGAAAGTGACCGAGCACTGCGGAAAACAGACTAGGTTATTTTCTATTCTCTCCACATATGTGACCTCTTAGCGTTCTGTTTACTTCCTATAAGCCCTCAAAGTCTCCGTGCTTGTTCTTGTCAAATACTGAAAACAACCCTGATCCTTCTACTTATTTATATGCAGTTTCACAACTGAATGCCAATAATCAATCCACAGAATGTGTCACAAATAAAACAAATGCCTAAATCTAACGTAAGCTGCTAAACTTGGAGAAATAAAGCTCTAATAACTACACTTGGTCAAATTAAAAATAATCTCATTCTCTCAAAACAGAATCACGTGATTATTATCTCCAGAATGAGCAAACATATTTATTACTATTACGTATCAAGGGGAAAACATACGCTGAAGCACAGACAGTTGTTCAGAATTAGTAAGAACCATACTGAAAAAAGGCACAGAGAGGAGGTAAGAAAGAGTATATTTCAGAGAAGAAAGAATAAAAACACTGACCCAGAGAGATGCTTTACAAGATAACTCATTGTCCCTAGTCAGAAAAGAGGCATTTTCAAAGTTCACTTATTTATTCAGTGGTTTTTTTAGGTACCTGTTTTGTACCAGCTACTGTTCTAAACACTGAGAAAGTAAAGAACACAAGACACAATGGAACACAAGCAAGGTGAGAAAGGAGCACTGACAGAAAGGGTATTTTAAGCAGCTTAATGTCAAAGGAACACTGGATTGGAAGAGGATAGAGTGGCAATAGACATTATTGAAGAGATAAAGAGGGGCCATGTCATGGGGCTTTGTCTAAAAGCAAGGGTACAGAGAAGGTGGGTGGCAATGGGAGAGAGGGTTGAAGTAATTGTGGATATTAATATTGTTTACATTAAAACCAAATTTAATTAAAATATTTAAATGCCAATACAAAAAAAAAAAAGTAAATGACACAAAGAGGAAAAGGCTACAGATACTCAAGCACTTCTTTTCTTAAGGAAATATAAAGCACATGTGTGGCAGGGCTTTATGAGAAGGCCGCTGTGGAGAATGGCAAGGGAAATTAAACATGGGCACTCAGAAGAATTACCAAGGTCAGACTAAGATGGGAGATCACAAATTTATTATGACGCTAGCTTTCATGGTTTTGTGATTTTCAATAGCATTCAATACCCCAAGTGAAAAAGCAAAGCCAGATTGCTCAATTGAGAAAGGGTAAGGAAAGAAAAGAATACAAAGGAATAAAGACTTGGGCAAAAGAGTTATTTAAGTTGTATACTAGGTCTTGCCTGGATGGTACAGCAAGGGTGAATGAGAAAAGAATCACTGGAAGAAAACAAGGTAGGTCAAGGTACTGGAGACTGGTGGGAGGTAGAGAGAATGAGGTGATGATTGTTTCATGATTCATTATTTCAAAGATGATAAGTTTCAGGTAATATCATTCCACATCAGGAATGGAGTCACTGTCCAGTGGTTAACAGGGAATAGAGTGAAATGTCAAAGAAGGTAAGGTTGTTAAGGAATTTCTGTAGGGTATTAACTGACTTGTCAACCTATATACGTTCATCAGTCATAGTCAAGACAGGGGATATAAAGAAAAATTGTCATCTAGATTTCTAAATTTGAAAGAGTAATAAAGAAGATGACAGATGATACTAAAGAGGGTAGGTGATGATGATATACTGATAAAAGGCAAAGCAAATAAAACAATGTATCTTGGATAAACTGTTTTCTTATGACATATCCTGAACTGCTGAAGGGAGTCACACATTGAGGAAAATTTTTATCATTGTAAATTCATAACTCAAATAGCTCCCCAATATTATCCAGATTCTAGTAGATGTCTCTGGTCAATAAATCCTCCAACACTGTCCAAAAACTTCAAACTTTCTCCACTTTGTACAAATTCGACAAAGCAAATTTAAATTCCAGAAATATCCTCAATTTAGCACTACAAAACATGCACACATATTCAGATTGTTCTTTTTCTCCTTCCTTTCCTCTTTCTTTATAGAGAGTGTTACTCCTGGTCAAAGTCAACTCATACCTCTTATGTCTTTAAACCAATTTAATTCTACATTCTGTAGTATCCATCAAACAAACATTCCCTTTTAGCTTCTATATTTTTAATTATCTCAACTTCTCATACATATTTAAACATGCTCAAAAAGCTCCCACTTTATGAGAGAAAAAGTTCCCTCAAAATTCTATTATTCTCCAGAACCAGCTCTATCTTTTTTCAAAAGCTTCATAGACAAATTTTTTGAATGGGTCACTCTCTCCATTTCCTGAGCTCCTACTCAATCCTTAAAACATTTTCATTGGGGTTTCACCCCAATCACATCATTAGCTAAGATCAGCAATGATCTCCCTGTGTTCAAATCCAAGGATTCTTTTTTCTTTCATTCCTCACCTTAATTAACCTCTCAGCAATATCTGGCAGTGATGATTACTTTGTCTTTCTTATGGGAGGTTTTTCTCTGATCTTTGATATACCACAAATCTGTTATTGT
The DNA here is from genome assembly GCF_028023285.1 of Balaenoptera ricei. Lineage (NCBI taxonomy): Eukaryota > Metazoa > Chordata > Mammalia > Artiodactyla > Balaenopteridae > Balaenoptera > Balaenoptera ricei. The sequence goes on from NC_082647.1 coordinate 68,967,851, forward strand.
TTTCCTCCTCTGTGACAATTCATTTTCCTCCTTTACAATCCCATCTACTCCAATACACTCTAAAATATTAGAATTCATCAAGATTCATTCCTAAAATTATCTTCTTTCTCATTCCACATTATTTTTCACAGATTCTTATCTATTCCAAAGGAATGGATTATCATCTGTATCACAAAATTTACACATCTCTTTCCCTGTTTGCTGCTCTCATCTCTTTATTCATGTAGCCAACTGTTCACTCAAGAGTTATGGGGGATGAATGAAAGGAGTACTGGTTTCCACAAGAGGGCAAAAGAATAATGCTCTCTAAATATATCTTTGTAAATGTTTTTATTGTCCTTTTTTTTGATATTCCAAATTTCCCTCAAGATCCAACTCAAATTCTAAATTATCTGTGATTAATTTTTGCCTTATTTCCTCATCTCCTATAGCAATCTTACATGTAATCCTCTGCACCTACTTTTATTGCTGCACGTAGCTCATTGTGTTATAACTTCTATATCTATGTGTCTTCCTCCAATGCCCACTTTAGGAGTTACTTAATGTTAGGGCCAGATTCTATTTATAATTTTCTTCCCAGAACTTACTAATCTGAGGTATGCTAGATGCTTGAAATTTTTTAAATGATTAATTGAATGCCAACAACGAACAACAAATTGTGTTCTGGGGTTTTCAAAGATATATTAATAGATGCTCCCAGAAGGAGAGATTCTGTAATTAAATAAGGTCAGGGAAGTTTGTACTAAATCCCACTCCTAGGGAGTCTAACACACACTTGCATCTGAAGAACTATAAGAAGTCCTTAATATAGAAAACTATTTAACTTTATTGTTTAGATAAGGAAAGCTTTCTTCCCCTTTTCTTCTTTTAAAACACATATTAGTATTCCTCAAACATTTTTTCCTTATGTCTAGTGACAGTTTGGATTTTAACTTATTATTAGGATCAGCAAAACAGATGTTAAAGAACCAGAGGGTATGGCACATCCTCTTTACCCAGGTTGCTCCTCAATGGTAAGACACAGGTGCTAATTCCTTCAATATAGCTCTGACTCATCTTTTATTTATTTATTTATTTATTTTAACATTTTATTTTATTATTTTTTGGGCTGAGTTGGGTCTTCATTGCTACTTGCGGGTTTTCTCTAGTTGTGGCGAGCGGGGGCTACCCTTCATTGCAGTGTGCGGGCTTCTCATTGCAGTGGCTTCCCTTGTTGCAGAGCACGGGCTTTAGGCACGAGGACTTCAGTAGTTGTAGCACACGGGCTCAGTAGTTGTGGCTTGCGGGCTCTAGAGCGCAGGCTCAGTAGTTGTGGCGCACAGGCTTAGTTGCTCCGCGGAATGTGGGATCTCCCTGGACCAGGGCTCAAACCCATGTCACCTGCAGTGGCAGGCAGATTCTTAACCACTGTGCCACCAGGGTAGCCCTATAGCTCTGACTCTTCTTAGTGGAGAAAAAATTTTGATCAATATAGTATTGCCACTCTATTGACACATACATCAAAACTAACAGATTCTTATTGTTTTCTTTTTTTACAAAGTTATTAATTTCAAGAATTTGACCATATAAAATAGAAAAATTATTATAGCCACATTGAAACCATTATTTTATATATTTTTTGAAACTGCTCTTATAAAGATAATATAGTTACCTAAAAACCAAATGTGCCACCAGGCACTTATGCAGGTAGCTTGAATGATAGAAGCACTAATAGCTCCAAGACACAATCCCCACTTGAAGCTCAAAAATCTTACCACTTTACTCCCACAAAATATTGTCTAATACAGTTTGGATAGAGTACATTTAAAACCAAGGACCCAAAACAAAACAACAGTCCTCCTCTGAATGACTTTTATGCTATGCTTTCTTCAATGTGTGACAGGGAAGGAATCTCTACTTGCCAAACAGCAAGTTCTGACATATGGTGCGGCAGATAACATTATGTAACAGTAAAGAACCCATCCTGGTAATCAGAACTCTTATTAAGAACAACAGGATAGCAAAGTGACTCATCAGCTTGTGTGCTCTCTCCCGATTCTAGTAATTTGGGACAAGTGTGGGGAAGTTACAAGTTGTTTATGTTCAGCCCAAAATGACAGGCAAGAGAAGTTACTAAGCAACATTAAGTACTTGCATTTTTCTAATCTTTTAAAGCTGCCACAAGCTGAATAGTCCTGTAACATAAAGGTAAAGGGAAAAGCAGTGTGGGAGTCATGTTTTTGACTGAATGAAAATGTTTTGCTCAATAATTCTGAAATTCTGATTCACCATGAGTTCATCTGTCTTGGTTTTAAGGATTACTTCCTGGGTATAATCCCCTTCTACTCACTGTCAACACCAGAAACCTGTTCTATAATGAATAAAAGCATGGTTGGGGGGAGTAGTTCCTACGAGTCTTGAAACCAGTCTGTCCTCCAGTAAATAGGACCTTTGTTCTCTATTTCAGCTTTTTGTTTCTTTCATAGCACTTACTACTACAAGAACAACAGCAAATCATGTTCTTGTTTCCTTGTTTAGTGTGTTTGCTTCTGTGTTTTTCTCTTTCTTTGATGTGAGTTCAGTATTGTAGGAACTTGCCTGTTATTTCACTCTTCCTTCCCTGAGCCTGGCACCATGCCTGACAATAACACTAGCCCATCCATGACGGAGGGATGAAACAGAATAGTGTCATGGTGTTAGTAGTTCCGTTTCTTAAGGTGATGGTTTTAATAACTATGCCTACTGAACCTTAAATTTCTCAGAAGTAGCTGAGGGTTGTTTGCAATCTCTAAAACACACACTAGGAGAGGCAGGCAAGTGAGAATTCTCCAGCTCTTATTTCTTTTCATTAAGGAATCAGCAAAGGGATTCCTTGGTCAAAAGCTCAGGAAGAACATTTCCTTACATCCTCTGTCTCAGCAAAACAAGTTGCTGTATAAACTACAAACTCATCTTTTGTGCTTGAAGTCTGTTTTCAGGGCAAGGATCTTGTAATGCTTTTCCACAGCACCTCTGTTTCTTCCTCCTTTCCAGTTCATATAATTTAAAAGGAGCTGACCTAGGTAGTAATAGGTTTCCTCACAGAAGAGGTCACATTTTCCCAGTCTGCTTGGGTACAAACAGCAGAGTAGTCAATATAGATGAAAACAGAAGATCATTTTGTACCTTAAATGAATGATAGCTGTGACCATATTTTAAGAAGAGGAAGAAAACTAAAACGATAAGAGGTTTTTCATTTAAGAGGAAGGGAATTAAAATTTCTCAAGGTTGATTGTGTGCCAGCCACTCTCCTGAGGGGTGTTTTCCTGTGTTATCTAATTATTCTTTGTTAACTGTTATCATTCTTTTGTAATTCAATAAAACCCTTTTGGGCAAAAGAGTAAGTAAAGAAGACACTGTATAGAGGGTGTTTATTGTAACATTTAGTAGATTTTATGAGTCATATTTTTATTAATATAAAACTAAAATGAAAACTACTTATAGATTTAGATTTCATTTAGAACATTTTCTCTGCTATTGATACTTCCTTCTTTACCTGAGGCAATATCCCAAATTAACAGGAAACCATAAATAGCTAATGGGACTTCCCTGGTGGCACAGTGGTTAAGAATCTACCTGCCAATGCAGGGGAACACAGGTTCAATCCCTGGTCCAGGAAGATCCCACATGCTGTGGAGCAACTAAGCCTGTGTGTCCCAGCTACTGACCCTGCGCTCTAGAGCCCGCAAGCCACAACTACTGAGCCCACGTGCCGCAGCTACCGAAGCCCACGTGCCTAGAGCCGATGCTCCGTAACAAAGAAAAGCCACCTTAATGAGGAGCCCACGCACGGCAAGGAAGAGTAGCCCCCTCTCGCCATAAATAGAGAAGGCCCACAAGCAGCAACAAAGACCCAATGCAGCCACAAATAAATAAATAGATAAATAAATAAAATTTTAAAATCAATAAATAGCTAATACTTTTGCTTATTGATTATGTCCCTTCTGCTCTCAGCCCCTTACATGATTAAATCATGTAATTCTACGAAATTGGTATCATTTTCATTTCTCCCTGCTTTTCAAAGAGAAATCTAAAGCATAGAATTTAAGTAAAACTTGCTCAAGGTCATACAACTAGTAAAGATTTGAGGCCAGGCAATCTGAACACAAAACATAAGTTTAACCCCTATATCACAGTGTCTAAGAACGGAATGATGAAATTCAAATGAGCATCTTTGCATATTGAGAAATTATACACGGAGTCAATTTCTCCACACCTTCATCATGAATCATCAAAACATGATACATGGGCTTCCCTGGTGGCGCAGTGGTTGAGAATCTGCCTGCCAATGCAGGGGACACGGGTTCGAGCCCTGGTCTGGGAAGATCCCACATGCCGCGGAGCAACTGGGCCCGTGAGCCACAATTGCTGAGCCTGCACGTCTGGAGTCTGTGCTCCTCAACAAGAGAGGCCGCGATAGTGAGAGGCCCGCGCACCGCGCTGAAGAGTGGCCCCCGCTTGCTGCAACTGGAGAAAGCCCTCGCACAGAAACGAAGACTCAACACAGCCAAAAATAAATAAATAAAATAAAGAATTATTAAAAAAAAAAAAAAACATGATACAAGCTGAGATTCTTTAAATGTAATTGTACTTACATTACAAAAGAAGGCCTAGCTACCTCACTGGGGTAACCTCATCCTGAGATTAGTCTGTTGATGGAATTTCAAAGAGATTTTAAATAGCTACCACACTTTTTATCCCATCTGCCCTTTTCCTGGTTATAATTTCATATTTTATAACTAATTCACGTGGATTAGAAAGAGACTAAAATAGAATTATTTGACCTAAGATGACACCTTTAATAAAAATATTGTATTTTGGAAAACCTTACATGACGTCTATCTAGTTAGCATTGTTATAATACTTGAATACTTACTGAAAGAAATTTACAAAATCATTAATAAGTAAAACCCAAATTATCCCATAAACGGAAAAAGCTTCTTTTGGGGGAGGGGAAATGGGGATTGATTTTCCCACCATTTCTTCTTTTTTCTCTAGTGGTAGTCAAGTTTCTAATGTCTGCTCACTGATATGACTCAATAGTTTTCAGCTATGACTGAATAAAACTCTCAGGACTTTTCCTCAAAAGAAGTAAGAGTACAAGAAACAATTTATAAAAGGCACCGTTTCACAACTTTATTGTCCCACAGAGCAAAACATCTTTAATGAACAATTTATGCTAATATTTGTTTTTCCCCCTTAAAGATACATTAGTACCAGAAATTAGATATCATTAAAAATTTCAATATTATGATTTGGAAATAAGTATGCCATCTGTCATATTCTAAAACATTATCTCCTATATTCTAGATATGCAATACCAGAGAGGGTGATAAATGTCTTTTGAGTAATTTTATACTAATTATGAGTTCAATGTATTAAAATATACTATGTGGCTCAGACCTTGTAACTTGCATTTGAAAGATCATTCTCTAGTCTTTTTGCGGGGTAAAGCCTGTGAAAGTGGAACTCCTTATTTCTTCAGAGAATTGAATTAGAGCTTTGAATTGTTTATAAAAGAAGTGTTTATTGAACTCTAATAATGTATTAGACACTATGCTCAGCACTGAAGTCCCAGAGATTAAAAAAAAGATGTTGTTTCCTTCCTCAGTGTAGATAAGATTATTTCAACCTTCTGTGGCATATTCAATTTTAAAGTCAAGCACACACTTCAGTGGAACCACAGAGAAGGACAGTTGGGCCAGTGGTAGAATACAAATAGAATTCAAGAAGGTCATGATGCTAGAGCAGAAGCTTAAGGGATATAGATGCATCATCAGGTAAAACCTAACAGACTGAGGGCAGAGGGATCTGGGTGTCCAGAAAGGAGTTATAGAGAGATAGGCGTAAGCAGAGACAAAAGAGGTGAACAAATAGCTTGCATCGTAGCTTATTTCCAAATCACATAACAAGCTAGTGATACTTAAGAGTAGACTTGGAGCCTTTTGGTTAAAAGCATGGGCTCTAGGGCCAGACTGCCTGGTTCATGTCCCAGCTCAATTCTAATTTCTAACTGTGGGTGGTAAGTCCTTTAACCCTCTTATGCCTCAGTTTTCTCTCTTATAAAATGGAAATAATGATGATAATAGGATTACCACATAAGAGTGTTTTCAAGATTATATGCCCAAGATGCTTATACAAGCAACTGGCATGTAGTAAGCACACAATAAAAGTTACTATCATTATTTTTAAAGTATGAGGGCAAGAGAGCCAAAGCACCACATTCAAAAACTAACCCTTGAAACTAACTACTTCTAACCTCGACCTGCAGTGTCACAAATGACAAGAGAAAAGAGAAAGAATCAGGGCTGACAAAGTGAATGTATTTGCAAAGCCCCATCACCATATAGATCTATGACAATAATAGCTCAGTAGCATCAACTTTCCTTATGGAGCATGTACATTTATACTTTGATTTTGAAGATGAGAGCTTTTGGGCTCCTTGATCTGTAGTGATTGGCATATTGCCAATATGAAATAACTGAGTCAAGGACACTGTGTTTCAAATTTACAGTGCAATACAGACTCCCTGCTAAAAGGCAAATTCTTCATTTCCAACTGTTGACTCAGATAATACTTGAAAAAGAATTTCATCTGTTTAAATTTAGCATGCTGAGAAAGACCAATCTTAAAATATTGTTTGGCTTATGCCCATAACATTTTCATTTTATTCCTTGTTAGTATTTGTCTTCTGTGATAAGACGACAAATGACAGTATTCATGTTATTCTCCATAACACTTCGAATTTTACCTAAATGAACTATTTTGTTTTTATCCTCACCAGTTAAAGATGGCCTTTCATTTCCTGGCAAATTTTCAGAAAGTGATTATGCAAGAACCAGTAATATTTCCAAGCACTGTTTTACCTCTTCAGTCATCATCTGGCCTTTCTCCCTACTTTCCTTTGAATCATCATTTTTCCTCTTAAACACACACACACACACACACACACACACACACACACACACACACAAAGGAGATTATCTGAAAACAAGCTAATCTAATTTTTATAATCAGACCTATGTAAGGAGATATTTTGAGTCTCTGCTTCATATGTGTCTTTAAAAATCTCCACCCCACACAGAGCCCGAAGAGGTTGTTTCCTAGAGTCCCTTGGAACACAGAATCTGGACAAGTTCTCGTCCCAGCCTCCCGCCATGCGATCTCTTTATTTTACTCCCACAATAACTCCATCATCTTTCATCCCAGCAAAGATGCCCCAGCTTCACTGCCAAGGTTCATGAAGCCAGAGCAGAACACTGAAATTGGAATTGCAAAGTATGCCACGTTTGGATCTAGAGTCAATTTAGGCTCCAATGTAGGTAGATCCAATCTTGGGTGTCAGTACAGCTGGGAGTTCTCTCCTGACTGATACAATTTTTCAAGCACTCTCAACCCACGCCATCCACAAAACAATAGGCTCATTCCACTTGATCCATGGTAGAGTACCATCTTAATAAAACAATATGGCAAAGTCACTAAGAGTTAGAGCTAGTCACACTTGGGGGCTAATCCTAGCCCACCATTTATTAAATATGCTGTTTTAGGTAATTTGCTTGTACCCTCTGGGGTTGAATTTCTTATAAATGGGAGAGCATGCCATCTCCCTCCCGTAGCTTTTATCCCATAAATGAGAAAACATATTTAAAGTGCTTAACCTTGGGAGGGGCAAGACAGGGGAAGATACAAACTACTACGTTTAAATAAATAAAATACAAGGATGTAATATACAGCCCAGGGAGTATAGCCAGTATTTTGGCTTTAAAGTTATAAAACTTTAAATGGAATGTAATCATAGGAATATTGAACCACTACGTTGTACACCTGAAACTAATATTGTAAATGAACTACATTTCAATTAAAAAACGAAGTGTTTAACCTAGGGCCTGGCATTTGTGCACTCACAGTAACTAGGAACTAGTCATGCGTTGTGTGGTGAGAAAATCATACATGCAAATAATCCAAGGAGTTATCAAGGAGTTGCAGTGATAACCAGTCAATACCTAAGGGTGGGGACTTCCCTGGTGGCGCAGTGGTTAAGAATCTGCCTGCCGACGCAGGGGACACAGGTTCGAGCCCTGGTCTGGGAAGATCCCACAGGCCACGGAGCAACTAAGCCTGTGCGCCACAACTACTGAGCCTGCACTCTAGAGCCCACGAGCCACAACTACTGAGCCCATGTAGCCCAACTACTGAAGCCCGCGCACCTAGAGTCCGTGCTCTGCAACGAAGAGTAGCCCCTGCTTGCTGCAACTAGAGAAAGCCCGTGCACAGCAATGAAGACCCAACACAGCCATAAATAAATAAATAAATAAATAAATAAATAAATAAATAAATAAAATACCTAAGGGTGAACAAGTGCATGGGATTCTTACTTGAGGTCATATTTTCAGTTGGTGTTTTACAAGAGAAAGAAAATGCCATAGTTAGGAGAGGGGCAATAGGAAGACGTTTCTTCAATATCTTATCTAGAGCTTCCTCCAGACAGATGCTTCTAAGCTAAAGGTATTAAGCTTAAGAGAATAATGCAAGAGTATCAAGCATACATAAGTACAGTTCTGTTCCAGTTCTGTTCCTGTAGCCAGGAAAATAAGCATCCAGGAAATGATATTCTTAAAATGTCATTTCAAGCTTATGTATCAACATCACAGTCATGATTAGTAGGCAGAATTAGACTGAGGGACCAGCTGATCTTTGTCTGGCTTGTCTGGCCACAAGTCTTCCTTCTTTCAAGTGTGCAAGGAAAAGCATGAGTCACAGGATACTTGTCTAGTTCGGACACTGTTCCAGCAGAACTGACCAATGTTTTAAACTTTAAAATAATTACTTATTTCAAAAATGGTTTTGGAAATCTTCTCCTCAGATATAACATGAGGTTTGTTTACCAGCAGGACAACCAAAATATGAAGCAAAGGTATTCCCGAAACTCAATGCCACCTACCTAAGTTTCTATCTTTAAAGAAATTCTGACAAACTCCTATTCAACCTAAATTCTTATCAATTCCAATCAGGCTCTCAGCCTGATTTTTCTTCTCTTTAGCTAAATTCTTAAGGTTCAGGTAATGATTTATTCTAGAGTAGCAGGGAACTGCTTGCAAACTCACTCCAAACATGTTCTTTTAGTCTTTGTATAGATGTTTCCTTTTCTTTTTCTCGCTTTTTTTTTTTTTTTTTTGCTAAAAATTTTAACCACCATCATGCATGCACTACCATAACAAATATATCCCCTGGATTATATTTGACTTGGTGATTTACTAAGTCATACGTACAGTTTTTTGCACCAAGAAATTATGCATGTGTGGAATGGGTTACCTCTAAAAAGTTGGGTATTTCAATAACACAAATATATATGGAGATCCCCAAGATGAGTAGGCAAAGTAATTCATATTATATTCAGAATATGTTTTTAATAAAATAATCAAGATTAGGTGGGTTAGAAAAAGATTAACACAACTGAAAACTGAAATAATTGGAGGAGATTGACCTTCAGTTTCCTCTTCTCTAATGATGGAGAATTTCAGATTACTTTGCATTTCACAATAGTTGTTTCCTAAGTTTTGACACCCTTTTAACCTATAGAATTTATGGAAGTATATGAAAGTGTTCAGCTTAAAATCTTGCATTCTGTTTTAGATAACCTCTGTTTTTCCATTAATATTTCTTGGAGAAAACTATAGTAATATAGTATTCTCTTCAGTGATCCTGTGGCTAAGTCTAGTATTTTTGTGACATATTCTTTCTGCTTAAGAGATTCCCGTTTTTTTCTCCATTATAAAAATCTAGTCAGTGTAAAAGAGGACCTGGTTAGAATTACCCCAACTTTTTTAGATTAATTATTTCTAGTTTCCTTTCTGAAAAAGACCTTTAGTATTCTGCCTGCATTCACATTCATTTGGTCATTTGCTTTACAATGGGCTGGCCTTTGCTGACCTGTTTTTACCTCCTTTTAAAAGTTGGTTATCTGCAATTTGAGCCACCAGGAGAAGTCATTTTTTTAAAAGTTTTTTAAGCCTCACTTTTTGCCAGTGAACACCACGCAGCTTGTTTCTAAGTATAAAGCCATCTAGGTAAGAAACCACCACTTAGAAATCACAAGGAAGGCTCCGTTTAGCAAGTGGAGGAGATTATTGCAGTAGTAGGAAACTGGGGGAATCCTGCACCCACTAAAGAGTACTTGAATGTTTATCATAACATCAGTGTCGCCTCGACTGTTGCCTAGCAATTATCTAAAGACCTACTTCACGTTTTATTTTAATTTAATGAAGTAAATCAAAGACTTTTGTTTTGTTTGATTGCTTCTTTACAGGTTAGGAATAAGTCTGGAATGAAACTTAATTAACTGGGTGTTTGAAGATCTAAGCCAGCCTGTTTACAAATTTTGTGTTGAAAATGCAAGCTGCTATCCGTTAGTAACTTTCAGAAGCCCACTCTTGTAATTAAATCTAGAATGCGTTTACCAGTTTTGTTGCCGAAAATCACCACGAACAGGGTGCTTCTTGCAGACCTAACCAACAAGCGGTATCTGTCTGCAAATAACTGAGAGTAATTCGACTATGCCATAACTAGGACAGGAGTCAAGAAGACCAACCGATTTAATACCTCATGGAGAATTCAAAGCTCTGCTTTTCTAACTTTCCTCACCATTTCTTGCCAGCTTCCCTTCCCCCCGCACTACATACCCAGAAGCCACTCAAATTGCCAACCGTGTCGAGTTGAACTTACTGCAGTGTGATGCAGGCGAAGGCTGGGCACATCTCTGAAGCCAGAGCAACTGCTTTTCTGGAGAGGAACTGGGACTAGCCAGCTAGCAGGATCCTTTCCAATTCACACGCTCCGCTCAGTCAGGAGTCCCCCTCGCAGCTCGGCTTCCCCAGAGGCGTGGAGCTTCAAGAACTCTGCTCACAGCACCTCCTCCTCCCTACTTCCACCCCCTTCCAGAACACGCAGCCCATTCTAACTAGTGTCTGAGAGATGGAAATTGATTTCCAGTCAACCACAAAGGCTGCCTGCAATCGCCCGGTTCCTGACAATTTGCAACTCAAAAACAGCAGAGGCTGAAAGATGTAGGTTTCCGGAGCCTGAAAGTCATCTTTGGCAGTCCCCTTCCCCACCCCTCACTCCTCCCACGTCCCCCCTCCTCTTTCTCGGCCACCTCCAGTCTCCCACTCAAGCTAGGTATTAAGAATGATTATTTTGTTATCCAAACCAACAAGCATCAGGAGGAATTTGTCAGAGATGAAATACCTGTTGTCCATGACTAATGCTCTTCTCTCCTGTCTTTGAGTCCTTGATTTATATAAAGATGCGCTGATATTGGAAATCTGTGCGGGTGCGCGTGTGTGTGTGTGTGTGTGTGTGTCGACGAGGCAATACGCCGCGCAGCGGCTGCAAGCAACAGCCCTGCCTATCTCTGGCTGCCGCTTCTCCAGCTGCTATTGCTACTATTGCTGTTGGAACTCAGGGGAAATGAGACAGGGAGACAGTGCTTTACAGCTATTTAACTGCTGGACCAGTTATAAGACATGGGAGGAGACTGTGCAGGTGTGACTGGCTATTGTTGAAATACTGAGCTTGATTCACAGCAATTAGTACCATTCAGGATACAATTCCCCTCCAACAGGAAACCTGATACCTGTCTCCCCTCTCCCTTCTACTAACTATAGTCCTTGATGGGTCATTTTTCATCAAACACCTGCCTAACCCACTTGTAGCAACTGTAGAAGCTGCACACTCTATTTCTATATTAGAACTTGGTAACCTGGGAACAGGAGATTGGGGGATGGATGAGGATGAAGAAGGAAAGGATGGGGGAGAGTAAGTGAATATTAAAAGAGTTGTATGTATGTCTAACCAATTAGGGCACAGATAAAAATGAAAATTTTGAGCTCTGTGTGTAAAATAATGCATTGGGGTAACAAAAAGGTAAGCCAGTAAATAACCATGCCTGTTTTACAAAATGTGTGCAAAGCCAGCTAGTTATTCAGGAGCGTGTTTAACAGCTTAACTGCAGAGTATCTTGATATACACGTGCCTTGGTGGCTCTCAGCTCCCCTGTGTTACATCTAGTGTGATTTCCATGTGTTAATATCAACGTCAGCTACAAATTCTGGTGAAACCTACTGGTTACCACTGCCTATGAACACTCCCTTTCTTCTTATTGGTTGCTCATTCTCTGCCCCGTTATATCTCCAGATTATTCTCACATAAGGTGATATTCTGAACTTACAAATTAAAGAGGTTCTCCAAACCCTCAGAGACAAGAATACTTCTTAATGACTAACGTCATTTGCTGTAACAACAGTTTGTCTTCATGTTCGTGTTTCTGTAATAAATCGGGAGACTATGAACAATCCCTCCTAAATAAACACACACACACCACTTAATTGAATAGTACTATTAATCCACTTTCAGCATTCAATTTTCTGAGCTAAAAATAAACTTAATTCCTTTTGATTTTATTAGTAATGAACACCTTTAAGTATTTCTGCCTTGCTCTGAGCAATTTTTGTATTTGCCATACATTCTCCCAGTTGTTAGGAATTGTATAGTCAGGATTAAACTGAACAGATGTTAATGCAGAAAAAAGAAAGACCCTGGAAATATAACAAAGAACCCAGAAGACGGAAAGGAACCCAAAAGGATTAGATAATACATCTTTTCCTGATCTGTTTACCTTAGAAAATCACTGCCTTTAGCTAAACAAAGGCCAGTTAATGTGCAAAGCACTTCTCAATTATCCAATAAATATCAATTGACCAAAACCAACCTATTTACAATTGTAACAGAAAAATGTTTTCTCTTAAAAATCATGCAATACAGTAAATTGAGAGTATCCAGAACTTTTTAAATGTCAAAATCCTAATGAAAAATGATGTCAAATAGCCACATATTTTTGCCTCAATTTTTGTCTATTAAATAAGTATTATACAACATACAATCGATATTAAAAATATGAAGAGTAACTTCACATTTTCATACTTATATATAACAGAATGTAAGAAAGTAGGCAAAAGTAGTATACACCATTTAGAGATACATTTGACACAGAGGCTAACTTTATCCATAGGTGATGTGATGTGAAGGTTATCCTGCCCTTCAAATTCCATAGTTTAGTATTTTGGGGTTTTTTTGGCTTTACTTTTACTCTTATTTTAAAATTCAAATATATTTAGGAAGAACAGTTACAATTTAAACATTCTTGAGAGAGAGAATTTATTAGTTATCTTTATTACAGACAAGCAGGAAACTAAACATCCAGGCTAGGTAGAGAAGGAAAAACCAGGAAGTACTGAAATAACTGGTCATGAGCATTTCACACCAATTTGGCTGGTTTTTAAAACACTGTCTACAACATTACTGAGATTTAAAGAAGAAACAGCTTTCTTAACAAAACTATCACACAGTCCCTGAGGTTTGGTAATGGAAGAAGAAAATCTTCAGCTGGGGATTAATGGCTGACCCTTAACCTCTGACTCCTGACATTCAGGATTTTCCATTTTGTAGGAAAACTTATAAATCACTGCTTTATAACCCCATTCCCATTTCTCTAAGGTGCCTAAATTTTCAGAAACTTCATAAGGATCATTGTATAATTAATCAATCTAAAAAAAATAGTGATAGAAAAATGAACTTGCTCTATAAATTCCCATTAGTCAACAAAATCCACAATTTATGGGAATATAGAAAGAAATAACTTCTTAATTTTCAACTAAATCTCTTTGATCATAGAAACATGTATTCCCAAACTAAATTCCATAATTTAATAATACTCAAACACTGAAGAAAAGCCAAAGGTCGGTAAACCGACAATGGCAGAAGCCCTGTTTGTTTAGTTCACTCATGTATCTCTGGAATCCATCGAAGTGCTTAGAATATGATGTGTGCATAGCAAATAGTTTTTTAATAAATGAGAGAATGAGTAAATGAATTAACCTATGAATGCAGGGCATTGGGAAGATAAGTGAACTGGGAATAAAGATGTTTAAATTCTCCCAGCCTCTACTCTGCTGGTAAGTAACTGTGGCACTTTAGGCAAGTGACTCACTTCTTGTGGTCTCAAAGCATCCTTTCAGGCATATCACTCACAGACTCCACAACACTGTGTAATAAATGTCTTCCCCCAGTATTCCTCCAAAATGTTTTTTCTACTATACAAATTCAATCAATAAAATTCTCTAGAACCTCATTTCCTGAGCATTTTACAAACGGTAACATTAGGACCCATATAGTCTCTAAGAAACACATGGTTTTCCCCCACTTTTGACTCTCAAATCTGCAACTAGTCTATTGAGTACCGGACCAGATACTCAAAGAAAATAGAATGTTACACATTTAAGTGTGTGTGTGTGTGTGTGCGTGCGTGAGTTTCTAAAATAATAGTCCTGAATCAGCGATTACAAGCAAGGCCTTTGTTGACCTTTTACAAATGGAAATAAGCTAACAAACAAACAAAAAATTATGAGAAACAGAGCTTAAATAATGAAATTTCATAGATTACTTACATTAAATATAAATCCATATTCAATCACAGACTTTCATGTAAACTGGTGTTTAAAAACACCTTATGTTAATTTTATTCAACAAACATTTACTGAGCATCAATTTAGTACAAAGCATTGGAAAGGGAAACACAGTCCAGTCACAGCAACTGCTTTTAAAGGACATATGGCCCTATAAAGAAATGTATTCCTACTTTGTAATTAAAATTTTTTGATTTAAGTATATTATGTTTCAGAAAAATAAAATAGCTCAAATTTATATCAAACATGATTTAAACCCTAGCCAAAGTTGACTTAAATGATGAAAGGAGAGCTACTTCCTAAATTGAGCAGACTGTCACATGGGAAATTTTCCACTGGTTTCCAATCCATGACTCAGTAGATGTAGGCTGGGAGGTGGGGGAAGATCCAGAAAAGATAAAATCTTATGGAACTACCTTTAAAAAATAATAATCATAACATGTTGGATATGGATAGGCCCTTTGACCTCATCTAGTCCAATTCTCATATTTTATAGGATAGGAAACTAACATCTTAGTTCATCATGGCTTATTGCTGGGAAGGCCATTTACCAGTTTCTCCACTGGCGAGGAATAGCACAGTACTAGACATTCAAAGCTCTGGCACAAAAAGTCATGCTTTGAGTCTCAGGTATGTCAATGACTAGTTGCATGGTCTTGGGAAAATTACTTTTCTACACTTCAGTTTTCTCATCTGTAAAATGAGGATAACTTTTTTCAGCTTCATTGAGGTATAATTAACAAAACTGGAATATATTTAAAGTGTACAGTGTGATGATTTGAGGTACACATACATTATGGAAGGATTCTGACTATCAACTTAATTAACACATCCATCACTTCACATATTTGATTTTTTTTGTGTGTGTGAAAACACTTAACACTTCTATACTCTTAGCAAATTTCAATTATACAATACAGTCCTATTGACTATGTCACCATCTTATACATTAGATCCTCACAATTTATTCATTTTAAAACTGGAAGTTTGTAACCTTTTAAAAGCCTCTCCCTATTTCCCCCACCCCCAGCCCATGGTAACAATCATTCTGCTGTTAATAGTGCAACTATATTTTTTTATTCTATATATAATATAAGTAAAATCATGCAGCATTTATTTTTCTCTGTCTGGCTTATTTCACTTAGCACAATGCCTTCTAGGATCACTCATGTTGCAAATCACAGAATTTCCTTCCTTTTAAGGCTGAATTATATATATATATATATATAATATATATATATTAATATAAATATATCGTATATATGTCATATGATATATCATATGATATATATATATCTATATATATCTATATATATATTAATATAAATATATCATATATATGTCATATGATATATCATATGATATATCTATCTATCTATCTATCTATCTATATATATATATATATATAGATATATATATATATATATATCATACATCCATCCCCTGGGTAAGTGCTGAGTGGTGGAGGCCACAAAAAGGAGAAAGCTCCTGTTGGATTAACAATGCTGGCAGGTCATGGGTGGGACTCACAGTGACCTCACTGCTGACTCTTGCAGTGGTCCCAGTTAGTGCTGCTGACTGGAGTGAGAGCCACCCCCTGGTTCCTGCAGGGTATCCATCAAAGGACACAGGACAGGAAGTCTAGGATGAGAAGTGCAACTCAGAATGAAGGCCAAGGAGAAGCAGATGCTCTGCAGCAGCCAGAAAAGTTCCACATGCTGAGGTGGAGGCACATCCTGTTATGTGTGGGCATATATATATATAATTTTCTTTATCTATTCATTGGTCCACAGGCACTTAGGTCGTTTCCATACCTTGGCTACTGTGAATAATGCTGTCATGAACAGGAGAGTAGAGATATGTCTTCAAGATCATGATTTCCTTTCCTTTGGATATATATACAGAGAAGTGAGAATGTCAGATCATATAGTAGCTCTATTTTTAATTTTTTGAGGAACCTCTATACTGTTTTCTATAGCAGCTACACCAACTTACATTCCCACCCACAATTCACAAGAGTCCTCTTTTTTCACATCCTTTCCAGTATTTACCTTTTGTCTTTTTGATAACAGACATCCTAACAGGTGTAAGGTGACATATCATTGTGGTTTTGATTTGCATTTCCCTAATGATTACTGATTGTTGAGCATCTTTTCAGGTTTGTCAATTCTGTTTATCTTTTCTCTATTATCTTTTAGTCCCTATTTCATTTATTTCTGCTCTGATCTTTGTTATTTCCTTGCTTCTACTAATGGGATTAGTTTGTTCTTCTTTTTCTAGTTCCTTGAGGTGTAAAGTTAGGTTCTTTATTTCAGATCTTTCTTTTTTCTTAATGTAGGCATTTATCACTACCAAATTCCCTCTTACATCTGATTCTGCTGCATCTCAGAAGTTTGGTATGTTATGTTTCCATTCTCATTTGTCTCAAGTTGTTTTTGATTTTTCCTCTGATTTCTTTTTGATCCATTGGTTGTTAAGGAGTATGTTGTTTAATCTCTACATATCTGTGAACTTTCACTTTTTCTTCTTGTAATTGATTTCTAGTTTTATACCATGGTGGTTGAAAAAAATGCTTGATACAATTTCGATCCTCTTAAATTTATTAAGACTTGTTTTGTGGCCTAACATATGATCTATCTCGGAAAATGTTCCATGGGCATTGTGAAGGATGTGTATTCTGCTAGTGTTGGAATGAATGTTCCATGTATGCTTGTTAGATCTATAGTGTAATTTAAGTCTACTGTTTCCTTACTGATTTTCTCTCTGGATAAGCAAACCATTATTGAAAGTGGGGTATTGAAGTCCCCCATTATTATTGTATTGCTGTCTATATCTCTCTCCAGATCTGTTAATATTTGCTTTATACATTTAGGAACTCTGACATCTGGGTGCATAAATATTTATAATTGTCATATAATCTTGACGAATTGACCTCTTTATCATTATATAATGGCCTTCTTTGTCTCTTGTTGCCATATTGGCTTAAAGTCTATTTTGTTTGATATAAATATAACTACCTCTGCTTTCTTTGGCTTATCTGCATGAACTCTCTATTGGGTAAATCACTTATCTCTGTTTCACTAAGATTGGTTTCTAAAGATTTATTTTGTTCTTTTGTTTGGAACATATTCCCATATTTCTTCATTTTCCTAGTCTCTCCAAGTTGGTTTCTGAACATTAGATAAGATAGCCACCTCTCGTAGTCCTGACAGACTGCTCTCTTGTAGGAGATGAAGCTTGTCAATCAGTCCGAACCAAGCTCCGGGTTGTCTCTCAATCCTTTGTGATTGTCCAAGCTGCAGTCTTTGTTCTTAGTGGTTCCCAGTATTTGAGAGTGTTCCAAGACCTGTCAGTGCCCCAAGGGGGATGATTGCAGTCAGCACCTAGATGCAGGGTAATTAGAAGCCAGATCCTCAGGTAGCAGCTGGGAAAGTATGCAGTTAAGCCTCTCCCAGGGGAAAACTGGCAGATGGGCATTTTTGCCTGCTTCTTCTGTGCCGAGTATGGGTGTATAACCATGGTATGCAGGTGAGGTGCTCCTGCTCCCATTTAAAACTGCTTCTTTAGAAGACACAAATAAATGGAAAGATATCCTGTGCTCATGGATTCAAAGAATTAATGTTGTTAAAATAACCATACTATCCAAAGCAATCTACTGATTAAATATAATCCCTATCAAAATCCCAACGGCATTTTTCACAGAAATAGAACAAACAATCCTAAAATTAATATGAAATCATAAAACACTTCAAATAGCCTAAGCAATCCTGAGAAAGAAGAACAAAGCTGGCACTGCACTTCCTAATTTCAAACTTTATTATGAAACTATATTAATCAAAATAGTAAGGTACTGTCATAAAAACAAACACATAGATAAATGGAACAGAATAGAGAGCCTAGAAATAAGCCCATGCATATATATAGTCAGTTAATTTGCAACAGAAGAGCCAAGAATATACAATGTGGAAAAGATAATCTCTTCAATAAATGGAGTTTGGAAAACTGAACAACTACATGCAAAAGAATGAAACTGGACTCCTTTCTTTTTTTTTTTTTTAAATTATTTATTTATTTATTTATTTATTTATGGCTGTGTTGAGTCTTCGTTTCTGTGCGAGGGCTTTCTCCAGTTGCGGCAAGTGGGGGCCACTCTTCATCGCGGTGCGCGGGCCTCTCACTATCGCGGCCTCTCTTGTTGCGGAGCACAGGCTCCAGAAGCGCAGGCTCAGCAATTGTGGCTTACGGGCCTAGTTGCTCTGCGGCACGTGGGATCTTCCCAGACCAGGGCTCGAACCCGTGTCCCCTGCCTTGGCAGGCAGATTCTCAACCACTGCGCCACCAGGGAAGCCCCTGGACTCCTTTCTTATACCATACACAAAGATCAACTCAAAATGGAGACTTGAATGTAAGAACCGAAACCATAAAACTTCTAGAAGAAAACATAGGGGGTAAGCTCCTTGACATGGTTTCTGGCAAAGATTTTTTGTATATAATACCAAAAGCATGGGCAACAAAAGCAAAAATAAAAAAAGTGGACTACATAAAACTAAGAGCTCCTGCACAGCAAAGAAAACCATCAACAAAATGCAAAGGCAACCTATGGAATGGGAGAGTACATTTGCAGACCACATATCCAAAAGGGGTTAATATCCAAAATATAAAAGATACTTACATAACTCAATAACCAAAAAATAATAACTCAATTACAAAATGGGAAAAGAATGTGAATAGACGTTTTTCCGAAGAAGACATACAAATGCTAATAGATATGTGAAAAAGTGCTCAACATCACCAGTCATTAGGGATGCGCAAATTAAAACTACAGTGATGTATTATCTCACACCTGTTAGGATGTCTATCATCAAAAAGACAAGAGATAACAAGTGTTCATGAGGATATGGAAAAAAGGGTACCCTTGAGCACTGTGGATGGGAATATAAATTGGTGACGCCACTATGGAGAACAGTATGGAAGTTCCTCAAAAAATTAAATATAGAACCACCATATGACCCAGAATTCCCACTACTGCATATAGATCCAAAAAATGAGAAGACGATCTCAAAGAGACATCTGCACCCCCGTTCATGGCATCATCATTCACCATAGCCAAGATATGGAAACAACCTAAGAGTCCATCAAAGAATGAATGGATAAGGATGCAATGTGTATGTATCTATCACGCATACATACACACACACACAGTGGAATCTCATTCAGTGATGAGAAAGAAGACAATACTGCCATTTCCAACAACATGGATGCACCTTGATGGCATTATGCTAAGTGAAATAAGACAAAAGAAGACAAATACTGCATGGTATCACTTATATGTGGAATCTTTTTTAAAAAGTCAAACTTATAGAAACAGAAAATAGAAAAGTGGTTGTCAGGGACGGTGGAGTAGGGTGAGGGAAAGAGAGAAAAGTTGGTAAAAGAGTACAAACTTTCAGCTGTAAGATGAACAAGATCTGAGGAGCTAATGTAAAACATGGTGACTACAGTTGATAACACTGTATTATGGAACTGAAATTTGCTAAGAGAACAGAACTCAAATGTTTTCAGTAAGTTGAATAAATGAGTGACTGACTGAATGAATGAATAAAAATTGAGGTGATGAATGTGTTAATTAACTAGATGGGAATCCTTTCATTTATATACACATATCAAATCACCACAATATACACTTTAAATATGTTATAATTTTACAGGTCAATTATATATCAATTATATATCAATAAGGCTGAAATTTAAAACAAAATTTAAATAAAAACTATGAACTTATATACAAAACAGAAATAGACCCACAGACATAAACCACAACCTTATGGTTACCAAAGGGGAAAGGGAGGGGAAGGGATAAATTGGGAGTTTGAGGTTAACATATACACACTATTATATATAAAACAAATAACCATCAAGGGCCTACTGTATAGCACAGAGAACTATACTATACTCAATATTTTGTAATAACTTATAAGGTAAAAACATCTTAAAAAGTATATATATATATATATATATATATATATATATATATATATATATATATATAATCACTTTGCTGTACACCTGAAACTAACACAGCATTGTAAATCAACTATACTTCAATTAAAAAAAAAAAAAGCAAAAAACAAACAGAACAACAACAACAACAAAAACTACTCTGTTTGCTATAGTCCTGTTGGAGTTGTGAATGCAAGCCCCATTGGCTCTCAGGGCCAGGTGATCTGATGGTCATGTCTCTCAGGTGCCTGTCATAAAAGTTGGCACCCAGGGTATGTGTACAAGCTACTTCAAGAAAGATATGAGTGATCTGGTTTTATATAGTTGGAGTGCACTAGAGGGAAAAAGCAGCAGAAGTGCCCACTGACTCCCTCTGGCAACGTGAAGGATCACAGCCAGCCCCCAGAAGCATGCAAATTAGAAGGATGCTAATGCAAATTAGCGGGATGCTCAGGCAGTATCAAGTAAAGTATGTAATAAAATACTTTCCAAGAAAAGACTGATAAATGGGTATTTTTGCCTGCTCCCTCTGTGCTGAGCCCTGGGGTGATAGTGTGGTTGGAATAGCGTGGATATAGGGTGGATAGTGTGGTTGGATAGTGTGGTTTCTATAGCCCTGCTGGTCTTGTGGATGCAAGCCCCTTTGGCTTTCAGATCCCTTGAGTGGAAGCCTTAAAAGTTGGGACACAAGATGTGTGTTTCAAACCATTCACTCCTCAGGGAGAAGCTGAGAGTTAGGGGTTCCTTCCCAATTTCACAGCCCTGTGCTATGAGTGGGGTTTATGGGGAAAGTATGTCTCAATCTTTTCTACCCATTTTGATGTGGGTATTTTCTCATTCACCTGATGTGGAGGAGTCACTCAGCTAGTTTCTGGATTTCTCTCAGCTCTGTATATGTAGCTGTACAATTGGTGCAGCCATAAGAGGAAAGAAGTTCAGGAGCCTCCTATGTTGCCATCTTGATCCCTCCCAAAATGAGAGAATAACAGCACCTACCCCATAAAGTGGTTAAGAGAATCAAAGAATTTGGCACATGTAAAGTACACAGCACACTGCCTGGCAGAGTTCTACATGTGCCTACGCACATGCATTCCTGTGCATGCATACACACACACACATTCACACGCACACACATTCACACACATGCGGACTATCAGTTTTGTGATTATTACTTCTCTTCATTGGAGTCATAATTTATGAGGTTAATGTTTAAGTAAAGGACTTTCCAGTTATTTAATTTTTTTAAATGAATAACGATGGTGGACTCTGCATGATTCACTTAGGGGCAGCAAGCACATTGCTGACCTAAGGAATTCTCCTTTCTAAAATCAGGGAGAATTCCTCGTCTACTTCAAAGAAGGTAAACGGTGTTAAAGAGGTCTGATGGAACAATGATAACATGAATTACTGAAGAAACCATTCAATCAAACTTTATAAAGCATCCACAGTATGTGAAGTCCTAAGCTGCATACATACTTAAGGAACCATAGAAAATGCAGCAAAACACGATTTAAAGCACAAAATAGAAAGCCTATGACAGAGAAACTGCAGTATTGAAACTGAAGTTTTATGTGGGAAATTAGCAGACTCTAATACAGCCTAGCCATTCATTTGGCTGTCTCCATGATAGATGTAGATTACACCATAATTCATTTAGCAATGGTCATTCACATAGTCAATTTCAGGAGAAATTCCTGAAAATGGCCATATTTTATATTGTATGATCTCACTTTATTATTTAGACCAATGGTTTAAAAGAAGACAAAGCATACATATTCTGTCATGACTGTGTTCTGGTTCCTAAGAAACCAGATAGGTAGATTTAACTAATTCTCCTTTGTCTTCTCTAACCCTAGAACAGCATCCCATCATTCTCCCTAATACTCTAGAGGCCATTTATTTGTTTGTCTTTTGCTGGACTTATAGGCCAAATTATATTTATATTTGCACACAACCTACAAACAGAAAGCACTCAAAGATTTTTCAATTGCATTGATATGGAGTTGTAACAAATAATCCTTTTAAATGCCATTTTTGAAAGAGAACATAAGCCTTCATTTAACAGCTAAATATTTAAAACTGAATGCTATAAATTTCAAGATAATAGATACTTTAGCTTTAGCTATTTAACTGGTTAAATATGGTTTATATCATTTACAGTTTAGGAAAGACTGCCTTAAGCTGGGGGTAGAGCTTGAATAGCTTTCTATTGTATCCTTTATGTGATTAAACCTTAAAGTTTTATTAAACTGAAACTTAGATTTCTGTAACTTCTAGAATGGCAGGTAACCTGAAAAGAAGAGTCTGTATTAAAATTTGCAACAGTAATTATATCCACCTGCACTATGCATTAAAAATGCATATACATATAAATGGTTTTGGGTGAATTTAACAAAGCACTTCATTGATAAGACAAATGCTATACGATCCTGAAAATTTTAACAAGATTCATTATCTTTATATTCACTACTGTGAAATCAGCCATCTGTGGTTGTATTTGTCCTTGAAGTTAGTTTGAGAAACTGAGGATGTATTTTTACAATTAAACTTCTCAGTCCATACTGAGAGATAAATATAAATATTAAAATATTAAGTATATACACAAAATAGAGAAGCTCATTCTAAGCCTCATTTAAATGTGGTTTTTTTGTTTGTTTTAAACTGAACTCTTATTTCTTCGTGATGGTTTTCTAGTCTACGATTTCCCTGCATCCAGCTTGAAGAGTTTGAAGGAGGGAAAGGCTGATTATGTGTGTGACCTGCACACCCCAAACAGCTATGTCTATTCAACTCAATTCATTTCACCCTACAGTAAATAATTTCTTGTCTTCAGATTGTAACCATATTTTTAAATGTCAGATTCTAAAAAAACTCAGCATAAAGAAAAGATCTCCTGAAAGGGGGAGTTTTGGTGCAGTGTTGTTTTTTTCTAATCATTCTTATATGCTTTTTATAGCCTTATTCTTCTTATATATACCAATATCAGGTATACATTACATTATCGGGATTCAGCTTTGTAGATCTTCTTAGAGTATTATGGGGAGAAACAGAAAGAACAATATTTTTCATTGTAGATTTACTAGTTACAAATACACCCAGCTCAATGTTTAAAACTAAGATTTCTTGGCCAGTATGAAAAATTAAATTTGCAAATGGGCTTCATTACATGCCAGCTTGCAAACTAAAAATAAACTGCATAATTAAAAGACAATGACTAAATATATTTTAAAAAATCAGTCACTTTTCCTCAGTTGGCATGACCTGAATTCAGGCACCATATTTGCCCTGGATGACTTATCTAAAAATGGCTTTTCAGGTTGAATAGTTCCGTGAAACACTGGTACATAAGCATTTTTACATCAATGGGAATTGACATCAAACTCTTACGGAAAATTTTTCACCTATTATGATAATCCTGGGAAGCTGTGATGTCATGATACTTTATACAAACAAAATACATGATATTGTTTTAAAAGCAGGGAAACTAACACCTACAGTAAGCAAATTTTTTCTTGGAAAGATTTATTCAAAAATACTTTTTTAAAAGCTTGATAGAGCATAAACCTTTATGTTAACTTTTGGTTTCCTTTTTGTCCACCAAAATATATTCATTTTCAATAAGAACAAATCCTTTTACAGTATTCTAGGCACTAATCAAAGAGCTATATATTACACCATGGCACCTCATTTAACAATCAGAATTATCTTACGAGGCAGATACTATTGTAACTTCCAATTTTCAGATGAAGAAACAAAGTACTGAGAACATAAGTAGTTTATCCAAGGACCAGATTCAGTGATGAGTGATGGCAAAGGCACTGGAACTTTATAAGTTGGCTGCAGATGTCATATTCTTAAGCTCTGAAATATCGCTTCTCTACTTCTAACAGGTAAATATCATTTAAGATATGAAATCAGAATGCTTACGACAATATAACAGATAATTGATTAATCTATGTTTAATCAGTTCAGGATGTTATTAATACTTGAAATGTCAGTAATTTATATTAACTTTAAATTACTTGGAAGTAGATTTCTTGACAATTTACTTTTTTTTTTTTTTAAATGTACTTATTTTTTTATTATTATTTATTTATTTTTGGCTGTGTTGGGTCTTCGTTTCTGTGCAAGGGCTTTCTCTAGTTGTGGCAAGCGGAGGCCACTCTGCATTGCAGTGCGCGGGCCTCTCACTATCGCGGCCTCTCTTGTTGCGGAGCACAGGCTCCAGACGCTCAGGCTCAGTAGTTGTGGCTCACGGGCCTAGTTGCTCTGCGGCATGTGGGATCTTCCCAGACCAGGGCTCGAACCCGTGTCCCCTGCATTAGCAGGCAGATTCTCAACCACTGCGCCACCAGGGAAGCCCTACTATTTTAATTAAACTACAAATTCAAGATTCCTTACATTTCTCATGGTAAAATTTATTTCAAGCATATGCATATTTATTGTAACTGATAGTCTGTAGCAGATATATGTCATACCAATGTAAAGAATAATTAATAGAGCCATTAATTTATGCATTTTAATAACTATGTTAACTTTACAATGCATACATGTAGTGGAACACAGTACAGTAGTACAGGTAGTTTCTCTGTGGCTCTCCCTCATTACACTGTAAACTCAGTGAGGGAAGGACTATACCTCATTTGCCTTTGTAGCTTTAGTTCTTTGAAAAAAAGTTGGAATTAGAAACATTGCCAAAATTATCACAGCATCAATAAATGTGTTTGTGTAAGGATCTGTCCAAATGCTGAAAATACTTTAAGCAGTTGATTTTACATTATGTAAATGTTATAATCTGGTATTGAAAAATAAGTATATTTTCCTTTTGAGGGCTTAGGATAATTATACAGTGTATTTGTTGTTTGTTTGCTTAATATTTGTCAATCTCACTAACTTGTAAGCTCTATGAGAGGGAGGATTATAAATTTTTTTTTTTTTTAACCGCTATAGCTCCAACGCTTAGCTCAATGCCTGGCAGATGGTCACTCAAGTTTAATGATCTATTAATTTTTATCTATTAATTACCCACATCTAAATAAAATTAATAAATTCAGGAAGAGTTGGTAAGTCTTTTTTCTTTGTTTCCCTTCAAAAAACACACTGTCTTTTCTAAGTCTAAATCATCTGAGAAAGATGTGTATGATCACCTGAGGCTTTCATGAGTGCCTTAAGCTACAGGATAAACATCTGGGTACCATGACCCAGAGAAGCTAAGTTGTAGCAACACTATATTTCATTTAACCTAAGATAGGAGACCAAAGATTCAAAATAAAAGTGAGAGTAAGTAACTGAATTAATGGACCATTCTCTATTACTCATTTTCTGACTTTATTTATACAACAATATATTGGAATGTTGTATGACACTAAAACAGTGTATAGAAGCCATAAAAAGAAGGAGTTGGCTATCAGGCTAAGTTCTTTGGACTATGTTCAAAACACATCTGAGTTTTGATTTTTGGACTGGTTTTAGTTTCTGCTTACTCCCACTTAGCTCTACTTCCCTGTCTTTTGGTAACAAACTCTGGTTTTCCTTTGGATACAATTTTGTTGCAATGTAAAGATACCCTGCTCCTAAGGTAAAGGGACCTAAGTTAAGCCACTCGCATTCTCTCCCTAGAAATTTGAGTTTCCCAAACTATGTGAAGGTATTGCAGTTGATAATTCCATTAGAAACATCTTCAAATCTTTCTATCTAGATCTTCAAGTCAGCCTGTTTCCTAACCTTTCTAAGCCTGGTCCTACTGTGGTTTATTTTAGTTTATGAACCACTTTATATTTGTTGAATGACATTATCTTGCATCAAGCAGCCACAATGTGTTTAACTTTTCTGCAACAAGAACATTAGCAGCTAGATCAAGCAATGATGAAACACTCAGAATGTGCATCAGAAGAATGACCTCATTGGGAGAATGGTTAGGGTGATTCACCTGGTGATCATGAGTAGAATGTATTAGAATAAAAAGAGACAAGCACCAGGAGAATAATACAGGATGCTATTGAAAAGTTTACATGAGAAGCCAGAACTGTCTTAATGAAGTTAAAATGTAAGGTATTTAGTGTTATATAGAGTCAGCCACAAAATTCATCATTGTTTTTGTTTTTTCCCTAGCTACAACTGGGTAGGACAAAGTAGATGCCAATGTCAAAGCTAAGTATTTTAGTGGAAGCCAGTTGAGTTGTCTGCTTCCTCACCATTATCTTTCTCATGATTTCAATGGTGGCTCCAGGCTCTATTTCTTTTGTAGAGTGCTAAGTGTCCCACATATATGATGGCCCCTCACTTACCTACCTCTTCCCTACCTACAAACCATCTCTCACATTGCCTTGTACAAGAAATTCTTCTCTGTTCTCTTTAACTTGCCCCTTCTTGTTTCAAATCACTGTCCCTTACTTAACTTGTCAAAGGTCACTACTCTCACTTCCTTAACTATTTCAGACTTTATGGTTCTCTTCGAGATTCCCACTTTGCACTACCTTCTTACTCATAGCAAATGACCATGTCTTCCACTTCATCAAGAAAGGTGACGCTGTCAAGCATTCTTCTCAGCTTCAGCCAGACTTACACATAATGTTCCAACATACAGGCCAGTGAGTCTTCACCCCACCACGTTGTCACTCACATTCACACTCTTACTCAAGATGTTTTCTCTGTCCTTTCAAAATTGGTCCTCCATGACCCTTTTTTGCTTTGTTTGGCTCAAGCAACTCTTGCTTTCATATCGAGTTCAGGTCTCCTCTCCTCTAGAAAACATACAATTTATCCTCCTGTTAACTCTCATAGCACCTGTGCGCTCAGCAATTCTTGTACCTTTCACCTTGTATATAAAATGCCTATTAGTTTCCCTGTTACTCCAACTAAAATATGTAACTTCTTGAGGTTAGGCATCATACTGATCATAATATTCATTATTGTTACACATGGAAATTATGCCCTGCATGCTAGATATGGTGCTAGGCATTGTAAATACAGAGATGAATGATACATATTTTCCTA
Organism: Balaenoptera ricei; assembly: GCF_028023285.1. NCBI lineage: Eukaryota > Metazoa > Chordata > Mammalia > Artiodactyla > Balaenopteridae > Balaenoptera > Balaenoptera ricei. The sequence continues at coordinate 68,995,384 of NC_082647.1, forward strand.
ACATCAAGAGCCCACCAAGCAATTCAAAGACTACAGATGAAGGTGATAGCAATAGCAAAAGTAGGGCCAGGAGAGTAAAGAAGGGTATGACGTAAATCAAATCAAATAAAAATGGGAAGAAAATCACATGGAAGTTTTCATTAGGTACTTGACATTTGAGGAGAATTTTCAAGGATGAATTGCTAAATGAAAAAAAAAGGTAGTCTCTTGACTTAGAATGTTATCCTTGATATATAAAGAGCTTGGAAATTGTCACTCCTCTCCTCACATCAAGACAAATCTGAACAAATGGTAATCAATGGCTTTTCTTATAACTATCAGAGATTTGAGGTCACAAGGCAAAAATACCATCCAAACCGGGAGAGACAAGCAAATACAAAGAATCACAGCTGCGATCAGCTTACCAGCAGCAGATGCCATATATTTTGAGGCTTTGTTGAGAATACAACTTCATATATAGTTAGGATCTCTATGCATTCTTGGTAGATGGAAACTTTTTTCATTATGTAATCGCTCTCAGTCTCTAGTAATTTCCTTTGTTCTGTAGTCTACTTTATTTGATATTAATATAATCATTCCTGCATTTTTCTACTAATATCTACAAAGTATTTTTTCTTTTTCTTTTTCTTTCAACCTCTGTATATTTAAAATAAAATTGCTGTAGATGAATACTGTTGGGTTATGTTTATTTTAATCTGTCTTTTAATTGTTGTATTTTGACTATTTACCTATTAGTAATTATTCATGTTAGATCTTAAGTATGACATTTTATTTTTTTTGGTGTTGGTTTCCTCTTTTTCTCTTTTCTTACATTCCTATAGGTGACTTAAAAATTTTTTTAGGACTTCATCTTGATTTATTCATGGTGTTTATGAGTATATTGCTTTGTATATGTTTCTTAGTGACTGTTCTAGGTATTACAATATATACTGCTTCAAGGAAGTTTAAAGATCTTACTTTTCTTTAGAATGCTTTACCTTTCTCACTTTTAAAGTGGAATCTTAAGTGTATGTTGAATGACAATAATTTTTTTTTAGTTTTCTTTTGTCTGAGAATGTCTTTATTTCCTCTTCATCCCTGATATTTATTTTCATAAAGAATTTGTGGTTGACATTTGTCTTTCAAAACTTGAAAAATGTCACGTTCCTTCTGGTCCCCATAAATTTCAGATAAGAGGCCTACTGTCGGGCTTCCCTGGTGGCGCAGTGGTTGAGAATCTGCCTGCCAATGCAGGGGACACGGGTTCGAGCCCTGGTCTGGGAAGATCCCACATGCCGCGGAGCGATTAGGCCTGTGAGCCACAATTGCTGAGCCTGCGCGTCTGGAGCCTGTGCTCCGCAACAAGAGAGGCCGCAAGAGTGAGAGGTCCGCGCACCGCAATGAAGAGTGGCCCCCGCTTGCCGCAACTAGAGAAAGCCCTAGCACAGAAACGAAGACCCAACACAGCCATAAATTAATTAATTAATTAATTAATTAATTAATTAATTTAAAAAAAAAAGTGGTCTACTGTCATTCAAATTAGTGGTTCCACTATAATTAATGGGTTGCTTCTCTGTGGTCACTTTTGAGAATTTTTTGTCTTTAGTTTTCATAAGCTTAATTATAATGTGTCTTTGATTCCTCTGAGTTTATCCTTTTTAAAATGTAATTTAGCCTTAGTTTTTAGGTTTATGGCTCTAACCAAATTTGTTAAGTTTTCAGCTGTCATTTCTTTGCATATTTGTCTAGTCCCACTTCTGTCTTCTCTGCTTCTGAGATTAGATGATGGGAACGTTAACTTGCATTGTAAATTTTTAAAACTTTATATTTTCTGGCTGCTTCAACATCCCTACAAACAGGCTATGAGCACCCCACCCAGATGATAAGAACCAGTGTGATAAGGCTTGTTCCTGCCACAAATTCCCCTTTTCACTTTCCTACGAGTGAGACCTAGCGACATTCAAATGCACCAAAGAAATCTCCTCACAGCTTCTGTTTGTGTACACCACCTGACCCCCCAAAAAAGGCGTTTGTCCACAGGTCCTTGCTCTCTCTCAGCTTGCCACTGCTTGGTTGAACCCATTCCCTTAGGGTTCCTCCTCTCTGGCCCCTTGTGGCGTGTGGTGACTCTCTCTAAGACTTCTGAATATATTATCATTAAATGTGTGTGTGTGTGTGTGTGTGTGTGTGTTTGTGTGTGTGTGATTCTTTTCTCCTTCTATATCAAGCATCAAGTGGCAATACAGGCAATTTTAGAGTTTCCTGTTGCTGGAGCTGCTGGGAGATGGATATTTCTACTTACCTGTTTCAATTATGATTTAGATTTTGTGCATCCTGATTTTACACAAGATGGGGAGGATGTGGTCTCCTCCACAATGAGTGGGCCCTAGGCTTTTGCCCTCTCTCCCCTGTATTGCTATTACAAATATATCTCTCAAAGTACTATGTCTAGATTCTATGATAAGAGTAACTAATGGAGTCACTTGGGATTTTGAGAAATCTAATTAAATAAAATGTTATTGCAGAAGTCCTTTCAACTTGGCAACAAAAACCTATTTAAAATTGCATTTATATATAAAAGTTAACGAAAATAGATATACTAAAATACAGAATAAGTCTTTCAACAAATATTTAGTGAGCAACTATTATTTGCCAGGCACTAGTAATTCAGAAATGAACATAAGGCCATGGCCTCATGGAACATGCATCCCAGTAGGTGAGTTTATAGAAATTTATTTAGTAGCAATTATGGTAATGTAAGGACTCATCATATACACAAGAAATATTAACCATATAAATACCTAGTTATCCTAGCAATACTCTAACTATATCAAAATTTTCCCAGAATTTTACTGAAACCATTAGCCTCTCAAAATAATAAATAAATATGTTCTTTTCTCTGTTAGATTATTAAAATTTCCTTGATCACACATATTTCTTTGTATGTTATTGAATTTCTCTGTTCTTTCAAAGCAAACCTTTTTAAATAGAGATATACACAGGCTGGATTAATATCCTCAGTGCTTCAACACACTCTTCTCTGTATTCTGTGTTCTATGTGTCATTTAAACCACTCTTAACAATGTCAGCAAGGACCTCTCTTTTGTCAAATCAACTCACATTTTTTTCTCTTTACCTGAATTACTAATAGTTTCCCAAATGCATACCACACTTCCAGATTATCATACATACAATTAATCCTGCAAACTGTTACACTTTGTAACACACATTACTGGTTATGCCACCTCCACGGGCAAAATCTCCCAATGCTTTTTATTTTAATTAAGTTTTCTCACTGACTTTTTTTTTTAAATCAATTTATTTATTTGATTTATTTATTTTTGGCTGTGTTGGGTCTTCATTGCTGCGCGTGGGCTTTCTCTAGTTGTGGTGAGCAGGGGCTACTCTTCACTCCGGTGCACGGGCTTCTCTCATTGCGGCGGCTTCTCCTGTTGCAGAGCATGGGCTCTAGGTGCAATGGGCTTCAGTAGTTGTGGCACGCAGGCTCAGTAGTTGTGGCTCGTGGGCTCTAGAGTGCAGGCTCAGTAGTTGTGGTGCACGGGCTTAGTTGCTCCGCAGCACGTAGGATTTTCCTGGACCAGGACTCGAACCCATGTCCCCTGCACTGGCAGGCGGATTCTTAACCACTGTGCCACCAGAGAAGCCCCTCCCAATGCTTTTTTAACTGAAGTATAGTTGCTGTACAATATTATGTAAGTTACAGTTGTACAATATAGTGATTCACAATTTTTAAAGGTTATACTCGATTTACAGTTATTATAAAAGATTGGCTATATTCCCTTTGTTATACAATATGCCCTTACAGATTATTTTATACATAATAATGTGTACCTCTTAATACCCTACCCTTATATTGCCCCTACCCCCTTCCCTCTCCCCACTGGTAACCACTAGTGTGTTCTCCATATCTCGGAGTCTGTTTCTTCTCTGCTACATTCACTAATTTGTTGTATTTCCCAACACTTTTCAGATCAGTTAAGGGACATTCAAGAATTAGAACCAAGCTAGGCTTTTCAAACATAGATCATTTACTATAAATAATTGGTTACTCAGATACCAAAAGGCTAAAGCAAAAATGGGATATAAAAGAAGTAGTTGAGGCCCCTAAGACTTGAGAAACAAAGTCCCAAAAGTATCACCAGAAACTAGGAGTTCAACAAAGCTACTGCGATGATGACCAAGGGGCTTCCAGGTGGCATGTTGGAACCTGGCTGGGGATTGGCATAAATGAACAAGAGGTGAGTGAATGCAGTGGAAACTTTATGGGTAATTCTTGGGCCACTTTGGAAAGTGCTATGTGGCTGGCTCTAGAAGTACCAAACAGCACTAGAGCTGCTACAGTCTGCTGATGCTGAAAGGATGCTGACAGAAGCTACAGGCAGAAAGACAGTCCCTTCTTTTCTCTAACTTTCCAATCACACACCATTGCTTCCCAGACAGTAAGGGAATTTCAGAAATGGAGTTTGCAGATTCCTGTTCCAATATCACAGAGAATATTATAAAATTGGTGAACATGGCAATGAGAAACAATAACCACCAGAGTATACTTCACTTATGATAAACCTTTGCTTCCAGATTAATCATCTACTAAAGCCATCACCACTTATTAGTCTCTATTAGATTATTCTCTATCACCTGAACACACTTAAACTTGCCATTATGCACATCATATCATGACAACTTCGTATCCCTGGAGGACTCTTCCTGTTCTCTCTTTATCACTGGAAATTGTATCTATCAATCCTTTAGGTTCTCTCTTAAATTTGATTTGTCTATAAAGATTTTCTTTATCCCCAGAGTTAAATTTTTATTCTTAGCATAGTGCTTCGCATATAGTCTATGGGAACTGTGTGTTGCATGAATAAAGTGCATTTTCCAGCTACATTTGTACCTCTCTCAAGGTTACTACATTCCACCTTTTTCTTTAAATAATTATTGTGCTAGTTTTATCAGTTTACAAGTTCCTTCAGGGTAGAAATGATGTCTTACTCATATCTGCAGTCCCCGACGTTAAGTGCTCATCAATTGATGGAATTTCCAAAACTGATGTATACAAAGAGAAGAAAAAGAAAAAGTTCATATACTCACAAACGTTAATTTTAGGAAGACAAAATTTCAACTAGCTTTAGAACTCAATTTTTTTTCCAGTTTTTCTACTTTCTGCTTTTCTGCTCATTAATTATAATTAATATTTAAGAGAGCAAACATACCTCACTTTCAGTGACCCCAGAAGTTTCTCCATTCAGTTGATGTTTGAAAATTACAAGGCATTGGCTTTGTTACTTTTTCTTTTATCAGTTATGGCATATAAGTGAAGAACTGGGAAAGGCTGTCTCCCTAACAATATAACATTTCAATACATCCTCTCCGGAATCTACCCCCTGACTCTGTAGAAAAAGGATGTTCTGTCAGTAGTAATTTTTCTTCATGGCATCACAAAAAATGACAACTTTTCTGAATCCCCTTTCATTGTTTTATAACTGCAGATGATCAATGTGCTCAGGAAAAAGTGAGCATTTAAAGTACCTGTCAGCTCTGGATTCAATAAACAAGGTTTCAGTATTTCAACCTCATGAATAATTTCAACTTGCATTTGATCAACAGAAAAATAATTTCAATTATATTTCTTTTTTAACATCTCTAACACTCAAAATTACTGATTTAATAAATAGCTCACAGGGGATGAATACTACTTTAAAATTTTTAATGACAAACCTTATTTATTTGTATGAAAATATGCTAAAATACATTTTAATATGCTAAATAAGTATTTACAATAAGATTAAAAAGTATGCTATTTATAAATGCAATTATCTCATAACCTGATTATCAATTCTTTGAGTACAGAAGTGCTTGGTATGCTGTAAGTCATCAATATTATCTCACTGAATTAAAAATTCATTTTGATGTATTTATTTTTCAGTCATTGTTGTGAGATTAAGCTATTGCTTTTTGAATGTGTTGATTGAGGACCCCAAAGTAGAGAATTTATAAGCAATAGGAAATCATTAAATGCTAATTTTAAGAATAATCAAGAGTGAATCTTTTTATATATATATCCGACCATAATTTGTTCCTGTTTATATCTCTAAAATATAATCTGCATAATATAATAAATTTTGTCATGTAAAAATAATATGCAAAAAATGGGCATATTTCTGAATGAATACTCAAGCAGATGAAAAACAGACAAAGCCAAACAATTACAATAAGAAATGTCTGTTTCAATCAGTCCCCTTAACTTGATTTAAAACTCCATGTGGTATACTGATCTGTACTTGACATCTGCCCAAGTTTTTTAATTCAATGATTTTCATCAGTGAAACAAACAAAAGAAAACCCACATAACAGTATTTGTTTGCAGTTATCATTTTATCTACAGCGTAATGTTACATCTGGAGTCTTGTGGTTCTAAAAGCATATTACTAATGCTAAGACAAGGCTTAAAGCCAATTTGAGTTTTATTGGACAAGAAAGCATTCCAGTGCCTTCTTTATTCCAGACACATCAGCTGACAAATCAGCGGTGACCAGGGTCCTGTATCACTGTGGGCTTTAATGAGCTTGCAAATGGGATCTCAGTTTAAAGTGGCTTTGGCAGTCTTATCGATCTGTGAATTCACGATGTTTTTATAGGAAATCTCCAAAGAAGGAAGACAGCATTTATTGTGAAAATGTGTAAGACATGTGGGTGTGTCACACTGAGGGTTTTTTTTTTTTAAACCAAGGAGGAAAATTAAATTCCTTTTACAGCAACAGCAGGATGAACTCTGTAGGTTTTGAATGGACTGCAAATGAATCTCACCAAGACTCAATAACATGCCTCAAATATGAGAATACCTGTCAAGAGTTTTTTTTCTAAAAATATCCTACCATTTAATTCCTGACAAAAAATGTTTACATAAAAATAATACAATGAAACTATTACATGCATTCTTGACCAAAACTATTCACATAAATCTTTCCATTGGCTGTTTATAGTAGGGTTTGGTCATCATGAATAAGAGCAATAATTCCATATAAAAACAGAAAATGAGGGAGTCAGTGAATGTAGAACAGTGTTCTACATGCTCTTTATAAGACCTCTAAAGTATATTACATGCAGAATATTCTTTCTTTGTTGTAAGGCTTTAAGCAGGCTAATGACATTGTGAATATTTAAGATGAAAAACAACATGTTCTCTCTCTTCTCTTCCCCCTCTTCTGTCCTCTTCTGCCTTCTTCTGTTCCCTTCCCTTCCTTCCCTTCCCCTGACCTCCCCACCTCCTCTCTTCCTCCCTCCCTCCCTCTTTAGCTTCCTTCTTCCCTCCCTCCTTACCTTCCTTCTTCCCTCCCTCCTTCTCCATTTCTGTCTGTCTTTCTCCAAAAAATTTCACAGAACTCATATTTGACAGAAAAGTGCTTCTCAAAACAAGTCACTTCAAAAAAAGGATCTTATTTAAAATGTAGATTCTAAGTCAGTAGGGTCTGGGGACTCTTCATTTCTAAAACATTACCTGCTGAGGCCTATACTGCTGGTCTGTCAACCACACTTTGAGTAGCAAGAATATAGGATTCATTCTGAGAAATGTTAATCTAGGCAAAAGATAATGGGCAGCCAATCAGGGAATGGTGACTATAAGACAGGAGAGTGATTTTTCAGAGCTACGAGCTTGAGTGATAAGCAGTATCTCCAGGTATTAATATGGTTGACAAGAAGAAAGGTGATATTATTAGCAGAAATCGAGGTGTCCGTATTCTCACTGGATTTGACCTGTAAAGCGAGTTCCATTTTGGCATGGTTGAGGCATCAGCATGATCGTAGGTGAAGACCCTTAACCAATAGTTAGAAATAAAGTTTTTAGTGGAGAAGAGAAGTCAGACTTGTACCTCTCAATTTAGTTAGTGTCTAAACATGAAATGTTTAGTGGAATGAAACAAAAATGGTTGAAAAGCAGAGCTTAGAAAACACACACTTTGGAGGTGGGTAATGTAAGAAATGTCACAGAAGAGACAGAGAAGGAGCTATCAGAGGTAGGAGGATAATCACATACAAAGTGCCTAAAAAGAAGAAAGTTTCAATCTGGTGCTTTCAGAAAATACAGAGAACTTGAGAGTACAAAGGATAAGAAATACATGAAATGATTTTATTTGCTAGTTAAGAAATCTTTTTAAAAACAATTTGTGGAGTATTCGGTATCAGATACCAAAGTGTAGGTAAAAAATAGAGATGAGTCAATGAACCTAGCAGGTATAGAGTAATTAAAAAAAAAAAAAGCAATGAGGAGAAAAAGAGAGACTGACTGAGAGGGTAACAAGGTTGAAGGAAAGATTTCTTTTGTTTTGCTTTCTCTGCAAAGGGCAAGCTTCAGTGCACTGGCTGGGGACTGTACAAATGAGAATGAAGGAAACTGATGGAGAACAGTTCCTGTAAAAAACTGACTAAACGGGATCAAAATCACAAGTGAACATACTCTACCTGAATGAATAGGAACTCTTATTTCAGGAGCAGGATGGAGAGGAGGATGAAGGTAAAGAAAGTGTTCGGAAGCTTCTACATGTTACAACAGGGGGGACCAGGGGAGTGTCAGACAGGTATTTCTGGAGTGCACTTTCTGTTCCTTGGTCAGTCCTTAAAGGTCCTGCATAATTTTGATTTGTCTGTACAGATCATTCTTCTACTCCCTAAAGAAAACATGAAAGGAAGGAAAAGAGGAACCGAGAGGGAAGAGATCACAGTTTAGGGTTGCATGTAAATATAGGGCAAGCCCATCTCCCTGCTCAGCAACCTTTCCACCTTCTTTTGGGAGCAGATGTAGACTTGCCTTTGGGAGACTATCCTTCGCCCATTCTGTGTGATCCTGCTCAAACTATTACTCAGGTGTCCAAGTATCCAGGTCAATCAAACTTGCCTTTCCAGGAATATTCTAGTAGTATGACACCAGGATAGAGGATGATTAAAGTAAAATCATTCCATTTGTGGGATTTATGGGAGGCTGGCCTTTCATTCCTATCATTGAGCTCCCTGCCCTCATCTTTGTTCCTCCCATGATGTGAAGGTTTAACTCTGAGTCTAATTTTCTTCTTTTTCTTTTCTTTTTAAACATACTTGCTCAAAATTGGTTTTGCAACCACAGAACCTTACGTAATGCAGTACTAAGTACTGGAGGTGACAATTTGACTTACTTGGTAGTTTCTTACAAGCAACAATAAGAGATATTTAATATAGAGAAATAGACTAACTCATTCTTACTAGAAAGATGACTTCAAACCTCCAGGCAGTTAAACGTTCTTCTTGCATGCTTTTCTAGCATTCTGTGTGCATACTTTATATCATATTAAATGATATAAACTCCCCTTCCCCACCAAATTTTAACTCTTCAAAGCTAGACTACCTCTTCATTATATTTCTGTTCCGTGCATTTAATTCTGTGGCAATCATCCAGTAGGTGATCAATAAATATACATTTTTCCACAGTATGAAAGAGATAGTAATAGATCAGATCTTTTTTCTGTATGTTATAAAGAGTTAGTCTCAATACTAAAATCATCACTTTCACTTATATTTGATAACATATAGTTAGTGGTTTGTGAAATGTCCAAAACTCCCTTAAGTGTTTTATTCTTAACCTTGGTGATTAAAATGTTTTTCTCTATTTAAAATCTTCTTTATGCAATGCTCAAATTCTGAGAAAATTTAACAGAACAGACAGCCCTGAAGGAGTGGCAATGCTGACAAATTCAGAATTTTCAAGAAAATTTTAGCGCAATCAATATTCCTGTATCTCAGAAATCTTTAGCTGGTAAAAAGCATATGGTTATTAAAGAAAGGTAACATACATGGTTCAATTTTTCTAAAATAAATAAAAATTGGGGGACAATGTTGATTAATGTGGGCAAGTAGAATGATGAGCCTCCCATGTTAGTTTGCAAAATTTAATGACTCCATGCTCAATTTTGCCTTTCAGTAGTTTTAGAAAATTATGTGATAAAATACAATTTTACCTTTATGGAAATCTATTTAAAATTCACTTTGGAGCTGGTTAAATATCCCCTTATAATGACTATCTGCTAAAGTGTTATGAAACTCACTTTTGATCTGATCATTATTTTTCATCCCAAATCAACTGGACCTGACTTCTTCCTTAGATTATTAAGTATCACGGTAATGACATTATTATATGATTAGATTTACAATTATCTTACATTTTCATCTTTTTATTATTTCACATAATACATAATATATCCAGGGCTTTTACAACACAATACTATCAATGCATTAATCTACTGATTTATTACTAATAGAGTTAAGATATAAATAAATGCCATCTTTCTGTTTATATCAATAAATGCAGCTTAATTTTTACACGTATTCAAATCCTTTTTGAATATAAAGTTTATATGGAGGGAGGGTTTCCTAAGGAAAGATGCTCCCCTTTGAAAGGAAGAGACAGCATGCATCTATATTTATAAAAATCTAGCTAGACTGTATGGTTAACATAATTGGGCAAGTCAGCTCCAGCCACTGGACAATCATGCTCACATGTACATATGGATGTAGATTTTCTAACTCCAAGTTCATTGTTGTTTCTTTCATGACATTCCAAAAAATATATATAATATATATGTTCTCCAAAACATATATGATACATATAACATACATTATCTAATTTATCTCACTTGTAAAATAGGAAAATGATTAATACCAGCTTCACAGCACTGTTGCAAAGATTAAATGAAATATTTATATAATATGCCTAGACAGAACCTGACACAAACAAGCAATAAATAAGACATTTTTTCCTTATCTTTTCTTTCCTCTACTGTTTTCACGGCCTCACTCTCTGCCCAGCTATAGTATATGTGAACGTACACACAACACACTAGGACCCAAGCAGGCACATGTGTTTATACTCACACAGATGCAGGGAGTGATACAGAAATCTATGGACATACTGCATATTGTCCGTAACTCTTCAACACACATACAATTTCAAATTGATTAAAAATATGCTTCTCTGGTGGTGCAGTGGTTGAGAATCTGCCTGCCAATGCAGGGTACACGGGTTCGAGCCCTGGTCTGGGAGGATCCCACATGCCGCGGAGCAACTAGGCCCGTGAGCCACAATTACTGAGCCTGCGCGTCTGGAGCCTGTGCTCCGCAACAAGAGAGGCCGCGATAGTGAGAGGCCCGTGCACCGCGATGAAGAGTGGACCCCGCTCGCCGCAACTAGAGAAAGCCCTCGCACAGAAACGAAGACCCAACACAGCCATAAATAAAATAAATAAATAAACTTAGAACAAAAAAAAAACCTGTTTAAAAAAAAAAAAATGCTTATGTTGCCCATTTCCAAAAGGCCCTGAAAGGACTTTTAAATGTACTTTTAGAAATGACATCTAAGAGAGGAAACAGAACACAAAGGACCATGATTTAAATACTAGATGTGAGGAAGACAGAGTTATATTTTTTCATGAAAATTTATGAGATGAATTACTTATTCTTGCTCAAAGCAAAGGTCAACTAACTTCAACAGGGCATGGACAGTGGGAATGATTACAAATAGAATTGATGTTGTCATAAAACTTGCATCTGTTCAAGCACATGTAAAAAAATTAAATTATTGAATCAGTAGTACTTTACATAATGAAAAAGAATCTTAGCTTGCGATTGTATGGGGGAGGTTTTATGAAGAGACTGCCTTATCCATAAAAGAATACAATATGTGGTTTTAGATGATTTAAAAAAAAAATAAATGATTTTCTAAAATAGTAATTTAAATCAGAATTCCTATCATGAGGTTCACAGAATTAAGGGGTACTTAAATGGATTTCGTGGAGAGTGTTCACTGTAGAAAGTTTATGCATAATTTATAAATATATACAGTTATCCATGGAGATGGTTTACAGCTATAATCTAAGAAATTATTTAAAGGGCATTATATTTTTTAAAAGAAATTAATTCACATAACTATGTTGTTGTTAAGACAAGGATTAACAAACAAGGGAGAAAATCTGAAAAAGAAATTAATATCTGTTGTATACAATGTCAAGAACTTCTAGTAGAAAAGAGAAATTCTAATTTTTGTAGTGTGTCACCTTCTTATTTTACTAAGCATCTTCATAATGTTTCAGTTTGTTATGCTTAAACCCAAAAAGTATAAGGTCTGTTTAGGTATCTAAGAGCCTAGCAACAAGAAGATTGTTATAAGCCATTTGTTACTTTGCTTGTAAAACAAACTCCTTTATATAGAAATGGAAAAACAAAACTGTTCTGTTATGAACCTTTTATGTTTCTGGCATTCCACTTGTTTCTGGATGAATTATTGTTTAAATGTAAATTTTTACCTAATAAGATTTATTTTTGCATGCTTAACCTTTTGAAACATACAGAAAATATGTATATGTATATTTAACTGTTATCCTTATATTAATACGATTATTCTGAGCACACTGGAGTCAAATATATATAATTATATGATCATACAATAGTATGTACTGAATAATACCTATATAAGAAAAACACTCTTCTTGGGGCTTCCCTGGTGGCGCAGTGGTTGAGAATCCGCCTGCCAATGCAGGGGACACGGGTTCGAGCCCTGGTCTGGGAAGATCCCACATGCCGCGGAGCAACTGGGCCCGTGAGCCACAACTACTGAGCCTGAGCGTCTGGAGCCTCTGCTCCGCAACAAGAGAGGCCGCGATAGTGAGAGGCCCACGCACCGCGATGAAGAGTGGCCCCCACTCGCCGCAACTGGAGAAAGCCCTCACACAGAAACGAAGACCCAACACAGCCAAAAATAAAAAAAAAAAAAATAAATAAATAATAAATAAAAAATTAAAAAAAAAAAAAAAAAAAAAAAGAAAAACACTCTTCTAGGTTTACATATGTGAATAGCTTTAAAATCAAACAAACCTGAAAATATATGTATGTGTGTATCTTAATTTATATAACATATAGTTCATCATGTACATTCAAAGAGAAGTTGGGGAAAAGCAAACGTTGAAAGAGATATACTAGACATAGGAGAATGCTCTCAGTTCCTCCAACTCTTTTTTTGTCCAACCATCTCTTACTTTTTTTCCTTATATCAATGAGTTCAATAATCCCACTCAGCTCATTATCATTAATCTACTGCTTTCACGGCAGAACTTTTCATACTAATTCTTATTCTTTCCCAATCACTGGCTTCCACATAAAATAAGCATATTATGAAGAGTGAAAGGGAAAAATACTCCTCCCAAGGTCAAAAGAATAAAGGATAAAAAGTCATTTGTTCAACCAACGCACCTGAAGCAATTCTCTTTAACTAGGTAGTTCACAAATCTAAGTATAACATATTGAGAATTGTATTTTCTTTATCTGAAAGGAAACTTGTCAACAGAAGACAAATAATCTTTATGGGGCCTAGAAAATGAGATTCAGTGGGAAGAATGTATCAGAGCATCTGAAATAGAATAACAAAACTGAGATTACAAACACCTTAATCTTATCCCCTTTCTATCTTCACTATTTTTTTTCCTAATCTGGACTAAAAGATCATTTACTTCAAATCCACTCATTATGAAAATTCTTAATTTTTCCCTCTTACGTTTCTACTGAAATTTTAGTTTTTAATTTCAAACTTAGCAGTATGGCATTTAAAATAGTGATTTGGCAAACCGATCCTCTCGCACCCCCTCACCCTGCTAAAATATATTAAGTCTCTGTATTAACTACAACATACAAAAAGTTTAATGCATTATTGGGTTCATTAGAACGTGAAGGAAATTGCCAAATTGTAAAACAACAAATATGAAGTTTAACTTCTAGCAGAGGTAAGAGACAAGGAAAATATAAAACATAAAGTGTTTTACCTTAAACTATCAGCAATCGGAGATCAGTATGCTATCTACAGGTCCCCCAGGTATCTGAAGAAGCTGAAGCTTGCGGCATGAACTTCAGAACCCGTAGCAAGGTCCTAGAAATGTTTATCCAATTGACTTATGATATGGTACAGGCATCAAGGTTTTTCAAAACTCCACCAGGTATTTCTCTACTGTGCAGCTAAGGCTGAGAACTACTCAGTAGAGCAAAAGGGTCCTTCAAGTGTGGTCCCTGGACCTGCAGCACCAACATCACCTGGGAGCTTGTGAGAAACACCCATTTCAGCCTTTCACACCAGCCCTACTGAATAAGAAACTCTGGGGGTGGGGTCCAGCAATTTGTGATTTACTAAGCCCTCCAGATGATTTTGACGCTGCTCTAATTTGAGAATCACTTTATCAGGGGATCAAAGAAGGTTTTTCCAAAAGAAGTTTTATCTATTTCGGGACTTCAGGTTTTAAGTAGGAGTGAAGAGGGAAAATGACGTAGGTCTGCATCTCTGACTCCTCAACCCCAAAGTTAAATTGTTCACGATGTGCTGAGATGCTGCATTTCTAATAAGCTGACAACTGATGTCCATGACACTGACTATGAGAACAGTCTTTTAATAGTGTGTGGAGAGCACTTCAGGGAGATGAGCACCGAGGATGAGAAAGTTTGGAGAAATACATTAAATGTCAGGTAGAGAGTTATGAGATGAGGCTAAAAAATAAAAAGTAAAATTACACAAAGCCTTGTAAGGAACACCAAAGTTGTGAATTTTATCCTAAGTTATAGTAAGTCATCAATAGATTTAAGCAGTGTAGGGATGTGATTAGATTTGCATTTAAAATAATCACTCCAGCCACTGAATTGAGAATAAACTGCAAGGAAAGAAAAAGTGAAAGTTAGAAGATTAACAGGAGGGTATTAGAGTCATTCACGTTAAGTGTGGTGATTTTTTTGAAATATAGATACGGTGGCAAGATAAGCAAATGTAGACATGTTTGAGACATATTCCAGAGGAAGAACCAAAATCAATAATTATTGATATGTTAGATATTAGGTAAAGACAAAAGGAGATATGAATAATACATATATAATGAAATATATTAAATGTGAAAGTATAAAATATACAAAATATGTAAAGTAGGTACCTACTAGATAGCCAAGTGGGAATAATGAGTTAATAGTTGTCTATACATGTCTGGAGCTCTGAAGAGAAGTTTGAGTTCAAGATCAAACGTGGGTGTCACTTGTATGTAGATATTTTTAAAAATACATTGAAGCTGTGGGGAGAGTACACAAAGAGAAGCTGGCATACAACTGAGCCTGAATAAAGTCTAAAATTAAAAGATTTTTCTAGAGGAAGAGTGGCCAACAAAGGAGGCTTAAGAAAAGAAGCCAAAGAGTTAGGAAGAACTCCCAGAAGACTATCAGGTTATAAAGGCAAGAAAAGAAAGTGTCTAGAATAATGTGAGACCAACACTGTGATAAGTTGTTGAGATGTCAAATAAATTTAGGACTTGGAAGCACACATTTGATTTAACAATGAAGATAATGTGCAGGAGCAAGTCCAATGGAAACTTCAGGGTAGAAATCAGATTTTTTTCAACTGCAGTAAGAAGAGAAGTAGAGAGAACCCTTGTGAACAATTCTTGTCAAAGTTAGTGCTTCTCAATCTCTTTTGCAAGCTCAATTCTCTTTTAATTTCTTAAATGTTGGGATTCCTCTCTTTGAATTTCATTCTACACACTTTTCATAAGTTATCTGAACTATATCTTTTCCTTTAAACAAAACTTTGACCTCAGAGCTATTTCGTTATATTCACCTAACTTCTTTCTGGAAATGGATTTCTATTTTGAAATTCTCAGTGCTACTTCAACCCCGAGTCCTCACCCCAAATAAACATACACATTCTTGATCATCCTCCTTTCTTCTGTGATTGGCAACAGCTTCAGTGAAGTTGCTCAAGTCAGAAACTTGGGAGTTATCTTTGACTTTCTAGTCTTTTCCATGACTAAATACAGACATTCAGATGTCCTGTTGATTTGTGTCTCTCTTACCACTCTACCAAGGATTCTATTCCTATGCCAGTCTTTTTTTTTTCAACCTATATGATTTTTTTTTCAATCTTTCTTTTCAATCTTTCTTTTCTCAATCTACCTCAATTTTGTTTTTCCAGTCTACAGCCCTCTTCCTCTCACAATTTATTCTCCAAATTAAATGCATTACTTGAATCAAATTTGATCATCTACTTCCCTTTCTTGAAATATGTTGGAGGTTCCTCACTGCAACCAGGAGGAAATCCACAACTCCCTAGCAAAATGAACAATTTTTAAAACATCACTCCCCCTTGACAATCTAGTCAGACTATATCCTACCACTTCTACTGCCATACAAAATTCTTAAACCATAAAGCATCCAGTTTCCCAAAGTACTGTATTATTTCTTTCTGTTTTTACATGAATTCTTTCCTTTATGCTCAAAACTCTTTTGGCCACACTATCTGAAATTAACTAACTCCTACTCATCTTTCAAAACTCAGTACAGGTATAATTCCCCATATTAACTGAGCTTTTGGCCCATCTCCCTTTCCCAACCCCTGCTGGCTAGGCATCCTCCCTAGGCTTGTACTGTTTCTATTATACCACTTCTTGAAAATTGTAATTGTGTGTTAACTTGTTTGTCCCCTTGACCAAACTGTGAGCTCCTTTTCTTTGAAGCACTAGTACTTGTCATATAGGAGTAATTCTATTAATGCTTGTTAAGGAAATGGGTGAATACTACATGTGACAAAAATGGTTGCTTTGCTATTGTATTAAGAGTCAAAAAGAATGTTGCTGGGATTAGAGAATTATAAAGTTACATAGACCTTAAAAACTGTTTAACATATACTTTGTTGTAAAAGTGGGGTGAAATTATTAAGCCATATAGAATGGCTTAAAACAAAAAATGGGGCTTCCCTGGTGGCGCAGTGGTTGAGAGTCTGCCTGCTAATGCAGGGGACAGGGGTTCGAGCCCTGGTCTGGGAGGATCCCACATGCCGCGGAGCAACTGGGCCCGTGAGCCACAACTACTGAGCCTGCGCATCTGGAGCCTGTGCTCCGCAACAAGAGAGGCCACGATAGTGAGAGGCCCACGCACCGCGATGAAGAGTGGCCCCCGCTTGCCGCAGCTAGAGGAAGCCCTCGCACAGAAATGAAGACCCAACACAGCCAAAAAAAAAAAAATTAATTAATTAATTAATTAAAGGTGCTAATAATTAAAAAAAAAAATGATAGTTGGAGACAGATGATCCAAAATCCAACTGCAATGTAATAGTTAATGTCCTTGGGAAACCATTTAACCTGTTTGTCAGTTAAGAGATTTAATAACCTCATAGGATGGTGTTATAGACTGAATGTGTCCTCCTCAAATTCATATCTTGAAGACCTAACCCCACCTCTAGTGTGATGATATTCAGAGGTGGGGCCTTTGGGAGGCAATTAGGTATAGATGAGGTCATGAGGGTGAGGCCCTATCATGGGATCAGTGTACTTATAAGAAGAGGAAGAGACCAAAGCGCTCGCTCTCTCTCTCCACCATTAGAGGATACAAGAAGGTGGCTGTCTTCAAGGCAGGAAGGGAGCCCTCACCAAGAACTGAATGTTTGCACCCAGATCATGTAACTTCCCAGCCTCTAGAACAGTGAGAAATATTTATTGTTTATGCTACCCAGGTTCTGAGATTCTGATATAGCAGCCTGAATGAATTGACACAATGGTCAAGCTCATAGGATAGTCAGGCTTTTAAATAAGATACTGCATAAGAAAATGATTTATGTTCTCCATTGCTTTTATCAAATATTGGTTATAATTTTGAAGACCCAGGTCATGAAGCTATTGAAGAGGCAGAACCAGGACCAGAAATCTAGGTTCTATAGGTTTGGTTTGGGCATAGCACTGCTTAGATCTCCTAGGTTTCCAGTGGGGCCATGTGGGCCTAGAGTGGTCACAATTCATATGCTTTGGCTGTAACTGGCCTTTTCCATTTTCCCAATGTACTATACAAATTATAACACTTCCTAGTTGTGCAGTGACTGCATCAAAGTTAGATATCACTAGCTTACAAAACCAGTCCACCTCCCCCAGCCCCACTGCCCACCGATGGTCTGTCCTGGTTGCCAGGCACTGACTGCTTTTAAAGTAGAACACTAACAGGGCTCTGGGCAGGCAGCTGTAACCCTGAAGCTACTGGCCAGAGGCAGAGCTTCAGTGCCCTTTGGAGCCAAGGAGGGCCTGTTTATGGTCATGAAAATGTCTTTCCAACTACTCCTGTGGCAGCTGCATGGTGCTTTGATGGTATTATGTGAATTATGGATACAAGGCTTAAGTCTCTTTGAGCATCCCTTGAAATTTTTGGTTTATGCTGCTTTGATTGTTTGTACAGTAAAAAGTTGATGCACTTTGAGGGAAAATGACCTAGCCAAAGGATCTGCTGCCTAAAGGATAGAGTATCTTAAAGTCAGTAGGAGGAAAAAAACTCATTACATACACCTTTAATGCCCTTGAGCCATCTGCAGTGGAGGCCAGTCCTCTGATGCTGCAAACTCTGTGTTTGGCAGAATTTAATATTGATGTGAACAGGTCTAACTTTTCACTGGGGGATAGAGTCAACCTTCTTGACTGAGAACAGAAAAGCCAGTCCTATAAAATTTTACTTCATGGAGTGATGATGGCTTATCTTGAAGGACAGTCAAGGTCACTCAAAGCCATCAAAACCACTCCATTCCAAAGTGATTGAGTCCAAAAACATCTTAAAAACATCTTAGAAGACTGTAGATCATCAGAGGGAAACATTTAATATTATTCATGTGAACATTCAGCTTCAGGAAAATCTAAAGCTGCTTGTCCAAGAATATGTCAGCTGGAAGGAAAGCGTGCAGGAGCTGAAGGGACAAAAAGGGATGCTTTAAAACCTCAACACCCAATGAGAACAGAAGGGTGGTGATAAAGATAGCCAGTTAAAATATCTGACTGAAACTGTGCTCAGATGACATTCACAGATGATGCATATGATCATGAATATACAGGTAATAACCATATAAGTATTTGCTGTTACAAATACTATAAGCAGAAGGCATATCTGAAGGTGGACATTTCTTAATTTGATTTTAGGTCATTAGAGTTTAATCATTTAGAAAGAACTACTAGAAGCTCCATTGAAGAAGCAGGTATGAGATGTGTGTCATCTGGAGGAGAGTAATACCTGTAATGTGGAAAAAGTGATCACTCTAAGAGAGATATTAAAACTAAGGTTGGCAAAGCTCAAGTGATAACAAGATGTATCAACAAATATAATTCAAAGTGTGTTAAGACCCATGTCCAGTAACTTTAAGAAACATGATTGCTTTCACAGAAGTGCAAAATTGGATAGAGACTGAGAGATTAAAATAATTGCCATTGCCACTCATGTGTAGGATACTTGACACTTTTCAAAGAATTTCAAATACAGTGATTTATGTAGCAAAATCTTTCCAAAACCGAAATTAGTTTTGCCTCCTCACGACTCTGATGTCCACATAGTAAAAGACTAAATTTGTGGGCTTCCCTGGTGGCGCAGTGGTTGGGAGTCTGCCTGCCAATGCAGGGGACACAGGGTCGAGCCCTGGTCTGGGAAGATCCCACATGCCGCAGAGCAGCTGGGCCCGTGAGCCACAACTGCTGAGCCTGTGCGTCTGGAGCCTGTGCTCCGCAACAAGAGAGGCCGCGATGGTGAGAGGCCCGTGCACCGCGATGAAGAGTGGTCCCCGCTTGCCACAACTAGAGAAAGCGCTCGCACAGAAACGAAGACCCAACACAGCCATAAATAAATAAATAAATTTTTAAAAAAAAAAAAAAAAAAAAAGACTAAATTTGTTAAAAGACTGAGTACTGTTATAGTAAAGTTGATTACCATCACACCTATATGCTGTGATTTAATTAGTATCACTCAATATCTGGTAAAGATTTTATGAAGCCTTTGTTAAAATTCAAAATCTGCTGCCAAGTAGTAACATATTATAGGGGCCCAAATTTTTAGGGGATGTGAAAGTGAGCTGCCAATTAATTCCATTTATCCAAAAATTAATATGCATTCTATCTGTACCAGAGAGGCTACATGAATAAGACAGCTTCTCAGCTTTTAATTAGAAGTTCTTATCTTCTAACAACATTCCAGTGCCTGTACAAGAAATATTATTGTAACATCATAGACCAAAGTAATTGCATAAAAATACATGGGCTCTTAGAGAAGAGAAAGATAAATATACCCATGCGTGCAGCACAGCAGATGTTAAGATGAAGTTTTGGTTGTATCTGAGGCATGGAGACTTTGCTTAGGTAAAAAAAAGGGAGAAAAGGCTTTTCATGGAAAAAAAAATACAAAAGGCAAATGAGCAGAGAACAAAGTTAAACATTCTTGCAGCCTTCCTTCTTGTCTCTCTCTTTCTAGCTTCCTCTAATTCAACCTTCACAATTCCATTGCAAAAGGAATGAAATCTCTAATCTGAAGCATGCCAATCATATGCTAACATGGGCTATCAAAGGCCCAAATCTGAATGTGTGAGTCTCTTAGTTTTCTAGTTTCATGGTTGAAATTTCCTATTTCTCAATGTATTGTCTTATTAAATATTTTGCTTCATTTTTTTAAGCAAAGATGGCATAAGAAACATTAAAAAATTCTTAGTCTGTTTCAATGCCTCCAAAAGTTAGTTCCCAAACTTTGAAAATTGCTGACACTCCTTTTTTTCTTTCTAACTATATTATTTCTGAAGCTTTTTGGAAATGTTCCAAGAAGACATGTGTGGAATGCTGCTTTGACCCACTTAAAGAGTTATTTATCCTGTGACATCTTTGGGATGGATAAAATAAATAATGTTGCCTAGTATTGGAGACATTTTCTTATACAACCAACTGTAATATAAAGTAGAATACCTTAAAAGTGAGAATTGGGGAGCAAAAGAACATGAGGAGAAAGAAATGGAGAGATTAATTCCAACCAAGGAAGACTGAGAAAGACTACAGGAAAGTGTCTACAAGGATGGGGAGGGATTATGAATGTATTTTCTGAGACTAGCTATTATTCACCTAACAATGGTCCTGATACTCTTTCCTTACATTACATATTGACATATATTGTGTTTTGTAAGCTCCTCTTTTTTACATGAGACTGTTATGATTTATTACCATGCCTATTTCTATATATTACAGATTTTATACCTGTCCCAAAATATTGTATCTATAAAATGCCTAAAATATATAATTTGACAATAAGGCAAATAGTCTCATTTATAGAGTTATACATGAATAGGTGAATATAACATACAGTGAAATTTCAAAATTAAGCTCACACTTTATAGTTGCACAGAATCTGTTAAAGTGTAGAATCTGTTATATTGTACACATAAAATTTAAATGCACTGTTTTGAAACCCTTACACAGCTTCTAAATCGTTATTATATTATTCAAACAATTTTGGTAAGAATTAAATCAACATCCAGTCAATCCTGGCACCCATATCCCTGTATCCATCAGCATCCCCAACTGCTGTGATAGGCATTAGTTTCCCTTCCATCTGCAAAGTTCTCCACGATGTAACTAAGAAGGTCTCCAGGAGGTTCCTGTGATCTCACGAGGATGGGCTCTTCGTGAGGGACCCTTACATGAGACATGGTAGTTTAGTTTTAGACAAAGTTGATGGCAGATGGTGAACATGCAAAAAGGAATTGAGTGGTTTCCTAAATTGTTAAGCACCCCCTGTTAAAAGATAAGCTGAGGCACATTTAAATTTTCAAGGGTTTATTTGAGCATACATCAGTTTGAATTCAGCAGGATGAAACCCAATGTAGTTAAGACTGCTCTACCGACAGGAATTAGGGGAGACCTTTTTAGAGAGAAGATGAGGAAGGGAAGCAAGGACATTGATTGGCTAAATCTTAGACAGTTGCCTTAAATGGGAAAGCCTAGTTGGCTATTTGCGATGGGTTGTTCTTGGGTTTCATCTCCTCAGAGCTGAGTGCATTGACTCTGACTTAGATTTTGGTTTGCTTACATAGGCTACGGAGGCACGAGAGCCACCTCAGTCTAATGGCCTTCCTGTTTAATTACATTAACACCCCTCTCCACCAATACCTCTGCACACATGCACACCCCTTCCAGAAGATGTTACTAAAACAGCAAAGAGAGAGAGAGGGAAGCGGGGGTGGAGAGAGAGAGACAGAGAGAGGGAGGGAAAGTCAAACCCTCAGGAAATTTGTTTCACTATTTTAAGCCAAAACTACCTGATTTTCTTCTTTAATGACTGGTTTTATGACCAAATGTCCCAAAGATGCCATTTCCATTTTCTTAAAGTAACCTGCATTTTCATTACTTCAGGGTTTTCAACTCCAACCTCTCTGTAGATCATCTCCACATGAGTACCGTGCACATCCTTAGCCAATTTTTATCATCTCCTCATCTCCTCATATGTGAATACAGCTCTTTTCATGATGATTCCTGCCACCTGCTGGGTGCACAGCTGGATGTTGTTGCCGCAGATTGTACCGTGGTCCCTTCATCCTTAACAAGGAGCTTCTCTTGAGAAGGAACATTTAGGTGGGCTAAAATTCTAGGCATAAGGAAATGTCCCAGTTCATATCTCAATCAATAATCTTTATTCTTACATCAAAAGCCAAGAAAGTACCTAACTACGTAATGCCAAAGTTTCAATGTGGACATTGTTTCTGGGATTAATTTCTTTTTGTGGAAAAATCACTGATGTTGATTCAGTATTTCTTTGGTATTTTGTCTGGGATTGCACTGAGTTATAGATCAACAGGCAGGGAAGCTGGATGAAACCTGACATCTTTACAAATGTGTCTTCACATTTAGGAATAGCGAATACGTTTCCACTTGCTCAGATCTATTATATAATTTAGTAAAATACTGTAAATTTCTTCATAAAATCAGTGCACCTTTACCGATAGGTCTATTTCTAGGTATTTTATAGTTTTTTTTCTTTCAGTTGCATTATCTAATTGCCTATAGCTGGTTTATACGAAAACTGTTGATTCTGACAGAATGATTTTATACCTGGGTCATGACTCTCTTGTTTGGCAGTGTAGTAGAGAGATTTTTTTAAAAATACGTTTTTCATCCTTTTAGGATATTTTAAGCAGACTAGAGTTATATGCCTTTATTCACTCAATCTGCCATCATGATCCAGTTTCTTGAATAATATTTTTAAATTTGGGGGAGGAAACTAATTTGGGTATTCACAGCCCTACAGTCCATTAAGGACAACATAACTCATTTGTAACCTAGTAACCATTTTTGTTACTAAATCACACACTGTGGTGCTAGCTGACTAAGTAACTGCTCCAATATGCCCACCTGAAAGAGGTCACTGGAAATCTCAGTAATTTAAACATTTTAGGACTATTCTTCCACAATCCTTGCTGTCAAAAGAAATGAAAAGCTCCAAACTTTAGATTTTTATCACTGAAAGTAAAAAAGAATGCAAATATAAACTTGTTTATATTGTAATTTGAGAAAATTTAATCTATAAATATTACTTTATTTAATAGAGCAAATCTAGCCAAGGAGGGAAAATGACAATGACAATTGTGATTTTCCTCCAAAACTTCAATTGATACTGACTAGTGTGATACTATTGTCACTGTCACATAGCATTGTCTTTTTATTCATTCTAAAGTTGATGTGAATACTGTATGCTTAGTACTGTGAATCCACTTATCTTCTCTACCCAGATTTTGAAAGTTATAATAACAAATACTTCTTTTGCTGTCAAATCAAATCAAATATAAGGCATTGGTAAATTTTTCATTACCCAGGATCTCAGGCAGAAGGGCTCAGGACAAACACCAGACAACATGATATCCCAACTTAAAGATTTATTATATGTTTTAATTCCACACACTCACTTTCACATCTGACAATCCCATTCTTAGAGGTGATAGTTATTTTAGGGGTTGTATGGTTGGTCTAATGTGTGTTCCAGTTTAGAAATTATTTTTTTAGGTTCTTTCTTTCTTGCATTTTTCTTTGGCATAACTCTACTTATATTCATTTTCTCTTTCCTTTTATTCTTGAATTTTTATCCTATTTTGAAAATGGCCTTGTGTTTCACTTGTTTTGACGATTAGTGTGCATGCAGGTTAACTGCTTGTTTGTATTTGTTTTCTGTTTTAAATATTTATTTATTTGTTTGGCTGTGTCAGGTCTCAGTTGCGGTACGTGGGATCTTCCTTGCGGCTCACGGGCTTCTCTCTAGTTGTGGTGCACAGGCTCCAGAGTGCGTGGGCTCAGTAGTTGCGGCACACAGGCTCTCTAGTTGTGGCACACGGGATTTAGAGCACACGGGATCTAGAGCGCATGGGCTCAGTAGTTGCGGCACGTGGGCTTAGCTGCCCTGTGGCATGTGGGATCTTAGTTCCCCAACCAGGGATCGAACCCACATCCCCTGCATTGGAAGGAGGATTCTTAACCAGTGGACCACCAGGGAAGTCCCAACTGCTTGTTTTTTACATAATAAAGTTTTATTGAACAGAATATTGACTTTATATCCATATCTCTCCTTCCATTTTTCACCCAAGCACTTCCTGCTGGTAACCACTAGATAGTTCAGTAAGCAAAACTTTTCTAATTTAAAAACACACAATTTGGAATTCTAGTCAATGGTCCTGTCTCTCAAAGAGTTGTGCTCACTAACTTGATGAAAATATACCTTTCTTATTAACCTATATATCTCCAATGTGGCAGTCACGGAGATGTGCCATGATGATGCAAGGATAGACTCCCTGTCCGGCTCTGGAGAGTGTGGTTCAGATGACAGCTTCCACTTGTTAAGTCTTTCTCATTCACCACAAATTTTGAGCCAAGGCCACTCTCTGGATGCAGCAGATAGTTGAGTAAACAAGGTGGTACAAAGGTTGTGTCATTTCTGCTTAACAAAGGACTCTTCTAACAGGCAAACCTTTCATTCAGACCTCTCTGTTGGATTGGCAAAATTTAATAAATCCAAAACCTGGCCTGAAAGTTTCTCCTGCAGAATCCTGCTTCTTCCCCCCATCTTTATTTTACAGGTGTTCCTCCACAATAAACCTTTGTAGACTTTCTGAGTAGATCCTCAGCATATACTTCTCAGAGGATCCAAATTGCATAACATGAAAACACATTAGTGCAGGCTGCTGAATTATGACATTTATCCACTGGGTAAAAACACTTCTGCTCTTAGCCTTGATATCATGTGGGATGATATATTTATGAGTCCTTTATAATCATAGTCTCACCAACCATACAACCATTTGTCTAGAATTGTGAAAAAATACTTGCCAACATGAATAGTGTGTGACAAAGTCTATAATCATCAATAATCATCAGTTTGGTTTATTATTAAGTATGTAATGGTTTACATATTTTTATGAGGTACTTCAGACCCTCAAACGTGAGAAATAAATTATACATCCATATTATAAGTTCCCCTATTGCTACAATTTCAGAAATGAATATGGCACTTTCCAGTTTGAAAAGAGCTGTTTTCAATGTCATTCTTCACTTTAGCTGCAGAAGTGTAGAGGACATCCTATTTTACCTTAAAATAACAGCAGCAACAACAGCAAAAGCACAGCATTGCTTTTTTCAAAGATAAAATTACTTTAACATTTTATGTTTTGAATAAAATGATTTATTCTGGGGTAGAGAGTACATGTTTACCTTAAAAAGCACAAGCTTTTCATCATGATCCTAGCAAATCCAGATGTAACTCATTCAAAATATAATGAAACATCTCCCTGTGCCCCTTTAGAACACGTTAATGTTTATGGAATTCCTTGTAAGTAGATGTAGGCGTAGGTGTGCATGTGGGGGGGGGGGGTGTATACATATAAAATAAGACAGTACTAGTAGCAAGGCTAATAAATGCTCCTACAATTATTTCAAGTGGTGGTTTTCATTTTCCATCTTATTTTCAACAAATATACAAAATCTCACAGATGCTAATGTATACTCTATTTTATTATTTAGGATTCTGTTGGTTTCAAGTGATAGAAATGCAGGTAAAATGATCTTAGGCAAGATGTGGACTACGGCTACCAGAACCAAGAACTTGTGACCCAGTTGTGCTCTCTGCCCCTCCTTCTGTGTCTCTCTCTCTCTCCATTGCTCATTTTGCCTCTCTTGGCCTACTTGTTTTTTTCATAAATTCACATTGGATTGGGGGTGGGTGGTATATTTGTCCTTGAGAATCAGTTACCTTACTAAAATCCAAAGGCAATTGTTTGACAACTGTTTGATATGCTAGGGAGTGATGGAGCAAGATTTGATTGCCAAATAAGCATGCTCTAGAGCTCCTGGTGTTAACATGTGCTCTATACCCATTCCACAGCTAACATGTATCAAAAATTTTTTATTCTTCCTTTCAGTAGGTGGAAGATTTAGTCTAATTCAACCAATATTAATAACAATCTACCATATTGCAGACACTGCATTAAGCACAGGAAATATGTGGATAAATATAGTATAGACCTTTCCCTGAGGTAGTATATAATACAAAAAGGAAGAAAAAATGTAAAAATAAAATAATGAAAATATAAATATATATGATATTTGCTATAAGAAATTTGTATGTAAAACTTTACGTTAGTAAACTTGATTATCTTTAGGAAAAAAGGGTAGAAATTTGGGAGCAAGGAGAGATTCTACATTGGAGGTGATGCCTGATGAACATTTGGAAGAATTGATGTGTTTAACAGTTGAATTTTATAAATAAGAACATAAAGTGCGAAGGCATAGAGTCACAGAATAACACAGTACTTTGAATAATTGTAACTGTTTCAGATAAATGGAGAAAAAAGCACATGAGTAAGCTTAATAGACAGAGTTAGATGGAGAGCCAAAGCCAGAAAAAGAAAGATCTTAGAGGTTATGAAAAGAATATTGGAATTTATTCTAACATAATTTAAAAATTTTAAACAGGAGTTGGGTGAGCTAGGGGCAGTGAAAAAAATGTTTTTAATTTTCATTTTAAAGAGATCTTCCTGGCAACAGTATGGAGAAAAGATTCATGAGTAATTGACTGTTGGCCATTAAATGAGATCGGGGGCAAGAAGTATAATTTCTTGAACCAAATCAGTGACACTCAAGATTGAAGACTAATGATAGAAACCTGAGCATCGTTTACAGCATGATTTCTAAGAAAAATGCTTTAGAACAGACCTTAACTAAAACAAATAAAACAAAACCGAAACACTTGTCTCTTAATTGTGGTTTAGTGATGGTTTGTATTCATCACATATACATACCACTTAGTTGTCATAAGTAAATATATAATTTGATTCAAAACACAGAAAAAGAAAATAGAACTGAGTGATAGTAACATATATTAACACCACTATCCATGTCTATTAAATTTTTATAGGCCTATCATCAAAAGAATAGAAGACATTATGAGAAAACCTTCTGATCAGTTCTAAAATCATGTATTTGACTTTTCAATGCTCTCCATTATTTGGCAGCACTCCCATATATTAAAAACCATTTCCAACTCACACTCCGCAGCCACACTCGAAAACGGCCACTCCCTTCTCCCTCTTAAATGCTCTATTTTCTTCCTGACTCCATACATTTAATTGTATTTTCTCCCATCATGACATGCCTTTCATTCTTCTGTCAACACAACTATATCCTCCCAAATTCTCAAGGCCTGGCTTGAGCCTTATTACTGTAACAGCCCATGCTAATCATTTCCTTCCCTTATTTCCTAGGAGTGAAGGAGTAAGATACAATTTAGCTTTTATATTTATCTCCCTCCTTAGACACAGCGCCTTGATGGAAGGACTAAGTCTTAAAAGGCTTTTTTATACTTCACATAGCACAGTACTAAAGGCATAGTAAAATTTTGCTAAATAACTTTTCAGTGATTCATGCTGGTGATATCAGAATGGATTGGCATCATTTTGCTTGTTCAAGGAAAAATCCTAATTAAACATCAATGGTAGAAGTTTTTAAGTGGATGTTCAATCAATGTTGCATACTCCCTGAGTTTGTGCTACTTCTATTAGAACAGAATGACCAGATGAGAGATCGAGCTGGATTTTTTTCCTTGGCCCCATTCCACGATAACCTCAGGCAGTCTAATTAATTTTTAATTTTCTTTCTTGGTCAATTCAAGTACAGGGATGTTGTAAAGACAAATAACTGAGAATTAGAGAAGGAAATACTTCCGTTTGATTGCTAACACAATTTTGTTAAAATATACCATATAAAATCTATGTTACAGAACATTATATAAAAATAAAATGATAGAAGATTCTTAATAGCTAAAGCCCTTTAAAATTTCATCTTAAGGACATAATATGCATAAATTGTACATTTTACAACAGATTCTGACACATTTTATTCATTCTACACATAATGCAAATTTTTGCAGGAGCCAGTTATTGGAAATGAATGAATTTAGTGATATGCCTCATAGTAGTTATTGGTTCAGTTGAACTACTGAATTAATACTAACTTTAAGTTTTAGACTGAAACTTCAGCTCGTTATCTACAGAATTTTTTTTTTTTTTTACATGAAAGATGGAGACAATTTTAAATGAAAAATTTAATCTAAATGTGCTAGGGAAAAATCTAAGAGGATTGAAAAACTCCCACAGAATGTAAACAAACTATTTTTACCCACGTCACACCCTAAACAAGAAGTGCTTTCTAACTTTAGAAACTGTGAACGACTCATTTAAGGTGGATGTTTTTCATAATTTTTAAAAACAACTATAAAAATTATTTGACAATTTCAGAGGATTTGGGGGCAAAATGTAACTGTAGAGCTTAAAAGACTTGAATTATCTTTGCTGGTGAACAATTTTGTTTAAAACGTAAAAATCAGTAAAGTATATAAAACTAATGAATTCCACTGGAGAATGTTAGCCAGAAAAATAACTAGAGCAAAAGGTATTTGAGAAACTGAGAGGGAGAAAGACAGACAGACAGACAGACAGATAGACAGGTGTAAGGTTAGTCCAAAGTAGGAACCTATTCTAATAGTTGCTGGGGATCTGTGAATGGAATATTCTTCTTTCTGACAAAGGCATGGAGAGGAGCGTGTGGTAGCCCACTCAGCCATATTCCACATATCAGAGAAATTCAGAACTGAAATATCTGTGTCCACCTTCTGCTTAATGGTACCGATAGCAGAGAATTCACAAATATTTCTATTATTCTCCTATCTTTTTATCTCAGACAAGTTTGATCTCTTTTCTCCCTTCCATTTCCCCCCACCAGATACTGAAATACACATTAAGATAATAAAAACAAGCTTCTGTTGACTTACTCTCATAATAGTCAAGAAACACAATATAGGGGCTTCCCTGGTAGCGCAGTGGTTGAGAATCTGCCTGCCAATGCAGGGGACACGGGTTCGAGCCCTGGTCTGGGAAGATCCCACATGCCGCGGAGCAACTAAGCCCGTGCGCCACAACTACTGAGCCTGCGCGTCTGGAGCCTGTGCTCCACAACAAGAGAGGCCGCAATAGTGAGAGGCCCGTGCGCCGCGATGAAGAGTGGCCCCCGCTCGCTGAAACTGGAGAAAGTCCTCGCACAGAAACGAAGACCCAACACAGCCAAAAATAAATAAATAAATAAATTAATTAAAAAACAAAAAACCCCACAATATAACAAGCCTGCTCTTAGATGATAAGCAACAATTAGAATGTGAACAAGTAAAAAAAAAATGAGCTCCTAACTTGAGGCTTTAGAAAATTTTATTTGAAGGATCTTTGATTTATTGTGTTTGTATGTGTAGTTAACTGAATCAAGCTACATGTAATAGTGCTGTTTTCACAGTGAGAAGTAAAATATCTGTGATAATAAATTACCCATTCGTAGCTCTTTTTAATATAGAAGACGAAACTAAAATCATAGGTTCTCAAGAGAGCTCTTTTGATAAAAAAAATTAATATATCCTCTATCTTTGATGGCTGGAAATAAAAGATTCTGTCTTTTCCCATTTACCTTCAGGGGTTTTTGTTGTTGTTACTACTTGGGGTTTTTTTGTTTTTTAGTCTTGAATTATTTAGCCATAATCAAATCTCAGACGTGGAAGTGACTTGAGTATCATCCACTCCTTTCTACCATCCATTGCCTGAATTCTACCTATAACCTGACTGAGAGACAGTTATTTATTCTTTACCCAAAGATTTCCTTGTGGTGAGGGTCAGGCCCCTTTCTCTGGGAAAGCATGGACTAAATTAAATTGACCCTGCTGAAATGGAAGTAAATTTTTAGTATCCATCTTATAAATGCAATGTATGGTATCCTTTATTTGAGCATATATTTTTATCAAAGAACATAAAATTTCATGCTTTTAGCATATTCACCATACATTTGCATCATTCAAAGAATGTGATGTATTTTGTTCTCACAATAATACTGTTATTCTGGGCATTTTCTTATTATGCATTGTCAACTATTTTTTTAACTTAAATACAAGAGTTTCCATTAATTTTTGTAATACACTAGCTCTTTATTTTGACTTGTTTTCCATGTGTCAAAATTATTTTGATTGTTCATTCCTCACCAGAACTTTCACTGTCCTGTCCTGCATTATGCCATTTGTAAAAGAATTAACAAAAACTCTGATAACAACAGCTGTGCAAGGAACAGATGATGCCGGAATCAAAGCAAGGGTAGACTCTTGGTGTTACCATCAGTCCTCTTTAAGGATTCTTGAATCATAAACAATGTAAAGACAATTAGGGGCCCAGCCTCAAGTGATCATTCATTTAATACATTGTTAAGATCTCACACAAAAAAAGTAATTCTAATTCCTGTTGAATACAAATATGCTGGAGGAACGGTAAAAAGGAGTGATTGCAGAAACCCTCTGACTATAGGAAACTCTGGGTTATTTGAAAGTGAAAATTTACGGGATCAATTGGTCATTAAGTGCATTAACATGATTTGGACCTAATTAATGCCAGTGATTCCTCTAGTATGACTTCATTCATTCATTTTTTTCATTTTTGAACATATAAAAATTTTAGCAAAAGGTAGCTGCTATTAATAATAATTATTATTATTACTATTATTTACTATCAACACTACTATCACTAGATGCCCCCCAGATCTGGGAAATTCAGCACTGAACAACACAGAGAATTTCTTTTTCTGACAAAGTACAATTTGTGAGAGGGAAACAGACAATGTAGCAACATTTGTTTGGACGGTATCAAGCAGTGATGAATGCTTTGAAGAAATAAAATATAGTAATAGGAAAATGTAAAGTCTTGTAGTTGGAACAAATTTGTTAAATAAAATAAAAATAAAGTGGCTTATAATGCTAAATTGCTTAATAAATGTTAGTTGAATGAATAAATTAAAAAATGAATGCCACAAGGGGAAAAGGAAATGAATGAATGAATGAATGAATGATTTGGAGGAGAAAAAGACAAATAGGACAGAAATCATTCTCAAAATGCCCACCCATCAATCTCAGAGAAAATGCAGATAAAATTGCCCCTCAGAATTTCCTGCCCATTCCCCAAAGTTGCCTTTTTGTGATTTTTCCCCTGGAAGGGCTATTCTTGTTTCAACAGGGAAACAAATCTTGTTGAGAACACACTGTGTATTATTCCTAGACTCTCTTCCAAAAGATGGCCCTGAACTCCTCCTGCCATGGAGAGTATTTATAGATCTCTCTCTGGAGTGCAGATCAGCTGTTTATAGTAGGCTAACAAAGAACACAGGGCAACAGGAGGTGTCACAGGGCTCTTGAACCATTTTTGTGTAAAGCCCTAAAGTGAAATTTCAAATGCAAATCTGAATGAAAAATAATTAGTATTTTCTTTCCTTATCCCAAGGAGTCAGATCATGTAAACTATTGTATCAAAATGAAAACAAAAAATAAACCCATGCTCCCTAAATGACAATTTCAGTCGTTGGAATTAATTTCTCAGTTGAACAACATCTGCAAGTCGGATTGTTCTTTTGCTGTTTCTGTTCAACTCAAAATATTTTCTGACAGATGGTGATATAGCAATAAATAAGGCCTGTGTACTTCAGAGGCTGGAAAGAGCCTGGGCTCATGAAATAAATATCATAAATAAATATATTTTAAGGTGTCCCTATGTTTACTGAGCTCTGAGATCGTAGAGGAAAAAAATCTCATTTATATTGCAGAAAATAAAGTTTCCTACCTCCTTTCGTACTTCCTCACAATACTAACAAAAGACTTATGGTGTATTCCTGGCAGAAAATTCTGGCCACAAGATATCTCCTTTGTGGACACTAAATATAGTACTTTTTAAATAGTTATTTGGTTTAAAATTTGTAGGTGAGCAAAAATATCTAGTCGATTTTCCATTTCCTAACTACAAGACAGAATCAACTGAATTTAAAACAAACATTTGTGAAACCAGTTAGGTTTATTCAAGAAAAAAGAAAGGAAAAATAACTAAGCATGTTAACATTAAGCTTATGAAATGCAATACTGTATGTGGAAAAATTCCTGGATTCGTGAAGCCCTTTTATTATTTTTTTTAAGTCACAGTCATGCCTAAACCTGCTGGTAAAAGAACACTGAACGTAACTTTAAGGTAAATCAAGATGATACTGTTTTAGTAAAATAATGACAGACTACTTTGCCTTAGGAACTGGATGTGACAAAAATCAGTGTCTGGAATGCTTGTCATTCTAGTCACAAATGCCACTTTTACCATGCATTGCAAATAAACTAAGGCTTGATATATACTCTAACATACACACTAGAAAAAAGTTTCCATTTTAAACTTAGTATTTTTTTAAACGTTAGGATTCCTTGTGTAGTATAAAAGCTATTTGATGTAGCTTAAGCAGGCAAACTGTAATAAATCAGAGTCCGTGTATAACACAAAGATTTTGCTGTCCTTTTGCCCTAAATCTATAAGCAGCAGATTTTATTTATTTCCAGAGCAATTAACTAAAACACTTGCTTTTTAAAGCCTAAAGAAAGAAAAAGAAGAGAGTACTTTGCTACCTTCTATTTCTGACTTGCTACAAAATCACAGAACTTAAACAAATTTAAAACACTAGGTGAGGGAGTAATCATCACATTAAAATGATTAATAAAATATATGACTAATATCCTATGAGATCTGAACCTTATTTCTTAAGATTTGAACTGCTTTATGATTTTGATGCCCTAGCTCTCTCAGAGATTACCAAAAAATCTACTGTTGCTTAAATCTTCAAATTAAAAAAACTGTTCTCAGGGTACTGAATTTTAAATTTGTTTACGTCTATAAGAATTTCTAAGGAGAGACATAAAAATAAAATTATTGTAAAATATATCACTTGGATTACAGAGAAGAATAAACACAAAAGCCATGTAAGTGTATGTTTCTGTATGTGTGTGCGGGGAAGGCTGTAGAAAGTAGGTTAACTTTATATAGGATATAGGAAATCTAATGCTTGTGTTATTATATAATAAAAATAGGTTAGATGAATGGTATTGAACAGATTTTTTAGTGATATACAATATGCTCTGCTAAAGGCTTACTTTAAAATAGAAACTATAATTTGCAAGGAAATTATGACTCATGGAAACAAATCTCTTAAAGCAATCAATCTGACTTTTTTTTTCACTAAAAATACAAGTCTGAAATTCTCTCTTGAAGCTTTTGCATATCCAATAGACTTTGATTCTTTTTCTTCTCTGTATCTATGCTTATCTATGTTTAATTTTTGTTTAAAATGCTAACTGAACCATATTTAAAATGTCTTCTATTGAAATGATATTTATTTTCTTCTTTGTCTAGATGGTGTATAATACAGCTATATAAGTAGAATTTAGAAAACAAAAGTTGTTTAGTTTTCTACTAAAAATAGTATAATTGGGGGGAATGTTATAATCAGATTATGTACATTTGTGATCCAATACAGAGATTTACACACACACACAAAATATATATATATATATTGAATGTTGAATTAATCATATCACTTCTCAGAGAAACTTCAGGCTGTTTATAGATAAATATTATCCATGTTCAATTTTTTGCAATTATTTTTCCCAATTGTTCCAAATAGATACTTGAGTAACACAAAAAACATACTTGAGTTTTTGCATCAAATAATATACTCAGAATAGCACACCCTTTGCCGAGAATGTTTGTAATGTTTGTTTTTCTTTCAGTGTTTCTAGCACCAAATGATACAACATAAATTTACAATAAAAGAAACAGTGTTTCGATAATGTTCATTAAGAATTTTGTAATTAAGGTAACACAGTGTCCATCTCCATGATTACAGCTCCTATCACTTACCTGCCTGTCATATTCTCTAACGGCTGAAGATGAAAAGTAGACTTTCAAAATCAGTATAGGTTATACCTTTGTTTTTCTTTCTATAATCAACCATATCTTACAAAGAAGGAATTCCTCTACAGAGTTTCTATTTGGCTCAGATCAAATAAAAAAGGCAAACATTACTGGGAAAATTGCCATTTGTCAACTGTTCCATGTCATATCGTGTGGTGATACAGTTCTCTACACAACAAATGTCAGAATGCTGACACTCTACTGTACAAACTAAAACAAGTACAAAATTGAGCATAAATAATCTAAAAATATTGGCAGCAGTACATTCCTAGATGAATGGAGTTAGTGATGACTAATATTTTCTTCCAAAGGCTCTAGTACACCTTTATATATTTTCTATAGGACATCCTTAGTGGGAGGGGAACAGAGAACACATAAGAGTCAAGTTATTTTTAAAGTTAACAATGAAAAAAAGATTTTGAATCCTTGCTTAATTAAAAATGGAACAGTACAAGAGGGTGACTCATTTCTATCATAAGGAGCTGAAAATTAAAAATTAAGCAATATCCTAAAAGTATAAGTGCAATATCCTAAAAGACTGATTCAAATACTACTTCACATAAAAACCTTCATATAGATCCCAAAGTTCACTTATTTATTTAGACTATTTGTTGATATCACAGCACTGTCCTTTCTTAAATGCAAAACAAACAAAACAAAAAAGCAGGTAAAGAGAAGGGTATTTATTGCCTCAAATAGTTCCTTATAATGGTAAAACAATTGCTTCCTTTCTAACTGACTGAAAAGTTACAGGATACAGTCCTCAAATATTCAAATCTTACCTTTAGAGATAAACGTGAATGGTTTCTTCATCCAATTGTGATTCAACAGTCCCTAACCATTAAGGTACTAATTTATGCAAGAAAGTAGAGGTCCTAATATGTGTTACATTTTATTCGGAAATATAGATGACAATTCCTCTTACTAGGTAGCTTAGAGTGACTAGTTCTTGCCATAATGTTGTCATAGTGATAGTGACATCAATGTACTTCATGGTAATCAGTGCAGCGATTTATCTGAGAAAATATTAGTGCTGATTCCTGATGCATTTTACATTTTAAAATGCTGAAAAATATACTATTTAATATATTACAGGTAAATGGGCTTTACTTAAGTAAAGCAGACCAAAACTCTAGACAGACTGATTGATCCATGTATCTGCAAAATGTACATTAAAAAAAAGCATCTGAATGGATAAAGGGGATATTGATGAACAAGCCAGGAGATCATGATTAACCGGTTGCTAAGGAAGATCCTGCTCTCAAGTGCCTTTGCCAAACACAAAAGCTCCTCAAGTCATGGGCTCGGTTTAATTATTTTGTTAAATCCTTTTTAATTTCTTTGGACTCCAAGAGTGATATGGTGGTGATAGTCCTGAATTCTGGATTCCATCCCTCACAATCTTGGCAAAACACTTTCAGTCCTCACCTTTCATGCCAAAGGGTTGTTACTGAAACTTCAGATGTTACACTTGGTAGTTCAATTACCTCTTACTCCAATGCCTTGCAGACTAATGTCACAATAAGCAACGAGAAGAACATTGGCAGAACCTCTCTGAGATGGAGAGGAATCCCCCGTTTTTAGGTCACCAGCACATTAAAAATGAAAACAACGTATATAAACAAAAAGGGTTATAATTTTGTGTATTTAAAATGGCTTCTTTTTATAAACTATTTTAACATCAAACTATGATACAATAATTAGGCTTTTCACACAAAATTATAGGATTTATTTTAAAAATAATAATTCATAATATTATTAACCAGTAAGGGATCCCATGCTGAAATTTGGAAGAACATTACTCTCTTTTCCAATCCAGGCAACGAGTCTCTGTAACTGATTGTGCAGCCTCATTTTGAGACCTTAATGCCTTCATGCATGTGTGAATATGGCCAGTCATAATGCTTTATCTATGAGTAATTAATCCTAATTAAAATAAAGGGATATCAGAGGCACTCAGGGCAAAGTAGACCTTACCATACCCAAATTCCAGACTCAGAAGTTTTTTTTGTTGTTTTTTAAATTTACACTTTCTGGTTTGTGTAAAATCTAAACACGGGGAGGGGGAAGGGTAAGCTGGGACGAAGTGAGAGAGTGGCATGGACATATATATACTACCAAAGGTAAAATAGATAGCTAGTGGGAAGCAGCCACATAGCACAGGGAGATCAGCTCGGTGCTTTGTGACCACCTAGAGGGGTGGGATAGGGAGGGTGGGAGCGAGAAGCAAGAGGGAAGAGATATGGGGATTTATGTATATGAATAGCTGATTCACTTTGTTATAAAGCAGAAACTAACACACCATTGTAAAGCAATTATACTCCAATAAAGATGTTAAAAAAAAAATCTATCAATTTTTGGAGGATAAACTATGAAAACCGTAACTGGATTACTTTCAGTTAGCTATTTGCTTCATTAATCATTCTCATTGGTTGGACTCTGAAAAGTAGCATTGCTTCTTTGCCAGCCTTGTAATTTCACTTCAAAAACAGTGACTTAGACATGGCCAAACACGATAATCTCTCTGCACTGACAGGAGTATCTTTTAGTTGATTAAAAAAAGGATGTGTTTACTCTGGGCTCTGTTAATAAAGATAGATTTCATAGAGCTGATTTTGATTCAGTATTATTAATCAAGGGTTTTATTTCCATTTAGGCAATTTTCACAAGTCACAGAATTGATATTTGCAGTTTTGAGTATTTACTTTATGCCATACCATCTCAGACCGGTTTAGTGTGGAGGGATTGGAGGCCAAAAGCAATGCTGAATGTTTGCTGTCAGTAGTCTGTTTACTCGCTATATTTACATCTATAGGAACATACATATGAATATATCCATACTCTTGAGAAATTATCATAGATCAGAGCTTCCCAAATGGAGGCTATTTTGCCACCCAGGAGGCATGTGCCAATATCTGGAGATATTTTTGTTTGTCACAACTTGGTAAGAGAGGGTGCTACTGGCATCTATTAGGTAGAGAACATGGATGGTGCTAAACATTCTGCAATGCATAGAACAGGCCCTCACAACAGAGACTGACATGGTCTCAAATGCCTCAAATGTCAATAGTGTCATGGGGTAGAAACACTGCTATTCACACACACACACACACACACAAAGAATATATAAAACAAGCTGATAGGGCTTCCCTGGTGGCGCAGTGGTTGAGAGTCTGCCTGCCAATGCAGGGGACACGGATTCGAGCCCTGGTCTG
Organism: Balaenoptera ricei; assembly: GCF_028023285.1. Classification (NCBI taxonomy): domain Eukaryota; kingdom Metazoa; phylum Chordata; class Mammalia; order Artiodactyla; family Balaenopteridae; genus Balaenoptera; species Balaenoptera ricei. Next base: position 69,032,791 of record NC_082647.1, read on the forward strand.
GGAAGATCCCACATGCCGCGGAGCAGCTGGGCCCATGAGCAACAATTACTGAGCCTGCACGTCTGGAGCCAGTGCTCCACAACAAGAGAGGCCACGATCGTGAGAGGCCCGCGCACCGCGATGAAGAGTGGTCCCCACTCGCCGCAACTAGAGAAAGCCCTCGCACAGAAATGAAGACCCAACACAGCCAAAAATAAATATAAATAAATAAATAAATTTTAAAAAAACAAGCTGATAATCATGGCCACATACTGTTGCTCAGAAAAGGAGATCAAATAATTTGCATCTTATAAAATGTTAATGTATCAAGGTTTAATCTTAAGCATGGTATGTGGTGAACCATCCCAGTTTTCAGACACATGCTCAGGTTACCTCAAAACCAGTACCAGTGCTGGACACTGTTTCTTATATGTTGTAAGTAAACATGTGGTTTGCTGAATTGAGTTGAATGTATCTTGCTGCAATGGATATCTATTTGGGAAAGTCACCATACTTCCACTCAGCAAGACTTGCTAGACAGTACAACCCTAAAGGATGCATGATAGCCTGTTTACATTGTGCACATGCTCTGTCTGGATGGCTAACCATATTGTCAGGAGCATATATTCAGACCCATTCAGGAAAGTCTTCTGGATGCTACATAAGAGCATAGGTTCGCTTTGTTTTTGTTTTGTATTACTAAACATGTGTCCAGGAAAACATTTACCACCCAGAAGAGTAGAGATCAAATCCAAGATAACACACTATCTCTGGTAGAAAAGAAAAAAAAAAAAGGAAAAGAAAAAGAAAGATTAATTCAAAAAGATTTGAGATATCAAGATTGCACAGAATATTTTATCATAATTGGTATATCTGTCTTCTTTAGCTTAAAAATGATTTTTTTCCCTAACTGCATGTTTCGTTTCTTACTTCTCATCACTTTTTCTCCCAAATTGTCCTATCTTATCCTTCAGTTAGCAAACATTCACCTAAAATACCCGATATACTCCATAAAACTCCTACAAATAATACTGGAAGTAGTTGAGGGAATTACTAGGCACTGGTATTGCAGAAGAGAACTGTCCAATAGGACTCTCTGCTCTGTAGGAAATTCTATTCTGCACCCAGCAACACAGTCACAACTAGTAGCACGTGCCTACTGAGACCTAGAAATGTGGTCAGTGTACCTAAGGAAAAATTTTTTCAATATCATTTTATTTAACTTTGACTAGGAGCTAGTGTATTGAAGAGTGGAATTCTAGAATACCGATGACTCAAAGAAATTGAGGTTACAGGAAACAGATAAAACCGATTTGAACAGAAGGACAGAAGAAATACTAAGACAAAAAAGGAAAATGATTATGATGAATCAATGCCTATAAGAGTTTAATCTTCTTTTGACATTTAGGTTCTTTTGACATTTAGGTTCCACGGCTTTATTGGAGGTGGAAATGTCTTATCTAATTTTTCAGCAACTTGATGTGACTTTGCTTTGGGGCAATTCTAGGAATTTACAAACTTCAGATTTGGGTGAAACATTCCTGTAATTGATTTATAGTAAAAGAAAACTAACTACATGTTTTATGAGATTTAAAGATTTTTTTGATAGAGGAACAAAACACATGGACATTTGGATAGATGAAAGGGAGAAGTCTGCTATTTAGCACTCCAGAGGAGAGATGGTTGCCAGACAGGGACACAGAAGAACTGCCCTCTCTACCACCCCAGCAGGTATCAGCAAGCTATAGCTGTAGGGGATAAAGGGGAGAGAGTCAGCTAGGTTCAGAGAGATCCCTGTGGGTTGGCTAATTTGGATGATTTTTCAGGCTCCGGGCATAGGGGCTGTCCTCAGTTTTGTCTGGTTCCTGACCCTGAGGCAGTTAGCATGGATGCACCGTGATCCTGAATGTGAGAGCCTGATAAGGGAAGTGGTTGGGTTGTGGACTTAATCAGCTGCTCAAGAAGGAGAACTGACCAGCTTTTAGTCAGGCCCTCAAAACTGGGTCAAGACAGCGCAAAAACAAAACTCTCTTACAGTTGCCTTCTTGTTGTCTTGGCATCAGTTTTGAGTTCAATTATTTGAAGAATTCCAGTAGCCCAAGTAGTAGAGGAGACTTTTACAGAGTGGCATATAAATGCCCCTAAACTGCCTAGGAAAACATTTTATTATGGGAGTCAGAAGGAGGGAAACAAGTAGAAGTATAAATAGGTCAACCGTATCCAAGTTTCCTGTTTATATGGCAAAAACAGATCTGAAGTTTGGGGGTCTCTAACAATGTCATGGTGGACTTGTAAGGTGTGTGACAGTATGAATCATGTAGTTTGTGATAATAATATCTTGGTGTATCCCTTGAGTCAAGGTGGTAGGTGCAGCAGTTTTGTTGATGGAGAGTGTGAACTGCTAGCTCAGCAAGGTATAGGTGAGTCGTATTTGTTTGTAGCCATGGGGAAGGGGTGGTTTTGGTGGCCGTAGACACAGGGTGGGCACTTGTGGGGGGCAAGGTAGAGCGAGAAGGGAAGTAGGAGAAGGCTCTGGGGAGTGGGAGGTCCAACTGAAGGGTGGACCAATGTGAGGAAGTTACCTACCTGGGGAAGAACTAATTTCCATTAATTTTTTAATAGCACAGAGAGCAGTAACCTTTATAAGATTTCCCTTTAGGTATGCAAGTATAGCTATAGAACAAGGAGCATACCACAAGCTAAGTAAACAGCAAACTCAGGAAACACAGAATCCCTAACATCCAATGAAAAAAAAAAAACAGTAACTGTTTCATGTCAGCATCTTAGGAGAGACAACTGGTGGGTGTTGCTGGTATGGTGGTCTCAGTGTCCAGGGAGTAGTTTTCTCTGTCACAGGGTGCAAAGTCATCTCCAGTGGAGTAGTCTTAGGCCCAAGTAGTGTCATCTAGGGTGATACCTTCTCAAGAACAAGCTCCTGGTCCAGGGCAATGCGGTTTGGGATATGGCACTGGGGGTATCCTTTATAAGTGGATACCCACTCAAGTGAATATGGGTTTTGTTTTTGTGGCTCTGTGGTATTATAACAAGACAGAGCTTCTTTTTTTAAAAATTTATTTATTGATTTATTGATTTATGGCTGCATTGGGTCTTCGTTGTTGCATGCGGGCTTTCTCTAGTTGTGGCGAGAGGGGGCTACTCTTCGTTGTGGTGCACGGGCTTCTCACTGCAGTGGCTTCTCTTCTTGTGGAACACTAGGCGCCCGGGCTCAGTAGTTGTGGCACACAGGCTCAGTAGTTGTGGCTCACGGGCTCTAGGGCACTGGCTCAGTAGTTGTGGCACACGGGCTTAGTTGCTCTGCAGCATGTGGGATCTTCCTGCACCAGGGATTGAACCCATGTCCCTTGCATTGGCAGGCGGATTCTTAATCACTGCACCACCAGAGAAGTCCCAAGACTGAGCTTCTTGTAAAATATCAAGGCGATTTTGGTCCTGGGAGCTTGACTTATAAATATCTTTCAAACAAAGGTTTCGTGGGTGCACAGCTAGCAAAGATGATGCTTGCCTCAACGAAGTTGCTATCACTGAACTGAAGCACCGGAACCCAACTGACATAATTAAATCCCTGATTAAGGGTGGCCACATCTAAAAGCTCCCAACTGTCCAAGATTCTGTCCAGATGGGTGATGAAAGGGATTCTACTGCAGATAGGTTTTTAAATCACATGGCCTATTTGGGGTGCATCTTGTTAATAGGATGTCACGTTTGTCAATTAAAATATCTGTGGCTGAGCTTGGAGCTCCAGCATAGCCTATAGGCAGGCCCTCCAATTTAGGCAATTACCATGGGCCCTTTGCCTCAGTTGTTGGCTTGGTTGGTAATGGAAAAGCCAGTGAAGACTTCAGGTTGTAGGGGTGTGGGCTCCAGCATCTGCCAAGTTTGGTTAAAACAATGGTTTACTTGGAGTGTTGGAGCCTCTGGATTGCAAACCAGTGAAAGCATCCAGACCAATAGCAACGAGACCAATGGTCAACAAAATAGTGTGTGGCTGCACTTGATAGACCTTTGTTGTTTGATGTCAATTTTTCTCTGGCTTGTATTATTACCAATGAAGGGTTGTCTGGCTTCTTCATTATGGGATATGGTGCTGACTTTATTATTATCTCCTAATGTTATCTCCATTTTTATTTACCAAGTCCAGTTTCCTAGCTCCCTAGTAGCCCACATGGTCTGAGGGAATAGTCCTGGAAAAATAATTTTAATTTTCTGGAGGGAATCAGATGGAGAGCCAGGATTATCTACCCCTTATAACCTGAATACTGATGAAGATTTTTTTGAGTGGTAGAAGTTTAGGCTCAAATGAGTCACATGTCAGATGGGCAGGTTCCTGGCCCATGGGACAGTCTATGGTTAACAGGTCCCAGAAGAGTATGTACCCTACATCTGGCCTCCAGCGCTATGGGGGTGGAACAGAATTGAAAATCTGTAAAGGTAGAAAAAGACATTATTAAAGGGCCTCATATATAATTCATCTTTATATACATGTAGCCAGACATATTCCCCCTTTAAATATAGGAAAGGTCGAAAGGAAGGTTTTTTATTTAAAGCTGGTGTGTGGTATGAGTTGACTAAGGGGCCTTGAATTAAGAGAGATTAATGCCTGGGGGCATGAAAGACACTGCCTAGTGGTTTGTCATTTTTTGACTGAAGAGAGAGTTCTTTGAGGAGCCCATTAGGCCTCTCAATTAAACCAGCTGTCTGGACCTGCTGGGGTAGTGAGTTTTATTGACTGACAGTCGAGGAGCCCAGCATTGTGTATTCTGAGAAGTGAAATATGTGCAGTGTCTATCGGCAGTGTCTGGAACACCCAAGGAGATAAGGAGTGTCCTGATGGGGCCTTATATTGTGGCCTTAATATATGTAGAGATATGTGTAGCCTAGATTTCTATTTTGGGTATCTGTGAGCAAAGTGGTTCACAGAGTCCTTTACCTTGAACAGAGGGAACAACTCTTAGGCAATGACTCAAGAATTTTTAAAAAAATATATGTATATGGAATAATTTGCTGACTAGGGCATACAGTGCTAAAATGACTGAAATATGGCAAATTTTCTGCCTCTTGGGCCCTCTCCTTTATCATGGACATACCAGTTAGGAGATGGAAAGCAGTGCCATACCACTGAGCACCAGTTATGATGGTGGCAATGCCACCCATATAGTCTATGAAGTTTCACTGCTGTTCCACCAGTTGATCCCAAGGTACTCCCCAGGTAGCTAAGGTAACTGGGAGAAGGGCAACCTTATCCAGCAGCCTGGCATCTGGCAAGAAACTGAGGAGAGGAGAGACAAACCCCTCCTCCAGGTGGAATATTCCAGAAGGCTCAGGCTTGGTTCCATTCTTTATCAAGGAGGCCTAAGTAGAGGTGCTCAGATTGAGGGGTGCTGCATTTATGACCCAAGGCATAATGGGCAACTGGGTATAGAAAGTCACAGGCTCAGGGATCCATCAGCACCACGATTTCTAGGAAAGACCAGTATGTGGCCAGTGATTTTTGCTCTAATGGTGTACAGCACAGAGCCAAGGTCAGTTTCTAACATCAGAAGCCCAACGGCAACCTATGGCCTTCATGAGACTCCTGGAGGTGTGAGAAGACGTTGCTAAAACTTCTGTAGTGAAGGAGCCTCTGAGGAGAGTAACACGAGTGCCTGTCAATTTTTTTTTTTCTAAATCAGTGTTTTTAATAAAGGGAAATGTGCTTCTGAGAGAAAGTAACTGAACTTGTTGGTTTGTAGTTCTTTCAACAATACAACCCGATATTTAGCTGAGAGTAATTATTGAGATCAATACCATTCAGTGACTCTCTGTATTTAGGCAAAGAGAAGCCTCACTGGTGTTTCCTTTTAGAAGAGATACATCCACTGAGATGAAAGGCCCGACTCGATTTTTCATGAGATGCTTTTACTTTGATTTTCATTTTCTTCACGTCGGCATGCCTTGTGAGACTGTGTTTTATTGCAAACCTTTTGCACCAGCCAGCATATTCACACATAAACGGGTGCTTTTCCTCAGGCAGGGAGAAAATATGGCTCTTGAGACCAAGCATGTTGCATAGCTTCCACCATGGTCTTCTCTTGGACACTGACACACATCCCTTTCTGGGACACGAGTTTTCACATGTTGCTTACCCTCACCTCTCTGCTTGAATGTTTTCTGGCATGCTTCACATGTTATTTTCTTTTTAGCGGGTTTCTCTCACATGTTTTTGGCACAATGAACATCCCTTTTGACACAACGTGGCTCTCGTAGACTTTTCTTCTCATCCTTTCAGACTGCCGGGTGAAACAAAAGTGCTTGCTATTTCTTTCAGGGTTTCACTTGAACAGTGATTCATTTTTCTGCTGGCACTGATGGATTTCTAGCTGCTGCTGTTCTTAAAGGTCTTCTTACAACCTTCAAAACAGCATACGTATTGTTTTTGCTGATTTTCATGTTTGCACTCAAAATGTTTCTTCAAGCTTGATTTTCTGTTGAGTTTTTATTTTTAAAAAAATTTTTGGCCACACCGCGCAGCTTGTGGGATCTTAGTTCCCTAATCATGGACTGAACCTAGGCCCTTGGCAGTAAGAGCACAGAGTCCTAACCACTGGAGCACCAGGGCACTCCCTTGTGTTGAATTTTTAATCACCACCACTCTCTGAAGAATAAATAGCCATTCTCCCATGTGGAGCAGGATGTGGCATCTCCCAGGGTAGTCCCTGGTGATGGCTTGGCTACACTCTTCATTATCACAGACCCATGCCCTCTCCCCATGTGCTTGCACAGGTGCATATCTAGCTTTCAGGCCTACTGCGATTGGCTCTGGAGTCAGGTAAGGAGCAAAAGAACCTCCTGGGGACCATGCGGAGTTGGGGAGGGAGCAAGGGCAGCTGGGGTGGGGTGGGGCTGGGCTGGGCTACTGCCTATCCCAGTGAACAGCATCTGCAGAGAACACGTCAGTGACGGGCAGGAAGGACACTGCCCCCGAGATCAAAGCCTGGCACCCCAGGGAGCACCCGTGCAGGGCCAAGAAGGCAACCACATGTGTGGTCCCTTGTGGTCACCATGTGCAGGCAGCCGAGACTCTGCCCAGAGTGAACCACTCTGGACCAATCCCACATACCACCCAGATGTACATTCTGGAATGTTTCCCCATGGGGCCTATCGATGTTAATTTGGACCAGTTTTATAGTCTTTTGTTGGAGGGGGTCCCATTCAAGGCGGGCTGATTAGTAAGTAACAGTATCAGAGAGAGTAAGTAGAATCTCTACACGAGGACTATATTGCCTCCAGAATGCAACACTGACTAAACGATGCTGGAGTTTTACGTCCTTAATGAGTGTGTTAACAAACGTCCTTAAAGGAGGATGTCATCGCTGGAATATCATATCCGTGCTGATGGAGAACAGTGGATGCAGTTAGATGTTGTCTGCAGAGACTGTGCGCAATTGCAAAGAGGTCCTTACTCTAGAAGGTGGCTGGAAAAGGTGCACTGCTTCCCTTGGGGGTGAAGGCAAACTGACGCTGAGAGGCTGTTAAAATAGGCACTGAAGAGAACATATTAGCCAAACCTTTTACTATCAAAATATTTACTGGTTGTTAATTGGATGACATCAGTAATTTTAATAATATTGGGTATTGGGAATGGGGACCTTAATGGATGGGACCATAGTATTAAAGTTGCAGTAATCCATTGTGAGGCATTATTCTTTTTTTTTTTTTCTTCAATTTTTGAAGGTTTAAGAACAGGCAAAATTTGCCTATTAAATGGAGAGGCGGTGGACATAATCACCCCTTTATTAATTAGGTCTTATATGAAGTTTGCATTCTTGAAGGCCCTGTTTTAACTTAAATTGGACCACTTTAATAGTTTAACTGGGTCTTTTTTTGTCAAGCCAGTTTCTAAGTGCCAAAGACTTTACTTAGCTTCAATTTATTACTCATTATTTCAGAGTGTCTATTTCCAATATAGAATATTTTAGGGCAATAGATATTATGACTATGGGAAATTTAGGCAGGGCTATAACATAAAATAAGGAATATCTCTTTTTTCTGTATTTTCTGTTTAGTTACTCTCCTAGGGTTATAGGGGGTTCCATGTTTATATTTAGTAGGATCTTCTGATAAAACTGTAATATGAGATCCAGTATGATTAAATCCATGAAGTCAACTGGTGCATTTTAGCAGTTGTTAAAGTTAATTTAGCACCTATGCTGTAGAGGCACAAAAGGCAATCAGCACCCTTTTTATCTTTTTGTCATAGAAATTATTTTAGTAAATTTTGGATTTTCAATTGTTTAAGTTATGGACCTTTGTTTAAAAAAAATATTACACACACACACACACACACACACACACACACACACACATATAATTCAGTTTTTATTTTCTCCCCCTGTATCTAGGTTTTTTCCTTTCATTCCATTATTTTCCCTCTGTTTTGGGCTTCTAGTCACCTATGCCTGTGGTTTCAGTTTGTCTCTGTCTCATAACTCAGTGTGAACCATCTAGGTGGTTATGGGAAAGGAGCGGGTAGGGGCTCATGGCCTGCCTTTAGGCAGCCGGCTCTTACTCCAGGCCTTCGCAGCCCACCACTAGAGGACTGGGGTTTGCAGCCTCTCCCTGGGACAGCTCAGTAAAGCCCACTGTCAGAAGTATCAGTCCCTTCACATGTTATGTTGGGGCGCTCACTAAGGCCCAAGCACCATGGGTAGGGGTCTTGTATTTTTTAAGTAATTGGATACCTGGCAGATGTTCTGAAGGGGGTTGCTGGGATGAAATCTTTGTTTCCTCGAGCCAGAGGGCCCCTTTGGATTACAGGTTGGGTGGCTGGTCTTTGAAGGTGCAGCCTGTGATATTCCTGACAGTCTAGGGAGCATAAAGCTCTCTGTGGACAACAAGGAGATACGCAGCAACAAAGAGAGGGAGCTGCCACCCCCACCTGAGCAACATCAAAATGACACCCAGCTGCCACTTCTCTCCCATGGGGGGAGCCCAACCAACATCTTCCTGCACAGGAGTCCCCTGAAACACACAGACCAACCAGTTCTGCCCCAAATAATGATGAAGAAACACCACCACCATCAAGGAGAGCCCCCTGGAACAGGTCTCTGCCAAACACAGACTGTGACAAAAAGCAGAACCTCCGAATCTTCCAGCCTGGAAAGCACAGCTCAAGTGGCCTCAGGCTGCAAGACTAAAGCCCAAGCTCAAATTCCATCCCAAACTGCTCTCCCTGTGGTCTGGAGCCAATTAGTGAGCCAAGAGCAGTCTCGCAAGAAGTTATCCAAGAGTCAGTGGTTGTGGCCATAGTGCCAATTGTTTTATAAGACTAAGAATTCTTTTGATGGTGGGATACAACACACTGATTCACGCAGATGAAAGGCTGAATGTTTTGTTACTTAACGCGACTGAGAGAGATGGCCGCTGGGCCAGGGCCACCCGGGGAATGACACCCAGGGAGGGGGTCACAACAAACTAGAGTTGTGGGGTGCAGCTAGGTAGGCAGCTTTGGCAAGCAGTGTGGGGTGAGTTAGGTTTTGCAGGCTTCCCTGAGGACTGGCTGATTTGAATCATTTAGTGTACGGCTTATCCCTAGTCTGGTACTTGCAGTGATTAGGGTGATGCCACGTGGCCCAGAGTGTGAGGGCCTGGTAAGCGAAGTTAACTTTTCAGAGCACACGGTGGCCTCTAGCAAAGCGCATCCTACACTCAGAGGCCGACAGCAGCCGGACTGCAAGGCTGAAAGCCTGGCACTGGATAAATATCCAGGTCCCTTCACAATTTATAGGCACCTAGAGATTTAATTTTAAAAATTTGTTTAATGATTGACAAAGGCCTTTTTTTTTTTTTTCATTTCTTGGCACATAAACTGCATGTTTAAATTAGGCACAGTTTCCTTAATTACTTTTTTATAAACATGAAATACTGGTTCATTTGATGAGATTCTTTTCAGAATTTTCTAAAATTCCAATAAAATACGGAGAAATGATGTCAGCTCTTAAAATCCTCCCATATGAGTGTTCATTTTGAAGCCTTAAGAGAGTTACTGAATTTCACAAAGTGCTATATTTGTAATAAACCTGCTGACTAAGGAATTCTTACCACAGATTAATTCAACAGGGTTAGGCAAAAATAAAATATCATAGTTTCCCTACTCTTGGTTAGTTTTTAAATGCTTTAAAAAAATTAAGAGACACTCCAATAAATGTAATTTTTAGGGCTTATAGCAGCCAAATTAATATAGCAACCCAATATAACATTAACAGGCTACTACAATGATTTTATGTAGATTTGTGCAAAGTAACTTCAAATACATATTTCATACTGCTCAGCAATCCATCTGTGTTAATCTAGAAACTTCATCTCTCGATTTCCACAATTATTACTTCAATTTTTTTTTTCTCTTTCCCTCCTTCCTCTTTCTTTCCTGTTACATTAGAGGCAGTTTTTCTTTTCCTATCTAAGGTAACTCCTCCCATCTGTGTGTTTGGACCCCATTATAATTTTTCAGGAGTATTATCCAACTTCCCTTTCCTAAATATTCAACCAAACCTTCTCAACTAGATCTTTTCCATCTATATGGAATCATTCCTACGCCTCTATCCCATATCATCCTTACTTACAGCCCTATCTCTCTGCCACTCCACTGTTAATCTCTTTTAAAAAAATTATGTTTTGCTGTCTTTGTTTTTTCATCTCCTATGCATTTACTAACATAGTTTATGCCAACACAGCTTTTGTACCATTTATTTATGGAACAATCCTTCCTAAGGTCATCAGTGGCCTCCATTTTTTGGCCCCATGCCAACTCTAGGGGACATTTTTAGTGCTCATTTCATTGATTTCTCGGCAGCATCTGGCACTGTTAACTGTCTACTCTTTCTTGAATTACCCTCTTACTTTAGCTCCCATGATGCAATACTCTTGTACAATGCCAGAATTAAAGTACCTGAGTGAAAGCAACATCAGTAGGAATTTAAGAAGAGAAGAGATGAAACACATCACCAGCAAACCTGATTGTCCAAAGATAATCGTGTGATGGTTGCATAGACTATCCACCAAAGTCCCTTCTCCCTTCTTTAGTAGTAACTGGACATAATATGCCCAGTTATATTACATTTTTCAGGTTCTCTTGCAGTTGGTTGTGACCATTTGCTGAAATTCCCTCCGAAGGTAGGTAAGAAGCACTACAATGGTCCTATGAAACTTCCCACATATCCTGCTCTGTGCTCTTACCTGTTTCGTGGGGGCAAGTCGAAGATGGCAAAGATATAGTCAGCTCGGAACTCTGAATGACTAAGTGAAGCAGAGATAACCCCCTTTCACTGTCATAAACATACATCTCCTTGGGCTGGAAAATTCTCCCAGAGACTTTAATGTACATCAGAAACACCTGGAAAGTTTAACACACATTGCTGGCCCTCCACACCAGAGTTTCTGATTCAGTAGATCTAGAGTGGGGCTCGAGAATCTACTTTCCTGACAATTTTCTTTCTCATACTTTGAGAAGTGCTGCCCTAGACTACTATGCAAAAAGAAACAAGTCTTTTATGTCTCTTTTTTCAGCCATTAAATTCAGAGTCTAATGTTAAAGGACTTAAGCTTCCCCTATCTAATTCAGAAATGATTATGGAAACATGATCAAAATTATCTCATTTTCATGCTGGTACGAGTAGCCAATTTGACACAAAATACAACAACCTTGGAAGCACATTGAATGACTGGGAAATGGGTCAAATTGTCTAAGTTCTCTGTTTTGTCATCTTCCTACAGATTGTCCTATTTCTCCTAAAACTGACCTCCAGCTTCTAGGCCACAGTACCATCCAAAGATGCTCAAATGTGTAAATAATTAAGGAATTAAGGCTTAGAGCAGAAGAAATAGGGAGACAAAAAATGGAGGGGAAAAAGTACTTCACAAAGCAACACGATTGTGAATTTTGAAACTAAAAAATATTTAGAAAAATAAAATTCATTCCAAAATTTATTTGGTATTTTGGGGTGGGAGTATCTGGGGTGGGGGGAAGAATGTGTATGCTATCTGGAACCAGGATACAAATTACAAATGCTCTCCAGAGAGAATGGGTATACCGGAGAGGAGTCAGCAGAAATGGTCAGTGATTCAAATCCTGTAACTGAGCAGATGAGAAACCTTGGACTACTGAGTTCAACCACACGGGGAGTGATCTAGACAAGCCCTAAGATCCCAACCAGATTTGACAATCTGACTCTGTTGCTGAACTGCTTATTTTATAACAGGGAAAAGAATAGATCTTTACCATCCTGCAATGACACATACATAGTAGGCTGAAAGCATTTTTGATGGACATATATGTTTTTCATGACATTGAACTAGAATAGAGAGAGAATTCCATCCTTAAACCTGACATATTTCAGTTTAAATGCCTTGGATTTTTTTTCTTTTTTGGTGGGGGAATAAGATTTGAAGCTTGGGACTTTCCTGGTGGTGCAGTGGTTAAGAATCCGCCTGCCAATGCAGGGGATATGGGTTCGATCCCTGGCCCAGGAAGATCCCACATGCCGCAGAGCAACTAAGCCCATGAGCCACAACTACTGAGCCTGTGTGCCACAACTACTGAAGCCCACGCACCTAGAGCCCGTGCTCGGCAACACGAGAAGCCACCACAATGAGAAGCCTGCTTGCTGCAACTAGAGAAAGCCTGCACACAGCAACAAAGACCCAAAGCAGCCAAAAATAAATAAATAAATACATTTAAAAAAAAGCAAAAAAAAAAAAAAAAGATTTGAAGCTTGAAACGGAAAGTTGAGACATGCTGATTCTTATAATTTCCAAGTAGTACAGGAAAGGGAAGAGAGCTTTCCTTCTTTAAAGACAGTTTGTACGACAGCTTTACTAATATTTAGTGTTTAAATCTGCCTCAGGTTTAGGAGATGCTTTTATTTAATTATCTTCTAAATGCCCTTAGGCCACTTAATGACTGAACATAGGTTTTCCCTTTCCCATTGTGATTCTCCATCTATTTCATATAACCATGATTGAGTTATTTAAATCGACAGTCTCTTTATTGGTTGACATTCAAGACACCTTAAATTTTTCAAGAAACCATTCAGACAAAGTAATGTCTCCTTTACTCCTCTCCTTAGGTTAAAAGCATAAACCCTAAAGAAACACAAATATTATCTTTTTTTCTTTACTATTTCTTTTTTAAAAAATTTTATTTAGTATTTATTTTTTTGGCTGCATTTGCTGTCTTTGTTGCTGTGTGCGGGCTTTCTCTAGTTGTGGCTAGTGGGGGCTACTCTTCCTTGCGGTGCACGGGCTTCTCATTGCGGTGGCTTCTCTTGTTGCGGAGCATGGGCTCTAGGTGCGTGGGTTTCGGGAGTTGCTGCACTTGGGTTCAGTAGTTGCGGCACGCAGGCCCTAGAGCACGCGGGCTTCAGTAGTCGCAGTGCGTGGGCTCACTGCAGCTACAGTGAGTTGCAGTAGTCGGGGCACGTGGACTCAGTAGTTGTGGCTTGCAGGCTCTAGAGCGCAGGCTCAGTAGTTGTGGCTCATGGGTTTAGTTGCTCTGTGACATGTGGGATCTTCCTGGACCAGGGAACAAACCCATGTTCCCTGCATTGACAGGCAGATTCTTAACCACTGTGCCACGAGGGAAGTCCCAAATATTGTCTTTGTGTTATCAAAGATACTCTAAATTTTGCTCCTGGAAGTATATCTTATAACTTCTCATCATCCCATGTCTCTCTCCCATTTGACTATTACATGAGAAAATGGAAAAATTTCCAAGCAAGAACAAAGTGTGGCAAGTTAGGCAAACCAGAAATTGAAACAATAAAATGAGAAAACACCTACCAAGGAAGTCTAAAGTTAATCTGATTTTGTAAAGCAGGAAGAGAATTGACAGATGACCACTAGTCACTGCACTGTACAATGTATTATAGAGGCACATTCAATGGAAATAAAAGACACGAGAGACTAAATTCTCATGTTAGGGTGATTTCTAAGGATATTAGAGCCCAGATTATGTATGCTGTAATATAGAAAACCTGAAAGTAATATGGGAGGTCTGGTCTCAAGTCCTAACTGTTCCATTCCACATCTTACGAGATTAACTGGTTTACGGAGTGAACTAAATTTGATGGAAATGCGTTCTGGAAGTCTCTTTATTTTTAAGCAACTCTTCCACTTATCATTCCTTTTTGATCCTTCCCTGCTCCCTGATGGAACATTATACAAATCTCATAACTTCCAAGTCACTTCTATTTCCTCTTCAATCATTATGACTCACTCTCAGTCAACTTTCTTCAAAAGATCAATCTAGTCTAAATCAGAGATTCAATCTCTAATTCTATTCAAAGCTTGTTTCTTCTCCACAACTCAAGACTGGCCCATGGCTCAAAGTCTTCCTGTAAGAAAGGGCATTTTTACTTATCTTTCACTTTCCTTCATCCTTCTCCTCCTTCCTTTTCTGCTTCCTCTTGTACTGAGGTGAGAAAGGGGGAATTGGAGGAGGAGGGACAACAGTCTTCCCTCATATTTTTGTAGTCAGGCCTTTGTTGTCTTTCATGACAGCATTCCTATATGTTTGCTCTCTTAGGGCATATGTGAGGGTTTTTCAGAGGGCCAGGGGGGATCTCCACAATGCATAGGATTGTAGTGTGGATGCTAGGCTCTGGGGACTCTTGCTGGCAGCTTCCCTTTTTCACGGGGCACACTTAAGAAGACTCGAGCTGGGCTACTCTATTCTGCATCCATTGGCCTATGAATCCTTGTCATTTCCAATAGCAGGAATGCAAGCCACTTCACCCCCTCAGGTCTCTCTGCAATGGTGGACTGTTCTACCCTTTCTCCTACCCACAGAAGACTCCAGGCAATAAATAGGCCTAAGTCTTCATGCACATGAATGCTTCCACTCTGCCCGGATTCAATTAAGCAATGTCTCATGTTCAACTACAAGGGAAGTTGCAAGATGAGGCTGAGGTTCTATGCCTCTTAAAGCATTCAACCATGGTGTGCCGTAGTCTGCTTTTCTTAAAGACACCGCCAGTCTCTGTACGCTTTTCTTAGGTCACCTCACCTTGGGAGGGAAAGAGCCTCCATGTCCCAGTATTCTCTTCTGAGCTCCTAGCTCAACAACCCAGATGAATTCCCTGTCTCCATAAACTCTTCTAGACCTTATTTAGGCTGAATGGGATGTGAGCGTGAAGGTCAACAGAACTGTGTTAAGCGAATATGAAGAAGCATATGGCACAGCGCCCTCTATTTTATCAAAGCAACAAGGAAGGGTCAGAGGGGAGGCAAGTCCATTTAAGGCAAGGAATCTGATTTGAGGATTACACACCAAAAATAAGCCGCATGGACTAGGGTCACTGCCCTCACTTACCTCCAGAAAAGAGGACTGGGTGCTGTGCATCTGCTTGATGGCCTCCTCTAAAGAATTATCGTCACATTATATATACTACCAAATGTAAAACCGATAGCTAGTGGGAAGCAGCCGCATAGCAAGGGAGATCAGCTCGGTGCTTTGTGACCACCTAGAGGGGTGGGATAGGGAGGGTGGGAGGGAGACGCAAGAGGGAGGAGATATGGGGATATATGTATATGTATAGCTGATTCACTTTGCTATAAAGCAGAAACTAACACACCATTGTAAAGCAATTATACTCCAATAAAGATGTTAAAAAAAAAAAAGAATTATCGTCACAGAATTTTCAGCTATTTCACCCCACTAATACTGATACTCAATCATTCTAAGCCTACAGTACTAGACTTTGGAATGATCTCATACCCCAGTAAGCACTGTTATTGCTGCACAATCTTGTTAGAATTACCTTGTTGAAAGTGTTAGGTCCGTTTTGCAGAGAAGGAAGCAGAGCACTTCTGGGTTGATGAGTGCTACTGGAGGTCTAGTTCATGAAGGGCTGCTGGTCCTCTGGAGCAGGTGGTCTCTGATATGGAAGAAGTGTATTTGATGCTGAGTTTGTGAAAACCTACAACGAATAAATATTTTCCCATCAAAAAACCCCAGCGAAACAAAACCAAAGACTTACTGTGCCATCTTTTTTTAAGTACTGTAAGAATTACTTGTAACTACTTGACACTCTAAAACAGGGGAGCAATTTCTGCCTACAATGAGAAACTCTGGAGCACCATCTGAGAGCACAGAAATAGAACACTTAACTTTCTGTTACCGAGGTGTTGTGATATTGGACAAGTTACCTAACCTTTACCTGAGCTCCCCAGCTGGGCTGCTGTATTAATGTCCTATGAGCGCTATAAGAAACTACCCCAAATTTGGTGGCTTAAAGCAATGCAAATTTATTCTCTTACAGCTTTGGAGGCCAGAAGTCTCAAATCAGTTTCCCTGGACTAAAGTCATGGTGTTGACAGGGCTTGTTCCTTCTAGAGGCTCTAGGGGAGTATTCATTTGTTTGCCTTTTCTTGCTTCTAGAGGTCAGCTGCATTCATTGGCCTCACATCACTGCAACCTCTTGCTTCCGAAGTAATATCTGCCTCTTCTCTGATCTCCTGCTTCCGTCTTTTAAGACCCCTTAAAAGACGGACTACAGCCCATCTGGATGATCCAACTTAGTCTCCTCATCTCAAGATCCTTAGCTAAATCGCATGTATAAGGTGTCTTTTTGTTATCAGGTATCATTTACAAGTTCTGAGGATTAGGATGTGGATATTTTGGAGGCCAACATTCAGCCTACGACAGTTGCTTTAAGGATTAAATTAGATAATATACATAAAGTACCCACCGTGATGTCTGGCACATATTAACACTCAGCATGTGTTCACTTTCTTCCTTCTACCTCCTCATCCTATTTACTAGGTTGTATGATTTTGGTTAAGACACCTGATCACTAAAGAGTCCTTGCTGCCTCATCTGTAGAACTAGATATATTTATAACACTCCCTCTAGAAATATAATGATGGATAAGACTGACTTAGCGTCTGCCATCCTTAAGTTTTGAAGTTCACATTCTCTTCAAGGGAGCAGACAATAAAATCATTTTATATACAATATTATGATATATATTTATAGATATATGATATTAATTAGTGCCATTAAAGAACTTAGGCAGGGAAGGAGAGATAGAATACTGGGGGAGGGCAGGATCATGCATAGTCCACTCTCTCCATGTATATAGCACTGTCAAATGTCACCTCCATAGAAAAGACTTGATTGACCACATGATCTAAAACAGGGTCACTGCCCACCTACCTAGCTTTCTCTCTCTTTCTGTCTGAATTAAATTTTATGGCACTAATTACTCTCTCAAATTATATGTATTTATTTTATTTATTATTTTATTGTCTGCTCCCTCTAGAACAATATGAGCTTCGGGACAATGGGGGTTAATTCTGTCTTGTTCATCATTATACTCCTAGAAGAGATTGATAAGAGTAGGAGCTCAATTAATGTTTATCAAGTGAATTAAGGGGATGCATAAATCTCATTAAATACTTACACTAATTCTATTTAATTAGTTTGAGAAACAGTGGTAGATACACAGTTGTTTCATATCTAACTGGTAAGACAAACAAATACATTTTTGAATATGTGTATCGTCTACCCAAAGATTGTAGTAAAAATGGTGAATTTCTGTGACTATTTATCAGAAACTTCTATTTTTTTCTTTATAACATCTATGCCAGAGGATAAATGATAATTTGTATACAACAATTATTTTAAAGACCACATATATATAACTTATCTTTTTACCACTTAACTTGAAAAAAAGTTGTTGTAAATGTTTCTCTCACAATCATTTTCTGAAAATTGAGTAACTATAGGATGTATGCAGGAGAGAGATTATTTTCTCATACACAGGGAAGAAGTATACAGTATTACAAATATGCATGTAGACCTCTAATAATTATGAAAAAAGGAAAGTATTTCAATTCCAGTTGGACTTCATATTTTAATCTGTGGTATTTTTATGTTCAATGAATACAGATAATTCATAAAAACACGTTTCTTAAAATGAAAGCAATGACAGCCTTTAAATAACAGTATTCTAACTGTGATTCACTTTCAATTATACAGATT
Organism: Balaenoptera ricei; assembly: GCF_028023285.1. Taxonomy (NCBI): domain Eukaryota; kingdom Metazoa; phylum Chordata; class Mammalia; order Artiodactyla; family Balaenopteridae; genus Balaenoptera; species Balaenoptera ricei. The sequence goes on from NC_082647.1 coordinate 69,050,807, forward strand.
AGAATTAACAATTTAACTTTGTGACATGTTTACAAACCAGCAACTCTAAATTTATTGTTTTTAACATGTTTGTCATTTAAACTAATGTCCTTGTTAATGAATTGTTGATTGAAAATAAGAACACGTGTTATTTACCTGTTATTTCAATTAGTCACCATATATATACTATATATATATAATATATATATAAAATTTTGTTTAAATGAGCACACTGCCCATATAGGATTCTAGATTTAGAGATATCTTTAAGTAAAAATATTCCAAAAAATGTTGCCTGTTTTAAAAAAATCTCATTCAAGAATCCAATTTCTTTTTAAAATTGAGGTTGGTAAAAGTTATCTAAATAAAATTGAAATACATATTGGTTATCTGATCTACAAAAATTAAAAGCAGAGTTCACATACTATTTAAATACATATTGCTATCCCAGACATTTCCACTAGTTCCAACTGTCTATATTATAAGTCAATTTAGTTGTTTTGAGAGTTGGTAAATATGAGCACTCTACATTGTTTACAAGCTACATTTTTCCATGATAAGGTCAAATAATATATTTTCACCAAAAATACTAAAGGCTTCAGGATGGGTACCACTCAGTAAGGATGGCCTTTCTAGCATCACTGGTTCCTTCAGGGTTGATGTGTCAGAAGGTGGTGAGCAGGTGGACGCTGCTTGTGCAGGGAGAGGACCTGCCAGGTTGGAAGCAGCAGTGGGTGGAGGTCTCACCCAACTTCTCACTCTGCCATGGCCAACTAAATATGACCAAAAATGCTTTGGCCCTCTTCCCATTAAGAACTGGGGTCTCGCAACCCTGCCCCTTAGTATGGGCTGGCCGACGACAACTGACCAACAGAGTTTGGCACAGTGAAACTATTCCAGTTCTGGGCTTAGCTTTTAAGAATGTGGGCAGCTTCCACCGTGGTCTCTGGGAGCCCCAAACGTCCACATAAGTAGTCCAACTACCTAGCTAGAGATATCATATGGTGAGGCCCTAACATTTCATGACAAAAGAAAGGAAGAGAAGCCCAGCTGAGCCCAGCCCCCCAGCAATCCCCACCAAGACATAAGGCATATAAGTTAAACAGCCTCAGACTCCCCAGTTCGGCTCAGCCAACAGCTGAATACAACCCCGAGATCCAAATCATTTCCACAGGGGGCAGAAGAACTGTCCAGATGAGCCCTACCTGAATTCCTGACCCCCAAAGCAGAAGATATATTAAAGTAGTTGTTTTTTTCACCCACTGACCTGTAGGGCAGTTTACCAGGGCAATAGGTAACCATAACGTCTCCTAAGTAAGTCATCCTGACTTTAGCACAATTACCTTATATGTTTGAAAATCATCTTTGTCAAGCCATGTCACCAGATTTAACTCCAGAACGGGATGCATTGTCTTTTTGCAGTGGCCACAGTGATGAATTGTGGAAATGAATGTCTCACCACTTGCACAGTAAATCAAAACTATCTAATGTTATAATGAGCATGCAAAATCACTCATGTTCTGCTTTACAAGGTCTAGGAGAAACTGAGAAGGGCAGACGTGTCAGTGTATATGTCCTTCAAAATCAGTGGCTCTAAAGCAGATCAACTTGACTTTCCTCTTTAGAAAAGAGCTAACACTGACTGTTCAGTCAGATTCAAGACATTAGAACCATTTTCAACTACTGTATTGCTCAAGTAAAATTAATATCAGAACTCTGTAATATCTACCATTTAAAAAAATCTATTGTAAAATCTTTGCCTAATCCCCATGTATGGGTTTGATATCTTCCCAAATTCATTCCACTAATACTTTCATGATATCGTTTTCTACCTTAAAACCTTTCAATAATTCCTAATTATATATGATATAAAAAATCAACTTCTTATCCTTGTTTTCATGTCCTTCCATAGTTCTATAGTATTTTCTCCTGTCTACTCCAAAATTTACTTTTTTTTTAAACTGCTGGTCAGAGATTTCCCTGGTTGTCCAGTGGTTAAGAATCCGCCTTCCAATATAGGGGACGCGGGTTCGATCCCTGGTCAGGCAACTAAGATCCCACATGCCGCAGGGCAACTTAAGCCTGCACACTGCATCTACTGAGCCTGTGTGCTCTGGAGCCCATGCACCACAACTAGAGAGCCCATACGCTGCAACTCCTGAGCCCGTGAGCTCTGGAGCCCACACACTGCAACAAAGAGCCTGCATGCCGCAACAAAAGATCCCGCATGCTGCAACGAAGATCCCGTGGGCCACAACTAAGACCCAAAGCAGCCAAATAAACAAATAAATAATAAAAAATAAATAAATAAACTGCTGGTCAGTATATCTAACTGTGGTAAATAATATCCAATCCTGAAGAGGGAAAAGTTACATTCTTATCTGCCCAGGTTGAAGGTAGCATGATAGAGTTGAATAGGTAAAAGGGGCTCATATCCATTGGCGACTTTCAGATCATTGCCATGGGTTTTAAGTCAACTGAGAAACTGCTTGGTGGGCCCTCTAATGGGTATTATCTCATATATCACAATGACAGACTTATGGACCAAGGAAAACTACAGGAAACATTTCCCTGTGGTTAAAATATCTCTACTAAGAGCCCACAACCAATCAGTAAATACCTCCTGCTTCTCTCAACCTACCAGTCTCAACTGATACTGTTTTGTACAGTTCAACTTTTTTTTTTTTTCCCTTTACTATTATAGAGATCATTTATTATTTGGCAACGTTGGGAAACTTTTCAATTGATAGACATTCATACCCTTAACATCTTTAACATTTAATTTTAAAATGTTTAAGACTCAAATGAAAGGGGAAACAAACAGTCTAAAATCCTTTGTACACTCCTAGGAAATAAAAATATGTAGGAAAAAATCAAAATCCTAATTTATTTTCAATATTTTTATATCAATTATATGTCTGTAGCTTTAAAATGTTTTCCTCTTGGCTGTTTCCTTGCTGTCATATTGTAGAGTAGTGGTTTTTAAACTTTGGAGTGCATTGGGATGATCTGATATACATATTTAAAATGCTGGTTCTAGAGCCCATTCCCAAAGATTCTGATTAAGTAAGTTTGGCATGGAACCCAGGAATAGATGTTTTCTTAGGTTGGCTTCAGGCTACTTTTTTTTTTTTTTAACATCTTTATTGGAGTATAATTGCTTTACAATGGTGTGCTAGTTTCTGCTTTATAACAAAGTGAATCAGCTATACATATACATACATCCCCATATCTCCTCCCTCTTGCTCTCCCTACCACCCTCCCTATCCCACCCCTCTAGGTGGACACAAAGCACCAAGCTGATCTCCCTGTGCTATGCGGCTGCTTCCCACTAGCTATCTATTTTACATTTGGTAGTGTATATATGTCCATGCCACTCTCTCACTTTGTCCCAGCTTCCCCTTCCCCCTCCCTGTGTCCTCAAGTCCATTCTCTATGTCTGCGTCTTTATTCCTGTCCTGCCCCTATGTTCTTCAGAACCTTTTTTTTTCCTTAGATTCCATATATATGTGTTAGCATACAGTATTTGTTTTTCTGACTTACTTCACTCTGTATGACAGACTCTAGGTCCATCCACCTTGCTGCAAATAACTCAATTTCATTTCTTTTTATGGCTGAGTAATATTCCATTGTATATAAGTGCCACATCTTCGTTATCCATTCATCTGTCGATGGACACTTAGGTTGCTTCCATGTCCTGGCTATTGTAAACAGTGCTGCAGTGAACATTGTGTGTACAGCTCATTTTACAACCACTCAAACCAAGCCCCAATACCCCGTAAAAGCTTGTCATTATTTCCTCAGATTGAGAAACTCCCAAGGTTTGCCTGTGGAGTGTCCTCCCTTGCTACACCAAGCTAAATAAACTTGGCATTGTATTACTACAGATGTATCCTTGGTAGCCTTTGGCCAATGGGCTTCAAAACTACCACTAATGAAACATGCAATCTTGGCCTAGTTACTTAATAGTCATGAACCTTATTTCTCTTTCCTTGTATAATACTGATAATATTTATCTCGTAGTATGTGGTGAGGTTTAGGGACAATATGGGAAAAGTACTTAGTGTGATATATACTAGATAGTAAGCATGAGTAGATAGTGGGTAATCATTTTATTGGTATATTTAAGTTGTTTTTAAAAATACAAATTGTACCTAATAGAATTGGCAGTGCTCCTGATATAACTCCTGGTTTATTTCTTTTAAATTCAATTTTCATAGTAGCCCATGTCTGGGAATATAAATCTGAATGAACTGTCAGACAGGGACATCTTGAATAGGGACAACTAATGCTAATGGAGGACTGAATAGAATGTTCATAGTCTATTGGCTTTTGAAAACTAGAACTAAAACTGGACTCAGTGACCTTTCAAAATTTTCTGTCCTTATTAAATCATGCATTTAGAAAAGAAAAAGTCAGCATCCTGCATTCTTGATGTGATCAGAATTTGATCAAGACTGTGAAAGATGAATAAAAGGGAAGCAGTATGTTTTGAGACAAATGAGCACAGTAATTTAATAAAATGATGGTAAAGTAATGAGAAAATGCAGAGATTTTCCAATTTCCTGTTAGAGTGTACGCAGTTTCAAATTATAATTAATTAGGGAGGAGGCCAGTGCCAAGGTCAATGCCCTAGGAGGCAGACTCTGAGACTGACACTTGCCTGCATGTGGTGTATTGAGCAGCGCTCTTCAGAACAACAACCAAAAGAGAGGTAAGCAAGCAGGACTGAGCAGAGGAAATAGACAGACTGTGAAAGGGTGACCACAGAGGACTGACCTGGTTCCCTGGGGAGCTCTGGAGTTGGTGTTCCCCTTAAGAGATTTCCCAAATTGAAGCAAGGGTGCTCAGTTTTTGTTCCCTTTTACTCCCCCACCTGTTGTGGAGACAAAGCTCCCTTTGGCAGAAGGCAATTCTTTGGGAGGGTTGTGAGCCAGGAACACCCCCAGCTGTGGAGGGAACTAGTGCATTGTTTCTAAAGGGGGGTCTATTGAGTGAACCTCAACATTCACTACAGTGAATTTACAAATTTATCTACTCTTGTGTTTTAGGACATATTATCTGATGGTCTTCTATTTGCCCTTTGAGGAAATAAAGTAAATATTAATTTAAGATTTACTGAGGAAAGAAGTTTGAATGAGTCTATATTATCAAATGCAATAATAAGACATTCTTAAAATAACTACCCCTTCTCCTTTTTGCATGTAGATTGTTGTGCTGCGGTTTGACAACTATTTTCACCTCGCTCTCCTGTCTGTATTTATTCTTTGAAATATTAAACTAGATTTACGCATGGTGAGGATGAACATCTTCAGAACTGGATTGCTCATGCCTTTGTTCTTTAATCACATTTTTGGTGGGTTCCTATTTATTATTTTGTCAATGGCATAACAGTTGAGTTCTAATTTTGCTCTTCTTCTTACTCAAAATTGGTAGAAGGCTGCATGAGACAAGCAATTTGCCAAGTGCAGCCACTGAGCATTCAATTGCTAGTGCATGGAAGAAAGGAACAGCTTCAGAGGTGTTTGTGTGAGACATACATCACATACCAATTTATGAGCTGAAACTTTCCCCAAATACATTTATTTGGTTTCTATATGAGACTGTTACCATTTGATTAATTTATTTACCTGGTGATATAATGTAAAACAACCATGTAGGATATTTGTATTGGTTTTGTTTTTCCTTCATTCAGTTTCTGAACGTCACCTCAATGTTGATCTATGCTAGTCTGTTTCCTGCTGCATATTCCTATTTCCTGATCCATAAAGGCTATGTCTAGTACTTCATCAAGCAAACATGAACAGTTAATAAATTATTTTCACATGTGAATCACATGACTAGGTACCAACTTCTTTTATAATAAGAAACACTATTTAATAATGTGCTCCATCCATTTAATTTTTTTTTTTCTTCTTTCAGGCACCAGTGTCTGTGATATCTCCTTGAAGTTTTTTACTATTTATGAGGAATGTTAAATAGTTAAAGATAAAATGCTTCCCTGCAAATATTTAAAGTATATATTCTAAAATAAAACACTTTCCCTAGTAAGACAGTAGAACTACGACATTCTTAGAGACAAAGAGAGTAAAATATGAGGCTAACGCTCAGCTAAAAATGATGGCTTGTTCTGCTTGAGATGACTGATACGGTCTTAGTATGTAACCTGTGCTTCATTCCACCCCGGGCATTGCCGTTATTTTATTCTGCCCATTGGAGTCTTCAAATTTACTGTGGAAAGCTCAAAGACCATTTTAACTTATCTGCAGGGATAGTGCCGTTCATTTTCCATTCTCTATTGAGACTCTAAAATCTCTCAATGAGTACCTTATTTTATTATCTCATTGAGCCTAATACATCCTGATGAGTAATCAATAGTACCTGTGGAACACCTATGTCACTTTCAGTAAATCTCTGAAGGGTAATATCACGCTAGAAATGAGAAAAGTGTGTCCACAAGCCATTTGTGCTATTTGAAATGCATAAAACTCTCATTTTAAAACAAATTATCCTTGTTCATCCTCTTTTAGATAAACAGAGGTAAATACATTTTCTTTTCTGTCACGCTCTGTTTTGAGTGTGCTGCTCTGATTTGCCCATTCCAAGTTAAAGAAAACGGAAATGAATTGATATGTCTTGGAAAGTTCTCTGACCCGATATATTTGATGAACAAAATAATGTGATGATTAAAATTTTCAAGTTAATTAAAAGCTATTTATTTTTATTCTCTTTAATGTGTATGTATTATGTTATAGGTCTACAACAAATTTGGTTGCTACTTTTAAAACTAAGAATCAGTGTTTTAGACATTAGCATGACAGGATGCCCTTTTAGAGTTTAGAATAATAGGATACATCATTTCACTAGAACCTTAAGAAAACTTCAAGAGGTACCCATTTTACAAATGAGGCCTCAGCTCAGACAAGTTAAGTAAACTGCTTGAGTCCACAGTACATGACAGGTCCAGAGCTTAAACTTTTGATTCTCAATCCAATTTCTTTACTCTTAACCATGGTACCTTTATTTATTGAAATGCACAAGGTCCACTGGCCTAGTTGAAAGATCCATTGTCTATGAAAAACTAGCTAAAAATTTCAGCTTACTTAGCAGTGCTATGTAAGGGTACTCAGAGTTAAGCGTACTGAAAGTTAAAGAAGGAAGAATGACAAATAGTAGTCAATAATTGGATTTAAACATATGAGGCAGCAACATCTGTTTAAGAATTATAATTCTAAACACCTAGAGACAATATCATACCCTAGGTTCTCCTAAGTTTGTTCATTTGACACGTAGAAGGTGAACATGAAATAGACTATAGCAAAGTTCCAGAGGCCTAGGGACTTTGTTTGCAGTTCTATCCCTACTACATAAAATAGGGCCTGGCACATAGTATAATATATTGAGTGAGTGAAAGAATTAATAGCTTTTAAACAGCCAACCTATAGAATAATTTATAAAAAAAAATAGTTCCTTGGCAGATAGGAGATTAGATCCTTGAGCAGGAGGATAAAAAAAAAAAATTCTACTATTTTGAAATTACTCATTGAAGGCTGACTTTGATCATAAAATACAACCTTTGTGCTCAGAAAGTGTAAATCCTTGATTGATGTCTAATAAATAAATATTATAGAGCTAAGTTAATGAAGAATGCAAACTGGGGAATCTATCAATGAATTTGGAGTGATTTTTTTTTAAACTCTTAAACACTGAGAAAAAAACTAATGCCTCTGGTTTTAATTAACATTTCTTCTTGATGGTTTACAATTAGGCTAAAAAGACCAACAGGAAAGTCTTTCTTGGGGGGAAGCAAAAATTGCAATTTATTCAAACAATTATCTTATTTGTAAACACTTATTTCTGAGGCTCAATATTCTGACCTTTAGAAATGTCTACAATTTACGGACTGGTAATGCTTTAAAATAATTCTGCTTTCATTTCTGAAATAAAATACTTCCCAAACTCATTGTGACAGAAAGTCATTTGACAATCTTCTGTGTGACATTTTTACAATTAGTCTCAATTACATAGGAAGAGTGAGCTGTTTGCCTCATCAGGTAATAGGCACAAAGAATTAATAGAATGTTGAACTGAAATGGACCTCAGATAACCTGGTAAAGCCATTTTACTTTTGCAAAAGAAACGGAATGAGATCCAGAAAGCTGACGTGACTTGTCCAAGGTAACAGAGTGAGATACTATCAGCGCCAGGATAGAAATGCAGAACCCCAACCCATTTTGCAGTAGGGGACTCAATCGGTACAGAAGCATGGTCCTTAAAAAACTATGGAATAGTTTTTCTCTAGATTTAACCCATTTTGACAATTTACAGGTAGCACTGTGCCACTAAGTGCCGTCTAATGATAATCAAGAAAGCAATGAAACCCTGTTTTCTCAAAGAAAAGAGTACCCCATACTCTGCAGTTATCTCTGGCTCCTCTTTCTTTCAAGTACTATATTCATCCTGTCACTGCCTCCTTTGGGGCTACTTATATATGTCTATCCAGAATCCATTCTCTCTCAAGATTCACCGACCTTGATCCAAACTGTAGCCGTCATTCATCTGTTTATTGCAGCAGTCCTCCTCTGTCTGGTCTCCCTGCTTCTTATCCTACCTTCCTGTGTCTGTTCTCTAAAACAAGGTAAGTCAAGAGGTTTGTACAAGGCTGAAAATCTTTCTTTGATTCCTCATCTGTCTCTGAATCTAAACCCAAGTCCCTACTGTAACCTCCAGGTTCCATGTTAATATTCCCTGAAAATTCAAGTCAAAGAGATAGAGACCCGTGTGTGTGTGTGTGTGTGTGTGTGTGTGTGTGTGTGTTTACTGGGAGCGGATGGCTCTCCTCCAAATTCATATTTTCCACTTCCAAAATCCCACCGTTCTCAGAGAGTTGCCAAACCCTATGGCCTCAATAGAACAGCTGGGACATACAACTAAATTCACTATCTACACAAGAAACACTATGTAGTATTTTTTTCCTAGTGTTTATCAAGTTGTAGCCTGAATATAGCTCAAGGAAAGTTTCAGATCCTTGGTGGCTAGAAGCAGGTATTTGAGCCAGTGAACTGATGTGGGTCTGTTCTGAACTAATAGTTGTTTACCTCTCAATCCAAAGTCTGCCACGAGGGCAGCAGGTTTTTCTATGAGATTAAACCATTTAACATCCCATTCAAGGATGGTCTCTAAAATTAAGGGCAAAAGCACCTATGAAACGGGAGAAAGTATTTGCAAATCAAATACCAGATAAGGCGTTAATAGTCAAAATATAAAAAGAGCTCACACAACTCAATAGCAAGAAAAAGAAACAAAAAATGATTAAAAACTGGGCAGAGGAACTGAATAGACATTTTCCAAAGAAGAGATACAAATGACCAACAGGTATATGAAAAGGTACTCAATATCACTAATCATCAGAAAAATGCAAATTAAAACCACAGTGAGATATTGTTTCACACCTGTTAGGATGACTATCATCTAAAGGACAAGAAATAAAAAGTGTTGGCAAGGATGTGGAAAAAAGGAACCCTTGTGCACTGTAGGTGGAAATGTAAGTTAGTGCAGTCACTATGGAAAACACTATGGAGGTACCTCAAAAATTAAAAATAGGACTATCATATGATCCAGCAATCCCACTTCTGGGTATATATCCTAAGGAAATGAAAGCAGAATCTTGAAGAGATACCTGTACTCCTATGTTCATTGCAGCATTAATTACAATAGCCAAGATATGAAAACAACCTAAGTGCTAAGTGTCTGTCAATGGATGAATGAATAAAGAAGATGTGAGATTTTATATATATAGTGAAATATTATTCAGCCATGAGAAAAGACATCCTGACATTTGTGACAACATGGGTGGAACTTGAGGGCATTAAGTGAAATAAGTCACACACAGAAAGACAAATACTGCATGATATCACTTATATATGGAATCTGAAACAGATGAACCCATAGAAATAGAGACTAGAATGGTAGTTACCAGAGGCTGGGGGTGGAGGGAAAGGGGAGATGTTGGTTAAAGAGTGCAAACATCCAGTTACAAGATGAATCGGTTCTAGGAATCTAAAAAGTACAACTCGGTGGTTATAGTTAATAATACTGTACTATATACTTGAAAGTTGCTAAGAGAGTAGACCTTAAATATTCTCACCATAAAAAAGAAATAGTAATTAGGTGACGTGATGCAGGTGTTAGCTAACACTGTGGTGGTGATCATTTTGCGATGTATCAGTGTAATATTACTATGTCAAGTATATCTCAATAAAGCTGGAAAAACATAAATGGGCAGCCTTTTATTTTTTCCCAAAGAACAGCCTCTGAAGGGAAAACCAATTGAAAAATGTGAGAGACCTTATTTGGGCCGTATCACCCTTTTGAGCCAAGACTCAGCACGCTTATGGGGAGGCCATGCAGGTATGGGGAGTGTTCTACAAAGTCTCTCACTTTTTCCCCCTCGTTTCTACGTCTCTGTAATGTGTTATATCTGTGACTAATGTAGAAAAACTACAGTTAAGCCTTAGGTAGAAAATGCAAATGACAAAGAGAGGTGCAAATCAGGGTGTAGTTGCTGAAAGGATCTCGTTCCCACAATATTTCATAATCAATGGTGCCTTTGGTGTAAGCATTTTTGTTTCTAGTTGGGTTCTCTTTTATCGTGTCAATACCCCTCGGAAAGGCATCGTGCAACTAAAATGTTATCTAAATGAGTTTATCCAGCCCTTTCTTCTCCATCAAGAGGGAAGAAAGTATCCAAAATATGCAGGCAGGTGTAGGCAGGTACAGGGTGGGTGGGATGAGAACCTAAAGGAAAGTGGGTAGTCTAGAAGGCGGGTAACTATTATTCAATCCATTGTACACATCTGGATACTAAGGCTGAGAAGCTAGCCTGCCAGGCTACTAAGTGGTGAAGCCTAGGTATGCACCTACCTATAGCTGACTCCAAAAATCCATACAATTATTTGCTAGACCAAAGTCAAGTTGACCTGAGGGTTAATTATGTTTAATGTTATCAAGCTGCCTACCTTTCTTTTGCTCTTTCTCTCCTAAAGGAATAATGGACAAATACAATGTTATAAACAAATCACAGCAGATAATTTTGAAAGTGAAAGGCAGTATCACTTGGTAGTTTAGAGCATTAAGTAATCTTGGGCTAGTTGTCTCTGTTCCTCAGTTCCCTCATCTGACAAAAATGAGTTAAAAATACTTACATCCCAGGGTGGTTGTGAGAATCAAATGAGGGCTTAGAATACTGCCTGGCACACAGAAAGCATTCAGGGAAGGCTTTGCTATTATTGGAGTTATTGGCTTCACTTCGATTCTACATCTTACTTTTTCCCCAACTGATCAGAATGTCTTTTTTTTTTTTAATTAATTAATTTATTTTTTAACATCTTTATTGGAGTATAATTGCTTTACAATGGTGTGTTAGTTTCTACTTTATAACAAAGTGAATCAGTTATACATATACATATGTTCCCATATCTCTTCCCTCTTGCGTCTCCCTCCCTCCCACCCTCCCTATCCCACCCCTCTAGTTGGTCACAAAGCACCGAGCTGATCTCCCTGTGCTATGCCGCTGCTTCCCACTAGCTATCTATTTTACGTTTGGTAGTGTATATATGTCCATGCCACTCTCTCACTTTGTCACAGCTTACCCTTCCCCTTCCCCATATCCTCAAGTCCATTCTCTAGTAGGTCTGTGTCTTTATTCCTGTCCTGCCCCTAGGTTCTTCATGACCTTTTTTTTTTTTTTTCCTTAGATTCCATATATATGTGTTAGCATACGGTATTTCTTTTTCTCTTTCTGACTTACTTCACTCTGTATGACAGACTCTAGATCCATCCACCTCACTACAAATAACTCTATTTCGTTTCTTTTTATGGCTGAGTAATATTCCATTGTATATATGTGCCACATCTTCTTTATCCATTCATCTGTTGATGGACACTTAGGTTGCTTCCATGTCCTGGCTATTGTAAATAGAGCTGCAGTGAACATTTTGGTACATGACTCTTTTTGAATTCTGGTTTTCTCAGGGTATATGCCCAGTAGTGGGATTGCTGGGAGAATGTCTTTATTTTTAAGAGAATTTTACTTTAATTTTGGGGTTAGTTTTGTATTTTTAAAAGTATTACATATTTGTTTAATAAAAGGCAAAACTGTTTAAATCAGAAAATTAAAGTGCTTACGTTCTTCCTCAATACCACTTCTCACTCAGATGTTACTATTATTTATATGCATATATAAATATATACACAATTTTTTTTAGTCATTCCTATTTCTTTTCCTGAGTTGTGACCTTGCTCTTCGCAATTTCTGGCTATCAGTGACCATGAAAATGAACTCGAAACACTGCCCATCTTACAACAAACTAGCTCTAATGACAGATTTAGATGTGCAAAAGGTGCACCTGGAGCATACAGCGAAGCGCCTGGGTGCACTTCTCTCCATCTGCAAACTCCCATGTTAGGATGAAAAGAAAGGCGTTTTTCATGCCAGGCGAGGATCACGAAAAGGAATAAAATATCCCCAAACCGGCACTCTTGAAAGAGTGTGAACCAACAACAAAAAATCTCAGCTGCAAAGCCTAGGTCCTCGCTCTCCCCACCCATATTGCCCTTCCTCCACCCCAGACACGTGCTAATCCAGGTGCAACCTGTTTAAAATCAACTCCAAGGGCAGAGGCAGCAAGTGAGAGGGGCAGGGGACTGGGATTGTTGGAATGGAAGGGGTGGGAAAGGAGGAGCCTGCCTGGGTTGCCTTGGCAATACAAAGAAGAAAGTCAAGACAGAGGGATTTATATGCTGATGCTAATTGCATTTGCTAATTGCATCTATTGTGCTGACCTGTTTGCTTCCCCACTTCTTCATTCTGAGTCATTAAGCCGTTCCCAGAGCTTCCCTAGGCAGTGTTATCTCCTTCCCATCTAATTTTGTCCCCTCTCCCAGTCCCCAGGCTCAGTTACCAGAATGCTACCTTTGCCAAGGCACTGGGGAAGGCTCTGGTGACTATGCAAGGTTTTAGAGATCCTGTAGGAAAATATTTCCCTGCTGGAGTTTGCTGGAATATTGCTTGGCTGCTCAACCATAGCATGGATTTACAACTAAAAAAAGCAGCTGAAAAACTAGAGAAAGTAAATCTGAAAGAAACTTCCCACAGGGAAATGCAGGCTGCAAATGATTCACCGGGGTGGTGGTGGTGAGGGGGTGGGGGGAAGTGGTGGAGGGTGGAGGGAATATTGAGCAGTTCACTCTCTGGAATCGAGTGTACCTTCAGTTGGAAAGGTGCCTGGACAGGGCTTGGAGATTTGTTCCCTCACTCCCCCTGGTGGGGCTTTCATTTAATTACAGCAAGAATCTGAGAGGCTAATAAGCACATCTGAATACAACAGTACCTACTGTGCATAATGCTTTCTTATGCTCCCTCATCACTGAACTGAAGTAATAGCTTCCATCATTTCGCAGGTGGTAAAAATCAACAAAGACATTACAAAGCATGCAGCTGTAACTGCTGTGTGGACACATTCAAAAGTCATGCAATATATTTAAATATTTCAAAAGTAATACGTGTGAGAGCCATGCTGAAGTAAGTTGCTCACACTAATGCTTTTCATTTCTAGACATATTCACTTTTCCCTCTGATCTTTATTTACAAGCAGAGCCTAAGAACTGGCAACCTCTTCAGTCTATTTTTGTTTCCCTTAATTATTTTTATCTCCTTTGATTTAAACATTTGCTCTCCCAGGTTGTTCCATCTCTACTAATTTTCTAAGAGTAAGATTTCTATTTTGTTCCAACTCCTGCATTTTAACAACAGACCTCTTCTGAATTCTCACCTGGTGTTTCTGTATTTCTCAGGCACTGACGTATTTCACTGCTCAGAAATCAAATTGGCTCCTGCAAGGCTGTAAAAGGAAGGTCAGGCCGTCTCTAGGCTGCTCAGTGTCTATCATCCTGTTTTGCATTTGGTCATAAAGTATGGCAGATTTATCTGAGTGGAAAATTTTTTCTATGGAAAACTTTAGTCACTGTACATATTGGAAAAACATTGCCTGCCAAAGAGCAGATTCCACACCATTCCTAGTCTTTGGTCTCACATCAGTGTTTTTCACTTTTATAAGCCTATGAAATTCCTTGCAATCATCAGTGATGGTATGGGGAAAGGGAGAAAGGAGGCGGCTTTGGCTGGGATCCCTGATCATTCTGATGGATTTCCTATAAATATATCTGAAACCTAGGCCCATTACAGGCTCTGGGATCCTGAAACTGCATTCATTACTTTGTCTTTGTATAGTGTCACAATATTTAACAATATGGGGTGGTTCATCATGCTGGAATTGTGAAGGTGAGCAGAATTTGCCACCTCAAAATATGCCTCCCTTGGCTTAAGGGCTATTTTAGGCTGTTGATTTTTAAGAAACAGCAGAAAGAAGAAAACCTCTGAAACACGAGTAGAAATTACTCTTTGGTAAGAGAAATTTACATTTATAAGGGAAAATTTCTAAATCTCTAGCAACTCTTATCCGTGGAGAAGGCAAGAACTTAAACCTGCTTAACCACAATTCCCTTCATAGCCTTGCTGACTGGGTTTTTCCTGGTCACTTCCCATAACCTGCCTCCCTGCCCCCAACATCTTCCCTTTGTCTTTAGCTGGAGAAAGTATTTAAGGGGCTGACTTCCGTCATTTTGAAGAGTTACTCAGTTTTCCTGGTTATCTCCCATGTATACAGGAGGTATATATGTTATTAAACTTCTGTTTGTTTTTCTCCTGTTAAATCTGTCTTTTATTACTGTGGGGCGGGGGGCGGTGGATGGTGGTTCCAGCCAAGAACTTAGAAGGGTAGAGGGAAAATTATTTTTCCTACCCTTCAATGGCAAAGCATTTTCCATTAGATTTCTACACAGGTCTGAACCTGCCTGGCTGCCATGTTTGTTTTCTTACTGACACAAAATGTGGAGGGTTGGGTATGAGAATCCTCAATGGTATTCCAATGGTGCCCAAAAGGAACAAATGGAATTCAGCTTGCTGAGAGCTTGGGGGACAGTGGCAGAGTCCCTTCACACAGGTCCTCTAGTGGCAAATATTAATGAGAGGAGAGGGTCAAAGAGGAGGAAAGGAAACAGCAGACTTTATGGTGGCTGACAGGAGTGGTTCATGAGCCCACGTGCAAATCCCTTAAGATCTCCCGAAAGTAATGGAGGAGGACTTTTTTAGGAAATGAAGGTCCTGTATTAGTAACTGAGGATGACATGTTAATTAATTTCTATTAATGGTAATTAATCTGCACTCTGGGAGAACAGAAATGGAAGAAAAGTGAGTTCTATATTTTCAAATATAAATTGACAAATGTTTGTAAATGAATATTTATTCAGTTTTGACTCTGCTCTAGGAAGTCTGTAATGTTCCAGTAAACAAGACGGACTTGGTCCTTACAGATGGTAAACAAATTATAACAAGAAAGTAGGTAAATTATAATTGGGATAAGGGATTCAAATAAAAAGTGCATGCAAGTATATATTTGGGGAAAACCAGTGCAAGCCTCAGGTGATGGGATGTGAGGCAGGCAAGGGAATCTACGCTGTAAGCAACATTCAGTTGAGATTTGAAGGAAGAACAGAATAGAAGTCGGCTAGCTGAAAGGAGTTTGAGTTGAAGGATCATTTTGAGCAGAAGAAACAATAGCTGTGATGATGCCAAGTGAGGGAATTATGTGGCTGGTCCACAGAGAGTGAGGAAAGTTGATGCTGACCACAGTGATTAATGTAGGCAGGTCCAGATAACACAGGGCATGTTAAGAATTAGAGGCTTTTTGTAAAATAGTGATGGCTTCATGCTAAATATGTATAAGTATTCAAACCATTTATTCCCTCAAATATTTATTCTCAAATACCATATGCCAGGCTAGATCCTATGGCTAGATCCAGACTAGACCCTAGCACAGAAAAATGAATCACTGTTTACTATGTACTCACATTATTTTTAAAATGTGAGAACAAAGTGTTGTAAAAAAAAAAAAATGAACTAACACAACACTGTAAATCAACTATACTTTGAAATAAAATAAACTTTTAAAAATTAAAAAAATTCTTTTTAATATATGGTACACCTAAAACTAATACAACATTATATATCAATTTATATTTCAAGTTTTTGAAAGAAGACAAACATAGAATAATTTATGATTTGAGAATTTCCAGGAATTCTGAGCAAACAAGACAGATGAGATTTCTCCTTTAACAGGGTTTACATTCAAGGGGGAGAGGTTATAACTAGTAACAAATTCATAAAAATCAAATTAACAGTAGTTTATTAATGGAGAAAATAAATCATGATGTGATAGAGAAAAACTGGGTAGAAGGGGCTACTTTAGATAAGATGGTCAGGAAACTCCTCTTTGAGGAGACACTTGGGCTGAGACATGAAATTGAGAGGAAGCCAACTATTCAAAGCTCCAGGAGAAAAGCAACCACTATGACCCTGAGATGGACAAGAGCTTGTCCTCTTTGATGACACAGGGAAGACTAATGTGGCTCAAAAACAGTGAGCGAGAGAGTGCTATTATAAAAAGCAGGCCATGGAAAAGATTACGGCTTTTATTCCAATGGGAACGGGAAGTCATTGAAAGATTCTAGTGGAAGAATAATGTTCTTGTTTTTGTTGTGGTCGTCTAATAGTTCTCCAGTGCTGATATAGTATGGATGAAAAGGGAAAAGAATGGAAGCAGAGAGACCAACCTAAAGGCTGTTGCATTGGTCCAGGAAAGTGAAATCAAGCAAATATTAAGAGTGGTGGTGCAGCAAAGGAAACCATAAACAAGACGAAAAGACAACCCTCAGAATGGGAGAAAATATTTGCAAATGAAGCAACTGACAAAGGATTAATCTCCAAGATTTGCAAGCAGCTCATGCAGCTCAATAACAAAAAAACAAACAACCCAATCCAAAAATGGGCAGAAGACTTAAATAGACATTTCTCCAAAGAAGATATACAGATTGCCAACAAACACATGAAAGAATGGTCAACATCATTAATCATTAGAGAAATGCAAATCAAAACTACAATGAGATATCATCTCACACCAGTCAGAATGGCCATCATCAAAAAATCTAGAAACAATAAATGTTGGAGAGGGTGTGGAGAAAACGGAACACTCTTGCATTGTTGGTGGGAATGTAAATTGATACAGCCACTATGGAGAGCAGTATGGAGGTTCCTTAAAAAACTAAAAACACAACTACCATACGACCCAGCAATCCCACTACTGGGCATATACCCTGAGAAAACCAGAATTCAAAAAGAGTCATGTACCAAAATGTTCATTGCAGCTCTATTTACAATAGCCAGGACATGGAAGCAACCTAAATGTCCATCATCGGATGAATGGATAAAGAAGATGTGGCACATATATACAATGGAATATTACTCAGCCATAAAAAGAAACGAAATGGAGTTATTTGTAGTGAGGTGGATGGACCCAGAGTCTGTCATACAGAGTGAAGTAAGTTAGAAAAACAAATACAGTATGCTAACACATATATATGGAATCTAAGGGAAAAAAAAAAAAAGGTCATGAAGAACCTAGGGGCAAGATGGGAATAAAGACACAGACCTACTAGAGAATGGACTTGAGGATATGGAGAGGGGGAAGGGTAAGATGTGACAAAATGAGAGAGTGGCATGGACATATATACACTACCCAACGTAAAATAGATAGCTAGTGGGAAGCAGCCGCATAGCACAGGGAGATCAGCTCTGTGCTTTGTGGCCACCTGGAGGGGTGGGATAGGGAGGGTGGGAGGGAGGGAGATGCAAGAGGGAGGAGATATGGGAACGTGTGTATATGTATAACTGATTCACTTTGTTATAAAGCAGAAACTAGCACACCATTGTAAAGCAATTATACTCCAATAAAGATGTTAAAAAAAAAAAAAAGAGTGGTGGCGAAGATGGGGAGAAGCAGATGTGTTGTAGCTAAATTTTGGAGATTAGAAATGGTATAACTTGTTGATAAACTGGGTTATGGGGAGGAACAGAAAGATGATGAAGGTAGATTGCTAAACTGATAATGGTGCCATTTCCGGAGATAAGAAAACTTAGGGGGAAATAGTAAGAGCTCTGATTTGGACATGTTAAGCATGATGAATTTTAGATATTTGATGAAGATGTCGTAGGAGAGGCTGCACATTAATCTAAAGCTCAAGAGGAAGAAAATAGTCAAGAGTCAAGTCAAATTTATAGACTGGGGTCCATGGGCAAAATTTGGTCTAAAGATATATTTTATTGATTTTTATAGAATTTTATTTTGTTTTAAAATAGTCATCAACTTTTAAAAATTGGGGCAATTTGCATAAAATGGCATCTGGTAGTACTATCTCTGCATTCACACAAGATTCCAGTGACCTGGAGCTGAGTAATGCCTGTGCCTCTCCTGAAGGGCTTCTGCCCTTCCATCTGCCACCACTCCCCACTGTCTCTTCTACAATTAGTCTGAGTGTTAACTGTCACTGATAATTTTTTTATAGTAGAAAAATATTTCCATTTACTCATGTCTGAACCAAACAGGGAGAAAACAGGTAATCCTGAAGACCCTGTTTTATTTGTATCCAGCCTGCATGATTCATCTTATTCATCTGTTTCCTGTGAGGCAATTACAGGTATTGAAATCAGATTTCACAGCATAGAAGAGAATGGGAATGTAGACACACGGAAAAAGAGGGCCCCATCACAGGGTTCAAGGTCTTGCCACTTTCCAATGATGTGAATCTTCCTTCAGATCCTATCAGGAAGGGAGGTAGCAGAAGATGAGAAGAGAAAGCAAAAGAAAATGGACATCAAGAAGACAAGGCAAAGAATAGCAGAGGAAGACTGGTATTGAAATTTCCCCAGAATGAATGGAAAAGGATGAGGTAACACACACAAACACACACACACACAGCAAATGGTCCCTCAATGTCTACTTGAGATTACTGAAGGAGGGCCACAGTAAGATTTTGTCATGGTTACTAAGCTCATTGTAGAGCTCATGCTATCATAGCTTTGAGCACTAAAAAGAAAATTCATAACAGTTTTAGAAAAATAAATCCTCTCCTTTCTGACATAATGAAGGAATTTGGTGTTCTGGATAGTCATCTACTCTAAGGAATAAAGTGGCCATATCACCCAGGTTGATATATCATATATACCACAAATGTGTTTCCACAAATTTATGAAAAGGATGACTAGTCTTATGCAGAGGACGTAGCTGCCTCCATAGTACCCACATCTTAAAATGTTTTCATCACCAAGCTGTCTTAAGCATCAAACTTCTATTATTCCTTAGACTTAGACTAGCCTAGCCAAAATAAAGTACAGCTATTCAACCTTGACATTCCACACACTTTCAACATCATACAACTATCAATTGTCATGGTAACAAAGGCACGTGCAAATGTGAAGGGACTGGATATTGCCAGAAGATAAAATAGCAGGCAACAGCTGCCTTTGCATATACTGTTTTGTGTGCATGCATGTTTTGTGTATTATGTAAGAAGCTATAAGTGTTCACTTATTAAATGCATGTTGGAAAAAACAAATGTAAGCCGTAGAAGATAATGGGTCAGATCTGATTCAAAGCCCAGCTGGCCCGGCCACCACCCTATCAAGAGATAGCACATGTTCCTCCCCACTGCACCTGTGCAGTCCTGAAGATGGCTTTGACCAGGAGCATACAGTGGAGAGGATGCTGTACCAATTCTGGGTGCAGCCTTGAACTGGTGTTGACAGCTGCTCTCTCTTGGAAGCCAGCCACTACAGAAAAAGAGTGACTACCCTGAGACCACCATGTTGTGGGATGTCAGAGCCATATGGAGAGGCCCTAACAGATGTAATGCCAGGTAGAGAGAGGGAAGCCAAGGGGCACCCAGACACCACACCTGTGAGTGAAGAAGCCACACTGGAAATGGATCCTCTGGTTCCAGCTGCTCCATCTGATACCAAGAGGGTCAGAGACACACTTCCCAGCCGAGACTTTCCAAATTCCTGATGCACAAAACTATGTGAAGTGCTGCATATTTGATACCTCATACGCCCTTAATAAATTCTAATAACCATTGTAGAAAACAATTATTTGCATAGTTCATTACAGTTGAAAAAGGATATCAATTTAATCCTTAAACTTCCTCTATGAGGTAAAATTACCCCTTTCACTTTATCAGTGAGAGTTTAGAGAGTCAGAGAAGATAAATCATGGGCCTAAGATATCACATAGCTGTGCCAGAAGCAACACCTGGTCTTCTAATTCTAAGCCAGATGCCCATCCACAGCTGTCCTCTAGAAAAAAATAATTTTCTCTTTTAGGCATTGATTAGACTATGGGACTGTCTACACTAGAAGAAAAACAGCTAATCATCTCTCTTCCCTTTTGCACAGTATCTGATTTTACATTGTAGGGAAAGGATTTCTGAGGATCATCCCTATGATTAATCCATGAAGCCCCGAGCTAGCATTTATTTCCATGATAAATAGAAGGTGAATCAAGGACAATTTCTTCTTTTCAGTACAGCACTTTGTGTTATAAGAAATATGATTTAAACCAAGTCAAGTTTCTAATTAGGACCAATCATGCCTAAATTATAGTAACAGAAAATGGATTTGTAAACATGTATATATTCACATACATCTCTATATTCACCTAAGGTTTTCAAGAACAAACTACACTTTTTCACATTACGCATTTATTTAATTTCAGTCTGATTCTAAAACCTCTTGAAAAGCTTGCTTAGCCATCATTGGAGGTTTAAATAACATGGAGGTGGGCAAAGGCAGTCCCCTACAAGGCTCTTCACCCAGAGACACTCAAATGCACACTCAGCAGTGGCATCTCCTAGTATTTACTGTAGTCATGACTTGTGTCATCATTACTGAATAATAGCAGCCACTTCACAGCTTTCCTCTAGTTGTCACACCATTCCCCCCAGATGCTAGCTGACAGCAGTACCAAATCTGGTATAAACCATACCCTTCATCAGTGAACATGCTCTTGTTCCTGGTGGGCGGGGCAGGGCACCAAGAAAGAATCACGCAGAAATATATATACATATTTATGAAATATATATGAAGCTTTCTAGTTCTTGCATAAAACCTACTAGCCAAATTTCCCCCAAATTATATTTCAAGATAGGACAGATATCGTAAATGATCATGAGTGGTTTTTTTTAAAATGCATCTTTATGTAGGTATTACTCCTTTCGAGTACCAAAAGGAAACTTCATGTCTCCTTGGCATGAAGTATCATGCAATTAGGGAACGGAGATGGAGGGAGGAGAGATTTAGCATTAGTGGATTCTCTAAAAATAATCTCAGTTTGAAAAGATTGCAACACTTTGTTCTAAGGATACATGAGTTATAGTTACTTGATCATTGTATTTAACCAAACAAAATCATACATTTTACAACCTCACTGTATTAAATAGGGCTAATATAACTCATATGCCGCCCTCTAAATTATTACATTTCACCTAATACTTTCAAAAAATATATTACCTTTTTAACAAAATATTTTCCTTTTCTGGGAAAGCTTTTTTTATACACAGCCTCCTCCCCCTTTCCAGCCCACACACATGCACATCCCAAATGGGAATTGAGATATTTTACCACACATTGGCTTTGCAATTGCTTTCCTATCCTTTCTTTGGTGTCTTTTCCCATTCTTCCAGTTTCTAATATTCTTTAAATCTCAAAACCTCAGATTTGTTTGCTCAGTTGTGAGCTCATTCTCTAGAATTCCAACATAAGTATAGGTCCTTTTAAAAAAATAACCTATGTGGAAGTCATCCTTTTTGTTCTCATGTAATATATATATATATATATATATATATATATATATATATATATATATATATATATATATATACACACACACATACATACATATATATAAAACCAAACTAAGTTTCTCATGCCCAAAGTACTCATGCTCACAATACTTGGTAGCAACACTATCCTTAAAGCAAATGAGGACAAGGATAGTTGAAATCATTATATTCCTATTCCTATTCTTGGCATAGTGGAATACTAAGAGACAAAAGCCACTAAACCCAACCTACTACTTATCTACAGAAAAACCAGCCAAATCCCAGTTATATAAATAAAGTGAATACCTATTGTATTCGGAGTTTAAACATAACAAAAGAGAAGTAATTCTAAGTCAAATAATTAGTGCCAGTTACTTTTCCAATATTTATATGGTTATGAGATTGACTTTATCTTGTGTGTACTTTTCTGGGATCTTGTTTGAAAGAGAAAGCAATTAAGTCCTAGCTTAGACCGTTACTTGACGTCTTGTCTCCTACTCAGCTGGTGAACATCTATCATCACTGAGACTATATCAGTGGACGTTAACCTTGGCTGGAAATGACAGTCACCTAAGGATCCTTTAACATTTACCAGTGACTGAGGCCCAACCTAGACAAGTTAAGTCAGAGACTCTGGAGGTGAGATCCGACCTTCTGTATAGTGAAAAAAACTTCCCAGATAATTCAGGGCTAGATCTACTGAAGCATCCTCATTCCATTATTTAAAAAAAAAAAAAAAAAAAAAAAAGCGAAAACAATTATTGCCAAGGTCACACACTTTGACATTCTAGGATTCAATATATAAAACTTGGTGATTTGTCCCATAGCTGCTATAGTGAATGATCTAGAGTCTTGTAAGGATTATAAACTTAAAACAAAACCATGGTGCAAAGATAATCTTTTGGAGTCTATTAAGCCATGAAACCCAAGTCTAGATTTCAACTGGCAGTCTGTTTCAAGCAGGTATGGAGGTGTCAAAGGTTAGGCAGGTCTGAGGAACAGCTCTCACCCCATATATAGGTTCAACAGAGCAATCACAATGAACAGAGCTCAAGAAGAAAATGAAGTCCTTCAATCAATAGATCCTACTTTCAGATAAATCATCATCATAGTTGAGGATAATGACTTGGCCTGAATGGATTTTGAAGGACAGCCAGACGACAAATACACAAGTCCTGGAATATGTAAAGAGCTGGGCAAAGGAACCAGGAAAAGAAAGACTGGGGTTCCATTAAAATGATTTCCCTACATTAACAATTTTTCTAAGCCTACTTTTATATTCCGGAAAGACAAATCATTAATCATTCTGCATTAGGACTAAGGATCTCTGATTTGTCAGGTTATGGACACTTAAAATGTTCAGTTTTTGACCAAATTATAAGTTTCTGAAATTAGTGTCTTAGCTCAGGAAGAAAAATATAAGCTTATATAAAAAAGTAGTCAATCAAACTTAATATACTTAATTTACCTATCCCAAAATTCTTTTTCTAGCAGGCATAATAATATTTGGTTCCATTAAGAACCAACTGTGAAAAAAATTTTTTGCACCTAGTTACAAATGTTCTAAATGGCATGGAACAACTGATTCTTCTACTTTTGGTTCAGTTAATGAGCTTTCTCAAAGGAAATGACTGCAGTGCATTAAAAGAAATCAAGTAAAATGCCTTTCCTGAATCAAATTCACCCTAATCTGTTGGAGTCTTAATAAATTTGTGATAGCATGAATAGTTCATATATACTGAAATGTAATAAGCAGTATTCTCCCTGTACTTTCCTATGAATTTCTTACTACTTGCATCCTCACTAGTAATAGCGATCCAAGGATTAGTCTTGGATGTATTGGAGAATGTCCTACTTTAGAAACCAGGACATTTGGTTCCTGATTCTGCTTGTGTTATAATATATTCTATGAATTCCAGTAAATTATGAAATTACTACCCTTTAAATTTCTCCATCTTTTAAAAGGGAGCAATATACCTTATTTCTTTCTGAAGACTTTTGTGAGACAAGTAGACTCTAATGAGACAAAGAGCTTTACAAAGCACCTTAAATATTTGTAAAACTAAGTATGTTCAGCAACGACTTCTTTTTGGTACAGTGTGGACATACAGTTAGTGAAAGCAACTTACATGGGTACAAGGATGCATTAATTCCTTCACGGGTGAATTATTAGTCTCTGGAAACACAGACACTCTTAACCAAAAGGTAATTATGGCTGTGAATGGAGGAGGAAGTTAAGGGAGGTGATAAATGCTTGTCAAATGGTAGCGTCTGGCTTCACAAAGAGAAAATAGATGCAGGAATGATGATGATGCCCCTGTTGTCCAAGGGTAAACACAGTAGTAGACAGAATCAGAAATACCCACCAACAAGGTCAGGCTCACGGCAAAAGTGATTCTGTAGAGAGCATGAGGATAGCTATTGAAATGGATCAGCTCTTATGGTTTTTTCCAAGGACAAGATTTTCCTTCCTCCCAATTACTGAGCTAATGGTTTCTTCTTTAATTAGTGTTACTGGATGGCTTTTAAACAATATTTGATGCCGTTAAATAAGCAATTATAACAGATTTTCTTCACCAATTGGGAAACTAAACACATTCTTAGACTGAACTAGGTTTTCTCCTTTTGTTTGAAAAACACTAAGAAATTAAACTTCTTTGAGAGGAAAAATAAATTTTTTACTTAACTCTTTATTTATACTTTGTATTAAAATGGCATGTATAATCCAATTTTTATTAAAAGTTTTCCATCTATGTATTTCTAGCTATCTATCCATGTGCTCTTCTCTTAGCACATATGAGAGAAATTCATGGAATTGTGTTAATCTAATCTTTAACAGTATTTACTTGCATATAAATACCAGATAATCTTTAACTTTTTTCATTTGGATTTGATGCATTTTTTAAAATAGCAAACATGCATTATTTTTAGAAAATAATAAATTCATTTTGAAAACATTATTCAAATATTTAAATATAGGCATAACTGTTATAGTGGGAATTCTCAAGGACCTACTAATGTGTGGTAGTTTCATTTGTCTTAATCACAGTAAGAAAAATGTAGAAACTCAGATTTTATCACTGATAATAATATATGGTCTCTGTCATGGTAGTCTATACATCTGTACGCAAATTTATTACCTGTGACAGTGCTGGAAACTTTGAAATACGTTCACAAATGAGAACATGATTGGGTAACAAATTCAAGATAGCAGAAGAAATCCTGTAACTGCTGCTTTGAAGCTATACGTTTTTTTCATTATTTCAGTTGGCATTAAAAAATTGGTATTATTATCATTACCCTATCCAATTGCTAAAACAATGTTTTTCCAATTTTTGTAATTCACTCTGCCTGAGGAGGTTTAAATTGAAAAAAGGTTAAACTATAAGGTACTTAAGAGGGGGTATCATGCCTCATTCAACTTTATCTTTTCTCCTAACAGAGAGGTGAGACCCTCTAAAGCACGGCAGGGGCTCAATAAATGTTTGAAGAATGAATGGGAGAAGCATGGCTCTTGCTTTCTTGCATTTCTACTAGGATGAGAAGAGCCATAATGTACTCTCCTGACTTCCTATGTGATAGAGAGACCATGGTTTTTGAATCAGACAAACCTGGACTTGAATCTTGATTTTCTCATTTAATAATACCTAGTTTCTCTAAGCTAGTGTTTCTCAGCCTACCAAGGGGCCAATAACCTTCTTTTTGTGTAGGATTGTGTGAAGATAAAATGAAATTGAGATGCAAATCCCAAATAGCTCCTGGCACAAAAACTGCCAGATGGAATCATTTTTTTAAAAATTTTTGTTAAGCCATTCAAATAAAGAATGACTATATGATCTGGTTTGTGAAACTAGATGAATGTGGACAATATGACTAAATCAAGGGGATACAGGACTATTCAGATCTGAAGGTTGAGATGAGGAGGGGGAGGAGTGGTAGACAGACAGTGAGTTCAGACTGGGACAAGTTGAATTTAACATTCCCGTGAGACTTCTGGATGGTCTAGTTCAGGAAAGAAGTCTTTATTAAAGATACAGATTCAAGGATCACTAGAATCTTGATTTCTGAAGTCTTGGAAGTGATGTGCTCACCCATAGAAAGACTTAACTTTCTTTACCTTTTCAGTGTTATTCACTCCTTTGACAGACTGGTAAAGTCTATGAAAGCCTTAAATAAATCATTTAAATGTGAAGAATTAAATAAATAGGGTCACAAAGAAAACCATTTATTAAAATACAATTATCAAAATATTTATAAAACACACTTGAGTTATGATCACAGATCTGCCTCTTTACTAACAAATCAATAACAAACTCCTGTGGAAAACCTAATAGCTACTGTAATTTCAAACTAGTGGTGGGTATAAATGGTATATTGGGTATCTACAATAAGTGTCATGGGATATAAAAATATTCAATTTCTATTAGTCACAAAGATACAGGTACTGTTACCACTGCTGTGGTTTTTGCCTACCTTCAAATTTTAAACTAAAGGTTAATGAATATAGTTGTAATGCTTTTTCTTTTTTTTTAATAAATTTATTTACTTTATTTATTTATTATTTTTGGCTGCATTGGGTCTTTGTTGCTGAGCGTGGACTTCTCATTGAGGTGGCTTCTCTTGTTGCAGAGCATGGGCTCTAGGCTCATGGGCTTCAGTAGTTGTGGCTGCGGGCTCTAGAGCACAGGCTCAGCAGTTGTGGTGCACAGGCTTAGTTGCCCTGCAGCATGTGGGATCTTCCTGGACTAGGGCTCGAACCCGTGTCCCCTGCATTGGCAAGTGGATTCTTAAACACTGCGCCACCAGGGAAGCCTTGCAATGCTTCTTCTTATCCAAATCCATAGGTCCCCGTGAATTATAAAAACAGCTTTTAGGTCTGTGAACTTCAAGTTAAGAATACCTGACTTCGGGGCTTCCCTGGTGGCGCAGTGGTTGAGAATCTGCCTGCTAATGCAGGGGACACGGGTTCGAGCCCTGGTCTGGGAGGATCCCACATGCCGCGGAGCAACTAGGCCCGTGAGCCACAACTACTGAGCCTGCGCGTCTGGAGCCTGTGCTCCACAACAAGAGAGGCCGCGATAGTGAGAGGTCCGCGCACCGCGATGAAGAGTGGCCCCCGCTCGCCGCAACTGGAGAAAGCCCTCACACAGAAACGAAGACCCAACACAGCCATAAATAAATAAATAAATAAATAAAAATTTAAAAAAAAAAGATACAGGATGCCCACTTCAATTTGCATCTCAGATAAACAATGAAAAATATTAAAAAAAAAAAAAAAAAAAAAGAATACCTGACTTGGACTGACAGTACCCTGGGGAGAATTGATCCGCAAGGGGGACACATAGGAGAAGCAGCTGCCAGTTAAAGAACTTAAGAAAAGGAGTTGGGAGGGGAAAAAAAAAATCAAGAGAGAGTGGTCATCTTGAAGTCAAGATAGAACACAGTAACTACCAGTAGGTGGTGGAACATGCAATGCAATGCTTGAAGGAGATCTAATCAAGTTTGAAAAGCAAACAAGTTTAATAAATAAGAAGTGACTGGTGTTCCAATGCTCCAGTCTCTATTAGCTACACAAGAGGAACTCAATGCTCATTTTGAGCACAAAATAGAACTTGATATATTTAATAAAAATAATTACTCAGGTAATTTTGACCACATACCTTAGACATTGCAGATATTTCAGAATAAATTAAAATTAAAACAATTCAAAAGTTAACAGAAGGACATTTCTAGATTATTGTGCTCTATATTAGGTCACACCATCTCTATGTGATGGTCAAATTTTTGTATTTTTAACTAAATTAACTAAATATATAATACATGCACCTGAAAAAAAATCCAGCACTGCAAAAGAGGTCAAACATAAGGATCTCTCCTGAGGTAATAAATTCTCCTCACAATGGCTACATCTGTTAAACATCTGTGTATTCTTTAAGAAATTTTCTATGTGTATAAAAGCATACATACATAGTAATTGTATATTAAGACATATATAGACCTTTTTACACTAAAAATACAGTATAAACATTTCTCTACCTTTTACTTTTTACTTAAGAATATATCTTAGAGATAAATTGTATACCTTTTAAAAGTTATTGCATAGTAATTTATTAAATGGATGAATGCTTTATTCAACCAATGACCTATGGGAAGTTAAGTCACTTTCAGTGTTTTGTTATTGAAAAAAAAAAAAAAAGCCCCAATATATTTGCATGAAACATATCTGAAAATTGATCTGTGGCCTAAATTTTGAACAGTAAATTTTCTAGTTAAAAGCTAGATATGAATACCTAATTTTTATGGCTATTGCCATATCACCCCTCTACGGTCCTACCAAGCTGCTCTCCCACATTTGTACGGTGTATGAAAATTCCTGCCTTCCCAAACCCTTATCTCTGTACTATCAAAATGTGCTTTTGCCAAAGTAATAGGATAAAAACATCTCCTTGTTGTTTTAACTGCATTTATTTAAATGTGAGTGGGATTGAGCATCCTTTCCATAGTTTAGAACACATCTAGATGACTAGATAGCCCATATATAGATGGCTGAAATAATCTGAATGAATGCAGCTGATCTAATATTTAGGCTATTTTTACAACAGGTTCAAACACACAATCCTATTAAAGCTGCTTCAATAGCATGTTCAAGGCACATAAAATGACAAGATTAGAGTCCATCTTAATTTCCCCCTTTCTCTCACACCCCACATCCTTTCCATCAACAGATCCTTTATCCAGCATCCAAACTCTTCTCATCACCTCTGTAGCTACGCTTTAGTACTATAATCAACTCCTGCCTGGGTTATTACAATGAATCATATTAATAGATTCCATCTACTCTGTCCTTTCAAGTCTGCATTCTATTCTCAATACCCATCAGAGGGATCCTGTTAAAATGTAAACCACATCAAGTCCACCCAAGTAAAAGCAAGAGTTTTTGCAATGGTCTAAAAACCCTCCAAGAGCAGGGCCTCTACAGGTCATGGGGCTTCATCTGCTGCTTTGTCTGCTGCTCTTCTGTTAAGGTAAGGCCCAGCCACACTGACCTCCTGGCTGTTCAGTAAACATGCCATTAGGCTCAGAAATTTAACAATTCTTAAGTTTCTTTACTCAGACAATTAAAAAAAAATAAAATAAACTGCATGGAAAAGACTGAGAAAGGAGAAGATTATTGTTAGCAGGGGGTGTTTCATTTAGAAGTTTGGTTTTGAAATCAGGAGTTCGGAATACCTATTCCTTCAGAGTGACACCATATCTGTATACTGATGGATGTGGAACTCTCATCCTGATTTTATAAAATACAGTCCAAGAATAAGTAAATGACAGTTATGTCATTTCTAAAGATGGTACAGTGTTCATTAACAAGTATAGCCATGTCATGTGATTCTCAGCTCCAGTTTGGGAAATTCTGATAAGAGAAGCACTTGTAGTCCTGAGAAGGAGGTGTTAAGAAAGGACTCAGATATTTTACAGAGACAGCCTGTTAGATACGTCCCAAAGATTGCCAGGAGAACCTGTAAACAATTAAAATGGTTTTCTTTCAAAACCCATCAAGCCGCCCAAGGGCAGAACACTCTGAATGTCCTCTTTGCTGCTAGCTGCTGCTAGCCAATCTAAAAAAAAAAAAATTACTTTTACCAAATCATCTGTATTTGTTTTCTTCTCTCTCTCATCTTTTATGTAAATCATTCTGCGCTTTCTCCTTTGTTGGATGAAAACAATCTATTGATTGATATAACTTATATACAGGTGAAAGCATTTCCTAAAAATTAACTATATGTTCGAATTATTCTTTGGAAGTGTTTATAACAACAAAAACTTTCATCTCCAGATGGAAAACTTGGATTTACTTTTCTAAAGACTGCTTTATATGTACTTGTTTATTTAATTTTTTGTCAGTAATATCCAAAACCATTTTAAAAGAATAACAGGGGCACAGAGCTCTGCTGTTCATTGTGATATATCAGGTTTCCTAGTTTGCTCTCTTACAGGAGTTCGTAGTCCAATGGGAAATAGACCAAACTAAAACCTATATCTAGTTTAACTGAAGTTCAATGTCTGCTGGCATTGAGGAGAAACCCACTTTGTCCCTATTCCTCCCCTGTCCCATTTTGAACAGTTTGTGGGGTAGAGAGAGTAGATGAACAGAGATGATGATATGGTATACATTCTTAAACTCTGCTTCTGTAAGATAAAAGACCTGAAATTAATAGAACTATTTCTTCATGAGATACTTAGTGAGGTTCTCAACGATGGATCAATGGATTTAGGGCACACGTGAGGCAACATTTGGAAGATATACAGCTACCGCTGGAGGGTAATGTGAGCCCACTCAGTGATGTGATGGCAAAGGTTAACAACTGGCCCTGTAGGTATTTTTGATGTGGAACTACTGCATTAAATGCCTAGGATTGCAAGAGGTTTTTTTTTTTTTTTTTTTTCCCCTAACTCTCAACGTACTTGAGGTCCCATGTTAAGAGTTCAAGGGTTGAACTTCCAGGAGAACATTCACCTTTCACTGATAATAGAAGACGTGAAGACAAACAAACAAAGGAAAACACTGTGATAATTAACCAGCAGAATGTGACTGCCAATCTAAAAATTCTGTATCATTTTTAAATGAGCAGGGAATCTAAGTGCCAGTAGAGGCTGGGAAAAAAATAGTAAAAAAGAAGGGAGAAGGAAAAGAGGGACTGAGGGGGAGAACAAGGAGGAGAGAGATAACTTGGTCATTGTTAGCAAAAGTGGCTGATTTGGTGAAATGAAACAGAAAAACATGGAAGAGGAAAAATATCATACTCATATTATTATTAAATTTGCTTTCAGTATCAACATATTTGGAAAAATTAAATACTGATATAATAACTAAGTAGGTCAATGTTCATACTGTGCATTAAAATACATAAAAGCTTGCAAAAATTTAAATGTGATAATTCTAAAAACTATATGCTCAGGAAATTGATAAGTCTCTTTGGACAACTAAACTCAAGGTTTTTGTGTGCTTTAAAGTTTTAAATGAAGTAGTCATACAACCATCTACCTAAAATAAGAAATTAATCATAAATGATATGTGAATAATCTCAATTTCCTGAAAGTTCAATTGTTAAATTACAAAATAGTTCCTCACTTTCATTTTCAATGCTCACTAGGAGATAATTACTTTTCTCTTTATGCATTTTTTCATGAGTAGGCCTCAGAATTTTTATAAAGTTTTGAAATCTATATTAAATTTCCCACTGCCAAACAGCTCTAGGAAAATAAAGAAAAAAGAGATGGAATTTCAAGATACTTTCAAAGGTCTCTCTAAACCCTGTTTAAAAAAAATGTATTCTACTTTTTTTAGTTTCTATCACGTCTTTTTAATAAATGGCATATTACCAAAGCAATGAATTTTGAAATGAATTATTCAGCAGTGAGTTTGGAAATGTCCTGTTTACAGTCCATTCCCATTTCAGTCATTACATCGTGCTAAATGATGTTGGAATGTAAGTATCACTGAGAGGCTTAAATTAGAGTATGCATGTGCCATCCTCATAATTAAAAATCCTAGTGAGTACCAGAGAGTTACTGTCTACATAACAGGGAAAGAGTCTATCCCTTGATTATTTGCACTTATGAATGATATAACCAAGGAATCATATCAATAAACAAATGCATAATGACAAAAGAATTTAGATCTTACAGAGTATTATATGATGTTCAACAATACAAGCTAAGAGAAAAACAGAATATCCACAGTTGAAAGTTAAGAAAGATTTACATATCCACATATTTCAGTAATTCTTTGTAATGTAGTGGACTGCTTTTGCATGTGTTGATGAGGGAACTAAATTAAGTCTTAGAGGAAAATCCATAGTGACTAGAATAAATGGAGATGAGAATGTAAAATATGTGGTTAAAAGACAAAATGTGAGAGCACTATTAGGAAGAATAGAGAACAAAAGAAAATTAAAAGTAGGATTGAGTCTGACACAGGATGCAAGGATAGTTTGAAGATATAAAATGAGATTACATTGGAGTATTCTAGAACTGATAGGTAAAATTGATAAATATATGCAAAAATTACGATAAACCTCCTTTTCCCTTCCCAATTTTTAAGAGAATCAAGACCAAATCATGTAATTTTTAACTCCCATCCTTCTTTCCTTTATATCATCTTTTCTCAATCTTCATCTCATATATTTCTGATGTCTTCAAAACTTTCTCATCGGTTTCTGAAATTCTACCTTCGAAGTCACTAAGGTTTCTCTTTCTTTAAAACAATGTAACCAATAAATGATAAAACTGCCATTTATCCAGCTAGCACTCAAAAGACTTCTCTATCATTTTTCTTCCTATGTATGATTGAATGTTAATTTTAACTATTAAATTCTAAACTATACACTAAAAAAGAACTATCAGAAGGAGAAATTAAGGAAATAATCCCATTTACCACTGCATCAAAAAGAATAAAAAAACATAGGAATAAACCTACCTAGGGAAGAAAAACACCTGTACTCTGAAAACAATAAGAAACTGATGAAAGAAATTGAAGATGACACATACAAATGGAAAGAAATACCATGTTCTTGGATTGGAAGAATCAATATTGTTAAAATGACCACACTACCCAAGGCAATCTACAGATTCAATGCAATCCCTATCAAAATACCAATGGCATTTTCCACAGAACTAGAACAAAAAAATCTTAAATTTTTTATGGAAACACAAAAGATCCCAAATAGCCAAAACAATCTTGAGAAAGAAGAATAGAGCTGGGGGAATCATACTCACTGACTTCAGACTATACTACAAAGCTACAGTAATCAAAACAGTATGGTGCTGGCACAAAGACAGACACAGAGATCAACAGAACAGACTAGAGCTCAGAAATAAAACCATGCACTGTGATCAATTAATCTATGACAAAGGGAGCAAGAATATTCCATGGAGAAAAGACAATCTCTTCAATATGTGGTGCTGAGGAAATTGGACAGCTACATGTAAAATAATGAAATTAGAACATTCTCTGACACCATATACAAAAATAAACTCAAAATGGGTTAAAGTCCTAAATGAAAGACCAGATACTATAAAACACCTTGAGGAAAACATAAGCAGGACACTCTTTGACATAAATCGCAGCAATATTTTTTGGATCCACCTCCTAAGGTAAAGAAAATAAAGCAAAAATAAACAAATGGGACTTACTTAAACTTAAAAAGGTTTTGCACAACAAAGGAAACCATCAACAAAATGAAAAGACAACATACCAAATGGGAGAAAATATTTTCAAATGATAAGACTAATAAGGGATTAATATCCAACATATACAAACAACTCACACAACTCAACATCAAAACAAACAAACAAACAACCTGATTTAAAAATGGGCAGAAGAACTGAACAGACATTTTCCAAAGAAAAATTTTCATATGCAGGCACATGAAAAGATGCTCAACATAGTCAGTTATCAGGGACATGTAAATCAAAACCATAATGAGATAGTACCTCACACCTGTCAGAATGGCTATCATCAAAAAAAACACAAATAACAAATCTTGGCAAGGATGTGGAGAAAAGGGAACCCTTGTGCACTGTTGATGGAAATGTAAATTGGTGCAGCCACTGTGGAAAACGTATGGAGGTTCTTCAAAAAACTAAAAACAGAACTACCATATGACCCATCAATTCCACTCCTGGGTATATATCTGAAAAAAGCAAAAACACTAATTCGAAAAGATATATGCCCCCCAATGTTCATAGCAGAATTATTTACAATTGCCAAGAAACGAAAACAACCTAAGTGTCCAACAACAGATGAATGGATAAAGAAGATTGTGTGTGTGTATATACACATACATATGACGGAATACTACTCAGCTATAAAAAGATGAAACATTGCCATGTGCAGCAACATGGATGGACTTGGAGGGCATTACGCTAAGTGAAATAAGTCAGACAGAGAAAGAAAACTACTCTGTGATATCATTTACATGTGGAATCTAAATAAAATACAGCAAACTAGTGAATATAACAAAAAAGAAGCAGAGTCACAGATACAGAGAACAAACTAGTGGTTACCAGTGGTGGTGATGGGGCAATAGAGGAGTTGGGGACTGGGAGGTACAAACTATTGGGTGTAAGATAGGCTAAAGGATGTGTTGTACAACACAGGGAATATAGCCAATATTTTGTAATAATTGTAAATGAAAAATAACCTTTAAAAATTGTATAAAAAATAAAGAAATATCCCATAAAGAAGATGCTCTATCATTTTTCTTCCTTTGTATGATTGAATGTTAAATTTAAGTATTAAATTCTAAACTGTATATTAGCACATTAGAGACAATTCAACTCGCTAAGGAAAAACTGATAAAAAATAAGTGCAAAAATATAAGAACATTATAGGACATTTGAAAATTGAGGAAATTTTAAAAACTCATTCTCAATCTATCTATAGTTAACGACACAGTAAAATTATTCTCACTACCTTTAAAAAAAATCACTGATTGTTTTTAAATTACTTTAAAAGTTTCTTTTTTTTTTTTAACTACATCAGTCTTTACTGACCACTCATCGTTCAAAGGATAGAACTGAGGTCAAGTGTTACGGCAAGCAGTTTTAGAAATACAGCACTAGATGTCATCTAAAATTGACTGGAAAACAAACCAACTAAACAACAGTCCACAGAATGGAGTAGAGAGCAAAGGATATATCTGAGGAAATCACGAGGTAATCCTATTGTGAGAAGCACAGAAGCAGAGGGACAGCCAGCAGGAAGGAAACAGCGTGTGCCTTCTATCCAATGGATGGTAAAGCAGGTCAACTAACAGCAAGGAAATGGCATTACTTTTAGCTCTATCTTAACTTCACTCCCAATATATGTGTTCTTGGAAAATCTCTACTCATATTCCTATTCTCCTGGGTAATGTTTTGGAGACTTTTTTTTTAATATCTTTATTGGAGTATAATTGCTTTACAATGGTGTGTTACTTTCTGCTGTATAATAAAGAGAATCAGCTATACATATACAAATATCCCCATATTTCCTCACTCTTGTGTCTCCTCCTCCCCCCATCCCACCCCACTAAGTCATCACAAAGCACCGAGCTGATCTCCCTGTGCTATGTGGCTGCTTCCCACTGGCTATATACTTTACATTTGGTAGTGTATATATGTCCATGCCATTCTCGCAGCTCGTCCCGGCTTACCCTCCCCCCCCACCCCGTGTCCTCAAGTCCATTCTCTATGTCTGCGTCTTTATTCCTGTCCTGCCCCTAGGTTCTTCAGAATCTTTTTTTTTTATTTTTTTAGATTCCATATATATGTGTTAGCATACGGTATTTGTATTTCTCTTTCTGACTTACTTCACTCTGTATGACAGTCTCTAGGTCCATCCACCTCACCACAGATAACTCAATTTTGTTTCTTTTTATGGCTGAGTAATAGTCCATTGTATATATGTGCCACATCTTCTTTATCCATTCATCTGTTGACGGACACTTAGGTTGCTTCCATGTCCTGGCTATTGTAAATAGAGCTGCAATGAACACTGTGGTACATGACTTTTTTGAATTATGGTTTTCTCAGGGTATATGCCCAGTAGTGGGATTGATGGGTCATATGGTAGTTCTATTTTTAGATTTTTAAGGAACCTCCACACTGTTCTCCATAGTGGTTGTATCAATTTACATTCCCACCAAAAGCGCAAGAGGGTGCCCTTTTCTACACACACTCTCCAGCATTTATCATTTGTAGATTTTTTGATGATGGCCGTTCTGACCGGAGTGAGGTGATACCTCATTGTAGTTTTGATTTGTATTTCTCTAATGTTTAGTGATGTTGAGCATCTTTTCATGTGTTTGTTGGCAATCTGTATATCTTCTTCGAAGAAATGTCTGTTTAGGTCTTCTGCCCATGTTTGGATTGGGTTGTTTGTTTTTTTGATATTGAGCTGCATGAGCTGCTTGTATATTTTGGAGATTAATCCTTTGTCAGTTGCTTCATTTGCAAATATTGTCTCCCATTCTGAGGGTTGTCTTTTCGTCTTTTTTATGGTTTCCTTTGCTGTGCAAAAGCTTTTAAGTTTCATTAGCTCCCATTTGTTTATTTTTGTTTTTACTTCCATTTCTCTAGGAGGTGGGTCCAAAAGGATCTTGCTGTGATTTATGTCACAGAGTACTCTGCCTATGTTTTCCTCTAAGAGTTTTATAGTGTCTGGCCTTACATTTAGGTTTTTAATCCATTTTGAGTTTATTTTTATGTATCGTGTTAGGCAGTGTTCTAATTTCATTATTTTACATGTAGTTGTCCAGTTTTCCCAGCACCACTTATTGAAGAGGCTGTCTTTTCTCCATTGTATGTTCTTCCCTCCTTTGTCATAGATTAGGTGACCATATGTGTGTGGGTTTATCTCTGGGCTTACTATCTTGTTCCATTGGTCTGTATTTCTGTTTCTGTGCCAGTACCATACTGTCTTGATTACTGTAGCTTTGTAGTATAGTCTGAAGTCTGGGAGCCTGATTCCTCCAGCTCTGTTTTTCTTTCTCAAGATCGTTTTGGCTATTCAGGGTCTTTTGTGTTTCCATATAAATTGTGGAAATTTTTGTTCTAGTTCTGTGAAAAATGCCATTGGTAGTTTGATAGGGATTGCACTGAATCTGTAGATTGCTTTGGGTAGTAGAGTCATTTTCACAATGTTGATTCTTCCAATCCAAGAACATAGTATAACTCTCCATCTTCTTGTATCGTCTTTAATTTCTTTCATCAGTGTCTAACTGTTTTCTGCATACAGGTCTTTGTCTCCTTAGGTAGGTTTATTCCTAGGTATTTTATTCTGTTTGTTGCAATGGTAAATGGGAGTGTTTCCTTAATTTCTCTTTCAGCTTTTTCATCAGTAGTGTATAGGAATGCAAGAGATTTATGTGCATTAATTTTGTATCCTGCTGTTCTACCAAATTCATTGATTAGCTCCAGTAGTTTTCTGATAGCATTTTTAGGGTTCTCTACGTATAGTATCATGTCATCTGCAAACAGTGACAGCTTTACTTCTTTTCCGATTTGGATTCCTTTTACTTCTTTTTCGTCTCTCACTGTTGTGGCTAAAACTTCCAAAACTATGTTGAATAACAGTGGTGAGAGGGGGTAACCTTGTCCTGCTCCTGATCTTAGAAGAAATGGTTTCAGTTTTTCACTATTGAGAATGATGCTGTCTGTGGGTCTGTCACATACGGCCTTTATTATGTTGAGGTAAGTTCCCTCTTTGCCTACACTCTAGAGAGATTTTATCATAAATGGGTGTTGAATTTTGTCAAAAGCTTTTTCTGCATCTATTGAGATGATCATATGGTTTTTCTCCTTCAATTCATTAATATGGTGTATCACATTGATTAATTTGCCTATATTGAAGAATCCTTGCATTCCTGGGATGAACCCCACTTGATCATGGTGTATGATCCTTTTAATGTGCTGTTGGATTCTGTTTGCCAGTATTTTGTTGAGGATTTTTGCATCTATGTTCATCAGTGATATTGTCCTGTAGTTTTCTTTTTTTGTGACATCTTTGTCTGGTTTTGGTATCAGGTTGATGGTGGCCTCGTAAAATAGGTTTCAGAGTGTTCCTCCATCTGCTACGTTTTGGAAGAGTTTGAGAAGGATAGGTGTTAGCTCTTCTCTAAACGTTTGATAGAATTCGCCTGTGAAGGCATCTGGCCCTGGGCTTTTGTTTGTTGCAAGATTTTTAATCACACTTTCCATTTCACTGCTTGTGATTGGTCTCTTTATATCTTCTATTTCTTCCTCGTTCAGTCTCGGAAGGTTGTGTTTTTCTAAGAATTTGTCCATTTCTTCCAGGTTGTCCATTTTATTGGCGTAGAGTTGCTTGTAGTAATCTCTCATGATCATTTGTATTTCTGCAATGTCAGTTGTTACTTCTTCTTTTTCATTTCTAATTCTATTGATTTGAGTCTTCTCCCTTTTTTTCTTGATGACTCTGGCTACTGGTTTATC
Source organism: Balaenoptera ricei (assembly GCF_028023285.1). Classification (NCBI taxonomy): domain Eukaryota; kingdom Metazoa; phylum Chordata; class Mammalia; order Artiodactyla; family Balaenopteridae; genus Balaenoptera; species Balaenoptera ricei. The sequence goes on from NC_082647.1 coordinate 69,088,604, forward strand.
AATTTTGTTTATCTTCTCAAAGAAGCAGCTTTTAGTTTTATTGATCTCTGCTATCGTTACCCTCATTTCTTTTTCATTTATTTCTGATCTGATCTTTATGATTTCTTTCCTTCTGCTAACTTTGGGGGTTTTTTTGTTCTTCTTTCTCTAATTGCTTTAGGTGTAAGGTTAGGTTGTTTATTTGAGATGTTTCTTGTTTCTTGAGGTAGGATTGTATTGCTATAAACTTCCCTCTTAGAACTGCTTTTGCTGCATCCCATAGGTTTTGAGTCATCGTGTTTTTATTGTCATTTGTTTCTAGGTATTTTTTGATTTCCTCTTTGATTTCTTCAGTGATCTCTTGTTATTCAGTTGTGTATTGTTTAGCCTCTATGTGTTTGTATTTTTACAGATTTTTTTCCTGTAATTGATATCTAGTCTCATAGTGTTGTGGTCAGAAAAGATACTTGATATGATTTTAATTTTCTTAAATTTACCGAGGCTTGATTTGTGACCCAAGATATGATTTATCCTGGAAAATGTTCCATGAGCACTTGAGAAGAAGGTGTATTCTGTTGTTTTTTGGATGGAATGTCTTATAAATATCAATTAAGTCCATCTTGTTTAATGTATCATTTAAAGCTTGTGTTTCCTTATTTATTTTCATTTTGGATGATCTGTCCATTGGTGAAAGTGGGGTGTTAAAGTCCCCTACTATGATTGTGTTACTGTCGATTTCCCCTTTTATGGCTGTTAGCATTTGCCTTATGTATTGAGGTGCTCCTATGTTGGGTGCATAAATATTTACAATTGTTATATCTTCTTCTTGGATTGATCCCTTGATCATTATGCAGTGTCCTTCCTTGTCTCTTGTAACATTCTTTACTTTAAAATCTATTTTATCTGATATGAGTATTGCTACTCCAGCTTTCTTTTGATTTCCATTTGCATGGAATATCTTTTTCCATCCCCTCACTTTCGGTCTGTATGTGTCCCTAAGTCTGAAGTGGGTCTCTTGTAGACATCATATGTACAGGTCTTGTTTTTGTATCCATTCAGCCTGTCTTTGTCTTTTGGTTGGAGCATTTAATCCATTTACATTTAAGGTAATTATTGATATGTATGTTCCTATTACCATTTTCTTAATTGTTTTGTGTTTGTTTTTGTAGGTCTTTTCCTCCTCTTGTGTTTCCTGCCTAGAGAAGTTCCTTTAGCATTTGTTGTAAATCTGGTTTGGTGGTGCCGAATTCTCTTAGCTTTTGCTTGTCTGTAAAGGTTTTAATTTCTCCATCAAATTTGAATGAGATCCTTGCTGGGTAGAGTACTCTTGGTTGTAGGTTTTTCCCTTTCATCACTTTACATATGTCTTGCCACTCCCTTTTGGCTTGCAGAGTTTCCGATGAAAGAGCAGCTGTTAACCTTACGGGGATTCCCTTGTATGTTATTTGTTGCTTTTCCCTTGCTGCTTTTAACATTTTTTCTTTGCATTTAATTTTTGATAGTTTGATTAATATGTGTCTTGGTGTGTTTCTCCTAGGGTTTATCCTATAGGGGACTCTCTGCACTTCCTGGACTTGATTGACTATTTCCTTTCCCATATTAGGGAAGTTTTCAACTATAATCTCTTCAAATATTTTCTCAGTCCCTTTTTTTGTCTCTTCCTCTTCTGGGACCCCTATAATTCGAATTTTGGTGTGTTTAATGTTGTCCCAGAGGTGTCTGAGACTGTCCTCAATTCTTTCCATTCTTTTTTCTTTATTCCACTCTGCAGTACTTATTTCTACTATTTTATCTTCCAGGTCACTTGTCCATTCTTCTGCCTCAGTTATTCTGCTATTGATTCCTTCTAGAGATTTTTAATTTCATTTACTGTGTTGTCCATCATTGTTTGTTTGCTCTTTAGTTCTTCTAGGTCCTTGTTAAACATTTCTTGTATTTTCTCCATTCTATTTCCAAGATTTTGGATCATCTTTACTATCATTATTCTGAATTATTTTTCAGGTAGACTGCCTATTTCCTGTTCATTTGTTTGGTTTTGTGGGTTTTTACCTTGCTCCTTCATCTGCTGTGTATTTCTCTGTCTTCTCATTTTGCTTAACATACTGTGTTTTGAGTCTCCTTTTTGCAGGCTGCAGGTTCATAGTTCCCGTTTTTGGTGTCTGCCCCCAGTAGGTAAGGTTGGTTCATTGGGCGTGTAGACTTCCTGGTGAGGGGACTGGTGCCTGTGTTCTGGTGGATGAGGCTGGATCTTGTCTTTTTGGTGGGCAGGACCACGTCCAGTGGTGTGTTTTGGAGTTTTTGTGAACTTATGATTTTAGGCAGCCTCTCTGCTAATGGGTGGGGTTGTGTTCCTGTCTTGCTAGTTGTTTGGCATAGGGTGTTCCGCACTGTAGCTTGCTGGTGGTTGAGTAGAGCTGGGTCTTAGCATTGAGATGGAGATCTCTGGGAGAGCTTTTGCCTTTTGATATTACATGGGGCCGGGAGGTCTCTGGTGGACCAACATCATGAGTTTGGCTCTCTCATCTCAGAGGCTCAGGCCTGACACCCAGCCGGAGCATCAAGACCCTGTCAGCCACACGGCTCAGAAGAAAAGTGGGACTAAAACGAAAGAAAGAAAAAAATAAAATAAAGTTATTAAAATAAAAAAAAATTTTTAATATTATTAACAAAAAAAGTAATAAAAATAAGAAAGAAAGAAAGAAAGAGCAACCAAACCAAAAAACAAATCCACCAATGATAACAAGCGCTAAAAACTATGCTAAAAAAAAAAAAAAAAGAACCCTAGGACAAATGGTAAAAGCAAAGCTATACAGAGAAAATCACACAAAGAAGCATATACATACACACTCACAAAAAGAGAAAAAGGAAAATATATTTTAATATATTAAAATTTAAAAAAAAGAAGAGAGCAACCAAATCAATAAACAAATCTACCAATGATAATAAACCCTAAATACCAAACTAAGATAAACATAAAACCAGAAACAAATTAGGTGCAGAAAGCAAACCCCAAGTCTACAGGTGCTCCCAAAGTCCACAGCCTCAATTTGGGGATGATTCATTGTCTATTCAGGTATTCCACAGATGCAGGGTACATCTAGTTGATTGTGGAGATTTAATCCACTGCTCCTGAGGCTGCTGGGAGAGATTTCCCTTTCTCTTCTTTGTTCGCACAGCTCCTGGGGTTCAGCTTTGGATTTGGCCCCGCCTCTGCATGTAGGTCGCCTGAGGGCGTCTGTCCCCCACCCAGACAGGAGGGGGTTAAAGGAGTGGCTGTTTAGGGGGCTCTGGCTCACTCAGGCTGGGGAGGATGGAGGGGTACAGAATGCAGGGTGAGCCTGTGGCGGCAGAGGCCGGTGTGATGTTGCAACAGCCTGAGGCGCGCCGTGTGTTCTCCCGGGGAAGTTGTCCCTGGATCACGGGACCCTGGCAGTGGCGGGCTGCACAGGCTCGCGGGAGGGGTGGTGTGGAGAGTGACCTGTGCTTGCACACAGGCTTCTTGGTGGCTGCAGCAGCAGCCTTAGCGTTTCATGCCCGTCTCTGGGGTCCGCGCTGATAGCAGGGGCTTGCGCCCGTCTCTGGAGCTCATTTAGGCAGTGCTCTGAATCCCCTCTCCTAGCGCACCCCAAAACAATAGTCTCTTGCCTCTTAGGAAGTTCCAGGATTTTTTCTGGACTCTCTCCTGGCTAGCTGTGGCACACTAGCCCCTTTCAGGCTGTGTTCACATAGCCAACCCCAGTCTCCTCTGCCTGGGATCTGACCTCCGAAGCCCGAGCCTCAGCTCCCAGCACCCAACCGCCCCGGTGGGTGAGCAGACAAGCCTCTCAGGCTGGATCGGTGCTGGTTGGCACCGATCCTCTGTGCAGGAATCTCTCCGCTTTGCCCTCCGCACCCCTGTTGCTGCGCTCTCCTCCGTGGCTCTGAAGCTTCCTCCCTCTGCCACCCGCAGTCTCTGCCTGCGAAGGGGCTTCCTCGTGTGTGGAAACTTTTCCTCCTTCACAGCTCCCTGCCAGAGGTGCAGGTCCCATCCCTATTCTTTTGTCTCTGTTTTTTCTTTTTTCTTTTGCCCTACCCATGTACGTGGGGAGTTTCTTGCCTTTTGGGAAGTCTGAGGTCTTCTGCCAGCATTCAACAGGTGTTCTGTAGGAGTTGTTTACCATGTAGATGTATTTCTGATGTATTTGTGGAGAGGAAGGTGATCTCCAGGTCTTACTCCTCCTCCATCTTGAAGGTCCCCTATTCTGGAGATTTTTAAGATATCTCCAAGAGTAAGCGCAGGAAAGTTTCAACAAATCATCCATCCTCAAAACACCATTTTTTGGCTATCTAAATGAACTTTGTATGTGAAAAGAACTTTGTGTGTTTGTATGAAGGCCTTTAAGTTACTGAAAATATCATAAATTTTACAGAAACTTGTTAGCTTTGAAGAAATTGTACTGTAAATAGTTCCTGGTGACTGATTTATTTATTTATTTATTTCACATACATGCAGACACAAAAATTAGGCATGTCAGGCTGTTAAGAGACAGATTTGGTTGGCTAAAAAGAAATGCTACTGATCTTCCAGAACCTATTCAAGTCCCACTTTCCTGAAAAGTTGCTTGTTATAATTTCAGCTGTCTTTAAAACTGTATTGTACTATTTAAAACTGTACTGTACTATTTAAAACGGTACCATCATTTATTTTCTCAGTGTATGGTAGGTATTTTCCACCAGCAATATTATCCATCTCACATGGATCAAGCAATTGATTTCTTTTAAATTGTGTTTTCTGCTTACTTCTTCCTCTGTTCACAGTGCTTAGCAGAGGACTGTTTACAAAGCTCCTCAACTAATACTTGCTGATCAATTAGGTGCTTATAGAAGGCAGTGTATTTGGTATAATGTTTATATCAAACTCTCTATTTTAATGTTTAACATAAATATTATTAAAGCATTAATAAAAGTAGAATTACAAAGGAATAATATATATATAGAACATATAGAAACCTATTTGCATTGAAATAAATTTGTTTATGGCATCATGAAGAATTCATAGATTAAGAAAAGACATGGGCTTCCCTGGTGGCGCAGTGGTTGGGAGTCTGCCTGCCGATGTAGGGGACACGGGTTTGAGCCCTGGCCAGGGAGGATCCCACATGCCATGGAGCAACTGGGCTCGTGCTCCACAGCTACTGAGCCTGAGCTCCAGAGCCCGCAAGCCACAACTACTGAGCCTGTGCTCCGCAACAAGAGAAGCCATGACAATGAGAGGCCCGTGCACTGCAACGAAGAGTGGTCCCTGCTCACCACAACTAGAGAAAGCCCACGCACAGCAACGAAGACCCAACACAGCCAAAAATAAATAAATAAATAAAATAAAATAAAAACAAACGAAAAAAGAAAAGACATGATGACTACATTGGGCATTTTTCAGGTATTCACAGAATAATACACTACATATATGCGTGTGTGTATGTATATATATATGTATATATATATATATACATATATATACATACACACACAAAGTTTTTCAATAAACTTTGAAAAGTGAGATACAATTTACATAGAGTGAAAATTACAGTGGAGTAAAGTTTGGTGAAGTTAAACAAATGCACACACCAGTGTAGCCCGTACGCCTCTCAAGATATAGAAAAACTGTTATCACCCCAGAAAGATCCCCAATTTATCTTCCCAGAAATCTCCACCCCTTCTCTCTGTATTCTCTACAACCTTATCATCCAAAGAAAACTGTTGTTTTATTTTTGTCAGTTCTAAAACTTCATACAAATTGAATCATACTGTATGTATGTGTTGGTTCCAGTGCCCATTCTTACCCAGTATGATCTCATCTTAACCAACTACATCTGCAAAGAACCTATTTCCAAAATGGTGACATCATGAGGTTCTAGGTGAACATAAATTTTGGGGAGATGCTATTCAAACCAGTACACACTTCATGCTCCATGGCCCAGAAGTGCCCCCAAGCAGAAACCAAGGTGACTATGGGCATAATATATCTGTTTCCCCTCTATTAAATATCCCTGTTCTGCCTATTGTACAATATTGAAAAGTTTTTTCTTTTAGTATATTTGGTCCAAGGTTTTAGTTGTTTAGTGCAGAAGGGCTAGTCTGCTACTAGTTATTACATCATAGCCCAGAAGTGGAAATTTCTCTGAATACATAAAGTTTTAAAAGTTTTAAGTAAAAATTCCAAATGTAATTATTTTTGATATCTCAGTAGAAACTTTTTCTAGGTATTGGCTGTGGAACCAACCTAAACTCAGAAGGACACCAAATCTTGATTTTCCTTCTCTGATATTTTGATTCCTTTGTAAAAAAAAAACCCCAAAAAACTATGTGCATTGGGTCCTCTGAGAAGGAGATGCTGAGTTAGGAGAGTTAGGAGTACAACAGATTTGTTGGCGAGTTATACTAGTGAAAGGAAATAGGTAGAAGCAGGATTGCGAATGGGGAGCCATCAGGCCCTAATGCAGAAATGATGAATTCTGACAGCTCAATATGGAGGAGGGAATAGCCCTCAGAGAAGCCCTGCTTTGGATGGAAATGACTGGGCCTCTGTACCACAGTGTTTCGCAGTCAGTGACTGGGGCCACCACCAGAAGAGTGTGATCTTAGCTCAAAAGTGGAGGCTGGCCTGAAGGAGTTAGCACCTGAGGCTGATGGCACAACCACAGTCCTTGCGACTGGTCAACGAGTCCTTTCTTGAAGAAGAGCTGAGTGGCATATCTCAAAATCTGCCACTGTCCTCCCCATGTGCCACATGAATCCACTTATCCATACACATCTGGGGAGCCCTTATCCAGAATTTCAGTGCCTTTGCCTTTGTGAGGGGACACTTAGAAGGATGATATTAATGTGGATAAAATATGATAGCTTTCACAGCGGTGACTTTCAGGTCTTCCCAGAAATGTAATCTTTTGGTAGATCATCATGCTTTACCCAGAATATTCATTCGTGCCCACTCCCCTGAGCTTTTTAATTCATTTCTCAACTGTCTGCCAAAGCATTTCTGGCATTTCAACTTGGTCCAGCAAAGCCATCACTTTCTAGAGGTTTCTAGTACCATCTCAGCAGTAAATTTTAGGGTTCTTTCTGTGGTATTAAATCCTGTATCTCAAAAGAGGTCCCAAGGAAATAAAGACACTCTTATCCAGTCTTTTATGACCGTCTTGATCAAGCACCCTCAAAACTGAGTCCTACTTGTACTCCCCCAGTTCCTAACAATACCTGGCAGCTAATCATTATAGCTCTTTTGACATATAGCCCTTTTTCTCCCTTAAGATATGTGACCTATTCCTAAGATATGCTGTTACTTATCCCTTGCTAGTGGCTTGAAGACAGGAGAGGAGGTAAGGGTAGGTCCTCAAGTTAACCCCTGTTGCCTTGGTTGGGAGGGGTTTCTGCAGTGTCTTCCCTCACAGGGAGATCGCAAGCTCTTAAAAGGGAGAACTGGTCACATATGCAGACTCTGAGGTTCAGAGAAATCTGAGGAGTTGAACATTTGGCTTTGTTCACCAAGATTCCATGTATCAGGGTCCCGGGTTCTCCCAACCAAGGTCATGACCTTGGCACAACAGACCTGCTCAGCTGAATATTAAAATGTCACTGAAACTTAAAAACTCTATTAAATCCTTAGTTTATTTTTTCTTCTCTTCCCCTGCAGGAGATAAAGCCCTCTGGCTTTCACACTTAGTTTTCAATTATTTGTTAAAAGCTTTTAAACTTACAACATCTTTCAGTTAGGGTATCAATGAAATTTAATTTCAATCAACAGATTCAACTGACCTTGTATGCATTATTTTCTCTGTATTTGCACCAGTGACATGGTGAAATTTTAATAACCAGCTACCGGCTTGAGCTAGGGACTATCCATGCCCCACAGTCCTCTTGACATATGGTTATCATTTCCAGCTGGGCAGGAAGTGATCCAGTTCTAAAACTCCAGTTCTGGCATCGAGTCCTCTAAGAATCAGATACCAAAATGTTGTTAGATGTACAAAAGTTATATTGGGAAGACATACCTGAGAAAGGAAACTGGAAGGAGAAGGATTGGGACGGGGTAGTCATCAAACCATAGTGTAGCTCAGTCTGCAAAACATGAAATGAATTGGAAAAATACCACTCTGAGCAGAAATGACTATGTCCTGATGTCACAGTCTTGCTCAGTCATTGGCTGGGGCCTTCCTGTAGAAAGCATGTCCTCAGTTCAAAAGATGAGGTGGACTTGACGGAGTTAAAGCTATAAGGCTCTCCAAAGTCCTTGCGGCTAGACAATGAGTCCTTGCTTGAAGAGGGATCTTGATGCACTTCTCTGTCTACCATAAGTAGCTAAGTAACCAACTAACTGAATGAATGAATGAATAAAATAAAATAAATATTCTAGCAGCAACAATGATTTGACTAGTAAAGCAGCATGTCCTGGGTAAGTCCATGACATACCGATAACCAAAGGTCAGTTCAGGTTTATCTTCCAGGTCATGATATGAAGACTTTGGGCAATGATGTAGAGCAGATCTCCAAATGTTAATTTGAGAAGCCTGCGTTGTACTGTGAATTAGAAGCCAGTTTCAGAGTGATCCATTAAGGACACGCGCACCATTGATTTTGTTGGATATGAACAACCCATATGTAATTCAATATCACAAATGCTTTTTCCAGCTGTACTTTATTGAAAGTACCACCCTTTGCACAAATGCCATTGTCTTCTGTGGGGAGCATTTATTGTGCTCTGTATATAAACCACACTTACTTCAACTCCTCACAAAGTCATAGGACACATAACTGGGGAGATTAGTAAAGACAATAAATTCATCCAGAGAGGATGCAGCAGAAACATGTAAGAAGGACAATTTTAAAGTAGAGTTGACAGTGAAAAGCCTGGTGAAAGTTTGGTAAAATAATAAACCTGTGGTTGGTGGAGAAAAAGTGAGGACTATCATTAAAAGTGTACAAAATCCACTTTCAGAGACTAAGCCCAGAAATACAGAAAGTGTCACAGATCGGGGAAAAAAAAAATTAAAAAAACAAATCAGTTAGAAATTAGAGGATATTAGATATTAATTGGAGATTCAGAGAAACAAGCAGGAGTTCCAGATTGAAATTCTGTGTTACATTTGCTAAGGCAGGTCTACTGCAAAGTAATGAAGATCATGCAACTATTTAAAGCAGAGACAAGCACATTTTCTGCACCCTTTTCCTTTTCTTTTCCCAGGGAGTAGATCTGAGGGAACGACAGTGGAAAGACTGAGGAATCATGTTCCTAACCAGACAAAGGGAGAGCTCTTCACAGAATTGGTCACTAGAAGTAAGCACGTTTGTGTTTGTTTATCTATGTGTATATTTTATTCATTTTTTAACATCTTTATTGGAGTATAATTGCTTTACAATGTTGTGTTAGTTTCTGCTGTATAACAAAGTGAATCAACTATATGTATACATATATCCCCATATCCCCTCCTCTTGTGCCTCCCTCCCACCCTCCCTATCCCACCCTACGTGTATTAGAGAATGCAAAATAATTTGCACAAAAATTTGGAGCTAGGCACTTCATAGAAGGCTAATATTAGCAGATTTTTAAAAATCTGATATGCAAATATCTGAAACATCTTTTCAATTCCCATGTTGTAATTTTATGCTCTACAAGCAATCTTCTGATTATAGCTTGGCTTTTCTAGATTTTGTCCACAGAGAAAGAATGCATACAGGAGCTCAGTCCCTATACAGCAGTCTTTATAGTTTTTAATGTAAGCCAGTAAATCAGTGTTCTTGTTACAGACACTGGTGTTTTTGAGTTTAATTTGATTTCACCTTTGAGAGATAGATGTAGCACCATTTGATATATGTAACATCAGGTTTCTGTACCTATGTGGTTGAAGGCTAGACTGTGAAATGAGTTGATTTCGCAAAGGTAAGAGCCAGTTTATAGGGGCCTGTCTGATAGGTACACAATCCCAGATCCCTCATTTATTGTGAGATATCTTTGAAATTTTCACCTATACTATAAATCACTATTAGAATCTTTTAGAACTTCAGCTCTATGAGTGCAAGCAACTTTGCTTTATTCACTGATGTATCCCAAGTACCTATAACAATGCCAAGCATAAAGGAAGCACTCCATTTTACATATTGTTAACAACTCACTCGCATTAAATAAAATTGTTCCTATGTATAGCTTTAGTATAAGTTTTAGATAAATTTAGATTTCTATAAGTAATTTGGAATTATGGATTTATTTTCTTTGTACACTTGAACGATTCCTAGGGATCCTGAAGCATAAAGCAAAACACCACTCTCTATTCTAGAATTTATGACAAGCAACATATATTGGCAGCTGCTAAATTAACAGTTAACATTACAACCTATCTAAATTTATCTATTTTACTATAAACTGTTTATTTTCTTCATTTGTATTTTTATCCATATTAGAATTTGTTAAGGATGGTGAAATATTTCCATATTTGATAGACTATTTTCTCTAGGGAGGAATTTACTAGGTGTTGAGAGATTTCACGGGTAAAATTATCATTTTCAATACAAATGAAAAAGTTAGTACAACAAGTTCTTGTCATACGAGTGAGTGCAGAAAAAGGTTTGGTGTTTATAAAAGCTGGAAAAGTTAGCTTCTACTTTTCTGTTTTTCTTGCAGTTATAAAATGCTTCTGAATTCTAATGTGCAATGTGATTTCAGATATTCCACTGTAACATACTTGAAATCAAGTAAAAAAATATTTACACTAGTCACATTGTAAATGGATTCTGAGAGTTTCTTTAAGTGTCATGTTTTTCTAAATATTTAAAGACTAAGCCACCGTTCAAAGTGAAGTACTCTCAAAGAAATGAGTAAAGTACAGAGTCAAAAAGTGGTGGAGGGGGTTAAAACCTGAGCATAGTGCTGGGCTGTCATGGTGATGGCTTCTGATTGCCCACTATGGTTTTCTCACCTGCTCCTTCTTCTAGGAAAGACTCTTGACTCTGGCTACAGAGTGAGCCCAGTGCCTAGACATACTCCACAATAATGCCAGGCACATGACCCAGCAGGACCAATCAGTGCCCTTCTCTGGAATTTTTATATGAATATTGGGGGTTCAATGGGGAGATTAACTTCTGCTCTAGAAGTTAATCCACATAAAGTAAACTTGGAACTTGGAGCAGCATTTTCCCAAGCCACAGGGCAGAAGTTTGTCAATGGAAGGAAGAAACACAACAAACAAACTAAACAGAAATAAAAAAGGAGATCAAGAGAAGGGCAGGTTGCAATGAAACTGATTTACAGGGGTAGATTTTTGAGATCTGGGGTGTCAAGGAGGCCTTTGATCAGTCACTTAGTCTACCTGGGCTGCCATAATGAAATTCCATTAGTATTATTTATAGGTATTTATTTCTCACAGTTCTGGAAGTTTGGAAGCCCAACAGCAAGCGTTGGCAGATTTGGTTTCTGATGAGCGCTCTCTTCCTGGCTTGTAGATGGCCACCTTCTTGCTATGTCCTCTCTTGGCCTTCCTCTTCCTCTTCTTATAAGTCCCCCAATCGATCTGATTAGAACCTCACCCTTATGATCTCATTTAAGCTTAATTACCTCCTAAAAGCCCCATCTCCAAATATCGTCACATTGGTGGGGTACAGATTCAACATTTGTATTTTGTGGGGACACAGGTTAGTCCCTAGCAATCACAAAGTGAAATGCATTTCTTCACTTTTGCTTGATCTTTCCCACATTAGTGCCTTTATGCGGCTGTTCCCTCCACTTTGCCTCTTTAACTGTTACTCATCCACAGCTCAGTTAATCATCATTTCTTCATGGGAACTTTCTCTGACCTCTATGATTAGGTGAAATATCTTTATTACACTCTTATTTTATGTTCTCATAGTGTCCCATGCTTTTCTTTTGGAGCACTTTCATAACTGTCAGGTTATTTGTGCAAGAATTTGCTCCAGGTCTGTTTTCCTATTTTGATTCTAATATCCTTGGGGCCAATGACTGTGTCTTATGTGCTCACAACTGTATCTGCAATATTATCATAGAGCCTGGTATTCTGTAAGTAGTAAATAGCAGTTTCTTGAGTAAAAAGATAAAATATAAATATGAGACTAATCTGGTTATAAAATAGAAGACCAAGTATTTTCCAAGCAGAGGTAACAGCATATGCAAAGACTCTGAAATAGTTAGAATCTTATCTGAATGAAGGAGCTATGAAAAAGAAAACTAAACTAACACAACACTGTTAATTAACTATACTCCAAAATAAAATTAAAATTAAAAAAAGAAAAAAAGGGGCTTCCCTGGTGGTGCAGTGGTTAAGAATCTGCCTGCCAATGCAGGAGACACGGGTTCAAGCCCTGGTCCGGGAAGATCCCACATGCTGCGGAGCAACTAGGCCCTTGTGCCACAACTACTGAGTCTGCAAGCCACAACTACTGAGCCTGTGTGCTGCAACTACTGAAGCCTGCGCACCTAGAGCCTGTGCTCCGCAACAAAAGAAGCCACCTCAATGAGAAGCCTGTGCACCGCAATGAAGAGCAGCCCCTGCTCACCACAACTAGAGGGGGCCCGCACACAGCAATGAAGGCCCAACGCAGTCAAAAATTTAAAAAAAGAAAAAGAAAAAAGAAAAAACTACATTGAGTGAAACATGGAGGGTGAGGAGGGTGGAAGCCTTGGAAGGGATCTGATTCTGCAGTTTCTTAATTTTTCTGTGAGGGAATTTTGTCTTTTTTCCTAAGAGAAGTGAGTATATGTTGAAAAATTTTAAGCAAGAAAATGGCATGCTTTGTTTTGTATATTATTAGAATCTTTCTGGCTCCTAAGTGGGAAATAACTGGACAAGAGCAAGATAGATATAGGTCGAACAGAGGGGAGGTCTTCTAAGAATCTAGAAAGGAGACAACTGAAACTGAACTGAGGTAGTGACATGGAGATGGGAAACCAAGAATATTAAAAGGTGCTTGAATGAGCACATACAATAGTTTGTATTTAACCTATAGTAAGGCAGTCCAATATTTCCATTATAACTGGCTAATGCTCCCCTTTGCAAATAATATGTCAAATTTCCACTTATGTCAAAACTACTCAATATATGCTGTTATGGTTAAGATAATTTCATGCCAAGAAAATAGAAATGAGGGGTAGCAGTAATAAATGAATGGAAAGTCAATGATTTGCTATTAAAATCCTTCGGGCATTCAATTTTATGGAGGCCCTGCAACCAGCTAAGAAAGAAACCAATTCATAAAAATGTATAAACGCACTTCATAATGTTCAGGGTATGCTTGCTTATATTTGGCTGTATTAATAATAAATTCCAGAGCTTAAGTCAATAGGTATACGAATTAGAGGTACTTTGCTGAGGGCTTTATTTTATAATCTTTTTGTAAAGTATGAAATGCTTAATTCCATTAAACAAAAAAATTCAGTGTGAAGCTTATAAAAATTCTCAATAATCAGAAAACATTAGTAAAGTTTTTGAAGGACGTAAGTTGTTTTGCTCTTTCTTTTGTTCTTCTATTGACTTTCAGTCAACAGTTGGGTGTCAGGAATTTGCTTATTATTTTAAAATTAATTTGAATAGTAATTAAAGACTGGTAGAAAATATCTGCCTAATGAAATATTTAAGTCAAGATGGGTGACTGAATACTCAGGTTTTTCTCTACTCCTTTTGAAAAACGTATTGAAGTGCCCAAAATAAATACTAATAAAATAATACCTGTGCTAGTGACCTCAGAAGACTGCAAGGACTTAGTAAACAAGAGGACTGAAGGGTTAAAGGAATTGACTGAGAACTAAAAGGGGTCAGTATGATTGTGAAAATTAGGATAACTGAAGAGTTGGTAAGTCCATGCTGCTCAAAGACAGAAAGCAGCTTCAAAGGTGAGTTTTCATAACAGAATCTTGGAATCAACATCAGAAGGGGACTGAGGACTGTTTGCTTTAGGTAGTCTGCCAAAGGGTGTCAAAACAACTACTCTTATTTTCTTTCTCTAAATGCTGCTGGCTCCAGTGTTTGCCATGGCTTCACCAGTGGAATAAAATTCACCAAATGATATGTGGACGTTTTGATGTGGAAAACTCTAAGAGCACTGGGGTTGTGGAAAACTCTAAGAGCATTGGGGTTGTGGAAGTAGAGTACTGCCATAAGAAAAAGGAGATCCCAAAATAAGAAAAGAAACTATGAAAAGAAAATTCACCTAGTCATGGTCCTAAAAGTCTTGCTTTACACTTCCACATCCATTTTAGAAAAGTTTTGTTAATTAACCTGCTAGAATTTTGATATGGATTGTATTAATTATATAGAGAAATTAGGAGACAAATCACATCTTTACCTTACAAGCCTTCCAGCTATGAGTATGGTATGTCCTGCCATCTATTTAGGCTTTGGTTCATCGCTATAATGTTTTGTAGATTTCCACTGTAAAGTTCTTGCACATATTTTCATGTTCATTCCCAAGTACTGTCTATTTCTGATACTAATTTAAATACTGTCATTTAAAAATATTTTCTATTAATTGATCTTATTTTGGAAATGCAATAGGATTTTATATATTGACGCTTTGCCTTGCAATCTTGGTGAATTAACAGACTAATTTTACCTCATGTAGATTGTTTTCGATTTTCTACATATACACGTTTTCCACATACTACAATGAAAGCTATTTTTTCCATTTTATTTTCTATTCCTACATATTTATTTTATTTTCTGGCTTTGTTGTAAGAATTAGGACTTCTAGAAAAATGGGTGACAAGAAGAGTAAGAGTGAGTATCCTTGTACCCTTCCATCTCTGGAGGGGAAAGTTTTTGAAATTTCACTAGTGCATATAATATAGGCTGTAGGAATTTGTGGGTATGTTGTATCTGATTGAGAAAGTTAATTTTTCCCCTGGTTTGCTTAAGAGGATTTTTTTAAAAAAATCATGTTTCACTGTTAAATTTTATCAAGCGCTTATTCTGCATCTATTAATAAAAGTATATGAATCACTCTTTTTTTTATCCTACAAATATGTAAAGTACACTAATTTTTGACTGTTAAACCTGCCTTGTATATCTAAAATAAATCCAACTTAGTTTTGATGTGTTATGTCTTTTATATATTGTTGCATTTGTTTTTTATTGTTGTTGTTGATTTATTTGTATTTTAGCATCTATGTTCACTAGAAAGATCAGCCTGCAAATTTCCTTTAAGGTCTTTGTCAGGTTTTGATCTCAATATTATGCTGGCCACATAAAATGAATTGGGAAGTACTTCCTTCTTTTCTGTCTTGTATAAATTGTATAGAAATTATTTCTTAAATTCACCAATGAAGTCCTCTAGTCTGTTTTCTTTGTATCATGCCTTTTTTAAAAAAATAAAACTAAGCTCTATAGAACCATAACTCATATTCCACTACCCATATAAAGTTTACAATTCAACTTTTTTCTTATATTCACAGAATGGTACAATAATCACTACAGTCAATTTTGGAACATACTGATCACTCTGAAAAGAAACCCCATATCCTTTATCCTTCCCATTTATTCTCAACCCCTACAAACCTAAGCAACCACTAATCTACTTTCCAACTATACAGATTTGCCTAATACAGACTTTTCATATAAACGAAATCATAAAAAATGTGGTCTTTTGTGACTCACGTGTTGCACTTAGTGTAATATTTTCAAGGTGCATGAACGTTGTAGCATGTGCCAGTATTTCATTACTTTTAATTGGCAAATAATGTTTCCCTGTATGGATGGATATACCACATTTTATTTAACTGTTCGCCAGTTGATAGACTTTTGAGTTGTCTCCATTTTTTGGATAATATGGACAATGTTGCTATTAACAATCATGTACAAGTTTTGGTATAGACATGTTTCCAATTCTCTTGAGTATATACCTAGGAGTGGACTTGATGGGTCATATGATAATTCTATGCTTAACCTTTTGAGTAACTGCCAAACTCTTTTCCAAAGCAGCTGCACCATTTTAAACCCTCACCAGCAGTTATGAAGTTTCCAACTTCTGCCCATTCTCTACAACTTGTTATTATATGTCTTTTTGATTATAGTCATCCTATAGTGTTAATTGATATCTAATTGCGGTTTTGATTTGCGTTTGCCTAATGAATAATGACGTTGAGCATCTTTTCATGTGCTCAATGGCCACTTTTTGGAGTAATGTTTATTCAAACCCTGTGTTCATTTTTTAATTTGGTTATTTGTCTTTCTTGTTGAGTTGTAAGAGTTCTTTATGTATTCTACATATGAGTCCCCTATCAAATATATGATTTGTAAATGTTATGATAAAGGGATTATGCTCCAATAAGAGGCAATAGGACTAAATATTAATATACCTAACAACAGAGTTTCAAAATACTTTCAGCAAAAACTGAGAGAATCCATATATGGTGTAAGGCCTAAAAACAGAACCCAAAATTATGTGCTAAAGACATCTGGTGAAATCAAAAGGTCTTTGAATGGTCTAATTGCCAATTCTCCCCCTGGACTCTGATACTATGTATAAGTCTACAGTCCAAGGGAACCAGGCACAGTTCTTGCTTATCTCCAAACACCTGCCTTCAGTTAGGTAGGCCATAGAACTATTCAAACAAGCCAAACACGTCAGCCATTGGAACAAGGGGTCATCCTACCTTCTTGATACTACGAAGCCCTTGCCTGTTCACCCTTCCCAAGTGTAAACCTGGCTGGTCTGGCATGGTGTGCAGTGTCTTCCTACTGCATGCTGTGACTTTATGTGACTAATGAACTGCTTTAATCTCATCTTGGTTATAAAATAAAAGACCAAGTATTTTCCAAGGGGATGGTCATGTGTTTGGCCATCCCCTTAACCTAGGATGGAACCCCTTCCTCACCAGTGGGATGAATAGGAGGCATTTAAAACAGTTGGCATAATGAACAGCATAGCCCAGCCACAACCTAGGATACTTGGTTAGCTTTAACGAACTGCTCTTGGCTCACTAACTTGCTCTGTGATACACTGAAGCCTGCCTGGGACAACTGCTGTCAGGTTTCTCTAGCATATATAAGTGCTACAATTATACAAATGCTCGTGTACACTTTGTTGTCTTTTTGAGTGTTGCCATCTCTTCCAATCCTAAAATATTCTCATCTCTAAGGTGAGAACTGCTGTTAAGTGACTCTCCCCTGTATGACCCCATATGACTCTCAGGTTCAGACTGTATTCAGCAGGTCATCTCTGAGGCTCCCACTGTTAAGGCAGCAATGACACAGTGCCTTAATCAATCTATGCTTGAGTCCTGCTTACCAAGGGTCAGGCTAGAGCTCTCTAGTCACTGCATCTAGCCTGGTGACTGTCACTGGATGCCCGGTGCAGCCATTAGGATAATTTTTTGTCATTGTGCACCTCTGAGATAGGGAGATGGACCAAGTATGGTTCTCTGCAAAGTATGCAGAAATGGAGCCCACCAGCCCAGGGAGAATTATGCATGGAACCAGGCTGTTTATCAAGGAGCACTGTTGTTTAGGCAAGAGTAGTATCCTTGCCCGTCTTCCACGCTGCTACTCCTCTTGCTGTTGTCACGAGCACTAACACAGTGGTGATAACAGGCACATGAAAAGACGTTCAACATCGCTAATTACTAGAGAAATGCAAATCAAAACTACAATGAGGTATTATCTCACACCAGTCAGAATGGTCATCATCAAAAAGTCTACAAATAATAAAATATGCTGGAGACGGTGTGGAGAAAAGGAGACCCTCCTACACTGTTGGTGGGAATGTAAATTGGTGCAGCCATCATGGAGAACAGTACAGAGGTTCCTTAAAAAACTAAAAACAGAGATACCATATGATCCAGCAATCCCACTCCTGGGCATATATCTGGAAAAGACAAAAACTCTAATTCAAAAAGATACCTGCACCCCAATGTTCACAGCAGCACTATTTCCAATAGCTAAGACATGGAAGCAACCCAAATGTCCATCAACAGATGAATGGATAAAAAAGATGTGGTACACATATATCATGGAATACTATTCAGCCATACAAAAGAATGAAATAATGCCATTTGCAGCAACATGGATGGACCTAGAGATTATCATACTAAGTGAAGTAAGTCAGACAGAGAAAAACAAATATATCACTTATATGTGAAATCTAAAATATGATACAAAAGATTTACAAAGCAGAAATAGACTCACAGACATAGAAAATAAACTTATGGATACCAAAGGGGAAAGGAGCAGAGGGAGGGATAACTTAAGAATTTAGAATTAATAGACATAACACTGCTATATATAAAGTACATGAACAACAAGGCTCTACTGTATAGCACAGGGAACTATATTCAATATCTTGTAATAAACTATAATGGAAAATAATATGAAAAATAATACATATGTGTATAACTGAATCACTTTGCTGTACACCAAAAACTAAAACAATCTTGTAAACGAACTATACTTCAATAAAAAAAAAAAAATTAAAATCCAAAAACAAAAAAACAAAACCCAGTGGTAACAGACTTAAAAATAAATGGGAATTTATTACCTGAGAAAGGTGATATTTTAAATAATTAGAAAGCGTAAGTTCCCTCATAAACCCTATGGGAAAACTGAATAGGAATTTGGGGTGAGGGGAAATAATGCGCAGTTTCTAACTCCTTCCTTAGGCAAAGCAGAATGGGATCAAACTTTAATATAAAAATTTGTAACCATAAAAATAACAGAGACGAAAAGAAAATTAAAATTAGATTGAGGAGATAGTTTCCAGGACAAAAATGAAACTCAAGAGTCATACAAGCACACTTTATTTTGACTGAATAAAATTTAGAAATGTTTAAACAGTAAATGATATTATAAACAACAAAGCAAAAGTCACAAAGAATAACTAAGAAACAAACGGTTGCCAATGTTAACTTCCCAAAATTAATCTGTGGAATTAGGCCTGAACTAACAAGAATAATAAGTTTAGCTGGGGATGTGGTTGTGTTGGTTTGGGGTTTTTTTTTTTCCTGTAGTATTTTAAGGCCGATCAATATTTATTGAGGTAAACATTAGGTTACTTTTATAGATGGGTTATATTTCATAGCATATAGAAATGATCTGTATTGTTTCAAAAGTCCACCTGATCAGGTCCAACTTCAGTTATAATTTAAGTAATAATATATCAAATAAGTAAACTAAAAAATAATAATTATATGATCTAATTCTAGAGGGTTTAAGGAAATAAAGTTATATATTGTAAAAATTATAGTAAAGCCATCTATATTCTGGAAACAGTATCTTAGAGTTTATAATTGTATAAAATTTCAAAAGAGTAAATGCAACTTCAATTAAGTAACAAGTTAAACCAAACAGGGATCCATCAGAATTAATTTAAAGAGAGAAAACAAATCAGATTCCTTCTGAGTGTGTAAATATTTGGGATTTGCCTGCTTTAAGCCTCAATCAAACCTACACGCCACCCTGGATCCCTGAGAATTCACATCTCACCCCTCCTCTTCTCTTGGGGTCCTGCTGAGAAAGGGAATAACCAAACTCCCTAGGGCCACTGCCCTAGGCCGCATGTAGAACAGCAGAAACAAAGGGGCCACTTGGAAAAAGTTGGACTTAAAACTCTAATTCAGCCAACTTTTGCCTGTTGTGACCATTTTCTTTCCTTAGATCATTGAGTTTTCTCTTGGTCGACATTATAGCCAACAAACTTTCTTGAGCTATTTTCTCATGGGAATTGATCCACCTTGGGTTGAAGGAAACGGAATATCCAGTTGTTTCTCCAGGTCTTTGACCATCTTTCTGTAGAAGTTAAGGTTTTGATACAAAAGGTTAATGTTTTCATAAACTATGTAAAATTTCTTCTCCATTTCTAAGAAGTAAATTCCCTCCTCAATTGATTTTCTGAAAAATTGCATTTCATATTGTTGATTTAGCTCTGGCAGTGTCTGGAGAATCAAGGGAAGCTTTTGAATCTCTCTTCCAAACTGTGCATTTTCTCACTGCATAGAAAGATGGCTGTTTTGTTTGGGAACTTTTTAAATACTCGTTCCTTCTTTCATTTAATTTTATTTAAGGAGACATTTAAGTTAACAGCATCAATGAGATTCTTCAAATTGACCTCTAATAATCTTGGTTTCCATTTTTGACATCCTTTTTGTCCAATGCCAGCTTGTCATCATCTGTGTAATCTTCTCTAAATAGAGCAGGTAAGTTTATCATCTTAAGGACAGATTCAACCAGAGATTTTTAACTGGCTCTCTTTATAGCTGACTTCTTGTTCCCTTTGTCTGTTGACATTTTCTGTAATTTTTTTCTGTTCCTTCAACTTCTGTACTCTTTTCCTTTCAGCATCTTTTTGGGCAGGCAGCTGAACATTTTCATTAAAGACATTATCTATTTCTTTCTGATTTTGTTCTGTAGTCTTCTGAAATGACTTTAAGATATTTTAGGCCTCAGTCACTTGAGACTGGGGAGTTTGACACCTCTTTTGAGTGACTGTGTCTGTCCTTTAAGACTAGCCATCATTATCTCATGAAATGAAATTTTTGGTGGACTCTCTTTTCTGTCCTTGATCGAGAAGGTCTACTGTATCCCACAGGGAAAAGGCAGACCTGTTTGCACCTCTACTAAGTGCTGCCAAACACAGCGTTTGTAACTCCAGGGGACTGGCCTCCATCACAGGTGACTCCAGGGCTTCAAAGGTGTTATGTAATGGGTCTAACCATCTAACTGACTTTTCGTGACTCTTCAACTCAAGCAGCAAGTCTCATGGTTAGCTCTTTTTTTCCTCAAAGTACATTGTCTTTTTATAACAAAAGCAATCAAAATTTCCAAGGGAAAAATCAAGCACATTTGAGGCTTGTGTCTATAATTGAGACAATACCATCTGAGCACTCCACAGCTGCCACAAGACTGGCTGGAAAGACATGTTTGTGGCCATCGGCAGGTCAGGCCTTCCAAGGCTCCAAAAGTCACTGCCTCTGGCCAGCATCCTGTGGACTGCAACTTCCTGCCTAGAACCCTGTGAGTACTGTACCTTAAAACAAGTGTCTAACAACTAGGACAGACCATCAGTGGGGCTATGGGGCAAGGAAGGAGGGCAAGTTTATAACCTAGTACTCTTTAATTTTGTTCTGGTCACTGCACAAGTAGAAAGGGTTATTATTTGTAGTATACTGGGGGAAATGAAAAAGTCTGAGTATAGCCAGAGAAGACCAGCCACAGGCTGTGACCCACAGGTTAACCATGGGGATGTAGGCAGAATCATGCCATAATCAAACCTATAGAACTAAAAGTGAATTAAACTGGGTTTCTAGCTCTGTTTCTGTTTGCTCAACAACTTCATGACTTCAGACTTCAAAACCACAACCAATATGAGGAACACAATGCAGATTATAAATTATCTTCCTTTGGGGTATTCTATTTAAGCCCAACTATCCTATGAAGTTGGCAATCCTATGAGGTTGAAAATCCTATCAAGTCCATCATCCTATGAGGCTGTTAAATCTCTATTAATGGATAAACTTACACTTGGACAGGTTAAATGGCTTGGTCAAAGACACCAACTATTAAGTTGCAGGGTTTGATTTTTAATAAAAATCAAATGACTCCAAGTTTAGAGTTTTTAAGAAATACTTCTACATTGCTTCTACATATAGACAACATACTCACTCACCCATCCTCCACTATTAAAATAAAGAGCTTGGTAAACAATGTCTATAGGCCATGAAACTCAAAAATCCTCTAATCCCATTCTTTACATCTTTTTAATACAATAGTAAAGTGTCTATCACATGTATCATTCATGCATCTATTTGATGATCCGTAACGGAACAACTCCTATGTGACAAGTACTAGTGTTACAAAATAGTCTGGTCAAGGAGACAAGCAAGTTAAAAGACAACCAGAACATACTGTGAAAAGTGTTATCAGAGAAGCTAGTACAAGCCTAGGGAGATGGACCAAAAGCTCAGTACCATGGAGAATTACAATGAAGTGAGTTTTGAAAGAAAAGTAGAAATTAGTTAATTCCAGTGCTAAGACCAGAGGATAGCGTGTTCAAGATAAAGAGAACACTACATTAAAGATAGTCAAAAAATTGACCTGTGATTTTCAAAACCACAAATAGCTTTATATTTGAAGCACTGGGCCTGATGACTAGAGTGATAGGATATCATTTGAGCACACTATAATAGAGCAATTATAGTAAAAACCTGGCAAGGACTTTTGATTTTCCATCAATATGTAAGGAGCTTCTAAGTCATCACTCCAGTCCTCACACCAAAAAAAGCTGAAAAAACTGAAAAAGTATGTTTTGAAATATGCCTAGAACTCCCTATGTTTTTTAACAAGAGAACTGCCCTCAAGAGAACCTATTTTACCTGAGCCTAACTGTCTGGGGTTTTACCAAAGCTGAACATACCTGGAGGAAGGGAAATATGCAAATATAGCCTTCTCTAGCCTTTGATATGGGGGAAGAGAAATACCCAACTCAGGCTCACTAAAAGACTGAGACCTAATCACAGGCATACAGAATGCTTCCCCTTCTTCCACACCTTACTAGGGCTCTTGTATAGTAGTTAGGAATTACAACATATACATACAAGTCTTAGACCTTATTTAAGGACTCTAGACACAAAGAAAACATGGGAGATAAAAACAAGGACATTAAAGGAAATTTAGCCTCTGATACCATAGCTACAGCAAAGAGTAAACCCAGCCTAACTCCTAGTCAGTAAACATAAAGCTAACACCCTACCTCAGTTCCTTTAACTTGATACAGCATGTCTGACTTTCAACAAAAAGTAAAAAGATGTGCTGAAAGCCAAAAAACCCAGTCCAAAGAGACAGAACAAGTATCAGAACCAGACTCAGTTATGGCAGAGATGTTGGAATTATAAGGCTGGGAATTTAAAACACCTATGATTAATATGCTAAGGGATATAATGGAAAAAGTGGACAATATGCAAGACCAGATAGGTAATATAAGTGTTTCAAATGCTAAGAATTAAAAAAAAAAAGTTAAGACGATACAAATTATAAATACAAAAGTGAAAGACTAGCCATCACTACCAATCCCATGTACATTAAAAGGATAATAAAGGAATATTATAAACAACACTATGCTCACAAATTTGGTAACTTAGAAGAAATTGACTTTCTCTGAAAGATGCAATCCACCAAAAGTCACACGAGGAGAAATAGACAGTCTCAATAGGCCTAAATTGATTAGAAAAATTGAATCACTAATTAATAACTTTTCAAAGATAAAGTACCTTGCCCAGAAGGGTTCACTGGTGAATCTACCAAATATGTAAAGAAATGATACTAATTCTCTACGATCTGTTCCAGAAAATAACAGAGGGAACATTTCTTAACTCATTCTATGAGGTCAATATTACCCTAATACCCAAACCAGGCAAAGACATTATAAGAAAGGAAAACTTCAGACGAATATTTCTCACAATCATAGATACTAAAATCCTTAACAAAACATAAGCAAGTCAAACTCAACAATGTATAAAAAGAATTATACACCATGACCAAGTGGAATTGATTCTAAGTACTCAAGTTTTACTCAACATTTGAAAACATTTACATACTTTGAGACTATTTTTCTATGTGAATACACATCTAAAATTGTTATGAATTCCATTTTATCATAATAAAGTATTCCTCTTATTATCCACAAATGGCTTGAGCGGAAAATACGGTGTGGCTTTAAGTAGTGAGACTTTTTTTTCCCCATATGTGCAGTTTGAAATACAGTTGAGTCATTTGAAATGAATTACTCAATTTTGCCTATTATTAAACCAGAAGCCTTGATTGTACATGTTTATTGATACAGTTGAAATCTTCAAGTCCTCTTTTAATTAATGTTTTATCTTTAAATTTCAGAAAGAGACATGTGCATCCTGCAAGGGGGGTTTGCTAATATTGGACCAATTTTCTTGTCAAGAATAATTAGCAAAGCTAATAAAAGACAAATAAAACCTTATTTTTAAAGGCATCAGAGAGTTACCAAGACTAGTAAGGACTTGAGGAAACAGTTAAGTGGTAAGAAGAACCTTTCCACTTCCCCCTCACATACTGTAATTTTTTGAATTTTTAAACAACGTTAACAAGACTACATATTTGCTTTATTCAATATCTTAAAGAGTTTAAAGCTATTTCAATATTATCTTCTTTACATTTCTAGAGATAGTCTTCCAAATTTCTACACTTGTATCCTTAAATGTAAGTATTGATAAGAGTCTCTAGAAATGTAAAATCTGGCCATAGCAAATCCACTGCAAATGTACATCCAAACAATGAGAATTTTAAATTGATAAGGGGGTATATAATCTTTTCTACATATTGGCCTCACTTAAGACAGAAAATCTAATTAGAGATAAAGTTTCTTACTGAGACAAATTAGAAATTAGGGCAAATAAACTGTCATCACGTCTAAATCTTCTGTGAGCGCAAGCTTGTACGTTTCCTCATGGGTTTCATATGGAACTGCTCTGCACTGAAGAGGCAGACAGGATTAACTTGCTGTCAAACAAGGAATGAAAAGTAATCCTTGTTGACAACGTGTACCTGTTGTGAAGGAAGCGACGACACTTTCTTCTAAACACTCAATTTTCCAAATGTTCCTTACCAAAATCTTGTGTTTTCTAAGAAAAAATGTTTCATACAGGCCATTTCTCAGTAAGGAATGTTTTAAAGAGTCTGATAAAGATATGCTAATGTGATACCTCAATTTACATATGATTTGCTTATATACTTAGGGCATATTGATTTTTTTTCTAGTGAAAAAGATGCAGGTGGGGAAATTTAAGATCTGCACATCAGTATCTTTTATAAGAGAAGTTTTTTTCCTAAGTTTTGGAAGAATACTACCATAGTCCCCCTTTACCTGAGGGAGATACATTCCAAGACTCACAGTGGACTCCTGAAAGTGAGCCTAGTACCAAACCCTACGTATACTATGTTTTCTCCTATAGGTATGTACCCATGGTAAAGTTTAGTTTATAAATTATGCACACTATGAGATTAAAAACAATGATTACCAATAAAATAGAACAATTATAATAATACACTGCAATAAAAGTTATGTGAATGTGGTCTCTACTTCTCTCAAAATATCTTATTGCACAAATGTAAGGCCTTTTCCATCTTAACTGAGCATTTATGCACTGTGGCTATACTTTTGCACTTTGAGGTGCAACAGCAAAACTACCACGAATTTCTTTTTCCTTCGTCACCATTTCACAGAAGACTTGTTCTTACTGTACATCTTAGCAATCTCAGCACATGATTTTTTTCCTTATTTCATTAAGTCGAGAATTTCCACTTTTTCACTTTATGGCTTCTCTTCAGCATAGCTAAATTGCCAGCATCACTACTCTTGTGCATTGGGGCCATTAAGTAAAATAAGGGTGACTTGAACACAAGCATTGTGATATCAGGCAGTAGATCTGACAATGAAGATGCTACTAAGTGACTAATGGGCAGGATATGTTGGACAAAAAGGTGATTCATGTCCTGGGTGGGACAGCATGAGATTTCATCATGTTACTCAGAATGATGTGCAATTTAAAACTTATGAGTTATTTATTTCTGGAATTTTCCATTTAATATTTTTGGAACTCGGTTGACCATGGGTTAACTGAAACCATGGAAAATGAAACCTCGGATAAGGGGAGACTACTGTACTGTAAAATGATGTACCTTTCTAAGTATGTTTTATTACATGATGTAACTCAATTTGACATGTCATAGTAACAATATATCAGGCTGAGGGTATTTTGAAAAGAAACATTCTTGTTCAAAAGACTAGCAATTCAAGATATTTAAAATACACACTCTGCAAGATTTGGTACATTTTTAATCTCAAATTTGTAACAAAAGTCAGTAATTGTGCTATACTAGCTTTTCATAAATAAATGATTTATCCTATTTACTGTTGAGAAGTAGTATTTGTAGAGAAGGTCAACACTGATTTTTAGAATAATTACACGTGTTTCAAGATATTCTCCAGCATATATAAGTGCTTTGACTATACACACGGTTTTTCTCCCATTGAGACCTTCTCTCTACAATGAAGGTTTATCATTTTATTAAGTACACTTTAGATATTTACCTGCATAATGAAACATACAGAAATGAAGAGTTAGCCATGACTAGGAAACTCCCTGTTGACAAATAAGACCCATCAATTTGCTGCCAAGTTCAATTTTGTAACAGAGTAATAACCAGTTTGTAAAACAATAATCTGGCTGGAATGGACTCGAACAAACATTTAGTTGAACAGTTCTTCATTTCATCACAGAGTGGGAAATAGGACCAGAGAAATCTACACTTGTCTAAATTCTCAATATTAGTGTGAGAAAAGATCAAATCTGAAATTTGGGTTCCTATGTGTCTGTATATTGTACCTCACACACAGCCCTTCAAGCATGTCAATGTCCTCTCTACTGGGGAACAAAGATGCCATTGAGAGTGAAGAAGAGAAGTGGCCCCAGGCAACCACCAACAGTTTCATTTTCAGCATGAACGATGTATTTTTGAAAAAGGAACTAAAGTTATGTGAAGAAAGACCTGAACCTGGATTCAAAGTCAAAAGTAAGTTCATAGGCACCTGTTACTCTGTTTTTGGCCCCAAACAAGTCACTTTATAACCCTGTATCTGTTTCTTTTTCTGCCTACTTTCCTTCATAAAGATGTAAGAGTTAAATAAGACACTGAATTTGAAAGCTCCCTGAAACATGTAGAGCAATGAAAAGTGTGAGGCATTAAGGAATTGTATGAAGCATTCTTAAAGTTGGGTGTGACTGATCTGGCAAGTGTGGACCCAAGAAGCAGGCCTAGCAATTTACCTCAATTTCCAATGTGTAAAATATGTATAAATTAAAAATTATATTAATGATATTTCATTTAATACATTGTGTATATTTTAAAGAGGGTTTTATTTCTCTTAATCTCCTTAAAGCCTCTCACAGGGACCTGCACATAGCAGGCTCACAAAAATATTTTGTTTACATTGTGTAACATATATTAATTATACATTCATATACAAATAGAGTTGAACACTGTTTTAGATATATTTTATACAATCACTCTTGAATAGAAAAATGAAA
This sequence comes from Balaenoptera ricei, assembly GCF_028023285.1. Taxonomy (NCBI): domain Eukaryota; kingdom Metazoa; phylum Chordata; class Mammalia; order Artiodactyla; family Balaenopteridae; genus Balaenoptera; species Balaenoptera ricei. The sequence goes on from NC_082647.1 coordinate 69,115,662, forward strand.
CAAACTATGAAGCATGAGGAAGGAAATGAAAATATAAGAGAGCTCATTTTAGACCCCCAAAGGAAATAACTATAGGCACTATAAAAATTAAAGTATATATGTATTCACCTGTACACACCATAATAGCATCTAAAACCCAAAGTGTCTATATTTCAACAGTTGTGTTTTGCCTTTTACAAATAGGGTATCTCTGAAACCTAAACACATAAAAATATAATAAAGTAATAAAGATATTTATATTATAACAGAGAACATGGAAAGTAATATTAATAAAGTGTAGAAAAGTAACATGAAGCTTCAGTTCAAAATACACTGCTCAAGTAAAAACTAAATTATTTTATTTTAGCGTATTTGTCAGTGAGAAATTGTTCAGTTAATTTGCTTCTGGAGTAAACAAGCATGCTGATGTTCATCAAATATTTAGTAATAAGTTCTAGGCTTCCAGATATCAATGATTTGGGTCCTTTTTTGTGAAATATGTCAACTTGTAAATTTGTTACATTCTATGCAATGCATTGTGAGGGAGTTGGTTCTTAATTTCAAGGAAGAATATGGAAACATTTAAATATTTCTATTTCTACTAACAAAATATTAAGCCATAATATCCCAGAATATATCATGTAAAGTTAGTAATACTAAAAATCAAAAAAGCTCAAATTATATTATGCATTATTTTTACACATAGCAATGTGCCTGTTTTGGGTGAGAGCAGAGAGGGAATACACCTAACAGGTGAACTTACAGGTATTGAATAGTTCACACTAATTTATATGGAAATCTTTGGGGAGCCCTTTGAGGGAAACTATTTTTAATCAAGTCCATAATTGACATTAGGATATATACAGATATATTTGATAGACTTGGAGGAACAAACAGAAACCAAACTGTAGGAAACCAATGAGATGTGTAACAGATTTCTCCATAATGGAATATGTCTGGCATAGAAAGACCAGTTTAGCATCAGGGTTCAGGATAAACGTTTTAGATTGGGACTGGTAGTATTGAGAACCAGAATCAGACCAACCCAGCAATTTAGTGAGTATAAATATGTCTGGGAAAAATTATTCATTTGAATTGAAAGAACCATCCTAATAAATTCTATAACATGAAAAAAATGTGTGCATAGTTTAGAAGGAGAGATTATAAAATCTCAGTCATTTAGTAGCCCACAGATTTCAAGAATATTAGGAGGTAAACTCTATAAATATAAATTTAAAGTAATTGTGGCAATTTAAAACTATTTAAGAAATATTTTCCTTTTATGGATTAAAAGGGCAGAATAAAAATTTATCATTTTCAATATATTTTTTTCCTACAGATTAAAATTATGTATAGAAATTACAAACGGACTCTGCAATAAACCTATAATGAATTTACTGAGGTAGGGATGGTAGTATATATTTAGTTTTACTTGTTCCTGAGGTTTTACAATATGAAGTATTTTTTTCCTTTTCCCTCTTTTCCCTTTCTATTCTCCTTCCACTCCTCTATTGCACATCCTTTTCCAACATTCAAAACTTCCTTATTCATCTCAAGAATTTCTAGTTAAATCATAACATTACTGCTAGCCTTCAGATATGCATAGCAACTTTGTAGAGAACAACAGTCTCACTAGACATAGCTTCTCTTGCTTAGTTGAGGAAGCAAACTAAAGAAAAAGTAAGTGAATATACACGATTACTGAGAAACCAGTTGAACACAAGTATATTTGTCATTTTCAGACAAAATGGTAAACACAATGAACGCGGTTCAAGGACTCACGTATTAACAAATCATTTACTCACTGACCATTGAGACAGATGCCTCAACTAAAAATAACACAAAATAGAGAAAAATACCTCCCACTATACTAATGATTGAAAATTTAGAAATATTTATGTTCTAAAACTATTTCTCTTTAATCTAAGATTAAAAGCATTAAGAATTTAAATTTTTACTGTGTATATATGATATAATAATATAATGAATGGAGACACATTAGGATAAAATGGAAAATCTGTAAAATCATTTGGCCATATTAATGAATTAGGAGATCTAACATGAAATAGGCAGTTTATACCCCACCATGAAAAGTGTGAGGCTCTTAAACTGCATATTATAAGATCCCACTCAAAGTTCCCAAGTATAAGTATATACATAAGAAAAAAATGTATACACCAAACAGTAATCTCTGGCACTTGAAATTACAAGATATTAAGGAATAATATACAAATGTGCTAATAGGAAAAGAAAACACAAAACAAAATGGAATATAGTATGCCCTTTTAATGTCATCGTGTACCTTTTCTAATAAGGATCTTTTCATTTTCTAGGACCCAAGAGAATGTATCTGTTTTTTTACTTTTCTATTTATTATTTAATTGTAGTCTACAAACTGTGAGGTTACATATTAACTTGTGAATTTCCGTCTGGTAGACAAGACTAGCCCAAAGGTTATGGATTTATTGCCATGTAACACGTTAACCAGGATTGTACCTAATTAACCATCTTACCCTTACAACATTCTTCTCCTACTCTTCCTCCTACTCCTCCTTTACCTTCTTATACACCTATAAATTCTCAGCTTCTCAAATGCTCTTGGAATAAGCTTTACTATTTTCATTTGAGTGATTTCCTCATTAATGGCTGTTAAACCTTTGACATTTTATTGGGGTGTAGGGTAGATCCTTAGAGTTATTTCCAAGTGCCAAAATGCCAACAGTACTTTAAGCTACTCCCCATTCCCCCCTTTCACACTTGCTCCTGCTCTGTTCTCCCCAATTCTGTTTTCATTTTGTTTCAGGTACTTGATCAAGTTTGTTTCTGATTCTGGTCTGTGTATGGCCAATAACTTATTTCTAACTGGGTAGCAGCAATGATTAGGATTCTAGTTTTACAATCTGAACATCTGACAATATTTACTGAGGTGATGGGGATTTTTTCTTTTTCAGACATGTGAGAGATGATAGAAATCTGGTTATTTAGTTTTTTATTTTGTTTGTGTTCTTTTCTATCTGTGAACTTAACTCAATGAAGAAAACATTTCTTGCCCACTGAAAGAACAGCCCTTTGAGACAGCAGTGATTTTTTGTTATTGTTTTGTGTTTATTTTTAACTTGTGACTGAGGTTGTAAAAACGAACCTGCAAGCTCTACATATCTGTGTGTTTATAATTAGGAAACACCTGTACCTCTTGATATGAGTTTGAAATTCTTCCCTCCTTCATGTTATAGCAATATACTGAATTATAAAATCTCTTAACTTGAAGGGGCTTTGTTTAATTAGCTTATAGAGACTAATGAAGGTCACATAAACCAAGTATTAGGGAACCCAAGAATTAGGGAAACTTTGGGAACAAAAACAACTGAACTTCTAAAACTTTACGCTACTATTTTAGGAATTGATAAGTATTAATTATTAATTAAGAATTAATAAGTATTCAGTACCATTTTGGTATGTAAGCTTAATATAACATCCAATATTCTTACTTACTTAAGGACCTGGACAAATGTTAAATCAAATAATTAATAAATAATATTTAGATACTTCATAAAATATTAAGACTGAATTTTATTTCTGTATAAAATTAAGACTGAATTATATATAAATATTCACACACACATATATATATACACACCTTTTTTGTTATTTTAGTATGTTAGAGAGTGGCCATACTTGGGGGCCAAGTTAATGAACATGTCCATTTAGTCAATTAAGAATGAATAAAAGGGGTGTGGTTATCAGTAGGTAGCCCATTATTTTGCTCAGGATCCTTTGCTGTCTGTCAACATGCTTGGCATTAACAGTCAGTTACCAATCACTACCTTCCAGTTTCCTCCTTGCAATAGAACCTACACTGACTGAAAGTTATAATTAATATTAATTTTTGAGATTAGACCAGGAATTATAATGGCATGGAAAAAAATGACTGTATGTATGTGATAAGTTCTTGATTTTAAGAGAAAAAAGAGAGTAGTTTTCTCCTCAAGTAAATTTGTCAGGTCATTTCAGAATATACAAAATCAAGTAAAGAGAAACACTTGAATGTGTATAGCAAGTTTCAGAAGGTTTGAGAGAAGCTGATTTTATTTATCTTGGAAATAATCTGCCTGCAAATAATAAATCTAAAAAGAAGCAAAGAAATATGTGAAAACTTTGGCATAATGTTAGTATTGATGGCCTTATCGATAATACATTTTAAAAGGAGCTTATGCATTTTTAATTGCCATATAATAATGCAAAACTGAATTTGGATATCAATTAATATGACAAGTGAAGTATATTGTCATTTCTTAACAAGGGGTATTAAAACAGTATGTCCAAACATCTGCATTTTCATGCCTCATCAGAATAACTACATAATTTTCTGTTTTTTTGTTTTGACTCTGTCATGTCCTTGATATTTAAACAATGAAGATGTATTGCTCATATCTGAAGGAGCTGAGGTTCCTTCTCTCATGTTTACTTAAAATATTATATTGCCACATTGGTTAATTGTTCTGAGGCACCGAGGAGTCTATTTTAATCAAATGATGAAATCTTGTTTGCTAATCTTTTTTGTTTTCCTTTAAATCAGACGCTAAATTTAGTCGAAAAAAACGCATGTCTTTTATATCTAAAACTAAGTTTAGAGTTCTCAGAGAGTTTCTGGGAACAAAACAGGCTTGTTTTTTCATCTTAATCAAAAGGGAAATAGAAAAAATTAGATTCATTTGATAAGCTCCATGTTTCTTGGCTAGCTTAACACTATTATAAAAGATGCATGGAAAGACATTTCAAACCAAAGGATGATTTTATACAAGTAAATTGTGAATTATATAAATATTTCAGAGATTTTACAATTTTCAAAATGGATTTGAAAGCCCTAAAGTTTTGTCAGTGCGCTCGCTGTCCTTAATATGTTCTCAGAGGCAACACTGATAAAATTCTTATGAAAGAATTATTAATTGCACCCCAATGAATTATTCATTGCACTCCTCTTCACACTGATATCATTGATTCTGTAATAAATTAAGTACAGTCATTCAGACTCATCTACAGATGTTTTCTGCTTTTATCTCATGCTTGCCTGAAGGTTCTGTATAGAATATAGAGAAATGTTTGTCTTCAGCAAAGAATGGTATGCTCAGTCTCCTGGAAAGCAATAAACAAGGTTTTTTAAAACTACTGATACTTCAAGGAATAGACAGACTCACAGTTATAGGCTCTGGAGCTTAAACCTGCCATCATTTAGAAAACTGTCAGACTGTACCAGGAGAGTCAATCTGCATATCTAGGCTTTTTTTTTTTTTTTTTTTCCAAATCTAGAAGCAGAAAACTTTATAGACAGCTGACTTAAGACTAGGTAAAAGAATTAATCCCATTGGGCTGAATGAACTAAGAAGGGGAATTTGTGGTTGTTTGCAATATTACTGATTTAATTTCATTGTTCTATTTTCTGATGGGTATATAAGTAAGCTCATTCTCTTCCTCTTAATCTATGCGTATCCTCAATTTACTAGTCTCTTTTATCCCTCATATTTCAGAAACATATTCTTCTGAGTGTCTGCACTTTTCATGAAAATATATTTGCAGAAGTTAAATAAAAACCGCTTATCCTTTTACTAAGGTCTAATTGGAGATATCAATGGTGAATCCAAGGTCATAACTCGAGTGTCATACTGGGAATGCTGCTCATTGAATCAGAATATGTCAAGCCCACATTTAAGGAAGAAGCTCCCACGTGGAGTCGATGCTCACAGGGGCCTCTAAGGTAAACTAGCCCGCTTACCTCTCACACATTTCTAGCCTCACCAGTAAGGAAGGTCCTTCCTGACAGACCAGAGACCTTAACAGATTTTATATACCTCAAAGAAAGTAAAATTCCCCAAAGTTTACAGGAGAGACTTTATTGGTCTTGGTTTCCTAGCCTTGGTATAAAAGAACAAACAATATAAGCTTGTAAAAATCCAAACTGAGCTTCTTTATGAAAATTTCTAGACAGATTTAATTCTCCAGTAGATGTTCAGTAGTTACTCAAAACGGTGCAAAACTGGGTGCTTATGGAGACTTAAATTGTCAATAAACACCTCTTACTGTAACTATACAAATAAGTCATCCAACCATAATGTGGTCAACTTTTTTTTTTTTAAACATCTTTATTGGAGTATAATTGCTTTACAATGGTGTGTTAGTTTCTGCTTTATAACAAAGTGAATCAGTTATACATATACATATGTTCCCATATTTCTTCCCTTGTGGTCAACTTTTGTGACCAAGAACATTCTTTAGAGACTATTTAGCAAAATGGGGGGACTATTAAGAAAAACTATCCAAAATTTGGAAAAAAGGCAAAAGAAAGTACATGATGTTCTTTCAATGTCGTACCAGAGTACTGTTATCATAGGTTCAGTCAAGGGTTATTAAATTCTCTAGAAGAATGTACCTGTGTTTGATGTTGTGATGTACCATCTAATTTGAGCTCAAAAAACTAAGAAGTGACATGGTCACTTGGAGATTTCTGTCTGGGAGAAAAGATATGCCCAGTGGGATTTTATTGCCCTGTAAAACATTAACAAGTTTTATATCTAAACTAGAAATCTTCTAATATTCTCTTTTTAAAAATGTATAAAAATACTCAGTTACACTGGTAACTACAGTTTAACTCCTACTGGTTCCTTCATTAATGAGTTAAAAATTCTTTGACATGTTCATTCTATACATGTACAAGAGTCAAGTTTTCGAAAAATATGCTTTGAGAAGGTGAATTTGACCTACTAATTTCTGTATTTTTTAATGTTTTCATTGATTTTATATTACTTTGTTACCAGAAAAGAAGTCACAAAGAACTAAATTATATTGTATCTGATATAGCAAAGCTATTTTTTGCGGGGAGGGGGGATACATTCTCTCTTGTTATAATATTTTAAGATGAGGAAATTGCATTTTTTTTTGTTCTTTCATATCTAAAAATAGTCACAGTTATTTGGTATTGAGCACCCAGTCCCCCCGCAATATATCTGAAATACAGAATAGAGATTCAAGATACAGTGGTATCAGGCGATCTCTCAGATATGCTCAAGGGCACTACTGTTCTCTTGCATTGACCAGAAGTATTTTTACCCTCCCTGACACTATTGGTCATGTCTTCTTACTAAGTTACGTGGACTGGGTCTGTCAGATAGTGGCAGTCTGTAAGTCAATGATGGAGAAGAACAGACAGATCAATGCTATATCCTAAACACTCTGAAAATAGAAACTCGGCACCACTTTTCCACCTTTTCCTACCCACACCCTGAACATTCCCTTGAAGGAAAGGGCTACATTCCATTGTCCTACAAAATACCCTATTACAAAGGAAGCCCAGTTGCATAAAGGCAATAAAAATTTTCTTAGAAAAAATTTTAGACTTTATTTCTATGTTACTTTGGGTGAAGCAGAAAAGAAAACTCTGAATAAAAATGGATTTATCAGAATTTTACTTCAAGTAAGGGATTTCCTAAATGGAAAAAGAAACCTCATCTTTTGCTACATGCTTGTTGGGTTTGTGAGTATAAGACTGAAGAAAAAAGCTTTTAATATGAATTCTCTGTAGCAATGAAATTTGTCACTTAAAATAAAGAGAACTCAATTTTTAGACAAAGAAAATGTATCTTAAGTTGCTTTTTGGTTATGAAGAGTTTCTAATTCTTTTTAGTAATTCTTTTTTTCCTTGCTGACATTTTCAGTTTGCACAAATTGTACCAACCATTAGAGAAATTTTAAGGATTTCCAAAAATTAGTGTTAGGCCTAGCAGTCTTTTATGGAAGGATCTTTATACAGCATTTAAAAGTTTGAAGAAAAACACAAGATAATTGTCTATCCTACCTTCAAAGGATAAACTTAGGAAAGAAAAGTAGGCTGTGTTGAATAGTGAAATCATAATATGTTGATGCTGTTTTTGAAACTGTAAATTGTTCTGATGTTTCAAAGATATTGGTTAGCCTGTTTCTAAAGGGCTAAAAGTTTCTGAAATAAATTCTGAGATGAAGAAATTCTTGTTTGGAACTTTAGAGAAGGAAGCTATTAAACTACAAGAAGATTAATTTAAATGTGCTGATTCATTAGCTAAATGAATAAAAACCAGCTGTATTCATTCTAACAAAATGACTAGAATGAAATGTCCAAAAAATATGTGAGATGTGAGAACATGAAGATTAGTATAGTCCTTTGGACACTGTATACATTTGTTCTCAGCAGGACACTATCACAGGTATTTTTATATCACAGAGATTAGGAAGCATTCCACCCCCAAAAAGATCAAGCACAAAATGAATTGACTGGAGGCCCAGTTGCATTCTCCTATAAAATAGAAGGACAACAAGTGCCCTAACACACTCCAGAGGGAGCCCCCCAATCAGAACTCCAATACTTTTCTTCCATTACATTTCTCTGTTGGTTAAATAATACGCTGTAGATATTTCTGTTACTTTACTTCCCTCCTTCCTCTTGATGACTGCTGGCTCCACTGAGCCCTTTAACTTGAATGAATTTGACAATAAATAAGCTGTATATTTTCTGCAATCCATTTCCTTTCAGCTGGTTTTTATGTTTTCTGAAATAAAACTCTAAGAAAGAAAATGTCTCATGTGACTTATTTAGCTGATTTTTATGCATGAATATGTGTATGTGTGTATATGAAGAGAATTTTACTTGGAAAGAGTACTTCTTCAATTTAGAGAAGTAGCTGTATGTTAGACAATTCTAAAAACATCTTATGCCTCCATTCTTTTATGACTTTATCTTATCCATCTAGGCAAACTCAAAAGCATAGGGGAAAAATACGTTTCTAATGCATCAGAGAACATTTTGGCCTTAGATTTAAAATTTCCAATTCAAGCAATAGAGAAAGAAAGAAAAAAATGGCCCCTAAGGAATGGATTGAAACTGAAAAATAGTTCAAAGGAACATTTGTTTTGGTTCTTAGATCACTTAGTCACACAAAAAAAGAAGTCAATGTAGAAGAAAATAATTTGTACAATTATTTTAATGCAATCTGCAGGAAATATTAGGCTACTTTCAAAGACTAGACATTTTAAATTTGCAAAATCTAAATGATCCTGGTATTACTAATTCCCTATTGTGTTTTATTCTCACTCTTACTTATACTTCTATTTAATGATTTCTTTTAATAATGATTATTCTTAAGGCATACTTTGAAAAAAACTTAGTGCCTTAAAGTATTTAATAGCAAATAGCTCCATATGGCCTTTCCTACACTTTTCCAATTTATTTTGTCAAGCGGAAAATAGTTATGCATCTATGGATATAATAAGTTAAAAGTCTTAAGACAAATGCCTTTGCTTAGAGGAAATTTAACATCTTTTATTTCAATCCTACATACTTGTTGCAAATCACAGTAATAAATACTGTCAAACTCATACCTGTAATTAAATATTTTACAGGCCTGAAATATTATTTGCACTTATCCTCAAGTAAATCGCTATTTTATTATTTTTTATTTTTTTTAACATCTTTATTGGAGTATAATTGCTTTACAATGGTGTGTTAGTTTCTGCTTTATAACAAAGTGAATCATTTATACATATACATATGTCCCCATATCTCTTCCCTCTTGCATCTCCCTCCCTCCCACCCTCCCTATCCCACCCCTCTAGGTGGTCACAAAGCACTGAGCTGATCTCCCTGTGCTATGCGGCTGCTTCCCACTAGCTATCTATTTTACGTTTGGTAGTGTATATATGTCCATGCCACTGTCTCACTTTGTCCCAGCTTACCCTTCCCCCTCCCCGTATCCTCAAGTCCATTCTCTAGTAGGTCTGCATCTTTATTCCCGTCTTGGCCCTAGGTTCTTCTGACCTTTTTTTTTTTTTTATATTCCATATACATGTGTTAGCATACGGTATTTGTTTTTCTCCTTCTGACTACTTCACTCTGTATGAGTCTCTAGGTCCATCCACCTCACTACAAATAACTCAGTTTCGTTCCTTTTTATGGCTGAGTAATATTCCATTGTATATATGTGGCACATCTTCTTTATCCATTCATCTGTTGATGGACACTTAGGTTGCTTCCATGTCCTGTCTATTGTAAATAGAGCTGCAATGAACATTTTGGCACATGACTCTTTTTGAATTATGGTTTTCTCAGGGTGTATGCCCAGTAGTGGGATTGCTGGGTCGTATGGTAGTTCTAGTAAATCACTATTTTAAATTATATGTATGTGTGTGTCACTGCATGATACAGACACATATGTATATGCATTCAACCATAAAATGACAGAATTCTCAATTCATCTACTAAAAAACAAGGGTGAGAGGAGACAATTATAATAATTTGCTTGGGGAAACGGAATCTAACATATGAAATAATTTGCCTGAAGTGTCGACATTTAGGAATTAGTTGGTACCATTACTGATAACAATATCAACAATATGCTGGTTTACTAAAAATTAATATATCTCAATTTTACCTATTTGGTAAAAAACTACTTCGTATACTAATGGCCTCTCTTGGGCAAAATAGCCTGATAATTCAGATAACGGAGAGGCAATGGGGAAAAAGCTTTTCTTTTAGATATTGGTGAAAAGAATATGTTCGTTCTTGAATATATCAAGGGATAAAATCATCTCTTTAAGAAAATAAATAGGGAAGGATGGAATACATGTAAATACAATTTTTTAAGAGCTCCTCTTTTAATCAAACTTTTATTACCATCTTAATACTTGGCAAAAGATACCACAACCCACAGAGCGGAAAAAACATTTGCAGTATATATATCTAACAAAAAAATGACATCCAAAATCAATTTACTAAAGAAGAAAGAAAGAAAATCCAACAGAAGAATGCACAAAAGACTCAAGCAGATATTCCCAAAAGGTACTAGATATTTAAAAAGCCAATAAATATCTGAAAAGGTATTCCTTATTGTTACTTATAAATCTCTAGATTGACTAAAATGTAACATCCTTACAGAAAAATACTACACAGTAACAGGAATGAATGATTTGCAACTATTAATACATGCAACAGCATGGATAAATTTCACAAGTAAAATGTTGAGACAAAGAAGTCAGAAACAAAAGTGTACATAATGTATGATTCTATTAATAACAAAAAAGGCAGAACTAATCTAAGCTCTTAAAAGTCAGGATAGCAGTTATCTTTATTGCTGGGGGTATTAAGTGTGATGCGGCACCCAAGAAAGATTTCTGGTAGCCTAGTAATGCCCTGTCTCTCGACCTGGGTGCTAGTTCCAGTACTGTGTTCAATTTGGTGAATACTCATTGAGTTTGACCCTTGAGATATGTTCTTTGCTTGATGAAAGTTAAAAAAAATGAAAGCTTGTCTTCTGAACACTTCTATGAGAATGAAGAAAGACAAAATATTGTGGAGAGAATTATATTTATGAAAAGATAATATATAAAACTATTTGTTTGTAACTCTTACTATTTCAAAGATAGCTCTATGATAGACTTCTTTGAACCATAGGTTTCTTTCCAAATAATTATCATTCATAATTAAAATAAAAATCAGAGTTTTACTGTACCTGTATTTGGTTTTAGTTATAAAATATATCAAAATATAATATAGCAATTAGCAGTGTACCTACATTTAAAAAAAAAAAATTGAAGGATTCATTGTGGTTGGCCCCATTATATCCCCTTCAGTTCACTTATACGGCCTCTGGTTAAAACCCTGTGAATCATGGTGGATGACGATGTAAAGAATTACAGTGTTATCAAAATGGTAATCTTAATTAAAACTGCCGTGCCCCATATGGAATGACTCAGATTAGCACAGTCTTTGGCACTTAGCATGCTGCAATTCATTTGGCAAAAATTTCCTTCTTGAGCTTCAAGATGGGGAGGCCAAAAGCAGTTTGCTTTTATATGTTAAGGCCAGCAGTACAACTTCAATGTAGAACTCAGATTAAATCTCTTCTTCTATCATAATATATCCACACAGACTTTGATTTTCTTTGATATGCCACGCAAAATCACACATGATGTTCTTACATGTGGTCTACAGAATATCACACACAATCTACTCTCAATAACACCACATTGACCCTGATGAGCAGAATGCTACAAGTATCCTAGATAACCTAGTAATTCATTGTCAGAATATAAAAGATATTTCTTGGAGCTGGCTTGCAACAGCTTGTGAGATCCAAATGTGCATAGCTCTTCACAAGTACACATTTTGGAATGCCCCTTTGATAATTTGAAATCAGCCATGGTGGGAGTATTTCCATGAAAGAATTTACATATCTAAAAACCGCTACTTTTTGTTTTTCCCTAGAGAGCTGATTGTTAAACATTTACCAGTACACTACTGGAGAAACTCTACAGATATTAAGGGGTTTACTGCACTGGTGAAATTTCCGGGGTCTGGATGACAACGTTCTATGATGCTTTGGTATATCTAAGATAAAAAGCAAGTCCTTTACATTGTACTTCCTGCTACAAAAAACTAAGACAACAGTTTTAGGTCTTTTGAGATTGCCAAAGTAGCATATAATACACTTGAGAATAATATGCTAGCTCATTTATCACAAGTTGTGAATGGTTGCTAGCTGAGAGTAGATCCCAAAGGAAAAGAGGGATCTGCAGCAAGTTCTAAACTGCCATCCATAAGCTATATGTTACTGAGTTACTAAGTCATGTGATCATGGGTTATTTCAGAAAATCATCATGCAATGGAAATCAATTAATCAGGACAGAACTCAGGAAGTTCTAAAAAAGCACAAGAAAATTACATACATTAAATCATTTACTCCACATCAAACCTTATGCCATAGATACTATGACTTAGGAAGTTTTAAAATAAAAGGAGAGAAAAAGCTACATGAGAAAATCATGAAAAATAAAGATGGTGAATTTAAATTTTCAGGCAAAGTAGCATTCACAGCAAAAAGCAATAAATGTGAAAAGAAGTCACACTCTAATATAAGCAAGTGTGTACATTACAAAGGCATAAGGGTTAAAAACGTGCCAACAGTGGAGCAATAACATTATACATCTAGTGAAAATGAGCCCAAATTCAGTCTATGTACCTCTAACCACTAATAATCAAGTATCAACAAACCAAAATGAAAAATCACATTCTACACAAATAACACCCTCACTATAGTTTGATGACAGAGAATGCAGAGGCTTTAAAATAACTTGAATAAAGAAAAAAAAAAATTCACCACATAGCAGCATATGATCTCTCACACTATCATGTCACTTCCTCCCTGTCAAGAGGCTTATGGGAACGAAAGCAAAGGATGAAAAACCACAGCAAAGAGAAGAAGGAGCCTAAGCTATTGGTGTTATACTTGCTTTTTAAAAGGAATTTAAAATTTTTCCTCATTGCTATTGCTTTGGAATGATTTATAGAGCAATGAGACAATCTGGTTTTTGAAGGTTTGGTAGAATTCCTTTGTGAAACCCTTTGGGCCTGGCACTTTGGTGATAGTTCCTTAATAATCTTCTTGATTAGGAAATTGCCCTATTGAAGCTGTCTAACTCTATTGGGGTTAATTCTGTTAATCTGTATTTCCCTAAGAAATTACCCATTTCATTGAAGTTTTCAAATTTATTTGCATAGAGGTCTGCAAAGCAGTCTCTTTAAATTTCTTATGTTTCAATGGTTATCCTTGGTATTTCTTATTTTGAATATTTATGCCTTCTTCTGTTTTCTCTTCATCAATTTAGCTAATGGTGGGTTTGTTTTATACCATATATCCATCATGAATGAAAAATGTATTGTATTTGCCTTATGATCATTGTGTGCTTCTTTAATCTAGAAATTTATTTTCTACCAGGAAATCTATGAATATGCTTCATTGCTAACATGGTTCAAAGGAGGAAAAAAATCATGAATTAAAGAAATGGCAAATTCTATAATATAAATCACTGTCCAGTCCTGATTACAAAACAAATAAAACTCTTATTAAAATATCAGTAGAAGAATATTACTTAACACAATGTATAATCAGATGATAAAAATTATGCTAAATGGTAAAAAACAGAGACATTTCTATTAACTGAAAAAGTACTGTAATAACTACTGCTAGGAATACTTTTATTTACCTGAAAAGTGTTAGCTAATATAGATTAGAGGAAAAAATAAGAGCTAAAATATTTAATCAATGGGAACATTATTAAAGTCTCACAAAGTAAATCAGTGATTCTAAAACTTTTTTGTGCATCAGTCTCCTTTGGGAATCTGATAATTATTATTCTTTCCTGGGGAAAAAATGCCATATAATCTTCAAAGTTACAAAATTTTGCATGAAACATATTTTATCCCTTTGAAATTCAGTTATTGTTTATATATAATACAGAAACAGTATTACAAAGACATATTTCTCCTACAATTTTTTTTATCAAAAAGTTGATTACATCAGAAAAAAGGAAATTAATACAAGTTATACAATAAAGCAAAAGTAAAATTTAATCATAGTCAAAAGTGATTTTCAAAATGAATATGCTAAAATGAAGTTTAAGTAAGTATTTGAAAATGTGGAAGAGTTTGAAAAATGATAATGCACATGTAATTGTTTCTATTTAACCAGTTTTATTTTTATTTCAATGGCCATACGTGCTGCAAATTCAGACTCACAAATATATATGGGAACAAAAAATATCAAGGCTCTCTTTGCCAAAGAGGTCTAAACTGAGGAATATCAGAATTTCCAAATAATCTTCAAGGTGAATTTATGCTATAATTGCCTTTGTACTTATGCCAATTAAATAATACCTATCTGGGTTTGAAAAGTGCTATTTATTTCTGCAAAGAAACAATTGAGAAACCACTTTCAAGTGTGAGGTAATCTGAGCAGGCAACCCTCAAAAGAGTTTTGCAATGTTTCCAGGTGACTGAACATTTTAACTTTCAGAGACAATTAAAAACCATGGTCATTCTAGATTCCTACGTCCTATAACACATCTTTGCTTTGAAGAGTTTACATGGTTAAACATTTCTAACATATTTAAAAGAGATTTAGAATATTTTAAGAAAATATCAATACCATGCCCACACATAGGTTAATTTATTTGAAATCTCATTAAGTTAATGTTTTTTCTAAACATATATAAAGACAAAATTGACTCAATAAAGAGAAAATATGAATAAATCAATAACTATAGAAAATGTTGAAAGAATTAAAAAATTACATCCAAATAAAGCTCTGGGATAATATAACTCACCAGTGAGTTCTTTCAAGCTTTAAAAGAACAGCTAATTGCACATTATATAATTCATACATGCATTTTAAAGTTTCTTTAGGTTAACAGTATGTCTAAAACCTAATTTGGGTGATGGGAATTTATTATATGTATGTATAAAGAAATTAAAAACTGAAATAGCTGAACAATCAAACCTCACAAAATAAGAACTGGTAGACTACTCAGCATAAAATTGACCAACGTATCTTACCTTATCCTTGGCAGATATTTATTATTATTATCTAATCTAGCATTTCTTATTTACACCGACCACTTTTGGATTTTTAATCTACTTTTGTCTTAATGACTTCTTTTCTCTTTGTAAGCTTTGAATTCAAATGTCTCATGGTGAGAAGAGATAAAAAAAACGTAAAACTATTTGGGGTAAGTCAACATCCATTACTGATCACCTAGGTTGAGTAAATTTTTTTCTTATAGGCTCCATATGCACAAAGCATGGATTCAATCAATCAATTACATATATGTTTAAAAAAGATTGTATAGGAATAGTAAGATAAAAATATATGTTAAAATCTTATGGGGCTTCCCTGGTGGCGCAGTCGTTGAGAATCTGCCTGCCAATGCAGGGGACACGGGTTTGAGCCCTGGTCTGGGAAGATCCCACATGCCACGGAGCAACTAGGCCCGTGAGCCACAATTACTGAGCCTGCGCATCTGGAGCCTGTGCTCCACAACAAGAGAGGCCGCGATAATGAGAGGCCCGCGCACCGCAATGCAAGAGTGGCCCCCACTTGCCACAACTGGGGAAAGCCCTCGCACCGAAACGAAGACCCAACACAGCCATATATAAATAAATAAATAAATAAAAATTAAACTTTCAAAAAAAAAAAAAAAGCCTGAATTCTAACTCAGGCAAGATGTTAAAAAAAAAAAAAAAATGTTAAAATCTTAAATCCTAGGCAACTGAAATCAAACACCATGATTAACCTAGATTTAGCCTATCAATTAAATAATAATGTTGTATAATCACTACATTATATCCCAGGTGACTAGGAAAAAGTGATCATGATTACCTTAATAGATGCCTGTCTCTAGGGAATTCAATTAAACTGTACTTGAAGTTATTTAGAAAATAAAAAAGAAATCCCCTTAAACTACGAGCTAATATGATACTAGAATCATTCACATTGAAATCAGAATGTTGCTGTCAATATTATTTTTAAGTCCTTCATTTGGTACATCTGGCCAAAAAAAAATGTTGTTTTAAAAGAGTGTTGTACCAATGAAAAGAAAGAATCTATATTTTTGTTCTGTTTTGTTTATGCAAATGCTATATTTGAGTTATTTTGCCTAGTAAATCCAAGGCAATAATTTGGAAAATTATAAAAATTAAAATTAATGATTTCAGTAAAGTGGATGTGGATCAAGATCAGGGTTGGGAAATGATTACCTACAAACCAAATCAGCCGACTGACTGTATTTGTTAAGTTTTGTTGGAACATAGCCATGCCCATTCCTTCAGGTGTTTTCTATGGCTGCTTTTGCAGGCAGAGTTAGAGTAGTTGTACCAGAGACTCTACAGCCTGCCAAAGCCTAAGATATTAATATCTAGCCCTTTACAGAAGCATTTGCTGACCCCTGACCAAGAGAAAATATTTGATCATCAAAAATTTTAACCAGCAATTAACAGTTCCAGAAAGAAATAACAAAGAAAGATACAGGGAGGGAAATTTCTCAGACTTGAAACCTATGGGTTTTCAGACTGTAAGGGCTCTCTGATTATTCCACATAACACAGGAAGAAAAACACCACAGCAAGTCCGGCAAGATCATAGTGACACTTTAGACCTACATTCAGATCTCCTTTCCAGAGAAGGAAAAAGATTACCTAGAAAATTTGCAGGACATTTCTGAAGATAAACATAGAAAACTAAAAGCCGATGAAAAAATTCCAGCCTATGACTCTATATATTTAATGTAAAGTCAAGTCATGATTAGACATATAAGGTCTTTAAATGTTTTACTTCTGATCTCTTAGAGGATATACTCCACCAAAATTAGGAAGTAAGCACCAAAAAGGAAGACATGAGATCCAACAGAGAAGTCAGAGGAAGAAAATTCTCAGGATGACGAAAAAACAGTAACGTTTCAAAGCCATATGTGCAGTAGGCTTTGTGAAAAACCAGGTCTGATGGGAGCAGGGGGACAGAGAGGTCCCAGAGGGACACAGCAAGGGAAAAACAATAAAACTTATAGATGTATATGAAGTATTGGGCCATACTGAAAATAATTTTACAGTTCTTTGTAAGCATCTGGGTGCTGACTTAGTGATAAGTATATAGAAAAAAGCAACTGAAGTGAATGAAGTAACTCCAAGATAAAGAAAAACTCGTACAAGAAATGAAGTGTTAAACTGACAATTGTGATGCTTACATTTAGATGTAAAAAATCTTGTCAGATTGCTCTTACTTTTCACACTCTATAGGGACTCTGAGGATAATGTGTTTTGTGATGTACTGCAAATTTGTTGATGGTATCCTTCACTGAACAGACATCATTAATTTTGTTGTAATAAAATGTATCAATTAAAAAAATGAAGTGTTAGTATCTTTAGTATATCAATGAAGTGTGAGAGTTCTGACAATGGCTCAACTGCAATATTTGCAAAACCATAAAAATGTAAACATTGAAATCTGATTTAACCAGGAAGTTGGATATTAGTATTTTAGGAATATGGCTATAGAAGTAGAGTCCCAAAGGCAAGACGAACTCTACAAGCTAAATCCTCTTCTATAATGTAAGTCAGTAAGTAATGTCTAACAGTGAAACATAAAGACAGAGCTCTATAAACTACATTAGTTAGAAGAGTGGAGACAGTTTTTAAAAGAGAAAGATGGAGGCATAAAGGAAGTAGTAACTGGGAACGGGAAAAAAAGGGGCATTTTTATTACCAGCTGTGTATTACTATTAGAGATTTAAAAACAAAAGAGAATTTGTCAATTATGATTCAATAAAGCTGGAGAAAAAGTAATGTAAAATAAAATAAAACCAAAACCTATTATTGCTTAAGAATGCAAGTTGTATATTTAAAAGGCCTATGTATAACCTGAACTTGGCCACTTACTAACTGCAACTCTGGGTAACTAAATAAATCTGTGTCAAATTTTTTCCTACTTAATATAGGTATAGTAATAACAGTAACTACATGTGAGACATAATAGAGGGTAAATGAACTAATACAAGTAAGACATTTATTTTAAAAACATATTTTACTTTGCTAAAATAGCAATTACAGTTTTTAATAAATATAAATGAGAAAACAATATCTTTACAATAGATTTACAAACGAATAATCTGTATTAGTAATGTCTAAGACTTATACAAAGTGTTACCAAACTGAAAGACAAGAATTTTGAAAAATCCTGAATATGAAATCAGTCTATTTAAAATTATTATTAATTCTAATAATAAAAGCTATTTTTTCACGCTGCTGAATCAAACTATTTTATTTGGAGAAAACTGCACACAACGTCTTTATGAAGAAGGTGAATAGAACAATTTTCATAAAATTTTATAGATATTTAAAAGACCACTGGCGGGCTTCCCTGGTGGCGTAGTGGTTGAGAATCTGCCTGCCAATGCAGGGGACACGGGTTCGAGCCCTGGTCTGGGAAGATCCCACATGCCACGGAGCAACTAGGCCCATGAGCCACAATTACTGAGCCTGCGCGTCTGGAGCCTGTGCTCCGCAACAAGAGAGGCCGCGATGGTGAGAGGCCCGTGCACCGCGATGAAGAGTGGTCCCCACTTGCTGCAACTAGAGAAAGCCCTCGCACAGAAACGAAGACTCAACACAGTCATAAATAAATAAATAAATAAATAAAAGAACGTGAATTTCTTTAAAAAAAAAAAAAGACCACTGGCCCTTACATATTCTTTCTTAGGGAGACAATGTTAAACTAATACATAAAAGAAAGAGAACTAGGGCACCTATCAGGCACAAGTGGGGGACCACAGACACCTAAGGGGACGGGAGGAACCACCAGCAACTTGGTAGGACGTGGGGCGTCGGGGGAGTGAAGGAGGAGGAGAAGTGGAGGCAGAACGGGACTAGCGCCCCTGAGGGGTGGATGGGGGAGGAGAAGGGATCCGACGCCTGAAGGGGAAATTGGGGAACCATTGGGAGGGCACAGGATCAAAAGGGAGCGTGGCCAGGTTTCCCCTGCCCACTTGGGCCCCCAGGAACCTGTTGAGATACTGGGCCTGATCCTCTGCCCACTGAGGACTCCTCCAGCTGCACAGGTCCTGAGGGAGTGGGAAGGAGAGAAGGCAGAGAAAAAGTAAAGGCTGGACCTCCTGTGGTGGGAGCTCTGAGTCCAAACTGCTGGACTAAAAGAGAACCTCAGACCCCAAGGAATATCAATCAGAGTGAGGAGTCACAGAGGTCCTCAACTCAGCACCAAGACCCAGCTCTATCCACTGCCTGCAAACTCCAGTGCTGGATGTCTCAGGCCAAACCACCAGTAAGACAGGAATACAGGACCACCCATCAAAAAAAAAAAAAAAAAAGAAATGACAAAAAAATATGTTACAGTTGAAGGAGCAAGGTAAAAACCTATAACACCAAATAAATGAAGACAAAATAGGCAACCTACCTGAAAAAGAATTCAGAGTAATGATAGTAAAGATGATCCAAAATCTCGGAAACAGAATGGAGAAACTACAGGAAACATTTAATAAGGATCTACAAGAACTAAAGAGCAAACAAACAGTGATGAACAACACAATTACTGAAATTAAAAATACTCCAGAAGGAATCAATAACAGAATAACTGAGTCAGAAGAACGAATACATGAGCTAGAAGATAAAATGGTGGAAATAACTGCCAGGGAGCAGAATAAAGAAAAAAGAATGAACAGAATTGAGGACAGTCTCAGAGACCTCTGGGACATTAAACATTCGGATTATAGGGTCCCAGAAGAAGAAGAGAAAAACAAAGGGTCTGAGAAAATATTTGAAGAGATTACAGTCAAAAACTTCCATAACATGGGAAAGAAAATAATCAATCAAGTCCAGGAAGTGCAGAGAGTCTCATACAGGATAAACCCAAGGAGAAACATGCCAAGATACATATTAATCAAACTTTCAAAAATTAAATACAAAGAAAATATATTAAAAGCAGCAAGGGAAAAGCAACAAATAACATACAAGGGAATCCCCATAAGGTTAACAGCTGATCTTTCAGCAGAAACTCTGCAAGCCAGAAGGGAGTGGCAGGACATATTTAAAGCGATGAAAGGGAAAAACCTACAACCAAGAGTACTCTACCCAGCAAGGATCTCATTCAGATTTGATGGAGAAATTAAAACCTTTACAGACAAGCAAAGGTCAAGAGAATTCAGCACCACCAAACCAGGTTTACACCAAATGCTAAAGGAACTTCTCTAGGCAAGAAACACAAGAGGAGAAAAGATCTACAAAAACAAACCAAAACAATTAAGAAAATGGTAATAGGAACATACATATCAATAATTACCTTAAATGTAAATAGATTAAATGCTCCAACCAAAAGACAAAGACTGGCTGAATGGATACAAAAACAAGACCTGTATATATGATGTCTACAAGAGACCCACTTCAGACTTAGGGACACATACAGACCGAAAGTGAGGGGATGGAAAAAGATATTCCATGCAAATGGAAATCAAAAGAAAGCTGGAGTAGCAATTCTCATATCAGACAAAATAGACTTTAAAATAAGGACTATTACAAGAGACAAAGAAGGACACTACATAATGCTCAAGGGATCAGTCCAAGAAGAAGATATAACAATTGTAAATATTTATGCACCCAGCATAGGGGCACCTCAATACATAAGGCAAATGCTAACAGCCATAAAAGGGGAAATCGACAGTAACAAAATCATACACCATGATCAAGTGGGGTTCATCCCAGGAATGCAAGGATTCTTCAATATATGCAAATTAATCAATGTGATACACCATATTAACGAACTGAAGGAGAAAAACCATATGATCATCGCAATAGATGCAGAAAAAGCTTTTGACAAAATTCAACACCCATTTATGATAAAATCTCTCTAAGTATAGGCAAAGAGGGAACTTACCTCAACATAATAAAGACCATATATGACAGACCCACAGACAGCATCATTCTCAATAGTGAAAAACTGAAACCATTTCTTCTAAGATCAGGAACAAGACAAGGTTACACACTCTCACCACTGTTATTCAACATAGTTTTGGAAGTTTTAGCCACAGCAGTGAGAGACGAAAAAGAAATAAAAGGAATCCAAATCGGAAAAGAAGAAGTAAAACTGTCACTGTTTTGCAGATGACATGATACTGTATATAGAGAACCCTAAAGATGCTACCAGAAAACTACTGGAGCTAATCAATGAATTCGGTAGAGTAGCAGGATACAAAATTAATGCACAGAAATCTCTTGCATTCCTATACACTACTGATGAAAAAACTGAAAGAGAAATTAAGGAAACACTCCCATTTACCACTGCAGCAAACAATAAAATACCTAGGAATAAAGCTACCTAAGGAGACAAAGACCTGTATGCAGAAAACAGTAATACACTGATGAAAGAAATTAAAGACGATACAAGAAGATGGAGAGTTGTACTACGTTCTTGGATTGGAAGAATCAATATTGTGAAAATGACTCTACTACCCAAAGCAATCTACAGATTCAATGCAATCCCTATCAAACTACCACTGGCATTTTTCACAGAACTAGAACAAAAAATTTCAACATTTGTATGGAAACACAGAAGACCCCGAATAGCCAAAGCAATCTTGAGAAAGAAAAACAGAGCTGGAGGAATCAGGCTCCTGGACTTCAGACTATACTACAAAGCTACAGTAATCAAGACAGTATGGTACTGGCACAGAAACAGAAATACAGACTAATGGAACAAGATAGTAAGCCCAGAGATAAACCCACACACATATGGTCACCTAATCTATGACAAAGGAGGCAAGAACATACAATGGAGAAAAGACAGCCTCTTCAATAAGTCGTGCTGGGAAAACTGGACATGTAAAAGAATGAAATTAGAACACTCCTTAACACCATACACAAAAATAAACTCAAAATGGATTAAAGACCTAAATGTAAGGCAAGACACTATCAAACTCTTAGAGGAAAGCACAGGCAGAACACTCTATGACATAAATCACAGCAAGATCCTTTTTGACCCACCTGCTAGAGAAATGGAAATAAAAACAAAAATAAACAAATGGGACCTCATGAAACTTAAAAGCTTTTGCACAGCAAAGGAAAACATAAAAAAGATGAAAAGACAACCCTCAGAATGGGAGACAATATTTGCAAATG
The DNA here is from genome assembly GCF_028023285.1 of Balaenoptera ricei. Classification (NCBI taxonomy): domain Eukaryota; kingdom Metazoa; phylum Chordata; class Mammalia; order Artiodactyla; family Balaenopteridae; genus Balaenoptera; species Balaenoptera ricei. The sequence continues at coordinate 69,138,168 of NC_082647.1, forward strand.
AAGCAACGGACAAAGGATTAATCTCCAAAATATACAAGCAGCTCATGCAGCTCAATATCAAAAAAAAAAACAAACAACCTAATGCAAAAATGGGCAGAAGACCTAAACAGACATTTCTCCAAAGAAGATCTACAGATTGTTAAGAAACACATGAGAGGATGCTCAACATCCCTGATCATTAGAGAAATACAAATCAAAACTACAATGAGGCATCACCTTACACCGGTCAGAATGGCCATCATCAAAAAATCTACAAACAATAAATGCTGCGGAGGCTGTGGAGAAAAGGGAACCCTCTTGCACTGTTGGTGGGAATGTAAATTGATACAGCCACTATGGAGAACAGTATGGAGGTTCCTTAAAAACCCAGAAATAGAACTACCACACAACACAGCAATCCCACTACTGGGCATATACCCTGAGAAAACCATAATTCAAAAAGAGTCATGTACCACAATGTTCACTGCAACACTATTTACAATAGCCAGGACATGGAAACAACCTAAGTGTCCATCAACAGATGAATGAATAAAGAAGATGTGGCACATATATACAATGGAATATTACTCAGCCATAAAAAGAAACGAAATTGAGTTATTTGTAGTGAGGTGGATGGACCTAGAGTCTGTCATACAGAGTGAAGTAAGTGAGAAAGAGAAAAACAAATACTGTATGCTAACACATATATATGGAATCCAAAAAAATAAAAATGGTTCTGAAGAACCTAGGGGCAGGACAGGAATAAAGACACAGACGTAGAGAATGGACTTGAGGACACAGGGAGGGGGAAGGGTCAGCTGGGACGAAGTGAGAGAGTAGCATTGACATATATATACACTACCAAATGTAAAATAGAGAGCTAGTGGGAAGCAGCTGCATGGTACAGGGAGATCAGCTCAGTGCTTTGCGACCACCTAGAGGGGTGGGATAAGCAGGGTGGGAGGGAGACGCATGAGGGAGGGGATATAGGGATATTCATATGCATATAGCTGATTCACTTTGTTATACAGCAGAAACTAACACAACACTGTAAAGAAAATATACTCCAATAAAGATGTTAAAAAAAAAAAAAAAAGAGACTCTATGAAGATCAGCATTTTGGGTAATTTTAGAAATGTTTCTAAGAACCTAGTTTTTTCAATTCAGCCTCTTAAATAGACTTCATACTTTCTTTGTTATAGCATTATATTGACCACTGTATATTAACAGCCCTTTTGAAACAATAAGACATCCTTCCCATTGTACCATTAATATTCATTAAAAATTATTGTTTATAAAAACACTACTAACCTTTTGATGAAATGGGGGAGAAGTGTTTTTAAAATGTGTATACATATCTAAAAGCTTGGTCCAGAGACAAACACTTAAAAGTGTGTGAAATTGTCCTGAACTCTAAGGAAAGCAAAATAGTCCATAGACCTCCCCCTTCTCCCTCCAAATAGAATAATAATTATGAATAGAGACTGACCTCATAGCAACCATTAACTTTCATTGTAAATTGAGGAATTTAACCACCCAATGTGTGACATCAGTGGGATTTACAGTCTCAAAGTAGTTTGCCTGAATACACCCAACAATACCACACTTACACTTATAAAAATGTCCTGCCATCATGGATAAGAGGTCTGGAAGAACACGTGATCTTCTTTGCTGGTTCAATCCTGCCCTCATCACTACTGTGTGCACACCCAGTTAGTTATGATTCCCTCCCTGGCTTAACTGCAAAAGCACCCCACCATTCTAAGGAGCCAGATACATTTTAGGATTTTCTGGAGAAAACAATGATATAAAATTCCACATTTTTTCTGAATAGCTAGTCTTTTAAAACAGACACAGTACATACCTACTTATATGGTATTTTAAAAGCATTTCCAAAGGTTTCTTTTTCAAAACACTTCAGGAGCAAATAGAGGGGCATAGTAGGGATAATTTAGTAGTTCCCTAACAGAGAAAAGAGAGTAACTGGACATAAAACAAGCTTTGTTGGGAAAATTTTGCAGAAATGTGTATACAGTTGATTGCTAGGGTGGACGAGATATGGTGGGATGATTCTGATTGGTAGGACACAAAATGGGAGAGCAGAGGCATCACAGGGAAGTAGAGAAAGCATATCAGAATGGTTACAAGCCCAGTCTGGAGCCCTGCTGCATGGACTTGAATTCCAGCTCTGTCACTAACTAGCGGTGTACTGAACAGTTGATTTACCCATCGTGTGCCTGAGTTTACTCATCTGTGTAATAGAGACAATGCTAGTACCAATTTAGGATTGCAGTGAAGAATAAATTGACTCCTGGTTGTGTTTAGAATAAGAGAAGCTTTCAGAAAGAACATCCACATGGGCGACCAAAGGTGTAATTTTCTTGCTCCTCAATTTAGCCCAGGTCTGTCTCCGATTATTTCTTTTTCCCCAGATTTGCTGCACTGTGGCCTTTTTAGAGATTATTTCACATCTGCGTGAAATACTTCATGCGAAAATTCGAGCAGAGGGCTGACCTCCCTCAAAGGAGGATTAACTGGTAAATGATTGCCAAGCACTTGGAACACTTGAAGTGTTCCAAAAATGTTGCTTGTTAATTTTCCTCGTCCTGAGAAGGGCCAGCTGATGACAATTCTAGGCTGAAGTATCTCATGTCACATAAATACCTAATCCAAAGTTGTTGTGAAATTTCCAATTTGCAAGTGGCCAGAGGGCACACGAAGAAGACATTCACTGAAGAGCAGCACATTCTGCACCTGGCATAAGATTAGCAGCTGCTTAAGGAAAATGTTATTTCCGGCATTTGATTTTCAGTTTGATTTATTTTTTCACATTTTTCACATCTGACTAGTTAAGTGAGCCTCACATAGCAATCTTCCTGTCATATAAGAAGATCATATGGTGAAACACAATATTATCTGAGAAAAATCTGCCAGATTGAGACTATGGAAATAAATTAGATTTTTTGTTTGTTTAGTATGTCCTGCAGATGACAGCACATTCACAATTTTTATTGTATTATAATCCTTTAGAAAAGATACTTAATGGTCCCAAAGGCATCTTCAGCAAAAGTACAAGGTGAAATCTAAAAGGAGGCAGTTTTCATGGAATTGTGAATTGCACAGGAGTACCATCGAGAGATAAATATTCATAAGTCATTAACAAATTCCAGATCAGTTCATGATTATTCATCATGAGAGCACATGTACTTGATTAAATATGAATTATTCATTGGCTTTGTTTATGAACATCTTTAACTGATTAATGGTAAATCTTGATGAATATTCCTGAATTGTTCAAACCAAAGCATAGATCATAATGAATGAAGTCATGCATTGCTTTTCAGGAGAATGAGATGAATAGCTGGTACAGGAAGAAAAACAAGAAATTGCAATGGTTTTGCAAATATGTCTGGTTTGGAAATCTGGGGGCTCAGCTTTTGATTAGTAACACATTGACAATCAACATCCCACCCTTTAAGCTATGAGTCTTGGCTTCAGCCTCCAAAAAGGTGACGGAAGACGGTGCCAGGAAACATGCCTCAAGCACTTTAGGGTTTCTCTGGTCCATCTTTCTGAAACCAGGCCTTGTAGATCATGCATTTAAATAGCTTCTTCAAATATGGCATTTAATTCTAATTTACCCAATAATATTATTTTTTATTTGTATTATACTGTGGTAATTACTGTAAAAATTAACATGAGATTTGTCCTCCTAATAGATTTTTAAGTGTATAATACAATATTGTTAACTCTAGGCATGAGAGTGTACAGCAGATCTCGAGAATGTATTCAGCTTGCATTACTGAAACTTCATACCCATTGGTTAGAAGCTTCCCATTTTCTCTTCCCTCTTGTCCCTGGCAACCACCATTCTGCTCCCTACTTCTGTGAGTTTGACTACTTTAGATATCTCATAAAAGTGGAATCATGCTGTATTTATCCTCCTGTGGATGGCTTATTTCACTTAGCACGTCATTAAAGTTCATCCATGTTTTCACATATTGCACAATTTCCTTCTTTTTTAAGGCTGAATAATATTCCATTGTGTGTTTATACCACATTTTCTTAATCCAATCATCCACTGATGGATATTCAGATTGGTTTCCATATCTGGCTATTCTGAATAGTGCTACAATATGGGAGTGCTACTATCTCTTTGAGACCCTAATTTCAAATATTTTAGATAAATACCCAGAAGTGAGATTGCTGGATCATGAGGTAGTTTTCTTTTTAATCTTTTGAGGGACCTCCATACTGTTTTCCATAGTGGCTTCACCATTTTGCATTCCAAAAAATGCAAAAAATGCAAACTGGTACAAGGGTTCCAATTTCTTCACATCCTCAACACTTATTGTCTTTTAATATCCATCCTAACAGGTAGGAAGTGATACCTCACTGTAGTTGTGATTTGTATTTCCCTAATGATAAATGATGTTGACCATCTTTTCATAAACCTGTTGGCCATTTGTATTTCTTCTTTGGAAACATGTCTATTCAGATCCTTAGTTCATTTTTTAATGCTACTGTTAGTTGTGTCAATCTATTGCTTGTTTCTTTTTCTGTGGAGAAGATTTTTAGTTCGATTGGAATACTTAATATTGTTAAAATGTCCATACTACCAAAAGCAATCTATAGATTCAATGCAATCCCTATCAAAATCCCAATGGCATTTTTTATAGACGTAGAAAAAAACAATCTAATCTGTATTTGGAAGCACAAAAGACCCAAATAACCCAAAAACCTGGAGAAGGGAGGACGAAGCTGAAGGCATCACATGTCCTTGTTTCAAAATATATTACAAAGCTACAGTAATTAAAACAGTATGGTATTAGTGTAAGGAAAGACATTTAGACCAAAGGAACAGAATACAGAAAACCCAGAAATAAATCCACACATCATATGGTCAACTGATCTTCGACGAGGGTGCCAAGAATGCACAATGAGGAAAGGCTGGTCTCTTCAATAAATGGTGTTTAGAAAAATGGATACCCCCATGCATAAAAGTGGAATTGGACCCTGATCGTCCACCATAAACAAAAATCAACTTAAAACTGATTAAAAACTTAAACATAACTCCCCAAACTATAAAGCTTCTAGATGAGAACACAGGCAGAAAAGCTTCATGACATCTTGGCAATGATTTCACAGATAAAACACACAGGCAACAAAAGCAAAAATAGGCAAAAACTGGAACTACACCAACAGTATTCTTGACCACGAAAAATAACCTTATTTTTTCATAAGAATTGAAGTTTCTTGATTATAGATTATTTTAAAGCCAGTCAATGAAGTACATTAAAAAAATGGAAAAATTAAAAGAGAAAACAGTCTATGTTTTTTTTTTCCTATGTTAAAACTTAGTAGAATTCTGGCATGTATTATGTGTATTCATAAATCAATTTTACATATATTTTTCTTATTTCTGTATTTTCAACCTGACTTCTGGCATACCAAGATATTTGTACTAAAATAACATTTTATGATGGAATTGGAAAATAACATTCTCATATTATTAATTCGAGTGACACTAAAATACTAAAGGTAAATTTATTTTGTGGCACAGACTTGAGTCAGAGTTTATTACTAAGTTATTATTAGAATAGTCTATTGAATCAGAGCAAGTCATAGAATGAAGACAGATCCTTTGGGAAGTCTGGATAAAGGAAAAAACTGGATAATAAAATGAAGTAGGTAGTAAAACCAAGTGAAAACATGAAACAAGGTATCTAGGAGGAACATTTTATTGATGTTAGATATATTACTGTTCTTGATTTTTATATTTTGAAAAGCACAAGGGATAAATCACAAGCCATAAGGAAGAAAGTTTCCCTTGTATCCATGGCTTACTTCTCCTAAAATTTTTGTGGATGCCCTGAACCTGGTAAACTGCTTGACAATTCCAAAAATCTAAGTATATTCTGCTTAAGGCCAATCAAATTGCCACACCTCATCTCTTGGTATTAATTTTATTAGGCTAGTGATTCCCAATCAGGTTATACATTTCAATCATCTGTATGGATTTTTGAACACATATACACTTTGGGAATTTTTGAGGGAGAGATATTATGTATGTTTAGGTTAATATGTTTCACAGATAATTATAATCCCTTATAGTACTATCCAATGTGTTCATACCATAGGTGGTAGACTGTTTTCATTATTGACCTTATTCTACTCCCCACCCAGTGTCCATGTTTTTTGACCTAAAACCAAATAGTACTCTCCCACCCTTACTAAGGATTTGGGCATAAAACTCACTTTGGCCAATGGAATATTAGCAAGTGTTTTAAAAACAGAGGCTTGAGAAGTACTTCCAAGGTTTCAATTGTGCCCTTGCATCTCTGTCCTCACTAAGAGAATATGCTCAACCCAGACATTTAAGGGCACATGGAGCAGAGTCAGTTGCACCAGTAGAGCTGGTTGATTCCCAGACCTGAGAATAAGTCCAGCCAAAATGAACAGAACTCCCTAGCTAACCCCAGCTAAATCACTGAACTGCAGGCTCATGGTCTAATAAATGCTTATTGTTTTAAGCCATTGAGTTTTCATGTATTTGATAATTCAGCATTAGATTGTCCAAAGAAAGCTGATATACCATTTTAAGCAATAAATTATTTTAGCTTGATTCCAATGTATAGCTCCAATTACAATTCTTTGGAAAAGACCAAAGTAGTGTAGGAGAGTTATAGAAAATATAGTTAGGTGATGAGTATATTTAGTGAGAAATATTTTAACTTAGTGATTTTGATCATTTGAACCACCAAATATGATTAACACATGATACATATGGTAAAAATTTTAATCCCTTATCATTCCATCATAAATGCCACAGAATATCCGTTGAGTATAATAAAATCTGTATCTAAAAAACGGCTAAAATCGGTATCTAAAAATCAGCTAAATAAACAATGGGGTAATGTGTAAAAGTTTTAAGAATCATTTTATTCATTTATCTATTATGTTTTAAGAATAATATTTTTGCTATTCTACTGTATACAAATATATGTGAATTATGATACACATATACTATATATGTATACATATATAGAAAATGAAATAAATAGCATAAGATAATAATGATAAAAAATTACTATCCAACCTCTTAAAATATAAACAACCTTAATATTAGAAAGCATATTCTCTATTATATAACATACTATTTGATTGATCACAATTGTTTTCCAAGTTTTTAGAAACTAATATGCCATGAATCTGTTTGGCTATAATTAAATATTCCTTTTTTTTTCAATAGCATTTTAACGAGTGATACATTTGTGTGTATGTAGAGAAGATATAGAGATGCATTATATAGAGATGACACATTGCATATGGAGAGAAAATATAACATGTATACATTATTATGTATATAGAAAAGAGAGATTCAAAACATAGCCAAATATATTCCATCTAGAGAGTAAAATAAGGAACAGAAATCAGAAAAAAACAAAAAGCTGAGAAGAAAAAGTCAGAGAAGTAAGAAGAAAATCAGAAAAGTATGATGTTCTGAAAATTAGAGAAGTCAGAAAGCTTTTGTATTTATGGAATTAAGTGACCTCATCTTTTCTCATGACAATGCAAAAGAGAAAGAAAGGGCAAAAGAGATGAAAAGAAAGGAAAAGGTAGTTTTATAGCTAGCTAGGTCTGAGTGGTATTAAAGATTTTACTAAAATGTCAGTTCCCATTCAATATCTATCTGGTCTCACCTACACTGTTCTAGTAATGTTGGGAGACTCTGGGAACACCATTAAGTGCTGGTAGATGAGAAATTATTGAAGCATCAAGTTGAGACACATGATCTCTTAAATCAAAGAGAAGGTCATTTTGCCATCAGTGCTAATAGACAGAGAGACCATGTCTTGGGCAACATTTTCTGTCCAATATCCTATCAGAATAATCAAGCCATTTTCCTTTTTAGTCAGTTTAATACAGGTTTTTAAAACAGCTTTTTTAATTTTTGTTTTAGGACAAGCTGCAACCTTCATTACGTTTAGACTGAGGCAATTCAAGTATTAGGAGTCTGTTTTACTTGATGGTTATCAGGCTCCGACTGTCTTATTTCATTTTGGGATTGTCTCCTCAGGGCTGCACATTTTAGCATCAACCACTATTGCAAATTGAAGCAGGAAGGTTAAGAGGCAGCAGAAAAAGGAAAGTGTAGAATGAAGTACATAAACAAATTGTGGCAGGGCAATTACATCCAAGCCAGCAGATTCAGGGTCAGAAAACCATTTATCTGGCACATATCTGGCTTATTCAATAGGCAATGTGTCAAAACAGGTAGATATGTGGAAGAACTACTGTTAACTGTCTCTCAGATCAAATAATGATGGAATTTAGGAAAACAACCTATGCATATGCTCCTCAGTAATTCCTTCCTATAAAAAATCCCCACCACTCCTCCTTTTATTTCCCTGCTTGCCCCAGTATCATAATTCTCTAAGTTTTTTTTTAAATTCCCTTTCAAGCACTCTTCTTCATTTTGATTTTTAAAAATGTTTATTTCAGGCTTCATAAATAACAGGGTTTCAAATAACTGTATTTACATTTGTGGGCAAACAGAATACATGGTCATGGACTAATGTAAGTCATTTTAATGGTAAACTTGAATTATCAGAGTACAAACTTGTCATGTTTTAATGAAGTCAGTTGATTCAATTCATTTGATGTTTCTAAATTATCTGGGCTGTTACCACTTTGCTCGTGTGAAACAGAGATACTCAAAATTTCCCATGTTACCATGAATCTTTTCTTGGATCCACTGGGGTCATACTCAGACATGATCTTCATGGTTTATTTACTGCCTCTTTTAGGATTATTAGAGATTCTTGCAGTGTATTCTCTTTTAAATCATTGTCTTGCTCATATCCTTTACAAAAAATAGAGCCATATCTGAAACTGAGCTGGAGTCCAGGGTCAAGGTGAGAACTTTAATGTTTATGGGACTCAACAATGCTGGCTTAAATTCTATAGAGTTTTAAAGATCTGGATGACATAAAATTCTACATTTTTTTTAAAGATTTATTTATTATTTATTATTTATTTTTATTTATTTTTTGGTTGTGTAGGGTCTTAGTTGCGGCACGGGGGATCTTCGTTGAGGCATGAGGGATCTCTTTTGTTGCGGTGTGGGCTCTTCGTTGCGGTGCACCGGCTTCTCTCTGCTTCTGGTGTGTGGGTTTTCTCTTCTCTAGTTGTGGTGCATGGATTCTAGAGTGCATGGGCTCTGTAGTTTGCAGCACGTGGGCTCTCTAGTTGAGGCACATGAGCTCAGCAGTTGTGGCACGTGGGCTTAGTTCCCTGACCAGTGATCGAACCCGCAACGCCTGCATTGTAAGGCGGATTCTGTACCACTGGACCACCAGGGAAATCCCCAAATTCTACATTTTTATGTAAAGTTATGCTTTATTGAATTTTGCATATGACTGGATAAAGATTTTTTTATCTTGAAAATAGTTTAAGAAAAAAAGAGAAAACATTTTGAAGCAAAATAATGTAACCTATCTTTGAAAAGCACTAAAATGCTCTTACCAAAAAAAAAAAAAAAAAGCATAAAGCTTGCTGAAGAGAAGGAAAGTTCAATTATAACTTTTATAAATTTTTAAAATAAATATTATGCTTTTTAGAAATTGAAAAATCTCTATTATTTAAAAACATGTATACTCCCAGTTATATTACTTACAAGCCAGGTGGCTTTGGGAAAGTTACCTTGTCCTCTTCTTTATCTCTAAAGTGGGTTCTTACATCGAGGTGTATAAATAAAAAACTACACATGAAATTTTTCGTACTTGAGCTGAATAAATAACTACAAAGAGAGCTGTTCTGTGCTATTAGGGTCAAAGAAGCACTTATGGTGCATCTATTATCAGCGACATGAAAACAATTTAGGGGGTTTATGAAAACAGTTTATTGGGCCTTTTATCATATGACTTATAACAATGTTGTCAATATTTTTAATCAATTTTAATTCTCTGTTTTTTGCCATCTATTCAGAGAAAGTGACATTTTAACTAATACCAGAAGGAAGGAGGTGAGTGAGTCCACGCATACTTGAAGAAAAGAGCCCTCTATGAGGGGGAACAATTTAGAGTTAAGACTAAACTGGAGCATGCTGGTGTATTTCAGGAACAGCAAGAAGGCAATTGTTGCTGGAACAAGTAAAAGAGGAGGAGCCTAGTAGGACATGAAAGAGGCTAGGGAGGCTAGATCATATATGTCTCATTGGCCTCGGTAAGGAAATTACAATACTTTGAGGAAAGTATGTAACTTTCCTTAAACTTAATATGAATAATTGATTTATGGCAGCATGAGATGTCAATATACATGTGAAAAAAATTAAAGAAAATATATTAAATCACCACTTCTAAACCACTGCTGAAAACTTCTAAGTAAAACTCAATCACGTAATTACTATATTATCCTGTTATAATTTTAAACTGTTCTACTACAGACCATATAGAATCTAAGAAGAAATTCATCGAAACTCTTACCAATATAATAAAGACAACTTAAAAATCTTAATTTCAAGACAAATACAGTAAGTTATTTTTAAAATGGGCAATAATTAGCATATAAATTTAATATAAATGATACCATAGGAATATGACTGTCTAATATCAAAAAGTAAGAATCAAGTCATTATTAGGAAGTTCTTTTCTTCTTTCCACTACGATAGCACCATGGACAGTGGCTAGCCAACACCAAGAGTTAAGCCCAGTCTGTTGGTTAATATGGAAAATTCATAAATACCACCAAGATTTTTAAAGAAGACTCAACTACATTACAGGTTTTGAGGCAATAATTAAAATCAGACATTTGATTTAGTTCCTAAGCTTCAGGAAAAAGCATAGTATAATGTAAAGAAAATTGAACCAGGAATAAAGACAAGTATTTAAACATAGATCTAAATAAAGTTCTAAATACAGAAAGCTAGGCTATCTTTGGTAAGCCAATTAACATTTCTGGAGTTCACTGTATTCATTGTAAAATGGTGAGATGGAAAGAAAATTCAGGAAATGTTATCTTAGGTCCTCTCTGCTCTAAACTTGAATAATATTACCTAAAAGTTGTCCTATAAACTTGGATGAATGCAACCCTAATGTACATACCCATGCCATTGATATAAACGTTCAATGCTTTCAAATCCACTCAGAAAGAATGTCTAACACAAATAACTGCTTCAATATATTGAATACTGAGCATCAACTATATGGAAGTTAGAGAAGAACCAAACCAAGCTAACTTGGCAGTATAGAAATTTCATATTGCATATAAAAAGATCAGAGGCAGAATGATTGGCTTATTTAGTGGATACATAACACCATAATGAGTCAGTCTTTCTATGCTTTTTTTCTGCCTACAGGTATGCTGACCAATTCTTTCATGCTGGCTCAACTCATGTTCCCAAAATGAGTGCCACAATTTCAGGTGTCACAAAAGAGTCCATCAGAGAGAAGACTTTTATTTTGCATCTACTTTTCCTTGCTATCAGTGAGAATAACAGTCTTTTCCAGAATCCTCCTTGCAGATTTTTCCTCATCTCTATTGAGCCAGAAGTGAACCACATGTTTGAGCCATCAGCATGAAAACTGAATTATAATCATAGGCTTAGCTGAACAAAATTAGCCCCTGGTATGTACATTCTGAAATATATGACCTTCTCTTTAGTATATGGCTATCCAGTGCCTAAGCAGAATTGGAGTTCTGTTAACAAGAAAAATGAGAAATGGCTATAAAGTCTACACAGGTTCTACCCCATTCTGTATTCTTCTTTCTATGCAAGCTGACATTGACAGACATGTGCAACTGCTTTGCAATGAGACATCATTTAGGAAACTGACCATCTCTTAATAGGAAGACTCTTCATCCATGGCTTTTCAAATGCTTTTGAGTTTTATCAATTATGAGCATCACTATTATATGACTTTAGATTAACAAATATGATTAATATCTTATTAGTGCAGTGCTTATAACTCTAGTTCAACTGACAGTTTGTTGACGAGTATTGCAATCACCCTGTTTTATACGTTTACTCCACCAAATTTATCCCAAAAGCTTATTAATAAACCATGACATTTCCAGTCACTCTCATTTGCAATTGAATGCTAAATTGTACCCCAAAAATTTACTAAATTATCTTTTACCAGGTGTAACATTATCTTACCTAAAACCAGATTTCTCCTTAAAATTCCGTTTTATCACTTCCCTCAATCCTAATACCCCTAAGATCTACATTTTAATTTTTCTTAATGCTAATAACCCTAAATCTTATGATTTAAATATGAAGCGCAATTGACTTAAAATATTAATGCAATTATTCACTTAAAATCTTCTTCAAATCATCATAAGAGAGTACGCCTTAGTTTTCTTTGCCAGGAGAGCCATTAGCACATGAATAGCATAAAAATTTTCAAGTAACATGCGAAATGTGAAATTTTACTTTCCAAAGCAAAGCCCTAAGCCAATGAGGAGGTATTAAGCATTATTAGCCTTACTTTATCAGTGACACAGGGCAACAGATTTGCCACACTAAAACTGGACACTGAGAATAAGGTCAACCTGAGTATAATAACCAACTCTATTCTTAATTCTCTTTGTCACAAAAATATGATTAATGCAGCAAATGCAGGCTTGTTACCTGATTATTATCCCTTCTGGGTATGACATAATTCTGTCTGTCTCTTTACAAATATATTCCATGTGTGATGTTGATCCAGTGCTCTGCAAAACACACCAGGAAGGCATTAAAGTCTCTTTGCTCAAGAGAAAAAAAATCATTAGATTTATGCAAGCACTGAAAATGGAGGTTTATATTATTAAATGCCATAAGCCATTTTAGAGAGGGATCTGGTTTTTCCAAGTACGACACCATAATTGTCCTATGAGGGAGACAAAGAATGGGAAAAACAGTGATTACTTGATCCTTCAAAGGGCAATGGCTCTTGGATCTAAAAAATGGATTACTATATGTCAGTTTTCTGATGATATATTTTGGGTTTGTTTATTTTGTATTTTGGGTTATGTTTTGTTGAACATATGCAATATGAAAGGTTGCATTTAGTCCCATAAGTTGGGCTCAGTTCTACCCTTAGTGTCAAAGTCTAAAGTCAATGGGTAATTGCTATGAGAACGCTGCTTCTAACCTCTCCATCATGGAATGCATTTAATATGTTACAGTTTCTGAAAGTGGGGGAAAAGACAAAGACAGAGGTAATGAAAAAATCTGAAGACTCTCTAGATCAGCAGGTATGTATTATCTCTTTATTTATACTGCTTAATATATAGTTATTGCATTTTTATTTTTATTTTATTTTATTTTATTTAGTGATTGCATTTTTAAAGAAGCTCAACTGCCCTGTGAAAGGTCAACCTGCCACAGATAGCACATCCTTAGTAGAACCTAGTGCTTCAAGACAAGTGATATACATTGGCAAAATAATACCAAAGGGTGGACTATTGTCACTTGGAAGCATTTCTCAGAGGGTTAAAGACAGGTTGTCTTGCTTTGTGAAATCTGCACTTATGGATTTAAGTTATGCACCTTGAAAAATCTGCACTAATGGATTAAGAACCGCCTATAAAACTTTCTGTACAGAAACAATGATTTATTAGAATCCTGAAAATAAGTTCCTCAATAAAATGATGAATAACACTTTATAATGAACAAAGCCTATGACTGCATTATTAGGCAGAAATAAGTTATTTTCAGGAAAAAATTTACAGGAAATTGTAAATATGAAGGTAAAGTAGTATTCCTGTTTTACACAACAGATTAAAGGTCACAGGCCTAGAGGGCCATGGCCATACTAAAAAGGTAATTAAAGTTCAACAAAATCGACCAAAATTTCATAGGGGTTGTCCTTCTGAGTTTGATTTAGCAGATCACTAGGTGTATATTGTAAGAATTCAAGTGGATTTGTTGATGTATATACAAGTGGAAAGTCAATATATAAAAAAAAAGGTAAAAATTCAAAATAAAGCAATAAATGAATAAACAAACATAATTCTTATGAACATTGAAATAACGTAATTAGGTGGGGTTTGTTTATAAAACGTTTTTTCTCTGTAAAATCAAAGGTTTCTGTAAATCAAATGTTCTGATTTTTAAGTGTACTTTTCCCATAAAAAGTTTTAAATTAACTTTGCTTTTGATTTTTAAAATATTTTCTATTGATTTTTTAAAATGTAGAAGTAACAAATAAATCTAAGGAAGAAAACATGAATCACCCATAATCAGTATTTGAAAAACTGTCTTTTCTCTGATTATCCTGTAGGAAACTAAAAAATGCACTAAGAAAAATGTAACATTATTAACCATTACTGTTTTGTTTTGGCAGAAGGCTGCTCTATCCAAACATGTGGGGCTTTTTATAAATTATTTTCTTTGGTAGATGTTGAGGGTTTTGAAAAGATCAGCAGTCAATAAACTCAGTTAATTTAATTTACATTTATCAATTCATGTACTTCACTTGTTCATTCATAAGTCACAAATGGAGTTTTCCCTCACCAAAGAAGATATGAGAGAACTGACTACCAAAGAAGAAAAGCTGGAAAACATGTGACTCCAAAAGACATTTTGTTAACATTTCAGTTTTCTAAATAATTCAAATGTATATAAAATTGTTATGAGATTTTTAACTGAAATTACTATTCCAAATGGGAAAGAATCAAAATAAATGAGAATCAAGTTATTTTAAAATAACTGAAAATTAAATAATTAAAGAATCGTTTACCCTCTAATATAGATGAGATTTATTTGAACTATTTCAGTTCTATTATACTAAGAAAACATATGGAAAAATTTTTATACACTTGCTTTCCAGGTCTTCAAATTTTTCAAAAATTATTCTTCATATCTTACTGTGGCAAGATGTAGCTACAACATTTATATAAATCTATGTGTTTTTACATTTATGGCAAAGCCACAGTATAGTTGTCATTTTATGCTTTTATTAAATTGAATAAAACTGTAAATTATTAACTAACGGTAATAACTACTATTCATTGAGGATATTCTATGACAGACTATACCAGGTACTTCACCTACAGTTGAAGTCACAATAAACCAATGATATGGATAATGTAAGAGGAAACTAGAGATCAGAGAGGTAAAGTAGTTCACCCAAAGTCATTCCGTTGGTCAGAAACAACCAAGTTTGAACCCGTCTATTTGATTCCATTTTGTACTCTCAAGAGTAATTATGTATCACCTTGCCAGCTAATACTCTTGCCATTTTCATATCAAGCAATGTAATGGATTATAAAAGAAAAAAAGTTATGTTAGAAATCTGTTTAAGAGGCTTTGTTTAAATTTCATTCAAAATATTTTGTTGGCATAACGTGAAGCCACACTCAAACTATTGATAGAGGTTTTATACGAGAGAACCAGCTATACAGGGCTAATATTTCTATCATTTATTATTTATATATTGCTTTCCTCCAAAAATAATTTGAGGCATTTCTAAAATTGACAAAACTAAGACATTTGTAAATAGTTTTTAACATCCTAACTAATGTGGCAGAGTAAAGACTGGCTGATCCTGGAATTTCCTAACTCAAAAACTAACAAAATTAATTGACGAGGATATCTGAGTTGTGTGTTTTCCAGAAGCAAAAGGATCCAAATGCACTGGGGGAAAATTCCAAGCTCAAAAATATCTCAAAAAAGGATAGAACATATTCCAACCAGGTGGTGTAAGCCCTGTAACAGAACTCCTGAAAACGTGCCAGTTCCCAAACTGAATACATAGTTCTAACTTAGCACTTTTGACCCTAACCCACTCCCACCTTCCCCTACACAAATGCTGGCACATGCTCAGGCTCTTGGAACACCAAAGAGAACATACAATTTATATCTCTCAGATAAAATGTTAGATACAAACAAGTCTTAGATAATGTAGTAAAGAGAGTTAAGGAGAATTTAACCATACCATATCAGGAAAACAAAACATTAATAAAATTGTTCGCGTTAGAAATGAGTGAAAGGAGAAAAGAGGCAGAATGACATCTACGCACAACACTCTATGAAGGTAAACTAAAGACCACAGAGTGATTATATAGTCAATTTTGAGATTCAACAAAACCCAGACACACAAAAATAATCCTACTAATGTTATGGTTGTTTCCATAGAAGAATTTAAAGACAGCATACTTTTAATGAAATGAGATACTAAACATGAGATGATTAAAGTGCAAAATTAAATGAATAGGAGGATTTTAGACTTACAGGAACAAAATCATGAACCAAGCCAACAATACTACAAAAGCAATGAGCCTGAGACAAGAAAGTGAATAAAAACGGCTGAAATAAAATGGCCCAGAGAAAGGACTTAAAAATTACAGTGAATGCCAAATAGTGGAAAAAGAACTAATTAAGATAACTAGAAAGTATATAGTGGGTAAGGAGGACAAAGATTATCAAATATCAGGATAATTTGTCGCTCTTTGGTAGACCACCCAACACATGGAATAGAAAAAAATTATTAAAGGCTATGACAGAATAACATTTTTCCAATGAAGGAAGAATTAAATAAGTATATTGAAAAGGCATGTGGTGTTACTAAAAAAAACTGATTGGATTATTGAGGAAAAATTACATACTGAGACACACCCTGGTTAAAATGCTGTTATTTTCAAGATAAGAAAATAATTTTTCAGCTCACTGCACACAAAAGTAAGAGGGAGAGAGGTTGTGGGGAGTGGGAGAGAGAAAATCAGACTAGTCTAAGACTTCTCATCAGTATCCAATATCATGAGACAAAAGACTAAAGACTGAAATATTCCAGGGGAAAAATAACGTGATCCAACTTTTTTATCCTCAGTTTAGCTGTCCTTACAGTATAAAATTAATAGGCAGATACTGCTAAACTGAGAATAAGTCAAGGTAAATAGAACATATGATCCCTTGCTTAAAAGATAAAATGTGATGAAATTCAATCAATTTAGGAATTAAACTTTAAGAGCCAGAGAATGGCTCACCAGACCCAATTTCTTTCCATTTACCACATTCAGCCAAAAAAAATGTACCAGATTGGGGTCAATAAACTTTCCGAAAAGGGTCACATAGCAAATATTTTAGGCTTGGCAGGCTTTAGGGTCTCTGATGCAAGTATTTTACTGTGCTGTTTTAGTTAAAATTAGCCAGAAAGAATATGTAAATAGATGGGTATGGCTGAATCTCAATAAAAGTGTATTTACAAAAACAGACAGCATGTTGTATGTGGCCTGTGGGCTGTGATTTGTCAAAGCATGGGTTAGATGTTGGCCACTTCCCTACTAGCCTGGGCCTGTAGTGAGGAGAGCTAGAGGAAAAGCCTCAGTAACCCACCAAAGAAATGCAAAGTGAATGAGAAATAAACCTAGTTTTAATCTGAGATTTTGGCATTTTTTTAAAGTCAGCATAATCCACTGTGTCCTGCATGATAAAAATGAGAGTGTGAATTGGCGCAAACACTTTGTAAAGTAAACTGAACAGTAAGAAGAACACAGAGATCCCAAAGGTGAAACGAGATACAGAATGATAGGTGTGTACACAGTCGTACTTTTAGTAAGTGTAACTAAGTGTCCAATTTTCATCATCAATGTACGTTAATTAAATCTGTAGTAGAGATTATAATCTCTAAATAATTCTAAATGTTTATATTATTATATTCTGTAATTTCCAGCTATAAACTGCAAATCATTACAATTTTTAGCCACCTGGCCAAAGGTATATCACTGTGATAGTTAAACTATAAGGTGATATGTTGAAGAAAATGTGAGTCACTGAAATTTTCATCTGTTCTGCCATTAATAATTTCCTACTACACTGAAATATATATGATGTGGTGAATACAGTAAATGTTCTCTTTTACTAACTAGTTAGGGATATGAGCATTGCAGTATATTTAAATGTGTTTGTTGCGTTCCTACTGATTTTTATATTTTTTCATTTTAGACTTGTTTCACAGACTCTGTAGTTAACTCGATTTTTCAATGTTTTTGTGGGATTCTGGTAAATCTACATCCGAATACTTACGTGAAAAATTTTATTGAAAATATCTGTTTTCTCACAGTTCCTCATTTAAAGGACATGTACGTATGTTGAGCTGTACTTATTCTCCTCTAGGAGTGTTAATATCATTGCCTACTCTATCTTAATCAGCTTTCTTCTCAAATGCAAGATTACAAATTGTATAATATGCGCTTCACTTTTAATTTGTGTTTTCACTTATACTCATAGGAAATGGAAGTGGAGAATCAATGTGGTAATCCAGTCTGGCTGGTGGAAAACAAATTCCCTCCTTAATTGCTTAATTCTTCATTTACTTTGTTTAGACACAGCTAAATTACACATAAATGAGATGGACAGTCATGACCATGTTAAGGACATGTGGTTTTGTTTGTTTCTTCAGGGTAAATTACTGACATTCAGAATTGGCTGCAACATAAAAACATCAGTGAAGCAATTACGATACAATTAATTTTTTTTGAAACTCAAGCAGGATACCCTCAGATATTATTGATGGAGGCTGCTAATTCGGATACTCCCTCTGGGAACTCTCACCAAATAAGATGTGTTCAATATGTCTTCAATGTATACTCAGCAACAGCAGTAAAGGATATATTAATCTAAGACATCTCCATAAACAAATCAATGAACCGGAGGACTCAAGCAAATTTGTATAGACCTTGTTCCAGTAACACATTTCACTGGCTGTGCTTTTAAGTATCTCATTAGCTGTCCATTTAGGATAAGACATTATCTTTCCCCCCAGGTGGTTCACCCTGTGTGCTCCATGGTGACAGAATGTCATTATCAAGCTTGCAGGGATGCACAGTTCTTTAGCTACACTGCCAAAAAGGTGTTCCTGATAATGCAAGAAGCCATTCAAGTAAAACTTCGGAATTATTGGTTTTCCTGTGCAAGTCTTGAATCTTAATTATCAGTCTCTTTAGGTTTTTAGCATGATGGAAAGATTACCTGATAAAGCACTGGCTTTCTTCTTTTATAGATTGATCACCAAAAATTTTAATAATAAAAATCATCATAATGTATAAATTTGTTACAAGGAAAAAATTGCATGTACTTGAGGTACTTTTCAAGGGATGTTCTCAGTTTTTTTTCTTTTTTAACATGAAAATTGATGCCATGAAAGAAGCAATAGAGTTATAATTATCAGTCCACCTCCTCACACATGAAAGCTAGTAAAGATGTAAAAATTAGAGATGGCACCCTTATTACAGCATGTCAGGACAAAAGCAGGGATGAGCATCGAAATTAGATGAGAAGGGGCAGGGATCTTTTATTTCAGGTGGAACTGCAGGATGAGAAGGCATTATCATCATTATACTGGGGAAGTTATTCTTCAAATATGTGTTCTTTGAAGACATATAGGTCTCAGGGATTTGGATAACAATTTCGTTCTTAACACTGCAGCTACTAGTAAAGCTACTCATAAAGCAATGTTGAGTTAAATTCCTTCAGATTATTTTTAAAACAAATTAAATTACCAACAGAATAAGAAAAAATCATGTGTCACTGAAAAAAAGGAAGACTAGGAAAACCCAAAAAATATATTGTCAATACAGTAATGGTCAGTTCCTGGTCCTATTATGCACATCTGCAAAATATTTTTCTTCACCCTACAGTCTCTCTTTAGAAAATGTGTGATTTGGTTATCTCTGTAGACAGAAAAATCCAAATTTATTTTCAGCTTAGATCTTACTAAACAGTTCTTCCCCAAACTAATAATAGTTGAGCAAATCTGGTATTTTTACCAACATTCTGCCTCAATAAATGGGACTGTCATTACCCTATTTACCTAAGTTACAATATTGGGAGAAATCCTAGATTCTTCCCTAATTCAACTTATCCCCTACCATCCAGTTCACCATTTTAACTCCTAAGTGTTTGCTGAGACATGAAATAATAAAGTGACCCTAAAGCAGCGGCTTTAGGTTGCCTGGTTAAAAAGCCATCTCTAATTTTTAGTGTTTCTAAAATCTTGAACAAGTTACTCAAACTTTGTAAAGATTAATTTCCTCTTTTTTTTTCAAATGAAGATAAAAATAGGTCTAACCTTATATGGCTGTCATAGGATTATGTGATATGATTTATGTAATAAATCTGCCACCGAACAGATAATAATAAGTACTTAAAGTGTTATCTGTAATCATCATCAGCAAGAGCAGCAGAAACTGCATCACCACCCTCATCAGCATCACTATCATCAGCACCATCATCATTATCATAATCATCATTTTGAATCTATTCCTACCTCTCTGTTCACACTTCCTCTGTCTTAATCCAATCTCTAGCTGCTGACCTTTGGCTGATATCACACATTCCTATTAGCCTTCCAGTTTTCAAACTTATCACTCTTTGAAAGGAATTTTTAATGAAAACTGATCATGTCTCTCCCCTACTTAAAATATATCAGTAGCAAAACCCACCTCTTGAATATACAAGTTTTGACGGTTTGATCATTATGTGTCTCACCTGACTCATCTCACATAATCCATCTATTAAAGACACTATTAAAAACACTATATTCCGGGTGTTTCAGAAGTGCAAGCACTGCTTAACATAAAATTCCATCCAGCCACAATCTCATCTTCACCTGAAGAAAACCTGCTATCTTTTCCTCTGGGAAGCTCTCCATGTTCCCCCAGTATACATGCGTGCTTCTGTGTTTCCAAAGCACCTCGTTCGTACCTCTCTCATTCACGTCATTGTCTTGTAGTTAACTGTCCATCTTCCTAAGTAAACATTATGCTTCATAGTCGAGAGACTATACATTATGTATATCTCATACCTCTAGTCCTTGCACGGTGCCTTAGGCATAGCTGAAACATACATGGATGGGAAATGAATGCTATTTTTTTCAGCATTCTTTTTGTAAAGACTTCTTGTTATCCTTGATCTTATTGTCTCCAACAAACTACATCAAATTATTACAAAAATCTACAGATGGAACATTCTCCGTGACTTACACATCCAATCCCAATTCCTTCTGAAGCCACTAATATGCATCAGCTCCCAATTTATGTTCTCTATTTTCTCCTTTGTCTAGTGTACCTCTACATTATTTTGGAGTTGATCTTCCAAAGACAGAGGGGGAAATTCATTTACTCTCTCAAACTAAGACTTACCTATCAGTGTTTTTCTCCTGCTTTCCTCCTATTTGCTTCAATATACATTACTATTTGAATTTCCATTGCATGCACACATGAACACACACACACATACACACACACAATCTTCGAGTCTAACTTCCTCCTCTTTTCTGATCTGACCCCCCTCTTAAATCTACGGCATTCTTCACTGTTTCTTTAGGTTGCAATGCTCTCATTCCACCAACTTAACTGGTCGAAACATTACCAGTAAGACACACAACTCTTAAACTCATGCTGAAAACAAGAACAAAAACTTTTCAATTCCTATTCCAATTATGTAATTGCAATTATGTAATTTCCTTAGGATCCTCAGAGAACTCTGTTATTCTCTTAAGACATCTAGTATGTTCTACTTTTTATATTTACTTTTCAGCCTAAATGAGCTATCTACTTAAACTAGCTCCACCTTAAAAAGAAGGCCAAAAACGTTATTGCACTTTAGGCCAAATAAATTAAACCCTGCATGGTTTTTAATTGCGTATTTTATTGAAAGCCATGGATAAGCAACTTTGCTTATTACTGGAAAGCTGATGTAAATACTTCAGGTATTATCAGTGTTTGACTCAGAGTAGTGGAATACTTTCTTGCCTTTTCTCTTGGCATTTTGGGTAACATCGACTTTTTTTTTCTAATAATACTATAACCTTGTTTTTCTGCTGTTAGTGGCAATTTTCATCATGTCAGTATAAGGATGCAATTGTTTTGTAGTCAAGGTATCATTTTACTACTCATAAATCATGACATATATTTATCTCTCTCTTCCAAGTAGATTACTGATTTCATTTAAAAGTACACATTAAAGTAGTTGATGAATATCTAATCAAAATACGGGTTCGTGTTTCATGTGAATGAACACAACATGACGTTATGTATCTAGGATACGATATAATAGTATTGCACATTATTAGCATGTATTAGAAAGGTCTGGAGTGGGAGGTTGAAAACCTGAGGCCATTTGTAAAGATGGGCTCATCAAGATGGAAAGTTTCTTGATTTAGATTGCTGTAAAGAGGAGTCTTACATACTACCTGAATCAATTTAAACATATTGGACATACAAGCAGAAAAGCTTATTACTTTTGGTATTAACTTCACTTTATCTAGGATTTCTAATCTTTTGATAGCTGTGAAATTACTTTTTACTTTAAAAAAATATATCCAGGGCTTCCCTGGTGGTGCAGTGGTTAAGAATCACCCCTGCCAATGCAGGCGAAAGGGGTTCGATCCCTGATCGGGGAAGATCCCACATGCCGTGGAGCAACTAAGCCCACGTGCCACAACTACTGAGCCTGCGCTCTAGAGCCCGTGAGCCACAACTACTGAGCCTGCACTCTAGAGCCCGTGAGTCACAACTACTGAGCCTGGGCTCTAGAGCCCGTGAGCTACAACAACTGAAGCCCATGCAGCACAACTACTGAAGCCCATGCACCGAGAGCCCGCGCTCCACAACAAGAGAAGCCACTTCAATGAGAAGCCTGCACACTGCAACGAAGAGTAGCCCCCACTCGCCACAACTAGAGAAAGCCCACGCACAGCAACAAAGACTCAATGCAGCCAAAAAAAAAAAAAAAAAAGAAAGTACCTCCATTCTTTTAAGTCCTATATGCCAGAGATATCTCTTGAATATTCACATGAATTTAAATAATTGGCTTTAAGAATTTGGGGCGGGGGGAGAACAAAATTTTATCTTAAAACAAGGGCTGGGCATCAATATTATCTAGGCCTAAAAACTACATTTTTGGAGATGTAATCTTGCTAAACATGATTATTCTGTTTCTTAAAAATTATAAATAACCTATTTCTTTCCAAAAAGGATTTTGAGGTTACTTGATCACATTGAAGCCATACCTGCAAACATACCTCTGCTTTAGGTATGTTTTTTGATTGTTTTTTTCTTAAATTTTATTATTATTATTTTTTAGTATCTTTATTGGAGTATAATTGCTTTACAACAGTGTGTTAGTTTCTGCTTTATAACAAAGTGAATCATTTATACATATACATATGTCCCCATATCTCTTCCCTCTTGCATCTCCCTCCCTCCCACCCTCCCTATCCCACCCCTCTAGGTGGTCACAAAGCACCGAGCTGATCTCCCTGTGCTATGCGGCTGCTTCCCACTAGCTATCTATTTTACGTTTGGTAGTGTATATATGTCCATGCCACTGTCTCACTTTGTCCCAGCTTACCCTTCCCCCTCCCCGTATGCTCAAGTCCATTCTCTAGTAGGTCTGCATCTATATTCCCGTCTTGGCCCTAGGTTCTTCTGACCTTTTTTTTTTTTTTATTCCATATATATGTGTTAGCATACGGTATTTGTTTTTCTCCTTCTGACTACTTCACTCTGTATGAGTCTCTAGGTCCATCCACCTCACTACAAATAACTCAGTTTCATTCTTTTTTATGGCTGAGTAATATTCCATTGTATGTATGTGCCACATCTTCTTTATCCATTCATCTGTTGATGGACACTTAGGTTGCTTCCATGTCCTGGCTATTGTAAATAGAGCTGCAATGAACATTTTGGTACATGACTCTTTTTGAATTATGGCTTTCTCAGGGTATATGTCCAGTAGTGGGATTGCTAGGTGATATGGTAGTTCTATTTTTAGTTTTTTAAGGAACCTCCATACTGTTCTCCATAGTGGCTGTATCAATTTACATTCCTACCAACAGTGCAAGAGTGTTCCCTTTCCTCCACACCCTCTCCAGCATTTATTGTTTGTAGATTTTTTGATGATGGCCATTCTGACCCGTGTGAGATGATATCTCATTGTAGTTTTGATTTGCATTCCTCTAATGATTAATGATGTTGAGCATTCTTTCACGTGTTTGTTGGCAATCTGTATATTTTCTTTGGAGAAATGTCTATTTAGGTCTTCTGCCCATTTTTGGATTGGGTTGTTTGTTTTTTTGATATTGAGCTGCATGAGCTGCTTGTAAATTTTGGAGATTAATCCTTTGTCAGTTGCTTCATTTGCAAAAAATTTCTCCCATTCTGAGGGGTGTCTTTTTGTCTTGTTTATGTTTTCCTTTGCTGTGCAAAAGCTTTTAAGTTTCATGAGGTCCCATTTGTTTATTTTTGTTTTTATTTCCATTTCTCTAGGAGGTGGGTCAAAAAGGATCTTGCTGTGATTTATGTCATAGAGTGTTCTGCCTATGTTTTCCTCTAAGAGTTTGACAGTGTCTTGCCTTCCATTTAGGTCTTTAATCCATTTTGAGTTTATTTTTGTGTATGGTGTTAGGGAGTGTTCTAATTTCCTTATTTTACATGTAGCTGTCCAGTTTTCCCAGCACCACTTATTGAAGAGGTTGTCTTTTCTCCAATGTATATTCTTGCTTCCTTTATCTAAGATAAGGTGACCATATATGCATGGGTTTATCTCTGGTCTTTCTATCCTGTTCCATTGATCTATATTTCTGTTTTTGTGCCAGTACCATACTGTCTTGATGACTGTAGCTTTCTAGTATAGTCTGAAGTCAGGGAGCCTGATTCCTCCAGCTCCATTTTTCTTTCTCAAGATTGCTTTGGCTATTCAGGGTCTTTTGTGTTTCCATACAAATTGTGAAATTTTTTGTTCTAGTTCTGTGAAAAATGCCAGTGGTAGTTTGATAGGGATTGCATTGAATCTGTAGATTGCTTTGGGTAGTAGAGTCATTTTCACAATGTTGATTCTTCCAATCCAAGAACATGGTATATCTCTCCATCTATTGGTATCATCTTTAGTTTCTTTCATCAGTGTCTTATAATTTTCTGCATACACATCTTTTGTCTCCTTAGGTAGGCTTATTCCTAGGTATTTTATTATTTTTGTTGCAATGGTAAATGGGAGTGTTTTCTTAATTTCACTTTCAGATTTTTCATCATTAGTGTATAGGAATGCGAGAGATTTCTGTGCATTAATTTTGTATCCTGCTACTCTACCCAATTCATTGATTAGCTCTAGTAGTTTTCTGGAAGCATCTTTAGGATTCTCTATGTATAGTATCATGTCATCTGCAAACAGTGACAGCTTTACTTCTTCTTTTCCGATTTGGATTCCTTTTATTTCTTTTTCTTCTCTGATTGCTGTGGCTAAAACTTCCAAAACTATGTTGAAAAACGGTGGTGAGAGTGAGCAACCTTGTCTTCTTCCTGATCTTAGTGGAAATGGTTTCAGTTTTTCACCATTGAGGATGATGTTGGCTGTGGGTTTGTCATATATGGCCTTTATTATATTGAGGAAAGTTCCCTCTATGCCTACTTTCTGAAGGGTTTTTATCATAAATGGGTGTTGAATTTTGTCGAAAGCTTTCTCTGCATCTATTGAGATTGTCATATGGTTTTTATCCTTCAATTTGTTAATATGGTGTATCACGTTGATTGATTTGCATATATTGAAGAATCCTTGCATTTCTGGGATAAATCCCACTTGATCATAGTGTATGATCCTTTTAATGTGCTGTTGGATTCTGTTTGCTAGTATTTTGTTGAGGATTTTTACATCTACGTTCATCAGTGATAGTGGCCTATAGTTTTCTTTCTTTGTGACATCTTTGTCTGGTTTTGGTATCACAGTGATGGTGGCCTCGTAGAATTAGTTTGGGAGTGTTCCTCCCTCTGGTATATTTTGGAAGAGTTTGAGAAGGATAGGTATTAGCTCTTCTCTAAATGTTTGATAGAATTTGCCTATGAAGCCATCTTGTCCTGGGCTTTTGTTTGTTGAAAGATTTTTAATCACAGTTTCAATTTCAGTGCTTGTGATTGGTTTGTTCATATTTTCTATTTCTTCCTGGTTCAGTTTTGGAAGGTTGTGCATGTCTAAGAATTTGTCCATTTCTTCCAGGTTGTCCATTTTATTTCCATATAGTTGCTTGTAGTAATCTCTCATGATCCTTTATATTTCTTCAGTGTCAGTTGTTACTTCTCCTTTTTCATTTCTAATTCTATTGATTTGAGTCTCCTCCCTTTTTTTCTTGATAAGTCTGGCTAATGGTTTATAGGTATGTTTTTAATAAAACTCATTTTAATCTCTCCTTTGGGGTAAATGTAATTTTTTCACACCCACTGTAGGATAGATGCATTCATTTGTTCAAATAATGTGTACTATATGCCTTCAACATGCCAGGCATATATTAAATGCTATCTCAATAAATGGCTGAGGCTAAAAGTAAGACACTGGTTAAAAGGCACACTCTTCTATTGCACCTTTTATCTAAAGGTACTCTTTCATGTGTATCTTTCTTAAAGTGAATTTTCCAACAGAAACTTAGGAAACACCAACCTCTAATCTCAGTCAAAACCATATGAGGGTATGCGGAGTCAAGATGGCAGTGTGGGAAGACATGGAGTTCATGTCTCCCCACAACTAGGGCGGCTGCCGGACGCTGGTGGGAGGCCTCGATGCCTAAGGGGATGAGAGGAACCCCCAAGCGAACTGGTAGGATGTGCAGGGGCTGAGGGGGGAGGAGAAGTGGAGGCCAGACAGGACCAGTGCCCCTGAGGGGTGGCTGAGAGGGGGGATGGGTTCCCACTCCTGGAGGGACCCTGGGGGCTTGGACGGGAGGAGCATGCCCAGTGTTTCCCCTGCCCAATCACCTGGGGAAGTGTGCCCGACTCTTGGCCCAGGCCAGGTCCTACACTCTCAGAGGCTCCCTCCAGGCCGTGTTGGTCCTGGGGGCGTAGGAGGGAGGCCTGGAAAAGCAGGAGAGGCCCGTGGGAGGGGCCCTCCAGGATGGGAGGAGGAGAGGAGCTGAGGGCTTTTGCCCCGCCCACTCGATCCCAGGGAAGCCTGCTGAGCACCCAGGCCAGGTCCCCTGCCCTCCAAAGCCCCCTCCAGGCTACGTGGGTCTTGGGGGCATAGGAGGGAGGCCCAGGGGAGAACAGGAGTGGCAGGTGGGACAGGCCCAACAGGATCAGAGGAGCAGGAAAAGAGCTGAGCCCAGGAAGTCTGCTGGGCTCCCAGGCGGAGTCCCCCACCCTCTGAGACCAGAGGCAGGAGGCACCCCTGGGCCCCATCTGTTCTTGAACCTAAGCCCCACCCCCTACCCCCCACACCCCCCAGGGCCTTTCCCAGCCCTGTGGGTCCTAATCAGAGGACCTGCCCACCACCCAAGCCCCACCCCTGCTTAGGCCCTGCCTTCCACAGCCAAGGCCTTTTCCAACTTTGTTTTTTTCCTTCCTCCTCTTTTTTACTATTGCAGTTCTGTTTTACCTTCCAGTTATTGTTTCATCTATATTTTTATTTTTATATTCTTTCTAACAATCTGTTAGTTTCCTAGTCTAATTTTAATTTTTACTTTGTTATTGTTCTTTTTTTTTTTTTTTTTTTTTTGCCGCCCCGCGCGGGTTGCAGGATCTTAGTTTACGAGCTGGGGGTTGGGCCGAAGTTTCTACAGTGGGAGCTCTGAGTCTGAACCACTGGACTAACAGAGAACCTCAGACCCCAGGAAATACTCATCAGAGTGAGGTCTCCCAGAGGTCCTCATCTCAGCACCAAGACCCAGCTCTACCTAATAGCCTACAAACTCCAGTGTTGGAATCCTCTGGCCAAAACAACCAGTAAGACAGGAACACAATCCCACTCATCAAAAAGTAAAGATGATAGTAAAGATGATCCAGAATCAAGGAAATAGAATGGAGGCACAGACTGAGAAAATACCAGAAAAGTTTAACAAAGATCGAGAAGAACTAAAGAACAAACAGAGATGAACAACACAATAACTAAAATGAAAAATACACTAGAAGGAATCAATAACACAATAACTGAGGCAGAAGAACGAATAAGTGAGCTGGAGGAATAAAAGGTGGATATAACTGCCAATGAGCAGAGTATAGAAAAAAGAAGGAAAAGAATTGAAGACAATCTCATCTCAGAGACCTCTGGGACAACACTAAATGCATCAACATTCAGATTATAGGGGTCCCAGAAGAAGAAGAGAAAAAGAAAGGGTATGAGAAAATATTTGAAGAGATTATAGTCGAAAACTTCCTTACCATGGGGAAGGAAATAGTCACTCAGGTCCAGGAAGCACAGAGAGTCCCACACAGGATAAACCCTAGGAGAAACACACCAAGACACTTCTTAATCAAACTAACAAAAATTAAATTCAAAGAAAAAATATTAAAAGCAGCAAGGGAAAAGCAACATATAACATACAAAGGAATCCCCATAAGGTTATCAGCTGATTTTTCAGCAGAAACTCTCAAGGCCAGAAGGAAGTGGCAGGATATACTTAAAGTGATGAAAGAGAAAAACCTACAACCAAGATTACTCTACTCAGCAAGGATCTCATTCACATTCAGTGGAGAAATCAAAACCTTTTCAGATAAGCAAAAGTTAAGAGAATTCAGCACCACCAAACCAGCTTTACAACAAATGCTAAAGGAACTTCTCTAGGCGGGAAACACAAGAGAAGAAAAAGACCCACAAAAACAAACCCAAACCAATTAAGAAAATGGTAATAGGAACATACATATTGATAATAACCTTGACTATAAATGGATTAAATGCCCCAACCAAAAGACACAGATTGGCTGAATGGATACAAAAACAAGACCTGTACATATGATGTCTACAAGAGACCCACTTCAGACCTAGGGACACAAACAGGCTGAAAGTGAAGGGATGGAAAAAGATATTCCATGCAAATGGAAATCAACAGAAAGCTGGAGTAGCAACAGTCGTATCAGATAAAATAGACTTTAAAATAAAGACTGTTACAAAAGATAAAGAAGGACACTACATAATGATCAGGGGATCAATCCAAGAAGAAGATACAACAATTATACATGTTTATGCACCCAACATAGGAGCACCCCAATATATAAGGCAAATGCTAACGACTATGAAGGGGGAAATCAACACTAACACAACAATAGTAGGGGACTTTAACACCCCACTTACACCAATGGAAAGATCATCCAAACAGAAAATGAATAAGGAAACACAAACTTTAAATGACACAATAGACCAGGTAGATTTAATTGATATTTATAGAATATTCCACCGAAAGTGGAAGAGTACACTTTCTTCTCAAGTGCACATGGAACATTCTCCAGGATAGATCAGATCTTGGGTCACAAATCAAGCTTTGGAACATTTAAGAAAGTAGAAATCATATCAAGCATCTTTTCTGACCACAACACTATGAGACTGGAAATCAATTACAGGGAAAAAAACTGTAAAAAACACAAACATATGGAGGCTAAACAGTGTGCTACTAATAACCAAGAGATCACTGAAGAAATCAAAAAAGAAATAAAAAAATACACAGAAACAAATGACAATGAAAACAGGATGACCCAAAACCTATGGGACACAGCAAAAGCAGTTCTAAGAGGGAAGTTTATAGTAATTCAATCTCATCTCAAGAAACAAGAAAAATCTCAAATAAACAATCTAACCCTACACCTGAAGCAACTAGAGATAGCACTACAAAGAAAACCTGAAGTCAGTAGAAGGGAAGAAATCATAAAGATCAGAGCAGAAATAAATGAAATAGAAATGAAGAAAACAATAGCAAAGATCAATAAAAGTAAAAGCTGGTTCTTTGAGAAGATGAACAAAATTGATAAACCCTTAGCCAGACTCAAGAAAAAAAAGGGAGAGGACACAAATCAATAAAATTAGAAATGAAAGAGGAGAACTCACAACTGACACCACAGAAATACAAAGGATTATAAGAGATTATGACAAGTAACTATATGCCAATAAAATGGACAACCACGGAGAAACGGACAAATTCTTGGAAAGGTAAAATTTTCCAGGACTGAACCAAGAAGAGTTAGAAAATATAAACAGACCTATCACAAGTAATGAAATTGAAACTGTAATTAAAAATCTTCCAACAAACAAAAGTCCAGGACCAGACAGCTTCACAGGAAACTTCTAACAAACATTTAGAGAACAGCTAACACTGATCTTTCTCAAACTCTTCCAAAAATTGCAGAGGGAGGAACACCCCCAAATTTGTTGTATGAAGCCACCATCATCCTGATACTAAAACCAGAAAAAGATATCACAAAAAAAGAAAATTATAGACCAATATCACTGATGAATACAGATGCAAAAATCCTCAACAAAATACTAGCAAACAGAATCCAACAACACATTAAAAGGATCATACACCACGATCAAGTGGGATTTCTCTCAGGGATGTAAGGATTATTCAATATACACAAATCAATCAATGTGATACACCATATAAACAAATTAAGGAATAAAAACCATATGATCATCTCAATAGATGCAGAAAAAGCTTTTGACAAAATTCAACACCCATTTATGATAAAAACCCTGCAGAAAGTAGGCATAGAGGGAACGTTCCTCAACATAATAAAGGCCATATATGACAAACCCACAGCAAATATCATTCTCAATGGTGAAAAACTGAAAGCATTCACACTAAGATCAGGAACAAGACAAGGATGTCCACTCTCGCCACTGTTATTCAACATAGTTTTGGAAGTCCTAGCCACGGCGATCAGGGAAGAAAAAGAAATAAAAGGAATACAAATTGGAAAAGAAGATGTAAAACTGTCACTGTTTGCAGATGACATGATACTATACATAGGAAATCCTAAAGATGCCACCAGAAAACTACTAGAACTAATCAATGAATTTGGTAAGGTTGTAGGATACAAAATTAAGGCAGAGAAATCTCTGGCATTCCTATTCACTAACAACGAAAGATCAGAAAGAGAAATTAAGGCAACAATCCCATTTACCATCACAACAAAAAGAATAAAATACCAAGGAATTAACCTACCTACGAAGGCAAAAGACTTGTACTCAGAAAACTATAAAACAGCGATGAAGGAAATCAAAGATGACATAAACAAATGGAGACATATACCATGTTCTTGGATTGGAAGCATCAATATTGTGAAAATGACTATACTATCCAAAGCAATCTACAGATTCAATGCAATCCCTATCAAACTACCAATGGCATTCTTCACAGAATTAGAACAAAAAATTTTACATTCATACAGAAACACCAAAGACCCCAAATAGCTAAAGCAATCTTGAGAAAGAAAAACAGAGCTGGACGAATCAGGCTCCCGACTTCAGACTACACTACAAAGCTACCGTCATCAAGACAGTATAGTACTGGCACAAAAACAGAAATATAGATCAATGGAACAGGATAGAAAGCCCAGAGATAAATCCACGCACATATGGTCACCTAATCGACGACAAAGGAGGCAAGAACATACAATGGAGAAAAGACAGCCTCTTCAATAAGTGGTGCTGGAAAAACTGGACAGCTACATGTAAAAGAATGAAATTAGAACACTACCTAAGACTCTACAAAAACTCCAAATGGATTAAAGACCTAAATGTAAGACCAGACACTATAAAACTCTTAGAGGAAAACACAGGAAAAACACTCTTTGACATAAATCACAGCAAGATCTTTTTTGACCCCCCCTCCTAGAGAAATGGAAATAAAAACAAAAATAAACAAATGGGACCTAATGAAACTTAAAAGCTTTTGCACAGCAAAGGAAACCATAAACAAGACAAGAAGACAACGCTCAGAATGGGAGAAAATATTTGCAAATGAAACAACAGACAAAGGATCAATCTCCAAAATATACAAACAGCTCCTGGAGCTCAATGTCAAGAAAACAAACAATCCAATTAAAAAATGTGCAGAAGATTAAATAGACATTTCACCAAAGAAGACATACAGTTAGCCAAGAGGCACATGAAAAAATGTTCAACATCACTAATTATTAGAGAAATGCAAATCAAAACTGCAATGAGGTATCACCTCACACTGGTTAGAATGGCCATCATCAAAAAATCTACAAACCATAAATTCTGGAGAGGGTGTGGAGAAAAGGGAACTCTCCTGCACTGTTGGTGGGGATGTAAATTGATACAGCCACTATGGGGAACAGTATGGAGGTTCCTTAAAAAACTACAAATAGAACTACCATATGACCCAGCAATCCCACTACTGGGCATATACCCTGAGAAAACCATAATTCAAAAAGGGACATGTACCACAATGTTCACGGCAGCACTGTTTACAATAGCCAGGACTTGGAAGCAACCTAAATGTCCATCAACAGATGAATGGATAAAGAAGATGTGGCACATATATACAATGGAATATTACTCAGCCATAAAAAGAAACGAAATTGACTTATTTGTAGTGAGGTGGATGGACCTAGAGTCTGTCATACAGAGTGAAGTAAGTTAGATAGAGAAAAACAAATACTGTACGCTAACGCACATATGTGGAGCCTTAAAAAAAAAAAAAATGGTACTGATGCACTAGTGGCAGGGCAGGAATAAAGACGCAGACATAGAGAATGGACTTGAGGACACGGGGTGGGGAGGGGGAAGCTGAGGCGAAGTGAGAGTAGCATCGACATATATACACTACCAAATGTAAAATAGGTAGCTAGTGGGAAGCAGCAGCATGGCTCAGGGAGATCAGCTCTGTGCTTTGCGATGACCTAGAGGGGTGGGATAGGGAGGGTGGGAAGGAGGCTCAAGAGGGAGGGGATATGGGGATGTATGTATGCATATGGCTGATTCACTTTGTCGTACAACAGAAACTAACACAGTATTGTGAAGCAACTATACACCAATAAAGATCTATTTTAAAAAAACCCCATATGTGGAATAATTCTTTATTTGTATGACAAAATTTCAGAGAATAGTGGTACAGCTTTTCTAAAATCCAAAACCACAAACTAAACAAACAGAACCACCCAATTCTGTTGGATAATATTTGAATTCTCAATAATGAAGAATCTTTCATTTTGCTTGATGAAGGTTAAAGTCTTATGTAAAAACATATTTCATAAGATATACTCTAAAATATGAAGTCATGCTGGTTTCTGCTACTCTTTATTTATGTGTATATTATTAGTCACATTTTATACATGATTCTATCTCCATCTAAGATAAACATGTCCCAGAAATTTCCTCAGGGCAAATATTGATAGAGGCTGTTTGGTGAACACGTGGTCTCTGCCCCAGTGAGGAATTATCACCAGAGTAGGGAAGCGAGGAACCGAGAACATTTCTCACACTTCACAATTTGATCTAGACCTGTTCTTGGCTTAATAACTTATTTATACAGACAGCTCAGAAATTTCCTTACAGCTGCATTCTCTAAATTAAACCAATTAACTTTCCTGAGAAGGCCACTGTAAAAGAGCTTTGTCTCCTTAAGGCTAAGGATGATGTACAAATGTGTATTGACATTCAAACACATGCATCAAATCAAAGGCAAATACAATTAACAAAAACACCAAATGATTAAATAGGAACTGTCATCCACATTCTTGAACTTCTACTTAAGCCAAAGTGAAAAAGTCTGTTTCATATCCACGAAAATTGCTATGGTGATAAATATGCAGCAATTTAGGAATCAACTTTTAATTAGATTTCCTCACTTTTTATTCCTTTTATACAAAATCATATTTTTCCCATGTGTTTTTATGTTCTCTATATAATTTCTTTATACCCTATTTTTGTTCCTATATTTTCTACTTTCAATGTCTTCAGTAGGCTTTCCATCACTTAGCTGTTCCATCCAAAAATTGTTTATGGATCCAATTTTCATAGTTTATTTTTCAGTGTAAAGACGGCAGTTGGTTTGGGGAGTACTGGATCTTGTAAATTTTGCTACATTAGAGTAATGTAAATTATGGATTTAGTAATTCAGTTTTATTAAAGGAAAATATAATATTTTACAATATAATATTTGAGTTTTAAAAAATTCTAGCTATAAAATTCAAGATACATTTAGCTATAACTTCAAAGTCTGTTCAACCAAATTTTACAATGTTTTGAAAATATACCTGGGAAACATAATATTTTAGATCATCATTTTATAATCTTAAAGTTGCTTAGAATTTCTCTATTGCTCACCCTACTTGATGTACAAAAATTTACATCAGGTTTTGACTACTTGCTAATTAAATATTCTGGAATCCTGATAATTGTATTATTACGTTTATAAATTGTGATAAAGTAAAATATCTTGATGCATATCTTAAAATTCTTATTCTATTCCCCAGCCCCACTCTGCCGCCAGTAACCCAGGACACCTAATAATATTTCAACAGACTTCTACAGACTATAAAGAGCTTCATTTTCTCACTATTTAAGTGGTCCTCCATAACCTTGCAAAGTTTATAGAATTTCAATTACATCTGCAAAATTTCCCCACAGCAGTAGCTAGTGTAGGGGAGGAAAAATCATTTTCCTTCTACCCTTCTAAATTCTTGGCTGAGACACCCCCTGTAACTAAAGATACATGAACAGGAGAAAAATAAACAGAAGTTTAATAACATGTATAGCTCCTGGACACATGGGAGAGACCTAGGAGAACTGAGTAACTCTCTGAAATGGCTCAAGCCACCACCTTAAATACCATCTTCAACTAAAGACAAAAGAAGATGTTGTGGGAGGGCAGTTATGGGAGATTTTCAAGTAAAGCACAGTAAACAGGGGTATGCTGACATGCAGATTTAAGTCCATGTCTTCTCCAACAATAAGTTTCTGAAGAGTTTGTCATCCTTCTCTTCCTGGTACATAGAAGGAGACACCTTTACAAATGGAGATTTCCCTTATAAATGTCTCTTATGAAAGAGTAACTGTTACTGGTTTTCAGAACTTCTCTCATGTCTCCTGCTTTTTAAAAGTAATCAGCTCAAGATAATTCTTATGCCAAAGAAGCATATTTTGGGGTATTCTGGCAAATTCTGCTGCCCTTCACTAGATTAGGGTTTTGTTGAATGACTAGAGGATGAAAGTTGGAGGATGAAATTTTGTTCTCCTTTTATTGCTATTACCCAAGCATCTTCAGTGCTTTCTGATAGAAATTTTATAGATTCATCATTTATATTTTACATCCATACATATTTATATGTTACTTCCTAACAGCATGCCCCAATATATGGCCAAATATCTATAACAAATTCCTCATTTAAAAAAATTATAATATATATCTCCAAAAGCTTATCTATCTACGACTATATTTACGTTCATTCTACCTTTCTGAATGTATGTACCAAGTATGATTCCAAAGGCACAGAATCTTAAAGATGGTTTCTCTGAATTGGTCCTGGGTTATGTCTTTGGTTCTCTGATGTGATTAAATTTAAAGTCAGTAATAAACCTGCTGAAAAAGGGGATAGTAGAAATCCATGGCTGCAGTTACAAAACAGTTATACAAATTTCACCTATAGAACCTTTAATTAAATGTCTAAAGACACAACTCTGGGTGACCAAGTATTTGCTGCTGTAGAACACGTTAGTAAAAATGAGGAGAATAACGGGGTTGTTTGCCTCCTTCTACTTGTGCTGGAAAATGTGGGTAAGGAAAATAATGAGCTCAGGGATTTAAGTTTTCAGCACAAGACCATATAAGACACCTTAAATTTTCTGTGACTCCTTTTATTTCCTGCAGTCATCAAGATTTCTGAAAACCAAACTCTCTAAGTCTCATTTTATAGATCGTTGAATTACAACACAAATTCAATTCTCAACCTCTCAAAGTTTCTTTTGTTAAAGTTACCATCATGGTTTGGGAAGTAATAAGACCTTGAAAACTGGGACAGAGACTTATGGACAAATTCCACCGAAGCTAAGGAACTTGAAGCCACAAATTCTACCATGGCCGCTTGGCCAGTAGAAGGAGCCCTTCTAACCCTGCAGAAGAGATCAGTTTTCCCTGACCTGAAGAACTTGTAATGACTATCCCGGAAGTAGTTGCCTTGCCAATGGTGCTGACCTTCTTTAGAGCTACCACTAACCCTCTCTTCTTGCTTCCAGACTTTATAATCAAACTCATCTCAGTAGGCTATAGAATATGAGATACAAAGTTTGATTGATGAGATAGTGCCACACACACAAAAAAGATTGCAGGATTTTACCATTTATATCAATGGAAACCTAGGAATATGTGTGGGACTAGGGTAGAAGAAATGTAATGTTTGGTTAGGTTAAACTCATTGACATGCTGATATTCTAGATCCAATGTAGTAGTTTGAAGAGTTGAGAATGGTATGTGTTTGGCTGGTTGACTAAAATATGGACCAAAGACAATCTCTATCAAATAAAACTGAACTGCCATATCTTTCTTACTATAATGTAAAGGCAGTTAACCAAAGGCTTAGTGTGACTGGAATGGTAAAGGCAGTTAACCAAAGGCTTAGTGTGACTGGAATGAATTCACTATACAAGACCTTCTTACCAACCTCATCCCTTAACTACACTCCCTAGAGTCTAAAAGACATTCTCTTAACCAAGGCTGTGAGAAAAATAATGAAGGGAGCCCCTCACCTCCATCTTTAAAGTGCTCTACTGTGCCTCTTCTTTGTAATCCATTTTTTACAGGAAAATGCTACAATCAAGCAAGAATCTCTAAATTCTGGTTTCAGAAGCCAGGTGGTAGCACTTAATTGTCAAGCACAAGGTGAACACATTTAGTTGGTTAGACACAGAGTCAAAACATTAATCAGAATATTCTGATCCACAGAGATCTTTGTATTGGCTATGGGATCATGGTATCCCTACAACTGAAACTGATGGGCAGCCTATTAAAATCTTATTTGATTTGTATAAGTGGAAAACTCTAGCCTATACCTCTTCCAAATATTTTGATTTGGTCTGAGACAGAGCCCAGGTGTAATTTTCAAAAGCTTACCAAGTGATTCTGTCACATATCCAGCATTGGAAAACACTGAGTTAAGCTATTGATTTTCTTCCTTTAACCTTTATAGGAACTGCATATGAGTAGAAAGTTGATTGATGTGAATGTCACTAGAGTGATTCCTTCCACCTGCTCTAAGATAAATGAATAAGCAGTTAAAGAACCTTGGGCATCCAAGATACAAGGGTGAAATATAGATATGGAGATAGATAGATACGTACATACATACATACATACATACATACATACAAACATAGATTTACATTTAGGTATACTACACCTTACAAATGGAATATATCCCCTTGAATGAGGCTTTGTACTCCTGACTTGTATTGATATCTCTAACTATAGAGATGTTTTTATCACACACAAATAATGGGTAATATATGTATATAATTTTAGAATTGGAAAGTTTTAATTAATATACTGTATACATGTATAATAGTATAAATGTTGCCATATTTGAAACCTTAGAAATGTTGACAAATGAAATAAAAAATGGAAAACATAATGGCAAATGATTAAAATATAAGAATATAATCGGTAAATGGGTTTGTGATGGTTATTAAACTTAAGATAAATTAGGAATAGTGCCACCTGCCAATATGTAAATAATACATACATATTTTAAATTGATTTATAATAAATAATGCCTGGCATTGAGATGTGCTCACCCTGTCTTATAGAATATAATTTTGTCAAGTGAGGTAATTTTAATGATTACATCAAGAATGGGTATTCTGACTCATATAGGCAAAATAATTTCCTCTAATTTGATATTTCTAATCTCTACAATGTTAAAATTTACCATCATTTCACTACCATTCACTCTCTTGATTTCTCTCTCCCTTCCTTACCCAGCTTAAATTCTAAGGTCAGTCATTATAAACACTTCCTTGCACCTCTCTGACTTTGTCAAATTTGCCCGGCTTATCACATCCAATTTATAAACCCCTGAACACTTGCAGCTGAATGTGGCTGGAGGGAGACACATGATCTATTGACTGATTCCACTTTTAATATAAGAACATTAACCTCAAATACACTGGCCCTTCATGCTTCCATGCAATTATACTATACTTCCAAAAACAAATATTCCATAATTTCTTAATCCCCAATTCTTCCCCCCTCACCAGCCCCAATCTAAGATAATTATTTTGTATCCTACAGAGAAAACTGAAACAATCAAAAAAGAACTCCCACACATTCCCATCACCACATCCCAGCATCTGCTCCTATGTTCTCTGCCTTATCGTCTGCTTCCATAGGTGAACAATAATGGGACAAGGTTGAATATGGCCATTCTGCTTTAAAAAAATAGATATTATCTTAGTCCTACTGAATTGGAGAAATAAGTTAATTGACCCAGATTTTAAACATCTTCAGTGAGTTCATTTAGTTACATAAAAACTGTGATGTGAGCAGGAGTAAAATTAAGTAATTTACCATAATAAAGTGGATGAACCCTTTGCTACGACACTTTTCTTAGATAACTTTCTGTAGCTTTTCTATTAAATCTGCATCTGATTCAGTCTCAAATATTCTTGTGAAATGCCTCAAATCAGCAACTTATAGCACAGCCTGAATGTTTTAAAGAGCTCAGAGTTTCACCAGATTTGTGATGAAGACCTTCAGTAGAGATGGTGTAACTGATTAAAAGGCAGTAACTGACTGCACAGCCATTGTTTCACATGTATAGTTAACGGCAGTAAAAGGCAGGCAGAACAAGATAAAAACCAACCAACCAAGAACCAGCTAACAGTATTGTCCTCTGTTTGCTGGTGGCTGATCAGCTTTTTCCCTACCCTTTTACCTGAGCCACTTATCTCTGTGGTAGCCATGGAGTCTCCTTGGTAACACTCTTTTTGTGTGACCCAATAGGCACAGCCCAGATCTTTTCCCAAAGCTGTTTGGATTGTCAGCTATCGTGACAATACAATATTCCAGCAGTCCATATTGTGTTGTTTTTGGCCTAAAATAATCCAGGATATAGGAAGATCCTAGACAAAAACTGGAGGAATTTACACTTTTGAGTCCAGTCACTTAACTTGAATAAGATAAAGCTATTTCCTGTTTCTAAAATGTTTAACTCACTGATATATTCATGTGATCTTTGGAAGGAAGCCAAAGATGGTATTGTCCTCCTCTCCATCTCTTTTCCATATAATTTCTTACATATAACTAAAGATAGACATTTTTCAACAACATTAGAGTATAGTAGACTCAGGGGTAATAGCAATAGCTACTTCCCAAGACGTTATGAAAATGACATAATTGTTTGTAACTGGATTCAGATATTAAATGAATGTTCCTAAGAGTACTGCCTCCTACAGAGCCTGAAGCCAGGGCCCTACTTAAATCATGTAAATGAGTAAGATACGGGGAGCCCCTGCCAAGGAGAACATTAATGTAATGTCTGAGAATGAACTGAGGAGGGCAGAGAAATCAATCATGACAGTAGGGCTTGATAAATTTCATAATAAAGTTATGAAATACTGTGGAAATTTAGAAAGTAGAAGGAAAACTATTTTTGGAATGGGATGGCTTCAGGAAACAAATGACAACTGAACTATGAACCACCTACTGGGAATATTTTTATTATGCGCAAGAACACGATACTTCCCTGTAAATACAAGCTCAAATAGCTATTTAATAGCTTCTTCCCTAGTTGGGAAGTTGGGGATGCAACCAGAATGCATGAGTTTGTCCTCAGAGCACAGGGGCTAGTTTGCCTTCCCTCTACCCTGCTTCTACGTCCTATTCACAAAATGACCAGTGAGGCAGGGGGGCATTGAGGGTTTTCTGGTCTGCACGATGGGGTCAGAAACACGCTAGAGGTAGCTTTCTATTATCAGACTACTGTCAAGAGACCCAAAATTTATTGCAAAGAAGCAACTGATTTTGATAAAAAGAACTATACATAAAGGTGGGCCCCTAGGTAAACTGTTTACAGATCTCTGCCAGCCATGTTTTACTTTTTCCTCAGCCTCAACTCTAGAATGCCTTAGCTATTATTAATCTGTTTTTTGGGCAATGCTGCTTTTTAAAAAACACTTTTGCAATAATGTTTATGTTTACTAGATGTCTTATGTTTGTCTTCCAGACAATGGGTATATATACACATATAACCAATAGATTAGAGAAATAGGCAGGTTAAATAAGTTAACCAACTGGTAGGTCCTTGGGTTTGGGAGTGCAAATAAAAAGACTTTACAATAGAGTCACATAAAAATAAAGTGGTGTTCTGTCTCTAAATAAGCAGGAGATCCTGGAAGAAGCATAAAACTAAATAGACATGGGTATGAATTCTGTCAACCTGTGAACTCAGACATGTTAGTTAAGCTCCGTGAATCTCAATTTTCTTATCTAAAAATAGAGATAATATCAACTATCTTTAAAAATTATTGTAAGCATTAAAGATGATATCTATAAACCATCAAATACAGCGCCTGGTATTTCATACATATTCTCTATATATTAATGTGTATTGCAAATGCTAGCATTGTTTGTCACTAGGCTCAGGCATTCAGTGAAGTTGCATATTCTATACAAAGAAAGAGCTGGGAACCAGGCACACATTAAGCCCCCTTCTGGTGAGACACAAATAGCCTAATGGAAATTACACTCAGTTTGAAATTACAGGACTTGGGTTCTGACTTAGAAATGACCATCTACTAATTATATATTTCCATAAAAATACTTAAACTCCTTGAATCTAAGTGTTGCTCATATGAAGCCAGTAGTAATATACCTTAGTAACACTGTAACTGTAAAAGAGATGTTTGTAAAACAGAGTGTATACTGTGTAGTGTAAGAAAGATGTAAAAAGTGTAATAATATCTAAATTTAACCAATCATGGAGCATGTCTTTTGGCTAAGCAGAAGTATGAAAATCAATGAAATTCTTATAATAACCTCTTATTGCAATCTATTGCTGCTTGTCATCATGGGGAATAAAAGAATGCGTACTCTTGATAGGTACCATGTAAAAATAAAATTCAAGTGACCAGATCTAAAAATGAAAGAACAACATGTAAGTATATGATTCTAAGACTCATTCTTTCCCCAGATACCCTTTTCATAATGTAGCACTGTCGTGATCCTTTGTACTGAAATGACAAACATTTTCTCATCTTTGGAACTTATTGTGAGTAATAATGTAAATAAATTCCCAACAAATCTATTCTCTAGTTTACACATCAGGGTCTCCAGGATCTTTTCACATTGAGAAAAAGTTTACTCAATCAGCTCTAATGGAAGATACTGAGAGAACTATATTGTAAATTAATGACTGGGAACAAAATCTTCTTCTTTCAAAGACTGAGTGATGATAATCCACTTTTGCTGGTCTAGAGACAACAGTCCAAATCACTCCACAATAAAATCACTAAGGTAAAATTGAAGGCTTTAAACTAGAATTATTCCTAAGAATAGTGTGTTTTAATATTCATAATTTGCTTTGGTATTTCTATGTAAATATTCCTATTTTAAAGTCAATATTTTAATGAAATCACACTTTTCTTCCTACAGAATCTTTTAAATCTGATACTCTGTGCTTGTAAATCTGTCTAATAATTATCTTAATTTTTCATTCTTGGAAATGTAGTGAAAGTGGTTGATTATAATTCATCTAATTTCTCTTCCTTCTAATTGTATCTTCAGGAATTTAGAGCATTTTCCTCTTCACTCCCTTCTCCCCAGGTGACACTCCTGTCCCCAGCCTTCAATTCTTGCCATCCATATTCTTATCTAATTCCCCTTGTGCTAAACCATTGCTTGTAGTTTTGAGACACACTACAAGGGTTCAAAATGAGTTTCTTGATTATTCTCTTCCCTCCGTTTTACAGCACAGCTCCTGTCTTCTTGCCCTGCATCCCAACAGTGCCACCCAATAATTTGCCTCTGGTCGGTAGTACTTTTTTCCCTATGCAGACCTCTTCAAAGGAAAAGATGGCTGGCAGCAACTCAAGCATGTGTGATAATAGATATGCCTGGTGCCCTGAGCAGACAAAAGAGAAGCCAAGAAGCCACTGTGGACATATCTCCATGTAGCTGGGGCGGGGGGTGGGGGTGGGGTTGGGGGGAGGATTTCTAAGGAAAAAAGGAAAGAAAGAAAAGGAGTTTAGGTTTATTGAAGTTGAAGAAATTACTCAGTTTTCAAAGTCACCAGTGTAGCAGAGAATATTCTGGTAACCCTCCTTTTTTTCACAATTTTTATTTTATTATGTTATTAGTAATGTGTGTAAAACTATTTATCTATATGCCTACTAGGAATTTTACGATAATTCTTTTGAACACATGATTTGTCTTCTTTAAATGAAATAAAATTTAGTCCTCTAATAGAAACAAATCTTATTTCTTATTATTTAAAATAATTTTGGAATCAAAAAAGTCCTTTAAAAATGTATTCTTTGAAGAGACCAGTCCTCATAGGAATATGAATGGAGTATGAGCGGCTCACCTCCTGGAACCACCATGAAGTGTCTTCCCTGAGGGGTATAGAACTGCATGTCCATACAATTGTATTATGGGTGGTTTTGCCCTTCTTTGGAAGCATCTGGTAGAGGCCGCTTCCCAGACAGGATATTGAACAAGAGTCCTGTTCTGGTATGACAATAACCACAGGCGGGTCCTGCAAATATTCATTTAGTGATAGTGTCTGTGCTTAACTCAATATAGCCTTGTTGTCACTTGTCAAGTAAATCAAAGGCACATAGCGTGTATTGAATGCCTGATAGTATCTAAGTGTATCATTGACGCTTGAGTAATCCCAAAGGTTTAACTGGAAGAGAGGAATGGAAAACCTGCATTGTATAAAAGTGGGGGTCTAGGACATATGTTCTGGAAATAGGAAATTGTAAAATGCTACATACAATTCCTCTCCTTTTTTGAGATTTTAATATGTTAATTTATTTGGTGTATGAATTAAACAAGACATAAACTTTTATTTTAACTAGCATAAAATATATTTAATTTGATCTCTGGCTACTTGGGTTTGTTTAGGGCAATGGTTCCCAAATTTATTATAATTATACTTCAGAAACTCTTAATTTTTTTTTTTTTTTTTTAGAAATTCACGTTCTTTTATTTATTTATTTATTTATTTATGACTGTGTTGAGTCTTCGTTTCTGTGCGAGGGCTTTCTCTAGTTGTGGCAAGTGGGGACCACTCTTCATCGCGGTGCGCGGGCCTCTCACCATCGCGGCCTCTCCCGTTGCGGAGCACAGGCTCCAGATGCGCAGGCTCAGTAACTGTGGCTCACGGGACTAGTTGCTCCGCGGCATGTGGGATCTTCCCAGACCAGGGCTCGAACCCGTGTCCCCTGCATTGGCAGGCAGATTCTCAACCACTGCGCCACCAGGGAAGCCCTCAGAAACTCTTAATTTTTAATTTTTTCTTTCCTCATGTTTAAAATGAGATTGCTTTTATACTCATAAATACATCACTTTTATTTTTATCTACATATGGTTCAACCTTTTTATATTGTTATCCTTTTGTTTTTCTCTCCTGCAACTAAAAATAATATTCTAGAACAATGGAACATTTTCATGAATGTTGATATCATATTTTCAACAACCCTTCTCTACTCCTTCCTCCCCACCATTCAAAAAATGATTGGGCCTGGAAGTCATTTTAAAAAAATGCTCCAGTACAAAAAAAAGGTTCTCTAGTTGCTGTGAAGTGTGATCAAGAAAACTATAACACAAGGAGTGAACAAGGAAAGGAATACTTGAAAACAAGGGAACAGATTAGGATATTAATATTTCAGTCATGTAATCCATGTAATTTTTGGAATTAATACACTTGACCATTGGTTTTACAGTGAAAGAAATTTTGTGTTTGTCTGAAGTATTACTTAAAATAATAGAGAAAAGAAAAAAATAGTGTTAAAAATTATGTATCACTTTAACCTCAATGATATAACATCTGGCATACGTGTGTGTTATGAATATATACATATATTTATCAGGAGTAATGAGTGAGCAGTGCTTTCCATTCTCATCTTGAGTATCACATCTGTTGTGTTGTTTAAAATAATTAACTTCCTTGAATACAGAATGTTGGTTTATACAAAATAATTCTAAAATATCAAAATAAATTAATGAGCTTCAAAAACTCAAAATTGTCAACAATAGTTATATCATTCTGTTTCAAACCTTTCTGCTTATAATTTTTTGTGGATAGATGAAATCACTTTGTTTAAGAGGAGGCAACTTCAGAAAGACATCAGAAGGAGAAGATTCTTTCCACAGCCTCCTGAGAGTCTTGGCTTAAGCACTGGGTCCATCAACAAATGGAGACTTGTTTATCTGTAGAATAGTTTCTATCATTGTTGAATAAAACAAGTGCTCTAGGAAGGGCAGAATATTGCTTAACTGCTTGCAAAATGAAGTTAGAGCTCTGCAATTTATTGGATAAAAGGATACGATGTTAGTTAATTCCTGGGCTCTAGAACTAGGTTAAGCTATATTAACTCATCACTGAGAATTTTTTACATTCCCTGATTGGTTGATACGCTTCTTAGGTTGAAAATTATTCTCCCTTTGAATTTAAAGGCCTTC
Organism: Balaenoptera ricei; assembly: GCF_028023285.1. Taxonomy (NCBI): domain Eukaryota; kingdom Metazoa; phylum Chordata; class Mammalia; order Artiodactyla; family Balaenopteridae; genus Balaenoptera; species Balaenoptera ricei. Next base: position 69,182,531 of record NC_082647.1, read on the forward strand.
TTCCACAGCCTTCAAATATGCCAAATTTCTGATCACTTTTTGTCCATTTGTCAATGACTTGTATCTCTGGAAATTTTAGAATATACTTTTCATCCATGCTGTTCAGAAATTCCAAAATGATATGTACTGGAGCAATTATTTTTTATTCATTTTACTTAGAAAGCAGTGGATACTTTTGATCTGACAACTTATGTTTTTCAGCCCTGAAGATTTTTATTTTAATTTGTGATTTTTTTCCCTGTCCATATTCTCTGTTTCCTATTATTTAAATAGCTAAGAGTTTAGTGTTGTACTTTCTGTACTCTAGATAATTTTGAAGAGGAAATAATTCCCCAGGGATTTGAAGAACGTTTTGTTGGACACAGAACTTGCTATGTGTCTTGAAACAGGTGATAAAAGGCTTGATGATTGGTGGTAGAATCATGTAGACACGTAGTGGGGGCAGATAGGTAAAAGCAAATGCACATCAGCACACAAATGAAAGAAGACTGAAGATAGTGGACAGATTTACTATTGATGAACTAGTTTTACGGTAGATTAATAGGAAGGATGGTTCAAAAGAACTATTACGATCATACTGAGGAGGTCCTTGAGCTCAAGCTCCAGAAAATATTTTACCACGTGCAAGGGGAAGACAGTGATTACTTTTACTGGGGAGTAACATGATTGGAAGTATTTTTAAAAGACCCATCTGATTGTGTTGAGGGGGAAAGATAGTAGAGAGATGAGGTAAGAGGCAGTAAAACAATACAGAAGGCTTTCACGTGCAAAATTGCTGCCTTGCTTCGCTGTATTCTGAGAAGTACAGTCTCCTCATCTCTTCTGAGTCCCCAACACTCTCTTGCGCTTTGTTCAAGCTGTAGCCTGGCTCTGTGAGTCTGTTATCCTCCTGACACACCAAGTGATATCTGACAGCCATTTCAAATCCAGCTCAACTCTCAAGTTCCTCCACTTGCTCCTCACCAGCCCCCCAACCTAGTTAGAATGACCACCCTCCCCTTTGATCACATTTCTCTTTCTGAATACATCTATTATTGGTACCTTTATCTTGAATAATTGTTACTTGTTTCTGAAACTGTTCCTCTAGATAGTCCTGAAGACAGGAAACTGTTTTCGTCAGTCACATGCTCAGAAAGACTATTTGTGAAATGTGAGTTAAGCAGTAATGGCAAGGTACATGGTGTATGTCTGATGACTTTACTTACTCCTGGAGGATTTCAGCAAAGAGTAAGAGACAAAGCATGTAATTAGATTCCACTGTACTACCTGGACAAGATAAATCATAATCATGACATCCTAAATACTGTATACACTCTGACGCAATGACCTGTTGAATCAGTATTCATCAAGTTTAGTCGTACAAAACAAAATTCCAATTATCTATGTGAGAAGTATATTCTATACAAAACTGCAGAGACATAAATTAACCTGAAAGCATTTAAAACAACATGGTTGTCTGGGTGATATAATACAGCACATACAACCAAGAGTTAGTTAAGCAGGGAGGAGCAGAACAAACTGCTACCCAAATAACAATTTTTCAGTACTTATCTAATCACAAATAATGTATAGCTCGAGATGGTAAAATATCAATTAAACTTAATGAAGCTGATCAGCAGAAAACAAAACCCTTTCTAATAAAGATAAAATGTCCATGAAGGCATAATTAATAAACTAAATGTAATACAAAGGCTGATTCTATAAATAAAATTCTTAAAAATGGTAAAACAGCTTTTTAATCAAGTTATTCAAAATGTTATTAGGTCATATTTGACACATACAAATATCATATATATATATAAAATCACATATGTAAATTATGAAGCTTAATAACCAAATAAACATCCCTCCCAGAACTCACCACCCAAACTAAGGTCTAGAGCATTTCCAACATCCCTTGCTTTGATCTATATCTTCCTACCCCCTTCTCTGCACAGTACCGACTGATGAGCAACTATACGGAATTTTATATTTATCATTTCCTTGTCATATTTTTATTATCTTTATCACATATAATATGCAACTCTATGGGACATGTACTTTTTACTTTGTTTCTGAGTTCTCTGAAATATTATTATAGTGTATGTTGCCATCTTTGACTTGCTTTTTATACTCATAAGTGTTTCTAAATTTCACACAAATTGGTAACTACTGTTGTTGTTCATTCATTTTCACTGCTTATAATATTCATTCTCCTAAAAATGGGCATTTTAATTGCTTCCCACTTTCCTTGAGAGCATTGTTACGAATAATCTTGTTGACTGGTGGTCAGGCATAAGAATCTTTTGAGGGCAGGGAATGGGTGCAGATTAGAAATAGCATTGCTGGATCATTTGGTATGTGAATATTTAATCTTACAAGATTTTGCCAAATTGATTTCCAATGTATTTCAACAATATGTAAAAGTTGACATTGATTCACATCCTTGCCATTAGTTAACATTTTACCAAAATACATTCAAATACGGGCTATGCATTAAATATATTAGATCCTGGCCATTATAGGGAGTAGTAGGGAATAGAGTAAAATTAGAGAGTCAGGCTAAAAAGAAGTAAAAATAAACTAACAAAAAGAGAGGTTGCCCTTGACAATAATATAAATTATATATTATGTTTAAGTTATGTATATATAAAATATAAAAATGTAATATAGGAAAAATAAAAATATGCCATGAAATGTAGAGAATAATTCACTCAGTGCTTGAAATTGAGCTAGAAGGAATTAAAGCAGTAATGAATAAAAATTTGGTTAACTACAAAAAACTAGGTTTACACTTATTTTCTCTGCACTTGGAAGATATTATTCTCAGATCTATCACATCCATTATAGCTGTTGGCAAACAACTGTCCATCAAATTGGCACTCCTTTGAGGAGATTTGTCTTTTCTCTCTAATATCATTTAAGGTCTGCTTTTATTTTTTTTCCATTTTGTGTTTCCCTACAATAGTTTTAAGCATTGGTTACTTTTACTCTAACTTTCAGCAGTAATAGAAACGATCCAATGGTCATTTTCTGAGATATTTCCTTTCTTTCATTTCATTTATTCTGTCCTTCTGGAACTTAAATTAGATATATATTGATACCAGGACTTCTATTCTCTAAATAGCTAGATCTCACTTTTATTTTTTCAATCCCCTCGCTTCTTTGTGCCATATTATAATTTCTTCAGATCTATTTTTCAGTTCATCAATATCTCATTAGTTTTGTCTAATCTACCGTTCAAACCAAATACTGATTTTTTTAAAGTTATTTAAATAATTATATTTTTCTTTCTTAAAGCTTATTTTGGCTCTTCCAGATATCCTAATCATTTTGAATAGTTCGTTAGTTTTTCCTTTTTATAATTTTATGGTTTATGTTTTATATTTAAATATTTCATACATAATTATTTTATATTTTATATATAATGATTCTGAAGGGTGGCAGAATATGCCACCCCAAAAATATGCCACTTTGGCATAAGGATTATTTTCAGTTAAAGGTACTTGAAAAACAGCAGACGTAAGAAGGGCATTCTGATCTCCTCTTTTCTTCCTGGAACACGAGATAAAACTCTCATATAAAATACGCCCTCCCTGTACCAGGAGAAAAGAAACATTCTGTGATGGGAGTCAAAGCCTAGAGAATTCTGTACAAATGGACCCTGTGAAAATAATTCTTATCTTTGATTAGCCTCCCTATATATTTTAGTTACTTTTTCATAATTGCCTCTCTTTATTCAAACTAGTACAAAAGTATTTAGGTTTTGTTACTTCTTTGGATCATCTTTTCCTTCTGTCACATAAAACTTACATTTGCATGCTTTTCTCGTGGTAATATGTTTTATGTCAATTAAATTCTCCCACCCATCTGAAATCCTGAAGAAGGTAAATGTCAAGTTTTGCCTCCCCTACAATTCCAATAGCTGAGGTTATTGGGGCTCCTAAACTAACAGCTTTTTCCTACTGACTCTCACTCATGACCCTTCGTTTTCTTACATGTTTGGTGCTCTTCGATTATAGGCTTATATTTAGTTGAACTTAATTGGTGCTCTTCCAGAGTAGATATTCATTTTCAGCTCTTAGCAATCAGGGGAGCTACCAACTGGGAGTGATTTATTCACCTTTTAGGGTCCTGGCCTTCATAAAAGAGCCTAAGGACTTCTATCTTTCAAACAGCTCACTGTCTAGTCACCTGACTCCAGCAAGGATGGCATTTATGTTGAAAGACACCTCACCTTTTGGGTGTTAAATAGGATCCAATTCCAATTTCAATCTTTTTTCCTCTATCTTTGTTGTTTTTGTTTTGCCTCCTTGGAGATATCCCCAATTTCCGATTAATCCAATAATATAATAAAACTTTGTGCTAGGCAAGATCTAGTGTCGTTTTGTGTTCCTAAAGGCCATTCAAAGCAATTGCTGGCAATGAAATTTTACAAATTTGACTTTGTAGAGGTTAGTACACTTGGTACATACTTCCAAGTAAAAATGGTGGTTACATTATTTGGGTTAATTTCAATATTGATAACTATAGCACAAAATCATCTTTGAAAATTAAACTGATGTTAGTGTCAAATAATACTTAATTTTTTTGTAAATTTTTAGAACTAAGCTAGGACATATATTCCATAAATTAACAGAGCTCCCTTAAAGCACATGTTAAAAGAGCTTAAGAAAGATCACTTCAGCCAGCATTTCTCTTCCTCCTAAAAGGTTGATCAGTGTGCCTTTGCCTGTGAGCTTAGGCTTATGCTAATTTCCAAAGTCAAAAATTACCTGATCCACAAGGTACTCATTTAGCCTCAGCTCTATATAACACAAGGTTCAATATAAATGTTCCGAACTCTCCTAATATTCCTAATCCTTTAGTCCTTACTCATGTAATGTGTGCTAATGATCATAATGTCAAACATCTGAATCACAATCCACAAACCCAAGTACATAGGAAATAGCCATTTTAAATAGGTATTAAATAATCAAATTAGAATGGATTCTAAGTCTCTATACATGGCAGATGGGAAATTCTAATTAAGTCATTATTAGGGCCCCATTCTTTTTCAAGGTCTTAGTGAAATATGGCCTGGGAAAGGAAGCCAGACACACTGACATTTGAACCTTAGGAGTCACAACTAAAACTGTTACCGTGTACCTGTGAAGAGGTTCTAATCTCGAAACTGTTTTCATGGTTTACTTGGAGCAAGAATGCCATCCTGAGACCGGGGGTTTTGATGTTTATTGTTCAGCATCCATAGTCTCTCCTTCCAACCTTTATCGTTGGTGTCTTCTCACCTACTGTTAGACAAGAGGTAATACCTCTGTCTTTTCTCTTGATCTTTCAAATTTTCCTTTTCTCCTCTACTTACACTCATAAGCATTTCCCCAATTCCCTCATCCCAAGGCTTTTAGGCATCAAATGGCAAGGAAAGATATGAGTTTAAATCACTTTTACTTTTGGCCCAGCAAGGCAACTTCCCCTGAGGCTATGGAACACCAAAGATCTTGGCTACCTCAAGGAAGGAGAGGGAGAGAGGGAGGCAGAGAGAAAAGACCAAAGTGATTATCTTGCCACGGTAATTACTGCTAATATTTATTTAATATTTCTTGAAAGCCTGATATGTGTCAGAAATGAAGCCAAGAAACTTACTTCACAGTCATTTCATCTAATCCTCAAAACAACCTTATGAAATAGGTACTATTATTATCTCCATTTTACAAAAGGCTAAAAAGAGTTTAAATCACAGCCCCTGATCTCACAGTTACTAAACTGAATAGCCAGGATTTAGACCTCAACAATCTGACTGTAAATTATACTGCCTTTGGTCATTGATTAGGCTCTTGCTTGTTCCTTAGTTCTTTAGTAACTACCTAAGTTACCAGTTTAGGAATTTCAATTAGCCTCAGATGTCTGTCTTTCTTCTGACAGTTTTCTCCAAGAATTTGGAGTCTTTCTATTATTGAATCTCAGACTGATGAATGGAAATCTCACTGTCTCTTGACAGACTTCTCTAAGGCCAACTTCTCTTCATGGCCAGCCATTCTGCAGAACGCCCTAAAGTCATGCTCTATAAATCTGCTGAAACAACTTGTTGCTACTACTGCCCTAAACCCGCACGTGACACGCTGAGGTGGTAGGATGTGCCACTCAGTTTGTCTGTCCCATCAGTAGGGCTAAATTTTGTGCCTGTCTCTTCTCCCATTCCTTCCCTCTACCAGACACCTGGCAGGACGCCAAGGTACAACGGCTGCAGCATGTAGACTATAGTCAACTGAGAGGTACTTTAACAGTAGAAGTCATTTTGGTCAATGAGTAAAATATTTACACTCTATAAACATTTGGTCTTTGGTGCCATATTCATAATCAGAAGGAACTTAAAAATATGCTTCTACTCTGTCAAGCAAGGCTTACAGAGGGAACTGGCATGTAAATCTTCTACTTAAAAATATGTAAAACATATACAGTAAAAGTTTCCACCACTATAGAGCAGCTTGCTCATTAAAATGTCATGTTTTCTTAGAATGGAACGAGTGATGGGAAGATTTTTAGAATGACTTTAATCATCCTGGAGAACACTATCTCAGTACTGTTCATTTTGCAAATGCTCAAATAGGGTAGATTATGCAGAAATTAGAAAGCAAGAACATTTAAAAACTGATGAATAGCATACATTGTAAATTATATAATAGGAAATTTTATAGTATAATCAAATTATGGTAAAATATGTATTTGCTGTATCACTGACCTATTGAACAATCTTACATTTCTATTACTTGCCCTGTATAAAAAGATAAGTATCTGTGTCAAACCTGAATATCATATTTATAAATATTTCTCTTTCACATGCATAAACTGTTGTCAGACCCAGAAATTATACTGCTTTTTTAAGGTCTAGAAACTTGGGCTAACATTGGTGTTATTAGGCAGGTGACTATGCCACAGATATGCAGTCAAACATTCTGTAATATAATCCAAAGAAACTAGCATCTGATTGACTTTCTCAATACTGTTCTATACTGTATCTTTGATTTATAAGGAATAATTATTTTTTAATTACTTAAATAACACTAGAGTACAGTACTTTCTTCAAATCTGTTTCACAGAATAGAAACTAAAGATTAAAAGAATTAATTAAATACCTCAAAAGGTTATTTATCTGCACCCCAGGAAAGCATTAAAAAATGCAAATAAGAAAAACGAACAAAAGAAGTACATGATTCTTACAAATCCCCTAACATTCTCAAGTGGTGTGTATGTGGAGGGAGAGTGGTCCATACATATTTTTAGTAAGGAATGAATAATAGGTGCTTCCAAAGTATATTACATCTACCTGTAGTAGCACTTCCTCAATTGTAATGATGTGTTTACATGCCTATCTATACCTGCCCCTTTAAGGCAGGCTACAGAGTTTTGGGTATCATCACGATTTAAGTGCCAAGATGTTCTGAAGAGTCACAAGTGTTTGGAGACATTTTAAGTCTTATTTGCAAGAGAGCAGGACAAGTGGCATAATAATTTTATTTTCATCAATAGGGTCAAAATATCACATGACTACTGCCGTATAATTTTGAAAGAAGATGAGGTAAGATATTGAATAAATAAATGATGTCTCAAATGCCATCTTCAACTTGCTTCCTATTAATAGTATTTGAAAAGATAATTTCTTTCTGAATGCAAATGATTACAAAAATCTTATGAAATAAAGTTTTTAAAAAGCCTATTTAAAATATACGAAATGTCAAGTCTATCAAAGTATGAATACAAGGTAAATTTGATATTATAACAGTTATAGATTTGTTGTAGTTATATAAGCTTACACGTTCAGAATAAACAACACAATAGAAATATATCAAAATGTTAACAATGGTTATCTCAAGATAGTGATATTATGGGTAATTGTCTTTTCTGTATTTCCCATATTTTTTAAACAATAAACCACAGTGTTTAAAAGGAAAACGAAATGTTATTTTTACCATATCTTAGATGAAACTATTCTCACCTTTCATGTTTTTCCATGTCTTCACAATGTCAATCACCATTATTCTCACAATAGAAGATGCTAGGATTATTATCCCATGTCTCTTTAGGATATTCTGTAACAGAGAAATTTAATGATTATTACATTATTATACTGTAGAGCAAATGCTATTGCCTATATCCACTTTCTTCCAAACCAGAGAAAATTGGAAAACTGTGATTTCACCTTCAAATTTTAGGGATACTATGCTCTAAAGTGTTTCTCATAAATAATAATTTTAAAGAAAAATTTACGTTAGAAAAGAAGGTATTTTTCTTATTAAAATATCTATATAATTATATTTTTCTTATAAAAATTAAGTTATTGAAAATTTTCTATTCTTAGGATAGAGTTGATTTATTAAACATAAAAAATTAAAAACTAAAAGCACAGGTCTAATCTTGCACTCAAAACATAAGTAGCAAATAAAATCCTGATATAAAACTGTTAGTGCAATTATACAGTTAATTCTGATACACTTTATAATTTCTGAAATATAAGCATTAAGTCTTGTCAAGTTAATCCTATAGAAATATGTATATTCAGATTTTTGGTAACTGAGTCTTTAAATCCGTAAGGTCAGGAAAGGAGAAGATGGCGGAAGAGTAAGATGCGGAGAGCACCTTCCTCCCCACAGATACATCAGAAATACATCTACACGTGGAACTGCTCCTATAGAACACCCACTGAACGCCGGCAGAAGACGTCAGACCTCCCAAAAGGCAAGAAACTCCCCACGTACCTGGGTAGGGCAAAAGAACAAAGAAAAAACAGAGACAAAAGAATAGGGATGGGACCTGCACCAGTGGGAGGGAACTGTGAAGGAGGAAAGGTTTCCACACACTAGGAAGCCCCTTCGCGGGCGGAGACTGTGGGTGGCAGAGGGGGGAAGCTTCGGAGCCACGGAGGAGAGCGCAGCCACAGGGGTGCGGAGGGCAAAGCGGAGAAATTCCCACACAGAGGCTCGGTGCCGACCAGCACTCACCAGCCCGCGAGGCTTCTCTGCTCACCTGGTGGGGCGGGTGGGGGCTGGGAGCAGAGGCTCGGGCTTCGGTCGGATCGCAGGGAGAGAACAGGGGTTGGCGGTGTGAACACAGCCTGAAGGGAGCGAGTGCACCACAGCTAGCCAGGAGGAAGTCCGGGAAAAGGTCTGGAGCTGCCGAACAGGCAAGAGATTTTTTCTTGCCTCTTTGTTTCCTGGTGCGCAAGGAGAGGGGATTCAGAGCGCGGCCTAAAGGAGCTCCAGAGATAGGCGCAAACCGCGGCTCTCAGCGCGGACCCCAGAGACGGGCGTGAGACGCTAAGGCTGCTGCTGCCGCCACCAAGAAGCCTGTGTGCAAGCACAGGTCACTCTCCACACCGCCCCTCCTGGGAGCCTGTGCAGCCCGCCACTGCCAGTTTCCCGTGGTCCGGGGACAACTTACCCGGGAGAACGCACAGCGCGCCTCAGGCTGCTGCAAAGTCACGCCGGCCTCTGACGCCGCAGGCTCGCCCCGCCTCCTCCGTAACGCTCCCTCTCCCCTGCCTGAGTCAGAGCCCCCGAGTCAGCTGCTCCTTTAACCCCGTCCTGTCTGAGCGAAGAACAGACGCCCTCAGGCGACCTACACGCAGAGGCGGGTCCAAATCTAAAACTGAACCCTGGGAGCTGTGCAAACAAAGAAGAGAAAGGGAAATCTCTCCCAGCAGCCTCAGAAGCACCGGATTAAAGCTCCACAAACAACTTGATGTACCTACATCTGTTGAATACCTGAATAGACAACGAATCATCCCAAATTGAGGAGGTGGACTTTGGGAGAAAGATATATTATTTTTTCCACTTTTCCTCTTTTTGTGAGTGTGTATGTATATGCTTCTGTGTGAGATTTTGTCTGTATAGCTTTGCTTTCACCATTTGTCCTATGGTTCTGTCCGTCCATTTATTTTTGTTTTTTTTTTAACTTAAAAAAATTTTTTTCTTAATAATTATTTTTTATTTTAATAACTTTATTCTATTTTATTTTATCCTCTCTCTTCCTTCCTTTCTTTCTTTCTTTCTTTCTATTTTTTCTCCCTTTTATTCTGAGCCGTGTGGATGAAAGGCTCTTGGTGCTCCAGCCAGGCATCAGGGCTGTGCCTCTGAAGTGGGAAAGTCAACTTCAGGATACTGGTCCACAAGAGACCTCCCAGCTCCACGTAATACCAAATGGTGAAAATCTCCCAGAGATCTCCATCTCAACACCAAGACCCAGCTTCACTCAACGACCAGCAAGCTACAGTGCTGGACACCCTATGCCAAACAACTAGCAAGACAGGAACACAGCCCCATCCATTACCAGAGAGGCTGCCTAAAATCATAATAAGGCCACAGACACCCCAAAACACACCACCAGACGTGGACGTGCCCACCAGAAAGACAAGATCTAGCCTCACCCACCAGAACACAGGCACTAGTCCCCTCCACCAGGAAGCCTACACAACCCACTGAGCCAAACTTAGCCACTGGAGACAGACACCAAAAACAACGGGAACTACAAACCTGCAGCCTGTGAAAAGGAGACCCCAAACACAGTAAGATAAGCAAAATGAGAAGACAGAAAAACACACAGCAGATGAAGGAGCAAGGTAAAAACACACCAGACCAAACAAATGAAGAGGAAATAGGCAGTCTACCTGAAAAAGAATTCAGAATAATGATAGTAAAGATGATCCAAAATCTTGGAAATAGAATAGATAAAATTCAAGAAACATTTAACAAGGACGTAGAAGAACTAAAGAGGAACCAAGCAACGATGAACAACACAATAAATGCAATTAAAAATACTCTAGAAGGGATCAATAGCAGAATAACTGAGGCAGAAGAACGGATAAGTGACCTGGAAGATAAAATAGTGGAAATAACTACTGCAGAGCAGAATAAAGAAAAAAGAATGAAAAGAACTGAGGACAGTCTCAGACACCTCTGGGACAACATTAAACGCACCAACATTAGAATTATAGGGGTCCCAGAAGAAGAAGAGAAAAAGAAAGGGACTGAGAAAATATTTGAAGAGATTATAGTTGAAAACTTCCCTAATATGGGAAAGGAAATAGTTAATCAAGTCCTGGAAGCACAGAGAGTCCCATACAGGATAAATCCAAGGAGAAACACGCCAAGACACATATTAATCAAACTGTCAAATATTAAATATAAAGAAAACATATTAAAAGCAGCAAGGGAAAAACAACAAATAACACACAAGGGAATACCCATAAGGGTAACAGCTGATCTTTCAGTAGAAACTCTGCAAGCCAGAAGGGAGTGGCAGGACATACTTAAAGTGATGAAGGAGAAAAACCTACAACCAAGATTACTCTATCCAGCAAGGATCTCATTCAGATTTGATGGAGAAATTAAAACCTTTACAGACAAGCAAAAGCTGAGAGAGTTCAGCACCACCAAACCAGCTTTACAACAAATGCTAAAGGAACTTCTCTAGGCAAGAAACACAAGAGAAGGAAAACACCTACAATAACAAAACCCAAAACATTTAAGAAAATGGGAATAGGAACATACATATCGATAATTACTTTAAATGTAAATGGACTGAATGCTCCCACCAAAAGACAAGACTGGCTGAATGGATACAAAAACAAGACCCGTATATATGCTGTCTACAAGAGACCCACTTCAGACCTAGGGGCACATACAGACTGAAAGTGAGGGGATGGAAAAAGTTATTCCATGCAAATGGAAATCAAAAGAAAGCTGGAGTAGCAATTCTCATATCAGACAAAATAGACTGTAAAATAAAGACTATTACAAGAGACAAAGAAGGACACTACATAATGATCAAGGGATCGATCCAAGAAGAAGATATAACAATTGTAAATATTTAGGCACCCAACATAGGAGCACCTCAATACATAAGGCAAATACTAACAGCCATAAAAGGGGAAATCGACAGTAACACAATCATAGTAGGGGACTTTAACACCCCACTTTCACCAACGGACAGATCATCCAAAATGAAAATAAATAAGGAAACACAAGCTTTAAATGATACATTAAACAAGATGGACTTAATTGATATTTACAGGACATTACATCCAAAAACAACAGAATACACCTTCTTCTCAAGTGCTCATGGAACATTCTCCAGGATAGATCATATCTTGGGACACAAATCAAGCCTTGGTAAATTTAAGAAAATTGAAATCATATCAAGTATCTTTTCCGACCACAACGCTTTGAGACTAGATATCAATTACAGGAAAAGATCTGTAAAAAATACAAACACATGGAGTCTACACAATACACTACTTAATAACGAAGTTATCACTGAAGAAATCAAACGGGAAATTTAAAAATACCTAGAAACAAATGACAATGGAGACACAATGACCCAAAACCTATGGGATGCAGCAAAAGCAGTTCTAAGAGGGAAGTTTATAGCAATACAATCCTACCTCAAGAAACAGGAAACATCTCAAATAAACAACCTAACCTTGCACCTAAAGCAATTAGAGAAAGAAGAACAAAAAAACCCCAAAGTTAGCAGAAGGAAAGAAATCATAAAGATCAGATCAGAAATAAATGAAAAAGAAATGAAGGAAACAATAGCAAAGATCAATGAAACTAAAAGCTGGTTCTTTGAGAAGATAAACAAAATTGATAAACCATTAGCCAGACTCATCAAGAAAAAGAGGGAGAAGACTCAAATCAATAGAATTAGAAATGAAAAAGGAGAAGTAACAACTGACACTGCAGAAATACAAAGGATCATGAGAGATTACTACAAGCAACTCTATGCCAATAAAATGGACAACCTGGAAGAAATGGACAAATTCTTAGAAATGCACAACCTGCTGAGACTGAACCAGGAAGAAGTAGAAAATATGAACAGACCAATCACAAGCACTGAAATTGAAACTGTGATTAAAATTCTTCCAACAAACAAAAGCCCAGGACCAGATGGCTTCACAGGCGAATTCTATCAAACATTTAGAGAAGAGCTAACACCTATCCTTCTCAAATGCTTCCAAAATATAGCAGAGGGAGGAACACTCCCAAACTCATTCTACGAGGCCACCATCACCCTGATACCAAAACCAGACAAAGATGTCACAAAGAAGGAAAACTAAAGGCCAGTATCACTGATGAACATAGATGCAAAAATGCTCCACAAAATACTAGCAAACAGAATACAACAGCACATTAAAAGGATCATACACCATGATCAAGTGGGGTTTATTCCAGGAATGCAAGGATTCTTCAATATACACAAATCAATCAACGTGATACACCATATTAACAAATTGAAGGAGAAAAACCATATGATCATCTCAATAGATGCAGAGAAAGCTTTCGACAAAATTCAACACCCATTTATGATAAAAACCCTCCAGAAAGTAGGCATAGAGGGAACTTTCCTCAATATAATAAAGGCCGTATATGACAAACCCACAGTCAACATCTTCCTCAATGGTGAAAAATTGAAACCATTTCCACTAAGATCAGGAATAAGACAAGGTTGCCCACTCTCACCAGTATTATTCAACATAGTTTTGGAAGTTTTAGTCACAGCAATCAGAGAAGAAAAAGAAATAAAAGGAATCCAAATCGGAAAAGAAGAAGTAAATCTGTCACTGTTTGCAGATGACATGATACTATACACAGAGAATCCTAAAGATGCTACCAGAAAACTACTAGAGCTAGTCAATGAATTGGGTAAAGTAGCAGGATACAAAATTAACACACAGAAATCTCTTGCATTCCTATACACTAATGATGAAAAATCTGAAAATGAAATTAAGAAAACACTCCCATTTACCATTGCAATAAAAAGAATAAAATACCTAGGAATAAACCTACCTAAGGAGACAAAAGACCTGTATGCAGAAAATTATAAGACACTGATGAAAGAAATTAAAGATGATACAAATAGATGGAGAGATATACCATGTTTTTGGATTGGAAGAATCAACATTGTGAAAATGACTCTACTACCCAAAGCAATCTACAGATTCAATGCAATCCCTATCAAACTACCACTGGCATTTTTCACAGAACTAGAACAAAAAATTTCACAATTTGTATGGAAACACAAAAGACCCCGAATAGCTAAAGCAATCTTGAGAACGAAAAATGGAGCTGGAGGAATCAGGCTACCTGACTTCAGACTATACTACAAAGCTACAGTCATCAAGACAGTATGATACTGGCACAAAAACAGAAACATAGATCAATGGAACAGGATAGAAAGCCCAGAGATAAACCCACGCACATATGGTCACCTTATCTTTGATAAAGGAGGCAAGCATATACAGTGGAGAAAAGACAGCCTCTTCAATAAGTGGTGCTGGGAAAACTGGACAGGTACATGTAAAAGTATGAAATTAGAACACTCCCTAACACCATACACGAAAATAAAGTCAAAATGGATTAAAGACCTAAATGTAAAGCCAGACACTATCAAACTCTTAGAGGAAAACATAGGCAGAACACTCTATGACATAAATCACAGCAAGATCCTTTTGACCCATCTCCTAGAGAAATGGAAATAAAAACAAGAATAAACAAATGGGACCTAATGAAACTTAAAAGCTTTTGCACAGCAAAGGAAACCATAAACGAGATGAAAAGATAACCCTCAGAATGGGAGAAAATATTTGCAAATGAAGCAACTGACAAAGGATTAATCTCCAAAATTTACAAGCAGCTCATGCAGCTCAATAACAAAAAAACAAACAACCCAATCCAAAAATGGGCAGAAGACCTAAATAGACATTTCTTCAAAGAAGATATACAGATTGCCAACAAACACATGAAAGAATGCTCAACATCATTAATCATTAGAGAAATGCAAATCAAAACTACAATGAGATATCATCTCACACCGGTCAGAATGGCCATCATCAAAAAATCTAGAAACAATAAATGCTGGAGAGGGTGTGGAGAAAGGGGAACACTCTTGCACTGTTGGTGGGAATGTAAATTGATACAGCCACTATGGAGAACAGTATGGAGGTTCCTTAAAAAACTAAAAATAGAACTACCATATGACCCAGCAATCCCACTACTGGGCATATACCCTGAGAAAACCATAATTTAAAAAGAGTCATGTACCAAAATGTTCACTGCAGCTCTATTTACAATAGCCAGGACATGGAAGCAACCTAAGTGTCCATCATCAGATGAATGGATAAAGAAGATGTGGCACACATATACAATGGAATATTACTCAGCCATAAAAAGAAACGAAATTGAATTATTTGTAGTGAGGTGGATGGAGTTAGAGTCTGTCATACAGAGTGAAGTAAGTCAGAAAGAGAAAAACAAATACAGTATGCTAACACATATATATGGAATCTAAGGGAAAAAAAGGTCTTGAAGAACTAGTGGCAAGACGGGAATAAAGACACAGACCTACTAGAGAATGGACCTGAGGATACGGGGAGGCGGAAGGGTAAGATGTGACAAAGTGAGTGAGTGGCATGGACATATATACACTACCAAACGTAAAATAGATAGCTAGTGGGAAGCAGCCACATAGCACAGGGAGATCAGCTCGGTGCTTTGTGACCACCTAGAGGGGTGGGATAGGGAGGGTGGGAGGGAGGGAGATGCAAGAGGGAAGAGATATGGGAACATATGTATATGTATAACTGATTCACTTTGTTATAAAGCAGAAACTAACACACAGTAAAGCAATTATACTCCAATAAAGATGTTAAATAAAAAAAAAAAAAGAAAGAAAAGCATTTTTGTAGAAGATAATTCTATAGTTACTATAAACTCTTGTATGTCCATAGATGTTCTTTTGCCTCTTATATGTGACATGGATAAACTTCTCTTATCAGTTCCTATATTAGTGGATTTAAGAATATTGAAATAAATTTTAAAGTAAATAAAGTTACTTTTAAATCTTGTATTACTTTATCACATAAAATTTTCCTTACAATGTTTTGTCTTTTGTATTATTGTCAGATTTAGCTTCCTAAAATGTAACTGATTGCAGTTCCCTTTATTAAAAAATCCTTAATGAAAAAAATAAATAAATTAAAAAAATAAATCTGTAAGGTCAGTATTTTCTTATTGTAAATCTAACTTAGTCACTAGTTTCTTGAGAGAAGGAAGAATGTAAATAATTTATACATGAAACACGAAGCTTAACATGTGGCTCAAATACTGTAATCCCAAATGAATTATTAAAAGAAAGATGTGATAGAATTATTTAGTGCTGCATGAAGAGTAGGCTTACATACTGTGTAATCTAACCATTTCCTAATATTTTTTAAAAGGTTAGCTTTATACCTTCTACAAAGTGATTTTGTCTAGACAAAGGAAACAATCAGCTATTTTTGTCAACGTTCTCTTCATTAAAATGAAGTGATCAGATATGTGAGTTGTCTTGGTTCTGAGATTCCATTACAGTTTTATTAAAATTAAACCAAAAAAGATCATATCATATTATTCCTGTTGTTACTTAAAATGACCTATTTATTTGGACAGGGCAGAAAAATTTAGTCTTAAAGGCACACAGTTTTTTTCTGAAGGGTACCTGCTTTACAGATAAAAGTATTATCATAGAACATCCCCTACAGACTTCTCTAGTGCTTTCATGATCACAGTATTGTCTTCTAAAACATCAAGTGGATTTCAAAATTACTGAAGCATTCACAGCATATAAAAAAGTTAATGTTGTTTTCATAAAATATAAAGATCAAAGCTATGTTTGCAGTAAAAATTTCAGTGTGCCTATATATTTATATACATGTGTTTTTTAATAGTCACTCTATTATTCAGTTCATATTATATAGTTCAATTAAGTATCACAGATATAAAATAACAATGACTTAAACAAGCCTGAAAGTCCAGACTGATGAGGTACTCTGCAGAGTCAAAGACCCAGGCATCTTCCCTCTTGTTCCTCTGCTGTCTCTAGGGTGGGCTCCTCCTCCTCAGGGTCCAAAACTGCTCACCACCACATTCACAGTCTAGCCTTAAAAATCTGGGTGTGGCAGGCGGTTGACAGAACAGTCCTTCCTCTTAAGGGTATATCCTGGAACTTGCATCCATTACCTTTTAATGTAGCTCACTGGCCACAATTTAATCTCAGATCTACAGCTAGTTAGTTACCAGGGAGACTGGAAACTGTAGTCTCTATTCTGGGTGGCTTTGTGATGAATTAAAAGTAAGGAGCTCTGTCTCTATCAAAGAAAGGAAGAATATATACCAGGAGAAAAGTAGTAGCCGCTGTTGTAGTCAGATTTGCATAAACTCTAAAAGTCTAGTCCCTCAAAACCACAATGAGATATCATTTCACACCTGTTAGAATGGGTATTATCAAAAAGATAAGAAATAACAAGTTTTGGCGAGGATGTGGAAAAAAGGGAACCCCTGCGCACTGTTGGTGGAAATAAAAATTGGTGCAGCGACTATGTAAAACAATATGGAGGTTTATAAACAAATTAAAAATAGAACTATCATATGACCCAGCAATTCCACTTTTGGGTATTTAGCTGAAGAAAACGAAAACACTAACCCCAAAACATATGTGCACCCCAATGTTCACTGCATTATTATTTACAATAGCCAAGACATGAAAACAACCTAAGTGTCCACTAATGGATGAATAAATAAGGAATTTGTTAGATATATCTATCTATATAGATAGATATATATATATCTATCTATCTATATAGATATATATATATATATAAAACGGAATATTACCCAATCAACCATAAAAAAGAATGAAATCTTGCCACTTGCAACAACATGGATAAACCATGATGGCATTATGCTAAGTGAGCTATCAAATGATCTCTCTTATATGTGTAATCTAAACAAACAAGCAAAACAAAACAAAAAGGAAAACAACAGGCTTATAGAATCAGAGAACGGATTGGAGAGGCAGGGTGTGAGGGTCTAGCGTATGTGAGTCTAGTCCCTGAAAAATGGTAATGGTTAAAAGAATACTGAAATGTAGACTCTTTTCTTGATTTAGATACTACACTTGTACTAGATTGATCATTATTACTTTGACCTTTATTCAATATAGAATATGCCTGTCATAACATCAAATTCAGGGGTCAATTTTGGAATCTTTTCCAACCCTGTAAGAGGGATGCCCCACCTAAAGCAAAACAGCTACATTTTGGGGTTTTTGCTACAGCAAAGATTCAAAACAAGTCACAGAAACCCAGGTGATTCTTGTTCAGTGGTAAAGGCTACCAGAAGGAATCAGTTACGAAAAGTATTAGTATTAACACTATTTTTAGCAGTGTTAATAATTTAGATTTAGTTACATTTTACATCTGTGCTTACAATTCCTCTTACAGATTTCACTTTTTTTCCCAGAATTATTTTCCTTCCATTTAAAATACATATTTTAGAATTTCTATTACGAAAAGTTTCTCTACTGCCTCATTAAAAAAGTTTTAAAACTCAAACAAAAAAAAAAGAGAAGTTTCTCTAGTAGCAAATCTCTTATGTGTGAAATTTTGCTTTATTCTTGATAGTTTTAGGTTGGCGGTTATTTGCTCTCAGCAAATTGAAGATGTTATTCCCTTGATTTCTACTGGTTTTCAAAGTTGCTGTTACAAAGTCAGCCATCTAATGACTGTTCCTTTTAGATAGTCTGAAGCTTCTCTCTGGGTTTAAGTTCTCAAGGCCGCAAATAACACTGTGACGACGCAGATTTAGAACTATTTTCAGTTATATTAGAGTCACTCCCTTGAATTGTGGCCTACTTTATGAAGACTAGTAACAGTAACATTTAGCACTTACCGAGTGCCTGACACTGTAGTAGAAACACCCCACCTTATCTGTCTCATTCAGTTCTCACAATCTTTCGCAGCGCGCACTCTTCCCATCTGTTTCGCGTGCGGAATATGAGAATCACGAAGCTCGGAAAACCTCCGCCAGATCCCACAGCTAGTGAGTGAGGCGGAAGGAGAAAAAGGACTGCACTCACGTGGAAAAACACAACCCCGCTCAGGTGAAATTGATTCAACACGTGAAAATGATTCATTCTCTGAAGGTCAGAAGGTGCAGCGATTTGCACCCCGCTGGGCTAAGCCGGAACTACATTTCCCAGAATCCTCCTCCCGGAGGCTTCAGGTGTGTGGCCGCGGGAGCGATTTGCGGGAGTTTTGGAAGGCGGGAAGGAAGCGGTCCTCACCCTCCAAAGGTCATCCAGTTGGCTGTGGTCAGAGTCCGAGGCCGAGTGCCTGCCGGTGCATTCAAGCTTGCCTCGCATTCCTTTGCTGCATGTCCCACTTCTCTGCCAGCCAGCCAGCCAGCCGTGGGGACAAAGCGCGACCCCACCCCCAACAGATGCAGCGGCAACAGCCCTGCGGAGACTTCAGTCGGCTCGCCGTGTCCTGCTCCCTCAGCTGCACAAGCCTGCTTCCCGGATTCCCCTTCCAGCGTCCACCCTTCCATCCACGCCAGTACTCGGGAGAGCTGGCCTCCAAATCCCCTTTCCCGACCTTCATTCTCCGGGCGTCCCACAGTAGTGTGTGGTCTAACCGCTCTAATATACCCCTTATTTCATAATGCTCGCAGTGATCGCATATCCCTAAGTGAACCCTGGCTGAACCCAGAGGGAATATAGTACTGAAATACTGCTCAAGTAGTGTTTCGGAAACCTTCTTATGTGCGCTCCTTAAATGCAGGTATTCTGGTTACTAGGAAGGGCCAGATTCTGACTTTCATGGGCCCTAGACTCTTCTGCCTTCAGAGTACCGTTTTATCCATAAAAAAAAATATTAAACATTATATTTTACAACTGTTGGTATAAAGAAAAATATAATCCAAGATGGATTTTATTTTTTTCTTCCAATTTTGAAAGAAATTAGAACACTTTTTTAGATTCTAAAAGTACCATGGACCCTAGGAACTGTGTCTATGTGGTTAATGGAGAACTTGGCCCTGTTACTAGGTTTGGCCAGGGACCAGGAATGTGCATTTTAATAACTCTCCCTTGGTGATGCTTCTCACTAGGCAAGTTCCAGAAGTGCTACTAGAGGATATGGGTGCCTCAGAACCTCAAGGAAACTCTGTGATCGTGTTAAAGGATAAACAACAAAACCAACCTTCACATGGAAGGCAACACGTTTGTGGGGAAAACTCTTTTTAAAAAGTATACAGATGACAAAATATAGCTCTGAAAAATAGCAGATGCCCCATCCTATGTCTTAGGCTTACAACACATCTGATTTTTCAAGTTTTGTTTCTTTCCCATGGATTGATCTTACAATAGAATTACAATAGCATTATTGCTACAGGAAATAGTTCTAGACCAATGAATCTATCTTACAAGCCCCCTCTGAGAACTAAAGTCCAAAAGCAAAAGAAAGTTATGATAAACTAGGTCCATTCATAAAGCAGAATTTCCCAGACTGCTGTGCTTATAAAGCTCCAGCATAAAATTGATTAGTTTTTATTTGTTTCCTGTCTCTGAATTAAATTTTAATCTCCTTCCTGGAGGGAAATAAATTGTATAATATATCCCAGGACTTAGGACAGTTCTTTAATCGAGGGGGACTCCTTAAGAAACGCTGATAAAAACGAAAAATATGAGTAAATGTAATGTTTTATTTAGCCCTGAAAGTAAATACGGAATTGCTGAGCAGAACCAAATACAGTATTCAGTATTGCATGTCGTTGTTGTTGTTTTAGTGAAACTGTATTCTCTTAAGCCACTTATATGTGTTTGTCTTTTCTCTATTATTAGGTGGTTTCTTGGTTATATTTTCTTTGTATTATTCCCAATAGCACCTACATATTACCATAAAAGTCGAGGTCCCTCAAAAATAACTACCTTTTTGTACTTAATGAAAGAAGAAACAATTTGAGATAGATTATAAAAATCTATTTCTGGTTATTTTTTGTGGGGTCTGGCAAATGGGATAAATTATTTATGATGAGTCAAAGGTTGCAGATGAAGGGGGGCAAAATTTGCTGCCCCCAAATATGTCTCTTTGGCGTAAGGATTATTTTAGACTGATTATTTTTAAGAAATAGTAGACTCAGGAAGTTTCTCTTTTTACCTCCCACTTAACCTCCTGAAAGTATTTAGATAAAGGGCCTGGTCTAGGAAGAGTAGTAGCGTCAGAGAGATCTAAATATAAAGAATCTGGTCTAGGTGTGGCAGGGAAAACTGGGCAGGGCCTGAAGACCAGAGTCCTCTCTGTGTCCCATTTTTTCTGCATGGCCCAGCAAACATCTGCTTACCAAACATTTGCTTTTCCCATCCTCCTGTAAATTATCTTTCTCCCCTTTGAAGTCCCAGACCCCTACCCTCTTCTGCTTAGTTCAGGACCGCACATAAGCTTCAACTGCCTGAAAATCAGTGAGTCTCATTTTTCTTATGGGGCTCCCATACGTGAGAAATTAAATTTGATTTTCTCATGTCTCATGTCAATTTAATTGTTAGACCAACCAGAAGAACCGAGAAAGGGTAGAGGGAATTTTTCTTCTCCAACACAGACTTTGGTTGAAATAAACTTTTCAAAATCTCTCAAATTTTAACTCTGAAAAAAATCTTTAAGCTCTAAAGAAAAGCTAGGAGACACGGAAGAGATTGATTGCTTTATTTTTAATTCTTCTGCTGAGATTCCGTTTCTTCTGTTTCTTCTCACTACATGCTTCCAGGGCCTATTTCCAGGACTTGAAAAATAACAGAGGATTAGTAGGTTTTTCCCTATGCTCATCCTCAGCTAGAATGCAAGTTAAAAAAAAAAAAAATCTTATCTTTGCCTTCCTAGAGAAAATAGGAACCATAGAGGAAGCAGAAAGCTTTTAAGGAGTGAGCAAGTCACATATAAAAATGGTACCTGACATCCATCTGAGAGGTGTCCTTTACATCTGTCCTAATGGGTAGAGAATATTGACAAGCTGCACACTGGGGCAGGAGAATGCTTTCAGAGATTTTCCAGTTATCCCAACTTTAGGTTTTTCATCAATTATATTACTTAGTTAATTTATGAATTCTCACAAAAAAATATTGCAAAGCATACTGTAAATTAGATGTTCTACATGAAATATTCAGAATACATGAAAAGAAAGCAATAGAGGAAAGAGAATGTATATCCAAGTATCATTTAATTGGTTATCCTAGTGTGATTACACAGAGAACGTCGTAGATATAAGAACCTTAACTGTTGGTGGTTTGCTAGATCACACCCATTAAAAACACTCCTGATGTATCAGTTCTTGAGCCCAGCTTTTTCCTAGAATGTGCTTTCCTCCTCATAAGGGTGGTAGAAATATTAAAAATACTATCATGTATGTTCAGAGAACATTTTTCATAGAAACCTGAAATGATAGAGACAGAAGTCACTGGATATTTTTCTGATTCCTCAGGGAAATGACAACAAAGTTTTCCAGATATTTGAATTAGGCATACTTTACCTCTTCCTCATGTCTACTTACCAAGATGTTCCTGAAATGAAAGATCAGAATATAAATGAAGTCATTGAAGTAATATACAAAGTAGAGCACAAGTTGACAACTTTAAGTGCAATTTAAACATTTATTTTGTAAGCATTATGAATTACAAGTTATTTTTGCCTTCAAAGTGTTTTAAATCCCAAAGTGATAAGACAAAATGGAATGCCTGTTGACTTTTCTTAAAGAGGGTACGTTTATTAAAATCTGTAGAAGACAATTTTTGACATAGCTCCCAACTTCACAACACCTAGTTTCCTGAGAATTACATCTCCAGTACCAAAAATCTCATGAGGAACGGTCCCCAGGAGCAGTATTTATACATGAGATTGCACCATCTGTGCCACATTGGTTATGCCAGGGGTGAACATTTGATTCAATTTTAGCCAAATTCCCTCCAATAAAATGGAAAGTGAGGTCAGCAGATATTTTGCACCAGGTCTCTGAAGGTGGTTGGTACTGATGTGAGGAACCTGTCTGTAGAGAAACAAAAAACTTGAACTAGAGAAAGAACAATGTAGGAGATGTAAAAGAGCAGCTGGGATGAGATCTATTGGCTCAAAGACAAAAAAGAAAAGAGATCAAAGAATGACTCCCTGGGTACTCTAGTTACCTCACTTCCATCATGAATCCCCAGCGTACTTTCTACTCCTAGCTTTCATATGATAGTTCTGTACTTGCAAAATAAATTCCTCCATTTTGCACAAGTTTGTTCTAAGCCTGTTTCTGTAATATAAAGCCCAAATGTCTAAGACATCATCCCATAATTATCACTTGCAAATACTGGCCACAAAAGTATTTTAATATCTTTCAACATTTTAATGCCCATTCAATAGTAAATGTTTTATTTTTTTCTATGCAATTTATCCAAGACACCAAATTGACCTGCGTTCACAGGTATGAATAACAGGCCATATGTTCACAGGTATGATGATGATTTTTTGATTCTGCTGCCTGCTCACATTTCCAAAACAATCAAACAGTAAATTAATAATCAAATATTAATTGAGTACAAAATGTTTTTTAAAAATATTGGAGCTGTGGAGAATGCAAAGAGAAAATAATGCAATTCACATGAGAACACATCGTTTTTCAATAACAGACTATCTCTGATATGTGAAAAGTAGCGCTCTATTCAGTAAATTTTTAAAAAATGTTGCGAGTCAGGGTAGTTTAAACACACAAATAGCTCCATCTAATTTTCAATAAGAGTCACACCATACAACAATTTAATCGTCCTTCAGAGAATTCATTATACAGCATTTGGATTTGAAAGTAATTTCCAATGGTTTGAATGGACTTTTCAAAATTATTTATCCTTAAGGCAGAAATAATTGCTTTGTATGTCAGTATTTTTAGTTATAAGCCAAATAAATTAGCTCTGACTGAATTAAGCAGAAAGTGAATTTATCAAATACTGAGTAATACACAGCCTCATGAGAAGAGCTGAAGAACTAAGAATAGAGATGATATAACAATGAATAAAGCTCAAAGCTGTGCTGCAGAACTGATCTAGTGAGGACACTGCCTCTACGCACAGGCACTATAAACTGGAACTCCCACAACCCAAAATTGGCTGCCACGGTTTTTCTACAGGGCTGTCGACATAGTCAGCACTCTACCTCAGGAACTTGGTTTCCCTGTACCCGCCACTCTTTCAGAGAGAATTCTGTAGCTCCTGTTTCTTTGCATTATTACCCAATTCAGAGTCTGGCAGAGCATAGGACCCATGACTGTGCTGAGAAATAATGAGTGTGGCATTTTCAGCTTCACAGGGAGAGGTGCACTCTACTTGCTCAAAGGTCCAAGGCGTAGCGAATGCCCTTAACATAGAAAGGTGGACACTATCCTGATTAGCCAGAAAGTGTGAGATTGTCTGGTGTGCCCACGAAGAGTACAACTAATGTCGGTGCTGCTCCTCTTTTCGTGTTCTTTTTAGTGCTTTTTCTCCTCTCAAGTTGCTTTCTGCGACAGTGATTTAGGGCAAGTGTAGCCAGAGAAATTCTTATCCCAATAAAAGTCACAAGTTGAAAATATTTTTGTTTCGTGTGTTTCACTGGTTTTCAACACAAAAATATGAGCAGGTAAAATAAAATGTATATAGGGGAAACACTGAGGCATAACTGAAGTCGTTTTTTCAAAGTGATCATGTATGTGTAGCTCACAGTGACCGTGAGGATTTTGAGAGTCTCTTCAGCAAGTGTTTGAGCTATAGAATAGGCTGCTTCCTAAGAGATGAAAGATGTGTACCCCAATTTCCTTAATTTCTAAGGGAAAACACCTAAAAAGTAAAAGAAAAAACCTTCCTCAAATATACAAATTTGAAGAGTTTATGGGAAAGAACCATTTCATCTGACACGCACGTGCAACTGTGACTATAATTTGTGATTAAGAAGGAAAGATAGAAATTATGCCCAGGAACCTGGGGGCATCAGTAGAAGCAAGTACAGAGATGGATATATTCATGTGAAGGGATTAAACAATAGGTCCTTTGAGCTTCTGATCACTCCTTAAAGGGAGGAGAAGTGAAGGAAAACACAGCCCCGGAAGCTACCCTAGAGAGCCTTGATACTCTCAGACAAAAGGATTCCCTCATTCCTCACTCATGATTATGGTAAAGTTGGCTGTTTTCATTTGTGCTCTTCCTAAATTCTATACTTAGTCTTGGCCAGTGAAGTTGGCCGTTTTCTAGGAGTTTGCATTTTCTCTAGTGATACGAAGAGTTTCAAGCCAAGTGAAATGTGGTCATGAAACTCCCATTTGCTCCTTTCCACTCACGTCTCTCCTCCAGCCCTTCCCGGAGATGTTCACACAAAGTGGCCAGGGCCCTTTAAAACAACCAGAAGAACCACATATGTACAGATGGCACGAGTGTGAATTAATTTTGATTTATTTACTGGTTAATGTAATGTTTTACTCATAATTCTTATTGACATTATTTCTTATATAAAAATACAAATAACCAGAAATATCAGGAAGTATATTGGAAGACAGTGTGACTTCACACACCTGGCAATAAAAAAAATCGAGAAACTAAGGATTTAATCTTGATTATGTCCCTCCTTGTGACTTACTGTGTGACTAGAAACAAGTCACTGAATTACATCAGCTTCATGCCTCGTTCTAGAAAAATAATGATAGTTTCCTGCAAAGAGGGGCAAAATTTGCACACAAAATATGTCTCTTTGGTATAAGGATTATCTTGAGCTGGTTATGTGTAAGAAACAGCAGACAGCTTACCCTTCCCCCTCAAAGTGAGAGAGTGGCATGGACACATATACACTACCAAATGTAAAACTGATAGCTAGTGGGAAGAAGCTGCATAGCACAGGGAGATCAGCTCGGTGCTTTGTGACCACCTAGAGGGGTGGGATAGGGAGGGTGGGAGGCAGACGCAAGAGGGAGGAGCTATGGGGATATATGTTTATGTATAGCTGATTCACTTTGCTGTACAGCAGAAACTAACACACCACTGTAAAGCAATTATACTCCAATAAAGATGTTAAAAAAAACCCAAAAAAACAGCAGACACAGGAGAAGCTCTGAAAACAGAGTAGAAGTTTCCCTTTTGTAAGAGTCATTTACTTTTATAAGAGAAATCTTTATTTCTAACTGTGTCTCTCTCTTTGTACCAGGAAGAAAAGGATGACAATCTCCAGAAACGGCAAGTTCTTAAATCTGCATAACAACCATACCCTTGTTTACAGTGTTGTGCCCACAAACCTTCCAAAACTGCCTCCTGACCCCCCAATAGTTTTTTTTTAGCTGGAGATGGTATTTAAGTAGGTGGCTTGGGCCATTTCAGGGAGTTACTCAGTTTTCCTGGATATCTCCCATGTATGCAGGAGGAATATATGTTATTGAATTTGTTTTTCTTCTGTTAATCTGTCTTTCATTACTGGGTGGTCCAGTAATAAAACAAGTATAGAGGGAAAATTATTTTTCCTCCCAAAACCTGTTATGGGAAGGTGACATAATTGCTATAGAAAATACTTTGTATTATAGATTTGAAAGTAGTTGAGAGAGACATATATAGAAAGGAGGAATGCAAGGTTAAAAATTTACTTAGTACTACTCAGATACAGAAAAAAATGTACCTATTTATGTTCTACAATGGATTTATTTCTTTTTATAAGTCCTTTCCCTGATGAGTTTAGCACTTACAAAGTACAGAAGGTTGGGGGACAGAGCGATGGACCGGGGGGTGAGGGCAATTTACACTGAGCCACATTCCCTTTCATTTTAAATAACTTTTTTTTTGGATGAATAAGTCATTTTCAGGAAAATGCTCAGCTCTTTTGGACTTTCTTTTCCACCTGGTACTTTTCCCTAAAATGGCACTGAGGCACCTTATGGTGACAGGGGAACAAGAAGGTCTCAGGTTCTTGTGGCTTCTGCAAGTTGGCTTTGGTTTCTGGACTCATGTCTACTGAGAGGCAGTTCTTCCAGTCTTACTTGTTGGGGTATATTCTGGCACCCACTGCTAAGGTCCATGGTATCCATCCATTTGTTCCTAGTGACGAAAGTCCTATGTATTTTATAGTCTCTTCCTCTGATCCCTGCACCTGTATTATTCCTCCATTCTTCTTAGCTCCTAAATATTTCTCTGCCAGGACATGCACAAACTTTTGTCTCCTGCATCTCATGCAGAGAAAGCTAGAGGTCCTGCTTCGCTCTTATTTATTCAGCCACCATTTTCAGCAAAGGCCAGAATATTGCTCTAGCTCTATATCATATATGGAGCTGAGCCAAATGCCAACGTTCCTTAGAGCCCCACAGGTACCCTCACACGAGATGAAGAGGTCGTCTCACACATATGGTTATTTCCACAGCACCCTCCCACTTGAAGGGGACTGATCCGGGAACAGAAAGAAATAGGAATTTTAACATTAGCATCTGACTTACTGGCATTCCCTTCTCCTTCATGTAGACATGGGTCAGAAGGAAGTCTCCCTTTCTCCTTGAAATTCTCATTTGCAGAGATTTCACTTATGCCATATTCTTAGTTCTCTCCATCCATGGTTTATAGTAACCTTGAAATAAAATTTGACAGGACTGTTTCCAATACAAAGAAGAATTAAAAATTTCAAAGAATATATCTGTAATGGCTTAATATCCAAAAATGATGATTAGTTAGACTAGTATATTAATATTAACTGGGTATCTATCTGGCTATATACCATTTGTCCATCCAGTCTTTCATCCATCTATCTATCCATCTAGCTATCTATCTACAACACTAAGCTACCTAGACACATATATGTAATACCAGAGCTTGAAAAAAAAGAATTTAACATATCCAAAAATCTGTAAAGGACCATAAATTCCTTATAAAAGAAATGAGTTCACAGCAATGAAAATTTATTCATAATTATGTAATACTGTCATTCAAAAATATTTATTAATCACCTACTGTGATGGTTAATATATGTGAACTTGGCTAGGCCATGATACTCACACATTTGGTCAAACATTAGGGTAGATGTTGCTGTGAGGGTATTTTTTAGATAAAGTGGACATTTAAGTCAGTAGACTTTGAATAAAGTAGTTTACAATCATAATGTGGGTGGGTCTCATCCAACCCAATTAAGAGAAAAAGGAATGACATTTTTGAGGAAAGGAAATTCTGCCTGCAGACTGTCTTTGGCCTGGAGCTGCAAAATCACCTCTTCCCTGGGTCTGTAGCCTGCTGGCCGACCTACAAATTTTGGACTTGCCAACCTCCACAATCCCAATGAATTATTCTTTAAAATAAATCTTTCACTCTCTCTCTCTCTGTATACACACACACACACACACACACACACACACACACACACATCTCCTATTGGTTCTGTTTCTCTGCAGAACCCTGAGTAATGCAGCTACCTTTCCTACTTCAAGAGATGCAGGGATGAATGTCTTCATTAGATAATTGTCCACGTTGGAAAGCAGACTCCAAATAGATTCAGTTCAACCAAGACCTTGAATAGATTTATATTTAGTTCTCAAAATAATTACCCCTATGTTATCTTATATAATCCTTTCAAACCGATAACATAGGTGATAAAGTGCGTATCATCTATAAATAAGGGAAACATAGGCTCAAGGATTTTAAGTAATCCAGCAAGAATTATATATTTATATATTTAATATAATATATATTAAAATCAATATATATTAAATATAATATATTTAATATATAAATTAATATATCAAACTGATATATATTTAATATATTAAAAATTAAGAAATGGAAAGATTTTTTTCAGATTTGTTTATTCAAAAAAAATTTCATGGAGGAGCTTTGGATCTGAAAATAATAAGTAGGCAAATTGCAAGTGACATTCCGCAGGAGAAGCGAAAAGGAGACTGTGACAAAAGAAACCGGGTAATGAACATTACACTGCTTTACACACACTGCCCATTCTTCAATAGCACAATTAAAAGCAGACTATGTGCCTTACAACTGGTGTATTTAGAAAGCCATTACAATCTTCAAACACTAAAAAGGAAAGAAAAAAAACAAAGGGCATTTTTAAAGCAGTTATAACACATTTCAGCCATTCACTGGGTTCTCAGATCAGACTGAAAACTGAAAGTTCACATCTACCTGAAGTTGCTTGTCTAAGATCACTGTTCTGAGAGCTTTACAACCATTTCAGAAGCTTCTTCAAGTCCAACTCAACAAGAAATTTAAATCTACCATAAATATCTGTGCTGTGGCATCATGAACCTGTGTACCTTGTAACTCTGTGGCAACAGGCATTTAAAATTCCAAATCCTAGAATTTTGCAAGATGTTTCAGAAATGGAAGTGTAATTGAGTATACAATGCTGTGTCCTAGGGCAACAGTTCTAAACCTTAATAAATATAACATGTAGACATCATCATTTATTGCAGCATAAAGTAATCTTGTCTACAGGCAACTGGCTGTCTCTATAGAAATTCAGCGAGCATATTGGGCCAAAGCAGGTCCCAGCAATGGTACAGGGACCAAACACATCTCAGCAAACATATGCCTGTTAGCTATGCAGATATCTACTGCAGATTCTGGCTGCACAGCGCCTAACAAGCAATGCCAGCAGCACTGGCCTCAGTAAAGGCACAGGTCATAAGCCAGCATTGGTAGCTTCAGGGTACCTACGTTCCATTTGACTATAGCTTTAAACTTTGCCTCGTACGCCTACCGCAGGGGGAGCAGATAGCATATGCTGGCAAGTCTCAAGGGCCTTACTAAGCAAGTGCAACAGAAGTAAGGATTCAAGAAAAGCAAAGAAAAAACAAAGGGAGTCTTTATAGTCCTTTTATATATTGATGGTTAGAGCAATGTTTCCTGTTTTTAAACTGCAGAGCATTAACGAGATCCTAGGCGTAAAATGGTTAGGACATTACCTGGTCAGCCAGTATGTGCTGCCCAAGATGTTAATATTCACACAGAGCCAAGAAGGGATTGTGGAGGATGAGATTTGGATTCAAGTGCTTGTCCCACAGTGTTGAATATCACCCCCACCACGTAGTCTCCATTTGGGTTCTCATTGTTTAATTACATAAGAGGAAGACTCTTTTCCAGGGAGGCAGGCTATTTTTAAGCCTAAGCATTTTCATAGCAAGAGGCAGTAGAAACAGTTCCTAAAACACAGGATTGAAAATATTCACAAGAGAGTATCCATGCTCAGTCACTAGATGGAGCTCACACTCAATTCAGTTTTGGGGTGTCAGAAACATGACTCAAAGTCAACATGAGAATGAAAATGCTTCAAATGTGTTGGATAGGAAAGAAAGGCACTTAAAATAAACCTGGTGATTGGGGATGCCGTTATACAAATTTCCAGATTTTGCAAGAGGGTAGCTATGTCTTTAATTCTACTCTCACTTTAGAAATTCCTGGTAGGCTATATGCAATAACATACTTGGAAATGATTTGGACTGGACAATGGAAAAAGATAATTTTCAGCCTTGGAGTTGGATTGATTAATATACTGCTCTGACCTAGTTCAGAGCCCTCTGGGAGTGCTGTTCTAGAGGCAAAATCCATCTGCCTGTTAACCTCAGGAGGATAACCAGAGGGGGCCTCATGAAGGTGGGTACATTCTGGCTGGAGAGACTGCTGATGTCCTCCATTGAGGGAGGAAGCAAAGCCCCTGACTGACTTCAGGTCAGGGGCCAGCAAACCTTTCCTGCCAAAGCCAGACAGTATATATTTTCGGCTTTGCAGGCCAGATGGTCTTTGTCACAAGTACTTGATTCTTCCAACATGTAGTGCAAAAGCAGCCACAGGCAATATGTAAACAAACGAGTATGGCTGTGGCCAATGAAACCTTATTTATGGACACTGACATTTGAATTCCACTTAATTTTCATCTGTTACAAAAATTATTCTTTTTTTTTTTAACCATTTAAAACACTGAAGCCCCTTCTTATCTCCTGGGCTGTACAAAAACAGGCAGCAGGCTAGAATGGCCCATAGGCTGCCATCTTCTGATCCTTGTACTAAGTTAAAAGGTAAGTCCAGTGTGTTAAGGTGGAGCTATTTTTATCCACCTGTGATGTTTCCTTTTTTTGCTGAGAGTCATCTGTCAAAGTTATACCTCTGGCCTCTTGTTTTACCCGTTACTCCTTCTTATGGAGGTAGACTTACCAGATTGGTGGATCATACCATTAGTTGATATTTCTCAGTTGCACAGAACTAAGGTATTGAAGGTCCTAAATTGTAGGTAAATAGATAGTCACTGGCATCTATTCTTACTACTTGTCTGAGGCAGTGGGAGTCAATAACTGGGGGCAGGTGTGTCCCGTTTGCAGACTTAAACTTTCCCTCAGGAGTTCTCAAACAGACTTTGTTTTAGTCCTCTCCAGCCAGCCCGCGTTATCAGGGGAAACTGACTGGATCCTGATTAGACCTGAGCCATCATTTCCAAATCCTCCAATAGTAACCGGTTCAGGAAACTTCGCTTAAGGCCAGGGAACGTTTGTAATATGTGATGGTAAATGTTACTAGTTTAGGGATGGGCACAGTGACCTGAGTTGACTCAAATCTTCTTCCAAAGTCAGAGGACATGTTTTTCTTTTCTGTCACTGGATATGAACAAGAGAGCATGTTGCCATGTAATTCATGCTGGCATTTATCTTGTGACCATAAAGGAAGCAAACCCGAGGACAAAGCTGGTGTGCTGAGGACACAGAGCTGAGAGAGACGGTGAAAGCTTCCATAGCTCTGACTCATACATGAGGAGAACCCAACTGACCTCTGGATATCTTGTTTTGTGAGAAAATACATTTCTGTGTTGTGTAAGATTTCCGTAGCTTATAGCTATAATAATAAGCTACTTAAAAGGGGACAGAGGGTGATTTTAGATTTGTTTTTTTTTTTTCACTGTATAAATAATACATTATTAGTGAAGAAAAAAAGATAAAAAGCCCACCCTCAAGAAACAACCAAGGTTAGCATATTATCCTGTCATTCCGGATGTCACCCTAGGTATACACACACATGCATGTATTTTACATTAACAAATATATACTATGCATAATGTTTCTTTTATGTTTAGCAAGTTAAAAGTTTTAAATAGTTTTAGATCTACAGAAGAGTACAGAGTCTTCCCATATACCCCATACCCAGTTTATGACCTTAGGATGGTATATTTATCACAATTAATAAACCAATATTGATATATTATTGTTAACTAAAGTCCATACTAAATTCATATTTTGTTAGTTTTTACCTAATGTCCTTTTTCTGTTCCAGAATTCCTTCCAAGGTACCACACTCTACATAGCTGTCATGGCTCCTTTTTGGCTCCTCTTGGCTGTGATAGTTTCTGAGACTTTCCTTGTTTTTGAAGAGCTGGATGGTTTTGAAGAGTACAGGTCAGGTATTTTCTAGAATGTCAAAGT
The DNA here is from genome assembly GCF_028023285.1 of Balaenoptera ricei. Classification (NCBI taxonomy): domain Eukaryota; kingdom Metazoa; phylum Chordata; class Mammalia; order Artiodactyla; family Balaenopteridae; genus Balaenoptera; species Balaenoptera ricei. The sequence goes on from NC_082647.1 coordinate 69,214,813, forward strand.
GTTTGGTTTCACTGATTTGTTTTCTCATAGTTAGACTGGGGTTATGGTCTTATGGTCTTCCACAGAGGTAAACTGCCATTTTTATCACGTTAGGTCAAGGATATACAGAATCAACATGACTTATCACTCTTGATGTTAACCTTGATCACCTGCTGAAGTAGTGTTTACCAGTATAAAGTGTATACTTTTTTCCCCTTTCCGTATTGTACTCTTCGGAAGGAAGTCACTATGCATAGCCTATACTTAAGTTGTGTGGAGTTAAGTTCCACATCCTTGAGGGGTCTCTACATAAATTATTCGAAATTCTTCAGCAAGGGGGAGATTTATCTATTCTCCCCTTCATTGATATGTAATGTATTTAGCACTTTTTTTTTCCATGAAGCGATTTGTTAAGTCTTTTCATGTCAATAATGAAAAGATCCACATCATCATTTAATTAGCTGCCTAGTATTCCACTACATGTATGTACCATAATTTATTTTTATCACTTTCTTATTAACATTCAAATTATCTTCCTTTTAACTATTATAAACACTACAATATATATGAAGAAACTTGAGAAATTCATGGGACGGATCATGCCACAGATGTGAGCTGAGTTTAAAGAATGTCAGAAATTGTGAAGAGATGGACTATCTCAGAGCTGGGGACACACCTAGATATCTAAGTAACCATGTCTGTGACCCAGCACTAGAGGCCACTTACGGAACAAGTATTGAGAACCTGGGATGATCTCAAATTCGTAACTACATCTCAACGACGCTCCAGAGAGTTCTATGCATTACCACGGCAAGATTTGGAGGCACAGAAGCATCATATTAAATTTGAGAGTTAATTGTTCGTAGCCAAGAAATCCTAAATTAAATCACAGTCTTCACTATAACCCTGAGTGTATCTCAGACTCAGGAATGAGGAGGAAAGAGGTGTCCATGGCTACCCTTTGGGCACAGGATAGCCAGCATCTCAGACAGAGGTAGGGAGCTGTCCATAGTGAATATTCCTCAAACACCAATAAGTGACTCTGATAAGTGAGTAACAATGGGTAGGGATGAACGGGTTAAATCTTTCCAGTTCATCTTTCTCCCAGAGCCATCTCAGGGCTCAGGTTGAAGACAGTACTTACTTAGTTACTTCTAGTCCCACAGAGAGGGTCACACGTGGGATTGTAGGAGTCATTTTGTAAGCCTCAGCAAGGCGAGGGGGATTCATTGATCATGCCTGGATTGATGAAAACATCAGGACTTAAACAAAACCTGACCTTTGACATAGTTGGACTGAAGAACAGCATTTGTTGACAGGCTGCAACCCTAAGGCTTTCATTGGTGGTTGAACACACCCAAGAGAGGTCCTCAAACCCCAGTCCTAGTACTGCAGAAATGGACTTTGAGGGCTCAGCAAGTCAAGCTTGTGAGTGCCTCTATAGGCTGGAGAGAAGAATGATGCTTATCTAGAATCCAAAATGGGTGGAAAGGAACAAACAGACAGGTGCTGGGGGAGAGAGTGCTGCTCTTTTGCCTTTCCCTCCTTTGCATCCAAATACAAACTCCACCCAGTGAAGGCTTTACATCTGAAATCTCTGACCAGCACAACTGATAGACACAAAAACTTAAGTGAGAGGAAAATCTCAAAGACAACGACTTCTGAAATAATTATATCACATTATATCTGCTTAAGAGGTAAAATATTTCTTTATAGCTTCTCTTATTATATGTATTTTTTTTAATTGAATTTGATTTTTCACCTAGTTCTGTTAAATAAAATTCCTTATATCGCAGCAGAAAGGCCAAATGCATGCAAAGGAACTCAACAAAAATTAAAAACAAAGAAACATTATGGCATGTCTTATTTTATAGAAAGGGAGAAAATATCTATTTTTATGAGACAAATTTTCCATCTCTTGGACTTTTACATAGTACTGACTCTAAACATTTTAAAATCCACATTGATTTCGTACAGCAACGTGAGTAAGATCAAATCCCTGGAAACCAGGTTGAAATTAAGCTATGTATCTGTTCCATTGATTATTACCCCAAGATTCAAAATGAAACTATGACTGGAGTGGGCAAAGGAATGAGTATAACATAATTAAAATTGATAAATGAAATATAAAATAGATAAATATAAAACTACTAAATTGTAGTACTTACGATTACAGAACCATGAGCATGTGAAATAAATAGGGCTACAAGAAAATGCAATGAGAAATGAAAAAAGAAGTTGGGAGTTTAAGTTTGCAAAGTTCCTTATTTTGCATAAGAAAGAGTCAATAGATAATGTATAAATCTGAAAATGCAGCTTAAGGAAAAAAATATGTTTTAATTCATATTTCTTTAATATTATCTTCATATTTTTCTCCTATGTTTAGAGGGATCTATCTTTAGGAATTAATATCTTTTAGTGTAAAGAAACATTGATTTAAAGCTCTGTGATTCCTTTTGCTTTATTTCAATTTCTTCTAGTTCTATGTCATGTTAACTTTAATACATTTAAAATTTTAAAATAACATGACGAGTATGATCACATTTTATCTTTCTTATTTACATCTGTGTTTATAGATGCAAGAGGCCTGAAATGGTGTTTGTAAAAAACTGAGGGCCAATATTCCTTGACAGTAGCATTTGGGGGAATTGTTACTTCTTTTTTAGACTTCTTCCAATACTTGTATGTATTTCTTGAATTGCTAGAATTAATATGTGCCCCTAAATACATAGATGCATATGTGTATAAATAAATAGATAGATACGTGTGCCACACCTTTTGTATATACACATCCATAGATATGTAAATACATATAGTCTAGAAAAATTAAGTTAAGGTTTTTTTCCTGGGAGGAGGGGAGTGGTATTAGGGAAGGGCAAAAAGGAATGATCACTTTTTACTCTCTATATACTATTTGCATTTAATCATGTATTACTTTTGTGATTTTAAATGTCTAATTTTTAATCAAGAAAAGAGAGAAGTTAAATTTTAAGAAGGGTACTTTTCTCCATCACATGCTTGATTTTCTTATATTGGTTAAAGCTCAAAGAAAATGTTGGGATATTTGGTAAGGTCTGCAACCCAGCTGAATGTAGGGAAAATATGTACCTTATAGGTTGTTTTATCAAACAGGGCTTGGGCCTTGGAGTTGTGTGTTCTGTATTTCCACGGATTGTCTGAGAGTTCCTTTAAACACAAAATGCCCTATGTAGGCCTAGTACATCCAGATCTACTTAATTGAAGAGAAGTTTGAGTAGTAGTTATAGAGTAACATATATGCTTTGTTGGGCAAACATATTTTTGCTCAAGTGACAGATTGGGAAAAACCTAGCTAAAATATTCCCCAAATATTTTTTAAAAGGATATTCACATGTTGAATCAACGAAATTAGTTCAAAAAACTTCCTTTTGTTACTGATTCATGATAGAAAGAAAAATCTTTTCTTTAGAGCCTGATAGAGTACATTCTAACTCAAGTCAAACTTTACTCTTTTCTTTCACTACATAATGTTCAATTGTTAGTTTGAATCGTGGACACATTACCTAGATTACATGAATTTTAAAGAATATGTAATTATATTTGCAATAACAACTACTGGCTTTAAAAAAGGCCTATAATACTGAAAACTCATGTAAATGTGTTTTCAGGCAATTAGAGAATGGTGCCATTAAAATGGTTAATCTATTTTACATTTTTAATTTTTAATTTAAAATGGGGTTTTAAATTTAATGAATCCATTTTTATTTGCCTTCAAAAAACAAACGTACACATATTCTCCTGTTTTCCAATAGATGTCAGTATCAAAAAAGTAAAGAGCAAGTCTAGTCATTTAATATAATTGTCTTTCAGTATAAAGGAGAATATTCTTTTCCCTTCTTTCTGGTTTCATGTACTCAGAATTTCTAGAGCTGGTCTAAGCAATCCAACAAGGGACAGTAGTTTTAAAATACATAATGGTTATTATTTTTTGGGGGGGGGCAGGTAGGAATTCATGTAGTTAGTGTAGGTAGGAATTATGGTACATGAAATGGAAGAAAATACTAGGGAAACATCTGAGTGTTTTCTAGATAATCCCAATTTCTTTCTTTGTGTCTCTTCTCTGTATAAAGATCTAATTCCTCCTTGTTAGTTCCCATTTCCAAATGTTAATCCACAAATGATTTTCTGTTCAAAAAGGAGCTTACATATTTTCACATGGCATTTTAATCTTTGAAATGCACAATGTCTTTTTAAAAATAATAACATCACTAGTCTTTATCGCCATTCCATTTTCACTATCACAGAACTTTAATTTACCTTAAATGAAACATCATATTAAGAATAAGTATTAATTACTAGAGTTTTCAAATTAATTCAGCAACAATATACAGAATTCAGGGCTGGAGAGAATTGAGGATTTAGAATTTTGTCAAAAATGGGAAGGAATTTTACTCTGAAATTTGTATTTAATCATATGTTATCAGTATAAATTAAGTCCTAACAGATTTTAACATGGTATGTAAATCGCAGAGCAGATCCATTACAGACTCATGGAACTTCTGAACTAAGGTCATGAGGAAGCAATGGTGTCACCATATACAAAGAGCAGAAGTGCAATGGCATTGGAAGGAATGGCTAACAAATTCAGGTCATGCCTGTCATTTTGTTTCATTCCATTACACTTATCTAACTTTACCTTTTTCTACTATTAGACTTCGGAATTTGTATCTACTTAATTTACCAAGAGAGAAATGAAAAAGGATCTCATGCCATCTGCACTCTTCAAAATCTTAGAGACTAAAGGACATGAAAGCATTGCATTTAATAAATTAGGTTCATGCATTTGAAACATGCCACAAACAAATAAAAAAAGTTAATACCTGAGTTAATAAAAAGAAAGAAAAAGGTGTTTCTCATAGTTCGCACAAACTCTGTTCTTTACGAACTCTGGTCTTTCTCTTAAATTAAGTGCTTTTATTTTTACAAGAAAATTCACATTGTTTTTTTAAAAACTCAAAGAGCATAAGAAGGGTTACCAGGGGGTAAGTGGGGCAGAGGGACAAAATGGGAGATTGGGATTGACATATACACACTACAATATATAAAACAGATAACTAATAAGGACCTAATGTATAGCACAGGGAACTCTACTCAGTACTCTGTAATGGCCTATATGGGAAAAGAATGTAAAAAACAGTGGATATATGTATATGTATACCTGACTCACTTTGCTGTACACCTGAAACTAAAACAACATTGTAAAAAACAAAAAGGAGAGCATAAGAAGGATTATATAGTAATGAAAATAATAATACAAGATAATGAAAATGAACAGTGTCTTCCCAGCCCACCAGAAGTTCTATTCCTTTGGAAGCAAATCCTCTTACTATTTTCTGGTTTCAATTTCACTGGTATTTATTTCAATCTTTAAATTCTCTTTTGTAACACTTTTTTTGGGTTCACAAAACATATACATTGTCTATTGATTTCTTCTTATAATAAGAAAGTAATTGGCTTACATTTGTCACCTGCTACATCTCCTTTCCCCCTCTACATCAGAAAACTTTCTTAAACCTCCATTTTTCATCCATTTTCCATAAACAGCATATTTTAACCCTTCTCTCTGTAAAATGGAAGACATTAGAGCTTCCACCAATATCTCCACTTCTATCCCCTCCCCACTCCCTATTTGCTTTCTGATTCTCTTGTTTTACAATGCTAAAGTTAAAGATATATACATTCTCTTCAATAGCCATAGTTACATTGTACACTATTTCTAAGAAGCATTCTGGGAATAAATAAAGATGCTTTACTATCTTTCTTTTGGGGGTCCTTATCCACTCCTGTGTCTCTCAATAGCAAAAATTTGGGGCAAAATTAAAATTAATTTTATATTTATACCCCAAGAAATCCTCAATTATTCCCAAGATCATATTACCTAAGTATTCCACTCCCTTCACGCCTCCTGACTCTGCAGACCTCCTTTCTGTTCCAATCTCTGTTCCTGGTAATTGGCTTCATCCTGAAAAATCCTCTTACTGCCTTCTTGGAAATGTTGAATCTACTGTTTCCTGGACCATATTTTCCTCTTTCTTGGTTTATTCCTTGTTTTGCCAGAGCACTTCGTTGAAAAACTCACTAAGAAAGGAATTTTCCAGGGAAAGCTTTTCTGAATGACTTAAATGTCTATATTCTATCTACCTACTTCATTGACAGATTGACTGATTTGGATTTCTAGGTTAAACCTCATTTTCCCTCAGTCCTCTGAAGGCATTGTTGCGTTGTCTTCCACCAGACTATTGCTATTGAGAAATTTGAAAAACATTTGGTCCATAACCTGCTCTTTCTCTCTGGAAACACTTAGGAGCCTTACTGCACAGAAATTTCATGGTGATGTGTCTGATTATAGATTTTTGTTGTTGTTTTTGTTGTTCCTGTGTGTATAAGTTGGTGGGTTTTTTGTTTGTTTTGTGTGTTTTTTGGCGGCTTTCCTCCTCTATCTAGTGTTTCTTGATGAGAAAGAGGCTGTAGTAAAAATGACTATGTACTTTGTCCACAAGTAGAGATTCTTGCCTCCCCTACTTAGGCTGCATGTAAACAGTCAAGGAGCCTTGTGTTAAGTTTTGGAACGATTAAAGGCCAAAATGAAGTAGGCTTTGTTCTGGGGTACCAACTCCTAAATTTTTCAAAGTTCATTAGAGAAAAATTCTCATTTTATTTTTCTGGGGCAGAATCACCTGGCTCTTGGCATTTCGTGCTAAATGCAGAGAAGTCTTCCACATAAAATTTTAATGAATTCTTATTTTAATTCCCACATTTCATTCCTATCCATTTCTATCTGTTGAGATTCCTCAGGGACAAATCTCCTTTTTTCTTATTTAGAGGCACTCCATTCATATTCTTCACTGGGCCCTATGCCAGACTACTTTACCAGTCATTACTTACCCATGAATTGGCTCTCACCTCCCCAAAGCTTCTAGCTTTCTAATTCCTCCCCTCCTATTCTTCTTTATTTCTAGATACATACTTTTTTATTCTATTACTCCTAAAGGAATAGATTTTTAGGAGGGAAAGGAGATAGACTTGTAGGTTCAATACATCATTTGATATTGGAAGGCTCTCTTGTTTTTTTTCTTTAATTTTAATATTCATTATAACATAAAATTACTGGAGTTTTGGATATCTGTGTTTTGATTCTGATGACTGTTTGTTGTATTTCATTTTAATATAGGCAGCTCCTAAGAAAGAAAACAGGAAAACAGGAAACTTTGTTACTTTGTTAACAGCGAATGAGTAGAACTCAGGGATTTCCAAAGCTTCTGAGGGTGTTGTCGACAGAACTTATAGCTAAAGACATACAACTATGTACAACTATGTTCACAGCAGCATTGTCACAATAGCCCAAAGGTGGAAGCAACCCAAGTGTCCATCAGTGGACGAAAGGATAAACAAAATGTGGCATATGCATATAATGGAATATTCAGCCTTAAAAAGGCAGGAAACTCTGACACGATACAACATGGATGAATCTTGAAAACATTATGCTAAGTGAAATAAGCCTGTCGTGTAAGGACAAATATGGTATGAGTCCACTTTTATGAGGTGCCTAGAATACTCAAAATCATAGAAACATAACATAGGGTGGTGGTTTCCAGGTACTGGAGGAAGGAGGAAGGGAGAGTTAGTGTTTAAAGGTTACAGAGTTTCAGTTTTGGAAGATGAAAAGTTCTGGAGAAGGATGGGGGGATAATTACACATCAATGGGAATGTATTTAATGCCATTGAACTGTACACTCAAAAATGGTTAAATTGTCAGTTTTATATTATGGGTTTTACCACAATAAAAAAATTAGTAAAACATATTGGAGAATGTATTTCTTTGGTTCACATATGCTTTTCATTATTGATCATGATGGCACATATTAGCAATCGAGAAGGGTTCTATCTTTATATGTCTACTTTACCCTTTTAATATATTTTCCTTTCTTCCCCCCTGACTTCAGAGAAAATAAAATTGCTCATATCCGAAACCCACACAGTTGGAAGAAGATCCAAGTAAATGGATCTCATGGTCCTCATCCATTCTGCCGGGTGAAAGAGAACAACGGACCAGGTGTTTGAAGTTGGCGAGTGTTCATTTTTTTACTACCTCTCATGATATTCTGATGTTTCAATTTCCAACATATAAAATGTTAATTTCATGATTTAGATGAATCACTTTCCTTGGGGAAAAACCAGACTTAAACACCTTTATTTGTCTAGATTTTGTTCTTGACTTTCAGTTCAGTGAGAGATGATGTAATATATCAGATTCTAGATTCAAATACTCCTGGTTCTCTTTCGGATCCTTCCATTTAACCACCATATGACTTTTAGCAAGGTGCTTACTCTCTCAAAGGCTCAGTGTTCTCAGCTATAAAATGGACATAATGACTACTTACTAGTGTGGATGTGAAGATCCAAGGAGTTAGTGCACAAGGCAAGAAACTGATAACCTGTTAGCATCTATGACATATTTGGGGGCCAAACTGCAGTTAGATTAGAATGAATTAGGCCTTTTAGCATCATGGAATTATATTCAAGTAAAAACCCATATAAAATCAATTGTCTTTAATGCCATGAGGGGCACAGAAAAGACAACATAGGGATTTTTTTCCAGTTTATTAAATACAAAAAATTACAATAAAATTGCAAGTACAGTTTTCTAAAATGTGATTGTCTTTGTTAAGCCCATTTTGATTAGACAGAAAACAGCGTGTTCTAATAATTTGCTTAAAATCTGTTAAAAGTAATACCTCCTGGGGAAACAGCCTTTAATTTAATCTCCCCCATCTCCACCAATCTGAATATTTTAACAATTATCCTATATTTAATCTCCATCTCAAATATCAGAATGCTCATTTGAATTTGAATTTCTGAAGCTTTAAAAGAAATAAAATGGTATTTCTCTTTGGAGAAAGGCAAAGGAAGGAGGGAAGGAAGGAAGGAAGGGAAGGAGGGAGGAAGGAGAGAAGGAATGAAGGCAAGAAGGAAAGAAGGAAGGAAGGAAGGAGAGAGAAAGAAAAAAAGATTATTTTATAAAAAGAATCATGAGAGCTACAAATTGTTTTATTGTGTGATACTGGCATTAACAATAAAAATGTAAAAATCTATTCTTTTAAACTTTCCCCAGAATATAAAGTTCAAAAAAATCCTGTAAGATTAAAATTCATGAAAGCATTTCTTTTATATCCATATTATAATATACTTTACTTTTTCATCTTTAAAAATGCCTCCAAAGTGGACATCATCTTATTCACTGTTAATCTTCAACGCATATTTTGGTTGAATATTGATTTTAACTAATTTTATCAGTCCCTTTCAGAAAAATAAATTGAAAGGTATGATACATTTAAGTTAGAAAATCTAATGTCTTTCAGTTTGCTTGCCCGTTTTTTGGCAGTAAACACATTGGGTCTCAACTTCATTCTAACTTTATGGTATTTTGTTGAAAAGGCTCCTTATGAATATATTTCTGTTTCTGGTAGCTGAATGAATGAGGCCTAGGATTCCTGAGTATGCCTGACATCTCCTAAACCACATACTTTGGCCATGTATGATATACGGCTCCAGGATAAGTAGTTCTTTCATGAAAGACAGCAGGGCTTCTGCCTTGTGACTGCCAGCTTGCATCCCAAGGAGGCTACCCTTCTCATGGATGCCAGGTGTGAACTGTGAGGGGTGAAGGCAGAAGATTTGTCTGAAACTTAATCATATCCAGGGCTAGAACTTTCTTTTTGAAGATTAGAGCCCAAAAGCCTTGTTCAGTAAGGCTCTGAACCAATGGTGAAGAGTGAAAACCATGATCTCTAAAGAATATGTGTCTTGTTTTCTATGAGAATAAGGTTAATAGAATTTCAATACCACTGCACTTAAGAGACTTGTTATATTGGCCTAGAATCAAAATTAATTAAGTAGTTTCCAAAAGTTCATGGTATGTATTCTTCCTGTCCAATCTTCTAAATATAGCTCTGTCCCATATAATTTTAAAAATTCTGTATACTGAATTTTAACTGTCCTCATACATAAGCTATTTAGTGGGCAAGATGTCCAGACCCACATGCTATAGACGAAAACAAACCAACCCCCAAAACTCATCTGTGAGCATTTACAGGTATGTATATCAATATTCTTGTTGCTCTCAATACCTTGGTCATTACAGCTGGAGAGTCTCCCCTTTACTGGAAAAGTCAAGTCTAAGGCTGGTTATTTTTTTCACTAATATTTTGTTGGTAATTTGCCACTTGGTAAAACTGGCTTTAAGAGTTCCAGAAAACGCTTGGCTCCCAACAATACAAAGGACCATTGCAAGCATTTTTGGTTAGTGGTGATTGAATGCAGATTGCAGGATTGTTTTGCTAGACCACATTATTCTTTCAAATGTTTCTCCAGTAGTCGCATATTACTTTCTAATGATAATCATTTGCATTTTCAAAGCCCATTTTTGCCCCTGATGTTTTATGAGGAATTTACTCAGAGCTCATCTCTGTCTTCACTGTGCTTCCCCTGGTTTGAGCGGAGGCCTGCAGCTTCTGGGCTTTGGCATAGCCATCGTAATAAATGGCTGCAAAGGACCAGTAGGAAGAAACCCATGAAAACCGCCCAGCATAGGCTCTATAGCAGGTGATGGGCAAAGCAGAATGCTATCATTTCCCATACTCACAGAAAAAGAAAAAATGAAGGGTGTGCTATGAACTCTATTTCAACACCATACTTAAAAACTGTTTTTCTTAAGAATGTTACTGCTCTTAGTCTCCTTATGTAATGGAAAAGGTAAACAGAAGGCTAGGCAAGTCAGTTGGATGTTTGGGCCTAGCCAGCTCCCAGTTTTTATTTTCGTGTCTCCTGCTTCCGCCCCCATATGCTTCTTTCTCTCCACTTCTGGTGGTCAAAGGCCTACTCTGCAGATGTTTCTCCCACACAGTGGAAACATTCTCTAATGTGTCTGTACACTTCCCGTCTCTGCTCATATGGGAAAAGGAAAAACTGGAGAGACATCGTGAATTTCTGGATTGGTCTTATTCCCTTCTGTGCCTTTCAAAAGTGCTGAAACAGAGAAAAAAATTACTTTAGACCTATTCACCTTTCCCAAACTGCTTGCTACAGAAATTGGTTTATAAAGTCATTGTTTTTACTTTTAAAAAGTAAATAAATAATCTTATCGTACCATCTTTCAGAAGTCTCAAGACAGCTAGTCTGTGTTAGAAAACTTTTATAATTTGTTTAAATTGTATTGTTTTTAAAATAAGAGTGATAAATGCTGCAGACTTGGAAAATGAGACTATCTATGGTTTATTATACATAAAGCATATACGTAGATTGCATCCTGGAATTTTCAAATAATTTTCATAAAGAGATGCTCTTCCCTATTTGCACAGCGGAGGACGGGACCAGTATGCTGAAAACGCAGGATTCACAGAACACAAAAGAAAACAGTTGCTTTAATTTTCTCCACTCCCCCCCCAATCTCTCTGTAAAGCCCAAGCCATCTCTCTGCCCTTGGATGATACCTTGAGCAGCATCCATAAATGACCCGAGTTCTCTTTGAATCTATTTCCTTTAGTCACTTTAGTCATAAAGATATTCTCAGTTCAAAAATTAATATGCCAATGTCTCTGTTTGAAAACCAACTCTGAACTTTATTAGAGGTTCTTCCTCTCCTGTGACCCCTCCCTCCCGATTTGGCCTGCTGCAGGTGAGAAGTATGTAGTGAACCTGTGAGTGTGTGCTGTGTGCTGTGTGTGTGTGTGTGTGTGTGTGTGTGTGTGTATGCGTCCTGTAGGAGGGGTATTGGGGTTTTGATCTTGGTTTCTCTTTACTTTATCACATCTTCTCTCCTGAAGCCCAGAGCTTAGTCATGGTTGAAGCATAAGGGTCAGGAAAGAGCTTTCCTGGCCACCACTGATTTCCTGCTATTTCCCCATACCCTGGGGGGAAAATAAGACTAACTGTCCACTAGGACGTCTCAGGTCAATTCCTGACAAGGGTGATGCCTTCCCAACTGCTGCTCCTGGCTCCACCCTCATGTCACCATCGGGCTGTACATCTCCAGCGTCTCTCAACTGGCGTCCTGTCCACCCAGCTGTCCTATGCCAGCTCTCACACTCACTGTGGCCTTCTAGTTCGTGGGAAAACTTGCAAACAAGACCCGGTGCCATGAGTGTGGTTACTTCCCAAATGCAGCCCCTGGCCACTTGGCCAGACAGAGATGGGGCAGACAGAAGTCCACTGAAGCATGCCACAAACTTCAGAGGATGAATAGCTAGCTCTTAATTGGCCTCTCTGAAGCTTTGCTTACGAAGTTTGAGGGAAGGAGAAGGAAGCATTGCCAACTTTTCCCATGTGAAGCGAGGGACAGGTGGAATCTTCATTGCATCAAGCTCTCTCCAGAAATTCTCTCTCCTATCCTCATTTCCTAAACTCACAAATCTCCTTTTGTGTGAGGAATTAAGAGTCTTAGCATGAATTTAAGACAGTGGAGGTCTTTCATGGTATTCTATAATCTCACTTTGGAATTTAGGATTAGCTGGTAACTATTATCTTGGGATTCAGCCAAAACTGAGATTGAAAGATATTAGTTTTACCTTGGGTTAATATATGGTCCTAAATAACTAGGGAGTTCATTAATTCATTCATGACACATACTTATTGAGCACCTCCTGTGTGTCAGTCATTATTTGAGTAGCTAGGGAAACAGGACTATAAAACTATAAGAAATCCCTGCTCTCACAGACACTTAGTGGAGAGTACTAAGTATTCTCTGTTGATTTAAATAAAATAAACAAGAAAGATAAGTAAAACTAAAGCATGCAAGTAATAAGGAGAAAAATAAATAGAAGAACTCTTTTGGGATGTGTGTGTGTGTGTGTGTGTGTGTGTGATTTTAGTGAGAGAAAACTTCATTAAGAAGGCATTTGATTAAAGACCTGTTGAGGTTAGAGATCAAATCATACAAACAATATCAGTTTGCTAGGGCTTCCACAGCAATGTACCACAAACTGGGTGGCTGAAACAACAGAAATTTGTGGTCTCACAGTTCTGGAGGCTAGAAGTCCAAAACTAAAGTGTCACTGGCTTTGGTTCCTTCCTAGAGTTGTGAGGGAATATATGTTCCATGACTCTCTCCTAGCTTCTGACTGTTTGCAGGCAACCTTGGTTGTTCTTGACCGGGAGACACATCACCCTGATTTTTGCCTTCACGTTTCCATGGCATTCTCCCTGAGTGTATGTTTGCCCAAATTTCCACGTTTTATAAGAACACCAGTCGTATTGGGTAAGGGTCCATGCTACTCCAGTATAACCGCATCTCAACCTAATTACATCTATTAACTACACTATTTCCAAATAAGGTCACATCTTAGGTTTTCGGTAGGGGGGGGTTAAGACTTGAACATTTGAATTTTGGGTGGACACAATTCAACCCATAATGCCAACATCTGGAGGAAGACATTGCAGGCAGATGAAAGAGTGAGTACAGATTGATAAACATTTTATGCAAGTTACATATTTAGCAGGAATTTTCTGGAAAAAATTCAGTACTTAATTTATCATTAAACATGCATTTATTTATCAATTTTTTGACTTATTGATGCAAATTAGCAGCCTGATGGTTTTGTTCCTGCAGAGTATTGTAAAGGACAAGGTAAGGCTTCTTAGTGTGCCACGTGGCTGCCAGATGCCATTGTTAGAGAGTCTCCCCACATCTCCTGCCTAGAAGGAATTAGCCATCCTTAGACACTGATTGTCTTAGCACACAGCATTTTACCAGCAAAGTAAAATGCATGCTGTGTACTATTCCTGAAAGGAGATGTTAGTTGCATTTTTGTCTGAATAGGGCAGAGCAAGAGGAACAGAAACTATTATATATGGACATCTTTCATACTTAACTTTGTATTAAAGTGAGAACTCTCTTCACTGCACATCCACCTTTCACTTTATCACAAGAAGCTCTGGCAAAAGCCAAAAGTACAAAACCGATGTCTATCAAACTTAATCCAGTACATTTTAATTCTGCTATTAATAATATTTTATTAAAAACGAAAAATCAGGGGCAAATATAAACAGGGCTATGGCACCAATATTTTTGATCACGCTTCCTTTTTTTTAAAAGTTATTTATTTATTTATTTAACATCTTTATTGGAGTATAATTCCTTTACAGTGTTGTGTTAGTTTCTGCTGTACAACAAAGTGAATCAGCTATATGTACGCATATATCCCCATATCCCCTCCCTCTTGCTTCTCCCTCCCACCCTCCTTATCCCACCCCTCTAGGTGGTCACAAAGCACTAAGCTGATCTCCCTGTGCTATGCAGCTGCTTCCCACTAGCTATCTATTTTACATTTGGTAGTGTATATATGTCCATGCCACTCTCTCACTTCATCCCAGCTTACCCTTCCCCCTCCCCGTGTCCTCAAGTCCATTCTCTACATCTGCGTCTTTATTCCTGTCCTGCCCCTAGGTTCATCAGAACCTTTTTTTTTTTTTTTAGATTTTATATATATGTGTTAGCATATGGTATTTGTTTTTCTGACTTACTGCACTCTGTATGACAGACTCTAGGTCCATCCACCTCACTACAAATAACTCAATTTCATTTCTTTTATGGCTGAGTAATATTCCATTGTATATATGTGCCACCTCTTCTTTACCCATTCGTCTGTTGATGGACACTTAGGTTGCTTCCATGTCCTGGCTATTGTAAACAGTGCTGCAATGATCATTGTGGTATAATACTCTTTTTGAATTATGGTTTTCTCAGGGTATATGCCCAGTAGGGATCATGTTTCCTTTGCCTGCTAGACTTCTGTCCTCTCCCCATCTCATTGACGCTTACCTAGGCTTTAAACTTTCAGGGTTTTTTTCAGGTTTGTGAGGATATGCAAAATAGTCTCATACTAAAGTATACTTTTCCTTGGATGGCATATCTAAATATCCGTGTTTTTTTAATCATTATCACCCCATTCTTTTAATTAGCTATAGAAACAATATTCCCTTACATGGTACATCTCTCCTGCATATTTCTGAATCTCAAGGAGAGGGTCTAGAGAAGTTTTCTTTCACTCTAGATTGCTTATAGCCTCTGTAACTTATCAATAGTAGACCCTTGAACAATACAGACTCTCTGGTACCACTTGAATCTTACTAAATCAGAATTCCAATGTTCCTACCAGCAATTTTTCAGTTTTAAAAAGATCCACGGGTAATCCTGATACATAAAGACAAAGGTTACTTCTTCCTGTTTTCTGTAATGTAAATCTATGCAAGCTAGGATTTTGGATTTATTGCTGTTAAAACTAAAGGAGAACACACCTAGGGAATGAACTTATGATTGATGGATACTGGTGAGTCTGGAATGTCTGGAAAATCTGACTAAAGAGGTATGACACTTGCAGAATTCCAAAAAGCAGACACAACCCACAAGAGAAAACCATCAATGCTTGCTGATTTGCTTTTTTTGCTAATGACTTTTTCCAATTGAGTTTTTGGTGAGGGAGAAGTTATCTGTTATGCTATTGAGAAGAAAAGGCAGCAGACTGGAGCAAGTTCTGAAAAAATACCCCAGTAACAGATAGAACATTGTTAAATCTACTTTCCTTGAGGTAGGCTTAAGATGGGGCCTGACACCTTCCATAGTGCTGCTGAAAATAGTGACATGAAAAATGTTTTAAGATTCTGAAAGCCAAACTACCTCTGTGTTTTCTGTCTTTCCTTGGGATTCTGGAAGCTACAAATGTAAAAATATAGAGGAGAGGGCATAAAAAAAGGGAACTCACTTTCTAACTACTGTTGCTCTCCCTAATAAATCACGTTGTGTTCATCATACTGTATACCATACCTTAAAGAATTCCACTCAATGGTTCTATTGCAGAACGTACACTGAATAATTGAATCATATATGACCAGTAAAGTGAAATGTGAGAACCTCTGATAAACATTAATGCAAGCTGGTAATGTTAAATATAACAAAGGGTCATGTACTTTGGTGATCAATTGAACTTCAGATACTCAAGGACAGATCCACATATTGCTGAATATCATGGCCATGAGATGATTAGATTAAGTTTAACCAAAATAATTAGAAAGAACAAGATGAAGGGGAAGTAAATGACACAACAAATAGAGCTAGAGTAATGGGCAATTTTATCAAATCAAATCAAGTACAGGAATGGACTTCTTTTAGACATATGGCAATCCTATAAAATAACCTGGGGCCTTATCACTTTCAGAAAGATCATATGTTCTGTACTCATGCACCTAGTCAACTAATCCATCCTGTAACCAAACTACTTTTTCTCCGAACTTTGTTTTGTACCTTGGAGCATCGAATTGAATAGGAAGTTCTCTGAACTTAAACTCCTGAGCCTGTATTCTAAAGTTTTGTCTTGGGTATCTGATATCATGTAAAGGAGAAACATGGTCTTCAATGTCAGAACTCAGAGGTTTTAAATTTTCTTCTGACAATCAATTAAGCATGATAGGTCTGAGCACGTTTTTTAACCTCTCTCAGCCTCAGAATTCTCTTCTGTAAAATGGTATCAACAGCACTTAATTCCCAGGATTTTAGAGTAAAGGAAAGAACGCTAATCGAGTATTACTCAATAAACAAATATGCCTTCCCTCTCTCTAGCCTTCCTTATGGTAGATTATCAAACATGAGAATATTCATAATCATTTCAAAGTCAGTTGACATCTCTCCAGTACAAGTGCTGAGTAATTGATGAGCCCTATTTTTAGTGCTTTTCTCTTGACAGAATGAGAGAGAGAGAGAGAGAGAGAGAGCGCGGTAAAGTGCTTCCAGTCAAGAGTAAGCATAAATTACATGGCATCACTCAAGATTAATTTACAACATTAATAATAGTTATATGATCTGTCATCATGTATTAGTGCTCGACAAAAGAAAACTTGACTGGGAAATTAACAAGGTTGAAGGTGAAGAAAAAAGTGTCCTGGGGCTTCCCTGGTGGCGCAGTGGTTGGGAGTCTGCCTGCCAATGCAGGGGACATGGGTTCGTGCCCTGGTCTGGGAAGATCCTACATGCCGCGGAGCAACTAGGCCCGTGAACCGCAATTACTGAGCCTGCGCGTCTGGAGCCTGTGCTCCGCAACAAGAGAGGCCGCGACAGTGAGAGGCCTGCGCACCGCGATGAAGAGTGGCCCCCGCTTGCCACAACTAGAGAAAGCCCTCACACAGAAACGAAGACCCAACACAGCCATAAATAAATAAATAAAATAAATTAAAAAAAAAAAAAAAAGTGTCCTGATTAACACACACAGGCCTTGGGAATACTACCTATCTGGGAATCACTTCTACTTTCAAAGGCCTGAAAATTCCTAGCTTGAAAATGTCTGCATTTCTAAAAAATAATAATAATAATTTATAATCATAGTGAGAGTAACTAAGAGAGAAAAGAAAATGGATTAATTTGAGTTGACTAAAAGAAAACTAAACTTCAGCATAAAAATATCTTTTATCAATTTTGAATTCTTTATTTCCATTATTAAGCTCATTCCTAGACCACTCCTATAAATTCATATATATTCAAGCATATATACATGTTTATACATGACTCATGGGGAAACCAATAAACTGTCCTAACACATTAAAAATCTACTTACAGATTTGTGGAAGCTCTCTTTTCTTTGCTGTTCTTGAAGGCTGTAACCTATAGATTGAAGGGTTTTAGGATGTAGAATATGGGTATTCAGAGTTTTTAATGCTATAAAATTAGCAATTTCAAGCCAACAGAGGTTTCCCTGCTTTAATACGATTCTAAATATGCAACGCCCAGCAAGAACTCTTGGTAAGGGAGAAGAATAGGGACTAATATCTGTTATGGGTTCAAGTATTTGCTCTAGCTCTGTGTTAAATTAAGAAGTAAAAAAAGATGAATGAAGCAAAGCCAATTCCCTACTTCTGACGCTTGAGATATAATTTGTTAATTTTTTCCATCATGCAAAATTTAATCTTACTCTGCTTTTCCAGTCTGCAAAATAAATGTGCTTCAGTTTTGCATCATGAGTCCACACAGACACCTGCAGTTTCATTCTTTTTACTAGTTCCACAACTTTTCTCTGTTCAAAGGTTAGAAAACACATATTAAAAATAAGTCAACCAACTGATCAGTCTCTTTAAACCAGCAATGAATATAGGCAAAGCTCAGTGAAGGACAGTATTAACTGTTTTAGTGCTTATAACTTTGGTTACTTAAATTGTAACTTTAAATCTAAGAAATACTGGAAGAAGGAAAGAAAAAAATTCCAACTGTTTTCAGATCTTCCCCCTTTGACCCATTTCCTGCCTATCTCTGTCAGTTCCCTCCTAATGAAATACTTGTCAGATATTTACAGTCCCAATGAATAATATACACACAGTGCTTGGGCAATTTTATTTAGAGAGTCTTTTAACATGATTGTGACAACTTAAAATAGCACAGAAATACCGCACACTCCTCAATCTGCCAAAACAAACTGACCAAACATTTTAGACATATGTATCACAAATTAATCTATGGAATAAATGAATTCTGACGAATTCTGGTGATTTTCATTTCAGTGATGTCATTTTCCGTAATGTTACTCCTTAGGTTATATGGCTTTCAAAGGTAAACCTAGCCTTAGGCAAACAACTCATGTAATACATTTTTATGACAACAAATGTGTATCCAAGCACAATTTTAGCAGACAGCAAATGAAAAGTTGTCTAAACAATGCTAATAAAATCTTCATTCTTTTTACTGTTTTGAAGTTTTATCCCTTCTTCTCATACTCATTGGCTTAGATGTTACCAGTGGATGTAACATCATTCTATTTGAAATCATTGTCTTTCAACCCTAGCAATAAAGTAACTGCAGCTGACTTTAATTTTAATAGAGGATAATAAATGCGGAAAGGAAGCAAGAGTAGATAAATGTATTTACCTCACATTAGAGAAATAGTTCATATAATCATTATATAGGATAGTTATATTTCCATAGGCAGTAGTAATATATTGTGGTTGTGGACAAATGATTAAAACAAGAGAATTGTGTACAAACGTTTAGTCATTTCCAAGGGTCTGAGACAAGTTGTTTCATGCTTCTTACTCCCCAGAAAGCAATGCAGATGGAAAAAAAAATCTGAAGAAGTAAAATACAGAGAGGAAGAACAATTAAAATTGATTCAATACTTCTGTTCAATTGAGTTAGAAATACCTTTCTAGAGGAAAATGAATATACGTATTTTAAGCAATTAAATTATTCAAACTGAATCTAGCAGTTGTTCACTGATAGAATTTAGCCAACCCAGCTTAAAACATGTTATGTGAAGAGTAGGAGTAAAAAATTTTGTTTCTGTGGCTTTTAAAATAAAATATCCTCACAAATCTGGGTCATTTCTAGGGATGGGGCTATGTAAATTAGACAGTGAATGAAACAGAACTGTCTTCCGGCTTTTGGATACATTTTATGTTGTTTGTATCATACTAAACAATCTCATTATTTATATAGTTTAAGAAGTCTTTGGAAAAGGAGAAATAAAAACAGTATTAAGGAATCATTTCTCTCTGAGGCAATGTGATCTACCATATTATGAACTTCACCCAACATGAATTAAATTCTAAACACTGCTAACTTAAGTACTTAGTCTTTTGATCCTATCAGGTATAAAATGGTAACTGCAAAATTCTCTTTAAAATTGAAGACATACTAAATCATAATAAGCAATCATAAGAGTTCATTGAGTTTACCCCTTTGCTTTCAAGTAACTACCACACATTCCCAATAAATCACCAAAATTTAACCAAGTAAAAGTGTTGACTTCTTATGATCCTAGCAAGAACGATAATACAGCCATCCTCAGGAAGAATTAACCGGTTGCAGAAATTTTCATTGTGTGTCATCTAAATGCCATAATGACCTAAACACACACACCTTCTGCTCTTCTTGAGGTAAAATCTAGGCACTGGTCACAGTCCTTACACCTCAGAGCTTTCCAAAGTCAACCCTTACCCTTTACCTATGCACTAAAATTAAGCTATAGGATTTCTTTTATGATCTCCATTTTATGTGTTATTAGAGTGATGATGAAAAATGCCCAAACAGCTGGGGATATGGGGAAAGCTGTGAAAGGGATTCTCCATTTTTTTTTTTTTATTGTGCAAACTTCTTCAAATGATTAAAATATGACCACTTGCCTCTCCCCAGAAAGATCACAATTACTGAAAGATCCATTAAAATGTACAAAGAGACATAGTTAAGTAATAAGATGAAGGCATGGGGAACATTCTGGGGTGATGGACTAAAGTGAAGCCAAGGCCATTAACTGAGGCCAGTCATTCATTCACAGAAAATACCCTCAACTGCCATGAATTTGCTATTAAAGCCTGGATATGAAAATAACAACAACAACAAAATCCTCTTAAACCCGGATATTTCGATTAGATGGGTAGGTTGTTCAGTTTCATATGAACCTTCTTGTTCTTTCTAGAGAACCATTATCCTTCACATTAGCTAATCTGATAGTTTTATTCAAATCCATGTGTCACTTTCAGCCTATAACATCCACAATATAAAAAAAAAATACCAAAAATAAAATCAAAAGTTATTTTGAAGCAGGAGTCAAGAATAATATTAACATTCTGGAGTTGCCTCAGAAATCAAATGCAATATATTTAAAGGCTGGTTTTGATTTTGTTTCTTTTGACTGTACCTCAAGTAAAATGACCTCATGGGATTTCTCACGGGGTTCCAAAGTAATATCAAGATAAGGGAGTATTTGTCAAAGTTAGTAGATTGTGCAGTGAATTACATTTGTATATGAATATGGGTTAATGTTGGCAGAGGGATAGCTGAGAAGACAGCTTTCAAGTAGGAGAGAGATGATAAATCTATGATATCGGGTTGAATAGTTTAATTTGGATCCATAATATTAATTGAGCAACTAATATATACTTTGTGCTGTGCAAGGCACTGGTATCTGAAAAAATATTTGGCAGCAATTTTTATTGGTTTTCAATCTAGTGTCTAGGGTCACATGGATTATTTCATTGGTTGAAGTCTAGGGAGAATGAAACCTCTACAACTGTGTGTAAAATTTTGTATGTCATAATTCTCCTCGTCCCTACTCTCCACCCACTAGACTATCCATACTTTCATCTAGGATCTCTGAAATATTAAGAACCTCTGATCTAACAAAAGTGTGAAAAAGATTATAATTCAGTACCTGCCTTTGTTGTTAATTCACCACTTCTCAACTAAATCTTTCCACTTTTGAAACTATAAATCCAGTTCTATTTCCTTAAGGACCCATCCCTAATTAAAACACAAAGATCTTATTACCTAAAATGCTTTTACCTTCTTACCAAAAAATGCAATGTTGCACAGTTTGTAGTTTTATTTTGTTTCTCTGTTTTTGGTTTTCTATTTTTTCAGGCCCCTATGTATTATCCCTCCAAATGGAGGAGAAAAGCTAATGAAGCGAAGGGGGCAGATTCACATGTAAGATTAATGCACAGTGAAACCCTTGCTTAGGCTGGGCATTGTCTTAGGTGCCTTTACTAGATTATAATGTTTTATTCTCATGGCAAACTTGCAGAATTGGTATCTAGTTTACTGGTGAGGCAGTGGGAACTCATAATTTATGTGGTTTACCAAGCAGTCAGAAAACCACTAAATATCAGAGCTTGTATGATGTTTTTTGTTTACTTAATGCCCCGCAGAAAATCAAACTACACATCCTGGGAAGTTAGTTCAGTGAATATGAACATCAATAGTGAATTCATTTTCTCTTTTTTAGTAATCACTGTACTTTTTTGCCACTAACTACTAGGTTTCTAAGACCTTTTCACAATCAATATTTTAAGCATAAAGTGGATTTTTTTTATATATAATGAAATCCAGATTGGCACAGGATAATAGAAATTAAATGAAATGAATATGTCCTTCTCAAAATATGCATGGCCCTGAAATAGACACCCAGTTTTATTAGAAAATAGTTAAATAGGAAAACACAGATTTGCTTTTATATTTTTGAATGTGTGTATATACTTATAATAGATCTAAACATACATTTCATATATAATTTTAAGCTGGAAAACTACTTAACATGGACTCAGTATGATCACTTGATTATTATAGTCATTTCATTTTAAATTTTCCCTTGTCCAATCTTTCTCTTGATTTTTGTATTAGGCTGTTCATTTTAGTTCTCCATAGCTGATCAGATTAAAAGTGTCATTTGAGATAATTGCTCATTAACATATTTCTCAATCAACTATTTGTACAATGAAGGCAGGAGAATTACTACTTAGGCCCGTGTAAGACTACATGGCAACCACAGCACTTTTTCTTTGCAATATTCTTCCCTAATCTGTAGATATGATGCTTCCAGATACGTACAAACTCAATGAACACTTATTTTATAATAGGTCTGGGCAAGTCCCATAATTTTAACAGCTGGATTCAAAATATGAAACAGAGGAAGTTCACTTTTGGTGTCAAGCCCTCCCTGTGTAACACATCATTAGTGGCCCTTGTCTTCAGGCTATTTCCTTGACTTCCCAGGGCCCTCCGCTCTGATGCCTGAACTTTGGCCTGTACAGATGCTCTCCACGTTTTCTCCGCCCCTTTCCCAAAAGTTCACCAATTGGCAGGTGGCTAATCTGAGCCATTAATCCATAATAAAATGTCAGCGGGAACTGACGTGTCATTCAGCTGCTCCTCCCCGTTAGGTCTGTGTTTTTAGAGGCCTTATTAAAAATGGAGCAAATCAGGCATCTAATCCTTTTTTTTTTTACTTTTTAAAATTGAAATAGTTAATTTACAATGTTGTATTAGTTTCAAGTGTACAGCAAAGTGATTCAGTTATACATACATATATACATATATATCTATGCTTTTTCAGATTCTTTTCCATTATAGTTATTACAATATATTGAGTATAGTTCCCTGTGCTATACAGTTGGTCCTTGTTGGTTATCTATTTTACATAGAGAAGTGTGTATATGTTAATCCCAAACTCCTAATTTATCTCTCATCCCTCCCCTGCTATCCCCTTTGGTAACCATAAGTTTGTTTTCTATGTCTGTGAGTCTATTTCTGTTTCATAAATAAGTTCATTTGTGTCATCTTTTTAGATTCCACATATAAGTGATATCATATGATATTTGTCTTTGTCTGGCTTACTTCACTTAATATGATAATCTTTAGGTCCATCCATGTTGCTGCAAATGGTATTATTTCACTCTTTTTCATGGCAGAGTAACATTGCATTATATATATATATATATCACATCTCCTTTATCTATTAACCTGTCAATGGACATTTAGGTTGCTTCCATGTCTTGGCTATTGTAAATAGTGCTTCTGTGAACACTGGGGTGCATGTATCTTTTCAAACTAGAGTTTACTCCAGATATTTGCCTGAGAGTGGGATTGCTGGATCATATGGTAACTCTATTTTCAGTTTTTTAAAGAACCTCCATACTGTTCTCTATAGTGGCTGCACGAATTTACATTCCCACCAACAGTGCAGGAGGGTTCCCTTTTCTCCACAACCTCTCCAGCATTTCTTACTTGTAGACTTTTTAACGATGGCCATTCTCACTGGTGTGAGGTGATACCTCATTCTAGTTTTGATTTGCATTCCTCTAATAATTAGCGATGTTAAGCATCTTTTCATGTGCCTGTTGGCCATCTGTATGTCTTCTTTGGAGAAGTGTCTATTTAGGCCTTCTGCCCATTTTTTGATTGGGTTGTTTGTTTTTTGATATTAAGCTATATGAGCTGTTTGTGTATTCTGGAAATTAATCCCTTGTCAGTCACATCGTTTGCAAATATTTTCTCCCACTCCATAGGCTGTCTTTTCG
Organism: Balaenoptera ricei; assembly: GCF_028023285.1. NCBI lineage: Eukaryota > Metazoa > Chordata > Mammalia > Artiodactyla > Balaenopteridae > Balaenoptera > Balaenoptera ricei. The sequence continues at coordinate 69,238,654 of NC_082647.1, forward strand.
TTTTGTTTATGGACTCAATTTGCTGTGCAAAAACTTTTAAGTTTAATTAGGTCCCATTTGTTTATTTTTTTTGTTTGTTTCCACTACTCTAGGAAATGGATCCAAAAAAATATTGCTGTGATTTATGTCACAGACTGTTCTGCCTATCTTTTCCTCTAGGAGTTTTAAAGTATCTGGTCTTACATTTATGTCTTTAATCCATTTTGATTTTATTTTTGTATATGGTGTTAGAGACTGTTCTAATTTCATTCTTTTACATGTAGCTGTCTAATCTTCCCAGCACCACTTGTTGAAGAAACTGTCTTTTCTCCACTGTAGAGTCTTGCTTCCTTTGTTGTAAATTAATTGACCATAAGTACATGGGTTGATTTCTGGGCTTTCTATTCTGTTCCATTGATCTATATGTCTCATTCTGCCTAGTACCATACTGTTTTGATGACTGTAGCTTTGTAATATAGTCTGAAGTCAGTACAGTACTGTCTGTACCAAACCTGCATGAAGCAAGTTTATAGGTGCCATTTCTCCAACTACACTTTCTCACTTCCTCTCTCTTTGTCACATTTTGGTAATTCTCACAAATTTCAAACTTTATTATTATTATATTTGTTATGGTGACCTGTGATCTTTGATGGTACTACCATAACTCGCTGAAGGCTTAGATGATAGTTAGCATTTTTAGCAGTAAAGTATTTTTTAATTAAGGTATGTAAAAATTTTTTAGACATAATGCTATTGTACACTTAATAGACTGCGATATAGTGTAAACATAACTTATATGCAGTGGGAAACCAAAATATTTGTGTGACTCACTTTATTGTAATATTTCTTTACTATGGTGGTCTGGAACCAAATCCGCAGTATCTCCAAGGTAGGCTTGTACTCCATTGTGTACATTTTGAACCAAATTTAGACCTCCATGTTGATTTCCTAAAATTCTCCTGGAATGAATGTACCTATTTTGTATCACTAATAAATCATACCCCACCTGTAAACTGAAAAGTATATTTTTATTTAAAAATTCTTTCTCTGACATTGATAAGGTTCATAAAATATCAGTTAACTGGCTATTTAACACAAGTGTAACAACAACAACAGCAGCAATTTGTTTTAAGGGAAACACGTTAAATGTACAGAAGTTTTTACTGAATTATTTGGAGAAAAATAAAACCAATTCTTTGTTAAATATACATTTTTTACATGCAATATTATAACATGGTTTATTAACTAAGCAATACCATTAATGTCTCTCAATGTCAACAGATGTACAGTGCAGTTTTCACCAAATGGTACATAGTATTCCATCTGAAGAATAACCTATATTTATCCAATGCTGTACTGTTGAACACTTGAGTCATTTCAGAATCATGTTTTTGCTATTAGAAATGGCGCTGTGCATTTACAACAACATGGAAGGACCTAGAGACTGTCATACTGAGTGAAGCAAGCCAGACACAGAAAGACAAATATCACATGATATTGCTTATATGTGGAACCTAAAAAAAACCCGGTACAAATGAACTTATTTAAAAAACAGAAGTAGAGTTAAGGATGTAGAAAACAAACTTATGGTTACCAGGGTATAAAGGGGGGGAGGGATAAATTGGGAGACTGGGATTGACATATACACACTGCCATATATAAAATAGACAACTAATAAGAACCTGCCGTGTAACACAGGGAACTCTACTCAATACTCCGTAATGGCCTATATGGAAAAAAATCCAAAAAAAAAAAAAAAAAGAAAAAGAGTGGGTTTATGTATATGTATAACTGATTCACCCTGCTGTACACCTGAAACTAACACAATATTGTAAATCAATCACACCCCAACAAAAATTAAAAAAAAAAAAAAAAAAGAAATGGTGCCATGATGAGGTCACCCTGGGAGCAGTGTGTTTAGGGAGAAGAGGACAGGCAGGGACACAGTGGTCCTGATGACAAGGATGAAATGGAGCCCGAAGGACAAGAAAGAGCAACCAGAAAACAGAAGGTAGTACAGTGGTAGTGGAGAGCAGAAGGCAGGAGGAAGAGGGCAGCCTTCTGCTCCTGGCTCTGGTCCTTGGGGGCAGTTACTGATGAAGCTGTAGCGACAATGGAGGGGAGGTGATCTGGATGGCAGCACCCTGGGCACAGGCAGCACTGCTCTCAGCAGTTCCAGCTCTGCTCGAGGTAGTGCCTCTTCAATGGATCTGGAACCAACTGCAGTAGTGTCTCACCACAGCCAGCACCGGCTTGTGAGCTGAGCGGCAGGGCACCCGCATCTTCTGATCTCTGGGTCTCACTGATGCGTCCCTTTTGGTCCTCCAGTCCCACTTCCTTCCATTTGCTCTTCCGCCCCTTCCAATGCCTTTGAAACCAGTTCCTTGTATTAACATCTCACTGTTTGAAATACCTAGAGTGGTTTTGTTTTCCTAACTGGACCCTGTTTCAAACATTTTTTTTCTTTTCTTCTCACAACTTTTTTAAAAAAATTTTTTTATCAGACAAGTATTTGACTAATATATTTTTTGTGAAAAAAAAAAGATGAAGAAGGAGGACAAAAATAAAAATCTATTCAATCAAGTGATAGTAATATTTTATATGATAAAGAGTTTTATAATGTCAAAATGTTTGATGTGGATTAATGGTGTCAGTATAAAACAGATATAGGTATAAGGTACATGTAGCTCCTGCTATGTCATTTGAATATTAAGGCTGAAAAATGATTTCCTTGACTACTGACAGCCTTAGTGCAATATAATCCACTATTTTTTTTTTTGAGGGGTAGATGTCTTTTTTATTTATTGATTGATTTTTTAACATCTCCATTGGAGTATAATTGCTTCACAATGGTGTGCTAGCTTCTGCTTTATAACAAAGTGAATCAGCCACACATATACACACATCCCCATATCTCCTCCTTCTTGCATCTCCCTCCCACACTCCCTATCCCACCCCTCTAGGTGGTCACAAAGCACAGAGCTGATCTCCCTGTGCTATGCAGCTAATTCCCACTAGCTATCTATTTTACATTTGGTAGTGTATATAAGTCCATGCCACTCTCTCACTTCGTCCCAGCTTACCCTTCCCCCTCCCTGTGTCCTCAAGTCCATTCTCTATGTCTGCATCTCTATTCCTGTCCTGTCCCTAGGTTCTTCAGAACCATTTTTTCTTTTAGATCCATATATACGTGTTAGCATACAGTATTTGCTTTTCTCCCTCTGACTCACTTCACGCTGCATGACAGACTCTAGGTCAATCCACTTCACTACAAATAACTCAATTTCATTTCTTTTTATGGCTGAGTAATATTCCATTGTATATATGTGCCACATCTTCTTTATCCATTCATCTGTCAATGGACACTTAGGTTGCTTGCATGTCCTGGCTATCGTAAATAGTGCTGTGATGAACATTTTGGTACATGACTCTTTTTGAATTATGGTTTTCTCAGGGTATATGTCCAGTAGTGGGATTGCTGGGTCGTATGGTAATTCTATTGTTAGTTTTTTAAGGAAACTCCATACTATTCTCCATAGTGGCTGTATCAATTTACATTCCCACCAACAGTGCAAGAGTGTTCCCCTTTCTCCACACCTTCTCCAGCATTTATTGTTTCTAGATTTTTGGATTATGGCCATTCTGACTGGACTGAGGTGATACCTCATTGTAGTTTTCATTTGCATTTCTCTAATGATTAATGATGTTGAGCATCCTTTCATGTGTTTGTTGGCAATCTGTATATCTTCTTTGGAGAAATGTCTGTTTAGGTCTTCTGCCCATTTGTGGATTGGGTTGTTTGTTTTTTTGATGGTGAGCTGCATGAGCTGCTGGTAAATTTTGGAGATTAATCCGTTGTCAGTTGCTTCATTTGCAAATATTGTCTCCCATTCTGAGGGTTATCTTTTCATCTCATTTATGGTTTCCTTTGCTGTGCAAAAGCTTTTAAGTTTCATTAGGTCCCATTTGTTTATTTTTGTTTTTATTTCCATTTCTCTAGGAGCTGGGTCAAAAAGGATCTTGCTGTGATCTATGTCATAGAGCGTTCTGCCTGTTTTCCTCTGAGAGTTTTATAGTGTCTCGCCTTACATTTAGGTCTTTAATCCATTTTGAGTTTATTTTTGTGTATGGTGTTAGGGAGTGTTCTGATTGCATTCTTTTACATGTAGCTGTCTAGTTTTCCCAGCACCACTTATTGAAGAGGCTGTCTTTTCTCCACTGTATATCCTTGCCTCCTTTGTCATAGATTAGTAGACCATAGGTGCATGGGTTTATCTCTGGGCTTTCTATCCTGTTCCATTGATCTATATTTCTGTTTTTGTGCCAGTACCATACTGTCTTGATTACTGTAGCTTTGTAGTATAGTCTGAAGTCCGGGAGCCTGATTCCTCCAGCTCTATTTTTCTTTCTCAAGATTGTTTTTGCTATTCAGGGTCTGTTGTGTTTCCATTCAAATTGTGAAATTTTTTGTTCTAGTTCTGTGAAAAATGCCATTGGTAGTTTGATAGGGATTGCGTTGAATCTGTAGATTGCTTTGGGTAGTGTAGTCATTTTCACAATGTTGATTCTTCCAATCCAAGAATGTAGTATATCTCTCCATCTGTTTTTATCATCTTTAATTTCTTTCATCAGTGTCTTATAGTTTTCTGCATACAGTTCTTTTGTCTCCTTAGGTAGGTTTATACCTACGTATTTTATTCTTTTTGTTGCAGTAGAAAATGGCAGTGTTTTGTTAATTTCTGTTTCACATTTTTCATCATTAGTGTATAGGAATGCTAGAGATTTCTGTGCATTAATTTTGTATCCCGCTACTTTACCAAACTCATTGATTAGCTCTAGTAGTTTTCTGGTAGCATCTTTAGGGTTCTCTACCTATAGTATCATGTCATCTGCAAACAGTGACAGCTTTACTTCTTCTTTTCCGATTTGGATTCCTTTTATTTCTTTTTCTTCTCTGATTGCTGTGGCTAAAACTTCCAAAACTATGTTAAATAACAGTGGTGACAGTGGACAACCTTGTCTTGTTCCTGATCTTAGAGGAAATGGTTTCAGTTTTTCACCATTGAGAACGATGTTGGCTGTGGCTTTGTCACATATGGCCTTTATTTTGTTGAGGTAGGTTACCTCTATGTCTACTTTCTGGAGAGTTTTTATCATAAATGGGTGTTGAATTTTGTCGAAAGCTTTTTCTGCATCTACTGAGGTGATCATATGGTTTTTCTCTTTCAATTTCTTAATATGGTTTATCACATTGATTGATTTGCATATATTGAAGAATCCTTGCATTCCTGGGATAAATCCCACTTGATCATGGTGTATGATCCTTTTAATGTGCTGTTGTATTTTGTTTGCTAGTATTTTGTTGAGCATTTTTGCATCTATGTTCATCAGTGATACTGGCCTTTAGTTTTCCTTCTTTGTGACATCTTTGTCTGGTTTTGGTATCAGGGTGATGGTGGCCTTGTAGAATGAGTTTGGGAGTGTTCCTCCCTCTGCTATATTTTGGAAGCGTTTGAGAAGGATAGGTGTTAGCTCTTCTCTAAATGTTTGATAGACTTCTCCTGTGAAGCCATCTGGTCCAGGGCTCTTTGTTTGTTCGAAGAATTTTAATCACAGTCTCAATTTCAGTGCCTGTGATTGGTCTGTTTATATTTTCTCTTTCTTCCTGGTTCAGTCTTGGAAGGTTGTGCTTTTCTAAGAATTTGTCCATTTCTTCCCGGTTGTCCATTTTATTGGCATATAGTTGCTTCTGGTAATCTCTCATGATCCTTTGTATTTCTGCAGTGTCAGTTGTTACCTCTTTTTCATTTCTATTTCTATTGATTTGAGTCTTCTCCCTTTTTTTCTTGATGAGTCTGGCTAATAGTTTACCAGTTTTGTTTATCTTCTCAAAGAGCCAGCTTTTAGTTTTATTGATCTTTGCTATCATTTCCTTCATTTCTTTTTCATTTATTTCTGATCTGATCTTTATGATTTCTTTCCTTTTGCTAACTTTGGGGTTTTCTTTTTCTTCTTTCTCTAATTGGTGTAAGGTTAGGTTGTTTATTTGAGATGTTTCTTGTTTCTTGAGGTAGGATTGTATTGCTATAAAGTTCCCTCTTAGAACTGGTTTTGCTGTATCCCATAGGTTTTGGGTCATTGTGTTTTCATTGTCATGTTTTCTAGGTATTTTTTGATTTCCTCTTTGATTTCTTCAGTGATTTCTTGGTTATTTAGTAGTGTATTGTTTAGCCTCCATGTGTTTGTATTTTTTACAGATTTTTTTCCTGTAATTGATATCTAGTCTCATAGCGTTGTGGTCGGAAAAGGTACTTGATATGATTTCAATTTTCTTAAATTTACCAAGGCTTGATTTGTGACCTAAGACATGGTCTATCCCAGAGAATGTTTCATGAGCACTTGAGAAGAAGGTGTATTCTGTTGTTTTTGGATGGAATGTCCTATAAATATCAATTAAATCCATCTTGTTTAATGTATCATTTAAAGCTGTGTTTCCTTACTTATTTTCATTTTGGATGATCTGTCCATTGGTGAAAGTGGGGTGTTAAAGTCCCCTACTATGAGTGTGTTACTGTCGATTTCCCCTTTTACAGCTGTTAGCATTTGCCTTATGTATTGAGGTGCCCCTATGTTGGGTGCATAAATACGTACAATTGTTATATCTTCTTCTTGGATTGATCCCTTGATCATTATGTAGTGTCCTTCTTTGTCCCTTATAATAGTCTTTATTTTACAGTCTATTTTTTCTGATATGAGAATTGCTACTCCAGCTTTCTTTTGATTTCCATTTGCATGGAATATCTTTTTCCATCACCTCACTTTCAGTCTGTATGTGTCCCTAAGTCTGAAGTAGGTCTCTTGTAGACAGCATATATACGGGTCTTGTTTTTGTATCCATTCAGCCAGTCTATGTCTTTTGTTTAGAGCATTTAATCCATTTACATTTAAGGTAATTATCGATATGTATGTTCCTATTCCCATTTTCTAAAATGTTTTGGGTTTGTTATTGTAGGTGTTTTCCTTCTCTTGTGTTTCTTGCCTAGAGAAGTTCGTCTACCATTTGTTGTAAAGCTGGTCTGGTGATGCTGAATTCTCTTAGCTTTTGCTTGTCTGTAAAGGTTTTAATTTCTCCATCGAATCTGAATGAGATCCTTGCTGGGTAATCTTGGTTGTAGGTTTTTCCCTTTCATCACTTTAAGTATATCCTGCCACTCCCTTCTGGCTTGCAGAGTTGCTACTGAATGGTCAGCTGTTAACCTTATGGGGATTCCCTTGTATGTCATTTGTTGTTTTTCCCTTGCTGCTTTTAATATTTTGTCTTTGTATTTAATTTTTGATAGTTTGATTAAGATGTGTCTTGGCATGTTTCTCCTTGGATTTAACCTGTATGGGACTCTCTGCACTTCCTGGACTTGATTGACTATTTCCTTACCCATATTAGGGAAGTTTTCAACTATAATCTCTTCAAATATTTTCTCAGTCCCTTTTTTTTTTCTCTTCTTCTTCTGGGACCCCTATAATCTGAATGCTGTTGCATTTAATGTTGTCCCAGATGTCTCTGAGACTGTCCTCAATTCTTTTCATTCTTCTTTCTTTACTCTGCTCTGTGGGATTTATTTCCACTATTTTATCTTCCAGGTCACTTATCCATTCTTCTGCCTCAGTTATTCTGCTATTGATCCCTTCTAGAGTATTTTTAATTTCATTTACTGTGCTGTCCATCATTGTTTGTTTGCTCTTTAGTTCTTCTAGGTCCTTGTTAAACGTTTCTTGTATTTTCTCCATTCTATTTCCAAGATTTTGGATCATCTTTACTATCATTACTCTGAATTCTTTTTCAGGTAGACTGCCTATTTCCTCTTCATTTGTTTGGTCTGGTGGGTTTTTACCTTGCTCCTTCATCTGCTGTGTGTTTCTCTGTCTTCTCATTTTGTTTAACTTACTGTGTTTGGGGTCTCCTTTTCGCAGGCTGCATGTTCGTAGTTCCCTTTGTTTTTGGTGTCTGCCCCCAGTGGCTAAGGTTGGTTCAGTGGGTTGTGTAGGCTTCCTGGTAGAGGGGACTAGTGCCTGTGTTCTGCTGGATGAAGCTGGATCTTGTCTTTCTGGTGGGCAGGACCACGTTCTGTGGTGTGTTTTGGGGTGTCTGTGACCTTAGTATGATTTTACGCAGCCTCTCTGCTAATAGGTGTGGTTGTTTTCCTGTCTTGCTAGTTGTTTGGCATAGGGTGTCCAGCACTGGAGCTTGCTGGTCGTTGAGTGGAGCTGGGTCTTAGCGTTGAGATGGAGATCTCTGGGAGGGCTTTCGTCATTTCATGTTACGTGGAGCCGGGAGGTCTCTGGTGGACCAATATCCTGAACTTGGCTCTCGTACCTCAGAGGCACAGGCCTGACACCCGGCCAGAGCACCAAGACCCTGTCAGCCACATGGTTCTTTTGGGAAGTCTGAGGTCTCCTGCCAGCGTTCAGTAGGTGTTCTGTAGGAGTTTTTCCACATGTAGATGTATTTGTGGGGAGAAAGGTGATCTCCACGTCTTACTCCTCCGACATCTTGTAGGTGTCCTCTATACTTTTGAACATTATATTTTGTTTTTTTAAACATGACTACTGTCTGCTGTACAGATAAGAATTTAAGCAGAGATGAGCACTGAATTGCTACAAAATATCTCTACTTCCCATTAATGCAAGAGAAGAAATAAACACAAACAGAACTAGAGTAGAAATTGAAGCCATATGTATTGAAGGTCCTTCCGAAATGAAAACATTAGAATATATTAGTTAACAATAAATTTTTTCCCCTAGAATTTTGTAAGAATACAATTTGACAAATTCCAACTCATAACAAATTGAGAATTATTGATTTTACTTCCAGTATATTCTATATATGACCAAAATACTGAGTAATAAGCAGACAAATGAACAAAGGGCTTAAGAGAAATAGTTCCAGAAACTACTACTATTACTTGAAGGTCCTCTGTTCTCTGCCCTTATTTCTATACCCTATTCAAGGGCAGATATAATCACAGCTATGTTTAATATGTGGTCTTTTAAAGATTCAGTAATATTCACTTCTATTTAGACTTTAAATCAAACATTATAATTTTACATTAGTTTTAAAATGTATATTTATGTTCTTAACTAAGGAAAAACGTGAAAAGAAAGTTCACATGAATGCCCATGTACTAACAGTGGCTTATTTGAAAAGAATGTGTTTTCCTCAGCCATTAAACATCTTCTGAAATTAATGTTTAAACGAGAGCATACACTAAGCATACGACAATAATGTTTTTTAAAAAAGAAAATAAACACAAAAGAAACATTAGAACAGAGTTTTAAAATAATTCAGCTGAACTCCAAAACCAGAAAAATCAGGTATTTCATTATTTTACTACTCAGTGCCAAAGGACCAATATAATTTCAGTGACAAAGAAGCACTAAGTTAATCTAGATAACAAATGCAGAATCTTTATTGCAACCATTTCTTCAGTTCCCCAGAGATGATTACCTCCTATTATGTACAATAAGTTATTCACTTCTTCAAGTCTAAATTGCTCAAGAAAGTGTTTATCCTTTTCAGCAGTACTCCTATAGAATATCCCATTGTTCACCCAGATCACCTTTGAGATATCACAATGACATTTGAAAGCCATAATATTAGTAAGAAGATTAGAGATCACTTAGAGGTCTCTAAAACCTACCTACAATTCAGAGAATATACTTGAAGACAGTTGGCATGAATTAGCTACCGTGCATACAAACCCATCTGGTGGAAACCGAATAAACCATAATTAGCATAAAGTGAAAATAGATGCTACATTTCTCAAAAACATCTGTGGATATTTCCTCTCTGAATTCAAAGTTATGAATAAAGTGTCTTTATAGATAAATTACTTTAAATATTTCCAGTATTACCAACACTTATTCTATGGGTACGACCATCCAGTAACATGGATTTTTAAATTGCCTTTGATTACTTACTACATTCTTGCCTTTCCTTATATGCAATGATACATCTTCGATTTATACTGATTTCCTGGAAATTTTCTAAATATTTTAATACATATACTCTCAATATCCAGCCTTCCTTTTTCTCAGTTTTTTCCAGGTTAGTTTTGTTGTTGTTGTTAGTTGAAGTTTGTCAAAAGGATAGGTACAAAGAAATGCCCAACTTACCACATACAGAAAAATTACAGAGACAACCAAAGTTGATGAGGCATGATTTATATCCAAAGTATGACCAGAATATGTGCCTTGTCAAAACTGAAGCCTAACTTCATATTTTTCTAATTGTCCAAGTTTTTAATGATAAGATTTTAGAAATTTTTCTTGAACTACAGGAGAGAAAACAATATGAAGACATGGAGAGAGAGTTATAATATGGTCAAATTAATAAAGGTCCAAATATCACTTGTGAGAATGAATGTTTGGGTCAATGTTGACCATTCTTTTGGGAAAAATATCTTAGGAAATATATATTTTATGGAAAGAGTCTTTTTACACTCATAATCTTCCTCTTATATACTTATCATGGAGCCTCACATTCTTTATTTTTTATGAATGTGAGAAGGAAAAAAGAATCAGGGCAATGAAAAATTTTAAGGATAGTCTGTTTTAGTTTTTATAAAGTTAAAAGTAAAACAAGAGTAGGAAAAATAACAAGGGACCCAATGAACATCACCTAGTTTGACTCTGTGCTGAGACATTTTTATGTATTAAAGTTAGCAATGGGTAAAACATTAAAAATAACCCAACTCCTTGCCCTGTGTACTATGACTTTGCTTTCTTTTTAAGTGTAAGATAGCTCAGTGAATTTAAAAATTAATTGCTATTATAATTTTTGCTTTTATATTTCTGCAAACAAGTTCTGGCTACTAGAAATAAAATTTTATTTAGTTTTCCTGAGTATGCCTAACATTGGCATAAAATTGTTTCCCTCATATCCAGTATGTTTTGAAACTGAAGATTTTTGAATGAAATGTTGCTGGATTAATCATGGTCCTTAAGTGTCCTAACAGAACTCTCAGTAATGATAAAAAACATGCTATTTCATCTAAAATTCAAAGTACCACACCTTTCTAATGCCCTTTTTCTGACTACTAAAATGTAAACCATTTACACGCTAAAACCAGAGCTTTGTTTCAACAGAAATTATCAAGAAAATTGTTCTGTTCTAATCCATCAAAATGCCATTCTCCTGGTAAATGAGTGGCAGTTCCTGCCAGATAATCCTACCACAATAGCATGTTGATTCTCAGGGTGTCCTACATAGCAATGCTCCTGGCATCTCTCTGACATAAATCAACAGCCCAGGTCTTGTCACATGAATAACAACTTTTAATACTTGATGTACAAAAATTTATATCTGGAAGAGAATATATTTATGTATGCAGAATACCATTCAAGACTGCTAATCCAGGACTTTTACCCTGCTGTTAAAAAAAGTTCCTTGTACTTGCCTTGCCTTCTATCTAGGAAACAAAACAAGTCTCTTAAAAATGAGCTCAAAAAAAAAAGAGTTCATTTTTGGGGAAAAAATGCCATGTTTACAGAAATAATAGTCATGTCTGGTTTTTAAAACAAGACAGTATATCTTGGAAAGATATGTTTTGAAAAGATCCTTTTGTATTGTTTTTGCTTGTGTCAAAGGAATGATTAGAGCCCCAGTAAATGGGAACCTCCCAGAGTAGGCTAAATAGAAGGCCAACAGCTCACATATGGCTTGCAGCTTGGGGGATTTCTCTCAATGTTCTGCCAGAGATGGGACTGCCCAAATGGTTTCTCGCGTAAGTCCTAAGTCATAAACTGCATCCTCCTAATCCAGCCATGCCAGAACTGGACCCAAGGGTATACAGAGTCTTGGCTGATGGGAAACAATGACTGCTTCCTAAGGAAGCCACAGCTGCTTTCCTGAGAGACACCCCAGATGTCTGAATTTTCCCGTACTTTCCATTTCTGACTACCTGTTCTGGCAACAGTTCCAACAAAGGGTGAGGCAGGCAGCAGGCACCCAGCTGTTTTCAATAAGCCTTGGCAATGTAGGTACTGATTACATAAACACTACAAACATTCAAAGAGCATATTTTCTAGCCTTTAAAGCTATAAAAAAGGTGTGAGCCTGTTCAAAAGCCCTACATCTCCTTTGCTCCAAATAGTGATAATGACGACACTGATGATGAGGATAAAAATAATAATGGCTTTAATTATGAAAGCAAAGATTATTAAAGGAAACATGATAACATGAACTCCTAGGAAACAGCTCAATCTATACAGAGAAAATTGTAAAGATGTGAAATTTCCACATTACGGGGTCAATGTTCCTTTATGAAACAGCAAGGTCAAAATGTGTACTTAATTCACTTGATTTCTTATTTTTCCCACAACCCAGGCACAAAACAATCAGATGTTGCATTATCCATTTGCTTTACAGCACATTTTCCTTTTCATTCACATATATTCAAAAATACTGTTTTAAACTTTTAATATATCTAAAATATCCTGTAAAGTATATTAATGAAATATTACATAAGGTCCTCTTTATATTAATATCAGGTCTAGAAACCTAGAGAAGATGTTGATTTACATTTTAATTAAGATGAATTTTCCTGGCTTAAAATTAGTAAGTATATATATATATATATATATATATCTCCACTCTTCGGATCTGAGAGTTGAAAACTGAAAGATTTAAGTAACTCACTCATGCCTATAGGTACATATACAGGTTTATTATTTTTTAATGTTTCTATATTTTACATATTAGATCAAAATATATTTGAACATTGTAAGAAGTGAGTAGGAGCTTCAGTAATCTATATTTCTAGGTGACTATTCAATTTTCTGTACAACAAAGTGATGTCCCTCTCCCAAAGAACAGAATTGAATTCAATTTTTTACCTTAAGATTCTCATTTATTTTTATCTCAATAATTCACAAAAAATGATCTTTGGCCAGGTCAATTCTCTTCAATATATCTATTATTTTTGCCGTAATTTTCTTTCTTCCAAGACCCAGTATATATTCTTTGATATGGATTTTAAATTAGACTCTTTCAAAGAACAAATGCTACTGAATAAAAGAAGCAGAGGGAATGTTTTTCAAATTGTTCTAGAAAAATAGTTTTGGACAAAGTGATCAATTGCTAATCCAAAAATTAAGCTACTGACAGGAAATCTGAATATCATTGGTAAATTAGTGAAGGCTAAGAATGATAAACCACATACACATTACAATTAACTTGGGAGATAAAGTGACCTTAGTCAAATCAGAACTCTGGAAAAGGAATAAGAAGATTAGGTTGTCCCAACTCAACACAAATTATTTTACCTCAGAGATTACTTAGAATTTCAGTTCCTGCCTCTATAAAATTGGAATAATAGTGTCTCTAATTTTCACAAGATTATGGTGAATATGGATTCAATTTTTTAAATTGTAAAGCTTTATAAAGATATAAGATAGATTACTAAAGTGTGTTAATTTTTGTGCTAAAAAGATTCAATAAATTAAAAGTGAAAACAGAGTGACAGATAAGGAGACAAAAATTATAAGTAGAATTTGGAACGTGAGATTTTATAAATGCCAGCTCTGTGTCATGGATGGTCATAGTTAAAATGATGCTTTTAAAACTGTGAATATATAATTATTGCTGGGAAAACATAATTCTCCTACAAAGTAGAGTAGGATTTTAGTGGGTAAGTACAATTATAGATTGATCATTGTTTGGAGAATTGATAGTTCCATTATGTATCTCATCCTGTAAGAACATGGGAGAGTTTGATGTTCCTGATGAGTTTTCACCACGCCAGCCTTCTGAACTGTATCTTTTAGTGTCCTAAAGTGTCCTTTTTAACTCCTTATTTATGACAGAAGTATGGAAAAAGTAATAATTTCTAATGGTCCTCTGTTTTGATCTCTCATGTTACATTAAATTTCCTTTTCATACCTAAAATTGTTAAAACAATTGTTTTTTACACAGATGCTACTGCAGGGGGATCCTGGGTAATATAATGGAAAATATTTTTCTCAAAAATTCTACAGTAAATAAATAATTCCTAGTGGTGGTGTTTCTTGAAATATATATTTTTAGAAAAATGTAAAAAGATTATTTATTTAGTGCTAGGTGTGGTGTCCATAGGAAAAAATAGCATGGCTACTAGTTCAAAGGTGAATGTATGCATAAAAAATTACATTGAATCAGTCCCCATTGGGTTGTATCCACTACATGAATATTTATCACTCTTGTTTTATGCCAGGCATTTCACTGCTGACAGAACTCACTGGTGAGCAATATAGTCCCTGAATTCATTCATAGAACTTAGACCTATAAAGTTTTTCATGAACATATCTATTAAAGGTTGATTTTATATATATATATATATATATATTTCTAAATCTTCAGGTCAAATTATCTTCACAATATTGAGGTTAAATACAAAATAAAAATGTTTTACTAAAAAGAGGTCAATCACAGAACTATGTTAAAGTCCATTCATTGAACAAGTTATTTAATGCCACTCTGCCTCAGTACCTTCACCTGAAAAATGCAGACGATCTTACAAGGGTTGTTGGAATAATTAAATTAAAATAATGTTAGTATTACATTATTACAGGGTTTCATACATGCAAGTGCTCAACAAATGTCACTAGTTTAGTTGATGCTACTGATTTGTTATTGTCACTATTGATATTAGGTCCACTTCTACAGCAGTATTTTCTAAACTTTGTTTGAAAATACATCATGGCAGTTATTCCCCCCATTATATTTAACTTTACAATTTTTTCACTTTAAATTATTATTTGTATATTCTAAGACATATAAAAAGAGATTTCTTTTCAAAGAAAGATGGGATAAAACGACTATAAATAGAAATTCTAATATTTACTTCTTTCCTTCCAGTGGATCCTCTCATCCATCACTTTCAAAAACCACAATCACAAGGATAAAGAAGTCTTCAAAATCCTAAATTTGGTGCCTTGGGAAAAACACTGGCTGAGAGCCCTAAAACCTGGTTTCTTGTGCTTTCTTTCATAAAATGGTTGAGTCATTTTATTTTCTCAGGATGTCAGTTTCTTTAGTTTCTTTTTCTGTTCAATGACAGAATAGAAATAGAAAAATCTCTAAAGCCAATTCTCTGTTCTATTATCTGAAAAGTAATCAAATTGGCCAAGACAATATCACAATGGTAGAAAATTCCCAGGATAGTTCCCCCAAATAATTAAATGTGTAATAAAAAGAACACATCAGAAATGCTTCATCTTGCCCACAATACTACCACAATAAGGTAATTGAAATAACAGAGGAAATGACAGGGAAAAAGACTTTAAAAAATCATTCTCTACACATGTGGAATATGTGAAGAGACTGGCAAAGGATGGGAAAAATGATTTCCAAATTGTCCAGTTTTAAATATCAAGATCCCTAATCGTCTCCCAGGACATAAGCTGACTTTCTGGCACTCTGTTGCCTGAAATTTAGAAACTTAAGGTTCATCTTTGAAAAAATAACTTAGTGGACATCATCAAAAAGGTACAGAGAAGTAGCCACAGCGTGATTCTTAGAAAAATTTGCAGCAGCATATACTGAAATAAAAACAAGTAATGGACAATTTTGATAGTTAGTGGTAAATAATGATGAGTTTTAAGGACAACAGAAATTTCAGAGTTAAATAACTTACCTGCTTAAGTTTAAAGTTTAAGAAATACAGTTATACTTCAATAAAGCTGGGGTAGGGGAAGAAATAAAGTTTGGTCATTAATGTATTGGCTAGGTCAAGTTATAAAATGAAATCTTCAAAACTTTTAGTTTTTATCTAGTCCATAATTCATTGTCAATTGTTTCTCTCTCCAGTGCGAGAGAAAGAAGAGAAGGGGTGGGGGAGAGGGATTATTACTTGGATCCTTAAAAACAATATTATAAAAAATCTGGGGGAAACTAACCAACATAAGATATTGAATAAAGGGATAATTATATTTTAGTACAGTATGAGTTTTCAGAAAGCATTTTTGTAGCTGTAAATGTGTTTATAATTACGCCAAAAGTATATTTTATGGATTCTGGGGAAATGTGTTAATAATTTTCATAAATAAGTAAAGGCAAGTGGAACCTCCTTGGTTAGCTTCTGAAGTTAGCACATACAACAAAAGTTGTCCAGAGTTAAAATTACCCTAGAAAATCCCTTAAATAGCCCCTATAGTATAATGGTTTGTGTACACAAACCCTTTATGGTAATTCCTTCACACACTCAAGTTTGAGAACCCTTGTGCTATACTGAAGAGAACAATCAAAGGAAAGTATGTAGATGTCTGATAATTTAAACCAATCTTGCCTTTTGGTTAAGTGACAAAACTTAGCAGGAAAAAAAAAGAAAGAAAAAAAAAGAAGGAAGGAAGGAAGGAAGGAAGGAAGTAAATGGATAATGAGCTCTGAATTGTTTCTGGTTAACTGCAAGGTTTACTTCTTTTTATTTTTAATATTGAGCCTCTGTTACTCTAGTACTACATGTTAGATGAATGTGTTTGCTTTTGTGAAGGTCAAACAAGATATTAGAGTGCATCTTGGAGTTAGCAGTAAGTTCCAAATTCTGAGAGTAGCTTAAATGCACGTATGATGTTATTCCACTTTACCTTAATATGCAGGAGAATATTTAGCTTGACTTCTTTGCCATAAAAAATTTTGTTTTGAAATGTTTTAACTGACCTCAGCTTTTGGTTTCCATTGCTATTTCTAACTGCATCTTTGACAGCAGTGATCCTTTAAGACCTATGTAGGCAGAAGTTTTATTTCAAACATTCAAGTGAATAAATCCAATTCAAATTCTGTCACAACAAATATGATGTATCAGGACTCTCTGTTATAAGTAAACTAATTTTAGATTTGAATATTATCTTTTTTTTTTTTACCTAATTATGACCTTCTGCAATAAACCAGTCCATCACAGAGTATTTAGTACAGGGATTCCCCTTGTTATAAAGCAGGAGTTAAACAGAGAAAATTACAGAAACCTGGAATGAGATGACTATCATGACCCTTGAAAATTTCACCAGGATGAATATTGACTGAAGTGCCTTATAACTGACAATTTTTCTATGCTCTTATCAGAAGAAAGCACACATATTCAGAAATGTTACTTTTCTTTTTCTTTTTTTCCCCCCTCTTTATTTTTTTCCTTTGCTGTGGTGAAGTGAGTTACAAGCTCCCACAAGACCTGAAGCCTCAACACAGCTTGGGTTGTGGACTGGATTTCTCCCACATGAGTTTGGTGGCCGGGTCAGTCGGAATGATATTAGTACATTTAATTTTCAAAACACACACAGTGGAACAGATGTGTTTTATAGGGACTGCAAAATGAAGTTCAGAAATAAGGGGGCCTGGATAATGTTCTGGTACAATATGGTTAGAGATCACTGTATGAAACTAATTCCTGCTGATAGTCATAACTTGTCTCTGTGAAAACTGGTTTATAATATTTGTGTATAGCACTATGGAGAATATCAAAGCTACCAAGATTTGAAACAGTGCAGCAGGAGCTCCAGAACTTTATGTAAATTAACCCCACAACATGGAACACATTAACTTGAGGGTTTCAGGAATTTGGAACTCAGAATGCCTGGGATGTGGGTTTAATTGAAACGTGGTATTATGACAATCAGTTTTTCTCTGGAGACAGAATTTTTTAAGGTGCATGCAAACGTATAATTGAGCATTGACATATTACATCATAGTGATACATTTTAAACAACCCGTATCTGCTTCACAATATTTATTTCACTGAAATACCACTGGATATTTAAAGATTCCTCCTTTTGAGTCCAGCCATCTGAATAAATGAACAGTACACTGAGGTGAGCCAGTCAACTCTCAGATGGGGTCAGGCCTCAAAGTCTCACACATACACAAAGCACTTCTTCTGGAAAAAATGTTTCTGGGTTTTCAACATAAATCAGGGTCAACACATAATACAATCATACTCTAGTACATTTAAAAGCTGGAAAATAGTCTAACTAGGACAGGGATGCTTCCAGCAAGCCTTCAGGCCAAATAGCAATCAGAGAATTCATGGCTTTGTGCTCAAACCCCATCTCTGTTCAAGTCCATGAAGGGGTTGCCTGTTCTCGTGGGGAAATTTTAAATGGGAGTTAGAAAACTGCACTTTCTCCATGGTTATGATTTTACAGGATTTCTTTTTCTTTTTCTTTTCCTTTTCTTTTTTCCTTTCCTTCTCATTTCTTTTCTCTTTTTTTCAACTGTAGCCACAAATGTACCAATATACTTGTGAGTAAGACTAAATTCCAGGAGCCTTGATTTTCACACCATAACAATTAACTTAAATTTTTATGGTAAAGGAATAAGTCAAATCTTCTGAGTGAAATTCTATATGAATTACTTATAAATAGTAATAAGATTAAATAAAAATATAAAATTTTCTAATTGTACAAAGTCTAACAATATAAAAAATCCTATTTGGTCAAATTGCATATTAGATTCAAAATATGCCTGATAAAATTAAGTATGTTATTGTTTAGGTTCTTTTTATATAAAACATAAAGCATAAAACTAAGAGTTACTTATTGCATGGCAGAGGTGGAAGCTCCAGGATCGACAGACTAACACAAATCTATTGAGCATGCACTATATTCCTAGATATGTACTAAAACTAAAGTGATAGAGAAATAGTATAAAACAATACTATATTTATAATACACATTATCAAAGGGGCTGGGCCTTTCAGTAAAGTGACATATTACACAGATACAGAACCCTCTTCTACTACAAGTACATTGAAATGTTACATAAATGCAACCTTTGAAAACCTAATATATACCTTATCTCAAAAGAAAGAAAGGGAATGCTAGATGCTGGGGAAAAGAGCAGGAACGGGAGGGAAGACAAAGCTGGAACTGGAGTTTTAATGCTCGATAGAGCCATGAAATGTGGTCTTGGATCTTTAAGTGTTGTGATGCCAGAGATGGTCATTCTACATTATGCCCAATCCATGAAAAGATACTAGGAAACAAACACTGGCCCAGAGAGGCTGCAAGGAAGCTTTCAGTTCACCCTATGCTACAAATGGGGAAAAAATCAAAGTGTTGCATGAGATATTGAACAGCCAACATTTGTTCTAGAAGTGAGGGTGGTTCAGATATCCAAAGATGCTAAACTAACATAAAAATGGGTCAGTAATGTGAAATTGCTGGTGGCCCAAAAGAAATAAATATTAAATCATAAAGATGCTATCACATGCCAAGGCACATGAGAAGCCCAGGGATATAAAAATCCCAAATGAGAATGAGCTTATAGTAAAAATGTAAGTATACAGACATCCATACACTCACACACATTTATAAAAGCAAACCAAAAACATCCTGAGGGAGATTCTAACAGACAGAAGAAATGGAGAATTTATACCATGAATGTAAGAACTAAATCATTTGGAAAGATAGAATAAAGTAAGAATTTTCTTTATATTTTAAAGGGATAAAAATAGTAGAAATAATGAGGAACAAACAAGCGACTAAGAAAAAACAGGAGATAAATTTAAACATAAACCAAATAAAAACATCTCAAAACAAATATAGTTATTAAAATTAAAAATCCAATGTGCTGGTGAAAAAGTTTATTATACACAGAAGAATATAAAATTAGGAAACTAGAAGATAGAAATGCTAAAGAGAGAGTTATAGAAACAAAAATATGAAAAAGAGTTGGAGACGTGGAAGTTACATGTGTCTAACATGTGTCTAATTAGATACATGTGTCTAATTAGAATCTAACACATGTTAGAATCACTTATATGTGGAACCTAAAGAAAAATAGAGTAGAAAAGTGGTTGCCAGTGGTTGGTGGGGTAGAGAATGAAGAAATAAGGAGATGTTGGTAAAAGGGTACAAACTTTCAGTTATAAGATGAATAAGGTTTGAGGATCTAATGCTTAACATGGTGACTATAGTTGATAACTATATAACTATAGATATATACCATATAACACTGTATCGTATAAATGAAATTTGCTAATAGAGTAGAACTTAACTCTCCGTGGTGATGGATGTGGTAATGAATTTGATGGGGAATTCTCTCACAATGTATATATACAGCAAATCTTTATGTGTACACTTTACATATCTTACAGTGTTATTTGTCAATATACCTCAATACAGCTGGAAAAAAATAAATTTAAAATTTTAACTCTGATTAAATTTAGTGTTAAATCATGGGTATTTTTAATTGATTTGCTTAATTTTTCCATAGTTTGAAAAAAATTGTAGTTTAAAAGTATTTTTAGGGCTTCCCTGGTGGCACAGTGGTTAAGAATCCGCCTGCCAACGCAGGGGACACAGGTTTGTGCCCTGGTCCAGGAAGATCCCACATGCTGTAGAGCAACTAAGCCCATGCACCACAACTACTGAGCCTGTGCTCTAGAGCCTGCGAGCCACAACTACTGAGCCCACGCGCTGCAACTACTGAAGCCCGCGCGCCTAGAGCCCGTGCTCTGTGACAAGAGAAGCCACTTCAATGAGAAGCCCACGCACCGCAACGAAGAGCAGTCTGCCCTCGCCGCAACTAGAAGAAAGCCCGCGCGCAGCAACAAGACCCAACGCCAACAAAAAAAAAAAAAAAAAAAAGTATTTTTAATGAAAAAGAGGGAGTTAATGAGACCTGTGAAGGTTCAGGACACCGTCAAGGTAGAAATGGTATTCCCCTGGGCCTGAGCAGTGGACTGGACTTGGGGTGGAGAGAAGGAGAAGTAACACAAATGAAGCAAGGAGTCCACGGTCACCCTTGTTGGCCTGACTCTCTTTGAACATATTTGAGAGTAAAAGAAAATTTGAAAAAGAAGTCTTTCTATGGGGGCTATTCAAAACCACACTGAAGAATGGGTATCTCACTGGATGATTTTGTAGGAGAATACCATTACAGAAGTATAAAATATGTGAGATAGATTGAGCAGGAGATCATTCAAATCAGGAAAATCTGGCATATTCATGTGTAGTAAGAGAAAGATTCATAGGTTTATTAATTTATTGCTCAAATTTGTTTTACCTCCATGCATGAATTATCTGTACAATACTCAACAACATTCATCAGGCTATTTCTACTCGTCTGAGATTTGTATTGGAATAGATAATACAGATCACTGAACCGACAGTGACAATACAGGGTGCTGTGTGTAGCAGGGCCACACAACACAGTCTGGGAGATCAAGGCAAGTGTCTTGGAAGAATGAAGTGCCTGGAATACATTATTTCCTCAACTACATCTTTATGAAAGAGTGATTGCATGGTTAAACAAATGATATTTAAACATTAGGCATAAAGGGGAGTTTGCTAGTGGAAAAAAGAATGGAAAATTTGGGGGCTAGAGACAAATAACCAGGGAGAAAAATAGAGCACACGCTGGAAGAATTAAGAGACGTTCGGAACGGTCTACCCCCAAAAGCACAGGAAAAAAGTAGAGAGAGATAAGGTTTGCTTAAGACAAGGCAGGCAACTGAGGGATTTTCATCACAAAGTGATATGATTAATTTTGTTCTGCAGCACCTGGCTGTGGTGTGAAGGGCGGTGACTGGTACACTGGGGGAGAGACCTGTTAGGATGCAGTCTCCGTAAGCTGATGATGACAGGGGCCAGAACGAGGATAGTTTTGGGCGTGGGGATAGAGAGAAAAAGATGGATTTAAAGGATTATAGGGGATTTACCCATGAGAGTGAATGAGTTCCCCCAAGAAATATATACATAAGAAAATATTTTTATACTCTCCTGATAATCCCGTAGCATATTTTCAGAAAAACCAGACAGCTTATTACTTGTTTCCTAAACGCACCCCAGTTCTTTCCTGTTGTACTGCTCTCCTCATGCTCACTCCCTCTACTTCTCTTTTCCTCCAATCCCATTTCTTTAAATCCCACCCATCCTTCAAGGTGGGCTTCAATGTTACCTCCTTCATGGAATATTCCATGATCTCAGTTCTCAAAAATATAGAATCTCTACCTCCTCTAAACCTCCAGATTTCCCGCCTTTATTTCTTTTATTGCATTTACTACATATCGCCTGCAGTGATGGCTACTGAATATCTTATACACCTCCCCAACTGTGCTTTAAGGCCAGCAAAAATATCCAATTCGTTTCCCTCTAAAGCATTTGACGTATTGTCTTATACATACCAAAGTCAGTTTTTACATGTAATACATTACAGTGTATGTAAAAATAGTACATTGTATCAATCCAGAAATGTTTCTTTAAGTATGGATTTGCAAGTTATTTCAATAGAAAATTAACCTCATTTTAAAACTAAGTTTTAGAACTGATTGTAAAACCAAGTCTAGAACTGGCTATTAATTGATGTCAATACATGCTTATTATTATTATTAACATCATCATATATGATTCTTAACATCTGTCCCTTAAAATAAATAACATTAATCTAATTTTAAATAAAGTATGTGTCCAAAGTGATATGTAGGCTTATAATGATGTTATTTTCGGTAATAATATTCATAAATCTTATAAAACCATGAAAATCATAGAAGCATTCAATAAATTTGAGAGAATAGGAAAAATAAAATCAAGATATTAGAATTTTTAACAATTTGGTTTCCTTTTACACCCCCCAAAGATTAGAAGGAGAGAGAGAAGCAAATGGGATCAACTTATTTAAAATTTTTCTGAATCAGTGTGCCTCCTTGGTACTGGGCCAATAGAAAATGTAGAAGAATAATTTGGCCCCTATTTGGCTTCTGGATATTGAGGACATGTGTGTCGGATCAGAGCTACAGGGTGATTTCCGTGAATCTATTCCAACCCTTCTGGAAGTAAAGTCCATCTGACAGTTTCTTGAGCCTGAGCTCAGCTTTTGTTAAGTCATCTATCAAAACTTTGGAATCTGGCTGATAAGGCTGAATGCTGCAGAGGTGCCTTTCATGAACTAACAACTTTACCTACATCATAATAAAGAGAGGGAAAAAAATGACATGATTAAAAAAAAGATCCTCCTTGTCTTTCTCTTTGAATTCTTTATTTCCCTCTCTGAGACAAAGGGCAATAGTAGCAAACATATGCATAATTCTCTTTTCCCCTAAAAAATCAAATACAGTCTTGATTTCTTAGCAGTCAACTTTGATATTTTTTCACCTTACTGAAGGGTTGGATATACTACTTTGCCTTTGTTGCAGACATACTGGAAGTAAATTATGGAATTCCTTTTAAAGAGAGAATAAACATATGGGAGTCCTTTAAAAAAAATATTGTGCAGTTCGATGTTAAACATGCCATCCATAAAGTTAAATTTAAGCATTTGCTTCCTTCAAGGAATAGCCACTTGCTCTCCTCCTGGAGAAAAACTCAACAGAAGGAACATAGTTTTACCTCTTTTCCAGTATCTAACAATTATCAGGTGATTACTAGACACATGTTGTACAGTTTCACCAATTTCATAACAATTTCTGTCAATTTAAAAGTCAAAGATTCTTAATATTTATATAGCATGACCCTCTTTACCTTCAAATTTTCTCAAAATTTACAAAGAAGAAATAGCTTAAATAATTATTTTATGATTAGATATTGCATTTGGAGAATAAAACCTCTAATCTTCCCTGTAGTTGCTCTTTGAGGCATTTTGGTCTGAAATGCTACCTTTGCCTACGGCCATACCACCCTGAATGCGCCTGATCTCGTCTGAAATGCTACCTTTGGAGGAGAAGGTAGGATGTAAGCTTCAAATTGGTCCACTTTGCTATGGTTTAATCACTCCACTAAGGCATTTTGAAAAGAATAGCGTTACTATTATGAATCCAATATATTCTGGGAGGTATCTGATAACAATATTTTTGGTCTAGGTAAATAGAATACTGAGGTTACTCAAGATCTGATGATCAGTTTAATTAACTAGTTTACAAATATTTGAAATGTAGCCTTAAATTTTGATTTTGGAAATCATAATGAAGTGAGACTCAGCCTGATTAACAGCAAACTTAGACAAAAGGCTCAAAATATTTTTAAAGTAAAACAGAGAAAAAGAAAGAAAATGCGTGAGAGAGAGAGAGAGAGAGAGAGAGAGAGAGGATATGAACGAATGGAGATTTGGTGATTTTTAACATTCACCTAAATAGTCCCTTAAAGGCAAAACTTTTTTCTGTGTTAGCCCCCTTTTGCAACTTACTTGACTAATGATTAGAAATGTTCAGTAATTACTAGCAACCCTACTTGGTTATAGAGAAAATTGTTGCATCTACTAACTTATCCTCTAATTTGTTAAATAAATGATCAATTTCCCCCACCTTCTTATTATGAAAATTTTAAACCTACAAAAAATGGAAAAAGAATAGTACCACAAATACCTCTATAATCTTTACATCTTTCACATATATATTATAGTTGGCCATAGGTGTTTTCTCTCCTATCGATCCTTCTCCCTCTTTCTAAACATTTTTTTACCATTTGAAATTGGAAATAACAAGAAATTTTACGCCTATATGCTTTAGTATTTGTTTCCTAAGAACAAGGACTTTGCCCTACATAATTACAAAACTATCACCACATACAAAGAATTTAATATTGATAAAATGATTACAGTATAGATTCATATTTCTGCAAATGTCTCAAAATATGCATGTGTGTACCTATGCATGTACATGGGCTCATGTGAATCCCAGATACACTCAAAAAATCAAGCATTGCATTTGGTTGAATTTTATATTTAATTCAAACACCAACACCACTTTAAGATCTTATGGGCATAGGTGAGGCATAATAGTTGGAATCCAATAGCTTTGCAAACTTTAAATGAATGACCAAAATTTAAAGAAATTACTGAAATCCAGTTTCTGCCAAAATCTAAAAGATGTGAAGAAAATTCAAAATGGCACAGTAATTGGTATTTCTAATTTGATCATTATTCCTGTTCAATTTAGTATTGATACTAAGGGTTACTAGAAATGGTATTATCTGATATCCAAGATGAAATTAGCAGATGAAAATTTTGACAAAACTATAGTTGCAGTGATATCATTATATTGAAATTCTCCATCACATTTTCAAGTAGAAATGACTACCTGCTTTTCTTTTAAAAAGATAATTTTCAGGAAAAAAAGTGAATCTCATCTAGGTATATGAATGAACGTTTGTTAGGGGTTGAACTCAGGCAGATTTTATAACTGGGTCAAAAGAGAATATTAAGAACAGGCACTTTTACAAAATATTAAAATGAATGCAATAGGATGTAAAATTGATTTCTGTCATGTGAAAGAGGGAGCTAGACAGGAAAGAATTTACATGTCTACAGATAAGAGCTATTTTTACCTTGCTATGAGTTATCTATAATTTATAGAGTTGTAAAATAGCTTCCCTAGAATAAGAATCTGATACCTGAAAAGGCCTTTTCCAGGAGTCTAGATAATGTGTAGTTTTTACTTAAACACACATTTTTCCCTATATCTTTTCTAATTCCTGCCCTCAGCTATTTAAAATTTGTTATAATGATGACTACATTTAACTACAGATGACAGCAATGTTATGGCATTTGAATTCTTGAGATCTGTATGATTAATTTAATCCTGACAAATACATTATGAATATGCAAACAAGCAAACATTTTTTTATCAGCAGCTTTATTGGGAAATGTGCTAAAAATATGTGCTCCAAGCAAACTTGGCTGGAGAATCACACCTTCATTGTCAAGTAACTGTTATTTGAAGTATTCTTTTAATGAACCTTTGATATATAACATTTATTTACAATGATGTGTGTCAGGATTATTACATATGGGCAGTAAGAATGAAACAGATCTAGAAGTCAGAGAGCCACTATTTGTAAGGAGGTATGATATTCCTCCCTATACTCCAGGCTTCCAAAGAGTTCTAGAATAGGAGTATAATAAAAGGTAAAAGGATTTCACAGAGCCACACTGTTCTTTGGAACTATACACTGTGGTCAAATCTTTGACCTCTAACTGTCTTATATACCTTCCTCATCACCCAATGCCCCTGGAACTCTATGCTTGAAATTTCTCTTCTGCTGTTTGCCTGAGCACTGCTTTCCTACTCTAACTCTAAGAGGTTAGATAGGACTGTCCATAGGAAATATGACACAATGGTTGGCTCACGAAGAGGATCAAAGCAGTTAGCAAATTTGGCGATATCAGTAACAGGGTCCAATTATATCTTCAAAAGTCTTAAAAATTATTTTGCTTCATATTACACATCTAGTAATACTGGAAGGGTTTTAAACGTTTAATTTTTGTTTAATAAAAATATACACACATTGTCGAAATATTGGAAATAGGAATATTATAAAAAACAAAAATAAAGATCCTAATTCAGTGGTGGGGGTAGTTTGGGAAGACATTATTAACAATTGGTATAATTCCTTCAATTTTTTTCTTTATATTTCTCTTTTATTCATTGCATGTTAAAATCATACTAAATATTTTGATATATTTTCAATTTAACACATGTGAACATTTTTCTTTGTGATTACATATTCTTCAAAAATAAGATTCTCAAGAATTATGTAGTGTTTCACTGCATAAATGCTCACGATTTTATTCATTCCCTAAAACTGCATATTCCATATGCTCCTAATAATTTACTTCTATACATAGTAAGGTGATGGTAATCTCTATATGACAACCTTTCAGCCAATCTTTGTATTTTCTTATGACATGTTTCTGTGGTTGGAATTACTACAAAAGACCACAAATATTTTAAATTTCTCCATACCTATTGCCAAAGCTCCCAGTAAAATTGTGTGAAAATTTATAATACAACTAGAAGTATAAAAGTATGCACATCTCATTACACTCACACCAAACTTACTTAGTATGATCTGTTTTAAAAAATATATGTTAATCTGAGGGATGAAAAAGGCAACCTAATGGTTTTTGTTGAGTTTTTTTTTTTTTTTTTTTTGATGATTGCTAAGGTTATTCAGCTTCTATTGGAATTATTACTCATCTAGCTCTCAATTAAAAAATCAACATATTCATCCCTAAGGTCATTTATTGTTCATATAAGTAAATAAATATGTCTTGGTTTATGAAATATTCAGGAAAGACAAGCACAGACATAGTAAATATTTTAAAGCATCTTCTTAATTATTTGAGTACTGATTAAACTGATTGATCCAAATTATGATATTCATTCTGTGAAACTTGGCTTTTTCTTGACAGTTTTTTTCTACAGTTCTCCTCTTACCTGGGCATCTAGGCACCGAGCCCACTATCTGAACTGATAGTACTTTTTCAATAAATATTTACTGAGTGAATGAACAGGACAAGTCAGCCCCTACTGTGATAGACATTTTCTCATTGCATATTTCATAGGTATAAATGTGACCCAAGTTTGTCCTGGCTTTATTTGCCTCCATCCTATTCATCCTCTGCCCTAATAAAAACCAGCCCTTCTCACATCAGGTTTTATTCACTAAAATCTTATCAAACCTGGGTCTGGAGGGTATCCAAAAAGCGGAACTTTGAGCTCGATGTTACCTCTTCATAACATCTGATAATGCACTCTTTATTTCAAATATCACTGGTCTAGATCTGTATCTAAAGTCAGACTGGCAGCCAAGGAGATGATCTGCACTAAAAGAAACCAGTTTGCTCTTTGTTTACAGGGATTCTATATTGTTTAGCCATTGTCAGACATGACCTTAGAAAAGTCAGTTATGCTGTGAGATGGCAATTATCTTCCGACTCGAATTCTGACAAGGATATTCTGAATTGATTTCTAATGAGAAAACAGTAGATATAAAATTAATCACAACAATCTTCTATAGGTCCTACATTAACAAATAGTCCTTGATGTTCCAGTCTATTACTTAGCTCATTGAGCCATGTTACATTTTATTTTTTTTCCTTTTATTTATTTATATATATATATATTTTATTTTACATTGGAGCATAGTTGATTAACAATGTTTTATTAGTTTCAGGTGTACAGCAAAGTGATTCAGTTATACATATACATGTATCCATCCTTTTTCAAATTCTTTTCCCATTTAGGTTGTTACAGAGTATTGAGCAGAGTTCCCTGTGCTATAACAGTAGGTCTTGTTGGTTCTCTATTTTAAATATAGCAGTATGTACATGCTACATTTTTAGAGAATAGAAATATAGGGTCAGAATTTCTGTTTTGGTAGAGCTGGCTTTTGAGAAAAAAAAAAATTCTCTCTGCATAGCACCTTTACTTTATTATTAGCCCTGGAGAAAATAGCCCTGGATAATGTCAGCTTGCTCACTGACCCATAGCGAATCATTTTGGCACATAACGGCACACTAAATTACTCTCAAACCTTAATTTCCAACTATTTTTAGGGCAAAAACATTGGATGCTAATCTTACAGATATAACTTATTATCAGAGTCACCTTCTGAAGAGTTTCACATCCATGAAAAATAATCCAAAAGAAGACATCATTATAAAATCAATAAAAGGAAAAACCAAGAAATGCCTTTTTCAGACTGTATCTCCAATAAATTATCATCTCGTAGAAGAAAGGCAAGGACCTTTAATTATAATTAGGGAAGAATGCTGAATTATTACTTGAGTAATTACCTGAAAAATCCAGAGAAATGTGAAAACCGTGCCTTATCTTCATCTTTTCCCCTAGAACCAGCTTACCCCTATTTTTATCCATTTCTCCTATTGTTTTAAATAAAACTTGTGTTTCTTTCCATATTGTTTCTTTCCACATTGTTTCTTTCCACAGGAAATTAAAGTCTATACTTTTCCAACAAGCAACACAACAAGTCTCTACTTTGGTGGGCAAGTGATAAAATATATCTTAAATTAGCAGGTAGCTTGAGGCACATGTGGCCAAAACATGAGTTGAAGGTGCTCCAATGTTGACAAAACATACTTCATGGAGGGCGTGGAAAATCCCAAAAGATCCACAGAGCTCAAGGAAAGGTAATTAAAACCAACTCTGCAGGTTATAAAACTGGAAAGGGGTTTAAAGGGAGGCTGAGTACCAGGAAAGAGAGGCACAGTGTAGGAGAGGCAAAGAAAGATTGAGGAAAAAAGGCTGGAGGAGAGTTGTGAAAGGGTCAAGTAAAAGAGCCAAGAGGCACAATTCAAAATATTAAGAGTTAGGCAGAAGGACATATTGGAGATGCATGCAGAGAAGTGAAAGAGTAAGTCACTAAGAGAAAAAGAAGAAGGAAAGACAATAACTAAAGGAAAATAAGTACAAGATACCAAGAGATACAAATGATCATTAAAAAGCTATCTGGCATTCATTCATGTTTTGCCATAGCAATTATCTGCCAAAGCTGAAATTACAGTATTCCTCTGTGATTCGCCTTAATAGACTCAGCCAGGTGCATTATCTGCAAGCATTCTCATTCAGGAGAAAAATTAGCCAATCATCAATCTGGATGTGAATTTAAGGGACAAGAATAAGTGAAAGCTCTCCAAATGATATTTATGCAGTGGGCCAATCAAAATTGCATAAATTACTGAATTCAATTGCCAGGAAAAGGGGTTAAATTTAATACAGCTAGACAGCTGAGCAGCTGCTTTCATGATTTAAATAAAAACAAGCTGAAACCCATGCTGTCAGCTCAGTGATATATGACTTGTAATGGGATGTTTCCAACCTTCACTTCCATATGACCCCCTCCACTTTAGGTAATGCTCCTTGCCTCCAGTGCAACCAACTTTTCAGAAAAACATCTGGGTCTCATTCCTGCTCTGTTAGCTACAATGCTGCCTCCTACAAACATAAATGATTCATTGGACAACACCCTTCACTTCAGGATCAAATTCGGGAGTTTCACTGATAATTTTATCATGTTTACAACCAGAGATACTGTACACGAACAAGGCACACATTTGATCCACAAAATTCCTTCACATGGTGTTCATACTAGTATAGATTGTATGTATAAAATGAGAGGTGAATTTTAGTGGTTGAAATTAGAAAAACAAAGAAAGGCTATCCCCAACAGAATGGAGTTTTTGTCTTGCTACTGCCCTACTCCCTTATATTAGAAACTTCTCTTCATCTACACATTCCCCCTATCCTTCCAAAAAATAAAGGGAAGGGAAGAAGAAAAGACAAACATCCCTCTGAAAAGTGGGCCCAGCACAGGGAAAAGAAAGATGAAGACTTTGCCAATTACACAGAACTTTCACTCAGGTCAAGGTCAAATCAAGAAGAATTTATCCTACTATAAGAATAAAAATGCCAGAAATGACAATGATTATGGAAAAATGAAAAATCATATATATAAAATACTCATGATTTGAACCAGGACATTTTGTGTCTTGCAAAGCAAACCATGAAGCTCACACTTTCTATGAAGATATTCATTACTGTAGAAACCAAAACACGGTAGATGCTATCCCGAAAGGGAATCTGAAATAGTCACTTGATACTTTAAGACTGTGCCTCCAATAACCGATTTGCAAGTTGTAACCATCGTTAAAAACAAACCATATTTCCCATTTTTAATTCATGAAACCCAAATTAATATTATAATGTATACAATTTACATTAATTTCTCATTTTAATACAGCAAGTGTCTACATATAGGCACATACAAAATTTTAAGCCGGACTTTCTAAAATGATTACTTTCCCCATTAAAAGTCAACAAAAAGGAGAAAGAGGAGGAGCGGGAGGAGGAGGAGGAGGGAGAGAGAGGATGGAATAGAGCAGCAGCAAGACCAGTGGCTTACTGGGGCTGACTGCAGAAATTTGTGAGAATTTTGTTTCAGGAAAGAAGAAAAAAAGCAGTAATAGCTAAAGTAGTAGTTTTTTTGTTTTTGTTTTTGTTTTTCCTCCTTGCAAAAGAATACAAAGGTTCTTACATTTCCTCCTTACAGTTATAAGGAGGTACTTATAAAAGTACTCTGAAATTTAAAGGTCAAAAAAGTTCACCAATAAAGATAATTGGGGAGTCCAGCTCCTGCTTAAAAACCAGTATGTAATTTTCTAGGCCTGACTGTAGGCCTTTACAAAGGTTTTACCTGGCAGGCCTCAGGGGGAAAGCTGTCCTCCCCGAACTAGCCTTGGTGCACAGTCTGGAGGGAGTTGCAGCCCGAGACTCAGCCCTCCCGCTCCCCCCTCCCCCCTCCCCCACCCCACCCCACCCCAGGTGGGACAAGCTCTTTCATATATTGACATTCTGAGCCCAGGCAACTTCATTCCCAGGTTTCTTGATCTGAGGCCTTGGGCAGAGGTCTTCTGCAGACGCCTCTGCAGAGAGCTCCTTGTGGGGGAAGGTAAGGGAAACTCAGAAGACTCCACTCGGACTCAGGACCCGGTATTTTTCCACTCCTAGCCTTTCCCCCTTGCGCTCTCCCCAACCCAGGGCCCACAAAACTGCCAGAGCATTTTATTTGGGGCTCCCTCAAGCAGTGAGACACGACCGCCACAGCCCCCATGTCTGTGCTGATGCACCTGACCCTCCACCTGTAGGAGGAGAAAAGAACAGGGGGAGTTGGTGCTTTCTCTGGTTGTGGACTCCTGCTTATACCATCACAGTTTTAAAGGCTTAACTTCATTTTGGGCTTGTTGCTTTAATCCGCTACTCTGACACCTGGCAGCTCAGCTCTCTCTTTCCCAGTTCAGCTAAGCCCCGGACAATAATAATGCACAAAATTCACTCATTTACAATTTAAAGCATCATCAGAAGAGGCTTTTCAGAGCATCACAAAATATAAAGTGTTTCCCCTTTAATTCCTCATTAATTCCTGAATATATTAGTTGGATGGTTGCAGTAGGGCAAACACAAGTTACAGGAGGACAGGAATATGATCACTGCTACCTTCTGTTAACACTGGGAAACTCGCTCAACTTCTAATACATTTTTATCTTTCTTGTTTTACAGTCAAAACCTATCAATAAGACAGTTTGATGGATGCTGCTTCTACAATCGTCTCTCACTTCCCCAGCAATGTGAGCCAACGTACACCCATTTGGTCCTCCACATTCCCCACCTTATCTGAAGGCATAGATCAAAATTGTCAGCTCTCACATACGAGCTTTCTTTGAAGTCCCATTCTGTATTTTAAAAAATGCAAAATTTGCATTTTATTTTATGATGTGATTATGTTTTAAGAGAAAAATCATGTGTTAACCATCATGCCATTTAAGAAAGTATATATCCGTGTTTATTCAACAGCTCTGCATAATGAATGGCCCTAATTAACTCATATGTATATTTCATTTTGCAAAGCAAAATCTAGTGGAGCCAGTCAGACTTGGGTTAGGATCCTAGGTCTTCTAGGCATTACTGAATTATCTGTGGGGATAATGTTACCATCTTGCAGGGTTGTGTGAGGGTAAAATGAAATAATGCGATCTTCAACACCTATTTCTTCTCTTTCTTCTGCACCTCTTTTCATATGTAACTGGTTAAAAAGCTGCTCAACTTTGTGGCCCAGACATAGCATGGTGTCACGGCCAAAGTAACACCAATCTGACAATCAAAAGTAATGGAGAGGTAATTTATATATTCATTGCAAACTCTTCAAAAAATGTCAAGGGGGGGTTATGCATAGAAAATAAAAAGCTCTTAAAATCATTTTCACCATCCTTTCCCCAGAAGTCATTTGTCATTAAGTATCTGTTCTCTATCTTTCTCACAAAAATTTCCAAAGTGATTTTTAAATATTTTTTGTCCTGCCATCTGCTGAATGTTTTCTTCTCTTTTCCTCAGCTATCAAACTGACCCCTTCAATGCAAAGCATTCGCCTCTCTCCATTACTCATTTGCTGACTCTGTACGATGCTAGTCCAACAATCTGACTGGTAACATCTGCTCCTTACCAGGCATGGGACATGGAGATGTTGAGTATCCACGTGCACTTGGGGAAAGAGGATTTGTGAAGATAAGCGACTTGCACAAGGTCACAAATTTAGTAAGTGAAAGATTTAACATGCACTTGTTTTCTCCTCCTTCCCTCCCTCTGTCTCCCCCCTTTGCTGTCCTACTCCCACTCCTTTTCATAAACCAAACAGCCTTAGTCATGCATCAGCCTGTCAGAATATGAGGCATAAACATGTGAGTCTCGTACCACTGCTAACTTGATGGGTAAGAGGATTAGGGAAGAGCTCAAAGTAATCAGTTCATTAACACTAAAATATTTTATGGAAAAAGGAATTCTGCCTTTAGAACTTCAAATCTATGCTACATGATTTGAAGAACGTGTACTACACAGCAGGGAAGAAAACATCTGCCAATGAGTAGAACCTGAATCAAAGGAAGTGTTATTAAGAAAATTGCCTTAATTAAAATTCAACACTTCAGTACTCTATAAAAACACAATAATGACAGCAAGATTTAACTTTAAATGTGCAAACCACAAAAAAATGGAAACTCAGAAAAATCCCATCTGGTTCAACCTATCATCTTCAGTAGGTAGGTGCTAGTCACAGGGTGACTGGGAGGAAAAGAACTTAGGATGTATTCGAAAAGAGACAATAGGCTCAAAATGGCTTCAAAATGGCTACAACAATAGGCTAAGTCCACATCACCAAACAAAGTGAGATTTAATACCCAACCTAATTACAGTTTCAACCTCTCCCAGCAAAGTAATCTTAATGGGTCAGTCTGGAATTTCCTGGTCAGCACCAGTGAGGTAATCTGCCTGACAGATCCCTTCCATCCCCCAAGAATGCTGAGGAAGTCCACTCTCTCAGTGTCCCTGTCTCCTTCTGCCTACAAAAGCTTTCCATTTTGTACAGTTCCTCAAAGGGAGCTCATTTATATTTGCTAGATGGGATGCTGCCTGATTCATGAATCATTAAATAAAGCCTATAAGATCTTCAAATTTACTCAGCTAAATTTTGTTTTTTAAGGAGAAGGAAAAAGACAGAAGAGCTCAAAGAGAAATGAATAAAACATTTCAAAGAGGAAATAGAGATTATAAAATATCAAATTGTGGCATAGGTGGAATTTTATACCATGATTTCTATCTGAAAGTCAGACTGTTGTTCTAAAGAAATAGTCACTTATTGTTTTTGATTCATTATCAACTGTCAAAAAAAAACCACAAAAAAACCCAAGAATACAAAGGGAAAAATGAAAGACATCAGAAAAAGAGAAAGGGGATTAATAGCCTCCAAATCTATGGATTTTTTTTACATGAGCATACTAGTTTTTTTGTTTTGAACTACTATGAAGAAGTTTTATGACAAGTGTACTAAATTGTGTGGGCTAAAACAAATCCATCTAAAGTGCCAGCCACAGCCTGGTGTTGTGCACACTTGCCTGGCTGGGAGTAAGGAAAACCTCTCTCAGAGTGCACTCACGATGTCTATCAGGCAAAGCCCAGGCTAAAAAACACAGCCCACTCCAGGGAGCTTGAGGGAGGGATTGAACATGGAGAACCAGTGACAAAACTGATGGCAGAGAATAGAGGTGACCAGGGGCTGGGGGAGAGGGGATTAGGCAGTTACTGCTCAAGAGTTACAGCATTTTTGTTTTGAATGATGGAAAAGATTTGGAAATAGTGGTGATGGATACATAACATTGTGAATATACTCTAGGCCACTGAATTGTACACCTGAAATGTTGACTTAAAATACACTGATTTGCAGAATTAGAAACGGTCAAATTAATCAACTTTCTATTGTGAAAATTTTACCACAATCGAAATAAAAGAATTAAAGAAGCAGCCAATAAAAAAAAAGTGATGGCAGAACACAAAAACCAACAGGAAACAGTGTAGCAATTTAGAGATTAAACACAGCAACAGATTAAACCACAGCAAGAAGACTTGGCTACCTAGGCTAGAGGGACCAAGGGAGCGAGAATGGAGTTACCAGGGTCTGTGAGACAAGGTTCAAGGACTGGAACAACAGTAGAAGCTGCAAACACCAAGGAGACACAACCACTGCTGAAGATGCTGCCCAGAGCAGTCAGAGGGGAAAGGACTCTGGCTTCTGTCTTCCTCCCAACCATCAATATCCCACTGCTGCCCTACAGTGGCCAGAACGAGGTGGAAGACAGAGGTTAAGGAGCCTAGCGATGTACTTGGCAGGGTTCAGTCCCCTCAATCCAGAAAAGAGCAAGGAAAAGGCAGGGAACGGATCAGGGAGAAACCAGCAAGTAACCCCCCATACAACATACATGGCTGATGGTGTAGTTGGGCATATCTTAAAAAAAATCTGGGGATTCCCTCATGGCGCAGTGGTTGAGAATCCGCCTGTCAATGCAGGGGACACGGGTTCGAGCCCTGGTCTGGGAAGATCCCACATGCCGCAGAGCAACTAGGCCCGTGAGCCACAGCTACGGAGCCTGCGCGTCTGGAGCCTGTGCTCCGCAACAAGAGAGGCCGCGACAGTGAGAGGCCCGCGCACCGCGATGAAGAGTGGCCCCCGCTTGCCGCAACTAGAGAAAGCCCTCGCACAGAAATGAAGACCCAACACAGCCAAAAATAAATAAATAAATTAATTAATTAAAAAAAAAAAAAAAGAAGAACCTCTGCTTTGCTGCAGCTGTGAGGAAGAGGGAATATTTAAAAAAAAAAAATCTGATAAAAAATATTATAAGGATTTGACCAAATCCTTATATAATGTGTATAATGTGTTTTATACACATTAGAGAAAGATCAAAATAAATCTTTTCCTGAAACTCAACCACTAACAACAACCTCTAGAAAGGGATTAAAAATAGTCCTTCCATCCATTTATCTTTTTGGACCACAGGTGAGTTTGTGTTTAGCAAATAGATTATAATGTGAATCTTCCAATGTGAAGTTCATAATTTCCTATCTCAAAGAGTAAGGACTTAGTTGTTTTCTTGCCATCTCCACGTACTTTACTCTGTGTGAATGTCTATCTCTCCCAAAGTTAGTGTCAGATACTAATATCTTTTTCATCTCCCTAGCACAGCCAGGGACCAAAAATGTCTTGACTTCCTTATCTGCTGATGCCTTAGTTCACTTGGACACTGGTCTTGCCTGCACTCAAACTGTTTTCAAAATATGCCACCCAAGAAATAGTTTACAAAACAGCTCTTAGTGAGACACTTTCTTCCTTAAAATCCATCCGTAGCTTTTTTCTCTTACGGCGTACACTCTTAAAGTGTTTGGTCTACAGTAAGGGTCAGCAAAATTTTTCTGGAAGGGAACACATAGTAAATATTTTGGGTTTTGCAGGCCATATGGTCTCTGTCATAACCACTCATTTCTGCCATCCTAGTGTGAAAGCAGCCTCAGACAATCTGTAAACAGAAGGGAGAGGCTATGGTCAATAAAACTTTATTTGTGTACACTGAAACTTGAACTTCATATGATTTCATGTGTCACAAAATATTCATCTTCTTTTGATTTTTATTCTACAATTTAAACATATAGAAACCATTCTTAGCTTGTGGGCAGTACCAAAACAAAAGGCAGCCTGCAGACCGCTGGTTTACAACATAACATTTTCTAAGATCTGTTGCCTGCCCTCTTTTCAGGCTTATGTTTTCCCATCTCCCGCTCTTGGTTTAGTTATGCTGAGCTACTTATTGTTCTTTGAGCATATCATGCTATTTGTTACAAGTTTCCTCTGCTAGAATGACTCCTCTTTCTCCTATGCATTCTGCAAATCCCTGCTCAAAGGGACACTCCTCTGAGACTCTTACTCAGGAATTTGAGCTGCTTTATCCAATATTTATCTTATAACCTCTCACTACCCATAATAGTGTATGTGCCCAAACATGGTTCTTCCTGTACTGAAATTATCTGTGCATTTTCATTCCCATTGACCTTTAGCTTCATGTGGACAAAGACCTTCCTTGTTTCATTTG
The DNA here is from genome assembly GCF_028023285.1 of Balaenoptera ricei. Taxonomy (NCBI): domain Eukaryota; kingdom Metazoa; phylum Chordata; class Mammalia; order Artiodactyla; family Balaenopteridae; genus Balaenoptera; species Balaenoptera ricei. The sequence continues at coordinate 69,275,360 of NC_082647.1, forward strand.
TGTTTTCATCCCTAGAATTTTGCAAAATGCCTAGAGTATGGCAAATACTCTAATGAATAATTGTCCACTGAATGGAGTGCCAGTTAACTAAAATAAAATTTCACTCTTCATCATAACATGTTAAGTAACTACCATAAATGGTGAGCTTAGCAGCGTTTCCTCATCTAAGCACTGGTGAGTAAGTTTGGTCACTTACTTATATGTAAAGGGTTCCTTCAAACCTGACTCTGTTCACAGACAACTACTACAATGACTCCATAGTGCTGTTTCCTGTTAGTGTAGAAATAAGTTGTTGGGTTGTTTTTGGTTTTATTTTGGTTTTGCTTTTTCCAGACACTAATTAATTATTGTTTTGAAAAACAGATCCTAAAGAAGAAAAATAGACTGAGATCACTATCGCCTCCAGAAGCCACAGAACCCTGTGAACATGCAGATGAAATGCCCAGAAACCATACTGCTGATTTTTTTGTCAATTTTACTCTCTTTGGATAGAAGAAGGAAGTAATTTAAAACATTACTTTTTAAAAAAGAACTGGTAAACAAGGCAATATTGTGTTTCAGACTGCAGAATTTATGTGATTTTAAAGGAAAAATGGGGAGATGGGAAAGAAATTCCACACCAAAAGTAATTTTTTCTTCTCTGCCCTTTGGTATCTTTTAGGAGAGGATTCCTAGAAACATTAGTGGGTGGGGAACCTGAGGAACAAATTTAAAACAGTGTTTCAAACACCCTAAAGAAATATTAAATAAAGGAAACTAGAAACTGCTTTCTATGTCCTAAGAGGGGCAAGTATAAGGAATGTAAGTTACACATTTTAAAACATTACCAGTATATAACGATTAAAGATATGGAAAGGATTCCTTAATTGAAGACAGTTATTCTGAAGATTTTAAGGAAAAAAATCTATCTGTTATTGTATAAGATGTTATTGTATTTTTCATAAATTTGGAGGGCAATCATATATTTATTAACAAAACAGAGAACAAAAGGAAACAGCTTTTGATAGGTAAGTATGGCAAAAGAAGATAAAGATCCCTGTCTTGAACTGTATCAAATGTTAGATGTGAAAATACTGTTCCAAGATCCCTGCTTTGACTTACACATAAGAGGTCTGTATAGAGACAATTACTGGTCCCAGGACTAAAGTGTGTAACTCAAAAGCTTAAAGAGCAGCCACAGATCATGTAATAGGCAGGTGCAATGAAGTGAAAGACAATCAACTAAGACATGAATTAGAAATACATACTTTAAATACCAAGAGATTTGGGTGTGCCGCTCTCCTGTTATCTACTGGAAGTTGTCCTAATTTAAAAGTTAGAGTCTAATTACTGATTAGTGGTAAAAAGTTGGCCTGGGGCTTTTTTATATACATCAGATTTTCATACTACTTTCTATTCTGTCATCAAAATTCTCTTAAAAACTTTCCTAACACTGTAATTACACAAAAACCAGACTGAAGGTCATGACAAGTGCAACCACCACCTAAAACCTAAATAGCTAAGAAACAGCTATCTAAGAAATAGAAAATATTCAAACCCCACTATAAAAAGTGAAGAGATCTTTATGATTAAGGCAAAGAAAGAGATTTTGAATGCTTTTCTTCTATAACCACTGTGTAATCAACCTCTAATTTGCCTTATAACTCTTGGAACTTCCTGAAAGATTATTTTGCTATGAAGCTCTGTGTCTGCACATATTCACACCAGACAATGGAGAGAAAACCAGGGGAAGTAGCTTCCAGAAGCAGCAGCTGAGATCCAGAACATGTGCATGGAGAAACTGTGTCTACCATTGCTGTATGTTCTTTCTTCTTTGGAGGGTCTTGCTTATGTCAGAGTTTTCAGAGATTTTCACCAGAAAAAGATGAAAAAAACATTTAGGAAAAAAAGAAGCTCATACAGACATCCTTATCCTTTTGTGTCCCCAGTGTTCTTTTCATTTGTGAGAAGAAGAAATAGGTCTACTTGGTATTTAAAATCCTGCCTACAGTTCTGTGACAATGTGTATATAGCATATTTGAGTTAGATCTAGAGATTTTTTTCCCTTGCCTATAGAACAATTTACATTCAAAATCTGACCAGACAAAACTATGGAATTTAAGGTCTGTTTCAGGAGATGGGATACAAAATGTCAGGGAAACTAAAAGATATGCTTCTGTAAGAGTTCACTAAAGATAAAAGTTAAGATAAACATTCCTTTTGCAGGTGTAAACTATCCAAAGTTGTCCTTTAAATAATAGTTATATACATATATATTGACCAAGAAGGACTTAAGTTTCCTTCAGATTGACCAAACTTTAGACAGTCTGCGACCTGACTCCAGGCCCCAGATATCCCTTTTCTTAGTTACTTTAGAAAACTTTCAGTTGTAAATTATTTCTCTGCCCCTTTGAGATGTTAGTCTCCCAGACTCTTACCAGTTTTACAACCCGGAAATGTCTTTCTCAGGGACCTGGAAGCCATTGTTTTGAAATGTAATCATCAAGACCCTATCTCCGGTCTCTGTGGAAAGGTAGCAGTCTAACTTCAGCAAGTGACAATATCAAATACAAATGGTCTAATTACACAGACCAATCTCCCATGAACATCCTCAGGTACTTTTCCATTAGCTCACCCCAGCATTTACAAATCCTCCCATATTTGGTTTTAGGGGAATTAAGTTCAGTTTCTCTCCTGTACTGCAATACAGGAGAGTTCTATTGCAATATTCTTAAATAAAGACTTGTCATTTTTAACAAGTATTTAGAGTTATTCCTCTTCTACAATAAACACACGCATATACACACATGCCTGCACACACATACATGCACACAAAATGTACATATACATTTTTAAAGCTAATTCTATTTTAAATTATTCACAATTTTTAATGTTATCAACAGATTAATCTAAAGTTAGAGTTCAAAACATAAAGGCAAAAAAGATTATACGTTAAAATTAACGTCTGTGGAAGGGAAAATGAAGGAAATTCAAAGGTATGCATTTCAGAGAATTTGAGAAAATGAAAATTATACAATTTGTTTAAGAAAAAAATTTCCAATTTTACATTCTATTATTATAAATAAAATATACCATGTTACACAATAAAATGGTCATGGAAAGTTATAAGTGTAATTATTTTTGAAAATAAAAATATTTTATATGCCCTAGGGCATTTAATAATTTAATAATATGAATAATTATAATTATACTAATTTAAATAAAACAAACAGTAATATTAACATTAATAATTTAATAACACATCCCTATTACTACATGCCAGGTACTATTTAAAGTTGTTTGCATATGTATTAATCAACACAATGATTTTGTGAAGTAGGTTTTATTATGCTCCACTTTACAGCTGAGGAAATTGAGGCACAGAGAGGTTAAGTAACTTGCCCAAGGTCACACAGGTAGTGAGTAGGAGAAGTGAGATTTGAACTTGGGAAGTCTGGTTCTAGGTCTGTGCCCTTAGCCTTGTGGAAGGCCAGCTCCCCAAATATCACCAACACCGCTTGTTGGTAAGACAAAGCTGAGTGGCTGCTTATAGCCCTAAAAGGGATCAACACCTCCAGAGCTGCAGCAGTGTCTCTGAGGACAGAATCAGAGGTCAGAACTTACTGAAAATTGAAAACTTGGTATAAGGCAGGTCTTAACAAAGGAATGGCTTGATTAGTATTAGCTAAAGATCCAGATAAAAGAGTCTAGGATTGGTTGCAAAAACAAGTTGAAGATATATGAGGCAAAAGATTTACAGAACTGAGGGCACAAATTGTATGCTAATGCTTTCTGTTGAAGATGGATCAATCTGGACCAGTATGAAATACCAAGCAATTTTCCTGAGCTAAAGTCATGCTAAAGAAGACAATGGAATAGTAAAGTCATGTGAATGTACATACTAGGCTGTATGGGGGCCTGTAATTTGGTCTTCACTGTCCAAGCTGGGTGTGGGAGTATATACTTTGGGTTCTTTACATCTCTTAAAAGACTACTATAGCAATTTTTGTTTCTGTTTGAAAGCAGTATGCCTGTTGAATAAATTAACTGTTTTAAGTTGACATTTTAATATGCTTTTTAAAGCACCATTTATGTTAATAAACCAATCAGGATAATTTATAACTTAGTGTGTTTTATAAATAATTTAACTTGCTCTGATTTAACTCTAGGTAGATGTGTCTGCAAATTGACATATTTGTATATTTTGTATATTCATATACAATTGAATGTATGAACATTGCTATATTCATATACAATTAACATAATTAATTGTATTCAATTAACAGTTGAATTGAATACAACTGTTTAACAGACCTCACTGGTTTTTAGACTTAAAAGCAAACCTTAGAGTTTTGTCTAGGACATGTAAGAATAGGCTATTTTTCACATGAGTATTTTCTCATCAGTGCATTTTGCAACTAATATTTTCCCTTGCAGCTATCTTTTTTTTTCTTTTGTGTTGTTGCTTTAACTCATTATGAAGCAATAACTGCTGTTGCCAATAGAAACTTTTAAAAGAGAAAAAAATGACTTCTCCTGACAAATGATCAAACTACATTAAAGAGATAATATAATAATATATAATAAACATCTTTTTATTAAAAGTACAATTAGGGAGATTAACCAAGATGGCGGAGTAGAAGGACATGCTGTCACTCCCTCTTGCGAGAGCACCAGAATCACAACTGGCTGCTGGACAATCATTGACAGGAAGACCCTGGACTTCACCAAGGAGGATACCCCACGTCCAAGGACAGAGGAGAAGCCACAGTGAGACGGTAGGAGGGGCGCAATCAGAGTAAAATCAAACCCCATAACTGCTGGGTGGGTGACTCACAGACTGGCGAACACTTATACCACAGAAGTCCACCCACTGGAGTAAAGGTTCTGAGCCCCACGTCAGGCTTCCCAACCTGGGGGTCAGGCAACGGGAGGAGGAATTCCTAGAGAATCAGACTTTGAAGCCTAGTGGGAATTGGATTGCAGGACTTTGACGGGACTGGGGGAAACAGAGATCCCACTCTTGGAGGGCACACACAAAGTAATGTGTGCATCAGGACCCAGGGGAAGGAGCAGTGAGCCTGGGGGAGACTGAACCAGACCTACCTGCTGGTGTTGGGGGGTCTCCTGCAGAGGCGAGTGGTGGCTCTGTTTCACCGTGGGGATAAGGACACTGGCAGCAGAGGTTCTGGGAAGTTCTCCTTGGCGTGAGCCCTCCCAGAGTCTGCCATTAACCCCACCAAAGAGCACGGGTAGGCTCCAGTGTTGGGTTGCCTCAGGCAAAACAGCCAACAGGGAGGGAACCCAGCCCCACCCATCAACAGTCAAGTGGATTAAGGTTTTACTGAGCTCTGACTGCCACAGCAACAGGGAGGGAACCCAGCCTCACCCATCAACAGTCAAGTGGATTAAGGTTTTACTGAGCTCTGACCGCCACAGCAACAGTCAGCTCTACCCACCACCAGAGCCTCCCATCAAGCCTCTTAGATAGCCTCAACCACCAGAGGGCAGACAACAGAAGCAAGAAAAACTATAATCCTGCAGCCTGTGGACCAAAAACCACAGTTACAGAAAGATAGAGAAGATGAAAAGGCAGAGGGCTATGTACCAGATGAAGGAACAAGAAAAAACCCCAGAAAAACAACTAAATGAAGTGGAGATAGGCAACCTTCCAGAAAAAGAATTCAGAATAATGATAGTGAAGATGATCCAGGACCTCGGAATAAGAATGGAGGCAAAGATTGAGAAGATGCAAGAAATGATTAACAAAGACCTAGAAGAATTAAAGAACAAACAAACAGAGATGACCAATACAATGACTGAAATGAAAACTACACTAGAAGGAATCAATAGCAGAATAACTGAGGCAGAAGAACGGATAAGTGACCTGGAAGACAGAATGATGGAATTCACTGCTGCGGAACAGACTAAAGAAAAAAGAATGAAAAGAAATGAAGACAGCCTAAGAGACCTCTGGGACAACATTAAACGCAACAACATTCGCATTATAGGGGTCCCAGAAGGAGAAGAGAGAGAGAAAGGACCAGAGAAAATATTTGAAGAGATTATAGTCGAAAACTTCCCTAACATGGGAAAGGAAATAGCCACCCAAGTCCAGGAAGCGCAGAGAGTCCCATACAGGATAAACCCAAGGAGAAACACGCTGAGACACATAGTAATCAAAGTGGCAAAAATTAAAGACAAAGAAAAATTATTGAAAGCAGCAAGGGAAAAACGACAAATAACATACAAGGGAACTCCCATAAGGTTAACAGCTGATTTCTCAGCAGAAACTCTGCAAGCCAGAAGGGAGTGGCATGATATACTTAAAGTGATGAAAGGGAAGAACCTACAACCAAGATTACTCTACCCAGCAAGGATCTCATTTAGATTTGATGGAGAAATCAAAAGCTTTACAGACGAGCAAAAGCTAAGAGAATTCAGCACCACCAAACCAGCTCTACAACAAATGCTAAAGGAACTTCTCTAAGTGGGAAACACAAGAGAAGAAAAGGACCTACAAAAACAAACCCAAAACAATTAAGAAAATGGTCATAGGAACATACATATCGATTATTACCTTAAACGTGAATGGATTAAATGCCCCAACCAAAAGACATAGACTGGCTGAATGGATACAAAAACAAGACCCATCTATATGCTGTCTACAAGAGACCCACTTTAGACCTAGGGACACATACAGACTGAAAGTGAGGGGACGGAAAAAGATATTCCATGCAAATGGAAATCAAAAGAAAGCTGGAGTAGCTATACTCATATCAGATAAAATAGACTTTAAAATAAAGAATGTTACAAGAGACAAGGAAGGACACTACATAATGATCCAGGGATCAATCCAAGAAGAAGATATAACAATTATAAATATATATGCACCCAACATAGGAGCACCTCAATACATAAGGCAACTGCTAACAGCTATAAAAGAGGAAATCGACAGTAACACAATAATAGTGGGGGACTTTAACACCTCACTTACACCAATGGACAGATCATCCAAAATGAAAATAAATAAGGAAACAGAAGCTTTAAATGACACAATAGACCAGATAGATTTAATTGATATATATCGGACATTCCATCCAAAAACAGCAGATTACACGTTCTTCTCAAGTGCGCACGGAACATTCTCCAAGATAGATCACATCTTGGGTCACAAATCAAGCCTCAGTAAATTTAAGAAAATTGAAATCATATCAAGCATCTTTTCTGTCCACAACGCTATGAGATTAGAAATGAATTACAGGGGAAAAAACGTAAAAAGGACAAACACATGGAGGCTAAACAATACGTTACTAAATAACCAAGAGATCACTGAAGAAATCAAAGAGGAAATCAAAAAATACCTAGAGACAAATGACAATGAAAACACGACGACCCAAAACCTATGGGATGCAGCAAAAGCAGTTCTAAGAGGGAAGTTTATAGCTATACAAGCCTACCTAAAGAAACAAGAAAAAGCTCAAGTAAACGATCTAACCTTACACTTAAAGAAACTAGAGAAAGAAGAACAAACAAAACCCAAAGTTAGCAGAAGGAAAGAAATCATAAAGATCAGAGCAGAAATAAATGAAATAGAAACAAAGAAAACAATAGCAAAGATCAATAAAACTAAAAGTTGGTTCTTTGAGAAGATAAACAAAATTGATAAGCCATTAGCCAGACTCATCAAGAAAAAGAGGGAGAGGACTCAAATCAATAAAATCAGAAATGAAAAAGGAGAAGTTACAACAGACACTGCAGAAATACAAAGCATCCTAAGAAACTACTACAAGCAACTTTATGCCAATAAAATGGACAACCTGGAAGAAATGGACAAATTCTTAGAAAGGTATAACCTTCCAAGACTGAACCAGGAAGAAATAGAAAATATGAACAGACCAATCACAAGTAATGAAATTGAAACTGTGATTAAAAATCTTCCAACAAACAAAAGTCCAGGACCAGATGGCTTCACAGGTGAATTCTATCAAACATTTAGAGAAGAGCTAACACCCATCCTTCTCAAACTCTTCCAAAAAATTGCAGAGGAAGGAACACTCCCAAACTCATTCTATGAGGCCACCATCACCCTGATACCAAAACCAGACAAAGACACTACAAAAAAAGAAAATTACAGACCAATATCACTGATGAATATAGATGCAAAAATCCTCAACAAAATACTAGCAAACAGACTCCAACAACACATTAAAAGGATCATACACCACGATCAAGTGGGATTTATCCCAGGGATGCAAGGATTCTTCAATATACGCAAATCAATCAATGTGATACACCATATTAACAAATTGAAGAATAAAAACCATATGATCATCTCAATAGATGCAGAAAAAGCTTTTGACAAAATTCAACACCCATTTCTGATAAAAACTCTCCAGAAAGTGGGCATACAGGGAACCTACCTCAACATAATAAAGGCCATATATGACAAACCCACAGCAAACATCATTCTCAATGGTGAAAAACTGAAAGCATTTCCTCTAAGATCAGGAACGAGACAAGGATGTCCACTCTCACCACTATTATTCAACATAGTTTTGGAAGTCCTAGCCACGGCAATCAGAGAAGAAAAAGAAATAAAAGGAATACAAATTGGAAAAGAAGAAGTAAAACTGTCACTGTTTGCGGATGACATGATACTATACATAGAGAATCCTAAAACTGCCACCAGAAAACTGCTAGAGCTAATTAATGAATATGGTAAAGTAGCAGGATACAAAATTAATGCACAGAAATCTCTTGCATTCCTATACACTAATGATGAAAAATCTGAAAGAGAAATTATGGAAACACTCCCATTTACCATTGCAACAAAAAGAATAAAATACCTAGGAATAAACCTACCTAGGGAGACAAAAGACCTGTATGCAGAAAACTATAAGACACTGATGAAAGAAATTAAAGATGATACCAACAGATGGAGAGATATACCATGTTCTTGGATTGGAAGAATCAACATTGTGAAAATGAGTATACTACCCAAAGCAATCTACAGATTCAATGCAATCCCTATCAAATTACCAATGGCATTTTTTACGGAGCTAGAACAAATCATCTTAAAATTTGTATGGAGACACAAAAGACCCCGAATAGGTAAAGCAGTCTTGAGGCAAAAAAATGGAGCTGGAGGAATCAGACTCCCTGACTTCAGACTATACTACAAAGCTACAGTAATCAAGACAATATGGTACTGGCACAAAAACAGAAACATAGATCAATGGAACAAGATAGAAAGCCCAGACATTAACCCACGCACCTATGGTCAACTAATCTATGACAAAGGAGGCAAAGATATACAATGGAGAAAAGACAGTCTCTTCAATAAGTGGTGCTGGGAAAACTGGACAGCTACATGTAAAAGAATGAAATTAGAATACTCCCTAACACCATACACAAAAATAAACTCAAAATGGATTGGAGACCTAAATATAAGACTGGACACTATAAAACTCTTAGAGGAAAACATAGGAAGAACACTCTTTGACATAAATCACAGCAAGATCTTTTTTGATCCACCTCCTAGAGTAATGGAAATAAAAACAAAAATAAACAAGTGGGACCTAATGAAACTTCAAAGCTTTTGCACAGCAAAGGAAACCATAAACAAGACGAAAAGACAACCCTCAGAATGGGAGAAAATATTTGCTAATGAATCAACGGACAAAGGATTAATCTCCAAAATATATAAACAGCTCATTCAGCTCAATATCAAAGAAACAAACACCCCAATCCAAAAATGGGCAGAAGACCTAAATAGACATTTCTCCAAAGAAGACATACAGATGGCCACGAAGCACATGAAAAGATGCTCAACATCACTAATTATTAGAGAAATGCAAATCAAAACTACAATGAGGTATCACCTCACTCCTGTTAGAATGGGCATCATCAGAAAATCTACAAACAACAAATGCTGGAGAGGGTGTGGTGAAAAGGGAACCCTCTTGCACTGTTGGTGGGAATGTAAATTGATACAGCCACTATGGAGAACAATATGGAGGTTCCTTAAAAAACTAAAAATAGAATTACCATATGACCCAGCAATCCCACTACTGGGCATATACCCAGAGAAAACCGTAATTCAAAAAGACACATGCACCCGAATGTTCATTGCAGCACTATTTACAATAGCCAGGTCATGGAAGCAACCTAAATGCCCATCAACAGACGAATGGATAAAGAAGATGTGGTACATATATACAATGGAATATTACTCAGCCATAAAAAGGAACGAAATTGAGTCATTTGTTGAGACGTGGATGGATCTAGAGGCTGTCATACAGAGTGAAGTAAGTCAGAAAGAGAAAAACAAATATCGTATATTAATGCATGTATGCGGAACCTAGAAAAATGGTACAGATGAGCCAGTTTGCAGGGCAGAAGTTGAGACACAGATGTAGAGAATGGACATATGGACACCAAGGGGGGAAAACTGCGGTGGGGTGGGGATGGTGGTGTGCTGAATTGGGCGATTGGGATTGACATGTATACACTGATGTGTATAAAACTGATGCCTAATAAGAACCTGCAGTATAAAAAAACAAACAAAACAACTAATACTAAACTTTCATTGGGTTATTTGTATGGAAATATGTTAATATAAATGTTTCAGACATTACATGAAATTTCTAAAAATCTTATATTTGTATTTGTATGGAAATATGTATGGAAATATGTTAATATAAATGTTTCAGACATTACATGAAATTTCTAAAAATCATATTTGTATTTGTATGGAAATATGTATGGAAATATGTTAAATGTTTCAGACATTACATGAAATTTCTAAAAATCTTATATTTGTACTTGTATGGAAATATGTATGGAAATATGTTAATATAAATGTTTCAGACATTACATGAAATTTCTAAAAATCTTATATGTTCTGGTATAATGTTATAAGTCATAATCCTAGTTATTACTTTAAAATGTATATCTCAGAAATAACTAATTTTCTTGTCAACTGCATTATTATGAACTGTCATCAAATCTTTAACCGTGGTCATTTTTAAGTCTTTTGTCATTTACAGACAGTTCTGGGTGTACTCTGATGATTTTGCAAATATGTTCCTATAAAAGGGTTTCATCTTCAAGAAATACATGGAAAAGACTCTGACAAGTACAGGTTTCTGGTAATGGACTGTACTGCTGAACTGAATGAATAAGCATTTTCAGAACTCTAATGAAAAACTGATGAACTCATAAAAGTGCTAACAAAAGATCAAGATGAAAAAAAAAAATTAATTACACAGGACTGAGTGAACTGATGAGGATGAGTATAATTTTTGTGACTTTCTGTCTGAATTTAAAAAAAAAAAAAAAAAAACTCCACAAGGACTCAGAGGCAAAGAATATACAAATCAATTTTCACTGCAAAGTAAAGGAGCTGTTACAGTGGAGGATTACTGGACTGAATGTCAATACTATGACACAGTATGAGTGTGTTTCATGTTTGGTAATTGCAATCATTGTTGCTTTTGTTGTGGTCATCCTTGTACAATGCTTGGTGTCAGTCGATTTATCTCTTGTAAAAATAAAATACAGTGTGTGTGTGTGAAAAAAAAAAAAAAAAAAAGTACAATTAGTATCAGCTATGCCAGTTCTCTTCATATTTAAGTTTCCATATCTAGCAAATAAAAATATAGGACACTAAGTTAAATTTGAATTTCAGATAAAAAATATGTTTTTAGCATAATTCATCCCAAGTAATATTGGGACATACTAAAAATTATTAGTAGTTTATCTGAAATTTATTTATTTATTTATTTTTATTGGAGTATAATTGCTTTACAATGCTGTGTTAGTTTCTGCTATACAATGAAGTGAATTAGCTATATGTATAACTATATCCGCTCCCTCTTGGACCTCCCTCCCACCTCCCTCCCCCCCATCCCACCCATCTAAGTCATCACAGAGCACGGAGCTGAGCTCCCTGTGCTTTACAGCAGGTTCCCACTAGCTATCTATTTTATATGTTAGTGTATTTATGTCAAACCTCATCTCCCAATTCGTCCCACCCACCCCTTCCCGCCTGTGTCCACATGTCCATCCTCTACATCTACGTCTCTATTCGTGCCCTGCAAATAGGTTCATCTGTACCATTTTTCTAGATTCCACATATATGCATTAATATATGATATTTGTTTTTCTTTTTCTGGCTTGCTTCACTCTGTATGACAGACTCTAGGTCCATCCACATCTCTACAAATGACCCAATTCTGTTCCTTTTTATGGCTAATATTCCATTGTATATATGTACCATACCTTCTTTATCCAGTCCTCTGTTGTTGGACATTTAGGTTGTTTCCATGTCCTAGCTATTGTAAATAGTGCTGCAATGAACACTGGGGTACATATGTCCTTTTGAATTATGGTTTTCTCAGGGTATATGCCCAGTAGTGGGATTGCTGGGTCATATGGTAGTTCTAATTTTAGTTTTTTAAGGAACCTCCATACTATTTGTTTTCCCATAGTGGCTGTATCAATTTACATTCCCACCAACAGTGCAAAAGGGTTCCCTTTTCTCCACACCCTCTCCAGCATCCGTTTGTAGATTTTCTGATGATGCCCATTCTAACCGGAGTGAGGTCATACCTCACTGTAGTTTTGATTTGCACTTCTCTAATAATTAGTGATGTTGAGCAGCTTTTCATGTGCCTGTTGGCCATCTGTATGTCTTCTTTGGTGAAATGTCTATTTAGGTCTTTCACCCATTTTTTAATTGGGTTGTTTGTTTTTTTGATATTGAGCTGCATGAGCTGTTTGTAAATTTTGGAGATTAATCCTTTGTCCATTGCTTCATTTGCAAATATTTTCTCCCATTCTGAGGTTTGTCTTTTCGTCTCATTTATGGTTTCCTTGGCTGTGCAAAAGCTTTTAAATTTCATTAGGTCCCATTTGTTTATTTTTGTTTTTATTTTCATTCCTCTAGGAAGTGAGTCAAAAAAGATCTTGCTGTGGTTTATGTCAAAGAATATTTTTCCTATGTTTTCCTCTAAGAGTTTTATAGTGTCCGGTCTTACATTTAGGTCTTTGATCCATTTTGGGTTTATTTTTGGGTATGGTGTTATGTAGTGTTCTAATTTCATTCTATTACATGGAGCTGTCCAGTTTTCTCAGCACCCCTTATTGAAGAGGCTGTCTTTTCTCCATTGTATGTTTTTGCCTCCTTTGTCGTAAATTAGGTGACCATATGTGTGTGGGTTTATCTCTGGGCTTTCTATTCTGTACCATTGATCTATATTTCTGTTTTTGTGCCAGTACCATACTGTCGTGATTACTGTAGCTTTGTAGTATAGTTTGAAGTCGGGAGCCTGACTCCTCCAGCTCTGTTTTTCTTTCTTAAGATTGCTTTGGCTATTCGGGGTCTTTTGTGTTTCCACACGAATTGTAAAACTTTTTGTTCTAATTCTGTGAAGAATGCCATTGGTAGTTTGATAGGGATTGCACTGAATCTGTAGATTTCTTTGGGTAGTACAGTCATTTTCACAATATTGATTCCTCCAACATGGTATATTTCTCCATTTCTTTATGTTATCTTTGATTTCTTTCATCAGTGTTTTATAGTTTTCTGAGAACAAGTCTTTTGCCTCTTTAGGTAGGTTTATTCCTAGGTATTTTATTCTTTTTGTTGTGATGGTAAATGGGATTGTTTCCTTAATTTCTCTTTCTGATTTTTCAGTGTTAGTGTAGAGGAACGCCAGAGATGTCTGTGCATTAATTTTGTATCCTGCAACCTTATCAAATTCATTGATTAGTTCTAGTAGTTTTCTGGTAGCATCTTTAGGATTTTCTATGTAGAGTATCATGTCATCTGCAAACAGTGACAGTTTTACTTCTTCTTTTCCAATTTGGATTCCTTTTATTTCTTTTTCTTCTCTGATTGCCATGGTTAGGACTTCTAAAACTATGTTGAATAATAGTGGCAAGAGTGGACATCCTTGTCTTGTTCCTGATCTTAGTGCAAATGCTTTCAGTGTTTCACCATTGAGAATGATGTTTGCTGTGGGTTTGTCATATATGGCCTTTATTATGTTCAGGTAGGTTCCTTCTATGCCCATTTTCTGGAGAGGTTTTTTTTATCATAAATGGGTGTTGAATTTTGTCAAAAGCTTTTTCTGCATCTATTGAGATGATGATATGGTTTTTATTCCTTAATTTGTTAATATGGTGTATCACAGTGATTGATTTGCATATATTTAAGAATCCTTGCATTCCTGGGATAAATCCCACTTGATCATGGTGAATGATCCTTTTAATGTGTTGTTGGATTCTGTTTGCTAGTATTTTGTTGAGGATTTTTGCATCTATGTTCATCAGTGATATTGGTCTGTAATTTTTTGTGTGTGTTATATCTTTGTCTGGTTTTGGTATCAGGGTGATGGTGGCTTCGTAGAACGAATTTGGGAGTGTTCCTCCCTCTGCAACTTTTTGGTAGAGCTTGAGAAGGATGGGTGTTAGCTCTTCTCTAAATGTTTGATAGAATTCACCTGTGAAGCCATTTGGTCCTGGACTTTTGTTTGTTGGAAGATTTTTAATTGCAGTTTCAATTTCATTACATGTGATAGGTCTTTTTATATTTTCTAACTCTTCTTGGTTCAGTCTTAGAAAATTGTACCTTTCCAAGCATTTGTCAATTTCTTCGTGGTTGTCCATTTTATTTGCATATAATTCATCCCAAGTAATATTAGGATATACTTATACTAAAATTATTAGTAGTTTACCTGAAATTTAAACTTAATTGAACATTTGTATTTTATCTGACAACTCTCCTTAGTGGCAAGTTTTCATCTGATAAGAGTTGAGAGCAGTAAAATCTACTTAGGATACATTCTTCTATCTTATTCAATTCTTTTCTAACCATGTCCCTTCTATGATTTGCTTTCTTCCACTTAAGCTGTCACTTGGACTTAGGTGCAGAGATGAAGGCAGACCCAGGGTGTTTCTTCATCCTATAGATATAGGGTCAATCTAGTCTTTATTAAGGTTAAAAAGCAAAATTAATCTGAAAGGAAAGTTATATGCAATATAAAAACTAACTTCTAATAACTTTAAAAATAACTGTATCTCTGATATTCCATATTTATAACAAATACAGATGCTGTGGGGTTAAAAGTCTATTCTATAGGGCAATTTTCAGAGATGTAAGACATTATTAAAGGAAAAGAATAAACAAGAAACATCAGTCATTCCTGAACGTTTGCAATATGCTCAGGTCCACGCTAGAAGCTTTAAAACTTTAAAAAAAATTTTTAAGTGGGATGTTAAACAATATCCCTTGTTACTTTTATTTTCCCAAAATTAGAAATGAAGTTCACTGGAGATAATTGATTTCCTCAGGCTATTGGTCTAATAACCAGTGAAAGCAGAATTCTAGCTGTATCTTTATCTATTAACAATGTTTTGTCCATCATACCAGCTGGGTTTAGATTCCAGTCAGCTTTAATTAACTGTCACAAATGGTGCCAAAAGAATGAATAATCTATATCAGGGAGTGTCAGCCGGTTCCCATTCAGGAAAGGTGAACACCCAAATGTAAGCACTCACTGTGGTAGGACTGGTCTTGGCATCAAGCCACCAGGTTAACATGCAGCAGCCAGGTTAAGATTATGGAAGTCACTAGGTGGACAATGTTTAGGAAATGATGATTCCATGGGAAAAGCAACTCTCCCATCTGTTTACTGCTGTGCCCTTCCTTCCATCATAAAAAACAAAACAAAACAAAAAAGACAACTGATATGGGTCAAAGATGGAGGTATTTATTGGACTCTCAGAATTTTCTTCTCTCCATCTGTTGACTGTCAGTTCCTCAGAAAGATCAGTAAAAATCTGTTGATCAAGTCAAACTAAGTTTATTAGATGTACTTCAGGGAGGGGTAACACCACCTAAGAGAAACAAACAAATCTTAGGACTGTTATAGACAAGGGAAATTGGAGGAAGATATTAATTTTTGTTTGTTTGTTTTGTTTTGTTTTTGCCTGGGCTAGGTGATTTTAAAGTAAGTCTGTAAAGGCAGAGAACTATTTGGAATTGGGCAAAGTTCATGTGAAACAACAGTTTTGGATTGTTGAACTCAGCTTTGGATTGGAAGTGAGACTTTGTGAACAAGTTGATAAATAAGTTATCTTGGTTGATATAGACTCTCATCACCAGATGAGATTTTGGATGAATTTTTTTTAGCTAGGGACAACTAGATTCAAATTCTAATTCTCTTGATAGACCAGTATTTTACATTATTAGTTTACAGGAATGAAATCAGATATCAAACCAAATATATTTTTTAATCACAATGTTTGGAAAAAATTATCACTTAGTGATAAATAATTTCAACAGTCTTAAGACTAAATGCTGGAGGAAAGAAGCCAAAAGACCAATGAGGCTGGGCTGCGATTATGAAGATCCAATCCTTAATTTGGACACATATTAGTTCCAGAGACCAGGACAGAGAATCAAATTGATCAATGAACAACTGATTTAAAAACTGCATCATATAAGAGGAGTAAAGAATGTCTATGTCTAATCAATAAAACTGAGATTATATTAGAGAAGGACCTAACTATTTAAATAATTACCACCTTCCCCATTGTAGGGTAAAAAACTTCAGGGGAAAATACATGATAAGCCAAATTATGTACAACATAAAATAAATATGTGAAATAATGAACAGAAACTATATCACCTGACAATTACCTTACTTATATTTAAAACATAAAATGATTTAGTTTATTGAATTATAGAAATAACATTAAGTGTTGACGATAGATGCTACTACAGTATTTTACCAGATTCACTAACCTAAGATGGAGGAAAACTTTTAAGTCAGAAAACAAGCACTGTTGTTTGGAAAAAGAGTTTGGGAAGAATGTGGGAAGAGCTCGAAGGAATTTCTTATATCACTTTAAAAGCCCACTCTATCATATGATATTTATAATTTTATAATACTTTAAAAAATAGAGATTTAGATGAAAAAAATCTACTTAGTCTTAATATGCACAGAATGGTCAGATCCCAAGGGACCACTTTTACAATCCTACTCACTAAATCTAAATCATCAGGAAAGAAATCTTCAAATTAAATTTAAGCAAAGTATCTTTTTAGAGTTGGGTGGTAAACATTCATCAATGTTTCTTTGTTCTCTCAAGCAGCTACAGCATTATTATTCTCTCGACTACCCTATTATTATGATATCATCTGGAGACCCAAGAGTGCATCTGGTTAAAATTGATGGACCCTTGTTACACAGAAATCATATGAGCTAGAGTTTTCCCCAGAAGACAGAGCAAAAAGTTAAATCAATCCAGATACATTTTATTCTCTGAGACTTGGAAGAATCTCTGTTTTTTTGTTTGTTTGGTTTTTTTTAGTGCTGGCCCATGACCCTTAGCTATGGGTAGTGTCAACATCGTTTGACGCTAAGCTGAGAAGAGTTTGCAGTGATCATGGCTGGAGAGTTTCAAAGAGAAAAGCTACAAAGTGATCAAAACATATGCCAGTTAAGCTTTAAATTGAATTTTTAAATATTTTAAGTAGTAATATAAAAACCATTGAGTTGTTTAGTCAAAGGCAATTTTAGCAGTCAAAACCCAGAAATCCACCAGCTCCAGCAACACAAGATTGGTATATTTTTTTCCAAAGGATGGAAAATTTTGAGGTTACAATAGACAAAAATGCCCAGAATTCCCCCAAACCACTCATTCAGTTTCTCCCACTACTCTATCCATTTATAGTTCAACTTGATATTTTCTAATTATTTCCTGAACTTCTACTTCCTGCCTCTGAGCTTTTGATATTCTTTCATATAGAATGTTTTTTCCCTGCATTACCATATTTTAGGACTTAAACAAAAACTCATCCTTGAAACATCCCTCAACTCTTAGCTAGAAGTTATTTCCGTCTTTTGTCCCTTCTTCAACTGTCTTGCTCACAACTCCTAGCAAACCTTGTACAAGGGGTAAAATGGTGGGTATATAGCAAATTATGTGTATAAGAAAGGAGGAAACATACAGATAGTTACATTTGCATAAAGAAATAGTGGAAAGGATATACAAGATACATTAAAAAGTAAGAGGGAATACATGTTCTCAATGTGTACCTTTGCCCAACGACTTGATTTTTTGAACCAGTGATTATTTCTTCAAAGATGTGTTCAAATATAAGAAAGAACCATCTTGCATCACTGTTGTTTATGAACATTTTCTCCCTTATTTTTTGGTAAATTCTCCTAGAAAAGGGGCTATATACGTTGTTCATCTTTTATATCCCTTACCTGATTTTGTATAGTGTATGCATTAAGGGCATTGCATAAACACCTGCCCCGCAACTTGCCCCATTAGGGTATATTCTGAAACAAAAGCTAAATAAAAATCAACACAAAGAGAACAAATCTTCCCATTTTGTAGAAGTAATAGTTTCCACCATTAATGTATTGATGATGAGACCAGAGCTTCTTTCCCGTCTTAATCAAAGACAGTAAAGTATTCACTAATTCTTAAAGAGATGAAAATATAGTGAATTTTACTTGACTTACTATCTTGAAAATAATAATACATACTACTGTTAGACTATAAAAAAGACATTTTAGAGTCCAGAAAATTTAAAATAAAGGTTAGTCTGTGGATTATAAGGATAACAATGTCAGTAGCAGATGATCTGAGTATTCCAGATCACATGGAAGTCCTAACTCTCTAATAGATCAGGTTATTGTATATAATATGGCACATTCCACCACAAATACTTCATTTCCTTTCACTTTACTACAATAAAAGATGTCCTCCCTCCCAACTAATCTCCCACTCTACCAGACAGATTCCCAATGTCATCACTGTTTAACTTTCTTTTCCCTTTTTTCTCTGAGATCTGGGACTTAAGAATATACCTCTCTTTCCCCTTTGACCTGAGGGAAAACTAAATACAGTCTAAATTAGAGCCTGAGCTAGACTAATAGACTGAGTCTGAGATTTGCAGGTTTCTAAATAAGCCCTAGATTCCTAATTAGCTCAACAAGGAACAAAATAGCATTCAGCCTTTCTTTCCTCTTCTGATCCTCCACCAACTTGGCAAGACAATTTGCAGCCCATGAGGCTCAGTAAAAATAAATCACCATCACTGAGGTATAGTGCACCATAAATATTCAAAACCTAGAATCACAAACTTACAAATTGGAAGGCTTTCACATATATGTCCAGAGTGCCCAGAGTTATGGACCATTACCTCTATTAAAAAGGAGAAAAATGCCACAGTCATTACTCATGACAACTTAACCACCTCTATTTTTAGTTAATTAAGAATGTTCTTTAACTGTTAAGTACAAGTCTAATTTTCCAATCCAGAAATAACATAAATGCTTGTGTTTTCTCCCTAGGATTAGTACAGAAACCAGAGCTCAAAGGAATGATGGAGGAAGAGAAGGGAATCCCCAAAGCATTAAATAATAGGTCTGCATCTTATAGATCATCATCCCCAGACAATCAGACACTACATAAATGTTTCCATTGTTCATTTCCTTTATTGCAGATACAATGAAACTGTCCAGTATGATTAAGAGATGTCTTACGATAGAAAATAGAGGCACTTTGCTAGAATACATCATTGAAAACATTTTTTTAAAAAGCTGAATAAAAGTCTCATCTGTTTCATCACAAACCCTCACTTACTAAAGATAAAGAAATCATGCAGTAATTCAAACTGCATTTTTAGGGATTAAGTTTTATGCCAAAATGATTACATATTCCAGCAACAGCTCTCTAAGGATGCTGGTTTTACAAAATAGCTTCCAGTGGTTAAAATAGATAAGCATTTCTAAACTGAATATGCTGCATTTGGTACTCAGTAGGAATTTGTTTAACTAACGAATAAATTTGCTTCTGTGGTAGTAAATGTTACCTGCTGTTAATTAAAACCCCCTAAAATATGTTTTACATAGTGGCTTTCTGGAGGAACAACTACTAATAGAACCTTGTTTCTTATATTCCTTGGCAGATAAAAAAAGTGTCAGTTAATAGATGATGACTTGAAGTTTATTCACTCTCCACAAATTATGATGCATCCTTTTCCAATAGAAGCTATCAAGCAGAGCTTTCTCAAACTCTTGTAGTCTCCCCCCCACCAATAACATATGTTATATATGTTTTATATATTATATATTTAATATTTTTATTATCTTATCTCTTCCAACTTTCCATGATAAGGGATCTCCAGTTGATGGGTCCTCCCCAGTGCTCTGAGCCCCATATCCAACTCCTTCATTGCACACCTACCTGCATATCAAATGCCTCATTTTTTTTCTTTTTCATCTAGAGCTTCTCACTTTCTAGTCCACCTTTAAACAGGCTTAAGACTCTCTAAACTTTCCTTTTTGTCCTCTTTCCCCTTTGGTCCTTTTCCCCCTTTTGCCCTCCTTCTAAAGCTAAGCTTCTAAAAAGTGTATTCCATAGACACTGTCCTCCTTTCAGGCTTCTTATTCCATGCCTCCACCCAAAATTGGAATCTTTTTCCCACCACTCCTCTAAGCCTCTCCTGGCTGCACCACCAGTGAGTGCCCTCTGGGCATCTTGCAGTCCTTATCTTAACTGATTTCTAAGAAACCCTTTCTTGAAACTCTCCCCCTTTGGTTTCTGTGATATAATTATCAGGGTTTCTCCAGATTCTTTGGATCTGACTCAACCTCAGCCTTCTTTAGGAGCAAATATACAATTTTTTTAAATGTCAAATTCACTGGTAATTAAAGAGATGCAAATTAAAATATGATTTGTAATGTGTTTCTTATGAAACTTATAAGGAAAATAATTCATACATTGCTAGTGCATATAAAAATTGCAACACCATTCCAGAAAGCAATTTAGCAAAGTGTTTTAAAAGCCTAAAAAAGCCATGTATTCCTTGACCTAATATCATTCTATTGTTAGGAATATGGCCTAAGGAAAGAATCATGAATATCTGAAGGAGTTTATTTGTCAGGACATTGATCTCACAGCACTGGTTATACTAAGGAAATTGATAAACAACTGAAAATGCTCAATAGTGGAGAAATAAATTATAGTTATCAATACAAATAAATGCTAGGCTGCTTTTTTAAATGATGCAAATAATTATATGTACCTGTATTCTCAATACATTTTCAAGTTGAAAAGACAGATTAGAAAACTGTATGTTATGTATGATCTTATTTATAAAAAGAGTATGTATACAAACACGTAAGTACAAGTACATAAAATACTGGAAGGTTTTGGATCCAAGTGTCTGCTGCTGTTTCATGTGACTGGTGGAAATACAGGTGACTTTTTTTTAACTTTTCAATTTTTAAAAAATGTCCTACAATAAACAAGTGTTATTTTTGCCAGAATGGAATAAAAATGAAAATATTTTCAAAAGTGTTTGTATTTGAATAAACTAAACACAGTATTGAATTTTCAATTTGGAACTTTGAGCTTGTAACTTGGATGAATTTGTTATCGTTTCTCTTCAGGCAGATATTGAGGAGTTAATAAAATAAGTGAAGGTTGTTTCAAAATGTTCCCTTGTTCTGACTTTGCATACTGAATAGAACTGAAAAATCAAAGGTTTGGCATGAAAAGCTTGGAAAATTTTACACTGTAAAACAGTAGTTTTTTAAAGATGGTAGGGGAAAGAAATCAACACAGTATGATTTATGAGCTATCAGAGATGGTAGTAAGTATTATATACTATGAATTACATTTTTATTCCACCAACACCAGCAATATTGCTCATATGAGCAGTACTGAGCAATATGTCCAAGTACTGTGCTGAAGCCTTAATATGACTCATCTACTTGTTCCCTACAGCAAAATTATGAGGCAGGCGCCATTACTATTCCTATTTTAAAGATGATGAAAGGGAGACAAAGAGAGATCAATGAACTTATTAATGGTCATGCAGGTAAGTGAGTAGGTTAGAACCTAATCTAATTCCAGAGTTCGAGTGTCCAATTACTTTGTGATCTGTCCTCATATCTATCATATCTAAAGAGAAATTACCATTACCAAAATTTCTCATACATATATGACCCAGTTTTAGAAAGCGGAAGAGTATAAATGGCATTGTTTAGATAGAATATTATCCTATCTATACCCTTTAATTAAAATGGAAAATATTTTTCCTTAAAATTCATTAAAATTTCAAATGTTAAAAAAATGAAATATGATGAAACAATGATAGCCCCCAAATTATAATAATTCTGGTTACACTTTGTTATAATAACTTGGAGACATACACACACACATATATATGTACCTACACTTGTGAGCACATATATATATTTATATAAAAATTTCACACATATGAATAGCCACTGTGCCATTACCATTTACCAACAAGGCCATATTCGAATTAACACCAACATACACAGACAAACAAACATTTACAGAGTTCTAATGCTAATGGAATATACTCTATACACAAAAAAAGGAAAGGTGTGTGTTCTGAAAAGTAATAATAAAATATTTTTCCCAACATGACCAAATGTTTTTACTACTTTATACACTATCAGTTAAAGATTCAATTATTCATTATTTCATTCAATAAACATTTCCACGCATGCCAAACCATGCTAGACACTAGCAATAAGAGATACAAAATTGAGGTCAGTGGTAGAGGCAAAGGTATAAATGACAACTCAGAAGGTGCTTTGATAGAAGGGTACATAAAGTGGTTAGAGGATGAATTCCTACCTTCACCAGAAAATGGGTTGAGGGGAGAGGGAGTTCAAGAAAGCTTCCTAGAGAAAGTAGAAGACTGAACTCTTAAAAAGAAGGAAGGAATTAGCTAAGCAGAGCAGTAAAGGAATGTTCCAAACAGAAGGAATCCTATGTATAAATGTAGCTCATGCAAGAGTGGACAGGAAAATCATTAGCTGTCGTGGGTAGCAGCTTAATGTCAAAATTAGTGTCTTAAAGTCCACGATCTAGCACAACATGTAGTTCCCCCCACCCACCCTTTTCAGTTCAGATTCTAGTCAAGAAGCAAATCTTTTCTTTGAGGATTATATGGATGAAATTTCTCTTGCCTTCAAAATTTGGGGTAGAATAAGAACCACTCAGAACACAGAGGAGGCAGTTAAGGAATGAGGGTCCCAAGGAGAGGTGGAAAAATACAACAAAGAAGTAGTTTAGAATAGGCTAGGTAGAACGGGGATGGCAATGAGCTTCAAATTGAATGCAAACTTCTATTAGTTGGAAATAACTGTGCTAAGAAAAATTTCCATTCCCACTAGACTGTTGGTACTGCCAGGGGGTGGCTTGTGAGCCTTTAGTTCCTCCCTCCAAATGTAGAGATTTTGCAGCTTCTCCTGAACCAGGTTCAGTGGGAATGAGTGCTGTAAGCAACTAATGACACTCGTCGTGGACACTGAATTTGAGAGTAGTGACACATAAGACACATATTATCTAGTGGCTATTTCTAGTCTACAACATAGACTGCTTTTGGGGGAGTAGTGAGAAATGATGCTGAGCTGGGTAGGTAACTGTTGTAGGAAGGTTGTTCTACTATCCTCAGGAGTCTTGGGTACAGTACAGAGGCAGAAAAGTATTTTAACCAAGGAGACAGCTTGATAATCCCATTTCTATAATGACGATTACCACAGTATATTAAAATGTCTCATTTTATTGTCTGATTTCCTCATTAGACTCGAAGCCCTTTGATAACAAGGGGAATAAATCTTTATGTACATGCAATGAAAAACTCAACTTAGCGAATGAGTACTAATGAGGTTTTTTTTTTCTTTCTTTTTTTTTTTTCCGGCCCTTAAGAAACATTCAAGACACCAAGAAACTTTGAAGACTACAAGTCTATGAAGGATTGTCCAGAGAGATAAGATGAGCATTATATGTCACAGAAACCAAGAGAAAAGAGATTTTTTTTTCCAAGGAAGAGTTAGTATTTAACTGTGAAAAAAGTCAGAACAGTCATGTAGAGATCTGAATAATGGCCACAGAATTCATCAGTTAGAAAGTTATTGCTGGGCTTCCCTGGTGGCGCAGTGGTTGAGAATCTGCCTGCCAATGCAGGGGACACGGGTTCGAGCCCTGGTCTGGGAAGATCCCACATGCCGCGGAGCAAATAGGCCCGTGAGCCACAACTACTGAGCCTGCGCGTCTGGAGCCTGTGCTCTGCAACAAGAGAGGCCGCGATAGTGAGAGGCCCGCGCACTGCAATGATGAGTGGCCCCCGCTTGCCGCAACTGGAGAAAGCCCTCGCACAGAAACGAAGACCCAACACAGTCAAAAATAAATAAATAAAATAAAGAATTATTAAAAAAAAAAAAAGTTATTGCTGATCTTAATAGAGAGAGATCAGTAAGAAAGTATGAGTGGAATTCAAAGTGCAGTAGGTTTAGGAGGAAGGAAGTAGGATACAGAGAGTGTGTTCTATTCTTGGGTGAGGGTATGGGAAGAAGAATAATGGTAACTAAGGACACATATAAAGTTGAGGGTAAGATTATGGGAATTATGTGAATGAAGATCTTCCTAAGATTATAATATCTAGACAAAGATGCAAAAATATTTAGTTACTTCAAACTTACAATATTCTAATTTGTCACTGTTTTCCTACCAGCCCATGTCTGTTGTGCTGAAGAAATGATAGTTTTAATCAGGATAAAAGTTCATTTAAAAAAAGCAATTTTGACCCATGACACACTTTTCCATAAAAAGCCATCCCCAGCTGAAGGCAGGCCCCAGTAGAATGTGCAGAAACAAGGCTTAGGTTAATAGGAAGGCCATGGATACTTAGAAGAGTTACAGAGATGTGAAGAGGAGAACAGAAAGGAGGAGATAGGATGCAAAAAATAAGGTACATCTACTTCACAAAATTTCCTAGAGGCATACTCATTTCTTACCCATGGGTAATGGGTAAGAAATGCCATCTCTCAAAACTTTTTCCCCAGATGTGAAATTAGCAAAGGATCATGACCTAATATCACAGGTTTAATGGTTTATAAACTTTAGCTTGAAAACTTTAGACTTATATAACATTTCCTCTTAGGGAAATGTCCAAAAAGTGTTTTAAATTCTGAATTATAATGTATCTTTTGATAAACAACCTTTTCACAAGTTGCATCTGTCAGTATTTATTCCAGGCTAAGAGACAGATGATTGCACTCCACTCATGGATTTGTGCTCAGTCTTTTAGGAACTGTGGTTGAAGTCTTCAACAAAGTGATGTAATTGTGCTGAGTTACCACATTTTTGAAAATGATTATTAACTAAAATCCAATATTCATATTCTTTGGCTGACCTAGACTTTTCTAGGTGATCTCTGGGAAACAATGTCTGTGAAGATCTATTGTAAACAGTCTACTAATTTTTATTAATGACCAAGTTGGTTGTCAAAAAGTATTTAGTAGGATATTCCCAGTATTATAGAAAGAATCCTCAGACACTTAGGGAGTGGCTAGATTTTCTTCTTAAGGAATCACTTGAAAAATTAAGGCACACAATATTAAAGAAAAATTGTTCTGCATGTGTGAAGCATGTGCTAGATATAAATATTAATGATCTGTTTATTCTGTAATAGGTAGAACCATAATCTGGGAGCATTCAAGCATTATTCCAACTGTCTGATGCTTTGATAATATATTCCAGTAGGCAGAAGGCTCAGATGGAAATGAATCTAATAGGAAATTGAATCACACACCCATAGACTTATGTGGTTGAACTGATTTGAGTATATAAATCTGAGGTTGAAAAAACTCCTGAAGTGACCATTTGAAAATGTTTGAAAAGTTTCACCTTGGAATTTAACTGTAGGGTCAAACAGACAAAGCACAGTCCAATGAGGAAATGAAGAATTTATGTGTGAATGTCTAAGCCAGCAAAAGTTGTTTCTGAACCAACAAAGTTTGTTCATACATATATCTATGTGCTTTTGATCCAAGCAAGTTTTGCTTGAATATATTAATATTTGACAGCTCAAGGAAAACATTATATATCCCAGTCCAGCTTAATATGCCTGTCTCTTTCTTTGAGATAGTCCTTTGATGTTCCCATCAGTCATTCCCATACTACATGGCCCTGTTTCTTTGTGCACAGATGACAAATGCAGGAGTGGGCACCAGACCACATATAAGCAATTAGATGCTCTCTCAAAGAATGTTGGAATTTTGTGCTTAATCAGTGTCAATCAGGTACCAGCCGGGAAAATAAAAACTATCCTAGGTAATTAAAACAGAGGGAAGTTAATGCAAGAAATTCGTTACATCTGTGATGAAAGAGCTATGAAACCAAATGGGGGAGAGTGAGTCAATGCAGAAAGGAAGCCACAACATCCTTAGGGCAAGGGGACAAAGGGAGGGAGTGGTATCGCCAGAGCTCCTGGAAAATAAAACAGTCAAGAGGCCTTGCCCTTATGGAGTTAATATTCCAGAAAGGGAGATAGATAATAATTATAAGCCTATCAGGGGGGCTTTTTAGTCTCTACTAAACATTCAGAGTCAAAGGACTGCTCAGTCTACGCAGAACCGTGTAGGACAGGAACCACGGCTTTCTGGAAGGCCAGTGTCAGGCATTCCTCCCAGTGGGGTCCTTGCAGCAGTCACACAGCAGACAACTGAGGCATAAGGATGTGAGGTCCCCACGGGGCAGGTGCAGGAACTCCTCACCAGCACCACTCTGCCTCAAATCTCCATGCCTCCACGTGTTAATGTACCTTTAATAATTCCATGGGTGTAAATTTCAGTGTCCGTTGCAAGGGACACCCTAGTTCCAAGACTCAAGACATTCAGAGAAGCTTAAAATATGATGTTCTTATTAGGTATTTATAGGTCATTCTTATTTCCTCCCAGTCTGATGGAATTTACCCATCAGGGGTAATAATTAGCAACAATGCCTCATAATATAATGGACACCATATTTAGGTCTTTTCAGGGAAACAGAGCCAGGGGTTTAATGGAAGATAAGTGGGGAAAAGAGTTCTGTTAACTCTTTCACTCACAATAATCACAGTGAAAAAATAAATTATACAGTGTGTTAGAAGTTGTTAAGTATTATGGAGGAAAAAAAAAAACTTGAAGAGGATAAGAAGTTCTTTAGAAGTTAAAAGATCAAGGTGGTTACGATCTTAAATATGGTGGTAAAGTATGATGGACATACTCTAAGGTGGGACCACATGAGCTCCACCTTCTGGTACTCTTACAATTATGATATCCTGTCTCCTTGAGTATGAGTGGAGCCTGTGACTTCTTTATAACAAATGGAATATGCTAAAGGTGGCAGAATATCACTTCTGTGATCACATTACAGATGATTGTAATATCTTTCCATTTCTGGCTTTGAGGAAGAAAGTGACCATGTTGGGAAGACCTATCTGGAAAGGAGCTGAGGGCAGACTCCAGCCAAGAATCTTAATCTCTCACTCCAACAGCCCATGAAGAATTGAATGCTGCCAACAACCATATGAGCAAGGATATAGATAGACCATCAAGATACATAATCAAGCCCCAGATGTGACTGCAGCCTTGGCAGCTTGATTGCAGCTGTGCAGAGGACACAGCTAAGCCATGACTGGACTCTTGACTCACAGAAACTGTGAGGAAATAAATGTGTGCTATTTTAAGTTGCTAAATTTGTGGTACTATTTTTATGCATCAATAGATAACTAATACATCAATGGACTTCATGTTAACGAGGTGCTCAAATGTCATGTATTTCTCAAGGTGAAGAACATTTGAGGCAGAGGAAACAGAGAGCGAAAAATCCCCAAGTGGGAATGTACCCAGAATGTTTTAGAAGTAAGTTCATTTGGAATTGAATGGGCAAGGGAGAGAGTAAAAGGAGAAAGAGAAACTTATGTCAGAATTTATTAACCATAGTAAAGACTTGAGATTTTGAATGAAATAGAGACACATTAATTGAACAAAGTAACGTGCTATGAGTTAGCATTTTAATAGCTTCATACTGGCTGGCGTGTTGAGAAAAGGCTGTAGGAGATCAAAATAGTAATAAAAGAGACCAGGTAGGAGGCTAGTACAATAATATAGGTGAGAGATGATGGTGACTTGGATCAGAGTGAGTGATAGTGTAAGTGGTGAGAAGTGGTTGGATTCTGGTTATATTCTGAAGCTACAGCCAACAGGAATTCCAGATGAACTGGATGCGGGGTGTAAGAAAAAGGAGACTCAAGGGTGACTACAAGGGTTTGGGCGGGAATAACCAAGACAGAGAAAACTGTGAGTGAGCAGGTATTTTGTGTTTTTGTTTTTCCTTTGTTTTGTTTTTCAGTAAGAGGGTGGGGAATACCAGAAGCTCAGTTAAGGACATGTGACACTTTCAGTTCTATTAGGCATACAGCTGGAAGTGTTGTATCGGTATTGTGGTATGATTAATTCAGAGGGGAGGCACAGCCTGGTGGATACATTTAGATATTTAAATCTGTTATGCTGAATAAACTTACTAAGGGGGTGAAGGTAGAGAGAGGAGAGAGCCACAGACTGAGTGCTGGAGCACTGTAAGTGGGTTTATAAAAAGATGGAACCAGCAACAGAGACTGAGAAAAGGGGACCAATAAGTCAGAAGGCAAACCAAGGAGTTGTGGCATACAGAGAGCCAAGTGGAGAGAATGTTTCCAGGAAGAGGATATGATCCACTATGTCAAATGATGCTGAGAGATAAAAACAAATTGAGAACCATTGGATTCAGTAGAAGTTATTTATAAACTTCATAAAAACAGATTCAGAAGAGCAGTGAGATTAAATTTGATAAATATGTAGTAACTCATGGGATAAAGAGCAAAGTGAGTTTGTTACTATAGTTGTTTTGAGATGAGAGAAATAGCACAGGGAAATCGGCAATGTGGAATAGAAAGAAGAATTGCTGGAGTGATATTTTTGTGTAGATGAGAAAGGATGAGGTCTTCTCAAAAGCAAAAGCTTGGGGAGAAACAAAGAACGTACATGTGTTAGAATAGGAGAGGTGGCATAGGATGGAGACACCAATGATGGTAGGCAGGAGTTTACCAACATCCTTTCCTTACTGCTTCAAGTTTGTCAATTAAACAAGAAGTAAGACTATCAGCTAGGAGTGGCAATGGAGAGTAGCTATTGACAGTTCAAGCAGAAGCTAGATGATATACAATAATCACCTGGGAGAATGCGAGAGCGAATGGATGGAAAAGAAAGAATGATTTATGGGCAGGATGAAGGACCAATGTGCATTTTCTGAACATGAATTTGAAGCAAAATAAATCAGGATGGTATTACACTTTTTCTCTTTTTATTCTAACCACATTCAATCAGTCAGGTGCAGGCAAGGAATAGGTGAAGGTTTGGAATTAACCAGGGTTGTGGTTTTGCAAAGCACCATGACAAAGTAAAGGAGGAAAGCAGATTGTGAATATATATGTGAAGTTGTTATTATAGTGACTGGCCATGAGATTTAAGTTAAAGAAGGAGGGATGAGGGGGCATTGGGGATGTAAAAAGGTAAAACATTCCACCGATTCAATGTGATGGTGCAGTGGAAATACTGTAATAGTAGAGATGCTAGAAGTGGGAAACCCATAAAACAGGAAGTCGTGGCCAATGAGTGGGATATATGGAATTGGGAATTTGGAGATGCCAGAACATATTGGTAATGACAAAGGTCATTGCCCAAAGTTTAGTTGAGAATGGTACTGGGTAGAATGAACATAGTCAGGAGTTAAAAACCATTAAGAAATAAGAGGGCATATCCTGGTGGCCAATAGGAGGACAATGGTGAGGGGTAGTATTTGATATAGTCTGACTGGATGAGATACAAAGCTGAGTGTTTTTATGAAGCAGAGAGAGATAATGGAGTCAAGACATCCGTGAAGAGCCAAGAAACTACCTACCTCACTCCTAGACCCACTGATTCCATTGATGTGGAAGAAAAAAGAACTACAACCTGACAGGGCTCTAGGTGATAGAGTGTCCCCTGGTTTTACTTAGAATAAGAAAGTAAAAGCAATTTTCAGATTGGCTTGTTCAGATATTACCTTTCACAATGTCCCTTGAACCCACCAGCTCATTCTCCATGGCACAAAAGAGCAACATTTTATAAAGCAATTATGATTGTGGGAATCCTTCGCTTAAATTATTTTAATGACTTTAAATTCTTCTCAGGATAAAGTCCAAACTCCACAGTTTAAACAATCCAGCATAATCTGGCACTTGCTTACATCTCCAACCTCAACTCCTGCACGTTGCCACTTCTATGCTATATACTGAGCACATTGAACTACTTCAAGTTCCCTGAAAATTCTAGTCATATTTCTTTTGCCTTCTAGTCTTCACAGATACACAGATTCTTTCTTTTCCCTAAAATACTCTCTGAAACTCCCTGGTTTCATAATCCTTATCATCCACCTCATTAGCTAAGACCACCTTCAGTTCTTAGCTTTTAATACAATTTCCTCTAGCCAGTTTTCTCATGACCGTTCCAGTCCAGGCTAGTGTCCCTCCTATGCCCTTCTAGAACAATGTATACATCTTCATTCACATTACTGCTCATAGTAAACTCTAAATTTTATGGACAGGGACCATGTCTATCAAGATTATTCTTCTAAATCCAATATTGAGTACCATGCCTAATAAGTAACAGATGTTCAATAAGCAATGGTTGAGTGTGTGAATGGGTGATGAAGTACGTATGAGTATGAATTTAAAAGAGAAATATTAGTAAAAGAAAAGCAATCCTTCAAACCTCCAACTTATTTACAAACAAATAAATGCTATGGAGAAATATAGAGGATTAGAGGTCTCAGTTGGTTACTAATGTATCACTGTATTCACAGAAAAGGCCAGTCAAGTAAATGGATACATTCTTAGATTGTATTGGAAAAGTAAAAACTGCTTAACTACCCAAGAAATTACCATGAAGACACCAGAGAAAATAAATAATAGAGAGATGCTCCGTAATGTTCTCCTAGTAAGTCTCTAAATAAAGAGGAACAATTCTCTATGAGAATCTTACATTTGTATTTGTAAGATTCAATACTTTTTAGGTAAGAATGATAAAAGCAATTGCCTTAACTTTTTAACATAGTTTTTTGTTTGGCTTTAGTATGAAATGTACTTTAAAAAAAATTCTTCAAAGTATAACATGAATGATAATCCATGAACTCAAAAGAAGTGAAAATGTTTCTAATACATTATTTACATAAACCATATGGACAAATATGGAATGAGTGTCCAAGAATGATAACCATACACAACACAGGACTCCTATCTCAGGCAGATCTTTATATAATTCAAATATTAAGGTATGAATTGGGTACCTGTTACGGAAATATTATAATTGCTTAACGCTATTATTATAAAACAAAATTTGAGATCACTTTATTGAAATACCAATTCCTCTATGCTCATCTTATAACAATGCAATATTTATTACAGATATTGTGTTTACATTTAGGCCATAGAAAAGAAATTTAACTGAATTTCAATGCTCTTGATTGTTAAATGCAAAGAACATCTCTTTCTACTTAAGTCACAGAACGCTTTTTAAGAATTTTCCCTCCGATTAATTATAAATACTCTTTAGGGCACAGAACTTTAAGAAAATCCAATGTAACAAGAAGAATTGATCCAAAGGGTGTTACATTCTACTTAGAAACATAATTTACCTGAAACACTCTGTGTTTGGGACCTTATAGTAATATGAATGGCAATTAAAAGCCTGCCTGGCTCTAGCAGGGTAGGGGGAGGGAAGGACAGTAAAGAAAGGTTTCAATGGCTGCTCCATCTAAAGGGAAATCATATGCTTTCACCCTCCTTTTTAAAACTTCTGTGTACAACCGGTGTGGGCAGTGGAGATGACCACCCATTTAACAATTTATGCTAAAACATAAAGCTGCTGTTCAGCACCACACCCAATCTCATATCCTAAACAGATTTATTTTATGGAGTTTTTCTTTGTAGTTAACCAAAACTGTATTTTAAGTGATCTGTTTAGCATAATATGAAAACTCAGAATAATAAACTAAAAGCACATGAGTCTCCATTCCTCATTAAGTGTATAACATTCCTAACCACACTGCCATCTTATAACAGTGTGATTTACACTATCCATGTAAATGTAGAATCAAGGTGTTATTTTAGGTTATAATTTTACAAAAGTTAAGGTATCATCTTTAGTTATGAATCGGTATGTTTCTACTTTCTCGTGGCTTCTAATTTTGAGGCACACAATCTGAAATGAATTTTTGAGGTGGGTATAGATTATGTGAGACCAAAGATAACTTTTCCAGTTAGAGGGTCTGGATACTGTTTTTGTTTAAACTCCTCTCCCTTTTTTCTTTTTTTTAATTTTTAAAGGATCAAATGACCTACCTGGCACTATCTGCTGTTTCATTATCTGCACTTAAAAATACTGATTCTACTGATGTTTTGTTTTTTAGTATGTTACAAAATTCCTATGTCCACCTGATTCATCTGTAATCTTTTTTTTTTTTTTAACAAAAATGAGATTATAATAGATTTAACATGAATATTTTTTGGAAATTCCTGTAGTCTTCACTGATAAGCACAACACCAAGAAAACGCAGA
Organism: Balaenoptera ricei; assembly: GCF_028023285.1. NCBI lineage: Eukaryota > Metazoa > Chordata > Mammalia > Artiodactyla > Balaenopteridae > Balaenoptera > Balaenoptera ricei. The sequence continues at coordinate 69,307,872 of NC_082647.1, forward strand.
GGTTGTTTGTGAATGAAATAATGAAATGATACATTGCCATGCAGGTTATTTCTATTCAGAAAAGAATAAGACATGAAACAGAATATCAAAGGTTAAAAAATAAACTAAATGGAGGTTTGAAATATCAGGAAAGAGAAGAAAGCAACACATATTTTAGGGTTACATTGGTTAATTATATGTATGCATCTAAAATAATGATACCTAGAAACCTTTTTGAAAGATTGATAATTATCCATTTTCAAATGATACTTTTAGAAAAAGCTCAAAAGATATTTTTTAACTACTTTAATCACACATCGTAACTCAGTCAGAAATGGCATAAAAAGAATTTCTTCATAGTAAAATAATTGGCATACACTCTATCTTAAATAGTCTGTAATAAAAGCAAAGAAATGGATAGCCCCAGGCAAAAAATACTTAAATTTTGTTTGGGAAAAAAAATGTACCTTGGATTAAATCATCATCGAGGCTTTTCTGAAGTATTAATTAGTGTCTAATGCAATAAGGCAGATTTTCAAATAGATACTTTAACATTGATTATTTTTTAGATCTCCATTTAAAAAGTAATTTTAATTAACTTCAAAGGGACAATTATTGTGGAAGGTTCTTTGCTTGTAACTCTCTCATATTAAATTTTTACTATATAAAGCCTTTTTCCTTTGGACCCTGATTCATTTCTCTACCCATATGGCTTATTGCTACTTCTATTTCTATTTGTCCTCTGCTCACTGTTTGTCATTTTCAGATTCTTTCCCAATAGCTCACAGCTTCATAAAAATATCCTAGAGAAGTCTAAGAGAGAGATACAAACTTTTTGAGTATGGGGAGTTTTCCTTCATAAGTTTTTATGATCTCATTCTCCTCACTAACATAAATATTACAAATAAAATACTTTATTCTCCTTTCATATGTTTTTTTACCATGTATCTGAATAGTATAACAGAATACATACAAATGGCATCAAAATATGTAGGGAAACAAAATAAAGGGTCTATTACAATCAGTAATCTCAAACTAGATGAGATTTAAGATGGCTCAAAATTGTAGCCAATTTTGAAAAGTCCAAGGAAGGGGCAATCGGATGTCTAAAACATTGACATAACTGGACAATAAACTTCTTTACTTTTGCTAAAACTATCATTTAATGGAAAAGAGAATTTAGAGAAAATGGAAAAGTTCTTTCTTTGACCTCTTGGATAAAATCATACCATTAGAGGCGCTTACTTTGTTTCAGAGAATTTTAGTAGGTGGGAGGTTGCTTCTCATTAAAGAGAAATTCCTTGAAATTTAGTTAAAAACAGTTGCAAAAAATTGGCTAATGTTTCTTGTGTAGCTAATCCTCATTATTTTACTTAGAAAGAAACTGTTATTTTCAAACTCATTTCTCTTTTGCTTCATGGAAAAATACACTACAGACAATTATAGTGAGATACATTGACTACACCAAAATGTGTTTTATGCATTAACCTAAAGATAGCTGGACTCACTCAGTGAAAAAGACTTAGAAAATAAACTCAATGTAGTTTTAAACATTTCATGAAACAAAGTGAATTTCTTAAGTCATAATAATTTTCAAAGCTAAAAAGACATCCGGATTTTTATTCTGGGATGTCCCAACAACAATTTCATTTAAACCAATCCATATTTGTTTTCACTCAATATTTTACTTATGGTAAGACAATTATTCAGGGACAAATTGGGTTATACAGTTCAGTACAACAATTCACATTTTTTTCCACATCCACCTTTTGTTAGTGACTCATTATAGTACTATATGCTCACCAAGGAGGGCACACAGCTTCCTATTTATCTACTTCAACTGGTAATAGAAGTTGGAGGATAAAAATGGGTGCACACATGCTGAGAAACATAAATTGACAATATCCAAGAGCAGTGATTACACAAACTGAAGGCAAAAACTTGCATCAGAATGGAAAGTCATAATTTCATCACGCCTGATGCAAAAATGGTAACAATGTATTCCAAGATATTATAAATATTTCCAATTCTAGAAATATAATGAATTAGTTTTGTAACAACTCTGAGATAATGCCAATAATATGTACTAAAGATAATATGTTAAAATTTACCCTAAATTAAATGTTTATATTATTCATCACAAAACCATAATCAAACATTTACTGCACACTTTTATGGGTGCTATACATAGGTGCATGAGAATCAAGAAAGATTTTGTTTCTTCTTAACAGAAACATTGATATGATCATACCTAGAGAAATACTTATTTCTGGATCTCTGATTGACAACAGAAGTCCCATTAGTTTCCTTTTTTAGTTGTCTATTTTTGTTAATATAATGATGAGAAAACAAAATCAGTCTAATCACATGAAGTCTCAGTTGTCTTATACGTATAGGGAAGATTTGCATCCAGATTGTCTTTTATATTTCTTTAAGAAACTAATATTTTATATTTTATCCTTTTTTTCTCATTATTTCTCAAGATCAGTTGTTTCAAAATCAAACTTTCTTTAATCTCTCACTGCCATTTCTGCCCTCACCTCTATACATGTGGTTACCAACATGGAGTCAAAAGTCCTTTTAGAGTCTTAGAAGATTGAAATGGGTATCCAGTGGCAATTATCAATATTTCAAAAAGCTTAATGGAAATTTTATGTGTGTATTCTATATAACTATACAATTAATCAGGTGTCATTTTTGTTTATTCATTTGTTTGGTTTTAAAGGAGCCTGGAATTATAATAACTCAGTGTGTAGTTATCAAATGATAAAAAAGTAAATGGATTATTCGATAAATATAGTTTTTTAAAGTAAGCTTTTCAAAACATGGAACCATTGGCAAAAATTAATAATAAGTATCAAAACACTGGGAACAAGGTAACTCAGCCAACTCTATCTCATGACTTCTATTACTATAAATGTCCCATATCTGATATTCCTACTCCTAGTTTCTTTGCCATCAAAATTTCCTCCTCACCAGACAGAGCAAAACTTTCACCAAGTCGTTTGCCATGTTCAGGAATATAAAATATTAACTCCGAAGCTCTCTACTTGGCTCTCAAGACAACTCGTAATTTGGTCCTACACCTGACACAAGATAGATTATTTTCCCTATCCTGTGTCATGTTAGATTTTAGTCAATTTTTGAATAGGTGAAAACATTTATAAATATAACGTTGAGGTTATATAGACTCTATTTTAAAAGTGAATTATATCAATTTGAAAATACTCTGAGAACTTATCAATACGCACACACCTAAAAATACTTACATGTAGGCATGAGAATTTTTTAGAATATTTCACAAAATATATTGGCATCAATGAATATTTTAGGTGCATTTGAACACAGTTAAAATAATGTTATCTATGTTAAATCTGGTTCTTTGAAATACACTACCAAATGTGTTTTCAATTTAAAAAAGGTATTTCCCATAATCCCTGCCCTTTGAATTACTGGCATTTTCAGTCAAGAGTTATATACCGATAATATAAATTTTCTAGGTGCTGTGAGAATCTTGAGTCACATTTAATTCAACTAGAATGCTTATTGCCATTTCCAATAATAATAATTATGAAAAAAAAATTTTGATTAAGTTATTATGATTTAAGATACAGAAATATTGTACCAGTTTTTAAACATAGTCCTTTCTAAACTTCAGATTATGGATTATGTTTCCCTAATTTAAAAATGTAAAATATACAAATTTAAGCTAGAATTCTGCTCATTCAAGTGTATATGGAAAACTGGAATTGTGTTTGTGGACTCATTTCTTATCATGAAGCATTTCTTCCCAATAGTAGCTTTTAATATAATAAACCTGAATGAAAACTATAAATTGTATATTATTTTCTTTTTTAAGTTTCCCTTAAGAAGGGATGAACAATTATATGAATTAATAAAGGCAGAGTTCTTTGCACCCAAATCTGTATACATATCAATATTTACTTACTAAAAAATTTAGACATACAATGGGGAATAGAAATTTTATTTTCATCCTTATATATCTGAAATTTTCTTATGCTTTTATAAAGATTCTGATGCACAATTTTGTTTTTTTAGTTTAACTTTATCACCATTTTTACAAGCCTGCAAAATAAGTTATTAAATGTACGATAGTAATAGATTTTAGGAATTAAATCATCCTGGAAAAAAAGAAAAACTATGTATGGAGAAGAAAGAACATTTCCATCTTTATAAGCAACAGGGTTTTTTGGTTTTTTTTTTTTAACATTTTTGGAGTCTCCATCAATTTTGGCAAACATCATACCAATTTCGTCCAACTTCTAAAGCTGGGAGTTGATCCAAAACTCTGGTAGTCAGAGATCTGTTAAGTGTGTTGTTGTTCTATTACCTGACACTTCTGGCTCAATTTGAAACATTTTTTTATTCACTCTTTATATTTTCTTTTCCTATTGTTGAATCTTAAGAGTAATGGAAGAGCTGCTTCTTCCTTCTTATTTACAAAAAGCTAAGTCTCTTAAACCTCTATGTCCATACACAAAGTAATTAACTTGAATTCATAATTTAAACCATTAAAAACATTCTGGTTCTTTGTTTTGCATTATATCAAAAAAGAAATTACAGGTTTTTTAAAACTTTCAACCAGTTGCATAAAGCAAATTTTTTAGAACATTAATTGTATTCATTTATAGGACTAAATGATGAATTATTATTTGTTATCAAATTTTAAAATTTATAGTTGTCTCTATGTTTAAGATTCTTAGTTTTTTTAATAGTAGGCACAATTTAAGAACAATATTTAATCAGATATATTTACAGACAAAAAATCCAAAATATATCTAATAAGTATAGTTTTACTATAATAACTTTGGTTTAGTCATTACTTTGGTAATATATGCTTTGTGGTTCACCAAGAGTACATACTCTCTGAAAAAGAAATTTACAAAAGCATTTGATACATAGACTCCATTGAATCTACAATATTTCTTCAAAAATATATATTGTTTCATGAGTATATCCATGGAAAATTTGTTACTAGCTTCTACTGACTTCCTTGGGGAATAAATGTGCCTATCGGGTAATTCAAAGAAAGAAAGGTAAGTATTATGCCTCAATTTACTGATGTGTTAAAACAGAGAAAATGACCTATGCTAAACTTCACTAAAATTAAAGGTGAATAAATTGGTATCCCTTCGTTAGAAATCTACATGACTACTCTTTTGTCTGAAATTTTTACTTTTAAGTGTCTGTTATGCCATCACATGCAAGAGTATTACTTATTCAAGCATTTTCCAAAATTTGTTTCTTAAAGCGTTGTTCTCATAGAATATTAATAGTTGTTGAGGGTGAGGGAGCTCAGAAAAAGTTTCTGAAATGTATTAAGTTAGGGAACTGTTGGGTTAAATAAAATCCATGAAGTATTCTTTCTGTAGGAATGCTCAAAGCCTAAGAGAGAATAATCAAACGTATTCATTATTATCTTCTGACAAGACTCAGTTCAATGTCTCTCATGTGCTTTTCATTGTTCTGAGTGATGCCTATCCTGAGTATAAGCAGAAGAGGCTGGGCTTACGTGTGGTTCTATGGAGGAATGAAGCCACTAGAAAATTGGTTCATATCACGATTTTGCATGTAAATAGGGTGAACTCCCTATATTAAGTTAGGTCATTATGTCCAGTATTTTCAGAGTAAGCATCTTTGCTGCAAGCATTTTTGCTGCAAACATTTTCAACCCATAACTAATTAGCCATAAGGCAATTTTGCCCATGAAAAATAAAATAACTGGTTGACAGTCTTTGGTTTGACAGTTTGGTTTCAACTGGATGAAATGTATTAGCATTTCTTCCAGTTAGTGACATTATTGATGGCTTTATCGAGCTGACAGATGACAATGATTTGCCCCAAGAGTTGGTTCCTTATTTTGAAACACACTACATTGGAGAAGAAAGAGGCCAAGGGTGAAAATAACTAATTGGCCATAAGGCAATTTTGCCCCTGACAGATAAAATAACTGGTTGACAGTTTGGTTTCAGCTGGTTGAAATGTGTTAGCATTGCTTCCAGTTAGCGACATTACTGATGGCTTTATCGAGCTGTCAGATGACAATGATTTGACCCAAGAGTTGGTTTCTTATTTTGAAATGCTACATTTGAGGAGAAAGAGGCTGAGGGTGTTGAAGGCTCAGAGTTGAACCCACATTTTCCATAGAACTTTGAAACATCTATCAGGGGATATGTGACAATATGCCAAGAACAAATGACAGTGCAGAGGCCTTTACAATTTAACACAAAGCTCAGTTACAAATATGCCTCCAAATATTTGGAAGCTGATACCTCTTGTAATGAAGGAAGAAATTTTACTGGAAAAGGAAAAGTGCGGTGCTGAAGGAAAAGATGAATCAATAAGCCAAAAAAACCCAAAACACCAAAGAAATGTACAAAATACTATGAGCAAAAGACTTGGAAGACAAGTGCTTAGGTACAAGCCACTGAATAAAATCTGTTATTTGTATAGCATTGCCATGAATCTATATATATTTTAAATGTATTCAAATATTTTGCATTTCACAATAAAGTCTTATTTTGCTATTCATTTCTCATGTTTCCTTATGTACTCTTTAATGTCCCTTTTTTATTTTTCACTGTCGTATCTTTATGGCAAAATAGCCTGATGGCCACTTAGTTATGAGCAAATGTTTGGGACAAAGATGCTTGAGGCAAAGATGTCTACAGCAAAGATGGTGACTGTGAAAGTACCTAGAACCAAGGAAGGTTAGAGTACTCACATTCTGTCACCAGATCATTTAAAGAAAACAAAAGAACATTTAAACTTTGTATATGTCAGTATTTCCCAAACTTCTGTGATGATTTAAAAAATTATTTGAAAGATAATTAAAACAGAGATTTGGAGGCACCACACCAGATATCCTGATTCATAACCTCTGGATGACTGGTCATTTTAACTTACTTTTTCCCAGGGTTTCTTATTAAGAAAAAAGAGCTAGAAAATCATGTTAGGACAGACAATGGCATCTGCTTAACCTAATTTAGCTCTTTTTACCGACAGTGAATTTCATTCATTCTCATCCACAACAAGACCCAAGCTTTATGAATTTTCTGGATCCCAGCAATACCTCTAGTACTTAGAATACCACAAGATGTGCAAGTCAGATGATATTTACAAATTTGTTTAAGGTCCTCAGATGGTGCATATTATATTTCTTATGGTATTTGCATTTTTAATTTATCTTTTTAAAATTAAAATATCTGTGGTTAAATGTAATATAGATGCATGTGTCTACATAAGCTTACATACACGTATGGATGCATGTGTGTAAATAAGCTTACATACACATAAATATAGAAGAATGTAGACTAAACAAAGGCTTCCTTTGACAATTTTTATTTATTACATGCAAAAGGAATGCTTATAATCCTTTTATCACAGATTATATATTCCTGAAATATGAAAATCTATACAATACAGACACTTTCTTCAGATCTATTATTTTCCAAATTTTGCAAGTATAGAGACCTCTTAAATATGACTCAGTCTTTGTGACATGGAATTTTTTCAAAAATATGTAAAATATTTTCATTGTTTGCCTACATATTAATGAAAAAGAAGCTCTTTATAAAGCATGAAAACTATTTCAACCTTTTCTTTAAAATTCACTTATTCACTTAAAAAAGTCCATTGACTAGCCCTTAAGTAATAAGACTCACACTAGAGCTAAACAGTGAAGTGGATACAAATAATAATAATACAGAATCCCTCCCCTCAAAGGACTCAGCCCATCAGAAGACAGCCATATAAACACATAATAAAGATATTATGTGAAAATATCGGGAAGCTGGAGGCCTCTGAGCACCTGGGAAGACCTCATAAAGGACGTTACCCTCAAGGGGAGCAAGAGAGGGAAAGCAGGAGCTCATTAAATGGAGAAGAAAAAGAATAACATTTACAAAGGCAGTGGAGGAAGTATGGGGATTGTGAATTCGTGAGAAGGACTTGAGGTGTAGACTGTGGTGACAGTGTGAGAAGCATGAACGTGACCATGTGCTGAGATTAAAAGGTAGACTCAAGTAAGGTAATGAATGAAACACATTAAATGCCTTTCAGATGTATTTGGATCATCTCCCACAGCCAAAGAAGAGTCAAAGATTTTAAAAAACAGTGATAATGTCGGGGCGGGGGGTGGGTGGGTGGGCAAGGCTTGGGAGAAGGATTCTGTAAGGTGCCCTCTAGGAGACGAGGAGTGTTTAACTTACAGCATTTAGGTCATCTTGGCTGAATATGTGACTCCCCTGAGGAGCTGTAAAAATATAATGTCCCAATTGCACACTTGCCCAATCAATTATGGTAGAATCTGTAGGGAGTGAGACTGAGGCACCAGTATTGTTTAAAGCTCCCTAGGTGATTCTAAGGTGCAGTCAACTTGGGAACCAATTAGATTGTTGGTTCTCCTGGGCTGACTGGCTGATGCATGAAGGTGATGAGAGGGAAGGAGACATCAAGTTCCACTCGTGGTTTTTTGCTAGAGGAACTGGGTAAATAGTTAAGCACTGGTATTGATAGGAAATATGAGAGGACAGCTGAATACCGTAAACATGAGTATAAGCCCAATTTTTAACATTTTGAATTTAGAGAAACATATTTTACGCTATTGTAAAGCTTTTTCCTGCACTTGCTTGTGAACTTTTGTTGGTTTGGGAGAATGAGAAAATCCCATAAGGACATAAGAAAAGGAAAGATACAGAAGAGTTTAAATATTAAGATTTCCATCAACATGGTCTCTGATTCTCCAGCCTCTGGAAACATATGCTTTTCCTCACGTTTTAGGCTGAGTTTTCTTTATTTAGTTCTTATTTAATAAATAATCACTTATTCATTCCATGACTAGGTTTGTGCTAGAGGTCCCTCAAAGAGGAGTAAGACCTAGTGTCAATTTCATTTAAGGCCCATCTTCCAGACTCTGACCACAAGTATTCCTGGCCTTAACTTAGTTAGTGTCACTTAGGCTGGGCAGGTTTTACCCACTTCAAAGCCAGATGGTTTTCACAACAAAAGTCTAAGTAAGATAAAGGAGAGACCTACACTTAAGCTGTATCATTTCCTTGACATGCTGCACGATTTCAGAGTATACTTAACTAACCAGGGCAGCTGAGGTAGAGTAAACATGTTGGTAGAGGGATTAGAGTGAGAAAAGGAGGTATTTGTCCCTCAGTAATTTCTACATGTATAGACAATAATCCTAACAAAGTGTGGATTATCCTAATGCAGGAATCCATGATTTCTCCAAGCTATCTAAGATTTAAAAACAAACCAACCAACCTAAGGTACTTGTTACTAAGGAGTGGTACATTTCAGCTTGCAGTCTGGCTCCCCAAGCAAACGGTTAAAACCCACACTTAGTTGTTCACAGAAAGACCAGTGTTGACTAGTGACGAATAACATAAACTATGCCTGATTTTCTGCATTTTGTGTGTGTTTAAGCTATGCTCAGCCTTTTATTCCAGTGAGTATTAAATTAATACTCTACTCATTTTCTTTGTTTAAAAATAACATTTCTCTCGTTATCTCCAGTTTCAAATATTTCTAGATTCTTAAACTTATATGTATTAAACTGTTGTGTAATGATTAAAGCATTCAGAGTGCACAAAGATGCAATAGTGGTATTAACCAAAGTCACATCATAAACTTTCAAGTATCACAAAGATAAGCACTGATTAGTATACAGGAGAAATAGTGTAGCTGAGGTATTTAGCAGAAATAAAATTTAGCAGAAAGTGTAAGTAGAAATGTTTAAAGAAGGAGAGTTAGTTGCTTAATATTGGTTAAAATATATTAAGGAATAGCTATCCTAGTTTAAAGCACTTATATTTAATAATAAATAAATAGTTGAAGTCTAAAATCTTGAACAGATGCAAGAAAATAAAGCATATTTTTCAAACTATGTGACAAGCCACCAGCAAATTCTACTGAGATTAATGGTATAACACAGTTGGCATGTAATCATAGAGGAATAGACATAACCTCTAAGAGTTATTTTTTCTTATACTATTAGGGCATGTAGTACAAACCCACAATAGCTTGGTTATGACATGCTAGAAAGACTCAACTAAAGTTGAATGTAATACAAATATACTTGTTAATATTTTTGGATGTCCTGAAATGAAACAAAAATAAAAACAGAAAAGCAAAAAAGTAAATTATTAATTCATATAACCCAAAAGTAATAAACTAAAAAAATGAGCATTACTAGGAGTGGATAATAAATTGCCTGTTGCAATATAAATGTGAACTAATATTTCAATATATCAATAATATCAAATTATAAAATATAACAAAATGTCATTTTCAATAACAAAAATATAAACTACATGGGGATAACTCTAATGAAATATAAATTACATGTGATAACTCTAAACTACATGGGGATAACTATATATGTGATATACATGAAGATAATCTTAAAAAATACTAAAAATATTTAAAAATGTGAATAATTTAAGACAAATATAATTTGGGGGGATGGAAAAGCTGCTTATTTTAAAGGTGTTGAGTATTTTCATATTTATTTAGACGCTGAAAACCCCACTAAACATCATTGGTAGTTGTTTGAGCCTTACCAAATTATGCTAAAGTGTAAAGTTTCATTCTGATCAATAAAACAACGTGACAAATGGAAAATAACTTATAGCTTGCATACAGTAATTCAATACATGATAAAAGAAACATAAAAATAAAAAGTCATGATATTTATTCAAAAACTAGTAAAACAATGAATATGAAAACATAATTTTAAATCCACATCATTAACCTAAATAAGACCTAAATAAAATAATGATAAAAAATAATAAAAGAAACTACCATAAAGTAAAATCTAATAGAACTGAATTACTTTTTACAATCTCAAAAATAAATAGAGAAAATTCGAATCTTGAAAGCTATGGGTATAATCATAATTGCAAAAGAAAAGATGAACAGATGTTCACAAGTTTAAAACAACTATTTTTTCCCACTTTATTGAGATATAATTGACATACAACACAGTGTCAGTTTAAAGTATACAACTTGCTGATGTGATACACTTATATACTGCAAAAGGATTACCACTATAGTGATAGCTAACACCTCCATCACATCACATATCTACCGTCTCTCTTTTGGTAGTGAGAACATTTAAGATGTACTCTATTAGCAACTTTCAACTATGCAGTACAGTGTTATTAACTATAATCCCCGTGCTATACATTAGATCCCTAGAACTTATTCATCTTAAAACTGTAAGTGTGAACTCTTTGACCAACACCTCCCCATTTGCTCCACTCTCCAACCCCTGGTAACCACCATTCTAGTCTTTATTTCTTTATATTCCTAAAACATCTATGCTGACATAAATATTGACAATATTGAAATATCAACAATATTTATGTCTATATTGACATAAATAAATGTATATATTTATTGATTATACATATATTTATTTAGTATTTATGTCAAACTACAAACTCGGAAAATATTTTCAGAGCATAATATAGATAAAGGACTGTTGTATACAGTCCTCATTTATATTCAGAAAACATATATTACTTAAAAGATAAATGGACTAAAAACTGACCAAAATAAAAGTAGTATAATTATCCACTTATTCACTTAACAAATTTTTACTAAGCACATGCTATATAACAAGCACTGTTCTAAATCTGAAGAAATAGCAGCATACAAGCATACAAAACCTGCTGCCCTTATGCAGGAGGGATAGACACTAAATAAGACAAATAAGTGTGACCTAATATATTGGTAGTAATTGCTATGGAGAAAAATAATTCAGGGAGGGATGATAGGAAATGTGGAAGTGGGAAGGAGACTATAGTTTATACCTTCCAATTAACAAATACATGGTTACAGAATGATAAGGTGATCTAAAATTTAATCCTCACTTTTAACACAATAAATTTGAATTAAAATAATATAGAAATAAATCAGCATTTCTATCATCAATTCATCTACGATAAAGGAGGCAAGAATATACAATGAGGAAAAGAATCTCTTCAATAGAAGGTGCTGGGAAAATAAGATGACTACATGCAAAAGAATGAAACCGGACCACTTTCTTGCGTAAAAAAACAAAACAAAACAAAACTCAAAATGGATTAAAGACTAAAATGTAAGACCTGAAACCATAAAGTTCCTCGAAGAAAACACAAGCAGTATGTTCTGCTCTTTAGCATCAGTTCTAGCAATATTTTTTTGGATCTGTCTCCTCAGACAAATGCAACACAAGCAAAAATAAACAAATGGGACTAAATCAAACTAAAAAGGTTTTGCACAGCAAAGGAAACCATCAGCAAAACAAAAAGGCAACTTACTGAATGGGAGAAGGTATTTGCAAATGATTTATCTGATAAGGGGTTGACATCTAAAATATATAAAGTACTCATACAACTCAATATCACAAAAGCAAGCAATCCAATTAAAAAATGGGCAGAGGACCTGAATAGACATTTTTCCAAAGAAGACATACAAATGGCCAACAGGCACATGAAAAGATGCTTAACAACACTAACCATCAGGGAAATGCAAATCAAAATCACAATGAGATACCACCTCATATTTGTCAGAATGGCTCTTATCGAAAAGACAAGAAATAAAAAGTGGTGGTGAGAATGTGGAGAAAAGGGAAACTTCTTGCACTGTTGGTGGGAATGTAAATTGGTGCAGCCACTATGGCAAACAATATGGAGGTTCCTCAAAAATTAAAAATAGGACTCTGTATGATCCAGCAATTCTACTCCTGGGATTTATCCAAAGAAAACAAAAACACTACTTACAAAATATACGTGCACCCCTATGTTCAATGCAGCATTACTTACAATAACTAAGGTATAGAAGCAACCTGTTTCTTTTTGACAGATGAACGGATAAAGAAGATGTGGAAATCTGCACTCCACAAATACAGGCTATTTACACAGAACTTTATGCCATCATTACATGCATATTTTTGTGATCATTAAATTATGGTGTCAAGTTCTATAAACATATTGAAAATATAAACAATACAATGTTTACTGAAGAATATCAGAGTATTATACTGTATATAAAAGGTTCTTAAATTGTCTTTCTTAAATACAAACATTTATGGATAAAACAAAAATATTTCATGAAAAAAATATAGAAATAATCTGATTTAAGTTGATAGTATTTTTACCCAGAATTACAAAATTTTATAGTGAATGAGACCATACAATGACCAACTTTAATCTCTCAACCAATAGAGAAAGCATTCTACATTATGCCTAGATAATTTAGTTAACGTCAGAGGATCGCTCCCCACTAAGATACACTTTTGTATAGCTTTTACTTTCTCCAAGGATCACAGCTTATTTGGCTAAATTATGAGTTCCAGATTAGACAAGGTCTAATCTCATCTAATCTCATTTGGTCTTACAAAATAGGAGTTTTCCACTTAGAAGATTTTTGATACTAGCAACTCTTTCCAGGCGTACCATGGGCCTTATACTGTCCCAGCCTCAATCCCTTGCTCACAGTACCCATCGCATCTGAGTAAAATAGCCATCCCTTTTCCATCTCCTTGTTAAAGTCTTCCTCATATTTTAGGTCATGGCTTAAATTCCCCCTTATTCAATAGTAAAATTAACAATTAGTAATAATAAGCATAGTAATAACAGCAGTGAAAACATATCATAAAAGGAATGTAATTGAGGGATTACCAGTAAAAAGTATTTTAACAATATTAATTCTGTAATAGTCCCTTACCACCCCAAACCACAGAGTACTTTCATTTTTCTTTTCCAAATTAGGAAACTAGGAGTTCAGGAACACCAAATAACTTGCCACATCAACAAACTATAAAATTAGCTAAGCTGGGATTTGTCCTTGCGCCTGAAAGAAGCCCAAACTAGGGTTTTGTGGGGTTTTTTCCCCAGTTTTCCACATTACCATAGTCTTCTTAAGATCCCTCAGATGGAACAAACCTCTCCCTTCGCTGTTCCTCAACTATGTTTTGAACTTGCATACAGCATTGAGTTTACAGACTACCTTATACCATAGATATCTATGCCTTTCGTTCGCATACTGCCAAGCCATGTCACACAACACACACACACACACACACACACACACACACACACACATCTATCCACAGAGGAAAGTACTTGCTCAATAAATACTCACTTAACTGACATAAAGAGAACCCCAATTTAATCTATCACCAGTGAGCCATTGTTAACATTTCTAATTCCAGTGTTCAAGGTAACACAGGCATGAAATCCCTGGAATAATACCATCCAAACCAACCGCACTGACGCAGGGCTGTGAAGAATGTGGAGCACTGAAAACAGAAAATACTTTTAATACTTCTAAAGGAATAGAGTATATAAACCCTAGGCAGTGCTACGTTTTACTATTGTAATTATTGGCATTATGGAATACAGTTTTAAATGGTGTTTTTTCAAGTCAAATATCTTAATAGAAATGGAGCTATAATTGTACAGTGTGGTAAGTTTTCAGCATCTAATGACTCATGAAAGCTTGCCAAAACAGGCAGGCTTTGAAAGAAAAGGTTCACCTCTTTTCTTGATTTACTACAGAGTAAATCACAGACAAGCTAGTGTTGTTTTTGGCTAAGAACTTGAGACTAAGGCATACAAATGTGCAAAAGAAAAATATCTAACCAGTATGTTCCCCTCCCTGGGCAACATTGAGCTTATCATTTGAGAATGTAAAAGATTTTCAAACAATTATGAAAGTATTTACTCCAGGAATATTTCCATGAAATCATGTCAGGTATGAAGAGAGAATTATACACATTTACCGAGTTGACAGAAAGTAGGAAAACATGAGTGAATGAGTTTTGTGTAAAGGATAAATGATAGATATTGAATTAACATGAAATTCAAATAGCCACGAAGACTCTTCTAATTGGTTAAATATTTATTCGTAGGGGAGATGCTAAATTCAATGGTGAAAGTAAATATTTTAGTCCATTTTTTAACATGACTCCCTTCTAAAGGCACTATACCTTAATTCAAGATAAGTCAATAAAATATCCAAGCACATTTGATATGGAATATTTGGGTAAACCCATAAAAAGAGCATAAAGATTCATATCCTCTGAGCTTTTGAAGACTATCTGTTTAAAGCTAAGAAACAGAGACTAGCTATGTATAATAAGAATTATCTTGGCAAACTATAAGCTAATCAATTTCCATATAATATGATTAATGTGATATAAAATACATTAAGAATATTAAATTAGTTCAACGCACACTTTTCTATTTTACAATCTAGCCCATTAACTCTGATTTCTCCCCCCTTAATGATTTTCCTTCACACCACTCTAATCATTTAACATCTGATCAATTGTATCTTCTAGTTACCTCCTATCTCTTTTACATTTTTCCGTTATCATTGCCACTTACTCATTTCAAGCTATAGCCTCTTTTTTTAAATGAGAATTAAAGTATGTTATTACAATTTTTTTTACTGAAGTATAGTTGATTTACAATATTATATTAATTTCAGGTATACAACATAGTGATTGGATATTTTTATAGATTATAGTTCATTTAAAGTTATTACAAAATAATGGTTATATTTCCCTGTACTGTAAAATATAACCTTTTTGCTTATTTATTTTATACATCGTAGTTTGTATCTCTCAATTCCCTACCCTTGTCTTGCCTCTTCCCCTTCCCTCTCCCCACTGGTAACCACCAGTTTGTTCTCTATAGCCTCTTAAATATTATACTTGCCTGTGATCTACTAGAGCAACACTAACCATTTTATTCTTCTGCTTAAAACTCTTCATCATTATTGGGTTGAAACACAGATGTCTTAGTGCCAATGTCCTCTCTGATTTTACTCTTGTCTACTTCTTACTTCATCACTTTTGTCTCACTCACACTGAACTATTTTCATTTCCCCTAACTCCCCATATTTCACACCTCATGTCTGCTTTTATCATTGTCCTCCAGGCCTCCCTACATTGCTATTTCTATTCATCTTTCAAGGCTCAGCTCTAGTGTTACCTCCTGCTCTTCTAATTGATCTCTAGCCACTTTCTCATCATCTCCCCAAACTGTTAGTTTCTTCTCCTCACGTTTAAGTTAAGATTAGCCAGACCTGAAATTCAAAACCTGTTCCTTTTCCTTATGAGTTATTTATGTTGAGCAAGTTAACCTCACTAAGCTTTAGTTATCATATCTGTATAAAATCATATCATGTAATATCAACAGCATTGTTTTGATGAAAGAAAAGCATATTTTCTGGAGAATATCATTTCTTTTTGTTCTGTGCTCCCTGTTCATACCTCTATGGTATTACTGATAAGACTGCTTTGCCGTAATTTATTTTTTCTTGGTGTCTTCAAGTAGACTGAACT
Organism: Balaenoptera ricei; assembly: GCF_028023285.1. Taxonomy (NCBI): domain Eukaryota; kingdom Metazoa; phylum Chordata; class Mammalia; order Artiodactyla; family Balaenopteridae; genus Balaenoptera; species Balaenoptera ricei. The sequence continues at coordinate 69,324,220 of NC_082647.1, forward strand.
TCTTGAGAGAAGAAATAGAGTGTATTTCTCAAATATGTACCTCAATACCTAATCTAGGACTAGTAACAGCGGATACCTATTTCTAATGTAAGCATTTACTAAGGGCTAATATTACGCTCAGCGTTTTATGGATTAGAAATATATATTCAACATATCCTCTGCCCTTACTTAGCAGATAAGAACATGTAAAGAAGATATGGGTAAACCATGACATGAGGAAGAAAGCTGTGAATACCATTAAATAAACACAGGCAAAGGCATGGGATTTCAGAAGACAACAAATACTCCCATTTTGAGAGGAATGGGGGAAAATAGAGGTGGAGGTAACGGAGTAGGAAATGAGGACGATTCTAAGAAATTTGCAGCATTTGAGGTGATACTTGGAGAGGTAGTTAGGATTTGAACATAGAGAGATACAAGAGGTAAAGGTAGAAGCAATGTCAGATAGAGGGGGAAAAATAAAAGCACAATGAGGAAATGCTGGGCATTTTTAGTTGCTAGCAAATAGGTCCACTAAATGAGAGTTCATGATAGCAAAAGTGGTGAGTGACTTTCACCAGCAAACATGGATCCTAGATTGATAGTTCAATAGCTTAACCAGATTTGGATATATTGAGTGCACAGCATATTCTCAGCCATAGCGGCTATATGACAGGATTAATTTATCATAGTGGTACTGACATCTCGAAAGACATAAAACAGTGGCTGTTACAGCCGTTGTTCATTATTAATTGAGGTGAATAAAATTTTAAAATTTTCAAGAAAATAGCTTAGTACAGTTATCCTAAAATCCTTAGAGAGTAAAAGCACAGAAATCATCTTCAAAAGAAACAAGCTATTTTTTTCTTTGCTGGTATCATTTAAATGTAACACTCATAGTGCCTTCTCATGTGAAGAGTAACAGAGCATGACCTCATCTGATGAATGGAAGAAGCAATTTTTCTACCACTAACTGGCATGAGAAAGAGCAAAACTCCTGGAGGAAATTAGCAAATCTTAAAGGTGTGGATGACATTCTGTAGTAGTGCCTGTCCAAAAAAAAATGACACAAATTACGGCACTGAACTGTAAAGCCAAACAGCCACAGACACTCCCTCCATGGCAAAATGTATTTTTCCAGAGATTAATTTCTAAACATGCCAATGTTTAAGTGTAAGTTTGCAGTATATTACAAGTTACACTAAGGAGTCAGTTGAATCTCTCCTCTGGTTTAAACACACATAAACACACACACATAGAAATTTTCCACTGGAAAACAGGAAAACAAATTCTTATGTTCCAAGAAGCAGCTGTATATTTAAAAAGTCTTTTCCATATTTACATTGTTTTAGTGATTGTTTGTGTTTGTGGGTGAAGTTAAAAATGTCATTGATGGTAATCTGAATGCAGATAGTGAATATAACCACAAAATAAAGGCAGGTACGTACTCTTATTTTTTAAATGCCAGAGTAGGACAACCACAATTATGCAACTAATTCTCATAACATGATCTAAAAACAATCCAACAAGTGGCAATTTAAGAATTAATCTTTCTGGATAAATATATAAGCAAAAACATAGGAATGATAAAGCCTGAAATCAGGACTGACTTATCCACTAGGTATAACAGCCACAGTGCCAAGGCCCCAGGGGCTCAAAAAACTTTTAATTTTAATGTTTTTAAACCAGAAAAAAATGAATATAATAACATTTAATATATAACAAAGAATTCACCCTGGATTATATCCATCTTACTACCAACACAGTTGGAAAATACAAGTTTTTAAGAACTTTATTATGGAGAAAGTGGCCCAAAAAGGCAAAAGAACCCATGAAAGTCAGAATGTAGTCCTCCGTGAATTTATAATAGAAGTTCTTCTAGTACTGAAAGGAGGAAAATGATATTAAAGAAGAGTATACAGAGAGAGCTCCTCAACTTTTTTGTAATATTTTATTTACTTAAAATTATTAAGCAGATGGGGCATAATGAGATTTGATAAAACTCTTTGGGTACATACACGTTTGCTACGTTTTCTCCAGTTTTAAAAATAATTCACAATTAAAAGGTTAATAATCGATCCTTTTGATTGAATGAATTATTTGCTACTTATCGTTAGTTTTTTTAAGGGTAAAATGTCCCTTTAAGATAAGCTGTTAGTTTGGTCTCCATAAATATTTTTCATCTCTCAGATGAACAAACTTTCTTTGGAAAGAAATGTTTCATCTCAAGAGACATGTGATTTTAATTTACAGAATTGTTCTTCTAACCAAAAAATGACACAGTGAACTTCTTTTGAAAATCATGTTGGTTACGGATTTTTTATAGGGTATTAATGTTCCCTAATAAAATTGGTATGGTGACAGAAGGTATGGGATATTTTTGCAAGATTTCCTTATTTTAAAATGTATTATTTTGTTCCAACTCCAGAACTTAATAAAAACAAACTTAGGAATGAAAAAGAGATGGAAAATGTAAAAGTTATTTAAAAATTAAAATCACTGGAAATAAGAATAAAAAATACATAAATCAACCTGACTGGTATAGGGCTTTCAGTTCAGTAGTGGTTACAGAGCAGATATTTATTTTCCAATATATTGGCTTATTTGAATTAGAAAGTCTATTTTCCTTAGACTGTAAGCTCCATGAAGAGAAGCCTTTTTTGTTTTGTTTTGCTCACTGATGTGCCTCCAGTAACTGGAGCAGTACCTGGCATGTAGTATGTTTTCAATTAATATATGTCAAATGAACAAATCAACTAGGGTTGAGCTTCATAAAGAAGGCAGGGTTCAAGCCATGAAATAGTTGTTGATAGTAATAATTATTTCTGCCAATATTCCTTCTTGACTACTCTTATGAAAGATTAAAACAGGAGAATTATCTGTATGTTATCAGTACAAAACACCTACGAACTTGGTTGTATTAGGTGAGAAAATCTGAAGGACCTCAAAAGACAGAAACTGGGGATAGTCAGTGAAGAAACAGGAAGAACAATCCACACAGGAAGAACAGAAGTAAGTGCATTCTTAGAGCTACTTCTCAGAAGACAGCTCACAATGCAAATGGTGATGAGAAAAGTGCAGCCCACAGATGATATTAAGATAGCAACAGCGATGCAGAGAAATGGCTGAATAATACAGGAGTTTTCAGAATTAGACATTCAAGTTAAAGAATAAGTATCTGTGACCTAAAGTTTATTCTAAGTATCCGTTGGGGGTTTTGTTTGTTTTGTTTTGTTGTACTTAAGATACATCAGATAGAAATAAAGATCAATCGTTTCTCAACATAGCAGAAGATAACTAGCAAGATGAATGATGCCTAAGTGTGTGTTTGGCAGCAAACAAGGAAGAGACTAGAAAAAAAAGAGAGAAGGGGTGGTGAACATCTGGGGTGGTTTCTCTTCTATGAAAAGGAAAAAGGTCATATCCCACCCAGTGAGAAGAAGTGACCCCCTCAAAAATGTAAGTGATCTTGCTTGACCTATGACGCGAGCATGAGGATGACCTCGGCTGTTTCACTGCAATGTGTGTTTCTTGTTAGAAAAAAGTGCCAGAGTTGTGCTCTGCCGTAAAAGAATGTGAGGGGTAGGAAGGTGCTGAAAAGCAAAAGAAAGAAGCGGAGCGTGGGGAACTTGATGCAAGCTATGGAAAAAATGGAATACTAAGTCAGCCCTGCCTTTTAAAAACGTTAGGTAGAAAAGATAAAAAGAAATATGTGTATATGTACTTCCCTATACACAAATAGATATGCATATACACACAGACACACACACAGCTTTTTTTTGTTCTTTGTTTAATTGTGGGGATCAGTTCTTTTTCTATTAATGTCTTCTGCTTATCATTAAAACAATGATCTTTACTTGGAAGGGAACAAGGCCATGGGCATGTCTCTAATAGCTCAAAATATCTAATACTATTTTCTATGGACACCTAAATTCCCAAGTCTAAAACATAAATTTAGGTTAGTTCAACTTTCGGTCCTTTTACAAAAAACAATACCAAGCCAACACCCTTATCCAAGGCTTGACAGTATCCTCAGAATTTTTTTATTCTATAAAATATGTGGGTTCTTTGCTCAAAGTAGCTGAAAAATCCCCATATTACAATATAAATGAATGGAAACTTAAATGACTTGATCTACATAAACTCCTAACATTTGTTTCATCTTTTAAAGTTTCTTTCATCCGTTTCTCTCCTCCAGCCCTCTCTAGCCCCTCAATCCCCTTGAGGTCTTCTCCACGGAGCCCCATTATTTAAGTAAGAATGCACCCAGCAAACAGCTGTGGAAGGGAAGAAATGGACCGAGGCACATGGCCAAACCAGGACAGAAATATTGGGTACAATGTCAAATCTACTGGTATAAGGACAACCAAACAATTATGAGTTCTCAATTATGTTAAACGGTGGTGATTCAGTGTTTGTCATTCAGTGTTTCATTATGGAAATATAGGGGAGATTTTACAGTTGAAGGATTGGGGGATTTTTCTGATTATTTCATAATAAAAATCTTACTTATTCAGTTATTAGTTATGAGTCAAAGATTCTGTTTATTTCATAAGCCCATGACTGAACCTTTACTGGGCCATGACTTTTTTAATAGTCCAATGAACCCAAAGAAACAGAAACTTTCATTTTTTAGGATGCTGCCTGCAGGAACTGAGATGAAAGTATTAATCAAGTTATTTAAACAGAACTGAGAAGTGAGATGTCTTCTCCCATCCCCCAAAATCTTCTCATGGAAATATGAGACACTGTTACTCTTTCACTTACACAAAGCACCAACACTTAATAAGAAAGTCGACTCTGGCCAATGATTTAGTTAAACCCTGGGAAGCACACTGGATAACAATTTCCTCTTGCTTTCCCTTTCCTCTGGGATTCCCTCCTGAAATCTTCAGGCAGAGTGAGCCAGCTGACATTCAGTAGTGTATAAGGAATTTAATATTAAAAGTAGGGCACTGTTTTGAAATACACAAATTTTGACTAGATGCTATTGTCCAGTGACATGTGGTTACACCTATCTTAAGCAATTATTCATCATCTCACCATGGATGTTCTGCCACGTGTCTTTTCCCTTGCTTTTTCTCCTCATGCTCCTGCTGCTCTCCACTAGAGGGCAGGCAGGGGCCAGGAGAAGGCAATGCTGTCGGGAAATCTGGTTAAAAAAAGAACACGTTTGATAGGACAGGAAGTAAAAAATATTGTCTAAATCCAGATTTGAGGATTATCTGCAGATTTTTTTTTATTCCTCCATTTCCCCACCTCTCCTGGATATGGAGCAATAGGGATTGGCACTTATTGAAGTAAATTGAAGTAAAGGATTTTCTGTGTGTTTGGGTTCACTGGTGAAACCTGAATGATCAAAGTTCAACATGTTGCATCAATTTCTTTTCAACTGGCAAGATGGGTGATTGTGCCACTTTTTCAACCTTGTGATTTTATAGTTATTTCCTTGGACTCAAATAGTTACAGTAAATAATTCTTAATAATAATTCCCAATTTTATTCGGAGGAAAATTGCTTCAGAACTACATTCCCACATATATATAATCTGGATATATATGTGATTTAGAATTTGGAATGGTGATCTGGATTTTACCTTAGATATGCTAATTTACTAGTGTACCACAGTTATACATAACAAATTAATTTTTCCACTGTGCTATTGTAAAATGGAAACTGTAGTTCAAGAGAAATCATATAGAAGATTCTATGAATTATACTTGGCTTCCTCTACAAAAAGGTACTAAAAATGTATAGTACCCAATCATGGATAAAATGGCATTATGGATACGTGGATGGGTTAGAAGAACAAGTCATTTTTTAAAGATATTTTTTTCACCTTAAAATTCTGGGTAACGAAAAATTTTAAGCAACAACAATCAAAAGTCTTCAAATATCTTATTTTTCTGGAAATTCATAATAAAATAACTTTGTGATAAGTAGAAGAAAAAAGTATAACTTTTGATAAAAGAAAGTTCTTAAAAGTAACTAGAAGGCTACTTGAATGCATCCCCTAATATTGTTTTAATTAACCTACTTCCATTACTCACTTTACATTTTCTTTTACATCATATTATACTCACCTTAATTGGAACAAAAACTTATGGTATGCATTGACATTAACTTCATTAAAATACAAAGTTTTGACAGGGAAGAATTTTCTTATTCTATACTAATAAATGGAAGGGTTTCGAATTTCAATGGCTGAAAGGAAGTCAGATTTTAGTTATATGAATCCAGGGTAACTTCATTCATGGATCAAAAAAGACCTCTTGGGGCTTACAAAATCTTTATTATTTTCAAGCTACAAGAAATAGTTTGGTAGAGAGCTGGATAATGGAAAACATATTCTTCTCCAATCAATCCACTTTGGGGTGCTTTCCAGCTGTGAGACAGTCTCTCAAACTTAAAAGTTCTCCAAAGTTCTCCTTGGCCTGGAGCCCAAATTTACTTATAAAAAATATGACTACGTAAAAAAAAGCATTACAAAATATAGCAATTTTTGTTACCTTGCTAAAAACTTAAAATGATTTATGACACTGTTAAGGATTGTTAATGCTTCGAATGGTTAGGTTTTAATGTTTAGAATTAGCACAGTTTAAATTTTCACCTACTATTTTAGATTGTATTAATTCTTGTAGGCTGAACAGTATGTGCCCAAACTAAGATTTCTACTTTATTATGCTAAGTACACCACACTGGAAGAGGGCTACTGGAAATACATAAGTCATACATCTGAGGTGTAAAATATTATTAACATAAGTTATAATCACCATAACAAAGATAATGAACTCTTTCTTTATATAAAATAGTTCACCATTTCTAAATGCATAAGTTATAATTATGAGAAATAAACGTCATTAAAGCACATAAGATTTGGGGGAGTTTTGATGTTAAAAAGCAATGTAAGTGGGCTTCCCTGGTGGTGCAGGGGTTAAGAATCCACCTGCCAATGCAGGGGACACGGGTTTGAGCCCTGGTCCGGGAAGGTTCCACATGCCACGGAGCTACTAAGTCTGTGCCCTAGAGCCCGAGAGCCACAACTACTGAGCCCACGAGCCACAGCTATTGAAGCCCAGGCGCCTAGAGCCCATGCTCCGCAACAAGAGAAGCCACTGCAATGAGAAGCCCGTGCACCGCAAGGAAGAGTAGCCCCCTCTCGCCGCAACTAGAGAAAGCCCGTGCGCAGTAACGAAGACCCAACGCAGCCAAAAGTAAATAAATAAAATAAATTTATTTTTAAAAAGCAATATAAGTATCTATATTTAAAGTTATTAAACATGAAACAATGATAAAGTGACTCCAGAAGGAAAAATATAATAATTTTAAATTTGTAATTACACAATTATTTCATTCATTGCTAATAAGACAAATCTACCAGTAATGACGATGAGATATATATATTACACTATCTAAAATGTCTAGTCTAGTCCCCTAACTCTAATAGTGTTGTGAAGGATAAAGACATTATTTATATTCCATCACGATGGATTGTTCTGGGATCCTAAAATGTGGGAATTCTTGTTTGACATGACTTGTCCTCAAGCCAAACCCATTTATTTGGAAAAAACTGAATCACCCATTTTTTCACATGGGAAAAAACTAAAACAGGCATACACTTACTTACAGGTATAATTGAAAATAATCTAAAAGTGATAGTGACAGTACCTGATATAGGACCTTATTCTTAGATGGGCAAATCAATTTAAAATCTAATTCTTTAATTTACTTGTTTTTTAAAAGCTAATGTGGATGTTTTAAAATAAATCACTAACTTATACTAGACTTTTTTTTTTCTTATGACACCTACAGGAAGGAGACATTATAATTACCTAATCATGTAATTGCATCAAAGTGAGGAACAATAAAAAATTTCCCTAGGTGATTGCTTCTATGTTGATGGTTGCAATTACCACCTTCAAACTGCACCCAAATCTATACCTCCAGGCCTGACCTATTTTTCTGAGTTTCAGACTTGCAACTGAGATTCAGGTATCTCACATGCACGTCAGTATAAACAGGCCAACAAATAAACTCAGTATCTTTCCTTTCAAATCTTTGCCTTTCCCATGTTTCTATCTCAATAACAGTATGAACTCACCAGTTCTGAAATTCAAGAGACTATGCAAGACTCCACAGGTATCCTCCACCTCTGACCAGTTAGTAAACACGTCAGATAGAGTCTATCTCTTAAATCTCTCTAGTCAATCCCATTTGTTCCCAATGCCTAATGCTTTAGTCTACTTTCAGCCCTACTTTCTAAATACCCAGAATTTCCCCACAAGACCTCAGGCCTCCAGCCTTGCCTGCTGTTCCTCACTGCTTTCCTCCAGCTCTCCATACATCACCCACAAGCTGCCAGAAGAATCTTCCAAAGAGCAAATCCATTCATGTCACTTCTCTTATTAAATTTTGGTTCTTCTCATAATGACAGAGTGGGATAAATTCTACTTATCCTGTATGTATGTCCCTAACTCATCATATCCCTTTCACTCCCTACACAGGTACCCGCCACTCCAAAACATGTGTTACTCCCTGAATATAGAAAAGTTGTCATAACTTTGCACATGCTTTTCTTCCTATTTAAAAATGGGTCCTCTTTTCCTTATCGTGCTCAATTTACTCTCATTCTTCTTCTGTAAACCTTTAACCAAGTTTACGTCATTTGAGAAGCCCTTTCTGAGCTACTAGTCAAGATTGGAGATCCCTTCTACTATACTCTTGCAGCATCCTCTACCTATATCCGAGAGGTTTTCACTTTGCGCGATAACTGTTTCCTCATTTGCATGTATCAATTTACTGTAAGCTTCTTAAGCACAAAGTTGATATCCTTAAATTCAGTTTCATCAGAGCTTTCAAACTTATAACTCAAAATGTTAAACAGATAAAATCACAAAAATACTTCTCTGCTAAGCAAAGCCCTTTGATATTCCTGTATCTGTTGATAATCATATTATTACATTGCATATAATGAGAATATAACAACTAACATGACATGCTTTACAGTTTACAGAGGATTTCAAATAACTCTTGGAAGCAGGCAATGTTTTCTACGTTTTGTGGATAAGGAAACAAAGTTTCACAATATTTAAGTAATTTATCCAAAGTCCTTCAGTCAGTGTGTGGTAAAATTAATATTTAATCCAATTTTAGTTTGATTTCAAAATCACTGACTCTTAGTTGGTCACACAGAGAGATTTGGCTTAAATTCACAACTTAAAAGCTTAATATTTCTTAATATTAAGCAGCTTTACTATGCATTCCATTGTCCCAGATACTGGGCTGAAGTCACAGGCTGAAACAGCGACATCAAGAAATAGTCCATCAGCAGCATTCCCTTCAAGCAGTTATTTATCAAATACTCAGTATAGAAGAGTCATGGTCTATTCTAGAAAAACAAGCCCTGCTAAAAATCCTTTGGGGGAACACGTTAATTGCAACTGCAGGCACACATTATGAAAAATCATCATTTTCCTCTCTGAGCTGTTTTACAGACCAGCAAGATGAGTAGGGCCAACATTTTTTCCATAGGAGGACATCTCCAAATTTTTGAGTAGGTACCAGTAAAAGATGATCAGCAGAGGGGAAATACTTTATACTTTCTTAACATCTCTCAGTAATAATCATGATCTTCAACTATATCAAAAGAGTTATAAAATAAACTTTATTGGTTAGAGGGAACTAAGGCAATTTTGAAGACCATTGCCCTAGCCACAATGATTTGTACCTTTTTCCAGCTCCTCCCTGGAACATAAGATCTCTCATCTAGCCAATGTAACTCAGGTGCTGTTTTTATTGAATTTTATTTTAAAAAACATATTTAGAATGTTAGAGGAGGGTCCTTATTTATTACTATATTTATATATATTATAATAATATTATGTGAGCATATATATATGTTTGTGTAGGTTTGGGAGTGTGTAGCCTCTCTAAAATAGAATGTTAGAGACAGAAGAACTTTAGTTATTATATTTATTCTTTATCATTTGAGAGATAATACGAAGAAGGCCAAGAAGGACTTGCCTAAGGTCCCTCAATAAATGATCATCATTCTACTTAATAAACAGCATTCCCCATATTTAATAAACATTGTCACCCACTGGAAAGTATACTTGACTCCAGGATCAGTAGAAGTGAGGTTTAATTCTCCCAATCCCATTTTTGCAGGTTTCCAAATTAATGCTAAATTTATTTATATTCCTTCAACTTCATATAAATTTTATGACAAAACATATATATCATATGCTGTCTGGAAGGAAATTTTTGCTCATCATGATTTGTCATAGGATCCTATCCCCAAGGTCCTCACATGGTCCGTGCCAGTCCTTTTAGGATTAGCAGCTGCTGTGAGCAGACACATAGCAGGAAGGCTGAGTAACTTGGCACACTTTAAATAGATCGAGTTTGGTTTTAATTTAAAGAATAATTTGAATCAGTAGTGTTATTTAAACAAATGTAAAACCTCTCACAAAAACGCACATGCAGTAAATGATCAAAGCTGTAGTTATTTAGGTTTTTATTTGCTAAAAAAGTCAAGATAGTATTTTTAGCAAAAATTTCCATTCTATCCTTAGCTATAACTTTGGAGGAAAGGACCCAGTTAAAATTTCAGTTTCTATCACTTTGCCAGAAATAAGCATATTTGGTAACCATTTGAAATATTTTGTCTTTTAGCTTCAAATCAATAGGGATTTAAGGTAGAGAGCATCAATCACTAATATAACAAATTGGATCAGACAAAAATGCCCTTATTTTCCTCAGTATCACGTTATTTCACTATTATAATGTTTTAAGTAATTAGTGTAAAATAACCAGGACTATAGAGACAGTACTACCGTTATTTTTAATATTTATACTCTTTATAAAAAAAAAAAATCGGGAGCTTCTATTCCTGGTAAGATAAAGTATATTATTTTCCTATTGCTGCTGTTATAAATTACCATAAATATAGTGGTTTAAAATAACACAAATTAATTATTTTACAGTTCTGGAGGTCAGAGGTCTGAACTGGGTCTTACTGTTCTAAAATCAAGTATGTTGGCAGGGCTGCCTTCCTCTCTGGAGGCTCTAAGGGAGAATCCGTTTCCTTGCTTTTTCCAGCTTCTAGAGGCTGCCCACATTCTTTGGCTCAAGGCCCTCTTCCATCTTCAAAGCCAGTAATAACCAGTTGAGTGCTTCTCACATCACCTCACTCAGACTCTCCTGCCTCCTTTCACTTTTTAAAGCCCTTGTGATTACACTGGGCCCACCCAGACAATTCAGGACAATCTCCCCATCTCAACGTCAGATGATTAACAACATTAATTCCATCTGCAACCTCCAATTCTCCTTGCCATACCGTATAACATAGCATATTCATAGGTTCTGGAAATTAGGATACGGACATATTTAGGGAGCCATTATTCTGCCTACCGCACAGAGTTAAACAACCCTGCTACTAAAAACAAAAATGCTGGAGATATATATATATATATATTTTATAGTACTGAAGAGCTAATGAGAGAATTACAGAACCAAAAATTCAAGGGAAAATGGGAACTCAAGAGTGTGAGAACTAATTTGGGGCTGAGGATATCTGTGCTCTATCAAATATTACTTATTTTTTGACGTCCCCATCTCGATGAAGGGGAAATAAATGAAAATCTAAGGACCATGCAAGATGAGAAATCTAACAGGAACCCCCCTCCACATTAATCTGGAATCTCAAGTGATCCCACCTACCTTTCTAACACCAGGATACCAGAAAGAAGTTTGCTTAGGCCCTGAGAGGAGGTGGGAGAAAAGGGTCCCCAGGAAGTTGCAATCACAAGCCAACACTTGCTCAGATGTGCAGCAAAGTCCATATATCTTAGGGGGACCAAATAACTTGTCTGATTGAATCTTCAACTGTCTAGCCAAAGCAGACACAAATTCTCTCTGGAGGAAACCACTCATTTTAGGCCTTAATGAATCACTATATATAATTTTTTAAAGGCAGTGGCCAACATATAATGAAAAGCAATCAAGTTCACAAGAAAACAAAGCATCCTGAGTGAAAATAAACACAAACAATAGAAAGTTAAAACAGGTCTGTTGAAATTACCAGACATATATTCTAAAAAAAACTCCTTTTGCCTTTTGCCATATTGAAAAAAATAAAAGATACATTTGAAAATATTTGCAGGAAATAAACTATAAAGTAATACATTTTAAGAAAACAGTACTCCCAGTAATAAAAAATAGAATAACCAGAATCTTTAAGCTCAATAGATGGGTTTAACATCAGATTATAATATCAGATTAGATACACATGAAGAAATGGTTTGTAAACTGTTAAGTACATTTTATCTAAATGCAGTAGTGGGAGAAAAAAATGGATAAATTTTTTTTTTTTTTAAAAAGAGAGAGAGAGAGAAATTAAAAGACATGGAAGATAGGGTGAGAAGGTCTAACATACATTTAATCAGAGTTCCAAAAGGAAAGGAAGAGAGCGTTGGGGAGCAGCAGTATTTGAGAAGTGAAAGGCTGGAGATTTTCCAGGACTGATATAAAACACAATTTCATAGCTTCACAAAGTCAGATGAATGCCAAGCACGATAAATAAAAAGAAAGTCAAGCCTAGATATATCATATTAAAACTATAAAACACAATACAGAAAGGAAATGCTTAAAGTTTCTAGGGCAGGGGAAGAATAAAAGGCAGGTTGCCTCCAAATAATTGACAGTTGGGATGAGAGCTGACCTCTCAAGAATAGTCATGGAAGCCCTAAGACAATCAAATACATCTTTAGCCTGATGAAAGAAAATAGCTGCCGAAAGAAAATAGCTGCCGACCTAGAATTCTACACCTGGGGGAAAGGCACAGGGAGAACTTTCAAGAATGGAGTTGTTGGGATTTCCTGGTGGTCCAGTGGTTAAGACTTCACCTTCCCGTGCAGGGGGTGTGGGTTTGATCTCTGGTCAGGGAGTTATGATTCCACATGCCTCAGGACCAAAAAATCAAAACATAAAACAAGCAATATTGTAACAAATTCAATAAAGACTTAAAAAAAAATGGTCCACATCAAAAAAAAATCTTAAAAAAAAAAAAAGAATGGAGCTGTGAAATAAAAATATTTTCAGACAAACAAAAACTTGGAAAGTCCACTGCCAGCCAACAGCCCCTGAAGGAAATTCTTCTGAACTTCATCAGAAGAGAAGTGACTGAGACAGAAGGTCAGAGATGCAGAAAAAATACAGAAAAAGAGATGGTTAACATGTGGGAATGTCTACATGAACACTCAGTATGTAACGAAAAACTATGATCAATGTCTTAAGGGGCTAAAAATGAAAACAAGTTTTAGGTGAACAGAGAAAGCCCTTTTATGATTTGTCCTTTTTCATGGCAATAAAGGCATGTTTCTCACTGATCCCCTGTAATAATAGTTTTAATAAAAATAAATCCTCCCTCATTGACTTTCCATTAACTACATTCCAGACATACTGCTAAACAATTTACAGTTACTACCCTCAGTCCTATGAGGTAACTACTATTAAACACATTTACAAATGAGGAAACAAAACAGAAAGTTTACATAACATTTAAATATTCTAAAACTAGTAAGCAGTTGGGCCCAGATTTATCTTACTTTTGTCAGTATAATTTTCAAAAAAACCCACATCCTAACAGCTAGGCTTCCTGAAAAGATTGGGGAATTTTTACTAACAGATATGCGTGTATTTTAGAGAGTGAAAGGATTTAAGGTTCTGATAAACACAAAATTTAGTTCAATAAAGCAACTGCTTCATGAACTCAAACACAAAGAAGAGAGACAAGGAAAAACAATAATGTCATAGTAATATAGTGACATAATTCACAGACAGACATTTATTTTGTTCAGTAACTTAGGAAAATAGGCCAAAAACCCCGGTAAAATATGTATGTTTAAAGTTTGTAAATGTTTATTTTATATACCTAAATCTAAAATTAAAAAATGAAAACACCTACATTGTACTATAAATCAAATTTTATCCTTCAAAAATTTAATGAAATTTTTCTTGTATCTATCATAAACTGAGGCCTTTTTCCCCCAGTTCATTGGAACATAATCTAATCATTTTTTCTTGATTTATTCTTAAAATTTTATTTATGACATATCAAAAAACAGTATACAAATATTTATAAAGTGTACTGCAGTAGGTTGGGTAATGACCCCCCAAAGATGTCCATGCCCTAATCTCGGGGACTGTGAGTACATTGCCTTACATGGCAAAAGGGATTCTGCAGATATAATTAAGTTTATAAACCTTAAGATAGGAAGATCATCCTGAATTATGCAGATGGACCCAATCTAATCACCTGAGTCCTTGAAAGCAGTGAAATTTCTCTGGCTAGAGGCAAAAGAGGAGAAAAAATATGTAGCAGAAAAGGAAATCAGAGATTTCAAACCTGAGAAGGATTTAATATGTCACTACACTACTAGCTCTGAGATGCAGAGGTCTTAATGTAGGGATTGGAGGGAGGGCTTTTGGCAATTAAGAGCAGCCCCTAGCTGATAGCAAAAAAAAATGGGAATGTCAGTCCTACAACCACTAGGCTCTGGGTTTTATCAACAACCTAAATGAACTTGGAGTAAATTTTTCCTAAAGCCTCCTGATAAGAACCCAGCAGACTGACACCTTGATTTTGCCCTTTGAAACTTGGAGCAGAGGAAAGAGCTGAGCCAACCCAGACTTCTGACATGCAGAGCTGTGAAATCATATATCTTTGTTGTTTTAAGCCATTAAATTTGTGGTCATTTGTTATTGCAACAATAGATAACATACATGCAGCAAAACATTTAAAGTAAAATTGAAGTGCAAGTGAAGAGAAAAGCAAAACATATGTGGATATTTGCTGCATATTTGACTCTCGGCTATTTAGCAACCAACACAAATAGAAAAATAAAACCAGTTACAAAATTAACAGACATCAATACATAAGACAGATATAAATGAGTTTGTCAAGATTACATAACTATACCTGTTAACTTCCTAAAGAGGACCATAATGAAGAATGTCAACTATATCCATAGAGTAAATAGATTTTAAAAGACCATCACACCATTTTTCATAATTTTCTTAATTGTAGGTCAACTTCACAATAATTTAGCAGTTTAATAAATGTCGAAAAACAAGACCTTTCTAATATCTGAAATTTCAGTTGTCTAGAGAAACAATTTCTAAATGATGTTCCAAGAAGCATTAATTTTGAGAGATATTATTAGAAGCAATATTGTCGATTAGAACACCATGCACCAGTTATCAATGCCAGGGGAGTACTCCAATTCCACGGAGGAGAGCAAAGATCATCACAATGCCAGCCACCAGGAAGAGCGGTCCAAACACTTCTGCCCACTGCATCTTGGTATAGGAATCGCCAAGGAAAACACAACACAGTCAAGCACTGGGTGGAAAAATGCTTTAAATAAGGAAGAGAAGAGTCAGGGCAAGATCAGCACCAATAGTGTGCATCAGTTCCTACATGGCTAGTGGGTCCTCTTGGCAGTGGAAACAGAGCAATTAGCTTAGCACCCCTCTCTTATGCAGTAGAAAGACCCCTTCTCCTCCTGCATGGAGTCTGAAATACAGAAGCCTGTGGGACACTGACACACATACTAAAGCAGAACAAAGGAGGGCTCACTGAGTCTGAAATAGAGAAAGATGTTCCCATTCAAGGCGATAAACCCTGCATAGTCTGTGTAGGCACTTTATCTCTAGGTAAAGAAGTGTTCCAGGCCAAAGATCTATTCTTTTGTGGTTGCATGGGTGTCTTAAAGACTGCCCATGAGACTGCGTTCTTTCCTAACAAATATGCAAAAAAAATTTTTCATTAGATCACTAGGCAAAGGGGATCTCAATAAAGTAAACATATTTTTTGCTGTATGATATTGAAGTCCTTAATAGGCTATACATTTACTCTTTAACTTTGTAAGCAATATAATTTTTAGCAAGAAATCCAAGAAAAAAAGTTTCAAAGTAGATTCCTGTGTAACTTAATAAATCAGTCCACTTTACAGGTTTACTGACTGTATGTCACTTAAATTATTATTTTTTAAATTTTAGGCAGTATGTAGATAGCATAATTCACTGTCTGCCAGTGGCATTCCAGTTTCACAGTAGTAAAACCAAATTGTCTTCACATAAAGAGAATGTTTAGCTTTTTGCTTTCTATAACTGGCAAGATGGACATAGGAAAAAAGAAATACATCAAGTATATCCACATGTGGCATTGTTATTAAACCATAAGTACTTTAGAAAAAACTTTCAATTTACAACTCTGCTTTTCCCCCAATCAGTCAAGTGAATCTTCCTTGTGACTGACTCTCAAAATAGTAACTTTGACTTTCATTTTAGTAAATTCTGTCATTATTTAGCACAAATCAGACAAATATTCCACTACATTGCAGATCAATATTAACTTAATCTTTGTTATTTTTAAGATTATTTTTGACTGGAACTGTATATCTAACATATATAAGGTATAAATTTATGACCCTGAAAAGTAGTCAATTCCATAATCCCAGGACACTGTGAAAGCTTATTTAACCAACTGCAACATGACCATTGGCAGACGTCTAGATGAAACCAGAAGCTTATATTTAGTGTTGGGACATAAAATAAATGCAGACTAGAATAAATCAATATGAGGAATCCAGTTTTCATTATTAAATCAGCAGTGGGAAAAGGCAAAAGGTTTAAATTCCACTCAAGTTATTGGGTTCAAAATCATCTTGTAATAAGAGAAATTTCCTAACCTATTGGTTGGTCTAAACTTCCTTACCATTTTAAAAACCTGTTAAATCCTCTTAAAGATGAACTTGATTGGAGTGAACGTGAACACATTATTATTAAAGCCACTAATAGTAAAGTAAAATATCCCAGAAGACTTTCATTCATTTATTAATTTCCAAACACAGTCGGCAGTTATTTGATACAAGTGTCTGGTATAGCAGCGGTCCCCAACCTTTTTGGCACCAGGGACCAGTTTTGTGGAAGACAATTTTTCCACAGATGGGAGGTGGGGGGGTGATGGTTCAGGCAGTAATGCAAGCGATGGGGAGCGATGGAGAGCGGCAGATGAAGCTTTGCTTGCTCGCCCACTGCTCACCTCCTGCTGTGTCGCCCGGTTCCTAACAGGCCGCGGCCCGGTACTGGTCCGCGGCCCGGGGGTTGGGTACCCCGCGGTACAGCAAGCAGGAGAAGAGAATTTGCCACTCAGTAAAGCAATGGTAGTATTCAATGAATAGCACCATTTAATAATTTCCATGGGAAGGGATTCAGAAAGGTTTCTTTTTTTTTTTTTTGATATTTTGAATTTTATTTTATTTATTTTTTTATACAGCAGGTTCTTATTAGTTATCTATTTTATACATATTGGTGTATACATGTCAATCCCAATCTCCCAATTCATCACACCACCACCACCACCACCCCCCCACCCCACCAACCCCCGCCCGCCGCTTTCCCCCCTTGGTGTCCATACGTTTGTTCTCTACATCTGTGTCTCTATTTCTGCCCTGCAAACCGGTTCATCTGTACCATTTTTCTAGGTTCCACATATATGCATTAATATACGATATTTGTTTTTCTCTTTCTGACTTACTTCACTCTGTATTCTTTGTTACATACAAATAAAAAAGATTAAAAAGTCTCAGAACTGTCCATCATGTGAGTTTTATTCTAACACAAGGCAATCAAGTTCAGGTTTCTGCTGATAAAGATAGAGACTTGGATATATACTGTATCTCTCAAAATGGTATTATTTAAAAATGTATCCGTTTAAAGATAAAAATACCTTGCTGGCCTTGAATTCCTAAACCATATTTTCGGACAGGTGGATATGTTTGCAAATGAGTTCACAAAAATTAAATATTATCAAATTAAGAAAAATATGGAAGATCTAATACTATTTTTCTTCCAACCTTGAAAGAAATTTCTCTTATACGTCTTGTCAGATTTTAGGATTGGTTTGGTAAGCATCATCCGTGGAGTCCGTTCACGAAGAAATTTAATTCCAATTTAATCACGGTATGATTTAATTTAAAATGTTTTAAAACATATGGACTAGAATTATGTTCTACATTGTCTCAAAACCCTTTTTCTTTTCTTGCCTTTACCCAGCTTCTTTTTTTTTTTTTTTTTTTTTTTAATTTATTTATTTTTATTTATTTATGGCTGTGTTGGGTCTTCGCCTCTGTGCGAGGGCCTTCTCTAGTTGTGGCAAGCGGGGGCCACTCTTCATCGCGGTGCGCGGGCCTCTCACCATCGCGGCCTCTCTTGTTGCGGAGCACAGGCTCCAGACGCGCAGGCTCAGTAATCGTGGCTCACGGGCCCAGTTGCTCCGCGGCATGTGGGATCCTCCCAGACCAGGGCTCGAACCCGTGTCCCCTGCATTAGCAGGCAGATTCTCAACCACTGCGCCACCAGGGAAGCCCTACCCAGCTTCTTAAAGAAGCTGGTAAATATGCTTTTTTACCTAACTAGTAATTCAGAAAACTCTAGAATTAGTCTTGAAGTTGTTCACATTAAATTCTCTAATGCTTTCCTAATTATCAAATTCAGTTACCCTTTGCTCAGTGCTCATCCTATTTGGTCATTCTTACAGTGCTACTCATTATCTCTTCTTGAAACTCTTTCTCCCTTTGACTTCCATGATCCTACTTTATTCCTGCTTCCACCACTGATTATTGCCAAAATCTCTCAGTGGGGCTTTTCCTTCACCCTCTTTTTCCTCTACCAGCCTCGTCCCGACCTAAATTCCTCCTACTCATTTCTATTCTACACAAAATTGATTGTTGATGCCTTCCTATGAAATTTCCTCTTTGATGAATGGCCATCTTGGTAATCACTCCTCCAGTGAAGAAACTAAAAAAGTGAGACAAAATCATTTTAAAATATTTTGGGGGAAATTAAAGAATGCTTGTGTGGCATTATCAGAGCAAGCAATGGGAGAGGATGGAAATCCAGAGAAGTGAGTCCAACATTCAGGATTCTCTTGCTCTCACTGAATTTACCAACTGGGAGAGGATGGAGTGATGAAAATCAAAGTCTAGGTTCTCCCAAAGGAGTGACCCTGGTGAATCAACCCTGAATTTGAACTGAAGAGCGAAAGGATGCATCCTAGGACTGACAGGATAAGCCAAGTAAACCATGCTTTGCATGCTCTGAAGCTGGTTTTGAAACATGTATGTAGAAAATATCATGCCTCAAGGTTGAATTAAGGTTATCTGGATTGTTAGAGACTATGCCAATGGTAATTTAAGATCCTCTTTGGTGGATTTTCCTAGGACTCATTAATCTCTATAAATTAAACTTTTTATGGCTGAGTAATATTCCATTGTATATATGTGATATTACTCAGCCATAAAAAGAAACGAAATTGAGTTATTTGTAGTGAGGTGGATGGAGTTAGGGTCTGTCATACAGAGTGAAGTAAGTCAGAAAGAGAAAAACAAATACCGTATGCTAACACATATATATGGAATCTAAGAAAAAAAAAGGTAATGAAGAACCTAGGGGTAAGATGGGAATAAAGACACAGACCTACTAGAGAATGGACTTGAGGATATGGGGAGGGGGAAGGGTAAGCTGTGGCAAAGTGAGAGAGTGGCATGGACATATATACACTACCAAATGTAAAATAGATAGCTAGTGGGAAGCAGCCGCATAGCACAGGGAGATCAGCATGGTGCTTTGTGACCGCCTGGGGGGGTGGGATGGGGAGGGTGGGAGGGAGGGAGACGCAAGAGGGAAGAGATATGGGAACATATGTATATGTATAACTGATTCACTTTGTTATAAAGCAGAAACTAACACACCATTGTAAAGCAATTATACTCCAATAAAGATGTTAAAAAAAATAGTTGAAATTTAAAAAAAATAAATAAATAAACTTTAAATTTAATATCTATCACACAATTAAAAATCACCAGAAACATAGGAGAGAAGACTCCACGAATGAGAAGCAAGAGAAATGAAAGACAACAGGATAGAATCTTAGGTACTAGAAGATATTGGTATTATTTGATATAGATTATAGATACATATCTTTAATATTTTTAAGGAGGTATATGCCAAGCTTCAGTGTTGTTGATGGAAAACGGTAAAGTTACATAAAAGATATGAAAAAGAACTAGCTAGATATAGAAACAAAAAATACAACAATTCAGTGGTTTTTGCTTTGGAGCAAATTAGACATATATGAAGTAAAAAGAGATGAAGTCGAGTATAAACCTAAAAAGTCAATCCAGAGTAAAATTCAGGAGGTGGAGGACAGGAGTGAAGGTGAGAGGACGAAACAGAAGGGAGTGTAAAAGGACACAATAATGAAGTTTTAAAATATGTTTAATTAGAGTTTTAGGATGAGATGGCAGAGAGAATGCATCAGAAGCAGTATTTAAAGGGATTAAAGGCAAGAATTTCCCAAACTGATGAAAGACATCAATTCATAACTTTAAGAAACCCAGAGAATCCTAAGCAAATAAATAAAAAGAATCTAAAACCAGATGTAATTTAGTGAAACTGCAGAAAACCAAAGACAAAATCTTCAAAGTAGCCAGAGAAGCTGTAACATAGTCACCTCTGTAGGTGAAAATTCTAATACCTTGATTCTTTTCCCAAGTCTTCTCATACTAGTTCTACAACTGAATAGAAATTTTGCCTTTATATATTCTAAGTGAGTTATAGTTAAGTTTGTATAAAGAAAAAAAAAAAGGACATTAAATCACTCAACTCTCCATTTACACATTAAAATGTTCACATTGCATTTTCATAATATGAAAATAATAAAAATGAACATTAAATATAAACTTAGAGAGGATTTATTTCCTAAATGGTTAAATTTCCAAAGTAGCTCAACATTCTTGTTTTCCCTGTCTTTACTGGGAAATGAACTGACAGCCATTATTAAATGAGATGATAGATGTCACAGAGTGTTACATAAGTCCTATTAAATGCATGGATATAAATGAGCTTGAAAAAACAACCTCCAAATTAGAAAAACAGAAAAAGCACAAGCTTTCCCTTTCTGATCAGAGAAATCAAATTAAGAAAACGACTGTGTTTAACATAATTGTCAAATATATGTTACATTTGGGTTATATAGCAAGTTTTTTTAGTCTGCAAAAACACAAAGTTTAAATGTTGTATGACTTTTTTAACGTGAAGCTAAATGTTATGGAAATTGTCTTAAATAACTCTGCTAAGAAACTAACTCTAAATCCACTCACCCCATTTCATTCAAGCCCCTATTCTGGCAGAGAGAGAGATGGAGACACCTCCAGAGATGATTCTTTGTACAATTTACAATTCTTTTATGAAATTCAAAAGCTCTGAAATCCAACTGTTATGTCTGTGTGTATGTGCATGTTTCTTATTTTATTTTGCCATAGAACTTAACTGGAATTGACATAAGGCTATTTATATTTTTCATTTAGACAAAAATTTGCCCTATTTTTTTTTTTGGCTGGCAAATTTGCTACAAAAAGTATTGATTGCTGGACTAAGGGTGCTGCAACAGACCCCCTAGGGGTGTTGCATAATACATGGTACATGTACTTTTTAAAAGCTCTAAAATATCCCGGATTCTAAACACATCTGGCACTAAAGGTTTCCAAGTGGGATATATTCTTACACGAAGCAATGGCGAGGATCTGCTGGTGGCAAAGGCTTATATATACATCATCACCTCCAAATAAGAACAGGTATGTCCAACATTAATTAAGAAAGGAGCTCTTGATGGTTTTCTTGGGGCAGGGGGCAGGGGCAAAAGACGACTGCATGATATAAAGAAAGTACGCATCTCTACAGTTTGCACTTGTAGATAAGACAATTTGCTGAAAATTTTGCATTTAACAGTACAAGATATAAAAAATTTAAAAGACATATATCACTGCTACATTTAGAAGACATCTATTCAACAAAAATAAACTTTAAACTTTAATAGAAAAAAGAAAGACAAATGAGACCTGAGATTTTGTTTCAATACTTTTTTTCTGTAACTTGAATTTAAGGAGATTCTGAAAATATGGGTAGATTGGTTATTATTCTCCATAGGCTAGTAAGCTGGCTATTTTTTTCTGCTTTAACCTTCATACCAGACCCTCTCCTCAGAGCCGAAAATCTTGGGCTATGACAATGGAAAATTAGGTGTTTATTCTTTTTCCTACTGGGTTTTCTAGAGTAATAAAGTTATTGAAAATGGAAATAAACTAAACAAAATAGGTTAGGCTTTTAAAAAAAAATTCTAGGCAGAAGAGCTCAGACTTCCCAAAAGGCAAGAAAATCCCCACGTACCTGGGTAGGGCAAAAGATAAAACAGAGACAAAAGAATAGGGACAGGACCAGCACCTCTGGGAGGGAGCTGTGAAGGAGGAAAAGTTTCCACACACTAGGAAGCCCCTTCACTGGTGGAGACTATGGGTTGGTGTGGGGGAAGCTTTGGAGCCACAGAGGAGAGCGCAGCAACAGGGTTGCAGAGGTCAAAGCGGAGAGATTCCCGCACAGAGGACTGGTGCCGACCAGCACTCACCAGCCCGAGAGGCTTGTCTGCTCCCCTGCAGGGGCGGACGGGGGCTGGGAGCTGAAGCTTGAGCTTCAGAGGTCGGATCCCAGGGAGAGGACTGGGGTTGGCTGCATGAACACGGCCTGAAGGGGGCTGTGTGCCACAGCTAGCCAAGAGGGAGTCCGGAAAAAAGTCTGGAGCTGCCTAAGAGGCAAGGTACCATTGTTTCAGGGTGCATGAGGAGAGGAGATTCCTTCCCTGTCTGCCCAAAGAAGGCAGAGCACCGCCTAAACGACCTCCAGAGATGGGTGCGAGCCGCAGCTATCAGCTTGGACCCCAGAGACGGGCATGAAATGCTAACGCTGCTGCTGCAGCCACCAAGAATCCTGTGCGCAAGCACAGGTCACTATCCATACCCCCTGAGAACCTGTGCAGCATGCCACTGCCAGGGTCCTGTGATCCAGGGACAACTTCCCCGGGAGAACACAAGGTGCGCCTCAGGCTATTGCAAAGTCACAGCAGCCTCTGTTGCCGCAGGCTCACCCTGCATCCATACCCCTCCCTCCCCCTGACCTGAGTGAGCCAGAGCCCCCTAATCAGCCGCTGCTTTAAACCTGTCCTGCGTGGGCAGGGAACAGATGCCTGAGGGTGACCTACAAACAGAGGCGGGGCCAAAATCAAAGCTGAACCCCAGGAGCTGTGCAAACAAAGAAGAGAAAGGGAAATTTCTCCATGCAGCCTCAGTAGCAGCAGATTAAATCCCCACAGCAACTTGATGTACCCTTCATCTGTGGAATACCTGAATAGACAACGAATTGTCCCAAAATTGAGGCAGTGGACTTTAGGAGCAAATGTACACTTGCGGTTTGCTGTCTATGACAGATTTGTTTCTGATATTTATGTTTATCTTAGTTTAGTTTTTAGCGCCTGTTATCATTGGTGGATTTGTTTATTGGTTTGGTTGCTCTCTCTTTTTTTAATTATTATCTTTTATGTTAATAATTTTTCTTAATTTTTTTATTTATTATTTTTAAATTTTTATTTATTTATTTATTTCTCCTTTTTCTACTGAGCCATGTGGTGGACAGGGTCTTGGTGCTCTGCCTGACGTCAGGACTGAGACTCTGAGGTGGGAGAGCCAAGTTCAGGACACTGGACCAATCAGTGAGAGCTCTCCCAGAGATCTCTGTCTCAACGCTAAGACCCAGCTCCACCCAATGGCCAGCAAGCTACAGTGCTGGACACCCTATGCCAAACAAATTGTAAGACAGGAACACAACCCCACCCATTAGCAGAGAGACTGCCTAAAATCATAATAAGGTCATAGACACCCCAAAACACACCACTGGATGTGGTCCTACCCACTGGAGAGAAAAGATCCAGCCCCACCCCCCAGAACACAGGCACCAGTCCCCTCCACCAGGAAGCCTACACAAGTCACTGAACCAACCTCACCCACTGGGGGCAGACACCAAAAACAACGGGAACTACAAACCTGCAGTATGCGAAAAGGAGAACCCAAACACAATAAGTTAAACAAAATGAGAAGACAGAGAAATATGCAGCAGATGAATGAGCAAGGTAAAAACATACCAAACCAAACATATGAAGAAGAAATAGACAGTATACCTGAAAAAGAATTCAGAGTAATGATAGTAATGATGACCAAAATCTTGGAAATAGAATGGAGAAAATACAAGAAACGTCTAACAAGGACCTAGAAGAACTAAAGAGCAAACAAACAATGATGAACAACACAATAAATGAAATGAAAAATTCTCTAGAAGGAATCAATAGCAGAATAATGAGGCAGAAGAACAGATAAGTGACCTGGAAGGTAAAATAGTGGAAATAACTACCACAGAGCAGAATAAAGAAAAAAGAATGAAAAGAATTGAGGACAGTCTCAGAGACCTCACGACAACATTAAATGCACCAACATTCGAATTATAGGGGTCCCAGAAGAAGAAGAGAAAAAGAAAGGGACTGAGAAAATATTTGAAGAGTTTATAGTTGAAAACTTCCCTAATATGGGAAAGGAAATAGTCAGTCAAGTCCAGGAAGTGCAGAGAGTCCCCTATAGGATAAACCCTAGGAGAAACACACCAAGACACATATTAATCAAACTATCAAAAATTAAATGCAAAGAAAAAATGTTAAAAGCAGCAAGGGAAAAGCAACAAATAACATACAAGGGAATCCCCATAAGGTTAACAGCTGCTCTTTCATCGGAAACTCTGCAAGCCAGAAGGGAGTGGCAGGACATATTTAAAGAGATGAAAGGGAAAAACCTACAACCAAGAGTACTCTACCCAGCAAGGATCTCATTCAAATTTGATGGAGAAATTAAAAACTTTACAGACAAGCAAAAGCTAAGGAATTCGGCACCACCAAACCAGGTTTACAACAAATGCTAAAGGAACTTCTTTAGGCAGGGAACACAAGGGAAGGAAAAGACCTACAAAAACAAACGCAAAACAATTAAGAAAATGGTAATAGGAACACACATATTGATAATTACCCTAAATGTAAATGGATTAAATGCTCCAACCAAAAGACACAGAGTGGCTGAATGGATAAAAAACAAGACCCATATACATGCTGTCTACAAGAGACCCACTTCAGACCTAGGGATACATACAGACTGAAAGTGAGGGGATGGAAAAAGATATTCCATGCAAATGGAAATCAAAGGAAAGCTGGAGTAGCAATTCTCATATCAGACAAAATAGACTTTAAAACAAAGACTATTACAAGAGAAAAGAAGGACACTACATAATGATCAAGGGATCGACCCAAGAAGAAGATATAACAATTGTAAATATTTATGCACCCAACACAGGAGCACCTCAATACAAAAGGCAAATACTAACAGCCATAAAAGAGGAAATCGACAGTAACACAATCATAGTAGGGGACTTTAACACCCCACTTCACCAATGGACAGATCATCCAAAATGAAAATAAATAAGGAAACACAAACTTTAAATGATACATTAAACAAGATGGACTTAATTGATATTTATAGGACATTCTATCCAAAAACAACAGAGTACACTTTCTTCTCAAGTGCTCATGGAACATTCTCCAGGCTAGGTCATATCTTGGGTCACAAATCAAGCCTTGGTAAATTTAAGATAATTAGAATCATATGAAGTATCTTTTCCGACCACAATGCTATAAGAGTACACGTCAATTACAGGAAAAATCTGTACAAAATACAAACTCATGGAGGCTAAACAATAAACTACTAAATAACCAAGAGATCACTGAAGAAATCAGAGGAAATCAAAAAATACCTAGAAACAAATGACAATGAAAACACGACAACCCAAAACCTATGGAATACAGCAAAAGCAGTTCTAAGAGGGTAGTTTATAGCAATACAATCCTACCTCAAGAAACAAGAAACATCTCAAAAAACAACCTAACCTTACAGCTAAAGCAATTAGAGAAAGAAGAACAAAAACCCCCAAAGTTAGCAGAAGGAAAGAAATCATAAAGATCAGATCCGAAATAAATGAAAAAGAAATGAAGGAAACATTAGCAAAGATCAATAAAACTAAAAGCTGGTTCTTTGAGAAGAGAAACAAAATTGATAAACCATTAGCCAGACTCATCAAGGAAAAAAGGGAGAAGACTCAGATCAATAGAATTAGAAATGAAAAAGGAGAAGTAACAACTGACACTGCAGAAATACAAAGGGTCATGAGAGATTACTACAAGCAACTCTATGCCAATAAAATGGACAACCTGGAAGAAATGGACAAATTCTTAGAAAAGCACAACCTTCCGAGACTGAACCAGGAAGAAAGAAAAAATACAAACAGACCAATCACAAGCACTGAAATTGAGACTGTGATTAAAAATCTTCCAGCAAACCCAGGACAAGGTGGCTTCTTGCCCAAGACAAGTTGGCTTCACAGGCGAATTCTATCAAACATTTAGAGAAGAGCTAACACTTATCCTTCTCAAACTCTTCCAAAATATAGCAGAGGGAGGAGCACTCCCAAACTCATTCTACGAGGCCACCATCACCCTGATACCAAAACCAGGTAAAGATATCACATAAAAGAAAACTACAGGCCAGTATCACTGATGAACATAGATGGAAAAATCCTCAACAAAATACTAGTAAACAAAATCCAACAGCACATTAAAAGAATCATGCACCATGATCAAGTGGGGTTTATCCCACGAATGCAAGGATCCTTCAATTTACGCAAATCAATCAATGTGATACACCCTATTAACAAACTGAAGGATAAAAATCATATGATAATCTCAATAGATGCAGAAAAAGCTTTTGACAAAATTCAACACCCACTTATGATAAAAACTCTCCAGAAAGTAGACATAGAGGTAACCTACCTCAACAAAATAAAGGCCATATGTGACAAACCCACAGCCAACATCGTTCTCAATGGTGAAAAACCGAAACCATTTCCTCTAAGATCAGGAACAAGACAAGGTTGTCCACTGTCACCACTATTATTCAACATAGTTTTGGAAGTTTTAGCCACAGCAATCAGAGAAGAAAAAGAAATAAAAGGAATCCAAGTTGGAAAAGAAGATGTAAAGCTGTCACTGTTTGCAGATGACATCATATTATACATAGAGAATCCTAAAGGTGCTACCAGAAAACTACTAGAGCTAATCAATGAATTTGGTAAACCTGCAGGATACAAAATTAATTCACAGAAATCTCTTGAATTCCTACATACTAACAATGAAAAATCTGAAAGAGAAATTAAGGAAACACTCCCATTTACCATTGCAACAAAAAGAACAAAATACCTAAGAATAAACCTACCTAAGGAGACAAAAGAACTGTATGCAGAAAACTATAAGACACTGATGAAAGAAATTAAAGATGATACAAACAGATGGAGAGATATACCATGTTCTTGGATTGGAAGAATCAATACTGTGAAAATGACTATACTACTCAAAGCAATCTACAGATTCAGTGCAATTCCTATCAAACTACCAATGGCATTTTTTACAGAACTAGAACAAAAATTTCGCAATTTGTATGGAAACACAAAAGGCCCCGAGTAGCCAAAGCAATCTTGAGAAAGAAAAACAGAGCTGGAGGAACCAGGCTCCCTGACTTCAGACTATACTACAAAGCTACAGTCATCAAGACAGTATGGTACTGGCACAAAAACAGAAATATAGATCAACAGAACAGGATAGAAAGCCCAGAGATAAACCCGCACACATATGGTCACCTTATCTTTGATAAAGGAGGCAAGAATATACAATGGAGAAAAAACAGCCTCTTCAATAAGTGGTGCTGGGAAAACTAGACAGCTACATGTAAAAGAATGAAATTAGAACACTCCCTAACACCATACACAAAAATAAACTCAAAATGGATTAAAGACCTAAATGTAAGGCCAGACACTATAAAACTCTTAATGGAAAACATAGGCAGAACACTCTATGACATAAATCACAGCAAGATCCTTTTTGACCCACTTCCTAGAGAAATGGAAATAAAAACAAAAATAAAGAAATGGGACCTAATGAAACTTAAAAGCTTTTGCACGGCTAAGGAAACCATAAACAAGACGAAAAGACAACCCTCAGAATGGGGGTTGCAAACGAAGCAACTGACAAAGGATTAATCTCCAAAATATATAAGCAGCTCATACAGCTCAACATCATAAAAACAACAACCCAATCCAAAAATGGGCAGAAGATCTAAATAGACATTTGTCCAAAGCAGATACACAGATTGCCAACAAACACATGAAAGGATGCTCAACATCACTAATTAGAGAAATGCAAATCAAAACTACAAGGTTATCACCTCACACCGGTCAGAATGGCCATCATCAAGAAATCTACAAACAATATATGCTGGAGACGGTGTTGAGAAAAGGGAACCCTCTTGTCCTGTTGGTGGGAATGTAAATTGATATAGACAATGGAGAACAGTATGGAGGTTCATTAAAAAACTAAAAATAGAACTACCATATGACCCAGCAATCCCACCACTGGGCACAGACCCTGAGAAAACAATAATTCAAAGAGTCATGTACCACAGTGTTCATTGCAGCACTATTTACAATAATCAGGATATGGAAGCAACCTAAGTGTCCATCAACTTAGGTTGGATAAAGAAGATGTGGCACATATATACAATGGAATATTACACAGCCATAAAAAGAAATGAAATTGAGTTATTTGTAGTGAGGTGGATGGAGTTACAGTCTGTCATACAGAGTGAAGTAAGTCAGAAAGAGAAAAACAAATACCGTATGCTAACACACATATATGGAATCTTAAAAAAAAAAAAAAAAAGGTTCTGATGAACCTAGGGGCAGGACAGGAATAAAGACGCAGACGTAGAGAATGGACTTGAGGACATGGGGAGGGGGAAGGGTAAGATGGGACGAAGTGAGAGAGTGGCATGGACATATATACACTACCAAATGTCAAATAGATAGCTAGTGGGAAGCACCTGCATAGCACAGGGAGATCAGCTCGGTGCTTTGTGACCACCTAGAGGGGTGGTATAGGGAGGGTGGGAGGGCGACGCAAGAGGGAGGGGATATGGGGATATATGTATACATATAGCTGAATCACTTTGTTATACAGCAGAAACTAACACAACATTGTAAAGCAACTATACTCCAATAAAGATGTTAAAAAATTTTTTTAATTACTACGGGAAACTTTATTTCCTCGTTGAATAGAAATATATGATTGATACGAAAAATGCGATACCAAATAACACATCATGAGCAAATGTCAATTGAAAAATCAAATACACTTTATGAATCTTAATGAAAAATTGTCAGATGTATGTCATACCAAATGGGATAGGAATGGGCCAATAAGAGGTGAAGAGAATAAAAGCGCAAGTTATCATGACTGGTAAATTGTGATTTAAATATACTATATTAACTTTTTTCTGTGTAAAGAAAATAGTAAGCCATATACACATAACTATGAAGATCAACCTGTATAACCTAAAAAACAATTAAAGGATAGAAATTAGGCATACCTAATGCTTAAATAAATACCTCATACTTCAAGAATAGTGCAATCTTTGGAGTAATAAGAATTCTTTTAAACTTCCAATATAAAAAGACAATAAGCAAATATACTGATAAAGAATAATCTTGTTTTTCATAGTATAGTTAAGAGCAGAACAAATTTATTAAATAATCTGCACAGATACAGGCAATTTACCTTAAGAATGTGTTCCAACAGTCAGAAACAAATTAATTAACTGTTCAAGTTTTTGTATATTTTTTGTATTGTTTTGTTTTTTAATTCTTTGATATGAAAGAATTAGAGGAAGGCATACTGGGAAAAAAATAACCATCATGCGAGAAATCCCATTACCTTCCTTTTAAGGGGGTAAGAGAAAAACTGAGATGAAAAATACAGTGTGTACAATATGAACATTTAATATGGAGACGGTAGGAGGGATGCTGTCAAATTATACTGATCTTTCCAGTTTTATTTTAAAACATTTGTTGTTCTTTATGGTTTCTTTCTTTAAACAATTGATATATCTCTGATTCCATGCTACAGAAACCTAGTGAAATATTCAGGTAGGATACTTAAATACTCCCAATCTTTTATAATATTTAGATACAAAATAACTTGGATATTCACAGATCATTCAGGGCTCTCTCTTGAGCTTGGAGTTTGTGACTTTTGCCAGAGCAAAGGGTTGCATGATGGAAAAGCATGCCTCCAGACTCTGGGCTTTAAAGCAGCTATGTAGTGGGTGACTAGGAGAAAGCCCCATGATACTGAACTAGATACTCTTATGATGTTATACTTACTTTAACATGGTGGTATTATCAAAACAGACGTGAGATACTGTCAAATATGTGTTTTTTTGGCTTTAAGTTCATTTAACCACAGACAACAGCCAGAAAGTGAATATTTCTTGATAAAGGCATAAAGAAAGCACGGATATGGCTTGTTTGTGGACTTTGAGGAGACTTGATTAAAATGGAGTCTAAAAAAAAAAAAAAAACAACAACAAAAAATGGAGTCTATCTTTGGAAAAAAATGGGAAAGGCAGTTAGTTAGCAAATGAGAATATATCACCAAGATGTTGAGTGCTAGGCAGAACCATTTAGAGTTGTTTGAGGGGAAAACTTTGAATTATATTTACTCTCATCTTTCTCCCCATGCCCCAAATTTGCAGAGAAAGTAAAAGACTTCCTTTTGTTGGAAAAAAAAGACTAGTTTAGGCCAACACTTCTATCAAATAATTGTGCTTATCACCCCACAGCAGTAACTTGTCACTCAGCTACTACCATCAGGCCTTCTGCTCTGTGAAAGTCGATATCAAGGGAATGAGAACGTAAGTAAGCCACAGCCTGGGCAAAAATATTGGCAAAAGAAACATCTAGAAAAAGAAAAATTCTGGAGACAGTAAACAGATCAGTGGTTGCCAGGGATTGGGGGGAAGGAAGGAGTAAATCTGGCACAAAGAATTGTTAGAGCAGTTAAAACACTCTGGATGGTACTATAATGATGGATACATGATATTACACATGTGTCCAAGCCCACAGAATGTACAACATCGAGTGAGCCCTAATGTAAACTATAAACTTGGGATGATTTTGATGTGTCAATGTGGGTTACAATTGTAACAAATGGACCACTCTCGCGGGGAATATTGATAATGGGTGAGGCTATGCATGTGAGAAGGCACAAAGTGTATGGGAAATCTCTTTACTTTCTTCTCAATTTTGCTGTGAACATAAAATTGCTCTTAAAAGATAAAGTCTTTAATTTAAAAAAAAGTCACTCTTGAGAAATATATATTAGATATATAGAGTTGGCCTTACGCAGAGATGTTCAGATTTTATATCCAAACCAAAATGCATTTTAAATTTGCAATGACACTTTTATTGGGAAGGTTTTAGAAGTGAATAAATTGTATCCATTTAATCTAATATTTTCAGATATACATAATTATAAATATTAACAAGTATATGTTTAATATGTTTTATATGTTTAATATTTATATTACAATTAATTTATATTACAATTTAATATTTATATTACAATTTAATACATAATTATACCTGTAATAGTTTAATAAGTGAGGGATGAAGGCATCTCAGATTAAAATTTACTATAAAAAGCTGGTAAGACAATTGTTTTTTTAAACTAACTTCCCTCACAAAATTCACATCCAAACTGATCTGATAAAGAGTAAAACACCCTAGACACACACACACACACACACACACACACACACACACACACAATCATATGTATGTACACACAGGCAAATGACAATATCTTAATTCATCAGGACTTTAAAATATATTTAAGGAAAAAACTGTTGAAACAGGAGAAAATAACAACTCAAGACACTGAAAGAAATACCATGTAAGAAGTAAAATGCTTAAATTGAAAATATAGTATTGTACTTTACCACTTCGCATCTTACTTTTAGCTAGTCACCTTAGATTTTTCACCCAATTCTAACTTTCTTTAATTATATCATTGTTTCATTAATTTGTTATTATTATTATTTTTTGCTCATAAGCTTTATCATTTTTTGAACCATGAGACAATTTATGACATCTTAGCTTGATTGTGCAATTTGTGTCTGTCCTCTTGAATGACAAAAAAAATGAAGAAACCAAAAGAACAAAAACTTACAAAAATGGATATTCACTGTAATTACTGTGTAGGTTAAATTTTACAAAGCAGAAGAAATAAAATAGTCTCATTAGAAGCGGTACAAAACTAATATGGTGGAAACAAGTTTTTAACCTTGGATATTAGTGTTTCTTAGAAAGAATATAAAACTTAATTCATAGTGTTCTCAAGATGCAAACTCTATGAAATATATTTTTTTAAGGTTCTGGGAAAATGGTAAAAACTTACAGTTACCTTCTGCCACTAGATGGAGCCTGGGCATCTATACAGCAAAATTCTCACCAAGTTTACATTTGGCTATATTTGATTACTTAGAAACTGACATAGAGCAGTTTAATATGAATGGGGGGAAGGGGAAATAGGTGATTTTTAGACTGTAGTATCTTGGCAAAATGTAAATTAATTCAAAGTTGACATTACTTTGTCTCTTTAGACTCCCCTTTCCTGAATATAGATTCTCCAACACAAAACCCACAGACCTCTTTACTTGTGTACCTGCCTCTCAATGTTCTATCTGTTCTGCAAAGACTTCTCTAGAGCTTTCAATAATGCTTTTAAGATGATTCTACCTCCATTTATCTTATTTTTTTCTGAACTGACTGATCATATGAAGCATTCATTCTTGATGTTGATCATATAGTATCTCTTACATGTGGTTATAATGATTTCACTTAAAGAAGTGGCCTTCTCTCTTGTGAGGAGATGACAAAACTCTAGGATCACCACTTTGGAATGGACATCAACTTCAAAAATACAAATGGCCTACTTGAGACAAACAGATACCATCCATTTGTTGTGGGTTGCATCTTTAGGCCTCTGGGAAGTAGGGTAATCATAGGAGAAGGGTTTCTGTGTGCAACAGGTATGGTGAAAAAGAAAAAAACAGAGATTTCTTGCATCCTGCCTTCAATAATTCAACTTGTCAGACTGCCAGGTATTATATTGGAAAAGATTTAAAAACTGTAGTCCCAGCACTAACATAGGAAAGATTTTGTGAAATGCTGGAAAGTTTACAACTTTCCAGAGAATAGAATTTTGGCTTTTGTAGACTTAATGTAAATTATTTCAATTCTTTTTGATCAATCCTGAAAGTTCACAATGTTTAGTATTTGTAATTATGCTGAGGCAAAGGTTTGAACCCCACGTTGTGTTATGAAGCCCTTGTACAGGAATGAACCTCTTAGCTTAAGAGTAGGTCTAGTTAACTGCCTAGAATACACATAGCAACTCAGCTCTGTTCTCAACTTACTATGTATGGAAGAAATGTTTTGTGACTTCTCTGTCGAAGACCACCTAAATGATATTTTCTGTTTTATATTTGCAATTAGGAGAAAGAACACTAAAACTGAAAAATCAGGCTAGGGTTCAGAGAAGGTCAGGGTTCAGAGAAGAAGGAGGAACCAGTGTTTGAGGAGACAAAACACCTTGGGATAGGGAGACTGTATCAGCTACCAAAAAGACTACTTGAACCTGAATTCCAGAAAGAAAAGGAGCAAGTGTGCGGATGACCAGACTTGGCCTAATGCATCTTCCTGGAGCCTCACTTGCTCACGTGCAAAGATCATTTGTTCAGCACCAACAGTGTGTCAGCCACTGAGTTAAGGAGGCTGCATATTCTTTATTGCAACTCAGTTATGAAACTTAGGAGTTTAATGCAAAAGAAAAGGTTAGAAAAGAGACAACTATAGCACACTGATATAGGAAACATAAATTACAATGGGCGACTACAGGAAGGTTATCTACCTTTGGGGTGTATATAGTTTGGAAGTAGGAGCGAGAGAGTAGAGGCCTCTATGAGACAATGGTAAGCTCATTTCTTAAGCTATTAAAAATTCAGGCAAATTTAAAAAAGAGGATTGTCATTGAAGAACAAGGAAAGGAGATATTTCCCACATGAGTAGCCCGTACTCAGGCTAGAGTAACTATGAAAAATGCATTCCTTCAAAGAGGAAGATACCAGGATAACTGAAAGAAAAATCTGGTGTTGGAGAAGCTAATTAAAAAGGATCTTATTATACTAAGCCTGATGCCCAGAAGCAGTCACTGAGGGTTTTAGACAGGCGAAGGAAACTCATTATGTTTTTATTTCAAAATAATCAATATTCATTTTAAAGCTAAGTTTTCAAGTGATTTTTTAAACAATTTAATTAATTAATTAATTAATTAATTAATTTATTGGCTGTGTTGGGTCTTCGTCGCAGTGCACCAGCTTCTCATTGTGGTGGCTTCTCTTGTTGCAGAGCATGGGCTCTAGGTGCGTGGACTTCAGTAGTTGTGGCTCACCGACTTAGTAGTTGTGGCTCACGGGCTCTAGAGTGCAGGCTCAGTAGTTGTGCACAGGTTTAGTTGCTCCGCGGCATGTGGGATCTTCCCAGACCAGGGCTCAAACCCGTGTCCCCTGCATCAGCAGGTGGATTCTTAACCACTGCACCACCAGGGAAGCCCTCGAGTGATTTTTGAAAGGTTAAGTCATATCACATTACTCTTCTGCTCAAAAATTTCCAATATTTTCCCATGTATCCCTAATACTAGCCAATAAGTCTTGATGAAGTGTTTCCATGTTACATCTTTGACGCATCTTCTACTCCTCTCTCCTTCCATCCATCCTTTCCAGTCCCGTTGCTCTTATAGCTCTTCCTTGAACACACCAATCATCCTCTCATAGCAGGGTTTAGAATTATCCTTTCTCTCTGCCTGGATCCCTGTTTCCTAAAATAACTGTATGGTTTGCACTTGTACCTTTTTCAGGTGTTTGCTGAGAGTTTGCTGGAACACACACATCTCTTGCAGTCCTTCCCTCCCCAGTTCCCTCTTCACTTCCCTTGTTTTGTTATTCCTCACATCTGACTTATCACTATGTAACACACAGTGTATTTTATTAAACTATTTCTACAGTCTTTCTTTCTTTATTAAAATGTTAGCCCCCTGAGGGCTTTGATCTTTGTTTGTATTGTTTCTGACATATCTCTAGAAACTAAGAAAATTCCTGGCACATAGTTATGCCCACTAAGTATTGTTTTCAATGATTTAAATCACGGCTTATAAAAACAAGTTATTAAAAATTTCAGAAATATAGGAAGAGAGGTCATGAGGATCTCCAGTTAAAGTTTGATAGGGCAGAGGGAGAAAACCTCCACAACTAATTGGAAGTTCCTAAAAAGTGTGACAAGACATTGATTATAATCAAGAAGCCTGGGGCCAGGTAAACAATGAGTACTCACTTGAAGGAAAAACATTTGTTTCTGAAATGAAAATGACAGAAGAACGATTCAAATATATCTTTACTTTCAGAGTGGAATAACCTAGCAACTAGCAGGTACCATTTTTATATAGTCACTATAGTTGTCACTTACTGTTATCTGTATTAGAAATGTTCTCTTCATTAACTTCATTATCCTATTTAATCCTCTCAAAACCAATGTCCCTGCCTCTCCAGTTTACAGAAAGGGAAACAGAGCGATCATGGGATAGGAAGTGGTAGCTTTAGATTCAAACCCACCTGTGGGAGTTTGGATGCTATTTGCGGGAGGAGCATAAGGGAGATTCATTTCCATGAATGTCTTTTCCTTGTTGAGTTTGGTAGAGAGTGAAGATGCAGCTCACGAAAGTTAGTGGAGTATTAACTCTGTACTTAATGTCAGAGGCTGAAAATAAAACGAGACATGTATCTTGTGCTCAAGTAGCTTATAGACTGGTGGAGGGGGAAATGTCACTAACATATGGAATTGCATGGCATCATTTATTTTTGCTACATTAAATTTAACGACAAGACATTATACAACAATTTCTTAACTTTTTGAGACTATTAATTTTTAAACATCATATTCTTTTTATTGTAATCACCAATGATAAGCTGGATTATTTCACAGTGTTATAAAACTAAAATATCCGTCTGCCAACCTACTTACAAATAGTCTAAGAAAACAGAATCCTAGGCTCACAGCCTAACTGTGCTTCACTTTAAAACCACTGATAATAGTTAACTTTATCTTTGGGGGAGGAGAAAAAAATAGGAGCAATTGTCCTGGCTCCAGAAAGGGGTTTTTGGTAAGGTTGAATTTCAACCCTAACTATAATCCTCACCTAGTCCCTCATCTGCTAATTTTAATACCCAAAAAGGAACTGATGACTTACTAATACAATATGTATGCATGGAAAAAGAATATTTTGATAATCATTTATGTTGTAATTTCTAGATCTGAGTTGCAAGAAAGTTCTGAGCTTTTCTGATACTAAGCACTCCCTTTATTTCAAATTCTGACATTTGAACTATTTGAATTTCTATAGTAGCTTTTGCTTCTGTTTGTGCTTACTGGCTGCACATATTTTTTTCTGGGAGAAACACATGCCTACGTACTTTATCTGCTCATAGTGACAATGTATTTTCATTGTTAATAGTATGGATTTTAAAGCTAAACATTCTGTGTGCAGGTATGGGCTTGCTAATTATGTGACCTTGAGCAATACACTTAACCTTCCTTTAAGCCTCACCATCCTTACCTCCTAAATGGAAGTGTATGAATCAACCTGCAAAATGATCCCAGTGATCTATCCTTCTGGTAGTCACACTGTTATATAAAAGATCCTCCCACAATGAATCAGGATTGGCCCTGTGTGACCCATAGAATACGGTGAAGCGATATTGTGTGACTTCTAAATTAGGTCATAAAAGACATTACAGCTTCTCCCCTAACCTCTTAGATTGTTCACTCTGGGCAACCCAGAAGCCATGTTTCAAAGACATTTAAGCAAGCAAGAAGACAGGTCGATACAGAGGAACTGAAGTTACCAAGTCCATGACTGGTTTCATCTTTCAAGCCTTGGAAGTGAGACCTCCCGTCCTAGTCAAGCCTTTAGATGACTTCAACCCCAGCCAACATATGACTGCCACTGCAGCAGAGATAGACTCCCAGCTAAGTAATGACTGCCCAGCTAAGCCTTTCCTGAATTCCTGACCCAAAGGAGCTATGAGAATATAAATGATTGCTACTGTTAAGCCACTAAGATTTAGGATATCTTGTTATGTAGCCAAAATAACTATAACATGAGTAACATATCTTATGGAATTGTTATGGGGATAAAATGAAGAAATGTAAACCAAGAGGTTAGTATAGTGACTAGCACACAGTATGTGCTTTAAAAGATTGCGAAAGGTGCTATTAAAATTGTATGTTGGGGCAGGAGGGAGAGGTGGGGCTGGTGCTTAAACACAGAAAAAAAGACAGAGAGACCTGTCTCAGGACAGGCTGTGCTACCATATAGATTTTTGCAACTTATAGCCAAGACTAAGTGTTCGCTAAAACATAACTGTCTCTTGTTAGGCTCGATTGTATTTTTCAGCCTCATGTTTAATTAAGAATGGCCATCTGACTAAGTCCTGACAGTGAAATGGGAGGAGAGGTTATATGTGCTGCTTCCACCATGGCCTAAAGCCCTCTAGTGGACAGTCTTATCCTCCCCCTTCTACTCTTCCTTCAGAAAAGAGAGGGAGGAGAAACCATAAGACGGAAGGAGCCTGGGGTCCTAAAAGACACAGAAGACTGCACTAAACAACAAAATGATGTCAGTCTTTTTGTGAGCAAAAGATGTTGATTAATATACACCTTCACTGGACACTGGCCTCTTGCTCCCTGTCAGGACTCCCCTCTTTGTTACTGACAGTTTACTCTGTGCCTGCTTCTGGTTTATCATAGGAACGCAGCAATATATGAGGAACTGAATGGATTTCAACTGTCAAAAGCACCCCTGAGACCAAAATCTCTCTTATCAGGAACTCTCACAAAAAATTTAAAAGACCACATCTTCAGGCACTGGATTCCATGTACTTCACTTACATTTTTCTTTAATATATTCTCTCATTATATCCTCTTTCCGATATTTTACTTCATTTTCCCTTGCCTACCTCGCCTCCAGCTTCTGGCCCATCCTAACCTGATATCCTGATTTTTTCCGCTTATTAGTTATATGACCTTGGGCAAGTCAAAATACAAAATAAGGCCATTATTCTGTATAATTCCAAGAATAGTTAATATGAAATGAGGTAAACTAAATGAAGCCAGGGGCCCAAGAGAGTGCCTGGTACTTAGTTGGGGCTTAATAAATAATTACTATTATTCAAAATAAAATGATTTACCCAAATAATTTATATTTATATTCATTACCAAAATAAAAATACATTTTACATTTTTGTTACATAATGATATTTAAAACTATATTTCACCTCTCGATTCTCTGGCAGATATTTAATACCAATGTCTCACATTGTGGTATAAATTACATGATGCTTTCTGGGCATAAGAGTGTTAAATTGATCAGTTTCTCTTTTTTAATCCTTGGAATCTCTCCGGCAATAGAAATTCTTGATGCGTACTAGAAGGAAAAGCTTATAGCCCAAACATACAACCAGAAAATTGAGTTCAATTCTACTTTACCATAATATCTTGTACTAATGTGATGACACAGCTGACAAAATTGAACAAGCTTGCTGATATTTATTTCAGAGCACCACTTTGTAGCCTGAAATGGATACTCATCTCAGCAGGTGTCAAGACGCAACAACAATCCACTTTCAAAGTTAAATGCAAATTACACACTGAAATTCTATAGAGAAAACAACTTTACTCCTTCCCCCCAAAAAAGACTTCTCATTCTCTAACGAGAGTGCACTTAGCTGATACAGTACATGAATTGGGGAAAAAAAAATCCCTCTGGCTTAAAGAAACATCAAAGCCCATTTCATAAATGAGAAATAAAATGTAACTTCCTTTCAACAAAACAAACACGTTGATGATGATTCTTTACCACATTAACAAGGGATTTAGAGTCCATATACTCTCTTTGAACTTGGTAATAAGTTTCAATGTGCTTAGCATGTTGATGTGGCCCTGACAAGTGCTAATGTATACCCTTTGGGTTACTTGATACTCTCTATTGAGATGCACTACTGAATTGAAAAGAAAAAAAAAAAGAAAGTTACTGCCATGGGTTCATAAATTCACTTGTAGAGAAAATGACTACAGAAAACCATCCATATTTAAAGCACTTGGAAAAATACTGATTGTACAAATTATTTCACACTGATCTAGACATCACACTTAAGAGCTAAAAATATTATTGCAATAAGTATCAGGAAAAGTGGTAAAAGTAATTGTAGTATGGTACTTAATAGTCATTTTTCTCTGCAGAATTTCCAAATTCCAACTGTATTTATTCCTTAAATATCTCTTCTTCCAGTTATCTCAATATATCAGCATTTATTATGGACTCAATATTTTAAATGTCCCATTAAAGTTACTATAGACTACAAGTAAGCCCAAGTAAGTGTGAAGGAAGCAAGTGAACAACAGAGGGAATTAATTTCCCATATCACAAAGAGGGTTCCTGAGAGCAGTAATACTCCAAATGATGTAAAAGGAAGTTTCACAAACACCTTTATTTTCTCATTTTTTTTACATGTAAAGAACTATAAATAAATGACTTTAGAAGTGGCCAAGGAAAAGGAGGAAGGAGAAAGAAAAACTCATAAAGCAAAATTTGAAACTTTAAATGTCATCTTGAAATGACATATTAGAATGTAAAATTTCACATCATTCTGAAGTCTCTGACAACAAAAACACACTTACTAAAAAGTGTTATTTATGCCCTTATTGACTAGTTTTAGGAATATGTATGTGCTAGCTTGTATATTTACAATTACGATTTGCTTTCAAATAGTAATATCTTTGCGGTATTTCAGAAAAAAACATCACCTTATTCTATTCTCCTTTCATGATATTAGAGTGACTGAAAAGTAGGTGATTAGAAAATAACAGTCTTTTGTAACTTCAACCTTGCTCTCCCCTGGGGCAGTGGATTATTCTTACATCATAATATCTGTTAGTTAATACCAAAGGCTTTGCCCAACTTCAAAGCAGAGATATTAAAGGCTCACTTTCCACTACAAGCAGGTGTATTTTTATTAGCTTTCTCTTTCAAAATTGCTATGACTTCACTTGCGGATATCCCGCCAACAGCCATTATTGAAAGCCTTACTATAATTGCTAAGTTACATGCAACGTCTGAAGCACAAAACCAATGTCACTTGCAGCCCTCCAACAACTGACTGAAACCAAGTGTTACATCATTAAAGCTGAATTACAACACACCCATGGCGTGTTTTCCATGTGTGCTATTTTAAACAATAGTACAGAAAAACCTGGCTATAAATTCACAGATCCCCAATTTGTTCGAATTCATGAACAATAAGAGCTGTCCTAGAGCCTTTTCTGGCTCTATTTTAGTCAGAAATGTCATGCACCAAAATTAAATGTCTGGATTTTATTGGAGATGGAAATGCTAGCTTTATGTTGTAAATTTAAACAGCCTGCCACAAAGGGAGCCTCACATTTATATCGCTTGGGAAGGCATATTCACCTCTAATTGCTTAGGGTAACACAAATAAACTAATGTAAAGTGTTCGGTTTCTCAACTGGTTCTGTGTAGAATAAATGAGATGAAGTGATGATGGCATGGGTTTTCAGTGGGTTCAGATTGGATTTCTTTTCTTTGATAGAGTTGGATGTGGAATCAGTATATTCAGTTATTGTTAATGACCAGGAAGTTTTCTGGAAATTCATAAAAATTCAGTAAGACATTCATTACTGCTGATAAAAAGAAATATTAGCAGCATACTCGTATTACTTTTTTTTTTCCAATTAGGTTCAACCCATTCCATTATTTGGTGATCTAAGTGGAAATATTTCTTCTGTCATAGTGGTACACAAAGCTATTATAATTACATTTTAGAAAGGTCGACAACTTTTTTATTTGGCTTCAGTGATTTTATGGTGCCTAGATTCCACCGGAAAATATTTAGTCACTCACTTACTTGGATAGAAATCCATCACCTGGAATAGAAATCATGGTTAACATGCCAGCATCTTTGTGCAGACAGGCCTGAAAATATATACTAGGCAAGGCCACTGCCAAATGACTTGTGTCTGGCCAGGACTACCTTTCAAATGTTCTCTGCATACCAGTTACTGTTAAGATTTATTGTAGCCTGTGTAGATAAATATACTTTAGCTTTCATATCCATAACTTAGATAATACAGTAGCAGTCTACACTCTACATATTACCTGTCTTCAGTTGTGGTTTCTGTAGCCACTCACAATATTCAGATTTCTCACCAAAACTTAACAGTAGTCTTCATGTTACTTTAAAAAGATCACATTAAGCCAAGTGTAGGAATTTCATATACTCGTATATAACCAATCCATAAAGAAATTAGTTTAGTG
This sequence comes from Balaenoptera ricei, assembly GCF_028023285.1. Taxonomy (NCBI): domain Eukaryota; kingdom Metazoa; phylum Chordata; class Mammalia; order Artiodactyla; family Balaenopteridae; genus Balaenoptera; species Balaenoptera ricei. Next base: position 69,365,632 of record NC_082647.1, read on the forward strand.
TCTTAAACGAATCACTATCATGAGAAAATACTTCATCATAAGCAGATCTAATCTAAAATACATGAGAGAAATGGGGCCCTATAAAAATATATACTAATCTCAAAGCTAAGTGCTTGACTGGGAGAAATCCACTACTCTATTATTTAAATTCTTTCATTCATGTGAAAACTAAATAACCTCTATACACACATAAACACAAACACATCAAAAAAATTTAAGGGCCGTCACTTCTACCACATTCAATTCACATCACAAATTATGACAGCAAAAGAAATCTATCACACCCACCAAAAGAACAACAAAAAACCTTAAAACTATGCTCTCACCACAAATATATGTCCACCCAGTTCTTTCCTTTACTTAGAAAATCTCAGGGTCAACTGAATCAAAGCAACCATACTATTTTAGGGTTTATTTGTTTTCTTTAAATTTGGCGGACACCGTTCTTTCCTATAAAATTGGTTGACTCAATAGGGAAAAAAATATCCACCATTAACTTTCAGCATACCCACTTGTTATTCTTCATCTTCAATCCCAAAATTAATCCTACTGATTCATGTTTAAGGATTGCTGTTGAATAAAAAATATTTTATGAAGTTATGTGTTCTGAGTTAATGATTTTGGGGAAATTTGTCATTTAAATGTGTGCCATTGAATATATTAAGCACATTCTTTAGATTCTAGGATCTGGGCTGTTATTCTCATCTTCAAGTACTTGGAATTTGACTACTTTGTGTGTTTTGATACACATTGAGAAAGTCACAGAGAAACTAAACTATGAGTTACTTCCAATTTAGACATATCTACTAAATTCTAGGTTGTAGCATTTACATTATTAGAAAGGCATTTATTAAGTATTTGTCTTATCAGGCCCTACGCATATTTCAGCAAATCAAGATGGCCTAGATTGTATTTACATTTAGACTGTAATTTTCCCAAACCACATAAACAAAACCATTTTGACACCTGGTCCTTCAGAGTTCATGAACTTCAACATCTGAAAACATATGCAGGATTGTCAAACTTTCCACTTCCCTCCCTGGGGGCACCCAAACATATGTAACTATGTATATCACTATGTTATATGCCATCAAATTTCCTTAAAATAAAGTAACTGGGTCCTTTTATCGCGGCAGCAAAATGTCCCAGCTCTAAGTCTGTGAGATAAGGAGCAAGGGCTCTCCGGGAGGAAGCAGCCCAAGGGTAACCACAGGCTTTCTAAAGTTGGAATCAAGTATACCCACTCTCTCTACACTTTCTTTCATTCAAAACCTATAACAGTACCAAACATTAATGCCAGAAGTACACAAGAGGAAACACCTTAAGCCAAAAATCACAATTCAATAACAGAACGTATTTTATAATTATATAATTTATTCCGGCGGTGGGGGGGGGGAGACAAAACTAAAAAGGGGAGACAGGCAATGAGAGGCGTGATTACCCATAAAATAGGGGTGTATCCCCTCACTCAGCAAAGCTAAAGGGGATGCAATGATATCCACCCCCACTGCTCATCTCTACCGGGTCAGAGATCTTGCAAACTGAGCAAAGGATTTTGGAAAACGGGGCAGATGGGAAGACTGATTAAATCCACCCTTACCTGCAAGACAGGCAGCATCTCCCCAGAGAAGAGTACTTTGTAATTCTGCCAGGGGACATGGGAGGGTCAAGTGCAACCCACCTGCTCACCCAGCACATCTTAAAGCTTGCTAGCAACATGTTCACAAAATGCAGCCGCTGCCGAGGCAGCACTCAGGGGTGAAATCTCTTTAGCAGTCTTCGTCCACCTATCTCTGAGTGCAGCGACTGGCCGCGTCCTGCCGGCTGTTTCTGACATATACCAGATTGCTAGCCCTTTTGACCATGGGCAGATAAATTAAGGCACCTGGGCTCCACCTTCCTAACTTTGAGTAGCAAGAGGAAGCCACTCTCCAGTGGATTCTCAGCTCCAGCAATTAACTGAAGAAAGCACTTAAAGGCTCCCAGGCAGACATAATAGAGGATCTGGGGCTTTAATTAAGCAGTGACTTAGGATGGCTAGAGGGAATATGTTATGAAAATTTTATCTCTGGTGGAGAGGTCTGTTTTCTAAGTACTTTAGAAATACTTTCCTGTATGTAAACAGGGGGTTTTTACTTTTGTTTTTTACAATCTAGAGAAATTTGAAACATTGATTTCATCTTTTTCCTCTGCGTGACACTATTTTTCATTTTTTTTTTTACTGAGGGCAAATTCACATAACATAAAATGAATCACTTAAACGTGTACAGTTCAGAGGCCTTTAGTGCAGTGTTGGGCAACCACCACCTCTGTCAAGTTCCAAAACATTTTCATCACCCCCAAAGAAAAAGGTAAAATTTCACACATTCATTTGATAGGCAAATATTTAAAAGGTATAAAAATTTATTGCTAACCATAGATAAAAACAATATATATAATTTCATCTTAATCATTCAAGTTATTGTTACACAAAATATTTTGCTGCTGTATCTCTGCTTTCAGATTTGCTAGCTGTAAAACTGTGAAGCTCTCACCTCTGATTATGTAACTTGAAGGTCAGCATCTGACGGAGATGCACTTTAAAACTCTTCCACGTGTGGGTACCTCCACGAGCCTCCTCCCTCCCTTACTGCAGTCTCTACTCAGGAACCAGAAGACCTAGTACTTCTATGCATCCTAAAAAGTAAACTAACTTTAAAATAAATGTATTTTGGGGATTATAAATGAGTGGACAAATGAGGGATGAGTGAAATGAGTGGACAAATAAAGGGATGAATGAAAGTATATTTCAAAAAAGAGTAGATTTCATGACACTGAATTTCATTAAAAATGTAGTGCACAGAATGAATCATCTTCACCCAATCACATTGCCTGCAAGTATTTACATCTGTTAGATCTTTAACAGATCAATGTTTGGTATAGGAGGTTGAATCCCTGCTGCTTCATACAGAATTGAAGAACTGGTAATAATACCAAGTTGTAATTTTATCTGTTCTCTCATACATAAATTGGTTAGAATGCTAACTGGTGGTTCTAAAACAAACAAAAAATTGTTTCAAATAGAAATAACCATTATATAGCTTAATTAGATTTACATGTATTCAAATAAAGTAATATGAGTGAGCGGTGAGATTGTTTTATGTCTGCATTTTTGTAGTTAGAATAATATAAGAAACCTAACTTGCCTTTCCAAACTCATCAATTCCCATGGATCTTTAAATAGTTGTCTCCCAAATTTACATCTCCAGCTTAGACAACTCCTATTATTTCCAAACTTGCATTACCCCACTTAGATACAGAGTAGGTAATTAGATTTATAAGTCTGAAATTCAATGGAGAAACCAGGAAAGGGTAGATAAAATTTTAGGTCAATAGCATTTAGAAGGCGTTGAAATCCACGAGACTAGGGTAAATTGTCCTGGGTTGGGAGTAGATAACACAGAGTGAAAGTAAGAGAACTGAGCCTGAGGCACTACGAGAAATGATGGTGAGAAAAAAGAGTTGCTTCTAGCAGCTAAAAAGGAGGGGCTAGTAAGGCAGGAATAAAACCCACAAGAGTGCATTGCTGTGGAAACCAGAATGAATGAAGAAGAAGGGAAAGGTCAAGGTTGTTGCTCCAAAATTAAATTGAAGTAAATTCATGTATGTCTTCCAAATCCTTTCCCACATAAGGAGAGTTAACTTGTTTTTAAAATCCAGTGTTAATCACTTCACTGGTAAACTCCTCCCACCTTCCATCATTCCCCACATCTGCCATTAGTTAGACCAGGCTTCATACCATGTCTTCCAAGTTTTTAGGCAGTCCCATCAATAAAAGTTCTCAGAATGGGAATATTTTTAGGAGGTCAAGAGATTTGGGCTTGCTGTCCTCATCAGACTTTTAAAAAATAGCTTATTTCATTAATGTATGTATTTATAAGGGAACTGTCATATGTGTTAATATTCTCATCAACGCAGTCATTGTTATTCTTTGGGAGACAAAATAACATAATACTATTATGTGGGGGTATAGTATAATAGTAAATGTACAGTTAGAAAAGAGGTTTGAATTCTACCCTTATAACTTACAATCATATGACCTTGGACAAGTTAACTAACTTTCTGGGTCTCAATTCCCTCATCTGAAAAGTGCATATAATAATATATACTAAAAGATGCTGTGAGTACATGAAAATGCATACTTAGAATGGAGTAGACACTTGGTAAACATCAGTGGCCTTTGCTTTAATGGATGTTTTGCCTTTCTTGCACTTAATAATAATTACACAAATGGAAATCTTTAAGAAATTTTATATTTTCCTACAGCAATTATTAAAACCTAAATTATATTTGATATTCAGTTACATTCTAAGGAACCCTTTGCAATAGTATATTAGCATATTAGTATATAGTATATTTCATAACTCGCCACTGTAAAATGATCAATTCTATTAATTTCTAACTATGTACCTTTTATGGTAGAATATATCAATGCCTTTTTCTCTTAATATATTCAGTACAAAATTGCCTGTCAATGAGTGCTTGAACACTCTTCTTGTTCATTCACGCTTATTTCATCCTTAATTAAGCTTTGAATATCAAATTATAATAAGTATAGGTGATATTCTATCAAATATTTAACTCATTTCCTATCCTAACACCAGCATACCTCTAAGTGATACGAAAAGTAAGGCAAACAGGCCCGAATATTTGGTTTAGAAGATTTTTGAATGAAAGGGGTTAGGGAAAGTATTAACAGGATCTTTTGTGGGTCTGGGTTCACTTTTGGCATTTATGATATCATATTCTTTCAGGGCTTATTACTATCAAAGAAAGAAATATAATTCAAAGGATCAAATTACAAAACTAACAAACAAAAAATCTATCATATACACAATTCCTTACCAACCCTCTTGCTTCACCTCACTGCTGTTTTATTTTTATCTGTATATGTTTGAAAATGACGCAAGCTTCATAGTTTCCACTCAAATTTGCTGTAATGTTAACCACAAAAACCTCTGCAAAACTTGTATATGATATTAGTGATTGCCTTTCAAAAATGATTTAAAGTCATGAAAAGCAGAGGAGTGAGATCCATTTATTACTTAGTACTGAAATAGCGGACAAAATTTTTCCTTCTGGTAGCATGTCTTAAACATGGTTTAAAAGTTGAAATTTGTACTCACTCATGTACATATGGGAAACAAGATTTAGAAAATAATAATTTTTACTTTAACTATCCATAAAATTCACTGGATGATGCTGGCTATCATTTTTCTCTTACAGATTTGGGATTTTAAAAAAAGAAACAACTTGGCTATCAGTCGGGCTGTTACAAATAAAAAGATACAATTCCAAGCTTAAATCAAGAATTTCTTGATTACCCATTTAGAAAATAACACATATTTTTGGTCACTGATATATCTGAAACACCTACAGGCATATATGACACATAATAGGCACTCAATAATATTTACTGAATAAAGAAATGTATACATATATATAATTACAAATACTGGTGTCCTAATTTCCTTAAGGAGCTTGGGTTTCTCTCCACAAAGCTAAAGCAACACAGAGTTTCGGGCATTGCTAATTTTGCAACAGACTAATGGTTTCAGACCTAGAATTAATCTGCGGAGCAAAAATATATTACAATTTGAAACTAGGAATATGGATGTAGGACCACCTGAATGGTATGATGCTTTTTCATTGGTTGAATAAATCTCTAAACTTAAATATAACCTCTCTCAACATTTTACCTGAATTAGTTACCTTACTCTCTTCTATTAGTTTTATCTCTCTGGTGAGATTGTAATTTTCTTGAGATGCTGACATAAATTAACCTAAATTTCTCAGTTTTCTCTATCCCTCTCTCCGTAGAGTGACTATCCTAGTTCAAGTCACTGTCATATCTTACCAGGATTACTACAATTAATCCCTAATACATTTCCTGTCTCTTACCTGTTCCCCACCAATTCTTTCTTTACAAAACCATTTCAGTGATTATATTAAAATGTGAGTCGAAGCAAACGGCTTCTGTGCTTAAAACTCTTCAATGGCATTGGTGGTAATGCCGCCAGGACAAAACCCCAAACTCCTACTGTGTACTCTCTACACTTCTTTTTCTGCTATCGCACTTTTCATTTTTCTAATATTATCCCTTGCGTTCTTCCACTGTCACTTAACACTAGAGCCATAAAGAACTACTGTCAATTCCCCAACATGGTGGCCATTTTCTAACCTAACCGCCTTGGCCCAAGCTGCTTGGTCTGCTTGACAGGCCCTCCCTCAAAACCCTTCAGTTTGTAAACTTCCACTCATGCTCAAGATACATCATCACCTCGGGAAATCTTATCACACACCACAACTGGATTGTTCATGCTTTTCTTCTTTGTTCTCTCAGAGCATGCTGTGCATAACTTTAACACAGCATTTCTCAAACTCTACTGGAATTACTAGTCTATTTGATCATCTCCTCCACATTCTTAAAGACTGGGATAATGTCTCCTTTGCCATTTTCCCTTAGTATCAGTCTCAATACTTGGTACTGGTGCTGTCGTTATTGTTGTTTTCGCCATCAGTAACACCACCAGCTAGCACTTGTTAAATATGTACCATGCAGCAAAATTAAGTGTTTTACATACAATATATCATTTAATTCTTGCAACAATTCTATTGTTATCCTCTGAAAGCTTGAAAACTTACTAATTTTCACACAACTTGTAAATATCAAAGCCAGAACCCAAACCAAAATTTGTGAGTTCCCACTCCCTGTTCCTAACCTCTATGATAACAATTCCATCGCAAAGTTGGTACTTAATATTTCTTGAGTATGTGACTGATTGATGGATGTATTAAATCCAGTAAGTTGAATGAAACATCAATGTTTTAGTAATAAAATATTAATTCTTAATAAGTACTAATATAATTATTGTTCAATATAACTAAACATTTTCCTTATAAATAAAAGAAAGGATCATTTAAATAGATTTTTGTTGTTAATAGGAAGAAAAATACTGATTCTTTCTTGGTAGATGTAATACAAAAAAGATGCATAATATTCAGGTAAATATCAAAACCCATTGATAGTAATCTTTGTCATATAAAAACTATACCCTTCAAACTGGAAACAGGCATCTCAAACTGCATATACTGTATATTAGCTTTCAATCAGCAATGTAAACAATATAATATAAGCATTACATGGACTTTACATTAAGATAAACCAATCCACTTTTGCCAAGACAGATGTAATCACTCAAATCCCATTGGGAAAGAAGTAACAGCGTTGTTTGGTCTAGGTCTCAAATACTTTATTTAGTAAATAACTTGGGCTTTGTATATTCATTTCTTCATAACACATATTTCTAACATTTAAATATTACAAAGTGTTTCAAGAGTTCTGGGCTTAGGATTCAATGGTAAAGCATGATATTTGCTAATCTTACCTCAGCACGCAATTTTTATTTGACAGTTAAGGTGATAATTTACTCTTTCTTGCATAACACCTAAATAATAAGAGGAATATGGTATTGTTATACCTTCCTTATATTTCAAGCCCCCTCATTTTTCTAAATCACAGATCTAGAAGTAAAACATAAAGCAGTTTTTAAAAGTTATACTCAGAAAAATTCAACAATTTGATTTTAGTCAAGAGGTTAATTTTTAAAAATTATTCAAGGGTTAAAATCAGACAAATGAGTTGAGTATATTCAACATATGGCTTTGAAAAAAACCAGTTATTTTAGTGTTGATTATCAGCAAAAAGCAAAGTTGTCTAAATTGAAGTGCACCTTGTTCTTTTTCTTAATTAGATCCATTTGTTTGAATTAAAACTGCATTTACAAGCAACCATTTTATATATCTAAATGTACATGTTTTAGTGTATTATGTTTATTTCTTATACATTCATGGAAAAAATTACTCTTTGGCGTATCAACATAGGTCATAAAAATAGGTAGTACATTCACATGAATCAACCTTTAAAGATTCTGTGAAAAGGTCCCTTCCACATCTGTTCTCCTGCCATGCAATTTCTCTCCCCAGAGCATTCCAATGTTATTGTCTGTCTGTGTGTGTGTTTGTGTGCACCTCCTGACAAATTTTATGCACCTAAAAACCATAAATATACAAACACCAAAAGACTTAGATCCATGTCACTTAATCTCTTAGATGTAGGGCACATCTGTAAAGTGCCAAAAAGGATAACTAGGTTTCTTCCAATTCTAAAATATCTCAAATGATGAAAGCTGACAACAGTGGTTTATCCCTCCATTTATTTTCATCTCAACATTGAAACATTCTCCTTTAATCTATAATAGGTAATCTAGTCATTTTCTTCCATGGCACAAAGTTACAGGGACTTACATGCTGTCTGTAACTTTTATTTGCCTGTCCTTCTTGATGTCTATGACCCGAAAGAGTCAAAACCCTGCCTAGAGGACCATTCATGGACTCAAAACCATTCTTTGGCTTTAACTCATTAATGTCCTAAGGGAATGCCAGTTCCTTAAATTTTTCAAGAGAAATCATTAATCCAGGTTCTTAAAGTCTCCTGATTTAAAAATGTTGGTAAACTATCAAAACTTTTTCCACTTTTATTGAAAAATAATTGACATACATCACTGTATAAGATTAAGTCATACAGCATGATAGTTTGATTTACATATATTGTGAAATAATTACCACACTAGGTTCAGCTAACATCCATCTTTTCATATAGATACAATAAAAAGAAAGGAAAGAAAAATAACTTCTTGTGATGGGAACTCTTAGTATTTACTTTCTTAACAACTTTTCTATATGTCATACAGCAGTGTTAGCTATAGTCATCATGTTGTACATTACATCCTAGTAGCTATTTAACTTATAAGCCATGTCTTGGCTATTGTAATTAATGCTGCTATAAACATGAGGATGCAGATATATTTTCAAGTTAGTATTTTCATTTCCTTTGAATGTATTCTCAGAAGTGTAATTGCTGGATCATATGTTAGTTCCATTTTTAATTCTTGAGGATCCTCCATACTGTTTGCCACAGTGGTTGTACTAATTTACAATCCACCAACAGTATACAAGGGTTCCTCTGCTACACATTCATGCCAGCATTTATCTATGTTTTTTATGATAGTCATTCTAATAGGTATAAGATGATATCTAGTAGTTTTAATTTGTGTTTCCCTAATGACTAGTGATATTGAGTATTTTTTCATGTATGTGTTGGCCCTTCCTAGATCTTCTTTGGAGAAATATCTATTCAGCTCTTTTGTCTATTGTTAATAGATATTTGGAGGGGTTTGCCATTGAGTTGTATGAGTTCTTTATATATTTTGGATATTAGTCCCTTATCAGATATATATTTTGCAAATATTTTTTTCCCATTTCAAGGGTTGTCTTTTCACTTTGTTGATGGTTTCCTTTGCTGTGCAGAAGCTTTTTAGTCTGATGTAGTCCCACTTATGTAATTTTCATTTTGTTGTTTGTGTCATATCCCAAAAAAAATCATTACTAAGACCCATGTTAAGGAGGTTTATGCCTGTTTTCTTCTAGGAGTTTTATGGTTTCAGGTCTTATATTGAAGTCTTTAATCTATTTTGTGTTAATTTTTGTAAGCAGTATAAGATATGGGTCCAGTTTCATTATTTTATATGTGAATATCCAATTATTTCAGCACCATTCATTGAAGAGACTGTCCTTTCTCCATTGAGTATTCTTATCTCCCTTATCAAATATTAATTGACCATATATACTCGAGTTTATTTCTGGGCTCTTGATACTGTTCAACTGGTCTCTTTGCCAGTACCATACAGTTTTGATGACTATAGCTTTACAGTATATCAGGAAGTGTGATACCTCCTGCTTTGTTCTTTCTTGGAATTTCTTTGGCTATTCGGGGCCTTTTGTGGTTAGATATAAATTTTAGGGCTATTTTTTCTACTTCAGCAAAAAATGCCATTGGAATCTTGATAGGGATTACATTGAATGTATAGAAGGTTTTTGGTAGTATTGACATGTTAACAATATTAATTCTTCCAATCCATGAACATGGATACCTTTCCATTTATTTGTGTCTTCTTCAATTTCTTTTGATGTCCTTTAGTTTTCAGCAGAGAAATTTCATCTCTTTAGTTAAATTTATTCCTAAGTATTTTATTGTTTTTGATCATTTTATAAATGAGATCGATTTATCTCTTTTTCAGAAATTTTGTTCTTATTATATAGAAATACTACTGATTTTTGTATGTTAATTTTGTATCCAGAAACTTTACTGTATTCATTGACTAGATCTAACAAATTTTATTTGAGGCTTTAGGATTTTCTCTCTATAAAATCATATCATATGCAAACAGAGATAATTTTACTTCTTCCTTTCCAATTCTGATACCTTTTATTTCTTTTTATTGCCTATTTGCTCTAGTTGGGACTTCTAGTACTATGTTGAATAGGAGTGGTGAGAGTGGGCACCCTTATCCTGATCTTAGAGAAAAACTTCCAACTTTCCACCACTGAGTATGTTAGCTGTGGACTTGTCATAGTTAGCATTTAATATGTTGATATATGTTTGTTCTATGCTTAATTTGTTAAGAGTTTTTATAATAAATGGATGTTGAATTTTGCCAAATGCTTTTTCTGTGTCTACTGAAATTATCATATGATTATTTTCTCATTCTATTAAGGTGATGTATCATATTGATTGATTGTGTATGTTGTGCCATCCTTGAATCCTAGGGATAAATACCATTTGATCATGGTAAATGACCTTTTTAATATGCTGCTGAATTTGGTTTGCTAGTATTTGATGGAGAATTTTTGCATCTATACTCATCAGGGATATTGGCCTGTGGTTTTCTTTTCTAGTAATGCCTTTTTCTGGTTTTGGTATCAGAATAATTCTGGCCTTGTAAAATGAGCTTTGAAGTATTCACTTCACTTCAATTTTGAGAAGATTTTGATAAGGATTGATGCTAATTTTTCTTTAAATGTTTGGTAAAATTCACCAATGAAGCCATCTGGTCCTGGGCTTTTATTTGTTGGGAGATTTTTGATTACTGATTAAATCTCCTTACTAACAATTGTTCTATTCATATTCTCTATTTCTTCCTGATTCACTCTTAATAAGTTGTATGTTTCTAAAATTTTTTCCATTTCTTCTAGGTTAATAGTTTATTGGCACATAGTTGTTCATCGTAGCCTGTTATGATCTCTTGAATTTCTGTGGTATCAGTTGTAATGTCTCCTTTTACATTTATAATTTTGTTGATTTGGGTCCTCTTTCTTGGTTAGTCTTGATAAAGGATTGTCAGTTTTGTTTAGCTTTTTAAAGAATCATCTATTTTAATTAATCTTTTCTATTTTTTTGGCTCTCTATTTCATTTATTTCTGCTCTAATCTTCACTCTTTCTTTTTTTTTTTTTCTGCTAATTTTGGGCTCAGTTTGTTCTCTGTTTTCTAGTTCCTTAAGGTATAGAGTTAGGTTGTTTATTTGGGATCTTTCTTGCTCCTTAATGTATGCACTTATTGTTATGAACTTCCCTCTTAGAACTGATTTTGCTGCATCCTATAAGTCTGGTATGTTGTATTTTCATTTTAATTTGTCTCAAGAACCTTTTTTATTTCCACTGTAATTTCTTCTTTGACCCATTGGTCGTTCAGGAGAGTGTTTAATTTCCATGTGTTCATGACTTTTCCAGTTTTTTTCATGTTATTGCATTCTAGTTTCATGCCATTGTGGTCAGAGAAGATATTTGGTATGATTCCAGTCTTCTTGAATTTGCTAAGACTTGTTTTGTGGCCTAACATATGGTCCTTCCTAGAAAATGTTCCATGTGCACTTGAGAAGAATGTATTCCACTGTTGTCAGATAAAATGTTTTGTATGTGTCTGTTTTGTATACGTCTGTTAGGTCCATTTAATCTATAGTGTTGTTCAGATCACTGTTTCCTCATTGATTCTCTGTATAGACAATCTATCCATTATTGAGAGTGGGGATTAAAGTCCCCAACTATTATTGTATTACTGATTACTTCTCCCTTTAGCTCTGTTAGATTTTGCTTTATATATTTAGGTGCTCTACTGTTGGATGCATAAATATTTACAAATGCTATATCTTCTTGATGGATTGAGCTCTTTATCATTATATAATGATTTTATTTGTCTCTTTTTACCATTTTTAGTTTAAAGTCTATTTTGTTTGTTCGTGAGTCTTTATCCCTACTTTGTTTCTGAAGAATAGCTTCACTGGATATAGAATTCTCAGTTGACAGTTATTTTCTTTCAATATTTTGAATATGTCATACCATTCCCTCCTGGCCAGAATAGTTTCTATTGAGAAATTCACTGATACTTTTATGGGGGTTACCTCGTACATAACTTTTCTCTTCTCTTGCTGCTCTTAAAATTATTTTTTAGTCTTTGATTTTTGACAATTTAACTAGTCCTATATGGTTTCAACCTATTTGGAGCCTTTGGGCCTCATGGATCTGTATGTCCATTTCTCTCCCCATGTTTCAGCCACTGTTGATTAAATATTCTATCCCTTTATGTTTCTCTTCTCCTTCTGGAATTCCCATAATGCAAATATTATATATTTTCATTGCATCCCATAATTACCATTCCCATAGTAGGCTTTCTTCACTTTTTCTTTTGCTCTTTTATTTTTTTTTGATCCTTTGACTGGGTAATTCAAATGTCCTGTCCTCTAGGTAGATGAATCTTTCTTTTGTGTGGTCACGTCTATTTTTGAAAACCTCTATTGAATTCTTCAGTTCAGGTTTTGTATTTTTCAACTCTAGTTTTTCCGTTGCTTTTTTTTTTTTTATGGTTTTTATTTCCTTGTCAAACTTCTCATTCTATTCATACATTGTTTTCCTAGTTTTGTTTAGTTGTCTGTTTGTGCGTTCTTGTAGTTCACTAAACTTCCTTAAGAAGATTATTCTGAATTCTTTGTCTGACAGTTCATAGATCTTCATTTCTTTAGAGTCAGTTATTGAAGCTTTGTTAGTTTCTTTTGGTGGTGTCATATTTACACCTGTAATGACCTGGAATACATTCTATGGTTAATTGGGAACAGGTATTCTCAAGTATGTACTAATCTACTATAGCTTTGGCTACAGTCCCTTCCATTTGCTACTTTGTAACATTTGTGTATTCATACAGTCAGATAACCTACGTTTTCAGGGCCATTATTACTGAGGATAAATATAAATAAAGAATCTCCCTGATGTTCATAGGAAGATTTTCCTCTGGAATAATGAAATAAGCCTGAGCTAAAAGTACCATTGCACATTGAAATCAGTCTACCATTTTAGTTGTTGGTTTTAAAATAAACGGAAATCTAATACAAAATTATCCATAGCCTTCAGCAATTATCTGAAGAATATTTAGCAAACTGAGGTAAATATTTTTTTGCACTGCAATTTCCACATAGTATCACTAACAAAAAATGGAAGAGCAAACAAAGTTTTTTCTAAGTTATCTGACTAATGTATTTTGATTAAACACTTTCACATGCTTATTGTAAACCACTCATGTGTCTCACATTGAGGCTTCTTTCTGTGAGTGACACCTCAGTGATTCATAATTGACACTTTAGGAGAACAAAGTGGAAGGAATATATTCCTCTGGTTGCCTTTACTCTAGGCACATTGACAATAACAATCTTGCTGAATATTGATAACACTATGCACAGTTATTATCAGTTTTTGGCACAAGGATTCTCAGAGAGCCTTGTTAAAAGACTTGCTTTCAATTTATATCATAGATACTGGGTTTAGTATTTCAATATCCAGTGTTCTCCCAGTCACAGATTTGTTTCAGACTCCACTCCAACGACCTGACTCCAGTTCCACTGGCCTGGAACCCTTCTAAGCTCCATCATCACCAGTAAGAAAGCTTATTTGGAAAATGGACTTATAGCAAGCAAACTTTTAAAATCGATTTTGATTATTCATTTGTTTGGAGTGACTCTATAGGTTGAAAAGGGTGAAGTGGTGATTATATGCAAGTGCAATTAAATTCTCGCAAAGCACGATTAGGATTATTATTGTCCCAGTCCTATCTTTTATGTTCTCACACATCAGGTACTGAAAAATCTCATAGACTCAATACTTCATTTCCCAAAGATTCCTCAGAATCCCACTCTTCTTAGTGAATTAATCATATGAATGTAAACCAATAGTATCTATTTAATCTGTTTTTAAAAAATTACATAGCCAGTATGAAACCTTAAACATTGAAGTAACTTTAGAAATCAGCTTCATTCCCTTGACTTTACAGATGGTGAAACTGAGAACTAAGTGACTTTCCTCACGTTGTTAATTCATAACATCCATGTGTCTGGAACCTGATGCCAGTTTTTTCTCCATCTCATCACAGTATTTTAAACACTTGTACAAAGCTAGGCTGAGCCAGTATCAGACACTGTCATAAACAAACACAATTTAAAAGAGGTAGTATCCTCTTGTGCTGTACACTAGATCAAATTCCTTACAAGTATTGAATTTTGGTAGGAATAATATAAAACACAGCATAAGCTGTGTTGAAAATCCATATTAGCTTTTAATCTGTATCAGCTGATTCCCTGATCCATTATGTAAGCGTGAAGAGAAGATAATACCACTTAAACAGCAAACTTAGGAGTCACAAGTAAGGGTGTCAGGTGGTAATTCTCCATCAGCTAGATCCTTTTCTCTGAGATTGCATGCCCAAATGGTTATTAGCGGGTTTGCAACTATTGATGGGCTTAATACTAAACAGACAGATTTTGCTCTTAGATCTGAACATATTTAGAAAACACACGGGATGTTTCATCTCAGAGAAAAGGAATGAACAAATTAGTCAGCTTTTCCTTTCTGTAACAAGTTGATCACAAGGAGGTAACTTTTAGAATGTTCTTAAAGGATGCATATAGCTTTTTTTGTTTTACTCAGTAAAAGGAAGTTTGGCTCACCAATAACATGCAGAGCATACGGAGGACCTTGAGAAGGATAAATGAGGCATTATTTTTGAAAGATGGTAATTAAGTTGTTCAGTCTTGTTTCTTTTGGTTCTTGTTGTTGTTGGTATGCTACTTTATCCAGCAAACTATTAGGTAATATATGTCTTTTTGACCTTTATTACATTGTGGCATACATGTGACATTAGGCATTTTAAGCAACTGAGTTTTTCAGCCTACTTAAAGTTATTCCATGAATATAATAAAATTTTATGATATATTAGGTACACAATAATACAGTAATTTATTCATTTAGTTTTACTAACTAATATACTTCAATGTAGAAACCAGACTAACTGGTAGGCAGATGTCTGCACATGTGGAAAGAGTTCTCATAAAAATGCAAATTTAAACTTATGTCTGTTGCTGTTAAATATGAAGATACTACCAGAGAAACAGACACAAAATTCCTTCTACATACCTCTCCACCATTATATAAGTAGAAATTGCAATACTTTAAGAGGAAATAACAGGTGCTTAAAGTTCATTTGACTACAGAAGTAATAGGTAGTTCTGGGAACTAAAATTCTGTTTTTAATGGTGATCCTCTGAGAAAAAAATTTGATAATATTTCTTGAAGGCATGAGTGAAAATTTTAGTGCTAAAAAAGTACCGTTGAAATTTTCTCTGCTTTTTAGCCAGCAGGAGAAACAAAAGCAGACTTCCAGGAAGCATGTCATGTACTTAAGGAAAGAAAAGGACATGTGCCCAGTGATAATTTGAATACCTGTGTTACTTTGCCTTTTAATTTGGCTTTAGGAAAATCATGTCATTTTCATGCTACAATAGCTGATTGCTTTAATTGGACACAAAATATAAAAAGAAGCTTATAGCATCTTATCAAATAAGCATTAATAAAAGCTTACCAAATAACTATAGTTAAAAAGGAAAAAATTCTTATTATAGTTTTTATTAAATAACATATACACATATAGCTAGAGAGAAAAAGAGTAGGCAAACGTAGTATTAATTCACATTATTTTCAGAAGATGGGTTTTGATTTCCCTTAACATTGACTATCTTTACTTGTCAAGCAATTAATATGACAGAAGAAATAACAGATGTTCTTTTACCATTAACCTTCAGAAAGGAGATCCCCATTTCCAGAATTTATAAGCATTTGACACAATCTATTAAAGCAATGGAAAGATTCCCCCAATCAGAGATCTCCAGTTTGCTCAATGTAGATAAAATAAATATATAATCCAAATTTAACTTCACTTTCAAAGGCATATGAGACGGTCTCCTAACGTGTCTTGCCTATTTAAAAAATTTTTATGACGGTAAATAAACCCTGGAAAATTCCTTCTTAGATTTTACCACCTGAAACTGCAGCTGTTGGCTGCCACTATCAAAGCCTCACAACTCCAAACTCACGTGCAAACCTCATCAAGGGCAGACATTTCTAATTGATTCCAGAAGTATTTCTTTTGCTGAGATCAGGGGGCAAAGGAAGAATAATGAGCAGCTTTTTAGGGGAATTGGGGGTTAGGGTGTTGAGGGGAGGGGAAGGGGAGCTTTTAAAATCTTGGGTTTGGCCAGAAATGCATAGCAATTTTACGGTCAATTGGCGAGAGCATCTGGAACCAGGCATTCTGGCCTCATAGTTGATGGTAGTGAAACCAGCTTACAGGCAACAGCAAGCCCATAATGAGTCCCTGTCATGTACTAGTGGAAACCATGCTGACATTCCGCCAAGTATCCCTGCACCTTTTTCTCAGGGTCAGGATTCCCCTTAGAGCCCTCATCTACTGTGTGAAATCCTGTCCACCCATGGATCTTAACTTATTTTAGCCATTCTTAAAGGCAACGCAAAAAGAAAGACTAAAAATTAGAACTTGTGTATGTTTAATTCCTTGCATGAAGACAAGGCTTTATATCACAAGGCTATGTTTGCTTTCATTTGGGGGATATATTTCAAACGCGGTGGGCCATCTTGTTAGTGTATATGGAGAGTGTTGGATGCTCAGGTCATAAATCATAGCACAGCGCGTGGCACACTCAGACTAGAGAAGGCAAAATTCGAGGCTCTTTGTTATTTCAAATGTAAAACAGGTGATTATAAAAAGGGACAGGGTTTCTTTTTTTTTTAAATGCCAAGTCGAAAACCAAGGTGATGTGGAAATAATTTCTTATGAGTAAATGATGTTTACCTTAAGCTGCTGCTCGTAATTCACTATTCTGACATTGGTAGATTATACCCACAAATAAGTCAGGTAAAAGGACAGCCATGAAAAATGTAGAGTGATGTGAGTCAACAGGATGGAAACTGGTTCAGTGGTCAGGAAGGGGCGATGCAGATCGCTAGACTTCTAACATTCCTAAATTTTTGTTTTTATCTAAGCAATATAATTAAGAGAGATGGTATCCATTTTAGAACTCACTCAAAATTCCAAAGTTTGTGATATCGAAATAAATTCAACATGTTTTCTCTTCTAGTTAATCTCTGGGCAAGTAATCACTTCCTGTTTTCAAACAAGAAAAGTGAAACAAGCAAAAAGCAAAAGCAAGGAAAAAAAACTAAACAAAAAGAAAGGCATTTAAAATATTTTTTAAAAACTCAATATATTTTGACCTAAAAATTTCCATAAAATACCTATGCTTTGATGACTTGAGTATAAGTTAACAGAAATACATAAAATTAGTGTTCCTCATAATTCATATGATATTAAAATGTGGGGAAAAGTGCTTGATGGTGAAAATTTCCTTGAAGATAAAGTATTTGCAAAAGCAACCGTACTTTGTAGATGCCCAGGCTAGTACTTTTCAAATAAAAGCCTAAGGGAGAAGGGACAGGTGGGTAAAAATATAAGATATATTTATATCTCTTAATTTTTAACCATCTTAATAGGAAAAGATGATACATAGAAAACGATCAGGGATTAATATTTTCTTGTGCGTAGATTCAAAATTTATTTTAAAAATCTCATACTAGGGCCAGTAAATTTCAGGAATTTTAATGTGATCATCTACAATCCACTGTGTCAAATGTAGTCTCTTTGTGCTATCGTAAAACAGAAAAAGCAGTACTATATTCTAATATTGTTTTATTTTGGTTACCAAGTATTTTGTTGCTCATAGAAAGAAAAAGTAATTATTTCTAGAAAAAACACAGGCAGTGGAGAGGAGTTTTTAAAAAGGAGCCTCATATAAATCACCCCAATCAGTTTATTTTCACTTGCTACTCATCCTGCTCCACATTCAATGCATTATCTATGTTCTATCCACTCTTATAGAACAGTATATGAATGGACATGAGAGATACATGTGCATTGTCAAGGAGTTTACACACATAAAGCTCTCTGCACAGGACCTGGAACAGAGTATTTGCTGTTTGTATGTGATATACATTGAAAATTTTATATCTTTAGATAATAAAAATGCAAGGAATATAAGGGAGAGTGAAAGAATAAAAACATTTTAAAAGAAAGTGGCAATGATACTTAAATTGAATTAGAGGTGAAGGCAGAAGAGTGAAAAACTTTCTTATATGAACACACAAAAAAATCTAAAGGAAATTTGCTAATAAACTCAAGGTTTGTGTATTTTATTCTATTCCGTGAATGTTGCATATTTTCCTAAAAATAAAAATCTCTTATGTCCTATAAAACATATACTCTAATATGTCACATGCAGGTTATTTTCAAATTTCTTAATTTAAAGAGTACAAAAGGGATTACATTCTGGAACTGTGGTCTGGCTGGTGAAGTGGCTTATATTCACCTATTGGATAAATAGCTAATGAACAGAAAATAATGGCTAATACTTGGGTTGTTTAATAGAAGACTCATATATTCTCTGTAACATAGCATTACGGACATAGGAGCATTTCAGTATTTTAGCAGTTTTGATATAATGTAAAGATTCTGAATTAACTTTGAGTACTTTCTCTTAAAAAAGGATAGGGGAAATTCTGATCTATGTATTTAAAATTCAAACAGCCAATAAACCTTGCTAAAGAAGTCAGGCTTGTGGAATTAAACTTCATATTATATGTTAGCTTTTTATTTTTGCATAATTGTAGACTAGATTCATAACCCTGTCCAAGATTCATATAGGCTTACACTGGTAGTTACAGAAAAAACTGTAGCTGGATATATTTAGCACTATGTATATAAGAAAAAGTATATGTTTATCAGAATTAGTAATAATGAATGGTAGTATCATGTTTACGTGTGGAGGTAGTATACTATTATAGGGCATTACTGTGTGGAAATAAAACCTATCTGAGTTCAATCCAGGGGCAATGAGACAAACTACAAGCTGGGGAAAGATACTTTTAACAAATATAAACGACGAAGGAATGGTATCGTACACAGAATTTCTAAAAAGCAGAAGAACTAAATAACAACCAAACAGAAAAAATGGGTAAATGACATGCAAGTGCATATCACTGGAAAAGAAACATAAATAACCAATGAAGATGAAATAATGATCACCTTCAGTAATAAACAAGAAGATGGTGATTAGGAATACAATGAGATATCATTTAATCCCCCAGATGAACAAAAGTTAAGAAAGCCGACAATTCTGACTTTGGGGAGGGAATTTATACTCTTTTAGTGGTAAATTTTACAATAACTTTGGAAAACAAATTAGCATTCTCTTAGGAATGTAATCGGGCCACATTTCCTACAATCCAACAATTCCACATCTAGTTGTATAACCCCAGAGAAACTACATATATGCCATGTGCACTACAAGATCTGTGCACGAATTTTCATTGCAGCATTGTAAAAGTAAAAGCTAGAAACAAACATTAGAGGATGGATATTGGATATAGTCATACAATGTACATAAACTACAAATACATGCAATAAAAGGCTATATTTTAGAAACAAAACATTCAGTAAATTAAAGGAAATTGCAGGAAACTATACATATATGATATTTTGTTTTACTCAAAGTTTTAAAATAAATCAAATATTGCTTAGTGATAAATTTAAGAATATATGAAAAAATTAGAATTTGTTTAGAAAAAGCATGGCAATGATAAACACAAAGTACAAAACAATGGTAGTATCTGTGGGAGTGTGATATAGAGCAGGATCACCCAGGTAGCACATCATAGTGTTAACAATACTTCATTGGTATTGTAATATTTATTTTTAAGGTGGGTGGTTTTCATTTTGTCTTTTAAAAACTATTTTATATAATTTAATGTATAATAAATACTATATAATGGAAAAATTATGAGTTGATATGAAGAAGGTATTATTTAAAACATATAGGTACTTTTCATAAATGCAAACTTTGTACGGTTGATAGAAATATTTGAGGTTTGAATAATATTGAAATAGATTAGTCAAAACTGCTCTATACTGAATATCATAAGTCAGTGTGTGTGTGCGCGCGCGTGCGTGCCGGTGCGCGTGTGTTATTTTTCCACATAAATCCATAAGTATGTTTATGGCAGACTAGCATATATTTCATGAAAAAAAGTTGGGTGCAGTCTATTCTCCACATTCATAACGAGGACAGATGTACAGTTGAAATGAACCAACTAAGATGGCTTCAGGCAAATATGTCTACATCCTGTGATATACTAATCATTATTGTGAGATGAACCTAAATAATATAAAACCCAAGTGTGGTAGATTGGATAATGGCCATAAATTCATCATACCCTTTTATAATTGCCTGCTCTTCTAATCAAGAGATGGAGTCTATCTTTCTACTCCTTGAACAATGGCTGGCCTGGTGATGTTCTTTGACCAATGGAATATGGAAGAAATGACACTTTTTGAGTTCCAGAGCCTAGGCTTCAAGAAGTGTGGCATGTAAATTGATACAGCCACTATGGAGAACAGTATGGAGGTTCCTTAAAAAACTACAAATAGAACTACCATACGACCCAGCAATCCCACTACTGGGCATATACCCTGAGAAAACCATAATTCAAAAAGAGTCATGTACCAAAATGTTCATTGCAGCTCTATTTACAATAGCCAGGACATGGAAGCAACCTAAGTGTCCATCATCGGATGAATGGATAAATAAGATGTGGCACATATATACAATGGAATATTACTCAGCCATAAAAAGAAATGAAATGGAGGTATTTGTAATGAGGTGGATGGAGTTAGAGTCTGTCATACAGAGTGAAGTAAGTCCGAAAGAGAAAAACAAATACAGTATGCTAACACATATATATGGAATCTAAGGAAAAAAAAAAAAAAAAAAGGCCATGAAGAACCTAGTGGCAAGATGGGAATAAAGACACAGACCTACTAAAGAATGGACTTGAGGATATGGGAAGGGGGAGGGGTGAGATGTGACAGGATGAGAGAGTGTCATGGACATATATACACTACCAAATGTAAAATAGATAGCTAGTGGGAAGCAGCCGCATAGCACAGGGAGATCAGCATGGTGCTTTGTGACCGCCTGGGGGGGTGGGATGGGGAGGGTGGGAGGGAGGGAGATGCGGGAGGGAGGAGATATGGGAACGTGTGTATATCTGTAGCTGATTCACTTTGTTATAAAGCAGAAACTAACACACCATTGTGAAGCAATTATACTTCAATAAAGATGTTTAAAAAAAAAAAAAAAAAAAAAGAAGTGTGGCAGATTCAGTTGTCATGATCCTGAAATTGCCAGGTTAAAAACCTGGTCTGGGGGCTTCCCTGGTGGCGCAGTGGTTGAGAATCTGCCTGCCAATGCAGGGGACACGGGTTCGAGCCCTGGTCTGGGAAGATTCCACATGCCACGGAGCAACTAGGCCCGTGAGCCACAACTACTGAGCCTGCGCGTCTGGAGCCTGTGCTCCGCAACAAGAGAGGCCGCAATAGTGAGAGGCCCGCGCACCGCGATGAAGAGTGGCCCCCACTTGCCGCAACTAGAGAAAGCCCTCGCACAGAAACGAAGACCCAACACAGCCATAAATAAAATAAATAAATAACTAAAAATTAAAAAACAAACAAACAAAAAAAACCTGGTCTGGTCCACTGGAGAGAGGTCTTGTGGAGTGAAAATAAAGGTGTTCCCATCAACAGCCAAAATGGACACCCCCTTATGTGACTCTTGTGTACATTCAGCCCAGCTGACCCTTAAGCTGAATACAGCCTGATGAGTGAGCCTATAGTAAAACAGCGGTAGAAACAGCACAGAATCGTGAGAAATCATAAATCTTCATTATTTTCAGCCATTAAATTTGGGGTTGGTTTGTTTTGTGGGAACAGATAACTTAAACACCAAAGAAGGTTGAATTTTACTAAAAAGAAGGAAGAAGAAAGGAAGACTCCATGCAACACGATGCTGCTAAGAACTGCTAAACCTCCCTTCACTTCCTGATACGCGCATTTTGATCAACCATTTGGATAACAAGGGACATCTGAATATGCATGCGTTGTTATATGAAGTATTCAATAGTTAACTCAGCATTCTATGTAAGGTGAAAATTCCAACAACTTGCTCTCCCCCATTTGGGTGATTATAGCTGTGGAGTAGGTGCTGGCAGTGTTCACTCAACATTTACTGAATCCATAAATAAATGTTGAAGTCTTTACCATACTCTTATTGGCTAGAAGCATTCACAAGTCTCACCCACATTCTTGGGGAGGGGATTATATAGGCTGACAGGTCATAAGCAGCAGAGGCAGGGATTATGGGGTCACTCAAGGTTCTGTCTGCCACAGTTGGAGAGAGTACGGACAATAATTCAGACAAATACTTATACACATATAAATACTAAGGGGAAAATTAAATCAGGGGTGGACGAGGCAAAATTAGAAAATAACAACAACAACAAACATGGTACCCAAGCAAGGCTGGTGGCATTTCAGGTAAGACCTGATATGAGGGCAAAACTCATGTGGATTCCTGGGAAAGAGCAGGCGAAGGTAAAATCAAGAGCAAAGGTACTGAGGCAGGGTATACTGAACATGTTTCTAGAACACTGCACATGCCTGGAATTGAGCAAGCAAGAAGGAAAGCAGTAGAAAATGTGGTCAGGGCACTAAGAGGACATCTACTTTTTCATTTGATAAAAGTAGAGTATCCTGGATGAGCCTGGCTGAATCAGGTAAAAATCCTTCAAAGGGGCCCTGAGCCTTTCCTGAAGAAGCATTTCTCTTTGGGCTTTGATGAAGTAGACGGCCATGCGGAGGAAGCCCACGTGGCAGGGACCTGCGGGCGGCCTCTGGGACCTCAGGGCAGCCTCCAGTCAAAAGCCACAGAAAGTGGGGCCCTAAGTCATACAGCTGCAAGGAAATGAATTCTGTCAACAACCTGAGTGAGCTTGGAAGTGGATTTTTCCACAGATAAGCCTCCAGATGAGAACACAATCTAGCGGATACCTGAAATGCAGCCTTTTGAGATCCCGAGCAGAGAGCAGAGTATAGAATGAAACTGTGTCTGACTTCCTGACCCATGGAAACTGTTAGACAGTAAATGTGTGTTGTTTTAAGCCACCAAATTTATGGTAATTTTTTACAGCAATCAAAAATTAATACACCGATTAAAATAGAGCTCACAAAGGGAAGGCTTTTGCTATGTTTTTGCTGGATCAGGCGTTCAGTAAGTGTTGAATAAACGTTTCTTTTTGCCACTTAGAGCATTAGGCAGGCTGGTTCTGTCTTCTGTGAGCATGTGTTTACCTCCTATTAGGACCCACTCTTTGGGCTGTTGTCACTAGGTTCATCTCATCACTCAAACAGTCCCTGGCCACCCCTGCTTCCAGACCTTTCACTGTAATCTCCTTTCAGTCAAGTGCTCTCCACCTTCCCCTCTGCTTGTTCAAATTCTACTCCCCTCTTGTGCACATCTTCAGCAAATATAAGTTGGTTCACCATTTAACAGTGATGTGTTTCCATTTTAATGATTCAAGCAAAAACTGTAAGAATTTAGGGTTTTTCTGAGGTCTAAATTTATAGACATTGCATGTTCTTTTGGAATCAACTAATAAGCAGTTATTCTCAGGCTTTTGCTTTCATTGCTTTTAATGCCCTAGTTCTCAAAACATTGTTTTAAATACGTGTATGTGTATGTAGTGTGTGTGTGAATACGGTATAGATAAGTGGATATAATTATTACTTACATGCCAGATATTATGGTAGGTTCTACAGACTATCCTCTTTACTCTTTTGAATATAAAAACAACTTCCATAAGTTTTTTATTCTCCTGTTTGTTGAGGGAATGAAGGTGTGGTTATTTTAGATAATCCCTCAAGGCCATACAACCAGTTGGCAGAGCTGGAGATGGCATTTAGATTTGTGTGACTTCAAAGCCAATGTTTTTTTCCAGTACCCTAAATTATCTCCTCAATTAAATAAAAAGTTATGTGAAACAAAATATACATAGTATCAAAATATATGCAAACAAGTATTTCCCATTATCTTATATACCTATATACTTATAAAAATATTTATTCATCTTCGACCTTGCTATCTTCTCTTTAAGTGTCTATCAGGTTAGACATGTTTAACATTACTGATGCAAGTTAAATCAATCACAAATTCATAGGTGATCTTAGAAAAAACAAATTGCACCTGAGCCAGCAAAAAAAAAAAATGTGTTGCTTATGTGAGTGAGAAATGAGTGAATGAAACAGTGAGGTGATTGTTTTTCTGTCAAATTTCTTATACATAAAACAGCAAGTTTTTAAAAAGTATGTGAGTCAGTCAAGATATTGATTGATCTATCCAAGAAGAAATGTACAAGGGCATGGACTAATCATTTCATGCACTAGATAGACAACTATGCACTTGTATACCAGTAAATTTTATTTATAAATAGCAAGAGCACCACATCCTTACTTAATGTTCTTGTGGATCCAGGCTAAAGGGAATAAAACTTCCACATGGAAGTCACAGGATCAGATTCAAATTATACCTTGTATTTCTGACTCAGAATTGTAACTACCTAAGAGCGCTTTTATAATCTAAGTGAAAAATAATTTAAGGTCAATTTTCCAGTCTGTGTGTGCTTCTGTGTATGTGTTTTTAGCTGAATAGGTGTGGTCAGCAGTATGCTTGTTTAACGTAGGACTGTTTAACGTTGTCCTACATACATAACGTAGGACTGTCATGCACACCTATGGAATTTGGCTTGCATAATAAAGCAATATAACAGACAACCTCCAACCAGCCTTCGAGATAAATAGAGAAGAGTCATAGGGCTACAAGCTGATGTTGGCAATACATACAACATTGATTTATAAAAGAAAGGATAAATTGCTTCAATGTCTCTGATTCTAATGATAGCTTCAAAGAAAAATGATGAGAACATTGTATCCTTGTAGGATAATCACTCCTAGTCAGTCAGTCCTAATTCATATTGAATGGAGTCACTGAGGCCATTCATTAGGTTTCTGTACAACTTGTGGGGTGCAAAGAACAGTTTTAGTAAAACTCTGATAAATGGCAAAGATTTACATAAAGTTCTAAGAAATAAAAAGGTTAGGAAAACACAAATTTGAAATTCACAATTAGGAAACAAGATTTGGCAACTGGTTTTAATTTTAAAATTTTTGAACTTTAAAAAGAAGTGGAAAAAAGCCTATTTCACAGGTAAAAATGTTGATAATAAAATACTTGCCCAGTCTTTACCATATAGTTGTTGACCTCTGGTCAGAGAAGACTTATTCAGATTTAACCTCAGAAATTCAGTGGTTAATAACAATAATATTTTAATAATGATAATAGTAGTACAAATACTTTTTATAACAACAATAAT
Source organism: Balaenoptera ricei (assembly GCF_028023285.1). Lineage (NCBI taxonomy): Eukaryota > Metazoa > Chordata > Mammalia > Artiodactyla > Balaenopteridae > Balaenoptera > Balaenoptera ricei. The sequence continues at coordinate 69,391,278 of NC_082647.1, forward strand.
AGCAGTAATAATAGTAATATGAATAATGATAATTAAAATGTATCAAGTGCTTCCTATGTTCTTCCTTTGTGTCGTTTAATTTTTCCACCAAGCCATATGGAGTAGATATCATTACTATACCACTTTAAGGAAATGTTTTAGTGGCAAATCACAGGCAATATCTGCTCTTGAAGAACTGGCCATGTGTGTGCCTTTCTGGAAAGAATAGGTAAGCAGCTTGAAAGATTTGGCCATGGTCCTCCCTTCCTTGAATCATAAACCAAAGATAATTCAGAGGTAACTTGTTCAAACTATTAGTCTTTTCAGGACACTTTGCAGCTAAATGGATAAGACCTTTTAGCTCTCCACATTTTTCAAGGTACTTTTATTACATTGCATCTGAAATTTCATCTAAACCCCTTGAGGTACTGCTATCAATACCTGGAAGAAAACATTGCTTAGTGATCAAGAGCTATGGTGTCAGACTGCCTTTGCTGTATCCTGACTTGTTTGCGTATTACCTATGTGAATTCAAACAAGTGATTCAACCTGTTACGCAGTTTTCCATTATGAAAATAGTAACCACATCATGAGTTTGATACGAAGACTAAACGGAATAATGCAGGTAAGTCTTTTAGAACATAGTATGAGCTCCATGCATATTAGCTCTCGTTAAACCTATTTTACAGGTGAATGACCTGAGGCAGAGTCCAATGTCCAAAAAAGTGAGTGTCAGGCTAAGAATTCATTACCATAACATTAAGTTCAACATTGCTGCTCCTTCCCAACCCCTATGTCAGTAGTTCCCAAACTTGACTTTTGGATCTCGTGGCAAGCCAAAAAATTATTTCAAGGGATCCTTAAGTTCATATAAAATAACAATAATAGCACCTAACATTTATTAAGCATGTACTATGTGTTAAGCACTGTACTAAATCTCTTACATAGATTATCTCACTTAATTCTCAAAACCCTATTTGATAGACATTATTAGTTTATCCCTTTACAGATGAGGAAGTTAAGGCCAAGAATATTTAAGCAATCAAATAACTGCCCAAGGACACACAGAAAGTAAGTTCCTGAGCCAGGAATCAAATTCAGACAATATGGCTTCAAAGCTCAAGTCCTAACATTCACTTTCACCTACTGAGTAATTTAAGTAAACAGATAGCGTTTCACCCCTAGAGTTCATCACCCTCAAAAGCTGGACACACTACACTGCCCTTCACTATCCCACCATCAAAAACCCCAGTGTTTTTTGTAACTATACATTTTCACGTTTGCAACACGGACAACTTAAAGCACCTACATTCTCTCTTTGCTCTGGAGCATTTAAGATAAACTACCACAATATACCCAAGAGTAGGTTCATTAAATGGAATTACTCTCCTTCATGCCTCCAATTAGAATGCCTTCCCTCACATGCCTTTAGCATGTGAAAATGCTAAAATTTTTTTATTTTTAAGGGGTTTTTTTTGCATTTATATTTCTAAACTTCATTAAACATGTACAATTTATGCTTCTTTATTTTGATTTTAGGTTGTAACCTCAAGAAACAAAATATATGTAGACATATTAACTTTATTTAATGCCTATTTAAATATATATGTTAGATTAGATGATATCCAAGATCCTGGTACTAAGATTTAATACTTCATTTTTTTAATTTAGATTTTTTAAAAATTGGAAATATATTTACATGGTTCAGAAATGTTAAGGTACCAAAAAATATTAACTTAATGAAGAATCTTCCCCCTATTCCTTTCTTCTAGTCACACAATTCACTTTCCCACAGGCAACCACGTGTAAGGATCTTGTTTATATTTCTTGATACATTTACATGCATGTAAAAACATTTGTACATTTATATGCATATAACTCCCCTTCTTCATTTTTATACTTATATGCCTTGTATGGTAGCATACTTCACAGATTCTCCTGTTTCATGTTTTATTCTTTCTTTCTCTTTTCCCCCCTCTCTCTCTCTGTTTAATATATACACACATGATGCAGCAAGCTCAAATATATATGTATTTTTTATAAATGCTCCATACTGGTATTAAAAACTTTGATCTTTCCATTGGTAAATGCATATTCTACTTTATGAGTGAACCACAAAATTTAAGCAGTTCCCTATTAATGGCTATTAGGTTGTTTTCAGTCATTCCATTACAAATGACTGATTTTGCATATACATCAATTTGCACACGTGTGAGCGTATCATTTGTGTAGCACAAATTCCTTCGAGTGGAATCCTGGGTCAAAGGGTATGAGTATTTGTAATTTGATAAATATCACTGAATTGTCTTCCAAAGAGTCTGTCCCAACTTATAATTATTGCTCAATTATGAAACTGTCTCTTTCAGTTTTCTCTCCAGTTAACACTGGAGAGAATGTTAGCATTTATGTTTCATGCTTAAATAAGGTTACACAATGCACATTCCGAGGATGTTGGCAGGTTGCTCAGCAACAAAGTTAAACAATATAACCCTTGATTTAAAAGAATAAAACCATATCCATGAAAACATTAGTGATGAGAATTATGTTTTTTAATCTTTATCTAAGATTCAAAACCATAAATATGAATCCAAAAGTTCAGTGTTCTTGGAAGATAAGTTTTAATCCTAACAGGTCAAATTAAACATATTTTTCAGTTGTACAAAAATCTCAATTATAATGATTTTATTTCTATAGAATTATTAACTCTCGCAAGTAATTACAAAACATCCTAGTCACAATTTTCACTTTAACAGCCTAAAAAGAAAAATCTCAAATGGCAGAGTCTCTGCCAAGAACTTTTTGTAAAGTCACTTCTACCACTTGTTGAGAAACAACTACATGGCCTACTTTCTTTATAAACATCATGCAATGCAATTTGTCCAACCACTTTATGAAGGTTAATAGTATCGATCCAAATTTAGAGACCAAAAAACTGAGACTCAACAATATTAACCAGCTCAAGGTGACACAACAAATAAGTACTGGCAAGTAAGTGAATGGGTAAAAATTTCCCACAAATACTACTCACAAAATAAATAGACAAAAACATTGTTGAATGAATGAATTAAATATGCAACAGATGTTTAATCCTGCTATAGCTACCTAAAGCAAATATCTTACCTCAAAAGCAAATGACAAAGAAGGGATGAAAGGCTTCAGATGACCCAATCTACACAGCATTAGGAACACCAAGCAACGGAAAGTTTCCAGAACAGCTGCCTTAGGTCTGAAATAAAATGTCATTTACATCCATTAGCTTTAAATATGCTCTTTATTACCTGGTATAATTAATACAGTGATATGCATTTATATTAATTTTCAAGAAACACATAGTATTTTAATATATTTGAGGAGCATATGCCTCTGAAGCTGCTTGAAAACGGGCATTAAACTAAGACACAAAACGCACCTTTTTAAAGAAAATCTATTCTTTATCAATTTATTGCTTAGTTTGAGAATTGCTGAATTAGGGTGAAACATTTTCAACTAATAAATAAAATATTAGACAAATAAATTTCTAGGGTTTCAAGACTAGACTCCCCTCACTCACCCAATACCTTCAAACTTCATTCATTTAATAAATGACTTCTTAGGAGGACTGACATAGTTAACGACAGTACTCTAAAATAATGAACGCTCAAATTATGAAATATTGGGAACATGACAATGTGTAGTTAAGTCTAACATGATAGGCAGCATAGATCTTTATTAATTATTTTGTTGAATATTTTCATTATATATAGTATTCTTGAAATTCAAACTCTAACATATAAAATAGGTATATGTATTTAAAATGGAGTTGAGGGTCACACAGATAGGCATTTATAAATTGCCTTACAATAATAGGAATGAACAACTACTTTATCCGATTAAAATAGACTTCATATGATAGTCAACCAACATTTATTGTATAATTAAATATTTTCATAAAAGACAAATGGTATTTTTATGAAAGGTGAATTTTCTAATAAAACATTATTGAATTAATGTCATTATAATAAAGCTATATTTTATTTAGTTAATTTAGAATATAGAGGTAAAGAAAAAAGTATTAAAAAATCTAAAATAGTGTATTTATTAAGCTTAAAAAATTCTTCTGCCATCCATTATGACATGTTGTGCACTTCCCTGGTGGCGCAGCTGTTAAGAATCCACCTGCCAATGCAGGGGACACGGGTTCAAGCCCTGGTCCAGGAAGATCCCACATGCCACGGAGCAACTAAGCCAGTGCGCCACAACTACTGAGCCTGCGCTCTAAAGCCCACGAGCCACAACTACTGAGTCCACGTGCCACAACTGCTGAAGCCCACGCACCCAGAGCCCATGCTCCGCAACAAAAGAGAAGCCACCACAATGAGAAGCCTGCTCACCACACCGAAGAGTGGCCTCCGCTCACCACAACTAGAGAAAAGCCTGCACGCAGCAATGAGGACCCAACGCAGTCCAAAATAAATAAATAATTTAATAAAATTAAAAAAAAAAGATGACATGTTGTTTCTATAAAATTGAATATAACATTTTTGTGCAAAAAAAAGACAACACATTTCTACCAAATAATTTAGACACAGTTAAAACAGGGTGACAGTTCGTGATTCATTTGCATCCAAGTAATGTGATTTTTGTGTATGTGAAAAAAAATTAAGAAATTTTTTCCCTTGTAAAATCATCTATTTCATTACTGTAAACTATTATTTTTTAAATTGATATTTGGGTAATTTTCAGTGATAAAACAGAAAATAAAATTTCTAATTTAAAACACATTTATTTTTATTAATTTCTGTTCCATCGTTTACTGTTTAACTTTATATTGTGAAATGAAACATACATAGGGAGAAGTACACAAAACAGAAATATGCAGCTCAATGATTTTCAACAAATAAACAACCATATAACCACCACTCAATAGTAGCCCCCCCAAAGACATCTCACCTCCTCAATACTTCCACCCTCCCTCTGTTGCAAAAAGAATCACAACCTGTTAGTTTATCATTTATGGTAATCATACCATTTCTTGCTCTCTTTTACTTATATTTTTATTGCTTTAGCATAAATTTCTAAAAACTGTTCTTTTATCTTTTTTTTTACTTTTTGTAAATGAAATTATATTGTGTGCACCTTTTTGTATTTAGCATCTTTCAATCAGTGTTTTTAGTGAGATACATCTACGATTCTGCATGCAGCAGTAGCTTATTCTTCACTCGTGCATTATTCCATTGTGTGAACAGACGAATATTCATGCATCCATTCACCTTGTGAAGGACATTTGGATTGTTGGCCACATTTGTTTATTAGGAACAATGCTTTCTGAACATTCTTTCACATGATTTTTGGGTGCATTGTTAGTATATATCTGGAATTGAATGGCCGGGTTATAGGGTGTGTGTGTGTGTATATATATATATATATATATATATATATATATATATATATATACACACACACACACATATATTCAAATTTAGTAAAATTCTCAAACAGTTTTTCAAATTAGGTATCACAATATAAACTGCCTCCTTTAGGGTGTGAGCATTCCAACTGGTGGTATTGTCAATTCTTTTGATTTTAGCCATTTGTGATACAAGGTCTTTGTTGCTTATAAAAATTGGCAAATACCATCTCCTACCTGAAAATTTTACTCTTGTACTGTCTTAATAAGGGTTAATTTTTGAAGAACTGACTTCCGTAATATTATTCTAAACTAATTCATCAATTTTATCTATGTGATTAGGGATTTCTGTGGACCATTTAATATTTTTACCTACTCCAAGGTTATAGAGATATGTTACTATACTATCTGCTAGAATCTGTACTGGCTTTCCTCTCACTTTTAAATCTGCAATCCCCTGACCCCAGAATTAATTTTTTATGGTGTGAAATATTTGTCAAGTTTATTTTTCTTATTCCTATGTGGAAATCCAGTTTTTCTAAGACCATTTATTGAAAAGATAGCATTTTCCCGTAGCTCTGCAGGGACACCTTTGTCACAAATCAAGTCCATATATATGCATAGATCTGTTTCTAGGTTCTCTGTCCTAATCTTTATGCCAATAAAACATGTCTAATTACTGTAGCTTTATAATAAATCTTGATAGCCAGTAGCTCAACTCCTGCCATTGTAAAAAAATCTCAAGATTGTGCTGGCTATTATTGGGCCTTTGCATTTTCATATACATGTATTTTAGAAAGAGCCTTCTTTGTCAAATTCCACAAAGAAGAGACCTTTTATAATTTTAATTCAAATCGCACTGAATATGTAAATCAATTGCTGAAATTGTAATCTTTACAATACTGAGGATTCTAATTTATGAATATAGTTATCTCTCCAATTTTAAAAATTCTTTATTTTTCACAGTATTTCAATAGTTCTATAGTGTAGTTTAGAGATTTTGCACTCATTTTTTTAGGATTGGTTTTTCTTGGTATTTGATATATTTGATGCTATTGCATAAAGTTTTACATTTCCTAGCACATAAAAATATCGTTGATGATAATTTCTTTAAAACTTTTCTGAAATTCATCCATTAATTTGAATAAATCCCCTATAGATTCCTTAGATTTTCTAATTAATTCACTAATTAGATTTTAGATTAATTAACATAAATTAAATTTCTAATTAATTAATTAATTCCTTTCAAATCCTTATGGCTTTTCTTTCTTTCTCTTTCCTTTCTCCACTGACAGTTTCCAGCCCAGTGTTAAATAACGAGCATATCTAACTGCTTCTCAGTTTCAAAGGAAAATTTTCAACATTTCACTATCAAATGTGAAGCTTGCTATAGAAATTTGTATAAATAGTTTTTACTTCACCTACATTTTTGCTGGATATAGAATTACAGGTTAGCAGTAATTTTCTTTCAGCACTTTAAAAATATCAATAAGGCCAGAGGCAGGGGAGACTTTATATAAATATATACAATAAGAATAACTTAATGTATCATAGGATATACTGTGATAAAATCAATAGCTTGCTTATTTGGCCTATTTATTTGTATCCATGGAAACAACAAAATCTTCATTAAAAACATAAAACTATGCTATTGTTATTGGCTGACTGATAATTTTACTACGTATATGGAACCAACAGAATTGTGATCTTTAAAATGTGATCCTGATTCTTTGGATCTGGGTAATTATTTCAGATTATCTTGTGACTCAGTTTTTCATTTTCTCTTCTTATGGCTTAGTATGTATTTTATTTCTAGTATAGAAAAGTAGGGATGGATGGAAAGCCAAACAAGTTAAATGATAAAATAAACACAATTTTTAAACTATAGAAGGAAATACGTTTAAAATTCTATACACCGTTTACACATGACTATGTGAAGTGTGCCAGCCGCATCACTCTACCAAATGTTTATAGCGAAGGCATATTGTACACAGTTCCATTAACCATTTGGACCTGGATCTTGATGAAACTTCAGAATCTACTGATATTCCAGAGCAGCTATTAAGCATTTCTTAGGAAAGTGACATGATATTCAATATAAATTAAATGCATGTTTACTGGACTTTTACATTTAAAATTTCCTGAAAGTAATCTGGCTATTGGTTACCTACTTGAAAAACAATTACACTAAAACGATGATAAGATTTCAAGAATGACTGAGCTTTTTTGCCATTTTTCACAGTTATATGTAAATTCTATAATATGTGAATTCTGGAGTCATATTGTTTGGGTTTGTGTTCTGTTCTATCTCTTACTGTTCTTCTGTCTGACTTTCATAACCTGTCAAATGGAGTTTATAGTAATTCTTATCTTAAAGTGTTGCAAGAAATAATTAAGCATTCTGTGGCACATATTAAGTACATAAGTATTGTTATTAGTATTAATTTTAATGATTGATAAATACTAAGCAATAACAAGTGGGTATTTTGCTATATACCTTCAGCCATAAAAGCAATTTAAAATTGTTCAAGTGAATGTATTTTCTGGCCAGAGTAGTATTTAAAACTGGAATCATTAAATACTATGCTGTGTGAGGGTAAAGGCCATAAACTTTAAATATGCAGTTGGCCCTCCATATTCATGGGTTCTGCAACTCAGATTCAACCAACTGCAGATGAAAAAATATTTTTAAAGAATTCCAGAAAGTTCCAAAAAGTAAAACTTGAATTTCCCACTGCCAGCAACTATTTACATAGCATTTATATTGTATTTACAACTACTTACATAGCACATACATTGCATTAGGTATTATAAATAATCTAGATAGATGATTTAAATTTACGGGAGCATGTGCATAGGTTCTGTGCAAATACTATGCCATTTTACATAAGGGACTTGAACATCTGCAGATTTTGGTATGGGGGTGGGCGGGGCTAGGTCCTGGAACCAATCTCTTGCCAATACCGAGAGACAACCATACATACACTTAGCTGTATATTATGAACTGTTCAATAGCAAAGGAAAAATAAATAATTTTTAGATTTTATTAAGTACTCAGAGTTATACTCTATGTTTTGCTGACTTAATCATTATATTTTACAAGGTTTCTTAATATACTTGAAAAACCTAAGTTTCATTTAAAGGGCTTAGATTTAAAATGGACCTTTGATTTAAAAACAGACAAACCACTACTCTGTCTCATTTAAAATGAAGGTGTGAATTTGTAGTTTCAACTTTATTTTTTTAATAACAAATGTTTGCTGAATTTCAAACTTTCACATATATTTTTAAAACCACATTATAAAGTTACAAAAATAGAAGAATTTCACTTCTTACCTTTGATCCAGAAGAAATCCAATGGAGGTCAAGGTCAGGATAATGAAGCAAGCCCTCAGAAGGAGAGTGACCTGTGATAGTGCCTGTCAAACAGACACAGAGACCAATGGATCTTTAGGTGAGTCATCCAAAGGAGCATCAGAATTTAAAGCTGACAAGAATAACAGACTCAATTTTATTTTATGTTATACCATTTGTTACTGACATTTTCCAAGAAGGCTGAATATGCAGAGAACATTTTGGTTTTCCTAATGTCGTTTAGTTATCTTGTTGGACACTTGGAGAATGAATTAGACAATTCTAATGATATTTTGCTTAAAGTGTTCTTTCTAATAATTCTCCTTTAAAGTTTTGGCTTTTGTAATTCTTTGAAACACGCCTCCACATATGGAGAAATCACTGACATTTTTATGAATAAGTACCACATTTCAATGGTTATTTTTAATATCACCAATTCTTCGTGGTTTCAAACCCAAAAGTGTCTTTAATAAAGAAAATATTTAAAGGAGAATGTGTTTATGAGTGCAAACACATACATGAAAGAAATTACACACATCCACTCACATTCTTATTTGATGAAATCTGTATGTTCCTCTGTACATGTCAAGGGTCCTTTTTTGAATTAGTAACAAAAACCACATATTTCTCTGTTATAATTATAAATTAATTATGCATTTTGTTTACATGTAAAAATTTAATAATGATGTTTATTGAGCATCTACTATTTTATAGCTTCCATGCTATGTATTTCACACATGCTAATTCTTTTCATATTCCCAACAAACTTGCAGAGTAGGTATCATCATATATGCTTCATATATGAAAAAAAACAAAGCTGGAATCAAAAGATGAAGTAACTTTTCCATCATCACACAGAAGTAAATGATGCCTCTGAAATTCAAAACAGATCTACCTGACCCTTAAGTGTGACAATGGTAGAACACATATGAGCAACAAACTTAACGGAGGCAGAAGCAGAGATCTATACTGAAGTTACATAGCTCATGTTAGGGCCAGATGGTTACCACTTCAGATTGAGAGTGGATCACTAAAAGCAAGGAGTTGGATGCACAGTTAATGGACGATTTCCCTTATCACTCATGGTATTTATGTTTCACCTTTATGAGAACACCAAAGGTTGTTTTATGTTGGCTAAAATAGTGATTAAACGCTCTCTTTTTTCTTCTTCCTGAAATAACTAGAGGTAATTTCAAGTCATTATGAACTAATATACATACCTACAACTAAGTAGCATCTGTCCAAAGTTACAAACAAAAGTTACCAATTGCAATTGCTGCTCACATCCAATATCTCAGTTCCATATCATCTTCTAAATCAGCGCTGTCTCTCATGGCCAACTTTTAACACCTCCCTAGTTACTTTCTAAATGCCTACAATGGCACCCAGAATTGCCAAGGGGCTTTAACCCTCCGGGGCAATAGTTTAGTAGAAGAGTATTTCTGAGTGGTCAAAAAACCGAATAAAAAGTGTCAGAATGTTTAGGAATATGGAGACAGTGCTGGATATCAGATATAGGATGGGGAGTTCAGTGAACTCCAGAACGTTTGAGTGGAGAGCAGGAGAGTACTATTTGGGTATGTGGAATTCCACGGTGGCTGCTTTGGGACAGTAAAGCAGAAAAACAAAAACAAAAAACAAAACAAAACAAAAAACACACCAGAAAAATATTTTCTTGGTGGTGGAAGTAACTAGGTGTGCTTGAGTAGATTAATGTTTGCTTAGGGGAACTATTCTGTCTCTAAAGAAAAATGCTTCTTACACCATTATTGCTTCTTTTTGATCTTTTAGGGAAAAATTCATAAGGAAGGGAGAAATGATTTGTGCCCCAAACCTATAGCATGATTTTAAATACTCTATAAGAATGCAGCATTTGAAGTTATTTGAACCTATTAGCCATGTAACCAGTCAAATTGTTCAGCATTTCTAAGTCTCTCTTATGTGTTCAGTACATCTGAAATAAAATATGAGTTTGGCAAAGACTATAATAAAGTACTTAGAAGAGTGCTTGGCATAAAGTAAGAAGTCAGTTAGTGATATGATGATTATCATTGTTATTATAGTCAGCCTATACTAATTTTCCAAATGGCTCTTAGGCTAATCTTAATTAATTACAATAAGTTAAGGAAGCACAAGTAAAAGGTTTATTAGCTCTTTCAAATATCAGGAAATTCAGAGACAGGACAAAATATATTTTTTGTTTTGCTTAGGGAATTTATGATCCCTGGACCAAAAAAGAATAAAGAACTCTCTCCACAAATTGCTTCCTGGCTAATGGTGTCTGAGTGAAAACCAACTTAATACAGCTATCTGGCTGCCTAGTGAAGCTTCTACTTGGCTATGACACATCTGAAACTTAGCCTGCCTAAAACCCTGTATTTGATTTCCTTCTCCACACCATATGCTCCCCACTTCTCTTCGTTTTAGGGATGGCACCCACAGTTTTTCATCTGCTCAAGCCAAAAACCCATAACTCATCCTTGACTCTTTCTCTCAGTATCTACTTCTAATACATCAGCACTATATTTGAAATACATCCAGAATAAAGATATTTGCTACAAACAGCACATAGAAAAAATACCATGTTTCACCCCCAACATTATCTCTACTATATTAAAATACCCTCCTAACTGGTCTCTCTGATTCTAAATTGTGTGTCCACCTAACCTGGCTTCCCTCCCCTGGTATGTAGCCAGAGCTATCTCTTTAAAACTAAGTCATATTATATCATTCTTATGTTCTAAATCCCCCAGGAGCTTGAAATCTCAGTAAGAATAAAGCTCAGAGTCCTCACTCTGGCCTCTACACAACATATCCCCTATTATCATATAATTCCTGAATCATTTCTGTCTTTCATTCTTATGCTACATCAGAAATTTTGCTCTTCCTTGAATATGACAAACATCCTTCCCACTCAAATCTGTTTCATCTACTGTCTCTTAGGCTTGAAATGACTTCCCACAGTGATCCTTATGGTTTATTCCTTCATTTCATTCAGGTAACTACTGCATGTCCTTGTTCATCCTGTATAAAATAGTACTTCTCCACAATGCTCTATAACCTTATTCTGTTGTATTTTCCTCCTTACAACTTATCACGCCCATACACTTATACATTTGTTTGTTTGTTCATTCTCTAGCTGTTTGTTGTCTGTCTTCTCTCACTCCCTAAGAGAGGTTTTATCTTTTTATTCACTATTATATCCCAAGTACCTAGAACACTGCCTAGCACATAGTCAGTAGCTAATATGGTTTTTGAATGACTGACCGAATGATTGAATTATTTTACATTTGTTTTTATTATTCATACCTTTCATATAATTCTAATTGGCTTAATAAATAATTTAATATTACAACATTAATATTTAATTTAATAGCAATATTTTAGTCCTTAAAATTAAAATTATAATTATTTAATAATTTAATATTAATATACTAAATGCTTGTGTTAAATATTTAAAACATTAAATACTTTAATATTTCTATGTTTAATTTCTTAAAGAACAAAACTGTCCTAAAACTGTTTGAGTTTAAAGGAAACTAAGATTACCAGAAGAAGAAATCCAATATTGAACACATGCTTCCTTTAGAGAGTCCATTTTCCTATGAAACTCTTTTTTCCATATTGTATCCTTTGATAGGCTAATCAGTTGATCTTCTCTGATTTCTACACATTCATTCCATGAATATGTATTGAGCATTTGCTAGGAACTGTGGTAAATAGGAGTTTAAGAGAGTGAGCAAGAAAGACAAAATCCCTGCCTAGAAATCACACTACTTTAATCCCGCTGGTAGGACCACAGGCCAGCTACACTAGAGCAAAAAGGAGGGAAAAATAGAATAGACTTTATAGACTTTGACCACTGTAAATACTTAGCCTCCTGTGTTTTAAACAAGATGTGAAATGACATGAAGCTTGTTAATTTTTTATAACACTACAATTTCATTTTTCTTTGGGTTTACTACCATTTTACACCATTCACTGCTAGTATATCTTTCATGTAAGATATTGCTGTCCTAAAGTGCTAAAATGGAATTATTCTAAATTAGGCTTTGAATATATTATGTCTTCATCACAAAAAATGAGAAAGTCCATAACTATAAAAAGCTTATGGGGGCTTCCCTGGTGGCGCAGTGGTTGAGAATCTGCCTGCCAATGCAGGGGACACGGGTTCGAGCCCTGGTCTGGGAAGATCCCACATGCCGCAGAGCAACTGGGCCCGTGAGCCACAATTACTGAGCCTGCGCGTCTGGAGCCTGTGCTCCACAACGAGAGGCCGCGATAGTGAGAGGCCCGTGCACCGCGATGAAGAGTGACCCCCACTTGCCACAACTAGAGAAAGCCCTCGCACAGAAACGAAGACCCAACACAGCCAGAAATAAAATAAATAAATAAATAAATAATACCCATTTAAAAAAAAAAAGCTTATGAAGCAAGGAATTAATTTTCCTCCTTTAAAATTGTCTTTCAAATCCCAAGCAGTTTGGTAGCTCTTATTTCTATAGGTTTCTCAGTGCAGGAATTGCTGTGCAGATTTTTATGCTTGAAAAAAGCAAACATCCCTGCAACTTTAAGTAGATGAGAAAAAATACTCATGAGGCAACGTTAACTACATAGGAACTCAAAAATTACAATTACATGTTTGATGCAATGTTGCTTAAACAATTAATGAAGGTGTGAGAGTCCTTCCTTTGCCCACATAGGGTATATAAAGAAGAAAGCCTTTTTCTTCTTCAATGGGTATATCACCCTCTTACTATTCCACAGAAAAATTCTGGTGATCAACATAATTACCTTTCATGTTTTCCCACCCGACAAATCTCACAAAGGGAAATATCAGCCCCATACACTATGTCCTAAAATAATAGTAAGCGTCTATATACATTCTTTTTTAAAGAACTTTGTGTATTGTCAGAGGTAATTTGATAATATTTTCCATAGTCTTATTCTAAGGATTTAGAAATGAAAATGTCTTGATTTTATTATATCAGGGTTGTGCATTTTTAGGAATTTCTGAAAAGATCTACTAAAGTCATTATTTTGACTCAAAATGTTCATCTTCCCAAACATCCGTAAAATAAGGTCGAAAATTTCCTAATACTTAAATGTCTGTAACCTCTGATGTGAAGGCAGAAAATTTGGTTTGGGACACACTTGCTCTGCTACCTCATCATGCCCGTGACTCTGATGGCTCCTTTTAGATACGTTGAGCTGAAACCTAAGTCTTGAAGATGCTTCCCAGTATTACAACATAGGCACAGGAACAGAACTCAAGGTGATATCATCAAGCAATTTGTAATTCTATATGGATCTCAAGAATCTATATTGAAATAAGATCCTGTTTTTAAAAAATATATATATCAATATTGACTATATTGTTTTTTTCAATGTTTTCAGAACGTTTGGTTACTGTTGAAGCATACATAATATGATTAGAATGAACATTTTCTATAATTTCAAACAAGAAGCAAACTAAATAAATATATCAAAGGTGAAAATATATTGCCTAAAATGTATAACAAATATATAGTTCAGAAGCACTGAATTGGTATGGAATAGTCAGTTTCTACCAAAATGTGTAAGAAATAAAAGCAAAAAATTTTATTTTAAAAATTTTAAGTAACGTGACTTGAAGAATAGTTATGTTGTAGTCATATTTCAAGCTATGATTCCACTCTGTTAATAATGAATGTGCACCCAACTAAATAGAGAAACAAGGACTGATTTTCCCTCCCACTTGAAAACAAAACAAAACAAAGCAAAACAACATATCTGAAACAATTGTTTTCAAGACCCTGGACACCAGGCAACAAAGGTCAGTGATCCCAGGGAAACGGGATACAAATGACATGACCCCTCACTATTGCTCCAGGTTACTACCTTGAGAGAGTTTCTATGCTGCTGCACAGAGGGAACTCAGAGGGGCCTGGTAGACTCCCTGATTTGAGGAGATGGAGCTGGGATTTGGGAGAAGCCAAGGAGGCTATTGTTTGGAAGAGAGTACCAAAGAGGAGAGAGCAGCATAGACAGAACTCTATTCATCTGCAGGGGGTGCCCATCAAGTCTCGTATATCAGCTCATGCACGTGAGGAGACTATCAAAGGTTAGAAAAGGACTAGAGCTTGCAATGCCCAGAGCTCACAACAGGGCCAGCTAGAGTACCAGTTCCCATCAGCCAGACTGGACAGCCTCATGATTCACTGGGCATTGGGTAGAGAACACTGAAGGGTCTTGCCTCAGTATCAGGTAGCTATGAGTGCAAGACTGAGAAACAACAGCAATGAAAGGTCTTATGACATTTGCTTAAGAAGATATACATGTTGACATAACATCATCCTTGGAGTGTCAGTAGAACTATTTCAGGGGTCATTGGAGCATCTCTAAATTACCAGTATTTGTCTCAACATCTCACTGAACTCAGTATACCAGCTTTCTCTGTACTCTTTATAGGATACTTTTATTTTTTCACTAAGAAACAACTAGAAATATAAGCTATACACCTTTCAGTTATATCCCAGAATACAAAAGATAAAAGGGACTTTAAAAGACAGTCTCAGAGAGACAAACTGCTTTTTCGTGAGAATGACTTTTAATAAAGAAATAAGACTCTCAAAATCTGTGCATTGACATATATACAATGGAATATTACTCAGCCATAAAAAGGAATGAAATTGAGTTATTTGTAATGAGGTGGATGGACCTAGAGTCTGTCATACAGAGTGAAGTAAGTCAGAAAGAGAAAAACAAATACCGTATGCTAATGCACATATATGGAATCTAAAAATTTGGTACTGATGAAACTAGTGGCAGGGGAAGAATAAAGACGCAGATGTAGAGAATGGACTTGAGGACACAGGGGGTAAGGGGAAGCTGGGACAAAGTGGGAGAGTAGCACTGACATATATACACTACCAAATGTAAAATGGATGGCTAGTGGGAAGCTGCTGCATAGCACAGCGAGATCAGCTTGATGCTTTGTGACGACCTAGAGGGGTGGGATAGGGAGGGTGGGAGGGAGGCTCCAGAGGGAGGGGATATGGGAATATATGTATGCTTATAGCTGATTCACTTTGCTGTACAACAGAAACTAACACAACATTGCAAAACAATTACACTCCAATAAGAATATTAAAGAAAAAACTGTGCATTGAGATTTGAGTTTCCAAAGCTGAATTAAAGTATCTAATTTTTACATATTTCTAATAAGTCAAAATGAGATCTTAATTCAAATTATAAGCAGTTCATGGTTGGTTGTATTTATTATATGATAGCTTTTAAAAGAGCTGCCCGATGCTAAACAAATTTTGAGACAGTACTAATAGTATGAAGATATATTTAATTTCACAGTTAATATTTCATTATTTGATGCAAAAGGCATTTTTAAATGCTCAATTTCCCACTTTATTATATTTCAATATAGTGGACAAAAATAGATTTTTCACAGGAATTCACAATGATCACTTTTCTAAGTTCCCAAAGTCTATGCTTATTAGACAGGTAGCTTTGGTTAATATCCTTCCTTTACTAATACACATTTATTACATTCATTTCATGGATTTAAATTATAATTGATGCTCAATTTAGCTCACATTTCTTTTTTCATATTACTTCAGTTACCACCTAAGAACTTTAGGAAATTAAATTAGATCCCAGTGGGCTGCACTGGAAGAAAACAGTATGTGCTGAATATTGACTTGAAAGGTTTCATGTAGGACCTAAGTTAGATCTAATTTGTGCAAGCGACACTCTCTGTTATGACAGTACCACTAAATATATTGATTTTTTTCTAAGGGTCTGTTAAAACGTGTCAATATGAAAGCATTGGTTACAAAATTTTAGTGCCCATAATGTTTTACAGAGTACAGCAACCAGGGGAATTTAAGACTCTAAAAACCTGTTTCCAAATTTATATTGGATATTCTCAGATGCCTCATATTGAAATATATCACCAAATAATCTGGGTTAGACATATCTACAGTAACTTTATTATACATTCTATTATAAGACCCTGTTAAATATTCAAACTGTTTTGAGTGTGTCTATTATTGAAAAGGATAGCATTGCCTTTACAGTTTTACTTTGGAAACATGCTAGTGCGTCCATATTTCCATTTCAAACCCGTATTCATGATATCACCACATGAGGTGGACCCTGGCAGCTGAGGAATTGATTTCCCAAGCATTATTGAACTAAAATCAACATAAAAGACTGTGGGTCATATCACTAAACTAAACACTATATATTTAAATGTATACATTGCAAGTTTCAGTAAGAAAGAAGTGTGCATTTTCCACCTTCTTGGTGGCCATCAAATTGCTACTTTGACTCCCAAAGTTATTTATACAGAACTTGCACACATTAAACAAGTAAGTATTTATCTACTCTGGTATACGCATAAACAGAAAAGGCTGTGGGACTACAGCAGGGTCCGCAATTACACGTCAGCCACAACTTTTCTATGTGATTATTGGCTACAGTGAATCTGGAAAAAAAATATTGCTGTTGGATTTTAATGTCTTCAGATGCTTTTAAACATCCCTGAGACTAGAAAGGCACTATAGAATTTTGCAAATAAGCAACCTTTTTTTCCTAGTTGCACAGCATGTTTTTAGCAAAGAAAAACATGTGTGGGAAACAAGCAAATGCACTTTTCAAAATTAATTTGTGTCAGGGATGAAGCTGTCTCCAACTCTAATTTCAATTTGAAAAGGATTTCATCACTTGATATTTCTCTTTGTCGACATATCTACATGAGTTTCTCATATAGTTTTTTTACGACAGTGGAAAAACCTTGTGAAAACCATGCTATGAGTTACATATTTTAACATACACCCTGTCTGGCTACATTTTAACCCAAGAAGCACTCACACATGCCTAGACCTTCAAATTCTCTTGGTGAGCTTAATATTAAGGCCTCTATTTCAACATCAAAATGGGTAAATTTTCATTTTTATTTCTATGAATTAGGTTAATTTAGTTTGAGACTGTATTTAGTACAGCTAAAAAAAATTCAATAATGCAAACTGTACTCAGTATTGATCAGTATATCAAGAGTTAGATATTTAGATGTAGATGATGTAGCTTTTCTTCTGGTGTTATTCAATCACCTAAACTCTATTAACGCAGGCATATTTTAATCATAACTTAGGTGAACAAATTAAAATAACAAAGTAGTTTAACAAAGTAATCAGTGATGGGTTAATTATGTAATACTTGAAGACATGATTATGAGACCTTAGGTTAAGCAATTAATAAGTCTAACCATTATGGTAGTCTGACATCTACTTGTGCACTGCTAAGAGTGATGTAATCCATGCTGCTTTTAAGAAAGCTTTGCTCCTGAAAGAAATTCTGGGGTTCAAATTTTGTCTCTTTTGAAGCTAAAGGCAAATGAACCTGCTACAATTTGGAATTGGTTACATTAGTTGTAGTACATGTATGAACCAGCAAATAATAAGCCATTATAAAAAAAAAAATAATAAGCCATTATATATTCTTCCATGACGTTTTCAAAGCATTTCTGGTCACATCATATCCTATTTCTTTTTTTCAGTCCACAAAATGGAAACCAGAATTTAAATCATTGTTTTCTCCTATAATCAGGAACGAGTTTTTCTGTAGTTTAAAAAAAAAAAAACATTGTACGTGGGCAGAGAGCACACGTGAACTTGTCTAGTGTCCAAAATTGGAGTCACTATGTGTAGCAATTTGGGGTTATTAATTTTAAATGCTAAAAACACAAATACATATGGACAATACCAATCGTTAAAGTCTTCAAATGATGTTTAAAATTGAAATGGCTTTCTTCAATATATTATCCAATAGTCTCTGTAAACATCTTGTAAACCTATTTTATTTAGCAGGACACATTGTGACATACACTGCTATTTGCCCAACCAGAAAATATCCCCTGTATCTTCTATACTAATACTATGCTGATTTTGTCCAGGTATAAGAAAGGGATGTACTCAGAGGCAAAGTGAACCCTTTATCCCCAGGGCATGAATTATGTTTGGTATAATTCATTCATGGTTAATTCATGAACTAGTGTTAGTTATTGTTTCTGTGTGGGCATGTGAATCAGTCCTGAACAATGAGACATGAAAGGACATTTGCTGGGAAATACTCTGGGACATTTTTCCCCTCCTTCTTAAGTGAGATTTACAAGATGCTCTAGGAGAACTGAACTTGCTGCCTTTGGTCACAGTGTGAGGACATGATGCCTTGAGTTGCTGTAATTATGATGATGAAAGCCTAGAGAACTGTAGAGAAGCCTTTTTGGAAACTCTACATGTTTGAACTGCTGAACTAATCAATCCTGGAAATACTCACCTCTGAATTTTCAGTTATACTTAAGCCATATTTAATTGGATAATCTGTTTCTTAGAACAGAAGATATCTAATGGACACTCATATCATAGATACTTTAAAATGATACCCTACAGGAAGGTTTATTATGTTACTATACATTTATAAGTGTTAAAAGAATATTTTTTGAAAACAAGTTGAAATCACATAGTATTTAGGAGTGAGAAGGATTCACATAGATCTAACATTTGTTATTTTTGCCTACTTGAGTCTATTTCCTTTTTTCTATAAACTATCATCTCAATATGCCTTTCAAGCCTTCCTATCACTGGCCCTGTCCTCCCATTGATAGATTAAATGGTCTGTGATCCAGGCCTGATCACATTGATGGGTTCGGTGATACCCAGATGAACCCACCCATAACATCAGACTCCAGCTTGGAACTTTCACTTCTGGAGTTCCTTGTGTGGAAGTATTTAAAGCTAGAGCTGCTGGTAACCATCTTGCTACCATGAAGGTTGAGAGCCTGTAGGAGAATCTGCTTTGAGAAATGCATAACTGCAGAAAAGAATGAGAAGATTCCTGATGAAGTTACTTGACTCACTGGATCCAGCACTGTCTAAAGAAGAAAAACCCCAGACTCTTCAGTTATATGAGTTAATAAATTCACTCTAAGCTGAATTTCTGTCATATACAACCAAAGAGTCCTTCTTAATACACTCAGTGACCTATTTCGAGTAGACTTATTTATAGAACTCACTGGGTGAGTCATATGGAATACTTGGAATTGTTCCAATAGAATATACTGTGATTATTACAATGGTATCTAATTATGAAATATAATTCCATAGGCTTTATGTATTAAAATTATTTTTAAAAAACTTATAATAGACTCATTTTTCTGTGTATATCATTTATTAACTTCTATTATGGAGCTTTCATGGACAGGCTGATATCTGTCAACAGTACTTACTTAATCTTTGAAAAAGGTAATTTATCTTTTTTGAATTCACTGCCCACTAATCCTATTTGTATTCATCTGCATTTTTTCTGGATTCTTGCATTATCTTAGACTTTTTCACACTATTTTTTATGTCTAAAGATAACTTCTGTTATGTTTTTTAATATCATTGTCTGTTCGCACTATATAATGGATACTTTTTTTGCTCTTTTAATGCATTAATTCTCTCTTTAGTTGTCTTTAAACTGCCAATGAAGTCATTGACTTCCTTATGTCCATTATATTTTTGTGTTCTAGAAGTCTAATTTGATTATTTCTAAGTGTGTTTCATCATTGTTTCTTGATTTTCCATAATTTCTAATTTCTTTTTAATTTCAACTTTTGCTTCTTCAAATATATTAAATTTACTTAATTTATCTTTTAATTGATTTTATTTTCAAAATCTGTTGTTTTTGAGGGTATAATTCTGTTGCTTGTTGTTTCTGTTAATGCTTTGTCATAGTGGCTTTCTCCTAGTGTGTTTCTGTGATTTTTATCTCTCAGTTCATCATCATTGAGACATTACCTGGGGGACTATGCTGAGACCTGAGTTTGAGGGGATTGCTCTAAGCATGATTTGAACATGGGTCTTTTAAACATGAGTCCTAATCTGAGACTACACACTTAGTTTAGGTTTATAAATCAATGGTTAGTGTAAATCCTGGATCCATATCTGAGTGAGAGGTGGTTTGTAGTCAAAAATTCTCAGGGACGACTTTTTTCTGCCTCCTCAAAGCCAAGTCCAGTATGGGTAAGTTTCCTTTTTACCTTTCTTTTTCTCATCCTCCTCCCCCTCCCCTTGCTGAGAGTATTTCTTTTGTTTTCAGTTGTTTTACTTGAAGTTCTTTAACTGACTTTCCACCCACGTAGGCTCTCAGCTTTGTTTCAGGTCCCTTAAGGTCTTGATCAACAGAGATTTCTCAGTGCCTGGGACAGCTGTCAGGAAGAGCACCTCATTGGATTTGCATTTTCTCAACATTTTTAGCCTCTAAGGAGTACCTCAATTTTTTGCCTACTCATCTATGCAGTGTATTTAAAGGGTTTTCTTAAAAATTACATTTTGTCCAGCAATTTTAGGTGTTTGATATGCCTTAAAAAGAAGTAGGTGTATCTAACCCACCATTTTGCTAGAAATGGAAGGCCCCTTTCCCCGTTTCTTTAGAGCGTAAACATTACACATACATTGCTGCTATGTGAGGCCTCAACATTCCTGACTCAGTGAGGTTCTTTCATGAGGTACATACTTCCTTGGTAACAAAGTCAGATACTGATTTTTCATTCTTCTGTCATCCTATTTTCAATTTCACCTACTTCCAACTTAGTTACTTTACTATAATTTATGTACCACTTTGAACTATTGTAAATTCTTTTTGGAAGAATATAATATGAATAAATCTGTGAAACAAAGCAAATATTGAAAAATACCTCTGTTTTTATCTTTTTACGGTTTACAGTGCATTTTTACATACATTATGCTATTTTTGTTTTCTCCAAAATATAGGCAATGAGGGTATTCTCATGTAGCCAAAAAATGATTCCCCAGGTGGTAATGCCTGAATCAGAATCCAGATTCTCAACCCTGGTCCAGTGCTCTTGTGCTTCAGGAATATTTCGAATATTTAGAAAGGACAAAATAAATGAAGTTAACCGTACATTGCAAACCCCCTAAATTCAAGTTATCAGGGTATTCTTTAATTGAAGATAAGCATGTTGAAATTGCTATAAAGTCTGCTTTCCCCAACACATTTAATTCTAGCTTCTGAAATACTTTTAATTGTTGAAGAATTTATTTGTGACATCATTTCCTACTTATATTTTAGATCAATTATATACCATTTGATGGACATCTTATACAGAACACTTTGGATAAAATTAATTAACTTACATTAATTAAATTAATTCTAGAAGAATCAGTTTACCTGTTTAAATGTGAGACATTGCCACAATTCAAAGATTATTACAGAAAAGAATAGAGCACAGTTATAATAGAGGGAGCTTATTTTCATCTTCAAAGTGACAGATAACTTTTTCACACTCTATTTAAAATGAGCACCACTTACAGCTTTATCTGTATAGGTATCTTCATAAAATGTTAGTAACAGAGCAAACTGTACAACTGCATATGTCTGTAACAGCCGAGATGCTGATGATGAGAAGGGAACTTCTTTCCCCTTGACCTAGGAAGATAAGAAAGAAGCCTTTCCATTATATTGTTCCCTTATCTCTCTCATTGAAATTCACACTAAGTGAAGAGTAGATATGCAAAAAGAAATGAAACGTTTTGCTATCTTTTTTAATCCTCGAAATGACTCTAACGTTTATTACTTTGGATAGAAAAAAATGTAAAAATTAGGAGACTTGTTTTTCATTTCAGAAGCATTATGATTCTGATCTACTCTGCTTTATATAGAGCACTGTAAGAATTGATACTGATGATTAACATAAACAAAATGAACATGTAATACGAAATATGAAAATATGTTCATGATTATACATCAAAGTATAGCAAAAGAGAAAATGGAAGGTGATTTGGGATAGTGTAGATAATCATGCTTCAAAGGCAAATACTGTCTTATTGATAACAGCTTTCCCAAACTACAGTTTCCCAGAAATAATATAATCCTACCCTTATAATGCAGATTTAGGCATCAATATGATTTTAAAGTATTCACTTTGAATTATCTATTGCAAAAAAGGAAAATAAGAAATGAACCGTAGCTGACTAGACTTTCTGGAGCTGAAATAAGCAAATTATTTTCACCTATATCAAGTTAGATCATTGTTATATAACTAACTGTGAACATAACCAAGTGTCTGGAAATTCCAACACAGCAGCTTTCATAAGTGGATGAGAAAATATCCTTATTCAGATCAGGATTTTTGAAAAATAACAATATTCAAATAAAACATATTTCATTTTCTTGAATACTGGCTAATTTTTATACTCATAATTATCTTTGAAATCAACAGTAGCTTATTCTTTCTATATTACTATCAATGACAGTCATTTTGATAAGCAATCTCAATATATATCCTAAATGATTGGAAAGAAATTCCTTTTTCTCCATTTCATAAGAGAAATTCCATACTGAAACTGAATTTTTCATTTGATTTTCAGTGTTTTAAATCTCTACCTGGTTTATTTTTAGTTTTACATGGGATTTCTGTATTTAATGCTACTACGCCACTATGGAATGAATAAAGTTGTGGTCTAATCTAATAACCACATCATTTCAGTATGACTTTAGACCTTTTATTCTGGAGATCTCAGTTCTTCATGGACAAAATGAAGGCTAGACTGAATCTTCTCTAAGGCTCTCTGTGACGGATCCACAAGTGTCTGTGTGGTTTCTGCACTACACAAAGGCTCTCGGCTGTGGGTTTGAGCCAAGAAAACCAGCCTCTGCTGCTCTGCCCCAAACCATGTTCCCTAGTAAGAGGCAGTGTCAGTCTGGGAGAAGGCACCCCTCTTAATGGCCCCTAGGTGGTGTCCACTTATTAATTTACACATTACAGGGCTGTATCTGCCTAAGGGAACATCTTTTTTCATATTTGCATGAAGTCAGCATGTATTACAGGCTGGCTGTAGACCTGACGATATGAAATTAATCTTTGCCATCAATGAATTCATGAACTTTATTTACCTCTGGGATTTCTTCATTCAGTCCAAGTCTTGGTTTACCTGGACCCCATCCTGGTCCTTTAAATAGGACAGAAAACTTATTGAAGAATCCAGGTGTGGCCCAGAATGTAGTCCATATGGTAAGTAAATGGTGGAACTAGAAAAATAAAAATATAGTCTATTTAAAATAAGAAAAAAACATAACAAAAAAGATTAAATACATTAAATCATGCATTTTATTTTATTGTTTAATGTAACTTACAAATTATTCTTTAATATATAGGTTATGTATAATTTGCTAATATTGATTAATATGCAATTGCATTATAAATTGAAATTCATTCTATGCATTCTGCATACCTTTACATTTAAATGTGTTCTTGTCAATATTTCTGAAGCTCCACAAAATTATAAACATGAAATTTAATAATAGGGCAATTGTTTAGAAAATCAGCAAAGAATAAAAAGTGAGTTCAGAGAATTTGATTCCAATGGATTTAACTAGCAGCCTGTGCACTCAGCAGCCATGTGAAATGACATCTCTTTTAGACTTGCTAAATGGTTTTTAAAGTTGAACACGGAATCATACAAATATTGCATATCTGTTATATATTTAAAAAATAATCTTTTATTTAATGTATTGAATTACAGACAAACACCTCATTTTAAGAAAAAACGTTCAAAGCCATTTCTGATGGTAGACCTCTGAGGATTAAATAGATAGACCACATTCTGTAATAGGAAAAGTTTGCTGAGTCAGAAGTTTACCTTGAGGCTTATAGCAGGAATTCACATTCTTTAAATAACACACATTTGATATGTATAAAGTTAAAAGTATGCCCACACATGACAAGGACTCAACAAGTACTGGCTATTAGGATAAATAGCTATACATATCATATATGTTATAAAAATGTATCAAAGGATTAAAAATAATCCTAGATATTGAGCATCAGCTGTAGACTCTCGAAATGAGTTCTATTATACATGTAGTGATAAATTAATGTAGAAAGAAGTTATGGCTCTATCAGAATTTGTGGTCTCATTGGTATTTTCACTATCTCTTACAGAATTTAAACTGCTAGCATTATAAAAATTGTTTTTAAAATTACTTGAAATATTATAATAAGGAATCTGAAGCAATTAAGTAACAATAGAGGATTTAGCTGAGCAGATTTTAAAGGCAAAGGAAATGTTAGATGGAAACTTATCCTGAGGCTTTGCAATAATAATAACACAGAAAATTAACGTTACAACACGCATTAATATACTTACCTGTTTTGTTATTTTAAAAACTGAGTACAAGACTTCCCTGGTGGCAGAGTGGTTAGGAATCCACCTGCCAATGCAGGGAACACAGGTTTGATCCCTGGTCTGGGAAGATCTCACATGCCGCAGAGCAACTAAGCCCATGCGCCACAACTACTGAAGCCCGTGCGCCCTAGAACCCACACGCCACAACTACCGAGCCCATGTGCCGCAACTACTGAAGCCCATGCGCTCTAGGGCCTGCATGTCACAACTACTGAGACCGCGTGCTACAACTACTGAAGCCCGTGCGCCTAGAGCCCGTGCTCTGCAACAAGAGAAGCCAACGCAATGAGAAGCCTGCGCACCGCAGTGAAGAGTAGCCCCCCCTCGATACAACTAGAGAAAGCCTGCGCGCAGCAACGAAGACACAACTCCACCAAAAAAAAAAAAAAAAACCAAAAATAAAAACTGACTGAAATTTTACTGCTATCATTCTAGACACAAGCCGCGAGAATACAGGGCTTTTAAATAAGGAGTACTTTCTCCCTTACTTGTTTTCCAATGCCCTGAAACTCTTGGACTCCAAAGGAAAGCAAAATGAATGGTCTATACCTAGTATTAAAGGGAAAAAAAGCCTCTCCATCTAACAGGGGCCATCCTAAGGTGCTTTTGATGCCTCTGATGGGAGGGTGAGAAATTTAGCTAATATAAAGGAATGCAAGTGAAAGTAAATACGTGATTTTGTAGGTTTAGGAACTCCTAATTATTACAATTTGCTGATTTGATATTTCTAACAAAATAAGTGAGTATGTAGGAGACTAAAACTTAGACACAGTTGTGACAATTATTATGCTAAAGGCAATGTTTACGTGAGGGCAGATTTAGCAGCAGCTCATAAAGACCTGTGATTGAATATTGTGTCTCCAAATCCTAATCATCCAACTCCTTGTGCAGCTGCATGTGAAGCAGTTTTCAACTTCTTATTCTGTCTCGAATATGAACCCCTTTTCCTCCACGTGTGTACACTCCCAGAGCCTTGCTAGCTAAAGGACTGCCATGAACCAGCAGTGTCGCCATCTCCTGGGAGCTTGTTAGAAACACAGTATCTGGGCCAGATTTCAGACCTACTGAACCCTACTTTAATAAGATCCTCCCATGATTCATATGCACATTAAGTTTGAAAGGCTCTCTCCTAGAGGGCAGAGACCAAGCTGTATTTCCTTCTTAATCTCTATGTTATGAAGACAAGACCACGCCCAGTGAAGAAATGGCTCTCAGTGTATTATCTTGAAACTGATTTCAGTTCTATAAAGAAGGTACCTAGAAATGTTTATTATTAAGAAAGTACCTGGAAATATTTGTTAGTATTCTCCTGAAAAAAATCTATCATATTCTTGGTAATGCCTCATCAAAAGAAGAGAGAGAACGAACGACAGAGAGAGAAATGCCACTAGTTGAGAAGAAAGAAGAGAAATAATCAACTTTTCTCTTCTGAACGGCGACATAAAAATGCCTTTCACTTGAAAATTGAGTTAATCAAGTTTGGGGCTTGGCCTTCAACCCACCCTACTTAGGTTTGCAACTGACAAACTGTGTATAGTTGGGTGAATTATTTAAATCCTGAGAACCTCAGTTTCATCTACCAAAAAACTGAGGCTAAAAAGAACCACTACCTTATAAGGTTTTAGTAATGGTTAAATTAAACATTTGTGCTGTTAGCAATGTCCTGCACATAGTAAAAGTTCAATAAATGTCCATTTATTTTGTTACGTTAACTTTCTTTAAAAACCTTGAAGAAGTAGCTTTGAAAAGCAGACCCAACATGAACCTGTACTTTCTTCCCTGTCTGAATGCTGTATATCCCCTGGACAGAGCTGTCATTGACTGACCTCTTCATTTTTTCAAGCATTTTTATCTTTTTCTCATTTACTAGTCCCGACCCCTGGGAATGTCTGCGGTGCTCTGCTGCTGACGGATCAGAGCTTCACAGACATTCCTCATTTCTCTAGTGCCAACCACTGAGACCAGCGAACAACCAATACCACATGTCTGACAGAAAGCTGGTCCAGGGCAACAAGTCTTAGCAGGTGAGGCAACGTGCAAACCTAACCAACCCGTAATAGCTCCTGACACCTCCGTCCAAGAAGAAGAGGGCAAAGGCCTCACCCTGAATTTCTAACCAGAGTCATGCAGGCTTGAAGCAAATATTTTTCTTACTCTGGGATCAGCCTTAATTATACATTTTACTACCGCTCCTTCTGAATACATGAATATATTTCAGGTCTATTCTGAGAAAGGGTATGTTTGCTAAAGAGCTATTTCTTTTAATTCTAGGTAACAGACATATTTTAAAATTCTTACAATGAATTGTTTTCAAATGTATTCTGCCCAATTTGATTCAAGGCTTTGAGTGCCAGAGTTATTTCTAAATTCTTTTACAGTTAAAATATATATTTTTTAAGGCTAGTGTAATGTACTTCCACCTTTCGACAGCTGATTACTCTTTCAAATATAAAATTTATAAAAGGATGGAATCAATTCAGAAGAAATAAAACCAAGTACATTACCTGCACCTTGAAAGGTTCAAATGAATTAATGGGATGTGTTAGACCATATACAACTTTTTCCTTTTCTGCCTCAAATGTTCCTGGAAGATAAACAATAACGATATGATCTTTGACTTTCTGTGAATGAAGGAGCTAATTTAATTTTCTAAATGCTCATAGTTTTTACTTACCAAAAATTCTATCCCATATAATAAGAGTTCCGGCAAAATTTTTGTCTACGCAATAACGATTTCTGCCTATGAGACAAAATATTTTTAAAAAATTTTTTGAAAAAGGAAGTTACACTTTTTGAAACAATGATATTCCTAAAAATATCTTTTCACTGACAACACTAGACTTTATTTGCTAGTAAACTGAGTATTTATTTTCCAATTGATTTTACTAAAAAGAGCAAAGACTTCCTTAAAGCCATAGATATTTAGAATTATCCCAGATTTTTAAAAAAGCATCGTTCACAATTTTTCTGGTCTTTAAAAATCTGGGATAATTCTAAGTAATTCTTTTTTTTTAGGACTATTAAAGAGTAATAATTAAAAATTAAATGGTCCAGAACAAAAGGCAATACAAAATAAGATAAATATCAATAATATACGTATATTTGTATTTTTTTTTTTGATTTTGATGTGATCTTTTCACTGCCTCTTTTCCAGGAAGAAAATTTTCCACTTACAGTAAGACTTTCCTATTTTTTTCATCACAAAAGACATAAGTAAAAATTAAGTTACCTTTGATTATATTCATTGACTCATAACATATATGATATTTTAACGCCCCAAATACTTAAATAATAGTTTAAATTTAAATAGTTGGACATAGTTTCTTAATTAAAACAACTTAAATAAACACAATCATATCCACATGATTGTAAATCAAAGGAAAAAGAATATTAATCCACCCAGCCACTACTCCAAAAAATTCAACTGTCTCCACGTGTCCTCATTTCTTTACACACCTTCTGTACATGCAAATGTACAGGTGAACGTAAAGGTACAAGGAAAATTCTCCCCTGGTACAAAAGTAGAGTGGGGCTGGCTACACAGATCCACCACTCATTGCCACACGTAGGCTAAACAGTGGCTCCCAGTTGGGTGAGGGAGCACTTTGACCCTCAGGGAATATATGGCAATGTCTGGAGATACTGTTAATAGTCATAACTGGGAGGGGATACTATTAGCATCTAATACATAGAGACCAACATCTTATA
Source organism: Balaenoptera ricei (assembly GCF_028023285.1). NCBI lineage: Eukaryota > Metazoa > Chordata > Mammalia > Artiodactyla > Balaenopteridae > Balaenoptera > Balaenoptera ricei. The sequence goes on from NC_082647.1 coordinate 69,419,949, forward strand.
ATACACAGGGCAGCCCGCATGCCCACCCCGCATTCCCAAGTGAAGGTCCAAAATGTTAATAGTGCAGAGGCTGAGAATGCCTGATATAAAGCAACATGCATGCGAAGGTGCTCTAAGGCCAAACAGGAAACTAGCAACTATTTCTTCTTCAATGTGGACATGTTTTTCTCCAGTCCTTGTGTTTCCTTTAATATGGAGGGAACAGCAAGAGCATAATGCTCTTGACCTCTGCACCAACTCAGTAATAATTCCCTGGGGTGGAGGTATGACTGTGGAGTTTGGAAGAGGAAACCGCACATGTGCAGCTGGACCCCACCCTCTCCCCACCTGGAGGAGCTTGTGCTTCTGCTCTGCTCCCTGCCCCAGGGAAAGGGACCTGCCCACCTTGGGAAGGCAGGCCTGATGTGTGCCAGTACTACTGCCTGTGATGCCTGGAAACTTACAAAAACAGAACAATGATATTTATTATTTTCTTACTAGCTTCCTTCTCTCCAAATGGCATTTGTGAGATTTATTCATGCCATTACATGTTATCATAGTTTGGACATTTTCACTGTGATGTAGTTCTCCATTACAAGAATAGTCTACAATGTATCTGTTCTATTGCTAACAAACATGCGAATTATATCTTTTTTTCCTATTACCTATTACAAATAATGCCAATATGCACACTCTTGTACAGGTCTTTTGGTGCGCACATGTAAATACTTCTGTTATTTCTTAAGCTAGTGTCTTTAAACCTTAGGCACTAGTCACATGGGATTTTTTTCTTTGTCAGGAAAAAGCAGGGTATGTTGAGTTTGTTCATAGAACTTAGGCAGGAAAGTGAAGTGTTGTTTATTAGGCTTTCCTTCAATACCAACAGTTTTTAAGACCAAGACACTCTGACCGTACACAGCAATGACCCTCAGCGTGGGGTCAAGGAGTAACTTTCAACAAGCCCCTCACAATATGAAGTGGGTACCCCCTCAGCTGGTTAACTACTTTTTCCACTACATCCGAGGAGAGCTAAACAAAAAGGAAATTAAAAAGTCAGCTATGGAAAGCATTTTGTTTTGTTTTGTTTTCCTCCAGTCCTTTCTTTATAGATGAGGTATGTCCAGGTACAAAGGAAGAAGCAAATGGCTCTTTGCAGTGTGTGGTGACTAGGTTGGGTAATTGTGCTGAAGTGATACAAAATAATAATGTCATTTTTCAAGAAATGAGGAAGGAACGAAAGAAGAGATCGAATTTCCTCACCATGATGAACCCTATGATGGCTAGGAGTATTAAGAATCAGTTCCAAAGGACCAAGGTTATCGATGACCTGTTTAAAAGAAAAGGAACATAGTTATTGAATTATATATAATAGTTACATACTCACATTAAAATCCCACATGGGTTAAGAAATATTGCTAGTTCCATGGTTGGCATCAGAGTCCGAAGAAGGTTCTCTATCTTCTGGTGTTCATATACAGATAACAATTAGCTCATCACAATATTCTAAGAGATAATATAGTATAGTAGTGAGGTTAAGAGTAGTGAACTGACTGCCTCAGTTCAGTTCCTGAATCCTCTATTTATTATTATGTGGTATTGGGGAAATTACTTAAGCTTTTTATAAGTCAGATTCCTTATCTTTAAAATGGAAATAACAGTATCTACATAATAATGTTCTGAGGATTACAAATGTTACTGTATTTAGATGCTACTATTGCCAAGGCATACTTCTTTCAAGTTTCATGGCATTTTATGTTCTTCACCTATCAGCTATGTCTTTGATGACTTATGTTAACAGAGCATAACTAGGCGAAGGGAAACCCAGTATTATATTCGTTTTCTGGAGTTGGTTTCACCCAATAATCAGTCATGCAGTAACTTAGTACTGCAGTTGCATTACGGTGATCTTTGCTTATTCAAATAGACTCCTAAATGTTCTCTTACTGTAGATGTCCCATCTTCCAGTTCATTTCTGAGGCACGATTCAAAGTCAAATATGTAAAGGGGCTTTTTTGGAATTAAAGATCCTTTAAAATCACGTCTATTATTCTCTAATGTTCTCTCTCAACATTTCTCAGTAAGAATCCCCTATGCCAGAGCCTGCACACTCTAAGGAGTGTAGAAACCAGGGAGTTATCATAAAAAAGAACCGCAGGCCATATTTAAGATATCCATTATGTCATACAGTTAATATTGGACAATGTGGGAACACTTTTAATCTCAATTACATTATTCTTTCTTCCATCAACCATGGCAGATAACAGTCTTTTACTTTTCTTTAATCACAATCTAAATAGATCTCTTAGAGCCTACTTATGACAAAATCAATACATTGTCATGATATTTTAAGAAACTACTCACCTTTAAAGTTAACTTCCATTTAAAGGATATATAAAGAATAAAGTCATATGTTAAATGCTACTTAAGGGGAAAAATAGTCACTGAAATCGTAACACTGACATGAATTTGGCAGCAAGTCAGTGGTACGAGAAAAAACAGGGAGGTGGGACTGCTTCAGATGAAAAGATATTTAAGATACATAACAACTAAACGTATTGTGGGCATCTTGTTTAGATACTGATTTGAACAAACCAAATATAAAAGACATTTTATAGGCAATGAGAGAAAACTGATTACAAACATGGTATGACATGATAAAAATACTGTTTTATTAGGAGTTATTATGGCATTGTCATTGCATGAGAAAATGTAATTGTTTTTTAAGAGTTGTATAACTAAAGTATACGTGACATGAGATCTAGGTTTTGCTTCATCATATTTGGCAATGAAAAGGAAAAAGAAAAAAAGAATAACTGATGAAAATGAATCAAAATCCTACTGTTTTTATTGAAATATAGTTGATTTACAATGTTGTATTCGTTTCAGGTGTACAGCAAAGTGACTCAGTCATACATATCTATTATCTATTATTTTTCAGATTCTTTTCCATTATAGGTTATTACAAGATATCATAATGATTTTTAAATTGAAGTTATGGAACTAGAAATATTCACTCTATTATTCTCTCTACTTTTCTGAATGTTTAAAAATTTTTAAGACAAATTTAAATAAAAGAAATTACTACTCTAGTAATATACAGTAATGCTCAGTCAGTTGAAAATATTAATATTGATAGATCCCTATAGTCCCAAACATACATCTATGTTGTAACTCTTTATATAGCAGGGTTTAATCATTTTTTGGCAACCTCTGACACTGAAACACCCAATTTGCAATTTGTCTGCAAACGTGGGACAGCCGTAGGAGCCACACGGTCCTCAGCTTGTGGGGTCCTGCACGTTCCTGAAAGACAAGCAGCAGCAGCGTTGCCACATAACAATGTTGCATCTCTTCATAGGGCAGGTGCCACCAGCATCTCCTTATTAGACTCACTGCACACCTGGAAGAAACAGTCCTTGCCTCCTTCCCTGCTGCCCAGCTTCTAAGGGGTTCTCGGTTTCCATTACGATACAGGCATGCAAAGGATGCAAATGTTTGCAATGCAGAGGATATGTAATATGTCATATCTCTCTCTCTCCCTCTCTCTCTCTCTCTCTCTCTCTCTCTCTTTCTTCTTGTCTCTCTTTTCTAATCTAGAGTTCTACAGCCATTTTTAAAGTTATCCATAAGAAATGTATTATGAGATCCAAACAACAGACTTTTTTGGTTGATTCATAAGACTTTTTGGTTGATTCATACAACAGAACTCATTTATACATGAAAAAAAATCTCTGTAATTTTTAATTTCAGGAGTTCAAAATACTGTGAATATATAGCCCTTATATCAGACCACAGTCCTGTGAAATAAGAGGCAAAAATATTATCCCACAAATGCACTATTAATGACCAGAAATTGGGAGGGGAGTAAGTAGAAATAACCCCTAATTTTATTGGACTACATTGCTTTGTACTGGTGGAAAAATATTTGTTGAGAAGAGGAATATGGTGACGGATAGAGAACAAGAAGGGGGTTTCTCAGCAGTCAGGACATTGAAATCTGATGCTTTGCTCAGGCTTTGTATCTCTGGCAGAGAACCAGATGGGAAAGGAGAAAACCATTTTATCCTTGTTTGTGTCTTTGGTGGCTAACATATGTTACAAAAACAGACAACAAAAGGGGGTAGAGGAGACTACACTAACTGGTTTCTGCTACCCAGATGCATTTCTAATCCTTGGTCCCGGCGTGTGTGCAGCCAGATTTAAAGCCACACCAATGGTAAGTGAATTCAGATGATTGGAGCCTCGGCTGAGGGCACTATTTTTTTAATGTCAAGTACTTTTCCTCAAAGAAAATCTTTTGCTTCTGCAGGTTAAAGCATGGTGATATCAATATTGAAAATTCCTTTTTTTTTCTTTTTTTAGTAAAATGCCAAGTATAACACAGGCAACCAGAGTTAAATTTCCTGGTAGTGCCTATGAGTACCTTGGAGCTGGGGAAGACCACCTCGGTGTGGGAAATGATTCATCATTCAGACAGCCCAGTCAGAACCTCTCTTGTAGTAAACCCTTCTGATTCAAAGTCATGGAGAAGTAACTAATAACTAATAAGAGCTGAGTGTGACGACTTATCACCCACTTTTGCAAATGCAGTCATTTAGAAATTCAACCGCATCTAGCTTTGAATCACTTCACGAAAATATTTTACTGTGAAAATAATTGGAGCTATTCTCATTTTTAGAAGTTACTTGTCTTGCTTTTTTTTATATTTAGATGAGTTAATTTAAATTATAAAATTCTAGAACATATAGAGGACTTAAAAATAATATAATGCAATACTCTATTATAAAACAGCATAAAACTGAAGCTCGGAGAAGTTAAATTACTAATCCAAGTTTAAACGTCTTAGAAGAAGCCCTAAAGTCGTCTCAGTTTCAACTCAGTAATCCTTCTATTTTTCTATCATGTTGCTTTAAGAGATATAGCACTTTTTCCGTCAAATAAAAGAAATCTAAATTTTTAGAACTTTAACGGGAAATGATAACTAAGTGCTTTTTGACTACATTTCAAAATGAAATCCAGTTATTTAGAAAGAGCCCAGGAATTTCAGCTTCTACATTGCGCTCATGGTATTTTAGGCACTTCTGGGGCTTCTTAGGTCTCTGAAGCAACAGTCTGTGTCTTGTAGCCTGTAGTTTTCTATCCAGGTTTTATAATCTGAGGGCCATGGATGCCTAGAAGGGCCATTTATGGGCTTCAGAAGGCCAAGGACACCCTGAAGTGTCATACCAAATTTTATGAATATGTGACTATGGGTATTTTCTTGGGGAAAACCACTATTTTCATAGTATACTCAAAGGGATCCATAAGTCCCCAGAGGTTAAGAATCAATGTCCTATACAGAGTGCTTTAGGTTATTGCCTTTGTCCTTCTTATTTATATTGTGTTTTTAGTTTCTGTATTATTAAAACTTGGGTGCTAATTTCCCACCCAATCTTCAAAGATAGTAACTTTAACATTTTTGCTGCCTATTTCGTGAAATCATTGTTTTCCAAAAAGACTGTTTCTTAAGCTGTTTTTACTTGTTTAATAATAAATTATTAAAAATAAATAAATAATAAAAGTAACAATTTTATAATTATAAGCTCCATCCATTCTATTGATTAACCTTTATCCAGCAGAAGTGCTCTGGACTGGATTTGCCGGAGTGGTCACAAACTCCTTATTTCTCTCTCCACAATTTATGGTGGATGTAGGGAAGAAGAGTTAAATGTAAAAGTAAGAGAACAGGAACCATGAGTTTCATCATGTCATTTCATCATGTCACTTCCTCTCATCAAAACTAAAATGAACTCAAATGAAAGGATCTTCCTAATGAACTAAATAAAGTCCAAAACATCTGGAATTCAAAGCCGTTCACATTTTTCCTCACGACTGATCCCAATGCTCTTTCTTTTGCCTCTAAGACCTTCATGTCCCATCCTGACCTGTTGGAATCATGCTCTACCTCCAAGACCTAGCTAAATTTTCCAAGCACTCTTCTGGATTTTTCCAAAGGGAATTTTGTTTTCCTTTCTCAGAATACATATCAAGATACCACTACTTTTTATGTTGGGCTGTCCTATGTCCTAATTATTTGTGTTCATTTCTCTGAAGACAGAAACTGGGTCTCACCCTTCTCGAAGTTTCTCACAGCACATACAACATTGGTTTGCACATAGTGATTGCTCAGCAAGATTATATTGGGTAGATAAATCCACTTTACTGCCCTCCACACTTCTGCCTTTATAGTAGTGGTTCTTAAACAGGGGTGATTATGCTCCCAGGGGACTGGTGGCAATGTCTGGAGATATTTTTGGTTGTCTCAGCTGGGGAAAGTGCTATTGTATCTAGTGATTTTACTAGGTTTTAGTGCCGCTAACCACCCCACAGGGCACAAGACATTCCCCGAAAATAAGAGTTATCTGGTCCAAAATGTCAATAGTGCCAAGGTGGAGAAACTCTGTGTCATGGGTGTGAATGTCTTACTGTGCTCTTGTCTTGTGTAGTTCAGGAGGGAGGCTCTGTATAATTTCTGTCTTCTAATTGGGAAGTTGGAGGAAGGGGTGCATTAGGGAATGAGCCTGGTAGTTACTGCCAAGGCTAGAGGAAAACATGAGTCTGGAGTGTCCTTAGAGTTGAAAGCCAGGAAAGTGAGTCCAAACATAATTTTTGTTTTAGTGAGGTGAAAAATTAAGATAAATAACTAAAATAAAGGGGCTAACAACAACAATAACAACAACAAAAAAACACACACAGAAAATCACAGAGGCTAGATGATGAGATAATTGAATTATGATAATAATCGGCAGTTGAATTTCTTGAATTATCTTTATGCTCTCTTTGCACCAGTTTGTGTGGGCTTCAGTTTCAATGAAATGAATCAGAAAGAGAAAATGTAGTTTCCATTTCATCAAGTGCTTTTGATATTTCCTTTGAGAGTTCTCATGACACCCTTACCCCACCCACCCTCCAGTTACACTTTGAGTGAGCTGGATAACTTAGAAGTCTAAAAGAGTGATGACACCTTCATAGTAGTAGGTTACCAGCCTGAAATTATTTGGCTTTGGAAACTGATAAACTAAGTACATGTGGTAAATCAAATATTTAAATATCTATTATGAACCGATTGCAATTAATTCTTTCCATGATATAGTTCTCAGAAGTTTTCTCACTACCTTACATTACATGAAAAACATACCTCAATAGGTCTTTCCAATTGAAATTGAAAAATCACTTAGAGTTGAACTCTACAAGCATCAAAGTAAGTGTTCTAAATTAGCGTCTTGTCTGAAATTATTTCTTATAAAAGTAACTTAGTCCATTCTACACATTTCTTAATTAGTTTCACGGATTCTTCTGATTGGGAAACATTGGTTAGATTTTTATAGTTCAGTTAAGAATACAGAAATAATTACCGGATGGTCAAGTTGGATGACAAGATTTCCTTTCAACAAAAGTGATTAATTCAAGAGAAAAGTATTTCGTTTGTCTGTATTGCTTAGAAAATTGCCTCCTCTCACCTCACTTTGACTATTGAGGATAGGGAAGAGACTTTCTAAATCTAATTTTTAAAACTCTTAATTCTATTTTTTTCCAATTTTAGAATAATATGTGAATACCATATTACATTTCTAGCCTGCAGTTTTTCTATCTGCAGACTGGCACCAAAATGCTAAAATATATTATTGAAAGGCCACAGAAATCCTTATAACAACTTACTTTTAAGAAAGAAGGCATGAGCTTATAGTTATTTGCAAAGTTCTTTCCAAATAAGAAATGCTTACAAATATTCACGCATCCTGTCTGAGAGGAAAAAAATATAACAGGGAAAATATGTCTTAAAAAGCATGTGTTTTACAGAATTCTCATTACAAAAATGAATGTGCTAACAATATGATAAATGCTGAGGGGTGACTGGGTTGAGGGTGAAGTGAAATGAAATCTCCGTAGCAGAAAAATGCCTGCATTCAGATGAGCATAGGTTACAGTGACGACATTGACTCTAAGTAGTCAAGACTTCTCCTTACAGCATCATGCGTGATTGATGTTCCAGAGGGACCCATACCACTGCGGGCCTCTGGGTTTCACTGCATCAGTATTTAAGGGAAACGCTAAGCCAGCTCCCAACACATTTATCATCTGATATAAAAATCACTGTCATGCTATATTTAACTAAGAAATATATGCTTGAAGTGCAGACTAAAAACAGCAAAACTTTTCAGGTAAATTAGTGGCAAGATTCAGTGCAAACCCAAACTAAAATTAAATGGACTAACAGTTATATTATGATTACTTGCCTTTTTCTTATCTAATTTTCTTTCTTTCTTCCTTCTTTCCTTTTTTCCTTCCTTCCCGTCTATCTCTCTTTTTAACTTTTGCCTTCTTTCTTTCAACTATCTATCTATCTATCTATCTATCTATCTATCTATCTATCTATCTATCTTCCTTTCTACTTATCTATGTATATGTGTATGCATGGGTGTTTTTGTATTAAAAATTTGGAGAATCTTTTATTTGGAAAGATCTTTACAATTAACTATAGGCTCATGCATATCTTTTTGAAAAGTAAGTGATTATAAATATTTCTATGACCTTTCAATAATGCCTTCTAGTATTTTAGTCCCATTTACAGATTAAAAAACCTGAAGGACAAAAATATTAATGTATATACATATATTTATTCCTATTAAATATATTTATTATATATACTAAATATTAAATACAAACTCAAATACCAATCAACAACAATTTTAGGTACCAAACTACCAGTAAGGGTTTTCTATTAGGGTTGGAAATAATCTGTTTCAGAGGATTAAAACCTGTATTTGTAAGTCCTTATCAAAGTCTTTTATTAAAAGCTACTTGCAGAATAATCAGAGCAAGAAGTCTCTTGTCAGGGATTCCATTCATTCTGCAAACATTTATTGAATTTCTATGAACTTTACTAGGTTTTAGAAGCAAAAAGAAATAAAGTGATATGCAGGTACTTCACATAGGAAGCTTATTTACAGCCCAATGATCTCTTCAATGGAAAAGTAAAGCTATTTCAGAAACAAAGCTTTTCTAAAAACTTATCTTTCTCACAAAATTTTGTGATTTTGGGGGAAGGATGACAAAATCATTCTTTTTTTGTTTTGTTTTGTTTTCAACTACAATGCACAGTACAGACATTTGAGCTTACAATAAATTTGAATGTGTAACTGGCACAAGAGTTATTTAACAAGAAGCAAATTGAGTTCCTTTTCCAGGTCTCAAGCTGAAAATTACCCTTAATAAAGATATATGCTTTTGCTTAGTTTTCTATAGTGCTGCTTTGCAAACAGTCCCATTGCTTGTTGCCAGAGAATGCTGTAGAGAATTCTCCCTTGTTCATAAACTTCATCTGACTGTATGGAAATTAAAATAACCTACGTGGGTTTCATTTATTCAATAGGTATTTACTGATTGCATATTTTATGGAAAGTACTGTTTTAAGATCTTTTGAAAGGTCACGGAGTAAAACAATGGAAATTACAATTTATTAGCAGGTAGTTTAACTATTAATTTAAAGGTAGAATGAGTGACAATGTTAGATTTTTATTGCTTGCATATATATATATATATATATTTATGTATGAATAGGTTTTTCTCCCTCCAGAAAATCTATAGCAATTCCTCACTTAAAGTTTTAGAAAAAGGATAAAATCCATAAACACTACAAGTCAACATAATAAAATAATTTTACTTCTTGTTCTGAATTAGTTGATCTTTAAACATCCATTGTTTTCCTTATTAAAAACTTAATCAATCTGAACATTTATGGATAAATTTATATTGTAGAGCATCTGCTGATGAAATGTAAAAATAAAATCTTAATTATACCCCCCACTAGATCTGCTGTGTTAATTCAAGACAACACATTCAAGTATTTAGACAGATGGTAGTGGAGGCCATATTAGCCTCTGATTTCTCTACAGGGAAGCAAGAGAAAGCAGAGCTCTTAGGATCTGGGCTTGTCTGCCTACTTTCACACTTTGAAATCCTCGACAAATGCTGATTTATTCACAGCCAAATGTTTTCCTATCTGATTAGGCAGTTTTCTACTTCAGTAAGCATGTAATATGGAGGTAGCTGAATTTCCACACTAAGGAGTGAAAAAACAATATTTATAGTTTGGAAATAAAACAATCTGGAGGAATCAGGACTGTTGGGATCATAAAGAGCTTCATAGGGAGTAAATTTTTGATGAATCCATACCATAGGGTTAAAGAGTTAAAAGCTTGGTTTCAAGAAGAATGAGACTAGGCTATGTTTATACAATAAACAAGGGTTTTAAAGAACTGTGTTTGTAATAAATTACCTTGAAGGCTGACTCTTGTCACTTATGATTGTATTATTCCTTGGACAAGAGGTGGACAAGTTAGTATTCTATTTGAATTCATCTCAGCTTACATTTTGAGTAACACTTTTAACTTTTCCTTGGAAAAATGAATGTAAGTAGCTGATGAATGCGTTCCTTCAAAGGGAGGTGGATTCCAAGTGACTTTTTTAAAGCAACACCAATTAAATTGACCTAAGAAAAATGCTAAATATTCATAAGCATAACTATGTAAAACTTCATTCTTGTGTAACATCATTTTACATTTACCAATTTGGTCACTCAGTGAGAAAAGGAACCACATTGTTATTAGTGGTAGTAACATCATGTTAAAAGAAGGTAACTGATAAGCTGAGAGTTTAGGTAGTTCTTACACATACTCCAAATGCTTGACTCATTCTAAGGCTCAGTACATTGTGTCTGCCATGATGATCATATTCCCAATTTCAGTGTCGCTTTTACATTCATTAATCAACAAATGTCAGTGATTACTGACAATGTACCTGGCAGTTTCTAAGCATTAGATATAAATCTGTATTTTAATGTTTACAATCTCATAGGTCAGATCTCCTGTCACTCATTATAAATTTTAGTCTGTTAAATATTTGTAAATACCAATTGCTTAAAGTCAAATATCATAGCATGATTTCTCAATTAGTTGTTTGGAAGCTACAAGTATCTGTTTGTCATAAATTAATTTGCCCTGTTTCTATTTGCATATTTTCCTTCTAAGGACAAACTAAAGGACAACTTCTCCCCTTGTCCCTCAGAATTTATTAAAGATTTATTTGTTTTTTTTTTTTTTAACTGTACATCATGTCTTAGTCAGTTTGGGATGCTGTAACTAAATACAATAGACTGTGTGGCTTAAACAACAAACATTTATTTCTCACAGTGATAGAAGGTTAGAAGTCCAAGATTAAGGTGCCAGCAAATTCAGCATCTTGTGAAAGCCACCTTCTTTCTGTATCCTCTCCTCTTTGTCTCTTCTTCTATGAGCACTAATCCCATCATGAGGGCTCCACCTTCAAGACTTGATTACCTCCTAAAGGCTCCATCTCCAAATATCATCACTTTGAGGGTTAAGGCTTCACCATATGAATTTTGGAGGAACACAATTCATTCCACAGCACATCCTCTCTGATCCAAATCTTTGCCATGGGTAATTTCTTCTTGTTTCTCCTTCTGCTTCTCTTCAATATGTACACATGTTATAAAGAATCTGGTTAACATGATCAATTCATTCATTCATGAAAAAGATATTTACTGATAATCATCCAACTTCAAGACAATGGGAAAACAAAGAGGTATAAAACATAGTCTTTGTCTTCAAGAAGTTTACTGTCAGCTCCTGCATTCATTGTGCTCAAACTTCATCACAACAATGTTCAGTCTAATCTCTTGGGAAGCTTGCTCAAAATGCAGTTTCCTACTCTTGCTCTCCAGAGATTTAGATTCTGTGGTTCTCAGAACAGGACCATGATTCTGTATCTTGAATAAGCACAAATAATTCTGATGCATGCGGGTGACCGGCAACAGTTAACACTGGCTTCTATTAGCTCTGTCTCTGTGTACCAGTTCCAATATGCAGGGTTTGTTTTGTTTTGGTTGTTTTTTTGCTTTTTCATAATTGCTATTGGTTGAAAGCGTATTATTTTCCAGACTATATACTTAACACATGTTATTTCATTAATCCTAATAACACTCTTATGGGGTAGGTATGACTACTTTCAGTTAACAGATTTGGAAGCAATGTCAGAGAGTTTAAATAACTTTACTAAATGTCCACACGCATTCATTCAACAAACATGTCTTGAGCTCTTATTAAGTAGGTACCTTTTATATTCTGGGAACACACTAGTGAAGAAGGTGTACAAACCTCTAATAGAGGATAGGCTTCTCTTTGATTATAAAACCTTATGCCATTATGTTTTACTACTCCCTTGTTCCTGAAATGTCTTTCTCTTCAATTCTGGTTATAGATTCCAATCTTATTTCTCGTGTCTGAAGGCCTCCAATTCCAATCTTTTCACAACAGATATTTGAATATGGTGATCTATGAATTTTTAAACACTTTATTGATAATCTTCAGGAAACTCAGTAAAATTCCTGATATTTTGTCAAGTTTTTTCCTTTGGCAAAGAGTCACCAGAATCCAACAGTTCCTGGAAGGAGGCTGTGATCCTCAAAATGTTAGTAATAAAGGGTGCCAACCCAGGTCAGAAAACTGGAATCGCTCTTTGGCCCAGAGTAGCTGCTTGAGAAATATTTTTTGAACATATGAACTTCAAAGAGATTTATATATCTAATACATATGGAAAAGCACTACTAATTTATACATGAATAAGCAGGTTGGGGGTGAATTATTTTAAAAGGTAACTGTAGAACAGAAGATTTCTTCTAGAGAGAACATGTATAGGCTACTAGAGAGATCAAGGAGTTGAAGGTGACACCAAGATTTGATCTTGACATTGTCTTCAAGTAGCAATGGAAACAAAGAAGAACAGCTGATTTGAGGTGAGAAGAGCTGAAATGGAATATGTTTTGGAAATGTCGACTCAAGAGTGGTGTCAAGGGATTCCCCGGTGGCGCAGTGGTCGAGAATCTGCCTGCCAATGCAGGGGACACGGGTTCAAGCCCTGGTCTGGGAAGATCCCACATGCCGCGGAGCAACTAGGCCCGTGAGCCACAACTACTGAGCCTGCGCGTCTGGAGCCTGTGCTCCGCAACAAGAGAGGCCGCGATAGTGAGAGGCCCGCACATCGCAATGAAGAGTGGCCCCCGCTTGCCGCAACTAGAGAAAGCCCTCGCACAGAAACGAAAACCCAACACAGCCAAAAATAAAAAAAAATAATAAATAAATAATAAAATAAAAAAAAAATAAATTTAAAAGAGTGGTGTCAAATATCCCTATGAATATGTTAAGTCAAACATTCAAAAGATCGATCTTAAATCCATAAGAAAATTCGTATTAGAGGTATAGACTAAATATGCAATTACTTGAAGACAACCTAATAATGGTGAAGTAAATTAAATTCTAAGAAGGAAGAATACTGAGAGAAGAAAAGAGAATTGGAACCGGAAATTCAGGAAGAAGTAAAACAGAGTAAGGGAGTAAGGAGAGCACAAGTGCTGAGAAATGTCTCAACTTATTTCAAGAACAAAAGGTTTATGATATTAGGTACTATTGGAATAAGCACTGGAGAGAAAAAAAGTATGAAATTTGATTTTTGTTAAAATAAGTATCTTTCAAAAGCATATATTTTGAAATAGAACTTACTCATTCCCCCAAGTTCCAAAAGATATGTAATCATCACCCTCAAAAATTTACACTCTATTAGGGGAGATCCGGCATAAGTATATTCTAGATATAAATACAAGTATGTACACACATATGTTTACTAATATCTAACACTAATAATTATTATCAACAAGTTACAGTTAATTGTCTATTTAAATACTGTTGTTTGTTTTTATTAAAGTTTGAATATATTTATATAATATATGTACACATACACGTAAATAGATGCTCACATAATAGATGAGGGACACTTTCTGCTATCAAGGAACTCAGAGAATAATGGGAGAAGCAGAGTTAAGCAATAAATACAATACAGTGGTGTAAGGATTAAACTTCACCATTATTAACTGGATGCTTCCTATGTGCAACAACTGATATGTTATCTCATTTATGCCCTCCCAACAGAGCCCATGCTTTTTATCATTAACTGCCAATATGGAAATAGGACACAGGGGTAGTGTCAGGAAAAGTGCACTCAACTTTAACTAAGAGGTGAAAAAGTGACATTCCAGAGGAAGTGGTAATTGAGTTGCATCGTGGGGAATGTCTGGAAAAAAGGCATCACAGAGAGAGCCTATGCAAATACAGAGGAAAAAAATGTGTTGGGCATGCTTAGGGAGCAAAAAGCAGTGCGGTTTAGCTGGACCGGCTAACTAATGGAATGAGACTGGAGAGTAAGCAGGGTCATATTCTAAGGCTGCTGAAATCTATGTATTTATTTAAGGTGTTTGATTCTATCTTGGAGGCAATAGAGAGCCATTTAAAAACTTCTGTTGTTGATGTTTGTTTCATGTTGGGTGTGCCCTGATACTGCTTGGGTTCTAAAATGATCATCCAGTTGTATGCAAATATATAGGAGAGGAAAGAGTCTGCAGGAATAGAAAAAAAAGGAATTTTGTAGTAACCATCTATGTAACAGATGATAAGAGCATAAATTAAGGCGAGGCAGTAGAAACAAAAAGGGGAAGAGGCATGAAAGAGCTGTTTAGGAGGAAAACACAACAAGTGTACAATGAATACCTTAAGAGAGTGAAAGGGTGTGCTAGTAACAATTATGCCAGAAATAAAAAAGGTATATATTGGCGCTGCATCAGGCAAACTGAGACATTACCAAGAGATGTGAAATAAATGATACAGGATTTCAAAGGAGGAAAGGAGAGAGAATTGTTTACCAGGTTTTGAATCACACATCTACTACTAACTAGCTGCAACAACATTAAACAAGTTCATCTCTATATAGTTCAATTTCCTCATTTTAAATGGGGACAATAGGGTTGCATTAGTAGATACATTGTATAATCAAATAAGTACATCTTGTGAAATACTTAGCATAGTGACTGACACATGGTCTGAGCTACATAGGTGTTTGCTCTTAATAAAGGAAACACTTTATGGAGAAGAGGGAACTGAGTTGGGCCTTGCAAAATGTATAGAATAGCAACATGTAGAAAATATGAAAAGGAGAGGCACTGCAATGATCATATATCAGATGTATTTGGGAAATGGAAATGGTCTAGTTTGACTGAATTGCACCAAATGGAAAGTAATGGGATATATATCAGGAGATTTATTTGAAAGGCAGTGCGTGAGAAACATGAAATGCAAGAAATTTAGACTTAACTCAGCAAGCCATGGAACATCACCAAAGAATTTTCAGCAGGAGCAGCCTCTGAGAATAGATTAAATTTTAAGAGGGACAAGTAGATGTGTGTGAAGGTCACACAGCAGTTTGGTATAGGTAATATTACAACTGAGTTCTGTCTCAAGTAACCAATAGACATGATCTTTTCACTGTACCATATTGATTCTTTATGAACCCTGTGGCATTCTGCCATGGTATACTGAGATGTAATCAAATAAAAATTTTGTTTGAAGAAGTACGATGTGTGAGTAATGGCAAAAAATTAGCTCTGAGCCAGCTATGTTACCGTATATAAACTGTAGAATCTCAATATTCTTAGCTTTAAAAGGGATGGTGTTTGCTCACAGAGTTAGTGAATATACAAATTTCAGTTTTCTAAAATTGTCTGTTGAATTTCTGGTATGGTTTCCTGCTGCATGTACTTCTATATGTTGTCCCCTTAAAATAAAGCTCCATTAACTGAAGTTATTTGAACTTACATTCATTCTTTACAACCTGTAAAAGTTTAAATGGTCTTTAGTGACTCAAATTATTTTATGGGAATTAAATGAAAAATTTTTGCTTGGCACATACTCAGTGCTTAATACATAGGAGCTATTTTATTATAACATTAGGATCAGAAATGACCCATCTATAGGGAAGTGTATAGTGTAGTGGATGAGAACAAGGAATCTGGATACTGACTACGGGATACAAAGCCCAGCTTTGACATTTACCAATCAAGTGACCCAGAAAAAGTTACTTAGTATATTTAATTGGAGGAAATAGTATTCGTATGTCATAGAGTTGTTCTGAAGATTTAATGAGATAATATTTGTTAAGATGCTTAAAATTTAATATTTTCAAACATTTTTATAATGCAATAAAATAAGGTAAATTTAATTTTAAAATAAATAATAAATCTAATAATTTAATAAAATGCTGAAAAACTGAGTGCTGGCTAAGTATACGATATACAAAATGAAATAAGTAAATAGACAAACAGAAACGTCATTTAATCATATTTTCCTTGGGATATCTCAGCCAATAACAACTATTAGTAACTGAGAATTATTGGCTTGGGATGACTGTAACTGTTTATTCTCCTAAACTTGTCTTTTTTTAATATCTTTCAAGCTCAGATAGTTTTCCTTCTTCCAGAATATTGCATCTCATTATTCCAGTCTTTAACCCAATTTTGGTTTTTGTTATTACATGCAAGAGTAGGAATGTAATAGGCTAGGCACTCAGTGAATGTCTGTGGGATATAATAATTAAAATATTTAACAAGATATACTGAACTTGGCAAATTTAATAATTTTGTATATTGATTAGTTGCTAAATCACACAAAAAAAGATATTAAAAAACCTGAACAATGCACTTCATGATCACAATCTGAAACTCTTATAGTTAAGAATGAATTTTTTTTCCTAAAGTAAATTTGTGCATTAATTAATTATCCAAGATTAAAATCCAACTGCATGGGACTTCCCTGGTGGTGCAGGAGTTAAGAATCCGCCTGCCAATGCAGGGTACACAGGTTCAATCCCTGGTCCAGGAAGATTCCACATGCCGCAGAGCAGCTAAGCCTGTGCACCACAACTACTGAGCCTGTGCGCCCTAGAGCCCGCATGCCGCAACTACTGAGCCCATGTGCTGTAACTACTGAAGCCCGCGCACCTAGAGCCCGTGCTCCACAACAAGAGAAGCCACCACAATGAGAAGCCCATCCACTGCAACGAATAGTAGCCCCTGCTTGCCACAACTAGAGAAAGCCCGTGTACAGCAACAAAGACCCAACACAGCCAAAAATTAAAAATAAATAAATAAATAATTTTAAAAAAACAAAAAAATCCAACTGCATTTATTCTTATTAGTAATTCATACTAAACAAAGTATGTATTATATTAAAATTATGTCATAAAATATACACAAATAATTATAATGATGGCTAGGAATGAATAGTAAGTGACATACAATAAAACAGGTATCTAGAGTGCAGAAATAGTAACAACAACAATAATAGCACTGAAAACATTTTTTAGTACTTTTTATGTGCCAACTATTCTAATCAACAGATTGTAACATGAACTCTTTTATAATCCTCACAACAATGCTATGTAGTGTTACTATTTTTATTTTACATATGAGGAAACTGAGGCATAGAAAGGTAAAGAGTCCAAAGTTGCAGTGATGATTCACAACAGCCAAAACATGGAAACAACCTAAATGTCCATCAACAGATGAATGGATAAAGAAGAAGTGGTACATATATACAATGGAATACTACTCAGCCATAAAAAAGAATGAAATAATGCCATTTGCAGTAACATGGATGGACCTAGAGATGATCATACTAAGTGAAGTAAGTCAGAAAGAGAAAGACATCGACAGTGTTTATTATATTTGAGGTCAATGATACACAAAATGCTATCTCCTTGATACTATAAAAAGCTGTTACTCAATTGTAGTTGTTGTGCCTCTCCCTCACTCCCCTCAATTCATATGTTGAAGTCCTGGGCCCCAGTACATCAAAATATGAACTTATTTGGGTATAGTGTCTTTATCAAGTTAAAATGAGGTTATCAGGGTGGGCCCTAATCCAATGACTGGTTGGTTCCTTGTAAAAGGGGCAAAGTTGGAAACAGACTTGCACTCAGGGAGAAGACCATGTGAACATGAAGACAGCCACGTACAAGCCAAGGAGAGTAGCGGGGAAGAGACCCTTCTCTCACAGCTCTCAGAAGCAATCAACTATGCCAATATTTCAATTCTGAATTTCTAGCCTCTAGAACTGTGAGGTAATAAATTTCTATTGTTTAAGCTAAAAAAAAAAAAAAAAAAAAAAGAAAGAGAAAGACAAATACCATACGATATCATTTACATGTGGAATCTAAAATATGACATAAACGAACTTATCTATGAAATAGAAACAGACTCACAGGCATAGAGAACAGATCTGTGGTTGCCAAGGTGGAGGCAGGGTGGGGGAGGGATGGACTGCGAGTTTGGGATTAGCAGATGCAAGGATGGATAAATGGATACATTTGGATACATAGGATGGATAAACAACAAGGTCCTACTGTGTAGCACAGGGAACTATATTCAATATCCTGTGATCAACCAAAATGGAAAAGAATATGAAAAAGAATATATATATGTATAACTGAATCACTTTGCTGTACAGCAGAAATTAACACAACATTGTAAATCAACTATACTTTAATTAAAAATAAACACACACAAAGTTGCAGTGATCGTAATAAATGAAGTCAGGATTTGAATTCAGGTAATTTAATCTCTAAGACCCCAAAAGGAAAACACAGTTTACAGTATGCAAATGGTATTTCTTACTTTTATCGTGTTTCAAAAAAAGCATTTGAGATGAATAATTGTGTGTTTACAATACTCATATTTAATTTTAAATAATTAGAGTACGTGAAATACTCAAGAATGTCTTCCCAGATGTCACTTTTCTTTATGCAAAATGAATATAAATTTGTTAATGAAAAAGACCTGTTGACTAGCTTAATAATTCCAATACATTTCCCACCTACACAAGGGGCAAAACAACAGCTACAGAAACTTGAGATAAACACATTTTTCTGCAATTATGACTTAAAATTTATGTCACAAATATTACATATTTCATTCTTTCTCAATGGTTTATTAAAAAGATAGAATAAAATAGATAGAGCTAGGTAAAAGAAAGCTAAATTTTTACACATGACTGGGTCTTGAGTAGACCTGATGAGATTTTGAAGAATAGATAAATACTGCCAAACTTCCATGAGAAGCATAATGTTGGATGCAAAAGGGCAATAAGCAAAATACTTTATTAGTTATATCATCAAGAATTCAGCTGTCCTAAATCTCTGCTCATGCTGCTACCACTCTATTGTTTTTGCTGCTATCGTGTTACATTTTCTTATTCTTCTCTATGTGTCCTGCCTTCTGCAAACTTCTGGCTTCTATAGTCTCACTAGCTATACTGCTTCGAAACACCACTGTATGTTTCTCATGCTTTCTAACTGTGCACATTACACTCTGCAGTTCTCCTGTATGCTAATTTCTACTGACCCTCACTGTACAGGTCTATCATGAATATATCCACAGAGAAAAGATCTGATTGGGGCAGCTGCATGATTTTATGGTGTTGCTGATGAGAAGAATTTGTTTTCTTCATAGCTTGTCAACTAGATCACTGATGGCAAGTGATGGCAAAACAGTGATGTTTGTTCTTGGTGGATATAGTCTGCACAGTAGGATTCTACTAGAATGGCCACACTAAGTCATGTCCTGATTGCAAGGAAAAGGGGAGCTGGAGGTGGTAGAGCTTGAAGAGAAAGTGCTGGTCCCTCTGGGTTAGAAGTCAAAGATCAAATTTTGAGACTGCAAGAGTGACTGCAAATTGAAAGGAGAAATCCTGTGGCACCACAAGGGGAGGAGCCACATCATCAGCTCACAAGCTGCCCTCAAACCTGAATCTTGAATTAAGAGTCTTGGCTGACTCTTATGTTATTCACGCATGGGACAAGACATTAAGGAACGTGCTGAAAAGTTACGAGGGTAATGAGCAGGAATTTCAACTGCTACCTGGCACTGGCAAGAGAAGATTGAGAATTCATATTCTACCAAGTTAAAGGGGCTCTGTAAACACCTTATGCATTTCATTAACAAACAAACAAAAGGAGGCTACATGCTCTTTGGCAGGGCTAATGGCGGACTCCAGGAGGGCTCTTGCCAAGGATTACTTCCCAGAACTTCTGCTGCCAGTGTCCTTGTCCCTGTGGTGAGCCACAGCCACCCCCCGCCTCTGCAGCAGATCCTCCAACACTAGCAGCCATGTGGCTGACAGGGTCCTGGTGCTCCGGCCTCGTGTCAGGCCTGAGCCTCTGAGGTGGGAGAGCCAAGTTCAGTACACTGGACCACCAGAGACCTCCCAGCCCCACATAATATCAATAGGTGAGAGCTCTCCCAGAGATCTCCATCTCAATGCTAAGACCCAGCTCCACCCAACGGCCAGCAAGTTCCAGTGCTGGAAGCCCCATGCCAATCAACTAGCAAGACAGGAACACAACCCCACCCATTAGCTGCCTAAAATCATACTAAGTTCACAAACACCCCAAAACACACCACTGGACGCAGCCCTGCCCACCAGAAAGACAAGATGCAGCCCCACACACCAGAACACAGGCACCAGTCCCCTCCACCAGGAAGCCTACACAACCCACTGAACCAACTTAATACACTGGGGGCAGACACCAAAAGCAACAGAACTATGAACCTGCAGCCTGTGAAAAGGAGACCCCAAACACAGTAAGTTAAACAAAATGAGAAGACAGAGAAATACACAGCAGATGAAGGAGCAAGGTAAAAACCCACCAGATCAAACAAATGAAGAGGAAATAGGCAGTCTACCTGGAAAAGAATTCAGAGTAATGATAGTAAAGATGATCCAAAATCTTGGAAATAGAATGGAGAAAATACAAGAAACATTTAACAAGGAACTAGAAGAACTAAAGAGCAAACAGACAATGATGCACAACAAAATAAATGAAATTTAAAATTCTCTAGAAGGAATCAAAGAACAGATAAGTGACCTGGAAGATAAAATATTGGAAATAACTACCGCAGAGCAGAATAAAGAAAATAGAATGAAAAGAATTGAGGACAGTCTAAGAGACCTCTGGAACAACATTAAATGCACCAACATTCGAATTATACAGGAGAAGAGAAAAAGAAAGGGTCAGAAAATATTTGAGGAGATTATAGTTGAAAACTTCCCTAACATGGGAAAGGAAATAGTCGATCAAGTCCAGGAAACACAGAGAGTCCCATACAGGATAAACCCAAGGAGAAACACGTCAAGACACATATTAATCAAACTTTCAAAAATTAAATACAAAGAAAAAATATTAAAAGCAGCAAGGGGAAAGCAACAAAAAACATACAAGGGAATCCCCACAAAGTTAACAGCTGATCTTTCAGCAGCAATTCTGCAAGCCAGAAGGGTGTGGCAGGACATATTTAAACTGAAGAAAGGGAAAAACCTACAACCAAGATTACCCTACCCAGCAAGGATCTCATTCAGCTTCGATGGAGAAAGTGAAACTTTTACAGACAAGCAAAAGTTAAGAGAATTCAGCACCACCAAACCAGCTTTACAACAAATACTAAAGGAAACACAAGGAAACACTAGGCAGGAAACACAAGGAAAGGAAAAGACCTGCAAAAACAAACCGAAAAGAATTAAGAAAATGATAATAGGAACATACAAATTGATAATTACCTTAAATGTGAATGGATTAAATGCTCCAACCAAAAGACATAGACTGGCTGAATGGATAGAGATACAAGACCCATATATATGCTGTCTACAAGAGACCCCCTTCAGATCTAGGGACACATACAGACTGAAAGTGAGGGGATGGAAAAAGATATTCCATGCAAATGGAAATCAAAAAAAAGCTGGAGTAGCAATTCTCATATCAGACAAAATAGACTTTAAAATGAAGACTATTACAAGAGACAGATATTACATAATGATCAAGGGATCAATCTAAGAAGATATAACAATTGTATATATTTATGCACCCAACATAGGAGCAACTCAATACATAAGGAAAATGTTAACGGCCATAAAAGGGGAAATCAACAGTAACACAGTAGTAGTAGGAGACTTTAACACCCCACGTTCACCAATGGACAGATCATTCAAAATGAAAATAAATGAGGAAACACAAGCTTTAAATGACAAATTAAACAAGATGCACTTAACTGATATTTATAGGACATTCCATCCAAAAACAACAGAATACACTTTCTTCTCAAATGCACATGGAACATTCTCCAGGCTAAATCATACCTTGGGTCACAAATAGACCCTGGTAAATTTAAGAAAATTGAAATCTTATAAAGTATCTTTTCCAACCACAACTTTTGAGACAAGGTATCAATTACATGAAAAAAACTAAAAAATATAAACACATGGAGGCTAAACAATACGTTACTAAATAAACAAGAGATCACTGAAGAAATCAAAGAGGAAATCAAAAATACCTAGAAACAAATGACAGTGAAAACATGACGACCCAAAGCCTATAGGATGCAGCAACAGCAGTTATAAGAGGGAAGTTTATTACAATCCTGTCTCAAGAAACAAGAAAAATCTCAGATAAACAACCTAACCTTACATCTAAAGCAGTTAGAGAAAGATGAACAAAAAACCCACAAAGTTAGCAGAGGGAAAGAAATCATAAGATCAGATCAGAAATAAATGAAACAGAAATGAAGGAAACAATGGCAAAGATCAATAAAACTGAAATCTGGTTCTTTGAAAAGATAAAAATATTGATAAACCATTAGCTAGAGTCATCAAGAAAAAAAGGGAAAAGACTCAAATCAAAAGAATTAGAAATGGAAAAGAAGTAACAACTGACACTGCAGAAATACAAAGGATCATGAGACATTACTACAAGCAACTATATGTCAATAAAATGGACAACCTGGAAGAAATGGACAAATTCTTAGAAAAGCACAACCTTCCGAGACTGAACCAGGAAGAAATAGAAAATATAAACAGACCAATCACAAGCACTGACATTGAGACTGTGATTAAAAATCTTCCAACAAACAAAAGCCCGGGACCAGGTGGCTTCACAGGCGAATTCTATCAAACATTTAGAGAAGAGCTAACACCTATCCTTCTCAAACTCTTCCAAAATATAGCAGAGGGAGGAAAACGCCCAAACTCATTCTACGAGGCCACCATCACCCTGATACCAAAACCAGACAAAGATGTTATAAAAAAAGAAAACTACAGGCCAATATCACTGATGAACATCGATGCAGAAATCCTCAACAAAATACTAGAAAACAGAATCCAACAGAACATTAAAAGGATCATATACCATGATCTTGTGGGGTTTATCCCACGAATGCAAGGATTCTTCAATATACGCATATATCAATCAATGTGATACACCATATTAACAAACTGAAGGATAAAAACCATATGATAATCTCAGTAGATGCAGAAAAAGCTTTCAACAAAATTCAACATGCATTTATGATAAAAACTCTCCAAAAAGCAGACATAGAGGAAACCTACCTCAACATAATAAAGGCCATATGTGACAAACCCACAGCCAACATCATTCTCAATGGTGAAAAACTGAAACTATTTCCTCTAAGATCAGGAACAAGACAAGGTTGCCCACTCTCACCACTATTATTCAACATAGTTTTGGAAGTTTTAGCCACAGCAATCAGAGAAGAAAAAGAAATAAAAGGAATCCAAATCAGAAAAGAAAAAGTAAAACTGTCACTGTTTGCAGATGACATGATACTATACATAGAGAATCCTAAAGATGCTACCAGAGAACTACTAGAGCTAATCAATGAATTTGGTAAACCTGCAGGATACAAAATTAATGCAGAGAAATCTCCTGCATTCCTATACACTAATGATGAACAATCTGAAAGAGACATTAAGGAAACACTCCCATTTACCAATGCAACAAAAAGAATAAAATACCTAGGAATAAACCTACCTAAGGAGACAAAAGACCTGTATGCAGAAAACTATAAGACACTGATGAAAGAAATTAAAGCTGATACAAACAGATGGAGAGATATACCATGTTCTTGGATTGGAAGAATCAACATTGTGAAAATGACTCTATTACCCAAAACAATCTACAGATTCAATGCAATCCCTATCAAACTACCACTGGCATTTTTCACAGAACTAAAACAAAATGTTTCACAATTTGTATGGAAACACAAAAGACCCCAAATAGCCAAAGCAATCGTGAGAAAGAAAAACGGAGCTGGAAGAATCAGGCTCCCGAACTTCAGACTACTACAAAGCTACAGTAATCAAGACAGTATGGTACTGGCACAAAAACAGAAATATAGATCTATGGAAAAGGATAGAAAGCCCAGAGATAAACCCACACACATATGGTCACCCTGTCTTTTAAAAGGAGGCAAAAATATACAATGGAGAAAAGACAGCCTCTTCAATAAGTGGTGCTGGGAAAACTGGACAGCTACATGTAAAAGAATGAAATGAGAACACTCCCTAACACCGTATACAAAAATAAACTCAAACTGGATTAAAGACCTAAATGTAAAGCCAGACACTATAAAACTCTTACAGGAAAAAATAGGCAGAACACTCTATGACATAAATCACAGTAAGACCCTTTTAGACCTGCCTCCTAGAGCAATGGAAATAAAAACAAAAATAAACAAATGGGACCTAATGAAACTTAAAAGCTTTTGCACAGTCAAGGAAACCATAAACAAGATGAAAAGACAACCCTCAGAATGGGAGAAAATATTTGTAAACAAAGCAACAGACAAAGGATTAATCTCCAAAATATACAAGCAGCTCATGCAGCTGAATATCAAAAAAACAAACAACCCAATCCATAAATGGGCAGAAGATATAAATAGACATTTCTCCAAAGAAGATATTCAGATTGCCAACAAAGACGTGAAAGGATGCTCAACATCACTAATCATTACAGAAATGTAAATCAAAACTACAGTGAGGTATCACCTCACACCGGTCAGAATGGCCATCATCAAAAAATCTACAAACAGTAAGTGCTGGAGAGGGTGTCGAGAAAAGGGAATCCTCTTGCACAGTTGGAGGGAATGTAAATTGATACAGCCACTATGGAGAACAATATGGAGGTTCCTTAAAAAACTAAAAATAGAACTACCATATGACCCAGCAATCCCACTACTGGGCATATACCCTGAGAAAACCATAATTCAAAAAGAGACATGTTCCACAATGTTCGTTGCAGCACTATTTACAATAGCCAGGACATGGAAGCAACCTAAACGTCCATCGACAGATGAATGGATAAAGAAGATGTGGCACATATATACAATGGAATATTACTCAGCCATAAAAAGAAATGAAACTGAACTATTTGCAGTGAGGTGGATGGACCTAGAGTCTGCCATACAGAGTAAAGTAAGTCAGAAAGAGAAAAACAAATACTGTATGCCAACACATATATATGGAATCTAAAAAAAAACAATGGTTCTGATGAACATAGGGGCAGGACAGGAATAAAGACACAGAAGTAGAGAATGGACTTGAGGACATGGGGAGGGAGAAGGGTAAGCTGGGACGAAGTTGGAGAGTAGCATTGATATATATACACTACCAAATGTAAAATAGATAGCTAGTGGGAAGCAGCTGCATAGCACAGGGAGATCAGCTCAGTGCTTTGTGACCACCTAGAGGGGTGGGATAGGGAGGGTGGGAGAGAGATGCAAGAGGGAGGGGATATATGTATACATATAGCTGATTCACTTTAATACCAAGTAATACCAAGTTATACAGCAGAAACTAACCCAACAGGTAAAGCAATTATACTCCAATAAAGATGTTAAAAAAGAAAAGAAAAAGAAAAATGAAGGGTGATAATAAAAAAAAGGGCTTCCCTTGTGGTGCAGTGGTTAAGAATCTGCCTGCCAATGCAGGGGACACAGGTTTGATCCCTGGCCCGGGAAGATCCCACATGCGGTGGAGCAACTAAGCCCGTGCACCACAACTACTGAGCCTGCACTCTAGCGTCCGTGAGCCACAACTACTGAGCCCACGTGCCACAACTACTGAAGCTCCCGTGCCTAGAGCCTGCGATCTGCAACAAGAGAAGTCACGACAATGAGAAGCCCGCACACTGCAACGAAGAATAGCCCATTCGCCGCAACTAGAGAAAGCCCACGCACAGCAACGAAGATCCAACACAGCCAAAAATGAAAACAAATAAATTAATTAATTAAAGAAAAAAACCCTAAAAAATAAAACAAAAACAAAAACAAAAAAAGACAGGCCTTGTCTTAATATTAAAGACCACCAAAGATAAGGTATATGCCCCAGGACTAAAGACAGTACTAAAAGACAGATGTCCTGTCAAAGTGTACATCAAAGCCTCCAAAAACACAAGACAGTTAGCTAATTATTCTGCTGTCTCCTACAATAAAAAATAAATAAATGGTCAGAGAAACAGAAAAGAATCTAGAGTCCCTACAACAAGTTTTCCATAAAGATTGGCTAGTAATAATTTACTAAATATACAAAGAAGACAAAAAAAGTGATCCATATTGAGGAAAAGAAAAAGCCAATTGAAGTGCAAACGACTTGCGCATGACTCAGATGTTGGAATTAGCAAACCAGAATTTAAACGTAATTATTATAATTAAGACTTAAAGGAAAAGATAGTCATAATGGGTGACAATTTCAGCAGAGAAATAAAAATTCTAAAACTTAAAGCATAATATCTGATGTGAGAAATCCACCTAGTGGGCTTAAAAGCAGATTGGTAAGAGCAAGTAAAATGGTAAACGAACCTGAAGACAAATTAATCGAAATTATCCAATCTAAATAAGAAAAAAAAGTGAAATTCAAAAAATTATGGAGCATTATTGATCTGTGAGTCAACATCAAGTAGTCTAATAAACATGTATTTAGAGTCCCAAGAGAGGAAAGAGAGAAAGGTATAGATATAATCTTTAAGGAAATAATGGCCAGAATTTTCTTCCAAAATTTGATTTAAAATACACCGTCTGTGAACTCTAACCAGTAAAGCAAGAAAAATAAATAAATAACATAAATACAGGAAAGAAAGAAATAAAAGGCCATAAAATCATACATGGGAGACATCCTAGAGAATTTTAAATTAGTTTACAACTTGTACAAAAAATTCTTCTTATAAAGATATAGTAATCTATAAAGTGAGGGATTTGTATAAAAGGAGACAAATAAATCAATGAAAGAGAAGTCTAAAATTAGATCCAACCACGTATATGGTCAATTTCTTTTCAACGAAGAACCCAAATAACTCAATGGATAGAAGAAAGTCTCCACAACAAATAGTGCTGGAGTAAGAGGATGTGTGCATAGAGATAATGAATTTTGACCCCCACCAAATGCCATTCACAAAAATTTGTTCCAATATTACAGACCCAAAGAGAAAATTAAAGTTCAAAAACTTCCAAAAGAAATCCTAAGGTAATTTATTTGAAAGTTTGTGATAGTCAAATATTTCTTAGAAAAAAATACAACGAAACTAACCATAAAATTTTTAAATGATAAATTAATCTTCAAAATTTAATATTTCTTTTCATGAAAAGTCATCAGAAAGAAAATAAAACAGCATGCTACAAGCTGAGGGAACATATTTAAAATACATATATTTGACATATCTAGAATCTATAAAGAATTTCAACAAATCAATTAGGCAAACAACTTAAGAAAAAATAAGAGTTTGAACAGACAGTTCATTAAAGCAAATGTATCAGTGTCCAATAAATACATGTAATACTGTTCAACATCGTTAGTTATTAGGGAAATATTACCACCAAAAGATAGCTCTTAACCCACATTAGACTGGGTAAAATCAATGTTAACATTTCATTGTAATCCTATCTCCCAGCCATCCCAAATATCCCTCCCCTGGGAAAACACTTGGTTACCCACGTGTATTTCTAGAGTCATTTTAGGCATATGTGAACATATAAAACATAGAGCTGTTTTCTTTTTTAACATATAAATATTAGTATACACTACACCCTGTTATGTAACTTGATTTATTTGGAGATCCGTCCATATTAGTACATAAAGAGATCACTCATGTTTGTAACTGAAAATAATGTTCCATGTAGAAGCTTCAGTTTAACACTATAAAAATCATCGAATCATGTGGTTCAAATCTTCAATACCAAGTAATTATTTTTATATTTCTTTGCTCAAGCATCATCTGATATGTATATGAACAATATGATAGCAAATTTAAGTTAAATCAAAGGTAGCAGATAAAGTTACTACCGTTACTGTATTATCTAAATCAGCTAACACCCAAATATCATCTAATATCTTAAAAAATAATTCCAATATTCCATAGTTACTAAGTTTAAAACATGTATTAAATAAATATTTTTCTAATTACATTTAGCAAACTCACAAGAAAACTGTACAATTGACTATGGACTGCAGACACTTTAGATGAATGAACAATAAACAAAAACGTTGTCATAAAAATTAAGCAACAGTGTACAGTTTTAAGCAGAATGTTTTGTAACTTTCAAAAAAAGGAAGAGATAGATGCTATTGTTTCTTCATTGAAGTAATGCAAAACTAATCAGAAAATTTCATTATAAACTCTTTAGTTCGTTATATGACCTACTTTATCTCTCATTTACAATCTTTCAAAAACATGTTTTTAGTTTTTTTTTTTTTGTCCTCTTGCCCTCATCTGATTGAAGTGAATAAACTTTTCTTCACTTTTAGAAAATCGTACTTCCTTTAGGCCAGATTCCCCTCAGAGTGAAAAGTGATTTTATGGATGTCAGCAGAAGTGAAATAACTGTAAGAAATCAAACCTCCATTCAGGTATGATGTACAGGGCTCTTTGGTCAACACTGCCACATCTATGGCTCACATATTGTTTCTGTGAATGGAGACCCAAGTATGATGCCTGAAATTAAACACTGCCAAAGTGGCCTAAAGGGGCTAACATATTTTAGAGTCACAAAGTGGGTATTTTTCTAGGCTGAAGGCCACTGTTTTCAGTTTTTATTTTTTATTTCTTAATCTAATATGTATTAATCTCTAAAAAGCAGGGCAAAAGCATGATAATATTTTTTTTTCTTTTAAAAAGGTTAAGTCTTCTCCTCACTCCAGTTCTTTATATCACTTGCTCCTCTCTCCAGAAGCAGCCACTGCTACAAATCTCTTGGCTCTACTTCCTGAGTGGTTCTGTTATTAGTAAACAAATGGTAGTATGCTGTCTATAATAATTAATGTAATTAAGTACACAGCTGTGAAAATTTTAGAAATGTACTCACAGCTAATGTATAATTTAAAATTCCAAGAATCAAACCTTAATTTCTGAAGGTATGCTCTTACTTCTGTGCTGCTGAACTGTAGTAACTATACCCGTACGGTACTTGCAAAAGTCTAAAGTACAACACAAGTGAGAGGCTCTAATGCATTGCTTTCAAGTTAGAATGAAGCCACATGGAGCTTCTGAGCTTAAAAGAAATGTCTGACCACTGGCTTTCCTCTACTCCCTGTTTACTTCTTAGGATAGAGCTCAAGCCCTGGCTCATGGACTTCTCGGAGGGCCACAGGAAAAGGCGAAAGTTACTTAGGCACCATTATTCTGTATCCAGACTAATACCAGAACCAACACATGGCATGACCTGGAGCAGAGCTGCTATAAAAATGTATTTCTCCTTTAACCCCTCCATGTAAATCATCAGAAAGCTTCCCTCCACTGATTTAAACAAATTTGTCTTTGACCTCTAGAGTCAGAATTGGCCTCAACAACCCTTTCAGATGGTTGTAGTATTGACTGTTTGATGTATGTCAGCTACCATAAAATGCAATACTATTTCATGACAGATCTTCAAATAATGCCAGGTATGTCCAAAGTCATGGTAACAGTCTCTTTATTCCAAGTAAATCAGTAGCATGAAATACTGCAGATTAATGAAATAATGCACTTTGTTGTATCAAGCTTTGGCATCTAACGCAGCTGTGATTTGTGGTAGTGTTCAACCAGTTGCAACACCTGTCAGCATGCTTCCTCTAGAACTTCAAAAGGCTTCCGATAAATACCAAATGCTTGAAAGGGTTCTAATGTGCATAAGTAAGAATTTTTCAGGGTCTGTGATTTTTGGTATTTAACAACCAGATCAGTATAATAGTTCATAAAACAATCAGTTGCTTAATGATCTATCTGCAAACATTCAAGTCCGACAATTTGAAATACCGCAGAAGACCCAAGAAATTATATTTGTTCACTTTTCTGGAAGAAAAAACTTATTGAACACTCTTTAACTAAAACCTAAACTCTAAAACTAGAGAAAGATTTCCAATCAAAAAATATTTAGATAATTTCTTTAAGCATTAAATGTTTTTCAAGGAGTTTTCAAGCAGTTTCCACCAATTGATATATATATGTATATATAAATTAAAATGTATAAACATTATATATCTTATATAATTAAATATTGTTCATTATATAACAATAGATTATATTATACATATAAATTATTATAACTAGTATATATTAAATATATAAACAAAATATTCACAAATATATACATATATATAAATTTATATCTCTAAATTGAAATGAATTTCAATATCTTTATGTTTAATAAACTGTAATACAGGAAGATATTGTATTGAGTACAGTATTAAAACATTTTGGTACTTAACAGTTCAAAAATTATTTTATTTAATTGAGACCAACTGGCCTCATTGCTTCTTATAAACGTTGCAATATATATTCGGTAAAAAGGAATAAAAATGAACACATGTTTCTCCTTAAAGAAGGCAGACAAAGGTTTTTCTTACACAATAAATCAGCTGCTAGTGGATTTCTAGGACATCGCTTTAGGCTATTTAGGTATAAAACTTAAGAAAAAAAATTACCTTTGTGTGGATCCAAAACTGGTAGAGGAGATTGAACTGAAGATGAACAGCATAGACTGAAGGTGGTATGAAGAGGGCCAGTGGAGAGTAGAATATCTGAAAGATTAAAACATTGTAAATTTGCATATAGGATTTCTCAACATACATATACTATTACTAATGATTCAATATTTTGAGTCTATCCTTCAGCAAATATGCCTTGTTTTTAGCAAATATATCTTATTCTGTACATTTTATTGCCATGTTTGACTTTGCAACATTAATTTTTCCACATGATGATAAAGTTATAGACATGTTGGAGCTAAGTTCACTGGACTTCTATTTCACATTTAATATTGTCTGGTTAACATAGCATACATTGTATGTTATTTCCTTAATCTTGAAAAGGTTGGGTGTATTTCCTGGAAGTAAAGAGGTTTTTTAATATATACAAAAATAGTCACTTTCTTTAAGTAAAAGAAATGTAGGAGCATGTGCCTTTATACCTTGACAGCTCCTAAACACTGTATTTTTACGGCATTCTGAGTAACAAAATGAAATTATAGTAAAAGACAGTAACTTCATATGAGAAGGGGAAAGAATACATTTTCCCTTTTAAATTTTACTTTATTATTTTGTGGTTGACAATATCTCCTGATTTTTTTCAAAGTTAGTAAAGAAGGAGCTATGATATTGTGCCATTGTGGAAACAAGTTTTGAAGGTCCCTATTTTCTAACAGACGGAAATGCCTCTGCCTTGGGAAAACAACTTATTCGTAAACCACTGGTTAGAATCAACGAATAAGCACAATCTGCTGTGTTCTCCCAATGACTTTGATCCCCAAGAGTGGTTTCATGTTGTAAGAAAACTTTTTATTAAATGAAAAACTAAACAACAAAATAGGAATAAAAAGAATCTGACTTCCACTTTACATTTTGGGTTTTATAAAGT
This sequence comes from Balaenoptera ricei, assembly GCF_028023285.1. Taxonomy (NCBI): domain Eukaryota; kingdom Metazoa; phylum Chordata; class Mammalia; order Artiodactyla; family Balaenopteridae; genus Balaenoptera; species Balaenoptera ricei. Next base: position 69,451,593 of record NC_082647.1, read on the forward strand.
TAATATTTCCAAAATATGAGATATTTTTAAAACATGTTTTCAGAATACTACAATTTTATTTCTGAATTATTTTAAAGCTTTTGTTCTCAATTAGGCCAAATATCATTTCAGCAACGTTTAGTAATGAGGATATATTTGAAATCAGACATTTCCGTAAACTCTTATAGTTTTTGTTTCGAACTTTAAGTCATGAAAAATCTCAGCTGTCATCACAACAGGGTCAGTTTCATTATTTATAAATTCATTATTAAGCAGTGGATTAGATCAGTGAACAACAAAAGAACACTGGGCTCTTACTCAAGACATTCCCTTTTAAGCCTTCATTCCACTACAGAATGGCTCTGTAATATTTACAAATTTCTTAAACTTCTCTAGGCTCCAGTTTCCTCAAATGAATGGTGAAGGAGAAGACCATCTGAAATCTAGCCATCTTTCTAGTTCCAAAAAATCTCTAATATTGTGATTTGATTTGAGGATATATTAATATAGTTCTCTTACAATAGGTGAAAAAAATATTTGAAACACATACATGACCAATGATTGAAGTGTTTTAAGTTAAGGAATATTTTGGAAACTTTGAGATGTAAATAAAAATATAGAACAAACTTATCTTGATGCTTAATAAATAGTTCTATCTGGAAAAAGAGTGCATACAAGATGACTATTTATAGTTCATTATAATTTCTCAAAGTGTGAAGAAATAGTCCTTTGAGATAACAACAGCTATTATGGAAAAGGGTGTTTTATCATTAGATAAACTGTGAAGAGTTGCGTAAGGCAAATGACCTTTCTTTACCATAGAACTTTTCAGAGACTTTATCATGCTAGTACAAACCACAAGCCTGTTAGCCCATAGAACACTTTCTTAAGGAATTTCCCATAAGATTTCCTAAAAACGTATTTGATGAACCATGTTGTTGAATTGGAAGAATCAGTATTCTAATATGACCATATTACCCAAGGCAATATACAGATTCAATGCAATCTTTAACAAATTACGAATGGTATTTTTCACAAAACTGGAACGAAAAGTGTTTTAATTTGTATGGAAGCACAAAAGACCCCAAATAGCCAAAACAAGCTTGAGAAAGAAGAACGGAGCTGGAGGAACCATGCTGCCTGACTTCAGACTATACTACAAAACTACAGTAATCAAAACGGTATGGTACTGGCACAAAACCAAACACATAGATCAATAGAACAGGTTAGAAAGTCCAGAAATAAACCCACACACTTACAGTCAATTAATCTATGACAAAGAAGGCAAGAATATATAATGGAGAAAAGACAGTCTCTTCAATAACTGGTACTGGGAAAACTGGACAGCTACATGTAAAAGAATAAAATTAGAACATTTTCTAACACCATATACAAAAATAATCTTAAAATGGATTAATGACTCAAATGTAAGACTGGATACTATAGAACTCCTAGAGGAAAACATAGGCAGAACACTCTTTGACATAAATCGCAGCAATATTTTTTTGAATACATCCCTAGAGTAATGGAAACAAAAGCAAAAATAAACAAATGGGACCTAATTAAACTTAAAAGCTTTTGCAGAGCAAAGGAAACCATAAACAAAAAGACAACATATGGAATGGAAGAAAATATTTGCAAATGATGCTACTGACAAGGGCTTAATTTCAAAAATATACAAACAGCTCATACAGCTCAATACCAAAAAAACAATCCAATCAAAAAATGGGCAGAAACAGACATTTCTCCAAAGAAGACATCCGGATGCCCAACAGGCACCTGAAAAGATGCTCAACATCACTAATTTATTAGAGAAGTGCAAATCAAAACTACAATGAGGTATGGCTTCACACCGCTCAGAATGACCCTCATAAAAAACTCTAAAAATAATCAGTGCTGGAGAGGGTGTGGAGAAAGGGAACCCTCCTACTCTGCTGGTGGGAATGTAAATTGGTGCAGCCACTGTGGAGAACAGTATGGAGGTTCCTTAAAAAGTAAAAATAGAGTTACCATATGATCCTGCAATCTCACTCCTGGGCATATAGCTGAAGAGAACTCTAATTTGAAAGATCCATACACCTCAATGTTCATAGCAGCACTATTTACGATAGCCAGGACATGGAAGCAACCTAAATGTCCATTGACAGATGAATGGATAAAGAAGATGTGGTATCTTGATACAATGGAATATTACTCAGCCATTAAAAAAGAATGAAATAATGCCATTGGCAGCAATATGGATGGACCTAGAGATTATCATACTAAGTAAAGTAAGTCAGACAGAGAAAGACAAATATCATATGATATCACTTATATGTGGAATAAAAAATATGATACAAATGAATTTCTTTACAAAACAGAAATCGACTCATAAGCATGGAAAACAAACTTATAATTACCAAAGGGAAAGAGGAGAGGGGGTTTGGATAAATTGGGATATTGCGATTAACAGATACACACTACTATATATAAAACAGATAAACAACAAGGATCTACTTTAGCACAGGGAACTATATTTGATATCTTGTAATAACCTATAATGGGGAAGAATGTGGAAAAGTATATGTATATATATGTGTGTATATATATATATACACATATATATATTAAACTGAATCACTTTGCTATACACCTGAAACATTATAAATCAACTATACTTCAATTTTAAAAAATTGATGAAACAATGTCTCAAATCTTACAAATCAGTAAATATAATGATGAACTTACAATTAGAAAAATGAACTCAGCATAAATTATAAAAAATAAAATTTCTAATAAGAAATAAAGATATATGTCAGGGAGTAAGTCACATGAATCATATTAAAATTAATTTCTTGTGATTAATATAATACTATAAAAAGAGTCTAATGATACAATTAAGGTTCCAATTTCTAAAATTGAAATCAGCTTAGTAAATGTCATCTAGTTCTGAGAATTCTTCCTATCTTCTTCTCTACTTCCAAATCCTAACAGTTTTAAAAACTGGTTTAAGTGCCACTTCCATCATAAAGCTTCAGATGGTACTAATTTGTCAGAAGAAATTTCTCCTTCCTCAAACTTAAACTCTCAGTACCTGGGCCAGAGGATATTATACTGTTTCCCAAATATATCCATTTCTGCCATGCATTCAAACCCATGTTATTCTGACTCCAAGGCTCTTTAGCCTTAAATTACCCTATCTACCTTAGGTTATTTTATTATCTTTTGATAGAGGTCATATATAATAGGGTCATAAAGGAGAGAAACAACACAGATCTGTATGTGTGAGGAGAGAATGAGGATAGGTCTAGAGGGTTTTTGATTATCTTTTGATAGAGGCCATATATAATAGGGTCATAAAGGAGAGAAACCACACAGATCTGTATGTGTGAGGAGAGAATGAGGATAGGCCTAGAGGTGACCTTAGGTGAATGGGGAGGAGATGAGTGGGTTTTATTCTGTTCATCAAGTACATGGGGCAGGCAGGGGTTGTATGAGGAAGCATCATGAAGCAAGAAGCAACATGGCCTTGAGGGGGAACTGTAAGTATTCTGGCCTGCAGAAGCCATTAGAGAATGGGCAGGAGATTGGGGGGAAGCGTGGAATTCATGGATAGATCTCAAGGAGTCTGTGAACCCCCTGAATAGGACTACAATAAAGTGTGAACTTGTATGTATGGGGGAATGTGTGATTTTCTAAAGAAACAATCTATAGCTTTCATCAGGAAGTCTCTGGGGAATCTGTGGCTCACCACAGCCAAACAAAAACAAAAGATAATTTAGACATTGGTCAAACCAGAGAGGGAGCATTTTAATGCCATTCTAAGGAGATTGGATTTATCCTAGGCCAGGAGGGAGTAGTTAACATGTGATTTTTAAGCCTGTAAGAAATATAAAAGTGGTATGAAATCCTATTTGTATAGCCCAGTTAAAAATCTTGCACATTCACCACAGCAGTAGCCATGGGAATGGAGAGGCAGAATATATACAAGAGATCAATGGATTTGGTAACTATTTAAACATAGGAGATGAGAGAAACAGAGGAGAATTAGAAGACACCCAGATACCTGGCTTGTGTGAAAGGTGATGTTGTTCACCAAGATGATGAATAGGAGGAAGAGTAGACTTATAAAGTTCATCTTAAGGTATATTGTGTTGAAGCCCTTGAGGAATATTCCAAGAAAGCTGTTGAGGAAGCAAATATGTCCTGCAAATATCAACTGAACTAAAAAACAACACTGGATTTACAGTTATGGACCAGTGGAGCAGGTAGGCCTCGAATGCAAACCTCAGTAAGTTGAAGAATCATTCAAAGGAGGTGATGAAACAGAGGTAGGTTTGATTTACTTCTCTCTTTCTCCAAGAACAAGGAAGGAGAGAGCTGGAGGTATTTCTTGAATAGAACATATGGATGAGGGAGGAGACATTGTGTGTGTGGGGTGTGTGTGTGTGTGTGTGTGTGTGTGTGTGTGTGTGTGTGTGTTTTAATGTGAGAGACATGAATATATTTATGGTATATTCAGAAGGAGCCAGTTGAGAGGAAGAGGGACAAATGCCAGGAGTCACTGACAGGACAAAGTCCAACAGACGAACACAGTAGGACCAATGTCACCAATCTAAGGATTAGACCTACTGAAGAGAGGTGAACATTTTCTGCAAAACTAAAGTATATGCAGTAGGTCCTTGTTGGTTATCTATGAACCTAAATGGGAAAAGAACTTGAAAAAGAATAGATACATGTATAACTGAATCACTTTGCTGTATGCCTGAAACAAACACAACATTGTTAATCAACTATACTCCAATATAATGTAAAATTTTTTTAATTAAATTAAATTTAAAAAAATTTTTTAAGTATATGTACTTGTGAATTCACAAATCTTCATGAAAATATCTGAACAGAAATAAAGAGAGGGAAAAGCAGAACAACTCATTTCTCTGTGAAGTTTAAAATTCATTTATTGGCTGACAAATAGGGGCAGCAGTGGAAAGATCTTGAGGAGATTGAGGAATTTTAGAAAGGCTTCTCCCAGGTAGGGGAGAGGCTCATGCTTATGGCTTGGTGAGCAGCACCTACAGCTCATTTGGGTTTGGAAGCCATTCGTGGAGGGGCACCAAACTCCCAGCTGGTGATGGAGGACACCCATGGCGCTCAGCAAGCTGGGTGTGGGAGTGAAGCAGGTGAGTGGCCAGATTCAAGCAAGGCTTGGAGACTTAAGGGCAGATGTAGCAGAGGGAGGTAGCCTGTGCTTGCTAGAGTCACGGGCATTAAGCATCTTAGGTTAGATGAAGTAGGAAGGAAAGCCACGAGGAATGACAAGTTGGGAGAAGAAGCAGGGGTTGACAGAGGAGAGCTGTCCTTGAATAAGCTGTAAGCAAAATGGTTGAAGCTCAAGGGTATAATTACTTTGAAAGAAATATTTTTAAAAAAATCTTTTGAGCTCCAGATTCATGTCTACTTTATTTTAATAAAGTAGTTAAACCTGACTAACATCTGCACTTCTATGATTCTTATTTATTTTTGTAACACTTTACAGACATTTTCCTTGAGAATTGAGAAACTAAAGATTGAATAATTCCTTAAGTCTGTGATTAGCAATGACACAGAGCCAATTCCTCTGATTGCAGGTAGAGTACTGATCTCCGTCCTTAAAACGCATCTACTTAAATTGTTATGTTTGGAGAAAGTGTTTGGGTTTCCACTTAGAAAGTCTTCTTTAAGAAATCTGGGCCCACCTTTCTGTTTCCATTTCTGTGCTCTTAGCCATTTCCCCTTTTCCCCATTCCGCCTTCTTATACATCCTGTATTCTAGCCATACTCATACTGTGATGGGTTGAATTATGTCCCCTAAAAAGGGAAGATTTGGACACAGAGACAGACATGAACCCAGGAAGAACTTCAGGTGAAGAGGAAGGCAGTGATCGGAGTGATATATCTACAACACAAGGAACACCAAAAACTGCCAGCAAACCACAAGAAGCTGTGGATCTGATGCTTCCTCACAGCCCTCAGAAGGAAGCAATCCTGCCGATACCTTGATCTTAGATTTCTAGCCTCCAGAACTGTGAGACAATACACTTCAGGTGTTCTAAGTCACAGTTTTTGGTACTTTGTTAGGGCAGTTCTAAGAAAATAATACACATACCATACATGTTACTTGCCATTCCCTACGTTTATCATATTTGTTCATAATTTTGTGTTTTCACAGACATTCTCCTTCTACATAATGTTCCACTTACAACCATATTCATGGCAAAATTTTTTTCTTCTTACAGGTTGGTCTCAAGCCTCGTTTCTTCTGTGATGCTCCACTTGACCCTCCTTGGTTCTCAGAGCAGACATGTCTCTCTAAATCCTTAACAATTTGTATTACAATGGCTGTAGACTTGATTGAATCCCTCCAAGGAAAGCAATCACCTTAAGAACAAAAGCTCATGTCTTACTTCTCTTCATATGCCCAACCTCTGCCACCATGAAGACCTCTGTCAGTCAAAAGTGTATATAGAAAAAAACATGAGTGGATGCGCTTCTCAAAACAAGAAAAATAACATGTAAAGGGAGTGTTTTAGCCACTTGAACATTTTTTTAAAATGCCAATAAGATATTGCTGTTTTATGTAGAGGTCTTCACTATGATTCCCCTTATTTATCCTTCATTATAAGGACTACAAGTGACTATTAGACTTCTGTAAAGAAAAATATCAAAAATCAGGGGAAAATTTTATTTTTACCAAATTTCAAAATGGCTTCGTAAGCACCAGAATAGTTCCATTTTGCTGATCTGTGCTAGAATCAAGGATCTAAAACTGGTCAACACACAAACTGGCAAAGTGCTTCATTTATTTAATGTATGGACATAAACTTTGTCTTACTAATGTCTTTGAATGGAGGTTGAGGGTGGTGAAGGGATACCTTGGAGTTCTGAGGCAAGGTCCTGAGAGAAGTTTTGTTTTTTTTACTTCATGGGGGGCTCAAGGCATGTTTTCCTTCTGTGACATAAGAGTTGTGAGAATTTTATCCCCACTGCATTTGACTGCGTTACATCAAAGTTGTTAGTTTCTTGTGTCTTTATTTGTTCGCATTTATCTTTATATAACTCCAACTCCCATATATTGAAAAATAGTCTTTGCTTATGCAGTTTGGCAGAGAGTATGTCATAATAAAAAGATCTGAGATTTCACTAAAAGTTCCTCTGCGGTTTTTATGTGTAATATAAAAACAATATTATACATGTGAATCATACTTGATATAGTTCAAATAATTTACACACTCATTATTTAAGGTGATCTTCCAATAACAATATGAGAAGGCAGAGCAAATATTAATGCCTAATTTCATGTTCAAAATCACTGAGATTCAAATATTACTTAATTGGTTCAGGGTAGCAAATCTAGCTAATAACTGATCTAAGGCTGGGACCCAGACTTCTTTCTTCCAAGTGAATTGTTCTGTACTGTTTCCTCAATGAAATTAATATGTATTTTGAAATTATTATGCTCAAAAATAATATCATCATACATTTACATATTCCCTAACTTATAGATATAAAGGTTTTCACAAATTGATATTTTAACTGTATGTCTTTCCTCTGATACTGGTTAAAATTTACTTCTTTTTAGATTGTTAATATGCTCTAAACATATTTTACTAATTCTTGTAATATTGGTAATACCAACCTAAAAAACAAATACCTCTGAGAGATACTACAGAGCTAAAAAATAAATTACATAACCCAGTCATTTAAACTAACTGTTTATCATTTTTTACTGCTTTTAAAAGAAATACTCACCTACTGAAATGTAGATAGCTTACTATTTCCCATTCAATAGCTTCATATGTTATGCAAATATGTTAAAATATATTTTATTCCAAAAAGTAATTAAGTTACTCACCCTGTGCTCTAATTTTTTGAGGATCTGTTAGATCATAAACATTTAAATGAATGACAGATTTAAATTACTTCACACACTGCTCTTACCCTAGGTAACTAAAAAAATAATTTCTTTGACAACTATTAAACTTTTTGTTTCATTCATTCATGTTATGTGCATTAATTAAGCACTGACTGCAGGAGGCACTTTATACATGCTAAGTATGGAACAGTGAAAAAATAGAAGTAGGTTCATTTCCTTCAAAGTTTACATGCTGATGTGAAAGACAACAATGCAAATAAGTATTATAATAGAGATATGCAAGGCTTTATGGGAGGACAGAAAGAAAAAAAAAAAAGTGACCTGGGGGAAGTTAGGAAGGTGTCTGTAAAAGAGAAATGAATTGAATCTTGAAGGATATAACAATCAGAGGTAAAGCATAAATAACTTTCTAGGCAGAGATAACTGCATGTTCAATAAAATATCAAGGCATTATGTCATGGTAGATTTAGAGAATTGAAAATTAATTGTTAAACTGGATGGGGTGACAATGGCGGAGGGCGGAAGATGAGATTGGAAAGAGGTTGGATCAGGTTTAGACCAGCTCTGCCTGTGATAAGGACTCTATGAGGTTCCTTTGTAACAGCTATAAAGGAGTTTAGCTTGTTCAGAGCTGACATTTTGGAAAGTGCGTGTTGGATTGAGAGATTAAGAATGGAAACATAGTTACTTTAGAACAACAGCCAGTTTAAAAATAGCATGGCTGAATCATTGCTCTTTATGATACTCTAGGGGGTTCCAGGAATCAATGTCTATTAGTTAATGGCTAGATATAAGTTGCTTTTTTCTAGAGTTGGTATATGATCTACAGTGGCTCTGAGTTTGAAAATGCAGGTATGGACATGTAGTTCTATCTTTTAATGAACTATTTGTTTTATAATAGTTTTATACTTGCAAAACGGTTGCAAAGATAATATAGGAAGTTGCCACATTACCTCCCCTACTCCCCCCAGCCTCTCTATTGTTAACATATTACTAAGCTGCATTGAAACAACTAAGGAAGTGACAGTGGTACATTACTTTTAACTAAACTCCACTAAACTCTACACCTTATTTAGATTTCATTAGTTCTGTTTTTCTTCCCCCCTAATATTCTTTTTCTGCTTTAGGATCCATCTAGGATAAAACATTACATTTAGTTTTGTATCTTATAGTCTCCTCTGATCTGTGACAGTTTCTCAGACATTCTCTGTGTTTCATAACCTTTACACTTTCGAGTACTGGTTAGGTATTTTGTAGAACGTCACTCAATTTGGGCTAGACACATGTCTTTTCTTATGGTTAGACTGGGGTTATGGGTTTTGGTGACAAAGACCACAGGAGTGAAGGTCCATTCCCATGTATCTTGTCATAGGGTACATACTACCAACAGCATATTTTTATCACATCTTATCAAAGGGTACCTGCTACCAATACAACCTCACTGATGATGTAAACTTTGACCTGTGATTTATTGTGTTTGGTAAGTTTCTCCACTCTAAAGTTAAACTTCCACTTCCACCCCACCCTTTGTCCCTTTCCATACTATATTCTTTGTGAAGGAGTTACTAAAGTAGAGTCCACACTCAAAGGGCAATGGTAAAGGAGGCATTAATCTCCATTTCCTGGATGGGGGCAGTATCTACATATATAATTTGAAATTCTCTTGAAATTCTTTAGGCGATTTCGTTTCACATTTATTTGTTCCTATTTATTTATGTATTTAATCATTTATCTATGTCAATGTGGACTGATTTCAAAGATATTTATTTTATACTTTGGATTATAACTTCACACTATGTTATATATTTTGTTGTTCAAATTGTTCCACATTTTGGCCATTGGGAGCTCTTTCAAATTGGCTCCTGTAACCCTTTGACTTATCCCATTCTTTTATTTTTTGAGCACTTCTGTAACTATGTTTTGAATATAAAGCTGTAGCATTCAGATATTTTATTTATAAAGTTGGAAGAAAATGAGATGTTAACCCTGACCCTATTATAACCCTGACCCTATATAATGTTATTACATAACATTCATGGGTCTAGACACATTTTATTATTTGCAAAGTGGAGAGACTATCATGTTTAAGGCATTGTATTAATTAAGATGTATAATAAAAGACTGAAGTAGCAAGCAAAACCATATATTTAATTATATAATGAATAAGCCTCACTTAAAAAGGCGCTCCCAAAACGGGCAATATAGGGATAGGGGATTAAGAGGTATAAACTATAATGTACAAAATAAACTACAAGGATATATTGTACAATACTGTTTTGCTGAAAGCCTGCTTTCTGTTTCAAGGTTCTTTGGATTCGCTGGCAAAATAACCACTCGTCTCACACAACTGAGCAGATTTAATTAATTTTTTAATAGAAGATTATTTAACTTAATTTCAATATACAGTCATTAGAAGGGGATGAATAAAAGTATTAGAGACACATAACAGAGTATATATCACCTGATTGGGCCGACACCTACATCCAGATTCAAATAGCAGCTGGGAAGTCCCAAGTAACAGCAAGCTGGAGTCCCACTTGGGAAGGGTCCCGGGAGGTGCATCCACCCCACAGGTGAGACTTCAGTTCGCCACTCAAAGGAGCCCAGTTTTTAGCACCAGGCCGCATGCTGATAACAATCAGCCTACATGCAAGTTTGCAGCTCTGGTTATTGTCATAAATGCCTTGGTCTTAACTCATAAGTCTTGGAATGTTCTTGATCCCCAGGGGCTGGCCAGACCCTCAAGGTGCAAGAAGTCCCAGGACTTACTCTCTGTCTTATCTAGTGGTTTACAATGTGTGCTGGCGCCACCCCTTTGGCCCCCTTTGGGTGTAGCTCAGCAGTTTGGCATGCAGCCAGCTTTAGTGTCATTGTCAGGTCAGAGAGAGGCCTAGTGCGGCCTCTGAAGCCTGAACACGACTACTTTACTAGCTTCCCCAACAAATACAGGGAATATAGCCAATATTTTATAATAACTATAAACGAAGTATAACCTTTAAAATTGTGAATCACTATTTTGTATACTTGTAACATATAATATTGTATACTGACTACACTTCAATAAAAAATAAATCAGTAATTTGGGGAAAAAAAGGTACTCCACTAATTGTAGCTCTTTGGGGATAAGTAAAGTTAAATCATCTAAAACTGGCTTTAAAAAATGCAAAAAGTATGGTTATAAATTCTCATCTTTAACTACTTTAAATGACAGGCCTGCCACCCTAATTTTCATAGTAATGTCAAAGAAAAGCACTCTGAGCTTAATTTTGCTTTTCATTTCACAAATCAATTTTCTCTCCAAAGACATGACCCATTTATTATTTGTTCTAAAATATACTGTTACCTTAGTAGCTACCAAATTATATGCCTTATGTACCTGTATCGATGAAAAGAATCTTACAAAAGATTCAAAGAAAATGAAGAGACCTGACAACACTGATTTTAATGTCTAGAAAGACCTATCACAGACTGGCAACCATTACAGATCCTGAAACCATCCAAGTTATCTTCTGGCACACTTACAAATATTAACCAAGAATCCAGGCTGATTGACAATCCCTACCTTTCATGTCTCATACTGGAAATCCTCTCTTCCTCCCCATCTCCACCCCAAATTAACAGCTGTAATGCATTCCCAATGCTCATTTACTTATTCAGCATATGTTCTGTGTCTTTGGCAAAGTGATAAGAGGTTATAAAGGGAATTTAGTCTGGCAATAAATAGGTGTGAACTTGCATTTCACTTCAATTTTCACTAATCTGTATCTTTGGATGCATTGATATAATAGGGGAAAGGACACAAGCTAGACCAGGATAAAGATGGGAGTCAGATGTCTGGACTGTTCCAACCAACAATGTTCAATACTGGATGATGGGTGGGCTCCCCTGAGATTCATTTTGTAGCTTTAAAAATATATGATTTAAATATAGTATCTCCCAGGTTTCTTCTACTTCTGAAATCCCTGATGCTCAGATAGAAAATTTTCCTTTGATCATTCCTCAGATAATTAACTCATTAACGACACTGATTTCCCTGGAGCAACTTCCAACATAGCTACATCCCTTGGAGACTTTCTCTCCCAAAATGTAACTACTGGTAGTTTGAGTTATCCTTATGCAAAGAGTAATATATAAATCAGGAGAGAATAAATATTTTTGAGATTATTATTTTAACCAGTCATATAGTCAGCCTATTTTGTATAGGATAATAGAAATTTGTATTAATGCAGCTATTCCTTAAGAAGGGAGGGTGGACAGTATTCTCCTCCCCAGTCAGGAGCCTGTCGTTCCCTCCATTCACTGGACCAGTCTTGAGGTATATACAGCTGTGTAATCGGTAGTATTTTCCTCTACTTTTAACCATCTAAAGTTCCAGCACAAGCTGGCTATAGAAGATGTGAGGGGGAAATTATCTATCTATCTTTTTCCATCTATATTGCTTAGAGCTGTGTTATACATTGAATCATGTCACTCTAAAGTTCATGTGTTGAAATCCTATTCCCTAATACCTCAGAATGTGACCTTATTTGGAAATAGGATCATTGCAGATGTGATTAGTTAAGATGCGGTCATAAGGGAGTAGGGTGGGCTCCTAATCCAATATGACTAGTGTCCTTATAAAAAAAGAGAAATTTGAACACAGACACAGGGAGACCCCCATGTGAAGATCAGACTCCCATGGAGAGTGAAGATTGGAGAAGCTAGGAGAAAGGACTTGAACAACTGCTCCCCTAGAGTCTTCAGAGGGACCATGACCCTGCCAGCACTGGTTTCAAACTTCTGGCCTCCAGAACTGTGAGACAATACAATTCTGTTGTTTTAAACCACCCAGTTTGTGGTACTTTGTTACAACAGGCCTAGGAAATTAATATAAGCTGTAACATAGGTGTATGGTGTGGGGAGCAGGGGGTGGATTTCCTTCAATATCCTTTTCAGCAAATGTATTAGTGCCATCACTGGCTTATCCATTTGTATGGCCTATGCTCCTGTTTGGGTCAGAACACATGCCAGTCTATCTTTCTATTGATTATGAGGAATCTGATTTCAAATATGGGACTTTGTCACTTACTGGTTGTGCAATTAACCTCATTGACCTACAGGTACCTGATAACGGTAATACTTGATCTAGCATAGCACGGGGGACAGGGATAAGTGAAAAACAATACAGAGGTACATAGAAGAGGATTTAGTGTAGAGGTTAAGATCTTTGCAGCCAGGTTGAATGAGTTCAAATTCTACTCCTCCCTTTACTAGTCTTGTGACTGAACTATGGACTCAGTTATCATTTTGAAATGAGAGTTATACTAGTATCTATGCCTTGAAGTTGTCATGAAGAACAAATGAATTAATACATAAAGAGGTCTTAGATGATTATCCGGCACATAGAAAATATTAAATAATCGTATCTAATAGAAGTATTATACATGCAAACTATTAAGAACCATACAGATTAACATTTGTACTATTATCATTATAATTTATCATTAGTAAACAGCTATTGATGAATGCACTTATACATTGATAACTCTGACTTTCTAGCTCAAGGTGCATTTTAGCAGCAGTACTTTAGACAGCTCAGAAGACCTAAAGAGGGACAATCACAGATGAGGTCTGATACCAAGTGGATCAGGTTTGCCCAGAGAATCAGAAGAATCTTAGAACTAGAGGCAATTTCTGGTATTCATTAGTCTTGTCATTTCCTTATGTTAAAATACTTTAGAGCCAAACTTTCTGTTGAGTATTGTACTGACTATGCTAATATAGAGATAAAAAGCAAAGAATTTAATTAGATTTTACTCAAGCATGCAGAAACGGCAACTGATTTTTTAAAAACTGTTTTTAAAAGTTTCTAATGAAATCTTTGCATATATTTGAATTGAGATACATTGTCTATATATCACACTCCTTAGTTGACAGTAAATAAAGAACAGGCAGCCACTTTCTCACCATGAGTTCTGGGGGCTCAAGTAAAAGACTACCATTGGAAAAAACCACTTCCTTCATGTGTGTCTGGCTTCACAGAGGAGAAAGAAACACTTTAGTGTCTGGCCTTACAGAGGAGAAAGAAGCATTTTTTGTAAAACAGCTTCTATTCATTTACTTGGAGGAAACAGAAACAGTTGCGACTAAATGAAATTACATTATCACCTTTATTCAATTTCATAAACTTACCCAGGAAGTGTACAGTTGGAAGACAGATTGTCTCAGCGCTGTGGATAAGTTATAGTCTTCTGAACTGTGGTGTGTTTGGTGTGCAGCCCACATAATATTAACCTCTGCAAAACACACAATTTGAAATGAGCCATGACAATAAGAACAAAGCAACTTTCATTTTCAGTTATGTATGCTGCTCTGTTGAGTGAGGGAGAAAAATCTCGAACATCTCTGAAAAAGCTAGCCAATGTAATTATAATTAAAATGAGCTGCCTCAAATCATTTTTGGAAGCAGAGAGGGTATAAATTACAAAGAAATAAAAAAATTGAAACATAGCCAATAAATATGTATAGTGTATATGATATAATTAAATGCCTTCAGCAAACTGAAATGACTTCCAAACTTTACACTTTCCTAACATATTACAATATGACAAATAATAAAAGCTAACTGGTAATGTTGTAACAATACAGTCAATGCATTGTGATAATTTTTCAGCAGGTGATAACATATTTCTAATTAAAGAAGAGTACTCTGATGGGAGAAACTGGTGTATAAATTTTGGAATGAAATATTTCATAATATTCTTCCCTAATGGCTTTTTAAGAAATTTCAAAATCTGTCTATTGGAATAAGAGGCAAAGCAGAATAACATCTAGCCCTAAGATTTAAGGTTTCAGTTTTATTTACAGATATATATTAATAACTAATAGTTACATATAGTTCTTCCCATACCTCACCAAAACAGTATACCATTTCTAAAATTGTCCCACATAATTGCTGTTTGTCCTCAAAATAAAAAAGAAAATGCAAATTGTTAATTTTCACTGAACATTATGTAAATTGCCCTCATACTGTCTTGAGATTCATATATACCTAAAGGATAGTTGCTTGCCTTTTCTACAGCAAATGTGCCACTATAATAACCACCTAAGTATATGGAATTTAAGAAAACAAGCCCACATTTTTCATTCTGCCCTCATTTTTCATTTCCTACCAGAATTACAGATCAAAATGCCATATATTCTGTTTTAGTAAAAGAAAGTATGCTCTTAGCTAAACTAACTTATATTTTGTCCTTTGCTACAAATACACGAGATAGAATTAACCATATGATGTGATCATTGTATCCCTGCCAGTACAGATTAGAAATTTAAAATTTTTTAGGCTTGGATGCATGGGAACTGAACAGTGAACCTAAAAGTGGAAATATTGAGTTATTGGTCTCTGCAGCTGCCATATATTCATAGTTAAAATACATGGCACATGGCAGAACAATTTGTTAGAAATTTTTAAAGTGAAAAGCATGGATAAATGGAGATATAGACATAGATATAGTCAATCTGGGTGGACTTCTTCTTGGCCCTTCATTTAGGAAATGAAAGGTCTATGGACAATCTATGTAGGGAGTTACCAAATAAAATGTGCAAAAGAGTTTTGGTAAACAAATGAGATATAAGAAAGACTTAGGTCTGTGAGAATGAGATTATGAATAGGATTATGAATACATAGCTCTATCAGAAGTCATTTCTATTAAAGTCATATATTTTCAAGTGGGGCAAGTATTTTCACAAACCATCAGTTTATATCTAACTTAGATCCGGACTGGTTTCACATTTTAATCATTTTAATTGTTCCTAGTAATGACCCTGTATTTCTACCCGGGCAATGAAGGAAATTGTTCTCACACAAATGAGAACTACTTCACCATAATGATCTCTAACTTCGCAGGCATAATCTCTGAAATAACCTAGAACCTAAATCTCTGGTTTACTGACTAGCCTATATAGCTGTAAATAAGAGAGATACAAAGAATCCCGTGGCACTTGAAATCTTCGGATGCTGTGTGGAATATTATTAAGAGGTAATAAATTTGATGAATCTCCTAAATCTTCTAAAACTTCTTACAGATTGAACATCTGAAGTAATCTAAACACCATTTTCTCTTTAGAACATACCCATTATTGAACATTTCAGAATCTGTCACATAAAAACTTCATTACAAATAAAAACACTACTTTGTTGGTCCTTTCAGGATTTGTTTAAAAAAATTCATCATAATGTATCCATGTTATGAGTTCACAAGTGGATGAGCTAATCAGATGGGGTTTAATTAGAGGGTAATAATATGCATTGGAACTACCTCTTTATAATCTCCACAGAAGCTAAATGGTGGAACAAAGAATCCACGAGGGTGGAGGTTAAAGACCTGTCTCTATAGTTGTTTTAAAAGCTTTTACTTCCTATCACAAACTGTGTGTAACACAAGCCTTCATTCAATGAAGTACAGCTGTATAAACAGGGTGCAGTAACTGGATCCCACTGCCTTACCTCTGTCACTTTTCAGAATTGGGAAAAACAAGAAGAAATACAGAATTTTTTTTTCACAGTCTATATTCAGTTTACTTGAAGTAAATTATTTTCAAAGGTGGTTATAAAAATACATTTTATAGAAAATTGTCCCCACAGTTTTTTAAATGAGAAAAAGTTAATAGTACATTTATATATATGTTCATCTTCCCTAATACTTGAATTGATGAGTTGTCTGTTCTAAGGAAGAAAACCAAATGTTAAAGAGAAAAAATTGATATTATCACAATAAACTTCTTTCTGTGAAAAAATATTAATAAAATTATAAGTTGTCAACAATAATAATTTTCTTTTTCTATAAGAAAAAATTATTGATTTTCTAAGCATATGATATGTTATTATGGCTTTTTAATGATATTAGAAATAATAATGCTACTTTCCAGTGCCAAAATATAGATTTCTTTAAATATATTTTATTAATATATTGACCAATCATTCAATTTGTTTGGCCAAAATTTAATGTAATATGTGTGTTTGTATGTATGTTATATTCTTGAGTTTGTTACCTTGTTTCTGTT
Source organism: Balaenoptera ricei (assembly GCF_028023285.1). Lineage (NCBI taxonomy): Eukaryota > Metazoa > Chordata > Mammalia > Artiodactyla > Balaenopteridae > Balaenoptera > Balaenoptera ricei. The sequence goes on from NC_082647.1 coordinate 69,468,505, forward strand.
TTTTTGTAAATTAAGGTACAACTTACAAACAGTGCAATCCATCCCTTTTGATATTTAGTTCTATGAGTTTTTACCAAACAAACACCACTGTGTAATCACTGTCACAATCAAGATAAGGTATGGAACAGTGTTGATCACCCCCAAAAGTTGCCTGTTCCACTTTGTGTATGGCAGGCTGACTCTACCATGGCTCCCAGATTCAGATGATGAGATTCTGGACTTTGAATTGATAATGTAATGGGATGAAATGTTTAGGACCTTGGGAGAGGTGAGTGTGTTTTGAATGTGAGAGAAATAAGAATCCATGGGATCCAGAGGATTCCTATAGAGGCGGCCTCTAAGACGGCACCCAGTGATTCTTGCCTACTGGTGTTCAACCCCCTGTATAAACCCACCCCTTGGGTGTGGGCTGGATTTAATGACTCCCTTCTAGTAAATGTAATTTTGGCAAAGGTGATGGGATGTCACTTCTGATATTAGGTTATAAAAAGACTGTGGCTTATGTCTTAGGTGCTTTCTTTTGTACTCTCATATACTCTGTCTGAGCAAAGTCAGTTGCCATGTTGTGAGCTGCCCTTTGGAGAAGCACGTATGACAGGGAACTAGGAGAGGCCTCAGGTTAACCAGTTAGCAAGGAACTAAGCTCCTCAACCCAAACTCCACAAGAAACTGAATCCCACCAACAACCATGTAAGTGAGTTTGGAAGCCGATACACCACCACTTGAGTCTTCAGATAACACTACAGCCAGCAGACAGCTTAACTGCTTAACTACAGCCTCATGAAAGACCTTGAGCCAGAAGCACTGATCTAAGCTGTGCACTGATTTCTGACCTACAGAAGCTGTGAGAGAAGCCACGGATGTGTTACAGAGCAGTAGAAAATTAATACCGTGGTCAATTCTCCTTGACCTCATTCTCAGTCCCTAGCATCCACTGATTTGGTTTCTTTCACTTAGCATAATGCACCACAGATTCCTCCATTTTGCTGTGTTTATCAGTAGTTTGTTCCCTTTTTTGCTGACTAGTATTGCATTTGTATGGATGTACCACAGTTTTTGTTTTGTTTTGTTTTGTTTTGATCCACTTAGTAGTTGAACATTTCAAGTGTGTCCAGTATTTGGCAATTACAAATAAAGCATCTATAAATTTTCTAGTATAGTTTTCATGTGAACATAAGTTTCATTTCACTTCGGCACATACTCAGGAGTGAGATTACTGAACTGTATGGGATGTTTACATTAGGTTGTCAAAAAACTGTCAAAACGTTTTCCAAACTGACCGTGCCGTTTTGTATTACCACCAGCAGTATATGAGAGTTAAATTTGCTCCACATCTTTGACAGTACTTGACATTATTAATTTTATTTTTATTTATTTATATGATAACATTCTTATAGGTGTGTATTATCACATTGAAATTTCAATTTGCTTCTCTGCAATAGCGAATGACACTGATTACCTCTCCATGTGCTTATTTGCCATTTATATGTCTTCTTTGTCTATTTAAAATTAGTGCCCACAGTTTAATTGGGTTGTTTTTTTATTATTGAGTTCTGAGATATCTTTATATATTCTGCACACAAATATTTCCTCCCAGTCTGCGGTCTGACTTTTCATTTTTTTGACAGTATCTAATGAAGAATACTGGGTTTTAATTTTGATGAAATCCAATTTATATACTCGAGAGTTATATTAAAAGATATTTTTAGTGTGTATAAGAACAGAGGTTACTTCCAAGAAACTTTTCAGAATGATGACAAATCTGTAAGCAGAGTAAACTTGTAATTTAGAAGCTAACAGATTCTATATGTATTATACATCTAAAGTATATCTAAATAAGTCTCTTTTGTCATTTCTTGTCACCTATCAAATGGAGAGAAATAATTCTTTAGGTTAATCTGAGACACAAACAAGGTCTACAAGGAATTTTCACAGCTATATGATAGCTATTTAATCTTCAGTAGTGGACAGAACGTCTTGGGGCATCCTGGGGGGGATGATGTTGCCTTCACTCATAATTTGGAAAACCTTCGCGTTATGAAGGAAAAAATGTTCAGGCATAGTTGCAAAACGTCGGTGTGTGCACCAAGAAAGGCATGTTAGTAACACTTGATGGAACATTTAACATATTGTGTGGTGACTATGGAACATGAGAACTGCAAGGAGTTTATGAGGTTACTTAGTTCAAATTCTTTACTTTATAAGTAATAAAAATGAAACAGAAAGGGAGAGGGAAAAAGTTTCATTAAAGGAGAGAAAGCTTTTTAAAATTTTGTCTCTCTCTCTCTCAACAGTGATTTATTTGAAGCATTCATTCCCCTCTTGGATTTTTATTTCTCCTTCAGAAATGGCGGTGACTGGGACCAACTATTCTGTGAGCCCCAGATGACATGTATTTGGTAATTTCCAATACGTAAAGGACATTAAGGAGCTCAACACACATTATTAAATGATGGTGCTAAACCTCTTGAATTGGAGCTACTGCTTACTGCCTTTTACAGGAAATCTAACACTACAAAACACTGAACTAGTCAATTTTTGAATGAAAACAACTGTCACTCTGAATTTGAAAATATCAGTACCAGGTATAAGTGAATCCTTTAAAAATTTGTTCCATCTCTTTCCAACAGATAAGCATGATTGATAAATGATTTCAGAAAAGTAACTGAACTAAGCAATCAAAATATTAGTAACAGACTCGAACTGTCAAAGTAAAGTCTAAATGGAAAATTTAATAGCTGGTGAAATAACAAAGAATATACCCTCATTGAATGCACTGATGATGACATCATCAATTTTGTCATCACAATTTCATTCACTTCCTATAGCAACAAATCAAAGTGATGATAAAATTGATGATATTGCTAATTCATTCAGTGAATAGAGATTGATAGTCTTTATTGAGTATTTTTTTCTAATCTGTCCTTTGTCCACTTAATATCGAAACATAAATGACTAAGTATATCTAAAAATGTCAAATCAATGAGAATAAAATTGATAAACTGGCTGGACCTCCATATTTTTGTTCAACACATTTTGCGTATATCCAGATGTTCAGCATCATAGAAACCAGTCATCTGAAGGACTAACCAAATTTTCACTTTTTATCTATACATTTGGCAACATGTAGATATTAAATCATCTCTCTAGAGGAGGTAACAAATGATGGCTCTAAAATTGTCACAAACACTAAACTGTCTCTCTAATCTTTCTAGCAAACACAACTTTAATACATTTTTAAAATTTATGTTCAAATGGAAGTCTTTAAAAACTAGCATGCAGAGTTTTAAAAGACTAGTTCTCCATTCATATGTTTAAATTCTTTCAAAATTTAAACAAAAAATAAAAGAAGATACAGCTTTTTAGTATGAAGCAAAAATAAATCCTTAAGAATGTATATCATCTTTTCAATCAAAACTTCCATTTCTATACAATGCAAAGGCAAGAAAAAATATGATGCTTATTATTGTTATTTGGATGAAATGTTAAAATTAGTTGAAGATATGAGAGAATGTTATTTCCACCTACCATATCCACTATCATTAAAAATGAAAAATGTGATTTTAAAATTTCAGAATTTTGACATGTCCATATTTAGTTCAATTGTATTCTACTTTAAATCCATTTAGGAAAGTCTAAAAATTAAGATTATATTTGATAAGATTTCATTTAAATTGTGTATTTTTAAAAAATAAGGATTTATTTAGCACTAATTTATTGACTCCCTACTATGTATATCTTTGTGGATATTCTGATAGATAAAAGCATGCAATCAATCAAACAAACAAACAAAAAACATCCCTCAAAGAACCTACAACTAAATAGAAGCAAAAGAAAGATATAGAAAGAACTCGCTGATGCAGGAAACTTTTACATCCCTTAAAATAAAAATAATTCTATGTAAATTATACATGTCCTGCATCACTTTGTAGTCATTGTTTCATAACAACTTTTGAAAGATTATTATAACCAAGGCTTCCATGAAATATAAGAAGACATTGGCTTCACTCTGTCTGACAGATTAAGTGACCCCTTCCTTACCTGTCTTTCTATATGTCTATTCTCCACATTTTCTAGAAATGAGATTTTACAATATCTCATACAATTAAAATTTGGGTCATTGCCTACTTACCTAATGGTTAGAAATGCTATGAGTTCCTCCTTGACTTTACTCAAAGATGAGACTGATTAATGATAATAATAATAATAATAATAGCAATGAGTGTAAACACACAAAAGTGCTTATCATGTTCTAGGGGATATATTAAACACATTATATGTATTAATTCATGTATTATCTATAACTATACTAGAGGTAGATATTTGTATAGTTTCCCTTTTATAAATGAGGAAAGGGATATATGAGATTTAATAACTTGAATAAGTAATGATTATTTTTCTCATTACATATTAATAATGTTATCTTTGGCAGAAACCATATTTTCTAGCCCCACTGCCCCTCAGTGGGTTTGTGTGTCTGATTCTCAATGATGCAGTGTGAGTATAAATAATGTGTGTCACCCCAGGCAGGGGTAGAGAACTGGTGTGATCCTTTGCACTCTCTCTGTTCCCCTCCAACTGCCAGACAGGATATTCAGTGGAGGACGCTGAGGCCTTAGGGTATGCAAAGAAACCAGACAGAAGGATCTTGGCTAACTGACTACCAGTGTAGAGTAGAAAGCTCCCACTGACCCTTATTTAACCAGGATGTGAATGAGAAATAAATCTATTGTGCTAAGTCACTGGGATTTGTTATCGCTCAGTGAACTTATTTGCTCTTAATACATATGAATACATATGAATACATATGAATATGATGCAAAACCCACCAATATCAGTGACCTTATTACAGATCTATGTTCTCTATCACTCAGTGTTTCCTATGCACTGACTTCTATGAGGAAAGCACTTCATAGCATACTGGGTACCTGTGTTTCTAAAAGCAACCTCCAACTAGCATAGCTCAAAGTAACGTATTTTCTTATCATTAGCCTTCCAAAATGAGTGCTTCAAAGAGATGGTAATAGGGAATCCAGAACATATCCTGTAGATGTTTCTTCTCTCTCTCTTTCTTCTACTACCTTGAGTCTCCCCTCACTTCATTCTAATGAAAGGCTTGCCTTGCCTTGAGGCAGGTGTGTGTAACAGGGCTGGGAATGTCAAGGAAAGAGAAACGTCACATATCTTGTTAGTAGCATCTGATACCCCAGTCTCATTGCCATGTTCCTCCAAGAGTCCCCATTGTCTTCTCAACACTATTCCTGCCCTTATACTCCTCTCCTCTCATCACCACCCTGCTCTGGAAAGCCCAAGCCTGACTATTCACTTTCCTCACAATGCAGATGAATCTAAATTTTGTTCACCAAAGACCCACTGTTTTATTAGTTATGTATGAACTTATTTCTACCTTTACTACCTAAACATATATAGAATAGGAAAACTTTCCTTGTTGCCTTGCCAGATCAAGAAGTAAGAACTATTAGAAAACTTTAGCAGAAATGAGCTTTCCTTGACAGAGAAGAAGAGAAGCTATAGGACCATGTTCTCTTCCACAGGGAGTTAGATTACAATGCCAGGAATAAAGGCTCCTATGATAAGCAAGAGGTATTAGGAATAGGAAGGGAAGCAGACAGGCCTTGAGGAGTGATTGAAAGAAAGGAACTCATACTGGGCACTAGGATGAGCCCTGCAAAGTCTCTCACTTCCAATCTCTCGCTACACTTCACCGTCTTCAATTAACCTTCCAGGTTAGAGCACTTGTCCCAGACCAGAAAACACAAAACCAGCCATATCTTGAAATTAAAGGTGTACTTCCCTCAGCCTAGGCCAGGCAGGTGGAACAGAAAGTGAGAGGGGGTTCCTCATCCCACTGCAAAGACAGAGATGCTCTTGGCTTCCCAAGTTGAAAGGCTAAAAGCAGCTCCCACCTGAAATATTACTGACCATGGTAATTATGTCCTATAGAACAGTTTTCTTTCAGTTTTATGATGAACTATATGTCTTTATATAGGCAGATTTGAGAACCTAAGTTCAAAAGGAGGCATTTCTTTTTGAAAATGTGCACCTCGTTCGTAAAAGCCAGTTTACTACCAAGATTTCCAAATATTGCTCATCCATATGAGGAAATTGCTCATATACATATTTTGAGAATTGAAACAGGGGAAGGATAAAAGTGAATCTATGAAGAGAAAAGAAAATGAGGTACATTTCCAATGTAATTTACACACAGGTGCACGCATATGTTTACCATACATCTGTGTGTATGCATGTTTATGTATTTATATTCAAGGTAGAGAGATATAAAAATACACAGTGTCATATTACATTCCACATTTAGGTACACAGATACGTAGTATGGTGCTGAAGGCTCCACCGAAAGCCAGAGTAGAAAGAAACAGTAGTGCATTTACATATGAAAGTAGAGAGAGTTCTACTTTGCAGCCATTTCTCAGAGTAGACTAAGCTTTATTGTAGGTTGTCAGTCCATATAATCTCTGCAACACTTCCAACCCATGAGATAAACTGGTTGTCTACTAGCTTAAGAATACAATGGTAATTTTTGACTTTACTGTCCACTCTATTAGAAGGTTATAGGCTGCCTGAAAAGAATGCTGTGAATAACAGTTTGATGTCATGCACACTCTTCCTTCTCTAAGCTCCATCATTCTCCATTTATATCTCTCTGCTCCTAGCCATTTTGGGTGTTGATACCTGCCAAGACTAAATATTCACCTAGATTTCTCTTCTTTCTATTCAGATTTATATTACCTCGGCCCTAGGCCATGGGCCAAGTAATTTGCTAGAGAATCCTGATTATATCCTTGGTGATGCGTGGAAGGAGCTCTTCCTCCCTCAATAGAAAAAGTATTATTGAACTAAAGTATTAAGTGGCTTGAATACTGACATTTCCAGAAATACAATAGACTAGTGAAGAGAGATTTTTGGTTAAGGGAGATTCCCATACCTTTCAACCATGTGGAAAATAAGCTGTGTTTATAGGAAAACTATCCCTCTCTGCAAAAGTTGGCAGAATTAAATACAAATTCTTTTGAAATAAAAGTTATCAGTATTACATTTTAAAACAAGTATGAATTTGACAATTTTTATGTCTCATGAAGGTCACTTATCCATTTAATAAAACCAAATTCTAGTGCATGTGGGTCCTGGTTAGCAACAGCACAGTAATACCATGGTTTAGGTTTTGGGGGCTGTTAGTGATTTTATCATGAGACTTACAAGATATTCAGATTCTAAGGAATCTACATGCTTTACCTAGAATAAAAGCAAGAAACCTTCTGGAGGATTTAATGACATATATTTGGCATTCCTAATGACCTAACTAGCACAATCTGGGGGCAGAAATCGTGGGAGAAGAACTGTCTTTATGTCAATAGAGTTAGCTAGGATTGGCAAGCACTCCTCCTGTGCAGCAGGCTCGCCTGTGGTGAGACCCAGTGAACTTCTGCTGTATTATGTTTGGAATAATGATTTCTATAATTTGTCTCCACAGGTCACTGAATCCAAGAACAAATTAACCTCCAAAGTTTGAAAGGAGAGCAACGTAAGGAAGTGAACAGGAAAGCAAAACAACCAGGGATTGTCAGGAAAAGACAGGAAAGCAGGAAAAAGTGGCACTAAAACCACTAGTTAGAAGGTGGCTGCAATCTGTCTTTATTCTCCCTCTATTAAGCCTCCTGAGTGGATATAGATTACCCCTGTCAACAGCAACAAAACCTACCAGGATCTCTTTGCCAATAATAAGGGCTTTCTATTGGTCTTACCTTTGCCTTTGTGTTCTGAAACTAATTTTTACTGCTTCATAGCAAACGAGTTAGAAGCTTGGAAGATTACTGAATTTGCAAGAAATGCAATGGTGTCCAATGAAGGTGCCAGAGTGAATCAGCACTGGATGTCCCAACTGGAACAGGTCAGTCTATCCTTTGTAAATGGTTTCATTCTGACATAGATTAGCATTGTCCCTGATCTTTGAGGAACCAATCTGCATCTGATAGATTTCGTTCTACACATTTGTTCCTCACTCTGTTATTATCATTTGCTGACACATCATAGAACTGAACGTTATTTGTTACTGTGATGAGTTACCTTGCCCTTTCCTCTGTTCCCTGCAAAGTAAATGTATGTCTGAAATCTGAATATATGTCTGGTTTAAAAGGGAGGCTATCAATGACTACCGAGTCTCACTACTATTTGAGGAAGAGGTCTTGGAATATTCTTTGGCCATTGAGAGATGGAAGTGGTTGTGCAGGACCATATCCCCCATTATTCTAATAGACAAAACTTCATATTCTACCTCCTAAGTCCCCAACCATGACTCCATAGCTACATGACCTTGAAACCCAAACGCTATTTGTTAAACGAATTCATTGTTTTCTGCCCATGCTTCTTCTTTCTGTTTCTGATCTTGTAATATGACTATTGTACCTTTGATCATTCCTTTACCCTCCCTCTGGCCCCCACCAAGACTCCCCGACTGACTGCCATCAATCCACCAAATCACCTGATTTTTTCCTTTCCTATCTCATACCTGCTGTCCTGGATTAAGGCCTCATTGCCTCGGTACAACCAAAAAATATTCACTGTGTGATATCTATGTGTAAGATACTCTGCCCTTATATCACTCACAACCTAGTGCAGGTCAGCAAACTGACATCACAGGCCAAACTCCAGCCCACAAACTGCTTTGTACAGCCAACAAGCCAAGAATGGTTTTTACATTTTCAAATGACAAAATCGGAAGAGTAACAGTTTGTGACACATGAATAGTACATGAAAAAATATTTATCTTCCTCTTTTTTTTTCTCATGTATCCTCCATTCTCTGGGCATCCTGAACACCCTCAACACTTCCCTGGTCCCGTCTTTGTGTGACCTGTCAAAATATTCTTCATCTTTCAAGAATAACTGCATGTGTCATTTTCTTCAGGAAATCATATTTAGCCCTCCCAGCTACAATTATTATATAATCCTTATTACTCCTTGGCCTCTAATGTCACAAATAACTCTGCTATTTTGCATCCTCCCCTATTTTATGAGCTTCTTAATTCGAGGGATTAATTTGTCCATTGTTGTATTTTCCACAGCACCTACTATTATCTTTGTATAGTAGATCATTAATGTATTTTCTTTTCTATGCTTACCAAATAAAACTGTTTCATTTGACTAATCAATAACCAAATAAATAACTATTGATTTTATTTACTAAATACATGTCTTTTCATTAGTTAAATCAATGCTTTAAAAAATTTTCTTTTTCCTTCCCACTGATTCCATCTCCCTAATTTCAGTCATATCTAAACATTCCATTTTGTAAAACATGAACCCTTGGCTTTCCCTTTCCTTAATTTGTTTTTATCTCAAACATCTTAAAAGAGCAGATTATTTACTTACTTACCTCGCATTCACTCTTAAACTCATTGTTAATATCACTTAGTTCTCTCCAAAATCATTATTGGCCTCTTTTCTTGCCAAAACTAAAGACCTCATTTTAGATGTCATCCTATTTGAACTTTCTGAAACATATGACCCTTGCTTCTGTCTTGAAAATCTTTTCTTCTGGCTTTAGTAACACCCCTTGCTCCCAGTTTTCCTCTTTATTCATCCAGGTGCAATTCCCTGATTTCTTCCCTGATTCTCACCCACTTTAAAGGGACCAACTCTTGTTTTTCTTTACTCCTCACTCTCACTGTTTTTCACGGTGTGCTACCACCAATGACTTTAAGAATCACTTATCCAAAAATTGATGGCTCCCAAATACTTCAGTCTACAGGTTTCCATGGACTTTGGGTCTGAATTCCTTTTAAGAATTCTATGCATATTGTGCCCTGAGTCTATCTCATGGTCTTACTTTCCGTCCCCTGTCGTCCTTCTTTCTTAATGGCATTACTACCACCTTGGCCACCCAGGCAAGGGAGATGACAGCCAGGGAAGGTCTCAAAGCAGAACTAGATCTCAGTGCTTTTTTGTATCCTTCTGACCTCTTTTTTGCTATTTATGCAATGCTTAGCACATGATCAGGACAAAACCCAGTGACAGTAAGTGAATAAATTTTTTAAATGACTCCACATTAGTTTGTGATATTGTCTTCTAATACATGGTAGCAACTTTCAGGTAGGCCTAAAAGTTGGTTTTATTACTAATAGGAACAACCATATATATAAAAAATATAAAGAGAAAAGTGGAATGGCAAAGGTAACACAGAAAAACATTATTATTTGTGAAAGTCAACAATAAAATGTAAGCTTCTTTCCTCAAAGATTTGACATTTTAGGAAAAATCCATAAGGAACAGTATATGAAGAAACTCAAAAACTATTTGACACAAACTCCAAAATAATGAGACAGCTTTTATACTACAGAAAATTTTCCTCTAATTCCTCAAGGCATTTTAAATATTATTAAATGGTGTGTTACTGCCCCTCTAGCCCTGAAGTTAGAACATCAAACTTGGAGCCTGTCCACCTGGATGCTGTTTACAGATTTCTTAACCATCTGCAAGAAGTCATGACTAGAGCTATCTCACCTACTTACAGTTAAGCTTACCTTATCATGAAGTTAATCTTTACTTGAACATATATATTTTTGATACACTTATGAGGTTGGGAGAATAGGAAGGTGATACAGCACTTTAGCATTATTTTTTTTTCAGAAGCCTCAAACATTAAAAAAAAAATCAAAGAATATGGTTACACAAAACTCGCTAAAAATTTTCAAATCCCCAAATGGAAAACAAAGATATTGTCAAAACACAAAGGGCTATCCCAGTGGTTTTGCTGCTAGGTAACCCACACTTGCTCGTGACATCCAAAGGAAGTTAAGGGTTCCACGCACTCCTCTCGCCCTTTCTTCTGCCATTCCAAATACGTGTGGTTGTTCTGTGAACTGAACTTAATTCTATCCTGTCAAATACAAAGGACCAGATATTTTATTGAAAAAATACTCTTCCCTAAGAGGACCATTGTATTTCAATATAATTTTGAAAACAAGTTGTTGGAAATGTTTTATAATGTCATTAGTATGTGGAACTGTTATTTTTAAAGTTATTTTGCAAGCAATGAAGATCAATTAAATAGGTTCCAGGTAAAAGGTCATGAAGCAAAATATTACCAAAGTTTAAGGCACACGTGGAACATTTCTCAGCACAATCTAACACCTAGGGGTCCACAATAACTGGCCTTGATCTCTGAGATTTGCAGTGCAGTGTGAATTTAAGCAGCCATAAATCTATTAGCAGATAACACGATAAATTCATGTAGGTCAAAACAATGATTTGAACACATTTCGCCTAGTAATTCCCTCTTTTCTTGTGATCAACTTGTCTGAAACCTTGTCAAATGGCAAAAAAAAAAAACAACACCCCAGTTCTCCTGGTGTTGCAGAGTTGCATAACGTGATTTCCTATAATGATGTCACGGTTGATGCTGTAGACCATGTGAAACAGATTAACTGTGACCAAATTAGCATTCTTTTGTAAGGCCAGCTGATATGCACATGTAAAACATGAAACACCCTCATACTTTGAGAGGCAATTAAATGATTCTCAAACACTATGCTGTAAATAATTTAAACCTCATAAATATCTACCTTATAAAGTAGAGATTGCTTTTTATTTGTTTCTTTAAACAACCATCATGACAAGCTAAGTCATTTCAGTGCATTTTCATCTTTGGGAAACTTACTAGGAAAATGCTTTGGTGGCTTTTTTTTTTTTTTTTTTGGTTGGATAATGCCTCGTTTGTTCTTTTTAAAGAGTTCTTATGTTCGTGTGTTCTCGGCTGTCTTTTGGAAAGATTGATGTCTGGTGTCACTGCTAGGAAGTGCAAACTGTTCAGCCTCACTGCAATCTATGTCCTCATCCTCTTGATCCACAGGATACCACATACTTTGGCAGCCAACATTCAGAAGGGAAGTGCTTTAATGGTAATAAGTGATGCCAATGAAACCTTTCCCCCAATGCTCAAAACTTAGTGGTTGGAGGCTGAGGAACCAAATGGCGGGACTGAGGGGAATAAATGACCATGTTAGCTGAAAGGGACCAATGCTGTTTATCTAACCCATGGTAAAAGAGATTCGAAATTTCCTCTCTAATTAAACTTTTCACCAAAATATCATCCTCATGGTAGCCTGGGAGAATCTGGATCTATTTAAGGATGTCTTGACCCTCTTTTTCCAGACATAAGAGTTTAGTGATCAATCGTGTTAATAATAGCAATTGTCAGTGTGCTTTTTAGACGTAATTTCCACAGTATAACATGTTCCAGCTATACCTCCACCCCTATGGAGAGTCGAGCAATAGGAGGGAACCCTTGCAATGTAAGTAAAATGAAAGGAATTTATATAAGATGACATGAAACAGGTGTTTGAGACATGTTGAGCTCCTTAGTGCAAAAAAAAAAAAAAAAGTGCTCTTGTGGAAGCAGTATGTTCAGAAGCTGTGTGATGGTGGCAAAGTCATTTAAATTGAAAGTCTGCAATGTTCTCATCTCAGTGAGTGAGTGAGGGTATTGTTTTTCATGAAGAGCAATATGGCTACCTTTACAATATCAAGCAGAAATAGAATGTGGATTTTTCTTTCTTATGATGAGTTGGATTCTGATTGATAGAAATGAGTTACTCATTTGATTGCCTCAGGTCACAAATGTAGTCAAAACCACCAAATCCAGTGAAAACAACTAACCACATGGTGATCTGACCTACCACATTGGTCTTATTATCTCTGTGCTTTAAGCAAATTACCTAATTCTTTGAAGTGTCCAATGAAATAGATATCCAGTTGTTTGCAAGCAAAACCATTAAGCATAAAAACTCAAGTTGATCTTAACAGCCATGAGTGATTTCTCTAGTAGTTTAGATTGGTTTTTGTTTCTTTGTTTGTTTGTTTTAGTTTTTACCTAGGTCACTGCCAAGACTTTACCAAATGTAAGTAAAATTCTACCAGGTTTTATATATTACTTCTGAATTGGGGATACCAAAAAGCAACCATAATAAAGAGTGGTGGGTAGTAAAGACTAAAAAGAAATGATTCTTGCAAGCAATTGTGAGGAGAGGTGAAGGTAGTTTGAAGGAGAAATGAAAGATAACATACATTGAAGAGTGAAAATGTGTAGAGTTCTAGGCAGATACTTGAGATTATCCTTGCTAAGCTTAACAATGAGTTAACTCTTATTTTCTTGCTGTTTTAAAGAATAGGAAATTGAGGAAACAACTTTTCAAGATCACAGCTACAAAGATGCAGAGTCAGAATCTGAATCCAGGCCCATCTGGCCCCAGAGCCCACACTTTTTTCTGAGCTCTAATATAGGTACCTGCCCACAGCTCTGCATGACATAAAATGTACAGTGAGTGATGCCTAGTGCCTACTTTTAAAAGTTTGTTCTTTAGACAGAAAGAGAAGATAAAGACTTTCATATGAAAAAGTAAATATTAGAAAATAGTAAACCACTAGTTGCGTAAACATTGCATATAATGGAGATCAGGGAAAGATAATATAGCTGAGACCTGATTAGTCAGGTTACATCCTCAGAAAAGGTTAGGGTTGAAGCTCTGCCTGAATATTAAAATAATAATTTCTAGAAGCCTGGAGTTTAGTATATTAAGAGAGCAACTTTCATTAAAAAAATATATATATATAAAATGCAAAATAATTGTTAGAGTATGACTTCCTTTAAAACAAATTCAAAACACTGACATTGAGATTAACCCAGTTGATGTATATTTTTTAGTTTTACAAAGTATTACTTGGTTTAAAAAAAGGTAAAGTACTACTTGGTTTAAAAAATCATTTTTTGTGTATTTTTACGAACTATTACTAATGTTCAAAGCGAAGAATACAAAATACGAACAATTTAATAATGTTCCATTTAGGGAAAGGAAAAATGGAATTCAAACATCACTTGTTTTAAATAAAGAAGGACCACTTAACACTTCATCACATCTTAAAAGCCCCTTTTCTCAAATTTTACAATAATTAGTTCTAAGACACAGACACTTAAATGAATTTCTGCCCAACTCTTTTTCCAATTTAATTTACATAATCATGAAGCTTAATTTTTCTTTAAAAGTCTCAGTGAAGTTTTAGTAAAATATCACAGATGATTTCTATTATATCAACTAAATATTTTAAACTTCTATTTCAGTTAAATTTACTGAAAATACTAATTTTTCCTCAAAATATTTGCACTAATATTTTGAAATTTCACCAAAAATATTTATTTAAGTGTATTTACTTAAAAAAAAGAAAGGAAGAAAAGAACAATCCCTCTACAGATTTTAGAGTGAATATTTATGTAAATGAGATTATTCATCTTGGTTAATCTATTCACAACCACACACACACACACACACACACACACACACACACACAAATACAAAGTGCCTGATATTATTGTCAATGCATAAAGCTGTTGGATTCTGTACCTTTTTAGCCATAAAATGTGCTCCCAGCAATCAAATGCTCATGAGTATATGCTACTTTCTTTGGTTTTACTCAAAGGTCTGTTGCTGGCCAATTCACTCTCCTTTAATAGAATGGACCCATTTGACAATTTTTTAGTTTTATTTGAAAAATATATTTAGGAATCAAAACGTGAAATACTAACAAGAAAATTAAACAAAATCTTTTATGCAATACTTTGGAAAGGGCAAAAATAAAATTTGAACAAAAATAAAGAAAAAAATCTTCAATAGATAATGTTAACTATTATGTTACTTGTTTAATTACAGTGTTTTCTTGCAGTGAAAAATGAAGCTAAATATGTTAGGAAAATTGTTTAGCATCAGATTTTACTATAAGAAGATAAAAATTTCAGCAAAGGATGTTTCAATCCTCTCATCTCTTTTTAACCAGAATCGTAGCTGGGCTCTTATAGCCTCTTCATTAGGGAAACCAAGCAATTCTCTAGAGGGCTACATACATTATTTTTAATGGAAAAGAAACCGGATATGATATAAAATTATTTTCACTGTAATGGAAGCTATAAGGCTCAAAGAAGACAATGCTTATAATTTATTGCCTATATTTTAACAAGGTAAGAGTGATTCTAATAATCTTTCTATAATAGGACATGAGGAGTTCTGGGTAATTAAATATTCTGGTTAACAGAGAAACACAACTCATATGAATTATCCATTTTCAAAGAATTAGGCTAATAAAAATTGGCCACATGAGACTACAATGAGATAATTACATCTTTCTCTGTTGTTTCAAAAAGTGTATAACATTGAAGTGTCTCAAGACCATGTCACTACTTCAGCAATGTTGGATGGCACATGTGCAGACGTGTTTAGTGAGAGGCCCAGGGTTACAGAGAGCTTCACACATTGCCTTTAATTTGATAATGTTTATCTGTTATTATACTGTGTTGAATGGCTATGGGGATTTTTGTCCACCATTGAAAGAAAAGGGAACATTGACCTTGTGCTATTGATTCACAGCTGCTTCAAAACAAAATATTGTTAAACACTTTGAAATAGTATAAAGACATGAGTCTGTCTGTCCTTCCTTCCTTTCAGTTTCCTTCATTCGTTCGTTCATTCTTTCCTTCATTCCTCCCTCACCTTTTTCTTTCTTTCTTCCCCAAGGACCTCCTGGGGACCGCTTTTTCTGTATAACCTTTGACCTCTTGGTACTATGCTCTCAGACATGATTATAAGGGACCATTTCACTTTCAAAAGGGATAGTTGAACATAGTAACACTCTAATCTATAATAAGGGTTTTTCTAGTAATGCAAAAGGCACAAGACTTTAAATGCCTCAAATTCTAGTATAAACTAATGCAAATCATTACATTATTATTATATTCCTTAATCATGTTTGGCTTCAGTTTCTTCATTAGAAGGACAATGGCATGTTGGCAAATGTTTGCAGGAGAGCATTGTATCAACAGGACTTTACATTCATTTGCACAAACACTCATGCTAGGAATAGGCTGGTTCTGATTTGGTATGGTACAGTCAAACAGTGGCTAGTAATAGCATTAGCCAGTAAAATTGGTATTTCTTTAAGAAATTGGAAATTTGAACAAAGGAAAGAGAGAGAGTGAGAGAGACAGAGAGAGGAAGAAAGAAAGAAAAAGAGAAGGAAAAAAGAAAGAGAAAAGAAAAGGGAAGAAAGGAGGAAGGAAGGGAGGGAGGAAGGGAGGGAGGAGAGAAGGAAAACAAACAAACAAGAATTGTAACCTGATAATAGCCAAGTGTTAAATGTTACAGAGTTATTACAATGCTATTATCTAGGAACTAGAATCTTGACTCCCAATTTTCACTATCAGTTAAGGGTTAATATCCTGCTTAATTTTTTTTTTTTAATTTATTATTTATTTATTTATGGCTGTGTTGGGTCTTCGTTTCTGTGCGAGGGCTTTCTCTAGTTGCGGCGAGCGGGGGCCACTCTTCATCGCGGTGCGCGGGCCTCTCACTATCGCGGCCTCTCTTGTTGCGGAGCACAGGTTCCAGACGTGCAGGCTCAGCAGTTGTGGCTCACGGGCCCAGTTGCTCCGCGGCATGTGGGATCTTCCCAGACCAGGGCTCGAACCCGTGTCCCCTGCACTGGCAGGCATACTCTCAACCACTGCGCCACCAGGGAAGCCCAATATCCTGCTTAATTTTGTACATGAATCTCATAGCTTACTTTTGCCGTATAAAAAATAAAAATTAAATTATTCCCCTTTGTATCTGATATATATTATACAATTTGCATAAAACTTGCTTTTAGGATTTTCTTCTCCCAGTTATTAATTATTCTGGTCCTCCATGCTTTTATCTCACCTGAATGACAGTTCTTGGGTACTCTTATTTCTTGATGTACATTTTTCTTATTTGCTTTCCTTAGAATATCACTATGACAAATCTCCATGTCACCTGGCCTCTGCCTGCGCTTGTTTTTTTATTCTTCTCACTGCAATATATGCAATCCCTGGACATTATCAAGTTTTCACATAGAGAAGGAAAGTGAGAGGCAGAGAGTGAGTAACTTACACAAAACAATTTGGCAACAAAACTAGACTAATAGTACAAATAATCACTTCTTACCTATGTGTAACAATTTAGAGCGATAGACATACTTTACTATAGTTTATGTATTATAATCATACTCTCAACCAATCAACTATAATCTCAGTCTCTACAATCTTTATTTCTGTGCTTTTCCCATATATCATACTGGGTGTGGAATGCATTTTAAAGTATTCACCTTTTATCTCTCTGCCTGGACAATTCTAGCTCTATACTTTCTCAGTGGAATAAAATTCTATCAGAAGACAATGCTCTAGTCATCGCACCCTCAACTCAGTTTAATTCAATAAATTTTTTCTGTGCAACCTCTATTTTCAAATCACTGTGTTCATCCTATGCACAAAATAACTCAAAATGGATCAAAGTATAAGAACTACAGCTATAAGACTCTTGGAAGAAAACATAGGTGTATATCTTTGTGACCTAGGCTTAGGCAATATTTTCTTAGATATGATACCAAAGCCCAAGCAAGAAGAGAGAAAATAGATATATTGGCCTTAATTAAAAAGTAAAACATTTATGCATCAAAGGACTCTATCAAGAAAGTGAAAGACAACCCACAGAATGAAAGAAAATATTTTCAAGTCACGTATCGGATAAAGACCTAGTATCCAGAACATATAAAGAACTCTTGTAACTCAACAATAAGACAGATTATCTGATTTAAGTATGAGCAAAATATTTGAATAGACACTTCTCTCAAAAAGATATACAGAAGACCAATAAGCACATGAAAAGATGTTCAACATAATTAGTCATAAGTGAAATGCAAATCAAAACCACAGTAAGATACCATTTCATACCAACAAAGATGGCTATAATTTTAAAAATGGACAATAACAAGTGTTAGTGAAGATGTGTAGAAATTAGAACACTCATACATAGCTGATGGGGATGTAAAGTCATTGCTGATGGGGATGTGCAGCTGCTTTAGAAAACAGTTTAAAGGTTTCTCAAAAAGTTACATATAGAGTTACCACATGACCCTGTAATTATACTCCTAGATGTGTACTCAGGAGAATACACATATAGAGAATATGTGCTTACACAAAAACTTACACTTACACACAAACACACACACATACCACAAACTTCCTCTCTTCACTTTCTCCCAAAAAGGTTGTCATCATTACTTTTGATAAATAAATATTAAATGTGTATATTTTGTGACTTTGAAAATATTATGCACCACTGAGCTATGCAGCATATTATGGAATTTTCTTCTTCCACATTTTGTTTACCTGAAATTTGCTTTTCTATTTATCAGTAATTTATCCCCAAATTTTGCTGCAGAAAGATTCTCTTTTAATACATTCAAATATATCAGGTAGTCTATGAAAGTCTATTTTTCTTTTTGGATATAGTTCATGAAGACTTTGGGTCATCAGCTTCTCAATCCAGACTGGTTGTTCTCAGGTTGGCTTCATAGTTTTTGTCTGAGGACAACAAATTTGGAGTTTCCTTTAATGTCTCTTCCATTGCATTTCCTATTTCCTAGATGCCACTTCTTCTTCCTCTTTCTTTAATTATTCTCTTCTCTTGATAAATACCACTTCTAGTCCACAGGAGGTAAGTTTTGATATCAGGCACATCTGAATATATTTTTATTCTATTCACATACTTGATTGATAGTTTGCTTAGGTATATGATTTCAGGTTGGGAATGATTTTTTTCTTCAGAATTTTGAACACATTGATATACTGGCCCCTAGCATCTAGGTGCTGGTGAGAAATTTCATGCCATTTTTATCCCATCACCATTGGATGACTGACCTGATTTGTTCACCTTTCTGCAGGAAGTTAGTGTATATTTTTATCCCTAATGTTCTGAAATTTCATAGTGAAGTGTTTAAGTATGATTGTCATTTTCATTTACTTAATTGGAACGTGCTAAATTTGGGAACTGCCATCCCTTAGGTCTCAAAAAATTTATTTATTTATCTCTTTGATAATAAGTTTCTTTCCATTTTCTCTATTCTTTCTTTCTGGAGGAAAAAAAAAAGTTAGTTAACCAAAACCATACACAGACATTACAAGAAAAGAAAACTACAGACTGATACCTGTCATTAAAGATAGATGCAAAATCCTTAACAAAATATTAGCAAAGTGACTCCAACAGTATATAAAAAAGAATTATACATCACAATCAAGTGGGATTTATCCCAGGTATGCAAAGCCTGGTTCAACATTCAAAAAATAATGTAATCCATCACATCAACAGGCTAAAAAAGAAAAATCACATAATCATATCAATAGATGCAGAAAAAGCATTTGTCAGAATCCAGAACCCATTCATGGTAAAAAGTCTCAGTAAACTAAGAATACAGGGGAACTTCCTTAATTAGATAATCAATATCTACAAAAAGCCTATAGCTAACAAGATACTTAATGGTGAAAAACTTGAAGATCAGGAAAAAGGCAAGGATGTCTCCTCTTACAACTCCTTTTCAACATTGTACTGGAAGTTGTAGCTAATACAATCAGACAAGAAAAGGAAATAAAAGGTATACAGATTGGGAAGGAAGATATAATAAAACTGTGTTTGTTCACAGATGACATGATTGTATGTGTGAAGAATCCCAAAGAATTGATTTAAAAGCTCCTGGGAATAATAAGAGATTATAGGAAGTTACAAGAAACAAGGTTAACATACAAAAGTCAATTGCTTTCAAATATACCAACAATGAACACTGGAAGTTGAAATTAACAACACACACACAGATGTAGAAAACAAACACGGTTATCAGGGAGGAAAGCAAGGGGGTAGGGATAAATTGGGAGACTGGTATTGACATATACACACTACTATATATAAAATAGATAACTAATAATGGCATACTGTATAGCACAGGGGACTCTCCTCAATACTCTGTAATGACCTATATGGGAAAAGAATTTTTAAAAGTGTAGATATATGTGTATGTATAACTGTTTCACTTTGCTGTATAGCAGAAATTACCACAACATTTTAAATCAACTATACTCCAATAAAAATTAAAAAAAAATAAACTTGGTGGCTTAAAACAAATAAAAAAGAAATTAAAAACACACTACCATTTCCATTAGCACCACCAAAAATGAAATACTTAGGTATAAATCTAATAAATTATGTGTAAGACCTATATGAGGAATACTAAAGAACTCTACTGAATAAAATTCAAGAAGAACTAAATAAATGGAGAGATATTCCATGTTCATGGATAGGAAGACTCAATATGGTCAGGTCAAGATGTCAGTCCTTCTCAACTTGATTTATAGATTCAGTGCAATTCCAATCAAAATTGCAGCAAGTTATTTTATGGATATTGACACATCGATTCTAAAGTTTTGTAGAGAAGCAAAGGACCCAGAATAGCCAACACATTATTGAAAAAAAATATTGAAGAATTGACACTACCTGACTTCAAGATTTACTGTAAACTACAGTATTAAAGACAGTGTGGTATTGGTGAAAGAATAGACAGGTCAATCAATTGAACAGAATAGAGAACCTAGAAATAACTCACATAAATATAGTCAGCTAATCTATGACAAAGGAGCAAAGGCAATACAGTGAAGCAAAGATAGTGTTTTCAACAAATGGTCTAGAATATTGGACATCTACAAGGAAAAAAAAAAGAATCTAGGTCTTACAATCCTTCACAAATATTAACTCAAAATGCATCACAGACCTAAATGTAAAATACAAAACTCTGAAACTCCTAGAAGATAACACAGTAGAAAATCTAGATGACCTTCGGTATTGCAATGACTTTTTACATACAACACCAAATAGAACATGAAAGAACTGATGAGATGGACTTCATTAAAATTAAAAATTGCTTTGTGAAAGATAATGTCGGGGGGATGAGAAGACAAGCCAGACTGAGAGAAAATATTTACAAAAGACACAACTGATAAGGGCTTGTTATCCAAAATGCACAAAGACCCTTTAAAACTCCAAAATAAGAAAACAACCCAATTAAAAAATAGGCCAAAGACTAAATCCTCACCAAAGAAGATACACAGATGGCAACTAGCATATGAAAAGATCCTCCACATTACATATCCTCAGGGAAATGCAAATTCAAACAACAATGAGATATCACTACACACCTATTAGGATAGCCCAAATCTGGAATGCTGCCAATATCAAATGCTGGTGAGGATGTGGAACAACAGGAATTCTCATTATTTCTGGTAGGAATGCAAAGTGGTGCAGCTACTTTGGAAGACATTTTGGCAGTTTCTTACAAAACTAAACATACTCAGCACAAGATTCAGTAATCATGCTCTTTGGTATTCACTCAAAAGAGTTGAATACTTATATCCACACAAAAACCTAAACACAGATGTTCAGAGCAGTTCTATTCATAATTGCCAAAACTTGGAAGTAACCGAAGTGTCTTTAAGTAGGTGAATGGATAAATAAGCTGTGTTATACCCAGATAATGGAATATTATTCAGTGCTAAAAAGAAACGAGCTATTAAGCCATGAAAAGACATCTAAGTATGAAAAGTGAAGGAAGCCCATCTGAAAAGTCTACATACTGTATGATTCCAACAATTTAGTGGTTTCTTAAAAAACTAAACATACTCTTACTATATGATCACTGGATCACTTTTGTTCTTGCATATTTCTTTTATTTAGCATTCTATTCTTGTTTCATAAATACAGTACCTACTCTTCCTTCTCTAAAGACATAATTGTAATTTAATTATAATAGGATTTAAAAACTATTTCTTTTGCTCCTTGCATTGCACACCTTTGTATTTACTCAGAGGAGTTGAAGACTTACATATACACAAAAACCTACACATGAATGTTCATGGAAGCTTTATGCATAATTGTGAAAATTTGGAACAACCAAAATGTTTTTCAGTAGGAGAATGCATAAACTGTGGTATATCCAAATAGAATATTACGCAACACCAAAAAGAAATGAGCTATCAATCCCTGAAAACCTTAAATATGCACATTAATAAGTGAAAGAAGCCAATCTAAAAAGGTTACATAATATATGATTACATTTATAGGACCTTCTGGAAAAGGGAAAACTATGGAGAGTGTAAAAAGATCAGTGGTGCCATGGTTGGAATGGAGGGAGGGGTGAATAGGTAGAGTTCAGAGGATTATTAAGGCAATGAAAATACTCTGCATTATACCATAATAATGGATACATGTCATTATACATTCGTCCAAACCCATAGAACATACAACACCAAAAGTAAACTGGAATGTTCACTGTGGACTTCGGGTAATTATGATGTGTCAATGTAGGTTCGTCAATTGTTAACAAAAGTACCATGTGGTGGGTCATATTGATAATGGGGCAGCTATGCATGTATGGGGGGAAGGGGTACATGGAAAATTTCTGTATGTGCCTTCCTCTCAATTTTTTCTTAAATTTAAAAAGTATGTTGATCACACTAAATTAGACCTCCTGTACTAATTCTCTAATTTAAAAAAAAAACTTATTTCTAGTTTTTTTTTCTTTTTTGTTTTTATTCTATCCAGAAGATTTTCTCAACTTTATCGTTCAACCCTTGTTTGGAGTATTTTCTTCCTGTTCTCATACAGTTAATTTGTAAGAATTCACTTCTGTTCTTGCATATTTCTTTTATTTAGCATTCTATTCTTGTTTCATAAGTACAGTATCTACTCTTCCTTCTCTAAAGACATAATTGTAATTTAATTATAATAGGATTTTAAAACTATTTCTTTTGCTCCTTGCATTGTCTTTGTTTCACCCAAGTTACTTTTATTGCTATTGCTGTTGTTTTGTTTTTTATTTTGATCTTCATATTTTTCTGACACTTTGAATATCTGTAGGTCAGGGAGAAATCCTCTTATTGTGGACCAGGAGGTTATAAGAATTCTCCAGATATTTTTGAAGCCAGTGGGGAAAGATTCCCTCAGTTTTCCTGTGTTCAGTTTAGTTATCTTGCCTTCAGCTCTATTTGCTATTCCCAAGTGCAAGGGCCTTCCGTTTCACTGAGATCAGAAAGTAAGCTTCCTGTCTTCTCCTGAATAAGGAAATAAAGTTTGCCCAGCTCTTCTGGGGACCTGGGGAACACTAATGCTTATAAGGAATTTCAACTCGTCCTCAGTTTTCAACTCCAACTGTACACCCTCTTCAGATGCACCTACTGCCTCCACTTTTTGAGACTTTCTAGGGTTTTCTCAGGCAGATCATCTTTATTCTTGGCTTCATACTCAATAAGTTTGGGTTTCAGCCTTCTTGATTCAGCAAATTAGTTTAATTCTTGTTCATCAACTTTCAGCTTTCAAGATTTTGTTGCAGTACCCTCCACTTGTTGCTCAATGTTCTTGGGGTTTATGGCTTTCTTTGTCAGTCTCTTACTGTAATTTTCATGAGGCTTCTCAAAGAAGCAGAGATGAATGCAAGTGGTCAATCAGCCATGTTTAAGTGTAAGCAGTATCCATGATTTTGTACTGTAAACTGGTATAATAATCTGTAAAGTTATCATTTAGTAATTCTTATCAATGTAACGTACAATATTGTCTTTTTTTTTAATGAAATTTAGTGTTCCAAAGAAAGTTTGGGATTTTTATTTTAAGACTATCAACTTTTCCAACAATTTGAAACATCGATTCCTTTTGCATATTATGTTTCAAAATCAGAGTTTTCTAAAATCTACTAGTCATTCAGTAGTCAGATAAATTTAATAAATGTGTATCCTCCTCCCAGAGATATTTAATATATTTGATACTTAGTAAGATAACAAAGGTTCGGAGTAAGAAACGTATTTAACTTTATTTAAACTTGGGTTTTCTTAACTTATTCAACAATTTGATAATTTTCCCACAAAATTCCTATCAGTATCCTGTAGAATATTTGTTCTATGCAATACATTCTGAGAAACTATGCTATGGGTTTAATATTTACCCTGTTAGAGTTTACACAGACATAGTGTGTAACTAAGGTTTATTGAAATTATTACCAATACTTTTAAATGTCTTAGAAAAGAGCTACAGTGGATTAGCTTGCCATGATAATACTACTTGCCTCAAATTTAGTTGATAAGTTTATCAAAGATAAGACTATACACCTAGTTCCTTAAAATGTAAATATCTTTTATAAGATATATGACTACAGTAGTATCATGATTTGGACTCCAACTGTCAATTATGACAGTCATATTTTATGCAGAAGACACAAATATGAAGAATAAATTATACCTGCTTTAACTTAGTTTTACAGTTAATAATGAAATCACATCCTTGCCATGTTATATTCTTTAGTACAGATACATACACTTTTAAAATCTAACCCACCTGTGATATTCAAAATTGTAATTCCAATTATATACTACATAATGAAGTAAATTGGGATAAATTTACATAAAAATATTTAGAACTAGGAAGCAAAAAAAAAGGTAATTTAGCTCATAGGACTATTTCTATTTATTCTCTCACTTGCCTACAAGAAAGCATCACTTGGATTACCAAAGTAGCTATTTTTCTGCTGTTAGCTCTAAACCAAATATTGGCACCTAAGAACACCATCTCTCCTTCAGCAGATCAAGCCAAATACAACTACAGCCCAAAAATACATCCTGTCCCTCCTTCAACAGCCAGCAGTCTTCTCTCACAGTTCCAAAGAAAAACAAGAACAAATATTTGCAAAGATTTTTGTCTTGTACTGAAAATGAGCATTAATAAAATCATGCTTGGAGGAAAGTGCTGAGAGAGTATATAAAAACGATATTGTAATGTCAAAGTGGGAAGCATTAATTCATAATATGCAGGAGTATTTTTAGATGGTACTGACAGTTTGCATGAAGCTTGGGAGTGGTGTGACTTGCTTTCATAGGAAAGGAATGGCCTAGCCTGGGAATTTTATTGGCAGATATCATAGCTTAAAAATGCACATGGGATGTCTGTCTTATAAAGCAACAAGTATAATATTTTACAGCTTTTTTCATTTTATGATAGGAATCAGTTATACAAGAGAAAAGTTTTCTTGTTTTTCTCATTATTCATCGTATTTTGCTAGACAGCCTTAAACAGAAGTCTGCATATTATCTTGGATTTTATCGCTCTCTATGGTTTGCAAAGTACTTTCACATACATCACCTCCTTTAATCCTTGCAACAACTGTTGAGGGTGTTATTAATACATCTGCTTTATCAAAGAGAAAACTGAAGATCAAAGGGGATTAGTGAGTTGCCTAAGACTACACAATCACTAAATAATAGAGCCAAGTGTGGAACCTTGAACTTCTGCTTCCAAATCCAAAGAGGACACTCCCCTCTCCCGCCCCTGTGACATGTTCTTCCTTCTTTTAATTAGCTTAACATGACTCAGGACTTTACAAAATGTCAGCCTACATTAGGGAGTTATTTTCCATTATATGACAGACTGAAGCCCACAAAATTACCCTTTTTTTTTTTAGGTCAGAAGCAGGTGAATATCAGCAATTTCACATAGTACAATCTGATACATACAGAACCCCTGTAAAGATATTTGATAATTTGCAATACTGCTCACACACACATGTCCTGTTTTAAAACTATATCATAAAATTTAATGGTGTTTTAAAACATCAGCTCTAGCACTTTAAGCCGTGTCTATGCACACACTGGTTTCATCAACTTGATTGAGTTTGTTAAGCCAAGGTAAATAAAATCATCCAATGAGCTGTTCTGACTTAAAACTCTTTGTTTGTTTTTGTTTTATAAGGAATGAATCAATAAAGGTAGTTTAACAGGGTTCATTTAACAGTGTAAGTGGTACAGTGAGAAAGGTGCTTGTGGGCAGGGATTCGAGGGAGTTCTCAGATGACAGAGGCCCTTGTGCACGGGCCTCAGGATGCTGAGAGGGAGGGAGGAGTGGTCGTGTTCAGAATGCTCTCATTTCCTGCCCTCTCCCCGGGGAGGCACAGATATCATAAAAGGTCCTGGAATGAACCCTTCTGAATCTTAAAATAATTCATTTTCAACTTTTCAGGGATTGATAAAATTTAGGTTTGATCTTTCTTTGAAAAAGACATGATTTTCAGTCATTAAAAAAAAGAAACGTTGCCCAAGCCATGAATAACTTGTGTTCATAGATTTTATGATGGTTCTAAACAAAGTGTATTTTTAAAAAGGCATAGATTTTTTTACTCAGTTTAAACTAAGACAGAAAAATAAGAGTAAGAAGAGCAAGATGTCTATATGTCAAGCTATTTGACAAGGCAAACTGTAATAGTTACTCTTTCAGATACAGGTAGTCTCCTTCATCTTACCAGATTCTATAAGAAGGATAGCATGTTTTACAGGGCATGCTCGATATTGAATTTTAAGTAACACTGTGAATAATATTTATTAGAATTTTCATTCATTCATTGATTATATTTTATTTGTTCATAGTAAATACCTAATGAGTGCTTATTGTGGGTGTAGCAAGATTACTCAGGCACTTTGCAGTCCTGGGGGTACAATAGTGAACAAAAGAGACACATGAGGTTTCAAAGTGGCTATTTATCCAATTTCACATTTTTTTCTAACAAAACCTGCTTGTCAAACCTTAGATGCAAGTCCCCATTTTTCAATTTTTCATAGACACAATATCTATAACCACACATGTTCCAGTAATGTTTTCTTTATGATGAGCCTCAGAAAAGTACATTCATCATAATTATGGAAAATATTTTATCTTATTTAAATAAGATTGTGTTCAATTATACTTACTATATTAAAATGCATATGACTATTAAATAATGGCTGAAAAGAAAGAATAGTAATTTAATAAACTCTTCAGTGAGAACTGAGAAATTAAATATTGACCTTGGCTATATGCCATTTAGAAATAAGATTTTCGACTCACATTGACATGATTTAAAAATAAGACAGTAGTAAGAAACATTCGTAATTTGGAACTTTTATAGGCAGCTGATCAGAGAAAGTTGGAGCAAAAATAACGTCTATGAAGCAGCAGTTTAGGTAAAATACGAAATAAAAAGAAACAATTGATAACTTCTGAACTGGGAATTAAACTGAGTTTTTGAGAAAGCTAAAGTAATTTCTATGATTATCAACAAAATAAAGATTGTGATATATTAGTGTGCGATTCCTTCACTGAATTATAATCATAATGTTCTAGTAATTCATGCAACAGACATTTATTGTGTGCCTAGTGTGTAATACAGCCAGTGTTGAAGAAGAAAGAGATAGTCCCTGCTTCAGTGGGGCCTGCTATTGAACAAAGGAAATGAAAGTTGTGTAAGTGTCCAGAGATGAGGGGACATCCCCAGCTAAAGCACAGGTCATCAAACCAGAAGTCATTGCTTCAAAGTAGTTGGAAATTTCTGACCCCTTGTTAACTGTCTCATTACAATGCTGCATGCTTTTGAGACGGGCATAGCATTTCTTTAAAATAATCATAAATATAGTAATCATAAATATCCCATATAATCATATATATCCCATATAATCATAAATATATATATAAACCAGATAATTATAAATATCCTATATTTAACCCCGTGAATATAAAAATAACTTGATCACCCTTTCTGTTTTCAAAAAACACATGTTACATAAAGGCTGAAGAGAAACAGCATCATTCATATTTCCTCTCAATGTTGCAACTTCATCTTTACCACCTCTAGATAATAACAACCATAATGGGTTATACTTAAAGTCAAGCATAAAGAGCTTCAGTAAAAAACTATAGGAAATGGTGATCTACTTAGATATTAGCATGACCACCAAGGACCTGTTTTACCAGAGCTCGAACTTGTCTATTTCTGAGCAGTAGGGGTTTTCATTAACATTCATCAAATCCTCCTGCAGAGAGACCTGGGTTGCTAGTCTCTCTAGAATGAGCACGTCTTTTGGCACTTTGTTGATCAGACCCCTGGGAGATCAGAGGGAAAGCATACTCAGTAAATGATTCAGGATTTCAGAATTCATTTCCCTTGCCAAGAAAGGAATACCAGGGTCTTTGGGGGGCTGAGAAGCTCACATATTTACACATGTATTTACTCGAAGAAGTGTGGTGCAAATTCCCAGGACTCCTAGGAAAATAAGAATACTATTTTGTGGTTATATTTGGCAAAAGGACCAGAGATTCAATGTCATGATAGACAAATATTACAAACACTAAAATAAATGAAATAAGACCCTTTCTTTATTTATGCAGCACAAATGTTTGAAATAATTCATATTAGTTCTGCAAATGACCACAGGTCCACAAGCTTAAGGTTGAATGATATTAAGCTGGACCCAGAAGAATCCTACTTGGAAAAGGTAAAAAATTTTCTAAAACAAAAAGAAGACACAAAATATGTAGGATAATGTAGGCCCATTTTATCGCCTGTATCAACCTAGAATTTCTAAGTAAGATAAATTTTACAGCATATCAGAAAGCTAATTTCTTTGTACATATTCCCAGTACCCTAAATAATGCCTAACACACCACGTGATCTCGATAAATATCAGTTGACATTGATGTATTGTAAAGTGAAATTATTCTATTCAAATTTATTTAATGTCCTGCAAAAGATGGAAGGTTTCAAGGCTGTAGAAATCAAATGTTTTAATGTAATTGTTCCATCAAATATAAGTCATTGAGATTATTTATTAGTCTGCTGGAAAATCAATTCTACTAATGTCATAGAAGTTTTTCTTTCTACAGTGTGCAATCACTGGCAAAGTCCTACAAATTCAAATATCCAATTAAGAGTGAAAATATACTAAGAATAACTTAAAAGAAACCATATTTCCTGTAGCAAAATGATAAGCCTTGACTATTGAGCACTAAAAATAAAAGTTTAATAGGCATGGCTAAATCACAGTCATGCACACTAAAGACATGTAGGAACTGTAGGTCTGTATCAACTCTATCCAAACCTGTCTACATTTCTGATTCACTAACTGCAAAAGTTATAAATTTCTCTTTATAGAACTCTAGCACAGGGACAAGAGCATACTAAGATCTATCATGTGACTGGCCAAAATGTCCTATATAAACATTCCATATGTCTGATCCATAATGGTAGAGTAATATTGATTTACAAATGAATTTATGCAAAGTAGGCAGCATCATCTCTATTTATAGCCACTCCCCATCGCTTGCATTACCACCTGAGCTCCACCTCCTGTCAGATCAGCAGCGGCATTTGAGCACAAACCTTACTGTGAATTGAGCATGCAAGGGATCTAGGTTGCGTGCTCCTTATGAGAATCTAATGCCTGATGATCTGGGGTGGAGCTGAGGCGGTGATGATAGTGCTGGGGAGTGGCTGCAAATACAGATTATCATTAGCAGAGAGGTTTGACTGCACAGAGACCATAATAAATCAATTGCTTGCAGACTCATATTAAAACCCTATTAGTGAGTGGCAAGTGAAAACAAGCTCAGGTCTCCCACTGATTCTGCATTATGGTGACTTGTATAATTATTTCATTATATATTACAATGTAATAATAATAAAGTTCACAATAAATGTAATACGCCTGAATCATCCCAAACCCACCTCCCCACTCCAGTCTGTGGAAAAATTCTCTTCCACGAAACTGGACCCTGGTGCCAAAAAAGGTTGGGGACCACTGTCCTACAGGTCAACCAAGACAAATACAATAAATAGTTTATTATTGTAAAAACTACTCTGGACTATCGTAAAGCCTCTTCTAAATCAGTGTAAGATTCACTTTCCAGAACACAAATGGAACAAACACATTGGCGTTTATTGTCTCTTTTATCTAATCATTCTAAACATTCTTCTTGAAATACCTAGTACATTTTTAATTCTCCTTTGTAAGTACGAGGTCCAAAAAGGAATGCAGAAGACCAAAACCTCAGTCCTCATGGATCTCATGCGCTATTACTCCAGAGCCTGTTCTGTAGGCAGCAATGTGCTAATTGCTGCAGGTACAAAGAGAATGATGATGGTGATGACAGTGACAATAGCTAATATTTACTGAGTGCCTCTCCTTTAATATTCATAGTGGTTCTATCTTTATCCTGATGTATAAGTGTAGAACTGGGGCACAGAGAAGTGAGATAATTTTCCCAAAGACACAGAGATAGTAATTACTGGAGCCAGGATTCAAATCCAGGTAATCTGAACCTTATGCTCCCTTCCTATGCTTAAGGATTCTTTCGGTCTAGTGCAGTAGACAATAATTAATGTAAATAATCTTACAAATAAATATGTAACTGTAAACTATGATAAACAGTATAAAGGAAAAGAGACCTGGATTTATAAATGTGAACAACAGGGCATACTGGTCTGAATTCTGCATCTCTTCTACTCAGTTTGTGTACTTGACCTGCTTTATAACCTGAGATATCCTATCTGTGCTCTTCCTGAAATCATGGGACCAAATTCTGATACTGCAGCCACCTACAGTCCCCAGTACACACCCAGGTGGCCTGTAGTGGTGGCTGTTTCAGCCCTCATGTGACTCAAGGGTGCACATGGACTGTGTCTTACATCCAGGTTTTGCAAAGCACCTCTAACCTTTCACCTTGTGTGTCTGATGTTACCCTCAAAGCAAGAGCCATGGTAGATCTGCTTGGCACCCAGGTATGCACACGAAAATGTAAAGGCCTTAAAACCTTATGGACCACCTTTGACTACTGGAAACAAGAGCCAGAAGAATAAATTCTTTTCCCTTCCTAACCCTGATGGACCACTTAGGGAGCTTATCGGGACTCTTGGAAGATGCAGTGGGTGAAGGAGCAATCAGCTTGACAAGAAGCTAGGCCATCTGAGTAATGTACTCCCTTGCATTTACTATGTCTCTCCTTTAATGCCTGCCTTTCATTTTCCTCACTCCTTCTTCCCTGGGATTGCACTTCCCTAGAAAATGTCCAGCCAAATGGAAAAAACATATGCCTTTGCCTCAGGCTCTTTCTTCCAGGGAGCCAAAGCTAAGGGGTGAGGAGTGCTCACCCAGTATGAAGGTCAGGAAAGGCTTCCCTGAAGAAGGTACATTTGTACAGGTCTTAGCATATAGGCTAATTGGAAATGAAGGTCAAGAGGGTCAGAGGTAGAGAGAGGTAGAATTTCAGCTTGCATGTGCAAAGCCCTCATTAGGGTAGGAGCACAGTGCTTCTAAAGAAATAGAACAAGGTCAGTAGGGAAAGTGATGTTGAAAATAACAGTAGTTAACACTACATGCCAAGTACTGCTCTAAGCATTTATGACTATTATCACATCTAATTTTCACAAATCTCTGAACTAGGTATCGTTAGCAGTCCTATTTTATATATGAAGAAAGGCTGAGAAAGGTTAAGGAAATTGCCCAAGGTTGTAAAATGGAGAAGTAGCATAGGAAAATTTAAGAATGCAGATTTTAGAACTAAACTACGTGGGTCTGAATAACTGCTCTGCTGTTTGAAAGTTGTGTGACTTTGAATTCTCTGTGATGCAATTTAATCATCTATTTAAGGGACTAATAATCATACCTTTCTCATAGTTTTGCTATAGAATTAAATAAGTTAATATGTGTAAAGCATTTCAAGCAGTTTTAAGCACTCCCATTTTAAACACTGTGTAAGTGCTTGATAAACAACAAAGTCAGTTTCAAGTAAAATGCTGGGTCTAGATCCCATACTTCATAGGCACTCTACTGTCTTTTACTGTGTTAACAGTAGTAGATAAGGTTCACCAGGAAATAGAAAGGAGGACAAGGATTAGTAATGACTTAGCAAGGTAACTACAAATTAGGGGTATAAAACAGTATTTACTAGCATGGACCTGTTGATTCTCAAATACTGTTGCAAGAACATTGTCAAATATGGATCATACAGTTTTACAGTACTGCTAAATGTAAAAATATAGAACAAAGATTAGAAGAATGTAAATGCTATTCAATCTAATAGTCTCCAGGGATTTTACCTGGAAAGCATGATCCAGACAACAATGAAATGTTGTATTCTTACTTGCTTAATAGACGTGTTGAATTTACTATGGCTCCCCTGATTTCACATGGACATGTGAAATATATTGAGCAGGAAAAGGGGACATTTAGGGAACGTTAAAGGCCTAAGAAGAGCAAGGGGATTCTGTTGTTGGAGGGAAACTTGGCCAGACACATCAGGCTTAATTTATGGGAAAGGAATGGCAGCTACAATATTTGTCCTGACAGTGTAAATGGTTACAGTATTTTTACTTGTTTGGACATAGGTGTTTCTTAATGAAGCTTGTTTTAATTGAAGGCATTATAGTGTTCTTTACCCAAAAAAACCCCCCAAAAACCCAGAATTAAAAGCATTTAAATGTACAAAAGGAATAAAACTTCACAACAGTGCATGGAAATTTAATAATAGGATTCCTGAAAATATTTACACCCCAACACTGCGTCTATAATGGCTCTTCCAGGCAAATAGAAAATCCAGAATTTTACACAGGGTATTTATACCACATTAAATAACAGGTATCTGTAGTTTTTGGATATTATTTCTGAGGCAATTATGGGATTTGTTAAATAAATCTATATTTGAATTCACTAAGTCGTATTCATAATTCAATAATTTTAAGGAAATATAATTAAAGATGAAGACCTTTAATCCTTTTAGAAGGGAGATTTTATAGTTCATGTTTTAGGAAGATGCTCACTGTTCACTATAGTATGATCCTGAGATGCGGGTGAGGGATTTGTCCCACCCCTGACCCCTGTGAGGCCCCCGTCACCTCCCACACAAACTCAACTTCTCCTTTGACCTCAGCAAACCTAATAGTCTGTTTTTCATTTGTAACTCTCCCTTTGCCTCACTTAACAAGATGTTCTAACAGATCTAGCAGCTCTCCTCCTGCCTCCTGACCGAATAGGTGGGCGATTCATTAAATTCTCATCTGTTTCTGGGATAACCCATCAAGAAGGTAGTGAGTTTAAATGCTGGCTCTAAATCACTAATCCAAAGTGGTGATGGCAACAATACTATTACACCTGATATATCCATTGTTATATTCTTACAAGTGGCAACACACACAATGCAAAGATTGCCTTTATTTGTGTTTTTATCTTTGCCCTGAATTGTAACAGTACCAGACCTTGGTACCAAGATGACTATGCCAAGGATATATTTCTATATAATACAAGAATTATTTTTTCTGAACATTCAAAGGCAAGATCATTCATGTTTGAAATTTCCTATACTGCTTAACAACTTCACTGTAGGAAAAATGTGTAGTCCTGTCAATTGTATAATTATATGTACATGCATAATACATATATGTATGGGTACTAAATACATGTAATAATTACATATGCATTAAATATTTATGTATACATACAAGTGTATATGTATTTATGTACACAAATTACATATATATGTATATGTAATTTACATACAAGTATATGTGCATATGTGTATGTGTATGTGTGTGATTTTTTTTCCTACACTTGGTAAGATGGTGCCTCAGAGGTATAAACTCAATCTTTGAAAAAATATGTATCTCATTTTGGAAATGAGAACTTTTAGAACTCCTCTTTTATAAGCTATTTTAATATCTTATGACTTTTACTTTGTCTATTTGAAGACTATTTTGAAAATCTCATATATAAATGTATAGTTTATTTCTCTTGTCAAAAGCTACGGAGATGGAACTTCTGATGAAATAATACAGTAATATCACAGTATCTTCATGTATGATAGCTGAGGAAAGTCAGTTAATATTTTATCCATAATGTCTAACAGATTTTTAATCAAGTAAAAGCCCATGTAAAAGCAACAACAACTACAACATCTACAAAACCAATTTTCACAAAATGAATGAATGGATTGTACCATTCGATATCTGACTAAAGAACAAGCAGTCAGAGAGACTCACTGGAGTTCGGCCACCTGCTGAGGCAGTTACCGGCTGTGTAACCACGGTTGGTCAGCTGAGCTCCGTGTGCCTTACGGCAAGAAACAGAGTCTGAGCTAGGACCATAAGAATGGAAAGGGATGGGCAGACTCAAGAACCTCTTGTAGTAAATTGACAGGATTTTGCGACTGGCTGAATGTGAAAGAGAATTAGAGAAAAGAGGCAACACCTTAACCTTTGAGATGGCTTTGAGATGGCAACAGAGCTAATAGAGATATAAAATACATGAGGAGAGCCTGTATGGAATAAGGTTTCATCTTAATACACATTAATTTTGAAGGGGCTAGAGGATATCCAAGAAGAAATGTCTAGGAGATACAGTTGATAATAGAAATCTAGATCTCAGTAGAGAGAGGTCAGGGGTTGTAATGCCCAACACACTTGGAAAGGCATCTAGAGAAAACCAGAAGAATGGATGATCTCATTCAGGAATAGCTGACTTAGTGGTAAATGGACCAAACAACAAAAACCTAATGGAAACAATTTTTAAGGTCTCCATTAAAAAAAAAAAAAAAAAAGGAACGGTGAATGACTAGAAAAGGTAGTAAAGATGTAGGAGACTTGGAAGAGGTGTCATGAAATAGAAAGATGGAGTCGCATGGAAAGAGATCAAATAAAATAAGGTCTGGATATATGCCATGTAATTTAATCATTAGGAGATTACTTTTAACTTTTGTAGGAAGAGTTTGGTAGTGTTGGAAACTATATGGCCCAGCTCTAAGAAATATATAGCAAGAAATTTGAAAGTGAATATAACATTAATAGTCAAAATAGTCATATTGTATTACCATGACTTCAGTTTTTTCACATTTAAAAAATTTTATCTATTACAGGGGCTTATACATCTTCCAACGGTAGGAAATAATAGACTCAATCTGTTTCTATTATCTTACAACTTCAGGTATCCATAATTAGCCTGTTAATAGATTGCCTTTCACAAATTAAATCTCAATTTGAAGTCTTATTATATTAAAATATGGGAAAACTTTAGAATACTCTTATGTGACCTAAGTGAAACTGCTCCTCTCAAACCTATGTAATACCAAAAATAAACTTTAAGTAACTTTAGATCACTTAAAAACTTTGCTATTTTTTCTTTCTTTTTTTTTTTATTGGGGTATAGTTGCTTTACAATGTTGTGTTAGTTTCTGCTGTACAACGAAGTGAATCAGCTATATGTGTACATATATCCCCTCCCTCTTGGACCTCCCTCCCACCCCCCTCATCCCACCCATGTAGGTCACCACAGAGCATCAAGCTAAGCTCCCTGCACTATTTTTTAATTGTTATTATTTTTGTTATTTTAATTCTCAAGGACAGCAAACTACAGGAACATAAACATTTAATCATATATATACTTACAGAGCTTTTTAGAATACCCATGTATACAAATATTTACTTCAAATGTACCCTTTTCTTTTGGGAGTGTGAATAGGTAACACATTTCTTTTTCTTATATATGGCATGTATATATTTTTATGAATAACGAAACATATTCATAATCTTAGACCTAAATTGTATATTTTTTAAAAGAATAACCAGATCCTTCTGGGACAAACAGCTGCCTCTACGTAAAAATTAAGCACTTGTGGCGATATATTTGCCCTCTGGATTTAGTGAGCTATTGTAACTCCAACACATTCAGATGAACACATTTCCCTAAGTGGTTTATTTATACCTCTAGACTAGTGTGCACATAAATCAGAATCATACCCAATTGTCATCATTATCATTTCCCCATTTCCTCTATAATTCTTTGTATTGATGTTGCACACTGGTATGATCTCACAACTTTGCAAGCTGGAGATGAGATATTAAATACCACATACATTAGTGAACAGAGGGAACACACTGAAGTACAGGACTTTAAATTTAATATTTTCTGACTTCACTGTATTTCTAGCCATAAACTATGATACTAATAGTATCCCCCAAAAACGAGATAATAATTATAGGTCTACATGGAAACTCTTATGAGCATATTCTATTCTGTATAAGAATGAGAGCATGGCCCAGGATCCTTCTTTCTGCTTTAATTATCAATGAATAATGTCGTGATTGTCATGTCTCAGCCATACTTGGCAGGGCATGGAGGGGAATCTTTACTCTTGAATATTGTTTAGCAGCTTAACTATAAATGAGGATTACTCCACACTAAAGCAGCATTGTTTCAGAGACAATGTTAACTTGGTGATTAATGAGGTGATGGATGAGGAACATATGACTGTTTCCAGGTTCATTCCAGCATTTTTCTTAACTTCGACCCCAGCCAAAGCTGTCAGCACTAATGACAAGATGACCAGATAATGTTTCACCTGCAAGTGGGGATCTTGACTGCAACTTAAAATTTCCAAAACTTCCACACGGCACAGCTCTTATGTAAAGCCAAAATTTTTTTTTTCTTTCAAAAAGCTTAAAAACAAATGGGACAGCAAATCTCTGAGGAGGAAAAGCAGCGGATCGGTTTGCACTTTTGGAAGTCATGTAAGTATAGACTGATTAGCAGAGTGACTCTGCTGCCCAGAGACTGGAGCATTCAAACAAAGAATTTCGTATTAAAAAAAATGATACAAATGAACTTACGTACAAAACAGAAATAGACTCACAGACATCGAAAACAAATTTATGGTTACCAAAGGGGAAAGGGGGGTAGGGATAGATTAGGAGTTTGGGATTAACATATACACACTACTGTATATAAAATAGATAACCAACAAGGACCTACTGCAAAGCACAGGGAATGTATACTCAATATTTTGTAATAACCTATAAGGGAAAAGAATCTGAAAAAGCATCTGTATAACTGAATCACTTTGCTGTACACCTGAAACTAACACAACATTGTACATCAATTACACTTCAATAAAAGATAAAGTACCCCAAAAAAGAATTCTAACAATAAAAATGAGCCTGATTCTGAATGATCTAGTCATTCAAAATGCCTGAGCCCATAATTTTTGATGAAAAGTTTTTGAAAGACGTATTGAATTTTAGCAGCTTGCGACACACTTTCAAGTCTTTGAACTTAAGGACTATGATGACTCAAATCTCTAAACTTCACAGCACCTTGTACTCAGTGCTCTGGACCACTCAGATGTATGCAATTAGCAAATTATTTTAACCGATTTCCCCTCTGTAAAATGACAATATAGAACTGAATCTGGGATATCCTTAGCATGCTGAAACACTGTAGAATCATATTTTAGAACCGAGAAAAAACGTTAGATGTCACCCAGAACTTCAAGTTTACATGTAAGAAAGTGAAATGTAGTGCTGACTTGAGAAAGGTCGCACAGTCCTGTGGCAAAATCACAGGAAGAACCCAATGTCACAATTAATTCTAAAATATTTTTATTTTGAAAACTGTATTTGTTTGATATGTTAATAACATTAATGTGATCATATTTCTTGACAATATTTAAAGGAACTTTGTCATGGCAATACTGACCTATATGTTGTGCCTTAACTTATGCCAATCACTATTGGCGTACATTGTAAATACATGCTATTAAACCAAAATATTCCATCTTTCTATGTGAGTGAACTGTTTTATAAGATAACTGAGCATGCGTAATGTGATTAAGAGTAGACCTGAAAGTAACTGTTGACTGCACATTTAGAACAAACCCGAGTAGGAAACCAAACAATAGGAGATCTGACATCCTATTTTTACACTTCCACACTGTAAACTGAACTCTCATACGTTTGTCATTTATTTCTTTAGCATAGCCAAACCTAATTTTCCTCAGAGGAAAATATCAAGAATCTGTAAATCTACAATTATACTTACCAAGAAAGAATTTAAGTGTATTAAATGTAAATCAAATGATGCTTTTCCTCCTTATTTAGAATTTCTAATGTTGTAACTCAGCTAGACATGACTAGGCGAAAAAATAAAGAAGGAAAATGATTTGAGATGCAGGACTTAAAGAGAATTTAGCTGAGCTGTAAATGTAAATGGTTGTATTTTCCACATAAGATCTAAAAAAGACAGACAAAAAACTCCTTTCTGTGAGCCCTCATTTTCAAACCCTGAGGTAGAGATACTTCCAAATCATCACTTAACAGAGCATCAGCGATGCACTGGAGTTTAATAATCAAAGCAAGTGAGACGCTGAGTCTGGTTCAAACCGGACTGAGGCAAAACTTCTAGGCAAGTGATAGAAGTGTCACTTTCAGAGGAAGCTTACTGATATAAATATGTACAAAGTGGGAATACATTTCAAAGTAGAAATCTCAGTTCACTTCTGTTTTGCCTTTATCCTTAAGGACTAGAAGATGACCTCAATTACCAAGAATCATTGCTGTTTGAATAAGCAGAGGATATTAAGAAGGAATTGTGGAAACCAAGGTAACAGTTTTCCAAAACAGGATCTCACATTACAAAGATTTCTGTGAGGGTACATTAATCCACAGATGGATTGTATCACTCTTGACATTTTACTGAAAGTAGTGAACTATAACATTCATGAAAAATTCAGTCTCTGAAGATATCCTTTCCATGGAATGCTTCCTCATGCCCCAATGTGTGTTTATTTGACAAGAAGCTCCATGGAGGGCAGGACATGGATAAAGGATATTGCTGTTTTGTCTTTGTCTTTCTATGGGCATAAAGTATGTTATTTTATCTACAACTTTCTCCTTCAAAGTGGATTCTTTTCAAAAAATTGGGAGAAAGATAACAAATCTGGCTTTGTGGTGGTGGTGATTTTAATTTTTTTTTTCTTTTCTTTTTTTGTAAAGGGTTCTTTCTGACTAGTTGCTGGTTTGTGTTCTCTGCAAGGAGAATAAAATGATAAAGAACCAAAGAGCTGTTTTCCTTTTATCAAACTTTGAAAGTTGTTGATAAGGTTATGTCTCCTGGACTTTAAAACATTGGATGCCCATTTCCAAATACTGCAAAACATATGTAAAGCAAAATAGGTGAAAGCTTGCTGTATTTGAAGGACTTCACATGTCACATAATTTAATTCTTACAACAGCCTTCCAAGATTTATTTTATTATTATCATCCTCCCAATGTTATAGATGAGGAAATGGAAACAAAGTAACTCACCAATTGGGCTGGGATTTGAACCCCAGCATTCTGAGTCTCAAGACCGCCTCTTAACCATCATGATCTACTTCCAACCAGAGGGTGTACCTACACAACGCCCCCAATCATCTGAGGGTGGGTTTTTTTCATGGAATTACATCAGTTTGTGCTAAACAAATTATGTATATACAACAAAGTTATGTCTGTCATTAACTATCCATTCTAGAAAGTGCTTTTTCAAAAAGACAAATTCTCCAAACGGCTTTATGTGTTAGGCAAAGTTGAGAATCTCAGATTAAGGAATGAATGAAACTTTGAAATAGAGCACTGAAGAAGAAAATAACCTAGAGCAATGTATAAACAAGAAAGGATCGCTTGGCTGCAGTAGCTGGATGCCACTGAAAAAAGGAACTAAATTGGATTACAGAATCT
This sequence comes from Balaenoptera ricei, assembly GCF_028023285.1. Classification (NCBI taxonomy): domain Eukaryota; kingdom Metazoa; phylum Chordata; class Mammalia; order Artiodactyla; family Balaenopteridae; genus Balaenoptera; species Balaenoptera ricei. Next base: position 69,507,804 of record NC_082647.1, read on the forward strand.
TCCCCAGAGACAACAGCGTAGGTTTTCACCAAATAACTGTTACATACACATTCACTCTGTCTCCTTGCATAATCCTATCATGTTTCAAGGTATAACTATATTCAGCACAGCAGTATACGATGAATGTAAATGAATACGAAATTGGGGCAAGGAAATGAGAAAAAATTGTCTATTTGCCAGCAGAATAAAAAGTTTCATAGTTCACAAACTTTGAGAGGAAAAATTAGGCAATTCTTGGGGACCGCCTAATATTTCTAGGTAGCTGGTATCTAAAATGCCAGTGAAGTATGACTAGCTCTCTGATGCTCAGTGAACCTGTAAGATAACTTTTTTTTCCTTATTGGATTCCAAATTTCTTACCATTAATTATCACAAGAAATAGTAGTGCCTTGATACTCTACACCCTCGAAAGTGATGTTTCCTTTCTTTTTTGATTTTATGTTTCTTCTTCAGAATCACTGCTATGAAATTGGTTTTCTCATACAGGAAAGCAGTTGAATGATTAAGTCAATTTCGGATTTTTAAGTCAAAAAGTCTAACAATAAAAAGGCAAGTATACTTAGAGGTTACTAATTTACAGTGAGCAATTTTAAGCTATTTACCTAAATGTCAACACTTCCCCACAGTCATTCCTTTTATAAATAATGCACACATCAGCTTAATCATTCCTTCCCTCCCTCTGCTTTGAAAGCCATAATTTTAACTTGGAGCTCATGCTTGACACTTTGAGGAAATGTAGGAATTATCATAAATAATCCATAAAGACAATTTTTATAGATGATAATCTAAAGCTTTGTTCCCCTAGAATTTCTGTGTGGTATTTCAAAGTTTGAAACTACTTTCTACACACACGTTTAAAATGTTACAACTGTTCCAAGTGATGTCACTTCCCCTTAGGTTAGGGCAAGAAGACCAGTAGAGAAAAAGAGATGTTCTACACTTCCCAGGCATAATGCAGTCCTAAAATACACTTGTCCATTCCTGATGGCTGTTTAGCTGCATATTATGGAGAAAATAATACCTTATGAAAAGAGCAGGAAAGCATAGACTTGTCAATGTGGAGCAAACTTTCCAAACTTTATTGAAAGATGTTACACGACCTAAACATTTCCAGTTGTAGCGCGTAGTGTTACAAAGGCTTACGCTACAGCAGAAAACCACAAACAGCTGAGTCCTCCTTCCACAAAGGCTGTGAGTCCAAAAACTGACTGCAAGTCAGAATTACCTCAGAACATTAAACCAATACAGATTCCCTGATCTTGCCAACAGAGATTTCGATTCTGCTGCTCTGTCATTACACTTGAGAATCTATATGAACATGTAAATAAATAAAAACATAACAGATGAATAAATACATAATCATATAACCCTTGGTGATTCTGATACCCAGCCAAACTTGAGAAAGACTTCTGTGCAGGACGTCAGTTGAATTTGGGCCACTGTGCAACCACGTTTCTTATTTTGGAGGGAATCCCAAAATACAAGAGGGCGAGCCCTTGAACCTTTGCCCTGTGCGTACTAAAGAGACATATAACCTCCAGAGAAATGCTCCGTCTTTGACCAGCTAACATCCACTCATGGGTACAGAAAAGTAAAGCCTCTTTGTAGTGATAGTTTAATCATACATATGAATTAAATACAGCTCTAGCCTTAATTGGAAAATGAGCAGAGACAAGGGGAAAGCCTGCACTCTGAGTTAGGAGAAATTAAATTCATATACCTAACAAATTCCCTAATTTGATATGTGACCTTGAGCATGTCACTTAATCCCTCTAGCCTTTAATTCCTTGTCTGTAAAATGGGTCCTTCTATAAGAGGAAGGACCACTTCTCTCAAGTATCGCTGAAGACATACTGAAGTACAAGGAATATGTTTCATGGGGTTTTTTTCTTTCCAAACTCAGTGTGGAGCAGACTGTAAAGTGATCACTGAAGCAAACCAGCCAATACACTCTACAAAAACCAGAACAGTGAGTCCAACACATGCACACAACAGGCTGTTGACTTTCCTGTCTGCTGACAGACATCAGATCTCGTCATTAGTACAGTCAATGGGGTGCAAAACCCTCTGGAATTTGCTGAACTGAACAGGACACCACACAGAACGATGGGAACCTCAGACACTGGCCATGGCATGTGTTCCTATTCTCACTCCAGGGCCAGCCAGAGAGTCTGTTATTTACATTAAAGACAAGACCCTTCAGATCAGATAAAATCTTAAGCAATTATTTTGACTTAAGACCTCCTCTTTTATTTTCGAGTTAATGATTTGGTTTTTGAAAAATATATACCCCAGATGAGCAGCTTTATCCTAAACTTGGTGCCCTAGAACTTTAATCTATCAGGCGGTTCATCATCCGGAATAGGTAGCACTGGAAATGTAAGTTTGTACAGTAACTTCATATCATGTGATGTCAGACAAATGAGCCAATAATATTGTGCCTGCGAGTGATACAGCTCTGAGGCTGACAAAGGTAGACACACAATTCCTCGCGCATAGTTTTCATTAGAATCAATATATGTATCTGTAGAGACAAATCAAAGATGCATGATTTTACATAACCATTTGCTCTGCAGAAATGATAGCGATTACAAGACATTTAATTGGTATGGAAAATAAGGGACATCCCAAAATAAGAGGCCCTTTTATGTTTGTGATACCAGAGTTTAAAATGACAAAAGTGAAATGAGGCAGGATCAGGAAAGGGAAGAATCCAATCAGAGCGCAGAAAAACAGAATGGACCTAATACAAACACAAGTGATCTGAAGCTCAGTCTAAATCCATAGAATTGTAAAGCTGAAAAGATCTGAGAAAGACCTAGAAGAAAATGAGCCACTGAGACATTAGGTGATTTGCTTAAATTCACAGGACTAGAACCAGATCTCCAGACTCCTGAGCCAATGTTCTTTCCACTCTAGTTCATAGCTAGAGTTTTAAGTTATTAAGTAGCTCCACTGAATATAGATGGCTCAAAGCAGAAAGAGATTACCATCTTTTTGCATGGACTACCATGGGATGAAAACAAAGAAGCCATTGTGGTTTGGGTTAACACTGACAGACATAATCTAGTGAGAGTCATTCAAATAAAAATTGACCTTTCTTGTCATGCATCTTTCTTCTCATGCATTCCATCTATACTGAGGGCTTACCCTATGCCTGGGCATTTCCCCTCTATAAGGGAGGCAAGGAATATAAATAGATGGCTGCAAAAAGGTATATGGTAGGAGTGGTGATGAGCAGTTAGTAACAGGGCCGGGATTGTAAGAAGGACCCAGATTATGAAGAAGTTGTCCTTGGTAAGGATTTTAAACTATATTTTTGCAGCCAAGAGTCAGTGGATGACTCTAAGCAAAAAAGTGACATGAACAGCTTTATTTAGGAAAATTACTCTGGCTTGTTGATAAGGGAAATGGACAAGAAAAGGGAGGATAGCAGGGTGACCAAATCAGAAGCAGGTACCATAGCCTGAGAAGATGGTGAGCTTGAAACAAAACAGATATAGAAATGTTTCTGTCGGTAGTTATTTCTGAGATGGAACTATTAGTCTCGTATAGCAATAATTGGAAAGTGATCATAAATTGCTGGTGCATGTAATAAAGGAAAATTCATTTTTTCAGATTAGAGTATGGGTGCTTCAGTCATGTGGAAGAAAGTATATGTTTATGAGCATAGAGAAGTTCTGTTCAAAGCATCTTCAGTTTCAGGTTCTAGGAGAAAGGTAATGATGTCTTGAGTCAGTTGAACATAACTTCCTAAAGTTTGGAATGGGGGATGGAGTAGAAATGGGGAATTGAGTAGCCTTAAGCATGTGGTTGATGCCATGCGGGGCAGAGGAGAGCACTAAAGGCAATAAAGATACAGAGAAAATCATATAGTTTCATAGAATAAAAGTCATAGCATTTCCTATCACTAAGCAGCAAATCAATAATGGGATATCACAAGCAGCGTAAGATTAGATTAAAATTTGTAACTGCCCTGATTTTGGCTGGAATTCTCCCTCTGGCTCCATACTAATTCCAACACTTCCCCCAATTTAGCTGAATTCTTTAGCATCAAAGTGTAAGACACTTTTAGATGGAAATTTCTTTATTTCCCATTTCATAAGAAAAGTTTATAGTTTGACTCTTTTTTAAATTTCCTCCCCATTTATTATTTATTTATTTATTTTATTTATTTTTGGCTGCAGCACACGGGATCTTCGTTGAGGCATGCGGGATCTTTCGTTGCGGTGCACGGGTTTCTCTCTAGTTGTGGCGTGTGGGTTTTCTCTCTCTAGCTGTGGGGCATGGGTTCCAGAGTGCGTGGGCTTTGTAGTTTGCGGCACGCAGGCTCTCTAGTTGAGGCGCGCAGGCTCAGTAGTTGTGGCACGTGGGCTTAATTCCTCCACGGCATGTGGGATCTTAGTTCCCCGATCAGGGATCAAACCTGCGTCCCCTGCATTGTAAGGTGGATTCTCTACCACTGCACCACCAGGGAAGTCCCTATAATTTGAATCTTATAGTCCATATTTCTTCTGAGTCTTGCCATTACATAAAAATATATATATTGGAAAAGTCACCTGTTATTGCCACAGGAAGGTGATGATAATTGTTTGAAGCCTCAATCAAGCCCCACCTAAGGTTAAAGTAAGTGAGAACTAAGTGTGTGTTGGTCATGATGACTGATTAACGAATAAGAAACCCTTCCAGCTACAGGTTCTTAGGTGTCAGAGAGAAATGGAAGTAGATATAGAATTAATATATATTGCCACATCACAAGACTGTGGACTCAAAGGAAAATTACTTTGAGTTCACAGTGTCAAAGTAGACTTTGAGATTTTAATAGATTAAATAGATTTAATTTATTAAATTAGATTTAATTTACTTTCTAGATTTTAATAGTTTCTATATTTTAATAGTTCCTCTTTACTGCTTTAAAGGAAAATAGTGGCATATAAAAGGAAAAGGAAATAGGGGAGAAAATATGATGGTTCTGAATACAAAGTATTTTATTACAGGGATCCTATCCACAGTTCCTAATAATGGGAAGGTCTGGAAAAGTGCAGTGGAATCTTTGTCAGTAGGAAAGGACTTTGAGAACACTTTGAGAGTGACATAAGTGTTGGGAGTTACCACAGAGCCCTTGAATCTCTGCCAAAGACATCAAAGCTGAATGTGAAGAAGAACTAGACAGTTTCCTTGATTCTAGAAGGTCATAAAACATCTCTAACAATAAAGAGGAATATTTCATAATGATAAGAAGATCAATCTGTAAGGAAACTCTGTCTTAACTGTATATACGTAATAGTATAGCTTCCAAATTTTTAAGCAAAAGGAAATGACAGAACTAAAAGATAAATAAATCAATCTGTATTCAGACTAGGAGATTTAACATACCTTTCAATAACTAAGACAAGCAGACAAAAAAAAAACTTAAAAAGGATATAGAAATTAGATCAAATTTGTTAATTTTGTTGTTTAGGATCTAGCAAAACAGAATTCAATTCCTTTTGAGAGCTCCTGTAGCAATTTTGTGGCTAAATGGTGGACCATAACCAAGTTTAATAATTTTCAAAAGATTGAAATAGTTCAGAGCATGTTCTCGGAACACAGTGAGATTAAGCTAGAAATCAATATGAAAAATCTAACTAGAATACTACCAACTTTGGAAATTAAGCAATACACTTATAAGTAACACAATGGTCCAAGAAGAAGTCACAACAAACTAAATGATAATAAAAACATAAATCACACTGTGAGATATATATAAAGCTGGGCTTTGAGTGTAACTTATAGTTTTCCACAAATTAATAAAGTAAGTTGAAAATCAATGATATAAATGTCCATATTAAAAAGTTAAAAAATAAAATTAAACTCAAAGAGAGGAGAAAGAAGGAAATAATAAAAGATCAGAAATAAAAGAAACATAAAATAAATGTACAATAGAGAGACTCAACCAAAGTAACAGATGCTCTTATGAAAAAATTGAAAAAGTTATGTACCAGTAGCAAGACTGATTAAGAAAAATATAAGGAAGGCACACATTACCTATATAGGGAACAAAAAAATAAGATACCCTAAATTCTACAGTTTAAAAAAATGTGAATAGGATGATATTATGAACAATTTCATGGCAACATATTTTGAAAATTTAGATAAGTTGAACAAATACCTACAAGCGAAAACTTATGGAAAAGGAAACAATATTAGGACATCTGTATATTGGTATGTGCCCTAAAGAAATTAAATCTGTAATTAGAAATGGCCCCAAACCAAATATCCAGGCCCAGATGTTTTCATGAATGAATTCTATCAATCAGTAAGGAAGAAACAGTGCCTGATTTAAACACTTCTATATGCTAGGAAAACAACAGGGATATTCCCATTTTTATTTTGTGGTAGCATTTCTTCTGTACCAAATTCTGAAAATGAAATTATAAAAAAGGAAAATAAAAGGGCAAAATCTATGAAAATAGATGAAAAACACTAAAATATGAGATGTCTCAGAGCTGGAGAAAAAAAGTAATATCACATACTTAAAAACATTATTGAGGACCAACCTGTTTAAAAGGTCTTATGATTTCTATGCAGCTAGGTTTACACATGAATTAAATATGTAGGAGGTCGATGGGAACTACTAAAGGCTGGCAGCTACAAGAAGTAAATGAGAGATTATATAAGACAAAGTGATATGAGTACAGAGAGATACAAGACAGATGGTGATAAGAAAAAGATGCTTTGTTTTTAAGCATGGGAAAATGAAAGACTTAAAGAGAGAGAGAGAGAGAGAGAGAGAGAGAGGGAGACTGACGGCCAAAAATGTCAGCTCAGAAGATAAAAACAAACCCAAGAAACCCATATTTAATTTTACTCAGACTTTTTATTGCACTTAAGTAAAAACTGATCAGACCCACAGAGGCTGGCACAGAAAAGGAGTGGGCAGAGGGCTAGGGATGCTAAAGATCAGGTCTCCAGCACATCTGTTCAGTGTTCCTCTTCTAATTCCAACTTCTCCTCTTGCTCCTTAGTGCCCATCAGGCACAGCCAGATCAGGTCTCCCCACAGCAGTGAGTCCTTACAGCTACCGAGGGGCGAGGTTGGTAGGAGATAGGTCTGTATACACGACCTGTATCTGCAGTCATGAGCTTTTAGCAGCCTTCATCAATTTTCTCATGTTCACCTGGGGTCTCTGGGGTGGTTTGTGCTTTGGCAGTGAGGGAGCCCTGCTCAGTGTTAACAAACGCACATTGTAACTCATTTCTTAAAGCATAACAGAGATATTTCTCCCACTTTGGTGGGGGGGTATGGGAGAAGTTGGGGCCTGATGGAGATTGATGGCAGCCTTGGAAGAAAACTTAGATGACAAATTACAGGTTTCACACTCCTCACAAGGTGCCCTCTTAATCACTACCAGGATTGTGTTACTCCTTCTATTTTTTTTTAATTGAAGTATAGTTGATTACAACATTGTGTTAGTTTCTGGTGTACAGTAAAGTGATTCAGTTATACATATATATGCATATTCTTTTTCATATTCTTTTCCATTGTGGTTTATTACAGGACACTGAATACAGTTCCCTGTGCTAAACATTAGGACCTTGTTGTTTATCTATTTTATATATAGTAGTTTGTATCTGCTACTCCCAAACTCCTAATTTATCCCTCCACCATCCCCTTTCCTCTTTGGTAACCATAAGGTTGTTTTCTATGTCTGTGAGTCTGTTTCTGTTTCATAAATAAGTTCATTTGTATTGATATCATATGATATTTGTCTTTCTCTGACTTGCTTCACTTAGTATGATAATCTCCATGTCCATCCATGTTGCATTACTTCATTCTTTTTTATGGCTGAGTAGTATTCCATCTTCTTTATCTATTCATTTGTCGGCAGACATTTAGGTTGCTTCCATGTCTTGGCTACTGTAAATAGTGCTGCTATGAACATAGGGATGCATGTATCCTTTCCAATTAGAGTTTTGTCTGGATATATGCCCAGGAGTGGGGTTGCTGGATCATATGGCAACTCTATTTTTAGTTTTTTAAGGAAACTCCATACTGTTTTCCATAGCGGCTGCACCAATTTACATTCCCGCCAACAGTGTAAGCCATTCTTACTATTCTTATAATCAAGGAGGAGTGATTCTTTTGTTTACAAACAAGGCTACCTTCTCAGTGAAGCACGCTTTACTTCCTTTTATCAACGTCTCTTTTATAAATAGGACTTATTTGTGGCTCTAAGGCGTGAAATATTCTAAGGCTACTGGTATACTACAGAGACATTTTTTGTTGGTCTTCTTAAGTGCAGCTCAATTCTACTTAACTACATTTTTGCAATTTCTGTGTTTTGTAGGGTTAAGAAATGCTTATCGAGAGCAGTTGTAAATTTCACATGCAGAATAGTATGATTGCAACACAACCACTTTTTCCACTGCACCATGCATTGTATTCTTGCTGTATCCTTTGGAGATAACACAAGCGACCTTTCATATGTGCAGAAGTGTTGCTATTCAATGTTTGAAAGCTGACCTGGGCAGTAAAAGGGCTGTTCAGTATCTAGACTCTATCGCCCAACCTCAGTGGTCTCCACGAACACCTCAACACGAAGTCTCCAGACAGTCAGGGGTGTAATTTGGATTTAGGAAGCAGAGTATTGTTTCTAGAGAGTGATGTGGCCTACGTGCAGTTCAATCTTGTGATCCTGGGTTTATGAAAAATACTGTCTCAGTAATTGAAATAAGTTTGAGAAAGTGACAACACCTACTAAACATGAACACATGGAGATTTTGTTTGACGGAGCAAAACATTCAAATGACTCCTGAATTTTTGTAAACCATTCTAAATAAACACATAGGGAAAAAAAAAATCAAGTTAAGTTTGTAAAAAAGGAAAAAGTAAACACAGAGAGACTGACAAAATGTGGTAGTTAAAAAGAAATTGTGCTGTAATTAATTTAAGAAAACTTAAGCTAAATTATAAGAGCCCAATTATAATACACCCTGCATGGTAATAGTGATTTTATTGTCATGGCAAATAAAATTAACAATACTCACTTTAGATTTCAGAAAAAATACAGTAATACTTCTTTGTATTTTATCTCAAAAAAATCATGATTATTTTTACTGAAATATGTCCTTTATGGGAAATGTCTTACTCACTGGGAAAAAAATGGGCAAAATTATTTTGCTTTAAGTAACTTGTTTGCTCTACGTTATGCTGCACAAAAATATACACAAGTGAGACAAAAACAAAAGAACCACTGACAAGAGTATCTTTCTTTGCTGCCCTGTTTTCTTGACAACCACCAGACACCTCCTCCATCCCTCCCATCCTGTATGGAAGATCTGTCAAATCTCATTCGGTCTAAGTACATTAAGAAAAGTTAAGAATGAATGAAAACAACATGGAATTACTTATTAGTAATTGCTCCAAAATTGACTCTAATCTATTATATTTAAAATAATTGTGGATTAAAGTTTTTAATAAAGATTCTAAATAAAAAGTTGTATTTTATGCTCCAACTTGGTGAAAAAGAAGACTTAAAATGAATTGTAAAAAATAATAAAAATGGAAAAACTTAAATGTGAAACAAAACAAAATCACTGACAATTAAATTATAATAGGAATTACAGACTAGTCATGGAATGGAACACAGATAAATCAAAAGCCATATATGGTCACGTAAGCTTTGTGACTAGAGCATCTTATGACCTCCTGTGCTGGCAAATTTAATTCGGAGGATAAGTGAATATATTAAAGCAAACTGAATAACATACTTACATTTGTAGAGATGAAGAGCTAAAGAGTATATTTTCACTTTCATAATAAGTTTGGTATCTGATCAATTGGACAGTGATTCTGTTTATATAGAAAGTTTTATTTGGGAAATTTACTTAGATATAAAATTATTTTTTTAAATACATTTTAAAATTGCAAATTTCCTAAACACACAAGGATCCAGTCTCTCCTGAAACACTATGAACAACTAGAAAATTTACTATTTTATTTAAACATGTTTCCTAATCACACCTTCCATTTTATATTTAAACCATTTTTGCCAAATGATGTCAGACATTTTGAGGAGAAAAGTATATAAAATGGGCATAGCTTTCAAAAGTAATGAAAACTATATTCAGAGCCCTTAAAAATATTTGAAAATACTTTATTAATTCTTGGAATGTCAATTACAACTAAAATGTATTTTCACCTGCAATGTGATTAGAACAGACACGGAATAGAACATCAGCTTCTGAGGATAATGACCTAATGAATTAAAAATCTTAAAAAAAATAAACAGCAAGAATTAAAACTTTAAGTCATCAGTGTTTTATCTCCTTAACAATATACATATAATTTCCCCCAAGATCTACTTAGAATGAAGCTCTGTTTCTAAGAAGAGAAGGAAGTGGCACATTTTATTGCTGGCCCATAAGCAGAGAACAAGGCATAAAGCCACTAAGTTTATTGAAATGTGGAACACATTTTTCCCAACTTTCAAAAGCTATTCAACTTGAACTTCAGCGAAACAGAAGGTAGAAAGTTTTTAAATATTATACTCCTAGTGAAGCCATTTAGCCTAGATTATTAAAGTTGCTCTTTGGAATTGTAGTTTCCCAGGCAAATGATTTTTTTTTTTAATAGTTTTGACTCACTGATCATTCACAACGGGTACTTACAGCCAGATACCTTGTTACAAAAGAAGAGGACTTTTGTTTTGTTTTTCAGGGAAATGTACTAAAAAGGTGGTTGACCTCTGTCATACTCTCTATCTTCGTGGTAATATTTTTTTGGTAATATTTGAAAGTGACTTTAAGCAACCAGACTCAACAAATTTTAAACAAGCCCATTCTTGACATTGTCGTGGGCCATATAACATAAACCTTGTTTTATCATCTATTTGGCAAAGCATGGGAAATTATCGGGCTTGGATCTAACCTTAGAAAATCATTAAGGATCACATCACATATTCGTTTAAGCTACAAAGCACCTAACAGTGCTGAATAGTTAGTAGGTATTTAATAAATATTTAAAGATTATTGAATTTGGATTCTCACAAACTATTTCCAGGATAGTTTAGAACTGCCAGCAAGAAAGATTATATGTTTGACCTGCTCAGGCCCAACGATAGGTATATAAAAACACAGTCTGTTGTGATCCTTACACTATATGTAAACAATAATAGAAATATAATTTGTGCCAGTAATAATATATTTAAAAATGGATGGAAATAAATGACAATATTTGATAAACTGATTGTGTGATAAGTTGGTTTTTTAAAGCTAAAGATTTCTAATCAAAGAGAATGGTTTGGGAAATAGTTAATGTAACATAATCACTTTATCCTTACTTTCATTTGTAGTAATCGATAAAATATAAAGAATTCAACAAATTATATACTGTGTCTTCAAACTATGACCACTACTATAAAAAAGGTGAAGTCTGTAGTTGTTAATGATTGTTTTTGAATTTAGGAAAGGCTCTTGAACATGTTCGACATAAATAACTGAGAAACATTACTTTCATAATGGCCATAAAAATAACAATAAAATAACTAATATTTATTATAAGACCGTGTAGAATCACGGGAAGCCTTTCATTGGGGAAAGAAAGCCCCAAATGACAATAAAAACTGTACAACTGTAAGAATTTTCTTTAATGCAGAAGAAAAAGAAGAACCTAAAATTAAACCTGTTATTAGAAGCAGTTGAAAGCAAGCAGGAACTGAAGCTGTGCCTTGCAGTCTTGGCTATTGTTATATTATTGCAGAGTCCCATAGGCAATCCTCACATGTACAGTACATCCTGGATCTTTTGATTCTTTTGTCCACCCTCCAACCTACACGGCCAGGAACCTTCAGCCAGGAAAGATTTATGGAGCCCCCACTAACGGGGTCAACCCTGTTTTATCACCAGAGGCCTTCTTTGTAAAAATAACATCCATCTACAGCTCTGTTGGGCCGATTCTCTTGGCACCAACATTTTGTGTTTATCTTAACAACCAGTGTACACTTAAAGCCCTTGTTGCAATGAACGCCGTCATCAATTCTACTGGGCACAGTAGCCCAGACTCCTGTGGTTTGTCAACCCGATGTCATCCAAGGTAATAAATAGGTCAGAGCGTGTGTCCACTTCGAAAGGTTGATAGGGTTTGCATTTTAAGATGAAGATCGTGAGTTTTAGGGAGAAGAATTTGCAACAAAGAAAGCAAACCTACTTCAGTAATAATCATGAGTAAATGGCCCCAAGCACAATGGGGACAACTTAAAATATTACAAATAAATAAGTGGAAGAAAGTTAAAATATTTTTTAAAAGAAATTATTTTATAGAACTTATGCTACTCCATGCACATGGCACTCTGAATTTGAAAGATGTCTAATTTGAGGGTACTATCAATAAGTTACTTCAATGTTATCCTTGTTCTACTTTTAAAAGGCTTATCTAAGCTATTTTAAAATATTAGATTTATATAAAAGTAGACTCCTGAGTTGTAAACATTATATACTTTTAGATGGGAAAAACTCACTTTTAGCAATTTAGTATTTGGGATATTTTATGGATCAACTAAGTTATTGTTTCTGAAATGTTGATAATTTATTTAAATCATTCATTTTACTTGCTGGTAGTATAAATTTGTGAGATTTTACAAAATGTTTTGGGATTTCCTCTTGGAAAGGAATGTGCATAAAATCCAAAGAAATGCTCAATATTTTATTATAATTGCATAGAGTAGTTCTCTCAGAAAGATCGTTCTTAACAATCTTAATCCCCTGTGCTGTGATGAGAGAGGCTTTTCATGGGTATTTGGCCAAAGGTTTTTTTCTAGAGTTAATACTCCCACTCTTCTTCCTTACGTGTCTTGGGATTTTTAACATCCGCAACACAGACAGGAACTTGGTTTTATGCCTCAAGAAAAGAATGGATCTTTTTTCATATAATAATCTGCAGTGCAATTACCAATGAAAAAGTAATATTGTGCACCATAAACTGAACAATCTGCAAGGAACATTTTAGTAATAGACAATTCTAAACGCAGGGAGCATACGGAATTTAAATCAAGTAAAGAGGGAAATCAATACAAGAAAATAAAAAGGAATCCCGCCATTTCTTATACAAAATAAAAGTGGGGGAAAAGACAGAATACTGTTGTCTGCCCCAGACTTCAAGGTCATCAGAAACACGTTTTCCAAAAAAAAAGTCTTATACTTTTTAAATCAAAATTTATAAGATGCTTGAAGACAGTAATCACCTATATTGATGAAACTAGTTATCAATACTAGCTTAGCTCAAGAATCAATATTTTGGTAAGAATGTCACCTACCATCATGATTTCATGCCAAGTGGAGGCATAAAGGAGGATACTGATGGTTCAGTGTCCATAAAACTGAGAACTCTAATCTGTTCAATCTTATAGTTAGGTAGGATTACATTTATTTACTGTTTCTTTCATTTCTCAGTCCATTAATTAACAAAGATGTATCAAACAACTACTGTATGCCCAGGCCCTGGAATACACAGAGATGATAGAGAAAAAGTCCCTACCAACCAGAATCTCTTAGTACAGCTGGGGAGACAAACATGTGAGCAAGTAATAATTTTTCAATGTCATGTGTGTGAAATAGAAAAATAAACTACGTGGGTATTATGTGATAAGTAGTGCTAGGAACAGTCTCGATCCCACAGCGATCTTAACATCACGTGCTGAAGTGGTCTCACTGATATTTATTCTGTTTGCTCTCCATTAGTTATGAGACTGAAAATAAATAAATTCACCCAAGTTTCTGCTATTAAACACTTAAATGTAATACTTATTATGTGTCATACCAAAAAATAAGCACTATAGATAACATTCTAAGGACTTGAACAATATTAACTCATTTATTTCACTTCATCATACTAGTAACAAAAAATAAAGTACCATGTCTCGAGGCTACACTTTAACAGCACAACCCAGGATGACATCCCAGAGGCAAATGGATTCTCTTATGATCCATCTTAAAGACACGGCGTTCATTAGTTCATGCGAAAGTCACACTTCTGTTATTTGTGAGGACCAAAGAGCACACCACAGGGAATCTAGAAGATGGAGACAAAAGAAGACTTCTCTCTGGGCAGTTTTTTTATATTTGGAGTGAATAAACAATATGTAGATCTTCGCAGAGGAACTAAGTAGCCATTTTCTGAATCTTAAAATCAGAGAGACTGAAGTCTATCATCTTTCAGCTGGTTGAGAGAAGGAGAGATATCGTCCTGGCTTCACACCAATTACTCTAGTTAGCCAAAGCTAGGAATATTTGCACTACTTCTAGAATAAATGATCTAGCCACTAAGACCTTGCACAGTGGCAACACCAACAGTGATGGCAGTATTAAAACATCATATTTATGGAGCGTTTCCTGCATTCTAAAGTGCTTTCAGACAGAACATTTTATTTAATAAGATACTCATTCTAGGGTTGTAAATAGAGCAAGATGTGGGTTTCATTTGGGGAAACTGAATCTCTGTGAAGTGAAATGACTGGCATAACACACAGCTAGAACCCGATTGTCAAAGTCTAGTTCTTTTTTACATTCTACTCCACCTCAGGGTTAGTACAACTCCTTTCTGGAGATAAGGCAGTGTTCTTCTGCTGAGCTACCAAGGTGGATAAATGCAACTTACTGCAGTTTGTAGCAGGTCCTTCTGAGACCAATACAAATAATAATAATAATAATAATAAATAATAATAATTCACTCACTAGCAATGGAAATGTTCTGCTTTTCCACAAGGGTACACAAGTTCTGTGGAGCCAGAAATGGAATTGTCTAGAACTGCAGTTTCCAAATTGTTCCTTAGGTACCCCAGGCCCCTCACAGCTATACTTGACGTCTGTCTGATACCATACAAATTACTAACTCAAAGCGTTCATGGGTCCAACGTTACATTGTACCACATTACTTTCTAAGACATCCTGTCTTGGTGAAGTGGGGTTTTCATTAAACACAAGTACCATGCATTACGCAATACAGGAAAGGAAATGAGAGCATTGGTGTACAATCTGATTCCCAGATTTGAGAAACTGTGCAGTGCCCAATAGACACACATATCCCATTAGAAAGTAATTGTGGTTTTTTAAGAATGAAATAAGTGTTTTCAGTTTATACATCTTATCTTTTTAAACAGCTACTAAGTTGTTAGGACATAAATACTTCCAAGTTGATTTGACCTGACTGCCTAATAAACAGGACGGTTGGCTATTTCTCTTAGCCTAGGGATGCTATGAAAAAGTAACTGAGACAGTAAGAGCATCATAAGCCAAGAACTTTGGGAACTTCTGTTTAGAAGTTCAGAATGACTCTCTAAATTTCTCAGTAAATGGCTTCTTCAGGTTCCTCTATTAAGGAAAAGGAATAACTTTGCAAAATGGAGAACATAGGAAATCTTAACTTTATTAAATTATTTTTGACTCTTTCACAAAGTGGTGGATATTGGACTTATGAAAAACTAAATTATTTTTAACAAAAGTGGAATATGTTCACATAGTAAAACTTCAGATAATCCACATGCACTTACATTAAAGAATACCCTTCCCTTTTGCTCCTGCATGCTCCCTGAATGGGTTTGACCACAAATATTTCTGACCTTCTTTATGTTCTTTCTTACTCAAAGTTTTTATATCATTAAACACTCTTAATCACCTTCTTTTGTTGTTATTATTTTACTAGACCATTAGCTCAATAAAGGGACATTCCTTACCTAGTTCATCATTATTTTCCCAATACTAGTAAAGTTCCTGGGACTTAGTAGACATTCAATAAATACACACTGAATTCATAGAGAAATGAAGGAAGGAAGGAAGGAAGGGAGGGAGGGAGGGAGGGAGGAAGACTGCTTCCAAAACTCTGCCTTAATCCTGGTCCTTTTATATCTTTTTCCTCTGGTCCTACTTTGGTTTTGTTTTGGTTTGGTTTGGTTTTTTGCCAGACCTTTTGCCTCCTACAAATGAAATTTGCCATTTCTGACCTCATTACTTTCTTCTCTTGTTATGAGATATTTAGGATGTTTTTCAAGTGTTTGGTACTATAACCAATGCTGCAATAAACAATTTTCCAATTATTTCCTTAGGATAGATGCCAAAGAGTAAAAATTTTGTTTTAAGCTTCATTTATAAACATCTTAAGGATCTAGAATTAGACATTGCCAAATTGCTCTAATAAAATTTTATATCACAGCTTTATTTATTCTTGTTTTTAAAAAAACTTCAAGCTTAGTTAAAAATTTCAAACAAGGTACAAGAAAGACCCATATAATCATTACCCATACTGACCAATTTTTTTGCACTTGCCCCATTTATTTTATTTTTCTCTCTCTCTTTTGCGCGCGCACGCACACACATACACACACAGCAGACTGTTTTCTGACCATTTGTTAGTAACTTGGCGGCCTCATGTTTCTTTACCCCTAAATCTTTTCATGTGTATTTCCTAAGGACCAGTATATTTACTTACCTAATCCCTGTACAAAGATCAAAACTGGGACATGGTTTTACAGATATTTATTTGTAATGCATGTTTCTTATTTCCTCCTTAACACTAAATTAAGGCTCTCAATTTCAATGAGTGAATCCCACAGCACTGTATACCTTCAGAATCTGGCAGAGTATATTTACTCATAGCGGGGACTAAGTAAATCCGTCCTGATTACTTTCTTAAGACAAAGAGAAAGGGCCTTTCACAAGGCACTGCTCTACCAGGTTTTGATTGGAAAACAGAGGCTCATCAAACTTAAAACATAAGGGGTTCAGGATATTTGAGCATAGTTATTCACAGGCTGAAGCATATGCGAAAACTGAATTTAGTACCAGATCGAGCGCATTATGGTTGAGTATATTCATGCTACAATTAAAATAATTACTTCATTTAAAAACTAATGCACTCTAAATATGTTTAATGACTGAAATAAAAATGTGCAATTATAGTATAAATACATGAAATGATGTTGTAGTGTGTTTATACTAATTACCATGCGTCAGTTGAAACAGCTATAGTGAACACTTAGGTAAGGGTCCAGTGAAGTTGTTCACAGTCGACCTAGCAAAGGTACTTCTAGACCAAGCTCCACATGGGAGAAGCACGTTCACCGTGGTTGGAGGTTTGAGCAGAGAAAATGTTGCTTTTTTCCTCGGTAGTCTTGATAATTATGCAAGTAAGTAGCTAGTTTACAGAAAGTGCTAAATGCATAAATATCCTCAAGTATTATGGAAAAGTTCTTGAATCAAGAGCTCCATTATATAGGAGCTTAGAAATACAGTCACAACCTACCAGACCAAATACAGTGTCCTGAAGAAACTGTAATACTGAGGCACAGTCACCTCCCTCTTGTGACTCTATTGACCAACCTTTATAAATTGGATAAACAGGCAGCTGTCACTAATTATAAATAAATTCTAAATAATTCTGCCTCACTTTTGATGCCTCTAGGACCTAAGAAATTTTAGCATGGCAGTATAACCTAAAGTATGAGTTTTTTATTTGTTTACTTTAGTAAATGAAACTTTGGCAAATACAACTCTCATAAGCAAAAATAACCATTGATGCATTGATACCTTTGCTAGTACACACTTGATTTACAGCATTTTGCCTCGTGCGTCAAATATTTAAGATTCTGGCACCTTAAATTCCAGGACTCAGAAGCCTCTGGTTGCTCCTCTAAATAGTAAAACTCCCCCTCTTCTTCTCAAGCTAACTCGAGTGCCCCGTAGGATTTGGCATCCTTCCAAACACTGCCCCTTCCCCTTCATGTTTATGCTCCAAAGTATTTCAGAGATAATTTGGTCCATATGTTTCTGATTCATTTACCCTTATGTCATCAAAATATTGTTTGCTTAGAATTACTTGATGCCCATGTAGTCTTACCAAATTAGTTCATACATCATTTCTCTTTAAAATAGAAGGAGAGATTTTGTAAGCCTTACACAGTAACTAAAGGGGAAAAGTGGTTTTGATTTTAAATTCCTATAGTCCAGAGCTTCCCATAGCTCTATTTTTAAGCACGTCTACTGTCTTAGACTGCTCGGGCTGCTATAACAAAATACCATAGACTGGGCATCTTGAAAAATAGATTTTTATTTCTCACAGATCTAGAGGCCGGGAAGTCCAAGGTCAAGGTGCTGGCAGATTTGGTTCTTGATGACAGCACTCTTCCTGGTGGGTAGACAGCTGCCTTCTCAGGGTGTGCTCACATGGCCTTTCCTGGGTGCAAGCACATGGATCTCTTCCTCTTTATATAGGCTGCAATCCCATAATAAAGTTCCTACCCTCACGACCTAAAATAAACCTGATTATCTTCCAAAGGCTCCACCTCCAAATATGAGCACAAAGGGCTTAGAGCTTCAACAGATGAATTTTGAGAGAACACTAACATTCAGTTCCTAATACCTACAAAACACTAAAAGCATATTAAAGAAGGAATATCATTGAATATTGTCTCACACAGCCTGGGCGACATGCAAATATCATCACACCTATCCTTAAAGTGAGTGGAAAGACTTCAACTCCCATGGGAGCAGACTACCATCTTCACAGGGTAACAACACAGGCAGTGAATAACAAATTACTACATTTCAGATAGAGATTCTCTTTGACACAAGGGAAAGGATGCTTACTGTCTATTATAAAAGACTTGGGTTCCCTAAAATCAAAGTCTCTCTCTTGCCGTGTAACTTACTCTGTGTTCTGATGTCATCTGACACTTTCTTCCTGGCTTGTAGGAATCCGGGCTGGAGGAACCAGTGGAAATGCTAATATCTTACCTACTGCAATTGCTGTGAGATGGTTGGACAAATGGGTAGGTATGTGATAAAGCAAATATAACAAAAAGGCAATTGTAGGATCTAGGTAGTGGACGGTTATATGGGTGTTCACCAGCAATTCTTTCAACTTTTCTAGGTGATTGAAATATGCATAATAAAATACTGCTTAAATATGTTTTCAAAGTCCTACTTCAAAATTAGTAGTAGTTGAGGACTTTAATGAAATTAGCAAGTCCCATATGAGTTACTTCAGCCCTTGTGCAGTATTCAGTTATTCATAGTCATTCACTATTTTATTAATTATTAATCATGTTCCCAGTTACCCCAAACCTCAGTGGTACTTCACAGGCCTGCTGTCCCTCACAATGCCCCTAGCCTTGAACCTACTTCTCTACTCTCAAAACTTATCTACACTGTATTCCATTCTTGCCCAGCTCTCTGCTAGCTGTAATATCTGAAATAGATCTGACAACAAGCAACTAAGGTGTGCTCGAGAGGAAAGAGCAATGAACTCTAAGTCAGAGAACTGGAATCCTCACCCTAGCTGTCCCATTTATTTGTGCAAATAGCCTTTGTTTGTTGAGCACTGAGGTGTTTATTAAAATCATTTAAACACATTTAATCTTCACAACAACACTACTGTTCCTGTTTTGCAGATGAGAAAGGGTGAGCCAGAGAAGTAAAATATTTTGCTCAGGGATCCATGATGTAGCCAAGATTTGGAACTGACCTGTCATGCTCCAAAGCCTCAGACTGTAACCACTTGTTCGTATGGTCTCCCAAGCAACATTACCTCTTTGAGTTTTTGTTTCTACAATAAAACCATCTTATTTCACATGGATTTGTTTTTTAGCATCAAATAAAAAACATAGTCGAGAAAGTGTTTTAAATTGTAAAGAACTCTATAAATACAGGTATAAATATTAGCAAGGAGTAAAAAATCTCTGAGATGGCTTTGACAAGTGAAATGAGGTGTCACATCTCATAAAGGAAAGCTGTAAAAGAATATCTCCTTATTTAACCATTAGACATCCATTCCTTTGATATTTCCAAATAGTGACAGTGCATAAACATTCAGTGGAATTAACTCTAAAGCTCAACTCTGAACACGATTATTAGATTCTTTTTAAAACCATGTCTTGATGAGGGAAAGAAAGTATGAAGAGACAGGACACTTATAGAAACACAGAGAAGCCAGGTGAACTGCAATAAAAGCATCTTTTGCTGCACTGATATTAACACTGCCTGGCACTCACCTGACTTGCGAATCCCAATACAGTCTATTTCCACTCATAGGGCAATTGCAATTTAACAGAGGGATGTAAAGATTATAGTTCCTTACTTCAGTGGTTCCCAAACTGAAAGCCTATAAATATCAACATTAAAAAAATTATTGTTTTGTGTTTGTCCCTAGGAGATTCTTAGAGTAGGTTAGTGGGACTTGAGAAACTGAGTGTTTAGAAACCTTACTGAGAGATTTTGATAAACAGCTTATTTAGAGACCAATGCCTTAATTAAAAGAAATGTTTGGAACTATACATTTGGGGGGCACCATTCCATGCTTGATGGCGGAAACATTCAGCAGCAAGAAGGCTCTTCAAACTATACTATGTAGGCTGCCCCTTCCACACACTTAGTCTATGTGGAAAGTTAGGTCGTTTCCCCTCAGTGAATTAGATAATATTGATTAAACATAATTTGTCCCCAGAATTACAGGGACTATTAATGTGGCTGTCTGAATGTTAAGTATATCTACTATTACAGAAGAACAAAACAATACAAGCCGTCCAAAAAGATAGAATTAAGAAAAAAAGTAGTTGAGATTTCTTGGCACTCAAAAAATAAGTGGATATAACTCCTTGCAAAAGTTTTTCCTGTGGAAAAATGTGATAGTGATAATTTACTTTGTATATTAACAAAAAAGCGTAGCTTAAAGGGACGATTTAATGGTTTTGAGAGTGACTCCAATTTTTGCATCAGGAAACTGAAGATTGCCTTTTTTGGAAGACATTATTCTTATTTATATTGTTTAAGTCACTTGTATACGTAGAGCAAGCAAAGAATGACTTTTCCATGCCTATGTTTCTGCAGTTTGTTACAGATGAAAAATAGTTTAATTTTGTGTGCTCAGAATAAAAGAGGTTAGAAGGTTACAAATCATGTTTGTATAAGGTATTACAGCATCTCTCTAGTCAATTGGAAAATTAAACTTACTGATGCAGTGACCAAATCAAAACAATGTGCTTATTTTTTTCCCTAGAAAATCTCCAGCCCAAATAGCAATTTGGCTTCCTATTCCTTCACTTACAAAATACGTTTTGATTTACCACAAGTGTCTAATTTAATCAGAGGTACAAACATGTAAAGGGTGTCTGGTTCTTGTTTCACTGTGATTTTAGAATATAAATGAGAAACAGTGAGAAATGCACTTTCTGAAGACATCTATTGTATATTTTCCCAGCAGTGTTTATAAATTTCAAACTCTTTTGCAGCAGTTTCTAAAATGTAAGAACATTTTATCTGATACCTAAATATGAAAAAAATCTTTCTGATATACAAGTCATGTCATCCTCAAAGAACATTTGCACTTGCATGAGTCATGAGTGGTGAGAGAAGAAAATATGAAGATTCATAGACTCACAAGTATTCTCCTATCCTTGTTCTTAAAATGAGTAACACTTAAAGTTTTAAATCAGGGTTCTCAGATCTTTTCAGAGAAGACCACTATTAAGTGACCACCAGGAAGTGATAAATAAATACTTCAACGCAGCACATATGGACCCTTCATCCTCTCTGGTGGTAAGTTTGAGAACAGTGCTGCTGATGCTTTCATTCCATTGCAGCCATCTAGCTAATAAAATGTTTACCCCAGGCTCTCCCTTCACGTGTGCCTTCTGCCTTGCACAGGACTGAACACAGCTTTGAAGCAAACGCTTGCCTCGGAAAGGGTTTATTGGGAGATACATGTGCATGAAAACTCATAATATACGTGAGCATTTATTCTACCAACCACAGGTGCTCCAAATGCATTTCTATGCCATTAAAATTGCTCTGAGATACTATTTTCACCTATCAGATTGGCCCATATTTAGAAGTTGGACAATACACTCATTTTGGAGAGGATGTGAGGAAACTGGTGCTCTATACAAGGCTGATGTGTATACAAAATGGATCAATGCCACTGGAAGGGAATTTTACAATAACTTGATAGTTATTGCATATTCATTTTCCCTTTGTGGTCTCCTTTAAAAAAACCTATGTTAGATATACACTGCCAAGAAATAATAAAGAATATATAGACAAGGCTATTTATTGCTGCCAAAGACTGAGATAATCCAAATAACCAACAACACTGAACGGCCTGGATAAACTATGATACATCCCCACAATGTACTATGCAACTGTAATCAAACAAGGCAGATCTCCTTAAGCTTTTTCAAAATGATCTCCAAATATATTAAGTGAAAAAAGCAATGTACAAAGTGATACTTAACCATAATCAAG
This sequence comes from Balaenoptera ricei, assembly GCF_028023285.1. Lineage (NCBI taxonomy): Eukaryota > Metazoa > Chordata > Mammalia > Artiodactyla > Balaenopteridae > Balaenoptera > Balaenoptera ricei. The sequence goes on from NC_082647.1 coordinate 69,530,072, forward strand.
CAATTTTTGTGAAGAAAAGGGGAGAATACAATTATATATACACATATATATACACACACACAAATAGTTTTTTTTCTAAAAAGAAGCATTTGAATTTTGAAATAACAATTAGTAAAAAAAATGTTTAGGCAGATGGGAAAGGACAGAACTGGGTGTGTGTACATGTGTGTTATATTAAAGCGAATTCTTTCTGAATGTGTGTTGACATACTTTTGACGTTGGATGCAAATATTTTATCTAATTAAGAAACAAGATTAAAATTTTAAAAAGCAAAGTTTAGAAACTGAAAAAATTAACAAGTGGGATTAACTGAATACCCAGTTAATGGAATATCAAAGTAACTTTATTTCTAGTGATTTTAAACAGAATATTTTGAGTGTTTATCCTTAGTGAGATATATCCAAATGACAAAAAGAGCCACAAAGTAGTCTAAAACTGCATTAAGGGGCCTTGTTTTTAAAGAGAGTAGGATACAGTAGACAAGTAATTACATTAATTTTATTAGGAAGCAAAATTTTCATTTTAAGTGAAAAAGATTTTAAAAATCCAAGAAGCAAAACCCTACAAAATTTATTTTTATTTGCAAGTATCAGTATAAATTCACATGTTCTTGTGTTACTTTTTATTTTGATATTACACCAAACTTACAGAAAAGTTTCAAGTGTAGTCCGAAGAAACCCCACAAACTCTAATTTCCCATATTTCTTTTTTTAAAGAAAGAAAAGTATTTCACAGTTCTGTCCATTAAAATGGCCTATAAGCAGTGACAATCTCCTAGAAATGAACATCGTAGCACTTGGACTGTAATCCCTGTATACTATCTACCTTAAATGAAATCAGAATTTTTTGGAGAAAAAACTAACTCCAGATATGGGTCAGAAAATGTACACTATGAAGCTAGGTCAGCTTATCTTGCCTGAAAGCAGAAAGTTTATCAAAGACCATTAAGGTCATATGAAAAGGTCATAGAGGTACTCCAGTACTAAAACAAGTGATGCCTCTCAAGGATTTAAAACAGCAAATACATTTTAGAAAGCTCATAAAGCCAGGATTTTATTACAATATTCCAAAAGAAAAGTACACTCATGGATCATCTTTGCTAGGACATGAATTCATGAATCTGAAAATTAACAGGAACAAAACAAGCATTTACCCTGCCTTTCCTGAACTAAATAGTTGGTTAACTAGTTAACCATATATAAATATATAGCAAGGGGAAACTTTTCTTTGTAATTGTTCAATGCAGGAGAAATAATACACTTAGAAAATTGCCATTTGACAAGTCCTGATGAGATCATTAATTAAGAAAGGCCTGACACTGGGTGTTATAGTTCCTAGATGGAGAGCTGATGTGGACCTTCAAAACGGATGGATTAACCTGGCACTGGACATGACATGTTAACATAGGTGTATATAGCATCACCTTGGAAGTATCTTTGTCCTTCCCACCTTCCCACAAAATTCAACTTAAACCTAATCAATTCTCTAGATCTAATTATGGCTTTCATGAAATATTAGGGTGAAGGAAATTAAAGGTTAAATGGTATTGAGAGAATTAAATATGCGAAGGTCTTGGAAAAGAAGATGACACATACTTTTTCAACAGAAAAAGGGTAGATTGTTATAGAGATCTTAAAAGACTAAAACATTTGACGTAAATGCACCATTTGACCTTACTTAGATTCTAATTTTAACAATCAACTGTTAAAAACAAACACAAACTGTTCACTAGATGCTATTAAGGAATTATTATAAATTGTCATGTGATAATGGCATTGTTATGATCTAAAACAAAAGTGTTGTTACAGTTGTGAACTGAAATATTCATAGGTGAAATACAATGTTTTGGTTGTTTTATAACATTTCAGGCAAAAACATGTGTGCCTGTGATGGATGAAATAAGAATGGCTGAATGTTGATAATTCTGAAACTGGATAATGAGTACCTTGATGTTTATTGTTGTATTCTTTCCACTTTTGCATATATTTGAAATTTCCATAAAAATTAAGAGTAATAATAAAGTATGTGACTAAATGACTCAATCACTTTAATGATTGGGTTTAGGTCAAATCAAATTAGTACACAAGAACTGCATTATTGCATCCTACAGAGAAAGGAGTGAGATGAAATGAGGGAGAACGCAACGAAAAGAGCGTAAGTGATAGATCTGTGGTGATAGTGGGGAAAGGGTATCAGCAGCATATGACTTTTTAAAATCAAGAGTAGACTCAGGACAGTAATTATAAGTTTAATAGGAAGGCGAGTGTAATTGAACAGAAAAAAGTAGAAAGCAGAAAAGAAGAACGACAGGAAATCTCTGTGAAAAGTAGAGTCCATTAAAATGTTATAATCCAAGAGTAAATAATCCCAAGGGAATATATCAAAATGAACTGCAGAAGAACCTAACTGATTTCAAGGACCTTTCCCATTAAGGTGGCTAAATTAATTCTATATTTAGCTAATATTGCAATTTCATTGTGCCTTTAAAATAAATTTTACCAAAACTACTCAGCAAGTATAAATAAAAAGAACAACTCGGAGGCAGTAAGGTTTCTCCAGTACTGAAGTTCACAAACCTAAGCACAAATCTCATATTTTAGACAACAGATTAATCCACTTACCCTCTCTGTGCATGCATTTTTCTCACCTTCCAAATGAGGGTTTTAAGTCAAATATCTTAGAATATCATTTGTTCTAGAATTGACATTCTGTAATTTGATGACTCAAAAATTTTTTTTTTTTTCTTATCTCTCCAAAATTCCCTGATCTTTCACACCTTTTCAGATTAGAGGAGATCAACTGCATGCAGCCCTGCCCCTCCTGCCTCATTTCTAAACATTCTTTCACTACCCACCCCTGCCCAACCCCCTATCCACACACATTCTGGTAGCATGGGTGAGTGCCAGAGACAGGATGCTGGGAAGTAATTTATAATCATACATACTGCTGCTGTCACCTCGGAGAGGGAGACAATTTATAATAAACAATGGACCTCTTAAAATTATCAAAGCAGTGGTCCTCAGCTCACAGGGTCAGTTCTCCAGAGGGTCACTGATGGTTTCAAGGGTCTGGCTAATATTTGCATCCTGTGTTGCCTCCTCATAAAGTTCCCTCTCATCTCCTCTCCTGGATTCTGTAAGGGCCACCCTAGGAAATGCCTGGGCAAATTATTCTAAGGAACAAACGATGAACTGCAGAAAGGAAGACTTCAGTTTGGCAACTAAGATGAAAAATAATGCTTTAGGTAAGTATATGTTAGGTAGGTAGAAACAAAAATATGGAAAGTAAATCAGGCAAATATATTTAGAGAAAAAGAAAATTCCTTTCTTATTTCATTTAGTCTTGAATGGGCAGGACAGTGTTAAGTGTGATAGAAAAAAGAACACTGAATTTGATGCCTGAAGATCTGTGTTCAGATGGGAACTCCATCATGTATTCTATTTCTGACTCTGTGCTAGGAACAGAGGTTTAAATTTAGGCACACAAAATAACAATAATAACTTCCCTCACACGCCTTCCTTTATCTGTCCACACCACTGCCCTAAGCCACCATCATCGTGGTGTTATTTTTGGATTTGAGGCACTGATTCAGAAAAGGACAAACCAGAGCCAAAGGGTCCACAATTTCTAAATTATTTATTTATTCTCTCAATTTACTTATTCATTCCTTTCTCTAAGGCAGTTTGGAAGGCCTGTCTCTTAATCTAGGATAGAGATCAGCATCAAATTGTCAGTGCTAAACACCTATTGAGTCACTTACTGCTCACAACCACCTGGATAAGGAGGTTTTATTATCACAATTTTACAGATGAAAAAAGTAGGATAAAAGAAGTTAAATTATCCTTGACCATCCAATTGTTAAATGACAGAGCAGGGAGTTGGGGCCAATTTTGCTTATTCTATCTAGTATTTATTGATTTAACAATTAATATATTTTTCAAGAATATCACTCAAATATTGCATTTAAGTACCACTGAAATAGACTTAAAATTACAATAGAAACCTTTTGTACAACATGAATCAAGGCATGCAATTAATGTAAACATTGATTAGTATTCTCTAACTGACAATATCACAAACATTTCTCTAAAGTCAATGATAGGAAGTAAATCATATTTCCTGCCTCCCCATTTCAAAAAATTAATAAAAACTATATTACATTTTTGTAATAAGTAAAATAAGCTTTTATTTTTCAGATTACATAAGGAGATGTCTCTGTGTAGTTTTAAAAATCATTCTTTCTTTCTTCAATTCTCCCCAAAGCAATCATAGAGGCACCCCAACCAATTTATGTAAAAGCCCTCTAATTCTTCCAGAAGAAATGTAGGCATCTATCTTAATACCAGCAGAGGGAGTGGAGATCTAAGAAGGAGACATTTTTGGATGGAATATAAGGAAACATTTTAAAAGGAAATAATGATTTTCTTACCCAGCACATCAACTGCAAAAATCATTATTTTAATGCATAAATTCTAACATAAACATCTTATCTTCTCTTTCCATCTTCAGTTGAATGCATCAAAATTTATATCTAGAAAGTTTATAATGATAAATGTGAGGGGAAAAAATTAGTATCACTGCTTTCCAAAGAACATCTGATATGTTCCAACCCTGGGCTTCTCTGATGGTTTCTACAGTGCCACGTGTTAAGAAGGAAGGCTTTAATCTGTAAAGATGAATTTCAACCTCAAAACCCCCACTGGTTTTAATGGGAGTTACACAGCTAACATGTCACAACAGACTCTGGAAAGGTACCCCTGAGTGTCCAATTAGTTTAAGTGCTTTTCCTATTCACTGTCGCTCAACTGATCACAGTGGATTTATTTGGCAATAACATTCCTCTGACATGAACTTCCGGAGGAATTGCTCTATAATTCAACCCTAGTTAATGCTGCCTTAAAAATTAAGTGTTTCCGTAAGTTTTAAATAGATAACAGTACTTTCTAACAACTACATTCTTGGATACAAGTTTATTACTTAGACAGGATTTTTAAAAATCTGGTAAGAAAGATTTTTCCTTTTCTAGCTAAAATTAAAAAAAAAAAAAAAGCTTAAGAGAAAACATCCAGTCATAGGTGCCAGAAAAAAAGTCCCCAACCAGGAATTATTTTCTAATATTGCCTCAAAAAAATGTAAAACACTCAGTTCAATATTCATCTCTTTTTTAAAGAAAAAAAGATTATTCTTTTTAGCATTATTAGTAAGCATTTCTCCTTCTTCCCTAATGTGTTTTTCTAGGATTATTATGGGCTCCAAGTTCTCAAGTTTATAATGTCAATGCTAATTTCATGATTATTATAAGAGGCATTAATCCAGTTCCCCAAGTATGCTCTCCAGTGGGCACAGACCTATAGCTCTGGGTTTATCCATGCTTCACATCAAATCCCCTACTGCTAAGCTGCTACCTATTTTTTTGTAATAATGAAAATACAAATGAATGGAATCTTTTCATTCTACTTAAAATAAGAGAGATAGTGTCTATTAAAAATAACAGGAGAAAATGCTGTTTGCTTTTCTTTTTGTTCTTCTCAAGGTCATCAGGATTTATGAGCAGTATAGAAGATGGACCATACAATCAAGCTAGAGTGAGGCACAGACCTGGTATTCATAGAAGATAATATAAAGCTAATATGCATCTGTCTGGTTGAAAGACAGCCAATAATTTAGCAGAATTTATAGATATCTGTGCTAACTCAAGTCTACAGCTAAAACTACTTTCTGCCACTTCAACCAAGTAGGCAGATGTTATTTCCATATAATCCAAATGAAACCAAGGACTATGTCACTCTTCCTTCCAATTAGTTTCTTATGTTACTAAAATAAACAAAAACAGGCATTGAGCATCTACTTGTTTTACAGAGTTGCAAGAGGTCTTGAATTTTTATTCCTGGAGACATAGAGGAGTTGATATGAGCATAATAAATACAACTACTTCTATAAAAATCAACTGATATTAAATCTCCATGCAGTTGAAACTTTAAAATATTCTGGATAATTCCCATCTCTTTATGATATTTGGAAATATTTTTCTTGTTTACATTATTAATAACAGAGAGTCTAAGAAGTTCAAATATACTCTTTTTTATCTGTTTTTAAAGAAGAAAAGTAAAACAAAAATGACTATCAGATGAGTAGTCTGATGACTTTAAAGCTTAATAGCTTCAGCATGATACAAAATTCAGTATTTTAAAATGAAGTGTCCACCTACATACTTGGCAAGTTGCCAAAGTCTAAACTACCACAATGGCAAATTTAGAGAGGGTCAGGAAAATACAATTTTAATCTTATAAAGATCAAAGCTACCTAGAAGGAATATTCATTTTCATTTGAACTATGATTTGTCTGATTTTAATTAAACTCAAAAGTAAAGTCAAATTAATAAATTTACTTGGAAAGACACTTTGAGCTCAGTAATTTGAATGTTTCTCCAAGCCTCTAAAGATGAACCAAGTGAAGTTTCAGTAATTGAGCATTTACTATATGCCAGGAATTGCACATAAATGATATAAAGGTAGGTACTGTTACTTTCTTTTTATAAATGAAGAAACCGAGACATAAAGAGGTTAAGAAACTTGCCCAAGTTGCAAAAATTCTAAGTGATAGAGCTGAGATTCAAACACCAGGCATCAGATTCCAGAGTCTGTGCTTGGAACCTGTGCTACACTTGCCTTCTATGATACCATTTTATGACCCTGCTGTCCTCTGTGGCCATTTGTCTTTATTCTAGGCATCTGCATTACTCCCTAAGCATTTTGACAGATAACTACAATGTAGTAGTTATCTATCAAGAGTATTCATGTGGGAAAAAGAGACACAATTCCTTTAACAAATAAATTACAAGGGGGAAAGAAAAGGAGATAGAAGTGGAATTTATAATTAAAAGATTTAACCAATAAAGCAACCATTGCAATGTAAGGAGTTTATTGCCATCCTTATGAAAAAAAGCAAGCTCAATAGTGTTTCTGCCTACTTTTGTTTTGAACTTCCTGTAACTTTGTTTGTGGAACAAAAATAAAAATAAAGGCAAGTTTCTCAAATAATATTTGGCACTAATATTGTACCTGAAACTGTCTCCTTTGTCTGCACATTAATTTTAATACCACTGTAGATGTAGAAACTGCTACAGAGCATAGGAAATGGGAAATTCAGGTAAAAGTAGGCAAAAAAAATAGAGCCAGATCTCAGAAAGTATAAGGTGATATTGTGTGTGTGTATATACACACACACATATATATAATAAAAACATATTATATAAAATACATAATATATATGAAACACATATATATTGACATTTCATAAAAAACAACAAAAGAGAGAGCACTAGTGCTGTGAGGTTGAGAGAGCTATAATAGCACACCCTTTTTCCTGAAGTTAAGGAAAACTAAGTTTCCATAAAATGAGAAAAAGGATCATGGTCTCATATTCCAGAGATTAGACTGGGTCACTGAAGAAGGAAAGGAAATCAAATTTCTGTCAAGTTTATTAAAAACAATTTTTTTATTTCTAAAAAAAGAAACAGAAAGAAAAGGAATAACATATTTAAGATACTCAAGGAAAGAAAATGTGAGCCAAGGATTTTATAAGCAGCTAAACTAACTTCCAAGTATTAACACCAAGGAAAAACTGTTATCAACATACAAAAAGTCAAGAACTATTGTTCCCAGAGAAATCTACTGAAGAACAAATGTCAGAAAACCACAATGAATGCAGAGACATTGATAAAAGGACTAGTCTCAAGATTATCAGTTCTAACCTCACAAAAAGAGAGAAAACACACAGTATGCTCCTCCTGACAAAAGAAAATAATACCACTTATGAAGTGACCTTGTGCCCCCAAATCAAACTTTAATCTTACCCAGCCTCTAGATCCTACCAATAATTCAGAGGAATTACAGAGGACAGAGGAATATGTTAAGCTATATACCGCAGGGATGCAATCAGCAAAACCCAGAAAAAGAGACACAATTCCTTTAACAAATAAATTACAAGGGGGGGGGGGAAAGGAGAGAGAAGTGGAATTTATAATTAAAAGAGATTTAACCAATAAAGCAACCATTGCAATGTAGGGTCTTTATTGCTATCCTTATGAAAAAACTAAGTTCAAAAATGTTATGATATTCATGAGACAATGAGAAATTGGAACACTGAATGGATAGCACATGATATGAAGCAATTCTTTTTAACCATTTTTACATGTGACATTGGTCAGGTAAATATATAAAAGAAGGGAAAATGGCTTATTCTTTAGATATTAAACTAAATCATTAATAGATCAAATGAATGTACTGATACAATGTCTAAGTCTTGCTCCCACACTAATTTGGATGGATATGGGTGCGAAAGCAGTCGGACTGTCATGGGGTGATGTCTGTTGGGTGGATGATGAGTGCTAGGTACCTATTTTTGTCTGTGTTAAAAATTCACCATAATAAAAATTTAAATGGGAATGAAATAGAGGCTCTTTCAAACAAACAAAAGTTAGGAGAATTCATTACCTACAGGTCTGTGTTAAACTGAAAATAGAAGTACCATACCACCCAGCAATCCCACTGCTGGGCATGTACCCTGAGAAAACCATAATTCAAAAAGAGTCATGTACCACAATGTTCATTGCAGCAGTATTTACAATAGCCAGGACATGGAAGCAACCTAAGTGTCCATCGACAGATGAATGGATAAAGAAGATGTGGCACATATATACAATGGAATATTACTCAGCCATAAAAAGAAACAAAATTGAGTTATCTGTGGTGAGGTGGATGGACCTAGAGACGGCATACTTACTGTGAAGTAAGTCAGAAAGAGAAAAACAAATACCGTATGCTAACACATATATATGGAATCTAAAAACAAACAAATAAACAAACAAAATGGTTCTGAAGAACCTAGGGGCAGGACAGGAATAAAGATGCAGACGTAGAGAATGGACTTGAGGACATGGGGAAGGGGAAGGGTAAGCTGGGACAAAGTGAGAGAGTGGCATGGACATATGTACACTACCAAATGTAAAATAGCTAGCTAGTGGGAAGCAGCCGCATAGCACAGGGAGATCAGCTCAGTGCTTTGTAACCACCTAGAGGGGTGGGATAGGGAGGGTGGGAGGGAGACGCAAGAGGGAGGACATATGGGGATATATGTATATGTATAGCTGATTCACTTTGTTATAAAGCAGAAACTAACTCACCATTGTAAAGCAATTATACTCCAATAAAGATGTTAAAAAGAAAAAAAAGAATATGGTAACAAGACTGAACTCAACCTGCTCCACAAGGGAAGAGATACAAATGCCAAGGAGAGCCCACCAACAAGAATGCCAACACAAGACACGGCCTGTGCACATCAAGCCCAACAACAGATTCTTTTCCCTTTTCACCCCTCACCCATACTAACCTTGACTGAGTGTAGAAAAGTGTGTTTTTATAATGAGAGCAAATAAAATTTAGCCATATTTTTGACATATTTCTATTTTTTTATGTCATGTAAATAATAATGTGTGAAAATTTAACATAGAGATATATCTTAATACATTCCGTTCAGGTAAATGTAATTAGATCTAGAAAACACCTTCTAGATAAGTTAGCTTCTTTTGAGAACATGGACGAATAACAAAAAGAAACCATCAATCATGCTAAAACTTAACAGAATAACCTGGTTTCTATGGGAGCTTCAGAAGCTCTGCTTGTAACCACTTCTTAGAATTGGGTAGCCCTTAACAGTCTGACACAAATCACCTCAAATGAGTCCTATAACAATCTAATCAAAAGGGGAGAGTTTTATTATTTCTAATTTTTCGTTAAGGGAAGGGAGGTTTTGAAACAATAAGTAGCTTACTTAAGGGCAAATAGTTAGATACTACTGATTAAGAAAAGAAAACAGACAAAATAATTTAAATAAATTAAATAGAACTTATTTTGATGCAGCATGCATGATTCATCTAAACGTTGCACACTCAGAATCACACATTTAATGTTTTTTGAATTTACTAACCTCTTGCATTGTCTTTAAAAATAACTTCAGCAAATAACATTGATTTCTCTCATTAAAATTCACTTATGATGAAATTTGATATTTCTATTTCAACTGAGAAATATGTAAATGAGAGTTTTGCCTACACATTTAATAAAATTGATTATTCGGGGTCAGTAATTTATAGGTCAGTGTCTTCAGACAATATTTTCTAAGGCTTTTTCCATTTCAATAACATTTTCATTTACTTAGAAAATTTTTGAAGTAATGTTAGGATTAGCTCCAGGAACTATGAAGTTTTAGAGAAATGGTCCTCTTCAACGTACATGAGACTTCACTCTTCTTTTTTATATCCTTTCTTCCATGGTTTCCACCCCTTTTTTTTTCTCTAGGCTACATTCTTTATAGTTTCTTTTGCTCTACTACTGAAAAATATTCTCTTCTGCTTCATACATTCTATTATCAAATCTGAGTACAGTTTTTAATTTCAAATTTGTATTTTTCATTTCTAGAAATTCTATTTATTTTTGCAAATTTGCAATGCCACTTAAAATTGTTTTCCTAATATGTCTATTTATTTGCAAGGTTTAAAAAATCTCTTTAAACATAATACGTGTACTTGCTAAAATCTGCATCTGATACTATTGGTGTCTGAAATCTCTGCAAGTGAGTTTCATTTGTCTGTTTTTGCTGGTTGTCAAATATAATTGCTTGTTTCCTTGTGTGCCTGATTTTCTGTGATATGTGCTGGTCATTGCTGTTGAAAAGTTGAAAAAATAACTGAGGCATAGATAAGCATCACTATTTTTCCAGAGGCATTTGCTTTAGTTGGCAGGTAGCTGAAGCACCACTTTAAACTACATTCATGGCCTGAAATGTCTTGTATAAACCTGGCAGTGCACATTTTGACTATAATTATGTTTGGGCTGGTGTTTGATTTACAAACTCTTAGGGATCAGTTTTGGTTTTATCTTTCTTTATTTCCTCTATTTTCCCAGCAACCAGATAATTTCTCCCGCATTCTAGTGGGAGTGTAAGTGAATGGGTGGGTTTATGTCTGTTCGACCCTTACGTCTTGAGGTCTCAGCTTAACTGATAGAGTCCCCATCTTTGGGGTCTCTACCCCCTTGTTCCCAAAGACAACAAAAATCACCATTCATTTTAACAGCTGTTTCTTCAGGAAAAGAAAACTAACAGAAGCCCACACAATAAAAGGGGATTGGAGTGCTACCTTAATTTTGGTGTCCTTGCTGTCTTCAGTATGTGACCTGGTGATTCCTCACTATTTGGACATGTCTCTGAAGCTGTTAAGACAGTTTTTATATTTCATCCAGCAGTTTTAGTTGCCCTCAGAGAGGAAGTTAGTCCCAGCAACCTGGCCTACTATTCCTAAAACAGGAATCTCTCAGCAGTACTTGATACAGTTCACCATGACCTTCTCCTTGATATACATACTTTCTTCGATTTCTTCTGTGACTTTTCTGCTGCCTTCCCAGTCTAATCTGCTGGTTCCCCCTTGCGCGCCAAACACTAATAATGGAACATCACAGGGCTCAGTTTTTGGAGCATTTTCTCTTTCTAGATTTAATCCTTTGGACCTCAATCTCTCCCATAGTTTTAAATACCATCAGTATGTTAACAATGTGCTCATTTATATTTCCAGCCTGGACCTCCTCCCTGAACACCAGTCTTACATAAAACTTCCTCCTTGACATTTCCACTTGAGAGTCTAACAGATACCCCAATTTCAACATGTCCAAAATGGAACTCATAAATTCCTGGCTCACTAAACCTACTTACCCCGCTTCTCTTGAAGCAATTCAAGACTAAAAGACATAAGGGAAGGTATTATTTTAATTTTTAAAAAAAGATAAAGTGTAAATGCAAAGTAGTACAATGACTAGTACTCATCTAGAATATTAATTCAGAAGGCATTTATAAACATGTAGGATATACCAGTTAGTAATTGATGCTGAATTTTCCAAGATGAGTAAGACAAGATTCCTGCTCTGATTTCTCACATTCCATTCCCAAAAGTGATGGAATGTAAGTTTCATACTTAGAAGTAGTTGTTTAGAGCACTCTGCTAAAAAAGATTCGGAGACTGTATGGCATCAGTGAGACAAAGCACTACAGTCAATTAGCACTATCTTTTACAGTCTGGAATTCTGGAATTCCTGAAATAGTCATCACATACTTACCATATAGTAATTACAAGAAGTATCATGGATAAGGTATGTACTGTGTGCCAGCCATCAAACACATAATTATTTCATTTAGCCTCAAAGTACTTTGAGAGGTGTATAATATTAATGTCCATTTTACAAAAAAATAAATTGAGACTCAGAAAAATTGAGTAACTTGTACCAGGTCACAGTAATTAATAGATGATGGAGTCAGAATTTGAAATCAGGTCAATCTGACTTTAAAACCTCTCCTCTTCACATGAAAAGATGATCAACGTTGCTAATTATCAGAGAAATGCGAATCAAGACTACGATGGGGTATCATCTCACACCAGTCAGACTGGCCATCATGAAAAAGTCTACAAATAATAAATGCTGGAGGGGATGTGGAGAAAAGGGAACCCTCCTACGCTGTTGGTGGGAATGTAAATTGGTGCAGCCACTATGGAGGACAGTATGGAGGTTCCTTAACTAAAACAGAGTTATCATATGATCCAGCAATCCCACTCCTGGGCATATATCTGGAGAGAACTCTAATTCAAAGAGATACACGCACCCCAATGCTCATAGCAGCACTATTTACAATAGCCAAGACATGGAAGCAACCTAAATGTCCATTGACAGATGAATGGATAAAAAAGATGTGGTATCTTGATACAATGGAATATTACTCAGCCATTAAAAAAATGAAATAATGCCATTTGTAGCAACATGGATGGACCTAGAGATTATCATAATAAGTAAAGTAAGTCACACAAGAAAGACAAATATCATATGAAATCACTTATATGTGGAATCTAAAAAAAATGATACAAATGAACTTATTTACAAAACAGAAACAGACTCACAGGCATAGAAAACAAATTTATGGTTGCCAAAGGAGGAAGAGAGTGGGGAGGGATAAATTAGGAGTTTGGGATTAGCAGATAGAAACTACTATATATAAAATATATAAACAAGCTCCTACTGTATAGCACAGGGAACTATATTCAATATCTTATAATAAACCATAATGGAAAAGAATATATATATGAGCACATATATGTATAACTGAATCACTTTGCTGTACACCAGAAACTAACACAGCATTGTAAATCAACTATACTTCAATTAAAAAATAAATACATAAATAACCTCTCCTCTTATCCTCTGTATGAAATTGTCTGACAATGAAGGGCATCTGAAAACTAAGAAAGGAATGTCTTAGAAGAGTATATGAAAATGATTTTACATCTTGATAAAAGAACTGTCATATGCATTACTTCTTAATGTCAGTGAGGGAAGAAAAGAAACAGTTTTAGTGGTACATTTCATGAGAATAACTAAATTAACCCTGCTCTCCAACATCTCTCTCTTATGGCTTTTAGAGGTATTGATTAAAGTGTGGACACATTTCCAGAGATAGGTCAACATTTTGGCAGCTTGCTCCCCACCCCTCCACCGCTGCACTCAAACACAAATAAGGGAAGGAGGGAAGCAACAACTCTGTTAGCACTGGGAGGCTGTTCTGGGAGAGGGAAGACACTGATGAGCTCTGTGATGCTTGAACACCTTATCCAGGGTTGAACTCCTCTTTCTGTGGTTTCCCCCTCTCTTCCTCCCACCAGCTGTCTATAACAGGAGGAAGTTAAACCCCAGAGAGGTAGTTCCTCCCTTGGGTGCATTTACAAAAGGAAGTGCTGTGACTTTGAAAATTTCTCTTCCAATGTGAGGAATCACTTTCTGTCTGCTTATACTCCTGAGACGACTACAAGATTTCACCCTGGTCCAACTCTCTAGTGAATTTCCACTGACAAATTTCTCATTATTAAAGGTCACCTATTTCACTTCGAAGCAACTTCCTATTATCTGAGCAAGTTATCATACTTTTACTTTGGATATCATTGTTCTCTCCAAAACTACATGAGATTTAGGGACACACGGAACCCAAACGGCTTCTTTCTTCTCCCTAGTTGTGTGTTGGAACTCAGCCAAGGAAGTGTCAACTTCAAATCCCAGAGCCCTTTAAAATTCCCGAGTTAGGATGTGCTTTGTCATCATTCCCATGGATGTATGTTCTGGCTTCTAAGAAGCATGCAAGGCGCAGTAACCAAGTAGAACAAAAAGAATATTTTGCTATATATAAATGAATATTTGAATGAGGGCAGTATCTATCCTACACAGGAACAAGAGCTTTCTCAGGTAGAAAATACTCCATTTTTCATACTATATATTTTAAGATATTATTCATACTAGTTCATAAGACAGAATTAAGAAATATACTGCTAAAGGATGACATTGTTCTGAAGGATTTAGAAGAAGCAAAGTAATTTTGCTATTTTTCTTTAACAGTTTGCCCTAGCCTGTGGTAACTCAGAATATTTGCAAGGTGTTTTTGAGGATGTTTAGTACTGTCTAGGAAAGAAGAGCAAGAAATTTGTAGGTATAGATGAGTAAAGGTTTAAAAAAACAGTCTACTTTTATTTCATGGTAAAAACAAATTCATCAAAAATGTTCAACCACATATTAAAGATAATAAAGCAAGAATTATCATATTCTAAGTTCCCATTTGATTTAATTCAATCCATGATCTTTCTTATATGGTTTTACTTATATAAAGTTTTTTTTAAGCACTGCTAAATAGTGTAGAGATGAAAAAAGTATTTGCTACTTTAAAATCTTGAAGAGTCAGACTATGGTTAATAGTTGTTATGTATTTATTATTTACAACTTCCTCTCTAAAAATACAGGTATTGCATTCCTTGTCTTAAAATGTAACCTTATACATCTGTTGTGCAGACATCTGGACATTTAGCCTAACTCATCATTTCCTTCTGTATGTCTCAAAACTGTCAGTTATTTCAGCGGAGATTCAGCCCTTGGGAGAACTGAAAAAGTTACATCCTTCTTTTGTCCAGGTTTTATAAACTCTCCTTTACCTTTTTCCCCCGGGTATCAGTAAGTATAAAACTAAGCAGTCTGAACTCCTTCTGGCTCTGGAGAAAGGAGCACAGGAGGACGAGGGGCATATGCTCCATTAACATTTGCTTCTATAGAGTAAAGAACAAAGCCTTCATCTGAAAGAACAGACATGCACGGTCCACACAGTTATAAAACAAGCACTTTTTTGGGGCAAAGGAAATACAATTTGAATATAAGAAGGAGGGAGCTTGAGCACCAATGAAGAAGATTTGTACTTTCAAAAGATAAGGATCTCACACTTCATAATTTAAGTTTTTCAATTCATCAAGGAAAAAACCATGTACTATATGACATAGCAAATAATTAAATACATTAATATTATTTCAAGTCAAGATTTTCAGTGTAAGAGAACAGAAATGCAAATATGAAAAGTTAAGAGCAAAATGCTGGAGAGTGGCATGGACATATATACACTACCAAATGTAAAACAGATAGCTAGAGGGAAGCAGCCGCATAGCACAGGGAGATCAGCTCGGTGCTTTGTGACCACCTAGAGGGGTGGGATAGGGAGGGTGGGAGGGAGGGAGACGCAAGAGGGAAGAGATATGGGAACATATGTATATGTATAACTGATTCACTTTGTTACAAAGCAGAAAGTAACACACCATTGTAAAGCAATTATACTCCAATAAAGATGTTAAAAACAACAACAACAACAAACACAACTAAGCCCAAGCCCCTTGCCCAGAGATTCTAATTTAAGTGGTTCCGTTTCTAGTCTAGGTATGAATATGTTTTTTAAAGCTTCCAAGGTGATTCTAACGTGCAGCCACAAAGAGTATCACAACACAAGTCAATCATCTAACAAACACTGTGCTCTAGGCTTAAAAGGACAACAATATGAGTATAATATTGATTGTATGAGGAGAGAAAGAGGGTAAGCCCCGTTGTATCCTACTGGAGCTTAATTCTCCTTTTCAATAAATTTTTTGACACTTTAACAACCAAATTACTAAATTTAAATTTTCTTTCCTACCAAATATTTGAGGATTTATATATGTCAACAACAATCTAAAATAAATAGATTGGACAGATGGTGATATTAGTATATATTTTATTTAATTAAAAGTTAATTTTATTAAGAGGCTAGAGTAATAACAAAGCCAAGAGACTCAGATCAATGGCCCCCGATCAAAACATTCAGGCTGTGGCACGCCAACTCTGAGAGCTGGGCAAGTTACTTAAACAATATTTGTTTTAGTTTCCTCTTTTGTCAAAGTGCTGTGATAGAAGTCATCACCTGGTTGTTTTAATTAAATATGAAAATGTATAAGAAGCACTTAGAAACACAGAGAAAGAACTCAGTAAATGTTAGGCAGTATTAATATTATTTCATAAAGTGACAGGTTTTCAATGCCTAATAGGACGACTTGTCATCCTATTAGGTCTGGTACTTATCTGGCCTTAATATACTCACAAATATTTTTGTTTACTATACTTAATTCAAGTGCAGAAGATTGAAACTCTGGAGTCCCATAGGATTTAAAAATGGCAAGAAGACTTCCTGCCACCTGTAGAACATCCTACTTACATTTAAATTTTAGTGAAGTTCAGTGCTCACCATTCACTCACAAACTTTTGGCAAAACCACTCAGAGTGATATCTTTTAGTTCTCCCTGCTGAAGTTCTTGATCTGTGTATATGCTGAAGTATGCATTTAGAGTCACTAAAAAGATGGTGGGTACTTAGGGTCTAAGGAAATATGTATCACCCTTCCAAGAAGTTCATGTTATACTGTGGCTACGTATTTCTTTACATTGCAATATTCTTATTCATCTCCATTTTCATAAAATAGTAATCAACCTCTTTTCTTGACATTAATAATTATATCTATCCTTTTTCATATCCTAGTTTTCTCCTGATCTTTATCTAGTCTAAAAAATAAGCTATGATGATGACACTGTGCCTATATAACCATTATCTAGCTTTATTCTTAAATTATATGATTGCTTGCACTGTTTCTTTTTAGTAAATTTTTTAAATTATAGATTACTGTTATAAATATGATTTATATGTAACTGCCTGCACTAAATATCTTCTACTCAAACTCATTTGCTTTCTTTGTTTTCTATCAATACTTCTGACTCATGTGGCTTTACGCTTTAAGTGCAGGTCACTCTATTCTTTAACTTTGAGTTATTTTTTCTCCTGAAGCAATATTATCACCATGATGGAGCCCTTAAAATTCTGCATAATGACATATTTTCCCACTATATTTCAAAATTTCTAAAGAAAAAGGGAGTACTGCTAATGAAATCTAATACAGTGAAATAAAATTTCTTATTGATTTAACTACCACCTGCACATCTGGTGCATTTTTCTGGGACTTGTCTGTACCGTTTGTTTAACTCATGGTATAAGCACTTCACACTAGAGGATGTATCCCCTTCAGTGCTTCAAACAGCTCGAAGGCACAGAGCTGGCACTGAACATTTGTTTTAAAAAAATGATGCAGCACAAGCTACATACTGCAAAAACCTATAGTTGTGGGGGGGTTTTTTGCATTATCAAGATTTGTGTGAATTTGGAGAGGGGAAAAAATTCAAACACATACTTTAGAAATGCCCATAACACAAAATTACATTTTGGAAAGCATTCTAAGAAATATGAGGCTTCAAATTGTAAGAAAAAGGACAAAGTCAAATTACCTATTAGTGTAAGAGAAGAAAGAACAAATCTGTTTTAGTGATTTTTTTCAAGTCATTTTCTAGGTCCTGGAAAAGAGATTTCAATCTCTAAGGAAAAAACTTTTGACAAATTAATATTTAATTAAGCTGAGAAGGCAACAAAAGAAACTTTAAAGTATAGATAAAATGTATAAATTCTAATAGATTTTGTTTCTTCTAAAAGAACAAGGTAAAAACAATGATGTTTGAAGGAAAAAAGAGTATGAATAAGTTTGACCTACCAAAAAACATTTCAAATTATATGACATTCACTTGAGGAAAGAAACAATTTTAAAAGCAAAGGATACTGTAATTTTATTATTATAGTTGACAACTATTCATTTAGGAAAAGATTGTTAATATCATGTCTGTATGAGTGGAAGCCTAAAACACAGTCTTTCAGTGTTCCCTATTGTCTATATATCTGACCTGGTGGTGAGGCCTGAAATGTTCATTTTCCAGTATAAGCACCTTATTAAACACAGAGACGATTTTGTTAAAATCGATAAATCAAAATCCACATGACCTGTTTGATATAATCAGAATTCTCTAGCTTTAGTATATATTACATAATACATTTCTACATATACCCAATGATACAAATATATAGGACATCTTTACAAGATCCTTCATGAAGTATTATTATTATCTCCAGGTAACAATAAGAAAAAGTTGAGTTTGTATGAGGATAAGTAAACTTAATTATGCATTTTTTATGCAGAAGGATAATTATTTTAACAACTAATATATTTAAGTATAATTTAAGGAAAAGATGATAATTTTCATAATAATATTATATATAACAAATGAACAGAGAGACCTGACAACGTAATAGTTAAATTTTTTTTTTTTTTATTTAATTATGTATCAGTCTCTGCCCTAAGTGTTTCCTCAATTGCAATTCATTTAAACCTCACAATGATCTTATGTGGGTTACTCTATTGTTATTTGTGTCTTACAAATAAGGAAAAATAAGAGAAGGCATAACTTGCTCAATAGTACACAGTAAGTAGTAGAGCCAAAGTCTGACCCTAGGCAGTTTAGCTCCAGGGATCATTCCTTATAATCTACTTACAGAGGTTGTCTGTAATAGTTCTTTGTATATTTTAGATAACAGTCCATTATCAGATGTGTCTTTTGCAAATACTTTCTCCCATCTGGCTTATCTTCTCATCCTCTTGACATTGTCTTTCACAGAGCAGAAGGTTTTCATTTTAATTAAGTCCAGCTTATCAATTTTTTCATGGATCATGCCTTTGTTGTTGTACTTGAAAAGTCATCTCAACACCCAAAATCTTATAGGTTTACTCCTATGTTACCTTCAAAGAGTTTTATCGTTTTGTTTTCTATTTAGGTCTGCGGTCCATTTTGAGTTAACTTTTGTGAACGGCTGTTAGGTCTGTATTCAGAATCATTTTTTTACATGTAGATGTCCAGTTGTTCCAGCACTATTTTTTGAAAAACTCTGCTTCATTGCATTGCCTTTGCTCTTTTGTTGAAGGTCAGTTGACCATAATTATGTGGATCTATTTGGGGGTCTCTAATCTGTTCCATTGATCTATCTGTCTTTCTTTTGTCAATACCACACTCTCTTGACCACTATAGCTTCATAATAAGTCTTGAAGTAGGGTAGTGTTAGTCTTCCAAATTTGTTCTTCTCTGTCAATATTTTGTTGGCTATTCTTTTCTTCTCCTTCAATTTTCTGTATTGGCTAGTCTTTTGCCTCTCCATATAAACTTTAGAATCAATTTGTCAATATCCACAAAGTAACTTGCTAAGATTTTGATTGGGAATAAATTGAATATATGGAACAAGTTGGAAAGAATTGACATCTTGAGAATATTGAGTCTTCCAATATTCTGGCTTTAAAATCTACGTTTTTCTACCACTATACTTGTTGCTTCTCCAATGGCTTTCAATAATGGTTGATTTTTAGTTATTAGTATTAATATTAATATTATTACTAGCATCACCATTTCAGGAATATGAGTTTTTTAAAATAGATCTTTATTGGAGTATAATTACTTCACAATACTGTGTTTCTATTGCACAACAAAGCGAATCAGCCACGTGCATACACATGTCCCCATATCCGCTCCCTCTTGAGCCTCCCTCCCATCCTCCCTATCCCACCCCTCTAGGTCATCGCAAAGCAACCGGCCAATCTCTCTGTGCTAAGCTGCTGCTTCCCACCAGCCAACTATTTTACATTCGGTAGTATATGTATGTCGATGTTACTCTCACTTCGCCCCAGCTTCACCCTCCCATCCCATGTCCTCAAGTCCAATTCCTATGTCTATCAGTTTATTCCTGCCCTGCAACTAGGTTCATCAGTACCATTTTTTTTTTTTTTAGATTCCATATATATGTGTTAACACGGTATTTGTTTTTCTCTTTCTGACTTACTTCACTCTGTATGACAGACTAGGTCCATCCACCTCACTACAAATAACTCAGTTTTGTTTCTTTTTATGGCTGAGTAATATTCCATTGTATATATGTGCCACATCTTCTTTATCCATTCATCTGTCGATGGACATTTAGGTTGCTTCCATGTCCTGGCTATTGTAAATACTGCTGCAATGAACATTGTAATACATGTCTCTTTTCGAATTATGGTTTTCTCAGGGCATATACCCAGTAGTGGGATTGCTGGTTCATATGGTAGTTCTATTTTTAGTTTTATAAGGAACCTCCAGACTGTTTTGCATAGTGGTTGTATCAATTTACATTCCCACCAACAGTGCAGGAGGGTTCACTTTTCACCACACCAGTTCTAGCATTTATTGTTTCTATATTTTTTGATAATGGCTATTCTGATTGGGGTGAGGTGATACCTCATTGTAGCTTTGATTTGCATTGCTCTAATAATTAATGATGTTGAGCATCTTTTCATGTGTCTCTTGGCCATCTGTATGTTTTCCTTGGTGAAATGTCTATTTAGGTCTTCCACCCATTTTTTAACTGGATTGTTTGTTTTTTTTGATATTGAGCTCCATGAGTTGTTTGTATATTTTGGAGATTATCCTTTGTCTGTAGTTTCATTTGCAAATATTTTCTCCCACTCTGAGAGTTGTCTTTTTGTCTTGTTTATGGTTTCCTTTGCTGTGCAAAAACTTTTAAGTTTAATTAAGTCCCATTTGTTTATTTTTGTTTTTATTTCCATTACTCTAGGAGGCGGGTCAAAAAAGATCTTGCTATGGTTTATGTCAAAGAGTGTTTTTCCTGTGTTTTCCTTTAAGAGTTTTATAGTGTCTGGTCTTACACTTAAGTCTTTAATCCATTTGGAGTTTATTTTTGTGTATGGTGTTAGGTAGCGTTCTAATTTCTTTCTTTTACATGTAGCTGTCCAGTTTTCCCAGCACCACTTATTGAAGAGGCTATCTTTTCTCCATTGTATGTTCTTGCCTCCTTTGTCGTAAATTAGGCGCCCATATGTGTGTGGGTTTATCTCTGGGCATTCTACCTTGTACCATTGATCTATATTTCTGCTTTTGTGCCAGTATCATACTCTCTTGATTACTGTAGCTTTGTGGTGTAGTTTGAAGTCGGGGAGCCTGATTCCTCCAAATCCGTTTTTCTTTCTCAAGATTGCTTTGGCTATTCGGGGTCTTTCGTGTTTCCATACAAATTGTAAAATGTTTTGTTCTAGTTCTGTGATAAATGCCATTGGTAGTTTGATAGGGATTGCATCGAATCTGTAGATTGCTTTGGGTAGTATAGTCATTTTCACAATGTTGATTCTTCCAATCCAAGAACATGGTATATTTCTCCATCTGTTTATGTCATCACTGATTTCTTTCATCAATGTTTTATAGTTTTGTAAGTATAAGTCTTTTGCCTCCTTAGGCAGGTTTATTCCTAGGTATTTTATTCTTTTTGTTGCAATGGTAAATGGGAGTGTTTCTTTAATTTCTCTTTCTGACTTCTCCTTGTTGGTGTATAGGAATGCCAGAGATTTCTGTGTATTAATTTTGTATCCTGCAACCTTACCAAATTCATTGATTAGTTCCAATAGTTTTCTGGTGGCAACTTTAGGCTTTTCTATGTATAGTATCATGTCATCAGCAAACAGTGACAGTTTTACTTCTTCTTTTCCAATTTGTATTCCTTTTATTTCTTTTTCTTCTCTGATTGCTGTGGCTAGGACTTCCAAAACTATGTTGAATATGAGTGGCGAGAGTGGACATCCTTGTCTTATTCCTGATGTTAGTGGAAGTGCTTTTAGTTTTTCACCATTAGGTATGATGCTTGCTGTGGGTTTGTCATATATGGCCTTTATTATGTTGAGGTATGCCTATTTTCTGGAGAGTTTTTATCATAAGTGCGTGTTGAATTTTGTCAAAAGCTCTTTCTGCATCTATTGAGATGATCATATGGTTTTGATTCCTTAATTTGTTAATGTGGTGTATCACACTGATTGATTTGTGTAAATTGAAGAATTCTTGCATCCCTGGGATAAATCCCACTTGATCATGGTGTATGATCCTTTTAATGTGCTGTTGGATTCCGTTTGCTAGTATTTTGTTCAGGATTTTTGCATCTATGTTCATCGGTGATATAGGTCTATAATTTTCTTTTTTTTGTGATATATTTTCCTGGTTTTGGTATCAGGGTGAAGGTGGCTTCACAGAATGAATATGGGAGTGTATCTCCCTCTACATTTTTTGGAAGAGTTTGAGAAGGATAGGTGTTAGCTCTTCTCTAATGATTGAATTCGCCTCTGATGCCATCATCCTGGACTTTTGTTTGTTGGAAGATTTTTAATTATGGTTTCAATTTCATTACCTGTGATAGGTCTGTTTATATTTTCTAATTCTTCCTGGTTCAGTCTTGGAAAATTGTCACTTTCCAAGAATCTGTCCATTTCTTTGTGGTTGTCCATTTTATTGGCATATAGTTGTTTGTAGTAGTCTCTTATAATCTTTTGTATTTCTGCAGTGTCAGTTGTGATTGCTCCTTTTTCATTTCTAATTTTATTGATTTGCATCCTCTCCTTTTTTTTCTTGATGAATCTGGCTAAGGATTTATCAATTTTTTTTACCTTCTCAAATAACAAACTTTTAGTTTTATTGATCTTTGCTATTGTTTTCATTTCCATTTCATTTATTTCTGCTCTGATCTTTATTATTTCTTTCCTTCTTCTGACTTTGGGTTTTCTTTGTTCTTATTTCTCTGGCTGTTTTAGGTGTAGGGTTAGATAGTTTATTTGAGATTTTTCTTGGTTTTTGAGGTGAGATTGAATTGCTATAAACTTCCCTCTTAGAACTGTTTTTGCTGCGTCCCATAGGTTTTGGGTCTCCGTGTTTTCATTGTTATTTGTTTCTATGTATCCTTTTATTTCTTCTTTGATTTCTTCAGTGTTCTCTTGCTTATTTAATAGTGCACTGTTTAGCCTCCATGTATTTGTGTTTTTTACAGTTTTTTTCCTGTAATTGATTTCCAATCTCATAGCGTTGTGGTCAGAAAAGATGCTTGATATGATTTCAATTTTCTTAAATTTTCCAAGGTTTGATTTGTTATGCAAGATGTGCTCTATCCTGGAGAATGTTCCATGAGCACTTGAGAAGAAAGTGTATTCTGTCACTTTTGGGTGGAATGTTCTATAAATATCAATTAGATCTATCTGGTCTATTGTGCCATTTAAAGGTTGTGTTTCCTTATTTATCTTCTGCTTGGATGATCTGTCCATTGGTGTAAGTGGGGTGTTAAAGTTCCCTACTATTATTGTGTTACTGTCGATTTCTCCTTTCATGGTTGTTAGCATTTGCCTTATGCATTGAGGTTCTCCTACGTTGGGTGCATAAACATTTATAATTGTTATATCTTCTTCTTGGATTGATCCCTTGATCATTATGTAGTGTCCTTCCTTATCTCTTGTAACAATTTACCCTTTCTTTTTCTCTTCTTCTGGGACCCCTATAATTCGAATGTTGGTGTGTTTAGTGTTGTCCCAGAGGTCTCTGAGATTGTATTCAATTCTTTTCAGTCTATTTTTCTTTATTCTGTTCCTCGGCACTTATTTCCATCATTTTGTCTTCCAGCTCACTTATTCGTTCTTCTGCCTCAGTTATTCTGTTATTGATTCCTTCTACTGTATTTTTCATTTCAGTTATTATGTTGTTCACCTCTGTTTGTTTGTTCTTTAGTTCTTCTAGATCATTGTTAAACATTTCTTGTATTTTCTTAACCCATGCCTCCATTCTATTTCTGAGATTCTGGATCATCTTCACTATCATTACTCTGAAATCTTTTTCAGGTAGATTGCCTATTTCCTCTTCATTTATTTGGTCTTGTAGGTTTTTACCTTGCTCCTTCATCTGTGACACATTTTTTTGCCGTCTCATTTTTTTTTTTTTTTTTTTTATGAATGGGATTGTGTTCCTGTCTTACTGGTTGTTTGGCCTGAGGCTTCCACACTGAGGTTTGTAGGCTATTGTGTAGAGTTGGGTTTGGTGCTGAGATGAGGAATGCCGTGAGACCTCACTCCAATGAATATTCCCTGGGGTCTGAAGGAATATGAGTTTTTAACATAATTCCATTTGGTTTTTATGTA
Source organism: Balaenoptera ricei (assembly GCF_028023285.1). NCBI lineage: Eukaryota > Metazoa > Chordata > Mammalia > Artiodactyla > Balaenopteridae > Balaenoptera > Balaenoptera ricei. The sequence continues at coordinate 69,554,408 of NC_082647.1, forward strand.
ACCACTTTGAGAAAGGTTAATCAGCATATTCAGAAGTTTGGAAATTTAAGAACTAATGCCCATGAGAAGGACAAAGTTTCTTTTGTGAATTTTAAGAATTCACTCCAAAATCATCTTTGCACTTCCCCTATCATTATTGTAGTTAATTGTTAATGTCTTTTACCCATAATAAAATGAACAACTGGTGTTCAGATATGTTATTATCCAAGCTACCTCTGATGCCTAATATAGGGTTCATATAAGATAGATGGTTATTAAATATTTGTTGCAAGTTACTGCATGAATGAGTGGATGCATGAATGAAAAGATTATAATCATAGAAAGAAGTCTCTAAATTAGTTAATGATTCTTGCTGGAATTTTCACTTAGAGTATTTTCCTAGTACTTCACCATGCTTAGTCTCTTTTATTGTATATTTTAATATTATGACACTAAATTCAGTCACAATTACACTTGTTTAATAAGTGAAAGAGGATAGATTCCACTTGATTTGGCCTTTTGTGGTCTAAAATGGCTTTGCTCAAAGATCTTATTTGCTAATGCATCATATGCCTTTAGTAACAGAAACTTTTTCAAATTCTCCTTTTGAGCAAAAATATTTGGCACAAAAGAGACAAATTTGCGTGGAAACACAAAAAACCCTGAACAGCCAAAACAATATTAAGAAAGAAGAACAAAGCTGGAGGTATCACACACCATGATTTCAAACTACACTACAAAGGTACAGTCATCTAAACAGTATGGTACTGGCACAAAAAGAGATAGATACACAGATCAATGGAAGAGAATAGAGATCCCACAAACGAACCCACACTTATATGGGCAATTAGTCTACAACAAAGAAGGCAAGATTATACAATGGGGAAATGATAGCCTCTTCAATAGATGGTGCTGGGAAAAATGGACAGCTATATGCAGAAGAATCAAACTGAACTACTCTCACACACCATGCACAAAAATAAATTCCAAATGGATTACAGACTTAAATGTAAGACCTGAAACCTTAAAAATTCTAGAAAATATACGCAATACTATCTTTGACATCAGTCTTAGTAAAAAATTTTTTTGAATGTGTCTCCTCAGTCAAGGGAAACAAAAACAAAAATAAATAAATGGGACTACATCCAACTAAAAAGCTTTTGCACAGCAGAAGAAACTATCAACAAAATGAAAAGGCCACCAATGAATGGAAGAAGATATTTACAAATGATATATTTGATAAGGTGTTAATATCCAAAATACACAAAGAAGTCATAGAAACTCAACATCAAAAAAACAAGCAAACTGATTTTAAAATTGGCAGAATATTGTAATAAACATTTTCCAGAGAAGACATACAGATGTTCAACAGGGACATGAAAAGATGTTCAACATCACTAATCATGAGGAAAATGCAAATCAAAACCACAATGAGATATCATCTCATACCAGTCAGAATGCCTATTATCAAAAATACAACAAATAACGAGTGTTATCTAAGATGTGAAAAAAGAGGAACCCTTGTGCATGGCTGGCGGGAATGTAAATTGGTACAGCCAATATGGAAAACAACATGGAGATTCCTCAAAAAATTAAAAATAAAACTACCATACAATCCAGCAATTCTACACCTGGGTTCTTATCCGAAGAAAACAAAAACAGTACTTAGAAAAGATATATGCATCCCTATGTTCATTGCAACATAATTTACAATAGCCAAGAAATGGAAGAAACTTAAACACTCATCAACAGATGAATGGATAAAGAAGAGGTGGTATATATGTACACAATGGAATATTACTCAGCCATAAAAAAACGAATGAAATCTTGCAATTTGTGACAACATGGATGGACCTAAAAGGTATTATGCTAAGTGAAATAAGTCAGACAGAGAAAGGCAAATACTGTATTATTTCACTTATATGTGAAATGTAAAAAAACAAAACAAATGAACAAACATAACAAAACAGAAACAGAGTTATAGATACAGAGAACAAACAGGTGGTTGTGAGGGGATGGGGGTGGTGGGGAGGAAAGAAGTAGGTGAAGGAGATTTAGAGGTACAAACTTCCAGATTCATATAAATGAGCCATGGGTATGAAATGTACAGGGTGGGGAATATAATCTATAACTATGTTATATATTTGCACAGTGAGATATCATTTTTTTCCAACTAGCTTTCCATCACAAGTCAAAAGTCTTTGAACTTATGAGTAAGCTTCATAGCCTGAAAGTGGTGAGTGTTTTTCCAGAAGGTTTTCAGATTTTTTTAATGCCTGCCTTTACTGGATTTGGTTCAAAATTTTCTAATGGGAAGCATACTTTAAACAGCCTTGATTCCATGTTTTTAATATATTATTTTACTTTATTGCTATTCCCTGAGAGCACTTACAATCAGCATATTTTTTAAAGTTTTATATTTGGTAATATTCTGTTGGTTCTTTGTTTCCTGTTATAATGGGCTTTCAAATATTAAGCAAATTTGCAGATTTTCCAATCAAACACATCTGTATAGGACCGTATGATATTAGAAGGTTCCTGAAATTAAGTAATAGAATGTAAATGCTTTCTGCATTACCCATTTGCTGCATAGAAAGTGAGGAAAATTGCCAATGGGTTTATTTTAGGGAGAAAACTACTATTTTGAAATAAAATACCAAGTTTACCACATCAACCCTATTTTATTCTTAATCATGTTCAATTTGGGAGTATCCTCTTACATTTATACATAAGGAACTGACCTATTATTTTCAAAGACAAAGGTTATCACACACAAAATAAATAACTTTTTCTAGTTTATCTGTTCACTCCAAATTTTTTAATGAATTAACACTTTTTATACTTTCATTAAATGTACATGTTTAAAGTGCTTAACAAAATAATGCCATGTTTAAAGTTTAACTGCCTTAAGCATAACGCTGTCCATGCTACTCCTATTTCCTTCATCCTTGCTTGGGAAGGATATTTGGTCACACATACTCCTACACACATAGCTCAGTTACTCACCCCGATCTCAGAGCTCTTCTTTCCATCTCCCATCTATTTTTTGTTATTAGTCCAGGTTTCTTCCTCTTCCTTCCTTCCTCCCCACCCACTCAACCCAACTACCCACTGAAATCCTGAGCTCTGCTCTTCAGTAGTTTTTCCAAATTAGCACTTTCCTCCGTTTCCCTTCAGCAATATTTTGCATGCCTAATTCCTCCTTAGAGACCACTTGTTCATCTTAGCTCTACAATCGTTCTCCAATTTCTGCTTATCCCAAGAGAGATTTAGGCAGCTCCATGCTCTTCCATTTTCCATTCCAAAACAAAACATTTCTTTGGAAGGTGTGGCCAAGAATCCCCAAAAGCAAGTTCAGTGAACCAGTACCGTAAGAAGGCTTTGTAGCAGATGAGAAATTCTGCAAAGCTGTGGTCACACTAAAGTGCATTATGGCTAATGCCTAGCTGATTGCATTTTCATTTGTAAATATGGCAATACTGCCAAGAACATGAATCAGGCTTACATATGACAGCAGGTTACCTAGGATTCCATGCTGTTACAAAGCTCTTCTGAAAGACCCTTGATAATTGGGGTGTGAAGTGATGCTATAGTCAGCACTTTCTAAATGGTTTTAAAAATAAATTAGATACAAGGGGTGTGAAAAATGTACCTCTAGTAATTTCACTTTTTTTCAACAATGACTTCAGATTGTTTCCATTTAAATTACAAACTGAACTTTCATTATTAATCTTTAGATGCTGTAAAATAAACTAAGTTATTCATTTAGTCACTCGTTCAATCAATATTTACTGAATACCAACGATGAGGCAAACACAGTTCAACATAAGCTGAGTATCAATAAAGCCTTGGTTTGCAACTTACCATGAGCCATACGATGAAACCAGTAGTAACCAAAGTCAACTCCCAAGAAAGTTAAATACCAAGTCCATGGAGAATCCCAAGGCAAACTGATGAGCCTGTAGTTCTCCCAGATATAAATGTAACTGGTCAGTTCAATGCTCCTGAAAAACAAACTGGAAAGATAAAATGTATAAGCGATGACTATACTATATTTTAGATGCAAAATTATGCTAAAACATTTTAGATAATATTTAAAAATTAATATGTTCATACATAAAAATAAAATCCTTTCCCCCTTTCTCTTGGTTTTTTACTGCTCTATCATACCTTTGAAGAGGCTCAATTTCCTTGGTATCAAAATGATTTACATGATGTTTTCTTTTGTTTCATAGGTATCATGGATGCCAACTATTCCCCTATTTCATGGAATTTAGGAAGTTCCCTTTATATGTCCCTTAAAAATACTTTTCATGGAAACCATATAACATAAAAATGACAAAACTATGACTTATTTTCCGTGACTGTCATTTCTAAATCTTAGCAAAGAACACAAGAAGGGTGCTTTTTAAAGGAAATGTAAAAAGTAGAAAATTATAAATAGCATATTTTTTAAAGGGACTGCAAAATGACTACTGCCTTAAAATATATTAATCCCATAAAGTTTGCCTTTAGATTAAAGTTGCTTCTGACTAACTCTATTCTCTCTCTTCCTGTCTAGTCCCTCCTCTCTTTCACACACACACTCTATGTTTTCTAGATATTATTCTTAAGACTACAAATTGGATTCTCATAGCATATCAGTATTTCTTATGGTAATATAAACTATGGATCTCAAAATATAAGGGAATAATTTTTCCCTAGAAATAAACAATTGTTTTTAAAACCCAGACAGCATATCTCTTACCACATATTCTACCAAGCTTCTGTAAATTCTTATTTAAAGAAATTTCAAAAATATACATAATATAGTTCAATTTTATAAAGAATAGTATTTTTCCTTTTAAATTTCCTGTGATCAAATTTAGGATCAGACTCAAGATAATCATTCCTTTTATCACTTTTATAGATATGACTGAACTGACTTTTTCATTAATATTTATCACTCATATGTAAAAAGAATTATTCTACCGAATAAAGATTTATTTATAAACCATGAACAAGTGAGAAATTTCTGAAATATTCTAATTTTAAATAAAAGTCAAAGAAGCAGCTCATTAGTTTATTGTTAAAATTCATTATTTTACTAGTATTTCCCTTTACATAGTCAGCGCCTATGAATTAGCATGTTACTGGTTTTGTTGGAGACCCAGATGTTTACTTTTAATCTAATGTTGACGTTAGTTATGATATGACTTTAACTGTGATTTAATAACTTTAAAATTGTCTCACATTTTGAATCCTTCAAGTAATTATTTAATCAGTAACATAAAACACTAGGCTTCTTCACAACAGCATTAATATAAATAACTAATAGAAATGCCAAATGCCTACACTTTGAAAAAGGATTACACATCACCAGATCTTAAAACTCAGTTTTCAATTTAAGATTACTCTAGGTTTGTAAATTGGTCCCCATACACGGGGGGTAAGAAGAAACTAAAGAAAGAGACAGAACACTCCAGACTGGGAAGTGGCAGTTTTAACAAACAAGGAACTTAGAGAGGTTTGTCTTCGGTGGCTGCAAGACATGTAAATCTCCATACTCTCACTCCAGAATGTTAAAATTTTCTAGAAAGGTCTTAACTGGGTTCAAGTCACTTATTCAGTCCAGATGGTCTCAACAACACCTTACTCTCTCAAGGCTGCATCCTTGAAACAGCTGTTAGCATGGGATTGTAGGTGTAACTTACATTCCATGGACAGGGGAGAGAGTAAGGGAAAGGGGAAGGGTAAGTGAAGTCCAGCTTATAGGTCAACCAGGGTCGCATCCTCTCCATGACCTCCTTGAACAATTATATGGTTGGAAAGAGCAATTTTGTCCTTAAGTGTGAGTCCTTGATCCAAGGAGACTACCTACCCAGCACCCCTGTCACAACTCAGGCAATGCCCTGGATACTCCAGAATCCCCTGTCAAGTGGCCCTGAGGCTGCTTTCAGTACTGCATGGGCCTCTTTCCTGGTCCAGGCCTCCAGAGGGTCCACCTATGCAGGTGTGTAAAGTCCTCAACATGACAAGGTAGACAAAAGTGGCTTCTTTGGATGTGTAGACAGAGCTGGGACAAGCAGACTGGGGTGTGCACACACAGGTGTGTGAGGTCCCTCATGAGACAGGACAGGCCATGGGCCAGGGGCTCTCACACTGTTCTGGAACTCTGAGGAATCCAAGAACTTGAAATTTGAAATGTGTCTTCCAATTTGTCATCCAGGTTATTTATCAGGGTAGGGGGAATAGAACGAATTTTATTTTAAAGCATGTTAGCTTGGTTGGTAATTCTTATACATCTAGACTAAGGCTTCTGAACAGTGTCATTATTGACATTTGGACAAGATAATTCTTTGTTGTAGGGGTCTGTCCTGTGAAAACTATTACCCAAATTATGAAACCTTATAATTGCTCCTTAATACTCATTAGTAGAGAATTAACCACATAAAATTCAAGTTTTAGGGAAAAAAATGGTGAATAATATCAATTTTATATGGTCTAACTTAATTTTTCTAAAACAGAAATTCTAAAGTTTGACAATGTTGCTATTTGGGCCAGATGATTCTTTGCTGTGGGGGCCTATCCTGGGCATTGTAGGATGTTTAGCAGCATCCCTGGCCTCTGCCCACTAGATGCCAGTAGCACAGCCCTCCACCCCAGGTGTGACAACAAAATGTCCAAATGTCTCCCGGGGGCAAAACTGCCCCAGTTGATAACCCTAAAAAAGACTGATCTAGAAAGAAAACATTAAAACTTAGGAAAATGGAATAGAAAGTTTAAATAATCTACAGGTTTTTTTTTATCCGCTTTACTACATGGTGTCAAAGCAGGTCAATTCATGGATTCATTCAATCATTCAAAAAATTCATAGTAAGTGCCTACTAGGTGCCAGGCACAGCACAAGAAAGGGAGGACACATTGGTGAAGAGGGCAAATACAGCCACCTGCCTCATCAATGTCCCACCAGTTCAGTATCTCTTTTTAAAGTTGCTGTCTTTCTTGTCAGTTTTCTAGTGACAATTGAAATAGGCTTTCAGATACCAAAACTTCAATAATAGAAAGAGGGTCCCTGGAAAACTTCCATGTGTAAAACAAAAAGAACCTGCATGTAACTGAAATACTTTATTTCCTGTACAGGTGCCAGGTCTTGAGCAGACACCCAATTTATTATTCTGTCAACTTACTTATTAGGGTTGACACAAATCGAGCTGAAATATGCCTGACATACTACAGTCAAGGCTTTTTCTTTTTTTTTTTCACACCTTAGCACGAAGCCAAACTTTCCTCAAGGTGAAGGGAAAGAGCGGAGAAGCTGTGGGAATTGAATTCCCGGTTCTCTATCAGCAAGATGAATATGATCCTCTTCCATCATAAATGGGAAAAAACAGCTATGGAGTGCCCACAACTAAAAACAATTCGGCAAGAGATACACCTGGGAAATGATTATCAAGCTCTGGAAAGCCCTTGATTGCAGGAAATAGCACCTATATTTTCAAAAATGTTCCCACCAGACCTTGAATCATAAAACTAACCCTCTTCCTCTTTCTCTTCCCAATTCCTTCATTCTCTCCCAGCCCCCAATCCCAGCATATGACTCTGCACTCTGGAATTCAAACGATAACTCTAACCCCTTTCCTGTGGAAAGAGACATATGTAATATGCATATATAGTGAGCTTACTTTATCATGTGGAGATGGAAATTAGGTAGCACAGGGGCTTTGAATAACCAAATGCTAGATTCCTTTTATTCATTAAGTTTGAATGCAAGACCGAGAAAATAATCTAAATATAAGGAGGCATTAGACTCCTCTAATTAACAACCTGTATGTGTAGAGACTCCCCTCCCATTTTGTCCTATATTCTTTATAAATACCCCCCAAATAGCTAATTCTCTTGGGTCTGAAGTATATCTTCTGGCAAATGAATGACAGTTAATTTTTCATGTGTTTTATGTAACCTTTTCTGTCCACACTAGAAATTTGTCCTGTCAGACTGGTGGTTGCCAAGGGGCACGGGGTTGGAGGAGGGATGGAGCGGGAGATTGGGGTTAGTAGATGTGAGCTTTTATATATAGAATGGACAAACAACAAGGTCCTAATGCATAGCACAGAGAACTATATTCAATATCCTATGATAAAGGAAAAGAATATTTTAAAAAAGAATGTATATATGTGCGTGTGTGTGTGTGTATATATATGTATAACTGAATCACTTTGCTGTACAGCAGTAATTAACACAACACCGTAAATCAACTACACTTCAATAAAACTAAAATCTGTCCTGTCAATGTTTAGTGACTGTGAAATCTGGTAAGATACCAAAATAGTATTCCAGTACTGATGCTGGATTTTTAAAAATATAAAGTTACTTTATAATGTTGAAATTGTTCAATAATCAATAAATGATAATAAATATTATTTGAGGATTGAGAATTACAAAGCTAATTTGTTATCAAAGTCCTCTGAGTTTGAATGTTCCCATCATCAAAAGTAGAGAAAGGTAACACTGGACAGGTCGTTCACCATCTCACTATCTCCCAGCTAATTTGACATGAGAGCATTAGGCTGAACGGACCCTAAAATTATCCAGCTCTCAAATACTCTCATGCTCTAATCATTAATCAAGCAAATGAAATTTGATGTAAGGCTCTCATTGCAAACTGTTAAAATTTCAAAGCAACTTTCAGAGTAAGTTGAATTACGTACTCAGTGTTCACAGACATCTGCCAACTTGTACGATTTTATAACTGTCATTAGAGAAATTTGGCCAGATTATGCAAAATTGAAAAAAATAAATTAGACTTTTTATTTCTAATAATCTTGTCATAAATTAGAAAATAGACCAATATTTAAATGAGATCATTTGAAATGCCCTTACAAGTTTCACAAAGTTATAAATAAATTAGTATATATATAACTATATGTTATATATATAACTATATATATATTGATTTTTCTGAGAAATTGTGTTGTTTATTTCAAAATCTCTTATACCTGGCCCAGGAACTTGCACTCTCTATCTGTAAAGCTACTGCCACTTTTGCTCCATCTAGTGGAATATTGATTTTTGCTCAGTAATAACAAAATACATAACACAAGCTCTACCTTCTGCAGGCAGACATTTGTACTACTATTTCCTACTGTCAAATGACATTTATGAAACAATCATTTAATTTAATTTCTTTTTAAAACAACCACAAAACCATAGACTTTTGTAAACACAATGTGGTGGATTTGGAAGAAGTAAATGTGCTACATTTTTTACTTTGCAAGAAGTAAATTACTTCAAGTAATTCAATTACTCTACTGAATAAGCACGCAAAGCCAGACTAATAAGTGCAAGGAAGCTTGCATTCATTTGGGAAGGATAGTCTAAGAGCTAGCTCTGAAGTCACACCATTAAAAACAAAGTCTATTTATAAGGTTTCTAAGGTAAAAGTTAAGGGGACATGTAAAAGTTAAGAGGGCATTCTTCTCTAGCAAAAATAATTAACAAACCAGCAGATTTTTTGGATATATTTTGTTCGCATGGGGTGTTCATTTCATAATTTTCTAAGTTAATAAAACTATATTAATATTCATAATAAAATACCATTATTAACATTACATAAATGAATTTATCTCTTACTTAAGACAATGAATAACTGTTGACTAAAGTCATCATCCCAAATGACAGGTACTTGTTTGTCAGAAGTCCACATTGCCAAAAACAGTATTGCCTCTGCTACTAAAGTCTAGTGTAAAAATGCAGTACACAATTTTCCTTTATTCTCTAGTCCCACCCCAAGGAGTTAAAAGTATCTCAAAGAAGTTTAATTTCCTCCTCTTTAAATTTTTTTTTTTTTTTTGATGAATTGAAACTTTCTTGTCAGGAGTGGAAAATTCCATGGCAGCCATGGCCAGTAAAACTGTAGATACCTTTGGTCCAACATTGCAGACCTAGCTCCATAGTAAAAATTGGCAGTGACCCATGTGTATTAAAAGCAGAGTGTCCCCAACTCATCTGAAAATTTACCTACTTAAGTTATCCCTCCAACCTATTGCAATTTGATTTATAATCTGCTGTTTCAACAGAATAAATGAACCCATTAAAAACAAACATACTGTAGATATTTGTATCAGGAATAAAATTTCTCTGGGGAGGATGCAATTTATGGAAGCAGAAACACTGGAAGGAAGTAACAAATTGAAGTCCCGATTTTCTAATGAAGGATTGGAAATTGAGTTCTGCTTCAACAAGCAAGAAAAAAAAAGACGTAATTATTTTTCACTCATTAGCATTTCAGTCAGTAGCAGGATATTTCACAAGTTTCAGATAGATTTTTAAAAATTGATTTAGTCAATATTTTGTTAAGTCTAATTTTTTATAGTCACAAATGCAAGTAATTGATAGAAAGGCAGATTATCCGCATATGATACACTGCATTTAACTACGATAAATACACATATCTGTCTATAATTTCAGGACTAGATTCTGACTAGGAAGTCTGCCTACTGGATTCCAGAAGAGCAAAACAGATGCAGGCCTGCCCAGAATCTGGTTCTTAGGACAGATGGACTTTTATTACATATCATGGTCTGTCCGACAGGCTTGTAAACAAGGTACAATCTTGTCTACGATGAATATTTTCCCTTACATAAAGATTTGAAAAGATACACATATATCTTTTCCATCAATATGGTAAGTATGCTACCAATCTTCAAGGTACTTTGACTTTTATATAATAACGAAATTGAGATCCTCAAATAAACATTGTTTTTCCTCAAAGTCTCCACACAGCATTTCCATTACATGAATGGCAAAGTGGAAAAACATGTTCATGGCTGCACTTTGATTTCCCCAACTCCTTTTTTCAGAGGCCACATGCCTATTTCAAATTATTATCCAAAGTATAATTCCTCACAAAGGGATTAACAAATGGTATATTACCATTTTTCTTACAATCATGTATTTTAAGGACGTGGCAAGCCCCTGTTGTTGGTATAGAAAGTGAAATTAGTCCCTCAGAGAGGGTATGATCAATGCCGTGTTAATCTAACCTTCAGCTGTTAACGATTTGCAGGAGGATTCCCCTTGATGCTGTGGCTTCAACTGAAATATTGTTCTAAGAGTTTCTATCAAGTCCCCCTTCTCGTCTTGTGCTGAAAGGGGATTGAGGGGAGTGCATCCTGAGGATCAGCTTTCCTTCTCTGCTTATATCTATGAATTTTTTTAATAGCAACAAAGTAAATGAAAATATTTTAAAATTTTATTTTCAAATAATTTGCTTTGCCGAGATCTTTCAGATAAGACAGTGAAAGATAAAATTCTTTATAAAACTTACAAAGTTATCCACATTTCATAATTTAGGATTGTGAACAAAAAAGAAGCAAGATGCTGTTCTCATTCAAAATACAACTATAGAAAAATATGCTCCAAATTCAAGTTCACAACCTTTTCCCTTTCTTTCAAAGGGCACCAGAGTTCACAGCTTGTGTTAGCTTAAGGAGTGTTATGAGTAGTGGGATGTGAAGAAAAGGAACTGCAGGCTTATCCCTGAAGGACTGGTTTGTTTTGGTTTCTCTCTCTCTCTCTCTCTCTCCCCTGCCATTTCCCTTATATTTGGGGGTTTCTTTTTTAGCAGAAATATGTTTACTCATTGGGTCTCCTGTTAGAACTCTGTACCTTTTTTTTTTCTTTTAATCACAATGTTGAACAGAAATAGAGTACTGAGGATACAGTTTGTATTTCTAGTTGTTACAATAAGAGAAGAATCTAATCTCACTTGTGACCAAAGTCAAACTTAAAAAAGTAAAAGAAATGCTGAAGCATTCATTCAACTTGATGTCTCCCTGAGTTCTTAATAAATTCATTCCAGCTCAACAAAATATGTGATCCATAATTGTACCTGCAGGGCACTTCTCAGTTATCAAGTTATTTTGACAGTTCATCAACCGTCCAATTTCCATAAACCTATACACTTAACTTTCTCAGAGTGAATTATTGTAACCAACTGGGTATTTTTCAATAACCAAATATACATGTCCCTTGAGCATGTTGAACGTATTTCTTGTTCAGTTCTGTTCAAGGGAGACATGAAATAGAGGAAATTACGGGTAGTTGTAAACTCTTAATTAGAGTATTCTGGAAATTAACTGAGAATAATTTGAGATACTATTCTCTGATTCTGACAGGAATGTGCAACCATATGAGTAGTTTTTTAGAGACTCTTTTATGATGATTATTACTATTATTATTTTATAACTATTATCCTATCTTTTTCATAGTAACATTTATGAAAAATATTTTACCTTTAGGTTTACTTTCTATCTAAACAATTTGATGCAATTATATGAAATTATTTTACCTTTTCTCAGATATCATTAAGTTTTCATTATATTTTTAAAAAATCCACCTTGGTTTCCCACTGGGCGGTTCATACAAACATTCCAAAGCAATGAGCACTGGTTAGAAGTAAAGCTCTTAAAACAGTAAAAGAAGCAATGGGTGGGAAGCAGGAATGAGAACATTCTTCAGCAACGCAAAGCACAGACTTCTAAGGGAATCTTCCCTCACCCTCTGCTCTTTGGAAAACTCTCATATACTGAAGAGCCTTCCATTCATTGGTATCTCCTCTAAACACATTACAATTTACTTTCTAAACAGTAGTAGGTCATTTATTGTTTACTGTTTTTTGGTCCCTTCATCCTCAGACGTCACCATCAACATAACACTATAAGAATGTTAGGTGTTTTTTTTAAAAAAAAATCGACCATGTATCAGACATCATTCCAGGCATAGGAGTTAAAATTAAAAGAACACCTCTGTTTCTCAAGTTGCATGCAAGCCTGCAGGAAGGGCTGGGAGGCAAACAGGTGAGCTTAATATCATTGTGACAATTCTATTATGGGGTAAGCACAATACTCCACAGTGAACAGAGCCCATAGTGAAGTGGTGCCTAAAATAGGGTTGGAAAACAGGCAAGATTTGCTGAAGAGTATGACTCTTCAAGAGAAGTCTATGCTTCGACTTAAGAAATGAATGGGAGCTGGCCACTCGGATGACCACGTGAGACATCTGGGTAATGGCAAGTAGCAGAGTATGGAGGGAACAACTACTGCAAAGGGGGAAGAAGAAAGAAGGGACCAGAAGCAAAGCTGGATAAACAAAGGCCTCCATAGATTAGGAAAGAAATTATCCTCAGGCTATAAGGAACCTATGAAGAGTTTCCACCAGATTCACATTATGGAAATGTTTGGCTGTAAATGAAGTAGGACTAGAGACAATGATACCACTTAAGAGACCGCTGTAGTAATCCAGAGCTTTGTATGACTTTGAGTAGGGAGTGTCTGCACCCCAGATTGCTACAGGATGTGAATTTACCTGAGGCCAAATTAATTTTCCAATAGATAACTAGAACATCACTCAGGCCTGGGACTAGCGTAAGACAAGTGAAGCACTTGTCTTGGGCACAAAATTTAAGAAGGCACCAATAAATTCAGTAATTAAGATAAATAATACTTAGAGCAATATTTTTAATAACAAATGTAAAAAATCCATGATGACCAAAACATCAAAAAGTTAAATAATGACAGTAACTGAGTTCTTTGGGGATGTATGTGAAAATAGACCAATTCCGCATACAATGGGTTTCTTTTCAATCTTACTTGGAGAATTTCAGTTTATTCACTCAGTGCTGCTAACCAGCTAACTCACCCCGGAAGCCGAGACAGAACACCGGCTGACATCGATGTTAAGGCATCATCCAAAGGACCCGATGGCTTCCCTTTGTGAATCCAGCTGACAACCAGTTCAAGTAGTATCAAGGAAATGAAAAATGGAGTTGCCTGGAAAGGAAATTGCAGAAAAGAGATGCTATTGTGCTCGGTATGAAATTCTTCCAAGTTTCCTGATTAGTCATTCCCAAAATGGTAGGCCCAGAGTGATAGATAGTTCATAGCAGAAAAGGTATATACCTATCCTAGAGGATCATTTCCTCCCAACAGGCAAAGAAATCTGATTATTTCAGACACGCACTAAACAGGTGCTTAAATTCTATCATCCAGTTTGGACATGAAATATAACTATAGATGTAACCACGATAATTCTGCCAAGAAAATAAAAAGATTAGGCAGGACGTGTTTCAAGTTAGATCTAAAAAATACATTTGAAAATAAGTGCAATAATCAGAAGTCTATTATCTACATGCCTAAGGCCCACTTTAAAAGGCTTTCCTTAAGGATGCACATGATTCTAGTTTCTCATATTAGAATTACAGGAATCACAAAATTGAAACTGTAGGAACAAAAAATTTGCTTCTGAGTATTTCAGAGAATGAGGTCATTTTAAATGCTTGTTTTAGGCATCAAGTTTTATTCATACAGCATTTTTTTCTTATATCACAGAAAAAAAAATCTTGTCATCCACAATTGATGACAAATATTGGACTAGGTTTGGTGTCATAATATTAAAAAATATGATTTACGAAGATGCGAGTACCACATTTTTTTCTTTAAAAAATCAGAAAGAAGGAGTGATATCAAATCCTGAAAAAGTTATAGGTTTCACTCATTTGGAAGCTGATCATGAGTACTGAAGTTTTCTAAACAGCTAAATTTGTAAGGCCACTGTGTCCAGGAAAACTTTTTAAAGTTTTATCATAATCTGGAGTAACATATCAGGGAAGACAAGTTTAATAGGAGAAGATGGTCATGGATACTGCATGGAGATTCAATTCAAGTGGAAATTCTACTTTTGCCCCATGCTTTTTCGAAACTATTATTTTTTATTAGAATTATTTGAAGAATGAACATGAACAAAACCCCAAAATGTGTTTAACTTACTTCTTATTAAGAGAAAAGCAAGAGTAGCCTCTTCCCGGAGAGTCTCGCCCGTTTGTGGTTTTTTTTTTAACATCTTTATTGGAGTGTAATTGCTTTACAATGGTGTGTTAGTTTCTGCTGTATAACAAAGTGAATCAGCTGTACATATACATATATCCCCATATCTCCTCCCTCTTGCATCTCCCTCCCACCCTCCCTATCTCACCCTCCCTACCCCACCCCTCTAGGCGGTCACAAAGCACCGAGCTGATCTCCCTGTGCTATGCGGCTGCTTCCCACTAGCTATCTGTTTTACATTTAGTAGTGTATATATGTCCATGCCACTCTCTCACTTCGTCCCAGCTTACCCTTCCCCCTCCCCGTGTCCTCAAGTCCATTCTCTACATCTGCGTCTTTATTCTTGTCCTGCCCCTAGGTTCTTCAGAACCTTTTTTTTTTTTAGATTCCATATATATGTGTTAGCATACAATATTTGTTTTTCTCTTTCTGACTTACTTCACTCTGTATGACAGACTCCAGGTCCATCCACCTCCCTGAGAAAACCATAATTCAAAAAGAGTCAT
Source organism: Balaenoptera ricei (assembly GCF_028023285.1). NCBI lineage: Eukaryota > Metazoa > Chordata > Mammalia > Artiodactyla > Balaenopteridae > Balaenoptera > Balaenoptera ricei. The sequence continues at coordinate 69,569,757 of NC_082647.1, forward strand.
GTACCACAATGTTCATTGCAGCTCTGTTTACGATAGCCAGGACACAGAAGCAACCTAAGAGTCTCACCTTTTGTACATAATCAGGCACCTCTTCCAGGGTTTCAAATGACGTTTCATTGGGCTTCATCATGTAAAACATCATGCGAATTCCCTGGGAAACCGAAACATCCTGTTGGGCTTCTGGGTTCTTCATCTCTGCCCTTGTCTGACTCCCAGCTGGAGAGTATTTGTGATTCAGTGGTTGAAGCCAGAGGCTGAACAAAGAGGACGAGATGTGCTGCACAGATCAAGCCCTTTGTCAGAGAACAGCTAAAAACAAAGCCCCACAGAGCACAGCCAACAGCAGGTTCTGTGTGGAGAGACAGGAAAATACAAGGATCAATCAGGAACGAGTTCAGAGTTCAGGGGACACTGTCCCAGAAACAGCGCACGTTGGGGAGGGGAAGGGGAGGAAGGGCTCCTGCCCAAATCAAGGATAAACAGTGGAGTCTGGCAGCAGGTGGAATAATTTATCATTAAAAAAGAAAAAAGACAAACAAACAAAACCACATGATACCTCCTTGGAAAGGAGAAGGAAAAAAAGTGACAGCAGGTGAAAGTTCGCTCTGAAAAAGTGGGTGGAAATTCAAAACTCGAATCACATGAGGAAAATAAATTTTTTTTCCTCTCCCTTTTGAAATTCACATCGTGTCCAGGTTTGTAGTCTCCCCAAAGAGTCACATTTCCTGAAAAGACAAGGTGTTCTAATCTCACTTAATAAGACTAAGCTCAAAAGTCAATAAGCGCTGAATATATCTTACTGGTGATTGCCTATATATTTCTGGATGTGTATCATGTTAATGTCTGAATGTTTGAAAACCAATTTAGGGGCATGTAGCTTCTTGCATGATTTGCACTGTTTAATGGATCTCAACTATTCACACCTGTATTCTTCTTAGCACTAATGGGGACTCTGAAGAAGCTGTTAAGATGTTGCTGAGAGACCTTATCTCCGTTTTCCAGGAGGAGCATACAGTTGACTGTGCCTCTTAGGTAGACTAGAAGGCCCTTAATTGATTGCATCACCAGTCAGTAAGTGGAGCTTTCCTGATTAGCCCTCCACCTAGAAAAGCTGTGGTCATGCTTTGGCTACCACCTCATCTTTTAAAAATGTTTATGTAGATTTAATTAGATTATTAATACATGATTGTTTTAGGAGAAATAAGTAGATACTATAGATAAGCAACAAATAAGTTACTACCCAGAGACACTACTAACATTTTGATATATGTATAATCAGTTCCACTGTCATATGACATACTTGTTGCTAAAAATCACTGCACTATGCAAGTTTGTGCCATAAAAACCATGGGGCTAATGAGAAAAATGGGATTAGAGTGCAATACTCAAAAACGTCTTAATGGTCCACAAGGAGAAAAAAATCGGAACCTAATAAAAATGGTAGCACACTTTTACACATGCATGTGTCGACTTAAAAAAAAAAAGCACAGGGCTTCCCTGGTGGCGCAGTGGTTGAGAATCTGCCTGCTAATGCAGGGGACACGGGTTCGAGCCCTGGTCTGGGAAGATCCCACATGCCGCGGAGCGGCTGGGCCCGTGAGCCACAACTGCTGAGCCTGCGCGTCTGGAGCCTGTGCCCCGCAACGGGAGGGGCCGCGATGGTGAAAGGCCCGCGCAACGCGATGAAGAGCGGTCCCCGCACCGCGATGAAGAGCGGTCCCTGCACCGCGATGAAGAGTGGCCCCCACTTGCCGTAACTGGAGAAAGCCCTCGCACGAACCGAAGACCCAACACAGCCAAAAATAAATAAATAAATAAATAAAGTAGCTATAAAATTAAAAAAAAAAAAAAAAAGCACAATGTGAGAGTTGCAAGTTAAGTTTTATCTGGGGCAAAATGAGGACTATAGCCCGGGAGGCAGCATTTCAGATAGCTCTGAAAAACTGCTCCAAAGAGTTAGGGGGGAAGGTCAGTACATATGTGATTTTGGCGAAGGGGTGTACATGCAATCAAGCACATATTTTTTGTAGAAGGTTTCTTCTAGTCTCGTGATGGTTACTGCTAGTCACGAGGAACAGATGTCGCCATAAAGGATTTTAGTGCTTTTCTAGATATGAGGAGATACAAGAATTGGGCTCATAAAATCGGCTCCTGAAAATATCTAACTATCTGAAGACCTGTTTTGCCAGTTCTTCCCAGAGCACAGAGCGCCTCATTTCTGCTCTCCACCCTGAGCTCCTTTCAGGGGGTGTTGAAAGTCAGCAGCTGCAGCAACACATGATTTAATCCTTGTAGAGGTAGATGGCAAGTGCCAATGGCAAGTGCCAATTTGTAGTTGACACATGTTATATGGCGAAGAAATGCATAAATACTACAATAAATATGGTATTTCATCTTGAAAAAGACCTGACCTGACCTTTGTTCGTGGAAGCGGGCCTTGGAAGAGTTGCAGATTGTGAGTTACTGTGGAGTATGGGAGGAGGCTTATCTGAAATCATACAGAAAGTTGTAAAACCAGAGGTCAGGATACCATAGTTCATAACACATAGGTAGACTGGGGACACTGGTAGATGTTTAAGGTGCGTGCAGATGTGTGCATTTTGTGTCTTCCTAAGCCTTTCTGTTTAGTTGGGTGCTACCTTTTAGCATTCACCTGGAATTTATCCCTGACAAAATCACATACAAACATAGATGGCACACTCAAATTATTCTGTAATATATTAATCCTGTTGAAACAAATTTGTACTTTCAAAATATTGCAGAACTGACTGTACTTTCAGGGGATTCCCATTACAAATGAATACATATGGACATACATATTTAATGAAAGTGATTGTATTAGACACAAAATTTTATTACCTGCTTTAAAAATTCTTTGAAATTATGCATATTATGCATCATGGGAGAAAAAAAATCCAAACATAGAGGTATATAAAGTAAAAAGTAGGAGCACACGTTCCCCTCAAAAAATACATATACGCCTCCCTTCAACTTCTCACTAACAACTTATCTTGGAGGGTATTTTGTCATAACTGTTTTTCCCTATAAATGTTCATTGTTATCACCATTATTATTATCATCATTTAACACAAACACACACACATTGATTTTTTTAAACTGACCATATTAAATAAAGATATAGCAACTTTCCTTCTTGAAGTCAACAACTTATCAGGAAAATTCTTCCACTCCATATATGGTGATACAACATTTTTCTTTTTTTACTGGCTGCACTGCTGTGTGCGTATTCCAAGCAGGCAAACAAAATTATTTAAAGTATTTAAAGTAGAGAACCTTAATGCAAAGAATTAATTACAGAGATGATGAAAGAAGTAAAAAGCCAAGTGGGAATAAAGAGGCAATCGAAAGGTTAATATCAATAGGAAGCCACTAGCATCCTTAAACTATAGATGGAAAAAGAGGTTATGTGAGTAGAGCTTGGGGGCTGTGGTCACCCAGGGAAAGTTAGAACCATGATGGGCTTGTCAAGGAAGAGCAGAGAGGGCATGAAAAAAGTGCTTCCTGCCAACCAATCTCCCAGCAGTACTTCCCCTTGGCCTAAAGGAGTCCAAAGCCAGGTGAGGGAGGATCCTAGGAAAGGAAGTCTGCAGGGGGCAGCCCCTGGAGAACACAGCAGGGAAGGAGAAGGGGAGGACTGGATCTAAAGACAAAGTCAACCAAGGGCCAGCACACCATCATAACTTACTTAACTGTTTCTCCATTGTTGTGCAATTAAATGTAGTCTTGCAGTCGGGCTAATAAGTTTAATGCAGCAACGAACATCACAGTGTAAATATCTTGTACACTTGTGCACATTTTCGAATTAGATTTCTAGTGGAATTACGTTGTTGAAGGCTTTATAAAATTTATATTTTGATAGCCATGCCAACTTCACCTCCAAAATTGCATTTCCCTCTTGCTAACGCTGGCTACTATCAATCTTTTACAGTTTTTAGCCAATTGATTGGTGAAAAACGACATCTTGCTTTAATTTGCATTTCCCCAGTGACTTTGAAAATCTTTTCAATACATTTATTAGCCATTTGTTTTTCTTTGCGTGTGATTTACTTTTTAATACATGTTGCACATGATTTTATTAGATTGTCTTTTTGTATTGATTTATGGGCTATTTCTATTCTATATATGTATATATTTCTCTCATCTATGTGGTAAATGTTCTCTCATTTTTTATTTTAACTTTGCTATAAATATGTTGTCATACAGTGATTGTAACTGTGTGTGTGCTATTATCTTTTACTTTATTACTTCTGACTTTGGGTCTTGCTTATAAATGTTTTTTTCACCAGAATTCTGTAAAAAAGATGTTTTATATTTTCTTCTAGAATGCTTTCTTCTAGGATTTTTAGGCATCATTCCTTTCATCAACTGGAATTTAGTTTTGTAAATGTAATGAAGTCATTATTTCATGTTATATCCTCCCTAACTCCCTTTGATGGATCACAGTTCTTCCCATAACATTAGTTAGAGTCAATACTTTTCATACTATTCTTCTACTTAACTGGACTGTTTCCAGGCTCTCCACTCAGGTCCACTGATGTATGTGTCTATTCTTGTGCTGGTACCATGCTGTCTTAATTACTGTATTATCGTAATAAGTTCTGGTAACTTGTAGAACAATTGCTCATTTATGAATATTGTTTTTCAGAAATTGTAAACTTTTTTTTTTTTCACATTTGCTCTCATGAATCTATTAAGACTAAACTTGAAGGAATTCTATTGGTATTTTACTGGAACTTCACTAAATTCATGATTGATTTGGAAGCACTGACAGCACAGGCATTCAGTAAACTTCTCTGGAACAAATGAATCTATATACTACAATCATTTAAACTTAACTCTGTATTTAAATGATGCTAATTCTCACTACCAATCTTTGTATTCCTTATTTTCTCCATTCTTTTTTTTTGTACTGGCTTAAATTGCAAAGTTTTCTTTCTTTTTTCCAGAAGTTTACATATATGATTGCATGTTATACTATAATATTTTCTTACCTATATATGTGAGGAGTAACTTAGGTAAATATAAATCTCTAAGTCAAAAATTTGTCCCCCCACAAAAAAAATTCAACAGAGACAAACACTTTCACTGGAAATCTGTCAGGTGAAGCCAAGGTATGTAGAACAGAGGATGTTAAGCCTTTACCTGAACTAGAAAGAGGAAGCCCAAGATAGTTCCAAGTGGCTTTCTGCCCAAATATCTCAGTCAGAACTTCCTAGTCAATGGGGCCTTGCTGGCAGTCCCTTCTTTAATCCAGTTAAAGTGGAAATGCTTGGGAAGAGCCTGATACGAGTAACAAGCATCTCATGAGAATGCAAGACATGAAAACCTGCTACTCTTAGTGCCCACATTTGCAAATAACTCAGCACAAAAAGCCATCAGAAACCTTTTGTAAAGAAAAATCATTTAAAAAACTGATTGGGAACCTCTAGTGACACTGATAACTGTCCATTCCTATTGATATTAGGAACCTCTAGTGATATTGATAACAAAGAGAAATCACAGTAATTTAAACAGGGAAATTATAAAGAATTGTCAGCTATAATTGGGAATTGGAATAATGACAGAGTGACCAATAAAATTTAAGGGAACTAGAAAGAGCGTAGAAATAGCAGATGAAAGGGGCAGGCAGTACCTCTAGGGCTGGACTAAGGAACTTGCCAGAAATTGTATTGGAGGAGGACAAGACTGCTGGGTGACCCACTAGCTTTGACCCAACTGGAGGCACTCGGAAGCCCCTCACCTCCTCCCCTGTCCTTGGAATACATATACCTTCTGCCCACCCTTCCCACAGCTGGAGCCATTTTCAAGGACACAGTCTTGAGAGAACAATGTGTTGTTGAAACATCTGGACTGACCAGTGACTGAACCAGTCAAGACCTCATATAAACTTTTAAGATTCTGGCAGATGGGTGCAGAGATCTACTTGTTCTGTGGCTGCTGCAGACAAGCCTTGTATGCAAGTTTTCTTGCTTGTTAAACCTGCCACCTCCCAATCTGGAGTGGCCTCTTTCTTTGGTCTCCCCTTGCCCTCCGTGTATGGGGGACAGTTTCAGATTTCACCTGGGAAGTTTCCAAGGATTCAAACCAACAAATCTGCCCTCTAGGATGACTAAGAAAGCTCTTTACCAGGGGTATCTCACCAAGGCACTTCCCTACAAAACCACCTGAGGGGGTAAAGGGGCTGGCTTCCAAGCACTGCAGGAACTGGGCACTGGAGAATCCCGATGCTGCACGGTGTTGTGTGGTACTGCCACGTGAGCACAAGAAACCAGAGAGGAAAACCTTTTCCTTCAACAATGACTGTGCAGGGCACACTCCTGGCAAAGCCTAATGTTATGTCAGCTAGCACACGACCAATATTTAAGGGCTCAGATCCATTTTTGCAGATCAGGCAACGAAGTGGGAACTTGGATACGAGAAGCAATACCTTATAACTAACACTAAACATAACACTCTTTAGTAATTATAAAAAGTCTTCCTCATCATAGCCTCTTATGCACGTGACACAGTTTCAATGTTCATGAAATTATAAATCACGTAAAAACAATTTTCTAAGAGGTGTTCATTGTAAGAGAAGGGGAGGGGGAGAGTTTCTATGTAGAGCTCTGCATTTTCTCTTAGTATTTAACATTTCAGATTAATATGAAGTCTGAGTTCAACTTGACTTTTTCTTTTCCCTAGGTTAGCCATTTCTGCCTCTTGAATGTTCATAGAATACTTTTATGCCCTTGAAATTAAATCATTTTGGTGTGTTGTTTCTTTGATAGGAATATGTTAAAGAGGTAAATCTCCTTAAACCTCAGATTCTAATCTTCCTTTCCTTTAAGGAAATTTTGTGTAATTGTATTTTTGGCTATTATTTCTATTCCATTTTTTTAATACTTATTCACAAATGTGATTTATCTGTTTAGCAGATCACATTTGTCTTTCACATACATATATTGTCTCTGACCACTTTCATCTTTTATTTTCTATTGCGCTCTGATTTGCTCAAGGTTAGGCTTTAGGTGTATTTTTCTTCACTGTTTCTTTTTTCCTTCTGGTTCTACTTTAAATTCTACAGTAACATTATTTGTTTTCTTAAATCCTTTCCTTAACTCTCTTAGTATTTCTATTATGTCTATTTCTTATCATATAATATCTTTTTTCTTCAGATTTATTTCCTATTTAACTTCTTCATGTGCATAAAACAGTGCTGCCTAAAATTCTTCTTAATTACCTGGGGATGGTAATCCTCAGGATACTCAAAAGGATGCCCTTCATCTACTTTTGGCAATCTCTTTCTGTGGCCTCATCCCCAATTTGTTTATCTTTGAATGGGTACAGGTCTTTTTGTGCTTTTTTTCCCCAAGAAAACACATGTGGATGATTATTCCCTGGTACTATATCTTCAGGCCTATGTGGCATTTTGGAGATTAGGTTTATCTTATTAATTCAACCTGAGGGGGGGAGGAGGAGCTCTGAATACGACAAGTCTCCACCAGTCTCTGCCTGTTTTTTCAGCCAGCGGGAACTGCTGTAGTGGTGGCCAGCTTTCCTCATCTTGACTCTCTTCTTGACCTATATTACTTGTCATACAAAAAGACCATTTAAGGTATTTTTCCTGTAATTTCTCTTTATTGAGGCTGGAGTGTCCATGGCCCATCATGAAGGGCTTCCAGTCAGAAACCTTGTCTTTTGATTTTGGACAATTTGACACCTGGGAAAAATAAGAATTTGTTTATGGAAAAGGTTCTCAGCATTTGGGTTCTCTCTTTTGTGAGAAATTCTATACTCCCCTCCACCCTAGATGATCCCATCCTCCTCTGCTGTCTTTGGCACCAAAGGCCAAAATGACTCCAATTAGACTGAGTCAATCTTAGCCGTAGTTCTCACCACCAGTCCTGACCACATGCAGATTACAGGGTGCATCCACCACAACGGAGGGATCAAACTCTGCTTTTGCAAAACTGGGTTGGAGAAGTAGCTTACTGTGTAGTCATCTTTCTATTAAGTGTTAAAAATCACACATTAAGTAGAACTTCAATGTGGATGCAAGAAAGGAGACCCTCATTTTTTTCTTGGTGCTACCACAATTTTATCCCTCTGAATAAGGGGATATTTAGTTTGCCATTTACTCTAGAACTGATGAAGTCCTTTCTCTACTATATTAATTTGCTGAAGCTGCCTTAACACAATGTCATAGATTTAGTGGCTTAATCAACATAAATTTATTTTCTCACAGTTCTGGAGGCTGGAAGTCCAAGATCAATGTGTTGGCAGGTTTGGTTTCTTCTGATGCCTCTCTCCTTGGCTTGTAGATGGATGTCTTTTCACCATGTCCTCATATGGCCTTTCCTTTGTGTACACACATACTTGTTGTTTCTCTTATTCTTATAAAACCAGCAGTCCTATCGGATTAGGGCTCCACCCATAAGACATCATTTAACCTTAGTTACTGCTGTAAAGGCCCTATATCCAAATACAATCATATTGGGAGGAAAGACTTCAATATATGAATTTTGAGGAGTCATAAAAATTCAGTCGATAACACCTCTTCATATATCCTTCTTTTTAGTCATTTGAGTGAATTTCTGGGAATTAGACTGGAAACATGCTCTTATATCACCCTCTTTAAAAGTTTATTTTTCTAAGGTCATAAAAGCAATATAAGTTCACTGTAGAAATATAGAAAAATGCAGAACATGCTTAAGAAAAAAAGTAAACCATCATAATCCCACTAATCAAATTAGAGACTCATTAACATTTTAACATATCAATACATCTTATGTTTAAGGTTTTTTCAGGGACATTATTTTACATAAATGAGTTCACACTATGCATAATTTTAGGTCCACCTTTTTAAAATTTGGAAGTCACACGATGAATGACAAAGTCTCAAAATGGAAGATGTCTTGGTCTTTGAGTCGCTACTTGGAGGAGAGCTAGCCATCAATCAGAACATTCTGTAAGCAAAATTTATAATTATAATGTGTTTTGTGTTTCATTTGTTATTATGAGGCTAATGGTGGCCTAACCAATATAGACAAAAAGGCATTGGAGGGTTTTGATCAGAAGAATCACATAATCTGACATCAGTCTGGTTTCTATGTGAGGAATAGGCTTTAGAGGAGGAGAATGAAAGCAAGGGAGTGTTCAGAAGTGATTGATATAGTCCAGGAACTACACGCGGGTGACTTACACTAGGAAGGTTTCAGTGGAAGTAGTGAGAAGTGGAAAGATTCTGGATACATTTTGATTATAAAGCTGACAAGGACTTCCCTGGTAGCACACTGGTTAAGAATCCGCCTGCCAGCACAGGGGACACGGGTTCAAGCCCTGGTCCGGGAAGATCTCACATGCTGCGGAGCAACTAAGCCCGTGTGCCACAACTACTGAGTCTGCTCTCTAGAGCCCACGAGCCACAACTACTGAGCCCGCATGCCACAACTACTGAAGCCCACGTGCTTAGAGCCCATGCTCCGCAACAACAGAAGCCACCACAATGAGAAGCCCGCGCACTGCAACGAAGAATAGCCCCCACTCTCCACAACTAGAGAAAACCCATGTGCTCCAACAAAGACCCAATGCAGCCAAAAATAAAAATAAATTAATTAATTTTTTAAAAAAGCTGACAAGGTTTACTAACAGACTGGGTAAGGGAACAGGCATAGTTTCAAAAATTTGGTTTAAGTAGATGAAAGAATGGAGTGGTTATTAACTACAATGGACAAACTGGGGGATTTGGCTTTAAACATGGTATGAGATGGCTACAGACATCTAAGTGGAGATGGCTGTAGCAATTGGATATATAAATCTGAAGTTCAAAGCTCAAAATAGGAGAATTAGTTATGAATAGAAAGGAAAAAGTACTGACAAGAATAGAATACCTACAAGCCAAACGTAAGAATGATTTCCATATACAGATTTTTCAACCATGTTCATATGCATAAAAAATACTCATTTTTAATTTGAAAATCATGTCTAGTATATTTATTTGCATGACAAAATTTTTATAGTTCAAATAGAGAAAACAAAAAATATTATAATTTGCACATTATTATGAATAATCTCATTATGGAAGGAACTGAAAGGCTATATCATGTTCCTATGTTAAATATTAGTAAGCATATCTTTTTTTTTTTTTCGAATATTAACAGTCTCATTTTCAGCTGCTAGAATGTCCAGTGTAGTTTTTTTTTTAATTTTTGAATTTTATTAAATTTTTTTTTTATACAGCAGGTTCTTATTAGTCATCAATTTTATACACATCAGTGTATACATGTCAATCTCAATCACCCAATTCATCATACCACCACCCCCACCCCCCGCCACTTTCCCCCCTTGGTGCCCATACGTTTGTTCTCTACAACTGTGTCTCAATTTCTGCCCTGCAAACAGGTTCATCTGTACCATTTTTCTAGGTTCCATATATGCGTTAATATACGATATTTGTTTTTCTCTTTCTGACTTACTTCACTCTGTATGACAGTCTCTAGATCCATCCACGTCTCAATAAATGACCCAATTTTGTTCCTTTTTATGGATGAGTAATATTCCATTGTATATATGTACCACAACTTCTTCATCCATTCATCTGTCGTTGGGCATTTAGGTTGCTTCCATGACCTGGCTATTGTACATAGTGCTGCAGTGAACACTGGGGTGCATGTCTCTTTTTGAATTATGGTTTTCTCAGGGTATATGCCCAGTAGTGGGATTGCTGGGTCATATGGTAATTCTATTTTTAGTTTTTTAAGGAACCTCCATACTGTTCTCCATAGTGGTTATATCAACTTACACTCCGACCAACAGTGCAAGAGGGTTCCCTTTTCACCACACCCTCTCCAGCATTTATTGTTTGTAGATTTTCTGATGATGCCCATTCTGACCGGTGTGAGGTGATACCTCATTGTAGTGTTGATTTGCATTTCTCTAATAATTAGTGATGTTGAGCATCTTTTCAGGTGCCTCTTGGCCATCTGTATGTCTTCTTTGGAGAAATGTCTATTTAGGTCTTCCACCCATTTTTAAATTGGGTTGTTTGTTTTTTTGATATTGAGCTCCATGAGCTGTTTGTATATTTTGGAGATTAATCCTTTGTCCGTTATTTCATTTGCAAACATTTTCTTCCATTTGGAGGGTTGTCTTTTCATCTTGTTTATGGTTTCCTTTGCTGTGCAAAAGCTATTATGTTTAATTAAGTCCCATTTGTTTATTTTTGGTTTTATTTTCATTACTCTAGGAGGAGGGTCAAAAAACATCTTGCAGTGGTTCATGTCAAAGAGTTTTTTTCCTATGTTTTCCTCTGAGAGTTTTATAGTGTCTGGTTTTACATTTAGGACTTTAATTCATTTGGAGTTTATTTTTGTGTATGGTGTTAGGGAGTGTTCTAATTTCATTCTTTTACATGTAGCTGTCCAGTTTTCCTATTACTGTTTATTGAAAAGGCTGTCTTTTCTCCATTGTATGTTCTTGCCTCCTTTGTCATAAATTAGGTGACCATATATGCGTGGATATATCTCTGGGCTTTCTATCCTGTTCCATTGATCTATATTTCTATTTTTGTGCCAGTACTGCACTGTCTTGATTACTGTAGCTTTGTAGTATAGTTTGAAGTCAGGGAGCCTGATTCCTCCAGCTCCATTTTTCTTTCTCAAGATTGCTTTGGCTATTCAGAGTCTTGTGTCTCCATACAAATTGTAAAATTTTTTTGTTCTAATTCTTTGAAGAATGGCATTGGAAGTTTGAAAGGGATGGCACTGAATCTGTAGATTACTTTGGGTAGTATAGTCATTTTCACAATATTAATTCTTCCAATCCAAGAACATTTTATATTTCTCCATCTGTTTATGTCACCTTTGATTTCTTTCATCAGTGTTTTATAGTTTTCTGAGTACAAGTCTTTCGCCTCCTTAGGTAGGTTTATTCCTAGGTATTTTATTCTTTTTGCTGCGATAGTAAATGGGATTGTTTTCTTAATTTCTCTTTCTGACTTTTCATTGTTAGTGTATAGGAATGCCAGAAATTTCTGTGCGTTAACTTTGTATCCTGCAATCTTACCAAATTCATTGATTAGTTCTAGTAATTTTCTGGTGGCATCTTTAGGATTTTCTATGTATAGTATCATGTCATCTGCAAACAGTGACAGTTTTACTTCTTCTTTTCCAATTTGTATTCTTTCTGTTTCTATTTCTTCTCTGATTGCCATGGCTAGGACTTCCAAAACTATGTTGTATAAGAGCGGCAAGAGTGGACATCCTTGTCTTGTTCCTGATCTTAGTGGAAATGCTTTCAGTTTTTCACCACTGAGTATGATGTTTGCTGTGGGTTTGTCATGTACGGCCTTTATTATGTTGAGGTAGCTTCCCTCTATGCCCATTTTCTGGAAAATTTTTATCATAAATTGGTGAGGAATTTTGTCAGAAGCTTTTTCTGCATCTGTTGAGATGATCATATGGTTTTTATTCTTCAGTTTGTTAATATGGTGTATCACATTGATTGATTTGCATATATTGAAGAATCCTTGCATTCCTGGGATAAGTCCTACTTGATCTGGTGTATGATTCTTTTAATATATTGTTGGATCCTGTTTGCTAGTATTTTGTTAATGATTTTTGCATCTATGTTCATCAGTGATATTGGTCGATAATTTTCTTCTTTTGTGATATCTTTTTCTGGTTTTGGTATCAGGGTGATGGTGGCTTTGTAGAACGAATTTTGGGGTGTTCCTCCTTCTGCAATTTTATGGGAGATTTTGAGAAGGATCGGTGTTAGTTCTTCTCTAAATGTTTGATAGAATTGGCCTGTGACACCATCGTCCTGGACTTTTGTTTGTTGGAAGAGTTTTAATTACCGTTTCAATTTTATTACTTGTGTTAGGTCTGCCTGTATTTTCTAATTCTTCCTGGTTCAGTCTTAGAAAATTGTACCTTTCCAAGAATCTGTCCATTTCTTCGTGGTTCTCCATTTTATTGGCATATAGTTGTTTATAGTAGTCTCTTATAATCCTTTGTATTTCTGCAGTGTCAGTTGTGATTGCTCCTTTTTCATTTCTAATTTTATTGATTTGCGTCCTCTCCCTTTTTTTCTTGATGAGTCTGACTAAGGGTTTATCAATTTTATTTATCTTCTCAAAGAACTAACTTTTAGTTTTATTGATCTTCGCTATTGTTTTCTTCGTTTCTATTTCATTTATTTCTGCGCTGATCTTTATTTCTTTCCTTCTACTGACTTTGGGTTTTCTTTGTTCTTATTTCTCTAGTTGCTTAGGTGTAGTGTTAGATTATTTATTTGAGATTTTTCTTGTTTTTTGAGGTGAGATTGAATTGCTATAAACTTCCCTCTTAGAACTGCTTTTGCTGCATCCCATAGGTTTTGGGTCATCATGTTTTCGTTGTTATTTTTTCTATGTATTTTTTTAATTTCTTCTTTGATTTCTTCAGTGATCTCTTGATTATTTAGTAGTGTAATGTTTAGTCTCCATGTTTCTGTGTTTTTTACAGTTTTTTTCCTGTAATTGATTTCCAATATCATAGTGTTGTGGTCAGAAAAGATGCTTGATATGATTTCAATTTTTTAAAATTTTCCGAGGCTTGATTTGTGACCCAAGATGTGATCTATCCTGGAGAACGTTCTGTGTGCACTTGAGAAGAAAGTGTATTCCACCACTTTTGGGTGGAATGTTCTATAAATATCAATTAAATCTATCTGGTCTATTGTGTCATTTAAAGCTTCTGTTTCCTTATTTATCTTCTGTTTGAATTATCTGTCCATTGGTGTAAGTGGGGTGTTAAAGTCCCCTACTATTATTGTGTTACTGTTGATTTCCCCTGTCATGGTTGTTAGCATTTGCCTTATGTATTGAGGTGCTTCTATGTTGGGTGCATAAACATTTATAATTGTTATATCTTCCTCTTGGATTGATCCCTTGATCATTATGTAGTGTTCTTCCTTATCTCTTGTAACAGCATTATTTTAAAGTCTATTTTATCTGATATGAATATCGCTACTCCAGCTTCCTTTTGATTTCCATTTGCATGGAATATCTTTTTTCCATCTCTTCACTTTCAATCTGTATGTGTCCCTAGGCCTGAAGTGGGTCCCTTGTAGACAGCATATATATGGGTCTTGTTTTTGTATCCATTCAGCCAGTCTGTGTCTTTTGATTGGGGCATTTAATCCATTTACATTCAAGGTTATTATCGATATGTATGTTCCTATTACCATTTTCTTAATTGTTTTGGATTTGGTTTAGTGGGTCTTTTCCTTCTCTTGTGTTTCCTGCCTAGAGAAGTTCCTTTAGCATTTGTTGTACAGCTGGCTTGGTGGTGCTGAATTCTCTTAGCTTTTGCTTGTCTGAAAAGCTTTTGATTTCTCCTTTGAATCTGAATGAGATCCTTGCTGGGTAGAGTAATCTTGGTTGTAGGTTTTTCTCTTTCATCACTTTAAGTATATCCTGCCACTCCCTTCCGGCCTGCAGAGTTTTTGCTGAAAAATTAGCTGATGACCTTATGGGGATTCCTTTGTATGTTATTTTTTGCCTTTCCCTTGCTGCTTTTAATATTTTTTCTTTGAATTTATTTTTTGTTAATTTGATTAATATGTATCTTGGTGTGTTTTTCCTTGGGTTTACCCTGTATGGGACTCTCTGTGGTTCCTGGACTTGGGTGGCTATTTCCTTTCCATGTTAGGGAAGTTTTCCACTATAATCTCTTCAAATATTCTCTCAGACCCTTTCTTTTTCTCTTCATCTTCTGGAACCCCTATAATTCGAATGTTGGTGTGTTTAGTGTTGTCCCAGAGGTCTCTGAGATTATCTTCAATTCTTTTCATTCTTTTTTCTTTATTCTGCTCCTCAGCAGTTATTTCCACCATTCTGTCTTTCAACTCACTTATTCATTCTTCTGCCTCAGTTATTATGTTATTGATTCCCTCTAGTGTATTTTTCATTTCAGTTATTGTGTTGTTCATCTCTGTTTGTTTGTTCTTCAGTTATTCTAGATCTTTGTTTAACATTTCTTGTATTTTTTGAATTTGTACCTCCATTCTATTTCCGAGATTCTGGATCATCTTTACTATCATTACTCTGAATTCTTTTTCAGGTAGATTGTGCATTTTCTCTTCACTTATTTGGTCTTGTAGGTTTTTACCTTGCTCCTTCATCTGTGACATATTTTTTTGCCGTCTCTTTTTTTTTTTTTTTTTTTGATGGGTGCAATTGTGTTCCTGACTTACTGGTTGTTTGGCCTGTAGCTTCCAGCACTGGAGTTTGTAGGCTGTTGGGTAGAGCTGGGGTTTGCTTTCGAGATTAGGATCTACAGTTGAAAGCACTCCGACAAATATTCCCTGGGTTCTGAGGTTCTCTGTTAGTCCAGTGGTTCAGACTTGGAGCTCCCACTGCAGGAGCTTTGGCCCAACCCCTGATTTGTGAACCAAGATCCTACAAGCCGCATGGGGTGGCAAAAAAAAAAAAAAGAAAGAAAAGAAAAAATGAGCAGAACAATAACAAAGAGTAAAAAATAGACTTGAAAATTAACAGATACGTTAGAAAGAATATAAAAATAAAAGTATAGATGAAACAACAACGAGAAGGTAAAACAGAACCACAATAGTAAAAAGGAGGAGGAAAAAAAAATGGTGGAAAATGCATTGATTGTGGGGGGCGGGGCTTAGGGAGGGTGGGGTTTAGGCAGTGGGTGTGGCCTATGTTTAGGACCCACAGGGCTGGAAAAGGCCCTGGAGGGGTGGGGGGTAGGGCTTGGGCTCAAGGTAACAGAACGGGCCCAGGCTTGCCTCTGATCTCAGATGGGGGAGGACCCATCCTGGGAGCCCAGCAGGCTTCCCGGCCTGAGTAGTCAGAGCTAATGCCCTCTGTGCCTCCCCTGCTCCTCTGGTCCTAGAGGGCCCCTCCCACATGCCTCTCCTGTTCTCCCCCGGCCTCCCTCCTATGTCCCTGAGACCCATGTGGCTTGGAGGGGGCCTCTGAGGGCATAGGACCTGGCCTGAGAGCCAGGCAGGCTTCCTGGGCTGATTGGGCAGGGGAAATGCTAGCCGTGCTCTCCCCTGATCCTAGCCCTGGAGGGTCCCTCCAGGCGTGAGAACCCCTCTCCCCTCCCAGCCACCCCTAAGGGGCGCCAGTCCTGTCCAGCCTCCACTTCTCCACCCCTCTCAGTCCCCCCACGTTTTAGACGTTTGCTTGGGGGTTCCTCCCGACTCCTTTGGCGTTGAGGTCCTCCACCAGCTTCCGGCAGGTGCCCTAGTTGTGGGGAGATGCGAACTCTGCATCTTCCCATGCCGCCACCTTGACTCCGCCCCTCCAATGTCAAGCATATCTTTTAATAGTAAGAAACTGCCAAACTGTTTTCCCAAATGTATACATCATTTAGCAGTCTCACCAGTATGGAAGTTCCAATTGCTCTGCATGCTTTATAGCACTTGGTATATCCAGGATTATTTTTATTTTTTATTCTCTTTTTCAGATCTATACGGCTGCATAATTTGTGTAGAATATGTAAGTTATCATAATGCAAGTTTATTATCTTCATTCCTATTTTATTCCTATGTATTTGGAGGGCAATTTTTTTTAGAACATAGCTATGTGTTGCCAAACTTTTAATATTGTCTCTAAGAGTCTTTGAATCCTTTGTATTAATACTTTTCATTAGAAAATGGCAATGTATGAAACTTAATCTCTCTATTTTCTTAGATCAGATTTTATTACTTTTGGCCAAAGTCCTTTCCACGACTTAGAAGGCAAAGATCAGGTAGAACATGATCTTTAAAGAAATTTATGGCATGCACTTCAGTTCAGAGCATAAAAAACAAATAGTATTTCAGAAGTTATTTGTTTAAAATCCCATCAAGCTAATACATCTCATTGTTATTTTAACAGTCGTCAGTGCCAAAAGAGCAACTCAAAGTTCTGCACTCATATCAGTGTCAGAATGTATGTAACTCGCTCTTTATAGGATTGATTTTGAGTCAATGTTGGAATTAATCCAAATGCACAGTACAGAATAAAAGAATGTGGAAGATCTCAAGAGTATTTCTTGAAAGAGCTCATGAGAGTCTCTGCAAAGAGAGGCTTTGTTTGGAAAATAAAATAATACACATAACACTTAAAGATGAATTTTGTGTGTAATAAATATTTTAAAGGTTCTGACAAGTCCAGCAACAAAGAAATTTATTTTAATTTGTTCAACTTGCAGTTTCCCAGTTGTAATTTACAGAGAATTCCTGTTAATCTAACAGTTGCAAACAGCTCTGAGAATGTGTATGACACGGTGCATGATTTGGGGATTGCTATCTTACTTAGGGTCTCTTTAGGGCTGTTCTCTGGGGGGCGAGGGGGAGGAAGAATGGAAACCTATCTTTGGTAATAGTAATTAACGCCCACTGATTTGAGAGAAAAATCATGATAAAAGACTTGTATATTTCTGAAAATAAGTAAAAAGGCTAGATTAGTGTCCTACACCACATACAAAAGTGTGTTTCTAATAACACCAGCAGATCAGACAAAGTCCTTTACCTAAATATCCATCACAGGAACTGCTGTCTGCTGATGAAAGGACCTGTGAACCTTCTTTTATAAAACAGAGTTGAAGCAATTCATCGTAGACATAAATCCAGTTCTTATCATTCTCTAGGACATATGGTTAAGAATTTCTCTCTAGTTTCAGTACCAAGAATAATGTGTTTCTCCTGAACAGCATTCACATTATTTAACTTTATGGATGCTATGAATCACCTACCTAATCATGTTTCCCACTTCAGATGGTTTAATATGTAGCTTACTGCCAAATTTATGACATAAATCTAGCAAGTGTGTAGGATCCAACTGGTGGCGTACAAAACTCACCCCTGGATCCACGTTGATTCTACCCACATTTTTCTTGCTTAATATTTATCACCTATTTCATTCTGCTTTATTAAGCTATATTGAGTGTATTGGTATAAGATGATTTCATTTCTTCTTGTCACAAGGTAAAGAATTTTTAACGTTAATAGATTATTTAATGAGTGAAAAAAGCAATTCTCTAGTAGTGCCCCATTTTGATAGGCATTCTCAGGAGACACCTGTAAATTTTTATTATCCTCACAAAAGCACAGATTGCAATTAAGAAGAGCCAGCATTGAATGGGATGCTGGTGATGCCAATGGAAAAAACTGAAGAGTTTTAGGGCACCAATACATGATCCCAGCAAACTGATATATTTTTCATTTATTTTTAATTTTTATTTCAAGCATCATCTCCCAAAATAAAGAGATCACTACTTTTTGAATCATAGTTGACTTTCACTTCAGACTTTTTCTTGGGAGAAAGGGATTAAATTTATTCAATATTTTGTATAAGGAACTATACTGCTCTATACTTCAAACATGTAACTGGGATGTCTGGATCTTCATTTGGGGGTAGAGCAAATAAGGCTATACAGTAGCATCAGAACAAACAATTCTCAGTAACACATGCTTCTGCATCACTTCCCCATGTCCTCCTTCTCCAGGAAGTTCAGGAATCTTACTTGGGGGTCAGGGTTCCTTGCTGGAAAAGGACAGTCCCACCTTGCTTATGTAACCTAAATGTAAAACTCTGCCCTTGAGTCTGGATGACTCCACAATACTACCAGAACTTGTTTGCCTTATAATTAATCACAGTGCTGTTGTTTCCATCACCTGGTCAAGAATTCTTCTGTGCCAACTGAAATCAGAAATTTCTCAAAGATATCTTCGGTTCATTTTTGCTGACGCCTCTGGAACACTACTGAACATCACTGTCACCTGTCCTGTGCAAAGCAATGAATTTGATGCCTACGATCTGCTTGCTGCTTTCTTCACTCATGAAGAAAACTCTGGAGTCATAGGGGTTCTTTAAAGTAAAAGAAGATACCTCACACAAATATATCCAAAGCCACATACCTTCTGCACCTTTCCCACTCCCTCAAGAACTACATCAAAATTTAAAACTTCCACTCTTCAAAAGTCACTGTTAAGAGAATCAAAAGATGACCCCAGACTGGGGAAAAGTGTTTACAAATCCTGTGTTTATTATGAGAACTGGACCCAGAATAAACAAATAACTCTAAAAACAAAACTCAAAAGCAACCTAATTTTTACAAAAGTGGGCAAGAGATTTAAAGAGACACTTCACCAAAGATCATTCAAATGGCAAATCAGTACTTAAATAATGCTCAATGTCATTAGTCATTAGAGAAATGCAAATTAAAATCATTAAATACCAATTAAAATGGATTTTACAAGACTGGTGATAATGAGCATTTGTGAGGAGGTGGAGAAACTGTGGCCATCGTATACTACTGGTGGGCATGGAAAATGGTACAAATCACTATGGAAGGCTGTTTCACAGATTCTCAAAAAATTAAACATAGACTTACCTTATGACATACCCACTTAACTCCTAGAAATGTACTGAAAAAAGGAAACCATATATCCATGCAAATAGTTGCACACACGTTAATAGCACATTTGTTGGTCTTTATAACAGATAAAACACATTAATCCATAGATTCATCTTACAATATGCAGGATGTTCCCATTTCCACAGTGGCTTTATGGGGAGTATTCAGCTATTCTATCAAATTTCACTGCAGAGCATACATCTGGGGAATCTACCTTGATGTTTCCATTTTTCTTACTTCCCATGTCTAGTTTAACATCAACTCTTGTAAGTTCTACCAGCAAACCAGGGCAGGATCACAACCTACTAGTGGGCTGTGAAATCAATATGGTAGGACGTGAGTAGAATTTAAAAAATAAAACAGAACCAAAAAAAGATAATAAAATTATTTCAAAATGTCATCATTCCTGACCAGTGATAAAATCAAGCACCATTTCATGAATTTTTTTTTCAGTCACATACACACCACTCACAGACATTCACATCTCACAGGTTGAAAATTTACATCTAAGTGTAAATTGCAGTAAAAAAAAAATTGAAAACCATTGATCCAATTCTAACTCCTTCTTTCCATTTCTCTCCAACAAGCTTGAATCCACTGCTCACGCAGCAACTAGAAAAATCTTTTTAGTATGTCAATCATATCAATCCTTTTTCCCCCTTAAAATTTTACATTCCCTCTTTTTGGTGGGGCTAATGGCGGACTCTGGGAGGGCTCATGCCAAGGAGTACTTCCCAGAACTTCTGCTGCCAGTGTCCATGTCCCTGCAGTGAGACACAGCCACCCCTTGCCTTGGCAGGAGACGCTCCAACACTAGCAGGGTCTTGGTGCTCCAGCCAGGTGTCAGGCCTGAGCCTCTGAGGTGGGAGAGCCGACTTCAGGACATGGGTTCACCAGAGACCTCCCGGTCTCCCATAATATCAATCAGCGAGAGCTCTCCCAGAGATCTGAATCTCAATGCTAAGACCCAGCTCCACTCAATGACCAGCAAGCTCCACTGCCAGATACTCCATGCCAAACAACTAGCAAGACAGGAAAACAAACCCACCCATTAGCAGAGAGGCTGCCTAAAATCATAATAAGTTCACAGACACCCCAAAACACACCACTGGACGCGGTCCTGCCCACCAGAAAGACAAGATCCGGCCTCACCCATCAGAACACAGGCACCTGTCCCCTACACCAGGAAACCTACACAACCCACTGAAACAAGCTTACCCACTAGGAGCAGACACCAGAAACAATGGGAACTACGAACCCGCAGCCTGTGAAAAGGAGACCACAAACACAGCAAGTTAAGCAAAATGAGAAGAAAGAGAAACACACAGCAGATGAAGGAGCAAGGTAAAAACCCACCAGACCAAACGAATGAAGAGGAAATAGGCAGTCTACCTGAAAAAGAATTCAGAGTAATGATAGTAAAGGTGATCCAAAATCTTCAAAATAGAATGGAGAAAATACAGGAGACATTTAACAAGGACCTAGAAGAACTAAAGAGCAAACAAACAATGATGAACAACAAGATAAATGAAATTAAAAATATACTAGAAGGGATCAATAGCAGAATAACTGAGGCAGAAGAAAGGAGAAGTGACCTGGAAGATAAAATAGTGGAAATAACAACCACAGAGCAGAATAAAGAAAAAAGAATGAAAAGAATTGAGGACAGTCTCAGAGACCTCTGGGACAACATTAAACATACCAACATTCGAATTATGGGGTCCAAGAAGAAGAAGAGAAAAAGAAAGGGACTGAGAAAATATTTGAAGAGATTATAGTTGAAAACTTCCATAATATGGGAAATGAAATAGTCAATCAAGTCCAGGAAGCACAGAGAGTCCCATACAGGATAAACCCACGGAGAAACATGCCAAGACACATATTAATCAAACTATCAAAAACTAAATACAAAGAAAAAATATTAAAAGCAGCAAGGGAGAAGAAAAAATAACATATTAGGGGATCCCCATAAGGTTAACAGCTGATCTTTCAGCAGAAACTCTGCAAGCCAGAAGGGTGTGGCAGGACATATTTAAAGTGATGAGAGGGAAAAACCTACAACCAAGATTACTCTACCCAGCAAGTATCTCATTCAGATTCAACGGAGAAATTAAAACCTTTACAGGCAAACAAAAGCTAAGAGAATTCAGCACCACCAAACCAGCTTTACAACAAATGCTAAAGGAAATTCTCTAAGTGGGAAACACAAGAGAACAAAAGGACCTACAAAAACAAACCCAAAACAATTAAGAAAATGGTAATATGAACATACATATCGGTAATTACCTTTAAATGTAAATGGATTAAATGCTCCAACCAAAAGACAAAGACTGGCTGAATGGATACAAAAACAACACCCATCTATATGCTGCCTACAAGAAACCCACTTCAGACCTAGGGACATGTACAGACTGAAAGTGAGGGGATGGAAAAATATTCCATGCAAATGGAAATCAAAAGAAAGCTGGAGTAGCAATTCTCATATCAGACAGAATAGACTTTAAAATAAAGATTATTATAAGAGACAAAGAAGGACACTACATAATGATCAAGGGATCAATCCAAGAAGAAGATATAACAACTGTAAATATTTAGGCACCCAACATAGGAGCACCTCAATACCTAAGGCAACTGCTAACAGCTATAAAAGGGGAAATCGACAGTAACACAATAAGACTAGGGGACTTTAACACCCTACTTTCACCAAAGGATAGATCATCCAAAATGAAAATAAATAAGGAAACACAAGCTTTAAATGATACATTAAACAAGATGGACTTAATTGATATTTATAGGACATTCCATTCAAAACCAATAGAATACACTTTCTTCTCAAGGGCTCATGGAACATTCTCCAGGCTAGATCATATCTTGGGGCACAAATCAAGCCTTGGTAAATTTAAGAAAATTGAAATCGTATCAAGTATCTTTTCCGACCACAATGCTATAAGACTAGATATCACTTACAGAAAAAAAACTGTAAAAAATACAAACACATGGAGGCTAAACAATACACTACTAAATAACCAAGGGATCACTGAAGAAATCAAAGAGTAAATCAAAAAATACCTAGAAACAAATGACAATGAAAACACGACGACCCAAAACCTATGGGATGCAGCAAAATCAGTTCTAAGAGGGAAGTTTATAGCAATACAATCCTACCTCAAGAAACAAGAAACATCTCGTATAAACAACCTAACCTTACACATAAAGCAATTAGAGAAAGAAGAAGAAAAAACCACAAAGCTAGTAGAAGGAAAGAAATCATAAAGATCAGATCAGAAATAAATGAAATAGAAATGAAGGAAACAGTACCAAAGATCAATAAAACTAAAAGCTGGTTCTTTGAGAAGATAAACAAAATTGATAAACCATTAGCCAGACTCAACAAGAAAAAAAGGGAGAGGACTCAAATCAACAGAATTTGAAATGAAATGCAGAAATACAATGGATCATGAGAGATTACTACAAGCAGCTATATGTCAGTAAAATGGACAACCTGGAAGAAATGGACAAATTCTTAGAAAAGCACAACCTTCTGAGACTGAACCAGGAAGAAACAGAAAATATAAACAGACCAATCACAAGCACTGAAATTGAAACTGTGATTAAAAATCTTCCAAGAAACAAAAGCCCAGGACCAGATGGCTTCACAGGCGAATACTATCAAACATTTAGAGAAGAGCTAACACCTATCCTTCTCAAACTCTTCCAAAATGTAACAGAGGGAGGAACACTCCCAAACTCATTCTACGAGGCCACCATCACCCTGATACCAAAACCAGAAAAAGATGTCACAAAAAAGAAAACTACAGGCCAATATCACTGATGAACATAGATGCAAAAATCCTCAACAAAATACTAGCAAACAGAATCCAACAGCACATGAAAAGCATCATACACCATGATCAAGTGGGGTTTATCCCAGGAATGCAAGGAGTTTTCAATATACACAAATCAATCAATGTGATAAACCATATTAAAAAATTGAAGAAGAAAAGCCACATGATCATCTCAATAGATGCAGAAAAAGCTTTCGAAAAATTTCAACACCCATTTATGATAAAAACTCTCCAGAAAGTGGGCATAGAGGGAACTTACCTCAACATGATAAAGGCCGTATATGACAAACCCACAGCCAACATTGTTCTCAATGGTGAAAAACGGAAACCATTTCCACTAAGATCAGGAACAAGACAAGGTTGCCCACTCTCACCACTATTATTCCACATAGTTGTGGAAGTTTTAGCCACAGCAATCAGAGAAGAAAAAGAAATAAAAGGAATCCAAATTGGAAGAGAAGAAGTAAAGCTGTCACTGTTTGTAGATGACATGATACTGTACATACAGAATTCTAAAGAGGCTACCAGAAAACTACTAGAGCTAATCAATGAATTTGGTAATGTAGCAGGGTACAAAATTAATGCATAGAAATCTCTTGCATTCCTATACACTAATGATAAACAATCTGAGAGAGACATTAAGGAAACACTCCCATTTACCACTGCAACAAAAAAAATAAAATACCTAGGAATAAACCTACCTAAGGAGACAAAAGACCTGTACGCAGAAAACTATAAGACACTGATGAAAGAAACTAAAGATGATACAAATAGATGGAGAGATACACCATGTTCCTGGATTGGAAGAATCAACATTGTGAAAATGACTATACTAACCAAAGCAATCTACAGATCCAATACAATCCCTATCAAACTACCAATGGAATTTTTCACAGAACTAAAACAAAAAGCTTCACAATTTGTATGGAAACACAAAAGACCCCGAATAGCCAAAACAATCTTGAGAAAGAAAAATGGAGCTGGAGGAATCAGGCTCCTGGACTTCAAACTACACTACAAAGTTACAGTAATCAAGACAGTATGGTACTGGCACAAAAACAGAAATATAGATCAATGGTATAGGATAGAAAGCCCAGAGATAAACCCACGCACATATGGTCACCTTATCCTTGCTAAAGGAGGCAAGAATATACAATGGAGAAAAGACAGCCTCTTCAATAAGTGGTGCTGGGAAAACTGGACAGCTACATGTAAAAGAATGAAATTAGAACACTCCCTAACACCATACACAAAAATAAACTCAAAATGGATTAAAGACCTAAATGTAAGGCCAGACACTCTAAAACTCTTAGAGGAAAACATAGGCAGATCACTCTATGATATAAATCACAGCAAGATCCTTTTTGACCCACCTCCTAGAGAAATGGAAATAAAAACAAAAATAAACACATGGGACCTAATGAAACTTAAAAGCTTTTGCACAGCAAAGGAACCATAAAGAAGATGAAAAGACAACTCTCAGAATGGGAGAAAATATTTGCAAAACGAAGCAACTGACAAAGGATTAATCTCCAAAATATACAAGCATCTCATGCAGCTCAATATCAAAAAAACAAACAACTCAATTCAAAAATGGGCAGAAGATCTAAAGAGACATTTCTCCAAAGAAGATATACAGATTGCCAACAAACATATGAAAAGATGACAATACCATTGATCATCAGAGAAATGCAAATTAAAACTACAATGAGGTATCACCTCACACCTGTCAGAATGGCCATCATCAAAAAGTCTACAAACAATAAATGCTGGAGAGGGTGTGGAGAAAAGCGAACCCTCTTGCATTGTTGGTGGGAATGTAAACTGAATCAGCCACTATGGAGAACAGTATGGAGGTTCCTTAAAAAACTAAAAATAGAACTACCATATGACTCAGCAATCCCACTACTGGGCATAGACCCTGAGAAAACCATAATTCAAAAAGAGACATGTACCAAAATGTTCATTGCAGCTCTATTTACAAAAGCCAGGACATGGAAGCAACCTAAGTGTCCATCAACAGATGAATGGATAAAGAAGATGTGGCACATATATACAATGGAATATTACTTAGCCATAAAAAGAAACGAAATTGAGTTATTTGTACTGAGGTGGATGGACCTAGAGTCAGTCATACAGAGTGAAGTAAGTCAGATAGAGAAAAACAAATACCATATGCTAAGACATATATATGGAATCTAAAAAAAAAAAAAAGGTTCTGATGAACCTAGGGGCAGGACAGGAATAAAGACACAGACATAGAGAATGCACTTGAGGACACGTCAAGGGGGCGGGGTAAGCTGCGACGAAGTGAGAGAGTGGCATGGACATATATACACTACAAAATGTAAAATAGATAGCTAGTGGGCAGCAGCGGCATAGCACAGGGAGATCAGCTCGGTGCTCTGTGACCACCTAGAGGGGTGGGATAGGCAGGGTGGGAGGGAGCCACAAGAGGGAGGAGATATGGGGATATATGTATATGTATAGCTGATTCACTTTGTTATACAGCAGAAACTAACACACCATTATAACCCAATTATACTCCAATAAAGGTGTTAAAAAATTTTTTTTTACATTCCCTTTCATTGTTTTTGGAACAAAATGAGAACACCTTCCCATGCCCACGTTACCTGGACTTGAGTGTGGAACATGAACTGACCCCAGCTTGTCCCAGCAACAACCTCCCTCAGTGCCCCACTCCCTCGCTTCAATCCTTGTGATTTTCCGTCAGTATCTCAAATACACCTCAGCCCCCTTGAGGCTTATTTTTGCCTCTGCCTTGAATACTTTTCCCAGCCTCTTAAAATCCTTGGATCCTTCTCATTCCTTTTTTTTTTTTAATTGATTTGTTTTATTTATTTATTTTTGGCTGCATTGGATCTTTGTTCCGGTGCACAGGCTTCTCATCGCGGTGGCTTCTCTTGTTGCAGAGCACGGGCTGTAGGCACGCGGGCTTCAGGAGTTGTGGCTCGTGGGCTCCAGAGCGCAGGCTCAGCAGTTGTGGCGCATGTGCCCAGCTGCTCTGTGTCATGTGGGATCCTCCTGGACCAGGGCTCGAACCCGTGTCCCCTGCACTGGCAGGCAGATTCTCAAACACTGCACCACCAGGGAGCCCGATCCTTCTCATTCTTCATGAATAGTGTAAATAGGCCAATCTTCAACTGGTCTTCTTTGAATACACACTGACTCCTGTATATCCCTACTCGAATACTACAGACTTATTTAAAACTTAACATGTCAATATTGAGCTCATCATTGTTTATCCCTGATCCTCTCCTCACATCACTATCATCAAGGCTGTGTATCTTTCCTATGTCCTACCCCTGTGAATATTGCCACTTTTTAAGTATAGATATTTCTCCAGTGTAGATACATCCTGAGTATTCCCACTCTCACATCCATTCTATCTCCAAGTGTCAATTCTACTTCTCCTGACACTAGCCAGGTAGATGTTGTCAACCAAAGAGCTTAGTATGTCAGCTTTTCATACATGACAGAAACAGAGACAGAGAGACAGGGAGACAGAGAGAGAGACAGAGAATGTTTGAAGCACACAATTTCTCAGGATTTTCCAACTTCATTGGTATTATTATTATACTATGACCTAATATGCAAATATCCATGCTATCTCTAGGACTGTACAATGCCCTACTGCGTGATCCATGGCTTGGGTAGCGGGTTTAGAGACTAGGTCATGCCTGCTTTAGGGCAGAGGCCTCTAAGCCCAACAGCAAAAGGAGCAATCTGGCAAGTTCCAGCTCCACGCTAGCTCCAACCTGCATTAGAGCCTCCTACAACTAGGCGGCAATGATGGGCTTTTCCTTTTTTAAAACCATTAATACATGATTTGTACTAGTCTTTATCTTGCTTTTATCTTTAACTTTTTCAATATTCTTTTAAGGTAAATGTTTGGCAGCTCTGTTTAAACTATCAGCCAATTTAAATATTTTGTTAAATTTATTTGTAACATTCCTTGAAAAAATTACAAATTTTTCTTAGAAGTTCTCTAAGAAAGCAAATTTGCCCCGTTCATGTACTTAATACTTTACCTATGAAACACTGAATATTCCTGAGTCTTCAAACATGTAGTGTCTCTTTGATAACTCAACATATCTTGAGGTAAATTAATAATCATTTGTACAACTTCTGTACAGACGGTAAGGCTGCCCACTTCTATTAAAATTTTAAATGACAATCCAATTAATGATACAATATTAATTCCTGCTGCACACATATCATTTGGCACTCCTATGCTAATTGATATCAAAGGAAAAACATTGAGATGTCTTACAGATGAAGAACCTCATCTCCATCTTAAAGAAAGCAATACAGAGTCCAATGCTGAGTTCGTTGCCAACTAATTTTTAATAGTTTCCTTTATTCATTCAGGAACTTTCTTCAGTTATAAGCACTTTTTAAATTAAATTTTTATTATTTGTATTTAAGTTATTTTTATTATATGTTAAATTTAATGACATTTAATTTTTGTTATGTTATTTTTTTAAATTGCCATCTATAGAAAGTATTCTTTAGCATGCATTCAAGTTTGTAATACGAAGTTTCTTCCTTAAATAGTTGTATTACTTTTTTTAAGACTTTTTTTTGATGTGGACCATTTTTAAAGTCTTTATTGCATTTGTTACAATACCGCTTCTGTTTTTGAGTTTTTTTGTTTTTGTTTTTTTTTTGGCCGCAAGGCATGTGGGATATTAGTTCCCCGACTAGGGATTGAACCCGCACGCCCCGCATTAGAAGGTGAAGTCTTAACCCCTGGACTGTCAGGGAGGTCCCAGTTGTATTATTTTTTAA
Organism: Balaenoptera ricei; assembly: GCF_028023285.1. Classification (NCBI taxonomy): domain Eukaryota; kingdom Metazoa; phylum Chordata; class Mammalia; order Artiodactyla; family Balaenopteridae; genus Balaenoptera; species Balaenoptera ricei. Next base: position 69,597,832 of record NC_082647.1, read on the forward strand.
ACGCAATTAACTTTAAGACACTTAATGATTGGCCTGGCAGAATTTTCAAATTTGATACTCACATGACTAAAGTTTAACTAATATTGTATTATCTTATTTAATCCTTGTCTCCCAAGGTGTATATTTTTATCCCATTTTACAAATGAGGAAGCTGGGGGTCAGAAGGCATACTTAAATTATTCAAGGTCATATTTATAACTTAAAACGCGATCAGGGGCTTCCCTGGTGGCGCAGTGGTTGAGAGTCTGCCTGCCAATGCAGGGGACGCAGGTTCGAGCCCTGGTCTGGGAAGATCTCACATGCCGCGGAGCAACTAGGCCCGTGAGCCACAACTACTGAGCCTGCGCGTCTGGAGCCTGTGCTCTGCAACAAGAGAGGCCGTGAGAGTGAGAGGCCCGTGCACCGCGATGAAGAGTGGCCCCCACTTGCCGCAACTAGAGAAAGCCCTCTCACAGAAACTAAGACCCAACACAGCCAAAAATAAATAAATAAATAAATAAATAAAACGCGATCAAAGTCGAAGAGAACTCTGATGAAGGTAAATACAACATTTTTTTGGCCATCACTATGAATTAAAGGTGGCAAAGATAAAGAACCTAACTTTGAGGAGCTTGCAGTTTTGTTACTGACAACCATGTGAGCCCACCCTTGGGATATAATGTGCTCAGTGCCTTAGCAGAAAGGACTGTAAAGGGAGCAACAAGAAGGAGGTAGAATATAGTCATATTGACCCTCCTGGGAGGTGAAAACTGAAAACAGTGAAGTCTGATTCAAACAGCCATATTTTAAAAAACAATATAAATTAAAAAGTAAAAATAAAAAAAACCCTAGAATTTTCCCACCTACTAACTTCAGAATGCTTCACATTAAATCCATTTAGATATGTAAATATCTAGAAGACATAATGATATCCATCCAACCTGAGTGGGATCAGAAATTTAGCCCACTTGGAAAGCAGGCAATGTTCTCCCTTCTCTAGGTTATTTCTAACCCATCCACATTTCAAAGCAGAGAATCCCCACATGCTTCCTGCTTGAGTTTCTGAACCCTGGACCTCAACTAAACACAACTCACAAAGTGCAAATTGGAGAGAAGCTATAGACAGAACAACGTGAACTATGCAGCCACTTATAACATTTGAAATCCTATTCAGAGCTGAGCCAATGCAATTTATTTCTGTCATTTAACATTATCTTGTAATATTAAATAAGCTAACAAAAGAGAGACCATCCTTGAAAAAGTGACTCTTATACTGTTTTTCCAACTATTTGCAGACTATATCAAAATTGGCAGTGGTCTATTTTTAGAGATTTATATGACATTTATTATTAGTCTGGCTACCAAGTGTAGCACAGACTCAGTACAGAGAATGCCAAACCAAAAGCTGCATTTTGGCCAGCACCTATAGGTTAGGGGTGTGTGTATTATGCTTAAAAATTTATATATATGGCACTGACATATCTAACAGAAAATGGAATATGCTTGGATTAGGCCATCATGACTGAGCCAGGTTGTTTGGTGGAGCTTCAAAGGCGATGCTAAATCAAGGCCTGGTTGAATCTCACTCCCTAACATGCTACATGATAAAACTCAGGCAGCCAGATTCCTGGAGGCTGTAAGAATGTGAAACATAATAGCTACTATCACTGGTATCAATTTCCTGCAAGTTTTTTTAGAGGAAAATTGGGCCCTGAAAATCAATAGCATGTTACTCACAAAGCTGTAGTGTCCTCTAGGAAAGGAGCTGTAAAGAATCAGCCTGTTAATCGGGGATGAAATGGACATTGCCATTATTATTCTGGAAGATTGTTCAAGGGTCAGACATAAAGTCCTTTCCTTGAAGTCAAATAAAACCAGACTAATTTAGAAAACAAAACTCATAATGCTGAGCTGTCACACAGAGTTGACAGGCTGTTTCCTAGTGCCACACTAGAGCATGATGTGAATTCCCAGGCTTTGGGCTCCGCCAGATGTACATTTCAAACCATTTAGTGATTCTAACACAACTCTGAAAAAGTTGCTTAAAGTTTCTATGCTTTGCTTCCTCTGTTTCTCAACTAAAATAATTTTATTTAAATGATATTTATTTCTTCAACAACTCTTTATTGAGGCTCTTCCATTTGCCTGGCCCTCTACAAGCAGGGCATGCAGGATGACTGCAATAGCCTTGTTATCATAATTCATACCTAGGATTATTATAAAGATTAAATCAAATGATGCGTGAGGCAATAAGTAGGCACTCAAAAAACATTAATTTCCTTCCTTCCCTTTCTTGAAAAGGGCACTTACTACCAGACTGTAATTCTGTTTTACAATAGAATAGGTGGAGAAAAGTGAAGTTGTATCAGATGAAATTATTTAAAGGATATCACAGTATTCCCTGGACCCACAAGAATATCATGGCGGCTATACATTTACTTAATAGTTATTGAGCACCTACCGTACGCTAGACCTTGTACTAAACATTAGAATATAAAGAATAAACAAAGCCTATAAACTCAAGGGGATCAAGCTTTACAGACTCAAGGTATCATTATCATGAGAGCAATGCATATGAGTTAAACCACAACTCATATAAAATAGTTGTGTATTTATATAAAACATATAAAATAGTTGTTTACTTATATGTTATTAATTATATAATTTTATAATTATTTAATATATTTTGCAGTATATAATATATAAATGTATTTAAATTATAATACAACAGAAGCAGATCAGCAATCTACTCAAAATTGATTCAGGAAAAAAGTTCTTTGTACTTATTGTAATCCAACGTTTTGGTGATTGGAATATTTCTTTTAAATAAAGAAGCAAACAAACAAATTAAAAAAACAAAAATATAAAATATAAATATTTTTTGCAGTTAATAATATATAAACAATACATATTATTTAATATTATACATTGTTATTAACATAATTATTTATTCAATACCTGCTTTTATTTAAAAAACACTACAGAAGATGTCGAAAAGCATCTTCCTCCTTACATCAGTTCTATTCCCTAGAAACAGAATTCTATTGTTTATACTTTAAACTCTGTCAGAAGCTATTTCTATGACTCTCCTATTCCAATGTGGATTCATCGGTTTCCTCTATTAACCACTGATCACTTTGTCCTGAACTGAAGATTTGGCTCACTCATGACATCACACTCCTCCACATCTTCTCCTTTAAATGTCACTATTTGTACGATTATTTATACAGTTATTACAACTGTAACTTTAAAAATTTTATTTAAATCTGAGTTCCTTGTTCAATCAACGTTCAGTGGTATCTCTTGCTTCCTATTTTTTAGCAGCCTTGCTCTTTCCTGCACCTTTCCTGCCAGTTGCCACTTCCACACCCCATCCTTGGCGAGCTCTTCTTTCACAAAGTCAATGATAATACATGAATTTGTTTTGCAAGTCTAAGCAGGTCTTACATGATTTGTCCACTTTAAGGTTGAAAATAAATAAACAAGATCTGAATTACATGACTATATAAATATTGGTCACTACTGGCCAAAGAATAGACAAGGATTATATTTCTTTTTCGTATGTTCTAATGTCAGGAACCCTGGACTATGCAAGGAAAATTGAACAGCATTCATGTGTAAGACACTCTCTGAACTGTTTAAAATTTTGCCACATTTTAGTTTGCTTTATATTTGGAACATAATTTACTTGTTTAGTTTTTTTCCCAGGTGTTTTTAATTGCTATTTTTCCCCTACTATTTGCCTTTACAATGCCTCAAATTGTTTTTCTATCTTGCAATTATGTCATCATTTCCAATGGTTCTCAAAGTGTGGTCTGCAAAACCCCAGGGTTCCCCAAGACTCTTTCGTGGGCTGAAAGGTCAAAACTATTTTTATAATGGCACTAAGACATTATATGCCTTTTTCACTGTGTACAAAAGCAATGGTGGGTAAAACTGCTGACAACAAACTGTACTAGGAATCAGTGTACTCTTCATCACTGCACAGTGGCAGTGCAAAACAAAAAGGAAAAAACAGTTACATTTAAACGTGTCCTTGCTGAAGCAGTTAAAATTGTTAATTTCATTAAAACCTCAACCCTTGAGTGCATGTCTTTGTAATATTCTGTGTGACAAGATGGGAGTGCTCATCAAGCCCTGCTATTGCACATTGAAGTATAATGTAAATCTCAAGAAAAAGCACTTTTATGATTGAGTTGTGAGCTTAACTCTCCACTTTTTTCATAGAAACCATTTTGACATAATGACAAACCATGGTTATTCTGACTTTAGTACTTAGAGACATTTTCAAGAAACTGAAGTAAGTCAGTCTGCCAATTTGACAAGAATTCTAGCTTCTGAATGAAAAAATATCATCTTGGAAAATTTGTAGAGGCCACCATTAGCTTAACAGCATAATTTGGTGACAGATATTTTCCAAATTACCAAGGCATGTTCTTCCAAAATCATGCAAGGATAAAAGATTCATTCAAAGTGCAACCTGGACAAAAGTATTTTTAAACAGCTTTACTGAGGTATAATTGACATACAACAAGCTATACACATTTAAAGTCCATTATTCATATATGTATGTACACATCCATGAAACTATCACCATAATTAAGATAATGAACATATCTGTCACATCCAAAATTTCCTCACAGCCTTTATAATATGTACAGACGGTCCCCAAGTTAATGAGGATTTAACTCACGATTTTTCAGCTTTACGATGATGTGAAAAAGATATGCATTCAGTAGAAACTATACTTCAAATTTTGGATTTTGGTCTTTTCCCATGCTTGCGATATTGAAACTGAGTACCCCTAAAACTGAGTTCCTCTGCTGAGTTTATGATTAACTCTCAACCCAAAACTTTACTCCCTTTTTTTTCCTGAACCTGTTCCCCTCAAGATTGAGTAGTATCAAAGAAAAGGGGGCATTGAAACCATATACAAGCCCCTGTGTCCCTATCCTTGGGAGTAAAAGGCTTTTACTTTAGTCTCCCGGGCCTCTCTTGAGTCTCAAAAGGCTGACTCAAGAGTTAATGATTAAGAAATGTGAAGATGTAGAAACAAAGAATAGCTGTTGCACTGCGAAACTGGTAACAATTTCAACTATAAATCCACCACACAGCAGAATCACTGAACTCACAGTTCCCTGAAAGCTATAGATAAAGGCCTGACACACATTCCTAAGTTGTTTTTACAGGAAGCAGACTGAAAACTGCTGACTGCAAGAACATAGACCCTAGACTGGTTGAAACCAGAAGGCTGATGATGCTTGAAACTTCACCTTGATGCCAACCAATCCGAGAACTGAGCATGAGCTGATCATGCCCCATGTGGCCCCTTCCCTCACACTGCCTTTAAAACCCCTTCCCTGAAAGCCACCAGGGAGTTTGGGTCTTTTGAGCATGAGCTGCCTGTTATCCTTGCTTGGCGCCCTGCAATAAACGCTGTACTTTCCTCTACCACAACCTGGTGTCAGTAGATTGGATTTACTGTGTGTGGACGAGCAGACCCAAGTTTGGTTCAGTAGCAATATGTGGTATGATACTCCCAATGAACCACTTGATCACAAGAGTAAACGACCTATACACTTTCAACCATTCTGTATCCAGGCAACAATTTGTTTTTCTCTTTCGATATAGTATTCAATAAATTACATGAGATATTCTATACTTTATTATAAAATAGGCTTTGTGTTAAATGATTTTGTCTCACTGTAGGTTAATGTAAATGTTCTGAGCATGTTGAAGGCAGCCTAGCCTAAGCTATGATGTTCTGTAGGTTAGGTGTATTAAATGCATTTCAACTTATAACATTTTCAACTTATGATGGGTTTATCAGGATGTAACCCCATTGTAAATGAAGGAAGATCAGTATATCCTTCTACTTCTGTCCCCAAAAACCACCCCCTAATTCTATCCCCAGGCCCAGCCAATCACAGAACTACTTTCTGTCACTACAAATTAGTTTACATTTTTAAAATGTTCCTTGAATGGAATAATATAGGTACTATATTTCTTTTCTGCTGGCTTCTTTCACCCAGCATTTGTGAGTCATGCAACTTCTGTATATCAATAGTTTATTCATTTTTATTGTTGAATAGTGTCCATTACATGGACTTACCATAATTTGTTTATTCATTCATCTGTTAATGAACATTAAGTTCTTTCCAGTTTTTTACTGTAACTAATAAGACTGCTGTGAACATTCACATACACATCTTTGTATGACCAAATGCTTTAATTTCTCTTGGGGAAATACCTAGAAGTGGAATGGCTGGATCATAGGGTAAGTGTATGTTTAACGTTTTAAGAACTGCCAAACTGCTGTCCAAAGTTGTCACAAAATTTTACAATTCTACCAAGAGTGAGAGTATTAGAGTTCCAGTTCCTATCCTTTGCAATACTCAGCATAGTCAATCCTTTTAACCATAGCTTTTCAAATAGGTGATGAATATTAATGTTGAGTATCTTTTCATGTGCTTATTTGCCAGCTCTATAACTCCTTTGGTGAACTGTCTGTCCAAATCTTTCACCCATCTTTTCATTGAGTTGTGTTTTTCATTGTCGCTTTTGTTTTGCTTTTTATTGAGTTGTGAGCATTCTTTATATATTTTGATATAAGTCCTTTATTAGTTATGATTTGAATTTATTTTCTATCAGCCTTAGGCTTGTCTCCATTCTCTTAACGCTGTCTCTGGACAGTGTTTTGATGAAGTCCAACTGAAGTTTTTATTTTATATATTGTGTTTTTGTTTTATACCTAAAAAATCTTTGTCTAACCCATGAAAACATGGGTTTTCTCCTGTATTGTACAAGAAATGTAGAATACAGGAGAAAAATGTTTTCTCCTGTATTCTACAAGATTTATAGTTTTAGGTTTTATATTAGGTATATGAAATGTTTTCAGTTAATTTTTGTATATGGTGCAAGGTATGGACCAGAATTCATAACTTTTTTTTTTTGCATTTGGATAGCCAATTGTCCCAGCAACATGTATTGAAAAGACCATATTCTCTCCACTGAACTGTTCTGTTTCTTTGTTGAAAACCAGTTGTCCATTATGTGCAGACCTATTTCCGGACCCTGTATTCTGTTCCATTAATGTACTTATCTATCTTTACATCAATACATTTTCTTGATTATTGGAGCTTTGTAATAAGTATTGAAATCACTTATTAGTAGTATTAGTTCTCAAACTTTGGTCTTCCTAATCAAACCTATTTTGACTATTCTAGGTCATTTGAATTTCAATATGAATTTTAGAATTTGTAGTCAATTTCTAACAAAAAATTGATAGGATTTTAATTGGCATTACATGGACTCTACAGATCAATTTGGATAGAATTACCATCTTAACCATCTTGAGTCTTCTGATCAATGAATTTGAAACATCTTTCCACTTACTTAGGAGTTCTTTTTCTCTCACTGTGTATTATAGCTTTCTGTATATAGTTGTTGACCAAATTTTGTCATATTTATCCCTACCTCATAATTTTTGATGCTATTGTAAATGGTATTCATCCTTTACTTTCAATTTCTAATTGTTCCTTACTAGTATATGGAAGTACAATTAATCTTATATTTTACATATTACAAATTGCTAAACTCACTAATTAGTTCTAGTAGATATCTTGTAGATACAGATATTCTATATACATATTAAAATGTCATCTGAGAATACAATAAGCTTTGATATGTTATTTTTTGTTTTTATTAAGTTTTCCATATTTTTAATTCCCTTTATGATTTACTTTTATATATGGTTATTGCTGTGTGTTATATATGTTGCAAATATTTCAATGTTTCTAGAGATCTTTCTGATATTGACTTCTAATTTAGTTTCATTTTGTGTTTAAAGGATGTATTTTTTAAGTCTTGAAACTTTTCACATTTATTGAGCCTTGTTTTATGGACCAGAAGATGGTTTATCTTAATGTTTCTTATGCACTGGGGAAAAAAATGTATAGTTTGCTGTTGTCTGAAGTGTTATATAAATATCAAATACACCAAGTTGTTAGTGTTTAAGTTTTTATGTCCTTACAGATTTCTACTTGTTCAATTTATTTTTGAGAGGGTGGTATTAAAATTGACTATAATTTTGGATTTCTTTATTTTCCTTCTAGATTTATAAGCTTTTTCCTCATGTATTTTAGAGCTCTGTTATTAGGTGGTAAATATTTAGGATTGCTATATCATCTTAATCAGTAGGCTTCTTATCATTATGAAATACACTTTTTTTGAAATACACTTCTTTAGCAGTATTTATATTTTTTCTCTGAAATCTAGTTTGTCTAATAATAATACTGCCCTTTCAGCTTTCTTTTGGTTAGTGCTAGCATTGGACATCTCTTTTTTTTTTTGTTACTTTTAATCTATTTGGATCTTTATATTTAAGAGTATTTTCTGTAGTCATTATATAGTTTGGTCTTGCTTTTATATTCATTCTGACAAATGCTTCCTGACAATTGAGGTACATAGAATGTTTACATTTAATGTAATTATTGATATGGTTATTTAAGTCTGTCATCTTCCCATATGTTTATTTATGTTCTATTTATTCTTTGAGTTAGTTTTCTTCTTTTTCTCCCAGTTCTGTATTGCTGGAGAATTCTTACTGTAAACACAGTCTCAAAAGGAAATAAAATTTTTTGACATAATTATGGTTCTAGCGATTATTAGCAGAGGTTGCTAGTACCATCCTTGTGAAGACATTTAATCACCCCATGTCATTATGAAGGGTGCCAGTTATTTCATTCTAAATTTTTTGCAATCCTTATTAAATTAGCAGAGTACAGATATCGATCTGAAAAAATCCGAAATGAACTCATTTCTAATTTCCAAAAAAAATCTAAAGGGCATGCTTTTAATAACTCCTGCTGCAAACAAGTATTACATAACAGGTTTCTTGTTGATATAAAAATATAAATATCCCGAGAAATGTTGGATGAACCAAGATCCAACAGAGCATGACTTTTACAGAACTTACTTATTTTTAAGAATCACCACAAAATGCAAACCTATTTCAAAGCAAGTTAGAGGAAGCTGAAAGAAATACTGCCATTATGAGCTCTGAAAATGGAGATACTTGGATGACTTCTGTCTTCATAGCTTATGAGTTCTTAAAATAGGAAAGCCTGTTCTGTAGATTTCACCGAGGCAAATTTGGCATAGATACTGGCCCGCCTGGAAAAACTCCATTGTGCTAATGTATAAAGCAGAGTTAAGGGCCTGTCTCCTTGGCATAGTATGGCCACATAGAAAAGGATGCATATGGCTCTAGTTTAAATAGTTTTTTCCTCAAAGAATTTCCTTGCTGCTTTGAGTACTAGAATTTTTCTCCTTAACTTTGCAAATATTTATACAGCATATGCCTGATAACTCTTTTTTTTTTTAAGGTATAGGCCCTAGAAAGTTAAGAAGGCAAAATGCAATATGCTTAGAAAAATAATTAATAAAAATGCTAGTGTTTTCTTCATTGCTGGTATCCTACAGCCCAGTCCAGGTTCTTACAAAAAGTAAGATCTCAGTAAGCATTTTTGAATCAATAAATGTCAAAACATGCCACCTCTCCTTCAGAAGAGAAAAGTCTTCTGTGGTATTTTCTCTTATGGACTTTTTCTGACTGCAAGGTTACTATTCATTGTAGGAAACACTGCACCTCAGGGTATAAATTATGGCCATTATCTGGGCTGGGGATAGGAAACTCCCCTCGCCCAACAAGAACTTGCAATGATGTTGTGGAAACAGGACATAAAAAGATGAGTTACAGTAAAATGTAATAGTAAAATCAATAAGAGCTACAGAAACTGAAAAGAGTGAGAACAGAGAAGGTGGGAGATGAGTAGGATGTTGATATTTGGGTGAGAGTGAGAAGGGAATAAAATATACTAATTGGGAATGTATGCCTGGAGGCAAATTCCGTGAACAAATCAATAGTTTTTTGTTTGTTTGTTTTGGTTTTGTTTTGCTTTTTGTGTGTGTGTGTTTTTTGTTTTTTGTTTTTTTTGCTAGGGCTGGTGTATTCCTGTAGTGAGAGTGAAATCTGAAGAGGTATCCAGGAGTCAAATTATGGAAGACGATGAATGCCAGTCTATGACAATTGAACCCTGCGTTTCCGAAGCAAAGTTAGTGTGTGAAAATGGTGTTAACAGAAAATCAAACCTGCAGAATTTGATAAAAAGAATTGGAAGACCTAGAAGGTAGAGTAGAGGGATAATTAGCAGGCTTCAGAAATGGCTTCAGATATGATGTGGTCAGAACCTGGTAGTGATGACGGGAATCAGATAAAAGATATGGATAAAAGAGCCATTAAAATGGAAGCCTGGTTCTGGGGAAAGAGGGTATTTGAAATAATTATTCCAACTATTCAAGGCTGAGTTCTTATAAGCATGAGGGCACATTTCATGGGAATGAGAACATGGGCATTTTGGAAAATGATGATAAATTCAGTCTTAGATATGTTGAGTTTTGAGGTGAAAGGTCAAATAAGACATTTATAGCAAATTTTTGAATATCCAAGTTAGAAATTTAAATATGGCAATGATAAACATTCAACTGCATAGAACTAGGAAATAAATTCACAAAAGTAGGATAGATAGAGAGGAAAAAGAAATGTGAGATAAGTGCAGAACCACATTTAAGTGGGTGGGGGGGTGTAGAAGAGACCATGAGGAATAAGTCAGTTAGATGATTGAAAAATTAGACACTTCAGTATAATGTAAAGCAAATAATGACACCCAAATTTTTCCACTGTATTTACAGTTACAGAATGCCAAAGGAAAATCAAACTTGATGTAAGCCATTAAATTAGTGATTAGTAGGACATCAATAAATAAATACCAGAGAAAGTTGCAAAATGTTAGCTTGCAAACTAGGGCCTAATTAAATGGATAAATAATTCAAAACAACTGAAAATAAAATTCTTTGAATATGGATTATTGCTAATGCAAATATTATACCTGGCTTTATTTTATTAATTTTCTATTTTTTAATCCACTGATATCCATAATTTATATTAAAATTCATTTTGTGTTGTAGAGTTCTATGCGTTCTTTAAAATGTGTAATGTCATAGATCTATTACTATTACAGAATCATACAGATTAGTATTTTGTACACCTAAAAATCCATTTCTTGTTCTTCACCTATTCACCTCTCCCCTTCTGCCCTCCTTTTGACAACCACTGTTCATTTTACTGTCTCTATTGTTTTGTCTTTTTCAGAATGTCAAACAGTTGGAATCATACATTATATAGCCTTTTCAGATCAACTTCTTTAACTTGCCAATATGAATTTAAAGTCCTTTCATTTCTTTTTGTGGCTTGATAGCTCATTTATTCTTATCACTGAATAATATTTCATCATATGGATGTACCACAGTTGGTTTATCCATTTACCTATTGAAGTATACCTTTTTTACCTCTTAAGTTTTGGCAACTATGAATAAAGTTGCTGTAAACATTTATGTGCAGGTTTTTATGTAGACATAAGTTTTCAACTCAGTTGGGTACATACTGAGGAGTTTGAGTGTTTGGATCATATGGTAACATTATATTTAGATTCATAAGAAATTACCAAAATGTCTTTCAAAATGGTTATACTTTTGCATTCTGACCAGCAATAAATGACAGTTCCTGTTGCTCTGCACTCTTGCCAAAATCTGGTGTTACTATTTTTCTAATCTTGGTCTAAATAGGTGTGTAGTAGTATCTCATTGTTTTAATTTTGAATTTCCTAATGATTTATGATGTTGCACATCTTTTGTTGGCAGGCAGATTCTCAACCACTGCGCCACCAGGGAAGCCCGCACATCTTTTCATATGCTTATTTGTCATCTGTATATCTTGTTGGTTAAGGGTCTTTTCATATATTTTCTCCATTTTTTATTCAGTTGTTTGCTTTCTTACTGTTAAATTTTACGATTTCTTTGTATGTTTTGGATAAAAGTCTTTATCAGATACGTGTTTTGCAAATATTTTCTACCAGGCTTTGGCTTATATTTCCTTTGTCTTAGTGTCTTTCACAGAGCAAAAGTTTTTAATTTCAAAAAGACCAACCTATTTCATGGAGTACATTTTTGGTGTTCCATTTAATAAGTCATTGCCAAACCCAACATCAGACATTCTCTTAGCTTATCTTCTAAAAATTTTATACTTTTGCATTTCATATTTAGGCCAATGATTTATTTTGAGTTAATGTTTGTGAAAGGCATAGGTCTATGTCTAGATTCATTTTTTAAAATTGTATATGGATGTCCAGTTGTTCCAGCACCATTTGTTGAAAAGACTATTCTTTCTCCATTGAATTGCCTTTGCCCTGTGTCAAAGATCAATTGACTGTATTTGTGTGGGTCTATTTCTGGGCTGTCTATTGTGATCAATTGATCTAGTTTTCTATTCTTTAACCAATACCACACATCTTGATTATGACAGCTTTATATTGTCTTGAAGTTGGTTAGTGTCAATTCTCTGACTTTGTTTTTCTTCTCCTGTACTATGTTGGTTATTCTAGGTATTTTGATTTTTCATTTAAACTTCAGAATCAATATAACTTGCTGGGATTTTGATTGAGATTGTGTTAAATAGATTGCATTGGCAAGAATTGGCATCTTAGCATTATTGAATAATCATTTCTCCAAACCTGATATACATATGTCCAACAAGCACATGAAAAGATGCTCAAGATTAGTCAGTAGTGAAATGCAAATTAAAACCACAGTGAGATACCACTTCACACCCATTAGAATGGCTACTATTATAAAAAAAAAACCACACACACAAAGAATTACCATATGACCCAACAATTTCACTTTTAGGTATATACACCAAGTGACTGAAAACAGGTACTTAACAAATACTTGGATATGTGTGCTTACAGCAGCACTATCTGAAATAGCCAAAAGGTGGGAACAGTTCAAGTGTCCATTAACAGATAAACAGATAAGCAAAATGTGATGTAAACATACAATAGAATATTATTCAGCCATAAAAATCAATGATATGCTAACCTAAATAGACATTTCTCCAAAGAAGACATACGGATGGCCAAGAGGCACCTGAAAAGATGCTCAAAATCGCTAATTATTAGAGAAATGCAAATCAAAACTGCAATGAGGTATCACCTCACACCGGTCAGAATGACCATTATCATAAAGTCTACACATAATAAATGCTATAGAGGGTATGGAAAGAAGGGAACTCTCCTACACTGTTGGTGGGAATGTAAATTGGTGCAGCCACTATGGAGAACAGTACGGAGGTTTCTTTAAAAACTAACAATAGAGCTACCATATGATCCAGCAATCCCACTCATGGGCATATATCTGGAGAAAACTGTAATTGGAAAAGACATATGCACCCCAATGTTCATTGCAGCACCATTTACAATAGCTAAGATGTGGAAGCAACTAAAACGCCCATTGACAGATGAACAGATAAAGAAGATGTGGTCTATATATACAATGGAATATTACTCAGCCATAAAAAAGAATGAAATAATGCCATTGGCAGCAACATGGATGGACCTAGAGATTATCATACTAAGAGAAGCAAGCCAGACACAGAAAGACAAATATCATATGATATCATTAATATGTGGAATCTAAAATTAAAAAAAGACACAAATGAACTTATTTCCAAAAGAGAGGGGGACTCACAGACACAGAAAACAACTTTATGGTTACCAAAGGGGAAAGGGGGTGTGTGAGGTGTAAATTAGGAAGCTGGGATTAACATATACACAGTACAGTACTATGTACAAAATAGATAACCAGCAAGGACCTACTGTATAGAAGAGGGAACTATACTCAATATTATATAATAACCTATAAGGGAAAAGAATCTGTAAAAGAATATGTACCGTAAACCTGAAACTTGTAAACCTGTAAATCAACTATACTTCAATTAAAAAATTTTTTTAAATGAATGATGTGCTAATACATAGTACAACATAGATGATTCTTGAAAACATTATATTAAATGAAAGAAGCCAGACACAAAAGGTCACATATTGAATGATTTCATTCATATTAAATATCCAGAATAGGTAAATCCTTAGAGGCAGAAAACTGATGGAGGGTGAGGGGGTTAATGGGAAGTAATTGCTTAATGGTTATAGAGTTTTTCTTTTACGTTGATAAAATGTTTTGGAAGTAGACAGAAACAGTGGTTGCACAACATTGTGAATGTACTTAATGCCACTGGATTGATCTCCTGTGAAAGGGTTAATTTTATGTTATGTGAACTTCACCTCAAAAAAAAATTTTTTTTAAGCATCTCTATTTGAAGGCATTAGAGAGTGATCCAGGCACGACTTGATAAGCCCTGGTCCTGAGGAGAAAGGAAGCGAATTTTAGTGATTCTGACATTTAGTACTTTTTCTGCATTAAACCATTTGCTGATTCTAAGCATCAGCTCAGGGGCTAAATAACTGAGATGAAAGAAGTAAATGATAAAATCAGAAGCTCAGCAAAACTTTCAATAATTTGATGGGACTAAGATTGGGTGTAAAGTGTGGGACAAAAATTACAGTTCTGTTTCCAATAATGAAGAGAGGCTCAAACATACTAGAATAAGGAAGAATTAGAAATAGACCAGCCTCAAGTAGACAAACACAGCTAAAAAAAACCTCATTCCTAATTGAATTATGTGTTCCTACACAAAAGAATGCCAGAAGCAAACTTGAATCCTTCTGGAGGAATGTAAAATCATCCAGGTCTCTAATAATAATGAGTGTCTTGGTCAAGGTAATGAGAGCAAAGATGGAGTGTAAGGGATGGACGTAAAATGAAGTTAATTGAACTATCGACCATCAATCTGAGTTTGAGGGCAGGGAAGGAGTCAAAAGGAAGAGACTCAGAATTAAACTTTGAGCATCTAGGAGGATGGTAGTGGTATCACTTGAGTAGGGCATAACACAGGAGGAGTGGGTTTAAGAAATGAAAGAGCTAATAAGCTTGGATGGGGATTTACTATACTTTGGAGTATCTGTGGATTTGTTCCAGGTGGAGATGTGTCCTGTTACAGGAAAAGTGTCTAGAAAAACAATATTTTTTATACGTTTGGACCTGACTCTTTGCATTTGCCATCACTGGGCAGCCTGAATATACATGATGTGAATGCCACCTGTTAAAGTTCATCTGAAATAGCTATGTGGTTAAAGTCGAAAAAGTACAGATTGTCATGTTGGTAATGAACTCTCTTAAGTGCATAAAAGAAAATGAATTTATAAAAGTGAAATGGAAGTATTACTTTACATATATGAAGTAGAATTCCTAAGCTCATAGTCAATTAAAAAAATTTTTATCTCAGCGTAGTTTTTCCATTCAACTGTGAACTTGATGCTACTGAAATATCAGTATATGCTGGAAACATATTCTCCTCAATTTGCAACTTTACAGAAGACATTCCTGTCTCAATCCCAGGTTATATAGAAAGCTTTAATAATATTTGAAAACTGTATATAACTAAAAAATGAGTTACATGTTCAATTGTTTGCAAGCCTTTATCTAATTTATATTACATATCTTAACACATGATATTCTATGTTAATTTCTTTCTCTCTCAGCATATTTACCTAAAAATCCCTTTCCAAGGAATTTTACTTCTTTCCATTGAGAACAGTGGTTTTTAAATCAGCTCTGGGCTTTATAAGGAAACAAACAATTGATGAAAATTGATTAATCCATTTAGAAACAGATTATATAAAGTAAAATATGCACTTATTGTATTCGATATAAACATATACCTTATAAATATATTTTTTTCTTTATTATAGTAAAGAGAGAGTGGCAGAGATCTAAAAAGAATGTCTATATTGGATACACATGAAGAATGAATAAGAAGGGGGTTTACAAAGCATTTCATGAAAGGAAAAGTATACACCTTTGTTTTGGTAGAAAGATCAAATGGTTGATTTGGGCTATTTTAAAAAACTGAACTGTATCCATTTTCAGAAAAGTGGTGAAAGTGTCTAAGAGCCAATCTATAACAACTGATCCAGAATCTTAGATTTCAGCTCATACTCATGTCCTCCTCACAGAGAGTTCCCTATTGCAGAGCTCATTTAAAGCTAATCCAAGACATTAAAAGTCCCTGATTATTGAAAGTAGTCCCTGCCAACTACTTGCTATAATGTCATAGGCAGAGATACTCCTGAATCATCCCCTCAGATGGAAGACTGGATAAATCCACTGGCATTTGGAAAGGACTGAACCTGTAAAAGCAGGACCCTGGAGTATTGTATCTGACCTAGACCTCTAGAAAAATATTTAAAAAACAAAACTTTTATTTATCATTGAGCAAAGACAGATAATATAAATTAATGGCAAAATTCATTTATAAGCCAAGCAACACACACAACAAGCCACTGAACTCTTCAGACAGACAATCACATAATAAGGTCTAAGTAATAGAATAGTCCTATGCCATCATAAAAGTAATCATTCATTAATCAATGTTGGTAAAATCTAACATTGCCTATCCTACATAGTTTTGTTACATTGCATATTTTATGGTTATGTTAGCTAAAAATGTATTATAGGTTTTGGCTAGTGAGTCACTCACTATAAATATACATGGTAGATTAATTTTTCAATTAAAATTTAGATTACATGAGAGGAATTCAGAATCATTATGAAATATCATTTAATTTTCTATTTAACCAAAGTGACAGTAGAAGATGTTAAAGGCAAAAACAGAAGGTTGTATAGTTGTTAATATTGAAAAGACTGGGTTTTCTTAAGTAATCAAAGACCTGATAAAGACAATGTGAAGCACAGTAAATTATTTTAAGACGGAAAATCTTTGCTGTTCAGGCAGATTACTTAAATGTAAAGCAAAATCTTTGTTTACAATTTCTTATAAGAGAAGACCAACATCTAAACAAACTTCGTCCTTTCAACAGAAAGAAAATCAAATTCTAATTTTGCACCAGCATACTTTTAATATTAAACCTCATTTTTAAAAAAATTAAATAAATCCCTTTGAATCTTAGCAAGCTTGAGCACATATAAAATCTCTTTCCCAGGATTCCTTTTCCACAAACCTTCTAAACTTTCTTACATCCATTCAGTTTTTGTCCTGTGTTTTTTTCCTTTTACTCATTCTGGAACAACCAGTTGCTTTACTTTCCTTACCTACTTTTTATACACAGTTGTTTCTTTTCACCCTCTAAGTAGTTTTAATTACAGATATTTATTAGAATTCTTAACCCTTAGAATCCTTAATTCCTAGTGAAAACTAAGAAGTAAGCAATTGTGGACTGTCTGTTATGCTAGCATTCTGTATATTGGCAAATTTATAAATACATTTCTGATTTCTAGAAGTATTGATGTATTCCTCCTCATAGTAAATTTTCCAGTGTGGCACAGACATGTTTACTAGTAGACCCAAATATCTCTAGCTCCTTGGTAAAAGAAAGCCAAAAATGAATAAACCTGTGTCCAGTAATTAATTTTTCAGTATTTTATCTTATTCCAAAACAATCTAGATATTCAATGAATATTCATCATTTAATTTTCTCAGCATAACTGTAAGGATTCAAGTTACCTAAAAGATTTTGGAGATTATTTTTAAGTAGACATACCGTAAAGCATAATTATTGTTGAAAAGCTCATTTGTAAACTTTTATCTTACTTATTTCTATTTAACTTTTTTGTTCTTAACAATATATTTAGATTACTTGTGAAAATTTCATGAGACATTGAACAGCTAATCATCACCTTAAGTTCTCTTACTGACAAATTCTGTAACAGAGATAACATGAGCTTATTTGACTTTTAGTAACCCTAGGTAGAATAAAAGTTACATGCCTGCGTTATACTTACTATTAATAGCTCTAAAGATATGCCTGTTTTAATTAAACCAACAAGCTTAAACTAGCTTTTATTTACTGAAGACTATCCTAGATCACTTGAACTTGAAAAATGTTTGGGTTAGTTTCTATATTTTTGAGAGTATGCTTGATTTATATAAATGCTTAGTTTTCTTTAAGCCAGTTAAATTGAGGTCTTTACAAATTAATTTTGGAAATTCCATTGGAGGTAGAAAGAAAATCACTCATCTATATAACGTACATACATAGATATACATAAACATATAGAGAGATGTAAACAGAGATCTGACAGCTCTGGGTTCATAGAGGAGACTGGGTAGAACATTTACTTCTCAAAAGTACAAAGAAAAGATATCAGTTTCTCTAGGAAGAGTTTTTTTTTTCTAAGTCCAGATCTTTTGCAATATCAGCAAGCCTTTTAAGATGAATAGAGGAGGTTTGGGACTGGCCAAAAGGATAGGTGGCCTTTGAATTATTTCTAGAGCTGCATTTCTGTTCTTGTAAAGACTGGATTTGTAAAACGAGTACAGTTGTTTTTCCACTCCTCAAAGAATTGGGTTGCAACCAGAATGATATCAAGAGGCTGACCCAGCCATCCAACTACATTATCTTTAATTTGCTTCTTTATATCAGGGAGAAGATTTTCAACTAAGGTGGGAATAAAAAATTCCTATGTTCTACATTTGGAACATATCTTTGGAATGCTGAGGTAAATCCTTCCACAAAGGCCTCAGAATTTTAGCTTAGGGAAGAAAGCCTAAAAAAAAAAAATGTTCCTATCAGGCTTTGAATATCAGCTTTCAATTTCACCAACATCTCACCATAGAGATTTTTTTAGAAAATCTTATCAGGTTTCAGCTGCAACAAACAGTCAGTATTCCTGGAAGTACTGAACAATCCCATGGAAGTAAGAAGCATCCCCAAAGAAAGTAAAGATACTACCCTCCTAAGATCCAGAGCCACGCCCAAGGAAAACCAAAAGAAAGAAAGACAATTTCCCTGAGAGCCGGCAACAATTGGTGGGACCCTAGCCATACATGGAGTGAAACCCACATTTCTGTTAAGCCATATTTTCGGGGCCCCCAACCTGACGGTTAAGCTGCCTGGACACACAAGAACCTGTGTGCCCCAGTCAGGCAGAAAGCCAAGTTCTTAGGACACAGAACAAGAAGCCAAACAAGAAGGCAATAGCTGTCCCTGGAGAGGATGGATCAACAACCAGTGAGTACCTGAAAGCAAATTTACACGTCACAATTCAGAGATCTAACTCTTACACATGTTTTTTCCTGCCAATGTGAAAGAAAGGGGCAATATGAAATTTTACCTTCCTCTCTTACCCAGGGAACAAAAATAGACATCTGGGAGAGCTTTGATAAAAATTCTTACCCTTTGCCGGCTTCTGTCAGTTTTCCCAGCATCCGTTCTACAGGCTCTAGAGCAAGTGGGGTGTCCCAGCAAATCTCTCCCTGGTCACCAGAAACTGTGGAGGAGGAAAGATAATTTCTCTCTATCCTTTACGGTGAACGTTTGGCTGAGACCCCTTTTTCTTCAGAGCACCTGGTAAATGGATAAGCTAACCTAGGTTAAAAGTTCTCCACTGTTGCCATGGTAATTCAAGATGATCTTTGGTAAAGTTTACCCACTCGTGCAGCTTTAAAGCAAAATTTTACCCACCTGAAACCTCACACCGGACCCAGGCAGACCCAGCCCTACCCCAGACCCAGAAATGCTCAAAGTCTGAAAGCTCATGATGCAAAAGCTACAGTGCTACAATCGGAGAGGGACTTAACTCCCCACCTCCAAAGGCAGCAAGAAAACAGTGAACTGAAGGGGCTCGACAGGTACCTTCACCTGCTGGCTCATTGCTCCTGGGGCTGCTGGGGGTCTCTTCAGTTCCCTCTTCCAACTCCAGGACCATTAAAAGATAAACTGAGGCATATTAAATTTAAGCGTTTATTTGAGCAAAAATCAATCCCAGTCTGAGCTCTGAGGACATGTACGAAATGAAAAACCTTTATAGGCAGAAGGGAGCAGGAACAAGAAAGTTATACTGACAAAGAAGTGGGTTGGTTATTACAAAGTTACTTTCCTTTAGGGGATGGCAAAGATCTGTTACATAATCGACAGATTACCTAACTAATGCTGATCAGGTGATCCCTGAATGACTGAAAATTCCATTTCTGGGAGAGCCAAAACGTTAATTAAGTCTTGGTTTGATGACATGGGGTTTAGCATAAGCAACTCAATTTTGGGCCTGTTGTCTTGTTTTTTTAACACATCTTAATGAACTAAATCCTGCTGTAATACAGAGATTTATCATGTAAAGGTAATTAGTTTCATTAATTAGACTGAGGTGGCTCTAATGCCCTGGCAGCCAATGTCAGCAAACCAAAATCTAAGCCTATAAATAAATGCCTCAAGGACATGAAATTAAAATGCTAAGGACAACCAATTACAAACAGCCAACTAGGATTTAAGCTATAGCCAATCAATAATTTTCTTACTTTGTTTCCAAACTTGCTCTACATAAGTCTCTCCTCAAGCTCCTGTCAGTACAGGGCTCCCAACCACTTCTGGTTTGCTGCTGCCCAACTTGAATCACTTTTTGCTCAAACTCTTAAAAGTTTTAATATACCTCAGTTTATGTTTTAACAGCTCCAAGTGACTTTTTATCATTTGTCTGGATTCTCCTTTGATACTTGAGCTTCCAGTTCTGTTCAAAACCCAGTGTCTGGCAGTAACAACTTTCCAAGTCTTATTTGATCATTCGAATCCATTGCAAGATGAGAAACTGTGACAGAGAAGAATAAATCTGACTCCGTATTGGATCTATTCCTTTAGCTCTAACCCTTGTGCTCTGTTGCCTGTGCCTGGTCACCCTGGCTCTGCATCTTTCTAAGAGAGTGTTGCCTATAGCCTGAAATTTGCAAGATAGCCCATTCTCCAGGCTCTGACCTTTATAAAAAGTTGCAGAACAGAAAATAGCAATTGTCTTGTTGGAGGTTTACAGGAACATTGTGAGCAGACCTACATGGACAGCTGCCAGAACAAAGGATTCCTGCACCAAGAAATTTGTTAACAACCAGCCACGGTGCTCCTGCACTGCCTTTTTGTATAAAAGAAGCCTGAATTCTGACTCGGGTAGATGGTTCTTTGGGACATTAATCCATCATCTTCTTGGTCTGCTGACTTTCTGAATAAAGTAGCTATTCCTTGCCCCACCAACTAGTCTATTTAGTGGCCTGTCCTGTGGCGAGCAGTACGAGCTTAGACTCGGTAACAAAACAAGATAACAGAGCTAACTGGAATTGGATATAAGAATAAGCTTCCTGCTTTAAGTCTCTCGGCTTTAACAGACCCACTAGTTTCATGGTAAAGGAGGGGCCTTTTAAACTTCCTGTTTGTAGCTCTGTTTGCCTTGGCTACAGTGGCTGAAATTTTAGCTGAGATCAAGTGGTACGTAAGTTACAATATTTTGCTATGCTGGTGACATTTCCTTTGCGATTAGATGGGCTAATAAGGGAAATCCTTCTACCTAATATGCTTGTTTTATGAAGAGACTATTTTTGGAGTGGTCAAAACACAGGCTTTGGGGTTCAACAGATTTGACTATAAGCCCCATTTAGTGGTGTGTGGGTTTAGGCAAGCTGCTTTAACTTGCTAAGCTTCAATGATCTCATTTGTAGCCTAGGACAATACTGGACTCTTATAGAGCTGCTGTAAGGATTAAACGGTATAACGCGTTAACCATATCACAGATAGGTCACACACCATAAGCATTAACAAAGTTAGAGTTTATAATGATGATGACTTTTTATTGGAGAAGACACATCTATACCCATACTTCAAAATTTGTCTGAGAGGTTTTTCTATCTTGCATTATATGAATTAGCACAGTATCAGGTGAGTGTCATCATGAATCTGTAGTATAATAACTGTGATAGCCTATAATAATTCTATTTAATTAATATTTTTAAGGAAAATAAATTGGTTATTTCGCCCTGCAGGGGGCTAAAAAGGCTCCATTGAGTCTATTTATTCCAATCATAAAATGGGTTCCATTTAATAACTATGAAAAACTAATTTTGACTAATTTTACAAAATTAATTAATTTATTTTGGAATCAGTAGTCATACTTTTCAGTTCCTCCTTCATGTAATTTGCAGAAAAAACTATAATTGGTAAGATCTTTAGTGAGGAAATATATAACTTTGATGTAGCCTATATCCTTGATTTAAAGTAAAGCTTTATTCCATTGTTGATGGTGGAAGTAGTATGAAAGTTTTACAGCTTTGCTATGCAATCTGACCTTTACAACACCCCAAAAATGGAATGCTTACATGCCATGCTTAAATTCCATTTTACAATATGGTAATGCCATTCTTTTTCAACATGGCATAGTCATTTTAGACCACTGTAAGCTTGACACCTGATTTCACTTTAACAGCACCTGCCCAGAGTACAATTAGCAGTCCATTTTTAAAGAAGGATTTCCATACTGCACAGATGGCATTCCTCATACCAGACAAGCAATGATGTATGTTTGGAAACCAGCCAAACTGTCTGCAAAAAAAATTGTGAGAATTTCAAGACAGGCACCTGAGCAGAAGAAAAATTTTCTCCCTTTTCTCTCCAACTATAAATGAACATCTGTTAAAGTCTATTCTCCTTAACTTTTCTTTCTATTTATTCTCATCTGACTTGGTATATTATTAGTACAATTTCAAAGACTACAACCAAATTTTTGTTTTGACTTGTGACACCCATGTACTGCCCATTAAGAAAATGTTCCAGAGCTACATTTTCCAACTAATTTGGATCTACAGGTATATCTTTGAATGGATCTCACGTCATTTCACTCATGAATTAATTCAACAAATATTTATTGCTTGCTACAACTGAAACCATATGCCCCACAGCCTTAAGAGAAGCCGACGGCTAACGGGAACTCTTGAGCTTGTCCTGAAGAGCCACAGATATGGGAACAGCTTGTCAAAACCCCTCTGCTTGTAAAGGGCCTTCACTGATTAAGCTGGCGATATTTTTCCTTTTTCTTTTCCTCTCTTTCATCGCCTACCTTCCCAGCTTCAAGTAGCGCAGTTTTTACAGGAACTTGGAGTCAGCTCTTGTCCAGTGCGAGCCGGCTAAGGCCGGTTGGGACCAACGACCCTAAAACTGGACCTGTGCAGATGAATGGCCTTTTGAAGTCAGAGGACTGGAAAATTCCACCCTCCCATCCTTCTAAGCCAGCGGTCCCCAACCTTTTTGGCGCCAGGGGCCGGTTTCGTGGAAGAAAATTTTTCCACAGACGGGGGTGGGGGAAGGGTGGTCAGGCGGTAATGGCAGCGACGCGGAGCTGCAGATGAAGCTTCCCTGGCTCACCTGCTGCTCACTTCCTGCTGTGCAGCCGGTTCCTCAAAGGCCGTGGACCGGGAGCGGTCCGCCGCCTGGGGGTTGGAGACCCCCGTTCTAAGCGCCTCCATGTTGAATATGCAGCTGCAATTGCGCACATGCGGAATACGCCTCCGCAGATGACCTCACCTCTTCCGGCTTCCAATCACCTTTCCCCAGCTTAGGACCAGCAGGCTCACCCCATAAATATCCCAGCCCCCCTTGCCTTCACGGAGGCGGATCTAAGACTTGTTCTCTGTTTCTTTGCTTGGCTGCCTTGTGAATAAACTCTTTCTTGGTTGCAAACCTTGGCTTCTCAGCTTTTGGCTTGCCGCTCACAGGGCAAGGGAACTTGGTTCAGTAATATAACCTTTCAAGCACAGGATCGATGTTTATAATTGCGCAAATCATGCGTTGCTCACCGCCAGGGCATGCCGTTTACTTCACAATTGCCATGCAGTTTTACAACGAACACTCTTGCTCACTGAGCATTGGCATTCTGATATTTTGAGGCAGGAGTGCCCTTTTCTAATTCCCACACATTCAGGATATGGGCTGGTGGTCGGGCTTCCAAGGACAGTTCAACGTACTAGAGACAGAGTAGTGAGCCCAATACACAAAGTCCTTGCTCCCAGAAAGTCTGCAATCAATCGGGGGAAAAAAATCAGTAGCTACCTACCTAACAGCTAAAAACGAAAAAACAATACTACTTAAAGGGGTAGAATGTGACAGGTGGTGCCGTTTTATTTAAGATCAGGGATTGCCTATATAAGGAAGTGGAAGCCTACAGGAAATGAGGGAGTAAGTCCGAGACCTATGTGGTGGAAGAGCATTCCAGGCAGAGGGGTTGGGGAATGCGAGGCCTGAATGAGAGGCATGAACTCAGCGTGGTCAAGGGTAGGCAGGAAGCCAAGAGTGGTTGGAGCTGAGGCCCTGCAGAAAAAGTATTGGCAGACAAGACAAGTCAGCAGTTTGTGGCCAGATTTGACTGTCTTGAGGCCCAGGTGAAGGTTTTGGTTTTTATTCTGAGCCACTAGAGTATTGTAAGCAAAGGAGGGACGTGATCTGATTTGCCTTTTAAAAACATCTACAAATGTTACATTATGGACTACAGCTTTCACTTGAAATTTTACACTTGCAAGAGTCACCACGAACCACTTATTAATCTGATTTGCATTTTAAAGGGGCCACTCTGGCTGCAGTGTGGAGAACTGATTATAGCAGAAGAATGGAAATGAGGAGGACAGCTATTTTCATGTGTTAAATCTCCTTAAATAGTTTGTAAGTGGCTTTAGCATAGGACCACTGCATTCTTCTGTCCTTCTGCCCAGAGAACCACCTAGAATTTCAAATGCTGTTCGGAAAAGAGTAACTGTTTCATAAGCATAGGTAGGTGTGTAAATTGGTATTTTTAGGGGGGAAATCGGCAATGTGTACAAAAATTCCTAGCAATGAGCACACCTCCTTGTCCCAAATAATCTACTTCCTATAAAAATCCCTTCATGGGAAAAATTAGATTTTGCAAAGAGGAATGTAAAAAGAAGTTCATTTCAATATTGTTTAGGGAAAATTTGGGGGAGGGGGAGTAAATATTCACTAATAAAGGATTTATTAAATATTGCATACTACATCCACATAAGGGAATACTATTTAGGTATTAAATATGCTTATATTATTAAAACCAAACCAAACCAAAACAAACAGCTTACAGAGCAGCATGTACGCTATGTTTCAACTATTACTCAAAATATACATTTTTACTGAAAAATATTTTCTAAAATTTTGTGTAATGTAAATAAAAAGTTCCAGTTACCCATATATATTCCAAGAACACGCAGACAGCATCTCTCCTAAGAAAACATCTACACATAATTTGAATATTGCCAACAAGTAAGCCTAAATCTAGTTAAAGAGGCTTGCACAATTTCTATGTCAATAGTACATTTTAGTAATCAGGGTAACAGTAAAGATGCTGATAGAGTCTTCACGAGGCTACCAGATAAGAGTATGGTCACAATTAAGCACCTTTTCATTTAATCAATCTGACTTGTGGTCTGTTGTCAAACTGAACATTCTAATAAGACAAAGTCTCCTTATAAATGTTCTGACTCTAACCTCATGAGTGGTATGACATTCAGTAAGTATTTCATTTTAGATACAATTGATAGATCTTGTCCATCATCATTCTTTGACATCAGCTAAAATTGCATCTTTCCACAGAGCTAAAATTTGCCAAAACTTGTGGTGGTCTGAGAGGCAAATTCGAAAAGAATACCTAATGAATTCTTCTAAAAGAAGTTGAGTTGATGCTACTTTTATAAAATTTCTAATGTCATGAGTTACTTTATCTTTTTCTATTGAACAATTGAAGAAGTCTTTTTCAATTTTATCATTTTAGATAAAATGTTCTCTGTCCACTTTTCCAATGTTTTTAAACACTAAAACATTCTCTTACACTTTACAGGCCTGATGTCATGAAAAATTACTATATCCCAGTGTTGGCAAATCCAAAGAAAATTGAACTCTGCCCTAAAGAAAGTGAAAGCCAAGCAAATAATTTACCTAGGATTAGTAGTCTGGCTTTAAATGTATAGTGTGGGTCTAACATTTCATCAAACTGAGCAAGTAATGATATATTTTTAAAGTTAACATGTGTACTAAATATAAAAAGTGGCATAATATTTAATGTTTTCAACTACCAATATTATTAACATGTATGCAAAAAGGCAATGTATGTTTAAATACTTTTAGGATAGTGTAATTGTTCCTTAACATTGTGATTTCTCTTTCATTTAAAGCAAATACATGTTTGTGTCAGTGCATTTAGTTCATAAAAGGCAGAAATATAAATTATAGCCTAAACTTGATATTACTATATACTAAATCACTATATCATCCCTTACATGAAGTGGATGTGACAATAATTTATATTTACAAATTCATTCTCCATTGGAAAGTGTTTCTGAGAATCATCTTGACACAAAAGTGACCAATATCTTAAAGGGGGTTCACTGAGCTGGCTGAATATATTGTAACCCAGTAAACATTTTTCTTGAGTTTTTCTTGACCACGGTTTGAAGCTGGGTTTGAATAAAAGTTAGTAGCTATTATGGAGAAAAAAAGATATAAAAGTAAAAAAAACTGTTTACTCTGTTAAATGTACTCTCAATATATTTAACCATTTTAAATTTCAAGATGAGAGTATTTAAAATATATAATAGGGAATTAGATAAAGAAAAGCCATATTTATGTCCTGAAGTACATATTTTATAGGTTTTTCAGAGTTTGTTGTAGCCATCTTTTTCTGGGGCCGTTTTTGTTCCTTTGTCCACTACCTCTAGCACTATTTTATACAAGCGAAAAGCAGAAATGTTGAGGTACCCATGAAAAGGACTGTTCTTCAATATTCTGGTTAGCTTCAGGCATATTTAGGGAAAATGGAAACATAAGAAAAAAACCCACTTTTATAACAGTATTTGCAGATCGATCCTGCAGATTTCTAATGCTCATAAGATTTGAAATGTTTAGAATATCAAACTAAATGCTGAATTCACAGTAGCTCTGAATTTGTTTTTACTTACAGATTGCTTTTTATTAAAGGAATGCAATAAAAAGAGCTAACAAGAAAATACAATTATTCCCCAAATGGTTCAAATAACTATGCCAATTATGTATTTGTATTTGATAGTTTAAACATTGCATTGTAATCTAAATACCACTCACCTCGAATATTAACTGAATTATGTTAATACCGTTTTATTAGAAAATAGGCCATGGTATAAGTGACTTATTCTTAAAATTCAGCAGCCTAAATATATTTAGAAATTAAGGTGAACACATTTTACAGTAAACCTTTCTAGTCACTAACTTAGGATAGCTACCATCTTGTTGCTGATTTTATTTTAGCTCTATAGTTTTGTCTAAACTTCTCTCAGAAGAAAATTAGCATTTGCCATTATAAATATGCCAATAATTTAAAAAATGTTCTTGAAAACCAGTAGCATTAGAAACATAAAATATATATTTTTATAATTTACTTTTCTATCCACCCTCTAATCTCATCCTATTATCCTAAGGGAAGCCCTTATTGAATTTCACAAGTCATTCTCACATTTATTTTATGTAATGTCATTCAGGAGTGTACTAAAACTGTGGGTGGGATAATTTTAAGTGCATTTAGTTTGTTTAAAAAAAAAACAAAATGGCAAACTCAGTTCTCAGATCTATGAAGGGGAAAATATAGGTTGACAACCCTAGGTAAATATGGGAAGTAAGAGGTAATTGGGATCATATTAACAATGAGGTAAAAGTATGTGGATCAGCTTTTGGAAAAACTTTGTAGTGTTCATCCCTCTAAATCCTGCTGGAAAAATCACTCTAACCATGATTCCATACTATTTTCAGAGAAAGGTACTTTCATGCTATTATAAAGTTCCACGGAGCTTCAAGCTCTGACACAGAATTATATGAAAAGGGCATTATGTGAAAAGATACCATGGCAAGCCAGGATCCCAGTGTAGAATCAAAACAAATAAAGTTCTTTTAGATTTTGTCATTTCTGGAGTAAATTAAACCCGATAGTATGTGAGAATATCTGAAGTTTCCTTATGGGATTTTAATTCTAGAAGGATGTTGAGTCACTGTCTAGCAAACTTAAGCACCACTTTTAAGATAAGAGAATACAAAAATACTCCAAAAAGACAGTAAGTTCTTCCAATTAAAATTAACCTGGCCTGCTTGTTTACCTGTCAGTGTGTCATCATCTTGCTAATGTGTTCCAGCATCTTATATGGTGGATCACTTTAATCCACTGTGAATAAAATGATGCCCC
Source organism: Balaenoptera ricei (assembly GCF_028023285.1). Lineage (NCBI taxonomy): Eukaryota > Metazoa > Chordata > Mammalia > Artiodactyla > Balaenopteridae > Balaenoptera > Balaenoptera ricei. The sequence goes on from NC_082647.1 coordinate 69,625,855, forward strand.
CTTTTGGTCAGCCAGTGGCCTATTCTGCCTAGTGATTCTTAACGTTCTCCGGAGTCAAATTTGATTACATCATTTTAGAATAGTTTACAATTCTCTAATAAAGGAATGGTCCACAATACAAATGCTTCACATTTCCTAAATGTCGTACCTATTCAGAATCACTTTTTCCTACTTCATTTATCACGCGAAGTGGTAATTCGCATATCTTTCTATTTGGCCACAGCCCTTAGCTATCATTTTAGCTGCTTTTCAGCTGTCCTTTCCTCTTATTACTGGAGATTATTTTCCTGCTGAAATGAAATATTCTCCACTTTATCCCTATAGAACTCAATTGTATTTTTATCTTCCCACTTCTCTAATCTGTCAAGATGTTTTGAATTTAAATCCAAAGTAAGAAAGTCAGTCCACCCAAGTAGATGTCATCAGTACAAATATACTTTGTATTCATTCAAGTAATTGATAGAAGAGTGTCTGTTTTATGCCTGGAAGATGTTAATCTGAATTGCCTCCCCCCACAAGTTAATTTAGAAATATTGCTAACTGCCGTGATAAAATTTATTACACAAAGGGAAAAATGTGATATGAACAATCTAATTATTCTATTTCTTGACTACTCTGTATAGATCATGCTAGACTAAGCAAATTAAAATTAACCAAATCTATTTTTTTGTCAGTCTCACCATTCTAAAGCAAATGAAATCCAATAATGAGGTTTTTGGAAATTTTTACAGATTAGTGTTCTTTATTTTTATTTCTAATTAATTAGGGGATGGGGGAACTGCTGGATATTTCAAAATATTTTTGGTTAAAATATGGGACACAAGAAAAAGTGTTATAAAGTTATTAAGTAGGATGTAGGTATCCAATGTATGTGCGATCATGCATGATACAAAGTATATTAAGTTAACATAATGCTTGACTTCTTATATTGGTAATGTCCACTAGGACTAAGAATTCTGATTAGCTTATTTAGCTTATTTTCACATCAACAACTCTGGATATTTTTACTGAGAAACAGTCATTGGATAATTCATCTCTATTTATACATAAGCTTAAAAACGTATGACTGTTGTTTCTCTCATTGTGGTGAATAATATTACTTTTTCCTCCTACTTTTTTGTCTTTGATTTCATAAAACATACAAAGAAATCTATTTGGCATATTCTTCAAATCAGGGAAATGGCTTACCACATGCCTATTCTCAGATGCTTTTTTATTACACAAGGATTTTTTTCAGTAATAAAAAAGTTCAGAAATAAAAAAAATGTAGATGATTCACTAATTATGATCATCTGGATTTACACAAGTGCAGACGAATTTGGGACTTCAGCATTATCATGAAAACCTGTAAACATTTAGGAAATCACTGTAGGGAGACCAAAATTATTTACAAAGGATCATTTATTAAACACTTTTTTTACAAAATACAAAGATTGTTGTTCTGCATGAATACATCATATATGAAAAGATAATGTGTTTTTACTGAATTTAATTTGAAAACATTCAGAATTTTACCTTCTACCAACTTGAGGAATCAATTTTGTTTTGCAACTTGTCTAACGCCATGGCCAATCAGGGGGAAACCCTTTTTCTTGTTAATTAAATCATATTCACAACAGCTAACACTTTATAGAAATAAAATCAGACAATGTCTGTCATACAAAGCTCTTTCTGCAAGTAACTGGTTTGCCTATGATCCTAAATTTTTTTTCCAAGCTATAAGATAGGAAGAATTGAGGAGCTAGGTAAGTTTTATAATAATGTATTAGCAGCAGTTGATAGAAAATGCAACATAACATTTGTTTTGTCTGTGGTACAAGAATATGTCCTATCAGACTCTAATGTATTTTTCTCTACTCAAACACAAGTAAGCATGTGCTGATTGTTTCTGGGATGACAAAATGTATAAAAAGACAAGAAGCTGGTTCTGTTTGTCATCCTGAGTGCCTATTTTCATCAGCTAATACGAATGCATTGCTAAACTTAGTGAAGACAGGAAAATGACTTAAGGGTAATATATACAGAGTTAAAATACATTTTTTAATCCACTTAAGAGTGATTTCAGGCACTGTGGCTGTTCAGGATAAAATGTTTCATGGTTTATTCTTGATAGTAGTGTAATTGTCAGTGCAAGCGAGAGCAAATACCTGCCCACTGTCACACACATGACCTCGGACATCTGGAATGTTCAGAGCAAATTCACCTTCTGCATCTTCACTCTGGAGGCACCTTCAATGCACATGTCTCATAGTTTGCTCTTGATAGCAATTTAATTTTCAGTGCAAGCAAAAGCAAACACAAAGCTGCTCACTGTCCTACACACGACCAACACATCTGGAATATTCAAAGCAAGTTCACCTCCATCTTCACTGTAGAAGAATCTTTAATAAGTGGCACTTAGTGTAAACCCTCTATATATCATGAGAAACAGACTCGAGATGCCTGAATTTAATAATATTAAAAATCACGGTCCTAGTCATCTCTCTGTGTAAACGATGTTTGAAGAAGGCTTGCCATCACAACATTTCTTTCCTGAGAACGGAGCTGATCCCCTCCGTGTATATCATAAGTGTGCATGCTCTGAGCTGTGGTCACTGTCGTGGCTGTCTTCATTCGCTAGAGAGTCCCCTGTTTGTTGGAGAGTGGCTGCACCGATTCCCGAAAGCTCTGAAGGGAGAAGTGTTCCTTTTTTCACATTCACCAGTTCCTTTTCTCGAGCAGCGGCTCCTTGCTGTCCTCCTTTTACTCTCTTCCACTTCATTCGCCTGTTCTGGAACCAGACTTTCACCTTTAACGAAGAAAGGGATCAAACAAAAGAAAGCACGAAAGAAAGTTAAATGGACCATTATTTTCTTCCTTTTTGGTCATCAGTGAAAAAAATAGCTTTTCCAAGGCTTATACAAACACACTATGAAAGAATGAATATGAAAATAAATCAGCATTGAATTTAATCATGTCCCACGTTCATGAGAATAATTTTAAAACTTTCAGAAGGTACCAAGTACTATATTTCACATTTTATGACATACAGTGTAAAAAATAGATGGGAAAGTACTCTATCATTTTAGGTTGTTCAAAGGTATTTAGCTTTATAAAGAGTTTCTGTGAATTAGAACTAACATTTAATAATTGTCTGGGCCAAACAGCAGCCCTCCTCCCGCCCCGGCCTGTCAATTCCTGAACCCATTTAAAAAATGCTCAGGGTGCTACTGATGAAGCTACATCTGGAAGGTCATTCTGTGCCACTGCAGTCCACGGCTGCATTCCCAAAGCTTTACTTGACCATTCCACCTCAGAGTGAGTCCATCTTCTTTTGAACTATGCTTTTTTTTCCTGCCCTTAGTACTTTTATTTTACTTTACATATATGTGATTCCAATGATTTCCTCAAAACAAGATCAAGATCCAAAATTTTCACTGATACTTGTTAATTGCTAATACTGAGATTGTATATTATGTTAGTCTCATCAGCTTTGTAGAGACATGCATTAAATGACCATCCATGACCACAACCATAATAATAATGGCATCATTTCATTTTCTTGTTTAGGAGGAACTCACTTCCTTTCCTGTTGCACTTCTCATCACTGTATATTCTTATTAGGCTAACTATTCCTTTTACATTGCATTTCTCTGTCTACCCCACTCAAAGTTACCACAAGCCTGAATTTTGTGTTTATCATCCCCAAGCCTTTATTTGAAACAAAGAAATAAACAGAGACAATAGCTTTTTTCACTACATGTGACCCTAAAGAGTACTGTTAAATTTCACCTGTCTTTTAGATTTATCGAAATGGAATGTTTTTAACTATAGCCTTTTTGCCTTATCCATGTTGATTCAAGGGACTGCATTCATTCATTTTTCATGACTGTATACGATTTCATTGTGTGAATATATCACAGTGTACCCATTCTCCTGTTCATGGACACTTGAACAACTTGTTTTTTTCCATTATAAATGATGCTGTTATAAATATTCTTGCATTTGTGTTGTGATAAACATGTGATAGAACTTCTCTGAGTATACATCCAGGAGTTGCCATCATACACAGGGTGTATGAATGTTGAATTTAACATGATAATACAGAAAAATTATTTTCCAAATCTTCATCAATTTAACCCCCCACAGTCCGGGGTGTAAGAGTTCTTATCAGTCCACATCTTTGTCAATCGTTGGAGTTATCAGTCAGTTTTTTTCCAATATAATGACTATAAATGTTATCGCACCATGTTCTTAGTTTGCATTTCCTGATTACTATAAAGTACAGCATCTTTAAGTGTTTATGGCCCATTTGTATCTCTTCTTTGTGAAGTGCCTCCACATCTTTGGGTTGCACTGAGTTGTTTTTGGATTTAATTTCATTCCTTATGGACTCTTAAAATATGTTCTGAATGCTAATTTAATGCTTTGTGGTTATATGGCTGTTACTATAGTCTCTCAATTTATAGTGTGTCCATTTCCTTTCCTTAGAGTATCTTTTGATGATCAGATACTCTAAAATTTATTATATTCAAATTTATCAATTGTTTCTCTTATGGCTATCTTTTTCATGTCGTCTCTAAAAATCTTCTTTCTTCTGAGACCATTAAGATATTCTTCTTTGTCTTCTTCTAAAAGTTTTAAGGTTTGCATTTCAAATTGAAGTGCTCAATCCATGACGTATTGATTTTAGTACATACTGCAAAGAAAATTTCTAATTTACTTTATTCCAGTTGTATAATAAGTTTATTCCAAGACCATTTAACGAATAGTCCACCCTTTTTCCAGAAATTATTGTTTTCAACTTTGTCATACATCGTTTCCATTTACACATAGCTTTATTGGATGCACTCATTTGTTATAACCTTTTGACAAAACCACAGTCTTAATTATTATAATTTCATAGTAAGTCTTTATATCTGGCAGAGATAGTTCTGTTTTATTCTACTCCAGGAATATTTTGAATATTCTCCATTTTCATTTTAGAAACAATCTCAATTTCTGTAAATGCAGAGTGCTAAAGAGAAGAGAAACATATTACATTTCTAAAGATGTACTTATTTAAGTGGTCTTCAAATCACAATACTCCATCAAAATTTGTACAGTTTTCTCAGATGCTGGCACCAAAAAATATTTAAACCAAGTCATTTCTCAACTCTGGATTTTCATTATTCTAGCAGGCCATAATTAAAATCTTGTATCATACATTATCCATACATATATTAATCCATTTAACAATCAAAAATAAGAAAATGTAGGAAAAGATTGCTTAGAAACGCAGAATATGTAGTAAAATAGACTGATTATAAACAAGCTCATTGGTGTTCTTGTATTATTATTACTTAACAGCCAAATGACAAGCTGTGATTTTTAATCACATATCTACTTAGGGCTAAGCCCCTATACTGATAGGTGCTATATATGCATTTTTCAAATACTCAAAATTTTTTCTCTATGATTCCTGTTTTATAGATGAGGCAGTTGAGACTCAAAGGTTAAGTGACTTGCCTAAGAGTACACAGATGGGAAAATGTGGTGCCAGAATTTAAACCTGGGGGTTGGTTTGGCTCCAAATTGATTTTTTTTCTTTTTTTTTGGTTTTGTTCCTGTTATATTTCAAACTCCTGCTTTTTAAACCTTCAGGTTAGAAAAGTAAAGAATATAAAGTATGTGAACTCCATCCATATGATTACTATCATTCAGGTAATTCTCCTACTCAATATAATTAGGTTTGTAAATATGACACTATTTTCCTGTACTGTAATTTAGGTAATTATACTACTCAATTTAATTACCTTTGCAAGCTTGACATTGCATGTTTCATTAGATCTTTTCCACATGAGTTGGGCTCTACTCCTGGCTTCACTTCTGAGTTTCTGTGTGAATTTGAGAAAATTATACTTCTCTCTGCCTCAATTTTCATATTTGTAATATTGGAATAATGAGCCTTTCAATATTCTCCATAGGGAAATTTTCTCCATGGACAATTCCAGATGGAAGAAACACATCATCATCATTGTCACCAAAGAGTGAAATATCCAGCCAAAATAATCTTGGCAGAAAATGGGAGGAATAGATTTCTTTAAATCTACACTTATTTCCTTTTCTGGGAGGAGGGGTGCATTAATTCTATAATACCAGTATAAAACCTGTTACGTGCAATTCTAAATGAGAAAAATGTAAGAATATGGTATTGATTTTAGAAACAGTATAGGTTATTTTGTGTTGTTTCCTATGTCTACCATGTGAAATTTTGCCATTTCATTTTCTTAAACAGACAAATGAAAGACTTCAGAGTTTTCAATAGTAGCTATGTATCCATACATATATATGGATATATAGATATATGCATGTATATGTGAAAGCATTTGATGATTATATAACAAATCTAATCATTCTAATACCTTTAGGTATTTTCTTGAGGTATTTCTTGAAATACCTTGAGGTATTTTCTTATTTCAAGCTACATATTTGATACAGGAACTCCGTGAATTTAGTAATGGAACAAAACACAGAAACAGATGCATGATGAGTACACCATATAAAAATGGGAAGGAAGAGTACAGAACTTCAAAAGTCAGTGTGTCCAGTTGTATTTTCAAATATAAAATATTGGGATGAATTGAAATATGGAGAGGAAGATTTTGGGGAAAAGCATATGTTTTTCTACAACCATCACAGTATTAAAAACAAATCTATAAAAGTAATTCCGGATTATGTCAATATTGCCATTAGAATAATAACTCCATGGTTTTATAAATAAAGAAACTTTATAGTTTAATTTATTATCACTTAATAATCCAGCTTCGTTGGCTGGATTGAAAAAATACTTTTGTAAGATAGCTAAAGAATAATCATTCAAATGCTTGACAATTTTTTAAATATGCAAATTATTTTGATTAAAATTTGCAAGTGTGTTTCATATAATAATCTGCACTTAAAAACTAAGTAGAGTAAAACTAATCTTGTGTTTCCTTGGTGACTTGGAATCTCTAGTCATTCATTCATACACTCAATATTACTGAATGTTTAGTAACAGGTAAGAGGGGTTAGATTGAGGAATGTGTACAAATAAATAAGAAATAGTTCCTGCCCTCAAGGGCAGTTTACTGACTGTATATGAGGCCTTTGGCATATACTGAGATGAGTAAAGATTAGCTTCATCTTTTATAGAATATCTTTAAACTGCTTGTTGTTGTAGTTGGTGTCATTGCTAATCCCCTAATAACAGGTTCCCCCAATGGTCCATGAGATGGCATGAACTCTATCCCTACATTCAATGTCCCACACTGTTTTGCTGCCACACAATTATTATAGCAAATGATTTCTTTCCTCTGGGAATCTCATGCTCTTGTTGTTACTGGCATCCTGTGTGTCTCTGAATTTTTTGTTCTAGTAACCTAGGGTAATACCTTAGGTGCTAGGAAATTGGATCATCAAATGTTTTGCATACAACTAAAATATGTCCATCTTGGAGTATGATATATAAATTTTGTGAACTTTTATTATTTTATTTGGGCTTAAAGTCAATTTATCTCCTATCGGCAATTTCTCTGGAAATGCTGGTTAATGAGTTTTGTTGTGTTTTTTTTAGTATTTCCTTTTTTTAAGATTGGATCTAGGGCAAGATTCCATATGAAGTATGTTTTGTTACATAGTATGATTAATAACTCAGATAAAAATAAATTCTTTCTCCCACAAGAATCTGAGTAATGAAAAATACCATTGTTCATGAAACGAAAGCAATATGAACCAAACTTATAGGCTCTTAATATTTCTGCATGAAGGTAATATTTTTCAACAAAATCTTCAAAATAAAAAAATAACAAAGGAAATAATAGCCTGCAGTATCAGTAGTAAATATTTAAAGTGCTCAGTTATAAACTTTACTTTTCAGAACATCTGATTATTATGACGCCTCACTTTTTAATCCCCTAGTTTACAAGTACTTAGTATTCACATTGCCTGGATAATCAAACTACTATTTAAATAAATAGGAAAACATTTATTCACATCTTGACTCTCGTTACTGAAGAAAGCAGCTAAGAGAATCTTACTGTAGCTAATTTGTGTAAATGATATTTCAGAATCTAGAAATCTAATTTTTCTTTTTAATAAAAATACTGTAACTGAGAATCATTGTTACTATTTGCTAAACATTCGTTTTATCTCTTTAATTTATTTAGCCATTCACATATGGCCTTCTATGTATAAGTTCATAATACCTGTCCTTGAGGGTTCACAATATATCAGGAGAACACAAATGAAATATGTAACTGTATTGTCATACAATTTTCTAAAATGGCCAGAGGCAAACTGGTTGATAGAAAGTAGCATCTACATAATGCTATAACCCATATCTATAGACTACAATAAATGTCTGTCTTTTGAAGAAACAATCATAACACGTAACATCTGGATGAAAACTAAATATTTCAGTGACATATCTATATGTCTCTAAACATCTGGAGTTTGTAGATTTAATATTTCAACTGTTTCTATTTGCATATGAACACTTGAAATACTGTAAACACTAACAAATATTTATTCACATCTTTAACATGTGAAAACATGCAAAGGAGTAATTGTATGAATATAATTTTATCACAGGTGTGATTAAATTTGATCATGGCGGCTGATCTAGTAAACCTACTGTATCAATAAATGGATCCCAGTAAGACTTATCCAAGTAATTCAGTGGCAAAGTCAGTGGTTAAACTGAAGAATTAGAACCAAGAATGCTCTATAAGGTAAGGATGAAAAATGGGGGAAAAGAAACCTTCTTTACTCTTCCTGTCTGAATAGATTTATATCTGATTAAGAGAAGGAATCCCTCGGCTATTTCCAAGAAGCACGTGGGAGCTACCGGTTGACTGCTGTTTCTATAGCATTGCAACATGGGGTTGGGACGTGGGGTGTGTGTGTGTGTGTGTGTGTGTGTGTCTGTGTGTGTGTGTGTTGGGGGGTGAAGGGGGTTAGGACATATTCCATGACTAAAAGCCTGAATCCCTCTGTAGAGGACTGCCACTCACCTTTCTCCTCTATTTTAACACAATGTTTAAGACCAGGAAATCATTTTCCGGTCTCTATAATTTTCAGTTTCAAAGTCTCTGTTTTTTCTTTTTGTACTTAGAATGCTTGAGAACCAGGCTCACTAAAAAAAAATGTAGTCATAAAACATTTACGATTTCACATGTCTTTGAACAAACTGAATACGCATTAGCCATTGGCAGCCGTGGGCAAATAACATGTTGAACAAGAAATAAACTAATTACAAGCCAATCATACGTATTATATTCTCCTTACCAAAAATGCAGCCAGAGTAATCATTCACATGACGAGCAAAATTCTTAGAGGACTGACCACTTTTAAATTTGACCCTTTAGAAATGTCATAGTAGTAGTAAATGCTAACAATTTTACCTCTTTTGTCATACCTGATGAAATTCAATTCAAATGACCTACTTTATTAATATTAATTTACAGTGAAAATTCACTACACTATTTCTATACAAGATTAAAAAAAACAGATACATCTTTTAGGTATTCTAAGTGAAATATTGTTTAGCTCAGTATATCATGAGTAAATGACTTCAGCAAATCTGAGTGGAAATATCAAAACTAAATTAGGCATTTTGCTCCATTACTGTGTTAACAAATTCCTGAATAGCAATTCTTGAATACATGGAAATTGTGTATTCTGACCCACAGCTGGTACTTATCTTGTTTAAACTACTAAGATCAACTAGAATGATGACCTTTGCTTGCAACATCTTGCCTAATCTCTGGGATAATGTTTAACAATAGTTAGCAATATATCACAATCAGTACATACAATTTTAAGAAATGAACTTTATCCTAGCCACTGTCTAATTAAGTGAAATCTATCAAATGTAAATATTGATTGAAACACAGAAACTCACCGTTCTTATAAGAGCAGTAGAATATTGGCAATTCTTATGATTCAATCTAATTAAATATTCTTATTATTTCTTGACAACTAATTTCAATATCAGAATACATGTGAACCTTCACTACACTTTTATTAGATTTTGGAGCTGTCTCCAAAATTATTCTAAGAACTTATAATGGCAATTATTACTATCATATGAATATACACTGACCACAAAAGTATTCAGTAATTTCAATAACTGGGAAAATTTCAAAAAATTGAAAAAAAACTGTTCAGCATAAGAATTAGAAGTGATAAAGAGAAATGAAGTTAAAATCCATCCTAAGTTAAATACATCTCAGGTTTTCATGACGAGTCATGGAAATAGTGAGATTAATTGGTAGAAAGTCTTTTATAGACAAATTCTCTAGAAATTGTCCATTATTAGATCTGTATTTACTATTTTATAGATGTCATAGAACATATGCAATGCTCTATATACATTTTTAGATAACAGAACATCTCTTTAAAGTTGAAGATGTCAACATAAAACTTGAACCGGCTTCTCAAAATTTCCAGAAGCTTCTTAGTTTTAGAATTCATTTTAAATTACATGCAGAAAACCTTATATGATCGCAAGGATACTGTGGAAAAGGAGTAATCTTTCATTACAGAAGATTTTTTCTTTAACATTACACTTTAAATGATGATCTGTGTTGCAACGCATGATATGTTTCAGAATGTTACTGTCGATTTATTGATTATTGACAAATAAGTTAATTATTTGTTTCCTTATTGAGGAAATACCTAAAATTAAGGCTCATTTTATATGTGTGTGTATATACATATAGGTAGATAGCGATGTATCTGTATATCTCTACGTCTATCTCTCTATTCATCTACCTAAGAACGTTTTAAAAAATAGATTCTTTACATACTCTCAAGGCTGGTTCAATAAGGGTGGAGTCTTATTTTTCTGATTATTTTCTATATTATTTCAAACTTGGATATTTACATTGGTAAATGGTTAGGGTTCAATTGCTTATTTCTCAGCCTTCTACTTTATACAGCTAATATCTCTGAAAATTAATTTAGGAGAGGGTGGAATTGTTAATCTTCTCTTTATAGATTTTGCTTTATTATTGACATTCTTAAATTTTACATCGTAGCCTTTGTTTTGTGGAACCTAAGGCAGTTCTGAATGTGGCTTTTAGAGCTCACCACACATTGTCGATATGCATTTCTTTAAAAAAACAAACAGCATTATTCAGGAAATATCTCTTTTTATTTTGAACTAAGATTCCACTGTATATTCCACCATCAAATTGTCCACCCTATTCTACCCCATTTTTCCCATCAGAGTCAAATCATATTTAATCTCTCAAATTAGCAGGCACACCATGATTTAAGCAAAAGAAATATCTAACCATTACTCTACGTGACTGTTAAATACTACTCTAAAGAAATGAGGAAATATCTAAAATCACTGGCTACACAGGTATTCTTGGATTACCTTGAATAGACAATATGTCTGATCTTGGAGACATAATTTATTAGCTAAGTAACTGAAAGTATTCATAGAAATGTATAGAAATAAACCTGCAAAGGGGAGGGATTGCGCAAAATGCTGAGTAAAACACAAAACCACTGTTTATTTGGCACAGGAAAAATTCTCCTTCACAGTCATCCAAAAAATGGACGTCTATTTGGAAAATACTTGGCATTGAGCCATTTAATGATTTATGAGTAACAAACAAAACATAATCCCTCTCATTCCCACTAATGTAATATGATCCAACTAGGTGGGATTTTCCATTTATCTTGGCAGAGGTATCATGAATTCAGGCTGTTTATCCTGGTAATCTTAGCTTACAAATCTGCAACATTGCACCTTTGATTAGCTCTGTGAAATGATTTTGCGAAAAGGAAGGATCTCCCATTCTTTCTATATTTGGCAGCCTTAACTCTATAAATATGTCCATTTTGTCACTCCTATAGTTTTATGCAGCTGCCTTCCCTCTTCTTCCCATTGTGAGACATTAAAAATTTGGCATGAGCTTTTTCCAAGTGTATCTGGATGGATGAAAAAGCCAGAATAAGCTTGTCAAACTTAAAAAAAATCTTGGGACAGGAGGGTCTTCAGACTGACTGGCTCTTCAAAGTATTCCAAGTGGCTCTGCCAACTGAGGATTATTAGATGTTGACTGAGAAGGGTATATGAGAATATGTTGTACACTTGAGGCTGTAAATTAGAAACTGGAAGGTTACTAGAGTGGTAACTGTTCCACAAAACAGCACTATATAATTAAAATATTTAAAGCTCAACTTTGTTCCAGTGTATCCATTTTTATTTAACATAAAACAATTTTCTTTAACACCTAAGTGCTAACATGGAATTCCTTTGCAGGATAAGCCTCTTTTTCTCCTTCTTTCTTCTTCCTCTTTGGCCAGATGGAGTTCAAAGGGGATTACAGACATCCCCTGCCTGTATAGGCATTGCATTATGGGAGACACAAACATAAAAGTCCGATTTCTTTGGAGATTTCAGAACTATTCTTCAGATTTGAAAATTTGAGTCCCGAGTGATATTTAAGGATTTAGTGTACCTTACTTTTCTCTAAAAGGAAACCTAATCATTATTGCAAATATTTATAATCACATGTATGTGGCCCATCAGAGCATGTGTGGCAAGTATATTGATTGGGTGATATAAACAAGGGAGCAGTATCTACAAATAACATATCAATTATACATATACATATTTTATAGGCAATTATGTAAATTTTCTAAATAAAATTACATCTAAAAACTGTTTCTGGTTATAAAGTAAGTTTTCATTTACGAGAAAGTTATTTCTTGTGAAACAATTCTGCTATTAATGGAAATGATTCAATATTTGTTGTTTTTTCCCTTTACATTATTAGAACATACAAGTTCTTTTTCCATATTTGAATCTTGAAAGGCTTTAAAAAAATCAATAAAAAAAAATTTTAGGAGATTAAACATCTTATTAAAGTTAAGGAAAACACTGAACAAAATGGAGTTAGATATAATATTCTTTGGTGTATACATTTAAGTTACTTTAATAAATCTCATGTTATTTTAAAGTATGGAAAAAATAAATCTTGCAGCAGAATGGAACTGAAAAATTGTACATCTATAATTAGAATATTTTACATGTGGAAATCCTATAGAAGGGGAGTTATTTAAGATTTCATATGTCAAGATATAGATTACATAGGTAAGTATGTATGACATTAATGCAAAATCAAAGTAATGGAATAGCTGTATCTCAATTAAAAGAAGATGAATGCAAAGGGTTCAGTTTATAACTCTATGCTTATAATTTTAAAAGCCCAACCATGAGAAAATAAACTGAAAATATCTCACTGGGATGAGTGCTCTGGCATCTTGGAGGAATATGCTTTCAGACCTTTAAGAATAGCAAAATTGATTGACAGCATACAATATTTTTCTGATGAATTTAGCATAGTAAAATTCAGCCCAGAAAAAAAGCCTTCAGATTCTTAATTTAAGATACTGAATGTGCACAGAAGTAGAGGAAAAAGACATGAGCATTTGGCATAACCAGGAACATTCTCTCAGATGACCCTGTCATTCCTCTCTTTTGATATTCAACACTCATCACAATAGTTAACAATTGTTCAGTTTTTGCTTCTTCCATGAGTTCTACCAGACTTGTCCAGCTTATTTTAACAAGATTTTATTTCTATCATCTAGCTCAACAAATATTTGTGTTGCAAAAGGATTAACTCACTATGCCTTGCATAGCAAAGAAGTTTTCCCCCCTCTGGGTGATAGATTTGTTTTATAGTTTATGCTAAAATTTATTTCACATTCATTGTGACATATAAACCTGAGTAGAAGAAAGAGAAGGTAGTTTTAATTTCCATTTTATGCCTGGGGGAGATTGTTACTTGTCTAAGAATACCCAATTCCAATTGGCAAATCTAGGATTTTTGTTCAGATTTTTCTCATAACAATTAAATTTTTTTCTGACTAACAAAAACTAAAGACATAATTTTGATTGGGAATTTAGATTCCACATGCATCCATCATATTTTCTTATTAACTTGCAAAACTGTTAATAGAGATTTATAGGACAAAAAACTTCTACACAATACCAAATTTTCAATTCTTTGAAAACCTAATTAACTCTCAGTGTTTGTTTTTGTTGTTATTGTTGTTGTTGTTATTTTTTCCCTTTATGAGGCTATAGTTAGATTGTTTCCCTAATGACCCCCAAAAAATTTTGTCTTCCTTCTATGTGTCTACTCCCATAGGCCATAGGCAGTCCTCTCTTACAGTGACACCGAGCTTGGTCATATGATTCGCTTTAGACAATGGGACATTAGTAAATATGATGCAAACAGAGGCTTTGAAAGCCCTTGTACATTGGCGTTTTTCCTCTAAATACTCCTGGGAATGCTTCTACCACCATTTGTGAATCCCAGGGAGCCTATCAGAAGATGAAACCACATATGCAACAGGGACAAGATGTCCCAGGTGAGGCTGCCTACACCAACCAATTCTTAGTTACCCACCAGCTGACTACAGTTCCATGAGGGCTCTAGGTAAGGCCAGAAGTAGGCCAATTGAGCCCAGTCAAAATCTTTGATCCTCAAAATTTTGAGCAAATTAAATGTTGGTAATTATTTAAAGCCATTAAGACTTTTGAGTGGCTTGTTACACAGCAAAGGCTAAGTGATACAAATTTTAAAGGGACCCTTTTTAAAAAACAAAGATTAAAATTGTGCATGTGCATGTATATAGTGTGGGTGTGGGTATGTATATATATGTACATAAGTTTTTCACATAATGGCTTCTGATTCTTTTCCAAGAATGGCAAGTCAGTTAGGAAAAAATAAGAAATACCCAAAATACTTTCAAAATTCCCAAATCAAATTTACAGAATTTCTCCTAAAAAGACATTATTCTTAGCCAAAAGTGAGGCCTCTGCTCTATGATCAGATAATGACAGGTAACCATAGGACATTCCCAGAAAAGAAAGCACAGATCTTGACTTTTCTCTAGACTAAGCACAGTAATGCATCCCATATTTCTGTAGATTACAAGCAAACCCTAGTTTCTTATTTCCTTTATGTATCATTTAAAATATAGTTTCATTTCCTAGAATTCACTGCCTCTATACAAAAACATTAATGTATAATTCCACCCTCCTTCTTTTTTTCTGTTTCCAGTTAAAAAAAAATAAAAGCAAAAAAACAGATGTCTGACGATGTAGATTTTGGATCCTGCTTTCCAGCATGCCAAATGTTGTACACTTATGGAGAGAACTTTGTATGTGAAGTTCAAGGGAAGGAAAATGTTGTGCTCCATAACTTCGGTACTAGTCGTAATATTTAATAAAATATAAACTGCCAATAAATAAAACCACATAAAAGTGTTCCTCTGTATATTTTCACTACCCAGAATTATCCTACTAAAACCTGAAATACAGAAATTAACAGAAGGAAAGCAGATGATTGAAGAAGTTTGATAAAATAACTTGCTCTCCTAAGACAGTATTCATCTGTCCACACCATGTTGATATTTCTTTGCTTCCAGTGGGATCCCTGGAGGAGGTGCATACAGTGGAAAAGGAAATGAGACTCTACTCCTAAGAGTGCCAATCAAAACTGCACTGTCCATAAAGATGTTTGCATTTGCCTTTCAGGAATGTTTTCCTAAAGATTAGCAACTATTAACCATCAGTAGGGTAGATTCTCCTAGGGAAAATCAGAACCCATATAAGGAGTGCTCTGGGAACACTACTGGAGCAAATCATTTGCCATTCAATTAAAATACAAGAAAGGACCTAAAAAGTAATTAATTAAAAATATTATTTAGGTCTTATTAACTGGTGTCCACAGGTCACTAATAATTTCAAAGTGTTCTCTAAATGAGTGGGTACCAGAATTTTGAACTTCTGAGACCAATATAATTTCAAAAATATTTGAAGTAGTGGGGTAGAAATGTTTACCAATGATCTATGTGGCCTTGCTCCCATAATTTCCCAGCTCCCTTGAATTTAAGTGGTACCATTGACTATTTCCGGACATTAGAGTGTAAATGGAAGTGACATGGGTCATTTCCAGGTGAAAACATTTAAAGGTCAATGCATGAACCTCCAACTCTTTCTTACCTCCTGTGGTTACCAAGGACACCACATGTCAGGATGCCAGAGGGTCAGACTGGGTCCCTGAGTGATTATTTGGAGTGCTGGACTTGTAAAGTTAGTATGGAGAGTGAACAAACAATGAACTTTTTTCTTGTGTCACTGAGGTTTGGGGGTTAATGTGCAACATAAACCCTAACCTGAGCAATAGAGGAAACTAACATGGGACTGCCAACTTTCTATTATGCAAAATAAGGAGATTTTAAAATATAAGCAAATAAAATTCCTCTCCATATGCCGTCATTATATAAAAGAAATAATATTTTAAAATCAAAAAAATATAAGGTACAATCACAGAACAAAGGATGATTCCTTAAACTGAATAAATGCAGTTTTCTATAAAACATGGATATCTTATTCTTTCTTAATTTTGTCATTTTGCTGGGCAAAAACTTCATCATGAAGGAGAAAATCTGTCTTCCCAATGATATTTAAGAACCACAGATCTAGATATTTCAAAAATGGCGGGAAAAGACTGTTGACCCAAAGCAATTAAAAATATCATATAATCTCAATATCCGACATTACCTGTCTTTCAGTGAGATCCAGATTCACTGCTATCTCATATCGCCTCAGCCTGGTCAGATAATTATGATGGGCAAATTCTGCTTCAAGTTCTCTGATTTGCTCTTTGGTAAAAGCTGTCCTTTCCTTCCTGGGTTTGCTATTGACTTCTGACTTGTAATTTCCTTCCTGGGAGTCTGGAAGTAAAAGACAGAATTAGATTTAGTTCATACATTTAAACATGTTCAATCATATCATTCATACCAGAAACATTTACTGAGTAACTACTTTTCCAGGTAGCGTTAGACATGGTAAAAATAGAGAGAGACCAAAGACAGTAAGACTTACCTCAACAGGGTGAGATAAATTTCTTTTTTTTCCCAGTGTGCCCCCAAGTGACTCACAACCTAATTGGGGAAGTGTCTAGTTTTCTTCTTTTGAAATAGGAACAAAAAACTTAACTGCTCTTAACATGCTGTTATAATAACAAGATAAAACAAAGCCCCTCTAGAAAACAATTTTATATATGAAACTATTCAGATACAAAATTTCTTCTAATAAGTTTTTCAACATAAATTCTTGAGGTCTAAGTATGACTAAACAGAGTGATCCTAAGAAATAGTGGTGACTCAGTATGTGACTATCCGAGCAATTCAAATATCTAGCAACTGGACCATAAAAGTCAGTTCAAGCTCAGAGTAAGCATACGTACGTGTGTGTGTGTGTGTGTATTTATTGGTTTTTTAATTTCAATTTAAGTGCAGTCTCCTTGAAGGCAATAGCAATGCTCTCCTTTTATTTTGAGTAATAGTGCAATGTGGAATCTATAAATACAATTTTGTTCATTTAACTCAAAATATGAACAGAGTTTTTTTTTTTTTAAAAGGACTTGATCATTTTTTTTTTTTTAATTTATTTATTTATGGTTGTGTTGGGTCTTCGTTTCTGTGCGAGGGCTCTCTCTAGTTGCGGCAAGCGGGGGCCACTCTTCATCGCAGTGCGCGGGCCTCTCACTATCGCGGCCTCTCTTGCTGCGGAGCACAGGCTCCAGACGCGCAGGCTCAGTAATTATGGCTCACGGGCCCAGTTGCTCCGCGGCATGTGGGATCTTCTCAGACCAGGGGTCGAACCCGTGTCCCCTGCATTGGCAGGCAGACTCTCAACCACTGCGCCACCAGGGAAGCCCTGAACAGAGTTTTAAATGTTTTTTCCCTACATAGGAGATAAACATAAGATGCACAACACCTAAAATTAGGTACCCAGACACCAAATCTTATAATGCCCTGTAGAAAAAATCATAATTTACAGCAAGCATATCATGCCATCTTTTCTTCTAAGAGTTCAAGACATAATTAACATATTTTACTTATCTTCATAATATCCCTGAGATGTAGGTTAGAAGACATTCTTAACATACTGAAGAACAGAACGTGTGTCTATAATGGAAAAAAATTCTACATATACAAGTAATAGATAATCATACCAGCTCTAATAATTCACGTCAAATTTACCTCAGTGAAATATCAACATTATCAAGATAAAGTGGCATGTCTGTACTCTCTCAAAAATTATTTCAGTTTTCTAATTATTTTTGAGCCTGTACACACAAATAGTGATGCCTTTACCAGGTAGTGATACAATGAACTCTTCTATGAAGCCAAATGAGAGACATGATATAGGAAAAATGACGGTCAATCAGATTACGAAGTGTGACATTTTTTTAATTGACAAATATAGTATGGTACAGCTTTATGAAGGACCTTTTAAAGTGGTATTTGTTTCTCCATCCAATGATGCTTAAATATGCTATGTACAAAATATTGTTGTTTTTTTAGTGCTCTTTTCCTTTCTGTCTGGCTGGGGGAAGTCTAACTAAAGTCAAGAGGGGTCTGCATAATGGAAATCCGCTAGACAAGGTGCTCTAATGTAAACAGTTTTGATTTGACTCTTACCAGAATCTACGCTGGCCAAATGTAAAGTTTTCTAGGTCTAGTAGCAGCAGTGGCAATAGGTTTGCATCAAAATTTTGGCATACTTGGCCATTAATTTCCTGTGAGGGATCACAGGGCATATTTCACTGCCTGGCGCACTGGCACTGTCATAAATTCTTTAGAATTCACAGACCACATTTCTGGGCTTGTCACATAGCCCCGTGTTGACTGCCTCCCCACCTTGACAGGGCAGTCAGGGCTTTATCCAGTGCAAAAAGTGGTTTGTGATATGTTAGACACAGGCTGACTGTATCTGATTGTAAGCCACTGGGACCAGATGAGTTACGGATTAGAAGATGTGTGAGTTCTCAGCTAGGCTATGTTTACACCATGTGAACTTACCTGGCTCTAAGTGGAACCTGCATTATCCACTTTTTTAAGCCATAGATTTGCCAACCTCCACATCTTTGGTGCATTTTGCTATTCTGGTATTATGTGAACAAAACTTTCTGTTGATTGATTTCTTTTTTTTTTTTTATTTAACTTTTCCATCAGCTGTACTGGCAGAGGCAAACTCAGTCACAGCCCAGAATATTCAGATAAGTCCCTCTCACAAGGACTCATGTTCTCACGTGAATCAAAAGTATATTTTTGCCAGTTTGGAGCCATGTTTAGTCTGAAATCTGTGGCTGATTATTCTTTATGTGGGGACAATGCTCTTTTCCCTTCAGTAATGCAACTCTGGAAACTGAAAGCAAAGCCAGGGCATTTTTTCTCATAAGCAATTCAATTGGAATGATTCATGGTTAACACATTCCCTTATATAAGCATGAATGAACAAATTCACATTGAGGAAAGCCTATTAAGTTGTATTTATTTTTGAAACCGATTTCTTTTAACTTTCGCAGTATTCAGCAGTACTTCAAAAATGCCACAGACACACACAAACATACAAAACTTGGGCCAGTTCTTGGAAGAAGGGTTACATGCAGTGGATCTATACGCATGCCCACTGAAACTAGAAATATACAAGAGAAGGTTTATACATCCAGTGACTGAACTTGAACAAAAGTCTGGCTATAATTCAACATTTATATCCAAAAGCAACTTACCAAGTGCCTGAATTCCAAACCAAAGTAGCTCACAAAGTGAAATCCAGTGACTAAAATGATGTGAATTGTGCACACTTACACTTACTATAAGCACAAATGGAATACTTATATTATAATTAACATGACAAAGAGTGGGTATGTGCTTCTTGATTTCATTACCTAAAGGAGAATGTCAATGTAGCTGAGGTAGCACCAATGTCAATTAGTTATGTGGACACTTTTATCCTTGGATCTGTGATTCTGTTGTGGTTTCCACCCATGATGCTCCCACTTTTTCTTTCCTGTGAAAAACATGTTCCTTGGGATTGCATTTCTGGACTTATATTTTCTATAATCTTGGATTTTAAACATTTTTTGAGTTTTTTCCCCTGTATTTTGCAAAGTCCATCGTTTGCTGACCCTGAAGCTTCTACTACTATCACCTGACTAGCTTTTCTGTGGTGGAAAACGGTTGAGAGCCTTGGACGAGGCTTTTGGCAAATTGCACGTTAGCTTCCATCTGTTTCCCAGCTGTTTCAACTGAGGCAAAACTCCCTCCGTTTTCTTCAACCTCCCATATCCTATGCCAAATGGTAGGTGTTGAGGGGGGAGTCTGGAAACTGCCTTCCTTTCTTGCCTACAACCGCAAACAAAATGTCACCATCTGTACAGTACATTGCCATGTAAAATAGTACAATTGTTGTTTCTCGTCTCAGATACTTTAATGCACATGTGGGTGCCCTCTCACACTCCCTCACCGCTTGGAGGAAATGTTGACTTATGTGTTCAGGTATAGTTGGCAGTCCCAGTTCCCTAACCTTTTGCTCCCTGGGACTATGCTAATGGAAGAAGTCTGCAATACTTCCGTGGAGGATAAAAATTGCCCTCCAAGGATCGTTTCTGTCTAGCATTTAGAACTTCTCCACATGTGACTTTTTATTTCCCCTAGTGCAAGAGGATGCCAAAAGATAATAATGTTTTACTGACGACAAGTAATGTGAGGGCTTGGTCTGTTCACTAGTGGCACAGAATACCTTTTAGCAAAAGAGAAATAATAAAGTATGATTGAGTATATTTTTGGCTACCCTGAGTAAACTTATTAACTTGTTTAAATAAAGAACATAATTTACCAATGTCTGTAAAATATCAAAATGTAAAGGAAGGTCTCCATAACTTAGACTAAAATGAATACTTATTTCATATTCTGAATAAAAAAATGAATACTAAGCCACAGTCTATTCTAGTGCTTTGCAACTTCTTGTATTAATGTTTTGTAAGCTATTCAAAATGAGAGATATTCTGTTATTATTAACAAAGCTCCGCAAATAGTAGATATAGGAAGCTAATAATTATATTTATATAGGCATAGAGATTGTGGATAGATGTAGAGTAATTTATAGAATAATCCTATTGATGCTAGTAATTTTCACATTTAAACGGGAAATTGCCTTCCTTATGGGAAACTTATCCAACTTGCTACTCCAGCTTCTTAATGAGTGGGCATTTCAGCCTTTCCAGATTTTTTTTTTTTCAGAGTAAACAATCTTACCCAGGGGTTCTTAAATCCTCTAGGTGATCCACTCTCCATATTTGAGAACCACAATCATAGTGAGCTAGTATTACTAATGAACGTGGCTATTATACACTGAGGTATGTAAGGGAAAAAAAGGATTGAAAACTACTATGCTAAATCTACAATAGAAATTAGCATTGAAAATATCCACTGTTTCTTATACCATTGATGTGAAAAATGTAGAGCCACTATAACAGTTTCTCTTATAAAGCAAACCCAAATTTCAAAGACAAAAAAAAAAAACCAGACATTTCCATTTTTAGTAACAGTTTAGTAATAGTAACAGTTGTATTCAACATGCAAAAGTCATTCTTTGGGCTGGACCAGTGATTATCAATTGGTGGATGTACTCGTTTACCATCCAGCCTCCCTCTTCATTGCCGCCTTGATTACTCATGGGATTGTCTAGTATGCTTTCAGGAATGAAATAAGTCAGATAAATCTCACATTAGTGAAACTGAAGATATATTTATTTTTATTACATTTGTGTTGCCAATTGTATGTTTTGAACAAATAATTTATAAAAGATACCCTATTTATTTCTTTTAAAGGCACTTAGGTTCTTACTTGGTGGGAGATATTGAAAGATTAACTGTGTATAGCCAAAACTTTTATGTAATAGAATAGTTACTATTACGTCAGAGTAAATTTTATTTTACAGATTTGACTTTTTCCCAATATACTTGGGCATAATTTTATACAACTAATTCTTAAAGTGAGAAAATCAAAATTCAGTGTACATGACTGTGTCAGTATTTAGCAGTAGCTACCTACATAAGCAAATATTATAATTGGTAACATTACAGAATCATACCACATGATGTAATTACATAGAGGGAAAGAGTATGAAGACTTGAGATACTTTATAAAATCTATGTATTTTTAGGTCACATTTTAGAATGAGAGCGAGAGAGAGAGAAATAATAGCACAAGATTGTTCTTAAATTAGTACCAATTTAATAACTTGGTATGAATCTGGATATAAATAATTTGAAAATAAATACCTCAGAATTTACATAAAAATAAAATATTTGGGTCTCTTAAAGTCACCCACACCTTACATGTAGATGTTTCCCCACAGTAGGTAATAATCTTACCTCGGCATTGCATTGCATTCCTAGGATAAACTGGCAAATGTTATAACAAAGTCCTTCTCTTTGCTTCCTCCCTCCTCTATAATTTTAAGATGATAGCAGTTATAAGAATTTTAGCCAATTTAAAGTAGATACAGGCATTTTAACAATATTAATTCTTCCAATCCAGGAGTACAGGATATCTTTCCATTTTTTGTGTCTTCTTCACTTTCTTTCATCAATGTATTATAGTTTTTAATGTATAGGTCTTTCACCTCTTTGGTTAAATTTACTCCTAGGTATTGATATTTTCTTCTTTTTGATGTGATTGTAAATGAGATTGTTTTCTTGAGTTATCTTTCTGATAGTTCATTTCTAGTATATAGAAATGTAGCATATTTTTGTATATTAATTTTGTGTCCTGCAACTTTACTGAATTCATTTATTAGTTCTAACAGTTTTTTTGGTGGCATATTTAGGGTTTTCTATATATAGTATTATGTCATCTGCAAATAGTGACTATTTTTACTTCTTTCATTCCAATTTATGTCTTTTACTGCTTTTTCCTTCCTAATTGCTGTACCTTAGACTTCCAATACTATGTTGAATAAAAGTGGCAATAATGGACATCCCTGTCTTGTTCCGGATCTTAGAGGAAAAGCTTTCAGCCTTTTACCATTGAGTATGATATTAGCTGCAGCTTTGTTATACATGTCCTTTATTATGTTGAGATGCATTTCCTTTATACCACTTTGTTGAGAGATTATTTTTTAACCATAAATGGAAGTTGAATTTTGTCAAATGCTTTTTTTGCATCTATTGAGATGATCATATGATTTTTATCTTTCATTTTGACAATGTGGCCTATCACGTTGATTGATGTGCAAATGTTAAACCATCCTTGAAAAATTCCACTTGATCATATTAATGTATTGTTAATACATTAATGTATTGTTAGATTTGGTATTGTTAGATTTGGTTTGCTAATACTTAATGTATTGTTAGATTTGGTTTGCTAATATTTTGTTGGGAATTTTTGTATCTATGTTCATCAGCAATATTGGCCTGTAATTTTATGTGTGTATGTTGTTCTTGTTTGGTTTTGGTATCAGGGTAATGCTGACCTCATAAAATAAGTTTGGAAGTGTTCCCTCTTCCTCAATTTTTTGAAAGACTTTGAGAAGGATAGGTATTAACTCTTCTTTGAACATTTGGTAGAATTCACCAGTGAAACATCTGGTCCTGGATTTTGTTTGTTGGGAGGTTTTTGATTAATGATTCAATCTTCTTACTAGTAATCAGTATGTTCATATTTTAATACTGTTAAAATGTCCATACTATCCTAAGCAATTTACAGATTCAATGTAATTCCTATAAAAATTCCAATGCATTTTTAACAGAACTAGAACAAATAATTCTAAAATTTGTATGGAACAACAAAAGACCCCAAATAGCCAAAAACAATCTTGAGAAAGAAGAACAAAGCTGAAAATATCACCCTCCTTGATTTTAAACTATATTACAAAGCTATAGTAACCAAAACAATATGGTATTAGCATAAAAAACAGACATAGAGATCACTGGAACAGAAGAGAGAGCCCAGAAATAAACCCACCATATATGGTTAACTAATTTACAACAAAGGAGGTAAGAATATACAATGGAGAAAGGACAGCTTCTTCAATAAGTGGTGTTGGGAAATCTGGACAGCTATATGCAAAAGTAAGAAACTGAACCACTATCTTACACCGTACACAAAAATTAATGCAAAACGGATTAAACACTTGAATGTAAAACCTGAATCCATAAAATTCCTAGAAGAAAACATAAGCATTAAGCCCCCTGACATTGGTCTTAGCAATTTCTTTTTTATATGACTCCAAAGTCAAAGGAAAAAAAGCAAAAATAAACAAATGGGACTACATCCAACTAAAAAGCTTCTATACAGTGATGTAAGCCATCAAAAAAATGAAAAGGCAACCTAGTAAATGGGAGAAGATATTTGAAAGTCATATTTCCAATTAGGGGTTAATGTCTAAAATATATAAAGAACTCATACAACTCAATAACAAAAAAAGTCAATTGAAAAGATGCTCAACATCACTAATCATTAGGGAAATGCAAATCAAAACCACAATGAGATATAATCTCCCATCTGTCAGAATGGCTATTAACAAAAAGACAACAAATAACAGTGTTGGTGAGGATGTGAAGAAATGGGAACCTTCATGCACTGTTTGATGGGAATGTAAGTTGGTACAGCCACTATGGAAAAACAGTATGGAGGTTCTCCCAAAACTTAAAAATAGATCTACCATATGATCCAACAATTCCACCACTGAGTATCTCTCCAAAGAAAATTTTTTAAAAAACTAATTCAAAAAGATATACACATCTTCACTGCAGCATTATTTGCAGTAGTCAAGATATGGAAATAGCCTAAATGTTCATGGATGGATGAATGGATAAAGAAATTGTGGTATACATATACAATGGAATGCTACTCAGCCGTAAAAAAGAACGATGTCTTACCATTTGTGACAAAATGGATGGGCCTTGAGGGTATTATGCTAAGTGAAATAAGTCAGAGAAAGACAAATACTACATGATTTCACTTATATGTGGAATCTAAAAAGCAAAACAAAACAAAACAAACAAAACAAAATAACACCCAGGCTCACAGACACAGAGAACAGACTGGTGTTTGCAGAGGGAAGTTGGGGGCCTGGGGGGCCATGAAATGGGTGAAGGAGATCAAGAAGTACAAACTTCTGGTTATAAAATAAATAAATCATGGGAATGTAAAGTATAGGATGGGGAATAGAGTCAATAATATTGTATTAATGTTGTATGGTTACAGATGGTAACTAGACTTATTACGGTGATCATTCCACAACATATACAAATGCTGAATCACTATGTTTTACACCTGAAAATACTATAGTATTGTATGTCAGTTTTCCTCAATAAAAATATATGTAATAAAAATGATCAAAATAAAATAGGTACCTAAGCAATAACTCATTTCAATTCTGTACTTTTTGTGCCCATCAATATATGACTATAGTTTTACCTTACAGCTTCTTCTTGATGGAGTCCCTTTGTTTTTAAATAATGAGACGTGAACAGTTGATTTTTTTTTTAATTCATTACCTTGCCTTTTTTATTATTTATTTACTATGTAGTTCTTTCTGATAGTAAGAGGCCAACTTAATTGTTCTTCCTTTGTGACATAAATACAAAGTGAAATGTCAAAGAACTAAGAAATTTTGATGAAATTAATATCATGATTGATGTACAATTCAAATATATTTAATAAAAACAGTATTTTTGCTAAAAATTGAAAAAGAAGCCAAAGACACACAAAATGGAAATATAGTGCAACTTGAGTCAAATTTAGCATAGATTTAGTTCTCACTACCAAATTCAAAGTATTTAACACAAAACAAAATCAACACATGTCTTCAGGGTAAACGTAAACGTCTCCAATCTTGCTACACACTTCTAGGCTCAGAAACTCATTACAGAAGCCTAGAATTGACTTTGTGCCTCTAGCTATATCCCAGGACAAGGGGATGCAACAGAACAAGGCACATGTACCTGCTTGGATTGTGCCTGATAGCAAAGGCTTTCACAAGGATCACCATTTCCACCTCCAATGGGACCAGGAACCCCTAGTGAAGAGCTTTTGACATACAGCATTCCATTATATTTTCCCTGATCATATTAGTTTAAAAGTGCACCTCTCCTCTGGGATCCCATGAAATGGTCGTGTTTCCTTTTTACAATGCTTACCACATTCTGCCACTGTATGGATCCTTTACTTCCCCTACTAGAACATAAATGTTTGATGTCAACTATTGTTCTCATTTATTCAGTAATTGGGGATGAATACGGGCATTCATAGTTACATTTTAATACACACATAAGCAATAGTCAAGGACATGAAGAGGATGCAAACCTCCAGTCCATTTCTCATTCACCTTCTATTCAGCTCTATGTCAGCAAATGGCATGGGGTTACATGGTGTTACAGTGTCCCTGAGAGAATGAGGAGGGAAAGAAACTCTTCTCAGAAATCAGGGATCTACGGCACTTGGCAGTGGCCAGAAGAATTGTGACATTTCTAATTTACATCTGTCAACAGGTCAAAAGGGACTGAGATCCCTTTTGACGTCAGACAGCACCACATAGTTTTTGCAGTGAGGCCTTAGAAAATTCAGCACCAATTCTGCTAACAGCTTGATAAATCCCTTGGACATGGAAGAGAAGAGCTTCCATAGTTTTCTTTTATATACTGGAAGACAAGTCTACGTCTTCTAAGAGTGTGAGGGCTTGCATTTATGCCATTGTTCTCAGCCTTTTTTGGCATTTCACCATACATATTTTTTGGCAAGTGACTTTAATATATTTTTATAGCAGTAACTCTTATAAATTACTGAGTTTTTCATTTATCTTCAGGTCTGCTTTGCTTCTCTGGATTCTAGACTTTAGGTAATTTAATATTAAGAAATTTGCCTTATTCATGTTCATATTCCCAATGCTAAGCACCTAATTCTGAATCTGTTCTGGATCTTTGATTTCCATGCTGTGGTCATGAGTTATGATTTCAGTGACAATCCTAAGGGGCTTTCTTCTGTTATAAAAATTTGAATGACCTTCAGCTTAAAAAAAGAGAAAGCATCACTCAGTATTGCTTTGTATTAACTTTTCAAAGCTCACCTCTTTCATATAATTGATGGCAGATGGAGACAGGTCCATATTCTATCTGAATATGGAGACATATTCAGATAGAAAAGTGCCAAAGCAGTGTCACGATTATAAAATTTAAAACCCAAGAGATTAAATGTTATACCAAGTGAAGGAACTGATTACACATAGTTCATAATTCCCACCCTCAGCACTATTGACATTTTGGACTGGATATTTCTTATTACATTTATATGCAGTGAAATATGAACATATTCAAGATAAATGGGTAATGGCTGTCCTGGGCAAGATATTTAGCAGCATCCCTGGCTTCTACTCACTAGATGCCTGCAGCAACTCCCATCTCCACTTCAGTGTTGTCAGATACTACGCAGGACTGCCAGTTTAATTTAAAATCCAGATAAACAATGAACAGCATTTTAGTTTAAGTATACCCCAAATATTGCATGGGACATACTTATATTAAAAATATTGATCTTTGATAGAAAATTCAAATTTAACTTGGAATTGTGTATTTATATTGGTGAAATCTGGCAACCCTACCCCAGTTGTGACACTCAGAATGTCTCCAATTGTTTTCAGTGCCCCCAAGGGGCAAAATTACTCCCAGTTGAGAACCACTGAGTACAGATAATATTTGAGACAAAACATCAATAACTCCAAGTTACACAACTCTCTCTAGGAATGACCAACTTGATTCAGAAGTAAATGTCTTATGTGCAAATACCACCACTTTCATTCCACAGCCAAGCCTTACCTCCTCCAAGTCAATGACTAGATTGTCTGCAGATTAAAATTGCTCATGAAGTTTTTTTGTCAATGCTATGTTTCTACAATACGTCAAATCACGTAAGAGCTATAATAAATCCATTATTTTATTAAATATGTATCATTTAATTAGTAAATCTTGGTTTAATTAGTAAATCTTGGTTTAATATGCATGAATTTTAGAACTTGAACAGATTCTTACAAATCATCTAGTTCCACCTGCTATATTTATAGATAAGAAATAAAGAGACTCAGAGTGACTAAAGTGCTCATCAGAGATCACATACTAGCAGGTCATGTTTATAGGCCTCAAGTGTCATTCAGTTATAGAAAGAGACATAAAAGCATTTTTCCAACTCCTCAAATATCCTTACCTATTGCATGGCGTCTTCCCAAGAGCAAGGATTTCAGAAACATCACTATTTAATTGTGATACTAAATATGGCTATGAAAGCTACACAAACAGAATCTTTATTATCCAAAATGCCAAATGAGCAGATGTTAAGGCCACAGCCTCTGCCACTTATCTGCATATTCAACAATTAACCTTCCTTTTCCGCATATTTAACATAGAATTAAAGTGAAGGAGATAAAATAAGTAAATCATTTAGCATAGTACTTGCATACTGTGGGCACTCAGTAATCAACTGCAAGCTCTAGGGCACTCAGTAATCAACTGCAAGCTCTAGCCATTATTAGGCGGGGGACTAGGCCCTAAGGACCTCAGTAATTGAAAATGATAGATTTGATAGAATCAGGAGTTAGAAAGTTTTTTTTTTTAAGCATATGAAAATTTTGTTCTGAAAACAGAAGTCAACCTAACACCTAGGAAGTTTAGAACTTAGACAGTAACTAGCAGAGCTTTATTTTACATTGAAAAATGCACACATCTCTAAAAGGATCTGTGTATTATTTTTGGCTAGTCTACAAATGAAGCTGAAGGTTTAATTATGATTTTTCCAATGAAACTGTTGAGGTGACATTTTACAAGGCCCAGTGGGATCAATGTATGAATTCTTGTTTCCTCTGAAAGTTTTATTGGGATATTTGATGAAATTTAACCAAACCTGGCATACCCAATAAACTGGAGTCAGATAGTGTGCTTGTATGTGTGTGTGTGTGTGTGTGTGTGTGTGTGTGTGTGTGTATGCATACCTGCATGTGTTTATTCTCCTGCAAAGAATCCTAGCAGCCAGGTATATGGTTTTAGGTAGAGAAGAGTCATATTCTGCCTTGATATTAGAGTATACAAAATGTTTAACATTCTTAAATTGATTAAAAAAATAAAATCAGAAGTATTTACTAAACAGCATTATGAACCCATTGTATAGTCTACTTACAACTTTCTTCACGTAGAGGGTTTGAGAAGTTAATCACATAGGTATTTTTTAACCTCAGAAATAACTATATGGGAAGATTAATAGCAAATGACTTATAAATTGATTTTTCTTTAATTTCACAGTAATAAGAATAAGTTATAAAGATAATTAATAGATAAAAGTAATACAATAAAAATAATTGGAAAATCCCAGCCAACTCGGGATTCTGGCCTATGCACCAAGCAGCAGTTGGTTTCCTTTTGACTGCTGCTGGTAGAATTCAATGCTTTGTGATCCATTTCTCTGTTGCAGCTGTACTGGCAAGAAGGAAAACAGCCTCAGGGTGACCAATCTGCATTAAGTCAATTTGTGATTGTTTCTGTAAAGGGATTTTTGCAATTGGGAGAAGTCTAAGAATTTATGACTTACATTCATGGAACATTACTTAGATACTCTCCACAAATAGAATTTT
The DNA here is from genome assembly GCF_028023285.1 of Balaenoptera ricei. Lineage (NCBI taxonomy): Eukaryota > Metazoa > Chordata > Mammalia > Artiodactyla > Balaenopteridae > Balaenoptera > Balaenoptera ricei. The sequence goes on from NC_082647.1 coordinate 69,655,364, forward strand.
GTTTACATTCACTAAGTAGTACATGCTTTATAAAAAATAAAAACCAATAAAAATAAAATCAGTGCTCTATGATTAAATCAACTTGTGATTTAATAATTTTACAAAATAAAAAAGTCTGATGTAAATATGTTTGAGCATAATAATATTAAAATGACAAAAGTGTTGATGATGGTTCTCAAAGTGTACAAGTCATACCATCCTCTTTCTCCTCATAATTATTACTACTACTTACTACTTATATATATTTTGAGTTGGGAAAAACTGCAGTGAAATTTACTTAGAAAAAAATCTGAAACATAAGATCTGACTGAAGAGATGAAATGATAATTTAAAAGAATTTTTGACGGTAAAATGTTAAGAACTACTGGGCTATGCGATAAAGAATACGGAAGCAAAGGTGGTTGATGACAGAGACCAGTGAAGCCAGAATGGTTGCAATGAATAAGAGGAAAAGATAGGCCTCCATTTAGTATATATATATTATTCTGAGAGATGAAGGAAGAGGTTGAGATCAGAAAGACTGATTCTAGAGTTACACTTCTTGGACAAAAGAAGGTAGGAACGATGGTCAAGTCTGGGATCTGCCTGTTGGTGGAGAAAGGAGTGTTGGGATCTGACAATCTTGTTGAACTCTGAGGCTCAATAATAAAGTGGCATTTGCCTACTAGTTTATGCTATAATCCGTCTTTGAATCAGGCATCCATAGCCTAATACTTTATGTTGAGAGTGTTGTGTGTTAGACACAAACATGAATAGTTTATTGTGTAAAGTGCTAGGAAATGGATCAATATGACATAGTACCTATCTTAAGGTAGCTTACAATCAAGTTGGGGATAGAAGCCACTTAAGAGAAATCCACAAATAATTATAAATAATCACTTTGGGTATACTATCTTGACAGTTTGATGTTTGATTGTCAAAATTTGATGTTTTGGGATGCATAACCTGTGTTTTTGTTAAGAGCACTTTATGGGAAATACTTGGGTAATATCATTCTTAGTCCATTTCATGGGGGCGGGAGCAATTTTAGAAAGATACATGTGTATATTTGCATATATAACATACGCTAACCATGAAGCCTTCCTTTAATCCCACATACGGCATAAAATATTCTGCAAAGCCTTAAGAATTGCTAACTATATAGGGAGCTTCTAAAATACTTTTTGGAAGTCTTAAATGCAATTACACTTACATAGAAACTTAAGAACTTAAATGCAATTATTATCTATGCCTTCACAATATTTTTGAGACTAACTTGAATGTAGCACTGTAAGAATTTCACTAGGAAATTCACTCTTCACTGAAGTGTGAAAAATAAAAATGATCATAATTACTTTTATATTAGATTTGAAAAATCTTCTACACTTCTTTTGAATCTCTACCAAGATAACATATAAATGGTACAGAGTTAAGTCTATGACAAAGTAAAGCTTTCATCTAGGTCCTCCTGACAATTCATGGCTTGTAATTTTACATCAAATTAAGGCATTACGTCAAAACTCACAGTTTAATAATTTTTTCACATGTCACAGATCACACCCTGTAGCTTTTGAAATGAAGGTTAGGTATTGAAGAGCATTCAGTGTTCCACTACACTGTGGAGGGAAAGGGGCTTGAAGTATCAACATTATGTTTTACTTAACACCTGTGGATCAACACCTGTGTTGTACAAAAGGAGTACAAAATTTACTTCTAAAATGTAATTTTCCAACACACACACACACACACACGCCAAGTGTATCCTCTGCTCTCTTGCAATAATTTTCAATAGGTGGAAAAAAATCTGAATAGTATACATTTTTAAAAGTTTTGCCTTGATTAAACAGAATTGTGGTTACAATTAAAGCTATATACATTTTACAGCTTTACATATTATTTACAACTTTTATGTATTTAGAAGGAAGAATGACTTAGAGAAAGTATCAGGAGCTTTGAAGCCAGCCAACCTGAGTTAGAAGTCCACTGTAGCTACTTAAAACCTGTGTGGTCTTAAGTCTTTTGAAATTCAGATTCCCCATGTACAGAATCTACTACACATGATTGCTGTACAGAGGAAAATGAGCAAATTTACAGTGTGTATATCTGAGATGTATTATGAATCCAATAATATACACCTATTATTAATAATATTATTAAACTTAAAACGTATCATGAGTAAGATTTAACTAACTGAAATTTTTACTAAATCACATTTATTAGTCTTTTAATTTTATTTGAATTGCTTAGTTGTCATTTCTCACCTAGCATTTAGTTAAATACATGTTGATTTGTTTTTTAAAAAATGATATTGATTTCAAAAGGAGGTGATTATATTTTCTAGCTCTTTCTACCAACACACATGTTAAAAGACCCAGCTGTGCTCATAATTTCTTTGGCCAATCAGCAAGGTTTAATTATATTTCCTTTTAAAAAATAAATGGGTGTTGCAAGGCTGTATGATTTTATTTCTTCATACTTTCTTTTTACAGCTTTGCTACTAAAAAGTGTAGCCAAAATTAAAGCATACATTTTTCCTCAGTGTAATTAAATGTCATTGTCTTTTATTTTCAAAGTAAGCCAAAATAAAAAGTGTATATATGTTTGTATGTGTGTGAGTACATATATATTTATACTCTGAATATTTAAAATATTTTGTTTTATTTACTCATCATTGGTCACACAGGCATTTAGTCAAATTCAGGCAAATTTTGGTACATATATAAAGCACTTCTAGATTTTTACATTTTCAATCACATGCAATATTTGAATCCTCTTTTTGAATGACTACAAATGAATTGTATCCAGTTGTGTGCTGGAAGGTGGGAGGAAATGCTCTGGTTTGTATTTTCATGTTGTAAATACTCTCACCATAGTGAATTTCAAGCCCGTAAGTTAATGTGACGGCAACTAGCTCTCAAACTTCCTGAAAATTTAACAATTGCCTCTCTAGAACCACTACTAACTGGCCCTAGCACACTGTTTTAACACCTTACTATTTCACAAAGCTGAATACTGGGATTCAGAAACTATCATAACGTCATGGATAACAATCTATAGTTAGAACCTTCTAGAAAAGAAAGATAGATTAGGCTAAGAGGGTATGATTAGCTAACCTGGGAATGATCTCAATGATTAGACAATAGTATTCAGAGCAGTATTCTAAAGTTTATCTATAGAACTGATGACATTTACCTATGATTCATTAAAAACCCTTCCTGCTGTGTTGATCTGACAATCAATTCATCAAAATGGGTAATCACAGAGGCTATGCTCATGTCACTGTGAACAAAGAAAAGGTTAGAAGTTGCTATAAGTAAGTGAAAAATATTTCTTTTTAATTCTGTTCAACACACAGGGAGCTGTTGCTAATCTTAGATTATTGGGGTATCCAGCAATGATCACTGCATCTGAGTGTTTCGTTGTTTAAATGAAATAATAGCTGTGCAAACCTAAAGCATAGAATAAAATATGTCAAGAAGAAAAAGACCACCCTTCAATATCCAAGTACTGGAAACTAAAAGCACAGACACGGTCGCATAAGAGTGAAAAAAACCTCTAAATTTCCCACCTTTGTAATAATATTTTTCTCTTAAGATGGATACTGGTGTTATTTTCTCTTGAAGATGTTTCCACGTTGAAATTACTTAAGGAACTAGCAAATTGAAACAAAGAAAAAGATGAATAATTGTTTGGAAGACAACAGAGTACCCGATTTATCAGGACTGTCAACAAAGATAAAAGTATTTCTTAGATGCTCTCTTGGTTATCATGCTACTTTAAGTACCAGACAATGTAAGTAAACTCTACAAAGTACCTACTCTCTGGAAAGAGTTGGCTTACAAATAGTAAACAAAAGGAAAACTACTACGTATATAAGCCTTGTAGCATTCTGAGAAATGTGTATGAGTGTGTCATTTTTGTGTCATGTGCATTTTGTTTCACACACGTTTAAGTGTGTGTGCTTATGGGTATGTACTTGTGGCAGTACTAAGGGAAAATTTTCCTATTTTTAAGCTTATATTTAATTACAACATCAAAGGGAATCTTCCATAATGAGCACTTACTATGAAATATTGGAAATTAAAAAGAATGTGTTTATAATTAAGCTCCATGTTAGTAGCCACACAAGAAATGTCAATTAATCTACACTAAAACACCAAGTTTTCTGGCAATAGCTATGGAAATGAAAATGGCAACACACTTGTAAAAACCTCAGTGGTGTGAAACCCTGTTCATTTATTTAATAGTTGTAATCCTTTTGTTCTCAGTTTACTGCCAGCCTCAGGTTCCTTAAGTGAACAAATGAGATAATATACAAGAAAGTACTTTATAAACATCCCCATAAATAAATAGAACATTTTACCTGGGAGAAAGTTTCTATAGCACTTTGAAAATATATTTTTACAATGTAATTGTATTTTTTTCTCCCCAGACATCAAATAAAGTGATACTAGTTTTCTATTATTGTCTCCTTCAAATACCTACACATTTCCTTCCTTCAACTCTGGAATATACTATTTCTCAAGTGAAGAAGAGAATATCTTTGCAACATAGAAAAGTTTTGAACTTGAGTTTGAAGTATGCCAAACTCAGTAAAATCCATGGTATTAAAGATCTAGGCTATTGGAAATACTGTACTCAAGTGATTATAATTTAATTGCTCATTATATTACAAACAGAGCTCTTCATGCATTTAGTTAGCTATAAAGCAATGACTTGTTAAAAGAAAGTACTCCGTGGAACATAAGAAGTTTTTTATAATGAAAAGAGAAAGCTCCATAATTCATAATTATATTTAATCATGAATTTGAGAAGAGCTCCAGCATTTTACACTTAAATAAATCACACTGACATAAAATTAATATCCAGATTAGTGGTTTGGTAATGCTTTAGTGAATCTGTATTAATTCTTCCTCTCTAAGATAATAATTGATTTTAACAAGGGTTTTCTCTTTAATGATAGCTCATTATCCTCAAGGAACTATATTGAATGTGATGTGTATATTTCAAAATATATTTGCCACACTAAATGCAATTTATATACAGTATTATCCACACATTCTCCGTGTTATAGAGAATGGTATACACACCAAGAAAAAAATATAACAATTATATTTATTATGTTAAACAACCCATAGGTAAAGTTAAAATTTATCTAATGTTCATAAATAAGACAAGTAGTAGAAAAAGTTCTTATTTTAGGTATTCCAATAGTTCTATAGGAAGAAAGTTTTTATTAGCTTAAGTAAGGTCTTTTCTGATAATGATTATGCTCTAAAAATATGAATTAAGGTTTCTGTTGAGAAAAATAAATCATCATGCAATTCGCACAAACCTGTGATACTTGAATATACGTAAAATGAATGTTGGAAGAATATTTTCATTGCTCATTTTTACCAATAATCCAGGTTTGCCTCATGAACTCATCATAACAGTATCTCGGCGAGGTATCTGTGCTTTCCACATTAAAATGGTAAGACATTTTCAGACATATGGCTCAAAGATATGTTTTAGTAAATTCTATAGCTAAGTTCAACAAGCCCCAAGATTCTGCTTATTATGCAAAAGTCTACTTTGATGGTTCAATTTCTTTGTCGTCTCATATTACACTATTTCCTTTCCTTAGCAATTGTATGCATTAACATAACAAAATCTCAAGGATCATGATCTAGGTTCTAAAATGTAAAGAAAGGAAGCTCAATTTTATGGAACATGAAACTAAAGCTGCTGTGAACAGTTATTACATTCTAGTGGCAGCGCTACAAGATTTAATCTTTATAATTGCTTTTAATAGCCAATAACAACTACGAATCCTGGAATGTTTATTATTGCAATTTTCCTGAAATTGGTAGAACATAATTTCTCATTTTAAAAGATGACCATTAACAAAACAATAAGACTTTTAAAATTTAATTAACTTTGAAAAGAACGATCACTTTTTCTAGGATTAGCATGTATGCATTAGCTCATCTTCTTACAAAGACTTGACTTCAGAACTCTTTTTATTTTTAAATGCCTCAATTTACAAACCATGTTTTGGAGGGTTCACAAGACAAACTCAAATAATGGAAACATAATAATCTCAGAAGGATTTCCTTTATCCACTCATTAAAGTGGGAAAATCTGGTCTTCAAAATGCTGAATAACCTATCATGCTAGAGATATTCCCAAAGTATTCAAATTCATCCTTATGACATGTGTTTTCTAATTAAGTTAATACATATTGGAAGAAATATCAAGAATAGGCCAGCTTTGTCTCTTTCATATTTAAAAAGTCTTCAAGATTTAATGTAATATTTTCTTCTCCAAATTGTCATTAGCAGCATGAATAATACATGTTTACAGATAAAGCACAGCTACTTTAAAAGTTGACTTAAATAGCATTAGTTAATTGAATAACAAGACAATTTTGAACCATACAATCATGTAGTAGGGGACTTCTTTTTTCTCTTTAAAAATGTAACCAACTACACATAAAACAAAAGTTGATGCTGCTGTGGATGAGGAAAAAAATAAAACCAGGAAAGTGAATATCTCATCACACAGTAAATAAATGACAGATTTCGTTTGGAAGGTTTAAGATGGCCCTCTTTTTGGAGTCTGTATAATTACTGCTGGACTAGAGAGGGAAGGATAGCGGGCCAGAGAAGGGGATCTGGGTCCTTTATTGTTACCATTAAAGTGATACATAAAACTGTCTCCACATTCCATAAAAATGCCATGGTGCTTCAGGAAAAATACAGACCTGAGACAATAGTTTATTTTGGCTGGAACTAAACTTCCAGAACTGAAGAGTTACTGCCAGAAATAGGAACCAGCTTTGAGAAAAATTTAACTGAACTAGTATGCAAAGAAAGTGCTGCAGCATTAATACCCTAGCGCTTCAGGATCTGAATCAAGGGTCCTTTGTTAAGAACCTTGCAACATAACTGATCATTCAGAGGACGTAAAGGGGTATGAGGTTGCAGTCCAGTTAGCCAGGGAATACCCTTTTCCTCTGGCACCCACTTGCCAGTACAACTATAAAATAGGAGCAGAAATGTCTCACTCTGTAAAGGATTAATAATAGCTGATTTCCATGAAATTGAGTTGTTCTCTAGCTAAGCCGCAGTTGACCTGGGTTCTAGGGAGGGCCTCCCACAACTCCCTGAATAACCAAAGCAAGTCACCCTGTCTGGGCTTCCTCATCTCTGTTCCCCGTGTTCTTTTCTCTCAAAATGGGGAATTCTCCAAAGGGCTATGCTTAATCTGCTATCTTCCATTACGAATTTTCATATCTTAACAGTTCTCCATCTTCAAGGTGTCAATTATCATATGAATTCAACTCAACTAATATTTATTGAACACGTACAAACTGGTAAGTCATATATCATGTAACTATATTAAGTTAAAAAAAGTGTGTGTGGAGGGGAGGGGTGGTGTGTGTGTGTGTGTGTGTGTGTGTGTGTGTGTGTGTTGGGTGGAGATATCAGGAAAAGGGATATTTTTTATATTCAAAAATAATTCAAAACTTCAAAGAACAGGCTTAGTGCCGGAATAGAGATACAAACGCCCATGGATAATCAAAGAAGAAAAAAAAAAATCACATGAAATTGAGGAATCATGAAAAGTTTCATGAACAAATTACACTTATGATGGTACTTAAAAAAAGGCAAGCCTTCTACAATGGGAGATGGCAGAGGTACCCTTCCAGGTAACAGGGAAAATAAGAGTAAAAAGTAAGGTTAGAAACCAACTAGTGAGTGCAGAAAATAGCAAGTACCTAGATTATACAGTACACATGGAATAGATGACAGAATCATCCCAGAAAATAGGCTGAGGCCATCCGGTGCCTTGAATGACAGGCTAAGGAAGTAATATGTTTCTGACCAGAAAAACAAAATGTTCTATTACAGTGGTAAGGAAGGGGATATGGCAAAAGTACGGGTGCCCAGCGTACAGGCTCATGGAACAAGGAAGGGTAGATCAGGACACTATGCTGCTGACAAACCATCTGAAATTCAGGGCAGGGCTCTAGTGCAGCAGAGAGCCTGATACCTCACGGAAAAGTAAAACAGAAGACTTTCAAATTTAGACAACACTATAGAGATTAAGGCTAAGATGGACTTGTGTGCATTGCAAAACAATTTATTCTGAACTCTCAAAGTTGGTGAGCAGACAGGACTACAGATCAAAGGTTTTGGGGATCAACAACTAAGTAGGGTAGATGTCAGGAGAGCTCTCTCAGTCCCACTCTTCTGACTGCCTCCTGGCATTCCCTCTCGGTTGTCTTGCCACTCCCTACAAGTCAACAGATTTAGCGTTTTCCTCCTCAAAACTAAACTAGTTACCTTTTCCAAACTCCCTATCAGTGGCATGAGAGCTTTCTCAATGCCAGGCTCAAAATCCTTAAATCATTTTGATTCCTTCCACTTTTTCCCATCCCCCACAATCTATTAGTCGCAATGTTTTGTGTAATTTTCCTTTGAGAAGGTAAACAACACCTGAGTCAGGTTCAGCATTTTGTGCTAAGATTACCACAATAACCAATCAGCCCGATTCACACTAGATATTTGAATTTGCTTTTACTCTGCCTAAGAAACTATGTTCTTATTTTATCAAGGTAGGTATCATATGTTCAAATGATGCTGGACTCAGTACTCTATCCCAAGAACATTTTAAACTAATTCCATCTCCTGTGGATGCAATTATTCATAAAATGTTTACTGAATGCTTTCTATGTGCCAATAACTGTGCTGGGCACAGCAGAGGACACGAAGGTAACCAAAAAATTCTTCCTGCCCCTGAGGAGCTCACAGTATTAGAGAGGAGAGAGTGGGGGGCAGAAAGAGAGAGGGAGAAAAAGAAGAGAGAGAGAGAGAGGGAGGGAGAGAAGGAAAGAGAGAGAGAGGAAAAAAAACATGGATGCCAATTATACTCTTCATTGTACTTTCCTGTAGTTATAAACTTTGAAATATAAAATCAATTAAACTGAAAAGAAATCAGTCAATACAATGAAGGGGGTAGGGTAGAGGTATTTCCATAGTGGTTTGAAAAGAGAGAGAAGCACTCAGTTTGCTTGATTTTAGTTAAGACGGAACCCATGGAAGGCAAATGTGAGCCAGAATTTGGAAATGGAGAAGAGTTTGCCTAAAAGAGAAACCCAGAATTGCATTAGGATCAGAGTGAACAGAGGACTGAGATGGAGCACCTTGAATGTGCCAGGAACACTAACTACCTCAAAGTGCTAGAAATCAGGATGTGGGGAAAGAGGCGGTTTAAGGCCAGGGCCAGCCTGTGAGAGCCTTTAATTTCCATGCTGAGTGTTTTCTCTTAATAAAAGCCATTGATGGGGACTTCCCTGGTGGCGCAGTGGTTAAGAATCTGCCTGCCAATGCAGGGGACACAGGTTTGATCCCTGGTCCGGGAAGATCCCACATGCCGCAGAGCAACTAAGCCTGTGTGCCACAACTACTGAGCCTGCGCTCTAAAGCCCGCGAGCCATGACTACTGAGCCCGAGTGCCACAACTCCTGAAGCCCGCGCACCTAGAGCCCGTGCTCCACAAAAGAGAAACCACCTCAATGAGAAGTCTGCGCATAGCAACCAATAGTAGCCCCCACTCGCCGCAACTAGAGAAAGCCCGCATGCGGCAACGAAGACCCAATGCAGCCAAAAATAAAAGATAAATTAATTAATTAATTTTTTTTAAAAAAAAGCCATTGATGGTTTTAAAACAGGGGAAATAAAAGATTCATTTTGAATGTCTAATTTTGGTATTTATAAATGAAATATGATATATACTTCCTCTATACTGCTTTGGAAGTCTTCATTCTCCTCTCCAGAGTAAATAAAAGCAGGGATGATTTAATGTATCATCACTAATAGTAGTGCACGGTAGGCACTGAACAAAAACCAATCAATTAATTCTAGCATAAGCTTGATGGTCAAAGATGGTAAGCTATTACCTCTGGTAAAATTCCAATACAATAGCATTTCTAATCACTAAAAAAGAGAAATTCTTTAAGAATATAGTGGAATTTTACAGCATTCTTGATGTTGATATAATAGTAATGGCTACCCCCTAAGTTGTGCTTATTATGTACCAGGCTGTATTCTAAGCACCTACATCTATTGACTCAATCCCTCATTTCAGGAATAAGGAAACTGAGGCACAGAGAGGTCCAATAACACATGCAAGGTCATGTGGCCAGCAAGGCCAAAGCTAGGGTTTAATCCTGAGGATTCTTCCTCCAGCGTCTGTGCATTTAGCCATTGAACACAACAATCTTGTCCAAGTACTTCATTTTGAACCCGTATCAAAAGAAATGCAAAGAATGAAAGAAATGCAAAATAAGGAGAAAAAACCACATGAGCAACATTTAATGGCTTGAACCTTCCCAATATAAAAACTTCAAAGCCATATCGTTTCAAAATTCTCAAGGTCTTTAATTACGTAGGGGACCACATTATTAATAAACTGACATGATTACTAGGTAATTTTGCTGCACCAACATAAGGCCACTGGACCTTAACAAGCACATCCTGGGAAGAAGGAATGATCTAGAACCCATCCAGTGATAAACTCATTGGCTTCTCAGCCTTATATTCTTCCAAAAAGGGATCTAAACAGCTTGCAAAATACCATGTTTAATAGTGTGATACTTACTATTGGGTATAACGATAGGCTGTTATTCTTCGACTGCTTTGAACATAGAGGCATCTCAGCATTTAATTCATTTTCTTTTGACTTTTTCTGAAAATTCGTTTTCAAATGCAGTTATGCTTTTTTTTTTTTTTACTGCTCAAAAGAAACTATGGTAGGTGAACTAGCTGTAACAGGGTATTCTTAGGCTACCCCTATAGAAGCTTTTCACTAAGTGTAAAACTCCTTTGTAATTACTCATGTTCCCTGAATACTCTAAGTAATTTACAATATTTTCAACAAAATGTATGTGGCATAGAAGCATGGAACATATGTTGTGACATCTTTTGTAAACACCAGTCATGTAAGCAGATCTTCTTTCTCAGCCAAAAGAAGTAGTTCCTATTTGGAAGGCAGCACTAACATCTTCTCTTTGGAAGAGAAAATATACACTATGAGTATAAACTATATAATGGTCCATATAAAAAGTTAAATAAATATATATTATTTTATATAAAGATATGCTAAAGAACTACTAAACCATCATAATTTTTTATTAAATTAACTTTTAAATTTTGAGATGATTGTTGATTCACATGCAGCCATAAATAACACAAGGAAACTCCACATACTCTTTGACGAGTTTTACCCAATGGTAATCTTGCAAAAGTAGAGCACAATATCACAGTCAGGATGTTGGCATTGAAACAGTCAAGATTCAGAACACTTCCATCACCATAAAGATCCCTCATACTACTGTTTTGCAGGCCAGTGCCCCCTGGGCTCCATCCCTTTATTTCTAGCAACTGCTAATCTGTTCTATTTCTATAAATTTTCCTTTTCAAGTATGTTATATAAATGGAATAATACAACATATTTATAACCTTTGGGATTGACTTTTTTCTCACCATCATTCTCTGGAGATTATCCAACTTGGTGAGATTCATCAATAGTTAACTCGTCTTTAATTCCTGACCCTCTGAATAGGGGCTTTCATAGAGCAAAAGTTGTTTTGCTTGAGTACAGCAGTTGTTGTCTTGAAGTATTTTGCTCTGTGAGGCTACCCCTTTTCTGGACCTTTGCCCAAAGACAGCAGACTTTTGTCAGAGCTTTTTTGTTTGTGTTTGTTGGCGTTTTGAGGTTGCTGTCTTCTTCAGCTCCAAATCTGGGACACAGAAGGCAAAAGCCAACTCAGGGACCTGACCACCATGTCATTTCTCAAGTCAAATTCCCTAGCCATTCTGCCTTCCTTTCTCTACCTTTCAGAATCATCTTAGGTTTGTTTTACTACAGTGTCCAGTATTTTCAGTTGTACTTAATGGAAGGAATCCACAAAAGTACATTTATTCTATCTTTCTGGAAAAAGAAGCCCCCAAATTTACTTTTAATGTATAAACTTATAAACTATGCAACATTATTTTAAAATATGAGTGGTGTAGAAACCATAGTTATGTCTTTTTTGCAAGCAATTTCCATGTGTTTATTTTCAAGTATAGGGATTAGTAGTAGGAGAAAAGGAAATGAGTTTTACTCTCCTTTGTGGAATGCAAATTTCATATTTATGTCTGTTAGATGTCAAAGGATGACTAATGTCTAAATTCAGAATTTTTAAAACTTGAGAGTAAAGCGAATCAAGTTTATTTATATTTAAAGTTTTGTGCAATTTAGGTCCTTCATTCTCTTTCTACAGTTGATTCAGGTATTTATTTTATTTTTTATCAAATACTTAAAACAGCAATTCTGTGTCCAACACTGTCCTATGAACTTGGAGGTAAAGGCTCAATCTCTGCTATCAAGGTTAGGAGATACAGGTTAATACAAAATTTTAATGCAGATGACTCATTCAAAAATAAAGTATGCACAATAAGCTACAAGACTATTGAGAGGGAGGGAGTACATACCTTTTCTAGGGTGAGTTAAGGATGACTTTAAGGAGGAAGTGACGTCTGGGGTGGGTCTTAAAGAATGAGAGGAATTTCTGTAGATGTAGAAATAAGAGTATTCCATACAAAGGAAATAGCAAGAACAAAGTTTTATAAACACAAATTAGCACTGAATGCCCTTCCCTTTGGAAAGTAATGCTCTCCTGGGATTGAAGATCCCATATGGAGAATGCTAGAGTATTGGTGAAAAAAACATGGGTAAGAAAGTGTGGGCTGTGAACAACACGGAGCATATTATTAATCTGAGGGTTTTAATCGGGGTAGGATTAGATGGTTGTGTCTTCAGAGCAAGAAACTGACCTTATTCTTTTTTTTTTTTTTAATTAATTTATTTATTTTATTTTTGGCTGTGTTGGGTCTTCGTTTCTGTGCGAGGGCTTTCTCTAGTTGCGGCAAGCGGGGGCCACTCTTCATCGCGGCGCGCGGGCCTCTCACTATCGCAGCCTCTCTTGTTGTGGAGCACAGGCTCCAGACGCGCAGGCTCAGTAGTTGTGGCTCACGGCCCAGTTGCTGCGTTGCATGTGGGATCCTCCCAGACCAGGTCTCGAACCCGTGAACCCTACATTGGCAGGCAGATTCTCAACCACTGCGCCACCAGGGAAGCCCTGACCTTATTCTTTAGAGTCTCTCCATCCCTCCTTCCCCACCCTCATCCCAAGGATTTCTCATTTTAGGCACTACTGACCTTTGGACCAGATAATTCTTTGTTGTGGGCACTGTCCTGTGCATTGGAAGATATTTAGTAGGATCCTTGGCCGCCAACCAGTAGACTCCAATAGCATTTCACCTACGTTCAAGTTGCGACAAGTATCTGTCTCTATATATTGCCAACTGTCACCTCGGAGATGAAATCACCCTGGTTCGAAAACAACCAATCCCACTTTAAAGTTCTAGCACTGTGCTGACACATAGTCAGTGGTCATTGAAGGATGTTTAAATCAATGTTCATACTTGCATTTAAAAAATGAGGAAGGAAGCATTGGGATAAACTGGAGAAGTATTCTTGTAATGATACAGGTGAAAAATAGCATTTCTAAACTAAGAAATTAGATTAAGGGAAATATTAAACAGTTGTTCAGAATGTAAAATTGATAGCCTTTGATAACTAAATACATAAATAAATTTCCTATTGGTAAGTGGTTTATTTTCTTTCCTTATCAAACTTACAGCTGAGATCTTAGAGCTAAGCAAATTAGCATGATTTGAGAGAATATTCAAATTATTTTAATTCTGCTCTTAATTGATGAGTACATTAACACATTCATTAAATTGACTTGGTCAAATAGGCACCTACATAATATATGGGGCCTGAGTTTTAGACACTTTTTGCTTTTTAAATCAACCACACATTTTTTTTTTTTTAAAGAAGTACAGCACTTTGACAATAGGAGGCACTCAATATGCACATTATAAATGACTGAACAAGTTGGGGAGATAAATCAATCATCCTAAAAATATGATCAACCGTTTCAAAGTGGCTTTCTTGAATGGGTTTTCCATTTATGGCTGAGCAAACACACACAGTTCCCTGTGTAACAGAGAATGCATTTATTATACGACTGGTGATGATTAGGGCAGTGCTCTATAGCCACGAAAGAAAGTCATTCTCTAAAAGAAGCTAATGTCACAAAACCTGAGCTTGTGGTTTTGGCATTATTAGCACTCTATCCACTTGAGCTAACTGACAAATTTTCCAGTAACAGATAATGACTGGCTGGGGTAGCAGATATAGGTGCTACTACCACCATAAGTATATTTAATCACATGATATGAGATAGCATTACGCAATGGGAAGAGTCAAGTTCAATAGGGTAATAGAAAATAATTTTGTAGTTAGAACTTTGCACAGTTAACCATTTCATATTTATTTTAGGCAAGACCATCCTTACACCCTGGATTAAAAAGGACAAGACCACTCACTGTTTCCCCCCCACTAAACTTTATTGTCTTTCCTGGTGTTGACTAAGGAAATCTGGAGTGGAAAATCAACACCACTACTGCTATTTGCCTTCTGGATTACCTTTGAATATGAAAAATAAAATCAACCAAAGACTATTATTTAGAGAATTCTATATTTATCAACTTTGAGGTCTTCAAGGAACGGTGCCATATTAATAAAATACATAATACTTGTTCTTTAGGGAAAGGTTTGACTTTTAGTGTTTTTCAGTTCTCCATTTTCTTAAACTAAAAGCAATTAAGCAGATATAGAAATAAATCTTGAATCAACTCTGTAATCAATAAAGTGGATATATCAAATGGCTCCTGTAGCGTGAGGAGAATATCATCTGTACAATATTCCGAAGAGATTTTAACTGTCAGCAGATCGAACTTAAGAATGATACTGGATTCAAAATAAAGGAATAAAGATAGGATTGGAAATTAAACATATTTTGTAGTTGCCAGGCAATATAAATTTTCAAGGTTGAGTAACGCATTAATCCCCTATAGGAATAAGCAGACTTTTAGTTTCCATAGTCTTATAAGCCAAATTTTGATATTTTTGGCTTAGAACAATGGAGTAGGCCCCCATTCCTTCAACATTTTTCCACATCCTCTTTAATATCCACACAGTGCAGTGACTGAGTATTTTTGGTAATTTATTTGTATTTCATCCTGAGATTTATAAAGAATGAAACTATTCTAAGAGATTTATGATTTAATGTCCTACATATGAAAATGTAAAAACACAGTTCCATTAAAGCAATCAATGTTTCCCATAATTAGAAAGTAATAGCCTAACATACAATGAATTCTTCATGTTCTGGAGGTCAAAGTCTAAGGTATTATCAATACTGCCCTAGAATTAAAAGGCCTCTATACCTTTTTATCAAATAATTGAGAAATGTAAATTACTCAAGACTCAAATATACTAACACAGTGGTCATTTCCACATCTGTAAGTAACCAAAGCCAAACCTGTGGATAGAAAATCAACTTTGCTATTGCAGTTCCCAATGACTGAGGCTGCAAAGAGCATACTGGTATGACACTGTTTCATAGCTACAAACTGTATTTTGTTTAAAAGTACCAAGAATCTCTGAAAACCAATATAATTATAAATTTATTGATGATAAGGTGATAAATAGATTCCATTTTAAAATGATGGA
This sequence comes from Balaenoptera ricei, assembly GCF_028023285.1. NCBI lineage: Eukaryota > Metazoa > Chordata > Mammalia > Artiodactyla > Balaenopteridae > Balaenoptera > Balaenoptera ricei. The sequence goes on from NC_082647.1 coordinate 69,671,018, forward strand.
ATGAAATAAGAACTCTCATCTTGGCACGAAATCTGTTAATGTCAAGCAAGAGAAATTTCTATAATAATTTTTAAAATATCTGGTGGCATAGCATTAAATTTATTTTTAAAAGAAAAAGTAAATGTGCAAGTTTCTTGAAGGCAGAACCATTATAAATAATTGCACAGTGCAGGCATCCTTAAAGTAGTGACAGATTAGTATAAAGCAGGCAGTGAGAAGCCTGAGTACAGTAATGGCATTATTCCAGTCACTGGGCTATTGGCAGACACAAAACAACTTACTGTCTTGATCTCCCCAGTTACACTCTAGGTCCTTTCTACATCATCTATTTGAAATCTTTGTATGTATGTATGTACGTATCAGTCTATCACCTAAGTTAAGAGGTTTATCAACCTTGAGATGAAAAAAGTTTTTAGTTCAAACAAAAATTGTAATTTGGATCGTGTGTTTTGCTTTTGTTTTTGTTTTTAGCATTATGATGTTAAAACAAATATCAATCACAGTAACTTGTGCTCACAGAGCTAAGAACTACATGTAAAGGAAATGGGTTAAGAGAAATTTGCTCTGTTACTGAGACAAATAAATTCCTTAATTAAAAATAAAGGATGAACACAAAATTTAAAGAAAATAGCAATGTATCACCCTTTTAAATTTAATTTGGAGATATACTTGAGTTTTCTTTTTTTATTTCCTTTGTATCTTATTTGCTTTCTTTCTTAAAATATATATGTTTACCCTTTTTTAAAAAAAATTAATTAATTAATTAATTTATTTTTGTGGGTGTTGGGTCTTCGTTTCTGTGCGAGGGCTTTCTCTAGTTGCAGCGAGCGGAGGTCACTCTTCATCACAGTGCACGGGCCTCTCACTATTGCGGCCTCTCTTGTTGCGGAGCACAGGCTCCGTAGTTGTGGCTCACGGGCCTAGTTGCTCCACGGCATGTGGGATCTTCCCAGACCAGGGTTCGAACCCATGTCCCCTGCATCAGCAGGCAGATTCTCAACCACTGCGCCACCAAGGAAGCCCTTATTTGCTTTTTGGTCTTTCTAGGAGCTTTAACATTTGGCTTCTCTTTTTGTTCTGCCTTACTTGACTTTGTATTTCCCTAGTGAATTCCTGGCTAGAATACATGTGCATTTACTTTAAAGAAACCCATTTATTTTGATTGAGATGAACAAAAATAAAACATAGGTCTGGAATTCTCGGAAATGAAATAAGCAAGCAAACAAACAAAAAGCCCTCAGTGATGGATGCTTGACGTTTACTCCTTAATCAAGACCCTGCCTTTCTAATAAATGTTCTTATGTAAGGATCAATTGCCATTTGATTTAAAGTAGAAAATGAAATAACCTAAAGATAAAACAACTATATGCCTAATTCAGTTGGGGGCCACAGGCCTCCAGATTCCTGGCCTTTCCTCTTCAAATTTCCTAGGTTTCCATAATTCAGGCTTTCAACTTAAGAAGTTTTCAAGGGCCTTCCAAAGTTTATTCTTGGCTTCATCTCTGCACTTTTGCTGAACGTCAAGGTCTGAGGTTTGTTTGAATTCCTGCTCTGTGGAGATCTGCTGGACTTTCTAGCAGGTGTGAAGACCCCATGGCTCCTTCTGTTGCATCTCATTTCCACTTATTAAATACTTTATCTTGTAGGAAGAAGCAAAAGTGACTTTCGTGTTTCCTGGCAGTCTCCTGCTTCAAAGAACTTAATAGTCTTTTGTTTATTTCCGAGGAAATGGAGACCAGTCAGTGATGACAGATTTATTAGTTAAGTGGACATCACCCACAAAAAAACCTTTTCTTACAGTTCAGGCTTTCTCCTAAGCACACTCTAAATGTTCAAGACAATGTTATACATTTTGGCAAATCAAACCCATGTGATTCAATATAGTCAAATGTGTGAACTGATACAACTTCTTCCACATACATTTCCAGAATAACTTAGAGAAAACAAAATGAGCAAAGAAAGCTACTATTACCCTAAACTAAGAGAAAAAAAAAGCACCCTGATGAACTGGTAACACTGAATATGTTTTGGAAGATAACCGAAGGAATATTGAAAGCAAAAAGTGATGAAACAAAAAAATTCAAGTTAAGATGTCTGGAATTGAGAAAGAGCACTTGCAATACCGGGAAACCCTCAAATGCCAGATCATGAAGTAATTTCAAGTATAACAACACTATAGATTTAATTTTTATATTAATCACTGATAAAATATATGTTAATGTTTAAATTTTCAGAGTAAATATGAAGAATAGACATCAACTCCACAATGGCCCAAATTATTCCTCCTCAACAAATGACCAGTTTTACCAGGAAGCAAATGTTAAGCAAGGCAGACACTGAGATCCCATCAAAGGAAATTCTATCCCTTCCAGATTCAAGTAAAAGAAATCAGCTAACACTCAGTATTCATTCAAAGTAAGTGGACAGTGGTAATGAAATGATAATATTGCTAGTCTAGGAAAGTAGATTTACATGCTATCAATACCCTTACTGTAGAAAGTGAACAGTTGAGCAAGAAAAATTGCAGCTATTTGACATCTTAATATTAAATAAATGGGGTGAAATTTTCAGACAGCAGATTATAGAAATAAGAGAAAGTTACTGAATTGGAAGTTATTAGCCCCAGCTCTGCATACATTATTTTAGGGATGCCACTCTCTGAGCCTCAATTTTCTCATCTTTAAGATTGAGAGAGCGGTTTTGATAAATTCTAGAATCCCTTCCGGTTCTAACATTCTGTGAAGGTGCTTAAATATAGTCTGCAGGAAAGTCTTAACAGCTCTCAAGATAAAGATGGAGAGAAATGCCAAGAAGACTAAAGAAGGGAAACCTAGGAAGGACTAAAAGTCATTTCACTTGTTTCACAATATTCTAGTAAAGTCAGCCCTTGAAATATGGGAGAGCTAATAACATCACAGTCATGCCTATAAATGTACTCCACAACGTCCTCCATGGGCCTAATCCTCTCCTGCCTTATCAAGATAACATCGATATCATGCCAAGTATAATACAGCATATATATTTAACCAGCTAGCATCTTTTACCTTTCACTGTGATTCTAGCAAATAATAACCTGGGGATAAAATTTTTGAATTACAAAATTTAGCTATGTGCAATCAATTACTGCCCCACAAACCTTGGTGCATAAGACAAATGAATGCTTAAATCATAAAGATTAAGGATATGGATATGAGTGTCCTAGGGACTCTTGTGCATGATTTTGTGCAGGATCCCAGGAGCCCAAAACCTACTCTGCATTTCATATCTTCAATAGTCAACTAGGATACTCATATTTTTCTCCAAGGGTGATCTGATCCAGGCCACAGTTTAATAGATTTTTAGGTACTCATGGCTTCAGAAGGGAGAAGTAAGAAATGAGAGGAATTGAGGGAGGTGTCATGCACATTCTGAAACCTTCCTGGATTTCTCAGGATGTTTTCATCACCTTTGCTACATTATTATTTCTTCTATTATATTGCTGCATCTAGTTGTTTCCATCTTTGCCTTCCCTACTATGCTATGGACCCCTCCAGAAACCTCAAGGTGTTCTATTCGTATCAGTGTACCCACATCACGGAACCAAGTCCCTTGCACAGAGTACTCATTTAATGAGTTATGTCTGAGTTTGTGAATTATGAGGCTACTGAAATACCTATGGCATTGATGTGTGTGTCCTGTGTGTTTATCGGGGCAGGGGGAGGATAGGCTACAATTTGATACTAATTACCATTTATCTAGATAGTCGTTCTCTGAGTTACTTGTTTGTAAGGATTTCAGCTTTATCTAAAATACTAATGCTGCTTCCTAAGGTTAATAGGTGGTTAAAAAAGAAGTATAATTCTATCAGAAAATGTAAAATGAGAACTTTCTGTGTTTTGGTTTTTGTTTCTAATATTAGGAGAAAGGTAGACAAAATGTGAGGGTATTTATAGCTGAACTGAGAATAGCACAACTACCTCATGAAGAACATCCCTTAATAATAGTTCTGCTTGTGACTCTTCTGTGAAGCAGCCCCTCCCTCATTCAGCACCTCTTCAGGACACAGTTAAATTGTGGAACCTCTTTATTCCACCCACTTGTAATAACATATTTAAATTTCCTATTGGTTTAGTTTGGCTTTCTCACAACCTGAGTTGTCAAGGTAAAACCATTCAATCTGGAAGTCACCTATTTCTACTGTGTACTAACATCCATTCAACTCTATTGCATTTAGCTAACATTCTTTAATTAGCGATGCTCTTTGTTAAATAGAGATGCTTTGCCAATGCAGACTCTTTCTTCTCTCTGGTTTTCATAAAAATATAACCCCTTATCTCTATTACTGGGTCCATGGAAAAAGCACCCTTTTTTTTTTAACTGGCAAAAACTAAGATTTATTCATCTAAAGTAAAAAACCAATTGCCGTTAGTAACAGAGATGATCACATCCACACATTTACACACCAATGGCCACCAACATCTTATGAGCAAATTTTCAATACAAAATTTCGCTCACTGAAAACTACTAAAATGTTTTCTTTACTCTTCTTCTACACTGCCAATAACACTTTATTACAAATTACATTTGGTCTGGCCTGATTCTATTCCAAAACCTCTCAAAAAACAGTGAGAGTTGCCTGGACACTTACGTATGCTTGGCCCAGTGCTATAATATATATGTTTGGTTTTTTTGTGTTCCTAAGATAGTCTGAACACAATCATTAACACTTTTTCTACATTTTCCTACAAGAATATACACTCTCAACTCATAAATTCTAACATGAAAGTATCCAGTGAGATCTTTGCTTAATATGTAGTATTAATATTGCCTTTTCTCCCATAAATTGCCAGCAGTTCAATCATCAATTAGTTACTAATTAATCTCTATTAAAAATGAATCCGCTGATGAATAGTCCTGCTTCCCACATATTCAAAACTCTGCGGTTGGCAGCTTAATTGTGTAATGTATGGCTGCAGCCAAACAGGCCCAGATGGTTCACAGGACAGATGTGAGACTCCCTATACTTCACTTTTCCTTGCATTTGCTCTTTGCTAATGCCAAGATGAATATTTTATCCTCATTTTCTTCCCCCAAAGTTAAAAATCTTCTCTAATACACTCTTCTGTTTGTCAGCTACCTGACTTGCAATTCTGGAATTCATACCAGGGACTATAAAAGACCAAATCTTTTGAGAGGCTTTAAAAGTTAATAATTCTTTGTCATTAATTGCCACTGTCTGATTCTATTAAGTTTTCATACTTTCCCCCTGGAAAATCTAGCCTAATTCCTGGCATGTTCCCCACCCGTTCCCAGAAAAATGTTCTCCTCCCTATTCCTCAAGAGGCCTGGAAGAATCTCCCTAGTTGACCTTACATTTTTGAATATGTTTTCATTGTTTGCCTTCCCACTTCCAAAATTCTATTATTTTTTACATTCACATTCATCATTATGTTGTGATTTACTTCGTTTTAATTCTGCATTTATAATTCAACAATTTTAACATCTCTCATTTTGCTTTTATTTTGGTAACTGCCCAAATCCCACATTACACATTATGTTTAATTAACCATTATTTTAAGGTACACTTTGGCCTTTTCAAAACCATGAATGTATTTTATTTTAGTAAACATGTGGTTGAGTAAAGCAAGCATTTATCCAAGAAATCTTTTAGCAAAGTAATGCTCCTTACATTTTAATTTCAGATATTTTTCAACTTTTACAGCTATACTTTTAACTGAATTTGGCTTTGTGTGGTATTTGAATTCTCATTATCTCTTTCTCTACTTGAGAAGGTTCCCATCCTTGATGACTCTTTCAATAGCCAAAGAGTCAGAAAGTTTGTCTTTTTGTCTAGAAGCACTGTTCAAGTGGACTTTCTAACAGATTGAAATGTTCTATATCTGCACTGTTCAATACATTAGCCAATTAGCCACACGTGGCTAGTGAGTATTTGGAATGTGTTTACTGATACAAAGGAACTGGTTTTTAAATTTAATTAACTTTAATTAATTAAAATTTAAATAGTCATATATGGCTAGCGGCTACCATACTACACAGCATAGGAGAGTATTATGACTATTGGTGATAAACAGAGATATACAAATGACCATTTCTAGGAAATGTGTAATATTTTATTGAGCAACCGGGTCTAACATTGCTCTCCATGGGCAGAAAAGGGTAAGATTTAGAATACAGAGTCCCTGCCCCTCATAGCTTTTTAACCTAGAAACCAGAGTATTCTATTGGTAGTTCTCTGTCTTGGCTATACATTAGAATCACTTGAGAGCTTTATAAAAGTATCAGTGTTCAGATGAAATAACAAGAAATCTGAGATTTGTTTCAAAGTAATTGGGACAAGGTAAGGGAGGAATGGAATGGTATAAATGAGTTAAGATTTGCCACGTGTTGATCTATATTGAACATGATGGGCACCTGAGGGTTCATTATACTATTATCTCTATTCTTTTAATGATATAATTTTCCATTATAAAGTTTTAAAAATTCCAGCTCTGCTCTAGATTAACTTAATCATACTCTATGAGGCACAAGAATTTTTTAAGAGTGCCCAGATCATTCCAATGTAACATCAGTGTTGAGAGTTACTGGTCTGAATAAAGTAATCTCATGATACCATGTTAATGAAAAGGTCCAGAAGCATGGAAAATCTGAAAGTTATTTTTCTTATGAGCTGAAGGAATTGTTAAAATAGAATCAGTATCAGAGTCATGAATAACAGATTTTTTTAAAAATTGTCAAAATGTTTTACAATATGGATTAATTTTACCTCTTTTACAGAAATAAATGCTAACTTACTTGCATAAGTAGACTTACTGCAAACTTTCTTTTCATGAGACAGTTCATGTGATGTGTGACTAAGCTCAAAACCACAAGTGAGATGATTTTTTTTAGCCTGCCCACTTCTCACTGTCGTTGCTCTTTCCTTACTAGCCAGACCACCTCACGTGTGGTCACTTGTCAGTGTCTTGGATCCACATTCTCTAATCACATACCATTGTTTGAATCTGGTTAACCAGTCATACTTAAAGCAGACTGATACAGGCTGAGGCATCATGGATGGAATCAGCATCACTGTATCAAGGCACTCAGAAAAGGGATTTTTCATTTCTTTTTTAAAATTCAGTGTACTTGAAAAATTTGAAAATTATCCATCTTCATTTTCAAATCACCATTTGTGCCACTATCCAACACTACAATACTGATTGATCAATACTCCATATTTTCCCCAATTGCCTGATAATTTCAAGTTTAATTTAATTTTTTGGCTTTGTGAGACAGACATTTTAAATACTATGATTACTTGGTTGTATGTAATGTGCAAAAGCTCAACAATTCACAGCATAACTGCACAGAATGTTCATAGAATCTCACCTCACCCCAAAATAATGGAATGAGACATTTCTATACATTAGGTAATGGGAAACTGGGCTTAACAATCACTAAATTGTTGAAAGTATATGCACCTTACGTTTTAAAATGTAGATGATTTTCGCTGATTTATAATAAAGTTTCTAATAAATGAGTATTTATTTTTGTCTCAATTAATTCACAAATGGTAAATATATGCCATGTAATCAAAGGTATTTCACTTTAGAAAGCATCCATAAAAATCACTCAGAAACAAATACAGATAATTACTTAAAGTCAATATTCATTAAACTCCCTTATGGATTGACCAACAATCTTCTGAATTTGCCCAACTACTAGAATCCTGGAACCAAGAGTCTCAGAAAACCTCTGATACAAACAATTCATTCAACATTAGTGAAGCATTTTCTATGCCACAAATGGGATTTCCCAAGCACTTCTATGCACCTATTCTAATGCTGGATACCACATTAAAAGAAAAAGGAGATAGACTTTTTCTTTGGGAATACATGTAATTCAAATCAAAGACTAGAGACACGTGAAATAAAACAGCAAATTTAACTGTGTTGTTATGCAGAATACAGACATTAATGTCGTAAGAGAAATGCAGTGATTAGCTTAGGGTGGTATTGACCTGAGAAGGTGTCACAAGCTGTATATTAATGAAAATAATAAATACATATTGGAAAAAGATACTACAGGTTTCAGAATCAAAATACAAAATAAATCTGGCAGGCAGTATAGAGCTAAATACACACACACATACACACATACACACAAGAGTGCAATAGAACTAGTGAAATCTGAATAAGATTAGTGGATTTTATCAATGTCAGTTCGTGGTTATATAACTGTATTACAACATTAACACTGGGGAAAACTAAGTAAAGGGTATTGAGATCCCTCTGTATTATTTCTTACAACTATATGTGATTATACAATTTTCTAAAAATAATAAACTTTTTAAAAAGGGGTAGACATAAACAAGTTTATTGAGGAAATATTGGTTAAAAAAAAAAGCAAAATCAATATCAACAAAACTGGCCCAGCTGGTCAACAAAGCCTTTAATGACTGAGTTGGGAGATTGTAGATGGAATCCTATTAATATATATCTCTAAATTTTTAGCAAAAGAAATTGGATAGTAAGTAATATGTAGCATGTCTTGTCAAATGGAAGATGCAGAAAATCTTGTGGGAACAATTCTTGAATGCAATTATGACTATATATATTTAGGTACCCACATTAGGAATTATCAGAACACAGTTTTAAAGTAACATTTCACATTGTATTCCAAAGACTAAATGAAAGATGACTTCGCCAGAAAAAAACTGCTCTAAATATATCTATCAGATTATATATGTAATATGTATGAGATTATATTATATATTTAATTATATGTAATATATAACATAATTAGATATAAATGATATTAAACAAAAAGTAGTTGCACACAAGAAGCAGTACAAGTAAAACCTAGTGGTATATCATTGACGACCATTAGCCACTCCATGCATATGCATCAAAGCCTATAATTAAACATTCATATTGTCAGTGTAGAATACTTTCAGTTTAATGCAGAATTCCAAGAAGAGGAATGACAAAGTCGAAATATTACTATATGTTGAATGTAGGATTTCATTAGGGAAGAATGAGCAGAAGTAAAGATATTTGGAAGAGAGAGCTACATCAGAAATCCTGGAGAGAGAACAAAATTAAGTGCAAAAAACAATATAGAATGATATGCAATAGAATGCATTTGGCCTGAGCTGTGTAGGAAAAGGCGGCATGACTGACTTTGAATTTAAGTCTAGTGGAAAAGGAGTGGAAAATCATCAATTGAGACCATTAACATGAAGGGATTTTGACTTTAAATTAAAATGAACTAGGTAGAAGAGGAATTATTTTTTATCACTTTGGAAATAGAGTTGTGTTTAGACGAAAGAGGAAAAAAATTCTTGGAAGAACCAACTGTATATTTTATGTTTAATTTTGTTTTCGAGGGTCTAGTAAGAACTAAGGATCTGGAATTACCATGAGAGGTTGGTGTTACAGTGTTCCAGAGGTTATATGGTTCACTGTACTGGGGAGAAGCACATGGGTCTGGTGTTTACAGATGATGGGGAAAATGGGTGTCAGCAGAACAGGAGGAGAAACAACAGCACATCTGGTTAGCAAAGGCAAAAAATGGTCAATCATTAACATTTTGTAGTATCTTCTGGGCAAAAAAAAGATTGCATTCAATTAAAAAATAAGATCAATAATTATTTTAAAATGGAGTTAAAGTTAAGACTTGAGACAAGGGAAAGTTGCTTGGTGTCTACTTGTAGCTATTTATTACATTGCACACAAAATGCAAATATGTTATAGGTAAAGCCCAATTAAATAAAATCTACTAGTATTGCATTAAACATTTTAAAACAGGAGACAGATTCTTCAGGTCACAAATGGCTACCCAAAATATGATTCCCTTTATATAAATACTTATTACTTATAGATATCATATAGCAAAGTCCATCTGCACATTACCATATATCAAACTTTAAAATGCTATGGTTTATCGTACAAGGTGTCAAAAATATGCAGGCACAATGGTAACCCATAGCAAGAACTACGTCATCAGAAAACTGAAGCTAAGAAAGAATAACAGTGTTCATATTTATAAAACAAGAATGAAAAATGACCGAGGTCATCATAAATTCAGATTCAGAGAGAGGTAGTTTACACCCAGGTAAAGCATTTTGCCAAATTTGTATTCACTCAAAAGCAGTAGCCAACATTTTAAATGAGCTGAAATTTACTTTCATTGGGAAGACTAAAAACTTAAAGTTTCAAAATATGATATGAGATTTTCCTTTTAAGGGCACTAGGCTGAAGTTGAGATATGGAAGTTCAGTTGGTACTACTTGGCTGAGTGCACAGACATTACTCAACTTCTCTGGGTGCATTCTCTCATCTAGAAAATACATTAATTGAACTGCGTGATGCCTTGGGTCTCTTCTAGTGTCTTGATAATTCTGATTCTAATTATCTGTTGAAACATTATCGATTATAAGTCATTTAGAAAACTGACAAATCAAGCCTACCCTTGAAACCCAAGAGGAACGAAATAGTTGATGAAGTTGGCTCTTTCTTGTCGCTTCTGTGTATTACTGAACATGTAATGTTTTGTTTCCTTCCTGTACCCCTGTCCCTACCACCTCTCAGACCTCCCATTATCTAGCAGAGAAGTAATCAATAATCCTTTAAAACTCTCTCATTTTAGGGATTAAATTGCTGTCAATCTAAGAGCTTTGAAAGAGTTAGCTCTTGACATTTAGAATTTTAATATAGTATTTGATTCTGCTATTTATTCAAAAGCAACTGCCACAGACCATCACATATAATAATCTAAAGTCTCTCTGAAATACATTTCTGAATTTGCCACATTAAACTGTGGGCATAGGGGAGGTGACTAAGCTAAATAGAATGAAACTAGCCAATCACCCAGGACTTACAACTTGGGCGGGTTTTGTTCTCTATTGCCTCAACCTAAGCAATAATTCTCAGGAATTTATTAAATATAAATAAATACACAAACAAATAAATAATCATTTCCTTTGAAAAACTAACTTATCACCATTACAAAACTGTTTTTATGCATTTTATGTGAGATATAATACATTTTTAGTTTTTTGTAGCATTTGCATATATACCATTCATGAGGGTCTCCAAATGGAACCATCAAAAAAAACAAAGGTCTATAATATGTAAATTCTCTCAGCAATGAACTTTATAACACAGCAGAAAAATGTCAAGTCCAACTTCCTAGTTAGCAACAGCAAGAGAGACCTGATATTTTATTTTCATATTTAAAACCCTCTGGTTTAAGTTCTGTTCCCTCTTGACTAAATACCCCTTTGTACATTCCTCTTGAAAACAGGTGTTTGATGGAGAAGTGGTAGGAGACATTTGAGAAAGGTTAGGAGATGTCCAAACAAAAAGGGGGAAAGAATGGGAATCTTAAGGGTTATTAAGTGAAGGAAACTTGAGTCTCTTACTCAGCTTGGTCTAAAACTCATCCTACATTTCAGGAAAATGGCATGCGACATAATTCTAGGGACAGTTGCAGATTATTTTAAATAGCAATCTCAGGCAAGCAACATTTCCTACAGTAATATTAGCAGTGAGATACAAATAAACAGGCAACATAAGACAGAGATTGTTTTCAGATGGTGTATACCCACAACATAATTGCACTTACATTGACAGAAGATAAAAATAACAACACTTACTGAGCCAGACATTGTTTTAAGTACTTTATGTTTACTGACTCACTTTAATTTTTAGGAAACTACACTACAGAGAAGTTAAACCATAGTTAGAAGAGACAGAAGGATCGGTTGTGTTCTCCCAGATCAACTCTTGACATTTCTCTTCTATGGCCTGCATTCCTTTAGGTTGGCTTCTATGGATTTTATCCACTGAGAACTCTGCGATCTGCTTCTCTATATTCTGATTATATCTGGCCAATGGGAGGCAACAGAAGGAGATGGGAAGGCATGAAGAGAGGTTACTGCATGATATTTGAGATTAGCTGCAATCTGCCACCCGAAGTCCCAACTTTGCTGGAAGGCTTCTGTCCTGCTGCTCTTACTGGATTCTAGATTCGTGTAAAAGCTCCCTCTATTTTGTCAGGTTTACAGGCGCTAATGTTTTCCAATTGTGGGCGGGCCCTGAGTGATTCCCCATCCTGTTGCTTCTCGACACACTGCCCGCCATTAAATAGTCACCATCAACCTCTCTTCAGTTATTGCTATGGGTGTGCCACCTATTTTCTTGTCTAATAGGATTAAAAAGAAATAAGATAAACCCTTTGTGATCTATGAACTGACTAAAAATGCAAAAAAAAAAAAAAATAGCATTGCTGTTTCTTCTTATTTTCCCAAACATCTGGGTATCCAAGAAAAAATGGGGTGCTCTACTTCTAGGAACAAAGAATAATTCTGGAAGAAAAGGCCTCCACAAGTCCCTGAATTTTGAAGGTAAATGTTCAAAAGATAGTAATCCTGGAAATGTGTGTGGCAGCAGGCCCCTAAATTTGGGTGCCTAACCTCTGGTTTTCCTGTCATTTCAGTCTTTCTTAGTAGTTTACATGTAGATAGTCTCTGGTTGAATGCATCCAGACTCATTTATACTACAAATAAGGAAAAAAAACCAAAGTAAATGTAGCCTGTAGTTGGGGAGATTTTCATTGTTAAAGACATTAAAAATACTGAAAACTCATTTTACTTTTGAAAATATTAAATAAGAGAGATATCACTTAAAAGTCAATGTATCCAGTTGGGAGTAAAGCTCTCTTTGAATGGTTCTTAAAATGTGAAAGCCATTTGCTAAATTACTGGCATCCTACAAAATCAAAGCTACTATTTATCAATTTAGTTCCCAGTAAGTTTTTGATGGCACAATTCTATTTTCCTGAGCTGTGTATTTTAACTAACAAAATAAAATCAATCTTTTGTGAAATTTACTTGGTATTCATTGTTTATTTGATAAGAGTCATTGGCCATTTTATACATTTTTTTAAACGAATAAGAATACACCTCAGTTTAGTTTGCTAGTTTTTCAGGAGGCTAAGAATACTCATCCAAAAGTTCCCTGTGCAGTCCAGAAAGTTGTAAGAAGCCGCCTATACAGACACCGAATATATTTCACCACTACACTTGCAAATAACTATCATTTGCAAAAATAAGTTTTTATTTGGGTGTTATTTCTGGCAAAGCTTTAAGGCTATATTTTCAAAGAGCAAAACTCTAGGCCTTTAAAATTCTACTGGCATCCACCAACCCAAGCTGGACTCTCCTCTAGGTTTCCACAGAGCCTGAGAGAGAGATGACTTCATCTTAATCATTTTCTTGCCCACAGTCATGTAAGATAACTGGGATTTTTTTTTTCTTGCAGCATTATAAAATCTCTTGAAATGTGTGGAGAGAAAAACAAAAGAAAACAGAAACTGCAAGGAGTTGGCAGATTTGATTTTATGACTAGCACTGATTATCAACTTCAGCCTGTTGGACTCTCCACACAGCCGTATATGCTTCAAACTTAATATTTTATTTTGTAACTAGAACATTTAACATCGTATTATCATCTCTAATGTGGATACTTTAGTTCAGATGATCTGTTATGAAGAAATAAAATTTGAAATTCTATCTGTTAGTGTATATATACATTTATATAAATAATTATTTTTTAATGTTTATTGTATTTTATTGTTTTAACACCTTTACTGGAGTATAATTTCTTTACAATGTTGTGTTAGTTTCTGCTGCATAACAAAGTGAATCAGCTATATGTATACAGTGTGCTTTAAGTGTAGCTGCATGTCCTAGTTAATTCAGCACCTTCACTGTTTTTTTATACCATTAACCTTTCTATTAAAATACAGTAGGGACTAAAAACTATAAAAAATAAACACCTTATATTTACAATTTAAACCAATACAGTCTATCTAGCTTCAAGAAACATACCTATAACATCTTAGAAAGAAGGCTTATGAAAACAAACACTAGGATATCTAAATATTGGCTTGGCCAAAAAGTTCGTTCGGGTTTTTCTGTAACATCTTACCCGAACGAACTTTTTGCCCAACCCAATACATTTGAAACATTCTAATCGAATTGATTCTATGAAATTTTGAAGAGCAATGATTTCTGAATTTAAATCTTTAAACAAAACCCTAACATTTTCGCTACTACAAGTTACTACCTACTAAACTTATATTTGCAATAAAACTAAAAACTCCAAGGATATAAGAATTAAGTCACCAAAATACACAAATATTTTAGAAGTATTAAACTTTTAAGGAAATGCTAACTTTGAAAAGTAACATACGTATAATATCAGATAAACTGAAGATTAAATTTATTAATTTTAAAATCTACATAGTATAGAGAGCAAAGTAATTATTTTTGAAAGAATTTTCCCCATACAAACCCCTTCCAAAAATGTGTACTTATTAATACAGATTTCACCTGATTTTTCTTATTCATATGCACATGGAAGAGATCAAAAAGCATATCATAAAATAATTTCAGAGCCCTATGAAAATCAATATTCCAAATTTGTACCAAAAATTACCCAAAGTACCAAATTTGGTACCAAAAAAAGTACCAAATTTGCAGGCAGTAACACGTTAAATTCAGAAATATTATATTGTTGTGGAAATGTGACATTATAAATAAAGGTTTCATGGATAAGGGGACTTTAATTGTATATTTAAAATTCCAAATATAAAGGAATATTAATAATTGACCCAATCAATTCCAAACGAAGGTATATTTTTACCAAGTAATTCTCAGTTAATTTAGTAAGAAGTATTTCAAAAGGTTTTAAAAAGAACTATTTACTCTGAAGTATGAAAAAACATCTGAAATTTATACAAATGGATTAATAGATATATTATTTATTACTTTGTATCAGAAAATACTATCTAACACAATTCCTTAAAGGGAAAATAAATTCCTTACATTTTTGTAATGTAAGTAGAAAATCATTAGAGGAAAGGGGATCCAATTTAAGTTACTTCTGCCTCTACACAGGTAATGCAAATTGAAGCCTGGGATCTAAAATGACCTTTACTATTTTAAGTTTTACTTCACGAGAGTAATAAAATATTCTACAAGGTTTCCTCCAGTTGAATTTTGAACCTCACCGATGACTATGATTTAGAAGTAGTGTGGAGAATGAGAGAGTGTTGTAACTCATTTTTCTTTATTGTGTTACTCCATCTCTATTTGGGGGTTTCAGTTTGATACAGCTATTCCAATAAATAATCATAAAAGTATCATAACAAAAATAGGAAAAATGTTAGTGTTTGATTTTCTTTATAAACTTTACAAAAAGCTTATTATTGATAACTAAACCATATTAATGACTAAAACACATGAGAGAAATAAGTTGTGACAATAAAATGTGTTTTGCTGTTTAAATATGAAAAATAGTAAACACATCATATCTAATACAATTTCTAGTTTGTGGACTTTGGTTTTGGTTTGTGTGTTATCTTTTTTTTTTTTTTTTTTAATGAAACCATTGAAATCAGTCACCAATACAATAATCCAGGAAATGTAATTTAGCTGGCCACTCAATAATTAATCCTTCTTATTTTATGATTACAATCAAGTGGGAAAGAATTCTACTCCTGATAGTCTTACTTCACTTGCTAATATATTTTCCTCACAAAATTTTTTATTATTATAAAAAACAACATGGCAAAAATACAAAAAAAAGAGAGATAAATCATCCACAACTATTAAGTCAACAAATACTAGTTAAGGAATTCCTGTGTGTATTTTATTTGCTAATATCTTTTCACCCTTATCATTTATCACTCGTAAATGTTTGTAATAATTATAGCAATTCCTGGGGAAAAAACCTCACTCTTAAATTTTAAAAATAAATTACTGAAGTGAACACAGTCTAAAACTAAACTATATTATAACACAGCCTAAAACTAAAATATATTATTGTATTATATTGTTTATTTTCATTTGAAATGAAAATCTAAAAAGCCGTCACATTTTTTTGTGTGTTTCTGGCTGCCATTTTTAATACAGTAAATTAATGAAATTTCCCAGCATATATATATTTTAATATAGTAAATGAATAAAACTGGCACCATTACTAGGCTAAATACATGCAATAGGTTTATATGTGGGGATTTTTTTTTACATAATTCAGCTATTAATTCACACATAGGTTATTTCTTAAAAAAAAAAAAAGTTAATTCTTCTACTAAATATAGAATTAGTCTCTCAAGTTTCTCTGATTCTAAGGGGATGGATTGTCCCTACTGTTATTTTATTTTTGTTTAAAATTAATTTCTTAAGACTGTTTAGGTCTTATAATAAAAATTATGTTATTATAAATTCCAACGCTGTGATGAAGGGTCTATGTTTTCAAACACAGACAAACAAGGTAATGTTTAAAATATGTTTTTCAGTTTATTAGTGGCGATCAGCTTACTGTGTGCCAACATAATTGTTTCCATTGATAATTACTGTAAACAAAGATCAAAATTTTAAATACTTGGTAAAGGCTTTTTAACCCAAATGAAAGTTTTAGCAGTGTCATGTATTACATTTGATGCTTTTCCTTTTCAAATCAACTATAAATAAAGATATTTACGGAGAAATGGGAACTATTTCAGTATTTATTTGCATTCTTCCTTCCATCCATTGCTGACTTTCCACAATAAAGTGCCTTGATTCTAAACGAGTTGCTGCTCTTGACTTTTGAGTGTAATCATTTGAGAACACTCATGTAGGTCAATGGTACTTAGCAGTTTTTTTATCTCAAGTCATCGTTTAAAAATGTTCACACCTAAAATTAATCTACCACTCCAAGAAAAAGACTGAAAATGGTACTTTTTAAATTCCATAGATTGGAGGCCCTTAATTTCTTCAATACTGTCCTATAATCATCCATATCCAAAGACTGTATTTTAAATTCTAAAGCAAATGCTAAAAAGTCATCATCCAGTAACACAGAGATGAATAATAAAGTAACTTTTTTTCTTTCAGAAAACATGACGATAGAAATATCAAGAAAAAAGTGTAATATAATTCTAGAGTTAGGGTAGGTACGACATTACTCTGTATTTAATTTCTAGCATATTAACATAATACTTGTGTATCATTCTGCAGAGCCAGGCATACAGACAGACATAATTTGACAACAGGTATTTTATGATCTTGTAGCTATAATAAAATATTTACAATTTTACAAGAATCTAATATGATTCAAAACCTTGTAAAATCACTACCCCCGAATCACTCCCTTCCTTTTTGATATAATTTTGATTTTTTATAAAATTAATTAATTTGAATATAAAATACTTACATATTTATACTGTATATTATCTGCATAAAAACTAAAGTTAGATTGATTAATCTATTTTGATGATATTAACTGAAAGTAGGCAGTATTATACTTACTACTACATTGCTTGGTGAACAATCAAAAGTAACTGAAGCTAAGTAATTCACACTATTTATAGACATTTTTTCAGAATCACCTGTTTTGTATAGATTGTTTTAAGTACAGTTGTAAAGTTTTGATTTTTAAGAGTTCCTTTGAAGGCATGGCAGATGTTGGTTTTGCTAATAATGCTGGAAAGCACAGCAGGTTCAAAGTTGCAAATATGCTTAACACATATAAAAAAATAGTGTGATTTTCTATTAAGCTTCATTGTTTTCAATTAGTAAACTATAGTGGAAGCCTAAAGTCCATAAATATTTGCTTCTAGACCCTTAAACTTCTTGAGTTTGTATATGCGTGTGTTCATGTGTGTTTGGGAAGGGGAACACATGTAAATGCACACTGAAAAATGTTACATATTATAGTTTTAGCATCATTACCATGGATAAATATTGGGGTTGTTTTCCAGTATTTTCCAGGGCTTAAAATTCCATTAGAATTTCACACAGTCATACACACATACACATATTCATACAATCTGGATATGAGATGCAAGGATACAGAATTTGGTTCCGACTTTGCCTGGGTTTATGTATTACATTTACGCTCACCTAGAAATACACAGAAATTATAAACTGCCTAACAAAATATAAATGGTCTCTATAATGCATGACATGAGTTTTCTCTAATACAATTTTAAAATTTCAAGAGTGCAGAAATTACTTTAATATAATTTTTTGGAAATACTGAAACATTAAAACTGTGCTATAAGTAATGAGATATATATATGTTAACAATATACCAAAATTACACTGACTTCGTACTTTGCTTTAGTTTCTGCTAGTTCAAGATGCCCTTATAATAATATGAAATGAAATAGCTGTGAACATAAATTATAGAAGAGCAAATACAATATCATTCCAGGAAAAAGCTACCTTGGATTTAAATCTAGCGAAAGACCTAACAAATATTAATTAACTAAAATATTGAATTTGGCTAATTAAATTTTATTTTCAAAGAGTATACAGATATTTAACCAGAAACTATTGTTATATTTCTTTTTAGATAGCCAAGAGTTCTTTCAAAATATCCCATCAAAGAAAATGTTCATTCTAACTCCCCAGTGATTCTACCCTTGGTGATGACTAATTGTATTTCCCGCTCAAGATGTAATCCACTAATACTTTATGTAGCTGATGAAAACTTCCGTTTGTTTTTCCAGGACTTTAATTACCAGCTTCAACATGAAAAAATAAACTTATTTTGCTATATGGTTATTTCCCACCAAAGGAGGGTAGCACTGTTAATATAACCAATATTCTTAAGAAAGTTGTTATTAAAATAATTGAAGGGAACCAGTTCTTAGATCCCACTTTCCTTATTTCTCCTCAACCAAAATAACATATGCCTATTCAATTTGCCCTATGAAACTTAGGTGCATTGGTTCAGTTGAGGAAGCATATGAAACAATCCATCACATAGGTTTCTCACTGCAGAAAGTAAAATGAACATAAGAGCTTCTGGTAATTGCTAAAGTGCCGCTGACCAAACTGACCTCGGATCCTCTTATCCCAGAGAAGTTATATTGATATCAAATGCTAACTCTATAAAATGATCTCATTCTAAAATTGACTTTTTTTTTTTTCTAATGAGGATGGAAACCTTGCTATGATTAACCTTTTAACTCTCTGTCTGAAGAGTGTTTCACTTATGGTTAGTAAAAACCATTAAAATGAGTGATACTGCTGGCAACTTTCTTGGATATAAACTAATTTGTGATGGGGCATTAGACGTTCACCCGACCTTGGAATGTAAAAGTCAGATTTTAAGTTTGTGATAGAAGAATCCATCCCATACTAACGCTTAAGAATAACTGATACCATTGCTGTAAAAGAACATGAAATATGCGGCTCATTCATTGTCATTCATGTGGGATCTTACCTAAAGCATTATAAAGGATAGACATTTTTCAATCTTTCAAACCAATATCTGGAATTATCTTCCAGGATTGTTAAACCAATTCCGCACAGAAAGAAAATATGTAAATATTATATTAAACAAACGACAGCTTACGAAAAGACGGAACGCAGGCTGCACTATAGCTACAGAAGAAAACTCACAACCTCCTTAATTATAAAGCATCTTTTAACAATTTCATAAGGATACAGATAGGTCAGGGCTTTGATGAGTTGCCTGCAAAACTTCAGTTTCTCTGGACTGCTAAAATTTAGTTGGGAGCCTGTGCCTTCAGGCATCCTCATTCAGTAAGGTTCCCCTTTTGCGTGGCGGCTCAAGTTATCCCCAAGTAGGTCTGCGCCTCCTGCGCACACCCAACAGTACCAGCGCTACCCGGGTTGCTGTTTGTTTCCCAGTACTTGTTTCCGATAATACTCACCTGGAGGAGAATTTTACTTTCCACTTTAAAAAATTAGATTTTCTTTTTGGTTAGCATCACATAAATACAACTACTATTAAGAATCATCTTTCTTCAAGGGTCTGAGCATGTATTTAGTTACAATTCTCTGACACATTCCTTAAAATCCTCTGAATTCCTAGACTGTCTTCTTCCCCAAGAAAGGGAAATTTTTACCATTTGGAATAGGGTGCTATTTAAAGAACTCTGAAATCAGAATTTAAAAAAAAAAAAAAAAACGAAAACTTTTTTCTCATATGCTCTGCCAAGTTCCATTGCAAGTTCCAACTATTGAGCAATAATTTGGAAATCCAGTTAACGATGGGAAAAATCTAGCCACTCAGAGTCGGGAACTTGCAATGGAAAAGTCAAGGAACGGCACCCGCACGCACGGCCAGCGGACGCTGCATCCCAGGGTGCATTCCTCTCCCCATCGCTCAGATGGAAGGTCACGCTTCGCAATCGATTTCACATACTTGTCACTTGTCCTTTATTCTCAACGCTCTGGTAAACTAGTTTGAATCTTGGAGAGCTTAACGCAGTTGGCTGAGTGTTGCGCTCGGAGAAACACGTGCCCCCAAAATAAAAGGACCAAAGCAGCCTCGCCGAATTTGGCGGCGAGGAGCCAGGGAGGAAAGACCTGTACCATAACGCCCGCCGCCTCGCTCTAGGCGAGAATCTTCCCAGTCATCTCTCCGCCCCCTTTCGCCGAGGGTGCCCGGCGCGCCCTTACCTGAGCTATCGCTTTTCCTCTTGCCGCCACTTCTCTTCTCCGCCTCCGCGGGTGACAGCGCCTGGCGGCCGTAGTCCCCTGGCGGGCACGCGGCCCCGGTCGGGGTGCTGGAGCCCAAGCTGGAAGAGTTGGAACACAGGACCGGCGGGCTGCTTCCCAGCTCCGGGGGCCCTCCTGAGTCCGGCTGGAGGCAGAGGCTGTGCCGAGCCGCGCTCGGCGGGGAGGACATCTGCGGGAGGTGCCAGTTGGTTTGCAGAGCCTGGTGCTGCTGCTGCTGGTGGTGGTGGTGGTGATGGTGGTGGTGGTGGTGGTGCCCCCTGTGATGCTGGCTGGCAAACATGCCCTCCTCGTTGGGGTATCCCGCGATTATGCAAGACGAGGAAGAAGTGGAGAGCTCGGGATAGGACATATGGTCAGATCTTCCATGGAGGGCGAGAGAGGATTGGGAGAACGGGTGCAAGCCTTGCGCGGTGGCGTGAGGGCTGCGCAGGCAGCCAAAGAGCGGGTGTTCCATAGCATGCAAGTCTCGGGTTCCAGGCAGAAGACTTCACGACGGTTCCAAACGCCACCACCCTCTGTTACTTTTCCCTGGAAACCGTGTGACTTTTCCCCCTCCCAAAGCAATAGCCGCCCGCGTTTCAGCAGAGCTCGGATAATCCCGGTCCTGAGCCCTAGCGGCCAGTCTCCTTTACATATAAACACTCGGACCTGGAGGAGCTTTCCTCCGAGCTACTCAGATGTTAAGAGTAGGAGAGGTTGAAGCCAAAAGAAGGTGGTCCCAGAGAACTGCTTTCAAGGGGAAACGGCTCTGAGAGGTTATAAATAGAGTGTAACGTGAGCTGGGGGCTGGCTTAGGAGCCCAGTGCTGACCACATGCGAACTCCCTCCAAAACTCCGGCTCAGTCCGCGCCATGCGCTCGCAGTTCCACTTCCTATCTCCGGCTGGACGCACGCAGCGCGCCCACGCCCGCCCGCCCCTGCCAGCAGCCGGGACTGCAAGCGGCGCGCCTGGCGCCTAAACCCGAGCCCCGGCGGTCAGCGGCTCCCCTTCCCACTCCGTCGGCCAGGCCGCGCCGCAGCGCCCGCCAGCCCCAACCCCGCACCCAGTGTCCGATCTGCTCACTGCGCTCATGAAAGGTGTCTTGTCAGTGCCCCTTGGGCACCGTCACCTGCAGGAAAGCTTGGGCTGCGCCTAACTGTGGAGGAGCACGAAAGGAGCAGTAGGATTAAGGAAAGAGACCAGAACTAGTTTGGCGCGCGCTCAGATAAGTTTCTCAAACTTCACATCAACTCGTGCCCTGGGCGCAGTGGCACTCCTAGCTTTTTACAGCCGGTGTCTGTGGGTGGGTTGTTAATGGGCTGGGACGTCAGATCCGAGGATGCAGGGAAGTGACCCACGAGCAAAGAAAGGGCCATTTTCGGTGCTGCAAGGAACGAGACCTGGTGGGGTGGTAGAAAGCATGGGGCGGTGACAGTTGCAGATGTCCTGCCTCTGGCATCCTCACCTGCGGTGCCAGGTGGGGTCTTTTCCTCTGCTTTCCGCAAATGTTCTCCCTCCCGATTTCCTAGTCCCACTCCATTTCCTAGCCACTTGTCCACCAAGAAGAACTTTTCCTGGATCAGGAGTATTCCGAAGCGATTACGTCCCAGTCACAAGTGAAGTGTATATTGCACGCACATTTCCAGCCTTTTCCCTCAGGAGCCAGCCCATGTCCCCTTGTTTTCCTCCAGAAACCCATCTCTCTTCCGCTCCAAGATAAATCAGCTAATCGCACCCCTCCCCCCCCACCCCCGCCATGGTTCCATTTACTGAAAAAATATTACACTTCGGTATCCCTTAAAGTTCGGGTCTCCCTGGTTACAATCTTGCATCATAGAAAATGAATTAGAAAACTTGCCACCAGTAAATTAATGCGAGCGGCGGCTGGGCTTTGATACCGTCACATGCTTGAGGGACGACTCCGTCTGCTGGGGGCCAAGTCGTTTACACAAGGTAAGCACGCCGCCCGCTCATAATGAGCTGCATGAACAGTCGCGTCCTTCCTGGGACGTGTCGCATCAGGAGAATATCGGCGCTCACCTATCCCGCCCGGGACCCCAAATGTGCCACCAGCAGCGTCGCCCTGTTATTTTCATTGTCTCAGGTGTCCAGAGGACGGGGACCAGGTCTTTGAAGTTGTTAATGGGATTAATGGGTACAGCAAACTGGGTCAGACATCTGGTTTGAATTAGGAAAAAGTATTGATTAATCTTTGAGAAATGTCACCAAGGCAGAACCTTTTCCCTAGCCCCGTCCCTCAGGCTTCAGCCTGACCAGCTCCCTTTTCTTTTAAGTTGTCCTGTAGAATAGTGGCTTTGCAATAAACCTTTACATCCGTGTGAAAGTTCGAATTGTTTTCCAGTGCTCAGAGGTGGGATAGGGTGGGGGTGATCAGGAATGCTGAGATTTGTAAGCGCTGCTTTCTTTAACGGAAATTGAGCCCTATTTTGAGGGAAATTAGTTTTGCAGACTTAGTTAAAAAAAAAAAAAAGCTAAAACTTTTGTTCACCAGCTGCTCAACTTTTCAGTCTGGGTCTGAGCTGGAACCTGCTGCAAGCGTTTGACGGTAAGGCTTTCTTTGCCGATATGTTTTGGGAATCCAATATTGTTTTAGATTTCGAAAGGGGGTGTTCTTCACGCTGCACGCTTGTAAGGGTTTTAAGCGCTCGCAGGATGGCGTCCAGGGCTTAGATCTTAAGAATGTTTCTTCCTGCCACTCCCCACGCCCTTGGCTCTTTAAGGATAAAAAAGGAGGGGATATATTCTTCTAATATCGTCGGAATATTTTTTGAATTTTCATTGTGTTTATGGTTTCAATATGTGCTCTGATATTAAAAGTTAAAGTACAAAGAGGAGCACTAAACTTCCCAAACTCGGGTAGCTCCTCTATGGATCCTGGGTGAAAGCATTAAAGGCTTTATCCAAAGAAAAATTTAGGCAACCACCTCCATAAAGTCACCAGAAATATTTATATAATACTGTCTACTAAAAATATTGTGGAAAATGTCAGACAAGACTAATTAAAGATACACTTGATTTGCACACATCCATAAAGGTCCTTTTGGTTTGCATTACAGTGGTTTAGAGGGAGAGACACAATTGAGAAATGAATGGATTTGAATTTAACCAGTGTGTTGCAGGTAACCAGCAACTAGCAAACACATAGAAGTTTTCCTCTCCAGGAGCTGCCACTTCTCCTTGAACCTGCCTTGTGACTGTGCTGGCTTTTTTTTCTCACTGTGTCAGATGTTAACAACGTGTCCAGAAATTTCTCTACAACCTGTCTCAGTCAGTCAGCTGAGTGTGGGGCTAAAAGTCTGGTAAAGAAAAATTAGAAAAGATTAGAAAAGAAAGGAGTCTCTTTGAAAGGCACACAGTTAAAAGAAAGCTAACAGAAAAGGTCTTTTTAAATGTAAACCCAAAACATATATCAGTAAACTTGATGTCTAATAGAAAGTATAATATAAGGAAAATGTTACTTGCAAGAGAAAAAGTGTGATTCAAAGGAAAAAAATGTAAGAAAAGGAGGTCTTGATGCATTCCAGAATTAAATATGACTGGCTTATTTGCTCTGAATTTCTAAATATATATTAATTATTCCATAAAGTTTTTTTTTCAAAAGTTTCATTTCTTAGAATATTTGGAAAAACATAAAATATTAACTTTTATTTTCTAGGCCATAGAGAATTTTTTTTAAATGCAATAATAACAGGAAAAATCCCTAGCATTTTCTATAATAGCTACATCAATGTCTACATCTATAAAACCCGATGTTGAAAGATGCCTTTGTACCTCAAATGGCTAATTTCATGGAGAATGGTAAAAATTACCAAATTTATTAGAGAATTTCTATAGCATTCATTTTAAACTATATATAGCACAGTATTTATCCTATATTTACAATATACTTGAATTTCTCTGAAAAATGTTTCATTAATAATATTTTATGCAACATTTTGGTATCAAGCAGCACATTATAACAAGAGGCTGAATATATGAAAAATGTAAGCTGCTCATCTTTTGTAGAAAACATGATCAAAATTATTTTAAACATGTGCTAAGCTCTTTAAACTTGATAAATGTGTATATCTATGATTCCTTCTGCTTAATGAAATGATATTCAATAGTAAAGGCAGAGGTATTTTTTAATTAAGAATATTTTCAGGGGAAAAGGACTTAAATTAAGCAATCTGAAAAATTTATGTTTAAATTCTAAGACTCATGACGATTCTTTTAAGAGTTGCCATTCTTCTGTAAGTTTGTGACGTGAGATATGATGGGAATAAAAATATTTTAAATTAAAAATGATCTTTAGCTACAGATATTATACAACTTTATTTTGAATTTTACCTGCTAGATAAAATTGCCTTGGTAACATATAGTCATGATATATGAATTTAAGTATGGAAGATTATGTTGAAACCAGAATTTGTCTCTGAAAGTTTTGTTGAGAGTATAAATATTATTTCTGCTACATTTCTCCAAGAAATAAAGAGTCGGTTCTTTTGAAATAAGGAATTTTGAAAATATATTAAAAGATGCTAAATACTCAATGGTAATTTATGTGATTTATGATGCACTCCATTTTACAAAACTTAAGAATTGCCTTTCTCCAGGAATTATGAACTATAAAATTTAAGGAAAAATTTGGCTATGGCATGTTATTTAGTGATTCTATATATTTTACTGATTTTTAAAATAAATTACTATTTTTACATAACAATAATCGGTGCTTTCACAATAAAATCTGTTATCCTTCTACATATACTAGAAGATATGAATACCTATTCATTACTCTGAAAAGTATAAAATAATATTCAGCATATTTTGTTTTTCTAATTTCTATCTCTTCCTACATTTAGATTTATGACTTCTTTTAGAAATTGGTGGTTTTCTTCAAGTACCATATAGTAAATAATGTGCTGAAAACTAGCATGAAATATAGATTATGACTGATAATATTAAATTTATGATTTAATTAAAAATTCAAAATATATGAAATCTTCCCTAATTCCAGTTGCTTTCCGCATACATTTCATGAAGTTCTAATTATATATATTTTTTGTGGGGGTGTTCAAATTAGGAAGACAATGACTACCTCTCAAATTTCAGAAACTTCTAACTGAACTTCCTTTTGTCCACTTGTCTTAAATCCAGAATTATTCAACAAAGTTACTCTAAAACGATGCATATGAGGAATAATTACATTCAATTCCTACATTTTCATTTGCACTCAACTTGTATGTTATTTTTATTGATAAAGTACGCATCTTAAATTTTTATAGTTGAAAATTGCCTCCTTTACATATCTAACTGTAAGATGTAGAGGCACACTAATGCAAGACAGTTCCATAATGAAATGCTATATATTACATTATATATTCTATACCATCAAACACATAAGCATTAAATTTCTATCCATATTTTATGGGAAATAAACCATTTCTCCCATGTCATAAAAAGCAATGTTATACTTTTAAGCGGATTGAATTTAGAACAAGTTCATAAATTTTGGGGAAGAAAAATTCAATCAAAACTAAAGAGGGGTATATTAGGTAAAACCTTAGTCTTCTGTTTTAAGTTTTCCAACTTGAAGAGTTTAACATGACTAATGTAATTTTGACACTATGGTAGGTTTTTCTTATGTGTTTTTATTTTTCATGCTTCATCAATTTGTAGCATGTTTTATTCTTAAAGTATCTCTTTCATTGTGAGCCTGGGTTTATGATTTGTATCGCTAAAAACCTCTGTGTTTTAGTTGTGTTGGTATAGCTTCCCCAAAATATTTAACTGCACACTCCAATTTATATAATTCAGACTCGGCAAAGAAAGACCAGCTGCCTTTGATATCAACATTTTTGTTTATAGGAATAAAGGGAAAATTTTTTGCTTACCAAATAAAATGGAAAGTGAAGGCCAAATACAAGATGTCTTATAACAAAATATTTTTAAGAGTTTAATATTAGTACTTTGATTCAGCTCAGATTTGTAAAAGATTTTGAGAAACGATCTGGAGTAATTTTATACAAGGTAATAGACATGTGAAAATGGATCAAAACAAGAATGAAAATGACTAAATGACAAATATCTGCTTATGCTTCAGTTGACCTAAGAAATGAGAAGGATGATCGAAGGACAGATTAGGTCAAGGGAAAACCAGAAGAAAGTATTTAACAGGGGGAAAGGCAGAGAAATAAGATAAGCTTAAATATGCAGAAAATAATTCTATATTTGTAATTCATAAGCCATGTACACTTATAATAATGGTAAAAGGATCCCAGGAACATGTTTTAGTTTAACTGGAATTTTAAAAATAAGTAATCAGAAAGGTTTATGTTTAAACATATATATGGCATTTATATTTTTGACAAAAGTAATAAAAACAAAATACAGTTTGAGAAACAGTTTCAAGTAATCACATGTGCATAATATGAAATGTAGGTACAGATGTGGTCAATGCCTAGAAATGTGCAAGCTACTGAATGTTTGAGGTTCTGAATAATTGTTGCCTTCTCGGCTTACAAATCTGTAACCTGATACTCAATGTAGTCAACTGTTTTTCTAAATTTTATTTATTTTTAAAGGATGAGTTTTGCTAAGTTGGGGTACTAGTATTTGGGACGGGAATAGCTGGTTTTCAACAGCTTTCAGTGACTGAGGGGGATAAAGAAAAGTATTGGGCTAACTGCATCCTGGAGCACTTCAAAGTACAAGGGAATCCCGGTAGAATAAATCACTAACCAGAACTCAGAAGGAATATCAACTGTGAGCCCAAGGGCTCAGGATAAGGCAATTCCTCCTACCATCAGCTAACAGTTTTTGTTTTTACTCACAAGGAGACCTGTGATCAAAGTAAAGCTTTCTCCATACTACATGAGTGTATGAGTACCAGTTGAAACCTCTTCAACACAGAGTGGCTATAAAAGATACCCCCTGCTTGGCAAATTCATTCTGCATGAAACTTGCCTTTTACCTCAGAATTGCAGTTATCACTTTTGTCAAATTTCATATTTCTAAAGACTAATTCTTGAGGGCATAAGTAACTAATGGACAGGAAAACAGTCATGATTGAAAAAGTCCAAACAATCTTGGAATACTTTACGATAAAATACAGTAAACCTTACTACTGATCTTGAAAGCAGGCTGCATGAGTAGTGGGAAACCTGACAGTTCTTTTCTTTAATCTAGAGCACCTGTAGCAATCTGCAGCAGCATTTCTGCACATACCTTATTTAAGATGACTACATGTGCTGGTTTCAGTAGGTGTCTGTGAAGACATACTCAAAGTCAATTTAAATAAATTTTACCCATTATCGAATACAGTAACACCTCCACTTACTGCAAATGGCTTTAAGAATATTTATAGCAAATACAGAGAAATAAAAATGGCTCAATTATGACTTTCTGGGATAACTGTTACTTTTTTTTTTCATAACAAGTTACCATCTGTGGGCCAGTAGTCCCTGTCAATTGCTTATGAGATGCTTGGATTCCTCCAAGTTTTGTTCTTAGTCACCTCTTGTATCCTGCATTATGCAGTTAATGATGTGACTTGATCAGAGTAAAAAGCTGAGTTGCTTTGGATTATTAAGATCAGATTTTTCCAAAGTACATGGCCTACCACCATCTGATAGACCCTGCCAAGGCAGATGGCTCAGGCCCAGGTGGCATCACTTGGAATTGTTCTTCCGGGTCCAAAGATAAGCACATAACTATGAAACCCCACAAAAATCTTCACTGTTGCATATGTGGTGACAAAGCTAAATGGGTATCTTTTAAAAAGATATAAAGAAGCACATAGAAGCTTCTACGTGCTGTAAATCTGAGGTTGTTGAATTAGCTGTTGGTGTTCCTCTTTCTGTAATAATACTAAAGACTTGCCAATCCATGTGTAGTTCTGTTATGCAGATGTTATTTTTCTTAAATAGTTAGCAGGTGTTAAATCATTATCATGTAGCATTTGTGAACAAATATAACCTAGTCATGGCTAAAACAAACCCAAAAAATGGGTTAGGTTCCTTGCACTGTAGTAGCAATTCCAGTGATCCAAAATTGCTAAATCTCAACTTCAGCTTAACAAGTCGCATGTCATTTTCTCTCTCTGAACTGCATCATTGCCAATCCAGTTTCTCCAGTCAGAAGTAGGAACTCACCCTCGACAAGCCCCTCCATTCTCACCATCCTGTATGCAATCAGTCATTAGGTAGAGTAGTTCTGACTATACCACTTTAATGTTCATTAACTTCATCCTTCTCTCCATCACCAATGCCATTACCTTATTGGGGGGCCTCATTGTTCTTAGCTGGATGACACGGGACTCTCCACTGCAATCTGCTGGCCTAGAGCATCACCGCATCTCCAGAAGCAGGAGGGAGAATGGTTTTGAATCTTAGCTCTATCATTTTCTGACTCTGTGAGTGCATTCATTTGTTAACTCAAAAGAATATTACAATGAATAAATTCAACAATGTTGTGAGTGTGCCTAATACAATGCCTAACATAAACTTAATAAACGTGGAATACATTTAAGTTAAATCTAGAGCTGTGCTGCTAAATACAGCCTCATGTGGTTATTGAGCATTTGAAATGTGACCAGTCTAAATTAAGATACGCTTTAAGATTAAAATGCACATCAGATTTCAAAGACTTCAAGTGAAATTAATAACCTTTTATACTGATTACATGTTAAAATGATATTTGATGGATATACTGGCCTAGATAAAGTACATTATTAAAAATCAATTTTCTTTCTTTTTCCTTTTTTAATAGCTACTAGAATATTTAAAATTACAAATGTGGCTTATATAATATTTCTCTTGGACAGTGCTAATCTAGAGGATGTAATCTAACTTTTTCTCTGTTTTATTCTCTCCCTCACAAATAGGTACCAAATTACATATAGATCTGTCAGAATGATGTAAGACCTGAAATCTCTCTGTAAGTTGATCCTCTTGACCCCATGATTAGGAGCTTCACAATGTGGTACCACACCTGGAAATCTCCAGAACAAGACCTCAAGGAAACACAGGAAATTCCTGGAGTGGCAAAACATCCTATTTGAAGACATTCAATTATTTCTCTGTGCATCAGGAGCATCACTGTTAATTAACTATTGATATGCTTGAAAGAGTTTGTTTAGCAATAGCCCTTGCAGAAAAAAAAAGAGCCGTGTATTATTCATGATGAACTAGGCAATGCTGCCACAATGAGTTAACTTCTACGTCTTATGCCCTTGGCAAAAGTTTAGTTCTTATTCCTGCAAATTTTGATGCAAGATGGTTGGCTCTCCAGGCAGATACTGACCTTGTGAAAGAGTCATCTCAACATGTTCCTCCATAACAAAACTCTACAGCAGGGGAAGATGGAAGTGGAGGGTCACACACCTGGTCTTATATACTTTGATGCAAAGGTGATACATGTCATTTTTACTTACAGCTTGTGGGCCAGAACAAAGCCTAATATACCTGCAAGGGGTCTGGAAGATATTCTGAAGCACATGGCTGTTTGGCGAGCAGTAAATGTTTCTGCCACACCAGGCTTTGGCAGACTTCAAATTTGTTCCTAATAGGCCTAATTTACAGTACTAACTGTATATCCCTTGAGTCTTCCTGGAATATTTTGTTAATGTTTTTCTAGCACAGTGTCTGGCACAAAGTATTCAATAAACATAATCAGCAGAATACTTAGATCCATAAGTTTCACTTTATCTTTGGACTTCAGAACCCATGTAGCTGCTATATCATATCAGGAAAGTGTAACTGCAACTCTAACTGCAATGGAAATTAACAGATAAAATGCTCAGCCCAGCTTCAATTTTGTTTTGTTTTGTTTTTGATTTTTGTAGTTTTTGCTTTGTTTCTTTGCTCCAGAGCAGAAGTTCATACCTAATTGTCACTGGACTTAGAACAATAGTTGTGTCCACACACAATGAGAGTGGTTCAAATTATTTGGGGAATTTGTCTTCAAGTATCTGAAGCCGTGTTGGGACACCAGTCTCTATGTGTAAATTAGGTTCATTCCCTTTCAGATGTTGTATTTTATTTTCAATCAATACTGTCCATTCTGTAATGGTTCACTGCATAGACCTGAAGATGACATTTTGGGCTGTGTCTTGTATTTGTCACTTACTAGCACTTTGTGGCCAGGTTAATTAACTTTTTGTGTCTAGGTTTTCTCATTTCTAAATAAAAATGTTTATTTCTATAATTTCATGTTGATAAACTAGCAAGTCGATCTAAGTCTAGTAAGTGTATGTGTATATCAGTGATAGATATTGTTATCATCTGTCCTAAAGATCTTATTCTATCTAAAAAGAAGTCCCTGTAAAAAATTTTTCAAAGTATTTACTTATATATATTTATTCATTCCACTATTTCCCCAATTAACACTCTAATATCTTAAAACATCTTGTCCTAAGACAAGATTCCATAAATGTTTGTTGAATGAGTAAATGATATACTAATGATAAATGTAACTCTATTCTCAGCATTTTGTACATAATGATCATACATTTAGGTTGCACACATTTCACTTGACTTTTTTACTTGCTTCAAAATATGATTTTAAAAAAACCTCTCAGCATATAAAACCTAGCAATTGGGGTGAGTGACAAAAACTCTTCAGTATGGCCAAAAGGACTATTAAGTTCTAAGGGAGAAGCTATCTAACATTGCTTAACTATAGTACTTTGGAATAAATTTATAGTAGCATTTGGCACATTTTATTTTAGGTTTTACTGGATCTAGGCTTTGGTTTAAAGGTGACGAACATTTTTTAATAGTAGATGTTTAGTGGGATAACAAATGGACTAATTCTACCTTCCATTCTGTTGAAATATGCAACCCCTTGAATTCCAAACAATTAGACATTTTAATGGTGAAACAAAATACCCCCAAACAAGTAACATTGTAGAACTTAAGATTTAACATCTATGTATATAACTTATGCTTCATTTATATATTGTGTATATGAATTATGCTAAAAGTAAGCTAATTGTTACATAGGTAATGTTCAGAACTCACTATATCATCTATGCCTGAATAATCTGAGATAGCTATATTAGATAAACATGAACCTACATTTTATTATGCCGATTAAAATTTCTATTATTTTAGAATTGAAACTCTTCCTAGTTCCAGAAAGTTCTTCTGGTGATTTACAGAACTTGATATAACAAAATAATTTAACACAAAGAAAGGAAAACCTCCTAGACCAGTCATTTCAGAACCCTAGTTATCAGAAGGACCCTCTTTTTTCTTTTACAAAAGAAATTCATTATAGAACCAAGTATGTGAAGTTAACAGAGAGAAGCAGAGCAGTTACGATGGACTCAGGTAAAGGGAATCTGGTAGCACATGCCTAGTGTTTTGCCTTCTCCTCACCTACCACAGGTTTGTGGGTAGTACCTACAAAGAAACAAAGGAGCTAGGGACACAACCTGAAAACCACTAATCTCACTAATATATACAATCCACCCAGTAAAATGGCCCCTGAAATGTCATACCTGTGTTTTCCTGGTCCACTGATTTATTTGATAGGCACACTCCTGGGGTAAATATTTGAACCACGTTATTTTCTTTTATTTCTGTCTTCAAGTGTCTAGTCATCAGTTCCTTCAGATTTTCTATTTTAAAAAAATATATAAAGTTAGATTGTCAAACTTTATGACTGTAGAAATACTTTTAGTGGAGAAAATTTTAATGTAATAACCCTATATTTATCAGAGTCAAAATTAGAGAAAAAAAATCTATATGAGGAACATCTCCATATGATCTGAACAGCGCAGTGTTACTTAACAGAATCCAAAAAGGATCTAATCAGTACAGAATTCAGTACCAATAAAACAGATTGCCAGACAGAAAAGGGAGCAAATGACACAAACTTCTAAATTATCAAAGAAAAAATACATATGATCAAGAAATATAAAAATATCGCAAGCTACTTGTAATGAAAATGCAAGTTAAAGATGATAGCATTTTCCTTCTACCAAATTGACAAAGTTTAAAAAACAAGTTATCATGACAAGGATTTAGGAAAATAATAAATCTCATACACTACTGGTAAGAGTGTAGTTAAAACAGATTACCAAGACAAAATCAGCAGTAAATGTTAACTTTTGATTCAATAATTTCAGGTGAATTAATATATTCAAAGGAAATAATCAGATATATCAAAAAGTTTGTATATAATCAATTGAAGTGATATTCATTGTATTGAAAATGTACATCTAAAAATAAAATTGATTAAATGCTTTATGATAAATCATTATGATATAGTACAACTATTAAAAATCATGTTCTAAATAAGAATATAGAATTATGATATAATTCTAAGGAAAAAAGCAGGCTACAAACATTATGTAAAAGATGATCCAAAAACAACCACACCATACATCTTTGGTTTGTATATATATTTGTTATGTATATTATATATACACAAATATATGATATCAATAGATATACCCAAAATGATAGCAGTTTAATGAATGTTATCTCTGGTTGGTGAGATTAGTAGATATTTGTATTATTTCTTCAGATGTTTCAAAGTTGTTTTCTAATTTTATAATGAAGCTATGTCACTTTTATAATCAAGAAAACATTATTATTTCTATACAATTAAAAGATGCCCTGCGAAGTAGAAAAAGTCTTTGTGGTTTGAATAAACTTTTTACATGTTAAATAGTTCCATCATGTATAGAAATCATCATCATATAATTATTGACTGACTAGCAGCTTGTGTCAAATACAGTGATTATCTTTGCTATACCTTTCCCTTAGAAACTATTGTTCCTCTTTCTAAATAACATCCATCAGTCTGAAAGTGTATTATTATGCTATCTCCAATTTAGAACTACTAATCTGAATTGACTCAGATGTGAAAAGATTCAGTTGTCTGCCTGTACAGTATGGTG
Source organism: Balaenoptera ricei (assembly GCF_028023285.1). Taxonomy (NCBI): domain Eukaryota; kingdom Metazoa; phylum Chordata; class Mammalia; order Artiodactyla; family Balaenopteridae; genus Balaenoptera; species Balaenoptera ricei. The sequence goes on from NC_082647.1 coordinate 69,704,438, forward strand.
CAGCATATGGAGTGCACTACGCCTAAGACTGAGAGTTCACGCTGGCTTCATGGCAGTGTCTGGAGCATAAACTAAGGTGTTGTCTTGGACAAATACAGTCCTTAACGGTTTGAGTTACAGTAAATTTGAAACCAATTCTCCCATGTGTGAAAGTAGAGATTGAGCAAGGGATTTTTTTTGGGCAATGGCAAGGTTTAATATTTAGTGGGGGTCAGAACAGTAGAAGGTGTTCTCATATTAATGTATGACAAGGAAAATTTCAGAGTATCACATGACGCCTTCCATTGTTTGAGAAGCATGAGTTGCTACAGTGTTAAAGCAGAAGTTCACAGAGTTCCAGCATCTTGAGATTTTCACACACACTGCAGAGCTCAAACTATTACCCTTTTCTCCCAGTCGATATCATTTTGGGAAATACGTTATTTAACTAACAATGCAAAAATAGCACATTCAAATTTCTAACACATAACCAAAGAAGTTTTCTTTCCTTACTTGATAGTGAATGTATTGCACAAGAAAACACAGTTTAATATCCATGTGCAGTAAAGAAACATCCTCTCTCTCCTTTTCCCTCTCCTCTCTCTCCCTACCTCCTCCATCTCTAGTATATGACTTAGATAATGTTATTGATATCTTTAATATTAAAATACCCTTGGCATCATCAGAGTTTAAATCAGGCTGGAAATTCATTGAAATGTAAAATTAACAACGAATCTTTTTTTTAAAAATAAATTTATTTATTTATTTTTGGCTGATTTGGGTCTTTGTTGCTGTGCACAGCCTTTCTCTAGTCGCAGCGAGCAGGGGCTACTCTTGGTTGTGGTGCTCAGGCTTCTCATTGAGATGGCTTTTCTTGTTGCGGAGCACGGGCTCCAGGAGCGTGGGCTTCAGTAGTTGTGGCATGCAGGCTCAGTAGTTGTGGTGCACAGGCTTAGTTGCTCTGCAGCATATGGGATCTTCCTGGACCAGGCCTCGAACCCATGTCCCCTGCATTGGCAGGCGAATTCTTAACCACTGCGCCACCAGGGAAGTGCACCAACAAATCTTAGGGCTGGAAAAGAATTTAGAGCTCATCTAGTTCAATCCTCTTTATTTAAAGAAGAATACAAAGGCTATTGATGACTTGTGAATGACCCATAAGGTCCTAAGTTAAATTCGTTGTAATGTGTTTACAGGCTGTGACAAAATTTAAATCTCAGATAGCTGACCAACAAACCTAATACTGCATTTCAAAACAGCACTGATGTTTGCTATTATTTGCTTATTATCTTCTTTAAGCTCTCACTAAGGATCTGAAGAGGTCTTTCTCATATTTAGTTATATTTTGTTTAACTGGGGAGGAAGAAACATGAATATACCTGATATTAACAAACATAGGAATTCCCAAATTCTAGATGAATGTCCCTTACAAATGATAGCATACTTTTATATTTTCCAAAATTTTTTATTGAAGTATAACATATATGAAGAAAGTGGGCATGGCTCTATTTTAATGAGAAAATTGTTCTAAGAATTTCCTTAAGATAATAAACCCAATACAGTTCTTTAGCCTTAAAGGTACCGATGCAAAAACAAGAAATTTACCAATTGAAATGTTCATTATTCATCATGACTTTCTCTCCATACTTCATGAGAGCTGCATCTAGCCAGGCCACAAATGACAGTCAAAGTAGCATTGACTTCTCATCTGGTACTTGCTTTTGCTGGGGACTTTAACGTAACTATGCCCCCAAAGAACTGTGACATCGCTTAACATTGCCATAGTAGCCAAGCTCATTTACAAGGGCACATGTATACAACAACATGAGCTATATGATGCGTGTATAAAAGGAATTTTATCTGGGAATAATGAAAGTGTATTACTGAAGCACTTGTAACATATCACTTAATTACCATTGGTACAAGCATACCTAATTGACTTCTTCCCTATTGCTATTACTGCATACATATTTTATTTCTAAAATGCTAATATTTAACAAGCATGCTTTTCAGTTGGAGAAAAATTCAAAGCAAAATTTGTTTTTTTTTTTAAATTGGGGTATAGTTGCTTTACAATGTTGTGTTAGTTTCTGCTGTACAGCAAAGTGAATCAGCTATACGTGTACATATATCCCCTCTTTTTTGGATTTCCTTCCCATTTAGGTCACCACAGAGCACTGAGTAGAATTCCCTGTGCTATACAGCAGGTTCTCATTAGTTATCTCTTTTATACATATTAGTGTGTATATATCAATCCCAATCTCCCAATTCATCCCACCCCTCCTTTCCCACCCTTGGTGTCCATATGTTTGTTCTCTACGTCTGTGTGTCTATTTCTGCCTTGCAAACAGGTTCATCTGTACCATTTTTCTAGATTCCACATATATGTGTTAATATACAATATCTGTTTTTCTTTTTCTGACTTAACTTCACTCTGTATGACAGTCTCTAGGTCCACCCACGTCTCTACAAGTGACCCAATTTGTTCCTTTTTATGGCTGAGTAATATTCCATTGTATATATGTACCACATCTCCTTCATCCATTCATCTGTTGATGGGTGTTTATGTTGCTTCCATGACCTGGCTATTGTAAATAGTGCTGCAATGAACATTGGGGTGCATGTGTCTTTTTGAATTATGGTTTTCTCAGGGTATATACCCAGTAGTGGGATTGCTGGGTCAAAATTTTGTTTTGGTTAAATTACAAAGTTAATTTGGCTATTAGTAATTTGACCCAGCATTTCTAAGTGGTGTCAGTTAATACAAACGTACATCTTGAAAGAACTAATCTGATGATTGAGAAAAGTGGACTGCCCTAATTCATATCAAAATATATGTGTGAAATATATATTATTATTATCCTCTTAAATTTTTAAAGATTATTCTTTTATTTTGTGTAACCAACTCTAACTAAAAATAATTGTCCATAAAAGTCTCCTTGCAAAATATATACTACTGAAACAGTGTTAGGATTTATACTTAAGGAAAGTGAATAGCAAATATTTTCTATTGGCTATAAATTATTACACACTTTGAAGTTCCATCATCTACTAAAGCATCAATACTTTTATACTTCAAAAGAACATCTTAATTCATACCAAAATAAACCATATGTAAGCAAACATTTTCTCATAAAATAATTATCCTATATACTAGGGAGAGTTTCACCCATGATTTCTATATATTTTTTTATTGTAAAATGATGAAAAAAACCAAGAAGTTTGTGGCAAAAATCGCAGTTTTAAGGAAGAAAAGAGGTTCAAGATTCCATTGGTATAAAAATGTGTGTTAGATGGAGAAAAACACATCATTTTATATTTTTATCTAATGTCAGTAGTGCACCTCTCTTTTTATCTTGACTTACTTTGTTCCCATCAAAAATTTTATTATATTTGATACATTGCCTCTGTGGTAATAGGAATTTAAACAAAAATACACCTGACACAATGATGGGAATATTTGGCTCTAATATAGGCCATATATTTCACATTTAATAGGCCAGATATGGCTTGGATCCAAAGGTGAATGCAATAAATTTACAATATAAAATTTGCCATCAGCTCAGCATTTCCAAAGGAGGTGTCAAGAATATGAATATACACCATTTTGCTTATATTTTAAAAATTAAGCTTATTATATTGTTATTAGATAATAAGTCTTTATGGAAAACTTAAGTGTGACATTTAAGTACGTGCTCTACGTGGATTGTAGAATCAGACAAATCAAGGACTGAATGTCTGCTCCACTATTTACTATCAAATGACCTTGAAAGTTAACCTCTTTGAGCCTCAGTGCCCTTCCTATAAAGAGATCAATTGTAGTTAGGATTAAAAGAGACTGAGCATGAGAAAGACTTATACAGTATTTGGACTTTATTAGTCAGTCATGAAATTTTAGTTCTCCTCCTTTATTTTAATATTACCATAACAAGCTATATTTAGTAATCAGAATAATGGCAATGAAAATGGTGATTCTTACCTGACGTGTTAAATATATACTCACACGTATTCACTCAGTATTTTTACAGGTGTATCTAATTTAATTACCTAATTTAAAACCTCATTTTTCAAGACTCCCACTCTTAAAAGTGTGTGTGTGTATATGCATGTGTGTGTATACCCAAGATTTTCAGTGTTTCCTTTTTTTTTTTTTAATAAATTTATTTATTTATTTATTTTTGGCTGCGTTGGGTCTTCGTTGCTACGAGCGGGCTTTTCTCTAGTTGCAGCGAGTAGGGGCTACTCTTCATTGCAGTGCGTGGGCTTCTCACTGTGGTGGCTTCTCTTGTTGCAAAGCACGGGCTCTAGGTTCGCGGGCTTCAGTAGTTGTGGCACGCAGGCTCAGTAGTTGTGGCTCGTGGGCTCTAGAGCACAGGTTCAGTAGTTGTGGCGCAAGGGCTTAGTTGCTGCGCGGCATGTGGGATCTTTCCGGACCAGGGCTCGAACCCGTGTCCCCTGCATTGGCAGGTGGATTCTTAACCACTGCGCCATGAGGGAAGTCCCAAAGTGTTTCTTAATAAAAATATTTTTTCTCTATTTTAGTCATGTTAATATGAACATTCACAGAATGAGCTACAAAATTCAGATTAGACTGATGTTAGCGTTTTTAGAAGTCTATGTTTATTACAAATGTCCACAATTGTTTCCTTAACATTATAGATTTTGACAATTATATAACTGGTAAATAATATTAACCATGTGCCATAAAAGAAAATTACACTTTTTTCAAATTACACTTTTAATCAAAACATGTCAATATTGAGCAAGAATTGTTATTCAAAATAAAATGAAAACCATTTTCTATATTTATGAAGACAAGCATTACTGATTTAACTGACAGAGAATGTACATATAAAGCATGAATATTCTACCATTATATTTAGTGAAAATGAGAACCTTCAAGTTAATTTTAATAATTTGGTTCTATAGTGGAAAAATACAGGTTAAAAATGTCAAAAATATACCTTAAAATAAAAATAAATTTCTATCATTTAAAAACATGAATCAATGCTTACTTCAATAGGCACTAAAGGATATACAGATCCTTACGTTTGCCAGCATTTGGTTATATTGATTCTGGTTTGAAATAAGTGACAACCAGTTAAGTTTAAAAAAAAAATTACAGATTTTTCTTCTGCTTTATCTTTTCCCATTGGACCTCATTTTTTATTTTAAATATGTTATATGTAAATAATTGCTCATTCTGTACTCAAACACTTTGGGTTTTAATTACTAAACACTTACCTAGCTTTGCTAGAAAACTGTTAATAATCCAATAATTCAACTAAGTCAGACATGATATAAGCCCAAAGAGCTCCAAAGAAGTGCGCATTATAAAGGTAATATTTTAAAAGAATAGTCATATTACTGTCCTAAGGAAACTTGCTGTATTTTTAGTAAGAGAAGATTTATATACATGAGGAAGCTAGATATATAAAAACAGACATTCTTTTGTAGCTTATGAATGTAAAAAAACGGCTTTACGTATTAGAGAGAATTGCAAAGCTTCTGTAGGAAGATAAAACAGCATAAATTTGAAGGAAGTTTGAAATTTCATTTAGAGGGAGTGCTTAGGCATTGTTTGGGCAGCAAGTTAGACAAATAGGAATTGTCAACTGATTATATTTTAGGATCAGAAAAGTAGTTATTAATGGTCATGGTGTCCATCCTTTTGGGACTAGGAGAACGTTGTTGTAGTTGACAGAACTGGAAACATCAAAAAGGGATTTCATCTAGAGAGGAAGGTGGTGAGTTTTATATTAAATACACGGGATTTGAGCTGATGTTTGCTTACTGAATAGATCCCTTTATTAGATGAACTGGAGCATACATTAGAAGTAAGGATAAAAGTAAGACTTGGTTGCCAAGTGATCATTGAAGTTATGATGATGAATGAGCTTTCTGAGAGTATAAAAGGTAACAATATAAAAATAAGAGTTCAGCTTTGGTAGTCTCACAGAGAGAAAGAAAAGAATTGAAAACCAAAAGGAAGGCTTGTCAGATGAAATATTAGAGAAGCAAGTGGCAGACATAGCACACTATTCTGAAAGCCAAGAGAAGAGAAAAATTTTATAAATGGGTGATGAATAGTTTCAAGTAGCATAGAGCTATTGTGGAAGATAATATTCGAGAAAAGACTCAGAAAAGGATATAGTTAACAGCATAGAGAATGTTTCAGCAGAGTATTCCTGGATCCGGAATGCAAAGGAAAGAAGGGAATGCAGCATTTTTCAAAAATTTGTACAACAGCCAGAAAAAAGAAAATAGTGCAGTTATCTACAGGAGAGGCAAAGATAGTGGAAATGCTTTTGTTTGTTTTTTCCTAAGGAAGAAGCAACTTTTGAGAAGTTAATGTTGAAGGAAAGAAACTGATTATGTTCTCATTACTTAATACATGTCAATATTTATTGAGTGGATAATTGAGAACTAGTTGGAAAAGGCAAAAAATAAGGAAAAAATACTTCTTGGAAGTCAGAGAGGGTTACTATAAGTAAGGAGTTTGTTTGAAGGAAGAGAGAGAGAGAAGTATGCTACTTGTAAAACATATTTTAAAAGTCATCATATCTTTTCTATACATTGGGATGGCATTGTGGAGTTTTAATAAATTAACACTTTGATATTAAAGAATAATTATTAAAGAATAATAAGAATTTGTAAATAATAATAAGGAATATTGCTTGGAGGCCTTGGTTTACATTTTCCATGTACATTTTTCTTTCAACCTTACTGTTTAAGGATGCTGGAGTTTGATATACAATATTCTCCTTATGTATCTGTAATCAATTCTACAATACATAAGTAATAATACAATTACTAAATTTTATAATATGTAATAATGTAATCAAAATATGTGTATCAACATTCTGACCAATAAGAACTTGGTAAAGAAAATCAACTAAACAACTCTCTCATTAAGACCTCGGAAAGTTGTTAAACATGCAATTTTTAGACACGTATCAGAAGAAAGTACTTTGGACTTCAGATCAGAATTTTAAAGACTCACTCTTTCATGCAAATTTATAACTTGCTTTGTCAACCTTAAATCACACTTCATCATTCTATGAAATGATCAAGAATTGACCATTAAGTTCAATCAAGCAACTCTCCTGTTTGCTTAAACTTAAGGTAGCATGTTTTCCCAATATTATCTTAGAGGAAACAGGAAGCCACATTTTGGATCTTTGAATCCTTGCATAGTCACATATCGGTCACTCTCTCACTTACTTTATTTTGAACTACAAACCAACCTTTAGAAAGACATTTAATCTGAAGTAACTTCAATTAATAATAAAGTAAATGATGATAATAATAATTTTAATGCTTATAGAAATCATCCATAATAGAATGTTAAAAAAAAGAAGGAAAAGAAATTTAACACAGATTTAATTTTTTTTCCTAGGAAATGTTCTCAGAATTACAAGTGTTAGATATCTAATTAGTTTGGGGTCCTGTAAAGAAGTCTTTTAAAAATTACTTAAAAATAGGGAATGATTAAGTTGTGAGATCAAGCAGATACACTTCTAGGAAAAATAAAATAATGTCTTAATATTCTGCAACCAGTACGTAAAAAGTGAGATAAAATTTCATGTGAAAGAATTATGAAGTTTTTAAAAGTTCTGCGTCTCAAAACTATAGAAGAATGTGAGGATTGTGAGGATTACGTACTCTTGAAAACTGCCTTGGAAGATTCAAAAAGTGACTCCTGTATGTCTGAATGCACTGGTGTTGAAATGTATATTAAAAATGTAAATATATTAGTGTAAATGTATTCCTAGGGCTGCTATAACAAATTACCAGAAATCGAGTAGTATAAAACAGGAGAAATTTATAGTTCTGGAGACTAGTAGTCTGAAATCAAGGTGTTAGCAGGGCCATGGTCCCTCTGAATACACTAGAGAAGGATACTTTGTTGCTTCTTCCTACCTTCTGGTGGGAGCCAGCAATCTCTGATGTTCTTTGGTTGTAGATACATCACTCATGCCTCCATCGTTATGTGGCCTTGTTCACTGTGTCTCTTTTTTTTCTTATAAGTACACCAGTCATATTGGATTTAGAGCTCAGCCTAATCTAAATAGTATGACCGCATCTTAACCAGTAACATCTGTAAATACTCTATTTCCAAATAAGATCATATTCTGAGGTACCAGGTAGACATGAATTTTGGAAGAACACTAATCAATCTAATATAGGGAATGAAATCATTCCATAAAAATGGAGAGTGGAAAACAGCAACATTTCTAAATGATATATTATTTTACATAGGGTTTAATTTAAGTATGTTTTTGAAAATTGATAGGTTAAATAATATAGACATATGGCTATTTACCTACATTCCTCAAAGTTTATAAATCCACGATGGCCAAAATCTCTCTTTTGCATCTTCCTAGGGAAAAAAAAAATCACCTTACAGTCAGGCACAAATTGTAGTCTGATAAATACCCTTTTTAACACCATGGAAATAAAGTTGATCTTAGACATTAAGCAAGTAATTATACCTGGCATGCTTTGCAATGGAAACACAAAATAAATATTCCTTCCTCAAATGGAAAATGCAAATCTAATCTGATCCACTTAAATCTTTTTAAGTGGCGTTTCATTAAAGTTTTTGTGTCTTCCCTGTTTAAAGACAGGAGTATATCCATCACTAGATGGATATGACTCAAAGATATAGCAATACATGCCTTCCTTTATTTTTTCACTCTCTTTTTTTTCTGCTCTCTAAATGCTTAAAGGCCGAGTCCAAGACTCACTTTTGCCAGTAATAAATTATATACTTTATTTACTTAGTCTTCTACATATATCATCTATTGCTTCTCAAAAAGCAAACAGAACAAACAATACTCTTACTTGGAGTATGCAGGCATACCTCAGAGACATTGCAGGTTTGTTCCAGAACACCACAATAAAGTGAATATCACAATAAAGCGAGTCCCATGAATTTTTTGGTTTTACAGTGCATATAAAAATTATGTTTACACTATAGTCTATAAGTGTGTGATAGCATTGTCTTTAAGAAACAATGTACATACCTTAATTTAAAAAGGCTTTATCTCTAAAAACTGTTAATCATCATCTGAGCCTTCAGCGAGTTGTAATCTATTTGCCGGTGGAAGGCCTGGCCTGGATGTTGATGGCTGCTGACCGATCAGAGTGGTGGTTGCTGAAGGATGGGGTGGCAACACAAACCTAAAAGAAGACAACAGAAGTTTGCCACATTGAATGCCTCTTTCTTTCACAAATGACTTCTTTGTAGCATGCAATACTGTTTGATAGCATTTTATTCGCAGTAAAACTTCTTCCAAAATCAGAATCAATCTTCTCAAACCCTGCAGTTTTATCATTTAAGTTTATGTAATATTCTAAATCATTTGTTGTCATTTCAACAGTCTTCACAGAATCTTCATCAGAAGTAGATTCCATCTTAAGAAACCACTTTCTTTGCTCATCCATTAGAAGCAACTCCTTATCTATTTAAGTTTTATCATGAGATTGCAGCAATTCAGTCACATCTTCAGGCTCCACTTCTAATTCAAGTTCTCTTGTTAATTCCACAACATCTGCAGTTACTTCCTCCACTGAAGTCTTGAATTCAAAGACATCCATGAGGGCTGGAATCAACTTCTTTTAAACTCCTGTTAATGTTGATATTTTGACCTCTTCACATGAATTATGAATGGTCTTAATGACATCTAGAATGGTGAATGCTTTCCAGAAGGTTTTCAATTTATTTTACTCTGCCCAGATCCATCAGAGGAAAGGAATTATGTATGAAATTCCTTACAAAATGTATTTCTTAAATAATAAGACTTCAAAGTCAAAATTACTCCTTGATCCATGGGTTGCAGAATGGATGTTGTGTTAGCAGGCATGAAAACATTAATCTCATTTTATATCTCCATCAGAGCTCTTGGGTGACCAGGTGCATTGACAATATTGACAATATTTTGAAAGAAATATTTTTTTCTGGGCAGTAGGTCTCGGCAGTGGGCTTAAAAATATTCAGTAAACCATGTTGTAAACAGATGTGCTGTCATCCAAGCTTTGTTGCTCCATTTATAGAGCACAGGTAGAATAGAGTTAGCATAATTCTTAAGAGTCCTAGGATTTTCAGAATGGTAAATGTGCACTGGTTTCAACTTAAAGTCACCAGCTGCATTAGGCCCTAACAAGAGAGTCAGCTTGCTCTTTGAAACTTTGAGGTCAGGCATTGACTTCTCCTCTCTAGCTATGAAAGTGCCAGAGGGCATCTTCTTCCAATGAAGGGCTGTTTAGTCTACTTTGAAAATCTGTTGTTTAGTGTAGCCATCTTCATTAATTATCTTAGCTAGATCTTCTGGATAACTTGCTGCAGCTTCTGCATCAGCACTTGCTGCTTCATCTTGCACTTTGATGTTATGGAGGTGGCTTCTTTCCTTAAACCTCACGAACGAACCTCTGCTAGCTTCACACTTTTCTTCAGAAGCTTCCTCACCTCTCTCAGCCTTCACAAAATTGAAGAGAGTTAGGGTCTTTCTCTGGATCAGGCTTTGGCTTAAGGGAATGCTGTGGCTGGTTTGATTTTCTATCCAGATCATTAAAACTTTCTCTATATCAGCAATAAGGCTGTTTCACTTTCCTATCATCCATGTGTTCACTGGAGTAATTTCTTTCAATGACTTTCCCTTTGCATTTGCAACCTGGCTAATTGTTTAGTGCAAGAGGCCTAGCTTTCAACCTATCTTGACTTTCGACATGCCTCCCTCACTAAGCTTAATCATTTCTAGCTTTTGACTTAAAGTGAGAAACGTGATTCTTCCTTTCACTTGAACACTTGGAGACCATTGTAGGGTTATTAATTGGCCTAATTCCAATATTGTTGTGTCTCTAGGAATAGGGAGGCCCAAGGAGGGGGACAGAGATGGGGAACTGCCAGTTGGTGGAGCAATCAGAATATCTATATTTACTGATTAAATTTGTAGTCTTATATGGTCATGGTTCATGGCACCCCCAAACAATTATAACAGTAACATCAAAGATCACTGGTGACAGATCACCATAACAAATATAATAATAATGAAAAAGCTTGAAATATTATGAGAATTACCAAAATGTGACACAAAGACACAAAGTGACCAAATGCTGTTGGAAAAACGGCACCAATAGATTTACTTGATGTAGGGTTGCCACAAATTTTCAATTTGTAAAAAAGCACAATATCTGCAAAGTACAATAAAGTAAAGCACAATAAAACAAAGTATGCCTGTATTTATTCTCAATCAATTTACCAGAGAGGTTAATACTTTGCCCAAGTTTGCAGAGCTCTTGGAGGCAAGGACTACACTAATGTTCAATACTTTCAAATTGTAACCCGTGTATTTATGACATAAAGTCTTTGTTGATTTTCTACTTTCTCTAAGCACTTACAGCTTTTATAATTGATATTACGGGGTTGAAAAGTGTTTCACCCTAGTTGTTTCAGTTAAGCTTACTTATCTCCATAGATTCCTATGGGAAGCAGCAGTTTCCTCCATAATCATCTTTATTGCACAGTTTGTAAAAATAACTTCCATGTTCTTTTGCTTCTACTTTAGGCCTCATCAAACCAACCTACATACTATTGCCTGGAGAATAAAACCCAGATTTATTTATAAGATTTTTTATACAAATATAAAGCACACACAGAATGCCTCATATATAGAAAGATCCCATTTGAAGGTAGAACAGTGTTATTTTCCTCTTTAAAATTCCCTTCCTAAAATTGCCACAATACATCCTGCTTGCCGTCAAAGTAAAAATCTTTTGCCTTGATGGACTGATTCAATGAGTTTGCTGCAAGAAAGCCAGAGTCAAAGTGGCTTAACAAGAAGCCTATTTTGAATTTCACATAACATGGAGTTTAGAGAGAGATTGGGCTCTGGGCTAGGTCCCTCAGAGTTCAAGCCCTGCTTCTCCGGTTTTTTGGCTCTGCCTTGTGTCAGTTAATTATTCTCAATCTGGCTCCTTTCATGTTTGCAAGAGGGATTCCAGCAGTACCGATGGAACATAATTCTCACCCTGCTTGGAGAAAAAGTTGTTTCTCTTTTCCATGGAGCAAGGAAGTTTTTCTCTTTGATTTCCTGTTTACTGAGCCAATTATTAGAGAACGAACCAAATTACTATGATAGGTATATCATTATCTGGAGAATAATTATCTGGAGTATAATGAATACTGAAGAGTCAATCATGTATTCCCTTTATGTAACATATCTAAGTTTTACATGTTATAGCCTTAATTTTGCCTATATATACTCTAAATGCTAATCACAACAAACTACCTCTGGTTCCTAAAAATCATGCTCTTCCTTCCCATTAGCCTTTTCCCTTTTGCATGCTTTAAAGGTTAGCTTAAGTTCCAACTTCTCTGGATACATTTCCCTGATTCTACCAAGTTGAATTAAGAACACCTTTCTTACGACCTTGCTTGCCTCAGCACAGTATTTCTCAACCTCCTGCACGTTGAGTTTACTTGGTGGATCATTTCAAAATACTGGTGCCTTGAAACCACTCTCAAATATTCTGATTCAGTTGGTTTGGGAGGGAGCCTGGATATGGGGATTTTTTTTTTTAAACTTCTCAAGTGATTCTAATGTGAAGTTAGGGTTGAGAATCCTGCTCTAGCACATCACTTGCCACATCCGATTATTACCACAAATTTGTTTTTCTTTATTTGGCTGTGAGTTTTTGAGGATGGGACTAGTTTTTCACCTTTGTAACCCAAGCACCTGAAAGAGTGCCTGATACAAAGTCAGTACTCAAAATTAGTTGGTGAAAAAAAGGCTGAGTTTTGAAAGATGGTCATTTCAATTCAACTTAGCAGCTATTAATTGTCTACTGTGTGCTGGACTCTATTGCAGATTTGGTGTCAAATCTGTTTACCAAAGGTAAACAATACAATGTCAGCCTTTAGCGAAATCATTATTCAATGGGGTGCTCAGAAATGAGCATACTGATAGTAGCATCAGTCCACTACATCTTAAATTACTCGTCAAGAACCACCAACATTCTCAATTGAACAGAACGAGTCATTCTTTCCTTCAATCATACTCTATTACTGTAAGTAACTGAAGGCAAAGTTTTAAAAAATAGGGTCTCGCAAGTATATATATATGAATATGTAAAGACTAACTATAAACAGTTCCCTTTTGCTTTTTTCTTTCTTTAAATATTTAATATATAAAAGAGCATCTATTTTTATCTGAGCTCCAAAATAAAAATACCAGAAAAAAGAAAACCTAATAAGTCTTACTTTGTTTGGTTCACTATTCAAGCAAAGACAGGTGTTCACTAAATAGAATGTGAAAATTAAAAGCAGTCTAACTGCAGAAAGTCCCTTTGAGCCACAAGTTTAAAATTTTTAATGGTTTTACAATCTTCTCAAGCTGTAAATGGAAAAAAGTGGCTTGACATTGAACACATACCAAGTCAGTAGCATAACTATTTTATAATGTTTGATTGGTCACTGAAAAAAATAGTTTAAAATTCAATCCATGTGATGGAAATGCCACTTAGAAAAAGACCATTCATACTGCCGTGCTGCAGGAAAATTGTGGTTATAACAGTTCCCATTTCATTCAGCAACAGGATTCTTAAAGAATTACAAATGGAATGGTTCCTAGAATATTACATGTTGGGTATTATTAATATAAATTTTACCATTATAAAATTCATCATTAGTAAGAAGGAAAAAATATTATTTTTCCATCCTATGGATTAAAATGATTGCTCACATTAAATGAAGATTCTCAGGTTAATTTATCGGTTACCCTCTGGAAATCTCCATTCATAATTCCATGAGGATGTTCACACATTAACTTAATTGAATTATACTGAACACTTGTTATTGTTTCTCACAGTAGATGCAGTTTTCCTAGGCACCTGTCCAACTTCCATTAATATTAGTCGTAGATTCTGAATTCTATTTGGGAAATCTATGAGTAGATACAGACTCATTAGTGATTATAGGTTGCTGAAACAGAATTGGTTGCTTCAAAAGATTTATATGTGGAATAACCCTCTACCCCTTCTGCAAAAACAAACAAGTAAAATAAGGAAATAAATCAAATAGTAAATTTAAAAATTCAACATGTTATGGAAAATTGTTATGAAAAGCTAAATAGACTTAACCACATTTAGAAATCAGATTCATCTCATATATCTCAGTACTACACAGTTTTTAGGCCTATAAACTTTCAGCTTTTAAATTTGTGCTAGTTTCAGCTAAATGTAAATTGCCTAGCTTTGAGAAATCCAAACTGACTGATTTTCTTTTATGCCTATTTTTCTATCTACTTTTGGGTTTTTCTTGACTAGTAGTTTCCAAAATGTCAAGGGACAAAGAAAGAAAGCATTACAAATCAAACAGAATTTGCCCTCTCTTGGTTATTAACTCTGAAGATAGTTTTAGTAGAAGGTTAAAATTAGTGGAAAAAATAAAAATTTCAGATACTATGTGGATTTCCAAGATCTCTTTTATCCATTTTCTTCACCATTGGCCCAAATCAGGAATTAGTTCTACCAGGTAATTATTTGTTTTGAAATTTACCCCCATTCTCATCTATAATATGAAGTTAAACATTAAAATCTACTTCAATAACTGTATGCTGATAACTAATAAAAATTCCTGTACTGAGAGATTTTCAAGGACAAAACAGTTATGAGGTGATGTCTTTAAAGTACTTTGAGACCTGGAAAGGAAGCTAATTTATAGTTACATTTATTTTTTGACATAATTTCAATTTACTTAAAGAAAACATACTACTAAAGTTTTATTTTGGTTTTTAAATGGACTATTTTTTAGGTTCACAGCAAAATGAAGCAGAAAATTAGAGAGTTCCCATCTAACCCCTGCCTCCACACACACAGAGCTTCCCCCACTATCAACACGCTCCACCAGAGTGGTACATTTGTTACAACTGGTGAACCTACATTGACACATCATTATCACCCAGAGCCCGTAATTCACCTTAGCGTTCACTCTTGGCGCTGTACATTCTATGGGTTTTGACAAATGTGTAAGGACATCTGTACACGATTACAGTATCATATAGAATAGTTTCACTGCCCTAAAAATCCTCTGTGCTCTGCCTCCTCATTCCTCATTCCTCATTCACATAACCCCTAGCAATTAACCACAGATCTTTTTACTGTCTTCGTAGTTTTGTCCTTTCTAGAATGTCATATAGTTGGAATTACACGGCATGGAATATTTTCAGATTGGCTTCTTCCACTTAATATGCATGTAAATTTCCTCCATGTTTTTTCATGTTTTGGTAGCTCATTTCTTTTTAGTACTGAACAATATTCCATTGTCTGGACATATCACAGTTTATGTATCCATTCACCAATGAATGATATGTTGGTTGCCTCCAAGTTTTGGCAATTAAAAATAAAATGCTATAAACATGTGTGTGCAGGTTTTTGTGTGGACATAAGATTTCAACTCATTTCTGTAAATACCAAGGACTGTGATTGCTGGATGGTACTATGTTTGGTACTATGTTTAGTTTAGCAAGAAACTGCAAAACTGTCTTCCAAAATGGCTGTACCATTTTGCAGTGAATGACAGCTCCTGTTGCTTCACATTCCTGTCAGCATTTGGTGTTGGCAGTGTTTGGATTTTGCCATTCTAATTGGTGTGTAGTGGTAATTTATTGTTCTAATTTTCAGTTCCCAAATAATATATGATGTGGAGGGTCTTTTCACATGCTTATTTGCCATCTGTATATCTTCTATAGTGAGGTGTCTGCTCAGCTTTTTGGCCTATTTTTTAGTTGGTTTGTTTATTTTCTTATTGTTGAGTTTTAAGTGTTTTTTGTATATTTTGGATAATAGTACTTTATCAGATATGTCTTTTGCAAATATTTTCTCTCAGTCTGTGGCTTGTCTTCTCATTCTCTTGACATTGTCATTCACAGAGCAGAAGGGTTTTTTTTTTTTTTTTAAATCTTAATGAGGTCCAACTTCTCAAGTCTTTCTTCCATGAATCATGCCTTTGAAATTGAATCTAAAAAGTTATCACCATACTTAAGGCCATCTAGATATTCTCCTGTTATCTTCTAGGAGTTTTATGAATTCACATTTTATATATTTACGTCTGTAATCCATTTTGAGTTAATTTTTGTGCAGCAGGTAAGGTCTGTGTCTAGATTCATTTTTTTGCATGTGGATGTTCAGTTGTATTAAGGTTTTAATATTTGTTTTGTGACCTGTGTTTTTGTGAAAATATCTTTTAAAATTTCATTACATTTGTTTTAAAAATACATTGTAAAAATTAGCCTTAGGAGTAACTATCAAGGCCAAACAATCAAGAATTATAACCGGGCTTCCCTGGTGGCGCAGTAGTTGAGAATCCGCTGGCTAATGCAGGGGACACGGGTTCGAACCCTGGTCTGGGAGGATCCCACATGCCACGGAGCAACTGGGCCCGTGAGCCACAACTGCTGAGCCTGCGCGTCTGGAGCTTGTGCTCCACAACAAGAGAGGCCGCGATAGTGAGAGGCCCGCGCACCGCGATGAACAGTGGCCCCCGCTCGCCGTAACTAGAGAAAGCCCTCACACAGAAACGAAGACCCAACGCAGCCAAAAATAAATAAATTAATTTTAAAATAAATAAATAAATGCTCCCCTTCTTTAAAAAAAAAAAAGAATTATAACCACAACGTTTATGAAAAGAATGCCCTTTATAAAAGCACTGGACAAATATGTAACACTTCTGTAGAAATCAGCAGAAACATTGAAAATATTTCCCTATTATATTTTAAATTAAATCTTACTGAATTATATCTTCCTGAAGAAATAGCGAACAGTGATTTCACTATTTACTTGGGTAGTATTAGTAATCATTTATTAGACAAATTCATACCTAAACCTAAACCAAAAGAAATGCTGTCTGTAAATAGGACAGGCATAGCTCCTATTTTAAAAACCCAAGCCACTGCTTTACAGAAATTATGGGAGAAAGGAAAAGCAAAGAAGATAAATATCTAGCATGTTCATTCAGCCTCTAATTTTAACAATTTATATGGCAATCACTATATACCCACTTCAAGTATTACAGCTAAAAAACATTCTAAGTCTAGGAGCTTGCTTTAGAAGGTAACTATCCATCCTTTAAATGTGAAAAATGCACAGTTACTATAAAAAGATGTGTAGTTTAAAGGATTTTTAAAAGTCATTGTTTGTTATTGTGATATATTAAATGTCTTTTCCTCAATAGACAAGTAATATCCTTTTCACTGTGCATTGTTAGGATGAAAAGTCAAAAGCGATGGTATGTGTGTGTATATATGTGCCTGTGTGCATATACATGCTCTTTTTTCATGTATATGATGAGAAGGTAAGAGAACTTTCTTTTTTCAGGACTTTGAGAACTACATATTTACGTCTGTCCCTAAAACAAGTACAACAAGATGGTATAAAAATGATGAAATATACCCAGAAATGAGGGGAGCAGAAATCACTGACAAAAAACTTATGTAATATAGAGAAGAGAGCTAAATATGTGTGTAGAGAAGTTAAATCAATTAAGGTTTTCCTGGATATAGCTCTACGCACACACTATTTCAATAACTTGTCCTTTTTGGGGGTATAAAAGAACATATTTTGTTTTTCCTATCCTATATATATTATTAACATAAGCAGATTTCCCCTTTCTCTTTCCTCTCAACCTCTGATCCATTTTCCAATTCCCCACTGATTCCATGTCAGCATGGTCTGTTTTTGACTAGACAAATAGTACACAGATTTATTTCTACAGAAACAATCTCTGGTAAAATCATAGAGTGTCTGCTTAAATAATACCCAAAAGTTAACTGCATGCTTTCCACTGACCAGAAATAACTCACAGCAAATGAATCCAGAAACCAGTCAATGGAATATTATACCCCTCTTAGGGGAGCCATTGTACTATGAGAGAAATTTAGGGCAGTGAACCAGCCTTCATTTTACATACACACAGACACACACACACCGTCCTGTGTATGGTATTAACTATGGTAAGAATATGACTATTGATCTGCAAAAATTTCCACTTTAAGTCACATAACATTATCTTAATGCTCCTTTCATTTACATTGTGCCATGGTGATAGCTTATTAAAAATAATTTCATTTATTACCGTTGTAACACTGACAATGATCTGGATTGCAGTAATTCCAAAACAAGAACGGGCTGATATTACTTCTTAGATATAAATCAACATGGATGGAAAAGTTGGTAATATGGGATATGTGTTCCTTAAACTAAATTCCAGAACTTATTTAAGGGGGAAAAAAACATTTCATACTTTCAGTGCATACATTCTGTATTTCTGAGATTAACTATAAGAATTAATTTGACAAATTTCTTTCACTGAAGTCACTTTGGAATTTGGTATCAAATCTAGGGCTGAACGTGTGGAAAAGTGAAGATGGAAATAAAAATTTTTAGAAGTAAAACTGAAATGTGTCACATGGGGAAAATCATTAACTTTTCAAGTAAGAATGTTTGACTACTGTTATATCATGGTTCTGCCAATGTGCAGATTCATCGTTTTATGATGACATGTTGTGTTATAATTTTTGTGTTATTTTTGGAAGCTCACTTTTGAAACTTTCTGTGAACATACTGGGAGAGGATCTAATGTGCCTGAAAACAAAGAAATGTACTTTTTTTTAAAGGAAATCAGTGCACAATTAAAAGTAGAGATACATTCTCAATTTGCCCCAATCCAATTTAAATATGTCTAGTCACATTTCTCACTTCATCTAATTTCTGGGATGGTCACATTTCTTCACCTCAATTCTGAGCAAGGGCAGGATTTATCATGTCAGGACTGATAGTGAAAAGAGCATGACGAAGGTGAGGAGAGCACACCCTTGCTTCCCATTGTGCCCGCCCCACCTCTCCTGAGAATACAGATCTCAGCCCATCATTCTTTCAGAGGTGACCTTCCAAGAGATATAAGGAAGTGATCAGATTCACAGCCTGCTAGAGTGGCTCTGAGTACACAGGACCCTCTATGGGAACCGCATCTGAAGTCTTCTGCACCTTTTATAATTATAATTCCTCTGTGCTTGTATGTCTGTACATTCTTAATGGGGAAGACAAACAAAAAAAAAAAAAAAAAAAAAGGGAAAAGAGTCACAAGGAGATAAAAATGGAGCCCTTTTTACAGAGCCCCCTAACAGAGCTTTCCTTCCAACCTGCATTTCCACTTCTTCCCTGGTCCTCCCAGACCACTTGTCCCAGACATGGCACCACAAACGATAGCTTACAGTTCATGAAATGCCAAATACTGAAACCTGCTAGGGTCTTCCTATTCCAGTGTCAGATCTGGGGTGTGATTGTGGCATCTCAGGATAGGATTCCGACTGAATTTTTCTTATGTTTAATATTTTTTGCAATACTAGTACAGAATTATCCTTTATGCACAATATGTAGGCTAAACAAACACTGTGGGTCAGGTTGGAAATGCAACCACCATTAACAACACTGATTTTTATTCCTTTGCTCAACAAATATCCATTAAGCACTATAAGGATTTATTCAAATTTGCAAGCAAATGAGAATATAAAGATATACATTTTTTAAACTGGCGATTATCTGGGATTAAAATGTGTATGTTGAAATTATTCTTTTTTCCTCTTCCAGAAGATGTTAAAGAATAAATTTTAATTATTTAATCACCACTAGAGATTTAATATGATTTCTCCAGTTAGATGTGCTAGCATAACATTTTCTTACTTTCAAAACATAGAAAACATATGTCCTAATTTTTAAAACAAATGAAAGATTGTCTGACTCTCCCTCTTTCTACCTATCTATATAGACAGATAGATATGTATATACAGAGATCTATCTATAGATATATATATTTCTCTCTATATAGAGAGAAATGTATATAGAAATATAGATATCTATACTTATATCTTATACCTAATATTTATCTAATACCTAATATATGTCATATCTTCTTTGTAGATATATCTATCTACCTAGAGAGACAGAGAACCTTTCATTTGTGTTAATAATTTGGATATATATATGTATACATACATACCTACCACATTAAAGCAGAATATAAACTGGGAAAGTATTACGTATTTCTGCCATAAAAATAATAAAGTGACATGATCTGAAAAGATATTTTCTTCCTATGTAATCTTCATAAGACTTATTTTAAATTAATAACATATCTTTCCAATCTGAAGAAAGCAAGCCTGTATTTGAAAAAGACACTACACCAAAAAATCTATTTCTGAATCCAGGCTCAGGTACAGAGAAATGTTAAGAGACATTTTATTGCTAATCATAGAAATTAAATTTTCACATCTATAATAACTACTACATGATATTTTAAAATTTCTATATTATCACAGAAATAGAATATTAAAATAGTTATTTAATGTTATTTAATATTAATATTAATTTAATAGTTAATTTTATCAATGTATATTTTAAATTAAGACATTCATAAAGGTTGAGTGGATTTTAAGAAGAAATTAATGGATTGAGGCAAAATAATACTGATATAGTTGAAGAAAATACAGGTAGGCAGTTAGAAGCACTAAGCAGAATTTCTCACTTCTTGTCCAATTCTAATCAATAGTTTTGATTTTAAATTTTCAATATCTGAATATACAATACCTTAGTATGAAAGAGTTTGTTTTAAAGACATTTTGGGGTTTCTCATAACATCTTAAAAATTTTATATTTGTAATACTGTGCTTCATACATTGAACCACAAAAAAAGATTTTCTTTTATTTTCAACTAATTAGGTGAAAATAAAAGCCTTTTATTTTAATAACCTCTATCTACAAGATTATCATCTAAGTTGGAGGTATTTAACAATACGATACCAGCCTATGATTTGCAAAGTAACAATCTGGCTATAATCTAATTGTAAATATGTTCATATAGTAATAATAGGCTCTTTTCTTGAAAATGATAATTGGAGTTTCTAAATGATTGCATTTTCCCATCTGATTTCATTTATTCAGTGACATATTTCCAGTTATCTTTTCCATAAGTTACCTATTGTTTTAAAAAGTGTTTGTTTTTAAAAAGACAAATTATGTTAAACAGATCCAATCTTGGGGAGTTTGCAAAGTGCTTACAATTGGGTGAGAAAAGCTCATTAAGGGTTGTGGTTTGGGGACTGAGGTAGTTAGGACATTCTCAATGTTCATGATTTATGATTGCCATTACCATGAAGACAAATCTTCAAATAGTCTTGGGATAATTTAGACCTCTGATATTCTAGAACTCTCTATATATATTCTAAATACATATATAAGTATATATATATGTTCAATTAATACATACATGTGCATATTTTTCACAAATAAACACAATTATAACAGAAAAAAAGAAAAAAGTAAAAACCCAATGGGTGACTAAAAACCATTAACTTGGTTTAAAATCCAGTCAAAAAGATCATGGTTCTATGCGAACAAAGAAGCACAGGTTGTATGACTCCTGTCTCATTCTTTCCACACTTGTGTCCTGATATCAGGAAGATATACATTTGGGTTCCCAAATTCTTGACACCCTAGGAGAATTTTCACTTCCCTATCATTCTCAGCAGTGAATATGAACCATTATTTCACACTGTATAACATTTCTTTCAATATAGCATATGCTCAAGATGGCATAATTAACTGAGTCACACCTATACATGGTATAATGAATTTTGAGCATTTGGGTTATAGTTGGAAATAAAAGTAATCTATAAAGGAAAAGAAAATATTGCAATAACATATTTAATTTAGATGATAAAAGTACTTTTTTTACATTACCGCTTTTTCTATTTTCATATTTTTGGCAAGAAATAAATACTTAGAGATCGCCCAGAATTGAATTTTAAAATTAAAAAGTCAAACTCTAAAAAAAAAAAAAAAAAAAGTCAAACTCTATACTTTTAAAATTTAAGAATGTTAAAATGTTGTATTAAAATGTATAGATTTTAATGCCTCAAATTTAGAAGGCTTCTTAAGTGCCCAATTTATACATGGCCTATACTAAATACCATGATCTTCATAGAGAAAAGAGAAGACGCTATCTTTAAGAATATTCCTTATCTATGTAAAATAGGTAACCAACAAGGGCCTACTGTAGAGCACAGGGAACTATACTCAATATTTTGTAATAACCTATAAGGGAAAAGAATATATATATGAACTGAATCACTGTGGTGTACACCTGAAACTAACGCAACATTGTAAATCAACTGTACTTCAATTTTAATAAAATAAAGTAAATTTCAAAAAACCCAAAAAAACCAAAACAAAAAATCTTTCAAGACAAAACTAAAAAAAAAGACTATCCCTTATCTGCTTTTAATATGGAATGCCAATCTAAAAACTATACTTTTAAGATGGTCTTTATGGAATTCTTTAGCTATAACTATTAGAAAATGGACATCCTTAGGTGACAGGTGAGCCCTGTTAACTTTGTAATCCTTTGAACAAAGACATATGCCAATTATTGTATATGTATTTATTTTAAAATTTATATTTTAAATGTAGACTCTAAACCAATAGCAGATAACTCCTCCAGATAATTACATTTTAATTTCTAGTAACAGAGTAAATCTAAGAAAAAAACTTCTAAAAGTGTTGTGTTATTGTTGTTGTTGTTCTTATGAAATGACCCATAATATGCAGATGTGGAAAATCCCTATTTTTCCAGTGGTCAGATGTTTTGAACTTGTGTTGACTGAACCACAAAAATGGCTGACTCCACCACCCTACCTCTAAGGAAATTAAACCTGAAAGATATATTTCCTTGTTTTGTTCCTCTTCTTTCTTTTCGCCTCTGAATTATTTGCTTTTCCTACAAACTTCACAATCCCTTTTCTTATATTTTAAAATTATTCATTAAACTCGCAAGCAAGTGAACAAGATAGTCTTAATCTGTTATGTGGCTGAAAGGTGATAAAAACAAATGTTGCACCAGCCCTGCATGATTTTAAAGGTTTAGATGTTATGGAATTAAAGAGTTGAATTGGAACAGGATATAGTTATAGCAACCGACAAGAAAGAAAGGTCTTATATCCTAACAAGCCTCTACTTCCTATACCTATATGATCCATCACTGGCGCCCAGATGTGGGGAAAAAAAATCACAAAAACAAAAACCAACTTAAGAAAAATTGGAAAATATGCTTAAGTGTTGGAGAAGTAGAAGTCTGTCAGGAACACTAGATTTAGACATCTTAATTATCTGGAACAACAGCCAACCAAAAGCACTTCACAAAATACAATGACATTTCTGAGAATTACTTGGAAAATCAATTCTCAGTATACGTAACACTGATGAACATTCCCTCAACAGATTCTGCAAATATGGAACTTGCTTTTGAAATTCTGAGAAAAGACTCGAAGAATGTTTTCATCCCTGACAGTGAATCACACCCTGTCAGCGCCATCTACCAGTTGCAGTTCAAAATGCAATGGAAGAAAAGATTCTAAAACAAGGCCTCTGACTGTAAATAACTCAAATACTTTCTTAAGCCATGTAATGTACAGTTGTGTCTAACATAAAACATTTTATTTTGAACTCATCATTTTTTCCTTTTTATATGGCCTCATAATAAATGATGTAGGTGGTTTCCAGCTAGTCGAAAGTATGTAGTCACATAGTCCATGGATCACTATATATAGATCCACGGGTCACACAAAAACACACCTTCCTAAGCTAATTACTATTGGAAAATTCAATTAAGTTTAATCAGAACCAATATTTTCTCCAGGACAATATAGTGTCCATACTTTGTCCATGTCTTTCTAACGGTGATGGTGTGTTACACAGAGAATACTTCCATGACTTTCTGTATCACTGGCCTTCTCATGGTATTTTAGGGTACAGAAAAATCCTACCTTTTATCCTAATACAGATTTGAGCTTTACATTTAAAGGCCCGTTAGTCTTTATTTTTCTCTTGTGGTACTTGAAAATAATTGAAATGAAACGTATTACTAAATCATTAAAGCATTATCACAAGATGTTTTTGTATAGTCATTTGGTTTAGAGCCTGCTGAATGGGAGGCACACTATTCTAAATTTTGCCTTGGAACACTGCTTTAGTTAAAAGACATTAAATCTCTCATGGGCATGTGGTATAGGCTTTTCTTTCCAAAACTAACAGTCAATTGGCTTATTCTCATTTCCTACCCTCCCTTTCTTCCTCTTCCTCTTTCTCCTCCTCCTCCTCTTCTGACAGAAGCAGAGAAATTATTTGAGCATTTTGAAATAAATGTCCTTTTGGGGCCCAACATGTCTCTCTTTTCACTACACAATTAGAAAAGCAGAAGAGGAGAACTGGTCCAAACTGGGAGGCCAAAGGGTAAGCAAGTTTCCAAGATGAAACATAAATGCTTCCATGGGTAACTGAATTGGCTTTGGCACTTGAACCTACACTAAAGATTCAAAAAGATAATTTGCTTATAAGCAGAAACAATAAAAAGTTGTACATATTATTTACCTCAAGGCATTTCTTCTCTCATACATAACCTCCATTATGCATTATAAATGAAATGAATGAAAAGAACATTTGCTGGATCATAAAGCTCTATTTGGTTGACTTCGTTAAAAACTTTATGAAGAATTTTAAAGGGCCACAAATAATGTTCTGATTGTTTCACTTTTAGGAAGAAAGAGTATTCAGTTTGCATTTGTCCAGACCTCAGCAATATAAAGGCCTTTTCCTTTTTGGAAAGGAAGCTTTTTCATACACTTGTTTCACTTCACCAAAAACAATCTGGGACGCAAATGTAGGCAATTTAAACTAGTTGTTTGGGTGAAAATCTCTCTGTCTTCATCTCACCCAAAATATTACCTAAATGTAATCTGAACCATTTAGAGTAGCTCTACTTAAATCGTGTTATGTTTTCAGTAGTAAAGACTGATAACTCGATAGTTCCCAAGGGTTTGTTTCTTATAGTTTAACTACAGAGTTGACATTACATGCTATTTTTCTGAAAATCCCCAGGGCTATATTAGAGATGAGATAAGCAAAGATGTATAGAGCTGTTTAGAAATCTGGGGCTATCTTCAAACTTAGTACTACTAGTCAACATCCCTAAAGATGTATTCATTCTCACAGTAATATAATCTTGTTAACTGGTAATCAGAAGAAGATAATGAAAACTTGGCCTCCAAGTTCTAAATATATACACATACATTATTTGTACTGTGAAAATGCCATTAAATATACTTTGCAGGTGTTATTTTTTGGAGGTTATGAATTCATTTTTTCATTCTCTCTTTCTAACACAGAATGAAAATTGTATTACCAGAAAAACTCTTACTTCAGGCCACCATAACTTCTCCTCTGAATTATTGCTTCAGTCCCTGTGTTCCTAACCTCAATCACACCATTCTTCAATTTATCCTTTCCACAGTTCTCACACTGATTTTCCTGTGATTATCCCACCATCACTACATAAAAATACACACTGGTACTCAACAACAGTCCCTCATGTTAAGATTTTATCTCCTCACTTCTCTATCTGAAACCTGAAATTCACCCACACCGAACTGGTGACAGTTATTTTAAAGGCCGTGTGTTTTCTCTCTCAATCACCCACTCCTAACCCCAATATCATATATTTAGGACATATTCATTCATTTAATGAGGGATGGCATTCTACTAAATGTTTACTAATTCTAACTATTTTTTTTTTTCTTTTTTGGCCGCACCATGCGGCTTGCTGGATCTTAGTTCCCAGGAATAGAACCCTGGCCCTTGGCAGTGAAAGCATGGAGTCCTAACCACTGGACCGCCAGGGAGTTCCCTACTAATTCTATCTACAAAAAGGGGACTCCTATGAGTAATCTTTCCTGACCTCTTCAATCCCTCTATTTATCTACCCAGGCTTCCTACTCACATTGCACTGTAACCACTTACTTGGAAGTCAAGATTTTAAAGGCAGAAAGCATGCTTGATCCATTTAGTAATCCTAAAACTGGACAAGGCCTGACTAGAGATAACCAGTGTAAGTTCCCTGCATAAATGAATGGATGACTGAGTAAACAAACAGATCAACTTAGTAACTTTAGAAACAAGGAAATTGAGAGGCAGCTTGATTAAGAGACTTATCTAAGGCCACTCTTTGAAAAAACTGCACTATAACTTATCAGATGACAATTATTATTATTCATCGTTCAGTGTTCCTCCCCTTCTTATATCTTGATAGTAGTCCCAGAAAAATCTTAGGATCAATATCATTAGTTTATGAATAAATCTTAGCTACAATGGCCCAGTAAGAATAACATGCTATGCTTTTTTCTTTGTATTTAAAGTATGTAATCTGGAACAGCGCAATTTGAATCTAGTGGCCTCTGCCCCATGCCTGAGGTGAACACAGCTTTGGGCGCTATGATTGAGTGACGGCCCTTTCTATGAAGCGTCTAGGCTGCCCACAGTTTCTTGAATGCTTGGGTTTTCCTGACTTCCTCCAGTGGTGGTTTTTTGTTGTTGTTGCTATTATTGTTGTTTTTTAAGTTTGGAGAAGTACAGCCAGCTGGCTAGAATCTGCTTCCATGCGTTCTTAATAATTTTTATTCCCCTAAGACCTTGCCTATGCTTCTCAAACCTGACTACACATGAGAATCACCAGGGTAACTTTAAATAAACACCAACGGGTAACCCTATAACCAAAGATACTGATTAAATTGTTCAGGGGTGGATCTTGGACAATAGTAGGTTATCAAAACTCCCATCTGATTCCAGTGTGTGGTTAGACCTGGCCAAGTCCACTCTTGACTTTTTCAGGTGGAATACTAGAATGGCCTGACCTTTTATTCGATTTGTACAACATTTCTGCACACAACTTCCGGGGCAGAAGACCCTGCATGCCAATATATAATGACTATTCAAATGTGGAAAGAATGATGCATTTGAAAAGACTGTTCTTTCCTTGTGTTATAGATTGGGAATGTTGCTGGTCAATAATGCCTATGACAGCCAATAGGAAGAGAAGGAACCACTGGATTCCCTACCATCAACGTCTGACCTTCTCTTGGAAAGAATATACTGGAAACCTATACAGATTTGGTTTTGAAAAGCCCCTCATTCCCCCTGGAAGTTAAGGCATGTGGTAGAAGAGTCTGAGTACAGAACAAAGAACCATTTCCCTTAATTTCTCTTCAATTCCTGCATATTTTTAACTCAATTCCCATTCCGCTAAACTCAACTCCCCCTTGCATCGAATATGTGATATGAATAGGTCCTCCATCAATATCAAAAAAGATATTGCTAGTATTAATACAGTAGAAGATTAACGAAAAATGAACAATGAGCTATACTTAGCATAAATAACAGAAGAGATAGAAGACGTTAGTGCCTTATGACTGTCTAATCGGTGAAGATTCTCTTGAGATATTAAATTTGGTGTTGCTGGAGGTTTAGGCAAAGGAGACTGCAGCTAATGTGTCAGCCAATTCACCTGTCTTTTCTATGCTTCCTTTTCAGAGACGTTGCTTTGGCTCATAGTATTTGTCGACTGAGCAGTGGGTCTAGAGAAAGCTCCACCTCAGGCCATTTCTGACTGGACAAGAATAGACATTTGATTTAAAGCTATTCAGTTTCTTGGTTGGCCAGTGACCAATCTGATTCTCTTCCCAACACTCCTACTAATGGTGTCAGAGATGTTAGGAGCGTTTTGGACACTGAAACCTTAAGGTTATATATTCTGTGGGCCTGTGGCCAAGTTCAGCAATGTGTAAGTTGATCATTAAACAGAAAAATATAGTTGCAAATTCAATGTATTGGGTATTCAGCTTAACGAGTGGCAGAAAATCACCAGGGTAACTCTGCGTCGCCACGCCAGGAGCGAGAGCGAAAGGGGAAGGGGACTGGCTTGCTGACCCAGTGCAGTCCCCCAAAGACTCCCATCGACCTGAGCAAGCCGGGGCGCCAGGCCCCCCCGCCCCCCGCGACGCGCTTTCCCCGCACCCCCTGGCCAACTAACACAAGGGCACACCCCGCCACGTGAGCTTGTACAGCCTCGAGCCCCACCTGGCACACAAGAAGCGCTGGTGCCTCTACGCCTGCACACCTTCGCCAGCGCCCGGGCTGCCGTCGTGCGTCCCTACGCACCCGGACTGCGTGGTCCCGCGAGACTGTCTGGAGCACTTCCGTCTGGCGCGCGGCCTGCTGGGGGGTGAGCCTCGTGCAGCTTCCGGGCGGGCGCCTGGTTACCGGCCTAATGCTCACCGCCTTCGCTCACCACCTCCTCGCAGCCTCGGCCCCTCGCCTCCCCTCCCCCGACAGCCTCCACGGAGCTGAAGGAGCCGCCTCGGTGCGGCCCGGTTCCTCGCCACCACGCCAGCCGGCAGCCCTTCACCGGCGCTGGAAGCTGTGCTGGCTTCCCCCCACGTCCCTTTCCCACTCAGACGGACTAGGACATTCCAGAGCCCCGGCAACCACAGGTACTGCTGTCTGTGCAACATCAGCTTCAGCAGCCCGTCCACCGTCGTCGCCCATGAGAAGTATTACTGGTCCTCGCAAGTGCGGAGCACGTGAAGCGAGCTAGGCACGATAGGATGGAGTGGTGCCCGCTTTACACGCCCCACTTCTCTCTCCAGCAGCAGGACCGG
Source organism: Balaenoptera ricei (assembly GCF_028023285.1). Classification (NCBI taxonomy): domain Eukaryota; kingdom Metazoa; phylum Chordata; class Mammalia; order Artiodactyla; family Balaenopteridae; genus Balaenoptera; species Balaenoptera ricei. The sequence goes on from NC_082647.1 coordinate 69,733,015, forward strand.
CTTGCTTGTAGGCTTGCAGAGATGGGACAACCCTCAGGGCCCTGGCTGATGGGGATTCTTGCTCCGGGCACCTCACCAAGCACAGGCCATAGTAGAGGGGTCCGCCTGGACCCTTGGCACTTAATAAAGAAATTCAGTTTGATGAGCCAGCCTCAATGGCCAGAAGCAGATGGAGCCACCCCGGGGATTCCTGATGACTTTTTGGTTCCGGGAAATCCTTGCTACATTTCCTTTGAATTAGTTCAGGAGTTTCCTGTGTACTCATCCTAGGCATTCATTTATTTCCTCAGCTACTTTTGGTTCATTAAAATAACACTGCCCTTAACTAGGAAAATAATGAGTTCAAGAATACCTGGATTAATCTGCACCTGGATTTTCTTTAGCAAAAAGAGATTTAGTTTTGGATTGACAAATTTCCAAGGAAGGCTTTTCACCAAAAGGTTAGAGTGGAAAGAACCACAGGCTTGTGCTATGGAGGAAAAAGCAGGAGAACTTGAAAGATGAGGAAAGCATCGTATCAGTAAGTTATTTCTTCTTATATAAAACTTCATAATATTCTTTGCAGGAACAATAATATTTTGTATACTTTTAAAAGGCTACATGGGTACACTGGTAAGAAATACATAAAGAAAAATGCTGTCTTTTGAAGGAATGCTGATTATGATGATGATGATAATAATTGTTAATTATGTGTCAGCCTCTGTGCCAAAACAGTAACAATAAACTTTATATGGAAGAAAACATTGAATTCTAACAACAATTATATTAAATAAAAATTTTATGAAATATTATGCCTATTTTATGGATAAGTAAACTTAAGCTTAAAGTGATTAAATCATATGTCTAAAAGTTGTATCGCTGGAATGTGGTTATGCAAATTCAGAACGAATCGAGTCTTGTTTTAGAGGCCATTATCTTAACCACTCCGCTCTATTATACTTAGAGGGAAACTTTTCTCAATTTCTAGAGTTGGAAAATTACCCAGGGTTGTGGCAATGTAAACCATCTGAGAAGGGAGAGTCTGGGAGTATGGCTGTCTGAGAGACAACATTTCATTATAGCTGACGTCCTTGGGATGAATAGAGACTTTGTAAGATTTAATTTGAAAAAGATTATCTTGACACTTCTCAGGAGGGTTGATCAGAAAAAGAAACGTAAGTCAAAAGACTATTTAAGTAATTAGAACGAAACAAAGGTATGTGGACTTGGGTTATGGTTGTCGAGATTTGTGGATGTTGGTAAAGGAGAAAAAGAGTTACAGACAATTCTAAATTTTGAGTCTAGTGGACTAAAATATTATGGTGCCATGGGGAGCAACAGGAAAATTTGAAACTGTCAATTTTTTTATGAGGGAAGGAAAAATATCAATAATTTGTGTTTTACTGGTGGTTCAACCAAATTGCGAGCAGAGATGTGAGATCTTTTTTTGTTCAGGTGAATTGTCTTCCTTTTCTGTTCTAGACAGGTCTCCTGAGTGTGTAGCTCAGTATCTCAACTTCAAATTAATATTTTAGCTGGTCTTAAATGTGGTCTTTGTCTTGTTCTTTGGGACAGTGATTTGTCATTCCTTATCCATATTTCAGGAGCTAGATAGTACACAACTGTATGCCCTGATATCCTGTTGTGTTTCCCACAAGGATCCAAGGTTATGGAGACCTGTAACTTAACCCAGTGGTTGGAGTTTCTAACTAGCAGTAGCTCTTTGGTGCTAACTTTATATATACTACTTGGATCTTTGCTTATTGACTGATATGCCCAGTTCTCATAGTGTTGTATTTTGCTTACCATCCACTATATCACCTTGGTAACTGTTCCTACATAAACCTGAATATCATAGATATCTATCTAGTTTCCAGAGACCAGCTATTTCCAGTGGGGCTAATTCTACCTGGGCCACAGTCCAAATTTTTTGGTTCTCCTATTGATGCAGAATTCCTTGATTTCATTTAATAGATCAGATATAATGTGTTGCAATAAATCTATAGTTTAGTAGCCAGTGTGCCATCATCTTTCCTTCCTCTTTTTAAACTTGTAGTCACAAAAAAGAGAAACCACCAATAACCTCAAATTCTTTATTTTTTTACTTTACACAGTGAAAGTCATTCTTATGTTTGCTTCGTCACTTCCATCTCCCAAATGTAACCACTACAGAAATTGCTAAATATATTTTTTCTGATTTCCACATATTTGTACATATCTGCATTTATTACATTCATTAATTAGTTTCTTGTTTACAAAACTGAAATCATGCTACATATATTGGTTTTGGCATTTTTATTCACTTAATAGATTATCATATGTAGGTTTACAGGTCAATATCTCATTCCATTTAATAGTTTCATAGTAATCTTTGAATAAAGGTACTGTATTTTTTTCTCTTATGTTACTTTACTGACATTGAAACTGCATGTAATGTTTGCAACCAGTATTGCTCTCTGTGAGAGTGTGAATATGTGTGTGCATGTGTGTGTGTGTGTGTGTGTGTGTGTGTGCTACCATAGTTAGGCCAGTATAATTGAAAAATACATTCTTTTTTTTTTTTTTTTAAATCCAAAATTTACGGAAAGAATTTGTACATCAAAAAGATATAAAGGGGTGTGGATTGGCTTTGCATCTCTACCGAATAGGTTCTGAATTAACTTTAATGTCTGCTGAAATACACCAGTTGGCAAATCTTCATGGCCTTAATCCATACTGTAGCTCAAATTATACTGAGGATCTCACTATTTTTTTTTTAACACCTTTATTGGAGTATAATTGCTTTAAAATGTTGTGTTAGTTTCTGCTGTATAACAAAGTGAATCAGCTATATGTATACATATATCCCCATTTCCCCTCCCTCTTGTATCTCCCTCCCACCCTCCCTATTCCACCCCTCTAGGTGGTCACAAAGCACCGAGCTGATCTCCCTGTGCGATGCAGCTGCTTCCTACTAGCTATCTGTTTTACATTTGGTAGTGTATTTATGTCAGTGCTACTCTCTGACTTCATCCCAGCTTACCCTTCCCCCTCCCCATGTCCTCAAGTCCATTCTCTACGTCTGTGTCTTTATTCCTGTCCTGCCCCTAGGTTCTTCAGAACCTTTTTTTTTTTTTTAGATTCCATATGTATGTGTTAGCATAGGTATTTGTTTTTCCCTTTCTGATTTCACTCTGTATGACAGACTCTAGGTCCATCCACCTCACTACAAATAACAATTTCGTTTATTTTTATGGCTGAGTAATATTCCATTGTATACATGTGCCACATCTTCTTTATCCATTCATCTGTCGATGGACACTTAGGTTGCTTCCATGTCCTGGCTATTGTAAATAGTTCTGCATTGAACACTGGTACATGACTCTTTTTGAATTATGGTTTTCTCAGGGTCTGTGCCCAGTGGTGGGATTGCTGGGTCATATGGTAGTTCTATTTTGCGTTTTTTAAGGAACCTCCATACTATTCTCCATAGTGGCTGTATCAGTTTACATTCCCACCAACAGTGCAAGAGGGTTCCCTTTTCTCCACAACCTCTCCAGCATTTATTGTTTGTAGACCTTTTGATGATGGCCATTCTGACTGGTGTGAGGTGATACCTCATTGTAGTTTTGATTTGCATTTCTCTAATGATTAGTGTTATTGAGCATCCTTTTCATGTGTTTGTTGACAATCTGTATATCTGCTTTGGACAAATGTCTATTTAGCTCTTCTGCCCATTTTTGGATTGGGTTGTTTGTTTTTTTGGTATTCGGCTGCATGAGCTGCTTGTATATTTTGGAGATTAATCCTCTGTCAGTTGCTTCATTTGCAGATATTTTCTCCCATTCTGAGGCTTGTCTTTTCGTCTTGTTTATGGTTTCCCTTGCTGTGCAAAAGCTTTTAAGTTTCATTAGGTCTCATTTGTTTATTTTTCTTTTTATTTCCATTTCTCTAGGAGGTGGGTCAAAAAGGATCTTGCTATGATTTATGTCATAGAGTGTTCCGCCTGTTTTCCTCTAAGAGTTTTATAGTGTCTGGCCTTACATTTAGGTCTTTAATCCATTTTGAGTTTATTTTTGTATACGGTGCTAGGGAGTGTTCTAATTTCATTCTTTTACATGTAGCTGTCCAGTTTCCCCAGAACCACTTATTGAAGAGGCTGTCTTTTCTCCATTGTATATTCTTGCCTCCTTTATCAAAGCTAAGTTGACCATATGTGTGTGGGTTTATCGCTGGACTTTCTATCCTGTTCCATTGATCTATATTTCTGTTTTTGTGCCAGTACCATACTGTCTTGATTACTGTAGCTTTGTAGTATAGTCTGAAGTCAGGGAACCTGATTCCTCCAGCTCCATTTTTCTTTTTCAAGATTGCTTTGAATATTTGGGGTCTTTTGTGTTTCCATACAAATTGTGACATTTTTGTTCTAGTTCTGTGGAAAATGCTGTTGGTAGTTTGATAGGGATTGCACTGAATCTGTGGATTGCTTTGGGTAGTATGGTCATTTTCACAATGTTGATTCTTCCAGTCCAAGAACATGGTATGTCTCTCCATCTGTTTGTATCATGTTTAGTTTCTTTCATCAGTGTCTTATAGTTTTCTGCATACAGGTCTTTTGTTTCCTTAGGTAGGTTTATTCCTGGTATTTAATTCTTTTTGTTGCAATGGTAAATGGGAGTGTTTCCTTAATTTCTCTTTCAGATTTTTCATCATTAGTGTATAGGAATGCAAGAGATTTCCGTGCACTAATTTTGTATCCTGCAAGTTTACCACATTCACTGGTTAGCTCTAGTAGTTTTCTGGTAGCATCTTTAGGATTCTCTATGTATAGTATCATGTCATCTGCAAACAGTGACAGTTCTACTTCTTCTTTTCCAATTTGGATTCCTTTTATTTCTTTTTCTTCTCTGATTGCTGTAGCTAAAACTTCCAAAACTATGTTGAATAATACTGGTGAGAGTGGGCAGGCTTGTCTTGTTCCTGATCCTGGAGGAAATGGTTTCAGTGTTTCACCATTGACAACGATGTTGGCTGGGGTTTGTCATATGTGGCCTTTATTATGTTGAGGTAAGTTCCCTCTATGCCTACTTTCTGGAGAGTTTTTATCATAAATGGGTGTTGAATTTTGTCAAAAGCTTTTTCTGCTTCTATTGATATGATCATATGGTTTTTATTCTTCAATTTGTTAATATGGTATATCACATTGATTGATTTGTGTATATTGAAGAATCTTTGCATTCCTGGGATAAACCCCACTTGATCATGGTGTATGATCCTTTTAATGTGCTATTGGATTCTGTTTGCTAGTATTTTGTTGAGGATTTTTGCATCACGTTCATCAGTGATATGGGCCTGTAGTATTCTTTCTTTGTGACATCTTTGTCTGGTTTTGGTATCAGGGTGATGGTGGCCTCATAGAATGAGTTTGGGAGTGTTCCTCCCTTTGCTATATTTTGGAAGAGTTTGAGAAGGATAGGTGTTAGCTCTTCTCTAAATGTTTGATAGAATTCACCTGTGAATCTTGTCCTGGATTTTTGTTTGTTGGAAGATTTTAAATCACAGTTTCAATTTCAGTGTTTGTGATTGGTCTGTTCATAGTTTCTATTTTTTCCTGGTTCAGTCTTGGAAGGTTTTGCCTTTCTAAGGATTTGTCCATTTCTTCCAGGTTGTCCATTTTATTGGCATAGAGTTGCTTGTAGTAATCTCTCATGATCCTTTGTATTTCTGCAGTGTCAGTTGTTACTTCTCCTTTTTCATTTCTAATTCTATTGATTTGAGTCTTCTCCCTTTTTTTCTTGATGAGTCTAGCTAATGGTTTATCAATTTTGTTTGTCTTCTCAGGAAACCAGCCTTTAGTTTTATTGATCTTTGCTATTGTTTCCTTCATTTCTTTTTCGTTTATTTCTGATGTGATCTTTATGATTTCTTTCCTTCTGATAACTTTAGGTTTTTTTTGTTCTTTCTCTAATTGCTTTAGGTGTAAGGTTAGGTTGTTTAGTTGAGATGTTTCTTGTTTCTTGAGGTAGGATTGTATTGCTATAAACTTCCCTCTTAGAACTGCTTTTGCTACATCCCATAGGTTTTGGGTCGTCATGTTTTCATTGTCATTTGTTTCTAGGTATTTTTTTATTTTCTCTTTGACTTCTTCAGTGATCTCTTGGTTATTTAGTAGTGTGTTGTTTAGCCTCCATGTGTTTTTATCTTTTACAGATTTTTTCCTGTAATTGATGTGTAGGCTCATAGTGTTGTGGTCAGAAAAGATACTTGATACAATTTCAGTTTTCTTAAATTTACCAAGGTGTGATTTGTGACCCAAGATATGATCTGTCCTGGAGAATGTTCCATAAGCACTTGAGAAGAATGTGTATTCTGTTGTTTTTGGATAGAATGTCCTATAAATATCAATTAAGTCCATCTTGTTTAATGTATCATTTAAAGCTTTTGTTTCCTTATTTATTTTCATTTTGGAATGATCTGTCCATTGGTGAAAGTGGGGTGTTAAAATCCCCTACTATTGTGTTACTGTCGATTTCCCCTTTTATGGCTGTTAGCATTTGCCTTATGTATTGAGGTGCTCCTATGTTGGGTGCATAAATATATACAATTGTTATATCTTCTTCTTGGATTGATCTCTTGATCATTATGTAGTGTCCTTATTTGTCTCTTGTAATAGTCTTTATTTTAAAGTCTATTTTGTCTGATACTACTCTAGCTTTCTTTTGATTTCCATTTGCATGGAATATCTTTTTCCATCCCTTCACTTTGAGTCTGTATGTGTCCCTAGGTCAGAAGTGGGTCTTTTGTAGACAGCATATATACAGGTCTTGTTTCTGTATCCATTCAGCCAGTCTGTATCTTTTGGTTGGAGAATTTAATCCATTTACGTTTAAGATAACTGTCGATGTGTGTGTTCCTATTACCATTTTCTTCATTGTTTTGGGTTTGTTTTTGTAGGTCTTTTCCTTCTCTTGTGTTTCCTGCCTAGAGAAGTTCCTTTAGCATTTGTTGTAAAGCTGGTTTGGTGGTGATAAATTCTCTTAGCTTTTGCTTGTCTGTAAAGGTTTTAATTTCTCTGTCGAATCTGAATGATATCCTTGCTGGGTAGAGTAATCTTGCTTGTAGGCTTTTCCCTTTCATTACTTTAAATATGTCCTGCCACTCCCTTCTGGCTTGCAGAGTTTCTGCTGAAAGATCAGCTGTTGACCTTATGGGAATTCCCTTGTATGTCATTTGTTGTTTTTCCCTTGCTGCTTTTAATGTTTTTTCTTTGTATTTAATTTTTGATAGTTTGATTAATACGTGTCTTTGCATGTTTCTCCTTGGGTTTATCCTGTATGGGACTCTCTACGCTTCCTGGACTTGATTGACTATCTCCTTTCTCATGTTAGGGAAGTTTTCAACTATAATCTCTTCAAATATTTTCTCAGACCCTTCCTTTTTCTCTTCTTCTGGGACCCCTATAATTCGAATGTTGGTGCATTTAATGTTGTTCCTGAGGTCTCTGAGACTGTCCTCAATTCTTTTCATTCTTTTTTCTTTATTCTGCTCTGCGGTAGTTATTTCCACTATTTTATATTCCAGGTCCCTTATCCGTTCTTCTGCCTCAGTTATTATGCTATTGATTCCTTCTAGAGAATTTTTCATTTCATTTATTGTGCTATTCATCATTGTTTGTTTGCTCTTTAATTCTTCTAGGTCTAGTTAAACGTTTCTTGTGTTTTCTCCATTCTATTTCCAAGAGTTTGGATCACCTTTACTACCATTACTCTGAATTCTTTTTCAGGTATACTGCCTATTTCCTCCTCATTTGTTTCGTTTGGTGGGTTTTTACCATGCTCCTTTACCTACTGCGTATTTCTCTGTCTTCTCATTTTGTTTAACCTACTGTGTTTGGGGTCTATTTTCCGCAAGCTGCAGGTTCGTAGTTCCCATTGTTTTTGGTGTCTGCCCCCAGTGGATGAGGTTGGTTCAGTGGCTTTTGTAGGCTTCCTGGTGTAGAGGACTGGTGCCTGTTTCCTGGTGGGTGGGGCTGGATCTTGTCTTTCTAGTGGGCAGGGCCACATCTGGTGGTGTGTTTTGGGTTGTTTGTGAACTTAGTATGATTTTAGGCAGCCTGTCTGCTAATGAGTGGGGTTGTGTTCCTGTCTTCCTAGTTGTTTGGCATGGGGCGTCCAACAGAGAGCTTGCTGGCCTTTGGGTGGAGCTGGGTCTTAGCATTGAGACAGAGATCTCTGGGAGAGCTCTCGCTGATTGATACTACATGGGGCCAGGAGGTTTCTGGTGGTCCAATGTCCTGAACTCAGCTCTCCCACCTCAGAGGCTCAGACCTGACACCAGGCCGGAGCACCAAGCCCCTGTCAGCCACGTGGCTCAGAAGAAAAGGAGAAAAAAAAAAAATTAAATAAAACTAAATAAATTTTTAAAAATTATTAAAATAAAAAATAATAAGAATAAAAAAAGAAGAGAGCAACCAAACCAATAAACAAATCCACCAATGATAACAAGCACTAAAAACTAAACTAAGATAAACATAGAAAATCAGAAACAAATCAGTCGCAGACAGCAAACCCCAAGTCTACAATTCCTCCCAAAGTCCACCGCCTCAATTTTGGGATGATTCGTTGTCTATTCAGGTATTCCACAGATGCAGAGTACATCAAGTTGATTGTGGAGATTTAATCTGCTGCTCCTGAGGCTGCTGGGAGAAATTTCCCTTTCTCTTCTTTGTTCGCACAGCTCCTGGGGTTCAGTTTTGTTTTGGCCCTGCCTCTCTGTGTAGGTCGCCTGAGGGCATCTGTTATTTACCCAGACAGGATGGGGTTAAAGCAGCAGCTGATTAGGGAGCTCTTGCTCATTCAGGCTGGGGAGAGGGCGGGGTGCGGTAGTTATAATTGGAATGCAGGGCGATTCTGCAGCAGCAGAGGCTGGCGTGACATTGCAACAGCCTGAGGTGTACTGTGTGTTCTCCCAGGGAAGTTGTCACTGGATCACGGGACCCTGGCAGTGGCGTGCTGCACAGGTTCTCGGGGGTATGGATAGTGACCTGTGCTTGCACGCAGGATTCTTGGTGGCTGCAGCAGCAGCATTAGCGTTTCATGCCCATCTCTGGGGTCCGAGCTGATAGCCGCGGCTCACACCCGTCTCTGGAGGTCGTTTAGGCGGTGCTCTGCCTTCTTTGGGCAGACAGGGAAGGAATCCCCTGTCCTCGTGCACCCTGAAACAATGGTCCCTTGCCTCTTAGGCAGGTCCAGACTTTTTCCTGGACTCCCTCCCGGCTAGCTGTCTTGCACTAGCCCCCCTTCAGGCTGTGTTCACGCAGCGAACCCCAGTCCTCTCCCTGGGGTCTGACCTCTGAAGCCCGAACCTCAGCTCCCAGCCCCCACCCGTCCTGGCGGGTGAGCAGACAAGCCTCTCAGGCTGGTGACTGCTGGTCGGCACCGATCCTCTGTGCAGGAATCTCACTGCTTTGCCCTCTGCACCCCTGTTGCTGCGTTCTCCTCCGTGGCTCCAAAGCTTCCCCCCAACCCACTCACCGTCTCCGCCAGTGCAGTTTCTTCCTAGTGTGTGGAAACTTTTCCTCCTTCACAGCTCCCTCCCAGAGGTGCAGGTCCCATCCCAATTCTTTTTTCTCATTTTTTCTTTTTTTTTTGTCCTACCCAGGTTCTTGGGGATTTTCTTCCCTTTTGGGAAGTCTGAGGTCTTCTGCCAGCGTTCAGTAGGTGTTCTGTAGGAGTTGTTCCACATGCAGATGTATTTTTGATGTATTTGTGGGGAGGAAGGTGATCTCCACGTCTTAACTCCTCCGCCATCTTGAAGTCCCTCGAAAAGTAGATTCTTAAAGGCTGAATCATTGAGGCAAAGAGTAGACAAATTTTAAAATTACATACATATTCCCAGACTATGCTTCAAAACTCATATCTACTCACACCAAATATTTGAGTGCCCTTTTACCACATCCTTGACAACATTGTATTCTATCAGTGTTTTGATTTAGTTAAGTAGCTGTGTAAAAAGTATAACATTATTTTAGTTATATTAAATTAATGAAGATGAGGATCTTTTTATGTTTGCGGAGGTATTTGCATCTTCATTACTTTTATTCATTTTCTTATTTACTACATCTTACTAAATTGTTTTGGAAATTATTTACTAAGTTCTGTTTCCCAGATTTTACTAAACTTTATGTGTAAGAGCTGCTCTTTATTAATATGCTATTTACATCTTTACTTTGGTGTAATTTATTAAGATTAAATGTATTCTTCTGTTTGAATATAGTATTTTAAACTTTATATTTTAAACATTTGTACTTAGAATGATTAAAAATACATTAAACTAACCACAATTCATTTTTTTTTTGGATTTTACATTAAGCAAGGACTACATGGAGAAATAGACTTCATTTATCTGAATGCACATATAACTACAGAAAACTCACCACATGCACATGCACTTTAAAAACATGTAAAATATATCAGCCTTGTACAGTCTGCTCTTAATCATAACAGTATGTTAAAGGAAATTTTAAAACTACTTAGCAGACATAATTGAAGTATTTACAAAGAATAAAAGGATTGAGATTATGCTTGCCAGAAGTAGTATGTTTTGCACAGTACTTCATATGCTATATTTTTAAGGCACAGCCAATTTTTAGCATATTTGTGAGAGGCATGTATAAACAAGTTTACGATGTTATTTCCCTACAAAATATTGTTTCGTAACTTCATACTGATTATCAATATAACAGTGATTACAGTGGTAGTATAGGGCTGGATTTACAGGCAGTAATCAGATTTCAGTGAATGTGTTTTAAAAGATGGAAGATTGAGACACTGAAAGAGAAATAGAAAATGAGAAATTATAGCTAGAGAGAGATGCTCCAGGAGCAAATCCCAGATCACTAGGGGAATCAAGATAAATACATTTATATTAGGGAAATTTTCCTTTGTTCATTTTCTCACCTTTTTTTTTAACTTTTAATTTGTTTTTTAAATTTAATTTTATTTTTGGCTGCGTTGGGTCTTCATTGCTGCAGGTGGGCTTTCCTCTAGTTGCAGTGAGCGGGGGCTACTCTTCGTTGTGGTATGCGGGCTTCTCATTGCAATGGCTTCTCTTGTTATGGAGCATGGGCTGTAGGCACACGGGCTTCAGTAGTTGCGGCACGTGGGCTCAACTTAGTTGCTCCGTGGCATGTGGGATCTTCCCAGACCAGGGCTTGAACCCGTGTCCCCTGCATTGGCAGGCGGATTCTTGACCACTGCACCACCAGGGAAGTCTCTAACTTTTAATTTTATATTGGAGTATTTTCTCACCTTTCTTTCAGTCCAATCTCTCTTAATTCCTCTAGGAAAATGAAATTAATGGTAGAATTGCATATGTCTATGCCCATATATCAATAGAAATCTATATAATTCTTTTATTATTTTTTTCCCTATGAGTAAATTAAATCAACTAGAAACTTTCTTCACCGCTCCAGATCATCTTGGGTCATGAAAAGACATCTCTAAGAGAGTTTCAGAGGAGAAAAGTTCTTGCTGTCAGAGAATTATAACCAGCACAAAAGTCCATTGTCTCCTAAGTATGTAGTTGGTATGCATCAGGTTAAACATTATATACATTAAAATCATTCAATATTTGTGAATTGGTGAATGAATATCCAACATTTATTGTGTATTTGTGGTATGCTAAAGAATACAATGGTGAGTCAAACCAGAAAGTTTCATTCATGGAACTCAAATATATTTTAACAAAAATATATTTTAATTAGTTTTATAATACTATATAAAGAATATAGTGGTATAGTATAAATCATGGTCTTTAGAGTCTCAGATATATAGATTCTTGTCCCAGCATTGCCACTTACTAGCTATATGACCTTGGGCAATTTATTTGACCCCTTTAAGTGTTCTTAATTATTTTGTCAGAGATTATTTCCTCCTGTCATTCTAGAAGGTATAATGGGAAGAACACTGAACTAGAAGTAGGATCTTGGCTTGTTGGTTTCCACTCCTGCCTCCTTACTCCTACTCACTCTGGGCCTCAGTTTCCTTATCTGTGAAAGAAGGAAACTGGATCAGGCAATTTCTTAAGCTTCTTCCATATTTTAGGATGCAAGGAATCTTTGTCTTCACACTTAATTTCACAGTCATGAAGTAAAATTAGCTTTCCTAGTGTTTCTCCATTCCTTTGTTTTTCAAGTTCTCTTGCAAGACTGTGGTTTTGAATCAAGGAACAAAGTACGTTGAAAGTTTTAAAGTTTCAAAATCATTTATTTACCAGAAACGACCTTTGCCATTGGATTTCAAACAATGATAGGAGTGGTTTTAAGAAACACAGTCTACACTACAACTTATTTCCCAAGGGCTCCAAAAGACAGACCTCTCCTTCTAAAACTTACATTGTTGGGAAGGGTGGAGCTGAACTCTCATCTGTAGAAAACATCTGTCAGAATATATGACTCATTGCCAGAAGCCCTCTTTTGGAATCTTTTCTTAATAACAACAATGTATAACAAAAAGACGCTTTGTATTTCAGTAATGCCTTTATTTAGACCACCTTTCCAATCCATTTATAAACATGTCTAAGAAACAGGCTATGTCTAGACTACCAAACAAAAAAAGGCACCAAAATTGAACAGGGAGAGTGTTATAGCATTGCTGAACTGCTGTATTCAGTAGTTTGAATATTCACAGTAGTTTATTCCATTTATAACTTTCATAAAGACTCTAGGAAAAAATACAAATTTTATGGCAGCAGATTTCATTTAAATCCTTCTTTATAGGTTTGGATATATTTAAAACATCTTTGTTAATTGTGATTGGTGCTGGTAGCCTAAAGAAATGTAGGCTATGCCAGGCTTACCCACATAAAAAGATAAACATCAAAATAAGAGTGTCTTAAAATATTTTACCCATTTTTAAATTGTGTTATTTTCTAATTATTGATTTACAGGAATTCTTTATATATTCGAGACATTAAGTTCTTTTTCAGATACATGTCTTAGGCATATTTTATCCCAGTCCTTTTCTTGCCTTTTTGTTTTAATAACAGTGTCTTTGAAAGGCAAACGTTTAGTATTTCCACATAAATTTGAGAAACAAATTGTTGATTTCTAAAATAAGGCCTACAGGGATTTTGATTGGGACTGCATTGAATCTAAAGAGAAATTCCCTGGCGGTCCAGTGTTTAGGACTCAGCACCTTCGCTGTGGTGGCCCAGATTCAACCCTTGGTCGGGAAACTAAGATCCTGCAAGCTGCGTGGCGCAACCAAAAAAAAAAAAAAAAGAAAAAAGGAAGATAAATTTGCAAAGAATTAATGTCTTAACAATACTGAGTCATCCAAATTATGGATTCAGGTTATTTCTGCATCTACTTAGGTCTTTATTTTATCCCAGGTATGTTTTGTAATTTTTAGTGTATAGGTCTTGCACCTGTTCTGTCAAATTTATACCTAAATATTTCATATATTTGATATTATTATGTGGCATTATTTTCATAATTTTGGTTTCCAATTATTCACTGATAATATAATAGAACTGTGATTAATTTTGTAAATTGATCTTGTATCCTTGCAATGTTGTTAAACTCATTTACTAGTTCTGATAGCTTGTTTTGTAAATTTTGTAGGATTTTGTACATAGACGATTGCCTTTTAGTTCTTCTTCTACCTGAATGCACAGGCTAGAATCTCCAGTATAATGTTGAACAGAAATAATGAAAATTATTACCACCTTGCATTGTTCCTAACTTTAGAGGAAAACATTTAGTTTTTCACCATTAAGTATAAGCTGTTAGTTTTTTGTAGATGCCATTTAACAGATTGCAAAGATTTTTATCATTATTGGTATTTGAAAGCATTCACCAGACTCCGCAGAGCACACACATTTGAGGTTTAGAGGCAAAGGATAAGGTACAGAATGAGAAAGAGAATGCAGGCAAACAGCAAGGGGCTGAGAGACATTCCACAGGGGAGTTCCTGGTTCATACACATGTACCACACGTGTACCATGCTGTGTCTCCAGCTTGAACTGGCTGATCAGTGCAAGGAATGTTGGCTTCAGGAGAGTTTCCTGAGAAGCTTTCATTGGCCATTTAATCTGTCAAGCAAGGCTGTCAAAGTGGTTACACTAGTTGCAAGCATCAGTAAAGAAACTGACCAAGAAGGTCATCAGAAGAGTTTCAGACCTTAAACAGCACATCATAAAACCTGCTGCCTTTATCTGGTCCTGAAGTTACAAACCAGGTACCCAGGCATCCGGAGAGGTAAAGAGCTTTTCCAGTCCAGTAGTAAACCAACTCATGGTCTCCTTGTAGTTTGAAGTTCACTTCTGTTCTTACTGCTGAAAGTTTTTATCAGGAATGGATAGTGTATTTCGTCAAACACTTTTTCTGCAGCTATTCAGATGATCACACGTTTTTACCTTTTTAAGCTGTTAATACGGAGAATTACATTGGTTAATTGTCAAATGAGACTAAGCAGGCACCCCTGGGATAAACTCCATTAGTCATGACGCATTTTTTTTACATATTGGTGGATTGAGTTGCTAAAACTTTTTAGGAATGTTTACATTTGTGATCATAAAGGATACTCATATCTAGCTTTCTTTGGTTGTAATATTTTTGTGGTTTTGGATCAGGATCATAATGGCCAGAGTTGGGAAATGTTCCTTCTTCTTCAGTTTTCTTGAAGATTTTTTGTGGAATGTAAATGTTCAGTAGAATTTTCCAGTGAAACTATCTGATCGTGGATTTTTCATTATAGGAAGATTTTAACTAATAGTTTGATTACTTTAATAGATTTAGGGCTATTCAAATGACCTATTTCTTTTTGAGTGAGCTTTGTTGGTTAGGGTCTTTCAAGGAAGTTTTTCATTTCTTCAAATTGTCAAATTTATTGTCATAAAATTTACTATATTCCCTTATTATTCTTTGAGTGTGTTTAAAATTTGTAATGACATCACCTCTCTTGTTCCAAATTTGGTAATTTGTGCCTTCTCACTTATTTTCTTTATCAATCTGGTTAGAAGTTTATGAGTTTTATTGGTCTTCTGAAAGAAGCAGTTTTCGTTTTTATTTATTTTGTTTCCATTTATTTCTGTTTTTCATAATTACTATTTCATTTCTTGTGTTTCCTTTGTGATTAATTTTCTCAGATTTTGCTAGTTTCTGAATATAGACTAGACTACTGATTTGATAATTTTCTTTTTAACATAGATATTTTGTGCTATAATTTTATCTTTTAGTACAGTTTCAGCTGCATCTCAGAATTTTTGATAGATTGTGTTTTCATTTTTCTTCAGTTCAGAATGCTAATTTCTTTTTTCATATATTCTTTAATTTATGGATTATTTAAAATTTTGTCTTATATTAATAGTTTCCAAATATTTTGGGACTTTCCTAATATTTTACTCTTATTGGTTACTAATTTTAATTCCATTATGGTCAGAGAACACACTTTGTATAATTTGAGACTTTCTAAATTGAGACTTCTTTTATGGCCCTGAATAAAGCCTTTCTTGGTAAATGTTCTGTGTGCACTTGAAACGAATGTATAATCTGTTGTTGAACGGACTGTTTCATAAATATCAATTAGTTCATGTTGGTTGGTAATTTTGGTCATGGTTTTTATATCCTTAAGGATATTCTGTCTAATTGATCTATCAGTCATTGAGAGAAGGATGCAGTCTGGTCCTACATATATGGTTTTGTTTATGTTTTTCTTATAGTATCATCAGTTTGTTCTTTATGTATTTTGAAGCTCTGTTATTTAGTGTACACACATTTAGGACTGTTACATTTATCTTATATTTATATTGATCCCTTTATCATTATGAAATGACCATTTTTAGCCCCTTTAATATTCTTAGTTCTAAAATCTCTTATGTCTTAAATTGCGACAGCCACTTTAGCATTGTTTTCATTAATGTTACTATGGTATTTTCTCCCATTCCGTTAATTTTCATCCATTACTGTCTGTATACTTAAAGTGGGTTTCTTTCATGCAGTTGTATTTGGATCTTACTGTTTTATACAATCTAGCAATCTCTGTCTTTTAATTGGAGTGTTTAGATCATTTATGTTGAATGTGATTATTGATATTATTGATTAAACTACCTCCTTATTATTTGTTTCTTAATTGTCTCATTTCTTATCTTTTTCCTCTTTTCCTTTTTTGTCTTCTTTCAGGTTGAATGTTTTTATGATTCCATTTTATATTATTTTTGGGTTATTAGCTGTAACTCTGATGGCAAATAAGCACATGAAAAAATGCTCAACATCATGAGTCATTAAGGAAATTCAAGTTAACACTATAATGAGATACAGTATACCCATAGAATGTGTAAAATCAGAAATTCAGGTAATAATAAGTATTGGTGAGGAAGTGGAATAACTAGAACTCTTATACACTGCAAGTGGGAATGTAAAAATTATGCAACCACTTGATAAAACTATTTGGAAGTTTCTTAGAAAGTTAAACATATATTATGATCCAGCTATTTAACAACTAGGCATTTATCCAAGAGAAACCAAGGCAGATATCCGTATAAAGATTGAACACAAATGTTCACAGCAGTTTTATTCATAGCAGTAACTTGAAAACAACCTGAATATCCATCAAAAGGCGAATGAATAAATGAATATCTATGCAGTAGATTCTGCTCTGCAACATGAATTGTTGAATATCAAAATAATTACGTTGAGTGTAAGATGCCAGATAAAAAAGGGTTCATAGTGAATGATTTCTGTGATGGTTAATTTTATGTGTCAAATTGACTGGGCCATAGAATGCCCAGGTAGCTGATTAAACATTAATTCTGGGTATGTTTGTAAGGGTGTTTCTGCAAGAGAGTGACATTTAAATTGGTGGACTGAGTAAAGAAGGTGGCTCTCCCCAACGTGGGTGGTTATCACCTAATCCACTGAGGTCTTGAATAGAACAAAAAGGTGGAGGAAAGTTGAATTCACTCTCTGCCTGACTGATTCAGCTGGTACATTGATCTCCTCCCCTCAGTGCTCCTGGTACTCAGGTCATCAGACCCTGGACTAACATGCGCGTGCTCACCCTCTCTCCTTCTCTCTCTCTCTCTGTATATAGATATAGATACATATTAGTTTTTTTTTTCTGGAATTTTACATACGTGAATTATATATGTTTTATGTATATGCATATATATAATCTACATAATCTATAGTGAGAGAAAATAGATTAGTGATTGCCTGGAGCTGGGGAATGGTGCAGAGTGGTGAGTGGGAAGAATTACAGAGGCTGATGGGAAAACATTAGAATTGATGGATAAATTTAACATTGATGGTGATGGATAGATTGATAGATATTAAACACTAAATATTGTGGGATAACTGTATGTCATTAAAGTAAGAAAAATCAACACAAAATATTTTATACTAAATTCAAAGTAGAAGGTGGAGGAAATCTGAATTATAAGAGTTCCAAAAATTTGATGATTATTGAGAACTGGGGCAGTTACAGGTGGTGTTTTTAAGTTAGTGGTTATGTTCATGAAGGGAGTTTATGGTTAAAATGAACCCTGATTTTGGATGGTGCTAAACAGTAGCAATTTCCTGTAACTTTACACAGAAAGAATGTCTCCATATGGTGCAAGCAGAAAAGAATTATATTCTATTTCCCCTTTGCCTATTCAAAGTTTTCTATGGGGCTAGTTATTTCCTGTCCTTGGTGACATCTAAGGCAGCCCTCATGTCTTTGTCTGGTCTTATTTTAGTAATTAAAATGTCTAGATTCATGTAATTGTCAAAACCCATTTCACTTATAATCAGTGATCTCTTCTCTCCATTCTCCCTTGTTGCACCTGTTCAGGTGTGGAGCCTGTAATAAAAAAGAAATATGCCTTCATTTTCTCTATTTTGCCAACCATTGCTTCTTTCTCTCCATCCCCGCCCCCTACAACTTGCCAGCTTGCTAACCCACATTTCTACACTCTCCAGTGCAGTTGGAAGAAAAGAGAGGTAGGAGAAGGAATTGTACTGATCTAGTACTGTCATGATCTTGCTTTAGCAGATATTGAAATTTAACTCTTTATCTCGTGGAGTGTTCTCCTGCACTTCTGGTTACTCAGGTGATGTACCTGTTTGTTTGTCCCTTGCCCCCCAACTCCAGATTCCTTCCTCAGCCTTGGATTTCTGAAGGCATACCCATTTGGTTGGGTAATATCAAGCCTGCAGATGGTCCTTTTTAATTCCATTCCTGACCACCAGCTCTTTCTCTTTTGGCACAACTCTAGATTATAGAACACACTCACATATTATTGCAGGGATGTGTGTGATGGCTACCTCACTTCTCTCTCTCTCTCTCTCTCTCTCTCAGATTTCTCAGGCGCCTACATGCTCTTCCTTCACTCCAGAGCACATATATCAAGGTCTCCAAATGCTTAGATTTAACCCCCTCTTAGTGAATTCAGTTAAGAATAGAATACCATCCTTGCTTTTCTGACACTTTGAGTTGAGTGGAGGGAAGGAAAAAAATGCCATAGCAGTTTAACAACTTTATCCAGAAAAAAGTTATTTCTCTTAGCTGCTTAATCCTTGAAATATTTGTGCTGTGGCGAGTATTTAACTAGGGCTTGAAAAACAGCTTTCATTTTTGTTTCCTTGCTCTTTCCTTTGCTAGTCTGATATAGGCAGTATTTCACTTCAGTGTGGAATGTGGAAGCACTTGCTCATTATTGTTTTCTTCTTGGAATTTGAAATCTGAGCCAGAACTGAAACAGAAGGGTTTCCATTTTGACATTCTGTTAGAAGACTGTATACTGCCAAGGATAGGTTGTAATTGAATTTCACTATCAAAGTCTGTGGTTCTGAGAACATAGGATTGCAAGAGGCATCATTTATAAGCGTCTTGAAAGAATGTGTGATTAGAGTTAGGATATTTAATTTTTTGTTTGTTTGCGTTTATTTCAGATTCTATGTCAAGATGGTATTAGGATTTGGATTGGATAACAAAATAAGATTATATATAACTTTAAAAATGTCAAAATATTGGAAAACAGTCTTATTAATATAGTAATTTTCTATGGAAGCTCTTAGAATAAAAATCATGTTTTGAAAAAAGGTGTTTCTTATAATATCACAGATTTATCTGTATTGACATTAAAATCATAACTTCTTCTTGCAACTAATATATAATTGATTCTTTTGGGCATGGAATAATATGATTAAATATCCGATAGTTTTATTAATTCTTGAATTTATCAGTCAAAGCTTCAGGTTGAAAAATTCATAACAAGTTAAAATGATAAAGTCTTATGCACCCCAGTGTTCATAGCAGCACTATTTGCAATAGCCAAGATATGGAAATAACCCAAGTGCCCATCAACAGGCATTTGACTTAAGAAGATGTGGTGTGTATATATATATTTATATACATATATGTATGTATATAAAATGGAATATTACTCAACCATATAAAAGAATAAAATATTGCCATTTGCAACAACATAGATAGACCTAGAGAATATTATGCTAAGTGAAGGAAGTCAGACAGAGAAAGACAAATATTATATGATATGACTTATACGTGGAATCTAAAAAATAATACAAGTGAATCTATGTACAAAACAGAAACAGACTCACAGACATAGAAAAGAAACTTCTGGCTACCAAAGGGGAAAGGGATGGGGGTAGGGATAAATTAGCAGTATGCAATTAACAGATACTAACTACTATACATAAAATAGATAAGCAACAAGGATTTACTGCATAGCACAGGGAAATATATTCAATATGTTGTAATAACCTATAATGGAAAATAATCTGAAAATATATATATATATAACTGAATCACTATGCTCTACACCTGAAACTAACACAATAGTGTAAATCAACTATGCTTCAATTTTAAAAAGTTATTGAGCCTAAAAAAGAAAAAAAGATAGTAAAGTCTTTAAAGCTGTTTCATAAAATGGGGGAAATTATGTATAGATTTGCTAGGAGGTGTGTCAAAGACAAAAATCCAGACAAGTAAGGAAAATGATTTTATTCAGGCTGTTCCAATAGAGAGAGCACCTCAGATGTGAACATCAAAGTTTCTCAGTAGAGTAGTTTTGCTTTGAATGTATATATAGGTGGGAATACACAGTTTATAGGTAGGGTGATTATATAGTAAGGATTGTTTTTATAATTAGTGAGAGTCTCAGTCAGCTGAATATGACGTTTATCTCTGCATCTAGCTAGTATTAGGGGACAAGTATTTCTGCTAAACATCTTTGAAACAAAGAGTAGGAATTTGGAGGGTCCTTATCTGCAGTTGTTATAGGTAAGGAAGGGGTCAGCTGCTAGTCTGAAGGCAGCCACAAAAAAGAGTGGACAGCGAGTTTTAATGTCACGTGGAGAAGGGTAGTTCTTTGCAGTAAGCCATTTCCTGGAACACAAAAGAGTGGAGGATTCTATAAAATAAAGTATTGGTGGAGATTTTGTAACCACCACTGTTTTCTGGGCGCAGAGCTCTTGGGTGAAGTTCATCATTGTCAGGGTTACCAATGGGAAAGTATTGAAAAGTTGAATTAGCAGATCTTTTTTGTAATTTTTAAAAATGATGGCATTGTTATGATTTTAATTTTTGCCGTTGGTGCTTTACAAATAAAAACATATTCTCAACTTTCTGTCCAACATGTAAAGAGCTTAGAAGTAATCAATCCCATTCTCACAAAAAGAAAAAAAAAAAGCTAAACATAGTGAGAAATAACAGCTCTGTTCAGAATCATTAGAGAATTGAAGTCACAGGGCAAAGGAGTGCCCTGAAAACTGAAGAGACAGGGGAATACATAGAATCAGTTTACCAAGAACAGAAGGAGCCACAGATGACAGCAACTGGTAGGAACATTTAAGTGTGCAACATTTTGCCTATAGTTAACAGTAATATATTGTACATTTAATTTTTAAGAGGGTAAATCTCATATGAAGTGTTCTTTTTACAATAGAACATTTTTTTAACATCTTTATTGGAGTATAATTACTTTACAATGGTGTGTTAGTTTCTGCTTTATAACAAAGTGTATCAGTTATACATATACATATGATCCCATATCTCTTCCCTCTTGCGTCTCCCTCCCTCCCACCCTCCCTATCCCACCCCTCTAGGTGGTCACAAAGCACCGAGCTGATCTCCCTGTGCTATGCGGCTGCTTCCCACTAGCTATCTATTTTACATTTGGTAGTGTATATATGTCCATGCCACTCTTTCATCCTGTCACATCTTACCCCTCCCCCTCCCCATATCCTCAAGTCCATTCTCTAGTAGGTCTGTGTCTTTATTCCCGTCTTGCTGCTAGGTTCTTCATGACCTTTTTTTTTTTCCCTTAGATTCCATATATATGTGTTAGCATACTGTATTTGTTTTTCTCTTTCTGACTTACTTCACTCTGTATGACAGACTGTAACTCCATCCACCTCACTACAAATACCTCCATTTCGTTTCTTTTTATGGCTGAGTAATATTCCATTGTATATATGTGCCACATCTTCTTTATCCGTTCATCCGATGATGGACACATAGGTTGCTTCCATGTCCTGGCCATTGTAAATAGAGCTGCAATGAACATTTTGGTACATGACTCTTTTTGAACTCTGGTTTTCTCAGGGTATATGCCCAGTAGTGAGATTGCTGGGTCGTATGGTAGTTCTATTTGTAGTTTTTTAAGGAACCTCCATACTGTTCTCCATAGTGGCTGTATCAATTTACATTCCCACCAACAGTGCAAGAGTGTTCCCTTTTCTCCACACCCTCTCCAACATTTATTGTTTCTAGATTTTTTGATGATGGCCATTCTGACCGGTGTGAGATGATATCTCATTGTAGTTTTGATTTGCATTTCTCTAATGATTAATGATGTTGAACATTGTTTCATGTGTCTGTTGGCAATCTGTATATCTTCATTGGAGAAATGTCTATTTAGGCCTTCTGCCCATTTTTGGATTGGGTTGTTTGTTTTTTTGTTATTGAGCTGCATGAGCTGCTTGTAAATCTTGGAGATTAATCCTTTGTCAGTTGCTTCATTTGCAAATATTTTCTCCCATTCTGAGTGTTGTCTTTTGGTCTTGTTTATGGTTTCCTTTGCTGTGCAAAAGCTTTTAAGTTTCATTAGGTCCCATTTGTTTATTTGTGTTTTTATTTCCAACATTAGAACATTTTTTAAAAGTATGATTGACCTTGGACTAGCTTGAAAGATGAAACTTCCTGGGCTCAGCCTGTCATATATTCTGAGTTTTACCTCCAGGAGCCCACCAGGATCTCAAGGTGAAAGTCAGAGGAAAATCCTGTTATGCTTCTGGCAGGGAGAGGGAAAAAGTAACTATTTGGAAATAAGCTCATAGTATTCTGTCCTTCTTAACAAAGGCTTAGACTCAAAGGCAACTATTATACCAGTAATATTATCTTTCAAAAGTAAAGGAGAAATAAAGACTTTCTCAGACAAATAAAACTTGAGGGAATATGTTGTCAGTAGATCTACTTTGCAAGAAATGTTAAAAATTTTTCAGAAAGAATAAAAATGATGTAGGTCAGAAGCTCAGATCTACACAGAGAAAGGAATAGCATTAGAGAAGGAAATAAATGAAAGTAAAATAAAATATTTTTATTATTCTTAATTGATCTAACAGAAACCAGTTGTCTAAAATAATTATAACAGTAATGTGTTTCTTGATTATAGGTTATGGATAATGAATGACAGCAATGTTAATAGGGATGGGAGGGATGAAATGGGAATGCTGTGTTATGAGGAACTTGGACTGCCTGTGAAGCAGCATAGTGTTATGGGAAAATGGACTTAGATTACTTATAAATGTATATTAAAAATAGTAGGGCAACCTTTAAATTTTTTTAAAAAAATTACAATGATATGCTAAGAGAGTTGAGAAAATTGAATCATATAAAATGCTCGACTAAATCAGAGAAGGCAAAAAAAGAGTAGAAGACAAAAACAAAGAAAACAGAACAAGTCCAGTGAAAGAAAACAGTTACAACTCTAGTAGAATTTAAGGCTTAAATAGGTTAAGTCATTTCCTCTAAGATCAGGAACAAGACAAGGATGCCCACTCTCACCGCTTTTATTCAACATGGTTTTGGAAATCCTACTTACAGCAATTCAGACAAGAAAAAAATAAATAAATAAAAGGAATCCAAATAGAAAGGGAAGAAGTAAAATAGTCACTGTTTCCAGATGATATGATGCTATGTATAGAAAATCCTCAAGACACCACTAAAAAACTACTAGAGCTCATCAGTGAATTCAGGAAAGTGACAGGATACAAAATTAATATACAGAAATCTGTTGCATTTTTATACACTAACAATGAGCTATCAGAAAGAGAAATTAAGAAAACAATCCCATTTACAATCACATCAAAAAGAGTAAAATACCTAGGACTAAATCTAAGGAGGTGAAAGACATGTACTCAGAAAATTCTAGGACACTGGTGAAAGAAATTGAAGATGACACAGACAGATGGAAAGGTATACCATGTTCATGGATTGGAATAATTAATATTGTTAGAATGACCATACTACCTAAGGCAGTCTACAGAGTCAGTGTAATCCGTATTAAAATACTAAGGGCATTTTTCACAGAACTAGAACAAATAATTCTAAAATTTCTATGAAATAACAAAAGACCCAGAGAAGCCAAAACAATGTTGAGAAAAAAGAACAAAGCTGGAAGTATCACCCTCCCTGATTTCAAACTATACTACAAAGCTACAGTCATCTAAACAGTATGGTACTGGCACACAAACAACACATAGATCAATGGGACAGAATAGAGAGCCCAGAAATAAACCCATGCACTTATGGTCAATTAATCTGTGACAAAGGAAGCAAGAATATACAATAGAGACAAGATAGTCTCTTCAATAAGTGGTGCTGGGAAAACTAGACAGCTACTTGTAAAAGAATGAAACTAGAACATTTTCTCACACCACATACAAAAGTAAACTCAAAATGGATTCTAGATTTAAATAAAACCTGAAGCATACAACTTCTAGAAGAAAACATAAGCAGTATGCTTTTTGATATCGATCTTTGTAATATTTTTTGGATATGGCTCTTCAGGCAAGGGGAAAAAAAAGCAAAAATAAACAAATGGGAATACATTATACTAAAAAGATTTTGCACAGAGAAGGAAACTACTAACAGAACGTAAAGGCCACCTATTGAATGGGAGAAGTTGTTTACAAATGGTATATCCAATAAGGGTTTAATATCCAAGATATACAAAGGACTCATATAACTCAACATCAAAACAAACAAACAAACAAACAAAAAACCTAATTAAAAAATGGTCAGAGGATCTGAATAAACATTTTTTCAAGGAAGACATAACAGGTGACCAACAGGAGCATGAAAGGATGCTCAACATCACTAATCATCAGGGAAATGCAAATCAAAATCATAATGAGATATCACCTCACACCTGTCAGAATGGCTATTATCCAAAAGAGAACAAAGTGTTGGCAAGGATGCAGAGAAAAGGGAACCCTCATACACTGTTGTTGGGAATGTAAATTGTTGCAGTCATTATGGAAAGCAATATTGAGATACCTCAGAAAATTAAAAACAGAACTACTGTATGTTCCAGCAATTCCACTTTTGGGTATTTATCTGAAGAAAACAAAAACACTAATTGAAGTGATATATGCACAACTTTGTTCATTGCAGCATTATTTATAATAGCCAAGATATGGAAGCAACTGAAGTCCCCATCAACAGATGAATGGATAAAGAAGATGTGGTACATATATATATACAATGGAATACTATTCAACCATAAAAAAGAATGAAATCTTGCCATTTGTGACAACATGGATGGACCTAGAGGGTATTATGCTAAGTGAAATAGGTCAGACAGATAAAGACAAATATTGTATGGTTTCACTTATATGTTGAAGCTAAAATATATAATAGTTGAGGGAGAATAAAAGGTACAAACTTCCATTTGCAAAATAAATGAGTCCCAGGTATGAAATATACAGTGTAGGAAATATAGTCAATAACTATGTACAGTAATATCTTTGTATTGTCATATATTGTAAGTAGACTTATCTGTGCTGATCAATTTGAAATGTATAGAAATATTGAGTCATGTTGTGTAACAGCAACTAACATAATGTTGTAGGTCAATTATACTTCAAAAACAAACTCGCAGAAATAGATCAGACTTGTGATTACCAGAGCCAAGGGCTTGGGGGAAGGGAGAATTGGATGCAGGTAGTCAAAAGGTATAAACTTCCAGTTATAAGATAAATAAATACTAGGGACTTAATGTACAACATGATAAATATAATTAATAATGAACACTGCTCTATGTTATATATGAAAGCTGTTAAGAGGGTAAATCCTAAGAGTTCTCAGCACAAGAAAAAAATATTTAAAAATTTTAAATTATTTTTTCTATTTCTTTAATCTTGTATCTATATGATTTGATGGATATTCACTAAACTTTTTGTGATAATCACTTCATGATGTATACAAATCAAATCATTATGCTGTATACCTTAAACTTATACAGTGTCAACTATATCTCAATAAAACTGGAAGAAGAAATTTTAAAAAGACTTAAATAGGTTAAAAAATAAAGGGATGTTGAAAGATATATCATGCTAACACTCATCAAAAGAAATCTAGAATAATATTCCAGGCAAAGCATACTTCAGGGCATGGAAAATTATCAGGAATAAAGAGGATATTGCATAAGCATAAAGGTATCAATTCTCTCAGAAGGCATAACAATCATCAATGTTTATGCATTTAATAACAGAGTGTCAAAATATTTAAGAGAGAAATTCATAGAACTTCAAGGAGAAATAGACATCCATCCACTATTATAGGTGGATATTTCAACACCCCTCTATCAATAATTGACAGACCCAGTAGGCAGAAAATTAAGTATATAATTGAACTGAACAACACCATCAATCAATTGGCTCTAATTGACATTTATAAATTATTTTATCTAATAATATCAGAATGCACATTCTTCTCAAGCTCACATGGAACATTCATCAATATAGACCATATTCTGGGCCATGTAACACACCTTAACAAATTTAAAAGAATAGAAATTATATAAAGTATGCTTTCAGTTCACAATGTAATTAAATTAAAAATAAATAGAATGATAGCTGGAAATTCCCAAAATATTTGTAGATTAGATAGCACACTTCTAAGTAACACCAGTGCAGTAAGAAATCTCAAGATGAATAAAGATATATTTTAAACTAAATCAAAATGAAAATACAACATATTGAAGTTTGTAGAATACAGTGAAAGCAGTGCTTAGAAGGATATTTATAGTATTGAATGCGTATATTAAAAAAGAAGAAAGGTCTAAACTAGGAAACCTAAAGCTTCTATATTAGGAAACTAGAAAAGAAGGGCAAATTAAATCCAAAGTAAGCAGAAAATAAATAAAAATTAGAGCAGAAATCAAATAAAAACAGGAGATCAATAGATAAAATCAATGAAACCAAAAGCTGGTGTTCTAGAAGATTAGTAAAACGTATACAACTCTAGCCGGGCTAACCAAGAAAAAAAAAGAGAAAAGCTACAAATTACTAGTATCAGAAATAAATGGGGGGGGCGGGTGTTCATTACTACTGATCCCATGGATATTAAAAAGGTAATAAAGGAATGTTATAAATAACTCTTTGCCCACAAAAGTGATAACTTAGGTGAAACGGAACAATTCCTTAAGTAATGCTGCTGTTCAGGGTACCGCACTTTGAAAAACATTGCTTTAAATGAACTTAGACTGCCAAGATCTTTAAATGTTTCTATCATTTTTTATAATAATATCTTCCTTAACATTGAATTACCATTTGCCACTTCTACATCTTAAAACAACAAAAGCAAACACCTATAACTATAAAATACTCAGTTTTCATCCTTTTTCTCTATCTTGAAAGTCTGTTGGTAAATCTTTGGACTGGGATAGAAACCTCCCGATTCATGGATAAGGAACTCCATCTACACACAAAACCTCAGCACAAGGCTTATCAACAGTTGCATAACACAAGAGAAAGAATACTTTTTTTTTTTTGGAAGATTTGGGAAAACAAATATCTGAAGATGATTTATTATAAAACAGAGGATGTACTTGGGAAGATCTACTTAATGTTCTTGCAGAAGATAGAGAAAAACATTACCTGAATCCTTTCTTAAAAAACTGATTTGAACATGTTACTGGATATGAATCACAACTGAAAACTCAAGCTATGTTCTCTTGGACCCTTCTATATAAACAACAGGACAAAATGCAATTCATCATACAGTCTCTGTCAGGAATCGTCCCTGGGGGCAAGCATGGTGGAGGGAATGGTCACATCAGTGAACTTATATGTGTGTGCAAGGTAGTCAATGTGTGTGTGTAGGCAGGATGGCCTTTTACAGTGTAATCTAGCTCGTGAGCCAAGGGAAACAATTTCCTTATCTGTGTTGTTCACAAGTCCTGAGGTAGATTTGCTACCAGATTCTGAAGTCCAGTGAAATATTATTATAACTAGGTTTAAAAAAAAAACTTATGTCTACAACAAAGTTAACTTATATAATACATATTCTAGCAGATCAGTGATATTAATCATGTCTAATTTAGTCATATATATTTATGGTAAATATAATAAAACATTTATTCCATAGTCACCACTAAATAAGCTCAATTGTAAAACTCTTGAGAAAGTAATATATAATGTTCTCTGATTGAATACATACCACAGAAGGCATAAGCAGATTCTGCCAAAGTATTTCCCTGTGACACTCTGAGGTGCATGTGATTCTCATAAATACTTTCATGCATTATATTGAGTTCCAAATCAATGACATATGTTTACCATTACCTGTTGAAGAAATGCCAAGTTTACGTTCAATAGTTAAAGTAAGCAAATGCTTAGAAACATAGAAAATTCTTATAAACTGTTACTACCTGTCACCTGTCAATGTTAGCATTTTGAAACTAACAGGAATGCATTCACTGGTTGGAGTGAGCACTTGAAAACCATGCCCAGAAAAAGTTTGGGGAAATGAACATAAAAGTTTCGTGCAGATGAAAGAAGATAAAAGAGGAGATGTCTAGCAAAATTTAGAGAGATCTCAGCTGGCCCTTTTCCTGCTTTGTGTGCTGCCTGGGTAGGATGGCCAGGAGCCTTCCTGGGTTCTGAGGAGGGAGAGGGGATCTCTGCCTGGGGTGGTAATCCTAGGGTATTCTAGGAAGGTCTCTTTGTCTGAACTGGCCAATATGTGTGACACAGTCAATGTGTATGTTGCCAGCATGCCCAGAGTTGTCAGGATGTAAGAGCCATTAATGCATCTAGACTCTAGAGTATGGTATCAGTCAGCCTGGGCTTCCATTTTATCCAGAAGAGCACAGATGCTCAAGCAGGTGGTTGGTAAGGTTATTGGCTATACCTTTTTCCAGCATCTCTTTGTAGGCGTTGGAGTGGTCCTGCCCTTGTAGCTGGGATATTGCTATAGGCAGATTGCTACTGGAGTGAAATGTTCTAACAGCTCATTTTGGAATTCAAACTCCTGTTGCTTCCAATTTTCCAATTTTCTTCTAGCTGGGTACATCTGCACTGTCTTGTCACACTCCCCTCTAAGCAAGAAGTCAGGGAATGGATCTCTGGAATATAGCTTAAGTCCTAGGTAATATAGACAGTGGGAATCTCTTCCTCCCCAAACTGTCTTCCCATCTTAAACCTGGGGGCGTGTGTGTACTATATCCCCAGTAGTTGCCCTCTGCCACCTGTAGAGTCTGAGTGAATCAAAGTGTTAGTTGTACCAGTTACTGGTCGAACAACTCTTAACCACTGTGTGCCTTAGTTAACTCATGTAAAGCAAGGATAGTAATAAGATTTGACAGTAAAGATTCTGGAACTGGAATTCCCAGCTCCACTATTTTCTAGCTGAGTCACCATGGACAAGTTATTTCACCCTTCTGTGCCTCAGTTTCTTCATCTGGAAAATGGGGATCATAGTAGTACCTACCTCATAGAGTTGATATAAAAATTAAATGAGTTAATATTTATAAGTAGTTAGAACAGAACCTGTTACATAACACTATGTAAGTGTTTGTTATTATTACTATTTCATCATCATCCTCATCATGGCATTTTCCCAGTAATGGAAATTTGAAGAGTTTTTGACATGATGATTGGATGTCTCTGCATTCGTTGGCCA
Organism: Balaenoptera ricei; assembly: GCF_028023285.1. Classification (NCBI taxonomy): domain Eukaryota; kingdom Metazoa; phylum Chordata; class Mammalia; order Artiodactyla; family Balaenopteridae; genus Balaenoptera; species Balaenoptera ricei. The sequence continues at coordinate 69,762,168 of NC_082647.1, forward strand.
GTGTGTTCATGTAAAAATTACACACAGGTGAAACTTCAGTAAACATAAGTAGATAGAGAAATAGATAAATAATGTAACATATAGATAATAGTATTTAAGTGGCATTTCTGTATTTCAGTGAGCTATTATTTTTCTCTTAACTTTTCTGTGTTCAAAAAAATGTATAAATAAATGTATCATTCTTAATAAAAGTACAAGCTTGAAAAAAGCCAATAGTTGGCAAAGAGTGATACAAGCATGCAAAGAAGAAAAGGGAAATACTATTTAACATGTGGTGGTTATACAACTGGCTAGCTTCTATCAAAATAAATTTCTAATGGAGAACATTTTAAATGTTGAGAAGTCAAATAATAAAAAGAGATAATATAGAGGGAGAATTAAGAAATCTCTGAATAAAGGTGAATTTTATAAAATTAAAACTTATCATAACAACGTTTTAGATTTGAGCAGGACTTACGGAGTGGTGAAGTGAGAACCTTGGTAAATCTCCTCCACAAAAACAATGAATATCAGCAAAACAAACTCTTTCAGAACTCTAGAAATCAACCAAGGGCTTCCAACCATCTGAAGGTGGATTATTCAAGAAAAACTACCAAACTTCAGTAAAAACAGTGGGGTCTTTGATTTTTAACTTGGCCTACTCCCATCTCCCTGTCCACAGAAATGCAATTTAAAACCACAGTAAGATGTCATTTCAAACCACCTAGAATGCCTGTAGTAAATGAAACTGACAATAGCAAATGTTGATGGGGGATGTGAAGAAACATGCTGGTGGGAATGAAATTTTTACAACCACTTTGGACAATGGTTTGTCAGTTTCTCAAAAAGTTAAACATAAAATTACTAAATACCTACATAAGAGAATTGAGCACATATGTCCCCACAAGGACACGTTCATAGTTACATTACTCATCATGTCCCAAAACTGAAAAACTGCCAATCAACTGGATAGACAAAATAGATGGATCGACAAAATGTGGCATATCCATACAATGAAATACTATTCAACAATAAAACTATTGACATATGCTATATCATGGAAGAACTTCAAAACATTATGCTAAATGACAGAAGCCAGACATATTATACACATATTGTATAATTCTATTTATATGAAATATCCAGAATATGCAAATTTCTAGAGAAATAAAGTAAATTAATGGTTGCCTGAAGCTGGGAATGGTAATTAAACATAAGTGGATAAGAACAATCTTACTGAGGAATAAAAATGTTCTAAAACTGATCTATGATGATGTTTATACTAGTTAGTAATATTAATAATCTTTAAAATATACACTTGAAATGGATGAATTGTACGATATGTAAGATACAGCTCAGTAAAAATTTTACAAGAATATTTTAAGCTAACTTTTCCTCCCAGCTATCAGGGAATACTTTACTGGGTGTACTCTGGGACCAGTGGCCTGGAACCCCGATTGGACAGAGAGGCAGAGTTTCAATTGCTAATAATTTGCTGTGCCTTGTACTGAGAGCAAGCATAGAGAGGAGAGTTTATGAAACAGTTTCTTGGGAAGCCTTTGAATGAAAAACCCATAAAAAGAATGGGTTTCCTTTAAAAAGGGAAATTTTTTTTGTGTGCTTTTTTTTGTTTTGTTTTGTTTTAAATTTTACATTGGCGTATAGTTGATTAACAATGTTGTGTTAGTTTCAGGTGTACAGCAAAGTGATTCAGTTATACATATACATGTATCTGTTCGTTTTCAAATTCTTTTCTCATTTAGGTTATTGCAGAGTGTTGAGCAGAGTTCCCTATGCTATCCAGCAGGTCCTCGTTGGTTATCCATTTTAAATATAGCAGTGTGTACATGTCAGTCCCAAACTCCCAAACTATCCCTCACCCCCCATAAAAAGGGAGTTCTTGATGTGAAGTTAAATTGCTGGATGTGAGAGATTCAAGTATGTATAAGAAGATTTGAAGCCAAATTTAGGAAGCAAAACTCAGACACTTTTTTTTTTTTTTAATGACAAAGAGATAGCTAAGTGGCCTTGGGCAGCTGTGTATAAAAGGGAGCTATATTGACTGCCACACATTTTTCCTCTCCTCCTAGATTTTGACTAAGGAAATAAACATTCATGGATAAATAACCAAGGGAAAAATAAAGTAGAGCTTCATCATTATAAATAAGCATCTTTTATCATTGAAGCTGAACTTTGGGAAAATCCAAATTACAAACACAACTGTTGTTTATTTTATTGAACACTACATATTTCAGCTTTCTTCCTTAACAGAGAGTAGGATATTTACTCTACAGTTCATAGCTATTTAAAAAACAATTATTGAACAATTATTATGTTTCAGGTACTCTTCTGAGCACTTGGGATATAGCAGTAAACAAAACAGACCTCAAATGTTGCCTTCATTGAGCTTGTATTCTGAAGGGGAAAGAGAAACGGTGGCACATAAGTAAATAAATATGTCAAGCATGTCATATAGCAATGTTATTGAAAGAAATAAACATAGAAGTGCATGCGTACTGCTATGGGAAAGGAGCTGCAATTTTAGTTAGGGTGGTCAGGGATACTTCAAAGAGAAAGTGGGGTCACTCTAGGTGTTACTGACCAAGGTTCTTGGCCTCCCTTGATCAATAGAAATTGATAAGAGCCAGGTAAGAAATTCATGCAAGGTGTTATTGGGGCTCCTGCTGCAGCAGGAGGGAGTGAAAACAAGTAATAGTTTCCCTTGTTCGCTCCCTTAGGGGGGCAAGCTGGTTCCTTATATGGGGTGAGGGTAGGGGTGGGTCCAGGGGTTGGGCCAGAGGGGTGGCTTAGGTAGTCTGCCCACCCCCTTGGTGGTGCTATGTGCAGGGTCCATGTGCAGTACCCTACTTTTGCTGAGTTTTTGGTCTTTTTGTATCTTGTTCATAATTAGTCCCAACTAATTATGTGCATGCATGCAGTTATTTTTGGTCCCTTATAGTTTCTTTGTATTTTGTTTCTCGAGGAGACATTTGTCCAGGTGCAAGCACTGCAGCAAAGGGTCCCAGGTCCCAGGTCCCAGGCTGTCTCATAGGAAGGGACAAAACCTTAGGTGAGGCAGATCTCTACATCTGAGGCAATCACCAGGGTGGCTGACAGCTAAACACTGTTCACCAATAGCAATCCCAGCCATACTTGACAACAAGTCCTTTCCTGAAGAGAGAGCCAGGCCCACCATGTAACACAAATTCTCAAACTATGGAATTACCAGAATGAGTTATTCATCGTTCGTTATGTACCGGTTTATGTGTAGGCATTTGAGACCAATATAGTCAAACCAGATGAGGAAGTGATCTGTTTTTGTTCTAAAGCTTAAGCCATATACACCTACTATCTACTAAAGGGTCTTAATCAAGTCATTAGGGCTATACTGCATTTTTAAACATAGGCTAAAAAAACATGTGAAACAATTATCAAAATAAACATGAGCTTAATACTTTACTGCTAAATTTTTAGGTACGGAATATGTGTAAGAATTCAGAAAATGTAATCGTGATGTGGTGGAAGAAATCATCAAGGAGTGGATATGTTCTTATTTGGGCATTTGCCATCTTTTTAATTCTTATACCTAGTAAATATTAAATAATATTGCTATTTTGTCTTCTTTTTTTCTCAAGTACTTTAAGGTTTAAGCAAAAAGACTATAAAATCATGTGTATATTCTTAAAGTTCTGTTTTACTTTAAGCCATCAACAAATTCCAGTTCTTTTACATTTAATCATAACCTGATACAAGGTAACTTAATCTAAATTAATAGTTATTTCACAAATACTTTTGAAGAGTGCGTATTTTCAGAAATAGTAATAGCTATGCTTATTGAGTAGCCTCTGTGTGTCAGGCATTATATGGAACACTTTAAATAATTTATCTTAATCCCTTTAACAGCCCTACCAGGAATATTCCAGTCTTAATTATCTTCATTAACATATGAGGAATCTGAGAGTTAGGGAGTCTAAAAAACCTAAGATTATCAGATACTAAGTAGCACATCTCAGATCCAGCCCCAGCCTTGGGGTTAGTTGCAAAACTCTTAAGAGCTTTATTGCAAATAATCCTGTCTGATGGCAACAGGAGAAACATTGCTGCTATGAAACTGAGTAGCAGAGATAATAGTCATATATCAAGGATATGAATAGCACTCCTTGGTCTGGTCTCATCCCCATCTCTACCTCTTCACCTCAGATCTTGAATGGAACAGTCAACCATCACGAGACGATTCACTTTTGCAATGGGAAGTTAGAAAGCCAGGAGCTAAAAACCTGAATAATGACATAAGTGATAATAATTTGGTAAAAGCTAACAAAGACAATTCACTTGCATAAAATTTCACAGGAAAAGTATATGATCTTTAAGATGTGCTATGGGATAGTGTTGATTCTCTGAAGATACATAAAAAAATCAGTCCAGCATTGGAGGAACGGAATGCAACATTTAACAAAAGTAAATTGCTGAAAATTTGTCTTTGCACAGAAATTCTGAAGTATGCAATTGCTTTAGCTGAAGCAGATGGAGTTAATCATGCCATATTCAAGATTTTTTTTTCACCTCTCCTTGAAATAATTAGCCACATGACTATAAGTACATTTTTCATGTCAAATGGACAGTGGCTTCAAAGAAATTGGAAAGCGGAAGTGCAAGAGAGTGAGAAAAGAAGACTGAGTTGATGCACGAAAGACAAAATATCAACATTTCTTGTATAACCACTGAACATGTGTCGGCAAGCATGAAGTCACTTTTCACTGGAAATAAACTAAAATAGGTAGTTTATTAAGTTAAGAGACGCAATAAAGTGGAGCTCCTCTTGCCTGTCAATGCAGCAACTTACAGAATATTGAGGACAGCCCAGGGGTTTAGTTAACTCTAAATTCAAACAATATGAGTGAAAGTATGTTAAAACTTCTAGAAAAACTAATGCTAAATATGATGTCTGGGAAAGAAGAGCAAAAACCTAATTGCTTCCGTGGTCAGATCAAAGTTGATGAGATATCTTCTAGTCAGTCCTTCATACTTTGCATAATGGTGGCAAAGGAGAGCGTGTTAGGAAAACATTTATATTATAGAAGGCATAGTAAGAGATCTCGTATTCAAGACTATCAAACTGGTAATACTAGGTTAGGTAGTTTTATTTTAGTTCAGAATGTCAGTTATATGACTTCTGCCTGTGGTCATATGAACCTGAATTTTTAGTAAGGAGTAGTCCATGAGTTTTTTGAGTCTCAGTTTAGTTTCTGTCAGATTCTAGTTGCATGAGCAGAAAACAGGCGCACTTCTGGTTTGGCCATGCTAAGACTATTCACTGCCAAAGCCTATACATTGCGTCACCAACCACAAAAAAATAATAATAACAATAATAATAATTGTAGTGTTCTGGTCAAGGCACTTTATATATATCAACTCCTGTAACTGTCATAATACTCTTTGAAGTAGATCCTATTATAATATATTCATTTTACTAATAAGCAAGCAGAGATGCAGAGGGGTTGGATGACTTTATTGCATCACACAGCTAGTAAGTAGCAGAGCTAAGATTGAAACCCAGTTAGCCTATCTTTAGAGTCTGTGCTCTTAACCATGATGTAATATAAACCGTGACAGCTATACTGAAGCCACTTTGCTATAATACATGCCATACTCTCTCTCTTGGATCTAACTAGAGGTTTTTCATTCACTACTGCTGACTATTCTATGGAGTATCTCTTTTTGCTTCTTCTCTAGGGTAGCCCAAGTAACATTTATGAGAATGTCATAACTTACATGTAGCCTCTGTGGAATCAAGTTGCTTTTCTTCTATATTATAGAACAAGGTCCTGGGAGGCCTGAATATAAAGTGAGTGGAAATTTACCCAATTCAAAAGTACAGCATCCCGTATATCATTAAATAAGAATGCTCAGAGGGGCTGTATCTAAACTTGCTTATATAAACTTGGACTAATGATTAAAAAATATTTTTTAAAAAACTCAAAAAAATGTTCTAAGTAGTTTTGGAATGAGTAGTTGATGTTTGTGGTATCCAGGGACAAATTAGTCATTCAGAAATTTAAGAAAGGAAGAAAAACCCCATGGGTGTTTCTCCAAATCTTATTTTTCTTCTTTTTTTTTCTGTTATCTCTGTTTATTGTAATGATCTGTCTGATTTTGGGGTACTTCTATTCTCTCTTTATATAGCTAAGATCACTTAAGAGACATCTGCATGTTTTGGCATTTCCTAGGTATAGATGCTTAGCCATACCATCATCTATGGCAGCAATAATGTCATTCCCTTGCTTGCCCCTCTTTCTAATCTAAAACCTACTAGACTTCTACCTTTAGAATTTAATTCCTGTAACCAAAAGGTTTAAACTTCTGCCTATTCCAAACATTGACCTGCCCTAGAGAAACTGTCTTTCTAAACTCATTTGGGGCTCATTCTCACTTTTACCTCTGTCTTAGAATGTCCTAATACTCACTGTCATCTCAACCACTATTTATCTCCCGTTATCAGTTTCTTTTTTTTTTTTTTTTGGCTGCGTCGGGTCTTAATGGCGGCACGCAAGATCTTCATTGGGGCATGCGGGGTCTTTCGCTGTGGCGTGTGTGGTATCTGTAGTTGTGGCACGTGGGTTCCAGAGCACATGGGCTCTGTAATTTGTGGCACACGGGCTCTCTAGTTGAGGCGCACAGACTCAGTAGTCGTGGCACACAGGCTTAGTTGCCCCGTGGCATGTGGGAAGCTCCCCCACCAGGGGTCGAACCCACGTCCCCTGCATTGGAAGGTGGATTCTTTACCACTGGACCCCCAAGGAAGTCCCTATCATTTCTTTTTAATCCATGACCTTTCTCTATAGGACTTCTTTTTCTAACCCATAACTTAGTTGATATCCCTCACCCCCTGCCCTGTCCTCAGTCCAAAAGCCCGCCCTAGGACAGCTACTCTTTTTTTCTGATGGTCCCTGTCTTTATGCTCCTTGACAGTACTATTAGAAATACCAACTCTATTTTCAGTCAGCCATGACACATTATTTGTTGCCTAATTCACTAATTTCCTTTTTCGGGATCTTCTCATGATTAAGTTCCTGGTGCACAGCACATTACCTGGTGTATAGTGAACACTCAAAAATATGTGTTGAAAAAGGGAAGAAAAGAGGTGGGAAGAACATGAAGTCAAACATTCTTGTGTTCCAGCTTCAGCTTAACTTCTTGCTAGTTGTGTGAACGTGGATGAATAAATTAAGCTCTGTGTAACTCACTTTCCTCACTATAAAGGGGGACTAATAATACGTTTCATGTAAATTAGGAAGGGTTAGCAATTTTTGCCTTTAGTAACAAGGTAGAATATTCTTTAAGTACTGGAGTAAATAAACTGAAATTAAAAACATGTATATATCATATATAATTGTATATGATTATATATTATATATAGTTATATGTATATGTGATATATGTAATAACTGGGATACCAGCTAATAAAAGGAAGGGGAAATTTAATATATTTCAGATCAATGTCTTTAGCACATTTGTTTTCTTGAATACCAGATAACTGATAGGTGATATCTTGCTCAAGGTAATATATATATTAGTAACATTATTTTTAATCAGTTAGTAGTATTTTAAATGAAGTGACAGAAAAGCCAGTATTTACTATTTGTATTTTTTAAATTCTGGATTTTAAAATAATCGATGAAATTTATATCTGTCACACATAAATTTCTCTTTTTGTACAAGAAATTAATCTACCTTTCTACGTATGGAAGGAATATAAAAAAGCTTAAGTAAAGTCTTGGTTACTTTGAACAACTAATTGTTGATTACAGTAATGGTGCATGAATAGAAATATGGATGCAATATAGTTTACATTGTCATGTTTCAAGGTCTCCCCCAAATATTATGTAATTTGGCTTATTAGTTGCACTGGTCTATTTCACTTGTCCTCATAGCAAGCAAGGTATTGAAATAGGAAATTATTTGAGCCAAGTAATTTCACTGGAAATAATTCAGTTCAATTGTAGTTTTTGAGTCTCTCCAGGACAAGTCAAAATACACCTTAACTTACAAATATCCAAAGTTCTGACCTTTTGATTTTTCATAACTTTTTTTTTTTACTGACATGAGTTATTCTTCCCACCCTTTTCCAGTTAGTAATTTGGGTTCCTTCCTGAGGAGGATTTTTCCATGCAGACCACATAAAGCTATCCATCAACTTCTTCCCATGCTTAGGTTTTTATTCATCTTACCAACATCAATTTTTGTTGGAAACAAATCAGAAAGTTTGGGAAACTACAAATGGAAAAGATATGACATGTCAACCAGTATAACTTCCTACAAACAAGATTACTACTTATAATTTATTTAGTTTATTATAACTGACACCATCACAAGAACACCATTATCCTTTAATCATAGAGTGAGAATATTATCTTTGTTTAATGCTTAATATAATATTCAGGTTTATGTTTTCTCCCTTCACAGAGTTCGAGGAAAAAATGAAGAGAAATATTTTGGCTGCATAATTCTTCTCCCATCCCTGCCTGTGCCAAATCTTTTCCTTTGAGCCCTGAACCATTAATTCTTAGTGCACTCAGAGGCATTACTAAGCTAAAGGGGACTCTCGTCACCAGGGCAGAAAGCCATTTATCATTTACTGGAGAAGGGATAAAGAAAAGTGTCCAAATATATTCTCTGGTTGAAAACAGCTAGCACCATGATCCTCTTAATTGCTATCTCCCACTTCCAAACTTTCTTGTCTATGACTCTCAACTCTCTCACCCAGTTATTCAGACAACATTCAAGTAGTTCATACTATATGGCAGGCATTTTCCTAAGCATAGGGTTTAAAAAATTGAAATTCTGTAATTCCAACCCTTAAAGTGGTGGGGAAAGAGATGGCAAACCACAATTGCATACTATGTAAAAAGTGATTTAATAGAGGAATGCACACAGCGTGATGAAGATATAAAAAGACATTACCTCTGGGATTACAGAAAGTCTTCAGAGAAGAAGTGATTGAGTTTTGACTTGATATTTGACTTGAAGAATGACTAGAAGGAATTCATTAGGCAAGATGGCCAAGCAAAGGGAACAGAGTATGTAAAAACTGAAGGCTGTGAGTGAGTGCAACACACTTGGCAAACATTTCTGAGTCACAGGATGCCTGGAAGGAAATAGTGAATTTAGAACTAGATATCGTAAGAACTTTGATTTTTATTCAGAAATGTCTGATCTGAGCGTTTGGACAGTTTAAATAATAAGGGATACCTCAATCAAGTTTACATTTCTGAAAGTTTATTCATCTTATTGGTATAGTTCTTCTGCAAAGATATCATTTAAAATGTTTAAGTCTAGATGATGATAACCATATTCTATGGTGAAAAGGAAGGCAGGAGAAGCACCATGCAATGGCCAAGTAAGGAATTCTGAAAACCCTTGCTTCCATAAAAGTAATGTGAACAAAAGTAGTCAAAATTAACATTTCCAGAACTCTGGAAATTGACCACAGGCTTACAAAAGTACTGGGAGCATTTATTCAAGAGAAATGGATGATGTGGAAGTGATATCAGCCAGATGACTGTATAAGACATTCCTCATTGTATCCCCCCTTCAACAACAATTTGGAATCCATCCACAGACAAAAGTACCTCTGAGGGAGCTATGGGATCCAGCACCATATGCCAAGGAACCTGGAAGACCCACCCGAGCAGTGGGTAATAGGCATACAGACTTCGTCTTGGTAGTGGACCCTGCAGTGGTCTGTGAACTGGCTCTAGGTACTCTCAGTGCCCCCTCTGTCTGTGTTCTCTCCTGGAAAACACTGTATTAGAAAATTACTTATGGATAGGTGAGCTTTTATGGAAGTCCAGGAGAAGTTCCAGCACTTAATTGAAACAACAACAACAACAAAAACAATTTTGGAGGCATTAGAGGGGGTAAGAGGAGGCATTTGATTTTATCTATATCACCCCAACCCAAAGTGGCATAGTCTAATGCCAAGAAAGACCTTCTTGGCCAGAGATTTCTCCCAAGGAGGAAAGGAAGAGCCTTTGAGTGAGTACCCAGTTTTCCCAGCTGGGTGGGTGGGATGCTGCCACAAAGGCCCATTTCTCTCTCTCTTCATCTAAAATACTGTTTTGTGAGCTACAGGAGTTGGAGACACAAAGAGGCTGGGAGAGTGGCAGGTAGGACTCTCACAGGGCATTAAAGGGACATGGATCACACCATGGACTTTATAAAGAAGCTGCCCATGAGCCACTGGGGATGCCTCACCTGTAGATCCTCCCAGTGGCTGATGGGCACCACCAGCTCTGTGTGCCTCAGCCACACATTTGTGGCCAACTCCTTGTGCGTACTCCCAATGGTGGCAAAAGTGAGCTTTGGCAGAGGACTAGTGAGCAGAAAACTGGTCTGAATCCACAGCCCAGGGAGAGACCACAATAAGATCAATGGCTGACTTTTCATCAGAAACCATGGAAACTGGAAAGAATGAGATGATATTTTCAACGTCCTGAAAAAGACTTACCCGAGAATTATGTATTTTACAAAAACATTCTTCAAAAATAAAGGAAAAATTAATTCATTTTCAGACACTAAAACTAAAAGACTTTATCATTAGCAGATCTGCTCTACAAATATTAAAGGAAGTCCTTCAGGCTAAAATGAAACTAGATAATAACTTGCTTCAACATGAAGAAGTAAAAGCACTGATAAAGGTAATTACAGAAATTAATAAAGATTACGGTATATTTATCTTTTTGTTTGTAAATCTTTTATCTGATACAAAAGACAAATGCATAAATCAATAATTACAAAACTATGTTGATGAGATTATAATGTACAAAGATGTAATTTGTAGTATGATAGTAGCACAGAGGAGTGGGGAGGGAATGGACCTATATTGGAGCAAAGCTTTTATATAATATTAAAATTAAGTAGATATTTATTTGAACTAGATTGTTTCAGTTAAGATGCTAATTGTAATCCTAGGGCAATCACTCAGAGAATACCTCAAAAAGTAGTAAAAGAAACAAAAGTTTTAAAATAGTATGTTACTAGAAAACCTCTATTTAACGCAGGAGGAAGCACTTATGGAGGGATAGAGGAATGGCAGCAACAGCAAAATAAACAACATAAGACTTATGGAAAACAAATAGAAAATGGCAAATGCAAATCCTACTTTATTCATAATTACATTAACTGTAGATGGGCTAAACTTTCCAATCAAAAAACATATTTGCAGAATGGATTTTTTAAAAAGATCCAACTATATGCTGTCTGCAAGATACAGAGACATTAATTCAAAGACAAGAATAAGTTGAAAGTATATGATGGAAAAATAAATACCATTCAAACAGAAACCACAAGAGAGTTTGAACGGTTATACTAAAATCAGACAAAATATACTTTCAGACAAAAATTGTTACTAAAGACGAGAAATATTTTATGTTGACAAAAGAGTCTATTCATCAAGATGATAAAACTGTTATGAATTTATATATCCACTTAAGAAAAAAGAGTCCCCTCCAAAAATGAAGCAAAAACTGACAGAATTGAAGGGAGAGACAGACAATTCAATGATAATACTTGGAGACTTCAGTACCCCACTTTCAATAATGATTATAATAACTAGGCAGAATATCAAAAAAGAAAAAAAAGAATAACAGTATAACCCAGTTAGCCTTAACACACATCTGTTGATTGCAGCCCAACAATAGCAGAATACATGCTGTTTCTAGTGCACATGGGATATTCTCCAGGACAGATAATATGTTAAGCTGTTAAAAAAATTTCTGTAAATTTAAAAGGGTTGAAACCATAAAACATGTTCTCTGACCACAAATGACATATCAATAACAGAAGAATGATGAGTTCAAGTCTGACATGATCAAAGTATGAAGTCATATTTTTTTTTTTTTTAAATATTTTTATTTATTAATTTGGTTGCACCGGGTCTTATTTATTTATTTTTATATTTATTTTTGGCTGTGTCGGGTCTTCGTTTCCGTGCGAGGGCCTTCTCCAGTTGCGGCAAGCGGGGGCCACTCATCATCGCGGTGCGCGGGCCCCTTCACTATCGCGGCCTCTCCTGCTGCGGAGCACAGGCTCCAGACGCGCAGGCTCAGTAGTTGTGGCTCACGGGTCCAGTTGCTCCGCGGCATGTGGGATCCTCCCAGACCAGGGCTCGAACCCGTGTCCCCTGCATTAGCAAGCAGATTCTCAACCACTGCGCCACGAGGGAAGCCCTGAAGTCATATTTTTTAAGCAGAAAGAAAAATTATGAACATTTGTCTTTAAGGAAAATTAATTCAAAAAGTTTAGTATTCAGTAGAAAAAAGACTATATAATCATGTTCATAATGATAATTGGTAATTTATATAATCATATTAGAATGACCAAATTTAAGAATTATTCTCAGCACCTCACATTCATGAATATATTTAACCTTTCATAAAACCTATGATAGAGGAGATAGTATTGTATCTCCATTTCACAGATAAGGAAATTCAGGATAAGGGATACTAATAACCTTGCACACCATTACACATACCACAATTTATCAATTCTCCTATTAATAGGCATCAGGGTTGCTTCCATTAAGGAGCTATTAAGAATTGTGTTGTCATTAACATTTGTACACACATGTTTTTGGAACTACATGTTCATAATTCAGGTCCTCTGAAAGTCAAACATTAAAATGGGATTAGGTGTGAAAAAGATTATTCATGGAAGTAGCTATGAAGGATAAAGGGAAGAATCAGAGAAGATGGAATAGCCTTCAGACCACAATTCAAATCTGATAGGAGAGGAAGGAGGGATGATTGCTAAGGAAGAGTACCAATATGCAGTGCTATCCTAATAAAGTTTTAGCACACTGAAAGTAGGCCAAATTTGTAAATGTCATAAATCATATTAGTGAAGTTGCCTTCTATTCTTAATTCGCTGATAGTTTCTTATGAAAGGCATTAAATTTTATCAGTTGCAGTTTTGTGTCAACTGAAATAATCACATAGTCTTTTTTTTTTTAGTTCTATCAACGTAGTGAATTACATTGATTTTCAAATGTTAAACCACCCTTGCTTTCCTGAGATAAGTCTATTTGATCATGATCTATTTTCTGCTTTTCCTGGAATATGTTTGAGAATCATTTAAAAAATCATGCCTGGTGATTCTTAAGTACATTAAAATTTGAGAACAAATGTAATCCGTTTGTATACCTTGCGTATCCTTTATTATGACCATAAGGTATATAGATAAAATTATGAGTTCACACCAAAACCTCTAATTCCTATGTAACAGAACAGTTTATCTAGCTTTCTCCATTGTGATATTTGTAAATTCTCTCTCATACAGTGAATAATGTGGTACCCATTATTTATTTACTGAAGTATTTTCCCTGGATGTAAACAATTTTTCATCTTCCCGCCATCACGTCATCCTTGTGGATACCTCATCACCCCATCTGAGCTTTGACTCCCAAGGCATTGTCTACCCTCTTCCACATCAGTGCTCTCTTCAGCTTTCTTGGGCTTCAACACCTCATACGGCGCAGCCCCTCCATTTGGACATTCTTCTCACCTTGCTCAGGCTCTGACTCTCCCCTCAGGGTCACGCAGCTTCTTGCATAGAAACCCTAGTTAGCACATTTGGGCTCCAACAACTCATGCTGGGCTGTTCTTCTACATGCATGTCCTCCTCACCTTGCTTGGATTCTAATTGCCCACTTGCTTGGATATACTCCTTGCCCTTCTTGGGCTCTAATGTCTCACACCAGGCTGTTCCTCCTCAGGAACACACTTCTCACTCTGCTCTTTCTCTGACTCCCTGCTTTGGAACTTTGCTGTTTGTATTCCTTCCTCATCCCACTCAGGCCCTGACACTCTACATGGGGCAACCCTTCTATAGGGATGCCCTCTCACCTTGCTTAGGCTCTGACACTTCATGCCAGGCAAACCCTCATGTAGACACCCTTCTTAACCCAGTAGAACTCAGTCTTTCCAAGGTATTCCTGCCATGTGGGCACACTCCTCACCCCACTTGGACTCTGACACCCCTCTCTGAGCCTCACATCTCCCAATATAATGCTGACATAGTCCCTTACCTTGATCTGCCTAATCTAAAGTTTTCAGGACAAAATTATTCATTAAAAGAAGTAAAGGGAAGAGAAGGTAAAGGAAAGAAGAGTGGAAGAGATAAAGAGGAAAAGGAAGCACTTGCCATAAACTTTTAGGACTAGAAGGAGGAACCAGAGGTGTTCTTTCCATACTAGAGAGAGTCATGCCTGATAAACAGTGTCATTGGATATACTACCTGTGAACAACACCTGTCAGTATTAATTAGTGTGGCCTTGGAGGATGCCAATTAAAAGTATTGAGATAAAATTCACATAACGTAAAATTCACCAATTTAAAATGTAAAGGTCAATAATGTTCAGTATATTCAGACTTGTGCAATCATCACTACAGTCTAAGTTTAGAACATTTTCATCACTCCGAAAAGAAACTCTGTACCTGTTAAGCTGTCACTCCCCTTACCCCTCCACCCTCTGACATAGGCAACTACTAATTTACTTCCTTTTCCTATAGACTTGTCTTTTCTGGACATTTCATGTAAATGGATCCATACAAAATGTGGTGTTTTGTGCCTAGTTTCTTTTATTTAGCTTAATGTTTTCAAGGCTCATACATGTCATCACATGTATCAGTACTTTATTTCTTTTTATGGTCAAACATTATTTCATTGTAGGAATGTGCCACATTTTGTTTATCTGTTCATCAGTTAATGGACATTTGGGTTGTTTCCATATTTTGACTATTAAGAATAATGCTTCTATGGAATTCATGTGCAAAGATTTGCATAGACATATCTTTTTCACACCTTGTGTTAGTCTGCTCAAACTGCTGTAACAGAATACCACAGACTGAGTGGCTTAAACAACAGCAGTTTATTTTCTTACAGTTCTGTAGGCTGGAATTCCAAGATCAAGGTGCTGGAAGGACTGATTTCTGGTGAAATCTCTCCTCCCTACTTGCAGATGGCTACCTTCTCACTGTATGGACACACGGACTTCTTTCTGTGCACCTATACTCCTGGTGTCTCTTCCTTTTCTTATAAAGACAGCAGATTATTTAGACTGGGGCCTCATCCTTATGACCTCATTTAACTTTAATTACTTCATTAAAGGCCTTATATCCAAATTGGGTCCCATTGAGGATTGGGGATTCAACATATGGATTGGGGTGGGAGACACAACTCAGTCCATAACTTTCTACAGTCTTGCCCCCTCCGAATTCATATTCTTCTTGTATGCCAAGTACATTCACCTCATCTCAGCAGCCCCAAAAGCATCAACTCCAAGTCCAAAGTCTTACCTAAATATCATCTAAGTCAAGTGTAACTGAAGCTCAAGGTGTAATTTGTCCTGAGGTAAAATTCCTCTCCAGGTATGAAACTGTAAAACTAGACAAGTTATGTGCTTCTAAACTACAGTAATAGGATGGGCATAGCATAACCATTTCCATTCCAAAAGGGAGAAATTATAAAGAAGAAAGGGATAACAGACTAGAATTCAGCAAGGCAACTTGTGTTAGATCTTATGATTTCAGAATAATCCTCTTTGACTAGATGCTCTGCGCTTGGGGTCTACCACGGTGGTGACCACTCCTTCCAGGCCTGCTGGAATGGGGCCTCACTGTTAGGGCACATAGGGCACCAGCCCCATCCCGTTGGATCTGACTGGTGGCCCTGCCCTCTCAGCCATAGGCTATGACCTTGCCCCTGAGGCCCCAGACAGGAACAGCCTGGTCTACTGAAACCAAGGAGGTGGCCCTACCTTCAGTAACCTAGCAGGAGAGAGCCTTGCCCCCTGGGCCTGTGCACTCTTGGTCTGTGGTGGCAGTGAATTAATTACAATCCGTCCATAACAGGTACATACCTAGGAGAGGAATTACTGGATCATATGGTAACTATCTTTAACCTTTTGAGAAATTGCCAGACTCTTTTCCAAAGTGGTTGAACTATTTATTTTACATCCTCATCAATGAATGGGGATTCCAGTTTCTCCCCATCTTCAGCAATACTTGTTATTGTTTGAAGCTTGTCATTTTAAAGGAACTCTTGAGCACACTCACTGCCATCATCGTTTTAACCACAACCTCTCTCACATTCTTTCCTCTGCCCTTTGCTGACTTGTTTTCCTTTCTCTATCATTCCTTCTCATCAAGCTAGTGCCAGCTGAGTCCCCAGAAAGCAAAACATAAAAGGGACCTTATGAAGCTATTTAAGGTCTTTATTTATTTATTGTTTTAGCTTTGTTTTTAATATTATGACATTTGCCATCACTTAGTTAATATGGTTTTGCAAGGCAAGATCTCTGAGGCCGGTTAATTTTGCTGAGACACTGTCGCTACAGTTTCCATCCAGATAGTTTCTGCTTGCCTAGAAATTAGCTAAATGAGCCTCAGGCAAGGACTGTCCAATGTCAGAGCATGTATGTACACAGGAGAAAAGTACATTTAAAAAAATCAATACAACTAATTGATATAATAGCATAAATTATGTAATTGCTCAGTAATTTATGCTGTTTACCTAGCAAATTAGCGCATAGTTTTAAAACAAATTTATGCCCTTGTAATAACCTTTTCACAGGCAACAATATGGGACACATCTAGATACCGAGGAAAAAATAAATTAAGTAGAATAAATATTTTTTTATGTAGTTAACTGAATTTTTTTAGTAGCCCAAGTAAAACTGGTGCTTCTGGTTTCCAGCTGTGTATTTCCTGTCTGTAATTTTTTTTAATGGTTCTGTTTTGGTTCATAGTGGTCACATAAGCCTGGGATATCCTCTTTAACTTTCGGTTGAAGATTATCAATATCAGACTGGAATTACATCATAAAGGATTACTGACTGATTCATTAGAGCTAGTGTAATGTTTCTTCAACTCATTAGATGTGTTTACTGTGAAGCTAGAGCTTCAGAGATTTTCTGATACACAGAGTTTTCCATGGCAACAGAGAATATCTTGTCATTTTATAATTTACTAGACTGAAGTAAGACCCAACCAAAGATAAAGTCAGTGGATGCCCACAACAGGAGGAACAAATTCCAGGCCAAAACTAAAGACATTATAAATGCCTAAAATTGCAGTCTTTATCTCTAAGCCAGGTGTTTCAAAACTGGACTGGTCCCAAATATTTTTTTTTCCTTTTTGGTTATTGTTTTTCTAGAAGTTGAAAAGGATGTTAACGATAAGGCAGGTGTTAAGATAAAATTCCTCACTAGGAATGACTCATCAATAGCCAATCAGGGGTTCTGTATCTGAACATGACCAGGGGTGGTGGCTTGGCCATGGCTATGAAAACTCCCTTCAGTCCAGGAGAAAACAATATTTTTAAACAAAAGTTTGAAGTAATTCCCACTTAAGGGAGAAAAAAAAATCTCCGTAGCCACTTGCCCCATTTAGATAACAAGGAATCTGTTACTATGTCACCTATAAAGTTAGCAGCTCTGATTTCAACTTTGCCATTTACATTGAAGTGCGTTATATCATTAATATTTAGAATTTTATAGGATGATAAATTAAATCTCTTAGTACATCTAAATTAAGCATGTCAAAATGAATTACTAAAGTAAAATATATTAATGAATGAGTCATTAATAAAAAGAAATAAACATAGAATTTAAGATTAAGATGTTCAAGGCCAGTGTCTTCCAGAGCTACACCAAGTATTTTTTCTAGGAAGAAAATGGATTAATAAATAATACCAAGAAAGAAGTTTATAGGCCCCTTTTGTCATTTACCTCCTCAGGGAATTATGACAAGGAACAGTTGCCCGTGTTAACCTGTGAACATTTTTCTCTCCCATAGGTCACTGACTCTGGCTCAGGGCTCCAATTTTCCTTTCATTCATTAACCACATTGGGAAGCAGAGTTTCTAACCCTTTCCAGTCTAAATGTGGAACAATCACATCCCCTCACAATCAACTGCCAGTGTGCTGGGACCTTTACGTTTCACTGTGCTCTTGCAGTGACGCAAGTTTTTAACAATTGAAGGATATTAACTCAAAAACTTGTTTTCTAATTGGAGGAGCTCAAGGGATTTCAAATAAATGAACTTGTATAAACTGGAAGCTTGTACATGTGCCTTTCCAATTATTTTCACTCAAATTGGGGGAGAGGGCACTGCTAATCTCAGAAAGCAGATTTCAGAAATTATTTTAGCTATGAAGCCAACTCAGGATAACAAAATTGAGCAGCTGTGAACTGTTTGGATAGCTGAAAAGACATAACTTTGTTTTTTATCTCAGTAAAGATATCATGTATTCAGAACAGTGTAATTTAATTATTTTAATATGTGCATTTTTGTTAATCCACTAGATTATTTCCTTTTATTAGACCCATTGGAAAGAAGAAAAATGTCTAATTGAATTTTAGACTTCTGCTAGACCTTTTTCACTTTCCTCTCATTTGGATAACTTAATTGTGAATTTAAAAGCCACAAAGTATCCATTTGTAACAATTATGACCAAAATATTGTCTTTGTTAATAAAAAAGACACTAAGAAATTTATATTGTTAGCATTGTCAGGGAACATCTTCCCACACTGTTTCAATTAAATACATTACTTTCTGGAGATTGAAAGGAGTACATGAAACAGAGCTTTCTAGGAACTTTCAACTGTACAGTAGCATGGTCAGTTAAAGGAACTTGGTTTGGAAAAATGATGGGGAAATCCTCTATGTTCTTTGTCATTTCCTATTTCCCTCCACACAAGTGAGTAAGAAAGAGAGAGAATGGGATGTGGGGTGGGGTGGTGATTCTAATGGTTAATTAAGCCTTTAGTCAGATAATATTAGGTATTTCTTGAAAAGAACAAGATTTAAGCACTTACAATCTATAACTGATCTTCACAAGGGAACATATTCTTTAATAAAATATTTTATCATTCAGGAATAACTTTTTACATAAAGTGATATATTAATATATGAATATATTAGAAAATTCAATATTAAGAAGTTGCCATTTCTCTCTCTCTCTCTCTCTCTCTCATTCACACGCACACAAACACTATATATCCAATAGCAAAAGTGTCTTATACTTAAATAACAGTTTTTTCAGTCAACCCCTGGAATTAAGGCACTAACTGGACCAGTTGGCAAAGTATGCATATTTGGGTATAGAACTGAAGTAATTCACCATTCATTTAGCTTTTTAAAACTTTGTTTAAATTACAGAAGTAATTCATAAAGACATATCTCATAAAAGAGTCACACTATACATAACACAACTGGACAGCCAGTTCTGCAAGATTACCAGTAGTAGAATTTTTTGAAAAAGGGATATCTATATTTTTCATGCCCTTATTTTTTCTACAAATATTTATTTTGTAATATACTACAAATTACCAATTTACAATTTCACCAAGAGTATGTGACAGTGCCCGTTTTTTCATAGCTATATTAAGACTCAATATTATTCATTAAATTGTTTTCAGTATTATGGACAAAAATATTTTTATTGCTTTTTTGATTTGTCTTTCTCTTATAAGTGAATTTGAGCTTCTTTCAATATATTTATTGATTATATATTACTTTTAATTTCTTTTTTATATACTTGTGTTCTTTAGATTGTTTTTATTTTTCCATTTACTTTTATCAGAGCTCTCTATATAGTCTCAATAGCTGCACTAAATGGTTTATTTGTTCATCATGTATTTACTAAAGGCACTTGTAACTTGTCAGTCACTGTTTTATGTCCTAGGAAAACAGTACTAAACAAGACAATCCAGTAAGGGAAGACAGACTAAGAATAAACAAACAAATGAAAACATAAGGTAATTGCTGTGAAGAAAGTAGATTATAAAAGAAAACTATACCAGAAACTCTCATTGCTGGTGGGAATACAAAATGCTACAACCACTTTGGAAGAGAGTTTGCCAGCTTTTTATAAAACTAAACACACTCTTAGCATATGATTCAACCATAGTGCTCCTTGGTATATACAAAAGTGAGTTGAAAATGTATTAATATGTCCACACAAAAGGATGGATGTTTATAGCAACTCTATTCACAATTGCAAAACTTGGAAGCAGTCAAGATGTCCCTCGTTGGTGAATGGATACATAAACTATGATACGTTCAGAAAATGGAATATTATTCAGTGCTAAAAAGGAATGAGCTATCAAGCCATGAAAAGGCATGGAGGAAATTTCAATGCATATTATTAAATGAAAGAAGCTGAAAAGTCTACATACCGTATCATTCCAACTATATGACATACTGGAAAAAGCAAAACCATGGTGATGGTGAAAAGATCATTAGTTACCAGGAGCTGTGGGAGGTGGAGAGCAGGGGCAGGCAGGGATGAGTAGGCAGAACACGGCCTATTTTTAGGGTAGTGAAATTATTCTATCTGATACTATAATGGTGGATACATGTCATTATACATTTGTCAAAACCCATACGGTGTACAACGTCGAGGACAAAGCATAATGTAAAGTCTGGACTTTTTGGGTAATAATGATGTCACCATAAGTTTATCCATTGTAATGACTTTACCACCACTCAGGTGTGGGATGTTGATAGTAAGAGAAGCTATGCCTGTGTGGGGACAGAGGGTATATGGAAACTCTACACTTAACAGCTCAATTTTGTTGTGAACCTAAAACTGCTCTAAAAAATAAAGTCTATTAAAAAAGAACAAATTATAAAACAGGTTCTCATATTTCTTCTAATTTATTTGTAATTTTGCATTATTATATACACTGAATACTATTAGGTAAGATCTAACTTACATTTGTTAAATGGATAAGGAATTTCTACATGTTAAATTTCATAATGATTTGGAGAACTTTTGAAATCTCGCATTAACATGGGTCGGTATATGGACTCTGTACTATCCCATTACTTACATGTCCATACTTATGACAATACCAACTGGTTTTAATTACTTTGACTTTATAATATATTTCATTATCAGGATGCATATGGTATTGGTCAAGGATGTGGACTCTAGAATTAGACCACACAGTTACTAATGGTATGTATAACTTGGGCAATATACTTAGTCATCTAGTGTATCAAATAACTCATCTGCCTAAGATATTAAGAGTTTTTAGCTATATTAAATAATATATATGTAAAGCTTTTAGATGAATGCCTGACACAGAAGTGGTATTTATTACAATGCTTACTAATTCTGTGATTGTTACTATCATGTGATAGGGCAAGTACTCCCCTTCAGTGTTCTTATTTTTCAATAAACGTTTGATCTTTTAATTCATTTTAAAGTTCTGTCTTCCATATGATCTTGGGAAAAAAAAAAAACTTGTTGCATTCTATAAAAAAGATAAAATTTGCTGTCTTGATTTATTTTGTAACAGGTTACAATTGAATTTATATATTAACTTGTACTTGAATGGGTGTTTTTATTTATATTGAATGAGTGTTGTCACTGTATTGTATCTTTCCATGCAGAAACATTGAATTTCTTCCCTCTTATTCAGTTGTTTATGCCCATTGGTGAAGTTTTCTCCATATAGTGATGACCTTTTTATGCTAATTTTAAGATTATTATTGTTTTGTTGTTGATGTTGTTGTTGTTTATGGAAACCACTCTCCCCCTTCTCTCATTCTCTCTCTGCTTACAGTTTTTAACTTTTTATTTTTGGTCTAAGGGAAAATAAATAATTGATGTTGATATTACGTATGGTCACCTTTTTCAGCTTGCTTATTATCTAGTGGTTTTTCAGTTGATTCTTTGTATGCCTATTTTTAGGGCGCAATTATATTCCCCCAAAAGGTATTTTGAGGTCTTTATTCTCTGTACCTCATAACATGACCTTATTTGGAAATAGGATCCTTGCAGACGTAATCAAGTTAAGATGAGGGCATTAGTGAGGGGAGGACCCTAACCCTGTATGATTGATGTCCTTACAAGAAAAGCAAAGCATCAGGTGAAGACAGAGACACATGGGGAGAATGCCATGTGACTACAGAGGAAAAGATGAGAGTGACACAGAGAAGGAAATTAAGGATCGAAAGTCACCACCAGAAAGTAGGAAGAGGGAAGAAAGGATTCTTCCCTACAGCCCTCAGAAGAAGCATGTCCCTGCCAACACATTGATTTTTTACTTCTAGTCTACAGAACTGTGGGCGAATAAATTCTTGTGATACAACATTCAGTTTGTGGTACTTTTTTTTTGGCTGTGTTGGCTCTTTGTTTCTGTGCGAGGGCTTTCTCTAGTTGCGGCGAGCGGGGGCCACTCTTCATCGCGGTGTGCGGGCCTCTCACTATCGCGGCCTCACTTGTTGCGGAGCACAGGCTACAGACGCGCAGGCTCAGTAGTTGTGGCTCACGGGCCCAGTTGCTCCGCGGCATGTGGGATCTTCCCAGACCAGGGCTTGAACCCATGTCCCCTGCATTGGCAGGCGACAGCCTTAGAAAACAAATACACTTATGAAGACATATGACCTGCAAATAGAGTTTTAACCATTTCTATGTATACTTAAGTCCTTTTTTCTTGTGTGATTACATTGCTCAAGATGTCCCCACAGTGCTAAAGAGTAGTGGAGATAATGGACAATAATCTTATTCTTGAATGCAGTGAGATTCTTGTTAGTGATTCACTAATAGTATGTTGCTTTCTGGCACTTCTATTAGATAACATTTATCAAGTTAAGAAAGTTTCCTTCAATTGCAGTCTGGCTAGCAAATTCCATTAAAATTGATTTTGGAAATTTTAGGGGGGGAATTTATTGAGAAAATCATATTACTTTTCTTCAGTCTTTCCCTGCAGTGACTTGATTTATAATATTCCCTCACTCTGAAACATTCTTATATTCCTGAAAGTGTTATTGATAATGCATTGTTATTTTACTATATTGCTTGATTCAATTTATTAACATTCTATATAGGATTTTTCATACAAGTTCATAAATACAATTGACCAATAGTTAATTTTATCTTTTTGTGTTCTTTTGGTTTGCTTCAGGATTATGCTAATTTTGTAAAATGAGTTGGAAAGTTTTATATCTATTTCCAGCTTTATTTCTCATTCCTGACATTATTTAGTGGTGTTTTTGCCTTTTTTCTTTTTCTTTTAGTCTTGCCACTTTATATCTATCTCTTTAACTTTCTCTTTAAATGATAGTGTTTGACATTTTGATCATAACTACTCTTTAAATTAAAAAAAAATTTTTATTATAGTTGATTTACAATGTTGTGTTAATTTCTGCTGTACAGCAAAGTGTATCTTTAATATTGTGTTCCCATCAATTTATTCCTTTTGCTTTAGACTGTTTTTTTTTTTTTCGACTTCATATGAAGCTTGGATAACTTCATTTTTACATTTTCTTATTTATTTATTTATTTTTAGTAAATCAATTTATGGGTAAACGTTTTCTTTTGAGCATGACTTTGGTCACCTCCCAGAGATTTTAATATAAAGTATTCTTATCTTTATTTCTAAAGAGATTCTTATTTTCATCTTGATTTCTTCATTATCCCAAGAGATAAAATAATTTCTTTTAAAATTAATAAGTAGATATATTGATTGTGATTTTTATTTTTTTAATTTATTTTTAGTTTTTTTATTGTGATTTTTGAAAAATAATCCACATTATTTTTCCATGTGAGCCACATGGTCTCTGCTTTTTGGAATCTATAGAGATTTCCTATCCTCTGTGGCCTAGTTCCTGGCTAATTTGTGAATTGCCCAACTTTAAAAAAAATGTTTTGTTTGTAGAATATAGATACACATTTTATGTTTATTATATATACATAATCATGTTTTTATTTGTCTTAAAATTTCTTTAGACAGTTTTATTTGTTAACTCTTCTTGTATTTTTTAAAACTATTTTAAAAAGTGTTTTTTCTTAACATACGTCTATTACCACTTTAGTCCTATTTATTGGATTTATTTTGTTGGGAATAATCTTCTAATAGTTCTCTTTTGGAAGGTCTGTGATTAGGAAATTTATGAGTATTTATGTTTTATAATGTCTTTATTTTTTCTTTCTATTGATTGATGGTTTGGATGGATAAAAGATTCAGACTTAAATTCACAATCATATTCTCTGAACTTCAGAAATACTGCGCTTCGTGCTATAGCATCTGCCGTTGAGAAAGAAGCCAGATTCAGGTCTAATTCTTGTTCTTCTGTAGGCAAGCTATTTTTGTCTCTCAAGAAGCTTTTAACTTTTCTCTTTATACTCAGAGTTTTATATTTTACCATGCATTTCAAGAAGAATGTGTAGTTCTTTCTTCATTCATTCATGTTAGGATTTTGTTGTATGTGCATTTAATTTGAAGATGCCAGTTTTTATGGGGGAAATTTTCTTCTGTGTTACTCTGATTATTGGTTTTTCTTCATATATTTGGTGGTTCATTATTGTCTGCCCATTGTTTTATTTGATGACACTTGTTCAAATTTTATTAGAATTATTTCTGCTTGTATGAATTGGTATGATCAATTGTGGGAAATGGATAGAATATGCCTGTATGAGGTGTAATTGTAGTTTGTCTTCTGGATGTGGGGCTCCATCTCCTTTTAAAGATATTGTCCAGATACCTTTGCTTCCTCTAGATTAGCCAAAGCAGGAGATAGAGGAAGGTCTAATTCCTGTGAGGTTTACAGTCACCTGAACAGCCCCTCTGGTTATCATTCTGCTCCTTACGTTCAGTTACTTTGCTCTATCATCCATGACAGCTTGTCTGTAAGTATTTTGTACCATGTTAAGCCGCAGCTTCCCTCTTAATCTGATTCTGCCTGCTTTGTGTCTTACAGAAATCCCTCCTAATTTCTAATCCACTGGTGCAGGGCTGCTATATTATGCATGGTACCTTTTGAGTCATGCCCTGCATAGCCTGTTAATGCATGTGTCATTGGGCCAGGCAGGCGTGGTTTTCGTTTTCCAGCGTTGTTGAGATTAAGTTATCAATTTAGAGATAGTTTTCTTCTCTATTAAGGATTTACTCAGAAAGCAAGCCAGAAGTATTTTATTAGTCTGACACCTTCTAACAGATCTCTTTATTGACCTTATCATTTGACTGTTGCTGTCATCTGTGCACCATAACCTAAAATTCTTTTTTTTTTTTTTAGTAGTATAGAAAGATCTTGCCCTGCCATGAACACAAGACTATTACTACGAGTAATCAGATAACATAAATTTCCCTCTTCTCTCTCTCTCTTTTTTTTTTTGTGTGTGTGTGTGTGTGTGTGTGTGTGTGTGTGTGTGCGTGTGATAAACAGTCCACTGTTTCTGAGGAAATTTGGAGTATGTTGACTCCAATCAAATAATTATGTTCTTTTAGCTTTATCTAAAAATTAGAAGAAAATTATTATGAGTTAATTATTCAAGAGAAGCTATAAAGGAAAACAATTTACACTCTCAGTCTTTTGAGAAAAGCCATGGCTTGTCAAATTTTGATGTCTGAAATAATTAGTTTGACATGAAAGACTTTACCTGGCTTATGTACTGGAGGTAGTTTGATCGTGAGTACAATTTTTTAGGAAACATAAACATGGCTTTCTAGGTAATTAGAAAAGAACTTCTGGAAATGAGATGTGTTCCTTCCTATCCTTTACACTTCCTCTGCTATGGAAAATAAAAAAGCCCTTAGAATTTTTTATCTTATCCGATCTGACTCCACACAATGAGTTACTGAAATGAACTTCCTCCCATACATAGTTCATTATTCTGCAGTACTTCACCACTAATCAATCCATCTGGAACTTTATCTAGTCACTAGCCAAAATCCTCCTCCTTCTTAAAGATGTTCTGACCCTCCTCTGAGTTTTCATTTCCTCCCACTCTACCCAAGTGATGAGCTCTAACCTCTTCCCTCCAGATGTCACACCCACCTATTCCTCTGAGATAAAATATCTACAACAATCTTGCTTCACTGCCAACCATTCACAAGGTAAAAATGAATTTTCATATGTCCATCTCAAGCGTCAAAAGAACCCGCTTCAGATGGAAAGAATTGTATCTTTTTAAACTTGTCATCACTCTACCAAATATATCAATTTGAATGCAAGAAATTATTTTAGTTTCAACTGTTCATACAATTTTTTCAGTGTGCACACACATGTACAGACACATACCATATTTATGATAAATTATATCCAAATGACTCATTTCTATATATTAATTTATGAAAAAAATCATACTTTCATTTCTCTGAAATATTTGGAGGCAGGATTCCTCAGTGTAAGCTCATACATGCCTTATAGTTTAACTCTCCTCTTTATAATTTCTTATAGTATTGATTGCTTATAACACTAATAGAAGTATATAGTCTTAACAATAGAAGAGAACATAGCAATTATATAATATAGCTTCCTACTCCCAGCATGGAAGCTTAAATACATCTAATTTTAGGTGCCTACTATTTTGTGATAAAATTTATTCGTTATTCAATCATGTAATCGAGAAGTATTTTTTGAGTGTTTTACTATGTCCCAGGCTTAATGTAATGGCTGGGCATAAATCAAGGGTCTGCACTTTCAAGGAAATTACATTTTAGTGGAAGAGACAGAGTATAAGTTAAAAAAAAACAAAACAACAATACGTAAGTCAGTAATATAATATGATGGTATAATCTGGGATTTTGCCTACTTGCAAGTTAATAAGATAGATAACCTGTTATTATTTCATGGTTGTTGGCAGAAGAATGAGACCTCTGGGTCAGAGACAATATTCTCTTTTATACCAGCAGAGATGGCAGTGTATTAATATATTTTGCATGGGGATTATGCAGATGGGACCAGATAGATACCGTGCCCACATTAGTAGAGTTGTGTCACAAGTGAGGAACAGTGAGTATGGGGAAATAACCATTTTTTAACAAGCAGTAAACATACATTTTTTTTTGTCTCAGAGACATTAACTTCTCTCTCAATATTGCTTACTACCAACACAACTCTGAGATATGTCCCAGTTAAAAAGCTATCTGAGTTTTGCATTCTTTTTTTTTTTTATTCAAACAGAAAGTCATAAAAATTATAATCATCCTCACCAGTTCATTCAGTCCCATGTAATTAATTTTTGTTTTCACCTTGATCTTTTGTTAACACTTTTATGAATTCATCAGTTTTCCATTAGAGTTCTGAAAATGCTTATTCATTCAGTTCAGCAGTATAGTCAGTTACCAGAAACCTGTACTTGTCAGAGTCTTTTCCATGAATTCCTTGAAGATGAAACCCTTTTATAGGAACATTTTTGCAAAAGCATCAGAGTACACCCAGAACTGTCTGTAAGTGACAAAAGACTTAAAAATGACCACGGTTAAAGATTTGATGAAAGTTCATAATAATGCAATTGACAAGGAAATTTAGTTATTTCTGAGATATACTTTTTAAAGTAATAACTAGAATTATGACTTATAACATTATACCCGAACATATAAGATTTGTAGAAATTTCATGTAATGTCTGAAACACTTATATTAACATATTTCCATACAAATAACCCAAAGAAAGTTTAGTATTAGTTGTTTATTTTTTTGTTTGTTTGTTTTTGTTTTTTGTTTTCTTATACTGCAGGTTCTTATTAGTCATCAATTTTATACACATCAGTGTATACATGTCAATCCCAATCGCCCAATTCAGCACACCACCATCCCCACCCCACCACGGTTTTCCCCCCTTGGTGTCCATACGTTTGTTCTCTACATCTGTGTCTCAAGTTCTGCCCTGCAACCGGGTTCATCTGTACCATTTCTCTAGGCTCCACATACATGCATTAATGTACGATATTTGTTTTTCTCTTTCTGACTTACTTCACTCTGTATGACAGTCTTTAGATCCATCCACGTCTCAACAAATGACTCAATTTCGTTCTTTTTTATGGCTGAGTAATATTCCATTGTATGTATGTACCACATCTTCTTTATCCATTCGTCTGTCGATGGGCATTTAGGTTGCTTCCATGACCTGGCTATTGTAAATAGTGCTGCAATGAACATTCGGGTGCATGTGTCTTTTTGAATTATGGTTTTCTCTGGGTATACGCCCAGTAGTGGCATTGCTGGATCATATGGTAATTCTATTTTTAGTCTTTTAAGGAACCTCCGTACTGTTCTCCATAGTGGCTGTATCAATTTACATTCCCGCCAACACTGCAAGAGGGTTCCCTTTTCTCCACACCCTCTCCAGCATTTGTTGTTTGTAGATTTTCTGATGATGCCCATTCTAACTGGTGTGAGATGATACCTCATTGTAGTTTTGATTTGCATTTCTCTGATAATTAATGATGTTGAGCAGCTTTTCATATGCTTCTTGGCCATCTGTATGTCTTCTTTGTAGAAATGTCTATTTAGGTCTTCTGCCCATTTTTGGATTGGGTTGTTTGTTTCTTTAATATTGAGCTGCATGACCTGTTTATATATTTTGGAGATTAATCCTTTGTCCGTTCATTCGTGTGAGAATATTTTCTCCCATTCTGAGGGTTGTCTTTTCATCTTGTTTATGGTTTCCTTTGCTGTGCAAAAGCTTTGAAGTTTCATTAGGTCCCATTTGTTTCTTTTGTTTTTATTTCCATTACTCTAGGAGGTGGATCAAAAAAGATCTTTCTGTGATTTATGTCAAAGAGTGTTCTTCCTATGTTTTCCTCTAAGAGTTTTTTAGTGTCCGGTCTTACATTTAGGTCTCGAATCCATTTTGAGTTTATTTTTGTGTATGGTGTTAGGGAGTGTTCTAATTTCATTCTTTTACATGTAGCTGTCCAGTTTTCCCAGCACCACTTATTGAAGAGACTGTCTTTTCTCCATTGTATATCTTTGCCTCCTTTGTCATAGATTAGTTGACCATAGGTGTGTGGGTTTATCTCTGGGCTTTCTATCTTGTTCCATTGGTCTGTGTTTCTGTTTTTGTGCCAGTACCATATTGTCTTGATTACTGTAGCTTTGTAGCATAGTCTGAAGTCAGGGAGTCTGATTCCTCCAGCTCCGTTTTTTTCCCTCAAGACTGCTTTGGCTATTCGGGGTCTTTTGTGTCTCCATACAAATTTTAAGATGATTTGTTCTAGTTCTGTAAAAAATGCCATTGGTAATTTGATAGGAATTGCATTGAATCTGTAGATTGCTTTGGGTAGTGTAGTCATTTTCACAATGTTGATTCTTCCAATCCAAGAACATGGTATATCTTTCCATCTGTTGGTATCATCTTTAATTTCTTTCATCAGTGTCTTATAGTTTTCTGCATACAGGTCTTTTGTTTCCCTAGGTAGGTTTATTCCTAGGTATTTTATTCTTTTTGTTGCAATGGTAAATGGGAGTGTTTCCTTAATTTCTCTTTCAGATTTTTCATCATTAGTGTATAGGAATGCAAGAGATTTCTGTGCATTAATTTTTTATCCTGCAACTTTACCAAATTCATTGATTAGCTCTAGTAGTTTTCTGGTGGCATTTGTAGGATTCTCTATGTATAGTATCATGTCATCTGCAAACAGTGACAGTTTTACTTCTTCTTTTCCAATTTGTATTCCTTTTATTTCTTTTCCTTCTGATTGCCGTGGCTAGGACTTCCAAAACTATGTTGAATAATAGTGGTGAGAGTGGACATCCTTGTCTCGTTCCTGATCTTAGAGGAAATGCTTTCAGTTTTTCACCATTGAGAATGATGTTTGCTGTGGGTTTGTCATATGTGGCCTTTATTATGTTGAGGTAGGTTCCCTCTATGCCCACTTTCTGGAGAGTTTTTATCATAAATGGGTGTTGAATTTTGTCAGAAGCTTTTTCTGCATCTACTGAGATGATCATATGGTTTTTATTCTTCAATTTGTTAATATGGTGTATCACATAGATTGATTTGCATATATTGAAGAATCCTTGCATCCCTGGGATAAATCCCACTTGATCATGGTGTATGATTCTTTTAATGTGTTGTTGGATTCTGTTTGCTAGTATTTTGTTGAGGATTTTTGCATCTATATTCATCAGTGATATTGGTCTGTAATTTTCTTTTTTTGTAATATCTTTGTCTGGTTTTGGTATCAGGGTGACGGTGGCCTCATAGAATGAGTTTGGGAGTGTTCCTTCCTCTGCAATTTTTTGAAAAGAGTTTGAGAAGGATGGGTGTTAGCTCTTCTCTAAATGTTTGATAGAATTCACTTGTGAAGCCATCTGGTCCTGGACTTTTGTTTGTTGGAAGATTTTTAATCACAGTTTCAATTTCATTCCTTGTGATTGGTCTGTTCATATTTTCTGTTTCTTCCTGGTTCAGTCTTGGAAGGTTATACCTTTCTAAGAATTTGTCCATTTCTTTGTGGTTGTCCATTTTATTGGCATAGAGTTGCTTGTAGTAATCTCTTAGGATGCTTTGTGTTTCTGCAGTGTCTGTTTTAACTTCTCCTTTTTCATTTCTAATTTTATTGATTTGAGTCCTCTCCCTCTTTTTCTTGATGAGTCTGGCTAATGGTTTATCAATTTTGTTTATCTTCTCAAAGAACCAGCTTTTAGTTTTATTGATCTTTGCTATTGTTTTCTTTGTTTCTATTTCATTTATTTCTGCTCTCATTTTTTCTTTCCTTCTGCCACCTTTGGGTTTTGATTGTTCTTCTTTCTCTAGTTCCTTTAGGTGTAATGTTAGATTGTTTATTTGAGATTTTTCTTGTT
Source organism: Balaenoptera ricei (assembly GCF_028023285.1). Taxonomy (NCBI): domain Eukaryota; kingdom Metazoa; phylum Chordata; class Mammalia; order Artiodactyla; family Balaenopteridae; genus Balaenoptera; species Balaenoptera ricei. The sequence continues at coordinate 69,792,750 of NC_082647.1, forward strand.
TCTTGAGGTAGGCTTGAATAGCTATAAACTTCCCTCTTAGAACTGCTTTTGCTGCATCCCATAGGTTTTGGATCGTCGTGTTTTCATTGTCATTTGTCTCTAGGTATTTTTAGATTTCCTCTTTGATTTCTTCAGTGATCTCTTGGTTATTTAATAACGTATTGTTTAGCCTCCATGTGTTTGTGTTTTTTACGTTTTGTCCCCTGTAATTCATTTCTAATCTCATAGCGTTGTGGTCAGAAAAGATGCTTGATATGATTTCAATTTTCTTAAATTTACTGAGGCTTGATTTGTGACCCAAGATATGATCTATACTGGAGAATGTTTTGTGTGCACTTGAGAAGAAAGTGTAAGCTGCTGTTTTTGGATGGAATGTCCTATAAATATCAATTAAATCTATCTGGTCTATTGTGTCATTTAAAGCTTGTGTTTCCTTATTTATTTTCATTTTGGATGATCTGTCCATTGGTATAAGTGAGGTGTTAAAAGTCCCCCACTATTTCTGTGTTACTGTCGATTTCCTCTTTTATAGCTGTTAGCAGTTGTATGTATTGAGGTGCTCCTGTGTTGGGTGCATATATATTTATAATTGTTATATCTTCTTCTTGGATTGATCCCTTGATCATTATGTAGTGCCCTTCCTTGTCTCTTGTAACATTCTTTATTCTAAAGTCTATTTTATCTGATATGAGTATAGCTACTCCAGCTTTCTTTTGATTTCCATTTGCATGGAATATCTTTTTCCATCCCCTCACTTTCAGTCTGTATGTGTCCCTAGGTCTGAAGTGGGTCTCTTGTAGGCAGCATATAGATGGGTCTGTTTTTGTATCCATTCAGCAAGCCTGTGTCTTTTGGTTGGAGCATTTAATCCATTCACGTTTAAGGTAATTATCAATATGTATGTTCCTATGACCATTTTCTTAATTGTTTTGGGTTTATTTTTGTAGATCCTTTTCTTCTCTTGTGTTTCCCACTTAGAGAAGTTCCTTTAGCATTTGTTGTAGAGCTGGTTTGGTGGTGCTGAATTCTCTTAGCTTTTGCTTGTCTGTAAAGCTTTTGATTTCTCCATCGAGTCTGAATGAGATCCTTGCCTGGTAGAGTAATCTTGGTTGTAGTTTCTTCCCTTTCATCACTTTAAGTATATCATGCCACTCCCTTCTGGCTTGTAGAGTTTCTGCTGAGAAATCAGCTGTTAACCTTATGGGAGTTCCCTTGTATGTTATTTTTCATTTTTCCCTTGCTGCTTTCAATAATTTTTCTTTGTCTTTAATTTTTGCCAATTTGATTACTATGTGTCTTGGCGTGTTTCTCCTTGGGTTTATCCTGTATGGGACTTGCTGCGCTTCCTGGACTTGGGTGGCTATTTCCTTTCCCACGTTAGGGAATCTTTTGGCTATAATCTCTTCAAATATTTTCTCCAGCCCTTTCTCTCTCTCTTCTCCTTCTGGGACCCCTATAATGCGAATGTTTTTGCGTTTCATGTTGTCCCAGAGGTCTCTTAGGCTGTCTTCATTTCTTTTTCATTCTTTTTTCTTTATTCTGTTCCGCAGCAGTCAATTCCACCATTCTGTCTTCCAGGTCACTTATCCGTTCTTCTGCCTCAGTTATTCTCCTATTGATTCCTTCTAGTGTAGTTTTCATTTCAGTTATTGTATTGTTCATCTCTGTTTGTTTGTTCTTTAATTCTTCTAGGTCTTTGTTAAACATTTCTTGCATCTTCTCGATCTTTGCCTCCATTGTTTTTCCGAGGTCCTGGATTATCTTCACTATCATTATTCTGAATTCTTTTTCTGGAAGGTTGCCTATCTCCACTTCATTTAGTTGTTTTTCTGGGGTTTTTCTTGTTCTTTCATCTGGTACATAGCCCTCTGCCTTTTCATCTTGTCTGTCTTTCTGTGAATGTGGTTTTTGTTCCACAGGCTGCAGGATTGTAGTTCTTCTTGCTTCTGCTGTCTGCCCTCTGGTGGATGAGGCTATCTAAGAGGCTTGATGGGAGGGACTGGTAATGGGTAGAGCTGACTGTTGCTTTGGTGGGCAGAGCTCAGTAAAACTTTAATCCACTTGACTGTTGATGGTTGGGGCAGGGTTCCCTCCCTGTTGGTTGTTTGGCCTGAGGCAACCCAACACTGGAGCCTACCTGGGCTCTTTGGTGGGGCTAATGACAGACTCTGGGAGGGCTCACGCCAAGGAGCACTTCCCAGAACTTCGGCTCCCAGTGTCCTTGTTCCCATGGTAAGCCAGCCCCCCCGCCCCCCCCCCCCGCCTCTGCAGGAGACCCTCCAACACTAGCAGGTAGGTCTGGTTCAGTCTCCTATGGGGTCACTGCTCCTTCCCCTGGGTCCTGATGTGCACACTACTTTGTGTGTGCCCTCCAAGAGTAGAGTCTCTGTTTCCCCCAGTCCTGTCAAAGTCCTGCAGTCAAATCCCACTAGCCTTCAAAGTCTGATTCTCCAGGAATTCCTCCTCCCGTTGCTGGACCCCCAGGTTGCGAAGGCTGATGTGGGGCTCAGAACCTTCCCTCCAGTGGGTGGACTTCTGTGGTATAAGTGTTCTCCAGTCTGTGAGTCACCCACCCAGCAGTTATGGGATTTGATTTTACTGTGATTGCGCCCCTCCTACCGTCTCATTGTGGCTTCTCCTTTGTCTTTGGATGTGGGATATCTTTTTTGGTGAGTTCCAGTGTCTTCCTGTCGATGATTGTCCAGCAGCTAGTTGTGATTCTGGTGTCCTCGCAAGAGGGAGTGAGAGCACGTCCTTCTACTCTGCCATCTTGGTTCCTCCCCAGTTTTGCATTCTTGACATGCCCAGCAAGATGTGTGGAAGCACAAGTGACCCTTGATGGTGATTTCCCGAAAGATGGAAGGTGATAACTGCTATCGAATAAAGAATAAGTTATATCAGGATCATTAGGACAGGGGACGCTGGAGAGGGCATGGTAATCTGCAGAGTTTAAGAGGTTGGTCAGTGTAGATAGACTAGGCTTGGTTATGCTCTAGTCATAAACAATTCGAAATCCTAGTGGTTTATGGTGATAGAGATTTTTGTTTCATTCACCATACATGTCCACCATCAATTGTCAGGATACCTCATTCATGGTAGTCATCGTTTCTCTTTTACCCACACCAGTGGAGCAAGAACAATGTTTTCCTAGTCATAATATTCGATGAGAAGGGGAATAGAGCAAAGCACAACCTATCAAAGCTTCTTTCTCACGTATGTCTCATTAGCCAATGCAAGTCAGATGGTCAAGCCCAGCTTTATATTAGGGAGGAGAATTGGATGCTGATTATAAAATCAACCACAGTAGTCTTCATTGAAAAGGTGAAATTTGAGCAAGTACTTGAAGAAATGAAGAATCTAACCAAATCGATATATGGGGAAGGGAATTCTAGGCAGAAAGAAAAACTAGAGAAAAGACTTTAAGGTGACAGTGTGCCTGGGATGTTGGCAGACTATCGGTGAGGCTACTGAGGATGGAGCAGAACAAAAGAGGGGAGAATTATTCTGCTGAGCAAATAGAAAAAGGCCTTGTAAGCCACTGTAAGGGCTTTCTGTAATATTTTGAGTGAAATAGGGAGTCACTACTGTGTAGGGAATAAACTGTAGGAGAGAAAGGATAGAAGCAGGAAGATTTGTTAAGAGCTAAATTAGTCATACAAGCAACTGTAATAGTGGCTTAGACCAGGGTAGTATCAGGTACTATGGTAAAGAGATGGATGTTGCATATACTTTGAAGGTATCACCAATAGGATTCTGATAGATTGCATATGGGGGACTAGGGAAGGGAAAGAGAATGAGAGAGAGGCTCATCATGTCATACTTGGAAAGACTATTATGAAAGATAATGTGTGCTGTAAAATTCACATTACATTCATACTAATGTGAATTAATAATATATTCTTAATCTTCTTTATATTTAAGATATTTTGCCTACTTTTTTTTCTATCAATCAATTTCTGAAGGTCAGTTATTAAAAACGTCCCAGTATGATTTTGCAGAAGAATTTAGAATTGTCATATCTTCCTATTGGATTGATCACCATTATGAAATCTCTCTCTCTCTGTTCCTAGCAATATTTCCTGATTTAAAGTGTGTTTTATCAGATATTAGCATAGCCATATCAGCTTCCTTTTGTTTAGAGTGTACGTGGCATATGTCCAACATGTTCACTTTTAAACATTTAAGGGCTATGTCGTATACAACTTATAACTGAGTTTTGTCTATTTATTTCTCCAGTTTGACAATTTTGAATTCTAACTGGATCATTTCATTAATTTACATTTAAAGTTTTACTGATATATTTGTATTGAATTCAGCATTTTATATTCCCTATTTTCCTAATGGTTTTCTTTCTTTTTTAAATTTTTAATCTTTTAATCTATATATTTTGTTATTTTATTTTCCTTCTCTCAGTTTGTTAGTTATGTTATTTCTTAATTATTTTTTTGTGGTTACCCTAGAGATCGCAGGATTTGTCCTTGATTTATTAGACTCTTTTTCAAATCAATACATTTACCAGTTTCCAGAAATACAAGGATCTTCTTTATTTTAACCCCATTTAACTATCTCCCTTTACTTTTTTCTATTTTGGTAACATATTTTAAATCTGTATATATATTTCACACCATGTCAGATATTTTTACCGTTGCTTTTTACAGTCAATATTCACTTATATTTACCCTTATATTTAACCTTTCTGTTGTTTTTCATTCCTTCTCTTACATTACCATGTTTTAATCTTGGATCATTTTCCTTCTGCCAGAAAATCCCCTTTAGTATTTATTTTAATGCTAATTTCTTACTATTGCATTTTTTAGCCTGAAAATTACATGTATTTTCCCTTCATTTGTGACGCTTACTTTTGCTGATTATAGAGTTGTAGGTTGCTACTACTGCTTTCAAAACTTTAAAGATGTCATTCTACTATCTTTTGTCTGCTGAAAAGTCTGACTTTAAGTCTCCTATTACACCTTTGAAAGTAATGTGTTTTTTTCTGGCTGCTCTTAAAATAATCTCTTAGATTTTATTGTTCAACAATTTTTCTAGCCCATAATGAGGTGTGGTTTTTTTGCTTATATCCTGCTTAGAGTTCATAATATTGAATACCTAACTTAAAATAATGTATTTTTTTTGTTGTAGAATTTCCATTTGGTTCTTTTTATAAATTCTACATTTATATTGAAATTCTCTGTTTTGTACCTATTTTTCTCAAACATATTAATCATAATTCTTTTAAAATTTATATCTGGTAAGTCCAGTATCTGTGTCACCTATGTGTTTGTTTCTAGCAACTGGATTTTTTTCTCCTGATTTTCAGTCATTTGGTTCTATCTCTGGTGGTAATTTTTTATTGCATGCTAAACTTTGCATATAAAAAGTTATGGAGTCTTTTTCTTGCATCAGAGATTTAATTTTTATCTAGCAAAAAATTAGAATATGGGTGGGTTAAGCTGTTTCAACTAAAAATTAAAAATAATTTTTATTTAGATTTCAGTGTGTTTGAAAGCTGGCTTATTTCTGTTGTGCTCTTAAACCTAGGAAGGGTCCTCAGTTGATGAGGGCCCTTTTTCCTTACAGGGCAGTAAATTCCTATTTTTTCTCTCTGTAACATTGGGAGACTCATAAAGTCTGTTTCATTTTTTAACTCCTTACCAGCTATTTTCTAATTTCTTTTTTTGTAAATATGGCCCACACAGAGTAACTTAGGAGTTAGGAAATCCCTTAAGGGGAAATAGTACAGAGAATGTTAGGCTGTGATTCTCTTTATTAGCTCTGTGATTCTCTTTATTATCTGGGATCTTGGAATCTTGAATCTTGGCTGTCTTGGTGGTCTAGAATTCCAATTTTTTATCTCCTTAACCTAAGTTGATTGCTAAAATCTTTAACCTGATATTTTCTGCCTCTTTGCTCAATGCTTTGAATTACCAAATGTCCCAAGGGGAAAATAGCAATGGCAAATGTATGTCTTATTTTGATGCATTTCTTCTCTCTCCTAGGTCCCCTTGTTTGTTCGCCAGTCCCTCTGTTGGCTGTGTTTTACATTTGTGTTTTTGTGTTTGACATTTTATTTAGCCTTTTTTCAGTAGTTATCCTTAGCAGCAGCCTTAGTCTGATATAACCTACATTGTTACAGTAAGCATTCCAACATTTATTTTACATATTTTAAAAGTTGGATTGCATGTTTATGAGTCAGATTAAGAAAATCAAGTTTACTACTTTTCTGACTCCCAACTATTAGCAAGTTAGTTACTCTTGGCCTGAGTTTCCTCATATGTAAAATGAAGATAACAGAGTTGCAACATTACAGAATTGTTGTGAGAAGGTTTAGTTGGCCCTGTGTATCTGCAGATTCTGCATCCACGGGTTCAATTGCAGATCAAAAATAATCAGAAAAAAATTCCAAAAATCAAAACTTGAATTTTCTGCACACCAGTGACTATTTATATAGCGTTTACATTGTAATAGGTATTAAAAATAATGTAGAGATGATTTAAATATGCAGGAAGATGTACATAGGCTATATACAAATACTGTGCTATTTTATATAAGGAACTTGAGCATCCACAGATTTTGGTATACGCAGGGCAGGGGCGGGGAGTGGCCTGGAGCTAATCCCCCTGCAAATACAAAGAGATACCTGTATAAGAGTTATATATTCAATATGCTAAGCATTGAGTGTGACACTTGGGAAGCACAAAGACAAGTTACAAACATGAATATCAGTCAGGTTCTGCTCTAAAAGTACTCATCACTCAGCAGAGTAGGGATGTCATATTACTTTTTAAATTAACCCTTGTCAGTGCTTAGCAATTAAAACGTTTTTTAGTAATCAAAAAATAATAACAATCCATATCACATAACAATCACTGAGAATCTATTCAGTGATTGTTGCAAAGTTTACTAAATTGTATTTAAATTTTTTTCTTTTTAAAATCTGTCATTTTTCTATCTCCTGTCCTGTGAGACCTCGGCTGCTCTGCAAAATTTCCCTAATATTATCTGTAGTAATATTATACTATATATGCTTCTTTGGAGCCGTTTGGCATACAGTTTTATACTGTTGTTTATTTAACTTGTACTTATATTTTCTCTCCAACAAAATTTTACATTCCTAATGGAAACCATCACTTTTGTGTTATCGTTGATAACATTCCTTTGAGCAGAGTGTAGAGTGCATCATTGTCATTCAGTAATTATCTGTTGAATTTAACTGGGGCATGAGTTGAAAGAAAGAAATTGGAAAAAGAGAGATTCCCACTTCAGTTTAAAAAGTTGAGAAGATGTACGGGGATTCACGGTTCTTAAGGCTGTGCTTTCAAGAAAATATTTCATTTCTATGCACTTTGATCACCAGAAGATGTAAAAATGTTAAGTCTAGTAAAAGAGAACATTTATTTTATATATTCAAAAGATAGAAAATACTTCCAAATTACAGATTTATTAATTTCAGAGACCAATTATAGCTTGTATTAGGAAACATTAGCCTGTACTAACATATGAGAGCCATTGCACTATAAAAATCACATTAACATCTTTTTGTTACTTGAAAAAAATTGATCTTATAGTTTGGTTTTATGATTAAAATTTCCAGGCTCTTTGGTAAGAGAGATAATTCCAGGAAGGCATAAACTGTGAAAGCCTCTCTTTAAAGGCCTCTTGGCTGCCCTGGTCCATTAGACCATTCTTAAGACAAGGCCTGGCTTACCTGGAACAGAACTTTGTCTAGCTCTGTCTCAGTTCTTTGTCTAATTCTAGTTTTGATAAACTCCATATAAGAATTGGAGAGTGTCTTTACTTACACTATCTGCATATGACCTTTCTTCAGATCTTCCTTGCTTTCAGATTCTTTCCACAGAGGGCTCAAGTTTGAGTTTTCTACTTAGGCTCCCTTTATAATTCTAGTAATTGCCAATATGAAGCTTTTACCAATACGGTGTAATAATTACCTAAAATTCTCCAGAGAAGCTCTTTCTCTCTAGCTTTTAGGGGATGCCTTGGCCACAACATAGTCTAAAAACCAAACTTTCATTAAAAGGGATGAACCCAAGCCTATCTGAGGGAAAGATATAGGAATACTATAAATAGTAATTTAAACACTATATACTGTTCTAGGATTAGTCTTGGTTTTGGATTGGCAATTAGAGTAAGATACACAATCGACTTCACCCAACACCAAGTTGGCTTAGCTTTAAGAAGGAACACATTACAAGAAAAAATACAGCATCAAAGCAATAGCATAGAACTCCCAGACACAATTTCCAGTGTCCTAATACTTCACATTTATATTGCATGTGTTCATGAAAGATGAGGCTAAGCTGTCATTCTGGGGCCTTTCATGTTTAATACCTGCTTAGTCACTTAGCTCCTTCAGAAGTATGTGACTCTCCTGTTTCTTCCTATTCTCTGTGTCTATCATCAGTACCTTCTACATATTACTTGGGAACAGGTGCTTGGTAGCCTTTGGCCTAACTAGTTTCCATTTATCTTAGATCCAATATAGATAAACTGCTAATAGTTAATTGAGTTAAAAGCAGAATTGTCCAAAGATCAAACCCTCTGGTGTCCTGAGACCAAAGGAAAGGCCACAGAACCAGCTATTAACCCACTATACAAGAGTGCTTATGAATTTATGAATAATGAACAAAAATAACATCTAAAAGTGTCAATTATTTTGTAATTAGTTAATGATATTCAGTTAAGGAAACATTCATCTATCACTTCTCTATTTTTGCATTAAACTTGCAGCTAATGGAAGGATTTTCATTCTTTTAGATTGGTAGTTTAAGTCCAAAATGGGTTCTGTTATCAAATGTTGGAACCATATTTTTAGTAGAATGCTACAGTGACTTCACATTGGAATAGTTATGTGTTTTACTAATATTAGCAAGAAAACGTTTGATAGCAAATAAGCTGGTATGAATGTGTTTCACTGTCTATCTATGTCTTTATGTTCAAAATATTTGTACCAAATGAGGTTCACAATGAAGAAAAGTTTCTTCTTTACTTCATTTATTGACAACAATAAATAATCTGAGATGGAGCAGTAAAAAAATCTGAGCTTAGTTTTCTTTAACAAGATCAAAGTAAAACGTTATCTGTCATAGCATGGTTAACAAAAATATTTCAATATTAGTAGCATTTGTAATATGTTTAAATAACACATTCATAAATTTTTTTAGTCAAAATACTGAAAATATGAAGTACCATTAACTAGCCAACATAATACTTATGGTACTGTTATTGAAAATTATAAAACTATTGGCAGTTTTGAATCTCTCTTCCATTGCAGTCATTCCAAGAAAGTGCCTGTGTACTTGGGTCTGAATATATCATTATTGATCTCTGAATAATCTGATCAGTATTCGATGAAATTCTTCTGGAAGTCTTCCCAGTATTAGGTGACAGTTGTTCTATAAGAAGGGGCATATAGAAAAGCCAGTTCGCTTGCCAGGCTCCATAAGTGGTATTTAAGAGAGGCCTGTGGCTACTTTGATTTTACAGATTTCACTAGGTGATAATTTCTCAGCTATCAGAATTAATGAAAATTCAGGACATGTCAAACTTCAGGGGATATAAAACCTCACATAAAAACACTTTAGAAGAATTCAATAACCTTCCCAAGTGACAAATCAGGCCTTTCTTTACATACATTAGAGGGAAAAGAGAAGATAGAAGGTGAAGATCGGTATGGGAGGCAAAGCTGGATCCAAAGCTTCTGACAGATGTATTTTGATCCTCTACTGCACATGAACATGGATCAGTCTCATTTAGTTAACTAGTCCTTCTCACACATTCCGTAAGAATGGAACACATGCTAGATCTCTTGCAGGATATGGTAACTGAAAGAGTAAATGGAAGTACAGAGCAAGTAGAGTGATGCTTGCCAACTTCACAATCTAAGATAACATGTATGTCCATCCATGACCCTTCATCAGCCCTTATTCTAGAAGTTCTAGAAGGTGCTGACCACACTTTAGGCAATTCAGTTTTCACTGCATTATTCTTTAGGACCAGCATCTGTGAAGGTGATTGAAATAGTATATTAGAATATTCTCTGTAAAAGGCAGGAGGGAAAATAACTCTGGCATATGTAGATTGAATTTTTCCTTTCCCCTAAGAAATGCACGTCTCACTTAGCTAAAGAGAGAAACATTCTTCTTTGTAAGCAACAGCTCTAAAGCTTTTTTGAACTTTCTTAGGAACAGTATGTGTATCTTCCAAGGTCATTTCTGTGTACCTGGGATAATCCTGAGGTATTTACCTCAGCTTTCTTTGTGGCTTCAATGAGAACACAACAACTCTTGGATGCAGATGAATGAAGGGTTTTGAAGCACTGGGGCTTTGTACTATAGGTAAACCTTTAGAAGGTAGCACATTCATTTAGAACAGGTCATGCATCTGTCCATATATTTAAAAGTTTTTGCTCCATGACCTATGGGTTTCAGCAGCAAATTGGCCTGATACCACTTTTCATCCATTTTTTACACTGCACTGAGAAACGCAGCCTAAAATAAAAAGACTGTGAAGCATAGCCATGGGAGCCTCTTCTTTTACTAGGGCTGTCCTCTGGAAGCACTTTTCCCCTCCCTAAAGAACTTATGCTTTTACCAGCTAAACTTAAAATGGGTCTCTTCCATGTCCATTTCCTGCATATTTTGTTCTTGATCCAAAACATTTTTTTCTCTGCCTTTCATGTTAGTATTTTAAAAACCCTCATTGTGCCTTAGTGCATATATTAAAATATAAAATAAAAGAAGATTAAATGTGTAAATGGAAAAGTCAGCAAGCAACTAAAGAGCCTAATACCAAAAAGAAGAAGGTCAAAAGGTTACAAAGGAAAAGAATATGGGTTTCTGAAAGTGGTTTAAATGTAAACAGCCCCCTGACCTTGAGTTCAAATACAGAATGAATAGAATGGTTGGACATATTTATTAAGGCAGATGATTTGAAAATTTTAATCCTCGGCTAAAGTAAAAAACATCCAAGGAAGGCAGTATTTGAATATCTACTCTCAAGTCCAAGAGGAGGACTCTCTAGGGATTTTCTGGAGAGAAGAAACTCTATTACAACATTTTCCTGGCCTGAAAGCCTATTTAGGAGGAAGTGAACAGAACCTTGCCCCAAGGCCAAATTTCAAGCTCAAGTGGATGGACTGCCAGGACATCCTACACACTGGACAAAGATAGTATAGCCAAGACTGCCCACATTCCCATGCTTTTAAAAACTGGGGAACCTCAAGGGGGTACTTGATTTATGTGGAATAATTAGCCTGCCCAAATACATTTCAGAAAGAAAACCTTTTCCAACACCCTCACCTGGGATTGAAGATTCTGGAAACTGGGGGTGGAAGAAGAAGGGAGTAAATTAAATTACTCCTTGGCTAATACATTAGGACTCTTGGAAAAGAGTGTAAGGTTGAGAAGATAACAATGACCAGCAGTTATTGAGCACTTTCTGTGTGCCATGCCATGTAGTTTTAAATGTAACATCTGCTCCCATCCTTACAAAACTCCTGGTAGGCATATGCAATTATTACATTAAATTATTATATTAATTTTTATTGATAAAGAAGCTTGAGCCTAGATTGGTTACCTAACCAGTGAAGCAAGAAACATGCTATGCAACATAAAATGAACAGCTAGTAAATGATAGAGCCAGGATCAAACCCAGATCTGTCTGACTTAGGGCCTGCATTCTTGACAACCTACAGAATTGGATGAATGAGCCACTGCAATAAAGATAATCATGAACTGGGAAGCAAACTTATTGCACATATGATGTGTATGATTCTTTACTCAAAGTAATGAATCTCATGAATAAAAGACGTCAACCTACCTAAGGAGACAAAAGACCTGTAGGCAGAAAACTATAAGACACTGATGAAAGAAATTAAAGATGATACAAACAGATGGAGAGATATACCATGTTCTTGGATTGGAAGAATCAACATTGTGAAAATGGATATACTACCCAAAGCAATCTACAGATTCAATGCAATTCCTATCAAACTACCAATGGTATTTTTCACAGAATTAGAACAAAAAATTTCACAATTTGTATGGAAACACAAAAGACCCTGAATAGCCAAAGCAATCTTGAGAAAAAAAAAAAAAACGGAGCTGGAGGAATCAGGCTCCCTGACTTCAGACTATACTACAAAGCTACAGTAATCAAGACAGTATGGTACTGGCATATAAACAGAAATATAGATCAATGGAACAGGATAGAAAGCCCAGAGATAAACCCACGCACATATGGTCACCTTATCTTTGCTAAAGGAGGCAAGAATATACAATGGAGAAAAGACAGCCTCTTCTATAAGTGGTGCTGGGAAAACTAGACAGCTACATGTAAAAGAATGAAATTAGAACACTCCCTGACACCATACACAAAAATAAACTCAAAATGGATTAAAGACCTAAATGTAAGACTGGACACTATAAAACTCTTAGAGGAAAACATAGGCAGAACACTCTATGACATAAATCATAGCAAGATCCTTTTTGATCCACCTCCTAGAGTAATGGAAATAAAAACAAAAATAAACAAATGGGACCTAATGAAACTTCAAAGCTTTTGCACAGCAAAGGAAACCATAAACAAGATGAAAAGACAACCCTCAGAATGGGAGAAAATATTTGCAATTGAAGCAACTGACAAAGGATTAATCTCCAAAATATACAAGCAGCTCATGCAGCTGAATATCAAAAAAAAACCAACCCAATCCAAAAATGGGCTGAAGGCCTAAATAGACATTTCTCCAAAGAAGATATACAGGTTGTCAACAAACACATGAAAGGATGCTCAGCATCACTAATCATTAGAGAAATGCAAATCAAAACTACAACGAGGTATCACCTCACACCGGTCAGAATGGCCATCATCAAAAAATCTACAAACAATAAATGCTGGAGAGGGTGTGGAGAAAAGGGAACCCTCTTGCACTGTTGGTAGGATTATAAATTAATACAGCCACTATGGAGAACAGTATGGAGGTTCCTTAAAAAACTAAAAATAGAACTACCATACGACCCAGCAATCCCACTACTGGGCATATACCCTGAGAAAACCAGAATTCAAAAAGAGTCATGTACCACAATGTTCATTGCAGCAGTATTTACAATAGCCAGGACATGGAAGCAACCTAAGTGTCCCTCGACAGATGAGTGGATAAAGAAGATGTGGCACATATATACAATGGACTATTACTCAGCCATAAAAAGAAATGAAACTGAGTTATTTGTAGTGAGGTGGATGGACCTAGAGTCTGTCATACAGAGTGAAGTAAGTCAGAAAGAGAAAAACAAATATCGTATGCTAACACATATATACGGAATCTTAAAAAAAAAAAAAAAAAAGGAAATTGGTTCTGAAGAACCTAGGGGCAGGACAGGAATAAAGACGCAAAAGTAGAGAATGGACTTGAGGACATGGGGAGGGGGAAGGGTAAGCTAAGACAAAGTGAGAGAGTGGCATTGAAATATATACACTACCAAATGTCAAATAGATAGCTAGTGGGAAGCAGCTGCATAGCACAGGGAGATCAGCTCAGTGCTGTGAGACCACGTAGATGGGTGGGATAGGGAGGGTGGGAGAGAGACGCAAGAGGGAGGGAATATGGGGATATATGTATACGTATAGCTGATTCACTTTGTTATACAGCAGCAACTAACACAACAATGTAAAGCAGTTATACTCCAATAAAGATGTTAAAAAAAAAAAAAGACTGTTTAGAACCCACCTATAGAACAATAAGTGCTTAGAGGACCTAACATTGCAAAGTGCAATTTTCATATTTATTCATGTTCTAAAATTTCGAACCTCTATGAATTGACCCTACTCTGTTGCCAACTGTTATCAATCTAATTTATTGATATTAAAATAATGGAAAGTAAAATTTTAAATTAAGTGTCTACAATAAGTTGTTTCCTGTGCTTTTGCTGTATGCATTCACAGATATTCTCTCTTAATATAATGCCCTGCTCAGTGGTTAGCATAAAATATGCATTCAATAAGTATTTTTAAAATAATGAGGTAGGTAGTATTTCCCTCATTTTACAGATGTGACAACTGACACTCAGAGAAAACTTACCAAAGACCACAAAACCTCATGTAGGATTCAAATTTAGTTTTTCTATCTTCAAAAACCATACATTTGGTATAATATCGAAAGCCACAAAATTACAAAATTACAAAATTATGTTGTTATAGAAATGAATAAAATGAGTGGAAAGGAGATTACACTTGTGCAGGACCTTAAATAATGAGCAAAACCTTTCATGGAACAAAAATGGGGATGTGGAAGAGTGTGGAGGGAAATATTCTTGGCCACTGCTTCCAAATTTGTTCATATCATATAATATTTTTATAGCATACTGTAGCAAATAAGGAAATAATTGTCAGTTGGAATGCTCTGGCCACCCCTGACTCTGCCCAGCTTAGCCTGTGAGCAGTGGGGGTCCATATCTTAGCACACATTTAATCCATTGGCTGCATACAGATAGTCCAGAGTTACCAGTTGAGAAGCTTAGTTCTAGGCATATAAATATAAAATAGCATGCAGAAATGTAGATATGAGGAAAAGCATAGAGTATTTTTTAGATGTTGAGAAGTTCAGCTTGGCTTAGGAGATATGGTGGGAGATAATTCTGGAGCAGTAGTTTAGAGTCAGATTATGAAGATTCTTATATGCCATGTACTAGGATTGTAAAATTATAATAAATACACAAAAAACTAAAATAATGCAATAATGGAAAAAAGGATTTTCCTTTATCTGATTTTTTCTTCAATATCATTTTATGTATTTGAAACTACATTTATAACTCAGGGTTTCTTACTGTGATGCAGTAGTTGGTATTATACAAAACCTCTCATGGAAGTTAACTATGAAAGCTGAATAAAATGAAATAAAATAAAACAAAAAAGAACAACTGTTTAAAATTATTCTCCAATAACTAAGGCAACAAGAAAATGAGGAACCAAATTTCCTGAATAGGAAAGAAGTGCATTAAAGTGAACTCTACATTTGTCTCCACTTTTTCACCTTGGCTGCCAATTCCTAGCCCTGAACATAGAAACTGATTACAAAACAGCAGCCAAGAAACTGCAGAAAGACAACAAATTGGACTTTAGGATTACCAGAAGAGCCATAATTTGAAGGGTGAAAATCAGAGGACTTCTGACAGTCTATGTATAATTTCTACTCTAAGCATTCACTAACTCTGATCCATGGAGAAACTCTGAGACTCTGCTCAGAAGCTAAAAAATATAGTGGAGATTTTGAAAATCTCATGGTGCTAGAGAGACAAAAAGCAGTGTCAGATCCCCCAAATAAGAATGATCCCATTTAAACTTTACTCACGTTTTTTACACTGAGATTCCTGCAAACACTGCATACAAGGAGTAAAAACAAACTAAAAATAGGCCGGTTCTGCCTGGATGAGTAAATCTAATGAAAATTGTAATACTTTGACACAGATATCTACAAAATATTGTAAGAGAAATCAAAGTAAACCAAAATAAATGGAGAAAAACACTATGGTCAGATTGGAGGATTCAATATTGTTAAGGTGCTAATTCTCTCTAAATTTATCTGCAGTTTTAATATAATTTCAGTTAAAATCCCAACTTTTTAAAAAATTAACAGACTAAATTTAAATTTATATGAGAATGCAGAGGGCCAAGAATAACCATGATAATCTTGAAGAAGAACAAATTTGGAAGATTTATATCACCAGATAACAGGCATTTTATAAAACTACTATAATGAAAAATACGTGAAATCTCTGATACATGAATAGGTGATTTGACCAATGGAACAGAATATAGAGTCCAGAAGCAGACCCGTTCATATATACTCACCTGATTTACAACAAAATTGCTGTTAAAATGCAGTAAGGAAATGATGGCCTTTGCAGTAAGTAGTACTGAATCAATTTAATTTTTATGAAAAGGTGGTAATTTATTCCTACCTCACACATTATATACAGAATTCAGTCCCAGTAGATTGTAGACCTAAATGTAAAAGGTAAAAAAATGTTAGATCCTGCAAGATCAAAGAATATCAACATGTCCATTTGGTAGAAAATATTTCTTACAATCTTTCCGAAAATTATTTTTTAAATCATAAAACACTGTCCAGAAACAAAAGTATTGATAAATTGCACTTTATTAAAATTAAAAGAAATTCTGTTGATCACAAACACACCTTTTAAAGAGTGAAAAAGACAAGCCACAGAGTTTGAGAAGACATTGGCAATACCCACATTTGGCAAAAGACATGTATCCAGCATTTATTTTTAAATACCTAAAAATACGTAAGAAAAAGGTAATCAATTTTATTTCAATGGCCAAAGACGTGAACAGGAATTTTGAAAAAGATGATTTCCAGATGTCCAATAAATATGTCTAAAGTTGCTCAACCTTGTTAGTGATCAGAGAAATACAAATTAAAATCACAATGAGACAACACGAAGTGTTGGTGAATATGTGGGACACTGAACTCGTATACACTATGAGTGGTAATGTAAATTTTTATAACTATTTTGGAAAACTGACAATATCTATAAAGCTTAGTGTATGCATACCTTATGACCCAGCAATTTCACTCCTAGCTATGTAATCAAGAGAAACACCTATCATTGCACACCAAAAGACAGGTTTGGGAATATTCACCACACTGTCAGTCACAATAGAAACTGGACACAAATCTCCATCAACAATAATTTTTTACATTTGTATGATGGGATGATATACAGGAATAATAAAGAAAAATTCTGCTATATGCAAAGACTAGATGAATCCTACTGATAGATGAGCCAAAGATCCATACATGAAAGAATGCCTGTGTAGTGTAACTCCATTTATTTAAAGGTCAAAAGTGGCAAAACAATTCTAGTTGGTAGAAGTGAGGTTACTGGTTAATATTTGGGGGCATTTTAATTGGTAGGCTGTTAGGGAGGCTTTTTAGATTTTCTATATCTTCTGTATGTTCTATTTTTTCATCTGATTCTTAGTTACATAAATATATTCCCTTTGAAAAAATTCATTGAGCTGTGCATGTCAAATGGGCCTATGTTACCGTACATGAGTTACATTTCCATTAAAATGTAAAAATATCTTTATGCATGGTGTAAATAAATTGTATACATTTTATTATACATTCATTTAAACCATTCCCTTTTGGATCAGTGTACTGCTATCACCCTAAACTAAGCTGTATAAACTCGTCCTGTCTGGTTTCAACCACCTACTCGCATCTCTCTCTCTCTCTCTCTCTCTTCCCTTCCTTGATCCTCGCGTGCCGTAAACACCTGAAAAAATAAGTTTACTTTCTGAGCTCCTGTTTCTATATAAGTAAAATGTAAAGATTGTGATACATTACTTCAAAAAAACTTTTCTTCAAACTACTGCCACTCTAGTCTTCCTTACGTATAGCTTTCAATACTCCTCTGAACAAATTCTGACATCTTCAAAAATAAATTTTAAAAAGTCTGCATGGTTTCGAAGGCAGAAACTGTTCTCTGCCTGTCCAATCTTATGTCTTGCAGCTCTCAAGAACATCCCTCTCTCCTTTCTTGCTGGTCCAGAATCCTCACTGCCCCATGGTTTCTACATATTAAATTTTGTTATGTCTTCTTTTTCTGCCCCTCTCTCTGATCTCTGCTTATTGTTCATGCCCCACGCAAGCCTTCTTTCTCCAATAAACATCTCCTTGGTGCTCTAGTCCTCACCGATGTACCTGTTTTCAAATTCTTTGCAGATAGAATGGAGTAACCTTATGCTGTCATAATTTGCCTTACCTGTGACCATTATATCCTCCTAAGGAGGTATCAGCTCCTTAAGGAGGGGAAATATGGGTTTTCATTCCATACCATTAATTTGGCATGTGTAGTCTCCTGATGTAAGGCATTTCCCCCCAATTTTCTTAAAATACAATTGACACACAGCACTTACATAAGTTTGGGGTGTACAGCGTAATGATTTGATGTACATATATCAAGAAATGATTACCATGATAAGTTTAATGACCATCCATCATCTCAAATAGATACAAAAAAAGTCTAAAACAAACAAAAAATATATCTTTTTTTCCTTGTGATGAAAACTCATAGGATTTATTCTCTTAACAACTTTAATATATATCAGTATCATACAGAAGTGTTAACTATCATAACATTGTACATTGCATCCCTAGTACTTATTTATATTATAAGTGGAGTTTGTGCCTTTTGACCACCTGCTTCCAATTCCCCTTCCCACCTCTGTTTATCTGTTTATAATCCATCTGCTTGAATACTCAGTAAGATTCTAGAGGCCAGGCTTCTAATTGTATACTTTATTTCCTCACAAAGATGAGCCTAATGTCCTGCATAAAGAAAACCTTCAATACATGCCCACTTTTTTTAATACATACTCATTAATTGATTTTTCCTGATTCTTTCAAAGAAACAGGCCATTATAGTATTAGAAACTAACACCACAGAAGTTTCCTTTATTCAAACCCTCCAATCAGGTCACACTCTGCCTAAAATCCTAACTTCCCATTATTTCTACAGGCCATATAGGATCTAGGCCTTGCCTAACGCTCAGGCATTCTATCCTTGCCTCTCTCCCCTTGCTCCTTCTCAGCCTTTAGTCTTACTCTTCCCTTTGCCTGGAATGCTCCTCCCCCAGGTCTTCACAGTGACTAATCTTCACAAATGTTACCTTCTTAGGGAAGTCATAATTCATCTTATCACTCCCTATCCAGTATTTTCTCTTGTTTTTCTTCATAACTTCACCTATTCCTACCCCAGATATAAACTACTCAAAAGCAGGGACTTTGAGTCTTATTTTTGGTATATCTCCAAGCCTTGCAATACAATGTGTTTAATCAATGTGACTTGAACAAATACATCAATATTAAGAAATGAAAAAATGAAATAAACACCTACAAATAATGATTGAAAGAGAGATTCTAATTCAAAGCATAGATTCAGAGTGAATTAAAGCTGAAGATCCTGAGGGACAGAGTAATATATCAACCATGCAGGAAAAAAGACACAACCTCAGAATCTGTGGGTATAATTAATAAAAATAGGGTGAATGTGAGTTGTGGGCAAATTGTTCTTACAAAATGATAGGATAAGTGATAGTGTTTTAAATCTTCTGAATTCAGCCTAAATTGAATATTGAGCTCCATAGTAAAAAATGAATAAAGTTGATTATTTATTTCTAATTTTATTAGAAAAAGCAGTGCATCTGGGGACCAAATGACTTTAGAACACATTATAGACAATAACTCTTTAATTCTTTAACATAGGTGGAGACAGCAATCATTATCCCATTTAGCAGATCTTAAAAATTGAGGCTGTAAAAACTAATGGTTCGTCTAACGTTTCAACATTAGAGTGTCATGTTGAATTTCAGTTCATCGCTACATGTTTTTTCCTGCATCTACTACATTTATTATTACATAATCACAATTATTACATAACTTATATTATGAACATGAGTTTCAACATAGTGAGAGAAGCCTCACACTCCACATTCTACAATAGATTTCTCTTCTGTAATCATCCAATTATGGGTAACCAGAAAGGCCATGAATACAGCACTAGGTCTTAAATGTGGACATTTCTCCCATTAATTTATTCAAAAAGTGCTGTATTCATGGTCAGGGAGTTGGTTCAGATTCAAGAATGGACTGACTACGGAAAGACATAAATTCAAGGCCAGATTAGAATCTTAAAGGAAGTATAGTACCCTACAAAGCAGAGAAAGTGGTTTTGTGGTGGCAAAATTGTAGCAAATACCAATTTGATGACTCCTGAAAAGTCACATAGAAGCAGTTTCTCAAAAAATTAAATCAAGGTTTAGAAGAAATATTAGTGATATATAATCATTTTTCCTCTTGTATGCCACTTCCCATAGATTTATTTCTTTAATTTTAGTTATTTTTTGTTCATGGATATCCCAAATTCCACTCTCCCTCCACTAAGAAAGTTCCAGTCTCAAAGTTGTTAAAGTAAAAACAATTGTTGTTAAAATGGAAAATAGAAGCAATTTTTATCATTGGCCCACCACAGTTTGGCTCAGTTTTTCGAGTCTCTGCTCTAGTGAGAATGAAGCCAGACCACACACTGAGGCTGAATTACAACACTTCAAAAAGAAGAAAAACACTAATGGAAAAAGTCAAATGGGTTTCCAAATGGGAGGTGGCAGACAGTGCAGAAACCTCTTAGCACAGCTCTTATGAGGACTAAACTCTGAATCCAAGAGCCCAACACGCAATCATGAGTTTGCATTCCCATTCTTCTGTGGCTATAGAACAGGAAATGTCCATTCAGCTGTAGACTGTACTAGAGTCCATCAGCTTGAGTGGAAAAGCATGTTTAGAGCCTTTCACCACAATCCCCACTTTTTGCGAATTGATCTTGCCATTTATGAAAATAAAAATGAGTGCTGCATGGGATATTTTCTTCTTTAAGATTATTTCAGTAAGTGAATGAATAAATTGGGGAGTGAATGATTGGAAAGAAAACCTTAAGTTGGTAGTGGTCAAAAACCTAACTTCTGGTATCTTGGACACAAATGCAGCTTTCTAAGTCCTAGAATCCAAGTAAGTGTTGATAAATCAAATTGTGGGAAGGGTACGAGTGACGGTGTATTTTAGGGAAAAGTCAGAAAAGGTACTTAATTCCGTCTGAAGTATTCTCCATCTTTGTCTCTGGCCTAGGCGCTTAGGATATAGTAGTAAGCAAAAGAAGATACTGTCCCTTCCTTCAGAGAGACAGATCTAAATTTAAAAACAGCCCCACAGATACAAAATTAGAATTGCTGTGAGTACTGGTAAAGAGGGATACATGTTAATATGAGGGTGTATAAAATGTGTGAATTGACTAGGGAATCAGGGAAGGCTTTTCTGTAGATTTAATGGGGTTGACCTGTACTCTGTGCTAATCAGTCTGAGTCGTGAAGATTTTCATATCCTAAACGCAGCTGGGCTGAGGAGGGCTTTCCAACACTATATCTTGGTTAGACCTAGGAAAGTTAGGGTCATTTGGTGAGACATGTATGCTTCCATGGCTCTTTCACAAATATTATGCAAACTTCTGAAAATCTGCACCAAACTGGGCATTTAAGGAGTCATTTGGGGAATAGCACAGATAAGAGCTTGGGAAGAGGCTTTAAAACTCATCAGAATAAATAAAAGGGAAAAATAGAAGAAAGAGGCAATAAGGAAGAAAATGGACATTTTTAAATGGGAAGTAGAAACTAGGTGCTATATATAAGTTATCCCATTTAATCTCCCCGCAATACTATGGGCATTGAGTGTAACTATCCCCATTTTATAGATGTAGAAACTGAGACTTCCAAGAGTTAAGTAATTGACTATGACAAATCCAGTTAATAGATATGCTAGAATTTGAACACAGGTCTCTGGCTTCAGACTCATGCTCTTAATTTTTCCATACACAGTGCTTCTTCTCTAGAGAAACCTCATTAGGCCTTATAGTGGATAATATGTGTCATTCTAAAATAAACTCTGCCTCTAATCTAATTTAAATAAAGGGGAATGCTCTTGAGCACTCAACCCAATTGCCATTATTCCAGGAGAAAAATTAGAGATTTGCCTTAATTCTGTGATTCTTTGATACCATTGTTTCTGTCAACCTAGTCATGCCCTAAACTTTTTCTTGTGAAAATAGATTGTACTCTCCCTAACTGTAGACATAGGCTCATAACCCAGGCTGGAATAACAACACATTTCTATCCTCCAGGCAAAGCACTTGTCAGTATGGCAGACATTGTGGTTTGGCTCCAATACTCAAATATAATCCATTTCTTCTCTTCCTGACTCCATCACAGAGTTTGGAAAATATGAAATAATCTTTTTCCCAATCTCCTGTGAGCTAAAAGTAGCCATGCAATCCATTTCTGGTCAATGAGATGTATATTTGCTGAATAGTACTTCTGTGAAAGGTTTGCTTCCCCAGTAACAAAGAACAGACTCAGTTGGCTTGTCCTTTAGACTATTTGTTCTCTTTCCAGCATGAAATTCAGATGTAATACCTGGAGATGCAGCATCCATTCTGTAACCAAAAAGCAATGAAGGCATAAGCCAACGTTGAGGATGTTGGAACAGAAAAATGGAGAGAGCTTAGGATTTTGAGTCATTTGGCTGGCGATTGACTATGTTCTCTTGGTTTTGTTATTGGGCGAATTCATGATCCTCCAATTGTTTAAGCCACTACTTTTTAAAAATTCTTTTCCACTATGGTTTATTACAGGATACTGAATATAGTTCCCTGTGCTATATAGTAGGACCTTGTTGTTTATCCACTCTATATATAATAATTTGCATCTTAAGCCACTATTATGAAGTTATTTTCTGTTTTACTGCCAAAAGCACTACTGAAAGATAGAGTCAGAGTTGCATATATAAAATAAGTCAGGCCGGTTGGAACCCTTCTTCAACATTTTTCTACTTGAATTAGAAGAGTGATGCTCTTTTCAATGTTTTGTCTGAAGGAAGTGGTCATGTTCCCTCTGATTGTGGCCACCCCACAGAAACAGAATGTACCCCCAACAAAACTGAGTTTGAATATCTAGATTGATGATGCCCCATATACCCAGGGAGGGTATGAAAAGATTAGTTATAAATCAGACAAAAGGTGTGCTAGGCCTGTACAAAACCTACAAAGCTTTGCTGGAAGTAATTAAAGAAAGTCTAAATAAATTGAGAAACATACATTGAACAGGAGTTGAAGAACTCAATATTTTAATATGTAAATTCTTCCCATATTAATTTATAGACTCAAAGAAATCAACAACCAAAATTTCTGCAAACTATTTTTGTAGAAAATGACAAACTGATTAAAAAATTTATATAGAAATGACTTAGACTAGCCATAACAACCTTTGAAAAGAATGAACTAGTTGAAGGACTAACACTTGATTTTAAGTCTTACTATAAAGTTATGGTAATCAAGATAGTGTGGTACTGGCATCGAAGTAGACAAATAAGTGAATTAAATATAATAAAGCACCCAGAAATAGAATCACACATATATGGACAATTGACTATTGGCAAACATGCAAAAGCAATTCAGTGGAAAAAGGAAACACACAAGGTGCTGTAACAATTGGCTATCATTATGCAAAAGATAAATGTCAACCCATACCTCACATCATATATATATGTGTATATATATGTATATACATATACATATATATACATATACATATATATATATATATATATATATATACACTCAATATGGATCATAGAACTAAATTTGAACCTAAAAATATACAACTTAGAGAACAAAACATAGGAGAAAAGCTTTATGACAGTGGATTAAGCCAATGTTTCTTAGATATGACCCTACTGCAGTGGATGGGTAATAGTATTTCACTGAGATTTTAGTTTTCATTTCCCTATTGATGTGGGGAATTTAAGTATCTTTTCATATGCTTATTTGTCATTTTTATATCTTCTTCAGTGAAATGTTTGTTCATCTTTAGCCCATTTATGAAGTTTTATTTTGTCTTATTGAGTTGTATGTTCTTTATACTAGATATAAGACATTTATCAGATCATTGATTTGTAAATATTTTCCTCAGTTTGTGGCTTGCCTTTTCATTTTTTAAAAATAGTTTCCCTTTAAAAGTAAAAACGTTTGATTTGATGAGGTTCATTTTATGATTTTCTTTTTATGGATCAGCTTTAGAAATCCTAAGAAATCTTTGCTTACCGCAAGGTTATGATGATTTTCTACTATGTTTTCTTCTAGAAGTTGTATAGGTTTAGCTCTCACATGTAGGTCTTCAATCTTTCTGAAGTGTGAGGTAAGGTTTCATTCATTTTCTGTATGGATATTCAGTTGTTTCATCATCTGTTTGTTAAAAGCTCTGTCCTTCAATCCTTCACTTATCTTGACACATTTGACAAAAATTGGCGGTTCATATATGCATTTCTGGACTCCTTGTTCTGTTTCATTGATCTGTTTGTACACCCTTAATGCCAGTATCACAAGTCTTGATTACTGTAGCTTTATTAAATTCTTAAATTGTTGTATGATGACTTTGGCTTTTACACCAGCAAAATTTTTTAGCATATTCTATGTCCTTTGATTTCCATATAACTTTTAGAGTCAGCTGTACATTTCTAAAGAAAAGGCTCTCCTTTTTTACAGCCTTCCTTCTCTTTCTTATTCTGATTCACAAATTCCTGCCACCTTGGTTTCTCTAGACTCTGATGTCTGTCTTGTTAAATCTGCAATCCAGAAGGCCACCAGGCTCCATTTGGGCTCATCCTTCCTACCCTGAGGCCTGGAAATTGCTTGCAGGAAGTACACTGGAGCGTTTATAGGACTGACCTTGTTTGTTTCCTTTCTGTCAGGGATCCTAGGTCTCTGCTATCTGTTGTTCAATGTCTGGAAACACTTGTTGCAAATATTTTGTCCAGTTTTCTGTTTACATTGAGAAGGCAATGCCTGTAGCAGTTAATCCTTCATGGGCAGAAGCAAAATTCCTGCCAGTCATTTTAATTTTAACCCTTCTAGTGGATGTATAGTGTATCTTATTGTGATTTTAATAACTCATGAGCAAACTGTCATGTGCTTATTGTTCTTTCATATATCTTCTTTTATTAAAAGTTTATTAAATATTTTGTTCATTTAAATGGGATTGTCTTCTTATTAAGTTGTAGGAATTTTTATACATTCTAGAAGCCTTTGTCAGAAATGTGTATTGTGGGACTTCCCTGCTGGGCCAGTGGTTAAGAATCCGCCTGCCAATGCAGGGGACATAGGTTCAATCCCTGGTCTGGGAAGATCCCACATGCCACAGAGCAGCTAAGCCTGTGCACCACAACTACTGAGCCTGCGCTCTAGAGCCCGCGAGCCACAATTACTGAGCCCACATGCCACAACTACTGAAGCCCACCTACTTAGAACCTGTGCTCCGCAACAAGAGAAGCCACCGCAATGAGAAGCCTGCACACCACAGTGAAGAGCCCCCCTTGCTGCAACTAGAGAAAGCCCGTGCGCAGCAACAAAAGACCCAACACAGATGAAAAAAGAAAAAGAAATATGTATCGTAGATATTTTCTCCAGGTCTCTGTCATTCTTTTCTTTTTAAAATTTATTTATTTTATTTATTTATTTTTGGCTGCATTGGGTCTTCATTGATGCACATGGGCTTTCTCTAGTTGCGGTGAGTGGGGGCTATTCTTCGTTGCAGTGTGCAGACTTCTCACTGCTGTGGCTTCTCTTGTTGTGGAGCACGGGCTCTAGGCACGCAGGCTTCAGTAGTTGTGGCATGCAGGCTCAGTAGTTGTGGTTCATGGGCTCTAGAGCGCAGTCTCAGTAGTTGTGGCACATGGGCTTAGTTGCTCCGTGACATGTGGCATCTTCCCGGACCAGAGCTCAAACCCATGACCCCTGCAATGGCAGGCAGATTCTTAACCACTGAGCCTCCAGGAAAACCCTCCATGTCTCTGTCATTCTTAATCATGTCTTTTGAAGGGCAGAAGTTTTTAACTTCAGTAAAGTCCAATTATTGATTTTCTTTTTTTATGATTCTTACTTTTTCAGTCTCAAGAGACCCTTTTCTTACCCCAAGGTCACAAACATTTTCTCCTATGTTATTTTTCTAGAAGTATTATAGTTTTAACTTCTATGGTTACATCTATAATCCACTTAAAAATTAATTGTGCATATATAGTATAGGGTAAGAGTTGAGGTATATATTTTTTCAAATGGATATCTAGTTGTACCAGCACCATTTGTTGGAAAGAAAATCTTTTCTTATTACTACTTTAACATATTTGTTAATATTGATTAACCACATGTGTGTATGTGTTCATTTTGGGGCAATCTATTTTTTCTTCCTTGATTTATATATTTATTATATTTGAAGTTATGCAGTGTAAGTCCTCCAACTTTGTTCTTTTTCAAAATTATCTTGGCTTGAAAAAAGGATCAAAAGTTCACAGGAGCAAACCTGAAGTCATTCATGCCCAACGGCCAAGAAGAAAAAAATTGAGAAAAAATTACATAATTATAATATTGAATTTTAACACATAAAATTTTTATCTCTGTACTATATAAATAAAAAATTTAAAAATATGTATGAGGAAAAGGACAGCTCTTCCATTCAGAAGATTTCCGAATAAATGTAGAAAGAAAGAGGGAAATTCTGTAACATTTTGCCATAAATGAATGTTGAATTGTATTATCTTTTGAGGTGATCATGTGGCACTCTTTTTAATTTGTGAATGTGATGAATTAAATGGCAATAATACTTACATAATAAATATGTAAAAAAGCAATAATACTTATATATTATGTATATATTTATAAAATATAAGTATATTAGTATCTTTTAAATAGACTTATATTTTTAATACCAATAGCAATAACAATAATTATATTACTAATGATACAATGTTATATATATTCTTGATATAAAGACTTTATAATAATTTTTCCTCTTTATCATGACTAGAGTCCTTGATCAAAATCTAATTTTTCTGATATTAATATAACTATTCCCACTTCCTGTTAGAGTTTAAATGTTATATCTCATTCCATTCTTACCCTTTTAAAAACTTTGAAATGTATTTCTTGTAGACAGCATATAGTCATATTTTGCTTTTTTATATACACTCTGACATCCTAATCTTTTAATTGGATTGTTTAATATGTTGATATTTAATATAATTATCAATATTTTTTAGTATAAACTTACCATGTTTTTAGTAGTGTTCAACATGATACATTAACTTTTTTTGTCTTTTTTCTTCTTTCCTGAATTATCTGAATACTTTTACATATTCTATTTCCACTATATTACCTCATTATATATAACATATTTTAAAAATTTTTTAGCTTGTACTAGGGTTTCATCTATATAAATTTAATATATCATAACATATTTAACATACTACCTCAAATTTATATATATATAACAATCTCACTATGATATACTTTGATTTCCCCCTCCATCCTTTATTCAGTTGTTTTCATACATTTTTCCTACATGTGCTACAAACCCCACAATTCATTGTTATTAATTTTGCCATAAAGAGTCAATTATCTTTTAAAGAAATTAGCAATATGAAAAAATATTTTATATTTACCCATGTAGTTACAATTACCAGTGCTCTTACTCCTATTTGCAGATACAAGTATTCATGTGGGATTTTTTCTCTTGCCAGAAGAACCTTCTTTAATATATCTTGTAGTGCAGGTCTTCTGGCAACAACTTATCTTTCTTTCATCCCTTTTTATTTTGTCTTTACTTTCAAAAGATGTTTTTATTGAGTTTACATTATTCTTTTTCAGTACTTTAACAATACCATCTCATGGTTTACTTTCTTATAAAGTTTCTTAAGAGCAGTATGCTGTCATACTTATTTTATTCCTTTGTATATAGTATGCATTTTTTCTCTCTTCTTTTGAAATTTTCCCTTTTATTGTTAGTTTTCAGCAATTTGATTATGATGCACTTTGATATTTGTGGTAGGCAGAATAATGGCACCCCAAAGATAAACATACTGTAATACCCAGAACCTGTGAATATGTTACCTCTCATGGCAAAGGAAAATTAAGGTAGCCCATGGGATTAAGGTTGCTAATCAGTTGACCTTAAACTAAGGTAATTATCCTGGATTATTTGGGAAGATTCAATGTACTCACAAGGGTTCTTAAAAGTTTAAGAGAGACTCAGAGAACTAGGGGAAGATGTGACCATAAAAGAAATTTTCGGTGAGATACTATGTTGCTAGTCTTGAAGATATGGAAAAAGGTCCATGAGCCAAGAAGTATGAGTTGCCTCTTGAAGATGGAAAGGGCAACAAAACAAATTCTTCCCTAGAACTTTCAGAAAGGAATTCAGCCTGCTGACACCTTAATTTTAGCCAAGTGAAATTTGTGCTGGATTTTTGATATACAGAATTTTAAGATAATAAGTCTGTGTTGTTTTGAGCCAATAAGTTTGTAGTAATTTGTAAAAGCAACAATAGAAAAATATCAGAGTGTAATTTTTTGTGTGTTTATCCTCTTTGTGGGTTGTTAATCTTCATGTATCAATGGAGCCATTGTTTTCATTAACCTTGGAAAATGGTCATTATTTCTTTTAATCTTTCTTATGATTCTCACTTCTGGGACTCAAATAACACTGATATAACCTCACAAATCCCTGAGTGTTTGTTTATATCTCTTTCAATCCTTTTTTTTTTTTTTTTTTTTTTTTCCTGTCTGGACATTATTTTGTAGTTTCAGTAGTTATATCTTCACATTTACTGATTCTTTCTTTTGTGGTGTCTAATTTTCTGGTAATCTCATCCAGGAACATTTTTAAATCAAGCATTCTATTATTTTTTCTACAAGTTTTCTTAGATTCTTTACTATAGCTTACACTTATTTTCTCATATGTTCATGTTTTCCATTAAATACTTGTAATAATCCTTTTAAAATCATTATCTGTTATTTCATCTTTTCTGTTATTTTGGGGTTTGTTTCTAGGACTGGTTATGGGTAACATTTTCGATTTCTTCATATGTCTGCTCATTTTTATTGGATGTTAGGCACCTGTAAATTTCATATTGTTGAGTATTGTAGTTCTTTAGAAATGCTTTTAAAGGTGGTAGACTCTGGTCTGGCATATAGTTAAGTTACTTATTTTTCGGCTTGCTTTTGAGTTTTATTAGTGAAAGTTTAGGGTAGTTTTACTTTAGGGATTTTTTTTTTTAAGTCCTGCAAATATGTTCTTCTGCTGTCTACTGAATGTCTTGAGTGTTCATTATAATCTCTCAATTCTGGCTGGCCAAAACTCAAGTCTTCCAGCCTTGTGCAAACTCTAAATATTTTTTAGTTTATTTGTCTCAGGTCTTTCTTTTCCTAGACTAGTGGATGTTTTTCCTATGTGCAGGGAACTTACAATTCAGCAACAGATTCAAGGGTATCCTATGCAGATATCTGGCACTCTTTCCTAGTATAGCTCCCTCTTTTCTTAAAATCCACTTTTCAGTTTTCACCTGCCTCCACCTCTCTGAAGCTTTATCTCTGCCTCTTCAGATAGACTACCATTCTATACTTGGGATTCCCCTCCCTGCACCATGCATCAGAAAGTGCTTCTAAAGAGAAAGCCACAAAGATAATATGACTCACTACATTTGTTTACCTTCTCTTAATATCAAAATAATAGTCCTGCAATGCTGGTTGCCCAGTGTCTGCAAACAGTTTTTATATTTTGTCCAGTTTTCTAGTTTTTTATGGGAGTAAGGTAAGGCTCATCCTGATTTCCCCCTCTGGACAGGTAGCATAATTGCATTCTTTAGTTTTTAATGATAATTTATATTTTGAAAGATTACCAGTATAGTTTACCCAAAAAGGCTGTTTGCTTTCTTGTGTTTCATATATATATATATATATATATATACATTTTTTCACATATATATTAGATTCTCATCCAATCATAAGGATTAATTTGTGAAAAAGTGTAGGCTGCATTAAATGGTACCCCTTAAACATTTTTGCTTTAATACTCTTTTTGAATTTAGTAAAAAAAAAAAAAAAAAAAAAATGGTCACTGGTAATTTGAAAAGAAATGCATTGAATCTATAGATTGCTTTGGGTAGTATGGTCATTTTAACAATATTCATTCTTCCAATCCAGGAACACAGTATATCTTTCCATCTGTTTGTGTTGTCTTCAGTTTCTTTCACCAGGTGATGGTGGCCTCATAGAATGAGTTCAGAAGTGTTCTTTCCTCTGTAATTTTGGAATAGTTTCAGAAGGATTGGTGTTAACTCTTCTCTAAATGTTTGGCAGAATTCACCCGTGCAGCCATCTGGTTCTGGACTTTTGCTTGTTGGGAGTTTTTAAATTACTGATTCAATTTCAGAACTGGTAATTGGTGTTCATATTTTCTGTTTCTTCCTTGTTCAGTCTTGGGAGATTGTACCTTTCTAAGAATTTGTCCATTTCTTCTAGGTTGTCCGACTTATTGGCATATAGCTGCTCTTGGTGGTCTCTTATGACCCTTTGCAGTTCTGTGATGTCAGTTGTAACTTCTCTTTTTTTATTTCTGATTTTATTGGTTTGGGCCCTCCCCTTTTTTTTCTTGATGAGTCCGGCTAAAGGTTTATCAATTTTGTTTATCTTTTCAAAGAACGAGCTACATGTAAAAGAATGAAACTAGAACATTCTCTAATCCCATATACAAAAATAAACTAAAAATAGATTAAAGACCTAAATGTAAGACTGGATACTATATAACTCATAGAGGAAAACAGAGGCAGAATATTCTGACATAAATTGCAGCAATATTTTTTTGGATCTGTCTCCTAGAATAATGGAAATAAAAACAAAAATAAACAAATGGGACATAATTAAACTTAAAAGCTTTTGCACAGCAAAGGAAGCCATAAACAAAATGAAAACACAACCTATGGACTGGGAGAAAATATTTGCAAATGATACAAGGGGTTAATTTCCAAAATATACCAACAGTTCATATAGCTTAATATCAAAAAAACAAACAACCCAATAAAAAAATGGGCAGAAGACCTAAATAGACATTTCTCCAAAGAAGACATACAGATGGCCAAAAGGCACATGAAAAATGCTCAATATCGCTAAGTATTAGAGAAATACAAATCAAAACTACAATGAGGTATCACCTCACACCAGTCAGAATGGCCATCATTTAAAAGTCTACAAATAATAAATGTTGGAGAGGGTGTGGAGAAAAAGGAACCCTCCTACACCGTTGATGGGAATGTAAATTGGTGAAGCCACTATGGAGAACATTATGGAGGTTCCTTAAAAAACTAAAAATAGAACTACCACATGATCCTGCAATCCCACTCCTGGGCATTTATCCAGACAAAACCTAATTCAAAAAGACACATACACCTCAATGTTCATAGCAGCACTATTTACGATAGTCAAGACATGGAAGCAATCTAAGTGTCCATCAACAGATAAATGGTTAAAGAAGATGTGGTACATGTACACAATGGAATGTTACTCAGCCATAAAAAAGAATAAAATAATGCCATTTGCAGCAACATGGATAGACCTAGAGATTATCATATTTAGTGAAGTTAGTCAGAGAGAGACAAATACTATATGATATCACTTATATGTGGAAGCTAAAAAAATGATACAAATGAACTTATTTACAGAACAGAAACCGACTCACAAGCATAGAAAACAAACTGATGGTTACCAAAGGGAGTAGTGGAGGGTGGGGGAGATAAATTAGAAGCTTGGGATTAAAATATACACAATACAATATATAAAATAGATAAACAAGAAGGACTTACTGTATAGCACAGGGAACTTTACTCAATATCTTGTAATAACCTATAGTGGAAAAGAATCACTTTGCTGTGCACTTGAAACTAACACAACACTGTCAATTAATTATACTTCAATTTTTTTTAATTTAAAAAATAAATATTTAGTAAATATATATATATCTTTGCACATTTTCAAGTTAACATAAATATTTTATCAAATGTTCGATTATTTTTGCAAGAGGTAGGATTTCTAGTATATTGCAAAAATTGGCATTAAAACAATCTCCTATTTTAAATGTTTAGTGTTTTAATAAATGTTGTAGTGATTTGATATCCTCTATAATCTATTTTTTTAAATGTGTATACCAGTTCTTTTTGAAGCTAATTTCTACCAAAGACTGTTGTGTCATAATGTAATATATTTTTAGCCTTGAATGATTTTATTGACTTCTGTATTATACTTCTCTGTCACAATAATAAGCACTGAAATTGAAAGTTAAGTTTTTTTCCTCATTTTCTGGAATATAATATCCTCAATTTTAAAAAGCATTTTCTACATATTATTATAATTATTGATATTATCCTAAAAATTGTTCTAAGTAACATAAAATACACATTTTGTTAAGTAATTATTAAACATTTAAAGAGAAGATTTTTATGAAACGCATTTCTTAATGAGGTGGATAGATTTTGTTAGTTTTTGTTGTTGTTGTTTTGTTTTAGCTAGTTCTTGTATCCTTGGATGCATATTTCTATTATTAGGATAAGAAGGGCCTCAACATTTATTACCTGCCCATTTTTCATTTTTATAGAACTAAGCCCTGAGGAGTCATGTACTCATAAATATGAGAAGTGAAATGAAGGGGATTTTATTTTAACCATGTCACTCAATTCTTTGTACATCTTCTGTGTTACATGCCAAAAGTGACATGGTGATTTATCATTAAAATTATTTTTGATGATCCATAAGTGGATAACTAGATTATAGTTTACTTCAATGTTCCTGATTATAAAGAATTTGAAGCCATCTGATCTGCAAAGAACGTTTGTTAACTAGTAGTGTCATTTATTTTCACTGGTGTCATAACACCAATATTTAGAATATTTTTAATTGTTCTTTTTTCACCTCCCTAGAGGTTTGAACACCAAGAGTTATGAATAAAAGAAAGATTCAATCAATATTTCTGTTGTGAAACAGAAAAAACAGCTATTAATTCCTTGACTATAGGCATTTTCTTAGATGATTTTAGGAAAGAATATAGATTGAAGTTGAGGATCTGGAAATACATACTATTTTTGAAGCTATCCATATCCATGCATTACTTGGAAAATCTTTATGTACCCTATGTAGTCACAGATCACAGAACCAGAAGACTCTGGGTGTGTGCATCTACTAAGAACAGTTCTAGACATTGTACAATATAGAGTGTAAGATGTGAAATTCTGCTTTCTATAAGACCACTTTATTTGGAAGCAAAAGACTGCACGCTTAAACTCTATAAATATTCTATTTATTATTACAGCTGAGACAAATGAAGCTCAGAAAAGTAAGGTAGTATGCCCTGTTTCACGGGTGGTAAGTGTTGGACCTGGAACTGAGACCTGGGCTTCTGTTATTCCAGAATCCATACTACTTTTATATATACTATCTTTCAAGTGGGCAGAAAAATAATTACATTTGACAAACTTCATAAATGTAAGCTACTAGCTGAGTAGTTATTCACTGGAAGTCTATGTAAAGAAAGAAAAAACAAACTTAAGCTTGAAAAATGTGGAGGATTTTTATAGGTAAAAACAAAGACCTAAATAAACTAGAGAATAGTACAAAGAAGTTGGGAATGTGTAAGGCACATTGTAGGGGAAAGGGGAAACCAAAACAGCTATATATGGAGTTTAATTGGAAAATAGAGAAAGTTGGCAAGTTGCTGTTGAGTCGGGTATGGGAAAATCTTAAACAATGATTCAGTCCTTAAGAATTAGGAGTCTCTGATGGGTTTTGAACAGGGGACATGATAAAGTCATGTTTTAGGAAGAATTATCTGGTAGTTGCCTGCAGTATAGTTTGAAAACAGCTTTGACAAGACTACCTAAGTAGGCTGCTGTAATAATCCAGATGTGAGATTATAATGGAATAGGCTAGAGTGTTAGCTATGGGAATATAAAGGGGAAGACAAATACCAGAGACAGTAAGAAGAAGGAAATCACAGGTTGGGGTAGATAATTCATGTGGGGAATAGTGAAATATTAGGCAAGAGCAACTGCCTTGGGTTGCTCAGAGCCTTTAATGCAAGCTCAGGTCTCTGGACATTGTAAGTAGTGAGGAGCCAAAAAATTTTTTGAGCATGAGAGTAAGAATGTTTAAAGAATATTAATAGTGAAATAAGTATTTTCTCTTATTCTACAGCAATAACATTAGAATATAATTGCAAAAATCTAGAAATCTAAAGTCTTAATTCCATAAATTATGAATTCCATTCCTCAAAGGATAAAGTTATTTATTTGTCATATTAGGTCACAGCCAGATTATTGTTTCCAGTATTTTATGTTTAAAAGGAAGTGTAAGATGTTCAGTGAGACTTTTGGATTGCTCTGGAATTGGCTTCTGTCAGGAGACAAAGAGGATATAAACAATTTGGGCTTAGATACCTCTTCAGGTAGTAAAGCTTGTTTAAGCAAAGGCTCCTACTCCCAACCATCACCACGAAACATGCCTCTTCCTTTCTGCTTATAAAGTCTTGTGGGGAAGGTGGTGATAAAAGGATGTTTAGGGGTAGCAGAGCTAATCTGGTATTTTCCTAAGAAGATTGTAAGAGGATCTGATCCCTAAATTTTTAAAGCATTTTAAAATTTTTTTATGATTTTTAGTTTAGATATAATTCTAAACTTCCTGAAAATTTAAGGAATATTAGAAGGAAGCTCCCAACTGCCCATATTCACATATTGTTTATATTTTATTTTATCATCATATTATCTATCTATCACCTGAAAGTTGGAGATAATGAATCTCTTAACCCTTAAATACTGCACTATATATTTTCTAAGACATCTGGTTCTTTTTAGAATGTGCCAGGACCAGCAATTTGTCCCTAATTTTCAATTCTAGTGATAAAATCCAGAGCAACTAAAAAAGTCCCACTCAACATCCTATTATAAGAGCATCTATGGAACATTTTTCCTAGAAAGCAAATTGATAAGTAGTAATATGATGTAGATTTGTTATCATTATACAACAACTACTTATTAAGATTTTAAAATATACTTGGCAATGTATTAGTCATTTTATATATAATTTATTACTCTCATAATATATTTCTAATCATGTTACTCTTCACAATAAACTTATAATGGAGGCTCTATTTGAACAAAATAGCCATAGAATATTAGTTCACTGAGTAAGGAAACCTGGAAAGTGCTGTTAGTTAATATTTGATAAATTATTAATTTATGCCCCTTTATGTTAGAAAGGATGAATTTATATCCTATTATCAGAAAACATCACTAAGTGATTCAGAACATGCACAATTTGTAGAAGACTGTATCAAATAGATTCTCAAGCTCTTATTGAAAGTGTTCACTTTGAGCAGGGAGTTTGGGTTGCTTTGATTTTATATTTCCTTTACCTTGCTCTAGGCTTCTTCAGTGGGTACCACAGTAGTTTTTTATTCTTGAATGTTATAGTTGACTACTTGTTCACTTCTCTTCTGATGCCCCAGTGTTCTTTTCCATCCCACTCTTTGTTCCTTTTTCTTTTCCTGGTCATGTATATCTAGGGAGACCTTTGGATCTAGCTGGCATAGAAGAAGAAAGAACAATAGAAGGTCAAATATCTACAAAATGATTAGATCTTTTAAATAACCCAGGGTAATTCATTCTTAAAGTAACTTCCATGCTAACATCTTCCAGTTCTTTTCTTATCTTTAATTGTCATTAACAATAAAAAAATATGATTAATTTAGTGTCTTCTAAGGGTCATGCTTTGTTCCGTCATTTTATACATAATGCAGTTGAATCTTCAAAATTATTCTCTGAGGGAGCAATGTAACCAATAACTGAGAAAAGATTGCTATTGAAAAATCTGTGACTAGAATATAAATAAGATATTATATATTATAATTTAATAAGATACTAGAACAGAAATAATATGATAGAATATAAATAATATAATAAATAAATAAAAATATCTCACTATTTGGGGCCCATCTTATAAAATACTCCTTTTTTTCTATTACTGTTGGGTGTCACTTTCAGAAAAAATCCTTAGAAGTTGTTTGAGATGCTTTTCCTTTTCCCACCTTACTCTGTATCTTCTCTTTCTGCTACCTGGCACAGATAGGATGGCTGGAGCTCTAGCAAGCATCTTCAATCATAAAGTGATCTTGAGAATGGAAATCTTGTGCTAAACATGGTAGAGGAAGAAAAAAAAGGATCCCTGGTCATTAATGATACTGTGAAGCTTCCATATCAGCCTAAATCTACCTAACTCCAGACTTGTTTATATGAAATAGAAATACAATTCTCTCTCTTGAAGCAACCCTGGTATCAGTTTTGGTTTTTCTGTTATATAGAAATAAACCCAAACTCCTAACTTTAAGTACTTAAATATCCTATATATTTTGGTTCTTGTACCTTGTTTTACCATAAGCTCCACAAACACATTAATAGCTATTAGGCAGGGTAGAAGGGGATCATATTTTTTGTTTCAGATTTTGCTGACTACAATATAGGGGATAATTTTTAAAAAACACAAAAGACAGTATTGGAGGCAGAAAACCAAATAGGAGGCCGTTAGAGTCATCCAATAAAAAGGTGATGGAAGCCCAGTCTAGGAAAGTTGTGGTTGGGATGGGAGGAAAAGGAGAGATTAAGCAAATACTTGAGATATAAAACTGTCAGGAGTGCAAGATTGATTGGTACTGGGATGGTGGGAAGGGAATGGGCAAGTTCTAAAAACTCTTTGAGTTTCTAAAACTAGTGGTGCCGTCAATAGATTTAGTGAATACTGAGAGAAGAAATGTCAGTGGGAAAGTTTAACTTTGCCCATGTTGAATTTGAGTTATTTATGTAAAAGCCAAAGGGATATATGCAGGATACAGCTGGATAAGAAGACTGTTGCTGTTGCTTTAACAGAGGAATTCTGGCTGGCAATGTGTGTCTGTGTGTGTGTGTGTGTGTGTGTGTGTGAGAGAGAGAGAGAGTGAGAGAGAGGGAGGGAGAGGCGGAGAGAGTGAGAACAAAAATTATCAACTAGAGAAAAGACAGAGAGTGGGAAAATCAGTGAGCAGATAATATAATCCTGGAGATCCTCAAAATTTAGAAGCTGGTGGAGTAAAACAGGTGTCCAAACAGGAGACAGAAGAAAAAATGAGTGCAAAACAAATATATCCAAGAATCATTTCAAGAAATGTCACGTCAAGAAGGAGTGAATAATAAAGTGTGCTCGGTACAGCAGACCATCGCTGGATTGGGCAATGAGGATGTCATTATTGTTAATGAGCACAGTTTTGACTGAGTTGTTGTTGGGTTGGGGCATTATTACAATAGATTAGGAGTGAATGGTAAGTGAAGCTAGTTGACTATCCTTTAGAGAAGCTTAGATGAGTAGTAAAAGGAAACATTCAGTAATAGTGAGAGCAAAATCTGCATTAGAGGATGATTAAATGACAGCTGATTAAAAAAATAAGATGATCGAAGTGTCATTATTAAATAATTGAGTAAGAACATTTGGAGTGGCGTCAAAATGATGCTCACATCCTTGGTCTAAAGAAATTTGATCTTGGCTTTAATGGTTTTAAAAAGAGAGCAGCAACTCAATAGAAATTTTAAGTTCTGTGTGGTAATGGATGAAGTTATTTAGATAGGAAATAATGAATAATTTACTTTGGTTGGATTTTGTATCAGTGGGAGAAAAATGAAATAAATCAAGAAGACAATGAGGCAAATGATTGGTCCACTAATATATTTTCATACTTCTGCTGGCAATTAGGAAAATGACACACCAGTCACATCTGTACTTTTTCAGTCAGCATACAGATCCAGGAATGAATTCTAAGTTAGTTACCGTGAAGCCAGCAAGCCCATGCCAATGTTGTAACTCACGTTTTTGAATTTCACCATTTCCCAAATCAAGTTGACCCAATGATCTATATTTAGTGGTGATTTTTCTTCCCAGATGTTGAAAACAGCTTCTTTGCTGGCAGTCGGTCCTTGAGGATGCATTTTCCCTAAGCTTTAAATAGCATACTTTAGGGAATTAGTGTTACCCAAGATATAAAAAGACTAATAAGGATTTAAAATTAAATAACTTGGTAATTCCTTTAATGGATATGCATCCAAACTGTTTCCTTGGTTAATATTATAACAGCTTATTTATCAGCACATTCCTAGGAGATAACTCTTGAGTTTGTGACTGTAGGGTTTCTGTCATAATGCAGTGCTGAGGCCACAGGCCTTATGTCTTGGCACAAGAGCAACCTTGCCTAAGTCCATGTGTGAGACTTTGGAAGGCCTATCCCCTTCGATCCCCTGTGTAAAGTTTCTTTTTAAAGACATATGAATTTTATCTGTGTCTTTCTGGCTTTCATTGAGAATGTTTATTCAATTCAATGTGAGAGAACTGAACTCTCGACAAGGAGCATGATGAATTTTCTAATTCAAACTGGGTACCAAGAGGTGGCCTGTCATCATTTTCCTTTTGTTGCACTGAAAAAAAAATAGCAAATGAGTCTCCTTGAGAGCAGTTCCCACTTCTGTTTCAAGTTCCCCCATCAAGTCATTAAACATTCTCTGGGTTTTGTCAACAGCCTGGTAAACATCCAGGGAAACAATCAAAATAAGATCGTTTATTTAACATTCTTCTCCTCCAACTGCTGATTAGAATAAATAGTTTGGATAAAACTCCTATCTGATCCAACAATCACAAAAAGAAAGCATTTAGCTGTTGGAGAAGTTTAGACTGAGTTAGAAATACTTTAAACAGCAAAGAATTTTTTGCACACTTTGATATTTTCTTATCTTCAAC
Organism: Balaenoptera ricei; assembly: GCF_028023285.1. Classification (NCBI taxonomy): domain Eukaryota; kingdom Metazoa; phylum Chordata; class Mammalia; order Artiodactyla; family Balaenopteridae; genus Balaenoptera; species Balaenoptera ricei. The sequence goes on from NC_082647.1 coordinate 69,831,068, forward strand.
TCATCTTGTTAAGGCGATGTCAGAGCTAAATATTAATGTTGAAAAACTACTGAGAAAGCTCCCTAGAATCTAAGTAAAAATGTAGGCACTGATTTCCAGAACAAGATATAGGCTGAAAAACTTCAAATTCAGTGTTCCATTTTAAGTAACTGCAAGAAGATGAGTCTAGATAGCTATTTCTGAGAACTGCCTTTTCAGACTTTAGGTGAAATGTGTGTTGATTCTACTTATCTCTAGAAAACCCAATAACTTAGCCAAGGAGAAAAAATGTTTCGAATTATCAAAAAGAATTTTAGGCTTGTAGGAGATCAGACATAATATTATAATGCCTCTCTGTGCAAGCTGTATCAAGAAAATATGTTGTAATCCTAAATAAAGATCTAATGAAATATACTGCTGAGTATGCAAAAGACATATTACCATCTCTTATGACTTATAATGCAGTTTTTTTTTAACATCTTTATTGGAGTATAATTGCTTTACAATGTTGTGTTAGTTGCTGCTGTATAGCGAAGTGAATCAGCTATACATATACATATATCCCCATATTCCCTCCCTCTTGCGCCTCCCTCCCACCCTCCCTATCCCACCCCTCTAGGTGGTCTCAAAGCACCGAGCTGATCTCCCTGTGCTATGCGGCTGCTTCCCACTAGCTATCTGTTTTACATTTGGTAGTGTATATAAGCCAATGCCACTCTCTCACTTCGTCCCGGCTTATCCTTCCCCCTCCCCGTGTCCTGAAGTCCATTCTCTACATCTGCGTCTTTATTCCTGTCCTTAATAGAGTAGTTGTGGACCAATAAGTTAAATAATTAGCAGATTAAATTTTTAACAAGCATTCAAGATTCTCTAATTGTTCACAAAATCTCCTCTACCTCCAGCTCTTACCAACTTTGCTCTTATCATCTATCCCATGCTCCAGATAAAATAGTATAAATACAGGATCCACAGGATACCACACACTTCAGTGCTTTTCTGTCTTTTCTCAGCCCTCTACTTCAAATGCTCTTTTCATTCTTTAAGGCTGATTATACTCCTAGTATTCCTTCTAGAATGACCTCAGGTACCACCATGGAACATTATCTTTACTCAAAATAATGATTGACCAACAAACTACGATTCTTCCGACTTGGATATTGGGCAAATGTTTCCTGGAAAAGGAATAAAATAAACCTGTCACTTTGAGAAAAACAACTGACAGTAATTGTGATAAAATTAGAGCTGTCAAAAGAAAATGAGGATTTTGGAAAACTTTTATCTACCACCATGATTTTGTAGTTTCCCAAAACTTTAAACACTTTTCTGATTAAATTGGTGAGGACATTAATGAATGTGACTTTTTGATAATGTATAATTAAACATGTCAACCTTTGGAAGAGCTACGTAAGTCAATGATCTGTTTCCCAAATGATGAATATTTGAAGTTACAAAATCACGTTTGAATAAGGTGTAAGAAAAACTAGTGATTTTAATATGATGGGGTAAGAAAAGTCGATTGGTATGATTTCAGATTCTACATTCCAAATAACTTTTTAGAAACAAATACTTGTCAGGTTTTGGTGTAGTATCAAAGAAGAGTACTTGCAATTATCTGAAAATTCTCCTCCCTTTTCCAATTACTATCTGTGGGAAAAACAGATTTTCTTCATATACTTCAACAACAGAAAACTACTCTATAGATTGGCTGCAGAAAAATAAAATTTAAGAATCCAACTATCCTTGACAAAGATATCACAAAGATTCCTAAAAGTGTAAAACAATGCCACACTTTTAATAAAAAATTTTAATATATGGTTATTTTTCAAAATAGCTACCAGTAAGTATGTTCTATTGTTGCAATATGAAAAATATGGGTATGTAAGAAATCCAACTTCATTTATTTTCTGTATGCAAGTAAATTATTTGCCTGATGAAGAAAAATATACATATATTCCTAATAATCTCATTTAAATTCAAGGATCTCTTAATGATTTTAGGTTTAATACAAATTATTATTTTAATACATCTCTTTCTTCCCACCTAAATTTGGTAAAAGGAGGGAAAATGGAGACAGGGCTGTTTAAATGCTAAAACTCTCAGTGGAGCAAGAGAGTGTTAACTTCTCAGTCTTGATCTGAGATCTATGACACTTCCTTCACCACGTTTGCAATAATTTGTCATCTGATATTCTGCATAGCAGGGATTTGAGGTTGCAAGGGTGTACGGTGGGTGAAGGGTAACAAGTTAAGTAACATGATGTGAGAAGAAGTATGAAAAGCATATCCACTAGAATTTCGATATATTATCATCACCACATTGTTTTAGGTATGTGTGTGTGTGTGTGTGTGTATGTATATATATATATACACACACACACACACATACATATATATACATATATACATGTATATACATATATATATACACATACATACACACACACACGCACACACACACACGCACACACATTTTACATCTTGTTTCCCCATTACATCTGTTTTATAAGCTTAATATACAGGGGACATTTTGTCTTGTCATTACATATTCTCTAAATTATAATTTTTAAAGATTGAATAATATTTCATCATATTTCTTTCAAAGGACATTATACTTAAGAAGACTCTTGTTGAATATTTAGATGTTTCCAATTTATTGTTATTATAAACAATGAGCTTATGTGAACATCTGTTCATCTGTTCACCCAAATCTTTGTATTCATTCATGATTATTTCCTTAGGCTTTTTTTTTTTTGCTATTGAGTTGTATGTGTTCATTTTTTATTTTGGATATTAACCCCTTATCAGATATTTGGTCCACAAATATTTTCTCCCATACCGTAGTTTGCCTTTTCATTTTGTTGATGATTTTCCTGGCAAAGGAACTCTTGAGTCAAAGACTGTATATATTATTAAAGCTTGGGAAATTTTTTCCCCAAAATTAACCTCTAGAATAGGTGTACAGATTTACATTCCAATGAGATATGTAGACGTGAACATTATTTCAGATATGGACTGGTCATTTAGATATCTTTTGTGAATATCATATATATATGTATTTATTGCCGATTTTATTATTTGCATGTTAGACCCTTTGTTGTTGTTTTAATTATTTGCACTATAATTCTTTCAGTGATGTTAATCATGCCTGCCTGTTCTTTCTTTTGGTTACATTTACCTATTCATACTTTTATTTTTAAACTTTGTCTACCATTATTTTATAAATGTATTTGTAAAATAGCAAGTGCCAGTTTTTTATTTTTCTCAAATTTCAATTGAGAAATTTAACCTATTCATATATTTTTACAAATAGTGTCTAAGTTTGGTCTTAATTCTATCATCCTCTTTGCTTTCCTGTTTTTTTGTTGTTTTTTTTTTAAGGTAAGCTTTTCCCCCTCCTGTCTTTTGCTATTTAGGCATGTTTTCTCTGCACTTTTCTTTAGTAATATATACTTTATTTTTTTAGCTTTATTAAGGTTTAATTGATAAATAAATTTGTAAGATATTTAAAGTGTATGATATTATGACTTGATATACGTGTACATTGTGAAAGGATTTTGCACTTCGAGTTTAATTAACAAATCCATCACATCACATATTTACCTTTTTTTTTTTTTTTTTTGGTGAGAACACTTACGTTTTACTTTCTTAACAAATTTTAATTTTACAATACAGTGGTATCAACTATAGTCACCATGCTATACATTAGATCCTTATACCTTATTCATCTTATAACTGAAAGTTTTTACCCTTTTACTAACTTTTACCTACTCGCCTCCAGCCCCCAGCCCCCAGCCGCTGGCAACCACTTTTCTACTTTCTGTAAGTTTGACTTTTTTTCCTTCATATTCTACACAAGTGATAAGTGATACCATGTAGTACTTGTCTTTTTCTGTCTTTCTTCACTTAACATAATGTCTTCTAGATTCATCCATGTTGTCAAGACAGAATTTCCTTCTTTATAAAGGCTGAATAACATTCTAGTGTGTAAACAATGCTGCAATTAATATGGTGCTGCAGATATCTTTTTGAGAAATGGTTTATTTCCTTTGGATGTATACCCAGGAGAGGGATTTCTGGATCCTATAGTAGGTCTATTTTTATTTTCTTGAGGAAACTCTATACTGTTTTCCACAATGGCTGTACCAGTTTACATTCTCACCAACAGTGTACAAGGGTTCCTTTTTCTCCACATCCTCACCAGCATTTGTTATCTCTTGTCTTTTTGATAATAGCCATCCTAATAGGTGTGTGGTAATATCTCACTGTGCTTTTGATTTGCATTTCACTAATGATTAGTGACGTTGAGCACCTTTTCATGTACCTATGGGCCATTTGTATGTTTTCTTTGGAAAAATGCTTATTCAGGTTCTTTGCCCAATTTTTAATCTTTTTTTCTTTCTTTCTTTTTTTTTTTTTTGCTATTGAGTTTTATGCGTTCATTTTGCATTTGGGGTATTAACCCCTTATCAGATATTTGGTCCACAAATATGTTCTCCCATACCATAGACTGCCTTTTCATCTTGTTGATGATTTTCTTTGCTGTGCAGAAGTTTTTTGTTTTGATGTAGTCCTACTTGCTTATTTTTGCTTTTGTTGCCTTTGATTTTCATGCCAAATCCAAAGAAATTATTGCCAAGACCAGTGTCAAGGAGCTTACCCCATATGTTTTCTTCTAGGAGCTTTAAGCTTTCATGTCTTAATTTCAAGACTGATCTATTTTTAGTTGATTTTATGTATGGTATAAGATAGGGTCCAGTTTCTTTCTTTTGTATGTGGCTATCCAATTTTTCCTTCACCATTTAATGAAGAGAATATCCTTTCTCCATTCCATATTTTTGGTTCCTTTGTCAAAAACTGACGATATATGTAATGGTTTATTTCTGGGCTCCCTATTTTGAGGATCTACCTGTCTGTTTTTATGCCAGTACTATACTATATTGATCGCTATAGTTCTGTAATATAGTTTGAAGTCAGGAAGTGGTGATGCCTCCAGCTTTGTTCTTTTTTCTCAAGATTGCTTTGGCTATTTGGTGTCTTTTGTAGTTCTGCAATATGGATACTTTAGATTCTGCTTCTTAATGTAAGTTATGGTTGCTTTTTAGTTATTAAAATACATTTTAACCACAGCAAAAATGTTTACCTCGCACCTGTTTTTTAATTAGAGTAATAACACTTGAATTATTTCTCTGTTGCATTACACACCCAGTTGTTGCATTACATAAGGAGCTTTTTGGTGACCACTTTTGTGTTATTTTAGCATGACAATTTTAAAACATACTCAGAATTAAAAAGCTCAATGAAGCCCATTATACACATCATCCAAATTCAAGTAAGCTGTGTCATCTATCCTTTTTTTACTTAAGAATATTTAAACCCATGTTTTTCTAATTGTCAGTGTCAATAATGAAAAAGAACCAATGCAATATATTTTATAAAAATGATAATTTATGTCCGTTTTATTTTCTTTCTTATTTCTCTCTTATTTTTGAAATCTTTGTTGATATATGCATATTAGTATTAAATTATTATATTTATATTATATATACGGTAATGTAAGAATCTTTTGGACACACATTGAAAACCTCTGAAAATAATTATTTAGACTTAATTCTACGTTTCCTAGTTTCGTGGTGTACCACAATTTCTTTCATACCATTATTTTCCACACTTGAAATTTTGCATTATTTTCCAATCTACTATAGCATGTATTTGGGTGTATTTGGGTCATCTTTACCAGAAAACTATGTAGGTGGCATCCTTCCTAATCCGTTGTATGTCTGATAATGTCTACCTTCTCATCTTGCACATAAATGAATTTGGCTGGTCATAGAATTTTGCCACACATGGAAAACATGACACCATTGCTTTCTGGCAGATAAACAATTCTTTGTGTCTGGATGCTTGTAGTATTGAAAAGTTTATCCTAAAATTCAAAGCTTTCATGAGGTTAGATGTAGATAACAACTTATTTTTCTTATTTTTCCTGAACAATGACAATCTCTTCTACTCTGAGTATATTTTTCTACAACTCAAGAAAACTTTCTTCAAATGTCCCTTTAACTTTCACTTATTTGTCAACTCTGTTATCTTTTCTTAATCTCTGTTACATATATTGAAATTCTTTGGTCTCTCATAATATATCTTAATTGCCCACATTTTAGTCTTTTTCTTCTGTACTGTGAGAGACTTTCTGGAGCTTGACTTCTGTTTCATTTATTCCACTTTCTACAATGCCAGATATGTTTTCTGTCATCTCTTTTAAAGTGTTAAATTCTGCAACCATGTTTTCCATTTCCACACATCTTTCTGGGATGTTATATTTTTATCTTCATGCGCCTGCTCTAGTTACATAGTTACACCTTCCTCAAATTTTCTTGAGAGGATCTCACATTTCTAAAAAAGTATATTAATAATATACTGCCAGTTTTCATATAGTGTTCCTTCATATGTAGACTATTACTGTTGAGGGAGAGGAAGAAAAGTGAAGTGGTGGCTTCTTTCGTATTTAAAATCAACTAGTCTTATTTTCAATATTTTTAGCAGGAATTCTTCAGTTTCTGTTAGGAGGGCCTTCCCATTCTCCAGTTTCCAGCACAGATAAAGTTGTTTTTCTGTATTTATAATGCATCCTTTCAATGCCCTATTTATAATCTAGCTGTTGCACTCTAATAATCTCACCCATTGGGAAAGTAGCCTTTTGGTGACATTTGTGTGACTGTTTCTGACCTTTTCCGCCAAAGATTTTGCTATTCCTTCAGGATATTTCCATTCCACACAGTGCTTTAGCTTTCCATCACCTATCACCAGGAATGTTTTAGAGATCTCCATTATCTCTTCCTCTAAACCATTATGCACAGAAATTTCAGACTGGAAGTTGACATTCTCTTACTCCACTGAGACTGATGACATTTGCATAATCCTATCTCCATTTCCCTTCCTCCAAGTTTAGATGGGAGAAAAGGGATTAAAGTAATTTAATATTAAACCCAAAATCATTTAGAAATCTCTTTAAAATATTGATTTCATCACGTAATTCTCCTGGCCCAAAAACTGTCAGTGCACCCAAAATGCCTATGGGATAAAATGTAAACATTGCAATTTATCATCCAAGGTTGGTCATAGTATGCTTTTTAAATAGTTTTTCCAGTCCCAGCTCACATATCTCCTCAGTTCAGTTTTTTGCTTTAATGAGATTGTTTCCTCGTTTTTTCCAATTAAGCCATACTAGATTCTACCTGCACACGTTCTTCACACTGTATCATTGCTCGGAAATGCCTTGTATCTTTTCAGTGAATTTTATTATTTTATTCCTAGCTCAAGACTTACTTCTTTTATTGAGCTGTCTAAAACCATAGTAGATTATATAGCATTTTTTTTCCTGTGTTACTCAAGTTAGTGATTAATTGTATTGACTATTTTACCATACATGAAATGAGGAGTTGTCTCATCTCTTCTACTTGGATAATACCTTGAGAAGCGGCACTTAGCATTAATACTGTTTGACCTTCATTTTACCTCCAACATTATTTACATAGTAGTATTGATACTTAACAAATGCTCGCTGTATAAACAGGGAAAACAAAACAAAAAAGACCTAGTAATTGATTTTCATTTTCAGGTACTTTACACGTTCTTGGAAAAAATGTCTAAAATTATCAGTGAAAAGTTCAACTGAGTTGGAGAGAGTTTGATCAATAGTTTTCACACAAAAGTTTAAATTATTATAAAAGAAAATTAGACCATATTCACAGGGTATTTAGAATGACTCTCAGTGGTATCATCTCTAGGGAGAGATAATGTTGCCTCATCATGGAGGGAGAATGGTGAAATAGGCTCTGAAGTGAGATAACCCTGAGTTCAACTCTCTACTCTGTCACTGTCTAATGGAGTCCTCTTGGGCAATTTTCTAATTCCACTTTACCATTTCTTCATCCATAAAATGGGAATAATAATTGCCCATGAATGATATATCAGGAAATTAAGTGGAGACTAAATGTTTAAAATATTTCTAGAAGTGCAATGTCTACTACATAGGAAATAATAAAAATCCCATTTATTGAGTATATTTCTGTCACCTTAAAATATATTAATTCATCTACTGTAACTTGATGAGACAAGTTGTATTGTTACCTCAATCAAAGATGCGAAAACAGAGAGACAGACAGGATAAGTAATTTTCCAAGATAATGTGGTTTAAAAAAAAGTGGCAGTACCAGACAATTCATGTTGTGTATGTCCAGATCTCATAATCTTGACTACTAGGCTATACTGTCACCAAGATGTATAGAGATTCTTGGTATCTATTCTTATCCATCTTAACTCTCACTGGCAGGCAGTCAGTTCTCATGCAAGTTACTTACCTACTTTTGCAGAGCTGGTGTAAGCCTGTTGGGATGTTAATGCGAAATGATAATCCTCTATTTCTCTTGAGATGTGAACATGAGATGGGGGGATTTAAGAAAATATATCATATTGCTACAGAAAGTCATAAAATCTCTTTTCTGGTGACTTTCAACAATATTTTTGGAATGGTTGAAGTATTTCTGGATGAATTTTACAATATTTCATGGTCCCTTTTGAGTCCTATATTCATACAATTTGATTTTCTAAATCCATTGATATATGGTACAGATAAGTTTTCCTTCATGTGGAAATGAAATAGCTAGTATCCTAAGTGGGAAAGAATTCATATTTCTAAATTAGGCTTCTGTTTATATTTTTTGGAAAGAAATTTTAAAATTTTATTATATATACATTTAAATGAGACTATGCCTTTTTTATAGTTAATGAGGTAACAGCATTCCAACAGAGTTTAAAACATTTAATTTTCAAAACACTTTTCATGGCTTTAATAGATTCTGTACATTTTAGTTAAAGTAATTAAATTGTCATCTTAGAACATTCACAGCACAGACATATTAAGAGATATAGAAGCAGTAACAGAGAAGGAAAGAAAAGTGAAGTGACAGGATAGCAATGGAAAAGCAGCTCGCTGGGCTTGAAATACTGCTGAATATGTTTATATCCTAGCCGCAGTATCCATATCAGAACATGATGACAATTCTAAAGACAGCTCCCAGGATCAGACTTTTGGATGTGGATGGCATGAACATGAGTGGGTGTGTGAATGTTTTTTCCTGGCTGGACAGACATTTTTCCTCTTGCCAAAGCCTTGGTGTTTGTATGAAAGATGAAATTCCCGTTCCCAATGCTGTTATAGGTACCAAGAAGAAGTAGGAACATACTGGAAGCCAACTCCAGTTTGGAAAACTAGATCAGCTCTTGGAAGGAAGCCTCAAAATATTGAGTTAATCTTTGTGTAGAAAATCATTCTTCTGTGGTTTGCATATCAGTTATTTAAATATCCTGAAACTAAGGTAAGGAGATAACACATTACAAAACTTGAACTGAAATGACCTTAAATGCTCATTTGGACCAAGTCTTATGATACTGTCATAAAGCCAACTATAAGAAAATCATGCAGGATGGTGGCCAATCAGCTTCCTCAATGCAAAGAGAAATATCACGATTTTTCACTTGTGAGGCTATTCCTACATTTTATCACATTTTATCATATTTTATCACATTTCAGTAATGAAATTTCTCTTTACAAATAGTGAATGTAGACACATATGGGTTGGGATATGAAAGAGAAGAAAGAAGTGAAAAAAAATATTGTTTAGCTACTTTAGCATTAGGCACATAGAAGATGTCAGTGAATACCAGTCCCTTCCCCTTTACAAAAATCCTCTCAATAGCCCTTAAATATTAATATTATACCCATTTTCCAGAAAGGAAACTAAAGCCCACCGCTTACAAATGATGGAGCTGGACTTGGTGTGTTTGACCACAAATGACACATACAAGCTTCCCATAACATCAGGATCTTTCTCAGATTGTACTGACTTTCCCAGAACTATAGCAAAGACCCTTTTTTCTTGTTTAATCGGTATAGTTTCTTCTCAAGATGTCTGATTTAATGATCAAACCTTTCTCTCCCAAGGCATTATAAAGACATGCTTAAAAGTTTGGGCCTCTGGAGTTAGTCTGAATTTAAAGACAAGCTCTGTCAACAACTATTGCGTAATCTTGGAAATTAAAAGTCTGGTGTTCAGAACGGTGAAAGGACATTAAGTAAGAACTAAGGAAATTTGAATAAAGTGTGGACTTTAGTTTAGAATAATGTATTGGTTCCTTAATTGTAACCATACTAATGTAAGATATTAATTATAATGTTCATACTACCTCTGGGCTTAGGGTATATGGGAACTCTGCAATTTTTGTATAAATGTAAAACTGTTCTAAAAAATAGTTTGTTTAAAAAAAACTGTGCTTCAGTGTCCTCATGGTTTTCTTATGAAAATTTGATGAATTAAATACATACACAGTACTTAGTTCCTGGTAAATATGAATATGCAGATAAGTGTTAGCTTTTTTTTTTTTTTTTTAAGTATTAGCTATTTGGGAGGGATGTTTAGGAAAAGGGGAGGTTTTGGCAGAGAAGGAAATGTTTTTTATTGGGAATCTACTTAAAGTGTGCAAAGAATGAGTAGTCAGACTAAAGTGTTCCTGCTTGCTATGTACCAGACGTTTGTATAGCAAAAGTCCTATCAGGGATGAGCTTTATAAGATCAGCAAGTATCCCTATATCTTCCAAGAAGAGTTTACTAGCCTGCTTCTCTCCAACCTGTCCCCAGTTACAAAGAAAGGTCAGGTAAGATTGAAAAGAAGAAACACACGAGGAGAAGAATTAAACTAAGCACTGAAGAGAACCACATTAATCCCACATACAAGTTAAGGATATTCAGTTTAGAATAGATTCAGTGTGACTAGTTGAACTATGAAGCTCAATACAGGAAACTCAATCTTCTGCTGCCTAAATTTCTCAGTCACCAGTCGCCAGTCACCGAATTCCCTTACTCCTCAGTATTTGTCTGTTTTGCTTTCTGTTGCAATTTTCTTACATAGGATGAACATTTCTGTGTAGTGCCAAAGAAAGAAAGCATATGTGAAAAGATAGCGCATTCATTAGGAAATGAAACTAGGTGTCAGATGAAAAGAATTAACAACTAAAATGAATATCTATGAATCATCTTGAGAGGCTCACCACTTGGTTGACCTTCTGCACATCACAAATTTGGGGAGCAATGTCCCTGTCCCCTTCTTAACATAGTGCTCATTTCATCTTCTAGTGTAAAATCAGATCACAAGAACAGTGAACCCCTAACTTCAAAAGATTTTCCCATAGCTGAAATTATACATTGATTTTCCCCAGTCTTGAATGTGCATTTCTTACAGACTTCCAAACACTTGAACCGCACTTTGTTGAGTAAAGTTATAAAGGATTAACCTAAGGTACACTACACTATGCCTGCACATGGCATTTGAACTCAGTAAGGGCCAGCAGTCCTATCTACCACTGGGTAATAAACTCCTGTGTTCTAAAACTCTCAAGTAGTTCTAAATATGTCTTCATTTTTTTTTTAACAGAAATGATTGCTTAGCTCAATAATCTTCAATTCTGGCAGTACCAGGGGGAACTTTCACAAATTACCCCTGTGTAGTCTACAGAGATTTTGATTTAGTTGGGTTGGTGCAGCCTGGGAATTACTATTTTTTAAAGCTTTCCAGATGATTCTATCGTGCAACCAAGATTGAGAACCACTGTAGAAGTAGATCAGCTTAATTAATACCTTTTTACTTTAGCTTTTTCATTAGGTAGATTCCTCACATCACCCAAATGGTACTGAGTTCTGAGGTAAAACAAAATAAGTGGCCGCTAGCCTCTAGGATTCTGAAATCAAATATGTTTGAGACATGCTGTGAACTGTACTTCTTGTCCCTTTCTTAGAAAATCACTGTGCATTTATTAAAGCTATATAGGTTATCAGAGTTTCTGTTGAATATGAGCAGAATGCCAGAACTGTGGGGCTGTCAACAAACTGATAGAAAATGTACTTTAGGCAGACATTTGTGTAGGTTTACACATCTATATGGTGTGTTTAAAACCTGCCCTACCAAAAATGAACCAGTCTCTAGAGATGACACTGAGAGCAATATGGGTGACAGAGTCTCCCTGGCCTAATTAAGGACATGGGTATCAAGTTTGTGTCAATGGAAAACACATTAATGATAAGATCTTTAAATAGCAGTATCACAGCTCTCATCCCTCTAGCCTGTCGATCTGAAAGGAAGAGAAAATTTTAGTAGTGTTATAAACAGTAGAAACAGACCTTGGCTTTCCTTGGATCCGTGCAAGGAAGGAAAAGTGGTGTCTTCTGTACTCAGCACAGGACTCTGATTACTTCAATCAGGACCAACTGCTGACAGATTTCTCCTTCACCCCACCCTTGGAACCAGGCCAGAAGCTGGGCTTCAAAGTATATCTAAGTGAAAGTTCATTTCAGCTTTATCAACAAACATGAGTGCGGCCAAGTCATTCTGAATTACCCTTATATAAACAATGTTTATCTGTTATTTCCCTTTGAAAATAACTATTGTGTTTTTTGAATAAGCCAATAAAATATTGTTTTTCTTTGTGATTCCTGACATATTTGTTTATACAAATTCTACCAGTAAAACCTACTTTTGAAGGTTCCCAAGATTTGAAAAACATTTAGTGTTTTGCCTATGAATGAGAGTGCAAACACAAACAGGCCTATTCTGCATCATTGAATATTCAAGAGTGTCATAATATTAAATATTCCCACAAAGTATTCTCCCCCCTTCAAACTTTAGTTTCCTTACTAGTAAAATGGGGTGAATCACACCTACCTTAGTGGTAAATGAGGATAAAGTGAGAAAATATTCACTGTATTTAACAACTTTTAAAGCTGTCTTCTGTCAATGGTGAGCTACCTGGTGCACAACAAATTCAAATTAAGTCTGTCCTGTCCTACACTCAATTTGTGCGTGACCCAGTGGTGGGGATTGTAGTACACTGAAAAAGAAATGTGTCGTACACTTAAGGTTAAAATAGGGAGCTTCTTGAGTCTGCCTCAGACTCAAAGGCGGAGATACCTTTTCAGCTTCATCTACTCTCAAACTCCTTGAGATTCATTCTGCTTTTAATCAGTGCAAACATGTACAAAGGATTGCATTTCTTTCTCCTTTTAGGCCTTTACTTTTTAGAATCAGTGCTTCCCAAACTGGTTCTCCCAGAGGCCAAATACTTCCTCAGAGGTATTGGAAGGGGACAGAGAAGGAATGATCATGGGTTCAAACAGGTGCTTCCACTTCCCATTAGAGCAGCTTTACTCCTACTCACTTATAATTACTGGTCTGGAATAAGACTTCCAGAAAGGAAAGAGTTCTACCGTTGCTTTAATGAATCACAGGAGATGGAGCACTGCCTAAAACGAACCTATCCCCATCCAAAATAATAAATGATTAAGTGACCTCCCATTTTCCTGCCAACTCTATTAATATTTCTTTGAAGGGGTATGTTAAGTGGCAACTTGTATGTTAAATTTCATTTCCACTTTGACTTCCTATGTGTTTTCAGATCTTTGTTTCCACTAAAAAGTGTTTTTTGTCCTCCTATCTCATTGAAATACTTAATCAACAAAAATGACTTTGTCAATTTGGTTAAAATACATTATGTTAAATGTCATTTTATTGGAACATGCTCTTCAAGCCATCATTCTGGTCATTCAACAGTTTAAAATGTGCAGAAATCAAATCAACAACAGGTATGACCACATGGATATATTTTCAGGGGACTGTACAAGGAGTCTCCAATATGTGCTCTGAAGGTTTTGTTTAAATTGCTGTTAATCTTTTCAAGATATTTTCAGATCTCTGCATAGCAGCTTTTTCATATTTGCTAGCAGGACAATTCCAAATACAAAGAGAGAGGCATCAGATAAACAAATCAGACTACAGTAGCACTTCATTAAATGCAAGGATGTGAAAGGTCATTTTATAAATATGAATATAACGAGCTGACCTCTTAAACATGTGCCTTTTTAAAAGATATATGAATCTCAAATACTACTATTTAAATATAAAATTCAAACACTGCTAATGCTATAAATTTATTTTTCAAAAGAATTCAGTTCACCAAATTTGATTCAGACCAGTGTATAGATATTTGGACTGATTTTTCCAAATAATCACAGGTGAAAAAGATGATGTTTTTCCTCAAGTTAATCTAAGTAGGTCTCGGAGAAGGTAGGATTTCTTTCTCTTTCATTAAAAGCAATGAAGAGAGGGGCCTCCCTGGTGGCGCAGTGGTTGAGAATCTGCCTGCCAATGCAGGGGACACGGGTTCGAGCCCTGGTCTGGGAAGATCCCACGTGCCGCGGAGCAACTGGGCCCGTGAGCCACAACTACTGAGCCTGCGCGTCTGGAGCCTGCGCTCCGCAACAAGAGAGGCCGCAATAATGAGAGGCCCCCGCACTGCGATGAAGAGTGGCCCCCACTTGCCACAACTAGAGAAAGCCCTCGCACAGAAACGAAGACCCAACACAGCCATAAAATTAAAAAAAAAAAAAAAAAAGCAATGAAGAGAAAATATTTTTCTTTTCTCTTTTTTTTCTTTCTTTTTTGCTTAAATTAGTTCATCACTCTAGAGCAGCGGTCCCCAACCTTTAGAGCACCAGGGACCAGTTTTGTGGAAGACAATTTTTCCGCAGATGGGGGGTGGGGGGGGGGATGGTTCAGGCAGTAATGTGAGCTATGGGGAGCTGCAGATGAAGCTTCACTCTCTTGCCCACCGCTCACCTCCTGCTGTGTGGCTCAGTTCCTAACAGGCCGCAGACCGGTACTGGTCCATGGCCCGGGGGTTGGGGACCCATGCTCTAGAGAGAACTAGAGAGGAGAATGAATGAAGCCTATCAATTATTTCAGGGAGTAAACTATACTTTCCGTAGGTTATCATGAATAGATTTTTTTCAATGTTACTAAGGTTACCAAATGAATGACAAACATTTTAAAACTCCAATAGATTTCCCCTTTGCTAAAGGTTGTTTTAAAGTATAAATTGGAAGTATGTGACTTGAAATAGATACGTGAGGTTCTTTCAGGGATATGTAAGAAGACATCCATTGTAGCACCTTTTTCAGTAGTGATGATTTGGAGGCAAACTGGAACTCCATCCAGGAGAACGGATAGCTAAAATGTGGAGGATGTGCAACATGGAGATTGTAGAGCAGTTAGATACTGTGGATCAGATTACGTGTTGCAATGTAAATTGACCTTAAAGACATAATAATGGTCAATGTAAAGGACAGAAGAGAATGTGATACATAACATAGTACTATGTATGTAAACTAAATATCTCTGCACCCTAAAAAACAATACGTATTTTGCAAGAGTACATATATAAACCAAAAAAAAAAAAAAAATGTGCATTGATTGAAAAGTAAGATTATTTCATTCAGTCCTGTGCAAACACAGCCCACTAAAAAAGGGTGTATGATGTTAGTCCTCCATCAAATGTTGATTAAGAAATACAAAGAAAAGAAACAAACAACTTAATGCATTATCACGCTTTTTCCCTTTCTTACATGTAATATTTTAACAAGAATTAATATTGAATATTTACAGGACTGATAAAAAGTTCAGGATTATTAGCTACCTTGAAGTTAATTTAATCATCATTTCCAATATTAAAATTCTCTTTATAACATTGCCTTCAGGTGCCTGTCAAACCAACAAGGAACACCTGCAATGAAGAGGGCTCTGCATCTTTTGAAGGAGCACACTATTTTGGAGTGTGCAAATTTATTCTATTAATAGGAAAACCAGTAGGAGAATGAATAAGAATAATGCTCTTTGTGCAAAATTTAATTCTCATTGGATATAAATCAGTGATTTTTCAAAGTTGAGGAAGTGACCACTGGCATTAGTATCAAGGAGAAAGTTGTTTAAAATGCAGATTCCTGGACCCCACCCCAGACCTACTGAATCAGAATCTCTGGGTCTGAAAATTTGAATTTTTTTTAGTTTAGTATTTTTTTTTAATTGAAGTATAGTTGATTTACAATGTTGTGTTAATTACTGCTGTACAGCAAAGTGATTCAGTTATACATATATATACGTTCCTTTTTTAAATATTCTTTTCCATTATGGTTTATCATAGAATACTGAATATAGTTCTCTGTGCTATATAGTAGAACCTTGTTGTTTACCCATTCTGTATATAAAAGCTTACATCTGCTACCCCCAACCTCCCACTTCATCCCTTCCCCAACCCCTTCTCTCTTGGCAACCACCAGTCTGCTCTCTATGTCCATGATTCTGTTTCTGTTTCATAAATAGGTTCATTTGTGTCATATTTAGATTCCACATATAAGTGATATCATAACTTATTTGTTTTTCTCTTTCTGACTTACTTCACTTAGTATGATAATCCCTAGGTCCATCCATGTTGCTGCAAATGGCATTATTTTGTTCTTTTTATGGCTGAATAATATTCCATTGTATATGCGTACCACATCTTTATCCATTCATCGGTCGATGCACATTTAAGTTGTTTCCATGTCTTGGCTATTGTGAGTAGTGCTGCCATGAACGTAGGGGTGTGTGTACCTTTCTGGATTAGAGTTTTGTCTGGATAAATGTCCAGGAATGGGATTGCTCGATCATATGGTAATTCTATTTTTAGTTTTCTGAGGAACCTTCATCCTGTTTTCCATAGTGCCTGCAGCAACTTACATTCCTACCAGCATGTAGGAAGGTTCGTTTTTCTGCACACCCTCTCCAGCATTTATTATTTGTAGACTTTTCAGTGATGGCCATTCTGACCAGTGTGAGGTGGTACCTCATTGTAGCTTTGATTTGCATTTCTTTAATAATTACCGATGTTGAGCACCTTGAAAATTTGAATTTTTAACAAGTCTCCTGCGCCCACATCCACTAAGTGATTCTTATGCTCATGAAAGTTTAAGAACTACTTGTATAAACAAGCAACATTAAAGTATAACTCACTCCACTCGTGTTCCTATTCATAAAAAACACGATGTCTGGTGGTAAGCTATTTTATATTTTTCTGTGTATCAAGTTCACACTTCGTCTTTCTTCTCTTTCATTGTTCTAAAACATCAAATTCACAATGAAATTTAAAATAGAGGAAACAAAAATCTCTTAGCATATTTTTAATTTATGGTCTTGTTGAAGAAGAATACAAAACCATCAGGAATAAATTTAAAACATGAATACATTTATGTCCTTCTATCATAATAACAAAGGATTATTCCTTTACTAAATATCCCTGTAGTTATCCAATTCAGAAAATCCTTTTCCTTTCAATACTATCACAGAAAAACAAACATTCACTGGCAGAGTTGAAAGAAAGCATTAGGGATAAAATGTTAAGATCTGGCACTAAAGTTATATTTGTCACATATGCATATATATTTTACTAAGAGAGGGTACTACATGAAGATTTTGAACAAGAGCAACACTGTTTGGAAATCTAAGTTCCGAAGCCAAAGTTCATTGCTCTGTGCTAATGAGAGGACCACTTTCCCCCTTGTCATTCTCTCGTTTTTAAAATCTGAAAATTTACATTTATGATGAGGAAGAAAAGCATAGAAAAAAATCCACTTTTTCTAACTACAGCCAGTTGAAATGGACAATATATTATCAGGCATACAGTGATCAAGTTATTGTGGTTTTTAAGGCTCTTATCTGCCTCATTGATTTGACTTTGCAAATTTTGGAATTCTGGCAGTGATGCGGGGACTTGGGACTTGTAACATTTTTCCTTCTATTCTCTCTCCAAAAGCTCAAAGAAAACTACTCATACTGCTGACACACACACATTGACTACACACTCGCACACGCACATGTATGCATATGCAAGAGTGCATGCGCCGACGCGCACACACACTGCCTTTCTCTCTGAGAATAGAAATCTGGCCCTTTGAGCATTACAAAGAATACTAAGGGCCAAACGTCCTAGGGCTGGAAAATAGCTATGTTCTTGCCAGCGAGTTAAAGCCAGAGTATCCCCTTTGTCATAGCCAAATTTATGACATGGATCAAAAACTATAAAAAGCTATGTTGCATCCTGCCATTAAGGAGAATTAATATTTTCAGTGGTATGTTAACCAACGTTTTTCCAGTGTCTCTCGTTAAAAGCAGATTGTTGACTTTTCATCATGGTGTGCCAAACATTTTCATTGAAACCCTAGCAAGACTTTCATCTTAGAACCATTATTTCTTAATGGACTTGGATAGGGGCAACATAAAGGAATGGCTCTGCTTTGCAGCACTGCGGCATTAGGCAATGGCTGTCATTAGCGTGTTGGACCTTGCTGAATCATTACACATGCAGACATTTAAGGCATTTCCAGTGTGACTTGATTTTTCCCTTGAAGCGCACTTCATGTTTTATCTATTATGCTTAAGCAACATAGGTTCTTTTTCTACTTTTACGTATCTTTATTATGATTCTTTCTATTCAGCTCTCCAGTTAAAACTGTAATAAATCACACCATACACACACACAGAGCTTTTTTTGCTTCTTATTTTTTTATTGAGAATATCTATCTGTGGTATTTTCTTCTGTGCTTGGGAAATCAGTACATCTTTAACAACGCTTCAGCCCCAATAATTTAGCAATAAACAACATGACACCAGTTGTTCAGACTCCCCAAATACATACTTTCTCATATATCATTGTCTTGATGTGTACTGGAAGTGACTGTACTATAGCAAAGGAAGTCTGTAGGCTAGATGACAGAGGGTACCATGAAAATAGAATAGACCCTTCCATTTGGCTGAGTTTTGAAATACATGATGTGAAAATGATTATCATATAGCCACTGAGCTGATGCTGACAGGCTCTAATTTGCCCAATAGTCCTTCGTTTCTCTCAAATACATATTTAGAGTCAATGACAGTTACACATAGAGATGGAAATTTTGGCTTTTGGCTTGGGTCCTCATTTGAATGTATTGGCTTGAATGTCTATTGAGTGTTTTATGATGTAGTTGATCAAATTGTAAGGTATGGCTATAGACCACACCACTGACTCTGAAACCAGCAAGCTGAGAGTCACCTGAAGTTAGCTATCAAAGTCAGATAAACTTCTGAAATCCAAGAATGCATGGAAGAGGGCCATTTATCCAAGAAATAATACTTAATTCCAGAATCTAGCTTTTATTAGTTTAATATGCCTCCCAAGAAGTTTTATGACTTGGAAACCAGTATGAATTAAATACATACTTCAAAATCCTTTATTTGGAATATAAGTATAGCTATTCAATTTTTATTCCTAGGAAGCAAAAATCATCCCACTTCCCCTAAATCTATTATTTCAGTTCAGATGCTTTTGAATGCAAGTAACAGGTTTTCACAACCTAAGTGGATTGAACAAGGAAAGGTTGACCATCCCAGGTGGGTAACTGAGTAGCTCAAGTGTGTAGGGCCCTGGGCAGCCCCTCTGCCATTAGCTTTCCCACATAATTCCAAGACTGTTGTAGCTCCAAGCATCGCTTCCTCATACAACAATATGCAAGGCTAAAGCAAAAGTAATTGAGGCTTTCTACTCACATTTTTCTTTCTTTTTCTCAAAGAAAAAACATTTCTCAAAAACTTAATAGATTTCCCATTATGGTTTTGTTCATTTATGTGTTTGTTTTTAGCAAGATATGCTACATGTATAAGGTAAATGCAAATACTTTACAAATTGTTTGAAGGAAACACAAATGATCAAAGTTTCTACTGTGTCTAAACAGACATGCTATTCCAAATATTTAATAAATTGTACAACTTGGGGACTAACCAGAATAGCTGCAGTGACCAATCAGAATGGATGTCAGGTGTAGCGACCAGAGCCTGTTCAACTGAGAACTGGCTGAATTGACTTGTTTTCATTTAGCCTTTCTAAGTGTTTAGATAAAAGGGTTTTAAAATAGAAGGTCATGGAAACCTACACCGTCATGACCTCCACCAGACTGTCCGTTTCTTGAGGGCTAATAGTGTGTTTTACTCGTGACTGAATCCCTAATATTCAGCATGGTCCTTGAAACTCGGAAGGCACTCAGTATTTGGTGAATTAATCAATGACTAGATGTAGTCAATCACAGAATATCTGGATTTGCTTACTATGAAGTTGCAATTCTTTTTTTTTTTTAAATAAATTTATTTATTTATTTTTGGCTGTGCTGGGTCTTCGTTGCTGCGCGCCGGCTTTCTCTAGTTGCAGCGAGCGTGGGCTACTCTTTGTTGCAGTGCGCGGGCTTCTCATTGCGGTGGCTTCTGTTGTTTCGGAGCACTGGCTCTAGGCACGTGGGCTTCAGTAGTTGTGGCTTGCGGGCTCTAGGGCGCAGGCTCAGTAGTTGTGGCGCACGGGCTTAGTTGCTCCGCGGCATATGGGATCTTCCTGGACCACGGCTCGAACCAGTGTCCCCTGCGTTGGCAGGCAGGTTCTTAACCACTGCGCCACCAGGGAAGCCCATCTTTTCTTTTTTAACTCTTCCATCTGTTACATTCTTTATTTGAATTTTCAATAGATTCCCTTCTTTAAGTTTTTTTTTGTCTTTTTATGGAGTATAACTGTAGTTGGTTAGAATCTTTTACTCTTTTTTTTTTTTTTTTTTTGGCTGAGCCATGTGGCATGTGGGATCTTAGTTCCCCAACCGGGGATCAAATCTTGCATTGGAAGCACGGAGTCTTAACCACTGGATCGCCAGGGAAGTCCTGAATCTTTTATTCTTGATATGATGAAATACCTAACCATTTTATTGCTGGTATAGTAGAATTTAGTTACTCTGTAACTTTTGAAGGGAAACAGAATTTGCTACCCTAAAATATGTCTCCTGGGGATAAGGATTATTTTAGGCTGATTTTTTTTAAGAAACAGCAGACCTAGAAAAAGCCCTGAAAAGTGAATAGAAGTTACTCTTTTGTAAGAGATATTTACATTTATAAGGGAAACCTTCATTTATAAGAGTGTCTTCCCCCCACCCCCAACCCCGTTTACTAGGAAGAGGAAGATGACTAAGTCTCTAGAAAGTCTTTTCGAAGGAGAAGGCAAGGACCTAAATCTGTATAACAACCTTCTCATTATTTACTGTGCTTTGCCTGATAACCTCCCATAACTGGCTTCCCACCTCCCAGCATCTTATTTTGTCTTTAGCTGGAGGTGGTATTTAAGGAGATGGCTTGGGCCATTTTGGGGAGTTAATAAGTTTTCCTGAGTCTTTTCCATGTATACAGGAAGAATACATTCTATTACACTTCTGTTTTTCTCCTGTTAGTCTGTTTTTCTTACAAGGCATGTCTCAGCCAAGAACCTAGAAGGGTAGAGGAAAAATTACTTTTCCTCCCCTAAACTTTGTTTTTGAATCAAATAAATGTATTATAAATGTTTCAAAGTAAGTAGATTCTTCCTGTGACATATTTTGTTTCTACTGTGATGGTAATTATGAGGTTAGAAATAACACTGCATTTTATATTTTAGCATAAACTATTTGGTTTATGTTTCCTCTTTGGGCACAGACATACATTAGCTGAAGTTCCTAACTTTGCAAATTCCAAAATAAAAGTTATCTTTTAAGCATACAAATATTGTATGTCTTAAAATACATACAAATGGAATATTATGATAATAAAATTACCTTAAAACTATATATGAAAGACTATGATTATGAAATTAACTCCTTGTTAAATAGGTCCAAAACAAAGGCAGGGTACTTTTAAAATTTATACTTTAAAAAAAGCAACTGCACCAAAGGAAAAACTACGGGAAGAGCAAAACTTTCAAAATGTGATTTAAAAAAAAGAATGGAACCAGAGAACACTATTAATACAATATTTGATGTGCTAAAATACTTTTAATTATTTCAGAATTCAAACCTGCTTTCGCTTACTAGAAATTGTTGCATAACTCAAAAGTACCATTATAATTCAATCCAAATGGTATGGTACTTCAGTGAGCTGGTGGAATTGATTCAGGACATTAAAGAGATGCCTGCAAAGTTATAAATCGCTATTCTAATCGGGAGTGAAGAGGTTAATTCAAGATTCCACTAAAAAACAGACTGGCAGAAATGTTTCCAGGGACATGCGTTTGTTTGGGGTTTTTTTTTTTTTCTTCTTCTTTCTTTCTCTCTCTCTCTCTCTCTCTCTTTTTACTCAGTAGGGGTTTGGAGAAGAGGTTTGGAAGGGAAGGAGAGGGCTGGTTCCAGGCCCCCTGCATTCCCCAGAGCACCGTTTCAGAACGGGGAGGGCTTCCTGCCCAGGCAGCCATCTGTAACATTCTGCGAACAGCAGGAACCCAGGCTGCTCCAGTCAGTAAACCCGGGGTGAGGATTCTGTCTGCGTTCAAAGAAAAAAACTGGAGGAGTTTCCCCTCTTATTTCTCGAATTCTCTCTGCCTCTCTTTTCTTTTATCTGTTGCTGGCGAACAATGGAGCTGGCTTTATTAGGAGTTGCTTGCGTAAATAAAATAGTATCTCAACAATGTCAGACCAATACTATTGAGGAGACTGGCTTGACCAGTACCAAAATACCCAGCCTGCCTCCTGGAATGTGCTGGCAGCAAGCTGGGAATGTCATCATCCCAGCTAATGTCACACTGTGGAACACTTTCTGGGTTCACTGGACGTGTGTCTGATGTTCCCTAAAGTTACTGCTTTCTAGGCTTGAGTCAATTAGAGCTGACTTTTTGGAAAGTGGTGTCATTTAAAACCTATTTTATGAAAGTTATTTTTGTGCCTATAATTTGGAGCTCACACGTCTGTTATTTCCTCCAGTCCTTGGCATGCACAATCTGCCGCCTATGGAAAGTAGTAAAGAGTGACAATGGAAAAAATAACAAGGGCTTTTTTACTTTCAACATCTGGAGAAAACACATTTAAGGAAATGTTAACAAATAGGTACAGGAATTGATAAAGTAAAAAATATGTATATATTATATATATATGTTTCCTTATAGAGGTAAAAATTATCAGGATAGATGGATTTTTTTATAATCAGTTTTACACAAAAAATACAATAAAATTTAACAATGAAAATGATCTTATTTAAGAAGATTCAGTTCACATCCTTTCCTAAGGTCAGCCAAATGACTAATGTCAAATCCCCAAAGCACATAGGTACAAAAACATTTTCTCAGAAAAGAAGAAAGGCACAGGATTCTAATTTTCAAATTTTCCTATTGTCCATTTTTCAATAAAGCTTTACTATTATATTTACATTCCTGGCAGCAGTCTAGAGAAGCACGCAAATTCTACTGTAGAATTTGAAACTTAAAACTAAGGAAGAAAACTTCAAGAAGCATTCCAATGCAGAGATAAATATTAAGATGAACAATTCAGCCGTAGTGTCATTGAGAAAAAAATGTACAAATGTGAAAGTACTCTATTTTTATACACCAAAATAACTTAAAGACAAAGTATGCTTCAAGGGAAAATAGATCGTAATGAATATCTACTACTGTTTTAACAAAAGAAAAAACGGTAGATATATTTCAGCATAGTTTTTCTACCTCATTTTTTTTCCACATTTTTTATTCCTTAAAGTAAGCATCAGTAAATATTCCCATCTGGTCTAAGTTTTAATTTTTGACCCTACATCACAGTTTTATGATAGTATAGGCTAATTTACAAAGGCATTGCATCAAAATTTGAAAACACGAAGAATTGAATAGTTTCTTTTTTTCCTAGCATTACCCATTGTTTAGATGAGAAAAAAAATCCAAATCAGTATTTGGGGACAAAATACATATTAACAAAATACTGTAACAAGACATTAAAAATTGCAAAATCAGATCTGTAGAAATGTTTAAAGCTTTAGAAAATAAGTGGTTTGCTTCAAAGTACATAGAGTTAGTGCTTATGGGGTTAGAATACCCTTGTTGGGGGGATGGGAGAGGCACTTCCTAAGGTTGCTTTAATTCTTTCTTTGTGTCCAGTCATCTTGATGTCAATGTCCAGGATTAAGCTTTGAGTTTAAACATCTCAGAACGTATTTTCTTTTTGATATTTCAAAGAAAAAGGCCAATACCATCATCAGGATCATGAGACTGCCATATAATACCAGAAAAACAAATTTTTAATTTACAATTTTATGATAACAAATAATTATAGTAAAAAGGAGGCTGCCCTGTTTCATACAACCAGTGTTTCTTACCTAGGAATCCAACTGGCTAATGAATTGGCAATGAGAACATGTTGTCCAGGATAAGAATGGTACAAATTCTTATGACCATCACATTTTCTCCATTAAGGCAGATTTTCCCTCTTTAAACAAATTAATATATTGAATAATGTTACAGTCCAGATAAGAGGTCCTGGGATCCATTTTATCTTTTCACGGAAAATGTAAATATATTGGATGATGTACAATTCTAAAGTACAAGTCTCAGCAAACAATTTTATCTTTCTCACGTCTGCATTTTTCCAGGCACTTTTTATTTTATATAAGTACTGACAACAGAGTTTACTTCCATGTATTGACTGTTTTCAATGGCTATTCAAGAGAAATGGTTATTGTGAAAATCTCTAAATTAATGGGAGCCCCCATTTTTCTGGGATAGAGCAAGATATTCATGAACCTTAGCTATATATGTGCCAATAAAAGACTGTGAAAGTAGTTATGGGGAAGTCTACACCTGCTTAACCATTTAACCCTGCCCCTGTGTTTAAAACACAAAAGCCTTGAGTAAGAATAATTACCCCTATTTTTCTGATGAGGAAACTCAGCTTACACATTTTCTAGTCACTTCTCTGGTAAAGACAATGAAAGTATTTGAACTAGGTGTCTCTGACTTCTCCGAAGGACCACATGGCACTTCTCTATTTTGACTTATACTTAGCTAAAGAAAGATAATGCCCCATAAACTAGAGATAGGTTATTAGATGCCAGGAACTGTGGGGTTTGATTTATACATTCCCAGAAACTAGCACAGTGAAACAGAAATGAGACCCTCAATTAATATTTGCTGAATGAATGAATGATGTGAGCTCAATAAAGAGTTTAATTGCCATGTTGGCAAGCTGTAAACTGACTTATATTTCATTAAGCTGTTTCCTTCAAATTTATAGTCATCTTTGAAAATATACTTATTGTGTTTAAATTATGCTCACGATTTTGGAATTTTCTTTTTTTTTTTTAACTCTTTTCCTTAGAATTGTCAAGGAGAAAGGAAAAAGCTTTTTATCTATATAATTTAAAAATATAATCAGAGCTCAACATCACTAATAATTAAGAAAGTACAAATCAAAACTGCAATGAGATACCCCTCCACATGCATTAGAATGGCTAGTATTAAAAAAACAAAAAGAAAAACAGAAAATAAGTGTTGGTGAGGATGTGGAAAAATTGCAACCCTTGTACACTGTTGTTCAGAATGTAAAATGTCACAGCTGTTGTGGAAACCAGTATGATGGTTCCTCAAAAATTTAAAAATAAAATTATCATATGACACAGCAATTCCACTTCTGGGTATATGCACAGAAAATTGAAAGCAGAGTCTCAATGAGATATTTGTACATCCATGCTCATAGCAGCATTATTGATAATAGCTAAAACATAGACTCAACCCAAGTGTCCATCAACAGACAAAAGGATAAGCAAATTGTGGCATATACATACAATGGAATGTTATTCAGCCTCAAACAGGAAGGAAATTCTGACATGTGCTACAACATGGATGAACATTAAGGACATTATGCTAAGTGAAATAAGCCAGTCACCAAATACTGTATGATTCCACTTACAGAAAGTAGAATGGTAGTTGCCAGGTGCTGGGGGAAGGGGGAATGTGGAATTATTACTCAATGGGTATAGAGTTTCAGTTTTGCAAGATGAAAAGACTTTTGGAGATGGATGGTGGTAATGGTTGCACAGCAGTGTGAATGTACTTAGTACCCGTGAACTGTACACTTAAAAATGGCTAAGATAGTAAATTTTATGTTAGGTGTATTCTACCACAGTAAAAAAATTTCGGAAACCGATATGATCGGGGAAAGAGACACTAGTCCATACACATAAGACCCTTTTTGGATTCTACTCAGAATTATCCCTTTCCTGTTTTTTGGTTTATTATTTTAATATACCTAAGTTTTAATTGTCCAATTGTACTTTTTTATTATGAGGGAGAAGGTGAAATCTGTGGACCTTGGTTAATTATTTAAGTGAAGTGGCATCTTTCAAGTTAAAAGAACCGATTTGTTCTTAGAGAGTTTTAAAAAGCCAACACTTAGATATTCACAGGAAAATACTGCCAAGGAGTCTTAAGAAAACCAAGAATTATTAGAAAATCCAGGGCTTTAAAGAACAATACCACCAAAGCATGAATTATTTATTAGCAAAAAAATTTAAATTATTGATTAAGGCACAGGCTTAAAGAGACAGCAGCAGTTTATGAGCTGGGTCTCTTGCTCCACATTATATGGATTCTGTGAATTGATTTTGGAATTTTTGCCTCTGAGCAATGAAGTTTCCATGGGCCAAATGATACTTTCTTTAGTCAGCAGCCCATTAAAATATGTATTTTGAAAATTCATTTAGCAAATATTATTGATAACTAGCCCTGAGTAAGTAGAAGGGATACAAGTATGACAAACATGGATATATTGAAATATGCATTTTTATAAAATAACAATTCCAAAATTTAAATAGTTATGTATATTGTACAGGGCTTTTCTTTTAAAATTAATATAATCCAAATTTCTGGCATTGAATTAGAATGTCTAAAATATAGCACTGTAATTGATGGGCAAAATTTTAAATGTTGCATTCTTCTGCTAGTGTTTACAAGTGGTAGTGGTCAAGTTCACTCATTTATGGTTAAAAAAGATCTTTCATGGTTTTTGCTCTAAGCTGTTGAATGAGGTCAAATAAAATTCTCTTTGAATTTTTTCTTTTGTGACTAATTATATAAACTCATATATTTAAGAATTTAGTTAAAGGGACCATTAAGGAGGTAGAGATATGTAGAGAGGAGTCTCAGTAGAGATTCAAGTCATCACGCCTGCTTTTATCCGTGGAACACGTTGTTACATCTTATTAAAGAAGTTAGCGAAAAGAAGGCCGTATGGCATACTGCCTTGGTTTTTCAGGAGAACCCTGGTGTCAGTGCCAGCAGCCTTCCTTAGGTGGCTCTAGGGCCCTTGACTTTCAAAGAGAAAACTGAGGAGAAAGAACCTGAACAGTTATAATTTTACACACCAATCAGGTAGCCCCCAGAAACTCTGAGAAAACCGGATAAAATTTTTTTAAAGGTTGACCTAAGTTCCTGTGGTCATGCATGTGGAAGTAAAACCTTCCAAATGTGGGCTTTAGTTTTAGAGTGAACACATTTATCCACTCCCCAACCCACCTCCAAACTAACAGGCTGGGGACATTTACAGAAGACACACTTTATATCTATACCTTTTCCATGGCATTCATCTCCCACTTTGGATTCTTATTTACATTCTTTTGTGCTTAGATTTAGTTTCTCTAGGAGAACTATAAATGTCTTTATGGCACATATATGGTAAATCAGTAGAAGGTGCTTCTGATACCAAGGAAGTGTAGAGCAGAGGAAGATGGGAACCTAAGTAGCAGGATTCACCACTGGCTTCTGATCACATGTGTTTGGTAACGGGTAACAGCAGGGAATTCCCCGGTGGTCCAGTGGTTAGGATTCTGTGCTCTCACTGCCGAGGGCCTGGGTTCAATCCCTGACTGGGGGGTTCAATCCCTGACTGGGGAGCTGAGATCCCACAAGCCACGCAGCGCGGCCGAAAAAAGGGAAACAGCAAATAATTTGTGAAGAAAAAAGACATGGTTCTACATTGGGAGGTATAGATGAGTAGTTTCACAGCTTTGAATGGTTATTAATGAAAGCAGTCATTCAAAGCTTTCAAGAGGTAACCGATACCCAATTTTAATTTTCTAGTGGCCAGTTCTAGAAAGAGCTTTGCAGAAAAACAAATCCTGCGCTGGTGGGGAGCATAAAGAAGGAAGGGAGATATTTGGAATATGGGGATTTCCCTTCTTGCTGGCCCAGATCATTCTTACTGTCCCAGAGTGTTTTTATCCTGGCCAGGTAGCACCGTCAAGAAGTAGCAGTGTGGAGGTGGGTTGGAAGCAAATAACAAGCTCCCACCCCAATGCATACATTATAAGGTTTTTCCTAAGTCAGAAGAAGAGGTGTTGAAATTGGAAGACTGTAATCTGATGTGTTAATGATGGATTTCTCAAAACAATGGCATTCATCTTTGTTTTGATTTATACTTGATTTAACATTTGCAATAATTAGACTATTGCAAAACAAGTTAAACTATGCGTATATTTTACAATTTATCCAGCTAATTTTGTGTACAAATCATGTTTCATGTATTATAATATTTGAACATACAGTTTCTTCCACACAGGTAATACCGTTATAATGGGATATCCATTATAACGGTATTACCTGGAGGTGGGGGTGAAGGCAGGTGCCCTGGTTCTTGGAGGTGGTGGTAAATCTATAGTTACGATTATGCTATCACGTGGGTAAAGGAACATTGTGAGCTACTGCGCCAAGGTAATTTTCATGTTTGCCTCATTGTGAGCAGTTAAAACGGTAATATAGAATATGGTAACTTTTTTAGCACGGACCTAACAGTGACCTTTCCTGCCCTGTCCCACTGTTTCTTTATACACTCACGTGTTAACTCATTCAATCCTCACAACCATTCTGTATTAGCCCCATTTTACAGATGACGAAACTGACAATGTTTCACTCAGTAGTGCTAGAAGGAAATAAAGCTGGAACAGCGGCTTTAAGTCCAGGAGTATGTGCACTGCTAACGAAGTAGCCTCTCAATAAACAAATTCATCCACAGAGACTGAGGGTTGCTTCCTGAAAGTTCTTGTTTTCCTGAAAGACCTTTCAGCAAGAACTGTGCTAAAAAATAAAGTGGGGCATTGTAATTGAATGCTCTTGTGTTGCTGTCTGCTCATTGTCTCTCTTTTAAACAAGAACACATGGCACATCCATTTCTCAGCAGCATCACAGAATATCACTACCTAATTTAGGCTTCATTCAGGAAATAAATAGCAGGTTCTAATATGGGCTTGGGAGGTGCAAATACATGTGTATACATACCAGCATGAATGTACATAAGTCCCTTTGGTCTGCTCAGTCACAACAATTACTACGAAAGCTTCAGTAACTTCATTTTGGCAAACAGAATGATAGGTCTGTGAACCAAATGTTAGCCTTAAGTGTGTTTTTCTGTTAGATCATTAGGTTTCTTTTTTCTGTACTTAACAGATGTGTGGGAACTAAATGGGTCTGGAGTCACTGATATTTTATGAATATGAAAAGCACTGTCCTTCCTGTGAAAATAAACAACCATTATCCAGTTAACTGATCTAAATAAAATATTTTTCTGCATGAAAAAAATATTTTCTAATGCTCTTAATTTCACTTTTTACACTCTTAACCTCTGGAAACCTAAACATAAAAGCCTATGAGGCTATAAATGGGAGAAAACCCTTACTTATGCATTTTTCTCCACTTGCCTGTTAAATTTGACTCATGTCCTCTTTGAAGAGGAGTGAGTGGCAAATCTGCAGCCCCACCATTGTGAATAATACTGTAACGCGTGCTATGTCATCACACACTAATCACTGTATGGAATAACAGGAAGGGACTTTGGAGATTACCTGATTTAATTCCCTTACTTTATAGAGGAGGAAACCAGGGTCTAGCAAAGGAAGTCCCCGGCACAAGGTCACACATATAATTAGGGGCAAACCATGTTTATTTATATTAATACAATTCAACCTTCACTGTTCTACAAACAGCTGGTGGCTCTGTGACAGGAAAGAAAAAAAAAAAAAAGGATAACACTGCTGCCATATACACACACTTCATTTATTCATTCAATTTATTCAGTCAACGTTTAAAAAATATTTATTGAGCCTTCCAGCATGCTAAATGTCGGGGATCCAGAGCTGAACATAGCAGCCGAGGTCCCAGGAGAGAAGAGCAGTGCTCTGCTTCCATAGGCAACCATCAGGAGTTGGTCTGTAACAAGCCAAGGCCACTGAGGACTCCTCATAGCATATGGATATTGCACAAAGATAATGGCTCCTGCCAAACAGAGTGAGAGAATTCGAGGGGTGGTACGTTAACATTTTCAAAATCAGTAACAGCTGCCATTTTCTGTCAATAACTCAATCACGAAAGACTACCCATGAGTGGAAAAGTAGAGCCGACACTGGAGTACTGATTCACAGATTTCACTGATTGTTGAGTTGCAGTTTTCCTTAGACTTCCTACTCTCTAAAAACATTACGTTTTTTAAAAAAAATATTCTTTTAAGCTCTGGAAGAGACGTCAAGAGATTAGAGCCTTCTTCTCTTAGGTAAATGTTCTCAAGGAGTTTAAAAATAAATGACAAAAAACACTCCTTTAAGAATGTCAGGCTGGATAAAAGCCAATGTATGTCCCTTTCAGCCAGCAATTCTATTCAGGAAATACTTCACTTTATATTTTGTAGAAAATATACTTTTTTCATAGAAACATATATAATTTGAGTGATTGTTTTTCTGTAACAGGATTACACGAAACGGAAGAATCAGAGATAAATTCCTAGAAGGCAGGGACAGTGCCTAGGATGTCTGTACATAAAGGTCATAAAAAAACACTAAAAAATAGTGAAAACTCCGACTTTTGACATATCTCAAGTAGGAAGGATTCAAAATCCTAGAGGTAAAAAGTAATAGAAAATATGGTTAATTTCAAATAGAAGATTACCTTAGTCATGATACAACCAGTTCACTAAGCACAGAAATCGAAGAGGCTCTAATTTCTAAATCTAAGTGGTATCATGTGCTGGGGAAGACAGATCCGCTTTGAAATACTTGTTCTGTCGTAATAGTTTCAGTAACATTCAAAAACATTGGAAACTATGAAGACGAAGTAGCAAAGTTTATGTTTTATATTCCTAAATTCAACTATACTTGAAACTGAAAAATTTTCATTTAATTTTAAGCAACATTTTAGAAATACAGATATATATCTCCTTTAGTTGGGCAGGATGCATCATTCGCCAAATACTGCAAATCCTTTTCTGGTTTCCCTACACTGAGATCTTCTACAGCCAGTTGTTATTTCTATCTCTTAAGGACATGGACGGTTAACAACAAGCAGATTAGAAACTGAAGTTAAAGAAGTGACTGAGAACCAAAAAGGATTTTCTTAATTGCTTATTCTATGTCAAAACAGGCCTTGGGCCCTAAAGACGAAAGTGAGTGTTTCCTAACAGATAATTACTGGGAGGATAGTTTCAGTGACAGTTCCACAGCCAGAAGTGTCAGCAAATTGGCAACCCAATCCTTCCATTCCACTCTTCTGGTATTTCAGCAAGATAAGGTGGTGTGAGATCAATTACCCCCTTTCTCTGGGCTTTCCATCTTTCTCTAGCAATCAAGGACAGTTCCTTTCCATGTTTCAGTGTCAGTCACCCCTCGCCCACCCCTCCCACCTGAGAAATCAGTGGAATCTGCCTTGGGTTAGGAAAGTTCCAAAATACTTCCTAGCAGAATCATGGATATTAAAGATGTGGAGGACTTCGTTGGATCATCTCGTTCATCTATTTCCCATTAAGGAGTTTTCCAGATGGACGACTTTCATACACTGGATGCCTCCTCTCATTTCTGCACAGCCTAAAGTCAAATTTTGAGCATCCAAGCCTAATGTGGAAAGGTGAATAAGGCCTGCATTCAATAATTTCATAGACAGAAAAGTGCCTTATCCCAAAGGTGTTATCATATTACAACAACTTTTGGATGGAAATAGGTGACACCTCATCAGAACAGTTACGTGAGAGCGCTGTATGGTCCTCCAAGCTCCACGGCCTGACATTTTTTTGCAGAGAGCAGTGTTTGGTTGCTGTGTCCTGAGCACAATGGAACCCATTGGGAACTCAGCCTTTCCCCCACCCCCACCTCTTGCTTTCTTTCTTTCTTGTTGTTCTAGTTTTCTACACATAGGAACTGCTGTTTCAGGGATTTTTTTCCCAGAAACCTCCTGGAAGAGAGGAGTAATGTCTAATGGTACGTAGATAAATCTGCAAGAGGACTTCAGTCAGTAACAGATACCTTTTCACCAGCAATTTATTTATGAATCTCCCCTTCATATATTTCCATCTGTTTCACACAATGCCGCCAAAAATTGGTATGAATTTCTTTCTTAGTGTTATACTAAAGAGCCACCTTAAGTAAGTGCCATTGTGGTTAGAAGGTTATGGCCACATTATGGTCCAGAAGAACCTTCTGATTTTTCCAAAATGCAAAAACCCAACTTTAACGTCAGGTGAGGTGGAATCCTGGCTTGCTTTCTTCCTTAGCTGTGTAAACTTGCATGAGTTATTTAGCTTGAGTCTCAATCTACTCATTTGTGCAAGGATTTTTTTATAAGACAAAATAAATGTTAAAATATCTGGCCCATGCTCAATGCAAAATAAATAGTAGTTTCTTTTCTTCCTTTTTTTAAAGGTAATTAATCTCGGAGCCTTGGAAGGATCCCAAAAAATGAGGAATAAATGTGAAAATGTTTTCGCCCCTGCCTCACTTTAAGAAAAAGCCCAAATTAATTCAACTTTTTTCTGGTAATAATTGTTTGCTTCTGAGTACACAGCTCCTTGATACCTTTTTTTAAAAGAAAGAAGAAAAAGAAATTTTGGCATTCAGTGTAGAGTTGACAAAAACATTTAAAAGAATTTTAGATACTAAACTTATTAAATCCTACAGTATTCCACGATGCCCTTGCCATGACACATTAAAATATACCTTGAAAATGTTAATAACATTGGAATCAGCAGACATATCATACTCATGGTTCAAAATGGTAAAGTCTCTTAGTTGCCAGTAACAGGAAACAACTTGAATTAACAAGCACAAAGGGCAACTTATCGGAATAATTTGGGGAGCATCTTTTCTTGAAATACTTTTCCCTTAGATTCTCCATTTTTCCTTTTCTTCCTCATATTGTTGTTCAAATGTTACTTTCTCAGTGAGGCCATCCATGATCTCCCTTAATACGATTACAATCCCCTTTACATCCCAAATAACCCTTCCAGAACCTGCTATATATTTATTTATACTGTTTATTTCATGTCTGCTCTCACTAAATGTAAGGCTCACAACAGCAGTGATTGTAGACCATTTTATTTATTGCTTTTGCCTTAGCAACTAAAATGGTACCTGGCATATAGTGAGAACTCAGTAAATATTTATTGACTAACTGAATGAATCCGAATCTCATGGAATCTGAGGAAGAATGAAAAAATTGGCTTCAGAAAGAGCCAGAGTCATGTTCTTTAGAAGCAGGAGTATTTAGATTTTCCCCCTGGAGTGCTGCCATTAACATGGAAGTCCATTTATGGATAAAATGTTGTCTTCTAACATCTCATTCAGTGTTCATTCTCTGTTCGCATATCCAAAGAATTCATTTGAAGGAGGACGGTGTGACTGACTTGCCTGCCATTAGCGTCAAATGGCACCTCAAACATTTCTGCTTAGGTTCTGGAGAAGTGGCCAACACTCAAATGTTTACCAAGTAATATAAAGGTGTGAAGCCAACTGGGTGTAATCCACTGGGAAGTAGTGTACCCTAGTGGTTTACATTAGGGGATAGTGTATTGAAGCAGAGAACAAGTTCCCCTTTTAAAGGGCGAAGCCCCTATGCAGTCTGGCTGAGCACTCTATTGGGCCAAAGCCCACTTTTTTCCAGACGTTCTGATTTTCAAAAAAAGCTGCAAATATGGATCTTCTATAAAATCTCCCCATTTCAAAATTGTGACAACTATTTAAAATACTGTGTCAAAATACACTGTGAAGGTCATGCAAAGCATATGTAGAGGACAGATGTGGCCA
The DNA here is from genome assembly GCF_028023285.1 of Balaenoptera ricei. Taxonomy (NCBI): domain Eukaryota; kingdom Metazoa; phylum Chordata; class Mammalia; order Artiodactyla; family Balaenopteridae; genus Balaenoptera; species Balaenoptera ricei. The sequence continues at coordinate 69,864,865 of NC_082647.1, forward strand.
ACTTGCCCTGTGTTTGTAACCTCCAGTCTAGAGTATCTTTCAGTTCTAGTTATCTGAATTTCATAATCTAAGCCATCTTCACTTTTTTGTAACATTTATAAAATTATTAACAAAATCTGCTTTCTCCTTCTAAAGGATCCTCCTTATTTCCTTGATTATTTTAATGATTTCCTTTAGGACCTTTTCCATCTAGTTCATTATATTTGTATTTTTCTTGAGTGCTAAGTGAAATAGGTAAAAGAATACTGAATCTGCATAAAGAACATCTAGGTTCCGTCGTATGTCTCACTAGTTGTGCAAGCTTGAAAAAAGTAATTTAAACTTCTTAGATCTATGCCTTTGACCCTTAAAATGAGAATGACAGCACTAATTCTTCTATCCGATGTGAGGCCATATACATGAAAGAATTTGCAAACTATAAACTACTTAAAACGTAAGACATTCAAGTAGAGTAAAACCATTGCTTAATAAGACTGTTGAGTCCCACTGAATGCTTTATTTCTAATAAAATGCTTTATTGCCAATAAAACTCTTTATTTCCTATAAAATTTAGAATGCATAATTGCGTGGTTTTGTTGTTGCTGCTGCCATCACAGCAACATTCTGAGATGTTTTCCAGACTATATGATCTTTTTCTTAGGTCGTAATTTATAATGCACAGTGTAGTAGTTTATAAATTCATGTTGCCCTCAACCTGGCTCATTTTATCCTTTTTCTGTCTTCAAATCAGCTCTCTGAATATCTTCTTTTTGTTGTCGATTATCTCCTTTCAGTCACCCCAATTGTATTTATTGGCACATTTAATCCTTCTTTCTCATTTATTCTTCTTTTTAAAATACCTCCCTTGTTAATCTCCATCTTTAAAAATCACATCAAGACATTGTTAGCTGCTCAAATAAAATGTTTTATTTTCAGGTCCCGATTCATCCAACTAAAAATTACCTTTTCTAAACATTTCTATAACTTTATTAATTTAAATCTTAATGCAGTTCACTTTGATAAACATTTATTCATGTATCAAAGTAAGTACAATGTTCAGTCTTGTTCACTTTTGTAGCCCCTGCAACTCTTAAAATAGGACTTTGTGTATAATAGGTACTCAAAATAAATTGGATAAATGGATTTTTCTTTATTATCTTTATTTTCCTACATCAAAGTCAAGTGTTATTATTCTCGAGTTTAATTGTTTCATTATATTCTTGCATGTTATGCCTGTCAACTCAGTATCTCACTACACTTAAGACCTTGGCAATTAGGAAAAAGAGGACTTAAAGAATTCTCTCTTTTTTTCTAAGCAATATATTTAACATGTTGGTTGAGACTGTGTTCCAGCATCAGTCCCCAGGGAACCCTGACACTAACTTTTCTAAGTAGAGAAATGATCATTTATTCTTACACATTGCTTCCTGTCATTAAGCCATTTCCGTACTTAAGACAAAACATTTTCCATAATAACAAGGAAACCAAGTGGTTTTTTTAAACTGTTGTTTGACCACCTATAGCATACACACACTTCCAAAGTTTTTTGAAAGTAGAAATAAAATTACCTTCTCTTTTGTCAATATCACCTCTGAGAAATCTGAGAGATTCGTTTATTCAATAAATCTCTGTTGAAAACCTGCTAAGTGCCAGGCACTATAAGAGACGATAAGGACACATAAAAGGAAATCCTATTTAGCCCTCAAGAAGCTTCACCTTTTGCAATTGGCTAGGTGCTTTAGTAAGAGTACAAAGGAGTAATCCTCAAATTCTACCTCGTAGGGAGGCCCGTGAAGGTTTAACTGAGGTGGACACTTAAGCAGTCTCCAAGAAAATTTACTTGGTGGTCAAGTGTCAGGAGGTACATTCTGTGAAAATGGAATAGCACATGCTAAGGTGTGGAGGCATGCACCAGCATCCCAGTGTGATGAACTGCATGCAGGCAGGCTGTCAGGCTCTTCTGGAGAGGAGCCATAGCTCAAGATAAGACCAGAAGAGACCTATGGCAGAAGGCCTTCTGAACTATGGTGGAGAGTTCCTATTTTGTCCTGTAGTCTGAATAATCAATGTTTGCAAGCAAGGAAGACATCCGATAAGATATATCCTAGAGACAGTACTCTGATGATGGGATAAGAAATGTACCATGGGAAGTGAGACTGTTTGCAGATTATCTGAAAACTTTAGTTTGATGCTCTAAGCTGTTAGAGCAGCAACCATGAGGAGAGAAGGGGATAAGGTATATTGTTTTGGTGGTTTAATCAATAGGAATATATGATTATGATTGAGTTCATTAGTAAGGCATTATTTTCCACTTGTAGAAGCCACAGGACATATTTCTCCCAAAGTTATATTTTTCTAGGAATCCATGATACTATCATTCTTTCCAGGTGCTGCCATCCTGACGAGTATGAGAATACGAATCACCACACTTAAGTTCCCAGGTTTGCTTCCAATTTCCTCCCAATGGACACTGTGTACTGGAAACCATTAGTCTTTGCTACCACAAGTCAGTTTAGCATGACAGTTTGCACATTCTAGCCAAAACTTTTACCAGGGTCCCTGATGACTTATTCGTATCTAGTCTGTCAATTAAATATGGAACATACTCTTGATTTACTCAGTACAACTTTGTTTTTAGATTTTAACTTGCCATAGTTCATGCATCCCTTGCTTTCCTTTAAAGATGAAGAGCTTATCCCTCCCTTCAACAGTCTCCGCTCGTCCCTCATTTCTCATTCTAGCTTGCTAACAGGAGCTATGTTTGAGTTACTTTTCTTTAATATGTGACACACGTTTTCCCTGAGGTATTTAGTAAGGTCGTTGTAGGTGACTCCAGGCTTCCTGTGTTCCAGTTCCTCTCTAAATGATCCTTATTTTCTTTACCAGTTTATGCCAGTAAGTGAGGATAAAGAAACATGGGACAGAAGGAATTCTGATATATTATATATCATATACCATGAAATTAAAACTGTTGAGTCCACCCTTAATTCTTTAATTTTTTTTATTTCTTAAGATCCCAGAAATTTAATTAAGGTACATACCAATAGTTCCAATTATTCCATATATTCATCTTGCTATTGTTTTTAAGCACAGAAAAAAATTGGAAATAATCACAATGCACTAAAATGTTATATTTAGTGATTCAATTATGGTATGTCTAGATAATATACTAAGCAGCCTTTAAAACTTATTATTTTAATCTGATATTTTGACATGAAAAACTATTCATTATACAATATATAATAAAGAAAAAACACATTACTCAGTTAGATATGGAGTATGACCTGATTTTGTGATAGATTTCTTTTTATATGATACAATTTGAGTAATAGAATTTCAGTTGAATTTAATATAATTTTTACTATTTTATATTTTCTGGTGAAGGGAGCACATTGACCATTCAGAATACATGCTGTCTTTATTTGGGAATGCTTATCCTGGGTTTGAGCTTTGCTAAAATTTTCAGAATAAGATATTAGTAATACAAATGATCAGCAGCATATTTTAAGAATGTTTTTGATATGTTTTGAGATGTTGCAAAACAAAACAAAAACCTTCCATCATTTCCTCTGAGTTAGTAGCCCTTGTCTGACTAGAGAGAGACACTGGGTTTTCCCTGTGCCTAAGTCTAGTCAAGGTTAATTTCACAAACAGTAACGCCACCATGACTAAATCAAATTGACAACTTCAGCTTCATTATTTCTGAGATGATATTTAAACTTTATATATATATATATATATATATATATATTTTTTTTTTTTTTTTTTTTTTTAGATAGAAGACTGGGTTTTTTGTTTTTCTTTTTCTTTTTTCCTACGCTCCTTGTTGAAAGAATTCCAGCTCCCCTGCCCTCCAGTCTAGTGTACAAGGGCATCATTTAGCATTATTATTCCATAATAAGAAAAGAAAAGGCCAGTGATTGGGCAAGTTGACATTCAGTTCTGTCTTTATTTTCTTGGTGGCACATATCCTGACATTTCCCACTTGATAACTAGTGTTAATATACTGTGTACATTTTTCTTTCCTTTTATTTTATTCTCCTTTACATTGGCAAGTCTCATAGGAAGAGGGGATGACTTCTTCCAATATCCAGTGGGTTCTTTTTTTTTCCTTCACAATCTGGAAAATTTCATTATGAAATCTAAACTTAGTGTTATGCCACCAACACATTTTGCGTGTTAATTCGCCAAGAAGATAAATCACATTTTCTCATGATTCCAGAATCCCTAGGATTATAGGGCATCCCACACTTGCTCCCTGGATGTTCTACACTGGAGCTCCATCTGGTTTTCTTTTCTAAATATGCTCCCCTGAGATCTTCTTCAATTTGAATTGTATTAAATTCATCAAACTTCTTAATGAGCCTTGGGCATTGTTCAACTTGTGTGGTAGTCTCTCCCGTATAGTAACAGAGGAGAATCGTAACTGCCTCCAGTATATGTACTTCTAGGTGTTCCCATCAGGTCTAAGCACTGTTTCACATTATGTGAATGTCATAAATAACTTGGTTGAAAGGGTCAATGTTTTCTTATCTTGAAGAGAGTCAAAGGGCAGTTTGCATTTATCTAGGAAATGCACCTCACAGATGCTAGTCTTAAAAGCTCCTCAGGGGATGGGTGGGGAAATACTATTATACTTACATAATTCTAAAAGCCTGGGGGGGGGGGTGGAACAACTGCACAAATTCTTCCTTTTCCTTTTCATCAAGGCCACAGCAAAAGGAAAGAAAAAAAAAGAAAAAACACCACTAGTAATTTCATTTATCTTACAATTCACAGTTTCTTCTCAGTAGTATATACTTGTCACATCTTGGCTTATTTCCTTTAGGATGTCTTTTACTTGTATACAGAGTGGGTTGTAAGAGGTTTACTTTAGTACTTCCCTGGAAAGAGTCTCAAGTATACCTCCCCAAATCAGAAGAGCAGAAGCCAGGGGTTTTTTGTTTTGTTTTGTTTTTCTATGATGAGCTTAAGAAATTTAACTCAAATCAGGTTTAAAAAAAAAAGATTTGTAACCGTATTTTAAAGGCCCCCTACACAGTCTACAGCTGTCTGGATCTGTTCCTGGATGGAAATCATAGATGAAATCTGTGATATCTCCCTATTGAATTTTCAGTTCACCACCCAGTTTTAGTTCATGCTTTCTGCTCCTTGCCAAATTCTACTTCCTTTAGACTATAACCCATATCCATTGATTTATGTTGGAAGTCTGGGAAAATCAGCTTCTAAACACTAAAAAAGTTGAATTTTACCTAACTAATTTAACTAATCTTAAAGAATAGATAAATGCCTGCAAAATTCCTCTTAAAACAAATATTTTGAGATCAATTCTACTTTATTATTGACTTCTGCAACTGAATTAGAGGGTTTCTTTTTTCCTTTAAATCAACTTTGTTGAGGTATATTTTACATGGAATAGAATGCTCTTGTTTTAAATGTGCAGTCTGATGAATTTTCATACAGACATATGAAACCATATAGCAACCAATCCAATGAAGGTACAGAATAGTTCCATCCCCTTAAAAATTCCCCTATGCCTCTTCTAGAGTGCAGCTAGTGAAAAATTCCTAAGATGAGATTGAGATCGGCAGGTACAGGGAATGGAAAGAAAGCCATTGCAGCTGGCTTAGTGAAGTAGCAGAGGACAACATGAAAAGAGGGCAGAGAAGCAGGTGGGACCTGATCTTGCATGATATAAAGTTTGACTTTATTTTATGTCTGATGTAAAGAAGCCCTTGGAATCTTGTATATAGAGGAGTATTATGATCTGATCAGCGTCTCATTTTCCTTCCAACTCCATCTGTCCAATCCTACAGTTTCCACCTGGCCTGGATCCCCTACTTCATGCTTTTCTGATCTCATCCAGAAGAATTTCTGGAATCTTTTTTAACCCCCAAACTTTTATACTACACGTGTCTTCCATTACTTACACTATTGCTTCCGTACTACCTTCTAGCATGTAAAAGGATGGAAGGAAAGAAAAGAGATGAGGAAGGAAAGGTTTTAAAACCACATTGCAAACTGACCATGACACTAAATTATATATTTTATAATATATGACTGCCCTTATTGGCAATTTACTGCTATATAGGTAGTTTTATGAAAAGTGAGACAGAGCAGAAAAACAATTTGTTAAATGCATACTATCTGGCATTACTTCAGGCATTGTAGCAAGCATTATACAGTAGAGCATTTAATTTAATAACTACCAGGCTCAGTAGATGCTGCTTGCATTTAACAACTGAGGAAATAGTTTCATAGAATTAAATTAACTTTCCCAAAGTCACCTAAATTGTAAGAGTGCCCGGGTCTTTATGGTACCATAACCCATTCTATTCTCCTAATACGTACTGTCTCCTCAAAATTAGGATTTCCTTTCTAGGAGAAATAATATATGCATTTTAACCACATGAACAGAAACAAGGAAGGGAACTGATACTATTTGTTAAGTTCCTAATATGTGCTGCTCATTAGGCTAGGTATCTAAAATTTTAGCTCTTTTAATTATTCCAGCAATCCCAAAGGAAGGCTCAGAGAAGTTAAGAAGCCTACTCAAAGTCACATAGCCCATTGGGGCAGAGCTGGGAATTGATTCAGCTATGCCCGGTTTTGATACCCATGTTCCTGGCACCTAACTAAACCACTTTCAGAAGGAAAAAGGTGGCATAACCTCCCTAGAACTAGACTTAAAAGATGCATAGTATACTTATTCTGCAGAACTTTCATCCAGAGATGAAACAGAAAAACCTTGTACCAGCAGGGAGTGGGGCAGTAATCTCCCTCCACTTCCTTGGTGTCTCTGAAAGAGAACGTGATTGTCAGGTACCCTAGAATTAATGACACCTTTTGATGGAAGCATAAGAAGGTCTATGTTTCAAGACTCACAGCCACAGAACAGGAAATGGAGCTGTTTGCAAGGGAAATGAAGTTGCCTTCTCTGGGGGGAAACAAAAAGGAACATTTGAACAGGCAATTGATCAGTAGGAAAACTGCAAGGTGATAAAAGAACTGGAAGTCACAAAAGCCCTTGGCATACTAGTTTTAATAAAAAGGATTGTCTCCAGCTATGATTTATGCGATGAATTCCTTGACATATGTTTCTAAGTGTTATCTTTAACAATGCAGGTGTTTCCATCCAGAGCCAACCCCTCTCTTTACCAAGGATAAAAGAATCCCTTTGGACTATTTATCTGATTGACTAATCAGGATGTATGCTACAGTTTTAGATATGTGACTTTTCACTAATTATTCCTAGGATTAAATTTGAAACCATTATAAAGTAGGTATTCACTAAATATTCCTTTTTAAATTAGATGCTACTTGGTAAAAATCCTAATAATTCTGAGTAAAATATTAAAAACTCCAAATTGGTTTAATATAAGAAAACACATCTTAAAACATTAAAAACAGTTAATATTTAACATTTTGACTCATAATATGGTGACATGTAATTTATTTTGTAATAATTAGATTAGAATCAACAAACTAGATCATATAAAGGTAGTATAACAATCACATGCATTACGTGATCCATAATAGCTCCTTGCTGTGTATATATTATTATATGGCACATAACCATACTAGCTAGTAAAGTGATTTTTCAACTCAAAATGAATATCAGAGTTGCTACTGAGAGTTTTCGGATTGAAAAAACACTGGTAGCTCTGGCACCAAATTACACATCTTGGTAATGAATAAGCATAAAAATCTCTTTGCCTGTGTAGAAACAGCTTTGTCACATGGCAAGAAAAGCATAGCAAAGTTTTCTCTTTTTTTCTCCTTAATACGCTCAGAACTAGCATTCACCTGGCATTCCCTAAGTAGTTTAGGATTTCAGAACTACTGCAAAACAGCCACTTCTCAAAATTGGTGTGACCAAAAGATCCTAAACCATATGCCCCAGATAGTTTTTCTTCTGGAATCTATTGGGAGACCATTTGTTCAAAAGACTCTAGAGAAATTCAGCAACACATCGGGACCCTTGTGCATTATGATTGACCATAAAATACACTGGAATAGTGTGGATGTCATCTCTAGTGTTTTCAGGGGGGAGGAAGGTTGTAGAGAGTAGGTAGCAGAGTCCTCTGACTTTGTGGATTAACATAAAATGGCCATGACTTGTGTATATTGCTTCTATTCACAATCCTTTGGAAATACTGTCTCTAATATAGGAAGACAATAATGAGACTCTTTCATGGAATACCTTATCTATCTATGTATCTATGTATCTATCTATGTATCTATCTATCTATCAATATTTGCAACATCAGATTCATCTGAAAGTTACCCCGAATACATCAAATATCCTTTTAAGTATAAAAGACATACATTAGGATGTTAAGAGATGCTTTTCTACAAGCATAGATCAGCACATCAGAGCCATGATATGTGCTTGGACCAAGTTAAACCATTATTATATACTTCGAACAGACCCAAATAAATAATAATAATTCAAAGTAGCTAAGAAATTTGAAAATAGGTTGATGTAGTTTAATGTTAAATGTTCCTGTATCTATTGATGTATTTATTTATCCTTCCCAATCAAAGAAGACCTTTGTGCCTGCTACAACCCAAAAAACATATGTTGGCTCTTACTTATTACCATACTTTTTTCTTGTTGCTGCTCTTGTTGTTGTTGGTTATAATCATTTTTTCCCCTCTATTCACATTAGATTCTACTTGTGATAGTTTTCAAACCTCTAAGTGTAGATCTGACCCTGGAGAACATGTCAGGGACTGATTGCCTAAAAAACAAACAAACAAACAAAAAGCCTCATGAAAATGGAAATAAATCATATTTAAGAAATCCCTTTGGGAACTTCCCTGGTGGTTCAGTGGTTAAGAATCCACCTGCCAATGCAGGGGACACGGGTTCGATCCCTGGTCCGGGAAGATCCCACATGCCATGGAGCAACTAAGCCCATGAGCCATAACCACTGAGCCTGCGAGCCACAACTACTGAGTCCACGTGCCACAACTACTGAAGCCCCCGTGCCTAGAGCCCATGCTCTGCAACAAGAGAAGCCACCGCAATGAGAAGCCTGCGCACTGCAATGAAGACTGGCCCCCACTCGCCACAACTAGAGAAAGCCCGCGCTCAGCAACGAAGACCCAACTCAAAAAAGAAAACAAAAAAAAGGAACTCCTTTGGAGTTTGTCATCCTACTTGTTTCCATCACTTTAGCCCTGCTCAGTGAATAGTATATTTAAAAAAATGAATAGAAATATTCTTCTTTGGGTTAATTTGCCAACTTTGATGGTATAAACCTAAGATTCATATCTGTAATGAAAACAATATTGTATTTTCAAGATTCACAAATCCCCAAGGAGGTAATGCCTCAAGCATAAACATTGCTAGTTGCATTTATTCACTTGACTCCTCTTGATATTTAAAAAAACAACAACAGCCTTTACAAATAGCATTGTTACAGTGGCTTCGCTTTTCTCCAGAATATCAGTTGGAATTGATATAAGGCCAGGATAACATGAGATGGTGTTTATTTTTAAAGTTACCTCTATAATTGAATCTTCCAATTTCACATTTTTATGTTTCTCCTTTATGATTAGTCTCTGGAGAAAATACAAATTAAAGAGTTTTTATTCAACTGAAATGGAGGCTTTCTTTAGAAGAATTTCTTTCATAAAGCATAGATCAAATCTAACCTCATATTTTGAATATGGAAATTCTCTTGGTGATGAAATTTATACTTAGTAAATGTGGAATGTGTGCTTCATACTTTATGTGTTCTTGAAAATAATCACTATGCCAGTGAACTTCAAGATGATGAAGTTTATAGGGCCCTGGAGCCTGAACAGATCTCACTTCTTGGATTCAAATATGAACTTGCAACCAGAAGTGTGTGTAGAATCAGCACAAATCTGCAGAGTCGTGGCTCTGGTGGGAAGAACATGTGTGCCAGTCAGAGGAGCCCCTGGCTGGTGTAAGTGACTGAGGAATTGAGAACTTTGGCTCGCTAAGTGTAACTGGGTGCTAGACAGGATTCCACTAGAAAACTTGTGCTGAGATTAGACTAGTTTGTAAAGGATGCCAAGAAAAACACAGTTGGTGCTGCTGGGGGCAGACTGAGGCAAGAAGAGTGAAATCATTGGACATTATAGAGTGTTCTAAAAGATGAGGAATTATCTAATAAAAAGTGTTGTTTTTAGTCTTTGGACCTACTTTTTTTGTTTGTTTTCTTTTTCCTTTTCCTCTTCCCTGTCGTGGTCAGTGGTTGACCTACAGCTAGGTTCAGTTATTTGGATTCTCTGACACTAATGTCATCTGGCCTAGGAATTATAATTAATTATTTTCGTGAAATAGTGACTATCTTAAAGCAATTCATTTGTACTGGCAGAAGGTCAAGGCTAGTGTCAGAGTTTTGAGTGCCAGAAAGAATTGGAAATCTTTCTCTTCTCATGTCCTGACAATGAAAGCAAGTAGGTAGTTCCAAAAGGGATCGTGGAGCTTCTGGCATTACTGGCCTTTGCTTTGACAACAAGAAGAGAAAGGAATGATTTTGAAAGACATAGGAAATTTAGTTCTTACCTAGATGGATCATGTCAAGTTTTGGTTTTTCCATTTCCCTATATTTCATTTACTTTTTTGGACAATGCTGTAATTTCACAAACTGGTTGCGAAAATACTGCTGACAGCTGAATTTACATCCCTGGGTCACAATGGTCACCAGGAGATTGGGTCCACAGTGAATAAGCAGCAAGAATCTGGGTAGAGGCAGTGGGCACAGAGATATTATGGTAACAATTTATTTTAAATAGCACATCACCACTCTAACTTTTTTCTAATCCATATAGCTATAAGGTATTTCAACCCTTAGACACAGTGTTGGGATAGGAAAGGAGTAAATCATGTAAATGAACATCTTAACTATATTATTTTGTCTTCAAAAGTCTTTATAATTACATGAAAAATATATTAGTATATTTGAAATGTAGAATTAAAGTCTGAGTTATTGCCAACTAATAAGTGGGTTATTTTATTTATGAAAGTTAGGGGAAGAAGAATGAATCAAACTAATGAACTGAAAACAATTATTTACTGAACAGTACTTTGTTGATAGGAATTAAGCAAGTCCTTTGACTTATAATCTAGTAACAAAGAAAGTTTGCCTATCTATTCCTTTCCCATTCTTTAAGGGAAAGCTATAGGCTTTTAGAAACTCTCAGCCTCTCCTTGGAGCCATGTGCCTTGCTGTGAAAAGAGGAGTAAGACACCAGTGTTTACAGATTGTCTACTTTAAGTCAGGTGTTTTACACACGCTATCTGACAAAACCTGGATTAAATGCTACTGAGGGAAGCGTTATAGTCATCTTTTTAGTGAATAATAGCATGAACCTCGAAGGGAAAAAAATAACTCCACCAAAGGTATATTGTTAATAAGTGATGAAGTTTGGATTTTGAACCAGATCCTTTCTATCCACAAATTCACATTTGATTTACTTCACTGACAAGCTAGAAGTGGAAAGCAATGAAACATATTTCTCAAAACCTGTACTTTTACCCTTAGCACCACGGGAATGAAAAAAATCAATGGAAAAAAAAAAAAAAGCCTGTTTCATTCACAATTTATACATTCCGTGAGAGTAGTTTGGAGCAGTGAATGACCAAGGCTGGAGCAAAGAACTAACAAATGTGCCTGTAGTCTCCTCTACAGATCCTCACTCTCTGGAAAAGCCCGATGCTTTTGTACTGTTTTTCTTACGTGATGGTCAGTCAAGTGTGGTCACAAGAGGAGACACAGGAGAGGCTCGGGCAAACAAAGTTTCTTATGCTCACAGGTCCAAGAGACAGGAAGCAGGCAGGGCCACATGGGAAAGACACCAGGGTGGTCAGGAGCCAGACGGCAAGAGTGAGGGGAAAGCCTTAGGCCAGAGCCTTTACTGGGGTTTCTGTGGGAATGGCAAGGCAGGGCAAGGAGAACAGTTTCGGATTGGCTGGTTTGAATTTTTTCAGTGGGCTTTATACAGCTATAGGGGTGGTCCCGAGTTGCCTGGTACCTGACCCTGGCATGATTAAGGCAAAGGAATAGTTCCTCTTGAGGAGTATGGCAGATAGAGGAGCTGCTGGCTCTGGCTTGGTTAGTGTGCATTTCAAAACACACTCTGGGCTGGACCCTTTGCCGTCATCTGTAAGAACTGGTTGACCCTGGGAGGGGCAAACTCTCCCCAGCTGCAAAGGTGTTGTTTTTTTTTAAGATATCAAAACATTATAATACACAGAAAATTAAAAAGATATACGCTACACCTGACGGACTGTCTCACATGTTATGGTTAATGCTGTCCCTTGAATTTCAAGTCACTATCCCCTCAGGTCTTTGGTTCAAGAATATGTGAACACTCTTGACCACCTGATTGGCAGACATTCTTCCACCATCGAGAGAAGCCTGAGTCTTAGTTAGTTCAGATTTCTGACTTCCTTCATGTAATCCACATGACTCAAGAGAAAGGTGACCACGCCATGGGTGAGCCTGAATTATCTAAGGGTAACTGCCCTTTCTGATTAGTAATTGAGTCCAGTTGTGGGTATGTGATTCTGTAAAGATTTCTGGAGGGTTCTAGAGAAGCTTTCATAGATCTGTGAAGACTTCTAGAGGGTTCTAGAGAAGCTTTCATAGATCTGCTGAAAGGAACACAGAAAGCCTTTCTCTTTCATTTTGAACACTTGTGACATTAATGCATCAGGCAACCACTGCATGAACGCAAGGGGAGACAACCTCGCGATGAAGCCAGCATTGCACAGGACAGAGCAGGTAGACAGGACTCGTGAAGTAAAGGTATAGTGGGGCTGAGGGTTCAACAGTCCTACCTCTGGATGTCCCTCATTGTCTGAGCCAGGTTGACGTGGATTTTCTATTGCACTTTTGGCTCCAAAAGCTTGCTCCTGATACAGGAGTTTTAGATAAGTGGGAAAAGGCTGGAGAGGACCCCCACTACAACATTGGCTTGGTGTTTATCCAGGACTACTGTTTAGAAGCCCTACTATTCCACTTTTGCTTTTCAGAAGGTGTTGCATTAAAGAGAAAGAGTAGAAAGGAAGGCATTTTCTGTAAACTTATGTCCCAGAATTAGGATCACACAGTAGGAAGTTAGTTGAACATCTGCACTGTGTCAGTCACTCTTCTGGGCTGTAGAAATATAGTGAAAAGCAGACAAAACCTCCAAAGACAAGTTACTAACTATTTTAAAGGAGCAGAAAGACAGCAAACAAATCAGCAAATAAGTATATAAAAGGCCAGGTGGCATGAATATTTTCATGCCAAGGCAAAATAATATTCTAAGTAAATATTAGAAAGTGCTATGAAGAAGAGTAAGAGAGAGTAAGGCAATAGAGAATGGCAGTGTGTATGGGGGGGGGGTACTATTTCATATAAGGTGCTAAGAGATGATCTTCCAAAGAAAGGGCATATATGCAGAAACCCCAAAGACTGAGAGAAGCAGTCATGGAGTTATCTGGAGGAAAACTCTTCCAGGCAGCAGGAACAGCAAGTGCAAAAACCCAGAGGTAGGACCATTCCTGGGTTAGAAGAATGTCAAAAAGAACAGTTTGGCTGTAGTAGAATGAATGAGAGGAGAGGGAGAAGATGAGGACAGAGAGCGGGGACACATGCCTTTTTGGCAGACATCGGGCATCACAGGACACAATAAAGACTTTGGACTTTCTTCTTTTCAAGAGCTTTGTGTGGAGGCGTGAGATTCTCACTGAAGTGAGAAAATAGACGCTAAGGAGGTAAGACTAGAGGCAGGGAGACATGTTAGGAGGCAAATGCAATAGTCCAAATGAGAGAAAATGATGACTTAAATTTGGAAGACAACATGAAGGTAGTAAGAAGTTGCCAGATTCTGAATATATTCTGAATCTTACTGAAAGATTGACTATGCAGTATGAGAGAAAGAAGGGCTTCAAGAATTATTCCATGATTTTGGTCTGAATAAGTAGAATCATCTTTTTGTAAGATTGTGGTAACTGCAAGATGGGCTACTTTGGAGGAGGGTGGAGTTACAAGTTCAATTTTGGAATTAGCAATTTTCAAATTTAGGATTAGTGAAGAAAATTCAGATTTTTGTGGCCCTCCACAGAGAAGTGTTGAGTAAGAAGCTGGGTGTCCAGCTGTAGAATTCAGAAAAGAAACTTAAGGCTGCAAACCTCAGTTTGAAAGTTGTCAGAATCTGAATGTATTGAAAGTAGTGGGACAAAATAAAATCATTTGGGGAATGAATACAGACAGAGCAGAGTTTTAAGACTGATTCTTGGGCACATCAATGTTTAGCAGTTAGGAAATATGAACATTACCCAGGGTAGGAGGGAAGAGATTAGAAGGGGAGGCCAGTGAGTTAAAAAAAAAAAAAAAAAAAAAAAAAGACAGGGCTGTTCCAGAAGCCAAGTGAAGAATGTGTTTTAATGAAGAAGGAATGAGCAAGTCCTTCAAATACCACTAATTGGTAGAGTAAAACGAGAACTGGAAAATGACCATGATTTTATGAGGAAAAGGCCAAATTCAACTTGCTTGGCTTTTCTTTTCTGCAGGTACCACCTTACCATAGTTCTTTAGCATTTGGAATGCAGACTAATTAGACTACTTATTTTTGAGATTATATTTGATTTCTTATCCTAGCCAATAAGTGGTATAAACTTAAATATGATTAGCAAGCTGAAAACACCTGCCTCTGTGCTTCTACCTAGACTCTAATTTGGTGAGTGAGTTAGGAGTATTCAGAGGGTCATCCTACAGTTACATGGGACTCCTGAAAATATGCAAATAACCCACCCCTCCGCCAAAGCATTACATCTCTCATTGGGCTTTAAGGTACACATTTCCAAAGCCACCAGGAAAGGTTTAAAACCAATCTGATTGGCTTTAGCAATAGTCGAAGGACGAGGACAGCATATACTAATGATTTCTGGCAAGCCATTTGGAGATTTTTATTTAACTTTCACTATATATAGCTGTTAAATTATCAGAAGACCTCATGCCAATATAATAGGGTAAGTCTTCCAAACTAAAGCATTTCCACATCTGTGAAACAGCTGAATTTATTTTAAGTTTGTGAATCTATGTAGTTATAAATTTAATTAAATTCCAAATGATATATTAATGAAGAATTCCGGCTTCCAAACTGAATATTATACTCAAATTTTGGCCTCTATTTTTAATATTGACCATCAAATATTCAAACTAAAGGCTTTTTTTAATTAAAAAAAATTTTTTTTGATGTGGATCATTTTTAAAGTCTTCATTGAATCTGTTACAGTATTGCTTCTATTTTACCTTCTGGTTTTTTGGGTTTTAGCCGGGAGGCATGTGGGATCCTAGCTCCCTGACCAAGGGATTGAACCCACACCCCCTGCATTGGAAGTTGAAGTCTCAACCACTGGACTGCCAGGGAAGTCCCTAAAGGCTTTGTATTTTCCTTTGTAGTAGAAACAATGTCTTGAGGCTGAAGAGAGCTGATGGAGTGCGGTACAATGAAAGGGAAGGCTATGTTGTTTACATAGTAGTTAGCAGTTAATCTTAAGCTCTTTCTTGATTATTTCTATGTGAATATAGAAGTTAAAGAAATGACCAGCTTTTTATTAAATTTCAGTTCTTACTACTCTTTCTTCAAAGAGATAATTTTTGTCTTCTAATAAATACGTGATTCACAGAAATCTTAGTTTTCACTATAGAGGCATTAGTGATTTTCTGTGGCTACAGATCTGAGAAAAGCCTCACTGCCACTGAATGAATTCAGTAGGAATATTGTAGACAATATATTTATTACTAATTAGAGATAAATGTTAGTCAGTTCTTAAAGAAAAGAATAAATCAGCATGTCCATGAGTAATTATTTAATAGTTTTTTCATGTTCCAGGCACTGTAATAAGCTCTTGATATGTAATTAATTCCTGGGAAGAACTCTAGGGATAGGACTATTTTACAGATGAGCACTGTTTTAAACAATGGAAACTGGGGTCTGGAAATTTTAAGTAATTTGGTGAAAGTCACAGTAGGTATGTTGGCTTGCCAGGCTCTTAATCAATACTCTATACTGAGCCACTATGTACAAGTCCAAGTCCTCTTGTAAAGCTTCCATTCCAGAGGAGGAGATAAACAATAAATAAATCAATATATGCAATTTTTTCACATAGATATCCCAAAATTTCTTGAGGTTTATTTTTTCTGAGTGGTGAATAGCTCTAATAGATACAAATATTATTCCTAGTTCATTTTAAAAATACAAGACACGTATGTATTTTATTTAACTTATTAATAAATGAGGAAACCAATAAGATATTAGAACATGTTCGAAAGAGAATTCAGAGAGCACAGATATGGGGAGTCAGAACTGCTGAAATGAATGTGTTAATAGTTAATGAGTTCCTGGAGGTGCACTAGACAAATTCACTTTCTGTGGACATGAATCATTTTCATTGCTACCAATTTCTACAAGTTACCAAGTTATAAACTTGCTCAACAATAATAAATGCAGATAAACCAAGAGTATACTAGACAGGACACCAATTTATCTTTTTGCCGTTCAAAGTCTTTAATACCTTTTCTGACAATCTATTCATCCTGTGATCATAGTAATCTCAAAGATTATCCTTGAGCATAAAAATAGTGCTGTTAGACCTGATTATTTCCCCAAGTGCAGCAAGAGTGTAATTAATCGTGTAGACTCCTTGAGTTTCTTTGCAATCCTGAGTCATACATACAGTACTGAACAGCTAAAAAGGCCATAAATTAATGTCTGCCTAGATATTTTCATAAGGAATCTCAGATTTTACTTTTTTTTTTTAACATCTTTATAGAAGTATAATTGCTTAACAGTGTTGTGTTAGTTTCTGCTGCATAACAAAGTGAATCAGCTATATGCATACTTATATCCCCATATCCCCTCCCTCTTGCATCTCCGTCCCACCTTCCTTATCCCACCCCTCTAGGTGGTCACAAAGCACCGAGCTGATCTTCCTGTGCTATGCAGCTGTTTCCCACTAGGTATCTGTTTTACATTTGGTAGTGTATATATGTCAGTGCAACTCTCTCACTTCGTCCCAGCTTTCCTTTCCCCCTCCCCTTGTCCTGAAGTCCATTCTCTACATTGGCGTCTTTATTCCTGTCCTGCCCCTAGGTTCATCAGAAACTGTTTTTTTTTTTAGATTCCACATATATGTGTTAGCATACGGTATTTGTTTTTCTCTTTCTGACTTACTTCACTCTGTATGACAGACTCTAGGTCCATCCACCTCACTACAAATAACTCAATTTCATTTATTCTTATGGCTGAGTAATATTCCATTGTATATGTGTGCCACATCTTCTTTATCTATTCATCTGTAGATAGACGCTCAGGTTGCTTCCATGTCCTGGCTATTGTAAATAGTGCTGCAATGAACATTGTGGTATATGACTACTTTTGAATGATGGTTTTCTCAGGGTATATGCCCAGTAGTGGGATTGCTGGGTCATATGGTAATTCTATTTTTAGTTTTTTAAGGAACCTCCATACTGTTCTCCATAGTGGCTGTATCAGTTTACATTCCCACCAACAGTGCAAGAGGGTTCCCTTTTCTCCACAACCTCTCCAGCATTTATTGTTTGTAGATTTTTGATGATGGCCATTCTGACCAGTGTGAGATGATACCTCATTGTAGTTTTGTTTTGCATTTCTCTAATGATCAGTGATATTGAGCATCTTTTCATGTGTTTGTTGGCAATCTGTATATCTTCTT
Organism: Balaenoptera ricei; assembly: GCF_028023285.1. Taxonomy (NCBI): domain Eukaryota; kingdom Metazoa; phylum Chordata; class Mammalia; order Artiodactyla; family Balaenopteridae; genus Balaenoptera; species Balaenoptera ricei. The sequence continues at coordinate 69,882,572 of NC_082647.1, forward strand.
TGGAGAAATGTCTGTTTAGGTCTTCTGCCCATTTTGCGATTGGGTTGTTTGTTTTATTGATATTGAGCTGCATGAGCTGCTTGTATATTTTGGAGATTAATCCTTTGCCAGTTTCTTCATTTGCAAATATTTTCTCCCATTCTGAGGATTGTCTTTTTTATGGTTTCCTTTGCTGTGCAAAAGATTTTAAGTTTCATTAGGTCCCATTTGTTTATTTTTGGTTGTATTTCCATTTCTCTAGAAGGTGGGTCAAAAAGGATCTTCCCGTGATTTATGTCATAGAGTGTTATGCCTATGTTTTCCTCTAAGAGTTTTATAGTATCTGGCGTTACATTTAGGTCTTTAATCCATTTTGAGTTTATTTTTGTGTATGGTGTTAGGAAGTGTTCTAATTTCATTCTTTTACATGTAGCTGTCTAGTTTTCCCAGCACCACTTATTGAAGAGGCTGTCTTTTCTCCATTGTATACTCTTGCCTCCTTTATCAAAGATAAGGTGACCATATGTGCGTGGGTTTATCTCTGGGCTTTCTATCCTGTTCCATTGATCTATATTTCTGTTTTTGTGCCAATACCATACTGTCTTGATTACTGTACCTTTGTAGTATAGTGTGAAGTCAGGGAGTCTGATTCCTCCAGCTCCGTTTTTCTTTCTCAAGATTGCTATGGCTATTCAGGATCTTTTGTATTCCCATACAAATTGTGAAATTTTTTGTTCTAGTTCTGTGAAAAATGCCATTGGTAGTTTGATAGGGATTGCATTGAATCTGTAGATTGCTTTGGGTAGTATAGTCATTTTCACAATCTTGATATTTCCAATCCAGTAACATGGTATATCTCTCCACCTGTTTGTATCATCTTTAATTTCTTTCATCAGTGTCTTATAGTTTTCTGCATACAGATCTTTTGTCTCCTTAGGTAGGTTTATTCCCAGGTATTTTATTCTTTTTGTTGCAATGGTAAATGGGAGTGTTTCCTTAATTTCTCTTTCAGAGTTTTCATTATTAGTGTATAGGAATGCAAGAGATTTCTGTGCATTAGTTTTGTATCCTGCTACTCTACTAAATTCATTGATTAGCTCTAGTAGTTTTCTGGTAGCACCTTTAGGATTCTCTATGTGTACTATCATGGCATCTGCAAACAGTGACAGTTTTACTTCTTCTTTTCTGATTTGGATTCCTTTTATTTCTTTTTCTTCTCTGATTGCTGTGGCTAAAACTTCCTAATCGATATTGATAATAGTGGTGAGAGTGGGCAACCTTGTCTTGTTCCTGATCTTAGTGGAAATGATTTCAGTTTTTCACCATTGAGAATGATGTTGCCTGTGGGTTTGTCATATATGGCCTTTATTATGTTGAGGTAGGTTCCCTCTATGCCTACTTTCTGGAGAGTTTTGATCATAAATGGGTGTTGAACTTTGTCAAAAGCTTTTTCTGCGTCTATTGAGATTATCATATGGGTTTTATCCGTCAGTTTGTTAATATGGTGTATCACATTAATTAATTTGCGTATACTGAAGAATCCTTGTATCCCTGGATAAACCCCACTTGATCATGGTGTATGATCCTTTTAATGTGCTGTTGGATTCTGTTTGCTACTATTTTGTTGAGGATTTTTGCATCTATGTTCATCAGTGATATTGGCCTGTAGTTTTCTTTTTTTGTGACATCTTTGTCTGGTTTTGGTATCAGGGTGATGGTGGCCTCGTAGAGTTTGGGAGTGTTCCTCCCTCTGCAATATTTTGGAAGAGTTTGAGAAGGATAGGTGTTAACTCTTCTCTAAATGTTTGATAGAATTCGCCTGTGAAGCCACCTGGTCCCGGGCTTTTGTTTGTTGGAAGATTTTTAATCACAGTTTCAATTTCAGTGGTTGTGATTGGTCTGTTTATATTTTCTATTTCTTCCTGGTTCAATCTTGGAAGGTTGTGCTTTTCTAAGAATTTGTCCATTTCTTCCAGGTTGTCCTTTTATTGGCATATAATTGCTTGTAGTAATCTCTCATGACCCTTTGTACTTCTGTAGTGTCAGTTGTTACTTCTCCTTTTTCATTTCTAATTCTTTTGATTTGAGTCTTTTCCCTTTTTTTCTTGATGAGTCTGGCTAATGGTTTATCAATTTTATTTATCTTCTCAAAGAACCAGCTTTTAGTTTTATTGATCTTTGCTACCGTTTCCTTCATTTCTGTTTCACTTATTTCTGATCTGGTCTTTATGTTTTCTTTCCTTCTGCTAACTCTGGGTTGTTTTTGCTCTTTTCTCTCTAATTGCTTTAGGTGTAAGGTTAGGTTGTTTATTTGAGTTGTTTCTTGCTTATTGAGGTAGGATTGTATTGCTATAAACTTCCCTCTTAGAACTACTTTTGCTGCATCCCATAGGTTTTGGGTGTCATGTTTTCATTGCCATTTGTTTCTAGGTATTTTTTGATTGCCTCTTTGATTTCTTCAGTGATCTCTTAGTTATTTAGTAGTGTATTGTTTAGCCTCCATGTGTTTTTTTTTTTTTTTACAGATTTTTTCCTGTAATTGATATCTAGTCTCATAGCGTTTTGGTCAGAAAAGATACTTGATACGATTTCAATTTTCTTAAATTTACCAAGGCTTGATTTGTGACCCAAGATATGATCTATCCTGGAGAATGTTCCATGAGCACTTGAGAAGAAGATGTATTCTATTGATTTTGGATGGAATGTCCTATAAATATCAATTAAGTGCATCTTGTTTAATGTGTCATTTAAAGCTTGTGTTTCCCTATTTATTTTCATTTTGGATGATCTGTCCATTGGTGAAAGTAGGGTGTTAAAGTCCCCTACTATGATTGTGTTACTGTCGATTTTCCCTTTTATGGCTGTTAACATTTGCCTTATGTATGGAGGTGCTCCCGTGTTGGGTACATAAATATTTACAATTTTTATACCTTCTTCTTGGATTCATCCCTTGATCATTATGTAGTGCCCTTTTTTGTCTCTTGTAATAGTCTTTATTTTAAAGTCTATTTTGTCTGATATGAGAATTGCTACTCCAGCTTTCTTTTGATTTCCATTTGCATAGAATATCTTTTTCCATCCCCTCACTTTCAGTCTGTATATGTCCCTAGGTCTGAAGTGGGTCTCTTGTAGACAGCGTGTGTATGGGTCTTGTTTTTGTATCCATTCAGCCAGTCTATGTCTTTTGGTTGCAGCATTTAATCCATTTACATTTAAGGTAATTATCGATATGTATGTTCCTATTACCATTTTCTTAATTGTTTTGGGTTTGTTTTTGTAGGTCTTTTCCTTCTCTTGTGTTTCCTTCCTAGAGAAGTTCCTTTAGCATTTGTTGTAAAGCTGGTTTGGTGGTGCTGAATTCTCTTGACTTTTGCTTGTCTGTAAAGGTTTTAATTTCTCCGTCAAATCTGAATGAGATTCTTGCCTGGTAGAGTAATCTTGGTTGTAGGTTTTTCCCCTTTCATCACTTTAAATATGTCCTGCCACTCCCTTCTGGCTTGCAGAGTTTCTGCTGAAAGATCAGCTGTTAACCTTATGGGGAGTCCCTTGTGTGTTATTTGTTGCTTTTCCCTTGCTGCTTTTAATATTTTTTCTTTGTGTTTAATTTTTGATAGTTTGATTAATATGTGTCTTGGCATGTTTCTCTTTGGATTTATCCTGTACAGTACTCCGTGCTGCCTGGACTTGTTTGACTATTTCCTTTCCCTTATTAAGGAAGTTTTCAACAATAATCTCTTCAAATATTTTCTCAGACCCTTTCTTTTCTCTTCTTCTTCTGGGACGACCCCTAAAATTCGAATGTTGGTGTGTTTAATGTTTTCCCAGAGGTCTCTGAGATGGTCCTCGATTCTTTTCATTCTTTTTTCTTTATTCTGCTCCTTGGCAGTTGTTTCCACCATTTTGTCTTCCAGCTCATTTATCTGTTCTTCTTCCTCAGTTATTCTGTTATTGATTCCTTCTATAGTATTTTTAATTTCAATAATTGTCTTTTTCATCACTGTTTGCTCTTTATTTCTTCTAGATCCTTGTTAAAAGTTTCTTATATTTTCTGCATTCTGTTTCCAAGATTTTGGATCATCTTTACTATCATTACTGTGAATTCTTTTTCAGATAGCTTGCCTATTTCATATTAATTTATTTGGTCTTGTAGGTTTTTACCTTCCTCCTTCATCTGTAACATATTATTTTGTTGTTTCTTTTTTTTTTTTGATGGGTGGTGCTGTATTCCTGTCTTACTGGTTGTTTGGTCTGAGACGTCCAGCACTGGAGTTTGCAGCCAGTTAGATAGAGCTGGGTCTTGGTGCTGAGATGAGGACCTCTGGGACTCTTCACTCTGAATGATATTCCCTGCGGTCTGAAGTTGTCTGTTAGTCCAGCAGTTTGGACTTGGAGTTCCCACCACAGGAGCTCAGCCCCAACCTCTGGCCTGGGAACTAAGATCCCGTAAAATTCGTGGTGTGGTAAAAAAAATAAATAAATACAAGGAAGAATGAAAGAAAAAAGGAGCAGTACAATATCAAAGAATAAAAAAGAAAATAAAATTAGAAAGATAAAAATGTATTACGAAAATAAAACTATAATTGAAACAACTGCTACAAGGTAAAATAAAACAACAGCAGAAAAAAGAAGAAAAAAAAGGAGTGGGGGTGGACAACAAGCCAAAAGAAGAAATCACTAACAAAGTATAAAGAATAAAATAAAATTAGAAAAATAAAACATTTATTAGGAAAAATAAAAATATAAAAGAATCAACAACAATGAATCAACAAGGTAAAACAGCACCCCAATCTAAAAGAGGAAAAAAGAAAAGAAAAAAAAAAAAGGAAAAAAAAAGCCTTGGCTATGGGGGCGGAGTTTAGGTGGGGGGTGTTGAACTTAGGCAGGGGCAGGTTTTCGGGGAGTGGAATCTGGGCGGGTGGGGGGGTGACATTTGTGTGTGGGGCGGAGCCTAGGCGGGGTGACATTGAAGTGTGGGGTGGTGCCTCTGCTTAGGACCTGCGCAGAAGGGGAGAGGCAGCAGGTGGAAAGGAGGGCCTGTGGAGTGAGGGGTTCTAGGATTTGGAGGTAGGGCCCTGAGTGAGGGCGTGTGGGTGGGGTTTAGGCCCAGCTCATTGGAGGGGGTCTCTGAATGTAGAGGTGGGGCCCTGGGTGGGGGTGTAGGGGCGGGGCTTGGGCTCTGCGCAGCAGGAGGGAGGCTCCGAGGGCAGAGTATTAGGGCCAGGAGCTCAACAGGCTTCCCAGTGCCTAAGTGGACAGGGAAAGCACTGGCCCCGTTCCCTTCCATTCCTTCACGCCCATCCCCCACCATCTCTTCCACGGTCTCCCCCGGACCTCTAACCATGGGTGGGTCCTGCTGGGTGTAAGAACTCCTTCCCTCCCCCAGCCACCCCTCAGGGGTGCCAGTCCCAGAGGTCTGGCCTTTACTTTTGCTCCTCCTTCCCTCCCTCCCACTCCCTCAGGACCTGCGTGGCTCAAGGGGGCCTTGGTGGTCAGAGGATCAGACCCAGGATCTCAACAGGTTCCTGGGCATCCAAGTGGGCAGGGGAAACCTGGCCACGCTCCCTTTTGATACTCTGCCCTCCCAGTGGTTCCTCTATTTCCCCCTTCGGGTGTGGGATCCCTTCCCCTCCCCCAGCTGCCCCTCAGGGGCGCCAGTCCCCTACCGCCTCCACTTCTCCACCCCTTTCACTCCCCCTATGCCCTGTGTCCTACCTGGTCCCTGGGGGTTCCTCCCACCGGTGCCTGGTAGGTGCCGTAGCTGTGAGGAGACGCGAATTCTGCGTCCTCCTAGTACGCCATCTTGACCCTGCCCCCAGATCTTACTTTTTTAAAGCCTCTATTTTTCTATCCCAAGGCCAGGAAGCCAAGCCCAAGAATGTCTCTCCACCAGGTTTTACTAGCAGTACCTACACATCGAAGTGAATTCCTATCTTCTGGAAGTCCCCCAAATTTTTAAAGATTCCTAGTCTGCCAAGAATTTTCTTACTACGCTTTAGGATAAGGCTGGGACCCTGTAAGCCGGGTATTGGGCCAGTTTTCTTGGGAGAAGTTTGGAGGCATTGGCTCTGTATTTTTTTTTTTCCCCCTTAAAGGCAGCTTGTCACACCTGATTTAAAAAGTTTCAGTCTCTAATACTTATACAACACCCCAGGCAAAATCTTGAAGTACAGATTCGTACTGTGGCTATGCAAATATTTCCATGAAAGGTAAAGAGACATACTAAGTTCCTGAAAATAGAAACTTAAAACTATACCAACAATATTCCAAACAAATAATCACAATAAAATTATCTTCATCGCTTTTCTTATTCAGCTCCAGGAAATGAATTCTTATCCTACTGGATCTTGGATTAGTGGTCTGGCTTCATGAAGCCATCTAGCAGTGTGGTGTGAAAGTTGTCTGTGAGATGTAAGTTCTAAAGGCTGTACTCAAGAAACTATTCTTCGAAATGTCAATCATTTAAAGTCTCAGAGACCTTCTCTTTTGATGACACAACTCTGGCCCGTAGCTTATGGCAGAGACTTCAAGCAAGAATCAGAGTAAATCAAAACTGTTTAGAGACTTAATGGCTTTTGTTAATATATCACCATGGTCAATAATATTATCATCATAATCAATAATATCAAAGAGAGTAAAATTCTCTATTGGGGTATAGCCTATATCTATTTTATAGAAGTTTTGATCAATTTCCCTTGGGAGTAAAACTGTATTATGGATAAAAAGGACACTGAAAAATTTCCAGGGACTTCCCATGTTTCTGAAATATTTACATTAACAGCAGTTCATCCACACACACATTATCTAGAAAAGGCTGAGTGTCTCTTCCGAACTGGTAACTTTTCTATGTGATTCTTGCAATAGTAGTAGATCAAATGAACATAAAGTTGTCTCACATCTCTTTATTTATCAGGTAATAGAACAAATCTTTGTGATTCCTCAGGAGACCTCTGGGAAATCTCAAACATAGTTTTAGGAGTAAAATACATCCTGAAAATGTTTTTATTCTTTTCTAAATTCAGTTTTCAGGAAGGCAAAAGCAAAAGAGTAGTCACAGGCAATTTGGGCACTTTAATAAAATAGGATAATTGTGTCTGAGAAACAATTCCTAGTTACCTATCTAATCAAAGTGACAAAAGATTTTAAAAACAAACCTAGAAGGTAATATCATTGTAAGAACTTTAGCTCTTTAATAACTGAGGAAACTGTATTCTTTTTTGTTTGTTTCTGTTTAATTAAATAATCAAAGACATAATTAAGTAAACATAAAGCACAGAAAATTGTTCTGATGAGACAGTCTCTGCTAGGTAAGCAAGTTACAGAGAAAGTAAAGAAAATCCTCTCATGATGTAGATGAAGGCATGAATCAGTAAACCAAGGAATTAAGCCCATCAAAAGTGAGCAAATGTTACTAAAATTTAACATATTTCATAGCTTCTTTTCAGATTTAGGTATTATAAACCACGGCTAATTAATTCCAACTTTCCAAGTTTTGTCCTGTATTTCACCCTTTCATATTCTGGAACATACTGACCTTTTATTGGAGGACAACATATGGTCTAGGACCCCTGGGGAATTCTTCAGAGGTCTATGAGGTCAAAACTCTTTTCATAATAACATTAAGATTTTTTTTTTTCATTTTCATTCTCTCACAAGTGTGCATTGGAGCTTTCCAGCAGTGACATGATGTCTGATATTGTGATAGATTGGATGCAGAAGCAGGTTGAGAATCCAGCTGTCATCTATTATTTCATATATTAAAGATATTTTTTAAAATGTGAAGCAATGTTACTCTTCTAATAAAAAGCTTTTTAGTAAATAGTTATTTTAATAAAAATATGTTCTTTCTATCAAGATGTGATTGATTTACTCCTTCTATCTTTAAATAAACCAATAAATTTGTATATTAAAAATCTCTTAGTTTTAAGCTTTAATATCAAACATTGATAGTTATAACCCACAAGATAATGCTCTTTGGGGTTGACAATAATTTCTAATAGTTTAAAGGTAGGCAGAGATGAAAAAGTTTGGGGAAAGCTACTTTAGGAAAACTGTACTCCTTTTCCTTAAAAAAGAAAAGCACAGAGTTGCATTTTTCTGTCACTATTGCTCCCTGTGTGGTCTCAACCACCATAATGATTGTAACTTTTAACCATGGTAACTAACTTCTATATCTAAAGTCATAGGAAGAAACACATTTTTAAAAATGTAATTTGAATATATATGTAGGCCATCCTTTTACAGAATAGACATAAAATATGAACTACACTGATAGACAGGATACTAATATCTAGATAAGAACAAAAATAGCTCTGGAAGATAAGAGAGACCAGACACATCAGAGCACATGTTTTAGAGATTAACAAAACTTCATTAAAATCACAAGTTATCACACAGAGGAATTCAATATTCACCAAGAGACAGGCTCTCTATTTTATGAATGTAGCCTGAAAAATCTAACAAGAACACAGGAAGAAGGACAGTCAGAATCTCAGCCAAAGCAAATAAGCTTTAGTTAGAAAGACTCATGTTAGACCAATTGAATAGCTGTACACTCCCGACCATCTTACACCTCCCTAAAGGGATGGGAAAACCTGCACTTATCTAGGAATTCACTGAAGACCTAATGACAGAGAGAAGCTACAAGTGACTTTCTTTGTGAAGATTATTTTGGCTCTGGTGGGTTTTGTTTGTTTGTTGCTTTTCTCTGCAAAAAAAGAAAATCTATTATCAGTACTGTTTTTGGTTCTTACTAGGAAATGGTGACACAACAGCTGAGTACACTCATAGAGTCTGGTGAATGGGAAGAGAGTACATATGAATGTGAAAAGTCATCTCGATTTCAGGAATTTGTAGGAAATGCCCTGTGCAGTCAAAGAAGGCTCTACACAACTATTAATGAAAGCCGTCTGTGTGCTTCTTAGCTGAGAGAGATGTTCCCATCTTGGCTTGTGAGAAACTTTGTTTTTTAATTTTTTACTTATAGTTATTTATTTAATTGCATGAATGTAAAATGACACTGAGATACTGTACCAAGTTTTAATATCATATTGGGAAGCATTAGAGTGAAAGATTATAGTCACTATAGCTAATGCATTGGACCAGAGACACTCACGTGTACTGTTCAAGAGTGAACTCTGAATCTTCTCTGGAGGACTATTAGCCACATAGTTAAAGCCTTTAAAACTGTGTCAGTCCTGTAATGCAGCAATTCTGCTTCCAGAAACTTAACTTAAAGAAACCCTCAGATGTCATCAGTGTTAATATAGTTAATTATTATTAACAAATAATAATAAAGAAGTAGAAACAAACTGAACAAGCATCAATCCAGAATTGGTTGAAGAAAGTAACAGTTCATCCATGTAATAAAACACTATTAGTAGTTACAAATAATGATGTGACTTCATTTATGTCTTCATTCACTCAACAAATATTTGTTTGTAATATTCTAGGCACTATTATATAAGTTGGGCATACAGAAATAAACAAAAAAGGAAAGTCCCTGTCCTCCAGGAGATTACATTCTAGCCAGAGAGAGAGGCAAAAACACAATAATAATAGGGCTAATATATCACGTTAGTACTAAGGAGAAAAATGAAGGAGGGAAATGGGAAGGCGGATTTATGATAGGGTGGCTGAGGAAGGATCCACAGAGAGGGTGAATTTGCAACAAGATGTGAAATAGATGAGAGAATAAACCACATAGATATCTGGAAGAATAGGATCCTATACAGAGGGAACAGCTAATACCAAAGCCCCTGAAGAACAGCAAGGGGTCAGCATGGGTGGAATGGAGTGAGCAAAAAGACACATCCTAGATGGTGAGGTCAGAGAGGTAAAGGACTTTACCTCTGTAAAGTGCCAGTGAAGGACTTTGACCACTGGAGAAGAAAGAACAGAAAGGTAATGTGATTCGTCTTACATGATAAGATTACACTGACTGCTATGTTAAGAATAGATAAGAATGAGCTAAAGGTGGAAGGAAAAAGAGGAGTTGTAAGGTTTCTTCAATTATCTAAGCAAGTGATAAAGGGGCTTGGACCTGAGTGTAGTAATGGACGTGGTAAGTGGTAAATTCAGGGCTTATTTGGAAAGACAACAGCATTTTTATCAAATCAGATCTGGGATATCAGTAAAATAATTAAAAGATGACTTCAAGATTTATTTCTTGAATAACAGGGAGGATGGAGTTATCATTTATTGAGATAGGAAACAGGAATAAGTTTGGCAGGTAATATCAACAAGATTTGAACTTGAACTTTGAAGTTTTGAATCTTAAGTTTGAGATGCCTATGAAATCATCAAATAGAGATGTCAAATAGTCACTTGTATGTATCAGTCAGGAATTCAGAGAAGTACAGGCTGGAGATATATATTCAGGAGATGCCATCCTGTAAATGGTATTTAAAGGCATTGGATTACATATGAGCACGATGGGTATAAGCATAGAAAGACAGGAGAAGAGGTGAAAGGACTGAGCCCAATAACACTCCAAATGTTTAAAGACTGGAATTGAGAAGTCAAGGAAACCAAGGGAATTCCCTGGTGGTCCAGTGGTTAGGACTGGGTGCTTTCACTGCTGGGGCCCAGGTTCAATTCCTGGTCAGGGACCTAAGATCCTGCAAGCTGTGCCGTGCGGCCAAAAAAAAAAAAGAGAGAGAGACCAAGAAAAAGAGGCCAGAAAATAAAAATTAGAAGAGGCTCTAGAAGCCAAGTGAAGACAGTGGTTCAAGAAAAGAGAGGGATCCACAATGTCAAGTAAAGGTCAAGTAAAATGAGGAATGAGGATTGCACATTGAAATAGAAGTTAGTAGTTATCTTATGGAACAGTCAGTGGAGTGGATATAAAAGTCTAATTGAATCTAAATTTATAGATAGGTAACATTTTTGAAGCCTACTTAAAAGAATAATTAGGGTATAAAACAACACATATTTGGAAAGTATAGTATGAATTTGTTAAATATGTATGTTCATATCAGTGTTATTTTTTTCTTAAATTTTACCCCCAGACTGTACATTTCATACCCATGACCCTTTTATTTTGTAACTGGAAGTTTGTATGTCTTAATCTCCCTCACCTATTTCTCTAGCAAACAGGTGGTTGCCAGAGAGGAGGGAAGTGGCGAGATAAGAGAAATATCAGTGTGTCTTTATATGTATATGTGTACATGTTTAGTATTAAAATACATATGAAATAAAGTCCACCAAGATATTAACAGGGACTATTTTATCAAGTGATGTATTAAATCCTCTACTTTTGGGGTTTTCTCTGTAGCTTTTTTTTTTTTCTAGTGAGTATCTATTATGCTTTCATTGAGGAAAAAAAAGCCAAAGCAATTTCCTAAAAAAATAAGGGATAAAAATACACCACAGAAAATAAGGTAATGTGCACTATGGTAAAAACATCTGTAAGATAAAGAATAAGCTAAAAAGATTTTTGGTTCCTCTTAAGTTAGGAAATGTTTTAGAAAAAGTTTAGTTGTAAAATGCATTTGTATTTAAACACTTGAAGAAGTTCATAGAACTCTTTCTTCTTACACTGTGAATTATTATTTAGTAAAGAGTGTTCTTTTACTTAAAAATAAAAATCTGATTTCAATTGTTCTTAATAGTCTAAAAACAAGATGCTGCATTTAAAAAGCTCATAAGAATATGCATTAGAAAGTTGGAATTTTATTCTGTTTTTTACAAATTCACTTTATTTTTCCTATAGCTCAATAGTTTAATATGGCAAGACTTATATTTTACGTGTTTTAATAGTGATTGTTTAGGAAGGCCTCAGTTTACCAAAAGATCCTCAAACATAATCATGACCCAAGAAGCAGCTGTATCCCATTTCCAAAGAAAAAATTACACCATGCTGAATTGTTTAAAAGAAGTAATATAGTGGTGAATTTTTTTCTTGTGATTTAGTTTGAAATACTGTGCCTAAAATGCTGAGCTCGAAGTCCCATAAAGCTTGGTATGCTTTACAAAAAGCACTCCCAGCTTAATTTAGGCCAGGCTTCCTTTTGCTTTGAAGGAACAAAAAAGAAACATTAACTGTTCCTGGCCTTCTCCTTAGGAATTGACTCAACATTTCCTCAGCAGTCATGGTGATGTTCATAGCAAACTGAGATAATTCTTGAATGAATGAATGAATGAACTGTGGAAAAATAAAAACAGTAAGTCACATTTTATCTTAACAGAATGTAAGTGTAAAGTCTTAGATAGAAATGTAAAAGCTTACAGTCAAATATATTTTTCTTTCATGTGAGGCTGTTTCCTTTCAAAATTATTGTAGCTTCAGGCATGCACTACAGTATTTAGATTAAGCCTCATTGTGCTGTATCACCTAAAATCTAAAAAGATAAATTTATAAAATATTTATGTATTTACTCTTCAGTCCAAGTAATATAAATGGAGATTCAGTCTTGCCCAATGTTTGTAATTTCTGTACTTCTTGTTTTCTCTTATAAGAACTATCTTCTCTTTTCTTCTAGTCATTCTGAAAATAACTTTCCATTGTCTCCATAATCTGAGTTTCGAACACAAATTATTGGTGTCAAATAGCCAAATATCTCTTCTACTGATCTTATATAGAGGAAAAGTTCAAATTCAAAAAATAATCATATGGAATGCATATTCTAGTCTATAAGGTAATAACTAAAAATATAAAGCAATGAAGTATAGATTAAAAAGTCATTATAGGGAACAATACAAAATATTTGAAGATATTTGATTGTTCCAAAGGATCAGAGGAAAGGAAGAAAAAAAGAACAAAAAATTGTTGGGACAAAGAGAAATAAAAGAGAGATTGTAAAATTAAATTCAACAGTGCCAACAATTACATTAAATGTAAATGGACTAAACGCTCTTATTTGAAGGCATAGATTTTCAGAATGTTTTCAGATATATCCAAGTATATCCTGCTTACACTGACAAAGTTGAACAAAGTTGGAAGACTTAACTATCTGACTTTAAGACTTATTATAATGATACTGTATATAAGAGAGTGTGCCATTTGGTATTGGCATAATAGTAAATAGAACAATGTATCAGAATAGAGTATAGAAATAGACCCAAATATGTACAATTTAGTTTTGAAAAGATGCTGAAGCTGTTTAATGGGAGAAAAGAAAATGTTTTCAAGAAATAGCACAGGAGGGCTTCCCTGGTGGCACAGTGGTTGAGAATCTCCCTGCCAATGCAGGGGACACGGGTTCGAGCCCTGGTCTGGGAAGATCCCACATGCCGCAGAGCAGCTGGGCCCGTGAGCCGCAATTACTGAGCCTGCACGTCTGGAGCCTGTGCTCCGTGACAGGAAAGGCTGCGACAGTGAGAGGCCCACGCACCGCGATGAAGAGTGGCCCCCGCTTGCCACAGCTAGAGAAAGCCCTTGCACAGAAACAAAGACCCAACACAGCCATAAATAAAATAAATAAATAACATTTTAAAAAATTAAAAAAAAAAAAAAAAGAAATAGCACAGGAAAAGTGGATAAACATATGGGAAAAAATAAACCTAAACCTTGACCCAAACCTCACACCACACAAACACGAGGTGAATTGTCAGCCTAATGTAAAAGCTAAATTGCCTAGAAAAGAAAAATAAGAGAAATATCATTGCAAACTTAGGTAGACAAAGATTCATTAGAAATGAAAAAGTACTAATTTTAAAACAAAAAATTGATAAACTGGACTTAATAAAAGATTTAAAATTTTGCTCAACAAAAGTTATTACAACATGAAAAATCAAGCCATAGAATGGGAGAAAATATTCACAATTAGCATCTCACAAGAACTTGTATCAATAATATATAAAGAATTCTTAAAGAATTCTTAAAAAATAGTATTATTCATAATAGCCTAAAACTAGAAGTGATTGATGTCTATCCACAGGTGAATGGATGAACATATAATGATATTAATATATCATTATTCTACTTGGAAATGAATAAAAGAAAACTGATATAGGATGATCCTCAAAGACTTTATATTGAGCAAGATAAGCCTGACACAGAAGTGTGCATACTGTATTTTCTATTTATATAAAATTCTAGAACATCAAAACTAAACTATTGTGATGGAAATTAGAACAGTAGTTGCCTGGTGGTGGAGGGATGGAGATTGACTGGTAAGGGGCAGGAAGGAACTTTCCAGGTTAGAGAAAATAATTTATGTCTTGATTAATTTAGTGATTACATGGGTGTATACAACTGTCAAGAATCATCAAATTGTACACCTAAAACCTGTGCATCGTATTGTACTTGTTATACCTCAGTTTTTAAAATGTGATCATATTAAGGAACTCTGGCTGCTGGGATTCCTCTGCTGGGTTCAGGGATATCAAGCAACACTATATTTATTTTGCCCAAGAATGCTAAAGATAACTCTACCAATAGGATATAGTGATAATAATCCTTTATAGCAATCCAGCACATAGAGTTTTAAAGCAAAACGTAACTCCCTTTTTGCCTTAAAATAAAATCTCGAGTTAAATAGGCAGACATCATTATTTCATGTCATAAATGAGGAGAGTGAAGATTTTTAGCAGGGCATAAGATTAGAAGGAGAAAAAAAAAAAAAAAAAGATTAGAAGGAGAATCTCAGCTTTCTGACCATTAACCAGTTCAGCTCTCTGGACAACTGTGTGTATACAGACTATTGCCATGTTAAGGCTTTGACTGATTGTCCACATTCAACACTCACCCATCTATCTCCTGGCTGTGCTGTTAGGTTATAAAGATGAATAACACAAGGCCTCCGTCATCAAGTAGAATGTAGTCTATACTCACTCTGCTGGAGTACCTTGTAGGAGGATATCTGTTTTGAACACCTTATACAGACATTAAGATGTGAATGCATTTTCCACATTATCTGGTATGCTGGGATTAAATTAGACATCTTAATCGATAATTTATCAAAATGTGTTTATTAAGGGAAAAAACACTTTTGGACTTTAAATTCATCATTTGTCCAACTCTTCAAACCCTGAATAGTAGTTTTTATTGCAACAGACCAACCCACTAAATGTGTGCCTTTATTTCTCAACTGGAAGTGGAGGCCTCAAAACCCCAGAAAGGAAACATTTGTTTTGGCCTTTTTTTAGCTGTCCTCGTTGAGAATATACGGACAGCTAGGAGAAGGGATCCTGTTAAGTTTCCATAAAACCACCAGTCCTAACACCACAGAACAGTTTGTTCCTTTTGTTGGTTTTCACATTCCCTGAAACTTGGAGGTGGTGACAGGAAGAAGAAAGGCTCATCAGTAAGGAAATGGGAAAGTTACTGTAGAATAATTAGATGGTTGGTTCTCCTGCACAATATTTTTTATCTAATGAAAGAAATAGTTTCAATTTCACTCTGAAAATTAATTTTAATTGTTTGAAAGGGTGACTTTACCAAGGATATCCTTAAGCCCTAATATTTATTTTCCATTGTGTCCTGAAATTTAGAATAAAGTGATTAATTTTGCATTTTAAAATTAACAGAAAAGGATAAAAATACCTATTGTAACCTTTTGACTTATTTGGATATACTAGAATTCATAGATTTTAATCTGTAAACAACTAAAATATGTTGACATTTTAAATGGCATTTCTGACAGATTAAAAATATCCCAAATTACTGTATAAATAGTGAGCTGTAGAGCAACTGAAAGCCTCACTTGTAACTTTATTGAATGTCAAGAGTAATTCTTTTTTTAAAAAATAAATTTATTTATTTATTTATTTATTTATTTGGCTGTTTTGTTTCTTTGTTGCTGGGCGCGGGCTTTCTCTAGTTGTGGTGAGCGGGGGCTACTCTTCGTTGCGATGTGAGGGCTTCTCACTGTGGTTGCTTCTCTTGTTGCGGAGCACAGGCTCTAGGAGCACGGGCTTCAGTAGTTGTGGCATGCAGGCTCGGTAGTTGTGGCTCACGGGCTTAGTTGCTCTGAGGCATGTGGGATCTTCCAGGACCAGGGCTCAAACTCGTGTCCCCTGCATTGGCAGGTGGATTCTTAACCACTGCGTCACCAGGGAAATCCAAGAGTATTCTTATTTAACATTTTAGAAGTGGTTAATACCATATTTGTTATACATTTTTCATATAAAATGTGGTTTGCAGTCTGCAAAATAAAAAACACTTGACTATAAATTTTATCATAAAAATCACAAAAAATGAGATTGATAATAAAGAAAGATTTAAGTAGTATTCAGTAAGGAAAAGCAGTGGGTGTTAGAATTATAAGACTTAATCAGAAATGACTATGACTATGTTGAATAACTTGTTAAATCTTGTAGCCAACCTGAACAAGAAACTCTGATCAAAAGAAGAACCAGTTTCCATTCCTGGTTTTGCCACTAATTAAATGTGTGATATTAGATAAAAACAAAGAATTTTAGAATGATATGAAGACCCAAAAAACTCAGTGAAGGAATTTTCTCCAACGGCAAAGACCATAACACTGATCCTACCGTCTCCGCCTGATCACTTTCATTAACAAGGACTCATGGCTTCCTGAAGCAGATGTTAATTTCCTATAAATTACCTGAGATTACTTCAGTTTAAATAAAGTGGTATAAATGTGAATATTAGTTTTAATCTGTGCCCTAGATAGAAATAATTAGTTAACTTAAAGAATCCTAATTGAGACTACACCCTCCAGGGATGGTTAACTACTACTTGGAAAATTCTTATCAGAATCCTAAACTGCAAAATTATGGTCATAATCAATTCAGTGGTCCTAAGTCTTGATCCCTGCTCACTGTCAGATGGTATAATAAATAGCCTAAGGAAAGTTAGCAGTGATTTTTCTGTGATGAAATGAAATAAAATAACATGATAACATGAGCTGATCGCTCTGCTCTTGGTTGAAAGAGGTGTAAGAATCTTGGGTTAGGGCTTCCCTGGCGGCGCAGTGGTTGAGAGTCTGCCTGCCAATGCAGGGGACACGGGTTCCAGCCCTGGTCTGGGAAGATCCCACATGCCGAGGAGCGGCTGGGCCCGTGAGCCACAATTACTGAGCCTGCGCGTCTGGAGCCTGTGCTCCGCAACAAGAGAGGCCGCGACAGTGAGAGGCCCGTGCACCGCGATGAAGAGTGGCCCCCGCTTGCCACAACTAGAGAAAGCCCTCGCACAGAAACGAGGACCCAACACAGCCATAAATAAATTAATTAATTAAAAAAAAAAAAGAATCTTGGGTTAGCTCAGTTGTTCAAACTGGTGCCCTACGCCTAGGGCTATGTCCTCATTCTGACTAGCAGACTAAAATAATTTTGCTACTGAAATGTTGTCACATTTGCCTCATGGGACCCTCTTGTTTAAATTCATTACAAGAGTCGCCCAAAAGAACAAAGAAACTTCATCGAATTTGCATGTTGAATTCCTGACTTGTGCGTGCTTTGCTAATGTGTGGCAGAATTTAGCCTGTAACTTGCTTTTCTCATAACATACCAAATGCTAGTAAGGTGCTGGAAGCTACAGCTATCTACCCCCAAAAATCCAATATTTATTTATTTTCAACTTTATTGAGATATAACTGACATATAATATTGTGCAGGCTTAAAGTGTACAATGTGATGATTTGATACATATATTTATTGCTAAATGATTTCCCGAGTAAGAGGAACCCAGTAATTTTGAAGGACTAAATCAGTTTAGGTAAGTTCACAACAGCAGCTCATTCTGTTTTTATTTTTGTGCTAATGTCTCAGAATACCATTTATTAATTTGCAAAGAGAATATCAAATTTTAAGTGAACCAGAACATGTATATTAGTTGATGAACACATTACCTCTTCTGGTTTTATAGCTCCCTAAGGAAATATTCTTTATATTTAGCTGACATTGACTTCTGTAAAACTTACATGCATTTGTCATGGTTTTTTGCCTTCCGGGCCACACACATAAGCCTAATCCCTCTAAAGCAGGGCTAAATTTTTAAACACAAACTCAAAACATGTCTTAGTTTTTCTATTCTGATTGAGACCTCACTTACCGTAACAGGATAAAGTTCAGTCTCAGTCCATTTGAGTGTTTACCCTTTCCAACTCACGTGAAAACCCCCGAGTCTCACAAAAGATAGCCCATTCAGGGGGTCTTCTCCCATCTTCAGTCCACATTTATTTCATCTCAGTTACTCATTACCTAAGATCCCTTGATGAAGGCTGTACCTTGCCATGGTCCCACAGCCCTGGAGTTTAAGGCAGGGCCTCTCTAGTTGCACCAGACCATTCTACTCTGACATTCTGCCACTTTCCTGAAAAACAGCTTCTTGGGAATCCATGCTATCAGTAGAATTACAAATCTTGGCTCTCTTCTTACCATGGGAAAACCAGCCTACTTCCAGGAATTTCTACCTCCCAATCTCCAAGAAATCGGCCCTTATACACAAGCACACACATACCCATTACCTTCATCCCACAATGTTTCGTCATTCCCTTCCCCATGAGTCCCCACCACCATCTTCCCAGAGGCAATTACTGTCATGATTTTTTTAAAACCATAGATTAGTTTTGTCTGCTCTAAAATTTGTATAAACAGAATTATACAATATGCACTATTTTCTTGTGTATGGTTTCTTTCACTCCGTAACATGATTTTGTGTTGTTTGTATCAGAAATTCATTCCTTTTTATGATACTGTAGTAGTATTCCATTATATGAATATACCACTATTTTAGGCATTCTCCTATTTATGAACATTTGGATTGTCTCCAGTTTTTAACTACTCTGAAAAGTGTATTTGTGAAGGTATTTTAAACCTTTTTCTTGGTTAAACATATTGGAGTACAATTGCTGGGTCATAAGGTATATTCAGTTTTATAAGAAACTGCCAGACCTCTATTGAAAGTGACTGTACCATTTTACATTCTCACTAAAAATGAGTTATTCTACTTCTTCATCAACATTTGGTGTTGTCAGTCTTTTTATAACTAATTATTCTGTTGAGTATGTAGTTGTATCTCACTAAGGTTTAAAGTATATCTTGTCTATACTTCTATGTGTTTTATTATTAGTAATTTCAACTATAAGCCACAGTGGAACAATCACTCGTGTGTACAAGTTTCAGATCTTCAAATCTTGCGAAATATCCCAGTTGGAAAGATAAATATACAGGCCTATTCCTAACTCGCAGGGGTGCAGGGGGAGCAGATTCCCAGCTCATACTTGAATGTGGAAGTGTGGGGAAGCCAGCCTGAGGCCTTCTGGCCTCTGTTGCACCCCATCTTTGGCTTCCTCCACCTACCATGAGGTTGTCCTGTGCTCATCCATGCAGACAATCCAGGCCAGGCATCTGAGCTTTGTTCTTATCCTCATACACAGCTTCCCTTTGAGTCTAGGGAAGTACATATCAGTGTAGTAATCTGGAAGCGTGCTGAGTGAGGGACTATGGACAAGGAATTCGGGATTGCATGTTCCTGCAGATGGGCCAGAGGGAAGAATGTGGACTTTAGGTGGGCACATCCTTTGACCCCTACCCAAATCCTTGCTCTTTGGGAGAAGTAAAGCCAGAGGCAGAAACCTCTCTTGCACAAATCTGAATATAGTAGTGTAAGAACACCCATTTCAAGTTTCATTTTACTACTTGCCTGATTGATAACAATTTCCACCACTGTTGCTGCATTGGTAGATCCTAAAGGGACCTCTCATTTCCTCAGCCACCTTGGCCTTTCCCCAGTATTTGGCTGAGACGAGTGTAATGTTTTCACAAGGAAAAGAGGGAGAAACACAAAACCAACCAACAACCCAGAAAATGCAAAAGCATATGCACGGATGGTTACCTACCTCAGAGAACTTTTTACGGCTGATATCTAGAAATATATTAGTGATATAGCCAAAACAAGATAACCAGAGAAAAGGAATTCACAACCCCCTCCTACACACACAGACACACATACCCCTGCCAAAATTATACACAGTTGGATCATTCAGAAATGCTTCAGAAAACATTACCCCTCATAGTTGATTGAACACTGTCTGTCTATGGCAGTCACTGCTCTAAGGACTTTACATGCGCTGCTTATTTAACCCTTAACTATTTCATCTTCATTTTACAAATGTGGAAACTGAGGCATAGTGAGATTAAGTTAAAAAGATTGCTCGAGTTTACTTGCTAGGAAATGGCAGAGGCAACATTCAAAGCCAGACAGTCTGGCTGCCGAATCCACAGCCTAGGCAGGAGGCTATGCTGGGTAGGTCTATGTGTTAGGGGTTTTATGAGGTGTTTTATATAGATTAGCTAATTCAAACTGTGACATAGGTATAATTATCTCTGCTTAACAGATGAGAAAACAGAGGCTAATTTGCCAAAATTATAAAACTTGTAAATGGGGCTTCCCTGGTGGCGCAGTGGTTGAGAATCTGCCTGCCAATGCAGGGGACACGGGTTCGAGCCCTGGTCTGGGAAGATCCCACGTGGCGCGGAGCAACCAGGCCCGTGAGCCACAACTACTGAGCCTGCGCGTCTGGAGCTTGTGCTCCGCAACAAGAGAGGCCACGATAGTGAGAGGCCCACGCACCGCCATGAAGAGTGGCCCTGTCTTGCCGCGACTAGAGAAAGCCCTCACACAGAAACGAAGACCCAACACAGTCAAAAATAAATAAATAAATTTAAAACAAACAAACAAAACAAACTAGTAAATGACTGAGCTGGATTTTACTAACTTGGCAAAATTATGTAACTAATAAGTGGCTAAGCTCAGTTTCAAACTTGATTAAATTATATTTGGACCCCCCCCCATAGCATATGAAGACAACATGTAATATTTTAAAAGATGTTTTAAAAAATGTTTTTTATGTTTTCACTTTCAATTTACACATAGAAGAGTAAAATTCAAGTATCTGGGCATTTCTTTTACATGGAGCACCCCATCCTTTAACAATGCCTGATAAGTAAGGCATTACTATACCTTATTACACACAGGGAAGATTTTATTTGATTTCCAGTCCTGCAGCCTAAACCAAACCTGGGGTTTTGAAAGTGGTGTTATAATTGGCATTAAGTGCATTTGATTTTTCTCAGAGAGAAAAAAGATTCCTTCTTAGACATAAAAAACAATATATCCATAAGTACCAAACACGTTACCTCATCTCCATATACATTTATGGATAAGATAACTTAGTGATTTCATATTTTCCTGTGAATGCAATAAAATCTGAAGAAAATTAAAGAAAAAATATCTACACCAAATCACTCAATATGCATTCCTCAGTGCATTCCACAGCTTGGAGCACATACAGGAAAGTATGGAAAAAATGACTGCCTGAGCTCTCCTACTTAGAAAGATTTAATTTTTCTTCTGAGCCCTTAGTGTGAGCATAGGTGCAGCATTTATTGTACCTCTGTCACACGTTTTCAGGTTGCCACTGAATTGAGCATGTGCTTCTTGAATGTAAGGAGGAGTGAAAAACTAGGAAAGGTTCTTAAAGGAGGCAATGCCCTTTCTATCCCTGAGCAGAAATATTTGCACATTTAAGCATAAACCAAGACTATGCTTACCCAACAGCTTACGACTTTACTTCTCAGTATGCTTTTATGATAATTGAAGAAATATTCATTGACTAATTATTCTGGTTAGATTACGCTTTGCAAGTTTCACAGTAAAATTCATTTTTTTAGAGATCTTAAAAATACTAGAAGGTCTGAGGAGGGAGCCCCTCCACAAATGGGGAATCTCCAGTAGCACTGTGGGGCTGGTGATTGGAGAAAGAAGAGCAAACGCAATTGCAGGAAACCCTACGGCTCCTTTCAAATTAGTACCTCTGTGGAACATTACTTCTGACGAGAATGCGTATCAGTATGGATCTAGGTTTACTAAGCCTGGTGATGTTGTGTGTGAATATTAGTGGGTGTGTTTTACTTCCCCTAAATCCTCCACACAAACATGCTATACAATGTCCATGCATATTGCTGCAGAATTTATGTTTGTTTAGCTTTGGAACTTGACTTTCCAAGAATGCTTCAGCAGTAAATGAGAGGCCCCTGGTGAGAATGGACCCCACACAGCTGCTGGCACTGAGGATGCCTGGGCACAACCCACACCGTGCGGGAAGCTGCTCCCACGTATTTGGCAGTCCTGCTGGGGCCTGGAGCCACTGGCAACCTGGCCACCCCAGATCCTTTCCTAAATGATAGGGTCTCCTTCGGAGGATGGGAGCCAACATTGCCGGAGGCAAGGCTTAGAAATGAGTATGGAACAAAGGGAGATGAGAAGAAAAAAAAAAAAAATCCTGTGGCTTCTTTGCCAGAACCAACAGTGGATGGAGAAATCCTTTAACTTGGTGGTTTGGAAGAAAGGCCCTTCAAGGTGAAGAATATTTTTCTTTTGTTCAGCGTTTGAACTCTGCCCTGATTTGATTTTTGATTTATATTTCTCTTTGTTTTTTCTTTAGTTGTTGTTGTTTTTGGCTATATAATTTTTTGAGAAACAAAATCAAACCCAATAGGAAATGAGAACAAATGATTACCCTCCAGATGATAATAAAGATTCCGTAGAAAGTATTTTTTAAATTAACTTTTAAAAGATGTTGGAGAGGCGGAATACACTCTCTTGAGGTTCTGCTATGTGCTAAAGAATGTGCTAGATATTTAACACCTATTATCCTGTTTGGTGCTCATAATAACACTGATAAAATATTTTTAGCTCTGTTTTGCTGATGTAGAATTTAAGGTACGAAGAGGTAAAGTGACATGCCCAGATTGATAACAACCACAAATGTGATTTGTGACTCAACCTTTGTCCAACAGAGAAGTTCATTCTCTGTCATCATACTGAAAAGCAAATTGTATGCATTTCTCCTCATTATTAATTGTTAACTAATGTTATCACATACTAACGTCTATACCAAATAAGAATTTAGAGGTTTCCCAGAAAATTCCATTGTCAGTTTTATATTCTGACTTTAACAGTACTTCTGTAGAGATACAAGTTTCCAACCTATTTGGTTGCATGGCTAGAGTTAAACATTATTACACAGACTCAAAAGAGGGTTAAATTAGGAGACACAAGAGATTGTCAAGTCATGCACTGTCCACAGTTGTCACTAACCACGTGGGGCTGTTTAAATTTAAATTAATGAAAAGTAAATGAAATGAGAAAAATGTATTCCTTTGTAAAGCCAGCCACACTTCAAGTGCTTTAGTAGCCCCGTGTGACTGCTGGCTATTGTATGGGACAGTACGGAATATGGAGTATTTCCATCATTGCAGAAAGTTCTGTTGAACAGGGGTTCTCTATCCCTCACCACTTTACGTTCCAGATGAAGAAGCAGAATTCCAGAGAGTTACTGTGTGTATAACAAATACCTCTGGTGTGCTCTCATCCAGCCCTCTTGTCCCCGCACTACACTGTCATATAAGGTTTTGTTCTTTGTTTTATAATATGAGAAAAAGAAGTAAACAATTATAGGAAGAACTGCAGGAAATTTATTTCTTGTTTGTGACATGCCAAAATGAGGGGAAATGATATTTTTTGTTTCACAATCTTATTGTGAACTATAGGTTTGATGGCAAAGGTAGAACTCATCTGCCCCAAATCATGTTTCTTATGAAACTGCTTTAAAACCTGGAGAGGACAAAAAAAAAAAAAAAAAAAGCTATGAAACTTTGATCAATAATTTTTTTCCTAAATGCAAATATCTGTAAGAATTTATCTCTTGTTTTTAAGTGATGGTCATTTAATAAGGAATGTTTTTCAAATGCCCATTTTGTGATAAAATAATCCATTCAATTATACTTAAATAATGAAACTTAAAGGAAATTACCAATATATTTTGTGAAAATGAAAATAATTTCCAAAATGTTTTAAACCTTAATTCTCACAGTATTTGGATGTTGTCATTTCTTCCCTGATTTTTTTCGTATGAATACTCACATATAGATTGTATACTTAAATCTACATTTTTTCATTTGTGCCTAAAACTTCATGTAAACAGTTGCAAACACATATAAGGACATTTTGATTGAGACCCAAAAGGTTTTTTTCTCTAATTATTTAACATTAACACGTGGAATCACTTTCCTTACAGTAGTTACATCTGACTTTAAATAATACCTCACTGAGTCTTTACATTAATACTTGCACTTCTATGTTGTAAGTCATATTTGTTTATTAAGAAGGATTCAAATACTTTAGTTATTACTTTCCTCACAGTATTCTCCTGGTGTAGAAGAACAACTAGCTGAATTCTGATTCACAGGAGGGAAAAATGAAGCACAAGGCTGTGATTATCTGAGAGTTTATTCAGTATAGTAAAACATGCAGCAGCTTAGATGTCAGGTATCCTGGATCTGATGGCTCACAAATGATCACAAACTACGTTAAGTCTCTTAATTTTCACACTTGTAAAATCAGTATTATAGTTAAAGGGTCCTGACAGATGTAACATTTATGAGTATGTTCAGTGTATATGTGGTTGCATTTATCATTTAGGATATACACTAGAGTGAATTATCTCTGCTAGATTCTGTGAAGTATTGGGTGTGGGGTTAAGTCCTGACATGACTGTAACATTTAAAGATACTGAATCTTTCACTTAACCATCCCAGCCCATTCTTCTCTACCATTAGGGGTATCTCATGAGAGAAGTTAGACAAACATGAATTTAAACCATCATCCTTCAGTTCAGAAGTTTCAGATTTTTTTTTTTTTTTTTTTGGCTGTGCTGTGTGACTTGCGGGATACTAGTTCCCAGACCAGGGATCGAACCTGTGTCCCCTGCAGTGGAAGCACAGAGCCCTAACCAATGGACCACCAGGGAATTCCCAGTTTCAAATTTTTTTAAGTTTATTTCCCACATTGTCTCTGTCTCGTCCAAGTTCTTATTTCTTTTCTTTGTTTTAGTTTCTTTTAGCTTTCTTTTCAATTAGGATTTTTTTCTAAACTGATTAGCAGTTCTTGGCAGTCATCTTATGTTAGAAGTGTACCAAATGGATCAAGAAGGCAGAGCCTGCACATTGGTAGGCTACTGTATGATCAGGCCACTCAAGATGGCTGTTCTCTTGCTCTCTGTACCTCCCTGTTCAACCAGTGCCTGCTTCACCTATACCCTACTCACCTGACTGAGCTTCCTACATACTTGCCTCAGCCCCAGCTAATGATTGTTCTAACTTTCGATCAGAGCACCTCCACCTGAGCGCCTGTCAAAGGGGTGGTGAGGGGCGGGCCCCTCTGCTAGTTTACCTGGTAACAGATGAACCCACCTGACATCAATTCCCCCTATAACTGGTAACCTCCCCCCTGCCCCTGGGAGCGAAGACTTCCGCCACATCCTGCTCGCGGGTCTCTGCCACGCGCAGTGAGGTGTCGCTCCAGGACCTTGCTTCAGACATGTAAGTTTGATGTCTCTGTCGCTGACTCTGGGCTCTTTCTTTGGTCTTGAAGCTGGGCAAGTACAGGGCTTGCGGACCTGCGGGGTGCAGCCCAACAATTGATGGAGCAGCCAGGAGACCAGGGAAACTCCCATGAGCGCCGAGATGTCAGGAAATAAGGACAGGGGATGGGAAGGGGGTGGGGGCATGCACTAACATGTGGTGCCTGAAAGTTGGGGGGGTTCCCCGGGGTTGGCCCTCCACTAATGTGGGGCTCTGTGGTAGCTGTCCTTGATGAATGGTGGCCTCCCAGAGAGTACAGAGGACTCGGACACCCCTAAGGCTGTTTCAGAGATATTGGCCGCCATTACAGTGGGGAAAAAACAAGGGGCTACAGCTGTGGGCTGGCTGTTGCCCTTTGTATTGAGGCCACAGAGGCTGAGCTAACAGCCAAGGCGAAGCTTAATGCTGATTAAGGAACGCTGATTCCTGTTCCTCTGAAAGTGAGTCGTGTGAAAGTGAGGGAATGACATGTATTATTGTCTATTACTGTTGTTTGTTAAAATGAATTGGTGATTTTGAAACAGAAAAAAATCCTGAAAAATGGCCAAGATGGGATTCTTTTGATATTCTAAAATGGTTTTTGTATGTGCCTTAGAGGAAGTTAGCTTTCTGGAAGGTATTTCTCTCCTTGTGTGTTTGAGGTGTAAATGATCTATGTGGGCTCTCAGGAATTTTAATCCCTGAGAGTGAAGAAAAAAAAGAGGCCTATTTATTTATTTATGAAGTATGGTTAATTTACAATGTTGTTAGTTTCTGGTGTACAGTATATGTGTATGTGTATATATATATATATATATATATATATATATATATATATATATATATTCTTTTTCACATTATTTTCCATTATGGTTGATTACAAGACATTGAATATAGTTCCCTGTGCTATGCTGTAGGATCTTGCTATTTATCTATTTTATGTATAGTAGTTTGTATCTGCTAATCCCACACTCCTAACTTATCCCTCCCCCACTCCCTTTCCCATTTGGTAACCATGAGTTTGTTTTCTATGTCTGTGGGTCTCTTTCTGTTATAAATAAGTTCACTTGTATCGTATTTTAGATTCCACATATAAGTGATATCATATGGTATTTGTCTTTTTCTGTCTGACTTACTTCACTTAATATGATAATTTCTAGGTCCATAAATGTTGCTGCACATGGTATTATTTCATTCTTTTTTATGGCTGAGTAATATTCCATTGTATATATGTACCACATCTTCCTTATCCATTTATCTGTTGATGGGCATTTATGTTGCTTCAGGTCTTGGCTATTGTAAATAGTGCTGCTACGAGCACTGGGGTGCATGTGTCTTTCCAGATTAGAGGTTTCTCGGCAGGAGTGCCCAGGAGTGGGATTGCTGGATCATATGGCAACTCGACTTTTAGTTTTTTAAAGAACCTGCATACTGTTTGCCATAGTGGCTGCACCAATTTACATTCCCACCAACCATGTAGGAGGGTTCCCTTTCCTCCACACCCTCTCTAGCATTTATTATTTGTAGACTTTTTAATGATGGTTATAAAAGAGGCCTTTTTAAACTCTAGCAGGAAAACTGTGCAATCTCTCTGTCTATATAGACATACGTATGTCTACGTGTACCTTATAAATATGATGTGTCTCTGCCTCCAAATGGCATGGCCAAGATCATTAGGCATAGAAGCAACAGATGACTTCAAGTTACAGTCACTAGGGGTGAAAAAGCTTCTAATACCATTCAAGAGTGGCTGGGTTAACATTTGTTGAAAGCCTTATTGTGACTTCAGGCAATACTCACTTTGATATTTGGAGTGCTATTTTCCATTTCCTTCTTATACTCATTCATTCATTCATTTACTCATTCATGTCTTTTACTAAATGATGAGGCAAGAGATAAGGGTGAGCTTTTCAAGCAACTGGAGTAGCACCATAAAAGGAAGATGGAGAAGAATGAGGTGGTTTTGGGGGCCCACAAATACCCAGTTTTGCTGAATTATAAGAAACTTGTTGAATAGTAATAGTAATCATGATGGTTAATTTTATGTATCAACTTGACTGGGCCAGTGTGCTCAGATATTTGATCAAAGATTACTCTGGATGAGATTTACATTTAAATAAGTTGATTCTGAGTGAAGCAGATTGTCTTCCATCAGGTGAGTAACCCTCTTCCAATCAGTTGAAGGCCTGAATTAAACCAAAGGCTAAACTTCCCCCAGCAAGAGGGAATTCTGCAGCAGACTGCCTTTGGACTTCATCTGTGACATCTGCTCTCTCTCTTGGGTCTGCAGCCTGATAGCCTTTCAGAATTAACTATACAATCAACTCATCCCTGGCTGTCCAGCCTTCCAGCCCACTATGCAGATACTGGACTTGCCGGATTCCACGACTGCATGAACCATTTCGTTAAAATAAATCTCTTTCTATATATACACAGCCTATAGGTTCAGTTTCTCTGGAGAACCCTGACTAATACAGTAATGGAAGAAAAGTAACAGAGGAAATTTGCGATAAGAAGCTATTAGCAATTTTTAAGTAGAAGAATGACAAGATTAGATAGAGTCATGTTTATGGAAAATGAATCATGTGGTGAAATGTAAATTGCATGGAGGGGCAAAACACATGTTAGAGAAACACATTGGGGGGAAATGTAATAGAGGTTAATAAGCGTTCAAGAACAGGAGTGACATTGTGATAAAGAGAGAGGGAACAGATGTGAGAAAACATAGGTGATGAAGCTAGCAGGTTCTGGAGGCAGAATGATCTGGATTTGAAACCCCAGCTCTTTTCTTTCCTATTTGTTTGAGCTTAAATAAGTCCCAGAAAAACTTTCCTTATCTGTAAAATAGAAATAATTCTGGTACCTACTTCATAGAGTGATTGGAAGATTAAAATAAATTAATAATTACTCTGTAACGTGTAACACAGTTTCTGTGTACCTTGTATAGTAACCACTCAACAAATACTAGTTCTTTATACCCTTCTCCCCACACCCCACACACACACATATACATACACGATAGCTAGCACATATATGGAGGGTTAACTATGTAAGAGCTAGCATATATATGTGTATACAAACACATATGCTGGCTCTACATTTATGTGCTATCATATATATCTACATATATGCATATATATATAATGTATATATATAATATATATAAAGTACATGGCACAATAGCAGCAGTTTGGATAAGAAATTAAAAGGAGGGGAGGGAATTCAAGCTTAGGTGACATGGGAAAAATGGTACCATTCACAGGAATAGCAAAATCAAAAGCAATAGCTCTTTGGGAGTTGGAGACAAGGCAGGATAATGAACTTGCTCATTTTGGAACGTGTTAGATTTGATGTACTAAATGAGAGCTGAGGAAGAAAATCTGGTGGTTAGAAGTGAAAGTTTAATCATGATAAAGCAATATCTTAATTCCAAAATAACTGGAAGGAAATTGTCAAGATTTTAATATGCAAATATGTATATTTCTATTACAACAATATTAAGAAAAGACAAAAATTTTAACAATGGGAAAATACTGTATAACAGCTTCCAATACACATTAGTTAAAATATAGTCAAGTCTATAATATAAAATTATAATTCATTAATTATGTTTTCATCACTGTAATGCTTCAGATATAGTTCTGCTTTTTAAAAGTGGGCACATGTATCAGATATCAAGTTCTATTAATTGAAGCAGTATTCATTTATTAACCTTGACCTATGAAAATAAGAAATCAAGGTCAGAAGTACATACGTATGACTAATTAGTATTTAACACCTATTATACGCCGGGTTTTGTGCTGTATTTACTTTACTTCTTCCTCAGAATATCTCTGCTGGGTTGGAATTCCTTCCCTAATCTATAGATGAGGCTCTCTTTCCTTTGAGAATACAAAGCTAGTAAGATTACAGTTTGATCTGTACCCAAATTTATGTGATTTTGCAGCACTTGGATGTGTGGACTGGTTACCAGAAAGCATTTTTTTACCCAACGGTTCTCAAAATTAAACATTTTTATTGGTCAGGATGCTTCAAAAGCATTCTGTGGCAAAAGATTTTCTATTCCTTTTGGATTCTGCTCAATCACAGAGGAAGTTGTAATAAAAGTTCTCATGGTAAGACACTTACTTCAGCTACTGTCTCCTCATGCTGTCTATAAAAAGTTTATGTACCACAGACCATAAAGAACACAACTGAAGACAGAGACTCACAGGATAGAGCTGAGGTAATCTGTGCTCTGCAGACACTCTTCCTATATACCATTTGTAGAAAAGCACAATGAGACTTCTCAGACATCTGTTTTTGAGGTTACCAAAACTGAAAACATCTACAGACTTCAAATAGCTTTAAAAACTTTAACACAAGTTGCCATATTGGAAACTACCAGTCAAAATACATTTCTTAAAGCAACCTATTCTTCTTTCATATTTTATTTGTGAAATTATTCTATTATCCATTAGTCTAGCACCGAGTCTATTTACTGTATCTGGTGATACTATTTAGAGTTAAAGTAACATTGTAAATTAAGTATACTGCATATTTATTGCTCCTTCACATTTTCAAGCTTTGACAAAGACCAGGACAAAGACCTCTGAAGGCGGTCTGGAATCCTGCAACAGAAGGGAATTGTGTCAGGGAATGGGCTTCTTGAGAAGGTGAAGTTCCTGGCCGCTCCATGGCTGGGCCACAGATTGGCTAATGGGCAGTGCAGGCAAGTGACCACTTACAAAAAGCACTATAACAGGTGACTATAAAGGGTGACTGGAAGATGACCCCCAATAAGAACCTACTTTGTTCCTACTCCATGAACACTTATTAGTCAATCCATTTTTTCTTAAATGTGAAAGGATTAGAGATTTCACCTAAATTCTTAAACCCATTCCACACCATAAAAATACCAAAAAAAAAAAAGATCAAAACAAAACACAAGCATATACTTCTGAAATACTCATTAAGTAAAACCAAACAGAATATAAAAGCCATTTTGTTGATGTCCCTTATGGTGGATCACCCTATGTGAGTAGAAATGGCAAACCACCTTACAAGCCAAATCCAGTGAAGTTGGAAGTGTTTATTCTTTCAGAATCAGTAAACCTTTTTTTGAGAAACATTTCTCTTTGCACCAGGATCAACATTAGATTCATCTTTAAATTTGTTATTTATTAAACTTTGAAAGCCTATGAATTGGTAAATGCTGAAGACAGGATTGCCCTTGATATTTGCAGGGCCTGAGGCCTGCACACGGCATGTCTGAGAATTTTAAAAGTTATACATCAGGCTATAGTTATGGTCCTGCCTGGTTCTCACTAGAGCCCTTGAAGCCCGCTCTTGCACTTACCCTGCAGGTGAGGTCCAAGAGGTATTGCTCTCCCCAGGCTGCATCGATCCCTGTAAACCCAAAAAGCCCCCTGGATCCCCTGGCACAGGGCAAAGTAGAGGCTGGTCCAGCGCCCAGGATGCAAGGGCAGTCACTGGAATTACCTGAGCCCAGAATGGGTCTAACCTGGTAAAGTGTCCGGGAGCCAGCGTGGGCAAGGTCGCCTTCCATTCTCCTTACCTTTCCAGCTCAGGATTTCCAGGCAGTTCTGATCACATCCCAAAGCTGCATTGCCCCAGGAGGGGGAGGGATGGTATTTAGTTATTTGGAGAATCCAGTCTGACTAAACACCTACTTGGGGTGATTTGAGTCAGTTGGCTTAAACAAAAGCAGCTCCTTTCCATGATTTCCAGGGCAGGAATTGTGATTTTCTCCACTGCCGTGCCTCACACTAAACACAAACAGCCTCTGGGGGGCGGTGGGGGGTGGGGGAGGAGGGGGGAGGTTGGTGTCCCAAACGTTCCTCCCAAATAATTCTGTTTGTCCAATCAGTTACTGAACTTTGGAAAACCTTCCTTAAAAGGTCAAAAAGAAAAAAAAAAACAACTTTGTATTTTGGTGTTTGAGAAATGTATTGATTCCCCTATAGCATGGGACCTCGCCCTGGAGCCTTTGAAGGCAGGACTCAAAAGAGATTTATCTTGTTCATGCATTTTAATGTTCTCTTCATTACTTTTCTCCAGTATCTAGTAAAATTCAGCCATATCTGCAAGAGAAACTTCTAGTTGTCTTAGAGTCATTTCCTTAGTTATAGTATTTCTTATGATAGTGTTTGGTATCAAGACCTTCAGATCTTGAAAGGCAGAGTATCTCATATCTCATTACATTCTTATGGTTAGATTGAGTCTCAGTCGAGAACCCCTTTTCCAGCAGAGATGCACACTTCTGTATCCCCACGTGCTTCTCTAGGCATGGTCAGTCAAGGGGCCTTACCTGGGACCTGGCCCCCGAGTCCTGGGAATGTGACTTAGGGTTGGACAATCTGAATATCTCATGCCTTGGTAACATGACTGGTGACAAACTGGGCTAATCAGAGTCCAGAAGTTGTGACAGAAATGTTGGGAAGAATATGTTCTTTTCCCCAGGAGTCAAGAGCACATTGGATTAGGGCTGTTTGTAGTCATCTTGCTGCCTCATGGAAAAAGCCTCTGAAATTGAAGCCAAACGGAAGCAAGGAGAGATGAGAAAGTCCTAAGGACAATGCTTAGATGCCTGATGCCAGCTGTGCCCCTTGAAAAAGCCAATAAATCCCTTGATTTGCTTTAAACTAGTTTGAGTTGGATTTGTGTCACTTGCAACAAAAAGTGAACTGAATAATAGAATTTTGAAAGCAACAATTCCATCTGATTCCAGGCAAATCTGCCCAGATGTCCCACAAACACGTCATTTTAAAAACTAAACTTATCTCTGTTATTTCCCCCTCCCTGACAAATTGCCTTTGCTCCTGTATTCCAAAACCTCTGGTCAAAAAAAACAGCACTTCCCTTGAGGTTCCATTTCCATAAGTTCTGCCACACTTTGTCCTGAATATTCTTGAATCCATCTTCTCCTCTGTTCTCCTGTTGCTGTTTATTCCATAATCTTAATTTTTTCTTTTTTGCTGGACTGTTGCAATAACCTGTTTCTAACTGGTTTCCTCTAACTCTGGTTTTGCCCACTTGCAAACTGTATTTCATGTTGTTGCCCAAGTGAGATTTCTGACAGGTACTTTTAAAGATGTGACCCCTGTGCCCCACCCGACCCCAGCCCCAACACAGACAGACACACACAGGCACACACACACACACACAGAGACACACACACCCCTTCAATTGCTCATCATTGCCTAAAAGGTAAAGTTCAAATTCCCTAGCACTGGTTAGCTAGCTGCTTCAAAATCTGACTTCAGCCTGAACATTTCTAAGCTGGTCTGCTGCCACTGCCTCACAAATAATCTGTGGTTCATCCATAGAAAATTACTCCAGTTCCTCGGGCACACTAATTTGTTTGCACATCCTGTTTCTCCTTTACCTGAAACGGTCTTTCCAATATTTGTTCTCAGCAGAAAAATTGCTATGTGCTTTTCTAGATTCAATCAAGCCTTGCTTCCTTCTAGGAAACTTAGTCTTTCAAGGTTCTATATAACCTGGAAAGCCCAAATCCTTCTACTTCTTAAGCTCAGCATTTTATTTGTATCCATTATTCTGAAGTCCACTGAGAGAATCTGTGAGGTGTGACCATAGAGGAATAGGAGATAGTAGAAATATGTCTTAGAACTTTGCTGTGAAGAGGCCATGGTTATTATCTGTCGTTCCAGAAGCCAAGCAAATGCACAATTTTAGATCTCTTTGTTCTGTACTATTTGGTTGGCTCAGTATATCCATGGATTACACACTCGGGGTCCCATAATATAAACCCTAAAACACACTGGTGTGTGCTGAAAGCATAGGGACACTCCACGTTGTTTATGACCTTTCTCCTTCAGTATAGCTTCTCTCCCAGGGCCCAACTTGTAACTCTGTCTCTTCATCTCTAAATTAGAGATTTTCTTCTGTTTTCTTCAGTGCTGTACTTTGGACATTTCCTCAAGGTCTCTAGCTTGGATTCCCACTGCACACCCTCCCTACTTCAGGTTACTTTGTAGAGCATATATACATATTGTAGGCAGCTCATTGGAACCCACCTCTTACACATATGCCCCACTCTTGGGCATATAGACTCTTCTTAATACTGACCAGAACCTCCTTTTAAGTCTGGCTAGCAGGCAATATGAATGTTGGCTTAGTCTTGAGCACAATGTAAATACCCAACAGTAATCATGAAACCCAACTAGATTTCTTTTGCAGTTACTTAACACTCCTTTGTCTTGCTTTTTTAGTCTCTAAATGGAAGGAAACAAAAGTTCCTGTTTATTTCTCTGGAGTGCCTGCCTACCACACTGATTTGTTCATTTTCAGCCAGAGAGTAGTTGAAGCCAGCAATAGTGTGACTCATCCATTTGAAATAATTATTTCAGTCCATCGCAGCAGACTGACTTGTTGAAGCTCCAAGGCAACAATGCCGGGGTAAAGTGGTTTATCATTAACTCTCAGATCGCATAATGCCAAATGCTGGATTTTTAGAGTCATAGGTGTTCTGCAAAACCCTCAATGCCCAGGCGAGACATACTGAATACATTCTGTGCATTCTGGTAAATACATCAAGGTAATAATTACTTCCACATTTTTCCTTTTAAATATACATTTTTACTCGGGGCCACAGTTTGCCCTTACATACACCCAATGCATTTCAGGTTTCTGTGTAATTTAAAGAAAAGGCGTTGCTGAGGTGAGCCAAATTTATATATGAGTTCTTTGTGTAAGTTATTTCAGAGCTACAAAGGCTGTCGCTTATATACATCCTTATATATACAGTTTGTTTCCTCGTAATGGCTTTCTGCCATCAATTGGAATACCTTTCTTACAGTGCACTAGATCCCAATATGAAAAAAAGTTTACTTATTTTTTAATTAATTTTTTAAAGAAAGACTTCTTATGTATGTTTCTAAGAGGACTGGTTTACATTTTCAATACCCTCGATCTGGATATGGTAGAAGAACTGATGTGTTGGAAGGGAAAATAGCGAATTGTAAGGCCAGTGGAAAGAATGGGATTGTTTTCTTGCTTTGCAGGCAAGGGAGAACATACACAATTTTTTACTATGTGGAAACTGAGGACGAAAAGTATTGTAACATGTCTTTATTGGACAGAGCAAATCTAATAACACAGTTCTTTAACGTTTATTTAAAATGAATAGAATTAGCTTCTGTTGCACTCATTTTATTCCTCATAGAATGTGTATAGTCATTTAGTTTCATATCACTTTGAAATCTTTCTTACAGTTAACATTCAGAATACTATTTATACTACTCTCTGTTCAGTATTGATAATGTCATTTACATTATTCATCTCTGCAGATTTTGGTTTCATTAATATTTGGGAATGGCTTTAATATTTCTTTGGATAGGCCTTTCGTATAGAATCAGGTTTCTTAGTTTCAAGTGCTCCTTCTAATTATATTTGATTCAGGAACATTTGGGACTTGATTTTGGGGTTCTCTTTTGTGTGTTGTTTTTACATTTTCCTAAAACCGCTGACAGTTAGTGGATGTATTGGGAAGTCACTAGGTTTTACTGTGTTTCTTACTATTGTCCATGCTTTCTATTAAAATACTTATTTAAAATAGCACAAAATTTTGTCTGTGGTTTTGGGAACTTAAACTTAAGTGCATTCTGTGAATCAAATATGTGTCTGTTCAGAGACAATCAAAAAGAAAAGCAATTGAAAACTCAAGTGCAATGTTGTTACATTTTTATTGAAAAGAATTTTTAAAAAGCCAGATAGTGTGGTGCCAGATACATTACTTTAATGGTTAACTTCTTGACATCCTGTTAAAAGGTAGGACTTGTATCTGGGATAGCTTTATGGGATAAAAATGTCATAGCTTTGATTTTACTACCTCTGACTATAGAAAATTGCTTTAACTAATTAACCCTGTGAATGGTCATGTGTTCAGCACCATCCATGGAGCTTTTGTGGAGAAAATATACAGGATGTATCGTTTCTAGGGTTTCCTTAGATTGTTTGAATAAGCTTTAACTTAAAAATGACCTTTGAATATCTTGATGTGAATTAAATTCCAACCTAGACTTAATTGGTCTGTTCTCCAAATGAAAAGTCCAGAATTCAGTAGAATCTCATGATTTATTTAAAGAAGTTTGTACCTAGAGAATGAGAAAGAGGAGGTGGAGCTACCAAATGCTGAGTACTTATTCATCTGG
This sequence comes from Balaenoptera ricei, assembly GCF_028023285.1. Lineage (NCBI taxonomy): Eukaryota > Metazoa > Chordata > Mammalia > Artiodactyla > Balaenopteridae > Balaenoptera > Balaenoptera ricei. Next base: position 69,918,037 of record NC_082647.1, read on the forward strand.
GTTGATGCATCTAATTATTTCTTGTTCCGTAGCTCTTTTCTGGAAGACAGGATAGTCAAGTGGTTAAAAGCTTTGGCTCTGGAATCTCATTGAAGGTGTTCAAATACCAGGTTTGATACTTGACAGTCACGTGCACTTGGGAAAATGATTTGTTCTCTCTGAGCCTTAATGTTCTCTGGGAAATTTGAGTAAACTTTAACCTATATCCTAGGACCTTTGAGAGGATTAAATGAGGTTAATGCAAACAAAGCATTTATCTTAGACTCTGGCACATGGTAAGATTTGTTAAATCATTCCCCAAGTGTTAGAGATTAGGTGGAAGGTAGTGTGGTCACTGCACTGATGAATGGCATACTAATATCATTTGCTAACATTCTGACGACAGAATGAGGGTGATCAAATTTAGTATAGATCCATCCTTATCTTCTTGAATGATGGGAAGTTCACTTGCCAGATCTAATAAACTCGGAAGCGAAGCGGGCATTCTGGGCTGCCCAAAGACAGCGGCAAGCTAGAGAATGGTGACTATTTGGTAGCCCAGTAATTTCCCACACTGTTGATACTAGAGAGATTAATGACTGGGCAGGTGAGCACTTGGCTTCCAATGTCCCAACTGAGACCATGTCTGTCAAACGAGTTGCTCTTGATCACAATTGATGACTGGGAAAATTGAAATGTGAAAAATATGTGTAGTTTATGCAAATTCACAAAATTTCCAAGAAGATGCAAGTCTTGCCTATGTTTTCTATAAAAGGAAAATACAGTATCTGTAAACCCTTGCTCATGGTTTTAGAGAAATTGCAAAGGAAAGATGATTAGCTACGTGTATATGTACTGAGTTGTTTGCTTCAGGAAAGAATGCATATCATTTAGAGGGCTAATGCCAGTATAATATAAAAGTGACTGTCAATGTTAAAAAATTACCCAGAATGTTTTCTCAAACAGTTGACATAATAGCTTATCACACTCGCATGTGGAATGAGGTTTGAGAGGGAACATAGTATCATACCCCTTGTTCAAAATGACAAGCCTATGTACACTGTCTGGCCTGTAATTTCTTGTTTCTGTTTCAGTCTTTGTTTCTCCCCCCACATTTTAAGTTCTTTAGATACAGGGGCCAAGTCTTACTCTTTTGCTAAGGACAGTTCCTACCAAATGACACTGGTTTTAAAAAGTTTCTCTTCTTCCTCTGCCAAAATGTTGCTACTGAGGCATTATCATCAACCCACTCAAAGTTCTGTCCCTCCAGTGTGGATGGTGGTGCTGAGTCACCCACACTCTGTCACCTGACCCCCTTTTTGATCACGGCAAACATTTGCGAGACAGCTAGCTGGAATGATGGTTAGCTGCAGGATGAGTAGAACGCTACGTTTTTTGTTTTCAAATACGGTTCTAAAGGGGTAAATATTACAACTCTGGCATCATTAACACTGTATTCTGCACAACCACTAAGCTGCATGCTGACATGTATATTTGAACTGGGATGAAATTCACAGTTGCACACTAGAATCATTTTAAACTCACTTGTGTTGAGAAAGCCAAATCAGAATTTCTGTATCTTGTGCCTAAGATGTTGCTGGACCTGAGCAGTGGTTTAGGAGAAAGAGACATGGGTTCTAGGCCTAACTGGGTTGTCCTTCACTGGGTTAGTAATTTTCCTTTGTCTCTGTCTTCATATCTGAAGAACAAGGGATTGGGCTAGTTGGTTGTTTTCCAAACTTACTGAATCTTAATAAGCTCACCAAGTCCTAGCTAATCCTAAACATTGCTCTTCAGCAGGGGTACAGCCTGTAAAACCATGATTTTGTCAAACACTCTAAGTAACTGATACCCGAAAACTTGGGGAAACACTGGATTAGGTGTTGTTTGACTTCCCTGCGCCCAGCCTCAAAAAGTCAATGGTATAGGAGGTGGTGTTACCACACTGTTAATAACATTCATCTGCAAATGGCTACTCTGAGAGATCTGCTTACTGTAAAAACAGAAAAATCCAAGAAATAAATTCCTTTAAGGACACATTATTTTGCTTTTATTGTATAACAAAATGGCAAAATATATTAATATATTCATTAGTACATACTAATACATTGAAACCATCTGATAGAACATGGTAGTCCGTAAAAGCTTGTGACATCAAGTTGAATGAAGTCTGTTGATGAGAGGGAAAGCAGTTTTACTTTTCTACTCTCTATTCTTATCTGTAGTTGCAACATACTATTGTAGGCTCTAGAGCGTAAAGAAGTGTTAAAAAAAAAAATCATGGAAATTTAGGCTTGATATCATCACAGCTGTGAAGATTATGAGCATGGGCCCTATTAAGGAGGTGAAATGATATAAAACAATAAAATTTTATAGCATACACACACACACACACACACACACACACACACACACACCTTTGCTCATGCTCAAACATCCACACACGCAAACACACGCATGCGCTCACCAATATGAACACATGCACACCCTCTTTAGAGCACATGCTGTGTCACACTCTCAACTCTGGATTGAGTTTTTAGTTGATTAAACACATGAAACTGAAACTATCCAAATAAACTCTTTTGGCAGTTATTGAAAGTCTTTTGAAGTAAGCCAGAATGCCTCTACAGTCAATGTTTCCATACCGAATCAGTCCCTGTCACAGTGATATTATGTTTATTTTTTATGCTGGAACGTAGATTTCTTCTTTCATTGCACCAGTTCTGCAATGATAAAAATAAAAGGTAATAATGGACCATTCTGTGCTGTTTGAAGACCTCCTCTGTGGTGAAAACTTATGCTCTAATTCTCTTTGCAGTCTGTTTAAAAGATTGGGCTGCTACTTGTAGCAGTATTTTCAGACTTTTTCTATCCCCTCAAAAAAGGGAAAATATTTTCTCGCCTCTATGAACCAGTAAAGCTTCTTAATACTTGGTGATTCCCTCATTCCTTTTATGTTTCCGGGGCCATGTGGTCTGTTGGAGCTTGTCATTCATAACAGGAATGGACTGGGAGGGACCCATCTGGGAAATTCTAAAGGTAGTTTTGAAGATTTCCCCAAAAGCTTGTTTCTTTTTTCAGAGCTCTTTACTGCTTAGAAGCAAAACATTTTTATAGACCAAATTTAGACCTTGAGCTACAAGATAAAATTAAATATTTCCAAAGGTTAACTCATAACTTTCTACACCCCGCATAAAACCATCCCCTTCCTCCAAAAGTCCCTGCTTTGGATGATGGCATCAGCTGAAGACTCGAGCTCATATCCTTCCCTACTCGTCAAATCCAGTTGTTCTTCACATGCTATCTTACCTCCAGAATAGCTCTCAGTTCTCATCTCTCTGCTTTCACCTCATGGTTGAGTAGGATTTTGTTGAATATAACCTGTTAATCTCCCTGCTGCTAGCCTCTGCTTCCTCAAGTCCTAACTCTGTTGCAATAGTCTTATTTCTAAAGTATGAATCTGATCGTGTCTTTAGGAACTTTGTAAATAGGATGAAGAACAAATGCTTTTCTCTCAGGATTGTCAGCTCCTTTATAACCTATCCACAGTCTGACATCTCAGACTCATATGCTATTATTTCCTTTAGCCCTCATTCAACCCCTCCAGCCCCCTTTTTAGGGACACTGACCTTCTTACCATTCCCTAAACAGACCCTGTTGTTGCCTGGAATATCTCCCCAGAGATGACATTCCCCTACCTCTCACATCATGACACTTCTGCCCCAGGCTAGCAAACTCCAGTTCAACCTTCAATTTCATCTCATGTCATATTCCCTGTGACACTTCTGTACCTCCCTCCCAGAGTACGCTGTTCATGCTCTATTACAGTGCAAATCATGATATGGGTAGTGTAAGGAGTTGAATGTTGGCCCCCAAAAAGGTACATCCACACCCTAACCCCCAGAACCTCTGAATGTCACCTTGTTTTGAAAAAGGCTCTTTGCAGATATAATTAAGAATCTTGAGATGAGATCATTACAGATTATACAGATGGGCTTTATATCCAATTCAAGTGTCCTTGTAAGACACACAGAGCAGAGACACACAGGGAGAAAGGGATACTGTATGAAGATGGAGTCAGAGACTGAATTGACCACAAGCCAAGAAACTCCTGGAGCCACCAGAAGCTGTAAAGTTTCCCTCCTAGAGACTTGGGACCTGTCGACGTCTTGATTTCAAACTTTTGACCTCCAGAACTGTGAGAGAATACATTTCTTTTGTTTGTAGCCACCAAATTTGTGCTAATTTGTTGCAGCAAACCTAGGAAACTAATAAAGATAATTATTTATACATCTGCCCCAAACTAGATCTTGAAATCCCAGAGCAAAAAGGGCCATAGATTTTTTTTTTTTTTTAATTAATAGGCTTTTTTTTGGAAGCAGTTTTAGGTTATTGGAAAAACTGAGTGGCAAGTACAGAGTGGTCTCACATATCCCCTCTCCTCCAGTTTCTTCTATTATTAACATCTTGCATTAGCGGTATATACTTATTACAATTAATGAGCCAATATATATACATGATTATTGACTAAAATCCATGGTTTACATTAGGGCTCACTCTTTGTGTGGTATGTTCTATGAGTTCTGACAAATATATAATGACATGTATCCACCATCACAATATCTTACAGAATGGTTTCACTGCCCTAAAAAGTTCTGGTGCTGTCCCTGTTCATCCCTCCCTCCTCCCAAACCCTGGTAACCATTCATCTTTTTAGTGTCTCCATCTGCCTTTTCTAGATTGTCATATAGTTGGGATCATATAGTATATAGCCTTTTCAGATTGTCACTTAGCAATATGCATTTAAGGTTCCTTCATCTCTTTTCATGGCTTTATAACTCATTTCTTCTTACCATTGACTAATATTCTCATTGTCTGGATGTAAGAGATCGTAGACTTTTATTCCACGTTTGTAGCCTTAGCACCTAGCTCAGTGCATGACACAATAAATGTTCATTGAATGAGTAGATATAAGTAGGTACACGATAGATGAATGGTTAATGAACCGTGAACGAGTTTAAATGATTTACTGACTATAAAGTGAAAGCATGAAATCCTATAAAATGACCAAAGTGACTATTAATTTCTTGTTGTCACTAAAAGTACCCAATGGCTGTTATTCAGGGATTCTGGGTTAGTTCTGGGTTCTGCCTTGCTTTGATGTGATTTGTGTAATAGCCTAAAGCCAAAGGACTAAGCATGAACTGATCATGGAAAGGACACTGAAACTCTTCCTGTCACGTGAGGAAAAGGAGGCTTAAACCTCCAAAAGGTGTATAATTCATATTCATAAGTTGAATACACTTTGAGTTTTATGTTGGTAACTTTGATTTAAAAAAAAAAAAAAAAAAACGTTAAAAGGTAACTAATGTAGCCTTTAAGAATCTCCTTTAGAGCCAGATTCCAGGCTATTACCATTGCTGACCCCCATGGCTGAATGGCTAGGATCAGAGTTATCCTTTTATTTTGCCCTCCCACCATCTGATTTTTAAGAAAAGAGTATCTTTCAGTAGCATTCAATATGTATGAATGAAATAATACGAAGTGGAGGTTTTAATTCAAAATAATTTTGAGAGGTCTTGGAGGGAGAGACACATATGAAAGACTGGTCCTGAGATGATAGTTGTTGAAGGTGAGTGATAGAGATATGAGAGTTTGTTTTGTTCTCTCTAAATTTATACGTGTTTGAGTTTACTCATTTTATAATAATACTGATAAAGAGAATTTCAACATACTTTTAGATAGCTATATTATGTGAATTGAACTTTTTATCTCAACACAGAATTTTTATATCCCTAAAAAATTCTAAAAGACCAAATATTCTGTATTAATTAAACAACTTAAGGATCTGAATGCAAAAAATGTATATATACATACATATGTGTGTGGGTGTGCGTATTGAATATGTATAATATATTCTTAGAAAAACAGATACTTCAAAATAGTGATAATTCAGAGTAAATATATTTAAATCATATTTTTTAAAACACTAGGAGAAAATGCTAGAAGAAATATTGGTAACAGATAGTACATAGTCAAATGGAAATATTTTGTATGCCATTTAAGGTCTAAAAAGCCAAATATAGAAAGTTTCTTCACTGTTAAAAAATGTTTCAAGAAAGGATATTTGAATAGCCTCAAATTTGTCATCATATAATACGATTTTGGGTGCAGTTTATTTGTGGTGACTTCAAGGAAGACACAAGAAACAAATCTCTTCTGCAACTTCATAGTAAATAATTTATGTTCAGTCAAATTATTGATATATCACAAATTGGAAGGATTCCCCTCCCACCACATTTAAGACTATCCTTAAATAAACTATAAATTCATGTTACTGTGTGGTAATGAACAGAAGCAGAGTGATCATTTCCTTTTTGAATAATGAAAATGTTCCCTTCAAAATGCCCCAAAAACATTGAACAGGAAAAAAAACTAATATTTTGTTCACAACTTCAAATGGTTCAGTATCTGAAGTCCTACCATATAAACTTATTTTGATCAAACTAGTATTACTTAGCTTTATTTCTTAATAAATATATTTATACTTATATAAGAAAATTCTTTTAAGAAAAGGCCAAAAGGAAAAATCCCAGCCTCTGGTTTTCAGAGAATACAGATTGCTCAAACATAGCCATCTTGGTTCCCCACAGGGCTCCAGCTAGCCCCCTCCCAACACCTCTAACTGTGGTCTTCTGCTTTTGCATTTTTCTCTTCCCCCATTGTTTGTGATAAAAATTTCTGGCACATTTATCATCTTTGGTAAAGTAAGTTGTTGAAATCTGATTTGCTGCCAGCTTTCTGGTGAACATGGAAAAGAGTTGAAATCTGTGTTTTGGAATAACATTTTATTACTTGGTTGATACTTTTTTTTCTGCCTGTAGCAGTGTTATTTTGGTTTTGCTTGTTTTTAAGCTTCTTTGATTTTTGCTACATGTTTTTTCATTTGACTAATAGAAAAATGTTTGCTTCTTTTCTTAGTCATCTTATGTCAAATGATTCATTTTTCTCTGCCTTTTTTTTTGGAGGGGGGTTACATCAGGCATTTTTAGTGGTGCCTCTAAATTTATCATGCAGCTTTAAAAAAAAAAAAATCCCCACCAGAATCCTAATGTGTGCTTTGACAGTGTAATGAATATGCCTATCTTAAAAATTTTAATACTTTAATGTATATAGAATGCATAAGAGCATCTCTGAATCCATTGCTTGTCCCAGGAGTCAGAATAGGCTACGAAAAAAGACTGTCCTGGTATGATGATTTTCTAAAGATTTGGGTTTTAAGTAGTCACTCCCTCTTTTTTTGTTTTGTTTTGGTGCTATAATAATTTTCCCTTAGTCCCATACCACCTCCCTAATCATTCATTTAGTTTTAATTTACTTATTTATTCGATAAACATTTGTGACCACTGCTTATTTGCCTGCACTAGGTTAAACATTGGAACCATAGATGAATAAGACATGGTCACTGCATATAAGTAGCTCATGCATCCTGAGGCACATCCTTGTTGAAAAGGAAGAGAGAAACTGGTGTTAAAGATGAGAAAAATGAAAGTAATAACATCTTTCTCTGACATAGTCATAACTGAAAAAATAAAACTGTAATACAACTTTGGAAAGAAAAGGGACTTGCAGAAACATTTTACATTGGGAGCAAACATTTGGATTTAAACACAAGGCTGTCTAGAATCCACTCAAGTTGAATGACAAGGGTTATCTGGTGACATTTTTGCAACAGTCTGCAGGCAAATGCTGCATATTGATAGTCTGGAGGTCACCAAGTGGAGGTTCAGGGCTTTGGAGTAGAGAGAGACAGAGGGGAATGAAGAAGCATAAAGGGAAAGTGAAACTACTAGAGTTTGAATATTGATATTTAGAAATTAGAATAGTAGACACTTCCTATTGATAATAGGGTGATGAGAATGAGGGTTGTAATAATGGGTATTTTGTTTCATTTGCGTGATAGTGATAGTGTGGTGTGGCTGAGCTGCAAATGAATAGTACGAACATGGTAAGTGTTATTATAATATAAACTATAGGTTTAGAATCGTTATAGTTGGGTTATCCAATATAATGGCTGTTATTCACCCTATGTGAGCAATTGATGAATAAGCTATACTTTCTCGTATTTGGGTTTGGTTTAGTCTGCCTCATCCTCCAATTATGAGAGGTAGTATAGATACAGATAATATTAGATTTAGGTCGATGGATAGTGAGATTTGGTATAATACAAGGGTGCAAGTTTTTGTCATGTTAATAAGATTAAGTCTGCTGTTAATGAGATACCTTGTATAACTTCACATACTCAGAAGTGGAACGGAGATAGTCCTAGTTTTATGGTTAGGGCTATTGTTATTACTATTGATGATGTTGGAGTAAAGATTTTTGGAATAGTTCATTGGCCAGAGTATAATAGGTTAATGATAATGGCTATTATAAGTAGTATTGATGCGGTACCTTGTGTTAGAAAATATTTGGTGGATGCTTCTATAGCTTGTGGGTTAAACTTTTTTTATTATAATGGGAACAATAACTAGTATGTTTATTCTGAAACCAATTCAGATAAGTAGTCAGTGGGAGCTGGTTATTACAATTATGGTTCCTGAGATAATGGTCATGATAAAGATGATGGGATTTATTAGTACAGAAAGGATAATATATCAACATTTTCGGGGTATGGGCCCGATAGCTTATTTAACTGACCTTACTATAGAATATAATGTAGTATGGTAGCACGAAGAATTTTGAATTCTTAAGGGTAGGTTTAATTCCTATGATTCTAGAAATAGGAGAATTTAAACCTCTATTATTTACTCTATCAAAGTAAATCTTTTATCAGCCATATATCTTACGTTTGTGGAGTAATGCTTGATGTTACAATAGGTAGTGAGATGTGTCATATGCATAGGGCTAGCGTTAGTGGTAGGAAGTTTTTTCGAAGTAAATGTATTAGTTGATCGTATCGGAATCAAGGGTAGGATGCTCAAATTCATAGGAAAGAGATTGTTAGTAGTAGCTTTTTTGATAATAAAGTTCGTTGTGTAAAGTTCTGGTATGTAGGGGTTATGGAACGCTCCTAGAAAGAGGATTGTTGTGAAAATGTTTATTATGATAATGTTGGTGTATTCTGCTAAGAAAAATATGGTGAATGGGCCTGCTGCATATTCTGCGTTGACGCCTAATACAAGCTCAGATTCTCCTTCTGTTAGGTCAGAGGGGCCTGGGTTAGTTTCTGCTAGAGTGCAAATAAATCATATTATAGCTAAGGGTCATGATGGGAAAATTATTCATATGTTGTGATGAGTGTTGAGAGGGTGAAAGATCCATTTATTAAGAGGGCTAATAAAAGAATAATTGCTAGTGTTACCTCACACGAAATTGTGCTGCTGCTCATAGGGCTCCGATTAATGTGCATTTTGAGTTGGAAGCCCATCCGGATCATAAAATGGAGTGTAGTGCCAGGCTTGATATAGCTAGCATAAATAATACTCCTAGATTCATATTAATGAGAGGGTAAGGTATGGGTAGGAGAATTCATATGGTTAGGGCTAAGATTGGTACAATGATAAATATGCAAATAGAGGATGTAGCTGGTCATAGTGCTTCTTTTTTTTTTTTAATTTACATTTTTATTGGAGTATAATTGTTTTACAATGTTGTGTTAGTTTCTGCTGTATAACAAAGTGAATCAGCTAATGTATACATATATCCCCATATCCCCTCCCTCTTGCGTCTGCCTCCCACCCTCCCTATCCCACCCCTCTAGGTGGTCACAAAGCACAGAGCTGATCTCCCTGTGCTATGCAGCTGCTTCCCACTATCTATTTTACATTTGGTAGTGTGTATATGTCAATGCTACTCTCTAACCTAAGTGTCCGTCAACAGATGAATGGATAAAGAAGATGTGGCACATATATACAATGGACTTTTACTCAGCCATAAAAAGAAATGAAATTGAGTTATTTGTAGTGAGGTTGATGGACCTAGAGTCTGTCATACAGAGTGAAGTAAGTCAGAAAGAGAAAAACAAATACTGTATGCTAACACATATATATGGAATCTAAAAAAAAAAAAGTGGTTCCAATGAACCTAGGCGCAGGACAGGAATAAAGACGTAGTGCTTCTTTAATGAATAATTTGACTGTATCAGCAGTGGATTGTAATAGGCCATATGGTACTACAATATTTGGCCCTTTTCAAAGTTGTACGTAACCTAAAATTTTTCGTTCACTTAATGTTAGGAATGCTATGGCTAGAAGAATCGGGATAACGAGTATTAAGATATTAATTGTAAAAATTTTGTTAGGGAAAGGATTTGAATCTCTGGTTATAAAGGTTTAAGTTTTATGCAATTACCAGGCTCTGCCACCTTAACAAACCCTGATCTTGGATAATGTTTTGTATATATTAATTAAATTGAGATTATATCATTAATTGGTTTTAAGACACTTTTTAAAGTAGGCCTTATTTCTCTTGACCTTTTGTACTGGGAGAAATATATAATAGATAGAAACCGACCTGGATTACTCTGGTCTGAACTCAGATCTCATAGGACTGTAATCATTGAACAAATGAACCTTTAATAGCGGTTACACCGTTGGGGTGTCCTGAGCCAACATCAAGGTCCTAAACCCTATTATCAATATGAATTCTAGAATATTGTGCTGTTATCCCTAGGGTAACTTGTTCTGTTGACCAGTGTCTTGGATCAGTAAGTGATAATATGTTTTGACTGGTAAGTCTAGACTTTAATCACTCGGAGGCTTTTTTGTTGTCTGAGGTCACCCCAACCGAAATTGTCAACCCATATAAAATTTTGTTATTCCTTGGTGATTTAGTTAGGTTTTTTTGAGTTAATTAATTAAAGCTCCCTAGGGTCTTCTTGTCTTATTTTGTTATTCCCGCCTCTTCACAGCAAGGTCAATTTCACTGATTGAAAGTAAGAGACAGTAAAACCCTCATGTAGTCATTCATACAACTCTTTATTTAGAGAACAAATGATTATGCTACCTTTGTACGGTCAGGACACCGCGTAGCAGGATACAGTTGTCACTGGGCAGGCAGTGCCTCTAATACTAGTTGTGCTAGAGGTGATGTTTTCGGTAAACAGGTGGGGTTTGTGTTGGACAAGTTCCTTTTACTTTTTTTAATCTTTCCTTGAGTGAATGCCTGTGTTGGATTAACAGTGTGTTTAATAAATAATTTAATGTTGAGTTGTATTTATTTACTAAATAATTTAAGGTTGAGTGGTATTTATTTACTGCTAATTATCCATATATTATTAGTTACTGATGTAAACTATGCAAGGAGAAATACTTCTTGTTACTCATATTAATATTATTGCCTCTATTGGTCAATAGATTAGTCCAGTATAAATCTAGGAGCTGATTTACTTGTTACTAGTATTAAGGTAAAATTATTGTTGCACTTGAATGCTTTCTTAATTGGTGACTGCTTTTAAGCCAACTATGGTGTTGTTTGTCTTTACTCTCTAGATAAGGTTGTATCCATTTCTAAAAAGCTGTACGTTTTTAGATTAACATTTCAAAATACATTAAAATTTAAAAATTTTTTTGGTAATTTTTAAAGTTGAACTGAAATTCTTTTCCTGGACAACCAGCTATCACCAGGCTCGTTAGGCTTGTCACCTCTACTTATAAATTTTCTTGCTATTTTGCTACATAGAGGAGTTTGTTCTTATAAACTGTTCATAAGTAGCTCCTCTTGTTTTGGGATATTTAACTTAAGTTTTCTTTGTTAAATGTTTGCTAGTTAAATCATTATGAGAAAGGTACAAGGGATAAACTTTGCTTTTTGTTACTTTTAATGTTTCTTTCATCATTCCCTTATGGTACTTTCTCTCTAGCGCCAGAGGGTATTTTATTTATTTATTTATTTATTTATTAACATCTTTATTGGAGTATAATTGCTTTACAATGGTGTGTTAGTTTCTGCTTTATAACAAAGTGGATCAGCTATGCATTTACATATACCCCCATATCTTCTCCCTCTTGTGTCTCCCTCCCACCCTCGCTATCCCACCCCTCCAGGTGGTCACAAAGCACTGAACTGATCTCCCTGTGCTATGCGGCTGCTTCCCACCAGCTATCTATTTTACATTTGGTAGTGTATATATGTCCATGCCACTCTCTCACTTCGTCCCAGCTTACCCTTCCCCCTCCCTATGTCCTCAAGTCCATTCTCTACATCTGCTTCTTTATTCCTGTCCTGCCCCTAGGTTCTTCAGTACCATTTTTTTGTTTAGATTCCATATGTATGTGTTAGCATAGGTATTTGTTTTTCTCTTTCTGACTTACTTCACTCTGTATGACAGATTCTAGGTCCATCCACCTCACTACAAATATCTCAATTTCGTTTCTTTTTATGGCTGAGTAATATTCCATTGTATATATGTGCCACATCTTCTTTATCCACTCATCCGTCGATGGACACTTAGGTTGCTTCCATGTCCTGGCTGTTGTAAATAGTGCTGCAGTGAACATTGTGGTGCATGACTCTTTTTGAATTATGGTTTTCTCAGGGTATATGCCCAGTAGTGGGATTGCTGGGTCGTATGGTAGTTCTATTTTTAGTTTTTTAAGGAACTTCCCTACTGTTCTCCATAGTGGCTGTATCAGTTTACGTTCCCACCAACAGTGCAGGAGGTTCCCTTTTCTTCACACCCACCAGAGGGTATTTTAAATTTCTATCTCCCATACTTTAAATGTTGAGTAAATGTTTTATTTCGCTTGCTTATACTAGTAGAATGGGGAGGGGTGTTCGGGTGTTCAGAGTATTCATAAATTATGAAATCTCCTAGGTATAAAGTAGGTGCTTTAGTTAAGCTATGATTTGATTTATCCAAGCACACTTTCCAGCATGCTTACCTTGTTACGACTTGTCTCCTGTCATATAATTAGTATTTGTTAATAGATTATAAGAAATTATTATAATACTTGAGGAGTGTGGTGGGCGGTGTGTGCATGCTTCATGGCGTTATTCAATTAAACACTTTATTGTTAATTTACTACTAAATCCTCCTTTGGTTTTTAGTTTTCATAAAGACTTCCGTGTGGTGAGAAATAAATTCTTTTTTTTTTTTTTTTTTTTTTAAACATCTTTATTGAAGTATAATTGCCTTACAATAGTGTGTTAGCTTCTGCTTTATAACAAAGTGAATCAGTTATACATATACAATATGTTCCCATTTCTCTTCCCTCTTGCATCTCCCTCCCTCCCACCCTCCCCATCCCACCCCTCTAGGTGGTCACAAAGCACCGAGCTGATCTCCCTGTGCTATGCGGCTGCTTCCCACTAGCTATCTATTTTACATTTGGTAGTGTATATATGTCCATGACACTCTCTTACCCTGTCACATCTCACCCCACCCCCTCCCCATATCCTCAAGTCCATTCTCTAGTAGGTCTGTGTCTTTATTCCCGTCTTGCCACTAGGTTCTTCATGGCCTTTTTTTTTTTTTTTTTTCCTTAGATTCCGTATATATGTGTTAGCATACTGTATTTGTTTTTCTCTTTCTGACTTACTTCACTCTGTATGACAGACTCTAACTCCATCCACCTCATTACAAATACCTCCATTTCATTTCTTTTTACGGCTGAGTAATATTCCATTGTATATATGTGCCACATCTTCTTTATCCATTCATCTGTCGATGGACATTTAGGTTGCTTCCATGTCCTGGCTATTGTAAATAGAGCTGCAATGAACATTGTGGTACATGACACTTTTTGACCTATGGTTTTCTCAGGGTATATGCCCAGTAGTGGGATTGCTGGGTCGTATGGTAGTTCTATTTGTAGTGTTTTAAGGAACCTCCATACTGTTCTCCATAGTGGCTGTATCAATTTACATTCCCACCAACAGTGCAAGAGTGTTCCCTTTCCTCCACACCCTCTCCAGCATTTATTGTTTCTAGATTTTTTGATGATGGCCATTCTGACCGGTGTGAGATGATATCTCATTGTAGTTTTGATTTGCATTTCTCTAATGATTAATGATGTTGAGCATTCTTTCATGTGTCTGTAGGCCATCTGTATATCTTCTTTGGAGAAATGTCTATTTAGGTCTTCTGCCCATTTTTGGATTGGGTTGTTCGTTTTTTTGTTATTGAGCTGCATGAGCTGCTTGTAAATCTTGGAGATTAATCCTTTGTCAGTTGCTTCATTTGCAAATATTTTCTCCCATTCTAAGGGTTGTCTTTTGGTCTTGTTTATGGTTTCCTTTGCTGTGCAAAAGCTTTTAAGTTTCATTAGGTCCCATTTGTTTATTTGTGTTCTTATTTCCATTTCTCTGGGAGCTGGGTCAAAAAGAATCTTGCTGTGATGTATGTCATAGAGTGTTCTGCCTATGTTTTCCTCTAAGAGTTTGATAGTGTCTGGCCTTACACTTAGGTCTTTAATCCATTTTGAGTTTATTTTTGTGCATGGTGTCAGGGAGTGTTCTAATTTCATACTTTTACATGTACCTGTCCAATTTTCCCAGCACCACTTATTGAAGAGGCTGTCTTTTCTCCACTGTATATGCTTGCCTCCTTTATCAAAGATAAGGTGACCATATGTGTGTGGGTTTATCTCTGGGCTTTCTATCCTGTTCCATTGATCTATATTTCTGTTTTTGTGCCAGTACCAAACTGTCTTGATTACTGAAGCTTTGTAATATAGTCTGAAGTCAGGGAGCCTGATTCCCCCAGCTCCATTTTTCGTTCTCAAGATTGCTTTGGCTATTCGGGGTCTTTTGTGTTTCCATACAAATTGTGAAATTTTTTGTTGTAGTTCTGTGAAAAATGCCAGTGGTAGTTTGATAGGGATTGCATTGAATCTGTAGATTGCTTTGGGTAGTAGAGTCATTTTCACAATGTTGATTCTTCCAATCCAGGAACATGGTATATCTCTCCATCTATCTGTATCATCTTTAATTTCTTTCATCAGTGTCTTATAATTTTCTGCATACAGGTCTTTTGTCTCCTTAGGTAGGTTTATTCCTAGATATCTTATTCTTTCTGTTGCAATGGTAAACGGGAGTGTTTTCTTAATTTCACTTTCAGATTTTTCGTCATTAGTGTATAGAAATGCAAGCGATTTCTGTGCATTAATTTTGTATCCTGCTACTTTACCAAATTCATTGATTAGCTCTAGGAGTTTTCTGGTAGCCTCTTTAGGATTCTCTATGTATAGTATCATGTCATCTGCAAATAGTGACAGCTTTACTTCTTCTTTTCCGATTTGGATTCCTTTTATTTCTTTGTCTTCTCTGATTGCTGTGGCTAACACTTCCAAAACTATGTTGAATAATAGTGGTGAGAGTGGGCAACCTTGTCTTGTTCCTGATCTTAGTGGAAATGGTTTCAGTTTTTCACCATTGAGGACAATGTTGGCTGTGGGTTTGTCATATATGGCCTTTATTATGTTGAGGAAAGTTCCCTCTATGCCTACTTTCTGCAGGGCTTTTATCATAAATGGGTGTTGAATTTTGTCGAAAGCTTTCTCTGCATCTATTGAGATGATCATATGGTTTTTCTCCTTCAATTTGTTAATATGGTGTATCACATTGATTGATTTGCGTATATTGAAGAATCCTTGCATTCCTGGGATAAACCCCACTTGATCATGGTGTATGATCCTTTTAATGTGCTGTTGGATTCTGTTTGCGAGTATTTTGTTGAGGATTTTTGCATCTATGTTCATCAGTGATATTGGCCTGTAGTTTTCTTTCTTTGTGACATCTTTGTCTGGTTTTGGTATCAGGGTGATGGTGGCCTCGTAGAATGAGTTTGGGAGTGTTCCTCCCTCTGCAATATTTTGGAAGAGTTTGAGAAGGATAGGTGTTAGCTCTTCTCTAAATGTTTGATAGAATTCGCCTGTGAAGCCATCTGGTCCTGGGCTTTTGTTTGTTGGAAGGTTTTTAATCACAGTTTCAATTTCAGTGCTTGTGATTGGTCTGTTCATATTTTCTATTTCTTCCTGGTTCAGTCTCGGCAGTTTGTGCATTTCTAAGAATCTGTCCATTTCTTCCAGGTTGTCCATTTTATTGGCATAGAGTTGCTTGTAGTAATCTCTCATGATCTTTTGTATTTCTGCAGTGTCAGTGGTTATTTCTCCTTTTTCATTTCTAATTCTATTGATCTGAGTCTTCTCCCTTTTTCTCTTGATGAGTCTGGCTAATGGTTTATCAATTTTGTTTATCTTCTCAAAGAACCAGCTTTTAGTTTCATTGATTTTTGCTATTGTTTCCTTCATTTCTTTTTCATTTATTTCTGACCTGATCTTTATAATTTCTTTCCTTCTGCTGGCTTTGGGGTTTTTTTGTTCTTCTTTCTCTAATTGCTTTAGGTGCAAGGTTAGGTTGTTTATTCGAGATGTTTCCTGTTTCTTGAGGTAGGCTTGTATTGCTATAAACTTCCCTCTTAGCACTGCTTTTGCTGCGTCCCATAGGTTTTGGGTCGTCGTATCTCCATTGTCATTTATTTCTAGGTATTTTTTGATTTCCCCTTTGATTTCTTCAGTAATCACTTCATTATTAAGTAATGTATTGTGTAGCCTCCATGTGTTTGTATTTTTTACAGATCTTTTCCTGTAATTGATATCTAGTCTCATAGCGTTGTGGTCGGAAAAGATACTTGATACGATTTCAATTTTCTTAAATTTACCAAGGTTTGATTTGTGACCCAAGATATGATCTATCCTGGAGAATGTTCCATGAGCACTTGAGAAAAATGTGTATTCTGTTGTTTTTGGGTGGAATGTCCTATAAATATCAATTAAGTCCATCTTGTTTAATGTATCATTTAAAGCTTGTGTTTCCTTATTTATTTTCATTTTGGATGATCTGTCCATTGGTGAAAGTGGGGTGTTAAAGTCCCCTACTATGATTGTGTTGCTGTCGATTTCCCCTTTTATGGCTGTTAGTACTTGCCTTATGTATTGAGGTGCTCCTATGTTGGGTGCATAAATATTTACAATTGTTATACCTTCCTCTTGGATCGATCCCTTGATCATTATATAGTGTCCTTTTTGTCTCTTGTGATAGTCTTTATTTTAAAGTCTATTTTGTCTGATATGAGAATTGCTACTCCAGCTTTCTTTTGATTTCCATTTGCATGGAATATCTTTTTCCATCCCCTCACTTTCAGTCTGTATGTGTCTCTAGGTCTGAAGTGGGTCTCTTGTAGACAGCATATATATGGGTCTTGTTTTTGTATCCATTCAGCCAGCCTGTGTCTTTTGGTGGGAGCATTTAATCCATTTACATTCAAGGTAATTATCGATATGTATGTTCCTATTCCCATTTTCTTAAATGTTTTGGGTTTGTTATTGTAGGTGTTTTCCTTCTCTTGTGTTTCTTGCCTAGAGAAGTTCCTTTAGCATTTGTTGTAAAGCTGGTTTGGTAGTGCTGAACTCTCTCAGCTTTTGCTTGTCTGTAAAGGTTTTAATTTCTCCATCACATTTGAATGAGATCCTTGCTGGGTAGAGTAATCTTGGTTGTAGGTTCTTCTCCTTCATCACTTTAAGTATATCCTGCCACTCCCTTCTGGCTTGCAGAGTTTCTGCTGAAAGATCAGATGTTAACCTTATGGGGATTCCCTTGTGTGTTATTTGTTTATTTTCCCTTGCTGCCTTTAATATGTTTTCCTTATATTTAATTTTTGACAGTTTGATTAATATGTGTCTTGGTGTGTTTCTCCTTGGGTTTATCCTGTATGGGACTCTCTGTGCTTCCTGGACTTGATTAACTATTTCCTTTCCCATATTAGGGAAGTTTTCAACTATAATCTCTTCAAATATTTTCTCAATCCCTTTCTTTTTCTCTTCTTCTTCTGGGACCCCTATAATTCGAATGTTGGTGCGTTTAATGCTGTCCCAGAGGTCTCTGAGACTGTCCTCAGTTCTTTTCATTCTTTTTTCTTTATCCTGCTCTGCAGTAGTTATTTCCACCATTTTATCTTCCAGGTCACTTATCCTTTCTTCTGCCTCAGTTATTCTGCTATTGATCCCATCTAGAGTATTTTTAATTTCATTTATTGTGTTTTTCATCATTGCTTGATTCCTCTTTAGTTCTTCTACGTCCTTGTTAAATGCTTCTTGCATTTTGTCTATTCTATTTCCAAGATTTTGGATCATCCTTACTATCATTATTCTGAATTCTTTTTCAGGTAGACTACCTATTTCCTCTTCATTTGTTAAGTCTAGTGTGTTTTGACCCTGCTCCTTCATCTGCTGTGTGTTTTTCTGTCATCTCATTTTGCTTATCTTACTGTGTTTGGGGTCTCCTTATCACAGGTTGCAGGTTTGTAGTTCCCGTTGTTTTTGGTATCTGTCCCCAGTGGCTAAGGTTGGTTCAGTGGGTTGTGTAGGCTTCCTGGTGGAGGGAACTAGTGCCTGAGCTCTGGTGGATGAGGCTGGATCTTGTCTTTCTGGTGGGCACGTCCACGTCTGGTGGTGTATTTTGGGGTGTCTGTGGCCTTATTATGATTTTAGGCAGCCTCTCTGCTAATGGATGAGGCTGTGTTCCTGTCTTGCTAGTTGTTTGGCATAGGGTGTTCAGCACTGTAGCTTGCTGGTCATTGAGTGATGCTGGGTCTTGATGTTGAGATGGAGATCTCTGAGAGATTTTTGCCGTTTGGTATTACGTGGAGCTGGGAGGTCTCTTGTGGACCAGTGTCCTGAAGTTGGCTCTCCCACCTCCGAGGTACGGCCCTGATGCCTGGCTGAAGCACCAAGAGCCTTTCGTCCACACGGCTCAGAGTAAAAGGGAGAAAAAATAGAAAGAAAGAAAGGAAGGAAGGAAGGAGGAAGGAAGGAAGGAAGGAAGGAAGGAAAGAAAGAAAGAAAGAAAGAAAGAAAAGAAAGAAAGAAGCTATAATATAGTGAAGTAAAATAAAGCTATTGTAAAGCAAAGCTATACAGACAAAATCTCCCCCAGAAGCATATACATATACACTCACAAAAAAAAAAAGGAAAAGGGGAAAAATTAATATATCCTGCTCCCAAAGTCCACCTCCTGAATTTGGGATGATTCGTTGTCTATTCAGGTATTCAACAGATGCAGGCACATCAAGTTGTTTGTGGAGTTTTAATCCGCTTCTTCTGAGGCTACTGGGACAGATTTCCCCTCCTCTTCTCTGTTCGCACAGCTCCTGGGGATCAGCTTTGGATTTGGACCCGCCTCTGCGTGTAGGTCTCCTGAGGGCGTCTGTTCCCCGCCCAGACAGGACGGGGTTAAAGGAGCAGCTGCTTCGGGGGCTCTGGCTCACCCAGGCCGCGGGGAGGGAGGGGTACAGAGGAGGCGGGGCGAGCCTGCGGCGTCAGAGGCCGGCGTGACGTTGCAGCAGCCTGAGGTGCGCAGTGCGTTCTCCCGGGGATGTTGTCTCTGGATCACGGGACCCTGGCAGTGGCGGGCTGCACGGGCTCCCGGGAGGGGCGGTGTGGAGAGTGACCTGTGCTCGCACACAGGCTTCTTGGAGGCGGCAGCAGCAGCCCCAGCGTCTCACGCCCGTCTCTGGGGTCCGCGCTGATAGCCGCGGCTCACGCCAGTTTCTGGAGTTCGTTTAGGCGGCGCTCTGAATCCCCTCTCCTTGCGCGCCGCGAAACAAAGAGGCAAGAAAAAGTCTCTTGCCTCTTCGGCAGCTGCAGACTTTTTCCCGGTCTCCCTCCCAGCCAGCTGTGGTGCGCTAACCCCTTCAGGCTGTGTTCACGCCGCCAACCCCAGTCCTCTCCCTGCGATCCGACCGAAGCCCGAGCCTCTGCTCCCAGCCCCGCCCGCCCCGGCGGGGGAGCAGACAAGCCTCTCGGGCTGGTGAGCGCTGCTCGGCGCCGAGCCTCTGTGCGGGAGTCTCTCCGTTTTTCCCTCTGCGCCCCTGTTGCTATGGGATCCGCGCTGTTAGCTGCGGCTCGCGCCCGTCTCTGGAGTTCGTTTAGGCGGCGCTCTGAATCCCCTCTCCTCGCGCACCAGGAAACAGGGAAGAAAAAGTCTCTTGCCTCTTCGGCAGCTGCAGACTTTTTCCCGGACTCCTTCCCGGCTAGCTGTGGTGCACTAACCCCTTCAGGCTGTGTTCACGCCGCCAACCCCAGTCCTCTCCCTGCGACCGAAGCCCAGAGCCTCAGCTTCCAGCCCCGCCCGCCCCGGCGGCTGAGCAGACAAGCCTCTCGGGCTGGTGAGTGCTGGTCAGCGCCGAGCCTCCGTGCGGGAAGTGCGGGAATCTCTCCGCTTTGCCCTCCGCACCCCTGTTGCTGCGCTCTCCTCCGTGGCTCCAAAGCTTCCCCCTCCGCCACCCTCAGTCTCTGCCCGCGAAGGGGCTCCTAGTGCGTGGAAATCTTTCCTCCTTCACAGCTCCCTCCCACTGGTGCAGGTGCCGTCCCTATTCTTTTGTCTCTGTTATTTCTTTTTTCTTTTGCCCTACCCAAGTACGGGGGGAGTTTCTTGCCTTTTGGGAGGTCTGACGTTTTCTGCCAGCGTTCAGTGGGTGTTCTGTAGGAGCAGTTCCACGTGTAGATGTATTTCTACTGTATCTGTGGGAAGGAAGGTGATCTCCGCGTCTTACTCTTCCGCCATCTTCTCTCCTCCCCCCGAGAAATAAATTCTTGAAGTAGAAAATATAGCCCATTTCTTCACACCCCATCAGTTACACCTTGACCTAACATTTTTATGTGTAATAATTATGCTTACTTTTATTCCTTTTTAGGGTTTGCTAAAGATAGTGGTATACAGACTGAGTTAGCCAGGGTTGGTGAGGTTTACCGGGGTTTATCCATTATAGAACTGGCTCCTCTAGAGGGGTGTGAAGCACCACCAAGTTCTTTTCTTAAGCTGCTTCTAGTAGTACTCTGGCGAATAATGTTGTTCTCATAATTATTGGGGTTTAGGGCTAAGCATAGTGGGGTATCAATTCCCAGTTTAGGTCTTAGCTGTCTTGTAATCAGGAAATACTAAAGTCACTTTCGTAGTCTATTTTTATTTTGGTTATGGCTTTTTATGGCTTAATTAAAATTTAACTTCATTTTATATCACTCTTTAACATGATTTATGCTGAATTTCTATTGATTTGGGTTAATCGTATGACCGCAGTGGCTGGCACAAAGTTTACCAACACTAGTTAGTATAACTTAGTTGAACTTTCGTTTATGGCTTAATTTTTATCACTGCTGTTTCCTGTGCGAGTGTGGTTAAGCAAGGCGTTATGAGCTACTAATATCAGTGTGCTTGATGCCTGCTCTTTTTAATCTTAATGATTTAGAGGGCATTCTCACTGGGGCGTGGATGCTTGCATGTGTAATTTTATTAAAAACCAGTAGAAAAGCTAGGACCAAACGTATGTGTTTATGGAGTTGGTAAACTCATCTAGGCGTTTTCAGTGCCTTGGTTTAGATTTTACGCTACATTAACAAGCTGTTTTTATATAGTGAAGTAACATGTATATAGTTATTTTATGTGGTTTAGGTTAGATTTAGGGCTAAAATTTTGATTAAAAATGGTTGATAGATCTAGAGACGTCTGTCTATATAAGTGGTAAATATCTAAGTAGTAGACTTATCTAAGTAGTACAACTTATTGGTACAACTAGGGTTTATTGTCTAGGTCTATCTAATTTTGAACATTAAATTGTTCATGTTTATTGGGTAGATAGCTTAGTTCTATGTATTTATATGTTTTCGCCCTGTTTTAGGGGTTTGGCAGGGCATTATAGGCATGTAGAGCATGGGATTTAGTGGGGGGTAAGGGGGTTTGTTAAACAGGTCATTTACCGGTTCAACGCATGTACGTGTGTGTACACGTGAGTGTACATATGTCTAATTTCCTTGTGTCCTGTAACCATTGACTGAATAACACCTTATGGTTGATGTTGGTAAGTAATATTCAATTAAAGTCCAGCTACAGTCTGACTGTGTTAAGGCCTTAGATGGCCATAGCTGAGTCACAGCATTTCTTTAAAAATTAAAAAATACAAAATGCATGAAACCACAGTTATATGTGAGCATGGGCTGATTAGTCAGTAGTCCACTGAGATGTCTTATGTACGGGGCAAGAGTAGGCGATATTAGGTGAGAACGTCCTGAAGTAAGAACCAGGTGTCTGATAAAATTCACTGATAGAAACACCCACAACTCATGGGCCCGGAGCGAGAAGAGGACACCTGCCAAGCAGGTTGATGGTTTCACGTGGCTTGGTGATTAAGCTCGTGATCTATTGGATATGATACTCATGTTGACTAGAACTGATTTGACCTAATGTGCTATATACGATTAATAATAACATGTACTCTGTAATATTAACAATGTACAGGCTTATAAGCATGGGGTAAATAATATACGATTATACATATAATGTATTATGTACAGTATAATATGTATGTACATATTAATATGGTAGTGCATGTATGCACGAAGTACATAGTAGTTTATCCTCCACCCAACTTGACAGTATTTTTCATGTCTCTTACCTGAGATCTTTTATGTTCCCAATCTGCACCTTCTTCATATTTGAGTTCATTCTTTGCCTTGGTTTGAAGTATAGCCTGTAATCCTAAATGGTTTTTTTTTTTGGCCTAGCATTCTCATTGGCATTCCATATCCATGTATCCAACTGCCTTGATATCACCATCAGGCATCTCACAGGTGCTGACTCAGCTATAGGCTTTTCTAGATCTTCAGTCTCCACCTCCAGTGCCCTTAAGTCACAATGCCATCCAACTGGTTTTCAAGCCAGAATGCTGTTTTTATTTGTCTTTCTTGACACTTCCCTCTCCTTCAATGTTCATATCTAATGCACTCTAAAGTCCTGGGGATTTTGACTCTGTCGCAAATTTTCTATCTTCCTTCACTGTTCTTTATCTCCACAATCAATAAAAGGTCTCCCTGGTTGTATTCTGGCCCTTTTCCAAACCATTCTCAATATTGTCCCCCAAAGAGATCTTTTTGTTAAGTCAGAGCTGGTGATGTTACTGTGACTTCTTAAACTTCTTGACTCTTCATTCTTCAAGACTTTCCATTATGTTACATTAAAATTCAAAAGCCTTAACAGGACCTAAGGATCCTACATGGTCTAGCTGATGTTTGTCTCTCCAGCCACTCTCTGCCTTGCTTGCTCCACTTCACAGTGGACTTAAAGAAGTCCTTGGGAAGGACAGGCTCTTTCCTAACTTCCGAACCTTCACACGTGGTCTTTTTTCTGCCTGAAATGCTCTTCTCCCACCGTTTGCTTTTATATTTCCTTTTTATAATCTTAATCAATATATTGCTTCACAAAACAAAAAGCCTTACTTTGAATCCTCCTGTAATAAATACTGCATACTTTATCCACACCCCTTTTTCCAGAGGTGAAGTAAAATGCTGGAAATATCGGATGTCAATTGCTCACACTTGTATATTTCACTGGAAATAGTCATCTTCAGAGGGCTATACCATGTCCGATATGGGGATAAAAATGTCTGGTCCTTTGCCTCAAGTTGAGAGAACTGAGGTCCAGATGTCCTTGTAGGGTTTATTGAGGCCTCAGTTGCCTTCCGGGTCAACATCACTCTCTGTCCAATCCTGTCGTCCCCACTTCACAGATATCTCCATAGAGCTCTTGCCAGTACACTTTTAGAACACAACCTTTTTTTCTCAGAGTTTGTTTCCAGGGAACCCAACCTAAGATAGTATCAAGAATGGTCCTAGGAAGCCAGCTATAAAGTGAAAACCTTAATGCTGAGCTGCTCAGTGTCTGGGTGGCAATAAGGATACATCACAGGATGAGCAATGGATAGCCTCTTGTATGCTGTGGTTTAAAATAAGCATTCACTGGTGCTAAACTGGGATAGAATACCAGTGGGAGGGTACAAGACCAACTATAATATTTCTGGCACATGGGAGGGATGAGCAGATTAGTTAGCTATAATGCCTATGGAAGGAGGTGGCCGTTGATGAGTTCCAGTGATTCATTGAAAAGAGATGTCAGGCTCAGAGTAATTAGTCCCCAACTTAATGCAAAATGTAAAAGCTACAGGGCCTCATTTAAAGAAACCCTAATCACATGTTGCGGAAGGAAGACAGAGCAGAGAATCAGATACATGACTTCATCCTAAGAATAACAGAGCTTCCGTTAAGGCTGCATTCTCAGCCAGCAGGTCTTCTGTGCCAAGGTCAGAGCCCAAACAGGAAAAGAGGGGACCCTCAGATATGGAATAAGGATTTCTAAATCAATGCTCTTGAGAACTTTGCATTCCCAAATTCCCCGGAACCTACTGGACCTGCAAAATTGACCATATACTCTTTTTTTTTTTTTTTTTTTGCTTCTGTTTTTAATATAGCTGGTACAAATTACAACGTAACTCCTCAAGATCATCAGCTCTAAGTATTTCTATTTGAGCATCTTTATTGGAGTATAATTGCTTTACAATGGTGTGTTAGTTTCTGCTTTATGACAAAGTGAACCAGCTGTACATATACATATATCACCATATCTCTTCCCTCTTGCATCTCCCTCCCTCCCACCCTCCCTATCCCACCGCTCTAGGTGGTCACAAAGCACCAAGCTGATCCCCCTGGCTATGCAGCTGCTTCCCACTAGCTATCTCTTTTACATTTGGTAGTATATATAAGTCCATGCCACTCTCTAAATTCGTCCCAGCTTACCCTCCCCCCTCCCCGTGCCCTCAAGTCCATTCTCTAGTAGGTCTGCGTCTTTATTTCCATCCTGTCCCTAGGTTATTCATAACCTTTTTTTTTTTTAGATTCCATATATATGTGTTAACATACTGTATTTGTATTTCTCTTTCTGACTTACTTCACTCGTATGACAGACTCTAGGTCCATGCACCCCACTAGAAATAACTCAGTTTCGTTTCTTTTTATGGCTGAGTAATATTCCATTGTATATATGTGGCTCATCTTCTTTATCCATTCATCTGTTGATGGACACTTAGGTTGCTTCCATGTCCTGGCTACTGTAAATAGAGCTGCGATGAACATTGTGGTACATGACTCTTTTTGAATTATGGTTTTCTCAGGATATATGCCCAGGAGTGGGATTGCTGGGTGGTACGGTAGTTCTATGTTTATTTTTTTTAAGGAACCTCCATACTGATCTCCATAGTGGCTGTATCAATTTACATTCCCACCAACAGTGCAAGAGGGTTCCCTCTTCTCCACACCCTCTCCAGAATTTATTGTTTGTAGATTTTTTGATGATGGCCGTTTGACTGGTGTGATGTGACACCTCATTGTAGTTTTGATTTGCATTTCTCTAATGATTAATGATGTTGAGCATTCTTTCATATGTTTGTTGGCAATCTGTATATCTTCTTTGGAGAAATGTCTATTTAGGTCTTCTGCCCATTTTTGGATTGGGTTGTTTGTTTTTTTTTGATACTGAGCTGCATGAGCTCCTTGTAAATTTTGGAGATTAATCCTTTTTTAGTTGCTTCATATGCAAATATTTCCCCCTGTTCTGAGGGTTGTCTTTTTGTCTTGTTTATGGTTTCCTTTGCTGTGCAAAAGCTTTTAAGTTTCATTAGGTCCCATTTTTTAATTTTTGTTTTTATTTCCATTTCTCTAGGAGGTTGGTCAAAAAGAATCTTGCTGTGATTTATGTCATAGCTTATTCTGCCTCTGTTTTCCTCTAAGATTTTTATAGTGTCTGGCCTTACATTTAGGTCTTTAATCCATTTTGAGTTTATTTTTGTGTATGGTGTTAAGGACTCTTCTAATTTCATTCTTTTATATGTAGCTGTCCAGTTTTCCCAGCACCACTTATTGAAGAGGCTGTCTTTCTCCACTGTATATTCTTGCCTCCTTTATCAAAAATAAGGTGACCACATGTGTGTGGGTTTATCTCTGGGCACTCTGTCCTGTTCCATTGATCTATATTTCTGTTTTTGTGCCAGTACCAGACTGTCTTGATTACTGTAGCTTGGTAGTATAGTCTGAAGTCAGGGAGCCTGAATCCTCCAGCTCCGTTTTCTTTCTCAAGATTGCTTAGGCTATTCGGGGTCTCTTGTGTTTCCATACAGCTTGTGAAATTTTTTATTCTAGTTCTACAAAACATGCCAGTGGTAGTTTGATAGGGATTGCATTGAATCTGTAGATTGCTATAGGTAGTATATCCATTTTCACAATGTTGATTCTTCCAATCCAAGAACATGGTATATCTCTCCAACTGTTTGTATCATCTTTAATTTCTTTCATCAGTGTCTTATAGTTTTCTGCATACAGGTCTTTTGTCTCCTTAGGTTGGTTTATTCGTAGGTATTTTATTCTTTTTGTTGCAGTGGTAAATGGGAGTGTTTCCTTAATTTCTTTTTCAGATTGTTCATCATTAGTGTATAGGAATGCAAGAGATTTCTGTGCATTAATTTTGTATCCTGCTACTTTACCAAATTCATTGATTAGCTCTAGTAGTCTTCTGGTAGCATCTTTAGGATTCTCTACGTATAGTATCATGTCATTTGCAAACAATGACAGCTTTACTTCTTATTTTCTGATTTGGATTCCTTTTATTTCTTTTTCTTCTCTGATTGCTGTGGCTAAAACTTCCTAATCGATATTGATAATAGTTGTGAGAGTGGGCAACCTTGTCTTGTTCCTGATCTTAGTGAAAATGGTTTCAGTTTTTCACCATTGAGAATGATGTTGGCTTGGGTTTGTCATATATGGCCTTTATTATGTTGAGATAAGTTCCCTCTATGCCTACTTTCAGGAGAGTTTTGATCATAAATGGGTGTTGAATTTTGTTGAAAGCTTTTTCTGCATATATTGAGATGATCATATGGTTTTTATTCTTCAATTTGTTAATATGGTGTATCACATTGATTGATTTGCATATATTGAAGAATCCTTGCATTCCTGGGATAAACCCCACTTGATCATGGTGTATGATCCTTTTAATGTGCTGTTGGATTCTCTTTGCGAGTATTTTGTTGAGGATTTTTGCATCTATGTTCATCAGTGATATTGGCCTGTAGTTTTCTTTCTTTGTGACATCTTTGTCTGGTTTTGGTATCAGGGTGATGGTGGCCCCGTAGAATGAGTTTGGGAGTATTCCTCCCTCTGCTATATCTTGGAAGAGTTTGAGAAAGATAGGTGTTAGCTCTTTTCTAGCAGAATTCGCCTGTGAAGTCATCTGGTCCTGGGCTTTTGTTTGTTAGAAGGTTTTTAATCCCAGTTTCAATTTCAGTGCTTGTGATTGGTCTGTTTATATTTTCTATTTCTTCCTGGTTCAGTCTCAGAAGGTTGTGCTTTTCTAAGAATTTGTCCATTTCTTCCAGGTTGTCCATTTTACTGGCATATAGTTGCTGGTAGTAATCTCTCATGATCTTTTGTATTTCTGCAGTGTCAGTTGTTACTTCTCCTTTTTCATTTCTAATTCTATTTATTTGAGTCTTCTCCCTTTTTTTCTTGATGAGTCTGGCTAGTGGTTTATCAATTTTGTTTATCTTCTCAGAGAACCAGCTTTTAGTTTTGTTCATTTTTGCTATTGTTTCCTTCATTTCTTTTTCATTTATCTGATCTGATCTTTATGATTTCTTTCCTTCTGCTAAGTTTGGGGGTTTTTTGTTCTTCTTTCTCTAATTGCTTTAGGTGTAAGGTTAGGTTGTTTGAGATGTTTCTTGCTTCTTAAGGTAGGATTGTATTGCTATAAACTTCCCTCTTAGAACTGCTTTTGCTGCATCCCATAGGTTTTGGGTCGTCGTGTTTTCATTGTCATTTGTTTCTAGGTATTTTTTGATTTCCTCTTTGATTTCTTCAGTGATCTCTTCATTATTAAGTAGTCTATTGTTTAGCCTCCAGGTGTTTGTATTTTTTACAGATTTTTTTCCTGTAATTGATACCTAGTCTCCTAGCGTTGTGGCTGGAAAAGATACTTGATATGATTTCAATTTTCTTAAATTTACCAAGGCTTGACTTGTGACCCAAGATATGATCTATCCTGGAGAATATTCCATGAGCACTTAGAAGAAAGTGTATTCTGTTGTTTTTGGATGGAATGTCCTATAAATATCAATTAAGTCCATCTTGTTTAATGTATCATTTAAAGCTTGTGTTTCCTTATTTATTTTCATTTTGGATGATCTGTCCATTGGTGAAAGTGGGGTGTTAAAATCCCCTACTACGATTCTGTTACTGTCGATTTCCCCTTTATGGCTCTTAGCATTTGCCTTATGTATGGAGGTGCTCCTGTGTTGGGTACATAAATATTTACAATTTTTATACCTTCTTCTTGGATTGATCCCTTGATCATTATGTAGTGCCCTTCTTTGTCTCTTGTAATAGTCTTTATTTAAAGTCTATTTTGTCTGATATGAGAATTGCTACTCCAGCTTTCTTTTGATTTCCATTTGCATGGAATATCTTTTTCCATCCCTTCACTTTCAGTCTGTATGTGTCCCTAGGTCTGAAGTGGGTCTCTTGTAGACAGTGTATGTGCTGGTCTTTTTTTTGTATCCATTCAACCAGTCTGTGTTTTTTGGTTGGAGCTATTAATCCATTTACATGTAAGGTAATTTTCGATATGTATGTTCCTATTACCGTTTTCTTAATTGTTTTGTGTTTGTTTTTGTAGGTCTTTTCCTTCTCTTGTGTTTCCTGCCTAGAGAAGTTCCTTTAGCATTTGTTGTAAAGCTGGTTTGGTGGTGCTGAATTCTCTTAGCTTTTGCTTGTCTGTAAAGGTTTTAATTTCTCTGTTGAATCTGAATGAGATCCTTGCTGGGTGGAGTAATCTTGGTTGTAGGTTTTTCCCTTTCATCACTTTAAATATGTCCTGCCACTCCCTTCTGGCTTGTAGAGTTTCTGCTGAAAGATCAGCTGTTAACCTTATGGGAATTCCCTTGTATGTTATTTGTTGTTTTTTCCTTGCTGCTTTTAATAATTTTTCTTTTTATTTAATTTTTGGTAGCTTGATTAATATGTGTCTTGGTGTGTTTCTCCTTGGATTTATCCTCGATGGGACACTCTGCGCTTCATAGACCTGATTAACTATTTCCTTTCCCATATTGGGGACGTTTTCAACTATAATCTCTTCAAATATTTTCTCAGTCCCTTTCTTCTTCTCCTCTTCTTCTGGGACCCCTATCATTCAAGTGTTGGTGTGTTTAATGTTGTCCCAGAGATCTCTGAGACTGTCCTTAATTCTTTTCATTCTTTTTTCTCTATTCTGCTCTGTGGTAGTTATTTCCACTATTTTATCTTCCAGGTCACTTATCTGTTCTTCTGCCTCAGTAATTCTGCTATTGATTCCTTCTAGAGAATTTTTCATTTCATTTATTGTGTTGTTCATCATTGTTTGCCCTTTAGTTCTTCTAGGTCCTTGTTAAACGTTTCATGTATTTCCTCCATTCTATTTCCAAGATTTTGGATCATCTTTACTATCATTACTCTGAATTCTTTTTCAGGTAGACTGCCTATTTCCTCTTCATTTGTTTGGTGTGGTAGGTTTTTACCTTGCTCTTTCACCTGCTGTGTGTTTCTCTGTCTTCTCATTTTCCTTAACTTACTGTGTTTGGGGTCTCCTTTTTGCAGGCTGCAGTTTCGTAGTTCCCATTGTTTTTTGGTGTCTGCCCCCAGTGGGTAAGGTTGGTTCAGTGGGTTGTGTAGGCTTCCTGGTGGAGGGGACTAGTGCCTGTGTTCTGGTGGATGAGGCTGGATTTTGTCTTTCTGGTGGGCAGGTCCGTGTCCCATGGTGTGTTTTGGGGTGTCTGTGACCTTATTATGATTTTAGGCAGCCTCTGTGCTAGTGGGTGGGGTTGTGTTCCTGTCTTGCTAGTTGTTTGGTATAGGGTGTCCAGCACTGGAGCTTGCTGGTCATTGAGTGGAACTGGGTCTTGGTGTTGAGATGGAGATCTCTGGGAGATTTCACCATTTGATATTACATGGAGTTGGGTGGTCTCTGGTGGACCAGTGTTGTGAACTGGGCTCTCCCACCTCAGAGGCTCAGGCCTGACACCCGGCTGGAGCACAAAGACCCTGTCAGCCACACGGCTCAGAAGAAGAGGGGGAAAGAAAGAAAGAAAGAAAGAAAAATAAATAAATAAATAAATAAATAAATAAAATTAAATAACTTTATCAAAATAAAAAATAATTATTAAAAATAAAAAATTTTAAAGTAATAAAAAAAAGAAAGAAGAGAGCAACCAAACCAAAAAACAAATCCACCAATGGTAACAAGTGCTAAAAACTATACTAAAAAAAATAAAAATAAAAAACGGACAGACAGAACCCTAGGACAAATGGTAAAAGCTAAGCTATACAGACAAAAATCACACACAGAAGCATACACATACACACTCACAAAAAGAGAAAAAGGAAAAAAAATATATATCGTTGCTCCCAAAGTCCACCTCCTCAATTTGGGATGATTCGTTGTCTATTCAGGTATTCCGCAGATGCAGGGTACATCAAGGTGATTGTAGAGATTAAATCCACTGCTCCTGAGGCTGCTGGGAGAGATTTCCCTTTCTCTTCTTTGTTGGCACAGCTCCTGGGGTTCAGCTTGGGATTTGGACCCGCCTCTGCGTGTACGTCTCCTGAGGACGTCTGTTCCCACTTAGACTTGACGGGGTTAAAGGAGCAGCTGCTTCGGGGGCTCTGGCTCACTCAGGCCAGGGGGAGGGAGGGGTACGGATGCAGGGCGAGCCTGCGGCGGCAGAGGCCATCATGACGTTGCACCAGCCTGAGGCGCGCCGTGTGTTCTCCCGGGGAAGTTGTCCCTGGATCACGGGACCCTGGCAGTGGCGGGCTGCACAGGCTCCCGGGAGGGGAGGTGTGGAGAGTGACCTGTGCTTGCACACAGGCTTCTTGGTGGTGGCAGCAGCAGCCTTAGCATCTCATGCCCGTCTCTGTGGTCCGTGCTGATAGCCGCAGCTCGCGCCCATATCTGGAGCCCGTTGAGGTGGTTCTCTGGATCCCCTCTCCTTGCACACCCCAAAACAATGGTCTCTCAACTCTTAGGCAGGTCCAGACTTTTCCCAGACTCCCTCCCGGCTAGCTGTGGCGCACTAGCCCCTTCAGGCTGTGATCACGCCGCCAACCCCAGTCCTCTCCCTGGGATCCGACCGAAGCCCGAGCCTCAGCTCCCAGCCCCCGCCCGCCCTGGCGGGTGAGCAGACAAGCCTCTCGGGCTGGTGAGTGCTGGTCGGCACCGAGCCTCCGTGCGGGAATCTCTCCGCTTTGCCCTCCGCTCCCCTGTGGCTGCGCTCTCCTCCGTGGCTCCAAAGCTTCCCCCCTCCGCCACCCGCAGTCTCCGCCCGCGAAGGGGCTTCCTAGTGTGTGGAAACCTTTCCTCCTTCACAGCTCCCTCCCACTGGTGCAGGTCCCATCCCTATTCTTTTGTGTCTGTTTTTTCTTTTTTCTTTTGCCCTACCCAGGTACGTGGGGAGTTTCTTGCCTTTTGGGAGGTCTCAGGTCTTCTGCCAGCGTTCAGTAGGTGTTTTGTAGGAGCTGTTCCACATGTAGATGTATTTCTGATGTATTTGTGGGGAGGAAGGTGATCTTCACGTCTTACTCTTCCGCCATCTTGAAGATTTCCCATACACTCTTTTTAATTAGAATTTAGTGGCTCCCTTGCTTGAAGATTGTGTAGAGGCCTCAAGTAAGGCAGATGCTTTGTAAGATGACACTTACGTCTCCAATGATCTTCTCCCACCTACCATCCTGGCAACTATTTCAATAACCATATCAAAAAAAAGTTAAATCCCAGCATAGCCTGAACAGGAACTTGAGCCTGATCTGCCAAGGAAGGAGAGGGACTCTACACTGAAGAAGATCCAGGATCTGGCTGATACATACACTACCACCAAGAGCAGGGAGAGAATGTATAGAGTGGGATTCTGAGATGTGCTCAGGGAAGCAGAAACACTTCTGTTTCCTGATAAGGAAAGGTTTATTGATGTGGGGTAGTTTTCTGTGGAGTAAGATTTAAAAGTCTGACAAGGATCCCAGGAGATAGTACTAATACATGGTTAAGGTGACTCTTGGAAACTTGTAAAAATCGATAATCTTCCCTAAGTGAAGTATCAATGTCAGAACTGCTATAGTGGTAATGGAGTAAGGGTTTAAAAGTCTCCTGGAGATAAACTTTCTATAGTAGATATACTACCTAAGGCTGGCAAACATACCAGTTGAATAGGTTCCATG
Source organism: Balaenoptera ricei (assembly GCF_028023285.1). Classification (NCBI taxonomy): domain Eukaryota; kingdom Metazoa; phylum Chordata; class Mammalia; order Artiodactyla; family Balaenopteridae; genus Balaenoptera; species Balaenoptera ricei. Next base: position 69,950,133 of record NC_082647.1, read on the forward strand.
GGAGGACCTAGGGAACATTCCATTTACCAAATAAATTAGGAATGCCTAGTGAGAGGAGCCACAGCATCATTGGGAAGTTCAGTGGAGGATTTCTTCTGTAGGCAATAGCTGATCGTAAGACATTCTGCTCCTAGTCTGGGCTTCATGATCTGATGGGGATGATGGGATGATAGAATGAGAGGAGGCCAGGTGGCAGCCCTTAACTGTTAGATGCAATGGTGGGTGCAACTTTCACAATGAGCAGCACAGTGAAGTTGTAGCCAGGGCTACAATGAGAGAGGTATGGAGAATTCTAATTAAACACAATATCACTGTAGACAAAATAGGCATCCAAGAAGGGTGTGTCCTAATTATACAATGTAAACTAATTGAGGAAAGGGGCATGTGGATGGACCTACAGCAGTAAGCATAGCATGTGAAGATATTTGTATTGCATGTTAATGCCCACTAGAGAGCATAAACCCCAGAAGAGAAACTAAGTAAAAAGGTAGAGATAATGACTAAAACTGTTAAAGATAGCCAGTTGTTGTCATTGGTCACCCCAGTACTGGGACAAGGGGAGAATAAAGGAGATGCTGTGATGGCAGAGATGGAGGTTACACATGGGCTGCCCCCGCTGAATGTTTAACTGGCCAAAACAGATACCAATGCTGAGTCTCATATGATGCCAGCCCTAGAGAAAACTAACCAACTACTTGGTGGAGAGTTGATTGCACTTGACTTCTCCCACCTGGAAAGATGAGCAAGTCAGATTCATACACTGCTTATACATTTGCCCTTCCTACCCACAAAGACTTGGTCATCCTCTCTATTTGAAGACATACAGAAAATTGTATTGTCTACTGACATAGCATCTTGCATGCCTATGCCTTGAACAAAGGGACTAACTTTATAGCAACCAAGGTATGGCAGTGGGCACATGACCATGGGATCCACTGGGCCTATAATATATAAACCACCCAGAAGTTACTGACCTGCTGAATGGTGGAATGGGCCTCTTAAATATGTAGCTGATCATATGAATCAGTTTGGTTTGAGAGTGTATTACTTTTCTAGGGCTCTCATAACAAATGCCACAGCCTAAGTGGCTTAAACAACAGAAATTTATTTTCTCTCAGTTCTAGAAGCTGGAAGTCAAAGATAAAAGTAGTGGCAGATTTGGTTTCTCCTGAGGCCTCTTCCTTGGCTTGCAGATGGCCACCCTCTTGCTGTCTTTTCACATAGTTATCTCTCTGTGCAAGCACACCCCTGGTGTCACTTTCTTTGTCAAAATTTCCCCTTTTTATAAGGACACCAGATTGGATAAGGCCTCATTTTAACTTAATCACCTTTTTAAAGCCCCTGTCTCCAAATACAGTCACATTATATGACGCTGGGGTTTATGACTTCAAAATATGAATTTGGGAGGGGGACACAATTCAGCCCGTAACAGAGAAGGAGGGGTGCCATCCTCCAAGACACAGTGTATACCCCAAGTCAAGGAACTTTATATGTTGGTTTGTCCTCAAAATCTCAAACACAGGAGACTGAGAACCAGAGTTGGAGGTAGCAATCGCCCCACTTCTTATCACTCCCAATGACCCACTAGGAAAATTTGGGCTCCCTGTGTTACCAGGGACACAGTAAGAGTCCCACTCAACTTTCAACTTGAAAGTTGCTGTCCAGTAACTTCAGACTCCTTGTACCAAGAAAACATCAGGAAAAAATAGAGAATCACCATCCCAACATGCATCTTGGTAAGAAACCCACCCTAAGCATCATGCTGCAAAATGAGACTGAACATACTTTGTGCTCAAGGAGTTCACTGGGGTATCTCGCTGCTTCCATGACCAGTTTTAATAATAATGAACAAGCACAGCAGCCATTGTCTGAGAAGAGCATGGTAACTAGGGACTCAGATCCTTCAGGGACAAAGATCTCATTCACTCTACCAGGAAAACCACCTAGCAAGCAAAGGCGTTAGCTGAGAATGAGGAAAATGTGGAATGTGTGGTGGAGCAGGGTGATGAGCATTAGTTACTGCTAAGAGGTCACACGAAGCAACTGTGCTTCATCCTATAGCCCTTTTCTTGTAAGTTTCCCAGGAAAGGTCAATAAGAACCTTGAAGGAGCTGCTCCCAGATAGGGAAAACTTACTAGAAGATGTTGGTGGATCTGTACCACTTGGTAATAAACTATAATTATTACATGGTGCTTCACTCAGATACCCTCTATAGGGCTGACACACCACCCCCAGCTGCTGGGAAAACAGGCTGCTGAGAGCTCACTGATACATCCTTCGCTGTGAATTTCCTCAGCTACCGCAGAGAGTGCCTTACCCTTTGTTATAAACTCTTCCAGGGAAGCAACTTATAGCCAGTGACCATGAAGATGCAAAGCTCTGTTCCCTTGCCTTAATTTGGGATAGCTTTGAAGGGCCGTTCCAGCAGCCAGACGTCCATAGGATCAGCTGAGACCTCAGGTGCATTGTGGCCCAACTTCTCCCTCAACCCAGTCCTGCTTCCTCGATGTCTCCACGAGTGTCCTGAGAACACTCCACAATAAATCTGCTTTGTGAAGCTACCATCCTAAATGTTTCCAGGACATGCAATCTAAAGCATTCCACCCTCTTAGCCTCTCACCATATATCTTAACTTTCTTTCAGAGCAATTAATATTATTGGTAATTATACATTTATATGAGTATTCATTTGTTTCTATCTCAACTACTAACATGATTGAGGGCAGGACACATATGTAACTATTTTGTTCACCCCTGTATCCCCTTATACATGGTACATAATTCGTACTTATTAAATAGTTCTTTGTACCGCTACTCAAACTAGATAAAATGATCTATTTTTTCAACTCCTCTATTAGTAATACATTGACCTTCCTCTAATGAATTCTTCAGTTACCAGTATAGAAAAACACCAAGCATGAATGAATATAGTTGTCTGCCTTGTGCAGGATGCTGAATTCTGGAGAAAATAGTACCAGCTCCCAGATCATGCCATGAGCTGTAGCCTCTACTTGTTCCTCAACACTGTTTCCTGATCCTTTTAGATTCCCCTAATCAGCTGCTTTCCTTTTCCCCTGAAGAGCTAATTCAGCCTTCTCTAAGCTCCTTAAGCACCTCCGCCTTCTAACTCGCTGTATCATTGCAGAGGACTTGAACTTCTTGACACGATGTTCATTTTTGCAAAACAAAAACACCGATGCCTGTATCTAAGTCTACTTTTTTAGTGCCCAAATCATTAGGAGTACTTTTTGTCTAAGCTTATCGGCCCTAATTTTTAGGCCAGCACTAATTCTTGCGCCTGCCCTTCACAGATGAGCTTCTTGAAGAGTTGTTACATTTGCTGTTTTTGCTTCTTCACCTTCTAGTTTTTCCCCATCAACTTCAGCTTCCTTTGTGGAGTCCATCATTCCACTGAAATTACTCATACCAAGATTGCCAACAATCTCATTGTTAATAAATCCAACAGAATTGTTTTCAATCATCAGATTACAAAGCCTTTCTTAAGAATGTATGACACTCGTCCTGTCTCCTGAAATGCCCTCTTTCTTGGCTTTCATGATACCAGCTAGCTTTGTATTCCTTTCACCACTGTTCAAAATTATCGTCAGGCAACTTTATTAACTCCTTGTCTTCTGGGACTCCCATAACTATTGGAATTTTCCTGAGTCGTTGGCGCTCTTCTCTCCATATTTTATGATGCTCAAAAGATAATCCCATTCAGTTCCTTGGCCTCATTTATTCCAACCATATCTCTGGTGCTAATCTCTATGTGATTGTCAAATTCTACATTTCCAAACCCAAGTTTGTTTTCTTTCTCACTCGCTCCTCCTCCACTCTCCTTATATACATACTCCATTCACCCAGCAACACAAATCAGAAATTCAGGAATTCAGGAATAATACTTGACTATTTCTCAACTTTTCCTTCAGTTCATCACAGAGCTTTCTGAAATCACACCTAATTATGTTAGTGCCTCACTTACATCTGCTCAGTGATCTATACTGTCCCTAAGGTAAATCCCTATTTCATTTATAAGACTCCTAGACCTTTCAGGAGCTGAACTCCCTCTCACCAGAAATATTTTAATCATTCTTTTCTATCGAGAAAGATAAGATAATTCAAGAGAATCAAGATGCCTAAATTTGATTTCATCATGTACTATCTGTGTGACATTTATTATCTGTGTGAGGCAAGAGAATTAATTTGTCCATGTCTTTTTCCTTTAATGTTAAAAGAAATGAATAATAGTATCCATTTATGTATGAGAATCAATTCATATCTGACATGTAAAATTCTACAATGGTCCTGACAAGTAGGAACCACTCAACAAATTTTACCTATATTTATTATTATTATTACCAATAGTAGTATCTAATTCGAGACATTAAATTTCTTCAGGGAAGGTATATGGTAGGCATATAATAGATATTAATTAAGTGATCATTGTATGGATAAAAAATACAAGAGCTCTTCTTTTGAAAACCAACTCATGACACTATGTAATATTTTACTACTTTAAATGCTGAAATAATTGCAAAAATAAGCACATTTCAAAGAATTTCAGTAAGTGTAAACGCTGAACTTATGGCAGAAAGAAAATACTCTGATACGTATAAAATGAGAAGGGACATTAAGACTATCTCGGGAGACTCAAGCACTTCACGTGCAAGGGCTTGAGAAGCAAATATTTTCTGAAATAATCAAAAAGAAAATGAAAAGTTACGCCATAAATTTATCATGCCTATGGCATAGGAGAAAGCAAGTTTTGCAAAATAAAGCTCAACCAAAGCTGACTTTCAAACTGTCTTATTTAAAACTTCTGGCAGAGACCGAAAACTCAACAACTTGGTTTATCAAAGACCGCAATCAATATAGCAAGGCTTACAGAAGATTGGAATGAACAAGCTGTTCCACAGACTCTGAACATTATTAGAGTTCAATAGAGTCAGAGCCAGCCATACCGTATGGTTGCTGAAAAATTCACTCATCGGGAAGAGCCATAAAATTGCAGTATATTTCCAGAGGTGTAAAACTTCTGCCTATTAAGGATTAAAAAACAAAAAACCAAAACAAAACAAAACTACAACAAAAAACACAGAGAACTTGCCAGGAAGGAAAGGGAAGCAAGATTAGAAGTCTTCTAAAATGCTCTTAGAGTGTTTGTGCTACATACAGCTACACAGCAGACAGCGAAATATGTCCTAGGAGCTGCAGAGATAACAGCGATGCCCAGAAATTCCAGGCTGTTTGTGAATTGTCTGTAGATATTACTGACTCAATACTCACCCACTACTGACAGATGCCCTTCCAATGGCCTTTTCACCCACTACGTGTCCTGATTCAACTACTGCCATGCATTTCCTTCTATTCCACAAACTTTTTGGAATAAAACAAGTATTATGTTTTTCAAATAAAACCACAACATTTAGGTATCAAAACATATTTCTGAATAAAAGTAAAATTGATTCTCAGTCACTGGTGAGAAATTCAGTCTCATATTGCAGATCCTCAGGTCCCCCAAATTGTATAAAATCCAGAATATTTAAAGAGGGCCTCCTGTTTTTTTGGATTTCATTTTCTATTTGTCTGTGCATATCAATCAAGTGGGACTGGTCTCCTGAGGGTGGGAGGCACCACTGGTTTGTCGCCAGGCTGAGGAGAGAGCATTTTGCGTAAATTTATAGCTTCAAAGTCCACCATCTGTTCTCCTAGGGATGTCCTGAAGCTCGTATCTTCTGATGCCTTGCTACCCCCTCCAAAGTAGCAAGAATCATGCATTGTAACTGATCAAAATGCAACTTTATTTTTGTTTCCTGCAGCCCCATTAAGTCTTATGCAGTGGTAGAATTCTTCCCTATTCGTGAATGAAAACTTGGATGAAATCAAAGTCCCTTTATTTTGTGCTCATTCTTTATGTAATTGGTCACTTTGTCACAAACACTGTCTTATTTCAGTTATTAGCATGTCCAGACCAAGATTCTAATTAACCTCTTAACTTGATGAAGCAAAAATCTCTTCTCTAGCCTAGATCAGCCTTAGGCTAGAGCCTGCAAAAGGGATCGCAAGACCGAGTCAGATATTGTAAGTCAGCTGTACTCCTGGCCTTGGCCCGTGGTTAAACTAGACTTTCTCTTGTGATGACTTTCAGTCTCTTCAGGGACCCTCACCTGTGGAAACCTCTATTCTACAGCCCCATGCCAATGTCTATTCCGAGCAGATACTTTGTATTCTTCTTCAGCATCCTGTGACACACCCTGTGATACCCGCTGTGATACACCGTATCAAGTCTCTCTCAGCTGAGGTCTCCTTAGTCTTCTAATCACCATTCTTGGCATGATCTTAGGTGACCTCATCCCAGCTCACATGGCCCATTCTGATCTGCAGAACATACTCTCCCATGCTTTGCCCTGAGAAACTCCACAGTGCTGCAGCATTCTGCTGGCTTGTCACCAAGCAATTAGTTGGCACTTCTTCTGCCCACTAGTGCTTTCGATGTGACCCCCCCAACTGCAGAGACACACATATTTTAGCTCTCCAAGTCTTCTTGTGAAAGTCCTCCTCACCAGGCTTTAGGAAGTGGTACAGAGCCGCGTGACTTTGGTGGAGGGTGCCCAGGTTGGTTACAGAGCTCACAGCACCATCTTCTGCACAGGTATTATTCTCAGAAATCTCTTGAATAACATCATCTGCTGAGAGTTCTTGGAGTGGCGACACTGGAACTCAGATATTTTATGAATATACATTGCATATAAAGATGTGTCTTATGTCCATCCTGCTACCTCAGTCTCTCTTACTGGAGCATATTTGAAACTGAGTCAACATGAGTCTCATTCCAGCATCCTGTCATGGTAGCATGACCTGCTAACACTGTAGCATCTTCAGTTGGGGGCACATTCTCAGACTTTATACTCTTGCTGCTCTGTTTTCCTCCTTGTTGCTTTCTCAAAAAATACACACGATTTCCCCTCAATTTCAATTGGCTTTTAAATCCTCTGTTCTTATAGTGGAGTGGGTAAATAAGATGCAAAGACCAGTCTTACATTTTTCTCATTACCTGATCCCATTTTAAGAATAATATAAATGAAAGCAAGAGTTTCACATAACTACACAGATCAGTAACTACTGAGAAATAATACGTATTTATTATATAATTTCCCAATAGTAAAGGATAAAAGTATACACTTTAAAATTTTGCTAGCCAAATATCCAATGCCCTTGAAAGCTCTGATAATCTTTGCAATGAGTGAGACATCTTTAGTGCTGTTGAAACATTCCTTGGACATACCATGAGTGTTCAAAAGGAAATTTAAAACTTTTATGGAGGGCAGATATAACAAAACCAGTAATCACAATCAACAACCTGTGGTTATTCCCACAGATACTGTGACAGGTGAGAGCTAAGATCATTCATCTCTAAGTTTCCTTTCCTCTTCATTCTCTAGTTTTTGTCAAATGATGAGTGTACCTGGGCCTCAGTTGTGTGCAGAAGTATAAATAATGCAATGAATAATCTCAAAAGAGGAGCCATTTATTTTTCAGCTAACAAAAGAGAAAGACAAGCACCAACCTGAAATATTTGCCTGGGATCCCAGAGCTGAAGCTCGATACCTGCATCTTAATAGAAGTTTGAAATTACACCAAGTATTGGAATAGAGAAGTATGTAAAAAATGACAGTGATGTCAATTATTTGAGACATCAGGTAAAATATCAAGTAAAATCTCATGTGGATAAGGAACTTGACTATAGATGAGGGTATTGCTTTGCTGTCTACACATAAATTATTGCAAGGGAAGGGCAAGAAATGTTTAAACTGCCAAATGAATAACTAACAATGCCACTTATCTCCCTCAAATACAATGAATATTCATTTAGTTCAATTCAAAATTATTTTTCTTAAGCCTCATTGTTTTAGTTGGTCATAGAATTTCCGTGTGTGTGTGTGTGTGTGTGTGTGTTTACGTGCATAAATGGAGTGAGACTTAGCTCATTAATGGTACGGAAGTAATTCAGTTGATGAATGAAACTGGCAGTGTGGGAGAAGAGTGGTTCATTGTAAATGCTGTACAAGGTATGATATATTACCTGTGATCAGAAAATAAGGAAGGGAGTGATGGTGTTCCTATTCTCTACAACAACAGGAGTGTGTTTGGGGTGTGCTGAATGACACATTTTTAAATGTATTGGGATGAACAATAACTCACTTAACAATGTGCAGTTAAGAAGAGAAACATGACACCGGTTAACATTTTAAAAATGACAGAAAGAGCTGAGAATGTTTTCTCTGGAGAACAGTATTCAGTTGGACATGTAAGCTGAGGGATGTGAGTACTATCTTCACGTGTTTGAAACTACCATGTAAAACAAGAGATAGATATTTCTTTAGATGCAAGAGGAAAATGAGCAAAAGGTAAAGGGAGATCATGTCTGGATCAAAGGTAAGATGGGATATCTCAGAAGGAAGGAGGTTCTCTGCCATCTGAAGTGTTTCGATAGTAGATGTTAATCATATCTGAGATAGAAGCTCATTTGGCTCATGGTCCTGGACTCATGAATCCTGGTGCATCACCTACTAACACATTAGACTCATATGGAACATGTTCAAATAGGTTAAAGAGGCAAATGTATAAGAATACCCCTTGGCTCCCTATCCCAATTAGGGACCCCATATTGACTCCTACTGTTGAGCCTGGGGCTGAGTAGAGGTGATAGCCAAATCACAGAATTCTTTTGTGTCTTAGACCTTTCAAAGTGGATAGCTCCCTCCACTAGGCTCTGAATCAGTTCTAAAGAATCCTCTATTTCTTTGTTCAATTAATCCATACCCTCCTTTTTTGTTTTCAGTCATGAAACTATTTTTCATGGATTTCATAACTTAAAAATTCATGTGACACATTGACAGACCAAAAAAGCACTTTCCCTTTTCAACATCTGTACTATTGTGATTTATGACCTCTTTTTATTTAGTTTGCTGTCCTACATTTTTTAAGCAGTAGGTAGAATGAGAATCAGTTCTTTGAACTGTATTGTATATACATATCTGAGCTGAAGTACAATAACGGGTCTGTTGTGCATCACAAAGTAGAACCAGTAAGATAAATAATGTAGCCACATAAAAATATCTTATTATTATAAACACCTCTGATTTTACCTAAACATGGCCAAGTACAGAGTAGCCATATCATCTTGGTGTTGTGCATAGCAACTGTGAAGCATTTAAACTTGTATGGGTGTTTGTTTTCAATATTTTCTAATCATTAAATGGAGGTTAACATTAGTTCATCTTTAAATTCAGAGCATTACTCTATACATATGGAGCTTTAACATTTTTTCCCATATGGTGTCATATTTATTTCTACAAAGGAAAAGTGATGACAGAATTTTTTTTTTTAAAAAGTTCCAAAAAATATGTATTAAAACAGCAGTAGATTTCCCATTAAGCAAAGAATTCCATACCTCATTTTTCAGCCAGTTGAAGGAGCGCCGAGAATGTACTGGCTTTGGAAAAGATACATCTTTCCAACCAGTCTTCAGAAAAGTTCAATAAGAATAATTTCCATTCAGGAATTCCATCTTTCATATGCCAGGTGTCAGGACTGTCAAATCTTTGGACTGTTTAGTCTTATCAAACCTAATAAAACAATCATACATAACCACTAGGAAACATTTTGTTGTTCTTTTCTTCACAGCATCACTTTTAAGTTCAACTTGGTTTACTAAAAACCAGTTTTGCATTCTTGAACATCTTGTTCAGATTTCTAAAGAAAATTTTCTTGAAAGTATGTCAGTATAAGGAGTTATTCAAATATACACATAATACAAGAGCGATATTCAGATGCTTATATATTGAATGTAAACTATGAGACATAAAGTTTAAATGGTATTCTTTCTGAGGAAAAGAAATCAGTGGTTGAAACCTTTTAGCCTTATCTTACTGACAGTTCATGGGGAGTCGGATGATGCTGGCTGGATATTTCTTTGTGCCAAACATTTGAAATTCAGTAGAGAAAAGGGGTGTGCAGATGGCCTCCTTGCACCATGATTCAGTTTTGTGATATGATGGTTTCCCTTGTAGAGCTTTGAGTTGAAGGGGTCCTTGTTTTCCTTAGTCCCCATAACGTGTAGTTCTACAAAAGGAATGGGGTGGAAAGAATTTCTCACAGCAAATATTTTAAGTGTCACCTACAATTGATATTGTTAAAACCAATTCCTTGGCTTAATAACATTAAGGTCTCTTAATTTCTTCATCAATATATTGGTGAATAAGAGGGAAATTTATTTTCAGAGGGGGCTGATGCGATTGCTAACTGTTGCTCTGGCACAGGATGAAGCATGATATAGACTGCATTTTTATAATCCTCTGTGGTTTAAATTTCTCTGGATTTATGAGAGGATGATAAACAATAAATGCTGGAGAGGGTGTGGAGAAAAGGGAACCCACTTGCATTGTTGGTGGGAATGTAAATTGATACAGCCACTATGGAGAACAGTACGGAGGTTCCTAAAAAACTAAAAATAGAACTACCATACGACCCAGCAATCCCACTACTGGGCATATACCCTGAGAAAACCATAATTCAAAAAGAGTCATGTACCACAATGTTCATTGCAGCCCTATTTACAATAGCCAGGACATGGAAGCAACCTAAGTGTCCATCAACAGATAAATGGATAAAGAAGATGTGGCACATATATACAATGGAATATTACTCAGCCATAAAAAGAAATGAAATTGAGTTATTTGTAGTGAGGTGGATGGACCTAGAGTCTGTCAAACAGAGTGAAGTAAGTCAGAAAGAGAAAAAGAAATACCATATGCTAACACATATATATGGAATCTAAAAAAAGAAAAAAAAGGTTCTGAAGAACCTAGGGGAAGGACAGGAATAAAGATGCAGATGTAGAGAATGGACTTGAGGACAGGGGAAGGGGGAAGGGTAAGCTGGGATGAAGTGAGAGAGTGACATGGATTCACTTTGTTATACAGCGGCAACTAACACAACAATGTAAAGCAATTATACTCCAATAAAGATGTTAAAATATATATATATATAAATCACTCCTTTGCATACCTGTTCTGGAATGGTTGAGGATGATCCTAGTGCATTTAAAAAGGAGATAGAAACTTTATTGACCAACTGTCAGATAATGGGCCAGGTGCTTTTAGGTATATTGTCTCCTCTTACAGTCTCAGTTGTCCCTGAGGTTGTCAACTAGTCCTGCCATTAGTTAAGAGGAACTCTAAGCCATGACTTGTTTTCAAATCATTGGGGCCACTAGATCTTTTCTGACTGTAAATTATACTTCTAAATTCAAGGATTCTGTGTTAGGTTTAAACCCAAGTCCTTGACCTTTGTATCAGTTTTAGTACAGGAGTGTTTGGTTTATTCTTTCAATATTGGCCTGATACTTGAATTCATCCAAGAATACTTGGTTCTGTTTGCTTTAACCATGCTTCTGCAGAGACTTGAGTTCAGTCCTAATAGTTGCCACTGGGTCCTGATGACCAGTGGCATCTGACTTCCAGAATATCCAGTCATCAAACCGTTGTGGCCTCTATGATAACCATTACTTTGGAATTACCACTAGTAACTAGTGGGATAGAAATATTCATAAGCCTGTATATTCTCATAGCAGGGCAATGCATTTGAATATCAGCTATCATATGTGCCACTTAAAAAAAAAAGTTGAAAATCATCAGTTGTGGGAATTTTGAAGGTACCGTCAAAGTACAGTTTGTCGTTTTGTCCCCTGAGTGCATAAAATCTTCAAAGCCAGAGAGCCCTTTTCATCATTGTATTCCTTGCAACTAAAATGGGGCCTGGCCCCAGATGCCTGTGTCCTATCTTGAAAAAGCAGGTCTAGTTGCTACATTCTAATCCTTTCCAGTCTATTTCCAGAGTTTGATTCTAGTGTCTGATAGCTTCTTTTTTTAGAGCCTTAGGAGCTTAATTTTTTTTAAAAATGTTTAAATGAGATTAGCAGTTGCACAAGTTGGTGGCAGAGCAGAGCAAACGGTAAAGAAATTGAAGTGAAAGGGAGAAGAAAGAAGGTATACCTCTTATAACCTCCAGAAAATATCATAGGTGATTTTGTGACTGGTCATAGAACCATATTTGACAGATAACATTTAGTTTAAAAAGAAAAGCTTAGTTTAAAAAATGGGTATTTTAGGGGGAAAGTCATATAATTGACCTATATCGTCTTCCTGAAGAATATTTAATATACTTGTAGAATACTTAATATACTTAAATTACAGTTTTTTTCCACATCAGTTCCCATGGCAATCGATGTTCCCATACCTGACACTATGTGGTCATATCCACGTTTAGGCATCAAATCTAGAATTTTCTCCCCAGTGGTCAAGAAAGCAAGGAAATGAGGATGACACAATACAGATTATGTATTCTTGGTTCTTGTCTAATCACTATTTAAAGTAAAATTTATATGTTTATAAATTAATAAAATTTACAAATTTGGTACATCTAATCTTGTTAGTAGGAAATGTTTAAGCAAAAACAAACCATTAATCATAATTATGAAATAAGATATGAAGTGAATATTAACGAAATGTGAAGGTAAATCTCTATACTGCTAAACAAGTACAATTGGAGCACAGAAATATGAATTATCCAAGAGAACAAATAATTTAAGAAATGCAGGAGAAATCATTTGTTAGGCAAGAATGGTTCATATTTTTTAGAGACTGTGTATAGTCTGCTTTGGTAAAGAATAGCATGTCTTCTCAAACATTAAGTTAAATGATCATGTAGCAGGTGCAAAAGAAAATATTTTGGAAATATGCCAAAATTTCATAAATTAATATATGCAAGCTCCATAAAAGAATTTCTAAGTGATAATTGTTACACGGTGGCGTATAAACATTCTTGTAGCTTATAGAACTCAGCAGTATATTACCCTTCTTGAAGAAATATTCTTGAATCTCAGTGATGATTTACTGGGGTTTGTAAGAATATTAAAAGTAAAAACCAATAATTACAGTGATTGTAAAACTATATATATAGAGAGAAATCATTTTTCAGAAAATGTACACAAGTAATTAATATGGGGTTGAAAAAACATTCCTCCAGAAGATAGTAACAAGCGGTTAATACCAACAAACTTCTTAGCAACATGTTTTCATGGAATCTCAGTCACATCTATATTCTTATCTCTTGTCTAAAATCTCCAGCATTTCACTGAATAATTTTAGTTGAGATTTTCAGACATTGAAAAGCTGACTCTGTGAGAGCGTACGTGTGAAATACCTTCTAAAGTGGGTGCCTTTAACATGATTTCTTTGTATGTTTATTTTACCCATATTTTTACTCTTCTATTTTTTTTTAACATATTTTCCTTCAAACTTTGACCTGCATATCCTAAGGGTAGATACCCCTACTTCCTGACACTTCCAAGTACAAAACTCTCTCACTCCGTACGTCTCATGGGGATCATGGTTTCTTGTCATGAGAAGGGTGCTGTGAGAGTCAATCTACTGCCACTCAATGTAACATCTTTCTAATCCCGGGCGATGGTCAGAGGTCCAGGTGGCGTATAATACTGTCACACACATAGCACAGTGGAGCACAAAGGATGAATATTCATATTTAAATGCTTACAAGGATATCCATGATAACACAGTTGTTAGTAGAATTTGTGAGAAACAAGATTTTTAAAAAATCTCAGCTGACATATCTTCAGGAGATTATTTGCCATGTGTAATTTTAAAATAGATTTATGCTTTAAAAATACAGTCTTGAAGGAAATATCATAATTATAACTCATGAAAAATCAAACCACAAATAGTGACCAGAAAATATTTTCAGTAAGTTGAAAACTACATTAATTGTTCATAAGAGTATCAGTTTGATCATCTTTTCAGACTTAGTATTGAATTATTTTCATGTTTGAAATTATTTTTCTATTTTATTTCTAAATTTGTCATGCCATCCATGAAAAATCATACTTAAAGATTCAGGAACATTTCATAAATATATTTATTTATATATTATATAAATATAATATACATTTGTGTATGTCTATATGTGTGTATATATCTGTATACACACACACACACACACACACACACACACACACACACACACCTTGGAGAATAGAATATTTATCTGTGATTCTCTGTTCTGCCTTGACTTAATTCAAAGCCTGTGTTGTGAATAAGATTATAAGTGGTTTATTGGTTAAAATTTAATGAAATCCTCTCCATTTTTTGCATGTACATTCTCCTTAATGATGCTCATTTTTTTAGCTACCTTCTCTACTACAAATTATCATTCCAGATGGCATTCCATTGTTTAAAAATTGATGCCACTTGCCTTCTTTTAGGAAAAGATTGTATTTAATAGGAAGTCTGGGCAGTGTTTTTCTACAGAAAAGCAGAGAGGGTGTAGCTTGAGGAACAATATTAGGCTTTGCAATTGAATTGTTCTTCTGTGAATTACTTCCTAAAAACTGATGTAAGCAAATAACTCTTCCAAGTCTCTAAGAACTGTTTTACAATAGGAAGTATCTCAACAATTTGCTGAAAATATTTTCATCCCTTCACTCAGGAAGTGAAGATCAAAAGTGATTTATTATTTCTTTTCCCTTAAAGAAACACATCATAGGTGCCATGTGTCATAGAACACACACCTTAGCTGTGGGTGTGTACCCGTGTTGAGAAACACTAGTACACTCTTGAAAAGAAACATCTCCCTTCCCCCGCCCCCGCCGACAATATGCTTTTAAATAAATTAAATGTAAAGATCACTGGGAGTAGGAAGAGACTTTTATATACTATGGTCATCTCAGTGCCTAGCTCAGGGTCTGACACAGATGCTTGATAAATACTGACCAGATGAATGAAAGAAAGCTGTTGATAGTCTCAGCTGCTGAGCGGTGATCTCTGAGTGAACTAAAGGACGCTGGGCTCTCTCCTCACTCACTATATTAGCCCCATACCTAAGAAAGGCCTCAAGGATATCTCAGTATCAGTTTACCCTTTCAGGTGATAAGGTGATAAGAACTGTCTATATTATGTCTGGGAAACACCAACTATGGAGATAAAGGCTATATAGAAAATTAGGAGGAAAAGAAAAAAATCACACAAGACTGAGCCAGGTAGGGACCAGATTATCACTAGCCTGTTGTTAGGTGGAGGAGATGGTCTAGGTGTCTGGATCTCTTTCAGGGTCTATATTCTATCATTCTGTGACCACTTTGCCCACAATATACACTAAGTTTGCTTATATACATGGGTGTTCTTGTACTAACAATAAACAAACCTAGATTAGATATCTTAGGAACTCCATAAAGTCACTCAGGAATGTAGAACCTAGAGGGTCCTAGCATCTTCCCTAGTTCTGTTTTTGACATTTCTCTCCATGTAGAGTAACTTTTATTTCAAGTTGAGTTTCACACTCCCTTTGTAACTTTTTCATCGGTTGAGATTCTGCAGGATGTGAATTTTAAGTCCTGTAATAACTATTTCTTAAGGAATGGATTTTAAGGTTATAGTATAGTAGTTAAATTCTGGTTCATCAGTAATCATTTCCCTTTTTTCGTTTTCTTTGGATTTTTCAACTGGCACCCACTGTGCCCTAGACTCACAAAGTCATGCTGCTCTTTCTCTTCTAACGTTCCAGTTAATAATGTTGATCTAGGGAATTCCCTGGTGGCGTGGTGGTTGAGAATCTGCCTGCCAATGCAGGGGACACGGGTTCGAGCCCTGGTCCGGGAAGATCCCACATGCAGCAGAGCACCTGAGCCTGTGTGCCACAACTACTGAGCCTGTGCTATAGAGCCCGTAAGCCACAAGTACTGAGCCCACGTGCTGCAACTACTGAAGCCCACGTGCCTAGAGCCCGTGCTCCACAACACGAGAAGCCACTGCAATGAGACGCCCACGCACCGCAACAAAGAGTAGCCCCCGCTTGGCCGCAACTAAGAGAAAGCCTGAGCACAGCAACAAAGACCCAACACAGCCAAAAATAAATAAATAAAATAAATAAATTTATTTAAAAAAATAATAGTAATGTTGATCTAAATATCCCAGTAAACTTTTTTAGTGAAAATAAGAATGACAAGTTCCAAATTTTTAAATTATATATATGCTACATACTAAACTTTTATGGTTACAGTAACTTACATAAGGGCATGCCATCTAAGAATTCTGAGCACTTCACTCATTTACCACATTTCTTATACTGAGAAAAGACAAGTGACTGCTTCTCCCAGACCCTTGGTGATGAACCTGGAGCAGTTCAAGTCTCACTTCCACTACAGGTTATTCTACTCACTTTCACTCTGCTGGGGCCTTTTGTAGTGAAGAAACATTGTTTCTACCAGCCCAGCATTCCATTCTCCTTCTTCTAATATAAATATCCTGATTTTTCTTAGGGAGCCACCCCTCCCTGAGTCTCAACTACATGGTTAGAATGTGCCTGGCATTGCTACTAGATTCAGGACTGGGCTTGTAACCCGAGTTTGTCAGATCATTTACATGACATTGACACAGCAGCTTGTTCAAGGATAGGTGTGTCACTCAGTCCAGTCTAATAAAACTCAAATCTAGAACTTTATTTGGAACTATTTTAGGAAAGAGAAACTTTTACTGGATTTAAAGGTGACACAGATGTTTTCGGCACTGTAATGTGGAAGAGTCCTTGGGAAAGAGGATAGTATGGAGGGATAAAAAGTGATACAGAGACTAGTTATGACATTATTTAAGACATGGATTCAGCTACACCAAAGCCACGAGTCTGCAGTCTACAGTTATATGAGACAACAAATACCCTTTGTCTTTAACAAGTTTTTGGGGGAGTGGGGTGGTATGGTAGTCAGAAGATAATAGAGAGGTAAATTGTCACTTGTAACTGATTGCATCTTAGTAGCTAGTTTTATCTTTCATTTCTGGAATTTAGTGGTAACTTTAAGTCAAATTCCTTCATTCATATGCAGAATAATAAAAACTCACCTAAATTTCAAACCTTATATCAAATCATCTGGAAATGGATCATGGACCTAAATATAAAAAGTAAATCTAAAAAAAAAAAAGTAAATCTATAAAATTTCTAGATGAAAGCATAGAAGAAAATATGTATGAACTTGGGTCAGACAAAGAGGTTTGTGACCCAAGTTTGATGATTCAGACACCAAAACACAATGCATGAAAGTAAAAATGGATAAATTGAACTTGATTAAAATTAAAATTTCTCCCTGCAAAATAACCAGTTAAGAGAAAGAAAGGACAAAATACAGTGGGGGGAGGGGGGGAACCTGTGCAAAGTATATATGTGATAAAGCTATCATATCAAAAAAAATTTTTTAACTCTAAATATTCAACAATTAATAAAAAGCGAATAGCCCAGTTTTTTAAATAGGCAAAAGATTTGAACAAACATTTCACAAAAGAAAATGTAAGAAGGGCTAATAAGCATATGAAAAGATGTTCAAGATCATTAATCTTTAGGGAAATGCCAATTAAAACCACAATGAGAGACATCATAACACATCGATTAGAATGTGTAAAATCCGACAACTAGCAATACCAAATAGTGGTGAGCTTGCTGAGCAGCTGAAACTCACATACATTGCTGGTAGGATTAAAATATGTCTCAGCCATTTCCAAACTGGAAAAGAATTTGGCAGTTTTTTAATAAAATTCAACATACACCTATTGTATGACCAAGCAATCCTACTCCTAGATATCTACCTAGAGTAAATAAAAAGGTATATTCACACAAAGACATGAGTATTAATATCAGCTTTGTCCATTATTGCTAAGAATTGGAAACAGCTACATGACCTTTAACTGCTGAAGGTATAAACAAACTGCAGTATGCATATACCTGCAATGAAGTATTAGCCATAAAAAGAAGCAAACTATTGAACCACACAACAACGTGGATGAATCTTAAATATATTTTGCTAAGTGAAAGAAGCCAGTCCTCAAAGGCCACATATTATATGATTTCTTTTACATGGCAATGGAAAAGGTAAAACTACATGGTGAAAGACAAGTCAGTGGTTGCCAGCAGTTGGGGAATGTCTAGCTTGGGGAGAATGTTGAGTGATAGAACTGTTGTATACGGAATTGCTGTGATGAACAAATGACTCTATGCATTTGTTAAGACCCATAGAATCGTACACAATAAAAAGAAAATTCTATTAAGTGCAAATTAAAAAATAAATCAGCCAGGTAGGCGATGTTGGGGAGGAAAGAGAAGCAGTATTACATATAAATCACTTAATCACATTCAAGGGGATGGGGGCAAAAGGAGCTGAAACAATGTGTTCTAGTGTGTAAATTTCTCTCAAGGGTATGGATTAGAAGTCTAAAACTATTCTATTTGTATACTAGGGCTGAACAAATAAGTGAGTAGACATAGATAATAAGATCCAGTCTAATGCTAGCAGAGAGAGAAGTTGTAATAAGGAAAGGGGAAAGGTGAGAATGAATCCTGCAGTGCTGGATTAGTGTGGATGGTACCAATATTGACTCATTAAAAAAATATAGGTCTATACACACAGGTAAATAGAAAAATAGCTATGGATACGTGTGCATGCATGAGTTCGCACACATATTTCTTAGCTTTATCCACTGAATGGGGCTAGCATCAGTGACATCCTATTCGCAAATTAGCACACCTCATGCCCAGATATCGGTTTCTTTTTTTTTAATTAATTAATTTACTAATTAATTAATTTATTTGGCTGTGTTGGGTCTTAGTTGCAGCATGCGGGATCTTCGTTGGGGGCTTCTCTCTAGTTGCAGTGTGTGGGCTTCTCTAGTCGTGGCATGCGAGCTCCAGAGTGTGCGGGCTCAGTGGTTGGAGCATGCAGGCTCTCTAGTTGTGATGCACGGGCTCTAGAGCACGCGGGCTCAGTAGTTGTGGCGCATGGGCTTAGTTGCCCCGTAGCATGTGGGATCTTCCCTGACTGACCAGGGATCATACCCGCGTCCCCTGCATTGGAAGGCAGATTCTTAACCACTGGACCACCAGGGAAGTCCCCAGATATTGGTTTCTAAATGCTACTCTCTAATAAAGGAACCAGGGCTCCTGGGAGAATGGTTTTCTCAAGGTGTGAGGCAGGAAAATATGAGATGAGCCTGGAATATTATGTAGTGCCAGAAGTAAAGGAGTGTGGAGAAAAAAAGAAAATGAAGGAGGTAGACATATGGAAGGGCACAGGAGCCAAACTGAAGGATCTCCCAATGGGCAAAGTTTGAATAGCTTGAACAACAGAATAAGTTACTGTGGTATTTGAGATTAAAAGCCCCGAAATAAAAATCTGTAAGTATATAATAATGTAAATTAATTAATTAATGCATAAATTTAAATGGGAAAAATCAGTGACTCTCCTTACAGAAGAATTTCACTTAACACATTCAAAAGTACTAAGAAAAAATAGAAAACCACCATTTGAACACTAGAGTAAAAATTATCACAGGCAAGATCCAAAGATGGATGCTAAAATGAGTTGGATAAAAGTTTAAGCTCAAACAGGATATTTGCACAGTATTTCTCTATAGTATTTAATAATTACAACAGAAAAAAAAAGTTTAGAATGAAAAATCTTAGCAGACACTTCCATGACCAAGTGGTTAAGTTTACCATCTCCAGTCATATGTACTGACTTCATGTAGCCCCTGATACAATGTATTGAGAAGGGCACAGCACTTCTGTGATAGTCTTCTCATTAATCTGCAGTGTCAATCTAATCATGAGAAAACATTAGACAAACCCAAGTTGAGGGGCTTTCTACAAATAACCAGTACTTTTCAAATGTGTCAAGGTCATTAAACACAAGTAATGACTGAAGACTGTCACACATTGGAGGAGACCACATAGGCATGACAGTTAAATGAAATGTGGAATCCTGGATTAGATCTGGAACAGAAAAATAACATTAATTTTTTAAAAATGGTAAAATTTGAATAAGGCCCGTACTTTAATACTAGTGTGTCAAGGTTAATTTCTTAGTTTTTGATAAATGTTTATAAGTATAAAATTTTCCCAGTATTAAAAGAAAACTAACTTATTGATCATTTTAACCAGCAGTAGGCTATCAGTGCTATTTATTCCATGTTGCCAATTTGAGTTTTTATTATTTAGGACATTTCCTAATTTTCCCCAGTGTGTTTTCTGTGATCATAGAGAAAGCATGGAAATACTGCAAAACATCATGTATATAATTTTTATTAGTTAAGATTGACTAAGCTGTTGTATCGAACAGGCACCAAAGAATCAGTGACTTAAAAACTACAGTTCTCTATCCAAAACAGTACAGGGTGCGGCTTCGAGGGTATCGGGCAGCTTTGGTCCACAGAGTGATTCAGAGATCCAGTTTTCATTCATATTTTTTCTTCACCATCCTCTGTGGTGTCTTTCTCATATGTTACCACCATGTCCAAGTTAGAACTGATGGGAAGTAAAAAGAAAAACTCAGGAAGCTCTGCCTGGTCTTAAGAAATTATCCTGGAAGTGGCACATATCACTTTCACTCACGTAAACTGGGACATCTGTAAGGATGTCTAGGAACTGAATCAACTACAATTCTACTGCTATGGGAGAAGAGAAGAAAGAGTTTGGTGGTTGGCTACCAATCTCTAAAGAGCACTTTTAGGAGATTCCCATCTGTTTTCAATAATGAGGAACTTCAAATATAGAAAAGAATCTTTAAGAAATATGAATAATGTCATAACTATTAATGGTAATAGCTGACATCTGAATAGTAGGTTATACTTCAAAAATGATTTTCCTGTGAAATGTCACATTTAATTCTGCAAAACAAATATATTAATCCCAATTTACAAAGGAAGAAATTAAAGCAGAGAGAGATTAAATATTAAATAATAATACTGCAGGAATACAGTTCTAGATTATCTGACCCAACATGGGCATTTTCTTTATAGACTGTTCATGGATACCCTCAGTTTAATTGTTAAGAATGGTTTGAAAATTTAAAAATCTCACCTCAGTATCATTCAAATTACATTGTTGGAAAATTGTATACACTGGTTTCAGGGAATTAGGAGTTTAAGAATGAGTCAAACTCTCCTTCTGAACATGACCTCACCATATTTGTTCAGTTTGTAATGACTGAATGTTTTATTTAGACCAAAGAACCACCAATTCTAGGCCCTGGTTAAAAGCCAGACCTCAAAGTCTGCTATTATTCCAAGACTACATTTCTAAATATTTTATTTCCTTAATTTGTCTCATGCACTGGTTTTGTCCCAGGCAGTTCTCGTTCACCTCCAAGTTCAAACAAGAGCCTTCAGTCTCACAGTCTCTCATCTCTCCCCCAATTTGTTTTGGCTGATTGCCTCCCACTGTGGCCACATGATTTCTCTCATTTGCACAATTGATGCCATAAGTCACGGCTGTTGACAAGGGAGTACTTGAAAGGGTAGGTTCCTCCGTAGAGAGTGTGGTTAAAGGACAGATCCCAGAATTGAGGACCTCTCCAGTCCATAACATTCCATGATCAATCTCCTCCTTGTGGAGTGATAAAATAAACATCACGCCTATACAGCACAAGATTCTAAATAAGTATGCTGGTCCTTTCCTACCCACATAAAATTGATAATAAGATTATAATGAAGCTGCCAAAAATGTTAATTTGATTTTTTTCATTAATGGAAGTTTAGGTATCTGAATGGAGGAGTTGCTATTATGTCCTCGCTCTGTGATAGACAAAGCAGACCAGAAACTTTAGGCGAAAGTCATGGTCTCACAGCTTAAGAGGCCTATTTATACCTATGTAACCGTTAGAGAGGGGAAAGGACTCAGACGTTCCAAGAGGAATAAGAAGGGTTCCTTTTAAGACTGGAGAACAATTGTCTCCAAATATTTCAAAGGCAGCCCTGTAGCAGCCCTTAATAAGGCATCATTTTGCATTAGCTAATAGGGAAAGCCCAACTTAGGTAATTATTAGAAATCATATATTAGCTCAACATGAAGAAAAATAGGTATAAACATAAGAGCTATCTGAAAAAAAAAAATGAGGGTATTTCTACAGTGAGCTAGTTTCTCATCCCTTGGAAGTCTTCAAGCACCAGAGCAGCAGTATCAGAGTCTGTGGTTAAGAGAATAAATGCTGAGCCACACTGCCTGGGTTTGCAAACTTGGACACAGTATACTTTAGCATCCTTGCGACATAAATGGAATAATAATGCCATCTATTTTAAACAGATTTGTGGTAATTAGTTTATATGGAAAGTACTGAGATGGATGAATCTTTACTAATTCTAAATGCTCAATAAATGTTGTAAATATTTCATAACAGCCAGAAATGGAGAAAAATCTGATGTAAATGGAAAAGAAAAAAAAAAAAGTATAGGAGATTGAAGAGCTGCATTGAAGATTATAACAGATCTGTAAACTCCCCTTAAGACTCTATATGGTCTGCTTTCCATCTTAATCTTTATTAAATTGCAAAGTATTAGAGGGCAGAGAATGTATGAAGAGAATGCCAATTTGAAGCCAGGGAAGATAGGGTAATGCACTGTTTTACAACCAAACTGTCATGGCTTATTAATGGGCTGTGAATGGGTTACGGATATGGTTACAGGAGATAACAAAATGTAAATCCATTTTATAACCATTTAAAATTTTTATCAGTTGAAATTATTGTATGGAGCTATTTCAAACATCAAAACTGATACAAAAAAAGTTATGTTCACTTAGCAAGTTTAAGTTGTTCATTAAAACTTCTGAAAACATTGAGACTTTTTATTACTGATAAATAAAATACAGAAAATATGATGTTTCTCATCAAGTCTCACATAGACCACCCCACCCCTGAAATCACTTCCAAATGATGCCAATGTGCCGATTAAAGATTATGATTTTCCACATATTGTGACATTAAAATGTATTAGAAGTACTAGATTCCATGCTCTCTTATATAC
Organism: Balaenoptera ricei; assembly: GCF_028023285.1. Classification (NCBI taxonomy): domain Eukaryota; kingdom Metazoa; phylum Chordata; class Mammalia; order Artiodactyla; family Balaenopteridae; genus Balaenoptera; species Balaenoptera ricei. The sequence goes on from NC_082647.1 coordinate 69,973,046, forward strand.
AGTGGTCCCTTGATACCTGTGGGGGATTGGTTCCAAGACCCTCCCCACAGATATCAAAATACAAGAATGCTCAAGTCCTTTATATAAAATGGCGTAGTATTTGCATATAACCTATGCACATCCTCCTGTATACTTTAAATTATCTCGAGATTATAATACCTAAAACAAAGTAAATAATATGTACATAGTTGTAAATACAATGTAAATGCTATGTAGATAGTTGAGAGTACACAGCAAATTCAAGTTTTGCCTTTTGCAACTTTGTAGAGGTTTTTTTTTCTTTTTAAACATTTTCCATCTGTAGTTGGTTGAATCCATGGATGTGGAACTTGTTGATACAGAGGGCCAACTGTAATCTTTTTTAGTTATTTATATCTTTTACCAAATCCCAATATAAAAATTGCAGTAAAACCAACTTAATCTGGTCATAATGTAAGTTTTTGTTTTTGATTTGAATTTTATTTTAATTTATTTTTTTATACAGCAGGTTCTTATTAGTTGTCTATGTTATACAAATTAGTGTATATATGTCAATCCTAATCTCCCAATTCATCCCACACACCCCCAGTTCCCCCCCTTGGTGTCCATACGTTTGTTCTCTACATCTGTATCTCTGTTTCTGCCTTGCAAATGGGTTCATCTGTACCATTTTTCTAGATTCCACATATCTGCGTTAATATACGATATTTCTTTTTCTCCTTCTAACTTACTTCACTCTGTATGACAGTCTCTAGGTCCATCCACGTCTCTACAAATGACCCAATATCGTTACTTTTTATGTCTGAGTAATATTCTGTTGTATATATATTACCACATCTTCTTTATCCATTCCTCTGTCGATGGGCATTTAGGTTGCTTCCATGACCTGGCTATTGTAAATAGTGCTGCAATGAACATTGGGGTGCATGTGTCTTTTTGAATTATGGTTTTCTCTGGGTATATGCCTAGGAGTGGGATTGCTGGGTCATATGGTAGTTCCATTTTTAGTTTTTTAAGGAACCTCCATACTGTTCTTCATAGTGGCTGTATCAATTTACATTCCCACCAGCAGTGCAAGAGGGTTCCCTTTTCTCCACACACTCTCCAGCATTTGTTGTTTGTAGATTTTCTGATGATGCCCATTCTAACTGGTGTGAGGTGATACCTCATTATAGTTTTGATTTGCATTTCTCTAATAATTAGTGATGTTGAGCAGCTTTTCATGTGCCTCATGGCCATCTATATGTCTTCTTTGTCTGTTTAGGTCTTCTGCCCATTTTTTGATTGGGTTGTTTATTTTTTTAATATTGAGCTGCATGAGCTGTTTATATATTTTGGAGATTAATCTTTTGTCTGTTGATTCATCTGCAAATATTTTTTCCCATTCTGAGGGTTTTCTTTTCATCTTGTTTATAGTTTCCTTTGCTATGAAAAAGCTTTGAAGTTTCATTAGGTCCCATTTGTTTATTTTTGTTTTTATTTCCATTACTCTAGGAGGTGGATCAAAAAAGATCTTTCTGTGATTTATGTCAAAGAGTGTTCTTCCTATGTTTTCCTCTAAGAGTTTTATAGTGTCCAGTCTTACATTTAGGTCTCTAATCCATTTTGAGTTTATTTTTGTGTATGGTGTTAGGGAGTATTCTAATTTCATTCTTTTACATGTAGCTGTCCAGTTTTCCCAGCACCACTTATTGAAGAGACTGTCTTTTCTCCATTGTATATCTTTGCCTCCTTTGTCATAGATAAGTTGACCACAGGTGCGTGGGTTTATCTCTGGGCTTTCTATCTTGTTCCATTGATCTATGTTTCTGTTTTTGTGCCAGTACCATATTGTCTTGATTACTGTAGCTTTGTAGTATAGTCTGAAGTCAGGGAGTCTGATTCCTCCAGCTCCGTTTTTTTCCCTCAAGACTGCTTTGGCTATTCGGGGTCTTTTGTGTCTCCATACAAATTTTAAGATGATTTGTTCTAGCTCTGTAAAAAATGCCATTGGTAAATTGATAGGGATTGCATTGAATCTGTAGATTGCTTTGGGTAGTAGAGTCATTTTCACAATGTTTATTCTTCCAATCCAAGAACATGGTATATCTCTCCATCTGTTTGTATCATCATTAATTTCTTTCATCAGTGTCTTATAGTGTTCTGCATACAGGTCTTTTGTCTCCTTAGGTAGGTTTATTCCTAGGTATTTAATTCTTTTTGTTGCAATGGTAAATGGGAGTTTTTCCTTAATTTTTCTTTCAGATTTTTCATCATTAGTGTATAGGAATGCAAGAGATTTCTGTGCATTAATTTTGTATCCTGCAAGTTTACCGAATTCATTGATGAGCTTTAGTAGTTTTCTGGTAGCATCTTCAGGATTTTCTATGTATAGTATCATGTCATCTGCAAACAGTGACAGTTTTACTTCTTTTTCAATTTGGATTCCTTTTATTTCATTTTCTTCTCTGATTGCCGTGGCTAGGATTTCCAAAACTTTGTCGAATAATAGTGGCGAGAGTGAACATCCTTGTCTTTTCCTGATCTTAGAGGAAATGCTTTCAGTTTATCACCATTGAGAATGATGTTTGTTGTCGGTTTGTCGTATATGGCCTTTATTATGTTGAGGTAGGTTCTCTCATGCCAACCCTCTGGAGAGTTTTTATCATAAAGCAGTGTTGAATTTTGTCAAAAGCTCTTTCTGCATCTACTGAGATGATCATATGGTTTTTATTCTTCAATTTGTTAATATGGTGTATCACATTGATTGATTTGTGTGTATTGAAGAATCCTTGCATCACTGGGATAAATCCCACTTGATCATGGTGTATAACCTTTTATTGTGTTGTTGGATTCTGTTTGCTAGTATTTTGTTGAGGATTTTTGCAACTATATTCATCAGTTATATTGGTCTGTAATTTTCTTTTCTGTAGTATCTTTGTCTGGTTTTGGTATCAGGGTGATGGTGGCCTCCTAGAATGATTCTGGGAGTGTTCCTTCCTCTGCAATTTTTTGAAAGAGTTTGAGAAGGATAGATATTAGCTCTTCTCTAAATGTTTGGTAGAATTCAGCTGTGAAGCTATCTGTTCCTGGACTTTTGTTTGTTGGAAGATTTTTTTTTTCAAACATCTTTATTGGAGTATAATTGCTTTACAGTGGTGTGTTAGTTTCTGCTTTATAACAAAGTGAATCAGTTATACATATACATATGTTCCCATATCTCTTCCCTCTTGCATCTCCCTCCTTCCCACCCTCCCTATCCCACCCCTCTAGGTGGTCACAAAGCACCGAGCTGATCTCCCTGTGCTATGCGGCTGCTTCCCACTAGCTATCTATTTTACATTTGGTAGTGTATATATATCCATGCCATTCTCTCACTTTGTCCCAGCTTACCCTTCCCCCTCCCCGTATCCTGAAGCCCATTCTCTAGTAGGTCTGTGTCTTTATTCCCGTCTTGCCACTAGGTTCTTCATGACCTTTTTTTTCCCCCTTAGATTCCATATATATGTGTTAGCATACTGTATTTGTTTTTCTCTTTCTGACTTACTTCACTCTGTATGACAGACTCTAGGTCCATCCACCTCACTACAAATAACTCAATTTTGTTTCTTTTTATGGCTGAGTAATATTCCATTGTATATATGTGCCACATCTTCTTTATCCATTCATCCAATGATGGACACTTAGGTTGCTTCCATGTCCTGGCTATTGTAAATAGAGCTTCAATGAACATTTTGGTATATGACTCTTTTTGAATTCTGGTTTTCTCAGGGTATATGCCCAGGAGTGGGATTGCTGGGTCGTATGCCAGTTCTATTTTTAGTTTTTTAAGGAACCTCCATACTGTTCTCCATAGTGGCTGTATCAATTTACATTCCCACCAACAGTGCAAGAGTGTTCCCTTTTCTCCACACCCTCTCCAGCATTTATTGTTTCTAGATTTTTTGATGATGGCCATTCTGACTGGTGTGATATGATACCTCATTGTAGTTTTGAGTTGCATTTCTCTAATGATTAATGATGTTGAGCATTCTTTCTTGTGTCTGTATATCTTCTTTGGAGAAATGTCTATTTAGGTCTTCTGCCCATTTTTGGATTGGGTTGTTTGTTTTTTTGTTATTGAACTGCATGAGCTGCTTGTAAATCTTGGAGATTAATCCTTTGTCAGTTGCTTCATTTGCAAATATTTTCTCCCATTCTGAGGGTTGTTTTTTGGTCTTGTTTATGGTTTCCTTTGCTGTGCAAAAGCTTTTAAGTTTCATTAGGTCCCATTTGTTTGTATGTGTTTTTATTTCCATTTCTCTAGGAGCTGGGTCAAAAAGGATCTTGCTGTGATTTATGTCATAGAGTGTTCTGCCTATGTTTTCCTCTAAGAGTTTTATAGTGTCTGGCCTTACACTTAGGTCTTTAATCCATTTTGAGTTTATTTTTGTGTATGGTGTCAGGGAGTGTTCTAATTTCATACTTTTACATTTACCTGTCCAGTTTTCCCAGCACCACTTATTGAAGAGGCTGTCTTTTCTCCACTGTGTATGCTTGCCTCCTTTATCTAAGATAAGGTGACCATATGTGCGTGGGTTTATCTCTGGGCTTTCTATCCTGTTCCATTGATCTATGTTTCTATTTTTGTGCCAGTACCAAACTGTCTTGATTACTGTAGCTTTGTAATATAGTCTGAAGTCAGGGAGCCTGATTCCTCCAGCTCCATTTTTCGTTCTCAAGATTGCTTTGGCTATTCGGGGTCTTTTGTGTTTCCATACAAATTGTGAAATTTTTTGTTCTAGTTCTGGGAAAAATGCCAGTGGTAGTTTGATAGGGATTGCATTGAATCTGTAGATTGCTTTGGGTAGTAGAGTCATTTTCACAATGTTGATTCTTCCAATCCAAGAACATGGTATATCTCTCCATCTATTTGTATCATCTTTAATTTCTTTCATCAGTGTCTTATAGTTTTCTGCATACAGGTCTTTGGTCTCCTTAGGTAGGTTTATTCCTAGATATTTTATTCTTTTTGTTGCAATGGTAAACAGCAGTGTTTTCTTAATTTCACTTTCAGATTTTTCATCATTAGTGTATAGGAATGCAAGAGATTTCTGTGCATTAATTTTGTATCCTGCTACTTTACCAAATTCATTGATTAGCTCTAGTAGTTTTCTGGTAGCATCTTTAGGATTCTCTATGTATAGTATCATGTCATCTGCAAACAGTGACAGCTTTACTTCTTCTTTTCCGATTTGGATTCCTTTTATTTCTTTTTCTTCTCTGATTGCTGTGGCTAACACTTCCAAAACTATGTTGAATAATAGTGGTAAGAGTGGACAACCTTGTCTTGTTCCTGATCTTAGTGGAAATGGTTACAGTTTTTCACCATTGAGAACAATGTTGGCTGTGGGTTTGTCATATATGGCCTTTATTATGTTGAGGAAAGTTCCCTCTATGCTTACTTGCTGCAGGGCTTTTATCATAAATGGGTGTTGAATTTTGTTGAAAGCTTTCTCTGCATCTATTGAGATGATCATATGGTTTTTCTCCTTCAATTTGTTAATATGATGTATCACGTTGATTGATTTGCGTATATTGAAGAATCCTTGCATTCCTGGAATAAACCCCACTTGATCATGGTGTATGATCCTTTTAATGTGCTGTTGGATTCTGTTTGCTAGTATTTTGTTGAGGATTTTTGCATCTATGTTCATCAGTGATATTGGCCTGTAGTTTTCTTTCTTTGTGACATCTTTGTCTGGTTTTGGTATCAGGGTGATGGTGGCCTCGTAGAATGAGTTGGGGAGTGTTCCTCCCTCTGCAATATTTTGGAAGAGTTTGAGAAGGATAGGTGTTAGCTCTTCTCTAAATGTTTGATAGAATTTGCCAGTGAAGCCATCTGGTCCTGGGCTTTTGTTTGTTGGACGATTTTTAATCCCAGTTTCAATTTCAGTGCCTGTGATTGGTCTGTTTATATTTTCTATTTCTTCCTGGTTCAGTCTCGGTAGGTTGTGCATTTCTAAGAATCTGTCCATTTCTTCCAAGTTGTCCATTTTATTGGCATAGAGTTGCTTGTAGTAATCTCTCATGATCGTTTGTATTTCTGCAGTGTCAGTGGTTACTTCTCCTTTTTCAGTTCTAATTCTATTGATTTGAGTCTTCTCCCTTTTTCTCTTGATGAGTCTGGCTAATGGTTTGTCAATTTTGTTTATCTTCTCGAAGAACCAACTTTTAGTTTCATTGATTTTTGCTATTGTTTCCTTCATTTCTTTTTCACTTATTTCTGATCTGATCTTTATGATTTCTTTCCTTCTGCTAGCTTTGGGGTTTTTTTGCTCTTCTTTCTCTAATTGCTTTAGGTGCAAGGTTAGGTTGTTTATTCGAGATGTTTCCTGTTTCTTGAGGTAGGCTTGTGTTGCTATAAAGTTCCCTCTTAGAACTGCTTTTGCTGCATCCCATAGGTTTTGGGTCATCGTGTCTCCATTGTCATTTGTTTCTAGGTATTTTTTGATTTCCCCTTTGATTTCTTCAGTGATCACTTCGTTATTAATTAGTGTATTGTGTAGCCTCCATGTGTTTGTATTTTTTACAGATCTTTTCCTGTAATTGATATCTAGTCTCATAGCGTTGTGGTCGGAAAAGATACTTGATATGATTTCAATTTTCTTAAATTTACCAAGGCTTGATTTGTGACCCAAGATATGATCTATCCTGGAGAATGTTCCATGCGCACTTGAGAAAAATGTGTATTCTGTTGTTTTTGGGTGGAATGTCCTATAAATATCAATTAAGTCCATCTTGTTTAATGTATCATTTAAAGCTTGTGTTTCCTTATTTATTTTCATTTTGGATGATCTGTCCATTGGTGAAAGTGAGGTGTTAAAGTCCCCTACTATGATTGTGTTACTGTTGATTTCCCCTTTTATGGCTGTTAGTATTTGCCTTATGTATTGAGGTGCTCCTATGTTGGGTGCATAAATACTTACAGTTGTTATACCTTCCTCTTGGATCAATCCCTTGATCATTATATAGTATCCTTCTTTGTCTCTTGTAATATTCTTTATTTTAAAGTCTATTTTGTCTGATATGAGAATTGCTACTCCAGCTGTCTTTTGATTTCCATTTGCATGGAATATCTTTTTCCATCCCCTCACTTTCAGTCTGTATGTGTCTCTAGGTCTGAAGTGGGTCTCTTGTAGACAGCATATATATGGGTCTTGTTTTTGCATCCATTCAGCCAGTCTGTGTCTTTTGGTGGGAGCATTTAATCCATTTACATTTAAGGTAATTATCGATATGTATGTTCCTATTCCCATTTTCTTAAATGTTTTGGGTTTGTTATTGTAGGTGTTTTCCTTCTCTTGTGTTTCTTGCCTAGAGAAGTTCCTTTAGCATTTGTTGTAAAGCTGGTTTGGTGGTGCTGAACTCTCTCAGCTTTTGCTTGTCTGTAAAGGTTTTAATTTCTCCATCAAATCTGAATGAGATCCTTGCTGGGTAGATTAGTCTTGGTTGTAGGTTTTTCTCCTTCATCACTTTAAGTATATCCTGCCACTCCCTTCTGGCTTGTAGAGTTTCTGCTGAAAGATCAGCTGTTAACCTAATGGGGATTCCCTTATGTGTTATTTGTTGTTTTTCCCTTGCTGCTTTTAATACGTTTTCTTTATATTTAATTTTTGACAGTTTGATTAATATGTGTCTTGGCGTGTTTCTCCTTGGATTTATCCTGTATGGGACTCTCTGTGCTTCCAGATCTTGATTAACAATTTCCTTTCCCATATTAGGGAAGTTTTAAAATATAATCTCTTCAAATATTTTCTCAGTCCCTTTCTTTTTCTCTTCTTCTTCTGGGACCCCTATAATTCAAATGTTGGTGCGTTTAGTGTTGTCCCAGAGGTGTCTGAGACTGTCCTCAGTTCTTTTCATTCTTTTTTCTTTATCCTGCTCTGCAGTAGTTATTTCCACCATTTTATCTTCCAGGTCACTTATCCTTTCTTCTGCCTCAGTTATTCTGCTATTGATCCCATCTAGAGTATTTTTAATTTCATTTATTGTGTTTTTCATCGTTGCTTGGTTCCTCTTTAGTTCTTCTACATCCTTGTTAAATGTTTCTTGCATTTTGTCTATTCTATTTCCAAGATTTTGGATCATCCTTACTATCATTATTCTGAATTCTTTTTCAGGTAGACTGCCTATTTCCTCTTCATTTGTTAGGTCTGGTGTGTTTTGACCCTGCTCCTTCATCTGCTGTGTGTTTTTCTGTCTTCTCATTTTGCTTATCTTACTGTGTTTGGGGTCTCCTTTTCACAGTCTGCAGGTTCGTAGTTCCCGTTGTTTTTGGTATCTGTCCCCAGTGGGTAAGGTTGGTTCAGTGGGTTGTGTAGGCTTCCTGGTGGAGGGGACTAGTGCCTGTGTTCTGGTGGGTGAGGCTGGATCTTGTCTTTCTGGTGGGCACGTCCACGTCTGGTGGTGTGTTTTGGGGTGTCTGTGACCTTATTATGATTTTAGGCAGCCTCTCTGCTAATGAATGGGGCTGTGTTCCTGTCTTGCTAGTTGTTTGGCATAGGGTGTCCAGCACTGTAGCTTGCTGGTCGTTGAGTGAAGCTGGGTCTTGATGTTGAGATGGAGATCTCTGAGAGATTTTCGCCATTTGGTATTACATGGAGCTGGGAGGTCTCTTGTGGACCAGTGTCCTGAAGTTGGCTCTCCCACCTCAGAGGCACAGCCCTGATGCCTGGCCGGAGCACCAACTCCCTTTCATCCACATGGCTCAGAATAAAAGGGAGAAAAAATAGAAAGAAAGAAAGAAAGAAAGAGGATAAAATAAAATAAAGTAAAGCTATTATAATAAAAAATAAGAAAAAGAATTATTACGAAAAAATTTATTAAGAAAAAAATTTTTTTAATTTTTTAAAATAAATTTATTAATTTTTTATAATAAAAAATAAGAAAAAAATTATTAAGAAAAAAATTTATTAAGAAAATAAATTTCAATTTTTTAAAATAAAAAATATAAAAAACTTATTAAGAAAAAAAATTTTTTGAATTTTTAAAAATATTAAATAAGGAAAAAATTATTAAGAAAACACTTATTAAGAAAAAAAATTTTTTTAAGTAAAAAAAAAAGAAAAAACAAACAAAAAAAAACTGACGGATCAAACCCTAAGACAAATGGTGAAAGCAAAGCTATACAGACAAAATCTCACCCAGAAGCATACACATACACACTCACAAAAAAAGGAAAAGGGGAAAACTTAATATATCCTGCTCCCAAAGTCCACCTCCTGAATTTGGGATGATTCGTTGTCTATTCAGGTATTCAACAGATGCAGGTACATCAAGTTGTTTGTGGAGCTTTAATCCGCTGCTTCTGAGGCTGCTGGGAGAGACTTCCCTTACTCTTCCTTGTTCGCACAGCTCCCAGGGTTCAGCTTTGGATTTGGACCCGCCTCTGCGTGTAGGTCGCCTGAGGGCGTCTGTTCCCCGCCCAGACAGAACGGGGTTAAAGGAGCAGCTGCTTCGGGGGCTCTGGCTCACTCAGGCCTGGGGGAGGGAGGGGTACGGATGCGGGGCGAGCCTGCGGTGGCAGAGGCCGGCAGGACATTGCCGCAGCCCGAGGCATGCCGATCCATTCTCCCAGGGAAGTTGTCCCTGGATCACGGGAGCCTGGCAGTGGCGGGCTGCACCGGCTCCCAGGAGGGGTGGTATGGAGAGTGACCTGTGCTCGCACACAGGCTTCTTGGTGGCTGCAGCAGCAGCCTTAGCGTCTCATGCCCGTTTCTGGGTTCCGCGCTGATAGCTGCGGCTCACGCCCGTCTCTGGAGCTCGTTTAGGCGGCGCTCTGAATCCCCTCTCCTTGCGTGCCGCGAAAGAGAGACGCAAGAAAAAGTCTCTTGCCTCTTCGGCAGCTGCAGACTTTTTCCCGGACTTCCTCCCGGCTAGCTGTGGTGCGCTAACCCCTTCAGGCTGTGTTCACGCCGCCAACCCCAGTCCTCTTCCTGGGATCCGACCGAAGCCCGAGCCTCAGCTCCCAGCTCCCGCCCGCCCCGGCAGGTGAGCAGACAAGCCTCTCGGTTTGGTGAGTGCCGGTCGGCACTGATCCTCTGTGTGGGAATCTCTCCGCTTTGCCCTCCGCTCCCCTGTGGCTGCGCTCTCCTCCTTGGCTCCGAAGCTTCCCCCTCTGCCACCCGCAGTCTCCGCCTGCGAAGGCTGTTGGAAGATTTTTTTAATCACAGTTTCAATATCATTACTTGTGACTGATTTGTTCATATTTTCTGTTTCTTCCTGGTTCAGTCTTGGGAGCTTATACTTTTCTAAGAATTTGTCCATTTCTTCCAGGTTGTCCATTTTATTGCCACAGAGTTGCTTGTAGTAGTCTCTTAGGATGCTTTGTATTTCTGTGGTGTCTGTTGTAACTTCTCCTTTTACATTTCTAATTTTATTGATTTGAGTCCTCTCCCTCTTTTTCTTGATGAGTCTGGCTAAAGGTTTATCAATTTTGTGTATCTTCTCAAAGAACCAGCTTTTAGTTTTATTGATCTTTTCTATTGTTTTCTTTGTTTCTATTTCATTTATTTCCACTCTGATCTTTATGATTTCTTTCCTTCTACTAACTTTGGGTTTTGTTTGTTCCTCTTTCTCTAGTTCCTTTAGGTGTAAGGTTAGGTCGTTTATTTGAGATTTCTCTTGTTTCTTGAGGTAGGATTGTATAGCTATAAACTTCCCTCTTAGAATTGCCTTTGCTGAATCCCATAGGTTTTGGATCATCGTGTTTTCGTTGTCATTTGTTTCTAGGTATTTTTTGATTTCCTCTTTGATTTCTTCAGTGATCTCTTGGTTACTTAGTAATGTATTGTTTAGCCTCCACGTGTTTGTGTTTTTTACGTTTTTTTCCCTGTAACTGATTTCTAATCTCATAGTATTGTGGTCGGAAAAGACGCTTGATATGTTTTCAATTTTCTTAAATTTACTGAGGCTTGATTTGTGACCCAAGATGTCATCTATCCTGGAGAATGTTCTTTGTGCAATTGAGAAGAAAGTATAAGCTGCTGTTTTTGGATGGAATGTCCTATAAATATCAATTAAATCTGTCTGGTCTGTTGTGACATTTAAAGCTTTTGTTTCCTTATTAATTTTCTGTCTGTGTGATCTGTCCATTGGTGTAAGTGAGGTGTTAAAGTCCCTCACTATTATTGTGTTACTGTCTATTTTCTCTTTTATAGCTGTTAGCATTTGCCTTATGTATTGAGGTGCTCCTATGTTGGGTGCATATATATTTATAATTGTTATGTCTTCTTCTTGGATTCATCCCTTGATCATTATGTAGTGTCCTTCCTTGTCTCTTGTAACATTCTTTATTTTAAAGTCTATTTTATCTGATATGAGTATTGCTACTCTAGCTTTCTTTTGATTTCCATTTGCGTAAAATGTCTTTTTCCATCCCCTCACTTTCAGTCTGTATGGGTCCCTAGGTCTGAACTGGGTCTCTCATAGACAGCATATACACAAGTCTGGTTTTTGTATCTGTTCAGCCAGCCTCTGTCTTTTGGTTGGAGCATTTAATCCATTCATATTTAAGGTAATTATCAATATGTATGTTCCTATTACCATTTTCTTAATTGTTTTGGGTTTGTTATTGTAGGTATTTTCCTTCTCTTTTGTTTCCTGCCTAGAGAAGTTCCTTTAGCATTTTTTATAGAGCTGGCTTGGTGGTGCTGAATTCTCTTAGCTTTTGCTTGTCTGTAAAGCTTTTGAGTTCTCCATGGAATTTGAATGAGATCCTTGCCAGGTAGAGTAATCTTGGTTATAGGTTCTTCCCTTTCATCACTTTAAATATATTGTGCCACTCCCTTCTGCCTTGTAGAGTTCTGCTGAGAAAGCAGCTGTTAACCTTATGGGAGTTCCCTTGTATGTTATTTGTTATTTTTCCCTTGTTGCTTTTAATAATTTTTCTTTGTCTTTAATTTTTGTCAATTTGATTACTATGTGTCTCAGCATGTTTCTCTTTGGGTTTATCCTGCCTGGGCCTCTCTCCACTTCCTGGACTTGGGTGGCTATTTCCTTTCCAATATTAGGGAAGTTTTCCACTATAATCTCTTCAAATATTTTCTCAGGTTCTCTCTCTCTTCTCCTTCTGGGACCCCTATAATGTGAATGTTTGTGCATTCAGTGTTGTCCCGGAGGTCTCTTCATTTCTTTTCATTCTTTTTTCGTTATTCTGTTCTGTGGCAGTGAACTCCACCATTCTGGCTTCCAGGTCACTTATCCATTCTTCTACCTTATTCTGCTATTGATTTCTTCTAGTGTATTTTTCATTTTAGTTATTGTATTGTTTATCTCTGTTTGTTCTTTAATTCTTCTAGGTGTTTGTTCTTTAATTCTTCTATGTCTTTGTTAAACATTTCTTGCATCTTCTTGATCTTTGCCTCCATTCTTTTCCCGAGGTCCTGGATCATCTTCACTATCATTATTCTGAATTCTTTTTCTGGAAGTTTGCCTATCTCCACTTCATTTAGTTGTTTTTCTGGGGTTTTATCTTGTTCCTTCATCTGGTACATAGTCCTCTGCCTTTTCGTTTTGTCTGTCTTTCTGTGCATGTGGTTTTCGTTCCACAGGCTGCAGGATTGCTGTTCTTCTTGCTTCTGCTGTCTGCCCCCCTGTAACATAAGTTTTGATCAGACTTGGCATAAGGTTGGCTAGATATTTTTCTTCCAAGGAACATAATTTTAAAATTTTGTTAAAACCACACTTCAGTGATCTTTCATGGTGTGGGCTATGATCTCCTTTTGGACAGAAAGATTTTACCCAATGGATGAAAATTTACCTGAAATGCAAGTTTTTTCTTCTGTTCTTATGACCAAATGATGGTCAACTCCACACAAGTATATATTTATGTATAACTTAGAATAATATTTTAAAGTGAATTATTCGGGTTATTAGACTCAGAAGCAACATAAATAAAGTCTTCCATAGCAAACTTTCACATTCTATCCCTCATCTGAACAGTACCTGTCAACCCTCCCAAATGAAGTAATAAAGAGGAAAAGCAACATTACATGACTGGCAGCCTCATCTATGCCAAGGAATATTTGTTATTCTTTCTTACCAGGGCTGTTTCCTCTGGTGGGCACTAGTGGAGTCATACAAGCAGATTTGTGAGGAAAAGCGTACAGCCTAGGGAAACTTTCCAGGCACTACTTGGAGGAGACTGATTTTCTATTGTTAAAGAAAGTTGAAAGAAAAAAGTCTATGTCTTTAAATCTTATGCACATTAACTTCAGGTTACTTATTCCCTTGACTTTTTCTTGAGGTAGACAATAGTCTGGAGTTATTATGTATATGTACAGGAAGGTTGTACAACATGCAGAGAAGAGTATATGACTATCAATTACAGAAAAATTACTTTGATTTTATTTTTTATATTCATTGTATACATGGTTTGGAAAGAGCAAAAAGCATCACTTTGCATTGAAATGAATAAAAAGAATTTATTAAGACCAAAGGATCCTAAAGAACAGAGATCACACTTATATGGGCTTGTTGTGCCTTGGAACATAATCTAAATCAGCCTAGTAAGCTGATTAATTAACTATCTTTGGGTTGATAATTGACCATTTTTGCTGGGTTGACAAGAAATCTAAATCTGCAATGCAAAAGGTCTTCAAATATTCTGTTAAAATTATGTGTAAAAATTAAAAGAAATTCCAATATTTTGAGGATAAATAGGTTTCTTGTAGGGGATACAATTTGGTAGGGAATCATTGTCTCCAGAGCTTTGGAGCTGGATGCCTTGTTGAGATTTTAATTTCTTTTCTCCTTTGCCTGTCAGGCAGGTAAGCAGCTCTATATGTAATCATTTCAGGATAGACGTACGGCAGAAAAGAGGAATGAGCCACAAGTCTTTGTAGACATTTTTCTCAGGGTTTAAGCTCTTAGGAGAACCTAGAGGATTTTATTATGAAGCCAAATCTTTCTTGGTTTCATGAGCATAAATTTCTGAACACAGAAGGAGGATTGACTAGGCTGTGAATAAGAAGAGACAGAGAGAAGGTGATAGATTCACAGACAGGGGACACATCTTGTTCTTCAGCAGTTTCTCTGTGGAGCTGACAGACTATTGGATGGATGGATGGTTGGATGGATGGATGGATGGATGGATGGATGGATGGATGGATAGATAGATAGATAGATAGATAGATAGATAGATAGATAGATAGGTAGCAAAAGGGTCCTGTCTGCCAAGCATGTGCAGGAAGCAGCAAGGAGTAGCTGAATTCAAAGAGCCTGTCAGCCCTCTACAGCAGTCATCACAAAAGCAAACCATAGGAACCAAAGACTAGAGTCTACATCTAGGATGACTCACATGTCCCAGGTTACCTAGGACTTCCCCAGTTTTAGCACAGAATCCCCTCAGTCTCAGATAAATCAAGACATTTGTCATCCTTTTGTCATCCCCTTTCATCCCTCTCCCCCTCCCAAGTACAATGTTTAAGTACATGGAACTATGCAAAAAGCCTTCTACCCCTACCCCTACCCCAACCACAGTGTTTAAGTACATGGAACTATGGAACAAGTCTAAGATGAATATTTCAAAAAGGACTAAGATTTCCACCTGACCTAAGAAATGGGGATTGAGATTCAGAATTCAAAAGGAATTATGGATAATAAAGAAAGTTCTATTTTTTATACACCAGAACCTGTGTACTAAATGATATTTACAATAACTGAATACTAAAAGGAAACAATGTCAAGAGTTTTCCAGTGAATATTACTAGCCTTAAATTCTGTACTGAGCTAAAACGTTGTGTAGACCCACCAAAGAAATAGTGTCATAATTGCAAAATTCAGAAAATCTAACAGCATTCCTGAAAATGGTGCTTGAAGGACTATTAGTTGATATAGAAATGAATCAAAAGAAAAACTCAGGCATTAGAGTAAGGAGAAATTAGAGTAGTAAGAAATTATGTAATAAGAAATCACATGAAAGCTTGAAGAACAATTAAAATTAAGTCTAAATAATGTTTCTAAAAATGATAGTACAACTAAATGTTAAAAAGGTGAAAAGGTTCTCAAAAAAAAAGAAATTGACACAAGAATGATAAATCAAAGATAACTTTCATCATGTCGCCTATACACATTTGAAAATTGTACCTTCGAAGATGAGGAAGTAAGATCATTTGTTTATTTATTTTTATTGAAGTATAGCTGATTTACAATGTTGTGTTAATTTCTGCTATACAGCAAAGTGATTCAGTCATACATATATGTGCCTCTTTTTTTTCATATTCTTTTCCATTATGGTTTATCATAGGATACTGAATATAGTTCTCCATGCTATACAGTAGGACCTTGTTGTTTATCCATTCCATATATAATAGGTTATATCTGCTACCTGCAGCCTCCCACTCCATGCCTTCAAACCCCTCCCCCTTGGCAACCACAGTCTGTTATTTATGTTCATGGGTCTGTTTCTGTTTTGTAGATAAGTTCATTTGTGTCATATTTTAGATTCCACATATAAGTGATATCATATGGTATTTGTCTTTCTCTTTCTGACCTACTTCACTTAGTATGATAATCTCTAGTTGCATCCATGTTGTTGCAAATGGCATTATTCCGTTCTTTTTTATGGCTGACTAGTATTCCATTGTATATATGTACCACATCTTCTTTATCTATTCCTCTGTTGATGGACATTAAGGTTGTTTCCATGTCTTGGCTATTGTAATTAGTGCTGCTATGAACATAGGGGTGCATGTATCTTTTTGGATTAGAGTTTTGTCTGGATATATGCCCAGGAGTGGGATTGCTGGATCATATGGTAATTTTATTTTTAGTTTTCTGAGAAACCTCCATAGTGGCTGTACCAACTTACATTGGGGAAGTAAGATTAAAATCATTCTCTGTTTTTAAAGTTTACCAAAAAAGAGATCAAAAGATTTGTTGACATTTGATTTTTTTAATAATATATAGGGTAAAATAATTGTCTAGAAACCATAAATAGATTTTTTAATGAAAGAAAAAGAAAGCAAAGGATGAAAGAAAAAGAGAGCAAAGAATAAAAGAAAAGAAATAGGAAGACAGTATACATAGGATACACAAAACAATTACAAAAGTAGGTCTAGTCATATTGCTTACGATCATGCAGGTTAATGAGTTAAACTCCTTAAATTATAAAACTCTCCATTTACATTATAAAAAATAATTTATTATATGCTATTATAAGAGAAATGCCTAACTTCACAGTTATCTTTGGGCCGTCCAATAGTGCTGAATCTTGAAACCCCATTGTAATATCACTACAGGGATTATTTTTAAAGACATAAACCCGCAAGGATGAAGTAGGAGTAGAGACAATAGCGACAGAACTTTGAAGCCTGGGAAACAGATGAACGAGTGGCCTTGGCCTGATTTGCACCACAGAATCTTCAAAAGACTCAGGAATTGCTGTCCATGTGTACCTCAGTTAGTGGGGGTGATGGCTGAGGAAAGGGATGGTGGATGAGAGCTATTTGAGAAGCAGTTGTCTGTCTAGATCTCTCCCACTCTCTCCCCCAACTGCCACTCCCCCACCCTATTCATTGTCTAAAGCTCCCTGGAAACTTGACAGAGGGGGTATCTCAACTGAGGGAAACAAGGAAAAGTTGAGGGCAGGTGTGCTGTGACAAAAAACAAACAAAAAATCCCGGGGAGATCAAGGGTACACCTGCCAACTGCATAATGAGACTTCCTCCTCAAGTCCCTTTGCCTTTTTACCAGTGTTACAGCCAAGACTTGACTTAACTTCTGGACAGGACTTGAGTGAGTTGTTCAGTGGGAAATATAATCACCCCCAAAGAAGAGGACTAAAGACACTGACATGGAGAGAGCCACAACACGTGGCCAAGTCAAATCATCTTACTGTCAGTCTCAAGAGCAACAGGTCCCATCACAGGCACAGAGCTTATAACCAGCTTTTCAGGTCCTTCAGTCTTGAATATAGTAAAGAACCCAGGATTACCAAGCATTTTAGGAAAGCCTCTAATATGAAAGACAGGGGATCAAAACATACAGAAAAAGAAAACAATTTGGAGGAAAAGAAAATTGTGAAAAGAGAAGGAAAACAGAACATCATAATCACAGGGAGGTACTGAATCTCAGACATAAGCATACAAAGACTATATTATTTTAAAAATGGCAAATTATATCTACAATGACACCTACTTTTAATCTGTCTAATGCAGGTTAAAAACAATAATTATTCATGCTATAAAAGGTATAATGTACTTTGCCAAAACCTTGTAGGGGGCTTCCCTGGTGGCGCAGTGGTTGGGGGACTTCCTGCTAATGCAGGGGACACGGGTTCGAGCCCTGGTCTGGGAGGATCCCACATGCCGCGGAGCCACTGGGCCCGTGAGCCACAACGACTGAGCCTGCGCGTCTGGAGCCTGTGCTCCGCAACAAGAGAGGCCGCGATAGTGAGAGGCCCGCGCACCGCGATGAAGAGTGGCCCCCGCTTGCCGCAACTAGAGAAAGCCCTAGCACAGAAACGAAGACCCAACGCAGCCAAAAATAAATATAAAATTAATTTTAAAAAGAAAGGAAAAAAAAACCTTGTAGGAAAGAAATCTTGAGTAGTAAACCAAGAGACATAAAAGTTTATATGCATTTTTGCCCAGAAAACCCAGTTCTAGGAAATGATCTTATGTAAATAATTATACATGTACAAATAGATATATAAGGACAGTCAATCTGAAAGTATTCATAATAGCAGAAAGTGAGAAAAATTCCATATGTGCATCAAAAGGTGGATGGTTTGCATGTAGAGTGACTAAGATTGTTTTAGTCATTAGAAATCATATCATGTAACAGTAATTGAAGACTTTGAAAATTTTTGTAATATGACATTAAATTAAAAATGAGTCGCAATTTCAATTTTGAAGAAGTTTGGGTATATGTGCATATGTGTTTAGGTATATATATATAATTAATAAATGCTAAAAAATAAAAGACTGAAAAATATATCAAAATTTAACTGTTTATTTCTGGGTAATGGGGTTATGGGTTAAACTTATTTTCTTTTTATACTTTTTATTCATGTTCTAATTTTTAAAATTCAGAAATAGTAAATATTTTAAATAGGAATTTGAAATTCTCTTCAGTTGAATTGCCTAGTGACAAATATGGGATGAATGCTTTTCCTCCAAAGCATTTGATTGCTATTATAGACGTAGTCTTCCTACTAGCAGAAGAAGCCCAGAATAACCAACAAAAGTTGTTCACACAACTGTGCTGACAATGATATTAATGCCTAGAACAACATAACAGTTAACTAAGTGAAAACCATGTTGGGTTCAACTCAGTGAGAACCAGAGGAGGGTAAAAGCAAATGGAGAAAGATGAAATTGACAGGAAAAACTGATGCTCAATTCGAGCTCCCAGCCTGGGTGGGCAGTTTGGGTGGGAAACTAACCTCTCGAGAGTTTGGGTTCACTGACCACACGTGGAACAAAGGTTTGCAGAACAGGCCAGATTGAAGCAAGTAGCTATAAAAGTGTTCTGTTCTGTGAACACCACCCTGCAACATAATTGGCCACCTCAACAAAGGAAAACAGTGCCCAGGGCTTCTCCATTCAGGAAGCAAATATGAAGAGCAGGAACTGGAGCCATGTGCCAACACTTCCCCAAGATCAGAGGCCAAGAAAATAGTATAATATCTGAAAAACAAATCTGGTCAATTTCTCATAGGACTTTCTAACTCAACTATTTTGAATTGGCAGTATATTTCTAAGGGTCTGGGTATTGGTTCTATCCTAAAACCATGAGGTTTTGTGAGGTTATTTTTACATAGCAACAGACTTTGCTATATGAACTATCATTTCTGATATTGGAAAGAGAGCTAGTCTACCTGGATTGTGGGAATACTTCTGCTACTTTAAAACAAAACAAAACAACCACTATATATATACACACACACACACACACACACGCACACATACACATATGCACACACACACATATATATGAAATTAATAGCCTCAATTCCTTTTTTTCATTAATTCATTTGAGTATTCAACCTCAGTTCTGTGTATATAAGGCATTGATTATGCCTAAGCATTGAAGGGTGTATAAAGACAAGTCCCACACATTCTTCTTCAAACCTGGTGGGAAGGGAATAAGATTAATATATAAATGCTTTATTTTTGTAATTATAAATATAAAGGACTCTTATCAGTCAGTATAGCTAGGCTATGTTGCAGTAATTGAAAAAACAAAACACCTTGATATATCAGTAACTTCACATAATAAAGCTTTATTTATCACTTATAAAAGTCTAAAGAGGGCAAGAAGTTCTCTAGAGCAAAGCTCCACCACATGGTGACTCAAGAATATAGGCCAAAACATGTCCTCCAAATTTGCTGCCAAAAAGGGATGGAAGATGCACATTGGCTCTTTTTAAAATTTTTTTTTATTGAAGTATAGTTGATTTACAATGTGTCAATTTCTGCTGTGCAGCAAAGTGACTCAGTTGTTTATACACATATACACGTTCTTTTTTTATATTCTTTTCCATTATGGTTTATCACAGGATATTCAGTATAGTTCCCTGTGCTATACATTAGGACCTTGTTGTTTATCCATTCTAAATATAATGGTTTGCATCTACCAACCCCAAACTCCCAGTCCATTCCTCTGCCTCCCCCCTCCCCCTTGGCAACCACAAGTCTGTTCTCTATGTCTATGAGTCTGTTTCTGTTTTGTAGATAGGTGCATTTGAGGCACACTGGCCCTTAAATATCTCAGATCAGAAGTGATATTTGCACCAAGGATGAGCGTATGTGTGTGTGGTGAGAATATGTAAGATCTGCTATCAATAAATTTCAAGTATGTAATACAGTATTATTAACTATAGTCATCATGTTGATTTATTCATCTCATTAATGGATATTTGTACCTTCTTACCAGCTCTCCTCACTTCCCCCCCAGCACCTGGCAACCCCCTTTCCACTCTCTGGTTTTATGAGTCCAACTTTTTTAGATTCCATATATAAGTGAGATTATGCAGTATTTATATTTCTATCTGTCTTATTTCACTTAGCATAATGTCCATGTTGTCTCAGATGGCAGGATGTCCTTCTGTTTTATGGCTGAATAATATCCTACTGTGTGTGTGTATGTATATATATAGATATATATACACACGCCACATTTTCTTTATGCATTTATCTCTTGATGGACTCATAGTTATTGTCATATCTTGACTATTGTAAATCATGCTGCAATGAACGTGAGAGGGTAGATATCTTTTGGACATACTAATTTCATTTCTTTTAGATATACGCTCAGACGTGAGATTGCTATTAGTTCGTGTGGTATTTCTATTTTTAGTTTTTTTAGGAACTTCCGTACTGTTTTCCATAATGGCTGCACCAATTTACATTCCCACCAACAGTGTAAAAAAAAAGTTCCCTTTTCTCTGTACCCTACCCAACACTGGTTATCTCTAATCTTTTTGATAACAGCCATTCTAACAGGCATGAAGTGATAGCTCATTTTGGTTTTGGTTTGCAATTCCCTCACGATTAGTGATGTTGAGCACCTTTTCATGTACCTGTTGGTCATTTGTATGTCTTCTTTGGAAAAATGTTTATTTAGGTCCCAGGTCCTTTGCCCATTTTTTTTCCTAGATATTTAATATGTTTTATTCACCAAGTTAGGGGAGCTATTGTAACATTTGCTAATGACACCTGCTGTCTTCTCTCAGTGATTTTCTTTTTTTTTTAATTGGGGTATAGTTGTTTTACAGTGCTGTGTTAGTTTCTATTGTACAGCAAAGTGAAGCAGAGTTCCCTGTGCTATACAGCAGGTTCTCATTATTTATCTACTTTATACATATTAGTGTATATATGTTAGTCCCAATCTCCCAACTCATTGCACCCCCCCCTTCCCCCCTTGGTGTCCATAAGTTTGTTCTCTACATCTGTGTCTCTATTTCTGTCTTACAAACCATTTCATCTGTACCATTTTTCTAGATTCCACAAATATGCGTTAATGTACGATATTTGTTTTTCTCTTCCTGACTTACTTCACTCTGTATGGCAGTCTCTAGTTCCATCCACATCTCTATAAATGACCCAATTTCGTTCCTTTTTATCCTTTGCCCATTTTTAAATCATGTTATTTGGGTTTTTTGAGTTGTATGAGTTCTTTATATATTTTGGATATTAACCCCTCATCAGATACATGGAATGAAGATATTTTCTCCTATTCCATATGTTGTCTTTCCATTTTGTTTACTGTTTCCTTTGCTATACAGAACTTTTTAGTTTGATGTAGTCCTACTTGCTTATTTTTGCATTTGTTGCCCGTGCTTTTGGTGTACTATCCAAAAAAATCATTGCCAAGACCAATGTCGAAAGCTTTCCCCTACATTTTCTTGTAAGAGTTTTATAGTTTCAGGTCTTACTTCTAAGTTTTTAATACATTTCACGTTCAATTTTTGTGTATGGTATAAGATAAAAGTCCAATTTCATTCTTTTGCATGTGGATATTGAGTTTTCCAAACACAATTTATTGAAGAGACTATCCTTTCCCCATTGTGTATTCTTGGCACCCTTGTCAAAGATTAGTTGACCATATATGCATGGGTTTATTTCTGGGCTCTCTATTCTCTTCCACCAGTCTATGTGTTTGTTTTTATGCCAGGACCACAGGGCTGCTTTAGGCTCTGCAATTGGATGGAGGTCTGTGGGCCTGCCTCCAGGGGCCAGGATGAAAGTTTCTCCCACCAAGTGTCTGAGCAGGAAGGACTGCTGTCAGGGCATAGCTGAGAGGGGCTGAGGCTGAGTTACATAGCCATTTCAGGATCTGCTGTCAGGCTGATCGTGGCCGGCCTGCCTCAGGAGGGGTAGGTGGGGGAAACAGGTGGTGTGTCTCCTGCCTGGTCCCCGGGTGGGCAGAATTGCCTCCAGATCTCAGCCAAGACGGGCTGGAGTCAGGCACAGGACCACACCCAGGACCAATGTCAGCAGGTTTGTTACCCAAGGCACCTATGGGCGTGAATCCTGCTGGGTCCCTTGGGGGATGGTCCTGGGGGCAGGACCAAGGCTGAATGGGACTATAGCCAATTCCACAGGGGAATGGGGCTATTTCTGGGTCTGTATCCAGGACCATGGTTGGCGAGTCAGACACCTGGGCATGGGCCTGCCTTCTCAAAGTACCCCTCCTCGGTCTTGGGCTCCACTGGGGTTTCACAGTCACCTACATGGGTCCTAAAGTTCCCACAAAGGCACTTTTGTCTGTGGCTGGCTGCCAAATTATTGTTGCTGAGGGGGCATAGGAGCAGGGGACCTCCTATTTTGCCAGCTTGCTGAAGTCACCTCTCCAATTTCTTATTTTTGTATTTAACATAATAGCCTTAGAAAAAAGTGTTGATACCATTTATTTTAAATCATATATCTATTAATGTAAACGAAGGAGCTTGCTTAGCACAATGCCAGCACATAAAAAACTCTTCATGACTATTTTGACACATTAACTAAGAAACAATAATAAGAAAATGATTCCTTAGCAAGCACAAAATAATATCCATGAATGACATGGGTAACTGTTTTTAAGAAATACTCTTTAAAACTAGTAAAATTGACTTGAAAAGAACTGGAAGAGATAAGTAATCAGGTAGAGATTCTAGAAATGTAAGATCAGGCCTCAGGCCCAAATCAACCGAAGTTCTAATCCAAATTAAGAAAACAAAGCAATTTTAAAAATTCAAACCCATAGCAGACATAATTTGTGATCTTTTTCACAGATCTTTCTACCCACAACTTTGTAGGAATTTCTGAAGAAACTTTGTTTCAGTCTTAATTGTTTTACCCTACCTTTTTCTTCTCTTTTGGTTTTAGTTGGCTCCATTTTTGTGTAATTATGCTACTCTTATATGATGATTTCCACATTAGGTGATGCAGAATTACTACACTCTGTGATGATTTTGAAGGTGGGTTATGGCTCAGTGTTTCCATTGCATTTTACCCTTCACTAACCAGTACCAAGAGAATGATACCAACTTTAAAGTACACAGTACCTAGGTTGAAACAAACATCTCTGTTGGAAAATTACTGTTACTGAAACTAGCTGCAAAGAAAATAATGTACTAAATTTAAAAGACAAAAATCCAAACAAATGCATTAGAGATATTTCACCCATACTAGTATGCCTTGAAACTTGGACTTCTCTGATTCTAATGGCCTCTCTCATTCTAACAAAGAAAAATTCTAAAGAGAAGTAAGTTCCAAAGACAAGGACTGCTGTACAAAATCCTAAAACATTGCTCCTAAGCATTTATCTTTACAGCAGCCAGAATACAATTCTCAATTGGCTTTAGCTGCCAAAACGCAACCCAAAGAGGCTATAAGAATCCAGGAAATTCAATTCAACTGTTTGAGAGAATGGACTTGAGGACACGGGGAGGGGAAAGGGTAAGCTGGGACGAAGTGAGAGAGTGGCATGGACATATATACACTACCAAATGTAAAACAGATAGCTAGTGGGAAGCAGCTGCATAGCACAGGGAGATCAGCTTGTGCTTTGCGACCACCTAGAGGGGCGAGATAAGCAGGGTGGGAGGGAGATGCAAGAGGGAGGAGATATGGGGATATATGTATATGTATAGCTGATTCACTTTGTTATAAAGCAGAAACTAATACACCATTGTAAAGCAATTATACTCCAATAAAGATGTTAAAAAAAAAAGAAAGCATAGTTTGGAATACCTACTATATGTTGGGCCCCACTGGCCTCTGGAAATACAAAAATGTGTATGGCATTTTCATGCTGATACTGCAGTAAAGACATTTACTCAAACCCTGATACCAAGACTGGATAAATTATTGTTGTCTAAAGAATATTCCCAAAGGTATCCATTAACGTTAAGACTCAGTCAACACTTGTACTTAAATAATAACTAACAGTCATTTATTAAGCTCCCACAGCATTCTAGACTCTGAAATCCACCTAAATATATAGAACTCTCACTCTCATGGTGATACTGGGAATAATGGTCCTATTGTACTAAGATCTCTCATCCCTAATTACTTCTTTATCTGAAAAAAAAAAAGCACTATGTACATTTAAATGTTTTATTTCATTATATTAAAGGTAAGTTTACACATGGAGACTGCTGAGTACTCTGTACATATGCTGCACTATTTGTCCTTAAGTCTAGGGATTTCCTTTACTTGGCATGAATTATAGGAGAGGTGCCCAACACCCAGACTGAGTGAGTTATTCTAGCTTACAGTGGTGTTGGAGAGAAAAGCGCATAAACCAGAGGATGTCATTAGACCAGTGACAGTGAAGGAGAAAATATCCAGCGCTGATAGCCCCGCTCACTTGCAAGCTGATGGGTGTCAACATGCGGAGCAGTACAGACAGAATGGCTTAGGAAGGGGTTTGCTGCATCTGGCGAAAAAGGAAGTGTAACAGCAAAAAGAGAACAAAATATTGTATGTCTGTGTTTGCTCCACCTAGGAAAAGCAGACACAATGAATCTACAGTATGTACAGAGAAGGTACTAACCACATGTATTAATACAGTCTTTGTGCCTCAGCTATAAAACAGGTTCTGGACTTGTAGTTAAAGTGGCTGCCCAGATGGGGCCTTTTCCCCTTTCTTTGCAATATTCCATATTCTAATTATGACTTGCACTGCTTCTGGCACAAAAGCAAGGCCGCTGATGTGGCCCCAAGTGTAGGCATGATAAAAAGCCAGGACCATGAACTTGTGTGACTGCTCTTTTCCACTTCCCTTCTCCTCCCTCAGCTAATTCAGTCTGTTTTTTTATTTTTTTGACAGCATTTGGAATTCTTCAAGCTGTCTCTGGTTGCTTTTCAGTCACTGAAAAAAAAAAGAAAAAAAAAGATCAGATCTTCAGAAGTAACTCTATAGTTACTGGCAAGAGAGGAAGCACAGACTAGTTAATGATGTAGTTTAAAACCCCATAAGCATATAAAGTGCTAATAATTGATTACAGTGAAAAGGACCTTGTGAGAGATAGTGGAATTGTCCAGTGTTCTACATAAAATCCAAGTGCAAATCCACACCATGGGTGACAGGTTTCCCCACTTCATACGGTACTTCATTTTGGCCCTAAATGTTTAGGTTTTCCATTTTAGACCATAAAAAAAAATAACATCATAAAGTTAATGAAAATCACTAAGTGAGATGATCTAAATCACGTTGTTACATTTCTGTGATTGCTACTAGAGCCTTGTAAGTTTTCTGTTCTATACAAATTGGTGTTGAACTATTGAGTATTAGAAGATGCATTGAACTATACCTTAACATTTCATCAAGCTCTTAAGAAGGACAAGTGTTCATAACAATGAGTCTCATGTGAGCTATGTAGCTATAAATATAGGAAAGTATACTACACAATTTGTCCTTATGTCTTAGCTCTTTGAATATAGTACTAACATAATTCTCAGGTAAAGCGTCTTCTATTTTAATGTAAATATTTGATACTTTTTTCCCCTCTTTTTCGCCCTTGGGAGTCATTTTTTCCCTGAGATCTCAATAATTTGTCATTTAATAATCATGAGTGGGACTTCCCGCAGTGGTTAAGAATCTGCCTGCCAATTCAGGGGACGTGGGTTCGAGCCCTGATCCGGGAATATCCCACATGCCACAGAGCAGCTAAGCCCATGCGCCACAACTACTGAGCCCGTGAGCCACAACTACTGAAGCCAGCATGCCTAGTCTGTGATCCTCAACAAGAGACCCCACCACAATGAGAAGCCCGTGCACCACAATGAAGAGTAGCCTCTGCTCGCCACCACTAGAGAAAGCCCGCGCAGCAATGAAGACCCAATGCAGCCAAAAATAAATAAATTAATTAAAAAAAAATCATGAGCATTGTTGTATTCATTCACTCATTTATTCATTCAACAAATATTTACTGAGTGCCTGGAAATACAGTAGTTAACACACCAGAATGAAACCCATACTTTACCAAAAGGAGATATATAATAGATAAAATAAACAAGTAAAATATATAGTAAGCTAGATATTGATGGGAGTTAACTGTATAGAGAAAAATAAAGGAAATAAGAGGAATAGGGAATGGAATTTTAAATATGGTGGCCAGGAAATGCTTCACTGAGAATCAGGCTATTTATACTTCAGTAGAAACAGACAGAAATCCAGTCATGTGCATTTATGGTAGAAAATTGTTCTGTAGAGAAAAACGACTGCAAAAGCTTTGAAGGCAGATTATTCATGGAGTATGAGAAAATCAGAGTGGCTAATATAACGAGAATGGAGCAACCAGCAAAGTTGACCACAGAGACATAACCAAGACCAGATTATGTAGATCAATATAAGGACTTCAGCTTTTACAGTGAGTGAGATGAGAAGCCACTGGAAAGTTTATATAGAAGAGTGACATATTTGAATTTATGCTTCTTAAGGCAGCTATATTGATAATAAACTGTTGGGGAGACAAAGGCAGAAATGAGAATACTAGCTAGAAGCTTGTTATAATCATTCATTCAAAAAATGATGATGGCTTGGACTAACTTGATAGAAATGAAGGGAGTACAAAATGCTTGGATTATAGATTTATTTTAAAGGTACAGTGAGCAGTGCTTGGTGATGGATTGAAAGCAGGTTAGGAGAGAAGGAGAAAAATTGACCCCAGAGATTTGGGCCTTGGAAAATGAAATGTGGAGTTGCCATTTACTGATATGGAGAAGACTCTGTGAAGAACAGACTTGAAAGGAATGGTAAGAGCATGATTTTGGACTTGCTGACTTTGAGATGCCTATTAGATATCTAAGTAGAGAGATGTTGAGTTTAGAGAAGAGGTCTAGGGTGGAGATATCCAACTGGGAGCTGTCAGTGGAGAAATGATTTTTGAAATCATGTAAAAGATGTGATTGGCAAAATAGTGTAGGGAGAGAAGAGAAGGGTCTGAGGACTTAGCCCTGAGTCACTCCAGTGATTCCTGGTCAGGCGATTAAGAGAAACCCTCAAAGGAGACTTAGCTGAAGCAGCCAGTGAGAAAAAAGAAAACCTGAAGAGTGTAGTATCCTGGAGTCCACATGGGGAAACTTTCAAGGAGGAGGGAGTGATCAACTGTATCAAATTCTGTTGATGGGTCACATGAGATGATGAACAGGAACTGATTTGGATTTAGCAATATGGAGGTCATCGGTGATTAAACAAGAGCAATTTCAGTAGAGTGGTGAGTTCGAAAGCTTGATTGGAGGAGCTGTAAGAAAGAAAGGTAGAAGAATTGAGGACTGTTACTTTAGAAAACATTTTGAAAGTTTTTTAGGTAAAAGGAAATGAGAAATTCAGTGGTAGCTGAATGGAATGATAGAGTCAATAAAATCCTTTTCCTTTTTTCAGACGGGAGTAATAGAGCATGTTTGTTATAAATGATCTAGTAGAAAATGGAAGAAAATAATAATCGGAGGGAGAGCAATATCTAGAAGTAGGAAAGTAAGCAAAACAATCTCCTGCCAAGTGGAAGAACTGTCTTTAGATAGGAACGCCCTTAAGTCATCCACAGTCAAAGGAACAGATGCAAGTAGGTGGTTAGTTATTATCGTAGGACTTTGTGGAAGCTCTCTTCTGTTCGTTTCTATTTTATCTGAAAGCAAGGTCATCAGCTGGGAGTTAGGATTTAAGAGGAAGCATTAGAAGTTTGAGGAGAGAAGAAAAAGTAGGAAATATTTTTCAGGAAGAGTGGGAGAATGAATGGACTAGGGGAATATAATATGATTGCCAGGCAATATTAAGAGCCCACTTGAGATTAGAGGTCATAAATTTAAAGGAAGACAATCGTTATGGTTGTGTTGTTCTGCAGCCATATTCAGCTGTATGGGAACAGATGTGGAGTAGGCAGAGAGATGGATTTAACCGTGGATTAACCATGGGTGAAATTCTGTAAGACAGATACAATGCAAGGAGAGAGAAGAGAGAAATTATAATGATGGGTCATGGGATATAAGGTAGCTGAATAAGAAAGAGAGTTCATAAGGGCACAATGAACAAGTGGTATGATCAACTGATTTTGGCCACCATGAGGTATAATATGCATGAACTGGAAAGACAAAAGGTAATAGTCATGGAGAAAGATTCCTGAAAATGCAATTTTTGGAAACTAAGAGTTGTTAGTAAAAAGAAACTATATGGTGTAACCTTAGTACTGATTGTCTTATGTAGATGGGAGGTGATCATTTTAGAGCAGTGGTCCTCAGCCTTTTGGGAACCAGGGACTGGTTTCATGGAAGACAGTCTTTCCAAGGACCAGGGCGGGGGGGATGGTTTTAGGATGATTCAAGTACATTACATTTATTGTGCACTTTATTTCTATTATAATTACATTGTAATATATAATGAAATGATTATATAATTCACCATCATGCAGAATCAGTGGGAGCCCTGAGCTTGTTTTCCAGTTGATTTATTATGGTCTCTGTGCAGTCAAACCTCTCTGCTAATGATAATCTGTATTTGCAGCCACTCCCCACCACTAGCATCATCGCCTCCGCTCCACCTCAGCTCATCAGACATTAGATTCTCATAAGGAACGCGCAACCTAGATCCCTCTCATGCTCAGTTCATAGAAGGGTTCGTGCTCTTATGAGAATCCAATGCCACCGGTGATCTGACAGGAGGCAGAGCTCAGGCGGTAATGCAAGCGATGGGGAGCAGCTGTAAATACAGATGAAGCTTCCCTCGCTCACTCGCTGCTCACCTCCTGCTATGTGGCCCGGTTCCTCACAGGCCACGGACTGGTACTGGTCTGTGGCCTGGAGGTTGGGGACCCCTGTTTTAGAGGAGAGGAGAGGTCAAGGCACCGAAAAGCTAGATTGAAGGAGCATCGACATAGATTTTGAAGTCAGCAAGAATTAAGACAGCAGTAGTTGAGGAGAGAGTGACTATTATCTAAGAATTAAAATCTTAAGAAAAAAGGGAAGGTGACCCAGTGGTCAGTAAATGAGTGCAACAAGGAAGGGTAATATGAGCTGTCACAGCATGAGCTTTAAAGCAGGAAGAATTGATGAAAGGGGGAGAAAGGATTGCTGAGAAATGGCAACAAGCAACAAGTGCCCCTGCCCCATCTCCAGGCCCAGGGGTAGGAGAGTGTAGAAAAGAGCCACCAGTTAAGGGGACTCCTAAGGAAACAGTGTCCTCAAGGAGAACCAGGTTCAGTTACAGGCATGGCTCTCAGTCTTGGCTGCTCACCTCATAGATTGATTAGATAGATAATAGATAGGATAGATAGGTAGGTAGATAGATTTATTTTAGATAAATATTTTTCAGTGTCATTGTTAAAGCTTTCCCCCACAATTCTCATAGAAGTCCTGCCATAGGATTAAAACAAATAATTTTTCAGTCAAGTAAATTCCATGAATGACATTACTTACATCCTCTATTATGTAGTGAGAAAAGTATCCACAGTCACGCACATAATCAGTTTTCATTATCCCAGAAGATTTAATCAAATGCAATTAGGCAGGAAATAAGCTCACTTAAACATTCTTGGAGTATGAAGAATTCTCCAACAATAATAAAGACTAATCCTTCTTCATGTGTAACATTGAAGCTACGGAATTATGTGTGTCACTGGGTACAATTCCGCGATGGCTGCTGATACAGCCGCAGGAAGGCCATGTAGCCTTATTGAACTGGATGTCCACACTGCCTCTATCGCAGGCACTATCCCCAAGAAAACCTAGAAATACAACTGTAGTCTGCCATGTTTGTGAGAAAAGCTGTGTTTATATCATTCCTATAAGGTATTATGGTATATAGTTCATTGTGAATTAATGTACAATTGGCGCCAGAGAAAAAGTTCAAGTGCTTAATTCTAAGAGACAAAAGAGGCAATTCATAACTTTTTAAGGCTGAATATTTTATCATTTTAAAATGTGTTCATTTATTCCTTCAGACAACAGGTTCTGAGTATCTAATATGTGCGAGGCACTCTGCGGGCTAATGGGCACACAGCCGTGAATGAAACTCTAACTTCCCATAGTTTACATTCTTCTTCACTCTGGTGAAGAGTCTTTTTTATTCACCATCCAAAAAGCAAGATATATGAATGTTCCCGGATAAATATAGGGGGCTGGAATTAACTTTCAATTGGATATTTCCTCCTAAAATTATTTCCTGATATCCCTTGTGAAGACTGAAGATATATAGGAGTCTTACAAAACTTGGAATAAGAACTCACAAACTCAGAGAAAACTAGTTTCTTAGTAAATCTCTTGTGATGTTTGTAATTTCAAAAATCAGAAACAAATGTTTCTGTCACCCCCTAACAAGTGGACGAGGCAGCTAAAATCAACTCATACATCTTATTTTTTTTAAAAAGATGAATACTAAAACATAGATGAGATTAAATAAGAACAAGAGAGATCTGAGGGTCTAAAAATAAAAAATGTGGCCATAATTCCTCTGAGAGGAAAAGCTAAGACAAAATACAGTGGTGCTGCAGAAAGAAATGAAAATCCCCAAGGCAACCCAGCAAAGGAAGAAGAGGTTCTCTTAAAGTATAAATGGGTCTTTGTTGAATTTTAACAAGCCCTCAAAGGACAGATTCCCGGAGATGTCTGAAGTTCTTCATTTAATGTGAAAATACTTTACACTTTCCTTTAAACAAAGAAATCACCCCACTGGCTAGGAGCCAGTGCTTGCACATTTTTTGAGGCACCACAGGAAAAGAGAAAAGAAGAAAGAAGCCAAGCACTTCCACATTCACCCTAGGGGAAGAATGTGCCCCACTTCCCAGAGTTCTCATCAGTGGCAGTTCTGGATCCTGACTAATGATTCCTTCCATGCTCCTGGCTTTGCCGCCCCCAATGCTGCTCTCCAGTTTCAATTTTCACCCCAAATCTGGACGTGGCTCCTCAGTGAAGAAAGCCCTGAGATGATGTGGAGGGAATAAAAGGGAAATGCAGATATTAGTGCTACCTGACTCGCAGGAAATTTGAACTGTATCAACTGAGATGGCCCAAAGAGCTGTTGAAATGTAAGATGAAGTTCAGAACAGGATTACTATGCCATGGGTTTTGGGGAGGGGGGGGGGGCGGGCGGTGAGAAACAGAGTTTGAACTAAAAGCTTACCAGTCAGTGTGGCATACCATCACTTTTTCATTGCCTCCTGCTCTGGACGGGGGCTTCTTTGAGTCACAGCTGCAGTGAAGATTTTTACTTGACCTCCTGAAAAGGACTTTTCACGTCATTTGGGTGGCTGAGCTGGGATAGCTCATCTGTGGGTTACGATTTATTTAAGTATGTGAATATGATATTCATGGATACAGATAATCATAACACCTACATTTCATACTATTTGGGCTCCATAAATATAAAATAAATAAATTTCCATAACATGGCCGTATGGCATAACAATGGGAGACAGGGAATGTCTGTGATTCACGCATGGTCCCACAGCTAGGAGATGGCGGTCAGGGCTCCAGACTGTGCTCTCAAGCACTCAACCATCAGCATCTCCTTTCCAAGGGAAACATTGATATGAGCACTAATTGTCACTTTCAGAGATGTACAGATGCTCCTTTGGTCACCAGCAAAGCCCACTGGGATTCCCCAGAAAAGTAAGATGGAATCCAGGTGAAAGCGCGACCCTCTTCTTTTACGCTTAGTCTGGTTCCCTTGCCTATAGGGGGCCACCGTGTACAGAGGTCTTGCACCTAACACATGGGATTAGAGTTCCCAGTGCAGAACTGCTGCTGCCGACACCCCAATTTGGCTGGCCGTGTGCATAGATGCGCGCCCCGCCCCCGCCCCCACACTACAGCTGGCAGGCCATGTGCAGAAGCGCTGCCCCTGGCACTGCGATCTGGAGTTTGAGCAGCACAGCTGCACCTGCCCCGGAAAGCTTCCCTTTGCTTCTGAACCAAACTCGGTCTCATTCTATTGGCTTGAAAGACACCGGGCAGGAGGACCCTTCTTAGGGATTGACTGGGGAGGGTGGATAACACTTTGAAGAGAAACTAACATTTTTAATAAAAGTAGAAAAGGAAGTATCTAAGAAGGCAACACAGAACAGCAGTGAAGGGTTAGGACTGAGTTTATTTTTTTTTTAACATCTTTATTGGAGTATAATTGCTTTACAATGTTGCATTAGTTGCTTCTGTATAACAAAGTGAGTCAGCTATACATATACATATGTCCCCATATCTCCTCCCTCTTGCGTCTCCCTCCCACCCTCCCTATCCCACCCCTCTAGGTGGTCACACAGCACCGAGCTGATCTCCCTGTGCTATGCGGCTGCTTCCCACTAGCTATCTGTTTTACATTTGGTAGTTTATATATGTCAAGGCTGCTCTCTCACTTCGTCCCAGCTTACCCTTCCCCCTCCCCACGTCCTCAAGTCCATTCTCTACATCTGTGTCTTTATTCCTGTCCTGCCCCTAGGTTCATCAGAACCGCTTTTTTTTAGATTCCATATATATGTGTTAGCATACAGTATTGTTTTTCTCTTTCTGACTTACTTCACCCTGTATGACAGACTCTAGGTCCATCCACCTCACTACAAATAACTCAATTTCGTTTCTTTTTATCACTGAGTAATATTCCATTGTATATATGTGCTACATCTTCTTTATCCATTCAGGAGAGGGTGTGGAGAAAAGGGAACCCTCTTGTACTGTTGGTGGGAATGTAAATTGATACAGCTACTATGGAGAACAGTATGGAGGTTCCTTAAAAAACTCAGAATAGAACTACCATACAACCCAGCAATCCCACTACTGGGCATATACCCTGAGAAAACCATAATTCAAAAAGAGTCATGTACCACAATGTTCATTGCAGCACTATTTACAATAGCCAGGACATGGAAGCAACCTAAGTGTCCATCAACAGATGAAAGCACTGAGTTTTGATCCCTTCTCTTCGTCCTGTTTCCTAGCTGTGTAGCAACCTTGTTAAGATTCAGTTTTCTCATCTGTTAACCAGGGTAATAATAGTAGGTTTACTTTAAAGATTAAATGAGATGATGCATAATAGATAGAACATAATCTGGACAATAACATTATAATAAATGGTGGCAATTAATGTCTTTAACATGCCTCCAAATAATCTAACAGTGAATACACCACAATGGAATCTAAAATTTCCACTTGTTTTACTCCCAGAATATATATTAGAAGATTGTCTTACCTAGCTCAGGGATTGGAAAATGGCAGGGATATTTTTGGTTACAAGAAAGAATTGTGAAAATTAATTTGAGCATATCCAAATTCTGGCAACAAGCTGACAACATGAAGGAAATAATTAAACTTAGAAGAAACGGAGAAGCGGCTGTCCGAGGAAAATCAGAACAAGTAATGCCTCCTTCTTAGTTTGCTCCCCAGATTGTCCATCAGTCTTAGATGTCTCCTGGGTTGTTTAGTTTCTAGTCGGTGTGCTCTTGGAGCAGCAGTTGCCTAGACCTCAGCATTGTGGTTTCTAGCACCAAAAGAAGCTTTGTGACCATATCACTCTAAGTCACTGTGTTTCAAGCTGCCAAAGACTTTGGGGTTAAGAATGGTAGAGGACTTCTATAATTTAAGACCAGTTTTCTTTTTCTTTTCTTTTTTTTTTTTTTTCCATTGGAGCAATTCAATGTGCATTGTGTGCACATGTGTTCCAGGACCGATGGAGACTCAAATGACTATCAGACCCTTTGGTGTGAGTTCAGATTTCCTGAAGGTGTTGGAATGTCTGTAAAACATCAGATGCCCTTCTGCTTGAGTTTTTCTTAAGTAAAGATATTTTAATTCTCTGCTGATTTGAAATCTCACTTTATTTAGGGAAAGGCTTGGCAGTATCTCTGAAAAATTGTTCATAAAAAAATGTTTTTGAGTTTCTGGCAGGTAACTGATTTTCATATTAAGAAGTTAGATCTAATTTGTCTATAAACAAAGACCAGGCATTGTGTTTGTGTGTGTTCCCTCCCACCCCCAAAATCTAAAATCTTTGTTCTTGTTCCAATACTATTAGTCATATTTTAAAGAATTATTGGTGAGCCGCTGTCATCACTCTTACAATGCTTTTTCCTACTTAAGCTTCAGAAAGTTTTTTCAAGGAGGCTTGGACAATGTTATCAATGTAAGTGTTGGGGTTTTATTTCTAAGCCTTTCAATAACTGTAGAGTAGCTTCCTCTGACTTCATTTTAAACTAATCGCATTTGTCAAAGAGAGGAAAGAAGCCTCCCCCAGTACTGTGCTTTGAGTACGGGATTCTGCAGTCAGTGGCTTCCACCAGTTACCTTTGTAGCCGAGAATCAAAACATTAAGAAAATGCTGTGAAAAGGCGAGGATTTGTGGCAGCTAGAATCTTTAGTTCACAAAATTTTCGTTCTCAACCAAAAACTGAAAAACACAAAAATATCCATTAGTTAGAACATCACCAGCAAGCAACTTTACAGGTGTGCTGAATATGTAGCTGCTTTTATAACATGGTTTGAGGTGCATTTGTGGTTTCTATTTGCCCAGCTATTCCCTTACATAAGATCTCTTGCTCCCTGTCCCATGGCAGAAATTCTACCATTAGAGTCGTTCCTACGGACTCCAAACCAGAGACTAAAGCAATGTTGCTAGAATGCTCCTGTGACAATATAATATATGATACTGGTCCCCTCAGGATAGGCTTGCTCATGCTGTGGGAGCAAATGACCACCAAGTCACAGTGACATAAAATAATAGAAGTTTTATTTTTTTCTTGTTTACATGACATGTCCATCATGGGAGGAGAAGGCTTCTGCTCATCACAGACATTCAGGGAGTTCTCTCATCATCATTCCAAAAGAAAAGGAATTCCTAAAATAGTCTTTTTTCTTTTCTTTTTTAAATGAGCAAGACAGGAGGGGAATTTATTTATTTATTTTAAAATTTTATTTATTTATTTATTTATTTTTGGCTGCGTTGGGTCTTCATTGCAGTGTGCAGGCTTCTCCTTGCGGTGGCTTCTTTTGTTGCAGAGCGCGGGTTCTAGGCGCACGGGCTTCAGTAGTTGTGGCTCGCGGGCTCAGTAGTTGTGGCTCGCGGACTCTAGAGCGCAGGCTCAGTAGTTGTGGCGCACGGGCTTAGTTGCTCCGCGGCATGTGGGATCCTCCTGGACCAGGGATCGAACCCAGGCCCCCTGAATTGGCCGGCGGATTCTTAACCACTGCGCCACCCGGGAAGTCCCGAAAATCGTCTTGAAGTTACAGTCAGGTACTCAGATCTCAAGAGTTACACACATCACTTATAATTACAATTCATCTGTCATTACTGGTCTCATGGCCCCCACAACCACAAACACGGGCTAGCAAGCGCATCCAATATGTGCCTGAAGTGGTGAGAACCTGAAAGCAATTGGTTGGAGCACTAAGGACTCTCAACATTTATCTCAAAGGAGGAGTTCTGAATTTGGAAACATCCTTTACCTTCTGGCTCCAGGAATTCTCAAGATTAAGTGCTGGATGAGCGGAGGGGAAGTAGAGCAAGGCTCATGAGGTTGAGAGGCTTCATGGGATGGAAGCCAGAGGGAGAGGATCCTGGTTGTTTGGAAGCAAAGAGCAGATGTTACAAAGGGAAAAGTAAGATGGAGATCAATTCACTATGCAACTTTGCTCAGATCAGTTTTGCTTAAAACTATATTGTTGCAGTTAGTGTCAGAGGTTTTTTGTTTTTTGTTTTGATGTAAATATACTTTAAAAATATTGCAAAATAATAAATACTGTATGTGAGAATATTATCATAAAAAATGTTACATACTTGTGGACTACTACAAATAACAAAGCTGGGTCATTCATTATTTGCTTAGCATCAAAAGAAAGCAGCTGAAATTTGAAATGTACAGACACTAAGGTTTATGTGTACAAGTTTCTAAGTTTGCTTAGGTAAGTATATTATAAGTATCTTCAGAATTCACTAATATGGATAACTACTTGTCAGGAAATCAACATTTTTTTTTTTTGTATAAGAGGCCACTTACAGTTTGTTTCAATCTTAGATGTCAATGTTTTTATAATTAATTGCACTTATTTTTATAGTCACTCTCTCCAACCATGAAGCCACTCATGAATACTAGATTACTTAACTTTTTCTTAAGTGTGTTTCAGGAGTTAATTCCTTTTTATGTTGCAGAGTATTACATTGTATGGATACATGTAATTATTTATTAAATGATCTGTTGAGGAACATTTGAGTTGTTTCCAGTTTTTGGTATTACAGATAAAGGTGCTTTGAACATGCAGGCACAAGTGTTGTATGGACGTATGCTTTCAGTTCTCTTGGGCATATACCTAGGACTGGAATGATTGGGTCATAGGAAAGTGTATTTTTAACTTTTCAAGAAATTGCCAAACTGTTTTTCAAATGATCGTACAGTTTTCCATTCCTTTGAGCATTGTATAAGAGTTCCAATTCCTCCATATTTTCACAAACACTTGGTTTAGCCAGTCTTTTTAATTTTAGCCACTCTCACAGGTGCATACTAGTATTTCATTGTAGATTTAATTTGAATTTCTCTAATATTGAGCATGTTTTCATATGTTTATTCACCATTTGAAATATTTTGTGAAGTGTCTATTCAAATCTTCTGTTTATTTTTTGGATTGTTGTTTTTGATGTTTGTAATTGACTTGGAAGAACTCTACATATTCTTGATACAAACCTTTTGTCTGATACGTGTTGTAAAGCATTTCTACCAGGCTGTTTTTTGCCTTTTCATTTTCTTAACTGTGTTTTTGGAAGAACAAAAGACTATGTTAAAAAAAAACAACAACAACAAAGTTTTAGAAGAATTAAAAAAAAAAAGTACAGGCAACTTACTTCTTAGGTTAGAAAGTAGCTTTTCTAAAGAAAGGGACTATCTTCAAAGTTGCATTGCAATTCTTCTGAGTCTAAGATACTAGATACTGTTAAGGTATGAACAGTCCACAACTAAAGATAATCATAACAAAAACCACCACCACAACAATATCCATTTCCTGAGTGCTGACGCTGTGCCAGGCAATGTGGTTGGCTACTTAAATAGGAAGTGAGTGAGACAGAAGCCTTCCCAACTACAAAATTATACAATTTTTTATCTCTGCCCAAGCCAGCACATTTCTGGTAGTGTTTCATAACTACTCTGACAACTTAAAAAACAGTGAATAAAAAATACACATTTGTAAACATCCGCTTCCCTGACTCTCTTTTAAATACTGTGATACTGGGACAGAAGAGTAGGTTGATGCATGTGATAATCTCAAAATGCAGGATCAAATCGCTTTGCATTCATCTCACTTGTTAAGAACTGATCGAGACAATGATATAGCATTACATCAAATAACTAAGAGGTTTTGCTTGTTTTTATTTATTTTTAAATTGTTTTTTCTTAATATTTACCTAACTTATTTTTTAACTATTAAAACAAGTTAGTACACTGAGGAAAATCTTATGAATTTTTAAGGTAAAATGTAGTTTCTGGAAAATATCATTCTTATGTTGGATTATTTCAACTGTACCCTCCTGGCACAGGGTTTTTTATTCACTGGCATTTGTCATGTGGTTCTCTCTGAGAAAATAGCCAATAAATGAGTTGCAAGTCAAAGGGAGTTTGATGTTTAAGTCTTGAAGGGTGGTAAAAATTTACACACGTACCCATGCATATAGTAAGCTCTAGCATCAGTGTAACCAGTTACAATTTTCAAGCAAATGAACTGAGATTAAATAATATAAAGAATTCAAACCAAAAGAGGTAGAGAGTAGAGGAAATATGTATATACAAAATGTGGAAAATATCATAAATAAATTATAAAATATAGATTTAAACATAAATATGTCAGTAATTACAGTAAATGTTAATACATTAAATTCCCTATTGAAGTCAAAGATTTTAACTGAATTTATCAACAACAGCAACAATTCTATGCTTGTTACAAGAGACACAGCTAAATAGAAAGTTAAGAAAATAATTAAAATTTAAAAAGGAAATATATGAAGAGCAGAAATTAGACACACACACACAAAAAGCAACTGTAGTGATAATAATATTGAGGTGTATAAGTCAGAAAGCATTAGCAGAGATAAAAAGGAAATTTTCCTGAGGATAAAAGATTCAATTGACCATGGTGATAAAAGGTTTAATTCTAAATGCCTAATTATATAACTTCAACTTTATGAGACAAAAATTAACTGAAATTCAAGGAAAAGTAAAAAATTAATATGGAATAGTATACAAATTATGATTACTGGGCTATAAAGCAAGAAATGAAAGTAATATAAACCACAATGTATAATTTTTAAAGAAAACATATACAAACCAAATCTTGCAAGATGTAAAAAAAAACTATTCCAATCAGGAAGGGATTATTCAAGTGATGCTTGGTTTTCAAATATTGAACTATGAGTGTATTTAATTACATTAAAGAAATAGAGAAAAAATCCTGATTTTCTTTATACATTCAGAAAAAGAATTAGACAAATTGCAATAACCATTACTTATAAAAAACTTTTATAAAACTGAATTTTAAAAAATTCCTTCATACTAAAGTGTATCTTCAAAAATCTATAGCAAAATACAAAGTCATAAAGTATTAAAATCTTTTCCCTCTAGTGTCCTGTTATCAACACTGTTATTCTACTTTTTATTGGGTTCCCTAGCCATTATAATAAGACAAGAAAGGAAATAAAATATATATGGAATGGAAAGAAAGAAAATTGTCACCCTTTGCAGTCAGAAAATCCAAAATAATCTATACATAAATTATTAAAATAAGTGCGTACATCAGGGTTGCTGGATATAAGGTTGTATTTGGGTTCTCCAGAGAAACAGAATCGAGAGAGAGAAAGAGAGAGGGAGGGAGATGGCAGAATTTAAGAGAATGTCTCACATAATTGTGGGGGCTGGCAAGTCTGAAATCTGTAGGGTGGGCCAGCAGGCTGGAAATTCCGGTTAGAACTGTTTGTTTGTTTGTTTGTTTGTTTATGGCTGTGTTGGGTCTTCGTTTCTGTGCGAGGGCTTTCTCCAGTTGTGGCAAGCGGGGGTACTCTTCATCACGGTGCGCGGGCCTCTCACTGTCGCGGCCTCTCTTGTTGCATAGCACAGGCTCCAGATGCGCAGGCTCTGTAGTTGTGGCTCACGGGCCCAGTTGCTCCGTGGCATGTGGGATCTTCCCAGACCAGGGCTCGAACCCGCGTTCCCTGCATTGGCAGGCAGACTCTCAATTATTGCGCCACCAGGGAAACCCAGAACTGTTGAATTCTTGAGTCTGAAATCTTCAGAGCAAGTCAGCAGACAAGATTTCCAATACTGCAGTCTTACGGCAGAATTGTTTCTTCTTTAGAAAACTTTAGTCTTTGCTCTTAAGGCCTTCAACTGGTTGGATATAGCACCACCACCACCACCACCCCACCCCACCCCCGTGTTATGAAAGGTAATCTACTTTACTCAGAGTCTAATGGTTTAAATATTAATCATAATTTTAAAAATAGCCTCACAACAACATATTGATTGGTGTTGAATAAGTAATTGGGCACCATAGCTTAGCCATGTTGATACATAAAATAAGCCATCACAGTCTACCCCTTGTCAATTTGGCACCCATACACATCTTTTTCAAACATATTTAAACTCTAAAGACATTATTAAAGTCATACTTCTGCTTAATATGATACAACTATCCTGTGGGAAACCCAAGTCCCCTAACCCTTTCACCAGAAGATGATGCAAAATGCTTGAATGATAATCGGTCTTCCCTTCATATTCTGTAACTCAACTACTATGATGTAAAGTTAACAAAATTTAACTACTATGAATCAAAGTTAATACATCTCATGTTATATGATGAGAGGAAAGAAAAAAATATTAGGTATACACACACACACAAATATATTCATAACAAAATAAGAAATACTCAAAACAATTATATTCCTAGTTTCTGCAACTGGTCACGTGGCCATAACTGGTGTTTAAAACTACCTATTCCTCCATCCCTTCCATATTGTCTTAGCCCTCAGAAAGTACCTCAGCTGGCTGTGGTCTATACCTGGTGGCGTGACCCAAACCTGAAGGTCACGTGACCAATTCCTGAAGGTCCTAGGCCATTAGTAATCCTGCCTGAATTGAGTTGTTGTAGTTTTCTATTGACTTGAATCACAGGGCATTGTAGTACTAAGAGATGCCCTAAAGGAACTTCTGCATTACAGATATCCTCTTCTTTACCTCCATTTTATAGTAGCAGTCCAATTTCCCTTTGGCAGTCAGGATCAGTCCCCTTAGCCAGCATAGTAACTCCCTTATTTGCCTGTTGATTCCGAGGCATGAGGAGCCCAGAGTGGTCAGGTGGCCATCTTCCCTTCCAATTCAGTGGACTCATGCTGTGTTTACTGATGGAAGCATTCCTCCCTTTGGAGACCTCCAGACCAGGGAAACATAAGATGGTGAGGACAGGAAGAAAAATTTTTAATGATGGACCACTAGCAGTAATAGTGGTGCCACTTCCATTTCCACCCCTTGATCCCTGGACCCATGAGTCCTGGATATGGTAGAAACAAAACCATATGTTGGACACTGATTTTCAAGATTCCTTGATATTTATATTATATTGTATTATATATTTGTATACATATACACCTACATATAAATCCATATATACATACATATATATCAGGGAATCTTGAAAAAACAAAGTAAAACACAAATTAAAGAATAAGTTATGAACTATGATACTATTTTATATAACATATGAAAGCACACCACAATATTATTGTTTATACATATATAAATAAGTAGTAAAGTATTAAAATCTGAATAGAAAAGATACACAAAATGCAAGAATAGGGTTATTATTAGATAGATAGAATGATATGATTGGAGAAAGGTATAAGAGGACTTTCATTCATAAACTTATTTAAAAAAAACATTCTGAATCAAATATGGCAAAACACAAAATTTTTCAAATGGGGCACCTGAGTCTATGCTATGGACTGAATTGTGTCCTCCCAAAATTCATACATTGAAGCCCTAAACCCAATATAATCATATTTGGAAAAGGAGTCTTTGGGAGGTAATTAGGTCTAGATGAGGTCATGAGGGTGGGGCCTCATGATGGGATTAGTGCCCTTATAATAAGAGACATCGGAGAGCTTACTCTCTCTCCATCATGCGAGGACACAGTCAAAAGGTGGTCATGTGTAGCCCAGGAAGAGAGATCTCACCAGAATTCTACACTATTGGCATCCTGATCTCAGACTTCCAGACAGCAGAACTATGAGCAAATAAATGTCTGTTATTTAAGCCATGTTGTCTATGGTATTTTGTTATGGCAACCCAGGCTAAGACAGTCATCATTACATTATTCAAAATATAATTCCTTATATTTGAAAAATCACCTCTCTTTAAAAAAAAAAATTCATTGCCATGAATATCAAGGTCATGTTGCCCAAAGGGTACAATGAAAAGCAGAATACTAGAAAAATTAAAAGTGAAAGCATTTTTCAAGTTTAAATCACTACACAACTATCAGATACTGTAAAATCCTTAAAAGTAGGAACTATATGAGTATCCCTGGTGCCTGGTGCAGTATCTGCCATATACCAGTGCTTAATGTCTGCTACATACAGAGTACATAAATGAAACAGAAAGTGTAAAGCTCCACAAACTATTGTTCTTCTGAAATCCCATAATAAAGAGATGAGATTACAACAACCACAAAAATATATCTTTTCAGGGACATTTTATCATGTAGCAAGTTTTCAAACTTTAATGTTGCTATAAATAACATGGACCTCTTGGTCTAGTAAAAACCAGTCTCCTAATATCCTCTTTACACAAATTATTAATTCTGGCTTCTACAGTTGTGATTAAACCCTTTTCCTTGCTTTCTTTACAATCTCCCTTCCCTAGTCTTCCTTTCCTAGTCCAAATCCTGGATCATTTCATACTAAACAGGCGCATGTGATAGCTTCCTTCTTTGCTGTCATTTGAGCTAATCATCCCAAAGAGGGAATCACTCCTATTTTGTATCAGTCCCAAGAGGTGTACTTCAACTTCTTCAGGAAAAGTGATTGCATTTTATTAACCTGCATCACACAAAGTTCAGAAGATTTTTTGATATACCAATAAGCTGTCATTGTAGAGAACCACATCTAGACTATGGGCCTGGATAGAGTCATAGAAATGGAGCTATCAGGGAAAATCTAAAAAGAAAAGCATGGCTCCAAGTAAGAATTGTATGTATGGTTCTTTCTTCTCTCTCTCTTTTTTTTTTTTGAACATCATATGTGTTTATACTTTCACTAAATTTCCAAACGTGTTAATTCAAATTGGTCTCCTAAGTATTCCCTTCTGTTGGTAGCATTTAGCTGTATAGTAAAACGAGCAGCTGCCACAGAGCATTTGCTAATGCTTCCTTTCTCAAAGGGAGATTAGTACAAGTTTAAGTTTGTGTTAATCCCCACCTGTAGCGTGATGACCTCTGTTGGGTTTTCGTGAGTTCAAATGATTGCTACAAAAATAGTTTGGTCTTATTTGCATAATATAGGACTATAGCAACAATATCTGCACTGTGTCATTAACCCGTTTTGCAGTAAATGGTGTTTACATATGGCCTTGGACATGTGGTATCTATTAGGTAACATCTCCAAGAATGGACGCTTACTTACTTGTTAAATAGAAACCAAAGTGTCAAAAATAATTTGGGGGAAAGAAAAAGTAAATGGCAAACGTTGACAGTCATGAGGCTTACTGAAGTTATCAAAAATGCAGATTACTTAGACATTAATAAAAAGAAATAATAATAACAGCTTTTCAGGCTTGACTGGGACCATTTATGGCAAGATTTCAACATCACAAAACATGACACATTCATATTTTCCTAGTGCAGTTTTCAATTATAATACGATACAAATTTTATTAATCGTCTAGTAATACTGTAGAATAATTGAAAGAGGCAGTGCATGATTTTTAAAATGGGGACATTGATTCTGATTCTATGAGGCCTTGATTTAAGAAGGAAATAATTAATGAATCATTTTTTATGTAAGGGAAAAATAACTATCTTCCATGGTTTTATCGTCCATTGTTGAATTTTTCGCTTTATTTCAACTGTCTTTAAAAATGATTTGTAATGGCCTAGCATAAACATAATGAACACGCGTTAATTACAAAATGTTTTTAAATGTAAATGATCAGGACCCATTTGAGAGAGAAGAGTCTTGGGTACTTTGGCCTAAGGATAAACGTGGTGTCTCACCAAGTGTTTTCTGCTCCTAAAGAACTGTTGTTGCTGGCATCTCCTGTGACTTCAGATCCAATACAAGAAATGTTCAGCTATTCTTCTCCAAGACCATGCTACTCAGAACTCGAGCAAGAATTCTTCTGGGAAATTGTTCTGCACAGTTCAACTACCTCATTCATAGTGTGAAAGAATGATAGGAACAGATACAACATCAAAAAATGTTGGTACCACTGCTAAGTAAACACTTTTTTGAGCTATGCCACCATTCAGCCCTTAACGTAGTACAGTATTATAACATGAATTCCAAGACTGAAGGAAGTTTGGAGAAGTGTACTATATCTATGGATAGGTAGAAGAAAGAAATAAAACAAAAAAACCAAAAAAACCCTACAACTTTGGATCTTTAATTCTTCAATTTACCAGTTTTCATTGATAAATCATAAAAAAAAAACATAATACAAGACATCTGTGTTTCTATTTCTTATTTAATCAAACTAATTTCAAAACTGAGTTTCCATCCTGCCAGGCTGGTGGAAGATTCAGCCTGAGTTTTTCTGGGGATCCTCCTACACAGAGGTCCCAGTGTTAAGAAATAGGAAATCTCTCTGACCAGTGCTGACAGTTGGCCTTGGCTGCTGCAGGGAGGCCTTGAGGTTTTGTTGCTCTCAGGAGCCCTGGTGCTCCTCTTCAGGCATCTTCAAAAAAGCTGAGAAGCTGAGAATCTCATCAAAGTTCCAAAGGGTTGTGTGATATCTTGGGTCAGAGAAGAACCCCATATTTTTCTGTTTCTCAAAGGCACACTCCTCTCCCTTGCCCCCAGA
This sequence comes from Balaenoptera ricei, assembly GCF_028023285.1. Lineage (NCBI taxonomy): Eukaryota > Metazoa > Chordata > Mammalia > Artiodactyla > Balaenopteridae > Balaenoptera > Balaenoptera ricei. The sequence goes on from NC_082647.1 coordinate 70,017,006, forward strand.
GGATTCCAACACAGTACCTTCACTGATTTTAGGCGGAGTCTGCTATATGTACCTTCTATTTTCTGCTCTGCAAGAATCCCCAAGGAAAGGAACGACAAAGGTCAGCTACCCATTTGGAATGCAGGGACTGGCAAATTTGTAGGGGGCACAAATGCTATGCAATATTAGAATAAAATATTGCCATAAAAATGAATAAAAAAATAATTGCCAGAAAATTTTAATTTTAATGGTAACTGAACCAAAATGTGAAAAATATTTTGTCTTGTCCCTTCAGTGCAACCCATTCTAAGATGTCTTAAAGCACATGATATATTTTTTTCCCAGCCATTTTTGTCTGGTTTCTCTTGGACTCAAACTAAAACTGACCTTATCACTCACTAGACTCTCCTCTCCAACCTCCCCAATCCAGTCACTTCTCCCCTCTCGTCTTGTCTGCACTGGGGACTGCACTGCTAAGGTAATGTACTCTTGAGAAGGGGTACATCTTATATTTATTGACTCTCAGTGTTTCAGAAATAGTGATTGATGCAAGCTAGATTCTGTCATTCCATATTCCTCCACCAGTCAACTGGAGATGCTTTGCTCACTATACACTCAGTTACTGGGTCCTATTGATTTTACTTTTGTCCATGAACTTCTTTGTGTTGGCATTTTTATGATGCTCTGGTTAACTTACAGCACTTCATCCAGAGCCTTCTCTTGAGGAATCTGTCTACATGCAGATTTTCCTTCATTCCACCCTGTACAACATCACATGAGTCTTCTGAAAATACTGATTTAGCTTGGTGTCCTTGGTCTTGCCCAAAAGTGTTCATTCTTTCCCTCTTGTCAGAAGGATTAATTCCAAGCTATTCAGCATGGAGCTTCCAACCTACAAAAATATGGACCCAACTTTCTTCTTTTACCTTATTTCTTCTTATATCTATTTTAAAAAATCAATCTAGGCATGACTTTATGGTTCCTTCCTTGCAACCCACAGGTCCCTATCCTATTGCTCTCCTGCATCTGAGGTAATCCCTAATATTCTTTAAGTCTGGGTCAAGATCTGCCTTCTCCAAAAAAAGTGCTTCACACCCTGTAGTAGAGACAGTGGCTTCTCTTGTCTGAAAACTTCCAGGTTTGCTTTCTGGTAGCCATTTATTATTTCCTTGAGTATAAACTTGTTTAGACTTGTTGTTGCTCTTTTGTATTTTTAAATCATTCATATTACTAGTGAAGTTTTACCTGTGTGGCTATAGACTGTGGGCTTTGAGTGTGAGACTACGGTTCTTCTGTGTAGAGATCAGCACAGCATGTGGAGCTGTTTCATCTCGCCATCAAGATGTCTGAAATGAATGTATAGCTGTGCCTCAGCCTGAAGACTATGGCTGAGTATAGAGAAGAAAATGTTTTTGGTGAAAATTAACATAGAATAAATTGTCTAATATGTGTGTGTATATATATGAATATATATGCACATAAGTATGTATGTATATCTATAGCTTCTATTACAAATAAAATGGCTAAGTACACATCTTGATTTTTGATAGGGTTGGAGAAAGAGATCCGACATTCCTCTGGAACAAAGGAAAAGGAAATTTAACTAGTGTAAGGGATGTCTTTCCTCCAAGAGAAAGGAAAAACCTTCCTCCAGCAACCAAAATCCAATATAATTTTTAAAAAGTATTTTGTATGCATGTAAAAGTGGATAATATTTGAATTATCCATTCATCAAAGCATTAAAACGCAAAAACTCATTTCTGCTTTCCAGAATGGCGCCATCGCACATTTCTGCTCCAGAATAATTCGTGTAGATGGATCTGGCAGCCAAACATGAAAGTGTGGGTGCTGAACGGCTGGCAGCTGGCCCAGTATTTAACCCTGCTGTTTTAGAATGCCATAAAATAAGCACAATTTAATCTTTCCAAATCATTTGGTCATTGGCTGTGATTTCCGCAGAAAATAACTTCAAAGAAGACAGGCACCTTTGTTGATGCTTGTTTAAGCAGCCTTGAGTGCCAATATATTTAAGAATAGGAAACAAAAGCCTCAAAGCCTGTGATACATTTTTGGGATTATAAACCAAAGGGGTGTGTAGACCAGCCTATTAATTTTCCCCGGTGGTAAGGATGTGCTCAGATTGATACAATTAAGAGAGAATGTCAAAAAAAAAAAAAAAAAAAAAAAAAAGAGATAATGTCATCAGCTAAAAAGTCATCAGAGGTGGATAGATAATGCTTGTTAAAATCTATCAAAGCAAAGACTTTGCCATAGATACAGAGAACAGATCGGTGGTTGTCAGAGGTAGGGGGTACTGCTCAGTGAAATGGGTGAAGAGAGTCAAAAGGTACAAACTTCCAGTTATAAAATATATACGTCATGGGGATGTGATGTGTAGCAGGGCAACTATAGTTAATGTTATCCTGCATATTTGAAAGTTGCTAAGAGAGTGAGTCTTAAAAGTTCTCATCTTACTCATTCCACGAGGCCACCATCACCCTGATACCAAAACCAGACAAAGATGTCACAAAGAAAGAAAACTACAGGCCAATATCACTGATGAACATGGATGCAAAAATCCTCAACAAAATACTAGCAAACAGAATCCAACAGCACATTAAAAGGATCATACACCATGATCAAGTGGGGTTTATCCCAGGAATGCAAGGATTCTTCAATATATGCAAATCAATCAATGTGATACACCATATTAACAAATTGAAGGATAAAAACCATATGGAGGTTCCTTAAAAAACTAAAAATAGAACTACCATATGACCCAGCAATCCCACTACTGGGCATATACCCTGAGAAAACCATAATTCAAAAAGAGTCACATACCACAATGTTCATTGCAGCTCTATTTACAATAGCCAGGACATGGAAGCAACCTAAGTGTCCTTCGACAGATGAGTGGGTAAAGAAGATGTGGCACATATATACAATGGAATATTACTCAGCCATAAGAAGAAATGAAATTGAGTTATTTGTAGTGAGGTGGATGGACCTAGAGTCTGTCATACAGAGTGAAGGAAGTCAGAAAGAGAAAAACAAATACCGTGTGTTAACACATATATATGGAATCTAAAAAAAAAAAAAAAAAAAGGTTCTGGAGAACCTAGGGGCAGGACGGGAATAAAGACGCAGACCTACTAGAGAATGGACTTGAGGACACAGGGAGGGGGGAGGGGAAGCTGGGACGAAGTGAGAGAGTGGCATGGACATATATATACTACCAAATGTAAAATAGCTAGTGGGAAGCAGCCGCATAGCACAGGGAGATCAGCTCGGTGCCTTGTGACCACCTAGAGGGGTGGGATAGGGAGGGTGGGAGGGAGACGCAAAAGGGAGGAGATATGGGGATATACGTATATGTATAGTCGATTCACTTTGTTATAAAGCAGAAACTAACACACCATTGTAAAGCAATTATACTCCAATAAAGATGTTTAAAAAAATACATTAAAAAAATAGTTCTTAAAAGAAAATTCTGTAACTAAGTATGGTGACAGATGTTTCATATGCTTATGGTGGTGATAATTTTGCAACATATAAAAATATCAAATCATGATATATACCTGAAACTAATAGAATGCTGTGTGTCAATTATACTTCAGTTGAAAAAAAAAGCGAGACTTTGCTATGGGGAACACAATTCAGTGTATAAAATTGTGATGTCCTACTATTGACCTAGAAAAAAACAGACACACACTTATCTAGGATATTCCTCACAATAACCTCATTAATTTATGACATCGATCTGAAATGCAGATTGCATCATTTTATCTTATGGTTACTTGGAAACTTATAAGAAACAACTCTTTTTTTTAATGCTGTCATTTGACAGTTTGGAGAATATTATGTGATTTATTTCAGTAATTGTTTCTATCATATGTGGAGACAAACTCTATGGAAAGTAACTGATCTCCCTTGACCAAAGCAGAGGATATATTTTAAATTAAGAAAACCAAACCTGAAGTATTCTAGCAGGAGGGACCCTGTTGTCATAGTTGAACAAATTTTATCATGGTCAGTGAAACTCTGAGACATGGTTCATTATTAAGACCATCTCACCTTGTCTTGATTAAAAAAAAATGTATAGAAGACCAAAAATTCATTATGTTCCCAGTGCGTTTATCTGACTTAGACTACAAACAAAATAGAGTAGTTCAAACCAAAATTACTTCTAGTATCAATAATACAAAGCAATTTATCTCTTATTTACCTTATCATCAAGAACTAACATAGATGTCCCATCATGTATTTTATTAAGCACCCTAAGGTACTTTTACTGTCATCAGTTTCATCCCTTATCTCTTGTGCAAATATTCTGTTTTGTCTCCTTTCTTTATATTTTCTGGTGACAACTTTTAATTATTTTACTAGTTAATAGTCCCTTATGTAGTTCAACACGTCATCGATTTTTAGTTCCTTGATCTCTTTTATATGTTCATTGCCAATCTATATTTATATTCTTCCCTCCAAAACTAGGATGCATGATTTGTCCTAATACCATCCTCAAATTCCTTGCCCCTTGAACATCCTTATATTGTACTTTTTAGATGATCAATTTCTATCTCTGGTATACTCGAGCCAATTAAGTTCTCTGTTATTCTTCCTTGGCTAGAAATGATTACCAGAAAAAAAAATAAAATGGCCTAACTCTACTAATAAATACCATTACAAACATGACATTGGATGGAGCAATCTTTATGCTGATTGCCGTTTCACCTAGAGATTGTCGTAGATGTTTACATTCTTCTTAAACCTACATGATTCACTTTGTAGATGATCTATCCTCCTTAACCACAGAGTAAAAATTTCTCCTCTCAAATCCCACAGGGATAAGGGTCTGGATCACCCCACTAGGAGACAAACCTAGACCAAGAGAACTACTAGTTGAGGGTGAGGGGCATCTAAAACAGGTGGTGGAGGAGGGGATGAGAGTATTAATTACTCTCCAAAAGATGACCCACTGAATAACCTCAGAATAAGCCCAATACTTTCTGATCCCTCTTGTAGCAAAGCCCTACCTTTCCTTAAAGATTGATGTCAATCACCCCTGCCACTATGGTGACTCATTTGCTTTCCTCATAGTCTTTAGCATAGGAGCCTGAAGTAACAGATTAATAGCTGTAGCGTAGAGTTTAATGGGACTAACTTTGTGTCCATTGGTGGAAGGGTTCTCCTGTGGGAACTAGCACCTCTCAATCCACAGAACCTAAATTTGTGGCAATGAGAAGCACAAGTTCCCCAAGTATGTCACTGGGAGTGATGGTAATTGATATGGCTGCTATTTCCACCACTTGGTTCCCAGACTCATGTACTCTACTTAGAGACAAAACATCAGATGATGGTACTTTATCTAGAGTGTACACAGTCCTGAGAATGATGCAGTCCTGGAGGATTATTCTTGCAGGGTATCATTTTTCAAACTTGTGCCTCAGCTGTATCTTTAAGAGGTCAAACTACTGTGCCATGGAGCTAGTGGCTTCTTTCTGGTCTTGTATGGGAAAGAACCAGTGGCTCCCTTGGTCTTGTTTCCACTGCCATATCTCCTCTGATGTAATTATTAAATTATTTGGTATTACGTGTCAGTGAATAAAACACTCTGTAAATCCTCAGATACTGGGTCCAGACAAGGCTTTGCTGGCATGAAAGTCGATCCCTTACCAAGCGTGTGTGTCGATTACAGTCAAGATGAGTTGCTGCTCCTTTCAGAGTGGAAGGATCCAATGTAGTCAAACAAGAAGCTGATTGGACTTTTCAGAATACAGTGCTGTAATAGGGTCAAGGATTGATCTCTTTGCTGACAATTTGGGCGTTTAGCAGGGGCAGTCACTAGAATAGCATTGGTGAGTGGGAACCCATGCATAGTCTCCATGACTTCACTCTTCATGTATCCATTGTGCCAGCACTAGAGTGAACAATGATGGAGGCTGGCTAATGTCTACTGGCCAAGTCTCTCTATCAACTTGGTTAGTTAATACCTCTTTTGTGGACAGTTTGTGTATTTTCTGATGGACATTGACAGGAACTTAAGATTGTCACATTTTGCACTTACTCCATAGGTCCAAATACACGTCACTTCTCTAGACCTCCTGGTCCCTAATTTTCCATTCTTACTTCTCTATGCCCCTGACCAGTCTGCTGGGCTATTTATCACTGTCCTTGAGGTCATGTGCCCTTGGGCTATTTCTGTTTCCACACAAAGTGGATGCTAAATTCACCACCCTGAGCTCTGCCTATTGGGAGAGTTTGCCTATACAGTTTCCTTTCGGGGAAACCCCTGGATTGAACTGCAGTGAATCAGCCATCCATTTTCAACTAACACCAACAAAACATACCAACCCTTTAGTGAACCCATTACTGAGGAATACTCTTCTCCATCAGCTGGTTATAAGGGACCTTCAATGCTGCCATAGGTGTGACTTGGGGGAAATCTGCTGGTGAAACAGTGCTAAGATAATGTGAGGGCAGGTCTGGGACACCTGCTTATGCATTTACTTTTCCTCTCTGTCCCTGCTTTTGCCTGACTCTGAATGTACTACTTCCATCTTACAATGACTGCTGGGCCCACCTGGCCATATTAACTCAGTAATCTGAGAGAACTCAGTTCATGATGGCCACCTCTGGATGCTTGGTCACTTGATGTCACAGGGTCAGAAGCTCCATTCCTACCAAGGCCCAGTTTCATACCAGGAGGTATGCAGTAGGTGTATTTTTAGTAGGTGTGTAGTTCTTTGCAACAAATTGTATGGCCTGTTGCAGAACCCAGGGATCTATGTTTGAATACTCCCACTGCAGGTACCGTAGTCTATGCTTTGATTCTCCCATCAGAGATACATATGGTACCACAGTACAGTATGGCTCAAGTGGCAGGTGCTTGCACCACATCATGCTCTTTCTTCCTTTGAGCCCCACAAAAAACTGGGAGCCTACCATGTCACCCAGAAAATGTGTTGGAACATTATCCTAAGTGCTGAAGATGATGGGTGCAGAATTCAGAGTTTTCTGCTTCATTTTTAGATTCTTTCTATCCACACTTTTCCTAAAAATATATTTAAATTTCTACCATGGCCAAACTTTGCCTTGGACCAGGGGTATAAGAACGTGGATAGGAAAAATTTTACCTCTTTATTAAGCATTTTCTTTCATTATGTTCCACAGTTGTGATAGCAATACCTGTTACTTTTTCATTAATAGAAATCATTGATATTTTCATGTCACATTACAGTTATTCCATATATCTTGAACTACTGTTTCTTTACTTAATCATTTTAATATTGTGAGTTATAGATCTGCCTGTGAGCTCTTGAGTTTTGATAGTTTACAAGTGTGTGTATTACTGCATCAAAAATTCATGATTTTTTTACATATTTGATGTAATGTTTCAATATAGTTGATTCCCTTTATAGTTCTATATATTTATGTTATGTATTTATAAATATTTTTCTGAGAAGGAATCCATAAACTTCTACAAAATTCCACAGAGCTCTCGTTCATGGCATAAATCTTCGGGAACCCCTGCCTAGACCAGGCTTCTCTCTCCAGCACGCTCTTTTATGACCCTCAGGCTTTGGCTTACATGGCAACCCTCACAGGCCTTCCTGACCACCCATCCTAAGGCAGCCTCCTGGGCACGTCTAACCACGCTATCCTGTTTTTCTTTCATCACAGTATTTATAAATGCCTTATATTTCCTTGTTCACATGGCTGTTTGTTGGCTCAGTCTGTCATATTTGATCTAGTTGACATTTCCTTCTTAAATGTCCACTCTAGTATTTCAGGCTTTTCCCTCTGGATTTCCTTCAAGGGATAAATTTCCTTTAAATGATAATTTTCCTTAGTTTTTGTCCACTAACCTTTCTTCTCTAATTCACTTTCCTACCTGAACAATTTCACCCATTTCCACTAGTCCAAACATGATCAAAAGTGTATTACTCCCAAGGAGATATGCAGGCCCACAATCCGTGATCTCCCATCCTGAAATCCATAAAGCTCCTTTTTCTACAAAGTTCACTGGCAGCAAAACAGCACCTGAATTCACAAAATAGCCTTTATTCATCTCATGTCCTGTGGATACTCATACATTTCACCAACAGAACTCATACTTTGGTTTATTACATGGTGTGGCCCAAGATTCTGCTAAAGATACTACCTTTCACAGGATGTGAATAACATAATAGTTTTCAAACTATTATAATATTTTCAAAACTGTGACATTGGGAGGGCTGAGATCATTTGTCTATTTCTAGCCCATATCTAGAGAAGGACCCAACTGTCTTCTTAGTATCCCATAGCTCAATGCGATTGCGTTGCTCTCCTACTTATAAGCCACAACTTCAGTCACTTCTCTAAGGACATCCAGTGCTTCAGCCACATCAGACTAGGTTCACGCACGCACCTCACTTCTCCACACCCCTGCCCCTGGAAAATAAATCCTCCTGTGTAGTCCTTGTAATGTCTACATGTCTCTGAGAACTTTTCCTTAGCCTACCAAAGCAGAATTACTGAATGTCATTTGGGGACACTTTTGATTGAATAATTATTGCTGAAAACTCTTACAACATTAAATTATAAAAATGCGTGTCCTGGTATTTCTCTTGCTACTATGTGAAGAGCTCCATGAATGGAGAAGCCATGTCCTATTCCCACAACAATGTCTGGCTCTGTTCTCACACTATGTTAGATAAATTTACCATTTTTCCCCCGCTCCCTCCTCCCGTTTCATTCCGTTTCTGTTAATTGCACTAACAGGTATCTAGTCACTCAAGCAGCGTTCCTTCATTCTCCCTCCCATCATTCTCTTTAACTATAACATCAGTCATTCATGCCTTGTGAATCCATCTTCTCTTCTCTATCTCCTATGCCACTGCTGTATGCCCTCATTATCTCTCGCACAGTGTTTTGAGACACTGTCCTTTTTCTCTACCTGAAAACTCACTTTCTATACAGTCTGTTATTATTCTAAATGAATGGTCTAATTGTGTTACATGCTAATTTTAAATGTTTTAAATGACTTTACACAACCTAAACAATGCTCAAAATCATTAGCATGGCAAAAATATCCTTCAGAAGTTGCCCCAGTCTACTATTCAAGCATCCCTCCGTGTTATTCAACCCCCAAATTTGTACTTCCCAGCAAATCTTCTGTGACTTGAATCTTCTTGCTCTTTCTGGAATATAAGCCTCTATATTGGTCCCATATCAATATAAGCCTCTATATTGGTCCCATATCACGTTTCACCTCAAGTTAAATAGCCAGCTTAAATACCCACCTTTTAAAAAAATTCTCCAAGTAGAGAAGATGGACATCTCAGCTCAAGGAAAGAGAGAATTCACCCTTCTTCTGCCCATCCATACTGGTGAGGGTGGATCTTCTTTACACAGCCTACTGATTGAAATGCTAATCTCTTCCAGAAACACTGTCAAGGATACACCCAGAAATAATGTTTTACCAGCTATCTGAGCATCTCTTATGGAAGTCAAGTTGACCCATAGACTTAACCAACACAGTTAGAATTAAGATAAGGGTATCTGTTATCACCAGTATTATTTAATTACTCCATAAAGTAGTCAAAAAATAATAAATACATTAAACAACAACAAGGATGAAGCAAAATTTTAATTATTTGTAGATTATATGATAATTTCTTTAGGAAAGCAAAATAACTATTGTATAAATTATTAGAAATTATAAAAAATTTCAATAAAATAGTCATTTGCAGAATAAATTCTTCTACAGCAGTATCACATAGAAAATATATATTTGATTTACAAAATCAACAAAAATATACCTACAAGTAAACTTAAAAAAAAGAGTTATAGCCACATGAATATGATTATAAAACTCTACTAAGGGACATTAAAAAGATCTTTAATGAGATATATATTGTATTACTGGAGAGTAAAATTTAAAAATATTTAAAAATATCAATCCTTCCTAAATTACTGTGAAAACTCAAGGCATTCCCAATGAAAATAGACACTTGTTTCTCTTTGGTCTCATATCAAACATGACAAAGCTGAGAAAATTCTTTGAAATATAAGCAATGAGGGTGACCTAGTCTTACATAGCATTAAATGTCATTATAAAGTTAAAGTGATTGGAAACATTCAGTACTGATGGAGAAACAAACATATCAATGGCACAGAATAGAGAATCTAAAGAACAGATGCAAATATACATGGGAAAATAATATATGCAAAAACTGGCATTTCTACATAGTCTAGATGATTCATCAAGTGGTATTGGGCCACCTGGCTTATAATTTGAAGAAAAACAAAAAAAAACAAAAAAACAAAACCTGGAAAATAAACCTTGACAACTACTTCGCTTTCATCAAAATAACTCCCAAATGGACTTTAAAGCATTATAATGTAAAAGGCAACAAATACAAGAAATCATTTTCAAATATCTTTCATCTTTGGGGTACAGAAGCTTTTCTAAATATGTTTCAAAATTCAAAAACCATGAAGGAAAAAATAAATTTTAAAACATAAAAATTAAAAATAAAAAAAGGAAAATCATTAACTGGGTGGAAAGACAAAAATATAATAGACAAATGGGTAATAATTACAACAGAGAAAAAAGTCCTATAAATCATAATGTAAGCAAAGAACAACACAAATGAAAATTTAGCAAATTGCCTGGACTGGCATTTCAAATACATTCAATAACCTAAAAACATATGGTCAAGTTCTTCATCTCAACAAGACAAAAAATTTACGAATACAAACAATGAAATATTATGGCCATATGGTTAGCAAATATTTTTAAATGATTAATAAGGTAACTTGGCAGTATTTACCAGAATTTCAGTTGTGCATATTCTTTGACTCCATATTTCCAATTCTATATGTCTATTCTTCACAAATACACAAGTGGTAAAGATTTCAGTATGAAGTTAATATAAAGTAATCTTTGTAATAGGGAAAACCTGAAAATAACCTTGGTCAACAGGAGAAACATTGTTCAATAGGAGAAGGATTCAATAAATTAGCATACGGACTACATAATAATATGCAGCCATTAAAAATAAAATAGAAAGTTATTTGTGAAACATTTTTGAGTGAAGAAAAGGATGCTGTAGAATAAAATATCAAATAAGATCCTATTTATGACTGACAAGTAGTATGTACATTAAGAACACATGCCCAAATAGAGATTTTTGGAAATGCACAGGGATGGTGGCAGTGGAGAGGGCAGAGAGAGTGCTGTGTGAGTGAGGGAAGGAGACAAAAGAGAAAATAAAAATTGCCTTTTAATCTTATATTAATTATATACAGTTCTATATTGCTAGACGTTTTTTAGATTAGCCTGTATTATTTTAAAAAGGAAAAGGGAAAAGAGAGAAATTGTGATAAAATTCATGTTTGTATAGGAGTAATAAAACAGGCATTTTTTATTTTGACAATTTTGTTGGCAATGCAAATTATTACAGTTTTTTAGAAAGCATTTGTTAGCATCAATAAATTGAATAATGTGCATACACATTGAGCCAATAATGATATTTTCAAAATTTACACAATAGCTGTGCAAACCTAAGTATGCAAAACTGTTTATGAGAGAATGCTCAATGAAGAATTGTTTCTAATAGCTAGAATTTGGAAACAACTTAAATATTTTATCAATAAGGAATAGGTTGAATAACTTATTCAGTTTTAAGTAAAAATAAAAGACACATGTTTCATTTTCACCAAGAATTTTATTGAACAATGTATTCATTAACCGAACGAACTTTTTGGCCAATCCAATATTAAGAGAATACAGTGCAATATTAAAAACACTGGAGCATATCTCTGTGTATCGGCAGAGGAAGTGGCCCCTGTAAAAAGTTGCAGGACAGGACCTGTTTCTAACTAAACTAAATTCTATCTGGTTTCTGTCATTTACATAATAATATGAACCATTATTGTATACACTGTTGGTGTATACATGTGCAAAATTAGAAATAATATACATGAATCTGTTAACATATATGTTATATATAAATACACATATGTAATCTTTGTTATAGTTGAAGGGTAAGATTAAGGGGAGTCTCTAAATTTCTGTTCTCATATTGGTGATGATTTAGAAGATGATTTAATACTTTCAATATCAGAAAAATAATAACATTATTAATTCAAAACCACCTAAGTTTTTAGATGTCCACACAAATATATTAACATGAAGCATAACTCGGTGCAATTAAGTAAGTTGTCTTCTTTGCAAAAAAGCTAGTTAATATTAATCTGATGAATGTAAAGACCTGTCAATTTGATGTCACTTTTGTTAAAATATAAATATCCAAGAGCTCAGATACTGCCTCTCGGCACACTTCACACCACTCACTCAGGTGATGTTCAAGGGTAGGAAGACCTGCAAATTATTCTCACAGAAATTAGCTTCTCTTTCTGTAGACCTATGCAATACAGTGTTCATATCTAAAACTTGGTATTGTTTTCTCATTCAATCACATAAAAATCCTTCACAATGACAAGGTTTTTCAGCCTTACCTCTGTGGGTTACCTTTGAGACTTTCCTCTTTCACAGAATTCTGAATGTGGAAATGGATGAACTATATCATTATTAACCAACCCATCTTCTGCATGACTTGTACACTCAAACAATTAGAGGCTATATTCTCCTGCAAAAAACTTTATTCCCGTAAGATATTATGACACTGAAATTGAAGTTCACAAAGGTAATATTAAAAAAGACTGTTTTCAGAGGATTTTATCTTATTTCAGACTTTGGTCATGATTAAAATCTCAAATCACTTCTAATGTGTGATAATAAATATGAAAATTTTTAGTTTAGTAACATGCATTCTAAATATAAGAAATCAAAGTAACTTATGAACTCAATCTAATATATTTGAAGTTAGGAAATATGTGTTCAATATCTAACTTACATAGAACTGAAAAAGTAGAATAAAAGCATGATTAACATGATCTCCTTAGATGTATGTTGAATAAAAGACTACCTTAATGATAATATTCATTTTTTTGCTTTAATTTGGAGTTAATTCTGGAAATTTCAGTTTCTTAGACATATAGTATTTATGCATCTAACAAACTCAGTAATTTTCATTTTATAGGGAGTCATAGGAAGGCAAAACTCTAAAAACTCAAACTCTAAAATCCAAGCTGAATGAAAATAACACCAGGATATACATATGCATATTTGTTGGAGGCTCTATCTTATAAAGTCAGAGTTTGCAAAGTAACATAAATGAATTACCATTCCTTTTGCACTTATAATTATATATATATATATATAATACACATATGCTTGCTGCGTGACAAATGTATGTATACATATGATACCTACGTATACATATAAAAAACACACACACACCTAATACTGCATTTCCTGGACTCTAGAAGCAGGCACCTCTCAACCACAGTCACCCTCGCTTAACAGTTTAAAGGCAAATTTACTCCATCCTTTAATAAGGCTGTTTTTAAATTTTGAATCATTTCCTCTAGCTTTCCATGGTAAAGTATATTTTTTAATATTTTATATATATAAAAATACTGAATGGCCTTATTAGCTGCAAGCTATAAATGCCACAAAACAGATTTGGAAATTGGAACATACCCAACATAAATGGTTACCAACAGTGAATGGGAAGGCATACGAAACAGGGCAATAAAGCCACCACACAATATGAGGAAAATCATTAAACAATCTGGAAAAGCATCAAGATGGCTGGCCTCTTTGTAGTTCCAGCACAAAGACTGAGCCTTATTTCTAAATATTTTCCCTGGTGGGGAATAACAGCTTGAAAATAATCCCAGATGTATTCGTTTGTGTAACCATTTGCTTCTTGTAGCATATAGGCATGGAAAAATTATTGAAGGCTTCGGTTCTGGACTTGTATTTTTTTAAATGTCAGGCTTTTGAAAAATAGCACCATTTTTCTTTAAAACCGTTCATTTACCTGGAATGTTGGCCAGCAGGCCTATAATATGGACTTGGTTTTGTTAAGATTGAAAAAATGCCCAATGGCAAAAGAAGAATGGGCAATTTTAGTGGATATAACTAAATATGAACCCAAACTCAAATGAGCAAATGTCCAAGCAGGGTAAAAACCAGTGCTTTTATGATTCTAAGCTAGCCAAGGAATTCTAGATCCTGTTAAAGAAATATCAGTTTAGAGAGAGAAAGTAATCTAGAAAGTTTTCTTTAAAGATACTGAAAGCAGAGCATTTGAAATAAAGTTTAAGACAGTAGACTTTACACTCAGGCATTTCTTTTTTCTTGAAAGTATCCTCTCATTTTGAGATGATTCTAGATGCTGAGACAAGAGTTCCAAAAGCTAAAAGTCATTTTTTAAAATCAATTTTAAAACACAGTTAGATGAAACAATTTACAGTTCTCCATCCACTGTTGACAAATTCATTTCAACTCAACTTTTCAAAGTTCTAAAAATGTATCAAATGATCTGCTAAGTATTAATTCTGCTTTCTACATTTGAGTATACATTAATTATTTTTAAAGTAGAGTCTCTGCTTAGTGTGGTGTAGGTGTGTCCGTGTGGGTATGTGTGTAGAGAGAAAATGGGAGAATGAGATTTCAATGGCTTTTTTTTCCCCTCACTGGATCAGATTTTTTTTGTTTTGAATCACTAGGAAATAGCTAACTTTTTTTGGTAGGCATTACTAAAATGTTGTATTATTATTATAAACTAGATTGTTGTTTAGAATGTGAAGGGGTATGTTTGAATCCATCATCCATTTTACAGATATTTAATGAGCACCTATGCTATGCCAGGCACAGTTTAGCAACCAGGGCTTCAACAGTGGCGGGGAAACCACAGTACATCACGCCTCCAGAAGGCTTCTTCAGAAAAACTAGAATCATACTCCTGATTCCCTAAGGGAAACAACCTGGGACAAGAAATAAATAGGGGACTATTTTTTCATTTACAGAACTCTAAATATTTTGTAAACGTTACATCAGTTTCCCTATAATTTATGTAAAAGATTTATCACCTGAGTATGTGTAACTGATATCCTGTAGCTTAGAAAAAAGATCTCTTTGACTCAAATGATCTCTTGCTTTGAGACATACTATTAGCCACATGACAATGACACCAGAAGGAATGGATTAGATTAATTTCAAGTGAAAATAAGGAACTCAATCTAAACTACGTAAAACTAACCTCACTATGATTTATTGCTTTTCTCAGACCATTGAAGCTGCAAATAAAATTTATGAGGGAAGAACAATAAATTAGGACCGGATAAAGGCATAATTTTAGGCCTCAAGTTGCTTGTACAGTTAGATTTTAACACATAAAATTGGGAGCATAATACTAACAAGTTAATAAAATCAGCCAAGTGGTGACATGTAAAAACATTTTTTTGTAACAATTGGTTGGTTCAATCAGTTAGCGTTGTTGACAACCTGAAATTTCAAAAATCTACATTACTTATATTCAGTGAACATTAAAAATGTAGAAAAGTTCATAAATGCATGCGACAGAAGTTCACTGGTCTTGGAATATATTTGGGGAGTAGGAGTGGATAAGTTGCCTTTAAAGTTAAAACTATAAAATTACCACATAATAAAAGCCTGTGCTTTGAACACTAATTGCCCATTTATTAAAAAATAAATAAATAAATAAAGCTCTCTTCCTACAATTATGAGGGTGTGATGTATAAACTTTCTTTGGTTTTACTGAGATGTGTTTTATATATTTTCAGTTCTACTGCTCTTTTCCATTTATTCTGGACTTTAATTCTACTAATATGCATAGCATCAAGAAAGCATTACATCTATGAAGATTCCTACAGTGTTTTAATTGAGAGTAAATTGCCTTCAATAAATGGGGCTTCCTACTGGCCTGGAAGGCTGGCCCACCCTAGTGTCTGGGCACAAATGTTCATTAAACTGAGAGTTAAACCGAGGCACGATAGCCCACTTTGTCAGCTGCCTAGAGGGAAGTTGTCAAGTCTGGGACCCTGCTGCTTTATTCCTATAACTGTGTTTTAGAAACACCTCACAAGTGGAATTGTGGTTGCCTCATCCAGAAAATGTGGAAAGGATTAATGTGGCATGTAAAACAAATCACTCCTGAGCTCAGCTGAGAAAGTGGGTATTAAAAGCACTCCAGTCAAAAGAGCTTTAGTGAGAGGGTCACGGTGATATACAGTCAGCATATGTTGGGCTGGTAATGCTGCAGGGTGTTTGGAAATGGTAATGGTCCATGGGTGTAAAGTCTTTCAAGACCTCTTAAAGGCACATGTGTTTCTTGAGCATGTTCTCCAAACAAGGACCTGTTATGGGTTAGATTCACTGAAGCTTTTAAACTTTATTGATTGGTTTGTGGGATTCCAGGTTCACTTACTGCTTAAAAAAAGAAAAAGAAAAAACAACCTGTTGATAAACACAGGCAAGAATCCCACTTTAATCTTAACCTTATGAATCAATAAACAATGTGGGATGTTGCCTCCTCATCGATTATGGTACACACTGTTTATTTTTATTATGGAAGTGCTTGCTAGTTTTTAGAGTTAATGGCAAGAGATCTATGTTGTTCTTCTAAATCCAGGTGCTTTGTAGATTTATTTTTGAGGGGGAAGAAAAGGGAGACGTGAAGATTTCTTGCTATTTGAAATATGAACCATGGCCTTAATAAAAACTTGTGGGTTTCAAGTTGAGAGAGAACAAATAAACGTACGAAGTGTAATTTCATAAACTGAAACGATTTTCTTTGGTATTCCCACTTTAGGTACAAATTCTTTCAGAGCTCATATTATAATGCAAATACATAATTGTAGCCACAGTTGAATGAACTGTTAAAGAAATAAAATGCACTAGTTTTCTACATATAAGTAAACTATTTTTTGCCAGTTCTCCTCTGTTTGGTTTCTATTTGCACTTTTTTATGGGACGCTTATATTTTTTCTAGGTTAGACCTCATCAATTCATTCATTTTTCTAAATAACCTACACCAAAGGATCATGCAAAATCTTTGAAAAGATGAAAGCACAGGCAAAGTTTGCGATAAATAAGGAGTGATGCGTTTAAGTAGTTATCAGCACATAGACTCAAAACAAGCATGTGTTTTTAGGTAAGACCTGATAGAATATCAAGACAGGTTAGCAGGAAGTACTGGTTAACTAACCTAAAAATCTCATCAGTGAAACTAAACAAATAAAAATATTACGTGAGACTGGCAAAAGACAAGGTAGTGTGCTTTTGGGTTTGGGTTCAGTGCTCCTGAGTTTGGCCCCAACTTACAACCATGACTGCAAATATTTTTTCACCAACTTCAAGCATGACATTATTTGTTACCTTTGCTTTACTGCAGGCCTGGTAAAAGTCAAGATCAATAATTTCTCAGGACCATTTCCACTCTACACTGAAATTACAACCAGCCTGAGGGACACAGCAGATATAAAATTTCTTGCCATCTCTGTAAAACTCATAAAGCATCAGCATTGCTTTGTTTTTTAATTGAACTTCCCGTCTTAGTCCCGTTTACGTCACTACTCTCTGACAAATACATTTGGCTGGGAGGAAGGTGTATGGTGAGCACTCATGGTCATTGTATTGGATATGAAATTGATGCGTACAGGAAGAAGATGAAAACGTTACAAAAGCTAGATGGTAAGGACAAGGGAAGCTGTCAATATCACTGGATTTTTTGCTAGGCAAGCATGGAATAGTATGGCTATGACTACTTTATATTCAAAGAAGCAATTAATGTTGCTGCTCTCCATATGCCCAACTGTGGCTGAAAAGGACACTGAGTTTTCTGTGCAAAATGCTCAGTATACATGAGTCACTACCCATGCACCGATTGCCCTTATAGCCTTTGATCTTCAAATGCATTTATTTTATGTGAATAGTCTTCTTCACTGATAAGCATGCATGAGTCTGCAGCCCTGTCTTCCCAAGTTGCTTATAATTACTCTTTCAAGGTATTTCTGCCTTAGATATAAATGGATGTAACTTTTATGCTCTGTTAGAAGCCTCCACTTCCAAATGTAAAACTACTCAAAATTTTCTATTCTAGATTTAGGATTTTTCACATAATTTGCTAAATATGGTAAACGTCCAGAAGGTCAAAGTGCAATGCTTGTCTGTTCCATATTATTGGAAAAGGTATTTTCTTTTCATACTGGAATGATGATAGGAAGTGGATGATCTTGACAACAGTATTTCTTTCGTTGTTAGGTATGTGTGAGTCTGTACGTGCACGTGACGTTTTTGCCACTTTACACTGAAAACGGTTCTGGGCCTGAATGGTAGATTCTGAGATGTCTAACTAGTACTGAGTTGGGAAATTCCCTGTGCTCAGGGGTTCTGACTTTGAACACTTCCCCAAACACACTAACTGGGGACCTGGACTATGTTGACTTTTGGAGGGTTCCACATCTCCCAGACAAACTGCACATGAGGGCAGACTAACCCACACCAGGATGTGCTGCACACCTGTACAACAGATGACCAATTTTAAATGTGCAAAGAAAAACCTCCACAGAATAACGTGATGTTTCCTTCACGTGGTATACCTGCAATGCAGACAGCTAAGGGGCTAAAGCGTGCCATTGAGCTGTAAGTTTTCATTGCTAAAGACATTTTATAGGGCTTAAATTTTATATAGTCCAGTATCAAGTAGTACTCCTAATTGCATGACTTCAAAGTAGACATGTGAGCCCTACTTTAATATTATTTTAGTGGCAGGCAGTCACTGCCCTTCCAATTGTTCTTATGAGGTCCTAAATTAACACTATTATTGGGAATGTTATTTAACTTCAATTTTAGTGAAAACTATGCCTCCTTCTCTGAATGGCAGTTTGAACACTGAGATTAAATTGATAGAGAGAATCAAGTCTGAATCAGTATATAGCCCAGAGGTACATTGTGAATCCCATAAAGCATTGTTGCAGGCACCTGGTTAGTGTTCTGAACACCTGCTTAATGTTTTTTTCATCATCACAAATGTCCAAGTGCTCAGTAAGTCACTGGGGTTTGAATGACAGCCGTGCGCTAAGCAAGAAGTTATGTTTTTTCACTACCAAACTGGACCATAAATGATGAAAAAGAGGTCAAAAAGGAAGTATGGAACCATACAAATTTGAAAGGGGAAACTGCTAATAGCTATAAACCTGGTGCAATCAAAGGCTTGGCAAGTCATTGCAAATTACCTGCTCTGTGAATTACTGATCGCACTGCATTATGATATAGAACTTTCTAACTCCTTTCATCTGTAGTAACAGGGCTTTTAATAGCTCACAGATCAAAAGCAAAACACTGCCAGTGGAATTTTGATACAAATAAGCCGAGGTTGCAAAAGTATAATGCATGTGAACAAAATGTTAATACACATCCAATATTGCTTTCAGTTGACAGATTATTTAATAGAGTATATGCGTTTTACAAAGCAAACTTACCAATATAATACTTACAGAAAGGGAAGATAGGTAAGGCATGCCTGACTAATATAAAAGGAAGAGTGAAATCTTGCATGATACTTCCATTAGGGATTAATGTAGGTTGGTATGCTTTAAGCAAGATCTTGGCAGTCTTTCACATGGAAGATGTCAAGTCCCTAAATCCTTTTCTTCTAGCCCCAAACTCAGACATGTGGGAGTCAGGGGTACTAAAAATTATCCCTCCAAATATTTTTCTTATGAGGGGAAATATCTGTATCAATAAGTTTCTTTTGAAAAATGTGAAATGCCCATGAAGTGTGAAGTCTGGCGGTCATTTGCATGCCGCTATAATCAGACTGTTTTCCTCTTGCCCCCTTGCTGAAGATCATGGGTACTGATTAAATGGACATTTTTATTCTACGTAAAAAAGTCCCAGGGAAAAGAACAAAAAAACCTTGGACCATCAGATATGTTATAGCAAAGATTTGGCTGAATTACTGCCAAGCTAGATTTCTGCACTGATGCAAAAATACCCTGGTGCCTGGGAGTTGGAGAAGAGGAAGAAGCAGATGAAGCAGACAGTTGCCAAAGAGAGATTTTCAGTCATACTTGGATCCTTTATACTTGATAATAACTGATATGGCTGAAATAGAAAATTATTTCCTTATTGGTTCTTGGATCTAAGTTCTTATGTAACCCACTGTAATTCTTTTGTAAGAATAATTTTTTTCATTTGTGATCAATTAGTGTTACTCCTTGCTCTAGTGTTAAACACAGTGATGAAATAAGAGAGCTAGCGTTCTTATCTTACAGGAGATGCACATAAGTGGCCACAGTGATATAAAGAAATACAAATTGTGACAGTGCTATAAAGAATATAAACAGAAGGCTGGGAAGATTTTGAATAGGGATGCTGTTTGAGGGGGGATTGTCAGGAAAGGCTCACAGATGAAATGCTGTTTGAGCTGGGATAGGATCAATATGAAAAAGCTAGACTTGTAAAGAGCAGGGTAGATGGGAAAGATAAGATAGAAAGAAAGAATAATGAAAACAAAGGTCCCACGTATGTGAAGGGCTAAGAGTAGTTGATGAAA
Source organism: Balaenoptera ricei (assembly GCF_028023285.1). Classification (NCBI taxonomy): domain Eukaryota; kingdom Metazoa; phylum Chordata; class Mammalia; order Artiodactyla; family Balaenopteridae; genus Balaenoptera; species Balaenoptera ricei. Next base: position 70,037,462 of record NC_082647.1, read on the forward strand.
TGCAAGAAATACAATGTGGCTGGACCACAGAGAGCAGGGAAGAGAATAGAAGATGACGAGGGCAGATGATGTAAGGCTGTGAGTCAGAGTAAGGAAGAGAGCAACATGTTATAACTAGCTATTCTAGGAGGAACAAATGATCTGTGAGAAAGCACTGAAGCAAAACCAGCTAGGTAAACATTGAAGTGCCCAAGTGAGAGATGATGGTGGTTTGGATGAGGGTGGTGGCGGTGGAGGAGGATAGAAATGAAAGCAATCTGACTCTACACCCATCAAGTCCTCAGAGAAATAGTGAAAGGCTCTCAGCCTTCCAGCCCATGTGATATAGTAGCCCAACCTTCTGGTTGAAGTGTTCCATGAACAATACTCTACCCCCAACCTCCAGACAGAGAATTTGTCTCTCCCACCAATATTCCCTTGAAATTGTTTTAGGATTTTTTTAAGTCTGTTGAATGAGCTAAGTATAGAACTCAGGGAAACACATGAATTACTCCTGCAGTGTCTATTGTAAAAGTGATTTCAAATCTTTGTGGCACCAGGTGGGGTGGTCAATAAATCCACTGGTCAATAAATTGCAGCTGATGAAATCTGAGCAGCTGAGGTGAAGTTCTATACATTATGAGAGAGAGGGGGGGAGAGAAAGGTTGCTGGGGCAAGGAGTGTGAGATTAGGGAGGACTTCAGAAAAAAATGAGTTCTCGTCTATACATTTTTGCTTATTGTTTTTACAAATAGCTTTCATTCACAGTTCTGTATTTTGTATAAATTAAGAAAGTTTATTTTAAAATTATTTTAAAGCATTTGAAAAGAGTATCTGGAGACTTTCCGCACTCAGTACCAGATCAAAGAGGGGAGGCATGAGCATGGAACGTAAGAGCAAAGAAGACAGGTTAGAGGCTGTTGAAGTGTAACAGAGAAATGCATTAGTCTGTGCCTGGGGCCAGGGTCCTGGGAGCGGCAGCTGGTAGATAATACTGGATAGTAATGCCTGCATATCACTTATAGTTGCAGTTGCTAAATAATTATTTTATGAACCACATATAGTTTGTTATAGAGTACAGGTTACGGTTGATTGATTCCTTTATGTTTTATAATTTCTCATGAGAGAAGGAAACTTTAATTCGTTAGTAAAGGGAGGAAGATACACACCCTTGGTCCTTAAGTTACCAGTAGCCGCTGCCTATAAAAAGACCAGTAACCAATATGCCTTGCTGCAGGGCTTCCCCATGCTTTTCTTGTCATAGCATACAGAGAAAATGACAGGATTTGTATGGCTCACTGGAGGAAACTGGAAGGGATTTAAGAGTGTCTATAAATATCTTTGGGGGCAAAAAGTATTACATTTTCTTGACATTTTATAATTACAAAGACACAGAGCATTAGAGAAAATACTAAATGTTGAAATTTTTATCATACTGGCAAATAAAATCTTTTCAAATATCCAATGAAAAACTTGAGTTAACTTTCATGTATGAACTACGTACCTTTGAAGAAATCATCATGTCTTTCACTGACAAATGCAATTAATGTTGGCATTTCTGAGGACAAAATAATTTTTAATCCAATTGAACTCTTTCGTATATTTCAAACTAGAACTCAGAATGTCTGCATTGCTAGAGCATGCAACATGCAACAAGCTTAAATGTCACTGAGAGCACAAATGTCAAAAACTTATATAAGTATCCCATATATATGTAAAGACAGGGATTGAGGCTGCCACTCACATCTAAACCTAAGAGTCCCTGCAAAATTTCTTTGTCCCTGCAGGCTGTGTGCCACTGTCTTTGTGGGGATCTGAGACCTAAACTCAGCTACAATATGTTAGGGTGCCCCAACTAACACAATCTGAACCTGAGTCCTGAATAGATGTCCAGGTACAGCAGGGATCCCCAACCCCCGGGGCCATGGACCGATACTGGTCTGGCAGACTGTTAGGAACCAGGCCGCACAGTAGGAGATGAGCGGCGGGCGAGCGATCAAAGCTTCATCTGCTGCTTCCCGTCGCTCGCATTACTGCCTGAATCGTCCCCCCCATCTGTGGAAACACTGTCTTCCACGAAACTGGTCCCCTGGTGCCAAAAAGGTTGGGGACCGCTGATGTACAAAACACCCCTTAGCCATGGAGAAAGACTTCATTTTTAAATATTTTTTATTGAAGTATAGTTGATTTGTAATGTTAATTTCTGCTGTACAGCAAAGTGATTCAATTATATATATATATTATACATTCTTTTTATTAAAAAAAATTTTCCATTATGGTTTATCATAGGATATTGAATATAGTTCCCTGGGCTATACAGTAGGACCTTGTTGTTTATCCATTCTATAAATGATAGCTTACATCTGCTAACCCCAGCCCCCCACTCTATCCCTCCCCCAACCTCCCCCTCCTTGGCAACCAGAAGTCTGTTCTGTGTGTCCATGAATCTGTTTCTGTGTTTTAGATAGGTTCATTTGTGCCATATTTTAGATTCCATATATAAGTGATATCATCTGGTATTTGTCTTTCTCTTTCTGAGTTATTCAGGTAGGATGATCATCTCTAGTTGCATCCATGTTGCTGCAAATGGCCTTATTTTCTTTTTTATGGCTGAGTAGTATTCCATTGTATATATGTACCACATCTTCTTTATCCATTCCTCGGTCGATGGACATTTCAGTTGCTTCCATGTTTTGGCTATCTTGAATAGTGCTGCAATGAACATCGGGGTGCATGCATCCTTTCGAAGTGTGGTTTTCTCCAGATATATGCCCAGGAATGGGATTGCTGGATCATATGGTAGTTCTAGTTTTAGTTTTTTAAGGAGCCTCCATACTGTTCTCCATAGTGGCTGCACCAATTTACATCCCCACCGACAGTATAGGAGTGTTCCCTTTTCTCCACACCCTCTCCAGCATTTGTTATTCGCAGAATTTTTAATGATGGCCATTCTGACTGGTGTGAGGTGGTACCTCACTGTAGTTTTGATTTGCATTTCTCTAATAATTAGTGATGTTGAGCATCTTTTCATGTGCCTACTGGCCATCTGTATGTCTTCCTTGGAGAAATGTCTTTCAAGATCTTCTGCCCATTTTTCGATTGGGCTGTTTGTATTTTTGCTGTTGAGTTGAGAAAGACTATTCAGATTGTCAGATAGCTGAAGGTATCACTTGGCCTTTCTGGCAACCCAGTGTTTGGGGGTCATTATCTATGCATCATTTCAACGTTGCTTATAGCAAGAGGCTACTGAACCAGGATGCCAGGCACCCCAGGCCCTACCTGGATCTTCCAGGACAGAGGGAATATCTTGCCGTAAATCTGCAACTCAGATTTACAGCAAGAGGCCATGTACAGGAAAATCCTATTTTACAGAACGGTCACTGAACCAGGAAGCTGCCTCTCTACATGCACACTAGACTTTAGACCATATAGGCCCAGTCATACTCCAACAGAAGTGTAAGCTCTTTGATACACTCATTCCCAGCAGGCCACAGGGAAATGGGAAAGAAGTGGAAGCAAGGAGAAAGAAGAAACGACTGGCTTCCCATGAGGATTGTTGAATTTTTCTCATTAGCATATATTTTTGGCTAATATTTACAATATGGCATGTTCTGGCCTCTTTCTGAAAAAAAAAAAAAAAGATACAGAAATGCTCCAAATCCTTTCTTTCCTACCCTGTGGAAATGAAAAAAAAAAAAAAATTGAGACAGCACAAGTTCACAGCCTGCCTTAGGTGATAAAATTAAATTTATAGTGACAGAGAAGCAGGCGTATTAATTACAGTAATGAGGAAAGAAAGATTACTATTAATTTTGATTAAAACACCTTAATATTTCTTTTTGAAACACTGATAGCTAATGTTCCTCAGGAAACCAATTTGAATATTTAAAAATACTATCGCAACCATTTTATCAGAGTGTAACGCGTCCAATATTGAGTTGGAATTTGGGTCCCTCTGATTTTCCATCTTTGCTTTGTTTGCAGTTTGTGCTCATTGCTAAACTCCTGTTTCATAGTCATGGAATATATTTATTTAAATATTTCTCTTCACATGGGCCCAAAGCATATCCAGAGGTGTCACAGAAAATTAATCTGTCAAAATCAAAAGAGTATGTTTCTGTATATATATACATACAGCACACTATTTTTGAATCACCATCTATATTTTTCCAGTGTTTTTCCACAATGTGTATTTTTCTCTGAAAAAAGAGAATTTGAAAAGAATTGCCAAATCTGTCTCGGAACTTCCACTTTAAATTCAAAACAGATTCCCAAATGTCTACTGGGATATATCTCTAGTATGACTAAGAATGTGCACCTGTGATTACCTAAACCAGCCAAAGAATGGCACCATTGCTTCACATAAATGTAGTCACAGATATTTTTTATTTGGTTATAGAGTTTTATCATAAATCCCATGGCTCAGTGTAGAATTCTATCTGTCCTACAGGCCCACTTTTTGCCTTTAGATAACATTTTACAGCAAAAACCTGATGTATTGCTTCTGTCACACTTTGGCCACTAAAGGAACTTAAAACAGCACAATGGGTGAATAATAAGGAGACAAAGGGAATTCTCTGCCCTTTTGGCTCAGTCCATGCATATGGTCATAATTTTCCAACTTTATGACAATAAGGGGAACGCATTTATCACTCCTCTGCTCCTTCTTAAGTTGATCCTCCATTGTTAAGTTTAGCAGTTGGCCATATGTCTTATAGAATTATTAAATAATGTGAGATGGCCACTTGAGTTTTACAAGGAAATAATGAATGGTGGAGAAAGAGTGGCAGGTTTGAAGGACAGGTTCAGAGAAGCATTAACCAAACTGGATGATTATCTTACAGTTTCTGAGAGTTAAATAGAAAGCTAAAGATAGCCTGACAAGTCTCAGGCTAATTTGTTCTGTCATGTTCTGTTGCAGACAGGATAGGCCCACATCAGCCCTGGAGTAACTACAGTAAAAAAATCTTATCTTTTTTCTTCTTCATAATTGTAGACCACACCTAATAGTCCTTTACCTGATTTATCTATAATTGCTCGTACAATTTGGATGGTTCTTAAGACTGAGTTTTCAGACAACTAATTAAATGACACAGTGATTTCACTTGTATTCAATATTGCTCAGTTTTCAAAATCAGGCAAGGAAAACAACAGTCCAATTTTTAAAAATACACAAAAATACCGGACGGTTTACCAAGGAAGATAATAAAGTGTTCAATGTCATGACTCATCAGGAAAATGCAAATTAAAATCACAATGAGATACCACTATATAATCACCAGAAAATCTAAACGTTAAAAGACAGAAAATGTCAAATGTTGGTGAGCTTGTGGAGCCAACAGAATATTCATACATTGTTGATGAGAATGTAATACCATGCAACTACCTTGGGAAAAGATCTGGCAGTTCCTATATAAAACTAAACAAATGCCTACCTCGCAATCCAGCAATTCTACTCTTAGGTATTTACCTAAGAAAAATGAAAACGTGTACACCAGAAAGACTTGCACAAGAATATTTGCTAAAAGCCTAAACTGAAAAACTAGATCAAGTTTTCATCAGCAGAAGAATGGATAAACAAACTGTGATATTTTCATACACTGGGATATTACTCAGAAATAAAGAGGAACATATCACTACAACCCCATGGATAAATCTCAAAAACATAATGCTAAGTAAAAGAAATCTTACACAAATGAGTAGTTACTATGTGATTTGTTTGAATGACTATGAAGACCAAAATGGCTAAAAGTAATCCATGATGTAAAAACTGGGACATTGATTGTCTCTGTGAGCAGGGGGCTGGGAGATGAGGATTATGTTGGATTTGGCATAGTGATATTCTATACTTTGAAAGAGGTTTTAGTTACGTGGATGTAGATACACATCAAAAATCATCAAATGATGCACCAGATTTGTGCATTTCGCCTTACATAAAATTTACCTTAACAAAAAAGAGTCAATAAATATTGAACCCTGGTTGATGATATTCATACTGTTTTGAGATGAAGGGCACTGATATCTGCAGTTAACTTTAAAATGTATCACATAAATAAGATAGATTAGTGGATAGAGAGATTAGTGGATAGAGACATTAGTGGATAGAGAGGTGAAAAGTAAAGCATGCAAAATTATAGAAACTAGATGCTGAGTATATGGGTATTTACCGTGTAAAACTTTCAAACTTTATGTTTGGAAATTGCCATAAGAAAATATTAGGAAAAAGAAATCAGGCATCGCTGATTTTTCCTTCTTCTTTTGTATTGCTCCTGACAACTTAAAGTTGAAATGAAAAACTGCGAGAGAAATACTGAATACAGCTCTCTAGTTTAAATAAGGCTTCGACATTCTGCTGCTATTCTGTTTAAACCCACATCTCCGTGATTACTTAACGTGGAAGTGAATGACTTCCTCACCCAGAAGGACTCTGTTCTCACAATAAAGAGCAAGCATGGAAGGCAATGAAGCAAGTGCATTGGCCACAGGGGATGCACGATGAGCCAGGCATACGAGAGGCCTGCTCACACACCTCCCCCGTGCCAGCAAGCCAACAGCAGAAGTTCCTCCTCTACATAAGGGGCAAGAAGACACAGTGATTAACTACAAGGCTTTGAAGTTAGGGGCATCTAAGTTTGAATTTGGGCTCTCTCCACCATTAGCTTTCTTTCCCTATCAACATTAGGTTCAGAAAGGTTCACTTTCTGAGTTTTGGTTTCATCATTTACACAATGGACAAGTTATTGGCATGTACTCTTGAGGGTCTTTCTGAGGAATAATGAAGTACTGTGGGTATTAACAATTATTGTCACACACACAGACACACATAAATGGAGAAGAGAGAAGAGAAATGAAGAAATTAAGTTTGATGGAATTTAGAGAAAAGTAAAGTTTTTGGAGCAAAGGGTGTAATGATAAAATAAGAAGCTAGAAAGAAACTATCAAACTACACAACTCCTGGTTTTCCCTTTATTGCTTTTTTGTTTTCTTTTTTTGTACCACGTGGGTTGCAGAAGTCTTTTTTTTTTTTTTTCCCCTTCAACATTAAAGCAGTGACAGCAATGATTATTCCTAAGCACAGGTCTGCATAAAAAGCCACACTATGGAATATTATACTTTCTCTGTAAATCTCCTCACAACCTTCTCATAAATAAATGGGGCTAAAGTCAAGGAAACTGGGCTAAATCCCTCCCTTACTGTTTGGACTATTCCCAAATCATTCATCATGGACACTGGAGGATGGGGGCTTCTCTGTGGCATATATCTCAGGGAGGTCTGGCAGGGTTAAAAGAAAGAGACAAAGGAGCCTATGCTCAAGTATCCAGGGCATTTTTGCCAATCTAATGCTTAAAAATAAATGCACGCACAGCATACTTTTGTCAATAAATCCTCTAGGTGCTTACACTGAAGGTGGTGGAAATTGCTTAGGTAGTTCAAAATTGTATCTGGAGCTTTTTGCAGTCCAGTGTTCTGACAAGTGAAGATGATCTCTAGATCCTAAATTCAGTGATCTCCGAGAATTGCCAGTAGTTTTCTATTGGATTAGAACGGACTAACTCTTTCAATTTGTGTGGTATCTATTTCAATTCTACCATTATTTCTGAGCAAGGAGGATGATCTTGTGCAGGGGAAACTGGGCCAGTTTTAGGGCAAAAATATCCTGGTCCCAGGGAAACTATGCATGTTGCGTAAGAGTCACAAAATCCACGATAGATTGCTCCGTACAGTTGCTCTTAAGTCTGCCTAGGATTCCATGTCCTATTTTAAATCTTTGAAATGAAACTTTATGCCATAGGGTTCTCAATGAGAGGAAAGGGTAAAGGAAAGATATAAAGTAGGGCTGAAGCAAGACAGCACATCTGTTATGGTGTGAATGGCTCTTACAAAATCTCTTCCTTTCACTCAAAAACGTCTTATTGTTAACTGTTTTATTTGGGGGTATAAAATTATTTATGGGGTTTAGAGTAGAAGGCCACCATGTTTTATCTTCTTCTGGCTTCTGTGCTTGAGAACAATTGCCAAATTGTGGTTGTGTCAGGAAGACTTTAAGTGAAAAGCATTTTATAATTTCTTTAATTAAACATGATCAAAGGCGCCCTTAGAGCATTGGAATGAGCATTTTCCTAGATATGTGGCACTGTCTATATTCTTTTAACATAGCCTATTGGCTCGATGAACCTGTTGTTTGTTCCATAGTTCCTTCTGCTATGAACAACCAAAATTTTCCACTCTTTGAAACTTTAGTGTTTTACTATACACAGATAAAACACACCTGTTTCTGATATACAACCACTTTCAATTCTTGTTAACTGTGAAAAATTCATGAAATGGATAAAAATCTGTATTCCCCTTTCTGGTGTAAAATATAATTTGGAGCTTCACACTGTCGATTAAAAAACAGTGAGCACCTACTATGTGCATGGAAGGCACTATGAAAGTCAACAAATCTGAAAACGTTCATTGAGCACCTACTTTGGGCCAGGCTCTCATGCACCGTCTGAAAGGTGGGCTATGAAAACAAAAAAGAAAACCAGAAACAAACACCAATAACAAGCAGAGAAGGAAAGGGGTGGGTTGACGTTTAAACTGGATGACCAGAGAACTTAGTACTGGGGGAAATAAGATTATAATGGGAAAATATGAAGAAAGATGGATAAAAAAATGAGGGTGCAAAAAAATATAGGTTGTTGGGGAAGATCTTTCCCAACAGAGGGAGCCACAAAGGCCTTGAGGTGGAGGAACACTGAACACTTGAAGAAAAGAGGCCAGTGATGCCGTAACTGAACACCTGGGGCCGGAAGCAGCACAGGATGAGTTCATAGAGGTAACAGGGAGCCAAATTATATAGGGCCTTGTAAGCCATTGTAAAGACTTTGGTTTTTACCATGAGCGAGATGGGAGCCTTTGGAGGGGTTGAATAAGAGAAGACATTATCTAAGTTTTAATAATACCTAAATCAGGATGGTTGCTCTCTTGAATAGACACACAAACGCACACACACACACACGGTAGGATGTGAGTGTAGAGACAAGAGAAACCAGTTAGCAAGCCACTGAGTATCCCGGCTGAGAGATAATTATGGCTTGGATCAGGGTCATAGACATGAGAGGAAGAGAAGTAGTCAGATTCTGAATATATTTTGAAAATAGAACCAGCAGGATTTGTTGAAAGATTGTATGCATGAATTAAGAGAAAGAGATGAATCGATGATTCTAAAATGTTGGTTGCCATTTACTAAGGAGGGGAAGGTAAAGCAAGTTTTGGTGGGGTGGGGGGGCAATTACCATTTCTGTTTTGGACACATTTCATGTGAGGAGGCAAGTGAAGATGATTCAGCACGCAGGTGGAGATAACCATCTGGAGTTGAGGTAGAGATCCAGGCTTGATACATATATTTGGGAGTCATCAGCATTTAGATGATATTTAAAGCTGTAAAATTCTATATGATCATCTTGGGAGTGAGTGGACATTGATCAAGTTAAAAAACCAAGCTTTACTACATCGTGAAGAGTCCAGACTGAGGAACTAAAACCAAAAGAGAGGGAGGGAAGGAGGGAGGGAAAGAGTGAGAGGCCAAGAAGAAATGGCCAATGAGGGAGGAGGAGAACTGAGAAAGCATGACGCCCCAGAAGCCAAGTGAACAAAAATAGAAAAGAGTGAGGATTATACTTTTTGATATACAGAAACAATTCTTTACCTTATAAGGAAGATATAACGATATAAAAATATTCCAAATTTAGTACAGTGAGTGGTAAGTGCTACAAAAGATCTGTATTCCAACTGCTACAGTCACGCACAGAAGGGACTTCCTGACCCTCAGTTCATGGGAGGCCTGCATGAAGCAGGTGGCATTTAAACCCAATGTTGACAGATGTGTGGAAATTTGACGGGTAGAAGGGGAGGAAGAGAGGACAGTTATATCAGAGGCAACATCTTAAAAAGAAGCTCAGGGAAGGGAAAGAACAAGGTATACTTAAGGAACAGGGAGTGGTTCAAGCTGGCCTGGGTGTAGAGGATGTATAGCCTACTTTCTGCACACCTCTAAGGCAGGTGATGTCAGATTTTGCTATGTGGTTTTTGTTTTTGTTTTTTATTAACTCTCCAAAAGCAATGGGTATAAGAAGTCTTAACACAACCTTGAAACTTTTTCAATCCTTTCCCCCAGTCTAACTAACTCTTACCTACCAAATCTTATATTTTCATTTGTAAATATGGTAAGAGTCATGGAAAACATCTGTATCTGTTTATCATCTGTGGAGTTCTTGTTCTGTATAAACTCTGGTGGGAGGAAAAAAGAGTAACAAGTATGCAAAAATATTTATTGTACTATGAGTCCCTACTGTGCTTCAATTCTGAAGTTGGGAGGAAGAAGTTAGAGAGAGAAATAGGAAAAAGATAAGGCTCACTCTTTGAACAGTTGCATAAATTTATGAGGACAGTCTGCCTGAATGGTTGGAAAATAGAAAATTCATTCTATAGATTTGGAGTTTGGCCCAGCATAATCTGACCTATGCTCCAGTTCCATGGAGACGAAAAAGTTGTGTTGCCTGCAACCACATACAGAATTCCTTAAAAATAACAGTCGTTATCTCTGGGGTCTGATCAACTCATGGCACTGAAGAGAGAAAGAGATAGAAAGAAACATGAGGAGGAATCACATGAGATTTTATTTTCAGTAATAGACAGGAAATATATTAATAGATTCCATCCCTCAAAAAAATGAACATGGTAAATTTTCTTACAGATTTTTTAATGTGAATTTTAATTTTAGGGCCAACTGCACAAGTTTTTTCCCCATCTTTGTATTGCCAATGGCACAGTGGGATGAACAGGGAACCTATTATCCAATTCAAACTCAGACACCAATTTAAGCCCCCGGTCTCTTTGCTCCTCATGGGTCTCATTTGCAACATTGAGGGAGAGGACACTGGTATATAATAAAGTGGGAAAGACTGAACGCTTTGGAGTCATACAGATTTAGTAGCTATATGATGTTGGGCAAGCTACTGACTGTCTGAATTGCAGTTGTTAAACTGCAAATTAGAAAGAATAACAGCTCTCACACAGTGCTGTGATGAGCATTAAAAGAAATCATGTAGGGAAAACTTCTGGCACATAGTAGACCCTCAATAAATATTCATTTCCTTCCTTCTTTTAACTTGAGCATTTCAGTTCCAGTATAATGTCAAGCCCTAATTTGGGGGAAAATTTTCTGAGAGAAAGTACAGAGTTTACCACTATTAGTTGTTTTAAATTTTTAAAAATTGGCATCCAGTCTGTTTCAGAAAATAAGACAGCCTCTATCTTTAGGGTAAAAATAAAGAATTTGTAGGGAGCACGTACTACATGAACAGTGAGGAGAAAACTGGTATTCCCCTCAGGAGAAAATTTAAGATTATTTGGGAAAAAAGAGGATGGAAGGAAGAGAGGAAGGAAGTTAGTTGATAAATAGTTTTAAAGCCTATAAATTAAAAATGAACCAAGTAAGAGAAAGAAAGGTATTTGCTCTGCTGCCCTTCCCATTAAGATGTTAGGTATTAGGGCTGGCATGACACAGACATCTTTCTTGTTCCTAAAATGGAAAAATATCTTTTATGAAAGTGAGTGAGTTTACAGCAGGAATGTCAGCTCAGTGAATGATTCAGTGCTCTACATAAGTGGATATATACTTTACTACTTTGACCTTTCTGTATTTTTCATATTTTGCCTGACAACATATTGCAACCATTCCTTTCAGTTAGCAGTTAAAGTCTAATTTGCAGCTGCCTTTATAAAACCAAAGCTTCCCTGCAACAAATGAAAAATTTCAAGTCCTATTGTTTGTTTGATCTCTAGTATCATACAGTTCGGTATTTCAGACATATAAAACGCCCAGAGCACGAAAAAAACACAGTAAATAGTCACCGTCCCTTAGCACCGTCCGTTACTCAATGTTTCAGTTTGTCATACAGTATGAAATATAAATGAAGAAAAAGAGGAAGGGAGACACAGCAGTAATTTATGCCTGTCTAGAAAGTTTGGCACTGCAGCTCCAAGTATAGGGAGCCATTTACAGGAGAAAAACCGTAACCAGAGAATATGGAAGTGTGGAAGGTGAGATCATCCACCAGCAGCAATCTTTCAAATTCATAGACACTTTCGGATTCATGAGGTGAGAATGAGCAGTGCAGAGAGCTGTGAAGTTCATTTGTAGTGTTTGACTTTGTTAACACGCACTCTCAAGCTGTCTTTGTTATGAGATGGTGGTCGAATGGTAAGTGAAAAAAAAAAATCAGTATGGAAAATATCCCCATTAATTGGAAATAATAATAGTGTTACACATAAAAAAGTTAAAGGACTATATGTAACTTGAAAGTGTTATTTAAAAGAGAAAAAAATATGTAAATTTAGCAGAACCTTGTACCAATCATTTAAAAAAAAATCTTTACCTGAACTTTTAAATGATTAATTTGAATTAATTTCAATTTATTTGAATGCATTTGTCTTCTATTAAGCATGGTCAAAATTTGTCTCGAAACATTTTTTTTTAAAACTAAACATTTTCTTCAAGGCAGAATTAAATCTATGAACGATTTAATACCGACAAGAAAAGTAATTTATGGAATGAAGCAATGATGCAATGACCCATGCCTTTGTTACATTTCTCTCACTAAGCCTCACATAGATGTTATTTCAATTTCAAAATCAGAAAAGGGAACTGCCCAATATGTCTTAGTAGTTTCTCTAGAAACAGGCAAATCAAAATCTAGGAATCAAATGATGAGAGTCTTTAAGGTGTTTCGGGGTGAGAGAAGGAAGGGGAGGTAGCATCAATATGGCTTTTGGGGTCTGAGCGTGTACCAGAAAAATTAAAATACCGTGCATCAATAAAGTGTCACTTATTCTGAAAGACTTGTCTAGCAATTCAGAAATTTTAAAAGTAAACATTTGGGCTAACAAAAATACACAGGTATAATAATAAACATGATTAAATTAGGGGTAAGATCAGGAAAATCTAAAAGGATACATAAGGACCTAAGCTGTATAGACCAGAGCTTTTCAAATTTTAAAGTGCACACAAATTGCTTGGGATCTCATTAAAATACAGATTATGAATCAGTTAGTTTGGGGTGGGACCCAAGATTCTTCATTTTTCATGAGCTCCCAGGCCATGCCAATGCTGCTGGTCTATGGACCACACTTTATGTAGCAAAGCCCCAGATCATGATAAAGGAAGAAGGTTTATCCTAGAAATTGCATCCAGAGAAGTGTGAATATCATATGATCTTTCTGACCAACCCCTGTTCCCACTGTTATTTTCAATGGAATTTACTCTAGAAAACATAAATGAAGGTAACATATTCAAATAAACACAATGTGATATTCTACTAAGGTAAATATATGAATTACTTAACTCAGTTCTCAAAAGAGCCTGTGAAGTAAAGACTTTTATTATCTTCACTTTATGGAAAAAGAAACAGTCTTGGGGAATTGAACTAATCAAGTCAAAACCACATATGCAGGATTTAGAAACAGTTCTGAATTTGGCAAATCTTACTCCAGAGCCTAAATATTTTTGTCAGTTTTACTACAATTGTCAAGATTGCCCTATTGCATTCTTAGTAATCTTGCAAACAAAGCACTAGACACAAAAGATACAGTAGGGATACAATGGTGTATGAACGTGGGGCTATACCATCTTCATTGACAGCTTCTAGAACAGAAGTCACTCAAGAATAACTGCTCTTGACATTAGAGATCTTACATGTGTGGTGAATAGCAGCCTTGATGCAATAAATAATCTGTTTCAAGAACCAGAATGAATGAGAGATGAGAATAAAATACTGGATTAAGCTCCTTACACTAAAGAGCGGACAAATAGATTCTAGATAAGGACACACTGGAGGCGCCACAGCCCTGAACATATGGGATTACCACTAAAGCTCCACGTCAGAAAAAACAGCCCTTAGATTTTAGAATCCCTAAGGGACTTTTACTCTATGAAGGGTACACTGTTAAATATTTTATGCATTTGATTTTTTTAAAGGGTATAATCCTTCCCCTAAGGTGTGCTGGCCCCAGGGTCTTTGAACAAGTCTAGACCAGAATTAATTAGGAGCCATCATTTTCATTACAAGTATGTTATAATTATGTTTGCTGATTTCACACTGTTCAATATACTCCCTCCTGTTCAACTACAGCACAAGGCCTTTAGCACCTGTTGCTTATTTCTGCCAGACTGAAAATATTCCTTTCTCTTTATTATTCGTGTGCAAGGCTAAGATGAACTTGCCAAGAGTTGTCATTCTTGAATGCACCTGCCAAGTGTCAGATACTTTAATAAGTGAAATGCTTATAGCATATGCTGTGTTTGCCACAGCTTCCAACTTCCAGTGCCCAGTATTTCACAAGAGATTGAATATATTCAGGATGACAGATCCATTCCTTGATACATGTGTATGTGACCATATGCCCATGCGTATACAACACACTTATATAACACACCCCCCAGGTTAGCTTTGGCTGAGTATATATCTTACAGTAATTTACTACCTTACATCTTCAACTTTTTTAAAAAAAGAATAAATCCCTTGGACTATACTTACTGATTTGTTGGCAGCTGCTTTCATGGCATCAGTCTGTGTACTAAAAAATAAAAAAATAAAATTGAGTTTTGGGCTACAGGGTAGCACCCTACGTCCTGTTTTGATAAGTTCTTTGCTTTCCTTTCCTGAGGATGCCTAATACTTTTCCCACTCTTCTGTTAGGTCTTCAATCCATCCAGATAAGAGTACTGCAAAGCTACTGTAATTGAGGGATGGGGCCTAGAAAAGAGGCATCCATCCTCGATATACTGAGGTACCCAGCAGGGTGAAGATTTAAAGGAATGCATCCCTTTTCCATGAGCTATTCAACTTTATCCTGGCAGTCTCATCAGATGTTATCAGAGGTGTGGAATGGAAGGAAGGGTAGAGAAGGCTTTCTAGAATGCTGACATGGGACTAATGCCAAGAAAGATGGAGTGATGATGGTTCTGCTTTCATAGCTTTACCACATTCCCAAGGATGAGTGAGGGCTCCCACGTTTTGTTCAGTTTCCGAGGAGCCCATGTGTTTTATGTTTACCTTCCCTGCCCGGCAGAACATTAACTTCCCTTTCCTTGACAGATATCAAAAATCCATGTAAAACTTTCCTGCAATCCACAGTAAAACTGACGTCTGCAGCAGGAAGCCGTCTTATTTTATGAGCACCCTTCTTCAGGTAACCTCAAGATAGAACAATTTAGACAACTTTCCCTTTTGAAACAGTAGAGCAAAATATTCCTAGACCTCTCTCTCCCTCTTTTTCTCCCTCACTTTCTCTCTCTCTTTTGCTTTCACTCTCCCTCCCTCTCATATATGAAAACACCATTCAGAGCTCAAGCTGCTTGATAATTAAAGAAGGAATTATACATCCTAAGGCCTTTACTATTAGAATGTACATGAGTTTAGTTCATGAACAGCAAGCTTTCATGAACCAAGTGGTCAAGAACCTTGTTGATATAGCACCACCGGAATGAAACCAAGGGACCTTTCTCAGAGGAAGAATTTCCCATATAAGTAAGTCTACAAACCTGTACACTGACAATTCATTACACCTTCTGGAAAGGTTG
The DNA here is from genome assembly GCF_028023285.1 of Balaenoptera ricei. Taxonomy (NCBI): domain Eukaryota; kingdom Metazoa; phylum Chordata; class Mammalia; order Artiodactyla; family Balaenopteridae; genus Balaenoptera; species Balaenoptera ricei. The sequence continues at coordinate 70,053,069 of NC_082647.1, forward strand.
CTGTATAGGGCTATAGTCAAACTGGATTTTTCTTATCCTAAGTTAACTTATGCCTTGGTAACTATACTTCCTTGGATGTGATTCAGTCACAAGTGGGATTTTCTCAGAGGTTCTTGGCACACTTAATTTCTAATTGATGCCACTGATAACATAAAAACAGGATTGGGTTATACTTGAGGAGAGAAAAGGATTCTTCAGGTGTACTCCGAATGAGCTCATTTTATCCAGCAAAGGAACGGAAGAGCATCTGCAGGTAAGGTGACTACAACTCTACTACCTGTTAAGTAATAGTATTACTGGATCATTACCTAGGAAAACAACCCTAGAAAAAGGTCAAAGCTGGTAGCTTTCAGAGGACTCAGAAAAGCACATAGGGGATAGAGTTCTCTTTCTTTCAGAGCCTAGGCCACTGATCAAAGAATTCCAAAGAGAATTCTGTGCACAGTCACTGATAAAATTTAAAAGGAGATTAGAGGCCCATTTCCAGCCAGAATAATCTGAAAGCCCTGACACGTACCATTATATTGTTTGATGAACATTTCCAGAAGAATGAGATGTCCGTTTTGACCTTTGCAGTGTGAGTAACACATGTCGAAAGGAGGACAGAAGGCTTATTTTTATACAGATAGCAGAAAGCTGCTCTCCTTGTTAAGAAAGCATGGCAGGCTGATTTTGTCTTTCTTTTTTCCTTTGTAATTTGAAAGTCCTCCCAGATAAACCTTTGCAGTATACAACTTGGTTTTGACATCCTGGCTTTATGCCTCTAACTGTTTATAAGTCATGCAAGGAAGTCATCTATCTTGACCAATATGGCTCAGACATATTTTCCATGTTAATTACACATGTTTGGACTGACATTGCAGTGATACAATTTCATTTGTTTAAAACAACAGAATGGATGGCTCTTTAACTCAACAAATGTAGGTAAAAATTCTTCCCAGAGTAAATGCAACAAGTCTGGAAATTATAAAGGCACAGGCACGAGTGGCTGAAACCCCAGAGACTAAGAAGCTGATATTCTGCAATGATCCCTTATTTAGATTAAAAGCATGTTGGAAAACTACGACATAATTATCAAAAAATTATAATTATAATATATGTGTTAGACACTCCAACAAGATTGGTGTCCTAAAAATAATCACCAGTTGAAAAGGAAGCAGAAGCATTTTTAACTCTAACGCAATGGAACGATTCGAATTTGGGCTGTGTTTTTGAGCAGGACCTCCACATTTTTTTTACACTTACCAGAACACCAGCAGTTAACCCCGTAATGGCCAACTGCTCGTTATTACCCTACATTTGGTCCACAGCTGCGTGGTTCTGCTCACTTTATTGTCATTTCAGCCCTCAGCCCCTTAGATGCCTGGTGACCGCTTGCATGCAGAGGGGCCTTTGGTTAACTAAATCCCCATCAGGATCACAGCTGTTGTAAAACATTCGGTGACAAAAATATCCATGTGCAACGCATAGTAGATATATTTGCGAGCCAATGTGAGCAAAACTTGAAAAACAAATGAGGGGACTAGTCGAATTCTCTGGCTTCTGAACTACATTTCCTCTATTTTGGGGGAATATGCTTTGTAACATTCCAGCATTCCCCTCTCAGTGCGACGGATGATTGGGGCTAAATTTCAGAGTGATGGGCCCAGTTAAGCAAAAATATACTTTTCCACCTTCCTTCACTCAGCCTCAGTAGTTAGAGAATGAATGTCATGTTCAATTATTCAGACAGATTCCTGACTTTGGCATAATACTAACGTCAGTATTGGGTATTTATTCACGATGTGCCTCAGCTTAAGACACCAAACCCTTGTTTCAGCCTGGAGGCCTAGCACAGTGGCCGCATATGTGCAAGTGTGTCTTACCCCAACCATGTGCAACAGCCAACGCTGCCAGGTCCTGTTCATCGCACAGAGGGCCCTGAAAGTGCCCTGTAGGTGATTATGGCTGGTGTTACAATGGTCAACCCCATGTCCGGTTATGACGCTGAGAGACTGTGCTGATTCTGCTTCACCTCGCTACCCACAAACGTTTAAAAACAGGAAGAAGACAAGGAGATAAATGACCTACACCCCAAAAATAGAATGAAGAGATCCATTTCTCGATTGTATCATTGAATGCCACTCCTTTGTCCCATTTTGTCAAGATCCAAAATCAAGTAACAGATGCGATCTGAGACTCCCTTAGATCTAACTAAATTTAAACCCACAAAGGGGGGAGTTGATCCTGGTTCTAACTAATCTGAAATTTGGTTTGTACATGCCTGTGTTGATTGATTGAATTCCTACCCCACACATATTCTGTTCATTCACTAAATTGTTGAGATGTTGCTTAACAGTCAGGGACCTAGATTTTTCTCCTCCATTAACTCATTCAGACATGTCTTAAGCACTCACTATGTGCCAGGCACTGAGGATAAAATATTAATAAGTCACAGTCCTGGCATGCAAGGAATCTAAGGTTCAGAGGCATATAATCTCTCAAACGTAAGAGAGGGAAGATTCTTTTTTTTTTTACCCTTCCATTAATTCTCCAGTCCTCTGCTGCCATAAATTATACAAATTTATGAGAGGAAAAAGTGCCATTAGTTAGTTTTAGGTGTTTCCCCAACTTGGTGAGGTAGGAGAGAACTCGTGTATATTACCTGATGAGTTATTGACTTCTTAGTAACGTTCATTGAGGAAAAAAGATTTTTTTAATTTTGAAACTAAAAATTATCGGGTAGATATCTGGAGCACAACCAATGTATTATGTGCATGGAGTTAAAAAAATATAATTTATACATTCTAGCTTTAAAGAATTTAAGTCAGGGAAAACAAGATTGTGACAAATAATTTAAAAACATAATTGTGTGTATATGTCTATATATCTATGTAAGATATGAAAAAATTATGTATAGGAGAGCTCTTGGTATAGAATTGTCAAGGCAAACTTAATTAGTTTAGATTCTCATAATCTAAATTATGTTGCTGCATTTCATGATATTTTACAGAGGGTCCCCTCCATCCATAAGATAAAGCACTGGAAGGGCTGTGTGTGTGGAATCCATAGGTGAGTGCAACTCTGCTACCTGAAGCTGGTAAGCTTATTAAACATTTGATCAAGACCAGTGAATTCCAAGCCTACTTTGGTCTATCGCCCTTTTGGATCCCTATTTCTACATACTTCAGCTTTTTCTTCTTGTGTCTCCTCTCTATTGGTTAATTCTGTGCTGTTATTTGAAGGAAGGTCATGGTTCATAAAATAGAGGTTTTCTCTAAAGTTAACAAAATAAAAAGAAGTTTCTGGATTTGAATGTGAACTTCTTCCTGACCAAGAAGACCTATATCCCTTTACACTAAATATATAAACCTGGGGCCAAGGATTAGCGATTTCCCCTCCTCTAATGTAATAAACAGTAGTAAACATTTTCTGAACTTGTTTAAAGTTTTTTTAAAAAAATAGAGCAGCTCACTTCTTATATTTCTCATAATAGAGGAGAAATGAAGATGTGGCATTCAGTTTAGTCCAAAAATTACGTATTGAGAGTGTGTGTGTGTGTGTGTGTGTGTGTGTGTGTGTGTCTGTGTGTCCATCCTAATAGCATATATGTATATATGCTATTAGGTGAGATATTGTGAGCACAAAGGAAAATAAGACAGTCTTATACATAAAGTTACTTCTAATCATCAGAGAAGTAGAAGAGGAGCCAAGAGCTCCTATCTAATCATGATATAGATAGATTAAAAGAAGAAGGAAACGTATCATAAAAATACATATAAGGATGAGCACCTGGCCCATACCAGATAGGCTCTCAAGAGGCAGGTAAACTAACTCTTAAAAGAAAAGCAAAATTTAGGAAATCAAAGAAAAAGGAATGACACAGACTCTTACTTCCAAGGAAACAAACAGTTTTTGAAAAGAACAGAGACAGACATACAATATGTTGAATTTTAGGGAACAGCAAATAACTCAATACAAAATGCAAGAGCTGGAGAGATAGAAGAGATTGGAAGAGAGGGCTTTATACACCAGATTATAGAGTTTGGAATTTATTAGATGAGGAAGATGCATTAAAAAATTTTATGAAAAAGAATATCATGATGAGCTAATAAGGGCCTATGCTAAGCACTATTTGCCGTGAACAGGAAAAATAAACATGTTGAATATATTCAGGAAATAAAATTGATTGATAGGATTTCACTTGGAAAATGTAGAGGAAAAGCTGGTGTCAAATGTGATTAGCAAGTTTTGCCTTGAGTGATTGAGTGATACATGTTACTACTTGAAATAAGAAACAGAAAAGGGAATGGGATCAAGAGCATAGGTAGAAGCTTAAGGCTTAAACAGGAGGTAGGGAATAAAATATCTGAAACTACAAAGGAGATAAAAAGTAAAAATATAAACGAGTGTTTTAACTCATCAATTTTCTCTGAAAGCTAGATAGATGTTTTCTGACAGATTCTTAAAAGAAAGATTTTTTTAAAAAGATTATACTTAATGAGATTGAATCTGAAAGTCAACCCTTTGAGAGAAATAATCCATATTCTGAGAATGATAACTAAGAACAGTATTTCCTAAGAGCTCTAACTACAAAATTTTGTAGTTTTAGAAAACATTACATCTCACCATTACCTGAAACTAGATTCCTTTATGTAACATATAAGCTTTGCATTTCATTTAAAGTGAAAATACTGTGCTATAAATCTTAAAAAATAAATATTAGAAACTATACATTTCATGAGATATGATTCAATTTTTAATTAGAAAATTTATAGGCCAGCCATTTATATGAGAGAGAGAGAAGGAGAGAGAGAGAGAGAGAAAGAGAGAGAGAGAAAGGTAATAATACGAGAGAGAGACACAGAGGTAGTACGAGAAAATATCCACATGCATTTAATAAAAATGAAATAATTTGACATCATTGTTTACCTATCAATCGGCAAAGTTGAAGAAATAGTAAGAAAACAAGCACTTTTAAATACTGTCAGTGGATAAAAAGATAGAATTTCTTATATAGCAGTTTGAAAATATAGATTAAAACCTTTAAATTTTGCACACCGTTTTTATCATGTTATTTATAAATTATGGGTGTATTCAAGAATTAAGCTGCAAATATATACACACACACACACACACACACACACACACACACATATATATGTAATCCCTGTTGTTTATGTATTACAAATGAAGTGGTAGTTTTTAATCAGTGTTTTTTAAATTTTAAAGAAAACATCATCCAATATTCAAAAATATTTTAAAAATGAAAATATTCCTCAAAAGGACTTTTGAATGGGTATTTTAGTCATACTACACAGAACTTCCAAAAATCTTCTCCCGTTTATCTTCCCTAAAATCCTCATTACAGTTTGGCAGCTGCTCCCAATGTCTCTGATTCTCTATTAAAACTCTCCAAAACTTTTTTCTACAATTGAGCACTGGCCATTTCTTCTCTCTCACCTCTTTTCTCCATCTTTTCAACTCAACTTTTTTCTTTTCTTGCATGTGTCTTCCTCACATGAATTAACATAGCCTCTTAGACTTACACATTGCTCTAATTCATCTGTTTCCTGGACCAACACAGCAAAACCGCATGCCTGAAATTGCCAAAACAAAGTCTCCTTCCTCTTTGGAAGGTAGAAGAGAATGCTTTAGAAGAAGAGGGACAGCTGAAAATATGTATATATGTTAATTTTTGAAAGTATCTGTCATAGAGAATTTATCATATTTGTCATATTTGTAATTGAGAATATTTGAAATTCTAATTATCCAGCAACAGATTGGTTACATTAATTATGCTAAATTGATGCAGAATTTGATGACATAGCTTTCAAAAAGTTTGTGTGTGTGTGTATGTACATATGAAGTATATTTAATGGCAATATTCATATACTAAATTTTAAATCTCTAGTTTAAATAAACGTGTGTAGAGTTAATTTCTCCACTCTTTATTACTGGCTTTGTTGATATATCAAAATACATCAGTAGGATAAGAAATTATGTTTTTCTTTCGTCCTACGTTTTCTAAATGTTTTCTAATTAAGTTATTTGTAAAGGTGAAAATCTTTACTGCTCTAATATAAATAACATGTTAAACTCAGAGAAATGAAAATGTGTCTAATTTCATCCAAACTGAATTTTTTTAAAGTCTCCAATTGACATTCACTTACAATCATGTATGCTAGTAGTTCTAAAAACAGATGTGAGTTATTTTTAGCACTAACTTAAAAAATATAGAACAGTTTCCAACTATATTAATTTGCTAGGGCTGCCATAACAAAATGCCACATACAGGTGACTTAAATAGCATAAATATATTCTCACAGTTCTGCAGGCTGCAAGTCCAGGATCAAGGGGGTGGCAGAGTTGATTTCTCCTGAGGCCTCTCTGCTTGACTTACAGATGGCTGCCTTCTTGCTGTGTTCTCACGTGGCCTTTCCTCTGTGCACGTGTATCCCTATAATCTCCTCCTCTTCTCATAAGGACACTAGTCCTACTGCCAGAAAGTGGATATCAAAATAATAGAAAGATACAGTTTATATAGTAGCACTACTGTATATTTTATTATATTTTAATTCTTTGAAAGTGTGTTATCTACAAAATAACTCTATTAACTAAGAAGTATAATTAATTGAAGATGCCTTTTTTCAGTAATGCTAAAAAATAGAAAGAGGCTGAATGTATTTCCTCCATTTTTAATCTAGCTGTGCCATTACAAGTGTCACATACACAACTGTGCTAACAGATACAGTCATCTAGAATGCATAGCTAGAAAGGAAATACTATACTCCAGGGAATGCCTTAAAAAAATTAGGAGGGCTACTCATTAGTTGTTCTTTGTTTTCTACTTTGGATTACATCAAACTGACCCAAACTCCTATTTATTACTACTCCATTAAAACAAAAGGAAAGTTTAGACAGAGAACATTAATCAATTCATATTTCAATAAGCACAAAGACTACATAGGCCAATAAATCATGCAACCAGCTGTGACTTTTTTTAAAAGCATTGGTAAATAATCAGTTCAACTGAAATTAATTGCATCTTTTCTTCCCCCAATCCCTCATACACATAGCAGTGTGAAAGTATCTGGAGACAAAGAATAAACTGAGATTCAGTCATAAATAAGATAACCAATTTGTCATACAGACCAAGTAGTACATGGTGAGATCATTGAGTTCTTATGTATATAGCCAAAGCAAAATGGAGTGCTTAAAGTTAAAAAAACAAAACAAAACAAAACAAAAAACGGAGTGCTAAGAAGTTAGATCACAAATTTTTCCAAGGGACATAGGTAGTTTTTCAATGTGTAAAAATTCATCCATATATGAGGACTTTTTTTCCTTTTGTGGTTTCACCATCATAATGATTTTATTTACCCAATTACTTTTCTTAAACTTTCATCAAATAATTTACTCAAATGATTTCTGATTGTAACACTTTGTTGGAAATGTGGGTTTCTAGGATTAGCTATGTGAAATAAGTCATCTCATGACGTGAGGCTTCTACTTCATTCACTACCTACACCAACTTGGCAAAAATCCATGCCCAGAAACTTCCTAAAAAATGAAGTATCTTTCCTCTTTAGAAAGTAGCACATGAGAGTTGATTCAGGATGCTTTTATGTTAAGTATTCAAAACTATACCTTACAGTGTTAACTACAGTCACCATGTTTTACATTAGATCCTCAGACTTTATTTACCTTATAGACGAAAGTTTATACCCTTTTACCAACCTCTTCCCATTTCTCCTACACTTCAGCCCTTGGCTACCCCTTTTCAACTCTCTCTGTATGTGGTTTTTTTTTCTTTTTTAAACATCCCCATATATGTGATATCTTGCAGTATTTGTCTTTCTCTGTGTGGCTATTTCACTTAGCATAATACCAAAAGGTCCGTCCATTTTGTCACAAATAGCATGATTTCCTTCTTTCTCATGGCTGAATAATATTTCATTATATATATATATATATATATATATATATATATATATATATATATATATATATACCCCACATCTTCTTTATCCATTCATCCACTGACTGACATTTAGATTGTTTCCATATCTTGGCTATTGTGTATAATGCTGCAATAAGCATGGGGGTGCAGATATCTCTTTGATATCCTGTTTTTATTTTCTTTGGATATATGACGTATGAGGATCTAATGTAAAATATGGTGACTACAGTTGATAACACTACATTGTTTAATTGAAATTTGCTAAAGGAGTGGAACTTTAATGTTTTCACCAAAAGAAAAACAAACAAAAAAAGGTAAATATGTGAGGTGATGGATGTATTAACTAGATGGAGGGAATCCTTTCACAGTGTATACGTATATCATATCATCACGATGTACACTTTAAATACACTTTACAATTTTATATGTCAACTGTACCTCAGTAAAACTGAAATAAAAAAATAAAAAACTACTTTGCAGCTGATTTTTCTTCTTTTTCTGGGGGACATAATGAGGACTAATTCTGTCACATCTCACACTGCTGTTTACTTTGGTCAGCCCTAAATCTGAGTCTCCCAAGTCATCTATTAACTCTAGGACTGCTAAGAAGCAACACAGCCTGGTAGTTAGGAACGCAGATGTAAAATCAGGCCGCATGCACTCTAGAGCTTGCGAGCCACAACTACTGAAGCCCGAGCGCCTAGAGCCCGTGCTCCGCAACAAGAGAAGCCACTACAGTGAGAAGCCCGCGCACTGCAACGAAGAGTAGCCCCCACTCGCCGCAACTAGAGAAAGCCCGCGCGCAGCAACGAAGACCCAGCGCAGCCAAAACTAAATAAATAAATTTTAAAAATTATACTAACCAAAAGAAGCCAGACACAAAAGGTTGCATATTGTATGATCCTGTTTCTATTAATTGTCCAGAATACGCAAATCCATAGAGTTCGAAAATAGATTAATGGTTGCCGAGGGGTATGGGGAGTTACTGCTTAATGAGTATGGGGTTTCTTTTTGGTATGATGGAAAGATTCTGGTACTAGATAGTGTTGATAGTTGCACGACTTTGTGAATATACTAAAAACCACTGAATTGTAAACTTTATGTATACATTTTATGGTATGTGAATTATGTCTCAATTTTAACAGTAAAAAAAATTAATTAATCAAATCAAATAAAATAAAATCAGGCTGCAACTTACTGTGACTTTGGGCAAATCATTTAAATTTCCAGTTAGGTTCCTCATCTGCCAAAGGGGGAGATAACACCTACCTCACCTGTTAGAAGGGTTAAATGATAATCTTGGTTAAGCATTTAAACAATGGTTAGCACATAGCAGCCTCTAACAAAGAAATACAGTATATCCCTTAATCTGACCAAATGCTGCCCTCCCTTCCAAATCTTGTTCCCAGGCCCAGAATAGGTAGGGCCAGCTTCACGGGCATGCTACCTGTGCAGTCACGCAGGACCCCACACTTAGAAGGGCCCACATTTGACATAACGTTTTGTTGCCATCTTGAAATACATAACGATTTTTTTTCTTTTTTTTGTAAATTTATTCATTTATTTTTGGCTGCGTTGGGTCTTCGTTGCTGCGCGCGGGCTTTCTCTAGTTGCGGCGAGCGGGGGCGGCTCTTCATTGTGGTGCACGGGCTTCTCATTGCGGTGACTTCTCTTGTTGTGGAGCACGGGCTCTAGGCACGCGGGCTCAGTAGTTGTGGCTCATGGGCTCTAGGGTACAGGCTCAGTAGTTGCGGTGCACGGGCTTAGTTGCTCCGTGGCATGTGGGATCTTCCCGGACCAGGGCTCAAACCCATGTCCCCTGCATTGGCAGGCGGATCCTTAACCACTGCACCACCAGGGAAGTCCCGAAATTCATAATGATTCTTGAACATGATGTCCTGCATGTCCATTTTTGTACTGGGCCCTGAAAATTATGTAGCCAATCCTAACAATATACTATCCTGATTTCCTTATCAATTCAATCTCTTCTCTGAGCATTATCTTTAACTTCTTACCTTAAGTCCTGATGATACCATTTTCCTTGTCTGATGCAGAGGTTTTTTTTTTTTTTTTCTTTCTGTTATACCCCATATACCACAGGAGCAGAAGGTAAGGGGTTGGCTATGTATCACTCCCTCCCATTTGAAGCTTGTACCATCAGACTAAACCACCCACTACATCGCCTTCTTATTCTCATATTTTGACCCAGTTAGTCCCTCTTGACTCATTCTCTTCTCCATCTCAATTCATGCCATCATTCTTGGTAACTTCAGAATGCATATGGATGAACCATTTACTCTGCCTGTCAGATCCTTCCCTTCCTCACCTTCAATTACCTGTTCCTCCACCCCCTCCCAACCAGTGATGCTGGTTGCATCAGCAGTAACTCACCATTCCTGAAAACTTAAAATCAGTCACTCCCTTCCCTGGCTGCCAACTGCTGTTCTTTCGGCTTGCATTCCCAAGTACTCATTTTGCAAGAATTCCTCAACTTCAGTGAAACATCTAATCTATTGACTTCACGTTTCACTCTCTTCCAACTTAATTATGTTTCCTCTTCCTCCTTTAACCTGGCTTTTAGTCCATGTTTCCTAACTGAAATAATTCCCTTTTAATTATTTTACCTTGCTTGCCTCCTTTTTTCTCTAGCATGTTCCCCTGAAAAATCCCAAATATTGGCTGAAACCATTTAAAAAATTTTTTTCATGCCAGCATCGGAGAAGCTAAATGTAATTGTAGATAAACAACTGGGAAGAATACAACCACTTTAAATTTACGCTAAAATTTTCATACAGCTATTTAACACTGCCAGGCAATCCTACTGCACTCACATAGTAGTTTCATTTCCCCAAATAAAATCGTAAATAGCATTTTAATACTCTCTTCAGTCTTTTCAAACTACTGCCCATTTCTGCTCCCCTTCATTGCAAGGCTGCTAGGATGATTTTTTTTTAGTACTTATTAATCCTATTTCCTGCCATTCATTTCTCAACTTATGACATTGTAGGTTTTTTCCCATCACTCCCAAGAATCTATTCTTTTGTTACAGTCACTTATGACCGTCATCTTGCCAAATCTGCTGTTCTGTCCTCTTCTTACTTGACCTTCAACAGCATTCTATGGTTGACATTCTCTCTTCCTTTGGTTTCCAGATATTTGACAGTTTTCTGTCTTGCCTTTACCTACCTCCTCACTGGTGAGCTCTTCTAAGATTCTCTTTCCTCTTAATATTTGCCTGACTCAATCCTGGTGTGTGATTTCCTTGGTTGCTCTTACCCAATTCCATGGTGTAAATACCATCTACATAAGGTGAAAAACTACCCCAGTTTGCCAAGGAATAAGGGGATTCCCAGGTCTTAGAACTTTCAGTACTAAAACAGGGAGAGTCCTGGGCAAACCAGGATGATTGTTCACATTTTACCTATGTGCTAATAACTTCCAAAATCATGCCTCTACTCCACACCTCTCTGATGAGCTTTATTTCCATTTTGGTGTGTAATATACATTTCAAACTCAAATTTGTCCAAGCCAGAAATCTTGATTTGTGCCTTCAATTTTTTCTTCTCCCATTAGCGCCATCTCCATAGATATCATCATAATGTACCAGTTCTTATGTTTAAAAAAAAAAAAAAAAAAAAAAAAAGGAGAGAAGAGGAAAGGGAAGGAAAGGAAAGAAGAGAAAAGGAAAGGGAAGGAAACTAGAAATCATCCATGGCTCCTCATGACTCTTCCTTTTCTATCCTCCGGTCCAGTTACCACCACCTGGTCCACGCCACCACCATCTCCTACTTGCACCACCACAATAGTCTCCTAACTACTCCCTGTTTAACTCTTGATCCTTTCCAAACCATTGTGCATGATGAAAGCTGGGACAATTCTAGTTTTAAACTAGAAAATTCTTTTGTACGATATATATAAAGAATCATTTCTTTTTAAAACATTTCAATGGCTTACTACCTCTTTGAGAATAGCAACCAAACATCTCTCCAGGTCTTATAACAGTGCTTCTCTATCAACCTGTGGAGAGGATAAGTTTGTTTTAGTTTATGCTTTTGTTTTTTCTCTATTGCACCACGGACTGACGTGCGGTCCTACTGCATATATACTGGAAGCAATCTGCAACATGAGCTGCACCATCCAAGTTCAAACTCACCTGAACTGAGATGAGTCTAGTGATCAAGGGCTGGAATCTCAGCAATGTCAAGCTGCTATAAAGGTTTTAAAATTTAAGTACTTTTCCTGTTTGCTGACTAGAAGTGGTTCAACTCAAACTTTTATTAGCAGTGGTCTATAAGTCTCTGCCTCCCTGACCTTAATCCACACCACCTATCCATGTGCCCCCGACACAGCTGGTGCCCTGGCTTCCTTTCTGCCCTTCAAATGAACTGTCAGGCCTGTGGATTCAGCTTAGAATATTCTTTGTCCAGCTCTCCACAATAAAGCTTATTGTTATTCTTCAGGTCTCAGCTCAGATACTTTCCTCAGAGAGGCTATCCCAAAGGCTCCCTCTCTCAGTTAATGGTCTTTATTTACTCTCTGAATCATAACAGAGTTTATTCCCTTTACGATACATTCTAGAATGTTAACATTTTTAATTTTTGTTTTTTAATGTGTTTTAAATTTTGAAATTAATTAGGACTAGTATAATAAGTAAAACCATCCTTTGCTTGCCAATTCTACACTTATTGAGGAAACCAGAATTAATACATGGATGTGTATCATCTTTTCAGTACAAATACATACAAACACACACCTTTCTTTGTTTTTTATTAATGGACTCATTCTCTACATATTACTCTGTGAAATAATTTTTCACCTAAGAATATATTTTAGACATTTCTAAAGTCTATGGACCAAGACTACACTATTTTATGGTTTCTCTTGAAGCAGGTATACATAACTCAGGTAGGTAGTTTTACATAAATGAGATTTTTGGTTATGTTTTTAATTTACAAGGCTTGTTTTTTTGGTTTGTTTGCCTACTTCTTCTCTGTTCCCTTTCTTCATCTTCATCAATTCACCCTCCCCCATTATGATTCTTGTGAAAACTCTGCCATTTTTTATAGTGTGTGTTGTGTGTTGTTCTAGTTGTTTCTCTGCATCTTGCTTTTTTCACTCAACAACTCACTGTCATAATCACTCCAAGACAAATGACACAGGTCTTACTCACTGTTTGTAATTGCTTTTTAATAGCCCATAGTGTAAATGTATCATAATTTTTTCTCAGTTGAAGGCCATTCACTCTTTCAGACTTTTTTCTCTACAAAAAAGTACAATAAACATCCTCGTATGTATATTTTTATACAGTGGTGCTTTTACTTCTGAAGAATGGGGTTGCTTCTAAGGCTATGGTTATTTAAAATTTTAGAGGCACTGCTAAATTGTTTTCCAAAAAGATGGGAATAATTTATAATTCCAATAGCAAAGAATATATAATTTCCTTCATACCCACCAGCAGTAGGTTTATTGAAATTTTAAAATTTTGTCAGTCGGCGATGGTAAAGTGATACTTCCTTGTTATTTTAAGGACAGGAAATTTGAGTTTACTCTTCTGTGAATTCCCTATTCATATCCTTGATGTATTTTTCTATTGAGTGGTTTGTCTTTTTCTTTACAATTTGTAAGGATCCTTTCTGTATTATAGACATTAAACGCTCATCATCATCTGGGTTGCAACCTTTTATGTTCTTCCCCCAATTCTATCGTTTGTCTGCTGACTTTATTTATGTTAGTGTAGTGGACATTTGTCACGTTTGTGGCTGTTCCAGGATCTACTGAACACTTTTTCTATATGTGGATAATTTTCCACTTATGAGTTCTGTCTCCTAAACCAGAAAGTAGAAACTTGCTTTCCCAGGTTCCCTTGTAGCTAGGGTACTAGAATATGCCCCAGCCCCTTCCTATCATATTCACCTGCACATAACTCTAAGGTGGAAATGATCAAGGCAAGACAGTGAATGTGGTATTGATGTCCTACAGAGACAGCAGTGCTATCTTCTCAAAAGCAGTCCCTCACTATAGTTTGGACATTTTCCCTTCCAAATTGCTTTTCTGAACATACAGTTAAAATGTATGTTGTTTTCAACCAAGAACCTTAACTGATACTGATATCAATGTGTATACAAAAGTTATAATTTTTATGTCAACTATTTCTCTTTATTTTATTTTTTCTGAGTTTCTGGTAATGTTACGATGTTTCCCCTTAACCCCTATATTGTATAGGTAGCCTTGGTGATTTTCATCTGTTTTATTTTTAAATTTTAAATCAATAGGGAACAATTAAATGCACATGTATACATATATTTATATTTGTATTTTTGTTTATGTTTATGTGAATATTTATAAACAATATATACATGTAAATATTATACGGAGAGAGAGAGAAATCAGTGCTGTCCAACAAAACATTTTGCAAAGATGGAAACCTATAATCTACACTGCCCAATAAAGTAAACACTAGCCACACTTTAAAACATGACTAAAGCAGCTGAGAAACATAATTTTTAAATTTAATTTAATTTCCATTAAAATGTAAACAACACTTGTGGCTAGTGGCTACAGCATTGAACAGCACATATAGTGAGAGTGGACCCAACTTAGTTTCCTTCTGGATAAATAGCTAATTGTCATCCCCACTTAATAAATAAGTCATTCTTTTCCCACAGAATAGAAATACTAATGTTTCCATATACGAAATTTTCATATACAGACATTTATTTTCTAGATTCTCTATTTTTTATGGATCCATATGGCTAATACCATATTGATTTGACTGTAGTGACTTTGTAGTCTGATGAATAATGTGTGAAGCATATTTTGCAGCTTCTGATTCTCCTATAATCAAACTTTTCTTGGCTGCTTCAGACATATATTCTTCCAAGCAAACTTTTATATCATTGTACCCAATTCTAAAATCAACCTTGATGAAGTTCTATTTATTAGTGCCTCAAATTTATAGGAGAATTTTGAAGAATTGACATTTTTACTGTATTAATTCTTCCCATCCAAAATCACACTATGTTTTTCCATAGTTCAAAGATTGTTTTATGTCCTTTAATATTCTATGAGTAAGATTCACAGATTTTTTTTTAACATAGGTCCTGTGTTTTCTTTTTAAAAGTTATCTGTGAGAATATTATGCTGTTTACTATAAACAGATATCTTTCCATTTTCATTGCCATTTGCTTATAGACAATATAGACAAAAGCTCTTGGTCTTAGCATATTTATCTTGTTTTTATCTTAAATTCTCTTATCCATTATTTTTCATTGATTCTGATTTTAATTAGAATCTTAGGGTTTCTAGACATATAATATTGTCATTAGGAAAAAAACCTTCTATTTTCTAATGTTTTTACTAAATTTTTTTTTAACTTACCATTCCAAAGCAATGGCAGCAGTAGAAATTTACATCTAATTTTTCATATTAATTGCAATGAGAATTTTCTAACTTAATGATAATTAGTTTAATTTGAGGTTGATTATTTTGTCATATTTTATTCTTATTAATTCATAAAATTTTTTTAAAAATATCTTTATTGGAGTATAATTGCTTTACATTGTTGTGTTAGTTGCTGCTGTATAACAAAGTGAGTCAGCTATACATATACATATATCCCCATATCCCCTCCCTCCTGCGTCTCTCTCCCACCCTCCCTATCCCACCCCTCTAGGTGGTCACAAAGCACCGAGCTGACCTCCCTGTGCTCTGCAGCTGCTTCCCACTAGCTATCTATTTGACATTTGGTAGTGTACATAAGTCAGTGCCACTCTCTCACTTCATCCCAGCTTACCCTTTCCCCTCCCTGTGTCCTCAAGTCCATTCTCTACGTCTACGTCTTTATTCCTGTCCTGCCCCTAGGTTCTTCAGAACCTTTTTTTTTTTTTTTTTAAGATTCCATATATATGTGTTAGCATACGGTATTTGTTTTTCTCTTTCTGACTTACTTCACTCTGTATGACAGTCTCTAGGTCCATCCACCTCACTACAAATAACTCAATTTCTTTTTATGGCTGAGTAATTTTCCATTGTATCTATGTGCCACATCTTCTTTATCCATTCATCTGTCGATGGACACTTAGGTTGCATCCATGACCTGGCTATTGTAAACAGTGCTGCAATGAACATTGTGGTACATGACTCTTTTTGAATTATGGTTTTCTCTGGGTATATGCCCAGTAGTGGGATTGCTGGGTCGTATGGTAGTTCTCTTTTTCATTTTTTAAGGAACCTCCATACTGTTCTCCATAGTGGCTGTATCAATTTACATTCCCACCAACAGTGCAGGAGGTTCCCTTTTCTCCACACCCTCTCCAGCATTTGTTGTTTGTAGATTTTCTGATGATGCCCATTTCACTTCACTTCTAACAGCGAAGTGAAACCTCACTGTAGTTTTGATTAATTCATATAATTTTTTCAGAATGTATTGATATTACCATATGATTTATTTTTAATAGATTGATGTACGTCATTATACTGATAGGTTTCTGGATATTACAACTATCTCTTTTTTTACAAAGATCTTTGTGTATTTACATAGGAGTTTGAGCTGCATTTTTGTTTTTTATGATAACTTCATAAGGTTTTATATTAAGAATTTTTTCCAGGGGAGTAGTACCTTAAGTAACATAGGAATTATCTATTTTTTATAAAGACTTGATACAATCCAGCTGGGAAAACCTGTGGCCTTAGTGGCTTTCATTAATGGCAGATTTTTAACCTTCTCAATCACTTTTTGATTATTGACATTTTTTTTTACCTTCTCTTGGGATAATTTTAGAAATTTAAATTATGTTAGAAAAGCATCTATGTCACCTATGTCTAAGGTTTTCAGATTTGTTGTCATAGAATTGTCTGCAGACATACTTTATTATTTTATTACTATTTTAATCACACCTCTAGTTATGTCTCATATCTCATTCCCATTCTTGCATATTTTGCCCCTTTCTAGTCCCTTAATCAGGCTTCTTTTTCTTGCTCTTCAAATCTCACTTGACTTTCAGTATAGTTCAGTAGTTGAAGAAAATGTGATCTCTGAAGTCTAAATAGCTATAATTATATGCTATTATAAAACATTTGTCACTGTGAATAATAAGAAATTCTATTGTTACCTTGAGTCTTCAAATATAGCTCAATCAGAAGGTCTACTCCCATTCAGTGATCAAAGCTCAGTCCCCCGTTGAGGGCCTATCAGGGGAAGAGAGGAGAGATGGGGCACAAACTGTATTTAGTAAGCAGGTGAGGGCAACTGTTTGTTGGCAGCGATCAGGAGTAGAAGGAAGCAAAGAGAACAGGAAAATTCTTGTTTGACTGGCATTGTTATGAGCTGGCGTGGGGATCCCTGAGGCCTGCAGACATATAGCTGACTCTGAGAGTATTTCTTAGGTTCTTCAGAAACCTCCATCTCTAGGGAAGGCGTTGGTTGATTACTACTTCTGTATTCACTGAGACTCCTTCAGGGTCTGGGCCTCTTCAGTATCTCTCCCTTGAGATCACATTCACCCTTCAGAGAGGAGCCTGCAGAAACTGAGATGATCTCATGCAGGTTCCTTCTCACGCACGGCCCGTATATGGTGTGGGTCAGATAGCTCAGGTGTCTTTACTTTGAGAACTTCTAAGCACAAGAGTTAGTCCCTCATGGCTAGTCACTCATTTGTGACCTTTATACTTAACAGCCGAAGTCAGACACTAGGCTCCGATGTCTCCCCCAGTCTGCCATGGACTGAACTAGATTCTCAGTGTTCTCTTAAAGCCCTCTCTTTAGATCTGAAGTGAAGAACAAAAGAATCCCCACCTTCTGCCTTTATAGTGTGAATTCACAGAACAGCTATTTCTAAATAATTCCTTTACTAAATTATAACAATGGTTCAGTCTCAGAAAAATGAACGAACTTAAGCAATTTTAAGCAGAAAAACGATTAACTCACTTAACTGGTGCCTACCAATCTGGGCAAGGCAGCAGAGGAGGCTCCAAGTGGGCCTGGAGGACTGACTCCCAACCACTGCAGAGAGGACCCATCAGGCCTTGGCCACTCCTGCCACAATCAGGAAACTCCACCCGATGCTATGTACCAGTTTCTACTGCAGTTCCTAAGGAGGCAATGGTGAGCAAATCAGACAGTAAATTCCTGCAACCATGAAATCTTACTTTCGGGGGGAAAGTGGGGATGGGAGACAGGGAGCAAGAGAGGTAAATATGTAAAATATACATTATGTTAGATGCTAATGATTGCTATGGAGACAGATAAAACAGAGGCAGTTTGCAATTTCAAGTAGGTTTTCACAGTTGAAACATTGTTACTTTTCTTACAAGATTGACACATACAAACATATCTGAACATTTTTTGAATAATCCTTGATATTTTCTGCACGTATTACCTCTTGGGATAATGCCCCAAGTCTCTCAGCCAGTCTCTCTGCCAGTAAATGGGGAGTGAGAATTCGAACTCAGGACTGGCTGTCTCCAAAGCACTTGCTCTTTCCACTACCCACTAGTTTTTATAGTAAAATATAAACGAGTTTTAGATTTGCCACATCTCAGTTCTTTTATTAATGTGCATATAATTAAGAATTGATATTATTTAGAGAAATCACTGAATCTAAGTAGATTAAAGCAAATGCCTTTGGGTCTTTCTAGTCATAAGGCCATTCCTGGAAAGTTCTGAGCACCTGTCTTAATGCCTAGTTATTGCTCAATCTGAAAACATGGTGCCTTGAGTTGGACCTTGGAAGATGGTAACCAAGATGGCTGCAGAGTTGGTGAGGTGTGTTTGGTGTTATCTGTACATTCTCCCAGAACTGCTCTAGTCCTTCCAGTTTATATATTGAAATGCTCAGGAGTAATCACCATTCTTAACAGACTGGATCTTGTCCAGGCCCAGATTCTTGGGCTTCTCTGAATCTCATATAATGGCCCCAGAATCAAACCCTATTAACTGCTAAGGACCACCCAGGAGTAGCCCTTAAACTGGATGTAGACATGTCGAATTTCCCAGAGCTTCTTCAAGCTAAAGTGGGTCACCCAGACCACACAGAGGCAGGACAGGAGATCTAGTGGAGTTTTGGTTTGGACTCCACTTCCAAAGAATGTGTGATGTCTTCTCCAGCACCGAGGAAACAGGCCAGAAAGGCTAGAGCCTATTCACTCATGGAAACAGCTTGGATGCAGTATATCATCCTACCACTTGGCTTCAGTAATGTGCATGAGTATCCACTGTCCTCATCTGAGGATCACAGCTTATGAATCCTAACTTGCGAATTTTCCCAAGAATGTTGTAAAAGCCATCTCTCCAATCTAGCCTAACCAATAGATTAAAGAAAGATTTCACTTTGTTTTCTCTCAATTGTCTTTGTATGATTCTTGGTAAATTCAGATTATTTTCATCAGTATTTTTCTAGAAAATTATTAACTAGGTAATTATATGTGCATTACAATTTTTAGATGACATGTGTTATATATATGTGCAAGAGTCACATCGTTTGTCATTCAGTTTATTTCTGCCCATGAGTTTTGGGAACAACACAATCAGAAATATCTACAACATGAAGATTATATCAGAGTGAATTCTGTGAACTGACAGTAGTAAATTGGGATTTGCTTTACTTTTTTTAAAGCCTGATTGTGCTGGTACAGTAGTTGAACTTACACCTAGTTGTATGTCTTTGTTTTATATGCGCAAAAGTAGAAAGTGATAAATGAGCATATTGAACCATTCTCTAGCTGAGAATGTTTGACCTTCTGAGTATCTATTACCACTGCCATGTTCTAAGCCTTTCTACTAAATCGCTTGAGCAATCCCAAATTGATATTGTTATTTAGAAGAAATTTTTCTTGTGTAAAGAGATATTAGTATGGTTACACTACAAGTCACCATATAATCTGATCTAAGCATAGAAATGCCTCTGAAAACCCAGGATGCTGCTTTTCCTTTAACCATCCGTCAACCCGATGACTGAGAGTGTAAGACAATTTTATTTATGATATTCCACTTTCCCCCGAAACCAAGAACAAGAGGTCTCATCAGTTTATAAAATATATAAAATTTCATCTAAGATAGATAAATAGATCTGCAAGTGATAGTTCTATAGAGAAAAGAGAAAACTCTGCTAATTTGTCTATTTCTTGAATAAGAGAGGTGGGGGGCTAACCCAAGAGTCATTTGTCAACCACCATGTGGAATCACTTATGCCAGACCGGGCCATCAATTAAATTGGAAAGCACTGCACTGCACTTTCTAGATTGTAGAAAAAATGCTTATACAAATGAAAAAGAGGGAGCAGCAAAACTGTACCTGATTGATCCAATCCCCCAAGTTCCTCCAGTTCTATTACCATAGATAGTCTTTCATCACCTCCTGGATTTTCACTACAACTGCAATGCAATACCAGCATCCAGTTACATATCCACACCACTGGTTAGCAGACACCCTAAGAAATCTCTCCAGTTTAGTCATTTATGTGTCAGTGAGCAGGGAGCCCCACTTCCCTCATTGCCAGAAAACTTACTTCTGCAGGACTGGAGTGATGGCCAGACATTTACAAGCCATTTTCTTTGGCTGACAATTTAGTTTTTAAACCCTTAATGGAGCATCTGCAACTACTGTTTTATTGACATAATTTCAAATGCAGTTGTGTTTCCAGTCATCTATGACAGTTTTAAAAGTTTGAAGAGACCAGGAGCTGGAGACAACAGTAGAGCAGATGTGTTTCATTGGGATTTGTTAACATCTTACTAAACTACGTTATAGAGACATTTCAGGAGGCAGGCATCAGCTCAAGCAACAACTCATCTTTAAACACACACTTCGATGTCAAGTGATAAAATGAGAACACACAAGCCACCAAACACCCAGCCCAGTATGCAACTATCATAGATATATATAAGGTGAATGAGTAAAACACAGTCTCGTAAGTGCCACGGCACAGTCATGTTATTAATTTTAAAGAAAATACACCTATTCATTAAGAAATGAAACAACCACTGAGCACCTATTATATGCAAGACACGGCCTTAGGTTCATGGGATCCATCAGTGACTAAGTTACATGAGT
Organism: Balaenoptera ricei; assembly: GCF_028023285.1. Taxonomy (NCBI): domain Eukaryota; kingdom Metazoa; phylum Chordata; class Mammalia; order Artiodactyla; family Balaenopteridae; genus Balaenoptera; species Balaenoptera ricei. The sequence continues at coordinate 70,074,059 of NC_082647.1, forward strand.
TCAAGGAGCTTCTGTTCTGTGGGGGGGAGAGAGGGGGTGGCAAAATCAGACTGAAACAAAAATAACAAATAAGTAAATTACAAATCTTCCCAGGAGGTGATAAGTGCAATGAAAAGATGAACAAGTGGAACATGGTAAGGGAGCTCCGAAGTACAGGGATTGGGGAGGGGTGTCAGGTCACAGAATCTTAGTCAGTATACTGTCTGACAAAGTGATATTTGAACAAACACTTAAAGGATGTGAAGGGATTAGGAATTATTTTTAAATAATAAATTATCAATTAAATATGAAAGTATAAAAAATTAATATGATAAATTGCACAACAATCTGATAAACAGAGCTGAAAACTAAAGTAAGTTGTCAGAGAGCAAGAATGATGGTAAAAACAAACTTTCCTCAATTCTCACTGTGCTCCTCCCAACTGTTTCTTTTCCATAACTCCCTTCTTCCTCATTTCCTGCTTCGCTCTTCTTTTCTTTCCCTGACAAATTCACATGCTTTTTCTCCCTTTATAGGTGTATTTTTAAAATTACATGAATAACTAGAAGTGCTTCCAAGAATACATTATTATTTTCCCAGGAAACCAACACACCCACTTACCTTGTTCTTGCTAGAAACACCTTTTTTTCTCTACTCAGGTTGTGACCATCAGAATTATAGTAAGCTCTATGTCTCATTTAATGATTTTAATTTTGTTCCTAAAAACTTGCCGTAAAGTGAAAGGTCGTAAATTGAAAGCAAAATTCATTAATTTTAAAGGGAAAGTATGAGGTATATTATTCCAATCCAAAATACTCAAAAAAATTCTATAGACTGGAATATATATATCAAGTGAACAATGAAAACAAGTTTACATAAATAAATAGTATGAATAAATACAAACAATAGTTTGAAAATAAAACTCTGAACATAAATTGTAATGAAGTTTATTTTACTCACCAAGGAAGGGACTGAATAAGGGATGGCAGTCGCAGTTGGTGCTTATCTTCAGACAGGAATTTGAAAATTGGATCTGCTGGATATATTAGTTTCCTAGGGCTGCCATAACAAATGATCACAAGTTGGGTGGCTTGGAACAACAGAAATTTATTCTCTCATAGTTCTGAAAGCCAAAGGTCCAAAATCAAGTCCAAAAGCCTTGGCAAGCCTTCTGGAGTCTCCGGGGGAGAATCTGTTCCATGCCTCTCAGCTTCTGGAGATTGCAGGCAATCCTTGGCATTCCTTGGCGTGTAGATGCATCATTTTAATCTCTGCCTCTGTCTTCACATGGTGTTCTCCCTCTGTGTCTCTGTGTCCAAATTTCTGTGCTTATGAAGACATCAGTTGTTTGATGAGCACTCACCCTCCATTAAGATCTTATCATGACTTGATTACATCTACAAAGACCCTATTTCCAAATAAGCTCCTATTCACAGGTACCAGAGTTCAAGATTTGACCTTATCTTTTTGGGGGACACAATTCAACCCACTGGAAAAGAATTTCTTTAAGACTGTGACGAAATAAAGGCTAAACCTGAGAGCAGTGGAACATGTGGAAACATGGAAACATGTACAAAAGAGACTACAGATTCAGAAGATGCAACATCTGTCTTCTCACCTGGCATACTAACACAGAGCAAGAATGTTTTGTTTCATCCAAACATGATGCTCAATTTGAATTTGTTGCAAATGATATTCTTATTAGAAATTACTGTGTTAAGTAATTGGCAATTGTGACTTTTCCTGGAAATATGTTGTTGATTTAGTATACAGTTTTCAGTACATTTTGGGATGAAACAGTTATTTCAAAAAAGTGTTATTTTGAGAAAAGTGAGCTGTTATGGTGAAACTGGTCAATTGAACAGTCATAATGTGAAGTAAATCTATATCTTTAGACTCAAGAGCAACTCAACTGTAATCTAGAGTCATCGTTTGTTTTCATGATAATGTACTAAAAGCAGTATTTCCAATGTATGCTACTGAGTAGGCCCTGAAAATTCTTAAATATCCCTATAGTGTATAATTTCTGCATAAAAATGGAGGAAGAGAAAAAAGGTTGTTGCCATGTGGATGTTGCAGGTTCATTTTCTGATTAAGTAATTTGAACACCAACTGTTATTGGTTGAATTATGTTATGTTCCCTCAAAATATATGTTGAGGTCCTAACTCCTAGTACCTCAGAATGTTATTTGGAAATAGGGTCTTTGCAGATGTGCTCAAATTAAGGTGAAGTCATTAGGGCCCTAATCCAATATGAATGGTGTCCTCATAAAAGAAATGTGCACAGAGTCAGACACTGTGTGAAGAGGTTTTACGAACCTTTATCTTCACATAGATAAAGGCATAACACCATGCATGTACAGATGAAGGCTGAGATCAGGGTGAGGCATCTATAAGCCAAGGAACACCAAAGATTGCCAGAAAACCACCAGAATCTAGGAGAGAGGTGTGGAAAAGATTGTCTCTTACAGCCAATCCTGTCAATACCTTGACCTTGGATTTATAGCCTCCAGATCTGTGAGACAATAAATTTCTATTGTTTAAGACACCTAGTATGTGGTACCTTGATACGGTAGCCCTAGAAAACGAATACATCTCTTAGTGTCAGAAAATTTTATGCCTCTTGGTGTGAAGGGGGCTAAAATTGATATGACATAAAAATTTAAAGTTATTTATTATATGGCATGGACCTTCACGTTTGGTCTTGAACAATGGAAACCTCAAATACTGAATGCCAGGGGTCTATCCTATACTGGAGCTTCCCAGTACAACCGTGTCCCTACCTCTCTGGGAGAGTATGGTTTAATTATTGCTCCAATGAGAGATGAAACTCAGGTTCCTGTAACAAGGGTGGTCAGTGGATGAAGCTGCATCTCTTCTCTTTCACTTTGGGTGACTTAACTCCAAAGAGGAGTCTGAGATGGCACTGAAATGTAACATATATGTAGCAGTAACTCCTCACTACCAGCATAATCTCCACGTTTTTATTCCTTCCTTTGTGAGAGATGATAGCGGAAGGCAAGTACCCAGCTAAAAATATATTTCTCAGCCTCACCTGCTCAAACGATGCTCAGTAAGACGCAAGCACATCTCATAAGCAAGATGCAATAAACAGTTGGATGAGACCTCTGGAAAAGTTTATTAAGCTGACAAGTGCCCCTTCTTTGCTTCTTCCTCAAAAACTGGTTGCAAGGTGTTGAGGTCCAGCAGTCATTTGGGGACCATGAGTGGAAGGCTAAGAAATTCATCCCAGAATCCCTGACACTCTTGTGCTATTGAACAGCTATCAGTATTGAACAGCTATCAGTAACTGCCTATCTCTATACTTTTTATTGGTTGACAAATATACAACCATAGATATTTAAATCACACAAGTCAGCAGCCTGTCACTGGTAGCCAAATGCAATTCTTAACTGATATTAAAATCTATTCTTGCAGTAGACACTCCCTTGGTTTCCAAGTTTCCAGTTAGCTTGATCTGAACTTGTCACACTTTACAATGCAGATGAATACACTAACATTCTTCATTTTTGTCACTGAAATAAACATTTGACCATGAGAACGTTACTGCACATTTCAAGGAACATAATTCTAATGAAACCATAATAAATATTTTTACTCTGAGGATTATTCTTGTTTTATCAGGTGACTACTTCAGAGATAAAGAATATTACCCCTCAAAAAAACCTTTAAATTACTTAATTTTTTTTTTTAATTAATCAGAACAAGTAATCATTTTTCAAAGCCACAAAATGGGTAAGACCTAACTATCTGGTGTGAGTTTCACAGAGTTTTCAATTTTGTAGGCAGCCAAAAAGAGATGAAGGTGGCAATCGTTATTCACTGATTCACTGAGACCTCTACAAATAGCTTCACTAGCAGTGGAGTGGAAATTAAAAAAGGAAGAATGTGAGGGATTCTTTGGGGATATTAACTACCTTTTTGGAACCCAAGTAATGTCTAGAGCATAATTCTAAGAGTACTGGTAGGTGTAACATGGAAAACACTTTAAAAAATATACCACAGAACCACTTACCTGGGGACCTACCAGGTAAGTTTGTTTTATTCATGTCTTATGGATAAGAGATAAATGGAAGCCATTCTTTGCTTTTAATAATTCCTCTTTCCTTTCTCCATTCAAAGAAAAATTTTAAAAAATAGAGGAAAAAGAAGGCGATCATCTGAATTCCTTAAAAATTGAGGTTACAGCATTGCCTAAGATTAAGCGTATGTAATCTTCAATATTATAAAGTTAAAAGTATGTGGTCAAAATATTTTTGTTTTTGTTTTTTTAAAGAAAGTGAGGTTTTAAGAGATTTCCCCATGCTTTCCTAGTTAAAAGAGCTTATTAAAAACCTATGCTTTTTTCTGCACTTTCCCCCTTAAAATTGTATTATTTCGCTTAAGAAGTCTTAGCTCAATTCAATTACTTGGCATTGTTTCTTTGAAGGTGTCATCGTCCATGTGAAAAAAACAAGTTGCCCATGTTGACCAAGTACCTGAGATGCTTCAGATGGTTTGCTTTTTCTTCTTGGCTACAACATCTAGGCTCAGCAAAACTGTCTTAGTCAAGGGCACAAGTAAAAATATTTTTAATTGATCACCATTCCAGAAAAGTCAGCCAATAAAGCCTTTTTAGGATAGCTCTTCCCGGGCTGATAAGTCACTCATTGACAATCTTAAGCAACGGCAGACTTCACTTAAAAAATACACTGTAGTTCTTAGCCAAAGGAACAAAAGTCACAAGTGGTTCCAGCATTCTCATCTTTCTTTCCTCCTAGTTGAAGATTTTCACTTTAGGACTTCTGATTCTGCTACTATTGTAAGTGCTTCTTCTTCCCTTCCAATCACCATTCTCTCATCTTTTTATTTTCATAGCCATTATCCTTCCAAATCCTGTTTCTGAATGACATCATTCTTGAGTTCTTTGACACTTACCTAGATACTTAAGTGTAATATCTCAAACGTGTTTTGCATCTTGGAGTATAATGAGATTTCATGTTCATTATCTTATTTCTGAGGAGGCAGGTCAGGCAGGGAGAATCATAAATACAAGTTCTGACACTGAGGATCAGACAGCTACTTATAACTCAGCCAGTATCACATATATGCTAAGTGACAGAGCCAAGACTAGCATCCAGTCTTCAACCCCTCGTCCAGTTCTTCATTCACTCTGCTGTGCTTCTACACTCACTTTTGAAATGGGTACTTTTGCCCCATCAACTAGGAAGGTGACTGAAGTGACTCATGGGAGACAGAATTCTCTCCCAGTCAGACATGTCTCCAAATTGAATTATTAACATTGCTGAAGGTTTAAGAAGTTACTAAGGTACAGAAAAATGTTATTTTGAAATAAACAATTTATATTATGTTACTCTTGACAATTAGGTCATTTACCAAAACTATAATATTCAATGCCATTCATGCAAATCTAACACAAAGCCATTCTTAAAAGCTGAACAAATGGCAAATGTTTCCAGAGGTATCCCTGGCCTGAATTATGTGGTTACCTTAGGGAATTTTATGAATCCAGGTACAGGATGTCATAACAATGTCTGCTTGGGTCAGAGAGCTTCTGCTCCTAGATTTACAGGACATTTGGCTTGTATTCTTTGTTCCTCTATCTCATCAGTTATTTCTAAGGAGACCTATATTGCCACAGTCTTGAAAAATGGTCTTCAGGGTTAGGGAAGGATGAAGATTGGTGGCAAAAATCCAGTTTTTCTCCTCTGTTCTTCCAATTCCTACTTAATTTTAGCTCTGTCTGTAGCCATGAGAATCAGCCTAGCATAAACACAAAAATAAGGTTGAGTAAGCACACCCAGAGCCTAAATAAATTAAACCAAACTTTGTAGGTGAGGGTATAAGTAGCTGGAAGCTTAAAAATCATGTATACCTGTATTTTCTCTTGATTATTTTTCTGTTTTTGCTTAGCCATCTTTGTTGGAGAGATATTCTGAGTTTATTTATTAGAGAAAAAAATGTTAAAACTTCTCTCACATTAGGAAGTAATTTGCTGGGACTTCCTTGGCGGTCCAATGGGACTTCTAATGCAGGGGGTGGGGGGTTCAATCTCTGATTGGGGAACTAAGATCCCACGTACTGTGTGGTGTGGCCAAATAAATAAATGCCATTAAAAAAAAAAAAAAAAACAAACGGTTAAGACGGTAATTTTAAAAAAAAGAAGTAATTTGCTAAGTCAATGATCCATTCAATAAGTACCCACTGAGAGCTTATTTTGAGAGACACTGTGGTAAGTACTGGGGATAGAATATGAACCAGACAAGTATGGTCTTGCCTTGATGAAGCTTACCGTCAATGGAAGTGTACAAAAGTAAAAATAAAAATTAAACATAATAAGGGCTGCAACAGTGAGAATATAGAATTCTATGAGAAAAATTAGAACAAAACATTCCTGTGGGCATAGCTAAGATTAAATACAATCCACTGTATATCTGGTTTAACTCAATTCAAACTTCCTCCTACTCTTAAGAAATTATATAGAAATAAAAATAAATAAGGGTGATATTATTATAAGGATAACCTTGAGCTTGCTATAACATAGAGAAAAATGTAGATCATTCTTAAATTTGAATCCATTAATAATTTTTGTATTCTATTAATTGCAATGTAGTGTCTTCTAATACTATGTGACATCCTCTTTCTAAATATGAAGAGATTATTTTGAACATTAGAGTAAAATAAAAAGACATGCTCTTTTATGCTAATAATTTTTTTGTCACAGTAGGACTCCATCTTCCTTGACTTGTGTCTTGAAGTGGCTGCACTTATGGGTGTAAGTCCATGTGAAAATAAAGTCACCAAAATCCATTAATATGGTAGGAGATGGGCAGCTACAGCTAATGTTCATCTATACTTTTAATGAAGAAATTATAAATTATTTATTACTTTTAATAAAGAAATTATATTATTCTACAAGATGGTCAGTGCTTTAGTGTGGTCATACAAATATATCACATTTTCAAATTGCTCACCCAAATTCACTGCTAAGAACGTTTGCCTGATAACCTGATACTGATTTTAATAAAAAAAATAATAATGAACTGGAGCACATTACAAATTACTTTTCTTAACTCAGCAAATTTACATAGAGTTTCTACGAGAAATAACCAAGAAACCTTGGCAAGATTCTATACTGATTTTACAGTGTCATTCCAGGGAAAGAACTTGCTGTAGTAGAACCCCTAAATCTCCACTGCCAAAATCTTAGCTCTGAGTTGATGATTTGAAAAACAATACCACCACCACCCAAACTGAATGAACATGAACATCTATTTCTGTTTATGAATATGTACTGCTATCATATTGTTTAGGAAATATTTTCCACAAGAACTTTATTCCTATCATCAGGACAGCATAACTAGGACATGTGATAATAAATGCTCCAAGATTAGCCAGCTGTAATTTGAATTTTAGTCTTGAGTCAGGCCAGAGCTATTTTGGTACTAATTTAATAAAGAAATACCTTGTTGAAGGTTTACTTCTTCCTTGTCTTTTTAACAGTATACATATCCACTTGATCAATGATGCAAATCTAACTACAGGAGATCCATGGAACTGACAGGAATCATGGTACTCCAATCCATAGAATCTGAGTAAATGTTTGCCAAACTCAGATTTACATCAGTCTAAAATAAATACCTTCTAGTTTCTCTATCTAGTCGTGTTTCCTAAAGGGCTACCAAGTTTGACAGCTGCTATAGTTATAGCTATAGGCAATCCTATTTTAGAGCTGATAGTACAAAAAAACCCAAAAAACAAAAAACCACCGCACACACACACACACACACAATTTTTTTAATGTTCACATTTCCCAAGAGAGTAGTTGTCAGCTATCCAGGGAATGTGTCTATGTGGGCCAAACCACAGAGAAATATTCTTATCTAGTGTATATTTATTTTACTATTTGCCATATTATAAATATAATCCAAATTTCCCTTTCTTCATGAAATGTTAATACATGTGTTCTAATCTGAAGCTGGAAATCTGTGTCATACCACTGCTCTTAAAAGAATAGCAAAATAAAAAATTTCATATTATATCCAGATATTTTTACTTAATACATTTAAAAAATCTACATTTATATAACTAGCCTCAAATAATAATTAAATTATGCATAATATTAAAAAATAGAAAAGTGGCCTTAGTCTTTAAATACATTTCAAAAAGAAAGAAAATATTCTTATTCATGAATTAAGTAATATACTTTCTGTGAATGTTTTCATTGAGTATATGGTATATAGTACATGCTTGAAAAAGATTTTTGAATTTATTGAAAGAACAAATTAAGTATCTAATTGTATACATATATCTAATCACATTAGCATAATGTTAACTGTGGTATTCTAAACATTCATATATCCAGTCCAATATAAAACCCTTTTTCACTAATTCACTTAAAAACTGTACTTTCAAAACAATAAAAAATAATCATACTTATTTTTTAAAGTTTCTTGCTGTCTTCTCTTTTAAAAAAATAACAGTTTCTAATTAAAATTTGACTTTTTAATAATTTGTAGCTTAAGGAATTTGAGCACACATATTTGCTTTCCTTTCCTGTGGCACCCCACTTAAAATGATAGTAAAACAATAACAACAGAAACAACAACAACAATAAAGAATACACTCATAACAGTGAAAGAAATAGAAGGAGAATTTAACAAGAACAACAAAAAGTAGATGAGGAGAACTAATTTTCTGGCAGTTGGGCAGCCTAGATACTCTAACATAACTTGCCCTGAAAATAACTAAAAATGCTGGATACAATGTACACAGCATCAGTTGAATTTGTGGGTATGCTATAAAGAGGTAAGGATTATTTAAGCAAAAACTTGGTTTTACCTTGAAGATATTTGTCAAACCCAGGTAATCTTGAGCTATAGTTTTCAAAATTTCACAAATCATGGGAAACATGAAGTAAACCCTAGAGCCAAGCCAATATGGAACTCTTACAGATGATTTTTCTACATAAGCTAGAGAGGACATGGTGCCATATTCTTGATTTGAATATAAGTGAATGTTATCTCCTACAATCTCTTACTTTCCCACCCTCACCCTACCCTTCCAACTTCCACCACCACCTACACCTTTTCTGCTAATGATAAAAAGAAAAACGTCCTGAAGTGAAATTTGGTGCTGGCAGAGGAATAAAAATTAACTCACTTAAGAATTCATAAATACAAATAGTTTGTCAGTGAATTTTACAAATCAATGCTATACTAGCTGGAATACCTAAAGAATTTTAGGTCATGAGCTTATTTTGAAGTGGTCTAAGATCAGTAGTAAGTACAGGCACTGGCAGAAACAACTTTTCTGAGGGACACCAGTCTTAAACCAAGGCCTTAAGGAAATACAGGCTAAACTTCAAAGAAACATGAACTCATACTCAAAAATCACCAAACATGTAGGAAACCAAGCACCATGAAGGAAAGCCAGCAGAATTAACAAATAGCAGAATCAGACAAAAATAGGAACAAAGAACAATGGCAACAATGAGAAAATAATAATGAACATAGCAGATATTAATCCAGCTACGTCAATAATCACTTTGAATGCCTAAATGCACCAATCAAAAAATAAGACATTGGGTTTCCCTAGTGGCACAGTGGTTAAGAATCTGCCTGCCAGTGCAGGGGACACAGGTTCGAACCCTGATCCGCGAAGATCCCACGTGCCACGGAGCAACTAAGCCCATGAGCCGCAACTACTGAGCCTGCGCTCCAGAGCCCGCGAGCCACAGCTCCTGAAGCCTGGGCGCCTGGAGCCCGTGCTCTGCAACAAGAGAAGCCACTGCAATGAGAAGCCTGCGCACCTCAACGAAGAGTAGCCCCTGCTCACCACAACTAGAAAAAGCCCGCGCACAGCAACAAAGACCTAACGCAGCCAAAAATAAATAAGATAAATAATAATAAAATTCTTTTAAAAAGTATACGTTAAAAAAAAAAAGATAGACGTTGTCAGAGTGGATCTAAAAACAAGATCCAATTATATGCTGTCTACAAGAAAACCACTTTTAATATAAACACAAATATAGATTAAAAGTAAATAGATGGAGAAAAGTATACCACACTAACACTAATCAAAAGAAAGCAAGAGTAGCTATATTAATTTCAGACAGAGCAGAACTCAGCAACATCATCAATCAGTTGGATATAGTTAACATCTAAAGATTACTTCATCCAACAACAAAATACACATTCTTCTCAAGTTCATATGGAACATTCACCAAGATAGATGATATTCTGGGCCATAAAATACACCTTAACAAATTTAAAAGGATAGAAATCATTCAATGTCTGCTCTTAGACCACAATGGGATTAAACTAGAAATCAATGACGGAAAGACATTTGGGAAAGATACTGTATTTGAGAAAAGCCCAAAATACATGGAGATGACACAACACACTTCTAAATAACACGTGGTTAAAGAAGAAATCTCAAGAGAAATTTTAAAATATTTTAAACAAAATGAAAATTAAAATCCAACTTATCAAAATGTGTTGGGATGCAGAAAAAGTAGTGCTTGGGGGAATATTTATAGCATCAAATAAATATATTAGAAAAGAAGAAAGATTTAAAAATCAATCACGTAAGTTTCCAATTCAGGAGACTAGGAAAAAAAAAAGAGCAAATTAAATCCAAAGTAAGCAGAAGACAAGAAACAATAAGAATTAGAGCACAAATCAATAAAATTGAAAATAAGAAATCAACAGAGAATATCAATGAAACCAAAATTTATTTCTTTAAAAAGATTAATAAAATTGATAAGCCTCTATCCAGACTAAAAGAGAGAGGACACATATTATTATTATCAAAAGTGAAAGAGGGAACATCACTATGGATTGCATAGACATTAACAGGATAGTAAAGGAATACTATGGACAACCCTATTCCCACAAATTAGAAAACTTATATAAAATGGACCAATTCATTGAAAGACACAATTTGCCAAAATTCACACAGGGAGAAATAGACTATCTGAATAGATTTATATCTATTAAAGAAAATGAATCAATAATTAATAACCCTCAGAAACAGAAAGCACCTGGCCCAGATGGGTTCACTGGTAAATTCTACTAAACATTTAAGGAAGAAATTATACCAATTCTCTACTATCTCTTTCAGAGGATAAAAGCTAAGGAAATACTTGCTTCCTAACTCATTTTATGAGGCTAGCATTACCTTAATTTCAAAACAAGACAAAGACATCATAAGAAAAGAAAACTAAAGACCACTATTTCTCATGAACATAGATGTAAAAATCCTCAACAAAATATTAACTATTTGAATCTAACAATGCATAAAAAGAATTATACACCACAACCAAGTGGGATTTATCCCAGGTATGTGAGGCTGGTTCAACATTTGAAAAGCAATTAATATAATCCATCACATCAACAGATCAAAAAAGAAAAATCACATGATCATATCAATAGTTGCATAAAAAGAATTTCACAAAATTTAACACCCCTTTATGATAAAAACTGTCAGTAAGCTAGGAATATAGGGAGTGAACATCTTCAACTTAATAAATAATCTACCAAAAAACCTACAGCTAATATCACACTTAATGGTGAGAAACTCATAGCATTCCTACTAACATCAGACAAGGATGTCCCCTCTCAGTCCTCCTTTTCAACACTGTACTGGACTGTCTAACTAATGCATAAGACAAGGGAAAAAAAGATACAGAGATTGAGAAGGAAGAAATAAATGTCTGTTTGCAGATGACATGATCATCTATGCAGAAAATCTGAAAGAACTGACCAAAAACTCCTGGAGCTAATAAGCAATTATAGCAAAGTTGCAGCTTATAAGGTTAATATACAAGTCAGTCATTTTCATATGCCAGCAATGAACAAGTGGAATCTGAAATTAAAAACATAATACCATTTACATTAGCACCCAAGGATGAAATATTTGGGTACAAATCTAACTAAAGATGTACAAGATCTATGTGAGGAAAACTATAAAACTCTGATGAATGGAATCAAAGAGTAACTAAATAAATGGAGAGATATTCCATATTCATGGATATTCCATATTTATGGAAGACTCAATATTATCAACATGTCAGTTCTTCCCAACTTGATCTATAGATTTAATGCAATCCCAGTCAAAACCCCAGTAAGTTATTTTGTGGATATCAACAAACTGATCCTAAAATTTATATGGAGAGGCAAAAGACCCAGAATAGCCAACATAGTATTGAAGACGAAGAACAAAGTTGGAGGACTAACACTACTCAATTTCAAGAGTTACTATAAAGCTACAGTATTCAAGACAGTGTAGTATCAGTGAGAGAATAAACAGATCAATGAAACAGACTGGAGAACCCATTAATAGACCCATACAGATTTGATCTTTGACAAGAAGCAAAGGCTGTACAAGGAGAAAAGATAGTCTCTTCAACAAATGGTGCCAGAACAACTGGACTTCTGGGTGTGCAAAAAAAAGAATCTAAACACAGACCTTACACCTTTAACAAAAATTAACCGAAAATGGGTCACATACCTAGGTATAAATCACAAAACTATGAAAATCCTAGAAGATAACATGGGAGAAAACCTGGATGACCTTGGGCTGGCAATGACTTCAGATACAACATGAAAGGCACAATCCATGAAAGAAAGAATTGATAAGCTGGACTTCATTAAAATTAAAAACTTCTGCTACGCGAAAACAATGTTAAGAGAATGAGAAGACAAACTACAGACTGGTAGAAAATATTTGTAAAAGACACAGCTGATAAAGGACTGTTATACAAAATATACAAATAACATTTTAAAACTCAACCATGAGAAAATAAATGACCTGACTAAAAAATGGGCCAAAGATCTGAACAGACACCTCACCAAAGAAGGCACACAAATGTAAAATAAGCATATAAAAAGATGCTCCACATCATGTGCCATCAGGGAAATGAAAATTAAAACAATAATGAGATACCACTGCATACCTATGAGAATGGCTAGAATGGTCAGTGTTCAAATCTGAAACACCGACAACACCAAACGCTGGCAAGGATGTGAAGCGACAGGGACTCTAGAACATTGTCGGTAGGAATGCAAAATGGTACAGCCACTCTGGAAGACAACTTGGCAGTTTCCTACGAAACTAAACATATTCTTACCATATGATCCGCCAGTTACACTTCTTGGTATTTACTCCCCAAAGCTGAAAACTTATATCCACACGAATACCTGCACACATATGTGCATAGCAGCTTATTCATAATTTCTAAGACTTGGAAGCAACCAAGATGACCTTCAGCAGGTGAATGGGTACATTCAAGCAATGGATTATTACTCAGTACTAAATAGAAATGAGCTATCAAGCCACGAAAAGACTTGAACCTTAAAAACCTATGACTAAGTGAAAGAAGCCCATCTGAAAAGGCTACATACTATGTCATTTCAATTATACTGCATTCTGGAAAAGGCAAAAATTACGGAAATTTAAAAGGATCAGTGGTTGCCATGAGTTGAGGGAGGGGGAAGGATGAATAAACAGCACAAAGGATTTTTAGGGCACTGAAAGTATTCTGTGTGATAACATGATACATGTCATTATACATTTGTCCAAACCCATAGAATGTACAAAACCAAGAGGCAACCATGATGTAAACTATAGACTTTGGGTCATTATGATATGTTAATATAGATTCATCAATTGTGACAACTGTACTAGTCTGGTGAAGGATGATGTTGGTGATGAGGGAGGCTGTACATGTATGGGGCCAAGAGTATACGGGAAATCTCTATAGCTTCCGCTCAGTTTTGCTGTGAACCTAAAACATTATTATAAAAAATTTTTTTTAAAATATTAGCCTTAGGGAAATAAATGTTTTAGATTAAAAATAAAAACAAGTAGCAGGACACAAAATTAGAACTTACAAGTAGCTGCCTCTTTGGAGCAGAACTGTGGGTAGAAAGACATGTGGATTAGAAAACTGCTGTTTTTCATTATAAGTCCTCCTGTACTAGGTGATCTTTTTCCTATTAAAATGAACCACCTGCATCTGAATCGATAAATGGATAAATAAATAACACAAAACTAATACAAAAGGACTCTTGTACAGAGCTCTTATCATTCACGTGACTAGTGGCTGCCCAGCCTTCTCTTACATCCTCCACTTGACACTATTTTTACTTCTTTGTCCATATATGCTATCCCATATCATGAGGTATAATGATATCTCTCCTCCTTTGCAGCAAGAGAGTCTAAATAAATCCCAGAGCTGAACTGCAGGAAGTTTCTTCAACAGCTTATAAAATATTCTGTAATCACCACTACACGTGAGCTGAGATGCATGTCAGTCATGGAGGAGGAACAGAAAGAGGCAACTGAGAATCGCTGGGATCATTCAAGCTGATCATTCAAGCTAATTTATAGCCAAATGTATTCTCTTCCTCCTACAGTTAAAAGAAGAAAAAAGCAAAGTTCCAGTCTCGTCTTCCTATTGCTAGTTGTAATTCAGTCGTCCCTCCAATTTGCTTTCCAAGAGACTTCTCCCAATACATAACAACCCAGGAACATGGAAACCCCAAATCACACCTTTCTAAAACTATCCCATGTTGACGAACAAACAGTACAGTAGAGAACTGTATTGAAGGGATGATTAATATCCCAGTTTTGATTTTTCTATATTTTGTTTAGTAACTCACCACGTTTTCCCATGTCCTGTCTTTACTATGTATTTTCTAAAGCTTTACTTTATCAGAACTGAATGAATCTTGCATTTCATATCATCTTCAAAGCTATGCAAAGAGAGAAGAGAGAATAATTTCACAGACTAGGTTTCCCAAAAAGAACAGATCAGTAAGAAATCATTGCCAATCTCATGATGAGATATATTTATAGGTTTGGAGTACTTAATATACATTAGCACAATACAATCACTGAGATGACAAAAATAACCACAAACACATCAGAATCCGTGTTTCACCTCACTGGACCTGCAGATGCTTTCCATTCTCATGCAAAGAGCAGAGTTTTCACAGAGCAGTTTACCTAAATCTGAATCGTAAATAGGGAAAAAATTATGTATTTGCCCCAAATCTCTCAGGCATTTTAACGTGCCTACATGTATGGAGCGTGGGGTGCCCTTGCACATATGCGCAGATGAAGTTAATATACCCACATACATGGCATGGACACTGGTTTTCGTGCTGTTCCTCCAACACACCACGTGTCCTGCAAGCTTGCGGCTCTTCATTTACTGTTCCTCTACCTGCCACGCTCTCCCGCAGTTCGCAACACGGTTCACTCCGGCCACAACTTCACGCTTTGCTCAAATGTCACTTTCTTAGTGAGGTGTCCCCAGATTACCAAATCTGAAATCACAGCTCCTCCATCCCAGCAACTCTGAACACTTCTTCCCTGTTTTATTTTCCTCCAGAACACTTAATACCTTCTATTGTATCTATAATATACGTATTTCTTTTGTTCTCTAACATCCATATGCCTTGCACACTGAGATGCTCAAAAAGCATTTTTTTGAATGCTTGAATGAATTTGAAGACGATGCAAATGATGTCAGCTTGGTATCCTGATAAACTTTTTAAGGTGTCAGTTCTCCACTATAAACATGCATTTCCTTTTACATCTCAGTAAAACTATATATTCTTTCCAATGCCCAAATGTTGTTTTGATTTTTTTTTTGCTCAAGAGATTTCTTAGCTTCCCCCATTTTCAATTGCTGTATCTCACCGGCCTTCTAGTCTGTCTTCATCCAGTGTTTATTTGACATTTCCTAGTTTACTGAGGACTACCTCAACAAAGAGGGGTTTTCCAAGCAAAAAAATTCCCACAAAGAAAAAAAATCAACCCTGCTACAGGAAAGAAGAGAAATTGCTGCAGGAGGTCATGTAAACAAAGTGAAAAATATCTGGGAATTATAGGCAAGTGGTCCACCCAGAAGGAGAGAGAAATTGGACTGCCCAAGGAACCCCTTGCTCCCATTCCTCAGATGAGATGTCTCTGGCAGGGGTCCCATCTACCCCCTCTCAATGGGCAATAATTTTCCAGGACAGCCATTTGGACACGTGGCTACTTTCCAGTCACTTGAGAAGTTCTCCAGCAACTGTGTCCTAAGATGTCTACAGCGTAGGTATGATTTCAGAAGATGAATCTGCCTGAATGATTTCTTGCCTGGACTTGGCTGGGACTTTTTTCCATCTATTCTAATTTTTTTCAGTCTACATTTTTATGAGTATTGAATAATAAGAGTATTTTAGTTTAGATGTCTCTAGTAGCTGAGATCAAGTCTTAGACAAAAGACTTCTAAGGCTGAAATATATAGAGAGAAGAGTTCAGGATGACATCATGTTGTATGCACACCAGAAGTGACCACAAATAACCTACAATAACCTTTAAAATTAGTTTTTTCCTGACTTCATAAAACAATATTTTATTTGGCAGGCATATATTGGCAAGCTCTTTCAAAAGCTCTATTTGTTTTCTGTATCCAGGAAGACACAACCAGTGTTTTCACATAGGTTTCCTTCTATGCTGTGGTTTTGCCATTTTCTGCTTCTTATGAGTGGCTGCTGCAGAATATTTTTCTTTGAGACATTTATTAAGAGTAACAAGGGTATGAATGAAAAACCATCCGTATAACAATACAGGGTGGGTTTCTGCTTCCACATGCAATGCTGACCAAATCCAAAGGACAGAAGTTGAATATATCAACAGTGATACAGTTGCTTTACTCTGAGGTTATATAATAACATGCAGCTGGATAAAAATATATTATAGTACACTGAAGGGAATCAGTCCATGTGTCCTTTGATGTGTTAATTAAACCCAAGGTTAGAAAGAGAAATGTTGCATCATAACCTAGTTTAAAAAAAAAAAGTTATAAAATTATCCAAGCCAAACTGAGGTATAACAGAGAACAGGAAAACAATTTCAAAGTTATCTCATAGGTATGCCAATTGTTCCCCTTTAAAAAAAAAATGTTCCTATTACAAAATAAAAGTGATATTTTTTCTAAATATTTTAACATATTATAAAATCCTTCTGAATCTGATTAATTTCATATTACTCAGGTTTCTGAATTAATTCACATCACAGTTTTTCAAACTTCTACTATTTCCTAGAAGACAAAGATGATTATGTATAAATCCTTTCAAATATAATAAAAGCAAAATTTAAATTTCCCAAATAAACAGCACTTCTAGAATAAGTCACTATATTTCATTTTCTTCTTTTGGTTCCTATTAATCTTTTACTGTCACACAGGCAAAAGAGGAAGGTTCCAATAATTAACCTTGTGCTGTTGACCTAACCAGAATTAACTGGCTACGCAACAATTTAGTTGTCCATATAAAAACAGGAAGAGAGATTTCCCCAAGTAACCCTTATTCACCATGAGAAAAACAGCTGGTGCTCTCTCTTTCCATATAAGCCTGTGAAGCATGGATGAAAGGATGTATATTTCTGATATCCTCTCTTGTAAATGGGTGGTTTTTTCAGTGGAAATATGCCAACATTCAGTTCCTGAGAAGCAGGGGCCCAAAAAATTCTGGTCAAAATATTTAGAAGTATATCTTTATAAGAGGAGGTCTGTGAAAATGAACCAAGTTTCCTCACCAGTGTTACATGAATGATCACTGCAAGATAATAGTGGAAACCTATACCTTTTCCTCCTACGAAAGGAGGGAAAGATTAATTAAAAAACATTGCCCTCCAACAACAAAAATCAAAGTTTTAGTACCAGACTTCTTTGTGTCCTGTTTTCCAGTAGTTCTGCTACATTTCCCACAGTACACTGCTGGGATTTTCTATTTTTTATTTTCGCTACGCATGCTCACACATCTGTTGCACATGTGTGATCAACCGACTAGATTTTTGAGCCAAATGTCCTGTTAAATGGACAGAGTGGGCAGAACGTTCCTTTGAGAGTTAGATTCTGCCTCTGGTGGATTGCCTCCAAATGCAATGGTGTAATAAAGAAAAGAAATCTGCTCATTTGAATTGCATTGAAATGAACTGTGTCCTCTCCTAAAATACCATATGGTAATGATCCCTGGAGGTATGGCACATAACACCTAGGTCTGGCAGACTCCAGTGGAAGGCTGTAAACGTCCCTGCGTAGTCAGACTGTGAAAGGCAAGATAGTTGACAAGAAGCATGCAGGGTGAAACAAGAATCCTATCTGATGTCCCTCAACCAACTTGAAAGAGAGGAGATTGAACAAAGAAATCCTAGCAAGCTGTCCCGGAGAAATCCTTCTCCCACTAAAAAGCAGTTCTTGGATCTCACCTCCAGTAAAGTGAAACCGTATGGAAAGAAAGCTGTTTCACCTGAGCGGTAGCCAGAGTTTCTTTGCAACAAATTATCTCAATAAGACTCAAGCGTATGTCTGCAAAGCAAAAGGCCGTCTTCATAATCAAACCTCCACCAGAGCTAAGAGCAGATGGGTCCAGTAACCAGAGGCGCTGAGAGTCCTGCCGCTACTCTGACTATAGCACTCTCAGTGAACATGATCCTACAGTGGGTAGTCGCTGGTGACCTACACGCCATTCTGTGAATCCTCTCAAGGGACACCCCCCGCCCCACACACACACCAGTCCTTTTTAGGGGGGAGAAATTCAGGTAACTCTGGTGGTGAGGTACTGACATGTCTGTATGCCAGACAATAGAAAAGAATAGCCTATTTTATCCCCTATGGCAATAAGGTACTGCTATAGAAATTCAAGTATGGGTTTTAACCACAATAAAACCCCAGTAGCCATTGGTAGTTGTAAAATTTTCATCTACGTCATCAGTTCAATTCTGGCCTTTCATTTTTCTTGAAAACAGACAAATCTGCCACTAATTTAGTCCCTAATCAAATATGTTTCTAGAAATAATGCAGGAAATTACCTCAAGACATGAAGTTATTCCTGCCTGAATTTTTTTCTATTCTAATAATTTGATCATAATGGTGTATGTCTGCTAATGGGGTGAAAGAATTCCTAAAACTTCAGTTTCTTTTCAATCATCACCTTTTCTTTTTCTAGAAGCTTTGACAACTGAAGTCCATCCATATACCCAAATTTAAACAATGGATTCATTATACTTGTTCTTAACTTTCCTGAAATTTTGTTTTATTTTTCATGTCAAATGTGACTTTGTGTTTTGATTTCTACAATTCCCTTGTGATAATTTTGAGGAAGCTCAGTTATGATTAATTATAAAACACAGATATTGAGTAATGGGATAATAGTAGCTAGAACATATTGGGCAGTTTTATCTTAAACAAATTAGTAGGAAATTAGTTAATAGTCACTCATTTAATCTTAAACATAATCCAGCAAGATAGGTATTATTATTCTCCCTGTATTTTACAGATGAGGAAACTGAGGCTTGTCAGGATTTTGTAACATGCCTTCGGGCAAAAGCTGACAATTTGGCTGAGGTGTAACCCTATCTTGTGTTTCCAGAGCAGCGTTCTGAAATGACTATTATACCCATCATGTTAGAAGGGTTTTTGGTTTTGGTTTGTTTTCGAAATTCAGACTCTAGAACTGGCATTTCAGACATGTCTTCTCTACGTTCTAAGATCATCAAAGGGGAAAATTCGATTTACCTCCATAATCTCATGGTATTTTTAGGAACCATCATGTAACTAAATATTTTTCCTACCTCAAATATGAATCTTTTCCATGACTTAAGTATTAATCCATTGTGTCTAAATTCTGCCTCTAATAACATTATCTGAAAAGCTTAACTTTCTCTTCAATCTTTTCTTTCGTAGAAAAAAACCACGTTTCTTTAATCTTACCACAAAAGTCATCTTTTTTCCCTACTTTCTAAAGCAAGGTACTTTGCCAAAAGTAGAGAGTAAAAATACACAAATAGATTTGATTTTAAGATACTTTGAAAGAACTACGTGTGTTTAATTGAAGTCCTCCTGTCTATAAGGTTTTCCTCTCCTTGTGTCAATTTTACTTGAGGACCTCTATGAATACTGGGATCACAAAAAATGGCTCTTGGAAATTGTGCAGCAGGCAGCTGACATTTCCAGTGATATCCATATTTCAGAATAATCCTCCTAATAGCAACACAGATGTTTCTTTTTTTCATTAACTGTAGTATCTTCCAATTTAATACTGAAACACCAAATAAATGTCAGCTCTTCTTTGTTGTTGATAAAGACATTGGATTCTGAAGCAGTACTCACATTCATATATTACAACCCTGTTTATTGTTTCAACAGAGGAGTTCTGAGTGCAAAGTGTGTGGGAAGAATATTTATCTTATTTTTACAGATCAGAAAGCTGATGCATAGAGATTAAATTATATTTACGAGGTCAATGAAAATATCAACAGAACTGTAATGAGCCCAACCTGCATTCCACAAAAGTCTAAAAATAAAGTGGATTTTCAAGTCATATGTAACTAGCATTTTGAAACATATTATAAAATTAAACAATTCATATGTTCATGCCTTTCATTTCAGCCTTAATTTAGGCTATCAACATTTTATCAGATTCACAGGAAATTCCCAGCACAGTTTGCCAATTGATCTAAAAGCATAAAGTCCAAAGGAGTCATATACATATATATATATTTTTTTTAATTTAGAGGATGTATTTCTATAAAATGCATAGTATCATCTGTGCCCAGTAAATGTAAAAGTACTACATTTGCTTTTAGGTGGGGACAAGACTGCAGAAATACAAGTTCTCACACTTCTTAGCTCAATTCTAAAAGCAACTTTCTGGCCATTTTAATAACGCTACTAATTGTCCTGGATGTAAATTTGGGTGCAGCTATATTTCTTTTTGGATGTTTTGTATCTTTCTTGTAATCCAATTTATAACGATTCCCATAGGGAAGTGATTTGTTCTTGTGGACACACATAAATAATCTCTATCTCTTGCTGATTTTAAGTAAAATTGTTAGCTAGGTTTTAGTGAAAACAAATAGCAGTCTCCACCTATTAGCATAACCAAGAATTTGAGAAATAAGCTCCTAATCAGATATATAAGCATGGTCTGATAATATTCTTGAAAATTATTCCTGAAATTTCACATTTGAAATAAAATTAAGAAATTAACCAGGGGCGGGGGGGGGGGGGGAGGGAAGGAAGGAAGAGAGAGGGAGAGAAAAAGGGAGAGAGAGAGAGAGAGAGAGAGACAGAAGCAAAGAAGCCCAAAATAAGGATTTTGCAGACTAACCTCAGACAGGTGCCTCAGAGACTTTTTAGTCCAACTGCTGTTTCTCCAGTTAGCATACGATGTGCTGTGTATGAAAACACTCATATATAAACAGGAATTTGAGCTCGGCAACACTTCTACTTACTTTCTCTTCCTCTCCCCTCCCTTCCCAATGTCCTTTTACTTCCTAATCTGCCAAATCAAATGCTAAATCAGGAGCAATCGCCTACAATTAGCCTTTTCAATTAAAATGTAGAGTTCAAAGTTGACTCCAGAGTGAGTAATTGCTTTTGAAAACCACAACCAGCAGGCAGCTGCCAGATTATTACAACAGTTTACTTAACCTCAAAACATCTGATCAATTTTATTATCTCAGCAGAAGAGAGATATCCTGGAGAGTAGGGTCTAAAATATACTACTCATCCTAGATGTCTGAGAGAAAATAAAAATTCCTCAACACTATAAATATCCTTTTGCCATCACCTTGCTGAGAAAACAAACTCAGATCACACTTTCTTCATTCGAAAGTCAACAGAAACTAAGAAATTGAAGGCGAAAGCATCATGATATCAGCTGGGGCAAAAGTGTGGGGAAGGGGGCCAGGAACAGACAATTTACAAAATTACAAGGTTTAAAAACATTCAAACATCCGGCTCATGATGTTTGGGGTTTTTAATCATCCAGAAAGGAGACAAAGAGAGGGCTGCCAACCTCACCAAAACAAAGAATATCACGTGTCAAGAATCCTGACTTGGCTGTCTCCACACTGCCAACCTTACTTTTCTGAACTCTTCTCTGAGGCCCCAGGGACGAAGAGGATTGAAATCCCTGTGTGATACAAATGGCCTGGGCAGCCCTCAGAGCTCCTGCTTCCACCCAGCAAGGCCAGGGCACAGAAAACATACAACCTTCCGGGCCTCCACCCCTGGGGATTTCTCCAGCCCCTTCTTCCTGATCCTTCTATCCCCATCTTGCCAGGCCTTTCCCACAGACCTTTGGATTTCATCTCCTCACTGCTTCTGCAAGCCCACTGGCACCTACCACACTGAACAGGTGGTCTTGATCATTTCACCTTCCCCAGCAGCTTTGTTGTGACGACTGAGTGGTTATTACATGTAAAGTGCTTAGAACCGGCCTGGCACACAGCAAGTGCTATGTAAGTTTTAGCCTTTTGTTTTTATAATTCACTCCGGATGCAATCTTGACTTTTCTTTGGCTCTGGACCTGGCCTGTTGGGCAGTTCTACCCACTCTCAGGCCCAGCTCCTGGAACATCTCCTCAGATAGTCTGGATGGAGGGTTCAAACAGCTAGTTACCTGGGCTGTTTTGGTGTCCTTACTTAGGAGTCATGTTATAAGAAAGCTTTGACACAATCATATATCTCTCATCTTCCTAGCAATTTAACCACCTTGAACAATGACCCCTAATTATAGTTATTTCCAAAATATACCATCATTCCCAGCCACAAAGGGGTAGATAGATACCACTAATTCCCATCACTACATTTGAGGAATATTAGTATTGCATCTTTTCTGCCCATTCTAGGAACTGTCAACTTGAAAGAAAAACAACATTCAAAGAACAAGTCAATTTAGGAAATGTTCATGGGAAATAAACCACTCATTTCTACAAAAAGGCTCTTCAGTATCTGAAAAATCATGAAAGCACTGTCTAAATACTTATTCTTTCTTTGAGTTTTATTTTCTGATGATTGTCTTTTATGTCTATTCCCCAATCCCATTTCACTTTTCCTTCTAGAACCATGCTAACATATTTGACAGCCTTGAACTCCTAGGAATTCTTGTGTAATAATGTTTTGTGTATGTTCTAATATAAAGTGCATTGATTTATAACCTAATAATCTATAAAGGTTATTGGTTTGTAAAAATTTTCATTCAATCTGTTTATTACTTTTATTCATTCAACCCAGTGTTCTTACAGTATCTTCATGTTATTTTGTGTACATCTAGTTTGTTGCTTTTAATTACTGCAGACTACTCTAGAGTGTGTGCCCAAGTCATTTTTACCTAACCATTCAATTCTTGCCATTAATTAACAACAAAAATATTAACATCCAATACTTAATCTCACCTTTGATCAACATGATCTAAAGTCACAGTGATTCTGCTAATTCATTTTTTTCCCTCCAATCTTAAGAGTTTTCCACCTGAATTAGAGACAAATGATCTCTTTCACTTTCTAGTAAAGATACACTCAGAGAAATTAGCATTTTTTTCTTTTGAAATCTGATTGTTGGCAACCAACATATTTTGTAGATAAAAGTAAATATCTTTCACAGACACAGAGCAATATAAAACACAGACATCTTAAAAGCCCTGTGGAAACAGGCCATGAATAAAAAGTAAATAGTTAGCCAGCCACGCTTTCAGCATCTATTGCGTTTTAAACACAAAAACGTAGGAAATGCACAAGATCCCAAAGATGATATTCAAATTCCTGCACTACAGCACTATTTGATATAATGCAATAGGGGAAACAATTTAAATGTCTATCAATAGGAAACTAGAGTCTAAATAAAATATGGGATTTTACACAACTGTAAAAAAAAATGAAGTAATTCTGTAAGTACTGACACAGGAACATCTTAAAAATACATTGTTAGTGAAAACAGCAGTCCACAGAAGAGTATTTTTCATATGATTCCATTTTTGTTTAGAAAAAAAAAGGCAAAAGAAATATCCATGTATAAAAATGTGTGTGTATATATATATATATATATATATATATATATATATATATATATATATATATATATACAGGATTGCATGTGCTACAAAGTATCTGGAAAGATTCAAATTGCTCCAGAGGGATAGCGAAACCTAAGAGAAGGAAAAAAAATTTACCTTTTAATTTCTGTCCTTCAGTATCAGTATTTACGTATTTTTCGGTTGTTTACAAGTATGTATTAATTTCATACTAAATTTTTCTAAATATAAATAAAACAAAAATATAACAAATGAACCTGGCTTTTGAGGAAGGTTGGATATTGGTTTTGTTCACATAGGGCGTAATGCAAGAGCCGGCCCGGTGACAGCATCATCCAGGCAAGCAGAAGCAGACGGAAGAAAGAAACCAAGGAGCATAACACGAAGTTACCCCTACCCCAACTCACTTATTAGACGGCAATGCAGAATCAAAGTAACTTACTGTTTCCACATTGACACATCACTTGCCAAGCTGTAGGTTTCTGGTTTTTTTTAAAAATTGTAATGGAAAAGAAAAAGAAAATTCTCAATTTAAATAGAAGTAACAATTTTCAGTGAACTAGAGAAGTTTAGGGAAGTTTATTTTGTGGCCAGTGATGCTGACAGTAAGGTAAGAAAAAAAAAGATCTGTTAGAGATGCACTTCAAATAGTTAAGATGCTAAGACATTAAAATATATTTGAAATAATATATATGTGCTTCTTTCTCCTTGATGAAGATTATGTAAATTCTAGTTTAAAATATATTTTACCAATAAAAGGCTAATGCCTCAACCTTTCATAAATATTTTGCTTTTGAACTTTTGATGTTTTAATGGTCAGTGCTTCAAAATAGATTATAATATTTTAAAACGTTTTTCTCCAAATATTCAAATATTAAAAGTCCAATCCAAAACAGAACTTGGAGACTTAATGTCAAAATTATGGGAAAAAAATAAGAAAATTTTAATGGAAAAAATAGAGTTAAATGCAGAACCACCCACAATAGAAAGAGAATGAATGTGCTTTTATCTCTGAAAAATACCCATTTTTAATTTTCCTAAGACAGACTGGCAGGTTCTTTTAAAAATTTAAGAATGAAACATTTGATTTTGATACTATGTAATCAAACCAGTTGTCCAGTGGAATAGTTTATCTTAAATGTCTGGGAAAGCTATAACATACAGGGAGATTATGGAATTATATCCATGGCAAATAAAACAATAGTAACAACAGACTAACAACACTTGGTGAAACATACTCCATGTAGAACCAAGATGTTTTACACTGATAACCACGAATAAGTGATCTGGATTCTATTTCTGCCAGTCATTTAAAATTTGGAATTCTTTACATATACAAATAACATTAATGTTACATACTATATGCTACATTAATTTTTTAGAAGAAAATTTTCTTCGCTTATCAAAATAGTCCATAAGATTTTAATGAGAAAAACATTTTTAAAAGTATGAAATAAATTCTAGGTATTTGCCCTTGAATCTTGCTTTCTTGCTGGCTTACCAGAAGTAAGGCAACAACTGAAAGGCAATATTTATGATGTTATACTCCCTCTAGTGGGCATTTTTTAAAGGGACAGTTCAGCAACCTCCCTACACACGCCAGTGCATTCTGAGTTTTAGGATTCTGATCCTCAGTGGGAAGGGTCTTTGCAGATTACTTAGTCAACCGTTCCTGTGATACAGGAACCTCAAAGGCAGCCAGATCATGTCTGATCAAAGTTTCACTCCCTCAGGAAAGCTACTGTTTCTATCTTGGGATAACTATTGTTAGCAAGTTATGTTTATATCAAAGCAAATTCCATTCTTCGTATCATGCACTTTTGGACCTCTTGAAGAAACTGGGAAGAGTTTATTCCCTTTTCCATTTTGCCCACCCTAAAGTGAATTTATAAAATATCTCATCCTAAGAGTAGCCACTGAACAAGTGAAAAACAGTAGCATTAAGAAGCTATTTTAAAAATATATTGTCTCAGGAGGGGGTAACAAAATAAGAATGCCCTATTAATAATCCATGAAATTACAAATATACAATCATTGCTTTATTTGCCATTATATAATACCGTTGCCCATCATATCCAAAACTGAGTGTTGTACCAAATAACAAAGAGTTTATGGAGACAAATATGCCCAAAAAATGTTTGTTAATTTGAATTTAAAAAAAAATGATCCTTTCACTTTGTATGAAACTACTTAATTAATTTATACGTGGTGGAAGAACTAGTGCAACTGATTATCTTTTGCCAGTCTACAGTAGTAGAGGAGCCCTGTGTGAAGCCTAAAAGACCTCAAGGGTCTTACTGCCCAAAGGGTGAAGCAAAAACATCTGAACACTTAGTCTCAGTAAAGGGACAAGGTATACCTACCTTACATACCCTCAGATTCATCTCCCCGATTTAGAAGGCTTCATACTGAAATTCCCACCATTGCGTTAACGCCCCTTGAGCAGAAAATCCTCCTGCCCTTTGCTCCTTTGTGCTAGCACAGAACGTACAACTCAGTAGATGCTTAAGCCATGCTCACTACTGATGAAGATAAAGGCCCAGGTTTAATGCTTGGCTTCACCAATACTTACAAATTCTCATTTATACCATTTGACAGATTAACTTGCCTTTCTGATTATCTGCTGCTGATAGAGGTGTTTTGGTGGTAAGAAGGAGTGAGGAAAGGTGTGGAGATCAATGAGACTTAGGACAGGTCTTATACTGTGTCATGGTGAGGGAAACCCTGGAGACAGGGCACTATCGATGTAGGATGGAAGAGGCATATTTAAAGAAAGAGACAGGAACATGCAAGACACATACTTATCTAGCCCAGATCCATTAACCCACAGAAAAGGAAGTTCAGCCCTTTTCAGAAGCAAAGCGCCACCTTCCCCAGAGGAGAATTACAGGACTTTTTCTACTATAATAATTTTAATTGTATCTACCACCCTAGGTCTTGGTGTTGGGGGGAAGCATGGCTTTGGAAAATCATTACACAATTGGGTGAGGGGGCAGGTGGGAGGCAGAGGAGAGGTATGGGGATACGGGCAACTGGAGAGCAGTGGATTTCTTTGTAGATTAGAGTACATGGGCACACGATGATGTTTGTACACGTGAACAACAATATAGGCACATCAAGCAACCTAAGGCAACATTTCTCACAGCCTGGCCTTCGATGTCACCTGCAGCACATGTGCACAATTTTTACAAAACACAATTTCCACGATGCAACCCAAGGCCTACCCAATCTGAATTTCTAGGGATGCTGCATGATACGCAACATAATTAACAGTATCTCCACATGATTTTCAGTATAGATATGAAAGTGTAAGAATCAGCATCAGGGACTAAAAAAACTTCTTCACAGGTCCTTATAAAGGAATGGGGGTGGAGGTAGGTAGGCTCTAAAATTCAACCCTTTCAAGTCCCTTAGAAATTGCCTTTTGAAGGGCAACGTGACATCTCCTGATTCAATTTCCCTTCTGGGAAAGGTATTTGGTTTCTTTGAATAAGCACTAAATTACATAGTTGTCTAACATTTAGAGGCCATATTGAAAAATATCTATCTTTAAATTCTAGGACCACCTTGAGCTCGGAGAAATTATACTCTGAGAATCCCAGAGCAAAACTGAGACGAGAAAACCACAGCTTTATATCCTACTTTTGGCTAAACCAGAGAAAGTGCCAATAAATTGAAAAGCTGGATTTATTCACTCACCCATATATTGAGCAGCTACTATATATAATGTGTTATGTTTAATGACATGAATACCAAGATGATGAGTGACATTAGTCTGATCCTAACTAATGAGAGTTTGTTAAACTTCCAGAAAATAGCATCAGGAAAATGTATAAACTTAATGTGAAAAAGTTTTCAGTAGATATTTTACTTTCAGGTTGATACTTTAAAATGTATTAAGAATTCTAGTTAAGTGTACGTATAAGTGCCTGTCAATGATACCATACAGATCACAACAGGTTCTTACTGTGCCATAATCTCATGGAAAAGTTTATGCAGCATCACTCTCAGTGGGCTGCAAAACAGTTCAGCAGTTTTGTGGTTCAAAAGCAACAGAAAAGGGCTTCCCTGGTGGCGCAGTGGTTGAGAATCTGCCTGCCAATGCAGGGGACACGGGTTCGAGCCCTGGTCTGGGAGGATCCCACATGCCGCGGAGCAACTGGGCCCGTGAGCCACAACTACTGAGCCTGCGCGTCTGGAGCCTGTGCTCTGCAACAAGAGAGGCCGCGACAGTGAGAGGCCTGCGCACCGCGATGAAGAGTGGCCCCCGCTCGCCGCAACTAGAGAAAGCCCTCGCACAGAAACGAGGACCCAAAACAGCCAGAAAGAAATAAATTAATTAATTAATTAAAAAAAAAAAGAAAAACAAAACAAAACAAAACAAAACAAAAGCAACAGAAAAAAAGAAATCTTCTATGGTGCAGAGATTATAGGAATCTTGGGAAAAATAAAAGTAAGGTTTTTTGTTTGTTTTTTGCTGCCTTCTACCTTTTGTTAGCTCTTTCAACCATAGGTTTCCTATTTGCAGCTCCACACTGTAGGAGCACAGTTCTTCAACCACGACCTTCTCTCTCTTCTATGGAGGGGTAGGAGTGGGTTAAAACAATGATTCTCAAGACAGGGGAAAGAAAAGGAGGAGAAGAAAGCAGGAAGAAACTTGCACTGTTCCAAAAATTATGTTTTAGTACAATTTTTATCTTGAAAAAATATGCTTTTTCATAACAAAAATGTCAGAGAACAAACTTCAAAGGAAACTTCTTTGCCAGTATACTAGTTTTTCATTGTTGTTGTAATAAATTACCACAAACTTGGTGGCTTAAAACAACACAAACTTATTATCTTACAGTTTCATAGGATGGAACTCTAACACAGAGCTCCCTGGTCTAAAATCAAGGTGTCAGCAGGGCTGCATTTCTAGAGGCAAATCTGTTTCCTAGTCTTTTCCAGCTTCTAAAGGATACCCACATGCCTTGGTTTGTGGCCCCTTCTTCTGTTCAAAGCCAGCAATGTTGCACCACTCTGATCACTCTTCCATAGTCACACCTCCGAAGCTCCTCCTGGCCTCTGTCTCCACTTTTAAGGACCACTGTCATTATTGGACCCACCTATTTAATCCAGGGTCATCTATTTAAGGTCAGCTGATAAGCAGTCTTAGTTTCATCTTCAATCCTAATCCTCCTCTGCCATGTAATGTAATATGTTTACAGGTTATGGGGATTAGGATATGAACATCTTTGGGGGGCCATTATTCTGCCCAACTACAACCGGTGAGGATAGTCAAAACATGGTCACTACTAACCATAGAAGAGGCGCCCCTTTAAAGGGAGATACAAAATGCACATCAAAAAAGTGTTGGAGCATGAAATATATAAGTTCATTAGATGTGGACCGGGTTAGGAAGGCTGGGCAACACTGGCTTAGTAGTAATATTCACTGTTCAGGAGGTGGTTTGATTGGGTGGAGAAGGCAAATACATTTATGTCGGTGCCTAGATTTTAGCCTAACAACTAAAATACTCTCAAAGTGAAAATAAATAACATAACTTCAGATATTTCTCAGTCCAGGAGTTGGTATTTGAAGGAAAATGAAACCTCTAAAGTTTGTCAGCCAGTAGTTAGGGAAGATAGTCCTTTTCCTTAAATATGATACCATTGGAAGTACACCTATGCCACCAGTGGGGCGTTGTGCAAAATTACAGAGAAAGCAATTTTATACCTTTTGTTTGGGTTGTTTCTTTCACTTTTCTGATGGTTATTGACCCATCTTTCTTCATTTTCTCCTCCGACCAGAATATGAATTTCTCAGATAGGCATCACAGATGAATGCCAGTGGTCCTAAACGTCAGTGCCTACAGAAGCCAGGCAATAAAGAAAAGGAGGCAGAGTGTGATACGTTAAGGAGTAATGGGGCTTATGGAAAATTAGAGTGTGCACCACATCTAAAAAGGGTACTTACTCCTCAGGTTGAGATCACTTGATTTGCAAGAAAAAGACCCCTCATTGCTAGATAGCTGCATTTTTATAATGAAATTTTCCAATTTTCAAACAGAGGCAATTATTTCATATTTTAGTAGAAACATGAAAAAACATATCTGTGGGTTAAATCCAGCTGCAGAGCTTCCAGTGTGTAAACTCTGGCTAATTTTCTAGTCTTCATAAAGCTATATGCTACAAAATGTCGCTCAACATAAAGGGTAAACATAATACTGTGCTCACTTGCTTGTGAGAGAGAAAGAACATACTCATGTACTGAGTAAAGGGTTGGACTATCCTGCTTTAAAATATGACTTGAGTTAATATTTTCAAACATTTTTCCATTTTATTTTTATAATTTTATATGAATCATAAAGGCCTTTAAATAAACTTCCTTTAGTACCAAAGCATAAATTAAGTCCTTTCAAAAACCAATTTTGATGTGGGACAGGGGTGGTAGGAAATATTTGGTTTGTGATTATCACACTAAGATCATTCTGGTCATTGCTGAGAGCCTGAATATCACGCAATGTTTATAATAATCAAATGCTGAATGCCGTGTTTTAAATGTCAATGTCGGTAAAATAAATTAACAAGCATATTTCACTACTTTTGTGACAGAGGAAAGCCTGCAAAACACACACTCACACACATATGTAATACATATATATACATGTTTGCATATATAGAGATGTGTACAAATTTGTTTCCCTGCTGAATTGATCTCACTGCATGTGCTCAAGTCCAAACAAGAGAAGCAAATTCTACCACCAGGTGGAGCTTAGCTTCCATTAAAGCAGCAGATAAGTGAACAAGATTTCAAGAGCTTGTTTGAATTCTTTGTATACCTTAGGAAAAGACTGAAGTAAAAGGTAAACTAGAGTAGAACCTGGCTGCAAATAGTGGGGTAGACTAAGACGATGGGCCATAACAACAGACAAATGGTGGATTTACTTGCGGGAGAAGTAGGTACAGAGTTACTGAAGAGTGTGGATCAGGAATGCAGAATGAGAAGAACATTATTTATGTGGCTTATGAAGGGAAAGAAGATTTGGGAGGCCCATTCAGTGTTAAGCTTGCCTAAATTCTTTTACACCTGTTACCAACATTTAATAGTGTAGATTCAAAGGAAATAGAGATGTGTAAAACATGCTGTCTACTCTTAACTTGCCTAGTGGTAAGGCACTGTAAGTTCTATAATAGCGTGAAAGTATGACATTAGCACAGATGAAGAAGAAATAAATGTGTGTAAAAATATAATAATAGAGCACATCAGGCAGCAACAGCATGTTCAAAGGCATAAGGCAAAAGAGCACAGCGTGATCAGGAAATGGTAAGTGGTGTGCTGGCATATGTGGCATGTAAGGCGTGACTGACTTATACGGTTGAGGGCATAAACTAAAGTGATGGCAGGAGAAATAAGAAAGTCTCGATTTAATGGATAGTTCAAAGGTAGGCAGTTGCAGAGGGAACAAGGTTAAGAAAAAGGGTCCAAAACTCTAAAAGAGGAAGAGCAGCAAGCCCTGGTAACATGAACTTGGAGAACAAGTCAAACTAGGGGAGAAAGTACAACCTCAGTTTTTTATTAAGTTTAACTAAATAGAAATAGTAAGATATCCAAGTGTAAAAATGTTGTTTAGGTTTTGTGCGGCTGCACAGGAGTGCTGGCATGGGTGACTTATCCTGCGGCGGTGTGGGTTTGAGGAGGCGCCTCGCGGGGGTGAGGCGTTTAGGTGCGTGGCCTCCCCACTCTTGTTGGGTGACGTAACAGAGACCTTGGAGCCAGATTTGCTGGGTTTGTACCCCCGCCCCAACATTTACGCGCTCTATGGCTTTGGGCAACCCAGGTAGCATGAATCTCATCAGCACAGAGAGAAGGCTTCACTGAAAACTCACTGCAGAGCGGTGGGGGAAGCCGGATTCCACAACGGCAGCAGCGGGGTTCGTGGCAAGAATCACGGCTTGCAGGCCGCCCCGGGTGGTCTCGTCTTCCTGCAGCTTGTAGACCCTCAGGCTTAGGAGCTGTTTCAAACACACAACCTTGAGAGAGTAAGGTGTTCTTGAGACTCTCTGTACCGAATCCGTGACTGAACCCAGTGAAGACCTCTATATAAATGTTTAAGATTCTGGCAGTACATGCGGAGACCTATTCTTTTAGCCACCAGCTGCTGGAGACAGCCTCGTAGACAAATTGCTACCAAGTCAGCCTGTTCTAGCTGAACAGCAATTGTAGACCCTCATAATCTGACTTCATAATGGAGACTGCCACATCCACTGCCATGCGGCTGACAGGGTCTTGGTGCTCCGGCTGGGTGTCAGGCCTGAGCCTCGGGGGTGGGCGAGCCGAGTTCAGGACATTGGTCCACCAGAGACCTCCCAGCCCCACGTAATATCAAATGGCAAAAGCTCTCCCAGAGATCTCCATCTCAATGCTAAGACCCAGCTCCACTCAACGACCAGAAAGCTCCAGTGCTGGACACCCCATGCCAAACAACTAGCAAGACAGGAACACAAACCCACCCCTTAGCAGAGAGGCTGCCTAAACTCATACTAAGTTCAAACACACCCCAAAACACACCACTGGACGCGGTCCTGCCCACCAGAAAGACAAGATCCAGCCTCATCCACCACAACACAGGCACCAGTCCCCACCACCAGGAAGCCTACACAACCCACTGAACCAACCTTACCCACTGGGGGCAGACACCAAAAACAACAGGAATTATGAACCCACAGGCTGTGAAAAGAAGACCCCAAACACAGTAAGTTAAGCAAAATGAGAAGACAGAGAAATACACAGCAGATGAAGGAGCAAGGTAAAAACCCACCAGACCAAACAAATGAAGAGGAAATAGGCAGTCGACCTGAAAAAGAATTCAGAGTAATGATAGTAAAGATGATCCGAACTCTTGGAAATAGAATGGAGAAAATACAAGAAACGTTTAACAAGGACCTAGAAGAACTAAAGAGCAGACAAACAATGATAAACACCACAATAAATGAAATTAAAAATTCTCTAGAAGGAATCAATAGCAGAATAACTGAGGCAGATGGATGGATAAATGACCTGGAAGATAAAATAGTGGAAATAACTACCCCAGAGCAGAATAAAGAAAAAAGAATTAAGAGAATTGAGGACAGTCTCAGAGACCTCTGGGACAACATTAAACGCACCAACATTCAAATATATAGGGGTCTCAGAAGAAGAAGAGAAAAAAAAACGTACTGAGAAAATATTTGAAGAGATTATAGTTGAAAACTTCCCCAATATGGGAAAGGAAATAGTCAATCAAGTCCAGGAAGCGCAGAGAGTCTCATACAGGATAAATCCAAGGAGAAACATGCCAAGACACATATTAATCAAACTATCAAAAATTAAATACAAAGAAAACATATTAAAAGCAGCAAGATAAGAGCAACAAATAACATACAAGGGAATCCCCATAAGGTTAACAGCTGATATTTCAGCAGAAACTCTGCAAGCCAGAAGGGAGTGGCAGGACATCTTTAAAGTGATGAAAGGGAAAAACCTACAGCCAAGATTACTCTACCCAGAAAGGATCTCATTCAGATTCAATGGAGAAATCAAAACCTTTACAGAAAAGCAAAAGCTAAGAGAATTCAGCACCACCAAACCAGCTTTACAACAAATGCTAAAGGACTTCTCTAGGCAGGATTCACAAGAGAAGGAAAAGACCTACAATAACAAACCCAAAACAATTAACAAAATGGTAATAGGAACATACATATTGATAACTACCTTAAATGTAAATGGATAAAATGCTCCAACCAAAAGACACAGACTGGCTGAATGGATAGAAAAACAAGACCCGTATATAGGCTGTCTACAAGAGACCCACTTCAGACCCAGTGACACATACAGACTGAAAGTGAACGGATGGAAAAAGATATTCCATGCAAATGGAAATCAAAAGAAAGCTGGAGTAGCAATTCTCATATCAGACAAAATAGACTTTAAAATAAAGACTATTACAAGAGACAAACAAGGACACTACATAATAATCAAGGGATCAATCCAAGAAGAAGATATAACAGTTGTAAATATTTATGCACCCAACATAGGAGCACCTCAATACATAATGCAAATGCTAACAGCCATAAAGGGGAAATCGAAAGTAACACAATAATAGTAGGGGACTTTAACATCCCACTTTCATCAATGGACAGATCAACCAAAATGAAAATAAATAAGGAAACACAAGCTTTAAATGATACATTAAATAAGATGGATTAATTGATATTTATAGGACATTCCATCCAAAACCAACAGAATAGACTTTCTTCTCAAGTGCTCAAGAACATTCTCTGGGCTAGATATATATTTGTATAGATATCTTGGGTCACAAATGAAGCCTTGGTAAATTTAAGAAAATTGAAATCATATCAAGTATCTTTTCTGACCACAACACTATGAGACTAGATATCAATTACAGGAAAAAATCTGTAAAAAATACAAACACATGGAGGCTAAACAGTATGGTACTAAATAACCAAGAGATCACTGAAGAAATCAAAGAGGAAATTTAAAAAAAATACCTAGAAACAAATGACAATGAAAACACGACGAACCAAAACCTATGGGATGCAGCAAAAGCAGTTCTAAGAGGGAAGTTTATAGCAATACAACCCTACCTTAAGAAACAAGACACACCTCAAATAAAAGACCTAACCTTACACCTAAAGCAATTAGAAAGAGAAGAGCAAAAAAACCTCAAAGTTAGCAGAAGGAAAGAAATCATAAGGATCAGATCAGAAATAAATCAAAAAGAAATGAAGGAAACGATAGCAAAGATCAGTAAAACTAAAAGCTGGTTTTTTAAGATAAACAAAATTGATAAACCATTAGCCAGACTCATCAAGAAAAAAAGGGAGAAGATGCAAATCAATAGAATTAGAAATGAAAGAGAAGTAGCAACTGACACTGTAGAAATACAAAGGGTCATGAGAGATTACTACAAGCAACTACATGCCAATAAAATGGACAACCTGGAAGAAATGGGCAAAATCTTAGAAAAGCACAACCTTCTGAGACTAAACCAGGAAGAAATAGAAAGTATAAACAAGCCAATCACAAGCACTGAAATTGAAACTGTGATTTAAAATCTTCCAACAAACAAAAGCCCAGGACAGATGGCTTCACAGGCAAATTCTATCAAACGTTTAGAGAAGAGCTAACACCTATCCTTCTCAAACTCTTCCAAAATATAGCAGAGGGAGGAACACTCCCAAACTCACTCTATGAGGCCACCATCAACCTGATACCAAAACCAGACAAAGATGTTACAAAAAAAGAAAACTACAGGCCAATATCTCTGATGAATGTGGATGCAAAAATCCTCAACAAAATAGTAGCAAACAGAATCCAACAGCACATTAAAAGGATCATACACCATGATCAAGTGGGGTTTATCCCAAGAATGCAAGGGTCTACAATATACACAAATCAATCAATGTGATACACCATATTAACAAACTGAAGGAGAAAAAGCACATGATCATCTCAATATATGCAGAAAAAGCTTTCGACAAAATTCAACAGCCATTTATGATAAAAACTCTGCAGAAGGTAGGCATAGAGGGAACGTACCTCAACATAATAAAATATATGAAAAACCCACAGCAAACATCATTCTCAATGGTGAAAAACTGAAACCATTTCCACTAAGATCCAGAACAAGACAAGGTTGCCCACTCTCACCACTCTTATTCAACATAGTTTTGGAAGTGTTAGCCACAGCCATCAGAGAAGAAAAAGAAATAAAAGGAATTCAAATGAGAAAAGAAGAAGTAAAACTGTCACTGTTTGCAGCTGACATGATACTATACATAGAGAATCCTAAAGATGCTACCAGAAAACTACTGGAGCTAATCAATGAATTTGGTAAAATAGCAGGATACAAAATTAATGCACAGAAATCTCTTGCATTCCTATACACTAATGATGAAAAATCTGAAAGAGAAATTAAGGAAATACTTCCATTTACCACTGCAACAAAAAGAATAAAATACCTAGGAATAAACCTACCTAAGGAGACAAAAGACCTGTATGCAGAAAACTATAAGACACTGATGAAAGAAATTAAAGATGATACAAACAGATAGAGAGATATACCATGCTCTTGAATTGAAAGAATCAACATTGTGAAAATGACTATACTACCCAAAGCAATCTACAGATTAATGCAATCCCTATCAAACTACCAATGGCATTTTTCACAGAACTAGAACAAAAAATTTCACAATTTGTATTGAAACACAAAAGACCCCACATAGCCAAAGCAATCTTGAGAAAGAAAAACGGAGCTGGAGGAATCAGGCTCCCGAACTTCAGACTATACTACAAAGCTACAGTAATCAAAACAGTATGGTACTGGCACAAAAACAGAAATATAGATCAATGGACCAGGATAGAAAGCCCAGAGATAAACCCACGCACATATGGTCACCTTATTTTTTATTTTTTTAACATCTTTATTGGAGTATAATTGCTTTACAATGGTGTGTTAGTTTCTGCTTTATAACAAAGTGAATTAGCTATATATATATATATACACATACATATATATATTTATATATATCCCCATAACTCTTCCCTCTTGCCTCTCCCTCCTTTCAACCCCATCACCTTATTTTTGATAAAGGAGGCAAGAATATACAATGGAGAAAAGACAGCCTCTTCAGTAAGTGGTGCTGAGAATACTGGAAAAGAATTCATGTAAAAGAATGAAATTAGAACACTCCCTAACACCATACACAAAAATAAACTCAAAATGGAATAAAGACCTAAATTTAAGGCCAGACATTGTAAAACTCTTAGAGGAAAACATAGGCAGAACACTCTATGACATAAACTACAGCAAGATCCTTTTTGACCCACCTCCTAGAGAAATGGAAATAAAAACAAAAATAAATAAATGGGACCTAATGAAACTTAAAAACTCTTGCATAGCAAAGGAAACCATAAACAAGACGAAAAGACAACCCTCAGAATGCGAGAAAATATTTCAAACAAAACAACTGACAAAGGATTAATCTCCAAAATTTACAAGCAGCTCATGCAGCTCAATATCAAAAAAACAAACAACCCAATCCAAAAATGGGCAGAAGACCTAGACATTTCTCCAAAGAAGATATACAGATTGCCAACAAACACATGAAAGGATGCTCAACATCACTAATCATTAGAGAAATGCAAATCAAAACTACAATGAGGCACTATCACACACTGGTCAGAATGGCCAACATAAAAAGTCTACAAATAACAAATGCTGGAGAGGGTGTGGAAAAAAGGGAACCCTCCTACACTGCTGGTGGCAATGTAAGTTGGTGCAGCCACTATGGAAAACTGTATGGAAGTTCCTCAGAAAACTAAAAATAGAATTACCATATGATCCAGCAATCCCACTCCTGGGCATATACCCAGACAAAACTATAATTCGAAAAGATACATGCACCCCAATGTTCATAGAACCCCTATTCACAACAGCCAAGACATGGAAACAATCTAAATGTCCATTGACATATGAATGGATAAAGAAAATGTGGTACATATATACAATGGAATATTACTCAGCCATAAAAAAGAACAAAATAATGCCATTTGCAGCAACATGGATGCAATTAGAAATTATCATACTAAGTGAAGTAAGTCAGAAAGAGAAAGACAAACACCATATGATATCACTTATATGTAGAATCTAAAGTATGACACAAATGAACCTATCTACGAGACAGAAACAGAGTCACAGACATAGAGAGCAGACTTGTGTTTGCCAAGGGGGAGGGTACTGGGGGAGGGATGGAGTGGGAGACCGGACCTAGCAGATGTAAGCTACCGTATGTATTAATAGAACGGATAAACAAGATCCTACTGTATAGCACAGGGAACTATATTCAATATCCTATAATAAACCATAATGGAAAAGAATATTTTAAAAAGAATGCATACATATGTAAAAACAAAATATAGGCATGGACTACTATATTCTCAAATCAACATTTAAAAAAAGGATACAGGGACCTGGGTCATTTTGCTAGTCTTGATTGCTGGCCTTTTAGGGACAGTGAGGAGTGATGGCTGAGGACTAGAGGGGCAGTTCTGATGCTCTGGTGCTTCCTGAGATCCAGGTTCTTTGTACACCCCGGATGCAAGAGGAGCCTGAACAATGCCAGAGGTTGACTTTTATTCCAACTGCACAGGATTGGGGCCTGAAATCAGGGGTGAGTTGATTTTACAAAAATAGATATTTTTCGACATATGAATTTATAAATTGAGATTCTAACATATTACATATGCTTCAATGGATTCTTAGATATCATTTGATTTATATATTCTCTTGCTCAGCCAGGCTGTAAACTAAACTTGACAATTTATATCCCAACAGATAAAGGCTTAACTAAAGGATTGTTGATACTGCTGCTAGACAGAAATTAAATTTTATACCTGAAAGGGACCTTAGCAGATTACCATTATATTTAATATAATCTGGAGTTAACCAGAGGACTAAAATTTAACGATTAGCCTCAAGAAGATTTCATCTTAAAAGTGAACAGAGGTGTATAAAGAAAACATTTCAATATAAAATATAATTGGTAATGAACATGCTATGTGAATACCAAAGAAAGATAATGATACCACTAATTTCACTTTTACCATATCACTTTCCATTGCCATGATTTTCATTTGTTTCTCACCTTTCCAGAAAAAGTGTCAAAGAGAATAGGCATCCTGCCTTATCTCTTTGTAGAATGTGCCTTTATCTCCTTGTAGAATTTCCATAGGACCCAGAGATCCTGAACATAAGAGATGTTCAATAATTAGGGACCAGGATGTGGTCTGCTATGTAGTTCTCATCTTAATACCAGGAGATACACATCTACTGTTAGTGACTAACTCTGACAGTTGGCCTGAAGCCCGTAGAAGAATGAGAATCAAAACAAAAATACACAACTGAATAAATAGATTCTAAAATTTTTATCAACGTATCTATTATTGGTCATTTTTTATTGTAATTTAGGATAACATTTAGATCCTATTGATGAGAAGCCGTGTAGGGGGGAATTAAAAAATACAGGATTGTGGTCCTGCTTGTGCCACTTACAAGCTATGTGATCGTAGGATCTTCACTTGGCCTCTAGGAGCCTCAGGCTCTTTTATAAAATATGGAAAACTGTGTTCTCAAGAAAGTTACATCAGATATGCAAAATTTATATGGCAAAAAGTAAAACACACTTAATGGGAATTACTACTGAATAACTAGTTGGTCTCCAAAATACTCTTTTACCATAATAAAGATCACAAAGGAAAAAAGCAGTCTTTTACATACTTTGTCCACTCCTGTGTTACTTTGTATAATTGTCTTCTTTAATTTATTCAAGGCTCATAACATATTTCTCCCAGGGGACTTCCCTGGTGAACACAGTGGTTAAAAATCCACCTGCCAATGCAGGGGACACGGGTTCGATCCCTGGTCCGGGAAGATCCCACATGTCTCGGAGCAACTAAGCCCGTGAGCCACAACTACTGAGTCTGCTCTCTAGAGCCCGCAAGCCACAACTACTGAAGCCTGCGCACCTAGAGCCCACGCTCCGCAACAAGAGAAACCACTGCAATGAGAAGCCCGCGCACCACAACGAAGAGTAGCCCCTGCTCGCCGCAACTAGAGAAAGCCCGCGTGCAGCAACGAAGACCCAACGCAACCAAAAAATAAATATATAAAGATAAATTAATTTTAAAAAACATATTTCTCCCAGGTAGATATGAGCTATTTTTGGGGGAAAAAAAATCTTTTTGAGAGTGTTACAAGTGGACCATGGCTGAGACTAAAAAATTCAGACCTTGGGAAATGTATCAATATTCACACTATTTCTCTTGAAGAGAATGGATGACAGCGCTATCACCCATTCTGGGGAGTGTCTAATCGTAATACAAGAAATAAGCTAAGTCCTTTGGATGGGGATATAGTAGAGAGTAGACACTGCTTGCCGTATGGTCCAGGTGTAGTTGGGCCCAAACACCCAGGAATCTACAGTGCTTCTGGTAGAGAGCCAAGCGGAGACAGGCCTCCCTCCCTCTGCTTCTCTTTAGTGGTAGCACATGTCCCTGTAGCAACAAAAACATGATCGCAGTTTCAGGGAGAGTCCAGCCTCTACCTCCTGGAACTGCATGCATCTGTGATCAAGCTCTCTGAGTGAGCTGGAAGAGCATTTAAGACTGATACTCTGAACGCAAGTACAGTCCCTCCTAGGGGGCTGCTGTGGGACACAGAGGGATGCTTCAGACTGCAGACGGCCGTGCCCAGGAAAGTGGTTTTCTCATGAAGGTAATAATAGCATGCTGACAAGACGAAAAATAAAGGGTGAAAGAAACTAAGGTACTTAGTCTACAGCATGCATGAAATTGCTGGGGAGGATACTGTGAGTCAGGTTAGTTTCTGACAGAAACCACGTGGGTTCATGTTTTAATTTGGGTTTAGAAAAAAAGTGTATAAAATCATTTTCACATCACAGGCTAGTGAAGTCACAAATATTAAAGTTGTACAATCACAAAAATTGCGTTGAATCTGCATTGCCAATGAGTATTGTTAATTGTATATAATTATGAATATGTATTTATTATGTATAAATATGTACAACATATTTTCTCTATTTTCCCAATTTGAGATAAACCTGGCTAAATCAGTAATACCTAATCTCTACAAGTTCTTCTTGTATGTGCATACAAAACATAAGCTTACAATGCAATTGTTTTAGAACAACTCTCTCAAGAAAATGTTGACATAAAAATATGTGTATATGTGTATATTGCTTTTCTCTTTCTCTACATTCTCATTCTTCCTCTACACACACACAATCAAGAAGAAATTAATAAGACATCATAATGGGGGAATTAAATTTTGGGGTCTTTCTTAAGAGAAAGGTTTACATTTAAGTTTTAACTCTGGTTCAAAAAAATCGAAGAGACCACAATTTTCAATTCATACACTAGAGAGTTGCAAGAAGAGAAGAGTGTGTATCAAAAAAGCTCTACTGGAAAAATCCCCAACCTATCAAACTGTCCTTTACTGTATTCATAGATTTATGCAGATGTGTAAAGAGGTTCATTCACTCTTTATTAACTGTAAAGATAGATAATTGACATTATATATATTTTGTGTGCTAAAAGAATATAAAAGAGTGGCTTCAGAGTTGAAGGTTTGTTTGATACTAAGCCACACTTAGAAGTTAGTAAAATAAAAATAAAATTCTATTTAGGCAACACATATAGCTTTGGGAAGGAGTAATATTATGCATAACTCCATGATTAATCCAAATCTTTTAATATCCTTTAAGATTCTCAAACCAGAGCCAAGAATATTTGGTCTATAGTTGATTCTCTCTGCTATCTTATTATAGCATATTGCACTTAATCTTAAATTCCTGATTTATGGTACAATTTATGGATATTCCCACTGGGATACTAAAGCTCTTAATTTGTTTACATATTTTGGCTTTTTTCCAGATTTATGTGAACAGTAACTGATCCAAGAAACAAACAGGCGGAAATGTCTTTGAATAGCATTCTTTTACTATCAGGTCATACATATCTCCATTCAGTAAAACAGGCCACTGAATTCCTGAACCCGGCAGTTCAATAATACATTTTTAAAACTCAGGTGGGATTAAAGAGAATGATTTTCTATTCAAACAAGAAAAGAAAAAGGAACTATGAACTTAACAGGGTCTTAAAAACACATACACAGGATGGAAAAGGAATTCCTCCAAACTACTGAAAAAAATTAGTAACACAGATTTTATCATCTATTTCCTCCTCCTCAAAGGGATGTTTTGTTATCCACTTAGACTGAAGAGCTTGCTTTCAATTAAATTAAGTGCTCAGATGTAAAGAATAGAAAAGAAAAAAAAAAAACAAGAAAAGAAAAAGCTGACATACCAACAAACTAACCAATTTCAATAGCCCATTTTATAATGAGGTAGAACAAAGAACAAAATGGATAGCTCCAAAATGGCAAAGCTCCAGAAACCTCATTCAGTTAATCTAGTAGATGCTTTGCCAAACCTCATCCAAATAACCCAATTATTACAGTCCACAGACTAGTGGAAATTCTTACAAAATTGGCCTCCATGTGAAATCTCAAATCATGTTTCCACTCAGGTCAAAAAGATAACTAGGATTGCCTTGTGGAAGCTTTTGCCTCTGGCTTAACTGCAATTTTGCAAAATGGAAAATAGGGAATGCATCCAGGTAAAATTCTGGATGTAGATATTAATCAGATTTTTTAAAACCTCAAGTAAAAACAGTCCCTCCTAGTTGTAATCCAATTCCCTGAAACAGTATCCAAGGTAGAATCAGAAATTCTGGATTTCCAAACTCACTTTGGCTTCCAGTGTGCTGGGTGATCATGAGCCCTTTATCTCTGCATCTGCCTTTTTGTAACTGTCATACCACAAGGTTGACACAGACCTACCTCACAGAGACCCTGCAAGGATTAATTAAGGTTAAACAAGAAAAGTGCATTAGACAATCCAGGCTTCATCTATGCTGCTAAATAGACCCAGATGTTTTAACACCTGTTCAGATTATTTGGTAGCATCTTCACGAAGTAGAGAGTAATTTGCATAATGCATTTCAGCTGTATAGACTTCTAAAAAATATCCAATTACTTTTATTTTAATTCTATAGTACTTTGATTAGCAACAGAAAACCTGATTTTTTTCCTCAATACACACTAACGTGTTAAAGTTCAGATTTTGTGTTTTGTGCTGCACAAATTTAGATGTGAATCTTTTATCTGGTGGTGGTAATGTATATTTTAATAAAGCCTTAAAATTGAAAAAAAATAAGCTCCTTATATAACAGAGTTATTTAAGGACTCGTGATAAAACCCTGCATGATTTTTTTTAGGTTACTTTTTAAGTCCTGGCAATCCAACATCATCATATGTAGTCGTCAGAGTCCTTTCTCAATCTTCACAGAAAATACCATTTGTAATATTTCATTTACCTAATCAATATTTATTGAGAAAGCCAAACTGATCAATGTTATTTCACTAACTGCAAAATTCAGGTTTCAGCTCCGTGCGTTAAAAAAGAGTTCAGATTATTTATCCATTCACCAAATCAATGTCGGGCACATATTTTGTGCCAGATATTATTCTAGACAGTCACTAGAAGGTATCATATGAAGATTCAAAGTTCTTGCTTTTATATAATTTAAATTCTAATGAAGAGGCAAAACTTAGAGATGTGAGTGGTAAAGGAAATTCTTTTTAAGGAACTAGTTATTAGACTGATGAGCAAATTAAAAAAAAAAAGAGCTGGTTATTCGAATATTTAAGAGGACAGAACTTCAGACTGAGGAGACACTATATTTGTTTTAGGACACCAATGACAGAATAGGAAAAATCAAAATTGCATAATGAGTTTTTCAATTTACAATAACACCAGGAAAGAGTAAATCACGGGAAAGAAATGTGGAAAGTGTTTGTAAAGGCTATAATTTCCAACACAGGGTTCAGCCCACTCTTTGCTGGTGACTCAAAGTGGGACTTCTTCTTTGAATAATATTATTTAAATTTTAAAAAAATTTATCTTTTTCAATTGAAGTATTATTGACATACAACATTATATTAGTTTCAGGTATACAACATAATGATTCAATATTTGTAGACACTGCAAAATGATCGCCACGCTATGTCTAGGCACCATCTGTAACTATACAATATTACAATTTTTTTTTCTTGTGGTAATTACTTTCAAGATTTACTCTCTTAGCAACTTTCAAATATGAAGACATTTTTAAAAATCGAAGGTTCTAATATTTCAGATAGGAAGAGAAAAAATTCCTGGCTCTGCTCAGGTCAAGCTCATCACACTGACACCGTTCACCCCCAAATTCTCCCATTGAGCAAACACTGTGATCATTCATGCTTAGGAAAGTCTCATGACAAGGGAAGACTTCATACTTCCTCCTGCCTGGGCATTTCTCTAGACCTTCCTTTCTCTTGTAAAGACAGTGAATGGATTTCAACTTCT
This sequence comes from Balaenoptera ricei, assembly GCF_028023285.1. Classification (NCBI taxonomy): domain Eukaryota; kingdom Metazoa; phylum Chordata; class Mammalia; order Artiodactyla; family Balaenopteridae; genus Balaenoptera; species Balaenoptera ricei. The sequence continues at coordinate 70,117,961 of NC_082647.1, forward strand.
CTTTTCAGGTCTTGTTGTGTTGCTGAGGTGCAAATGTCTGTATGCAACTCTGGTTCATCAAGGAAGTATTTCCTTCTACTTTTTCATCTTCCACTTTTGTTATCCAAATATGTCTGATCATTCATTGCCTGAGGAAATCCCAACAACTTCAGAGCTCACAGAGATTGCCATCTCTGTGAGTGATAATAACTGTATGTGAGTATCAGTCTTTGTATGTTTTACTGGCACATGCAGATCCAAGGATGTTCTAAAATATGTTTGTGTGTTGGGGGTAGCAATGCACAAAGGAAAGGAAGAGTATAGCAACACTAAAAGGTAATGGGCTTGACCCATTTTCTTTCTCTTGCTATTAACGAAAATAAAACTGAGATTCCCATCTTTGAGAGTCATTCTTTAAGGGATCTTAAAATAGTATGTTTTACAGACTCACAGACTTAGAGAACGAACTTATGGTTACCAGAGGGGAAGGATGGGGGGAGGGATACATTGGGAGTTTGGAATTGATGTGTACACACTGCTACATTTAAAATAAAATGCCGTTCCATGGGGAAAATAATAGTATGTTTTATAATATTATAAAGAATCATGCTTAGGAATATAAGCTCCAAAGTTAGATAACCAAATTTGAATCACATTTTGCCCACTTGGTGCTTGAATGACTCTGTTACTCAAAGTTATTCAAAATGTATGTGCCTTAGTTTCTTCATCTTTTAAATGGAGACTGGTATACTACCTAGTATATGAAGTTACTATGGAAAAAAAAAGTTATGTACATGCAAAAGCACTAAGAACAGTTTCTGGAACATACTAATCATTCAACAAATGTTAGCTATTTCTACTATCTATTATTTTAATTGCCCGTATTTTAACTCAATATCATTTCAGGCCCCAAAAAGTTTAACTTCTTTTGAAAACTTTTCTATAACATTCAGGTCTATTTTTCTCCTTCAGTAACTACTAACTAAGGGAAGGAGGCATCCAGAGAACCTTCTAATACTTCGGGATCATTGCCCTAACCAACAGTTCTCCTGGTAAATGTTCTGCTTTAGCAAAATGTGTGTCTCCAGATATATCCTAGACTAGTGAGAGCAAATGTACCACACACTGCCACAGATCTTCTTTCCTTGCTTACCAACTGGTGTTCGATAAAATGATTCAAAACTCAGTACTAGCAAAAAAAAAAAAAAAAAAAAAAGCCAATGAGCATTTATTGAGCTCACCTGTCTGCTGGAGACCCTGCTGATCTCAGCTGGGCTTCTGCATCCATTTGTTGATTAGCTGGAGGTCAGGTGATCCCGGCTCTTGTTTTCCTTTTGGAGGCAGCAGGCCAGGCGGAATGTGTACATCATGGTGGTGGCAGAAGTGGAAGAGAGCAAGCAGCAACATGCAGGGTCTCTTAAGCCTATTCTCTGCGGTGCACTGCCACTTGTGACTCACTCTGTTGGTAAAAGCAGGTCACAGGATGAATCCCAGAGTCATGAAGTGGACATACATTCCTCGTATGGAAACTAAATGGAAGGAAAGAATATTGCTAAACAGTAATTCAACCCACCACACCCATGTAAACATTATTAAGTGGTCACAATATTCTTTTCCACTGTGCCTAAGTATAGCTTTTATATCCTTAGCTGCCACAGTAATTGCTGGTAAACCTGCTAAATATGAGGGAAAGAAAAAAAATTTGATTGAGACTTCCGGTTTTGCAAATTTTTAATATATTTTACAGAATAATATATCTGAATCTCAAACTCTATTTTCCTATAATGTAAAACATCACACTTATGTTTTGAGAATGTTCTGTTCAGTTATTCATTTGAGACTGAGTCAGTTTGAAAAACATGTACGTATACACTAAATATCAATGAAAATTGTCGTTAGATTTTAAAATATCAATAGTTAGCAATTACCTATATTTTGTTGTGTAAAGAGAACATTTAAAATATTTAATAGTAGTTTCTTACTTTTCATTTAAAAAGATCCATACCTCTTCACAGTTTTGAAACTAAGAACATACCAGAACATATATTAATGTTTCAATGCCAAACACCAGCTGCACAGTCACATCTTGTCCACGTATTTTAAACCATATTAATAAACCCTAAAACAATATGTATTTTTCATTTATTGTTTATTTTTGAATTAAGCTTTTAAAACAATTTCAATCTTTATCTCAAACGGCTTTCTTCACATTTTAATTAAAATATTATCATTTGTTTCCTTGATATAGTGAGTTTCAACATTAAAAGGAAGTAAAATTTACATATTTAACATAAGAAAATGTAGTACTACAACTTGATTTTTATAAAATGAATACTGTATTTATATATATAACGTAAAATTTGATAGGTGTAATTACAGAAGACCCTCGAACAACACAGGGATTAGAGGCGTTGACCCTCCCAGCAGTCAACAATCTGTGCATAATTTAGAGTCAGCCTTCTGTATCCATGGTTCCTTCCTAGCTACTGCTGAAAAAAACCCACGTATAAGTGGACCAGTGCAATTCAAACCTGTGCTGTTCAAGGGTCAAATGTACAGTAAACTAGCATAGAAAAAGAGCGTTTTCCTGGTAAACCAATGCAAAATGCTTAAAGTGACCACAGTAAGAATGGCTCTCGGTAGAATATAGGGGTCTGAGGTCTTGGTAGAATATAGGGGTCTGACTTTTATCTGCAGATGAGTGTATTTGCAAGAAGTCATCTCTCAAATTGAGCACTTTCATGAAAAAAAAAAATACTACCTCTTACCAATATGTCATTAATCAAACTACCGATCGCACTGTGTTAACTTCCTAAAAAGGTTAACTTTAAATTGCATGTAATTAAGTAGCATACATTTAAAAAGAAAACAGCCTTTCCACAAAATTTGCACAAGTAGAAAGCAATTTCAGCAACCCTCAGGCATACTTACTATAATTTTTAAAGGGATTTTGAAAAGTAAAGTGAAAATGGACAGTTATCATGAAAGTAATTAAGTTTCCCGAAGTGGAGATGAATATATAACTGTAAAGTTGCCTCTGGATCTCTTAACAAATAACAAAAACAACTAATTTATCTTTCCCTCCTGGCCAATAATGCTCTTCATTCCCTTTATCCTTAGCTACAATTTCTGTATGTTGGAAACATGGTTGGAAAGCCAAAAGCTTCAGGACTTTCCTCGGGTCACTGGACTGATCTGTCCCTCCTCGTCCATTCCTCCAACGCTCATTCGGAGCCTCTGGCTCATTTCCCAAGGTCTCTCTGCTGGATGTCCTTTGCCCGCAATCATTGTTATAGAGGAAATGAGCTTAAAACTCATTCTCAGTGGTCCTGAGTTTAAGCCCTGCCTTTTGCTACTAGGCAGACATGTGTCTTTGGAGAAAGTAGTGAGGATCCCTGAGCCTCAATTTCCATCTAAACTGTAAAGGATGTGAGGAGATTTCTTTAAATTATTTTCAATGCTGTGAATCACTTTGTAAACTATAAAGAAAAAAATTAAATGCCATAATGATGATGATGATGATGATTTCAGACATCGTCATCTTAATATTTTATTAACTAAATCTCATAACACTAAATGTTTATAATTGCCTAGGGTAAAGGCATACTAACTGTCCCAAGATAAATTCTTGTCTGGCATAATATTCCCTTTTGTTGAAATCTAAGGTAACTCAGCCAGCACTCAATAGATACAGTAATGTTGCTTGTGCCAGAGATTGCCTAGTTTCCCACCACGTACCTAAAGGCACTCATTTTCTCCTTAAAATCTTCGTAACTTTTCCCCTTTTGCCTTTATGGGCACTTTTCAAATTCTTAAAACATTTTCACCTGAAGATGTCAAAAGGCGCACCTATGACTTTTTACAGCGTAGCCAACCTGCCTTAATGTAGACAGACATTCTAACCAAAATCCACACACTGCCCATATATTTCCACCCTCAAGATTTTTAATTAAATGATTTATTTTATATTTCTTAACATCCCTAGAGAAAGAGAAAAAGTGGCGAGCCCAGGAATTGAGATCCAAGCCTACATTCATTCAAATAACACATTTCATTTAGGAGAATGAATTGCAGTAATTATTTCATTTCCTCTATATTCTACTCACTATTATTTAAATGTAAAATATAAACTCTCCTACTATTATGGATACTTGAGAAATGAAGGCAAAATCACCCAACATGTTAAGAAGAGACTGCACAAGGTAGATATTTCATAGTCTATCTTTAACTGAAAACATTTCATGCAATTTTTATAGTTCCCACGTGCAGCCTAAGCCCTGGCATAATCTGATCTAATGTGTTTTTATGAAGTGTATATATAGAATAAAAGGCATCTCTAATGACTGGATTGACAAAACTGTAAAATATAAGGTAAGGGAAAAATCATCAATATTTAAGATGTATATACCAGTGGAAATTTGAAAGAATAAGAACTCGATCTAAAAAGGCAGCAGTTATCTGTATCAAAAGAAAATTAATTATTTTATGTGCAATGGACTCTCTTCCTTTTAGAAGACTAACTTAAGATTGACCAAAATAACTTCACTTTCATGAAGCTTTCCAGTCTTCTTTTAAAATTATTCAGAAAAATCAGAAGCCTTTTAAAATAATGTAAGTCAAAACTATATTTCATAAACCAAGGAAAACATACAATTTTGAAACATTAGAAAAGCAGGAGATTACATCTCCTTTAGGGATCTAGGGTAATGTGAGGCTAATGGTGCAGATACTCAAAGTGCAGAGTTCACTGCTATCTCCTCTTTTTTTTAAGGTGTGAAAAATTGGAATGCAATTCAAAATAACCCATGGAGAGAGGATAATGTTAGAATTAACAATACTCATTAATCTTATTTATTAGTTTCATTATAGTGTGATTTACTAATTAACAGAGAGATAATAGTTGACATTTCCTAAATTCTCATTCCTTGGAGAATTAGCTGACTCATCATTATTTCTATTTTACCTTTCATGCCTTTGTGAAAAGATTCTTTATATGAAGGCTATAATTTTCCACTTATCTGTTCTTTTCCGGTTTAAGCAATTTATATTTGACATGCATAAAAAGTTTTCAAGTTCACCTAAGCATCACATCCTCCAAATTATAAAAGACATAAAAGACAACTTAAACATTCTACCATATACAATTTGGAGAGAAGCACAAAAGAGATACTTAGGTAAATGTTTCTAAGAACACAGTAGGTAATTTTCTCCATGTTCTTTATGCTACCAGTAGTTGACCAATGAGTCCGGAATTTCTTTCTTTGATTAGGGCAGCAATAATGGTGGCACCTTGCCTTAAACTTTCCTGTAGCTTCCGTTCATCCTGAAAGAAAAGATAAAACAATAATTATTTTAGAAAGAAAAGATATCAACACATTAAATTTAACATGGACCTACTTTTCTTTTTAAAAACAATTTATTTTTTAAAAACTTTACAAACATAAATATAACATTGTATAAGTTTAAGGTGTACAATGTGATGATGTGATACAGCAAAATCATTACTAAGTAGGGTTAGTTATCACACCCATCATCTCATATAGTTACCATTTTTTGGAAGGGGGGTGAGAACGTTTAAGATCTACTCTCTCAGGAACTTTAAAGTATACAATACAGTACTGTTAACTATAGTCACCATCTGTACATTAAATTCTCAGAACTTACCCATCTTATAAATGGAAGTTTGTATCATTTGACCAACATCTCCCCATTTCCTCCACTCCTTAGCCCCTGGCAACCACAATCACAGAATCTCTGTTTCTATGTGTTCAAGGAGACACTTTGCAAGGCTTGCTGTTCTTTGGGCTCAGTACTGCATAGAACTCAGACCACAGCCATTGTCCCAAATAAAGGAGAAACGCTTTTATAAGCACTTTCATTGTAGAAAAAATATCTGCTAAGGTACCAAAAAAAGCAATGACACAATTTCAAAAGCTAATAATATGAAACAAAAGATTATTTTCCCTTAATCCAATATTGAAGACCAACTTTGGCTCTTCACTTAAGTGTGAATATTTCTTTGATGATACAAGGTTTCTCTTCACCTTTTTTTTTTTTTTTTTCTTGAGGGTTCTTCAACAACAGACTTTGTTATAAACTGTGAGTACTGGTGTGGAGGAAAAAAAAACAAAACAAAAAACCTGCTTGTTTTTGAAGTAAAGATCAGGCAGATTTGTGAAAAGAGTTATTTCACAAGTTGCTAAAATGTGATTTTCCCTTTGAAATCATATTGCCTATGAAATTCTGTTTTTTCTAATTATTTAGGCTTCTTGAAGGTATGAGGGGATGATAATATGAAGGGAAAAATGAAAGTGGAAACAGAGTTAATATCTTAAGGTCCTTGGGTTATGAATTGTGCTAGGTTCAAAAAGAGGGATCTGGTAACCAATTTCTACACTTCGGCATCGTCCGTAATGCCTTATCCCAACATTCGGTATATCACTAGGACCCATTGTTTCTACCTCCTTAATGTTTCTTGAATCCATATACTCCACTCAAACTGCCACTGCCAGCATAATACCTCTGGCCCTGAATTACTGAAACAATCTCATAGTCTCTCTGAAGTCCGTCCTCTTCTATCCTATTTCCCACACAGCAATGAAAATACTGATTTTACATAATAAAAATCTGATCACATCATTATCCTGCATAAAATCCTTTGAAGGCCATCTTTAAACTTCAGGATCAAGTATTAACCCTTTACCTGGAAGGTCGTTTATCCTTCCAGCCTCTTCTTACCATTCCCTTAAAATCACTCAGTTCTCCAAGCCATGTAGAACTGTTTAAGATTGCCCAGTCAAGCCATTTTTCAAGCTTTCATCCCTTTGCACCAGCTAATCCCTTTGCCAGAAAAGCTGTTCCACTCCCTCTCCTGGCCTAGCTTACCCTAGTTGCTCCGAGGTTCAATTCAGATATCAGAGACTCCTGAAATCTCCCTTGACTGCTGTTCTTCAACCCAATTTGAGTGAGGTGAATCTATACGTTTCCATAGCTATGAATTCCTCTAGCACACTGAATTCTAATAGTCTTTTTAGCTGGCCATCTATTCCACCAGATGATCAGTTTCTTGATGTAAAGAATATTTTATCTTTGAATATAAAAAACTTAGTTCAATGCCTAACACATGGTTGCCCTCCATACATTATAACAAATTCAAAGCAAAGGAGGCTTGACAATGATAGACATATGTTCACCCTTTCAGTTTGACTCATTTGTTAACAATGACCACTATTTGGTTACTTTGTTTACCCCTATTTACATATTTAGCCAGAAGTCTGGCAACAGTACAAAGAAGAATATTATCTTATCGAAGCCTTCCCACTACCACCACGCCTCCACTAGCCCAGACCTGGGTTTCTCATCTATGATGATGGTAGTTAAGAGATCACCTCTACTTAAACTACTCTTTCCCGTCAGTTTCCCTGATTTGTTCTAAGAGGTGGAACTGGGGACGAGGCACAGGGGCTGAATGTGGCTACTTTGCCTCTTGTGAGTGAGTTTTAATGACATTTCAATAATGGATTTCAAATGCTGTACCGGTTTCCAGAATATCAAATCACATTAACAAATCATTTAAAAGCCAAATATGTTTGAGCTTAAAATGTGATTCACTTATATAGGAGCAGATATCATTCATGACACACCATTTATAAATATAGAAATAGTATTCTAAAACTGAATGAAATAGAAACCAACTAGAGATATGTATTTGTCACTCAATAATTAATTAATTACAATGTTGCACGGTATGATACACATCTACTCCCAAGTCTCATTAAAATGAGATATACAACAGATGATGATAATTAAGGTTTCCCATTCAAAAATAAACAGAAAAAGGCTATCTGTATAACCTCTTTGAAACCAGTTTACACTTATAATGAAAGCAGCATGGTAACAAAGAAATGAAGGGGGAAAACCTGTTTAAGATCCTAGGGCTAGAAAAATCGCATTTCTCTATCTTGGAATAAATCTTCCATGCTCATTTTGATTGCTCCACAACTTACATATCTTTAGCTACTAACAAATTTAAGTAAGATTGTTCTTTGAAAGATTACTTTGGCAATTTTTTATACGCATCGTTTGGAAAGATTAGAATTCAGTGAGAAGAACCTATGTTATTCCACTAAATATTTGTTTTCCCTCTCTGCCTGACCTCAATCATTTCATCTTTGAAAAATATGGAATTTTAAGAGCTGATTTCAACAAGATGGTGAGACATACATATACTAAGAAAATTCTAGTATGTACAAAAATTAGATAGACAAACAATTTATGGATTTCAAACTCATTTCAAAATTCCATACCTCTATAAAAGTATTGATAACGTAAGTAAAAAATGCAAGGAAATAAATCTTTAAAAAGCATTTCCTGCTGAAAGTGGATATGCAAAACAGTGTTTTCAATCCTTGATGGAGATAGGGAGTGGAGGGGCAATACAGGTGGTCATTTTATTATCAATCATCTATATTTATGCACATGTATATGCATACATTCCTTTGTGTGCTCCAAATATTATATAATAAAAATGTTTAGTGTTAAAACTACGTGAGCAAGGTCAACATGAACACTGAAAAATCATGTTGATGGTATGCACTCTTGATATGCTATGATGAAATGGTATTTACCTCTGTGGTCTCCCTCCTCAAAACCCATAACGCCAGTCTAATCATGAGAAAAAACATCAGACAAACTCCAATAGAGGGACATACTACAATATATCTGACCAGTACTCCTCAAAATTGTCAAGTTCATAAAAAACAAGGTAAGTCTGAGAAGCTGTCACAGCCAACTGTGGAGACATGACAGCTGTCTCCTAAGGAGACATGAAAACTAAAGGTAATGTGGTATCCTGGAATAAAAAAAAAAAAAAAATTTGGTAAAACCAAGGTAATCTGCATGAACTATGGCTTAGTTGTTAATAGGGGAAATTGCACAAAGGGCACAAGGGAACTCTGTAATATCCTCCCAATTTTTCTGTGAATCTAAAACACAAAGTGTATTATTTTTCAAGAAAAGATGTGTTTAATCAGGCTCTAGAGTCAGATTGCTGGTATTCAAATACTGGCCTTCACAACTGTCAAATATCTTTGAGCAAATTATCAAAGTTTTATAGTTCTGCGTTTTTCATCTAAAACTGGGGTAACAATATTATCTACTTTACAGATTTTTCTGTAGGGACTAAACCAGGTAAGACATGTAAATCACAGATACCTAACAAATATTCTATAATAACCGTTGTTAGAATTATTATTTTTATGGAGGGTACTGTTTCAGCCACAACACAGTAGCTGATAACACCTACTCACCATACATAACCATTAAATCTGGTAAACTCTATGTAAAAATGTCGTTTGCGGATCTAAGACAGTAACCAATGCATATCTACAGTCCTTGAAAGCAGAGACCATTCACCTCAGATGTCTTGTTGAGAGAATTTTTCGAAACTATAAAGAAGAGAAATAGAGTCCAAGTGAATGATGGTCTCTCTGGATATAAAAGACAGAGATTACAATTTAAAGTTGTCAAAGTGGTTCAGGTTGTGCGAAAAACATCCCTGCGATGGGAGAGTTGCAAAGAAGTCCTAAAATTCTGCTGAAAATTCCCCTTATTTGGCCAATTCCTAATCGGCACTTGCACAGGTGGACTCCATAGGGCCTAGCAGAGAATAATTTCTGGGAAGCTAGAGCAATGAGCAGAGATTTCAGAAGCTGCACTGCACTTAGAAGATTAGATGTGAGGTAGGCTGGAACAAGGAGACCTTGGTGAACACCCATGGCCTTCAGCCGAGATCTCTGAAAGACCATGCCTATAACCCAGGAATACAGACAAAACTGAACTAGAAATGCCCTAACAAAGCTTTAACAAGCTCCAGAAAAGCAAGTTGATTTCCCAGTAACACACATGCTTGCCAGAACAAATTTTAATATTCTTTGGAGGAAGCTAAAATAAACTAGAGCTTTTATAATGTTTTGTAACTAACAGATGGCATACAATAAAATATTACTTGACAAGTAAAGACCGCAAAACAGCAAAGATAAATAAATAAATAAATATCCATAAACAAGAGAAAAAAAAATCAATTTAAACAGATCCAGAAATGATCCATATATTGGAATTACCCTGCAAGGATTTCAAAATAACTACGATTAATATATTTAAAAAATAGAGGAAGAGAAGGAAACGTTGATGAAAACTGGAAAGTTTCAACATAGAATTGAAATCTCAAATAAAAAAACAATTTTTACAATTTTACAATATAATACTTGAAATTAAGAATTAATTGACTGATTTAATATGAGATGGGAAGAGCCAGAGACAATATTAGTGACCCTGAAGTGAAGTAAAAAAATATCCAAACTGAAGCAAGAGAGAAAAATGGTGAATTACTACCATAATCATCTTATACCTTGTAATCACATTACTATTCCATTTCCCTATTCCTTATCTACTGACACACCCTACCACCATCACCAAGAAACCTGCTTGGAACATTTAGAAAACTACATATGGGTTATGTCAGCAGCCATGTCATCTGGGAATATTTACTCCATGAAACAAACAAAAAATTTGAAAAATGTTAACCCCATCCCTAGAAAACCAATGTGATGTAATGTACAAATATATGTACAGGACTAGACTGTAGGTAATATTGCTACCGTTGCACATGAGAGAACAAGGGAATTCAGAGCATGGTAAGATCACATGAGGCAGGAATGTTTCCTCAGGGAGACAGAACCAAATGAAGAGAGAAAGAGGAAGAAAATACTGTAGAGTCCAGGATGAACAAGAAATATTTTGGGACAAGAAATGGCTGATCCTTAGCGTGACATATCAATGTGATAAAGCTATTGTAAGAAGAGTGGGTACCCAAATTTTCACATTAAAAAATTAAGAAAAAAGCACCCAAATTAAATTTATCAGCAGTTCACTTACTATCTGTAACTCCAGCAACATTCATGGCTAGGCTTCAGGTTTATAGTAACCTTGATTTATAGTCAGTCATAAAGAGCATAAACTGTGAACATGGCACACCAATGTTTACATACCCACACATAAAAATCAAAAACATTCATTTAATTAAAAGAAAAACAAGAGGATATTTAATAAGATTATTAAAGTCTGCATTTTGCTTAAATCTAAATTATTGTCGTAACAGTAATTACTTGTTATCTTATTGTTCTGTTCACTTAAGAACAAGGTCAAATTTTTGAAAAACAATAAAAATTGCACTCTTATCTTCTCATAAAAAAATAAAAATATAACTTCTAGCTGTAAAATACAACATTCACTCTTTTTCTTGGTTACAGCTGTATTATAAACTAGAAACTGGTCCTAAAGGAAAAAAAAGGATGTAGTAATCAGGTTTCTTAAATTACTGGGAGGGAAAATATCAAAATGTTAACAAGAGTTATTTTTGGATGACAGATTTATGGCTATTTTTATTTCATCTTTATGTTTTGCTTTATTTTCAAATTTTTCATAATAAACACGCTTTAATAAGAAAAATAAGTTATTTTAAAACTTAGTTTCAAGACTTTAAATTCAGGGACTAAATTTGATTTGTTATCTCATAAAATCAGTACTTCATAATTGTCTAGATTTCCAGAGAATATTTATCCCCACCAAAAACTTCAAAATCTGTACAAAGAAAACATTTTTGTTTGAATATTGCAATTTTCAATAAAAGATTTCCAAAAGAATCATATTAATAATTCACAAAGTTATAGCTTATGGCTGATTTAGAGGTTAAGAAAGATATCATGGAAGTTAAGCTAAAAGTAACAACAAAAAATGTGTACTTAATTTTATTCAGCATGTTAACAGTTGCTCATTGAGATTTTGAAGAGTTTCTCACAGTTGGGTTATTTAAATACCAGGAAGAATATTTTAAAAATCAATATAAAATTGCTGTTTTTAATTTTTTATATCCTTGAACTGAATTATTTAGGACTAGAATTCACCATAGGTTTTAACCAGAAACTTGTCATATTTAGCTATTTCTCTATCACTTTGTAATTTCAAGATTAGGATGAAATATGCTATACTTAGATGGGGGCTTCTCTGGTGGCGCAGTGGTTAAGAATCCGTCTGCCAATGCAGGGGACACGGGTTCCATCCCTGGTCTGGGAAGATCCCACATGTCATGGAGCAACGAAGCCCGTGCGCCACAACTACTGAGCCTGCGAGCCACAACTACTGAAGCCCGTGCGCCTAGAGCCCATGCTATGCAACAAGAGAAGCCACCGCAATGAGAAGCCCGTGCACCGCAACGAAGAGTAGCCCCCACGCAGCAAGGAAGACCCAACACAGCCAATAAATAAATAAGTTTATTTAAAAAAAAAAAAAAAAAGATGCACAAAAGTTCCATTACCATTACCTTTTAAAAACAATTTTAAAATTACTCTAGAGTAATTAAGTCTTGTCAATGGAATCCTGTACTTTAGGTTTTTTGTATGAGATATACATATATGTACATATATAATTATTATTATTATTATTTTTGGTTGATGGTAGGTTTCTTTCCCATGGTTCTATCTATCATCTTCCATAGAGTAGTGAAGTCTCGATGCAAAAATTCTCATGGGACCTCTAAGCCTTTGGCAAGCTCTTTGGAAATCAGGGAAAGTGGATTTCTTTACTTTCACAGAAGATTGGGAATGAAATGGCACCTCCATTATTCATACCAGCTTTTTTCCCTGCTCCCCACCGTCTACCTCACAATTTGGACAAGTAACGCCTGCAGTTTCAGAAGTAAATGACGAAGAAGTAGCACCTTGCAAGTGTACAAGTGATCAATTTTCTGTAATGCCATATCCTCAGAATTCCTTACTGATCCACTGTCCCTTTCAGTTTTCTCAAAGGAGAACTTTTGGCAAAACTATACCCAGTTTTGGCAAAACTTGAAGAACTTTTTAAAAGGTATATTTCAAAACATTAAACCCTATCATTGTACTACACAGATATCAGTACTTGAATTAAAGAGGTATAAACAAGTTTATGGTATGCTGTTAGAATCAAATTTATGTGGAGTTTGTAGGATCTTGTCTCAAAGAATGGCAGGAAAAGCTATGACATCACTGTTCTCCAAATCTTTATAGACAACCTAAAAGGAAATCTTTTGAGATTTTCATCTTCCATACACATCATTCCTAAAGAACACAATGTACTCTGTTAAAAGAAAATCTACAAATTTAAAATATACGTATAAATGTATTATTTAGGCTTTAGATGTCTCAAGAGATTACAAAGATCTTTTGGAAGGGTAAACATTACATTGTCTCAGCAAATTCCATACCGAAAGCCTAATTCAAGTTCCATGAATTACAAAACTGTCCTGAAATTCAATTTCCTTATATTTTGGTATTAATATCTTTCTGCCATCCATCCTTATTTTGGTGAACTCATGCAAAAATTATCTAAATGCCACAAAATTTCAATCACTCTAAACAAATAAAACCTGTATCTATGTATGTCTATATATCTATCCATCCATAACACATACAATATACAAAGACCCTAAGTTGCATAGTTTAGAAACATTTTAAGTTTTGTTACATTTGTAAGGTAATTAATATCGTATCAACATAATTAGAGGCTAAATTTCCTTTCTGTATACATTTTGCTGAAATGGAAGAAAAAAAAATCTAATGGTAACACACTGTCCCCTAGTGGAGATGAAAAAAAAAGTTCATTATTTGTAAATTTCCAAAACTGCAGAAAAAAAGCAGTCACTTACTAATAGAGTTTGCAAAAAACAAGAGTCCTCTCCAAATGAAAAGTATTTGCCTCTTGCTCATTTGAGTGAAACAAATGTCTCCTGAAAACCTCGACAACAAAATACTAGTGAAAATGCACTTGAGTTTACTTATTAACATAAGTACCACACAGCACTTTTCATTTCCTTTATTCTCCTTGCCTAGCACAAGGTCTTGCACATACTGAAGGTTCTCAGTAAATATTTGTGAAACAAGATAATTAAGAAGAAAGAATTGGTCAAGAAACCCTGAGGGGGCAGCACTGTTACTCTGCTGAATAAGAACAGAGACTAAAGATTAGGAAAGACCCCAACTATGCAGCTCTCAGAGCCAGAGTGCAGTGGGGTAAAACCTGGGCAGCCAAAAGCACCAGACATCTGGCTTGAGAACACGCATTTCATTATCGTGTCAGTTATTTCTAGATCTGGGACTTGTCACACTGTCATACTTTATTTTCTTACATCATTCATAATATCAATTCTCCCACTTAATAAAGTTGAAAAATCTGTCTCATACACAATGTCTCTTTTAATTAGCAAAAATGTTTTGATCCTATACAACTTACCCAACAGTTACCAAGTCCTGCTAGTTTTCTACTGTGACATCCCTCACCAGCTATACTCTGACCACTCTCAGTCTACATCCTTACCATCCTGTACCTAGATTCCTCTAGGATGTCCTAACTGGCTATTTCTCTCTGTCCATGGCTACGGCTCTAATCTCACTAGAACAACCATTTTCACTGTGTCAAACCCACGTTACTTTCAGCACAAACTTCATCTTAGCATTCAAGACTATTCACAATCAACCTAATCAATCCTTCTGACCAGTTTCCACTCCTTTACTATACAGAATCCACTTCTGTGGCCATACTGATACAATCACTGTTTTCTCTTCTCCAGTAAAATGGATTCCCAATAATTGTCTTTCTAATTCACATCAATTTTCAAATACCTGGCTGTGATGACTTCCTCTTATGAAATCATTTATTTTACTACACATCAGTAATTTGCATTATCATAGTTTGCCTCACAATCTCTTACAATATCTTGTTAGGTTTGCATATGTATAGATCCTATTTTCTTAGCTAAATTGTAGACAGTAAAAGGCAACTCTCCCAAATTAAATTCTAAAATCAAATAAAGTCCTATACCTATAGTAGGTACTCAGTAAACTAACCAGATTAATTTGCTAGTTAATTCTATAAATATCTGGCTTTATATATAACTATTAAGTCATCTTTGAAGCATCGATGTTTTTAGATAAAGGATATATCATTATAGAAATAACCCCCTAAAAATAAAAATAAGAAAAAAACTTGTATCTATACTTGGAAACTGAAAAGGTGTGAAAAACTATAAATTTGTGCTACATGATTCCTCTCCTATGAAAGAAAGCCTGGTCTCAGAGATAAGTGTAGGGACAATGATAAATTTACACTAACATACCCAAGTCAGGAGGATAAAGGCAGACAATGAGGCAGGCATTCTCTTATTTGAGGTGGTTGCATAAGCAGAAAATCTGTATACCAGGTGTTGGTAGGCAATGAGTCCTGTTTCCACAATGGGTGAGAAAAGATAGGGTGGACAGAAAGATTATTCAGAAGAGTATCTTCCTGAGTGGATGGCCCAGGCGTTAGTAGAAAAATGTACTGATAATTTCTCTTAGAGCATAAAGATTGGTTGAATTTTTCCCATAGAATTTAGATTCAAACTTACAAACTTAAATCAAGGAAAGATAACTAAAATAGGCCAATTCAAACATAACTTCTTGGAAGCAACATGTGTGTGTGTGGAAAGGGAGGAATTACTATTGAAATAGTTTTGAGCAGTTAAAAAAGAAAAAGATGTCTGGTTAATGACCATTAGACTCTTAAATAGTGGTTAGATGGGTGAATAGTTAGTATCCAAAGTTTTAATCTCAAAGTTCCACAGAAAAATATTTACCATTGTATTAAAAACTCTATTTCCTTCCAAGAAGAAGACTTTCAATTGCAACTTACATAAAGAGTTCTATCCTGACCAGAATGGTGCCAATTTTTATCAGTCTTAACTAGCAGATAATTAGCCTGACAAAGTTCCCTCCCACAATGAAGAGCAGAGTTCTTTTTCATGGAGAAGGACACATGGTAGAAGATTACCTACAGAGCTTCTTCCTAATAAGAAGGTAGATAAAAATCAGCAGATATGTGAAACAATTTTCTAGGTGGAAAGAACCTTCTGGAATCATTAGCATTAACTATATTTCTCTGAAATGATGTTGCTAAATGAAAACAACAAGATTCAAGAAGATACTTTGAACATAGAAGTGGGAACAAAGTAGGAATAATTTTACATCTCTAGAGATTCATGTAGATATTAAGTAAATGTATTTGAATTAAATATCTCATTGGAAGTGGTATACAACCTACCTATTCTATATAAATTTGACTTAGATAAATGGAAGACAGACTTGAAAATTTCTAGAACTCAGAAGAATAAAAGACTTAAAATAATAAGAAGAGAGTCAAGACATTAATTAAAGAACCAAATTGTATAAGGGAAACTGGGGGAGAAGACACAGATAATACAGAAGTCATTATAAACATGTAGAAGAAAATTCCCTGAGTTGAAGAAAGACCAGTGTCTGCAGATAGACAGGTATCAATTTAGACCCTTGCAAAATTAGTGAAAGAACCCCCCCCCAAAAGAAGCCATATTCTGATGATACTTTCAAATTTAAAGATAAAAATTCAACAGGCTGCATCAGGCAATACAGATTATTTTCAATAGATAAGAATGGCTGATGTGTAACTTCTCTGAAATATTAAATACCCCAAGAAAATGGGATCTAAGGAAAAGACTGTTACATAGGAATCCTGGCTAACTGTAAGAAGGACAAAAAAGGAGACATTGTGGGATATGCAAGGGCTCTGAAAGCATACCCATTAGTACAGTCTTTCTTTAAAAAAAAAAAGGAGTACTTAAAAAGTTAACTTATTCAATAACGAAATAAATGAGGAAAAAAATAAGAACAAGATTCCTTTCAGTGACTGTATCTCAGGAACTTACCTGATACCAGGATGTAAGTTATATATTAAGATATGAATAGAGAGATGTTTTTTCCCTTAATGGAATACATAGTTGGGCAAGTCAGACAAACACATAAACACATATATGCATTCACAATAACAAGTTATGAAGAAAACAACAAACCAGTTTAGTATCAAAATGAAACCAGCATTAGAATTTCTAGGCACAAAATAATTTAAACCTATGTAAAAAAAATCTACATAAACAAACATGGATCCACAGAAATGAGCAGTCTCTTAAACAAGAACAGACTTGAAAAGTAAGAAATACAACTTTTACAAATAAAAAACATTACAAATTTAAACCAAAAAAAGCCTCAAAGGATGGATCAAACAACAGATTAGACACAGCTGAAAAGAGAATTACTGAAACTGAAGACAGAATTGAAGAAATTACTCAGAATTCATATTAGAGAAGACAAGAAATGGAAAATATAAAGAGGTTAAGAGATTTGGCAGACATGATAAGAATGTTTACTATATATTTAATCAGAATCCCAGAAAGAGAGGATAGAGACAATGGGGAGAAATAATATTGCTTAAAAAAGTCCAGAATTTATAGCACATAGGAATTCATTCATAAAGGAAACCCAATGAATTCTGAAGTGGATAAAAAGGAAACTCAACAAGTAGACAAATTTCAGGGAAACCATGTAACACTAAACATAAAGACATGATCCTAAAGCAACTAGAGAGAACAAACCAACAGAGGACCAACAGTTACACTGACAACAGTTTTTCTCACAGCAATAATGGTAGCAAGAACATACTGGCATATCTGCAAACTGCTAAGAATAAAAGCAAAAAAACAAAAACAAAAGCAAAAAAAACCCCAACTCCCTCCAAAAAAAAACCTATCAACCTAAAATGCATATACCTCTTACCCACAAACATCATTTATCAGAAATGAAAACAGAAGATGGGCTCCCTCAGATAAACAAAACATAAAATTTTATTCCTAAAAATACTATGGCACTAAGGGATGTACCTCAGGTGGAAGAAAGATAATTTCAGAAAGACAATCTAATAAGTCAGGAAGGCATGGAATACAAAGAAGTAGCTTTAAAATGAGTATATAAATCTAAAACAAGAAATGTCTTAAGAAAAAAAATAAAAGTAACATACTATTTTTGAAATATTTTGTAAGCCTGAAATTATTTCAAAAATTTCAAGATGAAAAGTTATTAATAACAGAGAAAAAAACTAGTGAAAAACTAAAATCTTAATTAAACAGTTAAGAAAAAACATGAGGAAAGTAGAACAGACAGAAAGCAAAAAATAAGGTGAGAGTAACCACTCCAAATACTTTTTTTAATTTGAATAAATGTAAATGACTAACTAAGCCCATGGGTAAAAACACAAAGATTGTCATGTTGGATTAAAAACTAAACACAGCTACATGGCCTTTATAATAGCTACACATACAACACAAGGACACACACAAAAGGCTGAGAGTCAAGTGACTGAGAAGGGTAGATCAGAGAGGCACTAACCCAAAGAAAGCTCGGTTCACTGTATTCAGTATATTCACTATAAAAATACAGACTTTAAGACAAAAAGCAATATTACAGATAGACGGTCACTACAAAAGTTATAAAAAGTTTCCTTTACCAGAAGCACTTTTGGATATTGGGGGAAATTACAAACTCCATTTTGGACAAACCTGAGATTTGAGGGAGACATCCAAGATAAAATATCAAATAGGCAGTTATGAGTATAGAGCACAGAAAATAGTCATTTTCAAATGAAGGGTATTTAAAACCATATGAGTGGGTGAGAATTCTTGGGGATCACACAGGACAGTGCTCTAAGAATCTGCAGCATTTAGGCATCTAAGAGAAGTAAAGAAGCTGGCAAAGAGTCTGACAAGGAGCAGACATACTTTGTAGGAAGAAATCAGGAGTGTGATATTTACAGAACCTGAGATAAAAGGGTCATAAAGAAGAAAATGATACCTAGTTGTCCATCAATATTTACAGATTGTTATAGAAAAAAATCATTCAGTTATACAGAGAGAAGGATAATTATTTTAATGGATTATAAAGCAAAGCAATGCTTTAATAATTATTCTTCAAACACAAGGTTTTTTAAAAAATATGTAAAATACATCACAAAATGTTGGAATATGAAGAGGGCTGAAAGTCATACTGAATTTCTTATTTTACACAGTCAAGCCAATATATATTAAATCATCACTGATTTTAAGTTAACAAGAAAGAGAAAAAGTAGATATGCATATAAAACTCAAAAAACAATCAGTAGTAGTATGAAACAGGATACCACCTTACAAAACCACTAGGGAAAAAAAAAGCAAAGAAAATATCACACATCCTATGAGGTAAATTCCATTAACTAGAAATTTAAAACCAAGGCAGCTTGAGTAACTTGTCCAAAGTCACACAGATAATGACTGAAAAATACAGACTTGAAATCAGGATCAGAATATAGAGAGTCCAAGCACTTAACAACTTTAGGGATAATCTTATCCAAGAAAACATGCTTCTGAATGACTAAAGTTTAGACCCATTAATTTTTTTGCTCAGTTTAATATCACCTTAAAAATTTGGGCTTCCCTGGTGGCGCAGTGGTTGAGAATCTGCCTGCCAATGCAGGGGACAAGGGTTCGAGCCCTGGTCTGGGAAGATCCCACATGCCGCAGAGCAACTGGGCCTGTGAGCCACAACTAATGAGCCTGCGTGTCTGGAGCCTGTGCTCCGCAATGAGAGAGGCCGCGACAGTGAGAGGCCCACGCACTGCGATGAAGAGTGGCCCCCGCTCGCTGCAACTGGAGAAGGCCCCTGCTCGCTGCAACTGGAGAAAGCCCTCACACAGAAACAAAGACCCAACACAGCTAAAAAAATAAATACACAAAAAAATAAATTAAAAAAAAAAAAAAAAAAAAAAAATATAATCCCTCCTGTGGTTTTTTAATGACTCAGCAGCAATAAGTTGGATGTATGGTGTAACACAGAGCATGGTACGCATGCCCTGCCCCCAAAACAGCAAAATAAGTAAATAAATAAAAACAACCAAATTAATTTATGTTTTATGATGTGAATATAAACTGATGAGAGAATTAAATCTCTTGGGTCAATAATAATAAAAAGTCTAACTTGGAAATTTGAACACTGATTGCGGAATTTGTGACATCCAGACAAAAGGTAGAAGCCAGCATTTTTTAGTGAATATTGATGGAGGAATAAAAAAGGAGTTCTGTAAAACAGATGTAGGGGACATAACACAAATATTTATTGAGTCAAATGTCACCTTCTCTTATAGCTTATGCTGTCACACATATACATTGCAAAGGTAAGCAGGAAGCCTTGTCAATTTCAGGAACTATCACGCCATAAAATGATAAGCCATAGCGAACAACATATACCAGAGTCAAATTGCTAAAGCAAAGGCAAAAATTAAAATTTAAACCAAAACATACATTGATTTGACCGTCATGGTTGGTTGGGTTTGGCATGATCCCTGGCAGGATCTGTTTTATATTGAGACATGATGAACGTTTGCTTTCTGTGCTGACATGTTTTCAGTGAGGTGTAGAACACAGAAAAGGGTAGGCAACATTTTAATTATTTCTCCAGCATTATAATAAACTGAAAAAGATCTGGGGAGAACACAAATAAGCAGCACATTAGAAATCTCCTGTGGCACTCTGGAAACCTTACAAAGGAAGCACTAACATGTTTTCCATTCACCCAGCCTAAGGCATAATTCTCCAGTTTCCTGGATATACTAATTTCATAAAGAATAATTTAAGTGTTATATAGAACACACACGATCAAAAGGAAAAGAAAACCTACAAAATCTTTCTTCCTTTTAATTGTTTATTCATTCTGATTGGGATTGGAAGGCCTTTAAAAGACAAATAAATGCCTGGTGGCTATAAATAATTAAAATACTGGCAGAGAGGAGTAATAATTACAAGAAAGAAAATGTCTGTCTGGATTATATACATGTCCAATGAAAACAGCAAGAGACACTGCTGTATGGTGAACACTAAATCATAAAAGCAAAAATGATTGATAATCTTTATAGGAATATATTAAAAGACATTTAAAAGTAAACTCAAGTTCAATGATAGGAAGTTCTTATAAGTAATTATGTACATCATTCTTACAGGAAATATAGTCCTCTCACAGAATGAAATATTTACTTCTGTGACTTGATAAATGAAAGGAAAACTTGCACTAAAAAATCTAGCCTGCTCAGATTTGTTTTGTTTGGATTCAAGCATTTTACTTGGAAGTAAGTTCACATCACTGCAGGACAAAAACAAAACAAAAATAAAAACACACAGAGATTACCTAAGAAGACTGTAGTTTACAGTGACATTCTTCTGGATATTATATGTCTCATTTTTAAAAATAAGCATTGTGAATTTCAGGGAATGAAAGCTTGGGGAGGTTTTTCTAATTATTACGGAAAAAGCCTTGGGTTTTGTTCTTCACGGTCTCAATAATCAATACTGAAGGGACATCCTGATTTACAATCATTATGTTCCTTCTGAGGTAAAAATTTCTTGTACATCTGTTTATAGCATGTTATCTTTTTGCTTTCAACTAGTTATGTGCTGTTTAGAAGGAATAAAGTGGATGTTTTATGAGGGAAACAAAATACAAATGTTTAATCAAAGAGTAAACAATTTCTTGGTTTTGACTAGGCACATTTTATTTTTTATTTCCTATTTTAAGAATTTTTTTAACCATTAAAAAAATTGACGTATAGTTAATTTACAATGTTGTGTTAGTTTCAGGTGTACAGCAAAGTGATTAGTCATACATATATATATTCCTTTTCAGATTCTTTTCCATTATAGGTTATTACAAGATATTGAGTATAGTTCCACTGTGCACACAGTAGTTCCTTGTTGTTTATCTATTTTATATACAGTAGTGTGTATATGTTAATCCCAAACTCCTAATTTCCCTCTTCCCCCTAACTAGGCACAGTTTTCAGAGAACACAAGATAGTGTGGAGTTTTTAATATCTCATAACATTAGTCTGTTTGCTTATAATAGGCTTATTTACCCAAAAAAAGGGAGTTATGGGAAGATTGTAAATATGATGGATTAATACTATATTTTAATATACTTAACATTTAAACTAAGAAATGACACTAAGCTTCTCAGGACTTACTCATCTGCCCTTCTAAAAAATTAATTAGTAGTCATTCCCTGCCATGTGATATGTTGGTAATTCCTAGGGTATATAAAATAGCAAAAAAACAGTTTAAGTTATAGAAGAGGAATACTGAATATAGATGAGCCGTAAGGGACTCAAATTTCAGATAAGTCCAAAGGCAAACTATGTTAGACTCACGAGGACCTACTTGTTTGTTGAGAAACAAGACTCAGAATCCTCAGTAACTTAGAGCTTTGTCCAGCAACAACATCCACTTTCACATCAACCACAAGAGGCCAAGAATATATTTTAGAAATAACCGTTTTATAGGTCTTAGCAGAGCATCGCCCAACATGCTAGGCCACCCAGTGGATATCATGTGATGGTAATGATGAACTCTAAAATATGGATTGTATGCCAAGCTGTATGGTGCTTAAGAGACATGGGAAGAAGTCACCATGCCACATTAAACTATGAATATCCATGGATTGGGGATTTAAAAGGAATATCGAATTTGTGGGGTTTTAACTACTTTACTTACAACCCTCTACATTTTAGAAAAACAGCTTGAAAAATTGAGGGAAAAATATGTAAAGGTTTATTCCAGCACCAAAAAATTGACAAAATGCCATTTTTATTAAATAAATAAAAACAAAGCAAAAATTGTGAATAAATTTGACATAAACAAGAAACATCCTGATTTTAAACTGCTAATCATCTCTTTTTAAGAGCCACTCAGAAAATGAATACCTGAAATGGCATTTAAAATACAATCTCTTTTTTTTTTTTTTTTAGCAACTTTATTTTATTTTTAACATCTTTATTGGAGTATAATTGCTTTACAATGTTGTGTTAGTTTCTGCTGTATAACAAAGTGCTCATTGTGGAACAAGGAGAGGAAGCCACAAAAGAAAGAGGAGTTCCATTTAGTTCCAAACTAAAACTAAAACATGATCTTTTAAAAGTGTAAATAAATATAGAACAGAGTTTTTGTTACTTTAAATATAGTAACTATTAATTTTTTTTTTTGCCAGTAATAAAACAGTACCAAGCATAGTCTTCACCGTTTACTCATGGCCATCTATGTAATGTACATTTCATCTGAAAATAGCTGATTTGTTTCATGTAACCCAACAGAATAATTCAGAAGCTCATTAAAAATAAACTCATGAATCAACAAAAGAGTAATCACCACAAATTTGAAGATAATGTGAGAAAGAAAACAGCCAGGAATGGATGAGCTTTCAAGAATGGAATTATGAGTAATGAGAATGATCATTGTGGACTCTTTGGACCATCTTCCCCAGCCCCCCTCTGCAAATAGTTATAAATTCTAAGTACAATTTTAATTAAGAAATCAACTGATTATTTTTTAATTTTATGAAGTAGGTTGTCTAATGGATGTTGACTTAAAGGACAAGACTATTCTTATAAGGATTTCTCATTTTAATAAATCATTGAGAAGCTGGATCAGATGGTAACCTGATGACACATGCTCCCCTCATTTTAAACCTCTGCAAATGTGTATTGGTAATGATGGTGGGATTAAATGCACTCTGGAAGTACACACATGCACACATAAATGCATATATGATGATACTGGAAAATAAAGAAGAATGCTATGATATGACTAGAAATTTTGGAGAATTTCTGAGAAATAGAAAAAGATGGAATCAGACCGGAAACAAAAACCATAGACCAAAACATGTACAAGTTAGGACTCTGTGAAAGACAATTCCGGATTGACTTAAGCCGAGGATGAACAAATTCCAGGAGCAGAAAAAGATCTTGGGCCAATCTTCAGGGTAACTATTCGTTAGCTATATTCTAAGGAGTCAACAGGATGGCCCATCCCCTCACTCTCCACCTGCATTAAAGAACTGGCAATAAAGATAGTTATTCAGAGCCTAAAGCAGATCATGTGGGCACTTGGTCCAGAGAAATAACCATGCTTTAGGTTGGCAGGAAATTCCAAAAAGAAAAGGGGTCCTCTATAAGGAAAACAAGCTATCAGAAGTAAATGACATTTACATAGTAATAATAATGTGGACACAATGCTGTGTTAACTAAAAGTTGTGATAATATGGATGCAATGTTCTCTCATCATAATACATTGTGGAAAAAACAGTTTATACTAGGTTTTCAAGTTTGCTTTCACCATATAAGAATCTATTTTGATTTAACACATTATGAAATTAAAGACAAAACACAATAGGAATTTTTAATTAGAGGTCAAAAAGCATTCAGTACTATTCAACAACTATCCCTGAGTAAGAATACAAAAAGGGATAAAAAAAAGTGGAACAAACACTCACTGTTTCATTATGTTAAGAATTTCCCTTAAAGTTACAGAAAGCAGAAGGATAAATGGCATGACTACTATAATGTATCATTGCATTGGGTTTCTTAGCCAATGTAACAAGACAAGAACATAAATAAGATGGTTAAATATTGGAAAGTAAGACATAATCCATCTCACCTTTTAAATATAAAAGGCAATCATTTGAAAATATAAAAGAACTACTAATAGTGTTTAGCAAGTAGCCAAGTACAAGATCAATCCATAAAATAATGTGAGTTTTCCTACATAATAGCAATAACCAATTATAAAACTTAATATTTTAAAATATTCCACTCTATAAAATTTGATAGCTCTCAAAACACTGGCAATAACTGATTATGAAATGTAATAAAATTAAATAATCACAATAATAAAGATGAAAATCCATAAAATGGTCATAATTAACTCTTGAAAACTGTCAGGTAAAGCACTGATATTTCCAAATTAAAATAAACTAATCAACAATAAAAATTAGTAATTGCAACTGAAAATAAGTAATTTGACTCTACATGTGTAGGATGTTCAAAAAGAATAAAAATAAAATACAGTGTGTGAAAAAAAAAGAATAAATCACAAAAAACTGCTATAATGTTAAATATTCTTCATCCAGTAGTTTTATAGCTAATATTATTAATTGTCTGAATTTGGATTTATTTTTATTGACTGATAAAACAATCAAATATGTTAGTTTTGGTTGAGTTTTCAGTTACAGAAATAATAAATTTATGCAATTTTTGAGGCTACCCTATTCTTCAACTACAACAACTAAATCTGTTTTGCTACTCTTAGATGTTATATGGGAAAATAATAGAGAAATATTATAAGTTTGTAAAAATTCATCTCAACCTCCCCTGAACAATACCAGTGACTAAGAATGCCATTTCCTTTTATTTTCTCAAACTGATATATAGAACTTTAAGAAAGCAAATCTGTCATTAGGGGAATCAAAAGTGTGTTTAAATGAGAAGTCTGAATCTGGGTTAGAGTTAATCTGTGACTTTCACATAGGTGATAATCAGGGCGGGAAAAAAAAGGTTTTTAATGTAAAGAGAAACCAAAAGACAAATAAAGCCAAAGGAATAACTTGGCAAGAAAGCCAGATTTTGGCTAGAACATAAAACAAGGGAGTTTTATTTTATTTTATTTTTTAATAGATTTACTTATTTATTTATTTATTTATTTAATTTTTTGGCTGTGTTGGGTCTTCATTGCTGCCCATGGGCTTTCTCTAGTTGCAGCAAGCGGGGGCTGTTCTTCATTGCGATGCGCGGGCTTCTCATTGTGGTGGCTTCTCTT
Source organism: Balaenoptera ricei (assembly GCF_028023285.1). Lineage (NCBI taxonomy): Eukaryota > Metazoa > Chordata > Mammalia > Artiodactyla > Balaenopteridae > Balaenoptera > Balaenoptera ricei. Next base: position 70,143,537 of record NC_082647.1, read on the forward strand.
GTTGCGGAGCACGGGCTCTAGGTGCGCGGGCCTCAGTAGTTGTGGCTCGCGGGCTCTAGAAAGCAGGCTCAGTAGTTGTGGCTCACGGGCTTAGTTGCTCCACAGCATGTGGGCTCTTCCTGGGCCAGGGCTCGAACCCGTGTCCCCTACATTGGCAGGCAGATTCTTTTTTTTTTTTTTTTTTTTTAATTAATTTAATTTATTTATTTCTTTTTGGCTGTGTTGGGTCTTCGTTTCTGTGCCAGGGCTTTCTCTAGTTGCGGCGAGCGGGGGCCACTCTTCATCGTGGTGCGCAGACCTCTCACCGTTGCGGCCTCTCTTGTTGCGGAGCACAGGCTCCAGACGCGCAGGCTCAGTAATTGTGGCTCACGGGCCCAGTTGCTCTGCGGCATGTGGGATCTTCCCAGACCAGGGCTCGAACCCGTGTCTCCTGCATTGGCAGGCAGATTCTTAACCACTGCGCCACCAGGGAAGCCCAGCAGGCAGATTCTTAACCACTGCGCCACCAGGGAAGCCCCAACAAGGGAGTTTTTAGTGACGGAAAGAAAAAAGTAGACAGTAAAAGAAAAGAAGAATCCATACCAGGTTCCAATTTGTAAGGCACAAGGAAAAACTAGACCCAAATAACATACCACCTTAGTAGGATTTGGTAATGAACAGAATTAAGAAAAAGCCAAATATGTTACATTTATAACAGAGTATGATAGCCATAGAAAATTTTTAAAGTTATATAAACTAAGTTAACCAATCAAAATCAACACAATTCGTCACTATAAGATGCACGAATTTTTAAATAAATTACTTTAAATAATTCACAAAAAGATCTTAAAGTCATGCCCAGCCATCAATTAATAAATTTAATTTAGTCCCATCTTTTTAACAACTAAGTATATTAGAATGTAAAGTGTACTTTTTACAGGATGGTTAAGGTTTATCAGTTACTCATCTGAGAACTTCGAGCACCTTCTCAATATAGAATATCATAACCTATTAAATTATCGTGTGACAAAACTGTGTAAAAATGAATTAATAGACACTATTCTATTTCTTCTGACCCTATTTTCTTTGATTTTCCAGAACAATGATGAATGATTGAGTAAAACTAGTAGCTCAGAGATATTAGAGAGCCTTTGTAACAGATGAGGATAACACCTTTTGAGCAACAATCGAATAAATGAACCCACAGCTGAATAGCTGAAACTATCTTTATATTATTTGGCTTCTAATAGCATCTAAGTTTTATTCTTCAAGTTGATCAGTAAGTTGGTCATAATAAGTTATTATGGCTAGGAATATGATGAGTGAAAGAAATAAAAAGAGTATAAGGAGACTAGTGAGCAATCCAAAGACATCAGAAAATAATTATTTTTACTTCATGATTAAATGTATAATATACAAATTATTTTCAGTCTTATAGTATACTTGTAAACAAGAAACACTAGTATATATTGTTTTAATTATTGTAGCTAAGCCATAAGAGTAAAAGCATAAAAGGAAAAGATTCAAAGTTTTAGCAATCTATCTAATTTTAATTAGTACTACCAAACCCATTATTTTTTAGGGAAAAAAATGACATTGATCCCTCTTGCCACATCACACATTATGCTTCCCTATAATTATGTTCCTCCTTTATCTCTTTAATCTAACACCATTAGCCTATTTTCAGCCCTTTGAATTTGTTCTCTTCTGTGGCAAGTCCTTCTTACATATTGCTTCCTCTCTCTAGAATATTCTCCCTTTCATCTTTACTTTCCTTCAGCTGTCTGCTTGGGTAGAAAAGTTGATTTTCATTTTCATTCCTCTTCTTCAAGAAAGTCTTTCTTGGCACCCTTGCCTAGGTCAAATCCATCCATCTTAGTAGGCTCTCAGTGTATCTCTCCTTTTTAGCTCTTGTCTCTGTTCCAGTTTTGTATTTGTTAATGTGATCCTCTCCTGGCCAAAAGTTCCATGTTATGGTATCAGATACCATGTAACCTTGTCTGTTTGTGCTCAGCATTTGCATCCTGAGTGCCTGTCATGATGCCCAAGAGAGAAAATGCCAATACATACTTGTTCAGAGAAGTACATATTTTTAATAAATATGTAAAAGATGAAATGCAGTTTTTTTGCACTATTTGTTAATGAATTTCTGCAATTCTTTCAGAAAGTAACTTTTTCTTTTTTCCTATTTTAAGTTTATATTTCATCTCCCTACCACCATTTCCCCTTCCTCCTTAATATGCAATTCTAATGACCAGGAAGGATGTTTCTGTCTGAGCAGTCCAACCATTCTAATGTTCCGATATATCACTATTCCAACACTCAGGAACCATTCTTTCCTGGTAGACGCCCTAGCTTCATGGAAGACCTGGGACAAGAATGTGAATGCAATCAAATAAATAACTACTGAACTTAAAAAAAAATACGTTTTCACATTCTACCTCAGATCATCTCAGATTCTATCCATAGCATGGCTATAACACCCCTCAGAAAATCAGCTGTCCTGATCAAATTCTTGATAGGAGTTATCTGCGGTAAAAATACAACAGCAAAGTCATTATAATGTTAAAAATATTAGATATATTATAATATTTTTGGTCATTGGAAATAGATAAGCTGTTTTGAAAACAAAAGAATTCATTATTTTTCTTTAATGGTGCATACTGGATATTTTCCAGTCAAGAGTAAGCAAGAAAGTGAGAGAAAAAAAGGGTCCCTTTAAATAAAGCCTCCAGAAAATCTTCAGTTACATCTCAGAGACCATCCTAAAGTGTATGGCTAGCTAGGAAATGATGTCATTATCCCGAATAAAACTGGCTTTCTGAAATGAGGAGTAGATGGGCACCTAGCAGACTCTGTCTTGCATGTTTTATTTAATCCTCACAACAGAATTAAACAAGTGAATAAAAAGAAAAATCCATGACTGTAAATTCTTCCTTGTGTTCTATGCAGCCCATTCCTAAAATGAGGATAGGATTTCCAAAGGGCACGTGTCAACTTCCTAACACTGAACCCAGCCCTTATGCTACCAAGTTGTAATAATAACTGGGAAGTTCCCTGGAAACGTCTTTCTTCCTTTTGTATACTGCCAAGGAGCACATTAATTTATGGGAATTAAGTAACAAATCTCTGTATCCTATTTGTTAAAAATTAGGTCCAAACTGAATAACACCAGGAAGGTATTCCTAGGAGTTTGGGATTTAAAGGTGAGGAGGTTCCCTATTTTCAGAATGGAGTATATTTCCTGTTTTGGGTTCTTTTAGTTCATTTTAGTGAATTTTCAGCAAAAAGCCATATGTATTTACATATTTAGCCCTTATACTCTACAAATCTTCTTCCCAGGCTAAGATTATGCCTTCTGTTTACTTTGTTTCTAGTACTATTTTTTATGACATGGTCCTTTACACAGTTACTAAATATCTATTGTGTACATATACAAAGTGCTGCATAGAAAACCATGAGGTATACAGAAATGTATTAACAGGTAGTTCCTACTATAAAAAATGATATTCTCTAAAGATTTTTATAGTGAAATATATACCAAAAATTTAAAGAATAATACAAAGGTTAACATCTCAATATTCTCGGATATGGCCTCAAAGCCTGCTTGAAAACAAGCAGAAAATCAAGGAAATTTAAGTGTCTCATTCTGCTCCTCAAGTAGATAAGACTTTGGTTTCATCTGTTTTATATAAAAGGGAATACACTCCATATTAAATTATTTTTGCAAAATGGATTTCAGTGATAGAAACAGTCTTTTTAAAACAAAGATAATAGTAGATTGGATGAAATAAATGGTTATAAGTAACATACAGATAATGACATAAACTCATTGGAGTAACTGTCTCTTACAACAGTCAACTAAGCCTTCCAGAACTTGAGCTGGGAGTTTAGAAATACAGAGAGTAGAATTCCCTGGAACCACAGAAGGGAGAATGCTGTAAAGACACTTGGGGCCTAAAATCCATGCCATATTCTGTGGAAGACACCACCCTGACTAACAAAGGCAACAGAAGATCCCATAGCACAGGGCTGGAACATATTAGTTGCACAAGTCTGAAACCCAGGTCAAAACTTTAGATCATATACTCAAGATAATACCCATGAAGATGCCTCATCAGGTGATTTATGCAATGAGAGTACTATTTTTTTTTAACATCTTTATTGGAGTATAATTGCTTTACAATGGTGTGTTAGTTTCTGCTGTATAACAAATTGAATCAGCTATACATATACATACATCCCCATATCTCCTCCCTCTTGTGCCTCCCTCCCACCCTCCTTATCCCACCCTTCTAGGTGGTCACAAAGCACCGAGCTGATCTTCCTAAAAGAATCATCTGGGGCTTCCCTGGTGGCGCAGTGGTTGAGAGTCTGCCTGCCAATGCAGGGGGCGCAGGTTCGCGCCCTGGTCTGGGAGGATCCCATATGCCGCGGAGCAACTGGGCCCGTGAGCCACAACTACTGAGCCTGCGTGTCTGGAGTCTGCGCCCCGCAACAAGAGAGGCCGCCACGGTGAAAGGCCCGCGCACCGCAAAGAAGAGTGGCTCCGCTTGCCCTCGCACAGAAACGAAGACCCAACACAGCCAAAAATAAATAAATAAATAAAATGCTGGCTTAAAAAAAAAAAAAAAGAATCATCTGAAGGAGGAATGATCAAAGAGGGATTAGAGCAGCATTTCTCAGTCTAAGCATTATTGTCACTTTGGGCTGAATAATTGTTATGGGGGGCTGTCCCGTGCTTTGTTCGATGTTTATCACTGTCAATGGCCTCTACTCACTACGTGCCCATAGGACCATACCCTCGGTTGTAGCAACTCCACATGTCTCCAGATATTGCCAAATGTCCTCTGGGGGGCAAAATTCTCTAGTTGAAAACCACTGGATTAGAGATAGGAAGAGCAATTATTTTTAGATATAAAGTGAGAGGGACCATGACTCAAGTGATGAAGCCAAGATCTATACAGGTCTTACATATATAATGAAGAAAGTATATACAGAATTCCCTTATTGATTCCAGTTTCTAGTCTTTGTAATGAAAAAATAATAATCAAAAAAATGGAAATTAGCAAAGGAAGCCTATGTTTTAATGAGGTGAGGGAAGGTATGGAAAAGAGATATTGGGTGGATGATCTCTTCATATGAAACCTAAGTCTACAGAGAATAATAACTATAGAAACCCTTTCTGAACTTTTAACAGAAAGATAAAAATAAAAATATAAGTAAATGATACAGAAATGGTCTGACAATACAGGCAATCCGGTCATTCCTAAACTTGCTTTAGTAAATTATGATTGAATTGCAGCTAGATCACACACAAATTTATCTCTTGTCAAAATATCAAAAATGTTGCTAAAAAGCTGCACAAAATTAAATCTAACTGTAAAGCAAAGGTTTCATGAGACATTCCATATTTAAGTGGATACTGTATCAAACTTTTCCGAAAAGTAAAGAATGAGTTTGTAGTATCATTACTTATTCATATACTTGTTTTGAAGTCTGGATTTTTATACTGTATTTCTCTAAAAGTGAAACACATTATTAAAAAGAGTAAATAAACTCCACTAGGTGTCCTTGGCCTAGATCTCAAAACCACTTTATTCCAGTATATTACACCTAAGAAAAGATGAAGAATTTTCTGCCTTTTGATGATCATGTTTTTATCACTACTGTTAGGTACTCTTGGAAACGCTCACAACAAAACAGAAAATCTGTAAGTGTATGTTTTAAACAGGCATAATTTCAAATGCACAGCCAGAAGGTTTTACCAAATCTAAACAAGTACAGTGTCGAGCAGTAGGTTAATATATACCTCTATGAAGACCCCTGTTTGACTGGTCCTTGAATATTTTGTGGTTAGGTAAGACTTTATTGTATAAACTATATATTGAGCTTTATGCCTTGTAATTATATTAAGTGTTATTTGTGAAAGCTCTTGCAACTTATTTGGAATTTTGCTTCCTCAGCTGGCAGCAATTACAGATTCAAAGACCACCGGAAATAATTCTTCAGCCCCTTTTGAGATCCACAAGCTTGTTATGAACACTTAAGCAACTGTACAGGAACATTATACTTCGGTAATAAACAAGGCCAGAGGGAAGGTTATTCTTTTCCATTAGAAAAAAAATCCTGCTCATAAATAATTCAAAAACCAGAAGAGAGGGGCTTCCCTGGTGGCGCAGTGGTTGAGAATCTGCCTGCCAATGCAGGGGACACGGGTTCGAGCCCTGGCCTGGGAAGATCCCACATGCCGCGGAGCAGCCGGGTCCGTGAGCCACAACTACTGAGCCTGCGCGTCTGGAGCCTGTGCTCTGCAACAAGAGAGGCCGCAATAGTGAGAGGCCCGCGCACCGCGATGAGGAGTGGCCCCCGCTTGCCGCAACTAGAGAAATTCCTCGCACAGAAACGAAGACCTAACACAGCCAAAAATAAATAAATAAATAAATAAATTTTAAAAAAACAAAAAAAAAAAACAGAAGAGAAATGATAATTCTACCAACATATGGAACTTCATCTGAAATCAGAGCCACCCTCCACAGGATTTTGAACTTTGAAAATAACAGTTCACACAAAGTAGTGACTACTTGCCCAGGTAATATATTCAACTAACAAAGCATCTTCCATTTGAGCAACCACAAACATTTCTGGCTTCAGTTGTTAACCTCCAATGAAAAACTATTTCCGTACTATTTTAAACTTGTATATGGTAATAATCACCTGTTTATCTTTGAAGCATCGACACTCTTACAGTGCCCTTTAGAATGTATTTGTGTACCATTTTCCTTTCCATGTCCTTGACAGATGGAAGTATTCACATCTTCCTCCCAGAACAAAAGTTGAGAAGCACACTACTTTCTTTTCAACTGGCTCACTTTTTGTCTCCCAGATTCTCACATTACTGGGCCTACTTCTCAATAGCTTTTCAATTTTACCTTCTTAGACAAAAAATGCAATTGTGTGATACTTGAAGCCAATTAATATGGAAGAGTAGATTACATGGCAAATGAAATTCATAATTCACCTTGACCACATATGTATAAAATTAAGTTTTAAATATTTTACTATAAATTAGAAATTGATATTAAAATGGATAAGAATCCTTTCAAGATAATTATAGATCTTAACTAAGATTTCTTGAATGCCTTGTATCAAGTGTTTCAAATTAACTCGTTTAGTCACTTAATAACCATATGATATGAATATTATTTTATCTTTACAGATAAGAAAAATTAAGTATCTCATCCAAGTTTACAGAGCAAATAAGTGATGGTCCTGAGTATTAAATCCAGCTCTATCTGAATTTCAAAAATAACATTTTTTTCTATGATTCTATGCTCTATCCTTTCTGAAGTTCAAGAAGGATTCAATTACCAATGAGACTGACTTCAAATGTGTACAACCTGAAATAGAGTTACCAGTTAATGCAAACAATTGCTAAGCAACACATGGTCTTTATTCTTAAGGAACTCACAGTCTAGCACTGGAGACACTTTTATTTCTATGGTGTCTTTTAGAGCTCTCTCTGTTGCATCAAATACATGGAACATCAGCACTGCACATAGAAGTTTTCGCAGAAGAAAATAGCTATCCGTTGTTTATTCAAGTGGAGTGAGAGGAGGGTAGTGGAATATATAGACATATAATAACTGATAATATTGTATTATTATTGCATATAAAATATTATAATATAATTACATTAATATTGTATACAAAATAATATATTCATTGTTAATTGTAATATTCATGTATAATAATATATTATATAAACATATATGTAAATCTTTATACATGATATGTCTTGCCACTACCCTCCCCTCACTCCACCTCAATCAACAATGGATACCTCCTTTCTTCCACAAAATCTTCTCTGTGACGTGCTGATGTTCCATATATTTGATAAACACACATACATATTACACAAATATGTATATATCATATATGACATAGCTACACATTATATATACCTTAATATATATGTATGTATACATTTTATTTTAAAATCACAATCTATAAAAGTATTCCCTATGTCTGAGAGCTCCGAGCTCTACAATTTGGGCCAAGTCTCAATTCATTAAGATAATTTCTTGAAACACTATATTACAGAGAACAAGATTAAGATCCTACTTTACAAAGAAGAACTAAGATTCAACTCTAGTGATGTGTACTACACCTTTTTTATGCGGTTAACCATTGGAAAGGAGTGGAATGGATGGATGAAAAGGGACTTTTGTTCTCTATTAAATATAATTCTCTATTTTTAAATTGTTTTATAAAAAGCCTGGGCTCATGTATTAGCTTTATTTAATGATAACACCACCAAAGATATGTAGCATTTAAAATGAAATACCCAAAGGAGAGTTGAAATTTAGAAACAGCTAAACACAATCTCTTTTTATTAGCATATGATTAAGAATACTATATAACATTTAAATTTTCAATCATCTTATTCCAACAAGGTTAAATCTTCCCTTTAACTTCAACCAACACTTTACTTGGTTTTTCACTAGAATATCGACTGTTTTGATGATTCTATTACTTTCTATAAGCATTTCATACAGAAAAACAACTTGAGAATAAACCTAATGAATAATTCTAAGCCACATTTAAAGATAGCTATGACATTTGCTTTTTCATTACCATATTGTATGCAGTATACAAACAACGCATGATGAATTGTAAATTGCATGCTTGCAATTATAATCCTGCATAAAGTATGAGCATTGAGTGCTGATTAAACTAGTAATGCTTTATTAAACTTTAGGAAAATATCCTGTAGGAAACAATGTTTCACAAAATAAGCTTTATTCATTTTTGAAGTGACAAAAAAATAACGTAAATTTAAAACAAAGCTAAAATGCTGAAAAATAAGCAAAGTTAATAAAACATAAACTGTCAACTATTCATATATATCTGACATATTTCTCTAAATGAACCGCTTATAGCTGAAGATATTTATGTGAAAATAAGATCATCATTTCTAGAGAATATCTGCTGTTTACTTACCCCCTACAATAATCTTTCAGATAAGACAAATCACCTGCAGCTAAAATATCTATAATTTCTCAAGAAAAGGATTTGTCTATGCAAGGGTAGAACTGGCAAAGGTACTATATGTTGGGGTGAGTGGAAAAAGTTAAAACTATCCTTGAGTATAGCCTGAGAAATATTTAAAAAATAAATAAATTTGAAGTATCTTAAAAAACTATTAACCAAGAATATTTTAGAATCATTCAAGAGCTTTCAAGAGATCATCAGAAGGTATCCAAATTATACTGCAAGTCCACATTTACCTGTATTAACCTGTGTTTCAGGTTTATCTTACATCAGTGAGGTGCGTAAGCTCATTATAACTGCAATCTTACACAAGCTCCGAAACATAAACACAAGGAAAAAATGTAATTTGATGACCTTAATATACTTTTCTAGTTATATAAGTGCCTACATATTGTGAAATCATTTTAAAAAATAGAGTCTCCCTTAAAGTTATGTTGTAATTGAATGGTAGAGACTAAGAATCATTAGTTAAAGTATCTACTAAACATTTAAAGGGACCTATTCACTCTCTTTCGGAGCAGCTCACTTCACATGACAAAGTCATAAGGCCATTAACTGAAGAAGAGTCAGGGTGGAGTATTGGAAAGAATATAAGTTTCATCTGCAAAAGAGAGACAACAAAACCTAACATGTCCACCCTGAACCTGCCCTATCCACACTAGAATTTTTCTAAATTGTAAATGGTAGTTCTAAGAAAATCCTGATCAAATACAACATTTTATTAAGTTAACTCTCATATATATTTTATCACTGTTCTCTTTATGCTACTGGGGGAAAAAAGTTAAATGAAAATACTACTTTAGGGCTTCCCTGGTGGCGCAGTGGTTAAGAATCTGCCTGCCAATGCAGGGGACACGGGTTCGAGCCCTGGTCTGGGAAGATCCCACATGCCGCGGTGCGACTAAGCCCGTGAGCCACAACTACTGAGCCTGCGCGTCTGGAGCCTGTGCTCCGCAATAAGAGAGGCCGCGATAGTGAGAGGCCCGCGCACCGCAATGAAGAGTGGTCCCCGCTCGCCGCAACTGGAGAAAACCCTGGCACAGAAACGAAGACCCAACACAGCCAAAAATAAATATAAAGAAATAAATAAATTTATTAAAAAGAAATACTACTTTATAACATGAGTTTTTTTTCTGAGCAAATTAATATTGCTCTAAAGTAATTTAAAATATAAATGTGACACCAAAATCAAATGCTTTTTCTTTCTCTTGCAATTAGACTATACTTGCCTTCAGATCCACAGTGCCTGGCATATAGTAGGCACTTAACAAAAACTGATCCATAAAAGAAGGAAGGAATGCAAATTGTATCTCTTGTGTTACCCAGACTGAAATTTGCTATGTAGTTTAAGAGTTGATATAATTTAAATATTGCCAACTTAGATACTGGCATAATTTTCTATTTTGGAATTCAAGACTAACCATGTATAGTTGCTTCTTTTTTCCAAAGCAGAAAACCTGCTACAAAATACAGAGAAGTGCCATGATTAACAGACTCATTGTCTGGTCAGCCATACTTCCCACAGACATAATTAACTTTAAGATTACTACTATTTTGCCATCATTAAAATTCTTTGATAAAAAAAGTCAAGTAGAGTCATTGCTCTTAATAAAGTGTACCCAAAGGAACACTATACAGGCTAGGGCAAAAGAACAAAAATGTATGTACCATATTTATGTTATTTACTAATTTACTATTATATGACTGGTTTTTAAGAATTATTATGTTTCCTTTATTCATATAAATTATTTTGCGGAGACATAAAGAAATGAACTATCAAGTTGAATTGCCTCAGCTGAAGAACCAGGGTAGAAGGACAACAGTGAAACTTCTCTTCTCTGGCCCACTCTCTTCCCACAAAAGCCCCAGAGGGGATCTGTCAAGTCTTACCGTAGAGCATAGTTTAAAAACCACAACCTTATACAAGACTTTTTATCTCAATCTTGTAAGAATACCCTTTTCTAATTCATAGGGTAACATTCATAAGATTTGAATATTTCCCAGCATTTCCTGTATATATGTTTCAATAATCCAGGACACATTTATTATAAAATTCTGCCATTTTTAACAAAAAGAATTTTTTTTTAACAAAAAGAATTTTTTTTTAACATTTGGAGGTCACTAGCTGCTGAGAACTGTTCATTCATTTATTTTTTTAAACAACTAGTTTTTGAGTACCTAGTATGCCTTAAGCACTAAAGACAGGTGTGAAATATTTCACAAGAAAACGGAACCAAAGCACAACATTTTGGACATTAACGCCTAAAACTGGTCAATGGATCTAACGTTCAGAACATTTCCTTAGCTGGTCCTCCCCACTTGGTCAATTAGCATCCTGCATCTTCCTCCTTCCATGTCATCTGGGATCTTACACCAGGGGTCAGCAAACTACGGCCCTCAGAACAAATCAAAGCTACCTCTTGTTTTGTAATTAATGTGCCACTGGAACATGGCCATTCATTCATTTGCTGTTTATCTATGGCTGTTTTTGTCCTACAATGGCAGCATTAAGTACCCACAAAACCCCATACCTTCTTTCATCTTTTATAAGAAAAAGAAAACTATTTTATAACAATTTATAAAAAATAAAATATTTTGATACCTAGGCTTTAATTATACAATTTCTTAAATATTTAATCAAGACTTGACATCTGAATTTTATACGAAATACTAATGACCAACTTTTCTATATTTTCTTCACAAATTTACATAAATGAGTTAAGAAAACAGACCCTAAATGAGCTAACAGCTGTACGGAACTTCTGATTTAGTTTTCTACAAAGACTAACAAATCTAAAATATTAAACACAAGAGATTTAAGTGAGCTATGTAAATATGAATATTAAAACATTTCACTTTAAAGGGCAAAACAAAAGGCATTGTATATATTCTGCTTTTCACTATAATTCTTAGCCTTCACAGGCTAGTAATTATCAGAGTGTTAGGAAGATTATTTATTTAACTGCATTTGAAAATGCTTGATAAGAAAAGCCCCAGTGAAGCATTTGTATGAGTAAAATAAAGCAAACCTGGATATTCCACTGAGTAAAAAGTATGCACGCACCAAGTATCAACGATGTTCTATATTAATTTAAATACAAGAACACACTTAAGGTGGAAAGGCTTCTAATGTCAACAATAATGTTCTACATTGTATTAAAGAGACTGTACAGGAAGAGAAAGACTTTACACATTGAGATGTGCAAATTTAAATATAAATGCTGATAAAACTTGGATTTTGAGCTAGTCTTGGATAAACTACTGTTCCAAAATAATCCCCATTTCTTAAAGAAAAGTAAAATCTGTGAGAAGAGTTTTCCTAGATTTGTATTCACACACTAACATTTTAAAATTTCTTTGGCTACCTTCCTACCCTACTCAAAATGCAACATCTATGTTATAAATATAAATATGTAATAAATCTCCTCTTGAGGATAATGCATAATTCAAAATCCTATCCTCTGTTAAATTCTAATGAGGTTTTAAGCACTTTTAGATTTTAGCACATTAATGCGTAATAAAATCACCAGAGCAAAGAATAATGAATCTCAACCCTAGTTCACCTATAACTTAGTTTCTTCATGCTCAAACAAGGATTGTAATAAGATTTCACCAAGATGATTTAAAGATGAATAATAAATGCCTGAATTACATCAAGAAAAAATTGTAGTAAATGTCTGTATCCAGTTAGGCTTGGCAGTTTTATACTCTATGTAAAGCTCATGATTAAAAAAACAATGCCGGGGGTAAAAAAATTCTTTATCTTGTAATTGGCTGAGTTAAGGAGTACAAAGCACTGAGAGTAGTATGCAGCATATGGTAAGCAGGATACAAAATCTGAATCATGAAAATTACTATCACTACCATCACTATCACCTCATCTCAGAAATAAAAGAACACAAACAAAACAAACTCACGGAGAGACTCTCTTCCCTCTCTAGGAGTGAAGCACTTGAAAGTAAAAGTGACTGAAATGCATGCTTCTAGGTATTAAGAAGGTGAAAATTGCCACTATTCAGGAAAGATTTTATCATAAGACATCAGGGAATTTAAAACTTCTCTTAGACAACAATTTTGAGACTAAAATCTGTAGAAATACATGGACAAAAAAGTGTGGCAGAAGCTATTAGATTTCATTAGGTCCCATTTATTTATTTTTGGTTTTACTTCCATTTCTCTTGGAGGTGGGTCAAAAAGGATCTTGCTGTGATTTATGTCATAGAGTGTTCTGCCTATGTTTTCCTCTAAGAGTTTTAGAATGTCTGGCCTTACATTTAGGTCTTTAATCCATTTTGAGTTTATTTTTGTGTATGGGGTTAAGGAGTGTTCTAATTTCATTCTTTTACATGTAGCTGTCCAGTTTTCCCAGCACCACTTACTGAAGAGGCTGTCTTTCTCCACTGTATATTCTTGCCTCCTTTATCAAAAATAAGGTGACCACATATGTGTGGGTTTATCTCTGGGCTCTCTATCCTGTTACATTGATCTATATTTCTGTTTTTGTGCCAGTACCAGACTGTCTTGATTACTGTAGCTTGGTAGTATAGTCTGAAGTCAGGGAGCCTGATTCCTCCAGCTCCGTTTTCTTTCTCAAGATTGCTTTGGCTATCTGGGGCCTTTTGTGTTTCCATACAAATTGTGAAATTTTTTGTTCTAGTTCTGTGAAACGTGTCAGTGGTAGTTTGATAGGGATTGCATTGAATCTGTAGATTGCTACCGGTAGTATAGTCATTTTCACAATGTTGATTCTTCCAATCCAGGAACATGGTATATCTCTCCATCTGTTTGTATCATCTTTAATTTCTTTCATCAGTGTCTTATAGTTTTCTGTATGCAGGTCTTTTGTCTCCTTAGGTAGGTTTATTCCCAGGTATTTTATTCTTTTTGTTGCAATGGTAAAGGGGAGTGTTTCCTTAATTTCTTTTTCAGATTGTTCATCATTAGTGTATAGGAATGCAAGAGATTTCTGGGCATTAATTTTGTATCCTGCTACTTTACCAAATTCATTGATTAGCTCTAGTAGTTTTCTGGTAGCATCTTTAGGATTCTCTATGTATAGTATCATGTCATCTGCAAATAATGACAGTTTTACTTCTTCTTTTCTGATTTGGATTCCTGTTATTTCTTTTTCTTCTCTGATTGCTGTGTCTAAAACAATGTTGAATAATAGTGGTGAGAGTGGGCAACCTTGTCTTGTTCCTGATCTTAGTGGAAGTGGTTTCAGTTTTTCACCATTGAGAATGATGTTGGCTGGTATATGTCATATATGGCCTTTATCATGTTGAGATAAGTTCCCTCTATGCCTCCTTTCTGGAGGGTTTTTATCATAAATGGCTGTTGAATTTTGTTGAAAGCTTTTTCTGCATCTATTGAGATGATCATATGGTTTTTCTCCTTCAGTTTGTTAATATGGTTTATCACATTGACTGATTTGCGTATATTGAAGAATCCTTGCATTCCTGGGATAAACCCCACTTGATCATGGTGTACGATCCTTTTAATGTGCTGTTGGATTCTGTTTGCTACTATTTTGTTGAGGATTTTTGCATCTATGATCATCAGTGATATTGGCCTGTAGTTTTCTTTCTTGGTGAAAAGACAACCCGCAGAATGGGAGAAAATATTTGCAAATGAAGCAACTGACAAATTATTAATCTCCAGAATTTACAAGCAGCTCATGTAGCTCAATAACAAAAGAACAAACAACCCAATCCAAAAATGGGCAGAAGACCTAAATAGACATTTCTCCAAAGAAGATATACAGATTGCCAACAGACACATGAAAGGATACTCAACATCACTAATCATTAGAGAAATGCAAATCAAAACTACAATCAGGTATCACCTCACACCGGTCAGAATGGCCATCATCAAAAAATTTACAAACAATAAGTGCTGGAGAGAGTGTGGAGAAAAGGGAACCCTCTTGCACTGTTGGTGGGAATGTAAATTGATACAGCCACTATGGAGAACAGTATGGAGGTTCCTTAAAAAACTAAAAACAGGGGCTTCCCTGGTGGCGCAGTGGTTGAGAGTCTGCCTGCCAATGCAGGGGACACGGGTTCGAGCCCTGGTCTGGGAAGATCCCACATGCCGCGGAGCAATTAGGCCCGTGAGTCACAACTGCTGAGCCTGCGCGTCTGGAGCCTGTGCTCCGCAACGAGAGGCCGCGATAGAGGCCCGCGCACGGCGATGAAGAGTGGCCCCCGCTTGCCACAACTAGAGAAAGCCCTTGCACAGAAATGAAGACCCAACACAGCCAAAAAACTAAATAAATAAATTAAAAAAAAAAAAAAAAACTAAAAACAGAACTACCATACGACCCAGCAATCCCACTACTGGGAATATACCCTGAGAAAACCAGAATTCAAAAAGAGTCATGTACCACAATGTTCTTTGCAGCTGTATTTACAATAGCCCGGACATGGAAGCCACCTAAGTGTCCATCGACAGATGAATGGATAAAGAAGTTGTGGCACACATATACAATGGAATATTACTCAGCCATAAAAAGAAATGAAATTGAGTTATTTGTAGTGAGGTGGATAGACCTAGAGTCTGTCATACAGAGTGAAGTAAGTCAGAAAGAGAACAACAAATACCGTATGCTAACATATATATATGAAATCTATAAAAAAAAAAATGGTCATGAAAACCTAGGGGCAGGATGGGAATAAAGACACAGACCTACTAGAGAATGGACTTGAGGACACGGGGAGGGGGAAGGGTAAGCTGGGACAAAGTGAGAGAGGGGCATGGACATATATACACTGCCAAATGTAAAATCGATAGCTAGTGGGAAGCAGCCACATAGCACAGGGAGATCAGCTCGGTGTTCTGCGACCACCTAGAGGGGTGGGATAGGGAGGGTGGGAGGGAGACGCAAGAGGGAGGAGATATGGGGATATATGTATATGTATAGCTGATTCACTTTGTTATAAAGCAGAAACTAACACACCATTGTAAAGCAATTATACTCCAATAAAGATGTTAAAAAAAAAAAAGTGTAGCAGAGAAATCTAAGGGCATGTATGAGATCCATTTAAGACAGGGGTAAGTAGGATTGTAAGTATTTGTCCACAGAAACAAGTTCATGGCTACCTGAAGACAACTACATATAAGATGACTGGGTATGCAACATTGAACACTGAACATTTAATTCTGATTGAAGTAATATTAATAGAGTCTCCTTCTCTCTGACGGGGGATGACTAATTATGGTTTGCATAGTCACAGGCAAAGCGCTAATATATCTATCATTGCTCTCCCTTAATGGTAGTAGCACTGTGCCAACAGTATGGGCAATGGAATCAGATGTGGTCAAATATTTTAGCGGTGGGATGTAGACAGTTTTTAGAAAAGACATAGTAGAGGGACCACCTAGGAAACTACCCCAGCTTCTGCCAAGAGGCAAGCAGCACCTGACTATTATAGTGATCACAGCAGGAATGAAGAAAGAAAGTGGGAAATGCCAGAAATATAGAATAATTAGAATTCAGAGCATTTAGTTATTGGCTCTATCTAGGACATGGAGAATAATCAGAAGTGATTCTTGAATTCGGGTAACTGGAAGAACAGTGGCTCCCCTAACAAACAGGAGTGTCAGGAGAATACAATGGTTCAGATTCCTTATCAATAAAATTGGAATGAATACTTTGTGGAAATATCATGACAATTAAAGAGCTAAAGCATGAAGACTAAGCACTGTGACATACAAAATCAGGCTTTCAACCCATTAGCCAATATTATCTAAATGGAATTGATGGCCTTTGAGAAAGGTAACTATGGTAATATTTGCAATCAAGGGAAAACTGATTCATGTAGCCGATTTATAGCCTCATATAGTATATAAACTTTACATACAATTTGTTCAATAGATAAATGTCGCAGGAGTAAATTGCCATGTAATATACATAACTGTGTGAAGTGGGTAGAGATTTTGAACCTCATCTAAATTTTCCACACAACTATTATAAGTATGATTTTGGACTCAAATATGGTTCTGTCAAAATATTATTAGTATATATTCAAAATAAATGATGGCATGCACAATTTTTACTAAAATTACCACAAACACTTTGAAAACAGGCTAGTTAGACTCAAATGGGACATAATGATTATTAGTAATAATAGTGGTACATAATAGCAATAATAATAACAATAATAATTAAATATAAAAGAAACGTATGAAATTAAAGATACTAAGAATTCTCTGTAAAATCCCTCAGAAATACCAT
This sequence comes from Balaenoptera ricei, assembly GCF_028023285.1. Taxonomy (NCBI): domain Eukaryota; kingdom Metazoa; phylum Chordata; class Mammalia; order Artiodactyla; family Balaenopteridae; genus Balaenoptera; species Balaenoptera ricei. Next base: position 70,160,806 of record NC_082647.1, read on the forward strand.
AAAACCTTACTAAACCTCTGTGGTTCTCTACTACCTGCAAAATGTAAAGAAGAAGAATATAAAGGAACTAATTGGAAATTTTATTGAGTGTAAAGGCATAGGACCTCCTTCCCCATGTCTAAGCCATAAGCTCCTGAGGCCTCGGTTTCCACATGTGTAAATTTCTGTGTGAAGGCATTTTTCCAAATAACATTACATGATATATATAGTATGTACTGTAATAAAGGGGTGTCATGGTCAACTAAGTGTGGGAAATAATGGGTTAAACTAACTTCTTTCCTGCCTGACTACCCAGAGTCTTCTGTAAGTCAATATAAATTGTGAGTCTCCATGAGTGTGAGTGGAATAAAATAATATCATTTGGCAAATCAATTTGATCACACAGTAACTCACTTCTTGGGGGTGGAGTGGAGAAAACAATACTTAGGAATCTATGCTTTAGGTTATTTCACATGAGTTTCCAATCCAGTATATCATTTGAGCTTCACAACAACCAGGGAAGACAGCAGAGCAGATAAGGATCCAATTAGTGATAAGGAAATTTAAATTCAAAAAGATAATGAAAGCAGCAAATAGTGAGATTTACCTTTAGATGTTTTCCACGTCAGTCATTCTAGCAATACAGTTTTATTAATTGAGACAATTTCTGATCTCAAGGAGAATACCACCCACACGCTTAAGAAACTACTCTCTCTTCCAAACATGACACTCTCTTTTACTCTATAAAGCAGCCACAGTACAGCTGATTTGCTGTCTCACTTTGAAACACTTAAGCTATTTGGAAGCATGATTTGTTAAGTTAAGCCTAAATGTGGAGGCACTCAGTTACTAAAGCGTGTGTCATGTAAAATTTTCGCTCTCCCAAGAACTTTCTGTGATACCTAGATTCAAAATACGAGAAGTTCACTCGGTCGGTGGCTAGAAGACAGAGGAAGGCAAAATAAAGCCTTTCAAAGATAAGTAACATTTCCGAAAGACTTCTAGTTCTTCAATGACAACCTTCATGAGAGACTCGTTAAAATTCTTGAGAAATTATTAACTGCACATTTGCTTTAAGAGTCAAAAATACATTTTGCACATGCCTCAGTTTAAATTGTAAAAAATATATATAGTCATTCATTATCTTATGTGAGAGACTGGGCCCCAACACCAAAAAAATCCTCCTGAGAAATCTCATTATGGTGTTAGTTGCAACCCAGAGAAAATAATTCATATTTTGTTAAAGCACATACCCTACACACACAGACATGCACACACAGATGCACAGACTTCATTATGAATTTTAGGAACTTCAACAATATACAAAGGATTTGGGATATCTCTTCACCAAGATCATGACCTATAGGAACACGATCCTCCAGATCCAAAGTACTTTATTATACTGTTGATATGTAATTAATCTAGGTGCTGGCAAATTTATAATCTTGTTATCATATTTAAAAATACATATATCCCCCTTTTATACTCCTTAAATTACATTGCTAAACTTACTTCATTTTGGTTTGATTAAAATTGTTACTTAATCTGCAAGGATTAAAACACTTTCTACTGCCCTAAGGCTTTTATTTTAAATTATACTTGCATCTATTCTGAACAAGACCATGATTTAAAATTATGAGATTAAATTCTGTTAATTTTGACATTCCATTCTGTAACTCCTCGTGTCACTAATATGTAATATTTTCTGTCAAACATCTTCTAACAATAGCCTGTAAATGATCCTTACCACTATTAAATGTTTACATATTAGTTGTCTATTTGCTGTCATAATAAATTACCACAAATTTAGTGACTTGAAACAATACAAATTTATTCTCTTACAGTTCTGTGGGTGAGAACACCGACACAGGTGTCACTGGGCTTACAGCTCTAGAGGAGAATCCATTTCTGTGCCACTTACAGCTTCAAGAGGTTGCCCACATTCTTTGGCTTGTGGCCCCCTTCCATCCTCAAAGCCAGCAATAGCTGATCAGTCTTTTTTCTCACTTCCTTCATTCTGACACTTCTGCCATCCTCTTCCACTTTTAAACACACATTGGGCTGGGTCCACTCAGATTACTCAGGATAATGTCCTTATTTTAAGGTCAGCTGATTAGCAACCTTATTTGCATGTGCAACCTTAATTCACCTTTGCCATGTCAGGTAACATATTTACAGGTTCCAGGAGTTAGGACCAGGACATTTTTGGGGGGAACCACTACTCTGCTTACTAGAGTTGGCCACAAGCTCATACTTTATATGCTGTCAATCAGTATCTGTGTTTATCATTAAAGGTATTTCTATTTAAATAATGTTTACTACATAAAGTCTTAAATTAGAGCAAAATAGTAAATGGCTTGGTTATAGAAAACTGGGGACAAAAGCCTTAAGCAACTCAATTAAGATCTTGAGCATAATGTACCATTTCAGAAATGTTAACAGAACCCAACGAACAAATTTGAAATCATGAAGCTAGGATGATCTCACAAGTGTCATTCCCACCATCTCTCATAAAGAAGCAATTCCCTGGCTTCCATAAAAGCACCTGCCTGATGCATGCCACATGCCTCTCGTCTACTTCCTTTATAAACTCCCAAGGATTCATGTTTTAAATTAAAGCTTCTATCAGTAGCCTGATATAAATGCATGTGGTTACAACAACACCTACTTTAACTTCCTAATCACACACGCCCACATTCTTTTGTGCATGACCCTACCAAGCATAGTTTTTATGACTGATGCCATTTATGCAGTAGTTGCTTAATTATCTGTATTCAAGAATTAGTCAAGTAACAGAACTTCCTTTTTGAGAAACATAAAATATGAATTTTTTCTACCTAAATTAGTTATACTCTAAGCTCTTTGATGGTCGGAACATGTTTTTCTTATTTTAGTGCCTTTCACAGATCCAAGCATATAATACAGATCCAAAAAATAATTGTTCAAAGAATAAATGAAGGCATATTAAACATGTATCTTAAGCCTTCTACCATTTCTGTCCTTACTTGCCTAACAGAATCTATTACTCTCATTATATAAATTTTGCTTTAATTAAAATCCAACATTCAGTCATAATTTACAAATATTTATTGAGTGCCAACTATGTGTCAGGCTCGTCAGATTCTTTATTAATACAGTGGTAATTTAGTTCCTGCCTTCATTCCTATGATTTGTGGTCTTTCAGATTTTTCAGTCTTTTGCATTTGATGCATTTGATGTTGATATCTGTTCCATGAAGGGTTTCTTAATCACCTCAAGTAGAAATGATCTGTCTCTTCTAGTCCTCAATATTGTCTATTCCACTCACCATTTACACTGCCTCATATAGCAATTATTTATATGCACATCTCATCTCCCTTAATGCAATTTCTTATATAGCCCCTTGTAAGTTATCTTACACACACACAATAGTTGGACATAACATGTTTTCCCCTTAAAAATATAACCTCTGCAAAAACTTAAGAAGGATGTTTTCTACTCTGAAACTGTAATTCTCTTTTTCATTTATGTAATTCTTTTCTTTTTATCAACAGTGAAATATTTATGAATCTTGGCCAATAGGAAATAGAGTGTGTGATTATAAAGAAACTACAGTACTGTGGGTAAATATACAGTAATTACTAATTTGCAGGTAGATAATACTCAGTTCAATTATCCTAGTATCCTAAAGCAGTTACAATACACAAAGTTTTCCTCTAAGGGCCGACCATTACAATCTGTCCTTCCTAATGATGTCTTTGTAATGACTGACATTTGGAGCAATCGTGATACTACAAGCAGATTCATCTCATTACACCTTCCATCACAAGGGAAGTGAGACAAAGGCAGTGCAAGATACACAGTTAAAGATAAAATTCAAAATAAACTTCAAGATATGTATTTTATATGCAAATTTACAAGTTTTTCTGTAAAGTATGTAGAGATGTTTTTTATATTTTGTGGTGTTAATACAACAACAGCACATAAATTCTGCACATGCGTGATAGGGAGGAGTGGCCCTTCATACAGTATGTTCGAGTCTAAAAGCTTAAATTAGATGACAATAGATGTGTGGCCCAGATTAGGTAGATTGTGCCCAAGACAATGTGGCTAGCTGGCAAGTGAACTAAGACTTGATCTGGAAATAATTGTCAGCTCTCGTTTCTAACCCTTTCTAATAAGTAACACCGTCGCCTCAGGAAAGGGTACTAATGCAGACCTGTGGAGTAGGGTCATTTCTTTAAAAAATTTTCGTGCCAACTAATATTTTTAAAATGTTCTTCAAAACCTTCTTAAATGAACAAGCCTGCCAAATACAATAAAAACTAGTTGATATGCTACAGTGAAACAAGCGGATAAGCAATAAACTACATGCAAAACATTTCACTTCATGCATAGAAGGAAACAATTTCAATGGTAAACAAAAATAAAATGCTCTCTCAGTTAAGTTTTTGAAACATCTAAGGTACCCTTTAGGCTTGAAACAATTTGTATCCAGAAAAATGAATACTGTGTGGTAAGGATCAGTGAAGCCTCAAATTTACTTTTAAAGTTAACTATTGCCAAGTTTGAAAATTTCTTCCATTTTATTTCATTTATACTTAATCTTCAGAAAGGAAGAAAACTCTTTAACCTCTAAGCAGCCTCTCTATTCCACGACCAGCCTTTTGTAAGAATCATTGTAATCGTGATATTATTACTGTATGCAAAGGAAAATCAATAGCAGACTCAAGTCATAATTTCACGTATTTACAATGAAACCAGATTTTAGAAGAACAAAGATGGAATTAAAAATAGTTAGGTCTACATATGGATTGTTTTACCAAGTCACCAAGAATCAAGTCATTGGTGATTTGGAAGGAACTGAGTTGACTCACACTCACCTGGGATGAATCCCAGGAATCTCTCTTTTTTAAATGCTTTCCAGAGAAGCCATGAGAAGCCAGGTTTGGCTCTTCCCAGTCCAGGTCACACAGAATGTAAAGGATTTAAATGCTGGAGAAGTGGAAACATTTGCATTCTATCCTGTCATAGCTCAGAAAGACAGAATGCAAGATCTAGAAGCATTGTGCTGGGAATGTACAGGAAACATGCATATGTCTTTTCATGCCACCACCAGTGATCACTCATTAATAAACATTATATCACTGTATGTACAGATACTGTGTCAGTATTGAGGAAATCAAGGCCCTTATCTTGTATTCTCCATTTCTTCAAAATTTAGCATTCAAGCATAACAATGTTTTTATTTAAAAAGATAATATGTGGTATACCTATACGTTAAAATAGTTCCTTAGGTTACCAGATTCATCCATAAAAATTACAATTAAGTTCTAACTATATCTATATATAATCATTTAGCTTCCTAAACAGAAAAAATCAAATATTAATAGAAGCTCATTTTATCTCATTGGGTAATTCTATATACAATAAAACTGGTGCTCTCTATTTGATGCAGAGTGTTTTGTGCCATAATTATGTAAAATCTTTTATATCTGAATATTTTAAAGACATGAGCAAAATGATTTTTTAAAATAAATTTATTTATTTATTTATTTATTTATTTTTTTGGCTGCGTGGGATCTTTGTTGCTGCGCGCAGGCTTTCTCTAGTTGTGGAGAGCGGAGGCTGCTCTTAGCTGTGGTGCTTGGGCTTCTCATTGTGGTGGCTTCTCTTGTTGCGGAGCATAGGCTCTAGGCGCGTGGGCTTCAGTAGTTTTGGCACACGGGCTCCAGAGCGCAGGCTCAGTAGTTGTGGCGCACGGGCTTCGTTGCTCCGTGGCATGTGGGATCTTCCCGGACCAGGGCTTGAACCCGTGTCCCCTGCATTGGCAGGCGGATTCTTAACCACTGCACCATCAGGAAAGTCCCCACAAAACGATTTTTTAATGACAGAATATCAAAAACCCTGCACTACACAATTTCAATGGGATATTTAGGGAACTAGGATTACTTAATCGCTTTATTTCCCCTCAGTTTATGGATAATCAGCAACTTCCTTTTTACTTTAGAATTTTTAAAATTTATTTAAACTATTAAAACAAAACCTCTCAGTCTTATTAAGGATACTGTTAAGATTAATAGAATGGCTATTCAGTTTAGGATGCTGAAATGATTCTGGTGACAAACCACATTTAGCATTGTTGAGGATGTTAAATGTCAGGACTAAACCTGCACAAATCCCTTGACACATTTCGAAAGCTTGAACCATGGCTTTTTAATGACTTTTCATCTCATGTTGAAAATCTGGTATAAATAAAGAAGTGCATTCTATTTTGTCATTTTTAGAATTAAAAGAACAGTAACACCACAAAAGAAAACAAACCTGTGAGTGAGAGTTAAGACTGTCAGTCGGCAACATTTCCTGAGTGAGCACCATATGCTGTAAGAAAATACGAAGAGTCCCATCTTCCAATCACTAATAAAAAAATTATCAACAAATAGTTGCTTTCTTAGAATTCTGTTAAAGACACCCTGCAAGATTCACAGAATGGTACAATAAAACAATGTAAACGAGGTGGGTGTTGTGTCTCTTAATGCCTAAATGAGCCAAACATAGTAAATCGCATATTTATTTGTTTATTTATGTTGTCCCTTCCAAGGCAGAGAATATTTTGATTCATAACAAATATAAGACCAAAGAGCTTCAAAAACTTAGAAATCACTGCCTGAAACCATCAATTTGCCAAAACCCAACTTGGGAGGGCTCAATTTCCTTTTTCTTTGCTTAACACTCTAGACATATTTCTTGTAGATTTTGAATAGGTAAAAAATCATATTTTAAACTATATGATTTCTTATATTATATATATATACACACACACATAATACACACTATAGTGGATGCACAGGAAAAATAATCACTATCTTGACCTCCAGAGTTTGATTTTTATTTGTAGAGCACTAATATTACTAACTCAATAAAAATCTTTCTATATATAAAGCTTTCTTCAAAATATCTGCAGAAATATTGATTGGGTTTATTATACCTTAAATGATTTTTTAGTTTCTAACTAATGTATGCTTCCTAGGAAGTTTGATATATATTTTTCAGAAAGAAACAAGACCAGTGTTGTATGTTCTTCAGCATAAATTCTACTCTGTATATTATGGTGTGCTTCGGATTGCCTAAATTATCAAAATAATTGATGTTTTAGATTTTATATATTTAGAAATCCAGCTTTTAGGGCAAAGGAGCACTTTGCTGGTAGCTTGTCTCTTATTTAATCTTAGCTTTAAGTAAAACTAACAATACAAATTGAGGTTTATCCAATAGAATAAAAATTAAAGATTAACCTATCAGAAAGATTTGCTGCCAATTTATTTTCATAATTTCTTTATATATAAACTACCCATAAGGTATTTAAACTATTATTTATAATATCAATATAAGTCAGTAGCCAGAAAACTATAATTAGAGTCGAATCTGGCTCTGCGGCCTATTTTTGTTCAATCCATAAGCTGAGAATGATTTTCATATTTTTAAAGGGTTTTAGATAATGGAGAAAGAAAGAATAGGAGGCAGAGACTCTATGTGGCCCATGAAATTTAAACTGTTTACAGTCTGTTCCTTTACAGAATAACTTTGCTGACTACTAGTATAACTTCCTATAATTTTTTTAAATTAAAAAAACTGACAGTCAACCTTCAGAATTTATTTACTGTATAAAGCAAAGAAAACTGCAGGTAAATAAAAGGTATAGATATAAATAGCTACACCAAGTCATATTTCTTAAACTTTTCTCACACAAAGGAACCTAATTCATTCCACATATCACAGAGAGCAGGCAGGTATTATACAAGATACCTCACATTTACTTAGTTGTCTCTAAAATGATCTCATGTCACTGAAATTACGCTGAACATTTTACAGAGTAGGAACCTGAACCTCTGGAAGATTAAGTGATTTTTTTCTAGGAAAACAAATTGTGTTTAAAATGTACTAATTAACATTTTTACCTTAAATAACATTACCACCTTCTAATTTTGAACTTTCCAACTTCCCTCATGTGCTAAACTCTAGGCAGAGGTGAGAAGCAACTGCTGGAATTAAATATCAAGCATAACCAATTTCTCCCAGTGTTGTATTTTAATATTTTTTATTAAAATAATGCCAATCTGATTTGTGTTTTATGTAGCAGAACGCAGACATTTAACCACTCAACTCAAAATTATAATTATAGACTTGTATTTGAGACAATTGCATCTGGAAAGCCTTTCATTGAGTAAATTGTTTAAAATTTCATGGTACGTGGCTCTCAAGTGATTTATTATGTTCTAGCAGTCCAACAACAAGCGGCAATAAATAACTTCACGGGGGTAGAGGCCTGCCTCCCACTACTCGTAATGGGGTATGCCAAAACCAAATAAAAACAGAACTCAAGCTTTTTATTTCCAGGAGTTTAATATAAACAAATTTATTGAGCACTGGTTAAATATGATAGGCTTGATTCCCCACATGAGTTATATAGTGAACGTGAAGGAATGCTTATACAGAGTGTATCAGGTCTAAATACTTAGAGTGACAAGATTAAACCTCTGTCATACACTGTAAGAGTAAAAACACATGCCTGAGTACTAAATATATAAAAAATAAATAATAAATATAGAAATAATAAAACACATGCCTGAGTATTAAATATATAATATAATATATAATATTTATATATATAAATATATAAATTAAATACATTAATTTCTTCTTGGACTCCCTAACCAGATTAGAACTAGAGATTACATTTAAAACTTGCTGGTTTTTGAGACTTTATAAGAAAACATGAAAGTGTTTTTAATGCAGTTCTCTTTGATTAATTAACATTAATATTTTACTAGTGATTCTTATTTTAAAGTTTTTAAAAATAATGTTACTGGACTTGAATACTAATGCACTGCTGTTTTGTGTCCACTGTTCTATTTATCTCTTTCGCCAAACCATGGGCCAGCTATCGATCGGTATCATACATATTCTACATATATCAATTGCCCTCTCATTTTAATGGTACAAAGATTCCTGCAAATCATATTTCTTCAATATCCAAGCATGTGATGAGTGGACTTATCTCACTGAAAAAACTATAGACCAGTTCAGATATTGCTGAATTTAAGGTCGTGAGTCACGTGACAAGCTGCTGGCTAGGCACGTACAGTAGAAACACAATGATAGATTCAGAGAAATTATAATTTAATCAAACAAAAAAACAAACAGAAATGGGTTCTTTAACCTCAGTTAGTTTGAGAAGCACTACTCTCTAGGATATGGTAGGGATGTAAGTGGAAATCAAGGGGAAGTGGCAACATAAATAAGTATGATTAAGGTCAATATAGATACCGTATAAATTTCTTAAAGACTAAACCATTGTTTAGTTATTAACGAAGCAAACACAAATGAAGCTAAACTCTGTTCTGAGTTATTGAGAAGCAAAAAGTAATCACTACATAATTATGCTATCTGGAATTTAAGAAGTGTGTTTGGGTTAGTTTATTGGAGTTTTGGCCAAGGTTCAGACTCACAAATATCTCTAGGGTCAACACTCATTCTCATTTTATCTCACTTGCTTTATCTCAGTAACTGTCACTGCTCTGTCTGAGTTAGACAAGCTTTTGGCCAGTTTTGCCCACACTTGTACTTTGCATCCAATTTGTCTGTCTAGTACAGACATTGGCAGCTTTTTCAAAGGGCTGTGCTAAGGGTTTAACATCCCTTCTCGTGACTTGAATGGGTGAAGAGAAGAACACCTAAACATGCTCCTAGTCTTGAGAGTCAAGTCTGGACCCCACACTCCCTCGAGTGATCTCTGTAACTTCACTTGGTTCTCCCCTCTCCATCCCCTCCTACCAGATGCTGGGATTTTATTGATGGCATCTTAGAAGATCGCAGAGGAAATGAGAAGACACAGCATAACTTAGGAATGAATGCAGAAAATGACAGGTCTACATCTAAGAAAATTCTATACTATGTCATGTGGAATATTTTCACTGCCATTGAAAGATGGAAGTTGTATGGCCAAAAAATCCAGTCCTGATTTCAAATAAGTGCATTTTTAAAAAACTTTTTTGGAGTCCCAGAACCCTAAGAATCTGATGAAATCTGTGGACCCTGTTGTAGGAAAATGCTTGCATCAACAAACAGAATTTTCCGTTTAATTTTAGGCAGCTCATGGATCACCTGAAATAAGGTCAACCATCCCAATTTAAGAAACTCTGATCTAATCCAATCTTTTAATTTTACAAATAGCTCAATAAAGCTCCAAAGAGGTAATGTTGTTTGCCTAACACAACACAGCAAGTTAGCAGCAAAGACATACAAGTTTTTTCACTCCAAATCTAATGCCCTGAAGAGACTCTTAAAAATCACAGGAAGCTTCTGAGAAAGAGGAGAAATGTTTATAGTGTTTTCTGAGACATGGGGAAATCTTTCAGAGCACAAATCCTGTTTTTTTTTCCCCTCAAGAGCCAAGAAGTGAAATTCATAAGCTTCTCTTTGTTACTCTGATTTGAAGAGACAGAAGTGAGGAAGATAAGCAACTCGAGTTAAAGTACCCAGAAGGACATGTAAGAGTTGGGAGAACATCCTCATATGGAAACAACATGATTCTGCACCAAGTCTATATTCATTAGGATAAAACCAAGTCAACCTAAACATTATTGTACTTATATTAAGAAAAGAATATTAATTAAATTTCTAAAACAAAACACGTTTCAGCTCCCCCTCTAGCTGCCCCCTCTCCCCCAGTGCTTACCCTAGTTACCACTACCACCAACTAACTACACTGACTGCAGCCTGAAACCTGAGTCACCCTAGGCTCCTCCCCTTCCTTTGGCTTCTAATGCTCTAAGACCCATCAGTACCTCCCCTAAGTGGGTGTCTCTCGAATCCATCATCTGATTTCCTTTCCAGCATTCCTGCAAATCTCAAGCTCTAGCCACCTCTTGCCTGGCTTTTCTTTCTTTCTACTCATGTTTCTTTCTACCTCCATTTCTTTCCAATTCATCTACCAAACTGCTCTGAAAGGGATCTTTCTATAAAGCAAATCTAATCACATTACTCTCTGGCTTGACTCCCGCTTCAGTGGCTACCTGTTACCTATAAGCTTCCTTTAAAAAATTTTGTTGGCTTTCTGAAATATTTTCAAATGTTATATAATTACTTTTTCATTTTGCATGGTTAAAGATAAAGAATAATGCTTATTTTAGATTATTATTTTATCAGAGATTATATAAAAAGTTGTATAAGTTATATATAAAAGATATATATAAATATATAGTTATATATGAAAGTTATCCCATGAAGTCTTTAAACTCATTTTATATGTAGAAAAGAGAGTTCTTATTCCTCTCATTGAAAAAGGATGGATGCTATTTGTATTGCTGTATATTTATTTAAGGAAAAAAAGATTTAGGGCTTCCCTGGTGTCGCAGTGGTTGGGAGTCTGCCTGCCGGTGCGGGAACACGGGTTCGAGCCCTGGTCTGGGAGGATCCCACATGCTGCGGAGCGACTAGGCCCGTGAGCCACAACTACTGAGCCTGCGCGTCTGGAGCCTGTGCTCCGCAACAAGAGAGGCCGCGATAGTGAGAGGCCCGCGCATCGCGATGAAGAGTGGCCCCCGCTTGCCGCAGCTAGAGAAAGCCCTCGCACAGAAACGAAGACCCAACACAGCCAAAAATAAATAAATAAATAAATAAATAAATAAATAAATAAATAAATAAATAAATAAATAAATATTTAAAAAAAAAGATTTAGAACATACTGCAATTAAAATACAGACTGAACTTTTATTCTATTACATAATGAAAAAAAGATAATACTTTATACCCTAAAATTTGATTTTCATAATTTGAGCTTAATAAATCAGCTGGCTTATTTTTTATGATGATATGTCTTATGTTTTAAAGCTAAGAAAAAAGAGAAAATATTCTATAGTACCACTTGTAAGGCTTCTCCATAGTGACATAAACCCCAGGGATATGTTCGCCTACCCCAGGGGTTTTAGAATCACCAAATGGGTCATGCTGAGTTACCAGTATGGCATCCAAGGCTCTTCTGAAGACTTTGCTCCATCTCTGGGTCCTTCACTCTATTTACATCAACTAATTTGGAGTTCCCCAGACCCCATGCCCTTGAATACGCCATTTTTTTCTTCCTGTAGGGTCCCTTTGAGTCCCCTTTTTGTAAATGTAGACACTTCCATTCATTCTTTACACCCCAGAGTAGGAATCATCCATTCTCTGAGGCCTTCTCTGAAACACTTTTTCCTTTTGCCATCCCTCTATTCCATGTATGACACATTATTGTCACCATATACATTTTCCTTCTGAACTCTTAATCTCTAGGTAGTAGGAAACTCAATACCAAAACATAGTATGGGGCAATACACATTTATGAATAAATTTATCAATGAAATGAAAAGGTAATTTAGGAAAATAACTAAAGCAACTGGAAAATAGAACAGGTACAGGTGAAAATTTTCTCAACACGACATGGCTTTTTATGTAATGTTATATTGTTACATTCTCCTTTGAGTATTTTTTGGGGGGCGGGGAGGTGGAGAGGATATCCAAAACATGTTATACGAACTTCATGTATTGTGACTGAGTCTACGGTGGTGCAGAGTAATCTGGCATAATATTAATGTGACAATCCAAAATTTTACTTTTCCAAAATCTCTTAAGGAGTGGGATGATGCTCTTAAAATAGTGTCCTTCTCCCTAGACATTCAATTGTATCTATGTCAGATATTGTGAGCTGTCCACTAAAGACTTTCTCCTCCCTCCTCAGTTATAGGAAAGTGTACCTGAGACACAGCTGCTGGCTGGGGACTGCATTTCCTAGGTCCTTCTGCTACATGTATGGCCATGTGACTAATCCCTCATTGCTAATGGAGTGTGAGCGAGAATGATGTGAGCAACTTCTATGTGACTTGCTTAAGAGGAAATCTCTGACCCAAGGCTTCTGTTCTTTTCACTTCTATTTAGAGTAGTGGCAACCGGTGACTTTGGAAGCTGGGCACTAAAAAACGGTAGAGGCGCTGCCTGCATGAAACAGAGCTGCTAACAGACATGGATGATCTATCTGGACTGGTTACCCAAGAGAGAAATAAACTTCGATCTTGGTTCAGCCACTGAATTTTGGGCTCTGTTAGAGCAGTTTAGAAAACTGCCAGTCTTTGTATGTTTCTACATCTAAGATACATTTTTATCCAATTTAAATAAATCCTCAAAGCAGGTCTTTTAAAACTAGCAAATTGTTAATATTTATAAGGAGAGATGCATCTTCTGAACTATAAAACTTCTGGATAGCAAATTTTATAAAGCCTGATATAAAAAAGTTAACTTTGTATCTACATTTAGAAGTGATTTGCTGACAAAAGTAAACCAACTTTTATGCAAAAGTGACATGATAACATTTCCTGTTATGAGGCCCTACAGAAAGTGAAATGCAAAAGTACTAAAAGAGAACCATTTGGTGCAAACCCCAACAGGTTGATGTTTTCCAAAAAATGGTTGGGTTACATTAAAATTTTCTGAAGTTTGAGTATACCTCCTGAATCATTAAATAAAACTAAGAAGACTGCCAGTTTCTTTTGTTACATATGGGATATTTAATTATTAATGGAATCCTAGCTCCTTGTAAGACAGAACTGAGAGTATAAATATGAGGTAGAGTTATTATTTAAAATTTAGTTTCTGCTAATTTTCAAGTTGACTTCAGAATAAAAAGTTATGGTTTGTTGCAATCATACATATTTTATAATTCATTATAGAAATGAACCCTGTAAATAAAGTTTCTCTTCGATTTTTATTGCCAAAGGGCACTCATGAAAAAAATAGGTCTATAATAAAAATTAATTTCCTGTAGGAAAGTATTCAAAGAGGGAGTTCTGTGGTGCTACAAATAAATGGGTAAAGAGATACTTTCTGAATGCTTCTTTCTAGCATTTAAATTCAATAAAAAGATATAACTGACAGCTCAATAGCATCACTTCTGGCACTATTTTCATGGCTTAAAATAATCTGGCCTCCTTTTGTGAAGTAGATGTTTGCTTCCCTGGGGATGCTATCAATATCACCATGCTGAAGCTTCACTGCCGATGGTCCTGGCATTGGCAGGGCTCCAGTAACGTGCTAAAGCATGAAATCTTGTAATTTCTGAAATAAGTAACCCCTATCAAATGGGTCCAAGACTGGCTCTATTTTGATAGAAATGGTAAAATCTGATAGATTTTACTCCAAAGTACTGAATTGTACACTGCTTCCTACTTGGAGATTGGCTTTTTCTGTCATTCCTCTGAAAAATTTACGCCTCTTTATTTCAAAGACAGAGTACCAGACATCAGACAGGAGCTCCCTTGATTTACTGCCACCAAGGTTACAAAGCGGCTGTGGCAGGAACCTAGCCTTTCTCCTAGCATTCTGCTAGAAGCCAAGGGTGTCCCTCCTCTTGCTTCAGGCCCACCACTGAACTATGCCCTGTATCCCACCGCTCTGGATGTACAGATGCTGTGCAGTAGCCCCTCTCTCTTTCATATTGCCACCTTCTTAACTTCTCCTTTACATCAGCGTGGTTTCCCATCGTAAAACAAGAAACCTCTACCCACCAGTCTTCTTCAGGCACTTACCTTCCTCCCTGCCCTCTTCACAGGTATTATCACTGTCCTCAAATTGCCCAGCTCGCATTAGACTTGAACTTACTGCCATTTGATTTCCTCCTAACGACTAACACTGTAACAGCCCTTGTCAAGGTTAGCAATTTCCTACATTTTAAAACAAATGCTTTAAAATCCTTACCTTACTTGACACTGTTTTAGAGTCTGAGAATCTCCTGCATTAACCAACTCTGCATATACTACTCTGTAATACGTGAACATGGGACAAGGGGTTCTATTTACACAGTTACAACCTAATGGTGGCACTTGGTGCTGTGAAATGTAGCAACCTGCTTTTTTCTTTGTGTCTGGTAATGTTAGCCAATTCTTTTCTTGCTTGAAATGTCCTTTTACCTTAGTTTCTATAATTTCATACTTCCTGTATGGTTACAGGTCCTCATTCCTTTACTCATCCCTTAAATGTCGACTTCACTGGGACTCTATTCTAGGCTTCCTCTCTTCACTGTCTGCCTGTGACATGCTATTAAATCTATGGTTTCAACTGCCTATTATTGATAACACCTATATATCCACATCCTAATAGTAATAATGATAAGAGATACTATTTCTGTTACTCTTACATTTTGCCATGCATTTTATGTGTGTTGACACATTTAATCATCACAACAATTCCATGAGAAAAATACTATCTTTATTCCAATTTCAAAGATGTGGAAAGTTAAGTTCAGAAAGGTTTAAGCAACCTGTCCATAGCAGCAATGTTAGTTGGTGGCACAGCCAAGATTTGGACCAGATAATTTGTCCTTCAAATTTCCTTGGGATGCTGCCGATACTATCATGCCCAACCTTCACTACTGCATAGCTCCAAGTCTAGCTCAAGTCCGTACACTGAGCCTTACCCACGCTGCCTCCTGGACTTTAGATCTTCATGTATGACTACTGGCTATCGCCACCTAAGTGTAGCTAACGTTTCAGTAATGCCAACCATATGACCGGCTAGACCTGCATATGTAAAGACTTTGGTCAATAGGGAGCCTCAACTGAGACAAACTAAACCATCCCCTGGTCAAATATGACCAAGATGAAGGTGATCAAGTTGGAGCAAAATATGTTCCTACTTCATTCACACAAATACGGTATAGATAAAACACAAAACTTAAATATAGACATAATTCCAACTTTTCCAAGTGAAAAACTGTGTTTTGGGAAACTTCATAAATTCATGATGCTATACATCTGTCCATTTATTTACAGGAAATATATTACATGAAAATGCAAAATACGTGTAATATTCATTTCAGTTTAAGAATGCGATTCACTCAGAGCTGTTTGGACCATTCTGGCCACATACTGACCAACCAAAACACAGCAATACCCGGACCAAAGGCAATTCACAAGATGAGATAATTCACAAGTTGCTCCAACTCTGGAAGAAAGAATTGTCATAAAGACATGCATTTTAGGTACCACAGATATATGAAAAAGCAACTTAGTCATGGTAGCTGGCAAAATGACAGTGTTTATCTATAATAGGTACACACATGATAAAGGCAGAAATTCTCATCACTTTATGTTAAACAAGAGCAGTGATAGTTTGTGTAACTTCAACTGAGCTCTGATGCTCTATAGTTCCTTTAGTCTTGAATTCATTATACCCAGAATGGAACTTACCTTGTGTTCCCTTGAACCTGGTCCTTCACTGTCAGGATTGCAGTGAAGGACTCCATCATGAAATAGTGGTCCAGCCAGAAACATGGACATCATCTTTGATTTCTCCCTCTTGACAATTTCCAAAATGCTTTTGTAATATAATGTCATATGATGTTTTGACGATAGCAGTCCTGTGAGGCTGTATTATCCTCATTTTATAAATGAAGACATTTATATTCAAAGAGGTTGACTTCCCCAAAGACACAGGCATAAGAGTTAAGAGATGTTTATTTTGTGGTGCCTCAGTTAATATGTTTATATACATTATCTCATTTAATCATTAGAACATTCCTGTGATTAAGCTCTTTTTTCTCAAATAAGGTAAATTAAGTACAAGAGAGATTAACTCAGTCACTAGAGGAAGTGAGCCAGGATTTGAGCTCAAGTCTGTCAGGCTTAAAAGTTCCTCTTGGGGACTTCCCTGGTGGCGCAGTGGTTAAGAATCCGCCTGCCAGTGCAGGGGACATGGGTTCTAGCCCTGGTCCGGGAAGGTCCCACATGCCACGGAGCAACTAAGCCTGTGCGCCACAACTACTGAGCCTGAGCTCTAGAGCCCGCGAGCCACAACTACTGAGCCCGTGTGCCACAACTACTGAAGCCCGCACACCTAGAGCCTGTGCTCCACAACGAGAAGCCACTGCATTGAGAAGCCCGCGCACCGCAACAAAGAGTAGCCCCCACTCGCCGCAACTGGAGAAAGCCCACGCAGCAACAAAGACCCAACACAGCCAAAAATAAATAAATGTATAATTAAAAAAAAAAAAAAAGTTCCTCTTAATTACTCCTGTCCTCAGGAAATTACAGAGTAGGCATCTAAATCCAATTTACTTTCCCAGTAGGTGATCATTCAACTGACCAGCTATCCTAGTGATGGGACATTTGCCTTAATTTGGGGCTAAAAGTGTTATAAGAACCACTGTTATACTTTAGATCTTTTTCTTGAAAATGATAAACATTTGTATACACCTTTACTTTTGCAGAGACTATTAAACCTAGATGATATTTCAGTGACTGAGAAATTTATAATGCATTTCAAAGTTAACCTTATTAAAATTAATTCTCTATAACAGTGCTGGAGTTTTATTTATAGAAAACATAGCAGAACACAAAGAAAACCTAACATACACCAGATTCTGGAAGATACTTTTCTTTAGAGGACTTTTGTAAGTCTGTTTTCTTGCCATTTTCTTTCTTATCTAAAATAAAGATACATAACTCTTCTCTATCCATCTTCCCTCAGCCTCTCCAAGAAAAACCCAAATGTTCTGGATATTTTTAATTAATAAAGCCTGTAAGTTTTACGCATGATTACATATGATAACAGGGAAAGACTGAGAAATTAAATGATCTGTTTAAGTTATAAAAATGGACCAGCAACAGCACTAGGTTGTATTATACTAGGAGCATAATTTATTTAAATTTGTCTTGCAAACTAAACCCAGATACTTGGTTTTTGACCTCTGGGAAAAAGAGCCACATTTCTAAAATATGTTCAGCCTTCATTAGTTCTAGGAACTAGATCAATGGCATAAACGTATTCTTACCATCGAAGAGCAACATAAGACTATGCTATAGCCGCAATCAATGTACAGGACCACCACACACAAGAAGAAATTATCAATTAACTAGCTTCCTATGTTCATTTTGCCAGATGGAACCCATATATAAATACAAAATTTAAAATACCACTTTTCCTTATAAAATACTTAGAATGAGGTTTTGAAAATGCCTTAATTGCTTTTTTTCACCTATCTCTCTCTCCTTCCTCTCTCACTTCCTCCAGTTAGACTACTATAAAAATCATCAGTGACTAAACATGAAAAAAAATGTATAGCTCATGTTGGTAAGTCAGGTACACTTCTATAGAGGTCCTGCCAGGTGTCCTGGAAGAGTCTCCTTTAGACTTTAGGGATCAGACCTCCTTTAGGGATCAGACCTAGCCTATAAAGATACTGTAAAATCTTCAGGTTGAACAAAGACATGAGGTTCTAGCTACTTTATCCTCACTCATTTCCTTCATTTAAAAAGCTCCATACAAATTGTGAAATTTTTTGCTCTAGTTCTGTGAAAAATGCCATTGGTAGTTTGATAGGGATTGCAGCTCAATATCAAAAAAACAAACAACGCAATCCAAAAGTGGGCAGAAGACCTAAATAGACATTTCTCCAAAGAAGATATACAGATTGCCAACAAACACATGAAACGATGGTCAACGTCACTAATCATTAGAGAAACGCAAATCAAAACTACAATGAGGTATCACCTCACACCAGTCAGAATGGCCATCATCAAAAAATTTACAAACAATAAGTGCTGGAGAGGGTGTGGAGAAAAGGGAACCCTCTTGCACTACTGGTGGGAATGTAAATTGATACAGTCACTATGGAGAACAGTATGGAGGTTCCTTAAAAAACTAAAAATAGAACTACCATACGACCCAGCAATCCCACTACTGGGCATATACCCAGAGAAAACCATAATTCAAAAAGAGTCATGTACCACAGTGTTCATTGCAGCTCTATTTACAATAGACGGGACATGGAAGCAACCTAAGTGTCCATCAACAGATGAATGGATAAAGAAGATGTGGCACGTATATACAATGGAATACTACTGAGTCATAAAAAGAAATGAAATTGAGTTATTTGTAGTGAGGTGGATGGACCTAGAGTCTGTCATACAGAGTGAAGTAAGTCAGAAAGAGAAACACAAATACCGTATGCTAACACATATATATGGAATCTAAAAAAAAAAAAAAAAACGTTCTGAAGAACCTAGGGGCAGGACAGAAATAAAGACACAGACGTAGAGAATGGACTTGAGGACACGGGGAGGGGGAAGGGGAAGCTAGGACGAAGTGAGAGAGTGGCAATGAACTTATATATATGACCAAATGTAAAACAGATAGCTAGTGGGAAGCAGCCGCATGGCACAGGGAGATCAGCTTGGTGCTTTGTGACCACCTAGAGGGGTGGGATAGGGAGGGTGGGAAGGAGATGCAAGAGGGAAGAGATATGGGGTTATATGTATATGTATAGCTGATTCACTTTGTTATACAGCAGAAGCTAACACACCATTGTAAAGCAATTATACTCCAATAAAGATGTTAAAAAAAAAAAATACCTCCAAAATCCCACATTAAATTTTCCTTAGTTGAAAGAAAGTACAGAATTCCCCTGATTACATTCTGTCTAAACATGAACATTTTATGGCTCTCCTTCATCAATCACCTCTTAAATGTCATAATATCCTTGTTTGTACACAAAATTAAACCTGTGTTTCTATTCAGCAAGCTTTGTTAATTACACCAGTTTTGCCTGTTTTCATTTGTACAGTCTTAGAAGAAAGATGTAACTGATAAATATTTCTCTAATTAAATGGTTCTTTTTAATAGCACTAGAGTAAAGAGTTGCTTGAATGTCTCTATCTGACAGTGTTGTTGTAGCCTAAAACATTTTTAACAAACCATAAAGAAAGGAGATTATACGACTTCTGTTAGTTATCAATTAGTTAAAAACACACGAGCTTCTCAAGAGCCTCCAGTGTTTCCGTCTATCTACTGTGCCAAGTTTAAACTCTTTCAACTACTTTTCAGGATTCTCACAGCATAGCCTTACTGGGTCTCTGCTGTTCTTTGATAGGAACCCAACACCCCTCTGCTAAAGGCATCATGCTTTTTTCCATTTCTTCACCTTTGCCAAAGCCCTTCTGTTTATCTCTAACATAAAAATACAATCCTAAAATGGTCTGTCATCTCTTCAAAGAAAGCTTTCCCCATCTTTTCCACCCCACTTTCGTTACCAACGTCTATATATTTGTAGAAAATCTGTTAGGCTATAACACATACTGGCATTTATTTATATGCTGCTTCCTAGCTGATTGTGTTGAGTCAATTCAATCTTGTCATCTAATTTATAAACTCCGTAAGCACAGGAAATATGTCTTATACTTTTCTGGACATTTCCTAACAGATGCTGCCTATATAGAAGGTGATGGATATATCCAAATGTACTAAGAGATTAAAACATTTTCTGCCCCAGGTTTTCCAAGAAGGGTTATCCAGTCTGAAATAAAGGCATGGGGTCCGAATTGCCAGGTCCATCGCTTATCAGGGCGTTTCGGTCACCAAGGTCGTGTGGTACATGCTGGAAAAGGAATGGGCTTGTGGATATTCCAGCTTTCTACTTACTAGCTATCTTACATAGGCAAGCAAGTTAATCTCTGAGCCACTGACACCTCTGTATAAAGTAAAAAAATGAGAATACTTACACCTCACTGACTTCTTTGCTTTCCTTGAATATGCTGTGCATATCCTGCCTCAAGTCTCTTTCTTCTGCTTAAATATTTCTTCCCCATCTACTTACCTAGTGAATGCCTACCCTTAAACATCACATTCTTACAGAAGCCCTCCTTACTCATTTCTCACCTCACTTTATTCAATGACCATCTTCCCTGGTAAACTGTACCCTGATAGAAAGCATGGATTGCACTGGTGAAATTCACACTATATATCCAGTGCACTGTATAAATAAGCAAATATTAGTTACCCAATATTTGTTTCCTTTCCTCTTTCCTCTCATTATGTATGATTTATTTGTATTTAAGATCCCATAAGTGACTTTTCTTATTCCTCGATGTGCTCTTAGTATTTGACCAACCACCATACAAAAATGTGAATTAGAAAAACACAAAAATTATGTTATTTACATAAAGAAAGCAACAAGGTCAAGCAAAACAACACAAACAGGGGTCCACATCCCCTTTGTGTGAACTGGCTAAGCAGAGGATTCATGGTAATTTCCAACCCAGCTGCTTACTGGGATACAAGTAAATACTTCTTACAACTTGATTCACTTTAGACAATATTTTTTTAACCTATTAATGTGAAACTGTTTAAAATTAAGTGTACAAAAAGAAAGCACCTCATGATGGAATATGAAAACATTAATCTGGAAATTCTTCTTTGTATACAAACTATCACTAATAGGTACTATACTGGAATAGATTTCTATGATGGAGGAGATAAAAATTTTAAATTAATAGGCATTAAGATTTTCATACCTAGCATCAGTATTTTCTGTCTCATTAAACCTGCATAAGAATCCAGACCAATACAAGTTATTAAGAGTGAAGTAAAACACACCACACACAAATCATTGACATAACACTGAAATGAGAACTGACAATGCCATTCTCTTTGAAGTGAGAAGACACTTGTTATTAAAATAAGAGAGCTCTAAACTCCATTTAGTAAGAAAAAGTAGGGTATTTATCTAAAAAATTCTAAAAAAAACCCCAAAACCCTCAAAGGCTGTATAAATAAATTCTCATGTTCAATTTATCCAGAGTGAAGGTTAATGCTAACCAGTACACCCTAAAGGAAAAAAAAAAAAAATGTATACTATGTGGTTTTATTTACACAACATTAATGAAAGTAAAGTTCTCAGCAAACAGGTAATGATAACTACTCAAGCAGTTACAATTAGATTTGGCTCACAGTACCTGGCAGAGCAAGGGTCCCTGAGGGGGCTTCTCAAGTAAAATTATAACCCCACACAGCTAAACACAGGTAGTCAATGCCAACATACAGGGGATGCAGGATTTAAGAAATTGAAATCCAAATCCCAGGAACATGACTTTCTGTAGTCCTTAGCTGGCAGAATTACACAATCATTCTATCTTACACAAATAAGAAAAGACCATGGAAATTATATCTTATTTCCACTTTAATACCTGGTTCACATCTTCCCTAACTTATAAAAGACAAGATGTCAAATAGATAAAAATACTACTGTGCACATTACAAGTTATATGTACTACATTAATAAAAAAGAAATAAAGGTTAGGAAATCACAAGGTAAAAAAAAAAAATTCAATCCATTCTCATTTGAGGAAATAAAAGTTTTTTGAAAGATAAAACAATCTTTAGCTGTACACTTGTCTAACTTGACATTTTGTCTAATAGTTTCACAATTAAACATTGCTAACTGTAATCTAAAACTGAGAGTCAGGAAGGTGAATTATACCTAAATGGACGATTTCTCATAAACTGGTAAAGTGATTGCCTTGTTTTATCATTTTACAACATATTAAACATTTGCAGGGGATCAATCTTACTCGGACAACAAGAATGTAGGCAGCTTAAGGATGAAATACTAAGGCTTTAAAATTCAAGAAAGAAAAATGAACTTAATGATATTTAATGTCCAGCTAACTCACAGTGTGACTCAGTTGCCTACGAATAACTGGTCCTGAGCCAGAGATCTTTCTGCCCCGTGTTGCATCACCATTTCACCAGTGCCTCTCTCAAGGATTACATCAGGGGGACTTCCCTGGTGGCAAAGTGGTTAAGAATCCACCTGCCAGTGCAGGGGACACGGGTTCAATCCCTGGTCCCAGAAGATCCCACATGCAGTGGAGCAAGTAAGCCCGTGCGCCACAACTACTGAGCCTGTGCGCCACAACTACGGAGCCTGCGCACCACAACTACTGAAGCCTGTGTGCCCTAGGGCCCGTTTGCCACTACTACTGAGTCTGTGGGCTGCAATTACTTAAGCCCACGTGCCTAGAGCCCGTGCTCCACAACAAGAGAAGCCACCGCAGTGAGAAGCCCACGCACCGCAATGAAGAGTAGCCCCCGCTCGCTGCAACTAGAGAAAGCCCGTGCGCAGCAACGAAGACCCAGTGCAGCCAAAAACAAAGGATTCCATCAGAAAAGGAAACTATAAAATTCATATGCTTCTTCTTAGCGATTGGTTAAAATGAGGTTATTTTCAACAATAGTTCTTTCATCTACTTAGATAAAGGAAAACAATTCTTAGATTCAGAAAAATGAGAAGGGCTGTAATGAGGGAAAATAAAGACGAACACAAATGTTAAAAATAAATTATAAACAAATAATTTAGACTTTTCCAGTAGACATGATAATATACTGGTTTTAGGAAGCTCTAAATTTCTGTGACCAGCAGCTAGCATTTATAATTAGTCCACATATTAAAGGGAATTTTCACACCCTAAATAAATTAAAATATGCTATTAGAACCAAATAAAATATGAAAGTATAAATCACAAGCATCCCATAATGTAGAATGTGATTACTTCTGTTAATTTACGGAAATGATTCCCTGTCTTACCTCTTTGAGAGTGCTACCTGCCTATATTCTCCAATATCCTTTGCAAGGACAGAAAGCAAACAATTAAAACTGTATATAACTAATTAGCAAATAATAAGAAACAGGCAGCCAGAGGAGAAACATTGGAACATTAGAAAATTTTTACTTTACTTAAAAAAATTTTTATTTTAGAATAGATTTTTAGCTGAAAGGGACTATTTTTAAATCTCTCACTATTGCATATCAAGAGGCACCTGCACAGCATCAGCAAACATTTAACATGTTACTCCCACCTTTTATGTAACTCAGCACTGACTGTCTAGCTGATTATGATTAAAAATCTAATTCATATTAAAATTTAAACAATGAAATTAAAATGTTTTGCATATTTTTTATATTACTTGTCTCCTCTGCATAACTTTGCTTAAAGTATATCATTGATTTAACTTCAAAACTTCCCCCCCACCCAACTCACTACACAAGTCTAATCAAAAAGTACTTTCTAAGAAAAGCTCTATAGAACAAAGGAGAATTTTCCCCTAGAAATGGTGCTTTCTGTCAGTGGTCCTGCATATTTTTCCCTTGCCAAGAGATTTAAGGCATAGTACACATTCTTAACAGGTCCACTTGCTTCTGGCATCCTCCTGGTACCAAACCTGTTGATAATCCTGGTATAAATATTTTCAAGTAGTTTATTTAGATAATAAAGGTGACCTGTGTTACACACAGTACTATAGTTTTCTTCCTTTCCTATAGAAAATGCCATTTGAGTCCCATACACTTTCCTCACCTCCCTCCTCAAACTGGCAGAGGAAGTCTGCTCTTCCATCTCCCACACACTCTTAATTTGGTAATTAGAAGGGATTCTTTCCCAATTCCTTTCCCACCATAAATAAAGTAGTAGGGACGCTGGGGAATTTCCTCTCTGTAGTCATACAAAGAGGAGTGGCCAGAGTAGACATTAAGAAGCTTGATGCTCACTGTTCTGGAACTGGGGCTGCAGCTAGAGGGGAAAGTGTGGTTACCAGGAAGCTGCAGAGGTGGACTCCATCCTCAGAGAGTGGAAACAGGGAGAAGCAGTGTGGCATGTGACATGAGGACTGGGTGCTCAGGGACAAAAGGGGTAAAGAGCAGAGGACAGGAATGTCTCATAACACAGAGAATCTGAAAGGATAATTCTTCCTGTAGTGATAGCCTTGTCGCCCAAGAACATGAGCATTGAAAAGATGACTTTTGGATATATGGATCATTTCTATGTCAGGTTTTCAAAACAGGAGTTTGCTAATATTTGAGTGGTCAATAAACACATTCTGATAATGTAGACAAATGAAGACCCCTTAATAGCTTTTCTTTTCTAAATTACACATGTGCAATTATACATATTTTGACCTGTGGCGCTCATATTTATCACATGTGACCTTTATATAGGTCTAGAATAGGTGTGCAGGTGATGGATAAAGGAGATTTAACCTGTCAGTCTCAAACCCAACTCATTTAAGGAACATTTAAGTAGAACATAAGGGCTCCTGGGGTGAGTAAAGACCTTTTAACACACATTAATTTAGGTATTAAGCAGTCATCGGTATACCCAACATACTATAGGAATGCTTTTCTCCCTAAGAAACTAAAACTGTCTTTTAACATTAAAATTCATGATATTCATGAATAAAACATCGATGTGTTTTGTTTTTAGCTAGAAAAATCCACAATTCTCTATAGTTTTGTCAATATATTTTAAATTATGGAGTCAATATTTTAAATTTTAAACTAGTTTAGATACATATTCTTTAGAGGTTCATTTGTTAAATGGACTTCTCCAGTGATTTTCAACCTAGTTGCCTAAAAGAATCACCTGGGAAGCTTACTGAGGTCTGAGTCCTATCTCAAACCAATTCAATTAAAAACTCAAGGGCCAGAGCCCCAGGTGATTTTAATGGAGGGTGGCAGTAAAAATCATTGGTCTAATCCCATTTCTAGCTCTTTTGTGAAATGTATTAAATGGTAATTTAAGAAAAAGTTTCCCATTGTCAAATGTTTGAGACCTAAACCTAGAACAATCACTATATTTAATTGATGCCTGAAGCATTCTTTTAATGATAGAGAATAAGATGAGTATTTCTACTCTTACCACTCCATTTAATGCAGTTGAGCAAGTCCTGGTCAATGTTATCAGAAAAAAAAAGAAAGAAAGAAAGAAAGAAGATACAAAACAGCCTGAGGGAAGATTCAGACGGTTTCTATTTGCAGACTACATGATCTACTTACAAAATTCAATAATAAACTCCTAAAACTAATCGGGAAGTTCAGCACAATGACCAAATAAAACATTAATTTATAAGAATAAATGTCACTCCTCTAATTTAGCAATAAATACATAGAGAATATGATAAAATGAGAATTAACACACTAAGAAAAACTATTCAGTACAGAGGAATTAAAGTATTCATGAATCCCTATAGAAAAAAAGTTAAAGGCCTTTTAAAAGGCATAAAGAACTGAAAAAATGAAGAGATACTCCATGTTACTGGATGGGATCACTTAATATTAACATAACGATGCTCTCCAAGTTAAACTATATAGTAAATGCAATCTCAATAAAAATTCCAGTTGCATTTCTTTAAGAATACTCGTTAGTAGGTGGCATTGAAACAAGTAGCTCACTATATTGAAAAACTTGAAAAAATTTCAATTCTTAAAGAGAACAATATAAAAACTGGATTCCTGTTAAAGTTTCTAAATGTGGAAAATAAATCAATGAGTTAATAGAAGAGAATATAGGAGAATGCATTACCTTTGTTATCTGTGTGTGAGGAAAGACTTCTTTAAAAATTAAAAAAAAAAAAAAAGGCTACGTATGGTTAATTAACAAGACTGTCTAGAAAACACAAAACAATAGGGGCAGAAGATAGCAGATCAATAACTGCCAGGTATTGGGTGTGAAGCAGGGGTATGACTGCAAAGGGGCACATGAAAACTTTTTGGGGCGACAGAAATGTTTGATATCTTGATTTTGATGGTAGTTGCAGAACTATACACATTTATCAAAACTCAATAAACTGTATATTTTAAAACAAAGAATTTTATTTTGTGTAAATTATACCTCAGTAAATCTAACCCCAAAATACCTGTAAATTGTAAGGTTGAAAATTGATTAACTTTTTACATAAATACTCAGAATTTATATTCAAAGAAGGACAGCATGAAAAACATTAGCATTTGGAACAAAGACATTATTCTCCAAATGTCAAAAACCAATGAAGTTTATTGTGTCAATTATATCTCAACAAAGCTGTTTAGTATATAAAAAAAATATGAAGGACATACATATATATAAGGAATTCCTTAACAAGAAAAAGATGGACACCTCAATAAAATTATGACCAAGGATAGGATCAGACCAATCACAAAAGAAGGAAATTCAAAATGATAGTAAGGATATGGAAAAAGTGGCTGAATTCATTAGTAACAACAAAGATGGAAATTGAAGCAAGATACCAGTTACACCCATCAGATCCGTAGTTAGGTGGTTGAATACTGTCAAAAGTGGACATTTAAAACCTTTCATGCACTATTGGTAGAAGCGCAGATTAGTGAAGAGATTCTGGAGACTGACTTCCTATTTTTTAAGATGTCAGTTTTCTTCCCCTACTCATTTCATGTCCTTTTTCTTAGCACTCTTCACCTTCTGATACTTTCTTGTTGTCTGTTTGCTCCCAATACAATGTAAGCTACCGTGAAGTTAAAAGGTTTTATCTTACTTTCTTTATTTTGTCAATTTTGGTGGGGTTTTTTTTGACTGTTTTGTCTACTATTGTCCTCCTAAGTCTATAACAGTGAATATGACGTTGAAGAATTCAAGATATATTTCTAAATAAATTAATAAATAGACATTACATTACATCTTAAGCAATATTGACAGGCTTTTAGGTATAAAGTCCATATAGTGTTCTTAGCAAAATCAAAAGATTATTTTCTCTACTAAAACTACTTAGAAAATGGGCATATGTGCACTGGAATATGTAACAGAGAATTCATGAGTTACAACAGCTCTATTTAATCACACCCTATTAATTTTACATCTTCCCTTATTGTACAAAAATATGCAAAACAAGTAAACAAAAACTGCCTGTATGTAACCTAAAAACTACAAAGATGAACATAACTGAGGCGGATTAAATGCTAGGCTGCCAATTTGAACAAAGTCAACATAATCAACAAAAAAAGACATAATAGGCTGGTCACTGAGATAAAAATTCTTTCACTGGCAAGAATAAAAAATCAGGTAAAGTGAATATATACTTCTGAAATAGCAACAACTCTGGCAATAGTGTAAATTCTTAGGCATAGAATCAGTGAAACATTGAAAACATGCTTTCAGTGACAAATGGCTTGATAACAACATCCTAATGTAACTCAGAAAACTGAATTATATAATAATCTCAAATGTAAAGGAAAATACATGAAAGTTGTCATGATTGGCAACCTTCATCTTGAACTAAGGGTGAACAAATCTTTTCTGTAAAGAAGCACATAGTAGTATTTCAAGCTTTGTGAGCCAAATGGTCTTTGTCAAAAACTACTCAGCTCTGCTTTTGTAGCACGAAAGTCACCATAGACAACACAAATGAATGAACCTAGCTGCATTTCAATAAAACTTTGTAATTAAAAACAAGCAATTTGCAGATCTAGCCCATGGGCAGTAGTTTGCCAATCCCTATTAAAAAATTTGCTTCCAACTAAAATCAATTATAAATCAGGAGTCACCAGTCTTTCATGCATATTCACAAGGAAAAATTATTAAATGAAAAAAAGAAATTGAGGTTTAAAGAGTTACAGAATTACAGGAAGATAATAGTACTCAATTCTAATTCTATTTTTAACATGAAGTACCCAATCAACTACAAAGTCCTTAAACTGCATAATTTTAATTTTTAAAATGGAAAGCATGGAGATTTATGTGGAATTCTTTAAAGAGAAATTCAATGAATTTTAATTATTTAGAAGACTTACATCTTTCAGTTAATATATTCCAAACAAGATTTCAAAGTAACTCCTACATTATTCAGCAAAAAGTTCAAGTTAGGATCAAAATAGTCTATAACACAATATTCATCCTACTTTTTGTGGGATAAAATAACTAAACTCTAAACATTTCCACACATTTTTAAAGCCAATTACAAGATACACTTCAGGTCTCCAACTGAGAGAATAGGAGGTAATTTTTGTCATTTTTTGAACAACATCTGGGAATTCTTTATAGTTACACGCTCACATGGATTGGTGGAAATGTACTGCATTTTTAGGCAGTACATGGAAACCAGTGAAAACAGTTCTCACAGGCACAGTTTTAATATTAAAATTAACAGAATGAATTTGTAAACATACATAAAGCGAAGTTGAAAAACTTGAAGAATATGAAAGCCTGATGTTTAGGAATCTTAAACTAATCAGTTTTAAATATAGAAACCCAAATCACAGTACTCTCTAAAGTATTCTAGTTTCCTCTTCATCTCTACTGAAACTAAAAAGAATAACCATTGGAATAATAAAATGTTTAAATAGAAGAAACAGAATGACAGTTTAAATACTGGAGAAAATTGTTTTACCTGTTACTATGAGTCATTCTGGACTTAAAGTTGTTGAATGTTTTGTTATCAGTCCCAAAGCCTCTGAACTTTGACTTAATCCAAAGCAATGCTACGTCTCAAATCCAAGATTTAGTACAAAACCAGACTTTGCATTAACATAGGCAGTTGTATCATTTTTCATATTCTCGTTATTGGAAAAATGAACTCACCAATTAGGTGAAAGTGATGTTTTTATCCTAAAAGTAAACTATCCTAAAAAAAATTCATATCTAGGCTTTGCTTAATAGAAATATCTAGAATTTGTTCTACAATATACACAAATTTCATATGGATGTTTCTTATAATGACTTTCCTTTATCCAAAACTCAGCAAAAGCAATCCACGTCTTTAGCATTTGGAGCTATAAATTCACAGAAGTCCTTGAGAGCCAGGAGTGCAGAGGAACGACAAAGATGACAGAGGGGAAGAAAGAGACCCCCCCTTAATCTGTGTATAAAGTCCTGGTAAACTCTGAACTGCACATGTGTAGACTGACTCAAATAAATATTGCCAAAGATCTGAAAACTGAACTTTGATGCAGAATGTTGTTCATGTCCCAGATTTTTCCCTGGTGGCACACATGGGAGATGATTGGATAACGCTGCAAAAGCTTGAAAAACTAAACTGACATTGAAACCACAGCCCTCAGGAGGCAAGATAGGATTTGAAATCTGAATATAAGTGGGTGGATAGACTGCTAAAACAAATCAACATTATTGGCAGGATTTTAATAGAATACAGAATTTCATAGTGTAGTACTTAAAATGTACTGGATACAACAGAAAATTTACTCACTAGGACTCAAAGAAGCAGGAAAAATCTCAACAACTCTCAAGGGAAAAGAGAATAAACAGACACCAACATCTAGGTGACCCAGATGGTAGAATTATCAAAAAACTTTTAAGCATGTATAATAACCATGTCCGATAAAGTGAGAACAAAAACTCTCAAAATGAAGTGAATGATATATGTCTCAGCAAAGAAAATACAAATTACAAACAATTCAACTAAAAAATGGGCAAAGAACTTGGACATTTCTCCAAATATACACAAATGGTCAATAAGCACATTGAAAAGATGCTCACCATCACTAACCATCACAGAAATGCAAATCGAACCACAGTAAGATACCACTTACATCCATTAGGATGCCTATTATCAAAAGATTAATAAACAGAAACAACTGTAGGTGAGACTATAGAGAAATTGGAACCCTTGTGCACTGTCGGTGGGAATGTAAAGCGGTGCAGCTGCTAGGGAAAGTGGTGCAGCAGTTCCTCAAACAATTAAAAATATAATTAAACATATATGATCCAGCAGTTTTACTTCTGGTTATAGTACACTCAAAATAATAGAAAGCACAATCTTGAAGAGACATTTATATAACCATGTTCATAGCAGTATTATTCACAATAGTCAAAGGTAGAAGCAAGCCAATGTCCATAAACAGATGAATGGGTAACCCAAATCTGACATATACATACAATGAAATATTATTCCTTCCTTAAAAAGGAAGGACATTCTGACACACACTAAAACACAGATGAACCTTGAGACATTATGCTAAGTGAAATAAGCCAATCATAAAAAGGTAAATACTATATGATTCTACTCAGACAAGGTAATTTAGAACACTCAAATTTATAGAAGTAGAAAGTAGAATGGGTGTTGCCAGGGGTTGGGGGTAAGAAAAATGAGGGATTACTGTTTAAAGAGTTTCAGTTTTGTAAGATGAACAATGTTCTCTGAATGGATTGCAGGGATGGCTGTAATAATGTGAATATACTCAATGCCACTGAGCTGCATACTTAAAAATGGTTAAAATGGTAAGTTTTGTGCTATGTATATTTACCACAATTTTAAAAAATAATTTAAAAGAAAATAATTATAAAAAAAGAAAGGGAAATTTTATAATTTAAAATACAGAATTGAAATTTGCACTGGATGAGCTCAATAACAGACTGAAGTCAAAAGAGGAAAGAGTTACTGTCAAGACAGACCACTAAAATTTTCAAATCTGAACAAAAGAAATAAAATAATTGAATCAACTCAGCAGAGTCTCAGAAACCTGTAAGACAATATAAATATAAAATCTGACATGTATATTCTTAGAGTTCCAGAAGGAAGAAAGACTGATGCAGAAAAATATATATTTTAGAAAATAATGACTCTCCAAATTTGATGAAAAAATATACTTAGAGATTCAAAAACAGGAAACTGCAAACTCCAAACAGGAAAAATCCAGAAAATCATGGCCAGATGCATCATTAATCTAACAGGTGAATACTAAAGATTAAGAAAATATCTTAAAAGCAGCTAGAGAAGAAAATAACACATTACATATAGGAGAACAATAAATTAAATGCTTTCATTTTTCTTAACAGAAACCATAGAAGCCAGATGACAGTACAACATCATTCTTAAAGTTCTGAAGGAAAACAAAAATTTTTAAAGTCAAAGTAGAATTCTACAACCAGTAAAAATTTCCTCCAGAAATGAGGGCAAAATAAACACATTCTGAAATGAATGAAAAGTAAGATTTCATGATCATTGGATCTGCTCTAAAAGAAATGCTAATGGAAACTTTTTAGAACAGAAATGATACTAGAAGCAAACATGGAATTGAGGAATGAAGATCAATAGAATTGGTAAATATCTGGGTAAATATTAATATAATAAACTGTTTTTTCCCCTCATAAATTTGCTAAAGTATGAATGACTGTATGAAATAAAAATTATAACATTGTTGGAAAGATTTCAAAGTGTCCAGACAGAATACACCTGACAACTACAACATACAGGAGGAAAGGTAAAAGGAAACGACATGGTTGAGGGTTTCTATATTTCACTTGGAGTGAAAGACTATTAAACTTAAGTAGACTATGAAAAGACAAGTATGTCTATTATGAGAAACCAATGAATCAAAAAATACATAAAGAGATAACTAAAAATCTATAATTAATTAAATTGCAAGCAACAAGAATTTACTATATAGCATGGGGAACTATATTTAATATCTTGTAATAAACTATAATGGAAAATAATTTGAAAAAACATATGTATAACTGAATCACTTTGCTGTACACCTGAAACTAGTACATTATTGTAAATCAACTATACAATAAAAATTTCTTAATAAAATATAAATTAAATTGGAATGTTAACAGATATTCAAACAATCCAAATGAGCACAGGAAAGAGAAAATAGAAGAATGAAAAAACAGGGTACAAACATAAAACAATTATAAGTGGTAGACCTAAGCCTGTCAGTAATTACATGTCAGTAATTACATTAAATGTAAATTGTCTAAACAAACATAAAAGAAAAAAAAAACCATTTGGATTTAAAAAATAAGTAAATAAAAATATTGCCTACAAGAAACCAGTTTTAAATAAAATGATATTGTTAGAGTAAAAGTAAAATGATGGGAGAAAAAATTCAACCACGAATACACCAACCTAAAGAAAGCTATAATGACAATATTAATTTCAAATAAAGAAGACTTCAGGTAAAGGAAAATTCCCAGGGATAAAGAGGGCATTACATAGAGATAAGGGAGTCAATTCACCAAGAAGATACAGACCATATCCCATGTCCCCAACAAACTTTAAACATTTAAAAGAACTGAAATCATACAAAGTATATTCTTTGGCTGTAATAGAATTATACAAAAAATCAACAACTAACATACATCTTGAAAATCCCCAAATATTTGGAAATTAACACATTTATAGCCAGTGGGTTAAAAAGGAAGTCTCAACAGAAATTACAAAGTATTCTGAACCAAAAGAAAATGAAAATACAACACAACAAAATTTTTGAGCCATAGTTAAAATAGTGACTAGAGTAAAATCTATAGTAGTAAATGCTTGTATCAGAAAAGAATAATGGTCTTAATAATCTAAACTTCCACTTTAAAAAAACAATGAGAGGGATTTCCCTGGTGGTCCAGTGGTAAAGAATCCACCTTCCAATGCAGGGGACATGGGTTTGATCCCTGGTCGGTGAACTAAGATCCCACATGCCACGGGCAACTAAGCCCATGCCACAACTACTGAGCTCGTGCACCTCAACAAGAGAGCCCACATGACACAAACTACAGAGCCCACACGCTCTGGACCCCATGCCCCACAACTAGAGAGAGAAAAAACAACCTGCATGCCACAACTAGAGAGAAACCCGCACATCACAATGAAGAGCCCACGTGCTGCAACTAAGACCTGACGCAGACAAAATAAATAATTTAAATAAATAAATAAATAAAATAAATATAAAAAATACTAAAAAAAAAAAAGGTCCACATCAAACAAAAAAAAATCTAAAAAAAAAGAGAAAAGTGAACTAAACCTGAAGCAAGCAGAAAGTAAATAGTAAAGAGCTTAATCAATGAAACTGAAAACAGAAACACAAAAGAAAAAGAAAAAGAATTAATGAAATCAAAAGCTGGTTCTTTGAAAAGAATCATAAAATTGATAAACCTCAACTTGATAAAAATCACTTATGAAAAACCTAAGCTATTCATACTCAATAATTGAAGTCTGAGTGCCTTCATCCTAAGATTGTAAAGAAGCCAAGGGATATCCTGACAACTTTTCTTTACCACTGGAATGCAGGTCCTGGTCAGTGCAGCAAGGTAAGAAAAAGAAAAGATGGATAGATTAAAATAATAATAATAATAGTAATATTCTATTTGCAGACAACATGATTTGATTGCCTTTGTGAAAATCTCAAGGAATGTACAAAAATAATTCTAAAACTAATAAGTAAGTTTATCATAAGACACAAGGTCAAGATATATAATCAACTGTATTTCTATATAATAACAATGAATAATTAAAATAATTTTTTAAAGTTATCATTCATTATAGCTTCCCTAACCACTGCCCCCCACAAAAAAAAAGATACTCTTAGGTATAAGTACAAAGGATCTGTATTCTGAAAACTATAAACCAAAAATGAAAGAAATTAAAGTAGTCCTAAATATGTGTATATATATACTATATTCAGTGATTGAAAAAATTAATATTGTTAAGATGCCAATTCACCTGAAACTAATCTATATATCAAAGGCAACTGCAAGCAAAATCCAAGCAAGAAATTTTATATTGTAAAGCCCATTCTAAAATGTATATGGAAAATCAAAGAAACTGGAACAGCCAAAATAATTTTGGAAAAGAGGGATAAAGTTGAGAATCAGATTTGAAGACTTATTATAAAGCTACAGTAATCAAGATAGCATACTATTGGCAAAACAACAGAAATATAGATTGATGGAACAGAATAAGGAGTCCAGAAATACCTATAACAACACAGTTGTTATTTGAAAAAGGTACAAAGGCAATTCCATTGACAAATAATAGTCTTTTCAATGAAAGTGCTAGAATTTAATGTCCATATGTAAAGAAAAAAGAGAACCAAAACCTATACCTTATACGTTGAATAAAAATTATTCAAAATTGATCATGCTTCTAAACAGAAAACCTAAAACTATGTAATGTTTAAAAGAAAATATAAAAGAAAATCTTGGTGGCCTTGGATAAAACAAACTTTTCTTATGTAAGACACTCCATAAAAGAAAATAAAATGATAAATTTAGATTTTACAAAAATCAATATGTTTATTCTGTAAAAGACATCACTATGAAAATAAAAAGACACATTACAGACTGGGATAAAAATAATCATAAATTACTTATCAGACAAAGGACTTGTCTGAAGAACATATAAAAAAACTCTGAAGACACAGTAAACAAGTCATCAAAAAACGGGCAAAAGATCTGAACAATTTAAAGCTAGATGGACAGCAAGTAAGGACATAAAAAGATGTTCAACATCATTAGTAATTATGGAAACAAGGTAAAACCACCTAAGATACCATTACACACCTACTGGAATGGCTAAAATAAAATTCATAATACCAAGTGCTAGCATTGATGTGAAGCAACTGAAAATCATACATTTCTGGTGGTAATGAAAAATGACAGCTACTCTGAAAAAGAGTTTAGGAATTTTCTTATAAAAGTTAAATGTACCCTTTCCATATGACCCAGCAATCACACTCCCAAGTATTTACTCTAGAAAAATGAAAACTTCTGGTCATATAAAAACCTGATAGACTGGGAGTTTGGGATTGACATGTACACACTGCTATATTTAAAATAGATAACCAACAAAGACCTACTGTATAGCACAGGGAACTGATCAATATTCTGTAATATCCTAAATGGGAAAAGAATTTGAAAAAGAATAGATACGTGTATATGTATAACTGAATCACTTTGCTGTACACCTGAAAGTGACACAACATTGCTAATCAAGTATACTCCAAAATAAAATAAAAATTAAAAAAATAAAATTTTATTTACATGGGTTTTTCAGACTATGAATTTATGGACAAATGAGAAGTCTATCATAATATGAAATATGGGGGAGAATATTTTTGTAAACATCATGTACACAAATATGTCCCCCAAATATTTTATTTTTCTATATTAAAGAAAGATAATGAAGAACAATTATATATTAGTTTTAAACTATTTAATTTTCAACAGGGAGGAAATAAGGTTTAAAATGATTTTATTCTAGGGAAGTTTTATATATCCTTAAGGATTTGGTTTGTTTTCTCTTCCAAATTGAGAACTCTATAGCAAGTTAGGTTTCCCTTTTTGTAATAATTTTGAAGAAGTTCAGAGTCAAATTTAAAATTATGTTGAATATCATGGCTGGCATTTGTATCGTCATTTTCCTTTGTTGTGACTTTCTATTTTTATTGCATTATTACTTGTATTTATCTTTTATGATAAGCCAATTAAGAAAACTTTATAAAAATGAATTGGAAAATATAAATAACCAAAAAAATCTATAATTATGTGAATATATATCTGTATAGATATTAATAAATGAAGTTTCAATCATCCATATATTTCTTAAGCACCTATTTTGGAAATTATGAATACAAAAATTATCAATTAAAGAAAATCTAAGATAGCCATCCTTTCCTTCTCTTTATCATATACTCTAAGATATGAACGTTTAAACTAGAAAAAGGTATTATTTTTTCTTCAATATATTAATGTTTCTGAAAATCCTGCATGATTTTTACAAAACACTTTTTCATATATTTCACATTATGAAGATACTTCTCATTTGTCCACAAATTTTTAGTCTGAAAACCTACATAAATAAGAATATATACTTATGATTTCCTACATAGCTCTTATTGCAATCATGCTTACTCCTGTGATTATTTGTTTAATATCTGCTTCTATTCTACTGAGGGCAGGAACTGTACTTATCTTGTTCATACATTTCCACAGTCCTCTAGAGCAGACGTCAGTAGACATTTCTTTGTATAGGGCCAGATGATAAATATGTTAGGCTTTGCAGACCATAAGATCTCTCACAACTCAGTTCTGATGTTCTAGTGTGAAAATAGCCATAGACAATAAGTAAATGAATGGGTGTGACTGAGTTCCAATAAAGTGTAATTTACAAACACTAGTGGCAGGCCATAGTTTGATGATTCCTGCTATAGAGTTCTGTACGCATTCAATATTTTTGGAACTGAATGAATGAGAATCTTAAATTCAACATAAGATCTAGAGAAAGAACAGATTCCATGTTTAACAGCACTAATGGTGGAAGAATTGTTTGTTCTTTTTTTTAATCACATATTACTTCTGAGTTGAAAATGATATTAAATATTCTAAAAGAAATTAAGACTAAAGTTAATATTCTCATCATTGGTCAACTCTGGATGGTAGTACAGTCTAAAGAAATATTATTTTGGTTGTTTGCAATATAATATCGGTGGTTTGTCATTATGTTTTTCCCTAAAAGGAAAAATAATAAAATTGTTATCATTAAGTAATTCAAATCTTAAAAACAATACCTGTGCATGAAAATTTATACCAGCATTACTTATAATCACCTAAATTGTGAAACAAATTAAATATACTCCTTCAGGCTCAAATATGTTACATCTATCAACGAAGAATACTACTCGGGGCTTCCCTGGTGGCGCAGTGGTTGAGAATCTGCCTGCCAATGCAGGGGACACGGGTTCGAGCCCTGGTCTGGGAAGATCCCACATGCCACGGAGCAACTAGGCCCATGAGCCACAATTACTGAGCCTGCACGTCTGGAGCCCGTGCTCCGCAACAAGAGAGGCCGCAATAGTGAGAGGCCCGCGCACCGCGATGAAGAGTGGCCCCCACTTGCCACAACTAGAGAAAGCCCTTGCACAGAAACGAAAACCCAACACAGCCATAAAAAAAAAAAAAAAAAAAAAGAATACTACTCAACCATAAGAACAAACTATTGATATATGCAGGAACATGGGTTGATCTCAAGTGCATTACACTAAGTGAAAGAAGCTAGACTCCAAAGGATACATATTGTTGATCCCATTGATATTGATATTGTTGAAAAGCCAAAACTATACAGATATAGAAGAAATCAATTATTGCTATGAGTTAGAGGTTGAAAGAGAAAATGACTAAAAAGGTGCAGAGTGAGGTAATTTTTTCAAGGTAAGGAAACCGCTTTGTATTCTTTTTGTACTGGTTGTTAATGGACATATTTGTTAAAGCTAACAAAAATGTACAATTTGGATGGATGGATGGATGGATGGATGGATTGATGGACGGATGGATGGATATTGAGTGTGTTTCAAAACGAAAAAAAAATACTGTTAAATATAAATATCCAAAAAGGGATCAAGTAGGTAATATGTTCTATTTGGGGCAAATTCATTAACTCACTTTTTTAAAAAAAGTGGTGATAGAGTACTTTAAGTTCACCAAGCCTCTATGTAACACACAGAATCATAATTCTATGAAGCAGTTACAATGAAGGTTGTGGTCAGATGATCAGTTAGGTCTAGAAATAATCACTTGAAAGTTTACTCCCTATAAATGAGAGGAATGAATATAATAACTCAGAAAATAATAAATGTATATATTTCTATCAAATATTATTCAACACTAAAAAGTTCAAAGGCCAATGATTTAAAAACTCAGAGCACTTAATTGTGAAAACACTCCCTAAACACAAAACATTCCAATTAAATTTCTTCTTCCCATAATCTTTCCTTTTTAACTAAAACTAGAGTTGGAGCTAAATAGCAAGAGTAAATACATGATAATTTTATAAAACTAGGCAACTTATTACATGGATCATCAAATGAAGGGCTATTTTCCTTTGGAATTTTTGTGGACCTACTAAAACAACTGTGGTTTTCCAAGCACTGCAACTACTGAGTAAATTTTGTTGTATCTTTCTGTACACCTACCATACTATTATAACTTCTTCCATCAATTCAAGAGAGAGAAGATGTGTTAAAAGTGTAAACCACAGAGGGGAGATTAACAAAGTTTTCTTGGCTGTTGCCTAGGATAGGGGAAAAAAAGAGAGAAATGGCAACTTTGACTGGAACTTGTTTAAGACATCTGAATGTTTTTAAAGGCAGCTTTGAGATCTTCTTCCATCCAAATTGTACATTTTTGTACAATTGAAAAAATATTAGAAAAAATATTAGAAGCAGCAAGGGAAAAGCAACAAATACCATACAAGGGAATCCGCATAAGGTTAACAGCTGATCTTTCAGCAGAAACTCTGCATGTCAGAAGGAAGTGGCAGGACATATTTGAAGTGATGAAAGGGAAAAACCTACAACTAAGATTACTCTCCCCAGCAAGGATCTCATTCAGATTCGACATAGAAATTAAAAACTTTACAGACAAGCAAAAGTTAAGAGAATTCAGCACCACCAAACCAACTTTACAACAAATGCTAAAGGAACTTCTCTAGGCAGGAAACACAAGAGAAGGATAAGACCTACAATAACAAACCCCAAACAATTAAGAAAATGGTAATAGGAACATACATATCGATAATTACCTTAAATGTAAATGGAGTAAATGCTCCAACCAGAAGACATAGACAGGTTGAATGGATACAAAAACAAGACCCGTATATGCTATCTACAAGAGACTCAGTTCAGACCTAGGGACACATATGGACTGAAAGTGAGGGGATGGAAAAAGATATTCCATGCTAATGGGAATCAAAGGAAAGCTGGAGTAGCAATTCTCATATCGGACAAAATAGACTTTAAAACAAAGACTATTACAAGAGACAAAGAAGGACACAACATAATGATAATGGGATCAATCCAAGAAAATGATATAACAATTGTAAATATTTATGCACCCAACATAGGAGCACCTCAATACATTAGGCAAATACTAACAGCCATAAAAGGGGCAATTGGCAATAACACAATCATAGTAGGGGACTTTAACACCTCACTTTCACCAATGGACAGATCATCCAAAATGAAAATAAATAAGGAAACACAAGCTTTAAATGACACATTAAACAAGATGGACTTAATTTATATTTATAGGACATGCCATCCAAAAACAACAGAATACACTTTTTCTCAAGTGCTCATGGAACTTTTACCAGAATTGATCATATCTTGGGTCACAAATCAAGCCTTGGTAAATTTAAGAAAACTGAAATCATACCAAGTATCTTTTCCAACCACAACACTATGAGACTAGATATCAATTACCAGGGAAAAAACTCTAAAAAATAAAAATACATGAATGCTAAAAAATACATTACTAAATAACCAAGAGATGACTGAAGAAAACATACAGGAAATCAAAAAAATACCTAGAAACAAATGACAATGAAAACACGACGATCCAAAACCTGTGGGATGCAGCAAAAGCAGCTCTAAGAGGGAAGTTTATAGCAATACAACCCTTCCTCAAGAAACAAGAAACATTTCAAATAAACAACCTAAACTTACACCTAAAGCAATTAGAGAGAGAAGAGCAAAATATCCCCAAAGTTAGCAGAAGAAAAGAAATCATAAAGATCAGATCAGAAATAAATGAAAAAGAAATGAAGGAAATGATAGCAAAGATCAGTAAAACTAAAAGTTGCTTCTTTAAGAAGATAAACAAAATTGATAAACCATTAGCCAGACTCATCAAGAAAAAAGGGAGAGGACTCAAATCAATAGAATTAGAAATGGAAAAGGAGAAATAACAACTGACACTGCAGAAATACAAAGGATCATGAGAGATTACTACAAGCAACTATATGCCAATAAAATGGACAACCTGGAAGAAATGGACAAATTCTTAGAAAAGCAAAAATTTCTGAAACTCAACCAGGAAGAAAGAGAAAATATAAACAGACCAATCACAAGCACTGAAATTGAAACTGTGATTTAAAATCTTCCAACAAACAAAAGCCCAGAACCAGATGGCTTCATAGGCGAATTCTATCAAATGTTTAAAGAAGAGCTAACACCTGTCCTTCTCAAACTCTTCCAAAATATAGCAGAGGGAGGAACACTCCCAAACTCATTCTACGAGGCCACCATCACCCTGATACCAAAACCAGACAAAGATGTCACAAAGAAAGAATACTACAGGCCAATAACACTGATGAACACAGATGCAAAAATTCTCAACAAAATAGTAGCAAACAGAATCCAACAGCACATTAAAAGGATCATACACCATGATCAAGTGGGGTTTATCCCAGGAATGCAAGGATTCCTCAATATACGCAAATCAATGTGATACACCATATTAACAAATTGAAGGAGAAAAACCATACGATCACCTCAAGAGATGTAGAAAGAGCTATTGACAAAATTCAACACCCATTTATGATAAAAACCCTACAGAAAGTAGGCATAGAGGGAACTTACCTCAACATAATAAAGGCCATATATGACAAACCCACAGCCAACATCATTCTCAACGGTGAAAAAATGAAACCATTTCCTGTAAGATCAGGAACAAGACAAGGTTGCCCACTCTCACCACTATTATTCAACATAATTTTTGGAAGTTTTAGGCACAGCAATCAGAGAAGACAAAAAAATAAAAGGAATCCAAATCAGAAAAGAAGTAAAGCTGTCGTTGTTTGCAGATGACATGATACTACACATAGAGAATCCTAAAGATGTTACCAGAATACTACTAGAACTAATCAATCAATTTGGAAAAGTAGCAGGGTAAAAAATTAATGCACAGAAATCTCTTGCATTCCTATACACTAATGATGAAAAATCTGAACGAGAAATTAAGGAAACACTCCCATTTACCACTGCAACAAAAAGAACAAAATACGTAGAAATAAACCTACCTATGGAGACAAAAGACCTGTATGCAGAAAACTATAAGACACTGATGAAAGAAATTAAAGATGATACAAACAGATAGAGAGATATACCATGCTCTTGAATTGAAAGAATCAACATTGTGAAAATGACTATACTACCCAAAGCAATCTACAGATTAATGCAATCCCTATCAAACTACCAATGGCATTTTTCACAGAACTAGAACAAAAAATTTCACAATTTGTATGGAAACACAAAAGACCCTGCATAGCCAAAGCAATCTTGAGAAAGAAAAACGGAGCTGGAGGAATCAGGCTCCTGAACTTCAGACTATACTACAAAGCTACAGTAATCAAGACAGTATGGTACTGGCACAAAAACAGAAATATAGATCCATGGAACAGGATAGAAAGCCCAGAGATAAACCCACGCACATATGGTCACCTTATCTTTGATAAAGGAGGCAAGAATATACAATGGAGAAAAGACAGCCTCTTCAGTAAGTGGTGCTGGGAAAACTGGACAGCTACATATAAAAGAATGAAATTAGAATACTCCCGAACATCATACACAAATATAAACTCAAAATGGATTAAAGACCTAAATGTAAGGCCAGATACTATAAAACTCTTAGAGGAAAACATAGGCAGAACACTCTATGACATAAATCACAAAATCAAGATCCTTTTTGACCCACCTTCTAGAGAAATGGAAATAAAAGCAAAAATTAAAAAATGGGACCTAATGAAACTTCAAAGCTTTTGCACAGCAAAGGAAACCATAAACAAGATGAAAAGACAACCCTCAGAATGGGAGAAAATATTTGCAAATGAAGCAACTGACAAAGGATTAATCTCCAAAATATACAAGCAGCTCTTCCAGCTCAATATCAAGAAAACAAACAACTCAATCTAAAAATGGGCAGAAGACCTAAATAGACATTTCTCCAAAGAAGATATACAGATGGCCAACAAACACATGAAAAGATGCTCAACATCACTAATTATTAGAGAAATGCAACTCAAAACTACAATGAGGTATCACATCACACCAGTCAGAATGGCCATCATCAAGAAGTCTACAAACAATAAATGCTGGAGAGGGTGTGGAGAAAAGGGAACCCTCTTGCACTCTTGGTGGGAATGTAAATTGATACAGCCACTATGGAGAACAGTATGGAGGTTCCTTAAAACACTAAAAATAGAACTACCATACAACCCGGCAATCCCACAACTGGGCATATACCCTGAGAAACCATAATTCAAAAAGGGTCACGTACCACAATGTTCATTGCAGCTCTATTTACAATATTCAGGACATGGAAGCAACCTAAGTGTCCATCAGCAGATGAATGGATAAGAAGATGTTGCATATATATACAATGGAATATTACTGAGTCATAAAAAGAAACAAAATTGAGTAATTTGTAGTGAGGTGGATGGACCTAGAGTCTGTCATACAGAGTGAAGTAAGTCAGAAAGAGAAAAACAAATACCATATGCTAACACATACATATGGAATCTAAAAAAAAAAAAAAAAAGGTTCTGAAGAACCTAGGGATAGAACAGGAATAAAGATGCAGACATAGAGAATGGACTTGAGGACACGGGGTGGGAGAAGGGTAAGCTGGGACGAAGTGAGAGGATGGCATGGACATATATACACTACTAAATGTAAAATAGATAGCTAGTGGGAAGCAGCTGCATAGCGCAGGGAAATCAGCTCTGTGCTGTGTGTTCAGCTCGAGGGGTGGGATAGGGAGGGTGGGAGGGAGACGCAAGATGGAGGAGATATGGGGTTATATGTATATGTATAGCTGAGTCACTTTATTATACAGCAGAAACTAACACACCCTTGTAAAGCAATTATACTCCAATAAAGATGTTAAAAAAAACCCCAACATTTTTGATGTTAATTTACATCAGCAGAGAATTCTCCATAGAATGACCAATAGTAGCCATATCCGTTACATTTTGATAGATTGCATTCTTTGAACATATTTATATGAAAAAAGTTACACTTTGTGAACATCAGCAATAAAATCATAAGGTTACAAATCAAAGGAAATGTTAAAATTTTTAGGTTTTATAAAGAAAAATATAAGCCACAGCAGTATATAAAGTTTTAGTCAAATGAAATGTTACAATAATAACTTGATAAGTATATTGCACTATACAGACTACAAGTCCTCAACCCATGTTGCACATTAGCATCACCTGGGGAATTCTAGAGATAAACTCCATTTCCTGACGCTACCCTGAGAGACTCTGATTTAACTGGTATGGGGTAAGACCCAGACATTTGTATGTCTTCAAAGGCCTGCAGGTGATTTCAGTATTCAGTGAGGCAGGGCTGGGAACTAGCAATATAATCTTTTATACCAGTCTATAACCTTTAATTAGTAATAAAATTTTGTGGAGAGAGGTAAAATGTTCATAGTTACAACAATATAAGAAGGCAACAAATACATTATAGAGGAGTGTATCTGTTATGCTATTTTATTGGAGGATGCTATGCTTCATATATAACAATAATGGCAGATTTATTGATCTAGCCATATGTGTTTGTGTAATTTTTCTAATCTCATTAGGTGCTTATGTGGCAACTATTGTTATTCATTGGTTGAGGTATATAGGAATTATTTTAAAGAAAGTATCACATGTAAGTTTAAGACTTTCTTAAAAGAGAAAAAACTGAATACTAACTATAGACCTCAAAAACATATTTACTTTCCAAATTAAAATATACTAATATGCATAAACAACATCCATTAAAATGTTCTAATAAAAAATTAGAATCTGTTTTGTTATCACCACAATCAAATTCACAGGTGTAAGAATATACACATAATGCTAAATAGGTCAAATTCTTGAATTTTGTTAATCTTTATGTGTTTTCAAATCTCCAGCTTCAAGGTGTAAACAAAACAAATTATGTGGTATAAAGTGCACCAGAACAAAAACACAAACTTAATGGCATGAAATTGACAGTTTTCACTGCTATAATCCAAGCTTTTTCATTACGGTACTTTTTTTTTTCAAACTGACATTCCCTTTGAAAATAAGGGAACACTTTTCCCAAATGAAAAAAAGCAAGCATAAATTATTAAATTAATGCAAGGGTGTGATACTTGCTTGTAATTATCTTACTTTACATACCTAATGACGTCATGGCACTTTTATACTAAGAAACATTTAGAAATAGTATAAATACTAAATATTAGCAAACCAAAGAGCAGTGATTATATCCTTCAAATAAAAATTATTTTTTAAATCAGACCATTCTGTTTACAGTAAATAACTT
The DNA here is from genome assembly GCF_028023285.1 of Balaenoptera ricei. NCBI lineage: Eukaryota > Metazoa > Chordata > Mammalia > Artiodactyla > Balaenopteridae > Balaenoptera > Balaenoptera ricei. Next base: position 70,205,273 of record NC_082647.1, read on the forward strand.
ACACAGATTTTTAATCTATTCCATATACAATCCATACACATACACAGAAACAATGTAATTAATCTCTAATAAGCAAGAGAACTAGGGTAATTTTGATTATCATCAGTATTTATTTCTCAATCTGTAAACCTAATGTTCGATTGCTAGAAAGGATGGTAAACATTTACCACTGAACAATAAATAAAAACATATATAATCCATACTCTGCATTTGCTTAATAAAATCTCTGACATCTAGCTGAAATACATTATTTCAGATTCTTCTATCATTGGCCAACTAATTGGTGTTAGGCAACCTTAATAGGGAAAACAGGAGAAATACTTTCTCCTGGACAAATTATGTCAATGATTATATGCCTGAAATCATTTTCAATAGTATTAAAAAGTTTTAAAATTTTTAAAGTTTATGAAATATATAAAGGTTTATTAGGAATTTTTTAGGAGGTGGGGGGTTGAGGTAAATAAACCACAGTAAAATTTGTTTCAACAGAAAATGATTTAAGAAATAAGTATAGATTGTCACTGTGGTTTATAAACATCATTTCAATAACATCTTAATAAATCAGCCCATTGGGAACAAAACCCCTGTGTAACAAAGTGTTAAACAGATCCAGTATTTCATAAATTATCCAACAGAAAACTCCAGTGTTAACCAAAATAATGCGTAGGTAGATAGGACTTCAGAGAGCATCTACTCCATTCTTCTCATTTTAAGGAGAGGAAATTGATACTCAAAGAATTATATTTATAATTTTCATGGCAAAGTTTATCACTAGTGAAGCATCAATCCTGGCTCCCCGATTTCCACTTCAAGACCCTACTCACCCATAGCAATTTTTAATCAGTTAGAACTCACCCAAAGTTTAATTGTGGCTTGTGCCAAGTTTTTCTTCTCCTTACCCGTTCGAACTTCTTCAGCCAACCCTATGTCCCTCCACTTTCAACACACTGCTCTACCTTAAGTCAAAAAATTCAAGATGAAAAAGGGTCCGATGACCCACCTTCACCCTTGTTACGTGTACACTTCCATCCTGTGCCAGTGACACTGAGTTGACAAAGTAAGAAAAACTGCCTTGAGATTTATTTAAGCACTTTCTGTAAATGTCTAAAGAAAGACTTTATCAGACAAGACTGATAAACACTGAACCACCAGGGAAGTCCCTAAGACTGCGCTCCCACTGCAGGGGGTGTAGGTTCAGTCCCTGGTGTGGGAACTAAGATCCCGCATGCTGAGAGGCCAAAAAAAAAAAAAGGCTGATAAAGAAAATCCTAAATCACATGAGTTGGCTCAAGTCTTACACAATGAGGACATTATTGCCTCAATCTCCAAGTGCTTTACAGTCAAGGCACCAGTTCCCCGTCTCAAGAATGCAGGGTTTCTCCATCATTTTGATTTGCTGCCAGCAGTGTGGACTTCATCTTGAGGTTAGTTTTGTTTTTTGTTGATATATAAGGAATGGAGATTTCCCTGTTTACACCTAATGGGAGTGAAAATGGTCTCCCACAGGCTTCTCTTAAGAGTGTAAAGAAATTTCCCAGAAGCCTCCAGAAAATTTCTCCTTGCATCCCAACAGCCAGAATTCAGTCATGCCCTAAAGCAATCATCAGCAAGGGAGTGAAGATTATCTTTAGACCAACTAGTACATCTCTGGGACAAAGGACAAGGTGGTTTTCCCTATGAAACATGACTTTTTACAACAGGATACTGAACAACATTTCAGTTCTGCTAGAAAAGAAGAAGGGGATCATGGTTGCCAAGTAGTCAGCCCTCAATGTTAATTACTCCTTAGCTGCAAATTTCCATACATAGCTTTATTGCCTTATTTTCAAAACTTCCAGTCCCACCTACATGCTTCTATCCCTTCCCTATAGGAAAAGACCCAAAGTCTCATATGGTCCCCGCGTCAAGCTCCAAGTCCAGTATCTTCAGGTAATAGCCATTATCCCCAGTAGGTCCAAATTGCTTAGTGAACTCTATCTATATGATAAACTATCTACTCCTTCATATTTACACACCAATCGATGGTGGAATAAGACCAGAAAGCAGCTATAAAATGCCAGATAGAGGATCAATAAAAAGCAATCAAAAGTAATCACGGGTCTAAAGCATGCTCATATCCTTTCCCTGGACAGGGAAGGAGCAGATTTCCAGGTTTGGGAAAGGAACAAGTTCTTGGGGGGCCCACATTTCTGCTTTCTGAAAGGCTTACCCTCACCCATTTTCCTCGATGGACACATTGCTGAATGTGTCTATCAGACAGCTCTAAGAAAGATTTTTAATATTCTAATTTTAGCCTATAATTTAATAATTTTTTCTCATGCACAAAAAAATTGGAAATGAAGTATTTAAGTGAAAGAAAGCTCTTCTTTCATAATTTTCAGAAAAGGTTTTACAGTCTCAATTTGGAGGGGGGCGGCATAGTTATTAGTCAATAAAAAGAAAACCTTTCTTTCTTCTTTTTTTTTTATAAATTTATTTATTTTAATTATTTATTTTTGGCTGTGTTGGGTCTTCGTTGCTGCACGCGGGCTTTCTCTAGTTGCGGCGAGCGGGGGCTACTCTTCGTTGCAGTGCGCGGGCTTCTCATTGCGGTGGCTTCTCTCGTTGTGAAGCACGGGCTCTAGGCGCGTCGGCTTCAGTAGTTGTGGCCCGCGGGCTCAGTAGTTGTGGCTCACGGGCTCTAGAGCACAGGCTCAGTAGTTGTGGTGCATGGGCTTAGTTGCTCCACGGCATGTGGGATCTTCCCGGACCAGGGATCGAACCCGTGTCGCCTGCATTGGCAGGAGGATTCTCAACCACTGAGCCACCAGGGAAGCCCAAAACCTTTCTTTTTTCAATTTCATAATGGTAGCAAAGTGAAATACAAAATTTCAAATAACTTTAATTGGCATCATCAAATATTCTTCAATGATATAGAGACTAAATGACAAAGATAAGGTTTACTTTCCTCAGGTATTACCCTCTTGCTACCTACTTTATTACTTTAGGCCCATTGAGCATATAGACCATATGATTTCCTTTCTGTTTTATTCGTATGTGTTTAATTAGTCATTGTACACTGAAACACACACTCGGTCACTAAGCAAATTTCTAGGGGATTTTCTGTTCCTGAAACTTAAACTTCATGATAATATTTCTGGATTACGGCCCAATAAGCACATTTACATTCTTTTGTTTAGTTTAGACAGAAAGACATTTTATTAACATTTTAATAATCCATGCTACAACAGAAAAAAACATAGGATATGGGACATTTTCCTGAATCCTTTTCAGGCCTATTTTCAGCTAATTAATTTTTTAACTATTCTAACTATTTCATTTTTCTGTTAATCTCAAAAGATCTAAAGCAACTCATTAAACCAAGAGCAAGTATCAACAGTATTCAGCTCAATTATAGCTATCATGAAGGAAATATAGATATATAAAACATCAAAAAAACCCTTAAGGCTCCATATAAAGAGAAATACGACGGCGACTTGGTACACATATACACAATCTGGTAGTTTGGAGGGCACATGGAATGGAGAGGAATTTAATAATTCCTTAAAAACTGGGGAGTGCATGAAGAAGATACATGGATTGATGAGAGGCTGGAGAGCTGAATCTTTTCCACAGAAAAAAAAACCAGGAAAAGCATTAGGAAGAACCTGGAGGTTTATATGGCTGAAGCAGACACTTGTATTAGAGATTAGTAAGCATGTGTAAAAGCTGGGAAGTGCAAATACCCAGGATGAGCACTTCAGGCTGCAGTGTGACCTAGTTTGTTATCTTAGATAAATGAGGAGCTGCATCAATGTGAGGAGAAGACGCACTATTTTGGACAGAGTCATTATTTCCATCTTTAAGTAATCTTTACTTTGTGCGATTTTATAGCTAGGGAAACAAGAACAAACGTGTGGTATGAGACAAAGATAAGACAAAACCAGGGAGTACTGTAAAAAAGATTAGTATCAAAGTACATGTTCAATGACACAGATATTCTTATGGTTTCAAAACCAGACTCAGTGATTGAAATGGTTATTATATATCTATGTATACTCAGTGATTGAAATGGTTATTATATATCTATGTATATAATGGTTATTATATATCTATGTATATATCTATGTACATTCAAAAAATATCATAGGGCTTCCCTGGTGGCGCAGTGGTTGAGAATCTGCCTGCCAATGCAGGGGACACGGGTTCGAGCTCTGGTCTGGGAAGATCCCACATGCCGCGGAGCAACTAGGCCCGTGAGCCACAACTACTGAGCCTGCGCGTCTGGAGCCTGTGCTCCGCAACAAGAGAGGCCGCGATAGTGAGAGGCCCGTGCACCGCGATGAAGAGTGGCCCCCGCTTGCCACAACTAGAGAAAGCCCTCGCACAGAAACGAAGACTCAACACAGCCATAAATAAATAAAAATAAATAATAAATTGCCATATCTTTAAAAAAAAAAAAGTGTCATATAGTATTGTAGTTGTTAATGTTACAGGCTTAGATATCAGACTGGCTTGAGCGTCTATTCTACATCCGCCTCTGATAGCAGCATGACCATGCCCCACTTATAGAAACTCTCTGAGCCTCAGTTTCCTCATCCATGGTGATAACCCCCGATAGGGTCATTGTAAGCATATTAGATAATGAACCTAGAGACCTAAATTCAGTGTCAAAACAGCATAGTCCCTCAGTAAATAATAATAATATTTGTCATCATCTGCCCAACTTCTCAAAAACAGTATAAGCTATATATTAAATTGCATTTACTTTTATGCACATTTCAAAAGAAGTGTCTCATTTTATAAAGACAATCTGAAGATTATTACAATTGTGTCTTTTTTTCAGTCCAAATGAATTTTATAAATAATAATTGACTAATATACATCAGGTCTTTCAGCTCCTTGACAAGTTCCTTAATAAGTTCAAAGAACCATTATTTCAGCTCTTCTAGCCATGATAATCAAAAAGAGAAGAAAAATAGAAAAAGAAGCAGAAAAAAAGGGCAAATTAAATGCAACTGAATGACTCCCATGCAAACATTTAGTATTTTACAATATCATTCTGGCCCCTGGTGGATAGATACACATGAATAATCTTATGTACGTTTCAATGGCTGCAATTTCTTCTCTTTGGTGGCTATAGGTCATCAGGACTAGGATAAATCTCAGCAAGAGTGTGGCGGAGCCTATCTCACTAGCAGCCAGTAGAGTAACAAGGGAAGATATCCCCGAATGGTGAATAAAAGCACCACAAACGTATTGATAGAAACCTGACGACTCACAGAAGTCAAGTAGGAACGGGAGAGCCAGTTTGCTGTGACCAGATCTCATTTAATATTCACAGAGACAGAAAGTACCCAAGAAAAATGCATAATGTGCATTCATTCCCTCCCAGACAATAATATTGTCCGGAAAATTGTGGCTACATATTTACCATCTGGCAACTGGGAAACATTAGCAGTCAAGCAGCTAGATGTTTGAGCAAGAGCTACCACATACCGGCATGGAAAATCTGAATCAGCAACAAAGCCAGAAGCATACGTCCTGCCAAAGAATGAATATTCATAGTGTTGCCAATACCATACGGGTTGAATTAAACACAAATGCAAACAACTGTTACAATTTCACATTGATATTCTGCCTGACAGCAACATCAAAGATCAAAACATAGCATGATATAGGATAATTCATCAAGAGTATGTATACAGTTAGCATGAGGAAATGAATCAGAGACTAGCAGTAATCTACAGAGGAATGGCCTTTCTGAGTGGGAAAGAATACTGTAAAGGAACAGAATACAGATCACGCAGAGAAGTAGACAAGGTAAACAGGCTTTGGAAATCGCTTACAAAGATGAAACTGCTTTAGCCTTTCGAATCTGAATATGTTGATTTCCATCTTTCTCAAGTCTCTTAAAATGTATTTATCGCTACCCTAAAACCATTCAACATTAAGTATCAGTAGAGGGACTCTGCTGATAGTAAATCTATATTTCCAAATCTCTCATACAATAATTCTTTGGTTTACCATAGTCTATATCAAGATCAAATTTAAAAGTTCAAACACAGAAAACTAAACTTACAAACTTGAGGCTAAAATGAAAGTTCATCCAAACATATAAATGTCAAATCAGCCTGCAGACACGTAAACCAGATGTTTCCCTGCTAGCATATGCATTTACCCTGACAAGGTTCTGTTTTCACTGTTCCCACTGTTTCATTTCAAGGTGTCCAGGCAAGGTTAAGCTAGATACCTATTTTTAATTGTTGACTTTTTAATAGAGGACATCTCTAACTTGGAAATACTGCTTCAAATAATGTATAATGCAGAGAAATTAGGATGTGAATCTCTTGTAAGCATCAGAAACAATGAATTAAGTACAGTGCAGTTTGGATCATGGTGTTACAAAATGAACCAAGTAACTGTAATTAAACCATACACATTCCTCAGTAGATTTATTCTATTTGGCTTCCTCTGGATAGCCAACAATAAAAAGAAATCTTCCAAAAAACAGGTCTGATCATGCTATTCCTCCAGTTGTAAACTTTCAAAACCCTCCCTTGTCTTTAGAAACAGCAATTTTTAGTGTGGCTTTTGGGGCCAACTTCAATCTGGCAATCTTACAGCGTAGAACAGAGGTCTTTCCAACATTTCCAAGAATGGGGAGGACCCTTTTCAACTTCAGAATTGCTCAAAGACTATATGCCACCCAGCATGATTACAGAACTTTCAGTGTTTATCACTTGAATCATGCATAATAATAATGAATTTAGTAATGTCTTTATCAATTATAATGTCTACATATATCTGAAAATAATATGTATTATTATCATCTACACAAAATTCTGGGAGCAGAATAGGTTTGAAGACCTCTGTAGTGGCTTTATATCTCATGGTTGAAGAACCACTCCTAAAGTGAAACAAATAAGAGATTAGGAATTCCCTGGGCACTGTTGTCACTCCATTGCCTAGCACTACGCTTGCAGGAAGAGTGTCCATATTTATGTGCTAACAGAATGAACTACTTAAGACCACAGTTTCAGTTGTAGTTACCAAGCTTTGAGGCTTTGCTTTAGTTGCTTCCTCTAGTGGACTGGCTCACCTGGGCATCCACAAGCCTCTGTCCCTCAGCTCCTTCAAGCCTCTGCTTAAATTCCACCCTTTTAGTGAGGCAAACCCCATGCGGGATTCTCAAGGCCCCTCTAACTTAGTCCACTGCATTTACTTTCTTCTAGCACTAATCACTTTCAACCATTCTCTAAATTACTATAGAATTTTTTTTGTATGATTTTTTCTTTGTCTCCCACCCACTAGAATGCAAGCTCCACAAGTGCAGAGATTTTCTGTGATTTGTTCAGATTCTAAAACAATGCCTGGCATAGTGACTTTTAAAACAATGATTAAATCTTTGGATAAATCATGTCCTTTTGTTGATTCTGATTGTTCCTCTGTAAAAACAAAAACAAAAGGGATAAAACCTCTCCTACTCAATTTACAGACTGGTTTGAGGATCAAGTGAATGTGATCTAATCATTGTTCTGAAATTTATGTAATCAAACTTGTAACTCTTTCACATGGGATGCTGCAGGTGAAGAGGGTGAGAGAAGTGAGGCCTCCCCTCTCTCCTAGAGGCCTACAGTTGGGGATGATAATTCACCCCCTCAGCCAGACACAGTTCAATTCATGAACATCACTGTATTCATTTCATTGACATAACTGATAGTTCTAACTATAAAGATAGGCTAAAGATGTTTTAATTATAAATTATAAGCCAGCCTGCTTCAACTTGGAACTTTTTTACCTAAAATACCTTTAGTTTCCCAGCTGAGTTGAGCATGATTCTCTACAATCATAGGTATGATGATTAGGCTTGGCTAGGCTAAGGTGCTCAGTTGTTTGGCAAACACTAGTTTAGATGCAGCTGTGAGGTATTTTTCAGACGTGATTAACATTTACAATCAGTTGACTGTTACGCAAAGCAGATTATCCTCCATAATGGGTGGGCCTCATCCAATCAGTTTAAGGCCTTAAGAGCAATGACTGAGGTTTCACAAAGAAGGAATTTTGCCTTAGGGCTAAGACCTAAAAATCCTGCCTGAACTGCCTGCCTGCCTGCCCTACAGATTTCAGACTTGCTGATTCCCACAATCAAGTGGCAATCTCTCTCTCTCTCCCCACATATATTCTGTTGGTTCTGTTTCTCTGAAGAATTCTAATACAATAGAGTTCTAAAACTGAAGTTTTAGAAACAATGCTAGTGACATATCTTCTTAAAAAGCAACATGCACAATTTCATTGTTATTGCTTACGGAAATTAATGTACTTAATGCACAGATTTTAAGTGTAAAGTTTAGTAAGTTTTGACAAACCCAACTGTATATCCACCATCCCCATCAATACACAGAACATTTCCATCACCCTTCTTGCCGTTTTCCACTGTTCTGATTTCTATTACTACAGATTAGTTCTGCCTGTTATAGAACTTCATATACAAGAATTCACACAGTGGGTACTCTTTTGAAAATGGTTTCTGTTTCAGATTCAACCATGTTGTCATGTGTATCTATAGATTTAGTTTTTAACATTTATGTTTAGGTTTCTGATCACCTTGAATTTTTGTATTAGGTGAAAAGTGGAGATTGAAGTTCACTGCTGTCTGGTACTCTTCCCAATTGCTCTAGAACAACTTGTTGAAAAGATTTTCCTTCCCTTATCAAATCACCTGAGGTCTTTGCAAATATCAATTCACTATGTATGTGTCTATTTTTAGACTATGTTGTTCAATTCCTCTTTCTTACACCAATTCCACATAGTTTTAATTCTGTAGTCTTACGAGTCTTTAAGTCAGTTGGTATGAGTTATCCAATTTTATTATTTTAAAAAATAATCACAGCTATTCTAAGTTGCATTTCCATATAAATTTGAGAATCATTTTGTCATTTTCAAAAATAAAGGCCTGTTGCTATTTTGACTGGGATTGCACTGAATTAAAGCTCAATTGGTAGAAAACTCTCATCTTGTCAATCCAGGAACATATGTATCTCCATTTGTTTAGATATTATTTAATTTCTCTCAGTAATATTTTGTAGTATTAAGTGTAGAGATCTTGAAAATTTTTTAAAATTAGTATTCCTAAGTCTTTTGTGTTTTATCATGCTACTGTAATAGTTTAATTTTTAACTTTAGTTTCCAAGTTTTTGTTGCTAGAATATGAAAATAAAATTTTTTCTGTATTGACCTCATATTTAAAAAAGCAATATTTCTCCAAAGTTAGTTAACTGTGGGACTTTTTCATAAAATACATATTAAAAACTCATGAAATTAATATTCTACATAGCAAAATGTAGAAAAACTTGCTTTACTTCTAAGGTAAATTTTGCTTCAGTAAACAACTCTATATTTATAATTTGTGATACACTAATGCTCTCAACCACAAAGTCTCCCATAGATCAGAAAATATAAACTTGGGCTTCCCTGGTGGCGCAGTGGTTGAGAATCTGCCTGCTAATGCAGGGGACACGGGTTCGAGCCCTGGTCTGGGAAGATCCCACATGCCACGGAGCAACTAGGCCTGTGAGCCACAACTACTGAGCCTGCACGTCTGGAGCCTGTGCTCCGCAATAAGAGAGGCCGCTACAGTGAGAGGCCCACGCACCGCGATGAAGAGTGGCCCCTGCTCGCCACAACTAGAGAAAAAGCCCTTGCACAGAAACAAAGACCCAACACAGCCAAAAATAAAAAATAAATTAATTAAAAAAAAATATATATATATATATAAACTTTATGATGATAATTTTATATCTTATGTTGCTGCTCTTACAAGCTTAGGAAGAAGTGGAATAACACTCTAGTATAAATGCCATAATTACAAAAGATGTCAAATGTCAATCTTGTTTTTTAAAAACAGTCTTTATAAATCAATGCAGTAGCACTGCTTTTGCAGAGGCAGGACACAAAGATCTCAAGGTACAACTCCTCCATGTGCTTCTCCCCTCGGTGTGAACAGGGCCAATTCATTCAGCGTTTTCTTCTTCATTTATGCAGGATTCTCTCCCCTTCTCTCTTGTGGAATTTAGAACTCTCCCAGCGTCTTCACCACCAATACCAACTTTCTTCTCCTTCAACCAAATGGCAGTGAATCTGAGTTTTCATACTTTGTTGCTGATTGATTTCAATGAAACTGAAATATATCTATAGCAAAATTTAGCAGGAGCAGGCAATTTAAGCCTTAATTAATCACCTGTTCACCTATGTAAAAAAAACATTAGCAAGCAGATGGGGAACTACGATGATAGAAAGGGACAAACTGGCCTTTAAATCAAATCGGGATTTTACCTGGAGGAAATCTAATTTAGGCTTTTAAGCTATGCTGTAAAGCAGAGAGGTCTGTGAACCTAGGTCTTCATTGTCCAGACACAACACTATTGTCCTGAGATACACAACATAGGGGCCTTCTCCAAGTCGATGAGACAGGGCACTTTTAACCCTGGCTTCTAGAATATGGAGCCCACTCTGTCCAAGTGGAATATGGAGGGCTCATTGGACTCTTACAGACCACTCCTACTCTGCCCCCAAGGAGATTTTTTTTTTTTTTTTAAGGAACTGATTTTTTTTCTCTTTATTTGTTTTTGGCTGCGTTGGGTCTTTGTTGCTGAGCGCGGGCTTTCTCTAGTTGCGGCAAGCAGGGGCTACTCTTCGCTGCGGTGCGCAGGCCTCTCATTGCAGTGGCTTCTCTTGTTGCAGAGCACGGGCTCTAGGCGTGCAGGCTTCAGTAGCTGTGGCACACAGGCTCAGTAGCTGTGGCTCGTGGGCTCTAGAGCACAGGCTCAGTAGTTGTGGTGCACGGGCTTAGCTGCTCCACGGCATGTGGGATCTTCCCAGACCAGGGCTCGAACCCGTGTCCCCTGCATTGGCAGGCGGATTCTTAACCACTGTGCCACCAAGGAAGCCGCCCTCAAGATTTTATACATATACATACACACTTTTGTTCATGCTTATTTCTCAAGTCTCAAGCTCCCTTACCAATGTCTATCCACATCCTTTTTGCCTCTTAACCTTTCCCTAAATCTGATTACAAGGCTTCTAACAAAGTAGCACAACATGGAGCTACAAGCCATCTGTCAACACAAACATATAACTGTTTTATCAGAAAAGAGAAAAATCTATAGGAAATTTTTCTCTACCCAGAACAAGCTAGGCAAAAAAGAAAACTAATTTTGGATTTACTTCTTACATGTTTTATTTTGCTGCAGTTTTCATGAATAAGTTTTTGTTTCTCTGTGTCTGTTTTTATTTTTTTTAATCAATTGAGTTGCAGGATTATAAGGTATACTTTCCCTTAAGGTCAAGATAAAGAGGATACCACAGACAAGATGACCAGATTGAACAGTAGTCAGTAGTCTGATCCACCTTAATACTTAGAAACTTATGCAAACTTGGAAATTATGCTCTGTGAGTTTAAAACCTTTTGGTTTGTTTTCTCTCTGGTGTTCTTTTTTTTTGGGGGGGGGGCCTTAAAGAATATGGCATATTTTCCAGGAATGTTTTTGGGGAGGTGGCATCTGGGAATCAGTGGGGTGAGAGACTGGAATAGAGATTTTGCAGTTTGAGACATCTCCCCAGATCATCCTGATGCGTTCCTGCACCACCACTATTATCACCTCACCCCCACAAAGACTCATGGGGGCAAATTATAAAAAAAAAAAAAAAAAGGCATGAAAAACACTGTTTACAACAGTGTTCTTTATAATACACAATTAGGAGCCCAACCCAAAACAAAGTAAGCTATACAATGATCCCTGAAAGCAAAGATAAGATAAGCAGATAGGGGCTTCCCTGGTGGCGCAGTGGTTGAGAATCTGCCTGCCAATGCAGGGGACATGGGTTCGAGCCCTGGTCTGGGAAGATCCCACATGCCACGGAGCAACTAAGCCTGTGCGCCACAACTACTGAGCCTGTGCGTCTGGAGCCTGTGCTCCGCAACAAGAGAGGCCGCGATAGTGAGAGGCCCGCGCACCGCCATGAAGAGTGGCCCCCACTTGCTGCAACTGGAGAAAGCCCTCGCACAGAAACAAAGACCCAACACAGCCATAAATAAACTAATTAATTAATTAATTAATTTAAAAAAAATCAACAGTCTTTAAAAAAAGAAAAAAAGATAAGCAGATAATTAAGGTGAATGCTATTAGAAAAACCGCGTTCTGGCTCCCTAGTGCTCTCTGGAATGTATCTCACTAAGCCAATTCTGGCAGTGAAACACAGCAAGCATCTAAGAACAATTCCTTCTGGAACCAAGTATATCCATAGAGATTTTGCTTTATTTTTTTAACAGGGTTAATCTTTAAACTAACTTAAACTTTTATTCTGTTTCTCTGAAAACTTAAAACTGTTGATCTTGATGATGCCACAGCCAGTATCAGATCCAATTGCACCGAGAAGAACATTTCCCAGAAGAGCAGAGAATGGCCTCAGCCTCCCACATTTAAAATGATGCAGAACAAGTCCTAGGAGGTCCTTAACTTCATTCCAGCCACAAGGCAGGTCTGAGAAAGTGCAGTGATATTGAGAAAGGAAGGGGGCAGGGCACAACCTTTAAAAGAATGACACAGCTGTTGAGGAAATGACATAAACTGGTTAGAACCAACTAGGTCCAAGATGGCGGAAACTGATTTCCACTAGACCTTGAGCTTCATTATACTCATTGTAAAACATTAGCATATGCTAAATGACACAACCACCAGTGCCAAGACAGTTCCTAGGCCCACCATAAAAGCCCAAAAAGTGGGTGGTGGCCCAATTCCTGGAAATCCCCGCCACTTCCCCAAAATAGTTGGAATAATCCTCCTAATCATTAGGCTATGAAATTACCCAGCCCTATAAAAACTGACCACCTCGTACCCTGGCGCCACTCTTTCCTTCTGAGATGGCCCACACTCTGTGAAGTGTGTTTCTCCCATGGCCTCTTGCCTTCTGAGATGGCCCACACTCTGTCTGTGGAGTATTTCTCTCCCTGAATAAACCTTCTTTCACTTTACTATGGCTCACTCTTGAATTATTTCCTGTGTGACGCCAAGAACCCACACTTGGCGTCCGTCCTAGGACTTGGACATGACCTGGGATGTGACCATCCTCTCCCACCCCACTCTTTTCCCTGCAACAATACTGTGAGGGCTCCACTGTAAACAGCCTCCTCCCCTTGATAGGACTTTTTCTCAGGCAGTGTCTTCAGGCTCTGCTCTCCAAGCCCCCTCCCACCTCTGCACATCCATTCTCGCCACTCCATGGAAACAGACCATTTGCTTCACCTGCATTGCTTGCTCTTTACTCCTCTGTAAAAACTAAAGACAAAGACTGGTTCTGGGTTTCCAAGCACACCCAGGCCAGGATTCCTTTGATTCACATGCCATAGTCAAGGAAAGACCCTGCCAACCTCCATGGCCAGCAGCATCCCATCCCTAAATAGCCAAGAAGAGAAGGTTGGATCATAAAGTAACCTGAAAAAGAATATGAACTGCTAAATCAAAAGTCCACTAAATATTAATAATTTAACATTTTACAGGGTGTGTATGTAATCTTTTTTTTTTTTTTTTTAAGAAGCCCTTCTACAAAAACCTCACTGGGCAGGTGAACACTGTGGTGCATATGAGGTCCAAATCCAGTTCAACCACTTATTAGCTTATGGTATGGGGAGTTCCTTAAGATTCTGGGCCTGGGATTTCTCACCAGTGTACAGTGGAACTATTACCACCCACATCACAAGACTTATCTGAAGTTTCAGTGAGAGTGTATATGAAAGTGCCTAGCACACGTAGTGCTCAAAAAGTGTTAGGCTTCTTCCCATACTCCCTGAATGGCTTATTTTAACAAATACCCTTCATTTAGCAGCTTCACTCACCTAGGCATGGGCAGAAGAAAAAAAACAGAATATACAATGAGAGTTCGTGGGGTCATTTTAAGCTGAGAAAAGAAATACTGTAGATACAGTCAAGAGAAAAGCAGTGGTGTTTTCCCAATAACATGGCAGACTGAATTTCAAAGATACAGAGTCTCAAGCCTGAGCGTCTGCAAAGAATTCCAGAATTCACTCATAGTTAACAGAAGAGCCATCTTCACTGATCAAGGGAGAAGATCTGTTCCTATCACATCAAACTTTCTGGTCACAGGAAAACAGCCATCACTCTTAGTTTCATTTCCCCCGAACAGCAAAGACTGTGAACACCTAGATTACTCATAGAATTTGGCTGCTATTTTCATAGTAACAAGTCTCCTCATAACCTAATGAAGTATATTATTTTAATACACAAAATATGCCAATCTTGTTAACTACTGAAATGATGGTAATCATGTTTTAGTGAAAAACAATAACACTTTGTTCATCTGACAACATACTTGGGAAAACCCCTTAAAAAAAAAAGCAGCAAAAAAAAAAAAAAGCAGCAATCTTGAGAAAGAAAAACGAAGCTGGGGGAATCAGGCTCCTGGACTTCAGACTATACTACAAAGCTACAGTAATCAAGACAGTATGGTACTGGCACAAAAACAGAAATATAGATCAATGGAACAGGATAGAAAGCCTAGAGATAAACCCACACACATATGGTGACCTTATTTTTGATAAAGGAGGAAAGAATATACAGTGGAGAAAAGACAGCCTCTTCAATAAGTGGTGCTGGGAAAACTGGACAGCTACATGTAAAAGAATGAAATTAGAATACTCCCTAACACCATACACAAAAATAAACTCAAAATGGATTAAAGACCTAAATATAAGGCCAGACACTATAAAACTCTTAGAGGAAAACATAGGCAGAACATTCTCTGACATAAATCACAGCAAGATCCTTTTTGACCCACCTCCTAGAGAAATGGAAATAAAAATAAACAAATGGGACTTAATGAAACTTAAAAGCTTTTGCACAGCAAAGGAAACCATAAACAAGATGAAAAGACAACCCTCAGAATGGGAGAAAATATTTGCAAATGAAGCAACTGACAAAGGATTAATCTCCAAAATTTACAAGCAGCTCATGCAGCTCAATATCAAAAAAACAAACAACCCAATCCAAAAATGGGCAGAAGACCTAAATAGACATTTCTCCAAAGAAGATATACAGATTGCCAACAAACACATGAAAGAATGCTCAATATCACTAATCATTAGAGAAATGCAAATCAAAACTACAATGAGGTATCACCTCACACTAGTCGGAATGGCCATCATCAAGAGGTCTACAAACAATAAATGCTGGAGGAGGTGTGGAGAAAAGGGAACCCTGTTGCACTGTTGGTGGGAATGTACATTGATACATTGTACATTGTACATATCAATGTACATTGATATGGAGAACAGTATGGAGGTTACTTAAAACACTAAAAATAGAACTACCATATGATCCGGCAATCCCACTACTGGGCATATACCCTGAGAAAACCATAATTCAAAAAGGGTCATGTACCACAATGTTCATTGCAGCTCTGTTTACAATAGCCAGGACATGGAAGCAACCTAAGTGTCCATCGGCAGATGAATGGATAAGAAGATGTTGCATATATATACAATGGAATATTACTGAGTCATAAAAAGAAACAAAATTGAGTTAATTGTAGTGAGGTGGATGGACCTAGAGACTGTCATAGAGAGCAAAGTAAGTCAGAAGGAGAAAAACAAATACCATATGCTAACACATATATATGGAGTCTAAAAAAAAAATGGTTATGAAGAACCTAAGGGCAGGACAGGAATAAAGACGCAGACCTACTAGAGAGTGGATTTGAGGACATGGGGAGGGGGAAGGGTAAACTGGGACAAAGCGAGAGAGTGGCATGGACATATATACACTACTAAATGTAAAATCGATAGCTAGTGGGAAGCAGCTGCATAGCACAGGGAGATCAGCTCGGTGCTTTGTGACCACATAGAGGGGTGCGATAGGGAGGGTGGGAGGGAGGGAGACTCAAGAGTGAAGAGATATGGGGAGATATGTATATATATATAGTTGGTTCACTTTGTTATAAAGCAGAAACTAACACACCATTGTAAAGCAATTATACTCCAATAAAGATGTTAAAAAATAAATAAATAAATAAAAATAAAAATACAGGCCCAGTCCCTGAGAGTATGGTTTGATATTCTAGATTGGGTTTCTGGAATCTGTCATTACTTTAAAAAAAAAAAAAAAAAAAAAAAAAAGCAAAAACCTACCTAAACCCAGGTCAAACAGAATAAGGTAAACATGATAAATGTGACACACCTACACCATGACTACACCACTGTGAATCTGAAGAAAGCTTTCAGGTACAGAAGAGAAAACCTAGTTATGAAACCAAATCACACACCCGAGAAGGACAGATGCTACTGTTAGGGTAGCAGATGGGAACCAGGCTGGTGGGGGTATTGTGGTAGAGGCTTTCCGCTGGGTACTACTGTATATGGTTTAAGTTTAAAACCATACGAATTCACTTTTTCTCAAAAAAAAAAAAAAAAAAAAAAAACAGAAAATTTTAAAAGAAAACACACATCTGTAAACCTTAGCATCGTCTCATATGCAAAAAAACTAAACTTTCAATTCAGGACAGTATCTCCTTCATTCCTTTACATGTCAAATTTTCTAATTTTTACTGGAAAATTAGGGGGTTTTTTCCTTTTGAGTTTTGTATAATATAAAATCATGAGAACTGCAGAACTCTTGGCACATGAAGACTCTGACGAAACCTCTGCACTAAGACATGACAAAACTCTAGCACAACTTCTAACAGCGTTAAGGCCCTGTCCCCAGGATAACCCTAACCCCGGGGGAAAAAAACCACTGCCAGTAGAATTTACTGTTTGTTCCAGCAAATACCAGATAAGCCCCTGACCCCCCTTCAGAGTATTTACTAAAAAGGACTTAAAATTGTGAATTTTTTCTCAGTCCCTTTGAGATGTATATGTATCTCCTACAAGTCAAGAGGATCTTTCTCAAGAAACTCAAAGTCATTCCTTTGAAATGTAATCATCAGGAAGGACAGGGCTTTGGTCTCCCTGACTCTGTGGGAGGACAGAATCATAAGTTTAGTAATTGCCAGCTAACAGACACAGCTGGCCTCATCACTTTTATATTGACCAACCTTTTGTTATTTCTCACTTGATGTGCACTCTTTCAGCTCTTCCCCACTCCTTCAATCTCCCTTTAAAAGGCCCACTCACCTAAACACAAATCGAATGGAACTCAACTGTTCCTCCTAGTATTCAGTCAGTAGCTACTGAATAAAATGTGTTTTCATAGCTTCAGCTAGTGTCTTGTTTTTTTTTTAATCTTTGACAGTAGTGCCTTTGATATGTATAAAGAATATGTCCAAAGACCCTAATTTTTAAAATCTCGTTTAGCATCATAGCACAAAACTGTCCCAGTAAAATGGATTAGAATAAAAGAACTAAGATATTTAATTGATGCCTTTAAGTCTTCTACCAATTCTATAAACATACACACAGCATTTACTATGAATCTAAGTTGCAACTCTGCAGAATGAGCCAAGAAAAACAAAGAAAACACTAATCCTGTAAACACACACTAAAATTATTTTCATATTACCATTAAAATAAAATTCTCTTGAATCACTTTTCCAAGTAGAATTTATATGTTTCCTGAGTATATACTCAAAGCATAAATTTTTTTTTAAACTTCAGGAAAGATTTTTATCTTACTTGATGAAGTATTTTTGTATTGACTAGAGAATTCATTAGTGTAGATCTATTCATCGTGTTTCTGGTATCCAGATTTTGTTAATTTCATGGACCCAAGCAACCAGACGTTTCACTCTAATTTATTCCAAAACTATCACCTTCAGTTCTGTCAGCTTCCAAAAGAAGTGCCTTTCTTTCTATGGACATTACTACTTTTCTACAAATAAATGAATTTCTACCACCTCAGATGAGTTCTTGTGCAAGCAGCAAACTGGCTATGCTTCAATACATACTAAATGGCATATTTCTCACCATTATAGTAATTCAAATGAATGCCTCAGCATAACTATAAACTGTTAAATGTTATGGATGTTGAAAAGCATTCTCTCACACTAGAAATTGAAAGGGTTAACGCACAAACCTCAAATCTACACAGTATTAAAATATATATATATATATATTTTTTTTCTTACCTCAAGAGCAGTATTTAATCACAGGAATAGCTACATTTAAAATAGACATCTAGAAATACTATGAACACAATCTGCATTAAATATTTTCTGCATGGCATTCATATTCCTACAAATTCAAAACACTTATGGCGTTCAAGAATAATCTGAGGGGGCTTCCCTGGTGGTGCAGTGGTTGAGAATCCACCTGCCAGTGCAGGGGACGTGGGTTCAAGCCCTGGTCGGGGAAGATCCCACATGCCGCGGATCAACTAAGCCCGTGCGCCACAACTACTGAGCCTGCGGTCTAGAGCCCGTGAGTCACAACTACTGAAGCCCGTGTGCCTACAGCTCGAGCTCCTCAACAAGAGAAGCCACCACAATGAGAAGCCCGCGCACCGCAACCAGAGAAAGCATGTGCGCAGCAACGAAGACCCAACGCAGCCAAAAAATAAAAAAGAATAATCTGAGGCCTAAGGATTCAATTAAAAATGTAAGTTGATGCCTAATTTGATTTCTACACACCACTGAATTAATCAAGTTGCAGCTACTTTATCATTATCTTAAGATGTCTTATAAGTCCATTAAAATTTTTCTGCAAAAATTTTGCTAAAAGTAAAATCACACGGCTTTTCAAAATGTAAATATCACATACATTTAAATGCCTAATATTGTGACAGATTAATAAACTGGCATGTCATCAATTCCCTTAAGCAATAAAGCAGGTACCTAACAGACAATGACTGTTCACATGATAATGCAGTGAGAAAGCTTGCAGAAACCTGAAACAAAAACATCTAGAACATAGATATAAAAAGCCATTATTGCTTAACAGTTCACGTTATTGCTGAACTCTTCCAACTCAAAAAGAGTTTTTTTCATGGTTTTTAATTTCTGCTTTTAATGGTACAAATGAACTTATTTACCAAACAGAAATAGAGTCACAGAGGTAAAAAACAAACTTATGGTTATCAGGGGGGAAGAGGGGGGAGGGATAAATTGGGAGATTGGGATTGACATATACATACTACTAAATATAAAATAGATAACTAATAAGGACCTACTGTAAAGCACCAGCAACTCTACTCAATACTCTTTAATGACCTATATGGGAAAAGAATGTTAAAAAAGAGTATGTATGTATATGTATAACTGATTCACTTTGCTGTACAGCAAAAACTAACAAAACATTGTAAATCAACTATACTCCAATAAAAAATTAATTTAAAAATTTCTGCTTTTATACCTTTCTAAACATTTTTCTCTCAATATTTTTGAGCTATGTCTAAGAATGAAGATAAATAATTTCAACATATAAATACACTAAGAAATCAAATTCTTTGTAAGGTAAATGAATTAAAAGAGTAATTATAGACCCTGTAAGCTGAAAGGAGATCAAAGGAATACACACCCACCACTTAGTATAATTCTATTTAATAAAAGATAGCATTTAAAGTTTCTGTTTGTTCTTATGTTGAAATAAAAATTTATTAGTAGGTTGATTATATATGCAAAACTTCCCTGAGTTCTTAAATTTAAAAACTGGTCTGCAGATTCTCAAGGTTTCTACTAAGATAATCATATTATTTGCAAATACTGATAAGGTTTGTTTCTTACTTTCCAATCCTTTAAACCTTTTATTTCTCTCTTTTGTCTTACTGTGCTAGTTAGGACATCCAGAACAAGGTTGAACAGAAATGGTGATTGTGGCCATTCCTTTCACGTTCTTTATTTTAAAGGCAATGTTCCCAATACATATTAAGTTTGATGTTTGCTTTAAATTTTTGGTATATCACTTAGCAAGTTAAGAAATTTTACTTCTACCCTCAGTTTGCTAAGAATTTATCATGACCTAGTGATCAATTTTATCACATATTTTTGTTCCAACTTTGATAATATTTTTCTTCTTTAGTTTGAATACATGGCAAATTATTATTATTATTATTATTTTTAAATTTGGCCACTGGGTGTCAATCTTTTTTTTATTATTATTATTTTTTTATTTTTATTTATGGCTGTGTTGGGTCTTCGTTTCTGTGCGAGGGCTTTCTCTAGTTGCGGCGAGCGGGGGCCACTCTTCATCGCGGTGCGCGGGCCTCTCACTATCGCGGCCTCTCTTGCTGCGGAGCACAGGCTCCAGACGCGCAGGCTCAGTAACTGTGGCTCATGGGCCCAGCCGCTCCGCAGCATGTGGCATCTTCCCAGACCAGGGCTCGAACCCGTGTCCCCTGCATTGGCAGGCAGATTCTCAACCACTGCGCCACCAAGGAAGCCCCATGGCAAATTATTGTAGTGGGCTTTTTAATAACAAACTGAATCCCTGGGAGAAGCCAATTGGCACTCATGTTTATGAATGATATTGACTTACAATTTGGAGTTTATTGTAACTTTTACCTCTATAAATTCAACTGATAACATAAATGTGGGTTAACCCTTTTTTGTTAATAGTTTACACGTTTTCAGGAATGCAGCATTAACAGAAAGCATCAGAGAAGTAAAGTACAGTTGGTCCTCCGTATCCACAGATGCTGAACCCATGGGTGCAGAAGGCCACTATAGCAGGCAATTTATATGAGGGACTTGAGCACCCACAGATTTTGGTATCTGCAGGCGGTCCTGGAAGCAATCCCTTGCAGATACCAAGGGATGACTGTACTTTAAATCAGAAAGGTAAGGATACCACTCAAATCTATTATGTTCTGACAATATGTGCGAGTATATGTTCATTTTTGCACAGTACATGTTAGTATATCAACATATAGTTATTAAGGGCCTACTTTGTACTAGGCACCAATCCATATGCTAGAAATAAATCAGTAAACCAGATTAAAACACACACATACACATAAACACACACACCTCTGCCTTTTTAGGGTTCACATATTAGGTGAGTGAGATGGGTAATAAGCACATATAAATAAGAATCATTGTGCACAGACTGTGTTAAATTGCTATGGAGAAAAAGTATGATAGGTGATGGCGAGTACCAGAGTGGGAAAAGGGAAGGTCAATATGTATACAATACAAATCACATCTGGGAAAAAAAAATACAATAAAGGAAACTGAAACTAAGCGTTTAGATAAACAGTATAAATACATGAAAGCTCTAATTTTTTTTTTCTATGAAAAAGACAATTATGGCAAGGCTGATAGATGTGATAGAACAGTAGTTTTCTACCCATTTCCTCCCATTGCCACAAAAACAAAGAATGATGCTCAGAAAGTGACCTATCCTCTCCTTCCTCTCTCAGGGAGCATGGTGGAGTGAAGATGAGGCAAATAGTGGCTATTTTCATTATTCAGAGTCAATGTTTTCCAAACACTGGAACTATCTTTTAGCAATATATAATTTATAGTGTGCTTCACAAGTGGCTAACAATAACTACAGTTGGTAATATTTCAAGAAGAGTCTGACTACCTGCATTTTAAGGTCCCCTAAAAATCTGCTAGTCTATAATTCCACAGTTAATTAGTAAACAAGCACCCAAATTAACATCATGTGGACACAAATATTTTGTGTCTTTATCTTACACATTTACTTAGAAAAATTTCCCAAATTAAAAATTGTATCAGTTCAGGCTGCTATAATAAATTACCATAGACTGGGTGGCTTAAACAACAAATATTTGTTTCTCACAGTTCTGGAGGCTGGGAAGTCCAAGATCAAGGTGCAGGTAGGTCCAGTGTTTGCTGAGAAGCTACTTCCTGGTTTGCAGATTGCTGTCTTCTTCTTGTATCCTCACATGTTATAGAATATAAGGCCACTATGGGCTTCCCTGGTGGCGCAGTGGTTGAGAATCTGCCTGCTAATGCAGGGGACACTGGTTTGAGCCCTGGTCTGGGAAGATCCCACATGCCATGGAGCAACTAGGCCCGTGAGCCACAACTACTGAGCCTGCGCGTCTGGAGCCTGTGCTCCGCAACAAGAGAGGCCGCGATAGTGAGAGGCCCACCCACTGCGATGAAGAGTGGCCCCCGCTTGCCGCAACTGGAGAAAGCCCTCGCACAGAAACGAAGACCCAACACAGCCATAAATTAATTAATTAATTAATTAATAAAAATATCTGTTTAAAAAAAAAAAAAAGAATATAAGGGCACTAATCCCATTCATGACGTCTCTACCCTCATGACCCACTTATCTCCCAAAGGCTTCACCTCCTAATACTGTCACATTGCAGCTGAGATTTCAACACACACATTTGGGGAAGACACAAACATTTAGTCCATAACATGAATAGTTAATAATCTATCATTCTGGCCTGTTCAGCCTGTCCCCCATGCTGTGGGTAATCGTACCACAATTTTCTTTTGGGAATGCACCCAACCCTTGTACTCATCCATGTAGTTTGGGTGAGCTAACCTGGCTCCAAAGGTGGGCATATGAAGTAGGCCTGGTTAATAAAATGAACATCCACATGGGCCAAAGTAATTGAATCAGAAAATAAAGACACGTCTTACAAATAAGCTTAATGAAAATGAGAGCCAAGAATTTTGTTGAAGATACTGGGATACAGATATTCTCTTTGCACTGAGTTTACTAAACTTACAGAATATAGACCTGCAGCAGCTGGTGCTTATGTTTGATACTATTCAGAAAACCACATGAAAATAAAGACCCAAGTTATTGGGTATATAGAGGGGTGGAGAAGAGACAGACAAGAGAGAGAAAGAGGCAGTCCCCCCTTTGAGCATCTGGGGTCCTATAATGCATAAAGCCATGAACTTGAATTTTTCAGTTATATTGTTAAAGCGATTTGTGTTTTGTTTCTGACATTTACAATTAAAATTTCCCAACTGATAGGCCAAGTAGTTCCCCAATTAATTCAACTGGCTTAAAAATCCATTGTGCCTCCAGTAAATTTAGTTGAAACTGACATAAATGCTGCATTTTTTAAGTTTTGAAATGATCGTACAATTTGTTCAGGAAGCAAAATACTGAAATTTATACATTAACATAAAGCTACATAAAGTAGATTTACACACATTTATTAATAGATAATATGTTTCAGAGACAAGATATCACTATTTTCAAAATTTCAAGGTAACTGAAAATTTAAAGATGAAATTAATTCACAGTTCTATGTTATATAAAACTATGGCAGGTGTATGTTTATTTCCCAGCTCATTAAAAATTATCAATCTATTTACCTAAGTTACAATTTTATAATTTGCAAACATTGCATAGTCTACGTTTTCTTTTTTAAAATAAAAATCTTAGTGAATTTGGCATTTTGACTAAAAACTTTCATGTTTCCCATCTAAGATATCATATTAGACATAATACATGACATTTGAACTGAGACAAAGGGAAATCTGAATCAAATTCATATCCAAAAAAGATAAACCAACTTAAACTCTGAGAAAGCTAGGAGCTAGCAGTAATTTAGCCACCATATCTAAGTCGAACTTTGGATACCTGATGAAACAATTACAGAATTCTAAAATTTCCACTTGAGTTTAGCACTTAGAGTTATATGAAATGTCCTGGAGAGGAAAATTCCCCTTCCTTCATACACCTCGTTAAAGCTACAGAAGCTATAACAGTAGAAACAAATTTAGTAATTTCTCAAACTTTTCTAAGATTTTTAAAAAACTTGGTAAGCTTTTTGGAATTTTACTTATTATTTTTCTTTACTGTACATTTTAGTCAGCCAGGAAATTCACTATTCTCAACGGCTTAAGCAAGATAGCTCTCTCCTATTTTACCTTAGCACATATGCTTTCTTATAAAGTCCCAAAGATACACTAGCTGAAAAGATCTGTAATCTCAAGTGCAATATATAGGGTTTTAGAAGGTACAGACTTCCACAGAACCAGCCATGCTGGTGGCAAAAGGCAAAATACTGGGTTGACCATAAAGTTCCTTTGGTTTTTAAGTAAAAATAAAAGACACAGTTTTCATTTTCACCAAGAACTTTATTGAACGACATATTCACTGTTTTGTTCCACTACCTTCTGCCATTTTTCAGGGAACTTCATAATTCCATCTTCCCAAAACTTTTTATCTTTTTGATCAAAGAACTGTTCCAGGTGCCTTTTACAGTCTTCCATGGAATTGAAATTTTTTCCATTAAGAGAATTTTGTAAAGACCCAAATAAATGGAAATCCAAAGGTGCAGTGTCTGGTGAATATGGCGGATGAATCAAAACTTCCCAGCCAAGCTGCAACAGTTTTTGCCTGGTCATCAAAGAAACATGCGGTCTTGTGTTATCCTGATGGAAGATTATGCATTTTCTGTTGACTAACTCTGGACGCTTTTTGTCGAGTGCCGCTTTCATTTAGTCTAACTGGGAGCAGTACTTGTTGGAATTAATTGTTTGGTTTTCCGTAAGGAGCTCATAATAGAGTACTCCCAATCCCACCACATACACAATATCACCTTCTTTGGATGAAGACCAGCCTTTGGTGTGTTGGTGGTGGTTCATTTCGCTTGCCCCACGATCTCTTCCATCCCACATTATCGTACAGTATCCACTTTTCATTGCCTGTCACAACTTGTTTTAAAAACAGAACGTTTTCCTTACGCTTCAGTAGAGAGTAGCATGTGGAAATATGGTCAAGAAGGTTTTTCTCGCTTAGCTTATGTGGAACCCAAACATCAAAGTGATTCACATAACCAAGCTGGTGCAGATGATTTTCAACGCTTGATTTGGATATTTTCAGTATATTGGCTGTCTCCCGCGTGGTGTAACGTTGATTCTTCTCAATTTATTGTTTTGATTTGATCGCTATCAACTTCAATTGGTCTACCCAACCATGGAGCATTGTCCAGAGAGAAATCTCCAGCACGAAACTTCGCAAACCACTTTTGACATGTTCGATCAGTCACAGCACCTTCTCCATACACTGCACAAATCATTTTTGTGTTTCACTTGTGTTTTTACCTTTCTTGAAATAATAAAGCATAATATGCCGAAAATGTTGTTTTCTCCCATCTTCAGTATTAAAATGACTATACAAAAATTCACCAATTTTGATAAGTTTTTTTTAAAATGCATGCTAATATGACAGCTGTCACAATACAAGCTAACAAAATTGTTTTGAATGAAGTTAAAGACAAGTAAGCGTTACTAGAGCCATCTTACAGAAAAAAACAAATGAACATTTTGGCCAAAGCAATAGCTATTTTCTATTACTTATTGTCATGAACTTACCACAAGGGCCACGTTTGTTATTGCTTAGCTAACCACTGGGAAACACATACCTGTGGAAATAATTAAGCTCTAAAAAGCAGAAGTTATGCATTTATAACATCTGATTAACCTGACATAGTTCCTTCAGTAAAACCTCTCCCTGAGGGCAAAGGTCAAGTCTCAGCCACCATTTGACTTCCTCAAGATGCCTTACAAAAGGCCTTGCACATATTTAAAAACAAAAAACAACCCACAAAACTTGTCCTTCTTCCCAAGGCCTTAAAACACTCAGTAAAAATTTGAGGAAAGATAGGAAGCATTCACTTATGATTTACTTGACTTGAGAAAGTATATTTGTGAAGAAAACTCACGTTCTTGTGATGGTGCTGGCAAAGCCTGGTGTTCTTTTAGGTTATGAGAAAAACGGTAACTACAAAAGAAGAAGCACGACTTTGGAAAATATGACTGAGGCTTTTTGAAATTATACTGACCAGGTCATTTGTTGAAAATTATTAAGCTGCTTCCCAGTCATTTATATAGTTGTTCAACTGGTTATTTTTTAGGGTAAATGCAATGCCTTCATTATAGAAATTGCTATCAACGTTCAGAAATGTTTGTCACTGAGTGTTTTAATTGTTGCTCTATGATCAGTATGTATTTTTTTTTTTAATTTTGTAACATCTCCATCTAAAAAATTAGATTTAGGGGTCATGCCTCTTCTCTTCATGGGCCAGACCTGAGAATTCAGTAACTAGATTTTTAGCAACTTCTTATCTAGGTTTTTAGCCTATTTCTTCTCTTGAAGGTCAAAAGAGTACTAATAATGTTGTGTTAATGCTGGACTTCCTTAAAAGAGGGAGAAGAGACCACCATCCCTGAAGAGCCTAAGTCCTTTAATTGCATCAAAACATCTTAAATATGAAGTCAAAAATTTAATAAAGGTATAAAAGGACTAAGATGATGAAGAATATGGCACAATTATTTTAAACCCTCGTATATACATATATTGAGCAAAACTTATTATTCCTATTTAAAATTCAAAACTAAACAGATTAAGTCAGAATCAAAGATATGTACCCAGTAGACAAACAAGAAATGGCCTGACTTTTCACTAGAAAGGAACTAGAAATATATAGTATAATATAGATGCATTAGAAAACCATAAACCTGTACATTTATACATTTAATAATTTTGCCTGTAACTTGATATTTGCTAGTTGGTATCTGTTCAAAGCAGCATATCCTCACTAGAGAATCAATTTTTTTAATTGACTTCACTATCAAGAATAGAGTATAAGATTGGCTCAAACCTACAAACTAAATGTAAGGACATACTACCAGTAAGTGGTATATAGATTACTTTAATGGTCTCTATTTTAATACATTTCACATTGCCCCAATTTCAGCTTGCAAGCCTATGAACAAAAATTAAATTTCCTCTCTTTGAATCTTTTAATGAAAAAGTCTTTGTGGTAAACAATAAAAAAAGTACAGCATGTCCTATAATAAACGTGTTTATTCTTGTGTTCCTGAATCCCCTTGTAAAAAGTCTGTCCATATAGCAGAAGATCTGTGGCCTAGTTATGAAATTTATTACAATTCAGAAGCTTTTAGGCCATAAATACACATGGAGAATCGTATTTTTAAAAAGGAAATAGAGTAAAAATGCAAAAGATTAAGATAAATAATTTTAGCTGAAAAAATGGTAAATTATCTGTGGTACTCTTGAACACTCTTTCCTTATATTCTTCGTCATATAGGATTTCAGCATGATATAGTGATTAGAAACATACAAAATATAAACACTGACCGAAGCATAATAATAATCATGAATGGTGTCTTTGTAAAACATCTGTGCTTTTTCTGCCCATTAAAATCCAGATTCTAAAAGAGTGATTGTAGATATGTTTGTTATTAAACCAACTCATTTCCTAATAGCATTAGTATATAATTGCCATTATGCATTCAGTAATAGAAAGTTGAAGCTTAATTAAAATATATTTCCTTACCAGTTGTCAAAGATGAGTAATGAGATGGATGGAAAACTAATAAACTTCACTGTTTTCTATACACAAATCTTTATGCCAAACATTACTCATAGCTTCCTGACTCTCAATGGAGAAGGTCCCTCTATATTTCCTTTGTGTTCATAATCAGAAATGTTGATAGGATTCTCAGAGACAATAAACACATGTTCTAAATTTACAAACTATTATCTTTTCTAAATCCTGATGATTTAGGGCAGAAAATAAGGAATTTACATACAACCAACTCTCATTCCTGGAACATGGTCCTTAGATAGTCCCAGATTTTGGAAATGTTACCCTTAATCTAAATGACATGCAATATCTAAAAGTCAATAGGCCCCAAATATTTCTAAGTATTCAGAGTTATTGCCATTGGCTTAGAATGCTAAATCTTTATTATCTTGACTTCACATTGCTTCTATCTAGTTTCACTTCCCACTCTGCTTGATGTTTTCAAGTCCTCTAGCATGCACATCATGTTCTCTCTACTTGATTCAGTTAAACACTGCAATTTTAGAGTTCTTTGTACAGCTGCTTCTGCAGTTTGGATAATTAGAGTTACATAAAATGAAAATAAACAGAGAAAGATATCTCCCTCCCTCTAATGTTATTTAAGGAAATTCTACATAAAACTGCTGTGAACAGTGTGTGTGTGTGTGTGTATATATATATATATATATATATATATATATATATATATATATATACATATATATATATATATATATACAACATGTTTTATTTCAAAGGGCTGAAATAATGCCACATGCATTAGGAAACTCTCCACTTCCCAGGGAATAATTACTCAGTTTGTTCTTTCAACCTATTTGCCATGCCTATTTTTTTTTTCTATTTCATTAGTTAAAATATCAGAATTTGGGTAATGAATGAAATTAAATCCTATTTTCAACTTTTCATTGATGTTAGTCATATGGCAGGAGTTTTACTGGGGAAACAGTTTATAGGAAATCAGATAACGCCCAATGAAGTTTCTCAATGCTTTCTACGAGTGCACAAACACATCTTCCCTGAAGATTACCAAAAGGATTCCAGTTGTCAGATTCACTGGCTTCTTTTAATTTCTAGTTCTCCTGACTTACTACAGCAACTCTGTTTCCTGGAAACTGTTTTTCAAGCCTCTGAGACACAATACTTCTGGGTTATATGCTCCACTGTAATGAGTCTCAACTCCCTCAAATGCAAAGCCACCATTTTATAGCAATTATTTTGTAATACTAGCTTCACTAACCTGAACTGAAATAATACAGCCTATCTATGAATATATGCTCCCTAATTTATTTGATGTGGATCTGACCTAAATCAAGCTTTTTAAAATTGTACAGATAACATAAAACTAAGTTTCCATTTCGTTGGCTCCCCACTTCCCTGCTATACTGTCTCTAGCTGTTACTACTCTATTCAAGTGTCAAGAAAAAAGTAAGTTTGTGTAATCATATGTACGTGTGTATGTATGTATACATATATATAAAATCTGTGTGCATGTTTTTCACCTTTACACATTTCTGGCCCTATTTAGGTTATAAACCCCTTACTTTGCTTGGAGTGGATAGCAAGAAATATAATTTTTAGCCTCCTATAATATTAGCATTCTGGTATTATTGTGGTGGGCAGCATCTGATACGGCTCCCAGTGATCACTACCTACTGGTACCCATGCCCTATGTAAATCACCTTCCCTGTGTGTAGGTAAAACTTTGTCATTTGTTTCCAATGAACAGAATACAATAAAAGTGACAGGATGTCACTTGGTGATTATGTTACAGAAGACTGTGACTTCTGTCTTCGTTTTCTCTCTCTTGCTTGCTCTGATATTGTGGGATGCTCTATGGACAAACGCCCATGACAAAGAATAGAGGTTGGCCTCCAACCATGAGCTTGTGAAGAACTGAAGACTCAGCCCAGAGAAACTGAATCCTTTCAACAGCCAGCTAAGTGGCTAGGAAGCAGATCATTCTCGGTGTAGCCTTGAGATGACTATAGCCTTGAGAAAGACCCAGAGCCAGAGACCCACAGAGACTGTGAGATTATATATGTAGTTTTAAGCAACTAAGTTTCGGGGTAATTTGTTATGCAGTAATAGTTAGCTAATACATTGTTCAAAGGATTTAGTTCATTAAGAATTTTCCATGGTCTTTTTCATTCATAATTTTGCTTTTTTTATTCAAAAAAATTAAGGAGGGGGCTTCCCTGGTGGCGCAGTGGTTGAGAATCTGCCTGCCAATGCAGGGGACACGGGTTCGAGCCCTGGCCTGGGAAGATCCCACATGCCGCGGAGCAACTGGGCCCGTGAGCCACAACTGCTGAGCCTGTGCGTCTGGAGCCTGTGTTCCGCAATAAGAGAGGCCGCGATAATGAGAGGCCCGCGCACCGTGATGAAGAGTGGCCCCCACTTGACGCAACTAGAGAAAGCCCTCGCACAGAAACGAAGACCCAACACAGCCAAAAATAAATAAATAAATAAATAAATAAATAAATATTTAAAATAGTGTGGAAAAAAAAAATTAAGGAGAGTTCTGTAGCAGAAGTTTGTAAGTAATAATCCATTTCATTTAGATATGTCTAAGTATAATAGCTTATTGCTACTCTCTCTGATGAGTCTGCCAAGTAAACTAACCAAACTCCCTGAAAATAGTTTCAGTTTTTCAAACACACAGTTGGTTTTTTGTTTGTTTGTTTGTTTGTTTTAACATCTTTATTGGAGTATAATTGCTTTACAATGGTGTGTTAGTTTCTGCTTTATAACAAAGTGAATCAGTTATACATACACATATGTCCCCATATGTCTTCCCTCTTGCGTCTCCTTCCCTCCCACCCTCCCTATCCCACCCCTCCAGGTGGTCACAAAGCACGGAGCTGATCTCCCTATGCTACGCAGCTGTTTCCCACTAGCTAGCTATTTTACGTCAAACACAGTTTTGGAGAGACATTATCTTTCATAACCTTCCTATTTTCCCAAAGAATGACTAAATCTAAATAATAAAAGCCAAAATAATTTGAAAGTGAAAAATATTTAGTCTCATCAACATTCCCACGTTGAAAAGCCTGATTACTCTGAACAGGGTATTATGGGTTTCTGTAAACAGATTTGGTGCTGCATGTTTGGTGTACATGCCGTATGACGGCATGGAAAGTAATGTGAGTTTAGTAAATAATTCAGTTAAATTCCAAGTAATTGCTCACTGCAGGGAGTAGAGTTTTAAGTCTAATCTCCCCAAAGATTTTCATTAAAAAAAAAAATCTGTGTTCTGCTACTTGATAGCATGCACCTATTTGTTCTCCAAGTGATCACACATACTTGAAGGCTAAGAACACAGAGCAAATGGGGTGCATTTGAGAGGAAAGATTGGTGTAAATTGTATCCTACAAATTCAGGTCTTTTGGCACAAAGGTATCCGAGAGCAGTTGGACCTGTTCATACAGTTCTTAATGTTTTATTTTGAATTTACCTGAAGTAATTACAAAGAGATTCACTGTCAAGAATGTTTTCTGGGTGTCCTTTATAGTACACACAAAACCTTCAAAACCCAGACAACAGAGAAAGACAACAGTACTTAACTCATCAAGTAGAGAGATCTTGCTTACACTTTGGACAGAAGAACAATTTACACATCTTTATCTAATTTAATGTTTTGCCAAACAACTTCATTTCACCATTTCACATCCTATTTTGGAGGTTTATAAAAGGATCCTCATAAGTCTTTTACAAACAATTGTTTTTTAAAAAACAAAAAATTACAAAACTGCTTTGGTAACTTTCCTCCTTTTTCTATATGCCTCCCAGAGCCGCAGTAGTTGTAGGAAGAGAGGAAACAGTGGCATTCAGAAGCTGGGAGAAGGTAAGGGCTCCCCTGTTTTACCTCTGGCCTCTTCAAGACTTGTTTTCTGTAGCTCTGCCTGATGTAGTCCTTTCCAATGGCCTCATCTTACGAAAACACTAAGCCAACTATTGCTTTCAAAAGTCCTGTTTCCCACTGTATCAAACCCAGTAAAATGACAGTACAAAGGAGAAGAAAGGAGACAGAAGATAAGGAATAGACAATAAATGGCACATACTCCTGACATGCTAACATATTTAATATTTCCCTTAACCTTTCTCTAATGGATGTTAATTCCTTCCCTGTTATGGACTGAATCTCTGTGCCCCTCCTCCAAATTCATATGTTGAAATCCTAACTCCTACGTGACGTGACGCTATTAGGAAGAGAGACCTTCAGTTGGTGATTAACTCATTAGAGTGGAGTCCTCATCCATAGAATTAGGGCTCTAGAGGCCTCACCCTCTCCCTGCTCTGTGAGCATACAATAAGAAAACTGTGCTCTGCAACCAAGAACTCCCTAGAACTCAAACATGCTGGCACCCTGATCTCAGACTTCCAGCCTCCAATCTATGGTATCTGCTATAGCAGCAGAACAGACTAAGGCACCACCCTTGTCTTCTACTTTATTAAGGTGTCTGACAAAAAAAAGAGAACAGTTTCCTCTCTGAACTAGAATAAAACACACAAACAATAATGAGTAATTCTGAATAAAATAAAGGAAATAATAGTATAGGTGAAGTTTATGGTCACATAGGGAGAGGAAAGAAAACCCAGGCACAGTTCTAGAATTCCCGTGTCAGAGTGAGAGATGGTTGATGGTACCACATGACACACCCTGCACACCTCTTGTGTCTCCTCTTTCTCATCCGACAAAGGCTTTCAAACAGAAGTTCTGACTTCTGCATTTTAAAGTGGAGAATCCAAGGCCGTGAAAACTTATATCCCTTGTTTAGGGTCATATACCTTGTTTTTCAGTTAGAGGGGAAGATACTAATTCAATGTAAGAAATAATCAGTTATAATAATTTTAGGAAACTCTTTAACCATGAACCTGTGTGACTCATCTCTAAAGCCCTGAGTACATAAAATGCACAGATTAAATACAAAACTGCTACAGATAAATTTTATAGACTTTGCAAATTTTATTATTATAAAAGTTCATATGCAAAATTGTAATTAAAAATGTATATTTGTGGCAGACACCATATGGAAAGCCTGGATATAGACAAATAACAAGCCCTTAAATGTAAACACATGTTAAAGGTGCTCTGTTTGATTTCATTCCAACCTAAGACAGGATTCTATAACATAGATGGCGCTGATATTGCAAAGTGGCGCAAGCAATGCCTTCCCTAACCATAGCCCATCTTTCATTTCTGCGCTATAGAGACTACAGAGAAAAAACCAAGCTACATTTCCCCAGATTCTGTAGCATCTAAATTCTATAGGTTCTATTATGCACATGGAGGAGACTTAGAAGGTAGAAGTGGTGCCAGAACAAGGACACTAGATCTAGGGAAGAGACCTTTCATTTTATGGATCAGCTATGGTAGAGTTCCTACCCATGGTCCCCTAGCATATTATATAAGCAGAATCAGGGATGGGAGGCATTTTTCTTAGCACAGTCCCACAGGACGGTTGAGCGTTTCTGTTAACTGTACTGTTCCTGGCTAGCTAGTATCCAATCTTGGTTCTGTGACTCTTGAGAAATTCTATAAAGCTACAAAATACCTTTTCAAAACCCGTCTTTTAAACAATCAATGATATACTTTTTTTGTTTCCAACTAATTATCTTTATCAATATAACTGCCCTATTTTACTGAGAGTTTTTGAGTGTTTATAACAGTTGTCCTTAATGAACAAGAAGACAGATTTCAGTTACCTGAGAAACTTTTTCAAATGGCCATTCTTCACTCCCTTACCAAACTTAATCAACATTCTACCTGGTATATCACAGCCTCCACTGATGTGACAGTCCTACACAGATTACAAAGGGAAATCAGTGATTCCAACATGCCAATGGAATGAAGGACCACTGACCTGCATCAGTCATTTAAATCTGGCTCACACTAAACTTTCATCACAGTTTGAGCTTGTGAAACATAGAGCCCAAGGGATATTCCTGATCTCTTGAAATAGAGACAGGGAGGTACAGACTAGGAATCTGTATATTTAATTCCTCAGGTGACTATAATACTGTCAGCTGGGGATTTTTCTAAGACCCAGTGTTTAAAAAGCTACTGGCATAGAAAATCAATCATTTATTAGTGGGGTCTAATGTATGTTCATTTAAACAACTTAAACTTATTTCTTTCTTTGAGAATACCAGTAGATTACTCAAGCAAGGGACAGCTGTACAAATCCCAGATCTGGACTTCAGGAAAATACCTAATAAGATGTCTCATGATATCTTTGTGAAGATGGTGGATAAGTAAAGCTGAATGCAAAAATCAGTTGAGTGGATTATTCAATGTTGTAATGTCTGTACAAAAAAGTTACTAATCAAAGGAATAATATCGTTGTAACCTAGAAGTTTTACCTGTAAAATGGTCAGTATAGTTTAAGTTGTATTACAGCGACAACGGAGTCTAATTTCTTTTTCATGCTACATGTTCACTGTTAGTTTGCTGGGGACTGGGGACTCTGATTCACAACATTTTCACTAGGCACCTAAGCTAAAAGAATGTCCACAATTTGGAAAACCTCTGGTGGGATTGGGTACATAATAGATACAGCAAGTTTTATACTGGCCTAAAGATTAATTGTTTTTCTATTCTCAACACTTCTGCCACCAAATGTGTGTTTTATTTTTCCCACACTAAACAGTTCTGACACTCACTACCTGGAGTTAGCACTGACCACACACCCCAGGCTTAAGGGCTCAGTCCCACCAGGCTGACTTCTACTTCGGATGCCATCTGTACTTCTGACCAACAAGCTATAGGTCACAGGTTCCTACAATCCGCTTCTTGAATGGCTCACAGAACTCAGGGAAACAGTTTACTTACTATCACAGTTTTAAGGAATATTATTTTAAAAAGTAAACTCGCAAACATTTGCCTTAAAAAACAAAGTCATCATGAAAATATTTTAGATTTCAACAAAATTAAGACTGTACACTTGTAAGCTACTGGCTTGAACAGTTCATGGCAGAAATACTAAGTCTGTATATGTTCACTGCCATATTATCAGATACAAATTTTCAAATAACTAAAACATGTTCCCCAAACATGTAATTTTATATCATGGACCTCAATGATGGTTTGCATAACAAAGCTGGATTAACAGGATGAAGAATAATATTTTATGCATAGAATTATTTAAAGTAACACTTAAAAAGGGACTAAGAGCCTTTATATGGACTCAACTATAAAAACTGGTTTTAATTATTCATAGTTATTTTTGTATGGTTATTTTTAAAAAAGGGATAGGACCTGATTTAAATTCATTCAACACATTGAAAAGGCAAGCTTTATGCTACATTTCTAGTCTAGAGCATAAATTTCAAATCTTTCCTGATTTGTTTACAACTTGAGGAACTGAAAACTGGATGATAACATTAGAAAACTTTATACTATGGTCAAGTATTTTTTACTTATATTTATATACGTGTGTGTATATAAATGTATAGATACATATATATACACAGTGAAGCCTGTCACTTGATCTATAACTCTAAGTTTAAGCTACCCACAAAGAGCTCAGTTTAAATTATTAATTTTTTGAGGCCACTAGAATATTTTAAAGTCAATTTTGGGAAAAAAAAAGTTAATTAGTGCCTTACTATGGTGATATAGATAAGAAACTAGCATATTCAATAATTTAGCAAATAATCTCTCTCAAAGGCAGAAAAAACACACACATAAAGCTTATCTAGAGTTAAGTAAAGTATTTGTTAATGTTTCTTATATCAGTAAAGAAAATATGGAGAAATTGAGTTAAGATATTATAAAGTTAGATGCATTTGTCAGTGACTGAATTATTAAATTATCAGTAATTGATCACAGACAACATTGTAGAACGTTTATAGATACTAAAGAAGGAATCAATCCTTAGCTTTATCCAAATCAATTTTTTCCTTAGAGGTATATACAAAATATAGATGACATCTAATTTGTAAATTATATGATGCAAGAAACTATAGCTAATTAATCATATGCTATAATCTAGATCAAAAAAGACAATGAAAGACTGAAATAATAGAATAAAACTAATCAGCTTAAAATTGCCAAATGCAAAAACTCCAATACATGTGTGTAAAAGAACACTATACAAACACAAACAGAGGTTTAATAGCATCATGTGCTTAAAAAGAAAACAGCCTACGTAATTCTATTTAACTATAAACATCATATACATCAACACTGTGAAGGTGCGGCCAAATATCAAGACCATCTACATTATCAGAAATATCACATACATAACAAGGGAGGTTTTCTTTAAGCCCGAATGAACATATGTGTAACACAGATACA
The DNA here is from genome assembly GCF_028023285.1 of Balaenoptera ricei. Lineage (NCBI taxonomy): Eukaryota > Metazoa > Chordata > Mammalia > Artiodactyla > Balaenopteridae > Balaenoptera > Balaenoptera ricei. The sequence continues at coordinate 70,240,835 of NC_082647.1, forward strand.
GAAGTCAATTCGATACGTTCTCTCTTCCAAGGAGGGGCTATCAATAAACTGAAAACCTATCCAAAAAAGAGGCACCTGATGCTAGTGTCTTATGAAAAATTGTTTAAAAAAAAAATCTAGAAAGGTTTCACTGATCAGAGACTTAGAAGCATACACAATAACTACCTACAAAACACCTAATGGCTCTTACAGAGATGAATTAGATTTAGGGAACAAAGTCCAGTGTATGAACACTACAAAAAGTTGTATCTCACAGCACAGCGGAAAGCACAGAGCAACACTCTTCACTAAACAGTGAATGAAAGCTCCACCTTATACATCTTCATATCCTTGGTGTTTGCAGTGTCAAGCAGGCACTCAATGTTAGAAGTGCTGCTTTAACTAAATGGAAAAATTAGTACTGAAGTAGAAAAAGACTATGCAGAGGTAGTGCTTTCTTTACTTAACGGTATACTTGTGAGGAGTGTTTCAAAGTTTCTTTTAGGGAACATTAGACCCATGATTTATCTATGGCTAAAGGATTACAGGAGAAAATGGAAAATGGCATAGCCCTTGTCCCCAAGTTGGAGATATGAAATGCTCATCAGTATATTAAGGATTTGTGAGAAGCCCTCATTAAAGAAGTCTGTTTAACTCTATTCACTGTTGCCTCTCCAATTTTTTAACCACAACTCTTTCTTAATGGCATATCTAACAAACATCTCAGGATCTCTCAGTAAGTGCTCTTTAATGTGGAATTATGCATTGGACAGTGTGTTGGGCTAGTAAAAGTCAATTCACATCTGTGTCTTTAAGGACAAAAGTAAACCTTTCATTTTAAACATTTTCACATACTTGAAACATCATTACTGAAATGTTAAGAAGAGACAAGCAACACCTAAGTAAGCTATCTTTGCATCCTAAAGCAATGAGAGACATATCTTGAAGGGCTTGCAGGACCATCTTTTTCCCACTTTTGGTAACTTAGTAGACAGCTGGCTTAGCAGGTCCAAGTTTGCTTAAAAGAGCAGTCAGATACCAAGCAGTGGGCTGCAAAGGCTCGTCCTTTTCAACAAGGCTACTTTTCCAATCAGGGAGCCTTCACAGGTACAGAGTCACATAGATACTCACTGTTCTCCATTCCATAAAAGGGTAGAACATGTCAAGTGTGAAAAAAATGAATACTTTTATGTAAACATGAACTCTACAAGTGTTACTAGGTTTAGCAAATAAAACACAAGATACCCAGTTATACTTGAAATTCAGAATAACAATAAAGAATTTTTTGTGCAAATATGGTCCATGTAACATTTGGGACATACTTATGCTAAAACATACTTTTTCTCTGAAATTCCATGCTCTATTTCATCTGGCAACCAGACCCTCCACTAGAAAGTCAGCTACAGACCCTTTGTGCTTAGTCTAAATCATAGGACAAGGAGAGTTCCAGAACTGTGTGTGCTCTACCATTCCCCAGCTTTTGAGGTTTTCCTGAGTGAACTCTTATTTTATACCTGTATAGCATAGCATTAGACCATGACTCCTTTGCATGGCACAAGAGAAATAACTGATTTCTTTTTCCCACCACGTTAATCTAGGGTACCACCAAAGACAATATTGAAGAGGAAACATTCCTGAAGGAAGATACAGACCTGAGTTCTAATTCTTACTCTGCCAGTTTTATGTCCTTGGGCAACTATATGTCTCTCTTTAGGCCTTGGTTGTACTGACTTCAGGAACCATACAGCACTAACATTTTACAATTCCATGATCCTAAGTGAACTAAACTTTGCCTTGTCCTTAGGACCAACTGGAGGTCATGCTTGTCTATGTCAGAAGCAGAGGAAACAACCTCAAAGTTAAAGAAAACCAAGGAACTGGCTAAAAGATGGCCCTTATATTCAACTAAAATCCATTTGTTTCAAAAGAAATGTTGTTACCTTCAGGCTAAAAAGGCACCTTAAATATTTCATAAACAATAGCTGTTATTCATCAACCATATAGTACCAAATCACTTTTATTCCAGACCACTAAATAAAAAAGCAGTTGACTATTTTATTTCCTTGACTCCTATGTGGTACACCTCTAAGACACCATGAAGCTTTCTGCAAGTTCTATGAAAGGTATCTATGCACAAAGAGCAAATCCATCTTCTCTAACAGATTCTCCAAACAGTTTGATTTAAATAGCATTCCTCTGCACAAAGAATTTATAATGCTAATTCATTTTGCCTTCAGCTTAAGTAACTCGCTATTAAAAGACAGCGACAGAAAAAAAAAAAAAAAAAAAAAGACAGCGACAGTTAAGAGTTTTTGTCTAGTTAAATACCATGCCCTCATGTAACCCAAATGCCAGCCACTGCTTTCAAATAATTAGTCTTGATTACCAACATCTTTAGCACAGCATTAAAGGAATAAACAATTTTAAATTATACAAACGGCTAAGATTGTGACCTTAGAGTTGCCAGTTAAATACAAAGGTCCAGTTAAATATGAAATTCAAATTTCAAATTCCAAAATTGGAATTAAAAATAAAATTATTTATTATTTATTTGAAACTCAAACTTAACTGGGGATTCTGTATTTTCATTTGCATATCTGGCAATTTTATGTGGGCTACCTAGTGTGAGATCGTTGCCAATTTTCATCTTTTTTTCCCCCTAATCAAAACACTTGTTTTGATTTTTAATTTTCCCTTAGAGTCAAGAGTTTCTACTTGCTGCAGAACATGAATAGATAAGTAATTTTCCAGCCCAAAATTTTTTTAATATTTCTTTGCTTTTAACAAAATCAGGTTCCCACCAATAAAACTGTAGTCTAAAAAACATACAATCTGAAGAGACCAACATTTTACCTACCTGTGGGTAATATACGAGAAGGCCATATAATAAAATATTTGTTTTTTTCACTTCCTTGGCAAATTCTCTAATCCGCATTAGGTTTTCCATTTTCTGACCAGATGGTTCTGATTCATAATCAAGAAACTGCACCTGCAAAATAATATAAAAAGTAACAATCAGAGTACCATTACAGTTTCCCTTGAAAAGTATGACATTAAAGAAGCTTAAAACACATATAAATTGAAATTATTTTTATCATTTTATTAACTTCTAATCATTTCAACCCATAAATACTTAATAAAATGAATCAATCATCCTTTATAAATACAGACACAGTAAACACTAATTGAAAAGTATAAAATGCTAATATTCTATTTTAATTTGTGTCAGAGTCAAGTGTACTGATATAAAGAATATATGATTTCATCATTTCTTTCAACTTACTTCCTAATTTGTAATTTGAAACTAGGCTAGATAGAAATAAATAGGTTAAGAAATTAACAATAACAATAAAATTCAAGGGACTGCTTATCTAAATACATAGTTATTTAGAAGATTCCCTTTCAAAGTAATAATTGGAATTTAATAATAATCTACTTCTTAAAGTAAATCCAGAAGAATTTTATGTAGAATTCTTTTACCAGTGTTAGTGTTTTTCTTGAAATTATTCAAGTGACTATTTTTTAAGCATTATTTTTCATTTAAATTGAAGGTCTCAGGGTGATCTGTGCTCTTTTCTACAAACTACTACTACTGAGATGATACAATACTGTCTGTCTTTCATGGGATATAAAAACCTAAATCACAACAATAGCTTCAAAATAAACTATTTAAAATGCAAATGCACATATACAATGAGCATAAAGAAATATGTGTATTCTTTTGCAATATCAAAATTTTAAAACTTAAGAATTATTTGTTCAATTACGTGTATTTATTAACTAGGAGCATTTTATAATATACTCCACCTTATATACTAATATTAATCCCTTATACCAATCTTATACTAATCCCTTCCTCTCTGCTCATTCATATGGAAATGTGCTCTTTATGACAACAGACAACAAAACATCTTACTATGTTCTTTCTGTAGAACAAGGGAATGAGAGGGTTTTTTTTCACCCATTACATTTTGCTTTTCCAGGGAAAATTGCTTATATAACATCCATTTTTAAAGATAACTGAGATAATGTGCAATATATTTTAATTTAGTAGATATTCAGTAACTTTCTTGGAACTTTTCATTAAATATAGTCAGTTGAAAACATATACATATAGCTGCTACCTCTTGAAATCTAAGGTAACAATATAGACTTTTTTCCTTAAAAATGTCCAATTCATAAATCAAAAGAACAAAGAAAAGCAAAAATAAAACTTTTTGGAAGATAAAAAGCAGAAAGTATAAGTTTCAGGTTTTTCTATCTGCTGAATAGCTGAAGAAAAGACCATGTAACCCTGAAACTCTGGGCTCACCTTCCCCTAAGCTCTGTTTCCCTGAAAACTTATGAAAGTGAAACTTCAGCTTTTTTACCAGGTAGCATTACTTATGGTAAAACTAACTCCTGACTGGTGAACCACACCCAGGCTGGAAGAATTGTGAATGAACTATAAATACTAGACCTTCCTTCAAAGTAATTCAGCTTATAGCCAGGTGTTCCCCTTGCTGGTACCTGGAAGCTAATGACTATCAGCTGTTGCAAAAGATGTCAGTCCCTATTTGCAGCTGAAGCCTTCTGAAAGGATGGCTCACATACCACCTTCTGTGATCTCCTTCCCTCACCCCTGAGAAGCCAAGGTAGAGGGAGAAGTGGGGAGAGAAAAGCAGCCCCTAAACTCATGTGAGATGATGGATGAGCTCAGGAGCTAAAGCAGAAGACACGCCCACCTCTGCCCTGCCTTTTTCCCTGCCCTGTAGTCTTTCCCAAAGTTGGTCCAACTAGCGCTATAAAGGCTTCTACTCTTAGGAGTCTGAACCTAAAATTGCTGGTGGTGTGCTTGCTACAAAAGCAGGCTAATTCCCCAACACTGAGGCAATTTTGGAAACGGCAGTCATGGTATGGATCTGAAGCCAGGGGACAGGCTGAGGGTAAGAGTCTCTCCAGAGCCCATATGGCCTGATCACTACATAGCCCCATACCAGCTGGGCTGGGGAACAATACTACTGTTTGGAGTTAAAAGCCTCAGTGGACTGTTTAACTCTTTTAACTGTGTAATTAGCTGTACTATTCAGATACCATGAAATGCTAGCGGCCACCTTGCCCAACATATTTTAGGTGAATGGAATGCCCTAGAATTTTGCAATACACAACCTGGGCAACCTTACTGCCAGCCTAGATAGCTAGCTAGACAGACAGACATTTCTTGTTTAATACAAGTCTTCCTGACAAAATTTGAGTTCAGAAAAATCTTGCACTAAAGTAAGGGAGGTGGGTGGTAGGGAGACGGTTTGTGTAAAAATAGCACAAGGAGCAGAAAAGACAAGACCACTATAACTGGTAATTATAGCCTGCACAGAAATTTAAAAGGCACAGAAATGAAAGAGCGGAAATGCTGGTAATGCATTAATTAGAGAAGGAATGATGACTATGATACAACTGGGAATGAGCTCTGTGCCAGGAAGCTGCCATTAGGGTTGGCCCAGGAGGAAACGCATGCTGCCAGGAGCTGGGGAACCTCTCCGGGAAGTCAGAGCTGGGAGCAGGTACTCATTTTTAACTTTCCTTAAGGAGTGTCCTACAAGAGAGCCTAAAATTAATTTTTTAAATACCAGTTAATTACATTAACTATTAATTATAAAAATAAATTATAACTCTGGGAGTCTAAAAAAATGGTAAACCTAAAACTCTCGACAAGATTATATTGTAATGAGAATGTTCAATAGATAAAGTGTGCTGAATCTTTTTTTTTTTGAAGGACAGAAATTAGACCTTACACTTGGTTAACTTACAGCTAATTATATTAAAAGTAATGCTATTTAATTAAAGCTATATACAATTATATTGTATAGTTTCCAAACTTGCAGAAGGACTAAAGGATTATTTGTATCAATGCAACAAAGCATAGGAGGAAAGTAAAGTAGCAAACAAAACAATTGGCCAACAGCAATAACCAAAAAAAATAAGCTTGTAGAAAGAATCCCAAATATAAAAATAATAAAGATAAATGTAACACTTTTTAACTCTTTCTTAAGTGACAGATTTATCAGATTGGATTTTTAAGAAAAATCGAACTATATGCTAGCTATAATATAAATGTCTAATGAAAACTATCCTGAAAGTATGTACTTTACAGGACAAGATAGTTTTCATTAGACATTTATGTATGTACTGGTATGAAAAGGCATACCATGCAAATACTACCAAAAATTAAGGTTGTAGCAATATAATAGGGTTAAGACAAAAAAAAAAACAAACATTAATACAGATAAACAGTACATAATAAAAAACAAAACTTATAATAACCATAACCTTATTACTAAGAACATAGATTTTAAAACACAAAGCAAAAAAAAAAAAGACTGAATTATGAGAACACAATATCCAAATCCATAAACACAGAGGGATGTTTGACTGCACTTCTCTTAGAAACTAATGCATCAGACAAAATTTTTTTTTAACGTCAAAGGCTTCTGCTACCAGTGCAGCAGCTGAGTGGAGGGTGTTTCTCTTTCCTCCCAAGGTTATCATTCTATTCCTGTTTTTCTGGCTGTTTCTCTTTAGGAAAAGTTGCACACAAGCTGATGCAACTTCACATTAAATGGACCTAACTGCTTTATTTACTAATCACATAGAAACTAATTTTTCTTACAGAAACAGATGTTGTAGCATAGAACATCTAGGTTGAACTGAAGGACACGCTACATGTATAATAGTTTTTAAAAGTTCTCACCAAGTCATGAGATTCTAAACTAGGAATGGAAGGCTTTCACTCCAGCTATAGGTCTGTAAGATTCAACATACCCTAGCTCCTTGAAAAGAAAAAATGTTAACGGCACTCAAAAAAATCAGTAGGTCAATTCTGTTCACCGTAGATTCCACAAATTAAGGAAATAGTGCGTAAAAGTGAATTCTGGGCAAACTATTTATATACCTACAAACTGCCTATTTACCCCATTGCTGACCTAAAACAAAGATGGGTTTATTCATTTGGGATCATCAGAGAATTGTGATTCCGTGTCTGTAACCATGGTGAGCCACGTGCAAATTCTCACACAGCAAGAAAAGGAGAAGGCTTTTATCGAGGGGGAAAAGGAAGTTGGAGGGCTATAGTAAACAGAGAGTCCATGACTTTCTACTCACTGAGTCTTCACCAGGAAAGAAGAGGAGTGTTTCTTCTTCCTGTCGGGCTCTGCTATAATCTCAGGGCATGAGAGCTCCCCCTTCTGGTCTCCTAATTCTTTTTAATAGAGGTTTATGTTTATTAATTTTTTCATACCACCAAACCAAGTACTTAAATTATAGGGAAACTTTAAGACATAAAGTAGTAGAACATAGGAGAATAACACAGCTCCTTTTCTAAATACTTAGTATGTGCTAAATATTATTGTAGCTGACATATGTCACTTTTAAAGAAACAGATACGGATATTGACCTTATGAAATGTATATAATCAGGTTGATAAAATTCGAGCATGAAGAAGTAGGATGCATCTCAAAATTCTCTTTCACCATGTGAGAAAGCCTGATGACATCATAAAAACCGGAAGATAATCTCCAGCAGATGTACTTCCTAATACCAATAACGTAAAATTTAAGCATATACATAACACTGTGCTACTAATTTTGAATTCTAAAATACACCAGATACTTATGAGGTCCAGGAAAACATTGAGTTGGTACAATACAATCAACTTTAATTTTAAAAACAGGACAGATTTATACAACTGTAGCAGAAGGTTGCAAAACGGTCATGATAACTCAAGAAATGTAAATGTTTTTGCCTTAATAAAACAAACAGTTTGGACAGGATACAAGCACTTGTATCCATTGAAATGTAGCAAAACATTTCATCTAGGTTGAGTTCTGCAGATTTGCTTACAGCTACACCAAATATATATTCTTTGGTCTCTTTTTGCACCATTCACTAATTTACTACATGTAAATTATAGGAAAAACAATATTCCCCAGTTAGGATGCCATTTCTAAATGTTCTTTTTCATGCATACATAAAAAAGATATGGATATCTTCCTACCCACCCAAAAAAAATAATGTAATTTCATCTTTTTTAAAGGTAGCAAATTCACTCCTATAAAATAGTAAACTGCTTAAACATTTAACATGTGGATAACTTCATGGCTTTGTGGGTGGGCGAGGTTTCTGGCACTCAGAGTTTGGAAAAGGCTTCTCTCTGCCTCATGTCCTCTACATTCAGTTCTACACATGCTTTATATTTGTCTTAGTAACCATTTAATATACCCCTGGTCCCCAAGAACTCCAATTACTTTTTTATATTATAAAATGTGATTTTTCACTTGTCACTGAGGACAGGTACATTAATTAAAGGACAATAGCTAATATCACGTACAATATTCTTTAAAATATCAGGAATGTTCCATAACACCACATTTAACACTTCTGTCTCATTCCAGAGTCCATGTTCACAGGAAGGCCTGAGAAGGGAGTCAGGATTTGTGGTAGAAGGGAAAACAAACTCTTTGTTTATTTGACTAAGAAAAAAGTCAATTTGTGAAGCTTATGTATATATCCAAGTAATGCATTGCTTAATGCCCACCAAAGTAGAAGGAAGGATGGTCAAAATGAAAGTTCTGGTAATTATCAAATAATTGAGTTAGAAAGAATTGGTAGATAGACCAGAGGTTCTTTGAATCCACACAATAGATACTGCAAAATTATCAACATATGTGTACAGAAAAGTAAGTTGTGTGAATGAGGCCCAACATCTTCAAAACATCACTTTTCAAAAGAAATATCAGGGAAATCTAAAAATTGATGAAACGGGCCAATACTATGCAAATCAAAGTAAGAGTTTATCTTAAGGATAAAAAAGCCCCAAAAACTTCAGAGAAATTTTCATCTCACTTCAACTACTTACGAATTACATGGATTTTATTAATGAAAATTAATTTAATAAATTGTACTTCTAAAAAGAAAAAAAGAATAAGCTTTTAATATTGAATCACTTCATTTTAGAACAAGTTTAAATCAATGCCATCATGAAATTCAACTCATAATTCTGATGAACAGAAACTAATTAAGTTTTAAGCTATCGTGGAAACTGAGAGCAAATGCCTAACAACTCATTTGTAAATCTTAACAAAATACCAGCAAAGCTAGTAGGTTGGGAAATAATGGCATTTAATAAAAGGTAGTAAATAAAATAAAATAGTACTTTGCATTAAAATATCAACCATAGGTTTAAATGTTTCTATTGATTCAAAGAATTAAAAAGTAAATGAGTTTTATAGTACCAGTAAAAATGTTACATTTGTATATACATTTTTTTTTCAGATCCTTATTTAAAAGATCAAAGTAATGGAATGAGAACTTCATATTTTAATAATTTTTTTTTTGTCAATTTGATTACTATGTGTCTCGGCGTGTTTCTCCTTGGGTTTATCCTGCCTGGGACTCTGCACTTCCTGGACTTGGGTGGCTATTTCTTTTCCCATGTTAGGGAAGTTTTCAACTACAATCTCTTCACGTATTTTCTTGGGTCCTTTCTCTCTTCTCCTTCTGGGACCCCTATAATGTGAATGTTGGTGCATTTAATGTTGTCCCAGAGGTCTCTTAGGCTGTCTTCATTTCTTTTCATTCTTTTTTCTTTATTCTGTTCCACAGCAGTGAATTCCACCATTCTGTCTTCCAGGTCACAGGTCACTTATCTGTTCTTCTGCCTCATTTATTCTGCTCTTGATTCCTTCTAGTGTAGTTTTCATTTCAGTTATTGTATTGTTCATCTCTGTTTGTTTGTTCTTTAATTCTTCTAGGCCTTTGTTAAACATTTCTTGCATCTTCTTGATCTTTGCCTCCATTCTTATTCCGAGGTCCTGGATCATCTTCACTATCATTATTCTGAATTCTTTTTCTGGAAGGTTGCCTATCTCCACTTCATTTAGTTGTTTCTCTGGGGTTTTATCTTGTTCCTTCATCTGGTACATAGTCCTCTGCCTTTTCATTTGTCTATCTTTCTGTGAATGTGGTTTTCGTTCCACAGGCTGCAGAACTGTAGTTTTTCTTGCTTCTGCTGTCTGCCCTCTGGTGGATGAGGCTATCTAAGAGGCTTGTGCAAGCTTCCTGATGGGAGGGACTTGAGAACTTCATATTTTAAACAGTCAATAGAAAAACCGAGTATTACTTTAAAACATGTAAAAAAATCATAAAATGAACATTTTTCAGATTATTTCACAAGATTGATTCTCTTATAAGGACATAACTCTGCCACTGTTGTATTTTGCTATTAATACAATTATCTGAAGCATTATGTACAACTACAATTAAGTAACATCTGTATCGTCTGTAACAAACTTTAGAACCAAAAGTTAAAAGCAATCCCAATATGAAGCACTGATTTGTTTAGCTACTATTATCTGAAACATTTGACTCTGTATTTATTTATTTACTTATTTTTCTGTTTGAGAAAACTCTGAGAAAAATTGTCAGAGAATACAAATCATTGAAGAAGTTACCAAAAACAGGTGTGTGATTCTTCACTGAGTTTAGTATATAATCTTTATATATTTTAGTGCCTTGTCAAAATTTCATCTTACATGATAAAATTTATTACTGCTATTATTATTAAGGTTGTCTGCAGGCCATTTAGATCAGCATTTTCTGATTTTTTTAAAAAACAGGTATTTTTGGAGTTCACAAGTTAAGACACTCTATGCATTGGGGCAAACCACTACAAAAGTCCATTATAATACTTTGAATTTCTAAGAATAACTGATTCTGTTTTAATGTACCTACATTTGTAAGTGAAAATGTCAAGGCAAATTCAAGTCAATAAACATTTCTGAACACCTACACAAGCTGTCTTGAAAAAGGGAAAAAGACTCTGAGCACACGAATATAAAGGAAGGATTCCAAGACAAAATATTGTCACTCATACTTTAAGGATAATAGGAGTCAAGCAAGCAAGCACTAGAAAAATGGTGTCTCAGGTAGAAAAACTCACCAGAGTAAACACAGATGTGTCAGGTAACACAGTACATGTGCAGAACTATAGTAGTTCAGTATTACCAGAGGGCAAATTGCTCAGTGAAGAAAGAAGAATAAGGATGATAAAATTAAGCAAGAGCCAGAACAGCCCAAGGCTTTATGATCTGACTGAGCTTTGTCCAGGAGGGGATGAGGAGTGTCTAGAAGGTTTAAATAATGACGGGGTTCAGGGCAGGCCACCCCAAAATATACCACTTTGACATACTGATTGTTTTGAATTAAAGTTACCTGAGAAACAGTGGGTACAAGGACACTCTGAGCCTCCTTTATGTCCCCCGAAAGCAGGAAATAAGTTTCCATGTGGAAGCCACCCTCCCTGTACCAGGAGGTAAACAGACATTCTTATGGCCAGAGACAGGGCATTCAGGGCCGAGAAGTCTGTGTAAACACACTCTGCTTAGTTTCTTCACTAATTAGTACTGAAGCCTAAGTTTCTTTGTCTAAAAGGGTATATCAACAGGCTGCTTTGATTACTCTTGGGTACCTTTGCACATACAAAATTAAAATTTTTTTTCTCCTGTTAATCTGCCTTGTATCAATTATTAGACCAGCCAAAAGAACTTAGAGGGGTGGAGGGAAAATTTTCCCTTCCTGACAATGAGAGTAACATAGTAGATCTGCAATTAGCAAAATCTGTTATAGTGGCTGTGATGAGGTCAAAACTGAAAACAAAAGAGACACTTTTGGGAGGGACGGTTCTTGGAAGGAAGACGATGATTACAAACTTTTTAAACTTCATGCACTTAAACATTCCTGTCAAAACATAGGAATAATGACAATTAGATGTAAAAACGTAGGAATTGGCACACAAGCAATACTTTAAATCATGAGACTGATGGCCCAGAGAGTATATGTCTATTAAAGAATGTCTAACAGTTATTTTAGTAAAGGTACTAAGTAACTGTGGCAAATAGATCATTTTGGATTGAAAATCTAAGCCGAAGTTCGAGAACCTATGGCCCATGAGTCAATCCAGCCTCCTGCCTGTTTTCTGTGAATGAAGTTGTATAGAAACACAGCCAGCCACACATGTTCTTTAACATCTTGTCTATGGCTGCTTTTGCACTATAGCAGAGTGGAATAGTTGCGACCAAGACCATATGGTGGATGAAGTCTAAAGTATTCATTATCTGGCCCTCTACAAGAACAATTTGAATTTGACACCCCTAATATAAAAAAATTATCTCAGATCCAGGGAAAGAAAATGGCCTCAATTATCTCTTGTAAAATGAGAGCATTCTACTAAATGATTTTTCAGACCCTTTTCTTCTTTAACAATCTATTGTTACTTGAAAAGGGCAAGTATTGACATCCCTCATCAATGTCATGTGATAAAGTGAAATGAGCACAGCGCTTATTCTTGAACTGAGGATAATAGCATCTATGATAATCAACTCTTAGGATTGCTCTGGGGATTAAATGGGATTATTTACTTTAAAACAAAAGGATAGTGACTCATTATGTGAAACATTCAATGAGTGTCTGTTATTACTAACATTAACATAATTATACTAATAATATGCATTAGCAGGCCACATTTGGGGTTGGGGTGGGGTTCTGAGAATTATAAATGTCATGAGAGTTGCATTTCTTGCAAATGAGAAGAACACGAAACAGAAGATCAGTTATATTTTCACTGGTTGAGCAAAAATCCTAGAACTCAGTTATTACCATAAACACATGGAATTTTTTCAGAAGACATTTATAGTTCTTTCTCAAATGATCTAGAAATGGGTATAATACTCAGAGTACTCAGAAGAGACATGCAGGCTTAACAGTCCTGTCATTCCCAAATAAGAATTTTCCACTACTGACACTAGGATTATCTTGGCAACACTTGTTGCATTCTACCTTAACAGGTACCAGTAAATAAAGTATCCCGGCATTTGAGTAGAATAAGTATAAACTTCAAAATCCCATAAAATAAAACCCGTGGTGCCTGGAAAACTGAATCATAGTATACTTTTCAAAAGTGTCACGTATAAACTTATTGCAAGTAGGGTTCAAGCCAAAGGATGTCTGGAACAAGAAGCTTTTTGCACTAATTCCATCACCTTTCCATTCTTTCAATAAAAGAAAGTTGAGTTTCCAGAAAACTGCCTAAGTAATCTATTTTTAGGTAGCTATAGATTTTTATCCTAAGGGAATAGTGCTTAGGCTTGGAATATTCTTACCATCTTCCTGTCTGCTAATGACTCAACCCATGGACAAGATTTGTTTTACTGTTTTTGTTTTTTCTCAGAATGTGTAGCATTAGTACAGAGAAAATTTTGTAAAAAACATGATCCATCATACAAACAATATATAACTTGGCAAAAGCATTATAATATGAAAGGTATTTTAAATTGTGCTTATACCTGGAATTCTATTAAATTTCAATTATTAAGGAGGCCTTGGAGGCATGTAACTTGCCTTTTCAAGTATAGGTTTTAGGATAAAAACTTCTGTTCAAACACACACACACATAAAACACCAACACACAAACGCCTAGAAAGCTTTTGGATATGAGTGAAATCTTTCTAATTATTTCTGCCAACAACTTCACGGTAATTATCTGCCTATTCAGCTTTCAGAAACAAACCATAAAGATCCTTCTCTAATGTTGCCTATTTTGCTATTATGCACCCAATTTCACAAAACATAAAATTGGAGATTATGCTTCCTCTCTTATTAAATGAAGCACTAAATCTTAGTACTTCTATCTCTTAAATATATCTTGATTCTAGCCATTTCTGCACATTCACTATAAAACTGCCCTAGTCCTAGCCACCAACATTATTTCTCTTAGACTATTGCAATAGCCTCTAACTGAAATCAAATGCATCAAGGAATCCCTCTGGATCACTTTAGTCCATTCTCTGTGTTGCATCCAGAATGATGTGTAAAATGCAAAGCTGATCACATCAATTTCTACTGTGCAGTACTCCTTTATAGAGTTCAAACTTCGAAGGCCCACCTTGACCTAGACCTGTGTAGTTCTCACCTTAACTTTCCCCAATGTGTAATTCATTCTCTCTGTTTCAGATACATTGGCTCTTTCCAGTTCTAACCATCCTATGTGCTACTCTTTCCAAATAGAAATGCTATTCCTCTTACTCCTCATAGACTCAGACCCCGCTCAGCCCTCCAAATTTCAGCTTTCTCCCTTATACTTAAGAAGATCTATCCTGACATTCTATTCCAGGCTAAATTGCCCCTTTCTCAAACAGACCTAATTAAAGTTCTTACCTTGGGGTGGTGGATAGAAGGGACAGATAGTGACCAGGGTCCTGTGACCTCCCAACCACTGGGTCACTTCCCAGGCTAACTCGTCTTTTAATTAAGCTCATATTATTAAGAATCTTCATTTACAAAAACAAAAATAGCTAAATAATATTATTTCCTTACTTCAGATCAAGATATGAAAATCTGGAAAATTAGCACATATGGAAATGCCTCATTCTTCTAAAGTAAGATGTAATTTAAAAAAGTATTACATTATGAAATAAGCTACATGTATGTCAAAATACCTGACACACAGATGTTCAGTAAATGCTATATGAATTTATATTAAGCAATTAATTAGATAATGAAGAGACTAGGATAGTTCCCTGTAAAGTGCTAACTAGACAGCACCTAAAGTCAGTTTAAAATGAATTAGTAAGAAACAGCATTGGAGTGAGTTTTAATGATTAAGAAATCATTTTCAGAAGGTAGGACATGGCTACCCATGGAAGGATAGATTTCTTGGGAGATGGGAGAAAAATTAATCTTGCAACTGTTGTTAAAGAGAGAGAAAAAAAGGAATAAATGCAAAAAGGGAAGAGCTAGACTTAACACAATAAAACCCAGACTGTGAAAGAGGAAGATAAATAAGAAAGCGGTAAATACAAGAGAAACCATTTTTAAAATCCCATGAGTCTTGTGATAAGGATTAAAGTACAGAAAGGTGTCAAAAATTGCTCAAAAAAGGAATATCCTACCACCTGATTCATATTGAACATGACTATAATAATCTAAATTGCTCTACTATATCTTTATGTAAAAGACATCCGTCGTAGATCATACAAAAGTAAAAGGACGTCACAAAATATTGTAGTATAGACAATATTTTTAGAAAGGGAAGCTACTTAGATGCAATCAAGGACATCCTGCTCTTTTATAGATAAAAATTCTGACCTAAAGTTTAGAGAAAGGAAATAACTTGACAAGGTTAATAGGTGTGTTATTTGCACACACCTAGTACCTGTACCTTGAATCCCACTCCAGGTTCACATCCTTACCTTGCCAAAGATCTCCTAAAACGTTAAATAGCCAATTCTTTCTATTCAACACCTCCTTTACAAAAATATAATTTTGTTTTCTCCATGACGTAAAATCCTTTTAGATATTATAAACAAAGTCAGGCTTAGCTATGTTCATATTAACATATATATTAATTTATAATAAATTACAGAAGTATAACATGTAATTTTAAAATAATAAACGGTACTGAAAATATATTTGGTCCCATCTTTGTAAAGAAACAGCGTTAACATAATTAAGCTAAGGGCCATTTCCACTGCTTAAAATAGAATCCAGTGCACAAAAAAAAATCTAATAAAAGAAACCCCCAGACATAATTTTTAAAAACTGAATGACCAAACCAATTGTTTATTTCCTTTTCTAGGGCTAAAATTCATGTAAGCCACTTAACAAAGGAGGCTATTTTCATTTATTTTGCCTCCTATTCATTTCATGTTAAATTTTATAAACTGATTTGCTAGGACAGCACTGGCAAATAAATTCACAAACAACTTTGCTCATCTGACCAAGTTTAGTAAACTACTTAAAACAGAAAATTAGTGATTCCAAACCCCATGCTTAATCAAGAAAAAAAAAAATTATTCAGAAAACAGAGAAAAAGTTCTCTGGAATTCATTCTATTTGTACATCCATTAGAACATCATTCTATCTGAAAATAAATAACCTTTATTCATTAAAAGAAAGACTACCACAAGGTATGTCCTATGAGAATCAGTTCTTTACACATCATCAGTTACATGTCCATCACAATTAATCTTAGGGAATTTCTATATCCCACAACACAAACTTTCTAGTAACCATTTAGCCGGAAGCAAAGATCTCCTAAAACTTAAAAAAACAGTCAATTCTTTCTATTCAACACCTCCTACAAGAATGACTTCATCATTCCTCATCTTTGTGTTAGATATGAATCCCTTTGTGATTGAAAGGGCAAAAAGGTTCTAAAGGTATTTTAAACCAATATTTACTTAGATTTTATTATTGATTTAGGCAGGAAATACCTGAGACTTACTATATGAGAAGAAAACAAATGAAAACATTCGTAGAATTTTGTGGAAGTGATTGCATTTCTGCCACTGAAGCTGTATACAAACATGAAAGAGAAAGCTTTAAAATATCTTAAGTGATGACATCACAGACGTTTAACATATAATAAAGTTATAATTTTCTAAGGGAAAAATCAAGGTATCCATAAGGCTACAATAGCAACATGGTTGAGATAAGAATAGAAGAGGGAATGGGGCCTAATCTCTTGGTCATTCATTGGCTATTAAACACTTATACACACACACACACACACACACACACACACACACACACACACAATATATCCATTCAAAAATAAATATAAATAAACTAGGACCTGAAACATTCATAGTTGACTTGAACAATGTGGGGGGTTAGGGGCACCAACCCTTTTCACAGCTGAAAATCCACGCATAACTTACGGTCAGCCCTCCGAATACACGATTCCTCCTCCATCCCACAGTTCCTCAGCATCCGTGGATTCAACCATCTAGGATCCTGTAGTACCACAGTATTTACTACTAAAAAAAATCTGCCTATAAGTGGACCTGCGCAGTTCAAACCAATATTGTTCTAAGGTAAACTGTGCCCCATAAAGAGTAAACCCAATATGGAAGCAGTAAGAATTACGATAGGAAGCGCTCTCTTTTTTGGTCTTATAAGAAATTTTGCCTTAAAAACACACTTTCTTAGTCCAGTAGTAATAAGGTTAACAGAATGAAATGTATAGAACAAGAAGTTAAAGTGAAAAATATACATGCTGGGTTCTGTTAAGAAATTTAACAGGACCACAGATTTTTATAAGTTAAATTCGATAAAGGCTCAGTACCCTGTGAAGCTAAAGAAAGAAACCATTAGCACTTAAAAGAAGGAATCAATGTGTTTTTCCAATTGTCATTTGTTCTTTATTAGGAAGAAATTTTAAACACATATATATATGTATATGTGTATTTTTAATCTCTTTCCATCTTATTATTTAACACATTCACGAGAGCATAAGAGTAACAAGTGTATATGATAAACTGCACATTGGATTGATTCTGTTCCTGGCTCTGCCACTGGTGAGTGTGGAACCTTCTGGAAACAATTTACATCTCTGTGACAGTTTCCCCAGATGTGAATGTATCAAGTGTCAATTGATGGTGGTTTTCCATTTTTTTTATTTGCTGACATGTTCAAATATTAAACATTTTGAAGTATTTTAAAGATCATGTATTCTGATCTATTATGTCAATAAACTACTTCCCTGTAACTAGAACTAAATTAGGCACTTTTGAAGGTTTATTTATGTTTTTCAAAGCATTAAAATTCCATATGGGAATTTATGTTTTTTGCTTAAGTAAATTCATGAAAAGATTCCTATCTCTCCTAAAGCACCAATAAAATTATTGTCTACATTGTCAGGGGAAATTAGAGCTCTTGGGTAATTATCCAGATAATTACTGTAAAATTATTTTTCCGTGGAAAGTGATAAACTATTTTATCAAGTAAAATTAAAGAATTTGTTTCATTTCTCAGTTTTTAACTTCCACTTAAATTTGTGGCCAATTTCTTTTGCTTTTAAAAATTAAACTTTTGGTGCCTATTATATGAATCAGCTATGCTCACTGAATAAATAAGAATATACTGTCCATTATCTCATCTGATAGTAGTACTAAAGAATATTTTGTGGAAATCTTGCCAGATCCAAATAAAGTAGAATCTCTATTTTATTTTCTGGACCTGGAAAGTATTTTTTGACAGTTTTACATTTGATTTTACATAAACTTGGATGGAAAACAGCTACACTTAGCCCTGTCTTCTGAAAATCTCCTCCATTGCCGGGGAAAAAACACCTCTCTGATCATTAATTTCTAAGCAAAGACAGCCTACAATTCAGACTCTTAACACTTTTGTGTCTTGTACAATTTAAATAGAAGCCTATGGGGTTTTTTTGGAGTGATTTTTATATCAGAAACTTTATGAATTTACCTTTTACTATTCTAATAGATCTAAAATATTGTCTTTTCTAAATATTTGTTTATCATTACTTAAGTAGTGAACAAAAACAAATAATAGGAGTAGAAAATAGAGAACTGAACATGTCCCATGTTGATAGTTATTGTATCAGATGATTCCAAAAGAGCTTTCAGATGACCCTCTTGACAGAGGCAATTTGAAAAAGGTGCTAGCAGTACTATACACCCCCTGGTAACCGCAAGAAAGAGAGGCTAACAAAAACTTCAGTCAACTCGGGATAAAAACTTGGCTCCTTGATAACTTACGTGATAGACTAAACAGCATCAGAAATCACATCTGAAAAGGATTCTTAAACATAATTCCTACACAACTTTACGAAAGCAAGCATTGGCTTTTAATGTTTATAAGGTTTTTCTTGTTAAAAAAAACACAGAAAGTGATCTAAATTTTTAAAATTCCTTCATGCCAACCAGTTTCTAGTTTTAAAAAGGCTTTTTTTTTTTCTTTCAAGTAGAGACTAGTCTAGTACAAGGTGTGATTGCTATCCAAATATGTGTTCCCAAAGGCTCACAGTTGAAAGATTTCATACAATAACAAACGTCATCCTAAACCACACAGATGCACTGAGCAACAGAATACTTAAAAAGTGACCCCACCCAACTATCTCTCCTCACTTTAATGCTGGCACCTATTTTATCATCTGTCAGTCTCCAGCTGACTACAGAAATCTGGAAAATTCGGATACTTCATTATAACTACAATTAAGTTATACCTACCAAAACAAAAGATTTTTTAAGTTGATCAAATTAACATTGATAAATTCCTTAAATCATATTCAACAACATCAAGAATTAAGAAGCAGGCAAAATTAGACTACTTGAAATACATAAAAAGAATATAAGAATGATGACCAAATAGATGGTCCAAAAGGGTATTCTGAACAAAGTAGTAATAAAGAATATTTCTTACAAAACTAAAAATAACCAAAAATATTTTTGCAAAAACGACCACTTGAAATGAAGCATGTCACAACATATTACCATATAAATGTCTACAAGATCATTCGAAAAAGTTTATTTTTGCAAACATAACCTAAATTTTAGAAATAGAAGATAAAATAAAATTATTTTAATAAATATCTTAGTTCTTCTAAAATAAAATCCCAATTATTTGTCCTACTTTTCATGCTAAAATTTTGTTCCTTTCTCTACATGGATCTTAAAGCGGTAGCCTCTACCTATGCCAGTTTATCTTAGATAACAAAAACCTCCTACATTAAGTATTTCCTAACCCATTTTGCTTTCATAAAATCCAGGGAGAAGTTGATCTCTGATCTTTGAACCACCAAGAATCCTACAGAACCCGAACTAAAACCTAAGCATCCTAAATACCTAGAACCCAGCACCGCTAATCATCCATTCCTTTAGTAGTTAGCTCCCTCCAAGGGGTAAATACTCCAGAATGAAGTTGAAAGTCACACGTACCTTTTGAATGACTACTGAATGACAGCTAACCAGGGTATTCCAGAATATTTTTCTATATCTACATAAGAATATAATAGAAGAGATATGTGGGCTTCATCAATACTGTAGGCCTGACATCAATTTTTTAGCACTGAGAACATGATCTAATGTTTTCGTCAAACAAATGCCCCAGCTAAACTGACTTTCAGTCCCATTTCTTCTGAACCTTTGTCCTTCTACAGTAAAACATGATGACACTGCAAATGACAGCCTTAACTAAATACCCTCTGAGTTGAAAAAACCCTCACAAATACCTACTCAACCACAATTTTCCTTTTCATCTGACTGATTCCTACCAAGCCTTCCTCTCTTCAGATGGACTGAAAATCAAAGTTGATAAACCTTGGCATAGGAAAAAGGACCACTGTACTACATCTCAGCCAAGAAAAAATAGGCCCGTAAACATTTACAATACATGCATTCAATAACTATTGAATCACATAATCCCAAAATAAAAATGGAGATACTTTTCTATGACTTGGATGTCACTTTGGATTTATTTTCTGATGAATAAAATCTACCTGTTGAGGGAAGCAAATGAACAGACTCTTCTCAGAATTTAAAAGTGCTTTAAAAAGGCTTATTTAAAAAAAAAAAAAAAATCCCCCATGGTAGGGTCCTTTTTGTCTTGGCTTAATTTTGTAGAGAAGTAATTCAGATAGAAGCAAAGTAAACATACCATAGCCTCAGAGCTACCTGATTCACATAATATCTTTTCAATTACATATATATGTATATATGTCTGCATATGTATTCATACTTTCATATCCACACACTATATGTATATGTGTATGTATTGTTCCCACTTAACTAATGTAAAAATTGTGTCCCCAGATATCTAGACTCAACTTTAAGTCTTTTATTCTACACTATAATATTTTCCACACAACTATTTATTTGGGGAATATTTGAATGATTCTGCCAAATTTTAAGTCACAGGGAAACTGAAATGGCCTTTTGTCAATTTGGGGGTAAAGTAGCATTAGAAGGAAAAAAAAGATGAAGCCTTTACACAATCATTTACAGGACAATTAAAAAATCCAGAGACAATTTACTTGACTCTCAATCCAACAAGGCAGTATTCTTTACCTTTCCAGTGATTTGTTCCACCCCAAGGATATAGATTCCAGATATGTTCTAGTGACATTTTCCTATTAAGTTTAATAATAACCCTAATAATCACCACACTGATTCTACCTATGCAATGGGAAAATAACAGGTAGACAAGTATTAACTATAGAGTGACAACTCTCCAGTTTAAAGTGAACATTTTACAGTTTTTATAGCATATTGACTTAGCATATACTGACTTATAATACTACTACTCTAAAACTAGTTCTCGTAGACACTTCCTTCCTAACTAGAGGATGGTCCATCTTTTCCCTTAGTTCAATACAGAATACTAGGTAGCCAAAAAAAAAGAATGAAAATCTGGCATTTACTAGGATACGTGAAATGGAACTCTACAGAAGTCAACAGAACGCTAAATTCAAATATTTATGCAAGCAATACAAAGGACTGAACTCGAGATACAATAGTAACAATAAACTACAAGAACTAACAGTTTAAAAATGCTGTGTGTGTATGTATTTGGTGAAGAGAAGCAAAGGAAAGGGGTAGAAGGAAAATTCAATGATGACACAGATTCCCACCTGGGTGCCTGCCACAACTATACTGCCACTAAGAGAAGTCAATTGACGGGAATGTGCTTTTGGGAGAGATCTGACATGCTAGGTGTGAGAAGATAGTCAAGTACTTAAATGGAGTAGTATCTGATAAAATGCTAAACAATGTAGGACTGAAGCTCAGGAATCAGATTAGAGCAGCATCAGTAAGCTTTGACTCATCTCATCCAAATTGGAAAGAGCAGGAGCTAGACTGCTAAATGAAACTAACATTGCACAGCTGCCAAGGGCCCAGCACTATGATATCAACTACATTTTACATTCATTCATTTTAATCCTGACAGTGATTTAAGAAGTAGGGCTACTAGCCTCATTTCTAAAAGGAGGAAAGCAAGCCTCAGAAAAGTTAAGTAACTTGACCAAGGAACCGAGGTATTCTGAATTCAAAGCCTTTGCTCTCTTCACAGTACCCTTCTGCCTCTTCAGAAGAATATCTGGGGACATGGTGTGAATGAGATTTCCAAGCAAGTTAATGTGGAGTGATGAATAGGGAGCCAAACAGAACTCTGAATTTATCTCCAACCTATGGAGACTTAGAGCCCTTCATCACTGGGAACATTTCCTGCTGTTCCTAATAATCTCAATGAAAACATCTATATTTCTGTTGAAATCATTCACATGAGGAATTTGGGTTTCCATGATCAGCAGCACTCATGGAACTCATCTCTAGGGCATAAAATCAAATACCATAGGCAGGTGAAATAATCAAACTTCCCCCAACTGCTAATTTGTTTCTACTTGCATGGCTCAGTCTAGAGCTACTTATTTTTAGTGCAAATTTTCTTTATTCTGTATTAATAATCTCACCTAACAAGAATTTAATTCCCACACTAAGACACAGGTCTGAGCTTTATGAATTCAGCAATTGCTAAGCAATTGTTTTGAGAATTTCATGTTTGGAACGCCTTCCCACAGCAAAATGCTGCTGACAACAGATTCTTCTCAGCTAGTTTGTCAGTCCTGGGCTCTGATTTTGTTACTTCCTGGTTTTGCCCTCTGAAATTCCCCTCTGCTGCACAGTTTAAAAGGCCAATCAAGTAAATTCTGTACTAAACATACACTTTTAGTCTTTCACAGAAAAGATCTCTCCAAAACTTTCATGGGCCATTCTTCTAGGACTTCTCTTTTATCTGTTGCTCATTCTACTTTTGCTGTCCATGGAACAGAGAAGATGAAACAACCTAAGAGTATTTTCTTCCATCTGATTTGTGCCCCTCAGTTTTTTAACTTTGGGATTTCTTCTCTAATGGCATTCTGGTAGTACACTAAAATAAAGCTCTTTCACATTATCCAAACAACAAGTCAACTCAGCAATAACCTCTGAAATTCTAATGAAGGAAAAGACATGCAATTTTTGCTAGGGTGAAAACCTAGCAAATCAGTTCAACCAAATAATTGAAATAATAAGGACCTGCAGTCAGAGAAGTCAAAGCAAGAAAGTGCGTTCAAGAACCCACCGAGAAGAGTTTCTTCTTTTGGATTTAGATGGATTTCTTCAGTTGGATGAAATTTTGTTAAAAAGAAAAGTTGAATTTCAAGGAACAAAGCCTAAGTTTGAAAAGTCTGCATTAATTCACTTACTGAAATAACAACAACAGGATATAAAATGGAAAGATTACTCTCTTCAAGCATATTCAGTAATTTCTGGGTTTCTTCAAAATCAGAGGTCATAACCTGAAAGACCAGAAAAATAAAAGAAGTTCTTAAATGACTTAAGAGTTCATTCAATGAGAAAAATGGAGAGTTTTTAAACATTTAAACATTCAAAATATCTATCAAGCTTAATTTTAAATTTTCAAACAATGTTAAAGGATACCCATAAGATTATAGCTATTAAAATTTTTTAAATTCATTAATTCAAACCTATCTTCTTATCTACTTTTTACCAGAAATTTGAAAATACCGTCTAAAGAAATATCACCCTCTTCTCATTATGTGAACTAGGTTGTTAGAAAATGTTATTTCCCTATTTCAAAAGACAAAAATAACATTTCTAAATACATATTGAATAACACAACTCACCTATCAAAATCTTAAATTCAAATACTTAAGAATCAAGAAAACTAAGTACTTGTCAAACATTACATTTATACAAATCCTCAAGTGCTTTCAATCATTTGTATTAACTACTTACATTCACACAAACAAAATTGTAGCATTCCTCTAAGATGATTTGCTGAGGATCTCTGCCAGATGTGACTTTTACATGCTAGGAGAAAAAATTAGAGGAAAAAAGAGTTTACAAACTACATAGAAAGACCAAACATGAGCATAAACAACTTTATGAGCACAAAATTTCTATAGGCACATAACGCCAAGGATCATGTATAAGAGCAAAATAATTCAGACTGAAGTTTATGATGCTACCAAAAAAAAAACCCACTTGAACTAGTCCAAAAATAATTAACATTGTTGTAGCAAATAAGGATATAGGAAATTGTTTTAGATAAAAAAATGTTGAAAAGGCTCAAGATATATTCAGGAATAGGCAAATAGTCTGGTTTTTCTTATACAAAAAATACTCACTCACTCAGAGTCCCAGCACAGAGGCAGCACCTTGAAAAGAGCCTAGGTATTATCAGAAGGAAATTTACTGACTAATTTTAGGGCTTGTGCTGGAGGGGCAGAAATCTGGTAGAACTCTCTCCAGGGACAGAAGCACTGGCAGGCAACATTTTTTTTTTAAACTCTTCTTCTACCTACCAGGCCATCACCATTTCTGCCACTGTTCATCAACCTAGTTAACCCATGTGCCCCACCCCAGTATTCCCCTGAGGAACAGCCCTCCTCAACCCACCCAACCGGCCCAACCCAACCAACCCACCCAACCCGGCTGGCATCTCCAAAGTAGCTGCTGCCCCACCCCACCCAGTGGCTGGCCTCAGTCAGCACCAGCATCCCTCCAAAGTGGCTCCTGCTCTCAGGGGTCAGCCCCACACATCAGCAGGCCTGGAGCAGTCGTGGCCAGACCTCTCAGCCAGTCAGGCCAAGAACCAGCACACCCTTTCAGCATGCCTGCAACAACTGTGGCCCAACCACAATAGGAGGGCACAATGACCAGGAGAGACTGCACCATCAGGCCCCACAGGACAGCATTTATATAAGGTCACTCTTTCAAAACCAGAAGATGTAGCTGATATACCTAACACACAGAAACAGAGTTAGGTAAAATGAGGAAACAAAGGACTATCTTCCAAAGGAAAGGTGGCAAAACTTCAAAAAAAGAACTAAACAAAATGAAAATGAACAGTTTTATCAGATAAAGAGTTCAAATTAGCAGTAATAAGTAAGCTCACTGAATGGGGAGAAGAATGTGAACTCAGTGAGAACCTAAAAAGAAGATATAAAAAAGAGCCAATCAGAGCTGAAGAATACAATAACTATAATGAAAAATACACTAGAGGGAATCAACAAGAGATCAGAAGATGCAGAAGAATGAATCATCAATCTGGATGATAGGGTACTTGTAATCACCCAATCAAAACAACAAAAATAAAAAAAGAGTTTAAAAAAATGAGAATTAAAAAAAAAAAAACGGACCTCTGATACAACATCAAGTATACTAACATTTGAAGTACAGGGGCCCCAGAAGGCAAAGAAAGACAAGGACACAAAACTTACTTGAAAAAAACAATGGCTGAAAACGTCCCAAATCTGGGGAAGGAAACAGACATCCATGTCCAGGAAGCACAGACAGTACCAAACAAGATGAACCCAAAGAGACCCACACCAAGACACATTATAATTAAAATGTCAAAATTTAAATATAAAGAGGGAATTTGTAAATCAGTAAGAGAAAAACAACTAGTTACATGCAAGGGAACCCCCCCCATAAGACTATCAGCTACTTTTCAGCAGAAACCTTATAGGCCCCAGAAGAGACTAGCATGATATATTCAAAGTACAGAAAGGAGAAAACTTACAACCAAGAATACTCTACCTGGCAAGATAAAGAGTTTCCCAGAAGCAAAAGCTAAAGTAGTTCATCAGCACAAAACTGGCCTTATAAGAAATGTTAAAGGGAATTCTTTAAATGGAAAAGGCCACAGCTAGAAACCAGAAATTTATGAAGGAAAAATTCACTGGTAAAGGCAAACATATAGTAAAGGTAGTAGTAGATCAACCACCTATATAGCTAGTATGAAGATTAAAAGACAAAAGTAGTAAAATCGTCTGTATCTAAAATATTTATTTAAATGATACCCAAAGTAAAAAGATATAAAATATGACATCAAAAACATAAAACATGGGTAAGAATAAAATGTTGTGCTTTTAGAATGCATTTGAACTCAAGACACCATCAACTTAAAATAGACTACTATATACATAGTTTGTTATATATGAACCTTATGGTAACCACAAGTCAAAAACCTCTAACAGATACACAAAAAATAGAGAAAGGAATCCAAACATAACACTAAAGAAAGTCATCAAATGAGAAGGGAAAAGAACCAGAGAAGAAGAAAGCGATAAAGAACTACAAAACCAATCAGAAAACAACTAACAAAATGACAATAAGTACATACCTAATAAACAGTCACTTCAGTAAAAATGAACTAAATGCTATAATCAAAAGACACAGGTGGCTGAAAGGATAAAAAAAATAAATAAGACCCATCTATACGTCACCTTCAAGTGACTCACTTCATATCTAAAGACACACACAGACTAAAAGTGAAAGAATGGAAAAGATTTTCCATGTAAGCTAGGGTAGCAATATGCATATCAGACAAAATAGACTTTAAAACAAAAAATGTAACAAGAGACAAAGAACGTCATTATATAAAGATAAAGGGATCAATCCAACAAGAGACTATAACACTTATAAATATCTATGCACCCAAAAAAGGAGCACCTAAGTACATAAAGCAAATATTAACACACATACAGGAAGCTATTGACAATAATATGATAATAGTAGACTTTAACACTCCACTTACACCAATAGACATATCAGACAGAATATCAATAAGGAAACATTGGCCTTAAAGACACAATAGACCAATAAAACTTAATAGATACAGACCTTCCACCCCCAAAACAGCAGAATACACATTATTTTAAAATACACATGAACATTCTCTAGGATAGATCTCATGTTAGGCCACAAAACAAGTCTCAATAAATTTAAGAAGACTGAAATCACACCAAGCATCTTTTCTGACCCAAACAGTATAAAACTATAAATCAATTACAAGAAGAAAACTGGAAAAAAGAACCACAAACGTTTTGGAGCCTAAACCAAAAGCTACTCATCAATCAATGGGTCAATGAGAAATCAAAAAATACTCTGAAACAAATGAAAATGGAAAGACAATTGTTCCAAAATCTATGGGATGCAGTGAAAGCAGTTTTAGAAGGGATGCTTATAGTAATGCAGGCCTACCTCAAGAAACAAGAACAATCTCAAATAAACAATCTAACTTTACACCTAAAGGAACCAGGAAAAGATGAATAAAAGAAACACAAAGTTAGTTGAAGGAAGGAAATGATGAAAATCAGAGCAAAAATAAATGAAATAGAGACTTAAAAAAAATTTTTTTTAAGTCAATGAAACTAAGAACTGGGGTTTTAAAAAGATTTAAAAAATTGACAAACCTTTAGACAGACACATCGTGAAAAAAAGAGAGAGCCCAAATAAATAAAAAGAAAGAGAAGAAATTACAACTAATACCACAGAAATACAATGGACAAGAGATTACTGTGAATAATTATACACCAACAAATTGGACAACCTAAAAGAAATGGATAAATTCCTAGAAACATAAAATCTTCTAAGACTGAATCAGGAAAGAATAGAAAATTTGAACAGACTGATGACTGGTAATGAAATTAAATCAGTAATGAAAAAACTCCCAACAAACAAAAGTCTAGGATGCGAAGGCGTCACACGTGAATTCTATCAAACATTTAAATAAGACTTAATACCTACCCTCCTCTAACTATTCCAAAGAATTGAAAAGGAAGAAATGCCTTCAAACTCATTTTAGGAGGCCAGCATCACTGTGATACCAAAGCCATATAAAAACACTACAAAAAAAGAAAATTAATATTTATCAGGCCAATGTCAATGATGAACATAGATGCAAAACTCCTCAACAAAATGTTAGCAAACTGAATTCAACAATACATTAAAAGGATCATACACCATAATCAAGTGAGATTAATTCCAGGGACACAAGTTTGATTCAATATTCACAAATCAATGAACATGATACAGCACAGTCACAAAATGAAGAATAAAAATCATATGATCACCCCAATAGATCTAGAACAAACTTCTGACAAAATTCAACAACGAGTTATGATGAAAACTCTTAATAAGGCAGGTATAGAGGGAACATACCTTAACATAAAAAAGGTCATACATGACAAACCCACAGCTAACATCATACTCAATGGTGAATAGCTGAAAGATTTTCCTTTCAGATCAGGCAAAAGACAAGGATGCCCACCATCACCACTTTTAATTCAACATAGTATGGGAAGTCCCAGCCACAGCAATCACACCAGAATAAGACATAAAAACCATACAAACTGGAAGAGAAAAAATAAAACTGTCACTATTTGCAGATGATATGACACTATGTATAGAAAACCCTAGACTCCACCAAAAACCTATTAGAATAAATGAATTCAGTAAAATTGTAGAATACAAAATATGTAGAAATCTGTTGCAGTTCTGTACACTAATAATAAACTATCAGAAAGTGAAATTAAGAAGGCAATTCTATTTATGATTGCATCAAAAAGAATAAAATACCTAGTAATGAATTTAACCAAGGAAGTTAAAGACTTATACTCTGAAAACTATAAAACATTGATGAAAGAAATTAAAGATGACACAATTAAGTGAAAAGACATACTGTGTTCATGGACTGGAAAAAAAATTTTTGTTAAAATGATGATACTACACAAAGCAGTCTACAGATTCAGTACAGTCCCTATCAAAATACCAATGGCATTTATCATAGAACTAATACAAATAATTCTAAAGTACCTATGGAATAACAAAGGACCCCAAATAGCCAAAGCAATCTTGAGAAAGAACAACAAAGCTGGAGGTATCATGCACCCTGATTTCAAATTATACTACAAAGCTATATTAATCAAAACTGTATGGTACTGGCACAAAAGCAGATATATAGATCAATGGAACAGAGAAGAGGGCCCAGAAATAAACCCACCCATATCTGGTTAATTAATTTATGACAAAGAAGCCAATAATACATAGTGTGGAAAGAAAGTCTCCTCAATAAATAGTTTTGTAAAAACAGGACAGTTACATTCAAAAGAATAAAACTGGACCACTTTCTTATACCACATACAAAAATATACTCAAGATAGATTAAAGACTTAAATGAAAGACCGGAAACCATAAAACTCCTAGAATAAAACATAGGCAGAACACTCTTTGACATAAATCATAGCAAATTTTTTTGGATCTGTCCCCTAAGGCAAAAGAAACAAAAGCAAAAATAAACAAATGAGACTTCATTAAACTTACAAGATTTTGAATATCAAAGGAAATCATTGATAAAACAAAGATACAACCTACTGAATGGGAGTATTTGCAAATGATATGATCCAAAAAGGGTTAATATCCAAAATACATAAACAGCTCATACAACTGAATATCAAAACAAACACACAACCCAATCAAAAAATGGACAGAAGTCCTGAACAGACATTTCTCCAAAAGAAGACATAAAGAAGGCCAGCAGGCACATGGAAAGATGCTCAACATCACTAATCATCAGAGAAATGCAAATCAAAATCACAATGAGAGATCACATCATACTTGTCAGAATGGCTATCATCAAAAGGACCACAAATAGCAAATGTTGGAGAGAGTGTGGAGAAAAAGGAACCCTAGTGCACTGTTGTGGGAATGTAAACTGGTGCAGCCACTATGGAAAACGGTATCGAGGTTCCTCAAAAAATTAAAAAATATAACTACTATACTAACCAGCAATTCCACTCTTGGGTATTTACCCAAAGAAAATGAAAACACTAAGTCAAAAAGATATAAGCACCACTGTGTTCAATGTAGCAGCCAAGATATGGAAGTGCCTGTTGATAGATGAATGCTTGAAGATGTGGAGGTGTGTGTGTGTGTGTGTGTGTGTGTGTGTGTGTGTGTGTGTGTGTGTGTGTATATATATATATATATATATACACACACACACACACACACACACACACATACATATGTATGTATGCATACACAGTGGAATACACTCAGCCATAAAAAAGAATAAAATCTTGTCATTTGCGACAACATGGATGGAACATCCATGATATTCCAGAGGGTATTATGCTAAATGAAATAAGTCAGATAGAGAAATACACTTATACGTGGAATCTAAAAAACAAAACAAATGAACGAACAAAATAAAACATAAACAGACTCATAGATAAGGGAGAACAAGCTGGTGGTTGCCAGAGGGGTGGGGATGGGGGAGGTAAGGGTATGGGCAAAACAGGTGAAGAACATAAAGTAGTACAAACTTCCAGTTACAAAATAAGTCATGGAATGGAATGTACAACAAAGGGAATCTAGTCAATAATATTGCAGTAACTTTGTATGGTGACAGATGGTTACTAGACTTATCTAGGTGATCAATTCATAAGGTATATAAATGTTGAATCACAATGTCATACACCTAAAACTAATATGTCAACTATACCTCAATAAAAAATAAAAATAATTTAAAAAAAAGAAATTATTATATATGATAGAGAATAAGACTTAAACTAGGGCAACAATAATAAGAGATTATTCCTAGAGGTAGTCCCAGACTAGATAGAAAATAGTACATACACTATAAAAACTTTCCTAATAAAATTTTTCTTCCATATAGTTCAATGCTCTAATTATTCTCTATTTTTTTCTATTATAGCAATATGAACAAAAAACTACTAAACAAGGGCTCTGTTATAATGATATCTCTGCTATAACTCTGTACGAAGTCACATTTTCGTGGTTAATACTGGCATTACATTT
Source organism: Balaenoptera ricei (assembly GCF_028023285.1). Lineage (NCBI taxonomy): Eukaryota > Metazoa > Chordata > Mammalia > Artiodactyla > Balaenopteridae > Balaenoptera > Balaenoptera ricei. Next base: position 70,271,314 of record NC_082647.1, read on the forward strand.
AGAAACCTTTAGTTATATATCTAAAATACAATGCTTGTTCCATAGTAAAACATGAAACTGTATCTCTAAGAGCATTGCCTCTTCAGAAGAATTCAGCTTAATTCTACCTAATTTTGACAATATATTTGAGAAAGAGAGGTAAAGGTTTTGAGGTCTTAGCTATGCTATAGAAATCACTTGGCTCATGAATTTCAAGAATTTTACTTTGGTTTAAAGTTTTTGAGTACGAATTTCAGAGGGAACATTATTCAAAAAAAAAACAAAAAACTTCCATAGCCATCAGCCATGTATCAATAGTGAAATAAAGAAATCAGCTTCCGCTGTGCAACAGTGAGTTTGCTCAAAGAGTCTCATCTTCTAGACACTACAAGATTATTTTTCAGGGGTTTCTCATGTATCCAAACATTTTAAAAGGCATGAATAGCTAATATACTCCAAATTGGCTCTTCAAGGATGTTGACATAGCAGGCAGACTTGCAAAAACAGGCATCTCTCTTCTTGGAGCAAATGTGCTTACGTTCTAGAAAGTAAAGATAGAGACATCTCTCTCCACAGAGCAATCTGCTTGGCATTCTAGAGTAATAAAGACAATGTCTCTCTTGTAAGAGGAGGATGGGCTGGTTTGCCAGCAGTCCCTGTATAAGGGCAGTGCTTCCCGATATCCAGATTCTTCTTTAATGCATTCCACTGCCTAGCAACACCCAGCCCTAATTGCATTTCTCCCGGGGAACTGCAATTCAGAAAATCAGTGCTGCACTGCTATCCTCCTTACTGCTACTGTTGTAACAAAGTCTTTCCTCTGACCCTGGAGTTTCATGTCTTTTACCGATATTTACAATACTGGCATGAGTGTTTGCATAAAAATTGGGTATAATCCTCAAATCCTGCCTAGTTTCTGACTTGACAGATATAAAATAAGGCAACCACATATCTCAACTTTAACAAGTGTGAGTGAATTCTGAACTCAAAAAAAAAAAAAAAAAAGACTTACTTTAAAAAATTTCCTTTTGGGGACTTCCCTGGGCAGTGGTTAAGAATCCGCCTTCTAACGCAGGGGACACAGGTTCAAGCCCTGGTCCAGGAAGATCCCACATGCTGTGGAGAAACTAAGCCCGTGCAGCACAACTACTGAGCCTGTGCTCTAGAGCCCTCGAGCCACAACTACTGAGCCCAAGTGCCACAACTACGGCAGCCCGTGTGCCTAGAGCCCGTGCTCCACAACAAAGAGAAGCCACTACAATGAGAAGCCCGTGCACCGCAAGGAAGAGAAGCCCCCGCTACCACAACTAGAGAAAGCCCCGTGCAGCAACAAAGACCCAACACAGCCAAAAATAAATAAATTAATTAATTAATTAAATTTTTTTTTTCTTTTGGAGGTACATAAATAAGGTCTAGGATGAGAACATGAGAGATATTCCAATTTAGCTTTTCAAGTATTAAAACTGATAAAATTCTTGAGGACTCCATACTCTTAGGGCATGGGGTCTCTGAGGACAGAAACATGTTTTTAACCAGTAGCAAATGCTTGACAAATAGGTTTTTAAAACTTAGCACAGTCTTGTTTCAAGAAAATTAAAAAAAAGTATATGTTCTTAAAATCAACTATGTGGAAGTTTTTTAAAAAGGTAAAAAAAACTCATCCAAAAATAACACTACCTAGAAATAATTACCCTGAACATCAGGTAAGTATCGTTTCAACAATCCTCTATTAATAATATATGCAGTAAGCTGGTAGGACAAAACAATGAAGGAACAAAAGCATTAGCACATTTTATGAAAATGGAATCATATGCACGTCATTTAAAAATTATTTAATGTTAGCAAAAAAAAAAAAAAAAAGCCCTTAAATATAGTAAAACTGAAGGTGCTGCTATACTTCAGATTATTCTTCACCTCCAGGGAGCTTTTCCTAAATGTTAAGTAAAATATCGTGAACATGATTAAGACACTGGACTTTTCAATGGCAACACACTTCATTTGTAAGTCAGTACTAATTGATTTCCTGCTATGAGAGAGAAAGAAATAGCACTTTGTAACTCTTCTACCCACTGTTCTGGTCACTTGTACTTTTCTACCCTGACAAGGTTTATTAGATTCATAGACTATTCTATAGCCGTAATTCACACAATTTAGACATAATTTATCTATGCTCAAGACAACTGTTTTAAATAAAAACCTCTCCTTTTATAAATTCATTTTAATTCACTTCTTTATTTGATGAACTTCAGCTGCAAGTGGGTTTTGTTTGTTTTTTAATAAAAACCTCAACATTTTTATATTCCTAGAGTTTTTCCTTCTATTAGTTGGAAGAATAGCTTATCTGGGAATAAAAATTTAGTTCACACTTTCCCTCAGAGATTTGCAGTCTCTGTACCACTGTCTTCAAACACTGTTTCAAAGCATTGTCCGGATGCTTTTTAAAGTCCATGTGTCATCTACTCACTCTCTATTCACCATTTTTTGGGGGTAGATTTCAACATCAAGTAGTTCCACCAGGAAGTAGTCATAGAAGTTACATATGAATTTTTTTCCTGTTGTCTTTCTAACTAAATGACAATTTGGCTGGTGGTAGTATTCTCGGATTCCCCTTTGATTCCCTCCGAAGTTTACAGACAACGCTTCACTGTATGTATTTGGATAGTAAGTATTGTGGAGGTACACGAGGTCAGGCAGAGTATCCTCCTTTCTGTAAGTTTTGTTTTTGTTTTTTGCTCCTAGGTACCTACCTGAAGAATTCTTTATGAGGAGTTTCTAAATCTTAATTAGAATCAGACCATATTTAATTGTCAGTTGCTGTTCCTCAATTCTTCTTGAAAATATGCCCTCTACATCTTACAGAACTAGTTAGTCATTTCAAGGAAATCTTCTTCTAACTTTCAGAATAACATCTTGGTTTGTCTACTTGACATATAAACATGATCCATATGTTGGATGCCTTTATTATCATTCACACCTATTCTCTTATTTATCATTTAGTTTTTACTTGGAATACACTGTGATTATCCCAAGTTTCCCTCTATGTTAATAACCTGACCTGACCTTTGCTATATTCTATGTCTAATGTACTAATTATTTCTATAACAGTGTGGCTCTAATTGTTTCCACAATTATCAGTCACTCTATTAATCTCTTGCAATGCTGTCTTTTGAATTTTTAACCTTCTTGAATTCCGATTTTTACTGAGTTATTCTACAGAACCAAAAGGTGTGAGGATATTTTGAGGGACAGAGAGAGCCTTGAGGTTTCTTCCAGATTTTTAAAATCAGATTTGTGTGTTCTGTGACTTTCAGTATAAATTATAGAGCTTACTAATTATTATTTTTACAAGCTGAAGAGTTTTAAAATGGTAGGCACTGATAGTTTCCCCTGCCTCTGCTGAGATACCACCGAGAATTGAGGGATTTTCTGACTTTTCCCCAACCTTCATTTTTTTACCCCCTTTGAAAAAAATATGAAAACCAAACTACATTTTTTTCCATCTTGCAATTGAGACTCTTAATAATTGTTTCCAGTGAAATTGAACTCTTTTATTTGGTCATACTGCTTTCCTCCCAAACAGAAAACAAACTATATTTTCCATGCTTGAGCAAAGAAACTTAGATTCTACCTAAATATAGCAAAGGAGACTTTGACACCTTTAACAAACAAAGACCACCTTAGACAATGCTATTAGGTTGTTTATGAAAAAGTTCTATGGCATCATCTTAAGCTATCATTCCTAATGTTTCCACACTCAAACACAACAAATGGAACAATCTGCTGGCTAGAACTCCTTGTTCTGTAAATATTTTGGTTCGGAGAACATTTAAACAAAATTTAAAACAACCTTCCAATGTGTTTAGTAAAATTTAAAAAGTATGTCCAAAAAAAATCCCCCACCATAAAATACTTTCCTTACATCATAAAAAAATAAGAATTTACAAAATATTTACTACTAACAAAATGCAAACATCTGCATATTCAAAGTACTATTTAAAGTAGGGATATTAGGAAGGAAGCTGCGTTGCCAAAAAACGTTTTCCATTTCAAGAAGAGTTAAGGCTTAACTAAGGCTGAAAGGCATTGGTTTCCAGTCCCATGAGTCAGAGGTTCAAAAACGTGTTTCTGAAAGCCAGCACTCTTTTTACAGAACATGTTGGCTGGATCATTTCTTAATCTGAATCCATCAATTTCCCACCTCCTTCCCATTCAAACAAGGGCACTAATGTGGGTATATACAAGGGAATCAGAGAGAGATGCACTTTTCACTCTGTAGACAACACATTAACAATTAAAAGTCTTGTGGCTGCCAGAGGGTAGGGGAAATGGGGAGATGCTGGTCCAAGGGCAAAGTTTCAGTTATGCAAGATGAATACGTTTTTAGGGATTTAATGCGTAGCACGGTGGCTGTAATTAACAATAGTATATTGTATAACTGAAATATACTTAAGAGGGTAAATCTTAAGTGTTCTCACCCACACCCCCAAAAAAAGAAAATGGTAATTATGTGAGGTGATGGATCTATTAGCTTGATTATGGTGATCATTTAAAAGTGTATGTCAAAACATCACGCTATATACATTAAATACACACAACTTTTATTGGTCAATTATACCTCAATAAAGCTGGGGCGGAAAGTACTTCTATACTGCAAATCCAGAGAAACTTACGTAGCTATGACTGATGCCAACAGAATGCTGAGTCTGGGCCATCAATTCATCAGTCACTGTCTTTATCAATGGAGTCGCCTCTGGCCTGTGGGTGCTGTGTCTGGACCTTCAGTCACAGGGTAACAGCCCAGAGCCTCTCCATCCTGCTTTTCAGCAGTCCCTACCTGAGACACTCCTTTAAGAAGTACTATTTCCAAATTCTGAGTTGCCAATTAACATTTACTTCATGGTTATTTTTAGACTTCTGTGGAGGTTTTGTCCATCTAGCATTGAACATTTACTCTATTATTTTTTAGACAGCTCTAAAGCTCTTTCTTGCAGTTAAGAACATGGCACCCGGAGCCAAGATCCCTGGGTGTTTGAATCTAGCTCTGCAACAAATTTGCTGTACAACTTTGGGCAAATTACTTAAGTGCCATGGCTCAGTTTACTCATCAGAATTGATAGATTAGTTAAATTAATATGTGAGAGTTAAGGATTAAATTTTCCAAAACTTCTTCTCTATCGGCTGGTCTCCTGAAACGCTTCAGAGAAAAAAGCTACAGCTTTAAAACAATGAATGTCGGTAGAGTTTTGAGGTGGTAAGTAAATCAGGTTACCACTCTGCCATGCTATATCAACTATGGACCTCCAACTATGAACACTAAGCTGGTGGATCATACCAGTGGCCTTCTACTTCCCAAGCTGCCACCACAAGACTCAGATCCTAGCCTGTCTGACATACCAAAGTCTTGATAGTGTTTCAATCCTATCAGGCAGGCAGAGTAGCACGAGAACCAAGGTTCTGCCATGCTGCAACGGTGTTAGATCACAGGCCCTTATCACACCAGGGAAAGGGCTGGTTCTCCCTTAATTATGTAGCTTAAGAGCCACACTGCACAAAGATTAGAGTCTTATAATGCAGTGAACACTGCCTCTGTTCCTGAGTCCATGGATTGGACTTTCCCCAATAATCATTGTTCTAGAGAGACCCGATTCTAGTGTGAGTCCTGTCATGTCATTCATCTTTGTTTTCTTGAATTTATGTGAAACATTAATGACCATATTTCCATATAGCATACATTAAATGTTTGCTATTATTCCACTCGCTTCTCACTTAACTTCCACTTTTAAATGACCCTTTCACACATCACCACATCTCCATTATCCCTTTACATTTTAAATCTTACATTTATTGACGTTTTACTATTCATCAGAATCTGTGCTAAATACGTTAAACAATTATCTTACTGAAACCACGTAACATACCTCTGCATATATTATCATTATCCTCATGTTATGGATAAGGAAGGTAAGCACAGAAGTTTAAAGAATCTGTCTGAGACCGTACTGCCAGTGAGGGGTAGTAGCCAGACTAAGGTCTGTGGGACTCTCAACAGTTAACCTCTCAAGTACACAGGGTGTCAGTTTACTCCAGGTAACTAGTACTACATCAGGGAAGTCACAAGACTTTACTCAGAGGGCAGTGACACTACAGGTCCCAAGGTCAACTCAGGAGAAACACCTCATCTGGAGGAAGTCATTTGAGTGCTAAAAAGTCTAATTGCCACCACAGACAATCCCCTAACTCAGATCATTTCTCTGGGTCCTAGACAGGGAAGAGAATATCTAAGGTAGGTCCTCCAATTCAGGTCCTCAGATTTGATCCTGGAAGAGTCAAGGGCTTCTGAACCACTGCATTCAATATACGCCAAGCAGGTGATGGTTACAGAAGTAATTACTGTGATAATACAACCTGAATGAAAGTTCTCCTTTATATGTCCCTCTGTCTCACTGTTAAAATTCCCTTTGAAGGCCAGTTACTTTCCTGATGCAAAACCACAAGAATTGTGGAATGGAAAATACAAGTCCTAATCTTAACAAACCAGAACACTGTCACAAAGAATTCTAGGCTCCCATTTTATCATACAGATTATACATCCAAAGCTAGAAAGTGTCTAGGCAAAAGGCAAAGCTACCAAATCTGCTCAAGCTTATCTTTCCACTGAGGTTTACTATAGAACGTTATACTATATATGACTAATGGGCAATTTTGTAGTAAATGAGAAGTGACTGGCATTAGCTCACATAAATCATGTTTGGCAGGCATATTTTGTAAATACTATCCATTTTGTAAATGATAAAGGATGATATGTTAAAAAGGCATGTATGGTAATATGACCACTTTACGTTTCTTAGTAATGCATAAGACATTTGCAAGCTGAGAACTGGCAAGCTGACGTAAACAAATCTTATCTGTCTTGATTAAAAATTTTTAAAAAGTCACATAGAGTAGGGTACCCTACTATTCATTGGATTAGCGTAAGTTAGAGTTTCATTCATTCAACCAATAAGTTATCTATTGAGGGCTCTGGGCCAGACACTAGATAGCACATTGAGACCATAGCAATAGACTAGACAGTTTCTTTCCTTATGGAGATCATACTGGGAAGATGAAATAAAGTTAAGACCTGTGTTTCTCCAATTTCAATACGCATAAGAATCTCTGGGAATCTCGTTAAAAATATAGATTTTGATTCCATTAGATGTGGAGCGGGTCTAAGAATCTGCATTTTTTTTCCAATTTAAAATTTTATTTAAAAAATGGAACAGATACTTAATCATTAAACACATGAAAAAGTCATCACAGATATCTTTTCAAATCAAATACACAGTATGGTTCTATTATACATCCACAAAAATGGCTAAAATTATAAAACTGACAACAATAAATTCTGTTTGGGTGTGAAATTGACTCTAATTCTTGGTGGTAGTGTAAAATGCCACAATAAGTAGAATCTGCATTTCTAACAAGCAACCAGGTAATGTTGCTATAGTTGGTCCATGGATCACACTTTGAAGCAGCAAGCAGTTAGATAATATAAAAGTCCTCTCTCATTTTCAGTAGATATATTTACTGAGAAATGTGCCCAACTAACAATCAGAAGGTAACTTTAACCTTGATTCTACTGAAGGTACTGCCTTTCTGTATCATCTAAAATAAGTTACCTATATCTTTTATTAAATATATCAGTATGGCAAGCTAAGTGACTAAAATTAAAGAATTTATTACTTCAACTGTATTTTCCCTCAAATTCTTCCCAAACTTACAGCATAATCTAATTTACACTTACAAAATTTTAACTTTCCTAAGTAATACAGACACTGCCCAGATATATACAGAAGTATCAGGAGAGCCTAGTTTCCATATAAATATGCACTAATAAAGTATGTACAAGTTATGTTCTAATCAAAATGTCATTAATTTGAAATCACTAATTAGAATCCACACCAAATACTGTTTCCAATTAGTTTTATAAATGATTTAAATAGTCTAAAGATAATAGTCTATTACATTTAGCTATGCATTCATTAGAAATTACAATTGTATATACATACACATATACAAATATATATGTATATATACGTGTGTATATATACACACACACACACACACACAGCTTTGTCCCCAAGCCATTGTAAAATGTGAGTGTGCATGAAACAAAAGTTTACATTAGCAGTTCTTAACTGTGGGAAACTTTGTCCTAAGAGGAAATTCAGCCATATCAGGAGACATTTTCGGTTGTCAGAAGTGGGAGAGGGAAGTACTACGAGTGTCGAGTTGGTAGAGGACAGGGATGCTATTAAATATTCTATAATGCACACACAGGCCAGCCTCCAGAACAAAGAGTTATCTGTCCCAAAATGCTAATAACATAGCAACTGCAAAATCCTGGGCTAAATGGAGAGTTATGGTTTTTGGTCTGCAGCATTTAATTCAGAAATCAGTAGCTGACGCCAAAAGCAGTAACATTTTAACAACTTAAAGGCTTTAGTAGAGTCATTTTTTAACAAGGGAGATACTAAAATTGCATTTTATCAGACAAGTGTTTTAATATAATTTTCAAATAACATACCATAAATATGACAAGTGTGTTCAAAATGGCTAGATGAGGTCTATATGATATCGCTTATATGTGGAATCTAAAAAAATAATACAGATGAACTTATTTACAAAACAGAAATAGAGTTACAGATATAGAAAACAAACTTATGGTTACCAGGGGGGGAAGAGGGGGGAGGGATAAATTGGGAGATTGGGATTGACATATACACAGTACTATATATAAAACAGATAACTAATAAGGACCTACTGTATAGACCAGGGACTCTACTCAGTACTCTGTAATGGCCTATATGGGAAAAGAATCTAAAAAAGAGTGGATATATGTATATGTGTAACTGCTTCACTTTGCTGTACACCTGAAACTAACACAACATTGTAAATCGACTATACTCCCAATAAAAATTAAAAACAAATAGAACAAAATATATTCTCAGCTCGAACTCTGTCTGCTACCAAGTTTTTAACACTGCCTCCAATTTTAAATTAGATAGGAAATAAAAAAGAAGAAAACTAAAATCAGCTATAAACATGCATGAGTAGCTTAGTGAAGAGTTTCTTCATATGTAACCACAAAGAAACAATGCACTGATTAACTTTTTTCTTTTTTTGGCCATGCTGTGCGGCTTACGGGATTTTAGTTCCCCGACCAGGGATCAAACCCGGGCCCTCAGCAGTGAGAGCTCAGAGTCCTAACCATGGGACCGCAGGGAATTCCCAACTTTTAAGGAATATTTAATACCACCCTAACACTTGTACAATCCAATACTGCCAATATAATTGTTCAGACCCTACATAGTAAGTGATTTTTATTAATGTATTTTCCTCTTGAGTGAAAAATATAATTACTGTATATATAAAATAAGATTTCCATCTCATACAACTTTCCATTATGAGTTACATGATAGTAACCTATTGAATATACATTTAGCCCATAGGCCCAAAACGTTTTTTAAATGTTAAGGATAAATTATATTTTGAGCAAAAATAACAAAAACATGATCATGTGACTTATTTCTGAAGTATGTGAACAATTATCTACCTCAGGATATTTTTAAAGCAGTATGTTTCTAGATGATACAGAAAGGTAGATTCATATCCTGATATAGAATCTTATTACAGATCCTAAAGAATAAACCTTAAAATATTGCTTATGGACCTGTTTCTTCACGCCACTGCAATTCCCCCTCAGCAGAGCTCAGTTCCCCATCACTCTCTCTCTCCCTCCCCCTTTCCTAACAGAAGGCTTCTGGCCACCAACTTTATCACCATAGCTAACTCCAGTTCGTCTCATCAACATCTTTTATTTGCTATTCTTTTCCCTCCATTTGTAACATCAGTTTTCTTCTGGTTGGGAAATCAATTATAACTTCTTGGGTGTACTCTGTGTTCTAAACTCTTCTCAACTGTTCACATGATTGATGGACACCCAGCAGCTACCTCTTTATCTCCAGAAACACATTTGGCTGATGTCCAGGTGGAGGGGTATTCCAGAAGCTTGCTTGTTCATCATTCTACCACCACTAACCACAACTATTTGTCTGGCTCCCCCATATACACAGCACTGTGCAAGAGATCAGCGATAAAAGAGATGGTGAAAGAGACAGGCAAAAGAATAACAATAAAAAGTAGCATATGCAGAATGACACCACTGTTGGTAAGTAGTTTAGAAAGTCCAAGAACCGGAAAAAATGGGAACAACTTCATGGAAAGAGTAATATTAAATCAAGTATTAAACAGAACTGACAAGGATGGCATGCAATCAAGCAGAACACTGAGTGAAAAAGAGTGAGAGAAAACTACAAAATTTCAAAGCATGAGCAAGACACTATGCTGGGCCACAAGAGAGTTGACATTGTGAGTGAAAGGTTCAGCACCAACTGTGAGAGGTCTGAAATAATGGGTCAAAATGTATAGACTCTGACTCACATGCAGTGAACAGTCATTGAAGATATGAGGAGAAAGAGAGGAGATATTTAACCTAAGGAGACAAGTACTATAAGGCTTTGAAAACAAGTTCTCAGGTACCAAGACACCACGGATAATTTATTCTGACCATAAGTTCAAGGGGTATATTTGGTTTAGTTTCCCTAAAACAGCAAAAACCTTGGAGCCATTATTAAAGCCATTACTTAAAGCCACCAGAACAAAAGGATAATCTACTTTATGGTGTTACTAAGTATAGTCATACCACATGCAAATAGTTGAAATGTATCACCAAACTCAATTATTAGGGAAACATTAATAAGCATAAAATTATTATTTTAAAAACATTACATGTCCTCTATTCAGAACCAAAAAGAAATCAATAAAATGAGATGACATCAGTGAATAAGTTTTGAAACTTTATCTCAATTTAAATAACATAAGAAAATTAGTGTATACATATTAATGAAAATCAACTGTTGGAGGTTGGAAACTATAATCTACATGCCAAAGAGCAATTTTTGTCAGCTTCTTATAAAAATTTTCCCTCTAAACATATTTACCATGTGTGTAAAATCAATTTCTTGAATTACAAGAGAAGACCTGACTTTGACAAATATATCCCCAAAGCTAGATGTTGGCTATTCTTTGGGCTTATTTGTTTTTAACTTAGCATAACGTAACTAGAACTTGTGTGCAGTGACCTCATTCCTAAGTGGACAAGGATTACCATTTTTACAAATTAACCATCTGGTTCCTTTAGAAAGAGTAATATTTCAATACGTCCCTATGTTTCAAAAATACACACAGATACAAAAGGTGAATACATGTTAAGTATACAAAGAAAAAGTAGAGAAAGTGGCATTTAGGGAGGATTATCCTTATTCCCTCATTAATAACCAAATTCTAAAACTCTGACAACCAATTATAATTATAAACTGTTAATTTTATTAAATAGAGCATGAACATAATTAATACCATCCCAAGCAACTAGGTGGTCCAGTGATTTTGGACATTTTTACCTCTGGAAAACTGATCAGGAAATCTGGCTAACATCCCAAACAAACTAAATGGATTTTATTGGTTGGTCTTCAGCTAATTTATGTAGTCTTGTACATACACCAAAACCGCATACTCTAAATGAATTAATTCTGTTGGCATTGTTCAGAGTCAGAGGCCCAAGAAACATTGTTCACAGTGTTATTTCACTATTACACTGTACAGTGTTCAGCTTCAAAAAAATGAAAAATCGGTATTTTAAACATAATATTTAAAAATATGTTATGTGCCAAAATAAGCATGAAATAACCCTAATTTGAACAGGTCTTACAATGCTGAGATGACTGAATTTGTTCTATTTCTTTAATTTCTGCTTTTCTTCTTACTTCATTTGCTATTTTGGATGTTTTGCTTGATGAATATGTCATACACTGAATTTAGTTATGTCTATTAAAAAAAAAAAAAAAAGCACAGATCCATACTCTGGACAAAACCTTGAGGGCATTAGGAAAAATAAACTAGGTACCACAGACAACCTCAACAAAACTAAAGCATGCCTTTCACCCAGGAAAACAAATGATTTTCAGTTATATCCTGCTTGTCATTTGTGGTTACACAAAACAATAATTAAATTATGTGCTCCAGGAAACAGGAAGGGGTGGATAAGCAAAACACACAAAAAGCCCCTATGGCCCCTGTTTGTCCAGATTATAGATCAGCATTCTTCAGGAGCTTCTTTTCTTTTATTATAGGAACAAAAATTGGGTTGAAGACACTTGTGATCTTAGGGGTACTGTGATGTATAAAAACATTAAATACTACCTGTCTTTTTCCATAGAATTTTACTTTTAAGCAGCAGCAGCCAACAGTCTTTATATATATGTAAATTGGATCGTGACATTTTCAGCTGAAGTCTTCTACCACTTCATTTTGCTTGTAGGACCAAATGTAAGCAATGGTAGTGGTTACAGTAGTAGTGTAGGTGGTGGTAGTCACAGTATGCTTAACAAAGCCTACGAGGCTGCATTTAGACCCGTCGCGGTCTCTATCCTCACCTCCCACCAGCCCACCTCCACTCCAGTCATACAAGTCTTATTTCAGTGCCCCTGAACGAAGCTCTTCAAGGACCTTTCACACACTGTTCCTTCTGTATTTCTCTTTAAATAGCCAACTCCTGAACATCAGTTTAGCCTTAAGTAAATGCCACATCTGCCAAGAGATGCTCACTTACTGCCCTCTACTCTCAATTTCCATCACTTTCCAGGGCTCCCTTACATAAGGACAGTTTACTTTTTCCTTAGTATCGTTATCACAATTTGTAATTAAACATTTTTTGTGTGTTTGTTTACTGTTTTATCCCCAGCTGCACAGTATGCTCCTTGCAGACAGGGAACGATACCTGCTTAGTTCAACTGCATAAATCCAGTGACTAGATCTTGATAGGCATTTAATATTCGGTAAATACATTCATGAATTAAGTAACTAATGAAAGATCAATCTTCCTACTTATAAATTCCTTACTGTTCTCAGCACAGTATATAGCAAGAATTATTTTTCAATGACAGTTGGGAAGAAGGGGCGAGGTCTCTTCCATCACTGTCTACTGCCCTGACGTATCTTCTAGAGACTTCTATCTCCAAAGTAGGTAGGTTCTGTGAAATACTTGGACCTCCTTAAAGAAATCAAAGAAGGAATCTAACAAGCCTGATAATGAAGTCTTGAAATTTAAGTCTGGGTAAAATCTGCATGTGTGCGGAGGGTGGGAGCAGTAAGTCTCTACTCAGTTAATTCCTTATTTCACTTTTTAGCAACCTCTTCCATGTATTTGGCGTGTATCATTACATTAGAGTTGAGATATTCAGTTCATCACTAAAGTATGTCTCAAAATCTAGCATGGATAATTATAATAAGCATACTCAATTTCTTCCTTTAGTTTCATCAGGAAACATCCTTTCTTTTCATGCCAATAAAACAATCCTCCTGTTGTTCATTGAGCAGCTCCACACCTACACAGATCTGCCCTACAGGTGCCTGGATTTTAATAGTGGTGACTTCATCCTTTTTATATGTCCTTTGCAAAACGAGACAAAAGCTCTGGAGGTAAAAATATTAGAATATGTGGCATTTTGCGTTTGTCTCTAAGTTATGGGCTGAAAAATGCCATAAGATAAATGTGCCCTTATAAAGGGAGAGAAAATTATAGAAAACTGGTGATTTCTTTTACAAGGAGACTTCTTTCTGGCCTTAGATATAATCCTTCTGTCAAACTTAAAATTCTTTTATTTCACCGTTTCTTAGAAAAATATTCAGTAGTAGAAATCATAATGAATCAAGCAGCACCTACATTCAATTAGTTATATAATCTTAGACAAAGTATTAAGCCATAAGGTTTCCCTATTTCTATTTGTAAAATGAGAGGGAAAGTCATAGGTTTATTTTAAAGGATTAAGATACATAATATTCTCTCTGGCAAATGGAAGGCACTCCATAATTGTTAGTCTTGTGACTGTTTACGAGAGAAAACATCCTGATAAGTCCTTGTGTGGTTTAATAGTTTTTAGGCAAATTTAGAAGCCAGGGCAGGTTTAGCAGAAATGAATGACATCTCCTCTGAAGGTCAACCAAGATTGTCTGAGTAAGTTAACAGGACACACAAAGTTCCATTTTACAAGTTCTACCTTCATTAGACTCATTTCTTCTAAAATTCATGTTATACTCAGTATGTTTCATCAGATTATACAACAGGTTACCTACGGCTATACTATGGACTGATCAACATAAAAATCTAAACAAAGTAGTCATTAATTCTTTTCTTGGTTGGTTTATATTGGATAGAATGACATTTAATTCAGGAGATTATATTCATTCCTTGGTGAGAGTATGTCCTCAGGCTGTTGGTTTTGGCTAGTTAGCGCCTCTTGTCCGTTGTTGATTCCAAAACTATTCAGAATTTTCTGATCATCTCTGGAGTTTTTTATACAGAATTTCTGGTAGACTCAATTACTACGGCCTAGAATCCATATAAAATAGACTGTATCTCCGCTCATTTGACTAGGGAATTATAGTTGAGATGGATGATGATCTTGATGAGGAAATTTTAGGTACAATAAAGCAAATTTCTGATGTTCAGAGAAGACTCAGGTCTATATAGAGTACTGCCTCACATGCCACAGGAAACTTGGATGGCCATGTTAGTGGGTGTTTTCTTTTTACAACTTAGAAGATTTATTTTGAGATAGTAACAGTTTGTGATAATCAATCTCTAAAACACACCCCCCAATGATACCCACACTTCCCAGTATTCACAATACAGTATTCCCTTGTATAATTCTCTCCTCTTGAGTGTACGTTGGACATACAGACTTGCTTCGAATGAACCGAATACGGAAGAAATGATGGAATGTCACTTCTAAGATTAGGTTACAAAAGTACTGGGCCTTCAATCCTGAGTGCCATGTGGTGAGGCAGCCCTGTGGAGAAGCCTACATGGCAAGGGATTGAGACCTGCCAACAACCACGTAAGTTTGAGAGCAGAATCTACTTCCACATCAAGTCTTCAGATTAGACTGTAGAGGACAGCCTATAGAGGACAGACAGCTTGACTGTAATCAAATAAAAGACCTTGAGTCAAAGGAACCTGGCTAAGCTGTGCCTAGATTCTTAACCCACAGAAACTGAGACAATAGATGTTTGTTACTTAAGGTCACTAAATTTGGGGGTAACTTGTTATGCAGCAAGCACAGCACAATATATAATACAATGTCCAACTTAGTAATAAGAAGTTGTGATCATTTATCCATTCATTTATTTATTTATTCAACATTCAATAAATGTCCCCCTTTTATCAAGACTGCATCATGCTTTGCGAAGACCTCACATGGGGCTGTATAGCCTCTCACAAAACACAATAGAAGGGTACATAAACCAGACCTCAGGGGAAAAACAAACAGGAAAAGCTCCCTGGGGAAAATGACATCGTGGGTGAAGGCCCTGGAGGTAAGAAAGTACTATCACATTTGAGAAGCTGCAAAAAGTAGAGCTGGCCTGAAGAGTGCACAGTTAATTAGAGAGTGCAGGGCTGTTTGGCAAGGGTGCCGGTTAAGAAGACAGATTTTGGTGTTACATGAATCCAAGTTCATCTCCATGTCCCTGTTCTGCCCCTTCACAACAATGTTAACAAGAACCATTTAAACATCCCCTCTATGCCTCAGTTCTTTCATCTGGAAAAAAAACATTAACAGTACCCATTTCAAAAGGTTGTTAAGAGCATTTGCTATGGTACCTAGGGCATAAAATAAGTGCTGAAAATCGTTGGCTGTTATTATTGTTGTTTTTGTTATTTTTATTAGTAGTATTAGTCACGTGAGAGATCTTCTGAGACATAGCAAGGAATTTTTATATTAATTTAGAAGCAGTGGAAAACCAAGAAACAGATTTGAATGGGGAATAACATGATAAACAATTTAGAACAATCATTCAAACAGCCCCATAAAGAATAAATCTGAGAGGGGCAAGATTGAAGGCTGGAGGTCAGTTAACAGGCTGTTGCAATAATCCAGACAACAGCTGGGGTGCCTAGGACAGTGGCAATGAAGATAAAAGGACACGTATGAAGGATAATGAGAGGTAGAATTCAAATGTTTTGGAACTTGATTTGCTTTGGGAGTGAGATAGAGAATGAGTCCAACTTTATACGAGGTTTAGAGAATGAGGAAATGATATGCATTTTCAGAGACTGAAACCTTAGCAGATGGAGAAGGACTGGCTGGAAAAAGAATTTGTGAATGTGAAATATCATCGACATCATCGACATTTAAGGGACCTCTGACTGACTATACAGATCTGAAATGCAGGAAAATGACTAATTAAACACAGGGCTAGAGAATATTTTGTGTCCCTAGCAAATGAAGGATATGTGAAGCCATCAGCAATTTTTTTTAAAGAGGTCCAATTACCTATGTACAAAATCTAAAAATCATCAATAGAATCTTGAATCCTGCAAAAGAAACTTAGAAGCAGCAGCCAAAAATGAAAAAGGATAAAAGAAAAACAAGATGTTACAGAATCCACTGGATGAGACTCCTTCTAGAAAAAAATAGTATCAGACAAGAGAGTCAAGTGGTGCAATAAATAAGGTAAGGACTGATAAATGTCTTGTGGATTTCCCATAGGAAGGTCACTGAGGACTTCACCGAGAGCAGTTCCTACGGAAGGTTGGGGCAGAAGTCAAAATGCAGTGAACTGAGGAATGAGAAGATAAATTATTTTAAAGAAGTTTGGCTACAGGGTAACCTTGGGTTTAGAACTGTTACTTTGTTTTTGTTTTAATGGAAGGAACATGTATCTGTTAATGGGGGAGGGGGAAGGGGGGAAGAGAACCAGAGCTCAAGAGAGGAAATAGTCTCAGTGAGAAGATGGCTACAGATGCAAGATTCTTTAAAGGTTTGGTGCTTGGAAGATAGGAATGTTCCCATATTGGAGTATGTAACTATACTCTGAAGTTAGAGATAAGACCATATTTAAGAGTGGAGGTAAAAATGGTGGGGTTAGACCAGTGGTTCTCAACCAGAGGATGATTTTGTCCCCCCTCCAGGCAACATTTAGCAATGTCTGGAGACATTTTGTTTGCTACAACTAGGGGGTAAAATACTGTCATCTAGTGGGTAGAAGACTGGGATGCTGCTAAACAGTGTCCAAGGCACAGGACAGTCCCTCACAATATCTAGTCCAAAATGCCAATAGTGCCAAGGTTAAGAAACCTGGGCTAGACATTTAAGGAGAGAGGAAAAGGTTTAAAATATCCACTGAGGAGAATGGGGAGCTCACAGTGGAATCACAGTATGCTTGCTTTACAACATTCAGGGCCCAGTGAAGAATGAAGACCAGTATTTTTAAAGTACAATAATCTACACTGTTGTATACTTTTCTCCAGCAGTGTTAAGACTGAATATAGGCTCAGAGAAGTGAAAAGTTAGACTGGTAACATGAATGAGGTTTTACTAACTGGGTTTAATAGAAGGACAAGGGAATTAAAGTTATTGGTAAGAGATCCATGATCCACTGAATTGATGGATCATGGTATCTAAGTAAAGTGTGAAACAAAAGGTAGCTGAAAGAGAGAAGACAGTGGGATTAGAGTTTCCTATAAAATTTAAATATGTGCAGTGAGAGTAATTTAGTATAAGATAAGGAAAGGTAAAATATTGTGGTCAGAAGTTAAGAAATAGCCTTAGTATTTATTTTTCAGCACAGTTAAGATGATGGCTATATCCAGACTGGGCCCAACAGGTAGGTAGATGAAGTGCACTGAAAACAACGGACACTGGAAACGAGAAGGGCAGGACCTGAGAAGCGAAGGCACTGAAAAAAAAAATCACAGAGCGCCAGTTACACACCATTGTGTGTATCCCTAAATTCCACATCATATCATTATTTAAACAATGATGTGAAAACATACATGGACCCAATGTATCACTGCAACACTACATACAACAGCCAGGACACAAAAGCAACCTAAATGTCCATCAACAGATGAATGGATTAAAAAGATGTGGTAGGGCTTCCCTGGTGGCGCAGTGGTTGAGAATCTGCCTGCCAATGCAGGGGACACGGGTTCGAGCCCTGGTCTGGGAAGATCCCACATGCCACGGAGCAGCTGGGCCCGTGAGCCACAATTACTGAGCCTGCGCATCTGGAGCCTGTGCTCTGCAACGAGAGGCCACGACAGTGAGAGGCCCGCGCACCGTGATGAAGAGTGGTCCCCGCTTGCCACAACTAGAGAAAGCCCTTGCACAGAAACGAAGACCCAACACAGCCATAAATAATAAATAAATAAAATAATTTTAAAAAAAAAGATGTGGTATATACATATATAATGGAATACTACTCAGCCATAAAAAAGAATGAAATAATGCCATTTGCAGCGACGTGGATGGACCTCAAGATTGTCATACTGAGTGAAGTACATCAGACAGAGAAAGATAAATATCATATGATATCGCTTATATGTGGAATCTTAAAAAATGGTACAAATGAACTTATTTACAAAACAGAAATAGAGTCACAGATGCAGAAAACAAACTTATAGTTACCAAGGAGGAAAGGGGGGGAGGGATAAATTGGGAGACTGGGATTGACATATATACACTACTATATATAAAATAGATAACTAGTAAGGACCTATTGTATAGCACAGGGAACTCTACTCAATACTCTGTAATGGCCTATATGGGAAAAGAACCTAAAAAAGAGTGGATATATGTATATGTATAACTGATTCGCTTTGCTGTACAGCAGAAAGTAACACAACATTGTAAATCAACTATACTCTAATAAAAATTAGGAAAAAACCACACAAAACCATGAATAAACAAATTTCTCTCTTAAAACAGAGTTGGGAGACCAGAAGGGGGAGCCCTCACACCCTGCAACTACAGCTGAGCCCAACAAGAAGAAACGGTCCTCTTCTCTCCTGGCGAGGACTCAGCAAATAGAAACCATGGGCTGTCTATTTACTCTAGCCCTCCCAACTTCCTTGCTCCTTCTATAAAAGTGTCCTTCCCTTGCTATGCGGGGACTTGCATGTGGCTTGTCATGGTTGCAGACCCCAAATTTCAATTGTCTGTTTATCCTGAAGAAACCTATCTTTGCTGAAGAGATATCTGGCAGTCTATTTGTTTTAGATCAATAATTACCAATCATATACAGGAAAAGCAGCAACAAAAAGAGACTATCATAATAATTGTAACAAAAAGGACTCTTTGTAGAATCTAACACTGGGAAGACCAAGGAATGAGTCACACAGGATGCATCAGTTGGGTACTCAACAAGAGTGTAGAACCCAGCTCTCTAAACCTAGGGTTGATAGCCAGTCCCAGTAACACTCTTTCAGGGTTCCATCTTATTGGCTCCTGCACTGAATGGATAAAGCATTAATGAAATTATCCAAGAGTAGAAGACTATTTTTCAGGCAAAACGTTGCCTCACGAGGTCAGACAATGGGAAGTTATCTACACTTAAATATCCTGCAGGATGCAGCAGAGAAATTAGGGCACAGAACTTAGGAACAGATTCTTAACAGGTGGATTTGAGATAGAAAGCAAAGAACAAGGTGCTAAAAATTCCAGCAACAGAGGAGGAATACTCAGAAAGTCTACGAATAAAGGCAACTTGGAAAAGAAGATTGTAGTATAACCTTTACACCCAAGAGACAGCTGAGGTGGCTGCCATTTCTTTCCAGCTTTAGATTGTTGCTCCAAACGCTACTGGTAGAATTTAGCACTGACTGCCATCAAAACGACCACGGGGAGCTTGTTAAAAACTGAAATTCCAGAACTTATCCCAGATGATTCACTAACTATTTACACATTCCAGGAATCTATGTATTTAACAGTTCATGTATTTAATACAGGACTGAAATTTGGGAACTCGTAGTATCTACTACTTAATACTGTCACACCTTCATCTCACCTGATGAGTTGAGATGTTAACAATAGATGTCATTGTTAAGTCTCTTATAGCTCATATTCATTGAAAACTTACGGTATGGCAGATGCTTTTCTAAGCGCATTAAAATACATTTTTAAAGTTCAGTTGTCCCAACAACTTTACAGTGCAGTTGTTATTAACATTTTCAATTTAACATAAGGAAATTAGGCAATAAAACAGACATCTGAGCACTGGCAATCTGATACCAGAGCCTGTTCTCTTTACTGACTGTGCTATCATGATAGAACTAGCTTACTAAAATAAACCTTTTCCCTTCGCTTTCAACTAGAATTATGTATGTTGTTAAAAAGCCATGACATGTTGATCATAAACCCAGGCAGTTACACATTTTAATGAAAACAAGGAAACTGATGAAAACAATAAAATCAGCTTGGCAAGCAAAACATTTCAAAGCACAAAACTGTCATAAAAATAATGGATGTCCTTAGGGGTAAAAGTAGTAAATAATTCCTATACACCTCCTCACACTCACAGCTACTTCTTGCATTTCCTTAACCCTAATATTAAATATGAGGTTGACTTGGACATTGATCAGTTCAAAAAAGGGAGGGGGGGGCAAGAAACATCCATTCACTTATTCAATATCATAATTATCCTATCTTTTGCATATCTGTTTTTCTCTTTTCTTTTTCTCTCTTCTTAATCTCTTTCTTTTCTTCATGTATTCAACAAACTTTAGTAAGCATCTAGCATGTGCTGGGCACCGTGGCTCTCAAGACAAGTGTCAACCTCACGCAGGGGCTCATGTGCACCAGGGCGGGGGGTGGCTTTCTAAAGAAGTCACACTGACGCTGAATTTTAAAGGAGAAATAGAACTCGGAGAATGAAGGTGGGGAGGAAATCCAGAAGAGGAGTGGAGAAGGGGAACGAATTGTATTTCAAGTCAAAAGTGATGGCAAAACAGAGGATTTCATTACAGCAAAATAAGAAAATTAGCTTGAAAGTACTTTTATGCCTTCTCAAGGAAGGCATCTTTGTACGATAAAAATCTGTGGCAATCAAATGTATTTTATCAAACTGGATCTTTGAATACTTACATTTAATTCATTTTTTAACATTTCTTCAAGACGATGACCTACATGTTCTTCATCTTCTTTTGTGTCCATAACTACACAAATTTGTTGTGAAATGCTTTCTGAGATAAAAAAGAAAAAAAAATTTTAAGTTTCAAACAGAATATGGAACAAAGCCCTAGTATGCTGAAACCTATACTAACCCGCTGTTCATAACTATTGAACAAGAATAGGGAGGTGTGGACTTTGGGCCAAGTGGAGTGACTTGGACTGCACAGAGATGTCCTGGACTCAACTGACCATCCAAGCCAGTAAATCTATGTATTTAACATTTTGTGGGTGGGTAACCAGGACATCATGTAAGCAACAGAAATAAGAGATCTCTGGATATATTTGAAGAGAGTAACTGCAGGTGACAGCTACTTGGCTCAAGAATTCAATCCTTCCACATTTACAAGAAATCTCCCAGAATCTGACGGAATCCCATCTCCCAGGCAGCTCCTCTGGTAAGGCCATAAGATGTCTCCTGCGTACAGCTCACTGTGCCACCTGGTGCCCTGGCTACGCACAGCATTTTCCTTGCCATTCCAGTCAATTCAATTAAATTCCTGCCTGTTTAACTATTACCATAACAAATGAAAATAGCCAAAAATAGATTTTCTTCAAATTTGGAAGGCTTGAGATGATATAATTTAAAATCACAAGCTGTATGACATAGTGATATTCACCTTTGTAAACCCTGGATGCACTCTCCCCAAATATGTGCAGTCCTCCTTTACAGTAAACAGATCTAAAATACTACGAAATGGCTATATTGCTGCCAGTTAAGAACACATTTCATGGTATTATGTCATGGATTTTTTTAAAAGCCTAATTTTAAATAGGAGTCCCAAACCAAAAGTTAGTTTAACTTATGACCTAGCTGCTTCTTACACAGGCAACTCCACATAACAGGCTCTCTAGAAACACTGTTCTAGCAATAGTTAATGATTCTTCTCCAAAAAGCTGGGGAGGACCAAACTTTTTTTTCTTTTTCAATAAATCATAGTTGTTTTATTAATTCTAAGAGAGATTTTTGTTTTGTTTTGTTTTGGTTTGTTTGGGCTCGCCACGCGGCATGTGGGATCTTAGTTTCCCAACCACGGATCAAACCCATGTCCCTGCATTGGAAGTGTGGAGGCATGGAGTCTTAACCACTGGACCACCAGGGAAGTCCAAAATATTTAAAATAATAACGTCACCAGTTAATGGTATTCCTGTTACTACCTACCTCCCACTTATCAATAATAGTATATGTTCCAAGAGCCATACCCGATATTCACACCATTTCTCATGATGACCCTGCAAACAATATTATTGTGAATCTATGTGACAGATTCAGGAAACGACTTGAGAGAAACAAAGTAACTTGCCCAAGATCACAGGGTTATGAGTAGAAGAAAAAGAATTCAAATGCAAAGAAATTAAGCTTACGAACACACAGCTATTCTATGGCACTAAAATGAAAAGAAAAAGACATCTGACATGAATTGAACATCAAGCATTTTCATATGAGGTCCTAATGCTTCATAGTTATTATCTTATTTAATGCCTCAAAATAAATATGTATTATAAGCTATGTATTATAATTCCTGTTTTTACTCACAAGGTACTTAAATCCAGGTCTTCCCAAAGCTTCTGCCTTTTCTATCATGCTTCCTACCTTACAATAATTTCTGTAAAAGAATGTGAAACGGTCTTCACTCTTTTATACCCTACAAATTCAAGAAAACTAATATAAGCGTAGTAATTCAAATGGATTAAGAGGACACTTCTCTGCTGGATACAGATCTGCCACAATTATATTATCTTAAAATCATTTCATTTTTTATCATTTTTCATCATTTCACTTTTAGGACTGGGTTCACCCATCAGTAAGGTTCCTACCAACTTGAAAATGTCTATAATTTTAAGTTACACAAGCCTAATAAAATTAAATATAATAAAGAACACAAATGGATGGTACAGATATTAAGTGCTATGGAACATCACTGTGATTAGAAAGGTAAATTGGTTGACAAGATTAAATAAATCTTTATGCTAAAATGAGCTAGGAGCTCACTCTTGAAAGTTAAACTTTGCTTAGTAGAGCCAAGGGGCTTGAAAGTGATGAAGAGAAACAAGATTTTTTAAAAATTTAATGTATTGGGGTAGAAAGAGTACAAGCATAAACTTATTGTGACAAGAGACAAGATAAGTACTCAAAAAGTCATGGAATGATTTAGCAGTGAGCTATGAAGTGGTATACTCAGTGAAGCCAGAACATGAAGGTCCCATGCTTTCCTGAATACCTAGAGTGTCCTGAAAGCTTTAGATGTAACTATAGTATGAGCAGTAGCTTTTGAAAACCAAGTTAATTCAAATGTATGTATTGTATTCTCTTAAATATTTGGAGAAATTTGGACTTTGTAATGTCCTAGCAAAAATCCAGTTACATTTCCAAATGCTTCTTTCACACACACCAAAAACATTATAATAAAAAATTTAATGTGTAAGTAATTTACTACATATATAATATGATGGCACCACAATAATTCTGACTAATTTATAAAATAATGCATAAACAATACTTTTTAAAACAAAACACAACATATGCAGATTTCCCTTCCTTGTTTCATCATATATCCTTTCTAGAATTCCAAGCTCTATCAAATGTAAATCAACAATAAATTAAAACTGACATTATCCCCCTCCAAAACTGAGATACAGTTAGCCCTTGAACATGGGTTTGAACTGCGAAGTGTCCACTTATACACAGATATTTTTCAATAGGAAATAGTATACAGTGCTGTATGATCCTCAGTTGGTTAAACACACAGATAGGGAGGGCTGACTAAAAATTATACGTGGATTTTCAATTTTGTGAGGGTCAGTGCCTCTAACACCCATGTTGTCCAAAGATCAACTGTATAAATAAAATTAAGTAACTCAAAATCAATTTGGCATTAATTTTTTGCCATGTGTCAGCTGTTCTAAATAGCTTTTTGTTTGGGAATCTTTGCTTGAGGGATCTTAGTTCCCCTATTAAGGGATGGAACCGGGGCCCCCTGCAGTGGAAGCGCGGAGTCCTAACCACTGGACCGCCAGGGAAGTCCCTCACCTGCTTTTTGGACAAAAATGACATCTTTAAAATCGCAAGCCTTTCAATTATAAACATAATATATTCCTCTATTTATTGAGATCTTCCTTAATTTTTCTCAGTGTTTTATAGTCTCCAGTGTAGAGTCTTTTTGCAATTTTTGTTAAATTTCTAAGAAACATTATTGATGCTATTGTAAATAATATCTTTAGTTGCATTTTCTACTTGTTGATGTACAAAAATATCTTAAGATTTCTATACAGTCTTTGCATTTAGTAACTGCTAAATTCACTTATAAATTCTAAGGTTTTACAAGTTATTTCAGATTTTTTATATATACAAACATGTCAATTGTGAACAAAATTTTAATTCCTTTTTTCCAGATCATAATTTTTTAATCTGATAATGCAACTTTTAGAATTTTGCTTCTATGTTCATGATAAAAATTAGCCTGTAATTTTACTCTTATAAGGTCCTCGTCAGAGGTTTATTAAACATTTACACTGCCTTCATGTAGTGGGTTGGAAAGTTCTCTCTTTTTCTATTTTCTGAAGAAATGTGTATGACGTGTTATTTCTTCTTTTCAATCGTTTTGTAAAATTCACTGGTAAAAGCCATCTGTCTTTGTGGTAGCAGTTTTAATTAGATTCAATATCTTAAATGGATGAACAACTTTTCCTAGTTGTATTTGCCTATGAATGTGTTCATTTAACCTAAATTTAAGTCTATTAGCATAAAGCTTTGGACTGAATGTTTCTGTTCCCCCAAAATTCATGTTGAAGCTTTAACCCCCCTGCGTGATGGTATTAGGAAGTAGAGTCCTTGGGAGGTAATTAGGTTTAGATGAGATCGTGAAGTGAAGATCATCTCATAGGGTGAAGTCCACATGATGGGATTAGTGCCCTTATAAAAAGAGGAAAAGACACCAGACCTTCCTCTCACATCCATGTGAGGATTCAGCAAGCAGGTAGCTGTCTGCAAGCCCTGAAGAGAGCCCTTATCTGGAAAATGAATCAGCTAGCACCTTTATCTTGGAATTCCCAACTTCCAGAACTGTGAGAAATAAATTCCTGTTGTTTAAGCCATCCAGTCTATGGTATTTCATTATGGCAGCCCAAGCTGATGAAAAAAGTTGCTCACATCTCATTGCAATGTCTATAGGATCATCACTGATGCTCTTTTTTCATTTCTGATAATAATTATTTGAGCCTTCAATATTTTTCATCATCACTTTTGCCAAGGTTTTATCAATTTTATTAACATTTTCAAAGAAAAGTTGTGTTGATTCTCTCTTATGCTTGTCTTCTAACTCATGAATGTTTACTATTTTCTTCAATATCTTCTTCATTCTACTATCTATAGATTTAGTTCACTGTTCTTTTCTAATTTCTTACAAAAGAAAAAAAATAGTGGGCTTTTGTGCTTTTCCTTTATTCTAATACAGTCAACCCTTGAACAATACAGGTTCGAACTGCGAGAGTCCACTTACACCTGTTTTTTTTCAATACGTACATAGTACAGTACTACATGAGTGTGACTGGTTAAATCTACAGATGCAAAACTGTGGACACAGAAGGCCAACTGTAAAGTTATCCACAAATTTTACACTGTTAGGAGGGTCAGGTTCCAAACCCCATGTTGTTCAAGGGTCAACATTTAAGGCTCTAAATTTTCCTCTAATTACAGCTTTATTTACACATCAAATATTGTGATATTTTTCAGTTTAAATTATTTCATTTTCAATTTAAAAGATTTCATTCATTTTTTTCTCACTTTATATACTTCTAGCTTCCGCTGTGATTTCTCATTTGACTCATGGATTATTAATTTTATTGTCTTTATTAGTCTGCTATTGTGCAAGAAGTTGCCATAAATTTAACAGATTAAAACACCCACTGAATATCTCACAATTCTATAAGATAGAGAGGAGAAAGCTAGAGAGAGAGAGAAAGAGCAAAAGACAGCATGAGCATACACAAGAAGAAATGATAATGAGCTCACACATAAAGAAATGATAGAGCAAATGGGGCAAAATGTAAAAAATCAGTGAACTGGTGATCTGGGTAAAAGACAGATGGATGTTATATGTACTATTCTTGCATCTTTGAAGTTTAAAAGTATACTAAAATAAAAAAATATTCTAACCCCCCCAAGAAACAAATAAGATACAATTAAAAATAGATTTATATACACACACATACACACACATAAATAGAAGACTTTAAAATTCATCTCTCTAAAGTTTTAATTACGTGAGGTGATGGATTTGTTACCTAACCTTATTTGTGATAATCATTTCACAATATATGCATGTAACAAACCATCATACTGTACAACTTAAAATGTTTTACATCAATTATATCTCAATAAAGCTGGATAAATTTATTAAAAAATTAAGTCTGTTCATTAAAGATCAACTGAGCAAAACATAATTAAAGACCTAGATTCAAGACAATGTAACAATAATGAACAAAGTCAATCTTTTATCATGTTGGTTTCTGTATTGTCTGCTGACTTCTTGCAATTCCCAGTTACTTGTATTCCACATGGAAGTCTGTGCCAGACTGGCCACTTTCTAATAGTGTCTACAGTCCATATCAATATCATTTAGCACCAACAATGATAAATTTTCTATCCAGCTACGGTCATTTATGTGAGGTCGTAATGTGAGGTTTATAAAAGGTTTCTCTATCTTAAAAAAAACATAAAAATTACCTACGATAGCTGATTAATCCCATCAAAATGGTATAAGTCTTTTTGAGTATAAAAATTTGGGGATAATTCGGGGATAATTTTGTAGTTTTCTCTCATCTCCATATTGTGGCAACTGAAGGATGACGAATTTAGGGAGAAAAAAAATGTGTTGGGTTACGCATTTCCCTTTGATATTTCAGTGTGAAATTTTTAAAGAAACCCCAACCCACTCAACTCCTACTCTGATCTGCATGGCTCACTGGAGTTTACAATTTAGCCATTTCGTGCCCAATATTTTAAAGGCAATATTATAAGAATAAAATGCAATGTTTATATCTCAATTATAAGTATGAGGCACTTCTTGGGTATCCAATATTTGTTAAATTATTGAGGTAAATGCAATTTTTCAAAATCTTATACAAATTCTGTATCTGAAAATAGTATATTCATACTTTGACAGCATTTTACATGTATGAAACGAGATGAGAGACTAACAATTACTATGTAAAGCCAAATTTTCTATAAGGAGTTTATAAGTATCTAAAAGAAAAACAGGAGACATGGGAATAATAAAAGATACTACATGAGGATTAATGAAGATTGTATGAATTAATATGTGTAAAGTTATGCAGAATGCTTTGTACAAGTATATCCCCAATAAATATTCACAGAATAAATGCTATCATGGTCATATACATTCATTATGAATATAAGTTAAGATTCCTTTTATCTTACCAAAATACAACCCATCTCTAATTCCAAATGGTGCCTTGTGGTCTTAACATTTCAGAGTTTGATAAACAATCCCTATCAACTTTGTCCCACTGCTTTTCAAGTTTCAAAGTTTCACCAAATATGCAGTAGTTTTATATAGTAATGGAATACACATCTTGAGTAATCAATAGTCCCGTTTTCATCACTTAAATCCTCTGAAGCTAAAATGGATACCTTCTAGCTCTAATCGTTCATATCTTTAGTTTGTCCACTAGACCTAGGCTGAAACAGCTTACATGATTTCTATTAATGATTCCACAAACATGCACTGACAGGCTTAACTGAAAATGTTGATGTACTTAAGATCTTCATCAAAAACAGGCATCTGCCATAACTGTACTTGTACCATGCAGATGGAAGGCCAAAATGGGAAAGAATGTAAGCTGTAGGAACAGGGCTCAAATAAATTGAACCTCCTCTCTTCCACAGTTATTCTAGTATCCCCCAACTCACGAAGAAGGGAAAAAAGGCACATTATTTAAAATTCACTTTCTTCATGAACCACAAAACACTTTCCAATCATTAATATGATTAATCCTTATTATTTCTCAATGCAAACAAAGTATTTAACAACTTCCTTGAGGTTAATGATGAAATCAAAAGAAAAAAGAAGTCTTTAGAATTCCTGATCTGCTGTTCTAACTATTAATAAAGCACTTCTTAGAAACATTTAGAGTTTAAAATAAAAACAATAGCACTGGGGAAAAACCATAAAGTCATTTCACTTCCTGGAATCATAAACACTCTAAAACAAGAATCTACTCTTTGTTCTCGCCCCAAAAAAGACCTAAGGATAAATTGGAAAAACATTGAAATTAATTTTAAATCATACCTGACCAGTCAACTTGATGACTAATATTATTCTCTGAGTTTTAGTTTTCATACTACCCTCTCTTTTAAACAGCTTTTAAAAAATCTTTCTAAAAGGCACCTGTGTCACATGATGAAATATTTTGATATCTAAACCACTAGGGTACATCCCTCCCCCCAAAATCATTTTTAACAAGTACTCTGATTTACACTGAATAACTTCATTTATATATCACATCTAGTGTCGCACAGCTCTCATAGTGACAACATAAAATTCAAACTGGAACATAACTTGGAAATTGACAGGTTAGAATTAAAAGCTGTAAGCATTAATTAATAAGCTCAAAATTTTCAGTTAATACCTCATCCCCATGCATGACAACTTATAAATGGTCAAAGAATATGTATGATTGCCAATAATTAATAATAATGCCAAAAATAAATAACGTGCAACTTGATTTTACTTTACTGGCTATAATGATTAATTTTGTATGTCAACTTGCCTGGGACACAGGGTGCCCAGATATTTGCCCAAACATAATTTGGGTATTTGTCATGGTATTTTTAGATGAGTTTAACATTTATATCTGTAAACTAAGTAAAGCAGATTGCTCTCTCTAATGTGCGTGGGTCTCATCCAATCATTTTAAGACCTGAATAAAAGAAAACGTTGACCGTCCCCCCAAGTAAGAGATGATTCTCCTGTATAACAGCCTTCAAACTGAAACATGGCTCTTCCTGATTCTACAGTAGTCTGCTGGCCTTTGGACTTGAACTGGGACATTGGCTTTGTAGATTTTGGACTTGTCAGTCTTAATAATCTGTAATCATGTAAGCCAATTCCTTATTGTGTGTGTATATATCTCATTTGTTGTGTTTCTCTGGAGAACTCTAACTAATTCACTGGCAAAAAAATTTTAAGCACTCTTCAACAGATAACTCATAATTCTAAAGTCCTGACCAGAGGATTCCCACCTCCATATATTTCATACAGGGCAACATATAATCACCCACAACACGTTGGGCTTTACACCTCATTCTTCAGCCACCAAATAATACCACCTACAATTCCCTGGACACATCATGATCTTTGCAATAATGTTCATGATCCCCCCGCCTGCAGTGCCATTACATTTCTTTGTCTAATTCTCCAATAAGGACTACATCAAGCATCATCTGCATTAGTAACTCTAGGCAAATGTTTTAGATGTATTTTGGTGAGAGGAGAAGAAAAAAGGAGGGAGGAACAGAACCACCAGGAAGAATTTTGTGAAACTACAGTACCCCCCCATCTCCAAACCCCCAATTCTGATACATAATGATATCTCTCTCAAACACGTATAACCACACAACTAGGATTCTCCTTATATCCAGGTAATCACTGCATTGCTGAATTTGAGTGTTCATGGGAAAAGGCCCCTCAGCGTAGTTTCAGAAGTGGAAAGAAATCCACATGTACTGTGACCCTAGTAAGTCTGTTGGCAAAGCAGACAGTCAGATAGTACACACCAACAGAGCCATATCAGTTCCTTACAGCCAGCAATCATTCTGGTTGTCAGTGCATTCATTCTGATTATTTAGTACTCACGACATTCTATAATTATTGCTAATATTGCTTTGGCTTTTTACTACAGTAGATACTTTTATACATTATTTCATTTAATCACCACAACAACCAAGGAGAGAAATTATTCTCCCCATTTTACAGATGAGTTAAGCGAGGCTATAAAGCCAGTAAGTTGCCCAAGGTCATACTGCCATGAATTGTGAACTTTAAGCTTTCTAACTCAAGTCCACGTGAAGTTAGCATCCTAAACGATATTTTTCCCTCTCATACTGTTCTACATTTTTATTTTACTTTCATTATAGTTTTTACATTGGATTATATTATCTATTTGTCTTTCTCTCCCACAAAATCACAAACTCCTAACTCTGTAACTTATAATTTCCCAACATTACCCCCAGGTTTTAGCACAGGGCACCAAGAAGGTATTGAACATTGATTAGTTTCCATCTCTGGGCTACGAGCATAACTAAAACACTGTTAGGGTGTGAATTGTGTCCCCCTCAAAATGTGTATGTTGGAGCTCTAAACCCCAGTCTCTGAGAATGTGGCTGTATTTGGAGATAGGCACTTTAAGAGCCAATCAAGTTAAAATGAAGACATTAGGGTGAGCTCTAATCCAACATGACTGGTGTCTTTATGAAAAGAAGAAATGTGCACACAGACATGCACAGAGGGAAGACTCTGTGAAGACACAGGTAGAAGACGGCCATCCACAAGTCAAGTAGAAAAGCGTCAGAAAAATCCAACCCTGACAAAATCATGATCTTAGACTTCCAGCCTCCAGAATTGTGAGAAAATAAATTTCTTTTGTTTAGGCAACCCAGTTTTTGTACTCTGTTATGAACTAATATACAAATTCTCTTATCTAAAATTTGTTGAATAAAAATTAGCATTGTTGAATAAAAGACTATATCTCATATCTCATTTTCTAGAAGAGGATGCAAAACAAATTTGTGAATATAAGAAGTAACTAGATATCTAGAAAGAGATCAGGAAATTATATCAGGAGACTCTAACTTCAGAGAAATGAAATTTTAAAATGCAACAGTTTTGCTTCAAAACAAATAACTTTAAATATAAAAACATTCCTAACTTTGAAATAGCCAGGCTAAAATACTTATCTTAAATCTCTATTTTCTAGAAGAAAAAGTAAAAAATAAGGTCAGCCTTAAAAAAAATGCCTTCAATACAATGTAACTCCAAGTTTTGTAGACTTAACATTTAAGAATCATATTCACTTTACTAGGTACACACACATTATTTTCTCTATCATTTGAGAATATACAGATATACATACATTTACTAGTTTCCATATGGAAAGAAGTAGAAAATATTTAATTATGCACATGAAGGTGACCTATGATTAAGAGAATTTTTTTGAAAGAAACATCTGAATTCATTTGTAGTATTCTGCTCAATACCAACACTAAAAATTATTTATTTAAAAGAGAAAAAAAAGGAATTCTTGAAAAGTGGCACTGAGAGCAAAGGAACAGTTTTTAATTTCTAAGAATCCCCATATAAAAACAAAATTGAATAGCAAAATCAAAAACTCATGGACAACATTTTCAATAAACTTAGATACAAAGGTTTCATCATAACCCTCATGATGCAGCCAAATGAAAACAAACCAACAACAATGATGCAAGACCTGAAATACTGGACTCTATCTGGGAACAAGTAGAGGGATCAGTAAAACAGGGTGTCTGACAGATTGGTTAATAGAAGAACCTTAAAGTTTGCCAACAGATAGTCACTGAAAATTTAAGAAGAGCAGCCCTAACTGGAGGAGTTTTACCCACGAAAATAACTTTTTGTGGGGTTAATACAAGAGAACTTGGTTAGGTCTGAAAGAAAAGTGTACATACTGTGAAAATTGACACACCACCTTCAGCATAGGGTCCAACTAAAAGAGAACTTGGAAGTGGAATCAAAATTACACAGGACGGGCTTCCCTGGTGGCGCAGTGGTTAAGAATCCGCCTGCCAATGCAGGGAACACGGGTTCGAGCCCTGGTCTGGGAAGATCCCACATGCCGTGGAGCAACTGAGCCCCTGCGCCACAACTACTGAAGCCCGCGCACCTAGAGCCCATGCTCTGCAACAAGAGAAGCCACCGCAATGAGAAGCCCACACACCACAATGAAGAGTAGCTCCCGCTCACCACAAGTAGAGAAAGCCTGCATGCTGCAATGAAGACCCAATGCAGCCAAAGTCAAAAGAAAGAGAAGAGCCACCTGAAAGTGTGATAGGAGAACAGAGCCATAAAAATATTAGAATAGTGCTTCCACATTTGTGGACACCACAAGAAGGCAACAAAAGAGGGAGATCTTTGAGCTATCGTCAAAACTGTCTTCCTCTTCAAATTCAAGAAAATTAACTTCACATCCAAATGAATAATGGAAAAATATCAAAGCCAAACCCCACACAAAATTATTATAAGCAAAAAGACAATAAGGAGCAGAATAACACCTTTAAAAATAATGAGAACATGCCAGAAAGATGTGCCCATCAAACCAATCAAAACTGTAATCTATTTCAAAACAAGCTAAAAACCATTGAGCTAATGAAACAACACATGAAACAACCATTTGATTTGGAATTTTAAAAATTCAAATCAAATTAGGTTGCAGAACTCAGAAAAGAGCTCAAAATAGAAGAAAAGATCATTTAAGAAATGAAGACTATACTAGAAGTGACACACGTATAAAACTAACAAATAATACTTTAAGAGAAAAAGGTAAAAATAAATTTTTTTTAAATAAACATTCAATATAAAGTAATAAATATTAAAGTTAGGTAAAGATGATCTAACATAAACATAATAGAAATCTATAAAGAAAAAAGAGACTACTAAAAATTATACACAAACACCCATACACACACAAGTACATCACATATCAATACCTGCAAATATTTACCAATAAAAATCAATACCAAGGGCTTCCCTGGTGGCGCAGTGGTTGAGAGTCTGCCTGCCGGTGCAGGGGACACGGGTTCGAGCCCCGGTCTGGGAAGATCCCACATGCCGCGGAGCGACTAGGCCCGTGAGCCACAACTGCTGAGCCTGCACGTCTGGAGCCTGTGCTCCGCAACAAGAGAGGCCGCGACAGTGAAGGGCCCGCGCACCGTGATGAAGAGTGGCCCCCGCTTGCCGCAGCTAGAGAAGGCCCTTGCATAGAAGCGAAGACCCAACACAGCCAAAAAAATAAACAAATAAATAAGCCAGGAGCTCTTAAATAAATAAATAAATATTAAAAAAATTAAAAAAATAAAAATAAAAATCAATACCAAGACATTTTCTAGCAAAATTACTAGACTTAAAAAAAAAATCATTCCTTGGGCACATAGACAAAAAGAACAGAAACAGGTAACGGAATAAAAATGAGATAATCTTTAGGACTTTACGTAAGAAAAATAGAGGAACATATTTAAGTTATGCCAGGGAAAATATATGAGCCAAGAATTTTACATTCTGCAAAACTAACCTTCAAGTGTAAAGCACAAGCAGTTATCAACGTGAATTAAGTAAACAGTTTCCCAGGAAACTTTCCTAAGAAATGTACCAGAGCTCAAGCTTCGGATAACCAAAGTCTAGAGAGATGTGAACAAAATTATCGATGAATAGCATAAAACAGAGTTACTAGCAGAACTGCGACTAAATAAGAGCTAAAGTTAAAACAGGACAGTGTATAACAGCTATACAACCGGAAAACATACAGTGTAAACAAAAAAATGGAGTAGGAGAGTAAATGGGGAGAGTATATGTAGGAAAAATTGTTTAAACTTTTATGGAAATAACATTGGTTTATAGCATTAATATTGACACTTTGAGACCTAGGGTGTGCACTGCTGAATAAAACGAATGAACATTTACAAAATATTCTATTATTCCCTATAGCTTTGAGAATCATGATTCTCAATGTGTGCGAAATAAGATACAACTTAATATTGAACTGGAAGTACCATTATGAACTTATGAAGTATTTTATCTTTATGAAACACACACAAAATAATTGGTAACTTTAGAGAATGATGATTCTTTTGCTTGAAAACTGATAAAGAAAAATAATCAAGCATTTATTTTTGTCACATAAACTGTACCACTGGGTAAGTAAATAGTAGATGAGTAAAGTTTATTTATGAAAGTACCTCAATACCTGAAAACTAATTAATAGAATTCGAATATATATATCATGATTCTGAGCCACCCACACAACCTCTTAACAATATAGGCATTAAGTATCAATGGCTGCTATCATCACAAAATTATGTAACCAGACATTAGGTGTCTCCTAACAAAAAACTCACACCATCTCTAGTCTTGAGAAAAAAGATGAAACTAAATCTGACCAAACTTGTAGATCCAGCTATGACTTTGTAGATGACAGAAAAACGTAAAGAACTGTACCATGCATAAATATGCACCCATCAAAATTCAAAAGAGAAGAAAAGCTACGAGTTACATGGCCTAAATTCAGCAAAAGACAAAGTGCAAGCAAAATAAAGGTATAAGGAACCTGTAGGTTGAGATTTTAAATGTCGTTTAAAAAAATTATCACAACCAAACTGCAGTGTTGAGGGATGCACATTTGAGTGATAAAGTTCAAAAGAAATATGAGGAGGAGATTGCTATAAAATCTGGTTAGCTACTACAAAATACAGGAAAGGGCTTCAGAGGTGCGTGGCAAAGTTCTCTTCATGATCTGGGTGATGTTATGCAGACATGTGCACTATTCTTTAAGCTACAAATTAGTTTTAGATTTCGGTATCTGTGGGTTATTTGACAATAAAAAGTTTTACGAAATAAAAAAAAAAATTACCTGAAAGTACATTAGTCTTTTCATCTGTACTTCTATTCATTCAGAAAGTACCTTTATATGTGATCAAGGGACAAAATTAGGTCTTCAGTATAGCACATAAGGATACAAAAAGGTCTGTAACATGCTATTAAAGCAATCAGTAAACTTTTCAAAATTTAACTTAGAGGAAAACTACCAATAACATGAAAAAATAAGAGCAATGGTATTTTTATTTATAAGGCTCTAAGCTTTAAGAGCTCAAAATACCTTAGGGAGTCCTTTAAATTCTAATGAATCAATACAATATTACTAATAAATAGTTAGAAGATATTAGCCTCCTTTAAAGTAAAAAACAATTGAGGCACAGAGTAGCTCGGCCAAACCACTGGATTATTGCCCACTGAGTGACTGACAATTAATTATTATTATTATTCTGTGTTATAATAAGCATATATTAAATTCTAACCAAAATCTAGCCGGCAAAATCATCATGGCCTCATTAGAGATGATACAAATGACTCACCTGGGATTATACAGCTAGTAAACTCAGGAGCCAGGATTCAAACCGGGCAACCCGGTCTGGAGTGAAGGCCCTCAACCACTCCACATGCTGACAGAATCAGTAAAGAAGATAAGATACTTCCCCAATTCAGCATCTTACCCAGGAGTTTCCCCACCTTTTTTTATTGGAGTAATACACGTCAAACGACAGTCTCACAGGTTCATGGAGTAAAGAGAATTCTCCACGGGCTCTGGCATTCCCCTTTCCCAAACGTTAAGGCATAATAGAATGTAAGAGCAAATGACATCACTCTGGGGCGAATATGAAATCTTCTTTTGCAGCTTTTAATGAAATAACTGGCAAACTTTCAGTACTTAATTACTGTATTTCATTGATTGAAACTTCCATTTTTCCTCTGTATAACTTCTCTGAAATAGGGATGGCATCATAGAATTGCTGCCCATCAGGGCCTTATAAAGATACACTTAACCTCTATTAGCATTCGGTAAAATTACCTTTCCGTGTATACGGTGGTCATTTCCATGATTGTAACATTACGGATTTGTGTAACGACCACCACAGTCATAATACAAAGCAGTTCAATCCTTCATGCCATCTTTTTGTACTCACCCCCTCCCCAGCTCCTTAGCCTAAGCAACCTCTGATCTATTCCTTGTTAATACGTTTCTGTCTCTCCAAGACTATCATTGCTAGTCAACTATACTGCAACATAAAATAATTTTTTTAATTTAAATAATAAAAAAATATAAAAAATAAAAAGACAAAAAATAAAACAGATAACCAACAAGGACCTACTGTATAGCACATGGAACTCTGCTCAATATTCTGTAATAACCTAAATGGGAAAATAATTTGAAAAAGAATACAGGTATATGTATAACTGAATCACTCTGCTGTACACCTGAAACTAACACAACATTGTTACTCAACTATGCCCTAAAATTAAAAATTAAAAATTTTTTAAATCCTATAAATGGAATCATTCAAAACATAACCTTTTGAGATCAGTTGAGATCTCAAACCTTTTGAGATCATTCAGTATGATTCCTCTGAGATTAAGTTATTTTGTATATGGACAATTCATATATTTTCATTTGAGTTGCATTCCATTGTATAGATGTACCAGTTCACCAATTCATCCACTGAAGGATATGTGGATTGTTCCATGCTTCTGATGATTATGAACAGAACTGCTATAAACAGTTACATACAGTTTCCTGTGTGAAAGTAAGTTTTCCTTTCTCTAGGGTAAATGCATTGGAATGGGATGCTGGATCATGCAGTAAATGTGTTTTTCTCGCTTTAAGAACTGTCAACAGCATTTCAGTGTAGCTGTACCATTTTCATTGCCACCAACAATTGTGTAACATTTCCAGTTGTGTCTTCCTTTCTTTTTGCAGTCTCATGATAGGTTTATTAGTGTTATTAATCCTTTCAGGTAACCAGCTTTAGGGTTTTTGTCTCTGACATTTTGTTTTCAACTTCATTAATTTCTGCTCTTTATCATTTCCTTGCTACTGCTTGCTTTGGGTTTGCATTGCTCCTCTATTTCTAGTTCCTTAACACAGCAACTCAGATCACTGATTCAAGACCTTTCTTCATTTCTAATATAAGCATTTAGGTACTGTTTTAGCAGCATTCTACAAAGTGTGATGTCATTTTACTGAAGTTCAAAACATTCTCTAATTTATCTTGAGACTTTCTCTTGGACACAGATGATTTAATGTTTATTTTCCAAGCGCTTGAAGGTTTTCCTTTTACCTATTATCGATTTCTAGTTTGTTTCTATTATTGTCAGAGAACATACTTTGCATGCTTTCAATTCCTCTAAGTTTGTTAATATGTTTTATTACCCAGGGTACATTCTGTCTTGGAGAATGTTCTCGGTGCACTTGAAAGGAATGTTTATTCTTCTACTGCTGGGTGGAAAGTTTTGTGTAAATTAGATCAAGTTAGTTGGTGGTACTCTTTACTCTTTCTATATCCTTGTTGATCTTCTATTGATTCCAGCAAATACTTAGAGAAATATTGCAGTTTCCAGCTATAATTGTTGATTTGTCTATTTTTCCCTTCATTTTGGTCAGTTCACGCTAAGTATATTTTGAAGCTCTGCAGTTAAATGGATACACATTTAGAATTATGTCTTTCTGGTGAATTTATCCTTTTATTATGTAAGGTACTTTTGTATTACTTTCATATTAATATAGTCATCCAGTTTTCTTTTGATTCGTGAATACATGGTATGTGCTTTTACTTTTATTTACTTGTAACCTACCTTTAAAACATTATGTTGGAAGTAAACTCTTGTAGGCAGCATACAGTTGGGTCGAATCTTAATATCCATCCTAAAATCTTTATCTTTTAGTTGGTGTGCAGAAACCACTGACATTTAATGAAATTACTGATATATTTGGATTTAGGTCATCTATTTTATTATTTATATTTTTGTTTTCTCCCTTTGTTTTGTGTTTCTCTATTTCTCCTTTCTCTTCAGGTTTAAACTTGTTTTTAGTATTCGGGTTTTTTTTTTTTTAATTTATTTTTATTTTATGGCTGTGTTGGGTCTTCGTTTCTGTGCGAGGGCTTTCTCTCGTTGCAGCAAGTGGGGGCCACTCTTCATCGCAGTGCGCGGGCCTCTCACCATCATGGCCTCTCTTGTTGCGGAGCACAGGCTCCAGACGCGCAGGCTCAGTAATTGTGGCTCACGGGCCTAGTTGCTCCGCGGCATGTGGGATCTTCCCAGACCAGGGCTCGAACCCGTGTCCCCTGCATTGGCAGGCAGATTCTCAACCACTGTGCCATCAGGGAAGCCCTAGTATTCGGTTTTATCTCTTGTGTTTCTGATCGAATCTCTTTGTATAGTTTTTTTCAGTGGTTGCTCTAGGGATTTCAATATTCATATTTAACCTTTTAGAGTCTACGTGAAATATTTCACCACAGCAAGTAAAATGTAGAAACCTAACCATGGTATATAGGCCCCTTTACCTTACTGCTTTTATGCTGCACTTAGTTATCTACAACATTGCAGCTGTCTCATACATAGAAAAACTCATCAGAAAATATTACCTTTGCTCTCAACCTATAAATAGTTTAAAAATGTAAAGAGAATTATGTGAGTCTATTCTATTTATTGATTCTGTTGCTCTTGCTTAATTCCTGATGTTCCTAGATTCCTTCTGGCATCATCTCCTTTGCATGAAAGGCTCTGTTGAGATATTCTTTTAGAGTACATCTTTTGGCAACAAAATTATCTTTTTTTTCCTTTACCTGAAATTATTTTTATTTTATCTTTATTCCTGAAGGGTAATTTTTCTTTTTTTTTTTTGCTGGATATAGAATACTGAGTTCATTTTTAGCACTTTAAAAATCGTATTCTACTTTCTTCTGGTTCCCATGTTTTCTAATGAGAAATTTATAGTCATTCAAATTATCATTCCTTTATAAGCAGTGCATCATTTCTCTCTGGTTAATTTCAGGATTTTTGTCTTAGTTTTCAGCAGTTTGCTTATGAAGTAAGTATCTGGATATGGACATCTTTGGGGTTATTTATCATGGTGCAATTACCTGAGCTTCTTGAATCTGCAGTTTTATGTCTTTTATCAAATTTGGGAGGTTTTTATTCATAGTTTCTTCAAATGTTTTTTTCTGTACTGCACTTTTTCCTCTGCTTCCAGGATTCAGATGACCTGCTGCATTCCCACAGATGCTGAGTACTGTTATTTTTTTTCCCCATTTCTTTTCATTCTGTAGTTCAGAATGAAAAACTTCCAATGATATATTTTTAACTTCAGTGGCACTCTGCCATCTCCATTCTGTTATAAAGCCCATCCAGTAAGTTTTTTATTTTGGTTATCTTCTTTTTCTCAGTTTTAAGATTTGTGTTTGGTTCTTCTTTATTTTCTCTATGCCTTTGCTGAGACTTTTCATCTTTCAAGAGCATTTTCCCTTACTTGTTGCAGCATTTTTATAATCAGTGCTTTAAAGTATTTCTCCGAAAATTCCAACATCTGTGCCATCTCAGCATGGGTATCTATTAATTGTCCTTTCCCATGTGAGTTTAGATTTTCCTGACTCTTTGCATGTTAACTGACCTCAGAGCATATCCTGTACATTTGAGTAATATCCTCTCTCACCTCCAACCTCTCCCTGTACATTCCACTTCTTTAGTGCATCCCTTTTCATTACTCTTACCAGAAAGCTGGGATCCTATTTATCCCATTTTGCACACATTTCCCATGACTGCACCTGTGTCCAAAGCTAAGCAACAGGAGAAATTAAGAACAGCAACAGTGGTCATCCCACCTCTTAGAATCATAGCAACTCTGATTGAAGAGGAATGTTCACTTCTCTCAGAATTTTAGGCTTCTCTGGGCCCCCACTGATGCCATTGTCAATACCACTATTGCCACATGATTGCTTGGGAATTAAAGCACTGAGTCAGAGAAAAGAAAAAAGGGGAGATATCTTCACTTTCTGAACATTAGGAAATTCCTTTCCTGCTTCTCTGATCAGAATTAAGGGGCTTTTCTTGGAGGTCTGTCAACTCCAATGCCCACTTATGAACATTGGACCCAAGGCTGCATTGGATCCAGGTCAGGACATAACAGAGCCTGACATAATTCACTGCCAGTTAGGTAGTACTTCAAATTTGGGTCTTACTCATTAATCCACCTATACTATTTACTTTGAAGCGTCAAACAGCTGTTCTATGTATTCTGCCCATATAGATTCATTCGCTAGGAGAAACAGAGTGGAGTGAGCTTGCTCCATCTTACCCAGAACCAGAACTCTGCCTGTGTCTTTTTACATATGAACAAGTGTGATAAAAATATATGCCTAAATAAACATAAAAGAGCTCATTTAATAAATATGTTTATAAGTTTCTAAGTGAAAATAAAACATTACATTGTAGTTTAATTGGCAGCACTTTTCTTTTCTCAACGGTATAAAAATAATATTGCTTCTTACAAGCAATGGCACCTTAGAGTCAATGATACGTGGTAGAAATGAAGTACCTGGTTACATGCCTCCCAGGACTCCCTAGTCACATAACAAGACCACGTTGTGGTTGACAGCTGCTTATCTAACAGTGCTGTCCGCCTCATGCCAAAAGAGCAGAGACCATCTAAACCTTTAAACTTCAAAAGCAAAGTCACACTGTCTCTCATTTGCATACTTAATCAGGCAAGAGTTAAGAATACTCTTCAACAGAACCCTAAATCAGATGCTTAGAGACTTAGAAAGTAACATAAAAGTCTCAGCTGGTTCACTAGGTCACAATATACTAGAGAAGACAACACTCTCAATACCAAAACCAATTAAGCATTAACTGAAGCCCATGAGGATATAAAATAGAGACAACAACTCAGAAGGTCAGCTGTCCTCTTGTGCAGGACCCTTCAATGCTACAGCTACATACTATTAACTCCAAGTGGAAGAAGGAGAAAAGACATGGAGGTCCTTCCAACAGAGGACGCTCCTCTGCCTCCGCTGATCTCTCTGCTCTCCCAGGAGTTGACAGGAGCAGAGAAGAACATTAACACAATTCCAACCATCTACCCCGGAGTTGCATCAAAGCACTCCTAGCATAGATATCCAGAATGCCCAAGTTTTCAATGTATCACAGCTTCATCTGCCAAACTCTTTTGAAATTCTCCCAAGTTTCAATCTAGTTGTAAGTACAATGGAATTCCTTCAGAGCTCTCAACCCCCGGGTTTAACGTGCTTCGCAACCTAGAACTTAGCCACCTTTGGTTAGGATATACAGTTTAACAAAATATATTCATACATAATGTGTTTTCCTAAGTGTTTAATTCCAGTGTTATTCTAACTAAAGTCCTATATAGGAGGCATAATGTATAATCTCAAAGTTAACAAATGAGGTCAAAATCTAATTTATAATATACTCATCTTTTAGAAATTCCTCTAATTGTCCTTGAATATTAGAACTCTTGGTATACATAAAGTATCCGGTCTTACTTGAAGGGTTAGAAAACAGATGCAATTTGGAACCTTCATTTAACTTCACAAAACAGTAATATGTAAAATCTCTAATATGCACAGCTTCCTCTTTACCGTGTGGTAAACCCACTGACACATTAACAAGGAGCAAGGAATACCTAGACATATGCTTCCATCAATTAATCATGAGTAGGGACACATGAGTGCTCAGGATGGTGTCTGTATTTTACAAAAAATTTTCAAACACAGTGGTGAAGAGGGAAGTAAACCTAAATACTAGATTAGTTCTAGAAGCAAGTAGGCAAAAAATCCAAAAGTCAGTTTTCCATTTTCTTAGAAACATCTAACACGATGAATTCCATCAGGCCTCATCCACTATACTGACCTCTTGAGCCAAAATTTTTGTGTTCATAGGTAAGTAAGAAACAACTATATCAAATCCAGAAATAGGCATTTCCAAAAGATGTCAAGTCCTAATCCATTCAAAGTGGGGGCAGTCATCTTCTATTCTCCTGTTCAGTTCATTGAATCAAAAGCCAATCTTAGAGTCTATTTTCTGTCTCACATGAACAATTTTAAAGGCGTCAAACAGAATCACCACTGTTGAGCACTGAAATTCCCCATCTCAGTTTCATCTGTAGTAAGATGCCTAAGGTTTCTCTGAACACCGATCTAAAGGAATCTCTTAGAACAGTAACGGCAGCAGGCCGCCAAGCAAAGAAAAACAGTCAACAAGCCATGACTTCAGGACAAGTGGACAACAGGGGTAGTAACTAGAGATTTGAGAAAGAAATACAGACCCACATTAAAAGGTCAAAGTGGGGCTTCCCTGGTGGCGCAGTGGTTGAGAATCTGCCTGCTAATGCAGGGGACACGGGTTCGAGCCCTGGTCTGGGAAGATCCCACATGCCGCGAAGCAACTAGGCCCGTGAGCCACAATTGCTGGGCCTGCGCGTCTGGAGCCTGTGCTCCACAGTGAGAGGCCGCGACAGTGAGAGGCCCGCGCGCGCACCGGGATGGAGTGGCCCCCCACTTGCCGCAACTAGAGAAAGCCCTCACACAGAAACGAAGACCCAACACAGCCATAAATAAATTTAAAAAAAAAAAAAAAAAGGTCAAAGTGGTCTTCTGTAAGTTGGCTTTCTTCTCAACAGTACATGTTTTACCTGGAGAACATCGGGAAGGCAGATTTTTTTTTTAAGATGTTTTATATCAGATCTTAACCACATTTTTAAATGAGTCACTGAATACCAAATGAAGTTTCCTACCTTGCAACTGAAAATAAGAAGCAGACATGTGACATCTTGTCTCCTGCACGTGTTTTTACGTGTAAGGATATTACTGTTTTCCAAGAAAACGATGCAAAACTTTTTTTTTTCTTTTCAAAGTATATATTCTTTCTTAGTTAAGAGAAGTAAATTTGAAGGAAACGCAATTTTCTAAGGCTAGTGACTCATCAGGATATTTATAAAATGTATTGTATTATTACTTAAAGCATAAGTGTCACGTTTGCATTTTTGTTGTTTTTTT
Organism: Balaenoptera ricei; assembly: GCF_028023285.1. NCBI lineage: Eukaryota > Metazoa > Chordata > Mammalia > Artiodactyla > Balaenopteridae > Balaenoptera > Balaenoptera ricei. The sequence continues at coordinate 70,314,070 of NC_082647.1, forward strand.
CCTACCTACATCAGAGTTAAGCCTAACTGGCTGGTTTTTGTCTGTTATTAAGTCTTATTTAGCTAGTTACTTAATACCTCACTGTGACCTTAGAAGTTTTTGAACATGACAGATTTACTTGCTTATGCTTAAATTAGCATCTCACTAATGATAAATTTAGGAAATTATAAAGTTAACAAAAAAGTGAACTCCACTTTCTCTAATCTTGACCCGAATATTTAACTTTCTAATTTACATTTTTTTTTTCTAGTAAGAGTCCAAGGAAAACAAATTGCTATTAAATCATATTGCAGCCTTCCTGTTCTCACTAATTAAAGCTTGACGCAAATGTCGATACAGAGTCACGTAAGATACAATGGCAGTACTATTCAAGAGAGTGAAGAACAAAAAGTGTAGTATTTACAAACAAGTTATGGTATTAATGTGAAAATTTGGAAAATGAAGTATCATCGTCAATAGCCAGACACATCAAAAATTACAGTTTCCATGTAAATCTTAGCTTTGCATTATCCAAAAAGCACAGTTAATAATAAAATGGCATCATCACTGGCTATTTAGCAAGAAAAACCTGATGAGGACATACCACAGATGTAGAAAACTGATTTAAAGTTTCTCATCTTTTCAATTTGAGAATATTTGAAAAGGCTATGCACTTAAAATGCCATGATTTTAAGTGAAGATATTAAAGGATCACTAAAAAACAAAGGCATTAGTTTCTCCATATGCATAAAATACACACTATAACACCATGAATCTTCCTAAATCTCACGAACACTGAATCAGTTTTATCCACATGTGATTTGATTTTATTCCTTTCAGTCAGAGACAACTTAAAAGTATATTCAGCTACTTTCAATGTATAAGCAGAAAAGAATTCAACTGCTTGCCTACTGATTTAATTCCTTTAAAAAATTGTATGAAACATAAAAAAGCAGGCCTATGGGGATTTATAGCTTGACTGTGCATAAATACTTGACACTGAAAGAAATCACCTGTATCAATGATGTTGAAAATAAAAATCTATTTTCAGAATAAAGTCTAAAGTTCTGAACCAATAGGCGATAATACTGTATTTCCGAGAAATCAATTTCCTTTAAAATAAAGTTCTTAGCAAATGGAAAACATTACATAATGACTGGGGAAAGACATGAATTTTTATATGAACATTAATATTAACTATTTTAAGTAATATTAACTAAAGCCAGTTAAAAATGAAATGATTATCAATGTTACCTATTTTTTCCATTTTTATATAAACCACTATGAGGCTTTTTTACAGTACTAGCTTACTTGGGTTTGTACAATCATAACCAGGAGAGAACAAAATACAATTATTTTTAAAACACTCCAGTCAGAAAATTTAAAATATTAAAATATGTGATCAAAGATGATGGTAGAAAATAAATGCAATGTTTTATTTAGAAATCCCTTAGGGGCTTTCCAACTTAGAAAATTTTAGCATACAGTATTGATCCTTTTGCCATGATATGGTCAGCACAGTAAATCAAGTGTGGGTTTGGGACTGTTTGCATGGTACATGTAAATCTAGATAAAGTATGTTACTGCTGTAACCATTTTAATAGTTTGCGTAGGTCTGAGCATGCAGAGCAGGCTTGGGTGGGCTCAACCAGCTTATGTGACAAAAGTACAGTACCTCTTTGTTAAGTGGCTCTTCACAAACCTGTCAGTCAAACCAGAGTCTTGCTGCACCAATTAACCACACTACTCCCTAGAAAAGTTTATGTTTTAAATTTCACGCACAGAAGCCTAAAAGAGTTAAACATTAAAGAACAATGAACGAATCCAATTCTCTACCTCAGAAAAAGGAGTATTAAAAATGCTTTGTTTTACATAAGAGTAAATTTGTGATTCACTGTACATTTTTCAAAGTTGTGTGTGTGAAAGACTGTAAGAGAAATCTGAGAGTACTTATAAACGTGTTTCCTATTATTGAACAGTTCACTATAAATGGAAATCCACGTAAATATACTGACAGTAAAATAAATTAAGCTTAAAAATAAAACTTATCTAACAACATAAAATAAAAGTCAGATTTTGAGACTTGCTATAAACCATAATTTGAGGATTTGAGCATCAAAAGCTTGCCTGAAGTTAGTTACATCAAAATTCCCATACTGAAGAGATGGACTTGAACATAAATTAAGAAGGACCAAAATATACATGCTGTTCCAGTGACAAGTCAATCTGGGAATACGAAATGCTCTTACAAGTTTTGACATTTATCCTAGAAATATTTTATAAAGTTTGAAAAACACTTAGTAAACAAGAAAATAGTTACATCAGAATATAATACGTTGACCAGCAATAATTGGTATTTAAGTAAAAAAAGCAGCACAGGAAAGACAACTTACAGAATACTAAGCACTCATATCACAGAGAAAAAAAGTTCCATTCTAGAAGAGGAAAAACTGTTATGGCTCAGTGATGAATGTTAAACTACCAGAATTTAAAAATGAAAGAAACAGTACCCAAACCATCATTTTGAAACTATTATTCTGATTTCGAATTTTAATATTTATTCTTTCTCTAGTCTTGTCTAGAAATCTGCTGTTTCAATATTATCTGCTTTTCCCACACTCCCACACTCTCTAGAATACTACTGTGTGCTTAGCACAGCACTAGGAGATAACATCTTCAGCATCAATTGTGTGATCATTCTTCCCAGCTGAAGACACGGTTTTAACCCAACAGAACCTGAACTGGGCAGGCTAGATTTTACAAGCCATTTGCTGTACCCACCAAAGAGAGAGATTGAATCCAATATCCACTTTAGTGGTCAATGTGAGCAGGGACATGACTCAGAAGTACAAAGTGGCCACGTCCCAGAATTGAGTCAGGCTTAAGGTGAAGGGAGAAGGGGATTAAATTGTGGATACTGTTCTTACTATGTGACCTAGAGGAAAGTACTTAATCTCACTAAGTTTCAGTTTTCCCACTTGCAAAATTAGGAGCAGTAATATCTATGTTAAGAGCATTATACAGAACAAATGAAATAACATATAAAGTACCTGGCATGAGTGCCATGTGCTCCAAGTCCTGGTTCTAAACCTTGACAAAAGTGCATACATTCAAATATTATATCATCTCTATTTTAAAAAAGAAAAAAGATAGATATATATACTGGAGCTCAATATGCATGTGCTGGAAGCAGGCAGAGAGGTCAGGTGGGAGGAAAAGGCCATCTATTCCCATAATTTATGTTCCTTACATTCTAAAGAAAAAATACCAATAAATTTGGTTCAACTCAATGTCAGAGGAGAGAAAAAAGAATAGACATTCTTTCCACCTTCACTGAATCAAATCTAAAAGAGGGTCACACCAACTTACAGTCAATGCTAAAATCCAAAAAGTTCTTAAACGTTTTAAAAATTGTTTTCATATATAAATTTGATGGCAAACGCATAGCACAGGGAGATCAGCTCGGTGCTTTGTGACCACCTAGAGGGGTGGGGTAGGGAGGGAGACGCAAGAGGGAAGAGATATGGGGATGTATGTATATGTACAGCTGATTCACTTTGTTATAAAGCAGAAACTAACACACCATTGTAAAGCAATTATACTCCAATAAAGATATTAAAAAAAAAATTTGATGGCAAAATGAGTCCTAAACTTGAACTAGCTAGGGGCTTTATAGTCATTCCAAATACTGAGCATAAATATTCATGTACTGTAAGTTTCATTATGTGGTAAGGTCCCAAATCCCACTGGTAATGTGATATAATGTACGACATACAGCAGTAGCTTCTGAAAATACACAGTAATCAAAATTCCTAAACACATGTAGCCCAAGAATTTCAGAGAAGGGAATCTGAACAATCTCTGCTTAAGGAAAAAAGGGAGAACAGCTGTATAAAGAGGTAAACTGACTAAGGTAGAAAAATTTATAGTTAAGAATTAATTTTCTATCCTTCTTAAATTAGTATTTGCTTAGGACGCTTGAATATCCTATAATACAGAAACAACCACACTACTTAACATCATTGAGTTCTTGGAGAAGCAAGAGATAATCTATATAAAATGCTTTAAACAATGCCTGGCACAAAGTAAGTACCCAGTAAATGCTGTGTCATACAAGTGCCTAGAAAAATACTTTGAACATTTGCATGTAAAACGCATACAGGTGAATAGATAGCTCAGATAGTTAGCCTGCTATATACCATACTCTATTTTAGAATTTTATTTTTAAAAATCTAAGAGTTTTCCTTTTCCTATGCCCGGAATTGTTTCTACTATGAGGTCTCAGAGACAGTATTAGTTCAAGTCATGGAGGCAGGTAGCAATCCCAGTTGAGCCAACAAACATTTGAAACTGACAGCGTGGAAAGACTTGAAGCTCTAAATACAATAAAAGATATTATTTAGGAAAAAAAAAATCAGCTATTCAAGACTGGAGAGTAGCCTAGAAGAATGCTTCTGGAAATTAATGTACAAACTAATGAGCCAGAGTTTTTGTTAAAACGCAGATTCTGACTTGTGTCAGGGCCAGACATTCTGCGTTCAAGTTCTCTGGTAATCCCAACACTACTGGTCTAGAAACCCAAACAGAGTAGAAAGGCACCACAGCAGTGGTCCTCAAAGGGTATGAGCAACATCAGAGTCTCTTGGGAAGTTATTAGAAATGCAAATCTGAAAGAACATAAGGAGACTCTTCTCTAAATCAGCTGTTGACAACCAGACCGGTTACTTTCCCTAAGAATAAAAGTAGAACACTTTTTAAATACTTGACAAGGAGCATACTAGGACATGTTACCTAAACAAAACAATTTCTCTCTGCAAACAATTTCCAAAACTAAAGTCCCCTGCAATTATACTTAAAATGTAGGCTTTTAGGGGCTTCCCTGGTGGCGCAGTGGTTGAGAATCTGCCTGCCAATGCAGGGGACATGGGTTCGAAGCCTGGTCTGGGAAGATCCCACATGCCACGGAGAAACTGGGCCCGTGAGCCACAACTACTGAGCCTGCGCGTCTGGAGCCTGTGCTCCGCAACGGGAGGGGCCGCGACAGTGAGAGGCCCGCGCACCGCGATGAAGAGTGGCCCCCGCTCGCCGCAACTAGAGAAAGCCCTCGCACAGAAACGAAGACCCAACACAGCCATAAATAAATAAATAAATTAATTAATTAAAATGTTAAAAAAAAAACTGTAGGCTTTTACATGATAAGAAGCCTGCTCTTGATAATACATAGGCAAAGTATTGAGATACGTAGCATCCTCAGTTGAACCACTTACCAACTTTTCACAAAATGGCTCACTTCCATTTTACGTAGGTCATAGAGATATGAGTTTATAAAGAAACCAGACTGAGTTTTATATTTCCTTGTGCTGAGAATATAGCGAACTACAACATGGTTTAGGCAACTTCTCCAGAGTAATGTTTATACATAGCCTGGCTCATATATAAATATATGTCAACATTTTGATTTATAGCTATAGATGATCTGTTTACATACACAGATACACAAATTAAAGTACATTAATGGTTTGAAACACAATATTCTTGAAGGACAAAAAACATGAGGATAAACTACAAATACAGAATGTTATGAACAAAGAAAAGATTTCAGTCTTCTGAATGTGAAGCCAATTGATTGTTAAATAGGCTTTCCATAAAATAAAATAAAAACTGTTGCCCTCACAATTCCCATTCAGTATTTCTTTCAACTTCAGTCAACATCTGAATTTACAAGGTCACTTCTCAGTCGCTATCTGAGTACATCGTTCTGCCCTTAACATATTTTTGAAGGAGTAAATTACAAATAGATTGTAAAGCACCACACTTGCTTAGGCACTGGGGGTGGACCCCTCTGATTTTGGCTAGGACCATGTATACATACAACAGTGGTGATGTCAGGAGACATTTGATGGTCACAGCAGGGGAGGGGAGGGAGGGAAGAGTGCTTCTGGCATCTAGTGAGTAGAGGCCAGGCAACTTTTAGGATGTTGCCTGTCAAAACAGTCCCCAGAACAAAGAATTACCTGGCCTAAGATGCCAATAGTGCCAAGGTTAAGAAACTGATTTGAACTGTGGAGGCTGCAAAAGTACAGAATGAATGTCCCTTGTACATCATCATTACATTTCTAGCACGGTGTCAAGCACAGTAATAAATATTTGTTGATTATGAAATAAACTACTTCTGTGTAGCTGAGATCTTAGAGTCAGAGATGAAAAGAATGAGAAAGGGGTTATTACATATATAATACCTAAAATTACAAACCAAAATTGCAGTCATTGTCAGAACTAAAAGGAATTAAAAATCATTAAGCCCAATTTCTCTATTTCAGAAAATTTTTTTTCTCATGCAAAACATGCTGTCTAATATACTGATATGGCAGTGTTGGGAGGGGGTAGACAGTCCTCTGAATAAATAAAAACAAAATATAATATATTTACAAATTAGAATATCAGTTTTCACTTCGAATAGTGTCAATGTCACCTACGTTTCTCAAATTAATAAAGTATTTCCTTTATAAAAGCTAAAACCAATGTTATATAAATCATAATAAGTGATATTTCAAAGCAGGACACAAAATAAGTGTAATTATTTTTCAAAAAAACAACTCACAGACCTCTGTGGCCTACAGCATTTATACTTCTGAGAATTCTGGGCTTTAAAATGTCATGAGAAATTCTCAACTGGCTTACATTTTTGAAACATAGGAACTGACAGTCATAAGGCCAAACATACCCTTAATAATCGATTCAGCTGCATACAGATCTCGTTTGTAGGTCACCTAGAGGACAGATAAACTTCATTAGACTTAACAGAGTAGGAAGGAATGTGAAAGCAATAAAATTATGCCCCCAAGGAAATTCTTGATTTTGGAGAAACTATAAACACATAATACTGACAATTATTAAATTATAACAACATCAGTTTATTCAGAAAAAATATATATTGTTTCTACAAATGGTTGAAGATTTGTTTTTAAATCTTTAAGTAAATTGAGACGTTATGTGGCAGTGGTTACCAAAGTCTTATTAATATAAGTATTATATCAAATAAAATGTGGTAGCATTTAAATAAAAGTATTAGAATTATTGTTTAATAGTAGGTTTTATGTTGGAAGGAAAAAAGGAAAAGTATATATTAAAAAAATTACCAAATTGCATTTTCAGTTGAAATGAGATAATTCTGAAAGACCAATTCACATTGAGGGTCTTCATTCTGAATTGAGTTTATCTGTATACATCCAGATAAGGTTCACCTTTTTAAGATTTTTATTAATACATAACTGACAGAAAGAGCCTGGAGGGTACCACCATGTATATAAGAACAATCATGATCTTTGCTTAAGAACATACAGCCTCCTTGCAATAACCTATTCCTTGTAATATACCCTGCATGGTCCTACAGCAGATAGTTCCCAGACTACATCCAGTGAGCTCAGGTACAGAACATGTCAAGTGCATGGCACTGCAGAATCCCTTTTCCTACATCACAGAACTGAAGAACATAGTAAATAATCAAATATATTAATAAGTACTATATGGTCTTAGGAGCTTATCATTCACGTGTTCAGATGATTATGATGCAAATGGTCTAAAAACCCACTTTGAGAAATACTCACTAATTAATACCCTTCCATGTCTATAATTTGGACTATTTTCCTCCAGATTATATCCTAACTAAACTTGTACAGAAACTTTGTTCAGCTAAGTGGCTCAGGGCACTTCTACCCAAAATAGGTTTCCCTGCTATGCCTGTATCCTGGCAGGTAACCCTGGTCCAAAACTATACCTTACAATCCAGAACTAATGTAGCAGCTAACTTGTAAGACAGATGGAAATTTCCTCAAGCACTCAACCAATCTATTAAAATCAAATATGACATTGTTAAATTATGTCTAAAACAAGCACATGTGAACCAAAACTAGTACTATCGTTACTGATCCAAAATGCAGTTCTCTTATCTGGGGAAAAAAATAGAAAACAGACACTTAAAGCTTCAGACTATGCATTTTACCAAATTAAAGAATGTATTGATCTCATTCACTCATTCAATAAATATTTATCAAATAACTACCATGTTGTACATCCTGTTCTAAGGGCTGGAAGAGAGCAACGAAAACAGTGAGCAAAACTCAACCTGCAGAAACAACATTTTAGAGGATAAATTTCTCTTATAAGAATTGAGTAAAACACATTTGTTTCGGGCTTCCCTGGTAGCGCAGTGGTTGGGAATCTGCCTGCCAGTGGGAATCCGCCTGCCAATGCAGGGGATACGGTTTCGAGCCCTGGTCCGGGAAGTTCCCACATGCCGCAGAGCAACTAAGTCCGCGAGCCACACTACTGAAGCCTGTGCTCCGCAAAAAGAGAAGCCACTGCAATGAGAAGCCTGCGCTCCGCAAGGAAGAGTAGTTCCCGCTCTTGGCAACTGGAGAAAAAGCCCACGCACAGCAACGAAGACCCAACGCAGCCATAAATAAATAAATATTTATTCTACCAAATAAAGACAAGACAAGGCTGCGGAGCTCAAGACAGACAGGAAGCAGAGATCCTCAAGGCCTAGAGCAGAGCCACATGGGGGCTTCACGGGTGAGAGAAGAGGCTGGAAAGTCGGGGCTCGCACAACACAAACCCACACATGCACCTGTGGTAGAGCCCTCCTGTCATGTCAGTTACATCCACTTATTCTTTTAAATGCCTCTGAACACCTTCTAACCCCCGGCCTTCGGCCAGGCAATGGGGACACAGCTACCTCTCATGGTATTAAATATTAATATTAAATATTAAATATTTAAATATTTAAAAAAACACATTTGTTTCCATAAAAACCCAAAGTTAACTAGATATCTGAAATCATCACTCAATATTTGCAATTTAAATGAGAAAAGGGGCTTCCCTGGTGGCGCAGTGGTTGAGAATCTGCCTGCCAGTGCAGGGGACACAGGTTCGAGCCCTGGTCCGGGAAGATCCCACATGCCACGGAGCAACTAGGCCCGTGAGCCACAACTACTGAGCCTGCGCGTCTGGAGCCTGTGCTCCGCAACAAGAGAGGCCGCGATAGTGAGAGGCCCGCGCACCGCGATGCGGAGTGGCCCCCGCTTGCCGCAACTAGAGAAAGCCCTCGCGCAGAAACGAAGACCCAACACAGCCATAAATAAATAAATAAATAAATAAATGAATAAATTTATAAATGAGAAAAGGCTTTTTTTTTCCCTATAACTGTCTGCTATGTAAGGTAAACTCAAATCAGAAATGAACAGGAAGATGCCTAATTACCATAGCTGATTTTTTATTCCTTCCTGCTTTCTTTGAGAGATAAAACCGCATTCCAAATTTAAATAGAATAATTGTGAAAGTACTTTATTCTTTTTTCCAAATAAATCTATGTTAACAATGGGTTTTCTAAATGAAAAAAACTTGGTCTCAAACACTAAAAAGATTTTTCTAGCATATTTGCAAGACAACATTTTTGCACTGGAATCAGTCTTATGAATAAAATACATGAATTATTACCTAAAGGTTCTTTCTACACTAATATTAAATAAGTAATTGTATAAACAAGAAAGACGTCAAAATTTGAACTGTGCCCTCTGCAGTGAAAGCGCGGAGTCCTAACCACTAGACCGCCAGGGAATTCCCCTAAAATTCATCTTTTTGTCTACATTTTCTTGTTGGCTGTGGATACGTACTATACACAGATTAAAGTTTTTGATGTTTATTAATATTTTCTACATAAAGCCTTACTGAAAACCTCAACTGTACTTCTCAACAAACACTGATTTAAGGAAAATAAACTACAAAATATTTCTGACAAACTTATCAAGTACTGTTGAAAAACAGCCTTCTGTTTTTCTAAATAAAACAGCTGCCATATTTCAAAGGGAAGAGTACTGAAAGTGTTTTAATTCTGAATTGATGACGCTTTTTCTATCAAGCTTTTACAGTAATATGGATTGTCCTTTCCTTGTTTTTAATTTTATGAAAAGTTTAATAATCAGTTTTGAGATTGATTTTCTTCTGTAAGCATGATCTGCAGGTTTTCTTTGACCTTGCATAATACCTTAGTATGGAAAACAGTTACTTAAAAAAAAAAAAAAAAAAAAAAAATCAGCCCTAGTGATAGAAGAGCCTCAATCCTCTGATTCACTGGTTTTCACGCTGTGCTCCTTAGAGCTCAGGGGCCACCGGAAGACCAGTGTGGACGCTCTGTGCAGCTGACGCTCAGGGACCCACATCTGCTACTCACCTAGTTTAGCTCAATTTTTGCCTGTTTTGTTTCACTGTGCTTCTGTGCAGTATTGCATCTTAGTACTTAGCTTTAAAAATATTTATATTCAGTGGAAGAGAAACCTGAAACTGAGACCCACAGAGATAGTTGCCTTTAACTCCTAGGCCAGAGCACTCTCAGCTACCTCAAGGTGAGTTCCACAGGACACTGTTGTACCTGCTTTGTCTTGCTCTGTGTTGACAATATGGTAAATTAAAGAGACTTCTCAGAGCCAAGTCCAGTTGGCCACCACCTTACATAAATCAGACTACACTTAATGTTCTTCCATCTTTCACCTCATAAGAAAATGAGTATGTACTCCAATAATTAGAATAAAGCCAGAAAATCTTAAATTTCGAAGACAGATACAGATTTAGATTTGGATGGGGATATTATACTGATTTCCAGTTCATCATTTCTAGATATGTCTATCTAGAAAATGTTCTTTCCTCTAGACTGGATAACTAGATGAAAACCTCTAAAAAGACACAATTTCACCACATTGTATTTTTGAGGTTAAAAAGCAAAAAGTGAGACTATTTTCTTTTGTCTTTAACAAAGATGCTAGAACACTTGAATCTAAAAAAAGTAATTCCCATCAAAAGAAATCCTCAAAAGTCAGTCATTCCAATAATGTTGTGATGACACTTCAACACTTTCTAAAGAAGCATTTTCAGACAATGGAATACAGTTAAATTTCTTCAATAACTTATTATGAATCTTTTATGCCTTGAAGACAGTTTTAACATTTAGAAACAAGAAGTCTGTTCAATTAGGTCTGTGTAGTATAGTTAGTGACCAACTCTTTATATTGAGACAAAAATATGGTACAACTATAAATTAAAGGAATGGAGACTAAATGTAGTCTCCTCTTATGTAGACTAGATGAAATTTCACTAAAATAAGAGTATGTTCAGGAAGGGCTGGCTAGGCACAACCACTCAGGCAGAGCTTAAGAGCCAACCCCTATTCTCAGGAGTCGGTCCTGTATTCTTTTATGGTTGGTCGCTCTTAGGGAGGGGAAAGGAGGGAGAAGAAGGGGGGTTTGCTTATTCACAAGGATGTCCTCTACCCTGCATGGTGATCTGAAAAAACTGATGTTTCCTCTAAACCCAGAGGAGCTACAGCAGGAAGGTTGGCCTCAACTGTGAATGCTGACTTTTTGCATTTACTTTTATTTTTTAATAAAAGTATGTAAAATACAAAATAATAGTCCTCCTGGGATTTCTGGCAGCAGATGAAATAACAGTCCTACATGTGGTCATGAGAAATTTCTAGTCATTCTTCCCAGCACCAGGGGTGAACTCCCTCACTTTCTGAGGGGTAGGGGAAGGTGTCCTGGCTCTGTATTTCAGAATCCTCCTTTGCCTTATTGCTTTGTGGTGGTGAAAATTCTCTTGAAATATGCACTCTCTTCACTGTGCACTCTTCACTGTGTCAGATTTCTGAATCATGTTCCAGGTATTTGGCCTGCCACCCAAGTTCAATGCCAGTTTTAGCATAATTGTACTAAATCTTCTTTCAACTCTGAGTTGTAAAAAGTTGTAGCATTGTTGGAATTAGTATTGAATTAGAACACTTATTTCAATGTGTAGATTCCATTGCTTTGGTTTAAACAGAAATGGTAATACTCTTTATCCATGCAAAATAAAACCATACAATTAAGTTAAAAGCTTATACTAAAGACAACTCATATAGTATCATCAAAAAGCTAAATAGGGCTAAATGAACAGCCAGTAAATATCAAAAATATTTTTTAAAGGTAGAGGATGATGAGACAGGAGGCAGAAGAGGGAAATAGGGAATCTGAAACAACTACACCATGTGCACTCAAAATAACTTCCCCTCAATCACAGAAGTAATTTGACACCTTAAAAAGACCTCAAAACTGCAATTTGAAAGACTTTTTGCCCAATTCACTGCATTACATGCCCTTTTAGAATCCAAGATCCTGGTAAGGCACATCATTATTCAAACATTCTAAGAGCAGGGCTTCCCCACTCCGGCCCAGTTCGGAAAGTGATACTATGAAAATGACCCCTCTGGGCCTCGCAGGATATCACCCTTTGGCATGTGTATTAGTTTCCTAGGGCTGACATAACAATGTACCACCAACTGGACAGCTTAAAAGAGGAACATATCCTCTCACAGTACTGGAGGCTAGAAGTGTGAAATCCAGGTATCAGCAGGGCCACTGCCCACTCCGAAGGCTTTAGAGAAGAATCCTTCCCCATCTCTTCCTAGTTTCCTGGGGTTGCCAGCGATCCCTCACTTTCCTTTGCTTGTCGATGCGTCACTCCAATTTCTATCTCTATTGTCATTGGCATTCTCCACCTATCTGTATGTGAATCTTTTCTCCTATTCTTACAGGTCCGATTTAGGGCCTCTTCTTTACCAATCTGACTTCATCTTAACTTGATTATATCTGCAAACACTCTTTTCAAATAAGGTCACATTCACAAGTGCCAGGGGCTAGGACTTGAACATATCTTCTGTGGGGGGACACAATTCAACCCACAGCAGCATTATGAAATGACTCAGCAGGAGAATGAGTAGAAGCACTTGGAAAGGCCAACCACAGCTCAGTGCACTGACATTTGTCGCACATAAAAGGGAAGCAGAGCGCCAAGATGTACGGACTAAAACTGTGATACTGTATTGCTGGTGGAAGCAGTGCAATTTGAGATTTCACTCAAAAATACTGAAATACATCTGTGAAGACAGAGTGTAAAATTCAAAGAAGAGCAGTGTGCTGCTTTCCTTTCACCTGCAGACCTGAGGGTACTTTACAAGTTTAAAGAAGGCTCAGAATACCCACAAGAAGTAGATACTCACACAGCCTAAAACATCAGCAATGAGGCCAGAGAGTGCTGACATGTTAGTAGCAATAAAATATCTTGAGTTTTTACTTTTTTTTTTTTTTTCAACATAGCCTGCAAATTAAGTCTAGCAGGTCTATGGTGACATGGGTCAGGATCTTTAACAAAATACCTAATTGGTTACTACCAAAATCCTCCCAATTGATATGTATATCACCATCTGAGCCATATATAGAAAAGGATAAACAAAATGAATAAAATGTTTGCCTTCTGGGTTGATGATATTCGGATACTCTTAAAAGAGCAATAAGACTGCATTAATTTACCCCACCAGGCAATAATTCAGGCATGTCAATATTTTGTAATCTTAGAACAATTTAAGTATGTATGAGAAAATCTTAGCATGCAGCAAGGCCCACCAGGTGACTTACAAAATACCTAATCAACACATAGGGCTTTTTGTTTTGTTTTTATGTCAATGAGGAAATATGCTTTTAGATTCATATATTCTCAGAATTAGGATGAAAGTTTACTAACCAGATTTAGATGGATGCTTTATAAAGATTTCATCCAACATTTCAAAAGCAGCAATACTTATTCAAAACTATGATATGACCCTACAATTCTATTTCAGAATACACTGTTCAATTCAACATATTTCTACCCAATCAAACACAGGAGAGTCACGCTGTAAAGCACTCCTCCCACAACAGGAAGCTGAACTATGATAGTGCAACAGCCACTTCATTCCTCCTAAAGAAAGACGTTTGCCATAAAGGCAGTCAAACCTTACCACAGGAAAGAGCACAATTCCTCTTAGGAGGAGGTGAGTGGTTCTAGCCACCAACCCCACTGGGTCAAAACTGGCAGATATGTGTTTCAACCCAGTTAAGTTGGAGCAACCACCCCAAGACCTGTGAGGAAATGTTATTTTGGGAAGCAGAGTTGCACCCTCAATCCAGTTGAAGGTAAGGCTACAGAGTAAAAGATTATACGTAAAGAACACACACAAAAATTGTGAATAAAACAATCTTATTGGCTAAAATGGAATTTGTTTGAATAAATTATCCCAGCATGAATTTTCTTGCAACCAAGCAATAGAAATGATACCATGTTTGATGGTTTAGAAAACCTAGTGAGACTCAACGCCTTTTATGTATGCATATACGCACACATCTTTATTCCTGGAAATACTGTTTCAATATGAAACCAAATATTTTTACACTTCTCTATCTTCTAAAGCACCTGGAAATTGTCTGTACTTGTAGACAATACGTCTTTAGGAATGACACACCAAGACAGAGCAAAGTACCAACTCTCTTACCTTCCAGAGGTCAGGAGATCCTTCTATAAGTTTGGCTTTGATGTGACAGTATTTTAGAGCCAAATGCAAACACTCAGTTCCAAATTCCAAGTCATAGTCACTACACTGTGTAGGAAGAAAAAGGAATTAAGAAGTTGAAATATAATTTTAAATAAACTAAACTTTTAATTTCATAATCAACTGTACATAGAAAAGAGCCTAGAAAATTCGCAAACTCTTTAGTTAGCTACTGATTAATCAGGTAGATTAATCTTCCCCTTGTCCTAAAAGCCAAATGAAACAAATAGAAAACAGGAATGTTGCAATCATAAGAGTTTTTAACTTCCTGAATAGTTTCAGGTGCCAGATAAATACAATATTTTATTTCCTTTGCTCAAAAACTACATTTCCAAACACATTTGTGAAATGCCTCAAGGTACGACTGAGGATTACCGTATCAGACTTGATTTAACAAATATAGGTATCCATAAAACTCCAAAACTCTTATCTCATATTTATACCGCTTTCTTATTAATTGGTATTTTAAATATCAATATATCCTTTTTAGAGGATATATTTTGATTCTGAACATGGAAATATTTCAGTCTTTCATTATGAGAAAAAATATAAACGCCCATTAGATTTTAGTAAAATATAAGTAACATTTTTTAGCATTTTAAGCAGAACCATCAAAATGACCAACACAATATAATTCAGCTGAATAACAGTCACTAAGTACCTATCAAGTCCAAGGTTTGTATTAAGGACCAGAATATAAAGACAAATGAAACATGTTTTGTGTCCTCAAGGAACTCAAGTCTAGAAGGGGAGGTTGATCTATAACAAATATTTTATAACAGAATGTGATATGGAGCATTAGAGGAATATTTATAAGTAGACCAGGAGATAAAGTACTTAATTCTATATGAGGGTATCAGGGAAGGCCCATCAGAGGAAATGGTCTCTGATCTCATTCCAAAGACTGAATAAAACTCAAGCACAGGGATACTCTTCAGGCTAAAAGTGCCAAACAAAGATACAGACGTTGCAGACATCTGCTGGATTTGCATTTTACAAAGAGCATATCCATATAAGACAGACTGCAAGAAGGCAACAAATATGAATATGACATTTAGCATGCTTTGCCAATCTTTATTGTACTGGCGATCACAAAATGCCAAATTTTAATGATTTATGAAGTTAATGTACAAGAAAATATAACCATCAAGTATACCCAGAGTCCCAAATTAATCAGAACAGTCTCAGCTTAAACTTTCTATACTGATATACTACATAACATGACATTTATTAAACATTTTCATCTTTAATATAGTATTATCAGCAGTAGTTACATTCAAATAAATTAAGTTTTGGTAAACCTCTGCATTCTACTTTCAACGTCTGCACAGGCTCATCTAGTAGTATGCAAGTGACACCAACCTACAGTAAAAAAAGAGTTCTCTCCTAACACACGGTTAAATCCCAAAGATGACCAGCAATAACCCTTTTCCTGCCTCTTTCCAGATGCTAGATATTGAACACATTCATGGACAGCCTTAAAAGCGCTCACGACAACCAGACCACCATGATCCTAGTCTGAACTCTAGCTGTCTTTAAATTAAGATGTAAATCTGATCAGGTTATTTCCCCACTTAAACCCTTGTTCTCTCCCACTGCCCACAAGATAAAGGTTTACATTTTAGTATGATCTGCCAGGTCCTTTATGATCACTATAAGCCCCTGCCTATATGGAGTTTACTATTTTAGTGGGAGAAGCAGAAGATAAAAAATAAAATAAAATACTGCTTGATTAAAACAGCTCAACTGAAATAAATACTTGAAGAGATGTCAGGACTTACAAACTATTAGCTGTTAACATCACTAGCATGATGATTGAACTCCAGAGCAAAAGAGAAAAAAAAATTTAGGATATGTTCTAAGGAACAGAGAAGTATTGAGAGGCCATTCTTTCTACTCTTTGCCCCACATATTAAATTTAATTTAAGCACACTTGTGAAAAAAGTGTGAGCTCACCATTTAAAAAAAAACTTTAATGTGCAATACAAAGGTGTTATAAATTACACTAATGTGATAGGGTATGAATCAATTTCACTTTTGTCCCACAAAAATCAATGCAAATGTGTATGGTCTGCAGGGTAGGATTTCTAAAATAAACTAAGAATGTGTAAACTCCTCCATTTAAAAAGAAAATTCAATCATCTTCACCTCTCTCAGCTTAAAATATTCTGTCTCCCTCCTTAAGGAACCTCTGTTAAAACGTGTCAGCTAGCAGTGACTTTTGTTAGTTCACCTTTTGTCTCGAAAAGGTTATCTTCCACTAACATGTATGTTACATTATGGAATATCTAGTTGCACACAGTAAAGACCTGAGTTTGCCGTTGGCATTCATCTAAACAAACAGCTGAATCTTCAAAATTACATAATAAAAACTCTGAAATGAAATTTAATAGGATATTTTTTACAACATCAGTTCAAAATGCATTTTTTATCACCTCCCTGTAACAGGGTAGCTGCATTCCTACTTCGAGTGATGGTGAATGTGGGCAACATATACATAAATCTACACGTGGCAGAGCCAAAATGGGCTGGAAGGAAAAGAATGCTTCTTGCACCATCCCCACAGGTGCACTCTGGTCAGACCTGCTCCAGGAATGCCTCCTGGAGATGGCCTCCACTATTATAATGGGAAACAGCACCACATGCTCTATGTCAACAAAGACTGGAAAGCAGGAGCAGAAACATACCATTCAATCTTGCCTTCAATTGTATCTGATATGATGACTCTGAATGACCAGTGTATAATTTAGCAAATCATGCTGTTTCCAAATTAATGAAAAGTAAATAAATGTTGCACCAGTATACTTGGTGAGTGTGACAGAGCATAATTATGAGTTGGTTTAAAGAACAACATGTGATTCAAAGGCCTGCCCACCTTTAGAACAGGATTTTAAAATGAAATTTATAAATTATATGTGGAAATAACTATTTTCATAATTAGTTCCAAATTTTATAGGTCTATTTTCCTCATAGAGTAAAATAAGACTATTTTGACCAAATAAGGACCCCATTCCATCCTTACTCCTGCATTTATAAACCACCATCCACTGGAAAACAGCAATGATGTTGAGAGAAAGGGATGCAATTTGAGCTGTGTAATTACACCTTTCACTACACAATGAATTTGAAACAAAACCAATTAATTGTAGTGTAGGGTCTGGATGGTTATATATACAACTTTTTTTTTAAATCTATTTTTGCTATAAAGAGACAAAGGATATGTTATTACCTAGAGCCTGATTGGGGGGGGGGAATCAATCCAGACCAAACAACTCTGAATCCCATCATAAATTATATGAGACTAATTAATACATTTTTCATACAAATACATGTACACACACTAAATGACAAATAAATGACATACACTCGGAAGAGAAAACAACATTGAAAGAAGGAAAGAATATACAGATCCTATTATTAGATGAGATTTTTTTCCAAATGTATAACAAAACAATGTCTGCAAAATATGATGAATCACATACCTGATCATATCAGCTGGATTTGCACTTCACCCATCACATTCAATGTACTATATCATGAATAAACACATTCTTGGCATGTGAGTGCATATGTTGTTTGCATATTTTTATTACTCATATTCATATCTTAGAAAACAGCAATGTCTTAGAAAGTAAGTTCATTAGTATTCTTGTTCTCCCTTTCTCTCTCTGTCACACACAGATACATCACAATTTTAGTATCAAACAAGGACTCTGCCTTTTTAACATCTAACTCCAATTTATCTACATTTATTCTTTCAGATTAATAAAAAGGAAAGTGATATAATGCTGCTTGTTTCACATATGCATAACTGCATGAGTACAGCTAAACAAAATATGGATATATTACATGTATATAATATATCCAAAGCTTCTCTTTTCATGCTACACAGGTTTCCAAAAGGAAACCCATAAATGTTAAGTTTAAAATTACTTTATAATCCAATCAGCAACAAATAATATTCAAATTATAGACCTGAATTGCTGAATAATATTTTATTTTTTCTAGAATTTCTACAACCACAGCCATCAATTTCTTTTCAGACTTGTAGTCTCCATCTAGGCACTTTTCCTCTGTCTCTGTTCAGAAAAATTAAGGGCTGCAAAGTCCTATCAAGTTTTCAGCCAGGGAGACTAAAAATATCAACTTTCAGCCAAGGTGACTAAGAACAGAAACTAGCAAATGATTCTGCCTAATTATATTATTAAAAAACACAAACTTTAAATTGGCAGTCATAAGTTTTACGGTATTTAATATTAAAAGGTAGTATTATTTCAAAACTTACTATAAAGCTGCTATAATCAAAACAATACAGCACTGACATAAAGATAGACATACTGATAAATTGATTAGAATTGAGAGTTGAGAAATAAGCCTTACATTTATGGTCAATTAACTTTTGAAGACAAAAAGTACTGAAACAATTGGATATCCACATGCAAAAGAATGCAGGTAGACTCCTATCTCACACCATATAGAAAAATTAACTAAAAATAGATCAAAGATGTAAATATAAAAATTAAAACTATGAAACTCTTTAGAAGGAAACACAACTGTGAATCTTTGTGATTTTGGATTAGGCAATTATTTTTTGGAAACAACAGCAAAAGGGCAAGCAATCCCTCCCAGAAAAGAGATAAATTTGACCTCATCAATATTAAAACCTTTTGTGCTTCAAAAGACACCATCAAAAAGTGAAAAGATGGCGGGGGGGATCGATCAAGATGGTAGAGTAGGAAGAAGTGAACTTACCTCCCCCAACAAACACATCAAACATCCATCTACATATGGAACAATTCTCATTGAAACTGGAAACTAAGAAAGACTCCTGTACAAACAAGGCTGTAAGGAAGAGCTACACAGAATCAAGTAGGAAGGGAAGAGAAGTGATCAGGTCAGGACCTGTGCCCCTGGGAGGGGACTCAGAGGGAAGGGGTCTGCCATGAGGAGTAAGCTTTTCAAACCATGTCTCAGGCAGCCCAGTCCTGGAATCTGACACAGGGAAGACAAGCTCACTTGGCTGGTTGGAGAGCCAGTGGAACTCACAGAAGGGCCGTGGGAATCCTGGACTCCACTTGTGAGAAGCATGTGAGCGCTGGCTTACTCCCAAGGTGGGGCAGAGGGCTGATTGAGGACTGCTCCAGTGGCTGCCCAGTTTCCTGTGACCACCCCAGTACGTGCCCCAGCCTGAACCAAGTGAATGCTCCAGCCACGCTTACTTCACCTCACAGCTCTGCACTGGAGCGAGGACTGCCAGGACCTGGGAGACAGCTCACTAAGCGGACCCTGGGTGGCGTCTGATGGGACCATGGCATGGTGGGGGTTGCCACTGCTGATGCTTACACAGGCAGCACATCAGGGGTGGTCCCAATCTGTGACAGCAGCCGGACTGCCACAGCCTGTGTACTGATACATGCCGAGAGCCCATGTAGCCACGTGGGCCCCACCTGCCCTGCCTCATGGCTCCACAACTGAGCACGGTTGGCAGAGGCTACAGGGGCTGTGAGGGGCAAAGGAGACTCAGATGCAGCAGGGATGGTACACTGGAGACAGACCAGACCTCTGTCTTCAGCTGGCACACTACAGCTCAAAACCTGTCACGAGCCGAGAGCCTGCATGGGCCCCTCCTGCTCCATCACTGGCCCCCTCTGGGGAGAGGGTGCCTGTGCTGGGAGAGAGGAGAGCACATGCTTAAAGAAAACAGCCAGCTCAAACCTGAGCCATAAGACTGCTGTTCCATCAACTTGGGATGTGACCCTGCCCCCGATAGGGCAGTAACAGTCACTGAGCAGAGGGGAAGCCCCACCCCATACAGAGCTCCAGCCCTAGCCCCTCCATCTCCAGCCCCACCAAGGTGATAGCTGACAATATACCCTAAGGAAGGACATGACTTCTGTTCACATCAAATCCAGCTTTTCCACCAAAGGCACTGGGCTCATGCAGACTGTTTACGAACACTTCCACATAAAGACTCCCCTTTAACACTGTTATAGGTAACTGCTCCACCTGTCTTCACAGAGACAGAAAAAGTTAAGTGAAATGAAAAGACAGAGGAACTACAGAGGAACTACTCTCAACCGAAACAGCAAGAGAAAACCCCTGAAAATTTAAATGATGAAACAGAAATAAGCAACTTACCAGAAAAAGAATTCAAAGTGTTAGTATTAAGAATGTTAACTGAATTAGGGAAAAGAATAGATGAACACAGTGACAATTCTAACAAGGGACTAGAACATATTTTAAAAAACAGTCAGAACTGAAGAATACAATAATTGAAATGAAAAACTGTACAAGGAATGAATAGCAGACTAAGTGATAGAGAAGAACACATAAGTGATCTGGAAGATAGAATAATGGAAGTTATCCAATCAGATCATCAAAAAGAAAAACATGAAAAAAATGAGAACAGTTTAGGAGATTTCTGGGATAACAAGCATACCAATATTCACATTATAGGGGTCTCAGAAAAAGAGAGAGAGAAGGGGGTTGAAAAAGTATTTGATGAAATCCTAGCTGAAGACTTCCCAAATCTGAAGAAGGAAACACATATCTAGGTACAAAAAGCACAGAAGGTCCCAAACAAGATGAACCCAAGCTGATTCACACCAGACATATCACAATTAAAATGGCAAAAGTTGAAGAGAGAATTCTAAAGGCAGAAAGAAAAAGCAGAGTCATATACAAGGGAACCCCCATAAGGCTATCTGCTGATTTCTCTGCAGAAACTTTGCAGGCTAGAAGGGAGTAGCATGATATATTCAAAGTACTGAAAAGGAAAAACCTGCAACCTAGGATACTCTACCCAGCAAGGTTATCATTCAGAATTGAAGGAGAGATAAAGAACTTCTCAGACAAGCAAAAATGAAGAGAGTTCAATACTAAACCTACCCTGAAAGAAATATTAAAGGATCTTCTCTAAGTGAAAAGGCTATAACAAGAAGTATCTACAGGAAAGGAAAAATCCCACTAGGAAAGGCAAATATATAGTAAGGGGTAAGGATCAACCACTTAAATAAGCTAGTACAAAGATTAAAAGATAAAAAAAAATTGTCTACAATAAACAGTGAAGGGATAAACATAAAGATGTAAAATATGACATCAAAAACACAAAATGTGGGTGAGGAGAGTAAAAAAGGTAGATATTTTAGAGTATGTTTGAATTAAATGACTACCAGTTTAAAGCAAGTAGATATAGTTATAGTCAACATATATAAACCCCATGGTAACCGCAAATTAAGAACCTATAATAGACACCCAAAAACTAGAGAGAAAAGAACAAATGTATACCACTAAAAAAAATCATCAAAGCACAAAGGAAGAGACTAAAAAATGAAGAAAAAACAGAGAAGAACTACAAAAACAACCAGAAAACAAGAAACAAAATGGCAGTAAATACAAACATATCAATAATCACTTTAAATGTCAATGGACTAAATGTTCTAATCAAAAGAGCATTTACGGTGGCGGTGGCTGACTGGATAAAAAAAAAACAAGACCCATTTATATGCTGCTTACAAGAGTCTCACTTCAGAGCTAAATACACACACAAACTGAAAGTGAGGGGATGGAAAAATATATCTCATGCAAACAGAAATGACAAGAAATTGTAGGTAGCAACAGTCATGTCAGACAAAATAGACCTTCCTTTCTTTGTGGAATTAAAAATGGACAAAGGATTTGAACAGAACTGACTCAAAGAAGAGATACAATAGCTAATAAGTACAGGAAAAGATGCTTGACATCATTATTGAGTAGGGAAATGCAAATGAAAACCAAAATGAGATACCTCTTCACACCCACTAGGATAGCTATAATCACAAAGATGGAAAGTTAAGTGTCAGCAAGGATGTGGAGAAATTGTAACCTTCATACACTGATGGAGGGAATGTAAAATAGTACACTCATTTTAGAAAATAGTTTGGAAGTTGCTCAAAAAGTTAAACACAGAATTACCATATGACCAAAATTCCACTCCTAAGTATATACCCAAGAGAAACAAAAGCATATCTTCACACACACACACACAAAAAAACTTGTACTCTAATGTTCGTTGTAGCATTATTCATAATAACCCCAAAATGGAAACGACCCAAATGTCCAACAACTAAAAAATGGATAAATAAAATGTGGTGTACCTATATAGTGGAATATTATTCACCATAAATATAAATGAAGTGCAGATAAATGCTATAACATGGATAAGCCTGGAAAACAGTATGGTAAGGAAAAGAAGCCAGACACAAAAGGTCACATATTGTATGACTCCATTTACACAAAATGTCTGGAATAAACAAATCTGTAGAAACACTGTGTAGATAGTGGGGCTGAATAGAGGGGGAGATGGACGGTGATTGTTAATGAGTATGGGGTCTCTTTTAGGGGTTAGAAAAATGTTCTGGAATTAGATAGTGGTGATGGTTCTATAACTTTGTAAATATTCTAAAAATTGTTCTACTGTACACCTTAAAGGGCAAATTTTATGGTATGCTATTTATATCTCAAAAAATGAGAAAAAGCAATATTAAAAAAAAAAAAAAAAAAAGCGCTCACAAAGTGCATACTAAGAGGAACCCACAGGAACAGCTACTTCCTTTGTATCTCAGGGATGAGAATTACTTGATGCTGTGCTCCTGCCACTCACGTGATGTACCAGCCAAGATGGCAACAGCTTACAAATTAGATGAAGTCTTCAGGATTCCAATCGACAGAGCCAACAGGAAACAAGGAAAATGATGGATCAGGTACTTATGAAATATATACTAGAAACAGATACTGAGCCATCTTGGCAGAAATAGTCTGAAGCTGTTATTCACTGTATAGATTAATATTACAACTATTTACGGGGTTTTTGGTAACTTTTTTAGAATTAAACCTTAGAATGTGTTTCTTAAGAACATGGATGACGATTTCTACTTCTGCCTAGATATGGAAAGCTGACAAAAATGATTCTCATTTCACAACGAAAGAAAAAAGCAGACAAACTACAAAAGCAGAACTTTTTCTCAAAACATCAGAGCTGATGTCACAGGATTACCAAGTAGCCCTAAATCTAAGAAAAGGCATGCCTCCCCCAAAAAGGGAGAGAGTGCCATACAGGCAGGTAAGGAGAAATCACCTACAAATTCCGACAAACTGTTAAATACTGAGTGGAGGAAACTAGGAGAATGTAGAATCTCTGGGAATCACAGCCACAACAGGAGTTTATACCCACCTGCAGGGTCTTCTTCAGCAACCTGTTACTGGGTGCTCATGAAGAGCTGTAATAGTATTTCAAAGTGACTGTGATTTTAAACTCAAGGTAATCACTAAACGAACGCTTTATAGTAAAAAGTCAATAGTGATAAGAGGGAATCATAAAATGAGAAATTAATACAAAGGCAGGCAGAAAAAAAGAAAAGGAACAAAAATAAAGCACACAGCAAGATGGTAGATTTTAATCAAGTAAGTTAATTAATGTGTAACTACACAAAGTATCGACATTATCCAGCATGGGGGCCATAGTGCTATCACTGATCACATGAAAAACACACAAATACATAGGTGCAGAGAACCCTCTGCCTCCCTAAACTTGGAGCCCAAAATAGTGTTAACAATGTTCTTCTCAGGCAGAAGCCCTTAGGACACTATTGTCAGAGGTCCCCACATACACTGCTGACCCCAGTCACCTTACAGTGAACGTCACCATCAACAGCTCCACTTATAAAATCCACCAAATCCAACCAGTCTCCAACATACACACATGAGCAAAAAATCCAGATTTAACTGAAACCCAAGGTAAAACTAAAATGAAAGGTAAGGTGAAAAAGGCAAAAAATAAAGTATTTTGTAGAAACTAGAAACTATACAGTTAATAAAGACTTAATAACACCAGAATGATAGTATCTATACTCATAAAATAAGGATAATATTTAAGAGGATAATATTTAGAAGGGTGGAAAACAGAAAAAGGTAATAGATGATTCAACCACAAAGTTGAATATGTTAAAAAAAAAAAAAAAATCAGGGACTCCCCTGGTGGCACAGTGGTTAAGAAACCACCTGCTGAGGAAACTTACACAACCCTCTTAGATAGCCTCATCCACCAGAGGGCAGAGAGCAGAAGCAAGAAGAACTACAATCCTGAAGCCTGTGGAACATAAACCACGTTCACATTAAGATAGACAAGATGAAAAGGCACAGGGCTATGTACCAGATGAAGGAACAAGATAAAACCCAAGAAAAACAACTAAATGAAGTGGAGATAGGCAACCTTCCAGAAAAAGAATTCAGAATAATGATAGTGAAGATGATCCAGGACCTCAGAAAAAGAATGGAGGCAAAGATCGAGAAGATGCAAGAAACGTTTAACGAAGACCTAGAAGAATTAAAGAACAGACAAACAGAGATGAACAATACAATAACTGAAATGAAAAGTACACTAGAAGGAATCAATAGCAGAATAACTGAGGCAGAAGAACGGATAAGTGACCTGGAAGACAGAATGGTGGAATTCACTGCTGCGGAACAGAATAAAGAAAAAAGAATGAAAAGAAATGAAGACAGCCTAAGAGACCTCTGGGACAACATTAAAATCAACAACATTCACATTATAGGGGTCCCAGAAGGCAAAGAGAGAGAGAAACGACCACAGAAAATATTTGAAGAGATTATAGTCGAAAACTTCCCTAACATGGGAAAGGAAATAGCCACCCAAGTCCAGGAAGTGCAGAGAGTCCCATACAGGATAAACCCAAGGAGAAACACGCCGAGACACATAGTAATCAAATTGGCAAAAATTAAAGACAAAGAAAAATTATTGAAAGCAGCAAGGGAAAAACAACAAATAACATAAAAGGGAACTCCCATAAGGTTAACAGCTGCTTTCTCAGCAGAAATTCTACAAGCCAGAAGTGAGTGGCATGACATATTTAAAGTGATGAAAGGAAAGAACCTACAACCAAGATTATTCTACCCAGCAAGGATCTCATTCAGATTCAACAGAGAAATCAAAAGCTTTACAGACAAGCAAAAGCTAAGAGAATTCAGCACCACAAACCAGCTCTACAACAAATACTAAAGGAACTTCTCTAAGTGGGAAACACAAGACAAGAAAAGGACCTACAAAAACAAACCCAAAACAATTAAGAAAATGGTCATAGAACATATATATCGATAATTACCTTAAAGGTGAATGGATTAAATGCTCCAACCAAAAGACACAGGCTTGCTGAATGGATACAAAAACAAGACCCATCTATATGCTGCCTACAAGTAATGCACTTCAGACCTAGGGACACATACAGACTGAAAGTGAGGGGATGGAAAAAGATATTCCATGCAAATGGAAATCAAAAGAAAGCTGGAGTAGCTATACTCATAGCAGATAAAATAGACTTTACAATAAAGAATGTTACAAGAGACAAGGAAAGACACTACATAATGATCAAGGGATCAATCCAAGAAGAAGATATAACAATTTTAAATATATATGCACCCAACATAGGAGCACCTCAATACATAAGGCAACTGCTAACAGCTATAAAAGAGGAAATCGACAGTAACACAATAATAGTGGGGGACTTTAACACCTCACTTACACCAATGGACAGATCATCCAAAATGAAAATAAATAAGGAAACAGAAGCTTTCAATGACACAATAGACCAGATAGATTTAATTGATATTTATAGGACATTCCATCCAAAAAGAGCAGATTACACTTTCTTCTCAAGTACGCACAGAACATTCTCCAGGATAGATCACATCTTGGGTCACAAATGAAGCCTCAGTAAATTTAAGAAAATTGAAATCATGCCAAGCATCTTTTCTGACCACAACGCTATGAGATCAGTAATGAATTACAGGGAAAAAAACGTAAAAAACACAAACACATGGAGGCTAAACAATACGTTACTAAATAACCAAGAGATCACTGAAGAAATCAAAGAGGAAATCAAAAAATACCCAGGAATAAATGACAATGAAAACACGACAACCCAAAACCTATGGAGCAAAAGCAGTTCTAAGAGGGAAGGTTATAGCTATACAAGCCTACCTCAAGAAACAAGAAAAATCTCAAATGAACAATCTAACCTTATACCTAAAGGAACTAGAGAAAGAAGAACAAACAAAACCCAAAGTTAGCAGAAGAAAAGAAATCATAAAGATCAGAGCATGAATAAATGAAATAGAAACAAGGAAAACAATAGCAAAGATCAATAATACTAAAAGCTGGTTCTTTGAGAAGATAAACAAAATTGATAAGCCATTAGCCAGACTCATCAAGAAAAAGAGGGAGAGGACTCAAATCAATAAAATTAGAAATGAAAAAGGAGAAGTTACAACAGACACCGCAGAAATAGAAAGAATCCTAAGAGACTACTACAAGCAACTCTATGCCAATAAGATGGACAACCTGGAAGAAATGGACAAATTCTTAAAAAGATATAACCTTCCAAGACTAAGCCAGGAAGAAAGAGAAAATATGAACAGACCAATCACAAGTAAGGAAATTGAAACTGTGATTAAAAATCTTCCAACAAACAAAAGCCCAGGACCAGATGGCTTCACAGGTGAATTCTATCAAACATTTAGAGAACAGCTAACACCCATCCTTCTAAAACTCTTCCAAAAAATTGCAGAGGAAGGAACACTCCCAAACTCATTCTATGAGGCCACCATCACCCTGATACCAAAACCAGACAAAGATACTACAAAAAAGAAAATTACAGACCAATATCACTGATGAACATACATGCAAAAATCCTCAACAAAATACTAGCAAACAGAATCCAACAACACATTAAAAGGATCATACACCATGATCAAGTGGGATTTATCCCAGAGATGCAAGGATTCTTCAATATACGCAAATCAAATAATGTGATACACCATATTAACAAATTGAAAAATAAAAACCATATGATCATCCCAATCGATGCAGAAAAAACTTTTGACAAAATGCAACACCAGTTTATGATAAAAACTCTCCAGAAAGTGGGCATAGAGGGAACCTACCTCAACATAATAAAGGCCATATATGACAAACCCACAGCAAACATCATTCTCAATGGTGAAAAACTGAAAGCATTTCCTCTAAGATTAGGAACAAGACAAGGATGTCCACTCTCACCACTATTATTTAACATAGTTTTGGAAGTCCTAGCACAGCAATCAGAGAAGAAAAAGAAATAAAAGGAATACAAATTGGAAAAGAAAAAGTAAAACTGTCACTGTTTGCAGATGACTTGATACTATACACAGAGAATCCTAAAGATGCCCCAGAAAACTACTAAAGCTAATCAATGAATTTGGTAAACTTGCAGGATACAAAATTAATGCACAGAAATCTCTTGCATTCCTGTACACTAATGATGAAAAATCTGAAAGAGAAATTAAAGAAACACTCCCAGGTACCACTGCAACAAAAACAATAAAATACCTAGGAATAAACCTACCTAGGGAGACAAAACACCTGTATGCAGAAAACTATAAGACACTGATGAAAGAAATTAAAGATGAAACCAACAGATGGAGAGATATACCATATTCTTGGATTGGAAGAATCAATATTGTGAAAATGACTATACTACCCAAAGCAATCTACAGATTCAATGCAATCCCTATCAAATACCAATGGCATTTTTTACAGAACTAGAACAAATCATCTTAAAATTTGTATGGAGACACAAAAGACCCCGAATAGCCAAAGCAGTCTTGAGGGAAAAAAACGGAGCTGGAGGAATCAGACTCCCTGACTTCAGACTATACTACAAAGCTACAGTAATCAAGACAATATGGTACTGGCACAAAAACGGAAACATAGATCAATGGAACAAGATAGAAAGCCCAGAGATAAACCCACGCACCTATAGTTATCTATGACAAAGGAGGCAAGGATACACAATGGAGAAAAGACAGTCTCTTCAATAAGTGGTGCTGGGAAAACTGGACAGCTACATGTAAAAGAATGAAATTAGAACACTCCCTAACACCATACACACAAATAAACTCAAAACGGATTCGAAACCTAAATGTAAGACCAGACACTATAAAACTCTTAGAGGAAAACATAGGGAGAACACTCTTTGACATAAATCACAGCAAGATTTTTTTTGATCCACTTCCTAGAGTAATGGAAATAACAACAAAAATAAACAAATGGGACCTAATGAAACTTCAAAGCTTTTGCACAGCAAAGGAAACCATAAACAAGACGAAAAGACAACCCTCAGAATGGGAGAAAATATTTGCAAACGAATCAACGGACAAAGGATTAATCTCCAAAATATATAAACAGCTCATGCAGCTCAATATTAAAGAAACAAACAATCCAATCCAAAAATGGGCAGAAGACCTAAATAGACGTTTCTCCACAGAAGACATACAGATGGCCAAGAAGCACATGAAAAGATGCTCAACATCACTAATTATTAGAGAAATGCAAATCAAAACTACAACTAGGTATCACCTCACACCAGTTAGAATGGGCATCATCAGAAAATCTACAAAGAACAAATGCTGGAGAGGGTGTGGAGAAAAGGGAACACTCTTGCACTGTTGGTGGGAATGTAAATTGATACAGCCACTATGGAGAACAGTATGGAGGTTCCTTAAAAAACTAAAAATAGAATTACCATATGATCCAGCAATTCCACTACTGGGCGTATACCCAGAGAAAACGATAATTCAAAAAGACACATGCACCCGAATGTTCATTGCAGCACTATTTACAATAGCCAGGTCATGGAAGCAATCTAAATGCCCATCGACAGACAAATGGATAAAGAAGATGTGGTACATATATAAAATGGAATATTACTCAGCCATAAAAAGGAACGAAACTGGGTCATTTGTTGAGACGTGGATGGATATAGAGACTGTCATACAGAGTGAAGTAAGTCAGAAAGAGAAAAACAAATATCGTATATTAACGCATGTATGTGGAACCTAGAAAAATGGTACAGATGAACCAGTTTGCAGGGCAGAAGTTGAGAGACAGATGTAGAGAACAAACGCATGGACATCAAGGGGGGAAAGCCGTGGCGGGGGTGGGGATGGTGATGTGATGATTTGGGCGACTGGGATTGACATGTATACACTGATGTGTATAAAATTGTTGAGTAATAAGAATCTGCTGTATAAAAAAAGAAATAAAATTAATTAAAAAATTTTAAAAAACAAAAAGAAAACAAAAGAATCCACCTGCCAAAGCAGGGGACACGGGTTCAAGCCCTGGTCTGGGAAGATCCCACATGCCGTGGAGTAGTTGCATCACAACTACTCAGCTTGTGCTCTAGAGCCCGTGAGCCAAAAAAAAAAAAAAAAAGAAAAGAAAAAAAAAGAAACCGCCTGCCAATGCAGGGGACATGGGTTTGATTCCTGGTCTGGGAAGACCCCACATGCCACGGAGCAACTAAGCCTGTGCGCCATAACTACTGAGCCTGTGTGCCACAACTACCGAGCCCACGTGCCACAACGACTGAAGCCTGCGTGCCTAGAGCCCATGCTCCACAACAAGAGAAGCCACAGCAATGAGAAGCCCACACACTGCATCGAAGAGTAGCCCCCACTCGCCACAGCCAGAGAATGCCCGCACGCAGCAACAAAGACCCAACACAGCCAAAAATTAATTAATTAATTAATTAACTAACTACTTTTTAAAAAATCAGAAGAGCAGAAAAGGCTCAGAGAAGCGAACAACCAAATAATTTTTTAAATTGCAGTAATAAAGAACATGAGTTCCCAAATTTAAAAAATCTTATGGAATATAGAAGCTAAGAGACGAAAATATACCAAATCCAATTAACAACAACAAAAAGTCTCTTATAAAGAAGTAGGAATCCAAATTGGACAAGACTACTTAGCAGCCAATCAGAAAAACAATGGAACAGTTTCCTCCTAATTCTGAAGGCAGTGGTTGTCAATATAAAACCATACTCCCAGAAAAGCTATATATCATGTTTGAAGGCAGAATATGAACTTTTAGAAACATTGGAAGTCTCAATAGAATTTTAATTCCTATGTACTCTTTCATTCTAAGTTTCTTAACAGACTTTGTTTTTTAGAGTTTTAGGTTCAAAGCAAAACTGAGCAGAAAGTACAGCTATTTCCCATTTACCCCCATCCCCACATAAGCACCGTCTCCCTCACTAACAAAATCCTACACCAGAGCGGTACATTGGTTAAAATCAATGAACCTACGCAGACACGCCAATACTACCTGAAGTCAACAGTTTACATTAGGGTTCACTCTTAGTTTTTTACCTTTTACGCATTGTCACAAACGTATAATGGTATGTATCCACCACAATGGTAACATATAGAATATCTTCACTGCACTAAAATTCTTTGTCCTCCTCCTGTTCATCCTCCTCCCTTCTCGCAATCCCAGGCATCCAATGAACTTTTTCCTGTCTCCATCGCTTTGCCTTCTCCGGAAGTCATATACCTGGAATCATACAGTACGTGGCCTGCTCATATTGGCCTCTTTCCCTTGGTAATATACATTTAAAGTGCCTCCATGTCTTTCATGTCTTGAATTATTTTTTAGCACTAGATAATATTTCATTATCTGGATGTACCACAGTGTATGTGTGTACACACCTACTGAGGAACATCTTGGCTGCTTCCAAGTTTTGGCAACTATGAGAAAAACTGGTATAAATATTCAAGGGTAGGTTTTTGTATGGATATAAGTTTTCAACTCATTTTAGTAAAGACAAAGAAGTACAACTGCTGGATCATATGCTGAGAATATGCTTAGTTTTGTAAGAAACTGTCAAAATGTCTTCCTAAGTGGATGTACCATTCTGCATTATTACCAGCAATGAATGAGAGTTCCTGTTACCCCACATCATCACCAACACTAGATATTGTCAGTGTTCTGGATTTGGGCCATTCTAATAGATGTGTAGTGGTATCTCGTTTTAATTTGCATTTTCATAATGACATATGATGTAGAACATCTTTTCATATGCTTATTCCCAATCTGTCTATCTTTTTTGATGAGGTGTCTTTTACCCTTTTATTAACTGAATAGTTTGGGGTTTTTTCAGAGTTTTAAGAGTTCCTTGTATATTTTGAGTAAGAGCCCTTTGTCACATGTCTTTTGCAAATACACGCTCTCAATTTGTGGCTTGTCTTCTCATTCTCTTCAAAGTGTTTTTCATAGAGAAGTTTTTAATTTTAATGAAGTCCAGCTCATCAATTCTTTCTTTCATAGATCATGCCCTTGTATTGTATCTAAAAAGTTATCACAGTACTCAAGATCATTTAGGTTTTCTCCTATGTTATCTTCTAGGAGTTTTATAGTTTTGTGTTTATCATTTAGGTCTATGATCTATTTTTGTTTTTAATTTATTTATTTATGGCTGTGTTGGGTCTTCGTTTCTGTGCGAGGGCTTTCTCTAGTTGTGGCAAGCGGGGGCCACTCTTCATCGTGGTGCGTGGGCCTCTCACTATCGCGGCCTCTCTTGTTGCGGAGCACAGGCTCCAGATGCGCAGGCTCAGTAATTGTGGCTCACGGGCCCAGCTGCTCTGCAGCATGTGGGATATTCCCAGACCAGGGCTCGAATCCGTGTCCCCTACATTGGCAGGCAGATTCTCAACCACTGAGCCACCAGGGAAGCCCTATGATCTATTTTGAGTTAATTTCTGTGAAAGGTATAAGGTCTGTGTCTAGATTCATTTTTTTTGCATGTCAATGTCCAATTATTCTAACATCATTTTTTGAAAAGACTATCTTTGCTCCAATGTACTGCCTTTGTCAAAGATCAGTTAACTATACTTACGTGGGTCCATTTCTGGGCTCTCTATTCTGATTACTTGATTACTACAACTTTACAGCAAGTCTTGAAGTCAAGTAGTGTCTGTCTTCCAACTTTGTTCCTCAGAATTTTATGGGCTGTCCTGGGTATTTTGTCTCTCCATACAAACTTTAAAATAAGTTTATCAACATCTATAAAAAAAAATTGCTGAGTTTTTTATTGGGATTGCTTTGAGTATGTAGATCAAATTGGGAAGAACTGACATCTTGATAATACTGAGTCTCCCTATCCATGAATAGAATCTCTCTCTACTTCAGTTTTTTTGTTTTTTGGGTTTTTGTTTTGTTTTCTTTTGGTTTGGTTTTTTTGGTCACAGTTCTAGAACTTTCCTTATATAGACCTTACACATATTTTGTTTGATTTACAACTATTTCATTTGGGGGCACTAACATAAATTGTGTGTTTTTAATTTTAAATTCCTATATACCAGCAACGAACAGGTGGAACACAAAGGACAGTTGTACATTAACTCTGAATCCTGCAAACTTTCTATAATGACTTAATTCCAGGAGGTATTTTGTCAATTCCTCCAGATTTTCTAGATAGACAATTATGTCATCTGCAAAGACAGTTTTATTACGTCTTCATGAATCAGTGTTTCTTTTTCTTATTTTATTGACGAGGAATACCAGTATGATGTTAAAAAGAAAGGGTGAGGAGAACATCCTTTTCTTTCTCCTGATCCTAGTGGGAAAACTTCTAGTTTTCCATCATTAAGTATGCTGTTAGCTGTAGGTTTTTTGTAGATAATCTTTATCAAGTTGAAGAAGTTCCCCTCTATTCCTAGTTTGCTGAGAGTTTTTAATTATGAATGGGTGCTGGATTTCATCAAATACTTTTTTGGCATCTATTGAAATAATTACTTGATTTTTCTCCTTCATCCTGTTGATGTAATGTATTCTAATAATTTATTTTGTAAAGTTCAACCAGCCTTGAATACCTGGGATAAATCCCACTTTGGTGTAGTCTATAATTCCTTACATACACTGTTTGATCCTGTTTAAGAAGTTTTGCACTTATGTTCATGAAATATTGGTATGTAGTTTTCTTATAACGTCTTTGACTGGTTTTGGTTTGGCTAGCATCAGAATGAGTTTGGAAATCCTCCCTCTGCTTCTATCTTCTATAAGAAATTGTCCAGTATTATTATCATTTCTTCCTTAATAGCTAGAATTTCCAAGTGAACCCATATGGGCTTGGTGTTACTTTGGAAAATTATTAACTATTGATTCAATTTCTTTAATAGATGTAGGCCTATTCAGATTGTCTACTCTTGTGAGAGTTCACTGATTGTGTCTTTCAAGGAATTGTTTCATTTCATCTAGGATGTCGAATTTGAGGGCATAGAATTGTTCATAATATTCCATTATTATCCTTAAATGTCTACTGGTTCTGTAAAGATGTCTCCTATTCCATTTTTGGTATTAGTAATTTGTGTCTTTTCTTCTTATGTGGTTTATTGATTTTATGAACGAGCTTATAGTTTTATCTACAGATTTTGTCTGATTTTGATTTCCATTTCATTGATTTGGCTCTAATTTTTATTATTTTTCTTCTGCTTACTTTGGAATTTGCTCTAACTTCCTAATATGAAATGTTAAAATGAGTATTGATTAAATTTCTTTTTTTTAATATATACACTCAATGCTATGTATTTCTCTTCAAGTACTGACTTTGCTACATTTCAAAATTTTGAAGAGTTGTGTTTTCATTTGTGTTTAGTTCAAAATATTTTTTAAATTCCTCTTGATATTTATTTTTTGATGCATGTGTTTAGAAATGTATCATTTAATCTGTAAGAGTTTGGGGATTTTCTATTTATTTTCCTGTTACTGATTTCTAGTTTAATTCCATTTTGGTCTGAGAGCAGACATTGTATGATTTCTATTGTTTGAAATTTATTAAGGTGTGTTTTATGGCCCAGAATGTAATCTTGACTAACATTCCATGTCAACTTGGAAGGAATATATATTCCAGTATTGTTGGATGAAATAGTAGACAGATGTCTATTGTATCCAATTGATTGATGGTGTTGAGTTCAATTATGTCCTTACTGATTTTCTGCCTGCTGAAACTGTCCATTTTTAATAGAGGGGTGTAGACGTCTCCAACAATAATAGTGGATTTATCCATTTCTGCTTGCAGTTCTATCAGGTTTACCCCATGCATTTTGATGCTCTGTTGTTAGGTACATAATATTAAGGATTTTTATATCTTCTTGGAGAATTGAATCCTATATCTTTAAATAAATCCTTCTTTATCCTTGGTAACTTTACTTTCTCTGAAGTCTACTCTGAAATTAATGACTACCTCTGCTATCCATGAGTGTTAGCATGGTAGGTCTTTCTTCACCTGTTTACTTTTTCTTTTTTTACATTTTTTTTTGTTATAGTTGATTTACGATACTACCTACGTGTCAGATGTAACAGTATAGTGATTCACAATTTTTAAGGGTTATACTCCATTTATAGTTATTATAACATATTGGCTATACTCCCTGCACTGTACAATGTACCCTTGTAGCTTAGGTATTTTGTACAGAGTAGTTTCTACCTTTTAATCCTCTACCCCTGTATCCTGTCCCTGCCCTCTTACCCCTCCCCACTGGTAACCACTAGTTTGTTCTCTGTATCTCTGTGTCTATTTCTTTTTTGTTATATTCACTAGTTTGATTTTTTTTAGATTCCACATATAAGTAATGTCATAAAATATTTGTCCTTCTCTGTCTGACTTAATTCATTTAGCATAATAGCCTCCAAGTCCATCCATGTTGTTGCAAATGCCAAAATTTCATTCTTTTTTATGGCTGAGTAGTATTCCATTGTATTTGAGTGTGTGTGAGTGTGTGTACACACCGTATCTTCCACTAACCCAAAGTTAGAATAAAAGAAATCAAAGATCAGGGTAGAAATAAATGAAATAGAAACAAAAAAAGAAAAGAAAATAGAGAAACTAAGAGCTGGTTTTTTAAAAAGATAAACAAAATGGATAAATCTTTAGCCAGATTCATCAAGAAAAAAAGAGAGAGAAGGTCCAAATCAGTAAAATCAGGAACAAAAAAGAAGTTACAACTGATAACACAGAAACAAAGGATCATAAGAGATTACTACAAACAACTATATGTCCATAAAATGGACAGCCTAGAAGACATGGACAAACTCCTAGAAATGTACAGTCTCCCAAGACTGAACCAGGAAGAAATAGAAAATACAAACAGACCAATTACCAGTAATAAAATTGAATCAGTAATTTAAAAACAAAAAAAACCAAAAAAACTTCCCAACAAACAAAAGTCGAGGACCAGATGGATTCACAATTGAATTTTACTCAACATTTAGAGAAGAGTTAACAACTTTCCTTCTGAAACTATTCCAAAAAATTGCAAAGGAAGGAACACTTCTGAACCCATCCTATGAAGCCACCATCACCCTGATACCAAAATCAGACAAAGGTATCACAAAAAAAGAAAATTACAGGCTGATATCACTGATGAACATAGATGAAAAAATCCCCCAAGAAAATATTAGAAAACATAATCCAACAACTCATTAAAAGGGTCATACACCATGATCAAGTGGGATATACCCCAGGGATGCAAGGGTAGTTCAATATCCACAAAAATCAATCAATGAGATATACCATGTTAACAAATTAAAGAATAAAAACCATATGATCATCTCAATAGATGCAGAAAAAGCTTTTGACACAATTCAATATCCATTTATGGTAAAACCTCTACAGAAAGTGGGTAAAGAGGTAACATACCTCAACATAATATAGGCCATACATGATAAACCCACAGCTAACATTATACTCAACAATGAAAAGTTGAACACATTTCCTCTAAGATCACAAACTAGGATGCCCACTCTCACCACTTTTATTCAATAGAGTATTGGAAGTCCTAGCCACAGCAATCAAACAAAAAATAAAAGGCATCCAAATTGGAAAAGAAGTAAAACCATCAATGTTTGCAAATGGCATAATACTATACATAGAAAATTTTAAAGACGCCACTGAAAAACTACTAGAGCTCATGAATGAATTCAGCAAAGTCGCAGGATACAAAGTTAATATACAGAAATCTGTTGCATTTCCATACACTATAATGAACTATCATAAAGAAATTAAGGAAACAATCCCATTTACTATCACATTAAAAAGAATAAAAATACCTAGGAATAAACCTACCTAAGGAGGTAAAAGACCTGTGCTTGGAAAACTGTAAGACACTATTGAAAGAAACTGAAGACAACACAAACAGATGGAAAGATATACCGTATTCATGGATTGGAAGGATTAATACTGTTAAAATGACTATACTACCCAAGGAAGTCTACAGATTCAATGAAATCCCTATCAAAACACCAGTGGCATTTTTCACAGAAATAGAACAAATAATTTTAAAACTTGTATGAAAACACTAAAGACCCTGAAGAGCCAAAACAATCTTGAGAAACAAGAACAAAGCTAGAGGTATCACACTCCCTGATTTCAAACTATATTACAAAGTTACAGTAGTAAAAAAAAAAAGAGTATGGTACTGGCATAAAAACAAACACATAGTTCAACACAACAGAGTAGAGAGCCCAGAAATAAACCCATGCTGTCATTGTCAATTAATCTACGCCAAAGGAGACAACAATATACAATGGAGAAAAGACAGTCTCTTCAATTATTGGTGCTGGGAGAACTAGCCAGCTACATGTAGATGAAAGAAAATAGAACATTTTCTCACACCATATACAAAAATAAACTCGAAATGGATTCAGAGTAAGTCTTCCTAAACGTAAGACTGGAAGCCATAAAGCCCCTAGAAGAAAACATAAGAAGAACACTGTTTCACATAAATTGTAAAAGTTTCTTGTTTTTGTTTTTGGCTCTGTCTCGTAAGGCAAGAAAACAAAAGCAAAAACAAATAAACTGGACCTAGTTAAACTTAAAAGCTTCTGCACAGCAAGGGAAACTGTAGACAAAATGAAAAGACAATCTCCTGAATGGGAGAAAATATCTGCAAATGATGTGACTGATAAAGGGTTAATATCCAAAATATATAAGCAGCTCGTATAACTCAACACCAAAAAAACAAACAATTCAATTTTAAAAAATCAGCTGAAGTCCTGAAGAGACATTTTTCCAAACACAACATATAGATGGCCAACAGGCACATGAAAAGATGCTCAACATCGCTAATCAGAGAAATGCAAATCAAAACCACAATGAGATATCACCTCACACCTGTCAGAATGGCTATCATCAAAAAGATCACAAATAACAAATGTTGGTGAGGATGTGGAGAAAAGAGAAACTTTGTGTGCTATTGGTGGGAGTGTAAATTGGTACAGCCACTGTGGAAAACAGGATGGAGGTTTCTCAAAAAACTAAAAATATAACCACCATATGACCCAGCAATTTCACTCCTGGATATATATCTGAAGAAAATGAAAACACTAATTTGAAAAGACACATGCACCCCAATGTTCACAGAAGCATCATTTACAATAGGCAAAATATGGAAGCAACCTAACTGTCCATCAACAGATAAATGGATAAAGAAAATGTGGTATACATATATACAATAGAATACTACTCATCCATCCCTTTACTATTAATCTATGTCTATTTAAAGTAGATTTATTGTGGATAACATACAGTTTGGTCTTGTTTTTTTGACCCTCTCTGCCTTTAAATTGGTGTATTTAGATTATTGACATGTAAGATCATGGATATAGTAGGATCAGTATCTACCACATTTGTTACTGTCTTTTGTGGCCCTTGTTCTTTTTTGTTCCTTCTCTGCCTTTTGTGGTTTGAATTAAACATTTTATATGATTTCTTTTTCTCCTTTCTTAATATTTCAGTTATAGTTTTTTTTTTAGGGGCAGTCCTAGAATCTGCAATTACATTTACCACTATTTTCAAATAATACTGCATTGATTCATAGGTAGTGTGAGTACCTTAAAACAAAATGTTCCAATTTCCTCCCTTCCCTCTCTTGTATCACTGCTGTCATTCATTTTGCTTATATGTTAACTATACATAAGTATTTATAAACATACACAGCATATAAATACACTGTTGACTATTTTGAACAACCTGTTATCTGCTAGATCAATTAGGAATAAGAAAAAGAAAGCTTTTTCATTAATCATCACTTAATCCTTCCCCGATTCCCTTGCTTTCTTTATGTAGATCCAAATCTCTGACCCATATCATTTTCCTTCTCTGAAGAACTTTTTAACATTATTGAAAGGCAGGTGTACTGGCAACAAATTCGCTTGATGTTTGTCCTGGAGTCTTATGTTATTCCTTCACTTTTGGATGATAATTTTCAAGAGTACAGGAGTCTAGGTTGTTTTTTTTTTTTTTCTCTCTCTCTTAATGCTTTAAGTATTTCACTCCACCCTCTTCTTACTTGCATGGTTTTGAAGAGAAATTTGATATAGTTCTTACCTTGTGCCTCTATAAATAAGGTGTTCCCTCCCCCTTTTGGCTTTTTTCTAGATTATTTCTCTTGTTTTCTGCAGTTTAAGTATCATATGTCTAGGTGTAATGTATTTGGCATTTATCCTTCTTGATGTTCTGAACTTTCTTGATCTGTGATTTGGTGTCTGACATTAATTTCGGGATGTTTTCAGTCATTGCTTCAAATAGTCTCGTCCTTTTTCTTCTTCTAGTATTCCCATTTTATGTATAATTTTTGTAGTTGTCCCACAGTTCTTGGATATTCTGTTCATTTCTTTCCAGTCTTTTCTTTGCTTTTCAGTTTTGGGAGTTTCTATTATGACATCCTCAAGCTCAGAGATTCTTTCCTCAGCTGTGTCCAGTCTACTAATGAGCCCAAAGGTATTCTTCATTTCTGTTAGTGCTTTTGCTCTCCAGCATTTTATTCTCAGAATTCCCATCTCTTTACATTGTCCCTCCGCTCTTGCATGTTATCTAATTTAACTGTGGAGCCCTTAGTATGTTAATATTTTAAGATTTTCGGTCTGATAGTTCCTACATGTCTGCCATTTCTGACTCTGGTTCTGATGCTTGCTCTCTCTCTTCAAACTGTGCTTGTTGCCTTTTATTGTGCCTTGCAATTTTTTCTTAATAGCCAGATATAATGCACAGAGTAAAAGGAACTGCAGTAAACAGGCCTTCAGTAATGTGGTGTTAAGATGGGGGAGGGGGATGCGTGAGGAATCATTCTTTAGTCCTATGATTGCATCACAGTCATTTAATGAGTCTGTGCCCCTGGACTGAACTTCACACGTGCTCCCAGTCCCCCACCATTATGTGGGGCAGGTAGCTGGAATGAGCTGGAGTTGGGTATTTCCATTCTCCCAGGTATGTTAGGCTCTGAATAAGAGTTTAGGCTCTGGTACATCAGGTTCTCTGGAAGACCAACTTTGTTAAAAAGAACAATGCTCTCTGGTACTTCAAAATGGTTACTTTTCCCCTCCCCTTGCCAGAAGTACGAGGGGATTTTTCTCGTATACTCACTATGAGAATCTGGTTGAGCTCTTGCGGGGAAAACGCATAGAAGTGGGGGAGGGGCTCCCCGTGACAGGGTAACCCCTGGAGCTTTATACACTGACTTGTCCCCACTGTGTCTCCAGTAACTTATCAACTGCAGTTTAGGTTTTCCCACCCTGGCACTGGTTCCTGCAGGGGTTTCTGCTTACGGATTTTTGCTCCAGTAGGTTGTGAGTCTCTGTATTTGCCTGTTTCTGCAATTTTGAAGACAGCGGTTTGCCCTGTGACTTCCCTTCTCTGATTGACGTAAGACACGTTTTTGATTTTTCAGTTTGTTTAACTTTCTCCTTGTTGTTAGGATAGAGTGACAATTTCTAAGCTCCTTACGTGCATGGAAAGCAGAAGTTCCCCACACACTCTTTCTCAGGGGATGGTGCTCCACAAAACTGGGGAGTGAAGTGAGAAAAGGGAAGACATAAGATGCAGAAAGCATGATATCCTAACAGGAGAGGAATAAAGAGAACAGCTAGAAGAGTAGTGAGGAACAGTCTCAAGATGATGGCTAGTTAGGAGGCAGAGTGACAAAACAGGTAAGAGAGGGAACTGGGCTTCCTCAGGATGGATGCCTACAAATGGAAAATAAAAGATTCTGCATAAACATGCAGGTTAAGAAAGAGTAGAATCTCTTTGGAAGGTCTCAGGAGAAATTGCCTCTGGGAAGAAAGACCAAGAGACAGAGTTGACACGAAGATTTTATTTTTACCCTTGCCATGTGTACATGGTCCTTGTACTTACTGGAATAAAAACTTCATGTAGTATTTATGTAGTATAATGTAATATGCAGTATAAATGTTATATTCCCAAGAATTATATGCTTATAAGAGTTAAGATTTTGTTTCTAAACAAAAAAAGTATTTTTTTGTATTTAATACTTTCAACAAATCAACCTGATGTTCTGGTGATAATTAAGTTGCAGAGCATTTAAAGCTCTAAGCACCTGAATCTAAAAATAGTATGTGTATTACTGTATTATAAAATTTTAAATCTGGCTACCATTATGATACACATGGGATATTAATTCTCATACAGTCAATTTGTTCTTGTTCTTTTCTTTTTCTAACAGTAATTTAAAGCAATTTGAAAACTGCATTAAAATTCATAACAAGTCCTTAGATAGGGTTTGCTTAGATAATGAAAGTATATATGTACTTTACTGAATTTGATGCACTGTTACCAAGTGGTATGCATGTTGCAGTCAGTTGGATTCCAGCTGTGGTCTTTCTACAGAACGAGCTGTCTGACTGGGGAGAAGATATTTTAGTAGTCTATCCC
The DNA here is from genome assembly GCF_028023285.1 of Balaenoptera ricei. NCBI lineage: Eukaryota > Metazoa > Chordata > Mammalia > Artiodactyla > Balaenopteridae > Balaenoptera > Balaenoptera ricei. The sequence continues at coordinate 70,355,101 of NC_082647.1, forward strand.
TCAAGATTGTTCCACTTTAAGAAATGGAGAGTAAGAGTTGCTAAAAAGAGCAAACATAATAGCGATGTAAGGTGTCTGGCATAGTGTCTCGGTTATGGTTATTCCCTGATAAACTCTGGCTAGTTAGTGATTATAATACAGATAGTTAACCATACAAACTGGGGTTTAAAAAGCAGCCAGAAGCTATTCAGTAATATCTGATGGTTGTGTAGAGTTCTATTTTCTCTGTAGTGTGGGTAGCTCTGAAAATGTGTACAACCTTCTCCTTCTACTTTCCCTTACACCTAGTTGGCATTAAGAAAAATGGAAGAAAAATTAGCAGTGAAATTGGAAGAATAAAGGTAGAAGATGAACAAAGTTTTAAAGTATATTATTCTCAATTGTGACAATTACAAACATGGATATTCTCTTTCCGTTTTGATTTGTTCTGTAAATCACACATAGTTGAAGCTTTTTTGTTATGTGTATATTGTTTTCCTGTCTTTTCTACATAGTGGTTAAGTGACTAACATCAAATAAATAGTTTATAATACACCTCTCACACTGTTCAGTCAGTCTCCGTGGACCATCACCCTATAGTTAACCTCCTTCCCAGCCCTTTCTCCTGTACCATCCTCTGTTACGCTTCAGTTCACTCAAACTCATTACCTAATAGGTTCTTCACCTCCTAGATTTGAAGGAATACCTATTGCTCACCAGCATTCTCAACTGGTTTCTACTGCTTTTCCCAACCATCACTAGTAAGTGGTTCAAAGGCAGGGTACGAAGGCAGGATTAACATTCCAGATCCTTACTGCTCTTCTTCCATGCAAAACACTCTTTCCTTCCAAAATGCATGTCATCTGGACAATGTTCCAACCTTCATAACACTATCATCTCTCACTACTTCATAGGCTCTGCAGTTTCAGGCACATGGGATGAGTCTTCCTTTTTACTCCAATTACTGACATTATACTGGCTAAATTCAAGGTCCATGTGCACAAACTTTAAATATTCTAGCCATTTCCTTGACGTTTATCTTCACTTGAACAACTAATTTCTGTTGTTGGGAACTTGATTTTTACCTTTATCTGTGACTCCTCTGAAACTTTTCATTCCATAATCCAGTCTGACTGGAGGATCTAACCATCATTTCTCTTACTCCCCTCTCACAATGAAGTTGCCCTTTTCCCTGAATGAGGCATCCAATCCTATAAAACTTCCATTTGCTCGTGATTAGGAAATGTTCACTTTCTTAGACTGCCCTTCATCAACCAAGAGACTATGGTGGAAGGCATGAAAAATGTCATTACTAGCACCCTAACTGCCTTGATCTCTTGCCCATCCACTAGATTTCCTTTATAAACTCCAACTACAAAATCATGTCATCTGTTCTATTTTCTAAATTTTTAGTTCATACATTTCAGTTATCAAACTACATAGTTCAAAGAACCAAATATCTCTGTAAGATTTGTTATGAAAAAGTCAACCTCACCCCCTTCACCCTACTTTGTCTTCTCCAGAGACAATCATTTTTCCTTCTTTCAATTGACTCTTCTAATATTCATTTCCATGTGTAACAGTCAACTATCAGTGAGTAACAAATGGACATATAATCTCAGTGGCACATAGCAATACACTTCTTTCTCACACACGGCTGTGGGACAGCTGAGATGACTGTGCTCTAAAGCTGCAGGACTGTAGGTTGGCTGTGGCAGTTCTGATCTGTGGGTCTCACACTGCAGGCCACAATGGAGGGGCAGCCACGAGAGTATGCCTTCCTTAAGGCAACAGATGCACCAAAGGGCAAGCCCAACAGCACAAGCACATTTATGCCTCTGCCTATATCACATCTGCTAAAATCCCAAAGCAAGTTAAGAGACCAAATCCAGAATCAAGGAGCAGAGAAATATACTTCACTTACCAGGAGGCCATAGTAAGGGTACAAAAGCACAACACTGTCAGGCCTGAGCAATTGCAATTAAATAGTTTACCATCACACCATCTCTCTAAATAACATACTTGTAATGCTGCCTCTTTATTTTCTGAGTTGGCCATCATATATGGAAGAACTTTGTCTTCTCTCCTCCCAACATCACCACAGTACACACCAACACTTCCCATTCCCCATGCCTTCAACATCCTAATTTTGGTTAAATCAATGTGTGTTTACATTACTGACGATGTAAACATTACTCATAGCTAGGTTACACAAGTCTTTGTTTTTCCTGAAATTAGAACTTCTCTTTTGTTTCAAGTGTTTGGTTTTCTACGTACTTATGACTCATTCAACAGCAAACAGCTATCTGTCTAGATCTACTCTCAAGGTATTCACACACATAAGGCATTTCACCAACTTTATGTTCCTGAAGAAGTCACTTTTGGAGTCTTCTGACCTTTTTCAGCATGGACTGATTGTTGTCCTCTGACAGGGACACACAGCTATCATCCTGACAACGCTCTATACCATGACCCTGGGGATACTCTTCATCTTTCTCCTATCATGAATCTCCAATATCCCACATAATCTTTTTGAATGACACTCTCCTTTCTGTGGAACACATCCTCTAATAGCTTTCTGAGCAAAGAAATATAAGAGGTAAGCTTTAAAAACACTTTTTGTTGCATTATTTCTTTGATATTTCCTCCTCTCAATTTTCTCTTTCAGAAAGTTTTGTTATTGAATATTGACTTTATTTGACTGGACTTCTAATTTTCTTTTCTTTCCTATATTTCATCTTTTTATCCTTCACGGGAAAGTTCCTCAGATTTATTTTTAACCCCAGATCTTTTTTATCCTCTGAACATTTTTTTTTTTGAGCATTCTGATCTTATTTCATGTTGGCAATGAACTTCTATCTCTGTAATGATATTTTTAAAAGTTTTCCTTTCTCTACATATTCGCTGCTTCCTCATATTATGTTTTCCTGTTTGTTTTGGCCTCTATTTTCCACAGTAAAGTGCATTCTTCACAAGGGATGGTAAAGTCGTCAGCTTATATTTAAGAGTGGACGATTAAAAAGCTATTAAGCAATGAGTGCAGGGGTGGGGTTTGTGAACAGTGAGCGTCACTATACGGTGATGGGGAACCTCTGAGGTTAGTACTTTTAGGTCTTTCTTCTTTGACTAGACATATTACTCAAATAAAACACTTCCAATCTCCAGCCAGGAGAGAAAGCCAAGCCTCCAGGATGCTGGCTGCTGAGTGGGAGAAGAGACCATGGGCTTCCCACATCGGGCAGGCAATGTGCACATGGTCTGTTAGTCACTGGGGCAAGGCACTCCTTCCCTCAACTGCACCCAGTGTTCTCCCCAGACGGAGGAAGCGTTTCACCCCCACTTGTCTCTTGGGGGGGGGGAGGGGGGTATTATAGAGTAGAGAAGGTGATTTAGAGATCAGACTATTTTTTAAATATGTTCCAGCAAAACTACCTAATTTTGTCTCCCTTCACTCAGTTCTAGGAGTACCTGGTACTACCAGGTCCTGAACTTTTGGGGAATTCTACTGGAGTCAATTTTAATTCTTAGCTTTCCCTACAACTCTCTTATAATTCAGCCTTCTCAGATCGACTGCATCAGTTACTACTTATTCACCTGTTTTCTGGTTATTTATTTGTTTGCCATCACCACCTCTCATTCTCCTTATTTCTATGGGTTCATGTTGGTTTTAATCCCTTGCTAAGTGGATTTAGTGAGGTTTGAGTAGTGAACAAAACTAGATACATGTTCAGTTGGTCATCTTTACCCAGAAACAGGTAAGTAATTCCAAATTGTCATCCACAGAGGTGGCTTCAATTTATATTCCCCTAAACAACACATGAGAATGTAGCAGAGTTCTTAACATGAGGTGAGTGAATAGGACTCAGAGGGACTGGAAAAACCTCTGAAAATAATATTGTGTGTATAATGCAGTTATTTTTCTGGGAAGGGATTCTACAAGTGTCAGAGCTTTTATAACACAAAAAAAGTGAGGAACTATTGTTTTATGGTAATCATATAATGGTCCATGGTTACAAATAATCCGATTACATATCTATTTTTCCAGCTTTAACATCACTCACAGTATTAGTTCTGCAAAGCAGCCTGGGAAGTTTGCCCAACAAAGAATATACACATTAGAGAAAGACTAAATCAAAGGCATGCATGCACAGGTTCCTCACTCTGCAGTTACAGAATGTTTCAAGTAGAAACAAAATAGGCTATCTCACAATGAGGTAAACAATGAACACCTGCATTCAATTTATCATTTGAAAATCAAACTTCAAGCATTTTGCATACATTTACATTGTTTGAATTCTGCAATGTATTTGAGAATTGCAGGAGAGACAGTTGTCCAAGAAGCTTTGTTCTTACAATATATCCAATCATTTTATGAGTAAATAAACAACCTCAGACTAAGTCCACATGAGACTGATAACATAAATGCAATTTTCAGTCTTCAGGAAACAAATTACAAATGACCTGGCTAAGGACAAGATTTCTATGAGTACAAATTTTTAGAAGAGTTTATACAGAATTACATTTACAAACGGCTTTCAAACACTTATCAGTTAAAAACAAAAAACAAAAAACTGTCAGTTTATTCACATTTTTATCAGCTCTACCTAAGCAAAAGCCACTATGAACTTATAGGCAAACACCACCCATGTGCATCAGTTAAACATTACCTAGAAGATGATACTTCTTTTCTGCATCCAGATAATTAGAGGGAAAAATAACATGGAAAAATAAATTGCACTGGTAATTGTATAACTGTTTTTAACTATTTCTGTTCAGCTTCACAATCAAATACTGTCAAGCACTATTAAAAACTAAGAGGTTCACTGAATATTTTACTCTTATGTATCTTCTTTGAAAAAGTAAACTGATCGAAGTCAGCAAATAAAATGAAGAAATTGAGATAGTGCCCAGAAACCCACTGAGTAGACATATCACACATGCATTGTCCAGCCCCAGGGTCAACAACTAAGGGAAAAACTGAAAAACTGTATCAATACCCAACCGCAGAGATAAGGCAACTTTAAATTCATGCAGAGAGAACTGTTAGAACAGGGGTTCCCAACCCCCAGGCCTCAGAAGGATAGCGGTCCGAGGCCTGTTAGGAACCCAGCCACACAGCAGGAGGTGAGCGGGGCGAGTGAACAAAGCTTCATCTGCCGCTCCCTGTCACTCGCATTACCGCCTGAACCATCCCTCCCCAAAACCCCGACTGTGGAAAAATTGTCTTCCACGAAACTGGTCCCTGGTGGCAAAATGGTTGGGGACCGCTGTTAGAAGGCTGCTATTATAATCTCATCAAGAGATCATGAGATCTGAAATAAATCCAGGAAACAGAGAAGGGAGGGCCCAGAGCCAGAAGTTATTTCAGCATCAACAGGGTTGGTGACATTATTACCCCAGTTGGAAGGTGCAGAAGAAGGGAACAGTTCCATTGGTTAGATTCATGGCATCAGTTTAAGTTCCCTATAGAACATCTAGTAGGAATACTCGTAAGAAGCTGTAAATAAATGTCCAACATTTATGAGAGAAACATGAAAAAGAATGATCAGAAAACTTGAGGAATATCTACCCAGATACCAAGCAAATATTTATGGAAAATTTGCCAGGCATCCTTCTCTAAGCACCGAGAAGGATGAATGAGGCTGGAGAAGATATACAAGCAAATATAACACAAAGAGATCAAAGTTAAATTTGTATGTTCACAGGCTGCAGGAAATGAAGAGAAGCACCAATGACTTCATGACATCAGTTCTACTTTTTCTTCAATGATACAAGTAGCACAAAATTTAACCTGAGTTCAGTGCAACACTTAAAACTGTAACAATCTGCTTTAAACCCCAAACATTATCTCATTATCTCAAGACCAAAACTATAGTTTTAAAATTATCCCACCTTCTCAACAACTTGCCCGATAGCCTCCTGCTGGCCCATTCCTTACACTAATTTTAGTAGCTTCAACCTTCTCTCTGGTTCTCATATTTCACATGATATTTTCAAATATTTCTTCCAAGTCTCACTTTACAATCTAGTTCCCCCAGCATCAACTGTTGACTTAAGCACTGTGAAACTCTGTTTCTAGGTTTTCTATGAAACTCTGTGGCTCCTAAAAACTCTTCTCTACAGCCTAGCCTACATCCTTCAATCATGAAAAGTCATAGCTAAGAGAACAGGAATTAAATTTGCCTGATCACTAGGCCATTGAGGCTAAAACTAACAATGACAAGCTATTCAGCAATAAAACAGAACAATGGACTGACATGTGCAACAACATGGATGAATCTTGCAATCGTTATGCTTTAGCCTTAGAAGCCAGACACAAAAGACTACAAATTTGGCCCAATAGAAGGCAGCAATGACAGTGTGCCAGTGGCAGATCTAGGCTTTAAGAAACTTTGTGTGTTTCCACCCTTTTATATCTGCCATCTCCATGAGAACATGCCTGGATAGACTGCTGGTCAAACAAAGGTGAAAAAATGGAGCAGAGCCATCCAGCCAATGTGCACCTGCAGTACGAAGCAGAGCTGCCCCAAAGCACAGCACATGCGCACACACACACACATACTTACTGATGAGAAACTGGACTAAGGCCTGCATGTCCCTCCATCACCATCAGAGAGCTAGGCTGTGGTCTCTGGGCAGGATGAAACCAGTTACAGACCAGTGAGCACCTATTTAGTAGGACTGTCTGGGGACACTGGGAAGTTGGCCAGGAATACCTGGATTGCAATACTTCTGTAATAGGTAACATTCTATTCTGAGAAACTTAATAGATCTCCTTAGCAACAAGGAATGGGGATCATTTCATTTGTTGTCAACAAGTATAGAACGTGTGAGGGAAAACACAGCCCAAGAGGTTGGTCACGTTTCTGCTCCTTTTCTGCACATTCTACAGATTCCAGCATGGACCAGCAGAGCATGCCACTGGCAAACACCAACTCCTCTGTGCCATTACACCTCACTCTGTGCACCAGCCTTTGATGTACTTAGACCCTGTGTTCAAAATGAATTACACCGGCCCTTGCCACCTCTAGTACAGATGGAGGCAAATACATGGTGCACCACTACTAACAAGGCCTAGGGACAATGAACACTCTTCTATACACAATCACTCTCCTCATTATCCTTATGTAACCCATCCAATAATGTAACAACTGAGTTATAAAAGACAGAATTTTAATTTCATCCTTCTCATTTTTATCACAACAGGCAAAGTGCCGGAAACAATGTGAGGTTTTCCAACTTTGCCCAAATTTATCTGCTCCTGTTCCAATAATTAGGACATCGAAGAGAGATTGTACTTGAATTTTTTAAACAATATTGGGTGCTGGCCGTGCCCTCCTCACCCCACCCCCCACCTTTTTTGGGAAAGAAAATACCCAATCTACAATCCCTGCTAAGAAAGCATCAACCTTGTTTTATTTTCCTGTCATACCCATCCCTCCCCAACCCCACTCCATAGGTTCTGCTGATTGATCTATTGGTGGGGACCTATCTCTAGAGGAGCCAGTCCATCAGATGATCAGTAGCTTATGATCTGGGTGAACTGGCTGATGAAGGCTCTATATGCCCGAAGTTTGAACTAGGACATGAGGGAAGAATTTGCCAGTTGAGAAAGGAAGTCAAATCTACTATGGCATGCACTCCTCTTGGAGAGCGAGGGTTATGGCAACTAAATCTGAAGTTACAGAAAAACAGAAATCATAAATTTAGAAGATGAGGTAAAAAAAAAATGGATTAATCATAAGGCAGCAAAACCCCTAGAAGTAACTCAGGTCTCAACAGCTTGCCAGTTACCAATGAATTCTCTTTTTTCAATAACTTACATGTCTTTCTTGGGAAACTTTGAATCTCTCTTCCTTGCAAACTCAAGAGCTAATCAGGGAACTTCCATAGACATTGGAAAGTTCCAGTACCAATAAAAGTTCCTGATAGAGGCAATTACCTCAAAATCCTTCTGAAAGATTGTATAACTACCAGCATCACTGATGATTATTTGTAAATATGGCGAATTATCCAAAAACCTTTTCCAAACCAAAACGACAAGTATAAGACTGACTATTCTTTGCGAGAATGCTACCTGGGTACCCCTGTCACAGCATATTTGAAGTCTCCAGAGTCTTAGCTCATTAGTATCAACACAGATAGACTCTTCTCCCATGCACTGAACATTCAAAAAATTCCACTTTTAACCTTAAAGTAAACTTGTACGATGGAATATATCGACCATACAACCAACGTCAAAAGAAATGGCACTCCTCTTTGAACCATGTTTTGGGAATATACAATGAACTTGGCAATACAATAGGTAAGTGATAGTCTGTCTGTCCAAAAACTACTGTGAAAAAATTTAGTCTTTATACTCAAAAAGCATAGTGTAGTAACACCTTTTCGTAAGATTGGGATATGTTTTAAGAAAAACAAAGAAAAAAGAAATTTCGGTGATAGTACAAAGGACAAAATGTACGACTCATACCCAACCTCAGCTCTCAGTCCTCTGAAAGAACTGCATTCCCTCCCAGATTAATAATTATTTCCTGAGTGTTGACATTTATTCCCTGCTATTCAATGTAAGCAAAAGCACATTCTCTTTCCAAAAGGATTATCATGATATTAAACAGACATCCAACATAGAAAGGCCTAGATGAACTACCCAAAAAAAAAAAAAAAAAAATTACAGGAAAAGAAACAGCTCTGATTAGTTTTCATTGTGAAAATATCAAGAGTAGGAAACACATGTAGATATCAAAGAAGGAAATCCCTCTTAAAATCTGGATGTCCTGGGATCTGGATAGATCACCTGTCCTACAAAGCCTATCACAGAGATCTTATTCTCTAGGGAATCCTCATATTAGAAGATTTAATAGCCATCAAGTCCATTATGAGTTAAAATTACCTTAATTTGTACGCATTGGGACCACAAAAAAGCTGAAGCAGTAATCCTGAAAAAAGTAATTAATCTATGTTAAATACATTTAATCAGTTCTGTATGTGTTTTCAGTTTAAGAGAAAGATTCAAAACATACCTAAATAATTCTTGCCAAATCTTTAGTTTGTTAAATTGTGTAATTTTTTCCCCCAGAAAGTACAATGCTTGTGAAAGATCTCAGGGTGAATACACTGAACACAAGAAGCTATCTCTTGATCATTCAAATGCACAGCAACAAGATAGAACAAACTTCCTCCCTGGTGTAATTCCAAATAGGACCAATTTAGGACCAATTTTATCCAGTGTCTAAAAACTATCAAATCACAAACATGCCATATTTGCCCCACCAGGGACCATTTCTAGTTGCCTTGCTGCAATGTCAAAGAAAAACTAGGAGTTTGAGAATTGATGTCTTTCCAGGTTAGAATAAAATGAAAATTAGTACCTTGAATAAGACATTCCAGTTCACTTGTACCATGGTTTTTTTCTGTTTTTCCTAAAAGAATCAGAATATTTTATAGCATCCTTTCAAATCATCACCTAAAAGAAACAGCAGTTCTTTTACTTTCTCCTTTCCCAAGAATGGGGAGTTCTCCAATTCACTCCAGGTCAAACTCTGATTATATTCAAATATATCTCGGCCTTGGGGAAAAGCAAGGGAAGGTGGCCAGCACACAAAGGTATCAAGTAACAAGCACCCTAACACTTTTTTCAAAGTGCATCTTGTGCAAACAGAAAAACGGTAACTCCAAGGGAATAGCCATTGGAGAAATGCATATACTCTCCCCAGGATGAAATATTTTTTCTTTCATATATTCAATTCACTAAAAATGTTCTTAAGTTAAATGGTGGTTTTTATCCTAAAACTGTATGCTTATTAAGAAATTATATCAATATATACACTCATATCAATACACACATATCAGTATCTACATATGATATATCAACAGAGGCACTAAAAAGGGGGAGCTCCTTGGTTCAGCAATAAAGGTGCAACGTGCAACACTCACTCCCCTTGCCTTGCACAGAAGTGAAAATTCACCACACCTGACCTTGGTATATTCCACATCATGGACTTGCAACAAAATGCCAGGCCATATTCACCATACATTGTCTTTGCCAAAGGCTAAGAAACTGTATAATTAGTCTTTTTTCTCAGTTTCTCCATAAAAATCAGATTAAAAAGGCTTCCTGTTGTAACTTCCATTTTATCTAATATTTTTGAAAGCCACATGTATTTCACCGTAGAGGAAGATGATACTGAATCACACGTCCACTCACTGTAGAACCGTTGGTGAGAGAACATCTTTTAATTTCTTTTAACTTTTAGGTTTTCCTTTTTTAATGGTTTCTCCTCCTGTTGTTTATTCCTTGGTATTATTTTATTCAGTTTCCTAAAAGATTTGAGAGCCCTGACTTAATTTTTAACTGAAGAACTTAAATACCCTGGATGTTTCACTGTACAAACGCACTGATTAAATACAGAACAATCTAAGCAGTAGACCACATTCAAAAGACGAGTTTTACTTCAATTTTACCATAAATTAAAAACACTACAAAGCACTACATTTAGATTAAATCATAATACTCTTGCAAATCAATTCCTAAGTTGTTGCTTTGCTTATACGAACCACAGATAAGTAACTCTACCTCTAGTTCTCATAATGGAATACTTCCTACTATGTTTTGAGGGAGAATCTGTGGTAATTTGGGGTCATTTTTAACATGATTGCCTGCTAACCACCACACAACACAGCACACACCTCAGGCCTCAGCAGGAAAAGTGGATCCTTCAGCAATGGCTGTCTAGGCAGCTTATATACAAGACCTGGAGTTAAATCATTGAAACAATTAAAACATTTTAACCCCACTGCGGGAAACTTCACCAAAGCACAACTTTTAAAAGAAGACGTTTCTTCATACAGTTTTAATTACTGATTATATCCAAGAGGTACATCAGACTTATTCAAGGCCCTATGCAAAATGAAGTTAACACTGGCAGTAGTTAGGAGCCTGTGAGATAATGAATGTATTATTTTATCCATTACTTCATTGCTAGCATTTCTACCTGTGCCTGATAAAAATGCAAAGGAATTTTTAATCAAAAAGTAGCATATTTTAAAACTATATTCCAGAGGTATCAAACAGATTCTTACAAAAATTTAGTGTAAATCATATGGCTCTGGAAAGCATATACTACTGTCATCTGGATTACCTGAGAACAGTATATCTGTACTAATTTTTTTCTTTTTTTTTTCTTTTTTTTTTTCGTACTAATTTTTAATCTAAGATTGCTTTTAGAGTGTAGTCAGGTCTTCCACTGTCCTTAGATTATATACAAATAGTATTTGATTCATGATTAAGGAACATTGACTTCAATCTGAAAGTATTAAATTATACATGTGAAAAATTAGCTCCTGAGAGATACTGGCTCATCCTGTGCCCAACCTTTTCTTCTCATCTGTAAACTGCATACTAATAGTGTAAACAATCCCACACACGAGTATGTGTATGCACACACAAAAAGCCAGCATTCGCAAAAAGCCAAAGATTCCACAGTCAGATTAAGCCTTAAATTATGTATTTTCATAAGGAATCTCTTTAGTTAAAAAAAAAAAAAAAAAAAGGCCTAAATAAAATCGAATTCTCCTGTGGTTGCAGTCACAAAGGACATAAAAAGGGCAAGTTCCTAGAAACCATGATGTTAGTTAGCCACAAGTAAAAGAAATACTGCATTCAACTCTGAGGGATTTTTAGATCAGGTTAAACCAGCAAATGTACCTGCTTGTTTCAGAAGTTTTCAATAGCTTTCCCTCAGTTTACCAATCTAGAAAAGGTAAAGCTCAGTCATCAAGGATCAGGAGCTGAAAATAACTTTCATTTTCCTCTAGCTTTCTTTCTTATAAGTAATAAATTCCACGAAACTGTAACATCTTAAAGATCACAATAAAATGCACTCATCCATTACACACATACCCACAAGCTAACAACTGCCATATGTCAGGAATTCTGCAGAGCAATAAGAACCAATTCACTGCATTCTTAAAGTTCTATGGCACAAATAGGAATTTTTTAATTTTTAAAAGCCTCATTATTGCCCACACTATTTTTATGATACAGCTTAGCAAAAATAAGTAGATTTCTATTCCCCAGAAAAATACTTAAAACAAGACTGCCTTCATCTTTTCTTGCCACTGCTCCTCACTTGCCCGTATCTCCCCTTTAGCTGTAACTGAGAAGTTAAAATACATGAAAATTGTCACCAAGGCCATCCGTTTTGTGCAGAAGTGCACTATTTTCTGAGTGTTACTAGCTGGGATCCACAGCAAATGTTCCTTATGCAAATAAGTTCAGGAAATGCTAACTTCAACATAGTTCAGCAACTTCATTTCAGAGACTTTAGTTTACTAATATGCATTTTGAATATTCGAATGGGGGATATCATGTCTAGCATTTCCCAAGTATATTTCACCAAGAGATCTTTTTCCAAAACTTACTCTCTTCAGGAACAGTGTTCCATGGAACACAGCTTGAAAAATTATGATTTAACCCTTCCTAGTTCAACTTTTCCACAGAATATGCTCACAGCCTATGTCCTTCTTCTAGTGTCTCTCCCTCTCTGTTTTGTTTTGTCTGTGTTTCTCTGTCTTTTTCTCTGTCCTTCTCTATTTCTCCTATCCTCCCGCCCTCATCTCTGTATCTATTTCTTTCTCATCCTTTTTAGTCTCCCTCTGTCCCCCTACTTCCTCCCTCTTTTCCGCTCTCTTTCACACACTCACACACACACACACACACACACACACACACACACACACACAGCACCTCTTTTACAAAAGTCTAACCAGTGGTTTCATGCCAACCATAGCATCTATATATTAATAATGAGCCTGTATTTAACAACAAGTGAGACTTTGATTATATATCCTAAGAATTGAGTTTCAACTCACTAGTTCAGTGTAGGCATGTGCTTTGTATTAGACACTGATATTCTGGTTTCCAGAAACATCTCTTAAGTAAAAGCTTAAACACTTTGCCTATTTAATCACAAAGGGCATTAAGCCACTAATTCCATCTAATGTGAAAATTACCAGTCTACTAGTCTACTACTAGTAGTCTAATAGGAGACTAGTCTAATAGGAGAAAATATGCCTGATCTGCTAATTTAGCATATCTACTTAATTGTAATTAAAACATCAAAGCAGAGACAAACACATTTTAGAGAAAGATATTTCCAATTTAAAGAACAAGACATTTAGAAGATATTTATTTAGTACTAAAATATAATTTAAAATAACATGGTGGATATGACATGTACATAAATAGTATACATAGTATCAACTTTTGCATATTTGGTTCTTTCATATCTGACATTAATACTCCTAAACTCAGGAGTAACTGACTTACAAAAATCATGTGAAAAATCAAGTAATAAAATTACTTGTTGGGACTTCCCTGGCGGTCCAGTGGTTAAGACTCTGCGCTTCCACTGCAGGGGGCATGGGTTCGATCCCTGGTTGGGAACTAAGATCCCACATGCTGCACAACACAGCCAAAAAAAAAAAACATTACTTGTTGAGGGGACTAAGCAAAAAGAGCTAAGTATTCCAAAAATGCTTTCTTCCATAAGAACAACAAGAACATTGGCAGATATTATGGAAATCAGCTTTCTAAGAACTCTGCAAAGTAAACAAAGGCACCGTGAGGATCTGTGGAATTGTTCAAACACATAGCACTAAATCGTGGTAAAAACAGTTAATGTTGCAGAATTTTAATTCACCCTGTTCTGCCACACATTCTCTTCTGAGCATGACAGCCCTGAAAACCAACTGCGTACAACCACAATGAAAACAAGAAGCCTGGCAGCCATTGGATAAGGTAAAACAAGGCTGGAGCTTCTCAAATCCCAGTTCCCAGATAACTGCCATAATTTGACCTGTCCAGAAGTTCCCTGAAAAATCCAAATCCAAAGGTTTGTCTTTATTTGACTTGAGTCAGAGCTTTCCAATGCAGTGTTTCCTTGGGAGCATTAGCTACATACTATCAATGCTAATTGTTTATTACTGCAGCTGCCTAATGTGGTTTTAACAATTGAAAATAAGCTGACCAAACAATTAAAAGGAAAAGCTGGAAAATGAGATGTCCACAGGGGACTTTGAAAAGCTTCAACCTATTCCTAGGAATCTAGAAAAAGCCACATACATGCATAGGGCTGTGCACATAACAAGGAAAGACCTGAAAATGCCCTATGCTCTCACTTCTGCCTGCCATTTTGCATCTTCACAAGATGGAAGTGAGAACTAAGGCAGAGTTGTAACTGCTTTTCTGAGTATAGGAAGTGTGTCCCTACACACACAGAGAGCCCTTAGGCAAAGCTGGGAAAATTGTTAGTTCCAGACATTTAAGGAAAGCTCTAACCATTAGCCAACTGCTACAAGCTAACTTAGCAGACTTCAATGGCTACATATGACTAAGGATATAGATATTCCAGAATGAGATCAGGAAAGTTATTGAACAGTAGAAACAACCAATATTTACAACAGTAAATGCTAAGGGGATGGGTTCTGATTTTCATAGTTGCCATATTAGTAAAAATATCCAGTTTAACAAAAAAAAGGATCAGATACGCAAAGAAAATGAAACATAAGTAGAGAATAATCATGGGAGAAAAACTGTCCTGAAGAAGCCTAGACTTCGGATTCACTAGATGAAGACTTCAAATAAGTTTTATAAAAATAAGTTCAATGAACTGAAGGAAACCATGTCTAAAGAACCAAAGTATGAGAAAGTTGCCTCATCTGTTAGATGATATTAATAAAGTAGAAATTACTAATAAGAACCAGACAGAAATTCTGGAATTGAAAACTATAACAGAAATGAAAAATTCACTAGACAGACACAATATGGTTGAGTAGTCAGAAGAAAGAACTGGCACATTGAAGATAGGTCTCCTGTGTTGGTATGCTTGATGATGTCCCACCTAGAAGGAAACGAGAAAAAGGGGCAAAAAGAATTTGCAAAGAAGTAATGCCTGACTACTTCTTAAATTTGAAGAAAAAAGTCGATTTATAAATTTAAGCTCAATGAACTCCAAAAAAACAAACAGGAAAAGATACATGTCTGGATGCATGGCAGCCAAATTGTCAAAAAACCAAGAAGAATTCTGAAAATAACAAGTAACTTATGCATAAGATTCACTATTAAAGTTAACAATTTCTTAACAGAAACCATGGAGTACAGAAGGCAATGGGAAAACATATTCAAAGGGCTGAAAGAAAAAGATTGCCAACCAAGAATTCTGTATCCAACGAAATAATCTTTCAAAAATGATGTAGAAATTAAGACATTCCCAGGTAAGCAAAAAGTGATAGAATTTGTAGACAGAATGGTCTACAAGAAATACCAAAGGGAGTTCTTGAGGCTAAAATGAAAGGACACTAGACAGCAACCTGAATCTACATAAAGAGTACCAGTAAAAATAACTACATACATAGGTAAACATAAATGATAGTATACATGTATTTTTGTTTGGTTTAACTTTTTCTCCTTCTTAAAAGACAATTGCAAAGAGCAATAATTATGAGTATTGAATGGCATGCAGTGTATAAAGATGCAATTTATATGACATTATAGCACAAACTAGTGTATACAAAGTACAGAATAGAAGAGTATTGCTGACTCTTACATTGTTTAAGAAGAAAATCATGTTGATTCTTTTAATGTCAGAAAAATTTCAATTAAAAAAATTATGTAGGACTGGGGCTTCCCTGGTGGCATGGTGGTTAAGAATCCACCTGCCAATGGAGGGGACACGGGCTCAAGCCCTGGTCTGGGAAGATCCCACATGCCACGGAGCAACTAAGCCTGTGCACCACAACTACTGAGCCCACGCGCCACAACTACTGAAGCCTGCACGCCTGCAGCCCATGCTCCACAACAAGAGAGCCACAGCAATGAGAAGCCCACGCACCGCAACAAACAGTAGCCCCCACTCGCTGCAATTAGAGAAGGCCCATGCACAGCAACGAAGACCCAATGCAGCCAAAAATAAACAAATAAAATAAATTTTTTTTAAAATTTCATGAAAAACAATTATTTAAAAAAAAATTATGAAGGACAGACAAACACATCTGTAGGCAGTACTCAACCATCAAGTCACCACTTTTGGGACTCTGCTGTAATGTCACTCTCAGTACTATAAAACTTATAAAATATGTACAATTATCCCATTTTTTATATAGGAAATTCACTCCCCAAGTGTAAGCAATCTGTCATTAAAGCTGAAACATTTACTCAGGTTATTTTCACCAGAACCCAAATGATTTCCTTTACTCCTCTGCATCATTAATATATAAAGTAAGATATATAATATGTAAAGGTTTTGTTTACTCATTGCTAAGCTAACTTCCCTATAATAACACTATTATTTATTCTCACATAAAGTCTTTTATTGTATAGGTTAAGTGTTCTAATGTGGCATTTTAAAAATGCTTGTAGTGAACTGCCACACCAAAATAAGATACACTAGAGAACATAATCAATTTCAACTAAAAATATAAACCTATATCTTCCAAGTTTTTAGTTTTTATAAGGGATATATATATATATATGTTTGTTTGTTTGTTTGTTTAATGAGTGGCTATTACATGCTAGGCATTGGGCTCAGCACTGAGGGTAACGTAGTGAACAAGACAAAGTCCCTACCCTCTTGGACTACAACTTACAACTTATAGGGGGATAAAGATAAGAGACATGTAAACCAGACCAAATAGATAATTACAGATTACAATCAGTAACAAGACTGACCATAATGAGAGCCACCCAGTCAAGCCCAGCTTATATCAACCAACACCCAGCCAACCTGCAGACCAAGTAAGGGAGAAGAGTTGTTGTTGCATGCCGTGGAGTCTTGGGAATACTTGTACATAATGACAGCTGACCAGCACTTGCAACATCAGGCACTGTACTAGGAGCTTTCCATGTGTTACCTCATCCAAACTTCCCACTGATCCTTCAAGATAGATAATATTTTTAGCCCTATTTAACCAATAAGGAAATTGAGAATGACAGGTTGAATAACCTGCTTACAGTCACACTGTTAATAAGTGTGAGAACCAAGAATCAAACCCAACTGGTCTAATTTTAAAGTCCTCTGGCTCTTTATTACTTTGATAGTGTCCCTTCTCCTAAGTTGGCTTCAGTCTGCTAACAACAGTATCAGTAAGTATATCCTTGCCCTATTTCTTTTCTAGCACTCATGGATGTAGATTATAAAAAATACACTACGAACTC
Source organism: Balaenoptera ricei (assembly GCF_028023285.1). Lineage (NCBI taxonomy): Eukaryota > Metazoa > Chordata > Mammalia > Artiodactyla > Balaenopteridae > Balaenoptera > Balaenoptera ricei. Next base: position 70,372,295 of record NC_082647.1, read on the forward strand.
AAATTGGTGTTTCCAGATTTATTTTTGTTGTTCTTGCCGCCTTACGATCTCCTTTATCTGGGTGCAAACTAAACAGTGTTACCAAGCTTTGATACCACTTGAAATGATTATACTGTTTTATCTTCCAGAAAATAGAAGAAGTTATACCAGCAAAATGAATTTTACTATTTATCATTTAGATTTTTAAAACAAATTTTAATTAAATTCAGTTTTTTACAAAAATGTCTTACAAAACTAAAAATAGAACTACCATACGATCCAGCAATCCCACTACTGGGCATATACCCTGAGAAAACCATAATTCAAAAAGAGTCATGCACCAAAATGTTCATTGCAGCTCTATTTACAATAGCCAGGACATGGAAGCAACCTAAGTGTCCATCAACAGATGAATGGATAAAGAAGATGTGGCACATATATACAATGGAATATTACTCAGCCATAAAAAGAAACGAAATTGAGTTACTTGTAGTGAGGTGGATGGACCTAGAGTCTGTCATACAGAGTGAAGTAAGTCAGAAAGAGAAAAACAAATACCATATGCTAACACATATATATGGAATCTAAGAAAAAAAAAAGTCATGAAGAACCTAGAGGCAAGAAGGGAATAAAGACACAGACCTACTAGAGAATGGACTTGAGGATATGGGGAGGGGGAAGTGTAAGCTGTGACAAAGTGAGAGAGTGGCATGGACATATATACACTACCAAACGTAAAATGGATGGCTAGTGGGAAGCAGCCGCATAGCACAAGGAGATCAGCTCGGTGCTTTGTGACTACCTAGAGGGGTGGGATAGGGAGGGTGGGAGGGAGGGAGACCAAGAGGGAAGAGATATGGGGACATATGTATATGTATAACTGATTCACTTTTTTATAAAGCAGAAACTAACACACCATTGTAAAGCAATTATACTCCAATAAAGATGTTAAATTAAAAAAAAAAAAATGTCTTACTGAAAATAATAATATTTCCAGATGACATTGTAAGTATACAATTTGATAGTGACAACATCCTCCTGGAAAATAAAATATAATGGCAAGAATGTTACTTTTAGGAATAAATTAAATTTAGTAAATTCCTTCATCTGAATCAAGAAAGCCAGGGTAAGTATAAAAAGTGAAATTTATTTAAAATGCAGCACTCAATATACAGTTCATTTTTTCACGTAATATTATACTGCTTTATATACCACCAGGACATGATATAACATGATGATGTGTACTATGGTTGAAAACAAAGGGCATTTATGCTTTCCATAATCCATCAGAATCAGGTATGAAGTAGACTAGCCTACTTCTAATGACAGGAAGTCTGTGACTTCCTGATACTCTTAATTCCATTTAGTATTTTGTGGTAGGGAACACACAGACTGCACGAAAGGATATAACCTATCGTTAACAGCCTAAGGAAGCTTTGGACATTTACCCTTTTTTTTTTTTTTTTTTTTTAACTTATAAAGAAACTTGAGATCTTTAAGGGAAAGAAAAAAAAAGTCTGGCCAAAGCATCTTAGAATTTTTAGTTTTTCTTAGAAATGGAGGATACAAAATTTTTCCCTGCAGTTTTCTTATTATCCTAAAGACAATAATGGGTAAGAAAAGGGTGTGTTTCCAAGAAAGGAATTTAGTGTCATTAAACACATAAGTTTAATAGAATGTTTCCTGAACCTCCACACTGAACTACAGCCATCAGAAATTAACAGAGTCAGTCATCCTATTTATTGCTACTATTTCAAATACACTCATTCCCCTATGGCATGTATATCAAAAAATATTCAACATTAGAACCAAATCTCAAAGTGAAACCAAAAACATGAAAACCACACAGGTAAAGACAGACAACATGCTAATAAAAATGCACTGCTGAATATATTCACAACTAACCAGCTGAGGACATAGCTGGTTAGTTGAAAAGACTGAAGACTAAGGACATTGTCTCCAGTCTTTTCATCCTATGTTATCAAACCTTATTAAAAGGTATTTGCAAAAGCAATTATACCTTTTTATGGGTAATTATTATCAAAATGTATTAAAATAAAGCATGTTGCTGTTTTAAGAATCAGTTACAGGAAACATAACAGGTAATCAGGCTGTAATTTTTATCTTGTTTCTGCCATTTAATACATATTGACCTTTATAAGTACCTTGACTTCTTAACTACCAAATGGGAAGATCACCTACCAGTTATTCTTCCTTCCATATCCCACTCAGTGAACCAGTTTCCCTTTCACTCTGTGTGAATCAAAAATTCGATGCTAATTTAACCAAAGTCCTAGATGAGGCCAAAGAGGACATCTTAAATCAGTTTCGAGGAATCAAATAGTCTTAAAGACACATACACTCCTCCCCGGTCAATCCCCATTCTAAACACATTTCCTGGGACTTCCCTGGTGGTACAGTGGTTGAGACTCTGCTCTCCCAATGCAGGGGGGCCCGGGTTCAATCCCTGGTCGGGGAACTAGAGCCGGCATGCCGCAACTAAAGATCCCCGCAACTAAAAATCCCATGTGCCGCGACTAAGACCTGGTGCAGCCAAATAAATAAGTTAATTAATTCTTTAAAAAGATGATTAAAAAACTAAACACACTTCCAACTCACTCAGCTCTCAGGAACAGATGTAAACGCCTGCCCAAAGTGAATGCTTAGACCAACAGGCACCCAAATAAGAACTGTCAAAGCAAAGGGCAAGTAGCTCTAGTAGGGTTTCATCACTTGTTCAATGAATACATTCTAACATCTGTTATGTAGAAATTTTAAAAGAAGAAATTGTCATTGAATAAAAATGTGATGTGGTTAAATCTGTTTTAGTTCTGTAAGCTGAAGAATCAATTATTACTGGAGTTTTGCATACAAAGGCCAGTATTTTTCCCCGTTGAAACAAACCTTCTAGTTTTTTTCCCCCACTAACTTAAGCCTGAAATCTTTTTCGAAGCAACTGTTTCTTCTCTAACACAATGTAAAATATCCCTGTGGTGATTCATCTGGTAAATGCATTTACCACTAACTCCTCATATGTTTAACCCCATCCTGCTATCAGCTTAGTTTGCTTGGGCTGCATTAATATCTCATGCCCATTTATGCTCATGTAACCAACCAAATGACCATTGGATGGTCCTTTCTATCTCTACTCATCTCACTGGCTTGACGACTTATATACCCCATCCATGCTCTATAACAAAGTATAATGTGAACAAGAACAAAATTTCAGGGAAAAAAATCCTAGGTTACTTCCGACTCTCAACATTATGAAACTTAAAGAAATTAAGTTTAAAGCATTAACTGTAAGTTTTTACATGTGAACACTTTACTAGGGACTAAACAAACTGAAGCCAACAATGGACTTACAGTAATGTGTAATAACTTCCATTAATTGCTGCTATTTCCAGTTATTTCCTTCTCAACAACCCAGCAAAGATATTAACCCCTTTCATGGTCAAAAATACCAAGAGTCAGAAAAGTATAGCAAATTACTGAACATAAAAGTAGCAGAAACCAAACACAAACTCAGACCTGTGTGATTCCACATTTCTTACTTGTACAGCATGATGAATGTGGTGGATTAAAGAGAGCCACAAATTCCTCGGGGTGTTTGTTTTCCCTCTCCTTAAATATATGGGCTGGATTCTATCTGCTCTGACCTACAGAAAATGACAGAACTGGCGGAGCTCCAGCTCTGGGCACAGGCTGTAACAAGACCGGCAACTTCCACCTTGATCTCTTGGAACCCAGGCTATCTTCAAGTTCACTGTCCCATTCTTCAATTCACTGTTGATTACAGTGAGTAGATTCACTATGGATTTTTTAATCCGGGATATATTTCCATTCTCAGATTTTCATTTGATTTTTCACCCTTCCCATATTTGTCTTGAAATTCCTCATCACTCATCCATTCTACCAACCTTGTATATCAATTCAGGTCTTGTAAATTCTTCAACATATTTTTTCTTCAACCTATTTGTCATAGTTATTTTAAAGTCATACTGCTGCTTCCAACCTTGGGGTCTTTTTCTATTGACCTCTTAACATGAGTCACTCTTACCTTTTTAATGTTTAATAGTTTTGAAATACATACTAGACACTGTAGAGGATGTATTCTACTAACTATAGATTGTTGTCTTCCACGGTGTTTCCTGGGAAGTGGTACTCCTAAAATGTGGTCCTCTTAGAATACTGATGAAAAGCCCAAGGTGTTTACCAATTCCCTTTGCATAACAAGACTCCAACTCCAAACCCTGTCTTCCTTTGAGGTGAGCAGCTCAAGTCTCTGCTTATCTTCTTCAGGCTTCCAGTTGATGTTTCTCCCTGGGGCTCTTGGAATATTGCCCCACACATGCACAGCCCAGGAGTCAGCAAAGGCTTGAGGAAATTTTATATGCATGTTATCAGGCCTCCCTCCTCTGTGGCTCCTTATGTTCTGGAATAGCTCCCTCAATGGCCAACTTCCCTGGCAGCTCCAAACTCCATCCTCTGGTTTCTCAGGATAAAAAAAAAAAAAAAAAGCTTTCTGCCTGGCCACTACAGGGACTGAGAAGTGACCTCAGGGAAAAGCACTTCATGTATCATTCAATGTTCAGTCAGGAGTTGTAAACTACACAAAAATTTCAACAGGAGAGATTTAATATACAGTATTATTAACTACGTACAATAGTTACACTAAGAATTAATAAAACAGAACTCTAAAAAACATACCAACTCTGAGGGAAAACACCCAAGGAAGGAACAACTTGGAAAGAAGAGGGTGTGGGGCCTCTATCCAAGGCTGAGATTCAAATCTCATTGGAGAAGGTATGGCTGTAGCCCACTGGATGGTGGAGGAGTTTAGCAGCTCGACCTGGGCCAGAGATGGTACACAGTCAGCAAGCCAAGGCTGGCATTTCAGGAACCATGGGTGAGGAAGACTGGCAAGCTGGGAGCCCCTCTGGATGGCCCGGAGCCTGAGACTGATGAACAAGGAACTGCAGACAGGGACTGACAAGCCCAAAGCCTCTTGCTGGAATGCCAAGAAACCAAGGCTGGCACACACACAACTGTGGTCCAGGACTGCAAACGGGAAATCCTCCACCAGCCTGTCAGCAGGCAGGAGCTGGCAGGCAGAGAATGGCAGGCCAGAACTCGCATCAAAAACTCGTTCAAGAGTGAGTGGCACTGAATGCCACACACACACACACACACACGCTGCTGGCAGCTGCGGAGCCAGCAGGAATGGAAGCACACCAGACTTGGGACGAAAATCCCCTTCCTTTCGCACCCTCTATTGCAAAGGAGAGATGTCCATGGGATCCAGCGACGCAGTGAAGAGTGGATTTAGAGCTGAGTGGCACACCATATATATGTGGATCTTACCTAGCGTGATCCCCTTCTTTCAAGGGTTGAATTCTTTCCAATTTTTGCGCACTTTTGGTCCTCACTGCTGTTATACAAATACAAATATATACATATATATCTCATCTCTCTTTCTGTATTCATGTCTCTGTCTCTCTCAAGAGAGAGAGATTCTGGAGTTTATCATTTTTATCCACTGAAGAATTGGCTGTTCAAGCACTTCTGTCCTTACAAGGAGCCAAAAGCCCTGGGAAATGATTTGACACAGAACCTAGAGAATACCATAAGCAGAGAACTACCACTATTTTGTTTCAGACTACCCACTGTGAGGTTTATGAGGTATATGGCCATCTTGGCATTCACAGTGCTCCTAAGTTTCACTAAAAATAAACCCTTGTCCAAAATATTCTCAGTAAAAAAAAAAAAAAAGATTCCACTCGCTCTAAAAGAAATTGAGTTCATTCAACAACCTATGAAAATGTCTCCTTTAATGGTCCAGATAACGCTAAACTACATCTCAAGCTCATATTTTGAAACATCAAACTCTTTCTCAAGATATTAATGCCCACATATAACAACGCCCATAAAATAAAGACAAACTTTGAAATCATGTGCAGGGCAGAGATTAAAGTTTTATTTGTTGTAAGTCAACAATATCTCAGAACGTGTTGAAGGGCACACAGTTTGAAGGGTTGGCCCACACACAACTATTTCAGATATGACTAATCTCTACAACAAAGGTGGTTCCTAAACACGCCAGATTTAATATAGTATAGAGTTAATAATCTTTTTTATGTCTCTATATATGACTTTTCAATGTTCTAGGCAACAGCCCAATAACACAAAACCCTGCCGGAACCACTTAAAAGCAAAACTTTCCTTCTGGTTCTTTTGGCAACACTTTGTGAAACACCCAAGAAGAAAGCTATATTACAAACTCAAACAACTTTGGCATCAAACAGCATGGAAAATTGTTACTTTATAAGAGACATGTGTATCTCCTAAAAATGCTAAGAAAATAATTTAGCAACGGCAAAGAACAGTAAGAGCTGCTTGTACGACACTGTAAGTGGACACAGTATGGACAAAACTCCACAGGTGAATTAGATGTATCAGTCTGGGGAGTAATATATGATAAGGGATTATAGGAATTAGACTTCAGGTTGTGTGTTGCTAGGGAAGATGTGCACTGGAAAGGCAGGTTCAAGGATCAGAGAAGGCTTCACTGATTAGTCAGTCTCACTAGACAAGCACATCCCACCACCAAAGGCGGAAGGTGAGGGGAAGTCACGGAGAGGTCTGTGCAGCTACTGCCTCAATTGGTCCCCAGACCAGTGTCTTTGTCTGGTGGTGAACCGGGGTAACAATCAATGGCTCTAATAGTCAGGTAGACAAGGCAGACGGAGTGAGACAGTGAGGACAGGGTGAAACTACCAGGCATCTCTGTGCCTGTCGGTCACCCCATCTAACAACAAAAAGACCTTAGGAGAAAAATGGCTTCTGCTTCACTTCAGCCTTCCAAAACTCATTCATATTGTTCTTTTGGCCAATCTAACAGAGAAAATTAGTTCCCAAATAGCCAAATTGACACAGCAATGCCTACCACAGATGGGTGTAATTCAGATATCCACTACAATAGGATATAATTCAGAGATGCGCAGAACCGTCATTAATTTACCCACTTAACAGAACAGTTTGATAGGTCTAAATAAAATTTTATGAATTTTGAAATTTATATGCCTTCATGATAAAGTTATCTCCTCAAAATATCTCACCATACTTTTTCCATCATTCTCCAATTTTTCTAAAATAAAAGAACCTCACAGGGGAGTTTAAGTTCTTAAATCTGCCTGCAAAACTTTTTTTGGCCGGGAACTGGTAAGCTACCATGAGATGTTAATACATATACTACACAAATTAATATAAGAAGCCCAAGAACTAAATGAGATCAAAATTTATTTCATCATCTGATTCTGGATGAACCCAAACCTTACAAGATTTCCTTTTACACTCAAGTGAACCAAGAAATTTTTCATTTTGAACCTTATTTCTTCCACCTGAATAACAGCATCTCTTTGTTAGTATACAGTACAGTTCATGATATGATCATGGAATTGCCTGGTAGTCTGGAGCTCTGTCATTTTTGGAAGAGCATAAATTAGAAGGACTGCCTGTGTGCTAGAGTCTGTCGGCTCTTGTCACATACAAAGCGTGGAATTGGACTGCCAGTTATGTATAATTCTTCAGTGTCCATGTAATTTCTCAAACCTCCTTATAAATCCTGCCCTCTCCCAGCTGTCCTCCAGAAGTCAGCACCTACTTTGAGCTGCAGTAAAATATCAAGAAAAGAAAATACTGTATCTCTCAGTTCATTTCTATTTATTTTAAAAAGCAGCTTCTCTTGCCAAATTCTGTAAGCCAGAGATCAGAATTTTAGAGATAAAACAAAAAGGCTTTGACAGCTCCAAGAGGCCTTTCTGCCTACTGCTTAAAACAGAGTACGTATTTCCATTGGATGCTTCTTCCCATACATTCCATTCCCCACCTTTAACTTTCTCATCAGAAAAGCACAAACATACCAAAGATTTCCAGTAATCTCCCAGAGTGGAAAATTTTTCCCCAGGATCTTATTTTTCCATTACAATGCCATGAACGCAGGACAAACTACAGGAAGAAAGTAACGACCCTATTATTTTTGTTATCCTCTCTCCAGTCTGATTCTATGTCCTCTGTTTGCCTCATCTTTTGCCTGTCTTTTGTTGTTCTTACAGACACTTGCAATTGGACTGCATCCACAGTGCATTTTTTAAAAAATCATCTAACACAGGTAAAGACAGATGTTCATATCTTACTAAGACACAGTTCCTAAAGAACAAGTGTGAACCAAGGTAAGAGCATGAAAAAAACTGATATATATTCTCTAAGGTTTCTACAGTACGTCCAGTTTTCTACTCCATGGTATATAAGGAAAATAAACTCATAGTTTCTATAAAAGCATTATATATTTTATACTATAAAGTCCTCACAATTTTCAGAATTCTGACAATAACATGTATTAAACATCTACTAGATTTGAGGCACTATTCTGGATATTTGACACAAAAGAAAGATTTAGAGTAAAATATGGTTAGCGTCAATTATACTAAAGAGTGCATTATCACCCCAAATACCCAAAACAACCCTTGATTTCAAAACTTACTATAAAACTACAGTAATCAAATCAGTGTGCTACTAGAATAAAGACAGACATATAGACCAGTGGAATAGAATAGAGAGCCCAGAAATAAACCCTTACATTTTTGGTCAAATTATTTGGTGCAAAGACTATTCAATGGGAAAAGGATGGTCTTTTCAACAAATAATGCTGGGAAAAATGGATATCCACATGCAAAAGAATGAAGTTATGCTCTTACCTAGCACCATACACAAAACTAACTCAAAATGAAACAAAGACTTAAGTGTAAAAACTAAAATTATAAAACTCTTAGAAAACATAGGAGAAAGCTTCACAACACTGACTTTTGCAATGATTTCTTGGATATGACACCAAAAACATAGACAAAATTTAATAGATAAATTAGAGTATATCAAAATTAAAAGACTTATGCATCAGAGGGCACTATCAACAGGGTGAAAAGGCAATCCATAGAATGGGAGAAAATATCTGCATATCGTATCTGATAAGGCATTAATATCCAGACTATAAAAAGAACTCGTACAACTCAACAAAAACACAACCCAATTTTTGAAAGGAACAAAGGACTTGAATAGACATGTCTTCAAAGAAGATATATAAATGGCCTATTTTTACACAAGTAGCCTCTCCCTACAGATAAAACTTGATTAAAAATAATATGCCAATAAATTTGAACATACAAATAAAACAGATAAATTTCCAGAAAAATACAATGTGTCAAAATTCGCACAGGGAACATGACAAAGCCTTGATAATTCAATAACCATTACAGAAACTGAAATGTTAATTAACGATAACAATCAAGTTCCAGTCCAATATGGCAGCATAAGACGACCCTGAACTAACCTCCTCCCATGGACACACTGAATCTACACCTACACACAGAGCAATTCCTCCTGAAGAACTGAGGGCTTACTGAACAGCTTCTGTACAACGAACAAGAGAAGGACCACAGAGAGATGGGTAGGAGAGATAATACCAGTGGGAACCCCACCCCACAACATGGCAACCTGCAGTAAGGAGGGACATCACCAAGGGGTCTGTGCACAGGTTTGCCTGCCCTGGGGCATCATGGAAAATAAACAGTGGTTTAAAGGGCATCTATACTACATGAAGGAAATCCATTTACTAACCATAGAGCATCTGCCAAATGGGTGGGGTAGGGATAGTGGGAAATAGCTGAAACTCTGGGATCAGAGGCACTACAGAGTGTCATTGTTTGCATTCACCCCCCATCTTGATGGTACAAGTGAGAACACGGTCCAGGCACTCAAGCTGGCCTGCCAGTGCCGCCACAGTGTACCCCAGCCCCCGGACCACACCAGCATCTTGCCAAGTTAGCTCTCCTACAGTGTACACCAGGACCCCACAGCTAGTGCCCATTCAAGTTCCAGCAGTCCTTCCAAGGTGGCCCCAACACAGTGCACCCCAAGACCCCCACTGGCCCAAGCCCACGCCAGCCCACCTGTCACAGTCACCCGGCCCACAGAGTCTACACAAGGTATATTCCTAAACAAGGCCAGGCCTTTAGGACCAAGAGATGTAGGCATTCTGCCTAATTCACAGAAACACAAAAAGACTACCAGAATGAGAAAGCAAGGGTATGTTCCAAATGAAAGAACAGGATAACCCCCCCCCAAAAAAAACCTACTAAAACAGAGATAATTTACCTGATAAAGAGTTAAAAGTAATAGTCATAAACATGCTCACCCAACTCAGGATAAAAATGGAGAAAAAGACTATTAACAAAGAGTTAGAAACTGTAAGAAAGAACCAATCAGAACTGAAGAATACAATAACTGAAAGGAAAAGTACACTAGATGGAATCAATAGCGCATTAGATGATACAGAAAACTATATCAGCAATCTGGAAGACAAAATAGTGGAAATTACCCAAACAATACCTATCATCAATCATTTTTGATGTAAATAAACTAAATGCTCCTATCAAAAGACAGAGTGGCTGAATGGACCAAAAAAATGAGACCTGTCTATATGCTGCCTACAAGAGACTCATGTCAGATTCTGTATTCTGCAGAATACACGTTATTTTCAAGTGCACATGAAACATTCTCCAGGATAGATGACATGTTAGGGCACAAAACAAGTCTAAATAAATTTAAGAGGACTGAAATCAAAGGAAGCATTCTTTTCCAAACATGAAACTAGAGATCAATTCCAAGTAGAAAACTGGAAAAAACAAACATGTGGAAACTAGACAACATGCTACTAAATACTCAATGGATCGAGGAACCCAAAGAGGAAATTAAAATACCTTGAGGAGGGGATACCTTCAAGATAGTGGAGGAGTTAAGATGTGGAGATCACTTTCCTCTCTACAAATACATCAAAAATACATCTACATGTGGAAAAACTCCTACAGAACGCCTACTGTACGCTGGCAGAAGACCTCAGACTTCCCAAAAGACAAGAAACTCCCCATGTACCTGGGTAGGACAAAAGAAAAAAGAAAAAACAGAGACAAAAGAATAGGGACAGGACCTGCACCTCTGGGAGTGAGCTGTGAAAGAGGAAAAGTTTCCACACACTAGGAAGCCCCTTCACTGGTGGGGACAGGGGGTGGGTGGGGGGAAGCTTTGGAGCCACGGAGGAGAACACAGCAACAGGGGTGCAGAGGGCAAAGCAGAGAGGTTCCCGCACAGAGGATTGGTGCCGACCAGCACTCACCAGCCTGAGAGGCTTGTCTGCTCACCCGCCGGGGCAGGCGGGGGCTGGGAGCTGAGGCTCCAGCTTCGGAGGTCGGATCCCAAGGAGAGGACTGGGGTTGGCTGCGTGAACACAGCCGGAAGGGGGCGAGTGCACCACAGCTAGCTGGGAGGGAATCCAGGAAAATGTCTGGAACTGCCTAACAGGCAAGAGACCATTGTTTTGGGGTGCACGAGGAGAGGGGATTCAAAGCACCACCTAAATGGGCTCCAAAGATGAGTGCAAGCCACGGCTATCACAGCATGGACACCAGAGACAGGCATGAGACGCTAAGGCTGCTGCTGCAGCCACCAAGAAGCCTGTGTGCGAGCACAGGTCACTGTCCACACCTCCTCTCTGGGGAGCCTGTGCAGTCCGCCACTGCCAGGGTCCCGTGATCGAGGGACAACTTCCCTGGGAGAACACACAGAGCACCTTAGGCTGTTGCAACGTCACGCCGGCCTCTGCCACCGCAGGCTCGCCCTGCATTCCATACCCCTCCCTCCCCCCAGCCTGAGTGAGCCAGAGCCCCCGAATCAGCTGCTCCTTTAACCCCGTCCTGTCTGAGTGAAGAACAGATGCCCTCAGGCGACATACACGCAGAGGCGGGGTCAAATCCAAAGTTGAACCCCAGGAGCTGTGCGAACAAAGAAGAGACAGGGAAATCTCTCCCAGCAGCCTCAGGAGCAGCAGATTAAATCTCCACAGTCAACTTGATGTACCCTCCATCTGTGGAATACCTGAAGAGACAACGAATCATCCCAAAATTGAGGCGGTGGACTTTGGGACAAACTGTAGACTTAGGGTTTGCTTTCTGCATCTAATTTGTTTCTGTCTTTATGTTTATCTTAGTTTAGTATTTAGAGCTTATTATCATTGATAGATTTGTTTACTGATTTGGTTGTTCTCTTCCTTTTTATATATATACTTTTTTTTTTCCTTTTTCTCTTTTTGTGACTGTGTATGTGTATGCTTCTTTGTGTGATTTTTGTCTGTATAGCTTTGCTTTTACCATTTGTCCTAGGGCTCTGTCTGTCCTTTTTTTTTTTTTCTTTTTAGTATAGTTTTTAGCATTTGTTATCATTGGTGGATTTATTTTTCGGTTAGGTTGCTGTCTTTATTACTTTTTATTTTTTTATTTTTAATATTTTTTTATTTTTTATTTTAATAACTTTATTTTTTTTTCTTTTTTCTTTCCTTTTTTTTCTCCCTTTTCTTCTGGGCCGTGTGGCTGACAGAGTCTTGGTGCTCCAGCCAGGTGTCAGGCCTGAGCCTCTGAAGTGGGAGAGCTGAGTTCAGGACATTGGTCCACCAGAGACCTCCGGCCCCATGTAATATCAAGCACCGAAAGCTCTCTCAGAGATCTCCGTCTCAACGCTAAGACCCAGCTCCACTCAATGACCAGCAAGCTACAGTGCTGGACACCCTATGTCAAACAACTAGCAAGACAGGAACACACCCCATCCATTAGCAGAGAGGCTGCCTAAAATCATAATAAGGTCACAGACACACCAAAACACACCTCCAGATGCAGTCCTGCCCACCAGAAAGACAAGATCCAGCCTCATCCACCAGAACACAGGCACTAGTCCCCTCCACCAGGAAGCCTTCACAACCCACTGAACCAACATTAGCCACTGCGGGCAGACACCAAAAACAACGGGAACTATGAACCTGCAGGTTGTGAAAAGGAGACCCCAAACACAGTAAGTTAAGCAAAATGAGAAGACAGAGAAATACACAGCAGATGAAGAAGCAAGGTAAAAACCCACCAGACCAAACAAATGAAGAGGAAATAGGCAGTCTACCTGAAAAACAATTCAAAGTAATGATAGTAAAGATGATCCAAAATCTTGGAAATAGAATGGGGAAAAAACAAGAAATATTTAACAAGGACCTAGAAGAACTAAAGAACAAACAAACAATGATGAACAACACAATAAATGAAATGAAAAATTCTCTAGAAGGAATCAACAGCAGAATAACTGAGGCAGAAGAACAGATAAATGACCTGGAAGATAAAATAATGGAAATAACTACCACAGAGCAGAATAAAGAAAAAAGAATGAAAAGAATTGAGGACAGTCTCAGAGACACCTGGGACAACATTAAACGCACCAACATTTGAATTATAGGGGTCCCAGAAGAAGAAGAGAAAAAGAAAGGAACTGAGGAAATATTTGAAGAGATTATAGTTGAAAACTTCCCTAATATGGGAAAGGAAACATTCAGTCAAGTCCAGGAAGCACAGAGAGTCCCATCCCATACAGGATAAATCCAAGGAGAAACACGCCAAGACACATATTAATCAAAGTATCAAAAATTAAATACAAAGAAAAATTATTAGAATCAGCAAGGGAAAAGCAACAAATAACATACAAGAGAATCCCCATAAGATCAACAGCTGATCTTTCAGCACAAACTCTGCAAGCCAGAAGGGAGTGGCAGGACATCTTTAAAGTGATGAAAGAGAAAAGCCTACAACCAAGATCACTCTACCCAGCAAGGATCTCATTCAGATTAGACAGAGAAATTAAATAGAAATAAAAGGAATCCAAAATGGAAAGGAAGAAGTTAAAATGTCAGTGTTTGCAGATAATATGATACTGTATATAGAAAACCCTAAAGATTCCACCAAAAAAACTACTAACAATGAATTTGATAAAGTTGCAGAATACAAAATTAATATACAGAAATCTGTAGAAATTTCTAAACACTAATAACAAGCTATGAAAGAGAAGTTAAGAAAATAATCCCATTTACAATCCCATCAAAAAGAGTAAAATACCTAGGAATAAATCTAACCAAGGAGGTTTACCTGTACTCAGGGAAACTACAAGACACTGATAAAAGAAATCAAAGATGACACAAACAGATGGAAAAATACACTGTGTTCATGGATTGGAAGAATACGGTTAAAAGGACCATACTACCCAAGGCAATCTACAGATTCAATGCAATCTCAATTAAAATATCCATGACATTTTTCACAGAACTAGAACAAGTAATCCTAAAATTCATACAGAAAAGTGAAAGATCCTGAATAGCCAAAACAATCCGTAAAAAGAAGAACAAAGCTGGAGGTATCACACTGCCTGATTTCAAACTCTACTAGAAAGCTATACTCATCAAATAGTATGGTACTGACACAAAAACAGACACATGGATTAAGTGACCAGAATAAAGAGCCCAGAAATAAACCCACACTTGTAGGGACAATTCATCTATGACAAAGGAGGCAAGAATATACAAAGGGGAAAAGACTACTTCTTCAATAAATGGTGTTAGGGAAACTGGACAGCTACATGAAAACTAATCCAACTGGACTATGGACTACTCTCATAGCATGCACAAAAATAAATTCAAAACGGATCAAAGATTCAAATGTAAGTTGGAAGCCATGAAACTCCTAGAAGGATATATAGGCAGTAAGCTCTTTGACATTGGTTGGACTTAACAATATTTTTTTTTATATGTCTCCTCAGGCAAGGAAAACAAAAGCAAAAACAAACAAATGGAACTGCACCAAACTAAAAAGCTTTTGCTCAGTAAAGCAAACTATCAACAAAACAAAAAGGAGAAGATATTTTCAAATGATGTATCCTAAAAAGGGCTAATATCCAAGATATATAACCAGCTCATAAAACTCAGAAAAACAAACAACCTGGTTTAAAAATGGACAGAGGATCTGAATAGACATTTTTCCAAGGAAGACACACAAATGGCCAACAGGCACATAAAAAGATGCTCAACATCACTAGCCATCAGGGAAATGCAAATCAAAAACACAATAAGATACCACCTCACACCTGTCAGAATGGCTGCTATTCAAATAGACAACATAAAACAAGTGTCAGCAAGGATGTGGAGAAAAGGGAACCTTCACACAGTGTTGGTAGAAATGTCAACTGGTGTGACCGCTGTGGAAAACAGTATGGAGATTTCTCAAAAAATTAAAACTAGAAATACCATAAGATCCAGTATTTCCACTCCTGGTTATCTATTCAAAGAAAACAGAAACACTAATCCAAAAAGAAATATGCACCCCTATGTTCATTGCAGCATTATTTACAACAGCCAAGATATGGAAGCAATGAGTCCATCAATATAGATGAAAGGATAAAGAAGATGTGAGATATATAGATATATATAGATATATACACACACACACACACACACACACACACATATATATATATATATATATATATATATATATATATATATATATGATGAACTATTAGCCATAAAAAGTATGGATGGAGCTAGAGGGTATTATTCTAAGTAAAATAATTCAGACAGAGAAAGACAAATATTGTGTGATTTCACTTACATATCTATCTAAAAAACAAATGAACAAACAAAACAAATAGAATTATTGATACAGATAACAAACAGGTGGTCACCAGAGGGAAGGGGGGAAGGAAAGAAACAGGTGAGGGTGATTAAGAAGTATAAACTTCCAGTTATAAAACAAATGAATCATGGATATAAAATATACAGTGTGGGAAATATAGTCAATAACTGTAATATCTTTGTGTGGTGACATATCATAACCTCACTTGTGATCATTTTGAAACACACAGAAATATCAAATCACTATGTTGTATAACAGAAACAATGTTTTTGAAGTATAATTGACCTACAACACTAAAACTTAGAAAAATAAATTTGTGTTCACCATAGGAGGCGGGTGGGAAGGGGAATTGAATGAAGGCAGTCAAAAAGTATAAACTTCCGGTTATAAGATAAATAAGTACTAGGGCTGTAATGTACAATATGATAAATATAACTAACACTGCTGTATGTTATATATAGGTTGTTAATAGAGTAAATCCTAAGTTCTCATCACAGGAAGAATATTTTCTTCTATTTCATTAATGTTATATCTGTATATGATGATGGATGTTGACTTACTGTGATAATCATTTAATAATGTATGTAAATCATTATGCTGTACACCTTAAGTTTATACAGTGCTTTTGTCAATTATATCTCAAAACTGGAAGAAAAAAATGGGCAGAAGACCTGAATAGACATCTTTCCAAAGATGACATATGGATGGCCAAAAGACACATGAAGACACACTCAACATCACTAATCAGGGAATTTTTTTTTATTGAACTATAGTTGGTTTAAAATATCGTGTAAGTTTCAGGTGTATAGCATAGCAATTCAGTTATATATATATGTGTGTGTGTGTGTGTGTGTATATATATATTCTTTTTCAGATTCTTTTTCCTTATAGGTTATTACATAATATTGAGTATAGCTCCCTTTGCTATACAGTAGGTCCTTGTTGGTAATCTATTTTATACATAGTAGTGTGTATATGTTAATCCCAGCCTCCTAATTTATCCCTCCCTCCACCCCCCTTTCCCCTTATGGTAACCATAAGTTTGTTTTCTGTGTCTAGGTCTCCTTCTGTTTTGGAAATAAGTTTGTGTCTTTTTTTCTTTTAGATTCCACATATAAGCGTTATCATATGATATTTGTCTTTCTCGGTCTGGCTTACTTCACTTAGTATGATAATCTCTAGATCCATCCATGTTTCTGCAAATGGCATTATTTCATTCTTTTTTATGGCTGCATAATATTCCACTGTGTGTGTGTATGTGTGTGTGTGTGTGTACACACACACTACATCTCCTTTATCCATTCATCTGTCGATGGACACTTAGGCTGCTTCCATGTCACGGCTATTGTAAATAGTGCCGCGATAAATATTGGGATACATGTATCTTTTCAAATTATGGTTTTCTCCAGATATATGCCCAGGAGTGGGATTGCTGGATCACATGGTAGCTCTGTTTCTAGTCTTTTAAGAAAACTCCTTACTGTTCTCCTTAGTGGCTTTACCAATTTACATTCCTATCAACAGTGTAGGAAGGTTGCTTTTACTCCACGCCCTCTGTAGCATTTATTATGTGTAGACTTTTTAATGATAGCCATTCTGACCAGTGTGAGGTGATATCTCATTGTAGTTTTGATTTGTATTTCTCTAATAATTAGCCATGTTGAGTATCTTTTCATGTGCCTTTTGGCAATCTGTATGTCTTCTTTGGAGAAATGTCTATTTAGGTCTTCTGTCCATTTGCTGACTGGGTTGTTTGGTTTTTTTTTTTTTGATATTGAGCTGTATGAGCTGTTTGTATATTTTGGAGACTAATCCCTTGTCAGTCACACTGCTTGCAAATATTTTCTCCCATTCTGCGGGTTGTCTTTTCATTTTGTTTATGGTTTCCTTTGCTGTGTAAAAGCTTTTAAGTTTAATTAGGTCCCATTTGCTTATTTTTGTTTCTTTTTCCATTACTCTAGGAGGTGGATCCAAAAAGACATTGCTCTGGTTTATGTCAGAGTGTTCTGCCTATATTTTCCTCTAGAGTTTTATAGTATCTGGTCTTACACTGATGTCTTCAATTCATTTACTAACAGGGGAATTTAAATCAAAGCCACAATGAGGTGTCACCTCACACCTGTCTGAATGGCTATCATAAAAAAGACAAATAACATGAGTTGGTGAGAATGTGAAGGGGAACCCTCCTGCACTGCTGGTGGGAAAGCAAATTCATACAGCCACTATGGTAAACAGTATGGAGGGTCCTCAAAAAACTAAAAACAGAACTACCATAGGACCTAGTGATTCCACTTCTGGCTATTTATCTGAAGAAAACAAAAATACTCATTTGAAAAGATATATACACCCCTATGTTCACTGAAGCATTATCAATACAATAGACAAGATGTTGAAACAACCTAAGTGACCATTGATAGATGAATGGATAAAGATGTGGTGCGTGTATATATGTGTCTGTGTGTGTGTATATATATGTATATAAGGGAATATTTCTCAGCCATAAAAAAGAATAAAATGTTGCTCTTTGTGACAACATGGATGGACCTGGAGTGCTTTACATCAAGTGAAATAAGTCAGACAGAGAAAATCAAATACTCTATGATTTCACTCATGTGGAATCTATAAAACAAACAAAACCAACATTCATAGAGAGAACAAAGTGCTGGTTGCTAGAGGGGAGGAAGGTGGGGGGATGGGCGAAAGAGGTGAAGATTAAGATGTACAAATTTTCAGTTATAAAATAAATAAGTCACAGGAATGTAATGTACCACATAAGGTATATAGTAATAATACTGTAATAACTTAGCATGGTGACAGACGGCAATTGGATTTATATGGTGATCATTCATAACATATTAAAATATCAAATCACTATGTTGTACACCTGAAACTAATGTAAAGTCAATTATACTTCAATGAAAAAGAAAAAACAGTAACAATCAAAAGCTTGTTTATAAAACAGTGAAAAAAGTTTATACACAAATAAATGCAAAGACGCCCAGTGTTCATAGATGGGAAGATTTCATATTGTTCAAGTATCTATACTTACCAGTGCAATGTGCACTTTCAATGCTTCCCCCAAAACCCTAGTGACTTTTTTTTTTTCTTTTATAGATTTAGGAAAAAAATCTTGAAATTCAAAGAACCACCAAACACCTAGTATAGCTAAAACAATTTTAAGAAATGAGAACAAAGTTGGAGATACTACACTTCCTGATTTAAAAGCATATTACAGGGCTTCCCTGGTGGCACAGTGGTTGAGAGTCTGCCTGCCAATGCAGGGGACACGGGTTTGAGCCCTGGTCTGGGAGGATCCCACATGCCGCAGATCAAATAGGCCCGTGAGCCACAACTACTGAGCCTGCGCATCTGGAGCCTGTGTTCCGCCAACAAGAGAGGCCGCGATAGTGAGAGGCCCGCGCACCGCGATGAAGAGTGGCCCCCACTTGCCACAACTGGAGAAAGCCCTCACACAGAAACGAAGACCCAACACAGCCAAAAAATTAATTAATTAATTAATTAAAAAAAATTTTTTTTAAGTATATTACAATATTAAGTACTCAGAATAGCATGGTATTGCAATAAAGTGAGAGACGTAGACCAACAGAATAGAATAGAGAGCCTAGAGATTAACCCACATATACACACTCCACTGATCTTTGCCAAGAGTTCTGAAAGTAAGAATGGGGAAAAGATCATCTCTTCAACAAACAGTGTTGGGGAAACTAGACGTCCAGATACAAATTAATAAAATTGGACCCCTATCTTACATCATACACAAAGTTAAACTCAAAGTGAAGTCTTAAACGTAAGACCTAAAACTGTAAAACTCCTAGAACAGAGAAAACGCTTCTTGACATTGCTTTTGGCAATGATTTCTTGGATATGGTACCAAAAACATGAGAAACAAAAGTAAATACAAACATATGGAACTACATGAAACTAAAAATCTTCTGCAGAGCCAAAGGAAACAACAGAATGAAAAAGCTAAACTAAGGAATAGGAGATATTATTTGCTAAACCATGTATCTGATAAGGGGTTTTTTTATACTCTAAGAGGTATAACTGACTTCATAGTATTAGTTTCAGGTATACAACAATTCAGTATTTGTATAAATTGCAAAATGATTACCACGTTAAGTCTAGTTAACATCTGTCACCTAACATAGTTATAAATTTTTTTCTTGTGATGAGAACTTTTAACATGAGGTTAATATTCAATATCTGTGAGAAACTCGTAAAACTTAAGAGCAAAACAACCCAATTTTAAAATGGGCAAAGTACTTATACATTCATTTCTCCAAAAAAGACATAATGGCCAACAGGTATCTGAAAAGATACTCAACATCATTGGCCAACAGGGGATCACAAATCGAAACTAAAATGAGATATCACCTCACAACAGTTAGGATGGTTATCATCTAGTTTGGGGAAAGGGAAGTGTTGGCAAGGAAGTGGAGAAATTGTAACCCTTCTATACCGTTGGTGGGAATGTAAAATGGTACAGCCACTATGGAAAACTGAATGGAGGGTCCTGAAAAAGCTAAAAATAGAGAAAAAAACTGTCTTCTAACCCCATTCTCCTTTTAAAAAATCTCCAAACTTACATAGTTTTACTGGAAAGAATTTCAGCAATAGTACGTTTCTCATAAAAATTGTTCAAAAATAATTACCCACCTCATTTTATAAAAATAATACAGCATTGCTATAGAACTCAAATAAGGACAGCACAAGAAATGAAAAGGAGCTTTTCCACGTATAAACACAGAGGAAAAATTCTAAATATCAGGTAGCTAAATCCAACAGTATAAAAAATTACATCAAGTAGCGTTTATCAAGGAATCAAAGATGGTTCAACATCAGTGAGTTTCAAGTTAATTCATCCCATTCGACAAAATGAGAAAAAGTCACATGATGATCTTGCTAGATACAGAAAATCAAAATTTCAAAAAGCATACTTGTGATTCTGTAAAAGAGATCAACTTTTTTGGAAAAGAGTTAAAGATTAGTTCAACTTGTTGAAGACTTTCTATCAAAATAACACCTACAACAAACAGACTTAAGTTAGATACAGTCCCTTTAAAGAAAATCCAGAAGACCATACTCCACTTTGCTCTTCTGCAACATGATACCAGAGGTCCTGGCCAAACCAACAATGAATAAATAAGGATTCAAAGGAAAAAGACAAATTTGTCATTATTTGCATACAGTATAATCATTTATGGGAAAACAGAATTCAAGAATAAACTTAAAACCAGAGTTCAATGAATCTGCCTATCAATCCTCCAAAGAGGATGTGGGGGAACATAACAGCAAACATAAGTTAGAAAGTACAAAATAAATTACAACAGCTAACACATAATCTAAGAAATTACTGATAAAGAATATGTAACACAAAGTAAAAATCCTTCAAAAATTTAAAAGACCTGAATGAATGAGCCATACTGTGTTCATAAATGGGACAACTTACTAAAGACATCAATTTGATCCCTCAGTTTATAACTCCAAAACATTCCAATAAAAGCTTCCAACTGGTGGGAATTTATCAGGTTTCAAATTTTTTATCCAAGTAATAAAGGTCAATAGTTTAATCAGTCACATGTTATGCCCTGCCTCAGACTCTCTTGGTCTCATACACCCTATGCCACTGAAGTGACTAACCACATGTGGGCCCACATGGTCCTACAGGCCACAAGCCAGTCTCTGGTTTCTCCCTGTAGCTACCTCTGGACACAGTTACGGCTCCCATGGTGTAAGTCATGGGATCTGGCTTCCCTTGGGACTGAGTGGTACAAGTACATTCAGAGTGGTACAGAGTTCATTCCCTGTGGGAGAAACTTCAACCAAAAGTTGAAATTTGGGTTGAAGAGATGGCCGATGAATTCTGTCCCTTAGAACGGTCTGTTAGGAGGAAAAAATAGTTTCTTATAAGCCTGTCTGGACATGTCCTGTGTAATAAAGTGACCAGCTGTGTTTGTGAAGCAGTGGCCAGACTGGTACACATACCTCACATCAGTATTTAAGCCTTGCCTAAGGCTGTATATGCTAGGGCACCTGTGCTAAAAACAGGCAATTTTTGAAGTAATTAATGAATTTAAAACAATGGGGTAGTTTCACAGAAAACAAGTACATCAGTGAAAAACTCAGAAATAAATCTACGTATATTGAAAATTGTCAATGTAACAGGCTGTTTCACAAATTAGAAAAGAATTGACGATTTAGTAAATGATGTTGGAAAAACTAGCTTTATAAAGATTAAAAAACTAGAATTATATTGCAGAATATTTTCTAATGCCCTCCAAGAAGATTAAAGACTTAATTGTGAACTGAAAAAACTAACACCAATAGACTATAACCACAGCATAGGAACAAATTTAAGACCTTAAATGCACACAATTTGGCTACATATAAATGAAGAACATTAAAGATAACATTAGCAGAGAAGTTATAGACTAAGAGAAAATATTTGTAATGTGTACAACTAAGAAAGGAATACATCCAGAATACAGAAGAAACTCCACCAAATAAAGAGAGAAGAAACTCAAGAAAATGGACAAAGGATATTAATACACGTTAATAAGATAAGCAACACAGAAATGTAAAAATATATGTAGAACGGTAGCAATAAAACTCAAATTTGTAAAACAGAGATCAATATATAATATGCCTATTACATTGATAAAAATTAGAAAGTTACAGCACTTCATAACTATAGAATATGCGGCTGAAACTAGAACTTCCCCACCCCCCACTTCATTGCTAGTGGAATCTCAAACTGGTGCAGCCACTTGGAGAGCAACCAGGTAGAAAAATGAAATTAAGAATGCATGTACCCCATGACCTAGCAATTCCACTCCTTGATATGTATCCCAGAAAAACTGTTGCACTGTGCTTACAGTGACAAATATGGGGGCTACCATTACTGCATTTTTGGGAGCAAGCAATGTAGGTCTCCAAAGAGACAGACAAGTAGAATGTAGTCTACGCACATAATTAAAAACTATGAAGTAATCTAATCAAGAACAAGGAACGAGCTCTAGATTCTTCAACATGGAAGACGTCATAGTGAATAAAAATCAAGATCTGTTAAGTTTTAAAAACTTAACCTGAATAAGACATGTATTTAGATACATATGATAAGTTGACTAAGAAAAGCATTAAATACAACAGAAGAGGTTCTTCAGAAAGCAGAAGAGTAAGATCTTGGAAAACGGAGAGAAAAAATAAATTTTTTAAAAACAAAGAGGTGGCTAGCACAGATAAACTGTAGTAGCCAACGATAAACCAGGAAGGAACATCAAGTCAGTTCTAAACACCTAAGATCCAAAACAAAACAGAAAGGGAACTGACAAGTTTGCACTTTAATGTATCTCTAAATACACGTTAAAAACTTTGATGGTAAAACGCTTTGGGGTATAAGGCAACAGATTTCAAAGGCTTCAATAAAGGGAAAAAAATCACCAGGAATTAAGGTGAGCAATAAATGATAGTGAAGTAGAAATATGTTTTACCTTTTTAAACTTATTTTATACCTAGTAGTTTGTACCTCTTAATCCCCTACCCTATCTTGCCCTTCTTACCTTCCCCCTCCCCACTGGTAACCACTAGTTTGTTCTATATCTCTGAGTATGTTTCTTTCCAGTGTTCACTAGCTTCTTAGATTTCACATATAAGTGATACCATATGTTGTCTGACTTATTTCACTAAACATAATACCTCCAAGTCAATCCATGCTGTTGAAAATGGTAAAATTTCATTCTTTTTATGGTTGAATACTATTCCATTGTGTATATATACCACATCTTTATCCATTCACTTGTTGGACACTTTGATTGCTTCTATATCCTAACTATTTTAAGTAATGGTACTATGAACATGGGAGTGCATATGGCTCTTCAAATTAATGTTTTTATTTTCTTCAGATATATACCCAGGAGTTGAACTTCTACATCCTTTGTATATTGAGGAACCTCCATGCTCTTTTCCACAATAGTTGTACCAATTTACATTGCCACCGTCAGTGTACAAGGGTTCTCCTTTCTCCTCATCCTCATCAACATTTGTTATTTGTGGTATTTTTGATGATAGCCATTCTCACTAGTGTGAGGTGATATCTTACTGTAGCTTTCATTCACATTTCTCCAATGATTAATGATGTTGAACATCTTTTCACGTGCCCATTGGCCATCTGTATGTCTTCTTTGGAAAAATGCGTATTCAGGTCTTCTGCCCATTTTTGCAGCAGGTTCTTTATTTTGGACATTATATGAGCTGTTCATATATTTTAGATATTTACACTTTATCAGTGATATCATCTGCAATTATTTCCTCCCATTCAGTAGATTGTCTTTTCATTCTGTCGATGCTTTCTTTTGCTGTACAAAACCTTTTAAGTTTAATTAGGTCCATTTGTTTATTTTTGTTGTCTGCCTATTTTTAATGAAACATGAAAGGAACAGTATATACCCAAAGTAGACATAACAGGATAAAAGATGTGGTAAGGAAACTAACTCATGAAGTCTGTAGACTGGAGTTTTGAGCAATGGACTATTACTGTATGCCGTGCTAAGGAGCTGGTAGTTTATCCTGTGAACCACAGAGGACCACCTAAAGTCCTAGAGCTGTGGGTGAACACTGACAGATTTGCATGTTAAAAGGATCATTTGTGGGGATCACTGGTGTGGAACATTAAAAATGGACAAGGATGGCAGGAGGAAAATCATCAAGAGATCCTCCCCCCACCCCCCCACCCAAGTCCACATGAAGAATGAGGGCTATATCAAAAGATAATCAAGTGATTAGTTTTTAAACTGTACCATCAAATCTTATCAATGTAAGGGAAGATTCAGAAAAAAAGCAAGTTTGTGAAGCAATAATTTATAAGGTTTTCTCCATATACATGAAGTAAATAAGAGACAAAGTACTGTTTTAGGCTATGGTTAAGAAACTTCTGAAGGTAAAAATATTCTCAAAGGAGATCCCAGCCAGTGTCACAGGATCATTTTTTCTATAGCACTTTGGAATTTCTCCAAAATAGAACCAGAACTCGTCTGGTTACCTGAATATATATAAGTAGGATAACTCGAAGAAAAATAAAGGTAGAAGAGAGAAGGATACAATCTTGAGAAATATGACCAATAGAGAAAAGCATGACGTTGGGAAGTGTTTAATAAATTCAAACAAACTATCAAGTTGTGAATTTATTTTCTCAAAGTATAAATCTATATAGATCATGGTTTTATTTATGAGATGTGCAACTTGCTACCATAGTTTGTGCCTGACATTTGAGGGGCAAAAATAATGTTTTGCAGATACTTCCACTAATTCAACAAGTCGCTCATTTCCAACTCAAAGCTTTACCATAAGAGCCCTCATTTGTTTTTCACTCATTTTCTTCATAGTTTCTTCCATCTTTCACTTACTCATCCCACTACATATCTTTTCATTTCTATCCCTTCCTCAATTCTTCATTTATAAAAATGATTACTGCCCTCCTATGTTTCCTACTTTTCCTTTTCAAAACCCCATGTGACGTGAGGTTCCTTCTGAAACTCTATCCTGAGGCTCTTCCTCATCACCTCCAAATTCAATCCAGGCCTAACTAAACACAGAGAGGGAGGCAGAAGGAATGGGCAAGTACACTCTGTAAAAACAGCAATAAAACCTCCGAGAACTGTAATGCTTGTGGATATAAAGGAAAGACTCTTAATAAAATTCAATGCTTTTGACTTGTTTCTTGTTAACTTGGCATTTAAAGCCCAACGTGTTAGCACTCAGTACAAGATACAAGTCCTATTTCATTCTAATGCATGTGGGGTGTGAGCAGGTACGTATTACAAAATGAAATTCCTATTATATTCCTTTAATTTTATAATTGTATTCTTGGACCTAGAGACTTCAGTGACAGGAATCTTTAAGAATCAAAGGGCTGTTTTAGGCACGTTTTTGAAAGGTGTTTTTTCCCTTTCAGGTTAAACAGCCAGTTGTATTAAAATACTCTTAATGGAGATTGAGAAAATTTAACACCTAAGTATTAATCTCTGCAGTGAAGTCTAGGATATCAAACCAAAAGGTACATAATTAACACTGCAGAGAACAATTCTGTCACTGGTGTGCTCTGTCTTCCATGCATGTGCATTTTCATGAAAATTTAACAAGTTATCTTCTAAAATTCTCATTGAGAACTTAAAAACTTGTGTTAGAAATGAGGCCAGGTCTCAATAAAGTTTAGAATACCATCTGTGCCCATCACACCAATTTTCCTCAAGAAATTGATTCATGTAATTTAAAAAGCTTTTGTACAAAATTTTTCTAAAACAGTATAGAACATGATTATGTATTTGAATACTCAATAAGAATCCTCTGGACCAATCTGGTGTTTTCCTCATGTTTCTATAGACTGAGTAATTTTCACTACTGAATTTGTTACTCTTTAATTTAGCCATCTTTTCCTTTAGCAGCTGCTTAATGCATCGTTAAAAATTCAAGGAATGAAAGTTTTTCAAATCGTTTTTAAGCAACAAAACCAAGTACGTGGGAAAGTCCAAAACCAATCAAAACCAAATACTTAAGTATTTATATATTTTAAATGTGTATCACATCTGCAGATTTTTAATGACTTCAATTACTATCAACCCAGTCACATGTCAGTATTCACATATCCAACTAGTTTTTCTATTTTGTATGTGTACTCATACACACACATGTGGACATGTAAGCATAAATACATATTATATATAGTTAACATAACGAGTTATATTAATATCATGAGCATTTTCATGCTCCATAAAGATTCCCCCAAAACAACTTCAAGTGACTCTTTAAATTCATTAAAACTAATCTCTAGAAATAGAGGCCGAATAGAATTTCTCACATTTACAAAAATGCTGCAAATCACTAGCTTTACACACAGATGTTTGCCTATACTTCTCATTTCTCAGATGAATTTCTTGAAGGTTTTAGAAAAAATTTCAGTATGTACATAACATATATATTACCCCATGTAAAGCTTTCTATATAATAACTGACCTAAGTGTTAACACATAAACATGTATCTACACATAACCATGTATGTATAAAACTTACATTTGAAAAAGTTAAGAACATCATGTAAGCCATGAACTCTTCCAGGTGCTAGAGATAAGGTAAAATTCCTGCTCTAATGGAGCGTTCATGCAGGAAAGAGAAAAATCTACCAAAAATACATTAGTGATATCTAATGAAACTAAAGCAGAATTAAGCAATACATGACAGAGAATACTTTTTTGTATAAGTTATCAGTGGAAAGCTTCTCTGAGGAGGTGACATTTGCATAGGGACCTAAATGCAGAGTGGAAACAGTGTTAATATCTTGAAAAAGTGGCCCAAAAGAAGCAGTACATTGGATATTTTTCATATTTATATGCATACACTTTGATGTTCATCCATTGAACAAATATGTACTTGGTACTAATAAAATATCAGGCAAGTTGCTAAGACAGGTACCATGCCTACTTTCACAGGGCTCATGGTCTAGCAGGGGAGTTGGACATTTCATAAGTGATTTCCCAAATAATTATTCCATCTAATTTTGATGCTGGGAAGAAAAAACAGGGCACTGGGAAAATGTGTAGTGGGTTGGACTAACCTAGTGGGGATGGGGGTGGACAGTAAAGGCTTCCCTAAATGATAATTTACTTACTACCTAAAGGATACACAGCAAGATAGAAAGTAAAGTTCCAGAAAGGACCA
Source organism: Balaenoptera ricei (assembly GCF_028023285.1). Classification (NCBI taxonomy): domain Eukaryota; kingdom Metazoa; phylum Chordata; class Mammalia; order Artiodactyla; family Balaenopteridae; genus Balaenoptera; species Balaenoptera ricei. The sequence goes on from NC_082647.1 coordinate 70,399,606, forward strand.
AACTTGTATTTGAGGAAATAAAGTGAGCATAACTAGAGCACACAGAACAAGAGGATGAATGACATGAGACAAGAAATGGTGGGGGAAACAATCCAGCAGATTCATATACAGAACTGCAGCTTGACATCTATAACTTCCCAGCACCATCTGATGAGGAAAAGTCATCCATAACCTCAAACTCGGGAAAAACAACAACAAAAACCAAAAATAACCACCTTTCTGGCCACAGTCCATATGGCTTTGGATCAGATTAAGATGTGCTTCTTCTATGTCTAATACAATCTCATATGACCTTACTTACAAGTGCCCGATTTCTGCTCAACTCAGTAAATGATCAACACTATTATGTATTTTCTACGTGAGTACCACAAAGCAAAGTTACACCCTTGATAAGAGATAACAAGTTCACATGTCAAGTCCACATTTCAAGGCCACATTAGTGATTGACCCATTTGATGGTTTTACAGTTTTTTTGATCAAATATTTCAGTTTCCCATAAATGTCCAGAAAATAGCCCTGGAAAATAGATATATTTTTTCTTTGGGATGATTTTGTGTATTTTTAGCTTAAGTGTAAGAATTTAAGAATAAAAGTCAGTATTTACTATGGACTAGAGGTATCCTTTTCTATCCTAAAGCCTAGATACCTCCCCCCTCCCTGGGTCTCAGCTGATGATCTGCACCCCACATCACTGAGAAAATAAAAGCCGGACAAGAAACTCCAACAAATCTCCCCACTACATCTATTAATCTACATCTGTACCCAAATATGGCCTTTCCTCCTATCCCTGTGGATGAACTATCCATCCCCTCTCAATACAGTATCAGTCTTTTCCTTTCTACTAAATCACTCCATCATTATATCAATATGTTGTCATGCCATCCACCTTAATAAAAAAATTCTCAGTTTAGAACGCCCTTTGGCCACCCCATTTTTCTGCTCCATATGCATGGAAGTTCCTATAAAAAGCGGCCCTCCTATTCTCTAGTCAATCAATTGCAACCAGGTTTCCATAACTAACACCACCACCACCCCGACACTGGCGATCTCACAGTGGCAAGGCTTATTGTGGTCAGTTCTCGATCCTTTTTTTAAACCACTATGCAGCATTTAACAACTGCTCAATCACTCTTGAACCCCTTTCTTCACTAGGCTTCTGGGACATTACCCTGTTTACTCTTTGGCCACTCCTCTTCTGAATAATGCCCCTTCCCAAGATATCCATATCCTAATTCCCAGAATCTGAATAAGTCATTTAGAAGGCAAAGGGACTTTGAAGATAAGATTAGAGATTTTGAGATGGGGAGATTATCTGGGACTATCTAGATGGGTCTGACGTCATCACTAGGATTAGATGTGACATTGAAATCAAGAGCTTGTAATGGTATGAGGGATAGGCCAGAAGCCAAGGAATGCAGGTGGCCTCTAGAAACTGGAAAAGTCAAGGAAATAGTCTCCCCTGTAGTCTCAAGAAACACAGCCCTACCACCTCGATTTTAGATTTCTGATCTCTAGAATTTTAAAGTATTTTTTTTTAATTCTGTAAGTTTGTGGTAATTTGTTTCAACAGTAATAGGAAACTAATATATCTTCCCAAACTCAATCTTTGACTGCCCCAGGATTCAGCCTTTGTACCTCTTACTTTCTCTGTACCTGTTTTTCTAGATATGTCAGTTAACTCCAAGGCATTAAATGTCTGCATGATGGCAATTCTCAAGTGCCTATCATTATCTGGATCTTTCCACAGAATTCTAGTTCCATATAGTCAAAAATGTTAAGGGATACAGTTGAGTATGTCTAAAGGAAATCTCAAACTTAGTCTATCAGAACAAAACTTTTGATCTGATCACACAAAACCATCTCTTCCTCTCGCATTCTCCATCCCAATAAAGGGCAACTGCAATTGGGAGATTGGGACTGACATACATACACTATTGATACTATGTATAAAATAGATAACTAATAAGTACCTACTGTATAGCATAGGGAATTCTACTTAATGCTCTATGGTGACCTACATGGGAAGAAAATCCAAAAGAGAGAGAATATATGTATACTTATAGCTGATTCATTTTGCTGTACAGCAGAAACACAATATTTTATTGTCTTTTATTTTCTTTTTTTTTTTAATCAGTCATCAATTTTATACACATCATTGTATACATGTCAATCCCAATCTCCCAATTCAGCACACCACCATCCCCACCCCACTGCGATCTCCCTCCTTGGTGTCCATACGTTTGTTCTCTACATCTGTCTCTCAACTTCTGCCCTGCAAACCGGCTCATCTGTACCATTTTTCTAGGTTCCACATACATGCGTTAATATAAGATATTTGTTTTTCTCTTTCTGACTTACTTCACTCTGTATGACAGTCTCTAGATCCACCCACGTCTCAACAAATGACCCAGTTTCGTTCCTTTTTATGGCTGAGTAATATTCCATTGTATATATGTACCACTACTTCTTTATCCATTCGTCTGTCGATGGGCATTTAGGTTGCTTCCATGACCTGGCTATTGGAAATAGTGCTGCAATGAACATTCGGGTGCATGTGTCTTTTTGAATTATGGTTTTCTCTGGGTATATGCCCAGTAGTGGGATTGCTGGGTCATATGGTAATTCTATTTTTAGTTTTTTAAGGAACCTCCATACTGTTCTCCATAGTGGCTGTATCAATTTACATTCCCACCAACAGTGCAAGAGGGTTCCCTTTTCTCCACACCCTCTCCAGCATTTACTGTTTGTAGACCTTTTGATGATGGTGTGAGGTGATACCTCATTGTAGTTCTGATTTGCATTTCTCTAATAATTAGTGATGTTGAGCATCTTTTCATGTGCTTCTTGGCCATGTGTATGTCTTCTTTGGAGAAATGTCTACTTAGGTCTTCTGCACATTTTTGGATTGGGTTCTTTCTTTAATATTGAGCTGCATGAGCTGTTTATATATTTTGGAGATAAATCCTTTGTCCGTTGATTCGTTTGCAAATATTCTCTCCCATTCTGAGGGTTGTCTTTTCGTCTTGTTTATGGTTTCCTTTGCTGTGCAAAAGCTTTGAAGTTTCATTAGGTTCCATTTGCTTATTTTTATTTCCATTACTCTAAGAGGTGGATCCAAAAAGATCTTGCTGTGATTTATGTCAAAGAGTGTTCTTCCTATGTTTTCCTCTAAGAGTTTTATAGTGTCCAGTCTTACATTTAGGTCTCGAATCCATTTTGAGTTTATTTTTGTGTATGGTGTTAGGGAGTATTCTAATTTCATTCTTTTACATGTAGCTGTCCAGTTTTCCCAGCACCACTTATTGAAGAGACTGTCTTTTCTCCATTGTATATCTTTGCCTCCTTTGTCATAGATTAGTTGACCATAGGTGCGTGGGTTTATCTCTGGGCTTTCTATCTTGTTCCATTGATCTATATTTCTGTTTTTGTGCCAGTACCATGTTGTCTTGATTATTGTAGCTTTGTACTATAGTGTGAAGTCAGGGAGCCTGATTCCTCCAGCTCCGTTTTTTTCCCTCAAGACTGCTTTGGCTATTCAGGGTCTTTTGTGTCTCCATACAAATTTTAGGATGATTTGGTCTAGCTCCGTAAAAAATGCCATTGGTAATTTGATAGGGATTGCATTGAATCTGTAGATTGCTTTGGGTAGTATAGCCATTTTCACAATGTTGATTCTTCCAATCCAAGAACACGGTATATCTCTCCATCTGTTGGTATCATCTTTAATTTCTTTCATCAGTGTCTTATAGTTTTCTGCATACAACTCTTTTCTCTCCCTAGGTAGATTTATTCCTACGTATTTTATTCTTTTTGTTGCAATGGTAAATGGGTGTGTTTCCATAATTTCTCTTTCAGATTTTTCATCATTAGTGTATAGGAATGCAAGAGATTTCTGTGCATTAATTTTGTATCCTACAACTTTACCAAATTCATTGATTAGCTCTAGTAGTTTTCTGGTGGCATTTTTAGGATTCTCTATTTATAGTATCATGTCATCTGCAAACAGTGACAGTTTTACTTCTTGTTTTCCAATTTGTATTCCTTTTATTTCTTTTCCTTCTCTGATTGCCGTGGCTAGGACTTCCAAAACTATGTTGAATAATAGTGGTGAGAGTGGACATCCTTGTCTCGTTCCTGACCTTAGAGGAAATGCTTTCAGTTTTTCACCGTTGACAATGATGTTTGCTGTGGATTTGTCGTATATGGTCTTTATTATTTTGAGGTAGGTTCCCTCTATGCCCACTTTCTGGAGAGTTTTTATCATAAATGGGTGTTGCATTTTGTCAAAAGCTTTTTCTGCATCTATTGAGATGATCATACGGTTTTTATACTTCAATTTGTTAATATGGCGTATCACATTGATTGATTTGCGTATACTGAAGAATCCTTGCATCCCTGGGATAAATCCCACTTGATCATGGTGTATGATCCTTTTAATGTGTTGTTGGATTCTGTTTGCTAGTATTTTGTTGAGGATTTTTGCATCTATATTCATCAGTGATATTGGTCTGTAATTTTCTTTTTTTGTAGTATCTTTGCCTGGTTTTGGTATCAGGGTGTTGGTGGCCTCATAGAATGAGTTTGGGAGTGTTCCTTCTTCTGCAATTTTTTGGAAGAGTTTGAGAAGGATGGGTGTTAGCTCTTCTCTAAATGTTTGATAGAATTCACCTGTGAAGCCATTTGGTCCTGGACTTTTGTTTGTTGGAAGATTTTTAATCACAGTTTCAATTTCATTACTTGTGATTGGTCTGTTCATATTTTCTGTTTCTTCCTGGTTCAGTCTTGGAAGGTTATACCTTTCTAAGAATTTGTCCATTTCTTCCAGGTGGTCCATTTTATTGGCATAGAGTTGCTTATAGTAGTCTCTTAGGATGCTTTGTATTTCTGTGGTGTCTGTTGTAACTTCTCCTTTTTCATTTCTAATTTTATTGATTTGAGTCCTCTCCCTCTTTTTCTTGATGAGTCTGGCTAATGGCTTATCAATTTTGTTTATCTTCTCAAAGAACCAGCTTTTAGTATTATTAATCTTTGCTATTGTTTTCTTTGTTTCTATTTCATTTATTTCTGCTCTGATCTTTGTGATTTCTTTCCTTCTACTAACTTTGGGTTTTGTTTGTTCTTCTTTCTCTAGTTTCTTTAGGTGTAAGGTTAGATTGTTTACTTGAGATTTTTCTTGTTTCTTGAGGTAGGCATGTATAGCTATAAACTTCCCTCTTAGAACTGCTTTTGCTGCATCCCATAGGTTTTGGATCGTCGTGTTTTCATTGTCATTTGTCTCTAGGTATTTTTTGATTTCCTCTTTGATTTCTTCAGTGATCTCTTGGTTATTTAGTAACGTATTGTTTAGCCTCCATGTGTTTGTGCTTTTCACGTTTTTTTCCCTGTAATTCATTTCTAATCTCATAGCGTTGTGGTCAGAAAAGATGCTTGGTATGATTTCAATTTTCTTAAATTTACCGAGGCTTGGTTTGTGACCCAAGATGTGATCTATCCTGGAGAATGTTCTGTGCGCACTTGAGAAGAAAGTGTAATCTGCTGTTTTTGGATGTAATGTCCTATAAATATCAATCAAATCTATCTGGTCTATTGTGTCATTGAAAGCTTCTGTTTCCTTATTTATTTTCATTTTGGATGATCTGTCCATTGGTTTAAGTGAGGTGTTAAAGTCCCCCACTATTGTTGTGTTACTGTCGATTTCCTCTTTTATAGCTGTTAGCAGTTGCCTTATGTATTGAGGTGCTCCTATGTTGGGTGCATATATATTTATAATTGTTATATCTTCTTCTTGGATTGATCCCTGGATCATTATGTAGTGTCCTTCCTTGTCTCTTGTAACATTCTTTATTTTAAAGTCTATTTTATCTGATATGAGTATAGCTACTCCAGCTTTCTTTTGATTTCCATTTGCATGGAATATCTTTTTCCATCCCCTCACTTTCAGTCTGTATGTGTCCCTAGGTCTGAAGTGGGTCTCTTGTAGACAGCATATATATGGGTCTTGTTTCTGTATCCATTCAGCAAGCCTGTGTCTTTTGGTTGGAGCATTTAATCCATTCACGTTTAAGGTAATTATTGATATGTATGTTCCTATGACTATTTTCTTAATTGTTTTGGGTTTGTTTTTGTAGGTCCTTTTCTTCTCTTGTGTTTCCCACTTAGAGAAGTTCCTTTAGCATTTATTGTAGAGCTGGTTTGGGGATGCTGAATTCTCTTAGCTTTTGCTTGTCTGTAAAGCTTTTGATTTCTCCATCAAATCTAAATGAGATCCTTGACGGGTAGAGTAATCTTGGTTGTAGATTCTTCCTTTTCATCACGTTAAGTATATCATGCCACTCCCTTCTGGCTTGTAGAGTTTCTGCTGAGAAATCAGCTGTTACCCTTATGGGAGTTCCCTTGTATGTTATTTGTCGTTTTTCCCTTGCTGCTTTCAATAATTTTTCTTTGTCTTTAATTTTTGCCAATTTGATTACTATTTGTCTCGGCGTGTTTCTCCTTGGGTTTATCCTGTATGGGACTCTCTGCGCTTCCTGGACTTGGGTGGCTATTTCCTTTCCCATGTTAGGGAAGTTTTCAACTATAATCTCTTCAGATATTTTCTCTGGTCCTTTCTCTCTCTCTTCTCCTTCTAGGACCCCTATAATGCGAATGTTGTTGCGTTTAATGTTGTCCCAGAGGTCTCTTAGGCTGTCTTCATTTCTTTGCATTCTTTTTTCTTTAGTCTGTTCCGCAGGAGTGAATTCCACCATTCTGTCTTCCAGGTCACTTATCCGTTCTTCTGCCTCAGTTATTCTGTTATTGATTCCTTCTAGTGTAGTTTTCATTTCAGTTATTGTATTGGTCATCTCTGTTTGTTTGTTTTTTAATTCTTCTAGGTCTTTGTTAAACATTTCTTGCATCTTCTCGATCTTTGCCTTCATTCTTATTCCGAGGTCCTGGATCATCTTCACTATCATTATTCTGAATTCTTTTTCTGGAAGGTTGTCTATCTCCACTTCATTTAGTTGTTTTTCTGGGGTTTTTTCTTGTTCCTTCATCTGGTATATAGCCCTCTGCCTTTTCATCTTGCCTATCTTTCTGTGAATGCGGTTTTTGTTCCACAGGCTGCAGGATTGTAGTTTTTCTTGCTTCTGCTGGCTGCCCTCTGGTGTTTGAGGCTATCTAAGAGACTTGATGGGAGGCTCTGGTGGTGGGTAGAGCTGACTGTTGCTGTGGTGGTCAGAGCTCAGTAAAACTTTAATCCACTTGACTGTTGATGGGTGGGGCTGGGTTCCCTCCCTGATGGTTGTTTTGCCTGAGGCAACCCAACACTGGAGCCTACCTGGGCTCTTTGGTGGGGCTAATGACAGACTCTGGGAGGGCTCACGCCAAGGAGTACTTCCCAGAACTTCTGCTGCCAGTGTCCTTGTCCCATGGTGAAACAGAGCCACCCCCCGCCTCTGCAGGAGACCTTCCAACACTAGCAGATAGGTCTGGTTTAGTGTCCCCCAGGGTCACTGTTCCTTCCCCTGGGTCCCGATGTACACACTATTTTGTCTGCGCCCTCCAAGGTGGGGTCTCTGTTTCTCCCAGTCCTGTCAGGGTCCTGCAATCAATTCCCACTAGGCTTCAAAGTCTGATTCTCTATGAACTCCTCCTCCTGTTGCCAGACCCCCAGGTTGGGAAGCCTGACATGGGGATCAGAACCTTCACTCCAGTGGGTAGACTTCTGTGGTATAAGTGTTCACCAGTCTGTGAGTCACCCACCCAGCAGTTATGGGATGTGATTTTACTCTGATTGCGCCCCTCCTACCGTCTCATTGTAGCTTCTCCTTTGTCTTTGGATGTGGGGTATCTTTTTTCGTGAGTTCCAGTGTCTTCCTGTCGATGATTCGAAACACAACACTTTAAAGCAACTATACTCCAACAAAAATTAATAAAAAAGAAAAAAAAAGGGGCAACTGCATTCTAGTTATTCAGAGCAAATTCTTGGACCCATGATTCTTCCCATTCTGATAACCCATACGTGACCAATTGGCTTATCCTCATTTTATTTTTAAATATATTCAGAACCAACACTTCACACCAAATACTCTACTATCCAAATTGCCCTAATTATCATCATCTTTGCCTTGATCATCACTATAGCTTACTTCTTCCCTTATTTTCTGTAAGGTACCATCCCCACAACTGACAGGTGACCCCACAGAAGTGAGGTTTCACACAGCACCATCCAAAGTCTTCCCTTCTCATTCAGGGTAAAATCTAAAGCCCATAACATTGCCTTTAAGGCTCAACAAGATACCGGACCCAGGTACACCTCCTACTTCCCCCCATGATGTCATTCTCTTCCAGCCTCGCTCACCTTCTTAGATTCTGCGTCCTGTACGTAAAATAATGTTCTGTCAGTTACCTGCACGACTTATCGCCTCACTTACTTCCTGATGTTGGTTTAAACATTACCTTTTCACAGAGTACTTCTGACCGCTCTATAGAGAACAACTTCCCACCCTTGGAACTCTGTCCTATCTTACTCTTCTCTATCCGTTAAAAGCAAACATATATATACACAAATCATATAGATGAGAGAAATATTTTATACAAATTTCCTTATGAACGCCTTTATGATCAAAAATAATTTTCAGGGCTTCCCTGGTGGCGCAGTGGTTGAGAATCTGCCTGCTAATGCAGGGGACGCGGGTTCGAGCCCTGGTCTGGGAAGATCCCACATGCCGTGGAGCAACTCGGCCCGTGAGCCACAATTACTGAGCCTGCGCGTCTGGAGCCTGTGCTCGGCAACGAGAGGCCGCGATAGTGAGAGGCCCGCGCACCGCGATGAAGAGTGGCCCCCGCTTGCCACAACTAGAGAAAGCCCTCGCACAGAAACGAAGACCCAACACAGCCATACATACATACATAAAAAGAATGTAAGCAGACAAGAATAGCATTAAAATAAAAAATTTTTTAAAAATTTAAAAAAATAATAATAATAATTTTCGTAAGAACTTGTATCAAAACCTCCAAAATGGCTTGAGAATTCCTCATCTGAACCACAGAACAGTTATTTTTTGTGACTACGTTCTCATTCTCCCAAGAATGCAACAGAAGAGAATTTATCACATACAACAGATATCTTAGGGTGCTGGTTCACAGAATTCAGTGTCAGGATCACGTGGCCAGCTTGCTTGTTAAAACACAAATGGGTGGGCCCTATTCCCAGAGTTTCTAAGTAACTAAGTCTGAGGTGGAGGCGCAGAATTTGCATTTTAACAAGTTCCAAAACATTCTTATGCTGCTGGTCTGGGAACCATAATTTGAGAACTATTGCCTCAGTGCATTAAGGCTTAGTTCTCTACCCAAAACTGTTGAAACATGCTACTCTAATGTGAGGATCATAAGGTTGTATTAAATTTTCTAAAATAGAGCTATCATATTTATTCTTCTTAATGTAAATGCTTATATAAAGATGAACAAATTCTTTCATTAATCTTAAAAAAATTAGAAATACTTAGCAAGATTCAGGCTTTTTAGGATTATCAATAGGGTAATATTTGATTAATGACCAAATAGAGGTAAATTTCTGTATAACGAATTTTAAGAAAACAAAACAAACCACTGACGACTATTCATACCATGAAAACTGATTACGATTTACATTCTCAATATTTAAAACGGTAATTGATAGTAAAGATTGATTCATTGTGAATAACTTTCAATCCAAAATGGGGTATTCTTTTATTATAAAATGTCAATATTTATGCTACCATTATCTCATATTCTTTAAAGTCCATATATCTCTATTTACTGATTGTCTAACATCAGCCAAGCATTGCCTTAGTTGTTGTAAGTGATCTTATTTCATTGGGAAGTTTCTGACAAGCATAATACCTGATATTTAATAACTGTTTAATAAATAAACACAGAAATGAATAGCAGTAAAATTTACAGGTACAAAAATGTTTCCAAAACATGAAAACAAAGACAATCCAGTATAATCTAAACATGAATGATTTGCTATTTTGAAATCACTTACCTTTAAAATTTTAACAAAATATCTATACAGCTGTGCAAAATGTTTACTACATTAGGCCTGAGATTGCAGGCCTGAGCAGTAGACCTGCTCACCAGGTGGGCCCTCGGTCAGTGCCTGGGAACTTGGCTCTTTGAGTGTTTCCAGTGAACAGTTAACTGATAATAGTGGCTCACTATGCCTAGATGTTCACATAAACAATATGGTTTATGTTGAACACCGGCTTTTCTCCTAGGCATCCAAAGTTTATGTGCAAGGCAGAGGGTATCTATGTGACCAACACAATACCTTAGACATCAAATCTCTAATGGGCTTCCCTGAAAAGAAACATCACACCCAAGCTGCTGCCTTTTCATTGCTGGACGGAAGGTGTACTTTGTGCGACACTGAAGGAGACAGATCATGAGGAAGATTACACATGGATTCCTCCAGACTCTGCCTGGGTCTTTTTCTCTTATCATACAACTTCACTCTAATCAATTTTAGCCTTGAGTCCAACTATGTACTCAGTTCCATGAGTTCTTCTAGCTAATCTCCAAATATGGGGGTGGTTCTTAGAGACCCTCAACACAGCAGATTGTCAAAAAGCCAAGATTCTTACCTGCTGATACGCTTCATATATCACATCAAATAGAAAGGCCTGTGGCATTTCACTTGCCCTGTGTCTCACACGTTCCAGCGAGTGGTCTAAGCAGCCATCTGCAGATGGACTGATGACAGTAGATACAAGAGGTCGGATTGCTCCTGCAGCCTAAAGGATAAACAGAGGCAAATGACACATTTATTTCACTTAGAAAATATCTGAAAGTCAAATTCTGAACTCTGTATCTTTGTTTTGAAATGGATCTTAGACCTTCAACAAGCTACCTCAAGAACATATTTAAACAAGTCTTAATTTCATTCCTAAATCAAATCATTTCCAGTCAAAAACCAATCTCATACCACTACAGTTCCATATATTAGAGATAGAAATAATTTTTCATTATGGATCCAAAATCCTCTTCATCACAGGCCATTGAAGTCAAATACTAAAAAAGGATGCTAAGATACAATTGAGTATTCCCTGAAGATGGGAAGAAGGAGACTATTGTCAAAGAACTGAAACGGATTATACATGAATATTTACTTGTTAGTGTACCTTCAAATATTTAATCTACACATTACATCATTAAGGAACAAGACATATTCCCTAAGATCCCCAAAATGAGCTCAGCCACCAGCCAAGTGACAATGAATATATGTCTTGCTCTAATTCCTGCAAAAAAACAGCTCCCTTCAGACATAGCATCAATGCAACGCTCCCTGAGGCAAATATCCATTAATTTCAATTGCTCTTATGAAAGCTCTGTCTCATTAATAGATGCATCTAAACTTTAAAAAGACACCTTATCTGACAGCTTTTCCCTTTACCTTTAATAAGTTTCACTGTAATACAGTCTTTACCAGACATTTACCAGGTCATTACCAGACAGCTACCTTGGTGAAGTAGCCTTAAAATAAACTTCCTAGGGTAAGCCTTAACCCAGCTGTCTTATACTGACTATAAAATGTCCTATCTTTCATGTAATTGCAGCATATAACATTAAAAACCTAAGAACAAATTTGGTCTCAAGGAGACCAACGTCTGAGAAGGACAGTCCATAAACTAGTTTACAAAAGCCAAGGGACTGGCTGAAAGTCAAAGCTAATGTGAGAGCCAAGTAGACTGTACACATTGTGTCGCCATTTCCAGTGACTCAAACAGAGATTTGGAGCCTAGGCATACTAGCAAAAGTGAAGAGACAGCCAGCGGTGATTGGAAAGGAGTAAAGTCCAAGTAGGTGAAAGGTCGATAAAAAGCAGGTCCATATGGTAGTTCTATTTTTAGTTTTCTAAGGAACCCTCATACTGTTCTCCATAGTGGCTGTACCAGTTTACATTCCCACCAACAGTGCAGGAGGGTTCCCTTTTCTCTGCACTCTCTCCAGCATTTATTGTTTGTTGATTTTTTGATGATGGCCATTCTGACCAGTGTGAGGTGATACCTCATTATAGTTTTGATTTGCATTTCTCTAATGATTAGTGATGTTAAGCATCTTTTCATGTGCCTTTTGGCCATCTGTATGTCTTCTTTGGAGAAATGCCTATTTGTTTTTTTAATATTGAGCTGCATGAGTTGTATATTTTGGAGATTAATCCTTTGTCAGTTGCTTCATTTGCAAATATTTTCTCCCATTTTGAGGGTTGTCTTTTCGTCTTGTTTATGGTTTCCTTTGCTGTGCAAAAGCTTTTAAATTTCATTAGGTCCCATTTGTTTATTTTTGTTTTTATTTCCATTTCTCTAGGAGGTGGGTCAAAAAGGATCTTGCTGTGATTTATGTCATAGAGTGTTCTGCCTATGTTTTCCTCAAAGAGTTTTACAATTGCTGGCCTTACATTTAGGTCTTCAATCCATTTTGAATTTATTTTTGTGTATGGTGTTACAGAGTGTTCAAATTTCATTCTTTTACATGTAGCTGTCCAGTTTTCCCAGCACCACTTATTGAAGAGGCTGTCTTTTCTCCATTGTATATCCTTGCCTCCTTTGTCATAGATTAGGTGATCCAGCAATCCCACTCCTGGGCATATAACCAGAGAAAACAATAATTCAAAAAGATACATGCACCCCAATGTTCATTGTAGCACTATTTACAATAGCCAGGACATGGAAGCAACCTAAATGTCCATCAACAGAGGAAAGGATAAAGAAGATGTGGCACATAGATACAATGGAATATTACTCAGCCATAAAAAAGAATGAAATAATGCCATTTGCAGCAACATGGATGGACCTAGAGATTGTCATACTGAGTGAAGTAAGTCAGACAGAGAAAGACAAATATCAGACGGTATCACTTATATGTGGAATCTAAAAATAAGGGTACAAATGAACTTACCTACAAAACAGAAATAGAGTTACAGATGTAGAAAACAAACCTATGGTTACCAGGGGGTAAGCAGGGGAGGGATAAATTGGGAGGTTGGGATTAACATATACACACTACTGTATATAAAATAGATAACTAGTAAGGACCTACTGTAGAGGTAGGTCTGTAATGGCCGATATGGGAAAAGAATCTAAAAAAGAGTGGATATATGTATATGTATAACTGATTCACTTTGCTGCACACCTGAAACTAACACAACACTGTAAATCAACTATACTCCAATTAAAAAAAAAAAAAAGAGCAAGCCCGACTTGTCAAGCCTAGTACTCATCAGCAGAGGTTAGAAGACAGGAAAGGAATACACATGCACCCACACCATAGTGTTTTTTAAGGAAAAAAATATAGTTCTATTACTTATAGTTAATTAACTATGTACAGTTAATTCTATGCCAGACAATGACATAAAAATTTAAAAGAACATGAGACGTACAAAATGTCTCCATGAAGAGCTGTGCAGACTCTCTGCAACTAGAGAAAAGTATTTTTAAAAAACAACAATTTAAAGCCTTTGAAAATTGTCCTAAGGGCATTCAACAAATTAACATTTAAGAATATCTCTTAAACCTTGGAAAGAACAGAGTCTGTGGTACTGGAACTGTCATCTGTTTTTTTCCTTCATTCCACAACACCCTGCTCAATGTGACTTAAGTTCCACTCAGAGTAGGTATGGCCAAAAAGAAAGGGTTCCCTCTCCCACCAGCTCCCAGTGGGAGGGGCAGAATGCCAGCATTTCCCATCCCACTCAACTCCATGTCACAAAGGCTCAGTTTCCAGCAAGTATGGCCAAGAGGTTGTAGACTCCCTTCACCCACATAGCCTCCACTCAATAGAGTGGAAGACCCACCCCAGGCATGGTAGGCAGAGAATACTGGGGCCCTGATCACGCTTGGCCTAGTCACACACAGGGCAGAGGTTCTGTGCCAGAAGAGGCAAAAAGAAGATGAGTCTAATGCCTCCAGGCAGCACCCTGCTCACGAAGTAGTGGTGTCACTCAAACAACATGCCCACCTATAGCTCCAAAGCAGTGGCATGGTGACTTTTCACAGGGAGAAAGACAGGCTCTAAGAAGAGAAAGCTACTAAGCTCTCCCCAAGGGAACTTGCTTAATTGGAAGTGTGAGGAAATTTAAGGGTAAGCACACTCTCAAAAGAAACAGAGATCATGGTAAGCAATTAAGAGGAAGGTGAGAGCTTCATGAGAGCAACAAGCTGAACCATAGGGAAGCTAGTTTACCAGAGACAACCAGACCAAGAGACAGCTAACAAGAACCACCCACCCACCCCCAGAATCAGAGCAAACCTCCAATACCGGCTGTACAAACTACCCCTGCTAAGGGACCAGAATTTACTTGGATCAATCTGTAGGGTATTTTATGTATTTGGCACTGTTCCAAAAAAAGAGCAGTCAGCAGGCAATGAATGGAGCTTACCAGTTGGGTGTCAGAGGCAGACAGTATAACAGAGATCGGGGAAATACAGATGAAGAGAACCCTGCTAAAACAACTGTCATTCCGTGGTGACTGAACACTTGTCTAGAACTGCACCCTCTGAAGTGACTTCAGAGGTTTTGCCCTGTACAGGAATAAGATTGTGACTTTGCTGGTCTATTTTAGTAGCCAAGAAAATAATAAGTCTTGGGGAGGTACTTGGAACTGACAAAATACATTATCTAAAATATGCATTTTTCAACAACAACAAAAAAACGGAAAGACATGCATCCAAACAGGAAGGTGTGATCTATACAAAGAAAAAAAAAAAAAAAAAAAAAAAAGCAGGCAACAGAAACTGCCTGTGAGAGGGCCCAAGTGTCACACTTATCAGGTAAGACTTCAAATCAGGTATTATAAATATGTTCAAAGAACAAAAGGATATCATGCATAAAGACATAAAGTGTGATGACCATTAGTATTATCAATATTAGGAATACATATTTTTAAAAACTGAGTAGCAATTTTAGAATTGTAAAATAACTAAAATGAAAAATTCACTAGAGGGGCTCAACAATAGATTTGAACAGGAGAATAACTGAACTTAAAGTCAGATCAATAGATTACACGAAGAAAAATGAACAGATTCACAGAGAAACGTAGGACATCATTACAGACACTTTTGTAATAGGAGTACCAGAGGGAAAATGAAGGCAAGAAAGGAGCAGAAAAAATATTCAAAAACTTATGACTGAAAATTTCCCAAGAAAAGCAATCTGCACACTCGAGGAGCTCAGTATACTCAAAACAGAATACACACAAAGAAATTCATATCCAGACACATCGTAGTAAAAATGCGAAAGCGAAAATCACAGGAAAAAAACTTGAAAGCAGCCAAAGAAAAATGTTTTATCATTAACAAGGGAACACCAATAAGATTAACAACTGATTCTAATCAGAAACAATGGAAGCCAGAAGGCAAGTGGGTGATATGGTAACTGCTCAAAATAAAAACCTGTTAAAGTTTAAGTCCAGCAAAATGAGCATTTACAAAGATCAGATCAAAATAAAGATTCTGAGCAAACAAGCAGAATTTGTGGCTAGCTGATTCACCCTATGAACACTGATAATCTTTAAGCGCAAAGAAAGCAACCCTAGACAATAATTCAAATCCACATGAAAAAAGAGCACCAATTATTTAAAAAATAATAAAAAACAGTTATAAATGCCTTTTTCTCCTTTCTTATGTTAAGAGGTTTAAAAAGGAATTGTATAAAATAAATATATAAGTTAATTGATCAACCTATAATACTGAAATATATATTTGACAAAAACAGCATATTGTGACAAGGAAAAGATGAGTAAAGGTGTATCACAGGAAGAAACTAACAGATGATAACTTGAATCTACAGTAATAAATGAAAACTGAAAATGGAAAACAAGAAAGTTAATATGACATTCCTTATAAATACAGCTCACCTTTCTTCTCAGCTTCTATAACTGGTGTAAAATAAGATGAAGTGATAACAACAATGGATTATTGGGTTTCTAACATACATGCACCTAACACTAATAGCACAAAAAGGCAGAAAAGGGAATAGACCTATTTAAGAGTAACATTTCTGTACCTCCCTAGATTTTAGTTAGCATATATCTGAATTATGTTAAGATGTATACTCTAAGCCCTAGAGTAGCCACTAAGAAAATAAAAAGTTAAAGTGAGAAAATAAACAAATTAATGTTCCATAGAAAATATTCATTTGATACGAAAGTAAGCAGTAATGAGAAAAGAGACACACATGAAACAGAAAGTAAACTGGCCAATGTATATCAATGACGTTAATTTTCAGCGGATTAAACAATCCGAAGTCACATTGTCAAATTGGATTAAAAACCCAACTGTATGCTGTCTACAGGAGACACACATTTGAGACTCAAAGATCCAAATATACTGAATACAGAAGGATGAAAAAGGATATATATCAAGCTAACAGCAACCTGTAAGAAAACTGGAGTAGCTATATCAGAAAAAATCCAAAAATGTTAAAGATAAAGCCATCTTATAATTTAAGAAAGGTCAATTCAACAAGATATAAAAATTTATCTAACAGATCCCCAAGTACATGGAGCAAAAATTGGTAGGATTTAAAGGAGAAATAATCCAGCAGTTGGAGATATCAACACCCCACTTTCAATAAGGAGTAGAACAACTAGGCAGAAGATGACCATGGAAATAAGACTTGAAAAGCACTATAAACCAACAATATCTAACATATCTATTGAATACTCCACCAACAAAAGTCTATGTTCTCCTCAAGTATACATGGAGAATTCTCCAGATCAGACCATATGTTTGGCCATAAAACAAGACAATAAATTTTAAAGGATTAAAGTCATACTAAGTATGTTCTCTGATCTTAAGAGTCAAATTAGAAAACAGTGGTGCAGCCACTATGGATAACAGTATGGAGGTTCCTCAGAAAGTTAAAGATAGAGCTACAAAATGATGCAGAGATTCTACTTCTGGTTATTTATCTGAAGCAAACAAAAACACGAACTCAAAGATACCCACCCCCATATTCATTGCAGCATTATTTACAATAGCCGAGACATAGAAACCTAAATGGCCATCTTCAGAACATGTGAAGACCTCAAGGGCATTATGCTAAGTGAAATTAATCAGAAAGACATATACTGTATGATCCCACTTATGTGGAACCTAAACAAAACAAAACGACAGAAATAGCTCATAGATACAGAGAACAGCTTGATGGGGGACGGGGGTAAAATGTGTAAAGGAAGTTAAAAGGTACAAACTTCCAGTTATGAAATACGTCATGGGGATGTAATATAGTTAATACTATATTGCATATTTGAAAGTTGCTGAGAGAATAGATCTTAAGTCTCTTCAGAAGAAATTCTGTAACTATGTATGGTGACAGATACAGACTTATTGTGGTAATTTCTCAATGTATACAAATGTTGAAACATGTTGTACACCTGAATCCAGTATGTTGTATGTCAATTATACCTCAAAAAATGTTTTAGAGAAACAAAAAGAAATGTGAGAATTAAGAACACAGCAATTGGGCTTCCCTGGTGGTGCAGTGGTTAAGAAACCGCCTACCAATGCAAGGGACACGGGTTCCAGTCCTGGTCTGGGAGGATCCCACATGCCTCGGGGCAACTAAGCCCGTGCGCCACAACTACTGAGCCTGCGCTCTACAGCCTGCGAGCCACAGTTACTGAGCCCACAAGCCACAACTACTGAAGCCCACGCACCTAGAGCCCGTGCTCCACAACAAGAGAGGCCACCGCAATGAGAAACCCCGCACACCGCAGCTGAGTAGCCCCCGCTTGCTGCAACGAGAGCGCATGCACAGCAATGAAGACCCAAAATGCAGCCAAAAATAAATTTAAAAACGCAAAAAACAAACAAACAAAAACATAGCAACTGAACAACACACTACTAAATGAATCCAAGAAGAAATCACTATGGAAATGATACTTTGAGATCAGTAACATACACAATGTAAAGTAACTTGAGAATGCAGTTAAAGCAGTCCTAAGAAAGATTTATAGCTGTTAATTGTGCATATATAAAAGGACATTTTCGGGGCTTCCCTGGTGGCGCAGTGGTTGAGAATCTGCCTGCTAATGCAGGGGACACGGGTTCGAGCCCTGGTCTGGGAAAATCCCACATGCCGCGGAGCAACTGGGCCCATGAGCCACAACTGCTGAGCCTGCGCGTCTGAAGCCTGTGCCCCGCAAAGGGAGGGGCCGCGATAGTGAGAGGCCCGCGCACCGCGATGAAGAGTGGGCCCCGCTTGCCGCAACTAAAGAAAGCCCTCGCACGAAACGAAGACTCAACACAGCTATAAATAAATAAATAAATAAATAAATAAAGTAGCTATAAAAAAAAAGGACATTTTCAAAATCAAAACCCTAACCTTCCACCTCAAGATACTGAAAAAAGAGAAACACTTAAGCTAATGCAGGCATAATAATAAACATAAGAGCAGAAAATAGAATAGAGAAAAACCAAAATCAAAAGTTGGTTCTTTGAAAAAGATTAAACAGTTTTTTTCTAGTTTAGCTTAAGGTTTATAAGACTCAAATAAGTAATATCAGGAATAAAAGTGGTGACATTTCCACTAACCTTATAGAAATAAGGAGTAAGAAAATTGCAAGCGTATTTTAACAAATTAGGTAACAGATAAAATTACATTTTTCTAGAAAGACACAACCAAAACTAATTCAAAGATAGAAAATCTGAATAGACCTTTAAGAAAATTAGGCATTTTTTAATTTCCCACGAAGAAAAGCGCAGCCCCAGATGGCTTCACTGGTTAATTATAATGAAGTATTTTTTTCAATACCAGTTCCTCACACTATTTCAAAAAAAATAGGAGGGAACATTTCCCAACTCACTCTTTAAGACCAATATTACCAAAACCAGAGACATCACAAAAAACCAAACTACAGATCAATACTCCTGAAAAATATAAACACAAAAATCTTCAAGATAACAAACCAAATTTGGCAACATGTAAGTAGTATTGTGCACCATGACCAAGTGGGATTTATCCCAAGAATGCAAAATTAATTTAACATACCAAAAAAACCCAAAATCAATGTAACACACCATATTAATAAAGAACAAAAACACATGAACATCTCAATAGACTCAGAAAAAGTATCTGACAATATCCACCACTTCTTCATGAAAAAAGCATGCAACAAACTAACAGAAGAGAACTTGCTCAATCTGATCAAGGGCATCTACAAAAAAATCCACAGCTGACATCATACTTAATGGTGTGATGACTTAATGTTTTCCCTTCAACATCAGGAACAAGGATGTCCACTGTTGCCACTTTTAATAAAAGTACTGGAAGTTCTCGTCAGGGCAGTTATGCAGGAACATCTAATAAAGGCATCCAAGAAAAGTAAACTATCTTCACTTGCAGATGACACAATCTTATACATAGATAATTCTAATGAATCCACTTAAAATACTATTAGAACTAATAAACTAGTTTAGCAAGAATGCAGAGGACAAGATTAATATATAAAAGTTAACTGTATTTCTATACATTTGCAAGGAACAATCCAAAAGTAATTCATTTATAGTAACTTCAAAAAGAATACTTAGGAATATATTTAACAGAAGTGCAATATATTTAAATATACTCAGTAAGTGCAAAACATTCTAAGAACTACAAAAAATTTCCTACCTCTTTTCTAAGATCCAACATCTCCACATACTTACTGGCATCCATTCCTTCTCATGTAGGTCTCTATAGCAATAGTCTTCTGTCCTGCCTCAATTTTGTATTCTTTTACTGAATTGTCTCCATTAGAGTACATGCATTTTGTGACATCTCCCATCATTACATCAGTCTTCCATTGATCATACATCTGCCAGTTAGTACCAGTTTAAAATAAGACTCTTTCAAACAATTGTCCATACTATACTATTCCTTATCTGTAATTTTTCTCTCCTCCCATGTGCTCTGTAGTCTACTTTTGTTAGGATTTTATCTCCACAACTCCACAAAATAAATTTTTCAAGCTCACAATGACCCTCACATTGCTAAATCCAATGGATAGCTCTTTATCTTCGTGAGGACATTTGTTCACTTGGTTTTCAGAAACCATTATCACCAAGCAAACTCTCATCTTCTCACACTTTAAATCCTAGATTCTTATATCCTCCTTCTAAATGGAAAGCACTTCCAGAACTCAGACCTCAGACTTCCCTAGCTACATTCATTCCATAGGTGACTTCTTCAAGTCCCACAGTTTCAAATACTATCTTATACGAGACTTTGCAAATCTATAAATCCAGCCCAGATATTTCTCCTTAAATCTGGAGTTGTACATCCAAATACCTATTTAACATCTCCATTCAGATCAAAACACACAACCGGACTATAAAAATCCAAGTTCTGGTTTCACCCATACCACACCCCCCTAACTGGCTCCTCTACAGGTGTTCCCGTCTACATAAACGTCTATTCTTTTAGTCGTTTTTACCAAAAACATTGAAGGTCATTGATTTCTCCTCCTCTCATATTTCCTATCCAAACCATCAGCAAAACATCAGCTTCAAAATATCCCAAATCTGCCCACTTTTCATTGTTTCTACTGCCACAATCTGAACCCAAGGCACCCATATTCACTCTCTCAGATCCCACACAAATCAAGAGCCATAAAGACATTAGTAATTTTGGCTATATTGAAATAAAAATGCTTGTTCATCACAAAACAGTATTTTAAAAAGAAATTTTTAAAAGGGAGATAATAGTTACGAAGCATATACTTTGCAAAGTATTCGTTTCCAGAATAACCCCAACAAACCGGTGGTTATTTGAGAACTAGAAACGGGGGCAAAAGATTTACATGTGCAATTCAATGAGAACACATAAAGCCCATAAATATATGAAGGATACCCAACCTACTTATAAGATGCCAATTTAAACCACAAAGAGAAAGCACTTTCCACTATCTGGATTAGAAAAAAATAAGTCTAACAGTGTCAAGTGATGGTGAGAATGTGGGACAACAAACTGTTGTTAATACACTATTGGTGACTGTAAATTGATACAAATTTAGAAAATAATTCAGCTTCATCTGGTAAGGCTGGTAACATGCACACATCTTGACTAGAGAAATCCTTGCACATGTGCACCAGAAGACATGAGTAGCACTGTTCATGCTAGCAATGTTCATATTAGCATAAACTAAAAATAAATGTCCACTAACTGTAAACAGATAAATTGTGACATATGAAGCAGTGATCATGAATGCATTATAGATACACAGATTAATGTGAATACATTTCCCCCAATACACTGGGCAAAAAATATATATACAAAACAGTTAAAAATCATATGAACGTGTGAATTATACCTCAACAAAAAAATAAAATCTAACAAGTATGTTCTTTAGGGATACACGCTACAAAACTGAAGAAAAGGGCAAGTAAACAAAGTTCAAAATAATGTTTATCCATCTGGGAGGAGTAAACAAGATCAAGGCAGGGACAGTTTCACAGTGACCAGTAATGTTCTATTTATTATACCATGTGGTAGATCTGCAAGTGTCCGAAGTTCTCTGCCTGTTTTTGGTATTTTTAAAAAGAGAATTTCTAAGATGTGTATTTATGGACCCTCATTTTGATTACTGAAAACTAACTTCAAGAGCAGAGATCATTCATTTTTGAGATGTCATTATGGTAGGATTAGTATATTGCAGAAATTACTAGGTTCTTTCCTATGGAAGCTAAAACATCAGTTGGAAAGTAACACAACATAAAGACAATTGAAAGCACAAGGTGGCTTCCTAAGCCACCTAAGACCAGCTTCCTAAGTCTCACTACACAAAAAGCTGAAGAAAAAAGTCACAAGTGAAAATACCTCTGCTGTCCAAGTATGGACAAAGTGAGTTGCTTCTAAAATACAGCTATCTGAGAAGTTTGTCTTATAAAATGTAATTCCCAAGTTATCAAACACACTGTTTCCATGGGAATTAGCATAATGAGCTCTGATTGGAAGCTTAACAGCTCAGCACCACAGTGATTACGTGCCTCTCAGGCTAATCTATCAAATATTTCCACATATCAATGCATGGAAAACGTCACAGATACAAATCATACAATACGAATAAAGAACCCCACCTCTCCTGTTTACTTTTAAAAGCAAAATTGAACAATGCTTATCATCCATCAACACAGCAGGTACTAACATGCATCCCTCCTCAGGCATCTGCATTCAAGCTAATTATGACACTCTACAACAGAAATCCTCTGACTAGGTAATTACAATTTCAGTTAGCTGAGTTATCTTTATTCAGAGACTACTTAATAAATGTTTACAGAATAACATCTTCAAAGCTAATCATTGCCAATTACGAGATTTTGACTATTTCACATTTTTATAGTAGAATACTTCCCCATCTCCTTTTATGAGGAAAGAATCTATAGTTTATTCAGTATAGAAATATAGGTTTTAGAAAAACCTGTCCAAACTGTGCTATCACTACAAACTATCCCTAAATCTGAATATGCAGCACAAAGGCATAAGGAGTCCCCGCTGTACACTAAACTTTAATTCTGGAGAATTAGAGTAATACCATTTATCTGAAACCTAATATGATCAGAGATAAACTTGGATATGTACTAAACTTTAATTCCTAGGTATACTCATCTTTCCTTAATCTACCCTTTCAAACTTCATTTTAAAGTAATTAATTGAACAGATTTGCAAGGGCAGATAGTTTCAGGTAATCAAGCAAAACAAAAGCCTTTCACATAGCAGCTTCTCTAGCATCAGAAACAGATCAAGTTTCACCTCAGACCATGGCAGTCAGGGAATAAGTAGTTCACCACCTGCCCTGGTCTTAATTTAAACCTTTGTCAACATTTCCCAAGAAATAATCAGAACTCACTGTTTTCTTCCAGAACTCACTCATTCTTCAGACATAGGACTTAAATCAATACCAAACTTTCTCTTGAGTAGATAATAAAGGATCCATTTGGCCCAGGAGAGCTTATTACCTGACCCCCACCCAGGACTGAACTCTGACCTTCAGTGTGGATCATCATGATCACAACCACCCAGAGATCAAGTGATTACTAGCCATGGTCAATTCTACTTTATGTCAAATTTCCAAATACAGAGTCAAATATCTGTTAAGTGATTTTTTTCATCTCTATTTTAAAGCAATCCATTCCTAGGTATTTTATTCTTTTTGATGCAGTGGTAAATGGAATTGTTTCCTTAATTTCTCTTTCTGATCTTTCGTTGTTAGTGTATAGAAATGCAATAGATTTCTGTGTATTAATTTTGTATCCTGAAACTTTACTGAATTCATTGATGAGCTCACTCTGAAAACTGTAAGATACTGATGAAAGAAATCAAAGATGTCACAAAGAGATGGAAAGATATGCCATGTTCTTGGATTGGAAGAATCAATGTTGTCAAAATTACTATGCTACTCAAAGCAATCTACAGATTCAATGCAATCCCTATCAAATTACGAATGGGATTTTTTGCAGATCTAGAACAAAATAATCTTAAAATTTGTATGGAAACACAAAAGACTCTGAATAGCCAAAGCAATCATGAGAAAGAAGGACAGAGCTGGAGGCATTAGCTACTTCAGACTAAACTAAAAAGCTACAATAATCACAACAGTATGGTACTGGCACAAAAACAGAAATAATAGATCAATGGAACAGGACAGAAAGCCCAGAAATAAACCCACACACCTACGGTTGTACCACTACGGAGAACAGTGTAGAGGTTCCTTAAAAAACAAAAACAGAGCTACCATATAATCCAGCAACCCCACTTCTGGGCATATATCCGGAGAAAACCATAATTCGAAAAGATACACGCACCCCAATGTTCTTTGCAGCACTATTTACAATAGCGAAGACATGGAAGCAACTTAAATGTCCATCAACAGATGAATGGATAAAGAAGATGTGGTACACATATACAATGGAATATTACTCAGCCATAAAAAAGAATGAAATAATGCCATTTGCAGCAACATGACGGACCTAGAGATTATCATACTAAGCGAAGTCAGACAGAGAAAGACAAATATGTGATATCACTTATATGTGGAATCTAAAAAAATGATACAAATGAGCTTACTTACAAAACAGAAACAGAAAACAAACTTATGGTTACCAAAGGGGAAAAGTCGGCAGGGGGAGGGATAAACTATGAGGTTGGGATTAACATATACACACTATTGTATATAAAATAGATAATCAACAAGGACCTACTGTATAGCATGGGGAACTCTACTCACTACTCTGTAATAACCTATATGGGAAAAGAATCTGAAAAACAGATATATGTATACGTATAACTGAATCACTTTGCTATACACCTGAAACTAACACAACATTGTAAATCAACTATATTCCAATATGAAATAAAAATTTAAAAATAAAAAATAAACAGTCCAGAATACATTTCATAAAGTTATAAAACTGGGTAGTGAAAGTATATTCTTGATGCATACATACACATTAACTTCAGCAGAATTTCCAAAGTGTTGTTCATCATTGCTAAATAGTCATGCTGCACAGTCCTAAGAGATCCCACACACACCCCATGTCAAAAATTCTCATTATATAAATTCCACTGTTTCTCTTCAGATTAACAATTTTCCAACAAAAACTAATGCTGCTAACTATGCTATAGCACGTGGGATAGCCCCCCCCCCCACAAGAATAAAGAATGATCTTACCCAAAAGGTCTATCGTGCCAACGTTGAGAAACCTTGTGCCAGGTTGATACTCAAATATAGGAAGAAACAAAGTGCTGGAGCCTGC
This sequence comes from Balaenoptera ricei, assembly GCF_028023285.1. Lineage (NCBI taxonomy): Eukaryota > Metazoa > Chordata > Mammalia > Artiodactyla > Balaenopteridae > Balaenoptera > Balaenoptera ricei. The sequence continues at coordinate 70,424,361 of NC_082647.1, forward strand.
TTTCAGATACAAAAAGTCCCTGTTTTGGGGCTTCCCTGGTGGCGCAGTGGTTGAGAATCTGCCTGCTAATGCAGGGGACACGGGTTCGAGCCCTGGTCTGGGAAGATCCCACATGCCGCGGAACAACTGGGCCTGTGAGCCACAATTACTGAGCCTGCACGTCTGGAGCCTGTGCTCCGCAACAAGAGAGGCTGCGATAGTGAGAGGCCCGCGCACCGCGATGAAGAGGGGCCCCCGCTTGCTACAACTAGAGAAAGCCCTCGCACAGAAACGAAGACCCAACACAGCCATAAATAAATTTTTAAAATAAATAAATTAAAAAAAAAAAGACTTTAGGAGCTACAATTCATCTACTTTAAAAAAAAAAAAAAAGTCCCTGTTTTACATATTGCAAAAATCCAATACAGGAAGTATAGGAGACCTTGTTTTATGAGAAAAGATAAGATAAATCATGAACCAGTGCAGAAAAGGTCCCAGGCCGTCATAATCCTTAGGCAAATGCCATTTCCATAAATAGGTCTGCAAAGATGTGGCAAGCAAAAAGTCAGTGCCTAAACCCTAATTTCACAGAAACTTGAAGGCAAGGGTGGGGAGGGCAGGAACACAGGGATTTAGAGAGGAGATGAGGACTATCTCAGGGAACAGAAAAATAAAAAGCACACAAGATACACGTCCCTTATTTCCTATGGCTCATATATCACAACGTTAGTCAAGTCCAGGCAGTCCAGTGCCCTGAACATTTTAGTACCATCTACTTCCCTCTCCATTTCATTTGGCTTAAATAGGATTCATCATCACTCAGCTGCACCATTACTGTAGATCCCAAACAAATTTCACTTCCCTGAAACTCTCCCTTTAGTCAACCTACCAAACAAGGCAGACAGTCATCTTTGTAGAATTCAAGTCTTATTATTCCCTCCTCAAAAATCAGTGGCTCCCTCTTACTTATGGATGAAATTCAAGGAAAGATATCAGGCAGGATTAATGAATTCCAATCTGCACATGATTCCAGAGACACTGAAAAAGGCAAATTTAAGTGGTTCTATCTAGCTGGAAGTTGAACACAGCAGGTCTGGAATTCAGAAGTGAGAAGCCTGAGAATGAGAGAGATTTGGAACAGTGTGTCAGTGGGAGTTAAAATAGGTGCATACAAATGTGTTGTACCCAGTGAAATAATAGTCTTAAAAAGTTACATGTTGTATGATTCAATTTATGGATTCTGGAAAAGACAAAAATACAGGAACAGAGAACACATCAGTGTTGACAGGGGTTAGAGGAACAAGGGTCTGAATACTAAGGGCAACAGGAGGAAATTCTTCAGAGTGTTAGAACAGTTCTGTGTCCTACCTGTGGTGGTGATTACAAGAATCTTTACAGGTGTAAACACTCAGATTGTACATTCCCCAAAAGTGCGTTTTATTGTATGTAGATTTAAACAATATTAAGTATTGTGGGCATGATTTAGATTGCTCAGAAATACTTTGTTTGGTGGTAATAAAAGTTAAAGGAACCTTATTTAAAGGATGGGAAGAAGTACCTGAAAACTGAGTGGTCAAAAAAGTAAGAGGAATGAATAAAGTCACAGAAGCCAAGGTAGGGGCAAGAGTTCCAAGGAAGAGCTAGTTAACACTATCAAATTTAAGGCATTCTATACACACTGGTGTACTCTAAAACTCAATTCTGATGTCAGCCACCTGGAGTTAGCATAAACCCATGGTTCATAACCAGACTGCCATTACTTCAGACACCAGAGAGAAGCGCGGTTCCCCAGGCCACTGACACTTCTGACCAACTGACTCCAAATTCAAGAGGTTCCCACAACCTCTATTCAAGTTCAGTAATTCACTAGAATGACTCAGAGCTCAGGAAAAATGCTTATCACATTATGATTATATGATTATGATTACTTACATTACATATTTATGACAAAGAATACAAATCAAACTAGATAAATAAATGAAGAGACACATGGGGTGAGATCTGGGGGAGACCAGAACACAGAGCTTCTATGGTGCCCAAACAATCAGGGAGCAGCATGTTTTCAGCATCTCGTTGTTCACCAACCAAGTAGTTCCTCACTGTGCTTCAGTGTCCAGAGTTTATTGGGATTTCACTTCGTAAGCATGATTAATTAAACCATTGAGCATGTGACTGAGTTCAGTCTCCAGCACCATTCCTCTCACCCCAAAAATCCAGCTGGTTCAAAGGTCCATTGGTCTTGCTGGTAACCAGCCCCTATCCTGAGTCATCTTATCTTACTAGCGTAAGCTCAAATGAGATCCAATGGGCTCATGAAAAACGAAGACCCTTGACAAATTTCAAGGATTTATTCTCCCTGCAAGGAACCAGGGACAAAAGCCAAACTCCTTGTTATACAAAAGACTAAAAATGTATTTAATTGGGAATTGGAAAGTTACAGGTGATTTTTAGGCAGAATAGTCAGAGGGGAAAGAGGCCAGATTGATTGCAATGCATTGAGCAATAAATTGGAGATGAAGAAGCAGAAGCAATAAATATAACCTGTTACTGTAAGAAGTTGATTAGGGAGGAGACGATAAAACATCATTAGAGATGCAAAAACAGAGAGCTCAGGAAAGAAACATATGCAAGTAACTAAACTAAACGTCTTCCCTCAGGAGCAAGTCTTTAGGAGGTTGCTCTACTGATAGCATGAACTGAAAATGAGACTTTACTGGCAGTTCTTAGAATATATGCAATAGCTTATTAGTCCTTCTAAAAAGGATTCTCCCTACATCTTTATTTTTCAGTGCTCCAACTTATTCTACCCTTCCAACATATCCCTTATAACAATGTCCTTATAACTACATCTCTTGACTTATAATTATGCAGAAATATACAAGTACTTCATACTTGTAAAGGACTCCTATTTTGGCAATATGGCAGACCACATACCTTGGAAAAACCTATTACAATTTTTTTAAATGCAGAAGAATTCATAAACAGCTTTTAAAAGTAACTTTTACAAGTGCCTTTTTAAAAAAGAACTTTATAAGTATGACTCTCAAGAAAACTCCCTAGAACTAACATGATAGCCAGAAACCAAGGAAGTAAGATGGCAGAGACCTTTGGGTTAACAAGAGGCTTTAGTTTTAACAAATGAGAAGGAATGAGGAATTAGATCTTGAGCCTGTGCTACTTGGTTGGTTAGAACTGTAGCCCTCAAAGATCCATGAGAAGCTATATACTCGTTTAAAGAGTAGACTAGAAAAAGGTGCCCTCAGCGAGGAAAGACAAAGCAAAATTGTCTGTCCTGGCTTGGGATTTGGGGGGGGGTGGGCAGGAGGGTGAGCTGGAGGTGGGAGTAGTCTTCCCTGAGAAGTGGTAATGATCATCTATACTTTATACGTGTGTTTGAAATTTGTTTTAACACCACCATAGGATCTACAAAACTTCAACCCGAGAACTGACAAAAGTTGCTGCAGGTTGGAAAAGCCCTTGGGATCCCTGGCAGAGGGAACACAAATTCATGTTTCAGAAACATACCTTCATCCCATGCCCAGAGGATTCCTGTTGATCGAGTCCTGCCAAACATGGGCTTACAATCCAAATTGCAAAGGAGGACACCAATCCTCACGAGCAAAAGTGAACAGAATGGAAGAGCTGGAGAATTAAACTACCAAGAATTACTATTAGCTACAATGTACAAAATGTTTAAATACTGAAAGACAAAACAGAAAAGCAAAATAGAAAAAGACCAGTCACATTTGAAATGGACCAAACAGAACTCCTAGAAATTGATAATTATTACAATTGTAAAACTCCTTAAGCAAAAGATTAGAACTGAAGAATGAAATAGAAAACTGAAATTACCCGTGAGGCAGTCCACGAGAACAAGCAGAAAATATTAAAGTTGAGACATGAGGACAGGATAAGGTTTATCATATATAGATGCATATGGATAAAGAAGAAAAAAAGCTGTCTGTTGGGAAATGGGACAAGGTCACTATTCAATAAGATAATCGCTTAGGATTTTTTAGAATTGATTTTTAAAAACCATAAAATTCATAAAGGACAAAAAATCCAAAGCAAGGGAAAAAAGATTCATGTATTGAAATACCAGAGACACTGCACAAAACCTGAAAAATTCTTACACGCAACCAGACAGAAAAGGCAGATTACTTTCAAGTGATACAATTAGACTGGTTAGCAGACTTCTCAAAGGTATATTAAAGTCAGGAGACAATGGCATAATATATTTTCAAGGTACTGGGGAAAAAATAACTGTACACTTAGAATTTCATACTCTGACCAACCCTACCAAAAGTAAAAGAAATAAGAAATAAAAGTAAAAAAATAAATGAGAAGCAAAAGTAAAAGAAATGATAAAAGCTGCCCTACTGAAGTCGTCTTGCCTCTGTGGAACCCAAGAACGGAGCATACACAGAGAAAAGAACTGGGGTCCTGGCAACACTTTTGAGCCCCTATATGCAGACAACCTAATGTCAGCCTTAATTTTGGGGCATCTTAGTCTCTTGAAGTAGTACATCATCATTAATTTGGATTTGTTAACCAAAATGTAATGTAAGTTAAAATATTAACGTTATCTTAAGCCTGCATACCCACCAGGGGGCTGTCACAGTGTCTCATTTATTCAGGAAATGATTTATCTGAAAGGGACCTTTTTGGGTAGGGTTTGAAGACTAAGAGGTAAGAAAACAGGACAATCAGTTGAGAGTCTATAAAACACAATTTAAAATAACAAAGGAGAATGAGTTCAAAGGTATCCCAGGCAAACAACTGTCTGGTAGCTCTAAGCAAAAATCTTCACTACTTTCTTTATAGAAAGTAATTCAGACCAGTTTTCTGCAATTTGACCTGAGGTTAAAATGATGCCAATACTTCCCACCAATTCAAGAACTTCAACTACTAGTAGTACATCTCAATTAGTTGTGTTTTTGTTTTTAGGATTAAAATTTAGAACAGGGTAGGAGAGGTGGCAGAAAGTAGTGACTGAATTTCCTGAGGCTACTGGGTCACTATCCTCAACATTCTAAGGAAATGAGAATAAGCAAAATAAGTGTCCCCAGTTGAAAACTGTATTGTTTAGAGCAAACCCTTCCTGATTAGCAGAAACCAGCTTTTCATTGCCCTTGAGCTCTTTTACAACTCTCATAAATTATACATAACTGATAGTAAATGGAAAATCATTCTTGCCTATAAACTTGCCAATAGATTCTGCCCAGTGAAGGTTCAACTGGCACCCCTCGTCCCGTGGGGAAAAAAAGTTTTGTCTATTTGTGAATTAATTTCAACATTCCTTTATTCCATACAAATTTGTCCTCCTCTCAATTGTAACATCTGTCTGGTTCCCTCATTAATGAGGGCAATAAACTCCTTAACATGCTCCTTATAACTGCATGAAACTAATAATGATTTTACACTTATGAAAATTATCCCTTAACATCATCAAAAACAAGGCAGTATTTCTTAGACACCAAATTTCTGACGTTTTCTTAAATTAGTTGTAAAGATTTTGCTTTAAACCAGCTTTTCAATGTATTTGGAAAGTTTCAGATTTAATTAAAACATAATTTGTTTTATTTAGAAGGCATAATGAGATCGAACCTTACAAATTATATTCTGATTAACAACTTAAGAAAATTAGAGTCTAAAAGCAATTCTGACAAATATGCAACTAACAAAAAATGACCAAACTGCTATACATGTTTTATTAGTCACCTGTTAAATGATATTCTCAGCATATTAATTGGTGCAAATTAATCTTTTGCCTTTCAGACATACTACCAAAAGAATCACTTCATAAACAATCTTAGAAATTCTCTGAATACTCAAAAAACCCAAATGTTTGATTTTCACAATGAGTTGTAAGTGCTATTTTCCCAAAAGGTAACATAGGCAAAGAGCCATAATTTATTTGTACTATGGTATGCCTTAGACTTTCTAACTTCCCAAATTATATAGTCTTCCCTAAGAACTTTCAAACTTGTAAAGCTTTACTCAAATTCTTAAAAGTTATAAATCCTTTCTTCTTTTATTCCTCCTCATCACCCTTGCACCTGGCCACATTGTCTCTTCCACAATCTAGGAGCCTGAAAAAGAGGAAGAGGTCACAAAAAACACTGGAGCCGTGAGAAAGTTTTGTGGTCACTAATGTTCCTGAGCCACAATTTTCACTACATCAAAATACCACTTAGAAGTTATATTAAAGATAAGAAAAATGTTTCATTTTACCTGTGGAATTCTTACATAGGTCTAAATGTAAAAGAAATTCATGTTGTAGAGAGATGGAATTAGGAGAAATTTCCTGAAAATGAAAATCCAAATACATATAGATAACTAAAGAGAAATCAGACTATCTTTCCCAGCTGAGTATTTTATAACTTCCTGACCACCCAGATGGCTAGGAAGCCTTAGATGACTCCTTCCATTGGTCTACAATCTTTGAAGGAACATATTATCTGAGATATTATAATTATTCTTACAGTAATACCACTTTAAATACTTAGCACTTTACTATGTAGTTAACATATATACAATTTCCAATCCTAAAAGCAGCCTTACAAGTTAGCATCTATATTTTTAAGAGGAAAATAACCTCAAAGAAGTTGAGAAAGTTGAACATATTATACTACTAATAATTAGAAAAACAGAATTGGGTCTCAATCTGTCCAATTCCACAGCCTATTTCTATTATACTATACTAAGTCTGGGCCATGAATTTTCACTAAGTCTCAAATTTAGACTGCAAACTTAAGTTTAGTATCTATTATGTCATTTACAGGATTTTACTCAGTAATTTTAAAAAGCAAATATGTTCCAAAGATTACAATAGATCTTTTGCTATCCTGTGTTTATTTTGGTGAAATAGAAGTGAACACAGAAAGAATTCTGTCATCCTAAGATTATTCACTTTAAGGAGTGTGAAATTCTTGCCTGGCTGTTTGTGCTAAAAAATAAACCACTTCTAAAAAATTAAAACAAAAATTGGGTGAAATGAGCCAGGTTTGTTTGGTTTTTTTTTTTTTTTTTTGCTTTAAATCACATAACTCCTAGACTCTTACAAGATTCTTAGGCTTTCTTTTCCTTTTTTGTCATGCCGCGGCATGTGGGATCCTAGTTCCCCGACCAGGGATCGAACCTACACCCCCTGAATTGGAAGCGTGGAGTCCCAACCACTGGAATGTCAGGGAAGTCCCTCTTAGGCATTTTTAGGTAAAGGAATGAAATTAAATATGCAGCTAAGGTCCATCCATTCATATCCATACTCTAATGACATTATTGCATTCTTCTCCAAATAGCTCATATTACATTATGATAAATGACTACCTAGCAAAAGAAATTCCAGAACAGTCTCACGATCTATAATAATATAAACTTCCTAAAACAAATTAGCATAACGTCTTATGTCATCTTGCCCATTTTAATTAACTTGACATTTAAATATTGAATATAATTCCATCAAAATCCAGCAAATGAATATGTGCTATAGCGTTTGCCCCTTTTATCCGTTCTCAGAAGTATTTCAATACTTACCCCGTGTTCCTTAGCAGCTGTGACAACTTTAAGGAGGACATCTTCCTCAACAAATGGTCTCACAGCATCATGGATAATCACTACTTCCGGCTTTGAGAGTCTACGGTTGGGCTGATCCTCCGCCAGTGCTTTTAATCCATTGAAAATTGACCTGTGGCGGGTCACTCCGGATTCAACCAGAGAGATGCCTTTATGCTGGTACCTCTGAATAATACACTTCATTGCTTCCATGTTCTCTCCAGTGACTGCCACAACAATGTCCTTTATCCAAGATACTCTATAAGGAAAGTATGCACACATTTCGTTATCAATTGATTCTTAAACAACTAAAGTTAAGCTAGTAACAAAACTGAGTTACTAATTACTACTAATACATCTTCATAGGGACATTAAAAACTGAAAGTGGGGGCTTCCCTGGTGGCGCAGTGGTTGAGAGTGTGCCTGCCAATGCAGGGGACACGGGTTCGAGCCCTGGTCTGGGAGGATCCCACATGCCGCGGAGCAGCTGGGCCCGTGCGCCACAACTACTGAGCCTGCGCGTCTGGAGCCTGTGCTCCGCAACAAGAGAGGCCGCGATAGTGAGAGGCCCGCGCGCCACGATGAAGAGTGGCCCCCGCTTGCCACAACTGGAGAAAGCCCTCGCACAAAACGAAGACCCAACACAGCCATAAATTAATTAATTAATTTTCTTTAAAAAAGGCAGGAACAAAAAAAAAAAACGGAAAGCTATTAACTAAGTCAATGTTATGCATTTTTAATCAGGTCTAGTAAAGGGGTTGATTAAGAATTTGAATTTTTCATACTACAGAAACATGAATATAAATATAAGTAGTATTTTTCAATACATAGTGTGAAAGTACCCATACTGCAAAACATAGATTAGGTATAGATATGTATCACAGATTTCTTAAGTTAAATTTAAATAATTAGCATATTCATCAGTAGACTGAGAGAAAAAATTTAAGATTATGCTTTTAAATTGCTTTTTTTCCCCAAATAATTCTCTCCATTAAATAGGAACAACTCAAAGCACTTTTGAATTCCACAAGTTGTGTCTCTTTCAAGAAGTCCATTGATTTGGCAACAAAGCTGGATAGCTGAACTAAACTTTGCCTACATCGAGGTGAAATGTTTTAGCTTAAATAGGGAAACTATGCTAATTAAGTTTGTATAAGTATAAATCAGGCTCAAATAAAAGAGAAAACTCATATTTTAATGAAATATAAAATTAAAGGAATTCATCTGCTGAGTCAGATACAAGGCAAAGCAATTCTTCTCTGTTCTGAAACACTTTCTTAAAGGCCTACTGACATACAAATGCTAACAGTCCACAGCGCTGAGTGGCAGGGGCTGCAGTAAAGTTGGGCAGAATTCTCTTGAAGACCAGTGTTAACAGAGGCTAACGTGATTATACACTCAAAGTTCCACAGCTGACGGGCCCAAGCCAGGAAAACTGCCTCTGGCCCATGGTATCAACTCTGATTAAAGGCCACTTTAAAATTTAATGGCATTCTTAGCCTCTGAGATCCTACATGTTCATGCTAGACAGTTAAGTCTTGTACTCACTTTTAAAGAGATGAAAGAAGGGTCTGAAAATTACCGAATAATGAAATTAACTATCGATAAATGAAAAACACTGGGTTGCTTCACTCAATAATTAACCATCTCCTACCTTCTGCTATTGAACAAACCCTTCCTATAACCCAAAACCCCATTCTGCCTGTGGCTACGACAGCACTACACTGATGCACACAACTGAAACTTCAGGGCACACTATCCTTTCATTTTAAGTCCATTCTTCTAACAAATATTTATTGAGCACTGAATAAATGATCAGAATTGAGTATACAATGGAAATAGTTACTGCTTTCACATAGCTTACAGATAAAACAAAGAACACCAACAATTGCAAGCTGCAATAAAGTGCTGTGAAGGAGAGGCCCAGGCTCCAGGATTGCATGCAGCACAATATTTGACCAGCACAGAGAAGGCCAAGATAATGCTCCCTAAGGAAGCAGAGTTTCCTCTTCAAGTGGCAAGAGGCAGGAAAATAGGCAAAAGGATTTGGAGGGGGAGAGAGAGGGATGGTTTAAGCAGAGGCCGTAGCAAGGTTCTGAGAAACTAGGAGGAAATGGAGGGGAGTTCTTTAAGCATGGAGAAGAGCCCATGAAGAGGCTGGAGAACCAGACAAGAGATGGGCTGGGCTAGGCCATGGAGACCTCCAAGGCCATATTAGGGGTTCTAGTCTTTAATCTTAAAAAATAGGAATCTAGAGAAAAGCTTTATGCAGGACATTTACACTCAAATTAATACTCACCTCCCCCAGTATTCTATGCTGTTCAATGACATAATGGGAACTGTGGTAGGCAGAATAGTAACCCCCAAATGATGTCCATCACCTAATTCCCAAAACCTGTGAATATGTAACCCTACCTATCAAAAGAATTTTCTATATGTAATTAAGTTAAGGATCTTGAGTTGGAGATCATCCTGGGCTATCTGGGTGGGTCCAATATAATCACAAGAGTCCTTAACAGTGAAAGAAAAGCAAGTGAGTCGAGGGAGAAGATGTGGTAACAAATGCAGCACTCATTATGACACAGGACCATAAGTCCCAGAATGCAGGTGACCTCCAGAACCTGAGAGAGTAAATGGATTGCCATCTGGCAAGTAAATGGATTCTCCCAAGAGCCTCCAAAAGGAACACAGCACTGCTAACACCTTTATTTTAGCCTAGTGAAACCGATTTTTTGACTTCTGACATCGAAAAGTTTAAGAATGCATTTATGTTGCTTTAAGCCACTTAGTTCCATGGAAATGTTCACAGGAGTGCCTGCAACTTCTAATTTAAGAGCATAAACTTTACTCTGGTGCAAGATGGAGAATAGATTGGGTAGAGAAAGCATGCAGACAGACCAGGTAGGAAGCTGCTGCTGAAGTCCGAGCAAGACAATGATGGCAGCCTGTCTATCAGATGGTGCTTGTGGATGAGATTTAAGAGATGGTAACCTTCCTGAGTTAGAGGTAATAATCCTCCTGAGTCAGTAAGAAAAACTGGGAAAATAAATAATTTACCAATTAATATGAAATAGTAAATTAATCGATGTTAGCTAAGTCTTCAGCATTAGTCATGTTTTAACTCATGCAATCCTCACACTCTATACGGTCTCATATGGGAAACATCAGAAGGACCTGATACACAAATACATCGTACTTTATCTTCCTATACTGCCATCTGATGCCAAAAAATACTTGAAAAAAATATTTTGACCATTTTTCATCAAAATACAACATTCCATCTTCTAGAAAGTAGGCTCCATGATAGCAAGGACAATATCAGTTTTGCCCATTGCTTTACGCCTAGTAGGTACTCGACAATTATTTGTTTTATCAATAAATGATTTTGGTCTGTCTCATCTACCAGGATCTTACAACATAGCATAGTTTCAAGGATTATGAAAACAGAAAGCTCTCCTCATCAACCTGAAGAGAGAATGAAAATCAATGAAAACGCCGTCCCTATGCAATATTGTTTGTTGATTGTTTTGTTTCAATGAGTTTGACTCTTTACTCTGATTTCTAGATTCTAAGGCTCCAAGGATGACTGGGATTACTTATGTTTTGTCAGACACCTTGGGGGAATGTTAAACGCAAGCAAAGCAAAGCAACACCGCTCACAGAATACCAGACCAGAAAATATGTAGTTATCTGAACAGGCAATAAAGAGGATTCTGGAATATGACCAAGTGTAGGTTGCTCTTTGTTTTGTAATCCATCCATCCCCCACTTCTATCATTGCAAATTTAACACTGCTAGAACTTACTCTACTAACATGGTTTAAAACTTATACTGTGCTTAACCAAGTCCTTAGCAAGTGACAGTTCCTCAGTGCCCCCTAGGTGTAAGGTTTCCCAAGGTTCTGTCTCCACTGGCACAGCTGTGACCCAGGCAGCCATCTCTCCCATTATTTCTGCAATAGCCTCTTAGCTCGTCTCCTCCTTCTCACTTAATCAGCACAATCCACTCTTACCACTTCTAGATGACTTCTCTCAAGTGTAAACCTTAGGCCATCCCCTGCTGGCTCTTGAGCAGGACACTTCAAGACCTGATCTCAGCCTTCTCCCTGCACCACTTGGTCTCTGCCACGCCCCTCTTTCTCTGACCGCCACATTGTCTCACATCCAGGTCTCCGCTTATGCTGCTTTCTCTGCCTCTCAACATTATCCCCCATCCTCATCGTTCCTCCACCCCCACCCACTCCAGGCTGAGTCCTACTGTTCCTCAGCTGTCAGTTCAGATGTGGCCTCCTCCAGGAAGCTTTCCTTGACATTCTGGGTGCGGCATCTCTGCTCTCAGCTCCCAGAGTACTCTTATCGCTAGGGAGTCTTATCAAGCATCATACTGTTTCATTTTTATCTCCCTCACTAGGCTGCCAACTCACAGGAAGCAAAGACTATATCCCAGGGCTTGGCACATACTAAGCTTTCAGTAATATTAATAGTAGCAATAGCAACTAAGATGTATTAATTGTTGGCTAAGTGCCATGTACTGTTTGGAGCATGTGTCTGTAATATTTCACTTAATAATCACATTGGCTCCGAAAGAAATCACTATTATCTCCATTTCACAGATGGCACAGAGGCAGTGACCTGCCCATGATTATACAGCTAGGAAATGAAGGGACCTGGGTATACTCCAGTCTGACTTTGGAGCTCACACTATAAACCTCTGTAGAAGCACTAACACTGAGAGGTCATAAAATCCATGAGAGAAAAAAAAAAATCACATCTGGATCGTCTTGTCCCCAGCAATTCATTTATTTTGAACAATAATGCTGCATTTGTGGTCAAAAAATGGTCAAGTTTATTTCTTACAGTTTAAGCATAAGTAAGTATTCCTTCATTCATGTGTTCATTTAGTCATTCAGAAAACATCCAGTAAGCATCTGTCATTTGCCAGACATTATACTAGTCACTGGTAATCCAATAACAAAGACCGGCAGAATTCTTGACCTCACAGACTATGTATCAAGAAGTATCTGTTAGGGCTTCCCTGGTGGTGCAGTGGTTGAGAATCTGCCTGCCAATGCAGGGGACACGGGTTCGAGCCCTGGTCTGGGAAGATCCCACATGCCGCGGAGCAACTAGGCCCGTGAGCCACAACTACTGAGCCTGCGCGTCTGGAGCCTGTGCTCCGCCACAAGAGAGGCTGCGATAATGAGAGACCCGCGCACCGCGATGAAGAGTGGTTCCCACTTGCCGCAACTAGAGAAAGCCCTCGCACAGAAACGAAGACGCAACACAGCCATAAATAAATAAATAAAAGAAGTATCTGTTAAGTGAATCAATGAATAGGTAAGAGGAAGCTTAAGCAATTAGGAATAAAACGTGCTCTTGAGTTTATAGAAAAGTTTAAAAGTAATCAAATCTATTTAGTTTATTAATAGGACATCACACTGTTTGCTTTTTTTTAAATAGAGAAGTTTTAAGTACACGTTCAACTATATCAGTGGACAGGACTTTTTTCTAAGGCAAGAGCTTAACCTGTGCCCTAACTTATCACCTTTTACTTTCCATAGTCTATTCTATCAGAAAAATAAGCTAAAAGCAACTTTTAAAGACATGTTGCTTTTTTGACCAAAAGTTACATGAAATTAAATGTTAAAATATAGAATAATAAAGAGGGAGAAAGATAGGACATTGCTTGACAGTAGTCATTCAAACATCTGAGTTAATGAACTTTCAAAGGTCAATCCCAATTTTACTGGAATGCCTTAAAATATCTATAAAATGATTACCTATGTTCCATCAAACAGAAAGCAGTCCAAAAAAGTAGATATAGATTAGACAGATATACTCGCGGCCTAAGACTATCTGAAACAATTTTATGAGGCTCTAAATAGAAAAATGTTTTAAACAAGTGTTTCTCAAACTGCAGATTTCAGGACCCATTAGAGTATCATCAAATCAATTTTGTAAGTTAAGACTAACAGTTTTGAGTCAATAGAAATTAATACAACAGTAAAATTCGAATGCATAGCAAGTAGTAAGGACAGATTGTTTTCATGAAATTCTCTTTCAAATATGTTGGATGTAGTTAAGTATGTGTCACTGAGTCAAGAGCAAAATCTAATTCTTATAACAGGTCACAATAAAAAAGTTCGGAAAGCTGTTTTACACAACTCTTAAGAGACAATGGGCTTGTTATGCTATTTTGTTCAGCAACCAAGCATACATCCAGCACTTGCAAGCCTTTATAAGTACTGTTTGTGTTTTGAAGGATTTAGTCACATACTTTTCTAGTTATAGAATTAAAAGCCTTTTACAGTATTAAAATTTAATATGTAGAATCATGGCACTAAGAAAGGCCTTAAGTACCTCACACAGTGCCTAGTGAACAAATATTTGCTGAATAAATGAATTCGGTCGACCTCCTTAGCTGAAGGCAAGTCCACACTGAACCCCCTGTAGCTGGATTTTATCAAGTTCTGAGTATTTCCTCCCTAGCACATTCCATAGGCAAATACAAACCTAACCTCAAGCTCCATTACACCTACCGACATTTTGAGGAAAAAATACAGTATCTCAGATGTAATCTTCTCCCAGAATATTTTAAGATTTATTATATTTAAATATAATATATTTCTATTAATATGTGTATTATATTTTAAAAATAAATCTTACAGGTATATTGTGCTCAGACAGTTCAACAAGATCAGTTGAAAGTAGACTTAAACAAATGCTTTTAAAAAACAGATGGAGGGACTTCCCTGGTGGTCCAGCGGTTAAGACTCCACACTCCCAATGCGGGGGGCCCGGGTTCGATCCCTGGTCAGGGAACTAGATCCCGCACGCCACAACTACAGATCCGGTGCAGCCAAATAAATAAATATTTAAAATAAATAAATAAAAACAGATGGAAAAATCAGGCCCTGTTAACAGTCTTTAAGTGCTCTCACCCAGGCTGCAGAAGTTTGGCCCCAAGGGACAGTGACAGCTGTGGCTCACTGACATGACAGTTGTCATGGAAATTAGGCCTCGGGATTGTACTGTGGCCATAATTTATAGATTCCTCCTTCTCCATAAACACCCTGATATTTTAGAAGGAAAATACCGAATTGGTGTGAAGGGGCTGGCTCCTGACTGCCTTGACAATGTCAAGCCTCTTTAATATGGCCCATGAAGGCTTCCACTGGTCAAGCCCAGACTACCCCTCCTGGTCTTCTCTCTTGTCTCACAGTAGCCACAGGGGGGCCAATGGGAACTGAAATCTCCAATCATCTGACCTGTGCAAAACACAGTCCCACTCTATTTCTTCTACAATACAGGCCTCTTCCTTCCCTTGACTCAGACTTAACCCTTTTATTAATGAAGCATCCAGACAAAATGTTTAAGTCAAATTCATATATCTGAGCAATCACTCAAAAGCATCCTAAATTCATCTCTTTTTCTGAATCCTTAATATAATTAATCACTAAAAATTGCCAATTCCTATCTTCTAAATATTTCTCCTGTCTTCCCTACTCTATTCCTACTTTCAGCTTAATTCAAGCAATCAATATTGCTCATTTGGATTAACATTTATGCTTTCTATTCTCTTGTTCTAACAGAATTTGCAGTGGTTTTCAGAAACACAGTAGGACAGAACAATTTTTTTAAGTACACAAAAAATATTAAAAGAAAACTTTCAGAAGATCAACTAAACCAGAAGTTAATCCACTGAAAAACACCATAGAGTCTTTAACAGTTACTAAAAATGGACTTTCATCGATTTTCCAAGTAATAAGAAAGCCACCCAGTCTCAATCATATAATCCATGGTTTCCAGAACATACAAATTGACAAAATGAATTTTTCATCTGAATTTATCAGACTCGAGGAGACTAACTCACATTAACCAAACTAAAAAGGCTCTGAAACATGAATTTGAATGCCAACATATTAATATACAACGATACACATTACTATCACAACGTCCGCAAAGTTCTTTATCAATGCAACAGCATATTTTCTTCCTATAAAAGATTTCTCTGGGAAGCCAATTTATAATAACAGGTTTTGATGAGCATGAAACCTTATCAAGAAACATCTTAAGCAGTGTCCTCGAGAACTTAAGAAGCCTCGTGAGCTATGGAGAGGGCTGTGCCTGACTTCGTTCAAATCTATTGTCAGAGAAATTCCCACCCATTCTTCAGCCACCAGGAGTCTGAATAAGCATGGCCAAAGTTTGCCTCTCTAACTTGCTTTCATTGTAGTTGCCATTTGAGTCTACTTAGCTATTCCAGGTTAACTAGCTCTCCTTAATAACACTCTCTTTCCCTAGATATTTGAAGCCAGAAATTAGACTGCCAGCAGGAATTTTTACTTCCTATTTCAGACCTGGGAATACATTTTTTTTTTAACCAGTAAAATTTAGATATCAGTTGATCAACTGTGAGTAGATTTTACAACCGAATTGTCAGAGCTTTAGGCCCCTGCCAATAATACCACTGCCACATGATTTCTTAAAGCAATGCTTCCATTTGCAAACTCAGGTCATAAATCGTTATGAAAAGGATTAATACCCTTGACCTCAGTTCCTTGTTAACAAAATAAGAAAAATCAAAGTTCTCTTCAAGTTATAATCTGTGGTTCAATTTATATTTTAATTCCCCCTAAAAGGTCAAAAGGAAACTTTAAAACTCCTAGAAATATTTTTAGTCAACTTCTGAAGACCTTTGTTCTTACTACAACCTACAAATTAGTTATACTTGATCCTTTTAATGTAATGCACAGATCTGAACAAGTTGCATAATCTCAATATACTTTGTGAACATATAAACATATATATTCTTGTACACATATAAAAGCTATTTGTAATATATACACACACACAACTAGTTCAGATGGACTTTGAGCCTCTGTTGATCCAGTGAAAGCCTTTAGCCAACATGTTTAAGATTTGAGGGTTCAGAGATTCTTTTAAATCTCATTTCATCTGATAATTAGTTTAAGAAATTTCAATGGCACACAAGTAAAACGTGGCTAAACTAGAAAAATGCGTATTTTTCCAATTTCAACTGAAGCAGAAAAACAATATGAAGTCCCAGACAATTCACAAGACAAACCTCTCAATGTCTCCTCCAACTTCTCAGTTGTGCAAAGACAGGTGCTTTAATGCATAGCATGTTTGAAAAGTAAAGTACTTCCTTGAGTCTACCTTAAGTGCTAAGGATCTCATTCGAAAATGAGAATCTGGCTCTTAATTTCTCTATGGCCATGGAGCACTTCACTCTGCCATTGGCTGTGCTGGTTCTGAGTCCGAGGCTAAGCCTCCAGCGTTCTGACAGGGATCTGGGAGCCTGTTTTTTTGAAGGTTCCAACCAGTTGCCTTTACAGCTGTAGACAGTTGTTCTCTGTCTACCCTACCTTAATTAGTACTTTTAACTGCTGAGCCTTTCCAAGGTTCTATGACTTCAATCAACTTGCTTCCTTCACAGCTCTTCTACCTGAAGGCTTACGTTTCTGCTTCCTTGAGCCTGTTAAAACTGACTGGTTACCACTCCTCTATCTCCTTTGTTCTAGAGCTTTATTGTTCTCTTATCTGCTCCACCTCCTTTTGCTTTCATGTTTCCTTCGTAGGGCTATACATTTTTACTTGCTTTGGGTAGGTAAGTCAATGAGTAGAAATAAATGTTTACATGACATTAACTGAAAACCAAACTAGTCATGTTTTTTTGCATTTCCCTATCCCATTTTGGGGCCAAACTTCAGGGGTAACCTCCTTCTAAATCCTCATTAGTTCTTTACATTGACTCTCAGTTCCAAGACAGGAACTTCCATAATTTATCTTTCGGGATGAAATGACCTAGGCCTTTTAGCACCACACTCTAGGAAAACTATCAGCAGTCAACGGAGCTCACCTTTTACCAATAGAAGGGCTTTCATTTGGCAAATGGCTAAGAAGCACCCATAGATACACCCCTGTGATGCAAGGTTTCCAAGGATTTCCTGAGAAATACTCCAAAATAACCATATTCCATAAATTCTTCAGGCATTGTAATAGTTTACAAAGAATGATCCCGGAAGTATTTCAAAATGGAGGTTTTGATTAGTTACTACTGCTATTAGGATTTTATTACTGCTGTGATCAAATTAAGTAAAAATAGAAGTGTTCCATCTTATTTTACATCAACAAGGCCTTTCCAGAACATTCTTGTACTTTAAAATTGATATTTTTTAATATCCACCTATCTCCTGCTGCCTCAGAAGAGGCAAAACTGCAAATACAGAAGTTTTGTGGGGGTTTTTTCCATACGAAGAAAAACTCAACGTAGAAACGTCTGCACTCCCTTACATCTAAATGCTTAACAGATAAAGATCCTGCTGGCCGAGCTCTATTGTGTCCCCTAATATTACCTGCATAAATGAGCTACGTTGTCACAATATGACACTGGAATATTGGAGGAGCATGAATCAACTACTCAGAGAAATGGAAAACTACAGAAGCGAAAGAAGCACCTGGAACTCTTTCAATGTTTGTATGAGTTTCACATGTAACCACCAGCCACGAATCAAAGGTGATTATGGGTCTTTACACTTCCACTTACTTTCTGAATAGTGTCATTTGGAAAAATTACCATATGCAAAGCAACTGGGGCCTTTGGCTTCTGGGGTGTGTGAAAGCGTGGGAAGTAGGGGTCTGTTTTCTGGATAACATGCTACTGTCCTTTGACTAGAACCTCATTAGCTTCGTCTTCATTAAAGCCTCCTAAAGCAAACGGTTCATGTCAATCCACGTGAAAACATATTCCCACAGCTCCACACTGGCTTCTATAAGTTTAAACACCATAGCAACACCTATGTGGACCTTTGTACTCCCCCCCACCCCCGCTTCCCATCCCTCCAGCCTCACCCCATGCTCCACATTACACACGGCTAAAAACGAGCTAAAATAACATACCCTTCCTTTTCACCTCCTTCGATCCTCACTACTACTCCCCTGGTCTTCCTTATCCCACTCCTTTTCCCTCCATTTCCCCAGCTAGTCCGTTTTCGAAGATACAGCATGTAGTTAGCGCCCTTAAATCCGTTTCCACCATTGAAAGGTTTGGATTAAATCCTGCTTCTCGGTCCACCTTCAGTACCTAGTATTTAGCACAGTATGTCTCATATCAGATACTCAATTAATATTTGTTACTAGTTGATAAAAAGAATGACCTAAAGGCCCATATAACTATATTTGCAAGTAAAATCTAGTTTGCAACTAGATTTTAACCTAATTTGCAACTCATCACCCACGCATGCGCGGAGACATCCGCTGAGAGTTAAAGTGCGAGCGTGAGAGAGACTATGAGACAGGGACAGGGAGACTCCTAAACCAGCTTCCCATTAGTCCCCACAGGCCCCGGGGTTAGAACTAAACGTCCCCCGCGCTAACCCAGTCAGTCTTGAGGGCAGCTCCGCAGGCCGCCGGCTGGAGCAGTAAAGGGCTCCGCGGCCGTCTGTTAAAGGGCCAGAGCTCCCCTTCCGTGAAGGGCTAGCGGGAATGGAGCCCGAACTGGAATGACCGAGCGGGTGGAGTCCGGCCCCGCGGTCCGCCGAGAGCGGGTGCCAGCGCGAGCACAGCTACTGGAGCAGGTGCCGCGCGCGGGCTGCCCTGGGCGTGAGGGCGGGGAGCAGGGGGCCGGGGACCGCAAGGCGCGCTTGGCGCCGCATTACCTCTCCAGGGCCTGCAGGGTGTAGCTGATGAGCG
This sequence comes from Balaenoptera ricei, assembly GCF_028023285.1. NCBI lineage: Eukaryota > Metazoa > Chordata > Mammalia > Artiodactyla > Balaenopteridae > Balaenoptera > Balaenoptera ricei. Next base: position 70,443,608 of record NC_082647.1, read on the forward strand.
GCCTCTCCAGGATGGGGCAGAACTGCTTCGGGGTGGGGACGCCCATCCTCTCCCCGCTCCCCCCCGCCGGCAAAACGGCCGCCACGGCCGGCGCGCTGCACCCGGCTTCGGCCCCGGCCCCGCTCAGCAAGCAGGCCGAGGCCGCCAGGTCGGCGCCGCGCAAGCCGCGCAGGCGAGGCCCAGCCTCCGCGGGCCCAGGGCCGCCAGGCGGCCATGACTCCATGGCGGCGGGCGGCGGGGCGGGCCCTGCTCGCCCCGGGCCACTGCGCCTGGGCTCTGCTCCGGCCCTAGGCTGGGGTCGCAGCGGGGAGGGCGGGCGAGGGCAAAGCGCGCACACAGACAGCGTCCACCGGAGCCGCGCGGGCCAGGCCGTTGTACGGCCCCAGGGGACGATCCAGCTGCCGGTCTTCCCTCCGGGCGCGTCTTCGGCCTCTGTCCCGAGCCCAGCGCCCCGGAAGGGCTGGATTTCCCGGCTCTCGGCTTCTCCTCTGGCAGGCCCAACAGCTGCAGGTGGAAGTGTCAGCCCTCCCTATATGCCTAAGGGTCTCCTTAAACCTTAACAGCTGTGCGCAGGCAGTAGCGGTCAGGACTCCCTCCCATCCCTCTCCCCTTGAAGAGATTTGAAGAGATTTGGATGCGAGCCACGAGATGGGACAGAGAAATGTGCACCTTAGCTATCTGGCTTTCATTCGCTCATGAGGCATCCTGGTTCCATCTCGGGTAAAGACAGGTGGATGGGCAAATGTTATTATGAAATATCAGTAAGCCAAACTGCAGCCGTTCCCAAATTTGCCTGCAAATTGGAAACACCTGGAGAGCTCAGAAAATGCTGACGCCTATGTCCCACCCTCACAGATTGGGTTTAATTGGCCTGGTGTGTGGCCTGAGATTTTAAAGATATCCCCAGGTGATTCTAATGAGCAGGCAAGTTTTTTTGGAACCATGGAGCCAAAGCGATAATACTAATAATTGCTGAATAGTCGGCACACATTATCTCATTTAATCTCCAGGAGAACCCAGCTATTACTGTTCCCCTTTTACAGAGGCGGAAATAAGGTTAAAATGTTTAAGTAACTTGTGTAAGATTGCACACCTAATGGCCTTTGCACAGAAGTACAGCCAGAGTTGAAAAATTCCAGGCCTGAAGCGTATCATGCCCTTATTTAGTACTGTCTTCGCTGGCAATGCTTACCATGAAAGAGTACTAAAGTATTTGGAGTGTCAGAGCAGATTGTATTAGGCCCCTGGAATGTAAACTCCTTGAGAGCAGGGTCCTTACTTTTGTGGTTTGGGTTGTGTCCCCAGGTCCTGGAATATAAAGGAAGTTTAATAAATATTCATTGAATAAGCTACTGATTGAATGAATGACAATCGAAGTATATATAATTAAATATTTGCTAATTTATCAATCTTCACCCATCAGTAGTAAATATAAGATTCATAAAATAGGAGTCTTTTAAGCACTGAAAATATTATCAGATTATAATTTTCCAGTTTAGTATTTTTAGCCATTTTCCCAGTTTAGAATGAAGCATACAAAATTAAGATTTAAATTTTCAACTTTTATTGTCTTTTGATTTGATCTTATTATTAAAATCACTATCAGTTTTCTTTTTGTTCCTTTTATATTATAATCAACGTTTAGCTCCATTCTACTTGAAATTTGTCAGATCACTGACTCAGTCGAAAAGTAGGCATCATAATACATTTCACTTTGCAGCACCACCACGCGTATCTAACCTATAGTATGCATTCAATTAATACATGTTGACTAATTGATGGATAAATGAATAAATGAGTCTACCTACAGAGGCAGAAAAGCAATCAAATAATTGTTTCTATTAATATTGATCTTTAAACCTAGCTTTTTTTTTTTTAAATAAAGTCTTTTTTTTTTTTTAAAGGAACTCCTTTATTTACTTATTTATTTTTGGCTGTGTTTGGTCTTCGTTTCTGTGCGAGGGCTTTCTCTAGTTGCGGCAAGCGGCGGCTACTCTTTATCGCGGTGCGCGGGCCTCTCACTATCGCGGCCTCTCTTGCTGTGGAGCACAGGCTGCAGACGCGCAGGCTCAGTAGTTGTGGCTCACAGGCCTAGTTGCTCCGCGGCATGTGGGATCTTCCCAGACCAGGGCTCGAACCCGTGTCCCCTGCATCGGCAGGCACACTCTCAACCACTGCGCCACCAGGGAAGCCCCAAAACCTTGCTTTTTCATCTAATGGTGGAGCTAAAGCTATTCTTCATTTTCTTATTCTTGAGCAAAAATAGCATAGTAATAAAGGTCTTGTTATATTAATTTCTGTATAATCGTTAATATAATTAAACTTTGAAAATTTAGCCAGAATCTTATTATATTGATTTAGTTCTGTTCTTAGAACAAATATATTAACTTTGCTCTGTTCACTATGAACCCGTAGATCTTGCATAGCGTATGTTAACAATGTTTAATAGATAGACTTTTATTGAAAAAAAGGACAGACTTTATTTGGATATAATATGAGAAGCAAAGTTTTTTTCTGTGCCTTTTTATATGGCTATAAATAATTCCTTATTATGCATACTTTGGGTAAAGGATGTAGTTTCCGGGTTACTTTTTTTTTTTTTTTTTTTAATTTATGGCTGCGTTGGGTCTTCAGTTGCTGTGTGTGGGCTTTCTTTTTATTTGCAGCAAGCGGCGGCTACTATTCGATGCGGTGTGCAAGCCTCTCATTAAGGTGGCTTCTCTTGTTGTGGAGCACGGGCTCTAGGTGCGCAGACTTCAGTAGTTGTGGGTCGAAGGCTCTAGAGTGCAGGCTCAGTAGTTGTGGCGCACAGGCTTAGTTGCTCAGCGGCATGTGGGATCTTCGAGGGCTCGAACCCTTGTCCCCTGCATTGGCAGGCGGATTCTTAACCACTGCGCCACCAGGGAAGTCCCTGTCTTTACTTTTTAATGCATATAGAAATACCCATTAAATGGAAGTGGCTCTTGTCTTTGTATCTGAAAGGCCTAAAATTCCTGTTTTTGGTTTGTTTCTACATGTCAGTGTACCATGGAAGATTTATCTTGGGGATTTTATTATTATTATTATTATTATCATCATTATTAGAGAATTTTAGATCAAATTGGGTTCATTTTTCAAGTGTTAATTCAAGTATAATTAGCACTGTCAATCAGTCTCCTCCTCCCCAACCATACTTACTGTTTTAATAGCATTTCTGGAGGTTAGTTGGGGTGTTGCTCACAAATGCTAATGAACAGCTTAATGGTTTACCCTTTAACTCTTTTCAATTCAGAGCCAAACAAAATAAATTATGGTTCCAGCAGGGGCCAGCCCCAGCATTTCTGTCAGCCTATGAATTCTAATTCCTGTTTTGCTCTTGTGTATCTTATGTAAATGAGACAGTCTATTAACCTCGACCTTTAACTCATTTTTATACATAAGAAAGGTAATGCTCCGAATTGAGGTCTTTCTGTGGATAATTCAAACTAAACACCACATGGCAACAAGAATATTATCTTTCGTTCTCTCAATATTTCTTATAAAGTTAATTATCAACCGTCTCAACTGTCCACCTTGTTTTTCCTGTATAGCTAAAAAGGGAAATAGTGGTGAATAGCCTTAGGACTGAATGATAAATTTGACTTCATTAATGCTACCAGAGTTTAACTTTTCATAAGAATCATCTGGGGACCATTGTTAATATACATAGTAGTTCTTATATAGTTTATATAATATAATCATTTACATATTATATATTAATCTTAGAAGATATATTATTGGCACCTTTGTTTCAGGAAGGAAGACCCCTTCCAGGGCCCAAGAGTGGGCTTTTGTCGAACACCTGGAAATGAGCAGCAGAGTAAGGGAACCCAAGAGAACTGCTCTGCCAAGTGGCTCTCAGTCTCAGATTTTATGGTAATGGGGTTAGTTTCCGGGTTGTCTCTGGCCAATCATCTTGCTTGGCCCGTAGTCTGACTCAGCATCCTTCCTGGTGGTGCTCGCATCTCTCAGCCAAGGTGGATTCCAGTGCGAAGAATTCTAGGAGGTTGGTCATCTCCTCCCTCTTTTGGCCCCTCCCGAATTCTCCTGGTTAGTTTTCGGCGGCGGTACACCATGTTCCTATTGGGACCTCCTGTTGTGAGACAACTCAAGCAGGTGGTTATCATCGTTCCTGGCCAAGGTGGATGGTTTCAATCAATGGTCCCCTAACACCTTCTGACAGAAAGTTTGCTTCAGTAGATCTGGAGTAGGCCCAGAAATCTGCATTTTTAATAGGCTTCCTTAGGTGATCCTAATGTAAGTTTGGACCAGACTTAAACACTGAATTAAAAAAGAATTACACCCCAATTCACTTTATATCCAGTGCATTTAATTTCAAGACCTAATGCAAAATGCATGTAATATATTAAAGATGCCATATAAAAATTGCATAAGAAATCCATTAAAATGTCTGTTTTATTTCCTTGTTAATTTATAAAGAAGAAAACACGAGGGGAAAATGTTTAAGTGCCAGGAATTTTTTTAAAAAGATGATAGAGACCTGGAGAACCGAATTATCCCCAAGATCTTTCTACAGACCCGTCATTGAAAATCACATCACCTCTGACAGCCACCAAAGGCCATGTCCTTGACCACAGCTTAAGCAGAATTGAAATTGTTGCCTGGAACTCTGTCCTGAGCGTGGAACTCAAGGGTGCGATTCAATTGAGGGGTGACACATACCTCCAGAAACTAAAAGAGGGGAATGCCCTCTATGGATAAGAAATGTGGGAGAGATGATATCTTTGATGGGTTTGTTTAGGAAACAAATGACTACTCTAGAATTGGTGGTAGCCAGTTTTCATAATCTGTGGAAGAGAAGAACATACAGAATCATCAATGAAGACCAACAGCTAGAAAAGGAAGATTTGCCATTTCTGTCAGGAAAGATCTTGGCAGCAGTTATTCCTATATATTTTAACTGCAACTTATTACTAAAACAAGATTTAAAGAAAAAAAAAAAACCTAGGCTTTAAGAAGAAAATGCTCCCTGAGAATTCAAAGTCATATCTGTTTACTAAGGAATAAGAAAAGAAGAATGTGGACATTTGAATGTGGCATTATTACCACAACCACCACCCCGCTCCCTGCCAAGCCCAGAGTAAATATAGGATGTGAGCCGTGCAATAGAGTCTGAATGTGGGACATCATTGCCTTATAATGCCTCACCTAAGAGGGTACCAAGTCTTGATCTTAAGCAGATCAAAAGGGACTCTGGTGGGGTGTGGTACAGAGAGGCAAAGAAGTGACATGGATGAAGGCAGAGAGAGAAGACTGAGACAATGATGATACAATCTCTTCAGTGATATCCAAAGGATACGAAGATATAAACAACTTTTAATTTTTGTTTAAAAAAAATAGTGCTTCACTGCTTTTTAGCATGGGACACTTACTTCAATAGCCAAAAAAACAAAAAAAAAAGAAACGAAGAAGAAGAAAACACAGAGTAGTTTGGGCAGATGCTGTAATATCTAGTTAGGAGAACAATAAACTAAACTGGTTTGGACAGGAAGCACTTAGTAGTGATGGAAAGACCACGCTTCATGGAGAAGTAAATTGTGGTAGATTGCAGAGAGGAAGAAATGAGGTCACTGTGTTGTTTATGCTGTATGTGAATAGAAATAAGTTAAATAGAAATTAATTACTTCCATTTGTGACCGTGGCTACCACTAACTGGCATAAGACATAAGTGAAAGAATGAATGAATTAAGAATGTTCAATGTGCCAATGAATATAAACCTAAATGCATGAAGACCAATTTACACTTAGTCTTCAGAAAAATTAGAATGCTTAAAACTATTCCCAAAAGAAAAAATTGTTTTGATTTAAAGTTGCACAGACTATCCTCTTTCTTCCTCTTCTCCTATCATTATTCCTTGAAAGAACTCAAGACCTTGACAAAAGATTAAAAAGAAAAACAAAACACTTTCCCTTTTGTCAAATCTTTCCTTAGTAGTTATTTTTTTCTCTTAACTTCATAAAAAATCTGATCATTAACTCCTATAGTACGATAACAAAAATATGCACAAAATTAACCAACACTGGTCCTGGGCAAAATTTCAAATTTCACTGTTTCTCTTTGGCTCTCCTGGCCTCTCACCTTCTGGTCCTTTTTCCTTTCTCCCTCCTATCTCCTGAATTGGGCATCTCACTATCAGCTCTGCTGACCAGAAGTTCATCTGTGGCTTTCACTGATGGGCTTAACCCTTTCAGCCTTGACCAGGACAGGTAGCTCCATCCTGTGAGAGGGCTACACCTTGAATTTGTCTCATTGCCTAGAAGAACTGCTTTACCATTCATGGGGTGTACCCACCTCCTGGCAACCTTCCTCCTGAACTCTACTCCCATTGACCCAGGTCTTATGATTGTCTCCTGCTTGGACTTCCACATCTCTTTGGCGTAAAGTAGAACAGAATCCCAGTTTGACTGGCTAGGCTTGCATCACCAGAGGGCTGTTCTCTGGTGAATTGGCTGGATAACTTCTCAGAAAGGATTAATCACATAAAAACATGTCACCACTTAACTGGTTTTAAATGTCAGTCCTGTGAATTATGATACCTGGGTCTCACTAGGATGTTCTATAACCTGGCCTTGAATTACTTCCCATGCCCACTGGCTGCTCCTGCTAGATCTGGGTTTGGTCAAGTTATATGACTAAGGCCTTCCTGCCCCTACTAAACCTGGCTCTCAAAGTGATGAAAATACAACCATCTCATTTATCCTGGGAAATAGCAACTAATAACGGTTGTTTCAGACATTTCCATTTAAGTAAATATCAGAATCATGATTTAAAGGCACGATATTCTAACCTTAAAAATTCCTAAGGCCAGAGATAATAGCAAGAAGTCACCATACACAAGGCCAGCACGAGTCTAATCTTAAAAACAATCCACTTACTATTCTTTATTTTTGAATGGATGGTCAAAGATAAGTGTGCTATGTAATTGCTAAATCACAATAAGCTCTAGAGAACAAGAACTGTATCATTTTACAATTTTTCTGAGTTGTCTATTATGTATAACAAACCATTCCAAAATTTAGTGTCTTAAAATAATACCATTTTATTGCTCACAATTCTATAGATCAGGAATTTGGGCAGTACTGAATGAAGACCACTCATCTCTCTTTCATTTGAGGTTGACCAGGGTAGTTCAACTGGACCTGGAGATGAATCCGAGATGGACTCATTCATACATCTAGGGCCTTGGTGCTTGGCTATTGGCTGAGGTATCTCAGTTTACTTCCACGTGATCTTTCTCCAACAGGATAGCCTGGCCTTCTTTATATAGTGGATGGGTTCCAAAAGAGCAAAAGTAGATTCTACCAGGCCTCTTAAGTTCTATGCCCAGAATTGGCACAGCAATACTTCTGTCTCACTATATTGGTCAAAAGAATTCACAAGTCCAGCCCAAAGTCCAGCTCAAGAGGAGGGAAAATGGCTCCACACCTTTTGATGCAAGAAATGGCGTGTACTTATGGGGCATGGAGGAATTATTAATGGCCTATCTTTGAAGTCTTCTGCAGCCACCAGTCACCCACTTATGGAGATTTGCATGTCTTTAGATCAGAACATCTACTCAAACAATACAGATTTCATAGATTCCTGGCCAGAGCAGGGCAAAGGATTCAAACGGTCATTCCCTTGCTTTCCTGCCAAGAGAGGAAGAGATTGAAGAAATACAGCATGATTGAAGAAATACAGCATGATACAGCCCTCTCTGCTCTTTCAGATCATTTGTTTCTACAAGTTATTCACTAGAAGTTATCAATAACTATCCAAACCCTCATTTTTGCCATCATAAAACCCAAAACTAGGGCTGAAATATTAGCAAAGTGAATATATACCCAAGAAATTATTTCTGTTACTGAAGCCCCTACTGTTATATATACCTCAAGTGATAGGCCAAGAACTGATTTCCAAAATGTGACAATCTTTTAGTCTCACTTGTAATCATACTGTATGGACTAGCACTTTATTAGAGAGCAAAATGTTGGTGATGAGCGTTCTTCATTATCTGAATATTCTTTCACTTTTTAAATTGTAATCATAAGCATTAAATTTATTTAACTTTAATCAGAGTTAAAACTATTTCACATGATAGTCTTAATTTAAAATTCAGTAAAACTAGAAATATGAGAAAATACAGTATTTGCAATAATGGAGAGGACCAACACAACTCCTTTGAAAGTCTATGAACAATTTGGAAGGTGGCTTCTATTACCCCCAAACTGAAAGTTGTAAGCTCCAAGTATTAATATTTGTTATGGCCATTTATTCTATTAAAGAGCCATGTCTACAAAATGATTTGGGCTTTTTCCTCTACCTACGGCTATAGACTTGGTCAACTGGGAACTTCTGAACATTAAACCTACACTATCTTGGAAATGGAGCCAAAGGGCCCAATATCAACTAGAGATGCACAAACTTGTTTCAACCAAATGACTACCTAGCTGTCAGTTTTTAATAAACAACCACACCCCCAGTGGTAACACTAGTGGAGACATTGTATTTTGCCGGATTTTGTTCATATGGACGTGGGGTCCTGCTTCAACAACCTCGTTGGTGTGAATTAGGCCTCTCTTTTGCAATCATCTGTGCCACATTTGAGCGATAAATTGCTTCTTCATATCTTGGGACAGGAACTGAATTAAGAGTCCTGTCTTGTGGGCAACTGCTCTCCATTTTCAAATCCCCTGAAGAGCACACGTAAATGTCAGGCCAGAAAACACTGGACAAAACTACCCACAGGTGGGGAAAATCAGACAGAGTGGGGAAGGGAGGGGGACTTTGACCTTTGCCATTGCCCAGCATAGTCCAGCTTGATGCCACTGCAAGTAGAAGCAAAGAGAGCCCACGTAGTAATAAAGGCAAAGGCAGCTTTGTCCTGATACACTGGAGGTGTGGCAGGTTAAAAAGCAGGTCCAGCTCCCTCTCAGCACATAACCTAAATTAATAGTTCTCAGCCAGGCTGCACATCAAAATCATTTGTGGGTGCAGATTGCATCAGGTGCAAAAGCTGAGTCAGAATCTGAGGTGAGACCTTGGAAGTGCTTATCCTGATGAGCACCTACATTTCTAGTCAGTTTACTAGATCATACACAAAGATGGAAACCTGGCCAAGTTTAACAACTTGTGATTGACCAGGGTGAACAGAGGAGTTATTGCATGATGGGCTGGAGCACTGAATCCAGGAGTAGGGCCACTTTTACTCTATTACAGTACTCTATTGCATGTCAGGCTCAGTATTATATGCATATATCAATAATTCTTTCAGGTCTCACAACTGCTTTTGTGAGACAAAGGTTATCATTGCTCCCTTTTTACTGATGTGGAACCTGAAATTAGTGACTGGCCAAGGGAAGCGATGGGCTGTGATGCCAGGTCTGTCTAAGCAATACTATCCTCCGAAGGAGAGGACAGTGTTTCCAATTTGTTTTCAGTACTCTTTAGAGTGAGGTTCAGCTCTTTAATGCCCATCTTGACAAAATATTACAATAAATTATTCTTCAGTGAACAGTGAGCATTATCTCCTACAGCAAAATTTCCTGGATGAAACTGAGATGAACTAAATGAAGAAGGCATTGAAAACTGTAACATGCCATAGAAATTAAAATTTCTTCTTATCTTGAATGATGGGTGTTATATCATCATCCTATAATACAAATTAAATTTTTTCTTAAATATTCCTACTTCCTCATTTTATTACCCAACTTCAGCATATTCTATTATTTTAAATTTTTCATGTCAAAAATTTTCTGACCACAAATTTTCCATTTCAAAAATGTTCTCACCACCGCAATTCTTCTTGAATAGAAGAGTAATGTAAATAAATAAATTGAAATTGAGCCCCCTATTGGTGATGAAGTATTCCCCGCAAATGGCATAGTAACTCAATTTTTGATGGTCTTTGTCGTTGAACTTTGGAAAGCTTTTTGAAAGTGTTAAATACGTTCAACTGGTTTTTCAAAGATCACTAGTATAACTTAGAGACATTATTACCTCTTATAAAAAAACATATTTTCATTTCCCCAATAAGTTTTTCTAGCTTAATACTCAAGGACCAAGGCCACAATTGCAAAATTTCAGGACACACCATGCCCAGAAAGTGTACTATAAACTTTGCTTCCTGAAGTTTGGTAATGCAATAGTACAGATGAAAAGTTTCATTTATTATTCCATTGCTTGTTATTAACTAATTTTAGAAGACTGTGGGGATTTTGTGTGTATTCGTTTTGGGAGTTAAAAAAAAAAAGATTGTATATGCCTAAATTACATGTTTTAGACCCTTCAAAGAAAGGATGAATTAATATTTGCTTATTTTTTCCTGGTAAAAGCTATTCATTGAGCGAACATCTAAAAAGATGAATAATTTCAATATTACCATAAATTTGAAGTGGAAAATGTTTTTCTATAAAGGAGTTTGTATAAATTATTTAAAAAGTAATTAAACTAGAGCTCAACTAAACAGTGTATTGTAGGAGGGAAAGTGATCTCTTCATGAATAGAAACTAAATGTTTTCATAAAGTGGTGTAGTTATTGTGACAGCACAAATTGTATTAATAACTAGTTGGGAATTGAAATAAAATGTTACTAAGTTTCAAAGGCTTGCCTTTTAATTAAATTTTGTGTGATTATTACATGAATGAAATAAAATCTAAGTATTTCTCCTTTTTGTGCTCGTGGGGCAGATATTCATTTGTTCAAAATTTTCCTGCTTGTAATCATTAGCATTCAAACTTTTTGATTGTCAGGTTGTTAAAACACTGAAAAGTGCAACCCAGAAACGAAGTGGTAGAAGTGAGTATGAAATGCTGTCTAGTGTGACAGAGACATTCATGACTGGAGTCTGAAAATCAGGGATTTTTAGATTGCTGATTATTACCCCATAGCTTAATAGAGACCCAGAACTCAATGCAGGTACCATCTCCCCTGTACCACCTACCCACATTGACTGTCTCTCCTTTAAAACTTGTTTAGAATTCATTATCTGCAATAACAATGATCTCCAAAGAAAGGTATATTTACCGTCAGGAGTATGCAAGATAATCCATTAGGATACAGAAAGTAAACATTAAATCTTCTATTTGTTTTTTATTTCCTCCTTCTTAAAACATAATTTTTGTGAGTCTTGTAATGTATTAACATTAGTATATATGTATACTATTTAAAAATTTTTAAACATATATTGCTAGTGCATGCTCAAAAGTTTTTTAATGGTAGAGACTCATGTCCAAGAAAATTTAGAGCTAATGTGCTATTGTTCTGTACTTATTTTAACACTTAAGTAATGACTGAATCTTCCTGGGCCCCTGCTATCTTTATGATCTTAGCTCAGTTATTAAATTCCTCTATGTGCAAAATAGAACTAAAAATGATACGTTGCAGTGGATGTAGTTCTGATTGTATCATTTTTATGAGAACAGTTTTGTAAGAGATAAAGTGCTACTCAAATGTGTATGAATACCTTGAGAGCAGACAATAGTTCATTTTTGTATTTCCAGGACTTTTCACAGTGGCTGGCCAATAGAGCATGTTTAATAAATATATGAATAAATGAATGAATGAGGGTCTCTCTCTCTCTCTCTGTGTATATATATATATATATATATATATATATACACATATACATATACATATCATTAACATTCTTATGGGAAAGAGCAAGATGTGGTGGAAAACATTAATGATCATAAATGAGAAAAATCAAATGATCTTGCTCTATCCTTGGCACTGTGATTTTTTAAAAACAAGTCATTCATTTTTGCTGAGCTCAGTTTTTTCCTCTACAAATTAGGCATAATAAGATAATTATCCTGCCCTACTTCACAGAGCTGTTTTTAGAATAAAATTTATGTGAATTATGTATGTGAAAGTTTGTCATGAACTCTTATGAAAATTCTAGGCTAACATTGGTGTTGATTTCTTATGGTTCTATCATCTCCTGCTAAATTGCACTTGACTAGAAGGAAAAGTTCCTCCCTGCCTTATGCTTTTGTTACATTCCCTTCTGTGCCTAACACAATGCTTTACCCATAATAAATTCTTAATTTAAAAAAAAAAAAAAAAAAAAAGGAGGCTTTTTAAGGAATGGTGACCTTCTGTTTTCAAACCTGCCCATGCTTTTGAGCAAAAAACTGGTGGTGTTTGAGGGGTTCCAAACCAGTACCAACTTGTGTCCCCCCAAGCACTTTTTATCAGTAAAAAGGCAAAACATGTACTGGAGAGAATGCTTGATTTATACCTGTCTAGGCAATCAACCTGCCACCCACAGAAATGTTGGAAGTTTGGCAGTTAATCAGCAAGGCAATTTTTTTGCTCTATTCTCCGTTGATGATCCTTTGAGTTTGTTCCATAATGGTGTTCCTTAGTCATTTTGTCCCATAATAAAATGAATAAGGACTTTGTCTGTATCTCCACAGCACCTCCAGAACAGTGCTGGAGAACAGTGCCTGGTATATCCTGGGTGCTCAATAAATACTTGTTGGATGAATGAGCTAAATGACTCATGGAAATGAAGAATATGTATACTCAAGATTTTGAAGTATTTACCCAAACATTGATTTGATTTAATTCAGTAAAAGTTTTCCCCAATTTCCATCATTATAGAAAAGACTGAAAAAACTAGAGTTTGTGCTGAATTCTTTTCCAGTGTTAAGCTCCCCCGATAGTCAAATTACATTGCAATTTCTCTCCTGTGCTTATGCGTATGCATATTTGTTTTAAATACATATAAATAATGGGCATCCTTTTGATTTAAACCCAGTCCTATATAGCTCCTATTTTTTCTGAGGACCATAATTTCATGTTTGAGGAGAAGAAAAAATAACCAACACGTTTGAACATAAATATATCCACTCTCAAGGAGATGTCTTTCATTGGGCTAATGACACATTTTTTTCCCCAAATATATAACCCAAGAAATTATTTTACACACAAACCAAAGAGGTTACAGAATGAATTTTTAAATTTAACCCTTCAAGATACCTTTCTATTTCTTTCAGAAATTACATCATGAATTTGAAGATTAGAAAATAATCACATTTTCAGTGCTATTTAAGTGTGCTTTCCCTAAGACTCAAAATTTAAATGCAATTTTTCTCACTCTCCTATATAGCACTTTTCTAAAGCAGTTGCATATTATCTCTACAAGGTTTATAGAGTAAGAATACTGAGGGCCCAGAGATGTATCCAGTTGCTCAATTGACCAGTTAAGTTCCTTTCTCTTTTCTCACCCTGCCCACCTCCTGGTGGGTCAATTGATGAGGAATGAATTGGCCAAAAGGCAAGGAGTGGGGGATGAGAGGCAAAGTCCTGGATAAAGAGAACTAGATAATTAAACACTGGATAGTGAAGAGTTGACTTAAAACAGCTCTTTTCAAAGGAGACTTCCAATTGCTGTCTCCTTACCGGACTGGAGAATCCAATTTGTCAGGATGAGTTGATTCTCATGCAGATGATGTAACCTGACAGCTAGCAACATGTAGTGGTCTGGTAACCAAGCCAAGAAATTTGGTAGCACAGAGTAAGTGGAGATGAATCTTTTTCTAATCAATGAGGATTACGTTTCTTAGAGGTTGTTTAGCCTGTTACACATTAACAGCATATTTTAAACACATTCTGTGCTTTTAAAATTGTTATAATTACAAAAATGGATTTTTTCTGCTCACAAATTAATTACAGGAAAAAGTGATGATGAAAGTATAGTTATTGACTCATGTTCATATCCTAGAATGCCAAGGATATTTCACAGGCAGATTGGCATAATTCAACTTCCTTTGAATTGTGACTAAATTGGACTCAAGGAGAACTTAGAGTTTGATCTATAAATATTCATTTACTATAATACAGTAGGGCTCTTTTTTAAGTGACAGTTCTAACTCATTATTAAATATATGCAGTAAATTTCCGGGATGCCTAAGAATATAGCCAAGGGAAAAAAATGCTTTTGAAGATTGAAAAAAGATTCATGCACTCTCTGGATCTCAACTAACAAAAATTAATTAATTAACAGGTCTAAATTATGTCTGTCCATAATGCAGCCAAAGTACCAGCTTCCCAGATGTTCTTAATGTCACCGATCCCATTATAATTCCTCAAATGCCAACAGTACCTCCTTTGGGGTAGGGGAATTATACAAGAGAACAGGTGCTAGCAGGATGGAGGAGTATAACCATAGGCATGTTGGTCAGAATAATTATAGTTGTTAAAGCAAGAATATTCAAAGAGCAGTGCATAATCATGCATTACCCAAAAAAATCACAATGATCACCTGACCAGTGTCAACATCCTACAACATCCTCCACTAGAAAGGGGCACCTCCTTTTCGACAAGTACCTGCAATACCGGAAGGCAGATGGCAGTACTGAATAGCCAACTGTTTTGCATATGTTGACTGTGATTGTCAAACAAAGGATCCTCTTTTTCAGGGTGCTTTCTCCATTGGAGATACTTGGTTAATATTTGCTACACTCTCTTCATTTCTTTCATTGCACCTTTTGCCATTTATCTATTTTCTTGTTTGCTTATTTGTCTCCCATTCTAAACTGTAAACTACCCATGGTCATTTTTCTTAGGGAGGGAGATAACTTTTTATCAAATTATAATATTCATGCAGTAAAGTACATATATCCTTAGTGTAGAGGTCAACGAATTTTCACAAATTAAACACAACTGTGTAGCAAGTATCCAAATTAAGAAGCAGAAGACCAGCAGCACCCCAGAAGACTCCTGGTACTATGTCTAGGTTGTTATACTCCAAAGGTAAACATTTCCTGACTTTTAAAAACTGTGATTTCTTTTGCCTGTTCTTGGACTTTATTTCAAATAATGCTGCTCTAAATATATGTTCACAAAAAGTATATATCTCTGGTAAATATATGTACATATCTTTGTGGTATATATACATAGTAGTATAATTTGGGAGTCAAAGGGTATGCATATGTTCAGTTTCAGTAGACATGGCAGACAGTTTTCCAAAGCATTTAAACCAGTTTCCACTTTTACCATCAGTGTGTGAGTGAGGAATCATATCTGGTTTGTTCACCATTTTATCTCCTGCACGTGTCACAGCACTTAGCACCAAGTAAGTACTCAAGAAGTCTTGGCTGAATAAATTAAATTGATATATGTTAGAAACGTCTAAATGACTATTAGCATTTCATCAATCTTTTCAAGTTTATAAGAAGCTGAAACAAGTTTCTGGCCCAATTCACAATTTTGCTAAGAGCCATCCCTAGGTAATCGGTCCCTGAAAAAAACACCTCTTCACTGAATGCTGTTTTCTAGGACAGATTGCTGACTCAATGGAATAAACAGTATCAATCTGACAACATAATGAGTTTAGATATGTTAGCAGAGGAAGACAGTTTAGTGTCAACTTTCCCAGCTGCTCTTTATACAGTTAAGGACACAGAGGCCTAAAGAAATCAAATTAGGTGCCCTTAGGGTAAGAAAGGATTCATAAGTGGACATATTCTTTGTTTTCTTCTTTAAAACTTTGTAGTGAATGATTATTTTATTTGTATACAATAATGTGTTTTGCCAAGAACAGACTAGGATTTTTATTTCATTGGTAAAACTCATGTTTTTACTGTGACCATCCCCTAAAACACTTTTTCTTTTCATTACTTAAACAGAACGAATTACCTTTGTCATTATGCAAAATTGCTTAGATTTTGTCTTTGGGATGAGATTTGCTCTATTTTTTGCATGGTGTGATCACAATCAGTCCTGAGGTTCAGTGGTTTTTTTAGGATGGACTTTTTATTTGTTCATGTGTTTTTTTTGTTGTTTTTTTTTGTTTGTTTTTAATACTTTATTTATTTATTTATTTATTTATGGCTGTGTTGGGTCTCTTAGTTTTCGTGTGAGGGCTTTCTCTAGTTGCGGCAAGTGGGGGCCACTCTTCATCGCGGTGCGGAGGCCGCTCTTCATCGCGGTGCGCGGGCCTTTCACTATCGCGGCCCCTCCCGTTGCGGGGCACAGGCTCCAGACGCGCAGGCTCAGTAGTTGTGGCTCACGGGCCCAGTTGCTCCGCGGCATGTGGGATCTTCCCAGACCAGGGCTCGAACCCGTGTCCCCTGCATTAGCAGGCAGATTCTCAACCACTGCGCCACCAGGGAAGCCCTGTTCATGTGTTTTTACCAAATGTATCTAACAAATAAAACCATGTGGAAGAATAATAAAGCTTTACGTCTTTCATCTAAAGAATAAGTACTTTATTGTGAATACAATGAAATTGGAGAGAAATTCAACATTTAATATGTTTCTACCCAATAATTACAAATACTCTGAGGAGGCTGAATCACTGCAGTGTTCCAAGGTCTGGGACATAGACTGGATTTGGATGAAGATACATGTACTAGATTCTACTAATGGCTTCAAACCTTTACCCCTTCTTGAGTATCAACACCCTTTGATGTGTTACTTCACAGTTCTAATAAAGAGATGGCGTATACTGCCCCACTCTTTGACTTTAAATTCAGTTATGTGACTTTTTTTGGAAAATGGAATGTTAGGGTACATGAGTGACAAAGGCTTGAAAAGTACCAATGCATTTAGGCTTTCTCTCTTGAGCCTCTCCTATGATAATGAGATACCCTAGCTAGTAGGCCAATTCCTGCAGGAAGCTGAGAGTCATGTAGAACAAAACCCGACTGCCCCAGCTGAGCCTAGCGTAGGTTGGTTGACTCCAATTGACCTCCAGATACATAAATGAGTCCAGCTGAAATCAACAGGCTCATCCAAACCCCATCCAGATCAACTGACCCCCACCCAGAAAACCCTTAGATGTGTGATCTAAGTAAGTGCCTTCTTATTATTGTATGTCATTGAAATTTTGTGGTGGTTGTAATGCAGTGGTATTGAAGGCATAGTTAAGGGATACAAGTATCATCAGATAAGCACGGGTGGATAATGACCATGTTTACCAGAGGATGGTAAAAGGAACAGGTGCCACAGCAAGGGCAACTTGTCGGTAGCTAAGAGGCGAATTCAAGTTATAGGTAGGGAGAGTCTTTTTTTTCTTTATAAATGTATTTATTTTATTTGTTTATCTTTGGCTATGTTGGGTCTTCGTTGCTGCGCGTGGGCTTTCTCTAGTTGTGGCGAGCAGGGGCTACTCTTTGTTGAGGTGCTCAGGCTTCTCATTGTGGTGGCTTCTCTTTTTGTGGAGCACAGGCTCTAGGCATGCGGGCTTCAGTAGTTGTGGCACATGGGCTCAGTTGTTGTGGCTCGCAGGCTCTAGAGCGCAGGCTCAGTAGTTGGGGCGCACGGGCTTAGGTGTTCCGTGGCATGTGGGATCTTCCCAGACCAAGTATCGAACCCGTGTCCCCTGCATTGGCAGGCAGATTCTTAACTACTGCGCCACCAGGGAAGCCCGGTAGAGAGAGTTTTAAAAGAAGGACTGCTGTTCAGCAAATAAAGAGCTTAGAAGTTACACTCTGTCCTAACAACAAGTGCAAAGCTAAACAAACTGAAAAATCAACAACTCTTCTTAACGCCTATCAGAGAAATGAGGTCAAAGGACAAACCACTGGCCCCAAATTAACTTTTATAATGTCTTATAGCTCAGATGTGGGCTTGGGAATCCACCTTTGGAATCCTCTCTACCCACTGAATGTTATTACTAACACATTTTATGTGCCATGTTTTGTCTTTCCAGAAATATGCTAGATCTTGCATAAGAGTAAACTACTTACTCACCGTAGGCTATTGCTAAGGCTTATTAAACTTCAAGTCTCATCTGTAGTGGGAAAAGACAACTTTTTCAAGAAATAACAAATTGTAGGAGGTAAGGCTAAAACGAAGGGCTGTCAGCTCTCTCAAGTTTCATCAAGTTAAAACAATATGTCAATATTAACACCTTTTTGGATATGGCTTGAAAACAATTTTTGCTATGAACATCCTTAAAAGGAGCTTAGGACCAGCGAGAAGAAATAGAACAATCATAACAGCCTGACTCAACAAACCCTATTTTGACGTAAAAAACCGTATCAAAGAGAGCATGCGTCAATTAGATTTGCACAAAAACCTAATTTGTTTCATCCACATTCTTGAGATTTTTCTGTTTTATTAGACAACGATTCTTAGTTTTAAGGGCAGAGCGTATACACCAGCTAGTCATCTCTCTGAGCTTCAAAAACTGTTTGGCATGCTGATTTCACCTCCCTCAAGGACTGAATTACAGAATCGAGAAATATAGTAGAGAACTGAGAGTGAGACACTGAGTTGAAATAATGAGCCTGGAAAAAAAAGTCAGAAAAAAATAAGAATCATTAGGGAAAACACCATCTACATGAAATAGACTTTCTATAAATCCCTGAGGAATGCCAGATTCACTCTTTGTATTGAAATACCTCTTCCAGCCAACCTCACCAATACTTTTCGTTTTTCTATTAATTACTTTACAACTGTCTATTAGCGCTCATCTGCTACAACAGGATCCTAGGCAGCCGGGAATCAAGGATTGTGTGAGACCCAGCATCAGGAGGATGGTGGAGTGGCAACCATGCCTCTTTGCCATGGCTTGGGAAGAACAAGAGACAGCACTATGGCCATCTTGATATCTAAGGGTCTTAACAGCCTCTGCCTGTCTCGTGGCAATAGTCAATCCCAACTCCCTCACCCACAAAGAAATTCTCTGGTTTGGAAAAACAAGATGAATTCTTCATTAGGAGGGTACCAAGCTATTATACAAGAGCTATACAGATGGTACAAAACATGGTTTACCTCTCCAAGAAATTTCACTCTAATTGAAGAAAAAAATGATGTACACAAAACTACAGCAATTAAGTGGTCAATTATGTGTTTCAGATTATAAAGGCAATAGATTAGATCAGCATTCAGTAATAATTTCTATTTTCATTCCAAAAGAGTTTGATTGTTAATCCAAGGTTTATGTGCTGCTGTTGTAATAGAAACAGCTGACTAATCAGAGCTGCTTTTACTTGTATGTGACAGTAGTTTCACGTGTGAAAAGCAAGCAAAAAACAGGGGAGAAAAAGGGGGTTAATAGCTAACTACTATTTCAAAATTACCGAATCATACCTCGTTTCTAGCATAAAATAGTAAAACAAAGTTTTTTTCATCTATAGAAATGAAAATTGTAATGTTTCTAGTGAACCTTCCTTTTCTAATATTAAACAAATACACAAATGGAGAGTTAATATTCATATTAAATGCAGGCATTAATTAGGAATTTAATGTTTCTAAAGGATATAAAACAAATTTGCCAAGCATACTAAGGGTACGCTGATATAAGAAAGTTTCATCACTTTTTTTATGCCAGTAAACTATGTTGAAAGAATCTTTAGCAACAAAACCTCTATTTATAATTCGTCTAAATATCTTCTTGTGAGGCCAAGAATAAAATATACTTCCAGGTACAGCAGGCATGTTTCCCTGGAATTTTGCCATTGCTTTTTAGAATGGTGTTAAATATTTTATTTCCATTTATTTTACTGTCTTCTGGCTTTCCCCTCATTAAACCCTCTTGACATATACAAGAAGATATATATCACAAAGAAATTAGTAAATAAGGGAACAATTAACAAGTTGTGATCTCAAGGGAGACTATAATTTGTAATACACAATTATTGATAACACAGAACATTTTAAAGGGTAGTAATATAGGATTGAGAAATGTGTAAGAAATGCTTAGAGGTATACTTTAAATAAACAGTATAAAATTTGCTCAAGTTTTCCAAAATTATATGGCATTTATTATTTTCAGAGAATACAGTCAAGTTTACTTGCTCTTGTTTTTCTTTTTTTGCATTATTATTATTATTATTTAAGCTTTAATGATCCATTGGACTACAGGAAGAAAATCTGTTTTCAGTTTTATCTCATTTTATTCTATTTCTGTTTTTAAATGTGTTTCATAATGTACATAATACATTAATATGATTTTATATATATATATAATTTATAAGTAAATAAATGTGTTTTGGAGAAAAGTGCCCCAAATTCTATTTTTCTTGTGAAAACATGTTCCAAAATTTAGAGGATGACTTCTAAGCCATCAGTTAACATAAACTGTAAAAAGAAAAAACAGAAGAAAACAGTAGCCTGAACATTTAGGAGTAGATTGACATATTGTATTGGAATTATGAAAAAGCAGGAATGAAGTAAAAGAAAAACTGCTCTGTTCCTTTTGTTGAAGAAATGAATGAGAGGGTGAGCCCTGAAGTGACATATTGGTAAAGTAAGCAAATACAATAGCAGTCAAGACTGAGCATAGGGGCAAAAGGAGGATAAATGTGTGAAAATGTTTCCTACATCAGTTTTTGTGTCACACAAATATATGAAATGAATGGGAAATGACAACATAGCCAAGAAAAGCAAACCTGGGGTGATTCAAATGAGAATGGATAAAGGCATTGACATAGTAAAAGAGAGAGAGAGAGAGAGAAAGAGAGAGAAACTCCCTCTTTGAAAACTACCAAAATGCCAAAGCTATTTATTTTTATTTAAAATTAACTAAGATCTGTCCAGAATATCTTCCAAAGATGTGTCTGCCCTCCACCTTGCATTCCCCTACCTTGCTAACACTTACTTCTATCCTCTGCTTCTCTCTGACCCACTCGTGGTCTACTTTCTTGACCAAGGGCTTGGAGAAGATGAAGTCCTTACCCAAGCCTATATTCTCCTCTGCTCAAATAGCTGGTCTCAGCTTAAGAAATATAATAACAACAGTAATATCAGTAACAACTAATATTATGAGCCCATACATTCAGGAATTCTTCTAAGGTAGAGATAATTACCCTATATTACAGATGAGGAAATTGAGGCATATATTGCTCAAAGTAGTCCATTAGTAAGGGCAAGGTCAGGATTCAAACCCATGTATTTTTGGCTCCAATATCTATACTCTTGACTACCCTGCAATACTATCTAACAATATACCAAATAAGTTAATTTTGAATGGATTCCCCATATAATCTTTTCTTTGTATTCCCATTTCTAGGACCTCAACATTCTAAAACCTTTATTTAGATCAAGTAATATTACTATTAGTGGATTAAGCCCAATGTCCAGCTGTTCAAGTGTAAGAGAGTGGAATAAGAGGAAAGGGGAACTATTCCAGTTACAGATGTTATTTCTATGCATTCAGACATAGGTGAAAAAGAAATTGCAAAGTTGGCAGTGCTTCTTTTCCTTTGTACATCTAAAGGCTGTGCCCGGCAGTGTAACCACTAAGCAAAGCCTGGCACAGCTGTTCATTCTTTCTCATCGCCTTTTATCTATGCAGTGCTTTCCCGTTAATGTGAGTCCTTGAAATTCTGAAAGCCAAGTGCTTCATTTCCCATCATTCCACACCTAAGCCAAGTTTCTAAATTGGCTTTGATGTGTATTTAAAATGGCTTGGCATCCTACTGTCATCATTCCCTGGATCAGTCCCACTCTGTGAAACTGTGATATGATTATCACTGTCCCAAGTGAAGAGACCAGCTGCATATGGAACCATGATAATGTCCTTCTGCAGCTTTGGGTTGTTCATGGATTACAGTGATGACTGCTGGGGAGTACAATGTGAATGGGTAAGAGATACATGTTTTGAGATCATGTAGGAGTATGTAGCGATCTTCCTTTTAATCCATAGATTAAATCCATCCTTCAGCCTTAGGGTTTTAGTTCTGAAGTTTTATTTTCATAATAGGGCAGCCAAGCTTAAACACTGCCATATTCAAATGCTTTCTTTTCTGAGGTTGAGGAATAAGCTTAACCTAGGGCATATATTTATATTCTAGATACTGCCTTTTGGTGAGAATTGTCATATTTGGTGAGTAGTTCTTAGTTAATGTGTAATGGATTTATGGAATAGTTTCTTTTTCCAACTAATATACTATTTCAAAGTTTGAATGGCTTTCATGAAAAAACCCCAAATAGAAACTGATCTGTAGTTAATCATTCACCTATGACTGCATGTTCTAATGACATGGTTGTTATTAAAAACACATAACAACAATAATAGCAAAAATAAACACCCAGTTCCTATCCCCCACTCTATCCATAGAATGTAAATAGTGAAAACTTCTCAAAGGTATAGGAATCTATAGTAAACATGCCCCTGCTTTTCATGTGCTGCATGAGATATTGCTCAAAAAAATGTTGTCTCGGTTTTTGTGTTTTAAATAGGTTTTGGCTTTAAATAGGCTGACTTGTTTCTTGAGGTACATGATATCTAACCTTAAGGTAGGCCATCCAAAGCTCTCAGAATTTCTCCCAAATGTCTCTTTTAGATTCTTATCTCAAGCGTGAAACAGGAAGATTAATACTAGAAGAGACCTTGGATCTTAATCCTTACAACTTAATTTCTACATTTTAGAAATGAAAAAAAAAGAGAGAGATTCTATAATAATTCAGTGCCTACTAAATGCAATACACTGTTCCAGTTTTCCAGTTGTAAAGAAAAGGCTGCCCAAGAGATTGTGCCAGACCGCTATGTTTGCCTTTCCATATCCATCCTCTACTCTTCATGCTGCCCTCTGCCCCAAGGCTGACCTGTACAGATAACGTTCACCAGCTCTCAAGCCCATGACCTCTGAGGGGGGTCAGCTAGTGGGGAGCCCTGGCAGAAGATTAATCAGAAGGATGAGGGAGAAAGTAGAGTGACAAGGGTATTATTCCCCTGGACCCCTGGCTTTGCAGGTTCCCCTGACTGACTGCTCAGCTTGACAATAGCCCACTGCTCCTCTCCATGTGTCCCCTCACCTTCCAGCCTCCAATAGCCTCATCCTTCCCTCTTTTCTTAGGGCCTGGTGTTGTGACAGCTTTGCTGTTGCTGGCCTGGGCTCCTGCACTAGGCCCTGTACTTTCCTTATTCCCCCCCCAGACTTTTATTATTAGTCCCCTTGTAAATAAATCCTCCTTAATTTATTCTGAGCATGTTGTCTGTTTCCTTTTGGGATGCTAACTAATACAGAGATGTCAACTCAGATCTCAGGAAGTTTACATTTTAGCTGAATTTCCCAAGGCCATTCAGAAGTGGCACCTTGGGGATTAGAATTAAATTCTCCCAACTCTAAACTGAGATATCATTTAAGTGCCCCATATGGCCCATAGACCAGCTTAAACGGACACAACAGAAGGGCCAGTATGCATACTTTTTCAAATACAAGATTTTTTAAATCTACTGCTCGCGTTTATAAATTAGGAAAATTCATATAAAATACTTAGATTTTTGGTGGAGTTTTATTACTCTCTATGGGAGCAGATTTGAAACTGCCATTTTTTACGCAGGGCTTTTTTCTATAGTCCCTTTTCCCTTTCCCTTGCTTTATTCCCAACCTACTGGTCCTAGTGAGGTTGCAAACATTATCTTGATGTGTTTTCTCTTCCAGAGATGTTTGTATTTGAGAGGAATCAAAAATGTTAACATTAAAAGGTGAATGAGGTATCAGTAGTTGTGGAAGAGCCAGAAAGAGGATTTGTTTGTTTATGTGTTTGTTTTGTTTACTATTTTTACCAGGGAAGAGAGCGGCACACTTTCTGATAGCATGGAAATTATACAACGTTTGAAGGTTCCTGTTTTGGGCAGCAGCCCTGAGAGACTGTGGCTTTTCAGAACTCATTCCCGAGCTATGCTATGGTGTTGATTGTGTGTCCTTACAAGCCTCTCCTCCCTGTCATCAGCATTTCCAGCTCTTTATTTCAGCTCAAAATAGAGATGCTCTAGTACTGTGGTCATCTTCCCCTTGAACATGCTTATCATTACTACAGGTGATAAAAGAGATAATAAAACACAGTAGAAAATTCTCATAACCCAGGATGTCCAGGAACCACACCTGTTTTAGTTTAATAATATTACTGAATCATAAATGCGTTAACTCCAAAAGAACACAATGATTAAAAAAAAGGCGGAGGGAGCTTGTTCCAGCTCCAACATCTGCTGAAGGCATTCTCTTGGATTTCTTTCCTCATTTTATGAATTAAGGAATGAGGATAAAATATACATTTACACAAATACAATTCAAGCCATTAAAATCATTATTACCCTCAAATGTATGTTAATGACTGAAAACCAACTTAAGTTATGCAATATCAGCATGATTTGCATGATACGGCAATCATCCGGTGTAATCAACAGAATTCTTCATGTTTTCGGAGATTGCTTTGCTGGGACCTTACCATATACTGCCAGGCAGATCATCCTATCATTACAGGCCCTTTTCCAGAGCAAATTGACTACAATGGCATTATTTCAAAAGTATACAGTTTTTTAAAAATATCCATATAAATATTGGATATAAGCCATATTTAGTGTCCTAGATGCACAAATCTCTACATATTTTTTTTTGCCAAAGTCATCTGTAGCTCTTTCCTTTACTCATGCTATCATCAGCAATAAATGGCTTCACCTAATATACAGAAACTATCCGGAAACTGGAAATGATATGTGGGAAATGCCCAGTAACAGGTTGTAGTCTCAGCCCTCCTGGAGTTGGGTCTCAAATTTCATCTTATATAGCCTGCCTTAATGAGGTATTGGTAAAGATGGAAAATGTCAGTTCAATAACAAGTTTGACCAAAATCTTATTCTGAAATTTCATAATTGAGTGACCTGGAAACATCATCAAAACTGGAGAATAGTACTAGTCGAATCTACCTTTTTGGGTGTCAGTGTGATTGAAAATATAGCCATATTGTTTGGGATAATAGAAAGTGAATATTTTAGGCTGGAAGACACTTTAGTCATTATCTAGTTAAACTCCCTTATTTTACGGATAAAATAATCGAGCCTTAGGAAGCTTAAGACACAAGCGTGATTTCACCCAACCAGTTAGTAGCAGCACAGTCTAAACCATAAAACAGGTCTTCTGTTTCCAAGTTCACATGTCTTGCAGTCACTTGTATAAAAATTGCTACATAAAAAAATTCAAACAGAATTTTTTGTTTATTATGTGTTTAAAATGTCCAACTATGTCATAGATTAAGTGTAAAATGTTTCTTAATTAGTATACAAAGTGGACAAAATTAATCAACTCTTTGGAAAGAGTGTCAACAAACAGGCAAAATGGCAACTCTTCATTACATTATTAAATGCATTTGACAATTTTTGTCTTTGGCTTGCAATAAGAAAATTTGTGGCAAGACAGAGTTGTTGTTTAACTCTCTAAGCTTGAGGAAGTAAAACAAACAAATGAACAAAAAACATAAAGAAAATATTTTATAATGTATAGACCACATATGAAAAGTAAGAGAGGAAACAAGGCAAAAAAATATACAGGAAGCTCTAGTTAGTAAAAACTGTCAACTATTTAACATAAAGTACAATGTTAGTTAAAGATGGGAAAGGGTTGTTAAAAAAGTCCTGGTTACTGGACTACTGGGGTCAGTGTTTTAGGCTGTCTTTGAATGCCAAATTTAGGCTAACATCTCAATAAATAAAAGGACTCAAGTGATCATTTTGTGAAAATTCACCAATGTTGTAACATAAAAGTTTTTTTTTTAATTTGTGTGAATTTAATGACAATAAATTTCAAAAAAAAAAGAATTTATTCCTACTGAAATAGTAAGTTATCTTTAAGCCTATCAGGCTCTTGATCGGTTTTACTAACAATGAACTTTAGCTGAATATGTCTGTGTCACTGACAATGTCATTCATTTTAGACATTCTGTCTCAATTCATACATCTAATCCCACCACTAAGAAATAAAATCAATAATACAAGGTAACCCTTGGTTTGCAGTTACTAAAATTCAAAAGAAAATATTCAAGTTCCTTCTTAAATCTCCCAAACTGTTTCAGTCTTCATTTGTAACAGAAAATAAATCCTTTAGCAGGTCTGCCAATGCAGATGATAAACTATCACTCAGTCTAATTTGCACTGGAAATAATTATGCAGTCAGCTTGGCATTAAATCATTTAAATCAGTTCTTGAAACTGGAAGTTGAAACATCTTCCCACTGGGATTTTTGCAATAGTTGTTACCCAGTAGCTCTTTGAGACAATTTGCAAAATATGCAGGTAAAGGCACCAAATGGGTTGTTAGCTATGGAATCGTAAATGATGGACAGACCAATACAATGGAATGTCTATTCTAGTAAGTCTCTCTTAGTGGATGTAACAAAGATTTCTAGTGGCCAAATGTATACTCAGTTCACAAATCTAAACTCATTTTAATTCAACATAGAGCTATATTTTAATAGGTTCCAATTAAACCAAATGCGAGTCATCACTATCTGTCCTTGAGGGAAGGAAACATTTTAACAAGATAGTACACTGTAGCACTGAGGATCCCAAGTCATTTTCCAGGTGAACTCCTGAGTGTCTACAGGAGTTCATCAAAGGCTTGCCATGCATTTTATTTTTCATTAGAATATGTGACTACAGAAAGCATATAAATGCTGAATTTACGGTGTGCAGTGAATTGCCACTTTAGTGCTAAAAACCATTTTCAAGAGTTAAGTCTAATCCAAACCACATTTTAATTTCAAATGTAATGAATTAGATTTCGATACTTAAATTTCATGATGGTTGCAAAAAAAATTCCAACATACTAAATTTAAACTCTCAAAGGCTTTAATTTTACTCAGCAATTTGGAATTTTCCTGGCTTTGCTTTGGCTAAATACTATTCTTTCCATTCATAACTGCCTAGTATAACCTACTGAATATCTATTAAAGTAAATAAGATGCAAAATAGATAGATCAGGTTATACAATTTTTAAAAATCATTCTAGTAGCATAGGGTGAATGATACAGCATGATCTTCTGGCAAAACCTTACTAATTTTATACACGGCAGGAATGGATTAAAATTCAGTCTTTCTTAAATTAAAAAAACACACCCTAATTTTCATTGTTTTTCAAAAAATATACAACAAAATAAACATGGCTAACAGAGTATTGCCAATTAGTGGTTATTTGTAACTAGCATAAAGGAATAAATATAAACCATTTGTAGTTAAAATATTAATTTTTTTTGCAAATAGATATTTCTGAAGGCTCCATGTCCATATTTAGCTTAGGTGTAGCACACTATATGTATTATTTATTTGTATATATACTATTAATTTTTCTTCCATTCTTGTTATTGATAAAAACACCTATCTATATATATCTAATATAACTATAAATATCAATATCTATCTATCTACCTATCTATCAAACTATCTTCTAACTATCAAGCCACTTGAGTAAAAGCTCTCTGTCCATATTGGGCAAAATAAATTTGATAAACAAATCTTTAATTGATAAATATTATGATGTAAACTAGAGGTCAGACTCTGCCAAAATGATCACAATCACCATTTTGAAATGATAGTTACTAAGGCGAGAATACAATTATGCAGTTTAATCAGATTGGAATGTGTGAATTAACTGGAAAAAAACAAAAGCTGAAACATAATCAGCAATTAAGATGCAAGTGCTTTTTAGCATTTTAAAATAATAACTACAAAGCTACTCTTTCTGTTTAAATTTTTACTTCACTGACTGATTGTATCCTAGGCTTTTCTTATTGATTGCTGACCTTTTCCTGTCATTTGATGTTAAATACCATGCAATGAATGCATCAAAACGTAACATGGCCTGAAATGGATCAGTAAGTTGAATGTGACCATAAGAAATGGTTCCAATCCTTGACTTAGCAGAGACTAATCTTATTTATAAGGTTGCTTTATTCCATTTCATTTTTCTTAGTACATTCACTTACTAAATACTATAAACAATCAAATTAGCGATGATTTTAGTATTTTATCACCAAAACCTTTGTTTCAATGTTTTATTAGTGAAAGGCAACCACATAGTCTTCTTGATTTTGAAGCCATTGTCCAGTCAACTCCTTTTTATGCCTCAAGCCTTAGGACACACTAATTTTAAGACCATCTCTAAGGCCTTCTTTAGAAGGTGCTTTGATGTTGAGAAGGAAGAAATGGCTAAAGTGTCTTAAGTCTTCTCTTTTGTTAAATATCCCATATTGACAATGATGAGCAAGTAAAATAGACATATGAAATAATACATTTTTGGTATATTCAACCTATGATATAATTATTATGAATGTTCCAGGCATTGATATAATGATATGAAGTAGTTTAAGATCTAGTTAGTAAGACTAGAAAATAAGCCAATAGTGGACTATGAATCATTATTTTATTTAATGATACAATAGTTGGCATTATTACAAAATTGAGAGATGTTTTCTTGTCTTTATGTATGTTGAGACTCTCCTACCTCTCATAGGGAAGGGACAACATTAATGTCCTTATTTAGCTTACTATGATTTATGTCATATACATGTGACTTTTAGACTTGTAATTACAAAAAGAATGATCTACCACAAAAAAGCACTAAGGACTCCTTCATGCTCAGGATCCAGAAAATGAAAACCAAGATCTTATCAATACATAATCAAGCCTCTTTGGTTTTCTTCACTTGGAGTGATGGGATCAATCATTGATTGAACTGACAAAACAGTTATCTAACTGTATAATCTTGTTCAAGACTCATTACGTTGGTTAATAAATGACATGTCAAACTTGAAAACAGTGAAAAACTAGTTTTTGTTTTCTTTTGTTTTAGTTTTTGGTTTTGGGACCATGCAATATTATTCAAATATTCAAAGTTTCCCAACATATGGTAGTGATTTTTCCACAATTCCTTTCTCAAACTTAACTGCATATTAGAATCACCTGGAAAACTTTAAAAACTGCTGATATCTGAGTTCCACCTTCAGAAACTATGATGTAATTTGGATGGCAGCCTGGGCATTGGGTCTTGTATCTCCCCCAGGTGATTATAATGAGCAGCAGACCTGGTATATTTAAACATGATATTCTTATCACAACTCACTGCTGGATTGCCACCCAACTTTTTCAAACGTCTTATTTACTGAATAGATGGTCTCCCTATCCCTCTCTTTTTTCTTAATATAGAATTTTCTATCAAAACTTGAATATGCCTTATATTAAAAAAAAGCAGGAGCTTCCCTGGTGGCACAGTGGTTAAGAATCTGCCTGTCCATGCAAGGGACGCGGGTTCGAGCCCTGGTCCGGGAAGATCCCACATGCTGCGGAGCACCTAAGCCCGTGCGCTACAACTACTGAGCCTGTGCTCTAGAGCCCTCGAGCCACAACTCCTGAAGCCCGGGCACCTAGATTCCCGTGCTCCGCAACAAGAGAAGCCACCGCAATGAGAAGCCCGCGCAAGGCAATGAAGAGTAGCCCCTGCTTATCGCAATTAGAGAAGGTCTGCACACAGCAACGAAGACCCAACGCAGCAAAAATAAATAAATAAAATAAATTAAAAAAAAAAAAAAAGCAATTACTCTGATACGTTTATCCTGTAGTTTTTGTAAACACGTACTTTTTTATATATGTTAGAGACAAGGACAATAACTTGTAGCAGTGTTTATTTTTGTTAAAAGAAACTGATGGAATTGAAGGCCAAGTCACCTTCCGATTGCACAGATTAAACAAGAAAGTATTACATATTTCATCTTTACAAAGCATCTTATTGATTTAAAAAGATCCATACTATTGATAAAGTTCATGATGAAACATATATGTAATAAGGAGACTAAAATATTTATTTTACATATCTACAGTATGTATTGTCCTATTTCTAGATCAACCACAAATTACACAGGAAAATATTTAGGTACATGAAAAAGCTTCAGAACATAAAAAATTAACATTTTGAAAAAAATCACTTGTGAAAGCTCATTAAATAATAACAGTGACAAATAAATAGTTAATCAGCTTTACTTATTAGCTGCTGCCATGAATTTCTGGCATTCCATTCCAAGCGAGGGTCAGCATGCAGGGTATAATTTCATACTATGAGACTGTAAAAAGCTACAGGGCTTATTTTTGAAGTGAAATGTCACAAAGTCTTTCACTCTTTCAAAGGGCGATCACTCTTGGCTGCTAAACTGTTCCCATGAAGATTGCCAGAAAAGCACCTTCCTGAAGTGTTAACCTGAAGATTCATGGCAACAATTTTTTTTTAAACTTTTCAATTCTGAAGAGGTTTTGTTGGGGGGTGGGGGAGATGGTTTGGGAAATGAAGGGTAACTGAGAAGCCCTTTTCCTTTTTAAAAAGTAATGATTCAGTGATGTGTATAGTATCACCAGTCTTTCAAGAACTAATACTACAGGGTGTGTGGAATTAATACTACAGGATATGTGGAATTTAAATGCAAATCCCACTCATGGATGTGCATACATCTTGAAAAACTTGAAAAGAAAAAGCTATTTCCAAAGAAGCTCCTGATACTTAGGACAGCTTGCTGGGTTTGATCAAAGCAGAAAGCATATATTTTCAAGTAAGAAAATAGCAGTGGCAGGCTTGAGTCTTCCTAGCAATCAAATCTGTAAAGCAGATGGTTACCAGTCAGTCCAGTTTGGAGAGTCTGAATTCTAACTCATGCTGTGCTTGCTGGATTTGCTGGCTCTTTTCCGCTCTCTGTGATGCTGGGCTGGCTTGGCAGGCGACATGCTCTCGAAGTTATGACTGGACTCATTGTGCTGCCGCGTGTACCGCTTGCACTTGCAGGCGGTGACCACCGTGATTTTGTAGGTGCGCGTGCTGCCATCTTGGCACTGCAGCTGGATTCTCTGGGTACGCGTTTTGTCATTGACACACCTCCACTCCTGGGAGCTCCTCCTGCTCCAGTACTTTGTTCCATAGCCTCCTCCGATCCAATTGGGGAGCACAGGCAGGGGCAAGCATTCGCCAGCGCACACCAGCTCCTTCAGGGGGCTGATGCTAGTGCACTGGCCGTCAGAGATGTATTTGGTGGAACGCAGTTCCCGGCAACCTACTTGAACTCGAGCTGCAGGAAACAGGAAAAATATATGCATCAGAGGCAAAAAGCAAACGGACAGTTTTTTTTAAAAAAGTAATCTGCAATGACAAAAATAATGTCCAAATGATAGCGAATGGCCAAATAGGAAGCGAACACCTATTTTATTTTCACAATGCAAAACACTGCCTGGATGGTTGTAGAGAAAGCTTTCAAGAAAATTATCAGCTTATATGGCTACAATTTATGGAATAAAATCAACTAGGCCTGATTTTTTTTTTCATGTATAGCATTAGCTAATAGCTTACTGGAGTATATGAAAATCCCATTTTCTTAGGCTTACTCCCCAATAAGTATTAAGCAGGTCTTACATTTATGCGTAAATATTCATTCTTTAATGAGCTAAGGAGGAGTATACTTTAATGTTCTTTTACTCACGGGTCATATTAGTTAATGTCTGCAAGTGCTTTTAATCAGGTTTTTAAAAAAAATCTATTGAGAAAATGTGGAAAATATTTAAATATTGTGTACAATGCAATCCATAATATTTTGTTTCAATTATAAAATTCAGCTGCAGAGAATCATATATACATATGTGTACGTTTGACATTTTGCATATCAAACTTAATAACTGCATTTTAAGCATAAATTCCCAAACTGTCTTTTAAAAACACAAATATTAAAATGTTTAAATGCAAAATGTCACTACACCTCAATATTTAAAGAATATAAAACCCCCTAAATCAGGAACGTATGGTTGCCATAACAACTTGGCTACATTTCCATGAATTTTATGGCAGAAAAATGCCTAACATGTCTGATTTACAACTGCAAAAGGAACTACGGTGTTCGTTTCCTGAATATTGGTCATGGCAAACTTTTTGTTTAGTCATTTGAATTTGATAAGCATGTTCTCTAATTGACTGTTTCTCGTTACATGCCTTACATAATTAAAGCAAAAATTAATCCTGAAATATTTGAGTTTTCCTTTCCATTGCTTTGTTATCTAAACTTGAGAAGAATTGCCTGAAACAAGCTTGGGGGAAAAAATCGAGCCTTGTTAACCAGAAAAATATATATATTTCAAAGTACAGACTGCTGAAATTTAAAAAAATAAAAATTATAAGGGACATTGAAGTGGTCTTGCATAGAATATTGAAAGCTAGTATGAAGTAGGTACTAAATTAGGAGTTTTACTTCAGCTCTGTACCCCAGTACTAGTAAGGTGAGAGATATAGGCTAAAGGGATGTGATAGTTGTGAAAAAATGTAAGATATATGCACATACATCCGTGCGGGTACAGAGTGTGAGACTGAAATTAGAGTGTAAACTAGCTGGCTGGTCAAGGTACTCTGCCTGTCTGATTCTGATTCCATTTCACCTTCCTGCAGCTGCCTTAGGAATGCACCTGGAAACAGCCGGAGATGATTTTGACCTGTCTAGCTTTTTGTTCCTGTTCATATAGAGATTTGGCATTTTTGCAGTGACAGTTCATTGACAATGAATACCCACCACGTTGCTTGGTAATCTAATAATAATAAAGTAGTTCCTGTGTACCTAAAAGCAACCATCCTCATGAAAATTAAAACACCTTGGTTTTCTTAGAAAGACACTAACAGTCACATTTGCTTTGACTTTTCAAAGGTCGAAACTCCTTTTAGCACTTGAATGACGAGTGCTTGAGGACGGGCTAAAGATTTGTGTAAGATTTCTTGTGTACTGTTTCTCTGTGTCTCTCTTAAAACCCTATTACTAGCATGTGAACTCTTCTAAAGGAAAGGAGTGAAGTAAAAGTTAGAAGAAATTTGAATCCCTCTAACTAATGGTCAATGAATGTGTCAATTAAGCAAACAGAAAAGAAGAAAAATATTTTCTATACAAAGTATTATTGTACTGTCATTATTTTATATCTCTAAAGTCATGAAAGTTTCCCCAGTCTCTCACAGAAATATACAGTTACCTAAATTTTGATCTGGTTAATGAGGAATTATTTTGGAGAATATGATTCTCCAATGTTTTCAGTTTTATCCCTCTTTCTCAAAGATCATCATCCAAGCTTCAACTTTTTCACTAGACATGTTTTAGAAATCGGTGTGAGCCATTTTTTTTCCCCAAAAAGCTTCGTTTTTTCCCTTGTGATTTCCCATACATGCTTTGGTTAATTACCTTTATACACTTTACCAGAATTGCATGTCCTGAAATAAACAGAAAACAACCTGAATTTAAACTAGAGCAACACTTTGTAAAAATTCTCATTTTGCATGATTTTAAAGAAGCAACAGTCTAATTCCTGGAAACATTTTCTTTTGGAATGTTTAGAAACTTAAGTCTGCGCCTACATTATCAAATCACTGTTTTAGTAATGTTAACTTTGTAGGGAAGAATGCCAATATACACGTGCAGCAGATTTTCCCAGATTGTTTAGCAAAACATATATGGTTCAGGTTAGTTAGCAATGAAACAGTTCTACAGGAATGCGAGCTAATGCTACCAAATAAGAAAAAACCAAATCCATGGAGGTAAAACACACTTACTGTTCCGATCCAGTCCAGTGTCACTGAAATGCCTGCCTCCATTTCTGGCTTGATTCATCGTGCTGTTGTTGCTGGGCTGTGCTGGAACAGGTTTAACCACATGTGAATAAAGGATTTCTGTGGCATCATTTTTAAAAGCCAAACAGCTTTTCATGAGGACGCATGCAAGGGGAATGAGATAGAAATGAATGGCAGGAGGAAGCATGGTGAGCAGAGGATTTGCTTGGCTGGAGAGCTGGTTAATTCCTTTCCCTCTGCTTCTGCACTGTAACAGTGAAATTCCTCCTCAAGGTTCCCTTTATATATCCACTGAGGTTTGGCATTCATTCAGGTGTAAAGTTGTGTAAAGCTTCAGAGTGAAAACACAGAGAAGGGGTGGGATCCCTACATGACCCTGCAAAAGAATTTTACCAATGGAAGAGAAGACTACAGAAAAGGAGGAGCTTGGTATACAAATTGCCTGAAATTTCAGAGTTGGACTTCATCAGTTGTCTGTGAGCTGAAGCAGACAGACACACTCTACAGCAACTACAGCCCCCCCCCCCTCTGCCATTTCCTTTCCTAAATCTAGTTCACATTCGGGTTTAATTTAAATGAAAATATGCTGCTGTTCATTTGAAGAGATTTACATTCCCACAGTTGTTCTGTATTTGCGATAGGGAGAGGATTCATCCCAGATAATAGGGGGAATTCAGGAGTTTAAATATTGTAGGGCTTGCATGAAGCACCTAATTAGTTAAACATATCTTGTTTCTCAAGACGCAAACCACCATTTTTTTTTTCTTAAATGTATAGGCACAGAGCTAAGATCTTCCCCCTGGACACACTTAAATAATGCAGCTTTGATCTGCATGAACTGCTGCGCTCCTAGGTAAATTATTGCCAGGGGTTCCGTGTGGAGAATAATGAGCATAGCTCTGTTTGCATTAAAGTAACTAATATCAATTTTCATCTTAAAAATGTGACACAAGCGTTAACATTCATTGCCTCATTTTATGTGAAAGAAAGCCATTTCTGACAGATTATTGTTTAGCAAATTCAAGGTAATTTTTACAAGGTTTTTCATTTGCTGCAGAACACGTGTTCTACCTGCATTTACTGAACATTTTGTTCATTACTTCCTTTGGCTCTGCTGCTCAGATAAGAAACATGGTAGTTTTCTGTTTATCCACACAAGGCACAGATGTTCCATTAATTACTACTAGGCCACTAATCTCTATCCTTAAAACAATTATGAAATTCGAACTGATTGGTGGGACATTTTGATTGGAATCACAATTCTGAATCTCTTTTCAATTTTAAATCCATTTTTTTGCACTTTGTGTGGCTATTAAACTGACCTTATGGCATGGATACATCTCTTTATAAACTTTTTCCTATTGTAACTGCTATTCATATCTATCTATCTATCTATCTGTCTATCTATTATCTATCTATCTATCTATCTATCTATCTATCTATCTATCTATCATCAGTCATCTGGGTTTTTCCACAGTGGCACTATCGGCATTTTGGAATAGATACTTCTTTGTTATGGGGGGGGGGGTGGCATTCTGTGAGTTTAGTAGCATACCTGGCTTCTACCCACTAGATGCCAGTAGCACCCCCAGTTATAACCAAAAATGTCTCCAGACATTGCCAAACGTCCCCTGTGAGCTAAAATGACTCCACTTGAGAACTACTTGTTATCTATCTATCTCTATCTCACTACAAAAGAAAGTACAATTAAGAACAAAAGACTAATTATTTAATAATACTAAGGAATAATTAGGAGAAAAATGGTACTGTGGTTTTACTTAAAAACAACAACAGCTTCTCTTTTAGAGGTATATACTGAAATATTCCTAGATGAAATAATATGATGCCTGGAATAAACTTCCAAAACAACATGGGAGGGGGGTAGTTAGGTGTGTGGATGGGGCATGATTTGATGGCTGTTGGGGCACGATTCTGGATATTCTATTCTGTTTACTCTTGTATATGTTCAAAATTCTACATAATCAAAAATTTTCTAAAAACTAAATTCAAAAAAATCAATATATACCTACAAGTAAGTCCCCTACATACGAACGAGTTCGTTCCCAGAGCATGTTCATAAGTCCAATAAAGTTAGCCTAGGGACCCAACTAACACAATTGGCTATATAGTACTGTACTGTAGTAGGTTTATAAAAGTTTTCACACAAATAATACATAAAAAACAGACACAAAATAAAGAAAACATTTTTAATCTTACTGTACAGTACCTTGAAGAGTACAGTAGTACAGTACAACAGCTGGCATACGGGGGCTGCCATCGAGTGAACAGGCAAGAAGAGTTACCCACTGGAGGAGGGAGAGGAGGTGGGAGATGGCAGAGCTGAAGGATCATCAGCAATAGGAGACAGAGGGCAAGCTGCAATTTCACTCACGCCTGATGTTGATGGAACGCATGTTCGAATCTTTGAAAGTTCACAACTTGAAGGTTCATATGTAGGGGACTTACTGTACTGCCAATCTGATCTCTATCTTAGGATTGTATGTAGTCATTTATTCTAACATCCTTCCTGGAAAATAATATATCAGTTTATTCTGTGCACATAGAGATTATAGATCAGACATCCTTCTAAAATAGTAACTATGAAGGATTTCTTATCCTGCTTATCAGGGGACTTCATATTAAATACATGAAGTATGTTAATATTAACCATTGACTGGTAGACCCAATGCCAAAAGGAAGTAGGAGCATCAAAATATCTAATCTCTTCCCCCTACTATTTTTTGTGTCAGGAGGAGGAGATTTGTTTGTTTGTTTGTTTGTTTGGCTGCACTGTGCAGCTTGCAGGATCTTAGTTCCCCAACCAGGGATTGAACCCAGGCTGGGTGTGGAGTCCTAACCACTGGAGGAGGAGAAGATATTTAATCTGCAGTTTAATTATTAGGTTGGGCTAATCAAATTGACCAAATTAACTCATAATTGTTAAATCTGCTCTGTACCTAGTATTCTGTAGGCGCAGCCTTAGGATATCCCCTCGGGCAGGAGCAAAATTAGGAATGAAGGCAATGTGGTTGATATATGTGGACAGGAAAAATTCAGCATTCAGACGTGACTTCTATGATTAGGTTAACAAAATACAGTGACTTTCAGTCTTGCTTGCCTGCTCTAGCCATCTCACTTGCTTCTATGGAAGTCAGCTCCCGTAATGTAAGCTTTCATATGGAGAAGCCTAAGGGGCATGGAACTGATGTCTCTCACCAACATGGAGCAGAGACCCTCAGCCAAACAACCCATGAGGACCTGAATTCTATCAACAACCACATGAGTGAGGTTGAAAGCAAATCTCTCCACAGCCAGTCCTTCACATGAGGCTGTAGCCCTGGCCTACACCCTAATTGCAATCTTATAAGAGACTTTAAGTCAGAAGCACCCACAGAAACTATGAAATAATAAAAGTTTTAACTAAGTTGGGGTAATTTGTTACACAGCCATAAATAATTAACACAATATTATCTGCTTAAAAATGAAGAAATAGTAATTAAGCCATTCATTTTGTGAAGAATGCTAGGACCTCAAAAACATGGAATCATTTAATATGGTGACTGAGTAACTTTCATTCTTTGGGCAAGCTTTGAAACTTATTTTCCATGTCTCGGCTGAGTCATCAATGTGATGTCATTATTAATAATCAAATAATGATATCAGAATTACTACTATTGGTCTGATATGCAAAAGCTTAAAAGTAATTTTAGTACTCTAAAATAGTATTGTTTATTATGTGACTCTTGGCACTGGAATCAGAAAATCTGAATTTGAATCTTATTTCTGCCATTTATAATCTGTATGAACTTGGATGTATTTCCTGAAACTCTCTTAAGTCAGTTCCTTCAACTGTAAAACATGACCAAGCTTACCTACCTCACAGAGGGATAAGAAAATGTGAACATGTCTAGAACAAAACCTGGCCTGGAAGAAATGTGGAAAACATAGTCACTGAATATGAGTCTAAGCCTACTGTTTCTCATTAGAGTCTTTGAACTTAAAAATGACCTTGGAAAAAATAGAAAAGTCTCAAATAAATGCAATTATACTGTTTAAGGTGGGGAACAAAAAGTCATGAGAAAGGATTAAATATGAAATAATGAGTAAATATTATTTGATTAAGAAAATAATTAGCCTGACTTTTTATCTTTGACAAGAGAAGAATCAGAATCAGTATACACAAAACATATTTATCGAATGCAATATCTGGTGAGCTATATCTGGTCCTCTATGGATTTAAACTATTTTCAGAGAGCTCCAGTTAATAAGATAGAACTTGTAAACTGGAAAAGTAGCCATCATTAGTTTAGAAGAAAATAAAAACTACTTATAAACTCTTCCTTCATAAAAATCCTTGAAAAGAGGATGGGCTAACATCTTGCATTTATCTCATATCAACATGTGTTGGAACCAGTGTTTATCATACCTGCTGTAGTCCAGGGACTGCAGAGCTGAACGAGGCGTGGAGCCTGCCCTCTTCCCTTTCCCAAACGTTCCTCTTCAGAATTCCACTAAAGGAGCTCCCTTTTTTTTTTTTTTTTTAGTTGTTTTGTTTGTTTTTTTATACTGCAGGTTCTTATTAGGCATCAGTTTTATACACATCAGTGTATACATGTCAATCCCAATCGCCCAATTCAGCACACCACCATCCCCACCCCACCGCAGTTTTCCCCCCTTGGTGTCCATATGTCCATTCTCTACATCTGTGTCTCAACTTCTGCCCTGCAAACTGGCTCATCTGTACCATTTTTCTAGGTTCCGCATACATGCATTAATATACGATATTTGTTTTTCTCTTTCTGACTTACTTCACTCTGTATGACAGTCTCTAGATCCATCCACGTCTCAACAAATGACTCAATTTCGTTCCTTTTTATGGCTGAGTAATATTCCATTGTATATATGTACCACATCTTCTTTATCCATTCGTCTGTTGATGGGCATTTAGGTTGCTTCCATGACCTGGCTATTGTAAATAGTGCTGCAATGAACATTCGGGTGCATGTGTCTTTTTGAATTACGGTTTTCTCTGGGTATATGCCCAGTAGTGGGATTGCTGGGTCATATGGTAATTCTATTTTTAGTTTTTTAAGGAACCTCCATATTGTTCTCCATAGTGGCTGTATCAATTTACATTCCCACCAACAGTGCAAGAGGGTTCCCTTTTCACCACACCCTCTCCAGCATTTGTTGTTTGTAGATTTTCTGATGATGCCCATTCTAACAGGAGTGAGGTGATACCTCATTGTAGTTTTGATTTGCATTTCTCTAATAATTAGTGATGTTGAGCATCTTTTCATGTGCTTCGTGGCCATCTGTATGTCTTCTTTGGAGAAATGTCTATTTAGGTCTTCTGCCCATTTTTGGATTGGGGTGTTTGTTTCTTTGATATTGAGCTGAATGAGCTGTTTATATATTTTGGAGATTAATCCTTTGTCCGTTGATTCATTTGCAAATATTTTCTCCCATTCTGAGCGTTGTCTTTTCGTCTTGTTTATGGTTTCCTTTGCTGTGCAAAAGCTTTGAAGTTTCATTAGGTCCCACTTGTTTATTTTTGTTTTTATTTCCATTACTCTAGGAGGTGGATCAAAAAAGATCTTGCTGTGATTTATGTCAAAGAGTGTTCTTCCTATGTTTTCCTCTAAGAGTTTTATAGTGTCCAGTCTTATATTTAGGTCTCTAATCCATTTTGAGTTTATTTTTGTGTATGGTGTTAGGGAGTATTCTAATTTCATTCTTTTACATGTAGCTGTCCAGTTTTCCCAGCACCACTTATTGAAGAGACTGTCTTTTCTCCATTGTATATCTTTGCCTCCTTTGTCATAGATTAGTTGACCATAGGTGCGTGGGTTAATGTCTGGGCTTTCTATCTTGTTCCATTGATCTATGTTTCTGTTTTTGTGCCAGTACCATATTGTCTTGATTACTGTAGCTTTGTAGTATAGTCTGAAGTCAGGGAGTCTGATTCCTCCAGCTCCATTTTTTTGCCTCAAGACTGCTTTGCCTATTCGGGGTCTTTTGTGTCTCCATACAAATTTTAAGATGATTTGTTCTAGCTCAGTAAAAAATGCCATTGGTAATTTGATAGGGATTGCATTGAATCTGTAGATTGCTTTGGGTAGTATACTCATTTTCACAATGTTGATTCTTCCAATCCAAGAACATGGTATATCTCTCCATCTGTTGGTATCATCTTTAATTTCTTTCATCAGTGTCTTATAGTTTTCTGCATACAGGTCTCTTGTCTCCCTAGGTAGGTTTATTCCTAGGTATTTTATTCTTTTTGTTGCAATGGTAAATGGGAGTGTTTCCATAATTTCTCTTTCAGATTTTTCATCATTAGTGTATAGGAATGCAAGAGATTTCTGTGCATTAATTTTGTATCCTGCAACTTTACCATATTCATTAATTAGCTCTAGCAGTTTTCTGGTGGCAGTTTTAGGATTCTCTATGTATAGTATCATGTCATCCGCAAACAGTGACAGTTTTACTTCTTCTTTTCCAATTTGTATTCCTTTTATTTCTTTTTCTTCTCTGATTGCCGTGGCTAGGACTTCCAAAACTATGTTGAATAATAGTGGTGAGAGTGGACATCCTTGTCTCGTTCCTGATCTTAGAGGAAATGCTTTCAGTTTTTCACCATTGAGAATGATGTTTGCCGTGGGTTTGTCATATATGGCCTTTATTATGTTGAGGTAGGTTCCCTCTATGCCCACTTTCTGGAGAGTTTTTATCAGAAATGGGTGTTGAATTTTGTCAAAAGCTTTTTCTGCATCTATTGAGATGATCATATGGTTTTTATTCTTCAATTTGTTAATATGGTGTATCACATTGATTGATTTGCGTATATTGAAGAATCCTTGCATCCCTGGGATAAATCCCACTTGATCGTGGTGTATGATCCTTTTAATGTGTTGTTGGATTCTCTTTGCTAGTATTTTGTTGAGGATTTTTGCATCTATATTCATCAGTGATATTGGTCTGTAATTTTCTTTTTTTGTAGTGTCTTTGTCTGGTTTTGGTATCAGGGTGATGGTGGCCTCATAGAATGAGTTTGGGAGTGTTCCTTCCTCTGCAATTTTTTGGAAGAGTTTGAGAAGGATGGGTGTTAGCTCTTCTCTAAATGTTTGATAGAATTCACCTGTGAAGCCGTCTGGTCCTGGACTTTTGTTTGTTGGAAGATTTTTAATCACAGTTTCAATTTCATTACTTGTGATTGGTCTGTTCATATTTTCTATTTCTTCCTGGTTCAGTCTTGGAAGGTTATACCTTTCTAAGAATTTGTCCATTTCTTCCAGGTTGTCCATTTTATTGGCATAAAGTTGCTTGTAGTAGTCTCTTAGGATGCTTTGTATTTCTGCAGTGTCTGTTGTAACTTCTCCTTTTTCATTTCTGATTTTATTGATTTGAGTCCTCTCCCTCTTTTTCTTGATGAGTCTGGCTAATGGCTTATCAATTTTGTTTATCTTCTCAAAGAACCAACTTTTAGTTTTATTGATCTTTGCTATTGTTTTCTTTGTTTCTATTTCATTTATTTCTGCTCTGATCTTTATGATTTCTTTCCTTCTGCTAACTTTGGGTTTTGTTTGTTCTTCTTTCTCTAGTTTCTTTAAGTGTAAGGTTAGATTGTTTACTTGAGCTTTTTCTTGTTTCTTTAGGTAGGCTTGTATAGCTATAAACTTCCCTCTTAGAACTGCTTTTGCTGCATCCCATAGGTTTTGGGTCGTTGTGTTTTCATTGTCATTTGTCTCTAGGTATTTTTTTATTTCCTCTTTGATTTCTTCAGTGATCTCTTGGTTATTTAGTAACGTATTGTTTAGCCTCCATGTGTTTGTCTTTTTTACGTTTTTTTCCCTGTAATTCATTTCTAATCTCATAGCGTTGTGGTCAGAAAAGATGCTTGATATGATTTCAATTTTCTTAAATTTACTGAGGCTTGATTTGTGACCCAAGATGTGATCTATCTTGGAGAATGTTCCGTGCGCACTTGAGAAGAACGTGTAATCTGCTGTTTTTGGATGGAATGTCCGATATATATCAATTAAATCTATCTGGTCTATTGTGTCATTTAAAGCTTCTGTTTCCTTATTTATTTTCATTTTGGATGATCTGTCCATTGGTGTAAGTGAGGTGTTAAAGTCCCCCACTATTATTGTGTTACTGTCGATTTCCTCTTTTATAGCTGTTAGCAGTTGCCTTATGTATTGAGGTGCTCCTATGTTGGGTGCATATATATTTATAATTGTTATATCTTCTTCTTGGATTGATCCCTGGATCATTATGTAGTGTCCTTCCTTGTCTCTTGTAACATTCTTTATTTTAAAGTCTATTTTATCTGATATGAGTATAGCTACTCCAGCTTTCTTTTGATTTCCATTTGCATGGATTATCTTTTTCCATCCCCTCACTTTCAGTCTGTATGTGTCCCTAGGTCTAAAGTGGGTCTCTTGTAGACAGCATATATATGGGTCTTGTTTTTGTATCCATTCAGCCAGTCTATGTCTTTTGGTTGGGGCATTTAATCCATTCACGTTTAAGGTAATAATCGATATGTATGTTCCTATGACCATTTTCTTAATTGTTTTGGGTTTGTTTTTGTAGGTCCTTTTCTTCTCTTGTGTTTCCCACTTAGAGAAGTTCCTTTAGCATTTGTTGTAGAGCTGGTTTGGTGGTGCTGAATTCTCTTAGCTTTTGCTTGTCTGTAAAGCTTTTGATTTCTCCATCAAATCTAAATGAGATCCTTGCCGGGTAGAGTAATCTTGGTTGTAGGTTCTTCCCTTTCATCACTTTAAGTATATCCTGCCACTCCCTTCTGGCTTGCAGAGTTTCTGCTGAGAAATCAGCTGTTAACCTTATGGGAGTTCCCTTGTATGTTATTTGTCGTTTTTCCCTTGCTGCTTTCAATAATTTTTCTTTGTCTTTAATTTTTGCCACTTTGATTACTATGTGTCTCGGCGTGTTTCTCCTTGGGTTTATCCTGTATGGGACTCTCTGCGCTTCCTGGACCTGGGTGGCTATTTCCTTTCCCATGTTAGGGAAGTTTTCGACTATAATCTCTTCAAATATTTTCTCTGGTCCTTTCTCTCTCTCTTCTCCTTCTGGGACCCCTATAATGCGAATGTTGTTGCGTTTAATGTTGTCCCAGAGGTCTCTTAGGCTGTCTTCATTTCTTTTCATTCTTTTTTCTTTATTCTGTTCTGCAGCAGTGAATTCCATCATTCTGTCTTCCAGGTCACTTATCCGTTCTTCTGCCTCAGTTATTCTGCTATTGATTCCTTCTAGTGTAGTTTTCATTTCAGTTATTGTATTGGTCATCTCTGTTTGTTTGTTCTTTAATTCTTCTAGGTCTTTGTTAATCATTTCTTGCATCTTCTCAATCTTTGCCTCCATTCTTATTCCGAGGTCCTGGATCATCTTCACTATCATTATTCTGAATTCTTTTTCTGGAAGGTTGCCTATCTCCACTTCATTTAGTTGTTTTTCTGGGGTTTTATCTTGTTCCTTCATCTGGGACATAGCCCTCTGCCTTTTCATCTTCTCTATCTTTCTGTAACTGTGGTTTTTGGTCCACAGGCTGCAGGATTATAGTTTTTCTTGCTTCTGTTGTCTGCCCTCTGGTGGTTGAGGCTATCTAAGAGGCTTGATGGGAGGCTCTGGTGGTGGGTAGAGCTGACTGTTGCTGTGGCGGTCAGAGCTCAGTAAAACCTTAATCCACTTGACTGTTGATGGGTGGGGCTGGGTTCCCTCCCTGTTGGCTGTTTTGCCTGAGGCAACCCAACACTGGAGCCTACCCGTGCTCTTTGGTGGGGTTAATGGCAGACTCTGGGAGGGCTCACACCAAGGAGAACTTCCCAGAACCTCTGCTGCCAGTGTCCTTATCCCCACGGTGAAACAGAGCCACCACTCGCCTCTGCAGGAGACCCCCCAACACCAGCAGGTAGGTCTGGTTCAGTCTCCCCCAGGCTCACTGCTCCTTCCCCTGGGTCCTGATGCACACATTACTTTGTGTGTGCCCTCCAAGAGTGGGATCTCTGTTTCCCCCAGTCCCATCAAAGTCCTGCAATCCAATTCCCACTAGCCTTCAAAGTCTGATTCTCTAGGAATTCCTCCTCCCGTTGCCTGACCCCCAGGTTGGGAAGCCTGACGTGGGGCTCAGAACCTTTACTCCAGTGGGTGGACTTCTGTGGTATAAGTGTTCGCCAGTCTGTGAGTCACCCACCCAGCAGTTATGGGGTTTGATT
Source organism: Balaenoptera ricei (assembly GCF_028023285.1). NCBI lineage: Eukaryota > Metazoa > Chordata > Mammalia > Artiodactyla > Balaenopteridae > Balaenoptera > Balaenoptera ricei. The sequence goes on from NC_082647.1 coordinate 70,487,170, forward strand.
TTACTCTGATTGCGCCCCTCCTACCGTCTCACTGTGGCTTCTCCTCTGTCCTTGGACGTGGGGTATCCTCCTTGGTGAAGTCCAGGGTCTTCCTGTCAATGATTGACCAGCAGCCAGTTGTGATTCTGGTGCTCTCGCAAGAGGGAGTGACAGCACGTCCTTCTACTCCGCCATCTTGGTTAATCTCCATCTAAAGGAGCTCCCTTGACCTGATCTTCCTGTATCACTCTCTTCCTTCTTCACCACCTTTCTCAGTTGTCTCTTTATTTTTATTTTGCTTAAATGCTTTCGGTTTATTATGTAAATATTCCTTTTCCTATAAGCTTCCTCAACAGAGATAATATTAATTTAGATAATACTGCTTATAATCCAGTGTAACCTGATGTAAAACCCAAGTGGATATCTGGTGGATATATTTCTCGGTAGAACTTCTCAGTCTTGGCACTACTGATATTTTCGGCTGGATAATTGTTGTTGGAGCTATCCCCTATGTTCTGGGATGTTTAGCAACATCCTTGGGCTCTACCCACTAGATGTTAATAGCACCTCCCTCACCCAGTGGTGACAATCAAAAACAGTCCTCTGGTGTGCAAAATCGTCCCAGGTTATAAACTACTGGTCTAGGCAAATTCTCCAGTAAATTTCCTAAAAATGGCAGCACGCTGCTCTTAAGGAAAACCTCACATGCAAGCTCTAGGGAGCAAGTTAGGACAGTAGGGATAGGGTTTCCATCTGATTGTACAAACTAGGGCGAGTAGTAAGTTGTCCTTTTTATTGGCATTTGCTACCTTGCTCCGTAGGAATTGATGTCCTCATTCTGTACATTTGGCTCACACAAGTACCTAAACTCAATTTGACCAAGGCTGGCAGCATATTAAATATCCTTTTTTTTTTTTCATGGAAAGGCATTTTATTTTAAATATAGCAGTGTGTACATGTCAATCCCACACTCCCAATGTATCCCTCTCCCCCATAACCATAAGTTTGTTCTCTAAGTCTGTGAGTCTGTTTCTGTTTTGTAAATAAGTTCATTTGTACGATTTTTTTAAGATTCTGCATATAAGCAATATCATACGATATTTGTCTTTCTCCTATTAAATATCCTGCCCCCAGTGGTGCCTGGGAGCTAGAATTAGTTTTGTTCCACAAGCCTAATAGTTGTTCTAAAACCACGTTTTACGTGGGAGTTTGCTAGATATGCAACTTCTAGGCCTGATCTCAGGCCAGAATCAGAATCCCTTGGGGTGGAACCCAGGAACCTGTGTTTTAGCAAGCTCTCCAAGTCATTCTTATGCGTGCTAAAATTTGAGACATACTGTTCTCAAATCACATGTGCCCTCCTAACTGTGGCCTGTCCCCATAGTCTCCATCACAGTCACCTCATCTATTTTAACTGGGCCTCCACCTCAGAGTCTTCCAGTTTGCACAGTCAGATGGAAGTCCTGCCCTAAAGCTCAGCCCAGCTGACCAAAACCCGACCCCTTTTTCTCTTCCTGCATTTATTTCTCCCCACAGACTGGATGCTCTCAGTGGCCCCCAGTGACTGATTAATGCTTTGTTCCACAGAGATGGTCACAACAATTACTACCTACAGTGATGTTATTGCTCACAAAAATTTTGGCAGTCATATCTGATTCTCTCAGATATCAGTGTGAACTCAGATTTAGGCAAAATACTTCAACCACTGTGATTTTGATTGTTTTCCACCAGCCCCTGGAACATACCATAGCCACGTCCAGCTCCTAGACTGGTCAACATGCAGTCTGGCTTCACTCTTTCCTGAGGAATCTCTTACTCAAGCACCAGCGGGTGTCATGGCCAAGCCAGAGATGGTAATAACTTACATCACCAATAGAGACTTAACAGTTGGTATTTCCTTGGTATGTCAGAAAATTGGAGAAAAAAAGGAATTCAGCAGAGCATTTGGCCCAACAATGCCACCGTCTTTTCTGGGAAATAAAGTTGTTATAGACATTTCTAATTTCAATTCTGATTTTTTTTTTTCTTTTTGGCCATGCTGCATGTTATGTGGGATCTTAGTTCCACGACCAGCGATCGAACCCACGCCCCCTGCATTGGAAGCGTGCAGTCTTAACCACTGGACCGCCAGGGAAGTCCCTCTGATATTTTTAATGAAGTGATTTGCCTCTTAGTTATGTACAGATGGAAGCTGTGGTGTAGAGGATTCCACAGCAACAATGTAGCTGGAGTGAAGGGAACGTGATCGGGAATATGGGAAAAAAGTTTGACTACATTGATTGGAAAGGTAGATTGGAGCAGATCATGGACTACAGCCCTGTTTTGTAGGTTTAGAAGTCTGGACATTATTTGGTGGACAATGGAGAGCCATTGAAGGATGTGTGGTGTGTTTGTGTGGGTGGTAGATTTTTATTTTCACAAAGTAAAAATGCTGTGTAACTTATACCGAGGTAAAGTGATAGAACGTTTCCAGTACCCAGAAGTTCCCTTCCTGTCCTTTCCTTGTAACCACTTCCTTCCTCCTCTCTAAAAATAAACCACTATTCCGATTTCTGACACCAGTTATTAGTTTTGCCTGTTTTAGAATTTGATTTAGAAATGACTTTTTTCACTGTTGTGTACTACTACATTGCATGGACATCCACAGTGTATTTATCCATTCTAGACTGGATTGATTCCAGCTTTTGGCTATTATGAATAACACCTCTCTAAACATTCTAGTACTTGTCTTTTGATGCATATAGGCATACATTTTTGTTGGATATATACCTAGTTGTGAAATAGATGAGATACAAGATGTGTGTATGCTCATCTTTAGCAGATAATACTGAAGAGTTTTCCCATGTGATTTTTAAATTTTTATTTTTTAATTTATTTGGCCGTACCGTGCGGCTTACAGGATCTTAGTTGCCTGACCAGGGATTGAACCCACTCCCTTGGCAGTGAACGTGCGGAGTCCTAACCATTGGACCACCAGGAAATTCCCTCCCATGTGATTTTATTAAATAAAATTTCTACCAGCCCTGACGGATTTCCCCTGACGGGGAAAGGACAAGATCAACACGATGTTTCAGGAGACTGAATCTAGCTGCAACCTCTGGGATGGTTTAGGTGTGGTTTTATTGCAACACAAGAAGGGGGAAACAGTGTTGCAAGAGCTCAGGTGAAAAAAGATACTGGGGCTTCCCTGGTGGCGCAGTGGTTGAGAATCTGCCTGCCAATGCAGGGGACACGGGTTCGAGCCCTGGTCTGGGAAGATCCCACATGCCACGGAGCAACTGGGCCCGTGAGCCACAACTACTGAGCCTGCGCGTCTGGCGCCTGTGCTCTGCAACAAGAGAGGCCGTGACAGTGAGAGGCCCGCGCATCGCGATGAAGAGTGGCCCCCGCTTGCCGCAACTAGAGAAAGCCCTCGCACAGAAACGAAGACCCAACACAGCCAAAAATATAAATTAAAAAAAAAGAAAAAAAAAAAAAAGATACTGAACTTGAAGGAGAGAGGAAAGGCTAGGACAGAGATTAGAGATACTAGGGAGGTAGGTTGGTAGGTGATCGGAAATGAAGGCAAAGGTAAAAATAAAGTTTTAAAGCTGGGTCATGGAGAGACTGAGGTGTCAGGAGAACCAGGGTTGCACAGCAGAGTTTAGAGTTTAATAACGAGTTTGGGCTGAGTTAGAATGAGGTTAGGGTGCTGATAGGAATCCAGAAGAAAGTGTCTTAGACAACTGGAATCAGAGCTCAAGAAATCTGTCTAGCGGCTGACATCAGTTTCACTAGGATGCTTTGCTGTAACATTAGCACAATAGAACTTGGTTTAGAAACACTTTGTCAAATAACACTAAGACTTTCATTTATATATCTACTGCCTTCTAATCATGCCCCTAGGCTTTTAAAATCTAACTCCCTACTTTCTGTAATTCCCAAGGAGGATGAAATATTGTATACATACATTCGTGTTACCACCCCTCCCAAGTCGGTCCCCAACAGGTGTTCTCCTGGCCAGTGTCCTTTGAGCCAACAGAATGAGACTGAGTTCAATTCAGAAGCAAAGGAAAGTTTTATTCTTTGATCAGAGAATGGAGACGTTCAACCTCCCGCTCTAGAGCACACACTCTCCCAATAGGTCCTGGGCGGAGCTGCTTTATAGCGTCTCGTCAGGGGCAGGGGGCGGAGTTCGCGCTTGGCGGGCGCAGCTGTGCTGCTCGCTCCAGATCACAGCGTCGGGTGCAGCGTCTCTGCGCACGGCCCGCGGCCGCCATCTTGAATTGCGGGGTCGTGCCCCGCGCTTCTGCACCGGGGTCTCTAACTGAGGTGTCGGCTGCAGCGTTTCACGCTCCGAGTTCTGGCCTGAAGTGCCGGGTGACAGTCCTCTGCCCGCAGTACCCTGTAAGCGTGTGAAACTAGACTGAGCACAAAGGAAAAGAAACAAGGTTAGACTTTATTTTATTACCTGGATTCTATTTTTATTTTTATTTCCTGAGAATTGTTAAGGGCCTTTGCCAGTGACGTTTGTATAGGCTTATCAGATGAATGCCCTGTGTTTTATGTGAAACCATAAACATTTTTCAAGATTTCCTCTTCTTTTATTTCCCCCGCAAAACCACTGGCTTAGTTCGAGTTTCCATCGTTATTTTCCTGAACTACTCTTTCCATAACTTTTTAACAGATCTCTTGTCTTCTCATCACCCTAAAATGCACTCTCCACAGTGAGATCCAGAATTACCTTTTAAAAAGGGGAGTCTAAACACCTCATGTAAAAGTGTCATTTGCTCCTTTTACTTGCAGAGCAAACACCTTCATAAACCAGCTACCCTCATTTCATGCCACCCTCTTACTTGTGTTTTATGCTTTGGTAGTAGTTTCTCATGCTCATCATTCAATTTAACGCTTTCAGGCCTTTCATTCCTGTAAGTGTTACTTTCATAATTCAAAACTCTGCTCTTTACCGTCTTCCTTGAATATATAATTTAATCAAACAATGAGAAACAAGGAAAAGGACAACTGAGGCAAAGGAAGCTTTTCTGAACATTCGGTAGATGGATCTCTGAGAATTATGTACTACAGTTTAAAATAATATAGACATTTATTTTAATTTCAGTAAAATTGTGTGTTTTACATTTCCAGCCCTAAAATACTGCAAAACACATTTAAGATCAGTAAAATAATTTAAAATATAATAGTATGAAGTATTAAAATATTAGAAAGAAGAGTACATGTAGATTTTCAGCATGCAATATTTACTTAATTCATGAAGTTTGAAAGAATACTGCTTTAAATTTTCAAATTTTCTGAATGCATATCCTTTTTAATGCTCTCATGCCATTAACAAGAAAATTAACATGATTACTTAATAATACTTAAACTCATTTTAAAATGTATTGAAAAAAAATGTATTGAACAAATACAAAAATTATTGTATTATGGAAAATGTTCACATCATCAGATTTCTACTCTTTTAAAAACTGAGGTTATGAAATAGTGAATATAACATATGCATGTTGTAAAAAATGTCAACAGTTCATTAAATAGGATAAAATTCACCTCTTCCCATCCCTCCTCCAATGCTGTTCTCCAGAGATAATCACAGTTAAGAGTTTCTTGTGACGTCTTCCAACATTTTCTGCACTTACAAGAACATTTAGTTATACATGTATATGTGTGTTCATACAAGTATGTTTTAAATTTTTTTACGTAGACTGGATCATGATATTCATATGATTTCTCAAATTACATTTTGTACTTAATGACCTATCTTGTACATTTTTTATATCAGAATGTACAGATTTACCTCATTCTTTTTAAGCCTTGCATTGAATGAGTTGTATGGATGTGACACAAACTATTCATCCAGTTCTCTATTGATGGCTATTTAGATTATGTTTAGATTACCTCCTTTATAATTGTGGCGGGATATTTGTTGTGTACAATTATTGTTTCTAGCCCCAAGTTTTCCCCTTTTCCTTCATTCAGGTAGTTGAGGAGGGGGTAGAATTGGGAATGGAAGAGTAAGGTTGGTTATGTGTACTCCACGAAAGACCAGAAGCCAAGCCTTACTCCTTGACAGCATGCCAGACAGGTGGCTAGCCTACAGAAAGGCAGGGTAACCACATTCGTTAAAGATTCCAGCAGGAAATGTAATTCCAGAGCCTCTGGCCCTGAAGGAAGCATGTAGACTGGACATGAAGAGCCCAGTAGTGACCAACAGGAAATGATTGCTAATGAATAGAGCCTAGGGGAACCTCACCAGTGCCTTGGCCATATGGAGGAAACTTTGCAAAGTTCTTGTTAGGGGGCTGGTGGGCGAGGGGCAGGGATGAAAGGAAAATGAGGGTCAGAGTTCTAAATTTAATTGATTTTAAAATATAAAGAAATACAATATATATTTTTTGCACATCTAAGCTTCTAGACCAGAATTCATACCACCTTTGAAAACATTTAGATATACCTTGATATATTTAAAGTTGCACTTTAATTTTGGAGGCTTTTTATCCATAGAGAACAATTCTTCTTCATTGATTACAGAAAAAATTCCCATTTGAAATAATGTTTTTTTTAATCTTGACATCATTACATGTGGAATTTTGTGATATCCATTTGTTCTTTCAAAATGTAATTCCAACAAAAATAAACCATGCCTTTATTATAGTCTCAAGTTGTTAAGGATTTATTATATCATTTGGATGTCATACTTACATCAAGCATAGTTTAGAACACATAATATGAAATGATAAAACTTAATAGTCTATTTTGAAGAGTAAAAAAAAAAATTTATTTATGGAAAAGTCATGCTTTTACTATGACCATTGCATTTTTGTTTGCAATTGCTTTTACCTTTAATTGGTACTTTTGCAGTCTTTATTGAAGGCTTTAGCCTGGTTTAAGGTTGGCCAAAGATTAAGTCAATTAAAAATCTCATGGAAACAATTTAATGATTATTCTCTGATTAAGAAGCACTGATTAAAATTGTTTTTAGAAGGAAAGACGGAAAAAAATCCTGAAAATGCCTTATGGCTTAGAATTTTATTATGTCAACTAACAGTTTATATTGTCTTCAGGCCTAATTCTCTAGCGTGTTTATATAGCATTTGGGGGCTGTTGACCTGACAGTGCCTGGGGAGGCAAGTCTCCTCTGAAAAACAGCCAAAGAAGAACTTGAAACAGACGGGGGAAGGCCCGCTCCTGCCAGGACACTGCAAGCTGTTTAGTGACCGTCTAGATGTTCTGCTAGTTTTGTTGCCATACTTGGTAGTCCTGGGAATCTGGCTAGTCTCAGAAGTTGAGCAAAACAAAATACAACTGTGCACAGCCACGCCCTAGGGTGACTGTCTCCAAATACCATACAAGTCCAAGGCTGAAGCACTTGAAAGGCTTGTATCTCTGCAGATCAAATCTTCATCAGATTGAGCCTTTAAAGACAACCCTTAAGCACATAAATGTTGTCATTTACGGCACTGTTTCAGCACTATTTTACCTTTCCAATTATAAAGGTGGCTAATGCACATGATAATTACAGTTCCTTAAAATTTATGCACTCTCAAGCAGATCAGCTCAGAAATGTTGGCACAGTTTCAGGGTTCCTTAACAACTGCTTGCCAAACCACTCTTTGATCCAGTGAAATCATCACATGATTCAAAACAAGGCCTAGAGCCTTTCAAGAAGTCACATCTTAAGTCCTCACCTTCATTGGCCAACCTCCCCAGGTTCAACCTAAAAACTGATTTTTTCCTTATCAATGCCAAAGGAGTATGTTTTTTCTCTGTGGGATTTATAATATGCTTTCTTGGTCCCCATTCATTTAGTCACCGTTTTAGCTAACATTTATTGAGTGCTTATGTACCAGAGATTGTGGTTTATCCTGTAGTTTAGAACTAAGCTACCTCCCCTAAATTCACTGCATAAGGTAGCGGCAATCAGTTAAACAGGTAATTACCAAAAAGCGCTATAAGTCAGGGCAGGGTAGAGTAGGAGGACAGACTTCGGGCTCAAAGCCACTGGTGGAGGTCAAAAAGAGTCCCAGTGGAGGTAATTCTGAGTGGAGCATTGAAGAAAAATTAAAAGTAGGTAGATGATAAAAGCAAGTGGGTGGGAGGATTCTAGAGAGAAGAGATGGTGTGCGCACTAAGGTCTGGCAGCAAGAGAAATGGCCAAGTTTAGAAGCTAAAAATGTTTTGCTTGCCTTGAAATGCCTCCCATGGAGTAGCTAGAAAAGAGGTGGGAGAAAAGCATGCCAGGAATTTGAATAACCATTTTTTTGCCCTCCTGAGGAGTTTGAATTTTATTCTAAAGTCAGTGTGGACTTTTAGAAGAATTGTGAGCAAGAAGGTGACTTGACCAGTTTGGAGTTTTGGATAGATGACTCTGAGGGATTGTAGAAGAAAGTTCAATTCAGAAATACTTAGCATATAGTGAGCATATCTCAAATCAAAGTGTTGGAGGACTGAGGAGAGGATCTGGTCCTGAGGACAGTGCTGGACAAAAAAAGACTGAACCATCACTCCTGTGGGTCAGGACTATCATAAAGAAACAACTAAAGAGGAAAAAACTAAAAAGGAAAGGGGAAAAAAAAAATAAGGGGAAATGAAAGCTGGAGGGAAAAGAGGGGAAAGGAGTGGAGGTGATTTGGAAGCAACACTTGCTGCTTAAAGCCTAGCTCTCCAGTCAGGGTTGAAAAGGAGCAGGGAGGAGAGAGTCAAAATATGTGTCAATAGCATTCTATTTCTTTAAAAAAGACACAAATTATTTTCCTTCTTTAAAAGAAACCACTTTATTGAGGTGTGATTCACATACAAAAAGCTGTACATACGTAATATATACAACTTGATAAGTTTGAGGATAACTATATACCCATGAAACCATTAGCACAATTAGGGCCATAAACTTATCCATCACCTCCAAATGTTTCCTCCTGCCTCTTTTTGTTTAAAGGTTTTAACAAATTATTTTCTTTTTCACCTTGATGTCCGAGCAACTAATATCAGTAATTCATGGTAATCTGGCCTGTTCTGAAAATAATACAAAAAAATTCATGAAATTTCTATAAACCTTTCATGATTATAAATTGAATATCATATCCAATTGATTTGGTCAAAAACTCTTTAATGGCTCTCTTTCTATCCCATGTATTTCAAATCTACCAACAAATAATACCCGCTCTTTCCTTAAATTATATCCAGAGTCTAACCACTTCTCACCCTCTCAACTACGACAACCTTGACCCAACCTCTATCCTGGACAATTACGAAGCCTCCTCTACCTACTGACATCCTAGAAGCTGCTAACTCTCCAGTGGTTTTCCATCACCTTATAATGATCCAGAGACTGTGAATGATCTAGTTCCTTGTTACCTGTTTGTCCCCATCTCCTCCTGCTTTCCCGTCTTCTGTCTCTGATCCAGCTACACTGAGACTTTTTGTCTCAAATGCACTATTTGTCCCAGGGCATTTGCATTAGTGGTACCCCTCTGCCTGGGACATTTCTCCCCCAGATATCTTTTGTTCACGTGGCTCTGTAATTGAAAGGTTTTCACCATCACCTTAAGTTAAAATAGCACTCATCACCATTCACATTTTATGTTGTTTACTTTGTTTTTCTCTCCCCACTGCCACCAGCAGAATGTAAACTCCTGGAGAGGAAGGACTTTATTTTGTTCACTGTTGGGTCCCATATGCCTATATCTGGAACAAAGTTGGTGCTCAGTATTTCTTGACTAAATTGATAAACCCATCAGTATAAAATTGTCCCCTTAATAGTACTTTTTTTGCTTTATGTGACACACAGTAAGCATTATTATTTATAAGAGAGTTGTGGTAGAAAACTCAGTCCCTTCTCTACAGATAGATATTACAACATTGCCAGAATCCTGGAGGGTAAACAACTTTAGCATGGAAATGAAAATGCCAGTTACTCAGCAGTGGTTACTCAGAATTTAACATCTTTTCAGGATTTCCAAGTAATCTGAGAATGGGCCAAAGTTCTGTTCCACTCAAAATGGCAATTTTTCAAAGGAAATAACATCTTTGTGATGGGGCAACTCAGAAGTATTTAAGGAAAAAGAAAACTTAAAAAAATCATCCTTACACACTGAGAGATAACCAGAGTTATCACATAGGTGCATCGTTGATAATTTGATTGATATGGTATTGAATTGATGGATTAACTAGGAAGAGTGTTTAACTGAAATCTTTACAACATTTACTCTCTATGCAATATTTTTGTTTATGTATTCCATTTATTTTTGTCCTTAGTCAAGTTTTGTAGTTTATTTATATCTGTCCATACATTTCTTAAATTTAATCATAGGTATTTTATATTTTAGACTGCTTTTGGAATGGGATTTTTGGAATGTATATTTTCTAAATATATATTGAAAAACTACAGAATTTGATAATTGATCTTATATCTGACTTCAGTACTAATACTGTTTAATACTTTTTTAGTTGATCTCAGTATTTCCTGGTAATCACACCATCTATCAATAATAATAACTTTATTCTTCCCTTTTCAGTGTTTTATATTTTTGTTTCCGTCATATATTGCTATTTATTCTTCTGGTTAAAACTTTCCACCAATCTTAATTTCTGTCAGCGATGATGGGCAATCTTGTATTGTTCCTGACTTAGCTAGGAATGAATTTAATATTTCATCTTTAACTTTGGGTATTGGTAGTTGTGTTTTGAATAGAAACTTTTTAGGTGTCTCTAATTCCTTGATAATTTAAATACACTGAAGCAAATATCTTTGTACATAAATATTTGTATATTTTTATTATTTCCTAAAATGGATCCCAAGATGCCAAATTGTTTCCAGAGCTTCATGTACAAACTTATATGCAGTGTATAAGTCCCACTCTTTTTTTTTTTTAATTTTAATTTTTTATTTATTTATGGCTGTGTTGGGTCTTCGTTTCTGTGCGAGGGCTTTCTTCTAGTTGTGGCAAGCGGGGGTCACTCTTCATCGCGGTGCGCGGGCCTCTCACTGTCGCGGCCTCTCTTGTTGCGGAGCACAGGCTCCAGACGCGCAGGCTCAGCAGTTGTGGCTCACGGGCCCAGTTGCTCCGCGGCATGTGGGATCTTCCCAGACCAGGGCTCGAACCCGTGTCCCCTGCATTGGCAGGCAGATTCTCAACCACTGCACCACCAGGGAAGCCCCAGTCCCACTCTTATCAGCATTTAATATTGCCAATTTAAAAATCCCAGCAATTTAATTGATAAAGAATTTTTTTTTAAACACCTTTTTTTTAAAAATTATTATTTATTTGTGGCTGTGCTGGGTCTTCGTTTCTGTGCGAGGGCTTTCTCTAGTTGCGGCAAGTGGGGGCCACTCCTCATCGCGGTGCGCGGGCCTCTCACTATCACGGCCTCTCTTGTTGCGGAGCACAGGCTCCAGACACGCAGGCTCAGTAGTTGTGGCTCACGGGCCTAGGTGCTCCGCGGCATGTGGGATCCTCCCAGACCAGGGCTCGAACCCGTGTCCCCTGCATTGGCAGGCAGATTCTCAACCACTGCGCCACCAGGGAAGCCTGATAAAGAATATTTTTAATCTAATAAGTAAGAAATACTATATGTCTTAATTTCTTTGCTCATTATTGCATTTGGTTCTTTTTTCATTTCTTAATTGGCCATTTGTATTTATTCTGCAAATTATTTATTCCATAGTTTTATTTAGTTGTGACTTCTGAAAATATAATAAAGAGAATGATTCCTTGATTTTTGTATTGTTCATTTTTGCACATTTGTGAATAATGCCAAGTTGCTTTTCAAAAATATTCTCTTGGATAATCTTCAGCCATATGTGAAAGTGCCCATTTCTTTCTACCCACCCCAAACCTGAGAAGAATAACTTTTTTAACTGAATTGCCAATTCAATAGGTGAAAATTGCATATTTGAAACATTTCACTTTCATATCTAAGACTGTTAATAAATAGGACCATTTTTCATGTTTATCATCAGATTTTTTTCTTCCTGCATTATTTGTTCTTGTCTTTAAATTGTATTTACTTTATTCTTTCTATGTATTTGTGAGAGATCTTTACCTATGAAGTTATTTCTATAAATAGGAAGTATTTTTCAATTTGATTTGCCATTTAATTGTGCTGATGGTTCTTATTTATTTGCTGTACTGAGTGTCTCTTGTGCCCCATCTTAAGTCCTCTAGCCTCACCTCTTATTCCAGCCACTGTTGCAGAGTTCATTTCCCTGCTGGCTTCACCTAACTTCTCCTGGGTGCAGCCTGAGAGCATTTACCTGAAGCCTTTGTTCCAGTCCTCTTGCTTCCTGACCTCTCAGTAGCATACACCCAGGAACTCACTTGTACCCATTTTTGCATCCTAAAAATATAGAGGAATCAACAATCTCTGGTTCCTGCTACCTCTGACTAATGAGGTCTGGGGGAAATGGATCTTCTTCTTTAATCCTTCAAGTGGACCTTCTGAGTTATCTCAGAACATCCCTAGGGATAGGGTAAACTGGCACACAGAGGGTGGCCAACAGGATCATGTATCTTTGTATTGACTCTTTCTGCTAACCTGTCCCCCTCCTTCTGTCACTCATTCCTGCTCTCTGGCATCACGTTCCCAAATAAACTGCCCACACATGGATCTTTGTCTTAGACTCTGCTTTGAGGCCAGGTCATATGTGCTTTTACATATAAGCTTTGTCTATGTCTGTGTGTTGGCATGGGTATGTATGACCACATATATACTTCATGTATTTTATTGTTTCTATTTCTTCATGCTTATAAAGGCTTTCTCTATCACCAAGGTCAGATAAAGGTATTTGTGTACATTTTAGTTCTTTATGATTCATTTTCTCATTTTTCTTTATTACATAAAGTCTATTTGCTAAGTAAAAAACACATCATTTACTTCTATCTTTTATAACATACATTATCGGCCACGTTTTTCAAATATAAAGTGCTTAATATTTCAAAGTGTGTTCTTCTTTCTAAATTTATTTTCCTGTATGTTTAGTGATGCTTGGCTAATGTTGCCTGCATATATAGAGTACCACAGTACATCTTGGGTTAAGAGATTTTTTTTTTTAAACATAGCTATTAAATTATTCAAAGGCAAAAAAAAAAAGTTTATTTGTGCAAAGTAGTGATATTTTTTTGTCCCAAATAATTTTTTACAAAATTAATTTTTAAATAAACTTGACTGAACGTCTAGCTTTTTCTCACTGATTTTGACCCTTAACTTTTCAGGGTTTCAGGGGCATTACAGATTAATAAGAATAGACTAATCCTCATATTCCTACTCTTCTTCACACATAATTATGATTTAATTAGCCAAAGATAGATACATATAAATATCCACAGAGGAGGAGCAGATGCATTATATCAAGATGCTTTTTCTCCACTTCCTAGCTGGACTCACAGCCGCTGGTGACACTCCACACAGAGGCTTGTCACAGCAGAGTAAACAGCCGAACACTAACTGTGCCCTAAGTCTTAAATATTTAGGGCTTATGTCCTCATTCCAGGAGAACTTACATCAACAACCTAATTGCTTCCATTTATGTACACTTTTATGAACATGAAATTATCCAGATTTTTTTTAAACAAACCTAATTAGCCACAAGGCCACAGCCACATGAGGGTGGGCTGTACGAAACAGCACTCTAGTATTCATGAATGATATCATTGCCTTAATCTTCTGAGTATCTCAAAAACAAAACAAAACAAAAAGCAAACTGTTCCCCCACAATCATGCACTAAATATTTATGTGTACAGGAGACTGTTTCTGGCCTTCAGATCCTTGTCCTTGAACTTTCAGTCTCTTCTTATGACAGGACTACCAGGGAGTACTGAGGCTTTTCAAATATGTTTTAATGCCTGACAGAGCAAATCCTTTCTCTTATTTTCCTTTTTCAAAAAATTTTTGGCTCTTCTTGTGTGCTTATTCTTCCAGTTGAACTTTTTTTTTTTTGGGCCGTGCCACAGGGCTTGAGGGATGTTAGTTCCCTGACCAGGGACTGAACCCACGCCCTCAGCAGTGAAAGCTCGGAGTCCTAACCACTGGACCGCCAGGGAATTCCCAGTTGACCTTTAAAATCACTTTGTCACGTTCTTCCCAAAATGTGGCAGACAGCAAGATGCACAGCCCAGAACCCCTTCAAGGAAGGGCTTGTTGCCCAGCTGTGAGGACTACATAGATACCTTCCAGCTGTCAGCTCCTTCAAGGTCTTGCCCTTCCAGAGGCCACTTCCATCAGGTACCTGGGAGAAGTGGTAATAAAATCAGTCATTTCAGCTGGCCTGGGATGACTCCATGGGGAAACCAGTCCCCAGTTGGTTAGCTGAGGCTTTTTGCATCTACATCTTAGTCTACTTCTCCTTCTATTAATAATTCTATTAGCTATTATGAGATGGGCCAACATCTTTATGAGGATGGCCATAATAACTTACTCATAGAGTGATTCATCCTAACAATACTTGCTGAGCAGTTCTGCTACTTTCCCCCTCCTTTTCCCACATGTCAATTCCTAATAAATGTCTTATTCTCTAAATTCCTAAATTCCATCTCAATCTCTTTCTCTGGAGAACTCAACCTGCAGCAAATTTAATTGGAATAGTGCCAAACTTATCAATTAATTGTGAAAAACTGACTTTTTTTAAACTCAGTTTTCTCATTTAGGAATAGGAGATGTCTCTAAATTTATTCAAGTGTTCTTATATATTTCTTAGCAAACCTTTCTTCGTATAGAGTTTACAGATTTCTTTTTAAGGTTTTTCATGTTTGTCTTATATTTGTGGCTATTAGTGATTTCTCTATTGAATAAAGCTCTTTCATTATATCTTTTAAGTGACCTATAATGTTATAAATTTATTTATAAATAATGCTATAAATGTTATAAAACATTTTTTTAGTTGTAACTTTACTGAGTTCACTTACAGAGTATGCTTATTTAAAACATTGTCTACATTTTTCCCATCAAGCTTCCTCTCTTCCTTCATTATAATTTTTACCTGGCTTAATGAATTATAACCCTGGTATATCAAAAAGATTTCAGTTTTCTGCATTTTAAGAGTAATCTCAATGGTGATAGCATCTATTGAGAGCCCTTAACGTATCAGGCATTGGTACGGGAATGGTCTGGTGATACTTAGCAGCCATCCTACAAGGATACATTATAACCTATGCTTTCCAAAGAATACATATAACTTACCCATTAGCTATTGCTTGCAAGTTATTGAACCAGGAGTCAAACCCTGGAAAATTTAAAGTAAAAAATATAAAGACTTTTTTCCCAGGCAACATAACCACACCATGCCTTCCTAAGTTCATTTTTATTTTTGTCACATACAAATATTTAAATATTTAATAAGTATAAATAATATATATTTCAATTTTGATAATATATACATTTCAACTTCATAACACACACATATAAACTCCATGAGTAATTTCTAAGTGCAGTCTTTATATAGCATTCAAATGTAAAGAAGTATATAGACTAAAAAGCTAAATTTCACCTTCACCTTACTCCCTTCCAAATGCTTGCCCTTCTCCAGAGGAAACTACTATTAACAATTTTCCATATATCTTTACATTTTCTATTAAGTTATGCATTCACATACACACACATACACTCACATGAGTTTGCATATATGCATACCAAGCTAGTATATATAAATTTATTTTTGTGTTTGTTAATTTATTGGGTTTATACTTTACGCATTATCTTGTAATTTGCTTTTCTTACTTAACAATGTCCTTAAGTCTTTCCATGTCAGTATGGAAAAGCAACTTTTTCTCTTTAAGCTCTTCAGGACCACCTGACTAGCACTCAAGCCCCCTAAAAGTCCAAAGCCGGATTAGGCAAGGGCTTGATACCTGAGGAAAATTGGAGCTCCAAAACCAAGTAGAGAATTGGGGGAAATTATTTTGAAGACAGATCTTTAAATAACTAAAACATAAATACATACACATGCATACATACATATATACATATGTACGTATAAGCCAAATATTCCCATCTTACATTAATTTAGTTCACTGAAAACTTAACAGGTTCTTACCATATTTTTGTCACCAATAACATTTTCTCAGGTATTGCATTATTTAGAATAAAGATTTGGCTGTATGTACTATAAATCCAAAATCACAGTAACTTGTATAAGATGGATTTTTATTCTCCTGCCCTTAACAACACAATCTGAATTATACGTATCACTTCTACTCATATCTCTTGGTCTTCAAATCTAGTCACATGGCCACATCTAGCTTCAAGAGTTTCTGGGAAGTTTAATCTGAGCCACCATGAGCCCAGCTGAATATTTTTTTGCTAAGGATGAAGGGGAGAACTAGTTGATTGTTACAGGCTGTGCTCGATAACTTCATGATTCAGTTTAGAAAAGTACCCAAACAACCACTTTTCCAGGGAAGCTTTACTTTTTTTTTTCTTTAAATGCTTGATCTAATCCCTTTTGAAAAACTTCTTAAAATTGAATTGAAAATGCTAGCAACTTAAAACAGCAAATCTAGTTTTGTGAAGTTTCTTTACCTAAATCTATTAGCTATTATGAGTGGGCCAACATCTTCATCAGAATGGTCATAGTAACTTACTTATAGAGTCATTCATCCTAACATATGTTTATTGAGCAATAAGTTCTTACATCAGTCCTGAAAAACACACCAGAAATAAAGTAACAAAGATGGCCCCCATTGTGTGTTTATCTGTATCATATAATTTCATCCATCGCATCTGCATTGATAAATATTAGTGAAGAAATAGAAGACAGTTTACCCATGTTATTTCTATCATAAAAAAAAGAATTGTGTATTTCTGACTTAATTTAGCATTTTGTTATAGGATTCAGAATGTAAGGTCTTTACTTTTACAATAGTGAAATAAAACAAAGAGGAAGATTAGTGTTCCAGCCATCTTATAGCCAAGAAATTCTTCACATTTATTTGAGTAATGCATCTGATGAAGTGAAATCTGTTACTCATCAAAATTAACCTGTCTTTTACTTGAAATTTTACTTGAAAGAATAATATGAGGTTAAAATAGAATGAAAACTGAGCTTGAAAATGAACTTCAAGAATACAGGACACCCAGCTGATAACTGTCTATCAACCCAGTTATTTGAGGAGAGGCATTTCTTGATCCTAGTTCGGCTTATCTGTATATTGAGGGTGTATATTGATGACAGGTCACTAGAAAAAGTCCCTGGGAACTGAGTGACAAAGTACTGTATCTCTCTATCAAATTAACTTTGTAGTTTAACAGAGATGCCTTAAGCTCCAGAAAATTTTTCCAGTAGGGATTTTTTAGTTCTGGATCATGATAATGCAACATAATATATCAGATGACTTTTGCCCTTAGTATCCTGGCGCCTAACAGGACAGGGATGAATTTACATACATGATCTTTTGCTCAGTCTCTTGCAGCCGCTACATGTGTTTAAGTAGATGCATTTTCTGACACTAGCATTTACTTTCTTAGAAAAGAATATCCAGACAGTAAAGTCTATGCCTTTTTAGGTTAAAAATAAAATCTTCCAAGGGATACCCTAACCAGATTATACTAAATATAACCATTTGTCCATGGTTGTACATGTCTGCTCCAGTTCCTTACTGCCCATTCGCAGGTAGCATTTACTGACCCATGAGCACAGCACTGCGGTAGCCCCACTATGTGTGGAAGTTCAGTGAAGCTCAAAGTAAACATATTAATGTCTACTATGGAGTATTGTGTGTGTGTGTGTGTGTGTGTATGGCGGGAGGGAGGTGTTGGGGGGAATCTACAGCCCTGAGAGGCCACACTTTCCCATTTGAACCAGAACACAAAGAAAGGTAATGTCATTCTAAGAAACATGAACAACCAAGGAATCCTTTTCCTACTCCTGTTAGTACTCTGTAGTAGCAATCTCTTACACTGAAAATGATGACATAGAAGAGAAGGGAAAGTTAGGACAATTCATATCTCCTTTCTTTTCAGTTCTTCCCTACTCATCAGCATGCCAAAGGTAGAGAGTGTTGGTAGAATGCCTATGTATCAAGAAGTAAAAAAAACAGTTGAGATAGTTTTGTGCAGAGTTTCTATTCTTCTAGTAAGGACAAAATACATATGCATGTATAGGCTATGACACATGAATTGTGGTGATTTCAGTAATTTTGCATAAAAACGAAATGGTCTTATATTTGCATTTAAGACTGACATTGTACACCAAGATGAGTGATAAAATTCATACTACAATTTTTTAATTTTAGTTTTTTCTGTACTTAGAACAACACGAAATAAATAAAAAACACCATGACAGGTTGAGAGACTGCAGAAAAAAGGAAAGAGCTCTACATTTTAGTGTCTTTAATGGAAATGTTCCTATTTTTTGAAAAAGTGGCCCCATATTTTCACTTTGCACTGGGCTCCACAATTTATGTAGCTCCTGTGTGAGCTCAGTGTATGTATCCCTCAGTAGCCTCTACCATCTGATTTAGGCATTGTCCTTTTTAAGTCACTTCCAAGTCTGACTCTCTGTCACTCCTACCTCAAGAATCTAAGAGCCACCCAGGGTCCTTTAACAAATTCCTTTTCTGTTTACTCTAGCTGGTTGGGTTCTATCCTTTGCAGCCAAGCACAGTGACTGATAATGATAATAATAACTAAAATTTATAGATTCTTGCTCTATGCCTAGTACATATTCTCATAATAGTGTGATAAATATGATCAACTCTGTTATCCAGATGAGAAAATCTAGGGTTAAAAATCAAATAAATTGTCTGAGTTCACTAGCTAATACATACAGGGCCAGGATTCAAACCCAAGTGTCTGATTCCAATCCTGTGTGGAGCCACATTTATTGCCATTTGTCCTTTTAAACTTTGTTGATCCCTATGGGAAGAATTGGACTAAGTTCTAAATAGGCACTGTGCCACCTAAGCAAATAGCCATTGTTAGAATCCGAGACAGTAAATGTTTGAATCGGCTTGTTGCTGAAAACATAATTCTGAGGGAAGATCCACTAAACTGTCTTTTCTGAGAACCACGTTGGTGGTGATCAAGAATGTTCAATGGTTTTTATGTCTCCGGGATTCATTGTTTCTGGATTTTATTTCCCTAGATTTTACAAGATTTTACCAGCATAGGATTACACTGATTAGCAAAGGCAGACAAAGTGAGGAATTTGGATGGCTTTAAATACCATACAAATACCTCTATTTCTGTTTATCAGAGGTGTTAAAATAGCTTTCTCAGCAAGTTGTTTTCATGCTGCTTCTGCTATTGTTTTTCTTACTGAAGTTCACACAGATAACCTGGCAGGATACAAAATTTTGCAGTTACAACAGATTCTTGGAAAGTTCTGTATAAATAAACGAGGGACAAAAAAGATTGAGATTGATGGAGTTCGGAAGCTCGGACCACACCTACCTGTACAAAGTTTACCATTCTGCCATGAGTCCTGCACTCTGTGAAAATTAAATCACTCTAATTTAGGACACACATCATTGCAGTTTTTAGATGTTTCCAAGTTTTGCTGATACAAGGTAACAGAAACACGGTGCTTTTTAAAAAAGTATCCAGTGTACTGTAAAGAAAAAACCAAAAACCAAAACAAAACAAAACAAAAAACCCCCATGTAATGTGGGCTAAAGTATGCAGGTTAAAACACTACAAACCACAAAGGTGAGGATCATAGGACAAGTATTTCTTTACCAGCTATGGGTGGGATAGTTTCTTAATGATTTATTCTGAAATAACAAAACAATCTGAAACAATGAAGTGTTTCTCTATGCCTCATGAATATATATGAATTCAGTTCATGATAGAACAAGTCATTGGCTGCCTCAGCCAAACAGCCAAAAGGAGATGATTGATTGTTTTGTGCAGAACCTCGCACAGTCGAAAGGTACTTTAAACCTGTGGTTGACCAAATGGGAAACACTGCCAAAAATGAATGTAACTCTTCAATAGTATCACAATATTAATACTGATGACCAGAAGTACTTGAGGACTAAAAATCACAAACTTCCCAAATCCACTACAGATTTGTTTATATAAACTATGTTTCTATTACTTCTTTTTTTTTTTAATTTTTTTTAAAATTTATTTTATTTATGGCTGTGTTGGGTCTTCGTTTCTGTGCGAGGGCTTTCTCTAGTTGTGGCAAGTGGGGGCCACTCTTCATCGCGGTGCGTGGGCCTCTCACTGTCGCGGCCTCTCTTGTTGCGGAGCACAGGCTCCAGATGTGCAGGCTCAGTAGTTGTGGCTCACAGGCCTAGCTGCTCTGTGGCATGTGGGATCTTCCCAGACCAGGGCTCGAACCCGTGTCCCCTGCATTGGCAGGCAGATTCTCAACCACTGTGCCACCAGGGAAGCCCTCTATTACTTCTTTAAATAAAAACTCTTATTGCCTTTAAAGTACATATACTAGAAAATAGATTTGATTAGCTTTAGTTGCTCACTTCATACATACTGGAGGGTTACTGCTTTCATGAGAAAAAAAAATTTTTACCATAAGTGAATATGAGCAAGTGATTTATTTTATTCACAGTCAGATAAGGAAAATGTCCTTTCCTGAAACGTAAATGGTATAATTTTTTATTTACTTAGAATCTAAAATTATATCTTCATATAATTTGGTGATCATTCATTACTACAAACTCATTTTTCAAATTTATGGCTACTTGAAATTATTTGAGGGGAAAGGGATTGCTTATACTTACTTCTATCCATAAAAATGTTGTCTTAATGTAGAGTCCCCCAAATGTGAATTCCAAGACATGGAATTAGATTTATTTGTAGGGCAACACAGGAAGCAGGAGTGAAGGGGCAGGGAGAAAGAGAAAGGAAGGAGAGGCCATTACAGGTGTGCATTACTGAGACCTGCTGCTGGAGGGAACAGACTCAATAGTGCAGGAAACTGTGAGAAACAGACAGAATACTCGCCCTCCACTGGAAGGACAGCTGCTACGTGCTAGTCCCCAGCTACCATCCTCCATTGGTTGAGGGTTACTCCTGGGGGCATGAACTCCCTCCCACTGCTGGGCTCATATACCCAGGCTGAGGATGCTCCCGTGGCTTCAGAGAAAGCTCTGTGATGGAAAAGTGGAGACCCTCCTGCCTAGAGGTGCAGTAAAATACAAGATGCCCAGTTAAATTAGGATTTCAGATAAACAGTGAATACTTTTTAAATTATAAATATTACATGAGAGGGGCTTCCCTGGTGGCGCAGTGGTTGAGAATCTGCCTGCCGATGCAGGGGACACGGGTTCGAGCCCTGGTCTGGGAAGATCCCACATGCCGCGGAGCAACTGGGCCCGTGAGCCACAATTGCTGAGCCTGCGCGTCTGGAGCCTGTGCTCCGCAACAGGAGAGGCCGCGATAGTGAGAGGCCCGCGTACCGCGATGAAGAGTGGCCCCCGCTTGCCGCAACTAGAGAGAGCCCTCGCACAGAAACGAAGACCCAACACAGCCATAAATAAATAAATTAATAAACCCAAAGTTAAAAAAAAAAAAATTACATGAGATACACTTATGCTAAAAAAATTATTCCTTATATTCCTTATTTATTTAAAATCTAAATGTAACTAAGCATCCTATATTCTTTTATTTCTCTTCTAAATCTGGCAACCCTACCACTGGCAAAGTGCTTTTGATGGGCTGCTGTTGGCCTGAGTCTGAACTTGCCCAGAACTGTCTATCTCTGCTGCAGCTAAAGTCAGAGGTGGGCTGAGGGCAGGTGAAGCAGGGCACCAAAAGTGTAATTTAGATAAAAAATAAATCTACCTAACTTCACCAAACAGAATACCACATACACTCATCCTATGTGTTTTCATTTTTCTAATCGACACTTTTTTTTTTTTTTTTTTGCTACAAATAGATATCCACTTAACCTCCTCATAAGTAATCTTTTACTTGACTCTGTACAGCACAAGTTTGCTTAACCAAAATTATACAACAGATTAGTTATCTCCTGAATCTTCTCAAGTCCTCTTAGGCTTGCTCATGCCAGTTTCTTGTCACATTGTGATCATAGGTGCTTCATATGATACCAGTAAATGTTAGTCTGGGCCTTCTGAGGAGCAGATGGAAAGACAGGACCAGCCATGCGAGAGATTTATGAGGGGCAACAATGCCTGTGAGAGGAATATGACGAGGTTTGACCACAGTGAATGAGAGAGGCAAGGAAAAAGGATGGGTAGAAGAGTCTTAGACTGTAGTACAATTATACGAGATCTAGGCAGGGCCATTGGGCAGTCATCCTTCAGAGGAGTCCTGTGTGCTGCGGAAGCAGAGCTGCCTTACTGACCCTGCCACACTCAGTCACCGACCAGGAACAACTCCTGGGAAGCGTGGCCTTGGTGTGGACAGAAATGGACATCAGAGCACGGTATCTGGTGCCCTTGTCAGTTGGGCTCAACTGCTCACTTTCATGTGCAGTTGTACACAGTTTCATAGGAAGAGGTACAAAATACACCTGCTAAATGTACTCATTGACTGAGTACCCTGTTTAGAGATAGTTTTGAAAAATACTTAAGTTAATACTCATATCCATGAAACTGAAGTAACTGTGATATCGCATTCGTAGAGATATTTCAGGGCAGTGAAATTTTGTAGCATTTTTTCTCATCATACTTTTTTAGACAACAGCTTATTTCATCAGCTCCTTAGAGTTGTCTTGCAGTAAACTGGCAAAATATAGTAATAGTAGCTACTTATTAAGGCTATTGTAAGGTTAATATGAAGATAACTCTAATAGAACCCTTAGCATATCGCTGCCACATGGTAAAAGTTCAATTAATGTTAGCTATTGGTGAATAATTATTAAAAACCAATGTGGCATGGAAAAAGTGTGACATGTATCCATGTAAAATTGCCTTGCTTTTTTTTTTTAAATAAATTTATTTATTTATTTGTTTTTATTTTTGGCTGTGTTGGGCCTTTGTTCTGTGCGCGGACTTTCTCTAGTTGAAGTGAGTGGTGCGCAGGCTTCTCATTACGATGGCTTCTCTTGTTGTGGAGGACGGGCTCTAGGCGCGTGGGCTTCAGCAGTTGTGGCTCATGGGCTCTAGAGCGCAGGCTCAGTAGTTGTGGTGCAGGGGCTTAGTTGCTCCGCGGCATGTGGGAATCTTCCCACACCAGGACTCGAACCCGTGTCCCCTGCACTGGCAGGCAGATTCCCACCCACTGCGCCACCAGGGAAGCCCCGACTTGCTTTTTATATTATTCCTAGCTCCACATTCCTGAGGAAGAAAACAACATCTCTCTTCCCATTGCCAAAGAAACTGAGAAGATATGGGAGGTGATGGATGTGTTAACGAACCTTATCGTGGGAATCACTTCACAGTATATACGTATATCAAATCATCACCTTGTATGCCTTCATAGTACACAATGTTTTATGTCAACTATATCTAAATAAAGCTGGAAAATTAAAAAAAAAGAAACTGAGAGGAATGTGTCATGAGGATTGATTCTTTTACTTGTTTTTAGGGATAGATGCCTGCAATTGTGGATGAACTCAAAATCTACCAACTTTATTTGTCATGTCATCTACTGCTGCCTAATAAATCACCACTAAAACTTAGCTTCTTGAAACAATACATAAGCATTTATTACATCTCAAGTTTCCATTGGTCAAGAATTCAGGAATGGATCTTATGGGCAGTCCTTATTTGGAGTTTCTCATTTAGTTGTAGTCAGATATTGGCTGGTCCTGAAATCATCTGAAGGCACGATTGGGTTTGGAGGATCCATTTCCAACACGACTTTCATTAGACTGGCAAGATGGTGCTGGCTGTTGGTTGGAAGCCTCAGATCCTCTACACAGGGTTGTTTGAGTGTCCTCACAGCATGGCGCTGGCTTCCTCCAGAGACAAAGGTGAAAGCTGTGATGCTTACATGACCAAGTCACACAGCATACCCTCCACACAACCGCTCACACAGGGCTAGCACACAAGGGTGTGAATACTGAACACAAGGATTATTTGGAATCATCTTGGAGCTAATATGTTTATTAAAATCTCCTGCAGAATATATGTGTCCAGGAAAAATTGCCTTTAATAAGAGTGCTTCTAGTACTGGAGACTACAGACAAGAATCATTTTTCACCAGAGCTAAACTAAGCCTTGGTTTTTCATTTGTAGACATAGGCAAATGCAACATGACTACCATATCCTACCCTTTTAGGAAAGGCCTAAAGCAAGGATGTAAGTGGGCAGCTTTCAAGCAGAATTCACCCCAAAGTCATACAGTGTTTGGCTTGGCCTAACCAGTGTGTATAATGAATATGCAATTAAATACCTTTAGAGAAGCATTTGTTCTCCACTTTGCCACCACTCCCTACAGTCTTAAATCAAGTTATATATTATCTGCTCGACCCCTGAAAGGTCCCAGCAATCCCTACCTTAAAGAAATGGAAATTCTAAGTGTAGAGAAAAGAGGGCCAAGGGGGAAAGAGGAATAGACAGAGAGTTCCTGAAGCAAGCTCACTCAGCTGTCCTCCTCCATGCAGAGGATATTATAAGAACAAATGAATATCTTGGCAGTATCATGAACGATTTAACATAGGCAAGAGAACAGTGCTCTTGAGAGTGAAGTCTGTTCAATACTAAAGTACGGAAATGGAAACTCCTCCGGAGGTCTTTAGAAAGAGGAAAGATTCTAATCTGTCTGGAAGAATTTAGGTGTGGTTTTTCTTGGGGATAAATGGGTTGGTTTATATAACTTACAAAGTTTCTTCTATGATTTTTTGACCCCCTTCTATGATTTTTTAAAAAAGTTATTCCTCCTCCCTCCACTCTCCCCACACACAAAGTCCCCTTAGGTGCAGAGTACGTCATGACTCTATCATGAAGCTCAGCAATTCCCTCTTCTGGGAAATGGGAGACCACCCAGGCGAACAATGATAGGCTGTTCCCTAAAATCTACATATCTGGCTTGCTGTAAATTGTCTGTCATTTCACTCTTCCATTTGTAGAATTATTTTCAAAGTCTTGTCATTAGCACTATTAATTTCAAAAGTTTCTATTATTTTGTTTCCTTTTTTCCCAAAAGTATTCCCCATGCAAAAATATTCTGATTTTTAGTATATCCAATAATATATGCATATCTTTAAAGCTCAGCACTTTCAACTAAAGAACAAAGTAGTCTGTAATTTACGCTTTATCCCAAGCCCCAAAATTTTCAATGTGTGTGTTCTCATGTGAAGAAATCCAATGCTTCCAACATATTCTTTGAATGTTATGTTTTCTTTTCTAAACAAACAATGTGATGATCAATTTCAACCTTATGCCCAGGCTTCTATACACGTGTGTTTCCCATTAAAGTTCATCATAACTTTTCCAAATGTGTTTCTCAAACAAATCAAGATTCTTTTTATCCCTATATAGCTAATAGTCTTGATTTAATTTGAGAGAAATTTCACATATCAGAGGTCAACAGAAATTGTAGCTGAGTGCCACTGTTAAAATTTTCATTGCACTTAAAAAGATTGAAAAGATATAATATACATCACCTTTTATGCTCAAAATTTAGAAACTTCTTAACTCCTTTTATCCCTGTGTTCACTCAGTGAACTTTTTTTTTAACCTTTATTGAGGTATAATTGACAAATAAAATTGTAAGATATTTAAAGTGTATTTGATGATGATTTGATATATGTGTACATTTTGGAAGGATTCTCCCCATCAAGTTAATTAACATATCCATCACCTCATATATTTACCTTTGTGTGTGTGTGTGTGTGTGTGTGTGTGTGAGAGAGAGAGAGAGAAAGAGAGAGAGAGAGAGAACATTTAAGCTCCACTGCCTTAACAAAATTCAATTATTTAATACAGTGTTATCAACTACAGACACCATGTTATACATTTGTATCTTTAGACTTCATTCATCTTAGAGCTGAAAGTTTGTACCCTTTTTACCAATCTCTCCCTATTTCCTCCACCATCTATTCCCTGGAACCTACTTCTCTACTTTGTTCCTATGAACTTGACTTTTTAAAAAATTCTGCATATAAATGATACCATGCAATCTTTGTTTTTCTCTGTCTGGCTTATTTCACTTAACACAATGCCCTCAAGGTCAATCCAAGTTGTCACAAATGGCAGAATTTCCTTCCTTCTCGTGGCTGAATAATATTCTATTACATATTTAGATATAAGTCTTGGCTACTGTGAATAATGCTGCAATGGATATGGGGGTGCAGATACCCTTTGATATCCTGTTTTCATTTCCCGTGGATATATACTTAGAAGTGAGATTGCTGGATCATATGGTAGCTCTATTTTTAACTTTTTGAGGAAAATTCCTACTGTTTTCCACAGTGGCTGCGTCAGTTTACATTCGCCAACAGTGCAGAAGTGTTCCCTTTTCTCCACATCCTCGCCAACACTTGCTATCTCTTGTCTGTTTGATGATAGCCATTCTAACAGGTGTGAGGTGAAATCTCATTGTGGTTTGGATTTGCATTTCCCTGATGATTAGTGATATTGAGCACCTTCTCATGTACCTCTTGGCCATCTCTATGTCCTCTTTGGAAAAGTGTCTATTCAGTTCCTCTGCCCATTTTTAAAATAGAATTGTTTGGGGGATTTTTGCTGTGTGAATTCTTTAAAATTTTTGCATATTAAATCCTTATCAGATATATGATTTGCAAACATTTTCTTCCATTCCATAGGTTGCCTTTTCATTTTGTTGGTGGTTTCCTTTGCTATGCAGGAATTTTTATTTTGATGTAGTCGCACTTGTTTATTTCAGTGACTCTTAACTTTTAAAAGCCAAGTCCCTGTTTTTAATTTTGAAAAACTTCAAACTTATAGCAAAGTTGAAAGAATTTTATAGTGAACACCCACATATGAATCACTTTTTACTATACCTTACTACTCGTCTTTTACCATACCCAGGTACACTTCTGATAAACATAAAACAACTGTCATCCCCTACTCCCCACAGTCTGATGCACAGGTTATCTTAAGAATTTCTGCTGTCATCTGTGTATCCCCACCAGACAAAAAAATTTTTTAAAGCTTTATATTGTTTGTTTTGAATTATAATGATAGCAGGTTACATAAAAAATAATAATGACTACAGTGGATTGAAAAGTAAGAATTCAAGAGATCATAATAAACTTGAACAAAAATTCATTGGTCATCTTTGCAGGTTTCTGGTACCAATTCACCACTCTGAAAATGAATTAATAAATTGAAAAAGTAAAGCATTTGTTCTGTTTTCCCTGTACAAACTGTATTTCTGGGTAACTAAATCTTCAACAAGGGAAAGTTATTTATAGAAGAATTACAGCTAATAAATGCAGAGAGACTGGAAGAAAAGTCACCTTTTGCAACCCCTTAATGAAATAAAGGAACCAGACAAACATCAAAGGCTACTAAAACCTTTAGGAAGAGGTGGAGAGGGAATATTATAATGGGGTAATCTGGCTGACAACTCCTGAATCTACCAATCAATCTTAGCATCACCAACTGTAGGACAGAAGACATTGTGGGTCTCCTGAATGATGTAATAAAGAGTACATGATACCATCTATAAAGTGTTCCTTCCTTTAAAAAAAAAAAAATTGCACTAGAACCTAAGTCAAGACTCTGAATAGCTCTACCTCCCAGTTACAAAAAAAAAAAAAAAAAAAGTACAGGCGATGGAAGCACTAGAAGCACAAGGTAAATAGTACCATGAGGAAGCCAGCAAACAAATGCAGAAAAACAGGACATTATTCAGGACCAATGAGCTGCTTTATTCAACAGCTGAAGGATATTAAAATGAAGGAGGGTAATAAGTGGAAGTAGATTAAAGAAACTTAAGAAACACATTAACCAAATAATAATTGAGGACCTTGCTTACATCCTAATTGAAACAAATTGATTGTAAAAAGACATTTTTAAGATAGTTGAGGAAATTTGGATATGAAATGAATAGTAGATGACATTAAGCAATTATAAAATTATTTAGTTGCTTTAATAACATTGTGATTATGTTTAAAATGTCCTAGATCTTACAGTTAAGTACCAAAGGTGAAATGCTGTAATATTTGGGATTTGCTTTAAAATACTCTAAAAATTTATGGAAAGATAGATAAAGCAAGATTAACAAGATATTCTCTCTACACATATGATGTTTGGATGCTTTTATTAAAAGAGGTTAAGAAAGAATAGAAAAAAAAATGTCATCAGGAGTGGTAATGATAAAGGAAGGCACATGAGGGAGAAAGAATAGAGTTACCCATGGTTCATTAGCTTTAAAATATGTTATGTTTTAGAAAATTAAGTCAATAAATAGGAATGTGTTGAAAAATTATGCTGAGGTTGTATTGTATATGTGGGAGTGTGCGGGTGGTAGTCCTTTAATACCACATTAAGAATTTAATTATTTATTTTGTAATAAATATAAACCCAGGAAGGAACTTTACACTGAACAGTAATTAACCTTGTTTTGAAAAAAAATACATTACCTTTAAAGTTTTTTGCATTCAACCAATATGAAATCACTTGAGCATCACTTTTTTATTTTTAATAAATTTATTTATTTTATTTATTTATTTTTGGCTGCGTTGGGTCTTCATTGCTGCACACGGGCTTTATCTAGTTGTGGTGAGCGGGGGCTACTCTTTGTTGTGATGCGCGGGCTTCTCATTGTGGTGGCTTCTCTTGTTGTGAAGCACGGGCTCTAGGTGCTTGGGCTTCAGCAATTGCAGCAGGCAGGCTCAGTAGTTGTGGTTCGCGGGCTCTAGAGCACGGGCTCAGTAGTTGTGGCGCACAGGCTTAGTTGCTCCGTGACATGTGGGATCTTCCTGGACCAGGGCTCGAACCCATGTCCCCTGCATTGGCAGGCAGATTCTTAACCACTGTGCCACCAGGGAAGCCCGAGCATCACTTATTTTAAAAGAAGCTTTTTTGTTCATCCATTTTAAAAATATACAATAATCTTATAATAGTGAAAAGTTGTTTTTAAACCATTTTCTACCTCCTAAGATTCTGAGATGCTCTGTATTCTCTCCTTCCCACCCACACCCCATCATTAAGTTGAGAGTTTCCATTTAATGTGTGTATGTGCTGTGGGGCGGGTAGCAGACAGAGGGCAGAGAAGCAAGAGGTCCTAGGGCATCAAAGGGTGAGAAACAGAGGCAGAATGAATTGTGGGAGCTGACGCCAACCTCTACTACCTGAAACCTTGCCATCTTCCCCACTACAAGATATAGAAATGAAGCACCAAGGAAATCATGCCCAGACAGATTTCTGGCAGACTTTGCCTTCAGCTGGAACAGATAGAAGGAGATGGTCTATTGGATCCAAAGCAAGAAGATCAAGGAGTGGAGTAATGAAACTCTCAGTTAGGGTTTGCAGACTTCAAGTTCAGGGAGCATTCAGCCACTCTGTCAGCCTCCTTAGGCAAGCAGGAGTTTTCCCTAAACACGGACGGCTCAAGTGACTCCTTTCGTGGGAAAGCTAAACAAAGCTTCTCTGGGTAAGTCACTGCAAGGAGTCCTGGAGAGATTTGGCAGCAGCTTCAGGCTTCATAGGGAGCTGGCAGAGGCAGCAGAGAAATGAGGTCGCACAGTGTAGGAAAAATCTGACAGAGGCAAGCATTCAAGATTAGAGAACAGATACAAGTGGCAAGAAAGTGGTATTGATGAAAGGGAAGAAATGAATAAGGGTAGGGCAAGTTACTACAAATAGAACTACCATACGATCCAGCAATCCCACTACTGGGCATATACCCTGAGAAAACCATAGTTCAAAAAGAGTCATGTACCAAAATGTTCATTGCAGCTCTATTTACAATAGCCAGGATATGGAAGCAACCTAAATGTCCATCGACAGATGAATGGATAAAGAAGATGTGGCACATATATACAATGGAATATTACTCAGCCATAAAAAGAAATGAAATGGAGGTATTTGTAATGAGGTGGATGGAGTTAGAGTCTGTCATACAGAGTGAAGTAAGTCAGAAAGAGAAAAACAAATACAGTATGCTAACACATATATATGGAATCTAAGGGAAAAAAAAAAAAAAAAAAGGCCATGAAGAACCTAGTGGCAAGACGGGAATAAAGACACAGACCTACTAGAGAATGGACTTGAGGATATGGGGAGGGGGTGGGGTGAGATGTGACAGGGTGAGAGAGTGTCATGGACATATATACACTACCAAATGTAAAATAGATAGCTAGTGGGAAGCAGCCGCATAGCACAGGGAGATCAGCTCGGTGCTTTGTGACCACCTAGAGGGGTGGGATGGGGAGGGTGGGAGGGAGGGAGATGCAAGAGGGAAGAGATATGGGAACATATTGTATATGTATAACTGTTTAACTTTGTTATAAAGCAGAAGCTAACACACCATTGTAAGGCAATTATACTTCAATAAAGATGTTTAAAAAAAAAAAAAAGGGTAGGGCAAGCATGCCCAATGTGTTGATCTGGTGGTGAGAGTCACCATGACAGGTTGGGGACCTAAAAAATGCAGAAAGCAAGAAAAGAATGAGAAAAAAAGAGAATGTGGTGGGGGAAGGAAATTAGGGGGAGAAAGGAAAAGCAAGCAAGCATGAAAGTGGATACTGAGGGACTTACCTGGTGGCGCAGTGGTTAAGAATCCACCTGCCAATGCAAGGGACACAGGTTCGATCCCTGGTGTGGGAAGATCCCACATGCCGTGTAGCAACTAAGCCGGCATACCACAACTACTGAGCCTGTGCTCTAGAGCCCACGAGCCACAACTACTGAGCCTGCATGCCACAACTACTGAAGCCCGTGCGCTCTAGGGCCCACGTGCCACAACTACTGAGACTGCGTGCTGCAGCTACTGAAGCCCACACACCTAGAGCCCGTGCTCCGCAACAAGAGAAGCCACCACAATGAGAAGCCCGCTCACCACAACGAAGAGTAGCCCCTGCTGGCTGCAGCTAGAGAAAGCCCACGTGCAGCAACCAACACCCAAACGCAGCCAAAAATAATAATTAAAAGAAAAAAAGAGAAAGAAAGAAAAAGAAAGTGGATACTGAACCAGCCTAGAGAATCTTTATACATCTTTAAGGTATAACACATTTACCCCAACATACCATGGAAGAATAATATCAAGGTAGAATATCAGGGTTAACTCAGATTACCTTCTCCTTAACATGTGCCATATTTATTAGACATTCAACTGTTTGGATTTTTTCTCATAAATAAACAATATTCTTTGCCTAAATAAATTGTAATGTAGCCCTCATCTACTGTTCAAGAAGAATAAATATAGAAGCAATTTTGCTAGAAGTTTATTTTTATTACTTGCTCAAGTATTGGCTTCTGTTTCAAAGTATGTCACAAGCCATCTCCTATTTCTTCCCTGCCCAGGCTCACCATGCACTTTGAAGGTGGCCGCCCCAACAAAGGAGATGGATCTCTCCAGCCTACTTGTACCAGTGTGTGTGCCATTTCATCCTGCCCTCTCACCTTTGCTCTTCCCCAGTTCCATTCCAGTATTTCCTAGTCTTTGATACTTTAGGCTTTGCCTCTCCATTATTGGACTCAACAGTATGATTCTATTTACCTGGCTTTGACTTTTAAATATTTGCTAGCCTAGGAGTAACTTTTCATGCTCTGGCTAGAGTGGAAGAGAGAAGGAGAAGCTGGCACAAATAATAGAGTATTGGCAGCCTTCAAGTGTGTCTAAGCACAACTTTGATGGATGCCAAGAATAGCATTTATAGCATGTGAATCCTTGCTGGGAGGCCCTGCAAAACTAGGCTTCATTCTCCTCTCTGTCCTCCTGCTATTGGTTACCTCGGTTTCCCGCCTTCACTTGATCTAGCACTAATGTCTAAAAGAGCGATTCTCAACTTCAACTGCTTGTTAGAGTCAACTAGGGGACTTTAGCAAATACTGATGCCAAGGTCCTAGCCTCCGTGATTTCATTGCAATCAGCCTGGGGTGCTGGTTGGGCTCTGGGATCTTTCAGATCTCCTCACATAATGTTATCATAGAGCCAATGATAAAAATCACTGCCCTAGAAACATACCCCAGAGTTCTGGTTGCCTAAGTGATTCCAATCTGACCAATCCCTATTTATTTAAATTGGGGAGGAAAGGGGATTGAATATATGATAACTGAAGTATCATTTACTAATAAAGTAACAATTCTGAAAATGATAGAGCCAATCCAAGTGTATCAATATGCATTGGAATGCTGTAGCATTACCTTAGCCCACTAAAATAAATTAACATGTCATCTAGACTAAATGCAAGGAAGATGTTCATGTTGCACTTGGTGCAATGTGGAGTATAGGAAGAATGAAACCAGAAATACGTGGTATTCATAATAGACAGTCAAAGCCACATACAATTCAAGGGGTTTACGGAGTGCATGAGGAGAAGGTGCCAATCACTTAAGAGAAAAGGAACCAGAGCTGCAGCCATGGGACGTGGGACCAATGATTAGGAACAGGAAAATAGAAAAGGCAACAAGAGACATTTACTAGTTGATTCCAGTTAATTCCAGTGGAAGGAATATTGTACAAAGCCTGGTCAATATTTGCCAAATTGTGCTGTGCAAGTATAACCTGACACCTGATTGCTCACAGGTCCTAATAAAAATGCTTCATTTTGTTTTCCTTTAAACACATTGTATTAGTCCGTATAAGCTGAGCTATGCTGCAGTAACATATAATGTCTCCCCTACAGAATCTCAAAGGATCAATACCACAAAATGTCTCAGTCACACACCATGTCCATTAGGAGGAGGTAGTAGTCATTCAGGAGCCCAGACGGACGAAGCAGCCACTGTCTCAGATGTTGCCATCCTCATGTCAGACCAAAAGAAATGTCATGGAAAATCTTGCACTGACATTTAAATGCTCCCATTCAGAAGTGACCCAAATTATTTCTATTTATAACTCACTAGCAATAACTGGTCACCTGGCCCCATGCAATGAGAAGGGATCAGGGAAGTGTAATCTAACCATGTGCTGAGAAGAGCGGAGGACCAGAAATACATACGACCAGCAGTTCAAATGGTACCACCATCTTCATAGTGAAACAGTCAGCCTTTTCTTGTTTTTCATGAAAACAGCTATGTATAAAGATATGTCATGTTATATAACTCGGTTGTACCCGCTAAAATGTAACGAGGGAAAGAAATTTTGTTTTTTTCTGATGTGTCCCGAGGGCCTAAAACAGTTCCTGTAATATGAGAGAGTTTAAACAAATATTTTTGGATAAAACTCTTGTGAGAAGTAAGAATAGGCAGAGAGAGAGAGCTAAGAGTGATGTTATCATTGATCAGAGTGACTATCACTAACTTGCTATTAATTATTTCAAAATCACCAAGAAATTTCCATAGTCAAATGATTCACCAACTGTATTGAAATGATGCTGTCACCACTTTATTAAATTGCTTCAGAAGCCTTACCCCAATTAAGATCAAGTACAAATCCCATCATAGACTATGCCCAACACCACATACTTAACCACAAATAGCCAAGTCAGTCTTTAAAAACATTTTTTTAAAGAGGATGGGCAAAGAGATGGCCTTGCCCTTTGAGATACTGATCTCAACAAATAGAATAACATTTCATACTCCTGCACCTGCATGGGAAGTCAATCATTTATATTGATCTGGATTTTCCCTAAATTAATCTATAAATTTAGTGCAAACCATTCAAAATTCTAGTTGGGCTTTTTTCTCCATAAAATTATTTCCATTTTAATTTCATCAAGTTCCTAACTTCCATAAGTCACCAAATTTCACCCAAAATGCCTTTGACATTTGCAAAACAGCTGGATTGGTTTAGGAGAATGCTTAAGACCACTGAAACTCTCTGGTGAATTTGCTAAGAAATAAAACCATATGAGGATAACCATCATGTCATCTTGGGAGAAGCCCTGGGGCCCTGTCCTCTCCCACCCTGGGGCCACCCGCAGAGTGTAGCAATGGAGACTGTAAGCATGGGGTCTTTCCCCCTTTCCCAGACCCCGGATTCTCCCAACCTTTCTCTGGACCTTGTGACCAGTTAGACGGAGCTGCCCAGAGAAGCCAGGCTGAGACTTCCCTCTGATCCTGGGCCCAGGGTCTGGGATGCGTGGGGACAGAATCTGACCATTTTGCAGTTTGAGTCCAACAGGGAAGCCCAACGTTACGCATATGGTGACAAGTAACATCATATGGTGACTGGTATGAAAGTAGAAGAAGGCATCACGACAGGAGGGGTTCAAGCCTCCTGGCCTTACCCAGATGGCTCTGCATTCTGGATGGTGGTCTTTACTCACAGTCAGAAAGAAAATGTGGCCTCTCAAATGGAATGACACAAGGTTCAAAGGTAGCTGACTGGCAGATTAACCCTGGCCACTCACCAAATCAGGATAGGAACTGAGTCTCATTCCTGTGTTCACCCCCAGCATCAGCTGCCTTCCTAGAACATGGTGGAGGTTCCTGAACTTCTCCTGAAGGGAGTTAAACAGAAAGCAGGTCAGGATGTTCTGAGTAGACCGTTCATGACTAAGGGCTGGTTAACCCCAACAGAGGTTCTGAAAGGGGCTTTTGTTTCTCTTACACCCCTTTGAGCTTTTCTGTCTAGTGAGGGACCAACCATGGGCTTGAACTCTGTCCAGCATTTACCTGGCATTGGCTGCTAGTCACAGCGTGTCTTTTAACCCTGAAAAGGTGAGGGACCCAGGAGAGTACACCTGGCCCAGGTATGCCTGATATCACCCTGGAGTTGGTCTGGGCAGCTGACCTCCCTGCCTGGAGCTGAGACAGGGGAGCCCCCAGTTTCTGGCCTGTGGGATCCACCCCACTCCTTGGGTAGCATGGACCTCCTGGGTGTTCCTGTCTCTCAGATGGCCTGCTTGACCTTTCCTTTCTGAGCTGTGTTGACTCACCTCTATCCCCTGAGATTCCTCATTTCATAACCCAAGTTCTGCTCTCCTCTCATACTCCAGATTCATATCCCAAGTCTGCTCTCCCACAATGACACTGTGGACACTTTGCCTAGAATCTTTCCAGTCCTGCTTGGGGCGTTTATAGGTTTATACAAACACTCGCTTTATAATCTGTAGATGGTCCTGATTCAGTTGTGATAAACTAAACATCTTTCCTCATTGGTAAATGTAACTCTATTGCATCATTCTTTTACAGCTGTTTAACTTCCACAGGACAGATGATTCATAAATCCTTTGCCCTCTCTGGTTATTTCTTAATTTTCTCCTAGTAAAGATAATACCACAGCCATGTATTTT
Organism: Balaenoptera ricei; assembly: GCF_028023285.1. NCBI lineage: Eukaryota > Metazoa > Chordata > Mammalia > Artiodactyla > Balaenopteridae > Balaenoptera > Balaenoptera ricei. The sequence goes on from NC_082647.1 coordinate 70,522,320, forward strand.
TTCCTCAGATGAGCACACACTAGGACCTATAAGGGCAAGGGAGCCAGGCTGCATGGGGTGGGTCCTGCCTGTCCCTCTTACAGCTGTGTGACCCTGGATCAGTTACTTAACTCACTGTGCCTCAGTCTTCACATCTGTAAAATGAGCCTGCTGTGGAAATCTTGCAGGTAATATAGCAACATAAAAGGTTTATTGCCACTCTAAGTTCCCTTCTAGTGACAAGAACGATGAAATTATGGTAAGGACTGATCAGAGGTACCATCACATTAACTCTTAAAAAGCCACTGTTCTGTTTTAAATTCATTTCTGGCAAAACAGGGTCAGAGTCTTATTTTTATATTTCCAATTGACAAATACCACTACATAGTTTTAAAAGTTAAAATGTCATTTGAAATTGCTGTTCTCTGTTTCTGTAACTTGAGATACTGCTGATGAGATGGGGGAATAGTTATATATATATATATTTTAATTTATGAAAACCACATTTATTAACTGTAGGTACTATAGCCACAGTGTGCATGTACCGTCAAAGCTTTCTAGTCTGACCACTCCCATTTATTTTTTCCTGCAAGTGGAAAAATCTCATAACTTTTTTTTTTTACTTTGTACATAGCTGTTTTCCGTATCAACTTGCTTCTTTAAATAGACTGCTATAAAAATTGCATCTGAGCAAGGTTTTAACTCTTGTTGGAACAGACTGTTGCTGGGTAAGCAGTCTCAGTGGCGTGACGGAGCACACGGGTGTCAGAGCCAGGGCTGGGTGAAGAACCCATCGATGCATGGAATGGGCCCATACTGAGGATTCAGAGCCTCTGCTCATTGTCGGAGAAGCCCCGTGGGATGGTAGGTGGGTGCAGTGTCAGAGTTCAGGCCAGGTGAGGGGCATGTCCTTGTGGAAGGAGGGAGCCTAGTGGGTGATGCAGGAGTTCACCAGTGATTGATTGTCTACCAGTGATAGCAATACCACTTCCCTTGCCAATGTTTAGGAGGGCATGTGATGCCATTCTGGGCCCAGGATACCTGAAGGGAAGCATTCAGGGAAAGAAAGACTCCCTAAAAGGTTTTCACTCTTGGAAGGTGAAAATGGAAAGTCGTCCCTCTTATTTCTCTCAATAGTGGCATGTCAAACTGTGAAACCTGGAACTGCTACTGCTGACCTGTGTTGGGGGGAGGCAACCCGAAAAGAAAGTTGCCTTAGAGGAGTGTAGCCTTTAAAACTAGCAGAGTTCTGGAGCCCTGTTCCTGACTGTATGGAGCCCAGAACTGCTTTCCTTTGGACTTCTTGTTAGGGAGGCAAGACATTTCTTTACTGTTGAAACAAGTAGAGCCTAGTGTCCTGATACTATAATGAAAGACATCCTCACTGATAACTACACCTTTCCTCCAAGGTTAGCACCTATCACTGCCAACGAGTCTGCTAGTGGCTCTGTGCACGACAAATCAGAAGGACTTGGAAACAGCAACCAGGATCATTTATAGATAAACAATATAAGATCCAGGGCTTAGAAGCTGCCCTGGGAAAAAGCCACAGCCAGACTTTATGATTTTCCAATGGGTCTCTCTTATGTGGAACTCCAGACAAGAGCTTTGGGGTCATTCCACCAGTTAAATGAAGCTTCTTAAAAGTTCCTAATTAATACAAAGTGTGAACTTGTTATGTTACCATAGCTACCTACAGTTTAGGTGTGAGCCATATTTAAGTTACAAAATTTAATAAAAAATAGTTTATTCAAACAAGAATCGTACAGGAAAAAATTGGCAAGAGGGAACAAAATAGCTGTAGGGTAAGAAGTTAAGGTATGGAAGCTAGACTTTCTTAGCAAAGAAACTGTCAGGTTTATCAGTCCAATAATATTCTTGGTAAATATTCTTGTCAAAGGACTTCTGACGGAATTCCTGAACTTTTAGAGAAAACAGAACCAAAAAATACCAAGAGATCATGTCAAAGAACAGAATAATTTTGATAGTAGAAGTCACTTTCAGCATCGGCCACACCAAAATAAACAGTTATGGGAGTGCACTTGTAATACTTTGAGTCATTAATTTGTAAATGACAAGGATCGGAAATAAGGGATTTTCTTCACCCCAAAGACATCCTAGTTGCTAAAGCTATGATACAAAATATAACAAAAGTCAACAAAAGGAAGTTGAAAAGGAATGTATGTAATCACACCAAAGGCAGGATGCATGACATTTTCCACCAACTAACATTACTATAGGTGGATGGATTAACTACTTACACAATCTGATTTAGAAAATATAGAAAATATTATTTAAAATAATGTCATATAAAGGGCTTAGTTGACCTCCTTTGTCGAATGGTATTCACACTTTAGTGACAGTATTTAAAAAGTTTATTAGTAAAGATAGGAATGCAGTAAAATATTTTTAGACCACCTACATTTAGCATACATTAAATTACACAACACATTCTTTTTAGTAAATGCTCTTTTTATAACATTCATTCCAGTTACTGATAGAAAATGCAAACAGGGTTATGATATTTAACTAATTCACAAAATGCAGCTGTACTTCAAACTCTTGGCAGCTGTCCAATAATTTTAATGTAAATTTATATATAGAGAGGGAGAGAACAGGAATTATTTCAAATTTTTCTTATTAGTTCCTAAGTTGGGGGACAGGTGGGGCAGGGAGATCAATAGATGCAAATTCTGGGCAAGTGTTGCAATAAAAATTAGAGTTAGTGTGGGCAGGATGTAGATCCAAGAAACAACATGTATATGTGAAAATACCATGATATTATGCGGTACTCCCTCAAGATAATATTACCACATCAACTAACTTGGTCACACTCTTGATTTAACGTAGAGAAATCTAATGCAAACCAGCTTAAACCAAAAGGAAAGTATACGTTGACCCGCATAACCAAACTACAGTGGAAGCACGCATGGAGCAAGCTAGAGCCAAGAACTCACATGCCATTAGACTTGATCTTCTCTTGCTCTGTGTGTTAGTTTTATTTTCCTCTACTGTAGCTCCAGTTTCTATATAGAATGAAACATGGCTGATGGAAGTCTCTAGGCTCATATAATAATAGCTTAATGATAGTGAAAAGATTCTAGAGAAGGATTCTGATTGGCCTGGCTTGTGTGATTGACCAATAATTGTGGCTAGAGTTGTGAGGTCTGGATAAGCTTAAACCCCCACCTTTAGACCAAAAACTGTGGCAGAATAAAAACCATATGATCATCTCAATAGATGCAGAAAAAGCTTTTGACAAAATTCAACATCCATTTATGATAAAAACTCTCCAGAAAGTGGGCATAGAGGGAACCTACCTCAACATAATAAAGGCCATATACGACAAACCCACAGCAAACATCATTCTCAATGGTGAAAAACTGAAAGCATTTCCTCTAAGATCGGGAACAAGACAAGGATGTCCACTCTCGCCACTATTATTCAACATAGTTTTGGAAGTCCTAGCCACAGCAATCAGAGAAGAAAAAGAAATAAAAGGAATACAAATTAGAGAAGAAGAGGTAAAGCTGTCACTGTTTGCAGATGACATGATACTATACATAGAGAATCCTAAAGATGACACCAGAAAACTACTAGAGCTAATCAATGAATTTGGTAAAGTTGCAGAATAAAAAATTAATGCACAGAAATCTCTTGCATTCCTATACACTAACAATGAAAGATCAGAAAGAGAAATTAAGGAAACAATCCCATTCACCATTGCAAAAAAATAAAATAAAATACCTAGGAATAAACCTACCTAAGGAGACAAAAGACGAGTATGCAGAAAACTATAAGACACTGATGAAAGAAATCAAAGATGATATAAACAGATGGAGAGATATACCATGTTCTTGGATTAGAAGAATCAATATTGTGAAAATGACTATACTACCCAAGGCAATCTACAGATTAAATGCAATCCCTATCAAATTACCAATGGCATTTTTTACAGAACTAGAACAAAAAATCTTAAAATTTGTATGGAGACACAAAAGACCCTGAATAGCCAAAGCAGTCTTGAGGGAAAAAAACAGAGCTGGAGGAATCAGACTCCCTGACTTCAGACTATACTACAAAGCTACAGTAATCAAGACAATATGGTACTGGCACAGAAACAGAAATATAGATCAATGGAACAGGATAGAAAGCCCAGAGATAAAACCACATACTTATGGTCACCTTGTGTTTGATAAAGGAGGCAAGAATATACAATGGAGAAAAGACAGCCCCTTCAATAAGTGGTGCTGGGAAAACTGGACAGCTACATGTAAAAGAATGAAATTAGAACACTCCCTAATACCATATACAAAAATAAACTCAAAATGGATTCGAGACCTAAATGTAAGACCGGACACTATAAAACTCTTAGAGGAAAACATAGGAAGAACACTCTTTGACATAAATCACAGCAAGATCTTTCTTGATCCACCTCCTAGAGTAATGGAAATAAAAACAAAAATAAACAAATGGGACCTAATGAAACTTAAAAGCTTTTGCAAAGCAAAGAAAACTACAAACAAGACGAAAAGACAACCCTCGTAATGAGAGAAAATATTTGCAAACGAATCAATGGACAAAGGATTAATCTCCAAAATATATAAACAGCTCATGCAACTCAATATTAAAAAAACAAACAGAGAACAGGGGGAGCGATGGGGGACAGCACCACACCTGCTGTGACTGGATACACTTCTGGTGCTGCATTCATACAAAAAGCATCTGGCCAAAACCCAGGTGGTGCCATGGGGGATAGCACCATCCATATTTAGAGAGGAACCTCTACTCTCAGTAAGAACACTGGTGCCCCCAAGTCAGGACACCCCTCTGACTTAGAGGAGGCAGCATCGTGTTTGGAGGCTCCTGGTCAGGGCAGCTGTGCCTGTGCTCATCTGAGTCTGGCAGCCTCATAACCTGCTCAGGGCTTTATAGGAGCCATCAGCTAATTCCTTTCTTCTATGAAGAAACTCAACAAATGAAGAGCAGATCTTACTCTGCAAACTGTGAACTTTGCAATGGACTTTGCCTCACTGGAAAGTGGCTCAGCCCCTTTAAGTGAAACTTAACCTCCTCTCTTCCTACAGCAAGCCGGAGGACCACACCTAAGGGGTGTGCAAGAGTGTGTGTGTGTGTTTGTGTTGGAGTGTGAGGAGCATATGAGCCCAGTTCAGAATTACACCAGACTTGAGAAGTTCCAGTTAGGAGAATGGAAGAGAGCTGCATGTATCATCTGCTGTGCCATCCCTGGCTTGACTGTTAACTTGGCTGACCCAAGCTCCCAGCCAGTTTTCCCTAGACTTGGCAATGTCAGGATGCCCACAGCTGTTTTCAGATGCTTCCTCTCCCCCTATGCATTTGCCTCAATGGGCCCTTCTCTTTCCCAGCTTTATGTGTATGTGTGTGTGTGTGTGTGTGTGTGTGTGTATATATGTGTGTGTGTATATATATATATGTGTGTGTCAATAAAACCTTTTTCGTATTAAAACAAAAAACAAAAAAAACCACATTATCTCCATTTCTGAGTGTCAGGAATCTGGGTGTTCCTCAACTAGGTGACTCTGGCTAGTCTCCCACGAGGCTGCAGGGCTGTGGCCATCTCAAGGCTCCTTTGGGGGGACCTACTTCCAAGCTGGCTCACATGACCATTTCAGGCTTCAGGTCCTCTCTGGCTGTTGGCCAGAGACATCAGTACCTTGCCATATGGGCCTCCCCATAGGTCAGCTCACAACACGGCAGCTGGTTTACCTTAGAGTGGGCCAGAGAACAAGAAAGGGTGCCCCAGACAGAAGCCACAGTCTTTTTGTAAGCTGCTCTCAGAAGTGATTGATAGCCCATCCTTCTGCTGTATTCCATTCATTAGAAGTGAGACCAAAGTCCAGCCCACTTGCAAGGAGAGAGGATTAATAATACAGGATGTGAAAACCAGTGGGGATCACTGGGGGCATTGTAGAGTTTGCCTGCTATATGTGTGTGTGCGTGCATGTGTGTACATGTATATGAACACATACATACATGCATGCACACACATGTATTTGTGTATGCACACATATATACACATATATATACAAATGTATACATACCCACACATTTATATATAGAGAGAATTTATGCTTGAAATGCCTGATTGTTACATCATATGTGTGAAAAAATTCAGCATTTTTAACAGCACTAACAAGACTTCTCTGCTAGCTCAAGACAAACTATCAATAACTCATCAGGCCTAAACTGAGCAAAGTGAGGGAAGGGTTAGTAATTTCAATGACATCACACAATGAAGTCCTATAATAGAAATTAATATTTGTGACTTGTATGCCTTTTCCACCCAGTACCACCTCTAATTTCAGGCAAGGGGGCTTCTGACCTAGGCTCCATGACTTAGAGGGCCCTGCTCAGTTCTTCCACTGGACTCTTTCCCCACCACTCCCACCCACTCCACTGTGGGAAAAGTGGATGAACCCACCTGGATTTCTTGCCCCCTCATCTTTTTCACACTCTATACCTAGGACCCTGATGGACATGTGATTCCCTAGGTGCAAGGGATAGTCAAAGGATAGCTATTTGGTGAGATAGAGCTTAGATACGGGGTTCTTGGGAGAAGATGTGAAATCACACTGAAGCAAACTGAGGTTTGGAATTGAAAATTATATTATTTGGTTAAGCTGGGGTTCTGTCTAGAGGTTCCTAGCTTTCCCAGACAGTACAGTATGTTTCCAAACCTGAACCACTTCCTGTTCCTATACAGGGAGGTATTTAGAGGATTGTGTGTGAATTTTGAGAGAAAACAGGTATGTAAGGATGAAGTGGAAATGGCTGCTTTCCTGAGAGTTTAAGAAATATTACATGTGGGCAATATTCCTTCAGAACCCCAATAACTAAGCATGCCATAGGGTTGAGGAGAGACTGATACTTCCTCCATTAGCTCAGAACCCACCACCATTCTGATAACTCAAAAAATGCAACACTTAGAGCATCGGACAATAGCGTGGACCCTGGAGATCAGTGAAGGGGTACTTTTGGAGATAGATGAAGTTTATTTAAGCAGTCTAAAGGGCAACAGGCATTAGCCAGGGAGAAGAGAGCAAAGGAAGACAGCTTTGCAGGATGCTACAAGATGACTTGAGGCAACTCACTATTGACTTCAAGAAATATATGGAAAATTCTTTACAGATCTAGCTTGTAAAGCTTCAGTCACTGGCATTTGCATGGTAAAAATTAAGCAATTAATATGAAACAACAATTCACAGAAAAAATAAAAATGACCAATAAACATTTGAAAAGACACAACTTCACTAAATAAATACAAATGAAAACATTGAGATAAAATTTTTCTCTAATTAGATTAGCAAATTTCAACAAGATTGATATCATCCTACAAAGAAAGGGACACCCATGTATGATTCATTAATATCATCAAGGGATTTCAGCTAATGGAATACTAACCCAAGAGCACAAAAACATTTAATACAGCATTGTTTATCATAGCAAAACGCTGGACAATATAAATGTCCATCAATAGAGTAATGAGTAAATAAACCATAAAATACATTGCAGTGGAACATGATGCAACAATTTAATTCAGTAGCTGACTTTAAAAGATGGAGGTTCATAAGACGGTAAGGAGAAATATAAAAGCTGAAAAACACATTACATGGATGCATTCCATTAAAAAAAAAACAAGAACAAAAACAAAAACCTGCACAAGCAGAAGAAAAAGTTAGCCAGCCACAGTGTGACAGATGCTGGCAGAAAATATGAGACTTTTGGGTCAGAGACTAAGGACAGTTTATTACTCACAGTAACAGCATAGCCAGAGTTTGGATATTTGCACCAATTCCCTTAGCCACAATTCCTAGTCCAGGTGATGTGGTCACATACAGTGGCTTATGTTATAGGAGAGGAACTCTGAGCTTAGGGAACCCAAATCTTTTATATTGGGTAGTAAGCCCGTCTGACCTTATCGTTATTATAAAGGAAGGAGACATGATCTTTATGATGCTGCACAGTAACAAACAAAACACCCACCCTTTGCTCTGGAGGTAGACACTGTCTCTATCTCCCAAGGCTGTTCACTGTACAAATATCCTTTACAGTGCTTTACAATGTGGTCCTGAACAGAGGCAGTCAGTGCCAGTTCTCATAAGATGTGCAGTAACATGAAAGACTCATGTAGAATTCCAAGAATTCCCAACATTCTATTGTACTTTTCATTTTGGAAAATTTGGAAACAAACAAAACACTGTAGCTGTCAATTAAAATGGTATGTTATTTTACCTAAAGGTATAACAGTGAAAATGTTGATGCTCTGGTCATTATATATCATAAAAAGATATATCTTTTTATACATATAAGAATGTAATTTGATTGTAACTGATATATTACTCATTCTATGCTCATTCTACACAGTAGAAATGGGTGATAATGATTATTTTATTTCATAAATATTTATTATTATTATTTTTTAATTTTATTTTATTTTTTTATTTTTGGCTGCGTTGGGTCTTTGTTGCTGCGCACAGGCTTTCTCTAGTTGCGGCGAGCGGGGGCTACTCTTCGTTGCGGTGCACAGGCTTCTCATTGCGGTGGCTTCTCGTTGCAGAGCATGGGCTCTAGGCGCGTGGGCTTCAGTAGTTTTGGCTCACGGGCTCTAGAGAGCAGGCTTGGTAGTTGTGGCGCACAGGCTCAGTTGCTCCGCGGTATGTGGGATCTTCCCGGACCAGGGCTTGAACACATGTCCCCGGCATTAGCAAGCTGATTCCCAACCACTGCGCTACCAGGGAAGCCCCCATAAAAATTTTTTACTCACTTAGAAAAATAACATCCAGGCTGTAATTATTCAAGACAAAATTAAGAAGAGAATTTTAAAAAATTATTTAGCTTTAATGATAGCCATTACATGTGTAATTTTTTCTTACACTTTTTTTTTTTTACTAGAAAATTGTTCTTGAAAAAACAATTACATGTCAACAGCTCCATAAGAATCTTTTACTCTGTGAACAATACATACTACCTGTCTGGGAGAGTGTAATTAAATAATGGATTTTTTGAGCTAAACTTCCAACTCCTTCATTTTACTGTTGAAGACACTGAGGCCCAGAGCCATTAAGTGACTTGAAGGTGGCCAGCAACTAGTTAACGTCAGAGCTGAGACTAAATCCCACATGCCCTGACTTGGAGCGCAAGGCTCTTTTTTCTTATCCAAATCCACATACGTGGTATGATAGAGCTTTCAAACTGGGTTATGCATACGCCTGCAGGCAATGGCAGCATGCCAGGGAGGTAAAGCCACAGGGTAAACACAGGGTGTCTTGCTTCAATGTAAATATTACTCAAAGATTTGAGAGGGGTTGGGGGAGCCACTTTATTTTTATATTAAAACAAGATTGATTATAAAGGAGAATGTACATTTTACACAAATTTTTAAAATTTCAGGCTGGATTCCTCAGCTGTAATCCCACCAAATGGAGGTAAAAGTTCTCTCTGCTCACTCTGCTAGGGATACTTCTCTTGTAGATCAGCAATGTGAGGACGTCTAGGGAGAACCTTTTATCCAAGAGGTGCCGTCACTAACACCCAGCTTTCACATTCCATTTTAAATTTCCATTATTTTAGTCCTTGTGATCAGTTAAATTGTAAATTTTTCTTGAAGAGGGAACACATGAAGACCTTATAATAAATGAGTTTCTGAGTTCCTTTCCTAAGAACAGAGCTGTTCTTTTTAAAATGTATTTTCCTCTTCTTAATCGGTATAAGGTAAAAAGATTTAAAAAATTAATCAACAATATAATCTTTAAATGTGATTGTAATAGAAATGAACTTGTTAGTAGTTTACATCTGTAAGATGCTCTCTGAAAGTATTTTGCATATGGTTCTAAAACTGGCATTTGTGTAATGTACAAAATTGACCAAGTAGTATGCATTTCCATTTTTCCATGTAGAATATTCATGAATGATATCTGAAATGTTGTAACACATATTAACAGCAAATGTGGAGACAAGAGGCTAGTAAATTATTTTATACCTTTTCTCAGTGGACCATTCTTCTCATCTGATTTTTATTTCTGGGATAAAAGCTATTTAAACAATGGTTTTCAGATGATTACTCTCTCAATGATAACTGGGAAGACTTTTACCCACCCACCTACCCCAAAAGGCTCAACTAATTTTTAGAAGTACTAAAAATAGTGTGTTTGATTTGAGGAATAACAGGATATTACATAGTTTCAAAGTATCTCCCCACAAGAAACCTATACATTACAAAGATAAAATAGTAACTTTGCTATTTGACTGGAGAAACTTGGCAGGAATGACCTTAATTGAATAATCAAATGTAACACTACCAGTAACGGGATCAATTGACAGCAACTGCCTCCCGAAGTGATGCACTGAAAAGCACTCAGCATCACCTCTGCAGTATCCCAGCAAAAAGTCCATAACCTGGATCTAGTCACGAGGAGACATCAAACCCAAACTGAGAGCTGTGCTACAAAATAACTGGCTTGTACTCCTAAAAATTGTCAAGGTCATGAAATATAAAGACAGACTCAGAAACTGATCCAGATTAAAGGAAACTAAAGAGAGACAAGATGAAATGCAATGCATGATCTCGGTTTTTTTTTTTTTTTTGCTACCAAGGACATTATTGAAATAATCAGAGAAATATGAATAAGTTCTGTAGATTATATAATAGTATTATAGCAATATTAATTTCTGATTTCAATAATGGGACTGTGTTTTAAAAAGAGAATTTCTTGCTTTTGGGGAAACACACTGAAGAATTTAGGTGTAAAAAGGCAATATATCCACAAATTACTTTTAAATGAGAGAGAGAGCAAGAAAAAAAAAAAAAAAAAAACAAATGTAGTAGAATATTTACATTTGGAATCTTGGTGAAGGGTATTCAGGAATTCTTGTATTATTCTTGCAGCTTTTCTGCAATCCTGAAATTATGTCAAAATAAAATATTTCTTTTTTTCAAAAAAAAATAGTGTGTTTGATTTCTTCACTGAGACTTTTTAAAACGCTCTATTCCGATACCAGCATTTTTTAATGCAAGTAGCTTGACGCATTTCAAAAAATTACATTTAATTCCTAGATTTCAAGTTCAAATTTGGAGCCAAGAAACCAACCCATTCAGGTGAATCAACATTTATTAAATGCAGTGTGTTAGGTCCTGGCAAAAAAAACAGTGATGGCACAGACAGAATCCTGCCTCCGAAGTTTCCCAAGCTAGAGGAGAACCAAACTCATAAATAAGATCATAAGATAGTCTGAAGTCTTCAAGATTGGAAGAGACTGGCCAAATAGTGACTCAACTTAGCAAAATAAACCTTAATGCAATATGTTTTTAGAAAATCAAAATTAATGCAAGACATACATGATGAACAAAATATCAAATTTTCAAATAAAACGGGATCAGCAGTATTGATTTTTTTTCCTTTTGCCTTTAAGCTCTACTAGGACTCTGTCAGGCAGTGCTTCACCCCTACCCTCCGGGGCGGCCAGTGGTTTCCAGACACATCTAATTTTCAGAAACCTAAATTTTCTGATATTTAGATCTCAATAAAATTATTATTGCCCGGTGACAGCAGTTGGGGTCCTCTGACACACTCATGGTCTCTGGCATACGCTGTCTTTCCGGCATGTATGGCACGCAGTACCCGGCGCAGGGGAAACACTAGTGTATCTGAGGTACGACGCGGGGTGTTGCAGGGTCACACGCGCAAACGTCACAGAAGTCAGGATTTGGCTTCAGATCTTCCCTACTTTGGATTGGCTTTTAGTCAACAAGGTTCTGGTAACTGTTGGTAACCGTCACAACAATCAGCCGCAGGCCAGGCTGGGTTGATCATAGGTGCTGCTGAGTCCCCCGGTGTCCTGATGACTGGGGACCTCAAACATCTGCCCTGTGCCTTCCAACACACAACAAGCCAAGCGAAGGCGGCAGATGCCGCCCTGGAAATCAGCCGTAGAGTAAGCATCTCCCCCTTCCCCAGACCACGGAGCATTTCGGGGCGGGGCCGGGGGCGGGGCGGGGGGTGAGGAGGGGGCCTGTCAGATGCCCTAGTCCGCTGGAAGCCACCCCTGGGGTCCAGGGCGGAGGGATGGAGCAACGGCGGACCTCAGCCAAACCCTCCACTGGGGCTAGAGGCCTGTAATCACCTGGGTGGGGTTTGGGGACCGCCCCTGATCCACACTAACTGATGTATATTGAGTTTTTCGCACTTAACATCTCCTGAATATATAATTATGGCAGTTTAGAGATTAGGTAATAAGGGCATAAATTTGGAGTCTTTACTCTCCAAAGGAGATATATATATATATATATATATATATATATATATACACATATATATATAACACTGAAATATTTCCCTAAAGTGCAAATCGACACACTGGGGAGGAAAAGTTCTTTGAGGGACAATACAAGCAGAGTTGAGGGCAGTTAAGATAATGGCTAAAAGAATATTTGAGTGGAAAAAAAATGTCAAAATTGTGTTATGCCACTTAGGACCTAGCAAGGTGTTCTTGAGTTCTCACACTTGTCTAGAAAGGCTTGGGGCTATGATGATTAATCAAGGCTGAAAGTTCTGTAATGAACTGAAAACTTCACACTAAATCTTAACTAACTTGTGGTGCATGTGTATTGCATGTAGGTATAGGAATTTATCTATCATTACAGTATGTAAATCGTCAAAGCAAGGATATTTCCTTCTATAGATTTTAATACAGTCTTGATTCTTTTAGGATTTAATAATCCTGCAATTTTCAAACATTTTTCTCTTTTATCCAGATTCCAAGGCATCGGCAGTAGAAGTTGCTTTTATTCTTTCTATGCTAGAACTGTCTACACCCAAGTTCTGTGTTGGATTGTTTTTATTTTCCTGTTTTGTCAATCAGTTAATTTGAAAGCTAACATTTCCTCCTCATCAGGTTGCTAAAATTGCTCCCCAAATTGAATACCTTTTCGGAGTGGTATCCTCTACCACCCTATGCAACACTGCAGATTCAAATTCTACCTTCTTGAAATCCGCCCTCTCAGCTCCCACTGTCTTTTTGTTTCTCTTCCTCACTTTATAACAATCCCCCGTCTTTCTCCTTATCCAGCTTGGTTCTCTCCTCCTCTTTCTTTTTTTTTTTTTTTTTTTTTAAATTTTTTTTTTATTTATTTGTTTATTTATTTATGGCTTGTGTTGGGTCTTCGTTTCTGTGCGAGGGCTCTCTCTAGTTGCGGCGAGCGGGGGCCACTCTTCATCGCGGTGCACGGACCTCTCACTGTCGTGGCCTCTCTTGTTGCGGAGCACAGGCTCCAGACGCGCAGGCTCAGTAATTGCGGCTCACGGGCCCAGTTGCTCCGCGGCATGTGGGATCCTCCCAGACCAGGGCTCGAACCCGTGTCCCCTGCATTGGCAGGCAGACTCTCAACCACTGCGCCACCAGGGAAGCCCTCTCCTCCTCTTTCTAAATATAGACACTTCACGATGATCTTACCTGGGTCCCACTCTCTCCTCTGTGCTGGCCGACCGGCCAGTCTGTACACACCCACCCTGACATCTCTGGTGCGATCCGCTCTCCCACTTGCAGCTTTCTGGTGGACGGCTTGACTTGTATGTTCCACCAGTGCCTCAGTTTCAGCATTTCTCAACTGCAAGCATCTTCCCTCCCAGTCACCTGTCTCATCATCATGTCATCACACAATCATCATCACCTGTGACTTCCCTTGCCCTTATTCTCTGCCTCTAGTTACTTGCCAGTTCCCATCAGTTCTCTCTGTACATCACATGTCATATCTGTTCACTGCTTATTCTCACTTGCTACTGTCCTGGGGCAGGCTCATCAGCTCTTGACTTGATTTTCCAGAGGCAACCTTGCTTCCTATCTGCAGTTCTGTCTGCACCCCAGGTCATCATATATGGTGCTGCTACAGTCATCTTCCTGAGATTTAGCTTTGTCACATCTTTTCTCCAGTTTAAAAATCCTATAATACTTCTCTGTTGCCCTAGAATTGAGTCCAGTGATGAATTACCCAATAGTTATTAAGCCCATTCTTTTACAGCCCGACAAAACAAGGGCACAAAAAAGGAGGAAAAATGATTTTGAAATAGCTTGATATTGCATATTGCTTAAAAGCATTGATGTAGTTGTCATGGGAAAAATCAGAACTTTATTGGAATTCCTTACGCTGATTTTACCATGCAGTTAGTATATATATTTCATGTATATGTATATATATCTCGTATAAAATTAAATTAAATTTAAATTTCAGATTACATAAAATATGTGATTTTAAGTTAGCATTCTTAGGACCTAAAAAGTTTTTTTTGAGGAGTAGGTGCATGCTTCTGAGCCTAAATTTCAAAGTTAGCACAAATAATATGACCCTAATCCACCTTTTAAAATTGATTCCTCACAATTGGCTTCCCTGTGCCTTTCCCTGCAGCCAAAGGCTGTACAACCCTAATGCCTCACACGTTCTTCCCCTGCTTTTTCTCCTTTGTGTACTTACTCCCCTGTGTCTAAAATGCCCATCCATCGATATCTGTGTCTAATTTCTCCTCACCGTTTCAGACCCAGCCCAATTGTCAGTGCTGCCCTAAAATCCTCTCAAAGTTCCCAGGGTTGACAGTATTTTCTTCTTCCTCTGAATTCACCAGAGCATATTTTCCTTTTCTCTTAGCCCTTAATATTTGCAACCTTCTTTTGAAACGTTGTGTATACTTCCTTCTCTTACTAAAAGTTTAGTCATAGAGAGTAGGCACCTTTCCTGATTCATTGCTACATTTACTAGCTAGTCTTAGACTAAACTAGTCATAGCCTGAACTAAGACAAAGTAGTTTGTGGTTCAATAAATGGCTGAATGATCTGTTTGGACCTACGACTTTAAAAGTGTTCATATTAAAGAGTGCTGTTGTGTGCAGCTGTTGTGAAAAATAGTATGGCAATTCCTTAAAAAATTAAATATACAATTACCATGTGATCCAACAATTCCACTTCTGAATATATACTCAAATGAAGTGTAAGCAGGACTCAGATATTTGTATACCCATGTTCATAGCAGCATTATTCACAAAAGTGAAAAAGAGGAAACAACCCAAGTGTCCATTGATAGTTAAATGGAAAAACAAAATGTGGTATACACATACAATGGAATATTATTCAGCCTTAAAAAGGAAGGAAATCCTGGCATACATTACAACATAGATGATTCTTGGAGACATTATGCTAAGGGAAATAAGCTAGTCACAAAAAGACAAATACTGCCTGATTCCATTTATACGAGGTACTTAGGGTAGTCAAATTTATAGACCGAAAGTAGAAGGGCGGGCGTCAGGAACAGGGGAGAGGGGGAAAGAAATGAGGAGTTAGTGTATAATGGGTACAGAGTTTCATTTGAGGAAGATGAAAAACTTCTGAAAATGGATGGTGGTGATGGCTGAGCAGCAATGTGAATGCACTTAATGCCACAAAACTGTACAGTTATAACAGTAAATTCTATATTATGTATATTTTACCATAATAAAAAGAAAAATAGTCCAGGGAAAGAATTCTTGTGCTTCTTTAGATGAAAGGAATATGCTGCTAGTGAAGTTGTTTGTTGATTGGGAACTGGAACTGCTCCACCACAGATTCACTGAAACTTGAAACTTCTTGGCATATTTTTTAGTTCTTTGGCATTTTGGCACTTTCTTGTTACCAGATTCGTATGAAGTTTTCGGTTGGAAGGAAACATGCCATGATAAAGAGCTGTGTAATAATTAATTACATCAGTGATTCACATATTATGACGATAGTTTCAATTTCCCTTTTCATGTTTTTATTTTCAAAATTTGATTTAAATCCTAAAATACCCATTCCATGGCTAAAATGTTCAAAATGTGTATTAATTTCTGATTACTAAGTTAATATGTGTTTATCATAAAATATTCAAACATTATTGAAAAGTGGATTGCTTAAAAAGTGACAGTCCCTCATGATCTCAAGTGATAACTTGTTAATAACTTGGAGTGTGTGCGTTTTGTGTGCATATAAATATCATTGGTAACAAAACTGCCAATGACATTTTTACTTAAAAATATATTTTGGATATCTTTATAGGTCTAGATATCCATCTGTCTACATTTTTAAGCTACTGCACAGCGTTCTGTTGAGAAGTTACATTTTAATTTAACCCATATTCCAATTAATGGGGCATATTTCACAACTACAATGTATGTATGAGATGAGCAGTGGTATTCACATTTTGCACGTGTGTGTATGTACTGGTGTATTTCTGAGTGCTAGATGTGAAATTGTGGGATTAAGTTAAAAGCAAGTTTGTAATTTTAATAGATAGCTGCAAAATTTTAATTCTACTTTGACCAGGCTTTAACATTCCAAACACTTTGGTGAAATTGAGATTGACTGTGTACAGTAGAAGCTGATGGTTTGGATGTTAAATTAAAATTCCCAGATGTGGATGCCTAAGACTGATCCAATGGGTTTTTCTAAGCCCCAGATTCAGCTCACTTATCATGGTCACAAAAATACCCTGAAGGAAATGCCTACACCTGAGCCAATAAATTCTCTAAGCCCCAAGATTCAGGTTGTGTAACAGGGTCACAAAGGAAGTTTGGGATATAAATTAGCAGCTGCTCTCCATCCCTGGAGTATCTGTCTTTTTCACTTCTTTAGATATTTCTTCATCCCATTAAATCTAACTCTTCTATTGTCCTCTACTAAATAATAAAACCATTGTCAAAATTTCATAAATCACTTACTGACATTACTACCTCACCACCCACAACAAATCCCAGCTGAAATTTTGTGATTGTTTTGACTCTGGTAATTACAATGTTTGTCAGATTCCAGAAGTGCAATGATTATACTTTCCACTTTTGTTGTGTCTTGTTAGTTTTACTCCCTCAATGACAAATTATAGATGGGCTTTAATTTTTCCATATCATCTTAGGCCATGTGGCCTATAAATGTTATTTTGTAGTTTAGTAAAAGACCTTAAGAAGAAAAAGCAAAGCAGTTAAATAGCTGTTGTTGGATATGTGTTTTCCAAAAAAACCCATGGGAATAAAAATTGCTACTTCTCCACCAAAAATTCCCATTGTGCAAGTATGTTAGTAACTCTTGAAACATGAAGACACTGTTTCTTTGCAGAGAAAAGAAAATAACATTTATTCACTCATTCATTCATTTGTCTGACATTTATTGAGAATTTACAGGGTGCCAAGCTCCTATATGATAATGTACATTATACTCTACTCCCTCCACCTCCAACCTTGATACTGAGTGTCTTCTGCAAATATGGAAAACCTACCAAATATCAATCCTTCATGTTTGAAGGTATATTTACAGATATTTAAAGACCAAATTACTCTTCCTCACGGAGAATCGAATACTTGGTTTTGGTGTATATGTACACATACACATTTTTTCTCTTGATTAAAATTTGTTTACACATCTGTGCCCAAGATTAAGGATAATGAAATTCAACCACAAAAATGATTAAGTAATGTATAATTGTAGCATTAGAATTTATCAGTTTAGAGTAGTTGCCTCCATATTCACCTTTCTTTTGATCTTCTTGTAGACATTATTGTTATTGACTGTAAATGTCTCAGTATTTTTGCTCAGTGGAATGTGGCTTGACAGATTAATTATATGTTATCAGGCAGTTGAAGATCAACTAAAGATATGTGGCCACAAGAAGGATGCTGATGTCTTTGAGCTGTTTCTTTCTCAAAAGTAAGTGTACTTTATATGAGAAATAGAAGAGCATCATGTTATGTTTCATAGATTCAAATGTTCTCTTCCATTGTTTTCCCCTTCTGTGGATAGGCAAGTAGCACACGCTCGTTGGCGTCCACAGACTCTATTGGAGATGCAGGATCCTGAAATGGATAAAAACAAAGATTATGGAGTGAGGCTGAGTTTGAATCCCAGTTCTATCTCTTCCAGCTGGGTGATCGTGGGTGGGTCATAAGCCTCTCTGTTAGGGTTGTCAGGTTTAGCCAATAAAAATATAGAACATCCAGTTACATGTGAATTTCAGAGAAACAAATGAATATAATTTTTTTTAGTATAAGTATGTCCCACACTGCATTGGGACATTTGTTGTTTCTTTGAAATTCACATATAACTGTGTATCCTGTGTTTTATCTGGCAAACCTACTGCCTGCATATAACAGTACTACCTGCTTCACCGGGTTGTTGTGAAGGTTAGGTGAGTTAGTAGAAGGTAGGGAAGGGTCTGGTACACAGTAAGTACTCAATCAGCATTAGTACAGTTAATGTTTCTACTATTATTAGAGAATAATGACTCATTATACCACTGTACTATAATAATAACCGCTATTATACTATAATCCCTACCTAACAACCTTTATACTAATTTTACTGGTAAGTATGAAACTTCTCCCTTATATAACTTCTTTGTATCAACTTCTTTGATTCCACTCCAACTCCCCAAGGTGGCAGACAGCAAAATGGGTTCTTCTTCTACAGAGCAATCACAGTGCCTGAGATAGAACCCAGGTGGAAGAGGAAGTATGTGTTCCCTTAGATGCTGACAGCACAGGTTTTACTAGCCAACAAGAGACACCTGTGTAGTCACAGTTAGCATTTTCATCATAATGACCGTATTCCTACTCTTCTTTCCCTTCTTCATACTTTTTGATCTCTGTGAATTCCATGTATTATTTTTAAATAGACTTAACATATTTCTACATGTACGTAATATTCGGAACTTAGCTGCTTTTTAAAGAAAATGTCCTACTTCATCAATGAAGTTAATCACTTTATCTCTAGTGATTTGAGGAAATCCTTTATTAATAAACATATTTCTTTTGTTTTATATGAATATGTTTTAGTTTATTAGTGCAGTGAATGATATCTAGAATAATATTTATTTTTGTAATGGCCCTGAACCTCTTGGTAGTAAGGGAATATATAGCTGACAAATATAAGATTGTTAAAAATATACATCTTAGAATGGAACAAGTATGGTAGGTAATTCTGACAAACTTAAGGTCATGCTTTGAACCTTCCTATAGATCAGTTAGTTTTATAGTAACAATAAATATTTTTTTTGTCTTCAGAAGATTGCATCTCTAAGCCTTTCATGATTTTAAAAACTGTACACTCTTGATCACTAAGTTAAGTAGATAACAATAAGAAAAGCTTTAAAACACTAGAAAAAAATAGAAATATTGATCTTCTGACAGTGGTAATTGGTGGTCTTCTCAATTAAAGGACAATACCTTTTGTATCCTAAGAATACTAAGTCATCATTTAATCCATTGGGGTACAAGAAATGTTTCACAGTCCAGATGCCAATAAACTGGGTAAACTGGGTTATTTGCCTAAGTCTTTGTTGCCCTTGGAAGATATCCTATCAGTGTTCCCTTGAGAAATCATGCAGCACATATACTGTAACAACAGAGTTGACGTATTATTGCCAGCACGAGTCATTGCCAGCATTAGTAGTCGAATTTCCTATCATTGTCTTCCATTGGCCTCACCTTAAAATGTAACAGCCCATTATTGATTTAGGATGGGTTTATATGCAGAATAAACCCTTCTGACTTGAGTTAAATTCCCCTCAAAAGTGAGCCACTTTATTACATTATCTAATAGCAGAAAGTTCAGCACCAGTACTACTACTACAAGAAAATTAATGACACTTATTTGACACAGTTGATATTTTAAAGCATTAATGTATTAAAATAACTTTCCTGGGAATTCTTGGAGAGATACTCTAAGTGGGGGTTGAGTTTCTCTGCTACCATGTAGTGATTGCTTTATTTTTCGTAGGAAATAATGAAGCTAACATAATATCATTGTTG
Organism: Balaenoptera ricei; assembly: GCF_028023285.1. Classification (NCBI taxonomy): domain Eukaryota; kingdom Metazoa; phylum Chordata; class Mammalia; order Artiodactyla; family Balaenopteridae; genus Balaenoptera; species Balaenoptera ricei. The sequence goes on from NC_082647.1 coordinate 70,542,134, forward strand.
TCCAATGCAATAGTTTAAGTGTGTCAGGGTCCAAATCCCCCTCCCAGAAATTAGCTACACATCTACAGTGAAAGAGGAGAATGCATTATGTGTGTAAATCTATTACAAGTTGCTTTGAAGAAGCCTAGAATATTTTGTTGTGCCAGGGAAGTGCTCGAAGACTAACGGTACATGTCAAAAGGACAAGGTGGTCTGCTTGAAAAGTCTTTTGTTTGGGATAATTTGAGAATAAAAAAAAAGTGAGAAAAGATTAAGAAAAAACTCTTCAAATCTGAGAAGGGTGGAGATGAGAAGGAATGAGAGAAATAAAGGGGAGGGGAAGATCTTTTTTATAGAATACCAGCTAATAAATGTAAAAAGAATGAGAGCATTAGAAAAATTAACATTTCATAGTACCAAATCTACTGATTCAGGTAAAGGTTATTAATCAAAGCTAAAGCCATTAAATAAATAGTTATTGGGGACCACTACTCTGTTCTTTGCAGATTGGCGGTTACCAGAGGGGAGAGGAATTTGGGGGCGGGGCATGAAATAGGTGAACGGGATCAAGAGGTACAAACTTCCAGTCGTAAAATAAGTCTTGGGGATGTAATGTACAGCATGAGGAATACGGTCAATAGTATTATATTAACTTTGTATGGTTTCAGTAACTGGATTTCCTCTGGTGATCATTTTGCAGTATATGCAGTGTCAAATCACTCAGAGTTTTGCCCCATATATTACTTTTCAACGATAAAATTTGTACTTTCACAATGGAGAGTACTGGCAGATTCCACCTTAACCAAATGACTGAACTTAGCTTCATCAGGAGTGGGACAAAGTGACATCATTTTGCCTCCCGGTGTGATGCAGTAATTACCACCTTTGTAATTGAAAAATGATCTACCTTGAATTTAATCATGAGGAAGCAATCAGACAAATCAAGAATGTGAGACATCTATCAGACAACTGTCCTGGACTCTTCAGAAAGTAAATGTTAAAGTCAATAAAGAAGAGAAGGTGACTATTCTAAATTTAAGAAGACTAAAGTGTTATACCAACTGAAAATACAATGCATGAATGTTGATGGGATTCTGGGTTTAAACAAACAAACAATCTATAAAAGAAATATAGGAGCAACAGGAACAATCTGAATATGAATAGTAGTGTATTAGATGATATCATTGAATTCAATTTTAATTTTCTTAAGTGTGATAATGGTATGGGGGTTATGCAGGACAACGTCCTTATTTGAGGGATGCGTGTGCTGAAGTATTTACGAATCAGAGTCTGCAACTTATTTTCAAATGATTCACCAAGAAAATTTTCAACCCACAAATAGATATATTGTATATATAGGTAAGAGAGTGAGCATAAATGTGGCAAAATATTAAAAATTACCAAGGCATGCATTGTACTATTCCTTCAACTTTTCTTAGGTTTGGAATTTTCCAATATAAAAAGTTGGCGAGAAGGGTTTCTTCTGTTTAGAAATGTTGTTTGCATGACAAAAGATATGTTTTCATAAACATTTAAAAAAATTAGTCCCTCGGTGTCCCAAGGTTAAATATAATTGTGAAAGGATGTTGCTACAAACAAGTTAGTATATGTAATATTAATTAACATTAGTATTTTTAAAGTGTTTAGAAAAGTGCCTTGCACACAGAGTGTGCTCTTTAAGTGTTTAGTAGAGACATATATGTGTATATACCTGGCCTGGGCTCACAAGTTCTGTCCTAAGAAATAAAAGAGATCAGAATACTCCAGCCCACAGCAGTCAAAGGGCCAACTATCTGCAGAGACTGTGCCCTCTTTGCTGACAGCTCCTCCTCCACACCCTACGTCTTCCCCTTCACTGAGTGAGCTGCATCAGCAAAAAGACTCATGACCACTTGGGCAGCTAGAGTCCTGCACAGTTCAAGAAGGATGGGTAACATTTTTGACCCCATATTTAATAAACAACAAAGGGAGAATAAAACACTTAACCCAGTCTCTGTCTCTTGGTGTCCTACAATTTCCATGTCTTAAATCCAGTTTGGCCAAGATCTGGACAACCTCAAAGTAAGGACCCTGCAGGCACTGTTGAAGCAGGAGTCAATGGTCTTTCCCATATTTACCTTAAGTCCCATGTTTTCTGCACTTTTCTTCCTCTGCTCTCTCCTCAGTGAAATCTTTTTAAATTAAGGTCCCAATAAATTCAGTCATAATGAGGTATAAATTTCTAAAGTTCTCTTTTAGTATTCGTTTTACTGGCTGACAAAAATCTTAACCCAAGTGAATGAAGTTTTGAAGATGGAATTTAGGAAGTTAGCACATATAAGAGTGCCAGTAATTTTGAAAGGACAGAGAGAGGCCTTTCCAGTTCCCCCAGAGTCATACTACATAAACCACCTTACCCATGAATGAATTAATCATTGCTAATGTTCACTTTTTGTTTTCCTTTCCAGGGAACTGACAGAGGTCATTGATCTTTCTAGGTTTAAAAAATTAAAATACTTATGGCTACATCATAACAAGGTAGTACGATATTTGATCTTAAATGGCTCTATAATTAAATTGCTATCTTAATTTCATGTTTTTAATAGAACTGATCATGAAAAGTATTAATATTTTATACTCCTAATTTTAATTTAGGTAAGAAACTTTATATATATATATATATATATATATATATATATATATATATATATATATATATAAACAGGTATATTGAATAGCACGATTTGTGAAATGTTATCAGACTGGAACTTTACTTTTTTCTCCCATGTGCTTTCAAAACTGCTCAGTGGAAGAAGCTATTGCTTCCCAGTTTCCCGGAAGAAAACTTGGGCAGTCTCATGACCTTTCTTATCTCTCTTATGTAGTTCAAAAGCTTACAGTCCATTTTGAGACATAGTCATACTCTCAGTTCAGAAATGAGAATGTGGAGGTGAATATGTTAATTCATAAATGAGACATCCCTCTATCTCCCCTCCCTTATCCAGCTAGGGCTGACTTCAGATGGCCACCTGCCTGCCTCATTAGCAAGGGGGGGTGTGGTTGGTTGTTTCCCTTGCCTCTCACCTCCACCCTAGCCTTCTCCAGGGTTGGTATGGAATGGGGAGGAGTGGAGGCAGAGGAAAGGCAAAGGAAAAACAAAGTTCTTATTTGATTTGCACTCTCTTGGTGTCAACATGTTCAGAGTTTACTTCTCTTAATGGGTTATTCAGAAGCTCCCCTGCTTGGTTCCTCCAACTCTAATTCCTCTGCTCTGGCCACTCCTGACCTCCCTTCACCTTGTATCCCAGTGGTACTTACAACTGAGCATCTCCTGGCCTTGGCAAACTGCCCATTTGGGCAGGATCCTTTGTAAAGTGTCCTAGATCAGCATTCCTCCAATGGTCCTGCATGTATTTCTCAGAACTCACACACCTTTGTCCTGCTGTCAGAAGGATTGATTACCTCCCAGTTGCCACTCAGGCTGATCTAGCATCTTCAGGAAGTGCCAGGCACTAAACCAACATGTCCCAAACTGCAGGGAATGCTTTTCAAGGGCACTGAGTGTGGCCCTTGAAACTTTTCTTAGAGGCTAGGGTTTAGCTGGCAGTGCCTCCTCTGTAGTGGAGTCCTGAGTGGGGCTGCAAGCTCTCTTCAAGTCATAGAGCAGGACTGAACTAAAATTCAAGCCAAAACAATCATTACAGTTAGTTAGTCATTCTCAGCTTTCTAAAGTTTGACGTTCCAACAGCTTGTATTTTGTTCATTATAAATTGATGACCCAATCTTAGCATTTTAAATTTAAACTTTCAAACACGAGCTGATTAAAAAATAATAATTTGAGTTTTCAGTAGTAGTCTGCTTGTCAAACAATAGTCCGATTCACAGCATTGAATCCTTAAGCATCCATGTTTATGAAAGTATTTCAATATTACATTGCATTTTCAGTCTGTTCTTTTAACCAAGTGGAAAATGGAAAATGAAAGTTTTTCTAGTATTAAATAGTGCAAGCATAAGTTTCATAAGCTTAAAATAATTTCTAGGAGAACAAACACAAATACATTCAAGGCCCAGGCAGCTAACAACTGAAATGGAAAGTGCACACACTACTTAAGGGCATACAAGTTCAAAACTCTTTTAAATACCCTGCCAAAAATTATCCTGGGTCACAGTGTGTGACCTCTGATTAGAAAAAGATGGAACTCATCAAGCATGGCAAAAGTGACTAATCTTTGCTTTTCATGTGTGTTCCTTGTGGTGTTCAGTATTCAATTTTGAAGGAAAGAATGTACAAATGTTGGCAATATGTCTAAAGGGAGAGGTATAATTAGGGACTTTGTAATATTTTTTGGCTTTCTTGTAGTGGACACCATCCCACCTTCAGCCAGTCATTGAATTTTCACACAGTTGAATTACAGATACATTACGTACATAGGAAGGGATTGCATACACTGTCAACTATTGTACTTTCTTTTGTTTTGGAAGGGGTGGGTGGGGAAAGGGTGCAACAAAGGGCTAAATTCTCTTCTTGTGTTTGGTTATTTATGCTCAACACACTATATTATTTCCAAAATAACCATCACTTAACTTTGTTCTTTAAAAATAGACATTTATTCCATATAATCCTGAAAGGATATCATATTCGAAATAAGTTTTAAGTGGTCAGGAGATGAGTGAATAAACTAATGTGAGTTTTTCTATTGATCAATAATTGACTGGTTGCTAAGTTGCCTGAGTATTCACACTCTATGAAAAATTAAAATCTTATTCAGGATCCAAAACTCTAATGGGCATATTACCTATGAGAGTACTTTATCAAAATTCACATGGAAAATTTTGATTATTACTTTTCTTTAATATCTAGATTATATTAGGTGGACCACTAAGAAGTTACTATGCCAGAATAGAAATGGTATGAAGAATCATGGTGAAAAACATCAACATTGACAAAGGAATACAAATATTTAGAATTGTATTGTTTTGTTAACAATAATCTAAATTTGTGACCAGCATTGTTCTTACATTATATTAGGCTACCCTCTATTTAGGAACAACTAAGGCACAAAATAGTAAAATAAAATGAACACACCTTTTTTTGTTTATTCATTTATTCAATCAACAGCTTTGTTGAGATGTATGTACTGACCATTATTGGTTGTCCATTCATTATCCATTCTATTCTTTTACCTATACAGCAGAATCTGGGTTAAGGTATTGGTACATACTTCTTTTTAGTCAGGTAGGTGACTCCATTCCCAGTTCCAAGAGGTGGAGCCTGAACTGTTTAAACCAATCAGGATAATCCCATCTTCCTTGTGAGTGGCTAGTCAATGAATTGGCTCATAACCCGGTTGTCGTAAAAGATATATTGGAGGTAGCTACTGAGAGACTTCTGTGAAAGGTTTCCTTATTCCTGAAAAAGAGCAGTAGAAGAGAGGTCCTTTGTTCCCTCTGGATGTTTTCTTGCCTGGCTAGTAAGCCAGGAACCATCCTATCAACTTGTGGATGTATCCAACATTGTGAGAAAAGCAGAGCTCAGAGAAGCATTGAGATATTCAGACTGAAGCTCTCACAACCTCTGGACTCCTTGATATGTGAGATAATAAGTGTTCTAATTTATGTGCCAGTTTGAGTTGAGCTTAGGAGTTAATTGGAGCCAAAAGCATCCTCTCTAATATGGTTTATTCTGTACTTGCATTAGGCTACTGATAGAAGATAAAAATAAATGTGATGGTGCCTGCTCTAGTGATAGAATTAGGAAGGGCAGAAGGTGTGACTGTACTCCTGGTGAGGACATTGTGGTTGCAAACTGCCTGGAATGGAATGAGGGAAAGCAGTGGTTTGGGGAGACAGAGGATGAATGTAGTTTGGTGTGTTTGGAGCCTAACATGCTTGAAGGGTGCACAATTTCCCCCATTATTATGTAGTGGATGATAAAACTGGAGCTTCTGGTCTGACCTTGAACCAGCAAATTAAATAGGTATAAGTTGTTTCTGAGGACATGCAATGCCCCAGCTTTCCTAGGTTTGCTCAGGCTGCCCTGCTTCCTTCATTATGCTCTCTGAGAGCTTGCTTTCTCCTTGTACCGCGTAGATATCTACTAGTTCTGCAGCTCCTCTCTTTCTGGGTCATCTTTTTCTAATCTCCGCTGATGTAATTAGTGGGAGACAGCTGCTCTTAGGTGCGTATTAAGTGAGGACTTCTGAAGACTCCCTGCCTTGTCTCATCTTTTAGCAAGCCTGACTGAGGGAATTTTAGGTCAGTTCATCTTTCCCAGCTTTCCTAAGAAACTGGGCCTGCTCAGACGAGTGATCTAAGTGATTTGCATTTTATACTACAGTTTCAAATGGTCTGTATACATTTGATCTATTTGTGTTTTGGCTCATTACCTCAAAATTTTTCTTTTACAGACGTTTAGTCGTGAGCTCATAATATTGTTGTCACAATGCTGGTATCCTTCTGTTTCTGGAAGACCTAGCATTACTTTGGTATATTTCATTTGTCACAGATTAGAGTAAGCATTTGATGAGAAACCTGTATATAATGCCTCACCAAGCAACTGTCCAAAATGGAATCTGAGTTTCTACCATGTAACAAAAACTGAACAGTTGACAACTTTTACAAACTAAATTTAAATAAAAGTACCTATTCTGGCAAGGTCACTGTTTATAAACGTCTTCATCTAAAACATAATCAAAATACTTATTTATAATAACATTTTCCACACTAAAATAATGTACTAATGTACAATAATGTATGATGTACTATACACCAACTTTTGATCCAAGTCAGACAGACTTGGGTTTGAACCCTTGCTCTGTTGTCTTGAGAAAGTTGTTTTTTAACTTCTCTGAGCCTCGGTTTCCTCCTAGGTAAATAAGGGAACAAAACAAATAACATGGGCTATTGTAAGGATCATACTAGATAATGGTGAAAACATCTAGCTTAGTGCTTGGGTCATAATAAGCACTTAAAAGATATGACTGTCCCCTTGACTCTGAACCAGCAGTTCTCACCTAGGAGCGACTTTGCAACCCCTGCCACACCACCCACACACAAGGGGAACATTTGGCAATGTCTGGAGACCTTTTTGATTTTCACAGCTGGGGTGTGTGTGTTCCTGGCATCTAGTGGATAGAGGCTAGGGATGCTGCCAGCCATACTACAATCCACAGGGCAGCTTCCCCAGCCCCAACAAAGAATTATCTGGCCCCAAATGTCAATAGCTGTAAAGGTTGAGAAATCTTGCCCTAAAAGAATGCCTCCTTAATTTTAAATTCATGCTGGTGTAAAATTTTCCCCACTAGTACCTCAGCGGTTACCTGTAAGAGCTTTACCTTAAATGTAAGTGCTCCCAGCTCTATAAAAAATAATAATGGTTAAATAGTAAATATTAATAGCTATCGTTTATTGAGCCCTTGCTATGTGCGAAGCCCTGAGCTAACATATATGATTTGTGGAATGTCACATTCAATATAAATCCCATGGCAATCCTTAGGCTCAGTACTGTAGATTTTCCTAAATGGATAATTATAATAACATTTTACTTTAACAATGGTTTAAGTGTCAGAACAATCAGCATGTCTTCCAACTCCCATTCCTAGATCTTGACTTCAACAACTTGGTACATTGCAATGTCTATTCAAGTCCTGTGAATTCTGCCTTGGAATTATCTCTCAATTCCCTCTACTTTGCTCTTCTCCCACTGTTATTACTCTACTCTGGGACCCATATATTCTTCTGAATTAGCATAACACCATTTTTGTTCATCTCTTGCTGTTATACTTACTACCTCCTCTAAACAGTACTCTTCCCTGTCATTTTTTTTTTCCAAAATAAAACTGGGCAATAACACTCCTCTGCACAAAATCTTTTATTAGTTCCCCAAGATTCTCATGATCTGACTTTATCTGTTTTCACTACATTCCTCCCATTCATTTCGCCCCAACAAATGGTACAATCTTAAAATTCCAATAATCATGGTCCAAAGATATTAATGCTCTTGGGAAAATTATTATTCTATAATCAAGATGAAATGGTTGAGTTTATTAGTATTCTTGCATTAATGTGTAACACAAGAGAAATTAAAACCTCAACTAATTAGAATGTTCTGTTAATGTGTGGTCGAGCAGGCAACTGGGAAAAAAGAGAGAAGAAAAAGTCATGGTTTGCCCTGGTGTTCTCTTTCTAGGCTGATGTTAGGTGTGGCTCTCATTAGATCAGGGAGTGGTGAGGGGAAGGGTGGAAGGTAGTGAGTTGCTGTCAGGAGGCCAGCAGGAAGAGTAGAAAGGGATGGGAAACCAACTGGGACCCCCCGCCCCTCACTGTATTGAATGGTCTCTCCTACCTGGGGGAAACATGGCTCCTCCTGTGACTTAACAAAGCTGAAGTGCAGTTACTGGTGGTTCTCCTGCATGAGTGCTCACATAATTAGGTACAGATGAGACTGTGAGACAATGAGGTGAGCAGCACGTGTGCCTTTTATAGCTTCATAATTTGTGACTGTTACAAATATAAGAAAAAATTAAAGAAAATTCATTAAAGAAACCCATTTTCAAACTTTGATTACAAATCTAAAATAGCTTTTCGGAGATACGAGAGGGCATGAGTAAAATTTCCAATAAATCCTCACTAAATCAGATAGGTTGGCATCTGTCTACCTGAATCAATCCATCAAAGGTCAAAACAGTTCTATTTAACTGATGACAATAGTTACTGTGATAGGCTTTAATAAGCATGTAAAACTAATTTACAGACATAAGCATATATTTCTGTATATATAAATTAGGAAGCACTTGATCAATAACTATTTCATATGATTCTTCTCCCTGCTAGATCCTGTATTAAGCAGTAAAGTTAGCATTGTTACATTTAACTTAAGTGCTGCTTTTAGAACATACTAGCCCCACGTTATGACTCTACCATGCCTCATCCTCATAACTTAAACAAATCTGTCAAATTTTATTGAGGTTATAAAGTCAATATTTTTTAAAAAGTAGTGGGATTCTCCTTGCAGGGTAACAGAAACACTTCTGAATTCAGTTTAGAGCTAAATACTCCTATCATGTACTTTAATGGTGCATTTGAGGAATTTTCAAGAGTGTTTTGACTATTTTCAATTCTTAAAGTACACCGAATTTCTAATCTAATCTTAAAAGTAAGATGCAGCTTCACCATATCATTAGGAGAATGGAGAGGTGGGAAGGATAACAGACTGAAGAAACATCATTTCTTTCCTTAAGAAAGACACAAAACTAGTGATCAAGTAATTGCACAAGTCATAGGAAGTGTTGGATGTGGACAAGAAAAGGAAGATTCATGGGCATGGGGGGTTGTCAGGAAAGGCCTTATTTAAAAAAAGATGAGGGCTTCCCTGGTGGTGCAGTGGTTAAGAATCCGCCTGCCAATGCAGGGGACACGGGTTCGATCCCTGGTCCGGGAAGATCCCACATGCCACGGAGCAACTAAGCCCGTGTGCCACAAGTACTGAGCCTGTGCTCTAGAGCCTGCAAGCCACAACTACTGAGCCCACGTGCCGCAACTACTGAAGTCCCGCGCCTAGAGCCTGTGCTCCGCAACAAGAGAAGCCACCGTAATGAGAAGCCCCTGCTCGCTGCAACTAGAGAAAGCCCGCACACAGCAACAAAGACCCAACACAGCTAAAAATAAAAATAAATAAATAAATAAATAAATAAATAAAGAGATACACTGAGTGTTTTTAAAAAAAAAAAGATGAGCTGTAAAGTAACAGGATTATGCTGTGCCTTGTCTTCTCCTTGGGGATGGTGGCCGGTTGGGCTGTTAGCACTGACCTCCTGTGTGTGTTCAGATTACACAGTCCTCGGCTAAACTGAGATCTGTTGCCCCGAAGGACAGTGAGCCTGAGAAGAGGAGATGGTTCATAGACTGGGGCATAAAGAAAGAGAACTCAGAGTTAGACAATCTCGGAGGTAGAGCTTGGGGAGGGAAGGTAGAGCACTGACTGCAGAATTAGACCATCTCTCAGGAGATCTGACTTAAAGTGCTGGAGCAGGTGGGAGTTTAGAGAAACAAAAAGTGGGTCAAAACAGAGCAAGAAGACAGCGGTGAGATGCAGAGATCAAAGAACGGTCTCAACAAATCTCTGGAGCAGTGGAAACTTCTTGTGGCAGCCTGCTCAGGCATGGTTGGGTAGGCCTTGCCAGCCTAGGGCAGATCCTTAAGAATAATCAGAAATGTACCAGGAGGAAAAGCCATGCAGGCAAAGAGAAATCGTGACTCATACACAGATGCAGAAACGATTCAGCATTATCAGAGGAGAGATCCCTTGGCACATAACAGGCACTTAATAATATGTGATGGTGAATTAGTGGATATATGGAGCCAAATCCAATGTGACTATAGGGCACAGAAATGTAGGGAAGGTTGTGAGAGCAAAAGGACTAGGCCAGATTCCAGAGGCTTTGAAAACCTTTCAGGGAGTTTGGTGGAGATGTGGTAAGAGAAGTTCGAGTATTAAGTTAGCTAAAAGCACCCTTTTCATCATACGTATCTTCAAAGACAATCCAGACATAAACTCATGGCCCAGATCAAAAGATTGCACATAACTAATAAAAACAGCAAATGTTGAACTTCTATGGTTCTTATTAAATTTTTATATCTATATATAATTACATGTAATTATTGTAGAAAGAATACTGTTCTCTAACTCTCATTTTCAGCTCCATGGAATAACATTTATAACTAGAAACTATTGTCTGGCAGAACTATACCTAAACAACAATGAAATATTTGATATACAAGGTATGTCTTAAATTTTGTCTTTTGATTGAATTGATTTTCAATTAAATAATAACTTTCAACTATGGTATTGCTCATGGCATGCAATAATCTGTTTTAACATTTCTGTTGAAAATATATGATGGAAGTTGTTATTTTTTAATGTTCTTGTGTACATTTCATTTTAAGATGTGCTGTTTGATTATGGTTTTAACTCAATATTGTCATGTATCTTATTCAAGATGTAAAAGAATCTTTTTTTAACATAGAAATTTTGCCATTCTACTGCACAGTTGGACACAAACTAGATATTGTGGAAGCAAATTTTAACAATGTTTGGGAGCATTAATAAAAAAATAATGACTTCATAAATAGTCTTAAATGTTTTCACAGGCTATAATTTTTCCCAGCCAAATTTCTGTTTCACTCTCAGTTAATTTTGTACCTGCAACAATCTGTAAACTGACAATTTCAAGCCTGGTATAAAAGTACATGATATACTATGATCATGAGATACAAAGAAGTATGGTACAAAACATTTTTCCTCTGTATTACATGTTGCAGAATTGAAATATCATAAATTTTGAGATCCAGTATGATTCCTTGTTCCATGAAGAAAGGAAGGAAATCTTGCCAATTCAAATATGATGTCGTTATTGCAAAGACACAACACACTTTCACTTATGTTAAAAATGTGGAAAATGTGCAATTTAGAATCAATAAAATGATAGGAATATTTGGCTTCCCATTGTGTAAAGAAAATATTTAGTTGAGCAATTTGGGGGAGATATTGATTTGAATAACTATTTCCTGGATTGGCATTATAAACTAAGCAACATTGGCAAAACAAAACAAACAAAATAAGGATAAGGAAAATAACTCCTTCAGAATCAAACAAAATCATTGCTACAGAAAAAGAAACAGTGGAAAGAAATTGGCTCTATATTCCCAAATTACAGTCGCTTATTTGAATTCTTATGCTTTGTTGTATTCTTAATGATAATTCATCATATTATTAATAATTCCTCCCTTCACCAGCTGTAATGTATTCTTTGCTTTTGTTTAGTTAGCATGTTTAATTAGCATTAAAAATGTTTAAAATCTTATACAAATATTTTAATTTTTTTAGGCCTGCACTCTTTGCATTCGTTGCATATACTCCTGCTGCACCACAATGAGTTAACAAACATTGAGGCAACAGTAAAGGAATTAAAGGGGATGCTAAATCTGAAGACCCTAAGTATTAATTTGCACTTTTATATGGCCATAACTTAAAATAGTGATAACACAGGACATTTTTTCATTTTTTGAATTTAAATTAGATCAGTGTTTATAACAAAACTACTTATATATTCCTGAAAACAAGACTAGATCTTTTTCTTTTTAAAAATACATTTTTGAAAGAACAACAGGTAGAAAAAAAAATTTTTGTGAAACGATATGGCATGCTACATGGAAATGATGAAAGCAACAAAAGAGAAGATACATGTTTAAATCTGTGTTTTTGGTTTTACCTCTAAAGGAAGTTTTAGCACATATTATATGATTCCATTTATTTATATAAATGTCCAGAATGGGCACATCTATCGAGACAGCAACACTGAGAGGTAACTGTTTTTAAATAGTGGTTGCCCAGGGCTGGGGGGATGAGGGTCTGGGGAGTGACAGTCTGGGGTTTCTTTTCAGAGTGATGAAAATGTTCTAAAATTGAAGGTGGTGATGGTTGCACAATTCTGTGAATATACTAAAAACCATGAATTGTATACTTAAAATTAGTGAACTGCGTGATATGTGAATTATATTAGTAAAGCTGACACTCCCTCCCCCCACACTAAAAAAAGAGCACGTTTTAATGTAATCTTCCTGTTGGGTGAACAGCAAACAATTCATATGTATTGAATCGCACCCAGCAAGGAACTGACCTCAGTATTTGAAGAAAGTGTGAGATGGGTTGGAAAAATAAATAATACACAGTTCCTACTCTCAATAAGCTTATAGTGGTTTGGTTTGTTTGTTTGTTTGTTTTTAAGCTTATAGTGTCGAAGGGTAAATAAACTGGTACACGATTGCAATTCAGAACAAATGGTTCTAGGTGGACCAAGGGAAAAGACTCAGAGCAGTGAATGGGTTTTCAAACTTCAGAGTTTGTAGACTTCTTTATACAAGGTCATAAAATAGATGTTTTTTTCCTATTTATTTTCTATTCATTTCTCAGAATTGCCAAAGATAGTGTTTTGAATATGTGTAAAGTGGTGTTGATGGTGGAGCTTCTAATCAGCTCAATACATAGAGTTATTGAAATTTTCAAATATTTTGAGTGTTAATCAGTTATACCTACTATATTAAGGAGAAATGATTTAAGTTCTTATAGGTAAGATTCTTTAAACCCAACTATTAAAAGTACCCCAAGTTCTAAGGAATTCAATGCTCATTTTTGAGATGTGATAAGGTCTGTGAAAGACTTATCAGGATTGGCCTGCATATTTGAATTATCTGGCCCTTCTGTGCTGAACAAATGCTTCAAATGTCTTTAAATGATTAAAAGACTGGTTATACTAGATTTTGAACTCTCTCTTACCTTCATTTTTCTGTAAAATGGGCTAATAACTACCTCTCAGGATTGCTTCAAATATTAAGCTAACTCTGTAAAGCATTAATTGGTTTGAAGGAGTAACAACAAAAAATTGTTTTATTATGGTTTATGTAAAGTAGATAATGAATTAAGATGCACACAGTCTAGAAATTCTGCTTATTGGTAAATAGATTTTTAAAAAACTGACATTTTGAATAATAATTATAATAACAACATGTTTGAATGTTGAGAAAATGTTTTCTTATTATATTATCATTTAAATCTTCATAGCAATCCAATGATGTGATTAGAATTATTCCCTCTTTAATGGTAGAAATGCAGGGCTCAGAGCTTTAACCAGACTACTGAGGAATGTTGAAACTTAAACTCACGCTGTGTTTCTTTTGTTTATCATTCATTCATTCAATAAATATTTATCATGCATTCACTAAGGACACTACTAGATGGAGACACAAAAGTAAACAAGAAAGACCCTATCTAGACCTTTATGGAGCTTACAGTTTTGTAACTCTCAGCCTAAATATTTCTTACAGAACTGAGGGGGCTCGATGTAAAACTAATTGGACAATTTGCTAAATGTAAGAACTGAATCATTTAAGCAAGCTTATTTTACAATGCAAGATTTGGAGGTTAGCAATCAAGGTTGCCCCATCATAGTCAACAGGGTTATGCCTTAAACAAAAGTGCCTGGCGGCGGGGGTTGGGGGGGTAAGTGGAGTCTGAAATTCAGCCCCTGCCTGCCTTACCAGCCGTGTATGTGGGCGCAGAATGGTGTCAGCCCTGAGGTGGGGTGCAGGAGTGCCTTTTCTAGTTCTCTGAAAGGCTATTAGGTCAGCCTGGTAGTATAAGGTCCATATCATTGCCTGTCACAACATTTTAAATGACCTCTACTTAAAATCATAGTGACAATAAATTGTTCCAACTGAGAATCTTGTAGAGGGATCATTTTTTGAAATGGAGAAAATGCTGCATCAGATTACCCAAAAAAAAGCATTTTCTGAAAATTTTTGGTAGCAAATATGCACAGTTTGAACCCTTGCCCTATTTTGGTTAAAGATATTATACAAAAAGAATGTTGGCGGACTTCCCTGGTGGCGCAGTGGTTGGGAATCCGCCTGCCAATGCAGGGGATACGGGTTCGAGCCCTGGTCCAGGAAGATCCCACGTGCTGCGGAGCAACTAAGCCCACGAGCCACAACTACTGAGCCCAAGTGCCACAAATACTGAAGCCCGCGCACCTAGAGCCCGTGCTTCGCAACGAGAAGCCCGCGTACCACAACAAAGAGTAGCCCCTGCTCGCCGCAACTAGAGAAAGTCTGTGCGCAGCAATGAAGACCCAACACAGCCAAAAATAAATTTTAAAAAATTAAGAAAAAAATGTTGGCGTTTACTAGCTACTAAATATATTGTGCAGTAATGTCCCTTGATTAAGTTCCTATGAACCTCCTTTGCAATCACAGATTAGATTCAGCTCATTAACTACAATAAGAAATCCATGTATTTAAAAAAAAATAAATTTATTAATTTATTTATTTAATTTTGGCTGTGTTGGGTCTTCGTTGCTGCACACAGGATTTCTCTAGTTGCAGCGAGCGGGGGCTACTCTTTGTTGCAGTACATGGGCTATTCATTGCGGTGGCTTCTTTTGTTGTGGAACACGGGCTCTAGGTGCACAGGCTTCAGTAGTTGTGTCACGCGGGCTCAGTAGTTGTGGCGCAGGGGCTTAGTTGCTCCGAGGCATGTGGGATCTTCCCAGACCAGGGCTCGAACCCTGTCCCCTGCATTGACAGGCGGATTCTTAGACACTGCGCCACCAGGGAAGTCCCCCATGTATTTTCAAGTGTTAAAAATTTTCTTTTCAAGTTATAAAACTGTTTAAAATGCTAAAATATTATTATTATTATTCCACTTCAATTACAATTCTTCAGAGGGTGAGAAAATAGCCTGGAGGGTAAACCTCTAATCCATTTCAGCATTGCACCCTCCACTGGCAATGAGGAGAACTGGAAGAGATTACCCAGTATACACATGGCTGGGAGCTTCAGAGAGGCCTAAAACCAGCTGCAGAGTGTGAGGTCCTACAAACTGGAATTCCTGACTTCCAGGCTGAGGCAGGAGGGCCACACCTTTTCTCTCCAGGCAGTCTACCTTTCCACACCCTCCCCCTCTGGCTCCATTTTCCTCTTCCCTTCCCTCCTCCAAACTCTTTCTAAATCCACATGTGTCAAAGATTTGCTTCGTGGCTGCGGACTTTCACTAACCTTCAGTCTCCCTGCCTCTCTCCCAGCGCAGAGAGAAAAAACACCACCGACAACAGCAACAAAATATTTAACCCATTCTCCTGTTCCTAAATCTCTAGTCTCCTCATTTTTCTCAAATTTTCTCTGTGTTGCATTAAGCTCCAGTATTGGAAAGTATACTTGAACTCCTACATTCCATAATTGTTAAGACTTGCTTCCTAGCAGAGACTTAAAGATTCACCCTTGGAGACAGGAAGTGCCCCTTTCAAAGAGAAGGTCTCCATTTTTTACAGATTCTGCTCTTAAGCACGTCCTGCCTTTCCTCATTTGGCCGCAGTCCACTGCTGATGGCAAATAGCCAGGGAGTGAAGAGGGATGCTGAGAGGTCAGCGTGGGATTATGGTCTCAGTGGTCTCTTCATTTGAGACTCTTGACCCTGAAATGCCCCTCAAGGTGGGACCACTCCTCCCAAACAACACAATAGAACAGTCCATTCAATAAAAAGAGCCAACTGGGTCTTTCACTGCTGTTTGTCTTGAAACAG
This sequence comes from Balaenoptera ricei, assembly GCF_028023285.1. Lineage (NCBI taxonomy): Eukaryota > Metazoa > Chordata > Mammalia > Artiodactyla > Balaenopteridae > Balaenoptera > Balaenoptera ricei. The sequence goes on from NC_082647.1 coordinate 70,558,224, forward strand.
CATCCCTCACTCTCCTAACCCTTGCTTTAGTCCAAGTTTGCCTTTTAAGAATCAGGGATCATTTCCATATTCAGTACAATCATGTGGTATGCTGTGGCCCAGAGATTTTAGTTAAAATGAGATGGTAACAATGGAGATGCTGACCTTACTAAGTAACCTTGAGCGAGAACCTCTGTCTGATCATTGACAGTTGAGCTTCCTTCCACAGGCTGTTCTGTATGGGCACAGATGGAACTGCTTTTAACGTCTCTACATCATTTCCCCATCTATTAAAATGGATATGTTGGTACATTATTAATTACATCAACTTTCTTCAAAGGTGGTCTGAAAAACATTCAGGTTCATTTAAATGGTGATTTTTAATTTTGCCTTAAAAGTTAAAAAGAAATTAACTGGAGCCAATTATTTAGATGACTTTTTTTTTCCTCTTCTGTTTCAATAAGAAGAAGCTTCACACATGTGACTCATGTAACTCAAGCTTGTGCAGTAAGGTAGTAGAAACATTTTGCTATATTATTGGGTAAATGTAAATTGCTTAGACTCAGAATCCCAAATTAAGATAAGCAAGACAGTGCTGGCGCCACCGAGGTGTACTCTATAAGTAGCCTAGAGGGAAGGTGGATTAAATAGTATTAACCTATTGAAAGTGAAAGTGTAAACAATTTCGCTTCATAGTTTCTAAAGGAATGTACCCATACATCATAGAAGGTTTTCAGAGCTTTCAGACACAGGAAACCAATATCATATCTTAGAAACTTTATTTATGGTAATTTTAGTAGCATCAATCCAAAACTCATAAATCCAAAATGTTAAATGCTTAATAGTATAGAGGGGGAAAAAGAGAATTAAAAATAAGATTGCTTCCTTCTAACATTTAAGAGTAAGAAAAAAAGTGAAGAATAATAAAAATGAAATTCTTTTAAAATTATTTAATTCTAATTATTTTTTTAAGTTAATTTAGTCAGAGACTAGGCTTAATAGCCCAGTTTTCTGACTTGCTGTCATTTAGATTTTATTTTATGATGAGATGAATGTTGAACCACAATAAGCTCATCAAGTTTTTAGTATTATGACACCTTTTTAATAAGTAGTGTAATAGTAGTAAATCCAAATTTGGTGATTTGTTTAGCTGAAGCCAGAAGTTTAAAAATTTACATAAAGCAGTTATTTAACTAAGCACTAGGAAGAAAAACTAAGAAAAGAAATTAAATAGTAGTGTTCTCAGAGGGAAAAGAGAATATGAAGTGTATCCTAAAAGTAAACATCATTGAAAGATGTTGGTACATTTTCCATTAACATCACATGCAAAGGCAGACTCTACTCCCAGCTGCTATAATGTAGGATAGTGTTATGAGGTGTCAGATGTTATTCTCCAAGACAGTAACCACAGAGCAGACTTCTGCACTAAAGCATCTGTGAATTTTTCTCCCTCCTAAACTCTCATTAAAAACAATTGTGTTTTGCTTTTATATCCTTGAAGGGTGACCTTTTTTCTTCTTTGTCTGGCTCAAACTGCGATGTATGATCCCTGTGGATCTTTTTAAATCTGTTCTTATTACTGGTTTAATATACATCCGTTCTATTCCCTGTCCTGTAGTTATAATTATTTGCTGCCACTTTAAATTCCTTGTCTTTTTTAAAAATTTATTTATAGAGAGAATGTTTTGCTTATCTCTCTTTTTTTTTTTAAATTTTATTTATTTATTTATGGCTGTGTTGGGTCTTCGTTTCTGTGCGAGGGCTTTCTCCAGTTGTGGCAAGTGGGGGCCACTCTTCATTGCAGTGCGCGGGCCTCTCACTATCGCGGCCTCTCCTGTTGCGGAGCACAGGCTCCAGACGCGCAGGCTCAGTAGAAATTCCTTGTCTTTTGAGATTAAAATTCAAACCAATTTTGTCACTTAAGAAATTTTGAAAAATATCCATTTCATTTTTCCTCTCATTTCCCCCAATACATCCATATTTCCTTTCTTTTAAATTTTCTTGTTGCCCTGGCTCTACATTTTCTTTTATGCCTTTCCTCATAACTTTTGTTTATTATGCACCAGGTGTCTTCCATTGCCTGCTTTAAGTCCCTCTAAAGCTCATGTTTTCCACAGGGAATAGCTACCTATAACGATTTTATTAGCCAGAAAAGTTTGTGTTTATACAACAAATATCAGAATGTTTTATTACCTGCAGAGAAAACATTCAGATGATTAACTTCTTCAGTTGTTATCTAGTTTGTTGTCTTTCAAGCATCCCCCTTGACCCTCTCTTCTTTATGTTGCAAACTCTTCTTTATAAATATTAATCAGTTTTTTTCTGGGTTTCTAATGCTTAATACTTTCATGCTTTTATCAAACCTCTTTGTATTTTATAATTAGTCAAATGCTACAGCAGTACTCCTAGATTTAAATGTACGTTAAATGAGCCTCACTTTGTTGAGTGATGTTTTTTTACACTAGCTGGAGCTCTTTCTGCTACTGCCATCTAGTGGTTCTCCTCACTAGGTGTCTTGTCCAGGAGTATTTTCTAGAAATTACGTGTAGGTGGAATTCAATAGATAAAGATATCCAAGTGGAAATTATAAGAGTTTTATTTCACATTGTATTGAAATAACCCTGTTTAATATTATCTAAAGAAGAATAGGGAAAGTACCTTTTCCATGGAAATAAAATACAACTTCTAGCTGAAGATTTTAAAAAATGTACCTACATGCTGATGCCTAAGGGATGTCCTGTCAGAAGCGCCTGGAGCTCTTCCGCATCAGCGTGCCTCCCACCTCCAGCCTGTATTAGGGAGCATGGTTCATTAAGTATCCTAGCACCTGCGCACAAGGAAATCCCAGTCCCCTGTGCCTGGCCAGAGGTAGATGAGATGCAAAACCCGCATCTCTTCACCTCTACTCCTGCAGAGATCTGAAGCTGCTACTGGTATTTATATGTTCTGAACTAGGTGCAATGGTGTGAAGCCGAGGAAGAAAATTATAAAACAGTGTACCACAATTCTGCCCATCTCCACACAGGCACCCATGTGACCTTTGAGACTGGAAGAAGAGAACCAATGAACAAATACTTTAATAAAGAGCAGCATCAAGAACCCTCTAGAGGGGCTTCCCTGGTGGCGCAGTGGTTGAGAATCTGCCTGCTAATGCAGGGGACACGGGTTCGAGCCCTGGTCTGGGAAGATTCCACATGCCGCGGAGCAACTGGGCCCGTGAGCCACAGCTACTGAGCCTGAGCGTCTGGAGCTTGTGCTCCGCAACAAGAGAGGCCACGATAGTGAGAGGCCCGTGCACCGTGATGAAGAGTGGCCCCCGCTTGCCGCAACTAGAGAAAGCCCTCGCACAGAAACAAAGAACCAACACAGCCAAAAATAAATATATATATAAAAAAAAGATTACTATTAAAAAAAAAATCCAAAAAAAAAAAAAAAAGAACCCTCTAGAACTGATACTGAGTTCTTCCTTTACTGATTAATTTACGGACATGTTAAAAGTTTCCTCATTTGTGACAGATTTGGGTCAAAGGTATGTCCTCAGCACCTAGTACAGTTCCTAGTAGATAGTAAGCACTCCAAAAATATTTGTTGAATGAATGAATTTAACAGATAGGAAAAGGAAGTCCTGCGATGAATAAGTAAGGGTTTGGTGAAACCATTGGTCTGTGAAGCAGAGCTTTACAAACTATTATGTTTTATATTAATCTTGCAATTTCTCATATTTTATCAAGTGATAAATATAACTGATTTCGAAACCTGACATCTTAATTTGGATTCTTTCTTTGCAGCTCTCTACCAAAACCCTTTATGCCAATATAACTTGTACCGTTTATACACAATCTACCACCTTCCAGGAGTAGAGTTGCTTGACGGAAATCGTAAGAACACCTCTTCTTGCAGAGAAATATTTGAGAGTCAGTCTTATAACTCAGTGGTTTAAACTGCTGATGATTTTTGGAAATAATTGTCTTTGTAAATGGAAGTTTTTCAATGATTGATTTTTGAAATTTTTGCTGTATGAAATTTGCTATAGTTTAGGAATTCATGTCTGTTGACCACTTTATAGGAAAGGCCATCTAACTGAGCATGAGGAAATGTCTCCCTTTGATTCTAGTTTTGACAGTAATGTGTTGAATGCCAATTCACTGACCCCACCGGCACCCTTAATTTTTTATTTCAAAAATGAGACAATTGGACTAAGTCTCATAGGCCTATTTAAGTTCTAAAAGTCATATTCTTTGAAATTCTGTAAATATGTATGTATATATATACTAAAACATATATAATAACCTCTATGTGATATATTTTTAGACATTGTAGATAAACTAATATGTCTGATTTATATAAGCCACAAAAAAGAAAAATCAACCTCAGTCAGTGCATTACATTTTACATTTTTTGAGGTCTATTTTACCCAGAAGTTCTTTATTACCTATCTACTTACCTTTCTACAGATTTGAACATTCTTAATAACTTATAATTGAGTAACTTCTAAATGAGAATATATTAAAACCTTATTTTTATTCCTCTTCTTCCTCATAGCCATGAGGAAAAGAAGGGATGTAGCACAGCTGCAATTTCACTCATCCATGGTGATGTGTTAGAATGTGATGTGATAAGATTGATTTGTGCCTTGTGACATGAGGGACATATATTGAGCACTTGTAAGATTATGGAAATAACTTGGTAGCCTTTTTACAAATTAATTTTGACAGGATGTTCACATACAACATGGGATAAATCCATTTTTTAAAGTAATTCTATTTTGAATCACTCTGCATATCTATTTATAATGTTATATAATAACATTACTTTTTGCATTTATCAGAAGTTACAGAAAAAGAAAGAAGATCAATGATTACGATTTTTAACCATAAAAAGTCTCATATTGTTCAATCAATAGCATTCAGAGGAAAAGTAGATGCCTCATGGAATCCAAGATCACCACTTAAGCAAAAACCAGCCCAGAGAGTACCTTCAGGTATTTAGAAAAAATGAAAAATCCTCAAACTTTTGGTTAATTTGGTTATAATAATAATAACTTCAATTTACAATAAGCTAAACAGTTATGTAGTGAAATAAATATTTTCCAATTTTATTAGCCTACCTAAATATATAACTTTCATCTTCATTTGTGTGTATTAAATAAGGTAATGTGATAACAATGAGATAATACATTGAAGTCCTTACCCCAGTATCTAGCACAGCATAAAGGGCTCAATGAATAAGCTACAATTGCTATTATTACCATTGACACTGGATAATTTCACCAATTAAGGCTATAAGTTTTTGATAATATAGAAAAATATTAATAAGAAATAAAGATCATCTGCAATTCCTCCATTCAGAAATAAGCACTATTATTTTGTTGTACTCTCATAGATGGTGATCATATGCAAGTATAACTTGAATATCTTCAGTAATGTTTCATTAGCTGGAATTTAATTTCTTGTATGTAACAGAAATCCAACTACAGTGACTTAAGTAAAAAGAGGTTTACTTTTCTCACACAACAAAGAGTATAGTGTCCAAGGTTAGTGTAAAGTTGAATGATATTTTCGGTGTTCGAGAATACATCTATCTTTAGTTCTGCAATTATTTTTTTTTTTTAAAGAAATATGTTTATTTGGTCACAACAGCTAAACCTGCTATTAGGTTTAGTAACATACCCTAGTGAATTTAGATTTTTGACCCATTTAGGATCCTGTAGTCTATAAATTTTATTTTATTTTATTTTATTTCTTTTTTAAAACATCTTTATTGGAGTATAATTGCTTTACAATGGTGTGTTAGTTTCTGCTTTATAACAAAGTGAATCAGTTATACATATACATATGTTCCCATATCTCTTCCCTCTTGCGTCTCTCTCCCTCCCACCCTCCCTATCCCACCCCTCTAGGTGGTCACAAACCACCGAGCTGATCTCCCTGTGCTATGCGGCTGCTTCCCACTAGCTATCGATTTTACGTTTGGTAGTGTATATATGTCCATGCCACTCTCTCACCTTGTCACAGCTTACCCTTCCCCCTCCCCATATCCTCAAGTCCATTCTCTAGTAGGTCTGTGTCTTTATTCCCGTCTTGCCCCTAGGTTCTTCATGACCTTTTTTTTTTTTCTTTCTTAGATTCCATATATATGTGTTAGCATACGGTATTTGTTTTTCTCCTTCTGACTTACTTCACTCTGTATGACAGACTCTAGGTCCATCCACCTCACTACAAATAACTCAGTTTCATTTCTTTTTACGGCTGAGTAATATTCCATTGTATATATGTGCCACATCTTCTTTATCCATTCACCTGTTGATGGACACTTCAGTTGCTTCCATGTCCTGGCTATTGTAAATAGAGCTGCAATGAACATTTTGGTACATGACTCTTTTTGAATTATGGTTTTCTCAGAGTATATGCCCAGTAGTGGGATTGCTGGGTCATATGGTAGTTCTATTTTTAGTTTTTTAAGGAACCTTCATACTGTTCTCCATAGTGGCTGTATCAATTTACATTCCCACCAACAGTGCAAGAGTGTTCCCTTTTCTCCACACCCTCTCCAGCATTTATTGTTTGTAGATTTTTTGATGATGGCCATTCTGACCGGTGTGAGATGATATCTCATTATAGTTTTGATTTGCATTTCTCTAATGATTAATGATGTTGAGCATCATTTCATGTGTCTGTTGGCAATCTGTATATCTTCTTTGGAGAAATGTCTGTTTAGGTCTTCTGCCCATTTTTGGATTGGGTTGTTTGTTTTTTTGATATTGAGCTGCATTAGCTGCTTGTAAATTTTGGAGATTAATCCTTTGTCAGTTGTTTCATTTGCAAATATTTTCTCCCATTGTGAGGGTTGTCTTTTCGCCTTGTTTATGGTTTCCTTTGCAGTGCAAAAGCTTTTAAGCTTCATTAGGTCCCATTTGTTTATTTTTGTTTTTATTTCCATTTCTCTAGGAGGTGGGTCAAAAAGGATCTTGCTGTGATTTATGTCATAGAGTGTTCTGCCTATGTTTTCCTCTAAGAGTTTTATAGTGTCTGGCCTTACATTTAGGTCTTTAATCCATTTTGAATTTATTTTTGTGTATAGTGTTAGGGAGTGTTCTAATTTCATTCTTTTACATGTAGCTGTCCAGTTTTCCCAGCACCACTTATTGAAGAGGCTGTCTTTTCTCCATTGTATATTCTTGCCTCCTTTATCAAACACAAGGTGACCATATGTTTGTGGGTTTATCTCTGGGCTTTGTATCTTGTTCCATTGATCTGTATTTCTGTTTTTGTGCCAGTACTATACTGTCTCGATGACTATTACTTTGTAGTATAGTCTGAAGTCAGGGAGCCTGATTCCTCCAGCTCCGTTTTTCTTTCTCAAGATTGCTTTGGCTATTCAGGGTCTTTTGTGTTTCCATACAAATTGTGATATTTTTTGTTCTAGTTCTGTGAAAAATGCCATTGGTAGTTTGATAGGGATTGCATTGAATCTGTAGATTGCTTTGGGTAGTAGAGTCATTTTCATAATGTTCATTCTTCCAATCCAAGAACATGGTATATCTCTCCATCTGTTTGTATTATCTTTAATTTCTTTCATCAGTGTCTTATAGTTTTCTACATACAGGTCTTTTGTCTCCTTAGGTAGGTTTATTCCTAGGTATTTTATTCCTTTTGTTGCAGTGGTAAACGGGAGTGTTTCCTTAATTTCTCTTTCACATTTTTCATCATTAGTGTATAGGAATGCAAGAGATTTCTGTGCATTAATTTTGTATCCTGCTACTTTACCAAATTCATTGATTAGCTCTTGTAATTTTCTGGTAGCATCTTTACGATTCTCTATGTATACTATCATGTTATCTGCAAACAGTGACAGTTTTACTTCTTCTTTTCCAATTTGGATTCCTTTTATTTCTTTTTCTTTTCTGATTGCTGTGGCTAAAACTTCCAAAACTATGTTGAATAATAGTAGTGAGAGTGGGCAACCTTGTCTTGTTCCTGATCTTAGTGGAAATGATTTCAGCTTTTCAGCATTGAGAACGATGTTGGCTGTGGGTTTGTCATATATGGCCTTTATTATGCTGAGGTAAGTTCCCTCTATGCCTACTTTCTGGAGGGTTTTTATCATAAATGGGTGTTGAATTTTGTCAAAAGCTTTTTCTGCATCTACTGAGATGATCATATGGTTTTTCTCCTTCAAGTTGTTAATATGGTGTATCACATTGATTGATTTGCATATATTGAAGAATCCTTGCATTCCTGGGATAAACCCCACTTGATCATGGTGTATGATCCTTTTAATGTGCTGTTGGATTCTGTTCACTAGTATTTTGTTGAGGATTTTTGCAACTATGTTCATCAGTGATATTGGTCTGTAGTTTTCTTTCTTTGTGACATCTTTGTCTGGTTTTGATATGGTGGTGATGGTGGTCTTGTAGAATGAGTTTGGGACTGTTCCTCCCTCTGCTATATTTTGGAAGTTTGAGAAGGATAGGTGTTAGCTCTTCTCTAAATGTTTGATAGAATTCGCCTGTGAAGCCATCTGGTCCTGGGCTTTTGTTTGCTGGAAGATTTTTAATCACAGTCTCAATTCCAGTGTTTGTGATTGGTCTGTTTATATTTTCTATTTCTTCCTGGTTCAGTCTCGGAAGGTTGTGCTTTTCTAAGAATTTGTCCATTTCTTCCAGGTTGTCCATTTTATTGGCATATAGTTGCTTGTAGTAATCTCTCATGATTCTTTGTATATCTGCAGTGTCAGTTGTTACTTCTCCTTCTTCATTTCTAATTCTATTGATTTGAGTCTTCTCCCTTCTTTTCTTGATGAGTCTGGCTAATGGTTTATCAATTTTGTTTATCTTCTCAAAGAACCAGTTTTTGGTTTTATTGACCTTTGCTATTGTTTCCTTCATTTCTTTTTCATTTATTTCTGATCTGATCTTTATGATTTCTTTCTTTCTGCTAACTTTGGGGGTTTTTTTGTTCTTCTTTCTCTAATTGCTTTAGGTGTAAGGTTAGGTTGTTTATTTGAGATGTTTGTTTCTTGAGGTAGGATTGTATTGCTATAATCTTCTCTCTTAGAACTGCTTTTGTTGCAACCCATAGGTTTTGGGTTGTCGTGTTTTTATTGTCATTTGTTTCTAGGTATTTTTTGATTGCCTCTTTGATTTCTACAGTGATCTCTTGGTTATTAAGTAGTGTATTGTTAGCCTCCATGTGTTTGTATTTTTTACAGATTTTTTTTCCTGTAATTGATATCTAGTCTCATAATGTTGTGGTCAGAAAAGATACTTGACATGATTTGAATTTTCTTAAATTTACCAAGGCTTGATTTGTGACCCAAGACATGATCTATCCTGGAGAATGTTCCATGAGCACTTGAAAAGAAAGTGTATTCTGTTGTTTATGGATGGAATGTCCTATAAATATCAGTTAAGTCCATCTTGTTTAGTGTATCATTTAAAACTGTGTTTCCTTATTTATTTTCATTTTGGATGATCTGTCCATTGGTGAAAGTGGGGTGTTAAAGTCCCATGCTATGATTCTTCTGTTACTGTCAATTTCCCCTTTTATGGCTGTTACCATTTGCCTTATGTACTGAGGTGCTCCTATTTTTGGTGCATAAATATTTACAATTGTTATATCTTCTTCTTGGAGTGATCCCTTGATCATTATGTAGTGTCCTTCTTTGTCTCTTGTAATAGTCTCTATTTTACAGTCTATTTTGTCTGATATGAGAATTGCTACTCCAGCTTTCTTTTGATTTCCATTTGCATGGATTATCTTTTTCCATCCCCTCACTTTCAGTCTGTATGTGTCCCTAACTCAGAAGTGGGTGTCTTGTAGACAGCATATATATGGGTCTTGTTTTTTATCCATTTAGCCAGTCTATGTCTTTTGGTTTGAGCATTTAATCCATTTACATTCAAGGTTCTTATTGATATGTATGTTCCTATTACCATTTTCTTAATTGTTTTGGGTTTGTTATTTTAGGTCTTTTCCTTCTCTTGTGTTTCCTGCCTGGAGAAGTTCCTTTAGCATTTGTTGTAAAGCTGGTTTGCTGGTACTGAGTTCTCTTAGCTTTTGCTTGTCTGTAAAGGTTTTAATTTCTGTGTCAAATCTGAATGAGATGCTTGCTGGGTAGAGTAATCTTGGTTGTAGGTTTTCCCCTTTCATCACTTTAAATATGTCATGCCACTCCCTTCTGGCTTGCAGAGTTTTTGATGAAAGATCAGCTGTTAACCTTATGGGGATTCCCTTGTATGTTATTTGTTGTTTTTCCCTTGCTGCTTTTAATAATTTTTTCTTTGTGTTTAATTTTTGATAGTTTGATTAATATGTGTTTTGGTGTGTTTCTCCTTGGCTTTATCCTGTATGGGACTCTCTGCACTTCCTGGACTTGACTGACTATTTCCTTTCCCATATTAGGGAAGTTTTCAACTATAATCTCTTCAAATATTTTCTCAGTCCCTTTCTTTTTCTCTTCTTCTTCTCGGACCCCTATAGTTCGAATGTTGGTACGTTTAATGTTGTCCCAGAGGTCTCTGACACTGTCCTCAATTCTTTTCATTCTTTTTTCTTTATTCTGCTCTGCAGTAGTTATTTCCACTGTTTTATCTTCCAGGTCACTTATCCGTTCTTCTGCCTCAGTTATTCTGCTATTGATTCCTTCTAGAGAATTTTAAATTTCATTTATTGTTGTTCATCTTTGTTTATTTGCTCTTTAGTTCTTCTAGGTCCTTGTTAAACGTTTCTTGTATTTTCTCCATTCTATTTCCAAGATTTTGGATCATCTTTACTATCATTACTCTGAATTGCTTTCAGGTAGACTGCCTATTTCCTCTTCATTTGTTTGGCCTGGTGGGTTTTTACCTTGCTACTTCATCTGCTATGTGTTTCTCTGTGTTCTCATTTTGCTTAACTTACTGTGTTTGGGGTCTCCTTTTCGCAGGCTGTGGGTTTGTAGTTCCTGTTGTTTTTGGTTTCTGCACCCAGTGTCTAAGGTTGGTTCAGTGGGTTGTGTAGGCTTCCTGGTGGAGGGGACTAGTGCCTGTATTCTGGTGGATGAGGCTGGATCTTGTCTTTCTGGTGGGCAGAGCCACGTCCAGTGGTGTGTTTTGGTGTGTCTGTGACCTTATTATGATTTTAGGCAGCCTCTTTGCTAATGGGTGGAGTTGTGTTCCTTTCTTGCTGCTTGTTTGGTATAGGGTGTCTAGCACTGTAGCTTGCTGGTTGTTGAGTGGAGCTGGGTCTTAGCGTTGAGATGAAGATCTCTGGGAGAGCTTTTGCCATTTGATATTACGTGGAGCTGGGAGGTCTCTGGTGGACCAATGTCCTGAACTTGTCTCTCCCACCTCAGAGGCACAGGTCTGACCCCCAACTGGAGCACCGAGACCCTGTCAGCCATACGGCTCAGAAGGAAAGGGAGAAAAAAAAAAGGAAGAAAAAAGTAATAATAAAATAAAATAAAGTTATTAAAATAAAAAATAATTATTAAAAATAAAAAAATTAAAAAGTAATAAAAAGAAGAAAAAGAAAGAAAGACAGAAGAGAGCAACCATACCAAAAAACAAATCCCCCAATGATATCAAGCACTAAAAGTTATACTAAAAAAAAAAAATCCCAAAACGGACAGATAGAACCCTAGGACAAATGGTAAATGCAAAGCTGTACAGACAAAATGACACACAGAAGCATACACATACACACTCACAAAAAGAGAGAAAGAAAATAATATATTGTTGCTCCCTAAGTCCACCACCTCAATTTTGGGATGATTCATTGTCTAGTCAGGTATTCCACAGATGCAGGGTACATCAAGTTGATTGTGGAGATTTAATCCACTGCTTCTGAGGCTGCTGGGAGAGATTTCCCTTTCTCTTCTTTGTTCGCACAGCTCCTGGGGTTCAGCTTTGGATTTGGACCCACCTCTGCGTGTAGGTCGCCTGAGGGCATCTGTTGTTCGCTCAAGACAGGACGGGGTTAAAGGAGCAGCTGATTCGGGGGCTCTGGCAGAGGCTGGTGTGACGTTGCACCAGCCTGAGGCGCACCGTGCGTTCTCCCGGGGAAGTTGTCCCTGGATCACGGGACCCTGGCAGTGGCGGGCTGCACCGGCTCCCGGGAGGGGCGGTGTGGAGAGTGACCTGTGCTCGCACACAGGCTTCTTGGAGGCGGCAGCAGCAGCCCCAGCGTCTCATGCCCATCTATGGGGTCTGCGCTGATAGCAGCGGCTCGCGCCCGTCTCTGGAGCTCCTTTAAGCGGCGCTCTTAATCCCCTCCCCTCGCGCACCAGGAAACAGAGAGGCAAGAAAAAGTCTCTTGACTCTTCGGCAGCTGCAGAGTTTTTCCCGGACTCCCTCCCAGCTAGCTGTGGTGCACTAACCCCTTCAGGCTGTGTTCACGCCGCCAACCCCAGTCCTCTCCCTGAGATCCGACCGAAGCCCGAGCCTCAGCTCCCAGCCCCCGCCCGCCCTGGCGGGTGAGCAGACAAGCCTCTCGGGCTGGTGAGTGCTGCTCGGCGCCGAGACTCTGTGCGGGAATCTCTCCACTTTGCCCTCTGCACCCCTGTTGCTGTGCTCTCCTCATTGGCTCTGAAGCTCCCCCCTTCTCCCGCCCGCAGTCTCTGCCCACGAAGGGGCTTCCTAGCGTGTGGAAATCTTTCCTCCTTCACAGCTCCCTCCCACTGGTGTGGGTCCCATCCCTATTCTTTTGTCTCTGTTATTTCTTTTTTCTTTTGCCCTACCCAGGTACGTGGGGAGTTTCTTGCCTTTTGGGAGGACTGACATCTTCTGCCAGCGGTCAGTGGGTGTTCTGTAGGAGCAGTTCCACGTGTAGATGTATTTCTGATGTATTTGTGGGGAGGAAGGTGATCTTCACGTCTTACTCTTCCGCCATCTTGAAGGTCTCTCTGTTGCTTTTTCAAACAAGAATCCAGTCAAAGTTCACGATTACATTTGGTTGTTGTGGCAGATTACGCTTTTAATTTAAAAGTCTTAAATTTTTTCCATGGCTTTTTGTAGGGACCAGGCCAGTTACATTATGGAATGCCTCAATTTGTATGATTGTTTCCACAAAGTATAATTCAACGTGTCCCTTTATCCCCTGTATGTCCCATAGAATAGAAGTAATGTCTGGAGGACATGTTCTGGATGCGGAAAGGTATAGTGTAGAGCAGTGGTTGTCGAAGTGTGGTCCCCAAATCAGCAGCAGCAGCATCTCTTAGTAATTTGCTACAGATGCACATTCTTGCCCCAAACAACATCTACTGAATTAGAAACTCAGGGTGGACCCAGGAAGCTATGTTTTAACAAGACTTTCAGGTGATTCTGATGCATACTCCCACCAGAGAACAACCAGCGTAGAGGCAAGAACACAAGGTTTAGGATCAGATTCTCCTGGATTTGAACACCAGCTCTGCTAGTAATTACAATTTTTATTTTGGACATGAATTTGCGTCACCTTTCTGACTTTTAAAATGGGGGTAATATCTTCCTTTGGCTGTTAGGATGCTTAATATGCAAACCATTGCAACACCTGATCTGACACATATCAACTGCATGATAAGTTGGACTGTTCTATTGGTCAGCCACTTCCCTGTTTTTTCTTTTAGTTCATGTAAAAGCTAATGGTCAAACTGAATGTTTACTGGATTAGTGGGGGTAAGCCATGCTGTGGTACGAAAGGAATCTCGGGATAGAAAATCTCCACTCTTAAAAATAGCTAATACACCCAGTAACAAGCAATATATGGTAACTCCCATCTGTTTTTCACGGCTAGAGAGTTTTTCAGGTGTGAGGAAGATAGCTGATTGCTACCTTTAGTGCTTTACATTTCTTTCATATCAAACCTCCAAAAACAAAATTAGGGAAGAAAGGATAGGGAGAGTATTTCATTGCATTTGAAATTTTTTCTTCTTAATTCACATTCTTAATTCATAGAAAGGCTGACTATAAGCCTCCTGCAAATTGGCAGCATGACCCTAATCAATCTCATTTTCTACAAACCAAACATTTATAATAAAATTAATAAAACTCACTATGTAAGTTTTTAAAACTTGTGCCTTATAGTTTCTATGTTTGTTCTTACTGTGACATGCACATTTAGGACTCAATTCTTTTATTGGAAATAAACTATTCTTGAAAATGTTTATAAAGCAATTGTAACACCACATTTTGATTTTATTATTCTTAACCCTAAAATGAGAAAGAAATCAATTGTATTACAAATAGATTGAGAAGCAAGGACAACTTGAAGTTTCTTCAAATTCTAGGAACAAAATTAAAAGACACAATTGGAAGAAATATTTGCAATACATACAATAGGCAAAAGTTAATGCCCGTTATCTCGAAGGACTCCTATAAATCAATTTGAAAACTAGTTACAAAAGATATGGACATTTATAGAAGGAAAAAAATGTGATGTCTAACAATCAGCCTCACTAGTGAGCAAGTAAGTGCAAATTAAAACAATGAGATACCATTTTCATCCTGCAGGTAGGCAAATACTGAAAGTGTTGGTGAAGTTGAGGGGAGAAAAGAGCACAACTCATACTCTTCCAAGAAAGTTGAAACAGGGTAAACTGGTTCAACTTTCTTGGAAGGTCATATGGCAATATGACAGTATCCACCCATATATAAAATGTGCAACACATTCAACACAGCAATTAAATTTGAAATCTCTCTCCTACAGAAGTATTTGCACACATGAACAAAAATATATGTATAAAGTGCTAATTGAAACTTTTTGTAATAGAAAAAATAGTAGAAAATATAAATGGTCACTCATAGAATGTTAGCTTATGGTACATCCATACAATATGAACAACTGGATTTAGAATCATTCCATGGTATATTTTGAGTATAAAAAAATATGTTGTGGAGTAATATAATGCAGAATAATGACAAAATTAGAATTTTGTCAGCAAACAAATCTTTGTGTATATGTATGTGCGTGAGTGCACGTGCATACGCACATAGGGGGCTGGAAGCATACATACAAAACTCTTAACAGTGATACTTCTGATATAAGGAATTGGACAGGTCAAAGGGAGATTTCACTTTTTACTCTTTTCTTGTTTATATTCATCAAAAGTAAAATGTGAGCTTTTTGTAATTAAAAATGTATAAAGAATCTGGGGAGATGAAAAAAGACATGGGAGACTTGGGTTAGCCACTTGTGAAGGGAACGATGCCGTGAACCCCTCTCCTAAGGCAGAGGCTGTGTGCTCCCTGCTGCCTGTGAGTTGGCAAGAGCTCAGACTGTGGGCTTTGCTGGCCCAACAGGTGCTGGTACATTCCATCACTAGCCTGGCACTGGGCCTTCTGGAGAGGAATAAACAAAGTAACGACAGTCTCTAGAAGATGCCATAAGAAATCCAAGCTTTGAGGACTAGCCTTTGAGCTCCAAAGCTAGGTAAGATGTAGATTCTTGTGATCTAGGATTTGTTTATTTTGTGTCTTTGAAGTTAATGCCAAGAATCCAAGAGGTTTAAACTGCCCTAAATATTTTTTCCTCATTTGGTCTCTTAGTCCATTTACAGATGCATGTGCCTATCTGAAAAAAGAAAAAGGATCCGTTTCCGCACATGAGACTGAGTATCTTAATTATAAAAATTTCCACTTGGATTCCACTGGTAACTAAATTGATTGAGCATTTTGTTCTCAGAGTTTTGAGACGTGTATTGTATTAAAGAATTTGCCTCAAAACCTTAGACACACCTAAGGCACTATATCTGAAAGAAAATTTCAGTTTGAGGTTAGGTATCACGGCAATTTTGACCGATTGAACTTTTATCTAAATGATTGCTCAAAAACCGGAGAGCTATGCTCTAGACTTTTTCCTTTATAGCATTATTTCATTGTTTTAAAATGCTGAATAAACATTTGAAAAATCCTAATTTAGAATTTTTCTTTTAGACTTTGCATTTGCGAATAATGTAGACAAGTAAGTGATTTTTAAACTTTACTTTTCTTATCAGATTATTTCATAATCGTGTTGATTCCCTAGATTATTCCCATTTCCCAAAATGGATTTTAATGGGTTAAAAAAATGACTAACTCTTCAATAGATCAGAAAAATTGCTATGTCTTCCTGTGATATATGAATTCAAACTATGTATTCATATTTGACATATTTAGATTTTTTAATATTATAACCTAAAATAAATGAAGATGTGGGGTGAGGTGGAGGGAGAAGTTAGACAAAAAAGTTAAAAAAGGAAAAGACAAAATCTTGAAAGTAAGCATAAAAAAAAAAAAACTTAAGAATTACCTGATATTATAAATGAAGGTCTTTACTTCTTTGTTTACTGTTCCCCTAAATATGTTCAGTGAGAGCAATTATTAACATTTTATATTCACTGGAATTTATATTTTCAAAAGAAATAGTTCATAAAACTATGAAAAACATTAAATTTATGAATATTGATGAATTTTAAAGTCATCATTCTTTTTTAATATTGCACTTATGAATTTTTTCTTTGGATTCAGTCTTGAAAAACAGTATCTCCAAGCACTTTTACAAAATATAGTATAATGTAGAGTTATAATAATAATTAACTATTATTAATAATAATTATAATTAAAAGTTATAATAACTTTTCAATAAAATGTACATAAGATACTAATATGCATATGATATCTATATAAATATTTTAATCATTTCATTTAACCACTGATTTGAAACATGAATGCTTGAATATGTGAGACCTATTATAGCTGATCCCAAATATGTTCACTCTATTTTTAAAATAAACAATATATACAATAAAAATGGTGTTACTTGTCCTGAAAGTCATTTGTCAGTAGGGCCCAAAACTTATTTGTCAGTGGTACTACACTACAGATAAACGAAAAATATGGTACTGATTCACTTAAATTAAACATTGGTCTAACTGATTTTTTTTCTGACATAATTGCCATTTTTTCAGAACTATGTTTGATGACCCAGAAGATGCTGTTTTTGTAAGGTCCATGAAGCGATCGGCAATGGCTATTACCTCTCTGAACTGGGACACAGTTCCAACACGAGAGGAAAAATACCGTGAAGAGAAAGACACAGGACCTGCCCAAATGCTCACAGTTACATTGAGATAATCCTTGGGGTTTCTAGAAATCCTAGTAGTTTTCAGTTATATATTAAACTTTTCTGTGATTAGCATATTATATATTTATTGTGCTATTATTTGAAACGTTTGAATGTAAACAGAAACACCAAGGAAAAATAATTCCTACGTTTTATCTTAAGTTTCTTTTATTTATTTATTTATTTATTTATTTATTTATTTTATTTATGGCTGTGTTGGGTCTTCGTTTCTGTGCGAGGGCTTTCTCTAGTTGCGGCAAGTGGGGGCCACTCTTCATCGCGGTGCGCGGGCCTCTCACTATTGCGGCCTCTCTTGTTGCGGAGCACAGGCTCCAGACGCGCAGGCTCAGCAATTGTGGTTCACGGACCTAGTCGCTCCGTGGCATGTGGGATCTTCCCAGACCAGGGCTCGAACCCGTGTCCCCTGCATTGGCAGGCAGATTCTCAACCACTGCGCCACCAGGGAAGCCCAATCTTAAGTTTCTTTTGAAGTAAAACACGTATATAGAATTGTATACAAATCATAAGTGTTTTGCTCAAAAAAATTTCAAAAAATGAACATGTTCATGTAACAGGCATCCTAGATCAAGAAATGGAACCTCACCAGCACTCTAAAAACCTCCTTCCTGTTACCAGTCCAATGACCTATTACTCTCCACCCATCCTCCTGATTTCTAAACCATATATTTATTGTGTCTGTTTTTGAAAGGCATATAAATGGAATCATAGAAGTTGAATTATTTTTTTCTGGCTTCTTGTACTCAACATTATAAAATTGTAAAATTGTAAAATTCACCATGTTGTTGCCAACAGCAATAATTCTGTTGTCCTCATTGCTATATAGTATTCCATTGTATGACTACACCATATTGTATGACTTTCACTCTCACCTTTGGAAGCATATGCCAGTTCTGGGTGTGGGTTTATGATCTGTGGTTGGCCTACACCAAAGCACTCTGCTAGAAGGAAGAGAAAACAGAAAAGCTTTCAGCAGTTGCCTTGTGCTGAGACACAAAACTGGACACGTAAGGTAACCCAAAACGCATTGCTGATCTCCACCAGCTAAGCTAAAGCGCTAGATCTAAAGCTTATAAAAAGCAGAGGGACATTTCCCCTTACCTGATGGTGCCTAGACACTATCACACTGTACCACAGACACACGGGAGAAGTGGGGCTGAAATCAAAACAAGCAAGAGATGAAAACCCTAGAGGGAGTAGTGAACTGTCACTGAGAACCTGTGATCTCCTTCCCCCAGTGGGCACTTGTGATTCTGTGCACAGCCAGAATCTGCAAAGTCCGGTATGGTCCCTGGCAGAAGGTTGCAGCTGAGGAAAAGAAAGTTTGGTATTGATGTGGGTGAGTGGCTGATATTAAGGAAAAATGATGGTGTGTTGCTTCCAAGATTAGGTCATAGAAAGAATCAAAATCTTCTCTTCCTCTCTCTTCTTATCACTTATTCTGCAGGAAGCCAGCTGCCACATCACGAGGACACTTCCACAGTCCTCTGGAGAGATCCATGTGGTAAGGAACTGAGGCCTACTTCCAGAAGCAAATAAGGAACTAAGTCCTCTGCCAACAACCAAGTGAGTTGCAAGCCATCCTCCAGACCCAATTAACTACCTTGCAAGCAGATCTTCTAGATCCAATTTAAGCCACAGGTGACTGCAGCCCTGGCTGAAAGCTTCACAGCACCCTCCTGAGAAACCCCAAGCCAGAACCACCCCATTAAGCTGCTTCTATTTCTGGCTGCAGAAACTGTATGAGATAATGCTTATTGATGCTTCAAGCTGATAAATTTTGGGGTAATTTGCTACATAGTAATAGATTAGTAATACAATAACCCAGCCTAATCCATGGTGCTAGAAGTATTTGTTGTAAGCAAGGGTGCCTTGTGAAGCCCCTGTCAAGCTGAGAGGTGTCACAGTGCAGTCTTCAAGAGTCATACAGCAGCAGAGAGCTAGTTACTGGTCAAATAGTAGTTTCTAGGCATGCTACTACATTCATTCTAGAACTGGGAACCTGAATTGAACTCATCATGAACTGAGTGCTATTAGACCCACCAAGCAATAATGTTGGGCAGGTAAAGCAACAATCCATTTCATCATGGAAATGGTATATGTTGGCTCAGATTTAAGATGGCTCATAAACTGCATAAGCAGTATTAATTTTTAATTAGATTGCAGTAAATTGAGGATGCGATATTGTAATCTCCAGGTTAACCACTAAAAGAATAGTAAAAGAATGTGTAGTCTGATATTTTATTTTATTTTATAAATTTATTTATTTTATTTATTTATTTTTGGCTGATTTGGGTCTTCGTTGCTGCCTGCGGGCTTTCTCTAGTTGTGGCGAGCGGGGGCTACTCTTCGTTGTGGTGCGCGGGCTTCTCATTGCAGTGGCTTCTCTTGTTGCGGAGGATGGGCTCTAAGCACGCGGGCTTCAGTAGTTGTGGCACACGGGCTTCAGTAGTTGTGGCACGCAGGCTCAGTAGTTGTGGCTCGCGGGCTCTGGAGCGCAGGCTCAGTAGTTGTGGCGCACGGGCTTAGTTGCTCCACGGCATGTGGGATCTTCCTGGACCAGGGATCAAACCCGTGTCCCCTGCATTGGCAGGCGGGTTCTCAACCACTGCGCCACCAGGGAAGCCCTCATATTTTATTTTTAATCCCACAATCACTGAAAAGGATGAACAATTTATTCCAATTGCAAAAATATGGCTAACAAATTTTACTTAATCTCCTTTTTAGAGAACTAATGGAAATATATCTCATTTGTACGAAGAAAAAGATTTGCTTTAAAATGCACTCCTCAATACTAGGCACTTTTTGTTCAAGAAAGAAGGGCTAGTAGTGGCCATGATTGGAAAACATTATATTAAATACCATTTACAGAAAAGCACAAAACAGAAGACATGATCCTTACTTAAGTAGTCTAAAACTCTACCAAAATGGAACACACAATTGAGAGGGTGTTTTTAATTAAGTTCTTAGTTTTAAACAACAAAGACCCATTCAAATGGGCTCAAGTGAAAGCGCATTTATTTCAGGATCCATCAGATGATCTTATAGCTAAGAAACAGAAAATGCTGATGCATAGATTTGTGGAGGGTTGTGGTTACAAGCTGAGGCTCTGGAATCAGACGCATCTAGCTTAGCTCTTCCACTTACCAGTTATGTTACTTGGACAAGTTAGTTAATCTCTAGGCTTTGATTTCCTCTTATTTAAAATAATAATAATAGTTACTTCACAGAGTCTCAAGGATTAAGTTAGATCATGTATGTAACATGTTAGGTAGAGTGGCTTTCTCAAAGAAAGTGCTCAATGCATGTCAGCTGTTAGAGTTGACCCTTGAGCAACTTGGGTTTGAACTACTCGGGTCCACTCATATGCAGATTTTTAAAAATAAATATGTAGCACAGTACTACATGCTCCACAGCTGGTTGAATCCACAGATGTGAAACTGACAATATGGAGGACTGATTGGTAAGTTATACTTGGATATCGAGGAGAGTGGGCACGCCTAATCTCTGCGTTGTTCAAGAGCAGTTGTGCCCCTTAGGAACTATACCTACCATCATAAACCGAATGTTTGTGTCCACTCAAAATTTTTACATTGAAATCTAATTCCCAATGTAATAGTACTTGGAGGTAAGGTCTTGGGGAGGTAATCAGCTCATGAGGGCGGAGTCTCATGAATGGGATTAGCATGCTTCTAAGAGGCCAGAGAGGTAGCCTGCCTTTTCTGACATATGAGGACACAGCAAGGTGGCCCTCTGTAAACCAGGAGTAGGACACTCACCAAAAACTTGACCATGCTGGTACCCAGATCTCGAACTTCCAGCCTCCAGAACTGTGAGAAATAAATGTTTCCTGTTTCAACCACCCTAATCTATGGTAATTTGTTTTAGCAGCTCAAACTAGGACACCTGGTCTATTAGGGTTCTTCAGAGAAACAGAATCAATTGGGTGCGTGCATATATAGAGAGAGCAAGTTATTTTAAAGAATTGCCTCATGCCATTGTGGAGGCTGGCAAGTCCAAAATTTGTAGGGCAGGCTGGTGTAGACTTGAAATTTAGGTATGATTTGATGTTTCAGTTTTGAGTCCCAAATCCACAGAGCAGGCATTTGTTTGCTGGAGCTTATTTTTGTCTGTAGTTGTTGGTGTTTCCATGTCGCTGGCTTCTTCCGCCTCAAATCTGCTATATATGAGGCAAAAAGAAAACCCAGAGAAAAAAACAAAGGGTCATTGCCTGGATCCTGAGGGGCCTAGCCAGTCTGCCCTCTTCTGATTGTTTTATATATAATGTTTAGGGTTTTTAGTTTTACTTAGTACGAGGAATAAGGAAAAGTATGTCTACTCCATCTTCCCAGAAGCAGAACTGTTCAGATTTTTTTTTTTTTTAAATGTAGTTGAATTTGTTTCCTTTTGTGGCTTCTGAGTTTAGTGTCACATTTAGGAAGACCTTCTTCATGCCAAAGTCATTAAGAATTTTTTCATGGTTTCTTCTGGAATTGATAATTATTTTCACATTTAAATCTTATCCATTTGGAATCATCTTGGGATTAAGTAGTCTTATGTGAGTTTATGAAATAGATAGCTACATTGCCCTGAATTGATCAATTACACAGCTACCTGATTTATTCTAGACAAATTAAGATCACCATTTAAAAAGATGCCTTTATTGATTTATAAAACTAGAACTTAGTCCTTAAAGGCCATAGAAACTAGGCTAGAGCCACCTTTTGGCGGGGGTGGGGGAAGAATCTCCTGTTTATCTGCTAAAGTAATTATTATGAGAAGAAATTTGCTTTTTCCGAAATTAAGATCTTGCTTTTCGTCTATGCAAATGATGCTTTAATATCATCTTAGTTTACATAAGCATGCATTAATCTCTATACAATTTCAAGAGCAAATACGAGTTTTTCCAACATAAACATCAGTAAAGAGATGCAAAAACACCTTGTACTGAGCTTCTTTTCCAACCAAAATAACTATAATCTAATCCAAAACTTGACGTGCCTTTGTACTTTTTCTAAGAGCATATAAATCGCAAAAATTTTAATTTATGTGCCTTCATTTTCCTTTGTTATATTTACATATATTTAACTTTTGAAATTTGATCCCATTTGTTTTCTAGTTGTCACAAAGTGTATTACTAATTCTTTGTTTCTAATTTATAGAAAGGCAGATGAGAAATTTGCTCATGTAACCAAACTCCATAAACCCAGTGTAGACTGTGTCAGAGCCCAGTGGATTCAACATTTTCCCCTCCTTTTATCCCTCTCTTGTCTGTGTCTGCTCAGTGGCTACATTCTCTCAGGTACCTCTACATGTCAGCTCTAGCAGCTCTGGAACTGAATCCCTGTAATTTATAATTGTCCCAAGGGAGAAACAAACAAACAAACAAACATCCTTCCTCTTTGGCTTCAGGAATGTAAAATTTCTGAAAAGTATTCTTATTGGCCTAGTTGTAAACCATGAGAACTGGAAAGCATCTACCTCCTGCTCAAGAAGGGGACTGATTTGCTTCAGAAGCAGGGGAGATGATCCTGAGAAGATAAAAACACTGCAAGAACATCTACTTTAAGAATTTCTATTAAGTTTAATATCCAATAATATTAAAACTCAAGTAAACTCATATACATCATGGATGACTAAAATCTCTCATCTTTTTAAGAGCCTAGGGATTATCTACCACATCCTGTAAAATAATGGCTTGTCTTCAGAGCTCTATTATTATCTTACATCTGCAGAGAAACTACAGTGATGGTAACATATTAAGAGTGTACAATGTTGTAGTCAAAACTGCAGACCTTGTTGAGTTCCAGTTCTGTACTTTTGGATACATTAGTGGACCTCTTTAGACTTTAACCTCCTGATCTGTGTTATGGGGATAAAAATAAAGTCTACTTCATGGGGTTGTTGTGAATATTAAACAAGATAACTTCAGGGATACAGTAACTTTCAGTGGTAGCTATTATTACCACCTACTGGATTAAAAAGCAGAATCCAATTTCCTAATAAACCCACTGGCTAATTTAATATTCTATTACATCTGCTCTAAGTATAAGACATATTGGAATAGTAAGGCTATTCTTATCCTTTAGGTCCTATTTTTGTTTGAGAAAAGTTTCTTGATGGCATATCGAAAAACAAAACAAAACAAAAAAACGGGTAACACCTGTTTTGATGGTGTTATAATGGAAACATCTATTTTTGGTTATTTATGACAAAGGAAGGGAGTATAATGAGAACCAGCCTCATTTCTCTTAAACCCCATTTTCTGACCACCCCTTTCTTGAAATACATCCATGGAAATTTTGATATTGTCATGGCTTATATCTAAAGTTCTCTTTGTCCAATTGGAAAGTTACTATTAATGCCAGTTGTAGCTGTGTTAGAGTTCTGATTCATATTAGCATTCATTTCAATGAAGGGAAAATTACCTCTACGTTGCCTCATCTCTTGACTTTCCTATTCCCTTCCCTATTCTGCTTTTTCATAACCTTCCATGCTATCCAAAGACAGGGACCACGATTATACCACACACCCAGAAAATAATTAGAATCAGGGAACTCAGGTTAAAAAACATACTTATGAAAGAGGAAGCCCTGGGAGGACTATTTTTCTGGTCAAAGATAAATGTTTATCAGTGTGTAGATTGAGGTACCTTGATGAGTGAAGGGAGGCTCGTCATGATTGAGAAGTTTAGGTGAAATCTGCCTGCAGAATTCCTACTCACTTAACACTTAACAGTGATTTACTCACATGAAGTCTTCCTAGAGCAGCATGGTACAGGGTGTGCAGAAGATGTATGTGTTGGGACTGGGAGAAAAGTGAGTGTAAGGAAGAGGAAAAGCAGCAAGACAGAAAAATCTAATCAGTGAAGTGAGGCGAGAATTCTAGTCATTTTGATTTGCAATTGTGAATATTAAAATAATTATACTGTGTTCTCCAGTATTTGCTAAGTTTCCTAAAATGTTTTAAGTTCTCTAGTATTTCTTTAATATTTGCCACCCCCGACAGCAAAAAACTATGAAACAAGATGTGAGGTGGCTATATCAGTAGGCACAATTTATTTTACAAATCAACACAAGAAACTTTGAAACACAGCACTATCTTCAGATCTCATACTCTAGCTTTATTTAAATACTCAGACACTAAAAACTGATGCCAGGACAGTCTATAAGTGACAGTTACAAATCAGTTTGTGGACAGAAAAAGCCACATGAAAAGCTTACAGGAAGGTAAAAGCCTTTCAAGTGGAAAATGGCACATGAATTAGTTTTATAATAATTGTGGACACAGTATGTTTAGCCTTTGTTTAACGGACAATTTCATCAAACATCCTTTTAAATGCACATGCTGAGGTAACTGTGGCTATGCCTTAGTTCCTCCTGGGGATTTGACATTTCTGAAGGTACAAAGACTGTAGATAAAACACCACTGCAGGAACTATATAAAGTTCAGGCTGCTCAGGATAAATTCTATAGAAAAACTACAATTAGCTGAACTATGGCAAAGATCCTTTAACATGTAGCTTTTCTTCATTTCATTGCATCTTTTTTTTTTTTAACATCTTTATTGGAGTATAATTGCTTTACAATGATGTGTTAGTTTCTGCTTTATAACAAAGTGAATCAGCTCTACATATACATATATCCCCATATCTTCATTGCACCTTAATAAGTAGAACTTCACTATTGTCAATGCTATTTATATGCATTTTATTTACATATAAGTTATGATTCTTTTAACTACCCATCTCTATGGCTATAAAATTTTTCTTTCCTGAAAATCTCCTCTCTCCTACAACTGTTCTGCTTGCCTCTTTGTTCCCTAAAGCCTATATTTCTTCTTTAAAAGGTGATTTATTTTCCTTTGAGAACAACTGCTGGGAAGCCTGCCTCAGAAAGGGAATAGAAATGTTTCTCCTATATTTTGAAAAAAATGTTTCTCCCTAGGAATATCTGACCAATTATTGAACAGAATCAGTAGGAAATTAGGGCTTGGCAGACAGAGATTTGCTGGAGAGCAAGTATTCTATGAAATGTGGAATCCTGCCACAGTGCCATGCAGGTGTGGAGGCAGGGAGGACACAGTCTCGTGAGTTTTCCAGCCGCCTGCCGGGGTGAGGACTGTCCACGCTGGCACTCGCTCTGTCTCTTACTCCTCGGACAGCTGTGGACCTGCAGGAGCATCCTGTAAGCATCCCAGCCCAGCATCACTCTGAAGAGATTCTCTCTCCCCTTCCACAGAATCTTTAGGATTGCAGTCCTCCTGGGAGATTCCTGTTTCAGCCTCCGGCTGCTCTTCATTAACACAGTTAGAATTGACATCAAGTTTGCCATCTGATAAAAAGAAAAAAAAAAAAGTCATTTTGTTCCTACCGTATGCTGGACACTCTTCTAAGTACTTTACGTGTATTCAATCATTTAATCCTCAAAACAACCATGAGGCCAAGTATTATCTCTATTATCATTATTTTACAAATGGAGAAACTGAGAAGAGAGGAGTTTGTTAACTTGCTCATAGTTGCACAGCTAGGAAAAGAACAGAGCTGGCATTTGAACTCAGGCCTTGAAATCAGGATTGCTGACTGGCAAAATCCTCATTCGAATACAGTTTTGCCATGAGTTAGCTTGACGTCCTTGGTTAGGTAACTGCCTGTACAAGGCTGTTTCCTTATCCATAAAGTGGGGCATAATAAAGCCTACCCTACATTTGTGGAGAATAAAGGTGTAGAATAGTGTGTGATACGGGCTGATGTCTAACCACCAGGAGTTCCCATTCTACTGACAGTCCTCCCATATGGCTTCTCTAGTACCTGGCAACATACAGGATATTCAAGTTTGGTCCACAAAAACAGGAGAACGCACAGCAGTCAGAAAGCCTGACTATGCTCTTAACAATTTATTTCTAAAAATTTAATTTTGTATGAATTCAGCTTTGTACGAATCATCCGTCCCCACTAGTAGTGTTTCTCCACCAGGTGGTAAAGTGGACACAGTCCCTTGAGGGGTGGAGATGGACGTGCTTAGTATCAGAATCACCTGGGCAGTGTTTTCAAACTATCACTCCCCAGAATGTGCTATATATCCTCTGGGTAGTGTGGGCGGTTCTCTTCTCCAATATATGAATCATTGCTCAAGCAACTCACTGTTCCTGATGAAAATGAGTCATATACTTCAGGAGGGAGGGAGAGGAAAAATATGGAACTCACTGCCCTCACGCTTGTAGAAATTTAATTTGTTCAAGTTAATTTGTAATTTATAGATTTACTCTGTAATTTCACCTGAAGTTTCATAGTTAAGAAATTTAAAGGCTTCCGACCATAAAATCTTTGGGTAGCCATTAGGGGAAATTTAATTATTATTCAAAGACCTTAAAATCCTTTGTGAGCAAAATATAAGTAACAACTCATTAAGAGTACATGGTTCCAGGGCAGTCTCATGAATCATAAAGTAGAATGTGGAATAAACGACATTCCTCAGAATTTATTTTATTTTATTTTATTTATTTAGTTTTGGCTGCATTGGGTCGTCGTTGCTCCGCGTGGGCTTTCTCTAGTTGTGGCAAGCGGGGGCTACTCTTCGTTGCAGTGTGTGGGCTTCTCATTGCGGTGGCTTCTCTTGTTGTGGAGCACAGGCTCTAGGTGCACGGGCTCAGTAGTTGTGGCACACGGGCTCAGTAGTTGTGGCTCGTGGGCTCTAGAGCACAGGCTCAGTAGTTGTGGCCCACGGGCTTAGTTGCTCCACGGCATGTGGGATCTTCCCGGACCAGGGCACGAACCCATGTCCCCTGCACTGGCAGGCAGATTCCTAACCACTGCGCCACCAGGGAAGTCCCATCCTCAGAATTTTATGTCTTTCATTTTCTAGTGATAGCTAGGCTGACTACAGTCTTGTACATTATCCCGGGGACTCAAAACAGGGATACATTTAAGCGTGATCCTTATGTTGGTTAACCCCAAGCTTCCTTAGTCCCCTGAGAAGACTCAGTTCCTGTGTGTCCTGTGTTAATATCATTGATCCTTCCTTTCCCCACTGACCAACAGTATGATCTTGGTTTTTATACACTTACTGTTCTCCTCTTCACTCTTTTCTTTGGCAGCCTCCAACTGTTGCTTCTCATAAATGTCCTTGAGATTCTTACAGATTTTCTTATGTGCAAACCAATGTGTTTTCTGGCAGGTTTGATCGCAATATATTACCTGAAGGCAATTGCACGTTTATTTTCAAGAGGTGTAATCGCATAATTTTTCAATTATGACATTCAGCCAAGTACTGTGCTGTAAAAACGTTAACTTTTCTATGCCCCAGCCAACCCCAGACATGAGAGAAAAAATAAATGATTGTTGTTTTAAGTAAAATATTTTAGAGTGTTTTTACATGTGGCAATAGTTAATCAATATAGATGGTCACATTTAATTCTCACAACTCTAGCCCGATTTCACACATAAGGAAACTGAGGCTCAGAGAAGTAGGTAATTAAAGGAAATGAAACTGGAGAAGTAGGTTATAGCAGAATATGATAGGTTACAGAAGAATATGCTGAAGAATTTCAACCTTAAAAAACAAGAGGAAATTAACATAATCTATAGGGTAAAGTGAATGTACAGACACATGCATGTGGGTGACATTTGTATGTGAGAAGAAGAAGCCATTCAGATACGCCCTTTATAAAGATAATTCTGACAGAAGTGGGCAGTAAACCAGAAAGCTTAAAGATTGGTGACAGTCAGAAGGGAGTTGTAGTTTTACAAGGAAGAGTTGATGAAGAGATTGTAGTTAAAGTCAACATCAGAAGACTTAAGACTGCATATTTAGAATTGTTCCATTGTAGGTTCTCATATCTGCACCAGTCTCAGTCCCCTATGGATAATTTTTCTCATATTGATTCATTCATTCATATTCTTTCCTTTTTGGGGGTAGTCAGCATAGAAGCTGGGCAGCCTGGGAGTTTGACAGAAGATAGAGAGGGCACAGAACTACATTTATCCTGTAGTTCTCTTCCAAAATTATTTTAAAATATTAGATGCAATACTTTATATCTAATGGATTAGAATTTATTAGAAAACAGACGTCAACTGTTATATTTACAGAATGTTAAAACTCAATTATCAATTTGGATGAAATCTAAACCAGATGTCAATGAACTTAAAAGAACTTCATTCTTACCATTTTGCACACTGAGCATCTTTTACTTGCTCCTTTTTCTCCACAGGTAGTGCAAAATTCAACATCCACAAAACCCACCTGACCAGTGATGGCTTGGGTAAGTACAGAGAATGCAGTGGGATCAGAACCCTACAGTGGGTTAGAAGAGGAGGAAAAACACCTCTGAAATCACTGTTGAAAGACTACAGAGAAGACACATCAAGAACAAGAGACAAAATTATTAAGGCAAGAGACTGCCTTATGACAGACTATGACAAAATGATAAATGCCTTTCTGAGTACACCTTTTTCTATACAAAGTACATGGCAGGTAAGTCATGGATCCAAATATTCAGAGAGAAAAAAATTGGCCCTATTCTAGAATAAAAGTATTTTTTCAATTAGTATTATTCAGTAAGCACACAAAGATTTCAGATATATGACAATGAGCTCAGAGTGGAATTTCCTTCTGAGAATTAAGACAATATACATATTTTGAGGGACAATTTATAGGGTACATCACAAATGTTCATCTTAATTCTTAAAAGTTTAGTGCAATTTAAGTGTTTTAAAGACTTTAAACTATTTACTTGATGCTGGTCTGCAATTCTAATAGTTAAAAATTATCACCTTTATTACTGAAATGTTCCAAACACTTAAAATTAAAAAGACATAGATGTGATTGCATTAGGGTATTAAGAAAAACCAAAAATATGAAAGTTATCATATGGCTACTGAAAATCAGAATGGCTTGCTAAAGAGGATTTATGAAATTTTTTTACATGGGAAATTATAAGGGCAAATATTTATCTGCCTGGGATAATGCTATTAAGACCTATTTGAATGTTTATCTGCCTAGCATAATACTATTAAGACCTATTTAGAGCAATTACAGGGTATGGAGCTGTCTTACCTACTCAAAACAGTTCTTGTTTCTGAGTTTTTCAAATTTGCTTCTTTATTCCCAACTAAATTTTTGCCAATTTTCATAATTTAAATTTTCATTTGCGTTTGCCTTTTCTTCCTAAGTTTATTTGTTTTAATATTATCTTACCAATTGTACACAACAGAGCTTTACAAATACCACCTTGGAACATTGTTTTACACTGTACTCATTTTGAAAACCGCCTTACTCCTCCTGAAAACAAATGATGACTGAATTTCCTTTCACATTCAAGGGCTGACAATTCTCTTTTGGAATGAAGATAGTATAACAGTGAGAAAAAAATAGTGAAATAAAACCTCAGATACTAGATATAAGTTAATAATTTCATAAGGAATGAATGTCTATGGCAGTTGTGCTCATAAGAGAACTTGTTAAAAATTCAGATTGATCTATACTTTCTAAATTAGAATCTCTAAGGATGTGGTCCATGTACCTGCATTATTACAGGTAATTCTGAAACATACTAAAAGTTTGAGAATTACTGGTACTTAAATGTTACAATGAACACTTATTAATCTATAAAATTATTCTGCCTCGAAAGTAGAGTATTTGATCAGACAGCAGTCTGGCCCACAGAGTATGATATATTCAACAGATTTTACAACAATTACACGTTTTTTTTTTTTGTAAAAGTGACTGAGACATGTTCAAAATCTCCCCCACAATAGGACTTTTGTGGGAGTCAGAAAACAATGACATTCTCACAGATGTAACCGGAGGTAAAACTAAAGGATTTTTTGCTAGAAGTATGGCTGTTAATGTGAACTATTGCTTCAGAAAAAAATTGACGGTACAGTAGAGTAACCACATGAAATCTTTCTTGTCACAGTTGAATGACAAGAATTCTTTCTTGCTGTGCAAAATCTTGTCATCTACTTTGTTAAATAAGAATCTGTGTAGGCACCAGAGCTCCGCCTATAGAAGATAGTCAGCCTAAAAACAAACAGGATGCTTTATTCAATGTATCCTATAAAATCAGAGACATTAGCTAGCCTTCCAGAAGTTAAAATATACACTGTCAATTGAGAAAGCAAAATATCTCTAACAGTATCATCTGTTACAATGCTGGAGCAGCATTTCTTAAATGTAGGCATGCCTCACACTTCCTGCTGAATTCTGTCCCAGGTGGAAGCCAGAGTTCCACAGTAGGGCAGAGGGAATCAAAACCCCTCCATGAGGGCCCAGGCATCAGCACTGTCAGAAAGTGCCATAGGGGACCCTCGTGGCAGCCAGCTGTGAGAACCACCATGTCACGGGACAAGCTTAACACTGCTTCAGAGGCTTTTGAACTTGCAGGATACCGGAAGCCATTAGCAGTAAACAGTGGCTATCTGGGACACTCACAAGCACAAGCATTGCAGATAAATAAAGTTTTCCGGAGAGCAGAATATGTAACTCTTAAAGAACAAAAATGTTTAAAGAGAGAAATTTTTCTAAATTGCCTTAAATAAATACTATCTATTCATTGATGGCTCAGATCACTAGGATAAATATCAATCATACACTATACACTCTAACTACATTATTTTATGATACAGGGTTAAAATGGATTGTTGAGCCTTACACTGACCTGCTTTGACTTTTAAAAAAATACTCCAGGCTGCTATTTTTAGTTTTTCTGTTTTCTCCCTTGAAGGTACAATGTCAGCTACACTTGTCAGTGCTGGAAATATCCCAGAGCAGCCACTATTAATTGCTTCTCTGATAGCCATTCCCCCAACTCCTTACTAACAGAAACATAATTTTGTCAGAGCAGCAGTGTTTAGACCAGCCAAAAGCATCTCCCCAGAATACCCATTTCTCCAAAATACTCACTTCCACCTGTGCCACTAAGAGCACAGGTCAGCATGGGTTTCAGGGAGAGCTTATGTTTTCCAGCTACAGACCAATTTCCTTTTCTTGTCTGCCTAGGATAGGAATGTGAGCTTGGAGGAAGAGCATGAGATGCCTTGCAGCTCTGAGGTCATAAGCATGTGTATGATAATCTGTATGGCTAAAGAATATTGGGTGGAAAAATAGGAAAGTATTTGGGTCCCCAGTCCATTTCTGAGCTACTGTGCCAGATCTGGTCTGCCTACCTTTGGGCTTCTGAGTATATGAGAATAACTAAACCCTTATCTATTTAATTCATAATTGCCTGGAGTTTGATATGCACAGCCAAAACACATTCATAATTGATACACCACCCTCATCATAATTTGCTAACTTTAATCTTCCAAAAGCTTAAACACCAAATAGCCAAGCATATTAAAGAGCCAGGGGAAAGAATCTCTATGTGAAATCATGGAGAGCTCTCAGGAATAAATCAGTGCCTGAACTTCATGAGATCATCTTGTCTACTTGGGTCTTTCTTCTTCCGTGGCTCTGGGTCGGTTAAGTCTTAATGTATAAAGGAGCACCTGGAACCCATTTTTAGTCCTGATTTTTCAGACTGAGAATAATATAACAGCCTAGAGAAGGCAGAGAAGAACCAACATTGCCAGATGGAGGGAGGAAACCAGGGATGGGAATAGTGTCAGGATCAGTTTCTTGCCTAATAGACAAAGGCTGATAAAGGATTTGATTGAAATGCATAAAAGCATAACCGGTGTAGATAAGGTAAACTGAAACCTATTCAAAATAGGGAAGGCAGGGAGTGTCTTTCATACTACTTAAATAAATATATGACAAAAGGGCAGTAAATAATTTAAAGAATAAATAATAAAGTTAAAATTTACTTCCCATAACTGGCAAGTATAAATAGATTTTTTTTTTTTTTTTAACGTATGGAAAATTTATAAAATCAGAGGTATTAAGGTAGAACATAAGAAGCTGGGACATCCTTTGAGATTGTTTAGCAGGACACACAATGAGCCTTCTCATGACTTATCCTCTCACATCCCCTGACAGGAAACAATCAACGCAGACATTCAATTCCTACTTTCATCTAGTATGGGATTTTGTACTGGTTTTTCACACACTACACCTGAACAAGTGTGGATCTGTATTACATAGTGGATGTGTACCCACCGTTAAGGTTTCACAGAGGCATTAAAAATGTAAGTATCCACTGTAACAATCTATATTCTGACATAAGGATATACTGTTTATTAAACCATGAACCATATAAATGGAAGGAGAGGATTGAGAGAGGGGAAACGGATAAACAGAAACAGTGTTAACAGGCAAACCTATCTCCATGTTTGCTTCTGAAATTTTTCTAAAATAATAAAGAATTAAGTCTTTATTAAATAAATAAATAATGCTAAAGAGAACATGACTTTAATTGTACAAAATATGGTAATTAGGTCTTACTGATAGAGTTAACTTAGTTGCAAAGAGCCTTACAATTTCAACAGGAGCAATGCTTCGCACCAGCTGCTGGAGGAGTGTAGCTTCACAGTAAGGAAATTTTCTGATACTTTCTCTAATGATCTTTTCTTGATATATTGGAAAGCCATCAGAAGGTCGGCCTTTTAACAAGCTGAAAGATATTTTTTAAAAAGTAACTAGAGTTACTTTTTAAAGGAGTTGAATTACTAAGCATTTCCTCCCAGCTGAACCCATGAACTTTGAGTAGTTTCTTCTTTGCTGCCTAAGATTTTCATTGGGTCTTCACATCATGAGGATAGACTCAATTCAAATTGCTGCTCTACCTGCACATTAGGCTAGGCCTTATCAGGTTTAGGGGCTCAGAGATGTATTTATAAAAGTAACCCCTGACATAAAACATACTAAACACTGTTATCAGATTAGCTAGTTACTTATTACCATGTCAGTTATTTGTACAAAGAATGAAAACTCTCATTGAGTCACACCCTTCTAACTTAGTTCTCTTTTCTTAGTAAAACTATCAGAGAATTTGACCCCCAGGGGTCAGAGAACAAGGGTAACACACAGCTCTCCCGGGTACAGAAACAGAGATACATTGAGCGCCATTGTGAATCCAGAGCAGCAATTATGGCATAAGCACACCTATCCTCAAATTTGGACTTGGGCTACTTTCTAGCTGTATGATTTTACACATGATATTTAACCTCTCCAAACTTCAGATTTCTCACCTATAGTTGGGGATAACAAAAGCAGTGTTGTAAAGAGTATAGAACGGAATAATCAATTTAGTTATGAGTGCCCCTGTTTCTTACAGATGAAATGTGATCTCAACATTAACATCTGCTGCTAAAATGTTTAATTTTTAAATCCATAATGAGATTTCATATAATGAAACATTATCCATTTGAGTGTACTTTATACATGACATGGGAAAAAACAGTACCTTTTGATCAGGGTGTCCAATTTATTCTCTCCGTCTTTTAAGAAGTTAATACATTTCTGAAAGATACAGCTGATGTAATGCATTTTCATAGCCAGTACTTCATTCATGTCTCTTTGCTTCATACATTTCTCACAAATCAAATCCATCACCTTGTAGCATTTATTCAGAGCTGCTTCTTCTGCCAGCAGAGGATTCTCATTTATAAGCATCACAATCTAGAAGAAATCCCAGTGAGCTTAGAAATTCCTTGAGAGATTTTCCATGTACAAATTAGGTAGTCAGTTTTGATTACCAAATAAAGTCTTTCTTATGGTCACATATTTACTGTGTTAATTTAAATTAGAATGCAAATTGCCACTGATCAAGTTGTAAAACTAATACAGAAGGACCCTGACATTATGGAATCTCTTGAATTCTGTGTATCAGTTATTGAGTGATTTGCCATCCAGCTAAACTGGGGTGTTAGTTGGCCAGTAGGAATCATGGTTTCACTATCTCTGTTAAAAGCACTTTCACTAAAGATAAGCATGGCATATTTGTACACCTTTTATATACAGAATCAACTAACAGAGCAATCGTTACTTTTAGTTAATGTTACTGAGTGTTAGGATTTCATGGCTAGGAAAACCACAATTCTCATTCGTTCTTGTTAATTATAAGGAAATGAAGATTTTTACTGACAGAAGTCTAAAAATAAAAGGTGTATTACTTACTGATTGACTACATTTCTCTTTGGAAATTTTCCTAATATGCTTCTAATCACCAATGTGAATAGGTCAAAGAGGAAAGCAAAAATAGCTTTAAAAAGGGATTCTAAGAGAGTTATCCAATCTGATGCATTATGAGTCCCACGCTTCCCATATATGCCCAGATTAAGCCCAAATTTAGTGTAATAAGGAGTATTTCTTTTTTCTTTATTGGTTGTGGTAGGCTTGCATAGGACAGCTGTAAAAATCCATAATGAGATACAGTAATGTAAACGTGTGTAACATAGGCACAGTTGTATTCTCAGAGCGGAAGTTCATTCAGTATTTGTTAACTTACGTGTTACAGTTAAATACCTGTCCCAGGTAATCTTAGGAAACAACAGGTAGCAGATTTCATGAATTAGATCCTTTTCTTTAGACATGAAGATAATTTATTAAGTAAAACCCATGCCGAGCCTCCTACTTGAAAATTTAACATATATTAAATGTTCTTGTTAAATTAAGATTTTTTACTTATTTTTGACACTACTAAATTGATATATAACCTAGTATTTTACTTAAAATATAGCACTTAATAACAAATTATTAGACTTCATGAAATAAGTATAATCAGAATCCTTATTGGTAACAACAAGTTTGCTGACAACTTTCCCTACCATAATATATATCATTAATTACCTGTTTATATTTCTGCTGTCAACTGCAATCAATGGAAGCTGTTTGCTCAATATTTTGTATACAGCATTTGTAATCAAAGGATAGGATCTAAACTTACATGTAAGAATTCTTTAAAAAATCCCAAATAGAACCCAGATTAATGATTGATTTTTTTTAAGAGACATTAGACTTTATTTATTTTATAATATACAGCAGTACACGCAATAAAAAATGATATATACCCACAGCTCAACAGTGAGCTCCCTGAAGCATTTACGTAGCTGCAAACAAAATAATAACATTTGAATTAGTTTCCTTCCTTTAATCTCAGCAGCATTATAAAATAATATATTTATTATAAAGGGAATCATTATTAATTACTGAAGAGGAATAAATCAATTCTGGGCTTAAAAATCATGTTAATAATCAAAGATAGGATCACTTGTACACATCTGTTTCCTAATCACTTAGAGACTCTGCTAAACTCTATTGTCATTTTTCCTGTGACTCTGTTTTTCTCCATTATAATGTCTGTATTCTGGGCATTAGCACAATTCCCCAAGTCCCTGTTGAAAGCAAACATCCTTATTGCTATAGCAGCCACTTAACCTCCACACAAATGTATCTGTGTTAGGTACAATGCAGCGAAAGGGTGCACTGTTGGA
This sequence comes from Balaenoptera ricei, assembly GCF_028023285.1. NCBI lineage: Eukaryota > Metazoa > Chordata > Mammalia > Artiodactyla > Balaenopteridae > Balaenoptera > Balaenoptera ricei. The sequence continues at coordinate 70,593,648 of NC_082647.1, forward strand.
TCGAGTGTTGTACTGTGCTTATTTTAAAAGGTCTTTGATTTGGTAGAGTGGCTATTAGTTACTTTTTTATAATAAGCCCTATGAAGACCTGTGCCAGCTTGAAAAGGGGTAAAGCAATGAAAATGGGCCACCACAAAAGCAACTGGGCAGCTTTTATCTAAAGTGTGGATAAAAGAAAGGTTTTCAAGTGAATAGACTATTTATACCTACAAAAAGCAAGGTGTGGTCTGAAGGAAGTCTCTCTTACAAGACCAAGTGCTCTAAAAAATATAATGTAGGCTATTTTAGTTTATATACCTTTACCATTTGTCTGTATAAGTATACCCCTAATCAAATTTACTCAAAATATGTGCCTTTAAAGATAATTGGAGGTACAATAACTCTTAGGATATTTAACCCTGAGAAACTAGGTTCTGTGCAAACATCAAAAATTACTCCATAGACTCAATTATCACAATAATTGAGATTACTGCGATCTCAAAGGGTGGACACAGATATAAGACAGTGAATCAGATACATACAGGAAACTTCTTCAAATCAATCAAACCCAGAATATTCTGTAATGCTCAGGCTAGAGGGGGAATGACAAGGGCCTTGTAAAACCACACACGTTCTCTACATTGAGAAATACTGTATCCCTGGGAAAAATCCTGTCTTCCCACTCCAGCTCGCTCCACTCCTAAAAGAAGAAGTGCCATGGAGAGGGAGTCAGTGTTTACAGGAGTTCTCTCTTTCCTGTGTGTGCTGGGAGGGAAAGAAAGACTGAAACAGAAGAGGCTAAATATTTTTTAGAGGTTAAATCCTAAGTTCCATAAAATCTCCACTAGAAACACAAACACCTGATTCATGACTGAATTTCCTTTTTGCCCGATTAGGGTCATAAGTGTTGCCTCTAGCGGTTCTTTCAGAATGTTAAGTAAAACATTTGAGTTTTGAAAAATAAAAACAGAATAGATACCACTTGTCTGTTGTTTGGGAAGGGATCTGCTAGTCTGTCATCTCTCTAGATGGTCCAGAAAATTAATTTGGGTGAAGGGCCACATGAAAGGTATTTTTTGATTTGTTTGTTCCTCGAGCTTCAAAGACTATATGCAAAGGGATGTAGCAATAAAGTGATAAGATCATACAAAATTTGGAACTTGAGTGTTAGTTTTCAAAAGAGTTACTTTATGAGAGCTGTCCACTTATTTTAATGACAATCAGTATATTCCAGATTCTTTTGTAACAGACAAAGGAAATCTATTTCACTACATTAACACTTTGTATTAAGGGAAAACTTCAATTTTTGACCCAACATACTGTCTTGCTCACCAAACAGCTCTGAATTACTATCAAATCTATATAGTATGATTGAAGACATATGGTAGACATTGAAGTTTGAAAAAGGACAGCATCATTGTAGCACACATGGAGTTTTATGTGATGACTCACTGAAAAAATAATATTCATTTGGATCAATTTAAAAAAAACCAATCAGTTTATAAACAAACAAAAAGGTCATATATAAAACATGAAGAAAATAGCAGTGGAAATAGTTCACAATAGCCCCTGAAGTTTCCCAGTTAAGCCATTTGAACTTCCGGCTTGGTCTACTAAGTATGAATATCTGTGTGATTTGACTATTTACTAGAAGAAGTGTATTACTTAAATGCATCAAATACCTACTTGCATGAAAAAAAAAATGTGTTCATTATCACATTTCAGAACATTTCCTGGAAAGATAATTAGCGTAGTAGATGCTGTTTGTTCTCCACCCAGATTCTCTTTACCAGGCCTGTGTACCAGGTCCCTGCTGCTGGACTGTTGGCTGCTGTGGGCTCCGACCTGCCTCCTTCCTCAGGGAACTTCCTTCATCCAAAGACAGCCACCTCACTTGGCACTATCTGGGAAGCTGTCCTTTCCCTCTGGGGACAGACCTCAGCCAATGACAGACTGACATATGAAAGCCTGGGTCCCTTGCCGCTCTGGAGCCATTAATGGTCCGGAGCTCACTGTGAGATGAGGTGGAAGCTAGGCTTCGGCCATCTCTCTGCCTAGCTTTTCCTCGTGCTCTAGGCTGTGTCCTTCACTTTTTTCTAGGTTTCAAATGACAGCACTCCTTCACTGTATCAAGTGAACAAGAGAGCCTATCACAAGCTTTACATCAACAAAAAGCAGCCCAAGACAATTATGATCCTATGTACTAAGAGCCGTTTAAATTCTGAAGCGATATTTGAATAGAAAGCAAATACAGTAGACGCTTATCGTACCTTGACAGGATGAAGATTTGTTGTGGTGATAATTTTGTGCAGTGGGCTTGCCAACTTTGGGGGCAGCCTCGGCTCTTTATCCAGTCCCTGGGGTTTAGTGTAATAATCCAGTTTCTCTCGAGGAAAGAAATTGTTGATTATCGTCACACAATCATGTTGACCTTTTAATAGAAAAATAGGAAATATATAATTTCATTATTCAAAATAAGACATTTTCCATTTTTTAATTATGTTACTCTGTTTTCTGAAGTAAACATGCATCAACATCTTTAATTTGTAGGAAAGCAGAGTAGAGGGGGAGGAGGAGAGGTAAAATGTTCTGGGGAACATCTATAAGCATGCTTTGTGATCAAGAAATAATCTCCTTTTAAAGACACAGAATTCACAGTACATAAGAAGATTATGTGGATAACAAAAAAAAAAAAACAATGTTCAACTTAAAATTGACCCTAAATGTTTAATAAAAGTTGCTTGTAATTTAAATGTCTCTTCTTCCACCCCTACACAAATGATGTTCATTCTTCCCTAATCACATCTGGCTTTCTTTACACAGAATTTAAATTTATTCTGTATAAAGTTATTAATTATCATGATAATTACTGTTCATATTGTTAAGCTAATCTCTTCCCTCCTTGAATTTGAGAAAAGCTTGGCCTCTTTGTGAAATGAATTAGAGAAAAAGCTTTTGCCCCCGTAAGCTTGGAATCCACATTACGGCTCCTCATAGATCCCTGTGCCACTTCTCTAAGCCATCTCCAGAGGTAAAAATTGTTCTAGGAAAGCAAAACCTTCCCTGGCGAAGCTGGTGGCCTGTGCTTTCCTGCTGCCTCCCCGTCCCTGGCTCCCTCGCCACTACTTCTCTGGAGCAAAAAAGTGGCCCCTCTGGGCAAGCAGGCTGTGCCTGCAGGGCACATTTGCAGGCGCAGGCTCTTCCAGAATCTCCAGAAAACAGACCTCTTCCTCCGCTCTGCCTGATAAGGGCTGAGGGACCAGCGGCGGAGAGTCCTGGGGAGTCGGCCCAGATGCCAGGGCTCCCGGAGAGGGGTCCACCCTGGGTGGCCCTTGTGGCCCCTGCCCACTTGTACACGGTCCAGGGAGCATCTGCTCGATCCTGCCAACAACAGGTGACCTGTGGGGGGATTGTATTGTGGGCCAGGTGGACCCTTGAGGTTGGCAAAGGGCTCAGCTTCCCTGAGAGTTCAAGGAGAACCCAAGAGTGGACCGGTTTCTCGCTGTGTCTCAGCAGAGGACAAAATATCTCCTGGTTTGTTGACCCTAAGACCACAGGTATAGAGAGATGGCACTTCCCTTCACTGCTCTACGACCCTGTCGGCTTTAGCTGACTGCCTAGGAGATGCAGACCCAAGGGGATCCAATCTCCAAAGACTCTTCAGTGCCTCCAACAAAGGGCTTCTTCTGCGGAACATGTTCTGACAACTACAACCACACCACAACCAAACCATAACCACAACCACCAAAGAAGAAAAACTTAAATTAAGCAGATCAACTACAGTATGTAAAGAGACTTTCATGGAACACAGAAAGATTCCATTTTTAAAAGTTAATAGACAAACTGAAAGAGGTAATCCTGGTTACTACCGAGAACTAAAATAGTAATGTAGAAGATGAAGGGGATGAAATATTTCAAAACAGAGAAAAACTAGGATATAGAAATCATTATGGAAGAGATGAGAGAGCTGAAAAACAGATCCAGGAAAAAAAAGAAATGGATGGAGAATTAATAATTAAACAAATGATAAAAGAACACATCCAGGGGCTTCCCTGGTGGCGCAGTGGTTGAGAATCTGCCTGCCAATGCAGGGGACACGGGTTCAAGCCCTGGTCTGGGAAGATCCCACGTGCCGCGGAGCGACTAGGCCCGTGAGCCACAATTGCTGAGCCTGCGCATCTGGAGCCTGTGCTCTGCAACAAGAGAGGCCGCAATAGTGAGAGGCCCGCGCACCGCGATGAAGAGTGGCCCCCGCTTGCCGCAACTAGAGAAAGCCCTCACACAGAAATGAAGACCCAACACAGCCATAAATAAATAAATAAATAAAAGAACACATCCATGATATGAAGGGAAATTTTAGTAGTGATCACAGTATCATTTTTGGTATTTGATGTTATTCTTAAATGCGGAAACACCAGTTTCTTTTTCTTTTCTTTTTTTAAAACCAGAACTCTCCATTGTATATATCTTGAGGAGAAGTCAAACAGTAACAGGAAATATTAAAAATATGAAGTGTTCTGTTTAGAAAATGATCATTTCTACCTACATAACCTTCAAGAAGGGAGAAAAATGACAATCAAGCAAATATACGACAAGCAGGATGTAAACATGACAGCACCAAAAGTAACACAGATAATGGTGTGCAGGAATTTACAACTGTACATGAAGAAACTAAAGAAGATGAAGACAAATCGCACTGCTTTCTAAAACACATCCAGCTTCAATAAAAAGATAGAGGTTCCTGTTTAAAAAAAAAAAAAAAAGGTGCTCTAAAATAGCTTCTAGAGACTTTCCTGGTGGTGCAGTGGTTAAGAATCCACCTACCGACGCAGGGGACTCGGGTTCGAGTCCTGGTCTGGGAAGATCCAACATGCCGTGGAGCAACTAAGTGCGTGCACCACAACTACTGAGCCTGTGCCCTAGAGCCCGCGAGCCACAACTACTGAGCACACGTGCCACAACTACTGAAACCCGCACACCTAGAACCCGTGCTCCGCAACGAGAGGCCACCGCAGTGAGAAGGCCACACACCACAATGAAGAGTAGCCCCCGCTCACTGAAACTAGACAGTCCGTGCGCAGCAACGAAGACCCAATGCAGCCAAAAATAAATAAATAAATAAACAAATAAATTTAAAAAAATTAAAATAAAAAATAAAATAGCTTCTATATATCAAAATAGACATAGGAAGATTTGAAGGTAAAGGGATCAGAGGAAAATATAGACTTAGCTTGTAACTACATCTTCTCATCAGTCCCCCAACTAGTATACTCAGAAAAAGCCTTACTAGCAGTTGGAAATATTTGTACATAAAATACTGGCTACCTAACAATGACACTGTCGTAGGACTAGAGGTTTCTTAAAATTACACCTTTGTGAGAAGGAAAAAAATAATATTACTTTATTTTTTCCAACATTAATCTTTCTCATTTTAGGTAGTACTTAGAGGTTATTTTGATATTTTATTTTTAAAAATCTGCCAATAATTTATATTAGAGTGATATACATATATATTTAAAGTTTATCTTTATACATTTTTACTTAATTTATATTTAAATTTTATAATTTAAACTATTAAATATTTAGTTTTATGAGTTTTTAATTTATGAATTGTGAATACCTACAAATAAAATAGTACTATTAATATAGAAATAAATGCTGGGGGTGGGGGCTGGGTGGGGACCAGTGCATCATTTTGTGCCATTATTACTATCACTGGACTTGAGTCTTCTAGACTGAACGGGCTCACTGAGTCAGCCCTCGCAGGATTAATGAGAACATACACACAACCAGACACATGCTAGTACAATTTTTTACTTTCAAGGATAAACTGAAATTGAAATACAATTCCAGAATAAGAAATGAAAAGTGGACAAAGAAAAATAAATCACATTCTCACTTACAAAACCAGGATTTAGAAAACTGTGGAGTAACTTCTACATATGATTGAGAGAATAGAACAGTGATATAAGAATCATGAAAGTAGCCAACACATGACTCGCATTTCAGAGAAAAAGATAGTTTTGGTTATGATGGGTTTCAAACGATATACAACCTACGTACCATCTGAGAATGTCCTGTAACCAAAACCTAAATGAGAACAGAGATCTCAAGATGGAGCAAGGAGAAAAGAGAGGAGAGAGTGGAGAACAAGAGCCCTTGGCAGCAGAGATAGTTAATCCCAATGGGTGGAGACAGCACAATGGAGAAATTATCCTGTAGATGGTGAGGACTGCTGAAGGAGAAAGAACACACCATGACTGACACTCTAATGATATATTGGCACCAAACATTCTAGACTTTCTCAGGCAAGTCCACAGCTAGTCGTAGTGGTGGAGGAGGAAAGGAAAGGCCTGTTGCCTGACAAAGCAAACACAGAGAATGTGGAGAAATAAATGAGTTATAAGGATTTCATCTTGTTGGGGTTGCTAAATGGGCAAATGCAAAACCTTAAGGGTAGGGCACAGGGTATAGTTTTGCTCTCGTTTCTAGATAGTAACTGAGAAATATGGGTTTAACTGGGAGCATTGTGAATAGGAGAGTATGCACTGGTAAAATATAAAAGCATTCTTGATCTTTCAAGTTAATAAAAGGAGAAAGAAAATGTACTCTAACAAGACCAGGCCAATCACATTAAAGAAACACACACACACACACACACACACACACACACACACACATAGCCACATACTGAGTGAGATGGGAGGGACTTCCATGGTGTACTGGTAAGTGAAGAAAACAAGTTGCAAGGAATATATTTGTATGACCTTATTTTTAAAAGATGAAAAAATCTTGCACGTGTGTGAGTACATATGTATACATATTGATCTGCTTGAGGGGAATGAAAGTGGGAGAATGAGTTTTTAATAAGACTAACTTTAAGGAAAATATAATGTCAACTTGAAAGGGTGCCATGTAATTTTCTGTCTATGAAATTAGTCTAAATAGATTAAAATGGGATGAAAACATTACCCTCACTTTAGGATGGAATTGTGGACAGGTGTACATTAGATTTTTATTAACGTAGTATTGATAGTATTAAGAAAACAGAGAAAAAGAAAAGCATCGTATTAATGGCTGAAAGTGCAGGCTCCTCCACTTCCAGCCCTGGGATCTGGGGAAAGTTACTTAACCTCTATCTAAGCTCTATTTTATTACATTGTGGACATAATGAAAACTTGTAGAGTTAAAGAGAACTTCAGATCATGTAATTCCCTGGCTTCTTTGTACATATCAGAAAACCGAGGATCTGGAGGTGAAGGGATTTGCCTATGATCTTGTAACTCATTAGGAGCAGATATGAACTAAAATATGAGTCTCATGATTCCTAGTTTAGTGTTCTTTTCTTACTAAACTGACACCCTCAAAATTAGCTGAGGGCTGAGGTGGTAGCAACTAGGGAGTCCCTAACTGTGGGAGATAAATATTTCCCTGAAGTTTGCACAGCAAAGCCATACCTTTTTCAAATCCTCCTGAATTGAAGTAAAATAAAACAAGAATATTTGTTCTCAAAGAGTTGTCATAAAGTGACTCAGTGACTGTTTGACTTAATCAACAGCACTTACTATTAGTAGTTTTAAGTAATATAATAATAAAATTTAACACCATATACAATTACTGTGCCCCATATCTGACTAATTCCCACTGTATCTTAGCTTACATGTAATTTCTCTCTTGAAATTCCCTTGGAATGGGAGAGAAGATCCCTCTCTTTGATGTATTTTTATGGAACCCTTAAGTCACCCATTGGAATACATTTTCACACAGTCATTGCCTCTATCCTCTTAGTGCCATGAATGCAGGAACACCCTCTGTCTTGTTCACCAAAGCATCTAGAGTGATGCTTGGTCTACAGGTTGTGAATGTTAAGGATCTGTTTAATGAATCATTAGGCCTCACAGAGCTACTTACTACATTCCCAATAAATCAGATATTTCTATCATTGCTTTTCTATCAGTGGACTCTTCTAACTGCCAACTCATTGGGGTCAAAATACCAAACATCAAATATTCATTCCCACTCTCTTCTAAACCCCCTATATTATATCAAGTAACAGGATTAACACACCAAGAAATATTGGGCACATGCAATAAATGTTTGTGGTTGATGAGGATGATAATGAAACAGCTGTATATTGTATTATCATTAATGCTCCTTCCTAATCATTGTTGTAATTATTATAAACAGCAATAACTGATGGCATTTATTGAGAGCTACATGTAAAGCTCTTTAGGTCTATCATCTCATTTAATCCTTTCGATAACCATGTAAACATTTTGCAGTGGGGAAACTGAAGATCAGAATCATTAAGTAACTTGCTGTTAAGTGGTACAGCCAGAATTTCAACCCAGGATCACTGACTCCACAGTTCCTGTTCTTAAACATTAGGTTAAACTACTTCCTTAGAGGAGTAAAATATTCTCATTCAAGCATTTGACTGCAACAAAAGCCCTTCACCACACTCTGTATTTCAGAGTGGAGATTCAAAACAGCTTGTTCGTGTTATCTAAAGTGTCATCAGGTGTTTCATTAAGTTAGACAAAACTGTAAACATTTGCTTTTTAAAAAATAAACATGACAGTATTTACACTCTGAGAAGCAAAGTGGTATTTTTTTCCATGGGGGAAATTCTGGGTATAAGCTAATGTAAAACTGCCATAAAAACTCACCCACAAAGGCTGCCATCTGAGCTGCTGTTCTTCCTACAGAGTTGACAACATCTGTCTCGGCACCAGCTTCCAACATTACCCACGTGATGTCTTTATTACCTAGAGTTAAAAAGAAACATATTTGTTAAAATTAAGGACTGCACAATTCAAATATTCCCTTTTAAATAATCTGTACCCTTTGTTTTCTGCGTAGTTTTAGGTTTCTATTTTGTGGATATTTTCATTTTTTCCAAAATATAAATCATAACTATAGCAAAAAGTAAAATGCTATAGAACCCACATAGAAATCAACCTTATTTTCTAGAAAACACATCAAGCAATACAAAAATGGTATGGAATTGAATATAACTTTTTTTTTTTTTAACAAGACAAAGTATGTTTTTCCTAGGATAATACTTAGTATTAAAAAAAAGAATAATGCTTAGTATAAAGTCAAAACAAAAAATAAAAAACAAAGACAGAAAAAATAAAATGAATAAAAGTCTCCCCTTAATGTCTACTAACTCATCCCATCCTTCACACCTACAGGCCCTGAGATAACTACTGACAGTTGAGGATCTATCTTTTTACACTTTGTCCTATCTACACATTCATAGTGTTTCTATTTGTGTTCTTTCACTAAAGGAATCATTACAGATAATCTGCTATTATAAACTATACTCAGTGGACAGCATTTCCCATTACTTTTTGCAAGCTTGAACTATGATTTCCTTAGGAAGAGTCCCTGGAAAACACTGTAGGATCAAAGGTTATGCATATTTTAAATGCATTTTACCAGGCTGCCTTCCAGCAAGGTTGGGCTGATGTACACTCCCCAAAACAGCGCACAAAAGTTCCTATGCCAAGACTGGGCGTCATCATTCCTCCTTAACCTTTGCCAATATGTTTAAGTGAAAGGTTATCATTTGTTGTTCTAATCTGCAGATCTTTGAGAGCGTTTTAAGCTTATTAGCCAGTTGTATTTCTTTTGTTCTCTGTTCAATTTTCTGTCTAATTTTCTACTGTAGTATTGGTTGTTTTCTAACTGATTTATAAGAACTCTTCATATATAATGATATAACCCTTTTAGAAATAGTAATAACTATTTTCCTTAGTTTTTTAATTTATATTTTAACTCTATGTGCGGTATTTTCTATACATGGAAATGTTTTAAGATTTTATGTAATCAAATTAGGCAATGTTGCCCTTTTTGAATTCTATATTTTATATTATGCTTAGAAATGCTTTTTCCCCCCCCTGGATTATAAAAATACAGATTACTGCTTTTAAAGCATGGTAATATTAAGTTACATATTTATTTTCTTAAAAGACTGTAACAAGGACAGATAATTCCACTTAACTTTTAGATATTTCCCAATTGTCTTTATTCAGCAAATTATAAGCAACATGAATCAGAGTAAGTTTCTAAATGGATCATCATATTTAGTACTTAAATGTCACTGAAGCAAATAGCCCTATCATAGCAGGTATTCTCTCAAGAGAACAACAAAGAAGCTTTCATATTACTTCAAAATATAAAACTATAGAACAGCAAAGGAACTAAATTGTAAGAATCATAGATCTAGCTCCACAACTCTAAACAAAATATATTGTCAATACAAAGAACCAAGTGATTTAAATAACTAAAGAAACATCACCAAATTAACTATATAACATATTTCATACATTATAGCTTTTCAAAACCGATTCCCACCATGTCTTTCCACGAGACATGATCTTAAAATTACTATAACAAAAATGCGCTTAATTTAAAAATGTACATATACTTATAACAAATTTGTATAGGTGACTATTATTGGTATATTAGAATAAATGCTAAAACTTCACCAGAAAGTGCAGCAAACATGAGGGCTGTGTATCCATGTTCATGTTGATGACAATTTACATCAGCTCCATGTCGTAAAAGTAATTTGCACATATCAAGTTTTCCTTTATATGCAGCATGCATTAGAGGAGTCATTCCATTCTTTAACAGAAAGGGAAAAAAAGTATTAAGTTTACTTATTTACCTTTCCCCCTGCCTATGAACAATTCCTGCAATTAAATTAAAACACAAAATAAAATGAATTCATAAAATCATCTTTATAATCTGCATTTTTATACTCAATTCCCCACTTGGATCTTCCATAAACTGCTGAAGAAAAAAGATGGTTTTATTACCTGAGGTTTTCTACAGATTAGCAAACAGATTCAGAGAAGAATTGCTCAACTTCACATGACTAGTAAAGTGGCCAGGGCAAGGACCAAAACTTAAATTTATCAGGGCTCTCATCTCTACTACACATACTTAGCTCCTGGGGAAACAAATGGACAAGCAGATACAAATGCGTTAAAAAAAGAAAAGAAAAGAAAAAAGTAAGGAAAAACCTTAAAACAAATAGAATGCTTATCAAGGGGAAAGTTGAATATGGTATATCCATAGCATGGAATAGTATGATGTTACTAATTGAATACATTTATATCTATTGAATTGAAAAAATTTCCATGAATTACTGCCAATGAGAAAAACAAGATGTGGGAAATGTATATTAGAGTGTTCTCATTTAAAGAAAAATGATCCTCAAAATCACATTTATATTTTGATCATATATAGGATTTGGTTATATATATGATTATATGAATATGGAGAAACGATTGGTAGTGTTTACACCAGGCTACACTGTTTAGTCTCCATATGTTTGCCCATATCCAATGAAACATCCAACTTTATATGTTGAGTACCTAATACTATTTGGTGGATAAATAAATGAGATGTTCCCTGTAAGTAAATCTTCTCAGAATCCAGGAGAGACTCTCTGAGTGCTGGAATTTCAGAGTTACTCTGGATGAAAACCTCTCTAAAACATATAATCTCTTTTTTAGCAAATCTTAGAATACTAACATAATTTGAATTGTTCTTGATGATTCTAGACTATTATATGAACATTGTCATCAATATTATCAGAGGCTTGTTGATGTGAGAATCATAGGGAGGTTGTACAAGAGGCAACTTAGTAGGAGTAGTCAATGTTTCTTGAGAGTAGTAATGGGAAAATGGTAAGGAGATTAAAACTTTAGTAGTTTTAAAAACTTTAAATATGATGATCCTAAAAATAAAGTTTCTCTCCTATAATTTTTAAATCAAAGAATTCATCAATATTAGTCTACTACGTTACAACTCTATATCATTAAATACAGCATTCATTCATTCAGCAAATATTTATTGAGTGCCTAAGATATGTCAGACACAGATCTATGCACTGTGGGTAGCAATGAGCAAATTCCATGCCCCTAAAGTCTAAGTCCCTGGCACTAAATTTTAGTAGGGGTGACAAGGCAGATGGTGATAATAAGTGCTATAGGGAAACAGCATCGAGTAAGGGGGAGAGGGAATGGCAGAAGGTAAGAGGAGATTGTTATTTTTAGAAGGACAGTCAAAGAATGTCCCTCTGAGCAGGTGGCATTTGAACAAAGCCCTGGAGGGAGCAAAGGATGTAAATAACTAGAGGAAGAATGCTCCAGTAAAGAGAATGCAAGTGTAAAACTCTTTGGGGGAGAGGAGCATTGGGTTCAAGGAATATCAAGGAGGCCAAATCTGTGTGCAGCTCACTCATAGAAGCTCCAGGAACCTCCTTGTCTTGAATTTGGTGCTCCTAGGTTTAAACATTAAGTATAGGAGTGTGTCTCATGTTTTAACATTAAGTAGGATGCCAATGCTTGTGGAAGGTTTCTGCAAACTTATTCAAGTTATAGAAAAGCCATTCTATCTTAAGCTGTTAAAAGAGTTTTTACCCTCAGTAGTTAAATTTTATCAAATGCATTATATCTATTGAGATGATCATATTTCTCTTTTATTCTGTAATATAGTGAATTACATTGAAAGATTTTCTAAACTGAACCATCCTATCATACTTGGAGAAACCTTACTTGGTTAAGTCTTATTATTCTTTTGATACACTACTGGATCAAGTTGCTAACATTTTATATAGTGTTTTTGCATCTGTATTTACAAAGTGAATTGAGCCCATAGTTTGCTTGGGCTTCTTCCTGTTTTGGCATCAGCATCATGCTAACTTTATCAAATGAGTTAGGCATCTTCCCATCTTTTTATGAACTAATGGTACAATCTGTGTAAAATGAGAATTAAATGGTCCTTGAATGTTTTGTAAAGCTTACTCAGGTTTGCAGCTTTAGAAGGTAGTTGGCACTTAAATACATTCATACAAATCTTCCTTAATTATCCCAGTTTTTCTATTTCTATATGAGATAAATACGTTCATTTTTATTTTTCTAAAAAATCACTACTTTCATATGGATTTTCAAATGAATTGGCTTTAAAAAGGTATGACAATTCGTCATAATTGCAGTTATGCTCTCACTTCCTTGGTGTTTATTATTTTCTTGCTTATACTTTCCAAATTGTGTCTATTTTCTGGTCTTAAATTGATAACTTTGTTTTATCTTTTCTTTTTTAACAGCTTCATTGTGATATAATTTACTCATTTAATGTTACAATTAAATAGTTTTAAGTATTTTCAGAGTTGTGCAACCATCACCACAATCAATTTTAGAATATTTTTGTCAAAACCAAAAGAAATATCATACCCATTAGCAGTCATTCCCATTACCCCTCCCCATCCCATTACCCAGCCTTAGGCAACCACTAATCTACTTTCTGTGTCTATGAACTTGCCCATTTCGGACATCTCCTATACATGAAATCATACAATATTTAGTCTTGTTTGATTGGCTTCTTTCACTTGGCAGAATGTTTTTGAAATTCACCCATGTTGTAGCACGCACCAGGACTTCATTCCTTTTTGTGACTGAATAATATTCGGTTGCATGGATATACTACACTGTGTTTATCCACTTACCAGGTGATGGATGTTTGGACTGTTTCCACCTTTGGCTGTTATGAATAATGGTGCTATAAACATTCATGTTCAAGTTTTTGTATTGTCATATGTTTTATTTTTCTTAGTTACATACCTAGGATTGCTGGGTTATATGGTAACTCTATGTTTAATCGTTTGAGGAATTGTCAACCCATTTTAAATAGCAGCTGCACCATTTTATATTCCCACCAGCAAAGCATGAAGGTTCCAGCTTCTCCACATCCACACTAATACTTGTTATTATCTATCTATATATATATATATTTTTTTAATTAATTTATTTATTTATATTTATTTTTGGCTGTGTTGGGTCTTTGTTTCTGTGCGAGGGCTTTCTCCAGTTGCGGCGAGCGGGGGCCACTCTTCATCGCGGTGCGCGGGCCTCTCACCGTCGCGGCCTCTCCCGTTGCGGAGCACAAGTTCCAGACGAGCAGGCTCAGTAGTTGTGGCTCACGGGCCTAGTTGCTCTGCGGCATGTGGGATCTTCCCAGACCAGGGCTCGAACCCGTGTCCCCTGCATTGGCAGGCAGATTCTCAACCACTGCGCCACCAGGGAAGCCCTATATATTTTTTTTATTATCGCCATCCTAGTGGGTGTAAAGTGGCCTCTCATTGTGGTTTTGATTTGCATTTCCCCGGCAGCTAATTTTGAGCCTTTTTTCATGTGCATATTGGTTACTCATATGTCTTCTTTGGAAGAAGAATATCCTTTGCCCATTTTTTAATAGGGTTATTTGTCATTTTTATTATTGAGTTGTACAAGTTCTTAATACGTTCTAGTTACAAGTCCCTTACCAGATATGATTTGTAAAACCATTCTGTGGGTTTTCTTTTTACTTTCTGGATGGTGTGCTTTGAAGCACAAAGCTTTTAATTTTTATTTTTTCTTTATTTTTTCTTTTGTTGCTTATGCTTGATGGCTTTTAAATTTTTTTATTTCTATTTTATTTTTCTTAACTCATTTCTTATATTTTCTGAGTATACTTTATTCTTTTTATCTAATTTCATGAGTTGAAAGCTCAGAACAACACAAAGATTTAAAGTACAATAACAAGTGCTACAAAATTTCCTCTGAATATGACTTTGGCCACATGACACAGCTTTTGATAAACAGTAGCTTTTGATAAATGTTGTGTTTTCAGTTGTTTATAGTAGGAAATTTCTACTTCTATTTCTTCTTTTACCCAAGAACTATTCAGAATTTTTAAAAACATTCAGGTTATATGTTTTATTCTTTGGAACATATTTCTGTTTATTTTCAGTGTTATATTACATTTGGTAAACTTGTTTAAAGTTAGTTAAAATTTTCCTTTACAAAATAGTATAATACAGGACTTCCCTGGTGGCGCAGTGATTAAGAATCCGCTTGCCAATGCAGGGGACACGGGTTCGAGCCCTGGTCCAGGAAGATCCCACGTGCCGCGGAGCAACTAAGCTCGAGCGCCACAACTACTGAGCCTGCGCTCTAGAGTCCGTGAGCCACAACTACTGAGCCCGAGTGCCGCAACTACTGAAGCCCACGCACCTACAGCATGTGCTCCGCAACAAGAGAAGCCACTGCAATGAGAAGCCCGCATGCCGCAATGAAGAGTAGCCCCACCCCATTCCCCGCAACTAGACAAAGACCCAACGCAGCCAAAAAATATATAAATAAATAAAATTAAAAAAAAACCTCATTTCTAAAAAAAAAAAGAAAAAGTATAATACGTAAACCAATTTTTAACAGTGTTAAATGTAAATGGAGATGTACTATTTCTGTCTTATATAAAAGTGCATAGACTGTTAGGTTATCCAACTCTTCCATCCCTTGAATACTTTTTTCTACTTATCATTTTCTAAAAGATGCTATTGTGGTCTTACAAATTTCTCCTTTGAATTCTACCTTTTTCTTAATGAACTTCAAAGCTTATAAGATTATTAGTGAAGGCTTAAGGCTGGTATATTCCTGGTGGTTTATAAACTTTCTATAAGAAAGAGTCTTCATCTTTTTTTTTTTTTCTTTTTTGCTTTAAACTTTATTTTGTCTGACATTAACTTTACTACCCATGTGTGGGTAAAGGGTTAACAAAACACCTCCTTTGCTGCATGAGAAACTGAAATTCAGTTAATGTTCTAGTACTAGAACTGTTCTGTATAATAGAGTATCTACTAGCCACACATTGAATGTGTGTTCAGTATGTGTGTGTCCAGTATGGCACCAATGGCTGCCATACTGGACAGCTCTGAAGAGAAACTACCACCTCAGAAAGTTATTCTGGATTGCAATTGTTCTAGAAAGTTGAGTTTAGGTCATTTAACCCTCCCGAGAAGTAGAATTGCTGGATCAAAGGTAGGTACATTTAAAAATGAGAAATATTCTAAAATTTTCTCCAGAATATGATGCCAATTTACACCTAATCCAGTAGCATATAAAAGTGCAGTGTTTCCCACATTTCACAAGAAATGATATGGAATTGGTTTAACGGTCACTTATTTGATTACCAGTAAAATTAAACATGTTTTTACATCCTTATTTGTCTTTTGCAACCTGTCTGCTGACATTTGCTTTAGAGCTTAGTATAACTTGAGCACAAATGCTAGAAAACAACTCTTATTATTAGATTTCATATATTATCCATTCTCATAGGGAGTAAAACTTTATTAAATGTTTTAAATTTTACCTCATCCAAGCAGTTGACATGAACATTCTTGCTGGCTAACAATGTTCCAGCTTCTTGGACAGTACCTTAAAAAAAAAAGAAAGAAAGTGCAAAGGTTATTTATATTTAGAACAGAAAAAAAATCTAACGTCAAGGAAACAGACTTTAAAGGGTTATCTGTAAAACTAAGATGAGTCAGGTCAGGTTGCTAAGAAATAAAGCATCAATCGCATACTGTTTATTCCACAAAGTAATTATCCCAGAGAACAGATTCATATAGACTAAAATAGCTCCATCTTGCTTTTACTTCCACTGGCCTTAGAGTATATTAAATTGGCCACATTTTCCTTTTGGCAGTAATACAATAACCACAAAGCATAAGACTTTTAATACTGAAACAAATCTTAAAGGGCATCTAATCCAACCCACCATCTAAAGCTTAAATTGCTGTCAGTGTAATAACAGTTCAAAATACAGTCAGTATTTATATACCTTGTCACCACTACGTCCTGTGAATTGATGGCATGCTCCTAATAGAATTCTTGGTTTGGAAATGCTGAGGTAAATGTATCTTTTATGCCTGGTACTATACAAAAGTGCCATATGGTCAGTATTCAGACTCTCATACTGAAAGCCATCTGATGTAAACCTGAAGGTCAGTCTCTGTAAATTTGTAAATAAGCTGTAATTGGGCCACGACTATCAGGTTTTCCAGCCTTCTGTAAGGCATACTAAGGCATAGTTGCAGGAGAGAATGTTGCTATTATCATCCTTAATAGGAGCCAATCACATGTTCTGCCAAAAAATTTCTGGTGTGACAGGGAACAGGGTAATGAAATTGCATGTTCTCAGGGAGAAAGGATGAGATAAGCCTCTCCTCTAAAAGGACATAAAAGAATAGAAGCATCCTCAACTAGGAGTTATTTCTTGTCTTTAAATTTAGAATTATAGTTCAAGAATGTGTTAAACTTCGCAATTCTTCCAGAGCTAAAGGTGGAATGCAGAATCGAGCTTAGCCTGCTTCTTTCTACCCAACCTGCTTCTTAGGCACATGGTCTGAGTACCCCTCACCAACAGAGGGGAGATACAGAAATGTCTCCTAGATTGATAGCGAAATAGCTCAGCTGGGGAAATGTCAAGTGAGTGATCTACAAGGCCCCGAATTATGACAGCAGCTATTTTGTCCATAGTTCATTTGTCTGATCCCACACTCCACCTGAGGGCAGTTGGTATCACTGGCTGAATGGCTACAGAGGGAGAGGGGAAAGCCTTCAAGCATGCAAGCAAGTTGTGCAGGGAAGCTTATCCATACTTATGGCTTCTCACCAGAGACTCTCAAACATCTTTGGAAAGGAATTAGAACAAACTCCTGCACACCAATTTCACTTGAGGAAGATGCTTCAGCTGAACCCCGTTATCCACTGAGGAATAACTGAAGTTATTTTCCATCTGACCGAGAGATGTTTATGCAATAAAGGGAGAATACTATAGGGATTGTGATCATGCCAAAGCCTGCTATATGTTAGGGAAAGGATGGGGGTTGCAATCATAGACATTTGGCTCATATTAGACAACAGGCCAATAATTCTATAAAATGTTTAGCCCGGTGGCTAACGATGTATATGGTAAATCTGTCCAATCGCAGGGCAATTAAAAAAAAAAAGATGAGTTGCTCACTCACATGCCACGGAATACCAGTTAGTCTTTTGAAATGCAGGGACCAGGATGGGAAAATTTTTCTGAAACTGTCTGGGCTTCTAGAGAATGAAAACATATTTTGGAAAATAGATGAGCAAAAATACCCCCAAGAGGAAAAACTTGTGATGATTTCTAACTTGGAGTTCCCAATTTAATGACAGTAGGAAACTGCAGAAGGTCTAGAATAGCATGGAAATGGGAAAGACATAGTTTACACAGAAGGATTTTTATTTTTTGTCATTCCTTACTGTGCATAGTAGACTCTCAAACAATATTCTGCAATTAAATTGAAAAGATTAATTGCTTTACTTGGGAAAGAAATATGTTAAATCTGATTTAACAAACTCTTAAGATAAGGGGATGTGGTACTATAAGGGGGATGGGAAATGAGTCAACATCTATCCTCACTGGAGACAAAAATGAATAGACATAACTGACGAAAATAATATTTAATAATTTCTTTCCCTTGTGAGAATTTCTCCAAGTTGCTCCAGAGAAGAAAACACAACCCAACCTGCTCCATTAGGGTGGGATAGATAACTTATCTGGATGGACCAGCATTTTAGCAGAGAAGAGATGATGGTAAGAGTGATACTCTCACTGTTACTGCCCTCTCTTATACCACACTAGAGCCCTTTCAGGACCACTATAAAACTGAACAAGTCCTAGAAAACCCTCAGTTTTCTTATATAGGAAGCAGAAATAATCCATCCCATAGTGTTCTTAGGACTAAGGGCTTGTCTTGGTGTGGGGCACAGAGTACAACCTCAGTGCATATTAGATGCTCTTGTTATTTATATTTAGAGTAGCATAATATAATTCATTGCGACACTTCTAATATCTAGTTTGGGACCACTGGTCTCTACTGAAGACAAGGAGAAGTAGCCAAAACAAACAAAAAGGGAGGAACAAACAAACATGACATTTTCTGTTTCCAGCAATCCATCAGATAGTCATGAGATCTGAATATTTATGAGTTTCAATCATTTAGTGGGATCCCTCAACAGGAATGTTTTGAGGAATCTATGTCAAGTATTTAAAAAACTATTTGGCTTGTTAGTTGCTGTTACATTTATGTATAAGTAAAATCATGTATAAAATAATTAAAGTATTTGAATTTAAAAATAATATATGGATACAGACTTAATCATAGATACATAGTTATAAATGTATTTTAAAAGAGAGACTTCTAATTACAACATATATTTTGAAATAGTGAATCTGTTTAAGTGTAAAGTTTCTAAATTCTCCTAGGTGTATCTATTTTTAGACTTTGTAACAAAATGTCCTCAAGTTAGGATTATGAATCACTACATAAAAATTAGAGTAACTGGGCTTCCCTGGTGGCGCAGCGGTTGAGAATCTGCCTGCCAATGCAGCGGACACGGGTTCGAGCCCTTGTCTGGGAGGATCCCACATGCCGCGGAGCAACTAGGCCCGTGAGCCACAACTACTGAGCTTGCGCGTCTGGAGCCTGTGCTCCGCAACAAGAGAGGCCGCGATAGTGAGAGGCCCGCGCACCGCGATAAAGAGTGGCCCCCGCTTGCCGCAACTGGAGAAAGCCTTCGCACAGAAACGAAGACCCAACACAGCCATAAATAAATAAATAAATAAATAAATATTAAAAAAAAAAAATTAGAGTAACTAAAAGAGCTGTTGTTTTGTAAAGGAAGACAATGAAGCCCACAGAGGTTGCAAAACCTGCCCAGTCATATAGTTAATGGTAACTACGTATTTGAATTTAAATTTGTCTTTGAACTCTATGCTATAATTATTAGTAGACCTGAATCTTTCTATATACCAGAGGTACTAGAAATAACATTATTAACTACACAGGACCTTAGGGCAGGATGTTTTAATAGTCCCAAATTGGAAACAACTGAAATGTCCATCAGTGTCACCAGATAAGCAAATAGTGGTATATCCATACATAGGGAATAAAAGAAAAAAATAAGAAACAAATTATTGGTACAGTATGGATGAACATCAATATCATGATGCTGAGTGAAATAAGTCATGCAAAAAAAAAAGGAATATTTATTATACTTATTGTATAATTCCACTTACATAAAATTCTAGAATAGAGAAATCTAATCAATAGTGACAGAAACCTATCAGTGGTTGCCTGGAGACACGGGTGGAGGGAGTGACAGATTACAAATGGGTATGTAGAACATTTTGGGGGTGATGGAACTGTTCATTGTCTAGATTGCAGTAGTTTCGTGGATGTACACTTATGTCAAAACTGACTTTTTAAAAAAGTGTACACTTG
Organism: Balaenoptera ricei; assembly: GCF_028023285.1. Lineage (NCBI taxonomy): Eukaryota > Metazoa > Chordata > Mammalia > Artiodactyla > Balaenopteridae > Balaenoptera > Balaenoptera ricei. Next base: position 70,613,782 of record NC_082647.1, read on the forward strand.
AAATATGTACCATTTATCGTACTTTAGTTATACTCCAATAAAATTGGTAGAATAAACCTTATTGTCCGAGTCTGCTTCACAGTTCCTTTAACACAAATAATAATAATAATAAAAAAAATAAGTACGTTACTTTCTTGTGAAATCGGCAACAGTGATCCCAGGGATTTCAAGTACTAAACAAGATAAGTAATGAAAGACTTTCTGGTTTATATTCTTAAAGTTTAATTTATTTTGAAATAGCACTTCCTCAGTGTTTAATGAAAAAGATATCAGAGCTTAGAAGAATGGGTCAATCTACAAGTAATATAACCCAGTTAACTGTGCTTAAGTGATTTCATTTCTCTTCTGAAATGTTGTGAAATGGATGCTGTCAGTGACTATGATTTAAATGAATATGTGAGAAACAGCTTCTCAGTTTCATCTGGAACTTCTTTTTGGCATTCTAACAAATTAACAACCTGTAGAATACCTAGAATGTGCATTTACTCAGAAGAAGAAATTGTCTAAAAGTATCCAGTAGCAATGTGCGGTATTCTCTGGACTGTAAGCCCCACTTACAATCGGCTTAACTTCTGGAGGGCAGTGGTTAGCCGGAGGGAGAACTCAAAAATTTGCTGAGTTTATTTCAGATTGGCCAAGATGACAGGTCACAGGTGGCTGGAAACTTATCGTTAGTTCCACGTACTAGTACTGACTAAGCCAGTGCTTCTCAAAGTTGAGAAATGTATCGAAGGGAAAAAAAATCAGAACTCTACTCACCTCCTTTAAAGAAAATTGCTTCTTATGAGTACGAATATAAACTTTGTTTATGAGCTTCGTTCATCTACAAGCCAAAAATTATTTTACAAATTTTAAATGCACACAAAACTACAAAATCAATAACGTTTACAATTAAAATTAATTTAACTTGACAGATGAAAATATTTTGCTGCAATTAAATTGCCTCTCCAAGTGAATAAGGTATGGTATGGACTATGGTGCTGGTTTCATTTTTTCATTTTGTTTAGTTTGTTTTCAAGTCCAGCATATTTCTAGGACTGTGGGCCATATGATATCTCTGCTCTGCCACTTATTACCTGTATTATATTGGGCAAGCTATTTGAACTTTTCAGTTTCTTGGTTTCTTGTCTATCAAGTAGAGACTGCCATATTTACCATAATAATAGCCAATACAGTATTTTAAACACATTACTCACACTAACTCATTTTATCCTTATAGCAATGTTGTGAGGTGGGTACCATTTTTCACATGGAGAACCTAAGGCTCAGAAACAGTAATTTGCCCAAGGCCAAGTCACCAGCAAATGAATGAGGGAGGATTCCAAATCAGACTTGAAAGGTTAACTACCATCCTATGCTGTCTCTCATAATGTTGTAGCTTAAAAATAATTCCTAGCTTATCAAGATTAAACGCATGGATATATGTAAAGTGCTAAGAATTATGCCAGGCCCAAAATAACAATCAGTAAAGGTTGGCTACGGTTGTTACTTTCTCTTATCTCCCATTACTTTTTTTTAACAGTATGGTAATGTCCAACAGACCTTCACTTGACAAGAATGTATCACATACTATGTCCATCTCACTTCTTTTTTCTCATCAGCTTGGACCAATTAAATAGGTGAAACAGTGTCTGTGTAATTTGTTGCACAATGTGGGCCCAGAAAAAAATCACAGTGCTAACCAGGCTAAATTCACATTAATTCTTTTATTTAATCTTTAAAAATAAAAACTGGTGGACACCTAATAATGTATCCAAGGATTCCCTCCCTACGTCCCCACACACACCACCTGCCCCTTTCAGAGACCCACTTTATAAAACTGCTCACTTGTTTACACCTTTGAGAGAGGGTGATAGCTCTGGACTGCTCAAAAACAGAATTTGCATCCCTGGTGGATTATAAGTTGATCCTTTGTCTCCTTTTTTGTCCAGCACTGTACCTGGCACAGAGCTGAGACTCACATGGCTGCTGAGCTGAATCCCAGGGCCACCAAAGGCACGGAGAAATGAACAAGAGACAGGCAGAAAAGGGAGACTGCAGTGCCAAACAGGTCAGCGAGAACCGTGCAGAACAAACAGTCTGCACCAACTCCCAAGTCCCACAATTCTAGGCAAAGAACACATCATAGCAAATTACAGCTGTGACTGAGTTAAACCTGTTGAGATCAGATTGGGTGGGCTCAGCTCATGAGCACCTCTTGAGTTCCAATCCGATATTTCTCTCCTTTACGTTTAGACTTTTCTTGTCAGTATAAAGAATACATGTGCCTTACTCTCTGTATGTCCAGATGGGAGCCAGGCTACTTAGAAAAAAAGAAAGACTGGAAATTGGAAAGTTTTATGTTGCAATGACTGGCTTCTCTGCCGTTCGAGGGAGCTTAAAACAGCCACATGAACAATGCCCGCAGTTCCCATACATCCGTATCGCCGCGCCGTGACAGTGCAGAAGCCACGTAGTCACGCTGTTGTCACCTGCCAGGTAACGGGACTTCGGGAACTCTTCTGGGACGTCCACTCGGGGACGGAGCGGAAAACATGGCTTCTGGCTCGTCCCCGGGGCCTGCGTCTCCCTCCCTAGGACCCGGAGCGGCGGAAGTGGGACGCGCGTTGGGAGAATGGAAGGGAAAGCGCGGAAGAGCGCGATTAGAAGGTCGCAGCCCTGCGAAGTGCGCAGAGCGGTGTGGACGCCTCCCCAACCTCCTCGCTGTTGTGAGAGTTCCTGCGGCGGCCAGGGGCTTCTGGAAGGAAGCCAGGGAGGCCCTGGACTCAGAAGCCTCAATGCGGCAAATTACAGACCTCGTTTTATGCCCTTGTAAAGAACCCTTCTCCTTAGGAGCTCCCTCCACCCGCCCCAAGCGAGGGCGGGGACAGCCAAGGGATCCAGATCTTTCGGCCTCCGGAAGTCGAAACGGCCCTTAGACACCTATCTAAGAAGCTGAAACTTCCAGGCCACTATCGCCCAGACGGACTGTGGTCAAAATCACCTTAGAGTTTTGAAGAATGCACATTCTGAGGCCCCACCCCGGGTCGCTCATCATCATCCGAAGTGGAGCCTGGAAATGTGCACCCTTCCAAACGCTGATTTAGAAAATGAACGTCTGCAACCTCCGCTCCCATCCCAGCAGCGCTTCTCCTTCCCCACCTCTCCGCCCCCGCAACCGGTCCCAGACCAAAGGTAGGAGCGCTGTTTCCCGGTCGCAGGATGTCAGCCTCGCAAAACCGTAACCCAGGGTCAGCCGGGCCGGGGGCGCCGCCCGGGCTCCGCCACACCCCCCTTCCCTCCCGGACCAGGCAGGCAGCGCCCCCGCCGCAGCCCAGCACCCACACCTTTTCCGATGACTTCCAGCAGATCCTTTTCCTCCTGGGTCAGCTCGCCTTTCTTCATGTGAACCATTGCTTCCGCCAGCTTGACAGCTATTGTTCCTTTGGAAGTATTAAAAAGAAACGACGTGTCTGTATTAGGAACGCCAGCCGCAAGGTTTGGCAACTTGAGACTAGGACATTAAGTAGCCAACCGCGGAAGCGTTCAAATTCTCTCCACCCTCCGGGGGGCTGGCGAGCAGCGGGCGAGCTCGGGCGAGCCGGGCGGGCAGTCTCTGCAGGCCCAGCGCTAGTATCCGCCCCCCACGAGTCATTGGCCCGGCCGGGAGGAGGAGCTGCAGGAGGCGGCAGCGAGACTCTCCCATTGGAACAGCCTGGGAAGGAAAAACCAAATGGAGAAAATCAGAGGGGGGGATTAAATGCCTGTTACACGTCTCCCACCGCCATCCTTTCCGGTGCAGATATTTAGGGACACACAGTATTTAAATTCTCTTTCTGGAATTTCTGTGTTCGGCAGTTTCTGCTACGGGCATGCATCTCCCTTGCTCTCGCTATACACCCCCCTTCATTTCCCAGGGAGTGGAGCGGCCCGGGACGGGGGCGGGCTGGGAGGCGTGGCGGCGTGGTAGGCGGGGCTGCGCCGAGCTCCGTGTGTCGGTGTCAATGTGTCTGTCCTTCACTCCTCCATTGTCTGCCGCCACCACTGCTGCCGCTGCCACCGCCGCTGCCGGAGTCGCCGCAGCCCCCAGCCTCGCGCGTCGCCGCTACCTCCTCGGACAGGTGAGAAGCAGCCCAGGTAGGGCAGGGGGAGAGCCGGGAAGCCTTCGACAACCGGAGCCAGAGCCCCACCGGGAGCTTCCCCGCTACCGGAGCTGGCCCTTAGGAAGCATGTGCCTGCTGGGGCGGCTTCCTTCCTCTCGGTGGGGAAGCCGCCCCTCCACCCCATTACCATCACTTATACCGCGTATCAGTGCCCCGGAGTGAAGACCCTCCACTTGCCACATTTGGCCGTCCTGGGAGACCGAGAGCGGCCAGGCGCCGGCCACGAGGTGGGAAGTGGCGGGTGCCCATCGTCCCGTGCGTGGCACCGCCAGATGTAACTCCCGGGAAGCCAGGGTTGAGGCTTTGGACTCGGGGTGGGGTGGAGAGGGGAGCTCCCCATTACGAGCGAGATGAACGCATGTGAGAGTAGTCTCGGGAGAAGGTAGTTCTCATTTGGCAACCTACCCTCCTCACCCTTCCACCCACCCACCCCCACTTGTCATCTCCTCTGGCGTCTGTGGGAGCTGTAGAAGAAAACCGGATCTGATCGCTCTATGGTGTCCGTTAAGGATGTTTGGAAGCAATTTACACTTGCACTAATACTTCGTTTATGAAAGACAGCCGGGGATGAGGGGGGAGGGAGGGCCTCTTCTCTCTTCTAGAGTTCCCAGTCTCTTTGTAACTCAGATCTTGAGATTTATGGAAATAGGAAGGGGAGGGAGAAGGGGCGGAGATTAAATTGGTGTTGCTGTCTATATATAGCATTAGATTAGCCTCTTAATCCAACCTTCATTCAACTGTAATATGTAGCTTCAGGCTTTCACTATAGGAAGCTAGGGGCCAAATACAAGCGTGTACCCTCCTGTGGCTCAGAGACAGGACTTGCTTGCTAATACGAAGTCAGTCGTTCCTCCCGGGTGGACATCCATAACATATTTAAAGCATCAGCGAAAGCTTCTGTAGAAATTGGTGTTTACTGTTGTTTCTCTACAGTCTAGTATTAGTGTTTCTCCCAAGACTCATCTGCTTCAAAGAGAAATATTTGTATAATTATGTAGATTTTTTTTGTTAAGCATCCCCCCCATACCATCACTCTTTCTCCCCGCTGTGCCATATATGAAGTGAAGTGTATTTTCCTCTGGCCTTACGCCTTCATTTCTTGGAAGCATTCACTAACACTTCTGAAATCCTGGAAGATGTTCATTATTTCCTGCCTTTAACAAAATTTTTTCCCCAAATCCCAGATGTTTTCTTGTCTAAGGCTTCATCTTTACAGGCTGGGGCAGATCTGAGCCAGAACATATCACATGAAAATGGTTTGAAATTATTCATCACAATGTATAACAAAGAAACTTTTGTTTGGGAATGCTTTAATAATGACGTGACTGTTCAAACAAGTAGTAAGGCTTTTGAGTGACCCATCTTTTGTAACACTTAGCATGCTGCTATTGCCGCAGTTACAACTGATTGAAAACACAGTATCATGAAGAAGAAACCCAGAAACCTAAGAAAATGCTTGCGGAGTAACCTTCCCTTACCATGTGACTTAACATTTTACAAGGGATGTTACAGAATTGGGTGCTTCATTGCCAGTATTTCCATCTCTTGTGCCAAATTGGGGCCATGGTTACTTGAAGGTCACACCTGTTTGTCTCACTGAAGTTGTCAGTTCCTCGAGGATAGCAACTTATTATCTATTTTCCTGGTGCCTTATGGCACCTCGTTGGTATTTAGTCCTCTGTGAATACATGCATTCAGTAAAGCTAGAGTCAATGACATTTAAAGTAAAAAAGCTAACATCTGCCTAGAAATGCATATAAGTAATATGTTAAGTTTAAATTTCTAGAAACAGATACGTAATGGATTGTGTTCATCAGATGGATTCATTAATCGTTTTTGGACAGTGTTAATATTTAATGTAGGAATAAGATTAGCTAATGAGCATACCTTAGACTAGATCAAGGAACTTTTTTTGTATTAAGAATATATTCACATCAAAGAAGTTTTGTTGGTAATAAAATAGCTACTACTTATTGGGTCCTTAGTCTGTGCCGATATTCTACCAGATGCTTTGTTATAGGATTTGTTTAATCATTGTTGTAGCGACCTAGCTAGTATTACCCCTGTTTCTGAAAATAAGGGGACAGAAACAGAAAGAAGTTAATTTGCCCACAGACCCACAGTTTGGAAGTATCAGAGCCAAAATTGGAACCTAGATCTGTCTCCAAAACCTTTTCGCTTTTCATTATTCTCTATCTCTGTGGCTAGCAGTAAGGGGGAAATTCTATATTCTTTAGCTAATAGATAACACGTTCATGTGGTTTAGGGTGCCAAAGGTACAAAAGACTCTCCGACCTCTCTGCACAGTTTCTTCTCCATGCCCTACAACCCATGGTGTCTATTTTTCTCATACCTTTCTGAGAAATAGTATGTGTTTATAGCTTATATGTGTAGCTCCACTTTTTTTTTTTTTTTTTACGGAAATGAGAGCATACTAACACATTGTTCCACAATATGTAATAGAATTTATATGTTGCTTTGGTCTCTGTTTCTTTCTTCTCCTTTTAAAAAATAATGATTTCTGAAATGTCTGAAATTCTTATATGTGTCCCCATCATCCCTTTTTGTACTTCTACCACGCTGGACGTCTCTTGGCCTGTTGCAATGGATTCCTAAGTAGCCTGTTTCCCATCCAGCTCATTCAAGGCACCACCATTAAGGCACCACCACCAATATACACTGAGCACTCATCATCCACCCAAGGATGCGACATACTTTGTAAAGACAGAACTGATTCACTTAAAGCATGTCAGTGGCTCTCCACCTGCCGCAGAATAGAGGCTCTGGTCTCTTACTTCTGGTTCCTCTCCACCAGCCCACGTTTGGTCTGGGAGGCTCCGACTTGACTTCTGATCCCAGCCGGCATTTGCAGTCAGCCAGCCCCTCCCACATACTCTGCTCTAAGGTCACCTCACTGATGATTCCCTAACGTGCCAGTATTTTCCACCCCTTTGTTCCTGCTTTTCTCTTCCTGGAATGACCTCCCTTCCCTCTTTACCGAGCCTTTCTCTCCTTCCCAGATCTGATGAAGTGTCAACTTTCAAGATACTTTCATGGTCGCCTCTCCCACCCCATCCAGGAGGAGAATACAGGCTCTAGTAAACATTTTTATTCCTGTCCCTCAGCAAGGGCGATAAGAACAATGTTTCCTCAGGAGTTGCTGGTACAGTTGCTGACATCCTCTAATTTTCTCCTATCTTCTTAGAAGCCCTGGTCCCCACCCACCTTGCACCCTGAAATTAACATCTTTGCTTCTTCATCTGGATCCCCATGAAAATAACCTAAAGCAGGCACCTTTTTCATGACATCCTAGTTCAGTTTTTTTAATCTATTTGACCCCTTCTCCTTCTAGACTATAAATTAACTAGGATTAGTTTACCTTTGCTTCTCAAGATTGTGACCCGGTGTCTCGCACCTAGTGTGTGCTCAGTACATGCTGAGTTGAGTTCAGCTTGATCTCCAAGTTATTTTAGGTGGATTCGTTTCCCTACTTGACTAATCCTTCCTGGCAATGTGAGGTGATGTGGCCCTAAGCACACACAATCATAACCAAGGGCAGAAGGTCTTTAAATGTTTTCGGTCTCAAGCTGCTTGACATTCTGATGAATGCTATCAACCAAGAAAAAAAAAAATTGTTCATATGCACATGTTACAAATTTTGCCGACCGTTCCTGGACTCCCTCTTTGAAGCCCTTGACGTACATACAGCTCTGTGCTTTAAGAGAATGCCGTTTCCTTTTTATTGCAGGGGAATAGCTCATTTTTGAGTGTTGTAACTTTTGGGGTAATGTTTTCCTTGACATTTAACTTTCTTTTCTTAGGTACATTTCTTGACTGAGTGGATATTTGATGATATTAGGATTTTTATTTTCTTTGAAACTAATATTGTGGTTATATGTTTAAAAGGTCCCTTATCTTTTAGAGATATGTACTGAATTGTTTAAGGGGGGAAAATGGTAAGACATCTAAGACTTGCTTCAATATAATTTTCTGAAAGTGGGAGACAGGGACTGAGTAAGAACATTAATGAGACAAAGTTCACCGTGTTGTTAAGGGTTGAAGGTGGGCAATGAGTACATTGACTTCATTAGACTGTTCTCTCTGCTTTTGATATGTTTGAGATTTTCCATAAGGAAGTTTTAAAAAGGAAATCTGGAAGTATTACAGCCACTAAGAAACTGTCGTTGTAGTTTAAACCAAAAAAAAAAAAAAAAAAGAGAAAGAGAGAGAGAGAGAGAAAGCAATATGGATACAAATGCTTTCTCTATACTTAGAGTTGCGCTTATGCGGTTATCCATTTAATGTTAAAACAGTTACACCTAAATCAGCAAAAGACTGTCTTGTGAACAATGCATTTCCATAAACTGTTCACATCACCTTTTAGCTTCTCCACAAAACGAAGAGGTAGGTGGCATATCTCAGTGCTGTGTCACAAGCTTATGAATATCCTACTGGCAGCTAATCTTCATCTTTTTTAGACCCTGACGAAGTAATTTGCAGACACGTCTCAACAAGGGGTGCAAATATATTTAGTTTAACTGAGAAAATCAAGACATGAATGAAGTGGAGATACTGATTTTTTTCTGTGTCACATAAATCAAGTCAAAAGGCATTTCCAAAAAAAGGAGTACTTTGGTAATGTCATGAGCAATAGTTAGAGGAGGTATCTCACTGCATGAAAATGAGGACCACACTGAGGTGTGCCCACCACGTCCTTCCTCAGGATTGGCTTAACTAAATGCTTGTTTTGACAACTGCTTTCTGAATTCTTAAAACTTTATAACTTGCATGTCTTGATGTTTATGTTTCTTTTATGATGTTTTGGACTTATGAAATGTTAACGTTTCCAGAAGCCAACATGGAATTGTTTGGTATCATTTATAACATTTCTTCCCAGATTTGGTTTGAAGAGTTCTTAAAGAGTATTTAATTAAGCTTCAAAGCCCAGCCTTCACAGCGTCTAAGGACAATGTAGCCAATCCAGTCTCATTGCCAGGTAATGCTGAAGCACACATTAGTGTATATCCAACTTCAACTCATATATATTTATATATTAGCTATGTCACTGTGGAATTTAAAACTCAAGGCTGGTGCCTCTTATCTCTGAGTATAGTAAAACGGTTCCAGTAATTAAAAATAGAAAGCTATTTTTGCATCAGGAGGGGAAAGGTAGCATTCACCTTCCCAATAAATACATTTAAGCTAGAAAATCGGTGTTTTTATCTCTTGTTATTTGGTTATCTCTTGCGGGGTTGTGTTAAAAAGACCCGGCAGACAAAGCAGCCCTTAAAACTACATTCATCAGCCTCTGAGTAAAATCTCTTCCTGGTCTGTTGATTGTGGAGTAAAGCAGTCCCATTAAGTAGCCTCTTCTGACCTGGTAGGAAATGATTATGGATGAGCCCTGGGAGACAGCCAAGCACAGCCATAGCTCTGAGAATTAGAGTGGGAAAACCAAGACTCCGTGATGAGATGGCTTTTCCAAGGCAATGTCTCTTGCTTTCACTTTCTTCATATATAAAACAGGGATACTAACCAAACTTACAGGATGACTTTGAGGATCCTTGACGATACCCTGTGAACTATAAAATGTTATATAAAAATTAGTTGTTATTTTTAGGGCCAATTCTACCTGTTTTTACAGTTGAGAAGAAGATGAATAACACAATTACAGGCCTAGTTAAGAAATCATTTTAAAGTAAAATTGTATAGACATTAGTATTTGCCATAAGCCCAACTTCCTACAGTTTGGAAGAGATTTATTTTTCAAGAGAGACTTTCATAAAAGATATAATTCTAGTAATTCTATCTCAGGATTAACTTTTTAAAAAATATTAATCAGGATTAACTTTTTTTTTATAATAATAAGAAAGTTCTTGGTATGCATCTGTTTTCAGCGAATCCCAAATGATAAGACATGATCTTTGTCCTTAAGAGGCCTCCACTATCCTTTAGGAGACCCGCCAGCCCCTGAAACAATAGGGACTAAAGTCATCATCCAAAAGCCGCCCCCCCACCCCCAGTCAGCCGACAGGTTAGACCCCTTTGAGAACTTCCCTTTGGCTGTTCAGGTGGCTGGCTGGCTCCTTCCAGCCTTTCAGCTCTAATGTGAACAATGTGGTTACTCCCTACCCACCCACCGGCTTCCTGCTCCCAGAATGCCCTCCTCCACCCATTTCTGCATATCACATTTTACTCCAATCCTTCTCAGCTCAAATGACCCCTTCCCCACACAGCCTTCTCCAGTCACCAACCAGAGCAGTACCGTCACAAGTGCAGATTCCAGAATGGGTGGAGCTCAGTGGGAGGACTAGAGAAAGTGAGGTTCTGAACAGTCTGGAAGGATTGGTGAATTTGGGCAGGCGAGCCAGAAAATGGAGAACATTCCAGGGAGAACAACCCCCAAGAAAACAACTCCATAAAATATTATAACATGTTATAAATATTTATAAAATAAATATTGGCTGTAATTTTCTGGCCAACCCTATTGGAGCTAGAATTTTTTTTCATTCAAAGGCACGTTTTCTTCAATATGTCAACTTTTTAAAAATCACAGAAGTGGTAGATTATATTTTAAAGCACACTAGGTTTGTTCTTGCTCTCAAGTAATTTATGACATCACATGTTTTAGACTAAACTGAAAATTATAAAGCAGTATCTTCAGAATTGGTGGTAGCAGGAAAGTTAATAATGGACATAAAAAGAAACCATGGAAGAGAAAATCATATACTTATTCGGATATTTTGCCTTTGAATACAAACTAATTTGAAATTATCCAAAATAGCTAGGATATCAATAGCCAAAATAGCTAGAAAATAAAATAAGTAGGAAATTGTGAAATTTATTTTGCAAGTAAAATATGATCCATGGAACTGGTTTTATCTATATAGTGCCTTAAAGGAATTTTATTCTCTCAGTTTGATTTTTTTTCCAGTTGGACTGTTCTGATTTTTTCTTTTCTACTTTTATTGATGAATGGAATAAAGACATGGCTGAAACAGTTAAACCTGAGAGATGCAACTTGGGGATTTAATAATCAGGTTAATGTGAGTCATTTTAATGCAGGATTGTGGTTGTCATTAGTTTCCACAGCATTTTTCCTTTGTATCTATTAGGGGAAAAAATACATGACAATTTAGAATAATTTCTAAATTTTAAAAGTCTGCTGTATACCAGTATCAGCAGTATACACAAGAATACTTTTCATTCTTAACTCATTCTGATGTCTATATTGGGGCCATGGGTCTCTTCAGCAAGTATCTTTTAGGCAGTTAAATGCCAACTGGAATAATTTGGCCTGTTCTAAATTTGGCATGTGTTGAGTGAAAAGTGCCAAAAAATATTCTGATAGTCATATTTGTAAACTGCTTTGGAAATAAAAGGTTTAGGTAACTCACTGAATGAACCATTCTTTTGGCAAATGCCAAAGAGACAGTGCTTTCATTGTTCTTTCTTGATTTTTTAAATTTCAGGTGTATCCTTTGTTGTTTTTTGTTTTGTTATCTTTAATTCTCTCAATTATATATATAATAATAATATATTAGTAGGGAAACAATAATAATAAATTTGTGAGATGTGTAGAATTGTGTTTCCTCTTTTCATAGTTCGACATTTTTATGTTAGAAGAGGACTTTCAAAAAATAATTGTTAGATGTACTGTTATTTTGGGGACTTCTAAATAAATCTCAAGAAAACTGCTAGGCAGAGGTGAGTAGCAGTAAGGAATATTAACTCTTAGCACTATGGAGACTATATCATAAACCACCATGGGGTGTGCAGTTTTATAATATCCTACTGTATCCTCTTCTTTTTTGCATATTCACACAAAAGACTTTAATGCTTTTCAAACCAACCTCGACAGCTTCCTGGATTTGTGATCATTTCTAAGGAAAAAAGAGAACATGACATATGTTTTTCTCAGTATACAAGGTAATAGAATGGGGTTATTGTAAACAGGAAGGAGAGGCCCACATTGCTGGTACAGAGGAAGCTGCTGGCTAGAAGAAAGGATGCCACATCGGCGTGGAAGAGTGTGAAGATGGTGTTTACATTAGCGTTGAGCTTCTGCAGGAAAGAAGTTGAGAACCAGCTCCAGTAGTACCAGAAACCATGGAGCCATAGATTTCCTACTATTTACATGTCCTTAAGAGGCAGGATTTCTGTTAAATCCTCTTGCTAAAGACAAATGTTTTTTTCCTTACTAGAACTCCACGGAGAACTATTTGGCATTTGGGAGGTAACATATGCTAATTCAGTTTATCCAAGTGCTGAACTAGACGTTAAAATTAATATTTATGCTTCACTCTCTAACTCTAAACCATAAAATTCATGAGGCAAATAATAAAAAAGCTGCCTTCGAGAATCATATGAATGGTTACCCGGCAACTTCAGCTGGTTCTTTGGAGAAGTGCACTGCAAGGAGACAGTTGACGGGTTCTGGCCCTGACCCTTCTGTGTTTGTGAGGACCTGATTTTTCTGCTTTGATCTCTGCTTTATCACCAAGGTTAGAATGGAATGCCTGACCTCAGGCAAGTGGCGTGACATCTCAGAACCTTATCAGAGTGTGAGATGAGGGTCTAGGTTTAGTTCTTCGGGTTTCAAAGTGTTCCATACTTCATGGATATCCATTATAAGTTAAAACGTAAAAAAACAAAAATGCAACACACGTTTAATTGTTAAAGCATTAATAAACACAACTGCAACTCAAATTCATCATGTGATGTACTTTAACATACTGGAGACCATTACTTCTTCTTAACTCACACTGCCAGGTTTTTTTGTGCAGTGCGTGGGTCAAACCTCCACCTGCTAGAAAGTGAGCACCATGCATCTTGTCTATGTATCTTGTCTGATTGGTCCCATCTGCATCCCTATTGACCAGTACCAGATAGAGGTATGTTTAATAAATGAATACAAATGAATGATTTTAAGCCTTTTGAAAAAGTATACTGGAAAGTTTGTAATGTGGCACTGGTCTTCTCTCTCTTTCTCTCTCTCTCTCTCAATTTGAGTTACTGTAATCCACTCCTTTAAAATTGTATCTGGGAATACAGTTTCATATCATCAGTGTGCTGTGTCCCATTAAGTCCCAGGCTAGGCTTGGGCATTTCTATCCATTTCACGCTGTCCTCACTGTGAAATAGGCATATGTATGGTAGGTAACTTTTTGTGTGTGTGCGCAACCTTTCAAATAAAGCTTCATCTGCTAGACAGGCTTGGGCAGTTCCCCTCCTGGGAGGATGGGGGCCAGAGTGGCCTGGTTGAGAGAACTCACAAGTGAGAAGACATTTGGACTCCTGTCCATCACCACCTTTGAACTTCCTGAAGTTTCATTCCCATGTTTTGTAAAAGCCATTGCTGCAAAGCAACATTCTCCCACTAGTTACCAGTCTAGGGTGTTATTTTTTTTCCCAGAAGCTTCTGTCATCTTCTCCTCCTTGATTACAGTGCTGAGAAGAGAGTAACAGACTTCAGTCCCCCTCGCCATAATAACTTATCTTCTAGTCTTCTATTTGTACTGATAGTCATAAACACTTGCATCAGTTTTGTGTTTGATACAGAATTAGCCTTAATCAACTGACTTGCTCTCTGGCATGCTGATTTTTTTTTTTTTTTAACTTAATTTGTTTTTTAGAGCAGTTTTAGGTTCACATCAAAGTTAAGAGAAGGGTACAGAGATTTCCCATCTACCCTCTCCCCCCATACATACCTAGCCCCTCCCCATTATCATCACCCCCCTACCAGAGCTACTCGGTGATGCATTTGTTTTGTCTACAATTGACATTAATGTTTGGCAAACAGAAATAAGTCTTTCAAGGAAATATCTGCCTGCTTGCTGCTCTGATGTGTTTAGACCTGTGTGCACAATTTTCAGTTCTTGAGAGCAAGGCCCGTCTCTGGCTTTGCTTACCTTTGTTTCCTCTTTCATGCAGGGTTTTCCAACCTTGGCACAATTGAAACGTTGGGCGAGATAACCCTTTGTCGTAGGGGGCTCTGCTACAACATTGTAGATTGTTCAGCAACGTCCCTGGCCTCAACCTACTAGATTCCAGTAGCACCCCCCTTCTCCCAGCATGACAAGCAAAAATGTCTCCAGACACTGCCAAATGTCCCTTGGGGAACAAAATTAACCCTGGAGTGAAACCAGTGCTCTAGTACAATGCCTGATACACAATAAGCCCCCCCTAAAATACTTGATAACTTAATAAATATATTTAAACCACAGCTAGACATTTAATCATTGGATATTTCTCTGTTTCATGCCACCATTTCCTCTAAATTCTCTGAATTTACAACTTGAAATATCGTAGGTATGCAATTGTTATCACTATCCTGTTGTCTTGCAGACAAAAGTTATAAGGGTCTTAACTAGAACAGAGGTTTTAAGACATTTTGCTATTAAGATACCCTGAAATGTTACGTTTGAGGAATGAGCTTTCTAAAAGCCAAAGTATGTTCAGGGTGTGTAGTTGAAGGTGTGTTTGTGTTTTTCAAAGTGTTGAGACATAAGAATGACATCAGCAAGATTAGGCCATCTGGGAAGCTGAGTGGGGCTGGTCAGTTGTTGGGGGAAGGGAAGGGCCTGGGAGAGATCCCAACTGGGGAAAGTGGAAGGGCCCAGAGAAGGACATGTGCTTGCCCCAGGGACTGCTTACGGAGTCCCTTGAGTAGATGGCATGAATCGATAAGCAGTGTGAAACTATTTCAGAGTTAATTTATACTTCTTGAAAGTTTTTGAAAATAACTTCATTGAGATGAAATAAGTGACATTATGTAATTGTCTTTATTTCAGTGAAGAGGTTGTACATTGATACTTAAAATGTAATTTCTGGAATATTTTTATTTAAAGGGAAGCAAGAATCATTATTCAAAAATAAAGTTTAAGAAGTGAAATAAATTTGGAAATATTATAATGAAAATTTAATCACGATGCTTTTATGTCTTCTTAAGGCAGATTTAGATGAATATTAGTACAAGTAATTAGTAAAAGTACACTGAGTTAACTCAGTGTACTTTTTTTCACAACACAATTCCTTTGGGCTTTGATCCCTCTTTCTTAAAAGATCGTTGCTTAGCACAATTTAAGTTCCTACCATTAATGTCCCTCGCTGCAAACTACCGTTGTAAAATTTTGAGGAGAGAACTATAGTTTAAGTTTGTGCTTTTTAAGAAAGATATCTTTGTTCTTTTATATCATTAATTATAAGAATGAAGAGGATATGAATATAACAGTAATATTTTTGTATTAAAGAAATATTTGAATTTATTTAGAAACATTTTTTCTTTTATAGGTAGGCTATTTGTTATTTTAAATTTTTAATGTTTTTTCAATTATTATAAATACTGAAACTTAGATAGAATTTTCTAGGAGCTATAGCGAAGTTTGTTGTAGAGGCTGGGTGATTTTGAGTCCAGAGAGGCTGTTACAAAATCATGGTAAGGATATTGAACAACCTAATGTTATTCTGGGCAACAAAATTGTGTAGTGTAATTATAGGCAAATATTTAGCTTATCGCTTTAGAATGTTCATAATTTAAAGTTTCACAGAGCAATTTAATTTTGTTTTTCTTTTGAGAGAAGGATGCTACAATGTTATCAACCCAAACGATCCCTAGATATGACAACTTTTTGTACAGGAGTTTATGATGTTTGTTCTTGCAGTTTTAGCTTTAATGGAAAGGAGAATAGTTTATAATTATGGGCAATTTTTAGTTTTCTTTTATGGTAAATTATTTTACCCATTTGAAATATAGAATAAAAGGTAGTTCTTGAAACTTGCTCCTAAACACAGAGTACATCCTGAGAACGTTGCAGTAAAGTGGGTTAGTTATATTTTGAGTTTTGTGTGCTGGTGTTATTGCATCTTTATGACACACTTTATACTTTGGGGATAATCTTGTTGCCCTATAATTTTTATTATCTTAGAATCGGAAGTCTCTCTCTTCCCATTGTCTTAAGTAGTATTGACGGTACCAAGAGAGTTTCACTTTGAAGTTTGGTACTTTTTCTTTTCTTTCCTGCTGTAGCCACATAGTTTTGAAATTTGGGCAAAATGCTCTGCAGAGCTACTTTATTTGAAAAATATTAATTAAAAAATTCCTATTCTTTGAGTGTGTTTTCACCTTTTTATCAAGTTTGTGTGTTGGGCCATAGGGAATGCTTTAGAACTGGGTTGCCTGACATGATAGCCACTAGACACGTTGGCTATTTCAATTTTAATTTTAATTAATGAAAATTAAATAAAATTAAACATTTAGTTCCTCAGTCACACTAACCGCACTTCAAGGGTCCAATAGCCACATGTCTAGTGGCTACCATATTAGACAGTGCAGATATAGAACATTTTCACGGTCACAGATAGTTCTGTTGGGTACACCTCTCCAGGATGGGTGTTGCCAAACTGCAACCTGGGGGCCCATTCTGATCCACTGTTTGTTTTGTAAATAAAGTTTTACTGGAATACAGCCATGACCACCTATTTATATATTGCCTATGGCTGCTTTCAGGCTATAACAGCAGAACTGAGTAGTTGGAACAGAGATCATGTAGCTCACAGAGCCTAAAATATTTTCTTTCTATCCCTTTATAGAAAAAGATCGACTCTACCTTAGAGTATCCGTATTTATAATGTCAAGGTTGTTTGAATAGCATAGTTATTTTATGTGTAGCATATATTAGTAATATTAAATGCCTTACATGAGGCAGATTATCATACTTCAAAGATGAGCCAGACCAGAAGAACAGGCAAGAATAGAGTATCAGGCCAAATCTCTTGATTACTGGTTGAGAACAGGCATCCACTAGTAGGGACAACTAGAAGGTATGGCCTTCTGTGATAGATCAGACACTTTCCAGAATGGAGAGAATTAAGGAAGAATACGAGGGAAGACAACACGCAAGGTGTCAATCTACTCAGGGTGGGCAGGGCAAGTGGCAGGATTAATACACAATAGCCATGAGACCCTTCAATGCTGCTGGCCCATTGTCACACTTGGACCCAGAGTCTGGTTGAGAGTAAGGGGTGGAATATGAAAAGAGCACGAGGGCAGTTAGAAGATTAATAAAGTGAGGTGGGGCGATATTTATCTAATATGTTAGATTTAAAAATCTTTCAATTAAACTTTTCCATTTAGACTTAAATAGAAATTGATTCAAAAATGTTTATTTCATTAATAAAGTACCTGGTTTCTAATGTTTGGTTGATTGGATCGTTTTAGTATTTTTATGGCCTTCTTTTATCTTCTAAACTATGCAAGAAATTTAGTCTCTTAGATGACATGTGAAATACTTAAATCCATTTTGTTTTACCACTTTACATACAATTTTTTAAAATTCTATTTTAAACCGTGGAGCTTTTCCATTTTGGTGGGACATGAGCTTCTTTTCTTTTTATTTTTTTAATAATTTATTTTTATTATTTATTTTTAAATTTTTGACTGTGTTGGGTCTTCGTTGCTGTGCGCGGGCTTTCTCTAGTTGCAGCGAGCGGGAGCTACTCTTCGTTGGGGTGCACAGGCTTCTCATTGCGGTGGCTTCTCTTGTTGCGGAGCACGGTCTCTAGGCATGCGGGCTTCAGTAGTTGTGGCACGTGGGCTCAGTAGTTGTGGCTCACGGGCTCTAGAGCGCAGGCTCAGTAGTTGTGGCACACGGGCTTAGTTGCTCCGCGGCATGTGAGATCTTCCCGGACCGGGGCTCGAACCCGTGTCCCCTGCGTTGGCAGGCGGATTCTTAACCGCTGCACCACCAGGGAAGTCCCATGAGCTTATTTTCTATGTGAGTGTTTGGGTTATAGTTTTTATGGAAGCCAAATCATCATGATGTTAGTTTATTTCAACTTGTAAGTTGTAATGCAGTCTAATAAAAGTGAGCTTTTGACATTGGCCTAAGAGAACTGCCTTTGTTACTCTCCCTTTGTTACTTTCCCAGGTTTAAGCTAGCACAGTTTCTTAGTCAAAGTGCCCTTGCTCTTCTTCGGCCAGAGCTTCAGTGAGTGCCTTATAAAGGCTGACCCTCACTGGAGCAGATTATAATGTAGCACCAGAGCTAAATTTAGAGGGAAGCCAAGCCTCTACTCCAAATAGTAACAGCTAAACGATAGAGACTTTTGGTGAACAGAATATCTTCATTTAGTCTTTCAGTACCAGTAGGTGAGTCTCTGTGTTTGTTTGATTTATTTTGGATGTTGTGTATGTCAAAATCTTTGCATATTTTTTTATGTTTATGTGTTCTTTTATTATTTTCCACATAGACTATATTTAGGTAGTGTAAAATAAGCCTACATAACTGGGCTATGAAGAAAGAAACTTTCGTATTTAGAACTAAAGAAAGTATAAACAGAGCTAAAGAATTTTTAAAATAGAGTAATTCTCTCCAACGTAGGCTGTGTTTGGTGGTAATTCCCATTAGCAGGAAAATAGAAACAAGGTGTAAAGGTAGAGTTAATTAGGGAATTCTATATGTTTATATTCTAGACCTTAAAATAAGTCTTTTAGAGGGGACTCCCACTTTAAAAATATTTTTTAATTCTAAAATAAAAACATCTTTGGCAAAAAAGGAAACTCCTTCCTTGCATGTTCACCTCCTGGAGGAGTTTCAGGCTCTATTTTTGGTTTTGTATCTCAGTAGGAGACCCAAACTTCTTAACAGGTATTTTTCTTTGCTAACACAAGAAAATATTTTGTATGGTATTTCGGTATTTGTTGTGTTTTGGGAGGTGTGGAAACATTAAGGAGAACACACACACACACACACACACACACACACACACATATATTCATTACTTGTGCTCCAATGGAAATGTTTGCTGGTATAGAGTGAATCTGTTGAAAATGCCAACAGGGAAGATTCTGAATGAAAGAGTTTTGCAGTGAATATAAATAATGCATTAGAAACTCTATTTCCAACATTTCTCAAATGAAATGAGATTTCATTGATTAAGGTTACTGCATTTGTAGTCATTTCACTGTGCAGCTGCTCTGCCCCATACACATACAGCAATCAATCCCTTTTCTATACTGGTTAGCTAGGTGTGTCCCGCTGTTGTTTCACCTGTCACATTGTACTATAAATGTTTGTTTTTGTTTTTGTTTTTTTTAATTAATTTATTTATTTATTTGGCTGTGTTGGGTCTTCGTTTCTGTGCAAGGGCTTTCTCTAGTTGCGGCGAGTGGGGGCCACTCTTCATCGCGGTGCGCGGGCCTCTCACTATCGCGGCCTCTCTTGTTGTGGAGCACAGGCTCCAGACGCACAGGCTCAGTAGTTGTGGCTCACGGGCTTAGTTGCTCCGCGGCACGTGGGATCTTCCCAGACCAGGGCTCGAACCCGCGTCCCCCGCATTGGCAGGCAGACTCTCAACCACTGCGCCACCAGGGAAGCCCTAAATGTTTGTATTTTATCTCTGCTGGGCTCTGTGTTCCTTGAGGGCTTGGAATCCGGCTTAGTCACCTTTATATCTCAAAGCAGGATGTAGTAAGTTCACTTTATAGGATTGATAAAAATTCTCTCTACTTAAACCATAAAAGGAATTACTTTTGGACTTTGTTAATTTATTAAAAAAATTTTTTTTAGTTTCACTTTAAAAGTGGTGATTCAAGTTTTCAATGATAAACAGATTGCTTTCTGTGTGAAAATACACGTTTCTCTTTTTTCATGGGGTTGGAAGAAAGTTTTGGTACATAAACTGAATAATAATTTTTCCACATTCTTGAGGATTTTTTAAAAATTTTGAGATATAATTAAATAATTTACTGTTTAATGTTGCAAATTTTCTTGATTATTTAATGGTATAAGTAATGGAGAAAATCTAGACATTTTCAAATCACAATTTTAAAAATCTTTGAAAGATAATTAAATAATTTGCTTGACATTATCTTAATCGTTTGGTCCTCATAATTTAGGCAATCTAGACATATTTTCAGATTGTAATATTTATGCCAGCAAGGTTATTCTCAGTTTGTAAAAGGTCTTTTAGGGCAGGTTTTTCACTTTTTTAAAAGATAATTTTTGATATTTTAAATTATATATTAAATCCAATAGGAGAATTTAAAATACCCAAATACTCATCCTCTGAGGTTAAGCAAACAAATGAAAAGCTTACTAACAGTTTCTTGTATCGTTCTTAAATGTTCCTTGCCTAGAAAAGGAAATATTACGTGTACCCCCCTTTTTAACCGAAAAATTATGCTTTACACTCTTTTATTCAACTTGCTTTTTTCCTTTAACAATTTTACTTGAACATCTTTCCATATCAGTGCAACAGCTTATTTGACAATTATTTATTAAATTTAAATGCTTACTCTCAGTATTGTTTTAGGTGCTAAAGATACAGTATTGAGTAAAACTACAAAGTCCCTACCCACATGGATGTTACTCTTGGGGGAAATAGACCATGGCAGACAGATGCTAATGAAATGACAGGGGCTGCTGTGAGCTATGAAGAGAAATAGAGCTAGATGAGAGGGAGAGGGAGAGAGAGAGAAGGAGTCTTGTTAGTCAGGGTGGTCTGGGAAGGTCTCTGAAACAGAGGCATTTGAGTGAGTGCAGAGAGTTAAAGCCACGTGAATGGCTTCCCTGGCTCACTGGAAGAAGCAAAGAGGGCAGTGTGGCTGGAGCAGTGAATGATGGGAAGAGGTAGATGTAGGAAACATAATCAGAGAGGTAGCCAGGGCCATATGTAGTACATTGGATATAAATCATTTTGTAAAGCTTCGTAGTTCCATTTGATGGCTTATTTATAACTTATTGAACTAGATAGGTTTATGGGTATTCAACTTCCATTTTTTTATGCATCCAACAATGTTGCAGCTAAATCCTTTTATATATACACATACGTATATTTGCATACTTGTGTGGGTATAACTGTAGAATAAATTCCTTGTAAAGGAATTGCTGGACCGTAGGTTATGCGCATGTAAATATTTATAGATATTCACCAAATGCTTCCCAAAAGTATTGCATGGAGTTTATCCTTTATATCAAAGTTTATGTCTGTGGTTATTTTCCTTGTCTCTTTTGTCCACACTAGATATTATTAAACTTTAAAAGTTTTGCTAGTTCAGTAGTTACAATTATCTCATTTTAAAAAGTATATTTAGTATGGGTGAAGTCAAACATATGCTTATTAGCTATATATTATATGAACTGCTTATTTGAAGTGCCTAATCTTATTTTCTTGGTTTTCAGAAATTTTATGAATAAGCATCAGAAGCCAGTGCTAACAGGCCAGCGGTTCAAAACTCGGAAAAGGGGTAGGTTGTGTTGTGTGTTTGTGTGTGTATGGTGGGGACGGGGTTGGGGGAAATGTGTGTTTAAAGTTCTAATCAAAATATAAGGTTGGTGAATGTCAAGTTTAACAATACAACAGCCAGTTATTTTAGTAGCAAAAGCGAGTTTCTTTGGGAAGAGCCCAGAGAAATTGCAGTTCGGGGTATGCGAACTATGAGGCAAGTCAGAGAACAAGGAAGCGGAACTTGCTATTATAGGGAAAAGAGGGGAGTTGAGAGGAGCTCTAATAACCCAACAGTCCACATGAGGAAGCTGGGAGTCCAAAGTATGGAGGCTACTCATAGTTTGGTCTGGTACATTCTCTGATTGGCTGAGCTGTGGTTAGGTGGAGAGAAGTTTTCTTCTTCCTTCCGGATAGTAAAGTAGGCAACACCTTTCTGTTGGAGACTAGAGAGGAAGGCATAATTATCTTCCTGTTTGGAGTAATTGATGATGCATGGCAGGGTATAAGAGCTCCCCCTACAGGCCTGTCCGGACTCCAATTTTAGCTGAGGTTTCTTAATTAATTCCACAAAGAAGAATTGGTATTATCTTTGTTTCCACCTAACCTCACTAATTTCTGTCTTTCGAGCTCTGACTGTAAAATCTGAAGGTGTGCATTCAAGCCTCAGAACCGCCAGTTACTTAGGTGTTTGATTTTGGACAAGTCATTTAACTTGTCTGAGCTTTGTGTCTTCATCTACAAAATGAGGATGATTATATCTGTTCAGGTTGCCTTACTCTCATGCGAGGCTCTGAAGGCAGTTGATAAACTTTACTGTTTTTAACATCAGCGTTTGCATTTGGTTTTTGCTTTCTTTGTGTTTTTAAGAAAACGTTCATAAGCCAAGATAGTAAAACTAAGAGAAGAGTAAATTAGGGAAGATATTGAAGAGTTTTAACCTTTTCAGAATTTAGAAAGTCGAACTAAATTTACTGCCCTAAGTGTCTGTAAAACTCAGGATATTTTCAAATGTCTTTTATCGTGCGAAGAGAAGTGATATAGCCAGTTTGATGATGGCTGGTACAATTTCTATATGTGAGTGACTTCTTTTTGTTATGTTCATCTTCCCATTCTTTTTGTGTAAAGAATTTTTAAATCTTTTATAATATTTAATCAGTTTTGCATAATTATATAGAAATCCTCTTGGTTTTAAGAGTAGTTGAGCCAAAAGTTGATAGGGAAACTTTTTAGTCTATTTATTTATTTATTTATTTATTTATTTTTTAAATTATTGTTTATTTATTTATTTATTTATTTGGCTGTGTTGGATCTTCCTTTCTGTGCGAGGGCTTCCTCTAGTTGCGGCAAGCGGGGGCCATTCCTCATTGCGGTGCGCGGGCCTCTCACTATCGTGGCCTCTCTTGTTGCGGAGCACAGGCTCCAGACGCGCAGGCTCAGTAGTTGTGGCTCACGGGCCTAGCTGCTCCGCGGCACGTGGGATCTTCCCAGACCAGGGCTCGAACCCGTGTCCCCTGCATTAGCAGGCAGATTCTCAACCACTGCGCCACCAGGGAAGCCCTAGTCTATTTATTTATTTATCGATTTATTTAGGCTGTGCCAGGTCTTAGTTGCGGCGTGTGGGCTTCGTAGTAGCAGCATGCAAACTCTTAGTTGCGACATGCATGTGGGATCTAGTTCCCCGACCAGGAATCAAACCCAGGCCCCCTGCATTGGGAGCACGGAGTCTTACCCACTGGGCCACCAGGGAAGTCCCAATAGGGAAACTTTTTAAAATATGAAACATGGTATGAAATTATTATGTTGACTAACACTGAGGAGAGTGACTGAAAAATATTTAAGGAAGTATCATGTGTAAAGATAAAGGATGACTGAATATCTTTTTTTTTTTTTTTTTTTTTCTCCTTTTTCATTTCTGATTTTATTGATTTGAGTCCTCTCCCTCTTTTTCTTGATGAGTCTGGCTAATGGTTTATCAATTTTGTTTATCTTCTCAAAGAACCAACTTTTAGTTTTATTGATCTTTGCTATTGTTTTCTTTGTTTCTATTTCATTTATTTCTGCTCTGATCTTTATGATTTCTTTCCTTCTGCTAACTTTGGGTTTTGTTTGTTCTTCTTTCTCTAGTTTCTTTAAGTGTAAGGTTAGATTGTTTACTTGAGCTTTTTCTTGTTTCTTTAGGTAGGCTTGTATAGCTATAAACTTCCCTCTTAGAACTGCTTTTGCTGCATCCCATAGGTTTTGGGTCATCGTGTTTTCATTGTCATTTGTCTCTAGGTATTTTTTGATTTCCTCTTTGATTTCTTCAGTGATCTCTTGGTTATTTAGTAACGTATTGTTTAGCCTCCATGTGTTTGTCCTTTTTACGTTTTTTTCCCTGTACTTCATTTCTAATCTCATAGCGTTGTGGTCAGAAAAGATGCTTGATATGATTTCAATTTTCTTAAATTTACTGAGGCTTGATTTGTGACCCAAGATGTGATCTATCTTGGAGAATGTTCCGTGCGCACTTGAGAAGAACGTGTAATCTGCTGTTTTTGGATGGAATGTCCGATATATATCAATTAAATCTATCTGGTCTATTGTGTCATTTAAAGCTTCTGTTTCCTTATTTATTTTCATTTTGGATGATCTGTCCATTGGTGTAAGTGAGGTGTTAAAGTCCCCCACTATTATTGTGTTACTGTCGATTTCCTCTTTTATAGCTGTTAGCAGTTGCCTTATGTATTGAGGTGCTCCTATGTTGGGTGCATATATATTTATAATTGTTATATCTTCTTCTTGGATTGATCCCTGGATCATTATGTAGTGTCCTTCCTTGTCTCTTGTAACATTCTTTAATTTAAAGTCTATTTTATCTGATATGAGTATAGCTACTCCAGCTTTCTTTTGATTTCCATTTGCATGGAATATCTTTTTCCATCCCATCACTTTCAGTCTGTATGTGTCCCTAGGTCTAAAGTGGGTCTCTTGTAGACAGCATATATATGGGTCTTGTTTTTGTATCCATTCAGCCAGTCTATGTCTTTTGGTTGGGGCATTTAATCCATTCACGTTTAAGGTAATTATCGATATGTATGTTCCTATGACCATTTTCTTAATTGTTTTGTGTTTGTTTTTGTAGGTCCTTTTCTCCTCTTGTGTTTCGCACTTAGAGAAGTTCCTTTAGCATTTGTTGTAGAGCTGGTTTGGTGGTGCTGAATTCTCTTAGCTTTTGCTTGTCTGTAAAGCTTTTGATTTCTCCATCAAATCTAAATGAGATCCTTGCCGGGTAGAGTAATCTTGGTTGTAGGTTCTTCCCTTTCATCACTTTAAGTATATCATGCCACTCCCTTCTGGCTTGCAGAGTTTCTGCTGAGAAATCAGCTGTTAACCTTATGGGAGTTCCCT
Organism: Balaenoptera ricei; assembly: GCF_028023285.1. Lineage (NCBI taxonomy): Eukaryota > Metazoa > Chordata > Mammalia > Artiodactyla > Balaenopteridae > Balaenoptera > Balaenoptera ricei. Next base: position 70,638,540 of record NC_082647.1, read on the forward strand.
TGTATGTTATTTGTCGTTTTTCCCTTGCTGCTTTCAATAATTTTTCTTTGTCTTTAATTTTTGCCACTTTGATTACTATGTGTCTCGGCGTGTTTCTCCTTGGGTTTATCCTGTATGGGACTCTCTGCGCTTCCTGGACTTGGGTGGCTATTTCCTTTCCCATGTTAGGGAAGTTTTCGACTATAATCTCTTCAAATATTTTCTCTGGTCCTTTCTCTCTCTCTTCTCCTTCTGGGACCCCTATAATGCGAATGTTGTTGCGTTTAATGTTATCCCAGAGGTCTCTTAGGCTGTCTTCATTTCTTTTCATTCTTTTTTCTTTAGTCTGTTCCGCAGCAGTGAATTCCATCATTCTGTCTTCCAGGTCACTTATCCGTTCTTCTGCCTCAGTTATTCTGCTATTGATTCCTTCTAGTGTAGTTTTCATTTCAGTTATTGTATTGGTCATCTCTGTTTGTTTGTTCTTTAATTCTTCTAGGTCTTTGTTAATCATTTCTTGCATCTTCTCAATCTTTGCCTCCATTCTTATTCCAAGGTCCTGGATCATCTTCACTATCATTATTCTGAATTCTTTTTCTGGAAGGTTGCCTATCTCCACTTCATTTAGTTGTTTTTCTGGGGTTTTTTCTTGTTCCTTCATCTGGTACATAGCCCTCTGCCTTTTCATCTTCTCTATCTTTCTGTAACTGTGGTTTTTGGTCCACAGGCTGCAGGATTATAGTTTTTCTTGCTTCTGTTGTCTGCCCTCTGGTGGTTGAGGCTATCTAAGAGGCTTGATGGGAGGCTCTGGTGGTGGGTAGAGCTGACTCTGAATATCTTTTTGAAGGCCTCATAGCTGATTATGAAGCAGAATGCCATGTAATGGTCATCGAGTGCTAAATTGTTGAATTGATAAACTGTATCACGTGCCTTTGGCATTTCCAGCCAATGTGTGTAGCTGAAGTTCTCTTGCAATGCTGTGTCTATGTAAGTAGCAAGTGTAGTTATGTAGAAAGAAAAGAATTCTCAGTACAATATATCATTTGAATTAGAACAGATTGCAAGAGTCACTAGGTAGCAGTAAGGGCTAAATTTAACTGTAAATGCTACCTGCCAGAAAGCTTCACATTCCCACTAAAAAAATGAAAATTAAAAAATATTTTAAAAACCAAAAGATATGGTTATTTTGTATAGTATTTCTGTCTTGTACTCTTCTTTTTTATTTTTATCTTTTGCGTCCTTGACTCATCCCTATAAGCTAAGTACAAGTATAGTCTGAACCACCCCCTTCTATTATATTTAGCCCTCTTACAAACTGTGTCCCCACTACACAATGCGGATTGAAATCTGGAAGCAGATAGCAATGCAAGGTGCTGCAACCAGCGTGCGTTCTTTGTCTCATTGTTTAAAGCCGTCTTGAAAAACATAAATGACGTCGATGATTTCCAAAGGACTTAATCAGAAACCTAGTTACAGTTAAGGTATTGTTGCGCCTAGTAATGTGATAATATTTAATGTATGCCCAACTGTGAGGTGAAGGAAGGTTTGCCATCGCCTGCCCGCTGAGGGAGCGTGTTAATCTCAGACCTGGATCTCCAACTCAGGCAGCTTTCTTAGTGTGACGCTGATTCACAGTAGCTGAGCTCCAATGCCAAGAGAGGGCCCAAGGATGTGTTGCACAAGAGCAGGCATGATTCAGCAAGTAAACTGGCCCTTACGGTCAGTCTTCAGTTTTGGACTGTAAAGGTTACCTCTAACACTGAACTGGTTTGCCTCTGATTCATTTGGTGGGCAAGACTGTGCCTGTGTCTGATAGCTGCGGGAATACTCACAGAGAGCCACCCAGAAATATGTTATCTATCATTTGTCAGTTGATCTAGATTTATATAACTCGGGTCTGTTGGGGGTTAGAGCAGTACTTGAGCCATTTTGTGCCAAACTGCTGACTGGAAAAAAAAAAATGGAGTCAACCTCATTTTCTGCTTTTCATACTAGTGAATTGCATCCTGACGTTTCATTGTGCTTTGGCGTTTCTTCTGCTGTTATGATGGGGCTGAATTCAGATAAATGGTTGGCAGTTTTGTAGAGCCGAGAAAAAAAATCTACGGAGGATATTTCAAGGTCATTTTAATAGGCTGTCTTCCGAAGCTCTGTCTTCAGTTTGTACCTATTTCCTAGCAAAGTTAATGCTCTTCCCTGCCAAGTTAGTATAAAAATGTATTTCTTTTTGCTTAACATCAAAATTAAACATCATGGGTAGGACACGTCATATCGAACGTATCCTTTGTGAAATATGCACATCTTGCTTATAATATTTTCTCCAGAGAAATTATGTTTTCTAGTGTGACTTGGAGGAATCTGAAAGGATGAACGCTTCTCCCCTGAGCCATTGTTACGCTTAGTGAAATGAAATATTTAATAATTGAACTGGCCTCCCTCTAAATTTTGTGGAGAAATTGGATTAAAATTAGTGAAAATAGGAGAGAAAAAAATGACCAAACTTCAGGCCTCCAGAGGGACCGCATACTCAGGTTTCTCTTTGAGGCTTTAGATCTGTTTTGGTGGTTTTAAATCACTCTTAGATTTGTAATAAGTGGTGTTAGGAACTAATGAGGTAAATCTTTAAATATATACGGAAGTAAATCTGTGTGTGTATAGTTGGAAAACCCATGATCGTTCTTATTCATTTACTGTAACTCAGTGACCTTCAGAAAGGGAGGGTAGATTATGTTATTTGTCACTTAATTAACACATTGGGAAAATGCTGTCTTAACCATTTACCATAGTTCTTAGAGAAAGCAATGTATTTAGATAACTTACAGGCGTATTTGAGTGTCGGAAATAGGCCTGTTTCTCTACGTTGTGTGAGGGTGATTATGACTGACTCTTCAGTGTCACACTTGTGATTCACCAACACAGTATAAATGTGAGACCCTAACTGTGTACTTCCTACCTCAAGGGAGTTTTGACCTGCCAAATGGAAACTCAAGGAAGCAATGGCATATTTTCGTTAGGATTTTGTTGGTACTTCTGCTACACTGTCCTCAAATGAAATACAAATCGTATACACCGTTGGTTGTTTCAGATGAAATGAAAAAGAACCTATGGGTAAAATATTGTCTTGTTTCCCCAAACTTCCAATAATGTTCTTGCCATTTTCCTGTACAGGAATTTTGTTTTCCTCTAGATGGACACTTATCTTAGCAGGTGGGAGTTTTGCTTTTCATCCTGCAAGAGAATCATTAATCCTCCCAGGCCATCATGACTTTTTAAGATTCCTAAGCTATACGTGATCATTTTGACCTAGTGCATTATTACTCACTGTTGAAATATCTCTGGCCATGATGTGCTGTCTTCCTCCTTTTACTTTCCCTCTCCCTTAGCAAGTCTTTTGGAAAAGTATAACTGGTGGATGAGGGCCTTTTGACAAAGAAAAGTTTTTAAGTTGTCTCTTAGATTCAAAACAAAGCTGTCTGCATGAATTTGTAGCTTACCTTATTGCCCAACTTATATTTTCCAGTGTCTTGAATTTATAATTTTCAAACCACCAAAGTCTGTTCTACCACCTGAGTCAACGTCAAAGCATGTTGGGGTGCCATTGTGCAGATGGCCTCAATTGATTTTGGGAGCTGGTCACGAGACTTAATAAGCAGCTCTTGGTCTTTTTACTTCTCATGTTTTTGTGTTAAAGGAGAGGGAACTTCTTCCCAAGGTGGGTGGTGAATTACCCTTTGGCTGGACCCCGAGTAGGGGATGATGCTTGCCAATGAGTTCATCCTGTGGGTCACAGTTACCCACTTCTTCCGCGCCCCGTGATCTACGGTTCTAGGGTGCCCATTCTCTCCCTCCCGCGCTTCACAACAAGACCCCAATTATGTTTTTCCTGCGGTCAACATTTGCATGTTCTTGGCTGCATAATGTTTTGCTTATGGCATCAAAAGGACTTTTATCTCTTGTTCATGACGAATAGTGTTCAAGTTAATTTACATCTGTCTTTATGGTATCTTACGCTGCGTGACTCTGGCTGGTACTGGGAATGCCATTCTTCTCTGTTTCTGAGGCTGTGGTATTAACCCCTTACAGCACATCCCTTCTGTTAGACTGTAGGTAGGCAGTCTGTACAAACCAGGCAGCTGCTGTCTGGTTTTTACATGTAGTTTTTAATTGTATCAAAGTCGTGCGTGTACGTGGTTTAAATAGTCAAACAGTTCTGCAAGACATGTTCTAACAGCAGCAAGTCTGTTCCCCAGCGGAACTCTTTCTACTCTTTAACTGCTTCTTTTAGCGTTTGCATTCCTGTGGCCAAGTAACACTCCTGTATGGCTGATGCTTGATGTTTCTGTTGGAGGTATTCTAGATGCATTTCCTCCTATCGGAGATAAGGATTCGGCTCTTTCACGCCCTACCCACCTGCAAACCTCTTCTCATTCTCCGTCCTTTCATTATATCACAGTTTTAGCTAGACTCCTGTTTAGGGTGCATATTATTGTGACTTGGTACATGTTCTTCAGAGCTGAACTATTATTTGATTTATTTTTCTGAACACCATTTTCTCTTTGGTTTTAATGAGTTTAATAATAATCAATCTTTTTTTTTTTTTTTGCTTAGTCTTCTGTACCTTAAAACTAGTCAACCCCACTCTTTCCCTTGTTATGTAAATCTCTTAATATAAACACTTTAGGAATTCTAACAATGCTATTACATTGAAGGAATTCTGACTATGTATCATATCATATTGTATGATTGTATTGAAAAACCCTCTTCCATTCGGTTTGCTCTCTAGGCCAGCTGTCCAGCTGTTAACGTGAAATGCTTGAAATGTCCCTTCACCACTATCCTGAAGAGTACTGTTGTCTGTCTCTTAGATTTTTTTTCTCTTTTTCCTGGGATCTCATGACTTACTAAGATTGTGAAATCATGAGTTATTCTCTCATTTCGGTGTAGTATCTGTTTCAATCGCTTTTAAAAAGAGTGTATCAGAAACATAAGTTTTGAGGCCTTGAATGTCTTGAAATATGTTTATTCTGCTCTTATGTTTGATTAGTAGTGTGACCGAACACTGGAATTCTGGTTTGAAAATTGTTTTTCCTCAGAATTTTGAAGGACTATCTTCTGGTTTCTGGTATTTCTGTTGCGCAATTCAAAGTCATTCTGTTTCTTGATACTTTATATGTGATTTGGTTTTTTGCACCTGAAACTTCAGAGAGTTGCTTTATTCCCAGTGTTCTGAAGTTTCACAGTAGTGAATGCACCTTGTGGATCCACTTTCAATCCCTGTGCTGGATCCCTAGACAGTCCTTCATTGGGAAACTCACGTCCTTCAGTACGGTAAAACTTTCTTGAAATTTTTAAATCCTTTCCTTTCCTTTTAAAAAAAATATCTTTTTATTCACTTATTATGTGGACATTTGACTGGTCTGCTCTTTTTCTTATCCTTTTGCTCCTATTTTGTAGGTCTTTGACTTTTTTCCCAGTTTCTAAGAGATATTCTCAGCTTTCTCTTTTAACTCTTCAGTTGAGTTCTTATGTTTTTCTGTCATATTTTTCATTTCTAGGAACTTTTTTTTTATTCATGAAATGTTTCTTTTTCTATAGCATTCTTTTCTTCTCCTCCTCCTTCTTTTTTTTTTTTTTTAACAGTTGCAATATCTACTTATCTCTAAAGACACATATGATAGAATTTTTTTTTTTTTTAACTTCTAGTTTCATCTTTTGCCCCTCTCTCACCATATGCAGACTCTGCATAAGGGGGGAAAAAGGTGAAATCCTTTGAACTGAATCCTAGATACTTTGCCTTTAACCTAGTCTTTTTTTTTTTTTTTACACCTCTTCTGACCCCTAGTTTGCTATCTTCACATTTTTTAACGGCATATGATCTATATTTTGTTCAAGATTTTGCTCAAAACTGACCTTCCACAAGAAGTCCCTCTAGAGTCTGCTGAGGAGAGGAACTTACATAATATCTGTACCCCTAAATCCTCTGAAATATTTCAGGGCATCTACAAAGTCAAAACTGTTTTCAAATAAAATACCGAGATATTATTTGCACTTTTCACACATTCTCTCATGAGTTTACAGTGGGTGGCTGCAGGTTGTGTGATATTGCAACAAATTGCATGCAGCATGTTTGGGAATCTGTCTGCCATTAAACCAGACATTAAAGAGATTTGCAAAAGTGTAAAACAGTGCCTCTCTTCTCACTAATATTTTTCATGTAATAAATAATTTTATGCTTTAATTTCTATAAAGTAAGTATCCATGGATGTAACCTCCATAAACAAGAGCTCTTTGGAATCTTTACTACTTCTGAAGGGTGTCAAGGGGTCATGAAACCAAGAAGGTTGAGAACATCTGCTCTGAAGCTGGATACATAAACGTATAGCTCACGATTTTTTAAATATTTAAGTACTCTGGAATAATTTATCTTGTTAAAAAAAAAAATTCCTCCAGGAAATAACAAGTGTTTGGTGAGGATGTGGAAAAAGGAGAACCCTTGAACAGTATTGGTGGGAATGTAAATTGGTGCAGCCACTATAGAAAACAGTATGGAGGTTCCTTAAAAAATTAAAAATAGAATTACACATGTTCAGCAACTCCACTTCTGGGTATTTATTGGAAGAAAATGAAAACACCAACTCAAAAAGACACATGCACCCCAATGTTCACTGCAGCATTATTTACAATAAGCCAAGATATGGAAACAACCTAAGAGTCTATTACTCAGCCATAAAAAGAAGGAAGTCCTGTCATTTGTGACTACATGGATGGATCTGGAGGGCATTATGTTAAGTGAAATAAGAAAGGCAAATTCTGTATGATCTCACTTACATGTGGAATCTTTAAAACAAAAACAAACAAACAACAACAAAAAAACAGCTCATGGATAACAGATTGATGGGTGCCAGAGGCACACTGGTGAGGAGGTGGTGGGGAGGGAGCAGTGGGTGAAGGTAGTGGTCAAAAAGTACAAACTTCCAATCGTAGAATAAGTAATGAGGATGTGATATACAGCATAATAACTCTAGTTAATAATACTGTATTGCACAAAACAGAAACAGACTCACAGACTTAGAGAACGAACTTATGGTTACAAGGGGGGAAGGTGGAGGGAAGGGATAGTTTGAGAGTTTGGGATTGACATGCACACACCGCTATATTTAAAATGAAACCAACGAGGACCTACTGGATAGCACAGGGAACTCTGCTCAATGTTATGTGGCAGCCTGGATGGGAGGGGAGTTTGGGGGAGAATGGATACATGTGTATGTATGGCTGAGTTGCTTTGCTGTGCCTCTAAAACTATCACAACATTGTTAACAGGCTATACTCCAATATAAAATTAAAAGTTAAAAAATATACTGTATTGCATACTTGAAAGTTGCTAAGAAAGATCTTAAAATTTCTCATTACAAGACAAAAATTTGTGACTATGTAGGGTAATGAATGTTAGCTAGACTTATTATGCTGATCATTTTGCAATATATACAAATATCAAATCATATTGTATTCTTGCAACTAATATATCATATGTCAATTATATCTAGATTAAAAAAATTTAAAAAGAGATACCCCTCTTGATTTTCTTCCTCCCAATCTTTATTTTGTTTGTTTATATATTCTCCCTTATTCTTAAGTGATTCTCCCCGGATCATTTTCTTTTTCTGTCTTAAGTGGAACAAAATTTTAAGTTTTGATTGTTATACTTTATTGTTTATCAGATAGATAGGGTTAGTAGGTTACATTGGCCTATCCTATGAGTGACACAAATGATCAATCATCAATTTTTTTAATGTATTAGATAGAGTGTGGCCCCTTTAAACAGAAATAAATTGCTTGAATAAATATTTAAACAAGGGCTTTAACATGAAAAACTAGTAGAAAAACTTAATCATCCTTCAACTTTTAAATAATCATACTATCAAATAAAAGCCAGTGAACAAAGGAAACATATGGTTGCATTTGGGAATATGTTGTGTAAGTAAAAGAATAATTGTATTCTGTATTTATTTTAGATGAAAAAGAGAAATTCGAACCCACAGTCTTCAGGGATACACTCGTCCAGGGACTTAATGAAGCTGGTGACGACCTTGAAGCTGTAGCCAAGTTTCTGGACTCTACAGGCTCACGATTAGATTATCGTCGCTATGCAGACACACTCTTCGATATCCTGGTGGCTGGTAGTATGCTCGGTAAACCACACATTAGAGCACCTTCTTGTAATATTACGTACTTTCAATTCTACTGAAATATTTTCTTATGAGATAGAATCTTTATAAGCTTACATTTATGATAATTGATAAAAAAAATGTAGATGGGAGTCTCTACAACTTTTACCTAGATTACGATTTAGAATGGTATTAATGTGGCTATGAAATGATTGTTAGTTAAGAGAGGCATAGCATTGAGGACTTTTGTTGACATACAACACGATTGGCCCCTTGACTTTAGATAAAAGCCAATTTTTCCATGTGTCCCTAATCTTTGAATGTTTCTGGAGTGGACTTAGGAGGAGTAATTTCTGCAGTAGAGTATAACTTTATGTTTGTCATCTAGATCCTTCCAGTATATATCATTAAATCCCAATTGCCATAGCACCTTTCTTTTGAGTCCCACCCTTTTTTTCTTTTTCTTTCTTTTTCTTTTTTTTTTTTTGGTATAGCGAGCAGTGAGATTTACCTGTGTCAACAAATTTAAAAAGAATTCCCATTAAATTTAATTCTCATTAAAATTCATTTCATCCATAGAAAGTTAAATGTCTACGAAATATAGTTTGTCTAGTTTTTAAAAAATCCTTGTAATTGTGAGTGTATAGGTAAAAGGATTAAAGATAGAAGTTTGCAAATTGTTAAAGATAGATAAAAAGCAAAATAAAAACTATGTCTTATAGAGCAGGGACATCAGGGGGAAAGGCTTCAGAATACTATTTAAGTGGTATGGTGTATTGTTCTAAATGTTTATTAGGTATCACAACCACCCATTTTTCCTTTCATGGTTATTCTTAGAACTTGGTTTCCATAATTAGTTCCTATGGTAACCATAAATCACTGGAAATGGTCAGATCCCCAGGCCAGTGATTTTCAGCTGCCTAGGGGACATTCGCAAATGTGTGGAAGTGTTTTGGTTGCTACAAAGACTTGGGAGTGGAGGCCAGGTATGCCACCTACTTTGCTGTGCAAGGAACATTCAGTACAATGAAAAATTGCCCTGCCCAGCGTGCTGTGAGTGCCTTTAATTGAGAAAAGCTGCTTAAGCCAATCTACTTTAAGACAGGGTGTATACGTACATTTTTAGGTAGAGCTACCCTTTAATTCTTCCCTCTGAGCTCTTAGATCTATCTATGCTGGTACCTGGTCCCGTTTACTTTCAGGCCCCCTTTTGATCTGAACTTCTGGTTTTCACTATGTACCAAGTTTATTTTGTTGTTATCATTTATGAAAGTCTCAGTTTATCCCTGTAGGTAATTCAAGTCCACGTATAAAAAGCTCTTTGTAGTGTGTTCAAATCCCAATACACAGAGACAGCTATTGTTAATAATTTTGGTTAATTCTTTTCTAGAAATCTCTTTACCGAAATACATAAACTTTTGAGAATGGGATGATATTATACAAATGTGATACTCTACATGCTGTTTTATGTTTACTCTGCAGTATGTTGTTGCCTTTCGTGCCCATGAGTATTATGTTACCTTAGATGATTCTAAAGAGAATGAAAACTATAATTAATAGTGAAGTTGAACCTTTCCTGATGTGATTATTGGCTTTTTCAATTTCCTTAGTTATGGTATACTTTTATCGATGCACTGGTAAATTCTATGCAAGAGTAGTCTTTGGTCGGTTTTGGTTCTTGCCAAAGTCACACATGACTTCACCAGTCAATTCAACGCACACTTTTCAGTTCTTAGTGCCTTCCTGGCAGCACTGTTGACCCTTTCATCATTCTTGAAATGCTTTCCTTTCTTGCCTTACATGGGACAATTTAGACTCCCTCCTACCTCTCTAGATGCCACTTCTCACATGACTCCTACGTTTCCATATTTGTCCCCTTACATATGCTTAAAATTATATGCTTTGCATTGATTATCTCAAGACTTCATTTACCATCTCTATAATGATGATCAACAAATTTATATCTGCAGCCTAGATTTCACTCCTTCACACCACACCTATCCATCCAAAAGAGGGGAGGGCAAATGTTTGGTACAACTTACGAGCACAGGCAGTACAACCCCAGATGTCTACTGAGGCCAGACCTATGATGTAATGAATAAAGTCAGCCAGGTGCATTCTTTTTATGTAAACATTTTGTTTACAAATGGAGTATGTAAGAATTTTCTTCACTCCCACAAAAATATTTACCTTCCCCTGTTATTCTTGAGACAACAGTTATCTTGGTTTTTCAGTTGTACCCTTTGAAGAGTAGACACAAGAAATACTTTACTTTTCTCAGGGCTTCCCTGGTGGCGCAGTGGTTGAGAATCCGCCTGCCAATGCAGGGGACACGGGTTCGAGCCCTGGTCTGGGAAGATCCCACATTCCACGGAGCAACTAAGCCCGTGCGCCACAACTACTGAGCCTGTGCTCTAGAGCCTGTGAGCCACAACTGCTGAGCCCATGTGCCGCAACTACGGAAGCCCACGCGCCTACAGCCCGTGCTCCACAACGAGAGAAGCCACTGCAATGAGAAGCCCACGCACTGCAACGAAGAGTAGCCCTCGCTCTCCACAACTAGAGAAAGCCCGCGCGCAGCAACGAACACCCGACACAGCCAAGAATAAATAAATAAAATAAATAAATTTATAAAAAATTTTTAAAAAAGGAAATACTTTTCTTTTACTTCTAGTTTGAGAAAAACAGCAGGATCACCAAAATTTTTAGAAATGGCAATTCATACTTCATCCCGATATCAGGGAACAAAATTTTAAATGTGAGGTGTGGCAATATTATCAATGTATAACAAATATTTTGTTTTGTAAGGGAATACAATTTTTAAATCTTACCTCTTAAGAGAAAAGACTGTAGTTTCAAAATCAGACTTTTCAGTTATGTAACTTCTATCAGATAGGAATCATTAGCCCAGGGTTTTTAGAAGATTATCATCTTAATAAAATTTTGTTCCAGGTGGTTGTATTCATTACAAAGAGCTAATTAAATCTTGTGCATAAATTAATTGCATGAGAATAGACTCCTGAAGGAGCGGACTTTTCTAAAAACGAATTTACTTATAAAACTGTATGCCGGAGTCTGTAAAAAAGTTGGCTATGTGTAGCTCATTTCATCCAAAGATCTGAAATATGACTGAAATCAAAACACTAAAATAAATAGAGTGGTCTATACAAGTGTATACTCTGCAAATACTTGTTGAGTATATAATAGTTATTACTCTAACTTGGCTTGCTCAAATTTCTACCCTTATTCTGATAAAGTAGAATCAGAAAACAAAAGTACCTAGTGTTCTGACTCTGGTCTTCTAATCAACCAATGTTTGTAATGACCACCACTGAAACTTACAGGAGGAGCCTTTGAATGAGGAAAGTTGAGGAATGGAAAAAAGGCATTCTTTTGGTCCATCCATTTATTCCATGATTACTCTATAGGCCGTGGGGAAAAAAGATTAGAGAGGATAAAATACACTCTTTCCTAGCCAATGCAACCACTGGGTGATCAAATACAAATGACAAGGGGTCAGAGTGTATACTGTTCAACCCTGTGTGAATAACTGAGTTGGTGAAGGAGGGAACATTTTAAATACCTACTGAAGTAGAAACCAGCAAGATCTGTAAAAGCCAGGTCTGGGCAGTTCCAGTATTGGTGAACTGGAGTCTAGCAAAATATTATCAAGCCTGAAAAGTGTCCTGATGTGGGAAAACATCAGGAACTGCACTGAGAATAATCAAGTTAAATTCACTGAACAAATGTTATTGTTTAGCTGTCATGGTTAAGGATGTACTTTGGAAAGAACCAGACTTGTAGTGATAGGATCTAGTGAAGGCAAGTATATAGAACAACAATCTCGTCATACACTATGGTAGGAATAGAAAATCGAACAACCACTTTGCATTATGTTAGAAATGTAAACAAATCATAACATGTATGCATCTTTTATAAGTAAATTAGTTTTTAGAAAAGTCACCTCCTTCAGGAGTCTATTTTCATGCAATTAATTTATGTACAAGATTTAATTAGCCCTTTGTAATAAATACAACCACCTGTACAAAATTTTATTAAGATGATAATCTAAAAACTGTGTGTCTACACATGCATATCATTCTATGAAAGTTTATGTGACTTCTACCTTTATTGTTTTCCTTGATGTGCAGGAATTGATCTCTTCTGCAAATGCTCTTCTGATTTCAGTATCGTCCTAATGGTCATTACCTTTCCCTTTTTAGCCCCTGGAGGAACACGCATAGATGATGGTGACAAGACCAAGATGACCAACCACTGTGTGTTTTCAGCAAATGAAGATCACGAAACCATCCGAAACTATGCTCAGGTAGAGCCTGTCACTGAGAGATTGTTGTACTGGAAGGGAAACATTTGAACAGGATTTAGGAAAACATTAGGTTCAGAAATTCTACAGGCCACTTTTTAAATAGGGATATTAGATAGGTCTTAAGCATAGGAAGAGATACTGAATTGCATTCGTGATAATGGACATTAAAGCTTCACCAAAGTAGAGTTTCTTTACCTTTCACCTATAAGAGATATGGGGAATCATAATTTCTGGTGGAGTATATATTGGTCCAAGCTTTAGGGAGAGCAGTTTAGCACTATCTTTCAAAACAAACTACACATTCCCTTTGACTCAGCAATTCTACTTCTAGGACTTCATCCCTTAGACAGTGGCATGTGTAAAGTGACGCAAACAGTGGCAGTTATTATAGTGTTGCTTGTAATAATATCAAAGGATGAAAACAATATATGTCAATCCAAGAGTTTAATAATTCATATTAACAGACTCTCAGGTAGCTGTTTAAAAGAAAGAGGCAAGAAGATACTTGTAATACATAAAACCGATAAAGGATTCATATCCAGATTAAATAAAGAACTGTAAGTCAATAAGAAAAGGACAAGCAACCTATTAGGAGAAGACTTACAGACATTTCAGAAAAGAGGAAACACAATTCCTCCAAAAAACAAAGGAAATGAGTTCAAACTCATTGAGAAAATTTCAATATCGAGATACCCTTCTGCATTCATTAGATTGGTGAAAATTAAGAAGTATTTAGGCCCTGGTGAAGATCAGGAAGCGGTGGTAGTGTAAAATGGGACAACCTTGTAGACATTACCTTCTAAAGCTGAACATATGTGCATTGTGACCAGCCAGCTTAGGGTTGGTGTGTTCCTATTCTGATTCTTTCACTGACTCTTCTTAAAAGTCAGTTTTTATTCCCATCTAAACCATGAAGGCAAGTCCCAGGTCAACAAGTCTTTTTGTTTTACACATTTCATTATATATATATATATATATATGAAAGAGGCCATAGGAATCCCTGGCAGCTACGTGATTTCAGATGCTAGAAACTGTCTTTACTTTGTTTATTAAAATGTGTAAGGCATGCTAAGCCAAGTAATTTGGGATATGCGGCCATTAAGAATTTAAACTTCAAAAATTATTCTTTTAATCACATGCTATTTTAGCATAGATATTTCTTCCCCTTCTTTATATTTAAGAAATGTGTAATAGATAAAAACCAAGGAAATCTTTAAAAATGGACCAAAAGGTTAAGCACGTGGGTTCAGTGGATGATGTTCTAACCTGTCCTCTCTAAATCTTTGCTTCTACTCTCTTACGTCAATGGCCACAAACACCTTGGGCCAGGTGGATACTGAAGCAGATGTTCTCAATTCAGAAGCTGTTCTTTTAAAATTCTCTCTCACCTTATGATATATTAGATAAGTACAGTTCACTGAGGATCAGAATTTCTGAGTTCTGTTCCTGCTCCGATACTTAGTAGCAGTTTCCAGGTCGGCCAATGATGTTAATGCCTGCCTTACCTTCCTCAGAGAATTTTTGTTAGGATTAAATTAATGCAAGTACAAGGTGTATTTGCTCTTTGAGTCCCACTGGGAAAGAAAGATAAGAAGGTCTGGAAGAAAAATCAGTACTCTACTATTCTCATAAAATTAAAAAGATCTATATAGACTTAACCTCATCATTATTTCTAAATAGGATAGTTTCTTTTACTTATGATTTTGTTTTTTCATATGGAATATGTATATTTGAAAGAACTTTTGATACATTATTGTTTCTAGGTTTATTAAACATTATTATATACTGATAGACTGACAGAGGTCAATGGGGTAGTCAGGGAGAGAGATTAAATTGAGAAAGGTATTTGAGTGGAAGTTAATTTTATAAGCTGTTAGTTCATTGAAGAGTACTTTGGTAGTATAATGACTTTTGCTTTCATATGTAAACATTTACCTGTGGGGATTTGGAGAATCATTCTTGGATAAGGAGAGTTCTTTTTCCTGATGGTAATCACACTAAGGAATATGTGAGTGCTCGTGTAAGTTGGAAATCAAATTTGTAGGACTTCAGTACAGTTTATTTTTTTTTCCTTATTGCGTTATCAATTCCCTCCTGGCTCATTTTTCTTTCCTCACAAAGGGCAACACCATAATTTTTACTCTTGAACTCCATCTTGATCACATTAAGGAAGAAACACAAAGTTTTAGATGAGAGTATATCACGTGGGTATAAGGGAAAGGAATTGGATTCAGAAATCATTTCCACACTTATTAGAATAATATTTATAAAATCCCCATTTAAATAAGAACATTGTATTAGTCTGTTCGGGCTGCCATAACAAAATACCACAGACTGGGTGGCTTAAACAAGAGAATATTATTTCTTGCAGTTTGGGAGGCTGGGAAGTCCAAGATCAAGGTGCCAATGGATTTGGTTCCTTGTGAGGTTTCCCTTCCTGGCTCTTAGAAGACCATCAGTCCTGTCAGACTAGGGCACCACCCCTATGACCTCACTTAACCCTGTCCTGAAGTCCCTACCTCCTAATAATCACATTGAGGGTAGGACTTCAACATATGAATTTAGGAGGAACATGAACTCAGTCCATAACAAACATCATTCCTCTTAAAAACAGTCCAGAATTCCACGGACACAGTTGCAAACCCTGCTTGAGAATTCTAACTGGATTGTGGAGGCCAGTAATCTTTATTGCTCATCTGCTGAATTCGCGTTTGTGTTCACCTGGAGTATAATCTCCCCTGAACTCTGATCTCCTCTTCATCATATCCAGTATATAAGTGATTATATCTATAATCCGCTTAGTTTCAGTTATTTTCAATCTCTACATCACACAGTTTTAAAATTATATTCATTTCATTTTCATCAAAGTTATTTTTGGTTCTCACCTGTTACATTCTCGAATGAATTTGTTTTATTCTACATGTGCATTTTTTTAAAAAAATTATTTATGATTTATTTATTATTTATTTTTGGCTGTGTTGGGTCTTCGTTTCTGTGCGAGGGCTTTCTCTAGTTGCAGCAAGCGGGGGCCACTCTTCATCGCGATGCGCGGGCCTCTCACTATCGTGGCTTCTCTTGTTGTGGGGCACAGGCTCCAGACGCGCAGGCTCAGCAGCTGTGGCTCTCGGGCCCAGTTGCTCCACGGCATGTGGGATCTTCCCAGACCAGGGCTCGAACCCGTGTCCCCTGCATTGGCAGGCAGATTCTCAACCACTGCGCCACCAGGGAAGCCCTACGTGTGCATTTTGATCCTCTTTTTCCCTCAGGTCATAATAACTCCTTGAAATGCTGATAGTTCTCATATCACAGTCTGAGAATGTTTAACTACACCTTTTTATTAGTGTAGACCCTTGTAGTTAGGGTGAGTTTCTACACCTCCTTCTATTGCCTTTTAAAATTGTTTACATAATATTGACTGGTTCTCTTTTATGTTTAGGTCTTCAATAAACTCATCAGGAGATATAAGTATTTGGAAAAGGCATTTGAGGATGAAATGAAAAAGGTAAAAATTCAAATGTAATGCTCTGTTTGCTAAAATGATGAAGAAGGACAAAAATTTTGCTTTTACAGTGATGGTCCAGAAGTACCATGGACCTCTTAAGTTTTTAATAAATGTTCGTTGAATGAAGGAATGAGTATGACAGATCATTAGCTAATAGCTGTAGAAAGAAAACATGATTAGCCTAGAATTTTTCCTTCATGTTTAATGTAAGCCAGCATGCTTTGTTCAAAGGAATAGTTTTACAGAATATGTAATTAGTTAAAGCTTGTGAAAGAGCATAGCACAGCAGCTAATACTCAGTAAAATTCCTTAATTTTAGAAGGTGCAGTTTAGCAAAGGGGATAGAAGCACATCTTTGGAAATAGGTGTGTCTGGGTGTAAATCTCAGTGGTTTTTCTCATCTATAAAATAGCTGCAGTAAAAGTACATACTTTATGGTTGTTGTACTAATAAATGAGATGAGCTGTAAGGTACTTAATACGGTAATTGGCCTCTAATAAGTAGCTGAATAAAGAATAGCACCTTATTAAAGAAGCCCTCTTTTCAGAAACTGCAACATGTTCCTCCTTCTAATTTGTAGCTCCTCTGTATTTATATATAGCAGTCACTACATTAAGTTGTTACAGATTTGTATGCTGCTTTGTCTTCATTTCTGATTTTAGGTATATGCCTAAATTATAAACCAAGGGAATAAAGAAATCATCTACTTTGTTACTTTGTTACTTTGCAACATCTCCTTTGCTGCTTACCTACTCTTACTTCCCTTTGTTCAGAGTGGTTCCATGTATAATGAAGAACATTTAAACAGTAAAATCATTGTTTTAAATTTACATTCTCCATGACTCAACTTTCACACTTAAAAGAATCCTTCAGCATGTATACATACAACTATATGTATAAAGATGTTCATCACAGTATTGAGATGTAACCTGAATGTTCATGATGGGAGATGGGTTAATTAAATTATGGTCTCTCAATAGTGGAATAATATGCAGTCATTTAAAGAATGAGGCATAACCACGTGAATTGATAAAAGAAAATGCCTATGATAAATTGTTGAATGAAAAAGCAACCATTTGGTAGAAGTTTAACCTTAGGCAAGTCCCTTAAATTCTTTGTGCCTCAGATTTCTTTGTCTTAAAGCGAGGATCAAGACTTTTGTAATTTTTAATACACATGAAGTGTTCAGAAGACTATCTGCTTCACTCAACAAGTTTGAGCTATTATCAGTGCGTAATTCAGTAAAAGCATGTGTATATGCATCTAGTTATTTATAAAATATAGACATATATAAGTGCATTTAAAAATCTGAAAGGACACGTCAGACTGTTGTTAATTCTAAGGAAATAGGATTAAAGAGGAGATTACTCACATTTTTATATTATTCTGTGTTAGATTTATTCTACTAGCAGGTATTACTTTTTTTAACATGAAGAAACATTTAAATGGATAAAAGTGGTCCATTATATTGCTAGATGTTTAGAAAATAACAAGTGCTTCATTAAAATAGAGGGATAGATATGACCAAAAAGCTGATGTTAAAGCATTCAAATAAACATCTTATCATTTTGCCTAATAATATCACTCATGTTTTTCTTCTCTTAGTTCATTTGAACCTTGAAAACTTTCTATTTGATTCATTTGATGAACATGCTTTCAAGAATTATTTATTTTTCACAGTGTATCCATTTTTTAAAGAAAATTCTGCTGCAATACATGTAGCATCTGATTTTAATGCTGATTAGTATAATTGAGCAATGTGGATATTAATTTTAAGAAAAGATATAATGTTTACACCATTTTGCTATAATTGAGTTTTTTTTGATGAATATGAGTATATTAATGTGCTTAAACAAGTAGTGTTAATATTTTAATCTTGGGGGCTCTTTTTCATTATTTACTTCAATCTTATTTTAATAATAAGAGAAAGAAGCCAGATTGATATAAAGTATCTATAGTTTTGTCAGTTTTTTTACCCCATTCCTGGGGCTCCCTGGAGCTTTAACCATTGATACCTCCTTCCCTCACTCCCTCTTTTCTTGTGAACTTAGAAAGTGACTTCTTTTTAAATCATTGAGATTTTAATAGGCATAAATTGGGAGTGAAACGGACTCGTTGGTTCCAGTTCTGCCACTTACTCATCATGTAAATATTTGGAGTCACGTAACCTCTCTGTAATGTAATAAATCCTTTAACTGTTGGGAATGGTAAATTAATATAGTCTTACCCACCGCACAGAGCTAATGGAATTTCGTTGGCTGTAAAGCATTTAATAAGCCTATATGATGCCAGTGATTTTTTGTCAGTACAGAGTAATGAAAAAGTCAACAGGGCCCCAATAGTGATATTGGGCCCTGGGGAATCTCAGTAACATGCCTAAGGTCTGTTGAAACAGAGAAAATAGCCGTGGAATATAAATATAATATAGTCAAAGCACTAAGTGGAGGAGGGTTAGGAAGGAGGGCATTCTACAAGCCTGGATACTCTTAGACTTCAAAATGGCAACTGGGGTCTAATCCCCTTTGCTTTGGCTTCCCTTCAACCCTTCTGGGGTTGCTACTTTGTTACTTTCCCTACTGCTGGGATAAGAGGATGGCAGCATGGTGACCCAGAAGGACCCAGACAACACTGTCACCCTCTCACTACAAAATCACAGCAGAGGCCCTTACTCTGCTAGGAACTTTTCTTTATCTTATATCCATCATTTCCTCATCACCAGGGCTGGTGGTAAAACTGTATGATCTAGAAAATACCTAGTTTGAATTTCTTTTTGTTTGTTTGCTTATATATTTTTTATTGTTTTATTTATTTATTTTAACTTTATTTTTTTATTGAAGTATAGCAGATTTACAATGTTGTGTTGAATCTCATTATTTTAAAAGAGGCATCAAGAACCTAGAAAACCCTTTTTTCACTCAGCAGTCTTGTTTTAAAAAAGTTTTATATGCTGTGGGCTCAGAAAAGTATATGCTACATGTCAAAGCTTATTGACTCCTGTTTTTGTTTTTTTGTTTGTTTGTTTTTTGTTATAACCCAAAGAAAATGGGTAGATGTAGGATGAGGATGGTGAGGGGAGCACGCATAGAAGTGAAAAACATATGAAAGGCAATAGTGTATTTCAGAAAACACTTTGTAGTACTTACCCTTTGTCATATACAAAGTCGAATGTAAATTATTTATGTGACCCATTTACATTGTTCTCCAAATGTCTGTTTTCCTTCCCATGAATGTTATCTATAGCTATGTTGTAAGTGAACTTGGAAGAAAGGAACTATGATAAAGCATCCAATTTATAATCGAACATACAGGTGTGTCTCCAACGAATAAGAAGTGTGCTGCGTAAGACCCACCAGTTGTGTGCCGTCTAGCCATGGATGTACCTTGTGTGTTATTTTCCTACTTTGTCCTTTACTTTATAGACATGGTTTCTTTTGTTTGACCCACAGCTTCTCCTCTTCCTTAAAGCCTTTTCTGAAGCAGAGCAGACAAAGTTGGCCATGCTGTCTGGGATCCTGCTGGGCAATGGCACCCTTCCTGCCAACATCCTCACCAGTCTCTTTACTGACAGCTTAGTCAAAGAAGGTATTTATGCTCATTTTCTTACCTGTCAGATGTGAAAAGAAAAGAAAAGCCAAAGATAGAAAAACACCAGTGCCTCTTCTTTTTTTTTTTTTTTTTTTAATAAATTTATTTATTTATTTATTTTGGCTGCGTTGGGTCTTCGTTGTTGCGCATGGGTTTTCTCTAGTTGTGGCGAGCTGGGGCTACTCTTCATTGTGGTGTGCAAGCTTCTCATTGTGGTGGCTTCCCTTGCTGTGGAGCATGGGCTCTAGGCGTGCGGGCTTCAGTAGTTGTGGCTCGAGGGCTCTAGAGCACAGGCTCAGTAGTTGTGGCGCATGGGCTTAGTTGCTCCGCGGCATGTGAGGTCTTCCCAGCCCACCAGTGCCTCTTCTTAGTGTTCTCTACTTCCCACCCATCCTCCATGTAAGAGACTTGTGTGTGTGTGTGTGTGTGTGTCTTCAAACAATAAGAGAATTGTACATGTTTCTTGTAGGCAATTAGGAGAAAAAATATGCACACCTATACAAAGACAAATAAAGAATAATAATAAGCTGGAATTTTTGGTGTAAGACTCAATGCCTAGGTCAAATACCCTGAAATTGATCTGGTCCAAACCATTTCTCTCAGCATAGATGCTTACTGGCATACTTTGTTGGGACAGTGCTTCATTGTGCAGGACTCTTTTGTGCTTTGTGGGACATTTAACCTTTTTGCCCTCAGACACAGAATGCCAGCCTAAAACACCCGCCTCCATTTAGCAGAATAGCCAAAAATGGCCCTTCACATTCCCAGATGCCCCCTTAAACTGTTGTTCATTTCCCTGGTTGGGACCAGTCTTCTGGACTGTTTCCCCTCAAGATGCTGTGCTCAGAAGTTCATTTTGATCACATTTTTCAGATATTCTTTCTGTTTTAGAAGTCCAGATGGCTGCGTCAGAGTTTTGCTTTAATTTTAAGACATTAAGAGTTTGATGGGCATACATACGATTACTTGATTATAGAATAATACAGAAGTGGGCTTTTTTTCTTGCAGGAGGATAATGATATTCAAGTTATAATGCAACACAAAACAAAGAGTTCTTTTTTTCTTAAAAATAAATTAAAAGAGCTTTTGCGAACACGTCGGGCTTCCCCGGTGGCGCAGTGGTTGAGAATCCGCCTGCCAATGAGGGAGACACGGGTTCGCGCCCTGGTCTGGGAAGATCCCACATGCCGCGGAGCGACTAGGCCCGTGAGCCACAATTACTGAGCCTGCGCGTCTGGAGCCTGTGCTCCGCGACAAGAGAGGCCGTGATAGTGAGAGGCCCGTGCACCGCGATGAAGAGTGGCCCCCACTTGCCACAACTGGAGAAAGCCCTCGCACAGAAACGAAGACCCAACACAGCCATAAATAAATAAATAAATAAATAAATTTAAAAAAATAAAAAAATAAAAAAATAAATTAAAAGAGCTTTTGCGAACACATCTGTTTCTTCTTAGAACTGGGTTTTTCTCCTACAAATGTGAAGTCCCAGCCTCATTCATACCTGCAGTGAAATGGGTTATAGTTTCTTGTAGCTGAGAAAAGAATAGTAAATTGAGAGTCAAATGATATTATTTAGAGATTCTCTATAGTTTTCAAGCTCTCTAATTGTTATTAATATATTGTTAATACTATAGCACTTTAAAGTATTCTCCTGAAGAGAATTCATGATCCTTCATGTTTTACTTATGGTACTAGACATTTTATACTAGGAAGACAAGATAAAATGTAAACAGTAAATACTAATTACATCAGATTATCCCTAGTGTTTATAACAGAAAATATTTGCCTTTCTGGTTGTATGAAAAACCTAAATGATGTATACAATTTCTTTTGAAATGTATTAAAAAATAAATTATTAGAAGGATAAATGGACAGATGTCCATTTATGTATGTAAAGCAAATACAGCAAAATATTAACTGTTATAGAATCTAGATGGTCAGTAAATGAGTGTTTATTGTTCAACTTTTCTTATGTTTAAAATTTTTTATGGTAAAATGTTAGAGGGGTAGGAAAGGAGAAGAAAAATACCTTTGTTATGGAAGTGACATAGTACCTATGTCATATGTTTTTTCTTTATACTCCACCATCTCTAGAAACAAAAGTATTAAACATTTCCTTCCCAAATAGGAAAGGATTATGAAATTATACCTTTTCCCCAACCTCCCACCCAACAAATGGCTATGGGGGACCCTCCACTCAGTAAAATCTCAAGTACAAATAAATTTCTCCTATCCTTCCACCAAGAGCCACTTTTAATGTAAAATGATAGGTTTGAGCCTGGTTTTTAGACTCCTAGTTTCAAGCATGCTTTATTTCTCTTACTTACAATGAGGATTACAAGATCTGTTATCTTTATTTTTATTTAATTACATAAATTTATATTATGTTTTATACTGACTTTTGGAACTAATGGTAATGTTAAAAATCCAGGGCTTCCCTGGTGGCGCAGCGGTTGAGAGTCTGCCTGCCAGTGCAGGGGACACGGGTTCGAGCCCTGGTCTGGGAGGATCCCGCATGCCGCGGAGCGGCTGGGCCCGTGGGCCACAATTGCTGAGCCTGCGCTTCTGGAGCCTGTGCTCTGCAACGGGAGAGGCCGCTATAGTGAGAGGCCTGCGCACCGCGATGAGGAGTGGCCCCTGCTTGCCACAACTAGAAGAGAGCCCTCGCGTGGAAACGAGGACCCAACACAGCCATAAATAAATAAAAAAAAAAAAAAAAAAAAAAAAATCCAGGTCAACAAGTTGATAACATAAAATTCTCCAGGTCATATCACAGGTTTTATTGTCACAGACAATTTGGGGGGCTTAGTTTCTCTGCTATTCAAAAGAAAAGAATTGGGTAAAGTTGTTGTCTGTATAAATTATATATTATATATATATATATATCAATTGAATTTGTTTACTGGCAAGTAACTGGAAGACAGGACTCAAATTTGTATACAAGGGCATTTCTTTTTTTCTTTCTTTCTTTTTTAAAAATTTTTTTTTTTTTTGCAGTATAGTTGATTTACAATGTTATGTTAGTTTCAGATGTATAGCAAGAGTGATTCAGTTATATATACACACACACACACACATATACATTCTTTTTCAGATTCTTTTCCCTTATAGGTTACTACAAAATATTGAGTATAGTTCCCTGTGCTATACAGTATGTCCTTGTTTGTTATCTATTTTATATATAGTAGTATGTATATGTTAATCCCAACCTCCTAAGTTTCCCCCCCCACCCGCCCCACCAAGGGCATTTATTTCTTATGTAACAATAAATATAAAAGCAGAGCAGACTTCAGGGTGAACAGCAATATCATTCAGGACTCAGGCATTTTCCCCCATTACCATAGCATCGACTTCATTCCAAGGGTGGACTCCTTAGCCTTTAAAAAGAAGTCTGCTGGTTCATTTATGGCACAGGCTTCTTCATTCAGGTTCAGTGGAAGAGCACTTCTGAACATAGGATAATTTATCTTGCCTTCAGCTGATTGGCTGAAATTGGCCACATGACCCACCCAGTAGTAATTGTTAGGGGATGCTATGGCCAATAAGTTAGATCACTAGACTAATCATTGCAGAAGAAGATGGTGCCAGGGCTGAGACTAATTAGATAGAAGTCACCTGGCCTGAGCAAAATGGGAACTCTCTTAGGAAAGAGGAAAGGAGAATAGACACTGCTTAGACCATCAACAATACTGAAGCCTTCAACTCAGAAAAATCAGTTTAATATTTCAACTACTCCTTAAGTCTTCATTACACAAATGCAACATTAATTTAGAAATCTGGAGTGTTCACAGAAAAGCTATTAGTTATCTGATTATTTATATTGGAAATAAATCCTATTATAAATATGGGTATGTAATTGAGTAGATTCCTGATTAACATAGCTATTTTTAAAATCTCTTTAAAAATATCCAGAAAAGATTTCAGCTTAAAGCAGCACTGCAGCACTAACATTTTTATACCTTAACTCGTGAATATTTTAAAATGCTTTTTACAAAAAGTAAAACTGTAAAGTAAATGATGCATGTTCATCTATAGCTTTATTTATTTATACCAGTCACTGTTAATGTTCTTTCACTGGTATTACTTATCAGCAAATTAGTTGACATGTTGACATTTCAGTTTTATGGCTTATGATTTATTTGCCGTACCTCAGGATCACGGTTAAAAATATGAAATACTGGTGAACCACAGGGTGAAATAGAGGCAAAACACTAGAAGATCCTTGGCTTTGAATCTGGTTTTGACCAAGGTAAAAATAAATAAATTTATGGTTATAACAGCTTGGAATTAGGGAGTCCAACTTTGAAAAGTACTTTAACATTTTTTCCTCTTTTTATGAAAATATTTTCTTGAGTAATGAATAGTACAGTGCCTAGAGAGCTTTCCATTTTTCCTTTGTACCAAATCAAGTCTTTGAGTTATTTAGTCATTTCAGGATACCTAATGGGAAATGTTGCCTTGTATATCATCACAAGTGGTTTTTGTTATAAAAGGTTTACTCTTTTTTTTTTTTTTTAACAGGCATTGCAGCCTCATTTGCTGTCAAGCTTTTTAAAGCATGGATGGCAGAAAAAGATGCCAACTCTGTTACCTCCTCTTTGAGAAAAGCCAACTTAGACAAGAGGCTACTTGTAAGTTGTCTGGGCAAAGGGTTGTATGTTTCATGCTTCTGCCTTGGCTCTGTCAATTGTGATGTAATACATAACAAATGCCCAAGTCTATGTCGAATTGGAACATGGTTCTTTTTATTTCTGTATTATTGGCAGATAGAAACTAATTACAGTTTAATCTTTGTTGCATAAATAAATGGAATGATAAAATTAAAGAGTCATAGGGAATACAGAGACTTTCAAATTTAGAAGTTTGTTGACATAGTGATAACATTTATCACAATTAACTCTTTTGCAGCTAATAACTATAGAAATTTAAAGTTTTAATATGAAATTTAAAGTCACATCGATCCCACCTAATTAGACATTTGTGATTATCTTGGGTCGTAGTTGAATGACACTGTCCTCAAATACACTTTAGTTTGTTAACAAAATAAAAGGTTAAAGAAGATTCCTTGTTTATACTAAGATTCCTTGGAAATACTTAGATATTTAAGAAAGCTAACAAGTTAATAGTAATTTGAAGCTCCCAGTATCATGATTGCTTGATTATATTTTTATGTCTTTTTGTATTTTTCAAAGAAAATCAAGAAACATATTTTGTCCTCATAATTTCTATCTGCTCCCTGTAATTTGTTTCTGCCAGAAGCAGCAGCTGTGTAGATGACAGAGATTGCTTCAAGTGAAATTGCTTTTACAATTTTAGGACAAAGTCTAAAATTGCAAGACATGCTTGCCGTCTTCTCTTTACCTAATTACTTATCTGTTTTCTCTTCCATTGTGTTCTGTGCAAGGGTGTTGATTCATGGGATAATTCCAAATCTGGCTCATTGTAAACTCTTGTATTTTCAATGAGTTAAAATTCCTTTATCTGTTGAGGTTTACCTAAAATAGCCCTGTTTGGGTCTTGGAAGTCTTTAGAATATGATAAAGAAGAAAAATTAAGTCTAGATTCTTGTTAATTTCTGCCACTGATAATACTTTTCATTTAACTTATATTTATTAAGTGCCTGCTCTGTGCCAGGCACAGTCCTAGAAGCTGTGGAGCCAGTAGAGACAGGACAGAAAAATTTCCTGCCTTCATGGAACCTACTCTCTAGCAATGAAGGGTAAATAGAAGTCACAGAAGACAAGTGAATAGGTTGCTGATGTGGGTGGAAGTTCATATGAAGGAATATATTCTTGTCCCTGAGTCTGTGGATTAGCTGTATCTTGGCAAGGCCCCAGCCCTTTCATTCTCGGTCCCAGGCTGAAGGAGCAGCTCCCATCTGGGCTATTCTGTCCTCATGGCAGAGGACAGGAACACAGGTGACTGAAGGGAGATATTCCGGTGCTTTAAAAGCTCACCTTCTTTCGTCAAAAGAAGTCATTGAGAAGCCAGGCTTGGGGTAGGAAGATTTAGTCCACTCATGGGCTACTTCTCCACCTGTGAAGACAGATACAGCAAGGAAGGTCTTCACTGAATACTTGTTTAAGGGAGAAGCGGGGGTGAATTATTAGGAACAAAGATACAATTACAACTTAACCACAAAAGACTCATTTATTTCTTAAAGCATGGTTCCTTAAAGATGCCAATAGGCAGAGCTTGGCTAACTTAATTAGGTTACTTCATTAAAAATTTTTTAATGTATTTCCTTTTTGAAAAACACATATCATTTAACTGTTCTTACTAGGTTTCTTTGTCTACATATGTTTTGAACATGAAAAGCATAGGTAGCAGTTTCTACCAGAAACACCATGAGGACAGGGTGGTTGTGCCTTAGAACCATGCCTGCCTGATATCATGCCCCCCGTCACTGGAAAAGGGAA
The DNA here is from genome assembly GCF_028023285.1 of Balaenoptera ricei. Taxonomy (NCBI): domain Eukaryota; kingdom Metazoa; phylum Chordata; class Mammalia; order Artiodactyla; family Balaenopteridae; genus Balaenoptera; species Balaenoptera ricei. Next base: position 70,664,517 of record NC_082647.1, read on the forward strand.
CAATGATCAAGACATTGGCTAGTAGCTTTTCTAGGAGCTGAAGATATTGAAAGAAATCAAGCAAGCAACCTGTGCCTTTATGGGGCTTACATTCTATTTCAGGGGGACAGGCAATAAACTAAATAAACAATTAAAATACGTGGTATAATAAAAAGTGAAAAACTAAATAGGGAAGCACTGAGGAGTGTCAGTGTGGTATGAGGAGGCCTCTCTGATAAGGTGACATTTGTGTGAAGAAGCGATCTATTTAGATATCTCCAGGAAGAGTATTCCAGGCAAAGGCAAGAGAAAATGCAAAGGCTTTGAGGCATGGCATGTTGTGGACAGCAAGAAAGAGAGAGTATTTAGTAAGAGCAAAACTGTAGGAGATCAGGTCAGAGTCACAGCAGGCCCCCTGTCATCTAAGAACTTTGGCTTTTATTCTGAGTAAGATGAGAAGTTTTTTGGAAAAGTCTCTGCAAAACGTGCATAATGTGATTTTGGGGTCTTAACAGGATCTCTCTGGCTGTTGCATTGGGAGTAGATTCAGGAGCAAGGGCAGAAGTAGGGAGACCTTAATCTAGGGATGAGGTGATAGAGGTTTTTACCTGGGTAGGATTTTTCTAACAAATGCAAACTATGTTCCAAGTTAGTAAAAGTCATGATATGATTTATACTGATTTTAGCTCAGTTTAATCAGAATAATAATTTTTAAGATGTTATGTATCATTCATAAGGACTGTGGTTATAGTTCATAAAAATAAATAAAAAACCACTAGTAACATGTGTGATGATGTCTTACTCTTAACTTTCCATCAGAATTTGCAGTCACATTCTCCCTAAATTGAGTATTGAATGCCGGCACGAGTAACAGAGTAATTATTGCCTTTGGGGTCACACAGCTATGTCCTTAAATATTTCTGGCTGCATAATTTGGGTCAAGCTGCTTAGCCTTGTTGAGACTTAGTTTATTTTTGTAGAAAAATTTCTACTTTTTACAATTATGAGTAAAATGCCCACCACCTCTTGATTCATAGAAGAAACTCAAAATTAAACTAGTTCCCTGCCCCCCCCAAATTTGAAAGGCCTCTTGAATGGTAGAATAAATATCAGTGACAAAATTTCAGTCAGGTATGAAATGTTTGCTTTAACATGAATGTGTGTTTGATAGCTGCTCCCACCAACTCTGTTCTGACATTTTGAAACTGATGACTCAACAAGGCAAATTATGGGATGATGGTACAGAGAATACTGAAATTTGAGTCATGACAGAAGCCATCTGGCTATGTCCCTCTGCTTGGTGGCAAACTCGTTGCAGATCTTTCTTCTGAGATTTTTATTGAAGCCACATAGCCATTGGCCATCTATATATGCAAATCTAACCATCATAAAAGTTTGGATCTATCTTGTAGACTCTGCAGCAGTCTGAAAAATGCGAGAGCTTTGAAAATTGCCTTCCTTTCTTAGTTGGGTGTTGGCGTCACACAGGGTTAGAACATGACTAAGTGTTCCTGAGACTCTGCCGAGCTGTGTAAGGTGAAATGGAAGTGAGGTGAAAATATGAGGGCAGCCATGGTGTGCTGCTCTTTTAAAAAATTTCCAACAGAATTATGTAATGAATTGAAGAGATAGTAGGGCGGATTTAGATTAGATCTCGCCATGAACTTAATTTAGAGCCACCATCGTTAAGAGATACAACAAAAATTCCCTTTAGCTCTGAGCTGTTAGTTTAGAATAATAGCAGCATTTTCCTTAATGAAATGCTGAATAGAAGCCCTTGAGATGATAATAGTCAATGTTGTTTTCCTCATATTATCTCAGATCATTTCAGCATTACTAAAACTGGCTTTGGTCTGTTAACTCATAGTTAAGGAAACAGTGTGGTTAATGATTTCAGTTTTTTCTAGTCAGTTTAAAATAATCCCAACGTTATTCAGGGTTATCATCTTATTTGTACTCAATTTAGCAAATTTAGCTCTGTTTTTGTACATGCTACACTTTGATTAAAGTAAAAGAAGAAGTAAATAGCAGTGCCAAATGAGTGAAACTAGTTTATGTAAGTTGCTTAGCATTTTTTATTCTCTTTCTTTGTCAGATTGCCTAATTTTGGAAGGTACCTTAGCAGATGCTCAAGAAATATATCCGAGATTTATTCTTTTGAAAAACTCAATCCTTCTTCTTTTCTTCCAAATATGAGATACTCTAAGTGCTCTCTTAATATGAAAGTGTTGTTCTTTATGCTTGCTGAAATGTGAATGGCATGTCGTATAACAGTCTCTCTTCTTTTCTCTCCCAGGAGCTCTTTCCAGTTAACAGACAGAGCGTGGATCATTTTGCTCAGTACTTCACTGACGCAGGTCTTAAGGAGCTCTCCGACTTCCTCCGAGTCCAGCAGTCCCTGGGCACCAGGAAGGAGCTGCAGAAGGAGCTCCAGGAGCGTCTTTCTCAGGAATGCCCGATCAAGGAGGTGGGGACCGTGGACTGACATCACTGCAAACCCGTTTAGCGAGACGGATGATGTAGCCTGTGCAGCACAAGCTTTACCTCCCTTAAGGAGACCTCCCTTTGTTTATTGCTATGAACTTGAGGCCCTTTTCATACCATTTAAGTGAGCTCGATTTCAAAGTATCAGACTCCTCCAGGATGTTCCAGAAAATAATGAGTATTTCCACACAAGTGACTTATTTAACCAGGTTGCTATGGTTGTCAAAATGTTTCATCTGTTAAATAGATTTACTCTCCACTAGCAGTATATACCTCGATTTATGGTAGTTTTCCCATTTTATTGCAGATTACATAATATGGTTAAGTATTGGGTTAATATATATAGGTTTTAATTTTAAGACAAAAAAGGGGTGATTTTGCATTCATATCATGGGTAAAGACCAGTTGGACCAGTGGCTCATTGGATCCCACTCATAATAGTTGCGTATTCACATAACGTAAATACTGCCTTTTTGTATAGCTATCATTCATACGGCTATGATTGTATCTTTTTTTTTTTTTTAAGTCCTGCCTGAAGAAAACTTCCTATTTGAACTTTTAAAAACTTTTACATGATAATTCAAAAATTGCATAAAGAGTCCTTTCCTTTTGCCACTTACTCCCAAGTCCCAAATCCTCACTACCTTGCGTGCTCACAGCCTTGCAAGGTACCTTTTGCGGTTTAAGACTGGAGAATTCCAGACCGATGCTGTCCAGCAGGTGGAGTTGTTGGTCCTAAGTCTCATGGCGTTAAGGTCAGCAATATATTCAGTAATCTTTCTCCAAGCAAACAACTTGAACGTGATTTAACATGGGGGAAAAAAAGCAAACCAAATAACGCTGCGATACCTTTAGGTGCAGAGATGTCACCTTTCTTTGCAGCTTTCCCCAACCCAGCTGGGGGACTAGGACTTCCCAGTTCCTTCTGTTCTCAAAGGCTGCTTAACCCACAGCTGACCCCTCTGTACCCCAGGCCAGCAGGAAAGAAAGCAATGTATTTTCATTAAAAAAAAGGAAGGGAGAAAAATAACTGTACTACTCACAAAGTAGTACACGTGAGATATATTGATATTATGGTTTTTAATCACTTCTGAGGCCCTCACCTCTTTTTGTGACTCTATGCAAAAGGAGAAAGACTTTTCCAAACAAGTTTAATATAAGATACACTGTTAGACAGATTCTATTCCATACGATCAGGTTTTAGGATACATTTGCATATTTAAAAGTAATTCTGAAGGGAAAATAGCCTGCTCAGTGTTGCTGCTTTGATATGTATCATATAAAAAAAAAGTCTTTGCACTTTACAGTTTATTTACATGAGGCATGAGGATCATCAAAAGCGATAATTAGGGAAGAGATATGGGAACATATGTATATGTATAACTGATTCACTTTGTTATAAAGCAGAAACGAACATACCATTGTAAAGCAATTATACTCCAATAAAGATGTTAAAAAAAAAAAAGCGATAATTAAAGAATAAATTGCAGAGAATGCCTTGTACAAACCCAAGACATTTTTCAAGAGGTTTAAAGTTAAGGATCGGAAGTAAAAATTCACAGCTCTGTTGCCTTCTTCAAACCCCAGAAAGTCAAGCTGGCTTAAATAATCTTTGCCCTGCTTTACTCAAAGGGGTTCCTGCCTGTAAAAGAATAGCCCCTAAGAAACCACGATTCTCTTTTTTTATTTTCTATTATCCAGCACCTCCTGGCCAGAGATAAGCCTATTACTTTTGGGACTAAAAATAAATCTGCTTTGAGAACAAATCATTGTGTTTTTCCTGCCTCTCGTAACTTGAGAGTATATGCCAGGAGGGGAGGAACTGAGCAGAATATTTGTCTGCCCCTAACCTTTTACTGATCGGGCACAGTGAGAGGGGAACTCCCCATCTGTCTGTTACTCTCTGACTCCTTTTTTTTGTGAAATTTAGGTGGTGCTCTATGTTAAAGAAGAAATGAAGAGGAACGATCTTCCAGAAACAGCAGTGATTGGACTGCTGTGGACCTGTATAATGAACGCTGTGGAATGGAACAAGAAGGAAGAGCTCGTTGCCGAGCAGGCCCTCAAGCATCTGAAGGTACAGGGTCCCAACAGGGCGCAGTCTCGGCTGCAGGCCAACTGCAGCTCTTAACAATGCGATGGATGGGTTCTAATCATAATTCGCCCACACTCAGTCCAAACATGTACTTCCTAGTGTTTTTCTTTTCAAATTTGCCGCTACCTAAAATGTTTCAGGTGTAAGAGCTTATGAAATACCTAAGGGTAAGTTCTTACTAAAAACAATGTCAGAAAATCCACAGAATAGTCATATATTCAGTATTTAAAGGGAAATATAGTCTAACTGTTGGTTCTCCTTCTACATGACAAAAATTCTTAATGAGTATTTTTTAAGTAAACTACAAGCTGACATTAGAATTTGAAAACTGAGTGGTGGAAGAAATCAACTGATTGTGTAAATTGTATATTTTTTGTGGGGAGATACATATGTTTTTGCTTTTATTGTCCTCTCCCTATAAAAGTGTCTTAAGACAAGTGGAAGACTTAGAGCCTGCCTTCAGAGTTTACACTTGAATTGGGAGGTCAACAGGTACCTAGTTTAAACTAGGTAGGATGTAAATTCAGATAACTCTCAGTATTTAGGAGGACAGAGCAGTGAGTAGCCTATGCAGGTTAAGTTGACCAGGGAAGGCTCAGAGGTCGAGTTAAGTGTTGAGCTGAGTAGGTCTTAGAGAAAACAATAGCCAAACATCAACAACTGGAAGCCAAGGTCATCTGGGACGAAGGGAACAGTCTGAACAAAACCATAAAGATGACATGTGAGGGGTCTGGGATGTTTGGGAAGGAGACGCCCACTCTTCCAGTGGCAGAGCCACACGTCAGTGGTGGAGGGGTCACAGCAGCCCTGGGAACCTTTGGAACTTAGGAACTCTGTTTTATTTTCACAGGACCCATTAGACAGACAGAGTAGCATAGCAGTTATCTTTAATATAGTCAGAATTTCATATTTGGTTTCTTTTAGTGGGTACAGTGAGAGAAATCTGATAAGGTGCAGGGATAAAAAATTCATTTTGATTGGTCACAATATTAGAATAAGATAATCCTCAAAGTTAAGATTTTCTAAGCAAACCTCCAGATTATTGTTATGATTCAAGTGGTGTCGGCCCTGCACCTCCCACGAAAGTAAATGGTTTTACTCCCCACTTCTGTTCCAGCAATACGCTCCACTCCTGGCTGTGTTCAGCTCCCAAGGCCAGTCAGAGCTGATCCTCCTCCAGAAGGTTCAAGAGTACTGTTATGACAACATCCATTTCATGAAAGCCTTTCAGAAGATCGTGGTTCTTTTTTATAAAGGTGTGTATCCATGTCGTCCTGCCACTATGTTTCTATGTTTTGTTGAAGCTTTTTGAGGGACAGAGTAGGGGGTGAGGCAGAGGGGGAAATAGGTTAATGATAGTCTTTGAGTTTTAGTGATGCAGCCATATTATGTAGAGAGAGAAGGTGCAAACACCATAGACATGCGTGGCCTCAGGAACCAGCCTGATGAGGACCCTGTACACTTGTCACTGGTGGAAATTGCTAGAAGACTGGTGATGAACTAATAATTTTGGTGGGGAGGGATGCTGAAAAAGACTGTAATTACAAAAAATAAGGTCTGTTTTTGAATTGTAAGGATTAGTTATAACAACGTTGATTACCAAATGTTTACGTATAGTATGTGCATACCTTTTCAGATGCCATAAAGCTGAGTTTAAAACTACTGAAATAATTAGCTTTTCACTTTGTATTTTAGTTATTTGGCCCAGCCATTCTCCTGTTTTCCAAGGAAATGGCTATTTTTAGAACTTCACATTTACTGTCTTGTTATTGTATTTATAAGGATTAGGTTGCCATGACAACTGGCACAGCCAGTTTATTAAAAATGAATGCTATTAGGGTTTTTTTTTTTTTTTAACATCTTTAGCTAGTAGGGTTTTAACTGATCTCAATCTCTATACCTATAGTATATAAAAAAAAATGATCCTGGACTCTTCTTTGGTCTAGGTTTTTGTAGTTTTATGAGGCGGGGGGGAAAGGAGCACTTAAAAAATGATACGTTTTGAACATTATAAAATGTTTATTAGCAGTTACTGCTATCTTAAATGGCATAACACAGAAAAGGCTAAAGTATAAATTAATACCAACCAACTGTTTCTTTGCTTTTTGATGTGTTCTTAAATTTGTCTATTTTGAATGACAAGTTGGGCATTTGGAATGTAAAAATTTTACGTTACTGATGACTAGCTATTTTTAAAATGTTTAATAGCACTTCACTAAGAGTTTTAATTGGCTCTCCAGATTCTTCAAATGCATACATCTTGCCCACAAGGGTGTGGGTGATCTTTTGCTTTCTCAGCACTAAGGTATTTGGCACAATTTTCATTATCAGTGGGAGACTGTGATGACTGCCAAGTCCCATTTGAAATTCAGTAATAGGTGTTTTTCTGTGGCCAGATCTGAACTGACCCTCTTGGATGTGGTCATGAGATAGCAATGTCTTAAGTCTAGGTGACCCATCAGAACCAAACCCGCAGGTCCTATGGCCAACCCACCTGTGGTACCCAGGAGCCAAGAAAGAGAAGCAGCCCCCCGCAGCCAGTGGCCATTCTGTCCACACCGGCCACAGCTGGCTCCATTTTAAACTGGTAGAGAGGCCTGTGGGATAGGTTTCACATTCGCTTCACGAGTGGTCAATATTTTCCACTACAGAAAAGCAAACTGTTTATAAACTAGCTGCCTAAACACATAATTTCCTTCCTTGTTGTTGAATAGCCAACCCAGCCAAACAGTGTCTCTTACCAAATCCTTGTTTTTAACTGAGATGTAGTTGTTTGAGCCTCGTCTGCAGCAATACCTCATTTCATTATTATACTTAATTCAAACAAACAAAAAATAAACTGCTTTTTATCAGTAAAGGCATGTAAGTGGCATATAAACTATCAAAATCCTATTCTTCAAATTTCTCATTTTAACCATTAATGAATGCCAGCATCCTTCCCCATTAAACTTTTTATAACAACTACTAACAGCTAGCAAAACTGATTGCTTTGAGTTATTTCCTATTCTTCAGCCCCAAATGCTAAGGAACAGTGACCTGAAATTATAAAATAACCAAGCAGTGGGCGCTGAGAAGTAAAAAGAAGAGGCATTAGCTCTTCCTTAGGCCGTTGATTCACTAGGTAGTCAGCTTTTAAGTAGATTGTTTCAGTTAGTAAGGTCTGTGGCAAGTATGAGCAGGCCCAAGGGAACACAGGAGGATAAGTGTCAGTAACAGTTTTATTCTGACTCAGTTATTTGGAAATGAAATCAGGAAGCTTTTACAAATGGAAACCTAAACTGTATCACTGAAAAGTTAAAACTAAATGTCATTTTCTAGGTAATTTCATAATTTTCCACAAAATTATACATACAGGCTGGGTTTTTTTTTAGTAAAATAATTGCATTTTTTCTCTTGAGAACATGGAACCCCCAAGGAATGATTGTTCCATACTACTGTTAGGAGAGTTACTGTGTTTACCTTCCTTTTTGAATAGTACTTTTTACTTTGACCTTATTTCATCCAACAAACACTTGTGCACCTGGAGACATATATTTCATTTGTTTTTATGAGGATTTGGGTGCTCTTGTTGTGTATTTCATATGCCTAGGAAGGCTTGAGGACAGCATGTATTAAAGCACTCCTTTCCCAGTGCTCGTGTGCATGTGACTCACCTGGAGAGCTTGTTAAAACAGATTCCCCAGGGATCCTGATTCAGTGGGTACAGCATTGGGCCCGCAAATTTGCGTTTTAACAAATTTCCAGGTGTTGCTGTGACTGTTCATCCGGGACCACTGGTCTAAAGGGTATCGGATGCCAGAAGTGACAAATCCCATGAACTGTGGTAACATGGTTACGATTATACTTATCATTAATTCCATACACACATATACATTTTACAAATATCAGATAGTGTCTTGTTTGTTTCTTTTATCTAGTGATGTGGATCCGTTGACATTTTGCTTTCAAGCAGGTTTTCAAAAATGTAATGGAAATCATTTCTTCTTTTTAAATATCACATTATTCACTTTCTAAAATAATTTTCTTTCTTCCTGAAGCTAAGTACCATAGTCTCAGCATGTAGGTCTGAAAAATATATAACTACCTTCTCAAGTACCATTGGTATCTCTATCATGGCTTTTATTGTTTGCAGATATTTCTTAGGTTAAGTTCTGTTCCTCACGCACATTTTTCTAAAAGAAGTTTCTTATTCTTGTTCTAAAAAAAGGTTATTTGCCTTCTCACCATATAGTGCCAGCTTTCTTAAGGTAAATTATTTTTGACTTGTGTCCCTATGTGACACTGCTAATAAAAAGTACTGAATTTTCTAAGTTCCAAGTGACACAGTTTTCAACTTAAATATTTAAATAACTAACGTTACCTAAAACTTTGCAGTTCTCAAACCACTTTTACAATATTGTCTCTTTGACCCTCATGAAAACCCAAATTTTGAATTATAACTCTACACATTGAGACATATTTAGTTTTTCTCATCAAGTTCATCGATTTGTGCATTATACATTTATTGAATGCAAACTAGATGGCAAGTCTTATGTTATTAAATGCTGGGAATGAGATGATGAACAAAATAGTCCTTGACTTCCTAGATTTCAGAGTGTAGAAGAAAATCAAGAATCATAATCACCCTGTCAGTGGCTAAAATAAGGCTCATACAGATAGAGACTGATGAGGAGTGAAAGGATGATGGAGGAGGGGCCCCTAGCTCAGAGTTGAAGCTAACTTGGAGAAAGAAAAAGGAAGCCTCTCAAGGGACACAAGTATTTCACCAGAGATGATGAAGAAGTTGGCCGCATCGAGGGGAGAGAAGTGTACTGTAATGTGAGGGGGCTCTGTGCAATTGTAGAATGTCTTCCTTTCTTGCTGTACTTTTACTGATCCTCCGTATTCCTAGTATGCATTTTGGGAGATCACAACACTTTGTCATCTTCATCTCCCAGTTATAATGAACTCCTCTCCCTACTTTTCCTTAGTGGGAAAAAAAAGTTCTCTCTCTTCTTCATTTGTCAAGGAGTTCCTTCCTTTTTAGATTAGACTTTTCCCTACACAAAAGTCGACTTTCTTTTTGGTGTTCGTGCTTTGCCTCAAAGTTGCCCTGTGTAGGTGCTTATGTCCCTTCTTTATTATTTATTCCCCTGGGACTAGAAATTTGGTCTTGCAGCAGGTGTTTATTACTAAATTAGGTTCTTCTAAGAACTCAGCTCTGCACAGTTTGTCTGATTTTCAGTGGATGAGACATCCTATAAGTTTTACCGATCATGTATCGTCCTTTTCACAAGCACAGTCACTGACAAGGATTCTAGTAGTTGCATGGCCTCTTTCGGCCTCTGTGGGGCAATAAAACTCTCAACCTTCAGAGAATGAGCTCTGAACCTTCAGAAGGAAAACCTGAGACAAAGAGTATCGCTAAACTACACTCTCTGTTGCCTTTCCAACCTGTACATTGTGTCATAACATGATTCATTAAGGCGAGGAGAAAAAAGAGAATTTCTCTTTACATGTTTAATTCTATGTTTTGTTTTATAACATTAACAATAGCAGTTATATAGTACATGCATATAATTTATAAAACAAAAGATACACATATGTTGTGTGTACACACTCAGAATTGTCTTACTGATAGGGGAGCATGATCAAAACAGTTTGGAAATTATTGGTCTAAATCACAGGCATTTTAAAGATGTCATAAAAACAAATTATATAAACGGGACTTTAAAAATCCATGTTTGAGCTAATTAGCATTCCTGAAAGATTTCTGCAAAGCCATCTTACCCAGTAACAGGTCACTTCCTTGAGCTGTAAGGCATCTGCTCCTCATTGCTATGGAAACTGGACTTTGATGGCAAGAGGTAGGAGAATCCTTTCATCATTGTGAGTGGGGAGTGTGGAGCTGGAAGCACAAGAAACTGAAAGACTGGAAGCTAAGAGTAATTCCTTAGGGCTCCTGATTATAATTTTTATGTCTAGTGCTTATATATGAATAAATCCAGACTTCCTTCTTCCTTTGCAAAATGTAGTGTATTTAATGACCAAAATAAAAAATAAAACAAACTTTATATTTTCTAAAACCAATCATGTGCATTTTTAGTCAATTTGACCCCTTCAATTGAATCCAAGAGCCAATTATTAATTTTAATAAAACAAAGTTTTTGTTATGAAAAGATCACTGATGTTTTGAATGAAACCAGTATCAAATCATTTCTCTTGTTTTCATAAGTTAAAGGTATATTTTAACTGCAAAAACATCATTAGAATGATTTATCAGCATTTGCAATGGATTGGGCAGGCGTTGGGGACAATAATAAATCCTTTTTATCTGTTTTCCATCTCATTTCCCACACCAAAATCCCAAAAGATAACCTATTAGAACATTGGCAAAGTCTGTAGGCTATTTTTTTCATATTCCCCTTTCTATTCTTAACATTAAATATTCTAAATTAATGGTAACTTGAGGGTATCAAGGCATATTTGTGGAATTTAGAGTTCTAGGTAATAGTTAATAGATAACACTTTTTGTTTCTCTCCTAACAGTGTACAAGGAAAACATTACTCATGTGATTTAGATATTGTGCTGTGGGAAAGTAAATTTAGGAATTAGCGATAGAGTAATGTAGAACTTTGGATTATGTGTGTATTGGTCCCATGGTACACCCAGGAAGCTCATCATTATATTTAATTATTAACATTATTATTGCATCCTGTCTACATTTTTTTCATTTGCTTTTTTTTCCTCCTAAAGTAAATCGCCTTAAAAGACCAGTCATTTGTGGTTGCTGCTTAATCAAGATGTGTTTGCAGTTGGTGGCAGGACACAGAGTGTTCTGAAATGCTAGAATTGCTGATTCATTGGCAAAATTACAAAATAACCTAGTTTCCTACCAGCAAATTAGCACTGTGAGATTTTCAAGTCCCAGTCCCATCACCATCACTACCCTAACTACTAAAATACATAGGGCACTGCGCTATATGGAAATAAGCTTGGTTCTTGTCTTCTGATAAGTTTCAATACGAATTTCTTTTATAAAAGAGCTTTAATATTTGAAGTGATTGCTTTCTATTAAACTGTAAGACATGAAGTTGCTTTAAAACATGACATGTATGTGGTAACTTTGAAACCTTTGATTGGAAATTGCAGCTGATGTGCTGAGTGAAGAAGCGATATTGAAATGGTACAAAGAAGCACATGTTGCCAAAGGCAAAAGTGTTTTTCTTGACCAGATGAAGAAATTTGTTGAGTGGTTACAAAACGCAGAAGAAGGTATGATTCCATTTAACAACTCGGGTGACCATTTAGCAAATCCTTTCTCACTATAATTCAAAATAGCTCCCCCCTCCACAGACTTTTCTTGCCTTCCTAAAACTAAAGTTCTGAGGCGTGTTCCATATCAGACATTTTGTCCACCTCTTAGCCTTCCTTTCTGAATCAAGGCAATGAAAATTTCTGCAAGATAAACAAAACAAAAACAAAACCTCTTAAATTATCCCTAATTTAAGGGACAAAGAGGAAGAAATAATCAGCAGCTGTGAAAGGAAAAAAAATACATTTGGCTTAATCACATTTATGGGATTATATCGATTTTTCTAGCACCTTTACCAGTTGACTGGTGTTTAAAATGGCAATACAAGTTGGAAGAACAATAATGATGAGACATAATCCAACTAAGCATGAAAAGTTGCAGATCCAGAAAAATATAAATAGTTTTAGTCACCAATAATATTTCTGAGCACGTTGCATTTTTAGAAAGGTAATTTCGTTTAAAAGCAAAAAGGAGCAAAAGTTTGCTGCCTGCCCTCATATATGACTCTCTTACCTAGTAAATGGATGCCTCGGCAAAAATGTCTTTTTTAGTGGGGGAGGGAGATAGAGTAGAAACTCTTTCATGACCTTATTTAACTGTGTCTCAGAAGAAATGACCTGACTTTTCTCTTTCTTCTCTCCTAGAATCTGAATCTGAAGGTGAAGAAAATTAGACGGCTCAAGAAGCACAATACCTAGGTCACCACACAACACTCTTACTGGGAATGCTGAACCATTTGAGAAGAGAAACTTGGCTTCTGTTTTCACAAAGGGAAAAAAAAAAAAATAGGATAGGCTTCCCTTGTGCAGAGGGGGAAATGGTTTTTGTTTTTGTTTTGTTTTTAAATGGAGCCCTGAGGCATCAGCTATTATACTTGGGACTCTACCTCTCACTCACTATATGCTAACTTAAAGCCATTCAGCAGGGAGTCCAGCAGGTGTCTGAAATTAAATACTCCACAGACCCCTCTTTTTTAGCTGTATTTTTCAGGTACTGTGTGGTGAATGCCCCACTGGTGTCTATTACAGGGCCGCTTTGGTAGTTGTGTATCTGCTCGTGTATGTGATTTGACAAACCAGTTTTTTAAAATAAATGGCTTTTTAAAAATCTGGGCTTATATTTTCAGAGCTTTTATTTCTTTACTGTCCTGACTTCTTACACAGATGACATTTCAGTGTTAGGCTTTTTTTTCCCATCCAAAATGCTGAATTGTTCTTGTCTATGGAAACCCTTCTGTTCCTTTTATCATCATAACTAATGCACTTCACTTATCTTTGTAGTGAAATAGAAATCAACCCCAAAATACAGGCACATAGCAGTAATATCAGGAAGTGATATTATTAGTAATAATTATTATCTATATACGAGAATGTCATTTTCATTACACAGGAAATAATAAGGACAGAATAACTGCAGCCAAGAATGACTGGAAGTCATAGGATAAAGAACTTTAAAAGTATTGACTCGGGCTTCCCTGGTGGCGCAGTGGTTGAGAATCTGCCTGCCAATGCAGGGGACACGGGTTCGAGCCCTGGTCCACGAAGATCCCACATGCCGCGGAGCAACTAAGCCCGTGAGCCACAACTACTGAGACTGCGCTCTAGAGCCGGTGCTCTGCAACAAGAGAAGTCACCGCAATGAGAAGGCCCCGCTCACCGCAACTAGAGAAAACCCTCGCACAGAAACGAAGACCCAACACAGCCAAAAATAAAAATAAATAAATAAATTAATTAATTAAAAAAAAAAAAAAAAAGAGAGTCTTACTTTAAAAAAAAAAGTATTAACTCATCTACCCCAATATGGTACACTGCCCTGGAGATGAAAACCACATGGTACTCAACAAAGACAATTCTAGAATGCATTGCCTTTATAGCATAGTCCCTTGAGAGAAAAGCAGGAAACCGAAGGGAGGGGTATCTGATTTCTTCCAGTCCCTCGGTTCATGGCAAGCCTCCATCATCTACCTACCCTTCCACCTATCTAAAAATTAGAACTATGAAGTTAAACGGTAGTCACGTTACAGAGTGCCTATTTAATGTGTTTATTTAAAGTGAAAAAAATGAATAATTTTCATTGAAAACAAAGTTGGCAAACTAATTTGACAAGTGCTGACTGCCAATTAGGATACGTGACAGGCACACCCTGTAAATCAAGTTCAATCCTCATCTCCGATGTTTTGACGAATATACTTAAAGATAAAATAATGCAAATTACATTCAATTTGTAATAAAAATGTTATATGTCAACTTTTATGTATTTTATATTTAATTTTATGTCAGTATGTTCCCCTTCATTTTAGGGGATCGTGTGTAAAACATGCGAAGGGCACTGCAGTAGAGGATATTTGACTTTGCCCCGCTATTTCCAAAGGGTCCACACTAAGACCTAGAAAAGCAGTTGTCCAAGGTCTTAGAGTTAGTGACCAAGATGGAACTAAAGGTCCCACTTCTGAGTCCCACGCCTTTGCTCTTTTTTTCCTATATTCTGCTATCAAAGTATTTATGAGAATGTAAGTTTCTACAGTTCAAAAATTTTTTCAGCTAGCACTTCTATTGAATAAACATCTGGGAAATCAATTTTGTAGCCTATAAACTATAGGAATTGTAGAATACTAATACTTATCTTTTCTAGCGCATAATATTTTTCCCAAACGAACTTAAGATAGTGATTTTCAGGTAAGCAAGCATTGGGGGAGAGGGAGAATGCTTATCAGCAAGAACTTAATAACAATCATTCAACCAAAGCCCCTTCTTTCTCTGAAAGACAAGTGTCTCTTTTTCTTTTTAAAAATAAAACTTGCCCTAATTATAAAAGTAATTACATTAGTTATCTATCGCTACACAACAGATTATCCCCACATTTAGCAGCTTTAAACAACAGATGTTTATCCTATCAGTTTCTGTGGTCCGGATCTAGGAGCAGCTTACCTGGGTGGCTTTCAGCTCGGCCTCTGCTGAGGTTGCAGTCAAACTATTGGTTGGGAGTGCAGTCCTCTGAAGGCTGTAGCGTCTGCTTCCAAGCTGACAGCGGTTGTATGATCAGGCCACTCAAGATGCCTGCTCTCTTGCTCTCTCTACATCCCCTGCTCAATCAGTCCCTGCCTCACATGACTGACCTTCCCTCCTAATCATAGTGTCTAATCAGTAAATGCCTACTTGACCTTGGCCCCAGCTGGTGATTGTTCTGATCTTTAGATCCGAACTCTACTAAGATAGTTTGAAAGGGGCGTGCCCCTCAGGTGGTCTCCCTGGTAACCAATGAGCCAACCTGACATCAATTCCCTCTATAACTGGTAACCTCCCTCTCCCCGTGGTACTGAAGACTGTTGCCGCGTCTTGCTCTGGTGTCCTGTCTGCCGTCTGACGCATACCGTGGCGTGTCACTCCAGGACTTTGCTTCAGACAAGTAAGATCCCCCATCCTTTAAACCATTAATGTCCCTGTTGCTGCCTCGGGGCTCTGTCTTTGGTCTTGAGGCTGGGGGAGTACAGGGCTTGCCAGCCTGTGGGGTGTAGCCCAGCAGCAGTGGTTGGTGGACCTCAGTTCCTCGCTGACTTTTAGCCAGAGACTTGAGTTCCTTACCACAGTGTTCTCTCCTTAGGCTGCCTGAGAGTCTTCATGGCCTAACAGCTGCTTTTCCCCAGAATGAGTGGTCTGAGAAAGCGAGCCCTGGGAGGAAGCCATCTTTAATAACCTAATACTTGAAATGACCTTCCATACATCCCATCTACACATTCTTTGGGCCACACAGACCAACCCTGGTACAATGTGGAAGGGGTCTGCCTGAGGTGTGACTACCAGGCGGTGGGGAGAATTGAGGGCCATCTTGGAGGCTGGCTACCACAGCAGTACGAATCTACATACTAAAATACTTCCTGGCTAGGTTAAAACTGTATGTCAACCATATAGTTTTTCATCTGGATAGATTAAAACTAATGTTAAAACAATGAAAGCACAAAAGACAATTTGGAAATATCTTTATAACTGTGGCGTGGGAAAAGCATGACACAAAAGCCAAAAAAATCTGATTATAAAAAGTTAACACTTTTTCTCTGTATTGAAAGATATGCATAAGTCTTGGGCAGGGGTGGGAGAAGGAAAGGGGAAGGAGAGTTTTTTTCTTTTTAATCTGTATACTTGGATTTCTTTAGAAAGAGCATGCAATATCTTTATAATTTAAAAACTCATACATGTTTAATTTGGAAAATATAGAAAAGCTTTTGGAAAAAACTAAACATCACATAGTATTCTGCCACAGAAATGAGAACTTCTAATGTTTTTATATTTTTACAAATACGGTTTTGCTTAATTCTTTAAAAAATTAAGTCCATTCTGTACCAGTTCTTTTATTCTGCTCTTTATTAAGTGGTATTTAATACTACATCAATAACTGTCCTTCAAATACGTGATTTTAAAATATATATAATTGGTATGGATGGGGCATAGTTATGACTATGTTCAATATAAGGTATTTTATAAATTTTTGCTTTTAAAAATAGCCATTTAAAATATTCTTACATAAGTCTTTGTTCATCTTATGGTTATTCAGAAAAAAATAGAAATGGAATTGGGGTCAAGGAATTTAAATAATGTTAACACAATGTGGTCTTATTTTCTGAATTTGCAATTTATACATTTGAAGGTATTTAACTCCCAGGCAATATCATTTCAATAAGAAATTGAAAAATTATCTGTTAACCTCTAAAAATATGAAAGTTTTAAAATTCTGGAATTCAGATCCAATTTGTAAAATTCTAGAAGTGGGGAAATTAAAATATTTCATTGTCAAGCCAAGAAAAGCAGCAGTCTGGAAACACATCAGGTCCTACATGGCTATAGACTCATCTGGTTTGAGCCAAAGTGGTGTCCCGGACTCAGTTGATTCAGCGTACCTGACCTCAACTTCTCCCCGCTAACGGCGATTATTTCTTTACACTCTGTCTTTCTGAAAAATGATAGGCTTCAATGTTCCTCCTGACAGATGCCTTTAAACTGCCATGGCCCTCAACTTGTGGAATAGATGGAAATAAAATATTTCTTCCATGAAAACTTTTTAGAGCGAATCTTTGCGTCCTTAAAGACTCTACACCTTGGTTTTGTGTATGTTTCAACTATATATTGATGTACAAGAAAGAAAAACGCATAGTCTATGGATTGAATAGAAATTAAGCACACCTGTGGGAGCAGTGCTCAAATAAAGAACGTAAACATGAGCAGAGTTCCAGAAGATGCCGCCTCCCAGCCTCCACTTCTACCACCTCGAGGTAAATCATCATCCTGAGCTCTGACAGCATAGGTTCATTTGGCCTGTGTTTGAGGTGACTGCATGCAGTATTGTTTCGTTTGTGCCTTCTTTTATTCGACTTTACTTTGTTTCGTTGTCTTTTTTTGTGTTTAATTCTTCTCTGGTATGTGATTAAGCACACCTGGTCAATCTATGAACAATAATATGCAGCTCTTTCAGCAAGAACATAAGAAACATGAGGACACTATTTTTTTTTAATTTATTTATTTTACTTATTTATTTTTGGCTGCATTGGGTCTTCGTTGCTGCGCACAGGCTTTCTCTAGTTGCGGTGAGCAGGGGGCTTCTCATTGCGGTGACTTCTCTTGTTGCAGAGCACCGGCTCTAGAGTGCAGTCTCAGTCGTTGTGGTGCACAGGCTTAGTTGCTCCGCGGCATGTGGGATCTTCGTGGACCAGGGCTCAAACCCGTGTCCTCTGCATTGGCAGGCGGATTCTTAACCACGGCACCACTAGGGAAGCCCCGAGGACACTATTTTTTAATGAACCAAAATGTTGCACTATTTTCTTTTGGCACAGAGAATAATTCCTAGGTGCATGTCTGCTTATCAGAGATAGTTTTGGAGTGCATATATTTCCTCATAGTAGTTATTACGAAAAAGAAAATTATGCCTGCCTTCTCTGAAGGAGTAGTCCCATTTGATATGGGCAAGATAGATTCTTTTTTTTTTAAAGGCTTAAGGTTTAACAAACTTTTTTTTTTTTTTTTTTTTTTTATTTATTTTTGGCTGTGTTGGGTCTTTGTTTTCTGTGCGAGGGCTTCCTCTAGTTGTGGCGAGCGGGGGCCTCTCTTCATCGCGGTGCGTGGGCCTCTCACTATCGCGGCCTCTCTTGTGGCGGAGCACAAGCTCCAGACGTGCAGGCTCAGTAGTTGTGGCTCACGGGCCTAGTTGCTCCGCGGCATGTGGGATCTTCCCAGACCAGGGCTCGAACCCGTGTCCCCTGCATTGGCAGGCAGACTCTCAACCACTGCGCCACCAGGGAAGCCCAAGATAGATTCTTTAATCAAATTAGAAATTCTTGTGGCTTCAGTTGGGTGTCCTTGCTCCCACACTTTGCTTTTGCTGCTGTATAAGCAGAGGAGTAGAGAAATGAACTTGGAATTGGTTGGCTTGAACTTGGAGGCACCATTTTGTCATTAATAAGCTGTTTAACTTAATTAGCAAGTCACTTAACTCTTGGTATTTACTTTGCTTAATTGTAAAATAAGGAGCTGGACAAGATCAGTCCTTAAACTGGGTCTTCATCGTTCAGAACATCCAAAGTTCAAAGCAAAACTGTTTTCATCAGCTTCTCAGATTCTTAGGTCTGGGACCTAAGAAAGGTAAAATATAATGAGGCTAGATTGCTGGTTCTTAAATCTCAGCATGCATCAGGACCACCCAAGGAACTTAAAATTGATTGTTGATCGCACCTCCCCGCCTCCACTGAGTTTCTGACTCAGTAGGTCTGGGACAAGGTCTGAGGACAACTTCTCGGTGATAATTGATTCCTCTGGTGTCAGGGCCACACTGAGAACCACAGAGCCAGATGGTTGCCAAGGTCCACTCCTGTGCTGACTTGTGCAGTCCATTAGGTCTTCAATAAAGGAGGTGGGTTGTATTTTGGTCATCACTGTATCTCTGACTGCCATTCAGCATAGCTTCCAGGAAGTTGGTGTTCAGGAAATGTTTGAATGAATAAATGAACAAATGTGTATTAAGAATTCCTTTTTAAAGGGTTCATCAGAAATTCATCCTAATGTGTTCCTATACCTTCTTTAAAAATTTCAGCATTGGGAACACAGCCTGACTGCTAGCTACTTGGTGAGAATTTGGATTAATGTGCTGGATAGAAATCCATCATTATTGATTGTATCATTCTCTGAAACAGAGCCAATAAAAGGTGGGGCTATAATTTATAAAATGATCTGACCCTATCATTTATTTGTTTCTAAAAGAAGCAAAAATATTTTCTCATGAGGATTGTTTAGCCAGGCTCTGCAACAGTACATTTGTGTATGTTGACCACACAGTGTTGACCAACTGTGAACCCCTCAGCCTACGGTCTCCAGAACAGAGCCTACGGTCTCTTAGAACAGGCCTAAGAAAGGGAAACACTCACTGGGCTAGATCATTAGTTTTCAAACTTTATCGTGCATCAGAATCACCTGGAGGGCTTGTTAATTGCAGATTGTTGACCACAGTGCCAGAGTTTCTGATGCAGTACACCTGGGCTAAGACCTGAAGATCTGCATCTCTAACAAGTTCCCAGGTCATGCTGCTCCTGCTGAACCAGTGACCACAGATTGAGAACCACTGGACTAACTGGTTTCTAAACCCTTAGGAATAGGCATGTTGAAGCAACCCAGCCTCACAGAATGGGAACTTGATTTAGACTAACTCAAAAGCTATTGAATTTCTATAATTTCTTCCCTAGCTCTCTCAAGCTCCTGTCTCCTCTGTATCCTTAAGTATTCTTAAGAGGTATGAGAGAGTTTGAAACATTTCAACTCAGACAGTCTTGACTTCTTGCAATAGAAAAAATCCTATTGAGTAAATGCTGGAACGTTTCTTAACATTCTCTTTCCCTTTGAACAGGAAAAGCCAATGGTTTTCTCAGTGTAGACCCCAGACCAGCGGCATCAGCATCACTTGGGAAGCAGCTAGAAATGGAAATTGTCAGGATCCACTCCAGACCTGCTAAATCCAAAACTCTAGGGGTAGACCCAGCAATCTATTTTAACAAGCGTCCCTGGTGATTCTGACCCATGGTTAGGTTTAAGAACCACTGACCTAACTTAAACTTCAGGTGTCAGGTTATCTTGAAACACATCCGTAAAAGACATAAGGGTAGGAGGAAAATTAGAACAAAGGCAGGACCAAGCTTTGGCACAAGATAAGGGGTTACTGAGACAATAGATTTCACTACTCTTGAAAGCTGAATCAGAGACTGAAAAATATCTCTGAGGGCAAGCTGACCTGGAATGCTTCAGGGAGGTGTTTTTTTTTTTTTTTTCCTTCTTCTTTGCTAATTTAGGAGAATAAAGGATGTCAATGCCCTGTAACTATATAACTCAGACCAAGCTATGGAAGTGGCTGTTAGCTAATATGAACTCATTCCCAAGTGCACGGCCTTCTGAAAAGTTATAGTTCTTCTAAAAACTGTTTTTTTCTCAATTTCTTATCTTCTTACTAAGCAATGAAATGAAAATGTATTTGGGGTTTCTTTTTTCTTCTTTACAGTAGCTTACCATGGATAAGTACAGCAGCAGGTTTAGTAGGAATAAGCAGCACATTTTCTAAATACAGTAGAATCTGGAAGATGAGTATTCTCAAAATAGACTTCTGGATAATAGAGAGGAACATAGGGGCAACAGAGTAGGGAAAGATGAATTTTATATGTACATGCATATGGGGTCTAGATAGGAAGATTACATTTAGGCTAACTGGCTTGTAAACAAAAGATTTTAAAATTCTGATGCCATATTAATACCGAGGATAAAATAACAAATGAAATTTCTGATCATTTATCTTTCTTTTGGCCCAAACTTAGTTTTCCATGGATTTTAGAGAAGCTGTTTACTTTGCCAATACAGCCTCTAGTCTTCTGTTCACATCAAGACACATCATAGCTCACGCCTGTTGATTCTGTTCACATCAATTCATATCATAGTGAATGCTAAATGGCTTCTGAAATATTATGAACTGTGACAATGGCCCATGAACTATTTACAAGTGCATTTTAAAATTTCCAGATATTTGAGTTTTTCTAACATATTATTGTTGTTGCTTTCTGGTTTAATTTCATCGTGGTCAGAGAACTTGCACAGTATGATTTCACAGCTTTTACATTTATTGAGGCTTGTTTTACAGTCCCACATTTGATCTGTCTTGAATGTACCACATGCTCTTGAAAATAAAGTGTAATCTACAGGTGTTGGATGGAATGTTCTGTAAACATCAATGAGGTCATTGTGGTTGATGGTGTTCAGAGATTCTGTCTTTAATGATTTCTTTGCCCAGTAGTTGCATCAGTTGCTGAGAAAGGGGTATTAAATAAACTGTCCATTTCTCTCTTTAATTTGACCTATTTTGCTTCATGTGTCTGGAAGCTCTGTTATCAGATGCATACATATTTATGATTATTATGTCTTTCTCATGAATTGGCTGATTTTTCATTAGAAAATGTCCCTCTTTACCTCTAGTAATAACCTTTGTCTTGAAGTCTGCTTTATCTGGTGGTACAGTCACTCCACCCTTTTAAGGCATACTATTTGTTGGCATATCTTTTTTCATTCATGTCCTTTTCAATCGGTGTCTTTATATTTACAGTATGACTCTTGTTCACAACATAACTGAGTCTTGCTTTTTAAAAAATCCATCTTGATAATCTCTGCCTTTTTTTTTTTAAAAAAATTATTTATTTATTTATTTATGGCTGTGTTGGGTCTTCGTTTCTGTGCAAGGGCTTTCTCTAGTTGCGGCGAGCGGGGGCCACTCTTCATTGCGGTGCACGGGCCTCTCATGTCGCGGCCTCTCTTGTTGCGGAGCACAGGCTCCAGACGCGCAGGCTCAGTAGTTGTGGCTCACAGGCCTAGTCACTCCGCGGCATGTGGGATCTTCCCAGACCAGGCCTCGAACCCATGTCCCCTGCATTGGCAGGCAGATTCTCAACCACTGCGCCACCAGGGAAGCCCAATCTCTGCCTTTTAAATAGTGTGTTTGGTTCATTATTGACATAGTTGGATTTAAGTCTATAATTTTGGAATTTTTTTCCTATTTGTCCCCTCTGTTTTTAGTCCTCTTTCCACCTTTTCCTGCCTATTTTTAGAATTAATTGAATATTTTTTAGAATTCCATTTTAATTTATCTATTGCCTTCTACCTGTACATCTTTATATTTTTAGTGATGGTGCTGGGGTTAAAATGGACAACCTTAAATTTTCAGTTTAGAGGTACTATTGTTATACTTTGCATAAAATATAAATACCTCATAACTGTATAGGTCTGTCTACCGTCTCCTCCATTCTTTGTGTAATTGTTATCATATATATGACATCTATAAATATTATACACTGCAGAATACAATATTATCACTTTCTGTTTTCAACAGTTCTGAGTATTTTTTTAATGAAAGAAAAACTTGTTTTATACCTACCCATTGATTTGTCATTCCTGGCGCTCCTCTTCTTTCGTGAATATCTGAGTTTTCATCTGGTACCATGTCTCTTCATTATAAAACAAAATCCCAAATCCTGTTTTTACAGTATAGGTATAGATCAGCCCACATTCTTCATTATGAAAGAATATTTTCATTGGATGTAGTGTTCTGGGCTTGCAGTTTTTAACCCTCAGTGCTGAAAGATCTTGTTCCACTGTATGACTCCATTTTTTCCAATGAGTGGGCAAGGTGGTTGGGGAGGGGTGGGGAATTCAAGTCATTTTCCCGGAACTTCCCCGAAGCTAAAAGGTACACATAGACGTAGATATTATTAGATAGCATACATATCATACTTCTGAAAAAAGGGGAGTGGGATCCACTCACGAAGTGCTCTTCTCTTCCTCCAAGTGTCAACTCCTCCCATTGCTTGTGCCCCCACTAGTATCTGCCTGATTTTTTGTCACTCTGCAGTGCCTTTAAGTAATTATTTTTCCTAATGTGTTTAGAGTTTATATCTGTTATCTTTGGGGAGTTCAGTCTTACAGAAATTAGCCGTTATCAGAAGCAGGACCTTGAACAATGGATTCTTTAGGGATCTTATTGACCAGCCCATCACTCCAGCTTGCAGCTGTAGTCACACAACACCCACACCTATCCTTGTTCATTTACATACTTATTAGACAGATGTAAGCTTTTTTCGACTCAGCTACATTTGTCTTTTAAACACTCTGGGAAAAGTCTGTAGCCTCCACATTTGGAGAGCTAATTTAAGGAACGATTTATCATGTTGCTGTTAATGGCTTAAAGTGGGGTTCAGTTTGCCCCCAAAGTCAGGAGAGATCTAGGAGATAACAAAGGAGAGCATGTTTCTGCTATGAACTTGGCATCTGACTATACCACACTCAAACAATATTTCACATCCTACTCTGTGCTAGATCCTAGGCAGGGATATGTATGAAAGTCGGTTAACTCACGTTCAACTTGATTGCTCACAGCTCCAAAGAGAAGGCTCTGGTTCCAGAAATCCTCCTTCATCTTAGATTACCAACTCTGTCAGGTATTAGTTACTTTGGCAGAAGTAAGAAAAATCTAATGTTTTGTAAAAATCATTGTAGGTTCCGTAGGAAACAAAAATCTCTATTAAAACTTAATCAGGGGGACTTCCCGGGTGGTCCAGTGGTGAAGACTCTGTGCTGCCAACGCACGGGGTGCGGGTTTGATCCCTGGTCAGGGGACTAAGATCCCACAGGCTGTGCTGTGTGGCCAAAAAATAAAAATAAAAAATAAAAAAGCAACTTAATCAGGAAGGCAGGTATACTCACCACCATAAATAATAATAATAATCAGGGACTGGAAATTGATGGTGTCATGGGAAGAGAGAATTCCTTTTGGTCATAATTTATATCACAAAATTAATATCAGTGAATGAGCATCAATATCACACCTGGAGTGGGGTGCAGTTATCAGGTCTCTGATAGTTTTGTATCATTAAAGTCACCTTTAAAACCTAGTATAACTTCTTATGTTCTAGTTGACAGAAAAAAACAAAATTACAAATATTGGCATATTTCCTGGTAATTGCAGTATCACCTCTACTGGCAGCTTGTTGAAAGCACTTAGAAATAATGATGATAGACCACTGTAGAAATAGATTGTGGGTTTCATTACATCCCAGAACTTCTTCAGTGAACTATGATATCAAGATAAAAGGATACCAAAATCTGTACTGATTAGAGTTCTACCAGGGAAATAGAACCAGTAGGATATATATATATCTATAGATATAGATACAGACACCAAAACACACATATATACATACATGGGGACATATACACTATTTTGCATGGAAGCTACATGGAATAACAAAATTATTTATTTAATCCCATTTTAAAGTGCTGAAAATATGACTTCAGCTTGTCTTCAGATTAAAATAAAATCTCCAAAAATGTCAACGAAAATCTCTAAAATGGATATTATAACCTTTTCATTCTTAAACATATTCTACAAAACTATGCTATGTTTGAAGTCTGCAGTAAATGGTTTTGGAGACATTTAGTCTCCAAGTGCATCAGATTGGGATTCAAAAGACCATGGTCTCAATTGGTTTTTAATTAAAAAAAAGAGAGACCATGATCTCTGTGTTCTTCATTCTTATCTTCTCTTGATGGGTTTCTTCTTGCCAAAGCAGAGGGTTAGACATGATGACCTCTAAGAACACAGGTCTTTCTAAGTGTCCGTGATTCCATAATTCCATACATAGGAGCTGAGACTTGGAGCTGCTCTAGAACTGCCTTCTGATCTCTTTGAGCCCTATCGATATGCTCTCAGGATACCCTAAAAGAATGGTTGTAATAAGAAAATTTAATATTTGCCAATGCCACAAATCACAGTTTTTTTTACATGCTCAATCAAATTCATAAAAGCCTATGATAAATTCCTCTACCACACTGTGGTTAAAAATAATTATTTGAGTCAAATGTTAATTCCTGAAGTTGTTTTAGTTCGATGAAGTCCAAAGGCTTATTTATTTTTTTCCCCTTGTGTATATAAACAAGTTATTTTCCATACGCAATGACCAACAAAGTTTCAAGCAAATAAACTCCCAGGAGGTTTTTATGATTTGTGTATTGTTTTAAATGTGGGGAAAATATTTTTGTTCTTAAAAATCATTCTGAAAATAAAGAATGATTCTAATGGTAAAAGATTTGCTAGTTACTAAATGAATACAGTAGATGTCTCTAAAGATTGGACTGCAAAATATGTTAGAAATGTGTACACTCAGGAAAATTACATAGAACTCATGAAAGAATGTACTGCTTCTGGAAAAAAAAAAAAATAGAAGTCTGCTGGCAAGGACTTGCCAAATAGTGGTATCAAGGTAGCTCAGGCAGGTAGTTACAGCAAGATAGCCCCACTCCCATGGGAAATGTGTGTGCCATTGTCAATATCAGAGTACCCTACTAGCATCTCACTTTTGCCCTGGAGGCCATTCTTCTTTCCTTCGGACATATTTTCGTAATGGAAAAATGAAGAAGAATGGGAACTCGGGGTATAGAGAATGGAAGGGATGGGAAAAGGAAGAATTGAGGCTGATTTAATGAAACGCCTGTTCCAGTGACCCACTTACTATTTGTCCATCTCTGTTAGGAGTTGGCCTTAGAACAGGATACTGTTTCAAAAAAAGTAATAGCCCATTTTCCAAGAAATATGGAGTAGTTTAGATAACTCACTGTACCTTTCAGTTTTTAAAAACTCAGGTAATAAACATGATTTGTCCGACACAATAGCCAAGTAAAGAATATGGCCTCTTAGTGTCCATTTGGGAAGGCAGCTATGCTCTCTAGCATACCACTGACACTGCACATACTGGTGTCTGTTTTGGATGAATTGGGTTTTCTTATCTTCACTTTATAAACACTGATAAAGAATTTAAAAAGTAATACACATCGTGCTAAAGATCCAATTTTTGAAACTGGATTGGAATGTTTAGAGGCGGTGCTGGCCCTCAGAATTGCAGAACCCAGAGTGAATTAAATGTGACTTCATGCCTTACTTTAAAAAAAATTGATCTCTTACAGGCCATCTTTCAGCAGGATTTTAGCAGAAAGTGCTGTAAGACATGGACACACACACACACACACACACACACACACACACACACACACACACACACACACACAGACACAGAGGTCTGAGGTTATTATCTTGGAAGGTAAATGAGGGATAAGATGAAAAAGCAATCACAGAATCCAGCCCAGGAGAATGAAGGGAGACAGAATAATATTCTTAATTCTACATGGAAGCAGAAGCAAGCCACAGGCGATCTGGGCTCTGAACCAAATAGGAAAGAGGATAATCAGAGAAAGCCTTAAAGATCAGTCTTTAATGAAAGAGCATAAGAGTATTGCAGTTAGGAAACATTTTTCATATCAATTTGGTTTGATAGTTTCAGACTTATCTCAGAGCAATACAGGTTCAAGATGAGTTTATTCCAGTCAAATTTATAGAAACTCAAATTAGCTTAAGCAGTGTTGAAGAAGAGCTAAAACTTACTGCTTAGAGTCACTGATTGGGCTTAAGTATTGATGTTTCCTTGAATCTTTCCCTAGGTGTCTATCTTATTCAAAATTAATTTTTTAGTATTTCTGTTATAGTGAATGGCCTTCTAATCTATATCTTAGATAGTCACACATAGGAGAAACGGAGCTCTTTATTATAAGGCAGCTAAGGCAACACCATTCACCTAGGGTTTCAATCACCTTTAGGCCAGTAACCAGAGGCACAGGCTTGAGCAGTGCTGGCCTCAAAAACACACCTAAAAGCAACACTAGAGACAACAGATGCAGATCCCACAAAGGAGATGAGTGAAAGCTGCTTATAGACCATTGTTGTATTAATTTCCTATTGGCAGACAAATCACCGCATGTGTAGTAGCTTAAAACCACTGTCTGGTGGTCAGAGTCTAGAATGGGTCAGCAGACCTGTGTTCTTGTGTAGGCTCTAGGGAAGAATCCAGATGCTTGCCTTTTTCAGCTTCTAGACACGGCCTGTCTTCCTGGGCCTGTGGCTCCTTCCTCCGTCTTCCTGGGCCTGTGGCTCCTTCCTCCATACTCAAAGCCAGCAGCATAGCCTGTTCTGTGTATGCCTACTCTCCCTCTTATAGGACTCTTGTGATTACATTACACCTGGATAATCGAGGAAAATCTCCCCATATCAGAATCCCTAATTCAATTATATCTGCAAAGCTCCTTTGCCATGTAAGTAACATGTTCACAGGTTCTGGGGACGAGGATGTGGATATCTTGCAGGGGTATGTGTGTGGGGTAATTATTCAACCTACTACAGTTGTCAAAATGTCAATCAGAATATAAGGAAGCTTGGTTACAATGCTCATTCACGATGAACTAAGAGAGAAAAGAAATTATTAGCCCAGGATACTTTAATTCAGCCTTGATTAAGTCAAAGGGGAAAAAAAGTCCCTATTTGAAGATCCGTAAGTGAAACAGAAGAAAAAATAGAAAGACGCTGAAGCAAGTGATGCATGAATTCACATCACTAGATTAGTCATCACTACGTGTTTAGAGAGAAAGGAAGACAGACAGAGGACAATATTTAGCCTTTATTTACCATAAAAAGTTAGTTAAATCTACATTCAGTCTGTTCCTTGTCATCCTAAAGTGAATATCTTTGTACTAAAAGGGGAAGGAAATTTCCCCTAATATTTCAATTTTCTTACTTTTTATATTCATATTTTATATTTGCTTTATTAGAGATGCCCTAAGCATTGTTGACCTTAGAATTGTTTTGTTTTATGGAAAAGGGTGTTTGTGAAAATATTTGCTTTGGAGAACAGCTTGTTCAGTTAAAGTTGTAGACAGTGTTTGTTTTTAGGAGGATGAATTTATTCACCAGCCTCCTGATAACTGCTATGACTTCACTGATCTTGCAAAAGCAACTCAGCCAAAAAAAAAAAAAAAAAAAAGAAAAGCTGACAAGAAAAATGTAAATTTAAATTAGAAGACTATCTCATGGACTTTTTATTTGTGGAAGTTGATTTTGCAAGGAAACACTTTTTTTATTTTAAAAGCAGTTCATTTTCATTTTAAAAAGCAGTTATTTTTTAACAACTTAAAATTCTTTATTCCTCAGTAACACAGTATTTTTGAGTCTTCTGATTCTTCTATCAACTCTTTGGATAGTGTGCTATTGAATCTTGAACATAAGTTTCCAGTTATCCCAGCATCTCTGTTCTTTTATTATATAGTTGAAAATTTTCATAATTAAAAGTGAAGAGATTTTAACTGTTCTTGCAACTATTCTAAAATATATATTTGAAATTATATTTTAGGGTCTGATGGCACTTCACTTCTTTCATTGCCAAATGAAATATTGAAAGTTCTGTGATAATGCAAATAGATTTCAAATCCATACAAATTTTGGAAATATCAAGTATTTCAAAATAATATTGAAGCTTTTATTTATGACATGGATTTTAGCACAGTAACACTTTGGCTAAACTAAACTTAATAGTGAATACCATCAGCCATAAATGGAAGGCAGACCCAAAATATAGGGTATCTCAAAAGTCTAAGATGTTCTTAAGTTTCAATAATCTCAGAAGTATAAATGCTTCAAAATAAAAAAAAATTGAAAATGTAAATTATTTACATTTACCACATCATGCAGTTTTGAGAAACTTTGAATAATAAATTTTTTATTGTGGTAAAAATCCCATAACATAAAATTTACCATTTTAACCATTTCTTAATGTACAGTTAAGTAGTATTAAGTGTATTCACATAGTTGTGCAACCAATTTCCAGGACTTTTTCATCTTGCCAAAACTGAAACTCTATACCCATTAAACAACAAGTGCCCATTTCCTCTTTTCCACTGTCCCTGACAACCAGCCATCCACTTTCTATTTTGATGAATTTGACTACTCTAGATATCTCATAGTAAGGAAATAATTCAGTATTTGTCTTTTTGTGATTGGTTTATTTCACTTAACATAATGTCCTTGAGGTTCATCCACACTGTAGCATGTATCAGAATTTTCTTCCCTTTCAAGGCAGAATAATATTCTATAATATGTATATACCACATTTTGTTTATCACCTCATCCATCGATGGACATCTGAGTTGTTTCCACTTTTTGGTTATTGCCATTAATGCTGCTATGAACATTAAAGTATGAATATCTTTTCGAGACCCTGCTCTCAATTCTTTTGGATATATATCTAGAAATGAAATTGCTGGATCATATAGCCATTCTATTTTTAATCTTTTGAGGAACCACCATACTTTTGTCTATAGTGGCTGCACCATTTTGCATTCCCACCAACAGGGCACAAGTGTTCTAATTACTCCACATCCTTGCCAACACTGGTTATTTTCTGTTTTTTTGATAGTATTAGCCATCCTAATGTGTATGAGGTGATGATATCTCATTGTGGTTTTGATTTTACTTCTTCCTAATGATTAGTGATGTTAAGCATCTTTTCATATGTTTGTTGGTCAAATAATACATTTTTAATTTAATTTTTTGTTTTAGTCAGTGTCTGCCATCTTCAGAGTGACTAAAAAAATTAATTTTTCAAATATTTCAAAACTAAATAAGTAAAGATAGTCTTCCAAATCATGCTCACTTTATAAATTTGTAACGTCTATACTACTGAAGATATTAAAACTTAAAACTGACAAAGAATTTTGGAATCCTGTGAATGTAAAACAGAGATCAGGTTTGCTGTTCGAAGCTGTACTTGGGCAGAGCCCCCATTATGCCTCTGGGTGTCACCTGAAACTATTTGACTTGCTTCCACCTGGGATACAACTCCTATAGCTTCTCCCTGGGAAGCTTGTCCATGATGGGCAGTGTCACCCTCGGTAGCTCATTGTTTGGGAGAACCACGGACACATCCTTAAACTCCTCTTGCTTCAGGAGCCCCTAAGTTAGCTGGCCAGGGCTGGATGTCACCAGTGGGGAGTCTAACACCCCCAGAGCCTGCTTGGTCACCAAGGAGCTACAGATGTCCTGTTGCATTAGATAACTGAGTCTTCTTTCTTTCAGCGTGATTATTACTTAGCTCTTAA
Organism: Balaenoptera ricei; assembly: GCF_028023285.1. Classification (NCBI taxonomy): domain Eukaryota; kingdom Metazoa; phylum Chordata; class Mammalia; order Artiodactyla; family Balaenopteridae; genus Balaenoptera; species Balaenoptera ricei. The sequence continues at coordinate 70,694,405 of NC_082647.1, forward strand.
AATGTTGTATCAACCTAATTGTTCTCCTGCAAGCTGGTATAACTTTTTGAGCTTCATATTTCTCTGGACTTTTGAGTATTCAGAATATTTCTAGCATCATCTTGGCTTTTGATCTCATCAGAGAACGCATTAGCTGGCAGCTTTCTCTAAAGGCTAACAGATACAAACCCAAAGAAGGAAAGTCATAATCGTATTTTAAATGTACCCTGAGTGTCAATGAGCCCAAATCTGTAAAATGTTACTTGCTATTCCTTCTAAATGATTTGATACCCTGAGTGGTACATAAATAATTGAATAGTGACTTTTAATTAAGGCTCTGAAGTGAAAGCTGCTTTATGCAAAATTAAATGCTTTTTAATAGCTAATTGAGAAAACACTTTTAAACACTAAAAGTACCATACCAGGAAACTGAGCAAATTACCAATTTGATTTGGTAAGGTGTTCTCAGATGACACCTAGGATTCTGTTTCTTTTTGTAAATGAATGTTCCTTTTTGTTCACAAAGCTCAGAATTTTATTTCAATATGGCCAATACTTCAAACATAGACCATGTAATGTATTAAATAATATATTAATGTGAAAAATCAATATATCCTATGACTACTTAGGAACTAAATAATATGTTTCATATCTTTATCTAAGTTTTACAGATAGTAAAGGTAACTAAGCATTATGTATTGAATTGTGCCCCCCCCATTCATATGTTGGTGTCTTAATCCCCAATACCTTAGAATATGACCTTATCTGAAATAGGATCATTGCAGATGTAATTAGTTAAGATGAGGTCATTCTGGAGTAGGATAGGCTCCTAATCCAATATGAGTGGTGTCCTTATTAGAAGGGGAATATTGGATACAGAGACGCACACAGAGGGATGCCAAGGAATGCCAAAGGTTGCCAGCAAACCACCAGAAGCTGAAAGAGTGGCATGGAACAGATTGCCCTGTGCGGCTCTCAGCAGAAACCAACCCTACAGACATTGATTTCAGACTTCCAGCCTACATAACTGTGAGACAATAAATTTCTATTGTGTAAGCCACCCTGCTTGTGGTACTTTGTCATGGCAGCCCTAGCCAAATGTTATGAACCGAATGCTTGTATCCATCAAAATTCATATGTTGAAGCCATAATCTCCATTGTGAGGGTATTTGGAAATAGGGCCTTTGGGAGGTCATTAGGTTTAGATGAGATCATGATGATGGGGCCCTGAGTTGGAATTAATGTCCTTATAAAAAGAGCCATCAGAGAGCTTACAGTCTCTCATTCTATCTCTCTTCCCTATGAGGACACAGCAAGAAGGTAGCCATCAGCAAGGCAGGAAGAAATTCCTTCACCAGAACCCAATGATGCTGGCACCCTGATCTTGGACTTCCCAGCCTCAGATCTGTGAAAAAATAAATATCTGTTTTTTAAGCCACCCAGTCTATGGCATTTTGCTATAGCAGCCTGAGCTAAGACACCAACTAATATACTAGGTAACCCACATGGAACTCCAAGTTGAGTATGGAACACAAACAGCTCTGCTGAGTGTCTGAAATCAAGTTGACATAAAAATTTCTTTTAAAACATTGAAGATAATTATAATTAAATGTCAAATTTGTGAGCATCCTAACATTGATCAGAAATTGTTTTTAGAGACAGATGAATAAAGCAAATACTTTTAAATATGAGTGTAATACTGTGTTCTAAAGTGTTTCAGTATTGGGAATCTTGCCACTCAAAGCTAATTTAAACATTTGCCAAATTAAAACACATAGTAATCAAATAAGTACACAGGCTTCTGTAAATGTGAGTAGGCAAATATAATTGTCATTTCAATAATTATACTTATTCCCTAAGGCCAAATAATCAATTTTCGTTTTATCTTCAAAACAACCCTGTAGGGTAAAACTATTATTAGTTTGACTTTACAGCTGATGAACCAGATTAGCAAAGCTAAGTTACTCATCCAAATTTTTACAGATAATAAGCCATGTGTGACTTTTAGGTGTGGATATTTAAATGCTCTAACACCCTTAAAGAATATGCATAAATTACAAAATGCAAATTTTAATAAGTTTATTTTACAAGTGCATCATTATTTTTATAAAAAACTTAAAAATGAAAATTATCCTTAGAATTTCTATATCTGAGAGGCTGGCTGTTTGAAGTATGTAGTCATTTTAAAGTTGACCCTTGAACAACGTGGGTTTGAATTGCATAGGCCCACTTATATCTGGATTCTTTTCAATAAATATAGTACTTGTATTTTCATTTTACAGCTCTTCAAACAGAGTGTTGGGGGAAAACCCTGTGTTGGATTAGAGATCACAATATATGGGATCCAAAAGTACTAGAATTTGGGGCTTCCCTGGTGGCGCAGTGGTTGGGAATCTGCCTGCCAATGCAGGGGACACGGGTTCGAGCCCTGGTCTGGGAAGATCCCACATGCCGCGGAGCGACTGGGCCCGTGAGCCACAACTACTGAGCCTGCGCGTCTGGAGCCTGTGCTCCGCGACAAGAGAGGCCGCGATAGTGAGAGGCCCGCGCACCGCGATGAAGAGTGGCCCCCCACTTGCCGCAACTGGAGAAAGCCCTCGCGCAGAGACGAAGACCCAACACAGCCATAAATAAATAAATAAATAAATAAATAAAATATTAAAAAAAAAAAAAAGTACTAGAATTTGAGTCCTGATCCTATTCAAACTGTTTTAGCTTCCTGCCCTTGGGTGAATCATTGATTAATTTCTTTGTTTTTGAGACAGACATAATACTTGGATTTTTGATTTCACAGGGGGTCGGCACTTCTAACCCTGCATTGTTCAAGGGTCAACTGTATATTTAAATATATTATCTCAACGAGGTTTTTTTTTCTTAAGTAGACAACTAAAGAAGAATTTCTAACTCATTGGTGGGATTCTTATTTATTTATTTTTTTGATTCTTTAACAGACATTTAGTTAGGATTTTGTCCTTAACTTTTCTATCTAGTGTTTTGAGAATTATGTAGAATGGAATAAATTGTGTTTTGCAAGTGTAAGTTGCTATTTATTATGACTGATACACTAGAATATCAGTGCCATCTTAAAGGTCTCTAATCTTATATTCTGTTTAAGATCTGTTGGCTTTCCTTACCAAATGCATCAAAACAAACTATTCTGCTCTTATTTGTCAAACGTTTTACCACAATTATTACTTTTCCACAAATATTTCCCAACTTTCCTTTACTGTAGTTAGCATAGTCCCTATTAAAAAAGTTTATTAACTTCTCATAGGGTTGCTGTCACCGTTGAGTGAGATGAAATTTATTTCATAATACAGGTCCTCTCATACGCAAGATTATGCAAATTACCCAGCTTCTCACAAAATTTTAGTCACAATTAGATGAGATAATCAATATAGTATGCTTAACACATTGTCAGCACATAGTGAGCCCTCATTACATATTAGTTGTTAATAATAATGTTAACAACAGGATGAGACTCTTTTTTTTTTTTTTTTAAATTAATTAATTAATTAATTATTTATGGCTGTGTTGGGTCTTCGTTTCTGTGCGAGGGCTTTCTCCAGTTGCGGCAAGTGGGGGCCACTCTTCATGGCGGTGCGCGGGCCTCTCACTATCGTGGCCTCTCTTGTTACGGAGCACAGGCTCCAGACGCGCAGGCTCAGCAATTGTGGCTCACGGGCCTAGTTGCTCCGTGGCATGTGGGATCTTCCCAGACCAGGGCTCGAACCCGTGTCCCCTGCATTGGCAGGCAGATTCTCAACCACTGCGCCACCAGGGAAGCCCAGGATGAGACTCTTTTAATAATAGAGATTTATGTTGTAATAATGGGTTATGATCATGTACATACTGATAATAGTTCACTTTAAATGTTAAAAAAAGGAATGGGAATAAATCTTTTGCTTATGTTCAATAAATTAAAAAAAACAATAAATAATTTCTTCTTTTTCTTTATACTTTTACCTATTTATCAGTAGGGATACCCCAGGAGGTTAAGCCAAGAGACCCAGCTTGCTACTGGGAACCTTGGAGGAATAATGGTGCCTACGCTGGTGTTGCACTTGGTGCCTACCAGTGCTTTATGACCTGAGTCTCATTCTTTAGGACTCCCTCTGGGACCAGAAAATGGTTTCCAAATTGTGGATGACTCTATTGGTCCACTGCCCTAAGACTGCTTCCTTTGCAGTATTTGCTGAGTGGAGGTGCTAAATAACTTGAAAAGTGCAGCTCCTCATGCAGAAAAATGAGTTCATGGTATCAGATGCCTGGAAGGATGAGGATTTTGGGTACTTCTGCTGGGTAATGCCTTTGGAAGTCCTCAGAAATTTCCTTGGTGAGTCCTAGAACCTAGTTAACTGTATCAGTGCCAAGCAGCTGAAGGAAATTTCGTCTGTGCTGTCTTCCTTCACAGTTGTAGGTACTATGATCTCATTTTTTTTTTTTTGACTGATGACTGTAAAAAAGTAGATTGTTTTTCAATTGGTAATTAGATTATTGGATGACTGCCAAAAAAGAGTAGATTGCTCTTTGATGTTTTTAATATCTGGCATATATTTTTGGGCCAGAACAAGACTAGCAGAAGCATTTTATTATATATTTCTGTGAGTAACCTCTGAAGCAGAAAAGATTCAACTATTCAAATTAAATAGAAACTTTAAATAGCTAATATAATAGTGGAGGAACTTTAGAAATGTCCATGTAGTAAAAGGTAAAGACAATTCTGGACCATTCTAAGAAAGATCTTAAGCATTTCAGCAAGAGTGTGTCGTAAACAAATTTATGTGGAGCATGAATTGTATGAGAAAAAAGAGTGGAAGAAGGAAAACTGGCTCAGAGACCATCCTGGTAATTCAGGTGCAAAATGAGTTGTGTGCGTGTGTGTGTGTGTGTTTGTGTGTGTGTGTGTGTGTAATATGAGATGTGCAGGACCTACTCTGAAGCCATTGAATCAAACTGTGTGGAAGTGAGGCCAAGAAATCCATCCATATTTTTTAAAACTTCCTCAAATGATTTCAAGGGCAACCAGGACTAAACTTCCTGGCTGAGATGAGGAAAAGCTAAAATTAAATTGTTGCTTTGTGCCCTATCTCCAAATTTTATCTTGTTCTTATGAATCTTTGTGCTGACATTGCTACTGAAGCAACCTTGGGTCCACTTGCCTGCTGTGCAGCAAAGCCAACTGACTGACAGCAGGCTGTGGTGAAGGAAAGTACAGTATTTATTTGCAGTGTGCTAAGGAGTACGGGCAGCTCATCTTCCAAAGACCCAAACTCCTCGATGGCTTTCAGGGAAGGATTTTAAAAGCAGTGTTTGGGGTGAGGGCTACAGGGTGTGTGGCTTTCTTCAGATTGGTTGGCAGTGGGATAACAGGGTGATGTTTGAGGAGTCTTAATCAAGCTTCTGGTCCCCACCAAGGGGTCTTAATTTCCTGCAGAACAACTCAAATATGTGTGTCAGATTGTTATACATTTCCTTTGAGGAGGAAGTAGGAATGTTTATAACTAAACTATTGTCATTACTTTTCTTCTTTAACTGCTTTTCCTTTGTTTCTGCAGTCCCGCTCTTCCCTAATTAGTAACTGCTTGAGTCTGCTCTTTGGAACTCAGGGAAGGCCTTAGAGACTAAAGCCTTTTTCTACAAACAAGAAATGGTGGACATGGAGAGGCTTTTGTACCCAGGAGGGCCCCTCAGGGTCCTGCTCAGTTTCAACCCCCCCTTTTTCTTTGATACTCCTCAATCCTGAGGGCAACAAGGGCGGGACAAGAAAGGGAATCAAGTTTTGGATAGAGAGGTTCATCATATACTTGGCAGAGGAACTCGGCTTTAGGGGACTCAGTTTCAATATCACTTAACTGATGATGGACTTTCCTTCCTCACAGACCCTTCCTTTTGTCTATATAGCCCTGTACCCTGTTCTTGCTCTTCCTTATTGCCTAGATGAAATCTCTTGGGGTTGAACAAGAACAACAAAATTTTACAATGAAAAAAAATCTAAAAGATATCATCAACGGAACAACTTGAAAGTTTAGGGATCTTCTGAATAACTAATAGTCAGAGGTCCCTAATAGTTACAGAATGAATGACCCTGGATGACATTACCAAACAAAAAGGATCATGTGCAAAAGAACAATGTTATTGCAATTCTGTGTAACATCTCTTTTCAAATGTAAACATATCAGATGCTGGATAACCTTTTACTCATTCTAAAGAAGAGATGGATGGCCTCAGACCTTGACAGGGCTTCACCTCATCACCCTGGTTCTTTAGTCACTGTCAGGGCAACCAAAAGCATCATTTCCCACCTGGGGAGTTGCTGTGGCCTGGCCTTTCAGAGGCCTCCTCTAAAAAGTTAAGTATAAATAACAAGTGCTGGAAAGTCTTTAATCCGTGAATTAGCATTTCAAAGATCAAAGATAATAGACCTCTGAAGTCTCTCTCTGTACCAAAGAGCTGTCACCATGCTAATAGTTCAGAAGCTCCTGGTCTCTCTGTTTCCTTCCTGTCTCTTTCTCTACCTGTTCTCTCTCTCTCTCTCTTTTTCTCTCTCTCCCCTCAAACCCTTACAGTTTTAGGAATATGCTCTTTGTTTCCTTTCCCTTGGTGGTTATTCTACGATTGTCTGTCTTTCTCTATTATCTGTGCTCATCCAGCTGTCCTTCCTCCTGTACCTCTCATGAAGCAAATATTTTTTGAGCTTCCACTTTGTATTAAGCTCTGTGCTAAATTCTGGATATTCAACAGAAAATAAAACAAACATGATCCTTGCCCTCATATGTATATATGATGCTTGCATTTTCGCTTTCCTTCAGTCTACTTTCTCTTTCTCTTTTTCTTTCTACTTCTTTGACCTCTGTTAATTGGCTATAATGCAGAATGAAAAAAAAATTTAATGCAACTTATATGTATATATTGCTAATCTCTCTCCTCCCACTGCCCTACGTTTTGATGTTTTTTTGGCTTAAAAATCAAAGTAAAACAATAACTGAAGCTAACCAAGCAGAGTCTGGGATATTATCCAGTATTCAAACACATTAATAATTCTCAGTAAAATGTATCAAGATTTATTTATATCAAGTGGAGTAAATGAAGGTTAAATTGATACTTAGTCTCATGACATTTTAGGTCAAATTTTGCTACTAAAAGAATCTCAGCATCAGACTTATAAAAAACTTTACTAATTTCAGAGCTTCCTTATTTTAGAAAAAGGACGAAGGATTTCAGACCTGCTTAGCGCATGCCTGGCGCATAGTAGGCAGTCTTAGAAATATGTGCTGAATGAAATTTCACCCACTTTATTGTCCAAATATGTGCATCATGTAAGGACAAGTATAACTCAAAATTAAGAGGTTTGATTCTCCCTGTTGACAATAAGGGAAGAGTTTTCCTCTCCCTCTTTTTCTTGGAGGATTTATTTTCGAAAACGTATAATTGGAAGTACTTTCTTCTCTTTTTGAAATGTACATAAATCCTTTTGAGGATGATATTAGCATTTGGTCAGCTTTGTGACCCAAGAATGTATTTCTCAAGAACCTGGGAGCCATCTCTCTGAATACGAACATCAAGGGAGATAGCACCCCTCTCTCCCAGTTTCTGGGGGATGGTAGTACACTAATTTAGGTGGGTGCTTTGTTCTAAGTTGCAAAACTACCTCCTGTCATAAAGATCTGAGAATTTTGTTTTTCTTCTTGGTAAAGCCAGCTAGCTAATATAGATGGTTACCTAATTACCAGGTAAAGTAAGGATGAACTACGTGTGTGTGACAAATGGTGCTGTCAAGTCCTCTTGAGGACTAGTTATTAGTTATTTTTTGAACATGTATAAGGTGAGTTGTATCTGCTTGGCTATATAAAAGCATAAGATTCCTCTCTGTTCTTGCAGCCTCTTAGAGGGATTTAATGCTTATGCAATTAAAAAAAAAAGTGTTTCTTTCTCTACTGTCTTCGTGGAGAGGATTTCTGGGTTGGGAGATGATTTTGTTTTTAATTCTATTTCCCCAACAATTTACACCATGATGTAGTAGCCACATTTTAAAGATAACGTTCAGCTAATTTTAACTCCTTCTTACTGAAATTTTTGTTTGCTAGTGATAAATTTCAGTTAATGTTAAATTAGCCTTTTGTGTAAAGCATGGGCAGTTGGTAGGTGTCACTTGTAAAAGTAATATGTGTACTTCTTAAATATTGCGGCCTGAGACAGAGATTGCTGAGGTAGGGGATGGTCTATTGATATCTGAGGAATTTGCAAGAAGAAAAGTTAAGAAGGAAATCTTCTAAAGTCAACGACAAAAGCTAAAAAGAGAAAAGTGTGTCTGAGCTGAGCGAGTTTGAGAGATTATTTAACTCAGTGGGCGTGATGGTTAATTTTATGTGTCAAATTGACTACTCTAGGGGATGCCCAGATAGCTGGTAAAACACCATTTCTGGGCATGTCTGTGAGGATGTAAAGAAGGTCACCCTCACCAGTGTGGGTGGGTGCCATCCAATTGCCTGAGGGCCTGTGTAGAGCAAAAAGGCAGAGGAAGGTCGAGTTTGCTCTCTTTGCTTGAGCTCAGACATCCTTCTCCTGCCCTTGGACATCAGTGCTTCTGGTTCTCTGGCTTTCAGATTGAGACCTGGACTTAAATCACTGGCCCCCCCCGGGTCAGTGGACTCAGGGTCTTTGGACTCAGACTTACACTACTTGTTCCCCTGGTTCTCAGGCCGTCAGACTTGAATTAAATTACTCAACTGTTTTCCCTGGTTCTCCAGCTTTCAGACAGCAAATGATAAGCCTTCTCAGCCTCCATAATTTTGTAAGCCAATTCCTGTATATAAATTCCCAATTCCTCTCTCTCTCTTTTTGTCCTGTTGCTTCTGTTTCTCTGGAGAACCCTGACACAATGGGACTCACTACAGTGTTCCTGTAGAGTTATTCATTTTAACTCACTTAGGGTCACAGACACCTGTGCTCTCATGTAAACTTAGTTTTATCCAGACTTTTGAGTGACGTTTCATTGGTCACCTCTGCATATTTTTGAAATAATTGTGTACATTGTAGATCTGCAGGTATTTTTGGAATTTAGGTATTTAATCTGTTAAAATATCTTTGGCTGCACATAGTAAATACCTGACTCAATGGCCTTATGAAGACATATTAGCTCCTGTGCAAGTTTAGAGGCAGGACAGGGCTTTATGATTGGCTAAGCCCAGTGGCTCTCATTTCATGTCTCTTTTATTCTATTGGTTCTGCCTTCATTGTGTTATCACCATCCTTAGACTGGTTTCTCTTACCATGGCATGTGCCATGCTTTAAAACTGCCTACTATGAGAAGCAACTTTTGCCCCGTTATTTCAAGTAAGACTCCTGAGATTCTCCTTTATCAGACCACTGTGTTCGCATATATACACCTGAAGCAAAGCCTGTGGTCAAGGAAAGCCACTAAACTAGCTAAGAACCAGCCTTGTAGATAGAGTGAGATTCCCCTTTCTCTGCATTACATGTGTTACTGGGAAACACTGTATACTTTCAGCATGGGAGAAGATAGCTGGAGTAAATGGGTACTGGGTAGGTACCAAGGCACAGTGTAGTGAATAGGCCAAGACGTGTCTGTTACATAAAATTTTACAAGGTTGGGCTTCCCTGGTGGCGCAGTGGTTGAGAATCTGCCTGCCAATGCAGGGGACACGGGTTCGAGCCCTGGTCTGGGAAGATCCCACATGCCGCGGAGCAACTAGGCCTGTGAGCCACAATTACTGAGCCTGCGCGTCTGGAGCCTGTGCTCCGCAACAAGAGAGGCCGCGATAGTGAGAGGCCCGTGCACCGCCATGAAGAGTGGCCCCCACTTGCCGCAACTGGAGAAAGCCCTCGCACAGAAACGAAGACCCAACACAGTCATAAATAAATAAATTAATTAATTAAAAAAAAATTTTACAAGGTATAATCTGCCAAGGCACCCGTGAGTTAGTGTTACTAGGTGCTAGAGAAGACTTTGGGTTCACCTGCTTTGCGTAGTTTCTCACACTGTTATTATAGGAATGATTCATCACCCTGTGACACATATCTACTGTGGTAGAGATGAACGGTGCTGACTGCAGTTCATTCTCTGGAAGACTTCACAGTCTCTTGCGCCAATGACCTAAGAAAATGAGCTATATGGAGCGACTGGGACATTTAAGAACAGGTGCAAGTTTGCCGTGGTCCCTTCCTCTTCCCAGGATATGACAAGCCTAGAAGGCTTGTATGGAGAATAGTCACGTCACTAGATAGGGGAGCTTCCGTCATCCCGAATCCGGTGGCAACGCAAAGCAGAAGACTATGCTATCTCTGAAGAAACAGCATAAGCAAGGAATAAACTTCAGCTGTGTTAATGCATGAGGTTGCAGGGTTAACAGGACAACATCATAACCTAGCTTATCCTGATTGACTTATTATGTCACATTATTGGATCACATCTGGCATTATTCAAGCCCTATTATAAGTTTAAGTGCTTTTTTCTCGTATTTATAAAGTAATATTTATATTTGTGCGGGTTGGCCGCTGCTTTATTGCAACATTTTCTCTTTATGGTCCAACCGTATTCTCTTTCAGAGCTATAAATTAGTATATAAAATGTGCCTTTCCTTACCCAGCCCTGCCACTTGGCCTATAGGCTAACAACATAAGTATACATTACTTTTATGGGTAAAATGGTTAAAGTTTTAAGTATGAGTCTTATGGTTAAGAATTCAAGTAATTACTATAAAAGAGTCCACTTAAAAGCACTTTCTTAAGAGCACAAATGAGCTACCTTGAAAATATTGCTTTGTTGCCGCTAAGTTGAGAACGTAAAATAATGTTTTACATTCACATACTACTTTAATGATTCTAGATTTGTTTCATATGTTTTATCTCTTTTCCTCCTCACTCTGATTAAATGAGATATTGGAAAAGTGGTATCACTGCAGGCTATAGATGAGTAAACTGTACAGTCAGACTTACCCAAGGCCTAATCCATGGTTAAATGAGATTTATAGACTCCCAAATAAGTGGTATTTATATCATGCCACATGTCAAAACCACTTCTATGAATATAATAGTTATATTTCCTATGATTTTCTAAAAAGATGAGGCAATGATGTCTTACTTTTTAGAGCATAAAGTAATTTACTGCATTTTTGTCTTAATACTTGATGCTTGCCAAGAAACACAAGAAATGATTTAAAACTCTCTTGTGTGCTATCTGGTGAGTTTTTCTAACAAACTTCAAATCTCAAACTATGTATCTCTGGAAAATAGCATGGGAATATTTTATTATAAAGAAGTTAATTATAAAAAGCATTTATTTTCCAACTGAAAATCTAGGTTTACAATGAACATACTTTAGAACCTGGCAAGGCAGGTAGCATGGTGTATTACATATTGTGCCAGGGATCCCCAAGTCCACCCTGTCTCAGTGAGTCACTAGAAGGACTCCGAAAAGCTGTTAAATGCATGGTTACAGATTATTACAGTGAAAGGACACAGATTAAAATCAGCAGAGGGAAAAGGTGCTTGGGGAGAGGTCCGGGAGTAATCAGGTATAAACTTCCAGGTGTTCCCTCCCAGTAGAGTCACACGGGGACATGCTTAATTCTCCCAGCAGTGATGTGTGACAACACATGTAAAATGTTGCAAACTGTGGAAGCTCCCATTAGCCTTGACGGTTTTTCTTGGGGATCACTCAGGTAGGCATGCAGCACTGTGTGAGTGACCACAACTCAGACTCCAGTCCTCCCAACCCCTGCCAGAGCAAAACAGGCATTCACCACAAGAACAGCATGGCCTAAGGCCACAGGCATACAAAGAACTTATCAGGTAGAATATACCAGGGCTCAGCTCATCTCCCAGGAACTGGCCAAGGGCAGTTCTAAAGACTGGCCTCTCTTTGTGATGTGCAGGGTTTGAGTAACTCAGGCCTGCTCAAAAAAGTGAACCCTTTTGTGCCTAGATATAGAATGGGACCTGGAATTAGGATGCAGTAATTCTGCTGTGTGACCAATAGCAAATCCCTTGTGATCCCTAAGCCTCAACTTTATAATCTTTAAAATAAGGTTAATAACATAGGAAAACATAATGATCTCATTGGAGTATAATAAAAAAAAAATGAAGGAATGTATATAACGGAGTCTTATAGTTGATAATTTATTCAAGTGATTATGGAAAGTTGGGTATAGGAGCCTCATAATAAACATTTGATGGTGTAAATGCATTTATTCATTCGATAAACATTCATTGAATGCCTAGAATTTGCTAGGTACTAGGAGAGAACAAAATGTTAAAGCTTCCTAACATGCTTCTTGCTCTCACGGAAGTTATTATATATTAAGAATGGGTAGAGAGCACTCCCTCTTGCGAGAGCACCAGAATCACAACTTACTGCTGAACAATCATTGACAAGAAGACACTGGAACTCACCAAAAAAGGTACCCCACATCCAAAGACAAAGGAGAAGCTGCAATGAGACAGTAGAAGGGGAGCAATCACAATAAAAACAAATCCCATAACCACTGGGTGGGTGACTCACAAACTGGAGAACACTTATATCACAGAAGTCCCCCCAGTAGAGTGAAGGTTCTGAGCCCCACGTCAGGCTTCCCAACCTGGGGGTCTGGCAACGGGAGGAGGAATTCCTAGAGAATCAGACTTTGAAGGCTAGCGGGATTTGATTGCAGGACTTCGACAGACTCCACTCTTGGAGGGCACACACAAAGTAGTGTGTGCATTGGGACTCAGGGGAAGGAGCATTTACCCCATAGGAGACTGAACCAAACCTACCGGCTAGTGTTGCAGGGTCTCCTGCAGAGGCGGGTGGTGGCTGTGGCTCACTGTGGGGACAAGGACACTGGAAGCAAAAGTTCTGGGAAGTACACATTGGTGTGAGCCTTCCCAGAGTCTGCCATTAGCCCCACCAAAAAGCCAGGTAGGCTACAGTGCTGGGTTGCATCAGGCCAAATAAGCAAAAGGGAGGGAACCCAGTCCCACCCATCAACAGACAAGTGGATTAAAGTTTTACTGAGCTCTGCCCACCACCAGTCCCTCCCATCAGGAAGCTTGCACAAGCCTCTTAGATAGCCTCATCCACCAGAGGGCAGAGAGCAGAAGCAAGAAGAACTACAATTCTGCAGCCTGTGGAAGGAAAACCACATTCACAGAAAGACAGACAAAATGAAAAGGCAGAGGACTTTGTACCAGATGAAGAAACAAGATAAAACCCCAGAAAAACAACTAAATGAAGTGGAGATAGGCAACCTTCCAGAAAAAGAATTCAGAATAATGATAGTGAAGATGATCCAGGACCTCAGAAAAAAGAATGGAGGCAAAGATCTAGAAGATGCAAGTAATGATTAACAAAGACCTAGAAGAATTAAAGAACAAACAAACAGAGATGACCAATACAATAACTGAAATGAAAACTACACTAGAAGGAATCAATAGCAGAATAACTGAGGCAGAAGAACGGATAAGTGACCTGGAAGACAGAATGGTGGAATTCACTGCCACGGAAAAGAATAAAGAAAAAAGAATGAAAAGAAATGAAGACAGCCTAAGAGACCCCTGGGACAACATTAAATGCAACAACATTCACGCATAGGGGTCGCAGAAGGAGAAGAGAGAGAGAAAGGACCAGAGAAAATATTTGAAGAGATTATAGTCGAAAACTTCCCTAACATGGGAAAGGAAATAGCCACCCAAGTCCAGGAAGCGCAGAGAGTCCCAGGCAGGATAAACCCAAGGAGAAACACGCTGAGACACATAGTAATCAAATTGACAGAAGTTAAAGACAAAGAAAAATTACTGAAAGCAACAAGGGAAAAATGACAAATAACATACAAGGGAACTCCCATAAGGTTAACAGCTGATTTCTCAGCAGAAACTCTACAAGCCAGAAGGGAGTGGCATGATATATTTAAAGTGATGAAAGGGAAGAACCTACAACCAAGAGTACTCTACCTGGCAAGGACCTCATTCAGACTTGACGGAGAAATCAAAAGCTTTACAGACAAGCAAAAGCTAAGAGAATTCAGCACCACCAAACCAGCTCTGCAACAAATGCTAAAGGAACTTCTCTAAGTGGGATACACAAGAGAAGAAAAGGACATACAAAAACAAACCCAAAACAATTAAGAAAATGGTCATAGGAACATACATATCGATAATTACCTTAAACGTGAATGGATTAAATGCTCCAACCAAAAGACACAGGCTCGCTGAATAGATAAAAAAACAAGACCCATATATATGCTGTTTACAAGAGACCCACTTTAGACCTAGGGACACATACAGACAGAAAGTGAGGGGACGGAAAAAGATATTCCATGCAAATGGAAATCAAAAGAAAGCTGGAGTAGCAAAACTCATATCAGATAAAATGGACTTTAAAATAAAGAATGTTACAAGAGACAAGGAAGGACACTACATAATGAGCACAGGATCAATCCAAGAAGAAGATATAACAAATATAAATATATATGCACCCAACATAGGAGCAACTCAATACATAAGGCAACTGCTAACAGCTATAAAAGAGGAAATCGACAGTAACACAATAATAGTGGGGGACTTTAACACCTCACTCACACCAATGGACAGATTATCCAAAACGAAAATAAATAAGGAAACAGAAGCTTTAAATGACACAATAGACCAGATAGATTTAATTGATATTTATAGGACATTCCATCCAAAAACAGCAGATTACACTTTCTTCTCAAGTGCGCATGGAACATTCTCCAGGATAGATCACATCTTGGATCACAAATCAAGCCTTGGTAAATTTAAGAAAATTGAAATCATATCAAGCATCTTTTCTGATCACAATGCTATGAGTTCAGAAATGAATTACAGGGAAAAAACTGTAAAAAATACAAACACATGGAGGCTAAACAATACATTACTAAATAACTAAGAGATCACTGAAGAAATCAAAGAGGAAATCAAAAATACATAGAGACAAATGACAGTGAAAACACGATGACCCAAAACCTATGGGATGCAGCAAAAGCAGTTCAAAGAGGGAAGTTTATAGCAATACAAGCCTACCTCAAGAAACAAGAAAAATCTCAAATAAACAATCTAACCTTACACCTAAAGGGACTAGAGGAGGAAGAACAAACAAAACCCAAAGTTAGTAGAAGGAAAGAAATCATAAAGATCAGAGCAGAAATAAATGAAATAGAAACAAAGAAAACAGTAGCAAAGATCAATAAAACTAAAAGCTGGTTCATTGAGAAGATAAACAAAATTGATAAACCTTTAGCTAGACTCATCAAGAAAAAGAGGGAGAGAACTCAAATCAATAAAATTAGAAATGAAAAAGAAGTTACAACGGACACCGCAGAAATACAAAACATCATAAGAGACTACTACAAGCAACTCTATGCCAATAAAATAGACAACCTAGCAGAAATGGACAAATTCTTAGAAAGGTATAAGCTCCCAAGACTGAACCAGGAAGAAACAGAAAATATGAACAGACCAATCACAACTAATGAAATTGAAACTGTGATTAAAAATATTCCAACAAACAAAAGTCCAGGAACAGATGGCTTCACAGGTGAATTCTATCAAACATTTAGAGAACAGCTAACACCCATCCTTCTCAAACTCTTCCAAAAAGTTGCAGAGGAAGGAACACTCCCAAACTCATTCTACGAGGCCACCATCACCCTGATACCAAAACCAGACAGAGATACTACAAAAAAAGAAAATTACAGACCAATATCACTGATGAATATAGATGCAAAAACCCTCAACAAAATACTAGCAAACAGAATCCAACAACAGAGTAAAAGGATCATACACCATGATCCAGTGGGATTTATCCCAGGGATGCAAGGATTCTTCAATATACGCAAATCAGTCAATGTGATACACCATATTAACAAATTGAAGAATAAAAACCATATGATCAACTCAATAGATGCAGAAAAAGCTTTTGACAAAATGCAACACCCATTTATGATAAAAACTCTCCAGAAAGTGGGCATGGAGGGAACCTACTTCAACATAATAAAGGCCATATACGACAAACCCACAGCAAACATCATTCTCAATGGTGAAAAATTGAAAGCATTTCCTCTAAGATCAGGAACAAGACAAGGATGTCTACTCTCGCCACTATTATTCAACATAGTTTTGGAAGTCCTAGCCACAGCAATCAGAGAAGAAAAAGAAATAAAAGGAATCCAAATTGGAAAAGAAGAAGTAAAGCTGTCACTGTTTGCAGATGATATGATACTATACATAGAGAATCCTAAAGATGCCACCAGAAAACTATTAGAGCTAATCAATGAATTTGGTAAAGTTGCAGGATACAAAATTAATGCACAGAAATCTCTTGCATTCCTATACACTAACAACGAAAGATCAGAAAGAGCAATTATGGAAACAATCCCATTCACCATTGCAACAAAAAGTATAAATTACCTAGGAATAAACCTATCTAAGGAGGTAAAAGACCTGTACTGAGAAAACTGTAAGACAGTGATGAAAGAAATCAAAGATGACACAAACAGTGGAGAGATATACCATGTTCTTGGATTGGAAGAATCAATATTGTGAAAATGACTATACTTCCCGAAGCAATCTACAGATTTAATGCAATCCTTATCAAATTACCAGTGGCATTTTTTACAGAACTAGAACAAAAAAATCTTAAAATTTGTGTGGAGACACAAAAGACCCTGAATAGCCAAAGCTGTCTTTAGGGAATAAAACGGAACGTGAGGAATCAGACTCCCTGACTTCAGACTATACTACAAAGCTACAGTAATCAAGACAGTATGGTATATGGTACCGGCACAGAAACAGAAATATAGGTCAATGGAACAGGATAGAAAGCCCAGAGGTAAACCCACACACATATGGTCACCTTATTTTTGATAAAGGAGACAAGAATATACAAGAAAAGACAGCCTCTTCAGTAAATGGTGCTGGGAAAACTGGACAGCTACATGTAAAAGAATGAAATTAGAACACTTCCTAACACCATACACAAAATAAACTCCAAATGGATTAAAGACCTAAATGTAAGGCCAGACACTATCAAACTCTTTGAGGAAAACATAGGCAGAACACTCTATGACATAAATCACAGCAAGATCCTTTTTGACCCAGCTCCTAGAGAAATGGAAATAAAAACAAAAATAAACAAATGGGACCTAATGAAACTTAAAAGCTTTTGCACAGAAAAGGAAACCATAAAAAAGATGAAAAGACAACCCTCACAATGGGAGAAAATATTTGCAAATGAAACAACTGACAAAGGATTAATCTCCAAAATTTACAAGCAGCTCATGCAGCTCAATATCACAAAAACAATCCAATCCAAAAATGGGCAGAAGACCTAAATAGGCATTTCTCCAAAGAAGACATACAGATGGCCAAGAAGCACATGAAAAGCTGCTCAACATCACTAATTATTAGAGAAATGCAAATCAAAACTATAATGAGGTATCACCTCACACCAGTTAGAATGGGCATCATCATTAAATCTACAAACAACAAATGCTGGAGAGGGTGTGGAGTAAAGGGAACCCTCTTGCACTGTTGGTGGGAATGTAAATTGATACAGCCACTATGGAGAACAGTATGGAGGTTCCTTAAAAAACTAAAAACAGAATTACCATATGACCCAGCAATCCCACTACTGGGCATATACCCAGAGGAAACCGTAATTCAAAAAGACACATGCACCCCACTGTTCATTGTAGCACTATTTACAATAGCCAGGTCATGGAAGCAACCTAAGTGTCCATCAACAGATGAATGGATTAAAGAAGATGTGGCACATATATACAATGGAATATTACTCAGCCATAAAAAGGAACGAAATTGGGTCATTTGTAGAGATGTGGATGGATCTAGAGACTGTCATACAGAATTGAAGTAAGTCAGAAAGAGGAAAACAAATATCGTATATTAACGCATATATGTGGAACCTAGAAAAATGGTACAGATGAACTGGTTTGCAGGGCAGAAATAGAGACAGAGATGTAGAGAACAAACGTATGCACACCAAGGGGGGGAAAGTCACGGGGGGGTGGGGTGGTGGTGGTGGGATGAATTGGGAGATTGGGATTGACATATATACACTAATATGTATAAAATAGATAACTAATAAGAACCTGCTGTACAAAAAAATAAATAAAATTCAAAAATTCAAAAAAAAAAAAAAAAGAAAAAGAATGGGTGGAGAGATAAGTGAAAAGACCTGGGCAAAAGGAGTGATAAAAATGATGATGGGGTTGGTAGAAGGTGTGATGGGAGTAGCTTAGATGGGTAATGTCTCCTGGTTAGTGTTGCTCAGCAATTATTCCAGCAATTCAGTTTATTCTGGCCCAGGGTCTGTGAGCAGAAGGTGTTTGGACCCCTTATGCCCGAAAGCCTTATGAGCAAGTGTGTTCCCTCCAGGCCCTCACCCTGACGTGAGAAGATAGAAACTGCTTGGGTTGCTGGGTCAACGCATAAAGACAGCTGTTTTGACTTTCAGGTTTGCATGTGTGAGGAATAAACTTTTGTTAGAATTATGAAATTTCAGGGTCACATTTTCATTGCAGCATAATCTACCATATCTAATAGAGTACCTAACCCGGACCCAGGAATTAGGAAGGCCCAGAGTGAAAAGAATACCAGGGAATTAAAATAGTTCAGTGTGCTTGGATTAAAGAACGCTTGAAAGGCCAATGAGAAGAGTTAGCATGAAAGGTCCAGGCTTTGAAAAGCCTTGTAAACCATGTTAAGGAATTTGACAAATGGCAAAGAGCCATTGAGAATTTTAATTTAGAATGACAAACAGGTCAAATTTATGTTTTAGAGTGATTACTCTTGTTGCAGGATAGGGAGTAGATTGAAGCAGGACAAAATCTGAGGAAAGGAGGCATGTTATAGAGGCTGTAGCAGCAAGCCAGAGGAAAGCTATCCTCAAGTGTTGGGGAGACTGGAGGTCAAGGAAAAGAGTGTAAATAAGCCTTTAAAAGGCTTTGGGAAAGCGTTCTAGCAATGTGTTCAAATAGTCCAATGTTTCTGTAAAACATGCAAACATAAGATATTTTAACCCTAATCATCTGACATCCTCTGCTCCAACTTCTCCTCTGTCACACTTCTCCCTCCTGTCAGGTGGCTTTGTAGAGGCTGTCCACACATTTGAATTAAGCTAGGGATATATTTAGTTTGGGTTTAGTGTGATATAGTTATGTAGCCTGAAGTCACTTCCATATATAGATATTCCATATATATATTCCATATATAGTTTAGCTAGTTTCATGTAGGAATGTCTTCCAGGAAAACTCATATTGCTACCATGTTAATCCACTCCATGAAACACAAAGGTGCAGTGCCAGAATCAGAATGTGTTATGAATTTATCCTATGGAACCCAGCACAAAAAGAACATGGAGGAAAAAGATTGTGATTTGCAGAGCCAAAAGGAAGTCTGTGGAAAATTCTGTCAATCATTGGATATGTAAAATTGTAAATTGAAGATTCTGTCTCAACTGTATGTATCTCATCAAAATGGAAGTTTTCTCATATCAGATACAATTGCATAAAACTTATAATATGTCACTGCTTATGGACATCAATGCAAACTTACTGAGTTGTCGATTCAAGAGTATTTAAGATTATGAAATGCCTTGAAAGGAAGAGAATATATATGAAAGAAATTTGTTAGGGTGTGGCCACTAACAACAAAGATACCCCCAATGCCTTCTGGTATTCATGCCCTTGTACAATCTCCTCCCTTAAGTCTGGGTTGGCCATATTGCTTGGTTTTGACCAATGTGGTAGAAGTGATGAATTCTTAGTAGGTGAATTCACCTACTAAGTAGTAGATTCATCTTAGTAGGTGAATTCTGAGGCTAAGTCCTAAGAAGTCTTGCAGCTTCTGCCTGGATCTCTTGAAACAGGTACTGTAGGGGAAGCAATAGATTGTATAAAAAGTCCAATTACCCTAAGATTGCCGTTCTGTGAGGAAGCTCAAGCTAGTCATGTGAGAGGACCTGCATCCTCCACCGATTTCAGCCATGCCAGCTGAGGCTCCAGGCATTTGGTGAGAAGTCATCTTTTATGTCCAGCCAATTCAAGCCTCCATGTGATTGCAACAGATTGAGAAACCTCAAGTGAGAAATGCCAGACTGAGTCCAGAAAACTCACAGAACCATGGGCGATAATACCAAATTATTGTTTTAAGCCTCTCTTGTTGCGGGGGTGGGGGGGGGTTGTTAGATAGCAATAGATAACTAAAATAGAATCACTGTGGTATAGTAAAGACACCCCCCAAAAATCTTTTCCACATTCCTATCAAGAGATTGCATCTAATTTCCTCTCCCTTTGAATCTGGCCTGGCCAGTTAATTCTCTGCCCAGAGTACAAGAAGTGATACTGTGCCAGTTCTGAGGCCTGTCTTTGAGACGATTGTAAGCTTCCACTCTGTTCCTTAGAGCACAAAGACGTTATGTGGTAAAGTCACACAGAGACCACATGGATAGTTCCTAAGACTAAGTGGAGGGAGAGAACAGGTCAGTTCAACCCCAGCAGGTGAGGATGTGAAAACAGACTTTCCAGACCAGCCTGGGTGCCACCTCAATATCATCCAAGAGTCCTATCAACGTTATAAGGAGCAGAAGAATTGGCCAGCCCAGCCCTGCTCAAATTCTTGACCTATGAAATTATGAGATAGAATAAAGAGATTATTTTTTAAGCTATTAAATTTAGGGGTAATGTAATATATTATGCAGAAATAGATAATGGAGATCAGGGGTTTCTCCAAATTTATGTAACATTACCAATAATGAATTGTGACTGTAAGTTGTAGAGCAGAAAAAAGTTAATTTAAATTGTTGATAATAAATAAATTTCAATTAATCATACTAGAGAGAAGATAATTACTTTCCTGTTTTCTCTGTGGAAAATATTATCAAACGTTTACCACATAAAAAAGAGATCAAAAGTAAGCAGCCAAAAAAATAGAAAAAATGTATTATAGAGTTATATAAGGCAGTCAATTAATAAAAGCTATGTGGTTTTTTTTTTCAGGATTTTGTGAGGTTTTAGGACTGATCATTTTAAAAATTTATAATTTGTTGTGTTTTCTTTATTCTAGACAATTACTTAATTTTGTACCAAATTTTGTTTTTTGCACTTTGGTATTCTTTTTCTTAAAGTGTTCCTCCAAATTTTCAGAACACTGAGGTCAAAGAGAAGATTCTATAAAGAGAATAGAATCTTCAAAGAGAATAGAATAGAATAGAATCTTCAAAGAGAGGAACAAAAAAATACAAAAGGTCATAAGTGAAGTATCAGGAATCATAACGGCTTTGGACTTTTTAACAACACTGCAAGACAGAATTTAATAAAGAAAGACCTTCAAACTTCTAAGGAGAAACAATTTCCAACCTAGATCAATAACACTGGGCAATTTCAATAAAATGAGAGAGAAGAATAGAAATATTTTCTGACCAGTTGTATAAAGTCTCAAAAAATTTACCATGTTCCTTTATTTTAGGAAAGTGCTAAACAATGTGTTCCAGTATATTTCCAGTATATTCCAGCTAGGTTTCCTTCCATTTTTCTCAAACATTAATGATAGCTTATTTAAATAAGCTTATTTAAATAAGCTATAAAGCTGTTGACCACTTTCATTGCACCTTTTCCTGTTGATTCTAATATATTTGTATTAATTAAGGCAGTATTACTCGCTTTCAAATAAAAATAATGTATCTACTGAAGTAGCCATTGGACTAAATAAATACAACACATATTGATCTACAGCACTTAAAATGAAACACATTCAGGCCTCAGAATTGAAATAGGGTAGACTTCCAGAAAGTTTTTTTTAGGTGTGATGGAACATTAATAAATTGCATCAATTCCCTCTAAATTGTAATCTCACTGGTACATTGTTAATATAGTGAATAAAGAAAAATTGGAAGGGAGAATGTGGAGGCAAAAGAGGCAAAGGGCCAAGCGGATTATCCCATCACTAAAGCTGATTGTCCCACCTCTTTAAAGTCAGCTGATCAGGTTGGATTTCTCTAGCCATCAAGCTGAATTTGCCCATTAGGCCCTGGAATTGTATGTAATTTTGTAATAGCTGAATATGCCACCAAAAATAGTCACTTACAGACATTTAGAATTGAGATTTTAGTGTCATATATGACAAGATAGTCATATATATCTATATGTTTTAGTCTTCCTGGCATCATATGGAGGGGAAAATAAAGCAGGTAAAAGCAATAAAAATCTTCAAGTTTAATTTGTGGTTAGAGGAAAAACATTTTCTGAAAATGAATTATGATTTGAGGTCTTTTAGCATGAATTGTGAAACATCCTGCATAGCAAAAGGCAGTCTGAATATTATTGTAGGAGGGATGAACGTGTTGCATTTAATTGCTAAAGATGGCAAAACATCAGAAAGGATAACAGAGAAAATAGAGCAAGAGATAGACTCGGAAGGAGACAGACAGCTATTGATCAGCTCCTTTGTCTCATTCTTGGCCAAGAAACTCCCTTCTCAAGCTTCCTTCAATCCAAAAAGCTGCAAATCATTATAAAGGAAAGTTTCTACAGTTCTTTCCTTTATTTCCCTGGAGACACAAGAGTATCAGAGGAATAGATGACAAAGAAATTTGTAATTAAAAAAAAATCATTATAAGTAATTTAACTGGATCAATTCTAGTAAAATCACTGAGAGACATTTTAAAAATTGGCGCTTAATTTATTTAAGGATATTTTATTGACTAAGGAAAATGTAGCGGGGTTTAGATATAGCGAAGTGTACTATAGTTGAAGCAATTTAAAATTTGCAGTATTACTGATATTTTATTTGACTATAGATTGTGCATGAGCAATTTTATGTTTATCAATTTCATGTTTATATTTCTGAGAAGTCTAGAAAGTCTTTTGGTAACATAGTTAAAAGTTCTGTACAATAGCTTAGGAGTAATTTTACTTACGATTTGTTGAACACAATCAAGTCTTGGTGTTGAATTATTAAAAAAGAAATGTTGACCTTAAACTGAACTGATAGAAAAACAGAATTAAAAAAATTAAGATCATGTTAAGCTAAACCTAAGCCACAAAGAAAGAGTTTTTAAATAAGGATTGTTAAAACCTGCAATAGATTACCCAGATGAAGTGAGAGAATTTCCTTCCATGGTAAAATGATGAAGACTGAAAAATTGAAAGATGGTTTGAAATGTGACTAGAGAAATGTTTTTAGGACAGAAGGGGAATATGTAGTCACAATTATTTTTCAAGAAAACACGCCTCTCAGATCTCTCGTGGGAGCATAATTGAAGCCAGCCCCAACGCTATACTCTGAAATTCATCACAGCATTTGTGCTGATGTTTCTAGCCAATTACTGTGGCAGGGATACCAAGGCAGGCTCATTACAAGAGGCTGTGCTGGATGTCTCTGACATTTGGCTTTGGCTTGAAGACTCCCTGCTTTCCTTGCCAGAGCTTTTAAAAAGTGCACTGCAGTCTAAGACTTTCCTTCCTTCCTCCCTCCCTCCCTTTTCGCCTTCCTTCCTTTCCTCCTCCCTTCCTCTCCTCCTCCCTTCCTCCTTCCCTCTATCCCTCCCTCTCTTCTATCCTTCCTTCCCTCTCTCCTTCATAGAGGTCAGACCTGAATTGTGTTCTTTTAGCTCTCCTAGCCTCCTATAGCTCCTTCCCTATTTTCCCTCACAGATGTTTCTCCCAGTAAATCTCTTGCACATCTAATCCAGTCTTGGTGTTTGCTTCTCAGAGAATCTGGACTAATGCACAAGAATTCTGTTTGATTTAGATGAAAAACAAAACACATTTAAAACAAAGGAGAAGGAGAAAGGAGTATAGCAATCTCCTAAATTGTTAGAAACTCATCTCATATTAAAGATTTATTTAAGGATTAAGAAATTATATGTAAAAACTGATTAGATTTAGTTTGTCTTTGTTATTCCTATTTAAAAACAGTTAAAAAAGCAGTTTTCTAGGAGGCTCAATCTTTTAAAATAAATTTCAATCATCTAGTCTATGGATTTTGGACAAAGACGAATTTCTTTTATAAAAATAAAACTTCCTCTTCCACTTAACAAAATAAACAGTCTCTTACCTTAGTCTCCAATATAATTCTCTGAGAAGAACTACAGTCCAATGTCCTATTTTTTTTTTTTCTCGCTCAAAAACAGCAATTTGTCGACAAAGGCACAATACCAAAACATAATTTGGAAAAAGGACATTACCTGTGGCAGATTTTATTTTCCAAAGATATACTACAGTACCTAGCATCCTCTGTGCTCTTCTGCAGTGTGGCTTGTAACCCTCCCATCAAGAGGTTGGTCTGCTTTCCCCTCACTTTGAAACCTGTCAGGCTTGGGTTCTCCTGACTAGTAGAGAATGGTGGAGGTGACCTTCCTTGGACCTATGCGTTGATACCTCTTACTCACTTTGGAAAATTCCTGACCATTATTTTCTCTTTACATATTTCTTCTGCCCCATTTTCTTTCTCTTTTCCATCTGGAACTATAGTCACACACTACTGGATTTTTGTCTCACAGGTATCAAATGCTCTGATCCATTTTTCCACTTTCCATCTTTGTGTTTTAGTTGGCATAATTTCTTTTATCTTCAAGTTTCCTTTTTTCTTCTGTTGTATCCAGTCTGCTGAAATCACATTTTCAAAAATCTCTGATTATATTTTTCGTTTTATTTTCATTTTCCCCTCAGTAATCTTTATCTTTCTGCTGAAATCCTCCATGTGCTCCTGTATGTTTTCCACTAAATCCTTTAACACATTTATCATGTTGAGTTTTCAGGACCTGTCTGATAATTCTAATATTTGGATCATCTCTGGTTCTGTTTCTACTGACCATTTCTTCTTTTGACCATAGGTCAAATTTTTTTGATCATCCAAGTCTTTCATAATTTTTGATTGTGTGTCAGGTAGTGTGTATAAAAGAACACTGAGAGTAAAGTAAATAATATTTACCAGCAGAAACTGGTACATCCTTTATTCTGCCAGGCTGCTACTATGGGTACCTAAGTCAGTCTGCACTATAGTTGAGCTGGGTCAGGATTTGTTACAGGTTTAGTTAGGTTCGATTCAGCTTTGGCTTCAAATGTTTTTTGAGGGCACGATCAAGATTTTCCTTTTATAGGAAGGAGGCCTCATACAGATCTCTTTGTACTTTACAGCTCAGCCATCAGCATTCTCAGCCTCAGATGTGCTTTACAACTTGGCTGTTACTTTTTTTTTTTTTTTTTTTTGCTGGGGAGTGTTCTTTGCTTTTCTGTCATGTCCTTGGCTTTCACTCATGTCCTTATGAGTCCTCTCCATTTCTTGCTGTTTTAACCCAGCCTTGGAGGGCTCTTGCAGTATACTGTAAAGAGATTTTTCTCTTCTGCTAATTCCTTAGCCTTTGGCAGCCACTGCTTTGGATTAGGTAAAGACCCAGATTGCTTCATCTTTCCTGTCCTAATCTGTTTTCAGCCACTGTCATACCTGAGGATGTTTGTGCCCATTGAGATAGCTGGGGAGGGAGCACTCTTGCCTGACCACAGCCTATAGAGCTTCAAATCCTTGTACTATGTGAAGGCCCATGGGTTAGAGTTGGTACGTAGTTGTACACTCACTCTGTGGCTTTTGATCCTTGGATTATAAACTGTCACACTAGACATACACCCACATTAAAAGATGGTTAAATGATCGGCTAGTTTCTCTTTATCCCTCTCTATGGCAGTCTTCTTTCTATAGCTAATCCAAAAGAGATAAAAGCACTGTGGGCTTTTTCTTCCTAAGAATGTCTTATTACTTCTTGGATTTTAGTTCCTTTAGATGTCTTTGGTTCCTCAGTTCCATGAGAGGTTTTTTTTTTTAATTGAGGTGAAATTGATATATAACATTTCATACATTTCTGGTGTACAACGTTATAATTCTACATCCACATACACCACAAAGTGATCATCACCAAAAGTCTCATTATCATCCATCATCATACAATTGATCCTCTTCACTCACTTTGCCTACCTCCCCACCCCTTTCCTCCCTGGTAACCACCAATCTATTCTTTGTATCTGTGAATTTGTTTTTTGTTTGTTCATTTGTTTTGTTTTCTGATAGGTTTTTTTTTTTTTTTTAAACTATGATTCTGTAGCTTTTCTAGCTCATTCTTGTTGGGGCGGGAGCAAATGGTCTTTTGCAAATTTCTACATCCAAATTCTAAGGCGGAATCCCGCTATGTTCACTTGTTTTGTTTTCCAATTTGCAGTACTTTCTTGGTTTTCTCTCTTAAAGGCCGCAACTCCTAATACAACCCTCCTACAACTTTAGCTCTTGCCTGGTTTCCGTAACTGCTCCCTTAAATTGCCCCCCAGACTTAAGGGGAATTATAATAACTACCTGCTCTTGCTAGCTCTGAGCTGCTTCACTATCCTTTGTTGGCTTCACTATCCTTTGTTGGCTTCCTTTAACCTTGTCCATATTTTTCAAAACAGTCCCTTTATTAAACTCTTCTCAGTCATTTAAATGAGCCACCTCCTTCCTGCTGGGCCCCTGACTGATAGGGGACATTCCTATGAGAAAAAGTAAGAGATTCAACCCACAGGCAGATAGTAGAGTGTATTATGAAGAAAGCAAATAAAGAATTGTCACAGTTGGTTGAGTTATGTTGAAG
The DNA here is from genome assembly GCF_028023285.1 of Balaenoptera ricei. NCBI lineage: Eukaryota > Metazoa > Chordata > Mammalia > Artiodactyla > Balaenopteridae > Balaenoptera > Balaenoptera ricei. The sequence continues at coordinate 70,721,034 of NC_082647.1, forward strand.
TGGTACTAACGTTGGTGACATCCAGAAATGAGAAGAGGAAGAATAGATTTCCCCCCTAATTCTTCTTCTTTAATAAGCCTCTGGCTTCTCAAATGGAAAGCTGAGCCACAAAGTTTTATTTGGGTTTGAGGGTCATTTTCCAGATTAAAATTAAAAAAAAAAACAAAAAAAAGGAACTCATTTGGGTGTATACAAAAGGTTAATGTGGAATACCAAGGCTAAAGAATTAATGTGGCTTTCTTGGTGAAGTTGGGTCTGGGAAGGTAAAGAGAGATTAGAAGAGGAAGCAGACAATTCCAAGAAGACAAATTATTTTTATCAGCTACAATATTTTATTTAATATACACAGTATCATTTGCTATCACATAACTTACTCAGCATGAACCCTTAGGTTTCATATAAGTACCTGAATATTTCTCTCTAAGAACCTTTTTTGGCAGAAGGCACCATGAAATAACCAAACCTTTATTGGCTTAGCTTAGTGCTTGGAACACAGCAGGTTTTCAAAAACTGTTAGATATATTAATACTAGCTGACATATATTAAGGACTAGCTGAGTCCTTACACTGTGCCAGGCGCTCTGCAAAGAGCGCTTGACATACTGTTAATATCCTAATTTTTAGGTGAGGAATCTGAGGATACATGAAGCATTTCTATAGTAGACACTCAAAGTGATAATGAATTGGCGGAGGTGGAGACTGTGTCATTTAAAATTTTTCACAGTTATCTGTGGGGAAAGAACCCTCAGCTTATTGAAATGCAGGATTGGAAGACAAAAAACCCTCTTGATTTTCTTTTGCATGCATGATAAAGTTTATCAGCATTTTTGCAAATCCCTGTAGGATACATCTGACCTGACAAGAGTCACAATTATGGGCCATATACCTTACCTATTTTCTGAGAAAAGCAGAGATTTCATCTCTCCGTTTATTCTTTCACTTATTTTCTTCCTTTCATTTTCCCCCACTTCATTCTTTCTTTTAAATCGTTCACGTTTATTCATTTATTGCTTCATTCCTTCCTTTTTTCCTTCATTCAAACAAGGCCAGGTGCTTAATTTTAAAATCTCATTCAAAATGATGCCACGTCACCCGCTGGGGCCAAGAACCGAGAGGTGCTGTCATCTTTCTCCCTGCCAGCGTGGATCTCCGTGGAGTCCCGCCCTCTTCTCCTCACCTGCTCCCCAGGAACCCGCGGCGAGGTCGCTGCCACACACTCTGGCCTCAGGCACTCTCCCTCAAGGCCTCCGCCCCTTCCCCCTCTCCCAGGGGCCGCCCCGCCCCTCCCCTCCCCTCCCTCCCCTCCCCTCCCTGATCCCAGCTAGCTGAGCGCATTTATTTGCATATTTCTACCTTTGTTCCCCGCCGGCGGCCAATCAGCGCGCGGGGCGAGGCGGGGGGTCTGGGCGGGGCTCGGGCTCGTGCTTCAGCAGCTGCGGCCGCAGGTTCCAGAGCGGGTAGGAGCCGCCGCGGGCGTGCCGCTCACTGCAGCCCCTGCCCAAGCCCCGGGCTCCCCCCCGCGTCCCCGCTGCTGCGCCGCCTCGGCCAGGCCCCGAAAGCAAGGACAAAGAGGCTGCCTGGAGGCTCCGCCGGAGCCAGACTTTACCTGCAGTTGCCGGAAACCGCAGGCTCCAAGATGGTTTGCGGGGGCTTCGCGTGTTCCAAGAACTGCCTGTGCGCGCTCAACCTACTCTACACCGTGAGTATCCCGAGCCCGTTCCTCCCAGCCTGGGGGCTTTGCACCTGCTCGGGTGCCCTGTGACTTCCCTGTCTGTCCAATGACTCGCTCACTTCATCCCGCACCCCCTTTCTGTCTTCCCACGCTCTGGCCTCCCCCGCCCGGCCTCGCCATCCGTCCCCGCCGGGGACCAGGAGCCGGCGACTGTCGCAGTCTCTTCCTTTCATTGTGAAGCCGCCGTCTTTCTGGCTCACTGGCCGCGTCTCTTCCCCATTGCTCTACCCCGCCCCCTCACCCACCGCCTTGTTTTTCAGTTATTTGACCAGACATCTCCACTTTCCCATCCTTATCCCTTCTGCAACTCGCTCTTGGCTCCCAAACCCATCTGGGGCGGATTTGGAGGCGGGAGCCGCCTCTGGTTTGAGGACAGTTTTGCAAAAATAGCGTGATCTGAAACTGACAAGGCGGCATATGGATGGTGTGCGTCGTGTTTAGCTCTACGTGCGCCTGTGATTTTAATTGAGGCCGCCGAGTAGGTTCACAGGATATCCGCAGCTTCCGAAGTTTGTTTCGTGCTTACATAAAGGAATGTCTTTTTGCGGGGAGCGGGAGTTGGGGGAGGGGGAGTTTTGTTTATACCTGATGCTTTTTCCATGTATCTCCCCTCTTATCAATATCCTAAATCCATTTTAAGCTAAATTCTCCAGTAAATAAGCGAGCCTCCACCCAGGTTGTTTCTTTCCCTGCCAACCAGCTCGGGCTTTTTAGTTTTAACCCTGCAGTGTATGTTTATAATTTTTGAGGGGCAATTCGGGGTGAACCGGAGGATGGGAGAGTAGATTGCCATTTACCGATTGCCTACCGCGTCCCAGATTTTACATACACTTTCCTTTTTCTGACAATCATCCGAGGCAAGGGGCATTGTCTAAATTTTATACGTAAGATAATAGACCGAAAAGGGCTTTAATAACTTTACATAGTTGATAGTTGGCGAGTCAAGAAGTGGAACCCAGGCTGTGGGATCCAGATCTTTCCACAGGCTTCTTTACCATGCGGAAGAAACTTCATCTTCTGTCATCATCCCTCCATCATAGTCTTGCTCCCTTCTATAAATACACCTGGTTTTGTTTTGCAGCACCCACCCTGAAAACGAACCCAGCTCCTGTGCATTAGCAGAGAGGTAGGCCATCTGTGCAAGCTTAGGTTACGTCCTTGGAGTGCGGAGTCTGCCTGTGGTCCCCAGCAGGAGGGAGAGGCTGGGTCCTTTTAGCATTACTGTTCCATTGTATGTGAACATGGTTGCAAAGCTTTGAAAGCAAGACATAAACCTGTAAAAAGTATGTCTTTCTGACTAGTTAGTAGGAATCTAATCAACATGTCACTAATCCTAGATTTGGGAAAAATTCTAGACCACCTGGTGTTTCAGGTCCTTGTAATCGGAGATCCATGTCAAGTTTCAGATCAGAATTCACCTTTGTCTCACCTGAACATGCCTATCACATTGATTATTTATTAAGTAAAAGCTGACCAATTCTGCAGGTATTTTCTTTTATTAGCATGAATGGCCTGTTTAGAACTTCACATTCCCCATTTTATGCTCTGAATTCTGCCCCTCCCCCTCATGATTTAGTTACCTGTTTGCCAGACGTTTAACCTTATAGTATCTGCTTACACACAGTAGAATGTCTGCGTTGCATACTTACGTCACTGAGGAGGTCTATATAGATTAATATGCCGTATATATTCTTTTTTCTAAAGGCAAGTTATTTTAAAATCTGGTTCTGTTGCTTTTGAGATATGTCATTTCTACTTGTATCTCTTGTGTATCCGGAAAGCAAAGAGAAAGGTAATTCTGAAGGAGCATATTATATTAGACTTTTATATCTGTTCTAAATTATTGACCTTCAGAGTGTATTCTATTGATTTTAGTAGCTCTGTAGTAAAAATTAATTGGAAATTCACAGGACCATAAAGATGGTTGGCCCTTTTAAATCTAAACCTTTTTATTTATTTTTTAAAATTTATTTATTTATTTATTTTTGGCTGTGTTTGGTCTTCGTTGCTGCGCATGGGCTTTCTCTAGTTGCGGCGAGCGGGGGCTACTCTTTGTGCGGTGCGCGGGCTTCTCATTGCGGTGGCTTCTCTTGTTGCAGAGCACGGGCTCTAGGCGTGTGGGCTTCAGTAGTTGTGGCTCGCGGGCTCCAGAGTGCAGGCTCAGTAGTTGTGGCACACAGGCTTAGTTGCTCGGGACCAGGGCTCGAACACGTGTCCCCTGCATTGGCAGGCGGATTCTTAACCACTGCACCACCAGGGAAGCCCTTAAGGCTTTTTAGAAAAAGGATATTTCTTAAAATGAATTAGTGTCTACTGCTTATACATTGTGAACAAGTTTAGATGAGTTCAGCAGTTTAAACTGGAAATGAATGAAAGGTAAACGTTGAACCAGGTCTTAAATAGATGCTGAAAATGTGCCATTGCTATTATTTAGATTCTGTATCTTCCCTGGTTTCACCTCAACATTTTAAGATGGGAAATGTGAAGTGATTGGGGGCAAGGTTAAGGCTGAAGACTTGGGAGACATTTCTTTTTAAGGCATGAATAGGAGGACCCTTTATAGGTTCCAGTCCCACCTGGGTCACTGCCTCCGAAATAAGCTCAAAGTTGTGGGATTGAATCTGAGATTATTTCTAAAAGTGTTAGTAAAGCCAGGATTGCATACGGGTGTGGCAGGTGTAAAGGCCATGGTCTGCTCTGAGTCATCACTCTTGCCTTGAAGCATTTTCTTGAGGAACTTAGGGCAGCCTAACTGTCCACATGCTCAGGTGGCCTGCTTATGACCTTGAGATTAGGGCAGAATTCGTGACCAGTCCAGAAAGCATGTCATTAAAATACGTTGGATGGAACATCCGCCCAAACTTGTCATGGAATTTTGATCACTAGCCAAAGGCGTGGCTGAGTTTTGTTGTTGTTTATGGTTTGGTTGTTTTAATTAATAGAATCCCTAGTAATGAACAACTTTACGTTAGTGTAGTGAATATCAACAGTTTATAGGTACGGGAGGAAAGGGAGAAGCTACGGTTTCTTCATGCACTTTCATGGTGTTATAGAAAAGAGAGTGACTTGCTCTAGAACTTCCTACATTTATAGAAACTGAATGTTTCTTCACTCAACAAATATTTATTGAGTGTCTACTGTGTGCAAGGCACTGTTCTCAGTCTGGGAATACAGCAGTGAACCAAACTGGGCTTTGAAATCAACATGCCTTATGAAGCCTCTTTTTCATTCACTATCTTCTCTACATATGATCTCAAGAGCTTTCTTCAGTCAATAAACATTTGCTTACTGTGTGCATTCTGCTGAGAACTGTGGGAAATAATAAACACATACAAAGGCAAGTACCTCCTCTGTGAAGACAGGATCTAGTTGGGATTTATGGAGTGGAAAAATTAATGCTATATAAGGGAAGGACTGACTTTAGGTGCCACAAAATTTAGGACTAGGGTAGATCTTTGTGGGTTGGAGAAGAAGGTATGATTGAATTGGGGAAGCGTGGAAATAGCTTGGTCTTTTTGATACTGTTCAGGATATAAACACAAGTGAAAACTGCTTTGGGAAAACAGTCTATTTTATTTTTAATCGTTGATTTTAAAATAATTTTGATTGAAATTATTTTGACAAAAAGTGAAAAATAACTTTAAATAATTATTCCTAGTGATTCGTGGGGAATTTTAGGAGGTATGAAATAAGTGTTATATTAAAATATGTAACATTTTGAGGGGGCTTTCCTGGTGGCGCTGTGGTTGAGAGTCTGCCTGCCAATGAAGGGGACACGGGTTCGAGCCCTGGTCTGGGAAGATCCCACATGCCGCGGAGCAACTAGGCCCGTGAGCCACAATTACTGAGCCTGCGCGTCTGGAGCCTGTGCTCCGCAACAAGAGAGGCCGCGATGGTGAGAGGCCCGCGCACCGTGATGAAGAGTGGCCCCCGCTTGCCGCAACTAGAGAAAGCCCTCGCACAGAAACGAAGACCCAACACAGCCATAAATAAATAAATAAATAATTTAAAATATGTAACATTTTGAATATGTCTCCTTGTGCTTCTTAAGCAGAGAAGAAAAGACTTCTAGGAATCGGCTGCTGTTTATATGTATGTGTGTGTGTGTGTGTGTGTGTGTGTGTGTATGAATAGTTTTAATTAAGAACGTAAGGAACAGAAAATAACTCATGGTCTTTAAATAAGGGTCATTTCAGAAGTTTCAGTTTTGTTTCTTAGTCTATATTTATTCTTCTAAAATCTAAGTTTGTTTCTGTTGATTTTTTGCAATATTTTTTCTATATCTTGGGTTGCTTTGGGGAAAAAATCTCCATGCAGTCAAAAATTATACCAATTTACATTCATTCTAAGGCATATGTTTATTTGCGTTTTAGGTATCTCTGAAATTGAGGTTGTCTTAAAATAGGTAAAACATAGCAGATAAAAAAAAAAAAAAAATATATATATATATATATATATATATATATATATATATATATAGATCTGTACAGTCTATGGAGAGAAAAACAGCTGGGTTTCGGAAGGAAACCTAAATTTGAATACCAACTTTACAACTTGCTTGGAATTTAACCTTGGGCAAAGGTCTCCATCTGAGTTTCAGTTTTTTCATTTATAAACTGGTGATGATATTTTTCATTCTTCCCTTGTGGAGTTGTTAGGATAAAAGGAGAGAATGTGGATAAATGCTTTGGATGTGCTATAGAAAAAAGAGCAAGTTGTTACAGCTTCGTGGAAAAAGTTGAATTATTTTAAATTTCTGAATTACAAACCTGTATGTTACAATGGAAAGGTTTTCAAGCTACTGGGATTTCTAACACTTACAGGCTGGTGTTAACTCAAGCAGGCCCTACGGGGTCAAGAGTTCATACCCTCAAAACAGTAATATTAATCTTTCAGTTGTAAGAAAAAAATGACTGAGGTATGGTGAGTATAAGTTTGGAACGATTTTCCTGTACATTTTTTAAAGTCCTATTCTGGTCATTAGAGGGCTGGAAAAGTATAATTTTGTTCAGTTTCTACTCCAAAATAAATGAAAAACACTAATACTTCAGCCAAAGAAAAAAATCTGCTTATTGTAATTGCCTTCAAATTATTGTATTTGACATTTTTCAAAATTCTGATCATTATTTTTCAAATTATTCTTATTTAATATTTTAATGTGTGGTTAGGCTTATGTTATTTCTCCGCCCTTGTTCAAACTACTGAGTGAATTTAAAATATTTAAGTGGTTGCTGAATGTTTACTTGGATTTTGAATTTAAAAATGATTCACTGTTTACAGAACCTGGAATTTCCACACGATGCTGTTGAGCTGGTGTTCATAGTCGGCCTTTGTGCTAAATACGTTTGTGAAATTTCCCAACTTTTGATTTTAAAACAGTTACCGAAATGTGCTATTTATGCCATTTCTTACTTGAAATGAGGTTATTTTCTTTCACAAAGTTTAACAACATAATTGAGAGGCTTTTACAAAGAAAGAAAATTTATTAGGGGAATAATTGTATTTCAGCCTACATTTGAAAAGTGAGATTTGAACATCTCAGTGGTTTAATTTGCATACAGTTTTAGGTAGGTTAAAAGTGGGCCATCATCACCTCAAACACATATGAATTACTGGTGAAGACAGGCTAGGTTTAGTTCGTCTTCCTTCTTATCACATTTCACCTGAATTGTTCCTCCATATTATCTTATCACTGTAAAATGAATAATGCACTTGTAATAGTGGATGAAAACTCAGAGAATAAACCCAAATTCCTTAGCATGCCATTCAAGATCTTTCACCATCCGCTCTTCCCGTGTGCATCTCTTCGTATATTTCAGCCACAGAGGGTTCCCCAGACATTTTACCCTTTGTTGCCTGTCTTTGCTGATCCTCTGCTCTTGACCTCTAATACCTTGCTCTGTCTTTGTAAAACTACTCAAATAAAGCCTCCCGTTTCTTAAGTCAGAAAGAATTGTTTCCTTAAATTTTCACTTGGGAATCAATCTTACTACTTGAGTGCCACCCCAGACTAATTCAATCAGGATTCAGAGAGAGGGAGGAGACATGTGATTTTTTGGTTAAAAAAACCCTTTTTAAAATCTTCCTAGCTAATTCTAAATTACAGTGAGGGCTGAGAGTCAGTGTTGTAAGACTTTATATTATTAGTCTAATTTATTATTATTAGTCTAATATAAACATATTGTTAAGACGAACCAAATAAATTTTCTTTTATTCATTCCAATAATATTAATTAAGCAACAGCAGCAGTGAACAAAAGAAACCAAAAGTTCCTGCCTTCATGGATCTTACGTTTGGGGGGGAAGGTAGATGATAAGCAAATAAGCAAATAAGTTATACATCATGTTAGAAGGTAAAATGCTATGGAGAAAAATGGAGTAAGAAGGCTGAAGCACAGTGGGGCATTGGGGGGTGTAAGGGAGGATAAGGGCATATTTTTATATGTGGTGGTCGGGATTAGCCTTCTCGGTAAGACAGCAGTGGAACAAAAACTTGAAGGAGATGACGGACAGACATCTGGAAAACGTCAGTGGAGGGAACGGCCTTTGAGAAGATCCTGAAGGAGTATTTCTGATTTATGCAAGGGACAGAGAGGACTCCTGTGGCTGGGACAGAGTGAGCAAGGGGTGGGTGGAGTGGTTGGAAATGAGTCAGAGAGTTTCTGGGACCCAGATTGAAGGAGTTGAACTTTTACACCAAGGGAAATGGGGAGCCATTGGTGGCTTTGGGACTGATTTTCATTTAAAAGTTTGTCTGGCTCCTGAATTGAGAATAGATTATAGATGGCAAAAGCAGAAACAGTGAGATCACCTGTAAGGGTACTGCAGTAATTGAAGCAAAGATGATGGAGGTTTGGACCAATATTATAGCAATGGAAGTAAGAGAAATAGTCAGATTTTGGGTGTATTTTGAAGGTGGTGCCAACATAATTTCCTCATGGATGAGAATGGGATGTGAGAGAGACCAGTCACAGATTACTTGTGATTTATGGCCTAAACAACTGGCTTGCTGAATCTGCTATTAACAGGAATGGGGAGACTGTGGGTGGACCAGGCTTTGGAAGGAAAATAAGAGGTTCAGTATTAGATGTGATGCCAATCAGATACCCAAGTGGAGATGTCAGATGGCAGGTAGTCTAATAACAGTGGAGTTCAGGGGAGAGGAATAGCTGGAGGTTGAAATTCAGGGAGCCATCAATGTAGAGAGTGGTATTTAGAATTGCTACTAGATGAAATCAACCAGTTGGTGAGGATAGGTAGAGAAGGGCAGTGATCTGTGAACTGAACCAAGGACACTCTTATAGTAACAGTTTTCGGAGACAAGGAGGAGCCAGCCAAGGAGCCTGAGAAGGAATGGCCGGTCAGATAGGAGGAAAACCTGATAGAGGCGGGTGTCTTAGAAGCCAAATGCACATCATTTTAAGGAGGCAGAGTTGAACATCTGTGTCAACTGCTGCTAAGTAAGATGAGGACTAAGACATGATTCTTAGGTTGATCAATGAAGAAGTCACTGAAAAAAGCAATTACCCTTTTATTTTGTCTTATGATAGACTATATGTCCCTCAACAGTAACGACCGTGTCCCAATCACTCCGGCTTTCCTGAATGCCCAGCACAGCCTTGCCATATGGTTGGCATTTAGTTGATTGAATGAAGGCGGCAGTGCAGGGCTGTTTCGCCCATAATTCCACTTCCTGTCTCCCAAAACTGCTCCGAAGAAGGAAGATGTAGGGTGGGGTTGAAACTTTGTTGGCAGCTGTGAGTGCTACCTCAAACTAGTTATCCTTGGAAAATGGCAAGTCAGGATGCCTTATTTTCATTCTCTTTACATAATTTCTTCCCAGCAGATATTATATATTATGTATTCTGTGCCTTGTAAGTATAAAGCAATCTGCTTGGCACCAAGGAGAACATAGAGAAGAAAACTATGTGACAACAGCACATCAGCCTTCCTCGTATCATTTGAGGAATGAAAATGAGACGAAGAACTGCGGTCTTGGCTTCAACACTAAATGTCTGGGTATTTAGCAATATCCAGATTATTTACAGAATTTTCAAATTTCCGTCCAGGTATTTGGTATCAAAGAAACACATGCTTGATAATCACTGAATTGTTCTTCAATTTTTCACATTAGGCAGAAGTTCAGAGGGAGAGTTCAGTGTCAAGTGTAATTACTCTTATGACATGGAGAGGTCTGGGGCCTTAGTTTTTAATGTATCGGTGGATGCTGTATTACATTTTCGTGGTATAGTCCTTTTAAATCTTATTACTGTTTTAAGATTCTTACCCTCCACTATCATCACGTCTTCTCTCTTGCTTTAGTGCTGACAAAACATTTTTGAATGATTTAACTGCAGAATCGCATCCAGTTTTTTCAAAGGTTCTACGTTCCTCTTTCGTCCTCAAAGCAATTCACTTACCCTGGTAGAATTTGGATGCTCAAAAAATGTAGCTGCTCTAGAAATGATTCAGGTCTCTCTTTGCATGTTGTTTCTGCAATGTGGTGGATATTTGGTGAAAGAATGAAACTCTCTTTTATAGGTTATATAGAGAAAGAATAATCTGGGACACCATTAGGCTGGATTTCTTCACCCCAAATATTGATTAGGTTAGGGAATAAGCATTTGCCTATCCCTAAAGCATAATGAACAAGATCATGAGCTCTTTCAGTCTGCAGTGTATTTGGAGTACCTCTCCTGTACCGGGCACTTAGCCACATGCTAGGAATATCAGGTCGACATGTGCTTTGACTGTATGGCACTCAAAGTGTAGAGGGCTCATTAGAAGAATTCAAAGTATGACTGGAGGTGGGGAATAGTGGCTAATGAGTTACCTCGAGAGGTAAGCCAGGCCCTTCACATTCTTGGATTTGTCAGCCTGGTGTTTGGACTTTATTCTGAGATTAGGAACAAAAGATAGCCGGCATGGGAATGACCTGATCTATTGGCTTTAAATTAAAGACCATCAAAGACTACCATATTAGGAATAGAGTCCAGCTGCTGGTAATAGAAACCCAGCTACTGCTGCTTCAAATAGTAAGCTCTGTTATTTTCACGTAGCAAGATGTCTAGAAGTAGGTAATCTAGAGAAGGTACACAATGCAAGCATGTTATCAAGGTCCCAGTTATCCTGCCCTACCATCCTTGGTATGTGACTTTCTTCTTTGTCACCCAATTACATCTGCAACTCTAGGCATTAGGATTTGTTCCCTGCTGGAAGAAGGATAACGCTGTAAAATGCTTTTCCTCATAAAGCTCTGTGTGTGTGTGTGTGTGTGTGTGTGTGTGTGTGTTAGAATAGTTCTATTGGGGTATTAATGACATACAATAAGCTGCACATATTTAAAGTATAAATTTGATAAAGTTGTGACACATATATACACCTGTGAACCCATCATTGCATTCACGACCTTGAACATATCAACCCCCAAAGTTTCCTTATCCTCCTTTGTAATCCCTCTCTCCTGCCACATAACCTTTGCTCCCAATTTGCAGGCAACCACTGACCTGCTCAGCAGTAAAATTGAGGCTAGAGTTCAATTTGGTAAGCCTGGGGAGGGTGTTTGCAGGAGGGAGATGGCCTAGGACATTTCTCTGGCTCATTGAGTCCCTTCTCGTTTGGTCCTTACAGTAAAAAGTTTCAGGTAGGTCTTTTAGGCTAGAAGGGAGTGCTCATATTTTGTAAAAGCCCATTGACAAGGTGAAGGATATAGAGTTAGTCTAGGTGGGGAAGGTGGTCACAGTGGGGAAGGTAGACAGGGTCACTGCAAGTTTGCAAGTATTAAAAATGTTACGATAAACACTTGCAAGATGAAGCTTGCATTAACCAGAATTCTTTATAAGTTATAAATGAACTTAAAAGAATGTGTTGGCGAGATAACACAAACTCTTAGAAGGATATAATTGGGAGATTCAATAGTTGGATCACCAAGTATGGCTGGATCAAGGGGCTCAGAAAAGGTCAGAACTCTCTTGCTCCTTCTATCCACTTCTCAGCCCAGCTTGCCTCTGCGTAGATTCTTTTTGAGGCCAGAACTTTCCATGTGCAAGATGGCCACTGGCAGAATCAATTTTAATTGTCCTTATGGCTTGCTATACCAGAGGAACCCTTTTTTTCCTCTTTCAATATTCCTGTATGATCATATGGGACATACTAATTAACCCTGTTGGTTTATGGACCCAACCCATGAACCAATCACTGTGGGTAGGAGGATGAGCAACCATGATTGCTGCTGGCAGTGGTTGGAGGGGGCCAGTGAGACACTATGATTACGGGTTTTATAAGAAATGTATGTGCTGGGTTGTAAAAACACCGTATGTCCCCTACAGAGATCATTTGTCCTCTGAGTAGGAATTTGAATCTTCTATTCCTAATTCTAGAATGTTCTAGCAACTCCATCATTTGAAAGGCCTACTGTAGTGGTTTAATGCTTCAACACCTACTTAAGCTAGATTGTAAAGAACATTATGCACAACATTTTTTTTCTTTCTTCCGGAGTGGCATTGCGTGTTATTGATCCAAAAAGTGCATAAATACATGTTTATTAGTTTTAAATAATTTTATTTGCTGGAGTGATCTCAAAGATAAAGACTGTTCATCCTGACTAGGATTTCTTGCTCCCCTACTCCAGGCAATGCACTGTGTGCTTGTATATGAATGTCGGCATATGTGACAAATTTTCTAGGTCGGGTAAAAGAAAAATAAGTGCAAAATGAATAAGCAAGGATTTGGTAGTTAACTAATAGCAAAGTCGTATGAGTGAGGACCTTATTGTTCGTTTATACATGACTGTGCAACCAGATCTCATAGGGAGTAAGTCAAGGAGACGCTAATCAAAGCTATATCAACCTGGCTACGAAGCAAGAGCTACAGTTTCTTATGCTTTATAATATTGTCTTTACTATTATATCTCGATGATGTTAAAAATTACTTAACTATGTTGCTAGGCACTATGATATGGTCCTACAGGAAGAAAAAAATGCACCAAACAGAAAGGTTGCCACAGTTCTGCCTCTGTCATTGGGCACGTCGTTTTGCTACTCTGATTTATCACCTATAAAATGAAGGGACTCGGTTAAGGTCACTGGCCAGATAGTTTTGTGCTGCTAGTGCCCTCCTTCATCAGAATCTATGGGACTTCCCTGGCAGTCCAGTGGTTAAGAATCCGCCTTCCAATGCAGGGGATGCGGGTTCGATCCCTGGTCGGGGAACTAAGATCCCTCATGCCGCGGGGCAACTAAGCCCGCGCACCGCAACTACTGAGCCCACGAGCCTAAACTAGAGAGAAGCCAGGGTGCCGCAATGAAAGATCCCGTGCAACTAAGACCCGATGCACCCCAAAATAAAAATAAATAAATTTTTTTTAAAAAAAGAATCTATCCATGTGCGCACTAGTAGTTTTGCCACCACCTCCTTTTTTAAGGGTTTGCTTGGGGAAGCAATACCAGTTGTAGACACTTTTATAATCTTGCCTTGGCGTGGCTTTTCATTTTAGCCTTTGTACTCTCTCTTTTAAAAGCTCTTTTTTGTATGATTCACTTTTCTTTGTTTTAACGAGAAAACAGGAAAGGTTGGCGCTTCCTGTTCATAAAAAACATCGCTATCAACAAGTTAACAGATCCATAATTTGTTTTTATCAGCCTTCTGTCTCCCAAAGGAAGGAAACTATTTGTCACAGGTCTAAATTTACTTTCTATTACCATTGGTCTCATAAGGAAACTGTTGTTATTATTAAACAAAAAATTCATGCAGTTCCTTTGTCTACCAGGTTCTAGTGACAAGCAGGCTTTTTAATTATACAGTTAGAATTTTATTGGAATCCATAATTTTTGTATCACTCATTTGGAAGATTTCACATAATCCCATTCTCTTCAAAATTACAAACCAACCATAACAATTACCACTATTCAGAAATGAATTGCTTCATTATTATCTTTAAAAGGCTCCTTCTTAGTAAAAGTTAAAGAAACACTGATAATCAGATCTAATTAGAGGCATATCATAAAACATTAGGTGTTGTTTCTAATTTAAAAAGTTAATTATGAGTACTTGGGGATTTTTGTTACAGTGTGTTAGAGACAGCAGTCACACCCAAAAACATTTATGTTGTTTTCAATTTTGCTCTATTAAAAAAACCAAACAGGGCTTCCCTGGTGGCGCAGTGGTTAAGAATCCACCTGCCAATACAGGGGACATGGGTTCGAGCCCTGGTCCGGGAAGATCCCACATGCCGCGGAGCAGCTAAGTCTCTGCACCACGACTACTGAGCCTGCGCTCTAGAGCCTGTGAGCCACAACTACTGAGCCCACGTGCCACAACTACTGAAGCCCGCGCGCCTAGAGCCCATGCTCCGCAACAAGAGAAGCCACTGCAATGAGCAACCCGCGCACCGCAACGAAGAGTAGCCCCTGCTCACCGCAACTAGAGAAAGCCTGCATGCAGCAACGAAGACCCAACGCAGCCATAAATAAATAAATGTTTAAAAAAAACCCCAAAAACAAAAAAAACCAAACATATTTTGGGGGTTTATTAGAAAATTGAGTCACTTAAGTAAGTTTATGTTTGGACAGTTTCTCTGTTGTGGTAATAAATGCAAAATTTGTTTTTGATTGGACCGTTAAATCATGTTCTCTTCTACATTACAAATGAGAATGTGTATTTAGGAGTCGGGTACCAGAAGGAGGTGATAGGGTGGTGTCAAGATGCACACGTGAGTCTACCCAAGTGTGACAGACCTAGAGCTTCACTTTCTGTTATAAACAAGTGGAGAGTCAGTGAATTACTGCCTACTGTCTTCAGGTCTCTACCACCTTCATTTGAAAGCCTTCCTTTTTCTTAAGTGGGTGCAAATTGTAGGGGAGAATGTGGACAGTACCTGGAGATGCACAGTTGGGAATTAATGTGAAATATTTGAGAGACAAATGAGAATATCTTGATGCGAATAGCCATGTTTAGGGAATTGTGGGAACAAAGGCTGGGTGAGGCAAGTTGGACAAATTTACAGAGGAAAGCAAAGCGGAAGAATTTAGTATTGGTGTTCCAGTAAGAAAAGGGTTGTTACATTTTCAGGCTACTTGTAACTTGGAAATGCTTTATATGCACAGAAAGTAATATGGTGTACTCATGTGATCCCAACAGCCTGATTTCACAAATGCCAGTGTTTTGCTATGTCTCTTTTTAAGAGCTTCAAAGTTATAGTACAGCTAAAGGGCCCCTCTCCGTTCCCTTTCCCAATCCGCACCAGAAGTATTGTACTCACTATCCTAAAATCAACATACATCATTTCTATGCATGTTTATATATGACAATTTGATCTGGTAATCAACCACAGAGAATATATAGTTGTTGTTTTTTTTAATAATTAATTTATTTTTGGCTGCGTTGGGTCTTCGTTGCCACGTGCGGGCTTTCTCTAGCTGCGGCGAGCGGGGGCTACTCTTGATTGCGGTGTGCGGGCTTCTCACTGCGGTGGCTTCCCTTGTTGCGGAGCACGGGCTCTAGTTGCACGGGCTTCAGTAGTCGTGGCTCGCGGGCTCTAGAGCGCAGCCTCAGTAGTTGTGGCGCACGGGCTCTAGAGCGCAGGCTCAGTAGTTGTGGTGCATGGGCTTAGTTGCACCGTGGCATGTGGGATCTTCCCGGACCAGAGTTCGAACCCATGTCCCCTGCGTTGGCAGGTGGATTTTTAACCACTGCACCACCAGGGAAGTCCCTCAGCTAAATATTTAAATAAAATGTTAAGTCTTTTTCAATATTTTAAAGTACGAGTAGCAGGAAGGACTCAGTTACGTGGGTAACTCAGTTGCCCAAGTTCTATGGTAGGATGAGTAATACTCTTCTCCCACCAAAGGTTCACATCCTCATCCTTAGAACCTGTGAATATGTGACCTTATATAGCAAAAGGGGCTTTGAAGATGTGATTAAATTAAGCATCTTGAGATGGGCGATTATTCTGGGTTACCTGGGGGCCCTATATAATCATAAAGGTCTGTATAAGAGGGTTGTAGGTGGCTTATACTCAGAGAAAGTGATGTGCTTAGAGAAGGAGGTTGCAGTCTGAGAAATTTGAAGATACAACACAGCTGCCTTTGAAGATGGAGAAAGGGGATATACTGGCCAAGGAGTGCAAGTGGCTTCTAGAGGCTAGAAAAGGCAAAGAAATGGATTCTCCCCTAGAGCTTCCAGAAGGAATGAAGTCTTACTGACACTGTTATTTTAGCTTGGAGGACCCGTGTTGGACTTCTGACCTCCAGAATTACAAGAGAGTACTTTTGTGGTGTTTTAAGCCACTAAGCTTGTGCTAATTTGTTAAAACGACAATAAGAAAGTGATATACCCTCTCAAATGTTTTTTTTTTTTTTAAATCAACTCCCTACCACTGTGGTTCTGTTGTCTTTCCTGAGTTTGTGGCACATGGTTAGTACTTTTTTTTTTTTAATTTTATAGCTACTTTATTTATTTATTTATTTTTGGCTGCGTTGGGTCTTCAGTTCGTGCGAGGGCTTTCTCTAGTTGCGGCAAGCGGGGGCCGCTCTTCATCGCGGTGCGGGGACCGCTCTTCATCGCGGTGCGTGGGCCTTTCACTATCGCGGCCCCTCCCGTTGCGGGGCACAGGCTCCAGATGCGCAGGCTCAGTAGTTGTGGCTCACGGGCCCAGCTGCTCCGTGGCATGTGGGATCTTCCCAGACCAGGGCTCGAACCCGTGTCCCCTGCATTAGCAGGCAGATTCTCAACCACTGCGCCACCAGGGAAGCCCTCTCAAATGTTTTTGAAGGAGAGGTGCCTAGTATCAGTGATGGGGATAGACTAAAACTATATTAGAGACACAGCAGAGCTAACTTGGTGAGGAATACTCTTGAGAGAGAGGTACATAGAAGGGTGTAGCCTTTTTCTTCCCCTACCTAGAAAAAAAAAAATCAGCGCAAAGATACTTGTGAATGTTCTAGATAATGTTTTCAATAACAGCATAAAGCCTAGTCTGGAAGCTAGAACTTCTCATAGAAGTGATAAAGTGCCCTACCCCCTTTTTAGTTATAGACATTATTTTTCAAAGGGGGAAGGATTCTCATTATTAATAAGCCTGTAAGTTGGGTAGCTGAGAGAGCAGAGAGCAGTTTTCTCCTTTTGTTGAAATGCTGCTGTTCTAAATAAAGGATTTGGTTTGCTGGGAGGGTACTGACAAGGGATACCTGAATAATTCACTCCAGCTATATGGTAAGGATTGCGCTGATGGTAAAATATCAGGCAGCCTTCTGTAACATGCATTCCTGACTTGTTCATCTGCAAATGTGAGGACTGTTTTGTGTGGGCTGCTGTGACAGATTACCACAAACATGGTGCCTTAAAAACAGCAGAAAGCTATTCTAACAGTTCACGAGGCCAGAAGTTCACCATCAAGTCGTTGACACGGTTGCACTCCCTCTGAAGGCCCTAGGGGAGAATCTGTTCCTTGCCTCCTTGCCACTTTGCCTCTTCTGTCTTCTGCCGGCTGCCAGCATTCCTTGCCTTGTGGTCACATCACCCTCTGCCTCTGTCTTTATATTTCTGTTTTCTCTCTCTGTCTCTACTCTCCCTCTGCCTCTCTCGTAAGGATACTTTTTTTAAAAATTTAATTTAATTAATTTATTTATTTAGTTAGTTATGGCTGTGTTGGATCTTCGTTTCTGTGCGAGGGCTTCCCCCAGTTGCGGCGAGCGGGGGCCACTCTTCATCGCGGTGCGCGGACCTCTCACCATCACGGCCTCTCTTGTTGTGGAGCACAGGCTCCAGACGCGCAGGCTCAGTAATTGTGGCTCATGGGCCCATCCACTCCGCGGCATGCGGGATCCTCCCAGACCAGGGCTCGAACCCGTGTCCCCTGCACTGGCAGGCAGACTCTCAACCACTGCGCCACCAGGGAAGCCCTCGTAAGGATACTTTTGATGACGCTTAGAGGCCGCCTGATAATCCAGGATAAGCTTGTCCCTTTTAGACCCTTAATTGAGTCACAGCTTTTGCCATGTGATACAGCATTCATTCTTTTGCTGTATACGGTAATATTCAGTTGGGGTCATTTTTCAGACTACTATGTGTTCTGTTATGGTTCCTTTGCAGTCTTTGATGTGTCCTGTTTATCTGGATATTTTTGATTATTGTTCTCTACTCTGACCCACTTTGTAAAAATCTCTGACATAGCAATGATTTGTCCCATTGTAGTTTTTCATTCTCTCCTACATTGAATTCTAGAATGAAAGTCAGCAAGCTGCAGCCCATGGGCCACATCCATTCCATTGCCTATTATTGTACAGCCTGCCAACTAAGAATGGTTTTACATTTTTAAATGGTTGAAAAAAAAAATCAAAGGAACATATTGTGTTCCACATGAAAATTATATGAATTTAAATTTCAGTATTTAGGGGTATCTTGTCTCTGGCTTCCATGTGTAGTGGGCACTAACCATTTGTTGATGAATATTTAACTCGTGGTAAGAATTTCATTAATGTTGTTAAGGATTTGGTATAATTCCCAAAGGATTCTTTAAAACTATGGATTAGAAGAATTTTATGTGTCGTATTATTCATGCTTCTGATCTTTTTGGCCTTAAGACTCAAAGAAATATAGAGCAAATGTCCTGCCCCTGAATTTAATTAAGTTAGTAAATAGGCATCACACCCAGGACTTGAAGCTGGCAAGTGCTGGTTAATTTTATATGTCACCTTGGCTGGGCTGCGATACCAAGATGCTTTTTCAAGCATCAGTCTAGATGTTGCTCTGAAGGTATTTTTTAGTTGTGATTAACATTTATACTCAGTTGAGTTTAAGTAATTATGGGCCTCATCTACGATATGAAATATGAAAGCATTAAGAACAAAGACTGCGTTTCCTAAAGGAGAAGGAATTCTGTCTCAAGACTGCATCGCTGAAATCGTTTCAGAATTTCCAAACTGTCATCCCGTCCTACACATTCTGGACTTGGTGGACCCCACAAGTACATCAGCCAGTTCCTTCAAATAAATCTCCTCTCTCTCTCTTACTCTCTCTCATTATATATCCTATTGGCTCTGTTTCTCTGGAGAACCCTGACCGATACAGCAAGTTACTCTGATGTGTTGAGACTGTGGACCATCTTCAGTGTTTGTTGAGTATGCTAAGCCTTGCCCTCTCCCCTCACTGAGGTGAGGCCCCTCCAGCATTATCTTCCTCTCCTGCCTTGACACCTCCTTCAGGCTTCTGCCTTTTACACCTCGTGAAAGGAAATGTGTTGTATTCGGGTATAACAAAGTCAGAAATAAGCTCATTTGTGATGGGCCCAAGGACTTTTTCTCAATCCAAGATTGTTTGAAGTTGTGAGAAGACTGTGAGTTGATAAAAATGAGACAGAAGCAGATGGATCTGCTGAGAAGAAGCAGTTGAGAAAATGAGGAGAACTAATTTCTGGGTAGCAGTATTTGTGAGAAGTTTATCCTCTTCTTCTCCCTCTAAAAAGAAAAACTTCCTCTGTGTACTAATTCAATGGAGAACATCAAGTCCATATAACTCCGTAACTTGTTCCTATCATGCTACAGATAGTTGCTTTCATTCTCAAGTTTTGCTGCTTTACAATAAATGGATAAAAATACAAATAGCTGCTGTATTTGTCCATATTTAGCCATTTTACTTGTATGTCTATACATATAAGAAGTTTTACATACCAAGGCATTTAAAAATTGTGTCTGATAAACAATGACTACACTTATAAAAAATTATACATTTGAGTAAAGAACCATTTGAGTGAGTGATGATTTAGTTTGTATCTCAAAACAAAGTTTATTAGGCCTTGGAGTGGTGCTAGAAAGTTTATTTTACATACTTTGATTCCTCCCAACAAGGTATTAAGCTGTCAACTTGCTCCAGGAAATGGTTGACTCTTGATTGACTTGAAGATACTGTCTCTTTCCTGTTCCACCCTCCACCCCGCGCCCCCCATACCTATTTAAGCTGTATCTTCTATCAGTTGATTATAATCTTTAATATGGCATGCTATTTAAGTGTTATTTTAAAGAAGTAACTGTAACTTTGAGTTTTACAGGTAATGACTGATTGAGGCATGTGTTTTACCTCTTACACTTGATTTTGTTTTATAAGAATATAAATTAAATGATTGGCATGTAAAATAATTTCTTCTTGCTCAGAATGCCATTTTTGCTCTAAGTAGCTAAAATCTCTTATACTCTTTTCATCCTAAAAGTTTTAATAGTCTCTCTCTATATTTGAATTCTCACAGAATAGCCAATGATATCTAAAGCAATTGATTTTGTCAACAATACTGTGAGATATTTTGACTGTTCCAAAGGCGAGGTTCTGTGATAGGTTCTGGGGATAAAGAGAAGTGAAAAGATGGGGTCTCTAAGTTGCTCAGAGACTCCTAAGAGAGACAGGCTTGGAAACAGAATGCTAGTGTTGAAGGGAACAGTGGAACCATATTTGAAGAACAGAGATTGCTCAGAGAATGGAGAGATGAATTTAGTTTATTGGGGACTAGGAAGGTACCACAGAGAAGGTTACAGTCTGGGGCTTTGAAGGAAAGATATGTGATTTCCACGTGAAGAAACCAGTATGTCAGACTGAGATGTGTTGGTGTCTAAAAGTTTTACATACGCTATTATTTCAAAAGCTTAAGTAGAAATCATTTAGGTTTCGTAAGCCAGACGGCCTCTGAGGATCCATAATAATTTTATAGATTATTGTTTGTTTTTTAAAAGCATGGCCAAGGATTAATATAACTTGTTAAGACAATACTATCTGTGAGATCATGTGTGTATTCTAGTATTGAGTGTTAGCAATCATTTGTAAGATACTAAGTAGGTGCCTGAAAAATGTTCTTTTTTTTTAAAGTTTCTTTAATTAATTAATTAATTTATATTTATTTTTGGCTGTGTTGGGTCTTCGTTTCTGCGTGAGGGCTTTCTCTAGTTGTGGCAAGTGGGGGCCACTCTTCATCGCGGTGCGCGGGCCTCTCACTATTGCGGCCCCTCCCGTTGCGGAGCACAGGCTCCAGACGCGCAGGCTCAGTAGTTGTGGCTCACGGGCCCAGCTGCTCCGCGGCATGTGGGATCTTCCCAGACCAGGGCTCGAACCCATGTCCCCTGCATTGGCAGGCAGGTTCCCAACCACTGCGCCACCAGGGAAGCCCTGAAAAATGTTCTTGATATTAATACATAAATTGACGCTTTTCCCTTCTTTCTTCTCCCTCTCCCTCCCTCCGCCCCTCCCCCCATCACTGCCCTTTGTGGTTGTTTTTGCAGTTGGTTAGTCTGCTGCTAATTGGAATTGCAGCGTGGGGCATCGGCTTCGGGCTGATTTCCAGTCTCCGGGTGGTCGGTGTGGTCATCGCAGTGGGCATCTTCTTGTTCCTGATTGCACTAGTGGGGCTGATCGGAGCCGTGAAACACCATCAGGTGTTGCTTTTTTTTGTATCCTTTTTTACAGGTGGGATTTATACCCCACTTGGGTTTGCTCTTATCTTATTGATTACTCCTGTGATAACTACAACTAATTTAAAATTACCGTAAGGAAATTAATTGCCAGACAGCAACTCCTGGCAAGCATTATGTGTATTTGTCCAACCAACATTAGGAACATTTCTTAGGGTTAAGTTATTGTATGTTTACATATTCTCTCTCCTTTTCACATCATGACGAATGTATTCTGCAAGTTCAGTATCATTCTATTTATGTGTTGCAAATTCAGAGTTACATTGAACTGATTCAGTGACTTCTAGGTCCTTTCCAAGTCATTAATATTTGGTTGAGAATTTCACAATGATTTTTTTTTAAGAGTTGATATTAAGAAAGCTTACATACATTTAGCTCTACTTATTTCCTGTTTTATCTATGTAAGAATTTTTATTTTAATCTAAATGAAATTATAATAGATCAGCTTTTATTTATTTTTAATAATTTATTGAAGTATAGTTGATTTACAATGTTGTGTTTAATTTCTGCTGTATAGCAAAGTGACTCAGTTATACATATATATTCTTTTCATATTCTTTTCTATTATGGTTTATCACAGGATATTGAATATAGTTCCCTGTGGTATACAGTAGGATCTTGTTGTTTATCCATCCTATGTATAAGAGTTTGCATCTGCTAATCCCAAACTCCCAATCCATCCCTCCCCACTCCCCTCCCCCTTGGCAACCACAAGTCTTTTCTCTATAATAGATCAGCATTTAAATAATAATTGTTGTTAGTATTTTTCTATATAATTATATCTACAGTGTATCATCAAAATAAAAATTACGTGTATTCTTCTTGCACTTTCTCTAAGTGCCATTTGTTCTGTTTTCTGGGTGACCTCCTTCTAGTGAGTTGTGAAGTTGGCAGTACCTCTGTTTTATGTTATTTTAAGAATTTCCAGAAATAGCCTTAACTTTGATTCTCAGTACATGATTATTCTCTTACTTGTATTTATTGTCCAGTTTTCCGTATCATGTGCTTGCTTAGCCCTGAACCAGGAGCAACAGGTAAGCAAAGACTTTTTTTCTTTCTACTTTATTATACCACATAGTACATGTAGGAAGAAAGGGGGAGGAATGATTGGAATATAATATAATTTCTTCCTGTTCAGAATGCCATTTCGCTCTACATAGCTGAAGTCTTTTGTTCCTCATTGCCTTAGTGGAGCTGCTTAGAGCCCTAAAACACCACATGTTGCTATTTTCTGCATCCTTGAAGTAGGATTTTGCCCTCACTGGGTAAAAAGTGCTCCTGCTAATGGATGTTCACCCAGTCTTTCCCTACTATTATGCAATGAAACATTGGCTCCAGAATGTTTGTGGTTTCATTCTGGCAATTATTCTCTTCAAACTCTAATTTGTTTGAAGAATATGGGTCTCTCTTTTGGGGCAATGGAAAATTTGTCTTGCTACACTCTGAAAACTAGGCCTTTGACCTAAGTGCTTCTTTTAAATCACATGTGAACGTGAAGACTTTTTATTCTTGGGATAGAAATCATGCCTTCTTTTTGTTGCAGATTGAAGTGTAACCCTTTGAAAAGTTTTGATGCTCTTATAAAGAGTATTATATTAGGTGCACTCAGTTTTAAGAGTTGCAGGCTCCAGCTTTATACATTTTATGCAGGGATGACACTTTTTTTTTAAGATTTTTTTGTGATGTGGACCATTTTTCAAGTCTTTATTGAATTTGTTAAAATATTGCTTCTGTTTTATGTTTTGTTTTTTTGGCCATGAGGCATGTGGGACCTTAGCTCCCCGACCAGGGATTGAACCTGCACCCCCTGCCTTGGAAGGCGAAGTCTTAACCACTGGACCACCAGGGAAGTCCCAGGGATGACACATTTTAATGTATGTTTAAATGCGTTTTCTAGGGTCAGCTTTTGGAAGTTGGTTGGAACAATACAGCAAGTGCTCGAAATGACATCCAGAGAAATTTAAACTGCTGTGGGTTCCGAAGCTTTAGCCCAAATGACACCTGTCTGGCTGTAAGTACAAAGTATACAATGTTTTTTGGAGATGTATTGCATACAGGTGAATAATGGTTAACATGGAAGAAGTGGACTTTCTGATGGTGAATTGTACTTTTAAAGTGTTTTTTATATACCAGCATTACATTCCGTGTACACTATTGTATCAATTGTCTGTTCTCAAATATCCATCCTGAGGATACTGAATATTCCAGGGCCCAGCCAGGCACGGATGCTTTTGGTTCTTTGCCCCTAATTCCTTCCCAGTCAAATCCTCCTAGAACAAGTTGTGAAAGAGAAGTAACAGCAGATCAGCAAGTAAATGTCTTGGTTTGGAAGCCTATCAGGGTGGTAGGAGGAGAGTGGTCTGTACTAAATTGGGCTTCTCAACCAGCTAAACATCCCCAGGGTGGAGGACACAAGGAACCACCCTCTTTCCTCTCTCCCTTCTTCCCCATCACAACTTCATGCCCTTTCTCTCTGGGAGCTGAGCTAGCGATAGATCAATTAGAGCCATCCTATTGCCCCAGGCCAGACCACTGACCTCCCAAGTCCAACCCAGTCCCATATGGCGATTGACTTGGAGCTTGGAGCTTGGCTCTCCTGGGAAGTTTATATGTGTTTATATTTTGGGGAAGCTCCTATTACCCCCTCGCTGAGCCCTGAGCTGGACATCCCTGCGTTGTGTCCTCTTTTGTGGGTTATTAGTTTTCTATTGCTATACAATACATTATCACAATTTTAGTGGTTAAAACAACACCCGTTTATTGTCTTAGTTTCCCTAAGTCAGGAGCCTGCGTATAGCTTAGCTAGGTCCTCTGCTCATCAGGATCTCACCAGAATGAAGTCAAGGTATTGGCCAGGGCTACAATCTCATCTCAGGTTTGGGGTCTTCTACCAAGCTATTGTTGGTCGAATTCAGCTTCTGGTGGTTGTAGGACTGAAGTCCCATTTTCTTTCTGGTGTCTCTAAGTTCCTAGATGCTGGTCAGCTCTTAACTATACAGACATCTCACAACCTGGCATCAAAGTCAGCGTGAGAATCTCTTCATTTTATTAAGACAGTGTCTTATGTAGTGCAACATAAACATGGGAGTGAAAATCCATCCTATTCACAAATCCCATCCACTCTCAAGGGGTGGTTATTCAGGGCATGTACCCTGGGGGTGGGAATCTTAGGAGCCATCTTACGATTTTGGACACTACTAAAGAACCACGGCTCCAAGATGGATATGATATTCCAGACAGTCATTTTTATGTGGGTGTTTTTTTTTTTTTTAATCTGCTCATTATAAATGTACTTTGAAATAAAAGTTCTTTTTTGAAAATTGATACAGAGCTGTGTGAAAAGCAGCCACCAGTGCTCACCCTGTGCTCCGATAATAGGAAAATATGCAGGAGAAGTTTTGAGATTTGTTGGCGGCATTGGCCTCTTCTTCAGTTTTACAGAGGTATGTACAAATAACTCAGTATCTTCCGTTCTTTGTCATAGAGATTCCTGTTTTATAGGGCAAGAGGGCGTGGCATTTTACCTTAGCATGGCACTTAACTTTTGGAATGTATCAATGGATGTTTTCACTGGGAACTAGTACTGTAATAGGTGGAGCTGTGGCTTGAAATCAGAAGATCTCACAGATCTAGCATTAAGTTTATACAGGGTGAAGTGCCTTGATCATTAATTATGTAAAATTAAATGAAGAGATTTGACTGGGTTATCTTTTGAGTCTCTTCTATTTCTAGAGTTGTATGATAAATTATAATTTTAGATATAATTTTGGAATAGGTAGGACATTCACATTGTTTAATATATATATATTAATGTGTAATATACACACATTTATATATAGGTATGCTTTGAAAAGTTGCCTTCCAACCCTATCCCCACTCCCCTTTGTTCCTAGCCTTCTAAAACCTGTAGGTAATCATTGTTATTAATTTCTTACCTATATAACATATATCTATGTTATATTAATATATTTACTATATTAATACATTTATATATATGTCTAAGCAAAACCACACACATATTATTTTGATAATTTTTGAGGAATGCTAATTCCTCATTGTCTTTATTAAACACTCAATAACTCTGGACATTTTTGATGCATCTGAATTGGCAATATGTATTTAAATTAAAACTTTTTTCTTTAACTCATCAATTCTACTTGCAGTGCTTTATTTCATGGAGATAATTGTATAACTATGTAAAATGAATACACAAGAATGTTTATTGTTTATAACAGCAAACCTTTGGGCCAGCTCATGTTTGTCTAGTGAATAATGAGCTGGTGAAATTAGAGTTTATTAGACAAGAGCAAATAGTTAAAAAATGCAGTCTCTGGGTTGGAAACCTAGTTCTCCTGCTTTATTAACTGTGTGACCTTGGGCAAGTTCCTTAATCTTTCTGTGCTGCTGTTTCTTCGGCTTTGCAAACAGGCGTAATAATGGAAAGCCCCTATTTCACGAAGTTGTTTTGATGCTTAAAGGAGTTAGTATATGTAAAAACTTGTAATATATAGAAAAATGCCTGACATACGGCAAGTGCTGTGTGTGTTAGCTGTCATTTTGTAGACATGAGTAAATTATTGATGTACAAGTCCCCATATTATACCCCCTTAAAAAATGATGATGGGACCCCTGTGATGGTTGTGTTAATTGCCCATGTCACACTCCTGTTTTAAACAAAGAATAGCATGTGTAGAATAATGCTATTAAGTAAGATTGTGCATATAACTGTGGAAATATATGGTAGGCTATTGTAAGAATGAGCATTTATCTTTAAAAGGAAATCAGAAAAATCTTGTATTTTTTATATTTGAAGTTTACTCTGTCATTTAATTTCTTGGACATTTGATTTCCCCATCAGTATGTCCCTATAATAAGTAATTTCATGGTCAACTTCCTTGTATATATATTTTTGATCTATATTCCCTAGTTTTTCTTTAGAGTACACCTCCAGAAGTAAAATATGACACATTCAGTATATGGGCATTTTAAAAGAGTTTGATAAATATTGCCGAATTGCCTTTTGGGGGAGATTCTACCAACTTTTGATTCAAGCACTAATTCTCGATATTTTTATCTTATAAAATATTTGCCAATTTGGTAGGTAAAAATAGTATTACAGTTCTGTTTGCTCTTTTGGAAATGTGACTAGTGAATTTGAAAATATTCATGTATTCATGTGTTTTTGGACCACTGGTATTACTTCTTTTGTGATTTGCCCACCTACTGTCTGTCCTGATCAAGGACCTTTGGATCGCCTGTAACTCAGTCTATGCAAAAAAGGGGAATTTTGTAAAAGAATAGGAGAGCGGGCCTCAGGGCCTAGAAGGTGTTTAGAAAAGAGGCCTCAAGGCTGGGGCTCACTGGGTGCTCTTAGAAACCCAGGCGCCCCAGAAAGTTGCCCACTCTCCTTTTATTTCCTCCGTTCCCTTCCTGGCTCCCTCCTCCTCTCATCACTCACTCTACTTGACTTCTTTGTCCTGCTTTCAATTTCTTTTGCATTTACTTAACTTTTTCATGATTTTTAAATAAAATTTATAGGTTTTACTTTTTATGTGGTTCAGTTTATTGCTTTTTGCCTATATGGTTTATCCAGTTGATTTTTATGTTTAGAAGCCCCTTTCTCATTTTGATTATATATGTTAAAAATGATTAAAGAAGGCAGTTTAGGTGATACAAACAAATTTTAACACTTCATGGACAGTCTCCTTTCAGAGAACTGCAAAATAAGGCCGAAGGCAAGGAGCTTTTATAGGATAAAGAATAAGGAAGGGAATAATAGAAAATATCTGATTGGCTGGGGCCACATAGTCAGTCTTGTTTGGGGTGAGAAGGCCCAGAATTGGCTTGGCCTTTGGGGATTGGCTGACTGAATATATTGCACTTCCGGTCAAGAGGAGCATTTACAGGGACACAAAGTTTACCCAAGTTTCGGTTTGCTGATGTGGCACCCTGGATAAGAGCAGCTTCATCTTGGGCCTAGAAATTTACTTCTCTCTGTATAATTAAATATAAAAATACAAAAAAATATATTTTTTGTTTTATTGAGGTATAATTGACAAATAAAATTGTAAGATATTTAAAGTGTATATCATGATGATTTGATATACGTATACATTGTGAAAGGATTCCCCCTATCAAGTTCATTAACACATCCATCACCTCACATATTTACCTTTTTTTTTTGGGTGAAAACATTTAAGTTCTACTCTCTTAGCAAGAGAGTAGATTGTACAATACAATACAGTATTCTGTACAATACAATTGTACAATACAGTGTTTTCACTGTAGTCACCATGTTGCACATTAGATCTTCTCATTTTGATTGTGTGTGTGTGACATGTACTGAATTTGTGTATATAATGTATACATTATATATATATGTATAAAATGTATGATTAAGATAACATATTATATATACATAGATGTTTGTGTATATTGTATATTCTAATTCAGTTTCTTTTTCTCCCTTTGAGAATGAAAAATCCATACTTGGCTGTTATTATCAAACTGGAGATAAAGACCAAACTTAGTATTCACTTTTTTTTTTTTGGCCTCACCACATTTGCGGGATCTTAGTTCCCCAACCAGGGATTGAACCTGGGCCCCCTGCAGTGGAAGCTTGGAGTCCTAACCACTGGAATTCCTCCCAGGAATTCTCATTAGTATTCACTTTTCAAAAGAAGTTTTCCCTGACATCCCTTCCTACGCTAAGCATATTTTCACTTCACTTTTTCTCAGGAAGGAGCCATCTTACTTCTGGGCTGGTCATGGCATTGATTCAAGAAGATTCATATACCATTTGAAAACAATCCTGTGCATTTTTCCTTTCTTTCTTTTAAAATAAAACATGGATTTAAAAGTAAAAAAATTTTGTCATAAAAATTTAAAAATATAGGTGGGAAAAAACCAGAATGAGCAATCTCCATACACTCCATTAGCCAGAGTCAGTAATGATCAGAATTTCGCCACATGGTTTCTTTTTTATATCTGGGATTTATTTTGAGAATTTAGTTCTTTTGAGCAGCTCCATTTTCTTCTCGTCGGATCACACTGCCTTCAGCTATGCATATATTATTTTAAAAGGAGGTTATTTATTTATTTTTAGAGCAGTTTTAAGTTCACAGCCAAATTGAGAGGAAGGTCCAGAGATTTCCAGTATCTCCCTGCACCCACACAAGCAGAGCCTCCGCACTGTCACCATGACTCACGGGATGGTGCATTTGTCACAACTGATGAAACTGCATTGGCACATAATAACACACAAAGCCCATAACCTACATTAGGGTTCACTTTTGGTGTTGCACAGTCTATGAGTTTGGACAAATATCTCCATCATTATGGTATCACACAGAGTATGTTCACTACCCTAAAAATGCTCTCTGTGCCCTGCCTATTCATCCCTCCCAGCCCCCGCTGTCTTCTAAAATATTAATTATTGAAGAATATAAACTCATGGGTCTTAGATTTCTAAGGTGTTCTTTCATGGAGTCCTGCTCTGAATTTATACACCATGTCCTTTTGAAACCTAGCTAGAGATTTTAACAGTAATTTATCCAACCTGATACTTTTTGGATTGTGACATTTTATAGGCTCTCTCACTTTTTAAATTTTTATTTTATTCAATATTTCACAGAATCAGCGATTCTCAGAGTTTGAAGGGATGAGACTAACTAGCTGATGATTTCCTGTCATAGATGAAATAGAAAGATTTCATTTGAACTATTTGTAATACATGAAAATAAATATAAACCATCAAAGAAACATTGATTTAGAATCCCCCAAAAAAGTTATAACAATTAGTACATGTGCTTTGTAGAAAATTTAGAAAATACAATTATGAAGCTGAAAGAGTAAATGTATCTACTAAAATTACCTCCTCAGAAATCATCATTAATATTTTGTCATATTACCTTCTGCCTTTCTATATTTAATAAATATAAAAATAAATAACAAAGGACATGCTTTTTGCACACTCTGTGTAGACATTTCATAGAACTGTACTCTGGTGACCTCTTGCATCCTGGGTGTAGGTTCTAGAGTCAGCAGAGTTTATGATCGGGTCAAAGTTACCCTTGAAAATCTTTAAATCATGAGCACCTTTGTAAGCTAAAAATCCAGTAATTATCTAACTTTGATCTTTCTGCATTTTGGGCATGACCTTTTCATGCTCTCTCTGGGTGTGAGGAGATAGTGGTCCAGCAATGGGGCACAAGAAGGGGTTGTTTCATTTTATCACAGCTTAATTGGAGGAATTTTGGTAAAATGTGACTCCAGATTATGAGTATGTTATTTACCCGATGGCTTTGTTTCCCCTAAGAACTGTAACTTACACCATCGGCATGTATTCTGGGGTGATTATAAAAATATTTAACAAACTCAGAAATTCTAACTAGAAGTTCCCTGTGTGCCGGTATTTCTGAGGCAGGGTCAGGGAAATGATGCTCGGGCAGGATGAGAGGTGTCAGAGAAGTAGCTGCTTGATAACAGGTGTGTAAGTATTTCAGTACTGTAATAACAAGCATGGCTGAAATGGTAGGTGGAATGTTGTTAGCTTGAGAATGGCCTGTAACACATCAGATTCTCATATAAAACAACACACGTAATTAAGAGCTTGGACCCAAGATTTGAATCCTGGTTCTGGCACTCATGACCTGTGTAACTATTATCCAGTTATTTAACCTCTCGATGCCTCAGTTCCCTCACTGGTAAAATGAGGGTAATGACAGTTCCTATCATATAGGGTTTTTGGTCAAATTATATGAATTTGTGAAATGTGAAGAACAGAGCCAGTCACAAAGTACTCATCATAGGTTTAAGTAAATTCCTTCCCCCCAACCCCCCGTCATACAGACACCAAACCAGATTTTCCACTTCCTTAAATTAGACTTTTGTTTCCTTGATTCAACACAAAGCATAGTTCCATCAGCCCTTACATGTTGTAATAAACATTGCCAATCATGAGTTTTATAGTAACTCAGAAATTATTATTGTGGTAAATGGAGAAAATTTTAGATTTATCACAATTCTCTACACGTAGTTTCAAGAGCTAATGAGTAGTCAAGTGAAGTCAAGTGAAGTCAAGTGAACAAAATTTAGATTAAAAGTTGGCACAGGTCTGAAATGGGAAATATAATTTGAAATTCATTTTGTTCCATTAAAATTTTGCATCTTTTTCAGTCTAAGAATTTTTGATTATTTTAAATAAATCAACTTTGAGGTAGCAGAACCAGAATGAACACATTTCTCAATTAAAAAAAAGGCAGGTTATATTGGTTAACTCGTTAGTGAACGTGGTGTGAGAAATGGCACAATAACTACTTATTACTTTTCTAAAAGTATACGTCCCCCTCCCTTGGAGAGGTAGGAATTATCACATTTTTTATGATCTGTATTGGAAAATGTATTTATTGTAGGATTTTTGTTATTGCTTAATTTTTGCCAAACTCTGTTTCTGAATTAGCAAAATATATGATATTTTAGCTATTAAGACAATTCAGTATTAATAGGTAACTTGTATCACTTTCCTATTGCCGCTCTAACAAGCAATCACAAATGTAGTAGCTTAAAGCAACACACATTTATCTTCTTATACTTCTGGAGGTCAGAAGCTTAAAATGGAGACTCATTCTGGAGGCTCTAGGGGAAACCTGTTTGCTTGCCTTTTCTAGCTTCTAGGGGCTGCCTGCACCCCTTGGCTTGACTTTGGCTTGACTTTTCTTCATCTTCAAAGCCAGCAGTGTTGCATCTTCTCTCTCTGAATCTGCTTCCCAGTGCTTCTGTCATGACATCACCTTTTGGCTGTATCTCTGATTTTTGTCCTTCCCGCTTCCCTCTTTTAAGGACCCCTGTGATTACGTCACAGAGCCCACCCAGATAATCTCCCTGTCTCACGAGCTTTAACTCAGTCATGTCTGCAATGTCCCTGTTACCACGTAAGGTTGCATATTTGCAGATTCTGGGGATTATGGTGTGGACAACCTTGGAGGACCATTATTCAGCCTACCACAATGTTCATATTAATTTTTCTTAGGATCTCTAATTTGGGTTACGTACTACATTTTAAAAAGAAATCTCTTCCTCTTTGAACAAATAATACAAAATGCTTCAGAGGTTCCAGATTATTTTGCTGATAAACTGAATAAATACACACAACTGTTACTTTCTCTTTCTTCTTTTCTTTCTTCAATTCCAGATCCTGGGTGTTTGGCTGACCTACAGATACAGGAACCAGAAAGATCCTCGTGCTAATCCTAGTGCGTTCCTTTGATGAGAAAGCAAGAGAAATCTTTCATATTCTGATCTTGTACATTTCCTCTAACTTTAAGTTAAGCTAATTTGCCTGTTTAAGGAAACAGTATATGAAAAATTGCATAATTGACAGTGGAATTATATATTTTTATGTTTCTCTGAATGTTTTTCTTTTTCCATTGCTGAAAAAATCTGAAACTTGTGGTCTCCTCTGAACCTCAGTGGTACCTTGTAATCTACTGTTTTTCACAGTGTCGGCACTGTCCACTGTGGCCTTTCTTAGCGTTTTTACCTGCAGAAAAACTTTGTATGGCACTATTGTGTTGATCATATTGTGAATCTAAATGTACATCTCACTGGAATAATTAATTGTATGTGGCACTGTGCTGTGTAGATAGTTCCCACTGGAAAAAAGAGTTGAAGTTTATTAAAGCCAGAAAGTATGAGATTCTATTCTGTTAAGTTCAATAAGGGAAATCTAAATTCCCCATTTTTTTTTTGTCCTTTTAGGAAAGATGTTGTGGTGAAAATTGTTAACCTAAAAGTGATAATTTAGTTCTAGTAGTCTTTCTGATTACACTAATGTACTCTAGAAATAGCTAGGTCTTTAGGAAAGTGTGGTTTAGTTTTTGATATTTACAGGTAAGTGCAAAGGAGAAATGGTTTCATGAATGTTCTAATGTGTAACATTTGCCTTCAGCCTTCAAAATGAAATGAGTTTGAGAAATTCAGAAATTATATCTATATAATCTTGATATTCTTTTATAATAATTTGAAGTCCAAAAGACTGCCTTTTTAATCATGTTACTATTAATGCATTGGCCCATATAGCAAAAAGATATTTGACTATCTTACAAATTCTAAATACCTTTTCCGTGAAATTTCTCAGTATTGTCTCAGCAACTCGTCAAATCCAAGCTATTTGAGTGTGATCTCCCATAATTTGGAATTTAAATAGTATTGTGGTTCTGTATATTATGTTAAAAAATTAAGTATGGAAACCTTTCTTCGTCTATGAATGTTTGAATTAAAAGAAAGTAATGGAAGGATTGATAAATGAATTAAGTGAAGTGGAATTCTTCTCTTTTTTTGCTTCGGGTTCCCTTTGACTGACCTAGAGCTGAGTGTATAATCCAACCGTGGAATTAACTTCCAGCACCAGTAGTCATCCCAAAATCTTTTCTTGAAATGTTTCAGTGTCTAATATTTTCTCCATAGCGAAAATTGTTTTTTAAAAGAGAAGTCGCTCATTTTGGGGGGGAAAATATGTACGTTCTTTCCTGTTACTGAAAATTACTAATTTCCTGTCTTATATTTTATGTAGTATATGGTATTTCATTAGTAATTGTTTCGATGGCTTTTAGACCAAGAAAGAGGATAAATGGTTAATCTGTAGAATTTTAGAGCATTTTGAGGGTGGGTCACTTACATGCCTCTGGAAGACTTGCTCATCTTTCAAGAAAACTAAATTCCCTTGCTGTTGTAGGGGAAGAAAAATAATTTTTTCTCTGTTCTTCTGAGTTCTTGGCTGAGACCCCGTGTAGTAAATGACAGATAACAAGAGAAACAACAGAAATTTATTAACATGTATACCTCATGTATACATAGGAAATATCCAGAAAAACTGATTAACTCCTCGAGATGGCTCAAGCCATCATCTTAAATACCGTCTTCAGCTAAAGGCAAAAGAAAGGTGTGTGTGTATGGGAGGGGGGCTATCAGGAAGCCAGTTATGGGAGGTTACTAGGAAAGACACAGTAAATAAGGATAAGGTTTGTTAGCAGTTTTAAGCCAGTGCCATTGATAAAAGAGTTTCTTGTGATTTGGAATCCTTTTCTTCCTGGTACAGAGAAGTCACCTTTACAAATGGAGATTTAAGTGTAAATTTACCTTACAGAAGAGTAAATTTCTACTCTGTTTTCAGAGCTTCTCCTGTCTGTTGTTTCTCAAAAGTAATCAACTCAAAATAATCTTAATGCCAAAGAGGCATATTGTGGGGTGGCGGGCGTATTCTGCTCTCCTTCAATTTCATATCGAGCTCTGGGTGACCCTAAAAATGTTGCCACTTGTACCATAAGATGAGATTGTAAGTGACACATGAAGGAAGTGAGATTTTTGGACTCCGTCTTCCTTTAAGGCATTTTGTATTTTCCCTGTTTGCTTTGTTGCATTTTGAAGTTTCCATGAAGTTCTGGAATCTCCTACTAGAATACTTTTCTTGGTGCGAATGATTTTATGTGGGAAGGGCTGTTCCTGAGAGAGCCAACCCATAACCTTGGTTTGTGCTCTAATTGCAATGGCCTTATTTAGGTCACCCTAGTTACAGACCAGGGACTGAGAAGCAAGAATCTTTAGGACTACTAAACTCTGAATACTGTCCCGAGTCCCGAATGGCTGCTGGAGAGCCTGCCGAGGTCAGGCTGATCCCAGGATGACCGGAGGGCCACTGCCTCTTGTGCACAAAATGTTGCCACAAACACATTTTGTGACCTCAGAGGAGGGTACGTTTCAAATCAGGGTCTGTCCTGGAGCGATAACAAATGTCTGTAAGGCCAACTCAAGACTCCAGGGCTTCTTTCTTCTAAACCTAGCATTTATTAAAAAGCAGATAAACAAAAAACCTATTTTAAAAAATTCTTTCATTCTCTGTGGACTTATTTCATTTAGAGAAATGTTTCTCAGAACATTTACGCAGTCAGCCTTGATGTTAAAGTTGGAATTTTAGAAAATATAAGGCTAATACAAAGGGAAAAAAGTTAGGTTATAAATTCTAGAAATCCGAGCTCATATAGCTTAAATTCATCTCAGCTACTGTGTTATCTAAGCAACAGTGAGTTTGTGAAAACCAGTTATGCATGTTCAACCTAAGTAATATGCTGCTGAATGGAACCTTTCAGGAGAAAAAGAAACCGGAAGAGTGGCTTTTAGTTCTTAGTTTCTTCAGCCAAAACCCTCCTCCCACAGTTTTTCTAAATATTTGTTTAACCCTGTTTAAGTTTTTTCATCCTCTTGAAAATGCACTGACTAAATATATGAAACTGTTTCACCATTTAGCTGGTACTGAGAAAGTTAGAATCGCGTTTTTACATAGTATTTTCTAGGGGAAAACCACTTTTGGGCATCTTGATTATACAAATAGGATCATTCACATGTCAGTTGTTTTATTGCAGACGACAATAAGGTTAAAGACCAAGTTGTCCAGGTTTCTGGATGAGTGAAGGGATTTGTGTAAAGTTGTTCTGCACTTGGTATGTTTGGGTCTGGCAGTTAATTTTTACACCAGGCTCTCTATGCCAGATGCAATTACAAGGTGGGTTTTCCATGAATGTTTTCTAAACAATTTTAAAGGGGCAGTGCCCTTCACCCCACACCTCCACCTGACTCCAGAGGGAGAGGGAGGGAGAAAGAGAAAAGAGACCACAGCTTTTCATGTTGAAGTTTATCTGGAATGTCATGATCACAATTGTAGTCATTGAAATGACTCTTGAAACAGTGGGAAAGGGGAAGAGCAGCACCCCCTATACCATGTGTTGGGCTGCTTCTCCGGTCCTCTCCTCTGCTGAGGAAACTCAGCTTTTGGAATTCATTTTCAAAGAAGGGCTTGAGGGAGCTCCCTGTGAGTGAAAATATATGTCGAAGAACGGACTTTGACATCTCTTGGAGGGTGAAACCATTTCTGCTTACTTTTGGGATCTTGCTTTTGACAGGTCGATGAGGTCACAACTTGACAGGCGGCCTCTTAATAAGTTAGGCTGACTTCATCTGGACTTTGAAGTCTGCCTCCTTGGTGGGGTGCTGGAAAGTTTCGTGCTTGCCTTCGAGCTCTTTCTCTTCTCCCTCCAGCTCCCATTCTCAACAGTGATTACTAAATATGAGGACCTCAGTACCTACTTAGGATTACTGAAGGCATCAAACAAGCAAAAAACCAAAGCAGAGATAGCTGGTTATAGGTGATCGTTGGAAGAAGACCGCGGTTCTAAAACAGGTAATAAAGGTTTAGTCAGGTATGTTGATCATCTACGTAAATGACTTTTATGGATGATTTTTGTTACTACCTTTTTTTTTCAAAGTTAGTCCTCTCCCTCCTACCCTCAGATAAAACTGATAAAAAAAAAATTTAAGGTGGTAACATATACATAGCATAAAATTTATCATTTTAACTGTCTTAGGTGAGCAGTTCAGTGTTATTAAGTACATTCGCATTGTTGCACAACTGTCGCCACCATCCATTTCTAGAACTTTTTCATCTTCCCAAACTGAAACTTTGTATCTGTTAAACAATAACCCCTCATTCCTCCCTCCCTTCAGCTGCTGGCAACTACCATTCTACTTTTATCTGTATGAACTTGACTGCTCCAGATGCCTGTCTGGAAATCAGACAGTATTTGTCCTTTTGTGGCTGGTTTATTTCACTTAGCATAATGTCCTCCATGTTCATCCATATGTCAGAATTTCCTTCTTTTAAAGGCTATAGAATATTCCATTCTATGTGAAGCACATTTTGTTTACACATTCATCCATCAATGGCTATTTGGTTTGCTCCTACCTCCCAGCTATTGTGAACAATAGTGCTGTGAATGTGAGTATACAGATATCTTTTTGGGTACCCACTGAGAAGTGGAATTATCAGATTGTATGGTAATTCTGTATTTATTTTTTGAGGAACGGTTATATTTTTTCCATAGTGGCTGTACCATTTTACATCCCCCCTAGGTTACCAACATTTTAATTCAGCTGTTCAAAATAATACTCTAGTCTTAAGGCATTCTTCCATTTCTCTCTCAAGATATGCCCTCACTTAAATTTATTTAAACACAAAGGAAAGACTGTGAGATGACAGTAAAGGGTTTGGTAGAAAGAGCAGGCATTGTTAACATTTCCATGAGCTTAAAACAACCATTTTTATGTTTGCAACTTCCCTTTCTAACCTTTGTTAAGTACACATGTCCTATAGTTGCAATTATAGCATAGAAATTCTTAAATTCTTTTTCACTTACCCTTTTTGTTTCCCTGTGATGTTTATAACTTATAGATGACAACGTAGTGCACTTTGTGTTAATTATGTAATCATTAGATTTGGAGGTGGCCCCTTTCTTTGGGTATGTTTAAA
Organism: Balaenoptera ricei; assembly: GCF_028023285.1. Taxonomy (NCBI): domain Eukaryota; kingdom Metazoa; phylum Chordata; class Mammalia; order Artiodactyla; family Balaenopteridae; genus Balaenoptera; species Balaenoptera ricei. The sequence continues at coordinate 70,757,570 of NC_082647.1, forward strand.
TAATGTTGCCATTGGCATCTTCGCAGAACAGTTTCTCTTGAGTGATTTTCTTAGGACAAATTCTCAGAAGTAGAGAAAACTGGGTCAAAGTTGATCAATTTTTTTTTTTTGAATGACTGTTGCTCTGTCACTTTTCTAAGGGGGACTCATTTCCCTTGCAACCTTGACATTTGACTTCTCAGAGATGTATTTATATTTTAAAAAGTATATGGGTGGCTAAAATAGCATGTCATTCAATAAATTTTAAGGACTTAATCTTATTTCACATCAGCCCAATTAAAAAAAAAAACTATTTTGCTGTACAATGAGGAAACCTGAATAGCTTAGAAGTTATCATTCAAAATATTTGTTTATACACGTGGAACCTGTTTTTTTCCTCCAGTTAACCCTCAGAGAGCTTTCTAAATGGGATATTTTACCTTTTTAAGTACATGTAGGTTACCTACTTACAAGGAGGGCACCCAATCCCTCTGGTGATATTTTTGCTGAGGATTTATATGCCATTAAATCAACAACATAGGTTTCTGTTGCAGAGCTCTTTGACAGTACTGTGTGAGAGAAAAGTATTTTAAAAAGTATCAACTGGGAAAGTTAATAATGCCAAAGAATCTATTCAGAAAAGGCTGTATCCAAACAAACAAACAAACAAAGTTAATTAAGACAAACAATAGATAACCAATAGGCAAAGCATTGCACAGACTGTCGCAGCCATTCAGGGGCCAAAGCAGGCAGTGGGGTTTGGGTGATAAAGGAATTTTATCTAACAATGAATGTGAGATTAAATATGTAGTGAAGTAATTAATACATGGTTCTACTTTTTTTTTTTTTTTTGGCTGCGTTGGGTCTTCGTTTCTGTGCGAGGGCTTTCTCTAGTTGTGGCAAGCGGGGGCCACTCTTCATCGCGGTGCGCGGGCCTCTCACTATCGTGGCCTCTCTTGTTGCAGAGCACAGGCTCCAGATGCGCAGGCTCAGTAGTTGTGGCTCATGGGCCTAGTTGCTCCGCGGCATGTGGGATCTTCCCAGACCAGGGCTCGAACCCGTGTCCCCTGCATTGGCAGGCAGATTCTCAACCACTGCGCCACTAGGGAAGCCCCATGGTTCTACTTTTTGTCAGCAGAATAAAGAGTTAAAAGTAGTTAAAGTGCTCCCCTATCTGATGGCACCTCCTCTCTCACCTCATCCAAAGATAAGTAGTAACCTCTGATCTTTACCCCATGGACATGATGTCAGTGCCCTTTGCTCTTTACCCAGCAAGTCACATTTGGGTGAAGAAGATGGGAACATATCAACTGAATTTATTCCCGGCCAGTACTCTAAAACCTTAAGAAACCAAATATATTATGAGTTTAATTTTCAGGATTTCATTAGGGTGTGTTTAAGGATACAGATATTCTTTGAATGACCTTTTTTTACAAAATTAGTCTTCTGAAGGAGAAAGCTACCTGCCAGAGGCTTTCTCTGAGAGCAAAATCTAACTAAAATTGGATTGCTAAATTCAAGAGTGTCCATTGGAGTTTCTGGCCAGGGTGAGGAGGGGTGGTCTTCAATTAGGTATTGATTTTCATGGGATGCCTTTCTAGATATTTTCACACTAGAGCATATCATTTGATACTTCTGTTGTTCAAGCTCATGTCTACTTTTAGTCAGCCAGTGAGAAACTATAGTGAGATGAGATGATAACTTTGTTTTTGGGCTTCATTGCTTGAATTAGGTTTGTCTTGTCCTCTTTTTGAACATTTTGTGTGTCTGAAAATCCTATTTGGTGAATGAACCAAAGAGCTTTTCTGTGAAAGACCAAGTTGGGGGAAAAAAGAACAGTTTGAACACCCCTAAAAGGATTTATTTTTTTAAAAATCATGGCTCACTCTGGTAGTATAAGATATTGTTTTCATACATGTATACTTAAAACCAAATTTAAAAAAAGAGCTGTTGTAACATGAAACCATAATCTAATCAGTAGGTTCACCAGTGCTTCTGCCTTCTCCACAGTCTTCTAAAATCTCCTCTGGTTCCAAGTCTCAAGGCCCAACACAAAGGGAGGAGCTTGCAGATTTTGTTTTTCCTCTACAATTCAGTCTTCAGGAACTTGAGAGCTTTCTTCATGTTGTCAAGCACTAATGTGGGAAAAAGTTACGAGAGTCAACACATCATCAGATCATATTGATAGATATAGCGTGAATGTTGGTAACCTTGTAAATTTTTTTCTAAAAGTATGTGGAATGGCTTTTATTATTATAATCTAGTTCTCTTCCAATGTTTATTAACTGCCTTTCTTACAAGGCACGGTGATATTACCTGTGCAGAATACCTGCCTTTAAGGAACCCAAAGTCTTATTAAGATCTATACTGTTATCTCAAGAATGGTCAATACATTTAGAATGTGCTTCCCCTGGTACACCCAGCATCTACTGGAGACATTGCTAATGGACCAGGACATTCTTTCCTGCTGCCCAGACACAACCTCATAATCCTTCCCAACATAACGTTCTAGGTTGGTGCCACCCAACAGAAATTTCTGTGATGATGAAAAAATAGTCAATGCCTATTCACTGAGTACTTTAAATGTGGTTACCATGTCTGAGGATCTGAATTTTAAAATCTTAATTAAAACAGCTACATGTGACTAATGGCTGACATATTGGGCAGTGCAGGTCTACATAGTCACTAGTCATTGAGTGAATTGGTTCTTATGACAAGACTCAATTTTCTTCCCAGAAGGACTAATTAGATGTCACAACTAGGTACAGCCTCTCATTGAGGTTCTTCATCTGCCTTGAGTCTCACACTTTTTTTTTTTTTTCATGTTATGGCAACCCCAGGGGAAGTGAGTATCTTGGCAACTATTTGGAACCATCTTTCCTATTGATCTTTAAAATTGAACTTGAATTCAACTTTAATAAGCTGGACTAAATTATTTCACTTTTGTTACTTGGAAAACATTTAACAAAGCATGCAGATTGCTACTGTTGCTATTGTAATCGTACGATTACTATTGCGCTCAGGTCTGTGGTAGAAGGAGTTAAGTGAGCCTAAGAGAAACCTGAAAAGGAGGTAATATGGTCCTAGGATTCTCCTAGAGGAAAAGATACCTAATCTAAATAACTCATCTTTAATTGAGTTTTTAAGAAAGTGAGATCAGTGCTTGAATGTCATTTGCTGGAGGACACAAGGCCAGTTAGGGTCAGACTGGTTCTCTGGGGTCTCTGAGCACAGCTTTTTCTCCCCTCCCCATGTGGGCTCTCCTCCCAGTACAGCAGTGAAACAGATGTTCAAAGGAGGTAACACTTACGTAGAGCCATATCCGAAGGTTCGTAAGCATAGAGACGATTTGAGTATCTTCCAGTGATGTCGGCTCTAACTGTCAGGGATGGGTCTACAAAGAAAAAGCCAAAGGGAATGGAGTACTATGTTTCAGAATAACCCCTATTGCATGATGAAGCCTACATGTGTATCCACATCCCATGAAGAGAACACAGTGTGTCCTGCTGGATGAGATTCTACTCCATCCGGTCTGCAACCTGGCCTCTGCAGCCGGTACCCAAAGCCAGACTGGGAGCATTCAACAGCCGTGCAGCGCTATTTGTGGAAAAGGTTAAGAACCCTGCTGTCCTATCTATAGCAACCTGAAAATAGGGTAATATACATTCTTGGGATGGCGTTTTGTTTTTTTGGTGAAAACATTGGCATTCTCTACTAAAGAATTATTTTAAATTTTTGAAATGATTATATTGTAATTGAAATATGTTACCAAGAGCAACCTGGATAATTAGGAACTCACATCAAATGCTAGTTTTCCAAACCAAAGTTGTTTTTTTTTTAAGTGAATAAAAGAATGCAAGCCCTTAAGACCAGCCAAGGCGAAATAAGTGTGTAGTTTTTTTACTTTATTGTTAAGTAGCTGCATTTTAAAAATAGAGATTTAAGCGTCTTCCCCTATACATATATTCCTATAGGTTGAAATCCTTTTTTTTTTTTTCATGTTTTATATTTACTTGAAGTTATCAGTTAATGAGGAAAAAACAGGTATAAATAAGATGCATCCAGAAGGGAGGTACTAGGATATGCAAAGGCCTAGCAACCTTGCCTTGAGAGAAGTGATTGAAGGAGGCTATGGTCCGTGTCCTGAGAATTAGATGAAGAGGAAAGATGAGGCCCAGCCACATGGATGCCAAGTCTGTCACCGGTACCTGATGGACAATCCCTGTCGTTTCAGAATGTTGGACTAGGACCGGCAGACATAAATCACAGGAAGCAGACTTTCCTTTGTTCAAGAAAGACTTAAGACCTACTCTGCTTCTGCCCGCTGTAGAGGATACACACACAGGGTCTCATCTTCATGATACAGTGACATCAGAAAAGCGTTTTCAACTCCCAAGCATTGGCTTACAGCCTTGGCTGCACAGTCATCTGCAGAGCTTTCAAAGACTGCCACCTGCGTCCCAGCCACTGAGATTCTGATTTAATTGCTTTGAGGTGTAACCTGGGCAGCTTGATGTTTAAGATCTTCCAGGCAATTCTAATGTGCAGGCCTCGTGGAGAACTACTGAGCCGGAAGAGCAAGCTGCCTGGGACCTAGTTCTTATGACCAAAGGAATCGAACGGGGGTTAAAAAGCCCTTAGACAGGAACACTCTGAAAAGAATTCCAGCACAGGGTGTGACTGGATGATCTATAAGGGCCCTTTCCTTTACGGGTCTAAATTTTCTAAATCCCAACAAAACCAAATCTGTAAGATTAGCTCTAGTTCGGCCTTTCTCCTTTTCTCCCTTCACTTTTTCTTGCCCCTGTTTTATAGGTTAGTGTGAACTTGGATGAATTACAGAGGTGATCTGCTTGATCTGAGTGAGCTCTGCTGTGTGATGGATTTAATTATGGATTGTCCTTTTATCAGTATCACTTTGATCAAAGCCAAACTCAATTCATTTGTTCAATCATTTAACAAATACTTATTGTGAGCCTACCACAGGGTCATGCTGAAAATATGATGGTGACCTGAAAAAGATCTCGTCCCTGCCACATGGGGGGCAATATTTATTAAACAATCACCCAATAAATACAAAATTAAAACTGAGGAAAGAGTGACCATTGAGAGGAATATGGTGCCACAAGAGCACATCGTGGGAGTTTGAGCAGGTCAGTGAATGACAGTGATTAACCAGGTGACCTGGGGGTACCGAGGGGGGAAGCAGAAAAGCTTTCCAGCAGAGGGAATGGCACATGAAAAGTACCAGTGGCAGGAAGGAGCATGTCTCCTTTGATTTTTTTTTTCTTTCAGCCCATATTCATAACTTGCCTAGAAATAATGATCAAAAAATGTCAGAAAGAAAAATCCAGCACAGGAATCAAAAGTTTGCCTGATTAAATATTTACAGACCTGATATAATTCAGGAAAATGATTAATACGTTTAAACAGTTAACAGGGTACTTCCTTCTCAGGTGTACTTGTGGCAGAAGATGAGAAGTTAATATTAGCAGATGAAGAAAAAAATGTCATGTATGGAAATAGGTAGAAGCTTGCATTTCCTAATGAAAATAGGTTGTGAAACTGAAAGTTAAACCTCCCCAGTAGAGCTTCGTCGTGGCCTTGGCCATGGTGCAGCAGCACGTGAGGGTGTGGAGGACAGAGGCAGAGATATGGCGGCACTTGTGTAATGTTCACAGTGTGTTTTATCTCATTGTCACTTTTACTTACCAATAAACATAATCCTGGGGACGTATTGGCCATCAGGAGAAAGGTGTTTGTCAGTTGTTTCATACTAAGATTTAAAAAAAAGCAACTTTCAGTTTGTTTATATTCTTCAGTTATTTTCAAACTTGTTAAAACAACAGTGTGTCCATTCCTGGGCTAGGCATCTTAAGACACTATAAGGCACATCTCTTAACACAGAGAGTTTATAATATAGATGGGGAGGCAAGTTCCATGCATGAAATAATAAGACAGAGCAGACTGTGATGCAGAACATGAGGTAAAGAACTGATGCATGTGGTGAACAAAGAGCCAAAAAACTCAGTAAGGGAGAATTTGGAAGGCATACAGTGTTTGGGGAAGGAGCTTGCATGAGGTAGGAGGAAATAGCATAATGAAAAAAAAAAAACAGAAGTCATTTTTAGAGAATCTGCAAAAACAGGATTATCTTGAGAATTCGTCTATCCATTTATCATTTTTTAATTTTCTCTGTTTAACAGGGAGATACAGGTAGGAGAAGGAATATTTAGGATCCAGGGGGGTGAAATGTTATGATGAAGGATATACAGGTGCATTGGGTGCCCAGAGCAGGATATTTAGCCTCATCTGCAGGTTCCGCTAGGACTTTCTGAAGTGGGTAAAGAGGAATCTTTAAAAAGTGAATAGGGGTCAGTTATATAGAAAAGGAGGTTACTCCAGGCAGTGGAGGGGGTAAGATTATACAAAGGTAGAGGAAAGGCCTAGCACTTCATATAACCAAGTGTTTGGATGCGACTAAAGGATAGGGATACCTGAGGCAGTAGTGAGAGAAGATGCTAGAAAGCTACTTCAGGGGCTGGCTTGTGAGTGGCCTTGCACACCACGCCACAGTGTTTACGTCTGCTCGTAAATAAATAAGAACCACTGAGACTGTCATACAGAGTGAAGTAAGTCAGAAAGAGAAAAACAACTATTGTATATTAACGCATATATGTGGAATTTAGAAAAATGGTACAGATGAACCTATTTGCAAAGCAGAAATAGAGACACAGACATAGAGAACAGATGTGTGGACACCAAGTGGGGAGAGGGGGGTGGGATGGATTGGGAGATTGGGGTTGACATATGTACACTACTATGTATGAAGTAGACGGCTGGTGAGGGCCTACTATATAGCACAGGGGGAAGAAAAAAGAAGGTACAATCTGTCTGCAGGACACATATTAAGTTAACCTTAGAAATGCATTCCAGTATACATTAGGTGCAGACAAATACTGTTTGGTTCCACTTATGTGAGGTACCTACAGTAGTCAAATTCATAGAGTCAGAAAGTACATTGGTAGATGCCAGGGGCCAAAGGGGGGACAGTGGGGGGAGTGGGGAGGGGGAATGGGGAGTTAAAGTTCAATGGCGACAGAGCTTCAGTTTAGGAAGGTGAAAAATTCGGAAGATGGATGATGGTAAGAGTTGTACAACGATGTGAATGTACTTATTGCCACTGAACTGTACAATTAAATATGGTTAAAATAGTATGATTTATATTTTGTGACTTTTACCACAATAAAAAGAAAAAATATTAAGAAGAAAAAAAAAAAGAACCACTGGAGGGGTGTTAGAAGTGCCATGATTGCAATTTGGTTTTTAGAGTGATTACCCCGACAATCATGTGGGATTAGATGGGATTTATTTTGTAGGCAGGGAGCCACTTAGTAATACTGCAATAAGCTAGGCAAGGTGAAAAACTCTTACACTAAAACAGCAGTCCTCAATTTATAGGGAAATGACCAATAGCAAGAATATTTCAAAGTTAGAACCACAGGGCTTCTTGACTGCCGGAGGTGAGTGGGAGGATCACCTCTAGAATAACACTCTAATGGAATAAGGAATAGAGGAAAAAGAGCTTTTTGAAAAACCTGGGCCTCGCTGATAAATTCGGTGTTGAACGTGTCGAGTTGAAGCTGATTACGAGATTTCTGGAACTAGGCTGTGTGCGTAAGTTGGAAGCTGGTGCGTGTTTGGGGAAGATGTGGGAGTTATCGGTAAGCAGGCATTGATTAAAGGCCGATGAAATTGTCCATAGAGAATATAAAATACAAAAAGAGAAGTAGGTCAAGTAGAGATTCATGAAGTCACTCATATTAAGGGGTAGAAGGAGGAAGAGGAGCCTTGGAAGGGAGGTGGGGAAGAACCGCTGGCGTGGATGTTCCTTCAAAAAGTCAACTTGTCAACCTGGAAAGAGGATGACAGAGAGAAGCTTCAGGGGACATCTAGTTAGGGAGAGTAGTTTTCTGAGTAGTTTACTGACTGTTTGCTCTCGGAAGGGAAGTGGATACTGTTTGTATACCAAGCAGAAGAACTTGTCAAGGCAGAAAGCTTGACCATCAGGAGGGGTGGTGATGGTGAAGTAGGGCGGGAAAGCATGAGGCCGCAGCACATGTGGAATGATTAGATTTGGACACCTGGAGAGCCGTCTCTTCCGGGGAGAGAGGGCACACGGACTAAGAATGGGTGGAGAGCAGCGAGGACTGCAGGGGAAAGGGGCACAGCAAGGAATTTCTAATGACAGAAACGTTCCACTTATTACAGCAGCAGAGAAATTCTGGACCACAGGAGAGTATTTTTCAGACAACTTAAAATTATTAATTCCTCAATAAAAATGTAGACATGCAAGAAATAAAATCTTTCCTCATTGTTATCTATGAGATGAGATGTTTGGAGCACATCCCCATTAATGCAGTGTGGCTAAGATGTGTAGGGAAGACGAACCATCCATTTCAAATTCTAAGCCCCAGAGAAATGGCAGGATGAAGAGTAAACTTACAACTAGATTGAGGAGGACAAACTGCTCTGCCAATTTCTGGATTTCTTTATTTTCAGCAAATGTCTTCTTTAAAGCTATAATGTAAAGAAAAGATTGTTAAGCATTCATTTCATCACCAGTTAAAACCATTATTCTCTGTTGGATTTTAAGTTGAACTGTATTTGTAATACAATACTCAACTCCGCCCTTTCTGCAAATGGTTAGTGAAGTAATATCTAGGCCATTGACTAGCTTTGCTTCGCTACGGACTCATCCAATCATTCATTCATTCATCCCTTAATTTTTTTAACCCATATTTACTGAGTGGTTACTATGTGGCAGGACCGTTTCATGTACTGGGAATAGAGCAGTGGGGAAAAAAAAATAATGTGCTTTCTTCATAGGGCTCAAATGCTTGTGTAGGAGACAGGTCATAAACAAGTAAATAATTTTAGGTGGAGATAATGGTACTTTGAAGAAAAATAAAGCAAAGCAAGAGGTTTAAAAGCTACAGGGTGGTTAGGGTAGACTTCTTTGAGGAGGTGACATAGAAGTGAGAGGGTGCTGCATTCTAAGATGTTAGGGATATGTCACACATGGCGGAGGGGACCGCAAGAGCAATAGCCCTGAGCTGGGAATGGGTTTGGATGCTTGAGGGAAAGCACAATGGCCAGGCTAGATGCAGTGGAGGGAAAACATGGCGAGAGTGGTAAGAAAGGCAAGGCAGCCAGGGGCCAGATCATGTCCAGCCATTTGGGCCATGATCAGGAATCTGGATTTAATTTTACCTGTGATGAGAAGCCACTTGAGCATGTGAGTGTTAGGATCTGATGGCTTCCGTGTGGAGAACTGACTGTCCGGTGACCAGGTAGGTGCCTGTTACAGGTCTAGGCAAGATCTAAACTTGGTTTGGATGAGGGCGGTAGCAGTGAGGCAATCGGAAGTGGCTGGATTTGGGCAGGACCTACATAATATATGCGGCCCATTGCAAAATGAAAATATGGAGACTTTTGTTCAAAAATTATTACGAATTTTAAGACAGCAACAACAGAGCTTTACAACAAGCATAGGAACCTACTAAGCACTGGGTCCTGTGTGACCACACAGGTGGTGTGCCCACGAGACTGGTGCTGGCTTTCGGATATATGGTGAAGGTAAAGCAATGGTATTTGCTGATGTATTGGATGTGAGATGTAAGAGAAGACAAGAAGTCAAGGATGAATTCTAGAGCTTGTTTTTTCAAAATGTGAACCAATGGCTAACACAGACTGTGGAAATATTTGAAGTTACTTTAAAATATGTTTTTACTACATAAAATATTCTTTTAAATTCAGCTGCGCTAGGTGCTAAGGATGTAAAGATGAGTGATCTGGACCCTGGCCCTAGAGCTAAAAGCCTGTAAAGGAAATTATATTTAGAAGTATGAATTACCTTGACTGTGTGGGCATTCATCCAAGTGATGAATAATCATCAAGGGTTTATTGCTTTAAGAGACAAAGAGAGATTGGATAATCTTTAATGAGTAGGATTTCATGTGTAGCTAAAGATCACTAGATGGTGCTCTTGAGAGCTTTGAGGGAATTCTGTAAAACTTGCCTTTACCTTGTCTTGGATTTGTATAAAGCTTCTTCATATGTCTGAGTCCAGATGAGTTGATCGCCCCAACCTAGAACAAAATGAACCAGTATATTTAAAGTGATTATATTCTCAGATCCAAAGCTGTTGAAAAGCAGGGGTAAAACTGGGATCAGTATATACTTGACGCTAAAGAAGAGCAAAACCCCCTAGAGAAAGCAGAAACAATTATAAACTTTGATAAATCTAGAACAAACACATAAAAAATATGTTCAGCACACAACTCTCAGCTCTGAATGTTAAATCTTTACCAATTATGTATAACTGGAGGCCGACAAGAAGCTGACTCCTACCTCTGGAGAGGGTCTGGGGCAGTTTGGGTTGAGAGTCCTTTGTGTCCTTCTTAGCTCCTGGTTTGACTGTGGTGTCTTTGGCCAGAGTGTAGGAGAGGGCCACAAGGAGCAAGAATGCTGACACTGAAATCTTCTCCATGGCAAATCTGATATGGAAGACAAACAGATAAGCAAAAAGTCAGTAAAACAAAAGAGAATTAGCAGTTTTCGAAATCTTCAGATTGTAGCACAACCATGGGATACAACAGGAATTGAGGCTTAGATGAGATTGAACACGTGCAATTGGAGTAAAAAACTACCTTCCACAGAATTTTCCTAAGAATACATAGTATGAATATCTATCTATCCATCTATCATCTATCTATCTCATCTGTCTACCTCTATATGCTATAGATCCAACTAGATAAAATATGAAAATCTCCATAGAAATCTATAATATAGAAATAAATACATATATATTTTAAGAAAATAAGTAGATAGATGTATATATTCTTATAGCTAAGGGAATTTGCTTTTAAATTTATATTTAAAAAATTGTAGTACTGGAAGACACCTTAAGGGTTATATCCTCTTTTCCCACCTCCCCATTGTCTCATTTTGTAGATGAAGAATCTGAAATTCAGAGAAATGAAGACTAATGAGATGGGCATAGAACCAAGGCTTTTGGATTGTGCCATTTTGCAATGCTGGCTCCCATCTTCCCATCCTGAAAAAATTACCGTAAACATACATACTTCTTTAACATTTTGTTAAAATGAGGACACTGCCATTGAAGAATAAGATCTGAGTAAAATGATTTATTTCATTTAGAAACTGCCAGCTTTATCTTTTTTTTTTTTTTTTTTTTTTTTTTCAAATTTATTTTTATTTATTTATGGCTGTGTTGGGTCTTCGTTTCTGTGCGAGGGCTTTCTCTAGTTGCGGCGAGCGGGGGCCACTCTTCATCGCGGTGCGCGGGCCTCTCACTATCGCGGCCTCTCCCGTTGCGGAGCACAGGCTCCAGACGCGCAGGCTCAGTAGTTGCGGCTCACGGGCCCAGTTGCTCCACGGCATGTGGGATCTTCCCAGACCAGGGCACGAACCCGTGTCCCCTGCATTAGCAGGCAGATTCTCAACCACTGCGCCACCAGGGAAGCCCGCCAGCTTTATCTTTTAACTAAAAACTTGCACCCACAAAACTCTCTCCCTAATGTAATATTTACTCAAATTCTATATATTGGTTTTGAATTGGTTAAAATACATCAGTGCAGGTTTCTTTCAGTGAACTAATTCTTTGACTCTCAGTGCAGGCCTGTTAAGGTAGGTGGCTATAGGCATGTACTTTAGTGCACAAAAATATTCTATGGGACTCCTAACACAGAGAAACCAACCCCATGGATGTCTCTTTGTTAATTTTTTTTCCTTCCCAGTATTCCAAATTTAATTCTCAGGGAATGTTACACTACTGTGAAGCAGATGCTTATGAATGGGAAAGTGAATGGCAAGGTAAGATCCATGAATGAGTGAGGAAGTGAGCTAGCTAGCTAGCAAAGTGAATTGCACTAGCCAATCACTAGGGTTATCCAGGGACCATAACATGCAAAGCTGGATACTTGGGATGCTAATAAAGCCAAAGACTGAAATTTCCTAAAAAGAAACACCTAACTCTAATATTGGCGTATGTTTCGAATTAAATCAGCTGAACTCTGCAAGGGAAGCAGGATGGACCATCAATGCTTAGTATTTTTAGGGAGTAAAGTTTCTCATGTTCTGATAGAGCAAGTGGAAACCTTTGTTAAGTGTTAGCCAATTCTAAAAAAAAGGCGTTGCTAAGTCACCAAATCCAGATGATGCCTTGTATTAAACTGACCAATTATTATCTGTGTCATCGTACGTAGCCACACAACATCTCACTCAAAAAAGACAAAAGCATAAAAACAGGGATACACTTTCTTCATTTTCTATACCCATAAAGATATGGAAATGCCAATAACAATTTTTATTATCCAGCATTTTGCAGAAACAACTAAAGTGTGCTCCAAGTCTTCCAGCCTTTTTGGTACAAAGGCTTCTTTTTAATGTAAACAACAAAACCCAAGAACCTTTATGTGAGAATAGTTATACTTTTGGAATACTAGTTGGATTCAGAAAAATATCATGGCAAATAATGACTTTAAATTTATCGACACACATTTGATTTTGTATTTCTTTATAACAACAGCATCTAATGTATATTAGAAAAAATAGTAGTAAACTAGTGGTGAAGTATTTAATTCATTGACAATTCTTGTTGTGCAAGTGGCTACTAGGACTCCTTGCTATACCTCTGCATCTTTCAGGTTGGAACTGTTGGTATCTTATACGTGTCTTATGGCAGGATGACTCAAGGGAACCGAATAAAACTCCTGCTGTACAAACATCCTGCTCTGAGCTGACTTTCTGAGATTCACTGTACTGAGTTTTCATTACTCAGTAGACTGTGATCTGCAAACTGCCTGCATAAACCACCTCAAAACAGAAAGCTAACCACCGAGGACATTGATAATTTGGAGACACACACACACACACACACACACACACACACACATATTCTTCAAAACCAGAACTTTTCACTTTTCATTATATTCCTGTCTTCTTATCTTCAGCAAGGAATGCTTTGCAGGAGGTTTCAGTGTCCCTGTTCATAAATGCCTCAGGAAAGCAACCAGATCTCTCCTCCTACAGCCTATCCCATGAATTTAAAGATTGAAGAAGCAATAAGGATATCTTTATATTAGACACAGAAAGAAAACTGTTTTCTGATTTGCAATAATATTCTGAACTGTAATTCCAAGCAGCCAATCTGAGCTGAGCTTTCACAGTCCTGCAGGTCTTTGCTTTGCCAGTGGGAAAGAAACAGAGCATTAGATGGTGATCAGGGCTCAGTAACTAAGACAGGAGACGCTGGGCCCTGTGCCGGGCTTGAAAACTCCTGGAGTTCGCTCACTCTTAAACCTTTCATTTCCTGAGGGAGAAAGCATTACCTTGAACCAGCTCAGGAGCATAGCTCTGCCAAAGAGAGGTCCCAGTAAGCCTTTGGTGGAAATCCCATGATTCCCTCTCCAAATCCCATTTCACTGCCCATGGAACTACCCTGCACTCCTCTGCCTGTGGATTGTCTGCAACTTTACACAGTAACCAAAGCCCAAAGCTCATTCTAACAAGTGCCCTTCCAACACTGCTGTCAGGAGCCTTACCTGGATTTCCCCACCCACCTGTCTGTGTGAGCCAGATGGCCTCGATTCGATGCGGTCCAAGCTTCCTAGTGTGCTGGCTCAGCCCAAACCTGTATTTATGCACCTGTGCACACCTCAGGCCCACCCACTAATCCCACATTCACATGTTGCAAACTCGGAGAGGAACTGTTCTTTTCCCAAGTCTTCCCTGGGCTAAAGAGTTCCTTGTTTTGAAAAATAAGGTTGCAAAGGAATGCCTTTCAGTATGCATGTTGTTAACTGTTTGTGAAAGTAGATTGTTAAGAGATTGGGAAAAGATGGTCAGAGTGCCAAATCCAGGTAAGCTTTAAATGAAGACATTTGATTTGCCTGAAGGCTGATTTGTCTTTTTGTGATTGGATGGAGTTTGCGGTTTGTAGAATTTTTTTTTTTTCTCCCTCTTGGGGAGATTGCCTCTATTTAGTTGGAAACACACAAGAGATGATTCACAATTCTAACCCCTACAGTCTTATAAGCTGCTATCCTCCATTATGGTATAAATTATTTTACACAATGTACTTCCTCTTTCTGGCAAACAAAATGTGTAGTCGCTATAGGTATGAAAAGAATCCAAACCAAGCATTCACATCATATTTTAAAACTAAGGAAGTTATTGAAAAAAAGATATCCTAACACTAGGAGTTTTTATTAATTACCTTGCAGCAACTTCCCTCCAAAGAATTCAAAGCTATTTCACAGATACTCTTTTTTTTTTTTTTTTTTTAAAGGACTGTGGTTACCAATGGGGTGTGTGGGAGGATAGGGTAGAGGAGGATGTGTGTGGACGTGTTTCGTACTGTTTAACAGATATTCTTTTATTTAATGGCAGACTTTCCTGATAGGCATGCAGGAAAGTATTTACATCATTTTTCAGACCTAGAAAGTAAGGCCTGCAACAACTTTCTCATTCAAGGTTTTACAATTATTCGCTAAACATTTTAAGACTGGACTTGGGTTTTCTGTAAAAAATTTTAATCCTGTGTTTTGTTCGTGAAACTATGCGCAATCCTTAAAAGTTCAGAATAGAGAAATCTTTAACAACAGAAAATTAACTAATGGGATGCAAGCCCTATAAAAATAACTTTTGAAATGAGTTAATATTTCAAAACATTTTAAAGTATGTAAATTTTTTGACAGAGCCTTAATATCTGTGGGCAAAATATGAAGTGATTCCCAAAACGGTGAATTTTCATTAGAAATGAGTTTACAGAGATCATTTCTTTAGGAGTTTGAGTGAAAACAATGATTTGAGCTCAACTTTTAAAACTGATAAGCCTTTTATATAGACTCAGTCTATTTAGCCTTTAGAATAGTCAATTCAACCCCCTCATTTTGCAGATGGAAAAAATGATGTTAAAAAATTAATGACTGTGTGAAGATCTCACAACTTGTTAAGGGCATCGCTGAGACCAAAGCTGTGGTGTCCTCTAGTCTACCACCTGCTAAGAATGGGAAGTGGGTAGCATGTGGGTGACATAAGATTCTTGTCTGAGTCCTGCATCCTTGTGTTCACTTGCTGGATGATCTCAGAGACATCATTTAACATCTCTGAAACTTCAGTTTCCTTATTTACAAAACGGGGATAAGATTACCATACATGTCTGTTTTGAGTATGAAATGAGATTTTAATGAAATAAGAAATGGGAAAGTACTTGGTACATTCATTTGCTAGGCTGGTATATAGCAAAATACTATAGACTGTCTGACTTAAACAACAGCAGCTTATTTTCTCACAGTCCCAGAGACTGAAAGTCTGAGATCAAGGTGTCAGCAAGTTTGATTTCATCTGAGGCCTCCCTCCTTGGCTTCTAGATGCCACCTTCTTCCTATGTCTTCCCACGGTCATCCCTCTGTACCTATCTGTGTTCTAATTTCCTCTTCTTGTTAGGACACTAGTCATCTTGTATTAGTGCCCATCTTAATGACATATTTTACTTAATTACCTCTTTGAAGACTATCTCCAAATATACTCGTATTTTGAGGTACGAGAGTTATGATTTCAATGTCTGAATTTTTTTTTTTTTTAAAGATTTTTTTTTGATGTGGACCATTTTGAAATGTATTTATTTATTTATTTATGGCTGTGTTGGGTCTTCGTTTCTGTGCGAGGGCTTTCTCTAGTTGCGGCAAGTGGGGGCCACTCTTCATCGCGGTGCGCGGGCCTCTCACTATCGCGGCCTCTCTTGCTGCAGAGCACAGGCTCCAGACACGCAGGCTCAGTAGTTGTGTCTCACGGGCCTAGCCGCTCCGCGGCATGTGGGATCTTCCCAGACCAGGGCTCGAAGCCGTGTCCCCTGCATTGGCAGGCAGATTCTCAACCACTGCGCCACCAGGGAAGCCCCTGAATTTTTTTATTGTGGTAAAAACAGATCACATGAGATCTACCCTCTTAACAAATTGTTAAGTGTGCAATACAGTATTGTGAACTATAAACAATGCTGTATATCAGATCTCTAGAACTTGTTTCTTGATGTTTAATTAAATGAAATTAAAATGAATATCAATGGATTAAATTCACCTAAATTAGATTACATTTCAATATATTAAATTTAATATATTAAATAGCTGCTTGTACAAAATTCTTTAATGAAATCCCCCTAAGTATTTTTACCTACATTTACAAATTTAATACCAGTACATCTACTTCTTTTAAACTTTTAAAATGTCCAACAGGGCAGATTTGCAAATGTAATTACCAAAACTTTTCTAAGCACTTTAGCAATTCTTGTAAATATCATAAATTAAAATTACTGATTAACAATTCAAGTTATATTAATCATGTAAATATTGCTCACAGCCAAATATATTATGATTCTCACTTTCAAAAGTATGGTGAAAAAAGTATGGTGGTTTGGACAATAAATTATATGGTCTAGATAATAAAATCTACCAATGTTCTCTGCAAAAAAAATTTGCCTGTACACACACACACATAATTTTACAATTATTTCGGATATCTCATTTATATACTGAACTTAATCCGAGGAGCCCTTTGTGGGATCCGTAGACCCAGGTTTTAAAAAAACTCTTACTCAAATGTTTAAGCATCGATGTGTAGCCGTTTTCAAAGAGCCCACAGCTTTAGAATTTAGCATTTAGCTCTCTGCCCTTGTTTTATAGCACAACCTTGTATTTCTTCCCGTCTATCAGCAGTTTTATACTGTGGTCTAAATTGGAAAGAATCCTAGTCTCACAGTCATTCAAGTCTTTTGTTGTCCCTGAATAAAGGCCCACAGTCGGAAATCCTTTTAGATCGCAGTGGAGGTGGAGCTTATAAGGAAGGAGGAATAAAAAGTAATTTATAATGTATGAACATCCAAAATGGATGAAGTGATTTCCCCACAAACTCTATCTTTCAGAAGATGGGTATTTATAAAGGGAGCATGTACATCATTCTTTGGAGTTTGAAGGGAATAATCTCATGACTCCTTAGAACTTCCCATTGAAGTGATTTGCTGCTAATGAATTTGGATAGGTGGGAAATGGGTCATTTAAACAAATATATCTGGATCTGGTAAGTAGCCGTATATGAAAGAAGGGTTTCACATGCATTAAGGAGACGTGTCCTTAGCAGTTGGAGTCTGACCGTATAGTCAATATTGTTACATGACCTACACACTCCTTAGGGCGGAGCCATGAACAAGCAGAGATGCTGTCGAAAGCTGTCATTCCTCCTTAAGGATGCAAGTGACTTTTTTAAATAACCTAATCCTACCTTCTGAGATAGGTTTACTTTGACTTAAGCTCTATGAATTTCTTCTGATAATTTTTTTTTCACCTTTACTATTTTCCTACCCAATGTGAGTAGATTGTCTTGTGGTCATGACAAGAGTTTTCTACCTTATTATCTAGCCATCTGTATACTGAAATGGCTGTTGTTTTGTGAGGGACAGTGGTAAGTGAATACCAATGTAATATGAGAATAACAAATACATTACATATTAATATCATCTTGGTAAATACAACACATGGTGTACTGTTACATCATGTAATATAACACTTCAAAGTTTGTCAAGTTTTCTTGAACAAGAAAAAAGTATACATTTTCATATTTTGTATCCACAGTAGAAAACACACTTTACTGTTTAGCAAATGGGCTCAAAAAAAGTGCTTATGATTTTCTAATTTGACAAACAGTAATAAGTAACTTTCCAAGACCTCAGTTTTTTTGTGCATATAATTGAGTCTGTTTCTTGAAAGACGAAAATAATCTGTGATCTGTGATTCCAGATTTGCTTTGGGTCTGCTTGTGTGTATCTTTTATACCGATTGATTCCGTTATACTCTTTCTCCAACAAGGTTTCTCAAACAAGGTTTGAGTAATTTTGGGGTTTTCAAAAAACTTCTGTGATTGTTATTTAAAGAAATACAATCGCTTTCAGGAATTGATCTTCTGGGGACACTTTTTACTATCCAATTTTTATGTCTTATCCTTAAAATTAGCTACCAATGAGAGAATAACACATACTTGGATTCTCAGTATTCTTCTGTTTGCCTGTGTTTTCCATATGACTCATTCTGTAATAACTATTCTCATAGTCCAGAGCAACAGGTCAGCCCTGAAAGCAAACAGAAAAGAAACTTGTCACATTTACTTTCTTCCTGATTTCTGTAAGACCTCGTCATCATTTCAAGGCTAAGCTGTGCTGTGTTCACCATATTACTTTTTTTTTCTAATCTGTGCTTATAGGAAAAGATACATTTGTTCATTATTAATAGGCTTTTATACTCTGCACGATGTGGAAAAATGGGTTCCAGTTCAGTGAATATTTAAGACATAATTTTGGAAGTGTATCTTAATTACAGTTACATCAGTTTTCTATTATTCCTATTTCATGTTGGGTTGCGAAATAAATGTCTCTTAACGCAAGAAATTCTGCCAACAAATTACTATAAATGTTAAAGCGTTTGGTGGATTTGGTAAATCTCCTGAGGCTATAAGGATGGTTTGAGGGATATTTGAATTTCCAGGGCACAAAATGCAGATATTCTATAAGGAGATTTCCATATGGGATCATTCAGGTCACTTTGTGAATTAGAATTAGCACCAGGATGATTTTTGTTTTCTAAGCATCAAAATAGGAATAGGATTTTTTTTCAAATGAGTACATGGACATCTTTTTATGACTTAAAGTTTAGTCTTACCTGTTTCATTTCACTAGCCCCACTCAGGCTCATTTTATACTGGTCTTAAATGAAAATCTTCACTTCTTCACAGTTCTTTCAAACGAGCTTTAGGTAACATGTACAAAATGTGTATCATTTACATCTCGGATTTGTTTAGAAAACTGGGATTAATGAATTCCTGAAGATGGGGAAAGAAAATAAAACAAAGCTGTGAAAATATTTAAAACTTCTAAAATCATACATTTTAGTGTATGTCTTGAATTGTTATTAACTCTGGCTGTGATTTCTGAAGTTTTATTATAGTGTTCAATTATTAAGCACGATACCCTTAAAATGTAATTGGCCACTCATGTTCTATATCCTCTTTATTCCTTGTTGTAAATTGGTTTCTGTCGTTAAACCACTTTCCTTGTAGCACCATTTGTTAACTTTTTTATTTTTATTTTTTTTATTTTATTTTTTTTTAAAGAAAGGCTTTGGACCTTCATGATTTTTCCTTTTTTTTTTTTTAAATTTATTTATTTATTTATGGCTGTGTTGGGTCTTCGTTTCTGTGCGAGGACTTTCTCCAGTTGCGGCAAGCAGGGGCCACTCTTCATCGCGGTGCGCGGGCCTCTCACTGTCGTGGCCTCTCTTGTTGCGGAGCACAGGCTCCAGACGCGCAGGCTCAGTAGTTGTGGCTCACGGGCCTAGTTGCTCCGCGGCATGTGGGATCTTCCCAGACCAGGGCTCGAACCCGTGTCCCCTGCATTGGCAGGCAGATTCTCAACCACTGCGCCACCAGGGAAGCCCCTTAACTTTTATCATAAACTTTTCCTGCATAATTTTGCCTATTAGAGTCATTTAGATAGTTCAGTGCTACTGGATGATGGAGAAGTGGATAAAAGGGCCTAAAATGATTGCTTTGGGATTTCTAAACTAACACATGAATTTTAATGGAGACTTTTTTCCTACAAAATTACTCTCAAAAATTTCACAAATGAAATTTTTATTCCTGGTGGTTTTGGGTGTTACTTTTGTACCTATTTCAAACAGTATACGTTACTGAATTTTGGCAAAGCTGCCTCCCTTTGTTGACTACATGTTCTGAGCTAGAATAAACCAGAGATCATGTATGAAATAGTATAATATTTATTCTGGCACATGTGATCCAAGAAAGATTAAACTTCGAAAACGAATCCCCAAAGCATCTCAGAAACAAGAGTACATCCTCTGAGATCTTGTCGCTCGGAAACACTGCAGGTTTCGGTGGAACGAAAGATAGATCTAGTTCACAATTTTTAAAAATAACAGCTTTCACAAGGGAGTTTTGCACACCTTCTCAGATTCTGACTTTGTGGCCATTTTTCTTTTACAAGGCACTCTGGAGGCACATTTCAGGTTAGGTAATAACACCACAAAGATTTATTAAGCTTGGAAGAAGGAAGTTACCAATGGGAATGTGGAGCCCAGGGGGCCAGTTGGTGCTTGCTAATCGCTAGAATTCTGGAGTGCTGGATAAGTACAGAGAGTTTTATATTTTATTTCCAACCACAGGTCAGCGCTAAAGATATGGCCACAAAAATGCTTTGTTGAGTCTATCTTGTTATCTGAAATCCAAGAAAGAAGTAGTTCCAGGATCATACTTGTACTCAGTGCTTAATGCCAGAGGAGAAGAAATGAAATAGTGCTTCCTGCACCTAATGACATGACCCGGAAGACCCTTTGCCCCTTTTTATACCTTCAGCATCTGTCCCAGCAGCTAGACTTGCTACCCTTAAAGTGCCTCTTCCAAGGATGCCTGTGTATTCACTAGGCAGAGCGCTATATTACGACAAGAAGTTGTGTAAATCAGAACTGAGTCAGGATTCTCCTATTTGTTCTTGTGTTAGCATAATGCCACTGGGGCTTTCAAGAGAATTATTGTGTCTTCTTATTGCTAGAACTGGGGCAGGGTGCTGTCCTTTTGATATCCTGGGGAAGTTTTCCTTTTATAGAATGTAAATGCAGTCATTTCAAGTCCTCCCAGAGAGCACCGGGGTGCTACTCCCCTTTCCCCACCCCATTTCATAGAACTGGGATGCTCTGATCATTTTTAATGGTTTTGTTTTTCATTTCTAGAAGTTTTATTACATTCTTTCTTGATCCACCTGTTTATTTTTATAGCATTCTACCCTTATTGTTTCTTTCCTTTTAACCGTTTCTTTAATACTAATTTGATGGCCAGTGCTAAACACACCTACTTGGTTTGCTTGTTGACTCTTCTTCGGGGGGGGGGGGCGTTTTGTTTGCAATGGTCTATATATTTTATTTTTGAAATCATCTCTTCTAGGGGTTATTTTTCTGTAGGAGTCCAGTGTGCTGGGTCATATACAAGTTTTTAGAGAGGATTTTTGAATTTGTATCTGGCAGGTGCCTGAGTGGTATCTCTGATCCGGGACCATTTTTACGTTACTTGCTTTCCTCTAGAAGATTCCAGCACAATGAGGATGGTGTAAACTTTGTTTCCACACCCACACATAGGACAGGTGTAGAATTTTCATTTTTTTACAAGACCAGGTTTCTTTTATTTGGATTTTCTCTACTAGGTCTCTGCATAAAAGTTGGTTTCCTGTGTTTCTTGGCCACAGGGTGGAATTTTCTAAACCCTTTTCCCCAGGGCCCTCGTTTCAGCAGAGTTCTCAGTTTTAGCTCTCTTCCTTGCACCAAAATCACATTTCCTAAACCCATTTGGCACTTCTGAATGCTCCTGGAACTGTCAGTTGGAGATGATAGGATATAAAGGCAACCCAGTCTCCTGCAATATTCAGGTCTGAGTTGATTTGTATTCATGCAGGCTCTTGTAATTCCTTTTCACTTGCTCCCTGGAAATGAGAATCAGCAGAAAGAGTGTTGTCTAAGGGGTGATTATTGCCATGGTGATGTGGGAGTGACTTTATTTAAGGTTCTGGTGGAGCCGGCCCTGGGTTTTACTCATATTGATTGGTGAGAGGAAGACTAAGGAAGGGAAGTAGATGAGGTGGGGACCTGGCAGCAAGCCTGGGGTGATTCGGGTGGTGATTAAAACTGTGCTGGCAGCAGATGGGTACCCAGACAGAGGCCTGATTAGGGGTGGGTAGAACAACAATGCCATCTAATTCTTTCCGGGGAGGTAGGAAAAGGGCTCTATTTCTTGCTTTTATATATTTATCCTCAGAGTGAGAAGTGATAGCATTCAGAATACGTGTGCCCCAGCGTAAACATCTAAGAAAATAAGCTGATGGGACAAGGGGTGAATTAGAGTACCGTGTACTTCCCAGGATGTGCCATCTTTATTCCAAGAACACTGAGTGTTTAATATTAACCATGTTCTTAATATTGTATATCTAATATACTATCCAAGTGTGTGTGTGTGCATACATGTGTATACACATAAGTGTATACATATATAATACGTATCTATACATGTGTGTATATATCTACATATCTGTATCTATTTGTATATCTATATATATGCACATACGAGGTGGTTAAGTATCTTTGGTGGTAATGAAGCTTTAGTAAAGGTGAAGGAAGCTTCATTCCATCAAAAAATAATTGTGACTCGCTACCATTTCCAGGCACAGGAAATTCAGCAGTGACTAAAACAGAGAAAAATTCCTGGCCTCATGGAATTTACATTCTAGTGCAGAAAGGCAGACAATAAATAAAATAATTTAGCAAAACATAAAGCTTGTTAGATGGAGATAAGTAGGATGAAGGAAAATAAAGCCAGTGAGGGGGACATGGAGTGTTGGTGGAGGGTTCCTGTAATTTAAATAGGATGCTGAGGGAAGAGATATTGTTTGGGAGGGAAAACTTACTGGTAATTTTTTTTTTTTTAATTTTATTTGTTTATTTATTTATTTATTTTTGGCTGTGTTGGGTCTTCGTTTCTGTGCGAGGGCTTTCTCTAGTTGCGGCAAGCGGGGGCCACTCTTCATCGCGGTGCGCGGGCCTCTCACTGTCGCGGCCTCTCTCGTTGCGGGGCACAGGCTCCAGACGCTCAGGCTCAGTAGTTGTGGCTCACGGGCCTAGTTGCTCCGCGGCATGTGGGATCTTCCCAGTCCAGGGCTCGAACCCGTGTCCCCTGCATTGGCAGGCAGATTCTCAACCACTGCGCCACCAGGAAAGCCCAACTGGTAATTTTTAAAACATAAGGATATAGCAACTGTGAAAACTGGTCTCGTGTCGAGCTGTGATCGTCCATGCCCTGCTTAGACTGAACGGTCTCCAGCACTGCTGGACGGTATGATGCAGTGATAAGAGCATGGGCCACAAAGACAGCACCTGGGTTTGAATCTTGGTTACTAGTTGAAGGACCTTAAGTAAATTTCTTAATCTCTCTGCAGCTCTGCTTTCTTATGGGTAAACTATGGATAAAATAGTAGCTACTGCACAGAGTGTTTTAGAAGAAATGAGTTCACATTTTAACTTACTAAGAACAGCACCTGGAACACGATAAGGCCTCTGCAAATGTTACATATTACCCTAGGCAACAAATTCATTCCCCTCTTCTAGCCATTCCTTCTCTCTAGCACACTATCTTTATTGACGACTGCTACTTGCTTAAACAAATATCACAACTTCCTGCACCTTAAGAACAATCTGGAGGCTGTAAGAGAGAAATATATAGGCGAAACCTCTAAGCCCTGGGAAAAAAGTTCTTAATTCCCCCAAATGTTAAGTGCTATAGAAATTTCTGGATTTCTGTAGCTTCTAGAATTTAACTTTTACGGATGTAACTCAACTGTCTTTTGGTCTGTCTTTGTTTATAGCAGATGTTTTAGTAAATAAAAAATGATTACAAGCAAGAATATGTATGTGTATATAAATAATATTCTCTGTGCCTTCAAGTCATTTGTAAATTAGAACTTAATTTTTATCTCACCTGCATCTGTAGAGGATTTTCGGAGTCTGTCTTAGAATTTGTAATATACAACATAAAAGGAAGCTAAGAATGTGTGATTGGCTCAGAAGCTATGGTACTATTGTAGACTTGTCCACTTCCACTACATCTGTAATATGAGAATCACTAAACTATCTGTCTGTGAATAAGCTGACTCAATGCATGCTTGAGTTTGCAAAAAATTCAACCCTTTGTAGTAGTACAGCTGCTATCAAATAAAATTTGGTCCAGAGTTTGCATAATGGAGCTTATGATTGAGGGAGGACAAAACACAAAAATAGTTAGCAAAAATTGGTGGGAATTTATGGTTTCTACAAGAAGTGTGTGTGTGTGTGTGTGTGTGTGTGTGTGTATTTCAAAGCATAGCATCAATATATGAAAATCAAGGGAGTCTAAAATATTTTGCAGGAATCTCTGAAGGATCCTGTGGTGGGAGAGAAAAAGTAGGCAGCCCCAGTCTCAATCAGAACAACTCTCATTTTGTGTGCTTACACAGTGAGCTTCCAAGTAAAAATTTCTTTAGAACAAATTGATTTTAGGGACAAAATATTTGAAAGCCACTGGTGTAGACCAGGCTTTTCATTGCCACTCTATTTCGTCCACCACTGAATGGTCAGGACCTAGCATGGTACCTGGAACCCGGAAGAAATTCAGTAAATATGTAGTGAGTGACTGAGGGGAGATGGGAACATGCACACCAGCCATTTGTTAGGAGACTCATATGGTTCAAGCTGGGCTTTTAAGCGAGACGAATAATCTGTTATACTGTTTTGAAAGGGGAGAGAAGGTAGTGGAGAAGATGGAGACTGTAGATGAGGCATTAATGACAGCTTCAGTTGGGTTCAATGACACTGGGTTGTGCCAGTGGAAATGAAGACCAGGGGACAGAGGAGGTAGAAAAGACTGGATTGGCATCCAATTTGGTGTGAAAATGGAGGAGATAGATTTTACTATCAGAGTTTCGAGCCTTAAAAAGCTAAGAGAAAGGCAGTAAATATGGGATGGGGTGTGTTGCGTCCAAGGAGTGGTGGAAAATAAAGACTGAAAACTGACAATGAGACCTGGCAACAAGGAAACCCTTGATTCATTGTTTGAAAGAACAGTTTCTTTTATAGGAACCTGCTTATATTTGCTCTCTGCAGTTCAAAGACTCAGACCGGGGAGCTCAACCACATCCTGG
Source organism: Balaenoptera ricei (assembly GCF_028023285.1). Lineage (NCBI taxonomy): Eukaryota > Metazoa > Chordata > Mammalia > Artiodactyla > Balaenopteridae > Balaenoptera > Balaenoptera ricei. Next base: position 70,782,408 of record NC_082647.1, read on the forward strand.
TTTCCAGGACAAATCCTGGCCTCAAATGGGAGGGAAAAAGGAGCCTTAGCTGAGCACACTGACACTCAGAATCAACTCACGTTGCTTTTGTTGGTCTCTAATCTTGTGTCCTCACTGAGCACTGGACTTGTGCTTCATCCCCAACACATCGTTTCCACAGGTTACCTTGATTCTGCTGTATGGATTTCTGTGTTATTTTCTATCCTTAAATCTTCATCTAGGTGCCTTTGCCTAAGGTTCACCTCCTGCCTCGATTGCCCTGACCCCCAAAACAGGGCATCAGCCTCGCTCTTGTGGTCCCATCCTGGAACTGGCCTTCGGTAGCTGGGGCTTGGTGCTCTGCTCAGCGAATCCCCTCGTGCTGGCTGTTGCAATCTCTGAACATGGCCTGTTTCTGAGTATTTGCATGCTGTGTTTATTTGTTAGGGCATCCTGGTCTTCCACGATAGAACTCTGTTCTGGAAGTGTTTGACTGAACTTACCTGCCACTTCCAGGTAATGTTTTCTGCCTGGCAGACTGGATTTTTACTAAAACTAGCATTAGAATCTGAGCCTGCAATGGCTCCTGACTCCAGTGGGTCTGTTTCCAGGATCCAGGGTCCCTTACTTCATGTCCTACCTGCTGTATTGAACTGGATCATTCCTCAAAGGCACCAAGCTCTTTCTTGCTTCAGGTCTCTATAGATCTGATTGCTCTAATCTAAAGGGTCATCCTACATTCTTCTTAGAACAACTGGCTATTTTTTGCCACCGTTTCAGAAAAGCCTTTCTGACCATGGTACCCAAGTAGGTAGGCTTCCCTTGCTGTCACCAGCATGCAACCTGTTCATCTCTTTCACGGCATACCTTGTTATTTCCAAGTATTTTTGATTTGTTTACCTGTTACTTAGCTGTCTCCCCTGCTAGATTGTAAAATCCAAGTCACCATTGTATTTCTAGCACCAAGTACAGTGCATGCTCCGAAAGTATCTGATGAATGAATAAATGTGCCCTGTATATGACATAAAAGTAGATCATTGAAAGCAAAAGCCAGATTTTAGGGTTTTGGTATATGATTGGGCAGAGAATAATTTGTGGAAAACCAAATACTGATAACTCAAGAAATTAGGGTCAAGAGCGGGGGTTGTAATTTGAGGAAATAACAGGGCTGATGAAGGTTTACTTTAAAATGAAGGCCATCTGAGTTTGTTAGAGATAACAAGAAAAGGGTCCGAAAGGGCTAGAGGAATTGAAGGAGAAAATAGTTTTGTCTGCTTAAGTGAAGTTGGGAATTGAAAAAGGAAAATATTCATTCATTCATTCATAAATGGTAAAAAATCCATTTACCAAAAATCAAGGTAACTTTCAGAATCTATGTGTTGGGGAGGAAGCAGAAGTTGTGAATGGGCTAAGACTCAACAAAGGTGTATAAAGGAACTGTCAGATAGGAAGGGCCCAGCTGAGGTCGGAAACCATGACTTTGAAGTATCCTCAGACAGCCAGGGTTTATGATATTTCTTTAGAAAAACAAATTGCTGCACTAGAGAAGTTCATAGGACAGAGGCTGTGGACTTGCAATTCACTCTTGGCAATTTTCCCCATTTGCTTTTATTTATTTATTTTTTTAACAATTTAAATTTATTTATTTATTTATTTATGGCTGTGTTGGGTCTTCGTTTCTGTGCGAGGGCTTTCTCTAGTTGCGGCAAGCGGGGGCCACTCTTCATCGCGGTGCGCGGGCCTCTCACTGTCGCGGCCTCTCTTGTTGCAGAGCACAGGCTCCAGACGCGCAGGCTCAGTAATTTGTGGCTCACGGGCCTAGTTACTCCTTGGCATGTGGGATCTTCCCAGACCAGGGCTCGAACCCATGCCCCCTGCATTAGCAGGCAGATTCTCAACCACTGCACCACCAGGGAAGCCCTCCCCATTTGCTTTTAACCTAAGGTTTTTAGTCACCTGAGGGTTTTTTTTTTTTCTCATTTTTGCAATTTCATATTAGTCTGAAATAAGTTGATAGCATATTTTATGGGTAATTTAGCAGATAATTGGGATAAAGGGAAAGGATATGGAAGAGAGAGGAGGAAAAAAGCTTAGTAATATTTTTATTGTATGGCACCAGATTCATATTTTATCTGAACTTTTTTTTTTTCTCGCTAAGCTTAAATTTTCTTTGCGTGGTGGGTTATACTTAGGAGATGAAAGAAAAAAAACCCCACAAAAACTGTCGTTCAGCTTGAAGACTTGATCCTCACTTGACTGTTAAATATAGTATTGTTGGCTACCCTTAATAAAGTGCATGTGCCTTGGGACCTCAGCTTCTTCACTTCTATACAGAATGGGGTAGTAATGAACTCCTTTGGGTTGCTAGGAGGAAAATAAACAGTCAGATCGTAAAGGATTGGCTAAATATTAAATGCTATACAAATACCTTTGGTGCTGCTATTGAGGAAGGATGCATGACCTTTTAGATAAAGTTTATTAAATTTCTAAGGGAAGAAAATGAAGGAATAACAAAGCAGGCATTGCAGTTGGAAATCAGTCCCCTGATACTTTACTGATTAAGTAGACTGGTTTTCAGTCATACTTTCCTTTTGAGGAAATGCAAACACTTTAGTGATACGGGCTTGCAAATTGTCCTAGTCTCATGAAGCAGGCGGCCATTTTTACGAAGAAGGACGCTTGAGCAAGGAGTATACATGACTTAATAAGGATCAGCAATATGGCAGGAGAGAGGGGAAACTTACATCAGCACCTGCTTCTGTAGGTAATGAGTCACATACCCCACAGTTCAACCAGAGTTGCACCAAGAACAGCTGCTGTACCTAGTAGGTGCTCAATAAAGGTTTGTTGCTTGACTGAATGTTGTTTCCAGAATGTCCTATTGAACAACCACCAGTCTGCTAATCAGTATGAAATATGCTCTGATTTCCTCTGCAGCAACAGATTTGTTCATGACTCTGGGTTTCGTGTGGGTTTTAGGACTGTAATTCTGAGGTTACATCCCACAAACACAATAAGCAGTAACCTAAGTGGAGTGGCAAACAGTCCCCTTCCTGAGTGCTACATGTTACCATTTGCCCAATACTTTTATATTCATTTCCTCTTGATTCCATGAGGTAAGGAGGGTAGGCATTTCTTCCACTTCTCTGAAGGGGAGACTGAAACCTCAGAGGTTATGCCCTGGCCTAATGTGTTATGATTAGTACTTTGCTAGAAATTAGTGTGACCAGAAATGAGGTCTCCTGGTTCATATCCCCATGTTTTTTTTTTTTCTTTTCTTTTCTTTTCCTTTTCCTAAAAAGATCCTGTGGTAAAAACAAATGAATACATAAATAAAATTTGAGGGTCAATCCTTTCATGAAACTTTGGATTAAAACACTGAGAGCTTCTGTTAAATAAAAATAAATCGCCTAGAAGAGGTCTATCATTAATACTCACAGAATATTATGTCATAGTAGCCAGAACAATAGGCATAGCAAATACTCACTCTGTGCCAGACAGTCGCAAAGTGCTTTACAGATATTAACTAATTTAGTCCTCACAATGACTCTATGAGGTAGGCACCACAAATATTCCTTACTCTCAGATCTATTTAGTTAGTGAGTATGGATAGCAAAGTTGGAAAACGAGGGATATTATACTGTCCAAATCAATTTGATTCCTGATTTTCAGACAGCAAGTAGTAGAAGTTTCAATAGCAAGGGATTTATTCAAATTTATTCAGTTCCTAAATTTAAATAACAAGGATATTTATACTATTGTATCTGTTCTATACTAGAGGAAACTGAGGCCAGGGAAAATTAAGTAACCTGCCCAAGGCCACCCAGCTCGCAAACTGTGGAAGCTGAACCTAGGACTTGAATCCAGACAGTCTGGCTGCCGATTAACTTCTTATTTACTATAAAACACTGTCTTTCACTAAGACCCCCAATTGTGCCCCAGAAAGTTTAGGACCTTAAGTGTTGGATAGAAAAGAGAAGGACACAGTGAGAACATGGGATGTTAGAATATGGGTGATGGGGGGTGAGAAGGAGAGCAGCTCTGGGGATACAGGTGGGTGACTTTAGGCCAAATGACATCCACTTACCTATGGTTTTACTTTAAAAACTGGGAAGCAAAAACATGACTTGTCTCTAACATATCTGATGCCCAGAATCCTATTTATCTTAATGTTATCAGAAAAGTGATGAACCCAGCTGGATTCAGTGTTAGCTCCCCTGGCGTCTTTCTATGTGCCTGTCTGGAGTTCCAGGTCTGAGGCACACACTGAATAAGTTCTACTTCATTCAGCAAGTTGTACACACAAAAAAAAATTTGTTAGAACTCTTAGCAAAAAATATGCAAAATATGCAAAAATTTGTTAGAGCTCTTAGTTTCCTAATGCTACTCACTGGGCATTATTGCCAAGAGATGTTCTCTAGGAAAATAGTTTTAGAGTCAAATAGGCTTAGAAATCACCGCATTAAAGAGTGCCCATGGAGTATTGCATAGTAGCATATTAAAGGCTTTAAGAAGTCCTGCAGGAATGAAGTCTGTTTAATTTTGCTTAACCAAGCATTTTTTCAGACTATGATCAAAAAAAATTTGGAAGGCGTTTCATTGTTGTTGTTATTTGCATAATATCTATTAATATTCCAGGGAACAAACTTTAGGATATCTTGAATTAGGGTAAAACGAAAAATCTTTCACCAAGACAGATATTTTATAGAATCAGACTGCTGCTTAGTTGATATGATAATGTGCAGCCTATTTCTAGGAAGATAGATCTACTTATTTATTTCCATGGCAACATGCTTCTGTGTGCACAAAGTTCTTTTATGTACATCACATCGTTTGACTCTTAAAACCACTGTTAGAGAAAGTAGGGTAGCTAAACTTATCCCACTTGATATAAGAATGTGGCTCAAAAATGTAGTGTCACTCCAACTCCTCAGACACTCAGAGCTATGCTGATGGCCGTCACTTTTTTCACAAATGTGTTGAATCACTTGGGGTACTTGGGCTTTGAGTTTTACTTTTCATCATGGTGAATGCTTTCTGTTGATCTATGATCATCCTTTGTGGTGGTTGCCATTAATGGTCAAGGGGAAACATCTGGCTGATGTGGAAAGGGAAGTTTATGGCTATGGAACCGAAAATAGAAAAAGTTCTGTGAGAAAACAGAGGTAGTACCGTGCGTTCTAGACAGTTGAAATAACTAAACAACACTAAAGCACTAAAAAATTATAAAGATTGGTCATCGTGAAGTTGTATTAACTTTCACAAAAATTACTGGATATGGAGTAATAACCCAGAAGCCAATGAATTTATAAATATCATGTTTTTCAAACAATCAGGACTAGAGTTTGTCTCTTGAATATTTTCAATAGGATCATGGATTTTACATTTGAGAATGATTTTAGAGATGAGTTACTCCAGATTCCTTATTTTACAAATGGGAAATAGCCTCAGAAAAGTTACGGGGCAGACCAGACACTCACTGCTTTAGCACAAGATTGGACAAGATCCCCAGTTGTTTCACTCTTTAAGAAAAGGCTTCCTGTTACAGTGAAGGACAGTGGGGGAAATTTCCAGGGCCAGATCTGAATTGCTTTTGACATGCAAATATATTAAGAACCCTCAAGAAACTTACATCCAGTAGCATTTAGATACTTGCTATCCTACAATTTCTAGAATTCCCATACATGACTGTTTCCTGCCTAAATAGGATTTAGGAAGTTCCTCCTTGTGTGAGAACCTATCAGGGTAGTTTGATGCCTTCCTCTCTTACTTATAGTGGCCATAAGGATTTTCCTCTTGTTCCCTGTTTATTGGGTGTTCATAGATTCAGTCTACTCTCTTGGCTACATGCCCTATTTACTTTGGGTTATCTTGGGATTATAATTCCTGTTAGCAATTATTTTCTCTCCTAAACTCAGAATTCCTCCTGGTATCTCCTCCTAATGAGAACACTATGAAGTAGTGAAAAAACATTCTTACAATAAAATTCTCTATTCAGTCACAGATTGAATATTGAGTAGAGACAGATTCAAGTTTATCTTTTGGCCCATACACTTGTAAATGAGATCTGTCTTCTTGGGCTTGTTTAAAGGATTAATGGTAATTTATACAAGATGCCTGGTATGTTTGAGGTGCCCAGTAAATAGAAGACACCAGTATTTTTTTTTTTTGTATTTTATTTTATTTATTTTATTATACAGCAGGTTCTTATTAGTTATCCATTTTATACATATTAGTGTATATATGTCAATCCCAATCTCCCAACTCATCGAAGATACCAGTATTGTTGTTAATATTAGATGCAGGGCTGCCTCTTTGAAAAGGCTTGCTGATACCTTATATCAAAATGCAGTACAGTAAAAGCTACTCTGTTTGGGGAGGAGGGACAGGGGTACAGTTCAATGCAGTCCAAGTGCCCTTATTTCTTGTGATTTTGCTTGACCTATTGACTCTCTAGGAAAAACAGGACTCCTGCCCTTCAAACAATCAGCCCTGAGTATTATTTTTCTCAATACAACTTTTAATTAATACTGAATCCAGCACTGTAGTGGTTATTAGTGGGGCCCACAGTGTATAGACCCACGTGTTATAATCACTAGTCACAGGAGAGGGAGATTGAAGCTGGGGTACAACTTGTACTGATGAAGGAGATGATAGCTACCAGCATATTTTCCCCAAGCCTAGGCAGAATAAGATCTTTTTCCTGTCTTCCTGTAGTTTACTTGACCATTTTTAGAATTCCATTTTGAATCATCTAAAGTATTTCTGAATGCATCTCTTTGTATTTTCTAGTTGTTACTTTAGGTATTATGTTACACATACATAAATTAACACAGTTTATTGGCATCAACATTTACCAATTTGAGTGAACGTTAGAAACTTTACCTCCCTTTAAGTTGCTTTATCTTCCCCTTTTTTATAATAAAATAGTTTTAAATACTTCCTTGACATATCTTGAGCCCTGCATGATACATTATAATTTTTGCTTCAGGCATCAAATATAATTTGGAAAACTCAAGAGGAGAAGACGCATGTATTGTATTTGTCCATATTCTTACTCCTTATCTTGTCTTTCCTTCCTTTTTGAGGTTCCCAGATTCCTTCTTTTAAAATTAACATTCTGTTTCAAGGATTTTCTTTAGCCATTCTTTTAGGTAATTTCCCTATACATAAGTAATATATATAGGTAATGTGTTGTTTCACTCTCTGTTTACAAGACTTTGCCTTTAGTTTTCAGATGTTTGATTATCATATGTCTCGGTGTGGATATCTGTGGGTTTATTCTATTTGGATTCTGTAGGTTTATGTCTATTGCCAAGCTTGGAATTTGTCAGCCATTGTTTTTTTCAATGACTTTCAATCCCAATATCCTTTTCCTTTCCTTCCAAGATGCCAATGGCATAAATGTTAAGTCTTTTGTTATAGTCCTATGCTGAGACTGTTATAGTCCCTGAGTCTATGCTCTTTTTTTTAAAGTATGTTTATCCTCTGTTGTTCAGATTGTGATTTTTTTCACTTTTGTCTTCAAGTTCATTGATTCTCTGTTCTCTTCATTCTGCTATTGAGTCCATCCATTGAGTTAAAAAATTCAGTTATTATATTTTTGCATTTAAATATTTCCATTTGGTTCTTCTTTATATCTTCAATTTTTTTGCTGAGACTTTCTAGTTTTTTCATTGTCTTCAAGTACGTTTGTAATTGCTCATTGAAACATCTATATAAGGGCTGTTTTAAAGTACTTGTCAGATAGTTCCAACATTGGTGTCATCTCAGTGTTGACATCTAATGATGATCTTTTCTCATTCAAGTTGAGATTTTCTTGGTTCTTGGTACGATGAGTTTTTAAATTTTTCTAATGGGTCCTGGATATTTTTGGCCTTATGTTGAGATTCTGGATGTTATTTAAATCTTCTGTTTTATCACTGACACCTCTGATACCATACTGATAAAGGAAGTGGGGAGCCATCTCATTACTGCCCAGTGGTGATGGAAATTCAGGTTCCCCATTGAACCTCTGTTGACAGAACAGGTGGGAGTGAGTGCCTTGTTACTGCTAGATGCAGTAGGACTTCTGACTCCCCACTAGGCCTCCAATGACTCCGTCTTGCCTGGGAGAGGAAGGGGTGCCTCATTACTCCTCCCTACACAGCATTTACTAACAACACAGGGGTGGAGAGATGGTGTCATTGGTCTCCTTAACACCATCACAACTGAGATAGGTGTCATATTATCACCAAATGGTGGTGGAAGTCTTTGCTATCTGCTTGGGCTTTGCTCACATGGGTGATGGTGAAGCTACAACTGTTCCCATGATGTTTGGTCAGAGCAGAGTGATTTTTGTCTAAAAGTTTTATGTCTTGCTGGTTTGTGCCTTTCTGGTCCTTTGCCTGGAGAGAGCAGGCTTTTCTTGGAGCTTATTTTGTGTGTGCTCATTGGTGGTATCAGGTTGCAGACTTCTTCAGTCCTAAGTTTAGGATATTTGAAGTAAAAAGAAAACACAGTGAATTCTCCACAGTGTCATTCTTTGGATCCTGAGGTCTCTATTTGGTTTGCCTTCTTCTTTCTATCTTTCAGAGTCTTCTTATTTTCTTCACATATAATGAGGAATGAAGGAAGTACATCTACACCATCTTGTCCAAAACTAAAAGTTCAGAGTGAGATCTTTATTTGTGCAAAGACTCAAATAGCTCAGCCTAAGATCAAAGCTTAGAATTAGGGAGAAGTAACACAAAGAACTGTAATAATATTGCTCCCATTTATTGAGAGCCAACTGTGTGCCAGGATCATACAATTATTTGTTTCTGATCCTTACAATACCATTATAAGGCAATTATTTTTATTCCAATTTTGTGGATGAGGTGCATAGTTTCAAAAAAGGTCAATAAATTTACCCGAGATTTCACAACTAGTAAATGTTGGAGCCAGGAATCAAACCTGTGTCTGTCTGATTCTAAAGGCTAAGCATTTATTGATAGACCAAAATATAAACATGAGGGGGGCACAGAGGCAAGACCTGCAGATAGAAAGGAAAATAAGTGCCTGAAGTTTCAAACTATTATTAGGGGATATAAATGTGAAAATATAAATATTCTAAAAGGCTTTCACACATAGTGTCTGCTAGACTACATGAACAGGCTGGCAGAAAATATGTCTACTAATAACAAGTGAGTAAAGTATTCCCTGTTTTTACACTTGGATTGTTGCAATAAAGGATTCTAAATATATGAACATTAAGATGGGATTCAGTTCCATTTGTTTGACACATGGTTCTTTGTAGCTCATAATGGTAATACTGAATAAATATTTATTGAATGAATAATTATCATTTATTAGACACTTGTGAAGCCCTGAGCTAGGTGCTTTGCTACATTATCCCTCTTCCTTGCAACAGTATGTCAAGTGGGTATTATTACTGCAATTCTGTACTTAAACAGAGGTTTTGAGACAAATTAGGTGACTTGTCTAAACTAATGTAGGTTAAAAAGATGGCTGAATTAGGATTTGAGTCCAGCACCACTCAAAGCCTGGGTGCTTGACCACAAGCCAAGGGGTGCTGAAGGGGGCCTGCCTGCTTGGGTGCGAGGATGAGTCAAACAGTGAGCAGAGGCACCCTGTAAATTGTCCTTCATTCGAGCCAAGAATCGCATTATGTTGTTAATTAATACCTGCCAGTTGAGCCACTTAGGAAGGTATTTAAAGTTTGCCCTTTTAAAAAATTTGTTTATTTATTTATTTATTTTTGGCTGTGTTGGGTCTTCGTTTCTGTGCGCGGGCTTTCTCTAGTTGCGGCAAGCGGGGGCCACTCTTCATCGCGGTGCGCGGGCCTCTCACTGTCGCGGCCTCTCTTGTTGCGGAGCACAGGCTCCAGACGCGCAGGCTCAGTAGTTGTGGCGCACGGGCTTAGTTGCTCCGCGGCATGCAGGATCTTCCTAGACCAGGGCTCGAACCCGTGTCCCCTGCATTGGCAGGCAGATTCTCAACCACTGCGCCGCCAGGGAAGCCCAAGTTTGCCCTTTTAAGGGAGGGTGGTGGTTTTTCTTGATGCTGAGACCCAAAGACATTTGCCCCAAGTTTACCTTGGTTAGTTAGTTCTCTCTGGAAAGCCATAGGGTAGCCTCATGACTCCTGAGGAGAGGGAATTATTATTATATACCATTATTTCTGTCCAGCCCCTTTTTGTTCTTTTAATCCAAATCTTTGCCATTGATGAGTCTGAGTTTCTAGGTACAGCAGAGGGAAAAGAAAGTTAACTTTGGGTTCAACTTTTTTTATAATGCAACTGTATCAATGGTAAGTACCACTTTGGAACAGTGCCTTTTGTGTTGCCATGAAATCGTACAGTCAATTATCATTAATTGAGACTTTATGATAATGGATATCCGGCTGGTCTGACGTTAAACTTTGATAAGCCTTTGGAAATGTGAGTATGTGCCAAAAAATAGTGTAAATAAGATTTCAAGTGTGAATATTTACCTATTTAAGACAATAGACTAATTAAAAACTGAGCAGTTTAACATAAAACCTACTATAAGTAAATTGAAATAAATGCTTCTTATGCAGTTTGTCTTATACATTTAAAACAGACCACTTTTATCCATTCACTGACACTTTATTAAGGGCCAGATCCAGTTACTGCCTAAACGTGAAAATAAACTACTTCTTTCTAACTAGTCTATTTTATATTGTTCACTACAGTGTGAATGAGGTATTCATTGAGGATATGGGGGGAGTTCCCCAGTTCTGTTAACCAATTTAACAGTCTATCCCAATCTAGAGACTAATGGTGTTGATGGGCTTCTGTGAGGCTCTGAAGGTAACAAACAAAACAACACCAAAAGCTACCTGTAGTGAATGGATTGGAAGGCTTGGGAGTATTTCTATTTATTTATTTGTTTGTGTTTGTTTATTTTACAGTAGGTCCTTGTTGGTTATCTGTTTTAAATATAGCAGTGTGTATATGTCAATCCCAAATTCCCAGTCTATCCCTCCCTCCCACCCTTCCCCCCGGTAACCATAAGTTCATTCTCTAAGTCTGTGAGTCTGTTTCTATTTTGTAAATAAGTTCATCTTTATCATTTTTTTTAAGATTCTGCATATAAGCGATATCATATGATATTTATCTTTCTCTGTCTGACTTACTTCACTTAGTATAATAATCTCCAGGTCCATCCATGTGGCTGCAAATGGCATTATTTCATTCTTTTTAAAGGCTGAGTAATATTCCATCATATATACATACCACACCTTCTTTATCCATTCATCTGTTGATGGACATTTAAATTGCTTCCATGTCTTGGCTATTGTAAACAGTGCTGCAATGAACACTGGGGTGCATGTATCCTTTTGAACCATGTTCTTCTCGAGATACATGCCCAGGAGTGGCATTGCTGGATCATATGGTAGCTCTATTTTTAGTTTTTTAAGGAACCTCCATTCTGTTCTCCATAGTGGCTGTATCAATTTACATTCCCACCAACAGTGTGGGAGGGTTCCCTTTTCTGGCTTGGGAGTATTTCTAACCCAAGAGGACTTTCCATACCCTTTAATATATACAGTTCCTTCTGAAAAAATCCTTAGCCTTCTATAAAGCTGTCTTCAGCAGATAAGGGTGGGTTTCTGCTAACTAGTTACCTTCCCCTCGGGTCCCACTTGTAGTTCCCAATCAAAGCTTGAGAAAAAGGGTCAAATTACATCCTACTCAATAATGGATTTAAATCTAGATTCTTAGGTGCAAAAGAATAATGATGTTTATTTTCAAATGAGAGTGTTTTTCCTATTTTTGAAGGTAAGTTGAAGACGGTAAAATGTGGCCCTTTGAGGAGTCATCATTTATAGGAGCGTGAATGTTTATCGAATATCAGGGTCTGAAATTACCATCACTCCTTTTAGGGATGAGGTTACAGCAACCAGTACATATATATAGCCAGGAAGCACTGGATTGGTCTCTGGTTTTGTTCAAGCCCAACCAGCCTGAGTCAGATAACCTAGAGATGAATGAGAGATGATCTCCTCATAATACCTTACTAGCTGCAGAAATATTTTAAACGCAGTTTTTCTCTAAATGATAATTCTCACTCTGTGGTGAAATGGTAAGAAATACACTCTTAATGAGTTATTCTAGATTTTTAGCCTAAAGCTTAAAAAATCAGGTTTCAGATACAGAAGCTTTTGAATAGGAAAGGAATTAAACCACCAGTAACTAGATTTAGGTAATATAGACAAACACTTAAAAAACAAACAGGGAAGATACCACTCCCTTTTCTGTTTCTTGACCCATTCCACGGTGTATGTGTGTGTGTGCATGTGTGAATTTAAAATTACTCATGTGCAATTAATAACTTGAGTGAATTTGGCATTTTATTATAAATGGTGATATGTGAACTGTTACTGGGAGAGGCTCCAACAAAGGGCTTTGTTTTTCTAAATAGTCAGAGCTAGCTTAGTATTTGTGGAAAGAATGTAGTTTAATACTGTTGATTTGCTTTTGCATTTCCTGCTAGGGCTGGTACATTGAGAGTTGTTTTCACTTTTTAATTTTTTAAAAAATAATTTTATTTATTTATTTTTGGCTGTGTTGGGTCTTCATTGCTGTGCACGGGCTTTCTCTTGTTGCAGCGAGTGGGAGCTACTCTTCGTTGCGGTGCGTGGGCTTCTCATTAAAGTGGCTTCTCTTGTTGCAGAGCACGGGCTCTAGGCACACGGGCTTCAGTAGCTGTGGCACGTGGGCTCAGTAGTTGTGGCTCGCGAGCTCTAGAGCGCAGGCTCAGTAGTTGTGGCGCACGGGCTTCGCTGGTCCGTGGCATGTGGGATCTTCCTGGACCAGGACTCGAACCTGTGTCCCCTTCATTGGCAGGCAGATTCCTAACCACTGCACCACCAGGGAAGTCCCACTTTTTAATTTAAGAATGAACATTTTCCCCTAACTTCTTCAGCAAGATTTTAGGTAAATAGCTAACTTCATAAGAGAACTTGATGCACTACTTAAATGAAAGTATCAGTATTAGATTATCTTTTATAAAGTTCAGTTCTGTAATTTGTTTTGTGCTGTGACACATATTTTAAAAATGCCCAGGATTCTTTTCACCTCAAATAATAAACCACAATAAAATGCCTCTATCGTACTATCTTGAAAGAAATATTTCTGAATAAAAAAAAAGTTTCAATAGCTCAATAAACTATTATCTGAGAGAAATCTGGAAAAGCATGTTAATCCAGACAGTGAGAAAAATGCAAATCTGACAACATCCCTATGGAAAGTCCAGGTTACAGAATAAGAAGAATAAGGGAAAAAGTGGGTTTATGAGAATGAGCCTGTCATGTTAAAACTTCTGGAACAGTTTCCTGTTGATGTTTATTTTTTAATGGCAATAGTAAGCTCCAGAAATACTGATTTAACATCTATATTTATTTTTTCTAACTAATTAACACAGTCAACTCCAGATTTGTATTTCTATTACTCGTTTGTCCCTATTGATTTCTGGAACTACCTCTGAACGTTTACACTTTTTTGTTCAAAACTTTGTGTTTTGGCTCATTAAGAAATCTCCCTGAAGATTTCTGCTTTCTGCCTGTTTGAAGTTAATTTATTTTTTCCTCTTGGTTCATACTCTTTGCAATTATACTTAAAGTCAACTTAGGCCTTGTGTGATGGGGCCCCCGTCAAAGCATGTTGCTCTAAAGGCCCACTGGATCCTTTGCAGACTGGGGACCTTAAATGCCTTCTTCTTTAGAATTTTGCAGTCTATTCCAAATAAAAAGCTTTCTGTGGTACCTTGAACTCTATTTCCCTGTTTTCAATTCTGGCCATAAGTGTCTGATTGGTGCTTTTAATTTAATGTCCTCAAGAAGTTAATTTTATAAACAAATCAAAAGCATTGTATAGTAGTTGAAAATGCCCAGAGTTAGGGATCAGGTAGAATAGGTCAAATTATTCAGTCTCTCTGAGCCTTAGCTTTCTTACCTGTAAAAGGGGGGCAATTATACTAAGCTCATAATGTTGCAAAGTTCAGATATTAAGTAAATATTCTAGCAGAGTACTTTGTACATACATGCACTATAAAAGGCCACTATTTTTTTAAATCATAAGAATTCTAGGGCTTCCCTGGTGGTGCAGTGGTTGAGAGTCTGCCTGCCAATGCAGCGGACACGGGTTCGAGCCCTGGTCTGGGAGGATCCCACATGCCGCGGAGCAACTAGGCCCGTGAGCCACAACTGCTGAGCCTGCGCGTCTGGAGCCTGTGCTCCCAACAAGAGAGGCCACGATAGTGAGAGGCCCGTGCACCGCGATGAAGAGTGGCCCCCGCTCACCGCAACTAGAGAAAGCCCTTGCACAGAAACGAAGACCCAACACAGCCAAAAATAAATAAATAAATAAGTAAATTTAAAAAAAAAAAAAAAAAAAAAAGAATTCTACAGTTTAATCTTAAAACCCAACAGAATTTTTATGAATAGAGCTGTTTTTGCTCACTCCCTTTTCTAGGTACATGCTAACTCTACTGAATTTCTCCCTTTACCTAGTTTATGATGGGACCTGAGTATCTATATAGCTAACAACAACTTCATTTTTCCATTACCTTTGCTCTTCTCAGTTTGAGAAGCACCTTGGACAATTTTTGTTATAGCCTGCTCTCTTTCAAAGTACATGGGCCTAATAAACTTTTGACAGTTCTCAATGAGTTTCTGTATTTAGACAATGGCTGACACTTCAAAATTAAGTGCCTCTCCAAAATGTTTTGCTGCACAGCTATGCCAAAAGAGGTATTCATCCTTCAGGTTGTCTTAAAAGTTTCTCTCTCTCTCTTTTACTCTCTCTCTCTCTCTCTCTAGAAGATTGTATTTTCCAAACAGTTTACAACATCTCCCATTCCACATGCTCTTCTTTCAGTGTGACTTTGACACTCCTCTCATTAAAACGTGGGCTCTGTGCTTCCTCTTTGTCACACTGGTGGTACTATGTAATGTTATGTGACTTCCAAAGCCAGGTCATAAAAGCAATACAAATTCTGCCTGGTGTCTGGATATGCTTGCCCTTGGAACCCAGCCACCATGCTTTGAGGGTGCCCGAACTATCCCACATTGGTAGACCACAAGGAGAATACACATACACATTTTCTGACTGACAGTCCAGCTGAGGTCCCAGCATCAACTTCTAGACACAGGAGTGAAGACACCTTAAGATGATTATTACAGCCCTTGGCTGTTGAGTTACTCTCCCCTACCTTCAAGTCTCCCCAGCCGAGGCCCCAACATCATAGATCTGTGCTCTGCATGAAGTTCTGACCCACAGAATCAGTGCAAGTAATAAAAAATAGTTCTTTTAAGATAGTGAGTTTTGAGATGCTTTATAAAATTAACAACAGTATCCTAGAACACTTTCCTTCCCTTTCCTACTCCCCCTTCCCATGGCATGTCAATAGAAGTTAATTCTGTTACTTACCTGTATATTTTGAGTAGATGTGAAATGATAATTTGCTCTGTGCTATGCACCATTGATTCCTAGCACTTTATGCATCTTATTTAAATGCTATAAGAGAATACTACAACAATACCAACTATACTATAAGAGAACTGCCATTATTGTTATCTGAATTTACAAATGAAAAAACCCAAAGGTCAAACATCTATTAATTGTTGGCTCCAAACCTCTCATTTTACATCCAAAAGTGCAGAGGCAAGTGAAAGCAGTAATATATAATTCTAGGTCAGAGAGCTCGGTTTATGTTTTAGGTACATAGATTGAAAATATTAGATTCCAAATACACTAAAAATATTTTATTCATTTAAAACTATTTCCTTTTGAACTTTAAAGAAAATATAAGAAGTTACTTTTTCTTTTAGTAGCTTAACAAGTTGCTGGGATCCAGGGAACTGTGAATTAGTAAATCTAACCTTAGAAATCAAGATTAACATTACATTCTGTCCTTTACAAACATATTTCTTCTATTCTCAGATGCACATTTTTCAACATTTTAATAGCTCAAAAATGGGTATGCCTTTTACAGTTGATCATGTGTCATAGTTGAATTGGCAACACTTTAAATCATTTTTAGTGTTATACATAAAATAATGATCTTACAATAGACTGTCTTGTTTTGGTAAAATGCACATATTTTACATTTTCAACCTATTAGATGGTGGAATCTGGCAAACACTATTGCTGCAACAATGGCATACACATATGAGGAAATGACAGATAACTCAAGAACCCTTCTAAATGATTGATGCAGTAGTGTTAAACTGAATAGTCAAAGACTGTCAAAAATCTAGGAGGCTCTGAAATGAGACCAACATTAGCCTCCCAGTATTGTCTTGCAAATACACGTATTTTTACCCAGAGAACTGTCATCACAGATAGACACTAGGTAGTCAATATTTAATAGGGTCTCTGCTGGAACGATGTTTCATAGGAACACAGCCAAAACCCAGTGAAATTTATTGGGGCACCTGATGGTGTTGCCAATTACTGCCCTTTTCTGCAAATAAAGGCATCTCTTGCATCAAAGGGCTCCAGTACCTAGTTTCATCCTGACATTTCTCGTGTAAAATTTATTTTTTATAAGTCAATTATCATAAATTTAGCTTTTCTAATCTATCATAGCAGGTTTGCAAGATTTTATATCAATTTGTAGTTTTTAAGTCATTGTAGTAGTAAATGGGCTAAATATTATTGGTTCTTGTATTCCTCCACCGTATCTAATTTTCAGAGATCAGTCATGTTCCTAAAGACTTAACTTAGTGATTTTATACACTACAATAAACCAGTCTAAGATCTTCATATTCATGGAAGTAATGATCACAATACAGTACGAGTTGGGATTCTTATAGACAGTGTTTTCAGAAGAAGGCATTTCACTGACCAGGTTGGCAAAACAGCTGCCTGTAATCAGGACTATTGCATCTACTATGGCCATTGCAGATATGATTCCTGCCTCAATAACTCCAGATTTGTTAGTTTATATTCCTTCTTTTAGTGGGGTTGTTGCTTGACTAATAGAATTTCTTGACTGCTGAGGAAGCAAGGTTTCAAGATTGGTTTCCTTTATGCTCCTCTGAGAATTTCTTTTTGTTTCAAATGGGAAAATAGCAAATAGCTAATTATTTTTAAATTAAATGAAACCTCTATTTCATTTAATAATGTATAAATTGTAGTAATTAAAGGTAAAATGAACTTTTAGGTCATTATACTCAATGTGATGAAATCCCTCAGAGATGTAGTGACATCTAAGGTCACATGGTTAGAAAGGGGGTGTGTATAACTGCCATGGTTTATTAAACAGCCCACAGCAGAAGAGGCAGTGCTCTGAGTTAAGATCAGAGGAACAAAAAGGAACCAATTGAAAAGCTGCCTGGCAAAGACTATTTTAGGTAGGAGCAGTGAGTGCAAATAATCTGAGATGGGAAAGAGCTTCTTGGCAGGAGAAGGGCAATAAAAGTGCCAGTGTACGTGGACACAATGAGCAAGAAGAAGACTGGTACAAGACTGTTGGATAGAAGGCCGGGAGAAAGGAAATGAATCAGTAACACCTTACAGGCCATGAACCATGGACATTGTTGGTTGCCTACCTAACTTTCATTTTCCCCTTGTTGTGGACTAAATGTTGATATTCCCCCAAAATCCGTATGTTGAAATCTTAACTCCCAAAATGAGATAATATTAGGAGGTGGAGCCTCTGGAAGTTAATTAGGTCATGAGGGTGGAGCCCTCATGAGTGGGTTAGTACCCTTAAAAGAAGAGACCAAGAGAGTGCTTTATTTGTCTGTCTGTCTCTCTCTCTAACATGTGAGAATACAAGGAGAGGACAGCTCTCTGTAGACCAAGAAGAGAGCCTTCACCAAAAACCCAAACAGGCTGGCACCCTGATCTCACACTTCTAGCCTCCAGAGCTGTGAGAAATAAATGATTGTTGTTTAAGTCACTCAGCCTATAATATTCTGTTACAGCAGCCTGAACTAAGACATCCTTCTTCCGTTTTTCTGATTTTCTGAATCTTATCTATCTTCATGCATTGCCCATATTCTTCAGTGAGAAGCTGATCCCATCTCCAGTGCCATGAATGGGTCCTAGTTGGCTTAGGCCAATCAGCATATTCCAATCCTCTGTTCATAGTCATTTTTGTCAGGGGTGGGCCTGTGACCCAAGACATGCAATTAGGGCAAACCATGGGACACTTGTTCCCTCTTTTTGGACATGAACAAAAAAATTTGTTATCCTGATTGTGTCTGATAGACATTTTGTGAACTATTATTGGGAGAAATTCAACACTGTGGATGGCAGAAGAAAGCAGAAAATGGGACTTTGATGACATTTTTTAGATGCTCTATTTCTGGATCTTCCTTATGTGAGTCAATGAATTCCCTTTATCATTTAAGTCAATTTGAACTGGGTTTTCTTTTTTTTTTTTTTTTTCTTTTTTAACAACACATGTGGTAAGCTGCTCTTTTTTTTTTGAATCTTTTTTTTTTTTAATTTTAAAAATTTATTTATTTATTTATTTATGGCTGTGTTGGGTCTTCATTTCTGTGCGAGGGCTTTCTCTAGTTGCGGCGAGCGGGGGCCACTCTTCATCACAGTGCGCGGGCCTCTCATTATCGCGGCCTCTCTTCTTGCGGAGCACAGGCTCCAGACGCGCAGGCTCAGTAATTGTGGCTCACGGGCCTAGTTGCTCCGCGGCATGTGGGATCCTCCCAGACCAGGGCTCGAACCCGTGTCCCCTGCATTAGCAGGCAGACTCCCAACCACTGCGCCACCAGGGAAGCCCCTGAACTGGGTTTTCTTATCTGAACATGCAGAGACATAGTCCACTGGGAAACCATTAAGTGGGTTTATGCCAAGGAGGGGTTTGCCCTTGTTCCATTTTTTTAAAACGTTATTCTAGGTTAAATAATAAAGAAGATTTATTGGCTTACAAAGGAAAAACTGGAGCAAGAAGAATAGTTAAGAAGCAACTGCAGTAGTCTATGTGAAATGTTATAGTGAATAAGTCTAGAGGGTGACATTGGAGGTAGAGGAAAGGTCATTTGCAAAGAAATATATTTCGGTGGTACAGTCAAAAGGACTTGTTGAAGGGTTAGCTGTGGGTAATGAGAAATAGGAATAATCATGGGTGAGTTTTCCAAAGTCATGGGAAGGTTGTGGTTTGAACCATTAAGATGGTGCCATTTACTAACATGGACTCTGGCACCCAGTGGAGAAATCAGGACTGGAAATAAGATTTGTGAGTCATCAGTTTATCAGTAGGTTTTAAATAAATAGAATTAGATGAGGTAACTTATGGAGAGATTATAGGTAAAAAGTAAAGGAAGGACTAGGATGGAGCCCTAGTGCTTTCCAAGTTTGGAGGTTGATCAGAGATTTGGGGAGGACGTTAGAGAAGATTGGCCAGGAAGGCAGGTAGAAAACCTACAGTATGGAGAGTTAAAATAACAAAAGTAGGGAAATATTTCAAGAGAGGCATCAGCAGTCTGGAATCCTCCTGAGATTTTGAATAATAGGGAGAGAGGGAAATGTCTGTCTCTTTGAATGTGATGAAAATCTGAGATACTAGAAAGCTCTAAATAATCAAAGATTAATTTTATTATTTATTTAAAAGAGATATGTTCTCAAATCTATGCTTTGAAGATATTTCATGGATCATGAATCATAATTAAGCAGAATATTTGATCAAAGTAATGATTCTAACTCAAGTAACTCTCAGGCCTTATAGGCTCCATCCAACAAAAATAATTTAAAATGATTCCAATTTTTACTTGCACTTCTCAAAGAACATAAATGGATATTCATGTCATAACTCACTTCTCTTAAGTTCCTTTTTTCCCCCCTCTAATTGTCTTAAATTTGCGAGAGCGAGAGCGAGAGTGAGAGCGAAACTGTCTTTCCCTAATATTTTCACTAAATCTCCCCCAGATACTCGTCTGTGGTCCTAGTCCAAGCCATGTCAGGCCATTCTTGCATGACTAGAAAACTCAATTACTGCATTTCTCTGGACCTTCCTTCTGGAAGGAAATACAAGAAGTCCTTTGGAAGTTCTATCTCACTCGGATTGCTTTCTCCTGTGGTGAAAATCAGATGAATCAAATTATCTTCCTTCTTAAATCTAATTTTCCAGTTACCCTGGATGAGAAAGTTTACGGGTCAAACTATTTTGCTTTCGGGGGGAATAGTCATTTAAAGAAGTTTTCCTACTGTGACTCATTTTCAAAAGTCAAAATACCACATTTTAGAGGACCTAAAACATTTACTGTATTTATGAAATTAATTTTCATTCCAATGGCCAACTCACTTTTCTTTGGTTGCTGCTTTGGAGAAGGTTATGTGTTTTCCATAATGTCATTATCCCATTGAAATCCATCTGTCTCCTTCCCCCTGCAGTGGGGCAGCTCGTTCAAGTTCAGCAGGGAAGCCAAATTAAATACCAATCTCCCACCTTTTCAGTAAGTATAGAAAAAACAAAAGCGGAAAAACAGGCCTACAGGGGAGGGACGGGTATGTATACTTGTGCTCTAAAGGTGTAATGTGAAACTCATATTCTGTTAAACCTGTTGAACATTTACTTAAACTTCTTCACCAGTGTGGTTCACATTTACAATAAAAAATGACCATATCATACTGTGGAAAGAAACAACATAAACTACTAGAGAAAGAAGACTAGATAGGCCACACTTTCTGGCTCAAGTTGGGAACCTGACTTGTACCCTTTTATTAGAGCTAAAGTATGCATGTACTTACACATCAAGGGGCTCTCCAAATGGGAGAAATCTAGTAAATCCCCAACAGACCTCACTACACGTCTGCCTTCCATCCTCTTCCTTTATTGATTGGGGCAGGTTTTAAGCAGAAGAGAAAGGAATGATAGGACCCATGGTTCGTTCCCCTACCTCCTACAGCAGTTTAAATGCTGAGGTGTCCTAAAACTTCGGATATACTTTGGAAACTAAGCTGAGGAATGTTTTCTTATTCATTCTGGTCCAGTGCAAATATTTGTCTATTGAGAAATATATAATACATTAGACTTGTAAACCCACCATCTGCCTAAAATGAGCCAACACCCACCTGTAAGGAGGCGGATACAGGCTGGTATCCTGTTCCTCCAGCTCCTAAGTGAAGGCTGCTGACGCTATACAGCCCGGGTTTGTTTGAGCTGCCCCATGCCAAGATGGTCTGATCAGATTCCAAAGGGTGTGGACGTTTGTCACAGCCCATAAGGATTACTTTCAGGTTCTGTTAGAGAAAACTTTTTGCAGTAATGGGGTCAAACGGAGGCTAAAAAACACCGTCAGCTTTGGACATGTGGGTGCATTTGTGAATTCTTCAGAGCAATGATCTAGTGCAAGGGATGAAATAAACCAATCAGTCACCTCCTGTTCTGCCATGGTAGCAACAGGTGTGATGGTCCACATTAGCTGAGAGAGAAAGAGATCGTCATTGGTGGAGAGGATGATAGCAAGGAAAGGATACTCTGCTCCCAGTGCTTTGTCTTTTTAAATGACCAGAAGTCCTACTTTAACTGACAGACGTTTGGCTGACCCTTGACCTTCGAGTTCTCCCTGAAAAGGTTGCTCTCGCTACTTAACAATAAGCTTATAAAATCTGGAGAATGAATTTGTAGTGGAGCGGTGTTCCTTGAAGCAGCTGCCATTGCTTTTTTTTTCAGTTTTATTTTATTGTTTTTGCATACCCTTTTTTATTGAAGTGTAATTGATTTACAGTATCATGTTAGTTTCAGGTGTACAGCACAGTGCGATTGCTTTTTAAAGAAGCTCCCCCAGAGAGCAAGAATTTCAGGGTGATCACATCACAAAGTGTTCCCCTGAAGGGCTTGCCTCTGAGATTGCCCTTCTTTGGAAAGACTCTAATACACAATGGATACAGAAAGATGACTAATTATTATATTTTAGGGCTTGAAAGTTTTGAAACAAACTACCACATAATTTTTACAAAGGTTTTAGAGTGGTATTAACATGGCTGACCTAAGAAACATGATTGTCTAAGACTCCTGTGTGATTTATACAAGTTATTTGCCAAATATAGGCATGAAAGCAAATCAAGCTACATAACTTGCTCTTTTGGGGTGTGTTGCTTTACTCTGCATTTTTTCTTAGGATACCAAAAAGTTTATGGTTAGTGTAAATAAAATTCCTAAATGCCGCTTAGGATTAATAAAGTCAGAAGAGAGTAGCTTCAATATGGTTACCAGGTTTTAGGTAGACAGAACAGGTAGTCTTAAGGGGTAGTTGAAAGCCCATTAATTGTTAGAACCTGGGGGCACTAAAGCGTCAATAGATAGCTTCAGCTTTCCATCGTTAAGGATGGGAACACAGGTGGAAGTACTAATCACAAATACCTTACAGAGGAGAGCAAGAGTCACTGATGTAAGAATTTACCTAGAGCTGGTCCGGCAAGAGGGGCTCTGGGTAGTGGATGATTTCAAGAGGACAATGTGTAACCCGAAAAGAGGTCTTTAAGAATGTGAAGAATTCTGCCAAAGGTAAGCTGTCCTCTTGGAAGTTTTCCTATGGGTACAGCGTATAGCGTGATAAAGTAGGAATAGTGGGTCGCTTAGATTCATGATTGTTATTGAGGAGGTGTGTTTGGGATTTGAAATCACACTGTCCTGTCCCTCTTCCCTTGGTTCCCTGGATGCTCATGTTGAGATTCAGTTGCAGAGTCACCAAAAGCTGGTAGAAGCTTGTCCTTTGGTTTGTTGGGGGTGGAGGCTCAAAGCCAGAAATGGCAGGACCGCGTACAGTCTTTCTATAAAATGTTAATTAGAATCAATGTGAACTGCCCTTCCTTTATAAAGGACATACTCTACATGTTTTCAGTTATTGCACACTGTCAGTTTTAATTAAATCATATATTTTTTTACAACATACAGATCCAAAGCAGAATTATATGGTGGTAAAACGTGTTGACCCTGGAGCCAAACTTGCTGGGTTTGAGCACTGGCTCTGCTAGTTAGCTATGTGACTTTTTTTTTTTCTTTTTTCTCTTTTTATCAAGTTATTGCACATCTTCAGGCCCCAGCTAATCTTAAGTAAAATGAGGGTCACGGTATTTCACATTTGTGGTGAGGTATTAATAAGATAATCTCTGCAAGGACCTCAGCTCTGTGTCTGGAACATAGAAAGAGTTCAGTATGTTTGCTTTAATAATAACGAAAAATACCGAGTATAATAACTCTTTCTCTAGATATGACTTTTGTTTCTGCATTAAAACCACAGTGTTAGATGTTGATATTTCATAAACCTAAATTAACCGATTATATACAGCTCTGAGTACTAAAATAACATTTAATTTGGCAGAAATTTGTTTGGAGGGTAGACTAGAGCCAGACAAACTTGTTGTGAAAAATGATTCTTCAATTCTAGCAGGCCTTCTTTTTAAGTGTGTGATGAGAAGTTTTGGTGTTTCCTTACCTACCATGGGAATCACGCAAACTGGGGATGGGAGAGGGGAAAGCATCTCGATTGGTTTTCTAGGGCTGTCTAACAAAGTACCACACACAAGCTAGCTTAAACAACAGAAATTTATTGTTTCACAGTTGTGGAGGCTGGAAGTCTGAGATCCAAGTGTTGGCAAGACTGGTTCCTTCTGATTGCTGTGAAGGACAATCTGTTCACGTCTCTCATCTGGTTTCTTGTGGTTTGCTGGTAACTTGTGGCATTCCTTGGCTTCTGTAGCATCTCCAGATCTCTGTCTTCATCTTCACAGGATCTTCTGTCTTTGTGCATATCTCTGTGTCCAAATTTCCCCTTTTTATAAAGATGCCAGTCATATTGGATTAGGGGCCCACCCTATTCCAGTCTGACCTCATCTTAACTTAATGAATGATACCTTCAGTGACTCTATTTCCAAATGAGGTCACATTCTGAATTACTGGGGGATTTAGGACTTCAACCTATGAATTTTGGGGGAACATAATTTAGCTTGTAACAGCATCCTATCCTTGCACTGTGATATACTTCAAGAAGTTGCAGTAGTCAATACTCAGCAAAAATCCAGTTGCCTGATTTCAAAGCTGTGGGCAGTGGATTTATTTCTTCTTTGAAGAAAAGATGTCCGTAAGCTGGTATTCATAAAGTTTATCACTTCCAACATCGGAGGAGGTACACACTTAATGGCATCGTCCTGTGGGTGCTTGCTGCAATCCTGCATCCCCCCACAGCAGTCACAGCTTATTTTGTGAGGGGGCGGTGTGTGTGTGTGTGTGTGTGTGTGTGTGTGAGAGAGAGAGATAGAGAGAGAGAGAGAGAGAGAGAGAGAGAGACTGATTTTCAGCTCCCAAGGGCTTTTCACTTCGCTAAAATACAGACACTGCATAAGAAACAATTTTTAAAAACAGAAAAAAAGCTTATCTTTCTCTACACAGTAAGGATGTTCGTGGATACACAGATTATGTATTAGGCGTCACTTTAAGTGTGGTTGTGTTCTAAGGAGTGCTACTGAGGGCTCTCAAGTGCATCTCTATCAGTCTTTATAGTATGTAATCCTATATGTTAAAGAAGTTTGTCTGAAGCTTGACACAGTATCTTAAGCCTAATCTAAAATTCTCAGAGGCATTACTAAGAAAACCTTGTATACTTTTGTGTTTTAGAGTTAAACCAATGAATGAGAATTTCTGTAGCCCCTGTAATGTGCTTTATTCTCTGTTTCATCATGTGAATTTCCGTAATGGTGGAATACAGTCTTGTTCAAGGCGCATGGGTGCTGCATCCTGTGTGAAGCCCCACTAGGAGTCGGGCCATCTCTTCTCTGCTCCCACAGCGTCCTATTACATTATTTCATAAGGAATTGTTTCTCCTCAGTGATCTCTCTTACCGCTAAATTATGAACTCCTCTCGAGAACAAAACAGCCTTATGTATATCTAATTTATCTTTGGATCTATAATATCAAACACAGTGTCTGGCACAGAGTAGAAGTTAAATTAGGAGAGATTAAATGCTATAAAATAATTGAGGTTATTTTCTGGAACTCAGAAACTGAGAGATTGATTGGAAATATAAAGAAATGTTGCAAAAAAAAAAAAAAAAGAAATGTTGCTATTTTAGGCAAAAATTCAGGGGAAAGAGGAGGAAAAGGAGGGGCATCTAGTGCAGTGATTCTAAACTGGGGTGGCCACTATTAGCAAATGAAAGCGCAGGTCACCCAGTTAAAAGTGAATTTCACATAAACAGCAAATACAGTTTTTGCATAACTGTGTTCCAAATATTGCATAGGACGTACTTATACTAAAAAAAAAAAAAAAAGGTTGCTAATCTCTAATTTAAATTCAACTGGATGTTCTTTACTGACAATCCTATTCTAATCTCTTTTTGAATATGTAACACTTTTTTTTTTTTTTAATAGGCTATGAAGAGACATTTGGCACCTTTTTCTATTTATTTATTTATTTGTTTGTTTGTTTGTTTATTTATGGCTGTGTTGGGTCTTCGTTTCTGTGCGAGTGCTTTCTGTAGTTGTGGCAAGCGGGGGCCACTCTTCATCGCGGTGCGCGGGCCTCTCACTATCGCGGCCTCTCTTGTTGCGGAGCACAGGCTCCAGACGCGCAGGCTCAGTAGTTGTGGCTCATGGGCCCAGTTGCTCCGCGGCATGTGGGATCTTCCCAGACCAGGGCTCGAACCCGTGTCCCCTGCATTGGCAGGCAGATTCTCAACCAGTGCGCCACCAGGGAAGCCCTGTAACACTTTTATGATTAATTTCTTTTATTGCTGATTTAAAAACATAATATGAATAGACTTTTCACTCTCCCTTCTCATAAAATGTCTATTTAAAACCTCTTCCAGCCAACTCCTACACTATCTTCCCAGAACCGCATAACCACACTCTCCACCCCCGCCCCACCCCCCCACCCCCGCCCCAGCTCTATGTGCCTGCACAGAATCACAGAACACTTTTTTCTGGTGAATATCTAGAATGCCAGGGAATGCTCTCCACACAGTATTTACAACCCACAGAACTCGAGGAAAGCGTCCTTTCGTTTGACCGCATCACAGAATTTCCTGGCTTCTGATCTCCTGATCTTTTTCTAGCATGTGATTCCAGCAAACTGACCCATTATGCCTAAATTTAAGTTGCAAATATTTCTATGCCCAGAGCCAATTTCCTCTAATTGCATCTTCTATCTCATATATATATTTTTTAACATCTTTATTGGAGTATAATTGTTTTACAATGGTGTGTTAGTTTCTGCTGTATAACAAAGTGAATCAGCTATACATATACATATATCTCCATATCTCCTCCCTCTTGCATCTCCCTCCCATCCTCCCTATCCCACCCCTCTAGGTGGTCACAAAGCACCGAGCTGATCTCCCTGTGCTATGCGGCTGCTTCCCACTAGCTATCTATTTTACTTTTGGTAGTGTATATATGTCCATGCCACTCTCTCACTTCATCCCAGCTTCCCCTTCCCCCTCCCCGTGTCCTCAAGTCCATTCTCTATGTCTGCGTCTTTATTCCTGTCCTGCCCCTAGGTTCTTCATTACCATTTTTTTTTTTTAGATTCCATATATATGTGTTAGCATACGGTATTTGTTTTTCTCTTTCTGACTTACTTCACTCTGTATGACAGACTCTAGGTCTATCCACCTTACTACAAATAACTCAATTTCATTTCTTTTTATGGCTGAATAATATTCCATTATATATATGTGCCACATCTTCTTTATCTATTCATCTGCTGATGGACACTTAGGTTGCTTCCATGTCCTGGCTATTGTAAATAGTGCTGCAATGAACATTGTGGTACATGACTCTTTTTGAATTCTGGTTTCCTCAGGGTATATACCCAGTAGTGGGATTGCTGGGTCATATGGTAGTTCTATTTTTAGTTTTTTTTTTTTTTTAATCAGTCATCAATTTTATACACATCACTTTATACATTTCAATCCCAATCTCCCAATTCATCACCCCACCACCCCACCACCACTTTCCCCCCTTGGTGTCCATACGTTTGTTCTCTGCATCTGTGTCTCAATTTCTGCCCTGCAACCCGGTTCATCTGTACCATTTTTCTAGGTTCCACATACATGTGTTAATATACGATATTTGTTTTTCTCTTTCTGACTTACTTCACTCTGTATGACAGTCTCTAGATCCATCCACATCTCAACAAATGACTCAATTTCGTTCCTTTTTATGGCTGAGTAATATTCCATTGTATATATGTACCACAACTTCTTTATCCATTCGTCTGTTGATGGGCATTTAGGTTGCTTCCATGACCTGGCTATTGTAAATAGTGCTGCAGTGAACATTCGGGTGCATGTGTCTTTTTGAATTACGGTTTTCTCTGGGTATATGCCCAGTAGTGGGATTGCTGGGTCATATGGTAATTCTGTTTTTAGTTTTTTAAGGAACCTCCATATTGTTCTCCATAGTGGCTGTATCAATTTAAATTCCCACCAACAGTGCAACAGGGTTCCCTTTTCTCCACACCCTCTCCAGCATTTGTTGTTTGTAGATTTTCTGATGATGCCCATTCTAACTGGTGTGAGGTGATACCTCATTGTAGTTTTGATTTGCATTTCTCTAATAATTAGTGATGTTGAGCATCTTTTCATGTGCTTCGTGGCCATCTGTATGTCTTCTTTGGAGAAATGTCTATTTAGGTCTTCTGCCCATTTTTGGATTGGGGTGTTTGTTTCTTTAATATTGAGTTGAATGAGCTGTTTATATATTTTGGAGATTAATTCTTTGTCCGTTGATTTGTTTGCAAATATTTTCTCCCATTCTGAGGGTTGTCTTTTCGTCTTGTTTATGGTTTCCTTTGCTGTGCAAAAGCTTTGAAGTTTCATTAGGTCCCATTTGTTTATTTTTGTTTTTATTTCCATTACTCTAGGAGGTGGATCAAAAAAGATCTTGCTGTGATTTATGTCAAAGAGTGTTCTTCCTATGTTTTCCTCTAAGAGTTTTATAGTGTCCAGTCTTACATTTAGGTCTCCAATCCATTTTGAGTTTATTTTTGTGTATGGTGTTAGGGAGTATTCTAATTTCATTCTTTTACATGTAGCTGTCTAGTTTTCCCAGCACCACTTATTGAAGACACTGTCTTTTCTCCATTGTATATCTTTGCCTCCTTTATCACAGATTAGTTGACCATAGGTGCGTGGGTTTACCTCTGGGCTTTCTATCCTGTTCCATTGATCTATGTTTCTGTTTTTGTGCCAGTACCATATTGTCTTGATTACTGTAGCTTTGTAGTATAGTCTGAAGTCAGGGGGTCTGATTCCTCCAGCTCCGTTTTTTTTCCCTCAAGACTGCTTTGGCTATTCGGGGTCTTTTGTGTCTCCATACATATTTTAAGATGATTTGGTCTAGTTCTGTAAAAAATGCCATTGGTAATTTGATAAGGATTGCATTGAATCTGTAGATTGCTTTGGGTAGTATAGTCATTTTCACAATGTTGATTCTTCCAATCCAAGAACATGGTATATCTCTCCATCTGTTGGTATCATCTTTAATTTCTTTCATCAGTGTCTTATAGTTTTCTGCATACAGGTCTTTTGTCTCCCTAGGTAGGTTTATTCCTAGGTATTTTATTCTTTTTGTCGCAATGGTAAATGGGAGTGTTTCCATAATTTCTCTTTCAGATTTTTCATCATTAGTGTAGGAATGCAAGAGATTTCTGTGCATTAATTTTGTATCCTGCAACTTTACCAAATTCATTGATTAGCTCTAGCAGTTTTCTGGTGGCAGCTTTAGGATTCTCTATGTATAGTATCATGTCATCCGCAAACAGTGACAGTTTTACCTCTTCTTTTCCAATTTGTATTCCTTTTATTTCTTTTTCTTCTCTGATTGCCATGGCTAGGACTTCCAGAACTATGTTGAATAATAGTGGTGAGAGTGGACATCCTTGTCTCGTTCCTGATCTTAGAGGAAATGCTTTCAGTTTTTCACCGTTGAGAATGATGTTTGCTGTGGGTTTGTCATATATGGTCTTTATTATGTTGAGGTAGGTTCCCTCTATGCCCACTTTCTGGAGAGTTTTTATCATAAATGGGTGTTGAATTTTATCAAAAGCTTTTTCTGCGTCTATTGAGATGATCATATGGTTTTTATTCTTCAATTTGTTAATATGGTGTATCACATTGATTGATTTGCATATATTGAAGAATCCTTGTATCCCTGGGATAAATCCCACTTGATCGTGGTGTATGATCCTTTTAATGTGTTGTTGGATTCTGTTTGCTGTTTGAGGATATTTGCATCTATATTCATCAGTGATATTGGTCTGTAATTTTCTTTTTTTGTAGTCTCTTTGTCTGGTTTTGGTATCAGGATGATGGTGGCCTCATAGAATGAGTTTGGGAGTGTTCCTTCCTCTGCAATTTTTTGGAAGAGTTTGAGAGGGATAGGTGTTAGCTCTTCTCTAAATGTTTGATAGAATTCACCTGTGAAGCCATCTGGTCCTGGACTTTTGTTTGTTGGAAGATTTTTAATCACAGTTTCAATTTCATTACTTGTGATTGGTCTGTTCATATTTTCTGTTTCTTCCTGGTTCAGTCTTGAAAGGTTATACCTTTCTAAGAATTTGTCCATTTCTTCCAGGTTGTCCATTTTATTGGCATAGAGTTGCTTGTAGTAGTCTCTTAGGATGCTTTGTATTTCTGTGGTGTCCATTGTAACTTCTCCTTTTTCATTTTTAATTTTATTGATTTGAGTCCTCTCCCTCTTTTTCTTGATGAATCTTGTTAAGGGTTTATCAATTTTGTTTATCTTCTCAAAGAACCAGCTTTTAGTTTCATTGATCTTTGCTATTGTTTTCTTTGTTTCTCTTTAATTTATTTCTGCTCTGATCTTTATGATTTCTTTCCTTCTGCTAACTCTGGGTTTTTTTGTTCTTCTTTCTCTAGTTTCTTTAGGTGTAAGGTTAGATTGTTTACTTGAGATTTTTCTTGTTTCTTTAGGTAGGCTTGTATAGCTATAAACTTCCCTCTTAGAACTGCTTTTGCTGCATCCCATAGGTTTTGGGTCATCGTGTTTTCATTGTCATTTGTCTCTAGGTATTTTTTGATTTCCTCTTTGATTTCTTCAGTGATCTCTTGGTTATTTAGTAATGTATTGTTTAGCCTCCATGTGTTTGTGTTTTTTTACATTATTTTTCCCTGTAATTCATTTCTAATCTCGTAGTGTTGTGGTCAGAAAAGATGCTTGATATGATTTCAATTTTCTTAAATTTACTGAGGCTTGAATTGTGACCCAAGATGGACCTATCCTTGAGAATGTTCCGTGCGCACTTGAGAAGAACATGTAATCTGCTGATTTTGGATGGAATGTCCTATAAATATCAATTAAATCTATCTGGTCTATTGTGTCATTTAAAGTTTGTGTTTCCTTATTAATTTTCTTTCTGGATGATCTGTCCATTGGTGTAAGTGAGGTGTTAAAGTCCCCCACTATTATTGTGTTACTGTCAATTTCCTCTTTTATGGCTGTTAGCAGTTGCCTTATGTGTTGAGGTGCTCCTATGTTGGGTGCATATATATTTATAATTGTTATATCTTCTTCTTGGATTGATCCCTTAAGCATTATGTAGTGTCCTTCCTTGTCTCTTGTAGCAGTCTTTATTTTTTTTATTTTTTTTATTTTTTAAACATCTTTATTGAAGTATAATTGCCTTACAATGGTGTGTTAGCTTCTGCTTTATAACAAAGTTAATCAGTTATACATATAAAATATGTTCCCATATCTCTTCCCTCTTGCATCTCCCTCCCTCCCACCCTCCCCATCCCACCCCTCTAGGTGGTCACAAAGCACCGAGCTGATCTCCCTGTGCTATGCGGCTGCTTCCCACTAGCTATCTATTTTACATTTGGTAGTGTATATATGTCCCTGACACTCTCTCACCCTGTCACATCTCACCCCACCCCCTCCCCATATCCTCAAGTCCATTCTCTAGTAGGTCTGTGTCTTTATTCCGTCTTGCCACTAGGTTCTTCATGGCTTTTTTTCCCCTTAGATTCCGTATATATGTGTTAGCATACTGTATTTGTTTTTCTCTTTCTGACTTACTTCACTCTGTATGACAGACTCTAACTCCATCTACCTCATTACAAATACCTCCATTTCATTTCTTTTTATGGCTGAGTAATATTCCATTGTATATATGTGCCATATCTTCTTTATCCATTCATCTGTCGATGGACATTTAGGTTGCTTCCATGTCCTGGCTATTGTAAATAGAGCTGCAATGAACATTTTGGTACATGACTCTTTTTGACCTATGGTTTTCTCAGGGTATATGCCCAGTAGTGGGATTGCTGGATCGTATGGTAGTTCTATTTGTAGTTTTTTAAGGAACCTCCATACTGTTCTCCATAGTGGCTGTATCAATTTACATTCCCACCAACAGTGCAAGAGAGTTCCCTTTCCTCCACACCCTCTCCAGCATTTATTGTTTGTAGATTTTTTGATGATGGCCATTCTGACCGGTGTGAGATGATATCTCATTGTAGTTTTGATTTGCATTTCTCTAATGATTAATGATGTTGAGCATTCTTTCATGTGTCTGTTGGCCATCTGTATATCTTCTTTGGAGCAATGTCTATTTAGGTCTTCTGCCCATTTTTGGATTGGGTTGTTCGTTTTTTTTGTTATTGAGCTGCATGAGCTGCTTGTAAATCTTGGAGATTAATCCTTTGTCAGTTGCTTCATTTGCAAATATTTTCTCCCATTCTGATGGTTGTCTTTTGGTCTTGTTTATGGTTTCCTTTGCTGTGCAAAAGCTTTTAAGTTTCATTAGGTCCCATTTGTTTATTTGTGTTCTTATTTCCATTTCTCTGGGAGCTGGGTCAAAAAGAATCTTGCTGTGATGTATGTCATAGAATGTTCTGCCTATGTTTTCCTCTAAGAGTTTGATAGTGTCTGGTCTTACACTTAGGTCTTTAATCCATTTTGAGTTTATTTTTGTGCATGGTGTCAGGGAGTGTTCTAATTTCATACTTTTACATGTATCTGTCCAATTTTCCCAGCACCACTTATTGAAGAGGCTGTCTTTTCTCCACTGTATATGCTTGCCTCCTTTATCAAAGATAAGGTGACCATATGTGCGTGGGTTTATCTCTGGGCTTTCTATCCTGTTCCATTGATCTATATTTCTGTTTTTGTGCCAGTACCAAACTGTCTTGATTACTGTAGCTTTGTAATATAGTCTGAAGTCAGGGAGCCTGATTCCCCCAGCTCCATTTTTCGTTCTCAAGATTGCTTTGGCTATTCGGGGTCTTTTGTGTTTCCATACAAATTGTGAAATTTTTTGTTCTAGTTCTGTGAAAAATGCCAGTGGTAGTTTGATAGGGATTGCATTGAATCTGTAGATTGCTTTGGGTAGTAGAGTCATTTTCACAATGTTGATTCTTCCAATCCAGGAACATGGTATATCTTTCCATCTATTTGTATCATCTTTAATTTCTTTCATCAGTGTCTTATAATTTTCTGCATACAGGTCTTTTGTCTCCTTAGGTAGGTTTATTCCTAGATATTTTATTCTTTTTGTTGCAATGGTAAACGGGAGTGTTTTCTTAATTTCACTTTCAGATTTTTCGTCATTAGTGTATAGAAATGCAAGAGATTTCTGTGCATTAATTTTGTATCCTGCTACTTTACCAAATTCATTGATTAGCTCTAGGAGTTTTCTGGTAGCATCTTTAGGATTCTCTATGTATAGTATCATGTCATCTGCAAACAGTGACAGCTTTACTTCTTCTTTTCCGATTTGGATTCCTTTTATTTCTTTGTCTTCTCTGATTGCTGTGGCTAACACTTCCAAAACTATGTTGAATAATAGTGGTGAGAGTGGGCAACCTTGTCTTGTTCCTGATCTTAGTGGAAATGGTTTCAGTTTTTCACCATTGAGGACAATGTTGGCTGTGGGTTTGTCATATATGGCCTTTATTATGTTGAGGAAAGTTCCCTCTATGCCTACTTTCTGCAGGGCTTTTATCATAAATGGGTGTTGAATTTTGTCAAAAGCTTTCTCTGCATCTATTGAGATGATCATATGGTTTTTCCCCTTCAATTTGTTAATATGGTGTATCACATTGATTGATTTACGTATATTGAAGAATCCTTGCATTCCTGGGATAAACCCCACTTGATCATGGTGTATGTTCCTTTTAATGTGCTGTTGGATTCTGTTTGCGAGTATTTTGTTGAGGATTTTTGCATCTATGTTCATCAGTGATATTGGCCTGTAGTTTTCTTTCTTTGTGACATCTTTGTCTGGTTTTGGTATCAGGGTGATGGTGGCCTCGTAGAATGAGTTTGGGAGTGTTCCTCCCTCTGCAATATTTTGGAAGAGTTTGAGAAGGATAGGTGTTAGCGCTTCTCTAAATGTTTGATAGAATTCACCTGTGAAGCCATCTGGTCCTGGGCTTTTGTTTGTTGGAAGGTTTTTAATCACAGTTTCAATTTCAGTGCTTGTGATTGGTCTGTTCATATTTTCTATTTCTTCCTGGTTCAGTCTCGGCAGTTTGTGCATTTTTAAGAATCTGTCCATTTCTTCCAGGTTGTCCATTTTATTGGCGTAGAGTTGCTTGTAGTAATCTCTCATGATCTTTTGTATTTCTGCAGTGTCAGTGGTTACTTCTCCTTTTTCATTTCTAATTCTATTGATTTGAGTCTTCTCCCTTTTTCTCTTGATGAGTCTGGCTAATGGTTTATCAATTTTGTTTATCTTCTCAAAGAACCAGCTTTTAGTTTTATTGATTTTTGCTATTGTTTCCTTCATTTCTTTTTCATTTATTTCTGACCTGATCTTTCTGATTTCTTTCCTTCTGCTAGCTTTGGGGTTTTTTTGTTCTTCTTTCTCTAATTGCTTTAGGTGCAAGGTTAGGTTGTTTATTCGAGATGTTTCCTGTTTCTTGAGGTAGGCTTGTATTGCTATAAACTTCCCTCTTAGCACTGCTTTTGCTGCGTCCCATAGGTTTTGGGTCGTCGTATCTCCATTGTCATTTGTTTCTAGGTATTTTTTGATTTCCCCTTTGATTTCTTCAGTGATCACTTCATTATTAAGTAGTGTATTGTGTAGCCTCCATGTGTTTGTATTTTTTACAGATCTTTTCCTGTAATTGATATCTAGTCTCATAGCGTTGTGGTCGGAAAAGATACTTGACACGATTTCAATTTTCTTAAATTTACCAAGGCTTGATTTGTGACCCAAGATATGATCTATCCTGGAGAATGTTCCATGAGCACTTGAGAAAAATGTGTATTCTGTTGTTTTTGGGTGGAATGTCCTATAAATATCAATTAAGTCCATCTTGTTTAATGTATCATTTAAAGCTTGTGTTTCCTTATTTATTTTCATTTTGGATGATCTGTCCATTGATGAAAGTGGGGTGTTAAAGTCCCCTACTATGATTGTGTTGCTGTCAATTTCCCCTTTTATGGCTGTTAGTATTTGCCTTATGTATTGAGGTGCTCCTATGTTGGGTGCATAAATATTTACAATTGTTATACCTTCCTCTTGGATCGATCCCTTGATCATTATATAGTGTCCTTCTTTGTCTCTTATAATATTCTTTATTTTAAAGTCTATTTTGTCTGATATGAGAATTGCTACTCCAGCTTTCTTTTGATTTCCATTTGCATGGAATATCTTTTTCCATCCCCTCACTTTCAGTCTGTATGTGTCTCTAGGTCTGAAGTGGGTCTCTTGTAGACAGCATATATATGGGTCTTGTTTTTGTATCCATTCAGCCAGTCTGTGTCTTTTGGTGGGAGCATTTAATCCATTTACATTCAAGGTAATTATCGATATGTATGTTCCCATTCCCATTTTCTTAAATGTTTTGGGTTTGTTATTGTAGGTGTTTTCCTTCTCTTGTGTTTCTTGCCTAGAGAAGTTCCTTTAGCATTTGTTGTAAAGCTGGTTTGGTGGTGCTGAACTCTCTCAGCTTTTGCTTGTCTGTAAAGGTTTTAATTTCTCCATCAAATCTGAATGAGATCCTTGCTGGGTAGAGTAACCTTGGTTGTAGGTTTTTCTCCTTCATCACTTTAAGTATATCCTGCCACTCCCTTCTGGCTTGCAGAGTTTCTGCTGAAAGATCAGATGTTAACCTTATGGGGATTCCCTTGTGTGTTATTTGTTGTTTTTCCCTTGCTGCTTTTAATATGTTTTCTTTATATTTAATTTTTGACAGTTTGATTAATATGTGTCTTGGCGTGTTTCTCCTTGGATTTTTCCTGTATGGGACTCTCTGTGCTTCCTGGACTTGATTAACTATTTCCTTTCCCATATTAGGGAAGTTTTCAACTATAATCTCTTCAAATATTTTCTCAGTCCCTTTCTTTTTCTCTTCTTCTTCTGGGACCCCTATAATTCGAATGTTGGTGCGTTTAATGTTGTCCCAGAGGTCTCTGAGACTGTCCTCAGTTCTTTTCATTCTTTTTTCTTTATCCTGCTCTGCAGTAGTTATTTCCACCATTTTATCTTCCAGGTCACTTATCCTTTTTTCTGCCTCAGTTATTCTGCTATTGATCCCATCTAGAGTATTTTTAATTTCATTTATTGTGTTTTTCATTGTTGCTTGGTTCCTCTTTAGTTCTTCTACGTCCTTGTTAAATGTTTCTTGCATTTTGTCTATTCTATTTCCAAGATTTTGGATCATCCTTACTATCATTATTCTGAATTCTTTTTCAGGTAGACTACCTATTTCCTCTTCATTTGTTAGGTCTGGTGTGTTTTGACCCTGCTCCTTCATCTGCTGTGTGTTTTTCTGTCGTCTCATTTTGCTTATCTTACTGTGTTTGGGGTCTCCTTTTCACAGGCTGCAGGTTCGTAGTTCCCGTTGTTTTTGGTATCTGTCCCCAGTGGGTAAGGTTGGTTCAGCAGTCTTTATTTTAAAGTCTATTTTATCTGATATGAGTATAGCTACTCCAGCTTTCTTTTGATTTCCATTTGCATGGAATATCTTTCTCCATCCCCTCACTTTCAGTCTGTATGTGTCCCTAGGTCTGAAGTGGGTCTCTTGTAGGCAGCATATATATGGGTCTTGTTTTTGTATCCATTCAGCAAGCCTGTGTCTTTTGGTTGGAGCATTTAATCCATTCACATTTAAGGTAATTATCGATATGTATGTTCCTATGACCATTTTCTTAATTGTTTTGGGTTTGTTTTTGTATGTCCTTTTCTTCTCTTGTGTTTCCCACTTAGAGAAGTTCCTTTAGCATTTGTTGTAGAGCTGGTTTGGGGATGCTGAATTCTCTTAGCTTTTGCTTGTCTGTAAAGCTTTTGATTTCTCCATCAAATCTAAATGAGATCCTTGACGGGTAGAGTAATCTTGGTTGTAGTTTCTTCCCTTTCATCACTTTAAGTATATCCTGCCACTCCCTTCTGGCTTGTAGAGTTTCTGCTGAGAAATCAGCTGTTAACCTTATGGGAGTTCCCTTGTATGTTATTTGTCGTTTTTCCATTGCTGCTTTCAATAATTTTTCTTTGTCTTTAATTTTTGCCACTTTGCTTACTATGTGTCTCGGCGTGTTTCTCCTTGGGTTTATCCTGTATGGGACTCTGTGTATTTCCTGGACTTGGGTGGCTATTTCCTTTCCCATGTTAGGGAAGTTTTCGACTATAATCTCTTCAAATATTTTCTCTGGTCCTTTCTCTCTCTCTTCTCCTTCTGGGACCCCTATATGTGAATGTTGTTGCGTTCAATGTTGTCCCAGAGGTCTCTTAGGCTGTCTTCATTTCTTTTCATTCTTTTTTCTTTAGTCTGTTCCGCAGCAGTGAATTCCACCATTCTGTCCTCCAGGTCACTTATCCGTTCTTCTGCCTCAGTTATTCTGCTATTGATTCCTTCTAGTGTAGTTTTCATTTCAGTTATTGTATTGGTCATCTCTGTTTGTTTGTTCTTTAATTCTTCTAGGTCTTTGTTAATCATTTCTTGCATCTTCTCAATTTTTGCCTCCATTCTTATTCCGAGGTCCTGGATCATCTTCACTATCATTATTCTGAATTCTTTTTCTGGAAGGTTGCCTATCTCCACTTCATTTTGTTGTTTTTCTGGGGTTTTTTCTTGTTCCTTCATCTGGTATATAGCCCTCTGCCTTTTCATCTTGTCTATCTTTCTGTAAATGTGGTTTTTGTTCCAGAGGCTGCAGGATTGTAGTTTTTCTTACTACTGCTGTCTGCCCTCTGGTGGTTGAGGATATCTAAGAGGCTTGATGGGAGGCTCTGGTGGTGGGTAGAGCTGACTGTTGCTGTGGTGGGCAGAGCTCAGTAAAACTTTAATCCACTTGACTGTTGATGGGTGGGGCTGGGTTCCGTCCCTGTTGGTTGTTTTGCCTGAGGCAACCCAGCACTGGAGCCTACCTGGGCTCTTTGGTGGGGCTAATGGCAGACTCTGGGAGGGATCACACCCAGGAGTACTTCCCAGAACCTCCGCTGCCAGTGTCCTTGTCCCCACGGTGAAACAGAGCCAGCCCCTGCCTCTGCAGGAGACCCTCCAACACTAGCAGGTAGGTCTGGTTCAGTCTCCCCCAGGGTCACTGCTCCTTCCCCCGGGTCCCGATGCGCACACTATTCCATGTGCACCCTCCAAGAGTGGGGTCTCTGTTTCTCCCAGTCCTGTCGAAGTCCTGCAATCAATTCCCACTAGGCTTCAAAGTCTGATTCTCTATGAATTCCTCCTCCCGTTGCTGGACCCCCAGGTTGGGAAGCCTGACGTGGGGCTCAGAACCTTCACTCCATTGGGTGGACTTCTGTGGTATAAGTGTTCGCCAGTCTGTGAGTCACACCCCCAGCAGTTATGGGATTTGATTTTACTCTGATTGCGCCCCTCCTACCGTGTCACTGTGGCTTCTCCTCTGTCCTTGGACGTGGGGTATCCTCCTTGGTGAAGTCCAGTGTCTTCCTGTCGATGATTGTCCAGCAGCCAGTTGTAATTCTAGTGCTCTCGCAAGAGGGAGTGAGAGCACGTCCTTCTACTCCGCCATCTTGGTTAATCTCCTATTTTTAGTTTTTTAAGGAACCTCTATACTCTTCTCCATAGTGGCTGTATCAATTTACATTCCCACCAGCAGTGCAAGAGTGTTCCCTTTTTTGCACACCCTCTCCAGCATTTATTGTTTGTAGATTTTTTGATGATGGCCACTCTGACCGGTGTGAGGTGATACCTCATTGTAGTTTTGATTTGTATTTCTCTAATGGTTAGTGATGTTGAGCATCCTTTTATGTGTTTGTTGGCAATCTGTATATCTTCTCTGGAGAAATGTCTATTTAGATCTTCTGCCCATTTTTGGATTGGGTTGTTTGTTTTTTTTTATATTGAGCTGCCTGAGCTGCCTGTATATTTTGGAGATTAATTCTTTGTCAGTTGCTTTGTTTGCGAATATTTTCTCCCATCCTGAGGGTTGTCTTTTGGTCTTGTTTTTGGTTTCCTTTGCTGTGCAAAAGCTTTTAAGTTTCATTAGGTCCCATTTGTTTATTTTTGTTTTTACTTCCATTTCTCTAGGAGGTGGGTCAGAAAGGATCTTGCTGTGATTGATGTCATAGAGTGTTCTGCCTATGTTTTCCTCTAAGAGTTTGATAGTGTCCGGCCTTACATTTAGGTCTTTAATCCATTTTGAGTTTATTTTTGTGTATGATGTTAGGCAGTGTTCTAATTTCATTCTTTTACATGTAGCTGTCCCGTTTTCTCAGGACCATTTATTGAAAAGGCTGTCCTTTCTCCATTGTATATTCTTGCCTCCCTTATACCATATCTGTGTGGGTTTATCTCTGGGCTTTCTATCCTGTTCCATTGATATATGTTTCTGCCAGTACCATATTGTCTTGATTACTGTAGCTTTGTAGTAGAGTCTGAAGTCAGGGAGCCTGATTCCTCCAGCTCCATGTTTCTTTCTCAACATTGCTTTGGCTATTCGGGGTCTTCTGTGTTTCCATACAAATTGTGAAATATTTTGTTGTAGTTCTGTGAAAAATGCTATTGGTAGTTTGATAGGGGTTGCATTGAATCTGTAGATTGCTTTGGGTAGTATAATCATTTTCACAATGTTGATTCTTCCAATCCAGGAACGTGGTATATCTCTCCATCTGTTTGTATCGTCTTTAATTTCTTTCATCAGTGTCTTATAGCTTTCTGCATTGAATATGTAACTTTTTAAACTGTTTTATCTCTTTGAAATGCAATTGAAAGTTCCCTAAACTCCTCTGTGAAAACGCCTATACACACAGAATTGTGCATACTGTTTCAGGTAGCTGGTGTAAGTAATTTAATTCTTGATATTGGATGTGTTAGAGAAAGAATAAATACTTTTTTGGAGGTTACAAGGCTAAAAGTAATAAAAGTTAAGTTATATATACACATATGGGTTCTATGCCTAGTCCTGCATTTCAAAGCTAAGGGTAACGACAGAAGTGATGGAATCTAAGCCACTAATTTTATAAAGTGAAGAAATTAGATAGAAATATCAACTAAGATATAGAATTTAATTGTTAAAGTAGAGTAGAGAAGGAAACTAAATTGGTTACAAGACTACACTGATTAATGTAACTTATTATCAAATTATATATATATAAAATAGATGTATAGTAAATGTTAGTGTATGTATAATTATATGCATAATTGAATTATATATAATTTAAATACATATGATAAAAATATAAAGGCACATATATTTTCATGGTAAAGAATTATCAATTTATCATTTAGTAACATTTTTACATTAATTGAAGAGAAACAAGTGAATATTCTATTTTATTAATTCTTAAAACAGCAACTAAATTGTCAACGGGTTCCTTCTTAGTTCACTGCAAATGACCACGGACATTTTCTGCCTCTGCACTATTTATGCAACAATGAAATCAGTTATATTAGTCTTCATACATTATATTATTAGAGTATACCAGTACACTTTGGTCTCTTAGAATGCATTAAAAAATTAACTCCAAACTTTGATCTAAAATTAAAAAATAGGATATTTAATATTCTTTTGCAGTGGGGATACATGGATATCTGGTGTTGATGGTCTTGTAAACTGTTTCTATCCAAATAGATCAGTTGCTAAAAGTCTGCTTAAAATGAACTGAATAATGATCAGATAAAACCTGGAAGAAACCTTTCTTTCTCTGACTCATGAAACATTAGAATTAATCAGACATCAGTATCATAGATGTTGTTTATCTGTCTCATATAAAAGTGTACCTTTATATTTCAAAACTTCAAATTATTTAAATGTAATCAAATCCTATGGATTAGGAAAACTTTTCCCATCTCAAATATTCTCTCGTTTCTGAGAATTATTCCCAGCTGATTATGGGGTTTCCATTAGTAATTAGAATTACTCCAAATGATTAGGGAAATTTTGTTCATAAAAAATTAGGATTTTTGTGTGTGTGTTATTTAAAGGAATAGAAGACATGGATGTGATCCTCCAAAAGCTTCCTGTGAAGAATTGAGTTGGTGGTTGGATGTTTAATAATTTCAGAATGGATAGATTCCTCTTCTGCTAGTTAACTGGAGGAATTCTTTAATA
This sequence comes from Balaenoptera ricei, assembly GCF_028023285.1. Lineage (NCBI taxonomy): Eukaryota > Metazoa > Chordata > Mammalia > Artiodactyla > Balaenopteridae > Balaenoptera > Balaenoptera ricei. The sequence goes on from NC_082647.1 coordinate 70,822,865, forward strand.
TTCTGGAGGCAGTTACATTCTTCTTAAAATGATTAAAAGTGTTAAATATCCACCCAGTAATTAAATTAAGCAAAACATATTTAAAGTTTTAAAATATATTTTAAATTTATTGTAATTACTTTTTAAGTGTCTGTTTTAAAGTAAAGAAAGAAATAAATGGTTAAGTCTAAAAGTTATGCTGCTAAAAGTTAAATAATAAATGGCTTGAGGTGCATCCATTTGGTTTGGCAACATGCAAATCATTTATGACCTAAACTTGCAGGTTCGATATAATAGAGGGATCAGAATTAAGATTAGATTACTTGGTGGAATGGATGATAGATAAGGAAATAGAAACAAGCAGTGTAGACACCTCTTATTTAGGTCTTCCTGTCTCCACTATAACTGTCAGCAAGCTTTCTTTGCTACCGATGCAGGCAGAAATCAAACCACAACATTGTCATGCTCCGGTTTTGATATTTATTGAAATATCATTTTACCTTCCTAAGAATATTCAAACACATTAAAAAATCTAAACGGTAATGTTACAAAATTCATTTACCCACCCATTAGTATTAGTCAGTTAGCCAGAAGTTTTTCTTCGTGACATTTGACCTCTTAGAGGTAGTACATTATAACTCGGATTGAATAAGTTTTAATGCTTTCTTCATGTTTTCTATCACTGTAATAAAAGTAAATATATATTTTCTATTAGTAAATGAGAGTATCAAATTTTTAAATTAACCCCTGAATCTAAAATTGGCCCATTAAAATGAACAGCTATAAAGATTTGGGGATTTATCTGCAGCCTTAAAGAATATTATGCTAAAAGTGTACATGTAAATTTAGGGATTAGACCATTCAGAGCTGGTTAATTAACTTAATGTTAAAAAATTTTATCAAAGGGATTTTGAGGGAGCATCTATTTTGTTAACTGATTATTTTGTAGCAGTATTGCTGGATATGACAGGCATAGCTATCTTATTAAACTTAGTTGATAGTGAATATTGTAAAAATGAAAGTCCCAAATCAGACTGTATCTCCTTGCTTATAGGCATTAAAGGAAGAGGAAAGATTTAATTATGATCACTTTGAGGAAATCACATATGATCTTTCATACCAGAAGAATGGACTGGCTTTCTTAAGGTTTAGTTTTCATGTGTACTTCATTCTTTTTGGTGGTGTTAACATTTCGTGATCACAAGAACTATTAGAGATCCCTGTTGAAAAAAGAGATTCTGAGGTGCCCCAGAAATTCTGATTTTGATGGGAGCTAAGAGTTTGCATTTTAACCACTATCACCACTACCAACCCCAGGGCCTGTGACGTGTGGGTAGCACTGTTTGTGGGGAAGCACCCATGTAGTGTATCATCGACCCATCTAACAGTCAAGTGTTGCTCGTTATCACTGTTCAAGATAATTTGTGAATACTTACATAGCGGTAAATCCTGAGGTTCATATGTATATAATCTGTTTGAGTATCTTCCAGTTATATCAGCTCTGACTGTTAAAGAAGGATCTGCCAAGAAAAAATAAGTCCCTTACATATTATTTAAAATGTTCTGAAAATCATTCTTGCCTCTTACTCTAAAACAAACGTTAAGCAATTTTATAAGCAAAATCAGTTTTCATACATGTGAATTCATTATGAGTTAATCTGAATTCTCATTTTAGTGTGTCACAGGTCTCTGTCAACATATAATAGTTTAGAGAAGGATACTGAAACTACATTGGGATATTGATTTCATAGCATCAGTTAATTTAAAAAATTAAAATTTAATATTTATAAGTTGCAAGTTACAGATATAATGAGTTTGATTGTTGACCTAACAAGAACTGTTATTGACTGGGTTACTAATGACTTAAAAGGAATAGTACTTGAAGTAGCATTTAAAAGTAAATAAAAGCAAGAAGGCTACTGATTTTCTAAATCTGACGGAAAGAGATTATACAATTACCCACAAACATGATTCTAGGCACATATTGTCCATCAGGTGATAAATTCTTATCAGTGGTTTCATGCTAGGAAAAAGATGAAAAAAAGAGAATGTTATTGTATTGGATTGTTTTTAACAGTTGATTTAAAAATATTTTATGTAAACAAGCCTTTCAGTAAGTTGTATATTTTGGCCTCTTACAATTCTATATAACATTCTATATCCACTAATACTTTATAGCTCTTTTTGTCTTTAAAAAAAGACAAAAAAAGAGATTCAGCTTTTCCACTGAATTGAGATATTAAGAAAACATTGTAGAGGTCGTGTACCATGAGATTCAGCATGATGAAATTATTCTGAGCCATTTCTTGTATTTCTTTATTTTGGGCAAACACTTTTTTTAGTGCTGTGGGAGAAAACATAATGTCAGTTAGTTTCAAGGATCAAGATGCCTTCAATATAATGTAGCAAAATTAAGCTAGTATTTTGCATTTCTTTGCATCTGTAACTTGGTTGTAAATAGTTCATTGGCCCATTGCCACTTCGTCTCTCATTGGAAAGCAATGAGGGACAGAGTCTATCCAAGAAGACATCAAGAGAGAGTCACATTGATGAAATCACCAGTTTTATAATGTCATGTAATTCATTGACTCATTGGTTAAAACAGCATCTTCTTTCAGCCAGTTTTCCTACCTTTTTGGGGGGGCAGGGGAGGAAGAAGGATATAAAATTCTAAAGGACATATAATATAAATATATTCAGTAGATTACTAACAATCATTGTAGTCTTTAAGCACCTTAGTAAAATGGTGGTACTCTAGCAGTTGTCCTTTTTTTTTTTTTTTGGAATAGAGTTTCCTGAGTGCCTTCTTAACAATTTGTAACCAGGTCACTTTCCTACTTCATATTGGAGATACAGTAAGATCTCAGGAGCAAAAATTACCTTGGCAGTATTGACAGTCCTCCAAGTGATGAATAACCATCAGTGGCTTGTTACTAAACAGAGAGAGTGTGGAATTGAGCCAAGTGATTAATTTGAGTCAAAATGTACAGTGAAATTAGATTTAAGATTCTCATACTTTCTATGAGACATAAAGTAAACAGCTCAGCCTGACAAATCACAGCGCTGTAGTCTGTAGTCCTGTTACTCATAACATGGCCTCAGCACTGAAACATCAGCCTCACCAGAAATGTAGCTCATTAGAAATGTAAATTCTCAGGCTCCCTCTTGGCCCGACTCAGTCAGCATCTGTGGGGGTGAGGTCCAGGAATCCTTAGCTTAACAAGCTTACCAGGTCATTCTTATGTATACTGTAGTACAGTTAGAAAAATAAAAGTCAATTCTGTCTCCATAGATGAAAGGATATTATGAACAAGGTAGTATTCATTTCCAATGAACATGTGGTATAAAATTTTGGAAGTGTCGAAGTTTTTACTTAGGTTTTTTGTTTGTTTTTAGTTTTTCAGAAGGTCTATTAATATTTGACCATTTTCACAACCTTTTATTCTTGTCACAACTTAAAATTACCAACAGTCTCAGGGAGAGTTCCCTTCCTATATATTTTTCAGTGTCATTTTGATTTTAACTCTCTGAAGAAAAGTTTTGATGGTAGCTCCTTGACTACCCTGGCGTTTAGAATACGAGAAAAATTAGAATGTTAACTACAGTGAAGGAGAAAATAATTATGATTCGGGTATATAAGATGTTTTTAAAAATGTTTCTTTAATTTTGCGAGGATGCTAGGTACAAAAAGAGATAGACGAGTGTATACGTATCAAGCATAAATCTTTTTACAAACAACAGACGTAATCATATGAAATACTTGTTATTGAATAATCCTGTTTTTCAAACTTTAGTCTCAAAAGTGTTATATAACACATTTTGAAGTGTAAATAATTTCATTTAATCCTCAAACTTAGAATATAAGTTAATTTTAGGTAAGAATAAATCCTACAACTTATCTCTTAAAATTTATAACATAGAAAGCCAACATTTGCCAACAACTTCACATTTACTGGTGAAAGAGCAGATTAGATATCCAATGAATGAAATATTATTACCTCTTTTTAATTAGTAGAAAACTGAGCCTAAGAATATTCATTGACATTTCTTCAGAGACACATACAGAACTTAGACCTCCTAAGCACCAAGTAGTAATTCTTCTACTAGATAACTTTTTCTCTGATTGCACTTAGGTAGATAGAGGTGTCCTGTGATGCAGAACAATTCAGGGGCATGAGTCATTCTGATTTCCTGAACTGCTACCCTTTCTTCCCAGCATAACAGCTGGAAATAAGGATAGCTCTGTGTAAGGAAAGACATTGATGTAACTCTTGGAAAACTAATTTCTCCATCAGATTTCTGGCCAACCGGAGTCCACGGAAAAATGTATCAAGACCACAGAATACTCAGTCTTAATAGTTCAGCTTTGAATGGGTTGTTCAGACAGTCAAACCAAGACAGTAATCTGTTTTAGGAAAAGCTTCTGTTCCTGGCAGACACTGAAGTAGGAACACCTGAACAAGGGCTCAGAAACTTTTAAAGCAAAGAGGCAGATGATAAGTATTTGAGGTTTTGCAGCCCATGTGGTCTTGTTCACAACCGCTTGCCTCTGCTGTTATTGCATGAAAGCAGCCATGGACAATATGCAACAAGGTGAGAGTGGCCGTTACAGTAAAACTTAATTTATAACACTGGAATTTGAATTTCAAGTAACTTCCATGTGTCACAAGATATTATTCTTCTTTTGATTAAAAACATTGTTTTAATGTAAAAATCATCCTTAGCTCACACACCAAATTATCAATAAAACGGGTGGTCCCTAGTCTTACGGTTACCAGGGGCGAAGGGTGGGGGGAGGGATAGACTGCGAGTTTGGGATTGACATGTACACACTACTATAGATAACCAACAAGGACCTGCTGTATAGCACAGGAAACTCAGCTCAATATTCTGTAATAACCTAAATAGGAAAAGAATTTTAAAAAGAATAAAAAAATAAAGCATTTTAAATTGGGAAAAAAAAATCTTATGAACTAGCACATCAGATTATGAGAAACTCGAGTGAGAGAAAGAGTAAAAATTTTGGGGAGCTGTACTTCTGAGATGCTCTAAAACCAGAGCCTTCCAAGCCTAGCTGTTTATCAGCATCATCTGGTGAATTATCTTTTAAAATTCTACATGTTTTTCATTGAAAATAAGTTACAAATTCAGATGGTTTAAAATTCAAAAGTTACAAAAGTAAAAATTCTTTCTCCCATCCTGCCTTCAAGAAGTAAGCAGTGTTACCATTTTCTAAGTCTGTTTCCAGAGTTTTTCAGGTCATATAACAAAATACACATATGCATATGCTTGTATATATACTTATGTAAATGTATATGATTATAAATTGTGTATGTTCATATGCATGTCCATATGTGTATATATATATATATATATATATATATATATATATATATATATATATATATATATATCCTTTCTTTTTTAAAAATACAAATACTACCACGCTATACACATGTATTTGCATTTGGCTTTTTTAGCATAATGGTATATCTTGGATATTATTCCCTTGTGCTTTTGTATAATATTCCATTATATGGATAATTTTTATTAGTCTTCTCAAAATAGATATTTAAATTCTTTTCAATCTTTTATGTTTAGATTGTTTTCAGACATTTAAAAAGATGCTTTGGTGGACATGATGTTACTTACATATAATTTTGCACGTAGGTGGGTATATTTGTAAATAAATTCCAGAAGTGGAGTTTCTGGGTCAGAGTATGTGCATTTATAATTCTGATGCACTGTGTATACTTTCCTTAGAAGCTGTAGCAATTTATATTCTCTCTGATAATGTGAGAGGTAAGTATTTACTCTCACTAAAACTGGTTATTGAGCTTTTAATTCTTTTATCCAGTAGGTGAAAGAGGGAAGTTAATGTGGTTTTACTTTCTTATAAAAAATAGTCACCATATGATCCAGCAATTCTACTTCTGGGTATATACCCAAAGAAAATGAAATCACTATTTCACTATCTCAAAGGGATATCTGCATCCCCATGTTCATTGCAGCATTATTTACAATAGCCAGGACATGGAAGCAACCTAAGTGACTCTCAGTACATTTGTGACAACGTGAATGAACCTTGAGCATATTATGTTAAGTAAAATAAGTCAGAGACAAATACTATATGATCTCACTTATATGTAGAATCTGGAATTTTAAAAAAAGTAAAAACCAAACTCATAGAAACAGAGTAGATTGGTGGTTTCCCGGGGTGGGAATTGGGAGGTGAGGAAAATGGGTGAAGGTGCTCAAAGGGTACACACTTCCAGTTATAAGATGAGTGAGTCCTGGGAATCTAGTGATGACCAGAGTTAACAATACTGTATGGTATACTTGGAAGCTGATAAGAAAGTACATCTTAAAAGTTCTCACCACACACACACATACACACACGTTAACTATGTGAGGTGATAATTAACCTTATTGTGGTCATCATTTTGCAGTATATACATACATCAAATCATCACATTCTACACCTTAAATTTGCACAATGTTATATGTAAATTATATCCCAATAAAGCTATAAAAAAAATCTTACTCATATGTTTAGGTTACTAATTTTTTTATTCTGTGAACTATCTTTCCTATTTTATGTTCATTTTTTCAAGGTCATTGACTTGACCTTTTTCTTATTAATTTATATGAGTACTTTGTATATTAGAGAAATTCACTTTTGTAATATGTGCTATAGTTTTCTGTTTGTTTTGTATTTTTTGCCTTTTTCGTTTGCTTATGATAAATTTCTGGTTGTGCAGAAATTTGCATAATCAAAAATATTAGTCATTTATTTTAGGATTTTTCTTTCTTCTTTTTTTTCCTTTGGCCATACTCAACTCTAAAAGAGGACTAGGGTGAGGCAAGAGTAACATCTAGGGCACAAAAATTAAGTGCTTTGTTTTTGCATCCTAGACATCCCTCATGCCTCACCCTAATTGTACCCTACTCCAAGAATTTAAAGAAATAACAGTTTTGTAATAGTGTCTTCTAGTACCTTAATGGTTTCATCCTTATAATTAATCTTTATAATTTATTTTGATATAAAATGTGAGGTATAGATCCAAATTTTTAAATTTTTCACAAACGGCTATCAAATTATAACAATTATTTTACATACTCTATCTCTCCTACTCCTGATTCAAAATGCCACTTAATCATGTAAACAGTTTCTGTAGTATCCAGTTTTCTGTTCTCTCCATTCTACTCAATTCATTTATCGGTAACATACTGTGTTATTAAAATGTTTCATATTGGTTAAGGGCTAGTTCCCACTGATTTCTTTTCAGAATGTTCCTATTTAAGTCTGTCTATATTTCCATTTCATTTTTAAAATCACTTAAAAACTTGTACTAATATATTGTGATTGTCTTAACAAATTTTTTAACTATAGAGAGAATTGACATTTTTACGATGTTGAATCTTCCTATCCAAGGACATGATATCCCTTCACATAGGTTTGTAATTTTTTTCCTCACTAGTACATTTAGTTCATACAGATTTTGTACATTTTCTGTCAAGTTTATCCTGGGATATTTCATCTTTTTTTATTGCTATTTTATATAAAGTATTTTATAAGTGTCTTTAACTATTTTAATTATATTTATATTTATATATATATATATAAATGCTGTCGATTTCTAGGTATTAATTTAGTCTCATCTAATTTAACTGAATCTTCATACTTCTGAATACTTTGGGCTGATTCTCAAGTTTTCCACAAACACAGTCATCAGCTGCAAATAAAGATTCTTTCACTCTCTCCTTTCTAAGTTTTTCTCATCTAATTGCATTGGTTAGTATCTCCAGAACAATGTTAGTAATTTTGGTGATTAAAGAATCCATCAGTGGAATACTTTGTTTTTCCTCAGTAAGCATGATGTTGACTTTTTTTGCTGGGATGGATAAGTTTTTTAACTTCTAATATGGATTTGGCATTGTATTAAATGCTTTTTTAGCATTTGTGGAGATAGGAGATACTCGTATGATTTGTGTCCTTATAAATATTAAATTATTTTAATTAATAGATTTCTTAATCTTGAATCTTTTGGCTTTCCCAGACTGAATCTCACTTTATCAGGGTATATACTTTAAGTGTTCTGCTGTCTGCTCTTTGCTAATATGTTGTTTGTTTTTTACATTTCTATTTGGAAATAAGATTATTCTGTAGACTTCTTTTTTTTTTTGTAATATTTGTCCAGTGTTGAGAGTGTTTTACCCAATTCTTATTTGGAATCTTTTCTTTTTCTTCAAAGAGTTGAATTGAACATTCTTTAGATATTTGATAAATTCTTGGGGTGCTTTTAAAAGTACAAGTTTCTCAGCTCCATCCCCAAAGATTTGGTAGATCTTTAGTAAATCACGTCACTCTTGGTCACTGAGCGCCTGGCACATAGAAGTGGATACTCAGTAAGTAGTTGACCCTGAATATGGATTTTTAAAAAAGCTCTCTGAGTTGTTCTGATGATCAGACAGCCTTGAGAAGTGCTGCTATAAGTCAGGTTCCTGTTTAAGCTTGTATAATGCCCAGTGAGTGATGTTGTTTTGTTTATACAATTTATATTCAAAAGTTTGCTTGGTGGATGTTAACTAGACTTATTGTGGTAATCATTTTGCATATATACAAATATCCAATTATTAAGTTGTATACCTGAAACTAATATAATGTTAAGTCAGTTATTCCTCAGATAAAAAAGCTTGCTTGGATAATTAAGAAATTAATATAAAAGTGTTTAGAGCTGTTGTTTATAAAAAAATTCTAATAGCAACTCTTAGTCCAAACAGCATACAGTAACAGAGCAAATTCTTACTGTATTCTCTGAAAAGCTAACATGCTAGTTTTTGGCTCTCCTATGAGGAGGTATCTGTATCATCTGTCAAAGTTAACTGAGAGGTGTTTTACCTTTTTTGAATGTGAAAGAGACCTTCCTCATAAGTCTGCATCCAAGTGATGTCATCTCCCCATCCTAAACAGAAGAGAGAAATCAATGTGTTAACTCAGGACTACCAAAGAGTTCTGAATTGGGGATGTGATAAGCAGGTATCTATCTACAGATATTTAAGCTACCAAGCAGTTGTGTGACATAAGGTATGGAGGACACATAATTATAACTAGATACAAAGAGGTTGTGTCCTTTCAGGTGATATTACTGAGGTTTTGTGACTATGTTTTAAATCTTAAGGCCCATGGCCTTGAACCCAGTAAGTGTTCAGTAGATGCTATTATGATTAGTGGTGATTGAAAGGACATCTCTGGACCATGCAAGAGCTCTCGCTTTCAGAATGTACAGGAGGAAATAACAGTTAATCTTTGCATACTTTGTAAATCTATCGGGAATACTTTGGGCTATACTGAACAGTGTCCTTGAATCTTGAGTGCCAAGAGATGTTGACTCCTTCAAAGTCAGAACACATCATTGAAAAAAAAGGAATTTCAAATTTTGCTTTGAGTTTTAACAGGGAAAAAAATTCTGGCGTGGGAATTTCATGGTTGAGAGACTCAATAAAACCCTTGTTTTGGAAGCCTCCAAAAGAGTGGAGGAGAGGGAAACAGAACGCAATGAGTAGGGAGAGAACCCACTCGCTTTTTTTTTTTTTAAAAGAATCAATTTTATTTATTATTTATTTTCATTGCGTCGGGTCTTCGTTGCTGCACATGGGTTTTCTGTAGTTGTGGCGAGCAGGGGCTACTCTTCGTTGTGGTGCCCAGGGCTCTTCTTACGGTGGCCTCTCCTGTTGCGGAGCACAGGCTCCAGGCGTGCGGGCTTCAGTAGTTGTGGCACACGGGCTCAGTAGTTGTGGCACACAGGCTCAGTAGTTGTGGCACACAGGCTCAGTAGTTGTGGCTCACGGGCTCAGTAGTTGTGGCTCACGGGCTCTAGAGCGCAGGCTCAGTAGTTGTGGCACACGGGCTTAGTTGCTCTGCGGCACGTGGGATCCTCCCAGACCAGGGATCGAACCCGTGTCTCCTGAATTGGCAGGCGGATTCTTAACCACTGCACCACTAGGGAAGTCCTGGGAAGTCCCCCCCCTAGCTTTTAAAGAAATGATGTGAGTAGTTGGGAATGTGTATTAGAGATTGAAGAATAAGACCATTGAGGAGAAGAATGCACAAAACATCCAGAAATATTTCAAAGTATTTTCAGGAAATGTCTCAGTCTATGGATGAAAAAGGTTGAATTAATTTGAAAATAGAAATAGTTGTAGGCTATTTTGGACCCAGATTTTTTCATAAGTTTCATATGTTGTCAGACTGGAGTTCCTGGTTTTGATACCACGTCTTAAAGATGTCCAAGACTTATGAAGCAGAATTAAGAAGCAGGATAAATATGATCCCATGATTTTTGCCTGTTGGGTTTTGGTTTGTTTGTTTTTTAATAACAACTTTATTCAAATATAATTCATATGCCAATACAGTTTATCCGTTGAAAGTATATACATTTTTTTTTATATTTGCATAGTGTGCAACCATCACCACAATCAATTTTAGAAGATTTTCATCACTTCAGAAAGAAACCCTGTACCCTTTAGTTATCACCATGCACTTCTTTCATCTCCTACAACCGTAAGAAATGGCTAATCTACTTTGTCTCTATAGATTATCTTATTCCAGACATTTCATATAAGTGGAATCATATAAGATGCGATGTATCTTATGACTGGATGCTTTCACTTAATACAATGTTTTTAAGGTTCATCCATGTTGTGGCATGTATTAGGACTTCATTCTTGGGCCAAATATTATTCCATTTTATGGATATACCACATTTTGTTTATCCATTCATCAGTTGATGGACATTTAGGTTGTTTCTACTTTTTGGATTTTATGAATAATGCTGCTATGAACATTTGAGTGCAAACTTCAGTGTGAACATATGTTTTCATTTTTCTTGGGTATAATTCTTAGAAGTGGAATTGCTGGATCAAATGGTAACTATAACTTTAACTTTCTGACAGTTTTTCCAAGTGATTGCATTATATTACACTCTTACCCGAAGTGTTGTTGGTTTGTTTTTGCCTGACTTTAGAATCCTAACTTTGGAAGACATCTTACGTTAGCTTCGTACCCCAACCTTAGCAGGAATACTTCCTATCTGTAGTAACCCTGAAGGACTTTCTTTACAACTTTGCTCAAACACATGTAGTAAGTTTATGCCACGTTTTGCATTAGATAAAAGTTATTTTGGAAACAGCCAGTGAGACTAGGTTCCTACTTAATTTCCCTATTCTGTTGCAAATATCATTCAGTGCCAGAATGTCAGCCGTGGGAAGAATTACTGTTCTCTGTTCCTGTTTAACTTAGTTCCACAAATATTGAAGGAACATCTGCTCTATGCCTTGCTCCACTTAGCACTGGGTGTACGAAGGTAAGACAATACAGTCTTATTGTTCTCTGTTCATTATCATAATTCCTAATTCATAATCCATTACTGGCTATGCTTACTTATCTTCTGAGATTTTATTCATTCTCCAGCATGTATTTATTGAGTACTTACTGTATGCCAGGCACTGGACCAGGTGCTGGGTGCAGAGCAGTTTTGGTTTAAAAGGAAGTTAAGACTTGGGGTTCACTTTTTTATTGAACCATTTCTTACCTTTTGCCAATTAATACTCCCTTTTCTCCCTAACACTGTCTCTGTTTACCTGGTGCTGCTCCGCACTCTAAGAGGCTGCATATGCTACTTGGTACACTGTAGTCAAATTTCCCCTTTACCCCTACCTTAAATCCTCATTCTCAGTTGTTTCCTATGTGCCAGTAGAAGATAAAGGCTTAACCAAATGCAAACCAATTCTGAATAATGGAGTTCCCAGCTGCTATCAGTCATCTCCCCTATTGAAATAGTTTAACTGAAATAAGACTCATCACGTTGTTTAAAATTTATTGTACGTATTGAGTATATGTTTCATAAAATTCACCAAATAGTTTTAATGGACATTTGGAAGTGAATACACAGAACGTTGGTACCTTACTTATAGTTACAGCATGCTGCTTAACTCAGCCCTTGAGGGTCTTTAAGGGCAGTGAGTTTGATCTCTGGCACTTTAAGGCTACTGAGTTCATTGTTTTATAACTGTTGTGGGTGTATATGGAGGTACATGATAAATTACACTTAGGAAAATATTTCCCTCTTTTATTTATTTTGCAAAAACTTACTGATTTTTTTAGACTTACAGTTTCCGTGATTTTAAACTGAAGTAGAATTAATTATCTTGGCTGAACACTGACGGGCAATTGGCTGGCACCCAATACATCTGTTAAGGAATGAATTAACTTGGAAAGAAAGTCAATATTTTAAAATTTGAAATTATGCTATAGTTGATTTGCATTTGTTTGCTCTGGTCACATTACCATTCCAAGTACCAGTCAGGTGTTTTTTGGTTTGTGTTACTAATTTAGAATTAGCTATTTGGAGACAAATGATTTTCTTTCCATTTCTGGTAGCTGGAAATGTAGGAATCAATTCTGAGAATTTTCTTTATGAATTATTTCTTTGCAGATGAAGATATAATTGTTTCTCAGGCCAAAGTAAAACAGTTGGTACAAAATGGAAATGTTTTCAATGTAGCCAATGACAAATCTAGATTATGTCCTCTAAAAATACTGCAGCTGTTTTCTGGAGTCAGCATAGCAAACACTTGGTTAACCAAAATTCTTGGAGGGTGGAGATAAAGTATAATTTTCTGGGGACCCCAGTGTAAAATCATTCCAAATTATTTTCTTGCCTGAATAAAGAGAGGACAGGGCACCGGAACAGATTTTGAGGGAATCCTGATTGCATTTAGGATATCAGTATAACATGTCAGTCAATAGCATTTTGCAGGACTCTGGTTACCAGAGTTATAGGCAATGAAACCAGTTCTCCACTATTTCTATAGAAGATGCAGCAAATTGTTGTTTTTCATTTCATTTGGCTCACTCTTTAAAATTAACTGATCCTCTCTGTTGCTGTTTTTTTTCTCCTATTTTAAAGTGATACACAACAAAAAACTTCAGTTAATTGAGTTGGCTTTATAACTAGACTACAGGCAAGAGATGATGAATTTTAAAACAATCCAAATGACTGAGTTCAGAAAATAAAATGAGATTCCAGTACCTCTTGAGAGTGTCTGAGGAGGTCTTTTTCCCTTTTTGATTGCGATGGCAAGGTTAGAAGAAACCGTGATGAGTAAGAGACAGAGGACCAAAGCTGAGTGTATCATCGTATCTTCTCAAGAATCCTTCAGAAGCAGCTAGATGATAAAAAGTAATTGTCAGAATCTGGTAGGTTACCTCAGGCTGTCATTAAGACATTTGTTAAGAGACCAAACCTATGCTGACAGATTGCTCTGCTTGTGTGAATTGACATGGTACAACCACCTAGAACTTTCACATTTTATTTTTAAATTATTGTAAAAATACAATCAACTCAGTAGATGTCCACTTGATGAAAAGCCACATTCCTAGCATCCTGGGAGCAGTACAACGAAGTTGAAAGAGAACTGGACCAGGGCACCCAAAGCCTACTTCTGATGGTATTCTAGTGCTCATGGAACTGCATTAAAACTCAAATAAGATGATATTGATTAAAGGCCTTGCAACTGCTAAGTGCAATGGAAAGGTGATGTTTGTCATGCATAAATATCCTTTGCCCTTTGGTTCTTCTTGATCTAATAGATTAAAATGACATTTTAACTCTGCCAAGACAGTAAGATGAGGCATGAACAAATACTGCTTAAATTTGAACTGAGAGGAAAAACAGAATATGGAGGTTCTTGTTCTTCAGTTCCTCTACACTTGCTTATCTTTTTTATCCTTCCATCATTTACTCAGCCTTTTGCCCTTAAATTTACAACCCTGCCCTATTTAAAATTCATTCCTCTCATTTTAGTATCTTTATCTAGCCAGCAGTACATCCCTTCCGTCCTCTCCTGGATTGAAAATGGTTAGTTTGGTCCTATTTAAATTATTTTCTTTCCTAATCTACAAGGGACCCACTTTTAAATTATTTTGTATTGAGAAACCCTGTTAAACAATAACCATGGTGCTGATAAGGATCGCAGTTTAAGTTCCTATAACTTATTAATACTGTGAAACATTTCAGCATGCCATCTTTTACCTTATGGGCATCATCTTGTACCATAAAGACTGAAACAAAGAAAGGGTGGATTTCAGTAGGGGTTAAAGACAGCTGACTCTGGAACACAAAGTCCAACGTGGGGAGGGCAGACTCTGTCAGAGTGAAAGTTGCAGTGGAAAAATTGAAGCAACCATCTAGGGTAGGGTCTTAACTTGGGTCCAGTGAGCTTCTAGAAGGTCTATGATTGAGCTACTGGAGTCTCAAAAATCCCTGAATTGTATGTAAAATTTTATGTGCCTTTGTTCTCTTTTCTGGGGAAGAGAGCCCCTAATTGCCTTAAGATTCTCCGAGGGATCTCTAGAAGTAAAGAGTTAAGAAAAAGTTAATCTGGAGGAAGCATTAGGAAAAGTTCTTTATGAGAGAGACAGAGATTAGTGGGTAGAATCTATATCAAAAGAGAGATATTATAACTTCACCATCTTCTTATTTTAAAGCTGCCAAATTTAGAATGAATAGGAACTGAATTTTTTTTCAAATTTCAAGTTGCTATGTATTATTGTCAGATTGTTCTACTTAAAAATCAAAATATTTGTTTTCTGTTTGACATTGATAAATTGTAAAATAGATAGTAAATATATTCTATGACAAAACCAATCAATTTATATATTATTATCTTTGGATGAACAGTAATTTCCCTGGTAAACAGAACATGAGTTACTTATGATCCTCTAGTATCAGATGCGTGGGTAAAGCTACTTGGGGGACACAGATGAATACGACATGGTCATGGCCCTGGAGCAGCTCACATTGCCCTTCGAAGGCAAATAACCACACGTCTACAATTAGGTGTTAGAAACACGGGGAGTTACCATTTTCTGACACAGTATTTCACTTTTCAAAAGTAATTTAACGTAAGTCATTTACTTAAATATTATGTAAAAATTCTCTATAAAAGAAAACTGGGAGTGAGATTTTACATTCTTTTTTAATATTCTTTTCCATTATGGTTTATCACAGCATATTGAATATAGTTCCCTGTGTTATATAGTAAGATCTTGTTGCTTATCCATTCTATATATACTAGATTGCATCCGCTAACCCCAAACTCCCACTCCATTCCTTTGTGCTCTTTCCTGGGGAAGAGGGCCTCTAAAGAATATTTTAAAAAATGTATATATATATGTATAACTGCATCACTTTGCTGTATGCTGAAATTAACACAGCATTGTAAATCAACTATACTTCAATAAAAAAATAACAGGGAGGAACAAATGTTACTTGCAGCATAATTTTTAAAGGGTCACTTTTGGTGAATATTAGTTTATTATAATATCATTAATACACATAAAGAACAAAAGTATGAAGGCAACAAAGGAAATCTAGTCCATCAAAAGAAGAAAAATATCATTTCATTGAACTTGCCCTCTGCTTTACTGAAGACCTCACTTTTGTACAGCGATAATTTGATCCTTTAAATATAACTGAGCTTGACCACTGATTAAATAATCTGGAAATTTTGCTTGCTTACCTGAACTTGTCAGTGCTCTTGCTGGAAGTGTATTCTGGATATTTCTGGTTAAAAATGGGTGTGGATTTATAGACACACACAGGCACACACACACCTGATCTACAGCCCCACCTGCATTGAAACAAGACTACAGTCCACCTGCACACTTAAAAAACAGCCTTGTCTGAAAAAGCCATGCTTCTTTCCAGCTCTCATGCTCTCACACTACAAAAAAAAAGTGTCCTTTTTCCTTCTCTAAATTAAGGTTGAGTGTCCTCATAGAATGAGGCCAAATACCACCTTTGTGCTTTTTTCTCGTCTACCTTTTGCTTCCCAAGGTAATTTAATGTTTGGCTGGAGTTCAACACCCAGAAAAAAAAAAAGAAATGGTGGCGAGAGTGGAGAAGGAACGGATATGAATGTAGGAACTGTGTGTGCACCATTGTTCTTGATGAAAGGTCAGTGAGGCTTGCAGATTAGATGTAGAACAAATAGAAATTCCTCAGGTTTACTCTCTTTACAGGAGTATAATTAACGGCTAAAGAGAGCAGGTCCCCCCACCCTTTTTTTTTTTTTTTTCTGAGAGAGAAAAAGAGAGAAATAAATAAAAATGCTGTTTTAAAATGTAACATTTTTGTAATTTGATGACTCTTTATAGTCTCTCTGTAAAACCCCTTACCTTACCATGCCAAAAAATAGGAAAACAGGCCATTAGAGATTATATTTATCTAATAGTTAGATTTTTTAAATTGTATAATTAATCCATGATTATGGTAAAACATTTTTAACGTGTGGAATTGTGTCAAAATAAAAAGTAAAATTCTCTTTCCCTTCACCAGCATCACCTTTCTCTGATCACTCCACCCCCAAAGACAGACAGACACACACACACACACACACACACACCCACCCACCCACCCACCCAAGTTCTATTTCCTGGACTTAATTACTGTTAAAGTGATCTAGGGCAGGGTCATCAAATCTGGCCCACCTGTTTTCGTACAGACCAAGAGCTACTAATGGTTTTTACATTTTAAAATGGCTGGGTGAAAAATAAAAAGAGTCATACTCTGTGACATCTGAAAACTGTATGAAATTAAAATGTCAGTGTCTGTAAATAGAAATTACTGGGTGCAGTGCAACCATGTCCATTTCCTTATTATTGTCCATGGTTCTTTTTGCATTCTAAGTGGAGTACTGAGTCAAGGACTGTATGGCCTGTGAAGTCTAAAATATTTACTCTCAGGTCTTTTATAGAAAAAGTCGGCTGATCTTTAATTTAGGTGCTTGTTCAACAAATTTTTCCCTTCCTTCCTCCCTCCTTGCCTCTCTTTCTCTTTTTTTTGCTTAATTACTCACTATATTAATAAATATACTGCTAAAGAATGGAGGTGGTGGCTATCTTCTGACCTTAAAGAGAGTATGCTTTGCTTCTAGTATTTTAACTTTGGATATAGAGCTGGTTTGATTTACCATAAGAAGGTAGCCATTGTTCCTATACTACGTCTCTTGAAAGCAGGAATGTTGGATTTTGTTCTATAAAGATGGATAAATGTATATAGGGTAGTAAATTGATATAGTAAATGTATTCATTTCATATAGTAAATTTATAGTTTTCCTATTGAACCTTCCTTGTGATCCCAAGAGAAACCCCATGTAACCAGGTTGTATTATTCTTTTGCTGTACTCCTGATTCATGTATTCATTTAATTGTGCTTTCTTCCTTCTGTAGAATTCTCAAAGGGAACCTTCCTTGGAACATGCTATTGAAATAGAATCCTTCCTGCTGAAGGTTAAGGAACTTGACCAACAACTATAATTTTATATCCAGCACTTACAAAGCAAAGACACAGCTACGCAGTCATCCCTAAGTTTTCCTCTTAAAGAGAGTGGCACAGCTTTCACTTTCTTCTTGACTGGTAGTGGTTTATAGATAAATCTTTTTCTTTTTTTTTTTTTTTACCACCTATATTGGAGTATAATTGCTTTACAATGGTGTGTTACTTTCTGCTGTATAACAAAGTGAGTCAGCTATACATAAACATATATCCCCATAGCTCCTCCCTCTTGCGTCTCCCTCCCACCCCCCCATCCCACCCCTCTAGGTGGTCACAAAACACCGAACTGATCTCCCTGTGCTATGCGGCTGCTTCCCACTAGCTATTTTACATTTGGTAGTATATATAAGTCCATGCCACTCTCTCACTTCATCCAAGCTTACCCTTCCCCCTCCCCGTGTCCTCAAGTCCATTCTCTACGTCTGCGTCTTTATTCCTGTCCTGCCCCTAGGTTCTTCATGACCAATTTTTTTTTTTTAGATTCCATATGTATGTGTTAGCATATGGTATTTTTCTCTTTCTGACTTACTTCACTCCGTATGACAGTCTCTAGGTCCATAATCCACAGTTTCGTTTCTTTTTATGGCTGAGTAATATTCCATTGTATATATGTGCCACATCTTCTTTATCCATTCATCTGTCGTTGGACACTTAGGTTGCTTCCATGTCCTGGCTATTGTACATAGAGCTGCAATGAACATCGTGGTACATAACTCTTTTTGAATTATGGTTTTCTCAGGGTATATGCCCAGTAGTGGGATTGCTGGGTCATATGGTAGTTCTATTTGTAGTTTTTTAAGGAAACTCCATACTGTTCTCCATAGTGGCTGTATCAATTTACATTCCCACCAACAGTGCAGGAGGGTTCCCTTTTCTCCACACCCTCTCCAGCATTTATTGTTTGTAGATTTTTTGATGATGGCCATTCTGACGGGTGTGAGGTGATACCTCATTGTAGTTTTTTTTTGACATCTTTATTGGAGTATAATTGCTTTACAATGGTGTGTTAGTTTCTGCTTTATAACAAAGTGATTCAGTTATACATATACATATGTTCCCATATCTCTTCCCTCTTGTGTCTCCCTCTCTCCCACCCTCCCTATCCCACCCCTCTAGGTGGTCACAAAGCACCGAGCTGATCTCCCTGTGCTATGTGGCTGCTTCCCACTAGCTATCTATTTTACCTTTGGTAGTGTATATATGTCCATGCCACTCTCTCACATTGTCACCGCTTACCCTTCCCCCTCCGCATATCCTCAAGTCCATTCTCTAGTAGGTCTGTGTCTTTATTCCCGTCTTGCCCCTAGCCTCATTGTAGTTTTGATTTGCATTTCTCTATTGATTAGTGATGTTGCGCATCCTTTCATATATTTGTTGGCAATCTATATATCTTCTTTGGAGAAATGTCTATGTAAGTCTTGCCCATTTTTGGATTGGGTTGTTTGTTTTCTTGGTATTGACTTTCATGAGCTGATTGTATATTTTGGAGATTAATCCTTTGTCAGTTGCTTCGTTTGCAAATATTTTCACCCATTCTGAGGGTTGGCTTTTCATCTTGTTTATTGTTTCCTTTGCTGTGCAAAAGCTTTTAAGTTTCATTAAGTCCCATTTGTTTATTTTTATTTCCATTTTTCTAGGAGGTGGGTCAAAAAGGATCTTGTTGTGATGTATGTCATAGAATGTTCTGCCAATGTTTTCCTCTAAGAGTTTTATAGTGTCTGGCCTTACATTTAGGTCTTTAATCCATTTTGAATTTATTTTTGTGTGTAGTGTTAGGCAGTGTTCTAACTTCATTCTTTTTACATGTAGCTGTCCAGTTTTCCCAGCACCACTTGTTGAAGAGGCTGTCTTTACTCCATTGTATATTCTTGCCTCCTTTATCAAAAATGAGGTGACCATATGTGTGTGGGTTTATATCTAGGCTTTCTATCCTGTTCCATTGATCTATATTTCTGTTTTTGTGCCAGTACCATACTGTCTTGATTACTGCAGCTTTGTAGTATAGTCTGAAGACAGGGAGCCTGATTCCTCCAGGTCCATTTTTCTTTCTCAAGATTGCTTTGGCTATTCGGGGTCTTTTGTGTTTCAATACAAATTGTGAAATTTTTTGTTCTAGTTCTGTGAAAAATGCTATTGGTAGTGTGATAAGGATTGCTTTGAATCGTTGATTGCTTTGTGTAGTATAGTTATTTTCACAATGTTGATTTTTCCAATCCAAGAACATGGTATATCTCTCCATCTGTTAGTATCATCTTTAACATCTTTCATCAGTGTCTTACAGTTTTCTGCATGCAGGTTTTTGTTTCCTTAGTTGGGTTTATTCCTAGGTATTTTATTCTTTTTGTTGCAGTCATTAGTGTATAGCAATGCAAGAGATTTCTGTACTTTAATTTTGTATACTGCTACATTACCAAATTCATTAATTAGCTGTAGTAGTTTTCTGATAGCATCTTTAGGATTCTCTATGTATAGTATCATGTCATCTGCAAACAGTGACTGTTTTACTTCTTTTCCAATTTGGATTCCTTTTATTTCTTTTTCTTCTCTGATTGCTATGGCTAAAACTTCCAAAACTATGTTGAATAATAGCTGTGAGAGTGGGCAACGTTGTCTTGTTCCTGATCTTAGTGGAAATGGTTTCAGTTTTGCACGATTGAGAACGATGTTGTCTGTGGTTTTGTCATATATGGCCTTTATTATGTTGAGGTAAGTTCCCTCTTTTCCTACTTTCTGGAGGATTTTTATCATAAATGGGTGTTGAATTTTGTCAAAAGCTTTTTCTGCATCTATTGAGATGATCATATGGTTTTTCTCCTTCAGTTTGTTAATATGGTTTATCACAATGATTGATTTTCATATATTGAAGAATCATTGCATTCCTGGGATAAACCCCACTTGATCATGGTGTATGATCCTTTTAATGTGCTGTTGGATTCTGTTTGCTAGTATTTTGTTGAGGATTTTTGAATCTCTGTTCATCAGTGTTATTGGCCTGTAGTTTTCTTTTTTTGTGAAATCTTTGTCTGCCTGTGGTATCAGGGTGATGGTGGCCTCATAGAATGAGTTTGGGAGTGTTCCTCCCTCTGCTATATTTTGGAAGAGTTTGAGAAGGATAGGTGTTAGCTCTTCTCTAAATATTTGATAGAATTCACCTGTGAAGCCATCTGGTCCTGGGCTTTTGTTTATTGGAAGGTTTTTAATGACACTTTCAATTTCAGTGCTTCTGATTGCTCTGTTTATATTTTCTGTTTCTTCCTTGTTCAGTTTTGGAAGGTTGTGCTATTCTAAGAATCTGTCCATTTCTTCCAGGTTGTCCATTTTATTGGCATATAGTTGCTTGTAGTAATCTCTCATGATCCTTTGTATTTCTGCAGTGTCAGTTGTTACTTCTCCTTTTTCATTTCTAATTCTATTGATTTGAATCTTCTCCCTTGTTTTCTTGATGAGTCTGGCTCATGGTTTATCAATTTTGTTTATCTTCTCAAAGAACCAGCTTTTGGTTTTATTGATCTTTGCTATCATTTCATTCATTTATTTCTGATCTGATCTTTATGATTTCTTTCCTTTTGTTAACTTTGGGGTTTTTTTGTTCTTCTTTCTCTAACTGCTTCAGGTGTAAGGTTAGGTTGTTTATTTGCGATGTTTCTTGTTTCTTGAGGTAGGATTGTACTGCTATAAACTTCCCTCTTAGAACTGTGTTTGCTGCATCCCATAGGTTTTGGGTCATTGTGTTTTAATTGCCATTTGTTTCTAGGTACTTTTTGATTTCCTCTTTGATTTCTTCAGTGATCTCTTGGTTATTTAGTAGTGTATTATTTAGCCTCCATGTGTTTGTATTTTTTAGAGACTTTTTCCTGTAATTGATATCTAGTCTCATAGTATTGTGATCAGAAAAGATACTTGATACGATTTCAATTTTCTTAAATTTACCAAGGCTTGATTTGTGACCCAAGATATGATCTATCCTGGAGAATGTTCCATGAGCACTAGAGAAGAAAGTGTAGTCTGTTGTTTTTGGTTGGAATGTCCTGTAAATATCAATGAAGTCCATCTTGTTTAATGTATCATTTAAAGCTTGTGTTTCCTTATTTACTTTCTGTTTGGATGATCTGTCCGTTGGTGTAAGTGGGGTGTTAAGTTCCCCTACTATTATTGTGTTACTGTCAATTTCTCCTTTCATGGTTGTTAGCATTCGCCTTATGTATTGAGGTGCTCCTATGTTGGGTGCATAAATATTTACAATTGTTATATCTTCTTCTTGCATTGATCCCTTGATCATTATGTAGTGTCCTTCTTTCTCTCTTGTAATAGTCTTTAAAGTCCATTTTGTCTGATATGAGAATTCCCACTTCAGCTTTCTTTTGATTTCCATTTGCATGGAATAGCTTTTTCCATCCCCTCACTTTCTGTCTGTATGTGTCCCTAGGTCTGTAGTGGGTCTCTTCTAGACAGCATATATATGGCTCTTGGTTTTGTATCCATTCAGCCAGTCTGTGTCTTTTGGTTGGAGCATTTAATCCATTTACATTTAGGGTTGTTACTGATATGTATGTTCCTATTACCATTTTCTTAATTGTTTTGGGTTTGTTATTGTAGGTCTTTTCCTTCTCTTGTGTATCCTGCCTAGAGAAGTACTTTAACATTTGTTGTAAAGCTGGTTTGGTGGTGCTGAATTCTCTTAGCTTTTGCTTGTCTGTAAAGGTTTTAATTTCTCTGTCAAATCTGAATGAGATCCTTGCTGGGTAGAGTAATCTTGGTTGTAGGTTTTTCCCATTCATCACTTTAAATGTGTCCTGCCACTCCCTTCTGGCTTGCAGAGTTTCTGCTGAAAGATCAGCTGTTAACCTTATGGGGATTCCCTTGTGTGTTATTTGTTGCTTTTCCCTTGCTGCTTTTAATATTTTTTCTTTGTATTTAATTTTTGATAGTTTGATTAATATGTGTCTTGGCGTGTTTCTCCTTGGATTTATCCTGTATGGGACTCTCTGAGCCTCCTGGAATTGGTTGACTATTTCCTTTCCCATATTAGGGAAGTTTTCAATTATAATCTCTTCAAAGATTTTCTCAGTCCCTTTTTTTTCCCTCTTCGTGTTCTGGTACTCCTATAATTCGAATGTTGGTGTTTTTAATGTTGTCCCAGAGGTCTCTGAGACTGTCCTCAATTCTTTTCATCCTTTTTTCTTTATTCTGCTCTGTGGTAGTCATTTCCACTATTTTATCTTCCAGCTCACTTATTCGTTCTTCTGCCTCAGTTATTCTGCTATTGATTCCATCTAGAGAATTTTAAATTTCATTTATTGTGTTGTTCATCATTGTTTGCTCTTTAGTTCTTCTAGGTCCTTGTTAAATGTTTCTTGTATTTTCTCCATTCTATTTCCAAGATTTGGGATCATCTTTACTATCATTACTCTGAAATGTTTTTCAGGTAGACTGCCTATTTCCTCTTCATTTGTTTGGTCTTGTGGGTTTTTACCTTGCTCCTTCATCTTCTGTGTGTTTTTCTGTCTTCTCATTTTGCTTAACTTACTGTGTTTGGGGTCTCCCTTTTGCAGGCTGTAGGTTCATAATTCCCGTTGTTTTTGGTGTCTGCCCCCAGTGGCTAAGGTTGGTTCAGTGAGTTGTGTAGGCTTCCTGTTGGAGGGGACTAGTGCCTGTGTTCTGGTGGATGAGGCTGGATCTTGTCTTTCTGGTGGCCAGATCCACATCTGGTGGTGTGTTTTGGGCTGTCTGTGGCCTTATTATGATTTTCGGCAGCCTCTCTGCTAATGGGTGGGGTTGTGTTCCTGTGTTGCTATTTGTTTGGCATAGGGTGTCCAGCACTGTATCTTGCTGGTCGTTGAGTGGAGCTGGGTCTTAGCGTCGAGATGGAGATTTCTGGGAGAGCTTTCACCATTTGCTATTATGTGGAGCCGGGAGGTCTCTGGTGGACCAGTGTCTGAACTCGGCTCTCCCACCTCAGAGGCTCAGGCCTGACACGCGGCCGGAGCACTAAGACCCTGTCAGCCACACGGCTCAGAAGAAAAAGGAGGAAAAAAAGAAAGAAATAAATAAAAAATAAAATTTAATAAAATAAATAGTTATTAAAATAAAAAAAATAAATATTATTAAAAAAATTAAAAAGTAATAAAAAAAGAAAGTAAGAAGAGAACAACCAAGCCAAAAAACAAATCCACCAATGATAACAAGCACTAAAAACTATACTAAAAAACAGTCAAAAAACAAACAAAAAAATTCTGACAGACAGAATCCTAGGACAAATGGTAAAAGCAAAGCTATACAGACAAAATCACACAAAAAGCATACACATACACACTCACAAAAAGAGGGAAAGTTAAAAAATATATATATATATATTTTTTAAAAAAAGGAAGAAAGCAACCAAATCAGTAAACACATCTGCCTGTGATAATAGGCTCTAAATACTAAACTAAGATAAACATAAAACCAGAAAAAAATTAGATGCAGAAAGCAAACCCCAAGTCTACAGTTTCTTCCAAAGTCCACCACCTCAATTTTGGGATGATTCGTTGTCCATTCAAGTATTCCACAGATGCAGGGTACATCAAGTTGACTGTGGAGATTTAATCCGCTGCTCCTGAGGCTGCTGGGAGAGATTTCCCTTTCTCTTCTTTGTTCGCACAGCTCCTGGGGTTCAGCTTTGGATTTGGCCCCGCCTCTGCGTGTAGGTCGCCTGAGGGCATCTGTTCCTACCCAGACAGGACAGGGTTAAAGTAGCAGCTGATTAGAGGCTCTGGTTCACTCAGGCTGGGAGCAGGAAAGGGTATGGAATGTGGGGTGAGCCTGTGGTGGCCGAGGCTGGCGTGATGTTGCAACAGCCTGAGGTGCACCATGTGTTCTCCCGGTGAAGTTGTCCCTGGATCACGGGACCCTGGCAGTGGCAAGCTGCACAGGCTCCCCAGAGGGGAGGTGTGCATAGTGACCTGTGCTTGCACAGAGGCTTCTTGGTGGCTGCAGCAGCAGTGTTAGCATTTCATGCCCATCTCTGGTGTCCACGCTGATAGCCGTGGCTTGCGCCCATCTCTGGAGCTCATTTATGCGATATTCCTGAATCCCCTCTCCTTGTGCACCCCGAAACAATGGTCTCTTGCTTCTTAGGCAGTTCCAGGTTTTTTTCTGGGCTTCCCTCCAGCTAGCTGTGGCGCACTAGCCCCCTACAGGCTGTTTTCATGCAGCCAACCCCAGTCCTCTCCCTGGGATCTGAGCTCCGAAGCCCGAGCCTCAGTTCCCAGCCCCCACCCACCCTGGCGGGTGAGCAGACAAGCTTCTCAGGCTGGTGAATGCTAGTCAGCACCAATCCTCTGTGTGTGAATCTTTCCTCTTTGCTCTCTGCACCCCTGTTGCTGCGCTCTCCTCCGTGGCTTCAAAGCCTCCCCCCACCGCCTCCACCTGTGAAGGGGCTTCCTAGTGTGTGGAAACTGTTCCTCCTTCACAGCTCCCTCCCAGATGTGCAGGTCCCATCACTATTATTTTGTCTCTGTTTTTTCTTTTTTCTTTTGCGCTACCCAGGTACGTGGGGAGTTTCTTGCCTTTTCGGAAGTCTGAGGTCTTCTGCCAGCGTGCAGTAGGTGTTCTGTAGGCGTTGTTCCACATGTAGATGTATTTCTGATGTATTTGTGGGGAGGAAAGTGATCTCCACATTTTACTCCTCTGCCATCTTGACTGTCCCTCTATAGAAAAATCTTAAAGCATTCTGACATCCCTGTTAAAACTCCTCACAGATTATCTATTTTATTTATTTATTTATTTATTTAATAGATCTTTATTGGAATATAATTGCTTCACAATGCTGTGTTAGTTTCTATTGTATACCAAAGTGAATCAGCCATATGCATACATATGTCCCCATACCCCCTCCCTCTTGAGCCTCCCTTCCATCCTCCCTATCCCACCCTTCTAGGTCATCACAAAGCACTGAGGTGATCTCCCTGTGCTATGCTGCTGCTTCCCACTAGCTATTTTATATTCGGTAGTGTTTATATGTTGATGCTACTGTCACTTCTCCCCAGTTTCCCCCTCCCCCTCTGTGTCCTCAAGTCCATTCTCTATGTCTATGTCTTTATTCCTGCCCTGCAACTAGGTTCATCAGTACCATTTTTTTTTTTTAGATTCCCTATATATGCGTTAGCGTACGGTATTTGTTTTTCTCTTTCTGACTTACTTCACGCTGTGTGACAGACTCTGTGTCCATCCACCTCACTACAAATAACTCAGTTTCATTTCTTTTTATGGCTGAGTAATATTCCATTGTATATATGTGCCACATCTTCTTTATCCATTCATCTGTCGATGGACATTTAGGTTGGTTCCATGTCCTGGCTATTGTAAATAGTGCTGCAGTGAACATTGTGGTACATGTCTCTTTTAGAATTATGCTTTTCTCAGGGTATATGCCCAGTAGTGGGTTTGCTCGGTCATACAGTAGTTCCATTTTTAGTGTTTTAAGGAATCTCCATACTGTTTTCCATAGTGGTTGTATCAATTTACATTCCCACCAGCAGTGCAGGAGGGTTCCCTTTTTACCCCACCCTCTCCAGCATTTATTCTTTGTAGATTTTTTGATGATGGCCATTCTGACTGGTGTGAGGTGATTCCTCACTGTAGTTTTGATTTGCATTTCTGTAATAATTAGTGTTGTTGAGCATCTTTTCATTTGACTCTTGGCCATCTGTATGTCTTCCTTGGTGAAATGTTTAATTAGGTCTTCTGCCCATTTTTTAATTGGATTGTTTGTTTATTTGATATTGAGCTCCATGAGCTGTTTGTCTATTTTTGAGATTAATCCTTTGTCCATTGTTTCATTTGCATATATTTTCTCCCATTCTGAGCATTGTCTTTTCATCTGGTTTATGGTTTCCTTTGCTGTGCAAAAGATTTTAAGTTTAATTAAGTCCAATTTGATTATTTTTGTTTTTATTTCCATTACTCTAGAAGGTGGGTCAAAAAAGATCTTGCTGTGGTTTATGTCAAAGAGAGTTTTTCTTGTTTTCCCTCTAAGGGTTTTATAGTGTCTTGTCTTACATTTAGGTCTTTTATCCATTTGGAGTTTATTTTCATGTATGGTGTTAGGAAGTGTTCTAATTTCATTCTTTTACATGTAGCTGTCCAGCTTTCCCAGCACTACTTATTGAAGAGGCTGTCTTTTCTCCATTCTGTGTTTTTGCCCCCTTTGTCGTAAATTAGGTGACCATATGTGCGTGGGTTTATCTCTGGGCATTGCATCCTGTACCACTGATATGTATTTCTGTTTTTGTGCCAGTACCATACTATCTTGATTACTGTAGCTTTGCAGTATAGTCTGAAGTCCAGGAGCCTGATTCCTCCAGCTCCGTTTTTCTCTCTCAAGATTGCTTTGGCTATTCGGTGTCTCTCGTGTTTCCATACAAATTGTAAAATTTTTTGTTCTAATTCTGTGAAGAATGCCATTGGTAGTTTGATGGGGATTGGATTGAATCTGCAGATTACTTTGGATCATATAGTTATTTTCACAGTATTGATTCTTCCAATCTAAGAACACAGTATATGTCTCCATCTGTTTATGTCATCATTGATTTCTTTCATCAGTGTTTTATTGTTTTCTGAGTACAAGTTTTTCACCTCCTTAGGCAGGTTCATTCCTAGGTATTTTATTATTTTTGTTGCGATGGTAAACAGGATTGTTTCATTAATTTCTCTTTCACATTTTTCGTTGTTGGTGTATAGGAATGCCAGACATTTCTGTGCATTAATTTTGTATCCTTCAACCTTGCCGAATTCATTGATTAGTTCTAGTAGTTTTCTGGTGGCATCTTTAGGATTTTTTATGTGTAGTATCATGTCATCTGCAAACAGTGACAGTTTTACTTCTCCTTTTCCAACTTGTGTCCCTTTTATTTCTTTTTCTTCTCTGTTTGCCATGGCAAGGACTTCCAAAACTATGTTGAATAAGAGTGGACGTCCTTGTCTTGTTACTGATCTTAGTGGAAATCCTTTCAGTTTTTCACCATTGAGTATGATGTTTACTGTGGGTTTGTCACATATGGCCTTTGTTATGTTGAGGTAGGTTCCCTCTGTGCCCATTTTCTGGAGAGTTTTTATCATAAATCGTTGTTGAATTTTGTCAAAAGCTTTTTCTGCATCTATTGACATGGTCATATGGCTTTTATTCCTTAATTTGTTAATGTGCTGTATCACATTGATAAATTTGCATATATTGAAGAATCCTTGCATCCCTGGGATAAATCCCACTTCATCATGGTGTATGATCCTTTTAATGTGTTGTTGGATTCTGTTTCCTAGTATTTTGTTAAGGAATTTTGCATCTATGTTCATCAGTGATATTGGTCTATAATTTTCTTTTTGTGTGATGTGTTTTTCTGGTTTTGGTATCAGGGTGATGGTGGCTTCGTAGAATGAATTTGGGAGTGTTTCTACCTCTGCAGTTTTTTGGAAGAGTTTGAGAAGGAGTGGTGTTAGCTCTCTCTAAATGTTTGATAGAATTCGCCTGTGAAGCCATCTGGTCCTGGACTTTTGTTTGTTGCAAGATTTTAAATTATGGTTTCAATTTCATTACTTGTGATAAGTCTGTTTATATTTTCTAATTCTTCCTGGTTCAGTCTTGGAAAATTGTACCTTTCCAAGAATTTGTCCATTTCTTCGTTGTTGTCCATTTTAATTGGCATATAGTTGTTTGTAGTAGTCTCTTATAATCCTTTGTATTTCTGTGGTGTCAGTTGTGATTTCTCCTTTATAATTTCTAATTTTATTGATTTGCGTCATCTCCCTTTTTTTCTTGATGAGTCTTGTTAAGGGTTTATCAATTTTGTTTATCTTCTCAAAGAACCAGCTTTTGGTTTTATTGATTTTTGCTGTTGTTTTCTCTGTTTCTATTTCATTTATTTGTGCTCTGATCTTTATGATTTCTTTCCTGCTACTGACTTTGGGTTTTCTTTGTTCTTCTTTCTCTAGTTGCTTTAGGTGTAGGGTAAGATTGTTTATTTGAGATTTTTCTTGTTTCTTGAGGTAAGATTGAATTGCCATAAACTTCCCTCTTAGAACTGCTTTTGCTTCATCCCATAGTTTTTGGGTCATCCTGTTTTCATTGTCATTTGTTTCTAGGTATTTTTAATTTCCACTTTGATTTCTTCAGTGATCTCTTGGTTATTTAGTAGTGTATTGTTTAGCCTCCATGTGTTTGTGTTTTTTAGAGACTTTTTCCTGTAATTGATATCCAGCGTCATAGCGTTGTGGTCGGAAAAGACACTTGATACGATTTCAGTTTTCTTAAATTTACCAAGGCTTGATTTGTGATCCAAGATATGATCTATCCTGGAGAATGTTCCATGAGCACTAGAGAAGAAAGTGTAGTCTGTTGTTTTTGGTTGGAATGTCCTGTAAATATCAATGAAGTCCATCTTGTTTAATGTATCATTTAAAGCTTGTGTTTCCTTATTTACTTTCTGTTTGGATGATCTGTCCGTTGGTGTAAGTGGGGTGTTAAATTCCCCTACTATCATTGTGTTACTGTCGATTTCTCCTTTCATGGTTGTTAGCATTCGCCTTATGTATTGAGGTGCTCCTATGTTGGGTGCATAAATATTTACAATTGTTCTATCTTCTTCTTGGATTGATCCCTTGATCATTATGTAGTGTCCCTCCTTATCTCTCATAACAGTCTTTATTTTAAAGTCTATTTTATGTGATACGGGTATTACTGCTCCAGCTTTCTTCTGATTTCCATTTGCATGAGTATCTTTTTCCATCCCTTCACTTTCAGTCTGTATGTGTCCCTAGGTCTGAAGTGTGTCTCTTGTAGACTGCATATATATGGGTCTTGTTTTTGTATCCATTCAGCCGGTCTGTGTCTTTTGGTTGGGCCATTTAATCCATTCACATTCAAGTTTCTTATTGATATGTATGGTTCCTACTACCATTTTCTTAATTGTTTTGGGTTTGGTTTTGTGTGTCTTTTTCTTCCTTGTGTTTCCCACCAGAAGAGTTTCTTTAGCATTTGTTGTAAAGCTGTTTTGGTGGTGCTGAATTCTCTTAGCTTTTTCTTGTCTGAAAAGCTTTTGATTTCTCCATTGAATGTGAATGAGATCCTTTCTGGGTAGAGTAATCTTGGTTTTAGGTTTTTCTCTTTCTTCACTTTAAGTATATTCTCTTACTCCCTTCTGGCCTGCAGAGTTTCTGCTGAAAAATCAGCTGATAACCTTATGGGGATTCCTTTGTATGTTATTTGTTGTTTTTCCCTTGCTGCTTTTAATATTTTTTCTTTGAATTAACTTTTTGTTAGTAAATTAATATGTGTCTTGGTGTGTTCTTCCTAGAGTTTATGCTGTATGGGACTCTCTGTGCTTCCTGTACTTGGGTGACTATTTCCTTTCCCATATTAGGGAACTTTTCCACCATAATCTCTTCAAATATTTTCTCAGTCCCTTTCCTTTTCTCTTCTTCTTCTCAAACCCCTGTAATTTGAGTGTTGGTGCATTTAGTGTTGTCCCAGAAGTTTCTGGGGTTGTCTTCAGTTCTTTTCATTCTTTTTTCTTTTTTCTGCTCCTCAGCAGTTATTTCCACCATTTTGTCTTCCAGCTCACTTATTCGTTCTTCTGCCTCAGTTGTCTGTTATTGATTCCTTCTAGTGTATTTTTCATTTCAGTTATTGTGTTTTTTTAATCTCTGTTTGTTATTTAGTTCTTCTAGATCTTTGTTAAACATTCCTTGTATTTTTTCAATTTGTGCCTCCATTCTATTTCTGAGATTCTGGGTCATCTTTACCCTCATTACTTTGAATTCTTTTTCAGGTAGATTGCCTATTTCCTCTTCATTTAGTTGGTCTTGTAGGTTTTTACCTTACTCCTTCATCTGTGACATATTTTTTTGCTGTCTCATTTTTTGTTTTTTTTTGAGTGGGATTATGTTCCTGTCTTACTGGTTGCTTGGCCTGAGGCTTCCAACACTGGAGTTTATAGGCTCTTGGTTCTGAGATGGGTATGTCTGTGAGATCTCACTCTGATGAATATTCCCTGGGGTCTGAGGTTCTCTGTTGGTCCAGTGGTTTGGACTCTGAGCTCCCACCACAGGAGCTTTGGCCTGACCCCCGGCTCATGCACCAAGATCCCGTAAGCCATGTGGGATGGCAAAAAAAATAAAAAAAAAAGAGAACAATAACAAGGTAAAAAATAAAATTAGACTAGGAAACTAACAGATATGTTAGAAAGAATATAAAAATAAAAATATAGATGAAACAACAACTGGAAAGTACAACAGAACCACAATAGTAAAAAAGAGGAGGAGGGAAAAGAAAAAAAAAGGGGGGGAAGGGCTTGGCTGTGGAGGATGGGGCCTAAGCAAGAGCAAGGTTTTGGTGGTGGGCAGAGCGTATGCTTAGGACCCACAGTGCTGGAAAAGGCCCTGGGGTCTTTGGGGAGGTGGGACTTATGCTCACCTGAACAGAAGGGGCCCAGGTGTGCCCCCGTCCCCTGTTATCAGAGGGTGGGGGACCTCACCTGGGAGCTCCAGAGCCTTCCTGGGCTCGAGCCAGCAGGGCAAATGCACTCCTCTCCTCTCCTGCTTCTCCCAGATGGCCCCATCTGCCTCTTCTGCTCTCCCAGGCCAAGGACCTATGAAGATTAGAGAGGTCTTTGGAGGACAGGAGATCAGCCTGGGAGCTCAGCAGGCTCCCCGTGTCCAAGTGGGCAGGACAGATGCCCTCTGCTCCTCTCCTCCCAGAGGGCGCCTCCTGCCTGCCTCTCCTGATCTCCCCGGCCTCAGGGATGCCGATCCTGTCCGGCCTCCACTTCTCCTCCTCCCTCAGTCCCCCCATGTCCTACTGGTTCACTTGGGAGTTCCTCCTGTCTCCTTGGGCATCAGAGTCCCCCCCCCCCCCCAGTGGCTGGCAGGCGCCCTAGTTGTGGGGAGACGCTAACTCGGCATCTTCCCACACTGCCATCTTCCAGATTATCTATTTTAATAGATAGTGAGTGAGAATAAGAAAGTCAAGTACTTAAGGCGTAGTTAAATTAGGTCTCAATGTGTCTGCACTGATCAATATCATTGGTTTTTTTCCCACTAGTGTGACTATGTAATATATCCTGTAAACCAGGACAACTTTGAGAGTAAAAGAAGGTAGTAAAAGCCATTGGAATTATATAATTTTAGATAGTATTTTGAAATATATATTTGTCAGCCAAAATTGGTTTTATTGTATAATAGATCACAAATAGCTCTATTAATGATTATTCTCTGTGTCCACCTAGAGGGGTGGGATAGGGAGGGTGGGAGGGAGATGCAAGAGGGAGGAGATATGGGGATATATGTTTATGTATAGCTGATTCGCTTTGTTATACGGCAGAAACTAACACACCATTGTAAAGCTGTTATACTCCAATAAAGTTGTTTAAAAAAAAAAGATGATTCTCAAGAATAAAAATCTTTAAAATATCTTCATGTACATTTTGGCAAAAATTAAAAAATTATTCTTTGTATATATATTAATGTTAATCAATTTCTTAACTATACTTGTCTCTTATACCAGGTGGTTGGTATTTTTCTGATTTTTCTGGTATCATTGGTCTTTATTTTTCAGTGTGATCTTATATTTATTTTTTCATAAAATTGCATGCAATCATCTTCAAAGTTGTCCTTATGGTTAATATATTTAGAATTGTCATCAGCTTCAATTGGTACTCCTCTGTAGACCATACTATTTTTAATTAAGAAAATACTCTTTCCATAGTTGCTTGGTTACCTGCTAAATTCAAGAAAATTTATTTCAATGGAGGATGATATTTTAAATCTTATAATCAATTTTAATCTTATTGAAAAGTGCTCTCAAATACTTCTTTTAGTTTCTGTTTAAAGTCATTTCTTCAACATTTCATTCCATT
This sequence comes from Balaenoptera ricei, assembly GCF_028023285.1. NCBI lineage: Eukaryota > Metazoa > Chordata > Mammalia > Artiodactyla > Balaenopteridae > Balaenoptera > Balaenoptera ricei. Next base: position 70,855,131 of record NC_082647.1, read on the forward strand.
TGGGAATAGAATACAAATTTATAATTAAAGACCCCTTTAATAAGTCAAGGTAGTCCACACTTGTTAATTCTTTCAAGGTCAGTGACCCATATTTTTACAAGATTAATAGGTCACATAAACCATAAATTGAATTTAGGATTAGGATTACCTATCCACTTTGTGTGTGTGTGTGTATGTGTGTGTGTGTGTGTGTGTGTGTGCATGCACACATGTATTTGTCCATCTGTCTGTCTGTGTTTCAATTTGTCTCTCACTGAGAATATATAAAAAATAAACAGTACAAAAATGTTGACAGTGGAGAGTAGGTCTCTCTCTATCTTCCAGTGTATGAGTCTCCTTCTTAGGGCAATAATGATTATCAACTTCTTGAGCTTTCTTCAGGAAATACTTTCTCTATTTTCAAGCATGACACTATCCATTTATTATCTATCTATCTATCTATCTATCTGTCTGTCTATCTATCTATCTATCTATCTATCATCTCTGTATATATCTACATATTATTCTTTTTTTTAAAAAAACAAATGGCAGCATTCTATCAATATTTCTAATCCTCTCTTTTTCATTTAATAATATTAAATATTGTACCACATAAGAAGAGGAATTTTTGAAACTATTCAGTAAATGAAAGAGAAAGAATATACTGTAGAAAATGTTTATCCATCTTTATTTTCTAAATCCTGTAGAGGCAAATATTTATTTTAAAAATATTGACTTTTGGGAAAAAAGAGAGTCTTTGCTTTAAAGGAATAGATATCTCCAGAATTTGTTATTGAGCCATGTTAATTTATGTCAAACATTTAAAAGCGTAGTCTTTTTTTATAAGCTTCTCATGTTCAGGGTCTGCAACCTACAGATTCTTGCTCTGTCACGAATGGTTACATTTCCCAATGCAAAACAATAGCCCTTTCATTTCCAGTAAGTATCTTAAGTCTCTTAACTTTCAGGATACTACAACTAAACACTTGATAAATGTGCAGTATTTTCACAATATGGATAAAAATGGAATTTATTCCTTGGTACTTGCCCTGTGGCTACATAAGATTAAATAGAATTACAAATGTCATTTTTGGACTAGAGATTCGGTCCTTCATGTAGAATCTTACCTGTAGCCTTTTCCTTTTATCCGTAAAAATGTTCCTGTGCCTACAAATAGGCAACACATTTTTCCTCTGATGGAGGGAGATCTGGGACCTAGACTGGCCACTCAGTTTCCCCAGATTCAGTTTGGGGAGATCCTATTTTGGAAATTGTGGGTGACGTTAAAATGGAGTGTAGAGAGTTGGGAGGCAGCCATGGCAAGTCCTCAGAGGGATTTAAAAATAGTTTTCAAATGGATGAAGAACAGATACAGAGAGTAGGAAGAAGAAAGCGGAGCCAGTGAGTCACAGAACCAGGGAAAGGAGAGGAGAAAGCAGTGGGTCTGAGGGTAAATGGGCACAGGGCTCTTGGATGATGTTAGGACAGCTGGCTCTGTTTAAATAGGTGGAGAGAGTGTGGATATGGCCTTATTATCATGAGATTGGAGGATGAAGAATCTTAAGATGGCAGATACAATGTTCATAATGAGATAAATTTGAGTTTCAAAGCTTATGGTTTAATTTGTAAAAAAATAAATTATATTCATAAGCTGCAGTTGTGAAAGTACCAAGACACAGAATAAATTATGTTTCTAGGGGAATGATACATCTTTGTATATACCTTCAAAAGGTATTAATAGAGGAGTGTTGCCTGAAAAGGATACTGCTCTTGCAGCTGATCTTCCCCTTCACACAGCCAAATGCAATTCTTGGTCAGGGTTCTTAGGGGCTAAATATTGTACATACAGATCCACGATGAAAATTAATGTTTAAAGACAAATTCCTATAAATCAAGTAAATTGCATATTATAATTCTTCCCAATACGGACTGATATTTTGTGTGCTTAATGAGTAAACAATGTAGTAGCAGACCTCAGTCCTGTTAAAGCTCTTCACTCATCTTCCCTCTGTTTTGTTTCAGATAATACAGGATTTTAATTTCATATTTTACATTTGCTTATATCCCTTTTACAGAATTACTGAACGAAATACTACTGGTTGCTTACTTAAGACTATTTTTCTTTCATATAGGTCTCTTTTCTGAAAGACACGGATTTAGTTCAGATATTCCCTTGTCTCTGTGCTGCTATATATTTAGGGGAGGTGGGCCTCATAGCTAGTTCCAAAGGGAAATCTTGGTTGGTCTATTCCAGTGGTTTTCAATCAGGGGACATTTGGCAATGTCTAGAGACGTTTTTGATTGTCACAACTGGAGAGGGTATTGCTGGCATCTAGTGAGTAGAGGCCAGAAATGATTTTAAACGTGCTTCAATGTACATGACAGCTCCCACAGCAAAAAATTATACAGCCCTAAATGCCAGTAGTTCTGAGGTAGAGAACTCTTGGTTTATTTTAACCCAGTCATGGTGGTTCCATTCTAAATTAGTGTTGGTTTAAGCATGAATGTGTGATATGATTCTGGCCAATGAGCTATGAGGGGAAATCTAAGGAAAGTTTTTTTTCTCATTAATGGCATCAATAAATGTAAAGAAAATGGTCCTTTTCCCATTGTATATTGTCATGTCTGGATGTAATACATGCAACTATGGCAGCCACCTTGGCACCATGAGGGTGGTTAGGGAGGACAAAGTAGATATACTTTAAAGAGCCTGATAGAGAGATGGAAAGAGTGTGTGTACGTGTGTGTGTGTGTGTGTGTGTGTGTGTGTTTAAATATCAGAGTCACTGTTTTAACCAATCTTGGAACCATCATGATTTAGGGCTTGTTATACAAAAAAAAAAGTTTTTTCCTATTGTTTAAGCCAACTGAGTCAGAGTTTTCTGTCACTTTTAGTCAACAGCATCCTAATTGAAAAAATTTTTTAGCATTTGCTTGTTTTGTAATTAAACTTTCAACCATTTTGACATTTAGTTACATTGGTTTCATTTCTTATTGACATTTCTCATTTGTCATATCTTTCTCATCAGAATTTTTTATTTTGTGGAATTTTAGAGCAAGGGTACGTGGGTGATATTTACTGATCTGTGTAAATCTAGAATGTCTTTCACTCTCATGGGAATGAGAGTTTGTTTGGATGTTGAATTATTTGTGGTTCAGTAAATTCTAGATGTAGCTGTTTAGTGTTCTGCTTGTTTAGTATACAGTATTTTCTCTTTAGTGAAGAAGAAAGATTCGAGGCCAATCTGACTCTTTATTATGTGACTTTATTTTTCTATCCAGATACTTATGGGAGTCTTCTGCTTATTCTTAAAATAAAAAAAATATTAATCAAGATATTGTAAAGTATAAATTTCTGCTCCTTAATTTTGCCTAAAACTTGATGAATTTGTTTAAACACCCAAGTCTGCATTCAGTTCCTAGAAGTGTTTTCTCTTACTGTGTAGCTGGTCATTGATTTTCATTCTGTTCACCTTTTTCTTTCTGGAAAACTTGTTTTGTTTATATTGGATTTCAGACACTATTATCTGTGTGTCCTTGATAACTTTCATCTCTTTAGCCTTTTCCTCGGAGGCCTGAATTTCTCAAGATTGTTTTCTAACTAACTGATTTGATTCGTGTAGTATTGAATTTATTACTTATTGCTTCCATTACAGTTAAAAAGTTAGCAGTCACACTTTTAAATTATAAACCTCCTTTCTGTTTTCAAATTGTTCTCTGTGTATGACTACAGATCTTGTTGTATACGTGAGGCAAGATGCCTTTGTAGAAGTGTGTCCATCCAGATATTAAACCTTGGGAGTGACCTCACTTTCTTAAGCCAGTGTCTTTGCCAAATTTACAATGTGAGTGCCTCAGTGGCTCCCACTGTTTGAAGGCTCCAAGTTTTATTGCACTTGCTGGAAATTTGAATTTTCAGTTTGGCTAAGTATATCTTTCTGTAGTTTATAAGGAGGTATAACTTTTTTCCTACTGTATTCAAAGGAGAGTTTAGAAGCATGTGGGCTTAAGTTGCCATCTTGAACTGAAAGCTACCATTTACTGCACCTTAAATTGAGCCTAAAATGGGTTCAGTGACTTGCCCAAGCTCACGGTGACAGAGCCTGGTTCCAAACTTAGATCTTTTGAACGCAACTTTTGTGTTTTTCGCTCTCAGGGAGGCATCATACATGGTGGTGAAGAGTGGGGGCCCTAGCGAAGGGGAGTAGACAGGTTCTAACAGCTGGAAGGGTGGTCCCATGATGGGTCACCATGGGGAACTGATTCTCCAGTGCTGATTGGAGGGAAAGCAAGAACTTGAAAGGGGAATTTTCTGTTTTGTTATATGCTTCACAATGGGACCACTGATTTTAATCCCATGTTTTACAATGCTTCCTCGAACATTTTCATCATTGCCTTAACAATTGTCATGACAGAACGATATCACTTAAGGAACAATGATCATGGGACCATTTGTCCTCTCCTGCCAGCCTCTAGTTGTCCTTCCGCTCTAGGGACAGGATGTCTGAGCTCATATACTTGATTAGTAGCCGGATAAATTATTAATGTAAATAGAAATAATGATAATGTTCATCTTACAGAGCTGTGAAAATTACATGAGAGAAAACATGAAAAGGGACAGAAAATGAATAGTATCTTCCCAAACATGTGGCTACCAGACTTTCTTATAGTTACTGGAAATAAGACAATATAGAGTTGCTTTCTTTTTTGGAAGAAAAAATAAATATTTTAAAATGCTGTTTGATGACTTCCCAATAAATATTAGTTCCCTTATTTATTATTATAACTATTATTCCAATGAGCCCACTAAACCCAGAAACTAAATAAGAAAATGCTTTATCAATAGGATGGACTGATGTAATATTTTAGTTATTTTCCAAAAATGTACACTTTTGTAAAGGGGAGACTTCCCTCAAGAAAAGGCCCACTTTGAAAATGTATCATTCTTATATAGTTTCAAATACTAATTCTATTTTCATTTTAAACAACTTTAACTCAGTTTTAGTCATGTTTTTCATGGCCCAACAAATTTTTCTAGTGCAGTCTGTCTTCACTAGAAGGTGAGGCTGTAATCTGAAGAGCCCCGTCAGTTGGGAAGCTTGACGGGGGCTGAGCTGATCTCTGATTCTGACGTTAGGTGTCACTACAATCAAAGAAAAACAGAGCAAGCAAATGAGCAGTGAAGTGGACCTTGAACCTGGAGGGAGAAAGATAAACATTTAAATTGTGGTATGAAGTACCTGGAGAAGAAACAACGTATCCACATTGCCATGGTGAAGAAGGAACATCTTAATACATGGATGGCAACAGGACCCATTTTCCTAAACGTTGATTAGAAACAACTAGTAACTATTTTGCAATTCTTGCTATTTCTTCCCCTAAAAATACTAAAACTGATAGAGGCCTCCAAGGATTTTTAAAGCAGAATAATCCCAATAGGTTACAAATGAGATTTTCACAGACTTGCTCACTGAGAGTTTATTTCTTCTAATAAGTATGAATATATACTTTGACCTTATGACTTTAAGAATTAATGATTATCATGACGTTTGAGGGCTTTTTCTCACCAACATCAGGCACCTTTTTTTTTTTTTTTTTATAACAAAGTGAATCAGTTATACATATACAGTATGTTCCCATATCTCTTCCCTCTTGCATCTCCCTCCCTCCCACCCTCCCCATCCCACCCCTCTAGGTGGTCACAAAGCACCGAGCTGATCTCCCTGTGCTATGCGGCTGCTTCCCACTAGCTATCTATTTTACATTTGGTAGTGTATACATGTCCATGCCACTCTCTCACTACGTCCCAGCTTACCCTTCCCCCTCCCCATATCCTCAAGTCCATTCTCTAGTAGGTCTGTGTCTTTATTCCCGTCTTGCCACTAGGTTCTTCATGGCCTTTTTTTTTTTTTTTTTTTCCTTAGATTCCGTATATATGTGTTAGCATACTGTATTTGTTTTTCTCTTTCTGACTTACTTCACTCTGTATGACAGACTCTAACTCCATCCACCTCATTACAAATACCTCCATTTCATTTCTTTTTATGGCTGAGTAATATTCCATTGTATATATGTGCCACATCTTCTTTATCCATTCATCTGTCGATGGACATTTAGGTTGCTTCCATGTCCTGGCTATTGTAAATAGAGCTGCAATGAACATTGTGGTCCATGACTCTTTTTGAACTATGGTTTTCTCAGGGTATATGCCAGGCACCTTTTTATGTCACAATAAGTGTATTTTTTTCTCTGTATGTGAAATTACTCTTTTTTAATTCCACCATTTAGCATTCTTTACCCACTTTGACTTAAGTGTTTTTCTCTAAATTTCGTTGATACATGTATACAGTTTGTTCCAGTGTCTTGACAATTCCAATTCATAAGGTTGATCCCATTGTACATTTATGGATTTCACAGTATAAGTTAATGGTACTCTTGTCATGATGTGAAATTACCCTGATGCTATGGTAGCTCCAAGCATGCTACCAGTAAACTATTTTAGAGGTTGGAGTATGAAAAGTCTCACGGACCAAATTAAGATTCTCAGATTACATGGTTTATTGAATCAACAGAGAGAGAAGCAAGCGGAAGGAGTTAGCATAGGTTTACATGACTTGGATGGGTTACACACTGAGAGGAAAGGACCATGATACCTAAATCCTGTGCTACACGATATCCGTACTTCCTGCTCCTTTCTACTGTATCACTCTTTTTTTGCTAATGGTAGGTTTATGATCATTGAAGTTGGAGATGGCCAAGGGGACTCAGGAGAAGGAAGGTGCCCAGAGTCAGCTTGCTCTATCCAAGAGACAGGACAAGACGTCTGACCAGTAGCTCTCACCAAATAGCAATGGCTTTTATCTGTATGGGGTAGAAAACTTGAGGGACCAGTATGAGTGTCAGCAACGGGTAACTGATTTAAGGTTGCCATAACTGAAGGTGGCATGATTTGAACCTAGGAAATTTGTCTATTTTTACACCTTAATTGAGAGTAAATTTGCAAACAATTAAATGTATCCATTTTAAGTTACACTTCAATGATATTTTGAGGACACTTTTATCTCATATAACCACCCTCAGAATTACGATACAGAATATTTCCAACTGCCCAGAAAATTCCCTCATGCCCTTTTACAGTTAATCTCCCACCCCCAGTCCCAGGCAACCACTAGTCAGCTTTCTGTCACTATAGATTAGTTTTGTCTTTTCTAAATAAATTTATATGCAGTGTAGGCTTTTGTGTTAGCTTCTTTTGCTAACCACAGTGGTTTTGACATTCATTCATGTTGTTGCATGCACCAGTAAATCATTCCTTGTTATTACTGAATATTATTCCATCATATGGAAATACCTCGATGTGTTTACCTGCTTATCTATTGTTGAACATTTGGGTTGTTTCTAGCATTAGGTTATTATGAATAAAGCTGCTATGAGTATCCAAGTACCAGGCTTTGTGTGGATATGTTTTCATTTCTCTGGGACAAATATCTGCAAGTGGAATTGCAGGGTTGTATAATAAGTATATGTTTAACTTAATAAGAAACTACTAAACTGTTTTCCAAAATTGTTGTACTAATTTACACCGCCACGTTGTTCCACACACTTGTCAACACTTGTGAATCTTTAACTTTCGACATTCCATGGATGTTTAATAATGTTTCATTGTAGTTTTAATTTTCATTTTTCTAATGATCAGTTATGTCAGATATCTTTTCATGTACTTATTGGTTATTCATGTATCTATTTTGGTGAAAAGTCTATTAAAATATTTTCTCCATTAAAAAAAATTAGGTTGTTGTGTTCCTACTATTGAGTTGTTAAGAGTAGTTTTATATTCTGGATACAGCTTCTTCATCAGAGAGAATACTGTCTCCAATGCGTAGCTGCCTTTTTATTTTCCTATGTTGTACTGAAAACTGGTTTTAATTTTTATAAATTCTAATTTATCATTTTGAATTTTTTGTGTTTTCTGTGTTCTTTCTAAGAAATCTTTGCCTACTTCAATATTGCAAATTTTTTTCTATATTCTAGAAAGTGTATAGTTTTAACTTTTATGTTTAGGTCTATAATCCATTTTGAATTAATTTTTGAGTTGGTGTGAGGGAGGGGTTGAGATTTATGTTCTTTACATATGACTATTTAGTTGTTCCAGCATCATTTGTTGAAAAGACTAATCTTTCTCCACTGTATTACTTTGGCACATTTGTCACAGTTGAATTGACCATATAGATGTGGATCTGTCTGAACTCTGTTCTATTCCACTGGCCTATATGTTTATCTTTATACCTGCGCCATACTCTTGATTGCAGTAGCTATATAGTAAGTCTTGAAATCAAGGCACTGTAAGTTTTGTTTCTTTTCAAAGTTGTTTTGGCTGTTCTAGAAACTTTACCTTTTTGTATAAATACCAACTTGTCAATTTCCACACATACAAAACAAACAACAAAAAAAACCTGTGGGGATTTTGATTGGGAATGCACTGAATCTACAGATTAATTTGGGAAGAATTGGCATTTTAAAAAATTGAGTCTTCCAATCCAGAAACATTTTATATCTCTCCATATCTTTAAGTCTTCCTTAATTTCTCTGAGTGATGTTTCACCATTTTCAGTGCACAAATCTTGTACATATTTTGTTAAACTTATGAAGTATATCATATTTGTGGATGACATTGAAAAAACATTTTAAAAATCAGCTTTCCAATTATTTTTGTTACAATATGGAAATACAGTTGATTCCAGATATTGTCCTTATACCCCTGTGACCTTGCTAAATTCACTTAATAATTTTAGTAGCTTTTTGGTAGATAATTCACAATTTTCCACATATGTATTTCTGGTTCTATGAATAAATATAGTTTTCTTCCTTTCCAATTTTTTATTTCTTTTTCTTCCTTATTGTGTCTTCAGCACAATTTTGCATGGTAGTAGTGAAAGCAGAGATGTTTATCTTGTTCTTTATCTTAGGGTAGGACATATAATCTTTCATAATTAAAATGATATTAGCTATAAATTTTTTTATAGATGCCTTTTTATCAGATTGAGGAACTACTCTTTTATTACTAGTTCCCTGAGAATTTTTTTTATAATGAATGAGTGTTGAAATTTTTCAAACGCCTTTTTCTGCATCTGTTGAGATGATCATATGTGTTTTCTTTTTTCTTCTGTTAATATGATAAATGATGCTGAATTTCAAATGTTAAACCAACCTTGCATTCCTAGTGTGAACTCCACTTGGTCATGATACATTATTGTTTTTATATATTGTTGAATTCAATTTGCTAATATATTTTAAAGAATTTTTGCATCTATATTTATAAGGTATACTGATTAGTAATTTTGTTTTCTTTTTAGTATTGGCATAGAGTAAAACATAAAAAGAATTGAGAAGTGTTCCCTTCTCTATTTTTTGAAAAACTTTGCAAACAACTGGTATTATTTTTCTATTTTAAATATTTGGTAGAGCTCACATAAAGCCACCTGGACCTGGAATTTTTTTAGTGGAAAGTTTGAAGAATGTTTCAAAGTTTTATTTTGAATTAATTATATATTTACAAGAAATTGCAAAGACAGTACAGAGAGGTTCTGTGTAGCCGTCATCCAGCTTCCCATATTGGTCACATCTTCTTACTTAATTATAGTACAGTGTCAATACCAGGAAATTGACATTGCTTACACAGTGTGCAGCATAGTACTGTGTAATTTTGTCACATGTGTATATTTGTGTAACTACTACTGTAATCAAGATACAGAAATATCCTATCATTACAAAAATCTCCCCTGTGCTGCCCCTTTGTAGTCAAAACCTGCCCTCTCCCTGTCTACATCCATACCCCATGACAATCACTAATCTCCTTTTATGGCCCTTTATTCTCCCCTACTTATAATTATCTTAAATATTTCCTCTATATAAATTGAGAATTACTTCAAGGAGTATTGAAATATTTGTTTTAACTTTCAAATATAACTTAGAAGACTCAGTATAAAAAAGTAAGTCTATTGTATTTAGCCATATTCTTACTCTTGCTGTTGTTTTCTTTTCCTTCCTGATGTTCCAATATTCCATTTTTTATCATTTCAATTCTGTTTGAAGAACTTCCTTTAGCCATTCTTTTAAGATAAATCTACTGACAACAGATTCTCTTACTTTACTTTTATCTGAGAATATCTTGATTTCTCCTTAATTGTTGAAGGGTACTTCACTGGATATAGGATTCTGGACTGATAATTTTCTTTTTTCTGCTCTTGAAAAATGTCCATTTCCTTCTGGCTTCCATGGTTTCTAGTAATAAATCTGCTGTCATTTGAATTGGTTGTTGTTGTTTTTTTTTCCTCCACCTTTAGGTAATGTTTAATTTCCCTTCTCCTTTCAAGATTTTTTTCTTTGTATTTAGATTTTAGAACTTTGACTATAATATGTCTTGGGACAGATTTCTCTGGGTCTATTCTGTTTGCGGTTCACTCAGAATCTTGAATCTGTAAGTTTATGTCTTTTACCCATATTGGAAGCATTTCAGCCATTGTTTCTTTGAAAATTTTTTCAGCCTCACCCTCTTTCTCCTCTTCTTCCAGGACTCCAGTGACATGGATATTAGAGCTTTTGTTATGATCTCTGAAGCTCTGTTCATTTTTTTTCCTAGCTCATTTTCTCTTAGTGTTTCAGATTAGGTAGTTACTTTCATTCTGTTAGCAAGTTCACTGATTCTTTCCTCTGTTCTCTCCATTTTGCTGTTGAGTCTATCCAATTAGTTCTTATTTGAGCTATTGTGATTTTCAACTCTAGCATTTCTGTTTGGTTATCACTATGTTCTATTTATCTATTGAGACTTTCTCTTTCTTTGCTAAGGATTTCTACTTTTTCCACTTGTTTTCTCATGTTAGTTATTGCACATTGAATAATTTTCAATGCTTCAAAATCCTTCTCAGATAACATCTCTGTCATCTCAATGACACCTTTAGATTGTTTGTTTTCATTCAGGTTGATATTTCCCTGTTTGTTGGTGAGTGATTATACACTGAAACTTGGACATATTTGGTATTTTATGAGAATCTCCACCATATTAAATTTTCTGTTTTAGCTGTTCTCCTCTGACTCCATTCTGATAGGGGCAGGAGTTGAGGAATAATGCCCATTATTTCCAGGGAAAGATGGAAGTCCAGTTTCCCAAAATGACAACTGAGTTGAGAATACCACCTCCCCACAATGCCTTCACTAATGCCATTCTGCCTGGGAAGAGTAGGAGGGCTTTGTTACTTCCCCCCATGTGGCTTCCATTTATGCATCAGGGGAGATGGCCTCATTACCACTGGGTGATAGTTAATGTCTATCTCTGGGCCTCTGACACTAACCCCACAGGGGATGGGAGGAGTAGTACTACCTGGTGGGTAAGGAGGTCCATGCTCCCCATGTGATATCCACCAACACTGTAAGAGTGGGCCTCATTATCACTTCATGGATATCAAAATCCAGGTCCCTTCTTGGCTTTCTCTGACATCACTGTAATAGGTGAGGTGAGGTACCTCTTTCCAACCTGGCATGGTTTAGTTCTTCACTCAACTTCTGCTGGTAGGAGTAAGTCTTTTGGGTTTTTTTTCTGTGATGTTAGGCTGGAGTAAAGTGGATATTGTCTAAACATTTTTTTTTTTTCTTCTCTATAACCAGGTTTCCCCTTTATTGCTTTTGCCTAGAGTGAGCTGGCTTTTGTTGGGATTCTTTTTGCTCTGTACCTTTTGGTATTTTTGGCTTGCTGGCTTCTTTGGCACTAAGTCTGGGATATAAGAGGCAAAAAGAAAATCCAGGAAACTTCTTATTACCATGTCATTTCTCAGGGCCTGAGTTCCTTAGCTTGTCTGTTTTCATCTCTCCATCTTTCAGGGTCATCTTATCTTCATTTTATATATAATATCCAGAGTTTTTAGTTGTGCTTAGTGGAAATAATAGGAAAGAGTATTTCTAGCTCTGTATTTCCAGAAGTGGAATGTAAAGTTTTTAATTATGAATTCAGTTTTGTTAAATCAGTATAATGTTACTCAGGTTTTCTGTTTCTTGAGTCAGCCATTGTAATTTGTGTATTTCAAGGAATTTGACCACATCATTTACATCAAATTTATTGATATATGATTCTTCATAATATTCCTTCCTTATGCCTAACAGCTCTGTAGTGTATATATAGCACATCTTCTTTATCCATTCGTCTGTTAATGGACACTTAGTTTGTTTTCATATCTTGGCAATTTTAAATAATGCTGCTATGAACATTGGGGGTGCATATATTTTTTCAAATTAGTGTTTTTGTTTTTGTTTTGGGGTATATACCCAGGAGTGGAATTGCTAGGTCATATGGTAGTTCATTTTCAAATTTTTTGATAAGTCTCCATACTGTTTTCCACAGTGACTGCATGAATTTATATTCCCACCAACAGTGTACAAGGGTTCCCTTTTCTCTGCATCCTCACCAACATTTGTTTTTTTTTGTTCTTTTTGATGATAGTCATTCTGACAGATGTGAGGTGATATCTTGTGGTTTTGATTTACATTACTCTGATGATTAATGATGTTGAGCATCTTTTCATGTGCCTATTGGCCATCTGTGTATCTTCTTTGAAAAATGTCTATTTAGGTTTTCTGCTCATTTTTTAAATTGAGTTGTTTGGTTTTTTGATGTTGTTGTATGAGCTATTTATATATTTTGGATATTAACCCCTTATCGGTCATATCATTTGCAAATATTTTCTCCCATTCAGTAGGTTGTCTTTTTGTTTTGTCAATAGTTTTCTTTGCTGTGCAAAACATTTAAATTTAATTAGGTCCAATTTCTTTATTTTTCCTTTTATTTTCTTTGCTTTAGGAGACAGATCCAAAACAATACTATGATTTATGTCAGAGTGTTCTGCCTATGTTTTCCTCCAGGAGTTTTATAGTATCCAATCTTACATTTAGGTCTTTAATCCATTTTGAGTTCATTTTTGTACATGGTGTTAGAGAATGTTCTAATTTAATTCTTTTACATGTAGCTGTCCAGTTTTCCCAGCACCACTTGTTGAAGAGACTGTCTTTTCTCCATTGTATATTCTTGCCTCCTTGGTCATAGATTAATCATGGGTTTCCTTCTGGGCTCTCTATTCTGTTTCATTGATCTATTTGTCTGTTTTTGTGCCAGTACCATACTGTTTTGATTACTGTAGCTTTGTAGGATAGTCTAAACTCAGGAATTATGGCTCTTCCAGCTCTGTTCTTCTTTCTAAAGATTGTTTTGGCTATTCAGGGTCTTCTATGTTTCCATACAGATTTTAAAATTATTTGTTTTAGTTCTGTGAAAAATATCATTGATATTTTGACAGGGATTGTATTGAATCTGTCACTTCTCTCTCTCTCTCACTCTTATATCTTTATTGGAGTATAATTGCTTTACAATGTTGTGTTAGTTTCTGCTGTACAACAAAGTAAATCAGCTATATGTATACATATATCCCCATATCCCCTCCCTCTTGAGCCTGCCTCCCACCCTCCCTATCCCACCTCTTTAGGTTGTCACAAAGCATCGAGCTGATCTCCCTGTGCTATGCAGCAGCTTCCCACTACCCATCCATTTTATATGTGGTAGTGAATATATGTCAATGCTGCTCTCTCACTTCTTCCCAGCTTCCCCTTCCCCCCATGTCCTCAAGTCCATTCTCTACATCTGCATCTTTATTCCTGCCCTGCCACTAGCTTCATCAGTACCATTTTTTTAGATTCCATATATGTGCATTAGCATCTGATATTTGTTTTTCTCTTCCTGACTTACTTCATTCTGTATGACAGACTCTAGGTCCATCCACCTCATTACAAATAACTCAATTTCGTTACTTTTTATGGCTAATATTCATTGTATATATGTGCCACATCTTCTTTATCCATTTATCTGTAGATGGACATTTAGGTTGCTTCCATGTCCTGGCTATTGTAAATAGTGCTGCAGTGAACATTGTGGTACATGTATCTTTTTGAATTATGGTTTTCTCTGGGTATATGCCCAGTAGTGGGCTTGCTGGGTCATATGGTAGTTCTGTTTTTCATTTTTCAAGGAATCTCCATACTGTTCTCCATAGTGGCTGTATCAATTTACATTCCTACCAACAGTGCAAAAGGGTTCCCTTTTCTCCACACCCTCTCCAGCATTTATTGTTTGTAGATTTTTTGATGATGGCCATTCTGACTGGTGTGAGGTGATACCTCAGTGTGGTTTTGATTTGCATTTCTCTAATGATTAGTGATGTTGAGCATCTTTTCATGTGTTTGTTGGCAATCTGTATGTCTACTTTGGAGAAATGTCTATTTAGGTCTTCCACCCAGTTTTGGATTGGGTGGTTTGTTTTTTTGATATTGAGCTGCATGAGCTGCTTGTATATTTTAGAGATTAATCCTTTGTCTGTTGTTTAATTTGCATATATTTTCTCCCATTCTGAGGGTTGTCTTTTCGTTTTGTTTATGGTTTCCTTTCTGTACAAAAGCTTTTAAGTTTCATTAGGTTCCATTTGTTTATTTTTGATTTTATTTCCATTACTCTAGGAGGTGGGTCAAAAAGGATCTTGCTGTGATTTATGTCATATAATGTTCTGCCTATGTTTTCCTCCAAGAGTTTTACAGTGTCTGGCCTTACATTTAGGTCTTTGATCCATTTTGAGTTTATTTTTGTGTATGGTGTTAGGAGGTGTTCTAATTTCATTCTTTTATATGTACCTGTCCAGTTTTCCCAGCACCACTTATGGAAGGGGCTGTCTTTTCTCCATTGTGTATTCTTGCCTCGTTTGTCAAAGATAAGGTGACCGTATGTGTGTGGGTTTATCTCTGGGCTTTCTACCCTGTGCCATTGATCTATATTTCTGTTTCTGTGCCAGTACCATACACTGTTTGCAGATGACATGATACTATACATAGAAAACCCTAAAGATGCCCCCAGAAAACTACTAGAGCTGATCAATGAATTTGGTAAAGTAGCAGGATACAAAATTAATGCACAGAAATCTCTTGCATTCCTATACACTAACAATGAAAAATCAGAAAGACAAATTACAGAAACACTCCCATTTACCACTGCAACAAAAAGAATAAAATACCTAGGAGTAAACCTACCTAAGGAGGCAAAAGACCTGTATGCAGAGAACTATAAGACACTGATGAAAGAAATCAAAGATGATACAAACAGATTAAGAGATATACTATGTTCTTGGATTGGAAGAATCAACATTGTGAAAATGACTATACTACCCAGAGCAATCTACAGATTCAGGGCAATCCCTATCCAATTACCAATGGCATTTTTCACAGAACTAGAACAAAAAATTTTACAATTTGTATGGAAACACAAAAGACCCCGAATAGCCAAAGCAATCTTGAGAAAGAAAAACGGAGCTGGAGGTATAAGGCTCCCTGACTTCAGACTATACTACAAAACTACAGTAATCAAGACAGTATCAGTTATCTCTTGATAGATTTCTCCAAGTTCAAGTTCATTTGAGTTTACAGATGGGAATCTGAAAACCAAGATTTATTGCTAAACTAGCAAAAACAAAGAACCTAGTCTTTCTTCCTTTTTCCCTTCTATTTTCTCTCTAATCATTTCTTTAGGACAACAGTGACTCTCTTCCATTGTGCGTAGTTGACTTGTTACTCTGCTTCTAGATTAGCAATGGTAAATACACTAGATGAGTGCCACCACTCCTCCCTTCCATCCCCATGCACACATTGTTCCATGATCACAGCCT
Source organism: Balaenoptera ricei (assembly GCF_028023285.1). Taxonomy (NCBI): domain Eukaryota; kingdom Metazoa; phylum Chordata; class Mammalia; order Artiodactyla; family Balaenopteridae; genus Balaenoptera; species Balaenoptera ricei. The sequence continues at coordinate 70,870,856 of NC_082647.1, forward strand.
CTTTTGACGTTGGGGAGAAGCCCTCTAGCTCTGAGCAACATCTCCATCATCAAGAAAACTGGGGTGCCTAGATCCACTCAGCTATTCTCAAGTATTCATTGCCTTTTGCGATTTGCATTAGCATTTCAAGGGCTCCATAATCACCAGAAGATACTCCTGGGGTACAATAATTCTCAAAGTCTCTATTTTAAGATTCTGATTATTTAGGATCTAAGTTATTGGGGAAGGATGTTTATGAAAGATACTGTAAAGTAGAACAGGGTTTAAACTGTGTTAACTTTGGTAAATATTACTGTCTGAGCTGAAATTAAGATGTTTCCTTTACTACTCTGATGATGCTGGCTTGTGTCATGAAGTAAATAAAAATTATGAGTCCGAAAGCCAGAGTGGTTTCAGTCTCCACTATGTTACTCCAACAATTTCTGAGAAGCCAAGACTATTTACTATGAAGAACTGTAGAACTGGTTTTAGAACCAGAGAATTGTAGAACATTTCCCAAAGCATTGTCCTAAAGTGTTAAAATGTATGATGTAACATATACCATAGGCTATGGGTACAGAAGAAGCCAGAACCTGCTCTGTGATTCTGGAATCCTGGTATCTTCATGAATATAAAGTATGTGGATGGGGTCTCTGTGCTAACGATGAAGCTGCAGCTGCAATAGGCTCAGCCTCACCCCAAGGTTTGCTGGAAGAACATGGGGTGCGTAGTTGTCTCCTGTGGTCTAGATGTGGGCTTTACCGATGGGGACATCTTGTGTTCAAAAAAAGCTGCCTGCAGGGGAGCAGCTGTGCACCGGGAGAAAAACCCAACACTTCAGGGTTGAGGAAAGAGTTGGGAGTGATAACCCAGCACGGAGAAGCACCTGCCTTAGTCGAGGGAACTTCAGAGAAGTCTCCAGTGAGAAGCCCCTCTGAAGAGCCTACATCCGTGTCCTTGCAAGAGAGTTAGCCCTGAACTTCTGCCAGACCCGGAGTGTGGGAAGCCAACTGAAAATAGTCCCAGTTCAAGTGAAATATTTCCCAACCATTTTCTATACTTGGCTCTGCCTCATCTTGTCCGTATATTTCTCCCTCCCGCATGCTCACCCATCTCAGAAGGAAGAAGAAACTAGCTAGGAAACAGGGAGGAGACAGGAGGGAGAGATGTGCCTGAGGGAGAAAGAGAATCCAGCTGTGCTTTTTTCCCCCAGTGTGGGCTTCTCCTGAAGCTAGCCTGAGCCAGGGGAAGGGCGAAGACTGTGATGTTTAATCAAAAGAGTTTTGATTAATATTTTGAATTCAAAGTTTAATTTTTGAAATGAGTCTGTAGGCAACCTCCAAGTGTATATGCAGAACTGCGTTATCACCTAAGAGTGAGCAGAAACGGCACGGAACCTGCTGGTTTTCCAGGAGCAAAGAAGCGTTATCCCCACTGACTACATGTTAAAGTGTGAGAGGAGCCCAAAATACAGTTGTGTTTTGAATGCGGCATGATTTATGCTTGGTCAACATACCAGAAATAGTATCGAAAGGAAGAAAACTGCTGGGCTCTGAGGCTGGCATGGAGAGATCAGTGTGAGGGCTGAATAAATCAGAAGCTGTGCTTTTGTGTGCCGGGCTCTCCGGGAGCCCTTGTCCTCGAGTTCCTCCCAAGCAATTTGTGTGATCTGTCAGGCATAGAAGGGCCTTACTGTCCTGGAAAAGCCCAAGAGTGTTTTCTCACATCTCAGATCTGTCCTGATTTGCTCCTGAAAAGGTATATGTCAAGAGCCAGTGTTTAGGTACAGCTTCTGATAAAGGGAGTCGTTTGGTTTTTGTGTTATAGCAGGGAAATGAGAGAAACCACAGGCTCTGGTCTAGCTCACTAGGGTCCATCCCAGGCGCCTGGGGAGAAAACCTTACTCAATTTATTACAATAGTGTTCATGACCCTGGAGTGTCCTTTCTTGTCCCGAGAGGTGATGGCATTAAGTGACTGAATGGGCTATGGAGTACTAGCGTGTAAGTCCCTAATTTATCTTCACTTCAGACATGACTAACAATTTTTTTTAGATTGAAGGATAAACTCTCTTGCTGTGTTGAATTTATTTTTATCAGATAACCTTTATAATCAACACATAGCATTTGTCTATTAGAAAAACGTAGAATCTTTATGCCTGTCCCTTGCTTGCTTTTTCTTCAACTTTGGCATTACCTATCTAACTTTGTACTCAATAGTGTCACAACAGGCAAATTACTGGTTTTTCCCTTTCACAGTTCAGAAAAATATCTGATCATGAAAAGGTCAAATTTTAAGTATGCAAACAACCTACTTCTTTCTCTTTTCTTCAGTACTGGACAGACTGTCTCATTAACTCAGCTCCTTTCTGCTCACACACTCAGTGGAGTTTGCATTATTTCTCTTTCAGGTTGCCTTTTATTTTGAATGCTGTTCAAGGTTTTTGTTCCCTTTGACTCAGTGGGATATCACTTTTCATTCTTTATTTTCTCAAAACAGAAATGGGGTCAGACTTGTTTTAAGCTTTGAATGGATTCTGGATACAAGCAGGATTTAGGAGTTAAATTAGCTTTTTAAATGGTTTGAATTAGGGTCATTTGTGTGTTTGGTGGTTTAAGATGACCTGACTGTATATTCATCTAGCAAGCCTGTCTTTGAGATGTCTTTTCCACAGTGTTGGCAATACTATAGCACTGTGGCACTATGTGTGACATGGGGGCAATGTGCTTAAGGACATGCACTTTGAAAGGGCGAGACCTCGCTTTGAACCCTTTTTCTATCTCTTACAAGCAGTGTGTGCCTTGGGCAAAGAATGTAACTTACCTAAGCCTCAGTTTTCTCCTTTTTAAAATGGAAATGACACACTTTCAGTTTGTTAAGATTAAGTAAGAAACTTATGTGAAGACCCACTAAAGTGCCTACCCCGTAGAAAATACCCAATCCATGTTAGTTAATACTACTAATAATAATGTTTGAAAGGCCCTTTCTGTGTATCAATTTAATTAAATTTCTTAGGATTTTAGAACTTTGGAGGTAGCTTGCTAATACCAAGAGTGATAAAGCATGACAATGACAAAAAATTATTCCAAGCATGACACTGACAAGAAATTAATAACTTATTCCAAATTTCCTGTATAATAAAGGGATTAAAGAAAGTGGCCATTGTCACCTTTTTAATTTCAGTAAAGTAATATGTTGGCAGCGCCATCTGCTGATCAAAAAAACACTTCTGGAATATTTTGTGAAGCAAGAAATGTAATTCCGTCTTCTTTTGCATCTTTTTCAACAAGGGTGGGCCAATCTGTCATTTTCTTCACTTGGGAAATTTAATTTTATAGAAGAGCTTGATAACATATAGCTATAACATTCTTTTGAAGTATCAGTCACTGTCTGTAAGAAAATGATTCTCTAATGGTGTCAACATTAACTTCTTAATCCACTCAGTGACTGACTCTCATTACGAAGGGATTGAAGGGGGGCAGAATTTACCACCCCAAAATTTGCCTCCTTGGCACAAGGATTATTTTAGCCTGGTTACTTATAAGAAACAACAGACAAGGGAGAAGCTATGAAAACCAAGTAGAAATTACCCTTTTGTAAGAGACATTTACATTTATAAGGGTGTCTCCTTCTCTGTACCTGGAAGAGAAGAATGACTATATCTCCAGAAACTCTTCTCTATGGAGAAGGCACAGACTTAGATCTGCATGACAACCTAACCCTTGTCGATTGTGCTTTTCATGGTAACCTCCCCTAACTGGCCTCCCTGTGCCCATCCATATATCTTTCTTTAGCCTTTAGTTGGAGAAGGTACTTAAGGTGATGGCTTGGGCCATTTCTGGGAGCTGCTCAGTTTTTCTGGGTCTCTCCCATGCATCCAGGAGGCATATATGTTATTAAACTTCTGTTGTTTTTCTCCTGTTAATCTGTCTTTTGTTGGAGGTCGGGGGGTGGGGGGTGTCTAAGACAAGAACCTAGAAGGGTAGAGGGAAAATGATTTTTCCTCCCCTACGTGATCAATTTCTTTATTTTAAGGTATCTTGATCTCATATTAAAATTAGAAACAAAAGGTCTGTGTGAACCTGAATTTTGTATGGCTTTTCCTGCTCACCCAGAGGCTAGTCCGGGATCAGATTACTCTGGCCAGATGCCATTGATTAGCTTTCTACTCTTTTTTACAAAACAAACTATACGTCGACAACAGATTTTAGGCTGACAACAGAAGCCCATGTGGTAGGAGTCCTGGGTCCGATTCTGAGAAATCGTATAGATGTTTGTGTTATACATCGTAGACTGGACCCTTGATAGTGAATGAATAACCCGAGGCCCAAAGCCACTTGGATCCAGAGCAAGATTTGGGGTGTCTGCCAGCATAACCATAAGTTGAAGTGAATATCTATAAAATGTGGCAAATAAGTGAATGTTACATGAAATACATTGTCCAATAATCTTTATTGTAAAGTTCACATGACATTCATCATTGTAATTATTTTAAAATGTACACTTCCACAGCGTTTAGTACATTCACAATGTCATGTAACCATCCCCACTATTGAGCTCCAGAATATTTTCATCACCCCCAAAGGAAACTCAGTACCCATTGAGCAGTTACTCCCATTTCTCCACAACACCTAACAACCACTAATCTGCTTTCTGTCTCTGTGGATTTGTCTACTATGGGAATTTCATACAAACGGAATCATACAACATGTCGCCTTTTGTGTCTGGCTCCTTTCACTTAGCATAATGTATTCTAGGTTCATCCTTGTTATGGCATGTATCAGTTCTTCATTTTTATCAATTAATAATATTCCATTGTACATATAGACCAAAATTTGTTTTCCTATTCATCCACTGATGGACATTTGTGTTGTTTCTACCTTTTAGTTATTGTGAATAGTGCCACCGTAAATGTTCATGTATAAGTTATTGTTTGAAAACCTGTTTTTTAGGTTCTTTTGTTTACATACCTAGAAGTGGAATTGCTGGGTCATATTGTAATTCTCTTTAACATACTGAAGAACCACCAAACGGTTTTCTGTGATGGTTGTGCCATTTTACATTCCACCAGCAGTGTAGGAGGGTTCCAATTTCGCTACATCTTCACCAACACCTTTTTGAGTATAGCTGTCCTAATGGGTGTGAAGTAGTATCTCATTCTAGTTTTGATTTTGCATTTTTCGAATGACATTGAGCAATTTTTCAAGTGCTTTTTGGCCATTTGTGTATTTTCTGTGAAGAAATGTCAAGTCCTTTGCCCTCAGTGATCTTTTCAAAGGATGAGACTAGGGCAGAGAGAATTGTGATTAGGCTCTTTAAGGTTGTAAAGGACAGAACCTACTCAGGTCATCTCAGGTAGGGTGTGGTAATTGCAAGGCTACATGGGGAAAGAAGGAAGCCCAAGAGCCAAGCTCAGCAGCAGTCCAGGTCTCCTGAAGAACTGGGATGCAGTTTACTATTATTCAGCCATTCAACCGTTATTTGAGGGCCCCAGCCCTTCCCCACAGAGGGCCATTTCAGGCACTGGGAACCATGGTGAAGTGTGAAAATCTGGTCCCCGGAGTTTGGTGTCCACTGCTTCCTCTTCTCCTCACTCTGTCCTTTTTATCCCTCAGCTTTTCTCTCCTTGTTCCCTTTCTCTCTGTTTTTCCACTCCTGTTCTTTTCCTTTTCCTTTTCCTGCTTTCTTGGTGTCTTGCGCTCAAAACTCCCAGGGAGAGAATCTGATTCCTTTGCTCGGTCACCATCCATACTGGAGCATCTCCCTGGGCGGACCCCTCACCCCAGGCTTCCTCGTAGCCTTGGGCCTCCTTTAGTGTAACTACAGGTGGTCCCATCAGTTGTGGCTAGGCCAGTGGACACCAAATTCTAGGGACCAGGTTGTCACACTTCTCCAAAACATATAGGCAAATTTTTGCACCGTGAGCTTCTCAAATCCTCACTTGTTCACCAGTCCCCAAGATGAAAAACACTTTACCTGAGGAACTGACTGGGCATTGTGCTCAAAAAGAGACTGAGGGTGTTTCATGGGCTGTTTACTGTAATGTTTCAAACTTTTCAGACATTTACAAGTGGGTCTGGTTTAGTTTTCTTGTTGTTGTGTAACCAGTTACCATACTCTTAGTGGTTTTAAACCACACAGATTTCTTGTCTTACGGTTCTGGAGGTCAGAAGTCTGAGATGGGTTTTCGAGAGTCAAAATCAAGGTGTTGGAAGGCCTGGTTCCTTTGGGAGGCTCCAGGGAGAATCTGTCCTTTGGCTCTTCCAGCTTCTAGAGACTGCCGGGTTCACTGGCTCGAGGCCACATCACTCTGATCTCTGCTTTCATCATCAACGTGCCTTCTTCTCTACCTGATCTGCCTGGGTTCCTCTTGTAAGGACCCTGGTCTTTACATTAGCCCCACCTGGATCATCCAGGACACTCTCCATGTCCCAAGATCCTTGACTTAATCATATATGCGAAGTCCCTACTGCCACATAAGATGACACCCATGGGTTCTGGGGATTAGGTGGTGGCCATCTTTGGGGGAGTTGTTATTCGGTCTACCAGAGAGTCATAGTCAGGCAAAACTAGATCACTTAGACCAAGGGGTTTTAGTCTTTAAAGCATTAAGTGGAAGAGTTTAGGCAAGTGAATGTAATTCCATTTCTGAGGTTTCTTTTAGCACCTTATTTGCCAGACTGTGGTTTGCAAACAAAAGTTTTGCCTTTTAATGTTCACATTTTGGAAGTGAGCCATGAAGGGTCGAACCCAGAGTAAGTACTGTTTGGCAAAATCAAAGAAGTGGCTTACTCACAGGAATTAAGCAGTTCTAAAAGCTATTAGACCACCCCAGGAGTTCTTTATACCTTGTGGATTCATTAATATTTAACAAGTCATCCTGCAGGAGGCAAAGTGCCTTGCTCTAGTTCAGCTTCCTCATGGGTCTCAGAAGTTAACTTTGGAACGAGGTTTGGTTTCGGAAGCAAATCATTTCCCTTTTTTTTTTTTTTTTTTAACTAGATAGCCCAAGCCCTTAAGCCATGAAGAGAGGAGTCAAATTATACAAATCGTATGGCATTCCATAGGTCTTCAACTGGTTAGACCTTTCTACAGCCACTGCCTTGGAGAAGTGGGGTGGAGTGTTATCTACACAAGGGTGATTAAAACACGTCTTTTTCCCCCCTGTTTGTTTTAAATATTTGCCTAGGGAGTATTAGGAAATGTGTTTTACCTGAAATATCTTATAGGTTGAAAGTGTTTCTCTCGTGAAGGACTAATTTTTGTTTCTGCTTATATATGACCCCACCTCGACTCCCCAGAGCTACAGGACTTCTAGACCTATAACTGCTTTTTTAATACACACACACACACCACCTTTCATTTCACTTGGTCACATTTGTCCTCCCCACACCTCCACCTACTTAACCCCAGCCTGGGCATGCAAAACTTTCCTTTATCTCTGCGCTAATAGGAAAAATGGGAGGGGACTTGTTTGGTCTCTAAATCCCTGTCCATTGCAAGCAAATGGGAGCTGGTGGTTTGAGTATGCCTTGTTGTAAAAACCAGCCTTTGTCCTGCTTTCTTCAGCTAAGATCCACATCTCCGAGCAACACAGAATACATACAGTATGGTAGTATGGGTCTGTCCCAAAGCTGAGTTCAAGTTTCCATTTCTGGTAAATGAATCTTTCAGTTTCTATCCTTCCTACTATCTCATCTGAGGTCTCAAGGATATTTAATCAGAGTGTAAGTTCAAGGTGCTGACTTTCTTCACCCTAGCAGTTTCTGTATGATAAGCGTGGCTTCTAACCCGCCCAGCCTGGGAATGGGAATTCAGCTTGAATCCCACCACTTTTCCTCATCCCATTACAGTTTATAAAAGGCGATGGCAGTATGATGGAGGATGCCGAAATTTCTCCCGGAAATAGGCCTAGAGGGTTGCCTCCAACGACTGGCTTCCCCGCCAATTACACAATAGCTTCACTGATACCATAGTTTGGGATCCCATGCGGAGCTTTGAAGCATCAGAAATTTGATATCCTCAGAGCTGGATCTGTCTGAAGGGACTGATTCATAAGCAAGGCTTGCGAAAGACTCATATGTAAAACCAGAATGCCAGTTTATTGTTTTACCATGAAAAAACATTTCATTTCGAATAAGGCAGGTGAAGAGAGTGATCTTTGGAATCAGGCCAGTGGTGCCTCTGGTCTCTAGGCCTTGATTTAGTCAGATGGGAATAAGCATGGCACCTACATAATGGGGTTGCGTGCAGAGTGATGGAGAGAATTCAGGGGAAGTGTTTGGGTGGTTTAAATGGGGTCACCGTTACTATGCTCATTAGTCACACCATTTTACACCTGAGGAAACTGAGGTGGAGTGTACTTGACTAACTACGGAGTGGCAGAGCAGAGCTGGAACCAGGACATCTGATCCTGTTTCTGAAAGGGCTATATAGCCCGGGGTCTCATGGTGAGTTTCCTAAGAGGGTCTTTCCACTGTCCAGGGCTGCCAGCCTGTCATCAGCCTACTTTGCCTTACAAGAAAGTACAAATGTAACTTTCAAACCTAATTATCCATCAGACTGGAAGATGGAGTTCTGAAATTTCCAACTCTTTTGAATCCTTTTGCTACTAAATTTAAATTCTCCCGGCAAGTTGCCTTTTTTATAGACCAAGGTATTTGTCTCAGGTCAGTATTTGTGATTAAAATGACATGTAGCAATTCAGGTCTAAGTTCACTGATAGAATTTCAGACCTCCCTGCTTCTCTCTTATTTCCCGTCTTCTAACTCACAACTCCTCCCAGAAATGTTTCTTTAAAGTATGACTTTTGTGTATTTTATGCCCCTTTTGTTCCTTCTGGTGATGGTATGTAAATAACAACTCCTGACGTAAATAATCTCCTTTTCTGGGCCCACTCTTTCTTTGGAAAAATTTCATCCAAATATCTTTTCCTGTTTATTTGGGGCTCTTAGCCCCTTCAGTTTGGATTCTTCTAGTAGATGATTATTTGAATGTAGAAGGTGGCAGTGGAGGACCGTAGGAAGGAAACTGGGTTAGAATCCAGGAGATTTGGTTCTCTTCCCAGCTCTAGCTTTGCCTGACCTGGGGCAAACCACTTCCCCCCTTTAATGCCAGTTATTTTACTTATTATTTAGGAATGATGTCCACTTTACGCATCTTGCCACAGTCCTGGGAGAAATAAATGAAACACTACAGTGTTTTGAAAATGATAAGTCAATGCAGATTGTTGCAGAGTGAAACAAGCCCAGCCTGTTTCTAGCCCAACAGCTTTCAGCCACTAACAAAACATTTATCTTCTCTGAATCACAGTCTCTTTAACTCTGAGTGGGATGATGCATCACTCTTTTTTGTAAGGCTCAAATGAAAGGGACAAAGGAGCTGAAAGCATCCTGTAAACTGCAGAATACCACATGAATGTAAAGGTGGTGTCCGAGGAGTCCGCTTCTTCCTTCCTCTGTGTCCTCAGGCAAACCAGGCACTTGTTAGGCCTCTAACTCCTTATAGCAGCCTTAGGGAACTTTTAATCACTGTCTATTTAGAAACCTGTTTATATGGACCTATACATATGTATGTATATATATGTATTTTTCTTAATAACAGCAATACTTCAGACCCTTAAATACGGTGCAGGTGTGTTGTGACATGATTTCTTCGACTATAATGACATTTGTTTTTCATTGGTTCATGAAATCTTAATCTTTTGTTGTTGACTTACAGAAGTGATTTCCAGACCACATTCTTTGACCCTAAATTAAAATTCCTAAATATTGAATAAATCCTGACCCATTCAAATTTGTTTTAATTTTGTCTGTCAAAATGGAAATGAGGTGTGAATGGAACGGGCTGAGGATTTGAGGCCCTAGGAGACAGTCTTTTTTTTTTTTATTTACATCTTTATTGGAGTATAATTGTTTTACAACGTCGTGTTAGTAGCCGCTGTATAACAAAGTGAATCAGCAATACGTGTACATATATCCCCATATCCCCTCCCTCTTGCGTCTCCCTCCCACCCTCCCTATCCCACCCCTGTAGGTGGTCACAAAGCACCGAGCTGATCTCCCTGTGCTATGCGGCTGCATCCCAATAGCTATCTATTTTACATTTGGTAGTGTATATATGTCCGTGCCACTCTCTCATTTCGTCCCAGCTTACCCTTCCCCCTCCCCATGTCCTCAAGTCCATTCTCTACGTCTGCGTCTTTATTCCTGTCCTGCCCCTAGGTTCATCAGAACCATTTTTTCTTTTTTTTTTAGATTCCATATATATGTGTTAGCATGCGGTGTTTGTTTTTCTCTTTCTGACTTCACTCTGTATGACAGACTCTAGGTCCATCCACTCACTACAAATAACTCAGTTTCATTTCTGTTTATGGCTGAGTAATATTCCATTGTATATATGTGCCACATCTTCTTTATCCATTCATCTGTTCATGGACTCTTAGGTTGCTTCCATGTCCTGGCTATTGTAAACAGAGCTGCAATGAACATTGTGGTACATGTCTCTTTTTGAATTATGGTTTTCTCAGGGTATATGCCCAGCAGTGGGATTGCTGGGTCGTATGGTAGTTCTATTTTTAGTTTTTTAAGGAACCTCCATACTGTTCTCCATAGTGGCTGTATCAATTTTACATTCCCACCAACAGTGCAAGAGGGTTCCCTTTTCTAGGAGACAGTCTTTGAGGTGTTGCTTTCAAGTCAACACTTTTCACCTAAAGCCACCCAGAGTGCCCCACCCCTCCTCCCCACAGGACAGACACAGTTTATGTCTGTAACCAGAGAAGGGGATGACAGTATTGTATTGTTCCTTGAGTATCATCTTCTCCAGGGCAGAGGCTACATTTTCTAGTGCGTCCAAACCTGGATTTTGGATAGTTAAAAAGAAAAAAACATCAGACAAGGTGTCAGGTGAAAAATGTTTAAACCTTATGTGCATCCGCATTTGGGATGAGAAACATTATAATGTGAAACCGAGAACACGCAGTTTATCTCCCTCCAGTTTCTAGGTTAAAGTTGCTCAGCGCAGGTGGGTTATGCCCCAGGAACCGATATGGATGTGTTTCTACATCTGTTTGAAGGGGGCCAGCCTGCATCAGTAGGGGGGTGAGAGCCCTTCCAAAGTGTCGGGCTCATTTTCAGTCCCCTTCCATCCTTGTACCTACTTCTGATAGTACAGTGGGTGACCAAACAGCACTCCTTAGTGCCACATTTGGGACTTCAAACCCCAGCAATGATTTCTATTCACTGGTTTAAGTTTGAGGAAGCCTAACAAATGGATTCTGAGTCATTGACTCTCAAAAGATATGCTTGCATTGTACAACACAGGGAATAGAGCCAGTATTTTGTGATAGCTGTAAATAGAGTGTAACCTTTAAAATTGTATAAAAAATTTAAAGAAATATAGATATTCTCCATGTAAACTGGTCAGGTCTTTGGTTGGAACCTCGTAAGCAAGTGACATCTTGGGAGGTTTGTAAGATCTGCACAGGCCACTTGGTGGTGCTCATGACAGGGCAACTCTCTCTTCTTTAATAATAATAAAAAAAAAAAGACACACATCTTCACAGCTGTGACATTTTAGTTCTGCTTTACCGAACAGAAAGCGGTTCAGTTCCAAATCTGATCCTAAATTCAAAACCACAGTGTACTCTAAAACATTGAACATTCCTGAGAAAACAGTTTGAGGTGGAGTTCGTCTGTACTGTTACAGAATGATCTTCTGTCCACACCCTATTCTCACAGAGAATTAGAAATAACAACCTGTGGCTAAAAGGTATTTTAACCTGTGAAGCTCAAGCAAACCATAACTAGAATTCTAAGGACCTTGTCTAGTTAGAAAAATGGTCAAAATATTAAAGAATAAAGTTCACGAGGAACAAAGAGTATTCCCTTCCGCACTCAATAAATCTGACCGCGGCAAGGATTCAGAAATCCACAGGCAGACTCTCTGTCTTGCATGAGGTCAACCTCATGCACAAAATGAGCACAACCAGGAAGTTTTTCTAAAAAGAGTTTTGATTTATTTATAAGTAAATATTGGGCACCAGGATTCAGATATTATGTGTGCATCTAGACACACCCATAGAAGCTATTTGCCGATTCCGTATCTGTCTCTGTATTGTACAGTTGAAGAAAATGAGAGACTTCACCACCACCCCACGCAGCACATTTTCTATCAACTCTCCATGAAAATCGAATTCCTTCCTCACAAAGAAGCAAAGTGATATTTTTACAAAGCCAGATAAAACCCCCAATAAATGGCTTCTTAATGACCAAGTCCACACTTCCTATCAGGCCAACGTAGCATGGCTTCTGCCTATTTCTCCTCCCTCCTCTCTCAGGATGCTTCTCTTTATTCTTTGGGCTCCAGATTCCCTGGTTTTCCCACATCCTTCTGGCCGCAGGACAAAAGCGCATGCCCTTCTCCCTTCCTGGAAAACCCTGCCCCGCTTCCTCTTCATCCTACCGTTCTCAGGTAAAATGTAGTGTCCTCAGAGAGGCCTTCCCCTTTGACCTTATCTTAAGTGGTTTCCCTGTTATTTTCAGATGTTTGTTTTTGTTTTTTCTTCCCCCAGAACATTTATCCACTTAACAAAGCTTGTAATTATTTCCGTCGTTGTGTTTACTTATTTTTAAAGGAAATTTCGTCTCAGTCTGTCTGGGTTCAATTGTGGCTCTACATATTGTGAATTGTGGACCTTGACTCGTCATGTGACTTCTCTACACCTCCACTTCCTCATCTGTAAAGTGGGCATGATATATATATATATATATATATATATATATATATATATATATATTTTAAAATTTTTTATTTATTTTTGGCTGTGTTGGGTCTTCGTTTCTGTGCAAGGGCTTTCTCTAGTTGTGGCGAGCGGGGGCCACTCTTCATCGCTGTGCGCGGGCCTCTCACTGTCGCGGCCTCTCTTGTTGCGGAGCACAGGCTCCAGACGCGCAGGCTCAGTAATTGTGGCTCACGGGCCCAGCTGCTCCACGGCATGTGGGATCTTCCCAGACCAGGGCTCGAACCCGTGTCCCCTGCATTGGCAGGCAGATTCTCAACCACTGCGCCACCAGGGAAGCCCCAGCATGATATATATATTTTTAAAGTCTTTATTGAATTTGTTACAATATTGCTTCTGTTTTAATGTTTTGGTGTTTTGGCTGCAAGGCATGCGGGATCTTAGCTCCCCAGCCAGGAATCAAACCCGCACCCCTTGCATTGGAAGGTAAAGTCTTAACCACTGGACCGCCAGGGAAGTCCCTGGGCATGATATTTACCTCTTAGGGCTGTCATGAAGAATAAACATGTTAATACATGTGAAGTGTGTAGAACAGTACCTGGCACATAACAAGGCCTCAGTGTTTGTCAGTGATTGTTAGTGCTATCATAATCACCATCTCTGGCTGGTGGAACATTCTTCCCCTGCCAACTGTGCTCTTTTCTCTTTCCCTTCCTTCAGGGAGGGGTTGATTCCCAGACCATCCTATATAAATTCATCCCAGACCACTCAGGATTCCCTTTCCTGTCCCACTGCCCTGTTTATTTATCTTCATAGCATTTTAAAACATTTCATATATTTACCTTTTTATTGATGATATCTCTTTCTTACTATAAGTACCACGAAAGCAAGGAATTTGTTCTGTTCACGGCTGTGTTTCAGGGGGCCATAGAGGCAATTATTAGGCGCTCAGTGAATAGCTGTTGCGTGAGTGAATAATTGAGAATTTATTACTATCCTCATCTGTCTCCCTCTTTAACAAGTAAGTAGGGATTGTGTCTGCTTTGCTTACATGTAAGTACCTGGCATGAATCCCAGTACCCAGCAAAAAGTGCTCTGCAAATGTTTGTTAACAGAATGGATTAAAAAATGTGAAAACAATATTTTGAGGCTTTGCCAAAATCATAGACATAGGAAATCTTAGCAATAAATACATTAGTAATTATTACCCTTTCATCTCTTGGTGGTAATTGAGATGTTTTGTCAAATCAGCTTTTTAAAGAACTTCATTAATCTTAAAATCCTATCACCTAAATTTTATTTTCTTACATTCCCTTTCAGTCCAATTTGTATACACCCAGAGGCAGTCCCACTCTCTTTTTTTTACTCACTTGGATGAGAAGATGACACTATGTATATAGTACTTAGCATATCATGATCTAATCACATTAGTTTTACCAAGAATTTGGTGCAATTCACATACCTACGTCCTTTTTTTCTCTCCCCCTTAGTTTTTTTAAATCTCTCAACTAGATTCAATCTAAGTAATAAGTTCAGTCAGTGGACATCTATTGAACATCAAGCATTTAATTGTAAAGATGCCTTTACAAGTAAGATATAATGTTCTCCATCATCCATTGTAAGGGATACCAATAACACCAAACAAACACCATTTCCCTCTACGTCATAAAGGCTGATGGTCCAGAAATGGAAGACACATCCTTTGCCCCCAGAATCTACAATCTACAAGTCTATTGGTGGGATTTTAGAAATCTGTCCAAAGAGAGTTAAATATGTAAAGAAGAACACATAAGAGGTTAAAAGTGGGCAGAGAAAGTGGATGCTGTACATTCAGAAGAGGAAGAAGTCCACCAATTCCCTGGGCCAAAGGATGCCAGCTACAAACAGAGTTTGCCAGCATTTGATGTTTGTGTTTTGCTATCTGATTCCACAAATTCCAGAACTTCTTTTTATAAATGAGATGATACTACTTTCCTAATCTGCTCTTTAAATTCCTTGAAGAATTAATGCTTTTCCTAACTTTGCTGCATATAGCATTTTGACTGTCCAGGCTAGTTTGAAATCTTATTCATGAATTCCCTATCTGCTCTTTCAGATATTCTTTCCCAGCATGGTTTTCTTCTTTAATTCTCACTGTCAGAGAGAGCTGACAGTGTTATAGAAACTTCTTTCCAGTAATTTCTTATTACCCACCTCTCTCTCTCACCTTTATTCCAAGCCCTCTCTTGTCATCCTAGATGTGAGTTTACTTCTACCTTCCTTATTTGAAGTGTTTTATTCCAAATCCCATCCTTATTTTTTTCTGTAAAGGCCTTGATCTGACTGACATAACCTATTTTACTGTTACTAGAGTGAAACATCATAAGACAATAATTCAGCCATTCTCCAGTGAACCCTGTAACTACTAAGAAATATAATATTGACACCCTTATTAAACTGGTTGCATGAGAGAGAGGAAGGTTTTTGGAGTTTATTTTTCTTTCCCCCCAAAACCCTTCAATTCATTTAGCAATCTCAATATTAAATAATCATTGTTTTCTGATTTTAACATTACTTTCAGAATGCTTTATATTTGCCATGGACAAGATTTAGAATAATAAGAATAAGAGTAATAAAACTATCCAGTGATATGACAGAAGCAAAAAATTTTTACATAAAATTAAAATATTTTCTAAAATGTTCTATAATAAATATGTATATTTAAAATTTAAATAATAGTATTGACATTTTTTAAGGTATAGATTGAGATGGCAAATGCATTAGTTTTCTGCTTTAGTTGAGTTTACTTTTTTTTTTTATATTTAACTATGTCATAGAATATATTTCAGAGTAGGCTTAGAATCTGTTTTTTGTTTTTTGTTTTTTTCACACACACACACTGTGTTTTATTTTTACAAGAGATAAATAAACTGACACCAAGCATTGTAAATGGATGACCACAACAAAAGCAACAATGATTGCAGTTAGAAACACACTCATACTATGTCATAATATTGACATTCAGTCCAGTAATCCTCCACTGTAACAGGTCCTTTACTTTGCAGTGAAAATTGATTTGTATATTTTTTGCCTCTGAGTCCTTGTGGGATTTTTTTTTTTTTTATTCAAACAGAAAGTCACAAAAATTATAATCATCCTCATCAGTTCTGAGTTTACTTTTTTAACATTGGAGACCATAGGCATTTTCTGAGTTTTTACGTTGGTTATGATTATAAATGCTTGAAACTAGATGAAGAATATAATTTCTTTCGTATTTAAGTAGTACTACTCAGTGCAGAGTGCTTTAAACAGTTCAGGCATGCTTGCTTTTAGGGAGAGATCTGCATTTCTCCTGGTATTCTTTGCAACTACTTCACTCTTACTAACGGGAGGGTATTTTCCTGGGTTGTTACCGGGCAGGGCTGGGTAAACCCGAGTTTTGGTATTGCTATTAGTTTGTGAAGACTGTCCAAGGGTGGGCAATGATCTACCCGGATGGGAAAAGGTAGCACAGGATCTGCTGTGAGTTAATTTTTGCTTGATGTGACTTTTTCTTTCTTTCTACCAACGGTCCTTTGATGCTCTGATTTATTTTGGAAACAAGGGCTAAAAATAAAAGAAATAAGAATCCATTTCTTCTTTACTTGTCTCAGGAGGAATGTGGCTCATATTTCTCAAAAAGGACTGGGTGAGTTGGTTTCTCTCTGAGCACAAGTGAGAAAAAAACAGAGGTATGGCTTCTACCTTAGAAAGATGACAAAAAACAACTTTAAGTAGAACCCTCAGTGGATTAGAATATTGTAGTCAATGGCGAGACCAGATGAGAAATGACTCCTCAGTGCTGGAAGCCATGGAGCTTTTTACATCCTTGTTTCTGTCCTCATGTTGTCTTTTTCTCGATTCTCAACTTTGGGGACCAATGTGATGAGATCAGAATAAGTGTCCCAACTGTCTGAGCAAAGAAAACCTCAGCTATGTTTACTTTGATCCTGCCAACAATAAAATGGAACAGCAACAACAAAAAACATCTCCAGTTTTCTACGTGAGGGCTCTTGTAGGTTTGCATCTGAGTCAGAAAACGTTGTCAAAATAGTAGACATTTTCATGGTGTCATTTTTCTCAGGTCTTAAACCAAAAGGGTAAATGGCAGCTATTCCGGATGTTGTGGGAAAAGGCATGGAAATGGCTGCACTTTTCAGCATCTGTACCTTAAAACATCTGTGTCTCGGCTGGAGGAATGTCCTTCCCTTAGGTGAATGGCTGTGGGCTTGAGAGCAGGCACAGCTACTTCTTCGGTTCTGCTACCTCTGCCCACACTCTTTCTATTCCTTCTGAGCTGCTTCCCCTTTTGACATTTAGCTTCCTCTTTCCTTCTTGCTTTGCCTCCTAAGCGTAAGTCCTCCCTTTCTTTATCCATCATGTTTGTGACTCATAGTTTATTAAAACTTGAAAAAAAATTATTATTTTTTTCACTAGAATCCACACCTATTAACTAGGAAGTCCTTTGCTTTCAAAAGACCAGTTAAGTTATTTATAATGTTGTTGTTGGGACACTAAAATGCTCACTCACTTCCATTAGATTCTACCTTAAAATAACCTATCAGTTTTGCTGATATTTTTTGGAACATGGGAGGTAATAGGACTACACATTTGCAGGGGCTGTATGCTATTCATGCATATTTACATTCGAATAGTCATAAGGTATTAAACAAAACAAACTTCTTTTCTGCTCTTTAAGGAAGAAAATCAACATTGTCATATAAACAAAAATTGCAAATGTTTACTTTCCTCTGGAGTATTTTCCCACCCTGGTATATAGGTAATTAATTAATTCTCCATATATGTGTGTGTGTGTATATATATGTATGTATATATGTGTGTGTGTATATATATGTATGTATATATGTGTGTGTGTGTGTGTGTGTATACAGTCTTGAACTACCCATGTCCTTTCTGGAAAATGTTAGTAAGATGCAACTCACCTGGCAAGCAGGGAGGAATGGATTTTGCTTTGTGTGTGTGTGTAGTTTATATTAAGGTGAAGTAATAAAGGGGAACAGTGGCTTCCTAATTAAGAAATTGCCAACGCTAATGCTGACCAATACTTTTTCTCATTGCTGTCCAGGCTTATCTTCAAGAAAACCTAGACCCAGCACTTACTCAGTCCCCATGGGCTTCTTCAAGCTGACACTTCCACACTGGTAACTCCACTCCAAAGGCCCAAGGGCATTGGAGTCAGGAGGTTGTACAGCTGTTACTGCCACTCCTTCTGCATTGACAATGAGTGACTGTGGGCTCTTACTGCCAGTGTTCAATCCCCATAGCACATGGGGTGCTCAAGACCTTTTTCTTTTGCATCCTCCACAGTACTTAATTATGCACATAAAGTTTCAAGAATCAATGTCTCACCATGGGGAAACATGTTAAAATGCAGATACCTGGGAGGCCCATTTTTAATAGCCTGGATTTGGAGTAACTTCCCTGACGACTACTTTGTTACCAGGCACCCCTGGTGGTTTGAGTCACAGACCACACTTTGTGAAACCTTGACTTAGAAAAAAAAATTTAAGTTAAAAAAAAATCCATTCAATTTTCAGGGGACTAAAGAGTAAGCAAAACAATACGGACATCTCTCTCTCTCTCTCTCTCTCTCTCTCTCTCTATATATATATATATATATATATAATAAAAATATAATATGGAGACCCCCTGTATACAAAAAGCTTATTAAATCAAGTAATAAGTTTACATGCTGTTACAATAATTCCAAACAGTACCGTGTGAATAATGCATGTAATTGGAAGTACACATAACATGATCAAAATCAGGAGCATTCCCTGGGCTGGCTCTGACTTTTGCAACTTCCTCGTTGAGCTCAATCTTCTAAGGCCGTGGTGATGTAAATGTCAACCGTGCCAAGATTCTGCCTCTCCCAGGTGCCAGGGTCAGGCCAGCAGGTAAGGACATGTCTAGGCTACTCTTAGCTGTGCTGTATTTTCTGAGAGGCAGGAATCAGGAAGAAAACTCTTTATTTCGATAGGTGAAGACGAGAGTAAGAAGAATTACTTGCCTACAGGCAATGAACCAATCAATTTAAAGAACAGATGACAATTAAACAAGGCTAAGTATAGAGGGCGTGCTCACTTATTATTTATTGAATATTTCAATGGTTGAGTACTTCATTGTATTTTGTTCCATTGGGGTACTACTTTTCTCTTTACATCATTTCTCATTCATATCTACTGAGGATGTCTGAGGCTTCTTTGCTGTGGTTTAATCTCCAACCCAAGCTCCCTCTAAACATCCATACCAGGTAGATCTTAATTTTTTTCTGCAACTGTTTCCCATGTTCCTTGCCTTCCCCCTGTTCCTGGCATTGTGTTCAGAGCAGGCAAAAAAAAATAAGGAGTTTCTGTTCTAAAATGTAAGGCTCCCACGGCAGCTGCATCTTCCCTAGATCGAAACCTTCCTCATTCTGGCATTTGAAAGACTTCCTTACCTAAAGCTTGATTCTCGATCTGAGGACCCAAGCCCAGGCTAAGCTAGACAGTCCCAAGTCCTGCTCATTCCTACGCACTGAAAAGAACTAGAGTTAATATATAAATGCGTACATTTGTATACCCAAGTGAAGGAAGTCACCACATACCAGGCAGAGGACCCGTATCAGCTACTTGGAAAATACAACCCAGACCCTCATTCTCAAATTTGAAAAACATCCAAAATATATGAAGCATACCAATAGCATGAAAAAGAACCAAAAAAAAAAAAAAAAAAAGACATTAAAAAAGAAATTGAATAGATTTCAATAGAAACAGATAATTCAGTAACAGAGGATAATCAAACAAACAAACAAAAAAATCAAGAACCTATGAAAAGCTAGAGAACAACAACAAAAAATGTTTTAGAAGTTCAACATGTCTTTAGTAAAGTAAAATCTTCCATACAAAAGTTTGAAGATCACACTGAGGAAATTACCTAAGAAACAAACAAAGACAAAAATAAAGGAAACTTAAAGAAAAGATAAAACAGAAAAATTGATCTATGTGTTGTAACAGAGGAGGTCCAGAAATGGGGAACAAAGAAAAGTGTGGGGTGGAGATTTTCAAAGAAATATGAGAAAGTGATTTCCCACAACTAAAGGGAGAACTGAGTCTCTTCAGAGTAAAAGGGCTGCTGATGGCCTGAGTAGATGAAGACACTTGGATTCACATTTGTGGAGTTTTGTATATTAAGGGGAAAGAGAAGGTCTTAAATGCTTCTGGAGACTCAGGGGGAAAATGCTCATGTATATTAGGAAGAATCCGAACAGCCTAGGAATCTTGGACACCAGAGAACAACATGTAATGACGGAAAAGGTTCTAGAAAAAAATGGTCTGAACCTAGAATTGTATGCTCAGCCAAACTATTAGTCAAGTGGAAAAGCAAACTAAAGTGTCTCCAAAACACAGGGACTTAGAAAGTGTAGTTTCCATGCACTTTTATTTGGATGAAGTTGATCAAAGAAATATGCTAAAGAAAAAAAGGAAAGGAAAGGAGGATAAGGGCGAGGGAGGGAGGGAGGGAGGAAGGGAGGGAGGGAGGGAGGGAGAATTGGAAGGGATGTGATAAACAGTGGCACTGATTCAGGAGTTTGATTTGAGTTACTCCTAGGATCGCAGTTGTATTAGCAGGCCAGGAGAACAATAGTTCTAAAGAGTATGTCACATTATTTTAAGGAAGAAAACTGAAACAAATATGATTCAGATGCTAGATGATATTGACATGGTGACAAAAGCAATATGATATTTTCCTCAGCAAGAAAATAGGCCAGTTCCATGATAAGCAAAACCGTGGCTCAAGTGTGCAGCAAACATAAGTGGGGTGTGATATTGAGCAAGTGATGTGGAGGAAGAGAATATTATCTTTTGCGTGGTATAGAGGTGATGACATTGGAGCGATGGAGAGAGGAAAATGTACTCCTAACACATTACTTGGTTCTTCTGTGAATTACATATACATAAACATGTACCAGTCTGGTTCCACTGTGGAAAAAATAAAGTCTTTTAAGGAGAATGGGGTTTAAGGCGGGGAATTTGGTGCTTGCGTAATCATTGAAGGAGCTGGTGGAGTGAAGATTAAGCCAGCACTGTAGAATCTTCAGTCCCACTTTTACAAGTGGGATCTAGAGGTCTGGAAGCTGCAACTGCCCCGCAGGGGAGAAAGCTGCAGGGAATCATCACAGAAAGTACAGTTCCCCGAGCTGGGCACTGGCAGGGAACGTGGCATCTAGCTGGCTGCTGCAGACTCCCGTTAATGCAGGCCAGTTGTGCCGGGCACCACCTCTGCCAGAGAAAGAAGGGCTTCTGCCTCCTTGCTGCCTTCCAACTTTTCTCCCAATGCATCTCCCTCAGCCACTCTAAATTGATTCTGGAACCCTCTTGATGAGGGAGTGTCAGGGACATGTGGTTTGAGGTGTCCCACCCCTGCATTGGCAGGCAGATTTAGAACAGATTGGGAATACGTGTTACCTAGAAGCAAAATCCCCCACTAAAGATAACATCAGTTAATTTATTTCCAGTGTTTAGAATCCACCCATAGGCAAAATATGGAAGATGTAAAAAATAGTGATAAGGGGCTTCCCTGGTGGCGCAGTGGTTGAGAATCTGCCTGCCAATGCAGGGGACACGGGTTCGAGCCCTGGTCTGGGAAGATCCCACATGCCGCGGAGCATCTGGGCCCGTGAGCCACAACTACTGAGCCTGAGCGTCTGGAGCCTGTGCTACGCAGCAAGAGAGGCCGCGATAGTGAGAGGCCCGTGCACTGCGATAAAGAGTGGCCCCCGCTTGCCGCAACTAGAGGAAGCCCTCGCACAGAAACGAAGACCCAACACAGCCAAAAAAATAAATAAATAATAGTTAAAAAAAAATAGTGATAAGAACAGAGCATAAATATTCTCAATGTTTAAGGTAAATAGAATAACAAAATATTTAAGGATACTATTAACAGATTCAAATGTAACTAATAGAAGTAAAATAAATGAAACTTCTCTTTCTTAGAGAAGAAATAAATAGATAATGCTTCAGTCAAAAATGCTTCAATCAAAAAATTGGGCTATAAGCTATAAGTGGGTTAGGGAACCATGGCAAGTATTAAAAACAAGCAGAAGTAGGAAGTGGTATGTGGGGTTGGGCGGGTAGGAGTGGGACTCGAGACTGCTGCTTTGTGTTTTAAGATCCTTCTGTACCGCTTGATTTTTTTTTTTTTAAAGCACACACACATATATTGCTTTAATAAAAATTAAAAGCTGTTCTTTTATTATATCATCAAATAAAGATATTGCTTAACATAAAAAACACATATATTTAAAAAATTTACCCCTCTAATGACATTCCTACTCTGCTGGATTATTGAAGCTCCTCTGCTCTATTTGGATCAAAGTGAACAGGATTTTGTTTTTCATTAGTGTTGAAAATGAATCCAGTTAATTATTCTGTCTGCCTTTTGCACCTCTGTATTTAGCCCCTCACCTGCCGCAGGTGTGCGCCTGACAGAGCTGCGTTGTTTCTGAGCTCTGTGTCCCTTGGTTACCGTTTGGTTTCACTAAGGCACACATGCCATGTCCGGTTCGCACTGCTATTTCAAAGAGGGTAGGACCAGGATCCAAATGGACACAATTAGATTAGATATCATCTGAAGGTATCTAGGGAAGGGAGTTTAATCAGGAATCGTTAGTTGAAATGATTTACCTGAATTGTTTTACAGTGAGCATGTATTAGTTTATAAAAACTGTAACATAATAATGTAGAAAAAAAGGAAAAGTATGTGCCCAAACCTGTGCTAATGTGATGTACTTAACAATGTTGTTTTCCTTTTAAATAAGACACATTGATTGATTTCTGCCTTCTCTACTCCAAGTAAGTAAAGCTACTGGGTTCTACAAAACTAAGTAGAAGAGGGCCCTGTTGCTCAAAGTGTCCGCCAAAAGAGAGCGCCAAGTTCAAGTAAGTTTAGGAAATGATGGCTAAACACACCTAAACAGACTTCCTTAGTGCAGGATTTCTCAAGAGTCAATTCTATGACGCATTGAGAATATCTAAGATAAAACACGTGGCATTTCCAATCCTTATTTCACTCAGTAGCTCATGGAATTTAGATTGTGTGAGATGTATATTTGAAGTTTGGGAGTTTAAATTTGACAGTCAGGAGAGAAAAAAAAGGAAGAATGGTAAGGAAGAATTTGATAATATTTAGGCAGAGGGATTGCTATTTTGGGAAATAACAGAACAATTCTAAGATTGTTGGAATATAGTCCAGTGTCTGTCTGTCTGTCTGTCTCTCCATCCATCCCCCACATATCACCTGTCATCTATCTATCTATCTATCTATCTATCTATCTGTCATTTTATTTCTTTTTTGGTGTGCTGACTTTACAGGAGATTCTAAATTGACTCAATGCATGTGATCCAGTCCAGTTAACTAAATGCAATTTTGGAATCAGTTTCCAAGTAAATATTTCTTGATTCTTAACAATAAAAAGTAGCCATTTATATAATCAGTAGTTATTCTAAAGCTGCTTTCTTTCCTCCATAACAGATTTCAGGAACAAGGTTGTAAAAACTGCACAATTCTAGCTGAAATTTAGGCAAATATATCTATAAGATTAGCAAGAGATAAAAAGAAGTATTAACTTTTAGATTAAAAAAAAAAAAACCCCACTGATGTTATCCAGTTTAGATTGGACTAACTTTCAGTTACTTGGAATCTTTGTTGCAAGAACGCAGGGGCAAGTCCCTGGAAAGAAAGAATAAGGATGCAACAATGAAAATATAAAAATAAGAAAGGTCTTTGCAATATGGTAGTTTTGTTCTCTTCTCAGTAGCAGCTTTTCTCTCTGACAAATTCCCCAGAGCTTTCTTCACTATTTGAAGCACAATTTTAAAGAGAAGACATAGCCTCTAGATTAATATTTAGTGGACTATTTCAACAGATGAGGCTGCAGTAGCAGCAACTGGAGATAAGACTGTTATGGAAAAAAATTTAGACTACTATGCCTAAATCTCATATAAGCTCATCACTTCAAGTTTTCACCTAAAAAATACATTTTCTGAGAGTACAAAAATTATTGATAAGAAGATTTTTCCACTTCCTTTAATGATTTCCTTAACTTTTGTTATTTCTTTATTTCAAAAGAAATTTGTGATATTTTGTTGCCTATCATAGAAAATACAGAAAAAAATTTTTAATGAGAAAGGAACAGAAAATTTTAAATTTTAAAAGAGTAACCATTAATTTTTATCAAGGTGGAAAAAGGCAACATGGTTAATCGTTTGGTGTGTTAATTCTCAAATGTTTTTTATTCTAAATAAGCTCACACATATATCTGGCAGGATTCTCTGTTGTTATTATTTTTTTTTTTTTAAAGAAATTCACGTTCTTTTATTTATTTATTTATTTATTTATGACTGTGTTGGGTCTTAGTTTCTGTGTGAGGGCTTTCTCTAGTTGTGGCAAGTGGGGACCACTCTTCATCGCGGTGCGCGGGCTTCTCCACCATCGCGGCCTCTCTTGTTGCGGAGCACAGGCTCCAGATGCGCAGGCTCAGTAATTGTGGCCCACGGGCCCAGCCGCTCCTCGGCATGTGGGAGCCTCCCAGGCCAGGGCTCGAACCCTTGTGCCCTGCATTGGCAGGCAGATTCTCAACCACTGCGCCACCAGGGAAGCCCCTCTGTTGTTATTTTCTGTTTTATTCTCTGCCATAGAGATCTGGAAGAAGTGTAGAGAACTAACACTTTTGCATCTCGTGAAGGTGGCCGAATGTTGTGCTCCAAGATTCTTACTTAGGACTTTTGTGCTGACTGACTAAAAGTTGCCAGATACTCAGAAAATAATCTCCATTTATGCTTTTGCTTTTGGAAAAACCTGGGCTGAGAAAGGCAGGAGGCTACTCTCCAGAGAAAAAGTGTTCTGTGTAGTTTTTGCTGATACTTGGATTTTTTTTTTTCTGCTGTGGGAGGTTATGGGTCATAGGGCAGATCCTGAAGGGTAATGAGGTTGCTGGTGCAATCTGGAGACTGTCAAGAGCTGTGGTCTTGGGAGGTCAGTGAAGAATTCTCAGGTGACAGAGGTCAAGGAAGCTGTAGAGCTCTGAGCCTTGTAGGGAGTGACCATGAGACCTTGGGCAGTGGCCAGGTCCGTGGTGTCTAGTATGACTGAAGATAGAGGCCCGTCCCCAAATGTCCTCAGTTGTGTTAAACATCTGAGATTCTTCCAAAACCCTGATGAGAGGGAGGTCCTCTCCCCAACCACATACGATGGAATTTCTTGGCAGCCAGGTAGATGAGATTTGGGTCTGATGTTTCTGATTTAGAAAGACAAAGATGACCAATACAGGCTTCATGTTCCTGTCAACTTGACTAAACTTTAGACAGGTTTCATCCAGACTGAAGGTCCCTGACTTCCCTTTTCTTAGAGTATTTACATTAGAAAACTTGCAACTGTAGATTCTTCCTCTGCCCGGTTGAGATGTAAATTTTTGAGATGTAAATTTTCCACAATCCAGGAATGTCTTTCTCAAGGACCTGGGAGCCATCTCTGAAATCTAATCATCGAGAAACATTGGGCCCTATCTCTCAGTCTCTGTGTGAGGGTAAAAGTCTAACTTCAATGAGCATCAATTAGCAAATACAGATGCGCGATTACAGTCTCCACCCTCTCTCCTCTATCTCACCCCAGGGCTTCAAAACTCTCCTGCCTTTTGTTCAGTGGAGCTGAGTTCAATCTCTCTTCCCAATTGCAAGTCTTGGCCCCTATTGCAATAGTCTTGAATAAAGTCTTTCATGCCATTTTTAACAAGCATTTCTCTTTAACAAAGAAATGCTATGTTACTTGCAGTAGATTATTATGAATACAAACTCTGTTTCTTCCTCCCTCCCTCTTTCTTCTTTTCTTTCTTCCTCTCTCCCCTCCTTCTTTCTGTCTTTCTCTTCTCCATCACTCCCTCTGGATAGCTTACTGAAACATTAATTCTGGGCTTGTTTTCTGCTGAAGGAGACATGAAATGTTACCTCATTTCTTCCATCTGGAGGAACAACCAGACCTCTGTTCCAGGCTTCCCTTGCCTGAGGTGAATTAACTATCATCAGCGTTTCAATTGTGGGAAAAATAATTGTACTCCCATAGTGTTTTTCTTTCTTTCTTTCTTTTCTCATTAAATGAGATCCAAATAAGAAGGCATTAGAACAGTGCCTATTATGTAGAAATATCAACCAATAGTAGTAGCTCTGATGAGATTATTTTAATCTTCATGTGAAAATGAAGAATAGGAAGAGTCTGTGTCAGAAATGGACATGTTTATCTAAGTCACCGAGGCAAGTTGCAATCTCTTTGAGGCTTAGCTTTTTTATTTATAAAACAGCACCATATATATACAAAAACACACATACACATATATATGTACATATACATATATATATATTTCACCTGGTTGTGGTTGTTCTTTTGGAATAAAAAGTAAGATTATATATATGTGAGAAGCAATTTTGCAAGGGGATGACATTATTGTAATTGCTACTCTTTACTATTATACTGCTTATTGGAACCTTAATTTTAAAATGTGAAAGGAAAATAAAATAGAAAAATTCTAGGAAAATTAGTTGAAAAGAAGGAGGTGGGTTGATAAATGCTCTTTAATAGATATAATCAGATATAGAGAAGATTAAAAATTGAGATTTTTTTGTTAATATAAAAAATGTGAAGGAAATAAGTACTTTTGAAAAGAAAAAAATTATCTTAATTGCTTCACGAAGAAATTGTAAAAACCTAAATAGACTTACATCTATGGTATAAGAATGAAAGAAATGTATGTAAGGGATTTTCTGTCAAATATTTAAGGACTAGGTAATTCACAAACTATGAATATGTTCCAGGTGGGAAAAAAAGGTAAATGTCTCAAATTTTACCAAAGTCACATATCAGTTCATCTTACTAAAGTTTAATATCAATATTTAAAAAATAGATCCTCCATTCTATTTCCCCTCAGCCAAGAAAATCACAGAGCAATTTTTCTTATTAATACCTTCTAAAAAAATTCCTAATAAAATGTAAACAAACTGAAGCACTCAGCAAATTAATTCAATCAGAGATCTTAGTTGGAACAACAGAACCTACTTTAGCTTTAGCGGAAATAAAGTTACTAAATGTAGCTTATGGAATCTCACTGGGGCAGGGGCTCTGTAGCTGGGACTGACGCTCACACCCAGTCATGAATCTGCTCTAGGACAGATTCTCTGGCTCTGCCGTTGGGCTCAGAATCCATGGCTGTCCTGCTGCTATGGAGAATGTGGGAGCCTGACCACTGCTGCTTTCAAAACAGGGCTTCCCAGAACCACCCCTGCCCCTGATTGGAACTTACGCAATACCAGCTTCTTCATGGCATTTACTTTAACATTTGCTT
This sequence comes from Balaenoptera ricei, assembly GCF_028023285.1. Classification (NCBI taxonomy): domain Eukaryota; kingdom Metazoa; phylum Chordata; class Mammalia; order Artiodactyla; family Balaenopteridae; genus Balaenoptera; species Balaenoptera ricei. The sequence goes on from NC_082647.1 coordinate 70,897,986, forward strand.
ATTCCGTGTGGATATCTGATTGACTGATTCTAGGTTATATGTTGGGACTTCTCTTTGTAAGGGAAGCAGAAGAAATGAATTTCTGGCTTCTTTACTTGGAGATTCACAGATTCAATAATGTGTGAACTTCCCCTAACATAAGGAGGTAGCACAAAAGCTGGTCACTGTATGAACCAAGTAGCCCAAAGTCCATTAACTCAAGGGTAATATTAGAAGAATATGACAAAAGTGATCACATTAAAATTTCACTTGAGAGAAACAATAACTATCTCAATAGGTAATAAGAAAGTTGAATTAAATTCAGCATCGTTTGGATGAAAAGTCTTAGTAAATTATGACTAAGAAGAAGGGGGTTTGGACATAATATGGAATATTTAGCTTAAAATGAGAGCCAACAACATACCTAATAGTGAAATATCAAAGGTACTATTTTTTTAAAATCACCACTGTCATGTAATAACTTCTAATCAATGTATTAAGAGCTGGGAAGTGTACAATAACCAGGACATGGAAGCAACCTAAATGTCCGTCGACAGATGAATGGCTAAAGAAGATGTGGCACATATATACAATGGAATATTACTCAGCCATAAAAAGAAACGAAATTGAGTTATTTGTAGTGAGGTGGATGGACCTAGAGTCTGTCACACAGAGTGAAGTAAGTCAGAAAGAGAAAAACAATTATCGTATGCTAACACATATATATGGAATCTAAAAAAAGAAAAAAAAGGTACTGATGAACCTAGTGGCAGGGCAGGAATAAAGACGTAGACATAGAGAATGGACTTGGGGACATGGAGTGGGGGAGGGGAAGCTGGGGCGAAGTGAGAGAGTGGCATGGACACATACACACTACCAAATGTAAAATAGACAGCTAGTGGGAAGCAGCCGCACAGCACAGGGAGATCAGCACCGTGCTTTGTGATGACCTAGAGAGGTGGGTTAGGGAGGGTGGGAGGGAGGCTCAAGAGGGAGGGGATATGGGAATATATGTATGCATATGGCTGATTCACTTTGTTGTATAACAGAAAGTAACACGGTATTGTGAAGCAATTATACTCCAGTAATGATCTACTAAAAAATGTATCCAAAAGAAAAAAAAGTATCAATACTTGCACCTGTGTTTTTCTTCTTTGAAAGACCAAAAAGATCAACTGAAACAAAATTACAAACAGGTAAAGAGGCAAGTCAGCTGTTTAACAAGACTATGAAGAAAAATGGAAAGCTCCTGAATTTACAGGCAATATATGGGAAATATTGTGGGTTGAAAAAGCCATTCAAAAATATAAAATGACTAAGAATAAACTTAAGAGCTTTATGTTACAAATCTTCACTGAGGAAAATAAAAGATTTCAATAATTGGAGATACATCTGATTTACCTGGATTAGGAGACTTAATTTTATTCAAGTATCAATTCTAACCAAGTTACTTCAGTTAATGTAGGACAGGATAATTTTTGTAAACCAACTGAATAATTTTAAACTCCTCCTGGATGAATTAAGCTTCTGCGCTATACCTGAATATGGAATTATCACATTACTACAAGGAATCTGTTTATGGTTCACCTTTATTTTTTATCTATCATTATTTTTCTCAATTTCTCAAGTTCTACCAAAAATGCATGCTGAAGGTATGGCGTCACTATTCATGCATTAAAAAAACCAAGATGATTTGGATAAAGAAAATATAAAAAGAAACCTACTCTTCGAGATAACTATCACTATTCTGAAACTATTGCTTAGAAGAATTTAAACATGGATATCTTTATCCACTCCAGTAATCATGGGTATTTCATAGTGGATTTTAAATAAACTCATCAAAACATGAAATAGCATTATAAAGACAAGTCATATTTCATATCCTCTAGATATAAGTACTTTCTGCTCATACATTGTGATTCCTGCAATTTGTTATTTGGAATGATCTGGTAGATTGCAACTGTCAACAATATATCAGATACTATCTGAACATGTACATCATCATGGACTGCATCAGGGATTATAAGAAATGAGTAATGATGACAACAAATTCATGGGCTTATCTAAAAGATCTTATCTTTTCAAAAGCTCTCATCATTTTTAGAATGAATTTGACATAAGTTTAGCATAAACATAATGGATTGGAGTCTGATAATCAGACATTTTAATTTTATAGTTATCGTAATGTTTTCTTTTTAAAATGATGGATGATGTTTAGACTTTACTTTCTTAGGTATATTATAATATTCGTATAAGAAATCACTACTCTATTTAAGAATTGTTTAATTATACTCACTGTTTTACAATAGTCTATAAATAAAAAAAGAATGTACGTATTTGCACAAAAGCTAGCCACTGTCTTTTCTAAATCTGAGGCTTACTTTATTGGTACATCCAACCTGGGTCTACTTAATAAATTAGCTTTTTTCAGTCTTCCTGTTTATGTTAGTTTTAGTTCCTTAGCTAAGATTAGGTGAAGTGAAATCCTTAACATTCTAAACATATTAACTTGTATATAAACAGGAAGATTCAAAGGAGGCTAGCTGGACCAAGGGTTAGAACTACTAATGAAATATAGTCTTAGATTGTAAAAGAAAACATCGTTAGATTTTGCATATTTGCCAGAAGAATCTCTATGGTTTTATCTTTCTCTCATGACCATTCAAGAAGACAAAACTGAACAATGTACATCATTAAAGAACATCCTTCTAAAGAACAGGTGTAGAATAGAATTGAATCCGTATCTCCAGAGACAAGTAAGAAGACAAGGAGATAAAATTGCATTTTCACTCTGCTAAAGCAAACAGCTATTTAAAAGATTTCTTGCAGGGGCAGGCACAAGACTATACAAAATTCACAAGGTTGGTTAGTTAGGGTCAGCAAAGTCACTCTACTTCTCAACGTTTTTAAACTTTAAGAAAGTTTAAGGCTGTAAGTGATGGTAAACTGTCCAGTCATGGCTATTGTTAATTGCTCATTTGTTTGTGTATATAATATCCAAAATGGTGTTATTGAACTGACTTAAGGTGGTTTGCTTGTTGTGAGGGATTGTTACAAAATTTCATTACAGTCATAGGACTGAAATGGTATTCTTTACTTTGATAAATAATATTTTTTACTTTGATAAAATGAGCAGCATTTGGGTACTCAACTTCATTGAAATTGGGTAAAATCAGAGATACTGATTGTGGCTATATAACAAATATTTTCTCAGTAAAATTCTCTATGACATTTTACCTGTGACCTTGGATGCCAGTACCTATTATTTTAACCAACTCATGGAGCTATGTATGTGTTTCTTCTGAAGTTATGGAAGGAATTAGGTTATTCTTCTTCCATCCTGGGGAGGCTTTCTAATGTTTTTCCTAAGCACACTCATCATGCTCTTTGTTTCATTAAGTTGAGTACATGTGTGGGGGAGAAGATGAGGGTTCTTATGGACGGTATGACTGTCTAGCTCAGTGTAACCTGCGTTAATGTAGCTTATGGGAGTTCTATTGATCTCCTGCCTTCTCCATCTACTCCTGTTTCATGAGCACCTACTTCTAGTTAAGTAAACATAACTTTTATTTTTTAACATCTTTATTGGAGTATAATTGCTTTACAATGGTGTGTTAGTTTCTGCTGTATAACAAAGTGAATCAGCTATAGATATACATATATCCCCATATCTCCTCCCTCCTCCGTCTCCCTCCCTCCCACCCCTCTAGATGGACACAAAGCACTGAGCTGATCTCCCTGTGCTATGCGACTGATTCCCACTAGCTATCTATTTTACATTTGGTAGTGTATATAAGTCCATGCCACTCTATCACTTCGTTCCAGCTTACCCTTCCCCCTCCCCATGTCCTCAAGTCCATTCTCTACGTCTGCGTCTTTATTCCTGTCCTGCCCCTAGGTTCTTCATGACCTTTTTTTTTTTTTAGATTCCATATATATGTGTTAGCATACGGTATTTTTCTCTTTCTGACTTACTTCACTCAGTATGACAGTCTCTAGGTCCATAATCCATAGTTTCATTTCTTTTTATGGCTGAGTAATATTCCATTGTATATATGTGCCACATCTTCTTTATCCATTCATCTGTCGATGGACATTTAGGTTGCTTCCATGTCCTGGCTATTGTAAATAGAGCTGCAATGAACATTGTGGAACATGACTCTTTTTGAATTATGGTTTTCTCAGGGTATATGCCCAGTAGTGGGATTGCTGGGTTGTATGGTAGTTCTATTTATGGTTTTTTTTTTTTTAAATTAACTAATTTATTTATTTTTGGCTGTGTTGGGTCTTCGTTTCTGTGCGAGGGCTTTCTCCAGTTGCGGCGAGCAGGGGCCACTCTTCATGGCGGTGCGCGGGCCTCTCACTGTCGTGGCCTCTCCCGTTGCGGAGCACAGGCTCCAGACGCGCAGGCTCAGTAGTTGTGGCTCACGGGCTTAGTTGCTCCGCGGCATGTGGGATCTTCCCAGACCAGGGCTCGAACCCGTGTCTCCTGCATTGGCAGGCAGATTCTTAACCACTGTGCCACCAGGGAAGCCCCTATTTATGGTTTTTTAAGGAACCTCCATCCTGTTCTCCATAGTGGCTATATCAATTTACATTCCCACCAACAGTACAAGAGGGTTCCCTTTTCTCCACACCCTCTCCAGCATTTATTGTTTGTCGATTTTTTATGATGGCCATTCTGACCGGTGTGAGATGATATCTCATTGTAGTTTTGATTTGCATTTCTCTAATGATTAATGATGTTGAGCATTCTTTCATGTGTTTGTTGGCAATCTGTATATCTTCTTTGGAGAAATGTCTATTTAGGTCTTCTGCCCATTTTTGGATTGGGTTGTTTGTCTTTTTGATATTGAGCTGCATGAGCTGCTTGTAAATTTTGGAGATTAATCATTTGTCAGTTGCTTCATTTGCAAATATTTTCTCCCATTCTGAGGGTTGTCTTTTCATCTTGTTTATGGTTTCCTTTGCTGTGCAAAAGCTTTTAAGTTTCATTAGGTCCCATTTGTTTATTTTTGTTTTTATTTCCATTTCTCTAGGAGGTGGGTCAAAAAGAATCTTGCTTGATTTATGTCATGGAGTGTTCTGCCTATGTTTTCCTCTAAGAGTTTAGTAGCTTCTGGCCTTACATTTAGGTCTTTAATCCATTTTGAGTTTATTTTTGTGTATGGTGTAAGGGAGTGTTCTAATTTCTAATTTTGAATTTTGTCAGAAGCTTTTTCTGCATCTGTTGAGATGATCATATGGTTTTTATCCTTCAGTTTGTTAACCTGGTTTATCACATTGATTGATTTGCCTATACTGAAGAATCGTTGCATTCCTGGGATAAACCCCACTTGGTCATGGTGTATGATCCTTTTAATGTGCTGTTGGATTCTGTTTGCTAGTATTTTGTTGAGGATTTATGCATCTATGTTCATCAGTGATATTGGCCTGTAGTTTTCTTTCTTTGTGACATCTTTGTCTGGTTTTGGTATCAGGGTGATGGTGGCCTCGTAGAATGAGTTTGGGAGTGTTCCTCCCTCTGCTATATTTTGGAAGAGTTTGAGAAGGATAGGTGTTAGCTCTTCTCTAAATGTTGATAGAATTCACCTGTGAAGCCATCTGGTCCTGGGCTTTTGTTTGTTGGAAGATTTTTAATCACAGTCTCAGTTTCAGTGCTTGTGATTGGTCTGTTTATATTTTCTGTTTCTTCCTGGCTCAGTCTCAGAAGGTTGTGCTTTTCTAAGAATTTGTCCATTTCTTCCAGGTTGTCCATTTTATTGGCATATAGTTGCTTGTAGTAATCTCTCATGCAAATGGAAATGAAAAGAAACTGGAGTAGCAATTCTTATATCAGACAAAATAGACTTTAAAATAAAGGGTATTACAAGAGACCAAGAAGGACACTACATAATGATCAAGGGATCAATCCAAGAAGAAGATATAACAATTGTAAATATTTATCCACCCAAGATAGGAGCACCTGAATACATAAGGCAGATGCTAAGAGCCATAAAAGGGGAAATTGACAGTAACACAATCACAGTAGGGGACTTTAACACCCCACTTTCACCAATGGACAGATCATCCAAAATGAAAATAAATAAGGAAACACAAGCTTTAAATGATACATTAAACAAGATGGACTTAATTGATATTTATAGGACATTCCATCCAAAAACAACAGAATACACTTTCTTCTCAAGTGCTCATGGAACATTCTCCAGGATAGATCATATCTTGGGTCACAAATCAACCCTTGGTAAATTTAAGAAAATTGAAATCCTATCAAGTATATTTTCCGACCACAATGCTATGAGACTGGATATCATTTCCAGGAAAAAATCTGTAAAATATACAAACACATGGAAACTAAACAATACACTACTTAATAACCAAGAGATCACTGAAGAAATCAAAGAGGAAATCCAAAAATACCTAGAAACAAATGACTATGAAAACACGACGACCCAAAACTTATGGGATGCAGCAAAAGCAGTTCTAAGAGGGAAGTTTATAGCAATTCAGTCCTACCTCAAGAAACAAGAAATATCTCAAATAAACAACCTAACCTTACACCTAAAGCAATTAGAGAAAAAAGAACAAAAAACCCCCAAAGTTAGCAGAAAGAAAGAAATCATAAAGATGAGATCAGAAATAAATGAAAAAGAAATGAAGGAAACAATAGCAAAGATCAATAAAACTAAAAGCTGGTTCTTTGAGAAGATAAACAAAATTGATAAACCATTAGCCAGACTCATCAAGAAAAAAAGGGAGAAGACTTAATAGAATTAGAAATGAAAAAGGAGAAGTAACAACTGACACTGAAGAAATATAAAGGATTATGAGAGATTACTACAAGTAAACATAACTTTAATTGATTTTGTATAGCAGTAGTAGAAATAGCCTCTGCAATGGTAGCAGCCCAAAGACTATGTAGGTTACCACTCACTTTCATTGTTTCCATTCCAAAGTACCAATGGCCAGTAAAATTGCATGTGTTAAATTCAAAACAGAAATGGATTCCTCATCCTTGTATATTTCTTCAATAGTAATGTGAATTATTCTCTTTAAGTTTTTCACTAAACTAGACATGGGATTCAACTGTCTGGACTGGCCAGCTCCTATACCAAAATTCACTGTTTTTGAGGCAGGTATATCTTCCTGATGGCATGATTTTACAGCAAGAAAGAACACCTTCAGCCAACATTTGAAAATTTTCTTAGGTATGGTACTTTTTTCAGTAATCCTCATCAATGTTGGAAAATGTTGTCCATGACATGTGGGAGATTTTACACTATGTAAAGCCTGTAAAATCCTAGGTTTTTGCTTAGCTGGTCTGTCATTGTCTTTTAGACAGTGGTGCATAGCAAAACTTTCAGTGCACTTGAAACTTGGCTCTTGAACTATAATATGAAACAAACAGCTGGGTTCACAATAAGAGGCTGTGATTGAAAAGGCATTTTCATGAATGGAGTAATTGAAAATATATGACTTCCTTTCATACATTTATGGTAATGCAGTGAGTCTGTACAGTAAATATACTGGGATGGCTATAAGCCTTTCAGATATAGTCAGGGATTACTGAATGTTGAAATTGGTTCATCCCTGTATATAGAGAAAATAATGTGTGTGTTAAAATAAAAAATACAAAACTGAATTCTAGTTAAGATTCTGCATCAGGTCAGAAATAGTGATAGCCCTTAAGACTTTTCTTTTTAATTTCCTGTAAGAAGAATAAGAATGCACAAAGGAAACAATTGTAAGACATGAGGGATTCCAGCAGGGGATAAGTATCTCATTCAATGCTCTGTGTGTTCCTGTAATGGGAAATCAAGACTCTTTTCATCTGTTCTTTCTCTCATTTCTAAGTCAGGAAGAGGAGGGGAGTGATGGCGACCTGGGTCAAGGACAAAATGGATTCCCTAGCATCCTTATGGGATAACAGCAGGGATTTTAATGTACAAATGGAGATGATTAAACATGCAAGTGTTTGTACATGACTTGTTAATTAGATTTTGTCTTTTGGGGGTTAAGGCCTCTCTAATGATAACTGTCATTTTGGATTGATTTTCTTTTTTTCTCCCATGAAGAGGACTCTGGGCCTTGCTCCTGTTCAGGAGGAGAAAGTTGCTCTTTCCCTCCCCCCACTCCCACAGGCAGCCCATTGAGTTCAAGGAAAGTCCAGCAGAAAGGAGACCTGGGTTAAATTGTTTTGACTTTCCCTCATGGCCTGAGGGAAAAATGTACTCTTTCCTCAACATGCTTTTGCTTAAATTCTTCTTTTCTGGGTTCCTCTCTCTGTCAGAGTGTTTCAATCTAATGGGCCTAGGTTAGGGTGTAAGCTGAGGAGAACGGGGCTGAGAGCTACTCCACCTCTTTCTAGAGTGAAGCAGTGGGAAGCAGGTGGATGTAGATCTGTCTTCAACCTAGAGGAGCCTCTTGCTTCCTCAGTCTAACAGACTTGCTATGCTATGAGATATATGTGTTTGGCTTGAAATCTCTTCTTTATTTATTATATTTTTTCCTTCCACTTTTATTGAGATATAATTGACATACAGCACTGTATAAGTTTAAGGTGTACAGCATAATGATTTGAGTTTACAGAACTTTTCATTTTGTTGACAGTTTCCTTCACTGTGCCAAAGCTTTTTAGTTTGATGTATTTCCATTTGTTTATTTTTGCTTTTATTTCCCTTGCCTGTGGAGACAGATGTAAAAAAATTATTGCTAAGACCAGTGTCAAAGAATGTACTGCCTATGTTTTCTTCTAGCAGTTTTATGGTTTCAGTTCTTACATTTAAGTCTTTAATCCATTTTGAGTTTATTTTTGTAATGGTGTGAGAAAGTAGTCCAGTTTGATACTTTTGCATGTTAGCTGTTCAGTTTTCCTAATACCATTTATTGAAGAAACTGTCTTTCTCCATTGTATATTCTTGTCTCCTTTGTCATACATTAATTATCCATATAACTGTGGGTTCATTTCTGGACTCTCTATTCTGTTCCATTGATCTTTGTGTCTGTGTTTATGCCAGTCCCATACAGTTTTGATTACTGTAGCTTTGTAGTATAGTTTGAAACTAGGGAGCAGGAAACCTCCAGCTTTGTTCTTCTTTCTTGAGATTATTTTGGCTATTAGTGTTTATTTTTTATTTATTATTTTGTGTTTCCATACAAATTTTAGAATTATTTGTTCTAGATCTGTGAGAAATGCCATTGGTATTTTTTTTGGTTTAGTTTAGTTTTGTTTTGTTTTTAAACATCTTTATTGGAGTATAATTGCTTTACAATGGTGTGTTAGTTTCTGCTTTATAACAAAGTGAATCACTTATACATATACATATGTCCCCATATCTCTTCCCTCTTGTGTCTCCCTCTCTCCCACCCTCCCTATCCCACCCCTCTAGGTGGTCACAAAGCACCGAGCTGATCTCCCTGTGCTATGCGGCTGCTTCCCACTAGCTATCTATTTTACCTTTGGTAGTGTATGTATGTCCATGCCACTCTCTCACTTGGTCCCAGCTTACCCTTCCCCCTCCCCGTATCCTCAAGTTCATTCTCTAGTAGGTCTGTGTCTTTATTCCCGTCTTGCCCATAGGTTCTTCATGACCATTTTTTTTTTTTTTTTAGATTCCGTATATATGTGTTAGCATACGGTATTTGTTTTTCTCTTTCTGACTTAATTCACTCTGTATGACAGACTCTAAGTCCATCCACCTCACTACAAATATCTCAGTTTTGTTTCTTTTTATAGCTGAGTAATACTCCATTGTATATATGTGCCACATCTTTTTTTTTTTTTAGAATTTTGGTAGGAACTTTATAAATTTATTTATTTATTTTTGCTGTGTTGGGTCTTCGTTTCTGTGCTAGGGCTTTCTCTAGTTGCGGCAAGCGGGGGCCACTCTTCATCGTGGTGCATGGGCCTCTCACCATCGCGGCCTCTGTTGTTGCGGAGCACAGGCTCCAGACGCGCAGGCTCAGTAGTTGTGGCTCACAGGCCCAGTTGCTCCGTGGCATGTGGGATCTTCCCAGACCAGGGCTCGAACCCGTGTTCCCTGCATTGTCAGGCAGATTCTCAACCACTGCTCCACCAGGGAAGCCCACCACATCTTCTTTATCCATTCATCTGTCGATGGACACTTAGGTTGCTTCCATGTCCTGGCTATTGTAAATAGAGCTGCAATGAACATTGTGGTACATGACTCTTTTTGAATTCTGGTTTTCTCAGGGTATATGCCCAGGAGTGGGATTGCTGGGTTGTATGGTAGTTCTATTTGTAGTTTTTTAAGGAACCTCCATCCTGTTCTCCATAGTGGCTGTATCAATTTACATTCCCACCAACAATGCAAGAGGGTTCCCTTTTCTCCACACCCTCTCCAACATTTACTGTTTGTAGATTTTTTGATGATGGCCATTCTGACTGGTGTGAGATGATATCTCATTGTAGTTTTGATTTGCATTTCTCTAATGATTAATGATGTTGAGCATTCTTTCATGTGTTTGTTGGCAATCTGTATATCTTCTTTGGAGAAATGTCTATTTAGGTCTTCTTCCCATTTTTGGATTGGGTTGTTTGTCTTTTTGATATTGAGCTGCATGAGCTGCTTGTAAATTTTGGAGATTAATCATTTGTCAGTTGCTTCATTTGCAAATATTTTCTCCCACTCTGAGGGTTGTCTTTTCACCTTGTTTATGGTTTCCTTTGCTGTACAAAAGCTTTTACGTTTCATTAGGTCCCATTTGTTTATTTT